>NC_141696.1:783131700-788396554 GCF_964263255.1 Lissotriton vulgaris
ACAGGTCACTGGTGATTTGCCCAATGTACATTGTATGTATAATATGTCGCTATTTTGTATATTTGGAATACATGGAAAAATAATAAAATGTACTGAAAAATGTATATAAGAATAAAATAAAAGAACGTCATCTTTTAAATGTATTTCCTTTCATGTCTTTTTTTTTTTGTTCACACACAACATAATTTGTGCCTAGCTTTGTTATTTTCATCTCAATCATACTTCATTATGTAGTTTTTATACACCGTTAGTATATTCCCAAGAGTAGCCCTGGGTTTTTCTTCATTAAGTGGAGATGCAGACTACTTCCTCTCTCTGTGTGGCTATTGACCACCCAAGGACCAGACTTGTTCCTTGGGACAAAAGGACCTCCTGTACTTTTGTTGCATCCATGTAGGTTCAATTTCAACCAGTGGGCCTGTGTTTTCTAATTTTACTGGTCTACTATTTTGTGACCTCTGGTGGGAGTAGGTTCCTTTGCCATTACCACCCAACAAGTGAGCACTGGTGTAGAACCAGTGTCTAATTTGAGCTGGTAATTTCCAGTGCTCTGTAAAGGCACAGAATTGCTAACGCTGACACGACAGTCTGCCACATGGTGGTGCTATTTTTGTTATTTGGAGAAGAGCACGACAACAGTTTTTTTTTATTAGTTTAATATACATAAAAACAAGTAATATCTGCTGCCCTAGATATTCATATAGATTTGGTAGCATGGAATAGTCTGAATTGTCACACTTGCAGGAGTGTGACGGTTAGTAGTTGTGTAGGTACTGTCTTTGGCAATGTAGGCTGGGGTAATGGGTGGTACAGGCTAAAGTGACCTGCTAATCACGGCTCTGGCACTTTTCTTTTTTGTTCTTACAATCTAAGCAATGGGTAGGTCTATTTGTGTCTTCAAAGAACTGAAACCTGTAAACCTGATAGAGAGCTGGGTGGTAATGGAAATCCCTCTGATTACTTGATGAAGTCAAAATCTGTGAGGACTATCCATCAGTAGGATTTCCCCAAGACACAAAGATAGTACGGTTGACATCATTTTTCCTCCGAATTTGCCTCCAGCTTTAGCACTTGCTCCAAAGAATAGAGGTTTGATCCTTATGACAAATCTAACTTGCTCCATATGTTTCTAAGTCGGAGTTCTTTTGTGAGGAGTAGTTATTGGGAGTGTGAACACATTTTTTTGCTTTAGTCTTCTGTGTGTATACATGTGGCTTGCTCATCTTCTGTACATTTTGAAATGCCAGCCACTGTACATCAGAAGACTGTATTGCTGCAGTGTAAGTCATGAAAGTAGAAGTGACAAGAAAGACCATCGTCAGTTTACCAGCTTTTGACTTTATACTCTAGATGACACATGGTTTACAATAGCCATCCAGGAATTATGTGCTCACATCAGTGCTTAATATGAGCCGGTGGTTTCCGGTGCTTGGCACTGGCACTTAATTGTCAACGTCTGCACTTATGACAGTCTAAAACATGGTGGCGCCATGTGTCTAATTTAGAGACCAGTACAAAAGTTGTTTTTTTATTCAGTATGCATAAAAATTATTTATACCTGTTTCAAAGCCATTCTTATAGCTTTGGGAGCTTGGAATTGTCTGAATTGTCACACTTGCAGGAGTGTGAGGGTTAGTAGCTGTGCTGCTACGGTGATTGTATATAAGAGAAATATGGACACTCTAATTAGCCGCACTGACGGAGGCAATGGACGGTGCAAGCTGAAGTGGCTTCCTGAGGAGGGGCCTGAGACTTATATTTTTACAAACTAAGCACTGGCTCACATTGGGGCATTATATGGCGAACTTGAAAGAAATAAAGGCATTTTTTTCAGTTTACTAAATGAACAAATGAAATCATTGAATGTTATGGCTAAATTATGCCACAACTAATTATCATAGACTTATATATAGTACACCACATTCCCAATCAGTGCTATTTAGTGAGGGCAAATCGTATATACTCTAAAAGCCACCCAATTAATCGGCCCTTACTTGAAAAGAGGTAAACAAATTAAGCATTCGGTTGCACAACATTAAAACAATTACACATCAGAAAATTATAGTGAAGAATTGGAGGCCATGCATTGTGTCAAGTCCAACAGGACGCTACAGCGGTTTTCTCATGATCATGGCAATAATAAAAACATTAAGCAAAAAAGAACTGCAAGACAGCGATACATTCATTCTGCAATTCGTGTATGGTATGTATGCGATCTAGTTAAATGAAGGTACTTACATTGCTTCATCTTTAAAGCATTGGCTTTGGGGTTTAGCAGAGGACACATCAAAATCCAGACGAAATCCCCTCTCAGGATGTCTTTCTTTCTCCACATACCTCTGTCTCTGCCGAAAAAGAACGATGAATAACTTTTCAAGAGAAAGAACAGCCATGGCAACGTGAACAACAAAACAGTAAAAGAAGATCATAGAAGCAACTTTGACTAAATTAATGGTAGTGTCCACGACGTGTGGGTGATCTGTTGAACTTCAGCGTTTAATGTGTTCCAGAGCGTTGTTAGTCAGTGACTAATTTGTATTTTAAGAAAGAGCGAAGGGACCTAAAATTTGTCTTGGGAGTCTACTAATGATGTTGTCCTTTGTCAGTGTTGCCAAACACCAAGGCTGCATAGTCTTGATTGTAACACATGCCTCTTTCTTCCATCATCCCACACTTCCTGTCTCTTTTTTTTTATCTTCCAGGTTGTTTTACATCCCTAGCTTTTTCTTTGTAACTGATTTTCCTTTTCCCTCTTTAATGCCGTCTTTGTTTTCTGTCTTTCTCTCTTTGGCTCTGGGCCAGAGTCCAATGCTGAAAACAAAGTGCATGGGCCAAAAAATGAGCATCGGTGCCAATCACTCGCAACCCACCTGCAATGCACACATTGAGCACTGGATATTGACAATGCTACAAGTGCCACAAGGGAATGCCCGCACACCACCAGTCCTTAAACCTCACTCCAAACACCAAGCCTTTCGAGTGCTGTGATCAACGGTGTATATATTTTCAAATACATGTAGAACATATAGAAGCTGTGAAATGCTTCCTACACAACAACTTTTGTGTTCAAACAAACATTGAAAAATTCTCATAGCTTAGAGTTTAACCCCTTGCGTGCTCATGACAAGCCCAGCTCGTCATGAGGCACAGTGAAGCTGTGCTCATGATGAGCTGGGCTCGTCATAACGGCTGTGGTCCGCCCACGCAAAATTGATTCCTGTGCGGGAGAATCAATGCATGGGCGGAGTCGTGATTCGTGACGAGCCCAGCTCGTCACGAACACCGCGCCACACCTCCCCCGCGCCGTGGGGGAATTACCCCTGCGGCGAAGGGGTTAAAACATGTAACCCTTAGGAAAATAATTTATAACAAATATAACTAATGAGCCTCCTGACGATGAAAAAAATAATATATCGATTATCATAGTGTAAGTGTTACAAATTTGCATATTAAGCAAAAATCTATTTATTTCAGCTAATCCTCGATCGTAACATTGTGAAACTGTATAAATCGTATAAAGTAACGGGATATCCCATCCGCCGAAATATAAATCCCATAATATCCTATAGGATTTATATTCTGGTGGACGGAATATTCATTAGCGTTGTGACGGAGTAACCCATCAACTGAAATCTAAATCAGGCCATAAGTCTGTGTGAAAGAGTAGGATTCAAAATCATGTTTTTGCATAAGGAATCTATGTTTATAGTTTTTAGCATGTGGCAGCAACTTAAGTCCCTTTTTTGTAAATATATATTCAGTGAGGTTTTCCAAAGGACAAAAGGATGCAATTTACATGGTAGGAAGGGGCATGTCAAAGTTGGTTTAATTGCACAGGCACTGAAAGAAAGGAAGCACAGCGTGCTGTAGCACCATCAAAATAACCATGAGGGAGTCCCCATGGTGAATGAGAAACAAATATGTTTTAAAATGTTCTTTTTATCGTGTCACATTTACTGTGCTCATAAACAGAGGTCAAAAGTCAAGCTATGTGTTCTGTCAAATTGCTGCTTATTTATTCAACATGGAGATTGGTGTTTAATTTTCCTTCTATGACTGCAAAGTGAAAGGCTTCTATAAAGTAAACTATATGACAGTCTTCCTGATGTGAAGGGAAAGGCTTTAGGATGTCATGTTTTCCTAACACACAACGACATTGAAATACTTATAAATTAATTGTACAACTATGTAATAATATATCAGCAGTTCAAGAAGCACAAATGAAGAGTTTTTTTTCTAATTCTGAAGTGTGTTTGAAACAAAGTTTTTAATAGGATCAAGACACTTTGCTTGGAGGTGTGCAAAAGACAATCATTTACTGAAACCTGATTTCCACACATTACCATTTTAAATAGCTTTTTAGTTTTATCAGTAAACATGTATGTGTACATTTAGGGGCATTACAGTAGAGCATGTGCTGTCTGCAAAGAGAAATGTGCTACCACTCTATGCTTCAGTAATATGTTTGCAACAGCTTGCGCCAGATTGAATACACCCTCACCACTCTTGTCAAATGTCTTATTTGCAACTGTTGTTTTTTGTGTGTTGCTTGATTTCTTTACTATCCATATGAGTTCAGTAATGTAACATCGAGGGCAGCACTCCCACGTGAAATTGTGTAAGTGAGTCTGTGACTATTACCAGTGCTTGTGAAATATAAATATTATATCAGCGGTAAACAAATCCAAACATTCCATTGAAAATCAAGTAATAAACACAACATGATTTGTCACCTTATGGAACAATGTTCACATCTATTACCAACAATGTTTGCATCTCTCAGTTTTGTAACATCACAATAATGCTTACAGGTGAGTGAGATGGAATATAAGGCTTCATGTATTATTCTGGTTCTAAAACCAGGGATGTGCAATTTCGCACTGTTTGTGAGGTACCGGGTTTTTATGGACCCGGCGGTGCCAGGGAGAACACCCAAAGACCTTGAGTCCTTCCTGTTTCAGACTACAGAAACACAGAGTCTTCTAGGTGAAGTCAAAGATCGTATTTATTGGCTGCAACCAGTAACAGGTATCCTAGAAGTACAACGGCATGTATGTTCTCAGGAGACTGCTCGAATTTACAAAGCCAGCCTTCTCTTTTTATACAAAATAATAAGCTTCAGGCAAACATTCCTTATTTTACAGTTGACCATACAAATATTTTTACAACAAAGGAAAAAGCAAAGTCATGATGGCAAGCCCACATTTCTGTTCGTCCAGCTCATAATTAATTACCCGGCAAGGTCCAGTATTTCCATCAGATATCGACAGACCCCCAATAAAATCGGGCACCTCCTCCTCGTAAAGTAAGTCATAAAGAAAGAAACAGGGACAGGTGTGTGCAAGATTAGGCATAGTTTGTGTGCAATAAAAGGTTTATGACATGTTGTGCCTTGATACTAATCTCATTCAGCCACTGGGAAAGGAACTGCCCGAACAGGTTTGGCTTGAGGCAGTGGAGTCAGCTCGCCCAGGTCACAGACGAGTCAGCAAAGGTGTATGTGTCCTGCAGATCGAATTTGGCCTTAGTTATTTGGCTATGTGAGGGCAATCACAAAATGGCTGTCGCTCACAAAATGGAACCCAAGGGTTCAAGACGAAAACTACGATTTCAGGGTGATTTCGTAACTCGAACATGCCGAAAATGCTTATGTATAGTATTTAAGCGAATACCGGTCTGCTAGTACCAAAATCGTCATGATACGATGATATTTATGACACGAGTGCAGAGCTTTGGTACCACAAAATAGCAGAGTCCAGAATTTTCAGTACCACAGGCCCTCCTTTTGCCCTTACATAGGCAATAACCTATACTCACGCTAATCTGAGTTCAGGTCTGTGTTCATAAAGTCATTGAGATGTTGCTGTAGCATCATCCTATTACTTAGTTCGTCTCTTGATACAGGTTTCCTTGCACATGATGTAGCACAGAGGCCACATATTGCAGGAGCACACTGTACACACTGACAGAACAGGAAAAGGATGGCTAGGATCATCCCAATGACTATCAGAATCTTCCATCCCCAGGCAGATATCAGTTCCCAGAACCACCCCATCAAGGACCAGTCTCCCTCATCCACATGAATGGATTCAGAGATCTTATGCAGTTTGGAGATGGCCTGGTATACTGTTGGAGCATTATCGGGGATGAAAATACAGCAACTTGATTGGATCACTTTACATACCCCACCACGGTCTGCAAGTATGACATCTAAAGCGACCCTGTTCTGAAGAGTCATAAGGCGATCCGACTGGAGCTCAGCAGTCAAATTACTGAGGGCACCGGCAGTTTCAACTATAGTGGATTCAACCATCCTTGTCAATTGCCTTATGTTCCTGCTGTTCACCATTGTCCCCCAAAACGGCAGAAAACCCTTTGCAAAATCTCCGAATTCTTGTCCTGCAGTGTCTTCTTTACTGATGACACCTCTAACTAACCTTGTCCTATGGTAATCTGCCGCGGCCGTGTAGGTGGGAGGCAACAGGAACGAGACAAAACATGTGCCCGAGAAGTCAGGGGGCAACCATGTATAGGCTCTATCATGGCAGATGAAATAAGTACCCTTAGCTGCTAGGAACGAAGGGGAATTTCGAGATGCAAACACATATGTTTCCGTGCAGACGCTCTTCCCCAACTGAGCTCTGGGATTTTTGCCATTACCTTGCAGACATAGGTGACCCTGATGGGGTACAATCCATATCGAGGAGGATCTCTTCGCTCGCTGGTTCTCACTCAAAGCAACTCCATATTTTGTCATATTCCATTTAACATAAGCTTGCAACTCATCTTTAGGAATCGTTCTGTACGAGTCAATTGTTCTGCTCATATTTGCAATTCCTACTACTAATGCTTTGTTGCTTGAGTTACTTTTCGTGGAACGTGGGGAATATGGTTCAATGGCAAATATGAACATTGTTTGAAACGCCCATAATGAACCATTGTAGCTAAATGGTAAGACCAGGTATGGGATACCCTTTTCTGTCGTATGCGGCATAAGGCCACACACCCAGCAGTTAGTTGTGTTTACTACTAATTGGTGTTGGTGTAAGAGCTGAATGAAAGAGTTATTAATAAACTCTAATCTTCTTGAGGACTCATGTTCAGGCAGGGGGTGAAAAGAGTGCGAGGAAACAGTAGGAGGAGGTATGGGCTGTGTAGTGGGTGCAAATGTCACTTGAAAAGTGTATAAAACATATGCTATTAAAAATATCATGACACCAAGCAACATGAAAATACAACATATCAACGATCTCTTCTTCGTCATCAGTATGCACATTTTATCTTTAAAGTTCATTCGTTTGGCAGGTCTCTCCATCTCAGAAAACTCCATCCTCTCTAATTTGCTGCCCACGGTGGTAGGGTGTTTCTGCTGAAAAGTGCTTCCGTCAGTCCAGGGCAACTCCCTTAGACCAACCAGAACTGTCGACCTAACCATCTCCAGCTGCACTCCAAAGACTTGGGCAACCGCGACCCTTGCAGGAGAACCGGATGGCGGTTCTAAAAAGAAAAATGAGCAAGTTTCCCGGATGAGAGAGCTGCACAAAAAGTTAAAAAAATATATATTTTATTTGTCCATAGTCATAGTTCTTGGCCTTAAACTGTAACGGTTTCTGCCAGGTGCTTTCTGGTCTTGGAATAGGAGTTCAGGCTCTGTAGTGTTCAGTCGAATTGACAGAGGCACAGCTTCTTGCAAAATGTTGTCGCTTTCTTTTTCAGAAATTGTTCCTTTTACACGTGCATCGCTAAAAGGTATGAAACGAGGCACGGTCTCAGTTTCAGAGTCAGCGATCCCCTCCTGGACCCACCGGTCATATGGAAGAGGCAGTGGGACCCTCTTACAATGATTGCCGTGGACCCAATGTTTCTTTCCTTCCACTCGAACGGCCGATCTTGTCGAGAGAAGAACTAGATGAGGGCCGGTCCACCGGGGCTGCTCATTCTTTGTTCGCTGGAAATTCTTAACCAGCACGTAGGATCCAGGATCGATAGGATGCCCTGGAGCTTCAGAGGCCTGAGGTAGAGTGTCGTGGACCTGTTGGTGTAAAACACGCAATTTAGCCGTCAATTCATAGAGATAATCAAGCAGTAGAGGGTGTTCTATTTCGCTAAACCTGGTGGGCCTTGGCACTCCCCATATGTTGGCCGGGCGGCCGAACACAATTTCATAGGGACTAAGTCCCACTCTAGAGTGAACTGTCATTCTCGTTGATAGGAGTGCCAAGGGCAGGGCGTCAGGCCATTTAAGACCTGTGCTCGCTTGAATCTTGGCCAGTTTCAGTTTTAACGTGCCATTATAGCACTCTACTAGTCCAGCTGATTGGGGATGATTTGCAGCGTGAAATTTTTGCTGAATGCCTAGCCCTTCACACACTCTCTTCATCACTCGACCCACAAATTCACTCCCATTAGCACTCCAAACCATTCTAGGCATTCCAAATCTGGGGAAGAATTCTTTGACAAGGGCTTTAGCTGTGGACAAAGCAGTATTGTCCTTTAAGGGGTATGCATCGACCCATCTTGAAAAGGCACAAACAACAACGAGTACGTATTTCAAATTGTTGCACCTTTCCATGTGGATGAAATCTAGCTGCAAAACCTCGAACGGATACGTTGGAGGCGCAAAATGACCAGCTGGAGTTGGGGTTCCCCTACCAGGATTGTATTTCAGGCACACCATACAATTCTTGACCACATTCTCTGCACACTTAGGGATTCCAGCATTTTGCCATACTGGAGCTTACAACTTATAGATCCATTTCACACTGATATGAGCCATTCCATGAGCCATTGTCACCACTGCAAGTACATACGCATCGGGTAACAACCATTGCTGATGCTCTGACAATTCAATCCAACAACCATTCGCATCCAATTTACCCTTACTTTCTCTCCATTCATTCAACTCTTTCTCTGTGGCTTCAGCTTGAATAGACTTAACACTCTCAATCGTATCTTCACACATACCAACATCACCAATCCATCTCGCAGGGCCTGCAACATACATTCAACTCATTACATTCCTAGCAGTTTCTTTCGCAACTTCATCCGCAAACGCATTTCCACGACCAACATCATCCGTAACCTTTTTATGTGCACTGCATTTCACAATTGCAACCTGTAACGGCAAGGTCAGTGACTCGAGAAGCTCATTGACCAACTGACCCTGCTGGATCTTAGCACCATGCGAAGTCAGGAACCCACGTTCTTTCCACAATCGTCCAAAACTGTGAGCCACACCAAATGCATACTGGCTGTCCGTGTACACGTTCACTCGTTTTCCTTTCGCCAACACACACGCTCTTGTAAGTGCAATCAACTCTGCTGCTTGCGATGAATTGTGTGGGATACGTGCAGCTTCAACAATAGTATGCAAAGTCGTCACAGCATATGCTGCAGTCGTATCACCATTCGGCAACTTGAAACACGAACCATCAACCCACAAAGTACCATCACATTCTGGAAGAGGAGTGTCTCTAAGATCTATCCTCCCTTTCGTCTCTTCCTCTGTTCTCAGAAAACAGTCATGCTGATCTTCACTATCATCATCTGTCTCAGCTAAAATCGGCAACATTGTGGCTGGGTTCAGTGTATTGCACCTCTTTATGTGCACATGACTTGCCAACAGTGTCAGCTCATACCCTGACAATCGAGCACTAGTTAAGTGCTGTGTCTTTGTTCTGTTTAACAGAATGTCCACTGCATGCGGGACCATCACAATTAACATGTTATTCATTACTAACCCAGCAGACTATCGAATAGAGACAGCTGCTGCCGCAGTGGCTCTCAAGCAACTCGGCAACGGTTAAGCTACCGGATCTAGAGTCGACGAAAAATACGCACATGGACGCTGTTTGTCCCCAAAAGACTGTGTCAGAACTGATAATGCACAACCTTCTTTCTCATGGACATACAATGTAAAGGGCTTACTGTAGTCGGGGGTACCCAACACAGGAGCCGAACACAATGCGTCACGCAATTCGGAAAAACTTTTCTGACACTCTTCAGACCACGGAATGGGATTCGGTGTATCTTTACAAGTTAATGCCACCAAAGGTTTGGCCAATAAGGAAAAATTTGGTATCCATTGTCTGCAATATGATATAATGCCCAAGAAAGCACGCACTTCTCTCTGTGTCCTTGGGACACTCAATTTTGCAATTGCCTGAATTGTTTCTGGGGTCAGTTTTCTTCCCTCCTTCGATAAGAGATGACCTAAGTAGGTCACTTCTTGTCGACAATATTGCAACTATGAAAGAGACACTTTGTGGTGCAGATCACACAAATGACGCAACAACGACAATGTGGCTTCTTTACAAATATCCTCAGCATCGACGTATTGAATAAGGGTAGCGCCGTCAGGTAAAACAATCGTGTCAAGCTGTGTTTTTAAAGCCTGGCTATATATCGATGGACTTTCACAGTAGCCCTGAGGAGCGCGTTTGAAGCGGAAACTTCGGCCTCCTAAACTGAAGCCAAAAATATCTCTGCTCTCCTCGGCAATCGGGATGCTGAAGAAAGCATTCTTCAAGTCAATCACTGAGAACCAAGTGGCTGAAGCTGGAATCATAGTCAATAGGGCAGTGATATCAGGGACAACGGGAAACTGTGGCACAACTATTTTATTGATCTCCCTAAGATCAATCACAAATCTGTAAACAGGTGGCTGGGAAGGATCAGTACGTTTCAAAACCGGCAGAACAGGACTATTACAAACATTGCCTCTTGTCTCTTCAATTACATCTTTCTCAATCAGATCATAAATGATCGCTAACAACGCCTTTTCACCTTCGCTAGAGATCTTGTATTGGGGAATGCGCTGCATTCTAACATTGGCTTTCAGTGTTACAACACATGGCGATATTTCCAAGAGACCCACATCATTAGGTCCAGTAGCCCAAAGAATATCCGGAAGAGAAGACAATTCTGTTGGAAGTTTATCTTTCGACAAATACATTGGAGAAACCACTTTCTTACCCAGTGTAAGTTGTATTCCCGAAGGAGAACAGTACAAAGTCGCATATAATCTTTTCAACAAATCCAACCCCAATAGGTTTTCACCACAACCTGTGGTAAGAATGAGGGGTGCTTCGAATTCACACGGTCCAACAGAAAGTGACATAAGACTAGAAATCGGGTTCCTAACCGGGGCGCCAGAAAAACCTACTGAAACATTCATTTCACCAGACAAAGGTGCGCCAGGGAGTTTTGAGTGCATAATAGAACTCTTTGTAGCACTAGTATCCAACAGAAAAGGCTCTGACACACCTGATGTAATTACCTCAACATAAGGCCCACTCTGATCTACTGGAACTGAAACGACTCCCTCTCTTTGTCCATGGCTGTCCTAGCAATCATCACCTTCCATATTCTCATCTTCTGCATCGTAGTCATCAGCATAGTACTGAGATGTCCTAGCAAACGCGTTATTCTGCTGGTCGAAACTATTCATAGAATTCTGAGGTGGGAAAGAACGAGCGTTCTGGGGGAAATTTCCATGTCCCCTACCTCTAGGAGCTTGTTGAACACCTCAGCCTTTTGCACCAGAAGCACCATTCGTACGCTGTAACAAAACCGGACAACTTCTTTTGAAATGACCCTCTTCTTTACAATACGCACACTGATTAGGTCCATACGGTAAACGCTGCTGAGAAGACTCGTTTCTTGGCGAGTTCCTCGAATATTGCTGAGGTTGCTGATAATCGCTCTGACTATTATTACGAGGTGGATAAGCTTGTTGTAGAAGAACTTTAGTCTTCAATTCCTTAGTCTTTTTATCCGCTTTCTCTAACTCATCTTTACGCCTATTCTCATAGTACTGGGCCGTAGCAAAAATCTGTGCTGACGTGGACACAGCCCAAGCACTCTCAGAATCCTTCAACTTATTACATATTTCGGGAAACAAATTGTGTACAAATTTGTCAACCAACAATCTCTGACCACCCTCCGTAGACATATCCTGACCACTATGATCTACAAAAGTCCCCTCGAACCTCGTGAAAAAGTCAGACACAGTCTCATCTTTCTTTTGTTTGCATGCAGACAACTTGTCCCAATTAACACGCAATTCGGGCCTTAAAGTCTTCATATTCGTAATAATCCTACCAGGAAGTTCTGCTACTAAGGGCTCGGGCTTAGCACCACCAACTTGTCTAGCATCAGCAGCGGCAATATTTACCCATGTGTCGCCTAACTCTTGATAATGATCCGTATGACGAATCTTTCCCCATAAAGGCTGTGGAACAACATTTCCAAACAACATGTCTACATCGGCTAAATTCATGATACAGGAGCCTGCAGTCTGCCATAATTCTTTGTAATATCCTGCAGGATTTTTATGGGGATCAGGCAATGTCTGCTTAAGAGCCAAAACTTCAGCTCGCTTCCATGGGACATGTACCCACACACGCTGAAAATGTGGCAGAATGGCTGGAACAGTATTTGCGTCCCCTTCCCTCCAAACTGGGGGGACCTCTCTCATGGGATATTGTCTTGCCTTCTGCTTAACCTCAGAGTCAAACAACGACTGAGAAAGACTCTCACTCCTAAACGACAACAATGTCGCAGCTGCTTTTTCAACATCAGAACCTACAATTGTGCCTTTTGCAAACTCGAACCGCACACGATACAACTCAGACATATTGCG
This sequence comes from Lissotriton vulgaris, assembly GCF_964263255.1. Classification (NCBI taxonomy): domain Eukaryota; kingdom Metazoa; phylum Chordata; class Amphibia; order Caudata; family Salamandridae; genus Lissotriton; species Lissotriton vulgaris. The sequence continues at coordinate 783,144,344 of NC_141696.1, forward strand.
TTCCGAATTATCATCCTCCAATTCCTCGCAAAGGAAAACACACATTTTCTCAAAGACGTATCTCTGCTTCGATGCTTCCCACTGATGGAAGACATCCATAATAGATTCTAAATCATATCGTATCGGATCTGTAACCCATTTATGCGCCAAACGATCCAATATCTCTTTCTCTCTAGAGTCAGGCAATTGACTGCGTGATTGCCTACGCTCTGTAGCAGGGGACATACCCAGTTGTCCCAACCAAGGAGAGAAGAAACCAGAAAAGGCAGCAGTCATTCGCTGTCTGGTAGAAGGAGAAGAAGAAAGAATAAGGGAAGAATCCAAAGTCGGAGCAGGAGGAGCATTAGGAACAGACGTAGAAGTAGCAGGCAAAGGTAAAGTTGGCGGCCCCTGAGGAGGCTGCGCCAAAGGAACGGTAACCAACGGAAGAGGAGCTGGTTGTGGAGGAATCACAGGAGGCATAACAATCAGAGGTTGTACAGCCACAACTGGTGGCAGTGGTGCCGTAGCATTCTGTGCATAAGGGGGTGGTGAACTCAGGAGATGTGACATTATCGGATCTTTTTCAAGATCGTTCCTTGCTTCCTGTTCTTTAGTTGGCAAGGCTGGGTAGCATCTATCTACAGCTAACTTCTTTGCTCGTTTCATCTGTTCACTTTCTTGCTCTTCTTCATTATCCCTAAATGCAACAGCAGCTTGTACCATTGACATACCTCGTTCTTGTTTATTTTTCTCCGCTAATTTCATTTCTTTCTGTTTGGCTTCTTTGCGTCATAGGCGAAAAGAGTCAAATATTGCCGGCCGGGCTTTCTTCGTAAAAAGTTTAACCTCTAGATTACTGTGTCAAAGCTACCATATTGGGGCCATTTTAAAACACCATCCTTTCTGGTGTATCGGATCCATACTTCTTTATATGTGATAGGGCCTACGCCATGCTTCATATAGAGCTCATATGTTGGAGTTCCAATCGGAGGAACCGGACACGAGTCCTCCAATCGGGAGTCCCTACTACAACCAAGACAAAACAAATTCCCAAGTCTGCTAAGAGGAGGCATCTTCGCTCTCTAGTCTAGCTTCAAACTTCAAAGGATTATCGAATAAGAATAAGATAGTCTCGTGAATACACGAGTCCTTCGGCTTTGGCACTTGCAAGTTCCAAATCAAAGCGATCCCAAAGGGATACCAAACTAAGAACCAAACTAAGGACTGGGAGACGCTCCACTTATACTTAACTGAGGTATCGATGACCAATGACGTCACCAGAAGAATCGCATATCGTTTCGCTCTACCAATCATGAAGGGTCCAAAACAGGGCGATAGTCAGGGCAGTAGTCCTTCGTAGCCGTCGGGATGCGGGGAACCTCGCAGCAAAGACCTTCGGACCACGTCAACATACAAGGGTCGCTGAAGTGGTTGGCCGTCCTCCGGAATTTTCACACGAAGCTCCTCACGAACCTCTGGCTTGGACCGGTACCGCTGATACAGCCCCACAATGGGCGCCAACTGAGGTACTGGGTTTTTATGGACCCGGCGGTGTCAGGGAAAACACCCAAAGACCTCGAGTCCTTCCTGTTTCAGACTACAGAAACACAGAGTCTTCTAGGTGAAGTCTAAGATCGTATTTATTGGCTGCAACCAGTAACAGGTATCCTAGAAGTACAACGGCATGTGTGTTCTCAGGAGACTGCTCGAATTTACAAAGCCAGCCTTCTCTTTTTATACAAAATAATAAGCTTCAGGCAAACATTGCTTATTTTACAGTTGACCATACAAATATTTTCACTACAAAGGAAAAAGCAAAGTCATGATGGCAAGCCCACATTTCTGTTCGTCCAGCTCATAATTAATTACCCGGCAAGGTCCAGTATTTCCATCAGAAATCGACAGACCCCCAATAAAATCGGGCACCTCCTCCTCGTAAAGCAAGTCATAAAGAAAGAAACAGGGACAGGTGTGTGCAACATTAGGCATAATTTGTGTGCGATGAAAGGTTTATGACATGTTGTGCCTTGATACTAATCTCATTCGGCCACTGGGAAAGGAACTGCCCGAACAGGTTTGGCTTGAGGCAGTGGAGTCAGGTCGCCCAGGTCACAGAGGAGTCAGCAAAGGTGTACGTGTCCTGCAGATCGAATTCGGCCTTAGTTATTTGGCTATGTGAGGGCATTCACAAAATGGCTGTCGCTCACAAAATGGAACCCGAGGGTTCAAGACGAAAACTACGATTTCAGGGTGATTTTGTCACTCGAACATGACGAAAATGCTTATGTATAGTATTTAAGCCATTACCTTTCTGCTAGTAACAAAATCGTCATGATACGATGATATTTATGACACGAGTGCAGAGCTTCGGTACCACAAAATAGCGGAGTCCAGATTTTTCAGTACCACATTTGGTTTGTGAATGGTAATGTAATTTAAGATGTAACCTATCTACTGGTAGGTTGCTTTGCAAATTGTACACTTGCACTGGATCTCAAAATGACCTTCCTAATGAACTTTAATTAGGCTATGAATGCAGAGTGGAGGTCTGCATGGGACAGCAGACCTCCATCCCTGTATACAATTTCTAACAGAAAACCGTTTTTTTAAAGCAGCTCATATACATTAAAGGGACCGGTGATGGTTTTTAATTTTTTCTTTCCCAGTTGAGAAACACTGGGGAAGACATCGTCCCGAGGCCGCTGTCACAATTCCTAAAGTGGGTGATGTCCAGTGGTTAAGCTTCCCTGTGCTTATCTGAAAACACCCACTTTGAATTGTCAGTATATCATCAATGGTTGCAACTGCAATTACAGCCACAAAAGCATTGGCAGTATTCCTGCCTGAAACATAGATAGGAGAGAAAATGCCCCTTCCATGCCAAGTAAAATTTGTGCCATAAACAGGCTCAAAAACGTCTTTTTACTACTTAAAAGACTTTTCCAACTCATAAAAGGGCTTTTATAAATAGTAAAAAAGAAATTTGGTCGCACACGTGTGCTTTTGCAAATCCTATGCTTTTTGACTGCAAAATACCTTTGTGCATTAGGGCCCTAGGGAGGCATGGCCCCTCCATTAAGGTTCTCATTACAAGTGACGTCTTAATTCAAATTTGGGCAAACACAGGAGTTTTCCAAATAAGAGTTATGATTCATGTGGTTGTACACTATGTTGGAAGCTGGCTCTGTAGATACTCTACCAAAGTAAGTAGTAGCATGCACGGCTTATCAGAGGGCCGTGTTAAGCATTTGATGTACACATCAGGCAAGAAATGATTGCACACACTTAATGACTAAACCCCAGACCGATTATTTGTAAAAATATAAAAAATGTTATATTTAGTTTATAGAATCAAAGATACTTTGGTGCAGTGAAATACGTTTTGTAATATCACTTTTTCAATATCAAAAGTGCACACAGTGATGATGATGTTGGATACATTATTAGACACAGTGCATTTTTCAATCAGTACAATGTTATCCTATGGGAAGAAACACAATCAGAAATTTGCAGGTAAGTAGACAATTTACAGTTTTAATATTTTGGATCAAGAATTAGTATCAGACAAGGTTCAGGCAAGTAAGTAAAAGTGTACCACCAGCTGCACTGCGGCGGCTAGGTGCAGAGGTAAAGCTCGAGCCTGGTGCCAATTTTAGAGTAAAAATGGGTGATTTTGAGGGCTATGGCTCTCAGGGATTGGTACACTCAAAGTATTTATCCAAATTTAAAAGTTTGTAAATAATCTTTATATGCGGTCCTTAAAGAGGGAGAAGTAATCCACCCTACACCCCCAAACCCTGTTACAAGAACCAAACAATGAACATGCAAATCTCCAGCAAATGCTGGTTGTGATATATCAATTAAATTTAACAGTTAGTGATCACACAATAACGTAATCAACCATATATTCTGGTCCATGCTCTCGAGTTTTTTCTTTTTTCCTTTAGTCTCAAGGGTTCTTTATTTGGGTTACTGAAGCCAACTTGTTTTTCGTCTCATAGGAAATCACCCAAGACTTCTTCAGAGCTGTTTTCCATAATTTGTGTCACAAGTATAATCCCAGGTGTATTATAATTACACTTGGTAGATCGCGCCTGCAGGGTGGCATGTGGATATCCACATAAAGTAAGCAAGAATACCCCTTCTATAAATGAAGAAAACTTGATGTTCCCCAGATTTCTTTAAAGTGTCCTCTCTTTTGTCAAAGAACCGTGTAACCTGCCAAGCGGGTAAGGTATTCATGAAAGAGGAAAACATTTCAAAAATGTTTTCAAGCTATGCGGCCAAACTACTGTAACAGTAATAAGTGATAGGTATGAATTTGTTTAGGTATTCTTGCTGATCAAGAGGGAAGTTCCAATCCTTTGTGTCAGGTCCTGCGAGTACGTATAACTGTTTGCAGCCGCAGTAGAAGCCTTATTACTGTTGCGGGAGTTTGGCCGCGTAGCTTAGATACAGAGTTGATAATTTTCCTCTTTCATGAATACCCTACATGCTTGCCTGGTGCCAATGTTATCCAATGGAGAAAGGGGCAATTGAAGTGAAACTACTGTAGTGTAGCTCCTATTTCCCTAATAGGCTCTTTGCATTGGAATAATATACACTATAGGTTTGGCATAGGACCAAGGTCGGTTTTCCTCTATCGAGTATATTAAACTTAATTACGAGCTAACTCAGAGGTCACTAGAAACTCCTTGTAAACAAGAAGGGAGTAGTTTCTGTCAACCGCATAAACATGACAACTTTGTTTCCCTTTAGAATCGGAACACTCTCAGAATCGTGGAAACAATAGATTACAGTTTTACTCAGCTAATCGTGCATGAATAGTTTCTCCAGAGTTACACAGAAAGAATAGATGGGCATGTCAATAAAAAGGAGTTATTGAATAGTCTTATTTCTCGTGTTAGAAATATGTTCTGTTACAATCATAAGACAGTATGCAAGATATATTATGCACAGCGTGAGCAGTAGAAACTAATAATACTGCAATAGCATTGTTGTTTTAGTTATGACACATATTCACATACATATACATAAATAACACAGGTTAAAAAGTGGATACTCGTCTGCTAACTAGTTCTACCCCAATGTGCCTAACCTAAGTGTAGTGCAAGGTAAGAAGTAGGTGCTGTATTCTATAGTATGGTATGCTGTAGTTTGTATGCTAAGTTTGTATGCCAAGTTTGTATGCCAAGAGTCCCTCTAGGTTCTAGTCAGCTCCATACCTTGAGAATGAGAGACGCTGGAATCTCTTTCCAGGTCTCGAACTCTAACAGCTCGTGAACACTGGAAGCTGGATTCTTGGCGAGCAGGCATGACAGCGTCTTGTCAGCATGTCAGGCCGGGACATGGGCACCTCAGAAGTCGAGGTCTCCTCCTTACTTGCCGTGGTGAGCAGTATCGAGTTGTGCAGCCGTTATTTCCCATGGCAATGGAAGGTATATTTATACCTAGAAGGTGCTTAGGAATGTTTGCATTGACGTAAAGTCGGACAGAGGAAGAAGTCAGGAATGAACCCGTAGGGTATAGCGGTTCATGCATAATAAATGAGTTCTTGGAAAAATCAATATTCCTGGGCTAGGGTAACTCCCAACAGCTTAGGGGTCTGGTTTCTAAGAACTCATTGTGACTTTGGGGGTGGACAGATGTAGGTGACCAGGCCTGTATTTGAACAGCATGACTAATTCCTAAATAAGGACTGGGATCTTATGCCTATGTACGGGCAATGCGAATTGTGCCTATATTAGGACATGTATCAGGAAAACCTATATACGGACACCTAAAGCGGAATATAACACTACTTGTAGGTAAGTAATATGGTTTTGGTACCCATTCTCCGGGGGTTGAGGCAAGCATAGGGGAGGCCCCAAGGCACCCAAACATACACCCTTGGCGGCACAGGGGCAGCCAGGTGCAGAGTGCCAACACAGTGCTTGGCACCTAATGTAACCCAAAAAAGACTCTCAAACATGGAAAATGGCTGCTGGCTCGGGCCAAAAGGCTGATTGATGGAAACCTACAGTAGCACAGATGAGCTGGGATGTGCTGGGGCATCAAGATATCATCGGTAGATCTCCCCAAAGTCCAGGGGGTCTGGGTGCAGAGGTTTCCTTTGGCGTTGGAAGTCATCTTACCAATGCGGTTGCCGTTTAGGGGATCGTTTTGCTGGGTCTGCAGGTGTTGACGGGTAGTCTGGCAGCAGTCAACCCTCAAGGGACTCTTGCTCAGGATCACTGGGGAGCTTTTCTTGACCGGTGAGCCTCTTGAACTCACCCGTGAGCATCAGGTGCAGAGGTGGTGGACTTTGCAGTTCCTCAGGCAGAGCATGGCCTTGAAACTTGATTTTTCGACAGGTCTGCTCTCCATGGGAGATCAGGAGTCTTTGTTCAAGGTAGGCAGTCCTCCCAGAATTTTGGAGGTCGCTGGTCTGCGGGACGTGTTGTGCAAAGTTCAAAGTTCACTGATAGGCTGATCGGGCCAAGAACACTGCTGATGCTGGAGCTCCTTATCGTGTGGGGATCAGCTTTCTTTGTCCTCTTCTTCATAGGCCGTCGGAAATCAGATGATTAAGGTTCAGGGGCGGCCCTAAATACTAAATTTATGGGTGTTGCAGGAGTCAGAAGGTAGTAGCTAATGGTCTACTTACCTCCACGGTGACTACACCCTTTGCATGTCCACTCCCTCTGGAGAGGAGGCATACCTATAACCCTAGTGGCTAAAATACTCCAAAACAATCTGAAGGTATTTCAAAGGAAGGGGTCACTTCAGCTCAGGACACCTTAGGAGTGGTGCTGGCTGAGAGGGGACACACCTCTCCTGCTTACTATTTTTCCAGCCTACATTGCAGCCAAAAGTATGGCTTGGTCAGGGATAGGCCTCTCCACTAGCTGGAAAGGCCCTGGTCAGTATTACAAAGGACTGGAAGCCTTTTAGGCTCAAGGCCAATCAATGCTGTTCCTGCTTGGGGGTAGGAATGAAACACATCCACCCAGAGCAGGCTTAGTTTCTGACTCACAAGAGCGAAATGCTCCCACCCCAGGAGCCCAGAAACATGTCTAAAAGTGGCAGACTGGTGCAGATCAGTCAGGCACACACTAATGGATTGGTGGATTTTCAGGGGGCACCTCTGAGGTGCCCTCTGAACATATTTATTAATGAATCTAGCACTGGCATCAGTGTGGGTTCATTAATCTGAGATGTTTGGTACTAAACATCTGGGAATTCATATATGAATAGAATACCTCAGCACACCATTATCATTATTTCCAATACTAGTAATACAGATATTGCTTCACACAGTCTGTAAGATCTCAGTGCCCTATGTAGGGTGCTTTTCATATCTATAACGCTGTGTATCACTGTACACATCACGTGATTGTCAGGTTAATAAACATTAATCACTAGAAATGCTGCATGATTATTAGAAGTACACTACTACTATAATCTAATTGAAATGAGCGCTCTCCTGATGGACATATATCAATATCTTATTTGCAGCCTTGAAAAATCCCTGTGGGCGAAACGCGCGTCGGCTGCTTTTGTCTTGTGATTTGTGAAATTAAACAGACTTCGACTCATGAAGACTTGTTTGGATTACTCTATCATTTCCTCTTGAGACCCTTTTTTTCGTGGACTGAACTACATAGGGCACTGAGATCTTACAGACTGTGTGAAGCAATATCTGTATTACTAGTATTGGAAATAATGATAATGGTGTGCTGAGGTATTCTATTCATATATGTGTGACCCAGGTTCTGATTGATCCTGGGATGGAACGACACTTTGGTGGGTAGGTGTGATATACCTTACAAGCACCCAAGCCGTAGTTGCAATTGCGTAACGATTCGATGTCCTTACTACAATTGGCGTAACACCGTAGGATGTGCGACTCAATCTAAGCAAACCCATTTAATGTTGATATAATCTGGGAATTCAGTGAAGTCATCATGGAGCTGTGGAAATCCTATTGACAAGCTGCCAACACACGTACTCAGTATGGCTCCACCGTGCACTTATAATGTCTAAGAATAGATTTAGACACTATAGGGGCATATCTGCTCATGCAGTTATGCCCTCACAAGAGGTATAGTGCACCCTGCCTTAGGGCTGTAAGGGCTTCTGTAGGGGTGCCTTACCTATGCCTCTTGCAGTGCTGGTAGGCCTTTCACACAGGGATGTCTGCCAGCCTCAGGTTGACTCTTCACTTTTATCTGTGCCAAAACACACAGGTTGCATTGGTAGTGTCCATGTGTTTGGTAAGGTGTCTGTTAGGGTGGCACAATACATGCTGCAGCCCTTAGAGACCATCTCTGGTCACAAGGCCCTTGGTACCACTAATACCTTTTACAGGGGACTTACATGTGTGCCAGAGGTATGCAATTGTGAAAATAACAGTATAATTTTTGGAAAGACCACAACACTGGGAACCTGGTTAGCAGGAACCCAGTGCATGCTCAGTCAAAGATCAATCAGAGTCAGGCAAAAAGTGAGGGGTAACCATGCCAAAAGGAGTACTTTCCTAGACACTACATGTAATACCAGGGACAAATGCACCAGGTCATACCTAATGGAACAAGCCTCCAGAAAAATTGTCACAATTCATAAATGTCATGCAGCAATGTTTGTGCTAAGACTGATTTCTTCATGTAATTCCCCATTCCAGATTTCATCTTATAATTAAGATATTGTGCAGTGTTGGTAGTATTAGGGCATAATAATCAGACCTTTTTAACAGGCCATTTCCAAAAAGGGACTGAGTATTAATAAGAAATGTTATATTGCACTTGCCACAATGCACAACTGTATTGCCTACCTGTATTGTTGGTTTGTTTCCCTCTATATGCTGATGTTTATCTATGTAAGACATTTTCTCTTTATCTTGCTGCTTCTGTTCTCATACACCCTTGTTCTTACCATGGTCACTCTTCTATCTCTTTCTTATGCCTCTGTGCTCTTCATCTCCTAATCCCACACCTTGTTACATTTATTTGCTATATCTAGCCAAACCTACCCCTTCACTCCCTTTGTAACGCTGGCATGTGTCACAGTTAGGCATAGTAGGAATTTTTGCCATTTCAACATGTAAAAGGATTTTTCATAAAGGCACCTTCACTTGCTCACATCGACCTTTGATACACATTTGCATTTATGACTCTCAGGTTTGTTTCTTGGAAGCACCAACCTTGCTTACACAAATAAACTTTGCGAGAACACTATTATACTGCCTTGTCATTGAGTAGAAGGCCTACACTTGCATTGTGCAAACGACACAGCTATCTGTAGAATATTACCAATGGCAACCTTATCACAACCTCTGCCCAAGGTAAGGATGCCTTTTTTTATATCCTCCCTTTCTTCGCTTTTCCTCTTCTAACACTTTCAATTACACTATTCTCACTCCTATATATTTCACGTCCTATGCTTTCGGTTCATTCCACCTACTTCCATCAGTTGACACAATGGTGTAAATGAAGTAGAATTAAATGGGGTAATACAAGCATTGTTACTAACTGAACGTATTACAGATAATAGGTACAACCGAAAAATATCAGATATGAGTTCTACCCTTCTGCTCGTACTCCACCCATCCTTGTTTCTTCACTTACCTGTATACTGTAGTACTCTGAAGTATCGGAAAGGTAACTCTCAGTGCTATACACAACTTACAATAAACATCTATATAAACAATGATTAATATCTTTCTTCCATTACCCTCACTCTAGCTCTATTCATTGTTCATAGCCTCTTTTGTTTTACTTCTCACTCTTTACCTTTATTATCTCTCTTGTGTATTCCTCTTTTTGTTATGCCTTTTCATTTGATCTCAGACGTGCTCTGCGGATGGGGTCTCTGTACAACTATATACTTGAATAAAGAATCTCCAAATGACTTCATGTGTTGTGTGGATTATCTATCTTTTCCATTTGGCAATTCGTTTAAACTATAAAGATCTCTCTGATAGGGGAAAATTCCTTATGGTTAGATGAAGATGGAATCTTTCTACAGCCTCTAAATGAATGTGCCCAAAATCACACCATTTAATCAAGCTAGAAAACTGGGATTTAAGAAGCAAATCTTTTACCTTCAGAGGCTCAGTAGAAGGCAACATGGCCGCCTCAAAGAAGTCAATGTTAAATTGCTGTCTTCGGCATTTAATACTCCAGGTGAAACCTTTTGGGAATTCTCAGAATGGCATTCAGTAAGGCTGAACCTACTGTTTATTATTTCATTTATTGACTGTTAGACCTGTCTGACTTTTTGGCGAAGTCCCTCCTAATTTTTATTTATTTTGTCCCCTTTTTGCCCCTCATACCCTTATTAATTTTTGTGTCTACTGACTTTTTATAGGTGTTGGCCAGGGGGATAGGTGTTCCCTCTCCCCCTCATAGTTTTTTACCTCAGGTCCAGAGGCCTGTTCTGACAGGAAAGTTGGCGCCACCTAAAATGGTGGCCACCAACTGCCCCAACTGTCACCAACAGAACCTGGCCATAGACCAACATAGGGCATTCCAGAACCTTCTGGTCCATTCTGGACCACTGAAGGGCAGCCTATATAAGGCGGAATGCGGGGCAGCCATTTTGTCTACCTGTGGAAGTCAGCTGGAGGACAGGTGGTGGCTAAGGGTGGGAGAAGGTTGGACTTTGGATTGACCTCCTGGACTTGGAAGCTGTCTAATTGGCCCAGCCCACAACTCCCCTGTTGGTTACTTGTCCTGGCCCCGCTGTGGGAAGTTACTGGAGACCCTGGGCGCCTAGCTAGCCCCTTGTCTAAAATTATACAGGGACAGCTTCAGGAGAAGGAGACTGCAGTGCTGCGGTGTGCAGTCCTCTGCCCAGCATAGGGAGTCCAGAGACTGGTAAATGGTTCTAGACTGACCCCTACTTTGTAAACCCCTGGAGAAGATTGAAAAGAAGGACTCTCCTACGGAGAAGGGCTGATCCTGGTGCCCTCCCCTTGTTCTGCTTGTACCCCAGTGCTGCCTATCTGCTGAGATCGCGCCCCCCCTGGTGCCAAACCCCTACCTGCGACCACCAGGGCTGGAGAAGCGGGGACCGCAGGACCACGAGTCGCTTTACACCTGGGTCGGTGTGGAAACGCTGAGGGAGCCGGACCGGTTGTTTAGTTGGCCGTGCTGTCCCTTCATCTGGGCGAGTGAGCGACGCGCTTGTGGAGCTGTGCCAAGGGCTGAGGTGAGGAGCGGAGCCAGGGAAGTCTTCGGCGGCGTGTGGAGTGAGCCGGGAGGAGAGAACAACATCGGAAGTGCAGCGCGACCTCCAGCGGCAAGACGCTGATCTTTCGCGCATGCTCTGTGGCGCCGCCGGGCTCCGTGAGGTGGAGCCGGATCGAGGAAGGCGGGAGCAACTGCGGAGGAGCGAGAAGCATTGCGCATGCCCCCCGTGATCAGCGCGTCTCCGGCGAGGGAGTTTGAGGCTTTCTTTCCCCCCCTTCGCTCAGGCGCTTCAGAAAGGAGCCAGCGCGAGCGGAAAGGGGGCCTTCCTGTGTGCGCTCCACTGATTCTCTGCCCCAGTGACGAGGAGGCGAGTGCGCTTCATTATTCCCCCCGCCCCAGCACTAAAAAGGCAGCTGGCTCGGCAGGAGGGTTTGAAGTGAGGCCGGTGGGACCTCGAAGGAGCCGTAACTGACAGTAAGGAGGTCATCTGGAGGGGGAAGGTGGCGCTAGAGCCTGTGATCACCTGGTAATCCGTTAATGGTTGTTGTTCCTCTCAGCTACTGCAATTTATAAAGTGGTGGGAAGCCTGAGGAAACCCTCCTTGACTCTGGAGATTAGTTAACTGCACTATCAATGTTAAATTAACCTGATATCTCTGGAAGTGCCTGCTGGAGAGGGAAAGGGTGCATGTCCTCTTAGTGAGTGGAGGTTCAACCGTGGCAGAGGGGATTGTACCTACAAATCTGGAATACTAGAGCCTGTTCTAAAGTAAAGTGCTGGTATTATCTCGTTGAGGAGTCATAGGAAGCTATAATTTAACAGAATAAATAAGCGCAGTGTTTGATGAGGTAAACTGTTAACCCTGCTGAATGTGGATTTGTTATAATTGAAAGGGTCATTATTGATTAACTGGAAAGTGTAATACACCATAGAAATTCGATTGATAAATTGTTTAGCAGCTTCAAAAGTAATTATTGAGTCTAAGGTACAGGTTCTCTAAATGCAAAAGTGTGATATGAATTCAGAAATACAGTGTCTACTAGTCATTTAAAAAGTGATACACTGCCAGTAATTTAAAACGTGTAATTGCTGACCCTGAAAGTGATCTAAACTGATTTGAATTATTTATATGTGAGTTACTGAAACTTGACCACCCAGAGCATATTATTTTTATATAAAGCAACACGTATTTTCATATAATTTTGGTGTAGTGTTTTTCTTTTTGAGTGTTATTGCGTGAAGTTACTTTTGGGTGGTCTGCAACCTTTACGCTGTGCCTCTAAATGTTAGTCTTGCCCTAGGCCAGGCTACCTAATTCCAACATATTGGTGCCTAGCGGTGGGATTGCGGACTTGGTTGCAGCTACTTACTAGTAATTTGGCGTAATACACCCAACCTACACCAGGAGTTTTCTCCTTGCGGCCCTCCCAATTAGTCTTTTTGTTTTTTCTAAATTTATTCCTGGTGGTGGGTGGAGTTGTTTTTAGGTTACCCTCACCCTTCTGAAATTTCTGGTGTGTATCCAGGTTTGCCAGATTCACCATGGAGTTTGCGGTGGAAAACCTGGAAGCCTATTCCGTGCCCCAATTGAGAATGTTCTGCCAGCAGATGGGGGTCTTTTTCAAACATGGTGCTAGGAAGGGGGAGCTCCAGACTAGCCTTAGGGCCTGGGTGGAGGCACACCAAGAGACAAAGGAAGAGGATGAAGAGGTTGACCAGGGCACAGAAGGGGGGGTGGAGGAGTTATTCCACCATGAGGGGAAAACTTGCTCACCGGACCAGTGTCCTATTCCAGAAAGGGCAGTAGCATTTCTGGGAGAAGCCTAACAGAAGCTGAGCTCACCGATAGGAGGGAGAAAAGACAGCTAAAGTGGGAGCTGGCTAAGTTGGAACAGGAGAAAGAGGAGAAGAGGATGGTCCATGAGTTTAGGCTAAAGGAACTGGAGCTCCAAAGTCTACAACGGGGGTCCTCTCCTGTTAGGAATGGTGGCAGCGAACCGAAAGAGTCAGCCAGGGAGACCAAACCCTATATCCCAAAGGACCTGATAGCGAGCTTCAGTCAGGGGGATGATGTTGCTAAGTGGCTGGCCGCTTATGAGGTTTCTTTGAAGGTTCATGGAGTGCAGGAGAAGCACTGGGGGGGTAGTTTGTACAAGTACATGCCTCCTGCTGGTCGGGACACCTTGTTGGCCCTGGAGCCAGAGGAACAGACAAACTACCCCACCATGAAGCTGGCGTTATTGAGGAAGTTCGGGCTCACCCCAGAAAGGTACCGACAGAAGTTTAGGGGGAGCCACAAGATGGGAACTCAGAACTGGGTGTACTTCCTTGATTACGCCAGAAAGGCTTTAGAGGGTTGGGTTAAGGGCAGTGAGGTAAAAGATTATGAGGGGCTGTACGATCTGTTTTTGAGAGAACACCTCCTCGAGAAATGTTTTCCCGAGCTGCGCCAACACCTGGTAGACAGCAAGCTGACCAATCCCCGGAAGCTTGCAGAGGAGGCGGACATCTGGACAAGTACCCGGGTGTCCACCAAGGGGACTGGAGGGGAATCTCAAAAAGCCGGACAGGGCGCCCCCCAGAAGAAGGAGGGGGGGGAGAAAAAGAAAGAGTTCTCTAAAGGTCCCCAAAATAACTTCCAAGGGAAGGGAGCAGGTTTCACCCCTAGGGCAAACCCGCCCCGGAACCCTCATCCTGGCCAGAGCCAGCAGCCCAGGGTTCTCCACTGTTTTGAATGCGGTGGCGTTGGACATTATAAGGGAGATGTCAGATGCCCAAAGAGACCACCCCCTCCCACCGGAGGAAAGTCACCGGGAGTAGCTAGTGTAGCGCTCGGGGAGGAGTTGCCCTTAGATAAGGGGGGTGAGTGGGCGGGTGTCACCTTAGTGTCCCTGGGAGAGCGGGAGATGGTGCCAAAGATCCAGGTGCCCCCAAATACTACAAAGTATGGGCAATGGGTTACCATCAATGGCCAGAGAGGGGAGGCTCTGAGGGATACAGGAGCCAGCATGACTATGGTGAGAAGTCAGCTGGTGTCCCCAGAGCAGGTTGTTCCTAATGTACTCCACCCCGCCGCGATGGCTGACGGCAGAATGGGCCACTATCCAGTGGCTGAGGTTCCCTTTGAGTGGGAGGGGGTTGCAGGTTCACTTCGAGTTGCCGTAAGCCCTGCCGTGCCAGTCGATTGTCTGTTGGGGAATGACATGGAACACAATACTTGGAGAGAGGTGGAATACCGGACGCATTCTGCGATGCTGGGTACACCTGACTGGGCCTGTGTCAGCACACGGTCTGCGACTGCCCGGAGAGGGAGTTCGCCTGGGTTGGAGCCTGGAACAATGGCCCAACCCGCTGCTAAGAAGGGACAGACCCGGAGACAGAGAAAGCCTGCTCCGGCTTCCACATCCCATGAGACAGATCGGCCACCTGCGGTGGTGGACCAGGAGTCCGTGGAGGGGGAAGTAGACTCTCTGGAGGATTTGCCCATCCCGGCGGAGTGGCATGTGGAGGGAGGTCCTACCAGAGAGGAATTCTGTAAGGGGCAGAGGGAGTGCCCCACCCTTGAGGGACTGAGGCGACAGGCTGAAGCCCAAGCAGCAGGTGATGTTACGGGACATTACCATATTTACTGGGAGGATGAACTCCTCTACAGTGAACCCAAGGTACCCTCGCCTGGTTCATCGAGGGCCTTGGTAGTCCCGCAACAGTACCGAGCCTTTCTTTTGGAACTGGCTCATGCCATACCCCTGGCAGGACACTTAGGCCAGGACAAGACCTTTGCACGGCTTGTTCTCCACTTTTACTGGCCTCAGATGAAAGCGGCGTCCAACACATACTGTAGGACTTGTGTAACCTGCCAGGCCAGTGGGAAAACAGGGGTGAAGCTAAAAGCTCCCCTGGAACCACTTCCAGTCGTTAGCACCCCCTTTGAAAGGGTGGGCATCGACATTGTAGGGCCTTTGGATCCACCAACAGCAGCTGGTCACAGGTTTATCCTGGTACTGGTGGATCATGCCACACGGTACCCAGAGGCAATACCTCTGAGGACAGTCACTGCACCTGTAGTGGCAAGAGCCCTAATGGGAATCTTTACCCGAGTGGGATTTCCCAAGGAAGTTGTGTCCGACAGGGGGACCAACTTCCTGTCAGCTTACATGCGGGCAATGTGGAAGGAGTGTGGAGTGACCTACCGGTTCACCACTCCTTATCACCCCCAGTCAAATGGACTGGTTGAGAGGTTCAATAAGACCTTGAAGGGCATGATCAGAAGTCTGCCCGAGAGCCTGCGGAGGAAATGGGATGTCCTCCTACCCTGTTTACTTTTTTCCTACAGGGAAGTGCCCCAGAAGGGAGTGGGCTTCAGCCCCTTTGAGCTTCTGTATGGGCACCCTGTACGCGGTCCTCTCAGCCTGGTGAAGGATGGTTGGGAGAAATCTCCCAGGAAACCCCCCCAGGATGTCGTGAGCTACATGCTGGCCTTCAGGAGCCAAATGGCGAAGTTGTGGAAGCAAGCTTCTGACAACTTGGAGGCCAGCCAGGCAGTCATGAAGGAGTGGTACGACCACAATGCTCACCAGGTGGAACTGGAGCCTGGACAGAAAGTGTGGGTGATGGAGCCTGGAGAGCTTAGCGCCCTCCAGGATCGCTGGACAGGCCCCTTTGAGGTGTTGGAAAAGAAGGGTAAGGCCACATACCTGGTGGACCTTAAGACCCCTCGACAGCCCCTACGGGTGCTACACGCCAACAGACTCAAGCCCCACCATGAGAGGCCCGAAGTCATGCTGATGATGGTGACTGACGGGGGAGAGGAAGCGGAAAGTGAACCTCTCCCAGATCTCTTTTCATCCCAAGAGAAGGATGGGTCAGTGGAGGGAGTGAATCTCTCTCCTACTCTCACTCCTGAGCAACGGGAGGACTGCCGCCAGATACTGGAGCAGTACTCTTCTTTGTTCTCCCTTGTCCCGGGAAGGACCCACCTGTGTACCCATGATGTGGACACAGGAGACAGCCCACCAGTGAAGTCCAAGACCTACCGGCTGTCTGACAAGGTGAAGGCTAGCATACATGGAGAAGTTGCCAAGATGCTAGAGCTGGGAGTAATTGAACCTTCCAACAGCCCTTGGTCCAGTCCGGTGGTGCTCGTGCCAAAAGCCGCACCACCAGGCACCACACCTGAACTGAGGTTCTGTGTGGATTACCGAGGACTGAATTCAGTGACAAGGACTGATGCTCATCCGATCCCTAGGGCGGATGAATTGATTGACCGGCTAGGAGCTGCCCAATATCTGAGTACCTTTGACCTCACTTCAGGGTACTGGCAGATCTCCTTGACAGATGGAGCAAGGGAAAGGTCAGCCTTCTCCACGCCTGAGGGACACTACCAGTTCTGTGTGATGCCCTTTGGGCTCAAGAACGCCCCTGCCACATTTCAGCGGCTGGTGAACCAGGTCCTCTCTGGAATGGAGAGTTTCTCTGCTGCTTACTTGGATGACATTGCTGTCTTCAGTAGCAGTTGGGAGGACCATCTGCAGCATTTGCAGGCCGTTCTCCAGGCACTGAGACAAGCTGGATTGACCATCAAAGCCAGCAAATGCTAGATTGGGCAGGGGTCGGTTGTGTACCTGGGACACTTGGTGGGTAGGGGGACTGTGCAGCCCCTGCAGGCGAAGATTGAGGCAATCATGGCCTGGGAACCCCCCAAGACACAGACTGAGGTCCGAGCTTTCCTGGGCCTCACAGGTTACTACCGTCGCTTTGTGAAGGGGTATGGCACTATTGTAGCGCCCCTCACAGAGCTCACCTCCAAGAAACAACCTCGACGGGTAGTTTGGACAAAGGCTTGTCAGCAAGCCTTTGAAAAGTTGAAACAGGCAATGTGTGCGGCACCGGTCCTGAGGGCCCCAGACTTCTCCAAGGAGTTCATTGTCCAAACGGATGCATCAGAGCATGGCATTGGGGCAGTGCTATCGCAACTCAATGAAGAGGGCCTGGATCAACCTGTAGTCTTCTTATCCAGGAGGCTGCTTCCCCGGGAACAGAAGTGGAGTGCCATTGAAAGGGAAGCTCTTGCGGTAGTGTGGGCTCTGAAGAAGCTGCGGCCATACCTCTTTGGCTCGCACTTCCTGGTTCAGACCGACCACCGACCCCTTCGTTGGCTGATGCAAATGAAGGGGGAAAATCCCAAGTTGTTGAGGTGGTCCATCTCCCTACAGGGAATGGACTTCCGGGTGGAACATCGGCCTGGAGTGGACCACGCCAATGCAGACGGTCTCTCCAGGTATTTCCGCCTTAGTGATGAGGACTCCCAAGGGGTTGGGTAGTTCTCCCCACTTTTAGCTGGGGGGGACGCGTGTTAGACCTGTCTGACTTTTTGGCGAAGTCCCTCCTAATTTTTATTTATTTTGTCCCCTTTTTGCCCCTCATACCCTTATTAATTTTTGTGTCTACTGACTTTTTATAGGTGTTGGACAGGGGGATAGGTGTTCCCTCTCCCCCTCATAGTTTTTTACCTCAGGTCCAGAGGCCTGTTCTGACAGGAAAGTTGGCGCCACCTAAAATGGTGGCCACCAACTGCCCCAACTGTCACCAACAGAACCTGGCCATAGACCAACATAGGGCATTCCAGAACCTTCTGGTCCATTCTGGACCACTGAAGGGCAGCCTATATAAGGCGGAATGCGGGGCAGCCATTTTGTCTACCTGTGGAAGTCAGCTGGAGGACAGGTGGTGGCTAAGGGTGGGAGAAGGTTGGACTTTGGATTGACCTCCTGGACTTGGAAGCTGTCTAATTGGCCCAGCCCACAACTCCCCTGTTGGTTACTTGTCCTGGCCCCGCTGTGGGAAGTTACTGGAGACCCTGGGCGCCTAGCTAGCCCCTTGTCTAAAATTATACAGGGACAGCTTCAGGAGAAGGAGACTGCAGTGCTGCGGTGTGCAGTCCTCTGCCCAGCATAGGGAGTCCAGAGACTGGTAAATGGTTCTAGACTGACCCCTACTTTGTAAACCCCTGGAGAAGATTGAAAAGAAGGACTCTCCTACGGAGAAGGGCTGATCCTGGTGCCCTCCCCTTGTTCTGCTTGTACCCCAGTGCTGCCTATCTGCTGAGATCGCGCCCCCCCTGGTGCCAAACCCCTACCTGCGACCACCAGGGCTGGAGAAGCGGGGACCGCAGGACCACGAGTCGCTTTACACCTGGGTCGGTGTGGAAACGCTGAGGGAGCCGGACCGGTTGTTTAGTTGGCCGTGCTGTCCCTTCATCTGGGCAAGTGAGCGACGCGCTTGTGGAGCTGTGCCAAGGGCTGAGGTGAGGAGCGGAGCCAGGGAAGTCTTCGGCGGCGTGTGGAGTGAGCCGGGAGGAGAGAACAACATCGGAAGTGCAGCGCGACCTCCAGCGGCAAGACGCTGATCTTTCGCGCATGCTCTGTGGCGCCACCGGGCTCCGTGAGGTGGAGCCGGATCGAGGAAGGCGGGAGCAACTGCGGAGGAGCGAGAAGCATTGCGCATGCCCCCCGTGATCAGCGCGTCTCCGGCGAGGGAGTTTGAGGCTTTCTTTCCCCCCCTTCGCTCAGGCGCTTCAGAAAGGAGCCAGCGCGAGCGGAAAGGGGGCCTTCCTGTGTGCGCTCCACTGATTCTCTGCCCCAGTGACGAGGAGGCGAGTGCGCTTCATTATTCCCCCCGCCCCAGCACTAAAAAGGCAGCTGGCTCGGCAGGAGGGTTTGAAGTGAGGCCGGTGGGACCTCGAAGGAGCCGTAACTGACAGTAAGGAGGTCATCTGGAGGGGGAAGGTGGCGCTAGAGCCTGTGATCACCTGGTAATCCGTTAATGGTTGTTGTTCCTCTCAGCTACTGCAATTTATAAAGTGGTGGGAAGCCTGAGGAAACCCTCCTTGACTCTGGAGATTAGTTAACTGCACTATCAATGTTAAATTAACCTGATATCTCTGGAAGTGCCTGCTGGAGAGGGAAAGGGTGCATGTCCTCTTAGTGAGTGGAGGTTCAACCGTGGCAGAGGGGATTGTACCTACAAATCTGGAATACTAGAGCCTGTTCTAAAGTAAAGTGCTGGTATTATCTCGTTGAGGAGTCATAGGAAGCTATAATTTAACAGATTAAATAAGCGCAGTGTTTGATGAGGTAAACTGTTAACCCTGCTGAATGTGGATTTGTTATAATTGAAAGGGTCATTATTGATTAACTGGAAAGTGTAATACACCATAGAAATTCGATTGATAAATTGTTTAGCAGCTTCAAAAGTAATTATTGAGTCTAAGGTACAGGTTCTCTAAATGCAAAAGTGTGATATGAATTCAGAAATACAGTGTCTACTAGTCATTTAAAAAGTGATACACTGCCAGTAATTTAAAACGTGTAATTGCTGACCCTGAAAGTGATCTAAACTGATTTGAATTATTTATATGTGAGTTACTGAAACTTGACCACCCAGAGCATATTATTTTTATATAAAGCAACACGTATTTTCATATAATTTTGGTGTGTTTTTCTTTTTGAGTGTTATTGCGTGAAGTTACTTTTGGGTGGTCTGCAACCTTTACGCTGTGCCTCTAAATGTTAGTCTTGCCCTAGGCCAGGCTACCTAATTCCAACATTGACCATTAGGCAAGTTCTTCTTTGAGTAATGAACATTATCTTCTCTTTTCTGTGTGATTGGCAGCGACGATTTCTTGACAGTAAATGTTCATACTCACATGGCTTTCTGTTAAGAACATTTGACGAATCATTTACCTATAATGTTGCAAGAACAATTCAAAGAGAATATTGAAATACCTATAAGAAAGTGTCATTATTATGATCTCAGAACACAGAAACAGTTGTTCCCGGCTTACTTACATATGAAAAAAATAGCCACTTGCTCCTATTATAGAGCTTTGCACCTATTTTCCTCTAGGAGTAATTGTAGAATAAATCCAGGTATCTGATTTAGAAAGCAATTCACTGCAACACAGCAATAAAACAAACAGAATGTTCCAAACAAAAATTATCAGTATCTCTAGATAATCTGTTTGTTCCTGGAATAGTCAGGTTTAAAAAACACCAGCCCGAAGAACAAAAGCAGGAAGGAATGTGAGACTAAAGCGTGTGATTCCATCAAAGTGAGATGAATGGAATGCTGAGTCCTATGATCAAGGATGAGTGGCCAGGTAAAAAGCAGAATGCTGGCGCGCTGCAGACTTTTCAGGGGCTTCAATGGAAAAGGGCGCGATTCAATTGCACAGCAATGACTAGCCGTCCCCGAACTTAGAGATGATTTTGTGAATTTGATAAATGCACAAAATAATGTTTTAATCCTTTCTCGGTAACTGTGACTTGGATACATGCTTCTTAAATGCCTGATGTAGCCTCCGGCAAGTGAATCTGTAGCAGATGCTATTGGATCATGCCGTTTATATAAAAAACAATTTTATGACATTTCACTTTCCGATTTACCTATCATAGCAGGCCTCCAGGTGTCTCTGAAAAATATATTAACAGAGAAGACATAAAGTGTGTGCAGCAAATGTGGAAAAACATAATAGAGAATCATATTGAAGGTAGTTCCAATTATCAAAAGAAAACAAGTAAGAAATACACATTCAAACATGCACAGACCCATGTTAATAAGTATATGATACATAAAAACATACATGTATTCCCAGATGGATTAACTTAAGCACACAGATATCTTAACCTCGAAACATGAACAGATTACACATACCCAGAGTTGGAGACACAGATATTCGAACCACCACCATTGAGTCTTAAAAGGAGACTTTGTGGGGCACAACCTTAAAACCTTAAAACCATATAAACCACATCTTAACTCACACCCACCCACACACTTCCGACCCACATGAACACACATATCCCACAGAAGTCCATTCATATAGATCCAAATGTTAATTAGAAAATATGTTTTCAAGGTCTCAAAGAACCATATTGTCCTGCAGTCATGTTCTGAATGTGGTTTGCACACAGCAAAACTACATACACTACAAACATTGTTACAGGTTACATCTCCATGTAGAGCAAGCATGGCACGGGACATGTCAAGCTGTCTATATTATTGAAGGTGGCAGTGGTGATGTCTTATGCTATGTGACCAGTTAGTTCACTGATGATGTTTGTGAGTTCACCATGAGCAGTCCTTGGAAGAAGTTATGTTTAAGTTTTAGAACATAATCATAAGGCCCTTCATTTAAAAACGTGGTTATTTTTTATATTAATGCACGTTTGTACTCCATCTTAGTGGCAATTCACTTTTCTAAGTATTTTCATTAAATGCATAAGGTTTAGTTCCGATGGTCTTTGTTCAAAACATGGTGTTAGATTAAATGTTTAGAGTCTTTGGATCGCAAATAGTGCAAAAAATCATACACGTTGCAGAGGGTAGAGATGTAGAGGTAGATGCGGAGAGTTGTAGAGAGAAGAAATATCGTGAGAGAGAGCAATAGAGATGGGGTGCAGAGGGGTGTATTGTGAGAGAGCTCAATTAGACATGCTGTAGGTGAGGTAGGAATTAGGAGAGGTGATGTGAAGTAAGGAGACAGAGAATTAAATAGTATTTTTAATTTCATTACCACTACCTGCTAGAGTGTTCAAAAATTAAACAAGCATTGGCATTGGCAAAAGGTCTCGCTTATGAATGAAAGTGTCTTTTGTATCAATGATGGGTTAAGGTGCTCAATAGGTCTTCATACATGCACTCTGTCACTCATCTTTGCCCTCAAGCATCCACTCATCAATCAACTGACCCACCACCCCCTGACACAGCCACATTAAAACACACACTATCTCAACAACATATGCAAGATGAATGAAAAGATTACAATTAGAGAAAAGAAAACATGCTGATGTTTAAATATGGTGAACATATACCTTCCATAACAAAACTAAATGGAGCAGCAGGTGTCCCTCTTGCAAAGGTGTTGTAAATATCAAATTTTTGTTTTAAAGTTGAATCCTGGCTGCCAGATTTAGAACCAAAATATTGTCCATCTTGGAATAGTCAAATAATGATGCCCTATGGACAACAGCCTTCTACAATGATCTCCTTGTGTAGAAAAATGGACATAAGGCTCAAGGTGCACTGCAGATTAAAGGGCAGATTTATGAGGCCCTTGCGCCACGTTTACGCCGCTGTTGCGTTCTGCAAGGCGGCGTAAACGTGGCGCATCCCTACGAGGCATTTACAACGTGACGCATCTATGGAGATGCGTCACGGTGTAAGGCCCTGCGTCATATGAAACCTGCGTCAGGTTTCATGTAGGCGTTCCGGTGCATGGGGGGGGCGTTCCGTCGCAGGAACGCCCCTGGAAAGTGAATCAGTGAAATCTACAAGATTTCATGTAGCCACTTTCTACGTCAATTCCTTACGCCTGCTTGAAGCAGGCGTAAGGGTGATGCACCATGCAATGTAGGGGTGGCCCCTGTGCATTGCAGGAGTCATGTCGCACTTGCAACATGACACCAGCAATGCGCCGCCCTTACGCCGAGAGATGCGTCACGCATCTTCCCTGCCTTGCACCATGGGTGGCGGAGCTGTGGCGCACTGTGGCGCACTGTGGCACACATTAACTGGCGCATCCCTGGGGATGCGCCAATTAACATAAATCTGCCCCTTTATGAGCAGCAATCAAGCGGCCTCTTATCATTGCCTAGAAAGCTGTAGTACCCTTTTAAGAATTATTAAAAGAGAAAGAGAAACAAAGAAACGTAGGTGGAACAATAAAAAAAGACATTTCAAAACAAAAGGACTGGCCAACTAGCCCTGACACCGAAGAACACTCATTTTGAGGTGGCTGTACACACATGATCAGAAAATGCCACCATTGACGGAGCAGGAAAGTCAGTGACTGATGATGATTGAGCCATTACCTCATGCAGTTCACTCTCATGAATGGAAAAGAGTGTAAATGAAATTCAGAAACTCAATGGCAGAACAAGCGTGTCTTCTTACCAGCTGTTAGCATGTTTCCCTGTGGCGTATCTCTCCACATTGGCCATTCTGTTTTCAGTTTCATTGATGATTCCATTTCAGGGGCGACAAATATATGTAATTTTGCCCGTCTTTACATATACCATATTTTTAGGAACCGTATGCCCTTGCCTATACCCCTGCTCTTGATCAGGTGCTTTGGCGTGATAGTGCCAGAATGACAATATAGTTGCGAAGAGGCGGACAGCTATGAACTTTATTTCATGGTTTAGTTACTTAGCTCAACAACCTATTTTGAAAAGAGATTTTTTTATACATTTTTCCAGATTAACGTACCGCTGTACTCGAGGAACTACGGGTCCTATTTTGATATACTGAGGTTGGCCCTCTGTCCTGCATTGAGGATATTTCTTTATGGCCCATGTTGAGAGCAGCCAGAGAGGATATCTGTCATCTTCTTTTGAAGACTAGCAGACTTGTCCTTGGTAATTCTTTTTTGATTCTTTGCTCGAGCATTTGGGATTGTTAATGGGTTTTGTCACTATACGACTGTCTCGACATTTTTGATATAATTGAATGGATTCATTTTCTTGTTTCTACATTCTTCTCATTCTCTAGAAAACTTCTGGGAAATATTTTTAAAAAATCTTTTCCACCGGGATCTCCATATTTAACGGGGGTGAGGGTACATCATTCCCCTGCCCCGTGGTCCCAACTAGATTTTGGAGATCGGGTAGGAATAACCCTGATACCCCTGATTTTTTCCTCTTTCTATCTCTGTGGGTTATGGTCTTGTATGTCTTCCAGCAACTTCTGTGTCACATTATTTCCCACTTATCACTTTCATATTAGTTTGTTTTGTTACACTGGCTCGCCCTGGACACTTATGTGCGGCATATCTCTCCCTGGTAGATGGGGTGTTTTTTGATTTTTGTCCTTTATTTTTTCAGCGATATGAGTGTCTTCTTATGAGCTGATTGTTCTACTGATTTGTTTCATATTCTCCTTCGACAAAACAGTCGATTCCAGGCTCCTTTATCCCATACTAGCAGCCCGTCCCAACGTTGTCCGTGAGCAATTAGGCTTCAGGGCCCCCGCCCGCCCCGATGTTGTCCGTGGGTCCCCCGGAGCCTTCCTCCATATATTGCAGTATTATACCTCTATGTTTACTTTGTACGCTTTTGTAGCAGCCCGTCCGGACGTTGTCCAGGAGCAATTAGGCTTCAGGGCCCCCACCCACCCCGACGTTGTCCGTGGGTCCCCTGGAGCCTTCCTCCATATATTGCAGTATTATACCTATATGTTTACTTTGTACACTTTTGTAACCTGCACACGTAACTTTTTCCTCCTGTAATGCACCGTTTGGCTCACTTTTTTAATGCCCCGTTTGCTTCCTTTTGCTACCTGCACACGTCACTTTTTCCTCCTATACCTCTATGTTTACTTTCTACACTTTTGTAACCTGCACACGTAACTTTTTCCTCCTGTAATGCACCGTTTGGCTCAGTTTTGTAATGCTCTGTTTGCTTCCTCTTGCTCATGATGTATGCTTTTGTAACCTGCACACGGAACTTTTTCCTCCAGTAATGCACCGTTTGCCTCACTTTTGTAATGCTCCGTTTGCTTCCTTTTGCTCACGATTTTCATTTTTGCTTCATTTTTCCGCCACTCACCGCTCCTAAATAAATAACCTACCTCCTCCGCCGCTCACCGATCCTCCCCGCCTGTCTGCCGCTCCTCACTGCCTGTCCGCCCCTCCTCACCGCCTGTCCGCCGCTCCTTACTGCTCCTCCCTGCGCCATGTCCACCGGTCCTCCTCGCGCTCCTGGACGCCGCTCCTCCCCGCGCTCCTCACGTAGGGCACGCACGTCGTGGCCGGCGCTTCTTCCAAGGGACTACTTTTTTTTCGGTAAATTTTTTAAATAATGTATATTTATTACGTTTATATAGCCTATGTCCATCTGCACACCCTGACGATTACAACGATGTATCGGGTGTGTGGATTGGCGCTGTGGTTCCCGAGTTTACCAGCCTCAAAGGTTCAAAGTTCTTCCTTTATAATAGTAGTATAGATATAGATATCGTTTGAATATGTATTTGTACTCATGTTGGCCCGGAGCGTCCGTAGGAGCATTATGTAAAGTAATTTGAGTAAAAGCACTGATGTGGTATTAAGCATATATTGTTTTTATATGTATATCTCTTTATGTCTCCAGATATATTGTCCCACACTCCGTTGTACATCTCCGCCCTTATAAAGGTGTAGCCCCGGCTGGGGCTCTACACCGAAACGCTCGCCGGCGTTGTCTGTTTGGGGGCAGCTGTATTGGTCTCCATCTATATCTTTTCCCCCTTTGATGATTTATCTCCACCTTGTCATCTAATCATCTTGTGGCACCTATGTACTATTGAGATTATTTGTGCGTCTGATGTATGAGTTATGTTTAACTGAGGAATGTGTGTTGGTTTGACAGTGAGATATGAACTGTGTGTATGGAACTTGATGTTTTTAGGTATATTTTCCTGTTTCAAAGAAAACAACCATGACATGGCTGTATATTTATAATGTTTGTCTATGAATAAAGAATTGTTTTTGATAATAGAAATATATATATTTTTTGATTTGATCATTTGACTTTGCCCTTGGTTGCTCCGGCGTTAATGCATGTACTTTAGGATCCTCTCCTAGGGCCTCATTTAAATCTACCTGGCAGATATTTCCTCCTTTCTGGTTGTTCTTGATTTCCCCTGCTTACCTGCCTTTATCTTATTGGGGGTCCCCCCTCTTTATAGTTGTTACCAGGCAAATGCTCATACATAACAGAAGGGTGTTGAGTAAAATGAGGTATCTAAATTTACACATCATACCGAAATTTCCATTACAAAAGCAATATCATAAATTCCAAAAATTCAAAGGGCATAAAATCACTTTGCAGTACGTTGCACATACAATAAAAATAACATGGTTTTTACAACATCTAGTACATGAAATAGCCACAAGCGATGATTGTTAAGGAACTTTGAATATATATACGTATATATATATATATTACCTACTGGCGTGTCGCCAGTAGGTATATATAGTTAGGATTTTTTCCCTATGGGATTTTTGAAAATTCTATGTCTAATAACTTTGGCGTTTGTGGACGGAATTGGCTGAAATTTTCAGGAAAATGGCACATTTTGTTTCTGAGCAGCCCCTGAAAATTTGGGGGGGGGGGGTTTCCTCAAGGGGGGGCCTAGAAAAAAGGGGGGTCCCAAAACGCGTTTTCCCCATGTTAATTTCCATAGGGCGGTTGGCCTCACTTTTAGCTCGAACGGCTGAATGGATTTGCACGAAACTTGCCAAAATTGTAGGGACTGTTAGCCCGATGTGACTTTGCTAGGTCTCAATATATGTGCTCCAGTGGATTTTGAGAAATTAACGTTCAAAACAAGATATATATCTGTAACAGCGCTCCGGGCTGCGTTCCGGTCCGCTTACTTTTCGTGAAACGGAACTTTGCGATGCGAAGCTGATTGGCTACCCGGTGTCTGTCAACATTCTAAACAGTCCGGAGCGGCCGCCATCTTATCTCTCGGTAGGATCGAGAGAGAAGAAGAGGTGAAAAACGAAGGGGGAATTTAATGAAAGGGGGCAAGGTAGACCCCTCTTGACCCCCTAGGAATGATGTCAGGGTTATTAAAGGGTCCCGTGGGAAAAATAAAAAATAAATGATTTTTCACGGTAGAAGCGCTTCTCGGGCCGCGAACTGGGCCGCAAACTGGTAGCAAAACGGGAATTCGCCATTTTGTGTTTTGTTTTAGTTAAATTACTAGGTATAAGGGGGTGCGGGAGACGTATCCTGATCCCTTATGTTTTCTGAGGGTGGCTGAGGAGGCTCATATATGTTGATACATGTCTTCCAGCGGCTGTGCGTGAGCCACGGTAGAAGCGCTTCTCGGGCCACGAACTGGGCCGCAAACTAGTAGCGAAACGGGAATTCGCCATTTTGTGTTTTGTTTTAATTAAATTGCTAGGTATAAGGGGGTGCGGGAGACGTATCCTGATCCCTTATGTTTTCTGAGGGTGGCTGAGGAGGCTCATATATGTTGATACGTCTTCCAGCTGCTGTGCGTGAGCTTTTTTTTTTTTTTGCTGCGTGACGTCTGTTAACGTTCGATTCGATGGAAATCAGGAAGTGTTGACCGCCAATTTGTCAGTGCGATAAAATATTTTGTTATAAATGAATCCTTATTGATAAACATTGTCTGCGCCATCTTGCCTTTTTTCCAATGCCACAATTTTGTCGTGCACGGCAGCCATTTTAGATGCCAGGCCGGTTCCAGGCTATCACCTAGCCCTGCGGATGTAGTTTATGGCCCCAGCTGTAGAGAATCCAGACATGCCAACCCTCCCGATTCAGGCGTGAGACTACTGATTTCAGTGCTAGTCTCCCGCCTCCCGATTTCTGCAAGCAAAAACCCGGGGGCATATTACCTACAACTAGCGATAATTTTTGTCTCTAACTTGTTTAGAGACAAAAATTATCGCCGCACATCGGCGATTTTTATCGCAGATAAACCTTGCTATCAGCAAGGTTTATCGCAAATGCGATAAAAAACGGCCGCAATGCATGAATATCGCTGAAAAGTCAGCGATATTCATGCATTATCGAGCAAATGCTCTTAGCCATGTTATCCACCTCCCATTGGATAACATGGCTAAGAACTGCTCAGGGCAGGTGTTAGCTTTTGGAGATATTCGCGCTTAGCGCGAATATCTCCAAAAGTTGGTAATAGGAGATAGCGATGTTAGGGACAGTTTCCAGTCGCTAACATCTTGGCACGCCCACTTTGCATGTCATTAGTGATAAATATCACTGACATGCAAAGCGGGGCCCAAGATGGTCGCTATCTCCTTTTAGCTGTCACTAACTGGTGTTAGCGACAGCTTGGTAATAGGGAGATAATTTTATCTCCGCTTTCTTGGCTTTTAAAGCCAAAAAAGCGGAGATAAACCCCCTTGATAATATGCCCCATGATTCCTCGGGGGTTTCAGGTGACAGGGCTTGGTATTGTGTTACGTGGTAATTCTTCCAGGAAACGTCAGAGGGTCGATGCAGGGGTTCTAGAAGGGGTGATAAACCATTTAAGCCTCATGAACAAGCGCATGGTCTTTTAAAGATCTGTGAAGTACTCGGGCGGCGGTGTGTGTGTGTCCTTTTTCAGGAGCGGGCGGGGGGGGGCACTGCCAGCAACTTGCCAGGCCAGGCAGTGTTCAACACTTGCATCACCCTTTCTCTGCCTGCTATTGCGCTCCATGCTTCGGAAAGGTAAGAAAAAGAACGTGCATTTGAGTTTGAAATGTCCAATCCTGTAGCAGTACACTTGCAAAGCCCACACATGACAATAACCCGATTCAAGGCCCCATTCACCCGATTTTTTAAAAATATATAGCACTCCAACAAAGTAGGATTATAAAACTTTATTAACTTTTAAATATAACGAACGCAACAAAAACTGTAAATACATTTAAACATTTTTTGACAAAAAAAAGCAACAATGGTCAGAAGCTGTCTTTTGTGCGAATAGTCCCAAGGCAGCACAACGTGCTGAGTTCTGGACGGCACCCAGGTGATGTCACCTGGGTGCCGCACTGGTTTTTGGTTTCCTACAATGCAGCAAAGAAAAACAGCGTGGGGCGTCCCGGGTGGTGCGGGGGGAGGCCTTGTCAGTAGCGGTCTGTTGTGCGAATAGTCCCAATGCAGCAGAACGCGCTGAGATGTGGATGGCACCCAGGTGATGTCCAGTAAACTGCTGCACTGGTTTTGGTATCCTACAATGCTGCTCCGAAAATTGGCGTGGGGCGGCCCGGGGGGGGGGGGGGGCGTGGGGGAGGCGGCGTGAACGGGCCTCCCCAGGTGGCGGCCATCCAGCTGAGTTGCGCCCGCTCTTGCGGCTACAGCGGCTCGCTCACCATGTAGTTGACTTCCGCCCACTCTTGCAGTGCAGCGATAGGCGGCTGCCACAGGACTCTTAAAATGGCGGACGGCTCTTCGGTTTTGGGCCTGGTCCACTCAAATGGCCCTGGGACACCTTGGCACTCGGACGCTTGCCTGCTAGGGCTTGAGCTCCATTCTCGAAAGCGTCCCCTCAGCCGTGAAGATTCTACAAAAGTCTTGGGGGCCCTCGACTCCCGCAGGCTTCCGGTGGGGAGCGGCTGCCATGATTGCTCGCGGAATGACCACGACGGAGCCACGAGATGGTGGTGCTCTCATGCTGACGCCAGCTTCAGTCTGAAACATCCAGAAACAAGGTGGGGCTTTCATCGTTTGGGAAAAATAAAATTTCTAAACCAATGAAAAGTGTTATTTTTAGGTCATATGACCAAGCCTTCCATCTTTAGGAAACCAAAAGTAAAATGAACCAATGAAAAGTTTTATAAACAAGTCACATGACCTGTTATGAGGCATAGGGCTACAAAAAGCGTAGAAAATCCGTTGGCACGTGAGGCGGCGTCAGTAGCGGACCGATGTGCGCATAGGCCGAAGGCAGCACAACGCGCCGAGATCCGGATGGCACCGAGTTAGTGTCCAGCAAGTTGCTGCACTGGTGTGGCTATCCTACAATGCTGCGCCGAAAGTCGGCGTGGGGCGCCTCATTGGCCTGTGAGGTCGCGTCAGTCAGTGGGGGCTGTGTGTCTCCCCCAAGATGGAGGCTCCTCGGCTGCAGTGGAGCGCCCCTTAGCGTTTCACTCGCCGTCCAACTGAGTTGCGTCCGCACTTGCGGCTACAGTAGGCCGAAGGCAGCACAACGCGCCGAGATCCGGATGGCACCGAGGTGGTGTCCAGCAAATTGCCCCACTGGTTTGGCCATCCTACAATGCTGCGCCGAAAGACGGCGTGTCCAGCTGAGTTGCGGTCACTCTTGCGGTACAGTGACTCGAACGCGCCGAGATCCGGATGGCACCGAGGTGGTGTCCAGCAAGTTGCCGCACTGGTGTGGCCATTCTACAATGCTGCGCCGAAAGTCGGCGTGGGGTGCCCCGTTGGCTTATGAGGTGATGTCATTAGTGGACCGATGTGTGAATAGGTCGGAACCAGCACAAGGCGCCAAGATCCGAATGGCAAGTCCTGGATGTTGAGTGCCATAGTTGAGAGTTCTGAGCTGAAGCTTATTTGCACCTGCTGCAGCTTCACTATTGCCCTGGTGTGGCCAAAGATCGCCCATGACATAGGCGGCCGGCTCCCGAGGTCCGGCGGAACTTTTTTCCTTTTCCTTTCTGCTTCTTGTCCCACAATCCGTTTCACCTGAAGACACGACCAGGTCCCTGAATGTGTGCAGGGGGACGTTATTGATTGAATCAAAATGGCGGCTTCACACAAAGCTGACTCAAGCGTTGCTGTTGATGCTATACAGACAAAAATTGGTTTTCAGTTTGTACATTCTTCAGGATTTTTTTTTCCATCCAAGGCTGATTGAGAGTTTGTAGAAAAATGGCTTCAGATTTTCCACATACTACTCTTCAACATTCTTCCTAAATGTAACAATGTGAGACTCACTAGGAGAACGGCTGTTTATCTTTCCTTTCAAAATGCTGCCAACAATATTTTCTGAATGGAAGACACCATCTTGTAGCATAAAGTGCCGAAATGGGTTCTGGTCTGGCCGATGGTTGGTGGAGACATTTTGACTATATCTTGCACCTGCCC
This sequence comes from Lissotriton vulgaris, assembly GCF_964263255.1. Classification (NCBI taxonomy): domain Eukaryota; kingdom Metazoa; phylum Chordata; class Amphibia; order Caudata; family Salamandridae; genus Lissotriton; species Lissotriton vulgaris. The sequence goes on from NC_141696.1 coordinate 783,175,122, forward strand.
GGCCTCGCCCAAAATGGCGCCGGTATAAATGGGACTCGTAACTCCTTGTTGTGTACTGGTTGAACAACTTTGATATCACGAGATATGAATGCAGTTTTGATGCTCATGGCGGGCGGGGACGAGAATTGATTGAATATTTTGACATCCCTATTGATATTAAGTTCTGATGTGTTATTGATTACTGTAGTATTGAAAGTTCGAATTAACGTCACCCATGGTACTTGCCCGCAAATGTATATCTAGATGATTTTTTTGTAAGTGGCCCTGTCGTAATTTAATTACAAAATGTACGTCCACCGATTCCGCAACTGTTAGACACCTTAGTTCTTGCAACCTAATGGCCCGCTCGTTACATTCCTCTATAATGTAAATGTCTCCTCATCATATACGATTTCAGTTTGCTCCGTGGCCGGCCCACGTGGTTATAGGCCCGTATTTGTATACTGACATTTTCACAATAAAGGTTTTTAAAACAAAACATGGTAGTAGTATTTACATTGGTAAAGTTTTTACTTTTAGTCACTGTTTTCGAATCAGTAAAAGGCAAGTGAAATAAAGCAGTCCAATTACATGACGGATAAAAGGTATAATACGTAGGAACGCAGTAAAGATAAATGGTCAAGGGCAGTTGTGTTTTCCACTCCTGCAACATAAAGTGATCAATAAGAAGCTGATAATCAGGCGTATCGGCGACTAAGACAGCAGGCCGAGTCTCTTTTACTCAACGGCTCCGTCATGGAACGAAGAAACGCCCTTTTTCTCGAAAAAGGAATATATTTTACTTGCAGGACAGTTGTAAATTTTCCGGGAAAGTACATTAGCCTGGAATATTATAACATATATGTTTTAAAAAAAAAAGTTCGAAATCAATAAAAAGCGTATTTTTTAGGTCATATGACCAAGCTTTTCATTATTAAAATAACAAAAGTAAAATGAAGCAATAAAAAGTTTTATTAACACGTCACATGACCTGTTATGCTTACGTTACGTGCTGCGCGCCGCGCCCCGGATCACTTCCGGGTGCGCTAACGCGGCGTGTCATATAACGCATTACACGACAACGTAGGTCAAGAATATAGTCAAAATGTCTCCACCAACCAGCGTTCGGAACACAACCCCTTTCAGCAGTCCAAAAAGTTCTGTTAAATGACAACAGAGGGGACAGGCAACAAGAACCATCAGTCAAAGAGGGGAGGGCAAGTTCTTCTCTACCGGGTCATGTTGGGGCTATACCGGAACTGATCGAATTGGTAGTCTACAGTGTTTCTGGATGTTTCAGACTAAAGCTGGCGTCAGCATGAGAGCACTACCATCTCGTAGGTCCGTCGTGGCCATTCCACGAGCAAACATGGCAGCCGCTCCCCACCAGAAGCCTGCGGGAGTCGGGGGCCCCCAAGACTTTTGTAGAATCTTCACGGCTGAGGGGACGCTTTTGAGAATGGGACCCAAGCCCTATCAGGGAAGCGTCCGAGTTCCAAGGTGTCCCAGGGCCATTTTAGTGGACCACGCCCAAATCTGAAGAGCCGGCCGCCATTTTGAGAGTCCTGTGGCAGTCGCTTATCGTTGCATCGCAAGAGCGGGAGCAACTCAACTACATGGTGAGCGAGACGCTGTAGCCGCAAGAGCGGGCGATAAACAGCTGAATGGAGGATGAGGCACAGTGTAGCAAAAGCGGGCGGAATGGCAACTGAAACGGTAAAGGGGCGCCCCACTACAGCGTGTCTTCAGGTCAAACGGATTGTGGGACAAGGTCCAGAGTAGAAGAGTCATCAAAAGGCAAAAAGTTCCGCCGGACCCCGGGAGCCTGCCGCCTATGGGGGCGATCTCAGGCTAAACCGGTGCTATAAGACTTGGGGAGGGGGTCGGAGCCAAGCGTCTTCTCCGAGTCCGTGCCATCACACCGCCCCTCGGTGCAGTCAGGTCCACAAACGACCCTCACTTACTTTGAGAATAGTGAAGCTGCAGTAGGTGGAAATAAGCTTCAGACAGTGTTACAAGCGCTGCTCAGAACTCTGAACTATGGCTCCCAACATCCAGAACGTATGCCATTTGAGAATGGCAGTGACATCGAAGCAACTCAGGGACCAAAACCATCAACGTACTTTCACGTATGAAAATCTTACTTGGGGAGGGGGCAGGAGCGAACCGCCCCCTCCCAGTCCGCGCCACCACACCGTATGTTGAAAATCTGAAGCCATCGTTCTACAAACTCAACCAGCCTTGGATGGAAAAATCTAGAAAAATGAACAAACTGAAAACCAGTTTTGGTCTGCATAGCATCAGTAGCAACGCTTGCTATCAGAGTGCATGAGTTTCATGCTCGATCGATTGAGCTAGCCGGATCGGACAATAAAAAGTATAAAATAGTTATGTAAACAGTTATTTAATAAAATGTTTTACCCTGTTTCTTTGCTGGTGTGTTGTATATATTTTTAATATTTGCATAGGGTTTGTCGTTATTTTGGGCGGGGTGGGTGACGGAGCCGAGCTGTCTTGCAGCCATCATGGTGTGGAGCTCAGTTCATCTCACTATTTTCGTATTACTCATGAAGGGTTGTTCCTAATATTTCTATTTTAGCGAGGTCAAAAAGAGATCCAATTAGTGGCCTACTGATTTTGCTCGATTACTTTTATTTTTTTACACGATTTTTCACGATTTTTCACTATCTGCGAAGACTAAACAGAGTATTGCGACTTTGTGCTTGTTTGTAAATAGAGAATGAACCAAAGAGAATCAATTGTAAAACAGTAAATGCTTGGATAACAATCAATCAAATGGAGAGACAAGCAGGCACGACGGATTACAACGGGGGTAAAGGCCTGCGTTAACTACTCTTCACTATCTGCAAAGAGAGAGTACTACTAAGAGAAAAGAGGGGAGGGGGGGGCAGCGTTCAAAGCACATCAGCGTGCATAAACACGAAAAAGTTTTTACCTATCACGTACTTGACATTTGACAGCTTTTGATATTTGCTATTAAAAAACCATTGAAATTCACTGAAAAAACCATAGGTTATAGGCCATATATAGTTAGGAATTTGCATTTACAAAACCTTGAAAATTTACTGAAAAAACCATTGGTTATAGACCATATATAGTTAGGGATTAGCCTTTTCAAAACCTTATTTTACTCACACAAAACCATTGAAATTTCATTTATAGTTAGTTGCACTAACTATATATCGCGCACCCGCAATCCACTGCTGATGATGTCACATATTACATCATTCATGACATGGTTAGTGACATCACTGATGACATCACTGATGACATCTCAAATGACATCACTGATGACATCTCAAATGACATCACTGATGACATCTCAAATGACATCACTGATAAAATCACTGATAACATCTCATTTGACATGACTGATCACATCACTGATGATATCATTCATGTGATAATACCATGAACCTCTTCAGACTCTAATATAACCTTAGATACAATCAGTGTAAACAGACAGTCACAGACTGTCACTCATCCATGGAGTTACTCACACACCTAGTCAGTTATGCAAAAAATCAATCACACCTCCATTTTCTAAATTATACAGTTATACACACCTTACTTATTCAAACATATACTAACACATATTTACTCTCTTATACAATCCCAGATACATGTTCACAATGATCCATACAGCCACTCACACATTCACTGGCTCTTATGCACAGTTATTTATATATGTCAACTCTCACATGTACTGTGTTTTACATATGTACTTACTTTGACATGTAGCACTGAGATATCCATTCACTCACTAATACACTCATGCACAGTCAACCGCACATACAGCTGTTTCCACATGCACTTTTGAACCCATACATATAGTGAATCAACTACTCACACATCTATGTACAGAGTCACACACCTCCCAGCCACCCATACACACACACTCAGTTTACCATACAAATACTTGGACAACCAATGAATAACCCATACAGTTACTCATATAGCTACTGATCAACATATGCAGCAGTTTGTAAAACAACAGATATAATGATGCACAAATTAAAACAGTTAAGTCACTAACCCATGCACTCAGTGAGACACATTTAATCACTCCCTCATACAGTCAGTCATGCACCTACTAAATCCTTCATCCAGACACTTATACATCCACTCATTCTTCAATATGTAAGACATATTTTAACTTTACAGAAACATACAGTCACTGGGTGTTGTCATCAGTGATGTCATCAGTGATGTCATTTGAGATGCCATCAGTGATGTCATCAGTGATGTCACTAACCATGTCATGAATGATGTAATATGTGACATCATCAGCAGTGGATTGCGGGTGCGCGATATATAGTTAGTGCAACTAACTATATATGAAATTTCAATGGTTTTGTGTGAGTAAAATAAGGTTTTGAAAAGGCTAATCCCTAACTATATATGGTCTATAACCAATGGTTTTTTCAGTGAATTTTCAAGGTTTTGTAAATGCAAATTCCTAACTATATATGGCCTATAACCTAGGGGTTTTCAGTGAATATATATATATAGGCAGAAAAACTACCAGTGACGAGACTTGTGTAGACCAAAGTGTTTTATTTCTCTGTCGCCCTCGGACGCGTTTCGCCTGACCAGCAGGCTTGTTCACCGATACTTCAATAAATAACAGGCGCCATTTAAAGAAACTCGTGCAACCAAACAGTCACGTGATTGAAACTACAGAACAACTGCTAGTGAAAACAGACTGGTAGTTTTGCATGCAATCATGATGGCTTAATGCACATTCATTAGTGTTCGAACCTTTTGCATACTCTTTGTAAAAAATAATAACCTCGTTTGCATAATCATTTAAGCGTTACACTTAATTAGGGTTAGAAAACTACTCGCGCAATGCGTGTAGATTAATCTAAACTAAGCATCGCATACAGGGTTGTCATTGAGCCCATAGTGGGCATAGAGTAATTACATCATGATAATTGCATTTCGTCATTATTTTCAGAGATTTTGCCCCAGTGGGCGTTCAAACCATTATTGTCTGTAGTACGGGCAAAAAAAGTGAAAGAAAAGAGAAGGGAAGGTGAAGGTGAAAGAAAAGGAAAGTAAAGAAAGTGAAGGTGCCCTTCTTTAAAAACATTTCATTTTTTACACAATTCACTGTACAGTGTGGAACGTATAATTGAGGTCACCCAAGCTCTCCATTTACTGACTTCACCAGCATTATTAAGGCACAAACTTGTAACTACAGGACAACTGACATTTCAGATGGGGCTATACACCATGTCACAGATGTGTACTCAGATCTTCTTCAAGGTTCAACCCCCCCGGGGCCTTGGAATTGAGTTCGAGAATGTACCTTGATTCGAGGCGCCTTAATTTTTTCAGCCTATCTCCGCCTCTTACACTTTTTGGAACTTGGTCAATGACATAGTAGCTGAGCCCTGTATCATCTTTGTTGTGTTTGTCCTCAAAATGGCGTGCCACTGGGTAGGCCGGGTCTGTGTTTCGAATGGCTCGCATATGTTGTAATATGCGAATGTGAACGGGATGGATGGTGCTGCCTACGTATCTCAGGCCACAAGGGCACTGAAGCACGTATACTGCATAATCAGTCTTACAGTCAAAAACGCCCCTGATTTGTTTTAATCTCTTGGACAGGCCCCCCTGGTAAGTGTTGGTGTTGACTCCCAGTTTACAGGCCTTGCACTTTGTGCATTTGATGAAGCCTGGTTTCCTTTTTAACCAGTCTGATCCTGCTCCTTTTGCTTTTGATTTAGGGGGCAGCATATTAGACACCAGCATTTGTTTTAAAGATCTGGCCTTCCTAAATGTAATGGCCGGATTTTTAGGGACTAGATCTTGTAAAAGGGGGTCATTTGCCACGAGGTGCCAATGCCGGTTCAGAATTTTTCTTACCTCAGCGTGCTTTTTACTGTAAGTGGTTATCATTCTGGCCTGGTTTCCTTCGCTCTGCTTAGTAGTTTTTTGTATGTGTTGGTTGAACAAAATATCTTCCCTACTGCGTTTCTTTGCCTTTTTAATGCAACCTTCGATATTGTCTTGTGAATACACTCGCTCTGAGAACCGAGTGTTGAGGGTTAGTAATTCTTTCTCTAGGCATTCTGGGTCACTACAGTTTCTAATGGCTCTCAAAATTTCCCCATACGGAATGCTTCTGACCAAGTTGGTTGGATGAAAACTTGTTGCATGGAGCAACGTGTTCCCTGCTGTGGGCTTCCTGTATAGATTTGACTGCAATTTCCCATTTTTAACAAAGATAGTGAGGTCTAGGAAAGTTAGAGATGTGGCACTGATATTACTTGTAATCTTTAGATTAAGGTTGTTGTTCTGAAGTTTATCAATAAAGTTTTGTGCACTAAGTTCCGAACCTTTCCATATGACGAACAGGTCATCAATATACCTGCTCCAGTGGAGGATGTTCTCTCCCCATTCTTTGTGGAAATCCGCATGGACCACCTGCTCCTCCCACCAGCCCATATGCAAATTAGCATAGCTGGGGGCGAAGCAGGTGCCCATCGCGGTCCCACACACCTGTTTGTACAGAGTGGATTCAAACAGGAAATAGTTGCAGTTCAAACAAGTCATAATCATGGTCAGGATCATCTGTGTGTGGAGCCATAGTTTAATGGGTCTCGCCTTTTAGAAATGTTTTACTGCGCGAAGGCCGTCTTCGTGCCTTATACTTGTATAAAGCGTAGAGACGTCAATCGTCACTAGTAAAAGATCTGGTTCCCAAGGAATGTCATAGATTTTTCTTAGAAAGTCGCATGAATCTTGGGTAAAAGACGGAAGTAGTTTAACCAATGGGAACAAAAAGGAATCAACAAATTTCGACGTGCTTTCCAAACCTCCACCTATGGCCGAAATAATAGGGCGGCCTGGTGGATTGGCCACATCTTTATGCACCTTAGGTATAAGGTAAAACACTGGGGTGGTTGGGTTACTGATTTTCAGAAACTTAATTTCCTCTGTGGATAGAAGGCCCTGTTGGTACCAATCTTGTAGTTGGCGATTGTAAAGCTCGAATTGTTGCTGCATAGCAAGCTCTGTTGTTTTGATGTAATTCGAGCGATTGTTGAGCTGTTTATGTGCCTCCGCTAGATATTGGCCCCTATCCCAGAGAACAACATTCCCACCTTTATCGGCTTTTCTCACTATACAATTATGGTCGGATTTAAGTTTAGTGATTAAAGCCGAGAAGTCTTTTTCTTGTTTTACACTTGTGCATTTTTCAAGATTTTTTAAGTCATTGACAACCAGTTCGTGAAAAATGTCCACAGTATCCCGGATACAAAATCTCTGAAAATAATGATGAAATGCAATTATCATGATGTAATTACTCTATGCCCACTATGGGCTCAATGACAAACCTTTATGCGATGCTTAGTTTAGATTAATCTACACACATTGTGCCAGTAGTTTTCTTACCCTAATTAAGTGTAACGCTTAAATGATTATGCAAACGAGGTTATTATTTTTTACAAAGAGTATGCAAAAGGTTCGAACACTAATGAATGTGCATTAAGCCATCATGATTGCATGCAAAACTACCAGTCTGTTTTCACTAGCAGTTGTTCTGTAGTTTCAATCACGTGACTGTTTGGTTGCACGAGTTTCTTTAAATGGTGCCTGTTATTTATTGAAGTATCGGTGAACAAGCCTGCTGGTCAGGCGAAACGCGTCCGAGGGCGACAGAGAAATAAAACACTTTGGTCTACACAAGTCTCGTCACTGGTAGTTTTTCTGCCTGGGAGGTGAAGTGTTGTCGGGACTGGCTCCAGAGGTCCCGTGTGAGACGAGACGCCCACTGTTTTGGAAGGTGGCAGTTTTCTTCTGGAGAAGGAGGAGTAGAAGCTGTTTGATCTGCCACCCCCCCGAAGCTATACAAAGGAGGAACGAATCTCCTGGACATCCGCTGCAACGGTATACCTGCTCGCCACGGCTAACAACGAGAACCGGAGGGTCCACGCTGCGAGCTACGGACGGCAGGTAGGAACCCTGAGCAGCTTCGGGAAGCGGGAAAGCTAGGGCATAAGCTGCAATATTTTCCGCTGCATTTTCGCGGAAAACCTAGCAGTTGTAGACCAGGAACGCAAGTTCCAAGATTCGGTCATCTACTATGATGTCTGCCCAAGAACTTCAGGAACGCGAGGAAACCGCACTCTCCATTTTTGACGACACCAAGACAGTAGGCGCTAAACCTACAGCAAGGGAAACACCGGCAAAAACATCGGACGTAATGGCCAGGTTGAAACGCCTAGAAAAATTGAAACGCGGAGAACTCTCCAAGTGGTGGGAACAGAAATCGCTGCAACGCTACCTAGAAGTAAAACGGATCCCTCGAGGCTTAAGGATAATGGTGGCGCCTACTTACGAGGAACCAGACCTAAACATGTTACGTGAGTGGACTGACAACAACCACGATTCCTCTAGTAAAATGTTGGCCATTTTGATAAAATACGCGGAATCTGATAGGGAAAAGATGCTAACAGAAATCGAACAAATTTTGCAGATGCTGGACAAAGAGCCCGACCAGGAATTTATTAGCAAATTCAAAAAGGACATGACAGAGCGTCTTAAGAAGCTGGAGCTAAGTATAACAGAACGAAAAGCTGAAAAATTCCTCAGAGACAAAAGGGACTATGAAAGAGGCCAGATATATACATTTGCTAAAAAGTTCGATTCAATGCGTAAACAACGCCTTAATCCCAACCAGAAACGTACTGACCCGCAGTCCAACGACAGCACCCTCCTAAGCTCAGATGTTGACACTGATCTGGAAGAAGGGCAAAGCAGGTCTAGCAAGCAGCCGATTCCCACAGTCTTTGATGAATTTGCTTTTTTAGAGGAGGAGAGGAGATTCAATCTGAGACCAAGACGGAGAGTAAATTACGGGGACAATCAAAAAGGAAGAGGCAGAGGAGCAGGCGGCGCAAAAGGAGCAAACAAATCCAACGCAGCGTCCAACAAAACCAAGAAGTAAAAGATCATGGGGCAGGGCACAACAACACGATCCTAAATCTAACGAAAACTGTGCTGACACCAAATGAAGAGAAGGTCCTGCAACTCGGTCTCTCGTTCTGCCCACCGGCAGAGTTCAATTATGTGGAAACTCGTGTCGACACATTCAAATTCGTGAGAAATTTGAAACTGAAAAAATTATTTGCCCAAAACAAACTCCCCAAAAAAGCCTCAATTGAAACCCAATCCTCCGCTACTGAAGACAATCTTTCTGTAGGCGATATGGATTTGTTACTCAACCTTAGAGGAAACGAGATGGAAGCCAGTCTTGAAATGAACACACAAATGCAAACTACAATACCTGTCCAGGAAGAATTTCGTGAAGCTACTAGTAGCCAAGCAGCTATGATTGCTGAGGAACAAGATCTGCACATCAACAAATCAGTGCCTACAAACTTTCGACCCAGTTCAAAATTCACCCCTTTGAGTATCCGGGATACTGTGGACATTTTTCACGAACTGGTTGTCAATGACTTAAAAAATCTTGAAAAATGCACAAGTGTAAAACATAAAAATTTCAGCAAACAAGAAAAAGACTTCTCGGCTTTAATCACTAAACTTAAATCCGACCATAATTGTATAGTGAGAAATGCCGATAAAGGTGGGAATGTTGTTCTCTGGGATAGGGGCCAATATCTAGCGGAGGCACATAAACAGCTCAACAATCGCTCGAATTACATCAAAACAACAGAGCTTGCTATGCAGCAACAATTCGAGCTTTACAATCGCCAACTACAAGATTGGTACCAACAGGGCCTTCTATCCACAGAGGAAATTAAGTTTCTGAAAATCATTAACCCAACCACCCCAGTGTTTTACCTTATACCTAAGGTGCATAAAGATGTGGCCAATCCACCAGGCCGCCCTATTATTTCGGCCATAGGTGGAGGTTTGGAAAGCACGTCGAAATTTGTTGATTCCTTTTTGTTCCCATTGGTTAAACTACTTCCGTCTTTTACCCAAGATTCATGCGACTTTGTAAGAAAAATCTATGACAATCCTTGGGAACCAGATCTTTTACTAGTGACGATTGACGTCTCTATGCTTTATACAAGTATAAGGCACGAAGACGGCCTTCGCGCAGTAAAACATTTCTTAAAGGCGAGACCCCTTAAACTATGGCTCCACACACAGATGATCCTGACCATGATTATGACTTGTTTGAACTGCAACTATTTCCTGTTTGAATCCACTCTGTACAAACAGGTGTGTGGGACCGCGATGGGCACCTGCTTCGCCCCCAGCTATGCTAATTTGCATATGGGCTGGTGGGAGGAGCAGGTGGTCCAAGCGGATTTCCACAAAGAATGGGGAGAGAACATCCTCCACTGGAGCAGGTATATTGACGACCTGTTCGTCATATGGAAAGGTTCGGAACTTAGTGCACAAAACTTTATTGATAAACTTCAGAACAACAACCTTAATCTAAAGTTTACAAGCAATATCAGTGCCACATCTCTAACTTTCCTAGACCTCACTATCTTTGTTAAAAATTGGAAATTGCAGTCAAATCTATACAGGAAGCCCACAGCAGGGAACACGTTGCTCCATGCAACAAGTTTCCATCCAACCACCTTGGTCAGAAGCATTCCGTATGGGGAAAGTTTGAGAGCCATTAGAAACTGTAGTGACCCAGAATGCCTAGAGAAAGAATTGCTAACCCTCAACACTCGGTTCTCAGAGCGAGGGTATTCACAAGACAATATCGAAGGTTGCATTAAAAAGGCAAAGAAACGCAGTAGGGAAGATATTTTGTTCAACCAACACATACAAAAAACTACTAAGCAGAGCGAAGGAAACCAGGCCAGAATGATAACCACTTACAGTAAAAAGCACGCTTAGGTAAGAAAAATTCTGAACCGGCATTGGCACCTCGTGGCAAATGACCCCCTTTTACAAGATCTAGTCCCTAAAAAAACGGTCATTACATTTAGGAAGGCCAGATCTTTAAAACAAATGCTGGTGTCTAATATGCTGCCCCCTAAATCAAAAGCAAAAGGAGCAGGATCAGACTGGTTAAAAAGGAAACCAGGCTTCATCAAATGCACGAAGTGCAAGGCCTGTAAACTGGGAGTCAACACCAACACTTACCAGGGGGGCCTGTCCAAGAGATTAAAACAAATCAGGGGCTTTTTTGACTGTAAGACTGATTATGCAGTATACGTGCTTCAGTGCCCTTGTGGCCTGAGATACGTAGGCAGCACCATCCATCCCGTTCACATTCGCATATTACAACATATGCGAGCCGTTCGAAACACAGACCCGGCCTACCCAGTGGCACGCCATTTTGAGGACAAACACAACAAAGATAATACAGGGCTCAGCTACTATGTCATTGACCAAGTTCCAAAAAGTGTAAGAGGCGGAGATAGGCTGAAAAAATTAAGGCGCCTCGAATCAAGGTACATTCTCGAACTCAATTCCAAGGCCCCGGGGGGGTTGAACCTTGAAGAAGATCTGAGTACACATCTGTGACATGGTGTATAGCCCCATCTGAAATGTCAGTTGTCCTGTAGTTACAAGTTTGTGCCTTAATAATGCTGGTGAAGTCAGTAAATGGAGAGCTTGGGTGACCTCAATTATACGTTCCACACTGTACAGTGAATTGTGTAAAAAATGAAATGTTTTTAAAGAAGGGCACCTTCACTTTCTTTACTTTCCTTTTCTTTCACCTTCACCTTCCCTTCTCTTTTCTTTCACTTTTTTTGCCCGTACTACAGACAATAATGGTTTGAACGCCCACTGGGGCAAAATCTCTGAAAATAATGACGAAATGCAATTATCATGATGTAATTACTCTATGCCCACTATGGGCTCAATGACAAACCTTTATGCGATGCTTAGTTTAGATTAATCTACACGCATTGCGCGAGTAGTTTTCTAACCCTAATTAAGTGTAACGCTTAAATGATTATGCAAACGAGGTTATTATTTTTTACAAGGAGTATGCAAAAGGTTCGAACACTAATGAATGTGCATTAAGCCATCATGATTGCATGCAAAACTACCAGTCTGTTTTCACTAGCAGTTGTTCTGTAGTTTCAATCACGTGACTGTTTGGTTGCACGAGTTTCTTTAAATGGCGCCTGTTATTTATTGAAGTATCGGTGAACAAGCCTGCTGGTCAGGCGAAACGCGTCCGAGGGCGACAGAGAAATAAAACACTTTGGTCTACACAAGTCTCGTCACTGGTAGTTTTTCTGCCTGGGAGGTGAAATATATATATATATATATATATATATATATATATATATATATATATCCAAGCTCACTGCTCCAAATTACGGGGGCACTCTCACAGCGGGTGCAAGTCAAGGCGCGTCAGAGCTTCGCGCTGGAAACATACAAGCTCACTCCCTCCCGGTCCCGGGTGGAAAATAACGACAGCACTCGTGGGGATTTCGTTATTGGCAGCTTTACTCGCACAACAGACGCGTTTCGGAAGCAACGCTCCCTTCCTCAATGTTCCATAACATTTACTACTGGCTACCAACATGTGTGCGGAGCCAAAGCTCCTCTCCTGGTAGTTCTTCTGAAAGCCCTTTTCTAAGTGGATCACATAATGTCTGGCAACAGCTGTGCTGTCAATTCAGACATTATGTCAAATATTATCTAAAAAGGAGTCTCTTTTTTACTCATAACATGATCGGTTACCAGGATGTGACCTGAATGGTTGGGGTCCAGGTCAGTTGCCCACTTTGCTCAAGCCTATACGACTGTGCCCACGGGGAAATTAATTTCTGTGGCCATTTGCATCATTAGCATCAGAATACAATTTAGTGCTAAAATCAAGAACTGTGGGGCATATTATCAAGGGGGTTTATCTCCGCTTTTTTGGTTTTAAAAGCCAAGAAAGCGTAGATAAAATGATGTCCCTATTACCTAGCTGTCGTTAACACCAGTTAGCGACAGCTAGTAGGAGATAGCGACCATCTTGGGCCCTGCTTTGCCTGTCAGTGAAATTTATCACTAATGACATGCAAAGTGGGCGTGCCAAGATGTTAGCGACTGGAAACAGTCGCTAACATCGCTATCTCCTATTACCAACTTTTGGAGATATTCGCACTAAGCGCGATTATCTCCAAAAGCTAACACCTGCCCCTGAGCAGTTCTTAGCCATGTTATCCAATGGTAGGTGGATAACATGGCTAGGAGCATTCACTCGGAAATGCATGAATATCGCTGACTTTTCAGCGATATTCATGCATTTCGGCTGATTTTTATCGCTTAGGAGATAAACCTTGATAATAGCAAGGTTCCTAAGCGATAAAAATCGCCGCAGCTCGGCGATAAAAATATTGCTGCTAAGCCAACATTGCGATAATTATCGCTAGTTGTTAGTAATATGCCCCTGTATTTTCAGTGAGGTCTTCTGGTAAGGCATCAAGACACTGTATTACTGAGAGTGGTGAGGCCTCCTTCAAATATTTGTATATATTATGGCATGGCTTTCTGTTCAGTTCCATACCTGGATGGTTTTCCGCAACTCTAGGGGCCTGATCACAGTGCCCCTAAGAAAATGTAACAACTGTTTAAACTCTTGTTTGTGCAAGGGTCAGAATTGTGCTATGTTTGTCACACTGCTACCTGTTAAGTAGTTCCTGGGTGATTGGATGAGTGCACAAGTAGTATCCGGGTGATTAGATGAATGCATGTGGAGTGCCTGGGTGATTGCATGAGTGCATGACTAGTGCCTGTGTGGTTGGATGAGTGCATGAGTAGTGCCTGGATGATTGCATGAGTGCATGAGTAGTGCCTGGGTGATGGGATGAGTGCATGAGTAGTGATTGGCTGATGATAAGAGTACATGCGTAGTACTTGGATGTTTGGATGAGTGCATGAATAGCCTCTGGGTGTTTGAATGAGTGCATGAGTAGTGATTGGCCAATTGCATGATTGCATGAATAGTGCCTGGCTGATTGCATGAGTAGTGCCTGAATGATTCCATGAGTGCACGAGTAGTGTCTGCGTGATTGGATGTATGTGGAGTGCCTGGGTGATTTAATGAGCACAAGAGCAGTGCCTGAATGATTGGATGAGTGCATTAGTACGGCCTGGATGATTGCATGAGTGCATGAGTTGTGCCTTGATGATTGCAGACGTGATTTAGTAGTGCATGAGTGATTGGATAAGTGCTAAGTAGTACCCGGTGGATTGATTAACGGCATGTTTAGTACCTGAATGAATGCATGAGTGCATGAGTAGTGCCTGGGTGATTGAATGGGTCCCTAAGTAGTGCCTGGTAGATTAAATGAGTGCTAGGGTCATGCATGTTGATTGCATGAGTGCATGAGTAGTTACTGGCTGCTTGCTTGAGTGCATTTGTAGTGCCTGGGTCATTGCATGAGTGTGTGAGTCATGCCTGGGTGATTGCATGAGTTCATGAGTAGTGCCTGGTTGATTGGATGAGTGCATGAGTAGAGCCTTGGTGATTGCAAAAGTGTATTAGCAGTACCTGGGTGATTGTATGAGTGTATGACACGTGACTAGATGATAGCATGAGTGCAAGACATGGATGTGTGATTAAATGATTGTAAAGGTAGTGCCTAGGTGATAGCATCAGTGCATGATTAGTGCCTGAGTGATTGCATAAGTAGTGCCTGGGTGATTGCATGATTGCATGACTTGTGCCTCAGTGATTGCGATTGCACGAGTGCATGAGTAGTGCCTGGATGATTGGATGAGAAGTGCCTGAGTGATTTCATATGTGTATGAGTAGTACTTGGGTGATTGGATGTGTGCATGAGTAGTGCCTGTGTGATTGGATTAGTGCATAAATAGTGCCTGAGTGATTATATGAGTGTATAAGTAGTGCCTGGGTGATTGAATGAGTACATAAGAATTGGCTGGGGGATTGTATGAGTGCAGGAGAAGTGCCTGGCTAATTCTAAGAATGCATGAGTAGTATCTGGGTGATTGGATGAGTACAAGTGTAGTGCCTAGGTGATTGCATGAGTGCATGGGTGATTGCACCAGTACAAGAGTCATGCCTGGATGATTGTGTCAGTGCACGAGTAGTGCCTGTCTGATTTCATGAGCGCATGTGTATTGCCTGAGTGATTGTATGAGTACATGAGTAGTGCCTGAGTATTTGCATGAGTAGTGACTGGGTAATTGCATGAGTGAAAAAGTCATGCATGTTTGATTGGATGAGTGCATAAGTAGTACCTGGCTGATTGCCTAAGTGCATGTGTAGTGTTTGAATGAATGCATGAGTACATGAGTAGTGTCTGGGTGCTTGCATGAATGCATGTGTAGTGCCTGGGGATTTGCATGCGTGCATGAGTTGTACTTGGGTGATTTCATGAGTGCATGAGTAGTGCCTGGGTGATTGAATGATTTCAAGGGTCGTGCATTGGTGATAGTTTGAGTACATGAGTAGTCACTGAAGGATTGAATGAGTGCATGGGTAGTCCCTAGCTTAGTGCATGGGTCATTGTATGAGTGCACGAGTACTACCTGGGTGAGTGCATGAGTAGTGCCTAGATGATTGCAGGTGTAGTGCCTGGGCAATTGCAAAAGTGTTTGAGCAGTGCCTGGGTGATTGCATGATTGCATGCACAGGGCCTGTTTGAGTGAATGAGTTCAAGAGTAGTGGTAGGCTGATTGCATGAGTGCATTGTAGTACCTGAGTGATTGGATGAGTGCATGAGCAGTGCCTTGGTGAGTGCATGAGTGCATGAGCAGTGCCTAAATGATTGCATGAGTAGTGCCTGGATGATTGCATTAGTGTATAAGTAGTGCCTTGGTGATTGCATGAATGCATGAGTAGTGTCTTTGTGATTGCGTGAGTGCAAGAGTAGTGCCTGGATGATTGGATAAGAAGTGCCTGAGTGATTGCATGCATGCATATGTAGTGCCTGGGTCATTTGATGAGTGCATGAGCAGTGTCGTTGGGTGATTGTATGAGTGCATGAATAGTTCCTGAATGATTGTATGAGTGCATGAATAGTGACTCGGTGATTGCATGAGTGCATGTGTAGTACCTGGGTGATTGCATGAGTACATGACTAGTGCCTGAGTGATTGTTTGAGTGCATGAGTAGTGCCTGGGTGATTGCATGAGTTGTGTATGGGTGAGTGGATAAGTGCATATGTAGTGCCTGGGTAATTGGATGAGTGCATGTGTATTGTGTGAATGATTACCTGAGTTCATGTGTAATATCTGGGTGATTGGATGAGTGCATAAGAAGTGCCTGTATAATTGGATGAGTGCATGAGTAGTGCCTGGATGATTGCATGAGTAGTGCCTGGGTGACTGCATGAGTGTATGAGTTGTGGCTTGGTGATTGCTTCAGTGTATTAGTAGTGCCTGTCTGATTGCATGAGCGCATGTGTAGTGCCTGAGTGATTGTATCAGTGCATGAGTAGTGCCTGGGAGATTGTATGAGTAGTGTCTGGGTGATTTGATGAGTTCATTTAGTGCCTGGATAATTGGAAGAGTGCATGTGTAGTGTGTGACTGCTTACCTAAGTTCATGAGTAATATCTGGGTGATTGGATGAGTGCATAAGAAGAACCTGTGTAATTGGATGAGTGCATGAGTAGTGCCTTGGTGATTGCATAAGTGTATTAGTAGTACCTGGGTGATTGTATCAGTGCAAGAATCATGGATGTGTGATTAAATGAGTGCATAAGTAGTGCCTGGGTGATTGCATCAGTGCTTGATTAGTGCCTGCGTGGTTGCATAATTAGTGCCTGGGTGATTGCATGATTGCATGATTGCATGACTTGTGCCTGTGTGATTGCATGAGTGCATAAGTAGTGCCTCAATGATTGCCTAAGTGCATGTGTAGTGTTTGAGTGAATGTTCGAGTACATGAGTAGTGTCTGGATGCTTGCATGAGTGCATGTGTAGTGCCAGGGTATTTGCATGAGTGAATGAATTGTATGTCAGTGATTACATGAGTGCACAAGTCATGATTCAATGATTTTAAGGGTCTTGCATGGGTGATGGTTTGAGTACATGAGTAGTGCCTGAAAGATTGGATGAGTGCATGGGTAGTCCTTAACTGAGTGCATGAGTAGTGCCTGGGTGATTGTATGAGTGCATGAGTAGTTCCTGAGTGAGTGCATGAGTGCATGAGCAGTGCCTGGATGATTGCAAGTTTTGTGTCTGAGCGATTGCAAATGTGTTTGAGTAGTACCTGGGTGATTGCATCATTGCATGTATAGGGCCTGGGTGATTGGATGAGTTCAAGAGTAGTTGTAGGCTGATTTCATGAGTGCATTGTTGTACTTGAGTGATCGGATGAGTGCATGAGCAGTGCCTAAATGATTGCATGAGTAGTGCCTGGATGATTGCATTAGTGTATAAGTAGTGCCTTGGTGATTGCATGAATGCATGAGTAGTGCCTTGGTGATTGCATGATTGCATGAGGTGTGCCTAGGTGATTGCATGAGTGCATGAATAGTGCCTGGATAATTAGATAAGAAGTGCCTGAGTGATTGCATGCATGCATGTGTAGTGCCTGTGTCATTGGATGAGTGCATGAGTAGTGTCTGGGTGATTGTACGAGTGCCTAAGTACTTCCTGAATGATTGAATGAGTGCATGAGTAGTGCCTGGGTGATTTTATGAGTGCATGTGTAGAACCAGGGTGATTGCACGAGTACCTGAGTAGTGCCTGAGTGATTGCATGAGTAGTGCCTGGGTGATTGGATAAGTGCATATGTCGTGCCTGGGTAATTGGATGAGTGCATGTGTAGTGTGTGAATGATTACCTGAGTTCATGAGGAATATCTGGGTGATTGGATGAGTACATAAGAAGTGCCTGTGTAATTGGATGAGTGCATGAGTAGTGCCTGGGTGATTGCATGAGTGCATGTGTAGTGCCTGGGTGATTGCATGAGTGTTTGAGTTGTGGCTTTGTGATTGCTTTAGTGTATCAGTAGTGCCTGTCTGATTGCATGAGCACATGTGTACTGCCTGAGTTGTTGTATGAGTGAATGAGTAGTGCCTGGGTGATTGTATGAGTAGTGTCTGGTGATTTGATGAGTGCACATAGTGCCTGGATAATTGGATGAGTGCATGTTTAGTGTGTGACT
This sequence comes from Lissotriton vulgaris, assembly GCF_964263255.1. Taxonomy (NCBI): domain Eukaryota; kingdom Metazoa; phylum Chordata; class Amphibia; order Caudata; family Salamandridae; genus Lissotriton; species Lissotriton vulgaris. The sequence goes on from NC_141696.1 coordinate 783,193,167, forward strand.
CATGAGTAATATCTGGGTGATTGGATGAGTGCATAAGAGGTGCCTGTGTAATTGGATGAGTGCATGAGTAGTGCCTGGGTGATTGGATAAGGGCGCGAGTAGTGCCTGTGTCATTGAGTAGTGACCATAATCATAAGAGTGCATGAGTAGGACCTGGGTGATTGTGTGAGTGTATGAGCAGTCTCTGGGTGATTGGATGAGTGCATGAGTAGTGCTTGGCTGATTGCATGAGTTTATGAATAGTGCCTGGCTGATTGCATGAGTAGTGCCTTGCTGATTCCAGGAGTGCATGAGTAGTGTCTGGGTGATTGGATGAATGCATGTGGAGTGTCTGGGTGATTGCATGAGTTCATGAGTTGTGCCTGGCAGATTGGATGAGTGCATGAGTAGAGCCTCGGTGTTTGCATGAGTGAATGTGTCGTGCCTGGCTCATTGCATGAGTACATGAGAAGTGCCTTGGTGATTGCATCAGTGTATTAGTAGTACCTCAGTTACTGCGTGAGTAGTGCCTGGGTGATTGCATGAGTAGTGCCTGGGTGATAGGATGAGTACAAGATACATGCATATGTGATTGGATGAGAGGATATGTAGTTCCTGGCTGATTGTACAAGTGCATGTGTAGTGCCTGAGTGATTTTTTTTTTGTGTGAAGCAAACAAGGACCCCCTGATATGGATAAGTTTCCTGAGTCAGGGCAAAACAATTTGTGTGAATATAGTACTCAGGCAAATCAATAATAAACACTAGCACATGAATACTGGCATTTGCCAAACAAAACAATAAGAAGCAATCAAAACAAGTCTTTGTACATTTGATGCATTTTAATTAATTTATCAAAAGATTATTCATTTATAAAAATAGGATACATTCATATATATGCATGATAAAATATTTCAAACATTCTAACATATGTGAAAGTAGAACTGTTCATCAAAAACATATCATAATACAGTTAAAAGATGGTTTCCTGTCACCATCTTTTAACTGTATTATGATATGTTTTTGATGAACAGTTCTACTTTCACATATGTTAGAATGTTTGAAATATTTTATCATTGCATATATATGAATGTATCCTATTTTTATAAATGAATAATCTTTTGATAAATTAATTAAAATGCATCAAATGTACAAAGACTTGTTTTGATTGCTTCTTATTGTTTTGTTTGGCAAATACCAGTATTCATGTGCTAGTGTTTATTATTGATTTGCCTGAGTACTATATTCACACAAATAGTGCCTGAGTGAATGCATGAGTGCATGAGTAGTGCTTGGGTGATTGAATGGGTGCCTGAGTAGTGCCTGGCTGATTGGAGAGTGCTAGAGTCATTCTTGGGTGATGGTGTGAGTGCATAAGTCATGCCTGGGTGATTGCATGAGTGCATGAGTAGTGCCTGCGTGATTGAATTATCTGAACAATTGTGACTAGGTGATTGTATGAGTGCATGAGTAGTTGCTGAATGATTGTATAAGTGCCTGAGTAGTCCCTAGCTGAGTGCATGAGTAGTCCCTGGGTGATTGTATGAGTGTATGAGTAGTGCCTGTGTGAGTGTATGAGTAGTACCTGGATGATTGCAGGAATAGTACCTGGGTGATTACATATGTATTTCAGTATGGCCTGGGTGATTGGATGAGTTCAAGTGTAGTGGATGGCTGATTGCCTGAATGCATTGTACTACCTTAGTGATGAGATGAGTGCATGAGTAGTACCTGGGTGATTGCATGAAAGCATGGTTAGTGCTTGGATGATTGCATGAGTAGTACCTGGATGTGTGCATTAGTGTATATGTAGTGCCTTGGTGGTAGTATGATTGCATGAGTAGTGCCTGGGTGATTGCATGAGTTGTGCCTAGGTGATTGCATGCTTGGAAAGAATGCATGAGTAGTGTCTGGGTTATTGGATGAATGCATGTGGAGTGCCTAGGTGATTGCATGAGTGCGTGAGTAGTGCCTGGGTGATTGCATGAGTACATGAGTAGTGTCTGGATGATTAAAAGAGTGCATGAGTAGTGCCTGGGTGATTTCATGAGTACATGAGTGGTGTCTATGTTATTTGACAAATGCATGAGGAGTGCCTGGGTGATTGGAGGTGTGCATCAGTAGTGCCTTGGAGATTGCATAAGTGTATTAGTAGTGCCTGAGTGACGGCATGCATAGTGCCTGGTGATTGCATGAGTGCAAGGGTCTTGCATGTGAGATTGGATGAGTGCAAAAGTAGTACCAGGCTGATTGTATGAGTGCATGAGTAGTACCTGGTTGATTGATTGGATGCCTGAACCTTTCCTGGACGATTGCATGAGTGCATGAGTAGTGACTGGCTGCTTGCATGAGTGCACGTGCTTTGCCTAAATGAATTCAAGAGTCATGCCTGGAGGATGGTATAAGTGTATGAGTTGTCCCTGAATAATTGGATGAGTGCATGAGTAGTCCCTAGCTGAGCGAATGAGTAGTCCCTGGGTGATTGTATGTATGCATGAGTAGTGCCTGGGCAAGTGCATGGGTGCATGAGTTGTGACTGGCTGAATTCATGAGTGTATGAGTAGTGCCTGAGTCAATGGATGAGTGTATGGCTGATAAGTGGATACATACATGAGTGCATGAGTGGTGGATCCATGATTTACTGGGCATATAAGTGGGGCATGGATGATTGAATGAGTGCATGAATGTGGCATCAATGATTGAATGAGTGCATGAGTGGTACATGGATGATTAACTGAGGGCATGAGAGGTAGGTGTATGGATAGTAAAATGAGTGCATGAGTGGTACATACAGGATTGAATGAGTGCATAAGTGGTACATGGATCTTAGAATGAGTGCATAAGTAGTGCATATGTTATTGAATGAGTAAACTAGTGCTGCATGCATGATTGAATCAGTGAGTAAACAGATGCAATGCAGTATGTGTACCTGACTGAATGGATCTGTTAGTGCTGGTATAGTAAGTGAATTGGTGTATGAGTGGATGCATGGGTATATTAGTCATGTATGAGTGAGGGAATGGGTGTATAAGTATGTGTATGAGTGATTGAATGGGTGCATCAGGGTCTATTTTGGTGATTGAATGGGTGGTTCTGTTTGTATAAGGGTGAATGAAACAGTGGATGAATGTGTGTATGAATTAGTAATTGACTGTGTGAGTAACTGTATAAGTGACTGAATGGGTATATGTTTGCATGCATGGGTGTGTTAATGGGTGTATGAGGGCTCGTATGTGAGTGAATGGATCCTTTAGTTTCCTTATGACTAATTAATCTGTCTATTATGGAAAAGTTATTTGAGGCATACAAGTTGCCGAACTCCATGCACTCTGCCAAAAAAACAAAGAGAATATATATTAGTATTTTTTCTTAAACATTATAAAATTATGCCCACATAAATTACTTGTACAACATTTTAATACAACATAGTGAAAACATTATTCTCTCCTTTTGACACTTCTAAGCTTTCATACTTATTCACCATAAACACTGGCCTGTATGAAGCATCATCGATGAACAGTGGGGAAAAAAACAATCAATGGATAAAAAAAACTAATGTTGTATAGTAAATTTTTACAAACAAAATTACTATGCATAACACTCACTACAAGTCATAAATTATTGGCTTTTCTAAAGTAACTACAATAATCCCAAGAAACATAGGTTTTAACAGTTTCTTATATTGTTATATCTGGTACAATATGACAAATAATTGTGATTCAATCCTCAATTTTTAGATCCTTTTGAAAACATCCTTTCCATTTTCACGATGACGCCAGGAGGCACAAGGACATAGGTAACTATAACACCCTTTTTATGAAGTGTAAAACACATATGCACACTTTTTTACAGTATTTTAGACACTAGGGCTTTATTACTGCAATGTTTAAAGTCATATTTTTCTAGGAAGTTTGTATGAAAAGCATCTTTAAAACTGATTTTAAATTTTCTTGGTGACGCTGGGCGTTGCGAAGATGTGGATAGCTGCGATCATCGTGAATTGGGATAAAGCAGAACAAAAGCAGACATTCACTACCCACCACCACATTCAAAACTTGTAATAGTTAGTAACCAACACACTAAACGAAAAGGGCAGACCATCACATTGGATGCCATTACCCCTTGCGATTGGTCCAACCATCATTGCATCCGCTTCTATATTAACAGGGAGGTGTCGATGAGGAAGGTTGAGCCAACAAAATCAAAGATCTGGATCCTCTTCAACCTTTCCTTGGAACCTCTAGTGAAATCACTAAATTCCACGAACATTCACTACCATATATACGCGGACAACACACAACTTTATTTGAAAATCTCATCCCCGGATAACATCATCTCACTCAACACTATACTTGAGGCCACAAAAAATTGGTTAACTGAGAACCATCTACTGCTCAACACTTCCAAAACTGAATTCCTTCTCATCTTTCCCCCAAACCACATCCCCAAGCTAGACCTTTGGCTGAATCACCTTACAGCCATCAACTGCACCCCCTCATCATTGACTCAGCCAAAGCTCTCGGACTCACCCTGGACAAGCACCTGAATATGAAAAATCTTATCAGTAATGTGTGTAAGGGAGCTAACCACTTGATGAGGACCCTGAGAAACATCAAACCATTCCTGCCACAAAAGGATTTCAAGCAGGTGGTCCAAGCACTGGTCTGCCGAGGCTAGACTATGGCAGTGCTATGCTTGGGGCCTTCCTAAATACACCCTGGCTCCACTAAGGTAATCACTGAACGCTGCGGCCAGACTGGTCACAGGTACCAAAAGAAATGAGCACATATCTCCAGTCCTAAAATCTCTCAAATGGTTACCCTACAAAGCTCAAATTTAGTTAAAGATTTCCGTTCTGACGCACAAAGCCTTGAGCACACTTGCACAATTTATCACGTGCACTTTTGTTCCATTGAATTTTGCAACCCAACTCTTTGTTGATAAGAGCATGCTCCTCATTTTAATTTTCTTAGTCATCCTGTTTGATCACAGGAGCATGATTCTCGTTGTAGCTTTCCTTGTTATTCTCTTGATATCAGAATGGTTTTCATTCACTTCGCATTACAACTCTTTCATAGGATGCACACTCTGGTGATTATCCGTTTTATTTACAAATGCTTTTCCTCATGTCAACCTTGCCACATTTATTTATTTTGTAGATGTTTCCCCTCACAAAGGGCACAACGATGCCCAAAATGCATTGGAAGATTTGTTAAGAAGGATTTATCTTTATGGACATTTGAGACACTGAATTGATATGAAATCTACAATATCGACAAGTAAATAAACAGATACCTGGATATACCAGCATCCTGTATTTTAAGAAAAAAATGACTGTGATATAAATGGACAAGAAGCATTCAGACTCCACACCAGTGTCACTGCTGGATCACTGCGGTGCTCAGAAGGACGTTCCCCAGTTGGGTGACGCTTCCCATTTTAAATTTTGGGAAGAAGCATAATAAAAGAAGCCAAGTTTCCCTTTGATAGTAGCATAGCTGACAAGAGACTGCTCTGGCTTCACATGCCCACGCTGAGTTTAAGTCTGAGGTTTTCAGGACAATGAGCTTGATGAAAATAATTCTTCTACGCGCTTGGGCTGATAGTGCTACCTGTAGGTACTGTTGGGTTTTCCCCGAAATATAGAACTCATCCAGTGCAGTCATGTTGATCTTGTATCTAAGTAGGGCGAGATCCTTTTCATACGAGATGTAGTGGACTTGCCGCTTCACAGCATTTGACCAGGGCATTTGCAGAATGCAAGGTAGGGGTAAACTTTCTGCTTCGATTTTCAGGGTCTGTAATTCTTGGCTCAACTTGATGTGCCAAAGGGAGTCCACTTCCCTGACGAACATTTCCAGATGATATTTGAGGGTGCTGTACCGGGTTTTGAGGACCCTAATGTACAACTGGATTAAGTCTCCCGGAAGTGCCAGTTCTGGTCTGTAGAGGCCTAATTTCAGTTGTAGCCTGGTGTTCCTTGCATATCTGGGAGCTTGCAGTACTGTCTTGTAAGCTTTGACCTGATCTGCAATTATAAGTATGTCTAAATCTCCCAGGAAGGCCAAGACGGAGGTCCTCATCCTGGGCTCCTCGCCCTCCGCCTGGGATGACTCCTGGTGGCCCCCCGCCCTGGGCACCGCACCCAAACCGACGGACCACGCACGCAACCTGGGCTTCATCTTGGACTCCTCCCTCTCCATGACCAGGCAAGTCAACGCCGTCTCCTCGTCCTGCTTCAAAATCCTGCGCATGCTTCGGAAGATCTTCTGGTGGATCCCCACAGAGACCAAGAAGACCGTCACCCAGGCCCTCGTCACCAGCCGACTGGACTACGGCAACGCCCTCTACGCTGGAACCACCGCCAAGATCCAGAAGAGACTCCAGCGCATCCAGAACGCCTCAGCCAGACTCATCCTCGACATCCCACGACACAGCCACATCTCCGGACACCTAAGAGACCTGCACTGGCTCCCGGTCAACAAGAGAATCACCTTCCGCCTCCTTACCCACGCACACAAAGCTCTCCACGACCAAGGCCCGAGCTACCTCAACAACCGAATCAACTTCTACGCTCCCAAACGCCACCTCCGATCCGCCAGCCACGCCCTCGCTGCTGTCCCACGCATCCGCAGAGCCACCACAGGAGGAAGGTCCTTCTCCTACCTGGCCGCCAAGACCTGGAACTCCCTCCCGGCCGACCTGCGCCTGACCCAAGACCACCTCTCCTTCAGGAAGAAGCTCAAGACCTGGCTGTTCGAGCAGTAGCGGCACCCCCCCCCCCCCCCCCCAAGCGCCTCGAGACCCTACGGGTAGGTAGTGCGCTCTATAAATGTCTTTGATTGATTGTCTTTGATTGAAGTGACCCAAGTTAATGGCTGATATTCGTTTTGCCTTGAGGACCGTCAACATAGGTTCCGCTGTGGGGCTTGACAGGCGTTGGCTTAAGCGCATCATTGAGAGGATTATGCAGTTCATTTTGGCGTTTAGATGTTTTATGTGTGTTGCCCGAGTAACCCCCTCAGATTGCCAAACCACAAGGACTTATAGGCTGCTGTTGTCCCTATGTGATGATCCCCCAATTTTCAAGTAGTTTGCTTTTTGTGGTGATGTTTTGCTCTGATTTCCTTGTTGTACTTTCCCAGTTCCTTTAAAGTTCTTTGGAGTCTCACACTGGTGTGGTCCATTACTACTGTATCATAGGCTTACGTAGGATTGCGAGTCTCCCAGTGCCAATTCGAGGGGGCACTAAATTGGCTTCTTTCAGCCTATCATTTTAAAATACTTTTATTTATTTATCTATTTATTAACTCCATGGCTGCTAAGGCAATTCCCCTCCTGTGCTGGGAATTGCTATTTTCCTTTATTTCATGACGAGCTGGGCTCGTCATCAGTGTACGAGGAGGCTACACCATGACGAGCCCAGCTCGTCATCAGCTTGGAAGGGGTTAATTTTGGTAAATTTAATTGATTGTTAAACTTATTTTAGTGGTTTGTTGAAGTGTTGCAGTGTAGGTTTGCAATCTGAGGGAGTGAAACCGTTTTGGTGTAATACTCTTTTATGAAAGATTTTATTTTGGTTTTTGTGGTCTTTTCAACAGTTTTTTAATTGGAAATGTGATTCCATTTGGTAACTGTTTCTAAGTTTAGCTGGATTAGTTTATTGGAGATTCCTTTGAATTTTTCGTTTTTTGTGTGCCAAATATGATATACACCATTTTGTATTTTTACTGCTTATTTAAAATTTATTAATTTTATTTTCATATATTTTTTAATTTGTGTGTACATTTGAAGTAATATTGTGTTTTATTTAGAATTATGTTGATTTTGTATTCTTCACTATTTTGTTTTAATTAATGGTATTGTGTTTTCTTTGCTTTATTGAGTAGACAATATGTTATTTTTTTTTTTCCCAATATTGTTCTATTTTAGATATGTTTTACCACAATATTTTTGTCAACATCTTTGAGTTTACTGTTTAAGTATAGAATCACAATATTTGTGCTCCTGGCTTTTTTTATAAAACGAACAAATGATGGATGGAATGCTGAACAATGCAAACATTCACCGCCAGTCACAAAGTTCTGGGTTTAATCTATCATTCTTTTGCTTACCACACCACCCCAATTTGGACCCAGCCATGTGCAAATCAGCCTTGACTCTGTTCCTAATGGGAACAGTTCAGCCCGAACTGCAAAGCCAGGTCCTTCCGGACTGAAAGTAGGCATCCAGAGACCAGTTTCGGGGCATCACTCCTCATCGGCCTAGCTAGGTTGAATCCAGAGGTTCAGTGAGCACGGGGCCCACGTCAGGGCATACCCTTCCCAATTAGGGTGGCAAAAGTAAAAAATTATGGACGAAGTGCTGAACATTGCAAACGTTCCCCCAGTTACAAATATCTGGGTTTAATCCATCTTTCTGTTTCTCACCATTCCTCCCCCAGTTTGGACCCAGCCATATACTAATCAGTCTTGACCCTGTTCCTCAGGGGAACAGTCTCCCCCAAACTGCCAAGTCAGGTCCTCCCTGGACTGGAAACAATTGTTCTGGGGCAGGTTTCAGGGCATCATCCTTCATCAGCTAGGCTAGCTTGAATCCATTGATACAGTGAGCACAGTACCCATGTAAGGGCATACCCTTCCAACCTAGGGTGACAAAAGCAAAAGGAACAAATGATGGACGGAATGCTGAACAATACAAACATTCAACCCAGTCACAAAGATCTGGGTTTAATCCATCATTTCTTTCCTCTCCACGCCACCCCAGTTTGGACCCAGCCATATGCAATTTAGTCTTGACCCTGTTCCTCATGGGAACAGACCAGCCAAATTGCCAAGCAGGGTCCTCTCTGGACTGTAAACAAGTATCCTGGGACCGGTTTCAGGGCATCTCACTCATCAGCCAGGCTAGCTTGAATCCAGTGGCGCAGTGAGCACGGGATCCACGACTGGGCGTACCCTTCCCACTTAGGGCGAGAAAAGCAAAAGGAACAAATGATGGGCGAAATGCTGAACAGTGCAACCATTCACCTCCAGTCACAAGGATCTGGGTTTAATCCATTGTTTTCAAGCTAGCCTGGCTGATGAGAGGTGATGGATGCTTGTGTCTGAAACCGGTCCCAAGATGCTTGTTTTCGATCCAGCCAGGACCTGGCTTTGCAGTTTGGGCTGGAATGCTCCCATGAGGAACAGGGTCAAGTCTGATTTGCTTATGGCTGGGTCCTAACTATGGTGGTGTGGTGAGCAAAAGAATGATGGGTCAGAACCCAGATTCTTGTGACTCTGGTTGAATATTTGCATGGTTCAGCATTCCATCCATCATTTGTTCTTTTTGCTTCTGATTTGTGTATATGTCAATATTGTTTGTCTGGATATCATCTCATAAAACCAACAGGCAAGGCACACACTATTTTGGAATGGTTTTATTTTGCCTTAAGAAATGATCATGCAAAAGGGCCCCTGTGCCTAAGCAATCTTGTATGGTGGCCATTTTTTAATCATTTTTTATAAATCAAAAAGAAATTTGAAGATAATAACTGTACATTCACGTGCACACACAGAACCATTTTTACCATGATAATAATTATTCCAAGAAGCCATTGTGCCTGTGTGTGTACAAGTGGTGGTCATCTGTGGAAAAAAGAATTAGCAAATCCAATAGACGTCAAGAGCAAGACCTATTGGCTTTCCCACTGCAGGTTGTTTCATGCTCCAAACCTTGGAATGACTTACTGAACACTCTAAGTCAGTTCTTAATTTGCAAATAAATAAGTGCCAGTCAGGAGGCCTACTGCTGCTTGCACCACCCATTCCCATTACTGTGCTGTCCGTGACAGTACCAAAACAACTACTAACCATCATATACATACAAGTGTCACATTTTAGAGCATTCCAGCCACCAAATTAGAAATTAGTCATTTTTTATGTATATTAACCTAATTAACAACTGTTATTGTGCTGATCTCTAAATTAGAGAAACAGCCCACCATGTGGCAGCCTGTCATAAGTGCTGGTGTTGACAATGAGTTGCCAGTGCAGAACACCGGAAACAACCGGCTCAAATTAAGCACTGATGTAAGTGAACCCCAAGACCTACTGTCATGTATTCACTTCCCTAACACACATTTATTCAGATATATCAGTATCTAATCAGACTTTTTGAGTTTAACATTTGGCTACCCAATCAGGTTTCTAGCTCTGTGTACTCACTGTGGAATAATGATGATGACAAAGACGTACACAACCCCCCTGCAGCCCTCTGAAACAGTTTCACTCACCCCAGAATCAGGGTTTAATCTAAAGACATTCTTATTTTCTACAAGGACATACTTAGCTTCAAAAATCCCAAGTAAGTGCCCACACCAATTTCAATATCTAAATGAGTGTTACTTACAACATGACTGACCAAAGAAGGTAATCTTTCCAAGACATTTAAGAATCATAGCTATATTTACCCTTGTGTGGGTTTATCAGGGTGATGAAGCTGAAATGCAATACACATATTAAAGCTAGAAGGAAAGTTAATACTAAGCCTGAATAACATTTGAGGTTTTCCTGTGAAATGTGCGTGATTTCACATAATGTTCCTGACATTTCTCGAAAACATCCGATTTCATGCACCCCTGGGGGCATATCCGCAAGGCGGCGCTATGAAGTTATCGCCACTTTTGCATCCATTTTTGGGCAAAAAGCGGCGATAATTTCATTGCCTTATCAGCAAAGACACGCTATTGCGTGTTTTGCTGATTTATCGCCCCTTACAACAACGCCCAGCTTTGTATCTCTAATGAGATGCAAAGTGGGCGTTCCGTGCCAAAATAATTGGAGAAATGTTGCTAACCGGCATTTCTCCAATTATCAAGCTGCACGCAAACAAGCAGAGTGATAAGAAAAGTAGCGCTAACCACAGTTAATGCTACTTTCCTTCCGCCTGCTTGTAATCTGATTTAGCCATGTAATCCAATGCAAGGTGGATTACATGGCTAAAACCACCCTGCCCTATCAGAAAGGTATCACTGGTCTCAGTGCGATTATCGCTGGATTTTCAGTGATAATCAGCGACGGCTCGTGGAGGGAGTTACGGTGAGGCAGGAGGGCGGGGAGGGGGAGGGGCAGGGCGGAGGTTGCTAAAAACCGGCATATGGATAATTGCAGGTAAGTAAACAATTTAATTAATAAAACAAATTTCGTAGCTCGCACTGCATTGCATTTTGCGATGCAAGGCGCACTACGAAATTCGTTTTAATAATTAAATTGTTTACTTACCTGCAATTATCCATATGCCGGTTTTTAGCAACCTCCACCCTGCCCCTCCCTCTCCCCACCCTCCTGCCCCACCGTAACTCCCTCCACGAGCCGTCGCTGGTGATAATCACAGAGGGGCATATTATCAACAACTAGCGATAATTTTTGTCTCTAACTTGTTTAGAGACAAAAATTATCGCCGCACATCGGCGATTTTTATCGCAGATAAACCTTGCTATTAGCAAGGTTTATCGCAAATGCGATAAAAAACGGCTGCAATGCATGAATATCGCTGAAAAGTCAGCGATATTCATGCATTATCGAGCAAATGCTCTTAGCCATGTTATCCACCTCCCATTGGATAACATGGCTAAGAACTGCTCAGGGCAGGTGTTAGCTTTTGGAGATATTCGCACTTAGCGCGAATATCTCCAAAGGTTGGTAATAGGAGATAGCGATGTTAGGGACTGTTTTCAGTCGCTAACATCTTGGCACGCCCACTTTGCATGTCATTAGTGATAAATATCACTGACATGCAAAGCGGGGCCCAAGTTGGTCGCTATCTCCTATTAGCTGTCACTAACTGGTGTTAGCGACAGCTTGGTAATAGGGAGATAATTTTATCTCCGCTTTCTTGGCTTTTAAAGCCAAAAAAGCGGAGATAAACCCCCTTGATAATATGCCCCCCAGTTTTCCAGCTAACGCATGGATTCCTATCACTTGGGAGATAAGCGTTGCTGATTGCACTCTATCTCCGCGATAGAATCCAGCGTTAGCCTGCGATAATTATCCTTGCGCTGAAAGCGCTGAGAGAAAATTATCCCAGGCCCTTGCTGATATGCCCCTTAGTTCGTGTAAACAGACTCAGCAGGGGATTTGAAAGGAATGCACATTGGCTTCCCTGTGGTTGTAATGGTGTTATTAAGAACCCTATGTTGAAGCAGATATAGCGGTGGTCATGTATTTAGAATTGTTTTCCAGTTTCCTTATGTCTGGTCTGTCCTTCGTGAACATCTATTGCTTTTTCAGTAAGCGACAACAGCCTTCCTTCTCTTTTCAGTCGGGCTATCAGATGTTGTCTCCTGAAGGCTTGTCAGATCATCAATCAACCTACCTTGAAAGGCTCAAAATAAATACTGCTCCTGTTTCGGTCTCCAAGTAATGTTGACTAGGCTTAGATGGTGACACTGACATGTCAATCAATCTTAAAAGCTTGATCTATATTGACAAAATATGCCAGCGTATGCACAAATTCTGCAAACACTGTGTTCCAAAAGGTGCATTTAATGCACGGGGAACTGACAGCGTTTTCCTCGTTTCATAAAATATGTCCCCAAATTGGGTGAAAATATGCTATTTTATTTTGACAAAACAGTCCTTCTTTGTTTATTTATTTCTAGTGACAATATTCATACTACTGTTCTTCCAGTGTGTGAGTGGCTATTATTTTTTATTCTAAGCGTTTCTAAAAATAGGATATTTGCACTGCAATTAAGGGGAAAAATGAATTTCTCTTCAGATACATTTACTGATAAACGCGAAGTGTATTGCACGGTTAAAGTTCAGGTAAGCATTTCTGGGAATAAGTATACACAATCTATTTGTCGGCAGAACAGTTTTTTACTTGAAATGAGCACGAGCAGAAGGCATTTATGAACTTTAAGCCAATCATGAAGTCACCAGCAGACGGATTACAGGCTGCAAAAGTGGTGCTCCGGAAGTATGCTTTGACATTTGCACTAAATAATTCAACACTTTTGAACTGACCTATGAAAACGCCTGAATGCCTGACTGACCAAAGGGACGTTCTTGCACTGGTCAGAGTGCAAATGCCGCTTTTGTCCACTGTTAGGCAACAATTGAGGGGCATATTATCAAGGGCTTTATCTCGGCTTTCTTGGCTTTAAAAGCCAAAGAAGCGGAGATGAAAATATCGCCCTATCAACAACAGGGTGCTAACATGCAAAATCGCATGTTAACACCCTTTTCCACTACATTTCCCTTTGCATCTCTAATGAGAGGCAAAGTGGGCGTTCCAGAGCAAAATAATAGGAGAAATGTCGCTGAGCGACATTTCTCCTATTATTAAGCTTCACGCTAACCCTGTTAGAGACAAAAAAAGCAGCGCTAACCATGGTTAACGCTGCTTTTTTAAGTCTGCTAATTTTCAGATTTAGCCATGTAATCCAATGGGAGGTGGATTACATGGCTAAGAACATCCTGCCCTATCAGCAAGGTATCACTGATTGCAGTGCAATTATCGCTGGATTTCCAGTGATAATCATACTGTTTTCTAGCTGACGCTTGGATTCCTATCGCGTTGGAGATATGCGTTGCTGATAGCACGCTATATCCGCTATAGGAACCAGTGTTAGGAGGCGATAATTATCCTAGCGCTAAGTGCGCTTAGCGATAATTATCGTCTGGCCTTGCTGATATGCCCCTGAATTTTTTAAAGCATGAATCATGGAATCTCCTTAAACAAATCCATGTTTCTTCCTGTTGGAATGGGACTCACATGTTTAGACTATTGATATTAATGTGATAGAATGCACACTAGGGTTAGGGGGATAGCACCATCCTTCACTTGTTGACCTGAGAGCTAATGCCATATCAAATATGGCTACCACACAGTGCCATGCACATTCTAAGTGGATACTTGTCAGCATTCCTTTGTTTAGTTACTAGTTTCTCACTTTATTTTCACTCAAGCCAAATGAAAAACTGTAGGCAAAGAAGCCAATTAAAGGCCTTATTGGTAGTGCATGACTAGAAGGCTGGATGGCTTGCGACTAGCTGAAAAATAGAAAGACCTTCCCCAAAAGGTCAATAAAACTACCACAACTACGACTGGGTTTCTGTGCTGGCAACAGTGGCCAGATCTCAAAAAGTGACTCCAGCATTGTGAATAACACTGCAGAACTGATGTATGCCATGCTCGCGTATCCATCCATGCTTGAATGGGAGCCTGTATACTGAAGGAGATCCTTCTGATAATACCCACACAACAATACAGATTGGGCCCTGGCAGTCGATAATGATCAGCCAGGAGTGTGTACGTCAGGTCACACATTCAAGTACTTTGTTGTCCGCTCGTGTGCACTTAGGCTGTCTAGCGCAGGAACCAGAGTAGGTAAAGGTCCCAGACATGAGAGTGGCAATTGCCCTCCTGTACAGTGTCGCCAGCTCCTGAAGCAGTTTGGTAAGTATAGAGGAATGGGATCAGGTAGTAATATGAAATGTATATAGTGGTGCTCTGTGGAGTTATGAGGGGGAATGAAACCCTTAGGAGTGATACTGGTTCAATGCATTTTTAAGGAATTTCAATAGTTCCCCCAAACACTGAGGGCTCTCCAAATAGAACTGGCAATCCAATGTGGCTGTTACGTTTCTGCTAGCTTAGGGGCCCAAATGTATTCAGAGCTAATTATGTGTGTGAAAGAACATTGCACTGCTGAAGTAAAAAACTGTATATACATTGTACCTTACTGAAGGATCCATTGTTTCTGCCTGTGCACCTTTTCTTTTTAGGTCTCGCATAGGCAGCGCATGCGCTGCTTCTACGAGGCATCAAGTAATCTCTATATGTTAGCAAGCAGCCAGAAGTTTCTTCTGCCGCTTGCCATTTGGTGAATGTTAGCACAGCTCATGTTAGCTGGCTTTTTACTGGCTGTTGATGTCAAACTTACTTCCGTGTAGTCCGGAAGCAGCAGCCACTAACTACAGTTTTCGTCTGCCAGATTGCACTTTTTTTTTTGTCGCACATCTCTGCCTAACGTAAACATGGCAGCAGCGCATGCAGGTTCTACACCATATTCAGTGCTTTACTAAGCGGCCCTGCGACTTTGTATGTTTGAACCTGGGCCCAGCTGGTGTCTATCACGGAGGCTGCTTTTCCTGCACCTTAATTGACCCTACAGATGATCTCTATGGCTTGGTGCGTGTGTAGGCGCACAGCTGTTGTCTGCTGTGTGGTCTACATTGCCAGCTGATTGCAGGACACTGGGAGTCACCTGCGATTCACCACAGCCGGCCCCTGACCTAGAAAGCGCTGTGTGTGTCACCGCCACAGGCCCGTTAGCGGGACCGAGAGTGTGTGTAGAGAAGCGATGACATGCCCTTATCAACCGTTGCCGATCATCGCTCCGGCCTGAGTTCCAGGAGGAGGACCGCATCACTGGAGAAGCCCTGCTGTTGCTGGGTAACCAAGGATGCCTCAGCGAGAAAACGCCGACAGCGTTGCACCCCGCCCAGCAGGATGTCGACAACCGGAAGAGGAGCTGCGGTCGAAGTTGGGAAGGTTGTCCGACCCCTTCCTGAGGCACCTTCGAGGGAGGAGAAGTCCCGTCTGCTGATAGCCCAGTGGGGGCAGCAGTACCAGAATAGCTCCCCAGGTATAAATCTTCTACCCGCATTGCTGCTTCGCATTTCCTTAGCGGGTTAGAATTTAAAGGGTCTGCCGAGGGTGGCTTTTATGACCAGGGATTATTGTGGACACCTATTTTGACTGCGGGTCTGCCTCAGACCGTGCCAGCATTGCACCAGGGAGAAGCATGGCCCGTCCTGTTGTTGGCATTTGGTTTCTTCATGCCTGGGGGGCAGAGTTCACCATGCACCTGTAGCCCATATCGAGGGCTGGGGATTGTGCGTTGTTTTAGAAAGCTAATACAGTCCTTTACAAGAGTAACCTTGACTTCACCTAGTGCCGTATTTCTTATCAGATCATTTTTACTCATGTAGCTGCCCTAATACATCTGGAACAGTGTTTCATTGTGCGTGGATGCTGGTTTGGAAGTAGTACAGATGTGCTTGAGTGTCAGAGTGAACGTGTTGATGTACGCATGTGTGCATCTGTAAATCTGTATCAGCATGTCGGTGTCCGTATACAGATGTGTTTGTGTGCCTGTGTCTGTATACTGATGTGTTTTCGAGAGCCTGTTTGTGTCCGTATACCATAGTGTTTGTGTGCGTGTTTCAGTATGCAGATGTGTTTGTGTGTGTGTGTCAGTGTCCGTATACAGATGTGTGCGTGTGTCTGTGTCCATATATAGATGGGATTGTGTGTCAGTGTCAGTATGCAGATGTGTTTGTGTGCGTATATCAGTGTCAGAAAGCAGGCTGGCTGTGTCAGTGCCTGCGGGCGGTAGCCTGTATCAGACAGTAGGTGTATGTGTTTGCCCTTGTTGGCACAGCTCCTGTTAGCTGGCTTTTTACTGGCTGTTGATGTCAAACTTCACACCGCACAATTCCACAACTAACAATTCCAATCCAACCCAACCAATATAATTCCACTCCACACAACATACACCCACCACACTCCAAACCAAAACACATAGTTAAAAGACATTGGGCCATATGTAGGTGGACAAATACCGGTCAGTAGTGGCCGATTTCGGCCGTTACCGACCGGTATTTGTATTTTCAGATGTAGGGGGCCTGAAAATTACCGATTCTGTATATTTACCGAATCGGTAAATTTACCGAATCGGTAAATTACCGATTTGGTAAATGTGCAGAATTGGTAATATGGGATGTAGGTGGCACTGGAAACAGTGCCACAGGCCCTTAGAAATTCGTTATTTACCATGAAATACAATGGCATGGTAAATAACGAATTTCTGTGTACATGCACATCTGTGCATGTACACCTGTGCCATGTGGCACACATACATGCCCTAAGGGCATGTATATGTGTCACATGGCACACAAGCCAGAATCAGGGGTGCAACAGGGTGTCAAAGTTACACCCTGTCCCCCTTGACAAATCGGTAAATTTACTGAATCAGTATTTACCGATTCGGTAATTGCCATTGATTCCTATGGGCCCCCAAATACCGATTTGGTAATTACCAAATATTACCGATTTGGTAATTGTTAAAGAATTATTACCTACATGGCATTTACCGAATTGTAAATACCGATCGGTAAAATTCGGTATTTACGATTCGGTAAATGCCATTTACCTACATATGGCCCATTGTCATTTACAATGCCAATCACTATTGCATTGCAAATGCTTGGTTAGGTTTAGGGGGCACTTATGCGCTTGCATTGCTGATGGCATTTGGCCTTTGTGTGAAGGAAGCTTAGTCTGATGTATTTGATTGAATACTTTTGCATTTGGCCAACAAAGCATATTGTTTGACTGCCTCTGCTGTACATATTTTGTGTGAGGGGTGTTGCACTGTTCTCATGCACTGTAATCTCTGTTCAATTGCACCTTCCACTGGTTTTACTAATGTGCTACCTTGAGCGTGAGAGTGACGGAGAGAGAGAAGGAAAGCGAAAGTGTATGTGAGTGTGTGTGTGTGTGTGTGTGTAAGTTCTTCACTACTCCTGTCCATACCCTTCCATTTCTGTGAATGTGCTGACAAACATTTAATATATTTTGAAAATAGAGTAAATACATTGAGAGAAATTAGTGAAAGATGGAGTCAGGCATGTGCATAACTACAAAATGTGGTACATTATGCATAGGATCAGTTACGTACTTTTCATTATATTTGTGAGCTATTGAGCAGTAATTACAGTTAATGGAAATTGAATTACAGGAAATAGCAAATGCTTTCATGCAACCACACTGCACATGTGGTAAAACCATGGGGAATTCTCACACTTTGAATTTATGATACCTAGGGGCTGATTATGATGTCGGTCGGAAAGCCTCCAACCGCTAGTTGGAAGCTTTTCGAGCAAGGTTGGAGGTTTGCTGACCGACATTGTTGGTTTTGCGGTCCGACCGCCCAATTACAATGCCGGCGGTCAGAACGTAAAGCGGCCGGTCATTCCTCTCGGTTCAGACCAGCTCTAGGAGTCTTCTGGCCAGTTGGAACCGCACAGTAATCCCCTATGGACGACAGTTCCACCACCAGGATTACAATGTCAGTTTCCCACACCTTTCCATGCTGGCCTTTCTGACATGCAAAGGCTGTCAGAAAGTGACTTTGGGGGCTCCTAGCAGGGCCTCCTTCACCCTGAGGCCTACAGTTGATGGTCGAGTCAGTATCTGGGGTACCCACATGTAAAACCTTGCACTGTGTGGCAGGCGCATTGGGGTGCCTGCCACAGAGTCCAGAGTTTTACACACTTCCCATTTCTTTATAGGAGCCTGTATTACAGCCAGTTTATGGCCATATAACAAGCTCCTATAGAGAAAAGTGAGTATGTGTTCTGTCGCATTTTATTTATATATACATTTCAGAGCACAACCACTTATATGTCTTTTACCTGACTTTGTAGTCAGTATGATTTTAATAAACTCAAATTGACACAATATAAGTAAAAAGTTATTTATAAACAAGTGTTGGTAGCAATTTAACATAAACTAGAAAGTCCTTAGGAGTCTTGATGTAGTTGACTCGAAGTGCAAATCGAAGAAGGAGTCAGCCGACACGTATTTCTTCATTTGATACAACTTTTTCAAGACTCACTATGTATTCCTACAACAGTAGGTGAAAGTATTCTTTGAAAGACCCCGAAATTTTCAAAAGATCCGTAGTGCACTAGATCAGTGCAAAAGTTCCTTTTATATCGCATACACTGTAACTTAGTGAATTCTAATAGCACCAGCAATCCGTTCGTGTACGGCGCAGCCAAGAGGAAACTTTCGGGATAAGTGAAGGAAGCTATGCTCCAGTAACCGTATTCTGATGCGATATAGGCTTGTATTCATTAGTGATTAAAAATATATTGTTCACCAGTTGATAGTTATAGTTAGGACCTTGTTTCTATTCAAAAAGCGTTTTTTCTTTTGCTGATATCTTTGGTGCCATTTGACGAATCTTCATAAATTTTTCAAAACCAATGGGGCGCTCTGGTCAGCTCCTGTCTTGAAAGTGTCGGGGTGATTTGTCAAGCAGCGGCAGAGAAAGAAGGGGGTTAAGAAAGGTAGCACTTGGTCTAGAGTGCACTCTTTGCTTTAAATGGTGTAAATCAGTACAGTAGTTTTTTAAATATTAAAGGAAAAAGAAATGTTTATATCTGGGCGGAGCCTAACCTCACATCTCATCGTGAGATCTAGTTGGCTGTCAGCACTTCATCCAAGAAGTGTTGGCAGCCATCTTGGGTCCAATATACATGATAGCACCCCATTAAAATGCATTGTCTTGAATGGAAGGTTTTGAGGGTCACCAAAAGGAGAACGTATAAAGGGTGATAACAGACTATAGTTACAATATAAATCATTTGTTGATGGTACCATACTAATTTTAGGAATTGTGATGTGTTCTAAGGTGATTTTACCATGTGAAAAAGCCTTCAGCTGGGATATCATGTATCATGTTTGAGGGAGAACTATTTTCGCATGCTTTTCCCATAGAGGTTTGGAAGGTGCTTCAGAAGCTAAAATTAGAGCATGTTTTTTTATTTTCTGTAAATTCACATTATCTTTCTCAGTCATGTGAGAATGAATCTGACATTCTCAGTAAAACATGTACATCGACAAAGGCAGAGACTGATAGTTGATTCTATGTCAGGACCGGAGGCTCTGATTATGCTTCTCATTTCTTCACTGTTTATTCACAGCAGCCAATAAAACAACATGTAACCAAAAAATTACAGTATGCATGAACACCTTAGAGCCATATAACAACCATAGAGAGCATCTATATACACCCTGTCCGAGGTAACCACATCCTCTTCCTGTGCTGCTCCGCAGCCAGTTAAGTGCCTCCCATTATTACTTGTGCTTTGTGGTATGGTAGTGTGTGGGTTAATTAACTAATGCCAAGGCTATTGTTCTTGAGATGATTTGTGCTTTGGGTGCTTGCTAAAATTATACCTTTCAAACCCTTGAGGCTATAGACTTGTCAGCAATTCTCTCATGCCTTGTGTGCTTTCCCTGCCTCAGGCGATCTGCATCGCATGCTGTCAATCGCCATTTACGCCGCACATAGGATCGGGAGTGCTCTGCCTCCCATGTCGGGTGCACTGTGCCAGAGCCAGTCACTCCGACTGAACCCATCGAGCAGTCCTCTTTTCATTGTGACGCATGCACGGTGGCCATTTTGCCAGCATTTCCTGATCAGTTTCACCATTATATTTAGCACAGGAGCAAAGCTAAAGTGCCCTTGTTGTCAACTGATCAATTTCAGCATTTGCATTGAGCGTAAGTGTAGCGCTAAGTGCTCTTTGTTTACACAGCTCGTCCTCAAGCTCCTGGTGATGCTTTCTTGATAATTCCTGCTGGGGTCTGTATAAGTGTGTACAGGCTTTGCCTAGAGAGGTTTGGCAAGCCTTTCTCCAACATTATAATTACTGTACTGCGAATTGGCTTGCCTGGGGTTGTACCTCTTCTCCTTGGACTCCACTTTATTGGATACTAGATTGTGGGTTAATCCCTCATAATACCCAATCCCTGTAGGAGTTTGTAACACGTTTACTATCTATTTTTCTATGAGGAGGAATGCTACGAGGTGGAACCCTCAGGTTCTATGAAACACAACCTTGTAGACGCATTGGGATGCAGGGGTACAACATTCTGTCAATACAACCCTAGAGAGAGCTATTGAACCTCTGAAGCGACACTTATGTAGCTACGCCAGGCAGGAGGGCTGGCTACCTAACGCTGGCTCATGCCCCAAACCAAGTGGCAAAAAGCTCCTCAACCCTCATACAGCTGACTTTGCAAAGCTATCTTAGGCTATGGAGAGTGATCACACTTACAGCTCCCCTGATAAGGAGGCAGTGACCTCTGACACATATGACGACAATGGGGATACCTCCTCAGACCAAGCTTCCGAGCAGGAAGAGGTCCCTAGACCCTCCAAAATATCCAAGAAAGAACGCCACGTGGACACTCCCTCTCAGCCTAAGCTCCTCACTTTTGAGCCAGCCGACATTGTCCACCCTAATTCTACTGCATGGCTCTCTCCGCAGGAGGTGGCGGGTTGCATCCAGATGCATCTCCGGCAGGCCATTGACAAGAATGCCAGGTCTTGGATGAGGTCGGAATACCCGAGACCGGATCTAGCAGACAAGGTGGCAGAAAACCCTGGAGGTGGACCCCTCCAATCTGACATACATGAAGAAGTACGCCAAGGACCCTAAGAAAGGTATTGACCGGGCATAGAAATCATGACAAGATAAATTGTTGAATGATGTGGGTGGGTCTGCACACCTCTGTTCGACTGTTGTATTCACAAAATTAAGGTGTAATCAATTTGTATGCGTGCGGTGCATAGGGAGAGGGTACCACCCCCCCTGTATATATGTGTGAGTTGAGTCCTCGGAGACCGGGGACTATGCAGCGCACAGCTCTAAGGTAATATACCTCAATTCCTAATAATTCAGCTTACAAGAAAATACTTTAAATATTTAATAAACAAAACTCATGATACTAATGAAATCAATAGACATCACATTAAAGACACGATGTAATGCCATATATTTTGTTCAATTCTTGAATGCATCAATGACGATGTTATACATAATAATCCGTAATACAAGTTTTCAAAAGAGAAAAAGAAAAAACATTTCAAAAATAACCCAATGCATTTCGGGTCTCTCCTGACCCTTTCTCAGGGGTGTAGAGGGTATTCACTGAGAAAAAGTTTCAAAGTTCAAATCTTCAGGGAAGATTCAGGTTGCGAATCTACAATAAAGTACGTATAAAGTTTTAAATTCAAAATAACAATATTTCAAACCAATGCCAACAATAGTTACAGATTCTCAAATCACACTCAAAGAGATCTCAGGATGAAACTTGCACTGTCCAATATTCACAGTGAACCAACAAGACCCGTGCTCTTGAACCCAAAAACTCTATTGATAAATTTAGAAACAATATATAAAATAATCATAGACCCCGAGATTAAGTGCAATGAAAGACAAAGGTAAGAAAATATAACCTGGTGCTGGGTGACGTGTCTATGTGAGAAGAAATTCTTAAAAAATCTATCATGTGCTGGTGCTGGTAACGGGAATAAACATGCCACAAGCCAAGCAGTGTATATGTACCATCAAGTATCCAGCATGATACTGTAATTCAAAGGGAAGTCTTCCACCTAATCGTCCCGTTCTGTAGTAGAAAACAACATTAATGTGCCAATGAGCTATTAGAACCACCAGTCTATCAGAAGCTAAAAATATCGAGGGAAAAATGTCTACATACCCTCCATTCTAAAGTGAATCCGGACGAAAATCCAAATTTGCAGGTGTTAACAACGTTTCTGAAGAAAAATATAATATGTCACTTCAAAGTCTTACTCCTTATGGTAAACAAACGTCTATATAATCAAAGGGACGAAGTCTCCTTCTTACCCCCAATAATAGTACCGGTATCCTTAGCTGTTAATCATGTAAATGACACCGAGTTCGTATCGTCTCCCGATTCTGTAAATAAACACATATGCGGGAATCATAAGTAGAACCCTGGTGCATAACTATCAACTGTTCCCCGTAGTGTCGAGACGGCTCATACCTG
Source organism: Lissotriton vulgaris (assembly GCF_964263255.1). Taxonomy (NCBI): domain Eukaryota; kingdom Metazoa; phylum Chordata; class Amphibia; order Caudata; family Salamandridae; genus Lissotriton; species Lissotriton vulgaris. The sequence goes on from NC_141696.1 coordinate 783,215,810, forward strand.
AAGTTCTCTGACACCTCTCCTGTTACTGAAGTCGTCTCTGGTAAACGCGGTAAATGTTAATCTACACGCTGGCTTAAAATGATGTGTATCGACGCGACTCGCAATAGAAAGAGGACTAATGTCGAGTTAGTCCAATCCAAAATGGCCTCTGTTGAAAAACGAATGTATTGCATCTGTGGTATATCTATCCTTATTCGGAGGAGATTGATATTAAAAACAAAATGCTGAAAGCAGAAGGCATAAAATATAAGCACAAACTATTTAAAAAAAAATATATATATATATAAAGTAAGGAAGAAGTGTGGATGTTAATTATAAAAAGTGTGAGTGGATATTGTGCAATGCAATTCACCCCTTACAATCTGACACAATCAATTTATAGATAACATAGCAGTTCATAATGGTCATTCAGACCCCCTGGGATTATGGTCCCCAGTTTTTTTATCCAGGCTGTTTCTTTTCGGGCTAGAGTGGTATTGATGTCCATACCCTGGTGTACTTTAATGTGTTCTAAAACAGTGAAGCGAAGTTGAGGAATGGTATGTGTAGTATTTACCCAATGTGCTGCCAGTGCTGAGTTCAGATTTTTGTTCCTAATGCAACTTTTATGCTCCACTATTCTAGTTTTTATTTTCCTACTCGTTCTGCCTATGTAGACTAACCCACACGGGCATTTTATGGCATAAATAACATTTTCTGTCGTACAATCAGAAGTGTGTTTCAAAGGTATTGGTGTTCCTGTCCTGGGATGTAAAAAAACTTTTCCTGTGATTACGTTTCCACATTGTCCACAGCTATGACATTTCCTCATCCCTTTGAAATTCTTGGGATCCTGTCGTTGAGGTGGTTTTTTCAGTAACTCTCGTAGATTAGATGTCCGCAAATAGCGGTGGTTGGGTGAAAATGTTCTGAAAGTCTGGTTCATTTTCTATCAGCTCCCATCTTTTACGTATGATGGTTTTTATTTTCGGTGCTTGTGCTGAATATTTTAGTACTAGTACCTCTCTCGTGGATGGGTTTTTAGTTTGTTTTTTCAATAGATCTTCTCTTCGCTTGGTGGACAGTGTCCTTTTCGCTTCCTTGAGCGTATGATCAGGATACCCTCTCTTCCTGTATTTGTTTTCTTCCATTGCAATCTCCTGTTCACAAGTTTGTTCATCTGAGGTTATCCTTTTAATCCTCATCATTTGTGAAAGAGGTAGGTGTTGTTTTAAGGATGTAGGATGTGCACTTGAAAAATGTAGAGCACAATTGACATCAGTTGGTTTCCTGTAAACTCGTGTTTCTAAACCCTTATCAGTTTTTGATATTTCAATGTCTAGAAAATGTATGGGTATGGCACATTGGGTAAATACTACACATACCATTCCTCAACTTCGCTTCACCGTTTTAGAACACATTAAAGTACACCAGGGTATGGACATCAATACCACTCTAGCCCGAAAAGAAACAGCCTGGATAAAAAAACTGGGGACCATAATCCCAGGGGGTCTGAATGACCATTATGAACTGCTATGTTATCTATAAATTGATTGTGTCAGATTGTAAGGGGTGAATTGCATTGCACAATATCCACTCACACTTTTTTATAATTAACATCCACACTTCTTCCTTACTTATTATTTTTTTTATTTTTATTTTTTAAATAGATTGTGCTTATATTTTATGCATTCTGCTTTCAGCATTTTGTTTTTAATATCAATCTCCTCCGAATAAGGATAGATACACCACAGATGCAATACATTCGTTTTTCAACAGAGGCCATTTTGGATTGGACTAACTCGACATTAGTCCTCTTTCTATTGCGAGTCGCGTCGATACACATCATTTTAAGCCAGCGCGTAGATTAACATTTACCGCGTTTACCAGAGACGACCTCAGTAACAGGAGAGGTGTCAGAGAACTTCAGGTATGAGCCGTCTCGACACTACGGGGAACAGTTGATAGTTATGCACGAGGATTCTACTTATGATTCCCGCATATGTGTTTATTTACAGAATCGGGAGACGATACGAACTCGGTGTCATTTACATGATTAACAGCTAAGGATACCGGTACTATTATTGGGGGTAAGAAGGAGACTTCGTCCCTTTGATTATATAGACGTTTGTTTACCATAAGGAGTAAGACTTTGAAGTGACATATTATATTTTTCTTCAGAAACGTTGTTAACACCTGCAAATTTGGATTTTCGTCCGGATTCACTTTAGAATGGAGGGTATGTAGACATTTTTCCCTCGATATTTTTAGCTTCTGATAGACTGGTGGTTCTAATAGCTCATTGGCACATTAATGTTGTTTTCTACTACAGAACGGGACGATTAGGTGGAAGACTTCCCTTTGAATTACAGTATCATGCTGGATACTTGATGGTACATATACACTGCTTGGCTTGTGGCATGTTTATTCCCGTTACCAGCACCAGCACATGATAGATTTTTTAAGAATTTCTTCTCACATAGACACGTCACCCAGCACCAGGTTATATTGTCTTACCTTTGTCTTTCATTGCACTTAATCTCGGGGTCTATGATTATTTTATATATTGTTTCTAAATTTATCAATAGAGTTTTTGGGTTCAAGAGCACGGGTCTTGTTGGTTCACTGTGAATATTGGACAGTGCAAGTTTCATCCTGAGATCTCTTTGAGTGTGATTTGAGAAGCTGCAACTATTGTTGGCATTGGTTTGAAATATTGTTATTTTGAATTTAAAACTTTATACGTACTTTATTGTAGATTCGCAACCTGAATCTTCCCTGAAGATTTGAACTTTGAAACTTTTTCTCAGTGAATACCCTCTACACCCCTGAGGAAGGGTCAGGAGAGACCCGAAATGCATTGGGTTATTTTTGAAATGCTTTTTCTTTTTCTCTTTTGAAAACTTGTATTACGGATTATTATGTATAACATCGTCATTGATGCATTCAAGAATTGAACAAAATATATGGCATTACATTGTGTCTTTAATGTGATGTCTATTGATTTCATTAGTATCATGAGATTTGTTTATTAAATATTTAAAGTATTTTCTTGTAAGCTGAATTATTAGGAATTGAGGTATATTACCTTAGAGCTGTGCGCTGCATAGTCCCCGGTCTCCGAGGACTCAACTCAGACAAGATAAATTGTTGGACATGTCGGGTCCCCTAACCAAGATACTGGAGTTGGGCTTTAGAGCCAAGGAGGCGATGGCAATCAACCCTGACGAGTTGATTGGGTGGGCACAAAGGGCGAGATGCCAGCTAGCAACTCAAACTGCGCCATGTCAAGTGAGAGGAGATGTTCCATCCTCCTCAAGCTGGCACCCAAGCTGACAGAGCTATCCTCCTCGAAGTCAGGACCTTTGGCTCAGGGCCTCCTATTCAGACAGCCATTCCTAAAAGAACTTACAAAGTTTGAGCCAAATATAGTGGTTTAGACAAGGCGAAGGGCTCCCTTAAGCTGACTATCTGGTCGTTTTTGGCCGGGCCAGACGATAGTGAGGGCGGTCGTTCGGCCGGGGGTTCAACCAAGGTGCCCCACGCGGCCAGTACCGCCAGCAGAGAGGAGGTTATCAGGACACCAACTACATTGGCAACTCCTCCATCAACCCAACAAGAGCCAAGAACAAATTCCGGAAGGGCTGATACTGAGGAAACCAGGGTGGCCAGCAGGATGCCGGAACTTCAGGTGAAGCTGATTTTACATTCGGAGGTAATGTTGGGGAGACAAATCCAATTTTTTCTACAAGCATGGCATACAATCTCGTAGGATGCATGGATCTTGGAGACAGTGCAGGACTACAAACTGGAGCTGTATGGTACCCCCAGTCAAGGCCCTTTTTTCCCTCCAATATTTTTTTCCCAACAAGAGCAGAGCTTTATCACAGAAGAAATAGTTTCTCTTCTGAGGAAAGGGGCTTTAGTAGTCTGAGAACCTCATCCCTGAGGTTTTATCAGCTGTATCTTCCTGTTACAGGAAGGGGATAGGATGGTCCGTCTGGACCTGAAAGACGCATACCTGTCAGTGCCCAACTGAATTAGCTTCAGTATTTCAGAGATTGAAGACTCCATCCCCGGGTGTTACCAGTTGGATCTATTCGCATCACGTCTCAACATGCAACTCCCAGCCTTCTACAGCAGGTGCCTGGATCCAGAGGGGATCGCCTCAGACGCGTTTCTCCAGAGCTGGCCGTTTGTCCTGTGCAATGCTTTCCCTCTGTTTATGATGATACCCAGAGTGCTAGCTCAGACTCGACGTCAGCAATCTGAGTTATTCTTAATCACCCTGTTGTGGAGAGCGCAAGCATGGTTTCCAGTCCTTCTGGAAATGTCTTGTGCTGCACAGATCCTCCTTCAGCAGAGATAGAACCTGTTGCTGGACCCTCAAAAGGTTCCGCACCCGTTGATTGAGTCAGGGCAACTATCTCTTGTAGCCTGGCGGGTTTCAGGGACAGATGGAAAATCCCGGGACTTTCAAAAGACGCTGACAGTTTCACTAGAGGCAAAAAGTCTGGAATACCTAAGGCAAAGCCTACAGGAGGGGTTGAGCATAGAAGAAAGGGACAAATTAGATACGCAATTAACGCTACAGGAGATAAGAGATGCAATATTCAGTTTACCATCTGGCAAAGCAACGGGACAAGACCAGATCCCGGTAGAATTCTACAAAACTTTTTGGGAGGTACTGGCCAAAGACATTTGGATAATCTGCTGCTTGGCACAGGGAGGCAGAATTGTTCCTCAGTCTTGGGCGGGTGCTGATATAATCGTGATACTGAAAAAAGACAAACCCCCTACTGAGCCGGGCTCTTATAGACCCATCACATTGCTTAATGCCGATGCAAAGATATTCTCCAAGGCACTGGCCAACAGACTGAGCAAGGTGATAGAGAGGGTGGTCTCCCCTACACAACATGGATTTATACCAGGGAAGGGAACTACTGAACACACTAGACAGCTGATTACTATATTGGACGCTGCAGCGGCCTCAGGTGACCCTGTCGCGGCTATTTTTTTTGGATGCCGAGAAGGCTTTCGACAGGGTCTCTTGGGCGTACCTTTGGGAGGCTATGGGCTGGGCAGGTATAGGTCGAGGATACATAACTGCAGTCCAGGCACTATATAAACATCCTAGTGCTAGGATACGTATTAATAGATCATACTCTAACGCAGTCCAGATCAGACGGGGGACTAGGCAGGGATGCCCAGCTTCACCCTTACTATTTGCAATATATCTAGACCCCTATCTGAGAAGGCTCACAAAAAATAGGAGGATTACTCCAGTTATGTTACATGGGAAAGAATATAAATTATTTGCCTATGCAGATGATGTGGCTGTCATAACACCGACACCAGAGGAGTCATTGGTTGAAATTGAACAGGAGGCAAGGAAATTTGGAGAGGTGTCTGGATATTCAATAAATAGGGGAAAAACACAGGTTGTTCAGAATATACACACCACATTCATAGACGCAAGAGTTGTCTCAGACACAAAGTATTTGGGTGTTAGGGTGACGGCAGATTTAGAAAAATTAGTAGAGATAAATTTGGAACCATTGCTGGTCAAGGTTAAAAGCAACTTGGAGAGGGTAAATAACTTACACTTGACTCTTATGGGTAGAATTAACTTTATTAAAATGGTTACTTTTCCGAAATTTTTATATTTGTTCAGGGCAATTCCACTTTTTTTTGAAGGGATATGGTTTAACAAAATAGAATCAGTAGTAAATAAATTAATTTGGGCACAGGGGAAGACACGTAGAGCGTACCGGTTTTTAACACTACCACGGGAGAGGGGAGGCTGGGGAGCACCTGATTTTAGATTCTATTACTGGGCAACAGCTCTACAATACTCCAAAGGACTATTAGGCGGAAGTGCTCAGGAGGAAGAGGGGAGAAAATGTCCGGCGAACGTATATGAAGCACTCTTAGGTAAAGCGGCAGAAAACGCTTTAGTAACAACGGTGGACTTTGCATATTTTAAGCATACAAGATTTAAGACTCTGAGTGCGATATATAAAGTCTGGAAAGCAATAAAGAAAAAACTGGGACTGGGAAGGTATAATCGGTACTTAAGGCTCTATATGAATGATAACCTTCCTATGGAAATTTTTTGGGACACAACTATGAAAGAATGGGATGAGAAAGGGATCAAGAAACTGGGGGACTTAATGGATGAAGGGGGAGCAATCTTAACGTTCCAAAATATACAGCATAGGTATAAAATAGCTGGACACAGCTTCTTCAAATATCTACAAGTGAGGAGTTACTTCCACACAAAAACGGGGGGAGCAGGAGGGATGGTGAGATGCAAGATAATGGATTATCTGGGAAGCAGCCTCTCATGCTCAATAAAACAGCTGTATGCAGAGCTACAAGTTTACAAAACAGACGACAGAGAGAAATTCAGTAATAAATGGAGAGAACAGGTAAAGGCACGACCGGAAGATCTACAAATTTCTTTAGACTTCGGTCGAACTATTTTATGCTCAGCTACACTCCAAACCCAACACTATAAAACAGTCTATTCATTATACTATACACCAGCTAGAATAGCCAGCTGGGGAGGCTCCACTGGAATAACGTGCCCAAGGTGTAATTCAGCACAGGCAAATATTACACATATGTTCGCAAAATGTCCGCAATTATACACTTTAAAATTAGCAATAGAAGAGTTTCTGGAGAAATCACTGGGAATAAAAAATAAATTAACTGAGGAGCTGATAATTCTTGGGGTAAGCTCGGAGGAAAATATAATGTATCCAGAATTTTTATTCATGGTTACAGCAGTATACAGGATAATTGTTGCAAAAGCATGGAAGGAGAAGATAGCACCATCATTCCAGACTTGGGTAGCAAGATTATTATCTACCTATAATTTAGAGAGGGCCATATATGACAGAAAAGGAAGGAAGGCAAAAGCTATGGGGTGTAAGATATGGCTGCCCATTGAGCATTGGAAGTATAGGAAAATTATGGGTGGTAATAACTGAGGATTTTGTTGAGTCTATAAGATTAACAGATATGTTGTAAGATGTGCCATTTTTATGCTTAGTGTGTTAATATTCTAAATCTGCATATCATTATTATTTAGTAATACAAATCTGTATTTGTTGTAAAAGACTATGTAAATGTTTAAAAACACATTGGATGTAACAGAAAAAAGGAGGGGGGGGAAAAAAATTCTTGAATAAAGATATTTAAAAAAAAAAAAATAAATGAAAACTTGTATTACGGATTATTATGTATAACATCGTCATTGATGCATTCAAGAATTGAACAAAATATATGGCATTACATTGTGTCTTTAATGTGATGTCTATTGATTTCATTAGTATCATGAGATTTGTTTATTAAATATTTAAAGTATTTTCTTGTAAGCTGAATTATTAGGAATTGAGGTAGAGCTGTGCGCTGCATAGTCCCCGGTCTCCGAGGACTCAACTCAGACAAGATAAATTGTTGGACATGTCGGGTCCCCTAACCAAGATACTGGAGTTGGGCTTTAGAGCCAAGGAGGCGATGGCAATCAACCCTGACGAGTTGATTGGGTGGGCACAAAGGGCGAGATGCCAGCTAGCAACTCAAACTGCGCCATGTCAAGTGAGAGGAGATGTTCCATCCTCCTCAAGCTGGCACCCAAGCTGACAGAGCTATCCTCCTCGAAGTCAGGACCTTTGGCTCAGGGCCTCCTATTCAGACAGCCATTCCTAAAAGAACTTACAAAGTTTGAGCCAAATATAGTGGTTTAGACAAGGCGAAGGGCTCCCTTAAGCTGACTATCTGGTCGTTTTTGGCCGGGCCAGACGATAGTGAGGGCGGTCGTTCGGCCGGGGGTTCAACCAAGGTGCCCCACGCGGCCAGTACCGCCAGCAGAGAGGAGGTTATCAGGACACCAACTACATTGGCAACTCCTCCATCAACCCAACGAGAGCCAAGAACAAATTCCGGAAGGGCTGATACTGAGGAAACCAGGGTGGCCAGCAGGATGCCGGAACTTCAGGTGAAGCTGATTTTACATTCGGAGGTAATGTTGGGGAGACAAATCCAATTTTTTCTACAAGCATGGCATACAATCTCGTAGGATGCATGGATCTTGGAGACAGTGCAGGTCTACAAACTGGAGCTGTATGGTACCCCCAGTCAAGGCCCTTTTTTCCCTCCAATATTTTTTTCCCAACAAGAGCAGAGCTTTATCACAGAAGAAATAGTTTCTCTTCTGAGGAAAGGGGCTTTAGTAGTCTGAGAACCTCATCCCTGAGGTTTTATCAGCTGTATCTTCCTGTTACAGGAAGGGGATAGGATGGTCCGTCTGGACCTGAAAGACGCATACCTGTCAGTGCCCAACTGAATTAGCTTCAGTATTTCAGAGATTGAAGACTCCATCCCCGGGTGTTACCAGTTGGATCTATTCGCATCACGTCTCAACATGCAACTCCCAGCCTTCTACAGCAGGTGCCTGGATCCAGAGGGGATCGCCTCAGACGCGTTTCTCCAGAGCTGGCCATTTGTCCTGTGCAATGCTTTCCCTCTGTTTATGATGATACCCAGAGTGCTAGCTCAGACTCGACGTCAGCAATCTGAGTTATTCTTAATCACCCTGTTGTGGAGAGCGCAAGCATGGTTTCCAGTCCTTCTGGAAATGTCTTGTGCTGCACAGATCCTCCTTCAGCAGAGATAGAACCTGTTGCTGGACCCTCAAAAGGTTCCGCACCCGTTGATTGAGTCAGGGCAACTATCTCTTGTAGCCTGGCGGGTTTCAGGGACAGATGGAAAATCCCGGGACTTTCAAAAGACGCTGACAGTTTCACTAGCGAGGCCTGGTCCGCTAACACCCAAAAGTGATACTCATCAGCTTGGAAAAGATGGTGTCGCTGGTGTTTTCAACAAGAAGAGGATCCCTCTAAAGCCAATATCTCTATGGTTGTGAATTTTCTAGCCTCCATTGCTTCATCTGGCCTAGCTTACAGGACTGTGAACAACTTCCGGTCTGCCATCTCGGCCGGGCATGTTCCAGTGGATGGCAAACCAGTTGGTAAGCATCCCCTGGTATGCAAACTGCTTAGATGTATCCAGATGGCCAAACCCCCTTTTCTTAAATATTCGGTTCTGGGGGATGTATCCATTGTCTTGAGGTTCTTGGAAAACTGGCCTGCCAACAAGTACTTATCAAGATAACAACTTTCTGTCTTTGACCATGCTGTTATGCCTAGTTTCATGCAAAAGGGTCTCTGATATCCGAGCTGTGAATCTAGCGGGATGTAGGTTCTTGCCAGAAGGGGGCACATTTGTTATCTCAAAACACACTAACTGTAATACTTCTTGAGCTTCTTAACCGGGTTTTCCAGACAACCCTAAGCTGTGTGTGGTTCAACGCGTAAAAGCATGTGAGGTAAGTACGGCTGAGTTTCGTTCAGATATGAAGGGTCAGTTATTGATTGCATTGCAAAAGCCCTTTCACCCAGTGACTCCAACCACCTTGCCAAGATGGGTTCGTTGGCTCATGGGCGAAGCAGGCATTGATGCGTCGAAATTTGGTGCCCACTCAGTTCGAGGGGCTATGACATCGAAGTCTTTCTCTTTAGGAGTCAGTCTTTTGGATATAAAGAATGCAGCTGACTGGTCAACTGAGACTATGTTTAAGTCTTTCTATTAAAGCCTATTATTGATGTAGCGTCGGTGGTGGTGGGTAAGCTTTGAGCAAGCATAATTGGAGCCTCAGATCCTCACATAGAATAACAAATTTGCAAACATTTGTGAATTTTCAACTCTATTAAGGACATGGAGGCGAGGATTATCCCAACCAGACTATGAGTATTTATAAATCACTATTTGTATTGTATTTGATACTGCATAAATGACTTTGTTGTCTCTCCCACCCTTCTTTTTCTGATTGTGATGATTACGAAAACAGATAGGGTTTTCGATATTACGGATTATCCTTTTATTTCAGGAGCGGATAGAAATAAAAAGTGATGACAATGCTGGAGTATTGGAAGTTTCTGTCGAGGACGGTCGAGGACTGTCGAGGACGGTCTACTGACGCAGTTGTCCACGGGTTTGCATATAGTTGGATCAAGCCCCAAGCTCAGAATTTCAGCCCCATTGGGCTTCCGGATGCCTTCTTTCATGGAGGATTCTTTCATCATAATGGATGGTTCTACAAGATTGAAGTTTTACATTGTCGGACTTAACTGTTGTATGATCATTCAAAATAAGAGGATGTTGTTACGTCGATCAGGGTTTATATAGGGATGCTCTCCAAGGCTGTTTATGGCACTAAGGTGTTCATGTGTACTGTAATTTTTTTTGTTAAATGTTATTTTATTGGCTACTGTGAATAAACAGTGAAGAAATGAAAAGCATAATCCTTGCCTCCTTGTCCTTAATAGAATTGAAAAATCTTGTCACAAATGATTGCAAATTTTTAATTTCTTTGTGTTCTACTGCAGCTTCCCAGAGTGTTCTAAAGAACAACTAGAGCGCTAACAGTCTATTTATGACAAAAGTATGGCACACCTGAAGCCATCTTGATTGGAATAAACTGGTAACGCTTAAAACATTTAATTTATCGAGGAACAACATGAGGGGGTTCATTTTGCCATAAAAATTATGATTAGTGCTGCAGAAAGAAAATTTAATGCACATTGTGAGTGACTTCTCAAACCCTCTTCTATTTCATTAAAAAATTCTAACATCCAGACTGAAACATGCACTTTCAATACCAGCAGCAGACTTCCAGTTAACTTCCTGGTGAGCACTGAGCAGTAGCTTTACTACAGTGATCTAATGAGCAACTAGAGTGCTAACGTTCTGAGTTTATGGCAAATGTGTGACACATCTGAATACCTTATTGATCTATTCTAAATAAAAAAGCATTTCCTACTGAGGAGACTGCAGTAAATGAGGAAATTAGGAAACTTCAAAACACATAAGTCTCCTAAGATGGCCACCAGAGAAGAAAGAGCCCAAATGTAACACAAATATCACCCATATGTAGCCCACGTATAGCCTAATGACAAAAGTGTGCAAAAGAGTTTTACGTTTTTATTTTTTTGCAGTTTTTTATAGTGCAGACTGGTCAGGTATTGGAGGACATTGTAAGAAAGGCAAGAGAGGCTGTAGCAATATAATAGACCATTGTGGGCAGAAGGAAGAAGCAGTGGTAGTACAACCATACATGCCAGCAGACCAGATTCAGCCAGAAAATACCCAATGTTTTTAAGCCCAAAATGAGCTTTATTTTACCTGTCTCCTGTCTACAATCTCCTCTTTTTCAATTTAAGTCAATGGGGAAAATCAATTCCCCAGTTTTTTTCAAACTATCCCTCTTACCAAGTTCAAAATGTTAGCAAGTATGGTACATTGGATCATGGAAGGCAGGATGAATTGGGGTAGGGACATGGACTCAGATAACAGAGGACAGGAGGGACATGGACAGGCGCACCAAACTGACCTACAGGGCAGGCATCAGGGTTTGCAGCAGCACAATATATCACAGAGGGTATGCGGGACAGCAGTGCAGCACAATAATCAATGGAAAGCAATAGGGAGGGGACAAGACCCTTCACATGGACAAGAGATAACAGAGGGGAAAGAGGCAATGGCAGCAAGATGACCATAATGGACAGACAAGAGAGAAAGCTGCAGCATAACGGACCATAAAGGGCAGAGGGAGGGCAGAGGGAGGCAACGGGGCATCACAATGGAACAGTCAAGCCAGGAGGGAGGGAATAGGGGTCTGCACATGAAAAACGAGTGACTTTGCCAGCATACTTGTTTCCGGCAGTAATATAATCACTGCCAGATTTGTGTGCTGAACATTTCACCACCCCAATTTCTTTGGGCAATTGGTGTTGCCAACAACAGTTCGTTTACATATTCTCAAATTTTAAATTGGTGAACCTGATGAGGTCAGGAAACCAGTTTGGAACCACAATTGTCCAAAATCATAGACAACCCCAAAATCATATTGACTATCAGTAAATATGGTTACTCTCAAATCTTTTCCAAAAAAACATGCTTGGGTCTGAGCAACCAGCTCCGCAATTTGGGCAGTTTTTATTCCTTTCCAGCATAAAGCCTCAATAACATTAGCCACTGTACATATTGCATAGGAAACTTGCAAACCAGATTCAGATGACGGGGTATCTTTTATGTCAGGTCTTGGTTTTGTACACAATTCAGTCACATCCAGACAATCATAATCTACTCCATCTACCACCATTTCACAGTCTGGATTTGGCAACAAGGTAGCTGGATTCAGATTCGTACATCATGTAACTGTCACATTTTCAGCTCCTCTTATCACTCGTTCATATTTTGTTAACCCACTACTCGTAAGATGCTGTGTTCGAGTTTGTGTCAACAAAGTCTCAACAGAATGTGGTACATACACTCTCAATGGCTGTCAACCGTCTCTTTTGTAACAGAACAATGCAGAATCCTTATTAAAATCTGGCATTCCTAATGGTGGTGCATGACAAAGGCTGCCTTGCAACTCAACAAATACCCTCATACTTTACTCATCCAATTAAATCGGGTCTGACAGATCTTTAAGAGTCAGTTTCTGTAATGGCTTTGTTATCAATGAAAATCCACAGAGCCACTGTCTGCAGTATCCAACCATACCCCAAAACATTCTAATTTCTTTTTGTGTGTTTTTGGAGGTTTCATTTGTAAAATCACATTTGTTCGATCTTGTGACACTTTTCTGACTCCTCTTTCAATTTTATGCCCCAAATAAAATAACTTTTTTTTGACAAAACTGTAATCTAGCTGGTGACACTTTATGCCCACCTACTGCCAGATGGTTCAGTAGAGCAATGGTATCTGTCACACAAGCTTCTCTAGGTTTTGAAGGCAACAAGCAAATTGTGTATATACTGAACTAGCACTGAGTTATTAGGCATTACCAATTACTCTTAGCACCTTTTCAAAATCTGATTGAAAATTGTAGGGCTTTCAGTATACCCTTGAGTAGCTTGGCACCATGAATGAATGAATAAAGAATTTGTAGAGCGCTGGAATCACACCCGGAGGGCTATCTCCTTGCTAACAGCGGACAGAACTCAGGAGGGAGGGGCACTCAGTTATTAAAAAGTTTAGTTTTCAGCTGTTTCCTGAACTTAAGAAAATTAAGGCACATGCGTAATGGGACGGGAAGCGAGATCCAAAAACATAGGGCAAGGTAGGCAAAAGATTTGCCACTGGCTCGTAGTTTATTAAACCGACGAACAACTAGCAGAGCCTTCTCTCCAGTGTGCAGAGATCTACTAGGAAGGTAGTGGACACGTTTTTCCACCAGATATCTGTGCCTCCTATTATTGATTGTTTTATGGACCAGGCAGCAAATTTTAAACTTGATTCTGTCACGGATGGGGAGCTAGTGGAGGTGTCTCAATAACGGCAGAGATGCAGATCTAGGAGGCATATTAGGAGACAGTTGCTATACCGGGTTCTGGACCACTTGCAACCTGTTTAACACAGCACCGTTTGCAGCTCCCAAAAGTGCATTACAGTAGTCAAGTCGACTGACTACCAGAGCTTGGGTCAAGCTCTTAAGAATAGATAGAGGGAGAAGGTGGAACACTCTTCAAAGGAGCTTGAACATGGGAAAACAGTTGCCTGAAGTGGTTGCTACTTGGTCTTTCATAGATAAGGAGATCAGTCTCCAAACCAGTATGCAAATAAATATTAACTATCCGGATGTAAGGGTATTGAGAAAAATGCTTGGCACAAATCGATCACTGTGAACCATTCTGCATCACCTGGAATTTGATAGAGAATTACTGCTGGGTTTGGCACTATTGGGCAAAAAGGTACCCCTATTTGATTTTTTTTTCTTAAATCGTGAACAATTCGACACTTTTCACTCGGTTTCTTAATTCCCATGATAGGTGAATTACAAGAACTGCTTAGTATTTCTTTTAAAATATTATTGCAATCATTTTAGGACTCTTTTTGTATTGTGCCATTTTTGGGAATTCTGCATCTTGTCTGTTATTTGAATAGGGTCAACTTCTCTCATGAATCCAATATCGTTCCCTGTAAAGTACCACACATCATTGAACACAGTTTCTCTCAATTCAACAGGCAAATCCTTCTCTGTAGGTAAAGGATACAGGGGCATATTACCAAGCAATAGCGATAATTATCGCTATTGCTTGGTTAGAGACAAAAATTTACCGCTGAGCTGCGGCAATTTTTACCGCAAATAAACCTTGGTATTACCAAGGTTTATCGCAAATGCGATAAAAATCGCCGCAATGCATGAATATCGCTGAAAAGTCCGCGATATTCATGCATTACCGAGCTAATGCTCTTAGCCATGTTATCCACCTCCCATTGGATAACATGGCTAAGAACTGCTCAGGGCAGGTGTTAGCTTTTGGAGATATTCACGCTTAGCGCGAATATCTCCAAAAGTTGGTAATAGGAGATAGCGATGTTAGCAACTGTTTTCAGTCGCTACCATCTTGGCACGCCCACTTTGCATGTCATTAGTGATAAATATCACTGACATGCAAATTGGGGCCCAAGATGGCCGCTATCTCCTACTAGCTGTCGCTAACTGGTGTTAGAGACAGCTAGGTAATAGGGAGATAATTTTATCTCCGCTTTCTTGGCTTTTAAAGCCAAAAAAGCGGAGATAAACCCCCTTGATAATATGCCCCACAAATCATTCACTTATGTTCCTTGCCTTGCCATTTTAAAGATGAAATCTTCATTCTTAGTTTGGAATACTATTCCATCTGGTGTACAATAGATGGTACGGTTCATTTTACACAAGTCTCTACTTAAAAGATTACCCAGACTTGTATCACACACCACAAATCGGTGTAAATCTCTGAAATCTCCTATCTGTACTTTACTTGGTTGTGTTACTGGAATTTTGACCAATTGATTTGAAACATCTCCAACTTAAATATTTTCTCCCGGGAGGGTTAGGTTAGGAATTTCCACCGTTCTTACAGTAGAATGATTAGAGCCAGTATCTACAAGGAATGTAATCACATTACCTTCTACTTCTTTATCCACAAAAGGACCACACTGATCTACCTCTAGAGATGTGCCAAGCATGCACTCCTCCTTCCCCCTCAGGCACCATCATTGAGATGTATCAGAATCACTCTCTGGGGACTGCAACCAATATTGTGAAACTACTTGTACATTTTGTTTTATTGATTCATCTGTGTGAAAACCCATATTTGTACTGTATCTCTGTACTTGACCACTCATATTCTGATTTGGCATAGGAAATTGAGGTTTTTGAGTTTGAGGTATTTGTAAACACTGTCCTCTTCCATCTATTCGATTTTGATTTTGCATCTGACTCTGCATTTGATTTAACTGATTCTGATTCATATCATTAGCACCAGTTCCACCACCTGCAATTGTCAACAAACTTCTACACTCACGTTTTCAGTGCCCAAATTTTCCACAAGCATGACATGGATATTTCTTCTTCATATCTTCTTTATTATTTTTACCCCTTACAGCACCACTTTTCATACCAACACCATTCTGATTATCTTGGAAAACCTGAGTTCTGCCTTAAAAACCTGATTGGGAAAAATTCTCATATCCACCTTTCTGTGATGCTATCATCTGAGCCCACATTAATTTCTCTTTTAACTTTTTATGTCGCGACTGAATATTATCACTACAGTATTTGGCATAACGCAATATTTCGTTGATAGACTTGCTTTGCCAGCAGATTAAATGCTGCTAAATCATTGTGCTAATCTCTGGTCTCAATCCAAACACAAACCTAAATACAAAATGACCTATGTCTTTGTCAGTAATATTTTCAATGCCACTATACTGTTTAAAAACCTGAAGAAGTTTTTCATAAACAGCATGCACTGTTTCTTTAGTTTCTTGTGTAGTTCTGTATTTTTCACTCAATCTGTTTCTTTTGGTGAAATCTTTCCCGTCAAATAAGTATGAGTTGATAATACCTTTTTATCACCTCATCCGCTGGTGCGCCAGTTTTGGCGGCTCTTGGTAATTCCTCTTTTGGCCAATCTACAGCTATCTTACACTCTACCAACAAATCAGCCAGAACCACAATATCAAACAAACCATCTAAGTCTTTCCACAAACCTTTTGAAACTTTCACAATCCTCTTTACTTGTTTGTACCATTCTACTGGTTTCTCTTTCAACCTGGGAAACTCATTTGTAAAAGACGAAGGGCCATATGTAGGTTAATCTACATTTACCGATTCTAAAATACCGTATTTTACCGATTCAGTATTTTAGAATCGGTAAATGCTATGTAGGAAAAAAATCGGTAAATTTTACCGAATCAGTAAAATTCTGTAATTACCGATTCAGAATTTACTGTTTTGGTAATTCCCATTCATTCCTATAAACCTGCCTCCTACATCTCAAATGCCCAATATCGGTCGGTAACGGCCGAAATTCGGCAATTTCGGCAGTTACCGACCGGTATTGGGCTACCTACATCTGACCCAATATATCTTGTCTTGACCATGGAACATGAACATATTCACCTCCAGGTACCTCTCTCATGGCATAGATCATGTCAGTCATTTCTGGTTGTGTTTCTCTCAATGGATACATTGGTAAAACATTTGTATTTACAACTGTTTCTTCCTTCTTTTAAGCCCATCTTCCTTTCCAACGATCTAATTCGCCCCATCGACTTAATGTGCTAATCAACTCCTCAACCTGTAACCATTTCCCTGAAGCATTCAAACTCTCTAAATCTTTGTCACTAAAGTCAAAATCTATACATTTTTTGTAAAGCCCTTGACTTTTCTATGTACACACAATACATTTGTACAACTTCAGCAAATTTCTCATGAAGGTTTATCACTATCAATGTAATATTATTACACAAGAATAAAAATGCTTCTTCCTGATATTTACTCAACCTTTCTAGACTAATCATACCTGATATCATTTTTTCCAACTCCGCTTTTAATTTACCTACATCTTTGTTCACTTTATTAGAAGTCATTTCTCTAATCCATTTATACATTTCCTCCGGTGAAGGTCCTAAAGACCCTCCTGATGTAGGTGTCACTGTCGCTCCCTTTGTATTCTGTAACAATCTCCTTGGATTACTCTGTACATCACACTTTGGAGTTTCAATTGGTCTTCCAGAAATATCAAAGATTCTGACTCACTTGTTCCATTACTAATTCTATCATTTCGAAATCCAGGAACTATTATGGCATGCACCTGTGAGACATTTTGTTCATAATGGTATAATGAAGCTGTAGGACCAACTGTTACTAGAACTGACAAAACATCTGCATTCAGACTCAATTCATGTATTCCTCTAGTCAAATCCCCATTTGCCCTGTTTACTACACTTGCATTTTTCTTTTGGCAATTTTCTATCTGAATCAATGGAGCACTTGGTGATGGTCTCTCTTGCTCTTCCTGATACGATGGAGGTCTAGTCATTAGTAACTCATCCAACAATTTATCATCTACCTCATTCAGATCTGGTTCTGTCTCTGATATATTCTTTTTCCTTACATTTTCCTCCTTCATTATTCTCCACTAATACAACTGGATACATTCCTTCACCTTATGCCACAACATCCCTTCTCCATTTCTTCATCTGAGCATCCCATTTTGCCTCTGAGTATCTATTCACAGTGTTTCTGTATCTATTCTCAGTCCTACTCTTCTCTCTCTTGTATGCCTCATTTTCCCATTCTTCAGGCGCTTCATACTGCATGGGTCTCGGACTTGGTTTCAATTCATTCATTTTATATCTCAATTCTCTGAAATCCTAGTGCTGAAAATACCATGCTATGGAAATGCCAAATTGCCATCTCTTTTGGTATACTTCACCCAATTTTCCAACCATGTACACGTATGATAACTCCTTTCTAGCAACATAAAAGAAGCAGGCATACCCTTTGGAGCTACAGGAATTCCTTTTCTAATAGGTATAGGTTCATCTTTTCTAAATAGAGTTTTCAACAATCTTAACAATTTAATTTTCTTGATGGGTAAACCCCTTATTCAAGAACTTCTTCCATACTACAACTAATCCAATTGGGTTACATTGACCAATACCAGCACGATTCACAGCAATCTACCAATAACAGCACAACTCTCCTGTGACTATTCACACTGATTAACCAATAGCAGCACAGCTTTCTGTGACATCAGTACAACTCCTGCAACTGACCCTCCCTCTACAAAATTTGTTGTCAACTATTTACAAACTTTTGAAACAATCAAGGTTAGAACACATAGGCATTCCAGCTTGGCTACTCTCCTAAAAGAAGATAGATACAAACTCTCCAAGAATACTCTTGCTACTAGTAAAATCTCTGACAAGAATGATTCTACTCTCATTCAAGTGAACACATTCAGGACTTCTCCAGATGCGTTTTCTAAAGGTAACCAAATATGTTTCTACTATACTAATTCCAAAGTTCCCTGTGCAATGCTGACAATACGACTATTGCTCAATACTTGCATCAACAGCAGACAACGCAATACTTAGTGTATGCCTCACTAAGACATGCCCTTGGGCTGATCCCGGGATCCTAGGCCTCTCTGAACCTGCTAACAAATGTCCTTTAAGATCAAAACCAGTGCAACCACTACATGTAACAAAAAGGTTTGAAAGGTTATTAACAAAAAATAATTCTCATCTTAATCAATTGCCAATACAATCATTCTACGCTAACCATCCTAATCTGACTACCAAAAACTGATAGCGTGCGGCACAGTGGGAACAAGGGTTTCGGGTAACCAAAACAGAGCGTATAACCACTTATACCACGCGCAACAAACAGTTTAACTACTATATTTCTCTCTATTTATATGAAAACATTTTGGCCCATATTACGTTAGGTCCTCCGACGGACCGGAGATTTCGACAGGGATTTGGCAAAGGATTTAGATAAAATATTCCCCTTACGAGGACCTCGAACTAAAGGAATATTTATATTTACACCTCTCTATGTACATCTATATATATCTCTTCATCATTATAACAATGAATAAACGACAAACTCAATTTCTCTGTTAGTTTGCCTTTATCTCTTTTCTTTGAAATCATATAGAATTGTCAAACATAGACACAGTGTTGGATCTGAATACCCACACAAGAATACAATTCAGGAAGTCACAGTAACATTTCACTTAAGGAGCATGAGTTGAGTGGATAGTGTAAGAGACAGAGGAGCATTCCCAATAAAAATAATGCAAATACAGAATTTCATACGAACCTAGAAAACTATAGCACAGCGCGCTAATAGCCGGAAATGCTAACCCTCCAGCCGAGAGGGAAAGCTGGGGCTATCCTCATAAAGTATGAGGAGCAAAGTTAAAGAGTCATCCCACAGACAGCATCAGCCAGGTAAATCTCAAAGGAACAGCTCACACAAACACCTCAGATAGATCTAACAACACCAACACACTCTTCTTTCTCTACCAACCTGGCTGAATCTATCACTAAAAATGATACCCTAATGTTTATCAGTTCTGGCTTATTCTTGTAAGAAAATCCAGGAACATCTTCCTCGGATTGGTTTACAGGCATAGGGTATTAAGTCACACCACTTCTGTCGCTCTTTCCTTCCAAACGTCCATTGTTTTAATTTAATGTTATCATCATCTTCTTTCGGCAGAGGAAATTAAATCTTCTCCTTCCTCAACACAAGCATATTCAGATGCATTTGGAAACATTTACCAGCACAGTCTATCACAAGAGCATGCTTTTCCTGCGACAGTAAGAAGCATCCTAGATACACTAGACACGTAACAGCCACCCAAGAATAAGGAACACAATAGACAGCTTTGAAGAATAAAACTTGTTTTCTGTATTTCTACATTCTAAAGCAAAATTAACCCTAGCGTTGATGTTGAAGCCTTCTCGTAAAACGTGCAGTTTTCTCTAGGAGGAATAAACAGGTTTTATTTTTGTTCAAAAACAAAAGCTCCATTTCATAATTTAATTTCAATCTTTCATTAGTATAATAAAAAACATAATCATTTTGAACTATTATTCTGTAATTAATATTTGCTTAGTTATATTGGTAAACAATCTTTTCCGTATTTGTACTCATAGAACAGAAATCGTTTGTGGCCTACTTAAGCACAGTGTCATTTTTTCGCACCTCTCTTACAGCCTGATTCATCATTAGGAGGTTTTGCGAGTCTGAGATAGCGAATCATAAGGAATCGCTATTCCAGACTCGCAAAACGGGATTCATGTAGGAATAGCAACATTTTTTGTGATTCCTACAGATTCCTTATTTGCGATTAGCAAATTGCTAATCGCAAATAAGGAATAACTCCCCATTCATTCCTATGGGCCAAAAGGCCCATAGGAATGAATGGGGAGTATTCCTTATTTGCGATTAGCAATTAGCTAATCGCAAATAAGATAGCGATTTAAAGAGTGCCAGGGGTGTCCAGAGGACACCCTGTAGCACCCCTTAAATGCTAATTTAAACAGGTGTTGCGCACCCACATGTCCAAAGCTTTTAAAAGCATTTTTCTGGGTTTTTGCTATTTACGTAGAGGTTTGACCTCGCGGTAAATAGCGGGCCGAAATTGCGAATTCGCAAATTTTAAATGGATGATGAATTGCATTTAAGGAATCTCAAATAGAGATTCCTTAAATGTAATTCCTCGCAAAATAGCGAAATCGCTATTACCGATTTTTGCATTTGGGATGATGAATCCCAAATGCAAAAATAGCGCTCGCGAAGGGCCAGATTCTCAGAATCTGGCCCTTTGCGAGCCGATTTCGGCTTGATGAATCAGGCTGATATTCTTTTTCTCAACTGTATGAGCAGGTTTTATTTACGCAAAACCCTGCTCCATCAGCACTACATGCATGCTCGTCAGATACATGTAACTGTAATACAGGTGAGAACCTAAATTCCAAACAGTTGATGCCCCGATGTGGTTAATACGAAACTTAAGTATCTTCTTTCCAGTTGTGTAATGTTATGCTGGAAGATGCAATTCAGCATACCAATGAGATTTGTAAAGGTCTGCACATTAGGGCTACATAAATAAATGATGATGTGTATACGAGTCTAGCAATTTCTGCCATCTTCAAGAAACCCCCATGAATATTTAATGAAAAAAATAGTCTTGTTATTATTTCCAAATGATGCTGCGGATCGTAGGCACAACCTGAGTTGCATTTCCCTTTCAGCTTTGTTAAGCACTGACCCACACATGAACAGAACTTGGAGATGAAAAACTAGAAATTAAAAAAATCGTTCTGTTGCTGCATATTTTGTGAGGGTATGTGATTAAAGTGTGAGCTTCCACCGACAGGAGTTTATTTGTATTTTTTTTTTGTGCCACAAAGAAATGACAGATAAAATTGCGCTTCCAGACGCGTACAAATAAAGCATAGCAAAGTGAGATATATTACCACAATCAAGATATATTAGGATCAATATATTAATCGTGTATACATCTAGACAATAAAAGTAACGAAATAAAACGACCATTAATTTTAACAGAACCATTAAGCTGGTTATTTGAACAAGTAATGTTTCCAGAGGTGTTTAATATTTATAAAAGATGATAGGGAAAGCGTCTTGTTCCACAGATCAGCTCCAGCCGTTTTTAGTGTCTACCATTATTTAGGGATCCAACGCATAGGATGCAGTGATCAGCAAAGTGAACTAACCACAGGCTTACCCTCTATCAGATCAAGAAGACATTTCGAGACTAGACTAGCACTTTCAGGGATTTTCTAATCAGATACAAGACTCATTTCCATTTGCGAAGCCACCGGCATTGAGCCCAATTCATAACGATATTTGGTAATAGGATCATGTTTTTGCAAACCGTGGATTATACTGATGGTTCTGCAATGCGCTCCGTAAAAACTGATAACTAAACATTATTCTATATTAAGGTAGACTGTGAGCAGTGCTGTAATCTAGAAATCATAACAGCTTGCAATACAAAATCAGGTTGAACGTGCTATTTATTCCAAGTAACGGGTACATTTCAGATGCATAACAGAGGTCAACATGCACAATGTATGTCTCTTTTAATTCAAATGAGAGGTTGCTTTAAAAAAGAACTCCTTTTTTTCCAACAGGAAAGGGTGCCACAGAGGTACATCAGTCGAAGCACGTGCTCCAGCGTTTAGACTAAGAAGCTTGGGCCTCATTTATGAGGCTGTGCGTCACTTTTACGCCGCCAGTGTGTCACTTTTTGTGACGCACGAGTGGCGTAAAAAATGCACCTTGTTGCGCCATATTTACAAAGTTACCTATTAGGGAGATGCGTCACTTTGTAAACCCCTGCGCCACATTATACTTGCGCCAGGTATAATGTATGCAAGGGGGGCGTATTGACGCAAGGAAGGGTCGTAGAAGTGACGCAGTGAAATCTATGAGATTTCACAGCGTCACTTTTAGGACGCTGTTGCGTCAAAATCTTGCATCTCCCTCACAGCAGGCGTAAGACTGACGCAGGCCCTTTCACATGGGGCTTGCCCCATTTGAAAGGACGCATTGCTGTAGTTGCTTCACTTTTGTGACACACTCCAGCAATGCGTCACTTTTGCGCTTACCGATACGTCAGAAATACTGACGTATCTGTAACTTGCATCATACATTAAATATGACGCATCAGGAATGTCGCATGGAGTGCGCACTGAGAAGTGACGCATTGCTGCTTACACGCAGCGATGAATCATTTCTCATAAATGAGGCCCCTCATATCTTAAAAGCGTGCAAACACTGAGCAATTATATACAATGCCATTTTTATTGTCGCATATATCCTCCTACTTCATCAAGATATTGTTTGAGCCCAATGTTTTTTGGGTAAAGATTTTTATTGGCTTTTAAGAAAAAAACTACTTGTACATCTCCATATGCCAAACGCAGAGAACTGCAGATAAAACAGACTGCTGCACTGGGACAGATATTGTGGGCACAAAAAGTAAAACCGAAATAGCATGAGTACTTCCCTGTGGTCGATACGGAACGTGAGTAAGGCCTGCTCTCATATTTTGGCAAATACTACCCTCTTCTGTGGTCTGCTTTGGGGTTGCAAGCTTTCTGCTAGGGGCAATTAAATTCAGGAATATGTCCCTGCAGCAATTGCATAACAACATTTGCAAATACGTTTCTGAAATTATATACTCTCTTTAGCATTTTTTAAATACTTAACCATGGAGACCTCTCTTAAGTATTTATTTGCTATGATATTTTATTGGTCGAGTTTTTAAATGCATTGATATTTGGATGACTTTCTATTATGTGTTTTACTCAATTTGACCAATGTGATTAATTATTGTGTATGTAATATGTGTATGATGGGGACCCTTGCAACAGACATGTATATCACTTCTTTCCTTGTATTGATAGTCCTTCCAATGTTTTTATATGTTTTAACTGTGTGCTTTTATGGCTTTTGGTAGCCGAATAAAGTATTTTGACTTGACTTGAGTATATATAGGTCCATGTAGAATTGAAACATGCATGGCTCCTGTCATATCCCAGGAATACGCAGGACGCACTGTTGGTATCAGATACGCTTTATTATATTGTGTTCGTAGATACAGTGTCCCATGACCTCTCGCCTCGAGGTCCTGTTCTGAATGCCCCTCTCCCTTCCTGTGCCCTCCCCTAGACCGGAACTGGTGTCCGGTGTCCTTTGGCCTCTGCCCTTCTGCCAAGGGTCCTAGTGTCCCTGTCCTGGTCATGACATCTCCCCCCTTGTTGCAAAACAAACATTTCGCCTAAGGCGGCCTGTGGTTTGAGAGAGAGAGAGAGAGAGAGAGAGAGAGAGAGAGAAAGATGTGGATGATGAGACTGTCTCCACAGACCTCCGCCTCCTTACATCTCCTCAATCAGTCTTTTGGTCTTCTTACATTCTCTTCTTGGTCGTTGCTCTCTGATGTCCGCTTGGGCTGTTTCCTCTTCGGTTTCTTCCTTCAGCCCGCTCGTCGGCAGCTCGTCTTCTTTTGTCTTTAGTTCCCTGAAATGCAAACTGTTTCGGGTGATGTGATATTGCCCTGCTGATGCAGTTATCATTGGCCCCTTCACTTCTGTCACCGTCAATGGGTCCCGTGATTGCCTTTGCTGGACTACCACGGTGTCCCCTTCTTTCAGTTTGGCATCGGTCGCATGTCTCCTCGATCAGCATATTCCTTCATTTTTGTTTTCGCTTCTTTATCTCTTACAGCTATTTCTTTGTGTTCCACCCTCTCCACTTCTTTCACTTGTGGCAACCTCGTTCTGCTTGACCGTCCCAACACCAGTTCAGCAGGACACCTTCCTGTGGAACTGTTTCGATAGTCTCTCAGCACTTGGCACAGTGCCTGTCCAATAGATATTTGCGTCAGCTTTGCCTTGTGTATGGCCTTTTTGGTCGTTCCCATGAAACGCTCGGCCATTCCGTTGGCTTGTGGCCACAGACACGTTATTCTTCGATGGTGGATTCCGAGATATTCCATGAATTTTTTGAATTCTTCTCCAGAAAATGGTGGGCCATTGTCTGTCTTCAGTGTCTGTGGTGAGCCCCAAGCTGCGAATATGTCATCCAGTACTGGCAGAGTTGCGGTTGCTGATGTCGATGCTACCTGTCTCACTATTGGGAACCTGGAGAACTCATCTATTATTACCAGCAGGTAATTTCCTGTCTACAGTGGCCCATAGAAATCAGCTGCCAGTTCTGTCCACACTGCCTTTGGAAGTTTAGACATTTGCAGTGGCTCCGGCTTTTATGGGGGCCCTGTTATTTGGCAGATGTGGCAGTGCATCACAGTCCCTTCTACCATGTTGTCCAGTCCCGGGAACCATACATTTTCTCGCAGCATTTCTTTTGTTGCTACAATCCCTCGATGTGACTCATGTGCTAGTTCTACCGTCCTTCTCCTCAGCGTTCGGGGCATTACTATCCGGGTGCCTCTCATCACTGTTCCGTTCTCGCTTTCTGACAGTTCTTCACTGATGTTTTTGAACGCCAATAGCTCTTCTTTTCTTACCCCTTCTTCCCAGCTGCTGTTGTTGTTTACATGCCTCCACCTTTGTTGCTTTGTCACTTTCATTATCATTTGCATGGTGAGGTCTTGCTTTGTCTCCTGTTCTAGCTCTTCCATTGTTATTGGTTGCCGGTGTGTTGTGTTTGAGTGCAAAGTTCAGATATTCCTCTGCCATAGTTGTTGTCGCTTGGGATGCTTGTGGCAGGGGGTGTCTTGATACATTGTCAGCCTGATTGTGTTCCTTCCCTAGTTTGTGTATTATCTTGAAGTTGTAGTCCATTAGTCTTAGCCCCCACCTCTCTATCCTGGGTGGTATTTTTGTGTTTGGATTTCCGTATATTGTTATCAGTGCTTGGTGGTCTGTTATTATAGTGAATGGTTTCCCGTAGATGAATATGTGATAGTGTTCACATGCCCACACGACCGCCAGACTCTCTTTTTCCGGCTGGGAGTATCCTTTTTCCACGTCCGATAGACTTTTGCTTCGGCATGTTACTACGTGTCTTGGGGAGTCTTTGTATGTCAGTTCTTCTGTAAATTTCCCCATGTTTGTCACTGGTTTCCGGGATCCCCAGGTGAAGACTTCTACTTGGGACGGCCTCAACATTGGTTTTATTTTCTTCTTTTCGTACTCCGACACACACATGATGTTGCATGTCGCACCACTGTCCAGGACGAACTTTGTTTTGTGTGGCCCTACACCTATGGTCACAGATTCTGTCTTTTTTATTTTGCTCTTGTCTATCAGGCATATTCTTTCTTCTTTTTCATCCTCATTAGATGATTCCGTGGTGACATCTGACATAAGATACAGTTGTTCGCTCTTTTCCTCTTCCTCCTCTTCACCTGACTCTAGTGATGAGCTCCTTGTTCCTGTTTCAGCATGTCTGACGTTCCTGCTTGTCGACATCCGTGGTCTTCCTGTTCTTCCTCTATCGTTCCTGAATTGCATTCCTTGACACACACTGGCATAGTGATTTCATCCATTGCATTTCCTGCATGTCTGGCCAAATGCTGGGCATGGGACTCGATGTGGGAATTCAAGTCATCACCTGTAGCATGTTCCTTCAGGTTGCTTCTTTGCGGTCTGTTCATTTCTGTCTTTTCTCCAGCCTCCTGCACGATTGTTGTTTGTCATGCTGTGTGCTTGTTCCACTTGTTTGTCTTTCCCTCGCTCCATTTCTTGTGCGTGTGCTGTCGCTCTTGCTTCTGCTCTTGCTAGTGACAAAATATTTTCTAATTTTGTTGGTTCTTTTAAAACCCTTGCACGGAATGCCGTGTCACGACAGCCCTCAATGATACGCAGTCTGATGGCTAGCTCATTGTCGAATTTGTCAAATTCACAGTGTGTTACGAGCTTTCTCAGTTTTGTTGCAAAGTCATCTAGCGTTTCATCTGGTTGTTCAAACGCGATTGCGAAGGTGTAGCGCTAAAAGTCAACATTTCTCTGCGGGTCAAACTTGTCTGTTAGGCACTTTTTTAGTCTGTCATAGGTGGCAGTTTCCTCCTTTGGTAGTGTCACTAGTAGGTCTTCAACATCATCACCTACGAGGTTTAGGAATAAACCGAGTCATTTTGCGTCCGTCACATCAGTCGCTTCCATGTATCTCTCGAAACGTCTGATCCATTCTTCCCATCTAATTTCTACTTGTGGCTCAGATAAATTGAATGGGAGTGGTCTTCTATACTGTGCACTTTGTCTTTACGGTTTAGGATCTGCCATCCTTTCTTTGCTCGTGCTTTTCTGTCTTCCTTTCTGCTTGCTGGCACTCTTTGCTATTTCTTTTCTTTTGTCTTTGCTTGTGCTTTGTTTTCTTTCTGGCACTCTTTTGTATTTTGTTGTCTTCTGGTACTCTTTTATTTCTTTGTTGTCACTGTGCTATCTTCTGTCACTCTTTTATTCCTTTGGTGTCTCTTTTGTCTGTTCCTTTGCTTTTGCCAGTGCTTTTCTATTGTTTTTTTACCGGTGCTGGCACTCTTCTGCCCTTTTCCTCGTTGCTTCCTGACCGTAAAATGGCTGCCGCTCTGTTCTTTCGTCTGATTCGTCGAGCCACCTGACTCCAAGATGGCTGCCGAAGTCTCGCGAGACTTCGCGACCAATCAGATCGTTGCCTGACCTCACAAAATGGCCGCTCTACTTTTCTTCTTTCTCATTGGTCCTCGTGCCTGGCTCTAAGATGGCCGCCTCTTTTCTCGCGAGACTTCGCGCTCTTGTTTATTCTATTCGCGCTTGTGCTCGCATCACTCGGACTTGGCTCTTACCGTCCGCGATGTCGGACGCTTCTTTCTTTTCCCGCAATCGTCGGGGTGGGGTCCCGCACCGTTCTTCACTTGTGCAACATGAGACAGGGTGGGCCCCTGTTCTCATTGATGTCGATCACTTCGTTGCAATGTCGACGCTCTGCAGCTCTTCGTTTTCTTCACTCCTGGGCACTAGATGCACCGCTTCGTCGCCAGTTGTCATATCCCAGGAATACGCACGCCGCATTGTTGGTATCAGATACGCTTTATTATATTGTGGTCGCAGATACAGTGTCCCATGACCTCTCGCCTCGAGGTCCTGTTCTGAATGCCCCTCGCCCTTCCTGTGCCCTCCCCTGTACCGGAACTGGTGTCCGGTGTCCTTTGGCCTCTGCCCTTCTGCCCAGGGTCCTAATGTCCCTGTCCTGGGCATGACAGCTCCCATTTTAAATCCAGAACTTACACCACACCTCTCAGTCTCATAACTCTCATTAACGGGGGTAGGGCATCCAGGGGTTCCAGTAAGTCTGCCAAGATTGCAGCCCATGCCTGCAGGTCGTCTGCAAGTTTGCTAGCTCAGTGTGCTTCAAATACAAATTTCCTCTGCCAACCCCCATTCCGCCATATTGCTCAAGCATTCAGACACCTTCGAGACCACGGGAGACCAGCACCTAATAGCTATCCTCCTTTTAGCAAGCAGGAAACCTAGTTGGAAAAACTTCCCGATTAGCTTGTTTTCCTTTCGGGGAGGTTCCATACCAGCAGGCATTGACCGACATCTCAGGGAAGTGCCCCACCATGGCGCAGCCAGGGACTCCAAAACAGACTGCCAGTAGTCATAGAAAACAGTGCACCTCCAGATCATGTGTATAAAGTCAACATCCTGTCAAGTACACTGGGGACAGGAGGGGCAACGCACCGGGTATTAACCATGGGCGAATTTTGCGAATCTCTCGTTCGCGAATTTTGCGGATTTGCGAACTCGCAATCCGCAAAATCCGCAAATTCTCGCGAATTTGCGGATTTTTTTTTGTGTTCGCAAGGATTTCTGCAAGTTCGCAAGGATTTCTGACAGTTCGCGAGAACTTACATGTTGGCTCGCAACGGTCACGATTATGTTGTTTCTACGTCTGGTTCATCATCACAGGTTCCCAGCACCCTCTGTTTCACCCATGCCACCCTCTGGTACATCAATGCCTTATGCCACCCTCTGGTTCATCATCACTGTAGATTATGGGGGGGAAAAAGCAAGCACACCTGCCTGCTTCAACTGACATGAATTAATTTGGGGTTGATTTATTAATGTGTCACTGTTTTAAAATTCCAGTCTGGCACCTGCTTCCTTATCTGTAATTTGCATTCCTGTTGCAGTGCAATTTTTTTTCTCCAGGACCTTTGTGGCCTACTTGTAGCGATTCTATGAGCCTGCTGTGAGGGTCAAAGCAAGGTCATTTAATTGTTGCAACTAGCAACTGAACTCTGGAGGGGCCCTTGTCAGGAAGCACTACAGGGAACGGTTACTAATGATGAGTTTGAACTTTTGAACCTGCTTTCACTTTTGCAAAGCTCGTTTTTCTGCAGAACAGCATTACAGCAACTTTAATGCCCCACCAAGCTTATATGAGAAAGTTGATTTCTAATCCAAAAGTTATCCAAAGAAAATCAAAAGGCCTCAAATCCAAAAAAGTGCAGGCAAATGTCAACCTGAGGAGTTATTCTGATAAAAATCATCATTTTCAGAGGGTTTATGCTGCTTGCTAGTAGATTTCTTGTGCAGAATTGCAATTTTTGTAATTTCGCGAGTGCGAGATTGTTGCTGCCCGCCGCACCTACATGTTCGCAATTGCGAACTTACACCGCAAAGAAAAAAAATCCGCTGCGTGCGAATTTGCGGATTTTGCGGGAAATTCGTGAATCTCGCGGATTGCGAATTTACCGAAAATCCGCAAAATCCGCGAGCGTAACAGATTTTCCGCCCATGCTTACCGGGTATATGGTGTAAAGCGTAATTGGAGTGAGGAACGCCTGGTGACCAACATGATATTGGATTTATTTTAATCTCGAGTTTGTGGACATTCCCTTTACCCCCTCATGAACACTCTCCCATTTCTTGGCAGGCAGAGGGGACCCCAGAATCTCATCTTACCAATCCTGCACCGGCAAGACTCTCATGGGGAAATCTGCCCGCAGGTCTCTAGATATATGTGTGATCAGCTTCTGACCCACTGCCATGTTTAGCAAGGACCCCAGGGTCAGAGATTCCTGAGGCGTATCAGGGAAGGAGGGACATATCCCGCAACCCGTCGCTGCTATCCTACTGAAATGTAAAAACGGAACCATCCAGTTAAATGAGTCCACAGCATCCATCAATGTGATAAATGTATTGTTAGGGTAGAGGTCACGTAAAGTGTCACCCCCCCTTGCCACCTGTCTACCAACATCAACCTGGTAATGCGTGCAAACAGGCGCAGGTTCTAGATACACATACCCAGGCATAAGGGGCCCTGAGAAAGGACCTGACACCACCTCTCCCAAGCCCCCCACACCTGCCTTATCAGAAACAGTATGAACTCCAGGATCCAACACCAACAGCTCTGTCAGCGCAACCCCTTTGTGAGTACCGCACAGCAATCTTTGCTCCCAAGTCTCTCCCTCATCGTACCAATGCACTGCATGTTGCAGCTGAGCAGTAAGGCAATATAGATCCAGGGATGGCAGCTCAAACCCCCGTCTCTTCCAGAGGCTTTTAAGAGTCACAATACTGACCCTCTTCCTCCCCACTGTCCATAATAGGCCCAACACCAATTTATCCAGTTTCACACAATACTTCTATGGGATCTCAATCAGAGACCCCTGAAAAACATACAAGCAATTTGGCATAATAATCATTTTCACCAACGCCAGCATAACCATACGGGACAATCGGAGTGTGTTCCAAAACTTTACAGTGGGCCTCAGCCCTTCGAGGACCCATCCTATGTTTAATGCCTCAAATGCTGTTGCCTAATGGGCAAGCCTGATTCCCAAATAATGAACACTGGTCACCTCACAAGGAAGGCTCAGACATGGCAAATCCTGCACCTGTTTCCCCACCAAGAACCCCGATGGGAACAATTTTGATTTGGTAAAGTTGACATTCAACCCGTATGCAACACAACATTTGGATAGGGCAGCCAGCATATTAGGTACAGAGTGTGTCGGCTACCATAGATATACTAGCGCGTCATCAGCATACAAAGAGATAAGATGTGTAGTCCCCCATTCATCACTCCCCACCCCGCAAAACAGATTGTAACCAAAATGCCAAGGGTTCCATTGCAAGCGTGAACGGCAGGGGTGACAAGGGGCAACCCTGTCTACTTCCCCTGTGCAGAGTAAATCGTCATGATGCTGTCCCGCCCACTTGCACCCAAGATGGACCCATTTGATGTTCCTAACCCTATGTCTACCTTTCTCAATACCTGCCAGAGAAAATCTCACAACAGTGAGTCAATAGTCTGCTGAGTATCCAGCAGCTCTAGAGCTAGTTTTCGTCAGCCAATAACAAAGCATGCATGACCAGGGACAGCCTCCCAAGTTGCAGATATTGTTTCTCCAGGGATTGAAGCCACACTGGTCCTTGTGCACTAACTGCAGCAGGTGCTCCAGCATTGTAGATGCCAGGACTCTACTCAGGACTTTGACTTCCAAATGTAGCATTGAAAGGGGGCGATAGGAGGTCACCTCCTTGATGTCTTTCTCTGGTTTTGGTAACATTACAATTAGCGCATTCCTCATAGAGTCGGTAGCATACCTTTCCTGTAGGCCTCATTTTAGAGTTCCAACAGGTGTTCCGCTAGGGTGCCAGCTCACCGCTGATACATTTTGGCTGGCAGGCCAATGTCATCCGGGGCTTTAGCTGTCTTTAGGGCTCATATCACCACTGCCACCTCCTCCTTGGTTATGGGTGCATCTATCCTATCATATTCTGCATCCAAGAGGGAGACCAATGGCAGTGTGGCAAGGTAGGCCACTCCTGACTCTGATCCTGGGTAGTGGGCACAGCATAAACCTTTTGAAGATGCGCTATGAAAATATCTATTATACCCTGTTGAGTATATACCTCCCGCCCATCCCGAATCCCCACAACAGGTGGACTGCGTTACTTGCCGCAGAGAAGCATGGTGAGCAGCCTACTGGCCTTATCCCTGTCTTAGCACACTGTCAATAGATAGGTCTCTCTTGGTCATTCCCAGTAACCATTTTCATATACTGAAAAAAGGGAGAGGATTATACCTTTCCTATAATTAATATCCATCAATTAGGTATATTTTAAAGCCCACTACCAATCAGAAACCAGAGGTGGGAGTCTTTTATTCAAGGTCTGCCGAACTGTTGCTGAGCTAGTATAATGAAATAGAAAAGCAGCTTCTTTTTTACTAGAATACAGAAATTGATAGTGATAAGCTGAAATGTATCATATGCTTGCTCCTTTCATTTAGGATTTCAGAAAATCTGCCAGTCATGGAACATCTGCAAAAATATATGGTCATCACTGTAATTTACTAGGTCACATTTTAGATGAGCTGTTTCTTTTTTAGGTGTCCAGTATGGTCTATGGAGGATAGAAAAGTGATTGCTGATAGTAGTGCAGCTTTGATAACTTCATAAAGAAGACTAATACATACTTGTTAGATACCCTTAATCTCCCAGTGACCACAAACCCTTACCTCTGGGTTCATGTCGTTCTTAAAGATATCCCTTGGAACATTGTACTATTTGGCCACCTGCTTGGCTGCCTAACTTAGTGAGACAATTTCACTTTCCAGTACATGAATGATGGCCCTCCATGCATTTTTGCTTAAGTGCAAAAGCCTACACAGAGAGTTTAAAATAATTACATCCTGAAAAATGACCCTCTACACTATGGCATAAATTATCCCAGGAGCATATTCCTTAATACGGGATAAAATTATCCTACACCATAGATTCTGCTTGCCAAAGCATCATGCACTCATACCAGGTTGCCAGCTATCTCTGTGATGGTAGCATTGTAAGGGATTCCAGTTGCTGCAGTGATGTACTGCATCCAAATATTTACAAATGCCGTTTTGACCCTCACTTTTTAAAAAAAACGTTGGGGGTATATCTAAAAAGAACACTGCTCACTATGCCAGCATTTTAATCAATGGCACCTGACAGCTGCATTTGGAAAAAGCAAGAGACAAGACTCTCCCCTACCCCCTGGATTGCTTGACATATAGCCTAGACATTTAGAATAGATAAGGAAGATATTCAGTTCAGTCGTGTTAGATACATAAATAGGATTGCACCATTCGCTATACTTGTGACTCTCTATATACTATTGCCAAGGTCAATGAAATAACTGATGAGATTGCCGAATTTCAGAGTATTTGCTCAACAATAAGAAATCAGCTATAATTACCCGGAACATCTACTACTCTTCCTCCCACGTGCCAGAGAAAATGTTAATCAGTAGAGATGCGAAACATCAAGTAGAGAATATCAAGATACAAAAATATCGTAGTCAAGATATTGAGGTCCAAAATATCGACTGTGAAATATATATAGGAAAGTATATGTTAACAATACTTGCCTCCACAAATATGTACTTTGGCAATGAATACATCTTCAATGTATGTTGAAGTGGAGATAAGAATAGTAGTTCTATAGTTACCTATATATACTTACCTCCTCCATATTGTTGTCTGTGATATTTTGACTACTAAATTCTGGTATCTTAATATTTCCTACTTGATATTCCAGAATACAAACTTTATATTTATGAATCCAGATATCAAGAGATCTCAAAGTTGTGGCCTTTTTACAACTCTAGCAAGCCACTAAAAAGAGAATGTGAATAAATATCACACTCTGCTCCAATTTCAACAGGAGCTCAGGATCATTGTGAAATGTGTCATGGTAAATGCACTAGGTAGCATTAATCCTAGTGATAGGGAGCATATATATATTAGATGAAAGGAGTAAGAGGAGAAAGTCCTGTAGGGCACCACCAACCAAAGATTTTGAGGTGGATATATATTGAAGCAATTATATCCTTTGATGGGCAATCACCACAAATGAACACATCTATAGTAGAGCTGTGACTGCACTTCTAAAACTGGATCCAAATGAAAAACAAGGTCATGGCCTATGGTATAAAAGCAACCAGGAGGTCTAATAGGATCTCACGTACAGATTGACACTTATCATGAGCATGTGGTGCAGATATTTTCTGTTAGCTATCAATAATCCCTGTACCCCATTTGCATCATAGAATATGGATATAGCCCTTTTCGTACTTATTTATTTTTAAACATTTACATAGTGCATAGGCATCAAAGGAATAGATGCTCTTTACAGAAAACAATAAATGTGATGCAAGGTCATACATTAAAGTACTAACAAAATGAAAAAGTAAGGTGCGGAGCAGGTGTGTATAGATTGGAAAGAGTGCAAACTGAAGGTAAAATACAGGGGTAGGGGGAATCAACCAGTGGGGAGATTGGGGGTAGGAGGAACGGAGGAAGATTATTACATTAAGCATGTAGCACGGAACATTTCTAGAAAGTCAAAATGGAGATCAAGACAGAGATTTCTTTTTTCCATTAGAGATTAATAAATCAGCTATACTCAACATTGATGCATTTTTAAATGACAGTAGAAGGATAGATGAGTGGAAGTAGTTCTGATTTTAATAGGCAGAAAGTTCCAAAATAAGAATATGGCCCCTGAGAAGGATTGATGTAGTGTGTTCAAATTTCAGAGTAAGGGAATTTCTTGACATCTACAGCAGGTTGGTTAAATAAGGGGAGGCTTTGGAATGAACTGCTTTGGATAGTCACCCCAGCTTGAAATTGAATATAGCTTTGATGGGAAGCCAGTGTATCTCAATAAAGATTGAGGAGATATAATATATTTTTGGGATAATGATAATGGTCTGGTTGTGGAGTGCAGGACAGTTTCTAAAAGCATAATGGGGGAATTTGGATGCACCTGCCAGTACTGCATTGCTGACCAGGCACAAAAGATTTAACACGTTATTATAGTTTTCATGTACTCTGGCTGAAAGATTAAGTTTGAGTTTTTAAATGTCTGAAGTGGAAGTTATCCAATTTTATTTATGTGAGGAGCCTTTATTAGTGAAGTGTCTAATGTTATTCCTAGGGAGGAGGAAATTGGTGAATAAAACAAGGATTTGCAATGCAGCAGGTCTCGCATTTGTGAGAGTTTAAGCTATTAGCAATGTAAATGACATAGCCTTTTATTGATCTGTTTTGATAATTAACACATAAATTAAAGGCATTGTCATTTACAATGCCAATAACTCAACTCTTTAAAATGCGACACCTATTGCATTTCAAAGAAGCGGCCGCCATTGTCCCGGGCTGCTTGGAAAGTGAATAGTAGTAAGTATGGGCGACATTTGCGAATTCGCGGTCCGCGAATTTGCGCGAAATCAAATTCGCAAAATCCGCAAATTCGTGCGAATTAGCGGATTTTGGGTTTTTTTGCGTGTTCGCGGGGCTTTTTGCGTGTTCGCGGGTCGCTTGCACGGCGAAGTTACCCATGCGGTCGTGTATGGGTGCGGCCATCTTGTTTGCATGACGTGTTTCCGTTTCCGGGTGCTAGTTGCATGCTCGCGTCGTATGCGGCGCGCAATTACGTGTTCGCGGACGATTTCGCGTGCTCGCAAGGGAAATATCGCGCAAACTTATCCACGCGGTCCTCAATGTGCGCGGCCATCTTGTTTTTCATTCATTGCTATAGTTCTGTGCATGGTTTCTAATCCTCCTTTTATCTGTGCAATCCTTTGTTTCTTTGGACTTTTTTTTATCTTTTCTACTCTATATCTATCCCTCTTTTTTTCTAGATCTATATTTTGTGTTTTTTTCAACTTTACGTTACTTTTAAAGCTACTTTTTAAAACTTTTTTTTCTTTACTTTTTCCCTATTCTTTCCTTTTTTTTTCTTTCTGCTGTACAGCACCATGGCAAAGGGAGCCGGGAAGGAGAAGGGGAAGGGTCCCGCACCCCGTACCCGGCTCCCTTGCGGGCGGTTACGACGGGAGGAAGTGATGGCCAGGGAGATATTCAGCGCGGTGGAGGTGGCCGCAGAGATCTTTTATGTGCAGCGCCACCTCCCCAAGACCGTGGCAGCAGGGGGCAGGCTCGCGTCAGGGAATGGCCTCCGGGAGCGTCGCCAGCTGTAGGAAAAGGTGTGCCGGGCCATGCGGAGGGAGTCAGGGGTCCGGCGCACCTACCAGCAAGTGACGCACCGGTGGTCGGACCTCCTTGACCCCGAGTAGGAAAGCCTGTCATGCCTGCAGTAGGATAAACTCATTAAAGAAAATAGTGAGTATCGGCGACATTTGCGAATTCGCGCTCCGCGAAATCAAATTTGCAATTTGCAAAATCTGCGAATTCGTGCGAATTTGCGGATTTTGGGGTTTTTTGCGTGTTCGCGGGGCTTTTTGCGTGTTCGCGGGTCGCTTGCACGGCGAAGTTACCCATGCGGTCGTGTATGGGTGCGGCCATCTTGTTTGCATGATGTGTTTCCGTTTCCGGCTGCTAGTTGCGTTCTCGCGTCGTATGCGGCGCGCGATTACGTGTTCGTGGGCGTTTTCGCGTGCTCGCAAGGGAAATATCGCGCGAACTTACCCACGTGGCCATCTTGTTTTTCATTCATTGCTATGGTTCTGTGCATGGTTTCTAATCCTCCTTTCATCTGTGCAATCCTTTGTTTCTTTGGACTTTTTTAATCTTTTCTACTCTATATCTATCCCTCTTTTTTTCTAGATCTATATTTTGTGTTTTTTTCAACTTTTCGTTACTTTTAAAGCTACTTTTTAAAACTTTTTTTTCTTTACTTTTTCCCTATTCTTTCCTTTTTTTTTCTTTCTGCTGTACAGCACCATGGCAAAGGGAGCCGGGAAGGAGAAGGGGAAGGGTCCGGCACCCCGTACCCGGCTCCCTTGTGGGCTGTTACGAGGGGAGGAAGTGATGACCAGGGAGATATTCAGCGCGGTGGAAGTGGCCGCAGAGATCTTTTATGTGCAGCGCCACCTCCCCAAGACCGTGGCAGCAGGGGGCAGGCTCGCGTCAGGGTATGGCCTCCGGGAGCGTCGCCAGCTGTGGGAAAAGGTGTGCCGGGCCATGCGTAGGGAGTCAGGGGTCCGGCGCACCTACCAGCAAGTGATGCACCGGTGGTCGGACCTCCTTGATCGCGAGCAGGACCTGCTCCACCTGCTTGGTGTGGAGATCCCTGGCCTTGGTGAGTAGCTATTTAATAACTGCTTTGTTTTCTTCTGCTCTGTGTTATATTGCTAATATATGTTTTTCCCGAAGAGCAAGAATGCTGCCAATTTGATTACATTGCAGGTAAATTTATGTTTAAATAGCTTCTGTGATTGCAGGTGCTTGCCTGCTCAGTGGGGTTGCTACTATGCTTACTTGTTTGCAACTTTGTGCTCATTTGGCCTGAATATGTATGAGTGTAGTACTTTACAGAACTGCGTAATGCTAGAGAGACTAGAGACTCAAGTCTAGTCCTTCCTTTGTACTCCTGCTGCCACTAAGAAGAAGAGATAGTGATGGATTGATAGGTTCAGGTTGAGTATATTATGACTTGTTATTACTTAGTA
The DNA here is from genome assembly GCF_964263255.1 of Lissotriton vulgaris. NCBI lineage: Eukaryota > Metazoa > Chordata > Amphibia > Caudata > Salamandridae > Lissotriton > Lissotriton vulgaris. Next base: position 783,252,653 of record NC_141696.1, read on the forward strand.
GTAGTAGTAGGACATTTTTAGTGCTCTGCAATCATGATGACAGACTGTGTCCTTCACGTCGCGTGCTGCTGAGTGGTGGCAGTTGTAGTAGAACCTTTTTGTTGTTGGTTTAGTTAGTGATTTACATAACTTTCTAAGTAGACGGTCTGCGAATCCAGCAATACTGTACTAGTATCCTCCTAGTTGACCAGATCAGATAGGTCAATACATGTAGTGCAATTGTTGCAAATTTGTTTCCCCGAGATAATTTAGGATTGTGGTCTTAGAAATCAAATATTTCCAAAAAACAATCATCCATGTTTGTGTTTATTTCATGATCATCAGCACCTCCCAGGGGCAAGAGGACAGCACCACCCCAGACTCTGGCGGAACAGAGTGGGCAGGAGGAACGGTCCACTGCAGGCTCTTCTGCTGGCCCCAGTAAGTAGTTCTGTTTTTAAGATAATTATACTTCCCTAACTCTATTTTTTACAAAATAGTCTTTGATGTTCTTGTAGACTGTTTCTACATTCTTATCCTGCCTCTCTACCATCACTCTCTGTGCTACTACTATTTACTATTATTTATGAGTCGTCTGTGTAGGTAGCTAAGCTTGCCTAGTCGGCAAACGGTGTTAAACAAAACTCTGATCCAGCAATAGCTCTAGAGGCACTCAGTGCAGTCCTCTGGGTTGCCCTTGCTGTCTATTCCAGTGTTCTTAATGTTAGTGCTTTGACAATTTCCAACAACAAAATGTCAATGTCCACAGAGAATAAGCTAGTAGTTGTCTTTTTGATTTGATAGTAGCACATACCATATCGCTAGTGTTTCAGGGACTATTCTGCACATACAAAAGTATGGACAAGAGAAATAGGACATTGTTGATGATAGGTGCAGTTAGACTTTCCACATACCTCAGTCAGAACTAACTGTGCGGGACTCGGGAGCCCTCACCTTGTTGGAACTTCAAGTCCTCCTGGTGGTGATGGGGAGCAGTTGGTTCTTTCTGTGATTATAAAAATGTTGCACGTTAAAGAGCAAGCATTCATCAGTTGGGCCAAAAAGAGTTGCATGTTATGGCTAAGCATATAAGTTAACACCCTCCCCAAAACTGTGACTTCTTTTCAGTCCCAATAATTAAATTTTTTTAACATTTTCTCTTCCATTACGAGACGAAGTATGGGGTGGTGTATGGCATCTAAAAATATGACATGTTTTTTTTAGGCGTCACAACATCTGATGCAGCACTTGCCACCACCAGTGCCGGGGCCAGCAGCGCGGAGGGGTCTACTTAAGTGGCAGCGCCACCAGGAGGAGCTGAGGGGGATTGCTCAGCAGCGGCGGATGGTGGTAAGTTATTAGTACACTACTACAAGTACACTGTACTGTTAAGAACAGTTACTGATTTAGAACTACATTTCTTTTAGCCAATCACAGAGAAGTCAGTCACCCTTGACTTAGCAATAGCATTAGCGGCGGTAGTTCACGAGTAAGCAATGGCCCCCTCTATTTGACTTCAAATCAGCTGGGAAACTTTTATCGTGAAGCCAAGTCATATCAGATGAACTTGAGGGATGTGATGAATGAAAAGGGAAAGAACTTAGGGTCAATGGAAGGACGAGCGAGGAGTAACATTTATGACTAAAGAATGATACGTGTTTTTGAATGCAGGCAGAGGTGGCTGATAGGAAGGAATCAGATGCATGGCTGCTTGAAGCAAGGTTGGTTGGAGGAGAAATAAAAAATTACTGCCTGTGTGGGTCAATCAGAAAATTCATGTGTGGTGTGCATTGCAATATATCATTTGGGTGAAACTCAAATGCAAGTCAAGACGGTGGTTTACCAAATAAAATGAAAAGGGTGTTATTTGGTTGTTGAGAAAAAGTAAAGTTGTTATAGTTGAGACATTAAGACGAATGATAGACGTTTACTTTGGAAGCCTGGATGGTATCATCTTCCTCATACATAGCAGAGGTGTATGTAGAGCAGACGCTCAGTGCATGAAGAGTGTTACTTTGTTCGAACAGAATGTCCGTGCCAGAGTAGCAAAGCAGAGGAAATCCAAATACTACAAGTTGTGATTGTTCTGAAACTCTCCCTTGCCTAAAGTAACAGTAATGTAGTTTACTTTGCAAGCACAGCATATATTGTGTACGTATTGTATAGTTGACAATTATATCAAGTCAAGTCCCTTCCTCCGGCAATTATAGTTACCACACTCACTCCCTATGTTCATAATTTTCTTTCTGCTGTGTTAATCATGGGTGGACTATCGCTGTTGTTCACTCAATCTATCAGAATAAAGCACCTAAAGTCATGCATCACATAACCAAAGAGATCATGTGATCGGCTGGAGACATGATCACAAATTAATAATCTTCATTTTCCTTTTGTAGTACTGAAGGCCCAGGGGAGTGCAGTGAGAAATATAATTCACATTGAGCAGTAACCCTTGATGTAACCGAGTATGGACAGAGCCACCTATACAAAAGTAAGAGCTTCCCTATCCCCACCTACATATACTGCGTAAAGTAATTCATGCAAGTCTGCGTCATCATGGCTTGTGTCTCTTTTTTTTTGGGTGCAAGCTGAGTGAGCTGGCATTATGCCGGCTACCACAAGTTCACGTACAAGTTATTTCTTTCACAAAAGTAGAGAAAAAAAGACAAATACTGGTGTACTCTCTTACTCTCTGACTATGTATTGAGTCCATAGTTCTGCCTGGTAGTAGAATTCCTGAAACTCCCACTGTTACAGGCCCACAAAGACGGCGGAAAGATACATGCCAAAATGTTATACTGTGCTTGCAAATTGCTAGTGTTACTGTGAGACAACTTTCTGTTGAATTATTTTGTGTTATTGTTAAAGAGTATTGGTTACATTACTTTTCTTTCTTTCTTCATATAGATGTTCCCAAAAAGCTCACCAGAGGGGAGATGGCTGTCCGGCCAGGGCCCCGAAGATGGAGGCCATTTGTGTTGAATATTGCCAGCTGTGGGCTTGGGAAAACGAGGAGGGAACATCAACAACCTCCCCCAGCACTGCCCCCGTGTCCACCAGCCAGCAGCCTCCATCCCAGCGCCGTGCTGGGATAGCCCCCGCCTCAACTCAGCTGCAAAAAAACCATCAGCAGCTGGCCCCCTCGGAGCCTGGAAGGCACGCGTGCACCGCCTAACCTTACGAGTGGACTTCCTGGAGCACTAGGTGGACGACCTAGAAAAAAGCTCCGGGACCTCCGCAAGGACCGCCTGCCCAAACACTGCCGGAAGTGACTGTGTCCCTTTCCCCATTTTTAAAGACTGTTGGGGGGTGGGAATCGGGAGTTGGGGATTATTTATTTTTGGACTACTTGAAATGGACAATTGTTTGTGTTAGGGAGGGTGGGGACTAGTTTATTTTTGTTAGGGGAAATACATCATTATTTTTTTTACATACTTCAACATAGTGTACGCTTTGATCTTATTTTATGGGGTGGTTGGCGGGAGTTACGGCACGTTTGATTTTCATCAAACTTACCAGCATGAATTATCTAAAATGTCCAAAAATGTTCAATAGTGCCACTAACAGAGTTAGTGAATTCAATTGGCCTACTAGTACTTTACTTGTACTACTATCAGTCTCTCCTCCGCATCCTAGCCCATCTTTCTACCTCCCCAAAATGCTTATCTTACCTGTGATTCGTGTTTGAGAATAGAGCTAGGCACAGCGCTGGCTGCATGGCAAATGGCGATTACACCATCCCGGACCGAAATTCAGTTGTTGTGGTGTTAGTAGGAGTGGTACCACACTAGCAGTAGCAGCATATGAAAAACAAAGTAAAAAAATGAGACATTGAGTGGCCTGAGAGGAGTATTAGAAGGAACAGTAGCCTAAGCAATGCTGAAGATAGGTATGGGGAAAAAAGAACTGCATGGATGATTATGGCTACAACAAGAACAGTGACACAGCAGTGTAACACAACAAGTCTTCTTGACATGTAGGAGGATGATGTTGACGATGGATCCAATCGATGTTGGGCATGAAATTCAGAATTTATTTTAAAATACTGTAGTTTTTTTAACCAGAATTACTATATCCTAGGATTCATCTAGCTGCCCTAAAATTGAGTTGAGGAGGTTGCTTGCACCTTATTCTCCCCAGCAAGTGTGTGGAATTATTGTTGTAATTTACTCACACCTCAATGAAAACCACACAGCCCGGGGGAAGAGGGTTAGGGTTTGAAACTTGGATGGGAAGGGGGTTTGTGGGGAAAGTTTTGTGGAGAGAGGAAAAAAAATAACACAGCATGGACAAACAACAAATGAAGATAAACAAATCTTTGGATACGAAGCTATCCATAAATCTTTTAAGGGACATAAAGGAAGTGCATGCACTACTGCATGCATGAAGTTGTTTGCTAAATGGATAGGTTTCTGAAAAGTAAGTAGTACTTTCTACAATCATACAATGTACTACCTATGAAGAAACCATGTGACAGTACAGGGCTGCAGTAATTACGCATTTTCACTTACCTATCTGCCCTCAGAGAGAAGAACCACTTAGCACAATAAATTAGTTTAAAAAATAGCAAAGAAAATACAATGGCTGGAGGGATGAATTGAAGCAGAGAGCAAACAAATGCACAGTCACACTCATAGAAGTTCACAGCAATAACATTACTTAAAAGATAAGTAGAAATGAAGATGGATACTGTAACTGTATGTTGTTATAGTTCTCCTGTTGAAGTTGGGAAGTTGCATGCATCCAGCCATTCCTATATTTCGCGGTACTCCTCCATTCCATCTGACGCTACGCCGATCAATGTTGGGGAGCAGAAGACACCTTGTCCACTGCCTGCCTGGTGGATACTGAATTGCGGGTTGCTAAGCCTGAGGTCATCCTTTTTGCCATTGCACAGGGTAAAAGCCGGCCTGTAATTGTTGATGGAAAAACAGGAAGTGATATTAAAACACCACGGAGAAAAAAATATACGGTAAGCTGTTTAGTGCAAAAATAACACTTGCAGTTTCAGAGTCGACAGTATTACAAAACATGCAAGCATCTTTTGGAAAGTGCGTACTCTGAGTCTCCTTTTCAAGGATAAATAAATGTGGGCGAAATTTACGGCTCTTTCGCCTCAAGCTATGTGGAAAGTGTAAACAGCGATTTTAGAACCCTAACCCTAACTCTAACCCTAGGCCCTAACCCCCCTTTTTCACCATGGATTTTGTCCAACCCACTTGTGCCCGATATTAGACCTTCCCAGCATTGCCCCCAGACCCGCCAACCCACCCGCAAAAAAGTAGAACCCCCCGAAACAGGTAAAAAGCAAAAATGCAAAATCTCACACTTAGAATATTTTCGGCCTTCCTTCGATTCAGTCCAAACTCGCTCTGCAGCTAGGCCATAACTCCCCTTTTTCACCATGGATTTCCTTAAAAACAAATGCAATCAAAATTAGACTGTGCCAGCAGTGCTCCCAGACCCCAAAACCCACCCCCAAAAACCTAGAACCCCCCCAAAACAGCCCCCCAAAAACAAGGAAGTGAGCAAAAACTAAAAAACTTTTTCACCATGGATTTTTTCCAAACCACTTGATTCCGATATTAGACCTTCCCAGCTATGCCCCCAGACCCCTGCAGCCAAAAAAGCAGAACACCCCCAAACAGGCAAAAATGCAAAAACGGGGACTTAGAAAAATGTAGGCCTAGTTCCCAGATCACTCCGTGCGCGCTCTGCAGCTAGGTCCTAACTCCCCTTTTCCACCATGGATTTTCTCCAAACCACTTGCAACCAAAATTAGGCATGCCCAGCATTGCTCCAAGACCCCTCAATCCCAATCAAACACCAGGAACCCCCCCAAAAACAAGGAAGTGAGTAAAAACTGAAAAACTTTTTCACCATGGATTTTGTCCAAACCACTTGATTCCGATATTAGACCTTCCCAGCTATGCCCCCAGACCCCTGCAGCTACCCGCAAAAAAACAGAACACCCCCAAACAGGCAAAAAGCAAAAATGGGCCTACCTTCAATTCAGTCCAAATGCGCTCTGCAGCTAGGCCCTAACTCCCCTTTTCCACCATGGGTTTTCTGAAAAACAAATGCAATCAAAATTAGACCGTGCCAGCAGTGCTCCCAGCCCCCCCGACCCACCCCCACTAATCTAGAACACCCCCAAACAGCCCCCCAAAAACATGCAATACTGGTATATTCAAAACATGGCAAATTCCGCTGTTCACAAAACATTGCTGTTTTCAGCACTTCCACTACTTCGATCCTCTTGAAACTTACCTGGACAGTCACTTGTTCCAGCGATTCCCAAGAATCTCAGCAAGGCAGAACAAAATCCAACCACTGCGCACTTTGAAGAAGAAGAAGAAGAAGGTCTATGACTAGTTTTCACTTAGTTTTCACCCAAACACACGCGCCCCCAAAACACCCAAAAAGGCTAACATTCTGCCAATTCTGGACCAAAGAACACCAAACCAACCTAAAACCTTGCCAACATCATTATGAACGAGCCTGCATCGGGCCCCGAGCCCTAGACTCACCATGAACTATACCAACTTAAACCCAAAAACCCTAGTAAATCGCACTGAACCCTAAACCCTAGATATGCTTTGTCTGTCTGTTCAAGAATTTGCAATTTTTTGGTAATTTCGCGAGATTTGTGAAATACCGAAAAACAGAAAACTTTGCAAACATAACGGATGTTTGGCCCAAGCTTGAGGCAGTGCCATCAGACGGTCAAGGCAGGCACCACTGAGTGAAGCAACCTGATGTAGCATACCTAGGCTCTCTGCCAGACAGACAAAGCATATCTAATTGTATGCAGCAAGCCACATAGCCCCAATTTTACTTGAACTGCTGTCTGGAGTGGACTATGCCTGGCATGACCACAACAGTACACTGCCTCGCCCTCGACCACTACATACTACGAATAGACAGACATGTAGTTCTGCTGTAGAAGTTGTTGTAGACTGGTTACCTGTTTGCCACTCACGAATTGGCCATAGTTCTTCCGTAAACCGACGCTGATGATCCATCCATCCCAGTGAGTGACTGTAAAGAAAAAAGATATATTATTTAATCAATCATCATGGTATATTGGCAAGTGAGTCCGCTCCAAGGACATTTTACATATTGTGAAATGCAACATAGTGCCCCCTGAATTTGAAGTACAATTTGAATTAAACAAGGTAAAAAAAAACAGAGTAGTTGACATGAGTTACGATTACTGTGTATAAGATTAAATAATAACTAAGACAAGACATATGATTCATCATTTCATGCACACAAAACAAACAGCAATTGGTTTCATCAGAGCCAGACAGCCATTGCTGTCCACTGCATGCCATCTTCTCAATTATTCATTAGCTGTTCTACTTTTTGTCCTCATCTTCTTCGGAAAGTGAGGGCCCACAGGGCAGCCTCTCCTGTCAATATCAGAAGTAACTCTGTCAGCAATCAGCAAGCATGTAGTCAGTCAGTAATTTCAGTCCCACTTGAGGGGACTCGTCGTAATCCATCCATCTGCCTTGAGGGAAATGGATAGGGGGAGTCTGGAGGAGGAGTATAGAGGAGCATGATTGAGTTGTGAACTTGTGAACCTCAGGAATGCAGACTGCGGCACCTTCAAATCAATAAGGAATATAAGATGAAGACAGTGCTGCTGATGGACTTGTTGTGATTAGGGGATTAGAGTTTTGTTGTGGTAAAACTTGAAAAACAAAGAAAGACACACAGGAATAAAAGTGAATAAGTACGAAAAAAAGGACGTCATTTTCATGCCTCGGTGTCAGGGAAGTAGAGCTCATCCTCAAATCTATGAATTGAGACGGGAGTAGGTCAGCTAACAGAAAAGAACTTCCGTCACCTAAGTCGCTGTCCTCTTCTTCCTGCGTGCATTCATGTACTTTATAATCTGGTGGTATGAAGTGCTGATTCATCTTGATCAGTGTTAACATCTCCACATTTTTGGCCAAGAGGTGGGTCTTTTTTGAAGTTACAATAGCACCAGCAGCACTGAAAACATGTTCAGAAGATACACTTGCGAGTGGCCTAGACAAATAATTTAGAGCCAGGTTGGTGATCAGTGGCCATATAGGCATTTTCCTGTACCAATACAGCAATGGGTTCTTATTAACAAAGACCTCTGTTGGGTCATCCAGATAGGCCTGCACCATCGACTCAAGGTTCTTCACGGTTGCTCCACTTTGCGAACCATCTGTGGCCTTTGCAGCACTGGAACGAGCAAACCCTTGATGAGTTAGCCAATCCGCTTCCGACAATATTATGGCTGGGCCTGGTGCAGGTGAGGATGATGATACGGTTGCTGCTGGTGTCGTTAACGGCTGTGAGGGAAAGTGACTCCCTTCGCCCACAGATTCAGAAGTGGAACTTGACGCCGGATGGCCTGCTGATTCAGTTGGACTTCTGCCGGCTCCTTCAATATTCCGCCAATCTTTTTCGAACCGAGTGGCTGACACAGCTAGCCAATGTTTGTACTTTGAAACATCTGCTTCATCAAAGGGAATGAATGCTTTGCTGGCCACTGTCTTTTTGTACCGTGGATCCAGAATAGTGGCACAAATGCAATTTTGTTCTGTATGTCTGTTTTTAAGCCTTTCATTGTCAACTAGGTGGCTTAATAACCTCTCCGTCAACTGATATGCGTCTTGCTTTTCAGCAGCATCTCTGAACGTTGAAGACACCGCCTTCAGTTGGTGCTCTAGCATGACCAACAATGGGATAGCTTTGCCCAAAGAACAGTCCTCCCTGCTGCCACGCGTGAAGACCTCAAAAGGACAAAGCATGTCTGTCAGGCTTTTAACTAGCTTCCATTCCACCAACTCTAGCCTCATGTCTTTCATAGTAGAACCCCGTCGAAAGACATATTCATTGATTACCATGCACTGCTCAGACAGACTCTCAAGCAAGTAAAAGGTTGAGTTCCAACGTGTTGCCACCTCCTGGATGAGTCCTTTGACTGGCAGTCTACGTTCATGCTGAATGCCCCTCAGTTGCTTCCGGGCCTTAAAAGAATGGCTTAAATGTGTGCAGATTCTTCGGCAGGTGGTCAGTAACTTGCTGACTGTGTTTTCATTTTTCAAGAAATCTTGCACCACGATGCTAATACTGTGCGCCAAACACGCCACTCTTAAATAGTCACCTTGCTGCATGGCCTTAACTATATTACTGCCATTATCCGTAGAAACATAACCAACTATGCGATTTCTTGGATGCAGCCATTCAGAGACCTTACTGTTAAACTCCTCCAAAATGTTTACTGCAGTATGAGATTTCTCCACTGCAAACATGGCTAATGTTGCATGTTTACGAGTAGCTTGAAAAAGTGTGTCCGGGTCAACACCTGCTCTTGAATTGTCTCTAACCCCTGCGAAAAAGACCCAGTGTGCAGTGATGCACATGTAATCAAGGGCTTGGCAACTGGAACACATGTCTGTTGTCAAGTGGATAGTGTTCACAGCACTCTTCTGCAAAGCTGCCCCAATCACCTCCAGCAAATCTTGATGTAGTGCTGGAACCGCAACTCTGGCAAAATAGGACCGGCTAGGAACCTTCCATTTAGGGCAGACTGTTGCCACTAGTTCTAGAAACCCCACCCCTTCCACAAAAGAAAAAGGGAGAAGGTCCAGCGCTAGCATTTTAGCCAGCTTTGCGATATACAGACGTACGGTTGGGTGGTTGCTTTCAAATGGCGCCTCCGACCACAACATTCCGTGAATGGTGGGCTGGATCATTTTACGTGATGATGATGATGACTTCTTCGAACCAGTTAGGCCCAGTGATGTAGTTTTTCGCATTGGTGTCCCTCCCAGACTCTTACTGTGCCTCATACATGTTGCAGGGGTAGAGGGTGTGGGCGATACCACTGCAGTGCTGCTGCCAGCGGTACTGGGTGTGCCAGAAAAATGTCTGTCGCTTCTTCACTTCCACCCTGCACCATCAGCCTCTCGTCATTATCAGATGCAATATCAAGGGATACATTTGGATTTGTTTTTCTTTTGCCTTCCTCGATCTTCCTTATGTGTGCTTCCCAAATGATAGTGTGGTGTATCTTGAGAGAACCTCTCTGGCCTCCGGTACCATAGTTGGTACCAAGCTTACCCCGACTGACTAATGTTTTACAAATCGAACAAACGACCATGTTTTCCACACTTTGGCTAACAGTAAAGAAGTCCCAAACTGGTGTCTGGAAATGTCTGCTGGTGGTGGAGGTGTTACTTTGAGTTTCAATGCCGGATGAAGTGGAGGATGGGCGTGGCTGAATTTGTTTCTGTTGTTCACTTACAGCACCACTACTTGAGGTCGAGCTGGATGGAGGTCCCTGCCGGCCCTTCTGACTGAAAAATATGGAAGCTGTAGGTCGTGTTGGTGTTGTAGTTAACTGCGTTGGTGGTGGTACTAGTGCCACGCCGCCCACATCCCGCTCAGCAGCCATTCGGGATAGGGTGTAAATGTCTGTCTGCTGCATGCCTGCTGGGGCTGGAGAGACGACTGTGATGACTGGGTCATCGTCAGACTGTTCATCAGCAGCAGAAGACACCACTTCTTGTTTGTCGTCATCACCCATAAGTCGAAGCCTTGCGGGAGCCTTCCTTTTAGGCTTAGCTACCTTTGTCGGCTCATGGCATGCCTCACTCTCAGACTGCATTTGTGGGTTCCAATCAAGATCAAGGTCATCAGAATGAAGAGGGCTTGAAGAACTTGTAGAAGAAGTAGCCCTCCTTGACCTTTTTCTTGCTGGGGATCTGGAAGGCAATGGATCATCATCAGGAGGAGTGCCTTCCTCGGATGATACCTCCTCTTGAATATCAATTTCCTGATGTGCCCCTACTTCTGGAGGAACAAGCGTTGTAGGCAGTTGTGCCGCTCCATGAACCTCTAGTTGCACCTCTCCATGCACCTGTCCATGCGCCTTTCCTTGCGCCTCTACTTGCGCCTCTCCTTGTGGCTCTACTTGCGCCTCTCCTTGCGCCTCTCCTTGCGCCTCTCCTTGCCCATGTACTTGCGCTTGTACTAGTTGCACCTGTGGTTGTCGTTGCGGCTGTGGTTGTTGAACACTCGTCAGCTGAGTTACACCCGGCGTTGATTGGATGGTACTTTCTTGTGATGAGCCAAGATCACTGGTCGATGGTGATTGAACAACCAAAGTGGCTGCCGCAGCAGCACTCATGGTCTTGGACCTAACTTGGCATGGTGGCACTGAGCCCAATGAAGCGGAGGTGCTGCTTCCAGCTTGGTCCCCGGCAGACACCGCTGCTGCTGCAGGCGTAGTTTTTTTTCCCAAAAAAGGTGTTGGTGGGCACACCAGTCTCCTTGGTAGGTGGTGCCACTTGCTTCTTCTGCTCCTTCTTACTGGCAGTGGCACTGGCAACTTTTTTCGCTGAGGCGGTACGGCCACCTTGCTTTGGGGCCATCTGCTTCAGATGTCAGAACAGCAGGCCGCAGTTGCAGAGTTGTCTTGTCTGTGGCCACACGTGACGTCACGTGACGTTGTGCTGCACACACCGCTGCGGAACTTCTTCCTGGCACCAGTGGTTCTCTTGTGCACCTAAAAGCAAGGGAAGCCAGAGAAACATCAATTAAACACCCCAAAAAATTGAAAACACACAAAAATCACCACAATCCAATGCCATCAATGCCCTCAAGGATGTTTAAATTCAAGACACCCCACAGAAAGTCTAGGTCCATGCACCACTGAGTACCCCTGGGAATAATGGTTGAAAACAAACTGGGTGCAGGCCTGAGCACACTGCCTGGCTTCAAAATGGCCCCTTGATCCGCACCACATGGCCAGGCCCTGCCTGTACCAGGCCTCAGAATGGCCTCCACCCACATGGCCAGGCCCCAACAACACCCCAAAAAGTCGAAGAACACACAAAAATCACCACAATCCAATGCCATCCATGCCCTCAAGGATGTTTAAATTCAAGACACCCCCAGGAAAGACTAGGTCCATGCACCACTGAGTATCCCTGGGCATAATGGTTGAAAGCAAGGCTAACTGGGTACAGGCCTGCGCACACTGCCTGGCTTCAAAATGGCCCCTTGACCCCCACCACATGGCCAGGCCATGCCTGTACCAGGTCTCAAAATGGCCCCCACCCACATGGCCAGGCCCCAACAACACCCCAAAAAGTCGAAAAACACACAAAAATCACCACAATCCAATGCCATCCATGCCCTCAAGGATGTTTAAATTCAAGACAACCCACAGAAAGACTAGGTCCATGCACCACTCAGTGCACCTGGGTCTACTGGCTAGTGAGGCTTTACAGGCACCCCAAAATAAAATAAAAATCATCATATAACAGTGAGTTAAAATTCCATGACATAAATGAGAATTAAGTAAAAAAAAATCACAGAAACAGTTGTATCATGCACCCATGACTAACCCTGGGCCTACTGGATACTGTGGCTACCCACAATATATATATTTTTTAATGTTGTGAAAAAAGTTTTAAAACTGTAGTTGCCTCAACTGCAATGCCTCAAACAAACAACATCAACTTACTCGTAAAATCTCAAGTCCAAAAGTGATCCAAACTCCAAAGTCCAAAAAGTCCTCAAATACAAATATCCAGCAGCAGCCACAAAAAGTAATCCTTCCAGCTCCAGATCCAAATCAAAAGTGACCAAGGCATGGACAAAGCACTGGGAGGAGCCTGCTGGACAGGAACAGGAAGTTGGAGACTCTGGGGCACTTCCTTCCTACCACCCCCCCCCAAAAATGGACTCCTTGCACCGAAAAGTGCAGCCAAATGTCAATCTGAGGAGTTATTTTGATCAAAATCATCATTTTCACAAGGTTTATGCTTCCTGCTGTGGATTTCTTGTGCAGAATTGCAATTTTTGCGAGCTGTTCAAATCTCCCACCGGAAGTCAGCTGCGCGCCGCATCTAAATGTTCGGCATTGTTTACTCCCGCAATGCGTGATCGCGGGCCTTTATGACGTACTCGCGTTGTCAAACTCTCACTGTGCAAGATTGCGAGCTACGATAACGTAATTGCGTTAGAAAAACTCTCGCGCGATCCCGCAGCAAGATCGAAAATGGCGCAGCACACGCAAACCGGGAAAAAATCAACTTGTCGGACTCAGAATCACGGTAAGACAACGCCGCGCGCGCAATTTTGTATTTTTCAAGCGCGACCAAGCATAATAATTCGCAGTTTGCGAATTTGCGGATTTTTGGGCAAATTCGCATGATTTGTGGATTGCGAAACTGGCAAAAATCCGCAAATTCGCCAGTGAAACGGATTTTACGCCCATGCTTAGAAAATAGTGCTTACAGACTAAATAAGACGTACCATGTCACAACAGAAGTAAAAGGGCCAGTCCTCATGGGAGGTTACAAATGAAGGCAAGGCGGTACCAAGGAGGGACTAACAAACCTATTAGCGAATCAGAAGCCAGTATTTACGAAGGACAATGACAAAAGCAAATGACAAATATTGGTGGAGAGGGGGTGGGGCTTCAAGTGTATACTTGAATACAGCATGCGCTGACCAGGCTCGACCTAAAAAGGGGGTTACATTAATAGGTTTGGGTGTGGCTACAGGTCGGAAGAATAACATGAATTCAATCTTTTTTAGGTTAAGAGTGAGAAGGTTCTCCTTCATCCAGTTTTGGAACATTGCCATCTATTTTTCAGCTTGGGGAGCTTGATGAGAAAGAAGGAAAACAGTTTGTGAACTCCACCTTTAAATTCAAAGAAGTACTCAAGAAGAGCGAGCAATCCGGAGAGCTCTATTGTGAGAATGGAGTGCTCTGGGCTTATAATGGCTGGTATAAGCCTGGAGCTCCAACATTCCAATGTTTCTTTGTTTACAGCTCTGGCTGTGAACAAAGGCTTCAGGGATCCTGAGGGGATTCCAATTCCCTCAGGCTTCCAAAAGGCTTTGTTTTTTTCTTAGAACATCCTGCCCTCTGGTGACAGAATGTTCTAATAGCCTTATAGCCCTTCGTAGATGGGCTATATCGCTATTAAAGTCCCTCTCCCTTGTTAAAGGCCCTCGCCTTCGGCTCGGGTCCTTTAACGCTGGAGAGGGCCTTTAATAGCCGTTTTAGCCCTCTATGGCGGGCTATAAGGCTATAGTAGACCTAGAAAGCAAGTTTTCCAGTATTCTATGTATGTCATCCATTATTTTTATTGATGATGTTTCAATTCTGTGCCCCACTCTGAATCCGGATTGGTCAATTGTTCATAAATTCTCATTGTGGGCTCGTAGTATGTGACGGATACAACAAGGCATTACTTGAACTATACAGATTGCAGACCTACTGGCCCGAGCCACATTTGAACTTCTTGGTGGCCATGTGAGAAGTGGACTGTCCACACAACAGAACAGGATGCCCCCCAAGCAAGCCTAACCCCCCAAGGACCGGGTGGAGGCCGGAATAAACGGGGGACTACGGGGCACACTACCATTCGAAGATGCTACTCCCTCTACAGGTCACAAGGGGGAGGAGGAGACAAACGGCAAATCGAAAGCCCAGGAGCAGTGTCCCACTGAGGCAGTGGTGAGGCTAAAGCAGCCAACAGTTCCTGGGATGTTCTCTGGATGAGGCCCAGTGGGGTACAAGAAAGCGATTGGCATGGAGGGGACAAGGACAAAGCTGCAGAAAGATCAAGTTAGTGCTGGGGCCCATATCCTGCTGAACTGCATGAGTACAGAGTTACTGTCAGGTGTACATGTAAAGGGGGCTGGTAGCTGCGCAAATACCTTGAGCTCGTTGCAGGATAACTCTGCTGAAGGGGGAGACATGATCCGGCTGAAACGATTGACCTTGGTGATGCAAGGGGAGAAAGTAGGTCTAGGGAACCCCGTAGGCTTTATGGACTTAAGCAGTACCCAGCTACACCCAAAAAAAGTCAGATATCTGGAAGGGGATACGTTTTACTCCCTAACTGATGACTCAGAAATTTCCAATTGAAGTGAAAATGGTGATACTGATCTGGATAACTCTGGAGGGGACACAAGCAGTTCTATAGCTAAACCAACTACTCAGAAACGAACATCCATTTTGAATAGGAGGAAAAATTGGGGGGGGGGGGGGAAAGTCTTGAATTCCAGAGTTCTGAATCAGATTGCAACAGGTCTAGCCAGATGAAGTGGGACTACTCAGGTACTCACTTCGAGTTAGAGGGCGGAGGGCTAGGAGAAGATGGATTACAGCTCGGAGCAGCTAAGCTATTCTCAGACCCAAAGGCTATTTCTGATTCCTCCCCCTCGATGGGACTAATTTATTCCACCATATAGCAAATAAAAGTAGAAGCATGGCGCAAACATAAGAGGGCTCATCTGGCAACAAAAGATTACATGGAGCCATTCGAAAAGTTAGCAAGGCATGCACTGAGATTGCAGAACACACCACAGCTTGTAGTACTAGATGCCGGGGCAGAGGTTACGGGGCGGCACGTCTCTGCGAATGAAGCCAGAATGATGGATGTTTTGTGGAAGGTCGAAGATTTCAGGAATCACCAGCGGTGGAACAACCTGAGGCTGCTAGGCATAGCAGAGAATTCTGAAGGGGATGACATTCAGGGGCTTGTCCTATAGTTGCTGAAGGGGGCCTTCCCGGAATTGCTCCCTGGGACTGGGACTCTGAGGTGCAGAGAGTGCACCGATTCCCACTAATGTTAAAGAGAAGGGGTCAGAGGGATCAGAATGAGAAACCTAGACCCATTCTGATTTTTGGGGGGAATTTCTTTCTGAGGCAAGCAGTATTTGATGAAGCTAGACCTAAAGCTAGATGCTCTGCTGAAGGCCATACCTTCCTCGTTAGGCCGGAAGTTCTGTCATACAACGGTGGAGAAAAGGTGAAGGCTCCAACAACTGATTACGCCCTTTCAGAAGTTAGGCTGTGAAGTGTATCTAATAAGCCCTGCATATCTTAAGGTTGTTCACAAAGGGATATACAGGGTGTTTTTTCAGAGATCCAGGCTCAAGAGTATCTGCAAGAAATATTGCGCAAGGGGAAATAGAATGGAAAAGGAAGGTCCCAAAGGCCCCTGGGGACACTGTAATAGGGAGGGGTATTGTCCACTCAGATTTCTTGCATTTTGGTTTAAATTAGGCATGCACTAGAGTTTTCTATTTTTGACTTAAGTAGAGGGGTGAGCAGCAGTGGGCGACAGCAGTATGCAGGAGGAATCACAAGGGTCTTCAGACCTGTTTTGCCTGGTTAAGTGGTGGGGGGACGGAAGGGGTGGGTTTGATCCAAAAGGGCTTTTAGGGGTGAAGGCAATGTTGAATGTGGTGAAGATGCATGGAATGGAACTGAGCACTTGTGTAAATGGGTGATTTAAGGATCGCCTCCATTAATATCTGTTTTTTAAATAACCCCAAGAAAAAACATAGGATTAATGAGGACATCCAACATTTGAAGGTAGACATTGTGTGCGTCCAGGAGACACACATTGAGGCAGGCAGAAGAGAGGTCACGGAGCTGGTAGTTTATCAACTGATTTCTAGTACATCACAGGGGATACAAACATGGGGGGTTGCTATTATAGCACGCAAGGGGAGAGCCAGGTTCCTGTGCTCGAGCGTGCACAAAAGGGGCAAATGAGTTATCACACAATGCTGCAGAGGGATCATTGTTCTTTCACTTTCTGCTCAGCGTATGGTTCAGTACTGGATGATCCTGCTTTGTTTGAGTGGCTGAATATTGAGCTAGTTGGGTGGCCGTTCCCCCTAATAGTTTGCCGAGACTTTAATGTAGGTATCAACTCTGAAGGGGGCAAGCTAGGGGGAAGATTGTACCAAGGGCGCAAACCTAAAGTCTTTAAATCTTTAGTACACTTATGCTGCATGAGCTGGTGGATGTATGGGATACGAAATAACAGGGGACCCTGGCTATACTTTCTTCTCTGCTCCGCACCGGGTACATGCCAGGCTTAATTATTTCTATGTGTCTCAGGAGATGGTGCAGACTTGGCATATATATAAATATCCTAGAGTCATATCGACCACAAACCATTGGGATTTAGAGGTGGCCATACAGGCTAACCCCTCACCGGTGTCGCGCTGGACTTTCGATAGGGCTTTGCCACGAGGGGTATATCCAATATATGAAGATTTGGCTTCCTAGGTTTATTGAGGAGAACAAAGCAAATGCCCAGCTTGATATGGTTTGGGACATCCTCAAAGGAGGGATAAGGGGGGAGACAAGTAGATATGGTTGGGCCAATCAGAGGAAGAAGAAGATACTTGTTTAAGATCTATATGAAGAATTAGCGGAGGAAGAAAGGCAGCTGGTTGAGACAATTGCAGGAGGAGACATCGATAAAGCACATGCAAGAGTCGCAGTGGGGAAATCGGCAATAATCGACTTTTCAGCAAAAAAAACTGCAGGGAAATATATGGCTTGGTGCAGTAAAATGTACAAAAATAATGAAAGGGTGGGACACTTACTAGCAATGCGCACAAGAGAGAGGATTAGGGATCCTATTTTTGGCTCAATCGTCGAACGCTACTGCTGTGCGCTCTTTGTTTCAGAGGTTTCACCAGCAGATGTACACAGAGGACATCCACTGTGAGGACAAAGATATAGAGGAATATTTAATGGGACTCTCAGGTGAAAGGTTATCTTTGGAGGAGAGGGAGCTGCTAGAGGCCCAATCACAGAGGATGAAGTAAGGGGGGCAAAAAAGTCACTCTCAAGAGGGAAAGCAGTAGGAACCGACTCTATCCCGGGAGAGTTTTATAAAAAGTCCACACCCTGCCTAAATGGAGTTATGAGGGATGTGTTTTTGAGTGCACAATCGGGGGGGGGGACCCCAGATTAATGGCGGTCTGCCAATATAGTTGTGTTCCCAAAGAAGGGTAAACCCATCAATGAACTGGGGTCATATTGCCTGATTATGTTGGTAAATAGTGATATTACGATATACTCCTACAATTTTAACCAATCGATTGGCCAGGGTAATTAAGAAATTGGTTTCTCCAGTCCAGCATGGTTTTGTCCCTGGTCGTAGCACGGTTGACCATATCTGGCATTCTATAACATTATTTGATGCCTCAAAGATTGCCAGAGACCCTATGGCGTCAGTTCTGCCGGACGCAGAGAAAGCCTTTGATGGGGTCTCCTGGACTTTTTTATGGGCTATACTCAATAGGAAAGGCATGGGGAGGGGTTTTATTAATGCTAAACAGAAGATGTATCGGAATCCAGTCGTGAGAATTTTGACAATGGGGGGCATGTATGATTCAATCACGACCAATCAGGGAACACAACAGGGATGCCCCTGTTCCCCCTTATTGTTTGCACTGTAAATCAACCCTTTAATTAGGAAGATCAAGGCGAACAATGGAATCTTATCCATGCTCAATAAGAGGGGGATACGAAGATTTTAGCCTATGCTGATGACCTCATGATCATCACTCCCAACCTCAGGGATGCCCTAATGGAAATTGAAAGTGAAGCTGCAAACTTTGGGCTTATCTCAGGCTATCAGCGTAATCAAAATAAAACTTGAATTGTGACCAATAGCTTGGTACACCTAATCAACAATCGGATAGCTCTGAATGCGGGATATCTTGGGCTAGACATCATGGCAGAATATTGTCAATATAAATCTAGGCCCATGGTTTGGCAAGGGTAAAACCAACCTTGCGCAAATGAACAATTTGAAACTGACATTGATTGGGAGAATTAACCCCTTCGCTGCGGCGGCTTTACCGCCGCAGCGCTGAGGGTGTGGGGCGGCCGCGCGGCAGTTCCGTGCTTGTGACGGAACCGCTCCGTCACGGCTCGTGGGTGAGCTGTGCTTGTGACGGACCGGTTCTGTCACGGCCCCGCCCGTTCTTTAGAACGTCAGGGCAGGCGCGGAATTCGCACCGCGCAGGCGCGGCGGCAGGGATGTGACGGAACCGTTCCGTCACCAGCACAGCCCACCCGTGGCTCGTGACGGAACGGTTCCGTCACGAGCATGGATGAGGTTAATGTGATTAAATGTTATTCCTCCCCAAAATTTTATATATTTTTAGAGCCATCCCCTTAGAGGTAGAAGGTTCCTGGTTTAAATCTTTAAATCAGATGTCTTCTAGATTTTTATGGGCTGGTCAACGCCCCCGGAGAGCTTTAACGTTTTTCACTCTCCCAAGATACTGGGGCGGATAAGCCGTACCCAACTTTCAATTGTATTATTGGGCATCGATATTGCAGCAGATGGTAGGCCTTCTAACAGGGGAGAGAGTACCTTTAGAGGGAGCGGCTCCTAACTCTATATATGAATTAGTACAGGGTATAGAAGCTAGAGGATCTCTTTTGAGGCATATAGAGTTTGGCTATTTTAAAAGGGTCAGGTTTAAAATCTTGATTGGTGCATTTAAGGTATGGACAGCTGTCCAGAAACAATTTGGGTTAGGCCGGGTGAATAGCTATACCCCTATGTATACAATGAATTACCCCCAACCATCTTCAAAGATAGGTATATGAAATACTGGGATGAGTTGGGTCTGAGGAAGATCGGGGACCTTGTGGATGAGGGGGGGAATACTACTCTTTGATGCAATTAAAGACAGGTTCGGAATAGGGAATAGGCAATTCTTCAAAGTACTTACAAGTAAGCGATTTTTGGTTAAAAAGGTGGGGAAAGGGGTGGTTTCTCTAGGGTGGTCGTGATTAACCTATTGCTGAAGTCTCCACCGTCATTGGCTATTTTGTACAAATTATTAAATAAAATAATGGAGGATAATCTCACTAAACATGTGATGTGGATCGCTGGCATGGGCTTCTGCAAGTTGGGACTGGGGACTGTAAAGACTCGCTATATTTAGCTCAGATATCATTTATTGTTGCTAACCTACAGATGCAGTGTTTTAAAAATGATTTAATCTATAGATTACCCAAGCTAAGATTCACACTGCCCTCAATGTGGCTGCTTTGCAGCCGACCTTCTTCACATGTTCACAGACTACCCCAATCTTGACACTCTTAAAAGAAACATCAGTAGGATGATGGTAGAGCAGTTGGAATTTAAGGTAGCTCTCTCTTCTCAGCTGATGGTTTTAGGGGTGAGCGATATGGAAGTGCCATGGCATACCCTTATATATTTGTTTATTGTCATGACTGTACTAAGACTTTGGGGCATATTATCAAGGGGGTTTATCTCCGCTTTTTTGGCTTTAAAAGCCAAGAAAGCGGAGATAAAATTATCTCCCTATTACCTAGCTGTTGCTAACACCAGTTAGCGACAGCTAGTAGGAGATAGCGACCATCTTGGGCCCCACTTTGCATGTCAGTGATATTTATCACTAATGACATGCAAAGTAGGCGTGCCAAGATGCTAGCGACTGGAAACAGTCGCTAACATCGCAATCTCCTATTACCAACTTTTGGAGATATTCGCGCTAAGCGCGAATATCTCCAAAAGCTAACACCTGCCCTGAGCAGTTCTTAGCCATGTTATCCAATAGGAGGTGGATAACATGGCTAAGAGCATTAGCTCGGTAATGCATGAATATCGCTGACTTTTCAGCGATATTCATGCATTGCGGCCGATTTTTATCGCATTTGCGATAAACCTTGGTAATACCAAGGTTTATCTGCGATAAAAATCGCCGCAGCTGAGCGGTAAATTTTTGTCTCTAACCAAGCAATAGCGATAATTATCGCTATTGCTTGGTAATATGCCCCGTTGTTTGGCCACATATTGGCTGGATCCTGAGCCACCAACTGGGCATCAATGCCTGGGTAGGTTCCTGGCAGTACATGTTTGGGAAATGGCAGTATATGAATAGAGAGGGAGGAGAGATTGGAAAAGAGGGGCAGAAATTTGGGCTCCGATGATCAGATGGATCAATGCTATCAAAGAGTAGAGAGCTAATGAATGGGTGAAGCTGTTATGGAAAATGTAAAGACGGAAGAGGCTTTGAACTTGAGAGTTTAAAATGCACTACACTTAACTGATGTACTTGCTTATTGCCTTCTATGTGCCTTTTCTTTCCCCTATCTTTTTGGGATGTTTCTCAAAAATGATACATTTTGTTGTGATTTGGATCATAAGTGGGGGGAGGAGGGGGGAGCTCTCCTTCCTTTTATTTGGACATATGTATTCTTAAAACATATACTGGCAATATACCACTTAAAGCATTCTCCTAATATTTTATGTAAGCTTGTCGGCTGCCAGTTCAACGCTTGAAAGGAAGACTGTCATACCAAGCTGTTTATTCTTGATTATATTGCTTTTGCTTTTAAATTTGTGACTTAAGACTCTGTCATACATTCATATTAAATTGATACAGCAAAAACAAAACTTATGTCCTGCTGCTACTTTGAATCTATTTGCTCTAACAATTGTATGAATTGAATATAAAATTATATAAGAGTGCCGAGGTCTATAATTGTATTTAAGTATTCATATTTATTATTTATACAAGAAGTAGCTGCCATAGTTTAATGGGAAATATGGCATGGTCTCTGTGACACTACACTTTACCCAACCTCAATGTAAATGAATCACTGTGTTCCATTCTATTCAACGTCCAATCATTGGGAAATGACATCCTGAAAACTCCCAACTTGACCCTGTTACATTGGTCAGGATGTACAGGAACTGCAGATCTGAAGGGCATGGCCTTGATGTTTTGAACAGGAGGTGTTTATGGTAAGTCTGAACCTAGCATATATTTGCCCCTTGATTGGTGTATGTTGGGACAGAAATCCCCCTCCATGGTTAAAACATTTACCCCTGTCCTGTGTGCCCAACTGTACTACACTATACTGTACTGTACTATCCCTAATGCTGATTTTCTCTCATAGGCAAACACGGACCATGTGCGTCCACCATGAAATAAGCCTGTCACACAGACTGCAGTCTTGTTGGACTGGTACGGGCACCCAAAGAGCTACTTTCATAGTGTTGGAAGGCTACCGCCTTCAACAAGAGTTAGACAGCACAATCAATATTTTGGCAGCATACCATGTGGAGTGCTGCGGAGTGCAGGATGAGTGACTGCACTGGGTGTATGGGTGCCTGGGAAGAGTACAGTGCAGGGTCAGAGCATTACTGTGTGATACATGAGCATTTACTTGCTGTAATTGCATGTATCGAGCTTGAGAGGAATACATTACTTGATAGATTTAGTGCTATGCAGTGCATGCGCCGGGAAAGCATTGCTAGATGTACGTACCCTTGAGTGAATTACAAAACAAAAAGGATAAAGTGTTGTGCAGCATGCGCATGATGAGGCAGTCTGTGTATTTACAAGAAGCATGCCCTGGACAATACAGAAAAGCTACAGTACTGAACAGTACACACAGACTGAATGTGTGTGCTAAATGTATAATAATGTGTTTGCCCGTACCAACATTGCCAGACATTCGAGTCATTGCCTGGATGGAAGATTGCAGCTATGACCAACAGGTGAATCCTGCAGACCAAGAGCAGCACCTGACTAATTCCCCTAAGGACCATAAAAGGCACCACTAGAGATATTGCACCCTTGCTGGCCTCCAGTTAGAAGCTGGAGGATTCAATCTGCCCAAGGGAGAGAGTAATTTACCTCGTCTTCGTGGAGTAGGCGTGGCTCTGATCTCTGGTACAAGCCACAGCGCTGCACAAGGGAGAGAACCCGTTCTTGCCAAGTGCTGCATTGCGTACTGCAAGCACGTGACTTCGCTGAACATGATCAGGACTTGTGAGCACCCGTGGAAAGGGCACTTGCTGCACTGTTTAATGCTTCCAAACTACTGGAGCAAACCACTGAAAGGGGCCTGTGGGGCCCGGGAGACTCACTGTTGAGGGTGCTGCAACACCCTAGACACTTTTGACTAATTCCTTAATAGTCAATGGGGATCTCTTGAGTATGGCCTATAAGTGAGCATTTGCATGTTGCAGTGAATGGAATTGAGTAGAATGGAGAATAACCTGACCACGTCATAAGGAAGAGGGTGGGACAGGGATTTGCCTGACAACTACTAGAGGTATGACCTCAGGGGAATTGTGTTGTTGCTCATCAATATCATTATTTCTTTGAATGTGTAGAGTTCGAAATAAAATACTTATTTTTCTTATAAAAGTAAGTATTTGACTGAACATTGATTTATTTTTTGGATTTTCTGTACTTCAAGTAATGAGTCATATTCTCTCACCTGTAGCTATGATTCCCTTCACCAATGAGGGAACATTTGATGGCTCGTTGTAGGTTTGGCCCCGAACATCAGGAGTAAAAGCCTTCACCAGTAATCTCTTGCTGCCCCGTGACCCTCAGAAACAGGTTTTAACTATTGGTGGCAAGCAGCAGAGTGACTAACTTTTCGAAGCCAAAAATACAGATATTGCATTTGCCATTTCCAATCTGTGCCAGCACAGCAATAAGTCTTCTTCGCACTAAGGTGATATGCATAGACAATGGAGAATGGAGAATTGACCTCAGCAGCGTGTCCATAGATTAAATCAAGTATTTATGTAGAACAGAGGGTGGAGGATTCACAAGAGTAGGGACAGAGAGGTCCTCGCAAATGTCATTAGGGACCAGCTCGAAATTTTGGCTGAAAAGGATGAGGCTTTAGTTGACACTGGGGAGGGAGGGGAACCATTGAAGGAACCCAGGAAGAGAACGCTGTGGATTCAGGATCTAGGATCCTCTTATCACAGATATATCCCAGACACATGCTGAGTGTGTCCCCTTATGCATTTTCTAGTTTCAAAAATACACTTCGCATGTTTAGTTTCTAGAATACCTCAGGTGTGTACACTACCTTGAATTTCTAGGGTAATACTGCCACCAATTTATGGAGTAAATACCTTTGGTGGGGTGAGTCTAGCAGAGATCCTGAGTTTACAGTTGACACTTCAGAAAGCTTTGGCTAAGGAAGATGAGAAAGCCAGTGAGTTCAAGATGAAGAAACTAAGACTAGCCCATCAGAAGCAAGAGGAGACGAGGAGAGAGAAACAGGAGGAATGGGACCCAGGAGAGAAGTTACGTGAGGGAGAGAAGAAACAGAAAGAGTTGGAGGAGAAACAGAAGGAAAAAGAAAGAGAGCTGGTAAGGGAACAGATAGCCCTTGATTGAGAAAGAAACATAGGATGGTAGCAATGAAACTTCATCTGAGATAAGTTACTCTACATCCAGTTCAGTTCAGGTCAGGTTGTGGCCAAGGTTCAAAAAGATATTGTGCATGTGTGTGTGGCGGAATGTTAGGATATTTTGGAATGCTTTTTAAGCATTGCGATTACATGTAAGAGGCAGGCCTTATTTTTTTATTTTTCTATTCATTTGAGTAGTATATAGCGCTGACTAGACCCGTAGGTATCAGAACACTTTACATGAGGTTCCACAATGTTACAAAGTTATATCTGTTGCTAGAAAGATTTAAAGAGCATAGAAGTGGAGAGTAGAAGGGTAAGGGGTGAGGAAGAAGTGTAAGAGGGAGATAGGGTGGAGAGACAAAGGAAAGGGGAGGAAGGAGCCATAGCAGTGAGACAAAGAGGAAACTGCCCAATGTTCGACTGGGTAGGTGACGGCCGAGGAGAAAACCCAGGACAATCTCATCTATAGCTGTCTGGCAGCTCCACCAGGCATCAGCCATGTTGCTCAGGTCTCAGTGTTCAGAAAAGCAGATTAGAATCGAAACACGGGCTACAGTTGCAAAGTCAGGAAGCGGAGAAACAAGTCCCCACTAGGGGCTATAGGTAAAAAGGAACGGGGAGGGGGAGTAATCGATAGTGGGAGCTGGGGCTGTCTTTAGGAATGAAGGCATAAGTGGCTGCCATATTAAAGTAAGGCACATCATGTTTAGGCCTCTGTGGAACACTGTGTAGGGCCTGCTCGTGCCCACCTTGGATCAGATGTGGTGGCTGTTGGAGATTGCAGTGGTTGAAGACAGGGTCAGGTTTGTCATAGGGGGTGCAGGGCAGAGAATAGAGAACAGTGCGACTGTAGTCCATAGGGGATCGTGGACAATGGGCGACGCCTGACATGGGTAGATCCAACATACCTCCACTCAGCGGCATGGCGGTCGCCGGTGTAGTCATGCTTCAACAGTCACTGAGGTATCCTCAAATGTCGCCTATTGATTTCAACGGCAATATAGAAATGATGGTAACTTTAAAAAAAACACAGGAAAAGTATATCCGCAGTATTTCACGTATCGTCGTTGATGTGGTCATCTGGTTAAGTAGCCTTTGACTGCCCATCCAGAGCTATCACAGAGATCCAAGTGCAGAAGGGGTACTTGGCCCAGTTGCTTAGGATCCATAGTATGTTGGGTCCTGGGACATCAGGAGTAAAACGCCGCAACCACCACTGTGGGGCCCAATAGCCCTTGCGTGCCCGGTGGCCCTCTAAAGAGTTCTGACATTGTAGCTGGTGGACGATTTGCTTCCATTAGGCAAGTCATTTCAGAAGTTATTTCCTATTTTAGTTAAGCACGTTTATCATGGGCAAGCTTGCATTTATTATATAACTGGTACAAATTTCAATTGTCTTTTTACTAGATACAAGTAAAATAGGTAGACAGGAATAAGTAATGGAAATTGTTTCCTAGTAATGACTTCAAATTGCATATCATTGCCATCAAAAATTAAACTTGATGTTCCAGGGGTGGCTCCTCCACTAGGGCTGAGGAGCGTCGCCCCACTGCTTTCTTGCAGTGCGAGAAAGCCAAAACATAAAAGGGTAATAACTTATAGATATTTATATTTTTTGATTGATTAGCACATTGTGGACTGGCAGGTGGGTGGGTGGGGCTGCTCTTCTCTTTGAGCAGGGGAGGAGTGGTTTTCCCTCTTCTGAGTGTGCAAAGACTGTTTGATCGGTCCTCTCAGGCCGCCCAAGCCAGTCATGTGCACTCTGCCCTTCTCCATGCAGGCTGCATTGCAGCATTGTGATTGGCTTTGGGGAGGGACCCTGGCTGCCTGCTTCCTGTTCTTGACAGAGGGAGTAGAGTGGGAAAGCAGAAGCAGAGAAGACGCGGGACCCAGCAGAAAGATACGTTTAATTATATTTTATTTATTTACCCATGACACCACTGCGATCCCCGCGATACCCCTGCAAATCCCACTGCTCTCCCCATGACCCCTTGCGCCGGCCCCCCCCACCCGCGAGCAATGCCGCCCACAACTGTGTGATTCCTTAGACATTGACATTTCAAACGTAAATTGAGCACATGCATGGTCAGTCAATGGCAAGTAGTTAAAATGTAACAGGAAGTTTAGCACTGTGTGTGGGTTTACCTATTTATAAGACAAATAATTATATTTCTTTCGATAAACAAAATTCCTCTTCAGATATATTATTGTTAATATTTCTTTCGGAAGTACACATTTGGGATTTTGAGAGAAACACCTTAATTAGAAAATCGGACAACAAAAAAACTATTTGATAAAGCTACCTCTGTTGTGCCTTTAACAGTGAGACCCTTCCTTCCCACCTAGGGGCATATTATCAAGGGGGTTTATCCCTGCTTTTTTGGGTTTAAAAGCCAAGAAAGCAGAGATAAAATTATCTCCCTATTACCTAGCTGTTGCTAACACCAGTTAGCGACAGCTAGTAGGGGATAGCGACCATCTTGGGCCCCACTTTGCATGTCAGTGATATTTATCACTAATGACATGCAAAGTGGGCGTGCCAAGATGTTAGTGACTGGAAACAGTCGCTAACATCGCTATGTCCAATTACCAACTTTTGGAGATATTCGCGCTAAGCGCGAATATCTCCAAAAGCTAACACCTGCCCTGAGCAGTTCTTAGCCATGTTATCCAATGGGAGGTGGATAACATGGCTAAGAGCATTAGCTCGCTAATGCATGAATTTTCAGCGATATTCATGCATTGCGGCCGATTTTTATCGCATTTGCGATAAACCTTGGTAATACCAAGGTTTATCTGCGATAAAAATCGCCGCAGGTCGGCGATAAATTTTTGTCTCTAACCAAGCAATAGGGATAATTATCGCTATTGCTTGGTAATATGCCCCCTAGTCTTTTCTCTCACATTAGATTTGCACACTGTTATTCACATGGATTTATTTGTATTAATTGTTATTAGTTTGTTTTTCTGTAGACGGGTTTCTCAGTAAATGTTTGGCAGCTGATACAAATATGGCATTGTAGACCCGTGATCGAGCGCGTGTGGACATGTGATCTAGAGAAAGCCCTTGGATGTGCATTAAACTTCAGTTTTGTGTGTGATAGCTAGGTGCCACTTTAAAGGTTTATATGCCCTAGTATGTGTTTAAACAAATTGTGTCTTGAGATTTTTGCTGTGGGGAAGCAAGTAGATCTATGCCTACTTTGAAATCTGTCTATACCTACTCCCCTATCTCTCTACACCATTGTGGTAGCCTTGTATCTATATCAGATATTAAGAGGAGTCCCTTTTATATTCTCCAAAGGATAGTGCCAGTTTGACCACAAGTGGGAATTGGTCACCAATTCATTTCTAAAGTTTGAATTTTGCCCTGCTTGGGAAAGGGCTGCATGTTCCTCAACGTTTCAGAGAGGTTTGAATCTGAGGAAAATTATAGGACAATGTCTCCTGCAAATATATCACTGTTTCCTGGACAATACTGAACAGATATCGGAGAGAGGATGGCGAACAACAGGCGCAGGCCAGTGTTTAAGTGTGTATTAGTGCTGTGAGGACAAAGCTGGTATACATCTCTACCACACCTGTAGTCTTACAGAATCTGTAGAAGAATACAGGTCAGTCAGAGAGCTACTAAACACTATGGGGCATATTAGCAAGGAATTTCGATATTTATCGCAAAACATGCTATTAGCTTTATCTCCATTGTGCTTATATATCCAGAGATAGTGTCGAAATGCCTGAATATTGCTGGAAATCCAGCGATATTCATGCATTAACGCCAATGGGGACTTAACCTGACAATCCACCTCCCATTGAAGAAACAGGTAAGTCATGTTTGTAGCAGGCGTTAGATTCTAGCGATAATCGCGCTTAGCGCAACTTTTTTACATTGCTTTGCCTGCATTGCTAATAGGCGATAGCTGAGTTAGCGACTGCTTGCAGTCGCTAACAGTTTGGGTACGCTCACTTTGCATGTCATTAGTGATAAATATCGCTGACATGGAAAGCTGACCCCAAACAGGTCGCTATCACCTGAAAGCTATCGCTAACTGCAGTTAGCGACAGCTTGCTGATAGGGTGATAAAAATATTGCAGCTTTAGTGGCAAAAAGTGCAGCTAAAGCGGCGATATTGCCCTTGCTAATTTGCCCCAATGTTGTTAAAAAGTAGGTGCGGTCAGAAAGCCTTAATCTTGTAGATTGGATCCAGCAGAAGCGATTAATATTTCTGTATTTCTGTTAATCCACAACCACCCATAAAACAAAAATAATTTATTAGCTTGTGGTTGACTAAAGTAAAGGGATATGGAATAATTTAGAAAACAGAAACACTAGATATCATCACTCTGACTCATCATTGCGCAAGGCCATTGCATGCAAACATTATGATAGTTCTGGGGCCTCCTGGGAAATGTATTTTCCTGGATTATATATGTGTGCATCCATCTAAAACATGAAGCATTTTTCTACGTGCCACCAAGACTCAGTGCACACCTCTACTCTTTTTTTCCTCTGAATGCCTACTTGACCTGCCAGTTTGGAGTATTGTGCTCACCTGCCAAGCCCAGAAGGATAAATTAGGCCATTGATCATGACAGGTCACCATAAGTGCCCCCTTTGCCCTCAATCGGTGGCCGCGAACCCAAGGGGGCCTGCTGGGAGCCCCCCAAACACCCTTTCCGACATGGTTTACATGTCAGACAGGCCAGCATGGAAACCATGCAGGAAACTGTGCATCATAGTCCCATGGGTGGAAAGGCCCACCTTTTGGGACTACTAACAAGTTCTGACAAGTTCTGACAAGTTCTGACTGGCCGATGAGCCCATTGGAAGCCAGCTGAAATGACCGGCTGGTTTTGTTTTCGACTACCAACAATGTAATGCGGTTGTCGGAAAGCAAACCAAGGGGCCTATTACGTGGCTGCTCGACCGTCGTTTGGAGCCTTTACAAGCCACACCGTAATCGGCCTCTATGTATCTTCATCAATGTGCTTCTCTTTCCAGGTACCTTGGGGTTTTGTATAACAGACCAACATTGTTAAATGTACCTTTTGAGACCCTTGAGTCGGTCTGGAGGCCCTGTTTGGTGACTCACATGTCTTGATTACTGCCATCGTGTGCTCCACCTAGAATTGTGTTGTGGTATAGGTGGTGAGGCTGATGAGCTACAGGCTTTGCGTTAATTGTTCTTATTTCCAAGCCCCTGACGATTTCAGGAGATTAGAAATACATTTTTAAATGAGCTCAGGTGTCTTCAGCAAACTGGAAGGTTTCCTACTCTTATAATTTATGGAAACAGACCATAAATCACCAACTAAAAAAAAATTGCTGGTTGTAGGTTTACGTGCCTCGAGCTCCATGCTAAAAACCCGTAGCAGGTCTTTCACATAGACGCAGTCTAAAATGAAGTGATAGGTCATGTTGTGCGTTGTGCATCCTCTCAGGCAAACTTGTAGTTGTATGCTGCCACCAAGGGCAGCAAAACACACAAGATGATGGACGGAATGTTGCACAATGGCATGGTTGTTTTGTATTTTGCCACCAAGGGCAGGGCACCGATTTGTTCACTGGCATTCTTTGCCTGGATCCATCCTTAGATAATCGTGGTCTACTGGTCTGGGGATGCTGCTTCCAGTCTGAACTCTGTCATGAACTTCCTCAATTCTACAATGTGATATTGGGTATTTCAGTTGTAGAGGTGCAGTGGGAACCCACTCTGCCCATCTGAGTCACCACCATGTCCATACCAGGAAGAAGTGTACTAACAGGAAGGCAGCGTGATTTTCATGTTCATCAAACAATGTTCCTCATACAGTGGCACATGAAAATTGTGGTGGTGTCTGGCACTCCTTCTCCTTCATCTTAAATGTGTACACCATTCGAGTAGCAGATGAAGTACTGAAACATCTGCTTGATGGTCTTGGGTGTTCTAGGTTGCACTAGCCAAACTTGGATTATATATTGAAATACTGGCAGGGTTCAATTTTTCAGGACCAGTATCTTCCCCTCAATCAACAGCTTCATGAGGCTCAAGCATTACTGGTTCTTTAATTCCATGTTTTCCATGCCACTACTTCCCTTCTGAACCAGGCTTCTAGAATCTTCATGAAATCTTGCTTGAGACGGAATGATAGAGCCTAACCGGGGTTAAGCCCTCTGTCTGAAGAATAAGGTCTCTTTTTCAAAATCATTTTTATGGATTTCAGACAGATATATCATACATTTCACAATTTGGGCATGTAATAGCAATATCACTATTACAGTTTACATGAACATGTCAATTACAGTTGTTTCATTTTGTGATAATCGTTGGAGTAATGAATTTTACGTGGCATGGTTAATGTTGGCTCGGGACACGTTTTCGAAAGCTGGTGCGCATCTTGTCCAGTGCTCTCGCACAGTAACTACCTGCACAGATGGCTGAAATATCGTCAGTGTAGAGTGAGCACTTCACTTCTATATGCCACTACCACCTGGCACTTTCATTCTATTGATGCTCTAGTTCTCCCTGAGGCATTTTGCAAGGATCTCTATGGAACAAACAAACAGAAGGGGTAAAACCGAAGATCCCTGTTTGATCACTTAACTGACCAGGAGGGCTGTGTTTCCATCTTATTTCCGAACCAATGCAGATATCTCCCTATACATGGTGTTCTCTGTGTCACATAAGAAGTCCCCCAATCTTAGAACCTTGCTTGGCTCACCATTGGACTAGCTTACCAAGGCTCTGCCTGCACTTTTAGGTCTTTTATAAATTTGATTGTTTCCTGAACCAGAGCCAGACTGTCCACATTCCTGCCATTCTAGTATCTCAGTGGACTGATCCCGGTGGACTGTTTTCACTATTACTCTATTACCTTCTCCAGAAAGTTGGCCACTAGCTTTGTTAGGAATTTACATTTCACATTCAGGAGTGAGATAGGACTATAATGCTTGAGGTCTTCTCTCCCTCCTTTTGGCTTGTAGAAAAGTGGAATCATAACTTCATTCAGGGATTGTGGCATGCTACTTATTCCACCCATCTCCTCATGTAGCTTAATGAAGGTCACTCCGATCAGGTTCAACATAAGGTTTCACTGAGAAACCATCACTGCCCAGGGTCTTGCCACGTTTAGATGATCTTAGTCTCAGGTGTAGCTTGTTCGGCATTAAGGGGGCATTCAGGCCTTCTCTCACTTTTATGCTCAGCATTTTTAAGCTCCCCCAAAGAAACTGTCCACCAAGTCTCTTTTCAACACCTTCAGTAGTTGAGTATGCCATAGAAATTGGTGACGACTCTTCAAGGTTGTTCCGTTTCCTCTTGGAGGCTTTATTCTGAGTCTGATGCTCCATCAGCTGATTGGGATGAGTAAGGTTTCTGAACGAAGAATGAGTTGCATTTCTCATACTTCTTGTTTCTGGAAGATAATTTTACCAGATAATATCCAAAGTGCTCAATGAGTCCTCTGGGGATTTTCTCTAGATTGCTACTCATAGCTGATCATGTGAGTCCAATTTGTTACAGGTTCTGAAGTCTGCTTTGAAGCATACTAAATTCACTCTTCTTTTCCTGTGCATCAGTTCTGCTTGGGAAAATTCCTGGAACTTGTCCTTCACCCAATCCACCACTCATTGGTAAAGTGAAACAGTTCCTTCATAATGTTCAACTCAACATACCTAACTCTCAGGTCTGCCATTAACTCTGTAATTATCAAAGGAGATCACAAACATGGAGCTCTGAACATTCTTTGCTGCTCAGGAGGTGATCAAGTAGTTGATTAGGGAACTCACAAAGCGATCAAAGCAACTAAAGAAGTGGTTACTGGCATTCTCCATCACACCTCTAGTGACATCTTTCAAGCATGCCTTACATCATCAGCAGCCTGGACACTATATTCATTTCTGCAAAGTCTGCTACATTTGCCCTCCACTGCTGTTTGTGGAAATTAAATTTGCCCCTCAAAAATCTTTACCCGAGAGGTCATTAACTGCAGTCTAAAGACCTGGGGCAGTTCAGCCTGTCATTCTTCTGCAGGGGAACTGGTGGTGGGCATACACACTGCTGAACCTCACTGTGTCACCAGACCACAACCATCAATATACGGATATCTGTTGCTGCTGAACTTGCCATGTTGGTTTCTGAAATTGCTATGTAGGAACAATTTATCTAAACTGTATGACAGTATGCAAAATTATCAGTTGCAGTTTGCTGATACGATGTGTGAAAAATTGGGTTTCTGGTTGAGGGGGGTGGGAGCCTTTCTCAAGCAACAACCGCAATCCCTGTCAGGGTGAACCACAAAATGTACTAAATTAACCTGTGCTTAGCCCTCTGGTAGCTTTGCACAAATGCAGTCAGGCTTAACTTAGAGTCTTTGTGTAAAGTTTTTATGTGGCACACAAACAGTAATAAAGTGAAAACACAATGCAATAAAAATCCCACACCAACTTTGAGAAACAGAGTAAAGGTTAATGGATTACTTGATACCAAAACACCAAAAATCTAATCAGTAGAATTGGAGATATGCAACTTCAAAGTTTTAAGGTAATTTTAGCACATAAAAGTTCAAAGCACCACTCATGGTTATCTGGTCATTCTATACCAGGCGAAAGTCACAAGTTCAGCTAACTGCGATGGAGCTCAGGACAGATACGGGAACCAGGTTACTCCCCCTGAAAAAGTAACCTTTTCAAACTGCAGTGAAAAGAGATCAGTTAACTGTGGAGGAGGCTGCAAATAGCAGGGAGAGCATCGCAGATGTTGTCTCTGTATTATGAAGAGTAGGACGGGTGTTGCAGATAGTTGTCACAGTAGCGTGAAAGTCCATTCAGGCATTGCAGATGGTCATTGTTGGGGTTCCACATTGGAGGTCACCACATTCTTTTGATGCTGCAGCATGAAGTGCAGATCTCGCATTGCTGGTTGTAGCTGGCTGTCACTGTAGCACGAAGAGTCCGGTTCACTGGAGCTTCGCATTAGCGGTTGGTGCCAATGGCTAACTCTAGGAATGAACTTGCTTATTCACAATTGCTAAGAGCCCAGAACATTAGAATCTTTCCGTTTCCTCCAGGTGGAGCACAACTGATGGCAAACCAATGGTTCAGGACCAGTAGCATTTCATTTGCAGCCCCAGGGAGCATGTTTTACCACTTGACTAGGGACTTAAAAAAATTATATGTGCCAATGAGGTGTAAGCCAATTTTACCATGTTTAGAGGAGGGAACACAAGCTCTTAAGCACTGTTTAGCAGCAAAAATGTGTGCAGAGTCCTAATGTCAATGTAAACAAGAGGAGTGAAAGTAAAAGGGGGAAACAACACAAAGAATGCCATGTCTGACACAATGCAATATTCTTCAACGGGGCTGAGCCCTGGTCTATAGCTGATCTAAGCAAATTGTCATTTTGACCCAAGGTCTGTCTATCTTTTACATCTTGAAAGGGTATTCCACTGCTGCCTGGCTTGTATGAATCCAGAATAATCCCAACATCATCAATGCCAGTCATTGTAACAAGTCCCAACATATCTCACACTCTTTCTACAATACCACCCACAGTAAGAAGTCAGAGTTTCTATGAAAGTTACAGTTCACAGTATACCTATCAAAATGACAACTCGTTGTCTCATCATAGAACCTCTTAGCTCATTTTACAGTAACGCCTCCTCAACCCCTCACCTTTCATAGTGAAACCTCAATAAATACCTTTATCAGAAAATACGATCCAATATCTCACAGTAATGCTACTCAATTATTTTTGCAGTAACTTCTTCTCTTTTATCCCATGGCACCCCCTCACTCACCATCTCTCCCCCTCCTCTTTCTCACTTGTTCTTTCTCTCTCTTTCTTACTCCCTTACCATCTTTGGAAGCGCACATCTCTTCAGTCTGGTCTCAATAACCCCATGTCCTGCAGCTTTCCTTTCATATGTTGACTCTTCTCCTATAATTCTCCCTTTCACTCTCAAATCTACACATACAGCACTAGCTTATTTATTTATTTATAGATTTATAGAGCGCGTAGCTGCCACAGCGATGAGGCGTCCCAGCGCTGTCAGACACCCAAGAACCAGAACCATGTAGTAGCTGGCAGTTGGTACATTACTTGCAAGGAAAGAGCCAAGTTTTTAAGGTTTTGCAAAATGCTAGATGATTTGACATTACTCTCATCGAGAAACGTAGGGTGTTCCAGAGTTTAGCGGCCAGGTAGCCAAAAGAACGACTGCCGGCCCTCGCTCTCCGGATGCGTGGGACATGGACTAAGGCAAGATCAGCGGAGCAAAGCAAGCGGCCTGGCTCGTAGTACTCCAGCAGATGGAATAGCCCTGATGGGGCCTGTCGTGCCAGGATCTTATGGGAGTAACACAGTGCCTTAAACTCGATCCGCCGTTTAACTGGCAGCCAATGGAGTCTAGGAAGCACATGGGCAACTGAGTGAGATCTAGGCAGAGCGACCAAAAGCCGAGCCGCCGCATTCTGGGCCCTCTGAAGACGTTAAATACTTGCTTTGTTAGCGCCCAGGTAGAGACAGTTGGCATAATCCAGTCTGGACACAACAGATGCCTGGATAATAGTCTGTCGCACTTTAGGGGGAAAGAACCCGAGCAAAGGTCTAAGGCCACGTAAAAGTCCAAAACATGTCGCTACGACGGCCTTTGACTGTTTATCAAAAGACAGATTACTGTCAAAACATACGTTCAGATTTTTTACTGCCTCTTTGGGGAGAGGGGCGGGCTTAAGGTGAACCGGCCAGCACTGGTCGGACCACAGCTCGCGATCCCTGCCAAAGAGGAGAATCTCGGACCTTGCTGGCGTTAAGCTGTAAATAGTTAGCCGCCATCCAGTTCGAGATTGCCAAGAGGTCATCCTTAAACTTAATCAGGTTATTGTCACAACTCTTCGAGAAGGCGAACACCAGTTGGGTGTCATCGGCGTAGGACACCAGTGACAGCCCCCTGCTCCTGGCCACTTCAGCCAGAGGTCTGACATACAGGTTGAACAACAAGGGACTCAAAACAGAGCCCTGCGGTACTCCCCGATGTAAAGCAGCCTCCCGAGAGTGGTATGGAGGAACTAAGACCTGGAAGGACCTGTCCCCAAGAAAGACCGAAACCAGGCCAGTGTCAGGTCCCTCAGTCCTACCTCCTTGAGACGGTTCAAGAGGATCTCATGGGAGACAGTATCAAAGGTGGCACTGAGGTCCTGGAGAACCAGTGCCGCGGTGTCCCCTGTATCCAAGCTCCCTCGGATGCACTCTGAAACGGTCAGCATAGCAGACTCAGTGCTGTGCTGTGGCCGAAAATCGTGAAGAGTTATATCAAGACAAGCATTCTGCTGAAGGAATTCGGCCAGGATTGAGTTAACATGGGATTCCACCAGCTTGGCCAGAAAAGGGAGCTGGGAAATTGGTCGATAGTTCCCAGGGTCACTCGGGTCCAGAAAAGGTTTTTTAATAATGGGACCACTTTGGGGTGCTTCCATGCCCGGGGGACGGAGGCTAAGATTAAAGATAGATTGACCAGCTCACGACAAACCGGGGAGATTGAGGGACAAAGTTGAAGAAGAAGGGCAGGTGTCAGTGGATCTGCCGGGGAGCCAGATCTGATGAATGTCTAGCAGGTCATCACTTAAACTTGCTGAGGTACTGCATGTCTGAAGCTATGCCTTTTATATGCATTTAAGTGATTAGTAGTTTGTTTTAGATGTGCTGGCTTAGAATGTGTAAGGGAAAACACTAGAATTATCTGAACTACAAAAGAAGGCCTTGCATGCCACTAAGTTCCACTTTCCTGCATGGGATAAGCATATGCATGGTTGGGTGAACTCTGCTAAATGCTTCAGGATGTCAAGTAGATGGAGTGCAGACACTCCTTTTAGATAGACATGAATGCCGACCATCCCAGGTAGCAAAAAATCATTATTAATTAAACACCCGTAAAGAAACCTAGTTCTGTCATCTGATAGAGCATTGTTTTTTCAAGAAAGGCACATAATTCACTACAGACTGTTTTCTTGATCAGCTTGCCAAGGAAACATCAATTGGATATGTTCTGAAGTTAACTGGGTTGGTGAGATCAAGGTCTGGTTTGCTCAGACAGCTTGATATAAGATGTCTTGCTGTCAGTCAGTCAGTTTGCTTTATTCGATTTTGGTTGTTAAATCATAAAAGCGTACAGTTAAAAACAGTCATAAAACAAAACATGGAGTAGCACAAAGTATGTACAAGTTAAAAAAAAAACTAAAAAAAATACTTAGGCCCAGCCTGTGGGAATAATTTCATTATTGTTTACGTGCGTTTCACAGGATTAGCATTCACAGATCTACCATTACATCAGCTTGTCGCTTAATAGGAGCAAATTAATAGAGCTTTCCATGCTTATAGCTATTGAACATTTGTTTGAATCGATTAGAAGCGGAAAAGCTACTACCATTCAATACACAGGCGCTTCTACCCATCGAGTAATTATACCCTGTCTTTGGTCTTTATAGAGGGTGGTATGATGCACAGGGGTAAAACTCATGTAAATCCCAGGTGGATATAGGGCCGTCTCCTACTTGGGGCTGCCAGGTTTTCAGGTACGGGACAATATGTCTGTTCCTAAATTTAACTAGCACTAGATCACCAGGAATGTCTTTTGGGAGAGAACCTAGCCAGCCAACCCTTCTAACACTCACTATACTTCCATTAAGGTCGGTTGGCAGAGTTCTATTTTTTGTTAACCAAAACATAACCTTGTTTAGTAGATCTTCTTGTCTTTCGACTTTTCCATAAGTGAGTGCTGGTACTCCCGAAAGGACTTATACAAATGGGGCAGCCTCCGGTGGTAGGTGTATGTAAGGTGCTTTATTAAACTCTGCTCTAGGAGCAGTATGCCGTGCTAATACGGGTTTAGAAGGGATCTTAGAAACATTTGGGGCTGATGTATTAAGGGCTAATGTCTGAATTTGGTCAGTAATGCTTTGTGTAGTTTGCGTAGGTACTTCGGGGGCAGCAGGTGGCTGGGGACGGTTAGATGTTACAGAGTTTTTAGTGGGTGGCAGGTTGGCCTTAATCATTTCTTCTAGTCTCGTCAACCTGTCCCCTAGCGTGTTTAGTTTTTCCACCAACGGTGATGTAATCGATTTAATCAGTAGTTCAATCTAGGACAGTAAAGTTAACTGGGAGGGAAGTACTAGGTGGTCTAATTTTTCCGCAGCCTCTGAGGTTAAGGGGGAGTTAATGGTGGAAAGTATGGGGCTTACGGACAGTTTTTGTAGCTTTGGATGATTCCCATTGTGTTTATCCCCATCGTGCTTCCTTTTAACGGATGAGACCAGGGGGAGTGCTATACTTTGGGTGTTAACTTTTTGAAGTAATAGGGGGTGTTCCAGCGGGCAGTCATTAGGGGATAATGTATCGATACTATTGGGATGACAAGGTAGGGCATTAATTTGTTCGAATCTCGGTTCCACTGGAACATACTACCTAGTTTTACACAGAATATTTAATTCCTCTTCCAGTGAGAGGCTTTGCACAATACCAGCTGTAAGTAAAGGAGAGTCTTGACTGAGTATGCTATCTACGGGCTGGCAAGAATTATTTCCATCTGTTTCACTAGAAATGGGCAGTATTATCCCGTTTAGGTGGTGGACTTGTGTCCCATGGCATGAACCCCCCCCTGAGGGATGGATTTTCTGTTAACCCCCTTACGAGTCATAATGTGGCTTGGTTATGGGCAAGATGTATATGGGTAATACCAAGCAGAAACACAGTCAGGAAATTTAAAATACAAAAATTAAAGTCCGTTATTAAAATCTAATATTAGGTAAACCACGAAGTATAGAGTCCAAGTCTCTTTACATCCTCTTGTGGAAAAGCCAAGGGGGGTGGTCCGTCCCGTCCTCCTCAGGCCTCTGAGGGCCACAGAGGCCCGCCCTTTGCGATGGCGGGGATAGAGGAGCGCTGGGTTGAGGTGCACGAGGCAGCAGGTAAGGGACAGCACTTTGGCCCCACAGCACAGACAGGAGGTCCTCCCTCTCCCCCGAGGGCAGTCCTTCGTTTTATGCGCCTCCGGGCGCTCCCTGATTACTGGAGGCGGCGTCCAGCCGCTGAAGATCTTGGGGGATGTAGTCCCCTGTCCCGGCGGTCGCGCTGCAGTGTCCTGGTGCACGAGGCAGCAGGTAAGGGACAGCACTTTGGCCCCACAGCACAGACAGGAGGGCCTCTTTAGTCACCTTTGAGTACTAGTGAAACAATAAAGAGGCATACGTCGGCCCAGGTGGTAAGTACAATGGAACAGCAACAGCTAAAGGGGAATTGTAGGAGTCTGGCCTTGATCTATGTATGTGTATTTGTTTGTATTTCCTCAGTGAACAAATACCGCCAAAGCCGCCTAATGCGTGAGGTCACATAAAGCTCCCGAGATTCTGAGCAAATTCCACTTATAACGGAAGAATAATTCTCAATCTATTCAGCAGAGGCAGCAAGTATAAGAACTTATAATAACAGCGCTACTGTGCGCTAATGAGAAGACATGCAACAAAGTCCAGGCAGCTGTTGTCTAGTGGGAGCAAACATGGGGAGTCAAAACGCCAAACGAGTTGCAGAAAGAAAGAGCACTCTTCTCAACTTCTCACCTCAATCAGCCTTGTTGAGCCTGTTGCCGTCACTGATCTTATCAGGAACAAGCATTTACAATGCAATGGTTTCGCCTTTGTTAAAGTTAGAGCTATTGGCATTGCTCTTGACATTATTTTTATTTATGTATTTTTTAACATAAATAAATGGCATTGTCATTTACAATGCCACTAGCTTTATCTCTCGCAAATGACACACACAGAGCCCCCCCCACACACACAGCCACACAAAGCTCCCCACACACACAGCCGCACAAAGCTCCCCACACACACAGCCACACAAAGCTCCCCACACACACAGCCACACAAAGCTCCCCACACACACAGCCACACAAACATCCCCACACACACAGCCACACAGAGCCCTCCACACACACCCACATGGCACAAGCAGGCAACAGGGGCACACTGAGGCACAAGCAGGCAACAGGGGCACACGGACGCACAAGCAGGCAACAGGGGCACACTGAGGCACAAGCAGGCAACAGGGGCACACGGAGGCACAAGCAGGCAACAGGGGCACACGGAGGCACAAGCAGGCAACAGGGGCACAAGCAGGCAACAAGGGCACACGGAGGCACAAGCAGGCAACAGGGGCACACGGAGGCACAAGCAGGCAACAGGGGCGCACAAGCAGGCAACAGGGGCACGAAAACTGAGGCACAAGCAGGCGACAGGGGCACACGGAGGCACAAGCAGGCAACAGGGGCACACGGAGGCACAAGCAGGCAACAGGGGCGCACAAGCAGGCAACAGGGGCACGAAAACTGAGGCACAAACAGGCGACAGGGGCACACGGAGGCACAAGCAGGCAACAGGGGCACACGGAGGCACAAGCAGGCAACAGGGTCAGGAAAACAAGCACAAGCAGGCAAAAGGGTCACAAGCAGGAATTGTAATTTAGACGGGGCTGAAGTGGAGAACGGTCAGTAGGGAAGTAGTGTGGCTGGTGCAGTGGTACCAAGTGGTACCAATTATTCTGCAATTGACACTTGCTTTATTCCCACCTTTCTGTTTACAGACTACACTCCGAGCTACTGTAGTGGCAGTATCCTCTGAGCTCGTGTCGCAGAGCTGCCAGGTGGCGCAATGTATATTCAAGAGCACGTATGGGCCCCTATGTATAATATAGTCTCGGCGTGAAAGCAGCAAAATACAAAAAATATGTATGATTACAGCTTTACAGATGAACAGCAGTAAAGATGCATGATTAGAAATAGTGAGTTTAAACTACTAGTGTGAACTTTTTGGGTGTGTTCCTGCCTAATCAAATATATGAAGAATGCTACCTTTTTTTACTGGATCTGTACTATAAATGTATTAAAATGTGTTTTATTGGAATACAAATAGCTTAATTAAATCCCTCCTTCAGAAACAAAAAGAGTAGCTTTGGGTTCAAAAAGAAGGTTGTGTGCTAAAGGTCACACTGTGTGACAGAGCTTGGGTATAGTAGTCGTTTTACAAAGTGCACTTAAGCCGAAGCTGGTTTAGCATTTACTGTATTTTTGTAGGGACCTTGTATGTAGGAGACCTGTTTGTACCTTAGTAAATATGGGCCAAAGCTTTAACGACTCACTCATCGAAACAGTTTGCTAATCCTGCCACTATTTAATTAAATTCCAGAAAAAATATGTAATGCGTTTTTAAAGACCACTTGCTGATGGCAGCTGCGTCCTTTGCCATGGTGGTCCCCTGTCATGCTCCATAAATGGCACATGCCATCCAGGTTACTTTGGAGGGTGGCACAGGGGCACAGCGTGGCGATCTCTTTCACGCAGAGGGACGGTTTCAAGACCTCAACAAAGAGAGGCATTCGCCCCTCCATGCCCCCTGCCCCCTGCGGGGGGCGTGTCACAACTAGCAGGCCTGGCGTGCACCAAGCACATCTGTCACTTGTGAGGAAATAAATGGCTCTCCGTGTGGCCAATGGGCTGGCAGTGACTCAGGAGGTCAGCCAACCATGGCAGCCCACCAGCACCTGCCGCCATTTACGCGACACCCCGGCCAGCACGCACAAAGCCAGGCCGCACTCTCTGAACCCGGATCACCAAGGGGTGACCTAAGGCACACAAAACATCCCCCCCAAGGAAGGTTGGCATTTGGAACCCTCCACCCAGCCTTTGTTACAGCGTGGCCCTACACCAATGTCTGCCAAAAAACACCTGCATTACCATAATGTCTGTGCGGGTTCAATGTGCTAAATTACATTAACGCATCTCTCTCCTGCATACATACACAGAACCGTCTGCTTCAGAAACGTGTTTCTAAAACTCCCGTCAAAGTTTTATCTCTCTACTTTGGTTTCCAGTTGATTTTCCCATACTACAAACGGGCTGCGTTAAACCTCTTTACTTCAGGTGTGTATCTTGTGTACAATATGTGATCTCTTTACTCGCTCTCTGATTAACCTGTAGCAGTTAGAATCAAG
Source organism: Lissotriton vulgaris (assembly GCF_964263255.1). Lineage (NCBI taxonomy): Eukaryota > Metazoa > Chordata > Amphibia > Caudata > Salamandridae > Lissotriton > Lissotriton vulgaris. The sequence continues at coordinate 783,293,697 of NC_141696.1, forward strand.
GAAAGGCGAACTCCCCGTTTCATCCTTCCGAGGTCGATACCCCAACCATCATGCAAACGGGTGATAGTAACACCTGTTATGTACAGCGCCTATTGGTGGCAAAAAGTGCAACATTAAGCGCTGTAAATAATATTTCATGCTGGCTCCTACTCAGCCCCCAGGTGCCTTCCGTCAACCTCAAAAATTGAGCCCCATCAGGACCACGGATCACCTCTTTCCTAAAGATGCTTTGCACAGCTGTGCACAGGAAGGCTCAAACAACAGGCAGAATTTTTGGCTGTCTTCCTTGGAGGAGTCTTCTTTGGGGAACAGAGTAAATAAAAGACCATGGCGGGGATATTAACCTTGTCTTAAAACATAAAAAATTAGCCTGGTCTTAAAACATAGCCCGAGTCCAGTGCCCCTGGGCGCTGCCCCCAACTGCTGCTCTATGAAAGAGGACAATGCTCCTCTGCCTTCAGCCTTTGCAATGAAAGTCTGACGCGAACGTCCAAGATTCAACGTGGCAGCGCTGTTTTGCCTCAGATATAACTGGCGCCAACGGCCCCTCTGGCACGGCCCGACAGCCCCACCTGGCTGCAGCCACCTCAGTGTTTTTAATCACCAAGGGCATCAGCTGGCGATAGGTCTCAGAACACCCGCCTGCCACGTGCACCCGTTTGTCCTTCACGAAACCTGCGCGCGCCACCTCAGTGCTGCGGCCTCCAGAGCTGCACAGGAACCCGGAAGAGAGGCCCCGCAGCGGGGACTCCTGGTGTTGATCCTGGGTGTGCTCTAAATGTGCTTCCGCCTCAAGACCGAGACACATACTAGATTGTGACATCGCACATTCACGGACCCGTGACTATTTCCCATAGTACAGCTCTACCATCCCTCAGAACTAATTATACATAAACTGCGATAGTAACTGGAAATATTGATTTATGCTAGAACGCTTCTTGAAGTTACTAAGGATATACGAACATAAAGTCGTATCTTTTCATAAAATGAATAACTCTGCTTGGACAATATTTTATTGTGAGACACAAGTGCTGCACGAATTAAGCATTAACAACCTCCCCCCCCCCCATGACTCCTTACCTAAATGAGAACCCATCCTATACCAGCCAAAAACTCCAGGTCCCAGATTGCATGAATTAAAAAAAAAGATAAAATGCCTAAGGTTGTAAAGGTCTGCTGGCAAGGTGCAGTAAGTCCCAGGGAAGCTTGAAGGTGTCCGGAGAGGTGCAAGAAAGTCAGCGGCCACACATCCCAGGACTTCGAGGGGCAGGAGGTGGGCAGCGGAGCGGCAGCCAAGAACCCGGTGCGGATGAGGGACTTTGCCGCGCTTCGCGGTGCCTTGGACGGGTGAAATCCCGACTCCCTGCCAAGTCTCACGCTTCCCGCGTGAGACGCGATCGGCCCGGTCGGGTCTTGTAGAGCGGATGGCCCCCCTGGTCTACAGGACCCACTCGGGGGGGAACCACCGACCTCAGGGCTATCCAGGGGGAGGGAAGGCCCAAGGACCCAGCGCCGCCTCAGTCACGCGGGCGGGGGCTTCGTTTGCAGCCTGCTGGACCCGACCGCTAAAGGATTCCAGCGGGAGGGGCTGGAGCGCTCTCGCAGCGCGGAGCTGCAGGCAGGCAGAGAGACACAGAGCGGTGCGAGTCAGCGGGAAGGGGCGGCTCGCACCGTGGGGGATATCAACAATACCTTGGCACTTGCAGGCAGGCTGGCAACCCCAAAACCAAGGGGGGAAACAAACGTTGCGGGCCCCGAGCCCGATGATAGTCTCGGTGGCGGCTTTTCTCCGGGGACAGATGCGACACGGGGCAGGAGAGACGTAGAAGTGCCGGCAATGCCGGACCAGACACGGGGGCGTTCCCGGCGTCGCGTGACGTCGGCAAAAGCCAAAGAATGTCGGGAACGCCCCCGTGTCTGGTCCGGCATTGACGGACAGGCCCCTCGTCCAATGGCAAGGCTCCGTTTACGGAGCCAGCCAATCAAGGACGAGGGCCGAACAAAAGCCACACTACAGTTCTCAACAGGATTTCGCCTGCGCGGAAAAGCTGCGCAGAGCGCAGCTTCCGCTAGGCGAAACCTAAAAACAGACCCCTCTTTTATTGCCTCCAGAAACCTGCGTCTCAGCACGGGCTCAGCGACCCGAACAGCAGAGGCAAAGTAAGGCTTCACTCCCTCGGTGCTGCTCGAGCCCTTTTAAAATCCAGCGACAACGAGAGCTTTCAACAATCAGCAGGGCAGCAAACAGTTCAGAGCAGGCAGGCAAAGTGCTGCAAATGTGGAAAGGCCGTAGATCCGAAGGGGGTCAGAAAAGGCAATGCGTGCAGTTTCTCCTTCCAGCCCCGTCAAGAAGACAAATTGTGCAGTTTTCCCCTTTCAGCTGTATCCGCTAACTACAGAAGTTACCACTGACTCCTTTCAACTCACAGAGGGGCATATTACCAACAACTAGCGATAATTTTTGTCTCTAACTTGTTTAGAGACAAAAATTATCGCCGCACATCGGCGATTTTTATCGCAGATAAACCTTGCTATTAACAAGGTTTATCGCAAATGCGATAAAAAACGGCCGAAATGCATGAATATCGCTGAAAAGTCAGCGATATTCATGCATTATCGAGCAAATGCTCTTAGCCATGTTATCCACCTCCCATTGGATAACATGGCTAAGAACTGCTCAGGGCAGGTGTTAGCTTTTGGAGATATTTCCGCTTAGCGCGAATATCTCCAAAAGTTGGTAATAGGAGATAGCGATGTTAGCGACTGTTTTCAGTCTCTAACATCTTGGCACGCCCACTTTGCATGTCATTAGTGATAAATATCACTGACATGCAAAGTGGGGCCCAAGATGGTCGCTATCTCCTACTAGCTGTCGCTAACTGGTGTTAGCGACAGCTTGGTAATAGGGAGATCATTTTATCTCCGCTTTCTTGGCTTTTAAAGCCAAAAAAGCGGAGATAAACCCCCTTGATAATATGCCCCAGAGTCTTCCTAGAGCCTCACGCCATACCGCCATCAGCAGACCGGCGATCAACGGTCCAACCTTCCAGGTACTGGGCGGGGCTCTCCAACCTTCCAGGTACTTGCTGTCATTAGGGACGGAGTAGCACTGAAATGAAATTGAACCTGGCTGTGGTGAATATTGGCATGAAATGGAGGCTGTCTTGGAAGAGGTCTGAATGGTAGTACTTCAAAAGAAACCTAGATTTGCATCAACACTATACAAGATCTACAAACTCTTCCCCCATTAGGGTGCTGAAGAAGTGGAACAACAGAACCATATTGGTTTTGTGGCTATATCAAGGGGACATGCCGGAAGAGAGTCAAGGTGTGTTTTAGAGGACAAAGGCATTGTATTTCAAGTCACAATGTTCCACTAGATTCTCATAATGACTTTGAGAATGAGTGCATTCAGTAGATGTGTATTCTGGATTTATAAATTGAGGGCCTTCAGTTGAGGTGCATTCTGGACTCTTGAATTTGTAGTCCAAATACTGGCTGCTGCAGGCTAAGAGCTCCCAGACTCAACATAACTGATATAAGCTGTGGCACATGATATTTTTCAAATAAAGTCTTTGAGAAATTAGAGGTTATCATGATCATGATGGCAACAAGCAGTATTTCAGAAAATTTCCTAATAAATAAGTACAGGTCTGCCTAATTACATGGTCACAGGTGAAGAGGTATAAACACAGTGTGAGTGGAAAAGCCTTGCAAGGAAGAATGAGGTTTCCCTGCACCGAGTGTGAATGCTCCACATAAACTGGACTCCAATTAAAACCTCAACAAGACATTAGAGATGGTGCCAGATATGGTAATTATTGGTTGGGAGAGGCAGAGCAGGGGTCCAAATAACCACTTATCAAATTTGCCAGCCCCTCAGGAAGTCATGCCTCCTTCACCTTGTACATTCTCATGGTGAAACATATTGTTACAGGGGCAGGTCTGGACCTAGGATGTGCATATTTCCCAAATTTTGGCTTACTTAAAATCCCGTAAGCTGATGCAACTCCTTAACTGTAGGGACACATTTGCATGGCAGAGTTGCAGGTGCAGGTGCATTCTTGTCCACTTCCACAGATGGACTAAATTGCCAGTTTAGATTCCAGTGAGGTCTACTCTGGTAAATACTGTGGAAACTGCTGCACCAGTATTTCTATGACTAACAGGAATTCCCGCCCTTTGAAGCTAATACCTGTTAATATGTGGAGTTAGGTATGGATACACACTTTGCACCATTATCACTGCCTGTCTCACGAAGAAGCAAAGGATTGCTATATAAATATCAGATATTACCAATTCATCTCCTAGAAAAATTCCAGATATGCTATTATTAGTGGATTTAGGCCCAGATCTCTGTATTGGGGTGAATGTATGACATTGTTCTGCATTCTGTCCATCAACTGTGGTTTTTGCATTTGTCACCCCGAGTGGGATGGGTATGCTCAGACGTGAGTCCCATGCACTCCACACCACTGGATTCAAGCAAGCTGGGATGAAGACGGCTGGAATGCCAGAAACCGGTCCTCGGAAGCTTGTTTCCGGTCCAGGGAAGGCATGGCTTGGCAGTTCGGGCTGGACTGTTCCCATGAGGCACAGGGTCAGACTGATTTGCATATGGCCATGTCTGAACTGGGGTGGTGTTGAGTGCAAAAAAACTATGGATTTAGGCCCAGATCTCTGTACTGGGGTGAATGTATGACATTGTTCTGCATTCTGTTCATCAACTGTGGTTTTTGCATTATTAGTAAGCAGCAGATAAAATATCTGGCAACTCTACTAGAGGACTTTTTTACTCTGGAAGGGTTCTACTCAGTTCAACATATATGGTGGTTACCTGACATTGCATATTACCCAGGATAGATGAATGGGTAAACAGAGAAGATTGTGAATGTGACTGCTGGGAGATACGTTTGTGAACTTATAGTGTACCACAGGCGACAGTCTGCTGGTCAAAAGAGGAAAGTAAAGGAAGAAAGGAAATAGGGGAGAGAGTAGAAGGTAGAGAGGACGGCAGAGGGAAAGGCAGAGAGAAGTGGGTACTCTGGGCAATGGCGGACTCTTCACATAGGGTGGTAATGGATAAGGTCCTAAGTGGAAAAAGAGTGGTGAAGGGGCCTATGGAGGTATGTGTTCCTGTAGGAATTTATTGAGTGCATCCCAAAGTCGCCTTGAGGTTGAGGGTCCATGAGTGTTGGAATATAATTTGTTATCAGCACTTCTGATCAAGCATTCCACCACTTATCAAAGGCGCTAGTGGATGTTGATTTCCAGTCAGAAAGAATTGTTTTGTACTTAGAGATAAGAGGAGGTATACTAAAGATGATGTGTATGTCTAAGAGAATTGAGTGAGGATGAACATGAGGTCCTAGGGGATTATAAGGAAATCAATTTCTATTGGGCTCCTTGTGAGCTGCCAAAGCAGGTACTGGATTTCTGTCCAGAATGGACGTGTCGTTTTGTACATGAAGAGCATTTGAGGGAGATCCCCTATGTCTTCCACACAACGCCCACATAGGGGGGAGTCCTTCAGTACAAGTTTATACAATCTCTCTGGGGTCCAGTAAGTTTTATGGATAGACCAAAATATGACTAGTGCTATAGTTGGAAAACTTTTTGAGTAGTAGGGGTATTTCCAAATTTTTTGCCAGCTCATTTTATTAATGTAAATGTAAATGTAAATGTATAGGCATTTATATAGCGCACTACTTACCCGTAGGGTCCCAAGGCGCTTCGACCGCTGCGAAACCCTTCCTGGCTTCCCTGAGAGATGGTCCCTTAATGGGTATCTCCAGGGTGAGACCAGGCATCCCCGGCGGTCTGGTGGGGCCGTTAGTGAAGATGAGGCAAGCTAATGCCCAGAGTTGCCGAGTGTGATCGCTGATCAGAGTGGGCACCGAGGCGAGAGAATTATCGAGTCCGCTGACCCTGGTCCAGAAACCTGCCGCGCCGGGAATCGAACCCTGGTCCCGGGCCGTCCTCTGCTCTCGGGTCTGCCGCCTCTAACCAGTGAGCCACACTACTTCACTGTATGTGTAGACTGTTATCAAGTGAATTGTGTGGTTCCCATTTTTTCATAAATAGTCTCAGCGCTTGACAGTTGTATATGTCAAGAAAGTTTGTATAGGTGAGAGACAATGTGGCCTCTTTTTTAAGGGTATTTAATGGGGTCGGTCGGTCTGGTTCGAGGGAGGGTGTAAGCTTACTTAATGCACCTTTGAGATGTAAAAATGTGTAGAATTCAATATTAGTGAGGTCAAAGTTTGTTGGTAGGGAAGAAATGGGGATAGGATTGGCATGGGGACTCAGATTTTTATGTTGTTTATTCCTTTATGAGCCCAGGTATTTCAGAACACTGTCTTTGCATCAAGTTTCATCTGATGAATAAACCAAAGGGAGATGAGGGTCGAGCTCTGTAATGCATGTGTTAGACATTTTTCGAGTAGGAGGAATGGTGATGCAGTATCTGCTAAAATTTAACTGAGCGATCCATTGGGAACATCAATGGAGCTAAGGTGCAAGGGTGTGTTGTGACCTATCTCCATGGAGAACCAAGGAGGAGGCTCTTTGAAAGCGGGCATAGTCTGGAATATTTATGCCACCAGAATATATATTTCTCTTCAGGATTTTCATAGAGATTCTCACATTTTTCTTTTTCCTGGCAAATTCACATATGGCAATATCCATCGTCCTGAAGAATGTGATAGATAGGGATACCAGGAGCGTGCTAGAGAAAAAATTGATCAGTGGTGCTGTAGGAGAGAAGGATCTGCTTACTATGGGTACCTCCACTTTTTGCTGGCATTTCACTATTTTTCGACTTTAGTCTGGCTGGGGCCCTGCTATTCAGGACCCCATCCTAGCTGCTTTCTCTCTAAATTGATTGCATGTACTTTAAGTACACTCCAGTATTAGTATATGGTACATCAGGTACTCAGGGCATAGGTCCCCCAGAGGCCTACCAGGGGCTGCAGTATGTATTATGCCACTCCTGGTAAGCCTTCCCAAATGACACCACATGACTACTACTGCAGCCTGGGTACGGTGTTGCATGCACCCCTTACTAAGATATAGGTTACCTATATCTACCTTTAATCACTGCACATAGAAACCTATCAGTCACCCCTATGGCATACCTTATTAATCCTGAAGGCAGGGTGCTTGGTTTCGTGTAAGAGGATTTCCATGCATGAGCAGGACCCCTCTGCATCCTTCGGAATCTATTCCCTGGGGCTGTTTAGTGATGCAGCCGGACCATATACTCTTAAGTGCATTATAACCTTGTGGTAAATGCTAACTTTGGAATGGCTGCATGGAAACATGTTGTGTTTGGTGTCAAACACTTTAGAATCCTACTTCCCCCACCAGTCCTGGCGGCGGGATAGAATTCCACTTATCTAGAGGGAGAGACATGTACACACTGGTCTAACCGGTAATAGTTTAAAAGAGCCCTGGCATCACAAAATGGATACTAAAGACATGAGTCTGGCCTCCTGCTACTGACCGAAACGCCGATAGGGGAGGCCTGGACAATAGGTTTCCTGTCACAGGGAGGTGTAACCACCTCCCAGACAGGCTTTAGTGTATTGGTGCTGGGTGGGTGCACTCTGTGAGTGCCTTGAAGTCAGCACTGAGAACACATTTGGTGTCCCTGTGCATAGTCCAGTTCAAATTGGTTGCAGGGGCTACCAGCCCCTGCTGTGGTGTGAAACTGGACAAGGAAATGGGTGTAGCCAACCCTCTTTCCAGACCCTCCCATATGTGGGTCCCCAGAGTATGTCCAACCCCTTTCTTTATGCAGACAGTGCCAGGACGCCCCTTGGCTGGGGCAGCGGTGCGCTATACAAGACCATATAACATTAACATTAACATTAACATTAAGTAAGGAACTCCTGACTACAGGACTTTAGATTACACCAGGACGAAACTCTGAAACTGAATCCTGGAACTTTGACACTCTACTAAAGACTAGAGCATGGAAGAATCTCCCTTGGGGGTCAAGGAGTGACTTCCCTGCTCAAGCAGGCACACACAAAGCATTTGCCGGTCTGCATCTCCGAAGCTCCCGCCAGACTCTGAAGTATTTGCCACACAGCAAGAGGATTTCCAGACTTCTCAGAGCCCGACCCGAGTCCCTAGCAAAGCTGAGACCAGCAGCCCTCGTGAGGGACGTGGAACCAGAACTCCTGGACACCATGCACATTTGCTTGTGCATTGATTTCTTGATGTCTCCTGAAGTTGTGCTTTGGGATACTTGTAGCCCAAGCCCAAGCACCATCTGCACTGAAGATTGTTTGCCCTCACTCCACGAGTGTTCCGTGAGCCAGCTTCTTGCATTTCTATTCAAGGCTCCTTTGTGATCACTGGTCTGTCGACTGGTGGGTCCCTGTGAAGGCAACTCTGATTTTCCTTGGGCTTCCCTGGTTGCTCAAGAAATGCCCTGACTCCCCACCGAGTGGTGAGTCCCTCAGACCTTGCTGGTCTGCACCAAAGCATTTCTTTGATTCCTGCATGAGTTGCCATTGCCAAGGCTTGTTGGGTCCAATTTGGGTACAGACACCGCAGCACTCAACATCCTTCATGTGACAGCTTGAATCCAGCTTCTGGTCATCGTCGACACCTCCTGGTCTTCGTTGCTGAAAAGTCAATCTTCACCTCTTTCACCTGAAATCACCTGACATCTGTGGGCATTCGACTATCGTGCCCCTGGTTACTGGCTAGTGTCCCATACTCTGTCCCTTCTGGTTTCAGGTTCTTCTCATCTTCAATCCAGGCTTGGATCACACCGGACACTTTTATCTTCTTCGGCAGCAGCACTGTGAAGCAGATCGCCATTGAAAACGACGACGAAACCCGGCACCAAAAGACACCTATGCACCCGGCTTCCCTGGGTGAGGTAACTCGAGTACTCCAGTGCTCCCGTGGGTGTCGGCTCTAGAACTCCTTAAGTTTAAAGGGTTTTGCTCAAAGTCCTCTGATAGGTGTCCTTTATCTTTACATTTCCAACGCGTCTTTCCCCATAGAAGTTAATGGTGATCTGCGGCTGTGTTTAGACACTGCACTACTGTGTCACTACCTGGGGTGGTTCCCAGTGGTCCCAGCACTTCTACAGGCTCTAGGCCTTGTGTCTAGTCAAGTCATGGTTCTTATACCACTTTCTTAATATATGGTTTGGTACGCCCTAGGGCTCAATGTATATTGTGCTAATTTACTGTGTGTTATTAAGTTTACTGAATGTACTTTTGCCTCTAGCCTCATAAAGAGATTAGTGGGATTTGTTTAGAATAAATACATATATTTTATATACATACCTGGTGTGGTTCTCCTTTCATCTGGTCATTCACGAGATTATAGACTGGTAAAACAAGCTGCTTTACATTCCTCCAAGACTTAGCCTGAAGGCTGCTCTCCACAGCTACAACTAGGATAACTTTCTATAAAGGTTGTCTTTAACCTACCATCAATAAGGGTCATTTGGACTGGTGCAAGGTGCCCACTAGAATAGTGGACAAAATATGCCAGGCCAGCTTCTCACAGGAGCTATCCTCATTTTTATGGTACTCACGCTCCCTACCAAGTGATGTTTTTTGGAGACCACATGAAAAGAAGTTCTTTAATTTTGGGGAGAGTTTTTTGCTCATTAAGGGTGACAGATTGTTTGAGGTCTGAAGAGTACTAGCTTCGTAGGAATTTAATAGCAGTCATTTGCAATATTAGACCCATATCGCCAATGAACGCAGTAGTGTAATGTTAATTTAAAGGGAATACTACTGTCTTATCTTTATTGGGGTATATGCCATGACTTATGAATCTTTATCTATTTCTGTCATAACCATTGGAATGGCGTGGGAGGCATCCTGTCAATAATGAGACACCATCCACATAGGCGGCCACTACTTGCCTGCCCATGTTGAAGTCAATGCCTGTGATCCCAGGGTTGTTTCTGAATGCTGATATTAATGGTTTATTTACTAAGAGAAAGAGCAAAGGGGAAAATGGACACCCTTGTCAACAGCCTTGTGAGAGAGTGAAGGAATGGGTTAGGTGGCTGTTTTACCCTTACTCTTGCGTTCGGACCCAAGCCATAGCCAAAGTGTTACTTATGTGAAGTGGGATTTAGAAAGGGCCAAGAGATCTTTTAAAAGGCCTTTTCTGCATCCAGAGCAAGGGCGGCAGTTGGTGAGTGGACAATAGCAGATGGTCCTGGTGTTGTCCGCATACCCTGTCAACTTAGGCTGAACAATGCAAACACAAGGAGAGGATGGACGGAGCTCTGAAACTTTTCAGACACTCACCCCCAGTCACAGCTCTGGGTTGAATACATTATTGTTCTTTAGCTCACTCTGCTACCCCAGTTTAGACTCAGCTATATGCAAATCAGTCTTGACCCTGCACTTCAAAGGAACAGTCCACCCCGAAGTTCAAAACCAGGTCTTCCCTGGACTGGAAACAAGCATCCAGGGACTGATTTTGGGGCGAAAACCCTCATCAGCCAGGCTAGGCTGAATCCAGTGGAAAAGTGAGCAAGGGACATGTCTGGGCATATCCTGCCAACTTAGGCCGAACAAAGCAAACACAACAAGATGGTGGACGGAGCGCTGAAAATATTCAGACAGTCACCCACAGTCACAGATCTGGCTTGAATACATCATCGTTCTTTAGCTCACTTTGCCAGCCTAGTTCAGACCCAGCTATATGTCAATCAGTCTTGACTCTGTGCATCATGGGAACAGTCCAGCCCGAACTGCCAAACCAGGACTTCCCTGGACCAGAAACAAGCATCATGGGACCAGTTTTGGGGTAGCACCTCTCATCAGCCAGGCTAGCTTGAATCCAGTGGAAAAGTAAGCAGAGGGCGCATGCCTGGGCATACCTTGCCAACTTAGGCCGAACAAAGCAAACACAAGGAGATGATGCACAGAGCGCTGAAACTTTTCAGACACTCCCCCCTAGTCACAGATCTAGGTTGAATCCATCATCGCTTTTTAGCTCACTTTGCCACCTCAGTTCAAACCCAGCTAAATGTAAATCAATATTGTCCATGTGCCTCATGTGAGCAGCCTAGTCTGTTAAACCTGGGTTTTTCAGTGGGTTTATCCACAGACGTTTTGCTTTTTGGCCTCCTGTTTCTGAGCTGTTTTTGTTGGCTTTATGACTCAGGGTTGTATGTTGAAACAACGAGTTCCACAGCAACAACTTTCCTAACAATGAGGGCATTACCACAACCTCGTCTAAACCACAATCTTTTTAACCACGCATTCCTTTACCACGATTTGTTGTGGTAAAGGAATGCGTGTTAAAAAAATGCTTTCCAACTAGTACCACGATCCCCCCCAAGCCATCCACCCCACAAAAACGAATCGCCCTCAACCTAGAAATAAACATGATCACCCACACACCCTAAAAACTAATTCTCCCTCCTAAAAATAAACATGATCACAACACTCCCTAAAATCAAACACAATCACCCCTACCCCTTCCACCCCCTTAAAACTAAACCTGACCCCCTCAACCCCTGAAAACTAACCCCACTTCCTAAAAATTAACCACAAACCCCTCTTACCTGTTCCTGTGCGACGCTCCTCTTAACTCCTCCCGGCCCGAACACTAGACCAAATCAGCCTTAACCACGCACATACCATGGTTAAGGCTGAGTCGTTGTTCGGGCAAGTCATCGTTCGGCTTGCGTGACTCCAGACCTCATTGTTCCGGAGTCGTGGCAAAGGTCGTTTCTGATGATTCTGGGCACTGTACCACTGATGATACGTGCTAAAGTGCATATGCTCTCCTTGTAAATTGTTGTTATGGATTGGTGTTTCCATGATTAGCTGATTTGATTTACTAGTCAGTCTGTAGTCCAGTGAACTGTGCATGCCCAGGGCCTGCAAATCAAATGCTTTTAGTGGACTGCAGCACTGATTGTGCCTCTCACATAAGCTGCCTGTAAACGTACCTGAGCCCTACCATTGCAGAGCCTGTGTGCAGTCTGGTACTGCCATGTCGACTTGCAAGTGCACCAACTTTTCTGGCCCTACCCGTCCATTTTCTTATATGTTAGTTACCCCTAAAGTAGGCCCCAGGTACGCCTGTGGGCAGCTATATGAAATCAGTCTTGACCCTGTGCCTCATGGGAACAGTCCAGGCTGATCTGCCAGGCCTCCCTGGACCGGAAACAAGCATCCTAGGACTGGTTTCGGGGTAACACCCCTCAACTGCCAGGCTAGCTTGAATCGGGTGACAAAGGGAGAAAGGGACCATGTCTGGGCATACCCTCCCGACTTAGGCCAAACAAAGCAAACACAAGAAGATGATGGATGGAGCGCTGAAACTTTACTGACACTCTGCCCCAGTCACAGAACTGGGTTTAATCAATTGTTGTTTTTTAGCTCACTTTGCCACCACAATTCAGGCTCAGCTATATGGAAAGCAGCAATGACCCTGTGCCTCATGGAACAATCGGGCCTGAAGCACCAAACCAGGTCTTTCCTGGACCAGAAACGAGCATCCTGGGATGGGTTTCTGGATAACAAGCCCCATCAGCCAGGCTAGCTTAAATCCAGTGGAAAAGTGAGCGAGGGACACACGTAAGGGTATACATGCCAACTTAGGCCGAACAAGCAAACACAAGGAGATGATGGACGGAGCACAGAAACTTTTCAGACACTCACCCCGTTCATAGATTTGGGTTGAAACCTTTATCGTTCTTTAGCTCACTTTGCCACCCTAATTCAGACCCAGCTATATGCAAATCAGTCTTGACCCTGTGCCTCATGGGAACAGTTCAGCCTGAACTGCCAAACCAGGTCTTCCCTTGACCAGAAACAAGCATCCTGTGACCAGTTTCTGGCTAACACCCCTCTTCAGTCAGGCTAGCTTCAATCCAGGGGAAAAGTGAGCAAGGGACACACATCTGGGCATACCCTGCCAACTTAGGCCGAACACAGCAAACACAAGGAGATGATGGATGGAGCGCTGAAACTTTGTAGACCCTCATCCCCAGTCACAGATCTAGGCGGAATCCATCATTGTTCTTCAGCTCACTTTGTCACCCCAGTTCAGAACCAGCTATATGCAAATCAGTCTTGGCCCTGTGCCTCATGGCAACAGTCTAGCCTAAACTGCCAAACCAAATCTTCCCTGAAACAGAAACAAGCATCCTGGGACTGGTGTGGGGGTAATAACACCCCTCATCATCCAGGCTCGCTTGAATCCAGTGGCAAAGTGAGCAAGGGACCCACGTCTGGGCATGACCTGCCAACTGAGACTGAACAAAGCAAACACAAGGAGATGATGGACGGAGCGCTGAAACTTTTCTGACACTCACTCTCAGTCACAGATCTGGGTTTAGTCCATCATCATTCTTTAGCTCACTTTGCCTCCCCAGTTCACATCCAGATATATGCAAATCAGCCTTGACCGTGTGCCTCATGGGAGCAGTCTAGCACAAACTGCCAAACCAGGGCTACCGGGGACCATAAACAAGCAGCCTGTGACCGGTTTCAGGGTAGCACCCCTCATCAGCCAGGCTAGCTTGAATCCAGTGTCAAAGTGACCAAGGGACGCACATCTGGGGATACCCTGCCAACTTAGGCCGAACAAAGCAAACACAAGGGGATGATGGAGGTGGCACTGAAACTTTTCCGATACTCACCCCCAGTAACAGATCTGGGTGCATCCATCATCGTACTATACCTCACTTTGCCACCCCAGTTCAGACTCAACTATATGCAACTCAGTCTTGACCCTGTGCCTCATGGGAACAGTCCACCTGAACTGCCAAACCAGATCTTCCCTGGACAAGAAACAAGCATCCTGGGACCACTTTTGGGGTAACACACCTCATCAGCCAGGCCAGCTTGAATCCAGTGACAAAGTGAGCAAGGGACCCACGTCCGAAACACCCTGCCACCTTAGGCCGAAGAAAGCAAACACAAGGAGTTGATGGACGGAGAGCTGAAACTTTTCAGACACTCACCCCCAGTCACAGAACTGGGTTGAGTCCATCAACGTTCTTTAGCTCACTTTGCCACCACAGTTCAGGCTCAGCTATATACAAATCTGTCTTGACCCTGTGCCTCATGGGAACAGTCCAGCCTGAAGTTCCAAACCAGGTCTTCCATAGTATGAAAACAAGCATCCTGGGTCCGAATTTGGGGTAAAACCCTTCATCAGCCAGGCTAGCTTGAATCCAGTGGAAAGTGAGCAAAGGACACATGCCTAGGCATACCTTGCCAACTTAGGCAGAACAAAGAAAACACAAGGAGTTGATGGACAGAGCGCTGAAACTTTTCTGACACTCACCGCCAGTCACTGACCTAGGTTGAATCCATCATCATTCTTTAGCTCACTTTGCCACCCCAGTTCGGATCACTGAAATAATATCGAGGGACAAAATATCGACTTGCAAAAATATCGTGGTCAAAATATCGACAGTCAAAATATCGAGTTTGTATCTACAAACAGGTAAGTACAAAAATATCGGGTACAAAATATCGTTTACAATAATATAGTTATAAAAAATATCGACTTTGTTAAAAAGAGTGTTTAATTAAATTAATATTAAAATTTAATTACTAAAATATACTTAAAAATACTTAAATTAAATTAAAATAATTAAATAATAAATGAAATTAATAAAAATATTTTTTTACAATCATATTTGTAAAAACATATCTATATAATAACATACTATAATTCAATAAGATACTATTATATTACCGTACAATACCAGAAGTGTAAAAAATACTATTCCCACTCCAAAGAGTATCGACGGTCACATTATCGATTTGCAAAAATATCGTTTAAAAACTGAAAACTGACCCTGAACCCTAAAAATACCCCTTTACCCAAAAACCCAAAACTGACCCTGAACCCTAAAAATACCCCTTTACCCAAAAACTAAAAACTGACCCTGAACCCTAAAAATACCCCTTTACCCAAAAACCCAAAACTGACCCTGAACCCTAAAAATACCCCTTTACCGTAAAACTGAAAACTGACCCTGAACCCTAAAAATGCCCCTTTACCCAGAAACTGAAAACTGACCCTGAACCCTAAAAATACCCCTTTACCCAAAAACTGAAAACTGACCCTGAACCCTAAAAATGCCCCTTTACCCAAAAACTAAAAACTGACCCTGAACCCTAAAAATACCCCTTTACCCAAAAACTGAAAACTGACCCTGAACCCTAAAAATGCCCCTTTACCCAAAAACTGAAAACTGACCCTGAACCCTAAAAATACTCCTTTACCCAAAATTTATCAGTATTATTTAATTACCAATTAATTATTAATTAACAATAACAATAAAGTAAATATATTAGCACATTAGCTGTAATTAATGTAATAATTAATATTTTTTTCCAAATTAATCACTGAACAATAACACAAAATTATATATATTAAAATGTACTCTAATTAATGTAATTAACTAATTACAATTAATTAATTACCAATTAATTACTAATACAAAATATGTACAAATTTATATTAATTAATTAACTAATTAATATTAATTAATTATCAATTAATTATTAATTAAAAATATTTACAAACATATATTAATTAATTAATTATTATTAAATTACTTCCCACCCTATTCCCCTATAAACCCACAACCCGCTACAGAATTACATTACGCAATTATTATAAAAACAAAATTCATTTAATAAAATATTTTATAACATTAATACACACTTTTCACACATATTATTACATAAAAATACACTATAAAATATTATATATTATTAAAAATTCGATATGTTTGCTATCTATATTTTATACAGTCGATATTACTTCACTTACCTGAAAAACGATATTTTTGTAGTCGATATTATGTCCAGTCGATATTTTGTCCAGTCTATATTTAAAACTCGATATTATGTCCAGTCGATATTTTGGAGTCGATATTTTGTCTGTGCACCCCCCAGTTCATACCCAGCTAAATGCAAATCAGTCTTGACCCTGTGCCTCATGTGAGCAGTCTAGTCTGTTAAACCTGGGTTTGGGTTTTCAGCTGGTTTATCCTTAGACCTTTTGCTTTTTGGCCTCCTGTATCTGAGCTGTCTTTGTTGGTTTCCTGGCACTGGGTTGTATGTTGGAACAACAGGTTCACAAACAACGACTTCAACCTAGTCTAAACCACAATTTTTTTAACCACACATTCCTTTACCTCAAGTTTTCTTGATGGAGGAATGCATGTTAAAAAACTGCTTTCCAACTAGTACCCCAATCCCCCCAAACCCCCACCCCTAAAAACTATTCCCTCCACCGTAAAATTAACACGTTCACCCACACACCCTAAAAACTAATTCCCCCATCCTAAAAATAACATTAGCACAACACACCCTAAAATGAAACACAATCACCCACACCCCCTAAAAACTAACTCCAAACCACACCCCCAAAAAACTAATCCCCACCCTAAAAATAAACACGATGACTCAGACACTCTAGAAATTAATTCCCCACCCTATAAATAATTACAATCACCCACACACCCTAAAAACAAAAACGATCACCCACACCCCCTGAAAACTAACCCTCAATCCCTAGAAACTAACCCCAACCCCCTTCCCCTGAATACTAACCCCAAACTTACCACCCCCTTAAAACTACCCCCAAACCCTGTATCCCTAGATATGAACCCCAACCCCTCTTACCTCCATAAAACTATCCCGACCTCCTCACCCCCTGAAAACTAACTCTCCCTTCTTAAAAACTAACCACAAACCCCTCTAACCTGTTCCTGTACGATGCTCCTCCGAACTCCTCCCTGCCTGAACACTAGACCGAATCAGCCGTAACCACGCACATGCATGGTTAAAGCTGTGCCGTTGTTCAGGCAAATCGTTGTTCGGCTTGCGTGACTACAGAACTTGTTGTTCCGGAGTCATGGCAAAGGTCTTTTCCGATGACTCCGGGAACTTTACCACTGAATGATGATCAGTGCTAAAGTGCATGTGTTCTCCCTGTAAATTGTTGTTATGTATTGGTGTTTCCATGATTGGCTAATTTGATTTACTAGTCAGTCTCTAGTACAGTGCACTGTGTGTGCCCAGGGCCTGCAAATCAAATGCTGTTAGTGGGCTGCAGCACTGATTGTGCCACCTACATAAGCAGCCTGTAAATGTAACTCAGGCCTGCCATTGCAGAGCCTGTGTGCAGTCTGGTACTGTCATGTCGACTTGGCAAGTGCACTCACTTCCCAGGCCCAACCCTTCCCTTTTCTTTCATGGTAATCACCCCTAAGGTAGGCCCAGGTACCCCTATGGGCAGGATGAAGTGTTTGTGAAAGTTAGGACATACCCTGGTGTGTGTGGCATGTCCTGATAGTGACATACTGCAAATTTCGTTTTTCACTATTGCAAGGCTAACTGTTCCCATAGGATAGCATGGGGAATTTGTTTACAATATCTTATAAACTTAACTGCCCCTGGGAACAAGGTAGGACAATGTAATTTAGTATGCCTGAACTCAGAATGTTGAAATGCATCTTTTAGTGAGGGTAATTTTACATTCTGTGTTTCAAAATACCACTTTTAGAAAGTAGGTATTTTCTTGGTTAGTCATCCGGTGTGCCTCTTCTAGGTTTGTGTATTGCACGTCTGGATTTTAGATGACAGGGGCTGGGGCAGAACAGTGGCCCCAGAGAGCCTGATGATTCAGGGCTGGGCTGAATAGACCAGGGTTGCATTTAAAGTAACAGGGGGATATTTCCTTTCACTTGAAAGGGCCTGGTCTGCCAACGACAATGCTGTCTCCCCCTCCTGCCAAGAAGCTGCACCAGAAAGGACAGAACCAGTGTGGGCTGAGCACAGGGCTTCTCTGCCACCAGAGAACAAAGGAATTTATAGTATAAATATTGGGGCCCAGAACTTTAGATCACTTCTGGGAATCAAGAGGAACCTTTGCCAAGGAGAGGAGACGGAGAAGCTGAGGAGAAATACTGCCCCTGTGCTGTTTGCTGTCTGGGGTTGGCCGGTAATGGCTACTTGCTGCCAAGGAAAGGAGAAGGGACTTTTCTGTATCCCCTGCTTGAGGAAGATCCCCAAGGGCTTAAACTGAGAATGCCCCCTGTTCAAAAGGTTTCAGGAACATCAAAGACCTCACCAAACTTCTGGGCACCGTCTCTGGAACAGCTGGTTTCAGTTGCCTGGAGAAAGAACGGGTAACCAACTCTGTCATCGAGTCCATCGCAGGATTCCGTGTCCTAAAAGCACTGTAGAGAGCACCGCCTCGTTTCACAACTCAACCCTGGTCTCACCGACTCCGTAAACAAGCCGCTGCTAGCATGCCTCCTGGGGACATTGCACTCAACAACGTTTCACGTCACACTGCCCGGATGCCATCGACTCTGCCGTTGCCTGACTCAAACATTGAGCGGCTCCGTCACCGCATCATGACCTGTGAGCACCGCATCAAGCACTGCCTCACCCTGCAATGCAAGCCTTGGTCACACCAACTCCGTCAACAAGCTGCCTCTGCATCAAGCCGTGAGGACACCACACGCTGCAACGCTTCTATCTCACAACTGCGACGGTTATTCCTGACCGGCTCGTACCATTGTGTCGGCCGTAACAACAAAAGGTACTGACTCTGAGTCTGTCAATGCTTTTGTTAACCCGTATCAACGTGGTTGGCTGGAATTGTTAGACTCTGTTAGACTCTGTCGTATTCAGTATCACGGTAGCCCCTGACGGAGCAACCTAGTCAGAGGAACTGTACTTATACCTTTTCCCTCAATTTAAAGGATATTTTACACAGTAACTATTTTTAAGTGTATTGTATGTTGGATTTTTGTCAGACTTCGCCTTGTTGGTTTAGATAAAGTTTACTGGTGTGGTGTCCATTTGTAGTGTTTTTACTGTATAACTGTATGTGTTCAGAAATGCTTTACACACTTCCTCTGAGAAAAGCCTGTCTGCTCGTGCCAAGCTACCAAGGGGGTGAGCAGGGGTTATTTTGAAAGTGTGTCCCCCTTACCCCGACTAGGAAGAAGGGTCCTTACTTGGACAAAGGTACCTACCTCTGCAAACTAGGGACCCCCATTTCTAACATTAACCATAAACGGAAAAAATGCAAATTCAGGCAGTGGCACAGAGTATCTGTCGAATGAGATTTCAGATAAAGGTATAAAACCTAAGACAAGTCAGATAGAGACAATGTTTGGGTTATTAACTCCCCAGAACAGAGAGGAACTACTCAGATATTTAATGATGTAGATTTTGAAAAGGAGTTCAAGTTGATAAAATGCAAACTAGCTGCAGTTCCAATCTGCAATTTTTTTAATCCTAATATGAAGTCCAAATTGATTACTGATGCGAGAGTGAAAGGTTTGGGAGTGGTATTGATGCAAATGAGAGTGACTGATAACAAGACCATCATGTTTGCATAGAGAAGCTTGAATGGAGTGAAAACAATCAATCAATTAATCAATCAGTGACACTTATAGAGCGCGCTACATACCCGTAGGGTCTCAAGGCGCTGGGGGAGGGGGGGGTTGCCACTACTGCTCGAACAGCCAGGTCTTCAGCTTCTTCCTGAAGGAGTGGTGGTCTTGGGTCAGGCGCAGGTCGGTCGGGAGGGAGTTCCAGGTCTTGGCGGCCAGGTAGGAGAAGGACCTTCCTCCTGTAGTCGCTCTTCGGATGCGGGGGACGGCGGCGAGGGCGTGGTTGGCTGATCGGAGGTGGCGTTTGGGAGCGTAGAAGTTGATCCGGCTGTTGAGGTAGCTCGGGCCTTGGTCGTGTAGGGCTTTGTGTGCATGGGTGAGGAGGCGGAAGGTGATTCTTTTGTTGACGGGGAGCCAGTGAAGGTCTCTCAGATGTCCGGTGATGTGGCTGGTTCGTGGGATGTCGAGGATGAGTCTGGCTGAGGCATTCTGGATCCGCTGGAGTCTCTTCTGGAGCTTGGCGGTGGTACCGGCGTAGAGGGCGTTGCCGTAGTCCAGTCGGCTGGTGACGAGGGCCTGGGTGACGGTCTTCCTGGTCTCGGTGGGGATCCACCGGAAGATCTTCCGTAGCATGCGTAGGATGTTGAAGCACGCCGAGGAGACGTTGTTGACTTGCCTGGTCATGGAGAGGGAGGAGTCCAGGATGAAGCCCAGGTTGCGTGCATGGTCTGTCGGTTTGGGTGCGGTGCCCAGGGCGGGAGGCCACCAGGAGTCGTCCCAGGCGGAGGGGGAAGAGCCCAGGATGAGGACCTCCGTCTTGTCAGAGTTCAGTTTCAGGCGGCTGGTCGTCATCCACTCGGCTACCTCTTTCATCCCTTCGTGCAGGTTGGCTCTGGCGGAGGCGGGGTCGTTGGTCAGGAAGAGGATCAGCTGGGTGTCGTCGGCGTAGGAGATTATGCTGAGGTTGTGTTTGCGTACGATGGCCGCGAGGGGGCTCATGTAGACGTTGAAGAGGGTGGGGCTCAGAGATGATCCTTGAGGGACGCCGCAGATGACTTCGGAGGCCTCTGACTTGTACGGTGGTAGGCGGACTCTCTGTGTTCTTCCGTCGAGGAAGGAGATGATCCATTCCAGCGCTTTGTCCTGGATTCCGATGTTGCTGAGGCGCTGTACTAGGGTGCGGTGGCAGACCGTGTCGAATGCCGCGGAGAGGTCTAGGAGGATGAGGGCCGCTGTTTCTCCATTGTCCATCAGGGCTCGGATGTCATCGGTGGCGGCGATGAGGGCGGCCTCGGTGCTGTGATTGGCTCGGAAGCCGGACTGTGAGGGGTCGAAGGATCCGTTCGTCTCGAGGAAGGCGGCCATCTGCTTGTTGGCGGTCTTCTCGATGACTTTGGCTGGAAACGGGAGGAGCGAGATGGGGCGGTAGTTCTTGAGTTCGGTGGGGTCCGCTGTTGGTTTCTTGAGCAGGGCGCTGAGTTCGGCGTGTTTCCAGCTCTCAGGGAAGGTGGCGGTGTCGAATGATGTGTTGATGATGTCTCGCAGGTGGGGTGCGATGACAGCGTCGGCCTTGTTGAAGACGTGGTGAGGGCAGGGGTCGGTCGGTGATTCGGAGTGGATGGAGTTCATCGTGCGGATGGTGTCTTCGGTGCTGATCGGGGTCCAGGCGTGGAGGGTGGTGGTGGGGGGCGATTGTTCGGTCATGGTGTGCATTGGTTGGTTGTTGAAGCTGTTGTGTATGTCCGCGATCTTGTTGTGGAAGTATGAAGCGAGGGAGTTGCAGAGGTCTTGCGATGGGGTGATGTCGTTGTTTCCTGCGCTGGGTTTGGAAAGCTCTTTCACGATGTTGAAGAGTTCCTTGCAGTTGTGTGCGTTGTTGTCCAACCGTTCCTTGAATGCTGTTTTCGTGGCGGCGCGGATCAGCTGGTGGTGCTTCCGGGTGGCAAGCTTGAAAGAGGTCCTGTTGTCCGGTGTGGGTTCCCTTCTCCAGACTTTCTCGAGGGCTCGGCAGTTCTTCTTGGAGCTCTTGAGTTCGTCGGTGAACCACGGGGCTTTCTTGCTTCCGGGTCTGCTGGGCGGGGTCCTCGGCGGGGCGAGCTCGTCCGCGCAGATGCTGATCCACTTCGTGAGGTTGTCGGCGGCCTGGCTGGGGTTCGCTGAGCTGGCAGGAGGGTGCTGGCTCAGGGAGGTTGTTCCAGCTTCTGCGGGTGGCCTGTTGATGGTGGTGGTGGGTCGTCGTTCTCTTGAAGGTGAAGTGGACGCAGCTGTGGTCCGTCCATTGAAGCTCTGTGGCGTGGCTGAAGTTGATGTCTGTGCTGGAAGAGAAGACTGCGTCGAGTGTGTGTCCGGCGAGGTGGGTGGGGGTGGACACCAGTTGCTTGAGTCCCAGGTTGGCGAGGTTGTCCAGCAGGGTGGTGGTGTTGCGGTCGTTGTTGTTCTCCAGGTGAAAGTTGAGGTCCCCCAGGAGGATGTAGTCAGCGGAGGGGAGGGCATGCGGGCTGACGAAGTCGGCGATGTCCTCGCTGAATTGTGTGCGTGGTCCAGGGGGTCGGTAGATCAGGGTGCCTCTGAGGGTGGTGTTCGGGTTGGTGTGGATCTGGAAATGCAGGTGTTCGGCGGTGGTCAGGGTGTTGTCGGTGCTGGTCGTGAGACGGATGGTGTTCTTGTGGATGATGGCAATGCCTCCTCCCATCTGGTTGGCGTTGCGGTCCCTCCGGACGATCTTGTAGCCCTCTGGGATAGCGATGGCGATGTCGGGAGCTGAAGAGGCGTTCATCCAGGTCTCCGTGAGGAAGGCAACGTCAGGGGCTGTGGCGTCTAGGAGGTTCCAGAGTTCGATGGCGTGTCTGTGGACGGAGCGGGTGTTGAGCAGGATGCACTTGAGGTGGGTGCTGCTGGTGTTCGACTTGGCGGGTGCTGGTGTGAGGCAGGTCCGGATGCAGGTGAATTTGCAGGCGTGGCAGCTGAAAGGTCCGTGGGTGCGTCGTGGTGTGGCTTGATGGCATTCTGGGAGTCGGCCGGAGTTGAGAGCGATGAGGGTGGCGGCGGAGTACGTCAGGCGGGTCGGTCGGGGTCTTGGGGGGCCAGGGGTCCTGGCGCTGGTCGCGATCCGGTCGCGGACGGGCGCAGACGGGCTTACCTTTGGCGCGCCTTCGGCGCACAATCGGCGCGCCCGCTGCGCGTGACCGCTGCGCGTTCGCACAGTCGCCATATAAAGGCGAAGTGCGCGGGTGGGCGGAGCAGCTGGGAGGCGGGAGCGGGGAGGGAACAGAAGGAAAAAAGGGGCGGGGTCTGCGGTGGTGGCGGGAAGCGGGGAGCGGGGAGGGAAGACGGAAGGCGGCGAGGTAGGCGGGCAAACAGGAAGGACGCAAGCTGAAAAATAAACAGGCACTAATGGGAAACAAAAAACGCTAACACGGGCAAGAATACAGTTGAACAAGCACAAATGGCGGACAAAACAAAAACAAACAAAAACGCTAACACGGGCAAGAATACAGTTGAACAAGCACAAATGGCGGACAAAACAAAAACAAAACAAACGGCAACGGAGTCAGCCGGCGGCGAGGCAGGCAGCGCGGCAGGGACAAGGCTAAGGGGCACACGCAGCAGCTGGTGGCCGTGCGGCGCGGGGGTGTCCCACAAGTGGGTCACACTTACCTGTGCCCCACGGTCGCCATATAAAGGCCAAGTGCGCGGGTGGGCGGAGCAGCTGGGAGGCGGGAGCGGGGAGGGAACAGAAGGAAAAAAGGGGCGGGGTCTGCGGTGGTCGCGGGAAGCGGGGAGCGGGGAGGGAAGACGGAGGGCGGCGAGGTAGGCGGGCAAACAGGAAGGACGCAAGCTGAAAAATAAACAGGCACTAATGGGAAACAAAAAACGCTAACACGGGCAAGAATACAGTTGAACAAGCACAAATGGCGGACAAAACAAAAACAAACAAAAACGCTAACACGGGCAAGAATACAGAAACAAGGAACTCTGTGATTGAGGTTAAAGCCCTGGAAATATTCTGGGCTGTGAGGAAAATGAAGACTCTTCTAGGGGGATGTAAGTTCAAAGTTAAGACAGTTTATAAGCCCCTGATGGAGATTTTCCATAAGAAAGATATCAATGCTGTGTGAGGGAGGATCAATAAATGGCTAGTGGCATTGTAGGAGTATAATTTTGCGTTAGAATATTTACCAGGAGCAAGAAAGGTAGTGCCTGATGCTTTGTGCAGATTGGCGGCAAGTGAGGTAGTAATGGTGAGTGGAGAAGATGAGTTGGAAGAAGAGATGAGTATGTACACTATAGAGGGTACAGTGATTTCGAAGGAGGAGTGGAAGAAAGCTACTATTGAGGATGGAGTAATACAGACAGTATTTTAAATGTTGAGGTCTGGTTGGTGCATGAAGGGATGTGACAATAAAGAATACCAGAGGTTTTGGAATGTAAGGGAGGAATTGTCAGAGAAGCATGGACTCTTGTTTTGAGGAATGAGGTTGGAGCAACTGGTGGTTTTGGGGAATTCATTATTGACACTGGCACATGAAGGGCACCTGGACAGCGCAAAGACTAAGGAGAGATTAAGAACAGGTTATTGGTGGCCACGGATGTACCAGGAAGCAGAAAGACTAGTGACAGAGTACATACAATGCATAACAAGTGACAGAACTCTGAAACCCAGAGTTCAATCTACGGTTGTGTGAAAGTTACCGGATGGTCCGTAGGATGAAGTTACGCTGGATATTCTAGGGCCGAATCTCTCAAAGATAGGATTCACGTATCTCATTGTTTTGATGGACTTATTCGCAAGATGGCCAAAGGTGACTTTCATTCAGGGTGTGAAAACCAGGGATTTGGTGGCATTTCTCAAAGAGCTTATAAGTCGGGAGGGTATTCCTCCGTGTGTTACTTACAGATATTACGGGCATAGTTGGTCTCAAGAGAAAGAGATCAAACACAAGAAATGCACATTATAGCACCCAGAGGCAAATGATGTAATTATTTAAAAAATATGTTTCTGAAGATTAAATAAAAAAGTAATTCTCACCTAAAGAAAAAAAATAGTTTTTAATTTGCAATAATATTTATTAAAAGTGACATATTGAATTAACTAAGATTAATGCAATTATGTTAATGTAATTTATAATTACATTATGGTTTATATTTTAAAAAAGCTAGTTAAAATATTTTATAATTAAAAAACAACCGTACTCTTTATATTTTTTGAACATTACTTTCTATTTATTTATATTTTAACTGTTCGAATGACTCAATTTAACATTGTTTCCTTTGGGATTTTATGTACACTGTCTACCTCCTTTATTTGCTATGAGAGGGTTTTGCAGTACCAGTGGTTGGCCATGTGTAGTACTGGATTTACTACTGTTGAACAGTTATGTAATGTTTTAAAAACGTGAATCCTGATTTCTTATTGATGAAAAAGTTAATTCAATGCATGGTTGCTTTAACCTTGGTCCCAAGCCACCTAACAATTCCCGTACAATAGTGTGAAAATAGATACATTTGCACCTGGGGTTTCCAAATCCTGAGACTTTATCAAGATTTGCACATTTTGCAACCACGAAGTCCAGATAGGCTCAACGTTTTTGCTTACCTGATACTCCCTATTATACCCATGCCCCCCCCTTTCATGGCACATGCGCAGACGTGTTTACTATACAGCAAATATGTGCAAATTCAGTACCATACCAAAGAAGGTGAGTATTTAGTTGACCAAACCGGTGCTCTTCGGAGCCACCTATTCACTAAAGTCCCTCCATTTAAACAATGCAACAGCACAGTAAAACGTTTACAGATAAGTTAGCTTCTCTTCCATAACATTAGCAAATTCTTTAGGGGGCAAGACACTCCCCCCCCCCCCCCAACGCCATTTGAGTGAAAGCCTCACTGAATATTTAACCGTGCAAACATGTTTTAGGTTTAAAGTATTTTATTGCAGTAGTGAAAGAAAAAGGGACAACATTACAGACGAGTAACCACAGGTGCACCCCGCAAATTAGTGTGTACAATTCAACATATACGTGAAGTCAGTTCGTGCAGTGCGATGGGCACAATCCGTACCAGAGGCACATGGCTAGCGCACCTGTGGGCGGGGACAAAACAAAAGGAAAAAGGAAAGACAAAGAAACCCCCCCCCCAACCAACTGCCCCCCCCAACTCCCCAACTCCCTCCCCCACCCCCTGTACTGTGCTATCAACCTTCCGTCTTCTCACTGTGGCAGCGTAATATCCATCCCCCCCTCCAGTAGAACATAGGCGGGAAAACGGGGTAATTCAATCTCAAAGCATTGGTCAACCTCATTCAGCACCTCCTCCCAGTAAGAAGTCAGCAGGGGACATTCCCATAGTATATGAGTGAGTGTACCAGTCTGACCGCAGTTTCGCCAGCAAGTCTTGGGTATTGAGTGGTTCATTTCATATAGTTTCTCGGGGGTGCGGTACCAGTAAGTCGAAATTTTTGTGAAGGTCTCTGTGAGCCCAGTGTGGTAGGCAGAGTGTCATGCCCGGTAGGAGATGTGGTCCCAGTCAGTGTGGCTCAACGTTCGCCCCAACTCCCGCTCCCTCCGCTCCCTCCCGGGATTGTAAATGTGAAATGGGGGAGGCTGCAACAATTTATAAAGGTCGGATATAAGCTTGGCGTCCGATGAGCGAGTTACCAGCCAGCGCTCATATGCCGTGAGTTTCCGGTCCGCCGATGCTTGCACCTGCGGCTGTAGCGCCCAGTGGCGCGCCTGCATATATCTCATGCGCTCCGTCTCGGGTAGACCGAAGTCCCGCCGTAGATCCTGGAAGGAGACCGCACCCTCCGGGCCATACATGTTGAATAGGGTGGAGCAACGGGCTGCTCGCCAGAGCTCAAAGGCTCCCGGTTCCATACCTGGGCCAAAGTCCGGGTTACCAACTATTGGCGTGAAAGGAGAAGGAAAGGTGGTGAGGTCGTGCTTGGTGGACACGGAGTCCCATACTCAGAGCGGGACCCGCGTTACGAAGGACACATAGAGGTTGGGGGGGCGGTGGGCCCTCCGCAGGAAGGGCACCTCCTGCAGCGTCCTGCCCGCCACCGCCTGGTCCTGAAACAACCAATGTTTGTCCGATTCCCACCGGCTCCACTCTACTAGGTAGCGCAGTTGAGCAGCTTGAAAATACTTATGCAAGTCTGGTATACCAAGGCCACCAGACTCAGGCGCTAGCGTGGCTATGGCTCTCTTGAACCTAGGTTTACGACCCTGCCACACAAAGCGTGTGATATCAGACTGAGTCTGTCCAAGCCATCCCTTGGGGGGTTGCAACGGGAGAGCCCGAAAGAGGTACAGGACTTGCGGCAGAAGGGTCATTTTTACCGTGGCCACCCTGCCCAGCAACGACAACGTGCCCTTGTCCCAACGGGCCAGTTCCTCCTTGATCTTTTTACTTAAAGCCATATAGTTGGCGACGACCATAGCCGGAAGAGAGGGCGCTAGGAGAATCCCCAAATAGGGTACCTAATCTCTAGACCAGCTCAGCGGAAAGAGCCTCTGCAAGTCAGCCCTGGTGGCGCCGGACAGCGAGATGTCAAGGGCCGCCGACTTCCCAAGGTTCACCTTGAAACCCGCTACAGTCGCAAAGGTTTCCAGCTCAGCAATACAAGCAGGCAATGACCTCCTGGGGTCGTCGAGCGTCAATATCACGTCGTCCGCGTAAAGACTAAGGGTGTGATGGAACTCCCCCATATGGACACCTGTGACGTTGGGGTTCTGGGGAACTCTTTGTGCAAACGGCTCCATATAAAGAGCGAAAAGCAATGGTGACAGTGGGCACCCTTGTCTGGTGCCTCTCTCTATCGCAAAGTGCCAGGAGCTGCATCCATTCACCCTCACTACCGCGGATGGGAATCGGTAGCTATTGAATACCAGGTGTCTGAACTTCTCACCTATGCCAAATTTGCCCAATACCTTCTCCAAATAAGGCCAATGCACTCTATCGAACGCCTTCTCCGCATCGATGGAAAGGAGCATACGTTCCCCGGGTATCCGCGAGGCCTTCCCCAGTATATGGGTCACCCTTTTAGTGTTATCGACAGTCTGTCGGCCCGGGACAAACCCGGCCTGATCCGGGTCAACCATACCCGGGAGGTGGAGTGCCAGACGTGCCGCTAGAATACTGGTGAAAATCTTCAGGTCAGTATTCAAGAGTGAAATCGGTCGGTAGGACCCGCATGCAGTCCGGTCCTTGCCCGGTTTAGGGATCACTGACACCGTCGCCTGGAGGAACTCCGGAGGGATAGCGCCCGGTTCAAAGAACGAATTAAACAGGCGCGTCAAAAGCGGAGAGAGAAGGGATAAAACCGTCGGGCCCCGGGGCTTTCCCGTTTTTGAGTCGGGAGATAGCCGTGACCACCTCTTCAATCCGAATCTCCCGCTCAAGATATTGGGCCTGGTCCAGCGTTAGGGACGGTAGCGACACCGACTCCAGATAGTCTGCCTCAGCTCGCGCTGAGGGGGGAACGCCGGTGTAGAGGTCAGCATAGTAACCACAGAAAACGTCAGCAATCTGGCCGTCCTCCGTGACCGTCCCTCCAGTAGGGGCCGCTAGTTCCTTCACCCGGTGCTGCTGGTGCTGCACACGGAGTTTATGCGCCAGAAGCCGGCCACACCTGTCGCCGCCGGTGTAGTACTTATGTTTCAGGCGAAGTACAGCGTACTCTGCTCTGTCCATATCAAGTGCGGACAGGAGTTTCCTGGCGGCCTTAAGTTGCCTCCAGACACGAGGGGCTCCCGTCCGTTGATGCACCTGTTCTAGCTCCCTCACCTGGCGTGTAAGTTCGTCCTTTTTAAGCTGGCGATCTTTATTCTCCGCCGAGGAGATGGCAATAAACTCGCCGCGGAGCACAGCCTTCAAGGCGGCCCATTGCGTCGCTCGGGTGGTGTCATCGTTGTCATTAATACGCTTATATTCCTCTATGGACTCTCGGACCTGTTTCACCACAGATTGCTTGTGCAGCAGAGTGTCCCTGAGGCGCCAGACCCCTCGCGAGGGTGACACCGGAGGCAGTCGGAAAGTGCCCTCCACCGGGGCATGATCTGAGAGAGACAGGACCCCTATGTCGGCGCCCGAGGCCAGCTCGTACATCGGGCCCGTCACCAAGAGATGATCCAACCTCGCATAGGATTTGTGGGCGTGGGAATAATAGGAATATGCGCGGGTCGCGGGGTGGAGGTGGCGCCACATGTCGTGCATATCAAGCTCCTCCAAACGGGCACGAACCGAGCCCGAGAGCTCTCCCGATTGTAGGCGCCTCTGCACCGATCTGTCCAGGGACGCATCAAAGACCATATTCAAGTCCCCCCCCAATCACGATGTGTCTGTCAGGAGTGGATGTCACGTCTTCCAGTGCCCTGTGTAGAAACTGATCCTGATGATCATTGGGGCTATATATGGAGCCTATAGTGAACACCAGACCCCCTACCTTGATTCTATACGCCAAGAGCCTCCTCTTCTGTTCCGCTACCTTTTGCATGACCTCCCCTTTGAATCTCCTAGATATCATGAGCGCTACCCCTGCCATCTTGGAAGCGCAGGAAGAGAAAAGCTGCTTGGGGAACTTTGGGGTCCGTAGCCTGTGACAGTCTTTAGCCAGTAGATGGGTCTCCTGTAGAAGACAGATGTCTGCCTGTGAGTCTTCCAGGAGGGACAGTACAGCCTTCCGCTTAACCGGGTTATTCAATCCCTTCACATTCAAGGTAACAATCTTAAGGGCCATCAGTGAGGGGAACACCAGAAAACGCTCATCAGGGCGGGCAAGGCCAACCGGACTAAACTCAAAGGCAGCAGCGAGCAGCCCCAGCACACAGTGAAAGCAAACCACCCCATACCACAGTACAGTCCCCGAACCCCCGAATCCCCAACGGTGTGAACCCCCCTCCCTGGAACCCCACACACCCCCCTTCTCCCCTACCTTCCAGTGAACCCCCAAACTCCAAACTCGCCCGTTCAACTCCCCTGACCACCCCCTCACCCCAAACCAGTCAGAATACTTCATTGTCCCAGTCCGGTCCTCATCGGACAAGGCCGTGGAGATTTGTTCAAGTGGTGGTCCAGCCACCACCTCCATCACCCCCGCCACCCCCCACCCCCGGAATCCCCGCACCTGCAATGAAGATAGGCTACTGCAGACTCCCCCGGGAGCAAGTTCAGGCCTTCAAGGCCACATCGCCATTCGCCGTAGTCCTGGAGGCCTCCTGTATGGCGCTGGACATTTCTGCCCGAATTGTAGGCGAGTCAGGTCTCGCGGGCGGCAGGGATCACCGTTCCCCGACCAATTGCCAGCCATCTTGCGTGCTCCGCCTGCGACGAGGCGCCAGGGTGTCCGTGTCCGATGCAGTGATTCCCAGCACCCCGCATACATCCTGGAGGGACCGGAGCTGGTGCAAAGTTCCATTCCAGCGAAAGATGTGGCGGAAGGGGTGCCCCCACGAGTACTGTGTGCCATGTTCCCTCAAGAAGTCCGTAGCAATTTTAAAGGCCTTCCGCTTCTGCAGTGTTATTGCGGACAGGTCCTGGTAGAGAGCCACCGTGGAGAAGTGTGGCTCAGGGGTTAGAGGTGGCAGACCCGGAAGCTGAGATCGACCCTGGACCAGGGTTCAATTCCCTGCCTCGGCGGGGTCTTGGGCTAAAAATTCCACGGACTCCATAATTCTCGCTCTGGTGCCTTCTCGACTCACGGGTTCACACTCTGCGACTCTGGGCAATAGCTTGCTTAATCTCCACAACGGCCCCTCGCGGCGGGATGCCTGGCTTTCACCTTGTGGATACCCTGCCGGGGTTATCTCACAGGGGAATACCAGGACAGGTTCCCTAAGCAAGCGCCGGGAAACCCACTGCGGGTAGCTGTGCGCTATATAAGCTCAAATACATTTACATTTACATTTACATCGCTGAAGCGGAAAGGCTGTTGCCGCCGTGCCTCACGAAGAATCCGCTCCTTCAAGGGGAAATCTGGCAAGAAGGCTAAAATGTCCGGAGGAGGCGCTGAGGCCCTGCGAGGCCGGCCAACTCTGTGCGCTCTGTCGATCCGAAGTGGGAAGTCTCCGGACTCTCCCAGAATTTCACGGAACAGGACTCCTAAGTAGGCGGCCGCGTCTTCACCCTCCTCGTTGGATGGAACTCCTCGGACCCTAATGTTGTTCCGTCTGGACCTGTTTTCAAGGTCTTCGGCATGGGCTTGTAGATCGATCTGCTGGTCCCTCAGCCTCAGGACCTCCTGTTGTAAGTGGGTGATTTCCTCGTCCCTGGAGTGACCAGCATCCTCCACCGTGTTCACTCGCTCTCCCAGGGAGTCCACCTCTCTCCGGACCTCCCGGACCTCCCCGGCCACCTCCTGCTTCAAGGCCTGAAAGTCCTCCCTCAAGGAGCTGAATAGGGACTCCAGGAATGATCTAGTCACTGGGGGCTCCCCGCCTTCAGCGCCCCGAGAACTAGTCGGGGGGCTCGAAGCAGGTTGGTTCCTGTCTTGCCTCGGGGCGCCTCTTCCCAGCATGTCCAGCAAAGTCCGTTCGCCCTTCTTCTGTCCCCTGGCGTTCGACATCGCGGAGGGGTGGGGATCACAAAAGCCCGCGTGCCATGGCGAAGAGGCGATACAGGCCGGGGCAGCAGTCCAGCAGTGGGTGGCAAACCGCACTGCTCACGCCGATGTGGGTCCACTCCCAGTGAGGTGCCCCCGCAAGCCTTGAATGAGGGCAGCTCCAATAGGTTGATGCAACCGCTCCGCTCCCGTCCAAAATGGCCGTCCGCTCCGGCCCGGGGAACCAGCGCCGGTGTGGCGTAGTCCCGTCTCCCGGACTATGTGTCGCACCGCACAAAGCTGAAGTCGGGGACTACCGGTACACAGAGGGCCTACTGGACAGTCCTTCCAGTGATCGCCCCAGAACCCACATACGGTGATTCCGGCTAGGCCCGTTCTCGGGGATCGCAGCATTCCTTTCCCACTGGTCCACTCGATTATCACACAGCGGGGGGCCAGTTTTGCGAGGTGTGCAGCAGTTGGAGACGGAGAGGGGTTAGGTCTCGCGGGCCATGAAGGCGACCGTGGGTGCCGGAGGGCCTGGCAGCGCCTAGCAGCGATTAAAGGCGGGGCTCAGGGCCGGGCCTCGTGGTGCAGGCCCCGCGGCCTACCTGATCCCCCGGGCTTGCGTAGCTACGTTCCGTCGGCTCCGCCTCCGTTCCCACCGCTAATGCAGCTCCGCTCCGCCAAGGAGGGTCATCCCAGATCACAACGGGGACGGTCGCGGTGTCGAGTCGCCCGCAATCTGTTGGTCCACTCCGTGCTACTGGTTTCCTTCGTTGCGTTACCGAGGCCTCGCGCTCGAGGGGTCCTCTGGTCTTCCGGCGAGTCCTCCGGCGGCCCTCGCCGCGGCTGGTTTTCAAGCGGCTCCGCCGCCGCAGCAAGGAAACTGAGGGCTGCGGACTGCTCCACACCACCACGGGGAGGACTGGGTGCGTTTTCCGCTCGATCCGGGGGAGATCAGCGGTGTAGAAAGGTGCAGGATTTCCAGGGGCTCAGGAGCTCACGGCAAGAGCGTCCTCTCAGCCCGCCATCTTGGCCACGCCCCTCGCAAACATGTTTTAAATCAAAAACAATGTATTGAATAAACCTGACCTGACTACCAATGTGACAGTGAATGTTTTCCAGTAAAGATGTCACGATAGCTTAACTAATCAAACAATAAAACCTACATTGATAGGAATCTGATATGTCTTACCACTACTATTTAAACTATGAAGCTAACGATAATATTAAGAAATGGGCACTGAAATGATTCTGCTGTCTAAATGATGATTTGGTTATTTTTGAGAATGCGGTTCAATCAATGGTTACACCCCTGGGGGCTCATTTATGAAGGCCTTGCGCCACTGGTACGTCACTTTTTCCCATTTTAAAAGTGACGCACCGGCGGCGCAAGACCTTCATAAATAAGGCCCCTGGTGCTTTAGAATTAGCCTAAAGACTTTGGAATCCATTGTAACATGTTGTAATTCATTGGCATTGTTAGCTATTCCATTTTCTTTAGGAAAGTTGCAGCCAGCAGATTTTCCTAGTGAATCAATTCTTGGTTGTAACACAGCTAATGAGGAAGAAAGTGATCTGCTTGATGTTTTGAATTAAGAAGAGAATGAACTGGGGAAGAAGTTGACACAGCAAAACAGCGCTGGACAGTTTTTTATCGTATTCTTTCACATATATGAATATTCTAGGGTGTATTCAATGCGTAGTTTGAATACTGTTTAAACTCAAGCAGAATGTATTCTATAAATCACATGTATCTCTTGAATACTGAATAACTGAGCTTACACTCAAGAAGAAAACATTTTAAAAGAAACGCAAGTTACATTGTTTAGAACATTTAACTTTTCAATGCCACAGAGAACATGAAATGGACTGCTTGCATTTTATTGGTTAAGAAATAGTTTTGTGATCAAGAGTGAGGGAAGGCAATTCTGTGTAAAGAAATGTAGCATTTTATTTGCTCATTGACAGCAAGCTGAAGGTTGCTATTTCAATTGCAGACTTAGTGTGCTGATGACTTTAAATGTCCTTTGAGAAATAAACACTCTGGCAGTAAAGCAGTCAAGCTGGGGAGATATAGTTTCCTTAGATGAAAGGATTTTGCAGTCCTGCCACCCCAGGCAAGCGTCTGGATGACTGAGATTATAGGGATGCATCTGGTTGTTACCGTGGGAACTTTACTAATGTGCTAATATCCCAAAGTATTAAAAGTTGTGTTAGGGCAGGAAACTCTCCCATGGGAGTACAGCTGCATGGACAGTGGAGAGGTTTGAAATGCTCACTGGTTAGAGGCGGCAGACCTGAGAGCAGAGGACGGCCCGGACGAGGGTTCGATTCCCGGCGCGGCAGGTTTCTGGACCAGGGTCAGCGGACTCGATAATTCTCTCGCCTCGGTGCCCACTCTGATCAGCGATCACACTCGGCAACTCTGGGCATTAGCTTGCCTCATCTTCACTAACGGCCCACCAGACCGCCGGGGATGCCCGGTCTTACCCTGGAGATACCCATTAAGGGACCATCTCTCAGGGAAGCCAGGAAGGGTTTCGCAGCGGTCGAAGCGCCTTGGGACCCTACGGGTAAGTAGTGCGCTATATAAATGCCAATAAATTTACATACACACAAAGCCACAGCTTTGTGGGTACTCACAAACATTTACACATACTTTGCACATCCACAATGCTCACCTAAAGTTCCTCATAAACATGATTACAGTAAATGCCCTTTTAGGGTCTCACATACACCTCTATAGTTTCTGTAGATTAAGAGAGGGTGGGAGAACATGAAAATCCTGGCTTTCTCTAGACCTAAAGCTATGTTATGTAGATTTGTTGAGAGAACTATCACCCAGAAGAGTATCCTGGTGCTGAACAGCAGTGCGTCTAGGCACATCTTGGGCCTAGTTGGACTACTCAAAAAGCCAGGGGCCTCATTTATGAGGAATGACGCATCACTGCGTGAAAGCAGCGATGCGTCACTTCTCAGTGCGCACTCCTTGCGACATTCCTGATGCGTCATATTTAATGTATAATGCATCATGCCGCAAGGAGTTACAGATACGTCAGTATTTCTGACATATTTGTAAGCGCAAAAGTGACGCATTGATGGAGTGTGTCACAAAAGTGACGCAACTCCAGCAATGCGTCCTTTCACATGAGGCAAGCCCCATATGAAAGGGCCTGCGTCAGTCTTACGCCTGCTGTGAGGCAGGTGCAAGATTTTGACGCAACTGTGTCCTAAAAGTGACGCAGTGAAATCTCAAAGATTTCACTGCGTCACTTCTACGACCCTTCCTTGCGTCAATACGCCCCCCTTGCATACATTTTACCTGGCGCAGGTATAATGTGGTGCAGGGGTTTACAAAGTGACGCATCTACCTAGATGCGTCACTTTGTAAATATGGTGCAACAAGGCGCATTTATTACGCCACTGGCGTGTCACAAAAAGTGATGCACCGGCAGCATAAAAGTGACGCATGGGCTCATAAATGAGGCCCCAGGTATTCAGCTTCTTGTGGAATTCAAGAAGTGAGAAGGAGGCTCTTCTCTTTAGTAGCAGATCATAACATGCTTTAGGAGCAATGTAGGAGAAGGCTCCACCGCCAGATCTGGTTTTCCTTATGCATGGGATTTGTGCAAGTAGACGTCTGGTTGAGAGGAGTTGTCTGGAAGGTTTATGAAAGCAGATGCAATTGTTGAGGCATGCTGGGCCAGTGTTATGTAGTGCCTTCAATGTATGGGTGAGGAGTTCTAATTGGGCTTGTTTGTGAATGGGGCGCCAATGTAGCTCCTTCAGCTTGGTGTGATGTGAGTGCAGCGTGGGAGGTTGAGCGAAATTCTGGTCTCAGAATTCCCAATTTTCTGGTGAGTTTTTTGTTTATCATTTATCCCGGCATAGAAAGTTTTCCTGTTGTCAAGTTTGCTTGTAAACAAGGTGTGTATGATGTTTTTCCGGGTGCTGATTAGGAGCCATTTAAAAAGTTTCCTCAGTATCTTCAGGGGATGGAAGCATGAGGTGGTGACGGCATTGCCTATCATGTACATGTTGACTTTGCTGTCAATGGTGACCCTGAGGTTCTTGGAATGAGTGTTGGGGTGGGTGTCAGTCCAACCTCTGTTTGCCGTCAGCTGGAGCCCCAAGGTGATGTGCTTTTCTCGACTATCACAATTTCAGTCTTTTTGTGTTCAGTTTTTGACAGTTGGTGTACATCCAGTTGATAATTTCATTAATGCAGGCATTGAATTTGATCCTGGTTCTGGGTGTCTTGTCTGAGAAAGAGATAATGAGTTGAGTGTCATCGGCATAGACTGGGTGGCTGGTGTAGATGAGCTGAGTGTCATTGAGGTATTCAGTGAGGTGTCTGTTGATGATTTTCTCTGATACCTGGGCCAGGAATGGTAGCAGGGAGATTGCAGGGAGATTGGTCTGTAGTCGGCGAATGCTAAATGTTCCACAGAGGGTTCCAGTGGACATGGAGCATATATGTTTTTGTGCAGGAAGGCACACCTTCTTGCAAAAAAACAATCCTGCTTGAATCGCCGGCGCCCTTGCACCATGGCACAAGGGTGCCTCAATTGGGTTTAGGCTGCCTGAACTGCTCCAGTGCAATGAGAGAGCATAAGGTGCACCATATGTTAGTAGATATGGCACATTTCTGCTGGTTCACTGTCACGCACCGCAGTGTAGCGAGTTGCCTGCATTTTGTTGTATGAAAGTATAGTCAGTCAGTGACTGGAAATGTACACAAATCCTTGGAGGCCAGCTATCATGCATATACATACAACTTTTTCATAGTGAATTTGGGCACTAGACCTGTATATATGTCTGGTTCATAAAGTCACTAAGTGCTAGACAAATGTAATTACCAAAATTCCTTTCTGCAGGAGTGTGGTGAGGTAGGATCTGATCTAACACCATTTTAATTGTGTCATTCATGTCAGCGTGGTGCTTCCATTTACTCTCTATCCTAGGCTCAATCTCTATATCAATACATGCCCTCAAATGTCTTGGGGGCTGTAATTTACTCCCAAGATTTTAAAAGAGTATGACATTGAAATATTAATTTGTTCACCAACAACTAAGGATGGTGAGGAACAGTACACGCATTCAAAGAATCTTGCCATTGCCTCTGCCAACTATTGCAATTCGCAACATAATACATGGGAGCCTGCAATCTCTTTATAAAGCATGTGTCTAAGTACTTGTGAACACAACTCATCTGTAAAAAAAGAAATGATGCAGTTAGTCAACTATAATAAATTATGACACTTGAGTTCTGACTTCACAAGGCCCGATGTCAGAGCCAGCAGCCATTGAAAATGCAGG
Organism: Lissotriton vulgaris; assembly: GCF_964263255.1. Classification (NCBI taxonomy): domain Eukaryota; kingdom Metazoa; phylum Chordata; class Amphibia; order Caudata; family Salamandridae; genus Lissotriton; species Lissotriton vulgaris. The sequence goes on from NC_141696.1 coordinate 783,329,954, forward strand.
TCACAGAACATAATAAAATCTGCACTTTAAAAAACAAAACATAACTTTTCCTTCTTCTGCTCTGTTTTTCTAGAAGAACAGTGATAAGCAGAAAGGAGATTTTTATGGCAACACGTTTATTTTTCCCCAAGCTTCAATTAATTATAGGAGAGATGTCATCTCTGCATTCTTTTCTACATACTGAGCTACACTGTTTTTTACATTGTTACTTGTACAAAACTGTAATATATTTTGCAACAAGTATCTAACTGCTTTTTTGTGTGCTTAATTTTGCACTAAAGATTCTATTTTTCTGTTAGAGCACCACACCAAGAATGTAAGTGGTTTGTGGGAAAGGATGTGGTGTGACGATGTACCATAAGGGATAAAGTACCCGCCCAGGCACACTGTTGAACCCAGCCCTTTTGGCAGGTTCACCCCGAGACTTTTTGCTTTTTCCTAGTCTGTTTCTGGAACCTGGTGGTGGGGATTTTAGTCCTCTCCGCACTTTTTTACTGTGGTACAGTGTAAAGTGCGTGAGCTCTCTGTGTATGTGTGGTGAGTGACCTGCCCTCCCATAGGAATGAATGGGGAATATGTATGCCCATGGTAGTTCCTGATGTGTGGGGAGTGCAGGGTCGAGTTTGGTATGTGCGAACTCGTGAGATTGAATGCTGCGTAATGGTATATGCGACATGATTGTGTCTAGTGTAGAAGTGCCACTTCTAGAAGTTGGCATGTTTGTGTAATTTGTGTCTGGTGTGTGATTGGTTGAGGCTGGCTGGTGAGCCTGGCTCCAAGAGTCTGGGAGGGTCTGCCCCAGTGGTGAATGGAGTGTTTAGCATGCTGATGTGAGGGGAGGAGTAAGCCTGGGCCTGCTTGTGGATTGACCGTCTGGTTTGAGGGTCCTGAATGGGTCTGGGTTTTCCCCACACAATGCCGGCTCCACCCCCTGGGGTGCATCTGATGTCCCTAGCCTGGCCAGTGAAAGGAATTCACTATAACCAGTTCTAGCTGGTTCTCACACTGCCTGCACCCTGCTAGACAAAGGAATTTACAGTATAAAAGGGTGCTGTGACACTCTAAAAATGTTCTTGTTTCTGACTTGAATCCTGCCAGGGGCGTGCAGCTGCTTGGGCCCAGGGGAATCCCTGGGCCCTGTCCAGCCCTGGATACCTGATGGACTGCTGATGGCCTGGACTCTGGAGACCTTTTACTGGGTCCCCTTTCCTTCCCTTTGCTGAAGACCTTGCTGGACTTGTGGACCTTTTCTTGTCCCTAGCGCTGGGAGTGCTTTGCTTTCACCCCTAGCGCCTGGGGGGCGCTTTATCTCTGATTTTAGCGCAGGGAGCGCTTTAAATTTCCTTTAGCGTTTGAGAGCGCTTTATTCTGCCCCTAAGCGCTGGGTAGCACTTTGCTAGCTGTGCAGGTGCCCACCCTGCTGGGGGTGCCGTGGCTAGTGCCTACCTCGCTTATTTTTTTATGATTTGGTCCCCTGGCAGGTGCTCACCCTGCCAGGGGCCTGGCCGCTATTTTTATATTTGTAATTTAACTCGAGGGAGCCCACCACTCGGTTAATTATCCCCCAGCCTACAAGTGCCTGAAACGGGCCGCTGCGCTGCCCGCGACGACCCGGAAGTGGTTGGCCGATCGGCCAATGGCAGCGCGGCCCGGCCGGGAGTCCCGCCCCCGCAGCCCGAGAAGGAGAGAAAAAGGCGCCCTGGAGATGGCGGCCAGTGCCGCCGGTGCGGGGCTCCCATTGCTGAGGAGAGCCCCGTAGGCACCAGCCAGCAGTAAGGAGAGGGCGGAGGGGGCGCGGGGCACATTGCCGGTGCCCGCCCCCGCTGCCAGTGAAGGATCGCCGGAGAAGTCCCCGAAGTCAGTGAGTCGAAGCCGGCTGGGGGGGAGTGAGGAGGCACTTTGCCGGTGCCTTCACCCTGAGCAGCCCCACTTGATAGCGGGCCGCTCCAACATGGCGAGAGTTGTTCCTGAAGAGCCCTGAGAGGCTCCATGCCCGCAATATTGTTTTAGAGCCCTGCGAGGACTCCAGGGGCATTTGTTCTTTCGAGTCCCCCAGGGGGGGCTCCACCGAAGGCACCAACATTTGTTGTAGAGCCCTGAGAAGGCTCCGGGGGCCATTTTTAGTTAGAGGGGGCGCCGGGGCACAGTGCCGGTGCCCGCCCCCTCCTGCCTGCGATGGATTTGTTCAGAGCCTCGAGTGTTCCATGGGCCATAATTGTTTAAGAGCCTGTGTGGCACCAATGTTTAGGACATGTGTGATGTCCAGAGCCTGTGTGGCTCCAACGTGCGCAGTTCAGAGCCTAGAAGGTTCCTATTTGGCCGCAGTGTTTGGTGTCAGAGCCTGTGTGGCTCCAGCAGTGGGCGCAGTTTGCGCCTAAGGGTCAGTGAGGACCCTGTCCCAGTTTTTTTTGTTTCACAGCTGCCCAGCAATTAGTGGGCAGCTGCACCGTTTAGGTCTTGTGTGATTCCCAGGTGCCCAGCAAGTAGTGGGCACCTGCTACGTTTAGGTTTTGCGCCGGTGACACACCCCTGACTGGCGCTGCATTGGCAGCGCGCCCTGACATTCTGGACACAGGGTTCTTTCAGTCCCTTTTATTAGATGGGGGCTGGTATCTGATTTTATCTAGGCACAATATGATTATCTATGTGATGGTAATTGCCTAATGTGTTTTTGCGCTATTGAGTTAAGTTCTGGCACCTCTGAATGTTTTTATGCATCATGTGTCTTCCTTGATTTTACACCTCTGAATGTGTTGGTTTATGCATCATGTGTTTTTCCTTCCTTACACCTCTGAATGTTTTAGGCATCATGTGTTTTTCTCCGGTACCTCTGAATGTGATTGATGCATCATGTGCCATGTTATTACACCGCTGAATGTATGTTTTATGCATCATGTGTTTTTCCTTCCCTACACCTCTGAATGTTGGTTTTGCATCATGTGTAATGTGTTCTTACCTATACCCCTAAATGTATTTTATTCTTAGGTGGTGGTGTTTTGCCTAGTATAGTTATACTAGAGAGGTTATGTGTCCATGCGTGATCTAGGCCTATGGTTATTAGTATTGCGTAGTGTGTACCTACCTTTACCAGTAGTTACTGGTTGTGATTTATAACTGTTATTTTGTGCTATACTTATTCTAATTTCTACTAAGTGTTGATTCTGACAGTGGCCCATTTGGCCCTGTCCTGTAAAAAATCCCTTCTGAATATTGCCCATGCCAGTTGGCACAATGTACATGTGTGATACTATCTTATGTGTTTTTACAATGCAAAAGTTATTTTATAATAACCTTGTGTGGAGTTCCTTTTGTGGTGTGCCTAGGATGTTGTTGCTGTTGTGTGCTGGCGCAAATGCTTTACACATTGCCTCCGAGTTTAGCCTTACTGCTCGTGCCAAGCTACCAGGGGGTGAGCAGGGGTTATCTTGGTGTGTGACTCCCTTACCCTGACTAGAATGGGGGTTTCTGCCTAGCTTTGGCGTCAGCCTTAGCCAACCAGAAATAGCCAGTTCTAACATTGTTGGTCAGCGGTGTGGATTAGGACTTGTGTTTGCACAGTGCCACAGCGACAGCTGGCTACATTACAAAACTCTGCATTTTTTAGATAGTCACATGTTTGGGATGGGAAACATCACTTACAATGCAACTTTTACCACGCAGTGCCTTTACGACTCAACTTTTACAACGCAAACCATTACAACGCATTGCGCTGGGGGGCGCTCTAGGATAGGGAATAGGTTTAATTTACTGTCCAACAACTTCCCTACTATCCACGGGGACTGGAGTTGGAATAGTAAATTAAACTATTCACTATCCAGCGCCCCAAAGCACTAAGTTGTAATGGTATGCGCTGTAAAACCCGCGTTGTAAAAGCATGCGTTTGGGATTATTGTTTTTGATTTTGTTTTTCCTCAAGAGTGTCATTTTCAGATGGTGTTCCTGCGCCTCTATGTTTAGTGGCAGATGAGAGAAAGTGACAGGGCAGGACGCCAGTAGAGGGGGAGGTTCCCATAGATTAGGAATCCCTTGCTGGGTCCAGTGCCCAATCCCTGTTCCTGTCCCTGTGTGGGTAGATGGAAGAGAGTGATGTGTGGAGGAGAAATAGCTAGCTCGGGAGGGTGGTTATCCCCTGAGTGTAGTGTGTGTCTGGATTCCACAGTATGGTAGGATCTAGTGGTGGCAGCTTAAATGTGTCCAGTGCGTGAAGTCCCACTCCCAGTTCCCGGAGTATGGTGCCTGGTGCTCAGTAAGAGGGGTACAGGTTGAGAGTCAGGGGCAGTGAGGAACTGTCTCACCAGTCTGGAGGGGGAGTGTGTGGATGAGTTGTGCCTTGAACTGGAGGAGTTATTGTGAGGTTTTTTTAAGGAACTTGCACGTGAGGTGTACCTCTGGTGGTGTGCAGGAGGTCCTGCAGAGGCCATGGACAAGAAGGTGGACATCTGGTGGTGTGCTAGATGTCTTGCAGCGGCATTAGGAAGTGATTCTAAAAGTTGTGGCTTATGTATCTGATGATCCTGTGTAGGGGAAGAGGTTCATGTGTAACCCAGCTAGGTCCCAGTAGGATGATAGGGGTGTAGGGGCTCACGCCCTGTCTCAGTGGAGGCGGAGTGAGTGTGGGACAGTGTGTCCCACGTTGGCCTGAAACCCTATTTCAGGGCCTGGAGGGTTCCCTAAGGGAGCGCCAGGTCAGGGGCCTAGGCTGTACTTACAGGTCATTTGAAGAGGATCTTCCTGCGTCTAGAGGACGGGGAGTGTCTGTAACCAGAACTCCGGCGGTCCTGGTGTTGAGGGGTACCGCTCCTAAATGGAGGGTGCAGAACTCTGGAAGGGGGTGCAGAGGGACGGTGTACTTCTGACACCGGTGCAACCTGAGGGTTTAGATCCTAGGTTGGGAGATTAGGAAGCTTCCAGGTCAAGAGAAATCTCTACCAAAGTGGATCAGCTGAAGATACTGAGGGGGCTGCCCTTGCTGTGTGATCTGGGGCTCACCTGCGGTTTGTTGTTTCCACTAAGGTAGAGAAAAGGGGACTTTGCTGTGTGATGTGTCCCCCCACCTGCTTGAAAGGGGACTTTGCTGTGTGCTGTGTCCCCCACCTGCTTGAAGAGAAACTGTGCTGTGTGCTTTGTACCTCAGAAATGAAATTGTTTCCAGGTGGTAGACCAGTGACGGAGTGAGGTCCTGATCTGGTAGGAGAATTGTGCTCTGGTGAGTGCTTCCCTGTGAGGGTGCGGTAACCCAGAAGTAGAGGTAGGGTGGGGCATTCTTGCCTGTGACCTCTGGTCAGCCTGAGGGTGTGGACCCTAGGTTGAAGGATCAGTGGTAGTTGTAGCTACACTGAAAGGGAGAGTGGAGAATGGCTATTGTGTGCAAGGGGTTACTGACCCCCACTCTGTGGATTGGTCAGGACCTGTGATATTGGATGGCCTAGGGCCTGGTCCTGGCGGTGAACTGCTAGTGAGTACCAGTGGGGTATCCTAGTTGGGTCAGAGAGTTCTTGTTTGGAGGAAACCATGTGGGTTCAGAGTGGCGAAAAACCGGAAGGTGTCCCTGCCGTGCGGGTCCGTGTCTGTGTTGTGTCGCCCAAAGCAGGGAAGCCCATCAGTGGAGTGATTGGTCTACCCTGCGATTTGGCTGGAAGGGGGTTGTGTTGGACCCGGCCCTTTTGGCAGGTTCACCCCGAGACTTTTTGCTTTTTCCTAGCCTGTTTCTGGAACCTGGTGGTGGTGATTTTAGGCCTCTGTGCACTTTTTCACTGTGGTACAGTGTAAAGTGCGTGAGCTCTCTGTGCATGTGTGGTGAGTGACCTGCCCTCCCATAGAAATGAATGTGGAATATGTATGCCCATGGTAGTTCCTGATGTGTGGGGAGTGCAGGGTCGAGTTTGGTATGTGCAAACTCGTGAGATTGAATGCTGCGTAATGGTATATGCGGCATGATTATGCTTTGTGTAGAAGTGCCACTTCTAGAAGTTGACATATTTGTGTAATTTGTGTCTGGCGTGTGATTGGCTGGCTGGTGAGCCTGGTTTCAAGAGTCTGGGAGGGTCTGCCCCGGTTGTGAATGGAGTGTTTAGCATGCTGATGTGAGGGGAGGAGTAAGCCTGGGCCTGCTTGTGGATTGACCGTCTGGTTTGAGGGTCCTGAATGGGTCTGGGTTTTCCCCACAAAATGCCGGCTCCACCCGCTGGGGTGCATCTGATGTCCCTAGCCTGTGAAAGGAATTCCCTATAACCAGTTCTAGCTGGTTCTCACACTGCCTGCACCCTGCTAGACAAAGGAATTTACAGTATAAAAAGGGTGCTGTGACACTCTAAAAATGTTCTTGTTTCTGACTTGAATCCTGCCAGGGGCGTGCTGCTGCTTGGGCCCAGGGGAATCCCTGGGCCCTGCCCAGCCCCTTGATACCTGATGGACTGCTGATGTCCTGTACTCTGGAGATCTTTTACTAGGTCCCCTTTGCTTCCCTTTGCTGAAGGACCTTGCTGGACTTGTGGACCTTTACTTGTCCCTAGCGCTGGGAGTGCTTTGCTTTCACCCCTAGCGCCTGGGGGCGCTTTATCTCTGATTTTAGCGCAGGGAGCGCTTTAAATTTCCTTTAGCACTTAAGAGCGCTTTATTCTGCCCCTAAGCGCTGGGTAGCACTTTGCTAGCTGTGCAGGTGCCCACCCTGCTGGGGGTGCCGTGGCGAGTGCCTACCTCGCTTATTTTTTTATGATTTGGTCCCCTGGCAGGTGCTCACCCGCCAGGGGACTGGCCGCTATTTTTATATTTGTAATTTAACTCAAGGAAGCCCACCCCTCGGTTAATTATCCCCCAGCCTACAAGTGCCTGAAACGGGCCGTTGCGCTGCCCGCGACGACCTGGAAGTGGTTGGCCGGCCAGCAAATGGCAGCGCGGCCCGGCCGGAAGTCCCGAGAAGGAGAGAAGAGGGCACCCTGGAGATGACGGCCGGTGACGCCGGTGCGGGGCTCCCATTGCTGAGGGAGAGCCCCGCAGGCACCAGCCAGCAATAAGGAGAGGGCGGAGGGGGCGCGGGGCACATTGCCGGTGCCCGCCCCCACTGCCAGTGAAGGATCGCCGGAGAAGTCCCCGAAGCCGGTGAGTCGAAGCCGCCTGGGGGCGAGTGAGGAGGCACTTTGCCGGTGCCTTCACCCTGAGCAGCCCCACTTGATAGCGGGCTGCTCCAACATGGCGAGAGTTGTTCCTGAAGAGCCCTGAGAGGCTCCATGCCCGCAATATTGTTTTAGAGCCCTGCGAGGGCTCCGGGGGCATTTGTTCTTTCGAGTCCCCCAGGGGGGGGCTCCACCGAAGGCGCCAACATTTGTTGCAGAGCCCTGAGAAGGCTCTGCGGGCCATTTTTAGTTAGAGGGGGTGCCGTGGCACATTGCCGGTGCCCGCCCCTCCTGCTTGCGAGGGATTTTTTCAGAGCCTCGAGGGCTCCATGAGCCATAATTGTTTAAGAGCCTGTGTGGCTCCAACGTTCAGGACATGTCTGATGTTCAGAGCTTGTGTGGCTCCAACATGCGCTGTTAAGAGCCTAGAAGGCTCCCATTTGGCCGCAGTGTTTGGTGTCAGAGCCTGTGTGGCTCCAGCAGTGGGCGCAGTTTGCGCCTAAGGGTCAGTGAGGACCCTGTCGCAGTTTTTTTTGTTTCACAGCTGCCCAACAATTAGTGGGCAGCTGCACCGTTTAGGTCTTGTGGGATTCCGAGGTGCCCAGCAAGTAGTGGGCACCTGCAACGTTTAGGTTTTGCGCCGGTGGCGCACCCCTGACTGGCGCTGCATTGGTAGCGCGCCCTGACATTCTGGACACAGGGCTCTTTTAGTCCCTTTTATTAGATGGGGGTTGGTATGTGATTTTATCTAGGCACAATATGATTATTTATGTGATGGTACTTGCCTAATGTGTTTTTGCGCTATTGAGTTATGTTCTGGCACCTCTGAATGTTTTTATGCATCATGTGTCTTCCTTGATTTTACACCTCTGAATGTGTTGGTTTATGCATCATGTGTTTTTCCTTCCTTACAACTCTGAATGTTTTAGGCATCATGTGTTTTTCTCCGGTACCTCTGAATGTGATTGATGCATCATGTGCCATGTTAATACACCGCTGAATGTATGTTTTATGCATCATGTGTTTTTCCTTCCCCACACCTCTGAATGTTGGTTTTGCATCATGTGTAACGTGTTCTTACCTATACTCCTAAATGTATTTTATTCTTAGGTGGTGGTGTTTTGCCTAGTATAGTTATACTAGAGAGGTTATGTGTCCATGCATGATCTAGGCCTATGGTTATTAGTATTGCTTAGTGTGTACCTACCTTTACCAGTAGTTACTGGTTGTGATTTATAACTGTTATTTTGTGCTATACTTATTCTAATTTCTACTAAGTGTTGATTCTGACAGTGGCCCATGTGGCCCTGTCCTGTATATAATCCCTTGTGAATATTGCCCGTGCCAGTTGGCACAATGTACATGTGTGATACTATCTGATGTGTTTTTACAATACAAAAGTTATTTTATAATAACCTTGGGTGGAGTTCCTTTTGTGGTGTGCCTAGGATGTTGTTGCTGTTGTGTACTGGCGCAAATGCTTTACACATTGCCTCCGAGTTTAGCCTTACTGCTCGTGCCAAGCTACCAGGGGGTGAGCAGGGGTTATCTTGGCGTGTGACTCCCTTGCCCTGACTAGAATGGTAGTTTCTGCCTTGCTTTGGGCGTCAGCCTTAGCCAACCAGAAATAGCCAGTTCTAACACACACCATAAGAAAATTTAAAGTCACAGCCTCATTCCTCTATATGGTCATGAAACTCTTCAGTGACTTGCAATGTCCTTAAAATGTATGGAATATGTACTTTACCCCATATGTAATTAGTCACCTAAATACTTTATACATCTGAGGACAATAACTACTATACTATCATACGTAGGGGCATATTTACAAGCCCCTATCACCAACATAACTTCACTTTTCACAACATTGTGGTGTTGAGAGGGGCTTCTCCTTATTTACAAGGCAGAGCTCAGCCTCTTACCGTGGCTTAATGCTGCCTTGTAAATAAGGCACCCTTTCACGCTATACATAGCATGAAAGAGGTGGGCATTCCACTGCAACACCCATTGATTTTGACGATGCCTCATATTTAAAAAGGTGGCGCAAATATGGGGCAGTGCCAAAATTAAGAACAGGTAAAACTTGGTCATACCCTGGCGCAACGAGGAGAGATGTTTAATTTCTCCTCGATTTTCCTGTTTCCATGTGTTCTGTTTTGTACAACACACAAAGAAACAGCAAAAGGCCATTGATTGTTTATGACCTTCCTGCACATAAAGAACCATGAAATAAATTATGTTTTGCAACTTCTATGTGTGCTGCATTAAGCAGCACACATTAACGTTACAAAATGCCATTTAAAGATTGTTTATGAGCAGGAAAGGACACCTTCTTGCACATAAGCAATCTTCCCCTTCAACACAGACACTCTTACACTATGGTGCAAGGGTGCATGCATTGGCACTAGGCAGCTAAATTTAGCACCAGGCAGGGGGAAACACTGCTGCACCAAATTATTGTAAATGTGGTGCAGCCCTGCATTTCAGAAGTGGCGAAGCGCGGTGTTAAGCCAAGGAGGCGAACGCCGCGCTCCACCACTTCTACTGTAAATATGCCCCTAGGTTTAAAAACCAGGGTACACATCCACTCTGTCTCACATGCTCATGCATCATCAGAATAATAGTGAACACCTGATCCTGGTGCACAGGCCTTATCAAGTTGATCACTCTGCATTGTTTCACAAGATGCTTGCATCCTGCTCCTGAAGCTTTCTAGTATCACACTCCTTTTTCAAACGTTATCATTGGTCAAAGGGCTCTCTTTGGAGTTCCCTTCTGTACCCCTCTGGTATTTAGAAAGCCAAAGAAGGCAATCATGTCGTAAAGACATTCCCTGTTTATCCCCACCTCTTTATAATGTGTTGTGACATGTACCTTTAAAATCCCTGAGTGCGTGATATGAAGCATGGAGTTCTTGGAAAACCGACTTTATTGAAGCATAACAAAAAGAGACCGTTCTCTCCTGGGTTAACTGGTATCTTTTATTGTTATTTTCCAAGTCCATGAAACATCCAACATCAGTACAATGTAGAGAAACGTTCAAACTGTGTTGAAATCGTGAGTCGAATAATTTGATAATGGAGAAGAAAGACACCCTGTTTATTTCATTTCTGCATTTTTCTGAAGTCGTCAATCCAATTTAGTGAAGTAACACAAACACTGACACATGCTTCGGTTTGGCTTTTGCTCAGAGGGCTTAGCTAGATGTTGAAATGTTCACAAACGAACCATTTATCTAACATTTCCTCCTATTTTAGAAGTTGCTAAATGAGGGAGGAGGTGACTCAGAAGTTGGTGCATTTCCTGCTGATTGCATGATCGCTTCCTGTCAGGTTTTAGGCAGAGGCATGGAGAGCAAATAAATTAAAAGCTTGCAAAAGTCGTCGACGTGAAATACGTAGTGCAAATATTATTTGCTGTGTTCTTTTGTTCAACAGCATATATGTATAGACAGCATGAAGTAACAGTGATTATTGTGTAAAGAATAATTTCGTCGGTTGTGACGTTTTGACTTTTTTTGCATTAGGCTATAATGGCCTCACGTTTACACATTTTGACAAAATATATTAGTAAAATACACCCAGATTAATAGAAAGTAAAACAGATTTTGTTTGGGTTTTTATGCATTTTATTCCAAACATTGTACTCTAAGATTGCACACTTCAGAAGCTTCCACTTGTAGGAATGAAACAAATCGGTTTGGGGCACAGATTACCAAACGTTTCAGAACCATGACCCACTTTTTAGAACAACAAACCTTCGGGACCCACCTAGCTTTAACCGACATGAGGTGGGGGCGATTTTTTCAATATAATAGACATGCTTTCAAAACGCTGGAAATTACCAAAATAACCTACTTTATACGAGTCTGTGTGCTCCTCAGGGGGCAGATTTACAAAGACTGGAGCATCCCTGCATATTAGAAGGGATATGCCATTACCTCTACGTCCCTCGTCCTCGACCCAGTCATAACACATGAGGTATTCCACCCGACAGGAAACAAAACAGGAAACGCTTTTTAGACTCCACCCACCCTCCTGTCAGGTGCTATAACACACCTCACCACCAGTAGCAAATCCTGTTTTGTTTCCTGTCGGTCGGAATACTGATGGGTTACGCTGGGGTGAGTGCTGGGCACTTACCTGCATCAGGAGTCCTGTGGTGTCTTCCTTGGCGGGGCCTTGGGGGTGCTCATGGACCGACGTGGGACCTTTGCAAAGCCGGGCTGCTGGGCTTCCTGTGCTTTCCTCCATACGGGGACCCTGAGTTGCGGGGCTTCTCGGGTCCCCGTGGATTTCCTTTCTTCGCCTTCACTTTCGAGGATCCTGGGCTGGTCGCTGCTGGGAGGGGCAGGCGGCTGCCCGCGCGTCCTTCACTTGCCGGTGGTTGTGGGAGGGACGCGCTATCTTCCGCTTCGTTCCTGTCGGCCCCTTATTGGCGGGCGCCGGGTAGGCGGTGGTTCCTACATGACGGAGGACGGGAGTCATCGGCCGGGTGAGGAGCCCGAGTGGGGATGCGGGACGCTTCCGGTTGTCTCTTCGTTTGCTCCGTCTGGCATGGTCAGGAGCCCGGGTGGGCTCCGGGTTCCCTGACGCTCACCTGAGTGCTGGGATGGCGCGTCCTGATGACGTCATCGGCTCGTTTCGGCGGGTGTGTCGTTTCTGCATTTACTCTTTGGCCACTGATTGGATGCTGCTTTCTGCCCCTCCGTTTGGTTTTCGAAGTGGCTGCAGCTGCGGGGGTGAGTGTTTTCGTACCTATAAAGTGTCCTGGGGTTCAGTTCGTGCTGTGACGCTTTGGTGTTGCTGTGTTTTGCGTGTGGCTGTTTTCCTGCGTTTGCTGTCATTGCTTGTGATGGGGAAGCACCATAGGAAGAGGAAACATGTCTCTCCTGTTCGGTCCTCTTCCTCCTCCTCTTCCTCCTCCGACAGTAGGGATTCTGCGCCTGCTGGTCGGTGTGCTGGTCAGAGGGGCTTTGGACGCCTGAAGCGCCTACTGTTGGAGACTCTGTCCAGTCTCAAGGCTTCCAAGAAGGGTGCAGGGGGTCGCTCTGGGGAGGCTGCCCCCCTGTATTCGGATATTTCTTCCGCCGCTTCCTCTGATGAGTCTACTTTGGGTGCGATGGATCTGCAGGGCAAGTACATTTCGAGGGAGTTGATGCCTGATCTGCTTTGCCATGTGCGGGAGAATATGGGGTTCCCTGTGGAGCCTGTGCCCAGTACGTCCCAGGATACTGTGTTGCCGCAGTTTCGGAAGCCTGCATCATCTTCTATGCCCGTACACCCGTTTGTCATGGATGTCCTTCTTAAAGAATGGAAGGACCCGGACCATATTTCTGTGCCCAGATTCATGTCTAAACTGTATCCTTTGCAGGATCTGGAGGTTGCCCTGCCTGATTCGGTACAGGTGGATTCTGTGGTTGCTTCCCTGGTTGGTCGTCCCTCCATGGTTGATGATAATATCCTGCAGGATGGAGTTGATAAGAAGATTGACTCTGCCCTTAAGAAGTCCTATGCTGGCTCTCACCTGGCTCTGCGGTCGGGAGTCTATGGGGCTTATGTGGCGCAGTCTTTGCTGGCTGACTTCAAGACTTTGTTCTCTGCTATGCAGGAGGGGATCAGTTGTCCTGATTTGCTGGAGTCGATGGAGCGTCAATCTGAGTTCCTTTCAGACATCGCCTTTGACTCTGTCAGGGCTTCTGCGTTGTCTTGTGGTTCCTCGGTGGCTGCCCGTCGGAACTTGCTGCTGAGAGGATGGAAGACGGATGCTGCGCAGCGTTCTTTGGCTTTGAGGTTGCCGTTCTCTGGTACTCATCTTTTTGGGGACGCACTGGAGGCAAAGCTGCATAAAGTCTTCAAGGAGAGGAAGCATTCGTTGTCGTTCCGTCAGACTTCTTCTCAGAAGGGGTCATCCTTCTTGAATGCCAGGTCCTTTCGCCAGCCTTCCAGGTTCCAGCAGTCCTCGTTTAGAGGCCAGCGGGGGGCTCGCAGGTCCTTTCCTCGGAGGTTCCAGAAGAAGCCCCAGCCGGATGGAGGGTCAGGGGCTGCTCGCTCCTGACTATTCCGTTCCAGTGCCCGTTCTCGCTGGGGGTCAACCCGCGGTTGGTGGGAGACTGCGGCTGTTCCTCCAGGCTTGGCTGGTGACGACATCGGACCAGTGGGTGCTGGATGTTCTTTCACGGGGCTACCGGATGGAGTTCCTGTCCCCTCCTACTCCCTCGGGGTTGGTGGTGACCCCTTTACCTGCGGACCCTGCTCGCTGTCGGGCGTTGCTGGAGGGGGTTGGGTCACTGTTCGAAAAGAGGGCGATTGTCCCGGTTCCCTGCCTGGAACAGGGACTGGGGAATTATTCAATTGTCTTTGTGGTTCCGAAGATCACGGGAGGGTTCCGTGTTGTCATCAATCTTCGGGCCTTGAACTTGTTTGTTCAGAAGATACCTTTCAAAATGGAGACGCTGCAGAAGGTGATTCCCCTGATCCTGGAGGGTTGGGTGTTCACGTCGCTGGATCTCCAGGATGCCTACCTGCATGTCCCGATGGCGTTGGAGAATCAGAAGTTCCTACGCTTCTGCCTGGATGGTCGTCATTGGCAGTTCTGCGTCCTTCCTTTCAGTCTCCGGTCCGCCCCCAGGGTGTTCACCAAGGTGGCGGCTCCCTTGGTGGCCCATCTCCATCTCCTGGGGGTGTCCGTGTTTCCTTACTTGGACGATTGGCTGCTCCAGGCGCCGTCTTCGGAGGTCATGTCTGTCCACCTTTCCTTGACCATGCGTACGCTTGAGGACCATGGCTTCCTGGTCAATCTGCCGAAAAGTCACATGGACCCGTCTACTCGGCGGACCTTCATTGGGGCTGTGTTCGACTCTGTGCTGGGCAAGGTTTTTCTCCCGGAGTCCCGGCTTCTGCGTCTACAGTCTTTGCTGAGGACGTTGCTTTCCAGGAGGTCTGCTCCTCTCCTGCAGTGGTTGGTGGTCCAGGGACACATGTCTGCCACTGTGTTCACGGTGCCCTGGGCCAGGGTCCATCTTCGGCCTCTGCTGTGGCATGTTCAGCGTTGGGTGCCCTTTCCTCTCCTGGACTTCTCGATTCCTGTTCCGGTGACCCCAGGGTTGGTGTCTGCTCTCCAATGGTGGCTGGATCCTTCCAATCTGTCGAGGGGCATGTGGTTCCATCCTCCGCCCCCTTTGGTGTTGACGACGGATGCCAGCGCCTCCGGTTGGGGGGCGACTCTGGGTCCTTGGGCGATCCAGGCTCGTTGGCTTCCTTCGGAGTCACACCGATCTTCGAATTGGAGGGAGCTGTCGGCGGTGGAGAGGGCCCTTCGCCTTTTCAAGGATCGTCTTCTGGGATGCAACTTGTTGGTGAGGTCGGACAACACGGTGACTGTGGCCTACATCAACCACCAGGGCAGTACCCGCTGCCTTTCCCTGAACTTGGTGGCCTGTGCCATTGCGAGTTGGGCCGAGTGTCATCTGGTGGCCCTGTCTGCTCAACACATCAAGGGTGTGGACAACGTGGTTGCAGACTCCTTGAGTCGGAGGTTCCCGTCCTCTATCACCCTGTGCCTGTCCCCTCGGATTTTCAGGTCGCTGTGCCTGAGGTTCGGGACTCCGGTGCTGGATCTCTTTGCCTCGCTGAAGGACGCCCTGCTTCCCCTGTTCTGCTCCAGGACTCCGGAGGAGGGGGCTTGGGGAGTGGATGCCTTGACTGTCCTCTGGCCTCCTTGGTTACTCTATGCATTCCCCCCCTTTCCTCTGATCCCTGCTTTCTTGCTGAAGGTTCAGCGGGTGGGGGCGCAGGTAGTGGCTGTTCTGCCTTATTGGCCTTGCCGCTCTTGGTTCCCGCTTCTGCTGCGGCTGGCGGTGGGCCCTCCCTGGATCCTGCCCCGCTTCCCGTCTCCTCTGAGTTGCCAGTCGTCCTCGCTGTTGGTACCTCTCACCTTGGCGGTCTGGAGGTTGAACGGCTGTCTCTTGGGGTCCGGGGTTTGCCCGATCACCTCATCACTGTGATGCAGGCTTCCCGTAGGAAGTCCACACTTTCCTCATATTCTAAGCACTGGGTTTCCTTCTCTTCTTGGTGTGCTTCCGTGGGCCTGTCCCCTGCCTCTTGTGCAGTTTCCTCTATTCTACAGTTTTTTCTGGATGGGTTTCACAAACACTTTGCTTTGTCCACTTTGAAAGGTCAGTGGGCTGCTATCCGGGCATTTCGGGATCCTGCTTCTCTTTTGCCTTCGGATGGCTTGTTGGTTTCCCGTTTGTTTCGGAGCTTTTCTCTTTCTGCACCTACGGTGCGTTCCCCGGTTCCTCCCTGGGATCTTTCTTTGGTTTTGGGTGCCTTACAATCGCCCCCATTTGAGCCTCTGGAGTCTGTGGACTTGAAGTTCCTGTCCTTCAAGGTGGCCTTTTTGGTCGCTGTTACATCTGCTCGGAGGTTGGGCGAGCTTACGGCGTTGCGCTGTTCTCCCCCCTTCTTGAGGTTTCTGGACGACGCTGTGGTCCTTGCTTTGGACCCCGGGTTTGTTCCTAAGATTCGTTCCAGGTTTCATTCCTCACAGGAATTGATTCTTCCTTCTCTCTGTCCTTCTCCCTCCTCGCCCTCTGACGTCTTGCTCCATTCTTTGGATGTCAGACGGGCTTTGTCTATTTATGTTGCTCGTTCTGCTGACTTTCGGTCCTCTGACTCCCTCTTTGTTACCTTTGGTCTGGCTGGTAGGGGTAAAGCTGCCTCTCGGCTTACTTTGGGTCGTTGGATCAAAGAGGTGATTTCCTTGGCTTACCAGGGCTCTGGTTTGCCTTGCCCTTCTGGTGTTCAGGCTAGATCTACCAGGGGTGTGTCTGCTTCATGGGCAGCTTTCCATGGGGTTCCCCTGGATGAAATTTGTAGGGCGGGGACCTGGGCGACGAGTCCACTTTTTTTGCATCATTATCACCTGAATTGTGCTCTTTCGGGCCGCCTGAATTTTGGCTCTGGGGTGCTGCGTGCGGTGGGGGTTCCCCCACTTGTTTGATATGGTTTCTTAATAAACTATGTCTTGCTGCACACCTTTGTGTCTGTTCTGATTTCTGGTTGTGGTGTGCCAAAGGCCTTTGGGGTTGCTTTGGTATGCCTCATGTGTTATGACTGGGTCGAGGACGAGGGACGTAGAGGTAATGCCTGGATCACTTAAGGTGATCCCCATTACTCTTAGTCCTACTCGTCCTCGACCCAGTCATACAACCCGCCCGCCTTCCCTTGCTGGGCCTTTGGTGCTTGGTACATCAGGATTTGCTTCTGGTGGTGAGGTGTGTTATAGCACCTGACAGGAGGGTGGGTGGAGTCTAAAAAGCGTTTCCTGTTTTGTTTCCTGTCGGGTGGAATACCTCATGTGTTATGACTGGGTCGAGGACGAGTAGGACTAAGAGTAATGGGGATCACCTTAAGTGATCCAGGCAGTACTGATGCGTCACGCAAGTCTACCCTTGTGCCACCACAGATGCGTCGCATTTACAATGCATCTGATGGCGTAAGGGTGGTGCCTTGCTGGAGTCGTGTCTCAAGCGTGACCACCCATACCTAACATGCTGCACCACTCCTTACACCTGCTTAAAGCAGGCGTACGGTTTCGTCGCAGCGGCCTTTGAAAAGTCACTCAGTGAAAATCTTGTAGATTTCACTGCATCACTTTTATGAGGATTTTTCCGACAGACAGCCCACCCTGCATACATTAAACCTGACACAGGTTTAATGTGGTGCAGGGCTTTACAACGTGACACATCTCCCTAGATGCGTCACGTTGTAAATAAGTCGCAACGCGGCTCATGGTTTACGCCGCCGCTGCGTCACAGAAGTGACACAACGGCGGCGTAAATCTGTTGCAAGGGGCTTTTAAATCTGCCCCTACGTATGTCTTTATCTGACTGTGGCCAAGATATCGTTCTGCAGATGGTGAACTGCACTGGAACTAGAACACGTCTCAGAGTGGGGTGCTGGTCAGTGTCATCTGTTCAGTTAAGGTTCATGAAAATCACAAGGTTTCTGAGAAATCTTGGTGTGGATATCAGGGATTTTATCACATTTGGAAATCCCTGCTGAAGTATAACATGTTTAGGGTGTAAAGTCCATTTTTGTGTTAAAACGATGCCCAGTGGAGCATTTTGGAATTCATATTTATAGTTTACAGTTTTATACAGCTCAAGTGCAGCCCAATGGTGTTGAAGCGGTTTACATGAGCACCAGAATATTAGGTAATATTAGGTAAAGTCAGATTAATTTCATTTACAGCACAGGGGATTAAGGGATTTGCCCAGAGCTAAAGCTAGGACACAAGCCTGGTTTCCCAGATCCAAAGTCAGTAGCTCAGGCCGTTGGGCCACATCCATAATTCTCAATTTATGTGTGAAAGTCATACACAAATGGATTTATTGTGTGTGATCATGTGTAGTAAGAACATTCTATATTTAAATGGTTTTGTGTAGTAAATTAACTGCAGAAAAAAATACAGCAAGACTCACTCAGAGTTGTGCTTCGAAATGCTTGCAAGGGGTTGTTTTAAAACTGGATTTAGGGACATAGTTCAGCACATTTGCACCAGTGGTGCGGAAGTGATTTCAGGAGTGGGGGTGCTGACATCAGTATTATGTCACTGAAATGATAGGTATTGTGAAAAATTCTAGCTACACACAAAGGGTAGCAAATATATTCATCAGGAGAATGGTAAGTGTATAGTATGTAGCAGTAGGTGCATTCTGAAGCACGCTGGCGCAAATATATTGCTAAAGCATCGTGCGGTACTGCCCTGCCATTTACAGATAGCACATTGTCATTTAAATGTGACCAGTAATTTTGCACAGACAAAAGCATACAGTACAGAAATTATAATGTGAGAAAATCGTGTTTTAGTGAATATTTTTCATTGGTGCATCAAGTGCAGTGTCTAGATTTGTTTTGATCCTAATAAAATCTTTGTTTCCATCACAGATCAGAAGTGCAAAAAAAATGTGCTTCATTTTTTTGGTTTCCTGCTTGCTAAAAGTTCTGAAATATGTGTACAGTTAATTTACAGGTATTTACATTTTGTTGTGTTACAAAAAAATAACACTCTACAGCCTTTTGAATTGACTCTCTTTGTACGTCAGGAGATTGTCAGATAGTTCACTTTAGAAAACTCCTCTCTCTTTCCAGCCAAGGAAAAGTTAGCATCAATTTCCATGTTAAAAGAATAAGCAGCAATTTGTCGGAACACAGCCTGGCACTGGACCTCTGTTTTTGGAATAAAAAATGTATATCTCTGATCCCGGTATAGGCCACAAAAGAACAACATGTGAAGTTGCAATTGAGGAGTAATAGAGTAGGAAGGGCAAGGTACAAGGTTTTTCGCGTTATACTTGTTTGAGAGGTAAGCCACCACAAAATGGGCCAGGCCAAGCCTTAACCTTATCTGGAGATACCTACAATGTCTGGGCACCCAAGCAAGTATGGTGCAATGTTGGGGGAGGTCCAAAAGGAAAGGAAAGATGCCACCAATCCATATTTTTAGGTCTCGCACTTAGCGTTGCACTGCGCAGCAGTGCAGCGAGAGGCATTTTGTAAACGAAAAACGGGGTTTCAGCAGTCACTTTGGACTGTGAAACGCTTGTGCGTGTGTTTTTTTGTATTGTGTTACCCCATTGGCCTTTGCGTGCATCTTATTTTAAAAGACTGCACGCAATTGGCCCGAAGCACGGGCATAGCTCCTCCCATGGCCTATTGGTGTCTATTACGCGCACCAAGCGCGTAATCGACACCAATAGGCCCTGGCCGGAGCTATGATTGTGCCCACACAGGCGTGACGTGCGCGCCACTTGTTCTTGTCCTGTGTTTTTGTGCTCTTCCTTCAGGTCCTCCCCTGCCCGGCTCCTTCACATCCTCCTCCACCTCGTCCACCCTGGCAGAGCGGACCCCCTCCTTGCCCTCTGCCCCGGCGGGAGCCAATAGCGGCCGGAGGGCGCTGCTAGGCAACGGCACGGCCAGGGGCTCCTACTCCGAGGGAGAGCTGGTGCCCGAAGCACTCCTGCCCCAAGGCGGCTCCGGAGAGCCCAGTGCACCCGCCGGTGGTGAGTGCTGCCTGCATTAATACGTGCCTCATCTGCACTCTGCTGGGGGGTGCGTGCGCGCACTTCTGTGGGGAGGAGGGGAGTGCCTGCATGCATTCTCTACTTCTGTGCGCCGATGGGGGTGTGCACCTGCATGCTTGCCTCGTCTCCGTGCTGCTGGGGGGTGCCTGAGTGCACTTGTGGGGGGAGGGGAGGATGCCTGCGTGCAGTACCTCTGAGCACTGCTGAGGTGTGTCTGCAGTGTAGGAAAGAAGGGTCCCAGTAGAGCTTGATACATTTGCTTAAATTTATTATAGAAAAATCAAATGTAGTAACACACAATGTCAATTAATCTCAATGCATGAGCCATATCATTTGTTCAATAAAAGTGCCCCAAGTAAGGAAAGGGAGTGGGATAGCGTGATGCTGTGAGGGAAAAGGACAGTGAGGGAATAAAGTTCGTGACACCTATATATTGCAATGTTAATTTAAAATGCAATACAGTTTCATGGCTTCAGATCCCTGAGCCGAAGAAAATGGGGGATTATAACATATCCCAAAGGTTTAAACTATTTCTGTTGACACCGAAGAATTCAGAATAATGGGGGAGTGTCAACTGAACAAGAGATAGAAGTAGCCGTAGAGGTGTGTCTGCATGCTTGCCTCATCTCCGCTCTGCAGGGGGGTACCTACCTGATGTACCTCAGTGCACTGCTGGGGGGGGGGTGCCTGCGTGAACGTCTGGGGGTGGGTGAGCCCGCATGCATGCCTCGTCTCCGCTCTGCTGGGGGGTGCCAGCGTGCACTTCTGGGGGTGAGCCTGTATGCATGCTCTACTTCTGTGCAATGCTGGGGGTGTGCGCCTGCATGCATGCCTCGTCTCTGCTCTGCTGGGGGGTGCCAGCGTGCACTTCTTGGGGGGGTCTTTGTGCATTTTGGGGGGGGTGAGCCTGCGTACATTCTCAACTTCTGTGCACTGCAGGGAGTGTGCGCCTGCATTGTCTCCCTCTGTGCACTGCTGGGGGTGTACGCCTGCATGCCGTACCTCTGTGCACTGCTGAAGATGCGTGCCTGCAAGCACTACTTATGTGCGCTGCTGGGAGTGTGTGCCTGTCTGTTCTGCCGCTGTGAAATGCTGTGGTGTGTCGCTGCCTGCTCTGCCACTGTGAACTTCTGGTGGTGTGCGCATATCCACCCTGTTTCTGCGACCTTCTAGGAGCGTGCCTGTCTGTTCTATATCTGTAAAATGATGGGCGTGAAGCTGCTTGCTCTACTTACATGTACTGCTGTGAGGATTACCTGCCTGCTGTATCTCCGTGATTTGTTGAAACAAGTCGTTCTCTGTTCTACCTATGCGACCCGCTGGGAGGTGTGTTTACCTGTTCTATATCGGGACTCCTCGGAGGCCTGCCTAACTGCTCAGATATATGCCTGCCTGCTCTATATCTGTGAACTAATGGTATCGGAGGCTAGTCTGTCTTGTTTCCTGATGGACACTGTTTCTGTATCCCAAGGGCCGTGTACATCCCGATGTGCTGCAAAATAAGTTTGAATCCCAGCTGTGTTGCAAATTGTGCACTAAGGGGTTGTGTGCGTGCCTTGGCATGTGTGCGCATCTGTGTGTGTTTGCCTGTATATTTAAAAGCATCTTTGTGTGTGTGTATGTGTGTGTGTGTTTGCCTGTGTATGTAAAAGCATCTGAGTCTGGGGATGTGTGCGTCCCTATGTGTGTGTGCCTATATATGTGTACGCATCTGAGTGTGTGTGCGTGCTTACCTGGGAGTGTGTGTGCATGCCTGGGCGTGTGTGCGCATCTGTGTGTGTGTGCATGCCTGTGTATGTTTGCCTGTGTATGTGAAAGCATCTGTGTGTGTTTGCCTGTACTTCTGCAATGGCGGCAGTCCCCTGCTTTTCAAATTCATCGTTCTCACCGACAGGCTTGGATGGATTTGTAACTTGGAGGGTCTTCCTGCGATCCAGCTCTCTGCTGTCCACTTGCTTTTTTGTATTGATTTTGTTTCAAAGAACATTTACAGGTCAATATGTGAAAGCTCATTACACGCTGGAATTATAGCTATCAGCTAGCCTTGCACCGAGTGCTTTTGAAAGTTTGTAGACTTCAATCTAGTTTAAATTTTAAAAAGAACATCTGTATTCTCCATGCTCATAACAAGAATGTATTAACTCTCGCCACAAATCCTCAATGGGGATTTGTTAATCACCTATCCGCCAAAGACCGGATATACAAGGTTACTCTTTCGTGATTTTTTTTTTCTTTTAGAAATATCATGGCTCTTACATCAGCTGTGTTCTGTTTGTTAACGAAAAGCATGTGCAGTTTGCTACTTCAAAAACTGTATACAGCCTCCCGCGATGCTCAGATAAGTCTGTTTCTGTTGGAGGGCAGAGTCTTCATACAGTCAGGCCTGCAGCCACTTGGGCAGTAGTCTGCAACATGTGCACCCATACCCAACTGAGGGGTGCAACAGGGTGTCAAAGTGACACCCTGCCACCCTTCAATGTTTCCCCCTTTTACCGAATCACTATTTACAGATTCGGTAATTGACATTCATTCCTATGGGCCTCCAGGCCCATAGGAATGAATGGCAATTACCGAATCGGTAAATACCGATTCTTTAATTACCGAAACTTTTTCACAGAAAAATTACCTACATCCCATTTACCTGTTCTTAAATACCGAATCGGTATATTCATGTCAGGAGGTACAGAGATCCACTAGTTCACCAAGGTCATCATCCTTTATATGTAGTTGACCATGAGTACCAGTGGCTTTCATCAGTAGAAGGCTACTCCCCAGGGGACAGCATTGGAGTGGCATTGAGAGGAAAACCTTTTCTGTGATCTGGTCCGTGAAGAAGCTGAGGCCATACCTGTTTGGCTCTCACTTTTTTGTCCAAACTGACCACAGGCCTCTCAGATGGCTAATGCAAATGAAAGGTGAACATCCCAACCTGCTAAGGTGGTCCATATCCTTACAGGGAATGGACTTTGACGTGGAACACAGACCTGGGACTGCCCATGCCAATGCAGATGACCTTTCAAGGTTCTTCCACTTAGACGATCAAGGCTTTCTAGGGGAATGTTAGTTCTTATCCTCTTTCATTTGGGAGGGGGATCATGTAGGAAAGTGCCTCATTGGGCATGGTTAGCCCCCTCATATCTGCCTAGAAAATGATTTAATTATGACTGGATGTGCACAGGGTCTCTGACAATCATGTCTCTAGTACCAGAGGCAAACTGTACCAATTGGCACAACTTAAGTACCCTTTGTAAGTCCCTAGTAAATGCTACCCCCGATACCTAGGGCATTGGCACTGAAGAGGGACCCCAAGAGTAGCAGCACACATTGTGCCATCCTAGGGTCCCCTCACTAGCGCCATGCATACTGCCTTTGCAGACTGCATGCCGTGGTGAGGAAAAAACAGAAGAGTCGACATGGCACACATCCCTGTCACACTTCCCTGTGTGCCATGCCCACAGACACTGTGTGGGGTATAGGTAAGACATCTCTCTAATAAGCCTTATACGTCCTAAGGCATGGTGCACTATTTCTCCTGTGATAACATATCTGCATTAGCCAATATGCCCCTGCAATATCAATGATGATTCTGGGATATTGTAAGTGAACAGGGGAGCAATAGAGAGTACATGGGATGGACACTTGTCATTGCAATTTCCTTAACTCCATGATGACTCCACTATATTGTGGGATGTTTGGTACCAAACATCTCATCTTAACAAACCTGCACAGATTTGAGTGTCAGATTTCATGATAATTGCATACATAGTGTCCCCTAAAATCTACCAGCCCTTTGTGTGGTCACTGATTGGCCTAAGCAAACCAGCCAACTCCAGACAGAGTTCCTACCTCCTGGGGTGAGTGCCTACATGCTCAGAGGTCGAGAACAATGCCTGCCCTGAGCAGAGGTTGCTTACACCTCCCCCATCAGTCAGGAAGAGCCATCTGTGATGGGAAGCTTCAAAGGCCTTACTGCCTTTGAAATGCAACCTCAGCCTCTCCTGATAGAAGGAGCTGATCTCTATTTTGTCACCACCCCTTATGACTGAAAGACAGGTGGGAAAATGAAGAAAGAGTAGGAGGTGTACCCTTCTCTTCCAACTCCACCCCTCAGGTGCTGGAGGAAAGGTGAGGTACATTTTTCAGTGCCCACCATCTGAAGAAGTTGGGACTTCTCCAATCAGGGATAGGTCTATGTCCCTCTCCCACAGGAGGTGGACATAATACAGAGTGTAGACAACCAGGTAAGGGGCTCATTAGCCACTACCTCTTACTCCATTGTAAGCACCCCTAAATTTAGTATTTAGGTGGCATCCTCAGACCCTGAAACAAGCATCCAGGGACACAAGAAGAATATGAATGAAGAAACACTTTTAGATAGAGAACTACAAACCTTGTGGTAGACTTTGGGTACAAACTCCTGTCTGTCGCCACAGAACTCGATAATAGCCCTCCACCAGCTTATCTCGTTGCAGTGTGGCCCCTAAAACCCTGGAGGGTCATCAGCACTTCACTAATAGCCCAAGGACTCCCTTGAGATAGAGGAATTATCTCCCCGCAGCCGCAGGCCTCAAACCAGAGAAGTTCGGTCCAGCGCTGTTCAGCTCCCGAGCCCGACAGATCTCTCTGAAAACTAGTGGAAGGTACACTGGCTTTGGAAGGTCAGCTCAGTCTTTGCACCAAGCCTTGAGGCCCCAGAGCTGAACAGCATGAATACCCGGGGTGCTGGACCACCTGTTGCAAAAACCTACAAAACCAAGTCCAAGCAGACTCCAACTTTACAGCGAGCCAGAACCCGATGAGGGAAATCAAGAATCTGGAGATCCACCTCAGCAGCTCCAGAATCAGCACTCCAAAGTGTCAGCCCTAGATCACAAGGTGTCTCTTTGTGCTCCATTACCAAGCAGCACATCTTCACCGCACCCAGCCCACCCGGCCGGGGCATCTCCCTGGGCCCGATGACCCCCCTGTCCTGGGTCGTGCAGCAGGCTGGAGGATGAAGCCCAGGGTGAAAGCTCCTGAACCCAGCCAAACAACGGAGGCCTCCGCCAGTGGCAGGTCAGGGCATAGAGCCCAAGATGTGAGCTCTCACTTCAGGGCCTGGCCAGGGTCCCTGTCAGAGCTTTTCAACCCGGAAAAGCAGGGGAGGCATTCCCGGGCCCATTGAGTTCCCGTGCCAGTCCCTTCACAATGCGCAAAGCTGGAGGGCGGAGCCAAACTGGGGCTTCCATCCCGGGGCACAGCTAAAGGGCCCGGTCAGAACACCTGAACCCTTCCACACAGGGGAAATCTCACCGGCCTGATGGACCCCCGTCCCAGGCCCTTTGAATCATGGCTAGCTTGGGGATGAAGCCTAGGATGTGGACTCCCACCCCAGGGCCCGCCAGGGGCCCGGCCAGAACTTCCAAATCAGATCAAGCAGGGAAAACCTCCCCAGGCCAGATGGAACACTGTCCCAGGCCCTTGGCAGTGCGGTAGCCCAGAGGACGTAGCCCAGGGATGGATCGCCAGCCACAGGGTCCTGTCGGCCCTGGGCCAGGTGGAATTCCTGCACCCAGCCACGCAGTGGAGGCCTCCTTGGGCCCACGGGATCGAGCATGGGTGCTTTGCCATCCTGCGGTCCTGAGTTCATGCCCAGGATGTGGGGCCCCAATCCCAAGGCCCGCTACGCCCCAGTCAGTACTTCTGAACTCAGTCAAGCAGGGACTGGATCGCTAGCCCTAAAGCCCAGAGGGGTTTGGTCAGAGCTCCTGAACCTGACCAAGCAGGGGAATCCTCCCCAGGCCTGATGGACCCACTGTCCCACGCCTTGCGTCAGGCTAGAGGACGGAGCCCAGGGACACAGAGCCAGCCACAGGGCCCGGTGGGGCTCAATCGGAGCTCTCCAACCAGGACAAGCAGGGGAGGCCTTCTGGGGTGGCGGGCTGCAAGACAGAGTCCATGGTGACAGATCCAACTTCGGGGGTTAGCGGGGGGCCCAGTCAGAGCTTTTCAACCCAGCCAAGCAGGGAAGACCTTCCGGGGCCTGATGGACCCCCATTTCGGTCTCTTCACAGTGCAGCATGCTGAAGGACACAGCCCAGGACTGGGGTTCCCACACCAGGGCCCGGTCAGAACTCCTTAAACTAGGAATCCTCCCTGGGCATGATGGACCCCTGTCCCAAACCGATACCAAAGGGGATGATGGACAAGCATTTGAGCAAATCAAACACTCACCCCCAGTCAACTGATCTGGGTTTAATCCATCATCATTCTTTAGCTCACTCCACCACCCCAGTTCAGACATGGCCATATGCAAATCAGTCTGACCCTGTGCCTCATGGGACCAGTCCAGCCCGAACTGCCAAGCCATGGCTTCCCTGAACCGGAAACAAGTATCCTTTGACCGGTTTCGGGTTCATAACCCTCATCAGCCAGGCTATCTTGAATCCAGTGGCAGAGTGAGCAAGGGACCCACGTCTGGGCATACCCTGCCAACTTAGGGCGAACAAAGCGATACCAAAGGGGATGATGGACGAAGCATTTGAGCAAATCAAACACTCACCCCCAGTCAAGTGATCTGGGTTTAATCCATCATCATTCTTTAGATCACTCCATCACCTCAGCTGAGATATGGCCATATGCAAATCAGGCTGGACTGTTCCCATGTGGCACAGGGTCAGCCTGATTTGCATATGGCCATATCTGAACTGGGGTGGTGGAGTGAGCTAAAGAATGATGATGGATTAAACCCAGATCAGTTGACTGGGGGTGAGTGTCTGATTTGCTCAAACGCTTTGTCCATCATCCCCTTTGGTATCGCTTTGTTTGTCCTAAGTTGGCTGGGTATGCCCAGACGTGGGTCTCTTGCTCACTCTACTACTGGATTCAAGCAGTGGTGGCTCCTTCACTGAGGCTGAGGAGCATCGCCCCACTGCTTTTTTGCAGTGACACAAAGGGAAAATAAAGTGATAATAACTTGTGTTATTATCATTTTATTTTCTCCTACTTCCGCCTGCTTTGTTTTAGAGGGGGCAGGGGAGGAGTGGTAGCACCCTCCTAAAGTTCAGTGGCTGCTTGGCTGGCCCTCACCGGCCACTCAATGCAGACTTGCGCAGTTTGCATGTTCTCTATCGAGGCTGCATTACAGCTTATATGGAGAACATGCCCAAGGCCCCAGTCAGCATCTAAGCGCTGAAACACAGCAATCACAATGCTGCCAACTGCTAAGGTAGCATTGTGATTGGCTGACTGGGAGTATGGGTGTGCTTCTGGTAAGACCGAGCAAGGGAGGACTACGGAGATAAGGAAGCGACGAGAAGGTAAGTTTTTATTTCATTTTTGTATTCCCAATTCCCCAGCGTTCTCCCCCCCTCCCGCCCCTTCCCCCTAACTCCGATCAGTGCCGGCCAAGACTATATATCTGCCCTCTAGGTTTCATCCCAGCAGGAAAGTACAAAGCCCTACATGATTTCAAAGAGAAGGGTTACACTTTTCCAGAACATTGAAAGGATGTATGTTGTAGTTCTCTTGCAACTTTGTGAGACAAAACAAGGACCCCCTGATTCAGTTCAATTTCCTGGGTCAGGGCAAATAGCATTGTTCGTCTTAATCATTTCAGCTGCCTCACAGCGTGATATTACCTCTGTGTCAGCACTACAAATACCGAGCCATACAGCCACAGAGAGGTTGCTCTAGCTAGGCTGTTCTCAAGAGCATATGAGGTAAATTTATAGCAGCCGCCAACAAAGCGCACTTTAAGTGATCCTTGTGATAAACAGTTTGGAATATAATCCCGTGTACGTTTCTCCCGTTTTGGCTTTAGGTTCAGTATATCGGTAGGAATAATGGGAGTATATTACTAACACAGATTGCTAGCAGGTCGCCTATCTGGAAAAAAACACTTAGGTAAATCAAGTAAATCTCATTCAATATTAATGAAACTTCATTATATATTCAGAAAGGTAAACATTATCTGCTTTTCTTGATAGATTTGTGACCGTATGCACTCTGAACCCTACTTGACCAGTAACCTGATAACAGCATTAATCAAAGATCTGCCCACCATTACGGTAAGAAACACCCAAAATTCAGAAGGGTACGCATATACAAAGAGCAATTAGGGATCTAGGGTGAGTGAATTACAACTAAGAACTAAAATAATACTAGGAATGCAGCCTAAGATCAAGAATATGCAGCGAATAAATAACCACCTCTGTACCTTTCACAAAATATATCTGTTAATTGACGGTATATATACCTCATTGCTAAGGTTAAAAATCAAGAGAATGCTATTTATATATGCATGAACTATGGATGCTATCTCTCAAGTTTGACCAAGATATAATAAGTGTATACTGTTTCAACTTTGCAGATTCGGCATATCCCGTTTCTTATACCAATCCTTTTTGTGACATCTAACCGCAGTAATAAGTGATCTTTAGTTCATTTCTGTCTGCACAACCGGTAAGCATATGTGATATTTTCCTAACACCTAGGACGCTCATCTGATAAGGTTAGAATTGTAAAAAGATCCCCTAAACACTAAATAATGTAATAAGTCAATAGCCAGTATATTAGTCATATGTGTAAGTGCAAAACAAAGTACTCATATCTTTTTGTGACTCCTATATCTCCTCCTTCTCCCTTTCTTTCTTTTTCTTTTTCTTCTCTACCCTGGTTGGATTAGACTACCTATACATGAAGTAAGAATGACTGAATAAATTTACAAATAGATGTAGAACTCAAAGTACTGTGGTAACACTGGGAAAAAGACGCCATCCATGTATAATGTGGAAATGGACAAATCAATTTATCAACAGGTTCTTAGCCATATATAATGTGTTGTATCTATAAAATTGAAATCCATGTGTAATGTAATATCTATGATATATGTATTAACTATGGCAAAGCTGTGTATTGCAAACACTATGAGATATGTAGAAGCGGTATTATCTAGCTATGACGATAACAACTAGCACATGCTGTATAGTTATAACACTATTTAATTTGTACATAGAAATACAACATAATAAAAATCTTTTTTAAAATGTTTTTTACAGCACGATGGTACAGTCCTGAGGAAGGCACTTTTACAATGTCGAAACGCGTAGACAGGAGACAGGAAACCATCTAACTAATTTCTAAAAAAATCATTATCTTTATGATTGAAGTTATGCATATGTTATAATGCTTTTTTATCATTATGTGTAAAATAATGTATCAATTTTTTATTGAATGTGATTCAAACGTGTATTAAATGTGTAATTTGATATGTACAATTAGTAGTGGTATGTAATTCTTTTTGTGGTCCATCCACTTCATATGTGTTAGTTGTTCTTTATAATTTGCCTGGGTGTTTACTCACATATGTAGTTCTCTTGCAAACCATTGATGCTTTCTTCTCTCTCGACTGGGGTACCCAGTTCATCTATTGTTTCTTTGATAGCCAAGGCACTACTTTCTGGCTGAAAACAATATCTTTCGAACTTGCCCCTGGCAATTTGAGTTGTGGTGAATTAGGCAGCCTATCACCAGATACGATGACTGCATCTCCCTTTCTACTTGGTACTTGAATTTGGCAATGCTTGTTGTTTAAATTACTGCACATCTTCGAAAAGAAATGAACAGGAGTTGTGCCAAAGCTTGTTGTTTAAATAACTGCACAGATTCGAAAGGAATTGAAAGGGAGGTGTGTGTGTGTGTGCAATTGTTGGAGATGTGTTGCACTGTTGTGCAGGCTGAATGATTGTTTACGGGTCACAAAGGCAACAAACACATTATTGCATACCATAAAACATTGAAGTTTCATGTAATCCAAGTAGGCTAAAAATCAATTTATGGATTTATTATGAGTTCATTCAGGTAATAGTCGTGATCCAGCGCTCCTACCAAAATTCTGCATAAATGACACTACCTACTACCTCCAAACTTACCATACAATACCAGGCCCATATCAACAACAGAGCGACTGAATCATGAGGCGATTAGATCTATATATGTTGTTTAAACTATCCACATAAACAAGACCAGCTTGTCATTTAGTAAGTTTATTTAAACATATTCATAAAAACCTAGGCTTTGGAACTTTATTAAACAAGTATTAGAAAATGTCATAAAGAAAGGTTTATTCAGCATTTATAAAGAGAGCTTGATTCAAGAAATATTATTTATTAACAGAAATAAGTGAAAAAGAGCATTTCCAAACCCTAACTAATTCCCTGTCTCTACCCCCATTGCCTGAAAACAAAGGGGCATATTATCAAGCCTGTGCGCTAAAATTATCGCCGTTTTATCGGCCGAAAACGGACTATAAAGCGGCGATAATGGGCTTGATAATATGCTCTGTGGAATTCCAATCGAAGCCCATGTTAGATGTCTTCACATCTAACATGTGCTTCGATTGGAATTCGATAGAGCATATTATCAAGCCCATTATCGCCGCTTTATCGGCCGTTTTCGGCCGATAAAGCGGCGATAATTTTAGCGCACAGGCTTGATAATATGCCCCAAAGTCTTTAAAAAGTCTCCTGTCCTTACGTGCGTTCGTCGATCAGCAGAACACGACCCTCTTGAATCAAGTACCGTAGGTAAAAGTCTGCTCCTTGAGCCAACTCTTATACCCTAAAACTAAGGCTAAACTAACTATTTTCACATTCCAACAGCTGAATTCTGGCTCCCCATTGGCTGAACCACCTCATGCCACAGTAAATTGTGACATCTTCCACCTCAGGTCCGGGCCTTCACACAAAGCCATTGTTCGTGTACAGAGTCTAGGCGACACTTCCTCAGACTGCTACATTTTGTAGCAAAGATGTTCATGTAATGCACAAAAATGCCACGACTCACATCCTGGCCTTGAGCCTGTCCGTTCTGAGCTTCCCGTGGCACAATAGCAAAGCTCTCCACAGGGTCGCCTTTGGCAGTTCTTTTCAAAACTTTTCACAATAGAAGTTTATAGGCTTCTCATCTTTTTCAAAATAAGTTTTCTCTTGTGGCTTTACATCAGAAGGCTTTTTTTTCAGAAAGCGTAAATTTTCTGCGCCACTTTTTCTTGCGTCACTTTTTAAAATGCATTATTTTTCTGCAGCCAACTCTAAGCTTCATTT
This sequence comes from Lissotriton vulgaris, assembly GCF_964263255.1. Lineage (NCBI taxonomy): Eukaryota > Metazoa > Chordata > Amphibia > Caudata > Salamandridae > Lissotriton > Lissotriton vulgaris. Next base: position 783,360,238 of record NC_141696.1, read on the forward strand.
GGAAAACTATTATTTAAATAAACATAAAACATAAATTAATTAAAGAATTGACATTTGTTCTGTTACCCACCCCATTGCTAAATGTTAACCCATTAATTATGTTACCTAGCAAAAGCACATTTAAGCAGCATAGTAATATATGCTTTGATATACCAATCCGATCTGGAACTGCATTTGTGACAGAAAATACAAGACAAAAGCACATTTAAAAGCACATGCTATTATTTTTAACAGCAGCAGTTAGTATATGACAAAGACAATAGACAATAATTATTGTATTATTACTTTTGCAAGTTGCACAAATACGCATAATGTTAGTCCCATGTGTTCATGTTGCACAGTTTATTCTAGGTTGATTTAATACATGCAGCAAACATATTAGTTTTATTAAACATTATGGAAGTCTGGCTTCACAAGCCTGAACAAAATATTGTTCATTAACCTGCTCCATCAGTTGCAACATTAACTTAGAGTTTATAAGACCATGCTAGCAACTTGAATTGTACTTAACGAAAGTAGAAATCTTTTTTTGTAAAATGGATCATTGCACTTATAAAATGTTCAGTTGGAAAGTTTGTCAATAGTTCCTTCAATATGCCTCTTTCTCATTAGCATAACTGTACACCTCCTGGTGTTTGATTTTTTTTTGTAAGACTTTGGGACTACTGCGCTCTAATTAATACACAAGGGGGAAAACACAGAACCGCATCTGGCCAGATGCTGCTGTGATCCCCTCCGCTCTAACAAATTTTCTTGTGTGACGCACCGCTTCACCTAAGTCAGTATGTGCTTTCTAGTTTATTACAGGAAACATTCTCTACACCCATATGAATAAAGAAGGATCATATGCTGGTGTCAGTATTACAAAGCTCTTGTGTCGCCCGTGCTTTGCACAAGACAACACAATTTGTGATCAAACTTACAAAGCACAGTGGTTGATTTGTGTTACTTTTCATCCCTTGTTTCAACACAAAAATATATGTTTTGTCATCTGGCCGTCCTCCGCCCCACCTACCACCCTGCCACTCTATTGACACACTGCCACATTTGGTGCCGGGATGGCTTTTGTTCCCAGAGTATACTTTTCTTTTTGTCTCAAACAGTACTAGATGATATCACCAATATTACTCTTCAGTCTCTTCACATTCCAAATACTTTTGCAGTGAAAATTCAGTTCAAGCAAAAATTGTATCCTTTTAAAAAATGTCCACGTTTGTTGAAAGCAATAGATTACATAGTAACAAAAAGCATAATTATTCATCAGTGTGCATGCTATTGTGGAGTTTAAATACTATTTCACTAATGTTGTTGCAAAATATCCTGAAGGTGCTCAAGTTTCATAAATCTTTAAGCCCTCTGCAATTACTTATCGCTTCCACTCTAGAGTATATATAAATTCTCTATTTGTTGGAAATATTTTTTATATGTTATTTTTTATTAATTATATGTGAATACATTCTATTTACAAAATCTAACACATTTTAAATAATTAAAACATAAATATATATTAATAATAGGAGTTACAGATCATTTGATATATGTATTTATATTATAAAATAGATACATTGATGTTCCTCCTGTAACCTAAAGATTTTGACTTGCTTAACATTTATATATGCAACTATTAAATTTTGTATTTATTATATTTGATTGCAGGGCACTATCTTTCCCAATGTGATACACTACTCGCCATTACTTTTTGAGATACGGATGTACTAGAGTTCATCTCTGCCACATTTTTGAAACAGCTTTAAGGTGTGTGGACTCAAGCTAAATTTATGCTTCAAGATGTCTGATGTTATTTATTATTAATTATATGTGGTTGCCTGATAAATGTTTCTATTTTTCCTCACAAACATTTCTTTGATGAAAGATAATGTTTTCTAAACAAACTACTATAATGTTTTACACATGTTACTGGAAAATGGGTTAGTGTGTTATGATGACTATTTTTTATGTAATTCAATTCCATGTTTTACATGTTGTTGATGGATAGAATAAATAATAAATCATTTCAATACACAATGCCCAGAGTGATGTCATAACACAATGGTCGCTATTCTGTGTTATTATTTGTGTATGATTGATATAGATGTAGCCAATCCGTGCTGTGTTGTTACATAGTTCAGGGCTATCACTACTTATTATCGGCTGCATGTAGTGACATGGGAGGAGGTGAAAGGTACAAATGCTGGTCCCATTTGTCAGGTAGAGGGGAAATAATGAATAGTGGCAGTGTTGGTATCACTTAATCTCTGTGCACCTAAAGACAAAACAATTATCCTGGCTTTGTGCAATGTAACTGGTGCTTTGGTGAAGCGCTTCAATACCTTTGGGACAGTCAAGTTCACACTCTATAAAAATGCCCCCCAAAAATCATTCGACCTTCTGCAATGCAACTATTGCTGTTGAAAAGCGCTCCAACACTCTTGGGTCGCTCAATTCATTTTGGTAATAAATAACGACTCACAATCCTTTTAGAGCTACTGTGAATGTGCTTTGAAGTTAGAGCTCTGATAAGAGGAGGACGACAGAAAGAGGCAGCCTCGGGGGCATGCAGGGACATGGGTGGAGGTGAAAGAGACAAATGCTGCTCACATTTGTCAGGTAGAGGGGAAATAATGAATAAACAGGGGTAGTGTTGGCCTCACCTAATCTCCGTGCACCTAAAAGCATAAAAATGAACATGAGCTTGCGTAAGGTAACTGGCTCTTTTGTAAAGAAGTCAGTTGAGTTTGTGCTGTATAAAAATGCCCCCTAAAATTAATCTATTCAGAAAAGGGGGTCGTGATGAACAGAGTGTCTGAATTAAGCAGACCACTCTTACCCAGTCCAAAGATCAGGGCTTGATCCATCACCGTTTTTTAGCTCACTGCACCATCCCAGCTCAGAACCTGGCTACATGCAAATTAGTCTGTTCCTGTCCCAGTGCATGATGGGAACAGGGCAAACCAAACTACCAAGCTAATTCTTATACCGGGAAGGAAACAAGCTTCCGGGGACCGGTTTCTGGCATTTCAGCCATCGTCGGCCCGGCTTGCTTGAATCCTGATGGTGCAGTGAGCAAGGGACTCATGTCTGAGTATTACCTGCCACACCTATAGTGGACAAAAACGATTCAGAAAAGGGGGTGGTGATGAACAGAGTGTCTGAATTAAGCAGACCACTCTTATCCAGTCCAAAGATCAGGGCTTGATCCATCACCGTTTTTTAGCTCACTGCACCATCCCAGCTCAGAACATGGCTACATGCAAATTAGTCTGTTCCTGTCCCAGTGCATGATGGGAACAGGGCAAACTAAACTACCAAGCCAATTCTTATACTGGGAAGGAAACAAGCTTCCGGGGACCGGTTTCTGGCATTTCAGCCGTCGTCGGCCCGGCTTGCTTGAATCCTGATGGTGCAGTGAGCAAGGGACTCATGTCTGAGTATACCCTGCCACACCTATAGTGGCCAAAAACGATTCAGAAAAGGGGGTGGTGATAAACAGAGTGTCTGAATTAAGCAGACCACTCTTACCCAGTCCAAAGATCAGGGCTTGATCCATCACCGTTTTTTAGCTCACTGCACCATCCCAGCTCAGAACCTGGCTACATGCAAATTAGTCTGTTCATGTCCCAGTGCATGATGGGAACAGGGCAAACCAAACTACCAAGCCAATTCTTATACTGGGAAGGAAACAAGCTTCCAGGGACCGGTTTCTGGCATTTCAGCCGTCGTCGGTCCGGCTTGCTTGAATCCTGATGGTGCAGTGAGCAAGGGACTCATGTCTGAGTATACCCTGCCACACCTATAGTGGTCAAAAACGATTCAGAAAAGGGGGTGGTGATGAACAGAGTGTCTGAATTAAGCAGACCACTCTTACCCAGTCCAAAGATCAGGGCTTGATCCATCACCGTTTTTTAGCTCACTGCACCATCCCAGCTCAGAACCTGGCTACATGCAAATTAGTCTGTTCCTGTCCCAGTGCATGATGGGAACAGGGCAAACCAAACTACCAAGCCAATTCATATACTGGGAAGGAAACAAGCTTCCGGGGACCGGTTTCTGGCATTTCAGCCGTCGTCGGCCCGGCTTGCTTGAATCCTGATGGTGCAGTGAGCAAGGGACTCATGTCTGAGTATACCCTGCCACACCTATAGTGGCCAAAAACGATTCAGAAAAGGGGGTGGTGATGTTCATCACCACCCCCTTTTCTGAATCCCTAAAATTAATCTGACACTAGCACTAGCACTCAGGTAAAGTGCTCTAACAACTGTGGGTCGCTCATGTTCACATTATAATAACACAAATCAGAGAAAATGCAACTGGAGTTGCCCAAGCCTTGCCCTTAAATTTGCTGCAAGGTTGGGCTGTTGGGGGAGGGTTTGGGGGAAATCCTTGGAATTTGAAGTCAGAGAAAATTAAATAGGTGATTTTGAAAACACCATCTTAAAGGTCTGACATTTCATCTCAGAATTTACCCCGGACAAACAGTGACACAAGCAGGAATCAAATGAAAAAATTGTCCCCCAAATGAACTCATGAAGCATAATGTTGACAGTAATTGGTGCTCTCTGGGAGGAAACTAAACACGTAAAGGAGGGACAAAGAAGATGGATTAACCACTAGCAATCAAGCAGTTTTGATCGACAATTGAAGGGACGAATAAAAAGGCAATGGGTGGGCTGTAAGCCCACAGAATGAATGCAGCATGTTCTGAAGACACAGTGCAGGCACTGCCTAAGCTCGACCTAAAAAATATTAAAATCTACTTAGTAGTAAAGCATTTTAATCCATTTGGTAGAGGCAAGAATTATTCAAAGTTGAAGGCTCAGATTCTGAGAATATGTTTTAAATTGGCTAAAATATTGCTATGCTATATCTCATGTTGTTGATATTTACACCTTTTGATTATCACACCAAAATGTATATAATATCTGACAATTGGCCATCATCTGGAGTTTTTGCTTAAATTTGTCCTTTAGAATTGTCTAAAAGCATAATCATAGTGTTTAGGAAAGCAACACACCTCAACAATATAAATTAAGTATGCTGTAAATAGCAACAGAAGTTAGCTGATGGCCATCACTTAGAGGCTTAATTTCTATGCTAAGCAGACCACCATGCATTTTTTCCAATTGATTTAACTGTTTAAATGTGACTGCAGTCTCTTTATGTTCAAGTACAAGGCTTCAACATTACAAATCATTAAAATGATGTCCACCTACAAAATGCTGTAATGGAGGCAGTGGACCCCTGAAAACAAACATAGTCTGTGACAATATTTTACTAGAAAATGACAAAGGTCCAGTCACTTACAAGGAGACCCTGGAGCCATCTCTAAAGGGTAACCACCTCCTTTGAGGTGTAGGTCAAACTACAATGTTACACTAGCATTTGAATTTTTGAGATTTTCATTTATATTACCCTGTATTGAAAATGTTTGAAACAACAGGGACTGTGCTTAGTTTATGTGGCTGTACATCGAGGGCAAAGCTTTACTTTCTTCTTTATTCACGCATCTAATTAACATTACTATATAAACTTATCAACTTTTCAAAATTGTACTGGATCATGGACCACATTTACCAAATGTTTAATGGGTCTGCTACAATAAATCAAACAAAAACATTTGTACTGTTGAACCAGTATTAAAAGAAATTAAATTGGTATTAATATCAACAAAGTAGTACAACATAGCAATATGTCTTGCTTTGATCAAATTATCTTCACGGATGCATTCTATACATAAGTGTTCCTATGCAAATAAAACAAATAAGATCCACATAACAATCTACTAATATGTGTATACATTTTTCAATAAAGTGTTGCATACTTCATTCTGGATTAAGAATCATTAAATGAAAAAATAGAAATATTCATAATTAAATAATTTTAATTTCATTATAGATCACATATATTTTTGCATAAAGAAATTATATACATGAAATGCCCACTTCTTGAATTAAAACACAGACTTGAGTGTGCATGTTAGTTTAGAAAAACTAGAATAAGGGTGTAGGGAACATACCTGACAAATAAAATGAGTAACTTATTTGATTCAGTAACGTTGTGTTGAAGTGCCAAAAGAAAAATAGTAAAATATAAAAAATGCAGACATGCATTTGTCATTGCTTAATCATGTGTCAAGTAAGCAACATTTTGGTTCAATCAATACTGTTTATATATGTTATTTGATCAGTTTTTTAAGTGCATTCCATTTGTTTTTTGCAAGTAAACCCCTGTGTACCAACCATGAAACACACTCTTGACCGAATTTTAACCTTTTTCACTAATTGTCCTCGTTACAATTTCCCTAAGTCTTTTGCATGATAGATTCCTTATCAACCTTCACAAGTATTGGTGTGAAAAACATGAATATATTGATTGATGACACTTTTGTTAAGCTGCTCTGTACATTCCATTTCTAAATAAGGTAATCACTTACTTTTTACAGGAACATATATGTTACATTTCAATAGCTGTGGAGGTGCAATGCCATTACAAATGTTGGTAATAAATGCATCCTTTAAAAATATTTTTTAAACAAAAACATTGAATCAAAATAAAATTTAATAATTTTCCCAAAAAGTTGGAACATTTTAACTTTAAAAAATGACACTTATCAAAACTGGATGAATTACTGAAACTGGAGATCTCCAAATCAAAATTGTCGATATTACTTTACAAAATTTGTGTTAAAATAATCACAGTAACATTAAATATTTCACTCATTGATTTAAATCTGATTACTTATAATAAACATAAAGGTACCCAGGAATTAACAAAATTTATATAAGCAACATAGAAACTATTTTTATCACTTACCCACTTTCCCTCCAATCTTGTTGCCAAGATTGTGAGGGAGATCTCTTTCCCATGGCAATACATCAGCTAATTTGTATTGCAGTTACTGATGCTCCACTGGCAATATCAGCAAGGTAGCCATTTGCCATCTCCCATCTCTTCTACCTTTCATGCAAAGGGTAACACCGACCCATTCTACTGTCAGCTGCATGAATGTGTGACAAGTATTGTACTTCTAGCTATATTAAACCCCAACTTCCTTCTCTTCAAAATTAGTGTGACACTTCCCTCTTCCAGACATACTATTCCCAAAACTACCCCTACTAACACCCAAAACTAAGCCTTTCAACTACACCAAGCTAACTAGGTAAGAAGCCAAACCAACAAAGAAACTCCAAAATTCTTCTTAACACAATCAAACAAGCAAAAAGTTGACCAGTACAACACAAACTTTGCAAAACTCACAAAACTTGTGACAATCATGCTATATAAACTATTCAAAGGAGACAAACTTAAAACAAAACATGCAACCGTCTATTAAATACCTCCACACTCTCCTCAACTCAACCTGCTAAAAAAAATACTGACTGCACACTTTGCATTGTTTTTAAATGACTAATGTCATTTTGTGAAGATATGTGTGACTTTTCTTCCGCAAAGCTATGCAAAACGTATGCGTTGCAGCAATGCATGATTAAAACCATGCAACTACATGCAAATGTAAGGTTACATTATGCAAAATACAGGCATGTGGCCCAGAGTTTACATTTGGTATTTTTACCTTCATAGTGTGTAACTAATGTTTTGACAAATATTACAATATTGTAAATTTTAAATTCAGACAATCTCCGAATAAAAGTATATGGAAAGTTGCTTTAGAATAATGTAGTCTTCATTATAATAATTACATCAAATATATCAAATTTCAACATAAATGCTGTAATGAAATCTAATGCTATTTTAAGTTAGGTGAAATGCTATCAGCTCTAATAATATATTAATATAATGAATTTCTGAAGTAAACTTTTAAACTTTAAAATGTGACTTATTATTTCAAGTTTACACACTTAAATATGTGTTTTAAATAATAAGCAGGATTTAAGGTTGAGAATCCCAATGTTTATGAGGTATTCATTATGTTACAAGATTTTAATATCATTATATATTTTGTTATCCAGCTAAGAAAATGTTTGTTGATCAGATCTAGACAGTAAAGTACATGCTGTAGAAATTCTAGATTGATCACGGAGAATCACAAAACAAGGATATGCTTATGTAATGTTATGATTTTGCATTATTAATTGTGCCCCGTACTTGAGTTGTCTGCAGGATATATTTGACAGCAAATGAAAGAGGCCTCAACAATGCACCAGTATGATATACTCAGTGATGAGGTTGCTGGTCAATGAGGAGTGGTTTGTGTCATGAATTTGAAAAACTGATCCTAAATTTTAGTCCACTATTAGATTTGCCAATATTTACTAGTCAATGACAATAGGCATGACACAACCTGCTTGCAGCCTGATGAATTTGTGTTTTTACTATTTAGGGGCCCATTATAATGTTGGTTGGAGTTGCTTCCGACCGACATCTCTGAGGCTTCGGAATCGACCGACCATGGGTCGGCGTCTGAAACTGCAATTACGATATGCCCGCACATGCTGTGGTCACAAACTCCCATTTCCCTATGAGAGCTTGTGGTGCAGCACATGCACTCATAGAAAAATGGGAGTTTGTGTAAACCCTTGGACCATGTGGCAGGCACCTTACGGTGCCTGCCAAACTGTGCAGGAAGTTTCATGGGGGCATCATAGGTGCTCCCAAGGCCATCAACCAGAGGTCTCAGAGGGAGGGGGCCCCAGTTCGGGGCCCCAACAGGCACTTTCCAACAGGCTTGTCATGTCGGAAAGCACAACATGGGAAGCATGGCTGAAACCGGCATCCTAATCCCGACGGCAGAAACACTGTCCGTTTGAAATTATGTGCAATTTACAACTAGCCAATGGGATCCTTGAGCCCGTCGGCAGCTAGTCTGTTTGACCGGCTGGTTTAAAATTTGACTGCCTTATTTGTAATAAGGCGGTTGGAGTTTAAACCATGGAAGTTGGTTGGAAAGGCTCAGACCTATGGTCGGAGGCTTTCTGACTGACATCTAAATAAGGCCCTTAATGTATACATTTGCTAACATGCAAATACAAATTTTGATTTAGAGAATGAAGAAATAGGCAACCAAGAAAACCTTGAAAATAGACATTTGTATTGCAATACATCATTTTTAAGCAATTTTGGGCCATATGTAGGAGGCCAAATACCGATCGGTAATACCGAATAAGGGTCATTTTCGGTGTTACCAACAATTATTTAGCCATGTGAGATGTACGTAATACCGAATTGATTCGATAATAACGAATCGGTAAAAAACAAAAGTTACCAACTTGAAATTACCGAAACAACTTGGTAAAAACGATTCGGTAAAAACCCAAAAATGCTATGTAGCAAACCTCGGTAAAACCGAATTTGACCAAAATCGGTAATAACAATTCGGTATTTAGCACGTTTCAGGAGCATGTGGTATTCAGGAGCAGTCTATATAAACAGACCCAAAATGCATCAGTGTGAACACAATGGCAGGCCTCTATCTCATTGCAAGGCGGCTACGCCTGAGAGCAGCAGGAATGAGGATCTGGAGACATGAGGAGCGGGTGTACAGATTACGCATCACTTTGTTCCAATTGACAGACCCAGAAATACATGAGAGATACAGATTGCACCCAGACACCATCCTGGAGCTAATACGGGACCTAAGACCCTATCTGGAGCATCAGACGCCAAGGGCACACGCAATCCCCACCCATGTCCAGGTACTCTGCTGCCTGCACCTCCTTGCATCAGGAAGTTTCCAGGGTATGATAGCAGCAGTGGGTGGAGTGTCACAGAGCTGTCTATCCCGTTTCTTCAACACCTTCCTGGACGCCATGATGGGCAGAATGGAACATTACATTTCCTTCCCCAGTACACAGGCGGAGCTGCAGAGAACCAAGCTGGAGTTCTATCAAATTGCCCATTTCCCCCATGTAATCGGCTGCATCGATGGGAGCCATATTCCCATCTGCCCACCAGCAGCAAGTGAATACATTTACAGAAACCGCAAATCCACCCACTCTATCAATGTGCAGGTGATCTGCAATGCCAAACACATAATAACAGACATCGTGGCAAAATTCCCCGGGAGTAGCCACGATGCTTACATCTTCAGGAACAGTGGCATACATACACGTCTGCTTGCTGGTGAATTTGCCGATGGATACATACTAGGTAAGTAAATGTCACACACCCAGATGTACACCTTGGCACAAGCTGTTGGTCACACCAATCAATGCCACTTACTTCTGTTCATAGGTGACAGCACATATGCCCTCCGGCCGTATCTACTCACACCATATCTGAACCCAACCACCCGAAGGGAGAGGAGATACAATGTGGCACATAGGAGCACACGCAACGTGGTGGAGCGCACCTTTGGTTTGCTCAAAAGCAGATTCCGTTGCCTCCACAAAACAGGAGGTGCGCGTCTATACAGCCCCATCAAATGTTGCAAGATAATTGCTACGTGTGCAATGCTACACAATCTGGCCACTAAAAAAGGAACAGCAGTGGAACTAACTGAGTCAGAGGACGAGGTCGAGGACAACCCTCAGCCAGAGCCCAGCGCAGCTGGTGCTGCTATTGAACATGATGGGAGACAGAGACGGGCAGAGATTACGACAAACTATTTCTGAGTGAGTGACGACACAGAGCCATTTCAAATTACATGTAGAGGTGTTTATTTTGCACACCTCCAGCATTGTGAGCATCGTCCAATTGGACATGGGTTACATCACCCATCACATGCATGTAGACAGCCATTGTCCTTCACTTTTTGCGTCCCCGCGCTGCACGTGCACGTTCCCCATCAACACTGTCTTGTGAGTTGGACTGTTCCTGTGCTGGGACGTTACGTCCACTACGCCTCCTGCACTCTGTGGGTGAGGGTGTAATGCTACCACGGCTGGTAGCCTCCTCACTGTCCCCCCCCCTCCAAATTGGAGGCCTTGGCATTCTGCATGAGCTGTAGCACTGAGGTCATGGACACCATCCCCCTGGCCACATCCCTGCTGCAATGCGCCATCTCCTCCTGCATGGCGATGGACCGGCGTCACATCAGTGATGTCGTAGTAGCCAGCCGGTTCACCGTCTTTGTATAGTCCTGGAGTCTCAGACTCTCCTGGCGCCTGCCAACATGGTCCTGCTCCAGCTGGCTGCAGAGGTTGTCCACCGAGGTAGCTACCCTCTCCATCCCTGCAGACAAATTCTCCCCCATGGCACTGATGCCCTTCTCCATCTTGTGCATATGTCTGTTAATGTTTGCCACCTCCCTGTGTAATGACTTCATCTCCCTCCATTGCAGGCGCGGGACCTTCAGCATGTTGCCTTCCAGTCCAGCAAACACACTGTCACCCTGCTCAGATGCCAGTGGACTGTCCGGCCTTGCCCTGCGGCGTCGTGATGACATGTGGGCGCCCTCGGATGCAGAATCAGCCCGCTCCCTGTTGGATCTCTCTCCTATGGGCCTTTGTTCGCCCTGTCTGCCCTCCTCCTCCGACTACCCCATCTGCTGGAGGGTGATCACGGCATGCCGCCTGCCTGACTGTGGTGGTGGTGGTGGTGTTGGTGAACGTCGCAATGGTGACTGAGTGAGAGGGGATTGGCGCTGTGGTGATGACTGTGGTGGAGGATTGGCTGGCTGCGATGGCGCAGAGCTGGTGTTCCCTGCAGGCATGCTGTCTTCATCCTGTTGTGTCCCCTCTGGCCTGGCTGACCTGCCTCTGCTGCCCTCAGCTGCACTGCGAGATGACTCGCCTGTAATGACACAAATGTAAATATACTCAATGCTCTGTCTGCAATGCCATTGCATTAAAGTACATGCCAACAGTGCAATGTGGTTTTCCTGACCTATCCAATTCTATTACCATGCTATTGTGTTAGCTGCCCTGACAGTCCTGATCATGAGTTCACACTGACTACATCACCCAGAATGCATAGCAGGTAACCAGTAAGACATGGTGTGGAGTGGGAGCACTTTTACCACTATGGGGGTTGGGGTTGGGGAGGGGATAGGGCAGCATTCTGGGCATGCTTCTTACCTTGTTTTCTAGCTGCTCTGGCGGAGCTGTCTGCGTCTCCAATGCCACTCACACTCTCCCGCTGGATGGTGGACTCCACCATCTGTTCCAGTGGTGTTGGTACTGGGGCTCGATTTTTTCCTCCTCCAGTTTTCCCTGCCAGCCTATGTCTCTCAGCCATCCGCAGTTTTGCTGTTTTTCTAAGGTCGTACCACCTCTTTCTGATGTCCTCTATGGTGCGCAGGGTCACACCTTTGGCATTGATCTTGTCCCGAATGCCACTCCATATTTGCCTCTTCTGTGCCTCTGGCACTTGGTGGGACTGGGCTCCAAACAGCTTGTGGTACTCCTGGCTGACATACTGGATCAGGATCTCAAGCTCCTTGTTGCTGAACTTGAGTTTTCTTTTTCTTTCACCTCCCTCCTTCTCCCTGTCCTGGCTTGCCATTTCAATGCTTGTTCAGTGCTATTTTCTTCCTTTCTTGTGGCTGTGTTGCTGCTGGCTCCTCAGCTCTCCTGCCTGCCTGCCTCACAGTCAGCTCCAGGCCCTGTGCACCTGGCTGGGTGTGGCAACTTCCTGTTTGGGGAGTAATTGGGTGTGTCAGGATTGGCTGATTCACCAAAACGCTATTTTTTAAATTACCGATTCGGTATTTCCGAATTCGGTAATGGATTCGGTAACACCGATTCGGTGATAGCCTTTTGGTATTTATTTTTATTACCGATCTGTTCAAAATCGGTATTTAATACCGATTTGCAACGAATCGGTAATGTTTACCGATTTTTTATCTACATTGCGTTTACCTAATTCTTAATACCGATTCGGTATGAATCGGTATTAAGGATTCGGTATTCGCGTTTTACCTACATATGGCCCTTTATATCAATTAGCTTGCCTCTAATAAACAGAGGTTCGAAATATGCTTATTTGTGCCTATAGAAAATTGAAATATGATGCTCCCACACATTTTATAACCATATCACACGCAATCCACTTAAAAATCCTGTATAATTTGAAAACAAGAGTTAATGTTATGTTTTTGAATAGTGTGAGCCTCAATAAGGAACCATGTGTGAGTACACACATGATCTTGCAAATTGTATATAAGCTTTGTGTGCCACAATTTTGATTGTGAACATTGAAACTGGGGACAAGTAAATTAATTTTGTCCACCAGTATTTGGGACTCACGGTATGGGAAGTGTTGAAGCCACCCATCTAGGGCTGAGGTCTTTATGTCTGGAACATAACTAAGACAAGTCACAAATCTGTACTTTAGGACACATTTTTCTCAAAACCATTGAACAAGTGAAAACGTTCTCAATTTTTTTTGGATTTTGACAAAATTGTCTCTTTGAAGAATACAAATCGTACAATCGTTCTCTAGCCATTTCTGTCAGTCCAAAATACAAACTATTTTCATGTTTGTGGAAAATAAATATGGGCCATTTGTACATAGGTGTCTTGTGGTTGCAAAGCCTGTTGTTGAGAGAAAAGCAGGGTTTCAAGCAGAAGACAACTTTTACAATGTATGAAAGCTCATTTATAAGTTGGAAAATGTAGTAAGGAGGTTCACGCAGGTAGGATGCAATTAAAGATGATTTATTCAAGCAGGTAACAGGTAGTACAGTTCTAGACAACAGGTAGTTAAGTTGTGAACGAGATCCCCACCAGAAGCAGCCTGTCAGCTGCTCAGACCATGTCCAACTGTCACTTCACCTCTCTATGTCCCAACATTCCGAGGCACATCATGACTCTAACATTCTATTGGGCACAGACAACAGGCACTTTGCTGAGCAGGAGGTGTAAAATACATGTCATTACAAATGCAGGATACTACATATCCTCTTTCCTTCCAACAGAGACACAAATGCAATATAAGAATAAAATGTAATGAGAGTAAACCAAGAATAGGAAGAACAACGGTGTGACAACATAAATGCCACAGAGAAGAGCAAGCAAGGCAAAGGGGGAAGATAGATGGGAGAAGGCACGGAGGAAGTAAAGAGCATGTATACACAAATGGTAAAGACCAAAACTCTCCAACAACGAATAAAATGAGGCAGCAAAGAAGTGACAAAACAGACGAGAACGAAGAGGTAGAAGAAAGAAGTGAAAAGTGAATATGTACGAAAGGCAAAGCACATACCCTCCAGAAAAGAGTAAGAAAGGAAAAGGAAGCAGAGATAAAGGGACGTAAACAACCAAAGAACAGAGAGACATGGACGCACCAGAGATTACCCCCAAACATAACCACTGACCAGGAAGGCAAGAAAGGAAGGAAGAATAAGGCATGATGCAAACCGGACACCAGCCTACACACAGACACAAAGAAGATGAAATAACGGATCTCCTCCTAAACAGGAAAGGAAAAGAATGAAAATATGAATGATGGAAGGCTGGAGACAAAGGACGACAACAAGCAATGTAAATCCAGAATCCAAGGATGAAAATTATGTAGAACATCACGAGGAAAACTGGACATAAGAGAAAACAGAGAAGAGGAAAAGAAATACAATTAGTGCAACTAATCCTCTATCAATTTTCAAAAAGAAAATACAAATCAGATATGAGAGTAACATTGCATTGTAAAAACAGAAATGTGACTTAATATAGAAAGACAATATCAGCCGATGGGGCTAAGACCCATGACCATCTTCTACCCTTAGGCAGAAGTGTGAGGAGCACTGTGAAAGGGACTAAGATCCATGACAAAACCACCTGTGTAGGGGCTACCCCTGTGTAGAGGTAAGGTGCAGTGCAAAGAATAAATGGGGCTAACACCCATAAGATGCACCCTATGTGAGGGTAATAATGAAGATGTAAATGGGACTATGACCCATGAAACAGTGCCCTGTGTTAGGGTGAAAACTGTATGTAGCCCATGCAGGCAAATGTACGTGAAGAAATTGGGCTAACCCCATTCTCATCCTTGTGTAGGGAAACAAAGTGTAAGCCATACCCATAAAAAAGCAGCAAGCTCACAAAACCCACTAAGCAAACCCCAACAGGACAATTGCTTCAAAAACAGATATGTATACAACATTAATAAAATTGTAAAACAGCGCCCTGAATGTAGTTGGGAGCGTAATCCAAACTGTTGTTTGGATCCAAAGTCCATGGTTGAAACAAAAAATGACATGTTTCGTATCCCAAGAAAACAACACAAATAAGATGAAGCACTACACCATGCAGCCCCACCAGTGGCCTCACCGTCGGCCTGCCCTAGCCCAGGCATGCTGTGCTCATCTACATTACATAATATGGACTTTGCTAATCCATTGTGCTTTGCATGCGTGGGTTCGCATCCCATCCTCGTCACCAAATAAATGTAGTAAGGAGGTCTACGCAGGAAGGTTGTAATTAAAGATGATTTATTCAAGCAGGTAACAAGTAGTTTAGTTCTAGACAACAGGTAGCTAAATTGTGAAGGAGAGCCCTACCAGGAGCAGCCTGCCTACTGCTCAGCCCATGTCCAACTGTCACTTAACCTCTCTGTGTCCTAACATTACGAGGCACCTCATGACTCCAACATTCTATTGGGCACAGAGCACAGGATCTGGCTGAGCAGGTGGTGTAAAATACATTTCATTACAAATGCAGGATACTACAGAAAAGTGTTTCAGATTTGCAAAATGGCTTTCCAACCCACTACCAATAACAAATAGGAGGGAGCATGAAAGGAATACATGCACAATGGAATGTTTCAGTGCTATGCAGCTCCACTGATGATCACAAAGAATTAATTATATACCGACAAACATCTCAAAAGAGTACAATAATTTCCAAAGAGGGCAGGCAGATACATTTGGGGGAGTAGCCACTGCATGTTCCTCTCAATGTGTTTCCAAATGACATATTTAAAAGCAACACCTGTGGCTTTAATAGAGATGTCTTACTTTTAAAAATAAGCACTGAAAAAGCCAACTAGTCCTGCTTGCATTTTTTGTTATAATCCAGACCTATTGGTTTTGCCATTCCTTTTTATTTTACTGGAGATTAATGAGAGCCTCTGAGGATATCATAAGAAATTACATTTTTTGCAATTAGTCTGGGTTCCTCCTTCGTACTCAGAATAACTGTGTTGGAGCTTAGAGGTAGGTGATTAAAATGAGGACTGCAGGAGGTGTGGGGACAGGAAGCTTGTGACAGTCATTCTGTAAAGAAATGGGTTCCGTCCATGAAATCCACCTGGAATTTTTGCTTTTAGACCACCTGGTAGGTGACCTTTTTACTGTTGTTGAGCCTTATACTCTGTGACCCACCCACTGTAAACTCATTGTAGATGGACTTCACATGTTTATTGCCAGTGTCTCCCATTTAAGACAAGGTCGCTGTGACCCAGCATCGGTAAGGGGCACTCAGCTGGTTACACAAGTGTGAGGGCTGTGCGTGGGAGACTTCTTTCACATGCAGCCCTGTAACTGCGCACAGATATCCTGACACAGAGGGGACTCTGCGGGAATGGATATTGACCTGGGATAGGCCTTATAATGTAGTGGACAGTCATTGTGGTTTCTTGTCTTGCTTGCAGTGACACTCCATTATGCAACTTTGGGGATGTCCGCCGTAGAGTGCAGCTTCACTTCACTTTGGCCTACAGAGATCAGAGATATATCAAATTAGGGCATAAAATGTATCGGATGATCAATTCTGTAAGATCCTGAAAGATATCTGCGCAGTTTATGGGTCATACAGGAATGTCCTATTTCTCTGGCTCAGTTCAGGATCAGAGCCCAGGCCTTTTGTCACCCTGCTATGCTAAGTAAATTACATTTCTTTCTGGCAACAGGAGCAAAGGCTGACCCACGCAAAGGTAGCCATTAATAGTGCTTCCCTCAGCTCCTGAGGTGGAAAGGGATGGGTTGGATTGCTCTGCAACAATCAACCAGTTATCACACTGAGGCAGGGTTGGGCCTGCCCAAGCCCACTAAACAAAGGAGGAAGACCAGACCTCTGGAGCTATCCCAGGATGGGGCTCTAGATTTTCTGGGAAAGGCCCTAGCAGTGATATCAGCAAGTGTTGGAGCTGAGTCCCCCAGAGCAGGTGTGGCAAGTGACTTCTCGGTGATGCGATTTGGAAATGTCCTTGTAGGCTGTGAAGGAAAGTTAGGACAGGGGCAGAGAGGTGATGTGGCACCCCAGGATAGGCCAGAGGTGCTTCACTGCTGGACCCTTCTGCCCTCACTTAAAAATGTCTTGCACAGGAGAGCTCTTTCTTGGTTGTGATTTTCTGCTGTACACTGGGACTGGAGGCAGCCGCCATGGACAACTGGAAAAAAGAACCCCCTGATGGCCATCTGGACTAAGGACTCTGACCTCAATTGAACCCAGGACTTGCGGGCCTCTCCCCATTACCAGGGAAGCTGGTCTCTTTATGACCCCTGAGGACTCTTTGGGGAAAGACTGAGCTTCTGCAAAGAGAGAGGCTCGAAGGCAAACAAGGACAAATGCTGGTGCAGAAAGCTAGTGACCCCAGCTCCCTGAAATGTTTGTCACATTTGTGGCCAGGCGGTCCAAAGAAAGGGCTCTGGATCACTGTGGCTCGCCACCAGGAGCAAAATGAGACCAAGATTTAAAGAAATGGCCCAACGGGCCCATGATATGAGCATACAAATGATTTGACTTTTGACGCCCCCAGCAAGACCAGGAGTGTGTGGAGCTCCAGAGCCTTTCTTATCCCTAGGGTGGACCGGGGCCTGGGGGTCACCATAAGGAGATATCCCAAAAATTAAGGCCGGAGGGGCATGCTTGGGAACCCATCCCCACGTTCCTGTGTGCCTGGTGACCCCATCATCCAGGCCAGTTTTATAATTTGGGGGCCTGGACCATAACTCCAGGTGGAAAACTCAGGGAACCACCATCACATCTCCCCCACATCAGGCAAGAGAAGGGAGGGGGGCCATCCCGAGGCCCAGAGAGGTGAAAGAGACAGGGAGAGTGTTGCTGCGCTCCCCCAGACTTGGCTGGCTGCAATGCTCCTTGTGTACATGTCTGGGGGTAGCTGGAGGCTGCCATTCGCAGGAGCAGGCAGGGCAGAAGAATCCTGCTGGCTCCTGACGCAGCACAGAGGAGTGGTGCCTGCGCAGGTCTAGTGAGGGAAGCCAGAGGTGGGCTCCCAGGGCTGCACCCCAACAAAAGCAATGCGTGGGGGCCTGGGTGGGCTCAGACACCCATAAACAAGACAGAAGGGCACACGGCTGAGTGGCCAATGGAAGTAGAAGAGAAAGAGAACTGCCTCTCCCCGGAGCAGCAAGAGAGCCACTCATCAATTATTTACTTCTCTCAGAGGAGCACCTCAAACTGACATGTGGAGGCCTGAAATGTCAGCCACTTCTGTTACTCATGATGGCCCCATGACAGCGGGACTATCACCAAGAACATAAAAAAGAGTGTGGGGAAGCTGCAGATGCACCGCAGCTCCCCCCTAGGGCCCAAGAAAGTGTTTTTAAAAGTACTGACCCAAAGTTGGAAGAGTCACAGAAAGGATGACTACCCCAGAGTTTCTTTATTGTTCAGTTATTGTGGATTGAAAGTGGTTAAAGTAAGAGTACATGTTGTATAGCACCCTCTAGGGGTGACGGTTATGTTAATATGTGGGTTATGATTTTGATGTGACACCTTCTCAGGGCTATTTCAATCATCGCAATGCTGCAGGGACTTAAAAAGAACATGGACCCATGAGAAATGCCTATTTAATTCATGTCAATTCATTATTGAAATAATGATGCTGACAGCAATTTGGGATCAAATTACAGAAGCTTTATTATCATTAATAAGGACATTTGCGATCACAATTTTATGCCTTCTAGGGGGCTACTTTTATAAATGCCTTTTCAATGCTGCACGTATTTATCAAGAACACAGACCCATGAGATCCATGAGAAATCCATATTTAATTTCTGTCAATCCGTTATTGATATAATGATGCTGACAGCCAGTAGGGATCAAAGTACAAACGCTTTATTTTCATTAATAAGTGCTTGCCTGTGGGTATATTATTTACTGTATTTACTTTTAAACTGATAATGTTGATGTGGTATATTGCTCATGGACCTTTGACCTTACTTACTTGGAACTTTGTACTTACCTGATGTGGTTGTATGAACTCTTTGAGGGGTCAGAGGTGATTAAGCAATGTCATCAAAGGGTATTTTTTTCAGTCTTATCTATATTTGTAAATTACTACATAGTATTGGGTAGAGTGTGTGTAAGAAATGTAGTTTTTGTTTTTCAAAACAAAAAGTAAAAATAAACAGCACAAATTGGCCTATCATTGTTATTTTTGCGTGCCAACGAATGCTGATTACTAGCCCACACAACCTTCCTTGAGTAGGTCTTGGACTGCTCTTCTTCTCTACCCTGAGACAGTCAAGCACAACAGTGGGGTGTTTGGTTTCCAGTGGAGGACAAATGTGGATCCATTACGTATGCAGGCCCCACAACTAATAGTCCATTTTGTAACACATTCCTATCACCACCAGTGAAGACAGGGGGCAGACTTGAAAACTATGGGAGGGGTTAGTGGTGGTAGGAGAGAGGGAATTATTGCATTGGTTCGGCATGCCAGATTATTGAACCTGAGAATAATGTATTTTAAACTTGACTAATGAGAAAAGCTCCATTCAACTGTTTGTTTTAAAAATAAGGGGGCATTTTATCAAGGGGGTTTATCTCCGCTTTTTTGGCTTTAAAAGCCAAGAAAGCAGAGATAAAATTATCTTCCTATTACCTAGCTGTCGCTAACACCAGTTAGCGACAGCTAGTAGGAGATAGCGACCATCTTGGGCCTTGCTTTGCATGTCAGTGAAATTTATCACTAATGACATGCAAAGTGGGCGGGCCAAGATGTTAGCGACTGGAAACAGTCGCTAACATCGCTATCTCCTATTACCAACTTTTGGAGATATTCGCGCTAAGTGCGAATATCTCCAAAAGCTAACACCTGCCCCTGAGCAGTTCTTAGCCATGTTATCCAATGGTAGGTGGATGACATGGCTAAGAGCATTAGCTCGGTAATGCATGAATATCGCTGACTTTTCAGCGATATTCATGCATTTCGGCCGATTTTTATCGCTTAGGAGATAAACCTTGATAATCGCAAGGTTCCTAAGCGGTAAAAATCGCCGCAGCTCGGCGATAAAAATATTGCCGCTTAGCCAACATAGCGATAATTATCGCTTGTTGTTGGTAATATGCCCCAAAGTTATAGTGTCTCCACAAGTTCCTCAACCAGAACTGATCAACGTGTTTCTGTGGAGGAATATGATCCTGAAGTGACATTGGAGACAGAAATCCACAGGCCATACTAAGGCATGGTTTTTCTTTTAATAGCTGTGAGGCTAAGTAATATAGCTTGATGTCCGGGACGGCGAGGCTGCCGTCATAGACTCCTTTCTGCAATTTATGCAATGCTATTGTGGGTGAACAACCTTGCCACAGCAATGTCCGGACGTCTTGGGCTACCCGTTTGAAGATTGCAGGGGGATTGGGTATGGGGTATTCTGCATAATGTATAAAAGGGGTGGCAAGGCCATCATCTTGTATAGTGAAGCTCTGCCCATCAGGGACATTGGCAGGGTACCCCAGTGTTGCACATCGGTGCACAGTCTATCTAGTTGCGGAGTAAGGTTTCTCATCTGAAACAGCTGTTCTTCTCGGGTAACATGGACTCGCAGATATTTGAAACCATCAATTACGACTAGGGCCTAACATAAGAAAGATCACCAACTTTGCCCAGTTTATGTAGAACCCTGAACAACTTACAAATAATTTGAATATATGTAGTACTCGTGCTATAAAGTAGTATGGTCTTGAAAGGTATAGAATTATATCAGCAGCATATAATGATATATGCTCTTCCCAGCCCCTCAGTGTTACAATAACCCAGTGTGTCAGTGGCTCCAAGATTAAGACGAACAGCAGCGTCAACAGAGTGCAGTCCTGTCTCATGCCCCTTCGCACCTGGAACGACCTGGACAGCACTCTGTTGACTCGTACTCGGGCCAACCGGCCCTGGTATAGCATCTTCACCCAGCTGCAGAAGGGGGGACCAAAGCCCAGCTTAGTGAGCACTGCAAACAAGTATGGCCAATCTATGGTATCAAAGGACATTGAGGCATCCAGTGCCATTAGTGCCGTCTGTTGAGAGGTGGAGTCTATTATCAGGTGGAGCACTCCGTACAATCTTTGTAGATTGTGACAAGTGCTTCTATGCAGCATAAATCCGGATTGACCTACTTGGGCTATGGTTGTTATGACGGACACTAATCTTTGACCAGAACCTTAGCCAACACCTTTGCCTCCACATTGAGCAATGAGATTGGCCGGTATGAGCTGCATTGATCTGGCGGCTTACTCGTCTTGTGTATGACTGTAATGGTGACTGCTTGCTGGTCTACGAGCAATTGTCCCTCTTCACACGCCTCGACTAGCATGTTGTACAATGGTGTATACTAACGCATTGTTGAAGTATTTAAAAAGGGGATGGAGGCACTGACTAACAATTTGAAAGGAGTCTTAAAATGCCTGTGCCCAAATAAGAAATCAGAAAGTCAAAGCCACCTATTCTTGGCTCCAAGGAATTCATGATTCTCTAGCTGGCAGAGCTGAAGTCCTCACAAAAAAAGAAACAAGAGAACAGATATAACATCACATTTGGCTCATATTGAAAAGCACATCGAGGACATCTAAGCTCTCATTAATAAATTCCAATAGTAACTGGAGGAGGAGATGAATTGCTTCATATCAGTAATGAATATCCTGACTAAAACACATGGTCAGTGTATAAACATCACAGCAGAACCGTGTCAGGGATTTGAGAGTAGCCTTTACTACACATATTAATGTCTTATGCAGCATGAGACCTACAACCTAGAGCTTCCTCAATGCACATTGCTGGAGTCTTATTTGCTCCTATAAAACCAAGCAAAGAACATGAGCATTCATCAGAGGACAAAGATGTATATTGTGTCCCACAATGTTGAAAAATAGACACTATTGGTCCATTCTTTTTTTGTTGTTGAAATAAACATGAAATTATTATTATATATTTACATCAAAATAAATAACAGAAATGCCATCCAACAGTCTTTCTCTTTCATGGAAAAATCTTGCAGGGCATATCCAGAAAAGTACACCTTATACTAAAGGAAAAGAAATGCTCAATTCGCTATCTGCTTGTTTGAAATACAAATCTTCCACTTTGTGCAAATGCTAAATTCCTATGTAGGCTGGCATCGCACCTCCTAGCGATCCACGTGGTTGAAGGGCTCTCTACTTCTGGTCTAGTAGCTGATTCAAATACTTCTTGTCTTCCCCTTATTTGACAAAACAAACTGCCCCCAGAACTAGCTAAGGAAAAGCCATATGCCACAAGTAAAGCTAAAGACAATCCAGTGGCTGAATCACTGTATTTAATCTTCTATATGACTCCGGTTTCTTATAGAATTTCATTCTAAAGGCGAATATAATCAGGTGCTGCCTTGGGGTGTCCACTTTGCCTGGACTTCGATCTTTAGGAATTATTAGAGCAAGTGTCTTCAGTTTTGAAAAACTATTGTTTATATTTCTGATACTTTCCCTTGGCATTTGCTGCTTGACTCTTTTCCAGTGCTCCCTCGAAATTCTCAGTAGGTAACCACTATCCTGAAAGTTCTTTAAGGGCAAAGAGACTAACTGAACAGAAAGTACATCTTCCAACAGTTCAGGTGCTGGGGTCATTTAAAACAAAATAATTGGGGAGAAAATTACCTTTTACAAACGCAAAACTACAGATAAAAAGAAGCTCCTCAGATTATATTAATTATATCAAGTCATTAAAGATGATGAACCCAAAGTGTTGATTTTGTCATTAAAAAGTGCAACTAAGTATCGAACAAGAGAAAACCTGTATGATACAGTACATTATGATAATGAGCATTGGCCAGAAGAAACCTCAAACATCCAGGCTCTAATTGGATCCCATATGCAACTCAAACTAGCCCGTCTCCTGTTACTTTATAAAATTGAAATTTGGAGGGAGCAGGCATTTAAAAACACCTGCTTCCAGACCTCCCAATACCCACATTAAGGGGGTCATTAGGATTGCGGATGGACTTGAGTCCGTCCACGGCCCCAGAGTAGGAGGGAACGTCCGCATGGGCTGCGGCGTTCCCTCTGTGCAGATTAGGATGTGACCGCCACCTCTATCTTTAACATTGCGGCGGGTGCAGCTTCAAGCTGCACCCGCCGCAATGTTAAAAATGCATGCACGGTATTTGCGTGCACAAAGCGCCAGGCACCGCGCGATGCCTGCTTCTTTGTGCATGCAAGTGCAGGGGGGTACCATAGGTACCCCCCATGTGCACCCCCCACCACCCCTTGACCCAAGGGGCCCGCAACGGGCCCCCGAAGTGAAGGTCCGTATGCATTTCCACGGCGGAAAAGCCGCCGTGGAAAAGCATAGAAGTGCAGACATCCTAATATGCCTGGTGGTGTCTGATAGACACCGCCAGACATGTTAGTGCTTTTCCGCCGCGGTCGGAAGGCGACTGCAGCGGAAAAGCTGCGGACGGAATACCAGACCCACCAGCCATCCTAATTTGGCGGTGGGTCTGTGGAGGCTCCGCAGCGGTTTTCCCGCATCCTCCGGGCCGGCGGTGGCTTCCGCCGGCCCGGAGGATGCTGGAAAACCGCAATCACAATAAGCCCCATAGTGCGACAGAAGTGAAAAATATGCACACTATATGCCACATCGGCCCCATACTGAAAATATTTTTCATGTTGCCTTACCTTTTAAATGGGCAATATGGCATGTAATACAGATCATTCAGGAAATTAAAGTGATGGGCCTTGATACGAGAGACTTTCAGAATCATCTGAGCAAGGATATTATTATTCTTGATTTTATGACGTGTTACCTCGTCCCCCAAGTATTTGCTCCATTTATCCACTCTAAGTTAGAACATATCTACTTTCCCCTCATTTTCAGCCACAGGAATCATTCTGTTTTGCCAAACTTATATTGCCCGTACAAGTCACTCTCATCCCCAAAACTATTCTGATAGTAGTTTACATCCTCTGCTTGCAGATTTTGTACAAAATTAGGTAATTGTATATATGTAACGAAGTCCTGACGAGGAAGGGAGAACCGATGCTGTAAACTTCACAGATTTATCCTATCGTAAAGAGGCTCAATCAGCCTATAACCGAGAAAACTGTTGTGTACCGTATGTGGAAAATGTGGGTTATAACCCAGAAGAGTTTATGTATTTTGATGAGTGATGCTAGGGCATTGTTTCTTTACCGAGGGCCAGATTTGATGATATGCCATTAGGGTCTTAAACTTTATCCCCTTTAAATACATTGTATCTATTAACCCAGTACGTGGCTTGGTGACATTGTCGAAGGGGAAATATAATCATAAAAGATTAAACCAAACATGAGGGTTCCCTACCCATGGCCATAGTGAGATGAAATATTAAGGCAGTGATATCATGCATACACAACACAGGTAGAGACATGCCACCAATGCCCCAAAGCAGTTGGAGGTGCTGGATGTTGCTTCAGGTTTCTGATAACACCAGATGAACTACTGCCAACTGGCTTACACCTTGTCAAAAATCAGTTTTGGAGTGATACAGCGATATGTACCTGAATAAATACAAATACCAGCACAAGGTAGCCATCTTAATAATAGTACATCGTGATCAAGCCCAAATGCAACCTATTCCATTTTCTGAAAACATCTACAGCTTGATAATATACTTTCTCATTGTTTAAATTGATGATCTAAACAACCTTGATAGAGAATTCTACAACCAAATAAGTTGTGAATTGCACCTTCCTCTTGTCATGGGCCAAGGCAGGAACATTTGTAATACCCTGCATTTAATTGGTGTTAATCCTATAGTCCAAGACCCTACCAAACTCCGCACCAAGTGCTTCCACCGCTGTGGAGACAACGACAACGAGTTATGGCCCTAAATTATTTGCATGTTCAGTTGGATATAGCAAGCAAGCAAGCAACAGGAATAGCTAACAAAGAACATGTCAATCGGAGACAGAGATTTATGAGGGGTCGAGTAGAGAGTAAACCCAGAATCCGCTGGTCTACTACTATGCCAAACAACCACTAATGCATATCAGGTCACAATTTGGCTCTGAGAATCCCTAAGATTTCTATAGCTGACCATGATCTGCAGTCCCCCGGTGCAAATAGGAAAATGAATATAGCCCTTTTGAATAGTGGCGATTACCCACCGCCCTCCCCCCATCCAATTCAGTGTGCAGTACCACCCAGTTTTTATCCCAGGGCAATAATGTCACTTTGGATAGAGTTTTGTTTGGCAAGAAAGCTTTATAACGTGCTCTGGGCAGTGTGTTGTAATGTTTTAAGATGACCCCTTCTTGCTTTGTTGTAACTGTCCGGCCTACACAATTGTTAAACATTTGTGCAAGTATTTCTCCTTTGCTGGGAAGCTGCTGCCAAGTTCCAGATTTTGTTTCCTAGCCTTCAGCTCAAACGCTCTCTGGGCACTGTCTTTCAATGAGTGCTGGCAAATTTTGCTGTTTTCTGCTGAACCTGATTTTTTATGTAGAACTGTAAATTTTGTTTCAGGAAAAACTTTTTGGTTCAAATAAATGTTCTTATATAAATGTTAGTGTGTTCTTTTTTGTCCATTTCTGCTGCTACACCATGTGCTTGAGTGTATCTGTCGTATTATAGTCTTAAAGGGAATAGGCAAAATGTACCTTCTGAATCCAATTTTCTATGTAGAATTGTTGGATATGAATTTGGAAAAATGTTTTATATCTGAAATTGGCTTTACTGTGCAAAGATTGTTCTTCTCAAATATGCATTTCTGCTGCTGCAACATCCCTAGTTCTTACACAAAGGTGAGCACAGTTTTTTGTCTTCAAGAGTGTATAGCAAACACTTCCTAGGCCGAGCATCCCTGTGCTCTAAAATGGTTTTTCCTTGCTGTGTGGTGATTTGGCTAGCCTTCCATTCTGACTTTCGCATGTGACATGGTTATAGGCTTTTCGTTCACATTCCCAGGTGGTTCAACCACTCGTGCATTGTTTGGTTAAAGGTGTCTGAGGAAAAGAGCAAGTTTTTATAACAATTATCCTATCTGGGCTTGTTAGGGCCCTGAGCTAGACACACTCTCTTCTTCACAAGATAAGCTACTCCTCTCTCCCAAAAGAACCAATTCACCACCATTTTCAAGGCTTATGAGACACAATCCACTTCTGCTCCGTGGATCGCACTCAGTAACTTACAACAAACTTTTAAAATATTTTTTGCTGTGCTACATTTGTTTACACAAGTTTCTTTTCTCATTTTTCCCCTTTTTTCTCTTTATTTATTAATGTACCTTCCTTTTTTATCCATTTGCCTTTCGTTTTATCTCCTTCTCTTTTCTCCCTCCCTTTTCCTGCCTTTCCCCTGTACTCTTTTTGTTTTATCTGTCTCCCTGTCTTGTTCTTTCAGCATTTCTTTCATTTTCCCTTTTCTCTTCTGTCTGAACTACACACAGCACATCCTTTGTTTTATTCCTGGACTCTGATTCTTGCTCCAGGCCCTTTCACAACTGCAATGCTTTTACGCTGTCTATTTAGTCCTCCCCTTCCATTGAACCCATGCCGGGGATCCAGTTAAATGGTGAAAGGTTAATGGCAAAATACTTTGTCCTTTTCTGCCTTAGCCTGGATGGCGCTGTGCTAATCCTATGTTAAAAAACGTTGTTAGAAACACAGACATTTGAGGTGAGTCTATTTAGAGTGTTGCTGATGTGGTATGGTGCTCTATATAGGAGCTGCTTTCCACCTAAACGTGGAACTACCCTAAGTTCTCTGCTTCTTTTTTGCATAGATTCTGTGGCACTCTAAGCCTGAAAGGGCATTGTTTTTACTTATACTGGGTGCTCTCTTGTGTCTGGACAGAGGTAAGCCTCTCAGGAGAGCTGTCAGTGAAACACGTCAGGGGTTGCTTTAATTCATTCCAGGTTAGCTTGGTTGGTTGTTTACCAATACAAATCAGTAATAATGTGCCCTGGAGGGGTATAAGGCTTTTGTCATTTTACAGCGCGGCATGGATGACACTGTGCTAATCCTATGCTTACAAACTTTGTTAGAAAAACAGGAATTTGAGGTAAGTATGTTTAAAGTACTTCTAGTGTTGTAGGGTGCTCTATATAGAAGCCGATCTCCACCTAAACTTGGGAACTACCCACATTTTGTGTGTTTATATATATATATATATATATAAATATATATATTTAAATATGTATATATATATATATATATATATATATATATATATATATATATATATATATATATATATATATATATATATATATATATATATATATATTCACTTAAAAAACCATAGGTTTCAGGTTATATAGTTTATATAGTTAGGAATTAGCATTTAAAAAACCATTGAAATTGCTCCTATATAGTTAGTTGTATATAGTGTTCCTAAACCACTAGGAGGAGGAGCCCCGCGTAACAACATTTAGGAGGGGGAGTACACGGTTTTAGGACGATGACACCTGACGAAGGCTAACGCCGGAACCGGCTGTGGAAGAGACCTAATAAAGTAACCTTTGATATCCCGACGTGTCCCCTGAGTCTTTCGCCGCAAGGAAGAGAGAAGTTTGAGTCATATATATATATATTCACTGAAAAAACCATAGGTTTCAGACCACTTATAGTTAGGAATTAGCATTTAAAATACCTATTAAATTCACTGAAAAAAACATAGGTTTCACACCAGTTATAGTTAGCTGGAAATTTTACTGACATAAAACCATTGAAATTCCCACGTTATAGTTAGTTGGACTCACTAAAACTTGCGCGCCTGCAATGCACTTCTGATGACGTCACATATTACATCACTCATGACATGGTCAGTGACATCACTCATGACATCACTAACTATAACGTGGGAATTTCAATGGTTTTATGTCAGTAAAATTTCCAGCTAACTATAACTGGTGTGAAACCTACGTTTTTTTCAGTGAATTTAATAGGTTTTTTAAATGCTAATTCCTAACTATAACTGGTCTGAAACCTATGGTTTTTTCAGTGAATTTCATAGGTTTTTTAAACGCTAATTCCTAACTATAACTGGTGTGAAACCTATGGTTTTTTTCAGTGAATTTCAAAGGTTTTTTAATAGCAAATTTCTATAGCTATGTAATGTAATATTTTTTAAAATGAATCCTAACTTGTATATTTCTGTAGTACTATTGTTTTTTATGTATATTGTTCATAATGATTTTTTTTGTTTTTTTAGCTGGGAGCGCTCCCGGTGCGCATACCGGTAAGCGTACCGGTAAGCGCAGTATTCCGGCGAGCCCCCGTGCGCGTACCGGGGCGCTTCCCGTTAGCGCACCCCCCCAAAAAAAGAAGAAAAAAATAATGAAGGAGAGAGCATAAAGAAAGGGGACAGAAGGAGTGGTGTAAAGAGAAAGAGGCGTAGAGGAAGGAACACAGAGAGACTGTGTAATAGATAGTAAGACAAAAAAAAAGGTGTAGAGGAAGTAACTGAGAAAAGGAAAGACATGGGGTGTGACCGAGAGAAAGGACAGAGAGAGAAAAGGAAGGAGTGACAGAAAGGGACTGAGTGAACCAGAAAAGAAAGGAAAGTGAGGGTGAGCAGGAAGACTGAAAGAAGTTGAATGTGGTAGGAAAGTAAGGAAAAGGGAAATAAACATGGAGGATAAGAATAAGTGAGGGAAGCAGAGTAAGGAAACAGGGGTAACGTAGGGTGAGAGAAAAGTAGTGAGGTTAAAGCAAAGGATCATGACAAACTACATTTTTTTAGTCACACTTACCATATAATTAATATAAACTTAATTATATTTTTTTTCTACACTTTGTATCTGTGAAAGAGAGAACAAAAAATAAGTTATAATTAGTAGAATATATATTTTAAAATAAAAGAGACAGGTCAAGAGGTTAACAATCATAAAAGTGTATAAAGAAATAAAGCAAGAGTGAAGGATACAGAAAGGGAAATAAAGTAATGTAGAAGGACAAAAAGAGTGAAAAAGAAATAGAAGAAAAGCAAATTATTAAGAGTAAGGCAGATAAATTCAGTGACAAAAAGGAAGAGAAGATGAGAGAAATGAAGTGAAGGTAAGTAAGATACAAAAAGAATGTGACAGAGTACGAAAAAAGAGATGAGTGAGTAAAGAGAAATTAGTAAAAGAGCAAAGGAGGATAAGACGGAAAAGGCAAATAAAGTAGAGAGACTGAACGCTGAAAAGTGGTGCAAGGGACAGAGGGGATGCAGACAGTTGAAATGGGAATGAGGGGTTGTGAAAAAAGTGGAGTAAAAGAACGGGGATGAAACAGAGTTATGGAAAGGCAGTGTGAGTGAGTAAAGAGAGCTGAAAAAGGGTGGAAAAAGGAAAGTGAGTGTGAGACAATGGGAATACAATATAAATTACACAAAACAAACTATAGAATAACTTCTACAACATGTTACATAGTTTATTTTTGCTGTTCTCAGAATATATTGAATTTCACTAAAAACAGTGAGTTCAAACTCTTCATCATATGACAGCGGGGATAAAAACACACTCTAAAAGATTGTGTTTGAAAAAAAACATATAAACTTACAAATCACATATAAACACTAATCTTTGATTCACTTACTTTTCCTTGAGGCCAAATAGTAGATCGTGAAGGTCCTTTTCATTGGAAAATACTCTGCTGTTCTCTAAAACTACCATTTCATCGACTTTCTATAAAAAAAACTCTAAGAACATCTGAAATATGTCTCAGTTTTTTCTTTTTCTCGTTGTGTTAAGTTATCACTCTTTCCAAATTCCAACACTATTCCTTACGGCCAAATAGTGTCAGATTTATCAGTCTATTTTCAAACTCAGAAATTACCGTTTTCCGATGTTTTGAAAGAAAAGCTCATACCACATTTTCACAATGTATAACTTTTCATATTCCCATCTCTGTATCACTCATGTTCAACATTTCCTATAATACTGATATCACTTACTATGAGATCCACTTACAGTACCTATATGAGAACTGGATTTTTTATATTATGGTCATCACTTTTACACACAATATAATTTAAAATAGCAGACTAACTTTTATTAACTGCTCCTGTCTTTTTAGGCCAATTACCTTTAGTTAAATTTCG
Source organism: Lissotriton vulgaris (assembly GCF_964263255.1). Taxonomy (NCBI): domain Eukaryota; kingdom Metazoa; phylum Chordata; class Amphibia; order Caudata; family Salamandridae; genus Lissotriton; species Lissotriton vulgaris. The sequence continues at coordinate 783,390,349 of NC_141696.1, forward strand.
GTTCTAAAAACACTAGGTAAGAATGTTTTAAGTCAAAAGGGAAACGTTGTTTGAAAGTCAAATGAGTATCATTGCAGTAGGTCCAACCTTTTCTACATTTTAAACAAGCTGCATAATGCCCTGATGTTGTTGAAGGACTGTCATGATAAATAATAGCTACAGTTACAAAGGTTCTTCCTGAAATTGATAACTGAGAAGCCACAACATTTTTAATAGAAGTTGTTAATTTAGTTCCATCAGATCTACATCGTTGAAAAATTAAAATGACATACTGTCCATAGGTTTGTATAAATAATGTGGACAGCATTGGACACTTACATTGGGAACACATCATATTATGATCAGCTGCTTTAAGTAGATTATTAAAAAGAAACTGATTTGCAGTCTGGTAAAGTCAAATATATAAATCTTTCAGTGTCTATTCTAGTACTACTTGAAAAACTACAATTGTCGCAGTCATGCTGCCATTAATAAGAAAATCTAAAAAGATTTTCTACATCTACACCTTCATCTTCCAATACACCAAACATATACATTAAAAATTCCTGACAATCCTGCTGAATAATTTGTGAATTTTTTTTTTGACCTGAACATATATCTAAAAGATTTCGAATTTCGGAAACACTTTCTATTTTTGCTCTATCACTGCTACATTTCTGAAACACAGAATTCAATAAACCACAGAATCTTTGATCCCGATTTTCAACAATCTGTTCTTGTTAAGTTTTACGAAAAAACACAGCATTACCACTACATTAGCATAGCAGTTGACAGCAGAACTGTTTTCAAATTGAAATCCAACAACATCTTGAACAGAATCCTTTTTCTTTCTGCTTAGAATTTCAGTTTCATCTACTTTTTGTCTTTTTGCTACTACCTCACTGCAATTATTCTCATTTCCTCTTTTTCGGCCTACCACACGTTTTTCAAACAGAGGATATTGAGGCAAATGTGGAGCATACTCTCTTCTTAACCTATTGTATTCTTTAACGCAATCTAGATCTGCACAAATCTTTGTCTCATCTCACTTAATCAAGTACAATCCTGATAAAGTTCTGACTCGTGATAATGCCACATATGCCATACCCTCTTTAAACACAGAACTTCCAATGTTCACCAAAGCACTAGCTACACTTAAACCTTGAGATTTATGTATTGTCACTGCCTGTGCCAAACAAACAGGAAACTGTTTTCGGCAAACATATAAGTCTTTTACAAGCAAAAATCTAGCAGAACAACGACTAATTTGTTGCACTTGCTCAATGCCATCAAATTTTATTTTTAAAAATTCAATTCCATCTCTATTTCTATAATTCACAGAATCAACAACATGACCCATTGCTCCATTTACCAGAGCTCTTTCAACATTTAAATTCCTTCTCAAAATGATACGACAATTTAAACACACATTCAGAGTCTTTTCAAAACCAGCTGTTTTAGATATACTTTACTCTAATGAATCCAATTTTGTTTTCACATTTTCTGACAAAACAATTGTTGCACCCATATGCTCTATTTTATCTATTGCTTCCAGTTTCACAATCTCTTCATTTTCTAACTTTAACATTTTGTTGTTGAAGATGGAACATTCTTGCAGAGTTGGCATCAAACATATCCCAGATTTCTTCTCAGTAATTTTCTGAAAAATATTCTCTGGAAGAATGTTTTCATTTGGATACAAATTTGAAATTAATCGAGCATGTAAATCTTCTTTCCCAAGCTCACTTACTTTTCCGATTCATACATCTTGTCGAATATTTTTATAATCTTCATCCTTTGCCTGTCACATTATTTGAAGCAGTTCTGCATATTTAAAATTTAACCGTATATTAACGTTTCCAATGCTTCCAAGGGACTTCCTGGTATCTTCATGTGTGAGCATTTTAAACACTGGTTGTCTTTTTACTGGAGTCAACTGCAGTAGATCTCCAAAAACAATAATGTGTTTTCCTCCAAAAAACACATCATACTCTGTTCTAAGAATTTCTTGCATTCTCAAATGCACAAAAGCAAGCATTAGATTTGAGACCATGCTTAATTCATCAATGATAAGAAGTTTCATTTTCTTCAGGACTCCGGAAACTTCAGAACACGCATCTCCAGATAGCTTGTTGTAATGCAATTTGTTATCATGCTCAACTGGCAGCATCAGTAAATGATGTAGAGTAATCCGTTTAATGTTATGTGCTGCCAGTCCAGTTGGAGAGGTTACAACACAAGACAGTGGTGATTCAGTCCTTTTCTGCAAATAAGTTGCAATGGCATTAATCAGAAAACTTTTTCCTGTTCCCGCTTCTCCACTTACTTACAGTCGGACAGACTTAAATGATGTACATGAGCACTCTTTTTTCTCATGTCTGAATCCATGTTTAATGTGTTCTGTGACTTCGTTATATATCTTTTTCTGCTCAACGTTTAGTTGCTTTACCAAATCTTTTAAGTTAACTACATCCTCTTGAGCTTGTCCCATAGCTCTTTCCACCTCATCCATGGCAGTTGCAGCTTCATTTTGGATAATTGGTCCTCCTAGTGGATCCTGACTCAATGAAGTAGAACTCTGACTGTCTTGAGAACTGTCTCTAGCAATCTCTTCAGCAATTGTGGCTTCTTGCTCTATTTCTTCGTTCAACATTTGCAGATAATTTGGAAAAACAGGAAATTCTATGGTATCCTTGGTTGCATTAAAAGAGTCTTCATAACAGAGAAAATCTCCAAGTAGTTCCTCTTCTGTACGCCATGGCTTAAAGAGTTGCAAAAGAGCTAAATAGTAAAATTCTCTTTTGTCTGGAGATTCGCAACTCAATTTTTGATGATTAATCAAATGGCCTTTTCTCTGCTTCACTAGACATCCTTCATACCCAATGAGAGCATATATTCCATTATTGATATCTTCTGTGATGTTCTTCTTATAACTGTAGTTTTGCAGAACTTCATACAAACAAGTGTTCTCAAGGTGAGTACTTCTATTTGGATAGTATGCATCCAACATGTTTGTCTTCAAAATATCTGTACTGTTTGGTTCTTTCTCCGCCAAATATTCAATTTCTTGTACAGATTTCAAAACTCAGTTTCATGTTGCAGCAAGACCTAGACTCACCCAAATGATTGTTCATGATTTGGCATAGAGACTTGCTGATGATAACCGATCAGAACATTCATATGCTCCAATTTCTCGATGCGACAACATCTTCAGACTGAAACTGTATAATTTTTTACTTATACTCTTTTCATGTGAAGTGTCTTCCCACATTTCCTTCAGTTCAGTCTTTTCTTTTTTTGTGATGTAAGACGTCACATATCGAGCCACAGCAATAGAGTTGTCAGCAACGAACTGAATATCCATGTTAGCATTCCACATGGATAAAATCACTGGGTTGTAGTCGTTGATATACTCTTCGTTTCTTTTTAAATTGTATGTATTTTTTGGTAATTTCCTTGTCACTGTATGTCGCAGAGAAGACATCAAATTATTTACTCTTCCTTTAGAAATCACTGGTCGTGGAAACGCGAAACAACATTTTGTGTAGAATTTGTCCTTGTTTTTAAATTTTCGACGACAGTACTTTCCACAACGATGGGATTGAAAACGTAAAACTTGTTGCCTTAAACTGTTTTCTTCAGTAGTTTTCTGAACAGCACATGTTGAATATTCTTCAATGAAACTCATCACTGTGTCATCTGAATCAGTTCCAAATTTGGGTGCATCTTTAATCCATAACAACATATGTATGTGAGGAGCACCTCTCGCTTGATACTCCTTCCTCCAAAAGAAATCCAAAACCTCTCCAAGGGGAGGATTTTTTTTGTTGGTAATAAAAGACATCATAGCTTCAAATCTATGATTAAAATATCTGCAAACATTCACTGGATCCAAAGAACACAGTTCTCCAGGTGTTTTCAATTCTATATTTTGTATGTTTCCATTTGCCTCTCGTAGAAATTGAAGTAAGTCGTCCCATGCATACTCAGCACAGCGATGAGTGAGGAACCATGTAGGAGTTCCTAAGTTTCTTAGCATACATTTCAATTCCCCATGACGACGGAACCAATACTCATTTGTTCCACGCTGACAAGCCATGAGATTGATTAGCTGAGATTCCAAAATACTGTCTTGCATATTGACTTACTCCATAAAGTCCCTCGCCGAAACATTTTGCAGATGAGCTCTACTTTTTAGTATATGATTAACTGCATAAGAAAGCCCAGACAAATCACTTTCATACAGTAGATGAAACAAATACGGAATGCATTGACGAAACCTTGGATCTTCAGCATATAATCTTAAAGTCCGGTATTCAGCTGCAGGAATTTGAACTGGTCGATCGTCATATCGTCCACCTCGAACTGTTGGAAATAACTGTGGAAAACAACGAGCTTCCAAACTTTCTTCCCATACACTAATAGGACTTCCTTTTGCTGCTTTCATTTGAAACAAGTCAATTGCATTCCCCATTACTTCTTTGGAAAGCAAAGGATGAACAGTATAATGTTCATATATTTCTTCACTTCTAGACACATCAACTTTTTCAATTTGGCCAACTGAACAATCACTGTCTTCTTCTGTAGCTGTTTCCTCTGCTCCAACACTTACATCTTTGTAGTACTCATTGTTTTTGACCAAATACAACGTTGCCTTTTTGACTTTCCTAACATCCACTAAATCTTGCCAGATTTTCTTACTCTTTGTCAGAACCCCATTAACTAGAATAACCAGAGGATCCTCTTCTACTCTTTCTACACCAATTATATCAATATTTTTCTTGACATCTAGAGGCAAATAAACAACTCTTCCCTTTAATCATCTTTGTAAATCTGTAGGACGTAATTTCCCTATCTTAGGCTCCATGCGAACAATAGCCTGAAAAGGATGGACACATTGAATCAAAATAGATTCATAAGTATTTAAATCCATCAATTCAGAAGGAATATCTATCAACTGAAGATTATTATGAACAGCTCTAGCAGGCATTCTATTTTCATTTAATTTTTTCAAACAATAAATACAAATACGCTGATCAAAACTCAAATCAAAATAATTCTCCACCAACAAATATCTTACAAAATCCTTCCATTCACTATTATTTTCCAATTCACATTTTGCATATAAATCAAATAACCTAGTCTGAATCTTATAATGAGTCCGTCGACAACACACACAAGTTAAATTAGGCCTTTCACTTGATTTCACCTTAAACTTGGTAATTTCCTCGTCAAACTTTTCTATACTTGAAATCTGTACATTATCTTTCACATTACCATCCATTACTATATCCATTTCTACACTGTCCTCTTTGTTCCCAAAATAACAAAACTCAATTTCTTCACAAATAGTCTTCACATCTACTTCAGATCCATGCAAAAGAGCACTGTTTAACTGTTTAAGCTTAAGTGCTGGACTTTTTGCATAATACAACCTTCTCACTAATTTCCTCACCTTATTATGATGCACTGCTAACATCCTAAAATGATGAAAAACGCTCTGACATACTTTTCTAGAAAGACAAGCCAGTGAATGCCCATGCAAACCTGTGTTTTCTCTCACTCTGCAAATATCTAACTCTTGCAAGATCTTCATTTTCTGTTTTACACAGTGGGAGAGAAGTCTGTTCAGGGGTGCAAAGGAGGTGAAGTCTGTGTTTTAGTATGCAGTGGGGGAGAGTCCTTTTGAAGTCTTGTCTATTGCACTCTTCGACACAGGCCTCACCTCCTCTGTTCCCCTGGACAGGCCTCACCTCATCTGCTCTCCTGTTCAGGCCTCACTTCATGTGCACCCTATCACTTTTACTTATACCTAATACATTGAGGTCTGTGAAGGGGGCACAGAAGAGGTGAGGCTTGCCCAAGGGTCAGAGAAGGTAAGTCAAGGTCATTGCAATATTGGACACAGTGCTGAACTCTTTTGCACCCCTGGATAGGCCTCACCTCATCTGCTTAATCTGTTTACTAATCTGAGGAAACACAGGTGGCATGATTGTGAAATGTGTTAATATATTTATTTAATGAGGCAAACACTATTAATTCTTTCTCAGAAATATAAAAGCCATGCATTTACCCCAAAATCGTTTTTTAAATAACATTTTTCAAACACAGCACAGGTCCTATGTACAAGTATTCCATGTCACTAGAGAAACTTCTCAATTTTACATAATGCAATTCCCCTATGCTGCAAAACCTATTTACCAAGCATGATCCAAAAACATGACAAAAACGAACCAGAAAGAAGCTCAATCTGCATCCTAATCTGAGGTAATGCAGGTGGCATCATAGTAAAAGGTTCAAATATATTCATGTAATGACGCAAACACTAATAATTCCTTTTCAAAAATATAAAAGGCATTCATTTACACCAAAATCGTTTTTTAAATAACATTTTAGAAACACAGCACAGGGCCTATGTACAAGCATTCCATGTCACTAGAGAAACTTCTCATTTTTACATAATGCAATTCCCCTATGCTGCAAAACCTATTTACCAAGTATTATCCAAAAACATGACAAAAACCAACCAGAAAGAAGCTCAATCTGCATCCTAATCTGAGGTAATGCAGGTGACATCATTGTAAAAGGTTCAAATATATTTATTTAATGATGCAAACACTAATAATTCCTTCTCAAAAATATAAAAGGCATTCATTTACACCAAAATCGCTTTTTAAAAACATTTTAGAAACACAGCACAGGTCCTATGTACAAGCATTCAATTTCACTACTGAAACTTCACTATTTCACAAAATACAATTCCTCTATCCATTAAAATGTTTTAACCAAGCATTATAAAAAAACATGACACAAAACAACATTAAAAAAAAAATATCTGCTTCAAATCTTCTCCATAGAGCATACAAGTCTCTATCTAAATTAAATGAATCATTTCTTACCTTTAAAAATGCTTCAGGAGATCGAGAACAATGTCAGACACACACACCAATTTTTCTTTAGCAGAGCAAAAGGTATGCACTCCACACATTGCAACCATGACTGGCACAGAAAACCTCTAATTCTACACAGATATGCCTCATTTCAACCAATCAAAACTCTTCCCTCACTATTTTCAAACCAACACCCTTCCCCCTCAACCCTTTCTATCTGTTACCATAGCAACTCCCTCCTTACTTAACTCTCAGGTTCAAAAGTTTATTCTACAATGTTGCAAATTAACTAAGCAAGGATGTTTGACCTCTCAATACACCAGCTTATCCGATGAAATGTTTCTTTAAATGACTTTTTCTTAACCATTCAAATTGCTTCTTTCACAAAACACAACCATGCACCCTAACTTTTAGTTTTCAACTATCTGAATCTACCAATTATTGCTTGTGATTCAAGAGCAGTGAAACTCCACAATTATTTTTTTGTAAACTCCTACTGTTCCAACTGCCATTTCATTTCCACACTTCATCTGACTACACCAGAACCTTCTCTCTATTCTGTGTGGATTATTGGACATAGCTACATCCACTGGGCTCAAAGGTATGCAGCTAGCAGAAATTTTCACAACCTTGATTGAACAAATGTGGAAATCAAGTGGATTGGCCAGAGAGGATTCAGATGTCACCAATTGATACCATTGGTGAAAACCATTTTGCATCTGCCAAACCCTGACCTCTTAATAGTGCACTGTGGAGGAAATGACTTGGGCACTTTGACTGGGGTAGGTCTGGAAATGCTTTTAAAGGACACCTTTGATCAATTGATGATACTTTTTCCACAAACTGCCTTGGTATATTCCAATATATAAGTCAACAAAAAGAGAGGTAGGGAGAGGAGTGAACACTCTTAGTCCCCACTGTAACTAGAAAAACAACAAAAGAGTGTTCCTTAGTTTGGAGACACAAAAGTGAAAGAGCACAAGAGACCAACAAAGCCCATTAGGTTTGTTTAGAAAGCCCTCACTCACCGACCTGGTCGGTGACATGCTTCATCATCGGGCCCCACTGGGTGTGACCGAATGTCACCCCAGTGTGCTACAACGCCAGATTTACTGCGGAGCGGTTAATGTGAAGATGTGAGGGCTATGTGGTGAATTACGTGAACAGAGTGAAGTGGTGAGTTAAAAATGCCTTGTATGTATCAAAAATTGATTTAATGGATGATTAACAAGGGCAAGGTTAAAAAATGTGTTGGTAAACAAGGCCAACTAAATTGGATGGTCTGTTTCCAATAACATTAAGTGAAAGTGATTGGTCAACATGTTTCTGCCGATGTTGGTATAATTAACCTGGCATTCGTCAGGACCTAGAGTGAATAAACCCCGGCGGTATGGGCACGCTAAGGCCCACCCTACCAAGGGACGTGAAAGCAAAAAATGTCTGTAGAAGTGCAACATAAAAAAGGGGGGCTTCACCGAACAAAAAGGCGGGAGGCACACACCCTCCTTGTCTCAATGTCAGAGACAATAAAAATTGCGTGCACCTGTGGAGGCAAAAGGGTACAGACAGACATAGAAAGACAAACACACAATTAGTTTTTTGTCAATGAGCCAACAGCTTTAAAACCGGTGACTTGTGCTCGTGTGGGCTAACAAGTGCACAACACACGACTAGTAGTAGAGGTGCGTGGCTCTGCCTGTGGCTGTATCTTACTTATTTTACTTGATAGCATTAACAGTGTCAAGCCAGTCTCACGTGAAGTACATAACGTTTGAGCACATAAGTACAATGCCCCTCAGTGCTCCTGTGTAATATCATGCGCTATGAGGAAGATACGTGAGAAAATGGGGAATGGCGGTATGATAGTGAACCTGAACCGTAAAATAGTAACACGCTCACTGTTAACAACCAAGCGATCAATGGGCCAAAGGCCTGTGACCACTAACCCCATCCCAGTGTGGTGAGATAGACAGGTTCTCACTTCAAAAGGGATGAACTTTCACCCCATAGACCGCGGGAGGGGGGTGACGGCGTATTTGGCACATCCTGCAAAATGGAAACGAAAAAAACAAGGGACGGGCTCACTATCGAAGCTTCAAAGGAACTTCGCTCATATGGTAGAGTGCGGCCGGAACAGTACTCATGCCCACGACGCCAGGCACCCGAATGTCCACCTGATCAAACCTCAGAACTGGGTCTCGCCGATCCGGACCTGGGCAGACAAGCCGGTTTATGTAGCGGGGCTCAGTGAGCAGCGCGCGCTCTTCCGGGATGGGCGTGGCCTATTGCGCGCATGTGTGAAAAATGGCCAATGGGATTGCAGTCCCGGGATAAACAAACCCGAAAAGACAATCTCACAGCGGAGAGCGCAATGCGATGTTACAACACGGGGAAAAAGTCGTTGAGGGTAGCGCAATGTGTTGTAACACCACGGACATGGAGTGGCTCAGAGCAGGAGGCTTGAGTATCAATTGCCCATGTAGGTGAAGAAACCAAAGTATTTTCAATATATGTAATGTGAATATTGGCACTATTAGCACAGTCAGTCGGGACCTCACACTGTTGACAAGACGTGGTGTGACGTGCGATGTGTCCGAACAGAGACTGATTACTGGGAGCAATACCTTAGATACCGCGTGTCAGTGTCACGGGAGGGCGAAGGAGTAAGTGTTGTGCCCTAACAACAGCTGCGCAAAGATAGTGGCTGAGTATGGTGCGTGGAACAGATCGCACAATAGTTATAACTAGCAGCTGGATATAGCGATAGATCATCTACAGGTAGTCTCATCAGAAGTTATTATGGGACAGTTTACTCGAGAACAATTTACTTGAGAACAGAACCCCAAGTAATATCGTCATTTAGGCCATTTAAGTGAGTGCCAAGCCGATACACCCATCGTTGTTCCTTCTCGAAGAGCCTGTCAGAAATGTTGGGGCCCCCGGTGATTTGTTCGATGACAGTCCATCTTAGGTCATTAGTGGTGTGGGTGGCTTGTAGGAAATGGTCTTTCATCTTGGTGGTGGTTTTTTTGCACCTAATATTACTCCTATGTTCACATACCCTCTGTTTAACTTTCCTGGTAGTCATACCCACGTAACGGAGTAGACTGGGGCATGTTATAAGGTAGACAACATTGGTAGAATTGCAGTTGGTGTGTGATTTTTGCCACCATGTTTTGCCAGGTTCCAAAGACAATGATTTGGTGGCCGTCGTCAAGTGGCACACGGAGCAATTAGCAAATGGATAGTGGCCGGTGACCTTGAGTAGATTCCATGCATCGGTGACACTGCGTGTCGGTGTTGCAGTTGGTTCTTTTGGTCTAGTATGAACCAGAGAATCTTTTAGACTTCGTCCTTTCTTGAATGAGAACAGGGGTTTCTGCCAATCCTTCTTGGTGCTAGAGATAATTTTCCAATTTTTATTAATGGATTTTGTCATTAAGTTGGATATGGTACTGTAGGTAGTGACACATGTGAGAGGAGGTTCCACCGTAGTTCTTATGACAGGTTCCAGTAGGACTTCACGTGGCTGGTTGCATGCCCGTTTGAATCCTTTGTTTAGAATATGGTTAGGATAGCTTCTTTGTTGTAATTTCTCAGTTAGATCAGTAGATTGTTGTTTGAAGTCATCTGTGCTGCTACAGTTTCGCCGGATCCGAAGATATTGCCCATAAGGTAGGTTTTCCCTCAAAGGGCGTGGGTGAAAACTGGAAAATTGCAGCAGGTTATTTTTTGCCGTGGCTTTATAGTGAGTTTTGGTGGTTAGAGTCGTCCCACTGTTAGTTATCACCACATCAAGAAACACCAGCTCCGTGGTTCTTACTGTGTGGGTGAATCTCAGATATCTGTTGATGGTGTTAATCCATCCGAGGAATTCCATCAAACGTTCCATACTTCCTTGCCATATTAGCAGCACATCATCTATGTAGATTTTCCAAAAGGAAATGTTTCTGGCAAAGGGGTTGTTTATGGACTGGATGTTCTTGGCCTCAAAATCAGATACGTACAGCCCCGCCACACTAGGGGCAAAAGTACTGCCCATCGAAGTCCCAGAGCATTGAAGGAACAGTTGTCCTTTATACGCAAAAAAATTCTCTTTGAGTTCAATGGTGGCACAATCTATTATAAATTCTCTTGGTGTGGTGTAGTCCCAGGAGACTGAGTTCAGAGCTGCACTTAGAACTTTAATCGTCTCACCTTGAGGGATACTCGTATACAGGCTCTCGATGTCTAGAGTAGCAAGTATAATTGAGTTTGCCTCAAAGGACATGGTCTGTAGTTGGTGGAGTAGGCTCTTGGGATCCTTTAGGTATGTGGGTGTGTTTTGAACAATAGGTTTCAGAAATTGATCACAAAATGTGGACAAGGGTTCTAATAGAGACCCAATACCTGACACTATTGGTCGACCAGGGGGCGGTAGTTTGTTTTTGTGGGTCCTTGGCAGTGTGTAAAAATAAGGGACAATATTTTTACTGGTGGACAGAAAGTCCGCCTCATTTTTTGACAAGTATCCACTAAGTTCAGCTTCCTTGACCATGTTGGTGATTCGATTTTGGAGATCGACAGAGGGGTCAATAGTGAGGGGAGTGTAGGTGTTGGTGTCATTCAGCAACTCTTCACATACTCTCTCGTAGTCAGTGGTGTTCTGAATTACAATCCCTCCACCCTTATCGGCAGGTTTTATAGTGATTGTGTTGTTGTTTTTAAGTGTTTCCAATGCACGATACTCTTCAGTACTGAAATTCCCATATGTCTCAGGTTCTGGGCTTGTTTCCAAATCAAGGAACACTGCTTGTTCAAATGCTGTGATGGCAGCAGGTACTGTGTGGAGAGGTGGTACAAATGTCGATTTTAGTCTCAGGCCAGTGTCACCTTTGCGTAAGTCTGCATTAAGGTCTTCCTTACCTTCAAAGAAGGCCTTCAATTTTATTTTCCGGAAGAAGTCAGTTAATTCACAATGTAGCCTGAATTTGTCTGGGCGTGCTGTAGGTACGAAGCCTAGTCCTTTCTCTAGGACTTGTTGTTCAATGCTTGTCAATTGTAGATCCGACAAGTTTGTGATTAAACTTGTTGGTTGCTTGTCCCCAGTTGTGGTGTTTTGCTCCTGGTATGGTTGCCGACTGGATCGTCTGTCTGCCAGGATACTTGGTTGGGTGTTCTGCCCCTAGTGTGGCGGGGCTGTACGTATCTGATTTTGAGGCCAAGAACATCCAGTCCATAAACAACCCCTTTGCAGAAACATTTCCTTTTGGAAACGCTACATAGATGATGTGCTGCTAATATGGCAAGGAAGTATGGAACGTTTGATGGAATTCCTCGGATGGATTAACACCATCAACAGGGATCTATGATGTTACAACGCGTTATTTTACAACGCATGCTGTAACATCGCAACTTTTACAACGCAGGTTCCATTACATCGGATGCCATTACAACGCAGGACATTACATAGCAGATGCTATTACAACGCATACCATTACATCGTAAGTATAGGTAAGTATAACTTTTTTTTAAAAATGTAATGAAGTTAATATAATTAATTTTATTTTACTAATATAATTAATTTAATTTTAAAAATGTAATTAATATAATTTATTTAAATAAGTTTAATTTAATTTTAAATAGGAATTAATGTAATTTAATTAATTTAATATAATTTTATTAATTTAATGTAATAAATTTTTAAATAATAATTATTTAAATTTAATTAATTTAATTTAATTAATATAATTGAATTAATCTTAAAATTGTAATTAATATGATTTAATAAATTGAATTAAATATAATTTATTTAATTAATTTAATTTAATTAAAGTCGTACTTTAAAAAAATAAACCCTAAAAATACCCCTGTACCCCAAAACCCAAACCCAGCCCTAAACCCTAAAAATACCCCTGTACCCCAAAACCCAAACCCAGCCCTAAACCCTAAAAATACCCCTGTACCCCAAAACCCAAACCCAGCCCTAAAACCTAAAAATACCCAAACACCCCAAAACATATACCTCAGTACCCCAAAACATATACTCCTAAAAATTACTTAAATTAATATATTTAATTTATAATATTAAAAACATAAATAAATATATTTATTTATAATTAATATTAATTAAATTAATTAAATAATATTAAATAAAATAAAAAATATATATATATACTTACCAATACTTACGATGTAATGGTATGCGTTGTAATAGCATCTGCTATGTAATATCCTGCGTTGTAATAGCATCCTATGTAATGGAACCAGCGTTGTAAAAGCTGCGTTGTAACAGCATTACGACGTAAAAGTTGCGTTGTAACAGTAACATACCCATCAACAGATATCTGAGATTCACCCACACAGTAAGCACCACAGAGGTGGTGTTTCTTGATGTGGTGATAACTAACAGTGGGACGACTCTAACCACCGAAACTCACTATAAAGCCACGGCTAAAAATAACCTGCTGCAATTTTCCAGCTTTCACCCACGCCCTTTGAGGGAAAACCTACCTTATGGGCAATATCTTCGGATCCGGCGAAACTGTAGCAGCACAGATGACTTCAAACAACAATCTACTGATCTAACTGAGAAATTACAACAAAGAGGCTATCCTAACCATATTCTAAACAAAGGATTCAAATGGGCACGCAATCAGCCACGTGAAGTCCTACTGGAACCTGTCATAAGAACTACGGTGGAACCTCCTCTCACATGTGTCACTACCTACAGTACCTTATCCAACTTAATGAAAAAATCCATTAATAAAAATTGGAAAATTATCTCTAGCACCAAGAAGGATTGGCAGAATTCCCTGTTCTCATTCAAGAAAGGACGAAGTCTAAAAGATTCTCTGGTTCATACTAGACCAAAAGAACCAACTGCAACACCGACACGCAGTGTTACCGATGCATGGAATCTACCCAAGGTCACCGGCAACTATCCATTTGCTAATTGCTCCGTGTGCCACTTGACGACGGCCACCAAATCATTGTCTTTGGAACCTGGCAAAACATGGTGGCAAAAATCACACACCAACTGCAATTCTACCAATGTTGTCTACCTTATAACATGCCCCTGTCTACTCCGTTACGTGGGTATGACTACCAGGAAAGTTAAACAGAGGGTATGTGAACATAGGAGTAATATTAGGTGCAAAAAACCACCACCAAGATGAGTGACCATTTCCTACAAGCCAACCACACCACTAATGACCTAAGATGGACTGTCATCGAACAAATCAGCGGGGGCCCCAACATTTATGACAGGCTCTTCGAGAAGGAACAACGATGGTGTATCGGCTTGGCACTCACTTAAATGGCCTAAATGACGATATTCCTTTGGGTTCTGTTCTCAAGTAAATTGTTCTCGAGTAAACTGTCCCATAATAACTTCTGATGAGACTACCTGTAGATGATCTATCGCTATATCCAGCTGCTAGTTATAACTATTGTGCGATCAGTTCCACGCACTATACTCAGCCACTATCTTTGCGCAGCTGTTGTTTGGGCACCACACTAACTCCTTCGCCCTCCCGTGACACTGACACGCGATATCTAAGGTATTGCTCCCAGTAATCAGTCTCTGTTCGGACACATCGCACGTTACACCACGTCTTGTCAACAGTGTGAGGTCCTGACTGTCTGTGCTAATAGTGCCAATATTCACATTACATATATTGAAAATACTTCGGTTTCTTCACCTACATGGGCATTTGATACTCAAGCCTCCTGCTCTGAGCCACTCCATGTCCGTAGTGTTACAACACATTGCGCTACCCTCAACGACTTTTTCCCCGTGTTGTAACATCGCATTGCGCTCTCCACTGTGAGATTGTCTTTTCGGGTTTGTTTATCCCGGGCCAGCAATCCCATTGGCCATTTTTCACGCATGCGCGCAATAGCCCACGCCCATCCCGGAAGATCGCACGCTGCTCACTGAGCCCCGCTACATAAACCGGCTTGTCTGCCCAGGTCCGGATCGGCGAGACCCGGTTCTGAGGTTTGATCAGGTGGACATTCGGGTGCCTGGCGTCGTGGGCGTGAGTACTGTTCCGGCCCCACTCTACCATATGAGCTAAGTACCTTTGAAGCTTCGATAGTGAGCCCGTCCCTTGTTTTGTTCGTTTCCCATTTTGCAGGATGTGCCAAACACGCCGTCACCCCCCTCCCGCGGTCTATGAAGTGAAAGTTCATCCCTTTTGAAGTGAGAACCTGTCTATCTCACCACACTGGGATGGGGTTAGTGGTCACAGGCTTTTGGCCCATTGATCGCTTGGTTGTTAACAGTGAGCGTGTTACTATTTTACGTTTCAGGTTCACTATCGTACCGCCATTCCCCATTTTCTCACGTATCTTCCTCATAGCGCATGATATTACACATGCGCACTGAGGGGCATTGTACTTATGTGCTCAAACGTTATGTACTTCACGTGAGACTGGCTTGACACTGTTGATGCTATCAAGTAAAATAAGTGAGATACAGCCACAGACAGAGCCACGCATCTCTGCTACTAGTCGTGTGTTGTGCACTTGTTAGCCCACACAAGCACAAGTCACCGGTTTTAAAGCTGTTGGCTCATTGACAAAAAACTAATTTTGTGTTTGTCTTTCTATGTCTGTCTGTACCCTTTTGCCTCCAGAGGTGCACGCAATTGTTATTGTCTCTGACCTTGAGACAAGGAGGGTGTGTGCCTCCCGCCTTTTTGTTCGGTGAAGCCCCCCTTTTTTATGTTGCACTTCTACAGACATTTTTTGCTTTCACGTCCCTTGGTAGGGTGGGCCTTAGCGTGCCCATACCGCCTGGGTTTATTCACTCTAGGTCCTGACGAATGCCAGGTTAATTATACCAACATCGGCAGAAATATGTTGACCAATCACTTTCACCTAACGTTATTGGAAACAGACCATCCAATTTAGTTGGCCTTGTTTACCAACACATTTTTTAACCTTGCCCTTGATGATCATCCATTAAATCAATTTTTGATACATACAAGGCATTTTTAACTCACCACTTCACTCTGTTCACGTAATTCACCACATAGCCCTCACATCTTCACATTACCCGCTCCGCAGTAAATCTGGCGTTGTAGCACACTGGGGTGACATTCGGTCACACCCAGTGGGGCCCGATGATGAAGCATGTCACCGACCAGGTCGGTGAGTGAGGGCTTTCTGAACAAACCTAATGGGCTTTGTTGGTCTCTTGTGCTCTTTCACTTTTGTGTCTCCAAACCAAGGAACACTCTTTTGTTGTTTTTCTATATTCCAATATATGTCAAAGACAGAAATGGAACTGGTCCAACCAATTTTGTCCACAATTTGAGAAAGCACGGAAACATGTGAATAAATCTGTTTCTGCTTACATGAGAGACTTTGGAATGGGTTCAATATACAACAATAACTTGCATTTCAAAATGCAAGATATCTACAGAGGATATGGTGTGCACTTCTCAGATGAGGGGAATAGAATATTCCTCCTGAATTTAAGACTGTGCATTGGAACCTAGTTGTGAGTACCTAAATCAGCCACAGAACCCAAAAGCTCTTTTCAGAGCTACCCTACCTCTGATCACTCAAAATGATTATCTTTCTCTAACTTTTTTCACTATTTTTCACCAGAGTACGCTCACCGGTATGCTCCCCGGTGCGCGTACTGGGCGCTGCCCCCGCGAAATGTAATTTTATTTTTTTGGGCATATATGCCCCTCCTAAACTCCCCTCAGAAAACCTAGAGGGTCAGGGGGTGTCTACTGCGTCCCTTTTTACCCATTCCCAATGTTGTTTGTCCTCCATCTTGTGTCTCAATTGTACCGAAACACAAGATGGTGGACTCCCGGGCTCCCGGTATGCGTACCGGGGCGCGCACCGGTAAGCACTCCCCAAAAAAATGTCTGAAACGAAATTACATAAAAACCACTGGACAGACTTTCACCAAATATAGAATAGACCCTACTACATACCAGTCCCTACCATTATCCCACATTTGATGGTATTCCATTGAGCCATTTGGGCTGTAGCCCTGTCTAAATATCCTGAGGTAAATTACATGACAAAAACACATATGGAGTGTTACAATTTACAACCAATTAAAATGTTACTTTCATTTTCTACTTTTTTCCCTGACATTTGATTGGTTATGTACATGAATATAAATGAAAAATGAGAGGGAAACACGGCCATTTTGACTACAACTACCTGAGATACATCTTTAAAGGATTTTCTCATTTATCTTCATCACCTTTCTATAAGGTAAGTTATAAATTTTTAAGGGGCACTTTAAGTTCATTTGTAAAAACATTTTCTGACAGTTATTTACTGTCCCACTGTTATAATTACAGATGGAGATAGGCTTCTCTGTTATAGTTGAAGATTGAATTAGGCTTCTCTGGTATAATTATGAATTTTCTTAGGCATCTTCACATACACTTTTTTATATTTCTACTTCCTACCTCATACCATACACTGCCCAAAGATAACTTCACTGTTAAAAACTCACAAGTACCTCTCTGAACTTAAACCCTATACTGCCCAATCTCTACTGATATATTTATTTTTTATGCAATTCACAGCAAGAAAATGGAAGAAGAACAAAACAAGTGTAATATTTCATTCGAAATTGATCTGGAAAACAATCCTAAGGAAGAGATTGATGAATTAGACTTTTGGGATCAGTCTCTGGGCCAAGACTTACTTAATTGTGTGGAAGAAATGGAATCATCACATCCAAATGAGGACATACCTGACGAAATAATGTTGGAAATTCTTTTAGATTTTGAAAAATCATAGCAATAAATTTTTATTTAAAAATGTAAAATTGTTCGAGACATTATTCTTGTTCATATATAAATTATGAAATAGTGCCAAAATGAAAATAATATAAAGTGAGACTTATAGTATACTGTGCAACTTTTTTGTGTTACATAGTAATTATATTATTATTATTGCTATATATATTACCTACTTATAGTTATAGTTAGGATTATTTTCAATAGGGAAATCGCAACATTCTATTGGGAATAACTTTGGCACCGGTTGATGAATCTGCCTGAAAATTACCTCAAATTTGCCTCGCGGCGCCTCGGTCCTTCCCTGAAAGTTTGGGGGGGATTTGTCAAGCGGGGGCCGAGATAAAAGGGGGGTCCCAAAACGTGTTTTCCCCATGTTAATTTCCATCGGCAGTCAACCTCACTTTTAGCTTGAACGGCTGAATGGATTTCCACAAAACTTGGCAAAATTGTAGGGACTGGTAGTCCGATGTGCCTTTGCTATGTCTCAAGATATGTGCTCCTGTGGATTTTGAGTAATTTAGGATCCAAAAATATATATATATCTATAAGCGCGCCCCGGTACGCGCACCGGGCGCGAACCAGCGCAATGCGACTTCGCGCACGGAAAGCTGATTGGCTCTCGGGTGTCTGTAAACATTCCAAACAGTCCGGAGCGGCCGCCATCTTGTGTCTCGGTAGGATCGAGACACAAGAGGTGGCAAAACAAAGGGGGAAATGACCAAAAGGGGGCCACTAGGTTTGATGTGGGGGCCATAAAAGGGCCCCGCGGGCCAACAAAAAAAAAAAATCAATTTGCGAAGGGGGAGCGCCCGGTACGCGTACCGGGGAGCGTACCGGGGAGCGTACCATGGGGAAAAAAGAATGACTGATTTTTTTTTAAAAGTAGCATTTTTTTATAAATTGGAGGTAGTTCTAAAAAGAACTGTTTTTTATTCTTTTTGTTGTGTTATATGTTTTTTAATAATTTTTGAACATTTTCTACTTTTTTTGGCTTTTCTGAACAGTTTTATATTTTTTTGTATTTTTTATGGGGAGAAACAAAAAAACAGGGAGTTATAAACGGCTCAACTGGAGCAAAAAAAAATCTGAAAAAATTAGGGTTGATTTGGGCACTTGTGGTTACACCAGCAACGTTGATGAGGGTAATACTCTTCTCATCATAAGTAATAGATTTGCCACAATATATGCAAACGATTTTGTAGCCACCAAACTTAGTTTGAATGTTTGGAACCATCTGACTTGCCTCTGCACCCGATGGAGTGGGTTCTTTGGTTGTTGAGGTGCTGGCAGACGATTGTGGAAGGTTTCTGCACAGTTCTCTCACCTCTGCTGCAGAATAGTTATTGGGGTGCAATTGTTGCATGTGCCGAATCACTGTGTGATTCCCAAAAGAATATTTTTTTGCACAGTTCCCGCTGGATAGTAGAGCGCCACAGATGAGACAGGTCACCTTTGCAGCATTTACCTTCTTTGCACCCCTTGGGATTTCAAAAAACTCCCATATAAAGTGCTCCATCGGTTTACATGGGGCATTGTCTTCAGGCAGGAAATGCCTTCCCTGCATTCTCTCCTCCTCCTCCTCCTCCTCCCCCTCTTCTTCTTGACCACAAATGTGATGTTGTGGTGGTCCTTGTGGTGGTGGTGGTGGTGGTGGTGGTGCAGATGCTCCAGCTGCTGCTGCTACTGTAGCCATTTTAAAGTACAAAATATTAGTCACAGATCTCCAAACAGGTCTTCCTCAGTCAAAGGACAAAGTCAGAATAAGGAAAAAAGGTGGGGGCTTTCATCATTTGGAAAACAAAACTGTCCTGAACCAATGAAAAGTGTTATTTTCAGGTCACATGACCCGGGCTTTCATCATTTGGAAACCAAAACTGTTCTGCACCAATAAAAAGTGTTATTTTTAGGTTACATGACCCGACGCGCTTACGCTACGCGCCCCAGGGCGTGTCGCGTAAGTGTGTCGGGCGTGCCTGGGGGCGCACCCCGGGGCGCATCACGTAAGCGCGCCGGATGCTTACTTTGCTTGATCGTATGCGCTCGAGTGCTTCCGGGTGAGTTTATGCTGTGCGTATCACGCAGATGCAGCTACGCTATACGTCACAATGATGTTTTCGGTGGCGGCAATAGCGCTAACGGGACGCTCACTGGTACGCGCCCCGGGGCGCGCTTCAAAACAGCGCTTTCCGTGCACTCACCGGGACGCGCACCAGGAGCGCTCCAGGGCAAAAAAATAAAAAAATATATACTTAAAGAAAATAGTATTACATAAATGAACAATATAGGATGACACCATCCTTGTGACAGAGTGACAGACCTCCTTTCAGTGTAATGTAACCCTTAAAACACATATTAAAAAATAGAAATTGACATTTTCAAAAAAATTGAGATACCCATACCAGTTACAACAAACAATTCAGTAATTCCACCATCTATATACACATCCACTCATTTACCAACAGTTCTATATAGTCACTCATACAGATACTCACTCATCATATGTAGTGATACACCTATACATCTTGTTACACACCGACAGTCATCCAAAAGTTACTCACACACATACTCACACATGCAAATAAACTATTGAACATCCATTTCCAGCTAATTATAACTGGTGTGAAACCTATGTTTTTTTCAGTGAATTTAATAGGTTTTTAAATGCTAATTCCTAAATATAACTGGTGTGAAACCTATGGTTTTTTCAGTGAATTTCATAGGTTTTTTAAATGCTAATTCCTTTCTATATCGAGTTTCTAACCTATTTTTTTTTAACAATTTGCTGTTTTGTGTATGTATTAATTTTTAAGTGTTTTTTTTTTATCATTTCTTCCTGGGGCGCTCTGGGTGCGTGCTCCGGTAAGCTATCCGGAAAACGCACTCAGAGCGCTACTTTCGTTCGTGTAAAAAAAATAAGAATGAAAAGGTAATAATAACGCAAAACATTTCGTACCATACAAATAAAAGCAGTTTTTTTTTATAAGGAAATGAAAATGATTTTGCATTTCCATAAAACTATGAAGACGCCACTTCGGCGCGCAACGTAAGCCCCCCCGGAAGCGCCTACGTTCGCGCCGCGTATTGTCCCCGGAAGCACCTATGCTCGCGCCGCGTATGCGCCCCGGAAGTGCCTACGTTCGAGCCGCATATGCGCCCCGAAAGCGCCTACGTTCGCACCGCGTGTGCGCACCTGGAAGCGCTCAGGTGCGAGCAGCGTCAGCGCGTCAAGTCATGTGACCTTAAAATAACACTTTTCATTGGTTGCTTACATTTTTTTTTACAAAGAATGAAATCCCCACCCATTTCCTTCACTTCTTCTTTCACTTTTGTGACTGAAAGACCTGTTTTTTGCTCCTGGATCTTTCTTGGTTTACCATGGCTGCCAGAGAATCCAGCAGTGATGAAGAACCTGAATTCATCAATGAAGAGCCTCCTCAACCAAAGGTGAAGGAACATTTTATTTTGAAATTTTTTAAAATACCTCCTAACCAAAAAAAGGTGAATGCTCCATAAATGCATTCACCTTTGCAATGCGTCATAAAAGTGATGCGGTGATATGTCATAGATTTCACTGCGTCACTTCTACGACCCTTTATTTAACCACGTTATAGTTAGTTGGACTCACTATAACTGGCGCGCCTGCAATGCACTGCTGATGATGTCACATATTACATCACTCATGACATGGCCAGTGACATGACTCAAGACATCACTGATGACACCATCCTTGTGACAGAGTGACAGACCTCCTTTCAGTGTAATGTAACCCTTAAAACACATATTCAAAAATAGAAATTAACATTTTCAAAAAAATTGAGATACCCATACCAGTTACAACAATCAATTCAGTAATTCCACCATCTATATACACATCCACTCATTCACCAACAGTTCTATATAGTCACTCATACAGATACTCACTCATCATATGTAGTGATACACCTATACATCCTGTTACACACCGACAGTCATCCAAAAGTTACTCACACACATACTCACACATGCAAATAAACTATTGAACATCCATTTCCAGCTAACTATAACTGGTGTGAAACTTATGTTTTTTTCAGTGAATTTAATAGGTTTTTTAAATGCTAATTCCTAACTATAACTGGTGTGAAACCTATGGTTTTTTCAGTGAATTTCATAGGATTTTTAAATGCTAATTCCTAACTATAACTGGTGTGAAACCTATGTTTTTTTTCAGTGAATTTCATAGGTTTTTTAAATGTTAATTCCTAACTATATATAGGGCCTCAAACCTACGAAATGTAATATTTTTTATAATGAATCTTATATATTGTATATTTATATAATACTTTTTATTTATGTATATTGTTCATGTTTTTTTTTTTGCCCTGGAGCGCTCCCGGTTAGCTCTATTGCCGCGAACGAAAACATCATCGAGACGTTTTGCGTAGCAGCGTCCGCCTGATAACAAATTTCTATAGCTATGAAATCTAATATTTTTTATAATTATTCCTATATTGTTTATTTATGTAATACTATTTTCTTTAAGTATATATTTTTTTATTTTTTTTTATTTTTTAGCCCTGGAGCGCTCCTGGTGCGCGTCCCGTGAGTGCACGGAAAGCGCTGTTTTCAAGCGCGCCCCGGGGCGCATACCGGTGAGCGTCCCGTTAGCGCTATTGCCGCAAACGAAAACATCATTGTGACGTATCGGGTAGCCTCGTCTGCATGATACGCACGGCATAAACGCACCCGGAAGCACTCGAGCGCATACGATCAAGCAAGGTAAGCATCCGACGCGCTTATGTGATGCGCCCTGGAGCACGTAGCGTAAACGCGTCGGGTCATGTGACCTAAAAATAACACTTTTTATTGATGCAGAACAGTTTTGGTTTCCAAATGATGAAAGCCCGGGTCATGTGACCTGAAAATAACACTTTTCATTGGTTCAGGACAGTTTTGTTTTCCAAATGATGAAAGCCCCCACCTTTTTTCCTTATTCTGACTTTGTCCTTTGACTGAGGAAGACCTGTTTGGAGATCTGTGACTAATATTTTGTACTTTAAAATGGCTACAGTAGCAGCAGCAGCTGGAGCATCTGCACCACCACCACCACCACAAGGACCACCACAACATCAAATTTGTGGTCAAGAAGAAGAGGAGGAGGAGGAGGAGGAGGAGGAGAGAAGGCAGGGAAGGCATTTCCTGCCTGAAGACAATGCCCCATATAAACTGAAGGAGCACTTTATATGGGAGTTTTTTTGAAATCCCAAGGGGTGCAAAGAATGTAAACGCTGCAAAGGTGACCTGTCTCATCTGTGGCGCTGTACTATCCAGGGGGAACCCTGCAAAAAAATATTCTTTTGGGAATCACACAATGATTCGGCACATGCAACGATTGCACCCCAATAACTATTCTGCAGCAGAGGTGAGAGAACTGTGCAGAAACCTTCCACAATCGTCTGCCAGCACCTCAACAACCAAAGAACCCACTCCATCGGGTCCAGAGGCAAGGCAGATGGTTCCAAACATTCAAACTAAGTTTAGTGGCTACAAAATCGTTTGCATATATTGTGGCAAAACCATTACTTATGGTGAGAAGAGTATTACCCTCATCAACGTTGCTGGTGATAACCACAAGTGCCCGAAGAAACCCTAATTTTTTTCAGATTTTTTTTTGCTCCAGTTGAGCCGTTTATAATTACCTGTTTTTTGTTTCTCCCCATAAAAAATACAAAAAAAATATAAAACTGTTCAGAAAAGCCCAAAAAAGTACAAAATGTTCAAAAAATAATAAAAAACATATATCACAACAAAAAGAATAAAATAAACAGTTCTTTTTAGAACTACCTCCAATTTATAAAAAAATGCAACTTTTAAAAAAAAAACAGTCATTCTTTTTTCCCCATGGTATGCTCCCCGGTACGCTCCCCAGTGCGCATACCGGGCGCTCCCCCGCGCAAGTCGAGAAAAAAAATATTTATTTTTTTTGCCCCGCGGGGCCCTTTTATGGCCCCCACATCAAACCTAGGGGCCCCCTTTTGGTCATTTCCCCCTTTGTTTTGCCACCTCTTGTGTCTCGATCCTACCGAGACACAAGATGGCGGCCGCTGCGGACTGTTTACAGACACCCAAGAGCCAATCAGCTTTCCGTGCGTGAAGTCGCGTAGCGCGCTGGTTCGCGCCCCGGTGCGCGTACCGGGGCACGCTTATAGATATATATATTTTTTTGGTACCTCAATTACTCAAAATCCACTGGAGCACATATCTTGAGACATAGCAAAGGCACATCGGACTACCAGTCCCTACAATTTTGCCAAGTTTTGTGGAAATCCATTCAGCCGTTCGGGCTAAAAGTGAGGTCGACCGCCCTATGGAAATTAACATGTGGAAAACACATTTTGGGACCCTCTTTTATCTCGTCCCCCGCTTGACGAACTCCCACCAAACTTCCAGGGAAGGACCGGAGCGCCGCGAGGCAAATTTGAGGTCATTTTCAGGCAGATTCCTCAATCGGCGCCAAAGTTATTCCTAATAGAATGTTGCAATTTCCCTATTGAAAATAATCCTAACTATAACTATAAGTAGGTAATATATATAGCAACAGGAATAGCATCCTAGAAAAAACATCAGTATATGTGGACTTTTTCCTCCAGGATTACGTAAAATCATTACCATCTTACGTAAGGTATACAAGTGACTTCTTAAACAAAATAAAGAACTTTCAATGGAACTCTGAATATATCATGATGGCAATAGATGTATCTTCGTTATACACTAGTATAGTACATGAGGATGGCATCCAAGCGGTGGAATATTTCTTAAAGGGCAGAGAGCCAATTTATAAACAACATAATGAGATGCTGGTGGCAATGATACAATTTTGTTTATACAACAACATATTCATGTTCAATCACCTTTTATATTGTCAAATACAGGGAGTAGCCATGGGGGCCAGCTTCTCCCCGAGTTATGCTTGCCTGCATATGGGCAAATGGGAGAAGTTGGTCCTCGGAGGAATACATGGAGATACAATGTCGACTAATGTCAAGTTGTGGCTGAGATTTAGGGATGACCTGTTTGTAATTTGGCATGGAACTAAAGTGGAAGCAGAAATGTTTTTGGTCAAACTTAATAACAATGATCTCAATTTGAGATTTACTGCAGACATTAGCAACTCCAGGGTCAGTTTCCTAGATACTGAAGTGTATATTGATAACAATACTTTACAAACCACTTTATACCGCAAAAAAACTGCAGGAAACCTGTTGTTGCATGCTTCTAGTTCACACCCATGCCGCTTAGTGAACAGTATTCCCTATGGAGAAATGCTCAGGATAAAAAGGGTATGTAGTACACAGGAAGAATTACACCAGGCCCAAACACTGAGCAAACAACGTTTCTTAGCCAGAGGTTACTCCAGACAAACGATTGACAAGGCCATTGCCAAAACAACATCAATAGCTAGGTATATCTTATTAGTCAGCAAGAAAGACAGGGAACAGCACAAATGTCATGTAAATGAAGAGGATAAAAATGTTCGCTTCATAGTAGGATACAGCAAACAACATAAAGCAATACAGAAAATCATTCAGGATGAATGGCCCATGCTGCTTAGCGACCCTGTACTAGGACCCCTGCTACCACAGAGGGTGTCCATTACATACAGCAGAGCTCCCTCAATGAGAGATTACTTAGTTGTATCCGACCCGGAAATTATAAGTAAACCAGTTTGGTATCAGAATCTGAAAGGCTTTAAGAAATGTACATCGTGCAAAGCCTGTACACATGGGACCAATACTAAAACATACCTCAGTCCATTCAAGACCAAACCGTATACTATAAATAAAATGTTAAATTGTAAGACTGAATTCTCTGTATATGTGCTTACCTGCCCATGTGGATTAATCTACGTAGGTTCCACCAAACTTCAAGCACACGTCCGAATACTCCAGCATCTCCGAGCTATAGCAAACACAGACAATACATATCCGGTGGCCCGACATTTTCAAGGCATGCCAGGGATCGAATAATAAAGGATTGTCATACTATCTTATTGATGCAATCCCTCCCAATAGACGAGGAGGTGATAGGGAGAATAAATTAAGGAAGCTGGAGACCGGATACATTTTATTGTTAGATTCGAAACATCCGAATGGATTGAACCTAACGGAAGATTTATATACTTGTCTGGTATAGGGATTTTTGAGGTAATGGGCCCTGATTCATTAATAAGATTACCAGTTGAAAATCAAATATATATGCACTATCTTGCCCCTTTTACAAAACACAAAAGATATGTATACTACATCTGAAAACTTGATTATGTTGTAAATATTTTACATATTTATATGAAGAATTTTTTATACCAATGATTTTAAATATTTGTAAATATCTTAGGATGTTTTTTTATTTATAGATCAGATCAAGTATAAATGTTTTGTATCAAAGGAAGAGAATAACACTGGTATCTATGTATCAAGTATTTACTTTGATAAGAATTCAGCAATTGATGTGGAACAGGTTGATGAATAACTTCATGATATTGATGTTGAATGCTGCTACTTAAGATCCAATCAATGGAATAATATAGAAAAATCATTAGTAATGAATATGTGGAATACAACAACATAGATGATAGCAGGAATTCTAAATGTATTTGGTTTTGAAAAACATAATGAGATCAACTGTAATGATTTTACAATCACTTGCACATTTAAGCACTTTAAATATGTTTTTCACTAGAAGAAAAAAAGACAGAACGTTTACATTATTATGCAATTGTTTTAGGGCTAACGTATTTTACATGGATTTTTCTAAGTAAATAATGATTTCTTATTTTGCCTTTAAAAAAATGGTTGATTTAAATATAAAAATGTATTTTACAAGCATTTATATATCTACCGATAGCCCAACGTGCACAAAATGCAGTATAGAAATATATACGGAGTGTTTTGTCTATTTCTATAGTGTGTTGAACTCACGTGATTCACTGATTCATGCACTGTCACTTTAAAAATGCCTTCTGGGTAAACACAAACTGTCGAGTGAACAAGCGGCGTTCGCGCTGCAAAACGCGTCTCAGACACTTGGGCAAATAAAAGATTAACAAGCACGAAATTTGGGTCCGTGTCCTGTTTGACTGCATCGCGTGAATCAAGACGTGGCGGCTGCACAGGATTTGCAACAAATAAAGGCAACATGGCAACATGACTCTTCTAAACCAAGGGATTGGTAGTTTGCTGGCCAACCTCTGGAGCACGTCGGACAACAGCTGCTGCTACCCGCAGTCCGTGAAGTCACGGGGACGCTGGATCACGGTATCTCATCGTCATGGCCCGGTCTGGAACTGCTCAGGGGGTTGAGGCGTAGGGGACCCGAGGTAACCCTTTGCATTTTAATTCTGGGACTTTGGCGGCACAAACCCAGCCTTCTCCCCCTTTCGGGCCTCACAGGGCGCACTGAAGCGCTACTCCGCTTTTTGGACTGCAGCTGCATTGCATGCTGGAAGACCGAGTTCGTCCAGCACTGACCAACCGCTGCAACTACTTAAGGTGGGCCGGAAACACTCCAAACACTCTTGGAACTCCACAATTTGAAAGAGGGAGCTGAAGTAACCCCAGGCAGTAAAGGCATCTGAGGAAGGCAAGATGAAAACGCCGAAATGCATTATGCTGTAAACCTGCGCCAAATTAAAAGGTTACCTGGTACCCCCGCTGTGTCCTTTGGTCCTTTCATCTGGAAGGGCTTTTTCTGCATCAAATACCACGAGCTGTGCCTTAGCGCGTGTAAATGAAGGATCCGCCTCGCAAAGCGGCCGGCAACAAATAAAGGCAACATGGCAACATGACTCTTCAAAACCAAGGGATTGGTAGTTTGCTGGCCAACCTCAGGAGCACGTCGGACAACAGCTGCTGCTACCTGCAGTCCGTGAAGTCACGGGGACGCTGGATCACGGTATCTCATCGTCATGGCCCGGTCTGGAACTGCTCAGGGGGTTGAGGCGTAGGGGACCCGAGGTAACCCTTTGCATTTTAATTCTGGGACTTTGGCGGCACAAACCCAGCCTTCTCCCCCTTTCGGGCCTCACAGGGCGCACTGCAGCGCTACTCCGCTTTTTGGACTGCAGCTGCATTGCATGCTGGAAGACCGAGTTCGTCCAGCACTGACCAACAGCTGCAACTACTTAAGGCGGGCCGGAAACACTCCAAACACTCTTGGAACTCCACAATTTGAAAGAGGGAGTTGAAGTAACCCCCGGCAGTAATACATCTGAGGAAGGCAAGATGAAAACGCCGAAATGCATTATGCTGTAAACCTGCGCCAAATTAAAAGGTTAACTGGTACCCCCGCTGTGTCCTTTGGTCCTTTCATCTGGAAGGGCTTTTTCTGCATATATATATATATATATATATATATATATATATATATATATATATATATATATATATATATATATATATATATATATATATATATATATATATATATATATATATATATATATATATATATATATATATATATATATATATACATACATATATATATATATATATATATATATATATAAATATGCATATATGTATATATAAAAAAACTTTCAGGAATAGAGTGACGCATAAATTATGCAATAAAGAAGAAGAGAACTCTGGGGAGTTCACAATTTAGGTGGAAAGCAGCTCCTGTTAGAGCACTCTCAACACCAGTGACACTCTAGATCTGCTCACCTCAAATGTCTGTGTTTCTATCAACGTCTTTAAGCACAGGATTAGCACAGTGCCATCCACTTCGAGATAGAAAAAGACAAAGTCTTTTGCCATTTCGACAGCAAAGTCTTTAAGCATAGGACTAACACAGTGCTGTCCTTGCCGAGCTGTAAAATGACAAAAGGCATTTATCACTCCAGGCACATTATTACATCTTTGAAAGGGTAAAATACCACCGCAAGCCAACCTGAAATGAGTAAAAGCAACCCCTGACACAGTGTTTTGCTCTAATTAGAGCTCTTCAGAGAGCATTATAGGTTTGTCCAGACACAAGGGAGCACCCTGTATAAGTAAAAACAAAACCCTATATCGGCGTGGATGGCACTGTGTATATATATATATATATATATATATATATATATATATATATATATATATATATATATATATATATATATATATAAAAATTTCAACAAAATATGCCCAGAGACGAAGCCGCACTCCGTAGCAGGTAAGTAACCACTTTATTGGAGAAGAACATGCAGCTTTCTACCCCGTTTGTTGTCTTGCAGCCTGACGTGTTTCGATGCCTTTTCCACTTCTTCATCAGAGGCCATGTCAGGACTCAAATTCGTGCTGCCACATCTTCCCTCCGCATGTGCTATGAATTCATTGACTACTGGTGCGCCAAATTTGAATAGTTCACAGTTCCCAAAGCATGCTGGGACATGTAGTCCATTTGCAATGGCATCAGTCAAGGCAAAGACAGAGAAAAAAGGGTCTCTTGCACCTACCAGCAAACTGCAGGTGAGTGAATACTACAACAATGCGATGTGACAGATGTGCAAGCACGTCAGAGGAAAAGGGTAGGATGCCCATGCAAGTGAATACATGTGAAAGGGCCCCTTCCTTCTCTCCTGTAGAGGACCGTGTGGAGGTCCCCAATCCCTCTACGGTCCCGCCGGCTCCCCGCCTCCTGCAGGAGCAGGCATTGCTTTTCCACACTGGGAGTTGCTAAGATGCAGCTCCCCCTGTGGAAAAGCAATTTGCTTTGCTATTTGGAAGAGAGAGCAGGTTTCCTGCTCTCGCTTCCAAATAGCAAAGTAGTTTGCTATGGGAGGGTGGGAGCCGCGAGGCACCCTGGGACACTGCCGGAGCCGGCCCTGGGGGTATTTTAGAATTTTTCACAACCATGCAAAACTTAAAAGTACATGTCCAGCTTTTTAAATACACCAGGCCCTGCCCTGAGGGCTTTTTAGGCCCTACACTATAGGTAACTGGAATGTGTTGCAAGGTAAGATTTATGCCCGGCAAACGTTTTTTGGGGCATGATGAGATGGCAGTTTGAAACTGCACACAGGTTGCAATGGCAGGCCCAAGACATGTTTACAAAAGGTACTTAAGCGGGTGGCACAGTGAGTGCTGCAGGCCCATTAGTAGCATTTCATTTACAGGCCCTGGATACATGTAGCACCATTTTACTGAGGACTTCTGTTAATTGAGTGTAAGCTAATTTTGCCATGTTTTAATAAGTGAAAACAAGCATTTTAGCACTGTTTAGCAGTGAAAAAGTAAAGGCAAAATGTTTTGTGGTGACCCTGCAGAGAAGGCCAAGTCTACAAAGACCCCCCTGCAACTAAAATCCAGGTCTAGACTAATCAGTACCTTGATGGGCTTCCCTGCATAGGCAAAAGAACGTGGACAACAGACCTCTTCTGTAGTGGCACTTGTCAGTTCAATGCCCCTCTGAACTCATTTTTGTCCATCTGTCACTACCTTCTAAAGCCAAAGGACTGACCCATGGGGAACCCCTCTGCTCACGTGTGGACCTGACCTGACCTGCGAAGTTCCTAACCTTAACTTGCTCAAAAATGCATCCCAGTAGGCGGACAATACCATCCTACCCAACAAAGTGATGTGGCCCATTCCTCTTGGATCAGACTTCTGTTTCACAACCTAAGGAAAACTCTGCTCATAAAGAACAGCAACCAACAGAGTTCACAGACAACTATCAGTGTCAAGAGCCAGGCCCCAGGCCATCCGCTGCCAGGAGGAGGCTCTAAGTGGGGCATTTGGCAGGCCACATTTCCAGCCTTTGGGCTGGCAGGAGTTGCCCAACTGCTCTTTAGGATTCACAGACCTCTAAGGTTTATCAAAGTGGGGGAAATAGCCCTGAGGGTTAGGCATCCTTCTTCCACACTCCGTCCCACCAGTCCAGGAGTGGTAGCCTGAGACTGGCCTCTCAGGCCTGCGCCTGTAGCCAGATGCTGAACAGGAGCCAGGTGTGCAAAAAACCTCCATGGGGGAATCCCCATGCTCCACAAAGGTGGCACACTTTGTCTGTTTAATGCAAGGATCTTCCTGGTGCATATCTACAGCCCTCTGTCTGTGTGACAGCTCAGTGAGGACCTCCTGGTCGGACATGGTGTCACCAAAGTCAGTCTTGTGGTGCTCTGTTCTCAGATCCAGCAACCCCTGAGCCACTGGTCCTCCCTCTGTGGACTATTTCCTCTTCCTGGCCCTCTATCTGGGCCTCTGTGCTCTCCCTGTGGTAGCCATATGCCCAGACTGCTGAGCTTTCAGTATGTCCTGGGTGACTGCCCCACCCAGATCAGCTTACACAGATGGTAGTTCATTACCCTGAATTCAGCCAATGTGCATCTGGGAACTAAATATGACCCTCCTATGAGTAACCTCCCCACCCCATTGCATGGACAGTATAACTATTGTGTGGAAGAAGTGCTGCTAATGGGTCTGAGTTCCCCTACAAACCTGACTGGTGTTCTGTTTAAGGGAATTCTGTCTTTCCACCACAGTGATCTGACTGGGCTCGCAGGAATCACACGTTTTCGCTTGGAATCCACCTCCCTGCTAAGGGACATTAGGGCATGTAGTACCCTCTGCTCTTGGGGTTTACCTACCGCTGTGGAGCTCCCACAAATGGATAGTCTTTCAAGATTAGATTGTACAGCCTACTAAAATCTATCACTTTGCTAACCCACACCCAGCCAGTCAGTACCTTACTAGAGTAGTTCAAGAAATCCACCCAAGACAGGGTTGGTAGTTTCCTGCTGTCTCTGATGTGATATTTCTCAGGGATAAACCCAATCTTGGTGAGTAAAATGGCCTTCATGGGAGCAAACATCATCTGACACCCCAACTCTAGTATCAGATAGGCTTCCTTCATCACTGTAGGTATATCACTAGCTTGCGCCCCTATAGGGACTACCTCATAGTCAGTCAGAAAACCATGTATCTATATCATTCCCCAACACAAAGCTAGGTAACAGGTCTTGTGATATGCAGACTCTTACCACTGTATTGGACACTGGATTGCTGCCGCTATTTCTGCTAGACTCTGAGGCCTGTTTTGCTTTTATGTTCAGCTCCTTCAGACTCACCTCAGAAGCCATCAAGATCTTTCTCTCCTCTAAGGCCAGTTTCCTCTCTTCTAGGGCTTGGATGGCCTCCTCTACCATCCTCTGTGCAGCATCCTCTTCTACTGCTGTTTTTGCAGCAACCTCCTCTGCAGCCCTCTTTGATGCAGCTTCCTTCTTGGCCAGGGCTCTCTGGGCTGCAGGTTCATCCATTTTTTGGCCATCTGCTATGAGCTCCCATTCTGGTTTCCAGTCTGCCACTTCCTCTGTGGACAGGTTGCGGGCATAGATGTTGCTGCCTGCTCTGGATTTAGCAGGGTACGTCACCCCTGTGGGCCCTCATCTCTCCTCTAGAGATACATGCAGGGGGTATCATTCACCCCTTTCATTTCCTTCTCATATTCCTTCTCATCCTCTTCCTGTGCTGTGGCCTATAATTGGTGGGCCTCCTCCCAGGTCATCAGGGCCTTCTGGGTCACCTGCATGTTGGAATTTATGTTTGCTGGCAGACCCCTCTCCCTGCAGAATTTTTAAGCACAGTGTAGGTCTCTAGGTTGTTGAGCTTAAACTCCATGATTGCAGCAAACAGAGTCTCAGATGCACCGAGTTAGGTAGAATGGAAGTGAATTTTGAAAAAGCAAAATAAGCCAATCAAGGAGAATTGAAAATGTTTTGAATCTAGGTATTTATATGGGATTTTAGTGTAAAACAAAATCACTGGGTATTACTATCCAAACACAGGCACTGAATTCTACCACTAAACACCAATGTGAGAACTCAGGTTATTGATTGAGGGGGTAAACCCTACTTAAGTAACAACCACAATCTCTGTCAGGGTTACCCACAAAAGTCATTAATTAACCTGTGCTTTTCGTTCTGGTAGCTTGGCACAAAAGCAGTTAGACTTAATTGAGAGACAATGTGTAAATAATTTTTGCAGCACACAACAGTAATAAAGTACAAGCACAACACAATAAAAACCCACACGACGTTAGTATAACAGAGTATAATCTAATACATAATTTGAGACAAAACAACAAAAATGCATTCAGCAGAACTGTGTAATTTCAAAGATTTAGGTATGTATAGGGCCCAAAAGCTCAAATCGCCACTGGCAGTTATCTGGTTATGCTAGACTGGGGGAAAGTCACAATTTTAGGTAGACCGCAATGAAGCGGTGACTGTATACAGGGACCAATTTAATCCCACTGAAAAAGTTAACTTCTCAAATCCAGTGTGCAGAGTTCAAAACTTCAGAATTTCATTGGAGAAGCTCAACTGATGCCAGCCAATCATCCAGAATCTGGAGTGGCACCTCTTGAGGATCAGGAATTATTTGCAGCAGAGGCCAGCAGTTTCAGTTGCAGGTCTAGACAGGTCCAGTACCGCAGGTCAGATGTGCAGTTTAAGGGAGGCCTCTGGAGCTTGTTGAGTCTCTGATATCCAGAACAGGTCATCCAACTGACCCTCTATGTCACTCTGCTAGACCTAGGTTTAAGGAGATGGTCTCTCTCCTTTTCAGAGAGCATGGCAGGTCTCAAGAAGCAGGGCAGACATCTGGCAGCAGGGCAGCCTTCTTCTGTAGTATTCACAGGCCCAGGAGTGTACTGAAGAGTTGATCTGAGGCCCCTACTTTTGTACCTGGGGACAGTCTTGAAGTGGAAAAGACTTCTGTAGTTTTCCTTCCACAAATGATTCTGGAATTTCCTTCCTCCCTGCACTGAACACAAAATGTTTGGGGAGACAAATGGCTAGTGTGAAGTTCTTTGTGACTTTCCTGAGGCAGCCACTTTGAAATAAATGTAAGTGGGGCAAAGAGCACCTCCGTCACTCCCATCCAGGTAGTATTACTTATCCTGACAACACATACTTCCCCTTTGCCACACTGTCTGGGAGGAATACACAAAGGCTAACTGCCAACTATATCTAGTCATGAGACCCAGGATATAGACTGCAGGCACCAAATGGTTAGGAAAATAGATGCCAGCTTTCCAAAAGTGGCACTTTTAGAAGTGTGGATGACAACACGACTTTTCCACTGAGGAGGATTCTGTATTACAATTCTTTAGAGACCAAACATGATTTTCCTACCTGTACCCAAATAAAAGTTATCATTTATTTAATATAATAAGGTAACCAAATGTTATCCCATGGGAGAGTCAGACCTTTCACTTGTAAAAAATGTGTATTTTAGAGTTTCTAATTACCAAGGCATGTAAAACTTAAAAGTACATGCCCAACTTTTTAAATACACTGCACCCTACCCTACGGGATTGCAGGGCCTACTGTAGGGAAGACATACGTATTGAAAAAGAAGGTATAGGCCTGGCAAAAGGTTTTGTTTGGCAGGTCAAATAGCAGTTTGAAACTACACACAGGCTACATTAGCATGCCTGAGACATGTTTAAAAAGGGCTACTTAAGTGGATGGCAAAAGAAGCTCTGCAGGACCACCAGTAGCATTTATTTTTCAAGACCTGGGCACACATAGCACCACTTTACTAGGGGCTTATAAGCAAATGAAATATGCTACTTGAGTGTATGCCAATTTGTTATTTGTGTTAAGAAGTGAGCACAAGCACTTTAGCACAGTTTCAGATAACAGGAGGGGTGAAGGTAAAATGTTTGAGAGTGACCCTGCCGAGAGACCTAAGTCCAACAAGGGCCATTACAGCTTCAAGTTTGGGAATGGTATAGGGGCCTGACAGTTTCCTTTCTGGCTATTACAAGGTGTATTGGGCAGGGCCTGTAGAGATAATGGCAAAGGAATATAACAATTCTTCAAAGACAGGAGTGGTGACACCACTCCTGTCAACACTTCTGAACATGAACCTGAAAGTGTTCGCAAAAATTTCTTGCTTTGTCCCTGATCATTTGATGCCTCACCTAATACTCCCAGACCAATTGTGCTTCATTGCAAAGAAACAGGAGAGTGATAACACCTAGAAGGTGCTGCATTTGATAGATTTTGTTAATAAACAGAAGAAGGCAGCCTTATTTTTGTATTTGGATCTCTTGGTTTAAGGTGCTGCCCCATCCACCCAACTACAACATTAAGGGGCATATGTATCAAATACCGTTATTGCGATTCTCAAATAGCGATTTATAGAGAAACTCTATTTGAGACTCGCAAAACGGGATGTAATAAAAAATTTGCAAATATTTTGTGATTCCTTGGCATTCCTTAATTACGATTAGCAAATTGCGAATCTCAATTAAGGAATACCTTCCCATTCATTCCTATGGGCTAGGAGGCCTATAGGAATGAATGGCAAGATATTCTCAATTTGCGATTCGCAATTAGAGAATCACAAAGTGAGAATGTAATTTCAAGAGTGCCAGGGTGTCAAAAGGACACCCTGTTGCACCGCTGAAATATGTATGTGTGCACATGTGGCACACATACATGCCCTAAGGCAAGGGTCTTCAAACTGTGGGGCGCGACCCCCAGGGGGGCCGTGGAGCGATGCAAAGGGGGTCGCGCCTTCACTTTCACTTTCACACTTCTGCCAAGACCCAGGGGCTTCAGCCTCTCTCCTCCCTCATCGTGTGTCTCAGCCCGGCTGCTGCTGCAGTGAAACTCGAGCTTCTGAGGGCTCTGCAGGGTCATCTCCAGCAGCCACAGTTTTTCACAGGTCTTTAAAGACCATTTGCATATTTACATGGCTTTGTAAACTGGTTAAAGAGGCTTAGTTTGTTTCCTGGTTCCAGTACCCCCTGGGCCCCCACTCTGCCTGATCCTTACATTTGTATTTCACAATTACTGTTGTACTGTAAGAATGCATTTAATGAAGAGGAATATAATGCAGGGTTGCCAAAAGAAGAATGCCTGCCTGTATTGTTTAAAGAGTCTGGAAAGACCTCCTCTTGACACTAAATAGACTTATAATACAAAAGTATGTATGCATTCTTTATGTGACTTTTCTGTCTTTTTTCTCTTTGTCAGTCATGGATCATTGAGGCAGCCCTAGAACACAATTAAAAGTGTTTTCTATTTATATATGCTGTTAGAAGTATGCACAGATAATTGCTGAAAATAAAGCTTTAGGTGACTGCTTATTTTTGTACCGACTGGGCAATCAAAATAATCTGCTGGCAGCGCTAACCATAGGACTGTAAGTTTGTTGCAGGATCAGCACATTATTTATTTTCTCCATCCTAAATCCCTGATTATTGCTGCAAAAGTTTAACTTAGATCTTAAACCATACAACATGCTGAGTTACTTCAAGTGTCTGGGAATGCACCCTACTTTCAGACAACTCGATCCTCATTCTCGCCCTTCACTTTCACGCTCACCCTGCACCCACACTGATCATAATGCACTCACACCATTCGCCCACTCACCCTGCACTCACAGTGATCACTCTGCACTCACAATGCACTTGCGCTGTTCACCCTATACCTCACCCTGCAGGCAAACAAGTACACTATTCATCCTGCACTCATGTGAAGCTTCACTCACCTGTCCCCCTCACTGCTCAATATGCAACTCAATTAAACAAGCCCATCAGTAATCATACATTCATTCATCCCATTCTGAACTTGCATTCGCACCTAAATTTATAAATTCATAGGCCACCTCTCTCACCCTGCAGTCACTCCTCTTACCCTACTCTTGCACTGTTGCACCGCTCACCGTGCACTCACATGGGCACTCTTGTCACCCACACAGTGTGCAGAGGGTTAATGTGCCTGCTACAAAGAACGTGTACCATGTAGATCACAGAACTGAGTGTGAGTAAACTATGAGTAGCGCTATACAAAATGAAATGTTTGTCAGAAAGGTGCTATAGAGAGATGAGGTGCATTGTTGGTGAGTGGCAGTAAAGGAATTCATGGAGGAGGAGGAAACGGGGGTGGGGCACCAAAAAAGACTGTTGCACCGTGTGCGACCAGTGTTAGGACCAGCCCTGGCTGGGAGTGTTAGTCTTCTCCGAATTTCTGGTCTAGTGACTCCCCTGCTTCTGGCTATTATTATTATTTACATTTGTAGTGCGCTATTGTTTTCAAAATGTGTCCTGGGGCAAATAACCATCTGCTGCCTGTAGGCAAATGAGAAACACACAGAGAGAGGAGAACCAGCCAAATGGGGTAACCTACAGAGCAGAAAGAAAAGTTTTTATATCTTCCTGAAGGATAATAGATTCTTAGTGGAGTGAAGCAAAGGAGGGTGCAAGTTCCATAACTGCGTGGCCTGCACCAAAACAGCGAGACAGACAACTCAAGCCTTCTTGAATTAGAGAACAATAAGCAAATTGGCACAGGCTGAGAGGACCATATGGGTCCGACCCATATGCTTGGTGAGGAGAGATTAGAGGATGAGAGAGGACAGCAAGGGAGTGAGAGAATTCGATTGAAGAGGTCCGGGATGAGGAGAAATGTGAATTGCAGAAGAGAAGTGTGGACACAAAAGAAGTGAGTGTGAGCCAAAGGTGAGGGCTTCTGTTAGAACAAAGGGGAGATGTGAAAGTTGAATGGGGGGACTGTAGTGGTGTAAGATACAAATAGACAAAAATTTAATGGAGAGACGAGGTGAATGAGAAGTGTTGAGGGGCACGGGAGGCAGCAGGACCAGAGAGGCCATGAGATAAATGCGAGAGACAGTAAGAGATGAGGGCAGTGAAAAGAGAGAATGGCAAGAGGTGATTAAAGGTGACGTGAGAGGTTGAATGGGGAGAAGTTGTATAAAGGGGTGAAAGAAAATGACCTGCAAAGTGAGAGAGGGATCCGGGGTTAGGAGAGAAGAGGGGGATGGAAGGGAAGGGTGAGAGGAAAGCTGCATCGGAAAACTGCTTAACTCTGCACAAAACCGCCAGGTTTTTAAGGGACCCCTGCTTCTCCTGGCCAGGGCCAGGTGAGCTTCTAACGTGGCAGCACGTATTCCTGCGCAGTGGAAGGCCATTCTCAAGGTTGACTAGAAATCTTTCTGATGTTAATTGCTGTATTTTGGTTATAAACGGGTACTGATTGGGGAAAATCTTTCCTCAGTGTTACCGTGTGTAAAAATGTCAAAATAATGAAGCAATGCTATCCCAAAATACGCGGCATCACATAACATCACTTACATTTTCTTCCCACACATTTTAGTCAACCCTGTCGTGTAATTTGGTCCTCACCTGCCTCATAATTCTAGTAGCCCTGCCTACAGGTTTAGACATTTTTGTCAGGAGGGTATCCTTACGCCTCAAAATGTTGACAGGGGGGAATCGGCATCCAAAAGTTTGAAGACCTCTGCCCTAAGGGCATGTATGTGCGTCACATGGCACTTTGAAAAATGCAAAAAAGTGAATTTTTCAAAGAAATCGCAAATTACCACCAACTTGATGTTGGAGGTAATTTGCGATTCCTTAAGGCCACATTGCACTTTTTCTGTGCTTCAAACATTGCATTTAAGGAATCGCAATTTGCGATTCCTTAAATGCAATCGCAAAATAGAGAATCACAAATTTTGCGATTCTCTCATTTGAAATGCCCTTTTGGGATGATACATCACAAAAGACATTTCCCGTTCGCAAACGGGCCGATTCTCAGAATATATAATTAATACATATGCCCCAGAGTGAAAACTGTGAATGCCAACAATCTCACACGTTTGCCGGCATTGAAAAACCTTTAAGGCGAGGCATGCCTATGGGATTCCAGCTCATCCCCAAAAATGTTTCAAGGCCCTGGTAAACAAATCAGTAAAGAATGCATCTCTTGTAGAAGACAAAGCTGCCCTCAGTAGGTGGGCCCACGGCTGGTTCTTAATTCAGAGTTACTTGTCGAAAAGCCCCAATCATACCTAGGAACAGGTTTTTCGAGAATCATAAAAGAAAGGTTCTTGCTTCTGAGGCTGGGAATTCTACCCGCAAAAGGCCACCTTCCACCGTGGAAACGCACAGATACTTCAAACCGTTGTAGATTGTGCGGAGACCTCAACGAAGACGTAATGCACCAACTATGCATCTGCAATGGCTTGGGAACGGAACAAATACAACTTTTAAAGCCACTCCTGATCACAAGCCTGGTTCGATCATGCAGGGAGGCAGTAAAGGCCTGTTTTGAGGGCAGCAACATCCGGCTGGCCTGAAGCCTTGTCTGGTTCATGAGTGCAGGAAATGCAAAGTTAAGCCAGGAAGCACTCCAACAAACTGGTCTTCAGCCCACGTCCATTGGTTTATGGGAGGAGTACAACTACCTTGACTTTAAGGACTTTGTCTGGCAACTCTGTCTATTGTCATGGGCCCTACGCTCTCCTGCAGCCACCTCGAGCCGGCAGCTAGCTCAGCGACATAACATTTTCATATACATTTTTTTCACTGGGCGCAACGACCCAGGAGAGATAGCATAATGACGAACTACTTTCCGGTATCTGCAAAAACTGGCTGTCAGCCACCCAGTAACATTCCAGAACATCTTCAAGATCCAAGTTTTTATAATTAACTTTAAAGGAACTGGGACTACACAGGTGCCCCCACTGATTAACACTCCGACAAATGTTGTACTCTGCCCCATCTGACCCCCTGCACTGGCTGTCTTGCACACTAGTTTTTATTCTCCTGCAGTTTTATGGAGTTACTGTACATTTGAAATATTTAGCATTATTTAATGAAGTTGTTTGTAAACACATGTTTTACTTGTTTGCAAAGGTTTTAATTAATCATGCAATAAAGCGATTATTATTATTGTTATTATTAAGGCGAGTCATGCATTTATATGCCCACTCCCCACCCCTTGAGTGGGATTCTTGCAGCATAATTGTACACAGTCGTGGCATACACTTGCAGTAGTAAAACCATTTACACATACCAGCTATCCTCTGGTAAATATCGGGCAGATTTAAATAGAGCCATTTTTTCACTCAAAAAAGGAAGTTGAAGTTGTTAGATGTCTTTGTGAAGCACGATTTATGACTACAAAAATCTACACATTTGGAAGAACATTTGCAGTCATAAGTGACATTTCTGAATAGAAAAATCCGCTAAGCTTTGTGAGTGAATCAAGGCCAGGATTTCTTGTACAGACAGTTCCTTTATTCTGTGTGCCTCTCTGATTAAAGTGCACAGTTTATCTTTTTATTCAGCCTCCTGAATGATCAAACACTAACCACGCCATCCAAAAAAGAACATCTCAATAGTCATCACTGAATTTTTAAAAGGAATGTAGCAGCGATTTCTAATCTATTATTTTAAAATGTAAGAGCACTGTTGGGTCTATTGAAGACTTAAGCAATAGTAAATATGTAATTATATTTGCAATATTAATATTGATATACCCCTTAACTTAATTCTCTGTACTGAACTCCATAAAATATACCTGCAAATGTTCTTGGAAGTAAGTACAAAGCTTTGTGTATGATGTCCAGACTGGCGGCTAGCAGGGGGGAAAAATCTTTCACAGTCTTTTAGCGGTGTACATTGTTTTACACTTTGCCTTCGAAGTTGGAATCATTTTCCAAACTTCAAAATTTACGCTACATACATTTTGCAAGGTTTGGCTAAGTTCCCAACCTCACAACCTTCACTTGCAGCAGAAGGTTTCTACTTAAAAAAATGCAAATTAATTTTCTTTCAAAAACTTTATTTTTAGGGATGGGCAAAGTTCGCAGAGTTTTGCCCAAAGTTCCGGAAAAACTGCACCACCGACGCTTGGTGGAGTTTTTTCACAAGCCTGGTTTGCCAAGATTAAGTTGCGGAGCACGAGCTAGTATGTGCATCACTTAGCACGATTTTCAGGTGCTAGAACGCCTCCAAGCCAGATTTCTCAACACGGGCAGTCGTGGCAGGTCACAACAAGTCACGACCGTTAATGTTGAGAAAGCTGCAGCTCAAGTAGAAAATCTACTCGAGTGGCAGAAAGAAGCAGAACCCTCTGGCACGCCACATGGTGCAGTTCGCGCTGATTTTACACAGCGGAACAAGCTCCCAGCGATAAAAATCAGAGCAATGTGCCTA
This sequence comes from Lissotriton vulgaris, assembly GCF_964263255.1. Classification (NCBI taxonomy): domain Eukaryota; kingdom Metazoa; phylum Chordata; class Amphibia; order Caudata; family Salamandridae; genus Lissotriton; species Lissotriton vulgaris. Next base: position 783,430,979 of record NC_141696.1, read on the forward strand.
ATTCCGCCTGCTAGCAGAACTCCACGGAATGTTGCAGAGCATTTATGTATCTTATGTAACTCTGCAGAATTGCGCAGAGTGAAACCCCACAATGTCAGCCAACCCCTATTTATGTGGTGATTTATTAAGTCCAACCGTCCAACTCCTAGCAGAAAACTTCAAATGCACCTTCATAACCGAAACTGGAACAAGGGGGCTTATTACCAACAACTAGCGATAATTATCGCTATGTTGGTTTAGCGGGGATATTTTTATCGCCGAGCTGCGGCGATTTTTATCGCTTAGGAACCTTGCTTTTATCAAGGTTTATCTCCTAAGTGATAAAAATCGGCTAAAATGCATGAATATCGCTGAAAAGTCCACGATATTCATGCATTACCGAGCTAATGCTCTTAGCCATGTTATCCACCTACCATTGGATAACATGGCTAAGAACTGCTCAGGGGCAGGTGTTAGCCTTTGGAGATATTCGCGCTTAGCGTGAATATCTCCAAAAGTTGGTAATAGGAGATAGCGATGTTAGCGACTATTTGCAGTCGCTAACATCTTGGCACGCCCACTTTGCATGTCATTAGTGATAAATATCACTGACATGCAAAGCGGGGCCCAAGATGGTCGCTATCTCCTACTAGCTGTCGCTAACTGGTGTTAGCGACAGCTAGGTAATAGGGAGATAATTTTATCTCCGCTTTCTTGGCTTTTAAAGCCAAAAAAGCGGAGATAAACCCCCTTGATAATATGCCCCAAGATGTCATGACTGTATGAAACAAAATCAAGTGGGGAATGGATCACTTGTCCTGCATAACCTGGGTTAGCAATTCTTTGTGTTCAGTGTCCCAATAAAAAAACCCTCATTCACGTGCAGATGGTAGAACTAGCAGTATATCCTGATTCTCCGCTCTTCTATTAATTACGTGACTGCATCATCATGGGGTTAGTGCTCATGCTTCCTCCACCCGGAGGTGTACCCATGGTTAGTGCAGTAGTGATCAGGGATAAGGGGGTCATAGGCTAAATATCTTAAAAAATACTCGTACAGCCAGGTGTCAGTTTAATAGATCTGGAATCGAGATATTATTTAAAAAAAATTGCTGTAGTGCGTAATGAGGTTTAGTTATGGATCTCCCGCACTTAAATTGTTATTAAAAAATGGTCGACATGTTTCACCCCTTATATTGCCTCTGTGGGTCAGGTGGGCTTTCTTCAGGACCAGGATGGAAAGGTGTAGTGAGACTGTGGGTGTCTCTGTGTGTAACACCTCAAAAATAATTTATTCTAGAGGAATTGTGAGGAAATAGACATATTATTCTGTTTCTGATGAGGTCCAGCAGTACCTTCTGTGATCCACAAAGATACTTCAACGGGTGGCCATCGAGTCTTTTGTCCTTCTTAGGCTCTTCGATAACATGACTTGTGCTAACTTTGGAACGTCCAGGGCCAGAACGGAAGAGTCAGCACAAGGGTCTATCGAGGGTCTGAAATTAGGATGTATGGTGGCAGCGGGAGGCGATGCAGAAGGCTTTCCTTGCTGGCTGTGACCCCCTTGTGGCCCCGTAGTACCACTTTGTTTACCCTGGGGAAGAATTGTAATTCAGAGGTACCTGACTCTAACATGGCACCCGCGGTGGACATGATAGCGGCGCCTTTTGCCATTTTGAATTTGGGGGGCAATTTTATCCTCTGGCAATTGCCTGACTATGATGAGACACCCCGCCAGTGTTCTAAGGTATTAGGACCCGGACCCCGCTCAGCGGCACCGCTCGGAGAACTCCATAATGGCACCTGTGAAGAAACGGTCCTGCTTTTTTAATGCCTCGCAGCAGATCCATGGGAACCTTTTACCGAACTACATACCCCCTACCCCTCCCTGCTCTACTCCTCTTCCCTGCCACTAACCTCTGCCCTCACCTGTCCTTGCCCTAGTCCCCACCCTTTTTACCTGTGAATTTCCTGAGTCATTTCAGAGCTAGCCATTTTGTATGATGCCCGATGGAGCTACCTGGTTTAGCTATAGGGGAGACAGGTCAGGGATTCCCTCCTTGCATGTCACCTACCCAGACGGTCTTTAGCCAGACTTCCTTTCGTCTCTCCTGTCGTCTCTTCCCGCTTCCTCCCTCTATTCATATCTCTACTTCTCTCCTCTCTCAATGTATTGAGACTGAACTATTCTGTCTGATGCCTGATGGAGCTACCTGGTTTAGCTATAGGGGAGATGGGCCCTGGACTCCCTCCTTAGTCGTCACCTACCCAGTCGGCCTTTAGGCAGATTTCATTTCGTCTGTCTTTGTTTGTCTCTTCCCCTGTCCTCCCTTTCTCACCTTTCCTGTTCCTCCCCTCTACTCTCCAGTTATTTTGTCCTCCCTGTTATTTAAATGTTTCCCATTTAGACCTAGATATTTGGCCAAAGCCCGGTGGAGCTACCTGATAGCTATTGAGGAGATGAGCTCTACCGTCACCTACCCAGCCGGTCTTTGGGCAGACTTTCCTTTGTCTTTCTGCCGTTTCTCCCTCCCATCCTGTTTTTCTGTGAACCTCTTCCCTTGACACCTGAGACCGAACTACTTTGTCTACCAGATTTAGATATAGGGAAGATGGATCGTGGATTCCCTCCTTGGTCATCACCTACCCAGTCGGTCTTTAGACAGACTTCCTCTCGTCGCTACGGTTGTCTCTTCCCTTATCCTCACATTCTCACCTTACCTACCCCCCACTTCTTTTCTCTCTCCTTTCTCTCATCTCCTAATATATTGCTGATTGTTTGATGTAACGAGTAATTGTTGATCTTTTTCTGTTATACTGTTAAACCACACTGTTGCACTCCTTTCTTCCCTCCTGCTGTCTCCTCCCTCTATTTATGTCTCTCCTTCTCCCCTCTCTCAATGTATTGAGACTGAATTTTTCTGTCTGATACCCGATGGAGCTACCTGGTTTAGCTATAGGTAAGATGGCCCGTGGATTCCCTCCTTGGTCTTCACCTACCCAGTTGGTCTTTTGACAGACTTCTCGTCGTCTCTCCGTACTGTCTCTTCCCTTATCCTCCCTTTCTCACCTTACCTTCCCCCTCCACTACTTTTCTCTCTCCTTTCTCTCCTCTCCTAATTGTATTTTCTATTTTTTTTAGGATTTATTGTGTAATTGTTGAACTTTTTCTGTTACATTGTTGATTCTCATGTAAAGCGCTCTGATACCTCCGGGTTTAGCCAGCGCTATATAAAACTCTTTAAAGAAATAAAATAGACAATTTGTTCAATATGTCATGCGGACTCTAACAGTCCAACCTCCTATAAGGATTTCACAACACACCCCTTACCAGGGGAACACAAATAAAATTACACCACAGACTATACAATCAGTCATTGGTAAATTGCCCGCAAAACAGGAACAAATTCCATTCTGGATAGCTTAAAAAACTACTCAAATCAAGGCAGTATTTTCTGAAACTACCCTCATTAGAAACACAGGATTTTAACAATCTGTTTACCAATGGGGATCGCACCACAGCTAAAGGACCGCGACACTTGGGGTACAGTCTTTGCTGTAATCTATACAAAAACACATGGTGTTCCGTCTACTGCAGTAATACCAGATGTCCTGAAACAGATTAAAAATGAATACGGGGCAGAGCCTGCTTTAAATCTAGGTATGAAATTACTGAAAGATTTCAAACAGGTCTCAACAATAATATTAGCTAATATTAAAGGTGAGGCAGCATCCGTGGCGATCTGCCAAAAATTAAGAGAATTTGACGTAACTGAGCAACCTTATGAACTGGCCAGAATAATTGAAAAAGCCTAAGAAGAACTAGCTAGAGATAGTTTGGGTGGAAAATCAGTTAAACCCCAACTAACTGAAAGTCCTGAGAAGGTCTTTATTAAAAACACTCTCACTGTTCCTAAAATGAAGTGGGAGAACACTAAACAAAACTTCTAAAGAGAAGCATTTTCAATCCCGAGGTAGGTCTCCTCAAAAGGAGCCCTCTGAAAAGAGGTATAACCTCAGGAACAGGGATAATTTGAGAAAACCTGATAGATATCAAGATACTGATACACATTCCTCTCGTACCTTTCAGACTTCCTCCCTGAAATCGGAAAGAAGAGGACAGTCAAAACAAAAGGAAGAACACGTGAAGTCCACAGACGATCAACACGTTCCCAAAAATAAGAAAACCCAATTCACCAAAAAGAAAGTAGCAGGTGTGAAAATCAGACATGCCGAGGATCTTGAGGACACAACTCAAGAATGGGGAGTGGGCTCAGACAATGTTGGACAGCGCAGCAGAAGTAACCATAGCTCGCAGGATCTTGAAGTATCATCTGGAGACAGTGGACTTGAATGAATACATCCAAGTTGAAACTGCAGATACCAGCAAAACAAAAGGTATATGAAGTAACACTCCGGGTGGAGGGGGATATAACTAGAAAAATAAGAGCACCATTTTGGGGAACCTCTCTAAGGGTTATGACATTCTTCCAGCTGAAAAAGACTGGCCACTTGAATTTGTCGGAAGGGCCCACATGGCAAAGACATCAGTATACCAGCCTTCTCCAATCATATTCCAATTCATTTAAAATATAATTATGCCAGAAAATGGGCTGTAGCCTAGGCTCCTGCATTATACAAAAATCATGTAGGATGGGATGAGGATTCCCCTCAGCATAAAATACAATTAAAAACTCAACCAACCACACAAAGGCAGTACCCAGTTAAGCAAGAAGCTAGAAAACAGGTCAGGGAGATCTTAGATCAACTTGAATACCAAGGGGGGATTGAAACATGCACCTCGCCGATGAACAAACCTTTGTTTCCTGTGTCCAAACCAGACAATACATATTGTCTAGTTTTGGATTACAGACATCTAAACTCTTGTTGCTAAACTTTTGCAGTACAAAATGCACATAGTGCAGCACTAATGAATAACATTGTGCATAAAAAATATACAACCACATTAGATATTTCTAACGGTTTCTCCTGTCAAAACATTGCACCAAAAAGCAGGTATTTGACCGCTTTCTCAATAATGGGGATACAGAGCCACTTCTGTCTTCTCCCCCAGGGATTCAAGAATAGTCCAGGGTTATTTTCAGCCAGAGAACCAGGGTTACTACAAACATATGATTATGATGATGAAGCATTATCATATGTCGATGACATCTATCTAACGGATGATGACTTGGATAGGCACTTGAACAGTGTGAACACCATAATACTTGGTTTCGCATCTGAAGGGTACAAATTCAATTTTAATAAATCACAAATTGCCCATTTAAATGTCCTTTTTCCGGGATATGAATTATCAAGTGAAGGCAAAAGCCTGGCAGCCAAATTTCTACAGAAGTGTGCGCGGCTCCAACCTCCAAAAACGCTGAAAATCTTACAGTCGATTCTATGTTTCCTGAATTTTGGAAGAACTTACATTCTAAACTAAGCAGAATTAATCAAACCTGATTACAAAACAACTAATTGGACTCAAAACACACATACATTTTGCGTTCAGTGCAAACAGACATGTTAGCAACAACACAATTACAGACTCGCGTAAACGTACGCAATCTTGTAATCCGAATCATTCCAGGAAGATGCGGATTCACGTACTTAACCTTTAATGAAGGAGAAAAAGTACCAATAGCTTATAAATCACACTTGTACACACAAGCTGAAATGAAATTCACTTCTACAGAAAGAATTCTGACAGCAGTTCAAACTGCTGTAGCAAAAGAGAGAGCCCTCGCACAGGGTAAGTGCATAATGGTCATTATTCCTGTACGTGCTCTAGAGGCAGTGACAAAAGCGAGCATTCCAAATGCAATGGCTTTACATCCGAGATGGATACAATGGGTTAATTCTCTTGCTGCAACAGACGTTGAATAGGTTTTTGACCCCTATTTGAAATCACAAGTATTTCTACAATACGAACAAGAATGTCCTCTACCAACTGAGATTCTGCCTCTAGAACCGTACGAATGTATAATTTATACAGACGGATCAGCACAGCCCGCAATTGGGGGTAAACAAGCTTATAGTGCTGCGTGTGCGATTGTTAAAAGTCACTGGCGTGATGGTAAATTCCGACCTATGGTCACTAAAACTCAATCTCTCGGAGATTGTACAGCGCAACGAGCTGAACTACAACCATTCAAGATGGCGCTTGAAAATACTGACCGAGTATTCCCCACACTAATAGTGTGCGGTTCTTATTACTGCATTCAATCTTACAATGAATACTTGCAGAACTGGATTCAAAGCAGTTTCAAAGATGCAAAAGGTGGCACAATCAAGCATAAATTACTTTGGGAACAAGTAATTCAGCTACAGAAAGAACTACAAAAAACTTATGTGATCCATACAATGAGTCATCAATGTGATGGCGTTCACGTTTCAGGGAATTCATTGGCTGATGAAGCCCCGAAGGCAGCTGTGCAAATGGCTTCCATAGTTGCAATCACTGATTCGAAAACAAAAATAGACGGCGAAATAATGCTAGCAGTCAATGCCACAAGCAAAGGCAACGATGCAGCGTTACCTCTAAACTATCCACTTGAATATTCATACATAATTGATGCCAACTCTGTTCCTTTTGCTCAAATTCCTGGAGTGGGGGATAGAGTAATTCCAAACAGGAGACATAGAGAAGCTTTGATACACAAGCACATTTGGGAGAGGGTCTGATACATCAACGGATCTCCAAATCTATACTAGAATTAAAGGAGATGCACTGGTGGCCATCGATGAATGGTCACATTCACAAATTTGCAATTAATTGCCATGACTGCAACAGAGATCGCAGAAGAGAACGCCACCAGATACCTGACTACAGTGTAGCCAGCCCAGTACAGACAACTTTGATAGACAGCATTAGACTATCTACATGCAGACGTCCCTATGGACAAATGCGCTCCCACAAATATTAAGACAAGATTCATTTGGATGTGGCGCTCGGCTGACAGGAATGAAAAGTATGTTGACTAATACTAAGCAAATATATTCTGCGGCCTTTTATGCTCAGCTGTCAACATTTGGTTTTGACTTTTTGAAAGACAACATTGAGACAAAAACTGTCTGGGGCACGAAAGACTGGCAGATGCATGGTTTAGAAGCTTTATTTAGAGCCTGCATCATTCCTGAACAAATAATATTTTTAAATGATACTGTTCAGCAGACATCTTGTCTTGGCCTAGCTAAGATAAACAATTTAAACAAACCATCAATACCTTAAGCTACACCTCATAGTTAGAACACTACAGAGGGGGTGGTCGACATAAACACTACTTTACATAAAAACAGAACAGATCCTGATTGGAAAAAATTGTGAATCTGGCCCACAGGCACAAACAACTGTCAAGATAGATTACTGAATAAGACACAAGGGTTCACATTCCCTAGGCCAGATCCAAGATATGTCCAGAGACAACATCCAGGTATAGTACCATCATACAGTGTAGGAAAACTATGCCTTGAGTGGCTATAAAAATCTACACTAAAAGAGGTAAAACAATATTTATCTTTACTTAAAGATGGCATTGATTTAAGGGACTTCATGCAAGGACCTGCAAAATCGTGTTATATACGCTGGTATCTATGCCATTTATAATGAAGCATGGAATGCGACTCAAGCAGAGACTGCGGAACGAATACGAGAAATGGATTGTATTAATTTAGAGAAATCTCTCTCTGTAGTTGACAATGGGTTAACAACTCTGTCATCCAGAATGTATTGTTTGGTCAGCATAGTATCCTCTGCCATAGACATAATGGAACAGGACTTGGTCATGTTACAGCATGGTCAGTCGCAATTGCGTTCTATAATGCTTTTAGGCTAGTCATTACAAAATCCTCGTTCTATGTGCCATGGCATCTAATCAACACCACGCAATTGTTTTCTGAATTTAACCTTACAGATAAACAAATCACTTTGGCACAGAGGGGAGCAGACTATACGGTGCTGAGCATTGAAAAACGGGAAAGATTACCATTAACTATTTGTTAGAAACCAGCGACAGAATGGATAATACATGGAACAATCACTCTGCCTGTGACGGTTTTCCATTTTCAGTATTGTTTGAAACATATACCTGCAAGCGTATATGAAGGGTTGGGTAAAGAATACATCAAGACATCCTGGGATTTACCATATACACACAAATGTTGGAGTGGGGGAAAAAAAGTATTTCTTAGTGGTACAAACAGCAAAAACGTACTAAGAGGTACACTTTTATGTCAGGGTATTAACTTACACGGGGCCTTCAATGGTTCTTCGAACAACTTATCCTGCCACCTGCAAGGTTCTCCAGCTGCAGTGATAGGTCCAATTTTTAGGCAGCTTTTTAATGGAAGTTACATTATGTTGAATGATCACAGCTGCTGTGGCATGTTGCCAGGAATACCCTATCTCGTAAGTGTGTCAGCCAGGGTCACTTGCTGCATGCAAGTATTGTTTCCTAAAACTAAGACAGATGGGGAGTCACCGTTATGGCCATCACTGAACATCTCTTCTATACGAATTGATTCTTTAAGCAGAATAAAAGCCATTCTTTTACAAAAATCTGTGCCACTGACCTCATCCAAAGAGGTGTATGATCTGCAAGTTGCAAGGACTTCTACATGCCCTTTTATCCACAAACTGCCCTATACATTTCTCAGAAATGTTAGGTCCCATCTTAAACATGTCTGATAACAGTGGTATTGTACATGTATTTAAGATGATTTTTTCGGGACTGTTAGCACCCTTTGAAGCAGTCCTCGGTACATTTCCAACTTTGTGCATTCAGTGTTTGGCGGCCTACCTCTGATTTTGGGACTCGTAGCAGGAATACTATTTTTATTCATTCTGCTCCGATATGGCAAGTCAAATCACCAGAGACAACCAGATTACCTTAGAGAACACTCTCCTGGAAATGAAGTGTCATGAGCGCATGATACAGATTCTGGGACTTACTCATTTAAGAGATTTGAACACCACCTGGTTTCTATCATTCCGACCAATCTGGCAAGATTGCATCTTACCTGTTCTACAATGCCTGCTATGTGGAGAAGAATGCGTGCTAGACATTTGTCTGACACTCCCATCAGTACTGCCAACGGATGTTGATACTTTGCATGGACCAGTAACGGCTCATGTACTATGTTGTTCCCAGTGGCTACCAATCTTGATGACGGCATTCATTGAGATCTCACAGACGCAAACTGCAGACGGTGAGATACGGTAGCGACGGGCACACAGGTACCATCTACTTCGAACATTGCTAATGCGACTGACGATCTATGTGCTATTGATCTGCTTAACGAGGTTGTCCAACTTTCACCTACAGTAGAAGACAAATTCTTTAACAGCTTAGAAGATTTGATGTTTTCTCCAAACAATGAGATTGACTTTTGAAGTTGGTACACAGTGTTCTGTGAGACTCTTAATTCGACCTTTGCTTTCCAACACAAACTTCTAACTTTGGAACTCTATTTTTCCAAAATTGATTTATTTTTATTTTTTGGCACAGAGTAATCTGCTTAAAGTAGAACAGTTCCTAGAGAACAAGAACTCTTTGATTACTTCCAAGAGACAATATTTGACCTTGTCCACAACCAAAGTAATTATAAACTATATCATGGAATGGCCTCGATTGTTTTTCCCTTCTGTATTTAAGAGCCATTTCATAAATGTATTTTTTCATGATTCATTCGGATTGCATTTTTTAAATGTCATCTATATGCTTTGAATGAAACGTTGCATTTATATGCGTACAAGACAAATGCTCCTTTCATGTACAGCCATTTCGAATGCATTCTTTTGTATTTAGGATGGGGGTTTTAACACGTCATGTTTTAGATATGTTTTATGTGCTTAGAACTTAGTAATGTTGTACATAATAAAGTGGAGTGGGTGTTGTATGGCGTTTTAGGATCCGAGTGAATTTTCCCGATTCATGCCCTTTTATATGTACAATTCACATTGCCCTAATATAGGCATAGAAATCATTCCCTTATTTAGGCATAGCCCATGCACTCCAAATGCAGGCATGGCTACTTCCACCCGCACCAAAACGTCACAACGATTTCTTGGAAAAGCGGCTTAAGCAGTCAGGGACCTCCTCTTGCTTGAATATTGATTTGTCCAAGAACTCATGTACTTTACAAAGAACTATTCTCTTGGGGTTCTTTACTGGTGTTATTATGCCCGACTTTACGTCAAACTAGGCACCTTCAAGGTATAAATATGTCCTCACTTGCTCTAGCAAGATACCAGACCTCCTTCATTCTAAACTCTTGGCAAAGAAAACTAAAACCTATGCTACACCACACCTACTTCTTCCCTCGTAGTAGACTTAGGTTAGGTACCTTGGGGTAGGCGTATTTTAGTAGCACCTGTTGAGTATTTTTAGCCATTGTTATTTATGTATGTATTTATATATGGTTTAGAAACCATACAATGCTCTTACAGTATTATTTTATAATATTGTTCTCGCTGTATGCATTATACTTTGCAGTCTGCATTACGATTGTAGCAGTTCACTTTACTTGCATGAGGAAGAAGACTGTTCAATAAACCTTTTTATTGAAAATGCCTGTCTCTCTATTTCTCTGCACCTCTGTTGAAACGAAGCATGCACGATTGACTGAGTGAAATACTTATCTATTGTTTCCGCAACTCTAGAGATATATTTCTTATTCTTGGGAAACAAAGTTGTCATGTTTATGCGGTTGTCATAAACGAATCCCTTCTTGTGTATTCAAGAAAGTTTCTAGTGACCTTTGAGCTAGCTGGCACTCACTATTAAGTTTAGAAAATTTGATAGAGACCTAGTCAACCTCAGTCCTACGTCTAATCTATAGGATATATTATTCCAATGCGCAGAGCCTATTGGGAATATAGGAACTACACTACAATGTAAAATATGAAGCTTTCAGTATGGGTAATTCATAAACAGTAAATAGAAAATAACTTATTGCTGAAGAGTTACAAAGGGCACTTCAAAAGTAATTTACCACAGCATTGGCAAGAGATAAAAACTGATAAAACGTGGAATGCAGTCTGTGCTCACATCCTGTAGAAAGGTCCTGCTTTCATCTCAGGATCTAGACACAAAGGCAACACTAAAGTAATTATAAAGTCAAAACTAAAACAGTGACACTAAAAAGAACTACCTTGTATGTGGAGGTCCACCTTGTGAAATAGCAAAATGCAGTCAATAAAAGGAAAGCTAGCCAGTGACTGAAGTAGGCTGACCCACTGCCCCATGCTGTATGCTGTAGTAGGTGGAAGTAAAAAATATGAATGACAACAACAGACCAATGGATGAAAGCAGGTGGCTGAAAGTCCCTTAAGGTATATTATACATATAATTTTAGTCACAACAACAGCTTTTGGCTAACAGCAGACTTTAAAAATGAAGACTTATTTACTTTGCAAAATTCTTTATTTGTGGTTAAAATTATAGTTTTTCACATTTTGGTCACAGAATGGAGTTGTACCTAGGGGCCTAATGAGTTAGGCGCTGCTGCTTTTATGCTCCAAGCCCCAAAAGCCACAGGAGCAGAAGAAACCTTGCCTTATTGGCTGTTCCCTTGGTTTAAACAATCTGTGATGTTTGTTTTGGTAGAAGACAAAATATCGAAATTAAAATATCGATATACAATAATATCAATGTTTTAATTTCGACAGTACAGAGTATCGATGTCCAAAATATCGACAGACAGAATATCGTTTTTTTAAGGTATGTATGTTACTAATATCGAATTTTACTAATATCGAAAAAAAATGTAGTGTTATGTATTTTATCATGTTGTTTATATGTTTGTTAAACATGTTTTGTAATGTATGTTTGAAAATTTGTAAATTTGTTTACATTTTGCGTTTTAGTATCAGAGCGGGTTGTGGGTTTATAGGGGAATAGGGTGGGAAGTAATTTAATAATAATTAATTAATTAATATATGTTTGTAAATATTTTTAATTATTACTTAATTGGTAATTAATTAATATTAATTAGTTAATTAATTAATCTAATTTTGTACATATTTGTAATTAATAATCAATTGGTAATTAATTAATATTAATTAGTTAATTATATTAATTAGAGTAATTTTTTATATATAATTTTTTGTTATTGTTAATTAATTAATTGGGAAAAAAATAATATTAATTATTAAATTTAATTAATTACAGCTAATGTGCTAATATATTTACGTTATTGTTATTGTTAATTAATAATTAATTGGTAATTAAATAATATTAATTAATTTTGGGTAAAGGATTATTTTTAGGGTTCAGGGTCAGTTTTCAGTTTTTGGGTAAAGGGGTATTTTTAGGGTTCATGGTCAGTTTTCAGTTTTTGGGTAAAGGGGTATTTTTAGGGTTCAGGGTCAGTTTTCAGTTTTTGGGTAAAGGGGTATTTTTTGGGTTCAGGGTCAGTTTTCAGTTTTTGGATAAAGGGGTATTTTTAGGGTTCAGGGTCAGTTTTCAGTTTTTGGGTAAAGGGGTATTTTTAGGGTTCAGGGTCAGTTTTGGGTTTTTGGGTAAAGGGGTATTTTTAGGGTTCAGGGTCAGTTTTCACTTTTTGGGTAAAGGGGTATTTTTAGGGTTCAGGGTCAGTTTTGAGTTTTTGGGTAAAGGGGTATTTTTAGGGTTCAGGGTCAGTTTTTGGTTTTTGGGGTACAGTCGTACAGGGTAAAAATAAAATAAATGTAAATTAAATCAATTAAAAGAAATTAAAAAAAATAAAATTACATTAAATTATTAAGTTTTTAATTTATTTTAAATGTATATGTATTAGTTTTAATTTTTTAATTATGTTTTAATATTTTTATTTAATATTTGTAAAATTATATGTATTTTAAAATTATTTTTACATTATTATTAATACATTTTAAAAAACGATATTTTTAATTTCGATATTTTTGTACTTACCTTTATGAAGATATGACTCCGATATTTTTGATTTCGATATTTTTGTGTCGATATTTTTGTATGTAGATATTCTGTCTGTCGATATTATGTCAGACATTCGTTTGTTTTGTTTCAATCTTCGTTCTGCAGTTGGAGGCAATTCTGAGTGTTGTCCATGTAAATCTGAAAAAGAAAGTGGTGAGGTGTTGGGCGATAGATTGCCTCCTTGGCATCAGAGTATAGGGGGGCAATTGCTGTTGTACTTTCTCCTAACCCACATTCTACAAAAGAAAATATTATTCTAGAACAATGCAGTGTGGTATTTCACATTTGATTACCTCATCTCTATTACTTCATTGCATATCATCATTATAAGCTGCAATTATATAGAGGTATGGGAATATATGGCACAAACACAAAGGCTGGGTCATGCACCATAAGGATGACAAGGATACTTAAAAGCAAATATACAGTTCATGGTGAATTCAAGGCTCTGAGGAACATTATCTTTTGTTTGCAGAAACGGTTCTCCTGCCTCTCAAATTACTGTGGCACAAGTATGCTATGTCCTGTGTGGATTCAGTGGTCACAAGAAACTAGAATCCGATGATGTTCATCTTCTTTGCAAAAAATATCCCAAGGAGAAATCAACCACAATCCTTTGTGAATACCTGGAAAACCTAGACTGAATAGGCCACTTCACCATCTCTTTCTCCACCCTTCACACTACTCCACTATATTGAGGTCAAATAAGGATAGGAAAACAAATGTTCTACTTCTTGACAGAATTACATATGGATGCCAGTCAGTAAAACTCTCATCAACCTGTCAAAAACCACTCAGACAACTTCAGGCTTTAACAGAAAGACTCCCTGACATCTACAGCACAACACAGAAAAAAACATATTAAACTCTACACCAAACTGAAAACATGTTTCTCTGAACCAAAGACCTCAGCACATGGTACATATAAGAATTCTCTGACAACCAGTGCATCAGAGGAAGGGAAGAAAAAAAATGAAGATAGACATACAATCCAACAAACTCACCCAGCACCAAACACTTCATTCTATACACAGAGATCTTATCACTTCAATCAAAGCCATCTTCTACAGAAAAATCATCAGCAAAGCATCTAATAAAAACAAATCACTCTTCATCCACCCACCAGTCAGTCAGCAAGTTCATCCCTATCGAACACTTCTTCATTTATATGATGAAGACTATCAGATTGCACATTGATAACTCAAATACTTCTATTGCTGTGCCCCAAAGTGTATTCATTTCTGTCTCTTTCCACACACTCAGCTCACTAACATCCAGAATTCACTCACCCCCTATCAAGTTGGCATCCTACCATCATGAAATATGTCTGAGCAGATGCCCTCACACACCCCTCATCATCATGCATTCATCTTTCACTCAATGGAACATCCATGATAAACTCAGGACAGGAATGATTGTCCCCTATTGAAAAAACCTGTCCTAGACCCTGATGAACTCATCAAAGCCTGTCCAATCACTCATCTACACTCAAAAGAGATTGTGTTTGAGAAACCAATCTTCACTCAACTCCAAGAACAGATCAGAAAATACAACAGTGAACAGGACTACCAATCTGTCTTCAGACAAAACTTCACCACAGACACAGCTACTCATACTTGATAAAAAAGTCCCTTGCCTTCTGACCCTGCTGGTCCTCACAATGGCCTTTGATTTCATCAATCTGCAAACAGTGATTCACACCCTGGAAATAAATGTGGGTTGTTCTGACACATTCCTGCAATATTTCACCTCCTACCTCACCAACCGCCAATAATAAGGGAGCCATCCTCACTCTCATTATCTTCAGTCTTTGAATGGAACATCTCAGATCCCTATTCTCGGATCAGAACCTCAATACCCACAATTATGCAAATGACACTTAACTCTATCTTCATGTCTTGACTTATGCCATTAAAGGAGTCAAAACTGCTTTAATGTTAATTCAGATCAGGATATTAAGTGTACTTGTGGACCTAAAACTCAATTAAACAAAGACAGAGTTCCTCCAGTTTGAAAAAATCCCCAAAAAACTCACAGATTCAGTCTTTATGTTAACCTAGATGTCTTCACCTAGCAGCCGACAAATGATACAAAATAACTAGAGCTTACTATTGACACAAACCTCAACTACAAAGAACTCATCGGCACGAAAATCAAGAAAAGGGAGAAGCAATTCTCCTGAAAAAATAAATCCCTTCTTCCTAGAAAAAGTCCAAGTCCCTCATCTCTCACACTTGATTGAAGACAGTACTCCTCTCCACAGTCTACCAAATGCCACTCTGGAATCCCTCAAAGGGAACCTAAATATCACAGCACATCTTATCCTGGATGTAATACAATTCTGATATATCATCCAAACCATGAAAGTGGTACACTGGCTCCGGCCTCAAGCCGGCATCATCTTCAAGACCAACTGCACAAACTATGAAAGGGCCACACTGGCTCCTGCATTCGGTTGGCATCATCTTCAAGACCAGCTTGATTACTTCAATCAAATATAAATTTATTCGATTGTTAAAAAGCAATCATAAAAGTACACATAAAAACAGTTCATTAAAATCTTTAAGAAAAATACATTATACAGATTATCTTTGGCGTACAAACGGAAAATATTCTTCAATTGCAGGGGATTCGCAATCCATATTGTTTTTACCTTTAAAGTGCATTTAGGTAATCATACTTTTCTACTGCGCATCACATTTTTCAAACATAATGTAATTCTTGCGACACACAGATGATTATCAAGACATTGGATGTTAAACATAGCCACACGACATTGAGGATGGCCCATTTCTCTCAAGAATGGTAATAGAACATTATGTCTTATCACATCGTAAAATTTACAGAATAGAAAGGCTTGTATAGTACTCTGAGGTGAAATGCCATAACAGGGACAGGGAGGTAAATCGTGCATCCAGTTATTTTCTATAGGGAAACTAACCAGTTTATGAATCTATTAATTAAATAGGGCTGAATATTAAAAGTCATTAATATCAATTGATGTTGCAGAACAGAAGGTTTTAAAGTCTCAGTTGCAACTCTTAAAGAATCCAGGAAGGCTAAGCCCTCCCTCTTCAAGTCTTTACGCGAGATAGCTGAGATATTAGTAGGATCCAAAAAATGTTCCTCTTTTCCAATATCTTTTAAAAAGTTATAAACCTATCTCAGCCACGGTATCCTCATGGCTCCATCTAATTTCAAAATATCTGTCAAGTTGTCTCTATTAAGCTGTGTAGCTTCTTGTGTCCACAGCCTGTGCCATAGCAGCACAGGCTCCAGCTTAATTAGGTCAGATCTGAAAGCAAGCCCCAGCTCTGCATGACAGTTATAATTATGAGTACTCTTGGGAACTGCAAGGATAAACTTTAAGAAGGAGTTTTCTACTACCTGGATAGGCGAGGGGTCGGCAAAGCCCCATACCCCCCTGTCATAAATAGCACCAGCCACACATTTAGCTTTGTAGATCTTAATTAGCTCCACAGGTGGTCTGTGCCTAATTTCCTTGAAAAAGTCTTAAGAACGGCCGTTAAATGAATCATCGCAAGTTTTTTAGCTGACACAGCCTGAGACCAGAACTCGCTCTGAGTGAAGAGTATCCCAAGATATGAGAACTGCTTGGTAGACTCAAGCTTCTGTCCTGCTATAAATATGGCCCTCTTAGGTTTGCAGGACTTGCCGCAATACATAGTAAAAGTTTTGGTCGTATTAACTTTTAGACCCAGCTCATTCATGAAGTCGAAAAAGCTATCTACCACACGCTGTAATTCCACTTGAGTACGTGACATAAGAACATAGTCGTCAGCGTACAGAAGCGCTGGGATTGTGCGGCCTGCTACGTATGGGGGATCCAGACTGTTATTGCACAGAGCTTCTTCCAATCCATTAATATACTAGTTAAAAAGAAAAGGGGCCAGGACACAGCCCTGTCTAACCCCACTCCTGATTGGAATTTTATCGGTGCGTTCCCCCTTTTGGCCAAAGAGAACGCGGGCTGAAGCGCCACAATAAAAATGTTTAAGATAATAAATAATATTTTCCTCAACCCCAAGTTGTCTCAGCAAGATCTACAGTTTGGAGCGGATCACACAGTCAAATGCGGTCGAGAGGTCAACGTAGGCCAAGAACAGGTTGCCAAGAACAGGTTGCCCTTCCAGCATTACCAACCAGCATTAGTAGGTTTAAACTCTGTTCCACTGTCCCTAGACCAAAACTGAAGCCATACTGGAGATCAGATAAAATAGATGTTTCCTCTGCCCACATCAAAAGGCGGTCCAAAATTATTCGACCCGCTATTTTGGTAAAGGAATCTAAGAGGGAAATGGGCCTGTAACAACCCGCATCTTGTCTGTCCCCCTTTTTGTAAATAGGAACTATTACGGATTCCACCAAGGTGTGCAGAAAATCTGCAACACAGCTGGCATTAAGCACCTAGACCAGAAGAGGGCCCCACAAAGAAGGGGCGGTCTTAAAAATGTCTATGGGGAAACTAGCTGGGCCAGGTGCCTTACCACCCTGGCTTACAAACAGGGCTTTTTCAACTTCCTCCAGGGTAAAACACACATTTCTAGAGGTAGGATATTCAGAGTGAGGTGTCACAGATCCCACTTAACCTTCACCCTCATACACTCTAGAAAAAGGCCTAATCCAGTCAGATTCAGGAATTGCAATTTCCAACTTCGGACCATCCTCGTCCCTAAGAAAGGGAGTTCTGATGAGTTTCCAGAAACCCACACTATTGTTCCTAGTGGAAGCTAAATTCAGAGTTTCCCAAGCTTCAGCTTTCAGCGTCTTCTTCCTATCCTTTATTGCTGTTTTATATTCCTTCCTAAGTCTACCAATGCACCTGGGTTTCTTGTGCAATTCATTCTTTAGGAGAGCATAAGCCCTGGTACACTTAGAATCGAACCAACCTCCCTTCTGCTTATGGTTTTTAAATTGTCTCACAAGGTAGGACTTGATTTCATTCGAAATTGTCGAGAAGGAGACAAGAAGCATTTCAGGGGGAGAATCTACCCTTAAACAAGTCAAACAAGCCTTGGCGCATTTCCGTGCAGCGCTCGACCAGTGTGCAGCTATTGCTGTTTTTAAAGCCCCATTTTTTGTCTTTTTGGTTCGTTTTAATTTTAACACTTTCCCCTGTTTTTAAGGTATTTGGCCTCGCTTACTCGCACTGCTGTCCTCTCAACTTGCACAATAACTGGATTATTTCACCGTATTTTCGCGGGTCCCTCGCCCTTGTCACGGTGGCGGCCATCTTACGTGAGGAGCGATCCATCCAGCGGTCTAGTCCTCATCTAGGAGGCTCGACCTCCATAAATTCCAGGTAAACTCAAGGTGCGTCCTTACACCAGCCTTGGCGCATTTCCGTGCAGCGCTCGACCAGTGTGCAGCTATTGCTGTTTTTAAAGCCCCGTTTTTTGTCTTTTTGGTTCGTTTTAATTTTAACACTTTCCCCTGTGTTTAAGGTATTTGGCCTCGCTTACTCGCACTGCTGTCCTCTCAACTTGCACAATAATTGCATTATTTCACCGCATTTTCACGGGTCCCTCGCCCTTGTCACGGTGGCGGCCATCTTACGTGAGGAGCGATCCATCCCGTGGTCTAGTCCTCATCTAGGAGGCTCGACCTACATAAATTCCAGTCATGCATACGCGCAGCGTCATCGCGCAGCGGGATCGCCGGTCTTCCGCCGGAGTTACGCCAGACTTCAGCCCGTCTGCGCCCGTCCGCGCCGAGGACGGGCTGCAGGCCGGGCTGGACCTGGTCTCTACACCTCCTCTATCTGGTAAGGCAATTAGGCGCTATGCTCCATCTGCGCTCCGGGCTCTCAGACCTCCTGTATGCCCTTCTTTACATCGTTTTACACCTCTAGGGATACTACAGTCTCGCCGCTGTATGGCCTGTTCATCTTCCTGCCCTGTTAGTCCTTGTCCCTCCACCCCTATGTCCACCATTTCTCTTAGAACTGGGTTTCTCATAAATGTGCGCTCGCTCATTAAACATAACCTTGCCTTCCACGACTTTGTGGATGAAAGACAGCCGGACTGGGTCTTCATTACGGAGTCCTGGGCTACTGACTCCTCCGGTCATGACCTTCTTTTAGCCATCCCAGAGGGCTATTCCCTACATAGGCTCGACAGACCTATAAGCAGAGGGGGAGGCATTGCCATTCTTTTTAAATCCTCCTTTACATGTACGGTCAAACCTCTTTCCTCGCCTCAAGATCGTTTTGAAGCCTTATACTTTTGTATTACTTGTGCTCCATCGTTCTCTTTTACGGGGATATTGATCTACAGGCCGCCGGGTCACAGAGCCAATTTTGCCTCGGACATACTGAGAATTCTCAAACCATATTTTGGAAAGCCCTGTTTCACCATCTTGGGTGACCTCAATTTCCATCTCGACGAGGTCGATTCTAAGGACACTTTATCATTGGTCGAATCTCTCGGAGCATGTGATCTTGTTCAGCTTGTTACCAGTTCCACTCATAAGGCAGGTCACATCCTCGACAGGGTATTCTCTAATGATCTGAGACTTTCCAGTGGCTCACCTCTGCCGATGGTCTGGACCGATCATTTTGCTGTTCCTCTTCATCTAGCCTTCTCCACCTCTTATTCCACTAAGAAGGTGATTACCCCTTTTGTTCTTAGAAGAAATTTTAGAAACCTCACGGATGAGGCCCTTGCCTCTCTTGTTCCTTCCCCTGAGGCTCTTTTCCCAAAAGATGTGGATGAGGCAGCCCAAGATCTGAAGGATTCCATCACCAATGCAGTAGAAAAACTTGCCCCAGCATCCCTGCGATATGTAGCCTGACGTAAACCATCAGCACCATGGTTTTCGGACCATCTTAGATTACTAAGACAGGGCTGCAGAAGCAGTGAGAGGAGGTGGAGGAAATCTTGGGATCCTATGGACCGGGAAGCTCATAAGTCTGCTCTACGGGAGTATAAGCAAAAAGTGATTATGGAGAAGCAGGAATACTTTTCCAACCTTACTAGCTCACTCACTTCCTCTAGGGAGCTTTTCAAAATTGCGGACTCGCTATGCTCCCTTCAACTCCCAGACCCCGTAGTCAGTTCTCAACGTCTCTGCGATGACATTGCAGACTTTTTTCATAAAAAAATCTTTAATATCCACACTTCACTAGAAGTACAATGTCTCGCTCTGGATGAGAATATTCCTCCTGGCATAAGCTCTCTTGAGTCACTGGATAGAGCCCCTTCTAGTCTTCTTTCGGATTTTCCATCTCTGTCTCTGGAAGGATTGAATCTTCTACTCGACAGAACGAAATCCTCCTCTCCGTTGGACCCATTACCTCCTAAAAAGCTGAAAGAGTGTAGGAGCAGTCTTCTTCCCTCCTTGCTGGAGGTGATGAATAAGGCGATTGCCCAAGGCTCTTTTCCATCGGTATGGAAGAAGGCTATCGTGAAGCCGCTTCTCAAGAAACCTTCACTTGACCCCGGCTCCCTTAAAAATTGTAGGCCCATTTCCCTGCTCCCTGCACCTGCGAAAATTCTAGAAGCACATCTGAATCGCCATTTATCTTCCTTTCTTGAGGCCTCTGAGTATCTTGACATCACCCAACATGGATTTCGAAAACATCATAGCACAGAATCTGCTCTCACCTTTGTAGTCGACAACATCCGACGCAAAGTTGATGCTGGACAAACTACTGTTCTAGTGCTATTGGACCTCACGGCCGCATTCGACACCTTGTCTCCTGCCATCTTAACATCTCGGCTTAGGGAGGCAGGTGTCACTGGGTCGGCCCTGAGCCTCCTCAACTCCTTTCTCCTTGATAGGGAACAGAGAGTGATGCTCGGAAACCACCTCTCCCCAGCTAAGTCTCTGCAATGTGGGGTGCCACAGGGGTCGGCATTAAGTCCGACCCTGTTTAACATCTACGTGGCCCCCCTTGCCAGGCTTGTAAGATCGCAGGGGATGGAGGTGGTATCATACGCCGATGACACCCAGATTATGGTGTCATTCACCCAGTCCTCTGTCATAACATCTGCCTCTAGCTTCAGGTCCTGTATGCAACATGTTGCAGACTGGATGGTCATCAACTCCCTGAAGCTAAATGGCGACAAGACTGAGGTGCTGGTCTTTGGGAAGGACCAAGATGTCTGGTCAAGTGAGTGGTGGCCTCCCTCTCTTGGAGCCTGCCCCACCCCCTCTCAATCTGCCAGAAATTTGGGTGTGGTGTTTGATACGTCACTCTCGATGTCCCTTCAGGTGAATCGGACGGTTGCAACCTATTGGGGAGTAATCAGAACTCTCAATAGAATTCGCAGCTATCTGTCCCTTCAAGCACGTAAGCAGATTGCAGTCGCCCTTGTTGGTTCCAGGTTAGATTACTGCAACTCTCTCTACATGGAGTCCAACAAGGGCCTCATACATCGGCTGCAAATCGTGCAGAATGCTGCTGCACGTTTCGTCCTAGATCTTCCTAGGGCATTTTCTGCTACTACTGCGAGGAGAGACCTCCACTGGCTGCCTATCCAGCACAGAATTTACTTTAAAATTCTCTGCCTGACCTATAGAGCCCTTGAGGATGGACCTAAAGGCGCCATCAGCTCCCTGCTTACTCGCTACCATCCCACAAGGTGTCTCCGCTCTTCGGGACACTTCCAGCTTGTTGTCCCTCGTTTCAAGCTCACCAGATGGGGAGCCAGGGCCTTCTCTGTCGCTGCCCCCAGCTCTGGAACATCGTGCCTGTGGAGATCAAAACTCTACCCTCCCTGGATCTGTTCAAAAAGGCCTTAAAAACGTGGTGCTTTTCAAGAGCCTACATAGGTTGAACTGCAGGGTTTTTGTTATGAGCTGGTTCTTGAATTAGGTGCCTTGACGCCCATTGGGCTAAGTTTGCACACAACAAGATTCCTTTATTATTATTATTATTATTATTATTATTATTATTATTATTATTATTCCATGTAGACATTTACCAACCACTAATTCAATTATTTCTGCCTGGTTCACCATGGCCCATTTTAACGTATATCCATTAACGCTACCAATTGCTAGATTCGGGTCCACGCTGTTGCTTTCTTTATGATTTATCAGAGAGGACGTTGATGGAAGCTGGATGGCCACACAGAGCGGAAAGTGGTCACTTAATGTGATGTCAGAGATATTAAAGGAATAGATTCTACCACCACATTTGTTAGAAACAATAGCATTATAAATGGTTGTAGTACAGCCCATTCCGTGGAATGTTGAGGAAGGGACAGATGGTAAAGTAGAAAATTCATTTGCGAATCCTAATTCAAATTTAGCTAACAAATTATTAAATTGTTCCCCTAGAAGGGAGTGATTAAACTGTAAATGGCCCAAGCCATCATCCTGAGTTATTCCACACCTATTATCCTTCGCCATACTGCACAGAGTACAATAAAAATCCCCAAACAAGAGTATCATCAATTTACGTCTATAGGCCTTTTCCTGCAAAAACAGTGCTTTGGTCAATTTACTCAAAACAATAGATACATTGCCAGGAGGAATATTGATGTATAGGTTAACAAGAGCAATTGGAGTATCAGAAGCCAAGACAAGTACTAGAAGTTGAAATAAATGTCTGTAATGGGCTCCGTTACTCAAGCAAGGTCCAGTTTATTAGACAAATAAATACTCAAACCACCCTTTGCTCTTCCATGTAAAACGGCCACAGCTGGAGTATGGAAGGTCCTGAAGTCATTTAAATGGACCGGATCAAGACTCCAGGTTTCTTGAAAACAGAGCATATCTTGTGTCTGAATGAAATCCCACCAGATTGAATTGGCGATTTTAGATCTAATACCAGCAATGTTCCAAGAGGAAATTCTACACACCAATGGGACTATCAGGGTGATAGCCGGGATGACAGAGGCGGAACCAGTTGGTATAGAAGAGACCCTATGGTTACTGCCCACCTCTGATCCCCCATCTATAGTCGCGGAGCCCCCTGTGTGTCCCAATGTCCAGGAGATAGTCGGGGCTATACTAAACACTTTCCCCCCATCTGTCATTGTGGTTTTCCCATTACCAGAATAGGGGATGGGGTCAACCACTACATCTAGAGGAGTGAGGGTAGTATTATCTACCTGTAGTCAGTCATTGTTTTCTAGGCCTCTAAGAGTGTCAAAATGGATTAAATATTGGTACACCATATCTGCTGCCCAATGGTCCATCAAAATTTAGAGGTGGAGGGGGGGGGCTAAACACCTAGTTGGTCAAGATGGACAATAAAAATGACTGAGGGGAAGAATGTTAACAAAATCTGGGTCCAGTGTCCCGATATAACCTCTCTCGATTATAGTACGCACCAGATGTGGTGACCGAAATGATAGAATTACACAGTCACCCCTCAGTGTTTTATCTGAGGTGCCCAACCAGCTCACTCTTCTGGCCATTTTAAACTCTGAAAACAAATGATTTCTAAGCCCAAACTTGGTAGATAAAAAGTGAATGGATTTATTCCTTAGGGTCGACCAATGTTCAAAGGCATTAGGGGGTAATGAAGGAACATTGGCTAACACCACAGTATATGGTGTCGCTTCTGGGGGCAAATTGAAAGTAGGTAAACTTGAAATTGTACTTGTCTCAATTTTATCCTCAGCTCTTCTAGGTTGAACTGCTGGAGTTGAGAAAGGTAACCCAGAAGTATTATTTCCTGTATCCCCCCACGTTTTTGTATGCTCCAATCGACCAGTGACCTTGGCGTTATTAGTTTGATTTTGGCTTTGAGTTACTGGAACCAGTAAGTTAGTTTTGGGATTTACATTCGAACAAGTAGCAGTAGTTTGGGGTAGTATGGAAATTGATTTATCCTGGGTTAGCTGCTGATTAATATCAAGCTTTCCCTCAATATTGGTCAACCTTATCTCAAAATTCCTAACCTTTAAGCAACACTATCCTAAATTACCTGGCTAGAAAACTGACCACCTTAAGCAGATAATGCAATCACAAGAAAAATACATCACCAGGCAAGGGTCAGCAATTGGGAAGAAAGAAAAAAAAGAGGGCAGGCTTTCTCTGTTAACACCCAAGGATTTGGTCCAGCATCTGTGCTGACATTAGAGCTACAACAATCTTCCAACAATTCAGAAAGGAACTAACATGTCTTCTTTTCAAAGACAACATTACTGTAACCTGCTTGGGAATTACATCAGATCATACTGATGGGCTCCTGCCATTGTATAGTGATCAGTTGCTTCCTAGAAAGGTACACATTGTAGAAATAACTTTGTCTACAAATGTGTTAGGGGCCATCATGGCTGACAGTCAAAAAAAGGCTAGTCAGGGTTGGATGTGGTGATAGCAGTCTGAATCCTGAATCACAGAGAAAATCAGACACACTGAACCATGATTCTATGAAGAGGGGTAAGAAGCATACCCTCCACCAAGGTGATCTCTCTGCAGCCTCTGTAGCCATTGAACCAACGTCTATTACTGTGGGAGGACTTTGCCCAAGGTCTAAAATCCATTATAACTTAATGCCTGGAATATTTTTGATGGTCAGTTGTACTTTCTAAAACCTAGCTGATACGATATTACATGGAGAATAAGAAAATACCGAGAGGTTTGCGAATTTTAATATTTCCCAATTATGAAGATCTTAATCTATTGTGGGAATGGTAGGAAGGTCTTTATGTAGCCTCCTATAAAATTATGGAAATACTAATCACGAATTCTGAGTGAAAAGTCAAAAAGATAAGGGAAGAGATAGTCAAACTTTATGTAGCCTCTTAGAAAATTATGGAAATACTAATCACGAATTCTGAGTGAAAAGTCAAAAAGATAAGGGAAGAGATAGTCAAACTTGAAAAAGATATTGCATATCGAAAGACATTGGCAAGGGAGTGCTACAAGGCATTGGAATGATATGTGATAGACACTGTAACAAGAAGAGTAGAAAATGTGAACTTGCCGACTACATTGGTAGTTTGGCATTAGGAACACTGACAGAAATAGAATATGTGACCTTGCATGTTGCAGAGAACACCCTATGCTGTGTCATTGTCAGGCATTCAAAGAAGGAATGTGTGCCAAAACAGGTAAATACATAAATACATACAATTTTCTTTAGAATTTAAAATGTGACTCTGGAGGTATCAAGAATGACTTTCGGAAGAATCAAGAGCAAAGGAGAGAAAACCTCTGCCTGCTACCAGTTCTAAAGCAACATTTAGATGAGGTGATCCAGATACAGGAGCACAGGGAGCAAAAAAGGGGTGATGATTGAAAGTTCCATAGACTTTTACATTTCACGCTACTTTCTGGCATGGAGATTGACGTATCTTTCTTTTCATGAAATTTCCTTATTCTTACCTAAGCACTGCTCACACAATTCCTCTTGTTATCCATGGGATCCGCCTTGAATTCAAATTGTCATTTAATGATGGTTCTGGTTCTTTGATATAGCAGCCTAGGATTCGTGCTATTCTTGTGGGAATAAATCAAATTCGGACATGGCATTAGATTATCCAATGAACACAGGTTTACATAAAAGAGCAGAGGAGATAAAGGCGAACTATGAGGTAAATATATTGAGACTTTTCTGCAGGATGACCCAAGAGCTCGCATTCTGATTAGCTGGTCTGATTTTAAAGGAATGGCTGAATCAGGTCTAATCACAACCATTTAGCACAGATCAGTATTGTGAGAAGTATGAGACAGTCACTTAGTCATGTTAATATTGTCACTCAAGGAAATGACAGGATTTGTACAACTCTCAAACTCTTTTGGAAAGGGGCGACCATTCGGTCCCCCCGAACGTATGGCAGAGTACCACGATCCCCCCGGGAAGCCATCTTGGGCGGGAGGCGAGTCTCGGCTGGTATGCCCGAAGCGGCGTAGCCGGGGCGCGCCTTTTTCCCGCCCTGGAGTGGGCTGGCCTAGACACTGACACGGCCGGCCACGCCCTTGGGGCAGGCAGGGGCGGGTTTACGCCCGCCCTGAAAACGGATAAAAGGAGCAACAAGCCAAGGAAGCATCCTCTTGTTCCTGTGCTCTGAAGCTGCACCACCTCGCTGCACGTGAGCTCGAGACGGAACGAAGAGCCAATTTTGAGCGTTGTAATCTTTCTTGTTTGTTTTACAGATACTCTGTCGGAAAATGCCTAAGAAGGCGGGAAAGCGAATGACTACCGACCAGATGCTGCGTGTTCTCATGAAGGAGGTGACCGACCTAAAGAAGCGAATGGCGGAGAAGGACGAGGAAGGGGGGCCAAAACGTCCTCTGGCGGGAGCAGCTCCAGGAGGAAAAGGCAAGAGGCCGAGAAGGGGAGCAGCTGGGGGAGACGTCCCAGTTCCCTGTACCCCACTCGGAGCACCCACTCCTGTGCCGGAGGAAGGGAATCCGATTCCCGTGGTGGTCACCCCCGTGTCCGGGGAGGATATGCCGCCCGAGCTGGCAGCACAATTAGCAGCGTGGTTGGGTAAAGGTAGCAAGGCCGCCACGGCTGACGACGCGCAGGTGTTGATGAAGCAGCTGCGGGAAACAAGGGATGCGACGAAGGCACCATCGCCGGCTGCGGCAGTAGAGAAACCACCTGGCTCAGGTCCAGTCGCAGATACAGCTTCCGGTTCAGGTAAGCGGCCATTGCCGATTGCGAGGGATGAGTCGGCACCCTCTCGAAGGGAAAAGTTGGGTCAACATGTCCCTCTGGTTATCAAAGAGAAGATATGGGCAGGGGAGTATATAAACATCTTCTCGTTGCTTACTGATCATTATGAGATGGAGCATGTTAAGAGCCAGAAGGAGCTCATGCATCCGAGTGTTTGGCGCGCAAAGATGGCCGCCTTTAAGGTAAACGAAAACATTGGTAATTGGGGCAAAGCATGGGGGGTTTTTACATCCATCTTGGGTGAACGTAGGCCCGAATTGCTGCCCGAATTGCCGATTTATCAGTCACGGATCATGGGGTATTCGGTATCTCACGAGGGCAATCATTGGTTTTGTTACGACAATGTTTTCAGAAAAGCGAAAGAGCATGATAAAAACTTAACTTGGGATTGTTATGATTCTGTGTCCTGGTCCAAAATGGAGGATTCTGGTATGTTGAGGGTGCCTTTGGTAGGGAGTAACATTGGTGAAACTTCCCGCCAATATGCGGGGGCGCCCTTTCGATCAGGTACGAGTAACGACAATCACGCGAGGCCAATCGGCAACGCAGGTAAAAGGGGGGTTTGCTGGAACTTTAACAGGGGGAAATGTACGAGGCCCCAGGGGTCATGCAAATTTAGGCACGAATGTGGGGGGTGTGGGCAATCATCCCATCCTGAGTCCATGTGCAGAGCCAAAACAGGTGATAACGGGGGTAGAGGAGGCGCCAAACAGGTCTGACATAGTCCGAGGGGCGCCTTTACCTACTCCGATTGATACCATGGCAATGATTCCTTGGCTCAGCGAATACCCGGATCACGCTTCCGCTGGGGTGTTGCGGTACGGATTTTCATATGGTTTCCGCATCCCAGTGGGGGAGTTTCAGGGTATAGCAAAATGTAAAAACCAGATATCAGTCTTACAGCATACGACTGTGGTACAGGAAAAAATCGGGAAGGAGGTGGCTCGAGGTCGAGTCGCCGGTCCATTTAAGGTGCCACCAGTTGCTAACTTTGTTTGTTCCCCTTTAGGGGTGGTCCCCAAGAAGGACCCGGGTGAGTTTCGGCTGATACATAATTTATCAGCCCCACGTGGTCTTTCCGTAAACGATGCGATAGACCCGGAAGTGTGTTCGGTGCGGTACGCATCCTTCGATGAGGCCGTAGCCATATTGAATCGCCTGGGGCCCGGTGCGCTGATGGCAAAATCCGATATCGAGTCAGCGTTCCGGTTGCTCCCGGTACACCCAGACGATCAGCGTCTCCTTGGTTTCATGTTTCAGGGTCACTATTACATGGATAGGTGTATGCCGATGGGGTGCTCTATATCTTGTGCCTATTTCGAAAAGTTCAGTTGTTTCCTGCAATGGGTCTTCACAAGGAAGACGGGGTTTCAACATGTTATGCATTATCTCGATGACTTTTTGTTCCTGGGGGCAGCCGGGGATCCGGAATGTGGAGAGGCTTTGACTGCATTTTGTGTCTTGATGAATCAGTTTGGCGTGCCATTGGCACCAGGTAAGACTGTGGGTCCCTCGACTTGCCTCGAGTTTCTGGGGATCGAGCTCGACTCCAAAGAAGGTTGTTTTCGTTTACCAGGTGACAAAGTGTTAAAATTCAGGGCATCCCTGCAAATGTGTATAAGTGAGTCTAAGGTTAGGCTACATCAATTACAGCAATTGGTGGGACAGTTGAATTTTGCCCTAAGAGTTATACCGATGGCCCGCCCCTTTTCCCGCTCGATCGCTCAAGCCATGGTCGGCCTGAAGGAGGGTCATCATCGCACAAGGCTCTCGGCAGAGGTTCGCCAGGACATGCGCATTTGGTTGGCATTTCTGGCGGATTTCAATGGTCGAATTGTTTGGAACAAACCGGCCGTGTCCTCTGAGGAGCTGGGGCTGTGGACAGATTCGGCAGGGAGCATTGGTTTTGGTGCCATATTCGGCACTCAATGGTCGGCACAAAAATGGCCGTCATGGTGGCATAATAGTGGTCTGACAAGTAACATTGCGTTCTTGGAACTTTTTCCCATTCTGGTGGCCCTGAGAACTTGGCCCGAGGGGTTCAGAGATCACTCTGTGGTATTCTGGTCTGATAACATGACCGTTGTTGAGTGTATCAATAGCCAGGCAGCACGATGCAAATGGATTCTGAGATTGCTCAAGGAAATTGTGTTATTGTGTATGCAATTGAATGTTCTATTTAAGGCAAGACATGTCCCGGGGGTGATGAACCAGGCGGCTGATGCGCTTTCTCGTTTTCGTATGCAGGCCTTCTGGGGTTTTCTGCCCACAGCGGACCCGGTGGCAGCACCCTTTCCCGAAGCTCTCTGGTCTCTCGGTGCCCCGAACTACAGAACCTCGTGGGAGAGAGTTTAGCACCCAGGACGAGGAAGGCATATGAAGGGGCGTTCCGTTCCTATTGGGCCTTTTTGGGGGCGGCTAGAGGGGAGCTTTGGGGCCAGGAGGAGTTGGTAGTGAAATTCCTGCTGTCTTTACGTCAGGCAGGCAAATCAGTGGCTACGGCCCAGAGGCATCGGGCCGCCATTTCCTTTGTGGCTAGGGCTCATGGGATCCAGGACCCGACAGCGTCTTTCGTTGTACAAAAAGCGCTACGTGGGTGGCAACGCCTTGAGGGTCGCAGAGTAGATGAAAGGCGCCCGATAGGTTTGGATAGGTTGGCCCTGTTATTATCTAGACTCCCTGCAACATGTTCATCCCAGTATGAAACAGTGCTATTCCGAGCCGCTTTTACGCTGGCATTCCATGGGGCTATGCGGGTAAGCGAACTAGTGGCGAGGAACAAGCAGGATGTGATGGGGGGACTGTGCCAAGGGCACGTTCAGATCAGAGGGGAGACAATGACTGTCTCGTTCGTCAGGTCCAAGACCGATCAGGGCGCGATGGGTGATTGCATAATTATACAAAGGTTCCCCTGATCCTCCATGTGCCCGGTGAGTTGTGTGGAGGAATATTTAGCACAAAGGGTGGCATCATGGGGGGGGACCTTGTTGAGACACGCTGACGCCACCCCACTGACGAGGTTTCAGTTTCAGCGGGTGCTTGCGATGTCGATTGCCGCTGCGGGCTTGAACCCGGGCGAGTTTGGGACCCATTCCTTTCGGATAGGGGCTGCTACAGAGGCGACAGCCAGGGGTCTGAATGTAGAACAAGTTAAACGTGTGGGGCGTTGGTCCTCCGATTGTTATAAGAGGTATGTGCGGTTGCACATGTTGTGAAGCTGTAATGATGTACTCACGCTTCTTGTTTTTGTTTGGTTTCAGTTGCGCAAGCCTACGAGGCGGGGCGGACTATGCAGTCGACCCAACACAGGGCCAGCGGTCAGACATCACCGGCTGTGAAAAAGGAGGTGTGGGTCGTGGGACACTCATACGTGAGGCGTGCCGCGGACGTATTCAAAGCAGGTGACATGATTCACGTGGCTGGGGAATACGGGTACAGTGTGTCCTTCTACGGAAGGGGCGGACTCTGTATTGACCAGTTTCAATCATTTTTCGAGGGTTTGCTAGGGCGGACGAGGTCACCGCCGTCTATAGTCATAGTACATCTTGGGGGCAATGATTTGGTCACCACTGGTAGACGACTTCTTCTTGAGGCGATGCTTTCCACTGTAAGTTGGTTAGCGAGGAGAGTTCCAGGGTGCACAATTGCATGGTCCCATATGATCCCACGAAAAGTATGGCGGGGGGCTATTTCTGTTTCTGCTCTGAATCATTCAGTAAGGAAAATTAATAACAAAGTGAGTAGATTGTTCCGTTCCGAAACACTGCATTCTATTTCGCATGGTTGTGTTACTGGTGACAGTATGTATTTGGGGGATGGTGTTCATTTGTCCCGGGTGGGGAACGAGTTACTCATAGGAGACTTCATAGCTTGGCTAAAGACTTTAAGACATGACCTTTAGGTAGGAGTGTTGTGGGGGGTCCGGATAGCCGGTCAACTATCCGGCCTGTGGCGGTAAGGTCATGATCGGTGAGCACTAATTGGAAGAACCCTATGAGTGGGCGTCACCCATTACGGATGGGAGCGCTCGAGGGAGGTGGCCATTGGCCCCTCAACGGGGAGGCGGTCCCTTCTAAGGATGGGCCGCCGAAAGGAAAGGAAAGGCGGTCAAGGCCCCTTCCTGGGTAGGAGGGGCTACAGCCCCCTCCTGGAGAATTTCCCGGGGCCAGGACATCTGCGACGGCAGATGCGGTAAGTTGTGTGGGGTTTGGGGAGGGGGTCTACGCTACCTTCTAGATACCTCACACGAGTCCTCGGACGACCTTTAAGTGGCGTCGAGTTTATTGGGGCCCCCGTCAAGTCAAGGGAAATTGGTAGTTGCACTTGAGGTACACCTCTGTGCGGTCGCCCCTCACAAGTGAGGGGGATGTTTCTGGTTTAGGGATCTTGACACCGGTTACGACCTTGCCGTTGGCCCTTAAACGTTAGGATGTACAATTTCAAAATTTCAAGTTAAATGTTTTGTAGGATGTTAGTTCGGCTAGGAGAACCTTTGTATTAGAGAATATGTTAAGGTTAGCCAAACATCGCAATGTGGTAATGAAATTGTACATAATATGAAACTGTTATTTTAATGTTTTAATTTTGTTTCATATTTTAATAAATACGGCCGGGAGGGTCACTCCCTCCCGTCTTCCAAAAGTTCAGAACTGTTTCCGGTTTCCCATCCTTGGGGATTGTGTCGAGAGGGGGTGGCGGGTATCTCAGCCATATGGAAAGGGGCGACCATTCGGTCCCCCCGAACGTATGGCAGAGTACCACGATCCCCCCGGGAAGCCATCTTGGGCGGGAGGCGAGTCTCGGCTGGTATGCCCGAAGCGGCGTAGCCGGGGCGCGCCTTTTTCCCGCCCTGGAGTGGGCTGGCCTAGACACTGACACGGCCGGCCACGCCCTTGGGGCAGGCAGGGGCGGGTTTACGCCCGCCCTGAAAACGGACAAAAGGAGCAACAAGCCAAGGAAGCATCCTCTTGTTCCTGTGCTCTGAAGCTGCACCACCTCGCTGCACGTGAGCTCGAGACGGAACGAAGAGCCAATTTTGACCCACCCACCAGCCCCTGAGGACAGCAAGTGGTTTTGAATAAAATTCGATGTGTAACTCTAATTTTCTTTACAGGTTCGGATTATTATCGTGATAACTTTGAATATGCAATAAAGAATGGTCAATTTGTGGTATGTTTTGCAAATAAAGTAATCCTGCTCTAGTGTTGATCAATAAGCATGCTTTTTAATAAAGTTATTGTTGTTACTGTCTTTTTATTTAGTCATTTAGTTTAGAATTGTCGTATTTATTTTTGGTCGGGCGGTAAGGTCATGATCGGTGAGCACTAATTGGAAGATCCCTATGAGTGGGCGTCACCCATTACGGATGGGAGCGCTCGAGGGAGGTGGCCATTGGCCCCTCAACGGGGAGGCGGTCCCTTCTAAGGATGGGCCGCCGAAAGGAAAGGAAAGGCGGTCAAGGCCCCTTCCTGGGTAGGAGGGGCTACAGCCCCCTCCTGGAGAATTTCCCGGGGCCAGGACATCTGCGACGGCAGTTGCGGTAAGTTGTGTGGGGTTTGGGGAGGGGGTCTACGCTACCTTCTAGATACCTCACACGAGTCCTCGGACGACCTTTAAGTGGCGTCGAGTTTATTGGGGCCCCCGTCAAGTCAAGGGAAATTGGTAGTTGCACTTGAGATACACCTCTGTGCGGTCGCCCCTCACAAGTGAGGGGGATGTTTCTGGTTTAGGGATCTTGACACCGGTTACGACCTTGCCGTTGGCCCTTAAACGTTAGGATGTACAATTTCAAAATTTCAAGTTAAATGTTTTGTAGGATGTTAGTTCGGCTAGGAGAACCTTTGTATTAGAGAATATGTTAAGGTTAGCCAAACATCGCAATGTGGTAATGAAATTGTACATAATATGAAACTGTTATTTTAATGTTTTAATTTTGTTTCATATTTTAATAAATACGGCCGGGAGGGTCACTCCCTCCCGTCTTCCAAAAGTTCAGAACTGTTTCCGGTTTCCCATCCTTGGGGATTGTGTCGAGAGGGGGTGGCGGGTATCTCAGCCATATGAATCTTTGTTCGAATCTTTCAGGTACAACTCGCAAAATATGAACATTTTCCAGTTTAAAATTCATTCATTTTTAATGAATATGAAACACGAGGATTATTTTAAGAGACTTTTTCAATACAACGGTTAATATTAGAATGTCTTGTACAGTGTGGTTACCATATAATTGAAAGGCAAACTTAGAATGTGTCATTTCAGAGTAGAACCATATATTTCATGTTGCATGTAAACTTGTTTCTATGTTCAGAAATAACAGTCTTTATTAAAAAAAAAAGAGCTAACAACATCTGGTTCTATGCATTTGTTTGGCTTCCTATGTACCAGAAGTTATTGTGGCAGAACACACGGTTCACAAGGTATTGCCAAATGCTTTAGTGAAAAGGCAGGACTTTTCATGTGCAGTGATTTCACGTTACATTTTATAGTCTGCTGATTCCCAAGAAAGCAAAATGAATATGTACTGTGGTATCGATGTGCCGTTTTTCCATTTGAAGTTATACATTTGAAGGCAGAATGCAAATATTAATAAACCAATGACCATGTACTGCCAAAATGGTGCTTTTAAAAAGTTATAAGACTGTCTATCTTGATAGAGTGCAATTGAGGTTCTCAGATTTTGGCCCAAATATGTTACAGTAGGCACACGCCAAGGCCAATAATTTTATCCCGCAGGCAAGATGCATGCTGACTAGTATATCCTTGCCCCCAGCATAACTTGATACCTAAAAAAATGCCAACTCTGACAATGTTCAACAGTATAATTATGGATTCGAGGTTAGAGTGAAGGTCTCGCTTTATGCACACATTCCCAAAAATATAATTAGCATATATATGTTTGCCCAGGATATTGTGAAACACATGAAAAAGAGGGTTCCATTTGCAAGTTTATTAAACTATCATCTAGACTCTTTTAGGTTATGTTAGCACCCCTCTCACGCTTACGGCTTTTTGCTGTTTGAACAGTTTTTATTATTTTTATTTTAGAGTTGAAAATACAGTCCCATTATCGCTTTGCATGTTTTAGTTCTTTAAACAATGTAAGACTTTTTTTAGCTTTTTTCTGTTTCGAGTTGTGTTGTGTTTATTTAAATGATTTTAAATGTTTATCTTATTATTCGATGAACACCAACGCACTTGGAGAAGTGTGGCTCACTGGTTAGAGGAGGCAGACCTGAAAGCAGAGGTCAGCCTGGGACCAGGGTTCCATTCCTGGCTCGGGAGTCTTGAGTCCTAAAATGTCCACGGACTCGACAATTCTTGCTCCGGTGCCTACTCGACTCATGGGTTCACACTCTGCGACTCTGGGCAATAGCTTGCTTAATCTCCACAACGGCCCCTCGCAGTGGGATGCCTGGCTTTCACCTTGTAGATACTCTGCCGGGGTTATCTCACAGGGGAATACCAAGACGGGTTCCCTAAGCAAGCGCTTAGATACCGGGTCGGTGATTTGCGCTATATATGTACATTTACACTTGTTAAAGCGCAACAGCACTAAATTTTGCATTGGCATTAATACATATCATGCTACTTTTCCAGCCATACAGCTTTGTTTCTGGTCACTTTTTGACAACATTTTCTGTACTAAACATTGGTCCTCATAATCTGATATAGACTACGATTATTTCGCTGAAGACATCACCTGTCTGTCCAAGATAAGGTAGCAGCCTCCAGCGCCATTTTCCGTCTAATAGTGAACGCAATATTCAGTCTAACAGTGAACATGCTTTGCAGCTGTCTTGTAATCCAGGACCTTTTAAGTGCTTATTCTTCTTTATTGTCCCATCTCTAACATGCTCCAGCATTTGTACTCTGCCGAAGGGTTCCTCATTTTCAGAATTTTTTTGTATCACAAAATAGGTTTTCACACCTGTAAATCCCTGATTTTGCTGCTAATACATGCATTTTCCAACGTGCGTCGTGTATTGACTTTGTGAACTGGCATGAAAATGTAACATTTCTTCAAATGCAGCTGTTTAAAAAAAACACAGATGTACTGGGTGGTGTCCAAGTGACAGATTTTGTATGTTGTACCGTGTTTAAATAATGTTGGGGCATATTATCAAGGGGGTTTATCTCCGCATTTTTGGCTTTAAAAGCCAAGAAAGCGGAGATAAAATGATCTCCCTATTACCTAGCTGTCGCTAACCCCAGTTAGCGACAGCTAGTAGGAGATAACGACCATCTTTGGCCCCGCTTTGCATGTCAGTGATATTTATCACTAATGACATGCAAAGTGGGCGTGCCAAGATGTTAGCGACTGGAAACAGGCGCTAACATCGCTATCTCCTATTACCAACTTTTGGAGATATTCGCGCTATGCGCGAATATCTCCAAAAGCTAACACCTGCCCCTGAGCAGTTCTTAGCCATGTTATCCAATGGTAGGTGGATAACATGGCTAAGAGCATTAGCTCGGTAATCCATGAGTATCGCTAACTTTTCAGCGATATTCATGCATTTCGGCCGATTTATATCGCCTAGGAGATAAACCTTGATAATAGCAAGGTTCCTAAGCAATAAAAATCGCTGCAGCTCGGCGATAAAAATCGCCGCAGCTCGGCGATAAAAATATCGCCGCTAACCTAACATAGCGATAATTATTGCTAGTTGTTGGTAACATGCCCCTTTGTTTGATCATGTAAGACCTACTGTACATACTCTTGTACCGTTGTTTTCTCAGAGAGGATGTCCAAGGTCATTCATGAACACTGTTACCTGGCGTACAGACACCTAACTAAGGTCTACCATTCCTTTCACAGCCAAGAGTCTGGAGAGTGAGAACTGCATAAATAAACCACGAATCTTCATAAAGTAGCCAGCAGATCCTATGTTTCCTCATGTGTTGGCAAACACCTGTAAAGCAACTCCCTAAATTCTTTACACTGTTTACTCACAAATCAAATTCTTTTTTAATCCCAAGTTCCTCCCACTCTTCACATCTAGTTATACATTGTGTCACATTTGCAACATCCCAGAGATTTACGGGGCATATTATCAAGCAGGGCAATAGGCAATTATCCCCGCTTTAGCGGCTGTTTTCGGCCGCTAAGCGATGATAATTCTAT
The DNA here is from genome assembly GCF_964263255.1 of Lissotriton vulgaris. Taxonomy (NCBI): domain Eukaryota; kingdom Metazoa; phylum Chordata; class Amphibia; order Caudata; family Salamandridae; genus Lissotriton; species Lissotriton vulgaris. The sequence goes on from NC_141696.1 coordinate 783,466,626, forward strand.
CGCACTATTAGCAAGCTGACGCTAACTGATGTTAGCGACAGCTTTTAGGTTATAGCGAGCGGTTTGGGGCCCGCTTTGCATGTCAGCGATGTTTATCGCTAATGACATGCAAAGTGGGCGTACCCATTCAGTTAGTGACTGAAAGCAGTCGCTAACAACGCTATCACCTATTAGCAAGGCAGACGTAGCAATGGAAATATTCACGCTAAGAGTGAATATCTCCAAATACTAACACTTGCTCAGACCAGTTCTTAGCCATGTTATCCAATGGGCGGTGGATAACATGGCCAAGAGCATTTCGTCGCTAATGCCTGAATATCGCTGTATTCTCAGCAATATTCACGCATTACGCAGCTATTGCTGGATATTTTAGCACAATGGAGAAAAATGCTAATAGCATGTTTTCTCCGCTAACATATCCAGCGATAGGCAGCTTTAAAAAAAAATGTGCTAAGTGCATTTTGTGATAAATATTGCTATTCCTTTTTTTTTTTTTTTTTTTTTAATTTTTATTCAGGCATAATAAGTAGGACATCATTACAACAGTACATCAAATCAAATTTAACTCAAATAATACAATATTATAGATAATTGAATTACAGGGTTTGTGATCAAAAAAGATAAAGAATCAACATATATAAAATTTTAAATAGTTATAGATTATACAGCAAAATAAACACATTCTAAACCAATCATAAACATGGTCAAAAAAATCACCCAATACCACCAGGGACGATGCTATTTTTCCATTCAGTTATTGGATACCACAACGCATCTCCTCGTAATTTGGATTGTATCCCTCTTGTTTTAAATATTGCAGATTCATATCTATAAACTGCCAAAAGGCGTGCTAGCCACATCTGAAAACTTGGAGGCTCTGCATCTTTCCATCTCGCAGATAGAAGTATCCTGAAGACCGCCATACCAATAAAAACTAATCTTTCTTCATCTTTTCCCAGATTTAAAGTAAGATCATGACCAAAAATAAAGAGGGTTTCTGATTCTGGTATTATATGTCCAAAGATTTCCTCCCAAAAAGAATTTATCATGGTTTTTAGTAATGTCAAACTAGGACAAGTGTAGAACATATGAGTAAGAGTTGCCGGCCCTTGACTACATCTTGGGCATAAATCATTCTCTCGTTTACCCCATGTGAATAGTTTAGCAGGAGTAAAGTAAAGGTCAAAGATAGTTTTGTACAATTGTGCCTTAAGATTGCTTGCCATCAATAACTTTTGACTCAAAATTAAGACCTGGTCTAAATCCACATTTGGGTTATTTAATTTTAAACACCACTTTTTTTCCGTTTTATCAAGATCGTCTTTCTTCATGCTTAAAAGAGTGTTATATAGAGTTCCAATTCTACTATTTGTCCTAAAAATTACGTCCATTATTTCATACTTTTGTAGGCAGATTAGTGATTCCTTAGCTTTTAGTATGGAAAATATCTGTGCAAACTTCAAAAAATCCCCATTTGGCAAATTATATTTAATTTTTAGATCTAGAAAAGTTGTGTCATAGTCTTTTATTAAAAAATCGCCAATTGTCTTAATTCCTATCTTAGCCCAATGTTTTAAAAAGGCAACTGAATCCTGTATTTGAATAGAATTAGAGTAAAGAAGTGGTGTATAGCAATTAATTTTCTCAACTTTACTATATTTAGCAATTTTACTCCAAATTTTCCAAGCATTAATCATAATTTCACCTTTAAAAGCTTTATAATTTCTTGTCTCAGTTTTACGCAATAACAAGCCTTCTGCCTCTCGCCCAACTATAAGTTCATAGATTGACGGTATTTCAGCATGCTCCTCTATATTTCCTTCGCTATAACCTCTGATCAGTGGCAAAAGCTGTTTTAGTTGTGCTGCCCAATAATATAATTCCATATTAGGTATAGTAAGGCCGCCTTTCTCGATAGGTAGAGACAGTAGTTCAATAGATCTCCTAATTTTCCCATTCTGCCACACAAACTTAGATATAAGTGAGTTAATTACTGCTAAAACCTCCTTTTTAATGGCTAGCGGTATTGCTCTAAATAAATATAGACACCTGGGTAGCGTATTCATTTTAACATAATTAACTCTCCCTATAATAGACAGATGAAGGCTGTTGACCCTTTTAAAATCGTTCTCAATTTTTTTCAGTAATGGATCAAAATTAATTTGTGTGATTGTTTTAGTGTTTGCACAAAGTTCAACGCCTAGATAAGTAGCTTTTTCAATTCTTCGAGGATCAATGCAAACTGTGTCCGGTGTGCTTATTATAATCGTCTTTCCTTTGTTAAGAGAATACCCAGAGTAAGTCCCAAACTCCGAGGTAATTACCTCTATTTCATGAATAGCTTCTGTAGGATCAGGTGTGACTATCGCAATATCGTCAGCATATGCCAATATTTTCGTTTCATACTGAAAACTAACAATCGGTTTAATAATAGGGCTCTCTAATAATTTCAAAATAAGAGGATTGATATATAAAGCAAATAACAGGGGTGAGCATGGGCAACCTTGTCTAGTGCCTCTTGTTATATTAATAGATTCAGAGAACAATCCAGCAGCGAGGACTTTCGCTTTGGGGCGGTGATACATTGATTTTATTGAGTTAATAAATTTGGGGCCAAAATTATTACGTGCCATAACTTCCCATAGGAATTTCCAGGTGACACGGTCGAAAGCTTTCTCAGCATCCAGTAAAATCAGAGACATTCGCTCCCCCCTAGCTGACATGACGTCAAACAAGGCAATTGCCCTACGGATGTGTTCAGTGGTTCCCTTTCCAGGGATGAAGCCGTGTTGCCATGGGGAGGCGAGCTGTTCTATGACCCCACTGAGCCTGAGTGCTAAAACTTTTGCATATAATTTGGAATCCGAATTAATAAGGGATATGGGGCGATATGATGTGAGAAGCTCTGGGGATTTCCCCTTTTTTGGAAAGACGACTATATTAGCTTCCTCCCAAGAAGTTGGAGGTACACCATTATATTGTATTCCAAGAAATAAATCATGTAGGATCGGCAGTAGCTGATGGCTAAGTATCTTAAATAGCTCAATCGGTATTTTATCTGGGCCTGCTGCTTTGCCAGAGGCTAACAATGATAATGCGTTCCTGACTTCTGTAATTGTTATTTCTTTTTCAAGGTCCTCCCTTGTATCAGTGTCCAATGTTTCCATAGCCTCAGAGTTACTGAGAAAGTTATTTACAAAGGCTTCTATTTCTTTATCTGGTCTGTTCATATCCTCTGTATATAATTTCTGATAATAACCTTGAAACTGGGAATTGATTCCGGCTGCATGAGTAAATGTCTGTCCATTTTCTATTATAGTAGCTATGTCCCTTTTTGTAATTTTCTGGCGCGTGCTAAGTGCCAATTGTCTACCCACTTTCTCTCCGCTTTCATAAACTTGTTTCCTATGTGATTGGTATGTCTCAGCAGCTTTCTGACTGAGTTTAGAGTTTAATTCTGACTTTAGTATAGCTATCTGCATCGTCACCTGGGTTATATCTTGTCTAAGCCTGATTTTACTGGTATGCTCTTCTTCGGCTTTAGCTAGAGCAGTTATTTTCACTCCAAATTCTTGTTTTTCCCCATTCCTAATTTTAGTTTGATACTTAATAGTTTCCCCTCTTAAAGCGGCTTTATAAGTATCCCAAACAATATTCCTTGAAGCACTAAAGCGATTCATGTTGAAAAATTCTTCAGTCCAGGCTTTAATAAAATCAATATATTCTTGGTTGCATAGTAATTTCCTATCGAAAGACCATGTAGTTCTTTGACCATAATTAGTTTGATAATCAATTGATAGTAATAAGGGATTGTGATCTGATAGGGTTTTCGGAAGTTTCTTTATTTGCGAAGAGGAAGTTAAGTCTTTAGATGTAAAAATGTAATCTATCCGTACATATTTTTGATGGGGGTGTGAATAATACGTGTAACCAGAGTCTGCAGGGTTATTTTGCATCCAAATATCAGTTAGCCCTAGACTACAAACTAAATTACTAATAGCCTGATAAACCTTTGGTTTCCGACCTATATATTTTAATCCAGTTACCTGCAATGGCAAGGATGGTATTAAGGAAACGTTCAAATCGCCACAAAAAATTAATGGCCCTTGCCAAATGGCTAATTCTGTTTCCAGTTTTTCAAAAGTTATTGGATCATCCTGATTGGATCCATAAACAGTGCATATCGTAATTCCGTTAGCTAATTTGGCAATTGCCCATCTCCCATATGGATCTGATGCACAACGTATTCCATGTCCATAATGCCTCTTGGCCAATATTGCAACCCCCCTTATATTTGTCGTTTGAGTTGAAGCTACTATCAGATTATATCCCCTCAGTTTTAATAATGCTCTTTTGCTCCATGGAATATGGGTTTCCTGTAGACATAAAATGTCTACGGGATATAGTCTTAATAATTCTTCAAGTCGTACTCTTTTGTCTCTAGTCAATAGTCCTCCTATATTCCAGGTTTGTATATTAAGCTTACCCATTATTGATATGGTAGTTTTGTCGAGTAGTATTACTCAAATCATATTCCATATACATACCCTGCTTTATATTTTCCAAAATTAGTTCTACTCCTGTTATTATGCCTGATTTTTTTCCCCTTTTTTCTCCCATTTTCCCCTTCCCTTCCCCCCTCCCTCTGCGTCGTCCCTCCCTCTTGCCCACCCCTTCACCGCTTCCTCCCTTGTTGCTGAGGCTTCCAGACTCACCCAGAGTCTGTGTGATGAAGTTGCTGCACTTCTACTGAGCTACCAACATGACATAGAAGAGCAGAGAACAAAAAAAGAAAAAAAGAAAAGAAAAGAAACCACCCAACATACAATAAAAAGGACAAAGTATTCTTATCAGGATTCTACATCATATTCAAATATATCATATTATATCCTATTATTTCTCATAAAAGAGAAGAAAAAAGAAAAAAGCTCTTTGTATACAGTCTATATCATACATCCTTTGGTTGAACATTTCCTACTTCTATATACTATATACTATCTCCATAAAGAGAAACATCTTTAATTCACCCATCTAAACATACCGTCAAGACACGAAGATGAAAACATTTCTCCCCATAAATCATTAAAGTGTTCTGGCCCAAATAAGTTAGATTCTATGACATTTCGTCTAGATATGCTTTCGCCTTAATCTCAGACTGAAAAAACTTAGTCTGACCACAGTGGACAATCTTGAGAGTCGCTGGATTGTTCAAATAGGCCTGAGCACCCTTCTCTTGAAATGATTTGATAAGCATTCGCAGCCTCCATCGTCTTTCGACGGTTGCATGACAAAAATCAGGTCTCACAAAGAAAGAAAAACCATTACAAGCTATCTTCCGGTCTGGTCTCGCTTTATCTGCTATCGCCTGTCTTAGTAAAAAATTACCAAAGTACACTAGAACAGCTCTTGGATATAGTCCCGGTTTCGGTGGTAGATTAAAAGGGAAGCGATGTACTCTTTGGATTTCAATTTCCCAATTCCAACTCTGTAGTTCAGGCATTGCTTCGCTAAAAAGTTTAATAATAAAAGCTCGTATGTTCTCTCCCTCAACTTTCTCTGGAATTCCCAGGATGCGAAGATTATTGCGACGTTGCCTATTTTCGAATTCCTCGAGCTTCCACTTAATATCCACCAGTTCTGTTTCCTGTAATTTGATTTTCTCACAGTTCTCGGAAGAATCCTTCTCTGTTGCCATTACCCTTTGCTCCATCTCAGTTACCCGCTCTCCAATCCTTGTGCATGTCTTGGATAACTTCTTTACAACCCCCTGCATCTTATGCAAGGCTAAGCGGGATCTTTTGCTATCCTGGGCCGTCTCTTCTCTGTGAGCTGCTATAGCCTGGAGAATGGTCTCTAGTGCAGAGGGGGCTACTTCTGAGACTGTATCTACTCCAATATTGAATGGGGATCAGAATCTTACAATTGAGGGGCAACAGAATGCCATTATTAACCCTGAAAACCCTGAAAACCCTGAAAACCCCGAGAGCATTGCAAGTAGTGACACTCTGGATGTGCAGACTCCCAGTATAAATAACATTATAAATGACGAGGGTTTAAAAACCAACTCAACAGATCACCCTAAAGTAATAATACTGGATCAAGAAAAGCAGGTTGGGGCTGACCGGGCAATGTCATTCTCGGGCCCTGGGGGCAATATTCTAGGAATGCAGAATGAACAGATTAATTCTATGCCTGAGGAGCCTCTTCCTATGAATAATAATCAGATTGTACCTAATGTACCTAATGTAATAGTGACAACTCCAGCGCTAGGCAAAGCAACTATTATTATGGAGGAGATACCTAGTGTACCAAACGCATCTAAATCATCCCAACGCACAATCTCCAATCAAACTATAGCAAATAAAGAGACCAATGATTCAGTTCCGAATAACAGTTTGCACTTGCTTACACAACCGGGACAGCTGCAAGAGGGGGAAAAAGACCTCACGGAGTTCTACTCTTTTTCCGATGACACTGAAGAGGTAGGAGCGGATAATTTAGGAGAATGGTCTGAGAGCTTTGAATCGTCTGAAGAGGAATCAGAAATAAATATATACTCCTCAGAAGAGAGTTATGATGAAGAGGGACAGATATCCAACACTGTGAAAACTAAGTCTAAAAATAATACTAAAACTATGTTAAAGAAAGTAACAGCAAGTCAACTTGAATATACTAAGGCTTCTTCCGCAGATATCCCAGGTGATAAATATTGCTATTCCTTGGTAATGGGCCCCTATGTACTTTGCTAGGCACATTCCGTAAGGTCTATCAGTATATTTTCCTCTGCTTTTCTCATTTCTACTTTTAACAATGTAAAATTTCCTCTGGATTTATGTGCATATGGCCAGTGTGGGCGGATCGGTAAAATCAGTTAGTTCCTGTCTCCTGTAATATGTAACACATCCTCTTTCAAGTTGGTTTGTCAAAATAAAAAGAACAAGTTTCATACTTCCAACAGGTATACCAAACAGCTGACTGTCATATGTCTCACAACGACAACTGCTCAACCTCTATGAAACCGCCAACAGAAAACATTAAGGACAATACTTCATATTTATCCAACATAACAAAGATATGCAAAATTGTTATCTATACTAGTGCTCTTAGGAGTAGTTATTTGTGAACATGGTAACAGTAGCCCCCAACAGAGCGTAAGATAGAACTTCTAGTATACTTCAAATAACACTTAGAGATTATTATCAATTTTGGTAGATAAGAATACTCAACACTGAGAATCTCAATACACGCAACTCCTTCTAGTCACCAAAAGAAGATGTAGAGACCAGAAAGAAACCACCAAGTGGTACAGTGCTTTATTATAGTTGTTGATGGTGATATACTCCACTTTCTTCATTAATTTTCTGTCTTTCCAAAACTGTGAGTCCAGGATATCAAGGAGGAAACAGTTAGGTATGGGAAGAAAATCTTACTTTATGTTAAGAAATCCTAGAAATTTGTTGAAACAGGTTAAAGTGATAATATAGTTAGGTATGATACAATGATCCTATTTTACATTTAATAAAACTCAGGCATTCACTGAAACTAACAGAAATTAAAGTGACTTTATAGAAAGGTGAAAATATAAGTCAAAAATACAATTTTAAACTCCAAAAAATAACAACATTTGTCAGTAATAGTTCACTGAGATAAAAATAAGTGCACACCTGCCATATGCTGCTTATGATCTCACATACTACATTACTCATGAAATATTCAACGATGACATGATATGATTGATGACATCACAGTCGTCAATGATGACTCACCCAGGGCACCCAGGCACACTCGATCTATTTGGGACCCATGGGGTAAACCCTAAGCCACCATGGCCCTGCCAACTCCCCAGCCAGCATTTTTCCTCAGGTGCCATCATGGGAGCAGGCCATATTTCTGTGTGCTTGCACCTGCCGGGAGCAACCTTTCTTTATGCTCCCTCTGGAATTGAGCAATCCAGTGTCCCATGCCTGTGCACTCACTGTGTCCCCATGACATGTTAATTGTGTTGGACCTCAGGAAAACGGGTCCTTGGGGCCATTTCATTGCTCTGGAAGAGGGCTAAACACACACCACCACATCCTACTTCAATAAAAAAAATAGATATAGATAATTCATATATATGAAAAAAAATCCTTTAACCATGAAGAAAACGAGTGGCACTCACAGATGCAGTTCAATATCTTTTAATCTGTATCAGCACTTCTGTCCTGAAGCATTTTGGTCTTCCCGGATTTTCTCAAAGGAAATTTAAGACTCTCATAGCTAATGGAGACCTTCTGTCAAATTGCCCTTTACACCTTGTGATTTTAAATCTCATATCGTGCCAGCAATTGTTCAGTAACTTCTACATTTTGTAAACAGTAGTCTGCATTAATTCCATTGCAGTCTTCTTTTGAAGCTGCTTGGACCCAACCTCGGCAATCCATGGTGGCAGCCATAACCCAACATGTTTCAAATGTCCGTTCTGACTTGGTACTGTGGGTGTTTAGGAACTCTTCTGGTGGCATACTTTTCAGAAGAACCTCGATGCCTAATATGAAACAAACTCTTTCATGAAGAAAATGAGTCACACTCACGGATGCAGTTCAATATCTTTTAATCTGTATCAGCACTTCTGTCTTGGCGCGTTTCGGTCTTCATGAGCTTTTTCAAAGGAAATCCGAGACTCTCATGGCTAATGGCGACCATCCGACAAATTGCCCATTATATAGTATTGGCTCCCTAGTGGACATCCCTGGTGGATATCAGTGAAATGCACTGTGAGACTTGTGGTCATTCATGTGCTTTACCTGCCCTCCAGTGGGTGTTTAATGCCATTTTTTCACCATGTGATTTTAAATCTCATACTCTGCCAGCAATTGTTTAGTAACCACTGCATTTTGTACACATTTGCTTGGCCTACATCCATTCATTGCAGTCTTATTTTCGAAGCTGCTCAGACCCAACTTTGTCACTCTGTGGCGGCATATATATGTGAGTGTTGAAATTATAGTTAGTTGGACATTTCACTAGTACAAAACCAGAGAAATTTGCCCTTTATAGTTAGCTGAGCTAACTATAACTTGCGCCCCCGCAATGCACTGATGATGATGCCACATATTACATCACTCATGACATGGTCAGTGACATCACTGATGACATCTCAAATGACATCACTGATGACATCATCCAGTGACTGTTCGTTTCTGAAAAGTTTAAGTATGTTTTATATATATATATATATGGACATCAGTCCCTTTATTTTTTGTTAAATAAATTATCCACTCTGCTCTTCACTTGAAAATTGGATTTTGCTGTCCTGATTGCTGCGAGCGGGGAGGTGAGCTTGAGGTCCTCACCTGGTTTCCCTTCGCCGAGCATTGGCAAACAGGAACATTGTTGCGTATATATATATTACCTACTGGCGGTCGCCAGTAGGTAGTTATAGTTAGGATTTTTTTCAATGCAAAATCTCACAATTCTATTTGGAATGACTTTGGCGCCGGTTGACGAATCTGTTTGAAAATTTCCTCAAATTTGCCTCGTCAAGCTTCGGTCCATCCCTGAAAGTTTGGGGGGGATTCGTCAAGCGGGGTCCGAGATAAAAGGGGAGTCCCAAAACGTGTTTTCCCCTTGTTAATTTCCTTTTTTTTTTTTTTTTTTTTTTTTTTTTTTTTGAAAAAGATGGTACATAAATGGACAAATTTCAACAATTATTACATACATGATAAGAATTTGATAAATATTTTATATATTTACATACATTTTTTAATACATTTTGTTAGCGGGAACGAGGAAAAATAAATAGATAAATAGGGTTAGAAATCAGCTTCAATTAATTGGAGACGAACAAAGTTTTTATCCATTTCTATCTGTTCTCCAATTAGTTACAGTAGCCCATAGGCGTATACCCTCCTTACGCTGCCTCATGCCTTTATATTCATAGAGGCAGGATTCTATGTTATGAATTCCTAGAAATCTCGAGAGCCACATCTGAAAGGATGGAGGGTTCGTATCTTTCCACGCCGCAGAAATTAAAATTCTAAGTACAGCAACAGATAAAAACATTAGATCTCTTTCAGCCTCGCCTAAACCCAACTTAGAGTCTGTACCCAGTAAAATTAGAGTAGGGGATAGGTCGATGGACTGACCTAGCAGCCCCTCCATAAATTTCATTATTTCTTTTTTAACATTTTCCAACTGTTTGCAGGAAGAAAACATATGTATAATGTCAGCCTGACTTTCATTACATCTGGGACAATTATCATTTTCGCTTAGACCCCAGGCAAAAATCTTCGTGGGTGTATGGTAAAGATTAAAAATAGTCTTGTAGTGTTGTGCGCGAAGGTTTGATGCCCGGAATATTTTTTTATTCAATACGAGAGCGAGGTCGAGATCGACATCAGAATCTCCTAATTTTGTCGCCCAGTTAGACTCAACCTTCTCAATATCATCCGGGATTTGGTCCAATAGGCAATTATATAAAATCTTAATCTTCCTACAACCTCTATTTAATAACTCAATCAGTGGAAAATCTGCTGTATGTGAAATCTGTGGCCTGACTGCTCTAATTGCCCTGGTAACTTGACCATAAACCAGCCATTGACTGTCTGGAATACTAAATCTTTCCTGTAGCATTTCGAACCCCAGAATTTCACCTTCTTCAATTACATCTCCTAAGGATCTAAGCCCCAACCTTTTCCACATCAGCAAATTATTATCATTTTTTAGTTGAGGAAAGAGAGATGAATTATACGGTTGCAGATAGGAATTGATTTTTGGGATATTAAACATTTACATAATTGCTTTCCAAACCTTCCATGCGCCAATCAGTGTCTTCAGTCTTGTTTTTTTATAAAAGCTTCGTTCCAATTCGCATTGAAATACATTTATAGTCTTTTCACCCAATAGCATCCTATATATCTGGGGCGGGCATTGTTGATCTACAAACCCAGGTGTTATATCAGGTACAGATGTAGATTGAAATAGAGTAGTCATTTGGGTTAGCAAGCAGGCCCAATGATATAACTTTAAATTCGGCAATCCCATCCCACCCCTTTCTCTGGGCAGTGCCATTAAGTTTGTAGATCGCCTTACCCTGCCGTATTGCCATACAAATCTGATAAACATAGATTCAAGTTGTTTCATGATCCTGTCCTCTATTGCTAAAGGGATGGCCCGAAATAACTAGAGAACTCTAGGGAACATAGACATTTTAACTGCATTTACCCTTCCTATTAATGAGAGGTGTAGCACATCTATTCTTTTTAATTCCTTCTCAATATCCTTAATAAGTGGCAGATAGTTCTCGCTTACAATTTTCTCAACATTGGCATTCATTTTTACCCCTAAATATATGGCAGAGTCGACGAATCTATAGTCAGTTTTGGCTATATTTTTAGAACAAATAACCTGCGTTTTTGTTTCATTTAGAAGATAGCCTGACTCTTCCCCAAACAGTTTAGCCATTTGAATTAGAATAGGAAGAGTTTGTTGTGGATTATTTGTAAACACTGCAAGATCGTCAGCATAGGCCAGTATTTTACTTGAATAACCATTGCATATCACTGGAGCTATCTCTGGGCAGTTAAGAATACACTGTATAAGGGGGTCAATATACAGCGCAAATAGAATAGGGGAACAGGGACAACCTTGCTGAGTCCCTCTTTTTATATGTATAACCCCTGATTTCTCGCCCATTGCTGTTACCTTAGCTGTTGGTTCTACATACATGGCTTTAAGGGCCCCTATAATATTGGGACCAAATCCCCTCGCCTCTAAGATAGCCCAGAGAAAGTTCCAGTCCACATGATCAAACGCCTTCTCTGCGTCGAGCAGGATCATAGCGACATCCCCCCCCACGGCAGCCTGGGCATCAAACAAAGAGATTGCCCTACAGGTATGATCCGTTGTACCCCGACCGGGGACAAACCCATGCTGCCATGGGGATACTAGATCGCCGATTACCCTACTCAGCCTCTTTGCCAGAATTTTAGAATAAAGCTTAGTATCGGAATTTATTAGTGAAATGGGTCGGTAAGACCCCGCGTTTTCCGCCGGTTTCCCCTTTTTATGGAAGATTGCTATATTTGTTTCTTTCCAAGAGGCGGGTGTTGATCCTGTACACATAACACCATTAAACAAATCTACCAGAAGTGGAGTGATTTCGGTTTCTATTGTTTTATAGACTTCTAAAGGTATCCCGTCGGGACCTGAAGCTTTACCTGAGGCCAATTCCCACAATGCGACTGTTACTTCTAATAATGTAATTTCTTCTTCCAATTTTTTTTGATTGAGTCTTCTAAAAGTGGGCCCCGATCTCCCCTGGTTTCTCAGTAGGTTCTTCCTGCTCATACAGCTGCTGATAAAATGTTTCGAATACTCTTAAAATGTCCTTACTTTCTGTATACCTGATCTCATCCTCTTCTATACATACAATAGTGTTTCTTGTTTTTTCCTGCCTTAACCTGAGGGCAAGTGCTCTCCCTGCCTGCTCACCGGTCTCATATCTTTTAACCCTATTTGATTGGTATTCTCCTGTGACTTTCATGGTTACTTCTTTCTGGAGTGCGGCTTTGATTGTCAGTAAAGCTTCCTGGCTTGCAGTGGTATTAACCCCTTTGATTATATCAGTCATATGTTGTTCTTCTACTTTTACTAACTCTTTCATTAAACCATCAATCTTATTTCTATCTTCCTTTCTTAATCTTGCTGAACAGCTAATAGTTTCACCCCTCAATGCTGCCTTAAAAGTTTCCCAGACTGTGTTTCTAGACGCACTGTACCTATTTACTGCAAAGAATTGTGGGACCTAATTTTTCAGATGATCTATAAATCTTTTATCACTAAGGAGCTTTTTCTCAAAGGACCAGGAATTGCTTTTTCTTTCCCTCTGACCTATACTATATGATAGAATTAATGGATTGTGGTCAGAAACCACTTTAGGAAGTTTAAGTATGTCAACTTTCGATAACTCAGAGGACGAGATCAGGAAGTAATCTAATTTCATGTATTTTTGGGCAGGATTAGAGAAGTATGTGTATCCAAAATCCAAGGGGTTTTTGACCCCCCATACATCAAGCATCCCGTGAGAGCTTAGAAGAGATCGAATAGATTGAAAGACCTTGGGTTTCCGACCTGCATATGGTTCAGATCCGACCCAATCAGCTGAAATATTAAAATCCCCCGCTATTATCAACGGTGTAGCCCAACCCACAAGTTCAGTTTCTAAAAAGTCAAATATTTCAGGCTCATCTTGATTGGAGCCGTACACCACACATAACGAGAACCCAAGGTCTAAGTCAGCAATTACCCATCTCCCATTGCTATCCGCCTTCACTTTCCTTGCTTTACCTAGGGGACCTAGAATCAGTATAGCTACACCTCGAATTGTAGACGACTGTGTAGAACAAGCTATTAACTCAAAGCCACCCAGTGAAAGTAGATTGCGTTTTGACCATGGGAGATGGGTTTCTTGTATACAGATAATATCAATCCTTTCATGCCTTACTAAGAATGCCAGTCTCTGCCTCTTCCTCCAGTCATTCAGTCCTCCCGCATTAATAGTGCATATTTTAGTGCTTGCCATTTAATTGTTTATATATCTCATCACTCAGATCCCTAATCATGTTATTGTCCGTCTCAACGAATCTTTGTCCAAAATTGTACCACTTTCCTTTTTTCTCGATTTTCCACCCTTCCACCAACCAATCCCACCCCTCAACCCTCCCTCCCCCCTTCCTCCTTGACCCTTGCCCCCCCACCCTCCCCAAACCGGATCCAGGTGTGGGCACCCATGGTCAGAGCGCCTCAGTGCCCCTCCCCCCCCCCCCAGCCATGCGTGAGTGTATTATTTACATACATAGAAAAGTCTTTGTGATCAAGGATTCTTTTCTTTTACTCCTCTGGAAAAAGTTTTCGTGTATTATTTCACTTGTAGGTAATGATTGTTATTGTTCTCACTTCATTTTACACAAACTAAACATTCTTATTTTGACAACTATTATTTGATCCACATAGGAAAAGAATTAGTCCTTGCTCATATTCCCGGTCTGTTTTTTTGCAGTCTCCGAGATTTCTTTAAGATAATTTTCTGCTTGTATTTCGCTAGTGCAGCTCCGAGTAGATCCTCTGAATATTATTTTCAGTCTTGCCGGGTTTTGTAAATACACTTTAGCACCAATCTGCTCAAAGGGATTAAATAGCTGCCTCAGCCTCCATCTCCTTTCCACGGTTGCGTGGGCAAAATCTGATCTTACAAAATATGTACTACCATTGTATTCTTTCTTGCTTGTGGGGCGAGCTAAATCATATATGGTTTCCCGAAGTAAAAAATGTCCAAAAAATACCAACATTGCCCTTGGATATTTAGATTGATTCTGAGTTTTTTTAGGTTGAGTCAGGGGAAACCGATGGGCTCTTTGGACTTCTTTCTCTAGGTCCCAGGTTTGCAGTTCGGGCATAGATGATTTGAGGAGTTTAATTATGTATCCCCTTGGGTCGTTATCTTCGACACCTTCTGGGAGCCCCAGGAAACGCAGATTGTTCCGCCGTGCTCTATTTTCCTGTTCCTCCGCCTTTATCATTAGGTCCTGAATAGCACCTTCTTGCCTTTTTTCCTGTTTTTGCAGATAAGTGACATCCTTTTCTAAATGGTCAGTTCGTGTCTCAACTGATACCATCCTTTCAGAGATTGCCAGGCATGTGCTGCCCACCTTATTTATCGCCCCGTGGAGCTTTTGAATAGCTAAATGATGCTTTTGAGTATCGTTTTTGACATCTTTATGCAATTTCTTTATTGAAGTCAATATTTCTTTCAAAGATGGTTCGTTTGCCTCTCCTGCCTCGTCATATTCAGAAATGTCCGCAGTTGATTCCTCCCTACTTTCCTGAATCTTCGTTGTTTCTATTAATTTTTTAGATTTTAAATTTTTCCGAGGATCAGTCAATTCTGTGTTGCTTCCTTGATCAGTGGTTTCGTCATAGGTTGATTTATTTAATCTTTTATTCCTTGTTCTTCTTTTCTCTAATTTTTTCCTTGGTGTGCTTCCTTGTCCATGATCACTCTCCTTCCTTGTTTCAGAACGTCCAGATATTGCCGGGGATGATAGTTCTTGGTCTCTTCTTTTGTTAACTTCACTCGTCTCACTAGCAGTCGAGATCCCTGTCTCATACATGTCTACATCGGACTCTTCAGAGTTTGTATCAATTCCTAGCAACAGTGGTTTATCAGGTGGGGGATTCAGGATTACTTGTCCATCGACCACAAGATTGTTTCTTGCATTTCCCCCGTCCAGTACTGTTGACTCCTGTGTTATTACCGCCTGCCTTAGCCCTTTATTTGCCCCAGTTTTGGGCACTGGGCTAAAAATATTTAATATGCTAGGCTGTGATGCCATTGACTCCCCCGTCATCTTTGCATTTGCTTTTAATTCTTTGATGGTTTGTAGGCGTTTTGCTTTTTTCATCATTAATTCCATCTCTTCAGTGTCTTCATGGTCTTTCTCCTGCTCCTTATGTTTCTCTTTAATTTTCTCTTTCTTTTTTTCTGATTCCATGCCACTGCCTTTGCCTTTAGCCGCTTGCCTGTCGCTTTTTTTTCCCCTTTTTTTAGTTTTTCTTTGCTACCTTTGTCGTCCTCCTTCCCCTTCTTTTTTTCATTCTCATTCTCATTATCTTTAACTCTCTTTTTCCCTCCATCGTGTTCCTGTTCTTTATTTTTTATGTCTTTGGCTTTGGTCCCTCTTGTTTCCCGTCTTTGCGGCATTGGTTTCAAGGTATGGCCCCTGTCCACTTCTTGCACCTTCTTGTTAGACGTATTAGGCTCATCAGACTCAGGCTATTCATGCTGTTGTACTTCCCATATAGTCGGTTGGAGCATAGAAATATCACTGACCTGGTTCTAATCCTGTAAATCATTTATCACCCCCTGAGTACTTTCTTGAAGATCCTCCATCCTTTTTATATCCGTTACATTCATCTTGTCTATCACTTCTTGCCCTAGACTTTGCCCGTTGTTCTTTTTTTCGTACCTCTGTATAACTGGCTTGATCTGGTTCAGGTATGGAGTAGTTTATCCCTGCCCTGTTTTTACCGAATTTGGTATGTTTGAGATGCCACAGATGCTCAGGCTTATGTGTCGTTTTATTCCGTTTCCTTGGACTTTGGGTTGACAGAGAGGACACAGAGAGCTGAATCTGCTATTAACAACCTCACAGTGACATTTACGGTTATATTGCTTTTGCATATATTGTGTATATTGCCTAACGCCACTTTGTGGAGTTTTAAGAAGTTCCTGGGTCGTTATCACTGTTACTGCCACCTTTATGACCGTCTTATCAAATATTAAATCAATTTTTCTCTTTCTCCGAGGTAGCACTTTCCGTTTCCAGTGATACTCTTCTCGCATTCTTAAGTGGAATATTGAATGTGTGCCTTTAAGACTAGAGCCCCCTCCTCTTTTTTTTCTTTCCCCTCCCAGCTTGTACAAATGGCCACTGTCAGCCTCCAACCAAGTGATTGGTAGCTGAAGCCCGAGGCAAAGGTCAGAACCTTCCAGACGGCTGAGGAGTAAAGGTGGGCTGAGCAGAGAAAACGAATGTCAAAGGCAAATTTCTTTCTATTTGCTGCGTTTTACATCAGTTTGTAGCGTAATCATATTTTAGTGTCTTAGTGTCTTGGCCCTAGCCCTAGTCTTTTTTTTTTTAGATATCCTGCTGCAGATACCGTGTTTGCTATTGAGTTATCCGATGTAAGTTTTTTTTCCCCCGCTTTAGAACCTGGTGCTCCTTACTCGCTCCGTATGCTCACACCCCTACACACCAGCTCCTCACCTTCCAATTAAGCTTGAGCTGATCAACCGAAGCGGCACCGATTAATACTTACAAGCAGGGGTAGAGATTGCATGGAGAAGTGAATGGGCGAAGGGCGAAGGCAGCTGCCGTATTCATTAAGTCCGTATCTTTTCCTTTTCCTTCTGACAGGCTGTTGATGGATTGCAGGCCTCCGTCTGTCCAACTCGAGACGACGCCCTGAACCACAGAGAGAGAAAAAAACAACGAAACGCTTTTTTTTTTTGTGCCAGTACCGTACGGGAGAGTCTCAGAACTCTTCATGAGAGGGTTCAAATAGGGCTCAAAAACGTATGTTGTTTAATGTCAGTCAATCAATGTCACAGCATCAGAGAAGGTCCGGAAGGTGGGGTGAGCTTTTTCCGACTTTTTCCGACTTTACAGCTCCCACCCGGGCTCTGAAAAATTAATCAAGTCTTTTTTTCTTCTCCTCTTTTTAACGACCATCATAAGTCCCCGTTTTTACCAGGTTTTATCCAACTCAATCATCTTTATGTTCTCGCTGGAGGAAGAATGATGCAGTTTTTCCACTTCATTTTCCCTTGATTTCCCCTGCTCTCACGCATAGCTTATCAGGGGGAGAAAGAGAGAGCTCAGTCACCGACTGCTCCCATCGACGCCATCTTCACCACTGGTCTATTTCAGCCTTCCCCTTGTTAATTTCCATAGGGCGGTCGAACTCACTTTTAGCCCGAACGGCTGAATGGATTTCCACCAAACTTGGCAAAATTGTAGGGACTGGTAGTCCGATGTGTCTTTGCTATGTCTCAAGATATGTGCTCCAGTGGATTTTGAGTAATTTAGGTTAAAAAAAAATATATCTATTGCAGCGCCCTGGTACGCGCACCGGGGAGCGCACCGGGCGCGCTACGCGACTTGCGCACGGAAAGCTGATTGGCTCTCGGGTGTCTGTAAACATTCGAAACAGTCCGGAGCGGCCGCCATCTTGTGTCTCGGTAGAATCGAGACACAAGAGGTAGCAAAAACAAAGGGGAAAATGACCATAAGGGGGCAGAGTAGACCTCCCCTGCCCCCCTAGGTTTGATGTGGGGGCCATAAAAGGGCCCCGCGAGGCCCAACATTTTTTAATTATTTTCACGGGGGGAGCGCCCAGTGCGCGCACTGGGGAGCGCACCGGGGAGCGTACCATGGGGAAAAAAGAATGACAGAGTTTTTAAAAAATGTAGCCTTTTTTTTATAATTTAGAGGTAGCTCTAAAAAGAACTGTTTTTGTTTTCTTTTTGTTGTTTTTTTCAGAAAAAAAACAAAACTGCTCAACAGGAGCAAAAAAAAGGAGAAAAATTAGGGCTGGGGAAGGCAGCGGTGTTCTTGCCTCTTTCGTGCAATGAGCTTGATGCTCTGCTCACCATAGCAAAGCAGTTCATCGCATTGCTTGCATTTTATAGTAATGTCACTAAAAACAGGTTGAATGTTTGGAATCATCTCCAATTCCGCTGCACGTCCTCTCCCTGATGTTGTGGGTCCTCCTGAAGATGTAGAGGCACCATCCCTTGGGGGATTACGTTCCAGTTCTCGGACACTCTCCCGGGCATAGTTCTGGGGGTGCCTGTGTTGGACGTGTCGACTCATTGTCGAATTGCCAAAACTGTACTTCTTTTTTGGGTCTCCTCGGGAAAGCACAGTATGGCAGATTTGGCATTCTACTTTGGGAGCATTCACCTTTTTAAATCCTTCAGGTATTGAAAAAAAATTCCAAATAAAATGCTCCTTGATCTTGGGCTGAGGAAGCTCTTCCTGAATGAAGCCATCTGAGTCCTCACTACTGCTGGATGGTCTAGCTGCCATTCTTTGCACAAAATGGCAGGACAGAAAAAAACAGGTCTTGCTGTCTCCAAAGTGAAAGAAGACATTAAGGAAATGGGTGGGGTTTTCATTAGTTGTAAAAAAAACTAATAACAACCAATGAAAATAGTTATTTTAAGGACACATGGCCAGGGCTTTGATCATTTTGAAACCAAAACTGTCCTGAACCAATAAAAAGTGTTATTTTTAGGTCACATGACCCGACGCGCTTATGCTACGCGTCTCGGTGCGCGGCCCAGGGCGCGCCCAGGGGCGCATTGTGTAAGCTCGTCGCATGCTTACGTTGCGCGATCGTATTCACTCGAGTGCTTCCGGGTGCGCTTACGCCGTGCGTATCATGCGGACGCGGCTACGCGATACGTCACAATGATGTTTTCGTTTGCGGCAATAGCGCAAACGGGACGCACTCCGGTGCGCGCCCTGGGGCGCGCCGAAAATGTTTGCTTTCCGGTGCGATCACCGGGGCGCGCACCGGGAGCGCTCCAGAGAAAAATTTTTTTTTTAAAAAAGAAAAGAAATATTACATTTCATAGCTATAGACATTTGCTATTAAAAAACCTTGAAATTCACTGGAAAAAACATAGGTTTGGGGCCTTATATATAGTTAGGAATAAGCATTTAAAAAACCTATGAACTTCACTGAAAAAACCATAGGTTTCACACCAGTTATAGTTAGGAATTAGCATTTAAAAAACCTATGAAATTCACTGAAAAAACCAGAGGTTTGAGATCAGTTATAGTTAGGAATTAGCGTTTAAAAAACCTATTAAATTCACTGAAAAAACCATAGGTTTGACATCAGTTATAGTTAGCTAGAAATTTTACTGACATAAAACCATTGAAATTCCCACGTTATAGTTAGTTGGACTCACTATAACTTGCGTGTGTAATGCACTGCTGATGACATCACATATTACATCACTCATGACATTGTCAGTGACATCACTGATGACATCACTGATGACACCATGCAGTGAATGTGTGTCTTTCTGAAAAATAAATATGCTTTATATATGTATATGTAAAGGTCGATGGAAGAATAAATGTTTAAATAAGTGTCTTAAGGGATGTTTTTTTTAAAAGAAATTGATTGGTTAACTGGCTTATTAGGTGTATTTTAGTATATATATATATATATTACCTACTGGGCGTCGCCAGTAGGTAGTTATAGTTATGACCTAGGGCCAGATGTAGGTGTCAAAATACCGGTCGGAATCGGCCGAAAATACCGATTTTCGTCCGTTTCCTACCGGTATTTTGACATTGGTATGTAGGGGCACTGAAAACATATAGATTCGGTAATTTTACCGATTCGGTAAATTTACAGATCGGTAACATTACAGAATCTGTATTTTCCTATGTAGGTAGCACTTCTAACAGTGCTACAGGGCCTTTAGAATACGTTATTTACCATTTAATACAATTGCATGATAAATAACGAATTCTTGTGTACATGCACATCTGTGCATGTACACCTGTGCCATGTGGCACACAGACATGCACTAAGGGCATGTATGTGTGCCACATGGCGCACAAGCCAGTTACAGGGGTGCAACAGGGTGACAAAGTGACACCCTGTCCCCCTTTGCAATTCGGTAAAATACCGAATCGGTAAAATTCGGTATTTTAGAATCGGTAAATCTAAATTACCTACATCTAGCCCCTAGTTTCCATAGGAAATCCACAGCATTCTATTTGGAACAACTGTGGCGTCGATTGAGGAATTTGCGTGCAATTTTCCAAAATTTTGGCCAGCTCAGTTCTGCTCCTTCCCTGAAAGTTTTGGGGGGATTCGTCAAGCGGGTGCCGAGTAAAAAGGGGGTCCCAAAACGGGTTTTCCCCATGTTAATTTCCATAGGACGTTTAGACACGGCTACAGCCCGAACCGCTGAATGGAATTACAGCAAACTTGGCAAAATTGTGGGGACTGGTACGCAGAAGGGCCTTTTCTATATTTGGTGAAAATCGCTCCAGTGGTTTTTATGAATAGTTACTTCTAAAAAATGTATATATCTATGAGCGCGCTGCAAGCGCTTTGGGTACGCGTACCCGTAAGCGCACCTGGCGCACCACGGAAGTGCACGAGCGGAAAGCTGATTGGCTCTCGGGTGTCTGTCAACATTCCAAACAGTCCGGAGAGTCCGCCATCTTGTGTCTCAGTAGAATCGAAACACAAGAGGTGAAAAAACAAAATGGGAATACTATAAAAGGGGGCAGGGTAAAGACCCCCTGACCCCCTAGGTATTCTCAGGGGGTCCTAGGAGGACCCTGAAGGGAAAAAACACTATTATTATTTTTTTGAAATTTTCGCGGAGTGCGCTCCGGGTGCGCGTACAGGTACGCGTACCATGGGGAAAAACAGAGAAGTTTAGAGGGAGGGTAGCTCTGAAAAGAGCTGTTGTGTTATCTGGGTGAATTAAGTACCTACAAGTAGTATTTTAAAAAAAATAAACATTATTTTTAACCTTTGGAGTCCTTCAGGGACCCCCTGAGAAGGCCTAGGGGGTCAAGAACACTCAACCCTGCCCCCTTTCCACGTTTTCAACTTTTATTGTTCACTCACAAAATGGTGGCGATAGGGTTCGCTCTCCAAACACTCATTGCACACTCTCCGAGCACTCCCCGTGCGCGGACCTAACAATTTTTTTTTTTAATCAACCTTTTTTTTAACATTTAAGTCCTTCAGAGAAGAGCAGTGAGGGGATGGAGAGAGTTACAAAACTAGATTGAAAAAAGGGAACTCAGGATTTTAATGAGAAAAGGACAGTAAGTGAGGTACAGTGATGGAAAAAATACATAAAAGAGAAGAGATGTCAGATACACACAGGAGAAAGCATAGTGTGAGAAGGGGAGTAACTATGAGTAAATTTACTACTCAAAAATGTTATACTCTATACTACAAGTCTCACTTCATACCACAATCACGTGTCCACTACCTCATAAATTACATTTAAAAAAGTATAATCTCTTAAACAATTTTTACTTACTAAATATAAATTTATTGTTCTGAATTTTCGTAATTTGAAAAAACTTCTAACATTAAATTGTCAGAAATTTCATCATCGATAGTCTCCCAAGAACAATCCTGGAAATCAATGCACTCCAAATTTTCAATTAAGTCAGAATCCAAAGATTCATCATAAAAATCCCTCATGCCATCTCCTTTTTCAATAAGGTCTTCATTATGTGTATTCACATCAACAGGATCATTCAAATTGTCTATAATAGTCGCAGAAATTTCAAAAAAAATGTCAACTGACTCCTCATTAAGATCCATCATTGCTGTTAGGGTAGTATAAAAAGAGAGAGAGAGAAAGATAGTGAGAGTAAGAAACTTCAACATTAAAAAACATTATTCTTATTAACTTAACGTTCACAACATAGTTCCCCTTACAAATTAACAACTAACCTTTTAGAATGCTGTTGAAAATTCTCACTCCAGAAACTGAAAACCAAAAACTCCTCACAAATCTACCTCAGACACTGCAATCACAAAATGGCCGTCATTCCCTCTCATTCTTTACATTTATACCCATCCCTAACCAATCAAATTTCTTCATACACAAACACTAAACCAAACTAACATTTTAATTGGTTATACAGATCAACACTTTCAAACTCACATAATCTTCAACCGACCCAAAAGGGGCAGGGTAGAGACCCCCTGACCCCCTAGGTATTCTTAGGGAGCCTAGGAGGACCCTGAAGGGCAAAAACACTATTATTTTACATGATCAAAAATATGTTGGAGCTTTTCTTTCAGAAATTCGGGTAAATGGAAGTTTAAGACTACTATTGAGTAAATTCCAAAGAAAAGGACTTTCCATATACTATTTGGCCTCGTGGAAAAGTAAGTGAATTAAAAATGAGTTAAGATATGTTTTTTCTAAGTTTTACATTATTTATTGAAACGTTGTATGGGTTTTTTAAACACAATCTTTTGATTGTGGTTTTTTTCTCCCACTGTCATATGATGAGTAGTATTGAACTCACTGTTTTTAGTGAAGTTCAATATATTGTAAGAACAGCAAAAATAAACCATATAACATGTTGTACAAGTTATTTTCTATTTTGTATTGTGAAATATATATTATTCTCCCCTTGTCTCACGTTCACTCACCTTTTTCCACCCTCTATCACCCCTCTTTACTCACCCTCACTGCCCTTCTCTCACTCTCCTTCACCCCCGTTCCCTTACTCCACTTCCCTCACTACCCCTCATTCCCCATTCCTTCACTCCCCTTCCCCTCTCTCCCCTCCACCACTTTCCAGCTCTCAATCCCTCTGCTTCACTCCCCTTCCCCTTCTTTCCTTCCTTTGCTCCCTCTTAATTCCCCTTCCCTCACTCTCTCTCTCTTACCCTCACTCACTCCATCCCCTCACTTTGTCACTCCCCCTTCCTTCCCTCACACTTACTCCCTTTAACTCACCAACACTCCCTCATTTACCTTTCTATGCTCTCTCACTTAGTCCCCTTATCTCACTCCTTCCTTCACTACCTCTACGTCCTCTCTCCCTCACTCCCCTTGTCTTACACTCACTCACCTTTATCCACCCTCTATCACCCCTCTTTCCTCAACCTCACTGCCCTTCTCTCACCCTTCCTCACCCCGTTCCCTTACCCCACTTCCCTCACTTATCCTCATTCCCCATCCTTAACTCCCCTTCCCCTCACTCTCCTCCGGCACTCACCTTTTCCCAGTCTCTCTGCTTCACTCCCCTTCCCCTTCTTTCCTTCCTTCCTTTGCTCCATCAGTAATTCCCCTTCCCTCACTCACCTTACTCCACTTTACTCACTCCTTCTCTCGCTCCCTCTGTCCTCTCACTTCCTCACTCCTCTTCCGTCACTCCCTCTCTGTTACCCTCACTCCCTCTGTCCCATCACTCTCTCACGCCCCTTCATTCACCCTCACTCACCTTCCACCCCTCATTGTCGTGAATGCACCCTCACTCACTCCCCCTTCCCTCTCACTCACTCCCCTTTCCTTACTCCCCTTTCGTCATTTAGTTTTGCTAACTCACATTCCTTTAGTATCTTACTCACCTTCAGTTCATTTCTCTCTCCCTCTCTGTTACTGAATCTATCCGCCTCATTATCCTCTTAATATTTTGCTCTCCCTCTATTTATTTTTCCCTCTCTCTGTCCTTCACGGTTACTTTATTTCCCTTTCTGTGTCCTTCACTCCTACTTTATCTCTTAGTACCCTTTTATGACTTTTAATCTCCTGCCTTGTCTCTTGTATTTTGAAATATATATTATAAAAATTATAACTTATTTTTTTTCCTCTTCCACAGATATTACATTTAGTAAAATATATATAATTAAGTTTCCATTACTTATAAGGTAAGTTTGACAAACAACATTTTGTTTCTCATCAGTCTTTTACTTAACCTCACTACTGTTCTCTCACCCTACCTCACCCCGTTCCCTTACTCCGCTTCCCTCACTTATTCTCATTCCCCATGTTTACTCTTCTTTCCCTCACTC
This sequence comes from Lissotriton vulgaris, assembly GCF_964263255.1. NCBI lineage: Eukaryota > Metazoa > Chordata > Amphibia > Caudata > Salamandridae > Lissotriton > Lissotriton vulgaris. Next base: position 783,490,764 of record NC_141696.1, read on the forward strand.
CCCTCCCACACTCAACTTCTTTCAGTCCCCCTGCTTTACTTCCCTTCCCCTCTCTTCCCTTCCTTCGCTCCATCACTCATTCCCCTTCCCTCACTCACCTTACTCCACTTCACTCACTCCTTCTCTCACTCCCTCTGTCCTCTCACTTCCTCACTCCCCTTCCCTCACTCCCTCTCACTTAGCCTCACTCTCTCCGTCCCCTCACTCTCTCACTCCTCTTCTGTCACGCTCACTCCCTATAACTCACCCACACTTCCTCACTTACCTTTCTTTGGTCCCTCACTGAGTCCCCTTCTACCACTCCTTCTTTCATTCCATCTGTCCCTTGACTCCCTGACTCCCCTTGTCTTACCCTTACTTGCTTTTATCCACCCTCTTTCACTCCTCTTTACTCATGCTCACTGCCCTTCTGTCACCGTCCCTCACCCCTGTTCCCTTACTCCACTTCCCTCACTTATCCTCATTCCCCATGTTCACTCCCCTTCCTCTCACTCCACTCCCACACTCACCTTCTTTCAGTCTCCCTGCTTTACTTCCCTTCCCCTCTCTTCCCTTCATTAGCTCCCTCAGTAATTCCCCTTCTCTCACTCACCTTACTTCACTTCACTCCCTCCTTCTCTCATTCCCGTTGTCCTCTCACTTCCTCACTCCTCTTCCCTCATTCCTTCTGTCTCACCCTCACTCCCTCCATCCTCTCACTCTGTCACTCCCCCTTCACTCACCCTCACTAACCTTGCATTCCTCACTGTCATCAACTCACCTTTACTCACTCCCCTTCTGTCATTTGTTCCATCAGTCACTTTCTCCCCTTCATTCAGTCATTTCATCCAAACAGTTATGCAGTACACATTCATTGAAAAAAAGAACAACGCAATATGTAAGGAATATAGCTCTTTTTGGAGAATTGGAGGTAGTTCTAAAAAGAACTCTTTTTTTTCTTCTTAATTTTTTTTTACTTTTTCTGAACTTTTTTACATTTTTTTGTATTTTTGTCAGAACAAAAACAAAACTAGGGAATGCAAAACTGCTCAACAGGAGCAAAAAAAAGGGGAAAATTAGGGCTGAGGGGCGCAGCGGTGTTCCTCCCTCTTTCTAACAATTAGTTCAATGCTCTGCTCCCCATAACAGAGCAGTTGGTCACACTGCTTACAATGAATTGTAATATCTCCAAAAACAGGCTGAATATTTGGGATCATCACTGCTGGTCTTCCTCTCACCGATGATGTTGAAGCTCCGGTGGAAGTGGAGGGGACATCTTGCGGTGGATTGCAAGCCAGGGCCCTGGTGCTCTCTCGTGCATAATTATTCGGGTGCCTCCTCTCAACATGCCTGATTAAAGTAGCATTCCCAAAACTATACTTCCGGGTGGGATCCCCACGTGATAGGACAGTGTCACAAATCTTACAGGTGACTTTGGCAGCATTGCATTTTTTCTCCCCCTCTGGAAAAGAGAAAAACTTCCAGGTGAAGTGGTCCTTCACTTTTCTCTGTTAGAGGCCTCAGGCAGGAATCCATTCGAAGAGTCTGAGGACTGGTCCTGGGAAGGGTTCTTTGAACTAGACATGGTTGAATAAGATTTTTTTTTGCAGGAACAGACAAGAGGTGTTGTCTCAGCAAAAGCAAAGAGGTTGTGAGGGAAATGGGTGGGGTGTTTCCCTATTTGTGAAAAAAACTGTTATTAACCAATCAAAAGTGTTGTTTTAAGGTCACATGGCTTTACGCGCGCTTACGCTACACGCTCCAGGGCGCTTACATGGCACGTACGTAGGCGCTTCCTGGAATGCTTCCGGGGGCGCTTACGCGGCGCGTCAGAATGACGTTTTGCTAGATTTTCTTAAATGCGTTTAAAGGTGAAATACGGTTATTAAAAATGAAAATTAGTACTTTTATGAGAATGCCACTGAATGTCTTGCATTATTATTTACTTTAAATACATAATTATATATTTTTTCGCACGCGGGAATAGCGCTCTCGCTACGAATACGGGAGCGTTTACGGGTGCGCGTACCCTGAGCACTCCGGGGTAAAAAGATTTTTTTTAAAACCCAGAAAAATACATTAAAAAATTAACGTTAGAAAAATATACATTATTTAAATAATTTTAAAAAAATTATAATAATTAATAGCTATAAAAAATAGCTATTAAAAAAATTAATAATTCACTTTAAAAACCGTAGGTTTCAAACTCGTTATAGATAGGAATTAGCATTTAAAAACCTTTGAAATTCACTGAAAAAACATACAGTCACTCATAAATACAACACTATCACATGCACTCATACACCTATACAGACACTCACACACTGCCACTCATGCATGGAGTTACTCACAAACCTAGTTAGTCATGCAAAGAATCACACTCTCATTTCCTCACTTATACCGTTATAAAGACATAACTTTACTTATTTAAGCATATACTAACACATACTTACTCTCTTTTACAATCACTGCTACAAGTACACATTGATCCATACAGTCACTTACGCAATCACAGACTCTCATGTATAGTCATTTATATATGCCAACTCTCACATGCACTGTGTTTTACATATGTACTTACTTGGACATGTAGCACTGAGATATACATTCACTCACCAACACATCCATGCACACAGTCAACCGTCTATACAGCTATTTCCACATGCACTCTTGAACCCATACACCAAGTGAGTCAACTGCTCACACATCTATGCACAGAGTCACACAACTCCCAGCCACTCCCACACACACTTACACTCACATACAAATACTTGGGCAACCAATCAATAACCCATATAGTCACTTATATAGCTACTAATCAACACATGCAGCACCTTACACAACAACAGACCTAATGATGCACACATACAGACAGTTTAGCCACTAACCCATGTATTCAGTAAGACACATTTAATCACTCACTCATACAGTCAGTCACGCACCAACTAAATCCTTCATCCAGACACTTATACACCCACTCATTCTTGAATTTGTAAAACATATTTAAACTTTACAGTAACACACACATGATGTATAGAACTTTACAGAAACACACAGACACTGGATGATGTGAATGAATGAATGAATGAATGAATGAATGAATGAATGAATGAATGAATGAATGAATGAATGAATGAATGAAATTATTTGTAGAGCGCACGATGGCCAAAACGGCTTCCTGGCGCTGAGAGCTCTAAGGAACAGAACAGACAGGGCCAGGAGGTTTAGCGGGGGTAGGCCAGGGCAAACAGAAAAGTTTTGAGCGCTTTACGAAGTGTGAAAAAATAGGGATATAACGCATGGAGAGAGGAAGGGAGTTCCAGAACCGGGGTGCAAGAACAGAAAATCTAGTTCCACCAGTGCGAGTTTTGTGGAAACGGGGAACAGTGAGGAGGGCAAAAGAAGATAAACGGAGAGTGCGGGCAGGGGTGTGAAGGGAAATCAGAGAATTGATGAAAGCCGGTGCAGAGTGATCAAGGGCCCGATAAACAAGGCAACCTAGTTTGAACAAAGATCTCTGCAGGATGGGTAACCAGTGGAGGGATTTGAGGACAGGAGTGATGTGATGGGTTTTGGGCAAGTGAAAGATGAGACGGGCAGCCTGATTTTGGATTGCTTGAAGGCGGCGGGTTTCGTAGGCAGGAATGCCTGCGAACAAGCTATTGCCATAATTAAGGCGGGAAGTGATAAGGGCAGAAATAATGATTTTGAGAGAGTCAAGAGAAAAGAAACGGGAGATTTTCCGGATCATCCGGAGGGAGAGGAAGCAGGAGGACACCACGGCACTGACCTGGCCATGCATGGACAGGTCCTGACTGACCTTGATGCCCAATGTTTTGACGGAGGGAACCGGGGTGGGAGGGGGGCCAAGAATAGGGGGCCAGAAGGCAGGGGACCAAGGGCTGGATGAGCCGCCAGTCAGGACAAGCTCAGTCTTATCTGGATTGAGCTTGAGGTGATTGGCGCTCATCCACCCAGAAATAAAGACCATGGTGGAGTGGAAGAAAGATAGGGAGTGAGAAGAAGAAGAAAGATCAAAGACGAGCTGGAGGTCATCTGCATAGTTATACACAGAGACCCCCAGCTCAAGGAGGGAATAGATAAGTGGATGGATGTAAAGATTGAAAAGAAGGGGAGAAAGGGAGGAGCCTTGGGGAACCCCACAGGGCACCGGGAGGGGGAGAGCGGAGAAGCCGGGGAGGTGAACAGCTTGAGAACGTCCTGTCAAAAAGGACGTGATCCAAGAAAGGGCGGGGCCTCGTATGCCCGCTGTGCTGACACGGTCCAAAAGAATGTTATGGTCGACTGTGTCAAACGCAGCGGACAGGTCGAGGAGAATCAAAGCTTGGGGAGAGTTGATGTCGGCCTTGGCTTTGAGCTCGTCAAGGACGGCTAGCACCACAGTTTCGGTCGAATGACCCGAGCGGAAACCTGCTTGGTGAGAAGCAAGGAGTTGGTTCTGTTCGTCATAAGTAGAGAGACAGGAGGTGGCGTAGGATTCCAGAATTTTAGCAAGATAGGGAAGAAGAGAGATGGGTCTGAAGTTAGAAGGGAGAGAAGAATCAAGACCAGGTTTTTTAAGAATGGGGGAAACAATAGCAGATTTAAATGAAGAAGGGACCAATCCGGTGGAAAGAGAGGCATTGAGGAGGGAAAGAGGGGTAGCAGGACAGGAAGAGAAGAGAGTTTTAAGAATGCGGGCAGGAGCACAATCAGTGGGAGAGCCAGACTTGGTTTTAGTGAGCAGAGCTAAGAAAGAGTCCAAGGAGAGGGGCGGGAAAGAGGAAAAGGAAGATTTAGGCACAGAGGGGACAGAATGAAGTGGAGTAAAAGGAGTAACAGAAATGTTGGATTTAATTTTAACAATCTTCTCGATAAAGAAGTTGTTTAAAGAAGAGCAGAGGGCCTGGGAAGGAGTAAAGTGAGGGCAAGCACGATCAGAGGTGGCCAAATTGTTGACCAAGGAGAAGATTTCTTTAGATTTGTTGGCCGAAAGAATTACTTGTTCGGAGAAATACTTGGTCTTTGTGGCCAGAATGGCATTCTTGTACTCTTTAAGCAGAGATTTGTGTTTGGCCTTGAGGTCGGGGCAGTAGCTACGGCGCCAAAGGCGCTCCGAGAGTCTAAGTTCCAATTTGAGGATCTTGAGCTCCGAGTTAAACCAACGGTGAGCCTCATGAGGACGAATGGACTTGACTAACTTGAGAGGGGCTACTAAATCGCATGCGGAAGATAGCCAGTTGCCAACTGCAGCGGCCTGTGAGTCAAGGGAAATGCCAGTAAGGTCGGGAGGAGAAGAAGCAAGGGAATGAGAGAGGGAAGGCAAGTCAGCGCGATTCCAGCTACGTGAGAAAACATTCTTGGGACGAGGGGGTTTGTGAGGGGAACCAATGTTGATAGTGAAGGAAATGAGGGATGTCATCAGTAATGTCATCAGTGATGTCATTTGAGATGTCATCAGTGATGTCATCAGTGATGTCACTGGCCATGTCATGAATGATGTCATATGTGACATCATCAGCAGTGGATTGCGGGCGCGCAAGTTATAGTGAGTCCAACTAACTATAATGTGGTAATTTCAATGGTTTTGTATGAGTAAAATGTTCAGCTAACTATAATTGGTGTGAAACCTATGGTTTTTTCAGTAAATTTCAAAGGTTTTTTAAATGCTAATTCCTAACTATAACGATTGTGAAACCTCTGTTTTTTTCACTGAATTTCAATGGTTTTTTAAATGCTAATTCCTAACTATAACGATTGTGAAACCTCTGGTTTTTTCACTGAATTTCAAAGGTTTTTTAAAAGCTAATTCCTTTCTTTATCGAGTTTGTAACCTACGATTCTTAGTGTTTTTTTTTTATTTGCTGTTTTGTGTAAGTATTAATTATTCATTACCATACTTAAAAAAGCAGTATTTTTACTTTACGAAATGAAAATGATTTTGCATTTCCGTACAGTTAGCAAAACGTCACTCAGGCGCGCCGCGTAAGCACCCCCGGAAGCGCCCACATTCGCGCTGCGTAAGCGCCCCCGGAAGCGCCTACGTTCGCGCCGCGTATGCACCCCTGGAAGCGCTTCGGAGCGCGCAGCATAAGCGCGTCAAGTCATGTGACCTTAAAATAACACTTTTCATTGGTTGCTAATATTTTTTTTTTACAAAGAATGAAATCCCCACCCATTTCCTTCACTTCTTCTTTCACTTTTGTGACTGCAAGACCTGTCTTTTTGCTGCCTAATCTTTGTTTGAATATCATGGCTGCCAGAGAATCCAGAAGCAGTGATGACCCAGATAGATTTTTAGATGAAGAGGTTCCTCAGCTTAGAAAAAAGGAGCATTTTATCTGCAAATTTTTTTCCATACCAGCAGACCAAAAAAAAGTAAATGCTCCAAAAGTGGAGTGTCGAATTTGTCAAACTGTCCTGTCACAGGGTGACCCTTCCAAAAAATATTCCTTTGCAAATTCAACTATGATCCGGCACGTCGAGAGGAGGCACCCTCAGAACTATGCCCGAGAGAGTGTCCAGGCTCTGGCACAAGAGGCTCCAGGGGACGGTGCTTATACCTCAACTGGAGGAGCAACTGCATCATCAGTGAGGGGGCGACCAGACCAGCTGATCCCTAATATTCATCCTGCTTTTAATGAAGCCACAATTAAATGCAGAAAATGTGATCAGCTACTTTGTTATGGGGAACAAAGTGTTAAGCTAATGGTTCGAGCAATAGAGAACCACCGCTGCCATCCCTCGCCCTAATTTTGATTTTTTGATTTTGCTCCTGTTGAGCAGTTTCCCATTCCCTGTTTTTGTTTTTGTTCAAAAAAAAGGAAAAAAGAAGAAAAAAAAGTTATTTTCAGAACTACCTCAAATTCTCATCAAAGAGCTGCATTCTTAAAAAAATAAAAAAGAGTTTTTCCCCGTGGTGCGCTTAGGGTGCGCGTACCGAAGAGCCCTTCAGGGTCCTTCTAGGTCCCCCTCAGAAAACCTAGGGGGTCAGGGGGTGTCTACTCTGCCCCCTTTTAATTATTTCCCCCTTTCTTTTTCACCTCTTGTGTCTCGATTCTACCGAGACACAAGATGGCGGACTCTCCAGACTGTTTAGAATGTTGAAAGACAACCGACAGCCAATCACCTTTCCGCTCGCCCACTCCCGTAGCGCGCCGGGTGCGCTCCCCGGTACGCGTACCGGTGAGCGCTTGGTGCGCGCCTATAGATATATACGTATTTTTTAAGTTAATTAAAAAAAAAAACACTGGAGCAATTTCCACCAAATATAGCAAAGGCACATCTGCGTACCAGTCCCTACAATTTTGCCAAGTTTGGCATAATTCCATTCAGCGGTTCGGGCTGCAGACTTGTCAGACCGTCCTATGGAAATTAACATGGGGAAAACACATTTTGGGACACCCCTTCTTTCTCAGACCCCACTTCACGAATCCTCCCGAAACTTCCAGGGAAGGAGCGAGCGGAGGTGGCCAAAATTTTAGAAAAGTACACACAAATTCCTCAACCGGCGCCAGAGTTATTCCCAATAGAATGTTGCGGATTTCCTATGGTAGCCAATCCTAACTATAACTACCTACTGGCGACCGCCAGTAGGTAAAATATATATATATATATATATATATACACACACACATACATCTATAACATAAAATCAAATAAAAAAAGTTATATTATAAATGTATAAATTAAAACATTCATATATTTCATAATTTTTAAACCTATATTTTGCACTCCATTGAGTGCAACAGTAGGGAAAGTGTTGGATAGCGGAGGGAAAAATGTACTATTCCCACTCCTGTGAGTGCAACAATGGGGAAAATGTTGGATAACAGAGGGGTAAAAATAGCTATTCCCACTCCAGTGAGTGCAACAGTAGGGAACGTGTTGGATAGAACAGGGATAGAAATTACTATTCCCATTCCAATTACTGCAACATTAGGGAAAGTATTAATTGGAGGAGGGGTACAAATTACTATTCCCACTCCAGTGAGTGCAACAGTAGGGAAAGTGTTGGATAGCAGAGAGGTATAAATTACTACTCCCAGTCCAATTAATGCAACATTAGGGATAATGTTGGATAGCGGATGGGAACAATGTACTATTCCCACTCCAGTGAGTGCAACAATAGGCAAAGTGCTGAATAGTGGAGGGATAAAAATTACTTTTCCCACTCCAATGAGTGCAACAGTAGGCAAAGTGTTGGATAGCGGAGGGGTAAAATCCACTATTCCCGCTCCACTGAATGCAACAATAGGGAAAGTGTTGGATAACGGAATTCCCACTCCACTGAATGCAAGTGTAGGGAAAATATTGAATAGCGGAGGGGTAAAAATTACTATTCCCACTCCAGTGAGTGCAACAGTAGGGAAAGTGTTGGAATGTGGAGGGGTACACATTACTATTCACAGTCCAGTGAGTGCAACAGTTGGGAAACTGTTGGAAAGCGAAGATGAAAAAAAAAATTACAATTCCCACTCCAGTGAGTGTAACAGTAGGGAAAGTGTTGGATAGCGGAGGGGTAACAATTAGTATTCCCACTCCAGTGGGTGCAACAGTAGGGAAAGTATTGGATAGCGGAGGGGTACAAATTACATTCCCCACTCCAGTGAGTGCAACAGTAGGGAAAGTGTTGGATATCGGAGGGGTACAAATTATTTTCTCACTCCAGTGACTGCAACAGTAGGGAAAGTGTTGGATAGCGGAGGGGTCAAATTTATTATTCCCAATCCAGTGAGGATGCAGTTCCTCTATATATTATGTTGTAATTTCAGCCCCCTTATATCAACATATGCGGGAGGTCAGGGTGATTCAAACTGGTTTTAGCAACCATAATCCCATTACTGTGGAAACTAAAGGTTTTTTGGTCTTCCGAGGAGCGGAGCCAAAAATCTTGGCTAATGGGGACTTTCAGCCTACTGCCCAGGATCGGAAAATAAGATGGGAGAAAATTGTTCCGGAGCTCTTTTTAGCCGGGTTATATACTGAAGGCAAAGAGGAAATGAGCGCTGCCTAAATGTACACAGCAAGGCAACAGAAGTACTAAAGGCTTATGATAAATAGGTAAGCTAATAGGTAAAAATGTAACTCGTAAAAAGATCAAGGTAGGAACAAATGAGGCAAAGTGGTTTAATGCTGATTGCTCCAAAGCCCATAAAGCCCTTATGGTTGCTATAAAAAGCGCACCTAGAGATCCTGACCTGATTAAAACCCGTAGAAAAGCATATGATTCAGCTTCAAGCTTTTAAGTGAGCAGGCATGGGACAATCTAACACAGGCGAGCGCACAAGCCGATAGTGCAACATTTTGGAAAGTGGTATTCAGCTCCTTTTTCAAAGATAATATTACGACAAAAGTAGAGTGTGTAATTCCAGCCGACCGGTGGGATAGCCACTTTGAACAAATATATTCCGAGGTTGTTACTGAACACATAGGCCCTTCCTGGATACCGAGTGCTCGACCACTCGATTAACTCTGGATGTAAATGAGGTTCAGAAAGTGATTGAGCGTATGTCTGCCACGAAAGCTCCTGGTCCCGATGGAATACCTGTGGACCTCTATAAGTCAGACCCCGGTGCATGGTTGAAAATTTTAACCGGAGTGTTCAATGCGGCCATAAGGGTAGGTCAACCACACTCATGGTCAACGGCGGTGATATTGCGAATTTTTATTAAAGGTGCTAGGGAAGACCCGGGTTGCTATCGTCCAATTTCTTTGCTGGACTCTGCAGCAAAAATAATGGGTAAAGTAATTTTAGATCGCCTAGCAACCTGGTTGGAAGAAAAAGAGGTGTTGTCAGAATTACAATTTGGTTTTCGCAAAGGCAGGGGTACAGTGGAACAATGTATGAATCTACTCATGAATACCAGTAAATATACCATAGCCAAAAAGGGACATATGTTATTGCTTTTATGGACTTAACGTCTGCCTTTGATAGGGTAAATAAGTCCAAGTTTTAAAGATTGCAGGGATCGCTTTTAGCATGAGCTGAAAGCCATTTTGTACTTGGCAGCCATTTTAGTTAGCCATGTGCTTGCCATGTGCTTTCTCCCTCCTCCAGAGCCTTGCACATGCTCAGAAAGGCCTAGCTATTAGAATGCATCTGCTCCTAGTATAGACTGCCAGGCTATTCTTGCTGATGTAAGGAGAAATGTCTCTCCTCCCACTTTGTAGAGTAAGCAAATTTTGCATAGCCATATTCGTCAGTAAGCATGCTTACATGTGCCAGGAACCCCCTTGCTTTTATGCTGACCATGTAAACCTATGCATAAATAAGTCCCCTGTTCTCTGTACTCCTTAGAATACCTCCTACAGTGGCCTGAGGGTACTGTGTGACGTAGTCTCCCTCATCTGAGGTTAATAAATGCATTATTTGTATATTACAGCTTCTGTGCCAATCTCTTCATTGTTGGTTAAAAGGACCAGGTGTATCAGTGAACCACTTAGGATGTTTATATTTCTTCAAATGGCACCCAACGTGTAACTCATCAGAGAAGCGGCTATCCAAGGGAGTAGTCTTGATAGGAGACAGGAATCTACTGATGAGGACAGGACAGGACTCTACTAAGGAGGTACCCTTCACACTGAGATTCCCTGTCTCTGCAGCCCAGTATATTTCTGGTCTTCCTGATTTGATCCTCCAAATGTTTACCGCTCCTGACTGAGAACCTTTTTGGCGTAAGTATTCTAAAATGACCACTAGGTCACTCAGAACTTGGCAGTAAGAGGCTGGAGATTTGTGTTTGGAAAGGTCGTCGACATGTGATTTGCTTTGGTTCAACCAAAGATTTTGGAATTTGGAAATATATGAATTGCAATTTGTGTAGGCAGGTAATGAGGAGACCTTTCTATAACTTTTGAATACTTTGTAACAGGGCATATAGTGTTAAGTGCCACAGCTGTATAATATTGTATATGCTGCAATATTTTTGGCAAGCCTGTTTCAAGCGCACATCAAAGAATGTGTTGCTTTCTTGGAGGTACCATAAGGGAATTTGAACGGAATCAGCCGGCTACCCTAGAGGGGATACCTACATAGGTTTAGGTATAAAAAAAAGTTTTTTCTTCCTTAGTGAATCATTACCCCATGGAATTAAATTATGTACATAAAAAAGGGATCCTGGTCTGTGCACTTAGTAATGATATGCAAAGCGTTTTGTGAGTGTTCTGCCAGCCAAAACTAGCGAATTTGGTGTATTTTGGCTTCTTGAACATGGAGAAGTCTTTGGGCTGTTTTTTTTTTAAATATATTTTTATTTTCCAAGTTACGCACACTTTATACATTCTACATTATTCATCATTGATTACTTCATGTTCCTTCAATTCATATTATTTATATGTGTACAATACATTTCATTACATAGTCCAACAAGCTAAATTGTAATTTCATTAAAGACATAAACTCCTTCCATCAAGTTCTATATAACCCCAGTCCCTCCTTCCATCTATTTATGGGGTCCCATATTATCAAACCTAAGATCCTTCCTCTTCTGCCTTTCCGTGCATAAATATTCTTCTCCATATTGTATGCAGCCAGCAAATTAGCCAACCAGGTTTGCATTGCCGGCGGGTTTTTATCCAACCAAGCCCTAGCTATGGTTAGTCTGTACACCGCCATTGCTACAAACATGAATTCCCGCTGTGTATCAACCCCGTCCAGACCAACGCCTTGAAGGATCCAAGATGAAGTGAGTTTAATTTGAATCCCCAATGACCTACTGAAAAAGCCCTCTATGTCTCTGACCAGTGTATGCAATTGGGGACAAGTAGCAAATATGTGCACACTATCAGCTTCAAAGGCATTACAGCGGGGACAAGTAATACCCGTAGTTCTGCCCCATTTTGCTATCCCGGCTGGAGTAAAATAGAGTGAGTATAAGGTTTTATAATGTTAAGACTGCAGGGGGATGAGCACAGAGTTGTTCGACCTAGGTCCAATGATTCCTGAAACCAAACTGTTTCCCCACCCAGTTTCTCCGCCCATTTGTTGCCGTATTTTTCCAAGTCATCAGTATTCCCTTTTACCAAACTTGCATAGAAGGACCGGATCGTACGATCCCCCAATAGTCTTATTTTCTCCAAAATCTCATTCCTATTAAATCCAGCTGGCCCGCCCTGTTTGTTGTTTAAAAAACTCCTAATCTGTAGGTACTTAAAGAAACCTCTGTTACCAATACCGTATTTCTTTCTTGAATCTGTAAACTGTGCCATCCCCTCAGAATTAAATAAATCACCAATTTGTGCAATCCCCCTTACCGTCCGGTCTGACATTATTTGATCTTCAAATATTGCTGGAGGGAATTACCTATTTTTATACAATCTGATGTATCTATTGTATCTCCCCAACTTAGACTTCTTCAAGAAAGCATTCCAGACCTTGACAGCAGCCGTAATTGTCTTGAACCTTGTTCTTTTAAAATATCCAAAATCAATGCAGTTTAAAAAACTGTTTCCCACCTCTGCCCCTAATACTGCTGCATATACTTCCGTAGATAAATTGTTAACTCTTTGATCAAGGTCGGTTCCTCCTATTAACCCTTGCATATATTGCAAAGCTGCTGCCATATAGTAGAGTCTAAAATCAGGGGCTCCCCACCCACCCCTCTCTCTCGGAAGGGAAATAAACCTGTAAGCCCTGCGAGTCTTCCACTGTGCCCAAATGAACCTATTGCAGATTGCCTCCAGTGTGTTAAACCAACTGGCCTAAAAAAATAAAGGGATGGATCTAAAAAAATAAAGAAACTTGGGGAGAATCATCATCTTGATTACATTGGTGCAGCCCACCAGCGACAAATGTAAATTCAATTGTTCATCCTCTCTAACTCTGCTTTTACCTGTGACATTAGTGGAGCCATATTAATTCCTACCACCACATCCAGATTTGCTGATATTGCCACCCCCAAGTATATCGCCAACCCAACTACCCTAGCATCATTACATCTAGAGTAACTATTTTCCACAATCTGTGTCTTAGAACTATTCAGACTGTACCCCGAAACCTGTCCAAAACATTGAGCCTCTACTTCCGTCGCCCTGATAGCGACTGTGGAGTTGGGTGTCAGAATGGCCACATCATCCGCGTATGACAGCATTTTTATCAAGCAGCCATTTATATTCATTGCCCGGATCTTTGGATTCTTTTCTAACCTGCGCAGATACGGGTCCAGATACAGCGCGAATAACAGGGGAGATGACGGACAGCCCTGCCCTGTCCCTCTGCTAATCTTAACTGCTGTTGAATGCCCCTTGTTGACCATAATCTTAGCCATCGGATTTTTATATAGAGTCTGGATGGCCTTTATGAAGCCCTCCCCTATGCCACTCCACCTCATAACCGACCATAAGTAGCCCCAGGAGACCCTATCAAACGCCTTCTCTTCATCTAAAAACAGCGCTGCCATAGGGTCTACCAGGGTACCTGCTGCTTCAAACATAGTAATCGCCTGCCTGACATGCGCTGTCGTACTTTTCCTGGAATAAACCCATGCTGGGAGGGGCTTACCAAACACTCAACAACCCTTGATAATCTTTTGGCAAGCATTTTAGAATACACCTTTACATCGGCATTCATCAATGTAATCGGGCGGTATGAGCCTGGAGCGGTTAGAGGTTTACCTTTCTTTGCTATTACAATGATGTCAGCCCCTCCCCAGGACTCGGGAACCGATTCACCTTTCTGTGCCAGCAACATAATGTTATACATATCTCCTACGAGCGCTGTTTGCAATACTTTGAAAAATTCCACCGGAATCGGATCCGGGCCCGCTGCCTTCCCCGAGGATAGGCTGCCAAGAGCCGAGACCAACTCCTCTATCTGAAATGTAGCTTCTAACCCCGCCTTGCCATCCAAAGGGAGCTCTGAAGGCAACACCTCTCTCAAATATCTTTCTATCTCCGCCGCACCCCCAGTGTTATCTGAAGTATAGAGATCTGAGTAGAATTGTCTAAAAACTTCCGTTACCTGTTCTGCTTCTGTAACAGAATTGCCCTGAGCATCTATGATTTCCTTTATATCAGATGTCGCTCAACTCTGCCTGGTCCGAATGGCTAAAATATGGCCCACTCTTTCACTAAACTCGTATGCATTCTCCTTTTTAACCAGGTATTTCTCCGCTGTTTTTTTGGCAATTCCTTCCAGGGCATCTGCTCTAAGCGCAATAACCCTAAGCATGTTCTGATCTAGCGGGGAATGCTGCCGACTAGCTACTGCTAAATCTTCTTCAGCTCTCATAAGGTTTTTACGTAATTCTTCTGCCTTCAGCTTCTCCTTCTTTTGAGTGGACAGTATAAAACTCAGTGTCTCCCCTCTGACCCCAGCCTTGAAAGTATCCCAGAGTACCCCTGGAGGTGCTGTCCCTCTATTTATATCCCAAAAATCCTTAATCCACTTCATCATATATGCCCGATATTCCTGATCCTGCAACAGCGGCCTTTCAAAAGTCCATTGCACATCTTTTCTTTGAGCCTGCCCCAATCTTAGTGTCAAAACTAACGGGCTATGATCCGATATAATACGGGGTTGCCTTTCAATTTTTGACCCAACAATCAAACTATTTGAGATTAAAAAATAATCAAGTCTAACCAATACCTGGTGGGGGGCTGAAAAAAAGGTACTCCCGTCTAGATTCGGGTGGAACTTTACCCATGGATCTTCCAGGGAATTATGAGACACCATATCTGAAAGTGCTCTATAAGTTTTCCTTACCACCCTAGGTACTGTCTCCCGGGTTGCAAGAATTAACTATCAGGATCATGCATGTTAAACTCACCACAACAGATAATTGGTTCAGGCCACTGTGCCAGTTCAATATCCAGATACTGAAAGACATCCGGATCGTCTTCTGTGAACCCATAGATTGAAACCAATGTGATAGTCTCCCCTTAAAAAACTATTTCCAACAACACCCATCTCCCCCATTGATCTTCTTTTTTCCTTTTCACTAGTGTATCCCTGTTCCTACCCAGCACTGCCACCCCTCTGGTTTTGGTCCCTTGGTTAGATTTCGCTAATACTGCAAACCCCATCTGCCCCAGAAGATATGCTTTAGTACCCTCTATGTTGGATTCCTATAAACAGACCAAGTCCAAACGCAGTGTTTTAAGAAGTGCAGCCACTCTGAGTCTCTTATTTATTTCATTAAGCCCACAGACGTTAATCGAGGCTATTCTCCATGCCATATAAATACATCTTGTATCCGACAGATAGTACTAAGGACTCACTAAGAAAAAATAGCAACTGTTGATACCATGTATTACCTTTCATGTACTGTATACCTTGTACCTTACTCCCTACCCAAGTGTGCTGTGCCGTCAACCAGACACCATAACTTTGTGTACCGTTGCCTCCCTCCTTCTCCCCTGTGCCCCCCCAACCCTTCCCACCCTCCTATCTCCCCCCTCCCCCTTACAGGCAAATAGGTCGCGAGACCTATGTGTGGTCGCCTTAAATTGTGCAAATCGCTTCCCTCTCCCACCTTCCACCATCCTGTGCTGTGCTACCCCAGATTCTTATACCTATATACAATAGAGTATTTTGAACAGACATCAGAACATCCGTAGAACCAGCCCCTTACCCGCCTTTCTGTTTTTTAATTTCTTCCAAAAATTGTTGAGCTTTAATTTCTGAGGAAAACATCCATACTTTCCCTTTTACAAGTACCTTGAGCCTTGCAGGAAAGAGGAGATATGCTTCTGACCCGAGGGCCTGAAAGGGTGCTATCATCTGCCTAAGTTTCCACCTCCGCTCAACAGTGACGTGACAAAAATCAGGTCTAGCGAAGAACGTGGTACCTTCAAATGAACACCTGCTATCTGGTCTTGCCTTGTCCATGATCTCTTGTCTCAGCATAAAATTCCCTAAATTGACAAGAATTGCCCTAGGTAGTGCGCACTGACCCTCACCCCCTACCCCCCCTGAAGCTTGACCTTTCTTCAGTGTAAAAGGTGTGCCCTCTGTACCTCTCTTTCTCACTGCCACTGAGATTCTGCAAAGGCCCCCCTTAGCAGATTTACCACAAACTGCCTGATGTCCTGCCCTTCTGTCCGTTCTGCCATGCCCAAAAGTCTGACATTGTTCCGTCTCTGCCTGTTTTCGAAGTCTTCCATCTTCCAGCGCAGATCCTCTCCCAATTTCTATTGCTCTGTCTTAAATGATTGCCAGTTCCCAGCGTCATCCTCCAGTTTGCTGTACGTTCCTCAACCTCTGTTACTCTATCCACGACTTCATTATACAACTTATTCACTTTCCTCAGAGCACACTAAATTTTCTTTGAGGCCTGCTTTGCTCTGCATCTTTCTGATCTAGCCTCTGCTTGCATCTGCTTGAGATTGCTGTGTAGAATTTCAAAGGAGTCTCGTCAGGGTGAGGCCTCAGGAGGGGCAGCCCCGGCACTGACATTATCCTGATAAACCTGTGAAGTAGTCGAGTAGTCCAATATTAGTCGCCTTTCGGGGTGGGAGGGAGACCCAGAGGCGCACCTCCTTGATCTTGAGGCTCTCTTCCTCTGCGTGGATTCTATACCAGAGGTGCAAGACCCTGAGTCTGATCCCTCCTCCTCCTCCTCCTCTAGGCTTCCTTCAGTAGAAATTATTGATTCTGAGTCTTCATTTAACAAAAAAAAGCACTCCCCCTCTATTGAGCCACCATCGCTCTTTTCTGTTACATGCTTAATCCTGCTTTTTCCCGGATTGCCTTTATCAGCCAAGCTATCCCTGCTGCCCCAGGTACTAACTGGCTGCCTTTGGGAATTCATTTCTGCCTCCATCAGCATCAAAGCCTCCAACATATCCGCATTCCCCAAGTCTGTGTCAACATGACCCTCTTTGCCTTCGCCTACCGTGACTTGCACCGGCTCGAGAATCGATCCAGCCGTGTGAACCTCTGCTGCCACCCCCGCTTCTGAGCCTCAACCGAGTTCAGGCTGTTGCCTGGCAACCAGATTCTCCGTGGCCGCCGCCGCTTCAGTCTTTGGGCTGTTTTGGTGTTTTTTTTCTTGGACTAATTTTGAGAGATTTTCTTGTGAATATGACTTACAATTAGTATTTACAAATGGTTTGGTTTAAGTACAGTCTGTGGGCTATCTTTTGTTTCTGTCCTAAGTGTTGATTTGTGGGTTAAATGTATGGTTAAATGTCTACGTGGTTTGTGATTTGACATTGGTGGTACTTGTGTGAGTAAGTAGCGATTATGCTTTTTGTGTAAGAATGGCTAGCCTTAAGCGAGCTGTATTGTGCGCTCCGAGTGTATGACCCCCTTCTGAAAATGTCTGGAATGAGCCCAATGTGTTTGTTTTTTTGTCATCATTCTGTTATGCAAAATGTGATTAAATAAAATACATTTAAATCCAAGCAATGAATTATGTAACATATGCTAAATAGCTGCACATTACTGTTAAATTATACATGTGTGCAAGTTACCACAATTCTGAAGATAAAATTAGAATTCACATTCAATAGGATTAAGATATGCCTCATACAGAGGAAGAAAAAGGAAATTGTGTGTTTTGCAAATAACTAGGACTAAGATACAAAATGTTACATCATTTTCCTTAGATTCATTATATTAGATATTCAAAGGCATTCACATCATCTGAGTAAATTGGTTGTTGCTGAACTAAACACGACATAATAGAATGAAAGATTTTTACCGCCTTGAAATGCCTCAGTTTTTAAATAGACTGTGAAGTGCATACTTTCAGCACCAGAAAAAAAGCTTTCCAACAGCTGTGTTTAAACTGTCTCACTGAGAAGAAGCTGTCTGACACAACAAATGGGTATTAAACTCTGTCAAGACATTACAAATACAGAAAAAGGGTTTTTTTTCCTGAGAAAGTTGCATAATTTGACGCCTGCTGGTCAGAGCAACAGCTGCATAAATAGCACGTGGCTATTCCTGACCACAGGACACAGAGGGGAAAATGCTGAGTCAACTAGATTTTAAGTCAGTGTAACCCTGGTATAAAGGCCTGCATTACAGGACTGTTGCTTCTAAACAGTTACAAAAGACAGTTTCATTATTTTGGATAACAGCGAAAAGATTTGAAGGGATTATGTTTCTTAATGCCTTTTTACCTAAGCATATCGGTGGTTTTGATGTTAAATAATAATTGTCCTTTAAATAGTGGTGCAGACCTTTCATACTTCAAGTAAGGCTTCTGTGCTTAGGGTTATAAATGAATACATTTTAAAGGCAAAAAGGAATGAGGCTTGCTTTTCATATGTGCAACCATCAAAAGGGGAATTTTGACGATATGAAAAAAAAAGTTCATTAAAAATAAGTGCACTAAAACGTTCTTTATCTCTTTACTGCCTAATTATCATACTGTGAACTCCTAGCATCAAAGTTGAATTTAAGCAGCGCTTTACCGCAATGGGGGGGGACTAGGATGGAAAATGTCTCTTTACTCAGGAGTACAAAACTCATTTTTATAAGGGTGTACCTTATACGTTTCTGATCCCCCATCTCTGGGGATATGTAGGGAACACTCTGGGGATGACAAATATGCCTAAACATTGTAGGTTATTTATTTTTAAGCACCCCGACACCAAAGTCGAAATTGGGCAAAATTCCCTGTTTAAAAGCAGTTCTGCCATTCAGAGCAGTTTTCAAACTGATCCCAGGCTTCAGTAAATGCACACATGTAAGTATAGAATGAACAGCTGACCTCTTTACTGCTAGAGAAGCACAGCGCACACTGCTTACAAATGTAAATAAATATAAAAAACCAGCAGATATTATTAAGCGTACCTTTAATTTACAGGAAAACAGGAATGGAACAGGACTGCCTTTCAGCTGTGATTCTTCATAGTTGCTTTGAATTAGAAAAGCCGCATGAAAAGCCTTGCACAAAATAGGACAGCTGATAAGGCTTAAAGGTCGAGTTCTGCTTTTAGCAGCCTAGCAGGGCTCCAAGCTAAGTTTGCTTTGACACTTCGACCTCTGAAACATTTTGAAAGACAAGATGACAGTGCAGGGAGAGAAAGATAAGTTTTGCTTACTATTTTTGGCAAAAGCAGGTTTTTGTGCACTCATATGAAGAGAAGGAAATATAATGGTATATGTGGGCTCTGATTAAGAGAATAGCTCTGCCATGTATATAGCACTAATGCTTTTAGTTTGAAGATTACTGTGCAAGAGCTGAGATAAGGAGGCCATGGGATTTAGTGGAATTGGTGGTTGGTTATTAATGTTTTCTAGCTAGCTACATGTGCTATTTACCTCCTACAAGTGTATTTGTGCCCAGCTGCCACAAATAGAAGTAGATAGTGTTGACAGAAGTGAAACCTGTTTCAGGGTTTCCTGCTGTCCAAATGGGGAAAGGAGGTTAGCTCCTCTACAAATTAAGGGTAGGCAAATGCTTGTTTTCTCTCTATTTTTCTAACTTTTTTTAGCCTGTCTAATCTGTCTGTGAAACAGCCATGAGATATTTAGTTGGCTATTCAGTAATACTGTTTTAAATTTTTAGCATTAATAAAATGAATATATAAATATGCTATGATACTGCCCATCCTATCTGATGAAATTATGAAAGGATAAGTCGTCTAGATTGCTGGTCCCTTATTTGACCTTTAAGGGGAACTAGATGTGGGTAGTTTTTGTTCTAAAATTCTCAGGTGATAACACCATTATTATTAGCTAGTCTGTGTAAATAAACTAACAGTACTTATTGGAGCTGATGTTGCATAGTTTGTATTGGGAAAAGTAGAATGCAAGAAAGACGCCCATGTGATCCTCAGCAAACATTTTTTGAAAAGAAAATATTGGTTTATAGGAATTTGTTTGTCACAACATGTTCTGCTGGAGAAATTCATGTATCCACTATGTTGAAGTTTTTTTTAGTTCTTTATGTAATAACAATCTCTGTTAAATTAGCAGTTTTAGATTTTCATGCTGCACCTACAACATGAGAGCATGGTCCTAAGCGTACAATGTAGGTCGTTTAGTAAGAGAAATAATTTTATAAGTGTCTGCAGTCCTGTACACGTAATGTAAAGTCTATGAGTAAAAGTGCAGAAAATGTCCTTTTTTTCCCCCAGCCTATTCCCATGTAAACCCACAACCCACTCTTAAACAAAATAACACAATTAACATAATTATGAATTAACTAATGTATTAATTAATTAATGCACATTACCAACCAATTACTAATTAATTAATAATAAATTAACACTATACAATCTAAATAAATAAATACTAGTAAATAAAAAATGTAAGTAATTTTTTAGAATTAAATTACTTCCCACCCTATTCCCCTATAAACCTGCTACAGAACTAAAAAACTAAAAATGTAATTAACATAAATTAATCACTACTAAATATTTAACACATTTATTTAAAAACAAAAGAAATACTTATTAAAAAAAATTAGATCACAACTTTTAAAATACATACTAAAATACATTACACTAATATCAAATTCGATATTTTAAACAATATTTTTTGCAAATGATATTACTGAAGTGGATATTTAAAAAAACGATATTTCTTACCTTAAAGTCGATATTCTGGACCACAATATTCTTGCTGTCGATATTCCTGTATTACGATATTTGCAAATCAATATTTTTGTATATTGATATTAAAAACTCGATAGTCTGTCTGTGCACCCCTATCTGTGTGCTATAACACACAGCTTCTCAGAAGTGAACGGTAGCTAGCATTCTGCTCTCAAAAGCCAACTTGCATCCAAACCTGTATCATTTGATGCCAGGCCAATCTGTCAACCAAGTGTTATACTATCCTTGAAAACTAGAAAAAACAGAAGCATCTCGGTGCATTTTCAGTCCCATAGTGATGAGGAACCCGATATTAAAAGCAGTAACAGAGAATTTATGATGATGGGAAATATCCCATAATTTTCACCTAAACAGGGAGTGGTAAGAGAAGGGAAATAGCAGCGACTGTAGGGATACAGAGGATGTTTTACGGACAGAGGTGCCAGCTTTGAAAACTGTAGAAAAAGGTTTCAGTCCTGGCATCAGCTCAAACATTCTGTGATTCTGGGGAAATCGCTTATTCTCTGCATGACTTAAAAAATAAGCTTACAATGTGTATTTAGTGCTCATGTAAAGCACACAAATGCTGGTGGGCTCAGTTCACAGACTATAGTACTGCAAAGAAATATGCTAACCCACTATATAGGCACACACACTCACACACACACACCACTTTTTATGTGTGTGTGTGTGGGGGGGGTTGGCTTTGTGACTGAAAGCCATTGTCAGTGTGGTGACTAAAGTGTCCTGTCAGCTGAAGCTGGTTCCCCAGATTCCGCAACCATTTACATTACCTTGCAAACACCTACAGTTTCACAGCTGTAATTTGCCATGAACCATAAATCTCAGTTTTCCAAGTTGCTATAGAAGGTGATGAGCTCAGTGTACGTTCCAGCTCCCTTGGATCACACTAGCACTCCAAATATCCCATACCGTATAAAGGATCTGTGTTTTAGCAGTTATTCGTTTAATACAGGTCAATAATGTTTTGGCACTTAAACCAGTTTGGGTTATGTGGTACTTATGGCAGATTTCTAGCAGTCTGGACAAAATGGTTGTCTCCCTTTGGGTAGATGGCTGCTAAGTAAGTGACAAATGGTAAAATTACAATGGCATATCTGATATAATGTGACGTTCTATTGGCATTAATTCCATTGGCATGGGTGGTAAATAATGCCAAAGCTTGAACAACTGATTTCTGAAAGCCTGTGGACCAGACTGTGAATCAAAAGCAGCCCTGACAAAAATGTTCAAACCAGCACCCCTTCCTTTCTCCTCTCTCCATGCCTCTTTCCATTTATACTTCCCCCTTTCTTTTCCCCTCCTCTGAGCTTTCTCTTCTCCCTCTCTGATTACCCTCTTTTACTTCCCTTTCCCCCTCCCTTCCTTTCGCGTTGGTGCCCCCCATGCCTTATACATGCTTCAATTAACCTTGGGGGGTATGAAGAAGTAACAATGACTACATTAGCAGCCTCAAGTCTTTACAAACTAGCCTCCAGAAGCTTGTTAGCCTACGGAAAATGCCTGATGGTTTAAATGGCCTGACCGGTCCTGACCTGCACCCATTTTGGTGTAAATGGCCTGACCGGTCCCGACCTGCACCCATTTTGTCCATTACAGTTTGTGGTCATATATAAATTCCAGAAGGTACTCAGCAGTTGACTTAAATTCCTAATAAGGAATCAAAGACCTAACAATCTTCAAAAGAAACAAATGCATTGAATGGACATTGAGTTTAATATATGGGATTCATATGTTCATGTTGCATCTTATGGCAAAAACAAGTACCTCTTCCTGGAGTTAGCCTTGACTTCTAGATTAAGCTAAGCTAAAAGAGTGAAGTGAACAAAGTGGGTATCTTTGTACCCCATTTAAGTGCCATAGTAACACAGGCCCTGATACATCAGGGCAAAGTGAAAGTATGCACTTCAAGTACTCTGCAATGGTCACCGATTGCCCCAAGACCCAGAGAACAGCTCCTGACTCGGTCTGAATAAAGGATATTATTAGAAATCAATTCGTATTTCGTGCTTGAACTAAATAGAAAAGAATGCTGCTCAAATGGGATGGTGCACTTTTCAAATGCAATAGAAATGTGGATAAAGACAAAATATATTTATCCAGTGTGTTATTTTTTTCTAACTGTGAAAGCTTTTTCATTAAGCCACCTTGCCTTGAGAACTAAGTCAAATACGTGATGCGTTGAACAAATGAGCAGTGAGAGTCTTTTCATCAATAATACACTGCATGAATGTATTGTACTCGTAAGTATTCGGTTAGAAAACAATTTCGTAAAAGATTTTATTTGTGCGAGGAACGATGAATGATCTAATACGGTTTAATTTGATGTAGAAATTGTGCTTCCAGGAGAAAAAAAGGTTAAAAAGTTGCACAAAACTTGGCATAAGAAATTTGGCTTTGAACAAAGGCATTTATTGAGTGTGCTACTTATTCCCTTTTCCAGGGTTTGCACCAATGAACATGAATGACACAGCAATAGCACATGCTTCCTCCGTTCTGAGCTTAAGATATGCAATTTGTGAGCTCCTGGTTAGTGATGGCAGAGAGAAAGAGGTGTCAACCAAACTGCTCGCACTTCTTTATTAGGGATTACTTACAATTATGCTCTGCGTGCTATGCTGCTAGGGACATGCAAGTGCCCTTTCTTGTGGCTCTCCTTCAAAGTCCTTGCTTCTGGCCTTGTCACTTCCTGTCCACACCCCTGAGGAGTTTATGACCACATCCTCCTTGTCACTTGGGAAATCCCCAGCATCTGCTGTCCGTTCTCAATTCAAGTGGACACTACAGACATGTGCTGTCTTTTCTACGCATAAAATTCACCGTTTATTTCTCTCACAACTGCTGTATGTGGCTAAAACTGTGGTAATTGCCGCATATAGTGCAATCTTGATTCAGGTACAAACCTGAATCGATTTTACCAAGTCTCTCAGAATGAGTAGTGGTCTGTTGGCCCTGTTTTGAAATTACACAAAAAAGACACTTTATATGTAATTTCAAAACAGGGCCTAACGAAGTCTACTCATTCTGAGAGACTAGGGAAATTATATATTAGGGAAATTATATATATATCTATATATGTATGTCTATATTCACTGAAAAAACCATAGGTTTCACACCAGTTATAGTTAGCTGGAAATTTTACTGACATAAAATCAGTGAAATTCCCACGTTATAGTTAGTTGGACTCACTATAACTTGGGCGCCTGCAATGCACTGCTGATGACGTCACATATTACATCACTCATGACATGGTCAGTGATATCACTCATGACATCACTGATGACACCATCCAGTGAATGTGTGTCTTTCTGTAAAATAAATATGTTTTATATATGTATTTGTAAAGGTCGATGAAAGAGTACATTTTTAAATAAGTGTCTAAATGGATGTTTTTTTAAAAAAATTGATTGGTTAACTGGCTTATTAAGTGTATCAGTGTTTCACTTTGTGTAAAAGTGGCTGCAGGGTTGGTGAGTAGCTACATGTGTGTGTGTATGGGTTATTAGATTTTTTTAGTATCAGTATGAGTGTCTGTATGGTTTGGTGGGGGTATTACTTAGCACATAGATGCATTAATGACTTACTCACTGTTTGTATGTGTTTTGAAGACAGCATATGTGCTGGATTGTAAGGGTGGATGAGTGTGTATATGTGTGTTAGTGAGTGAATGACTGTCTCACTAGTGTCTTTATCAGTAACTAAATATGTTTTATTCTAGTATATGTGAGTATTGATGTATATAAGTGAGTATATGTGAGAGTGAGAGATTGTAAGAGTTCCTGTTTAAATAAGTATGTGTTTCTATAAGTGATTGTTTAAGAGAGTAAGAGAGTAAGTATGTGTAAGTTTCCTTAGAAGTAATGTGCTAGTGTGTGTACAGCTGTAAATGCAAATAAATGGATGTTCAATAGTTTATTTGCATGTGTGAGTACGTGTGTGAGTAACTTTTGGATGACTGTCAGTGTGTAACAGGATGTATATGTGTATCACTACATATGATGAGTGAGTATATGTATGAGTGACTATATAGAACTGTTGCTAAATGAGTGGATGTGCATATAGATGGTGGAATTACGGAATTGGTTGTTGTAACTGGTATGGGTATCTCCATTTTTTGGAAAATGTTAGTTTCTATTTTTGAAAATGTGTTTTAAGGGTTACATTACACTGAAAGGAGGTCTGTCAGTCTGTCACAAGGATGGTGTCATCAGTGATGTCATGAGTGATGTCACTGACCATGTCATGAGTGATGTAATATGTGACGTCATCAGCAGTGCATTGCAGGCGCGCAAGTTATAGTGAGTCCAACTAACTATAACGTGGGAATTTCAATGGTTTTATGTCAGTAAAATTTCCAGCTAACTATCACTGGTGTGAAACCTATGGTTTTTTTCAGTGAATTTAATAGGTTTTTTAAATGCTAATTCCTAACTATAACTGGTGTGAAACCTATGGTTTTTTTCAGTGAATTTAATAGGTTTTTTAAATGCCAATTCCTAACTATAACTGGTGTGAAACCTATGGTTTTTTTCAGTGAATTACATAGGTCTTTTAAATGCTAATTCTTCACTATAACTGGTGTGAAACCTATGGTTTTTTCAGTGAATTTCATAGGTTTTTTAAATGCTAATTCCTAACTATATATAGGGCCTCAAACCTATGTTTTTTTCAGTGAATTTCAAAGGTTTTTTAATAGCAAATTTCTATAGCTATGAAATGTAATTTTTTTATAATGAAACCTATATTGTATATTTATGTAATACTATTTTTTTTATGTATATTGTTCATGTTTTTTTTTTGCCCTGGAGCGCGCCCGGTGCGCGTTCCGGTGAGCGCACCAGTAAGCGCAGTCTTGGGGCGTGCCCCGGGGTGCGTACGGGTGAGCGTCCCATTAGCGCTATTGCCGCGAATGAAAACATAATCGTGATGTATCGCGTAGCCTCGTCCACGTGATAAGCACGGCGTAAGCGCACCCGGAAGCACTCAAGCGCATAAGATCGCGCTACGTAAGCATCCGACGCGCTTACGCTACGTTCCCGTTACGCGTAGCGTAAGCGCGTCGGGTCATGTGACCTAAAAATAACACTTTTTATTGGTTCAGGACAGTTTTGGTTTCCAAATGATGAAAGCCCTGGTCATGTGACCTGAAAATAACACTTTTCATTGGTTCAGGACAGTTTTGGTTTCCTAATGATGAAAGCCCCCACCTTTTTTCCTCATTCTCACTTTGTACTTTGAGTGAGGAAGACCTGTTTCCAGAGCTATTACTACCTATTTGTACTCAGAAATGGCTACAGTAGCAGCATCAGCAGGAGCATCTCAGCCACCACCACCACCACCACAACCAAGAGGACCACCACAACACCACAGTGGTGGAAATGAAGAAGAGGAGGAAGAGGAGGAGAGGAGGAGGTTCCTGCCTGAAGATACTACGGCATATAGGCCAAAGGAGCACATTATCTGGGAGTTTTTTCACTCCCAAAGGACCTCAAGAAAGTAAATGCGCCAAGGGTTACTTGTCTTATCTGTGGCACTGTACTTTCAAGGGGGAACCCTAACAAAAAGTACTCTTTTGGCAATAACACCATGATTCGCCACATGCAACGCCGGAACCCTAACAACTATGCTGCAGCAGAGGTCAGAGAACTGACCAGAAACCCTCCCCAATATTCTCCCAGCACCTCCAAAAGTAAGCAACCCACTCCATCGGGTCCAGAGACAAGGGAGATGGTCCCAAACATGCAACCCCAGTTTGGACAATACAAAATCGTTTGTATATTTTATGGAAAAACAATTACCTATGGTGAGCAAAGCATTAAACGCATCAACCGTGATGGTGACAACCACAATTGCCCCAAAAAATCTTAATTTTTTCCTGATTTTTTTGCTCCAGTTGAGCCGTTTACAATTCCCTGTTTTTTGTTTGTCCGCTTAAAAGTAACAAAAAAATATAAAATTGTTCATAAAAGCCAAAAAAGTACAAAATGTTCAAAAAAACAATAAAAAAAATATAAAACAACAAAAAAAAGAAAAAAAACAGTTCTTTTTAGAACTACCTCCAATTTATAAAAAAAAGGCTACATTTTTTAAAAACTCTGTCATTCTTTTTTCCCCTAGGTACGCTCCCCGGTATGCTCCCCGGTGCGCGTGCCTGGCGCTCCCTCCACGCAAATTGAAAAAAAAAATTTAAAAAATGTTTTGCCCCGCGAGGCCCTTTTATGGCCCCCACATCAAACCTAGGGGGTCGGGGGCGGTCTACTCTGCCCCCTTTTGGTCATTTCTCTCTTTGTTTTTGCCACCTCTTGTGTCTCGATCCTACCGAGACACAAGATGGCGGCCACTCCGGACTGTTTGGAATGTTGACAGACACCCGATAGCCAATCAGCTTTCTGCGCGCGAACTCGCGTAGCGCGCTGGTACATATATTTTTTTTAACCTAAATTACTCAAAATCCACTGGACCACATATCTTGAGACATAGCAAAGGCACATCGGACTACCAGTCCCTACAATTTTGCCAGGTTTGGTGGAAAACCATTCAGCCGTTCGGGCTAAAAGTGAGTCCAACTGCCCTATGGAAATTAACATGGGGAAAACACGTTTTGGGACCCCCCTTTTATCTCGGCCCCCGCTTGACGAATATCCCCCAAACATTCAGGGAAGGAGCGGAGCACCGCGAGGCAAATTTGCGGAAAATTTCAGGCAGATTCCTCAACCGGCGCCAATGTTATTCCAAATAGAATGTTTCCCTATTGAAAACAATCCTAACTATAACTACCTACTACTTACCAGTAGGTAATATATCTATCTATCTATCTATCTATCTATCTATCTATCTATCTATCTATCTATCTATCTATCTATCTATCTATCTATCTATCTATCTATCTATCTATCTATCTATCTATCTATCTATCTATCTATCTATCTATCTATCTATCTATCTATCTATCTATCTATCTATCTATCTATCTATCTATCTATCTATCTCTCTATCTATCTATTTATATATGTATCTATATACCTATCTATCTATCTATCTATCTATCTATCTATCTATCTATCTATCTATCTATCTATCTATCTATCTATCTATCTATCTATCTATCTATCTATATCCACCGATTTGGCTCAGTTTTGCAGTCCCATGGCGTTCTCTCTACCGGTGCCGCGACTCCTAAGCAGAGCCCATGCTTCCAAATATTTTTCACAAATCCCTTTTACCAAGAGAATGAGTCGGCACTCACGAAACAGGTTACTTTCCCAGTACTTTATTTTCTCTGTCAATACTCCAGCATAAGTACAAACCAACGCGTTTCGCAACAGCAGTGTCTTGTTCACGGTCAAAAGGCAATGTACATTCTCCTCCTATATTTCGAAGGACCCGCCAGAGATTCTGATCTCACTTCCTGTTTGCTGACAGGAAGTTAGATGGGAAATGTAGTTTTTACAGTTCTAGATCGTTATTTTACATTTCAATTGTGTATGGTTTACGATACAAGTTAAACAGCGTTGTGGGTGATAGCCATATTCCTGCCAAAAGTATATATGTATATACAATTATCACTTCCATCCATATGAGGTATTTCAATTTAACCAAACAGGTTAATCTGCATTTGTTAAAACAGATGGTACCATGTATTCTAGCCCTCTAGTGGGCAAAATCAATTATTTCAACCTCGCCAGAAATTGCAAGCATCATTTCTGTATTGAAGCCCTCTAGTGGGCATACACCATGCTTTATATTATTTATCCGTTCAAGTTTGATGGCATGATTTCACTTTTGATACTCATCTCATCTATTAGTATCACTCATAAACAATTTCATTGCCTACTTGTATCACCCGCTAATAGTGTCGAATTATCTATTTATCATAAATTCATAATGTATGTCATACCATTGTAAACCAAATTATTTCATTTAAATCTACATTACAATTTTTTTAAAATGTGTTATTGTTGCTTTCTCTATTTCAAATGTTACAAAGGATCATCTTCATGTCAAACACAACACTCCATCCATATTTTATAAATGTACATAAAGTTCTTTGCTCTGATTTAATCCCCAAGGGGTCATTGTACGAAAATTCAGGATCTGTCTAGATTCTCTGTATCTTAGTTGTCGTTCCTGATCTCCACCCCTTTCGTGTGGCAATATACATACAAGTGCATAAGTTTTCAGCAGTTTCCAGTCACTGTTATGTGCCACTTCCATATGTTTGGCGACTGCATTACTTCTGTCTTTATTTATAGTCGCTCTTATATGTTCCAGGATACGTTTTATGAATTCCTTTTTAGTGCTTCGGATGTATTTGAGCGAACATGACTGAATTACATATACTACATGCATGCTCATGCAGTTGATCAATTGTTTTATTTGCCACATCTTTTTGTTAGGTAACATCACTCCCTTTGTATTTACTGCAATCTGGCAAACCTTACAATGTTGACATTTTATAAATCCTTTGGTGTTAAGCCATTGGATTCCTTTTTTCCTTTTCGTGTGGTCTCGATGGTGACTCTGAATTAGTCTGTCTTTTAGATTCCTTGCTCTCCTGAATGTGACCCACAACGCTGTTTAACTTGTATCGTAAACCATACACAATTGAAATGTAAAATAACGATCTAGAATTGTAAAAACTACATTTCCCATCTAACTTCCTGTCAACGAACAGGAAGTGAGATCAGAATCTCTGGCGGGTCCTTTGAAATATAGGAGGAGAATGTACATTGCCTTTTGACCGTGAACAAGCAACTGCTGTTGTGAAACGCGTTGGTTTGTACTTATGCTGGAGTATTGACAAAGAGAATAAAGTACTGTTCGTGAGTGCCGACTCGTTCTCTTGGTAAAAGGGATTTGTGAAAAAAAATATATTTATAAATATATATACTCAGTGTTTAGTAAACTTACTAACAACATAAAAGGGAGGGGAAAGGGAGAAGATAGTTTTTGAGCACATGTATTTTTTAAGAAATTGTTTCATAAATCAAAGAAGCGTGTTGCTTCACCCGGCCTTGACACATGCCCACAGTCATTTAAATGGCAGGGTTACCTGCACGAGTTTCTGGAGGTTACTTTTTTGACTCTAACCTAAGCAACTCAGGGGGAAAGTGTTGGAATTTGGGGCGAGGGGTAGATTTGCTATGCCTATTCTAACCTAAGCAGCATTTGGGAAAATGGAGACACATTTTGACAGTTCCAACACAAACCTAAGCATCACTTTTGAAATGATTTTAATTTTTAGGGTTCTTATTAACTTTTGGAAAACAAAATAAGAAACATTCAATTACATTATAAACTTTGTTGGTAAGATTTACTATTAACATTCAAAATAAAAAATTATCAAATAACTACACTAAATCAATAACACACAACTATATAAATACACTCAATGCAAACAAAACTACCTTACAAATATTTCAATAAATTAGTAATAAAATGTCTACTGGTCATAAACAAATTACAAATATATAATAATAGGTTAACTTTTTATGTTTTTTAAATAAAATAAATATATTAGAAAAACGTAGTTAAAATAAACACAATTAATACAATATATCATTTATTAAAATTAAAACATTATATTTAGTGATGCACATCATAAAAAAATGAAAAATAAGGAATACCCTAAATCAAGCTCCTAATTAACTCTATGATAAACTAAAACATTACAATTTAGCCAAAACAACAAAGTTTACCGTTGATGAATTCTGCAATCGAACAAATTACAAATTTTACTCCTCTACAAGCCGAACAACCCATCCAATAAACGAGTAAACATACACATTAGACTTAAACTATACAAAACCTGTGAATACACATTTCTTTTAATATCTTTTTTATGAGGTTTTAAAACAGATACAGTGTAGACACTAGGAGAAGTCACTGCACAGCGATACAGCAACTATCACGTAACAAACAGAACTGAAACATTGAGAACAGTGTTGACAGGCGAGTATCCAATACCATGCTCCTATTTGTTGGGGTACAGTTTGATACTTAATGAGCAGAAGACATTTGTTTTCGCTGTTTCTTAATGTTAACAACTTGGGGAAAGCAACATAATCGTGAGAGGAGGTAAGGGTGCTGGTGCATTGGTTGTAGGCAAATCTCTGTGTCATGAGTGGTTTGGGGTGCGGGGCGTCATATTGTGGTGGACAATGGCGGTATTCAGGATTATGTGGGAGAGCAGGGAGGACCTAGACACAAGCAATATGCAGGGGATGTCAGCAAGAACATTAGCTGTGGGGTTGCTGGAGGTAACATTGCATATATCTAGAATCTCATGGAGGCATATTGTCATTGTCCACTTTCTGCAAAAAAAAACATGAGTAGGGTAGCCCAGTTGGGGGAGATGGGACATCTGTGAAGGCTGCGTGCTTCTTCACACCTCTTCCTCAACTACACTCTACTTGTGTAGTGCCCCCTGCCATGCCTCCACTGATGGAAGGTGTTAGGGAGCATCAGTGTAGTGTGAGTGCATGCCTGGAAAGTAGTAGCACAAGGGCTGTGAAGCGGGTATGCACTTTGTGCCTTTTTCCTGCACCTGAAGATTCCTCAGTCACACACTTCAGAGGTATGTAGGTCCATGATG
Source organism: Lissotriton vulgaris (assembly GCF_964263255.1). Classification (NCBI taxonomy): domain Eukaryota; kingdom Metazoa; phylum Chordata; class Amphibia; order Caudata; family Salamandridae; genus Lissotriton; species Lissotriton vulgaris. Next base: position 783,521,851 of record NC_141696.1, read on the forward strand.
TCTGTAACCTCTTGTAAGTTGGTGTGTATTGAATGCCCAAATTCTCGCAGTGTTAAACATAACTAGAGTATGTGTTTGAGGTCCGCATCTGGTGTGTGCCAGCAGGATCAAATAGCGTGCACCTCCTGATAATAATGATTCGGGAGGTCACGGATGGCCTAATAGAGCCAGGTGAAAAGTCGGCAGCAGGTGCCCATTTTGAGAATGTTTTGCAGTACTGGATGAGTAGTAGGTTCTGATTCCGGGGTGGCACATAAGGTACATCAGGTGTGTCGGAGTTCCCTATATGTAAGGAACTGGCCTGCGGGGACAGCATAGTCCGCAGTTAGGTAGTCAAAGGTGAGGAGCTGGCCTTCAGGGTAGATGTCACTGATTGTGTGCAGAGAGCGCAATGTCCAATCTGTCACTTCAGCTGGAGTGAAGAAACCTGGGAAACAGAGGAGGCCTACCAGAAGGAGGCTAGGGGCGTATGGTGGTTTGCCGTAGAATAGGCAATGAATTTGTACAACACATGCACGTGCTAATGTCACTTGTAGGGACAAGAGGGCAATACCTTTGAGTGAAGGATGTTATGTATTGTAATACCCACAAATACACTTATCACTAAAAACATTACTCAACATATTTAAAACTGAATTCCACATAAGATTTGTTTTTTTAAATAACAACATAATAATTAAATAAAGAAAAAATGCATTTACATGATTAAGGAAGCAATTAACCAACTAACATGAAAAAGGTAAAATATTAGAAAACATATGCATAATTATGATCTATACTACTAGTATAAAGAGAGAACAGAAACCTTTTGGCAAGGTAAACTCGGGAACCACAGCGCCAATCCACACACCCAATACATTGTTGGAATCCTCAGGGTGTGTAGATGGACATAGGCGACATAAAATAAAAATAAAACGTAAACTAAAAAATTAAAATTTAAAAACAAAGTAGTCCCCTAAAACTAGCGCGGCCGCGACAAAGCGCTGACCACGACCTACACGTGCGTTATGATGACAGGCGGGGAGGAGCGGTGACGAGCGGCGAGGAGTGGCGAGGAAGTCCGGAGCGCGGAGAGGAGTGGCGGCTCAGGTAAGGCAAAGGTGAGGCGGGAGGCGGGAGGTGGGCGGGAGGCGGTATGGGCTTTGACGGGGCGGGCGGGGGCCCGGGAATGGCGGTGAAGTCCGGAGCGCGGCTCAGGTAAGGCAGAGGCGGGAGGCAGGTGGGAGGCGGCTGGGAGGCCGTCTAGGCTATGTCGGGGCGGGCAGGGGCCAAGACGGGAGTGCACAAAAGCCGAAAATGCTGCCCCCAACCCCCTTCTACCCCGGGCAACACCGGGGCGGGCTGCTAGTATATATTAAAAGACTCCCCATGCACAAACCTTCCCTTACAATGCGGGTATAGCCACACAAGGCTGTTACTATGAAGCTATTACCACGAATGTATCTTCACCATGCATGCCTTTACCATGAATATGCCTTTACCACACATGCCTTAACAACAAATTTTGTTTTAAAGGCATGAATGATATAGGCATATGCGAAGTAAAGGTTTAGCCATATGCTTCGGAATGTAATACAGGTAGCAGTAATAACGAGAGCCCCCCCCCTTCCCCCACTTACTGGCTTTTCACTCCAGTCACGGTCCACTGCACTCTTGGGCTGGCTATAGGGCTTAGGGCTCAGACGGGATGCTTTCTAGGGCTACAGACTCAAGAGGTTGTCACGGGGTGCATATTAGGGTTCAGAGCCGTGGGAGGACTGTTTTTAGGGCTCTGGGTATTGTGCCAGCAGAAGAGCCAAGGGGGGCATGTCCCCGGCCGTGCGCCTGGAATTTTAGTTGTTGTGATGACTGCCTGATGAGGCTCTTAGGATACGCAGATCTACTCTGCAGCATTTAATCGCATCCTGGTGTCAGGTGTAGCATTTCCTTGCCCCCAGACTGTGTGTTTGCTTGTTTCAGCGTGACTGTGAGGTCCCACAAGAAGCCTCCATGGTCCCAATGATGCTGCTTTTTCACCACCTGCATCATCTGCTCACTGGCCTAGACTTGCAATGTAGAGCACTGGAGTGTTCATGGAGGCCCCGGATGAGCACCACCCTGAAGCTAAAAAGGGTCCACTGTACACTAAGCCTGCAGGGCTCTGCTGGTGGCGCACATTACTACTTATTACTAATAAACCCCCCTCCACCCGACTTCCTAAGATGAACTGCGCAGCATAGAAAAGCAATCCCAAATTCACTCTGAATTCCCAACCCGGCCATTACCACGCATGCCAAATTTGGAGCACTGTATACCTTTACAACAATGGCTTTACAATGACACTTTGTGGCAAAGGCATGTGTGGTAAAAGGAATATGCATTGTAAAAATATTCGCAGTAAATGCCTGTTTGGCAATGATGCATGCATTATATTGACAGCGTTGTAAAGGCATGTGCGGTAATTGCATGCGTGGCTCAGTAGTACAACCTTTCCATCCTACTCCTCTAGACCCACCCAAGTAAACCCCAGATTATTATAATTAACAAAATGAAATACCCAAAACAAACACACAAACCACCTACAAATACTCGCTAATATAAAATAAAAAATAAAATGGAAAAACAATTGAAGAAACATCTTCTAAATGAGATGTTAGTTATATAATTTATATAAATAAATAATGAATTATTTAATTAGAAATTAAAACAATAACAAATTGCAAAAAGAAAAAAAGGTCCTGGGTGAGCTGAAATGCTATGATCACAAAAATAAATGGGTGAACTTACTTTCAAACTGCTGCCCTTTTCTTCCTTTGGATTTCTGATGGAAACGTTTGGAAATTATAAAATATATGCAGATTGAAACACTTTAACTATCAAAAAAATAGTTTAACAGTAAAAATATTTCGCAAAAAATAGAAACATAAACTTTAAAAAACTAAATATTAATGAAAAATGACTCTCACAAAAATATATAAGTTCACAATGTTGAAGAAATCAATTATTACATTGACATGTCCTCAAAGTAAAAACAACAAACAATTTCCTTACTTTTGATAAGAAGTCCCACAATATTATTGCCATGACAACATTTTTCATGCAATGTTATTCACCAACAGTATTCTTGAGTGCAAATTAAGATGAGGCACCTATGGCAGGAATCAAAGAGGGTTTTTTAATGTGAGTTTCAGATGGATACATTTGTATTAATGTGCCTCTGAAAATGTACCATATTTTTGAGTGGTTTTCAACTATTTCGTTTTGGGCATGGCTGAAAAATGTATTACGTTTTGCCATAAGTGTATCGCAATTTTGACTTTGAGCAACTTTTGTCTTCCATGTGGATCACAATAAGATTTGATGTTAGGTCTCTAACGGGCGCATACATCAATATTGCATTTTGCGATTCCTTAATTGCGAAAAATAAGGAATCGCAATTAAGGCATTGCAAATTACAATGCATCAAGAAATCTCTATAAAAATGGCAATTTCTTAAAATTCCTTAATTGCGATTCTCTAATTGAGAATCGCAATTAAGGAATACCTCCCCATCCATTCCTATGGGCCTAGAGGCCCATAGGAATGAATGGAAAGACATTCTTAATTTGCAATTCACCATTAGAAATTCGCAAATTAAGAATGCAATTTCAAGGGTGCAGGGGTGTCCAAAGGACATCTGCTTAGAAGTACATTTTGCACACTCACATGTCCCAAGGGCATGTGTGTGTGTAAAATTGATCTTTGAAAAATGCACTTTAGTTTTCGCAAATTACCATGAAGGTCAACTTCAAGGTAATTTGCTCCCCTTATTTGAGAATTCGCACATTTTTAGAGTTTGATGCATTGCATTTAAGGAATCTCAATTAGAGATTCCTTAAATACAATCGCAATTTAAGAAATCACAATTTTGTGATTTCTTAAATTGCAAAAATCACAAAAATGTTAATGCATCCCAAAAATGGTAATTGCATTCGCAAACTGCCGAATTTTGCGATTCGCACCATTTGCGAATGCAATTTCCTTTGATGCGTGTGCCCCTAAATATTTTAGATTTAAAAGCACAAAAACGTAAATGCTGGTGCTTTACCCCAAGATGTCCGCTAGTCTGTGACTGAAGCATTTCTTAGAGTTTGTACAGCCAAACTCCTGCTGAAGGCCCACCCCAACCTTCTACTCCTATATCAACAACAAATTATGACTAGTGATATGTAAGAGAAATCCGTGGAAGGATGGAGTAATGAGCAAGAGATACAATGGGCTGGATTTCACTCTCAAGCTGGACTCGGTGTAGTCAGGGAATAGGAGAGTAGGCTTTGCTGGCTGGAGTATAGTGAATAACAGCACTGGCTGTGAGGAAGTGGAAGACCACAGGTGAGCATGGGATGCAAACAAGTTGGATATGAACTAGTCCATAGAGACAAAGGTTTACTTATTTTGGCAGCAGATGCTGCTGTGACGATACATCTTCAGACCGGTATAACAGGAGAAGGCCCAAGGCATTCACTGTAACACAGATTGAGCAGCAGCAGTTCAGGGAGCAAATACCTGGAGGTATGACAAACAACGACACACAGAGCAACAGTGAAAAGATTGGGAATTCTTCCAGTAAACCGAAAGGGAAGCAAACAACAAACATGAGGGCTGCATAAATAGGTACAAACTAGCACAAAGTGAACAACTACAACAACTAACAACACATTGCCAGGCATCAACTTCCTATTTGATAGTCCCTTAAACACTGGCACTACACCTCATGCTCCAGTAGTATCTCAGGACCCAGGAAGAGAATGTGATCTGAAAACACGTTTCGATGGACTTTCACCATCTCTTCAGAGGCCTTGTGAGCAGGAGTGGATAAACGGTGCTTAAATGGACTACGCTGCCCAGAATGCAACAACATTGGCACACCGGGAGCCAATTAAGGTACTGTGTACTTAAGAATGCAAGGGGCTGCGAGTCATGCGCGTCAGTTTTTCCTGCTCACAAAACCTCTGAAGAGATGGTGAAAGTCCATCGAAACGTGTCAGGCCACAGGGTGTATTACGGAATCGGAAGCTGCCAGTTTGTTAAGTATAAGGATGTTTCCTTCCTCGCAGTATTGTGTGGCCTCAATTGCTGTGTACTTTTGGGATATATTACCTACTGGCGGTCGCCAGTAGGTATATATAGTTAGGATTTTTTCTCTATGGGATTTTTGAAAATTCTATGTCTAATAACTTTGGCGTTTGTGGACGGAATTGGCTGAAATTTTCAGGAAAATGGAACATTTTGTTTCTGAGCAGCCCCTGACAATTTGGGGGGGTTTCATCAAGGGGGGGCTGAGAAAAATGGGGGGTCCCAAAACACGTTTTTCCCATGTTAATTTCCATAGGGCGGTTGGCCTCACTTTTAGCTCGAACGGGTGAATGGATTTGCACGAAACTTGGCAAAATTGTAGGGACTGTTAGCCCGATGTGCCTTTGCTAGGTCTCAATATATGTGCTCCAGTGGATTTTGAGTAATTTAGGTTCAAAAAAAGATATATATCTGGGCGGAGCATAACCACACACCTGATCTGATTGGCTGTCAGCACTTCATCCAAGAAGTGTTGGCAGCCATCTTGGGACCAATATACATGATAGCACCTCATTAAAAAGCATTGTAGTTAATAGAGGGTTTTAGGACTTTAGTTACATTATAAATCATTTGTTGATGGTACCATATTCGTTTTAGGAATTGTGGTGGGTTCTAAGGTGATTTTACCATGTGAAAAAACCTTCTGCTGTGATATCATGAATATTGTTTGAAAGAAAACTAATATCTCATGATTTTCCCACAGTGGTTTGGAAGGGGATCTATAAGCTAAACTGAAAGCATATTTTCTGTAAATTCACATTATCTTTCTCAGTCATGTGAAAATGAAGTCTGACATTCTCAGTAAAACATGTACATCCAACAAGGACAGAGACTGTCAGTTGATTCCTTTGTGTTCTACTGCAGCCTCCTAGAGTGTTCTAAAGAACAACTAGAGCGCTAACAGTCCTACTTATTACAAAGGTATGGCACACCTGAAGCCATCTTGATTGGAATAAAGTGGTAACTCTTAAAACATTTAATTTAAAAAGGAACAAAATGAGGGGGTATGTTATGCAATAGAAGGTATTATTAGTGCTGCAGAAAGAAAAATTAGGGCACATTTTGAGTGACTTTTCAAATCCTCTTCTATTTCATTAAAAGATTCTGACATGCAGTCTCCCAAAATGGCCACCAGAGACAAAAGAGCCCAAATGTAGCCCAAATATCACCCAGATGTAGCCCAAGTATAGCCCAATGACAGAATGTCCCAGAGTGTTCTAAAGAACAACTAGCGCGCTAACAGTCCTACTTATTACAAAGGTATGGCACACCTGAAGCCATCTTGATTGGAATAAAGTGGTAACTCTTAAAACATTTAATTTAAAAAGGAACAAAATGAGGGGGTATATTTTGCCATATGAATTATGATTAGTGCTGCAGAAAGAAAAATTAGGGCACATTTTGAGTGACTTCTCAAACCCTCTTCAATTTCATTAAAAAATTCTGACATACAGTCTCCCAAGATGGCCACCAGAGACAAAAGAGCCTAAATGTAGCCCAAATATCACCCAGATGTACCCCAAGTATAGCCCAATGACAGAATGTCCCAGAGTGTTCTAAAGAACAACTAGAGCGCTAACAGTCTTACTTATGACAAAAGTATGGCACACCAGAAGCCATCTTGATTGGAATGAAGTGGTAAGTCTGAAAACACTCAATTTAAAAAGGAACAACATGAGGGGGTTAATTTTGCCATAGAAAGTATGATTAGTGCTTCAGAAAGAAAAATTAGGGATCATTTTGAGTGACTTCTCAAATCCTCTTCTATTTCATTAAAAAAATTCTGACATGCAGACTGAAACATGCACTTTGAATACCAGCAGCAGACGTCCCTGGTGAGCAGTAGCTTTACTACAGTGATCTAATGTGCAACTAGAGTGCTAACATTCAGAATTTATGGCAAATGTGTGACACATCTGAATGCCTGCTTGATGGAACCAAAGTAAACAAGCATTGAAAATGCAATAGATCTCGCCCTCGTTTAAGTTAAAGCCATTCTGTTTGTAATGAGGTGGCTTTTTAGCTTTGCTTTTATTAGTGTTTTTTCAACTTTCATGTAAATAACATGCATCTGTATGCATATAAGTATATGTATGCATGCATTTATGTTTGTATTTATATAGATATACAGATGATATATGTTTATATATGTATGTATATATATATATATTCACTGAAAAAACCATAGGTTATAGACCATATATAGCTAGGAATTAGCATTTACAAAACCTTGAAAATTCACTGAAAAAACCATAGGTTATAGACCATATATAGTTAGGAATTAGCATTTACAAAACCTTGAAAATTCACTGAAAAAACCATAGGTTATAGACCATATATAGTTAGGAATTCGCATTTACAAAACCTTATTTTACTCACACAAAACCATTGAAATTCCATATATAGTTAGTTGCACTAACTATATATCGCGCACCCGCAATCCACTGCTGATGATGTCACATATTACATCATTCATGACATGGTCAGTGACATCACTGATGACATCACTGATGACATCTCAAATGACATCACTGATGACATCACTGATGACAACATCCAGTGACTGTATGTTTCTGTAAAGTTAAAATATGTCTTACATATTGAAGAATGAGTGGATGTATAAGTGTCTGGATGAAGGATTTAGTAGGTGCATGACTGACTGTATGAGTGAGTGATTAAATGTGTCTCACTGAGTGCATGGGTTAGTGACTAAACTGTCTTAATTTGTGCATCATTATGTCTGTTGTTCTGTAAACTGTTGCATGTGTTGATAAGTAGGTATATGAGTAACTATACGGGTTATTGATTGGTTGCCCAAGTATTTGTATGGGAGACTGAGTGTGTGTGTGGGTGGCTGGGAGGTGTATGACTCTGTGCATAGATGTGTGAGCAGTTGATTCACTAGATGTATGGTTTCAAAAGTGCATGTGGAAACAGCTGTATGGGCGGTTGACTGTGTGCATGAGTGTATTGGTGAGTGAATGGATATCTCAGTGCTACATGTCAAAGTAAGTACATATGTAAAACACAGTACATGTGAGAGTTGACATATATAAATAACTATGCATAAGAGCCAGTGAATGTGTGAGTGGCTGTATGGATCATTGTGAACTTGTATCAGGGATTGTATAAGAGAGTAAATATGTGTTAGTATATGTTTGAATAAGTAAAGTTTGTATAACTGTATAGTTGAGGAAATGGAGGTGTGATTGATTCTTTGCATGACTGACTAGGTGTGTGAGTAACTCCATGGATGAGTGACAGTCTGTGAGTGTCTGTTTACACTGATTGTATCTAAGGTTATATTAGAGTCTGAAGAGGTTCATCGTATTATCACATGAATGATATCATCAGTGATGTGATCAGTAATGTCAAATGAGATGTCATCAGTGATGTCATCAGTGATGTCATTTGAGATGTCATCAGTGATGTCATTTGAGATGTCAACAGTGATGTCATCAGTGATGTCACTGACCATGTCATGAATGATGTAATATGTGACATCATCAGCAGTGGATTGCAGGTGCGCGATATATAGTTAGTGCAACTAACTATATATGGGAATTTCAATGGTTTTGTGCGAGTAAAATAAGGTTTTGTAAATGCTAATCCCTAACTATATATGGTCTATAACCTATGGTTTTTTCAGTGAATTTTCAAGGTTTTGGAAATGCAAATTCCTAACTATACATGGTCTATAACCTATGGTTTTTTCAGTGAATTTCATTGGTTTTTTAAAAGCTAATATCTATAGCTGTAAAATATATTCTTTATTACGTGACGTATCACGTAGCCACGTGAGACACCTCATGACGCGTCGCATAACCGTGACGTATCGGCTCTGCAGCGCAAACAAAACCCGTAACGTAAGCGCGCCGGAGCACGCTTACAGATATATATATATTTTTTTAACCTTAATTAGACAAAATCCACACGTGCACATATCTTGAGGCCTTGCAAAGGCACATCAAACAAACAGTCCCTACAATTTTGCCAAGTTTGGTGGAAATCTATTCCTTTAAATTTTATTTTACTCTTAGTTTTCCCCTTGTTACGCTTACCGGAACGCTACCCGGTACGCAAACCGGACGCTCCAAAAACACAAGATGTCGGACTCCCGTTACGCTGTCGGTTACCTGCCCAGTTGGCGTACCGGGAAGCGCCTCTACCGCGAAAAATCACAATTTTTTTTTTCTTTTGCCCCGTGGGGAACTTTAATAGCCCCCTCATCAATCCTAGGGGGTCAGGAGGGGTCTGCCTTACCCCTTTCCTTCATTTACACCTGGTTTTTTTTCCACCTCTTGTCTCTCGATCCTACCGAGAGATAAGATGGCGGCCGCTCCGGACTGTTTACAATGTTGACAGCCAATCAGCTTCTCCTCATACTCCCGTTACGCTGCCGGTTAGCTGCCCAGTTAGCTGCCCGGTTCGCGTACCGGGTCGCGCCTCTACGGCGAAAAATCGATTTTTTTTTATTTTTTTGCCCCGCGGGGCAAATTAATATCCCCCTCATCAATCCTAGGGGGTCAGGAGGGGTCTACCTTGCCCTAAATATATATATATTCACTATGATAAACTACGAGTCTTTTCACCAATCCACTATGTTTGTAGTTTATTTTTTTAAATCATGTGTGAATTGTGTTAAAATGGCCACAAATTTTAAATCTCCTTGTCAGTGAACAAGGGTATATATATATATATATATATATATATATATATATATATATATATATATATATATATATATATATATTCTGGCTTCCCGCTTCTCGTTTAAGGGTGCACACCAATGCAATTACCATTAGGTCATTACATTGCCCGGACCTTGCAGAGTTTACCGTACACATTGTTGGCTTCCTAGCATTCCTCAGGGCGGAGGAGGTGGAATACTTGTGCTGCAGGGCATTCTACGGTTTTCAAACATGAGGCTGTTTATCACTTGAAGCTGTCGCTAGTCAGACTTACAATTAGGAATGTATTAGACGATGCACAGAAGGTATTTTATTTCTATTCAAGGTCCATTTTACTAAGCATTTTCAATTCCAGCGCGTGCTGGTATGTTTTTGCCACTCTGGGTCTGTGGGGATTTCTTCCTATTTGTAGATTCTCCTTCACTAATAACTCAGAGCAGAAATGTCAGAGTTTGGGCAAATATTGGCTCAACCACTGTCCCGTGGGAGTGCTTTTGTATCTCTGAAACAAATATGTTTGGGAATTATGAACAAAAGCAAGCAGGAAAATCAATGTGTGTACTGATGAAAAAGACATTCAGCCAAAAGGGATGCATCAAACGTTATTGAAGCTTTGACTTTCATGTGTATTTGTTCAGTACCTTCGTGGGCTCGGTTCAGAAAATAAGGATGTTTCTCTCCATTGGTCACAGATGTTCATATTTTATGCATCCTTTGTCCGAAATGAATTAGTGCCCCACTTCCCATCGAGAGTTCCTAAACCAATTATAATCGCCAGGAAATGAAACTGATGTGGAACGCCTGCTTGTTAGTTCCCACAAACTATTACACGTGGAAAAATAATCCTTCTGCTATTGAAAACAGTTTGTTAGTAATCCACCGGGGTTGCCATCTGCCAGCAGATAGTAGCTCAGGAAACAATTGATTTTTCAGCTGCTTAACAAGCTTCACTGGATTATTAATATAGTAAAAGCCTTGCAAATACAATCCAAATTGGCTCATTTCTGAAAGCCAATACGGCATGTTCTGACGCTCGGAAAAGAGCCTTATGTCATGATATAGTTTGGAGGAGGGTAGGAAAGGAGACAGGGTTTCCGGTATAAGTCAGTGAATGCTGGGACCTCCTGAATCAGGATCTTAAGTGAGAAGTCCAGATGAACTGGGAGACAGACTAATAGGGCCTCATCTGCAAGGAAATGACGCAGCACAGTGCCGCAAGCCATTTAGCTGCACCGTGCTACATTATTTTGAAAGCACAGTGATGCGTCGTATTAACACCAATATGGCTCATGCCTCTGCTGGTGCACAATTGGCCGCCATGTGCTAGCGCAGGCGCACTTGCGTCACTTTGCAAGGGTGCCTGCGCTGCGGGGATGATTGTTTTTGTGCAGGACGGGAAGAATGCAGCACGCATAGAAAGAGGAAACAACAAGGAGAAATAAAAGTATTTCTCCTTGTTGTGCTATTCCTATACCTCCCCAGGAGACGCATTCTCAGGATTACAAAATGTTGCAAATCTGGGAATGCATCAGGTTCCATGGATTTTGTGTGGGAATACCTAGAGCAACATCCATGGAGCGCTCCTTTCACACAGAGTAATGCGTGAAATAGGCCCATATTTACAAGGCCATGAAAAGTCATGCTGGGTGACCTTACGTGGGTTTGTAAATATGGGAATGTACACTGCGCCGCTGGTGCGACAAAAAATGCGATGCACCATTGGCTCAATGGGCTTGCAAATAAGCCCCTTTAGTTTCCAGGGTGATGTCAGATCTGCTCTATAACCTATTTGATCTAGTAAGGCTCAACGGCCCAATTGACAAGCCCCATGCGCCACCGGTATGTAACTTTTTCTCATGTTTAAAGTGATGCACCAGCAGCACAAGGGGCTTGTAAATAAGCCCCAGCATGTGTATCCTCTGCAAATGAAGGCTGAAGAATCTTATAAATCGCTGCTACATGTGAAAAATATTTGCTTCTGTTTTCAGATATGCAGTGGCGTAACGAAGCTTGAGGGGGCCCCCATGCAAAGCACATGGAGGGGGCCCCCCCACCCCCGGCGGCACGGCCCACCACCTACTACTTTGCCCCACCACCCAGAAATCTAGTATATTTTGATTTTAAACCTCCACCATTTAAATGAAATGCCTCTATATTGTCTTTCTCTGAGTACATTTGAACTACACTTACATCACATCCAAGCCTGCTTCCTCTTCAAGACCAGCTGCATCACACACAACAACCAGAAACTATACCATTGCACACCTGGCAGAAAAAAAACACCTCAGGCACACAGTGTTGTGCTAGAAGGCAGGACATTGTCTTATTAGAACCAAATTGTAAACACACTAAAAACAAAAAGTAGGCTTTTCCTATCCAAGCTACCAGGAATTGGAATATCAACAACAGAAAGGCTCTATCCTGTAAGGACCTGAAGATTTGCCCTTTCAAGAATGCTACAATGCTTAACAATAGAAATCACCATTGTAAGATTCGGCTTTTTGTAGATGATAATTAATCATATCCCTGGACTCTTAACAATGTAATTAATATTAATTAGCTTATAAAGCGCACTGAAACCTAAACTGTATCCTGGTGCTGAGATAAACTGCAGATTCCAATTACAATTAGATAAGAATACCAGTTCAGGCATGTTGTTTATAAAGCCAGGTTTCTAAGCTTTACTAACACAACCGATGTGGATCTTCTGCAAAGTTGGGCAACGTGTTCCAATGTTGAACAGCTTTTACTGAGGAGTTGCCTCCCAACTAAATTGCCGAATGTAGCGTTCTGGCTGGAATAAAAAACTTCAACTTATTTTGTATGTAACATGGGCCCTTACCATGTAGAGCCCAATGGGCCAAGCACAAAGATTTGAAACTGACCCGCTTGACCATCGATAACCAATTAAGAGAATCCCATGCTAGGGAATCCGAAGGCATCCTTGCCATTTTAAGGCAAGTTTTGCAACCACATTCTGAATAAGCTATAAGCCCTTAAATATGCCTACTGCATATCCTCATAATAAGAAATTGCCATTATCCATATGGTTCACAATTAATACCTAGACAGCCACAGGCCAAGCTTGAAAAGGAAAGAGTGGTTCAGCATTCAAATCCTCGATAGCTAAGTCTGTGCTATGTGAATACACACAAACCTGGTCATACCTAAGCAGTCAATAGTACCCCATTTGGTTGTTTGGGACCTGTCCGGATATTTACCAAAGTCTCACCTGATCATTATGTCCAGAACAGAGACCGGTCAGTTTCCCAGTTCATTACCACAAACTGGGTCACAGATTTGGGCGCCTGTAAGTGACCTGCTTGCCTCCCTCTGCCAATCCCAAACTATTACAAATGCCTGTGAATCTCCAACCTGTGCATCTCTGAATAGTTAAGTGTCCTGTAAGCATATAATGTCATCCTCCATTACATAGGGGCCTGTGAGCTCCATACAAGGATAATAAATAACACTATTAAAGTGTTCAAATTGTTCAACTGCCCTTTTCTGACCAGGTTCAGAGATATGCAGAATTTCATCTGGCAGTCCAGAGATTTGTGAGTTTTTAACTCAGCTATTCTGGGGAGAACTGAACCTCCATTTAGCAACTCTCTTTACCAGTTTCGAGACGTTCAGGTCTCCCAACTGGCCACCCCTTACCACCTGGCAAACAAAGAGTTTCCAACTGGCTATGTGAGTGATTATGTGAAATATGCAACTCTTCCACATGGGCATCCCTAACCTCTTCAGAGCCTAGCAGGTCACCTACTTTGCTGTCCCTAACCAGGGTTAGAGATGCGCACACATGCCATGCACTACTCAGGTTCACTGTTCCCACAAAGTGTTGGGTATTGATTAGGAAGCTGTAACTCACCTGCCCATCCACCTAGCTCATATGTGGGCAGTCATTTAAGTAGGGCCTAAAGATGTGCTAGATTCCTAGAAATAGATCTTTGGCCGACACAGGCTCAACACCACCTTGGCTTATCCACCTGTAAGATCAATGCAGTCCCTTATCTTTAATGTATGTAAGAGGTCAAGTGTAACACCAACAATCAAGGCTCTGCGTTTTAGCTAAAAGCTGTTGTATTCAGGGACTTCTACTTTCCTTTTAAAGTTTACATACGGATTGAAAACTCTTAGCACTCAAAGTGCTGCTGTTTGCTAAAAACCCAGCACAAGAAGTCAAACATGACATAAGGTAACTTGGTAGTTCCTTCACCACATCATGCTACGATAAAGTGGATACCATTATGAAATTAGAGGACATTCAGAAGTAATATTAAAAACATAAATTTTCAATTAACAGTTATGAACAAATGAAAAGATCAACCTCATAGCAGAGGGGTGTTGAGAGGACCTAGATATAGGAATTAAAAGGATTGGGACAGTCCCGGGTGAACACCAATCCTCAGTACGCAAAGATAGTGCTGAATACCTTGTAAGAACAAGAACAGGCTTGTGACTTCTGGTAGTATAGTGATAACAGCTGGACAGCGATTATCTAGTCTGCGAACCGGTATGTGTTCATTGGCAGTGCTAATAAAGACTTCCAGGAGGTGTTCTCCAAAAATGACTTGTGTCAGACCATCTCTGTGACATTAGAAATATGTTCGTTGTGATTTGGATTTACAAACATCAGTATTCTTTTTCACTATAGCATGCCAGGTTATCAGTGCTGTAAAGTGCCCTTGTATCCTTTATATATTTAATAACATATGGTTGCCTAATAACCCAGCCAAGAAATTCTGGGAACACCCATGTAAATGATACACTGGTGACTCTCCAATCTTTTCTAATGGCTGTACAGGCAAGTGATGCCAACCTGTGTCATATTCATTACTGCAGTGCTTATTTGTACTGTCAATGAACTAAAATGTATTTACTTCAAAGGAGAATTGTGCAAATGCTGCAGAACAACCATTGCACTTTTCATACACCAATAGGCTACCTGCATGGAAACTGAAGGATTGGAGGCCGACTTTACGATGCCCGAGCCTCCTCCAAGGAGCCCTGCTCAAAATGCTGTGACAACAAACAATCAGGAGTTCCTAGCGTCACTTGAGCCCTCAGCCCTGGCTTAGACCAGGTATCATATTTAACTAAAAAGCGCCCTGTTGGAGACAGCAATACCTTTGCCTCCAGTCAGCAAAAATGTGCTGTGCCCTGTAACTTCACAAGTAAGCCGGCACACAAACCTATAAATTAATGTTATCAAGTCAAGAAAAAGTGAAGAAAATTAGTGTGGTATCAAAGAGCAATTGTGGACAGCAAGGTATGGGACATCCTCTGTGCAAGATAATGGAGAAAAACAACGTCTATCAAACGCCATTTTGTGTATATGGTTTTGTAGGCTATGTGTCATTACATTAATAATTAACATTTATAATGAACAATACCCTCTTAATTGTTTTTGACGGCTGCTGCGGGTGCATAATACATTCACCTATTTTACTGCAATTGGTACTTGTGGCGGGCAAGATGCAAGAGGATAGTCTACAACAAACACAGTAACCCAATGTAAAACATTACCGGAACACATACCTGCCGGTTGGTTACACGCAGGGATTCTAAATAGGGGCATTTGTTTTTTCCAATATTTATGTTTCAAGCCTCTGACTAGTAGTTTGGAAACACCGGGTCTATGGTGTAGCTGCACAAATTTTCGAAGCCATCTTATTTAGTATTGAACCTTGAGGTGCTTGATACCTAGAGGCCTATGTAACAAGCTCCTCAAGCTTATAGACAGTGGGTCTATCTGTAACTAATAAAGTAAAAGAGAACATCAGTTGGTACGTGTACATTTTTGTGGCGATATGTTGAGTGATTCTGTTTTTCAGTTATGTTCTTTTGAAACTCCTACGCCGCATTGCTGTATGGCAAAGACTCATTATTACATGAAGCAGGCCACTGTGCTGCTGCTGATGTAAATGCTGAGAGCAGCCAAACGATAACCTCTGAGACCCTCTTGCCCTGACGAAATTTCGCTCATCGTTCCCTCTTTCGTACCTTAGTACCATCTTCGGTTCTGTTCAGTGGTGCTTCAATGCTTGTTCGGCCTTGTATGAGCGATGGCGGTTTACAGTTTGTACAACTAAGTTGCTGAGGGAGTGGTGTTTTGCTGCCTGCGTAAAAGTAGTAAGTTATGCCTCAATTCCACGTCAGGGAAGTGGGGAGCATTACTGCTCAGGTGAGTTGTGGGCACAGACTTCGTAGCCGGGCAGGCAGCAGAGAAGGCACTGGCAGGGCAAGGAGGCTACACCATTTAATATAAAGAGCCAGTGGCAGCTGGTGAAATGTGTAATTGGTAGGGCGTAAACTCCTCTCTGAAATTGCAAGGAGCAGGCATGCAAGGCAAGCGAGCCCAAGTGATGGTGAGTAGATACATGTATATACTATTGATGGTTCTTCTGAAAGGCACCATGACTGCAATAGGAAAATGCCTCAATCTCCCCATCCTCCTGAATTTTTTAGGCCCCTTCGAAAGGGTAGGGTCTTCATAGTGGTTTATTCACGCATTATGTTTACTTTGTATTATACATGTATGCCCTTTTTTCTCTATACATTTCTTCCATCAGCATATCTCACATGTTGTCCCTTTACTCTTCACACCTTCTTTTATTCTCTGTATTTTCGTTTACTTTCATTTTGTACATTTTTTGACAACTGTATTTTCATCACACATGTTAGCACAATTTGAACTGGAATACGGGACCATTGCTTTGTGCGCTCTGCATAGAGGCCAACTATTGGATGACCATGTACTCTGAACACCGTTTTGACACAGTGGCATGCACTGTAAGAAGCTTGTACTGCTTTAACCACCAATTACAGTGCTCTCAGTCATGGCCAGTTACAAACACCTGGAAAGGACTCACTTCAAAGTAAGCACTAAACAAGTATAATAGGACTCATGAAAAAAAATATAGAAACACAGCATCCTGCAAATAGCGAACATTTTTAGGGAATGCAATATTAAGTAAAATATGTTAACTATAAATAGAATTTAAATAGCTGACATAGATTACCTAAAACGTTTTGCATTCATTATTTATAAACTGATCAGTGTTTTTTTGCCATTACAACTAGGAACATTAATAAAGGACCCTAGGGGACCCGTTTCAAAGAATTACCGGCCCTCTTAAAGCCCTGACCTCACCTGAAAGTCTTGTCATAATCCAGAGCATCAGCACTTGATATGCTGTGACTAACGAGTGGCTAGCAGATGCATAGAGCCATACAGCAAATGTTTTTTTTCACATTCTAAGTCACTGTAGCTCTGTCCTGCCGAAGAATATAAGTGACAAAGTGAGCCCTAGATGTTTGTGCAAATCTGAATTAATGCATGATATTCGATAAAGAATATCACTGACTGCAAACCTTGGAAAGTTGAACAAGAATGTGTCCTGTAAAGGCCAGCACTGTATAGACAAACCTTTGTGAAGGTGGAGGGATCCGCATTTCAAACTTGCTAAACCTAGAGTGTTTTTCGTGGCCCAAATGCATTTTGCTATTTGGGGTCTTGGCAAGATTTCAAATTATTTCAAATCATGCACGATTCTATAATTATTAACTTCCGTCCAATACACACTTCCCTCTGTTCCACAGCAGCACTTTAACATTGTGAGGCCTACAAATCACCATGTTTCAAACCTTACCTCACTGAAGCATGAAGTTACTGCAGCAGAAGCGCTAATATCCAGTAATTCTGAAGGAAGGGAGGCAGTGAGTTCCTGGAGAGTGGCTCGCACCGATGCTGAGGCTAACTGCTGATGACGCAATGCAAATATCCGGAGCCTCTTTTGAACCATGCCCCTTTCACATTTCGTCACAGGGAGAGGTGGGATCTGTCAGTCGACTCGCTGATCACACCCTGCCCTGCCCCAGATGGAAATAGGCAGAGTGCATATTCGCTGTTTGACAGACAGCCTCGGGAAGTACAGGGCTTAAGCCCAACATTCCCGGGCTGTGTTTTATTAGCGAGGCTGCACCATCGGGTGTAGTCTTAAAACCTGGCAGGCTTTAGAGGGGTGCGGCTGAACTGAAGAAAGGCAAGTCCCGCCAATAATTAATGGAACAGCAGCGCACGTGGCTGTAAAAAAAGGGCCCGATTGTTTTAATGAGTGAAAATGCTGTCCGCATCGGCGGGGAATATAACAAATTAAAAATATAAGGACAGCAGGAAATCAGAAGGGGCTTGGCCCACTGAAAGGAACCAGACCTATAAAGAGCAGAGGCCCGGCCGGGCCTGCGCACCTTCTAATGAAAGAAGAGGCTCAAAATCCCGGCCGGCCTGGGCCCGCGCGTGCGCAGTTGCGCACCATTCAATTAATGAAGACCAAGCCTCTGAGGCCCTGGGCCCCGGCCGGACGACAGGGCATGCACACCATGTAATTAAAGAAGAGACTCTGAGGCCCGGCCAGGGCCCAGGCGTGTGTGCCGTGTATACCATTACATTTATTAAGAGGCAGGGTGGGTGTGCCGTGCGCACCATTTTTATTCATGATTAAGTGATGGGGCCCCTGGAGCCCAAGGGGCCCCCTCGCAATGCGGGAGCTGCGGGGACCTGTGTTATGCCCCTGCAGATATGTTTAATGTTGTCTGCAATTTCCTTTGTTAAAAATGCTTCGAATTTGCAGTTCAAAATATTTTCCAAAATACAGGCCATGTCCTTTATGCTGACAATATCCCTGCTGTATGTAAAGATGTGAAGGAGACTGTGGACATTGGTGTGTCATCACATTTGTACACCGTTACCCACACTTATCTACAACTCTTTTGGTATGCACTGTGGTGAAACACATGAACAGGAAGGCAAGAACCAGGAAAGGTAGGACTGCGCCATACACCAGAGAAATAAGCCACATCCTGGTAAGACTATTGCCACCTGTTAAACAACACGATTCCCCAACTACTTCATTCTACCCTTCTGTTTTTGGTGACTTTCTCCAGTCAACAAAATGTTGACACATGGATGGAAGTAGAGGCCATCAGTACACCCCATGTCATCGGAGAACTCATCTTCCTTTCTCAGCTTTTCATTTTGGAAATGGTAGCCCTGGTCCACCTTGCTTGAGCCAGTTGAGCAGGAAACAGCTTTTACATCGCATGCGCTACAACGCATACGATTACAACGCGGTCATTACAACGGCTGTGTTGTTACAATGCAAGCCATCACATCGCAAGTCGTTTCTACGACTTGCTGTAGGGGGCGCACTAATCTAAGGAATAGTATAATTTACTATTTCAACACCTTCCTTACTTTTGCCCACGCTGGAGCTGGAATAGTAAATTATAATATTCCTAAATCCAGCGCGGCCCCTACAGCAAGTCGTAGAAACGACTTGCGATGTAATGGTTTGCGTTGTAACAACACGGTTGTTGTAACAACCGCGTTGTAAACGCAAGCGGTGTAGCGCATGCGATGTAACTTTGCATATTCAATTGAGTTAATGTTGTTGATTACATTCGTTTGTAATCTGAAAAGATGAACTGGCATATTATATATGTGATGACCTTGTAGTTTTCTGATAATCTTGAGGTGAGAAGGCCCTCCTGCGGACCACCTCGCTCGAGTGTGGTGAGGGCGTGGTGTGGCATTGTGTGTGAGTGTGTGTGTGTGTGTATGTGGGTGATGCATTTTCAGCCATTAATGCGACTATTTCTTTTTGCCATGACCGCCCCAGAATTGTTGACTATTGAAGACCAAGGGCATACAATGAAGCAGGGCGTGTTCAGCTCGAGATTCCCCATTTCTCTGAAAGACTATGACAAGGTTGCCAGGCTGAGCACACAGAAAAAAGGGGCCATCACATCAGTAGTATGTCTCGCCCCAAGGGTTTTCCCTTCTTTGCTCTTCAGCAGGGTTACAGAGACAAATACGTTGTATGCCCTAAATGCACAGATCAAGGCAACAATCCCTGAAGTTGTTGCGTTTCTGCTCGATGTGAATATAAACCAGGAGCAACTTTCAAGAAACATCCATTCTGAAAATGACTTAGAGATTAACTAAATACTTTGCGTGCATGTGAACTTCAGCTGATATGTAGTGTTGTATTAAGTCTGTTTAATGGTCTAATTTGTTGCAGCTTATTTTATCCTGAAATTATTTTGAACTTTTCTTTGTTTCATCTTTAAAAGTGTAGTATTTCTGCATACAAATCACTATTTAAAAACATAACAACTCTTTTTGCATCGTTTGCTGTAAAAAGGTATACTTTGTGTTTAAAAACAATTTTAAAAAGTGCTATGTGTGCAAATAGGCTGCTATAAACTTCATCACCTTCTCCCCTTGTAATTTTTTCTACCTCTTTTTGGACTAACTTTTCTCTCAGCTGTGTCTAATAGCAAACATGTCTCTTACCCTGCGGATCCAATCCCTTCTACCATTGCTGAAGACCTTGTACAGACCTTTCTTCCTCATCGACCTATCCTCTTCAATTCATCTTTGCAAGGTAGCACGGCACCAGATTGACAAAAAAAACGACAAATTTAAAAGTAATCTTAAAACATCTGACCTTGAAGCCTTTAATTTGGAAAACAAACATCATATCCCAAATCCGGATTTTTTGGCCAAGGTTATTGGCAAATGTTTATCCCTACAGCTAATAAAACACATCCCAGAGAATGAACTACTCGGAATATTGCAGTCTAGCTTTAGGGCAGAAGACTGTAGGGAATCTGCAACTCTCACTGTACTTGATGACCTCGGTGTAACTTTCCTATAGTGGTTCGATTCCTGTTTCTTTAAACTCTCACAAACAATGAGCTTTGGCAATAATTATTCTGTTCCCTCCACATTTCACGTGACGTACCTCAGGGCTCCCTCCTCATGGTAATTCTCTTTAATATTTATGTTGTGCGCTTGGGTGAACTCCTGAAAGATCTTATTACCAATATGATGACAAAACTCAAGCCTACTACAATCTGGATTCCCCTGACTATACTGTCAAGTTAAAATGTTCATTTCAGCAGGTCTATAAAAGGATGAAGCCAAGGTATCACAAATAAAAGCTCTGAATACTGATATCCTCCAATCCTCACACCAAAACTAGGCAGAAATAACCACACACTGGGCTACCTCTGAAAAATCCAAGCCATGTCTAAATAAGCAAGCTTCCACCGGCACACATTTATTAAGCTCACTATTATTCTTTTCTTCTAGGAACTAAAGCTAGTAGTGAAGGCACTTGGGGGCATATTATCAAGGAGGGCGATAAGAGATTATCGCCGCTACGTGGCGATAATTCCATCGCCCTATTAGCATGCTGTCTCTAACAGCAGTTAGCGACAGCTTGTAGGCAATAGCGAGTGGTTTGGGACCCTCTTTGCATGTCAGTCCCTGTTAGTGATAATGCATGAATATCGCTGGATTTACAGCGATATTCACACATTTTGCCGCCATCGGTGGAAATGTTATCGCTTCAGAGATAAACGTTGCTAATGGCACGTTATCTCTGCAATAAAATCCGGCGATGCTCGGTGATAAAAAAAAAATTCTAAGCCTATTTAGGGATAAATATCGCTAGTTGTTGATAATATGCCCCTCGGTTATCTCTTATCTAGACTATAGTTGCTCCCTTGGCATTGGCCTACCTAAAACGGCCCATTCTTTTTTGGTGCACTGCTACATTCTTTGACTAGGTTCCTCATTAATGCAAAAAATGGGAACACAGCATCCCTACACGTGTTAATCTGAAATGGCTCTAAATCATGGCATGCTACTTCATGAGAAAAGTCTGACCTAACTTCAAAACCCTTAACCAATAAACGTAAAATCACCTCACTCAAAAGCTTCTCTTTCGGGAGGTTTTCAGTCTCTTTGCTGTAGAGAGAGAAGATCTTGCTCCAATCCTTACTTCAAGAACAAATGCATGTTATGCAGAACCTGTTCCAGCACCACCTCAAGTGTATGGGACAACCTCCATCTCCATTTTAAAAGCGCTCTTCCTTTTCAAAGTGTCATATCTCCCATTCAAACCCTGCTGTTCGAGGAACACTTAACTTCCCCCATCTAAATAACACTTTCCTACTACATGTCTGTTTACCTTATCTTCTATCTTTATAAGTAATTTCTGGTGATGTGCAGTGTCCTTAAAGTCCTCTCAAGAGCAACTCTTTGTTCTTACTAAGGGCTTGCACCAAATGTAGCTTTGCAATGTCAGATATTCAGGCACAAGCTATCCAGATTCACCACAGTGTATACATTGAAAATACTCTTTCCTTTAATCCCATCATTTTTGCTCGCTGGAGTCGTGCTATCAATATGCATGAGCTTGGGTCCAGATTTCATAACTGGAGAGAGCGAGAACTGAGCAAGTTTGATGAATCACAGAAAAGAAGCTGTAAGGAAATGCCTCTTTTTGCTCATTCACCCCTACCTTTTTAGACTGATGCTGCTGGTTTTCAACTCTGCTGACCAGACCTCAGTGGAAGTGTTCTAACACTATACAAAAGATATGGGGTGGGCGAAGAATTCCGCTCTGCCGGTGGAGTTTGCCGAGTTTTGGCCAATCAGCGGTCTGCATGGAGTTCCACAAAAATTACGCTGAGTGAACTTTTTTCTCTCATGTGGCTTACCAACGTTAAGTTGGCAAGTGATTGCGGAAACAAATTGCTTGCTAGACCTCCTCCCGGTGAGATTTCTCATGTTGAGAAATCTGTCGCTCGCGTTAAGGAAGCTGCCACGTAAGTAGAATGTCTACACGAGTAGCAGAAAGCAGCAGCGCCCTTCGGCGCAACACGGAGTGGCGTTTGCGCTGATTTTACAGCACGGGAAAAACTCCCAGCACTTAAAATCAGTGCGAGCAGTGTCACTTAATAGACTCTGCCGCTAGCGGAACTTAGAGGGCGGTGGCAGTGTTTTGTGGCACTTCGTAGAGTTCCGCAGAGTAGAACCATGAACTCCACCCAGGCCTACAAAAGATATGGTAAATTGGATACACCCAATTGGCAAGTGCTAACCCAGGGTGGCAGCACTGTTTGTGCCAGCCTGTAGGTGACAAGGACAAAATTGACCCCAGTCTGCCACTTCAGACTGAAAGGGCGGTGTTTTACACTGCTAGCTTGACTTTGCCATTATATCTAATTGCAAAGCTATCACTTACCTTAAGGATATGTGCAAGTCTCCCCTAAGAAAGGCCTATGGAGCCTTATAGCAGGGAGCTGTATATTATTAAGTAGGACATATGATTTTTGATATGTCTTTAGAGCAACATTTCCAAATTGTTGTTTTGCTGTGGAAAAGTTAGTAGCCTCATTGGTTAGCACAAGGTTACCTGCTGGCATCCGAAACTTGCTAACCTCTGAATGGGACTACCTAACAAGGTCAAGTAATGTATCAAATAAATTGTGGCATTATTTCTGGCCTGATACCCAGGCCAGATGTAAAGTCACTAATAAAGTTATCAACTTTTAGAAAGTGGCCACACAAAGGCAGTTTCTGGAGATGAGGTAATATGAATTTTATGGTCAGTTGTGTCCCCTATCGTAGACCCCAACGGCTCCATGTACGTGCTTCCAGTACATGTAAGTTCCCTCCACTTCCAGCTATGAAGACGCAAATACATTTGCGTCCAACGTTAACATGTCCTTTTTCAGATCCACCATGAATGGGTCAGATATTCCGTTCCTAAGTGTACCTTGCCAACGTCTTTATGTAGTGCACTTTCATGTTTTCTAGCTCTGGCGAGTTAGGCCCTGATTTCTGCCATCGAGCCTCTTTCTGCCCTCTGTCTCTGAAAGCCGCAGCCTGCTGCTTCCTGACCCTTGACTTACTCCCTGCGCGGCGAGCTGTGCCTGGCTCGGCCTGCCTTTCCTGCCAAGACTGAATTCAGCCTTCAAGTTATCTACTCCGCTCCTCGAAAATACATTCCTGTCTAGTAGTTTACGAAAACATCCTTCCCAGCTGCAGAGCAAAGGGCCCGGCCACACTGTCTCCATGCAAGTAATTCATAGCTTCCGTTACCATGGTAGGCCCATGGCCCTCGCATCTCACGTAGACACGTGGTCACATATGCACGCACTAGCAGTCAGTATAGAATAGCCTCTGCCCGAGAGACCTTTCCTTCTAGATAATACAGTTCCTTAAACACAAGATACCAGATATGATTTGGGATTAGGTTGTTCTGACACTCCAGACTTCTGTCTCCTCATGGAGGTCTAAATGTCAAGTCCCCTTCACCCTCCAGTTCCACGTCAATTACACGTCACGCTGCTGCGCGCGCATCTCTGCCACATATTTCTGCTGACACTGCAGGATTCACTTATGGATCCACCCACTTGTAATACGTTTCATGTGACGTTGTCTAGCACACACCTCCGTGTACGCCTTCATGCACGCCTTCTGTTACGTACATGTGTCTTTATCTTGTTTCTCTCAGCTGTTACGCCTCCTGCATATGTCTTTACTGAAATGCATTGACTATATATATGATAACCTGTCAATAAAATGTTGTCTATCCCTTCCTGAACCTTCGTGGTGATGGAACATGATTGCCTGGTTTAAACCAATTCCTTTTTAAGGAATAAAACCCCTTTTAAAACCTCTAATGCCACGGATTCTGACTCTTATTTTTGACTGAGTTATTCTTATTGAACTTTACCGCATAAATTCCGTATAGGTAATTAAAATTTACCACAGAATTGGCGCCCGAATAGGGACCCCTCCCCCACCCCACGCGCCGGAGGTGCATTGCAGGCCCGGTCCCCTGCCACAGAGAAAACGTATTAGTTGAGGAAGGTATACGAGTAAAAGCAGAACAAGTAGACAGACAACGAAACACTATTATGAATGGTATGTATCCTCTCCTGGCCGAGGGTTTACCTAAGGCCACCCCGGAAGTACCAAAAGACCTGCCACCTCCATTACTCCCGACAAAATTACACCACAAAACCGCAAAGGACATTTTTCTTTCTTCCTATTTAGACGATGTGGCCCCCGAATATGTTAATGCTCCACCGCCACACACACCACCTGCTGACGGCACTCCACCCCGAGATAATCTACCGCCACTTCCGCAACGACATACTCCTCCTCCCGCTCCACCTCTTCCGCTTCTTCCTCCGCTCCTTCCCGTACCTATTCTCCCTGCCATACACCCAACAAATCCTTTTGGACCTGGCACCGCAGGGGGTGCCTCAGGAGGTTTTCAGACCCCGCCGCAAGCACATCGATTGACCTATAGGGATTTAGCACAGCAACGTACACCTCAGTCAGCGAATTACGACATACTTAAAGAGCCTCTTACAGACTGTAGATATGATCCAGTACCCGGTAAAGATGATAGAATGATGCTATCATCAGTACGTCTACGACGAGTTGCAAACTATTTAATGATATTACCAGGAATGATTGATCATCTAGACAGAATATATCACTTTGTTCAGACGGGGGAAGGTCCTGAAAGTATTGGCGATGCCATAGCATACCAGAAAGTTGACACTCAGAAAATGATATTACGTTTTTTCATAAACTGCTTGATAAGAAACCAAGACAGGCCTGGTGCAGACCAGGAAGAGATGAAAGCACTTAATAAATGGGGTCAGAATATAGCGGACGGAAAACATGACAGACAGAATAGTATAGAAAATATGTGCCGAAGGATCCGAAAAGCAGTAGAACAGATACATGAAAGACCACGGCCCGAAAGAGAGTTAGAAGCAGATAAGACTGAATCCTCGGAGGAGGAGGAAACAACAGAAACGACAACAGGACAATTACAGTTACCAGCTAGAGAAATGATAGCATATGTAAGTAAGGGAAGGCCCTTTAATAATTCAATGCATCCAGTACGTCCAGAAAGTAAGAGACTTTTTCAAGCTGCCATGTCAAACCCGAAGACCCCTGAACATTTATTTCAGGCTACCGATAAAATACTTCAAGAACGATTGGGGTACCATGTTATTCAATTCTATGGATGAACAAGAATTAGCCAGGTCAGCAGTACAATGGGCTGACAGTTCTGATAAATATAGTGATGACGCATTAGCACAAACGTTTTTGAATCTCTCTCCAGATGAACAGCGTTTAGCTGGTATCTATATGATACAACATCTCCTTATATTGTACAAAAGCCAACATTCTGATCCAGGTCCCCTGCCTGATATATTAATAGAATTACTCATGAATAGATGGAGAGGTCTAGGTACCGACTTGATTAAAATAATTCTAGAACATCGGCACAGATATAGTGCCTTCCTGTGTCCGCAGCTTGATCCAGCTCCACCCATAGACAGAAAAATGTATTACATAGACAGACAGAATCCCTTGCGAGAAGTACATCCAGTCAAGAATGATGATAATACCTTTAGACGCGTGTTTGTGTACACGCCCATAACGAAGATGTAATGTAATGTAATGTAATGTAAGGAGGCTTTTGTATAGCGCATGCTATCACTCCAGGGAGCATCTTGGTGCTGTTTGTCACCCCAGCATAGAAAAGGGTGAGTAAGCTGGAACACCTCTAAGAGATTTAGGCATTACACCAATTCTTTACAGGCCGCGTCGGAGAGCGTAAAAACCCAAGTTTTTAGGGCTTTCCTAAACAGAGATTCTGTTGAGATTTGACGAAGTGCAAGAGGAAGTTTATTCCAGGCTCTAGAGCCTAAAACTGCAATGGATTTTCCACCTTTGGTCGCTAGTTTGAATTTTGGGACCACTAATAAGTTGAGGTGGGAAGATCTCAAATTTCGGGATGGGCGATGTCGTTTGAAGATGTTGGACAGATATCTAGGTCCTTTTGCGTGATAGGCTCTAAAGGTAATAGTCAAGATTTTGAACAGCACGCGCTTATGGATGGGCAGCCAGTGGAGGGTACGAAGTGCTGCAGAGGCCGATGATTTCCTGGGCCAGCCCAGGACAAGACGGGCGGCGGCATGCTGGACCATCTGCAACTTGTGGAGCACGGTCTTGTTGGCTCCAGCATATAGACTGTTGCAGTAGTCCAGTCTTGATGTGATAAGTGCCACCGCCACCGTCTTTCTCGTGGACAAAGGAAGGAGGTCGAAAAACTTCCTTAGCATTCGGATGATATGAAAGCAGGAGCTTGCTACCCCAATGGCTTGTTGCTTGAATGATAGGGTATTATCAAATTTGATACCTAAATTGCGGGCAGAGGAGATGGTGTTTGGGGGAGCTTCCGCGCCTTCAGGCCACCACTGCCTAGGGGAGAATAGATTTTGCGAGCCGAATGGAAGTATTTCTGTTTTACCAGAATTACATTTCAAGTGGTTGATCTTCATCCATTCGAACGTCGCAGTTAAGCATGATTTGAAATTTTCTTCTGCTCGTGGAGACTCCCTGTCAAGTACCAAAATGAGCTGCGTATAGTCAGCGTAGGAAATAGTGCTGATCTGATACGAAGAGATTAACTCGATCAGGGGTACCATATAAAGATTGAAAAGTAGTGGGCTCAAAGTAGAGCCCTGTGGTACCCCTGTTGTAATCGATTTTTCCTCAGATCTGTATTGGCCCAGCACAGTGATTTGTCGTCTGTGGCTCAGGAAATTTTGAAACCATTCAAGCACTACTCCACCTATCCCTGCGCTCTGGAGACGGTCAATCAGAATGGTGTGGGAGACCGTATCGAAGGCCGCCGATAGATCGAGTAATATCAAGACGGTCTTCTTTCCAGAGTCCATAGCGGAGCGCAGGGATTCAGTGGAGAATAAGAGTGCCGATTCGGTTGAGTGTTTAGACCTGAAACCCGACTGATTCGGATGCAGGACATTGTTATCTTCCAGATAAGTGGTGAGTTGGTTATTAACGAATGACTCAGTCAATTTCGATAACAGTGGCAGTAGTGAGATAGGCCTTAGGTTGGTGAGGGTGGTAGGGTCGGGTAGAGGTTTTTTTTGAAGGGGTTTAACCGCGGCTAATTTCCAATCTGATGGAATCTCTGCTGTTGCTAATGAAGAATTGATGATACCATTCACTATGGGGTTTACCTCATCTACCAAAGCTTTTAAAAACATAGGCGGACAAGGGTCAAATGGTGATCCAGACTTACTAGATAGGATGGCCTGACGTGATTCCTCCAAGGAGATGGGGGCAAAAACATTGAAAAGAGGTTTAGGAGGATCATTTATTCCATTTGCTTCTGTAGATTTGCTTTCCCGAGAGGATGAATTTAAGGTTGGAGGTGGAAAATCCTTAACAATAGCTTGAATTTTGTTGTCGAAATAGTCTGAGATAGAATTACACAAGGATAGCGAAGGTGGGATATCCTGGGCAAGAGCTTTAGGATCAGTGAAACTATTTACAATCTTGAATATTTCTTTCTGATTGTTTCCCGAAGATGCAATGGCCTCTGAAAAGTGGGCTTTTTTTGCTGATTTAATGGCGATATGATAGTGTTTACGCGCTGCTTTATAGATTTTCTGGTCATCTTCTGAGTATTTTCTGCGCCATCTGCGCTCTAATGCTCTCACTTTGCCTAGTTCACTCTTCAGAGTGGAAGAAAACCAGGGGGCACTTCCTTTGATATTGTTACTCATGGGGGTCATTTTCTTCAGCAAATCTTGTTTGTTACTAAAAGATTTGATCCAGTTGCAGAAATGTTGATTGTCAGTTGTGGTATGGCCGGATAGAATAGGTTTGGTCTCTGTTACATTAGTTGAGAGATTTGGTTGGGCGAGGACTTTTTTCCAATCAGGTTTTGTTTCTCCTGTTCTTATTTTGGTGTGTCTATGGGTATTTAGAGGTGAGTTAAAAGTTACCTCGAAAGGAATAAGTTTATGGTCAGACCAAGTTTGAACTATAGGGGAGGTACAGGTCAGCAGATTCAGATTTGAGCAAATACAGTCAAGAATGTGGCGGGCGCTATGCGTGGCTTCTTTGTTTAACAGCGTGAGACCAAGAACATTGATGATATCCATAATGCCCATTACTCCTGGATCGCTAAGTGAGTCGAGGTGAAAATTTAAATCCCCTAATAGAGTAAAGTTAGCAGCTCTAAGAGTGAGATTGCTCAGTGCATCCCCTATGCTCTCTAAAAAATCTTGGGGCTGCCCCGGGGGGCGATATATCAAGGCTCCCGAAAAAGACAGGGAGTCATGAATATTTAAACAAAATGCCATGGCCTCAGCAACCTTTATATCAGCTAGTTCATAAGTAGTGCAGGTGGAACTATTAGAAATGAAGAAATTAGTGCCCAGCCATGACAAAGATCCAGCAGGTTTTCACCGTGAAATAAAAGACACAAGTTACTCATGGGTGATTACACCTATCCCGACATCATGAAAATATTAAAGGTATTATTGCCGGCCGGTATTTACGAGAAACTCAAGGAAAAAGAATGGGAGGTGGGAGAGCAAAAGATTATTTGGGCTGAATTAGAGAACGAAGAAAATACTAGAACCCCAGGCCTAGGGCTCGGGGACAAAACTAAAGCATTACCAGGATTGTTAGTACAAGTATTGCCACGATTATTGTCAACGAAAAAGGAAGACTGGGGTGCAATCTCAGCCTGCAAACAGAAACCCGATGAAGACACTAGTGATTTTTATTCCCAATTTGAGAAATGTTTTGGTATTAATAGTGGCCTAAAAGCAAGTAGCGAGTCATATCCACATCTTTTTGTAACGAAATTAGTCGAGAATTCCCTGCCCCAGGTTAAGAATCGGGTTCTGAAAGTCGAGAGCACATGGCAAGCTAATACCCCTGCACAAATGTTACAAATGTTACAGTACCACCAGAATAGAATTAGAGAGGAACAAGAACACGAACAAAGACGTATGAAAGACACGAAAATGAAAATGTTAGTTGCTCAGTCAGTTCCAGCTGACGGTCAGAAAAAAGGTACGACACAGTCCCATAATTCAACAGCTCCTGTTAAAGGGACATGCAATTATTGTAAACAGCCAGGTCACTATATAAACGATTGTGCAGTCTTGAAACATAATATACTTACTGGTAAGACTAAAGAGAGACCGCGTCCTCCTAGACAGGACCAGGTCCAACAACAAGTACCACAGAATATCCAGCCTATGCAGGCCTCACAACAGACAGTAGCGGTACCACAGCCACAGCCCATTGCCGCAACACAACATGCAACTCAGCAGATGTACCAGTATGCACAGACAGATTATCCTGATTATCAGCGATACACATGAAACAGCCTAGAGAGGGAAGTTGGCTTGCCTCTTATTGAGGTTCCTGTAGATCAAGAAGGTCCTTATGTACATAGTCAAGTATTAGGGAAAGACAGAAAGTTTTTAATTGATACAGGGGCAAGCAGGACAACTATAAGTCACAACGAGGTTCCAGGGGCACCCCTCTCAGGCTCACAGAATGTTTCCCTTGGTTTTTCAGGCAAACCTATTATTAATGAAGTATCGCAACCACTCCCCCTTGCAGTTGGTCCATTGACACGTACTACAGATTTATTACTCACAAAGTCATGTCCAGAAAACTTGTTAGGTATCAAGACACTGAAAGCTCTAGGAGCTGGTATTTGCTGTTCTCCGGAAGGAGTAAGACTGTTCCTACGTGACTTTAAAGGTCACTATGTGTTGAGAGATATTGATCCCAGATTACAGAATGTTCCTGCACATTTATGGGCACAAGGCCCCACTGATGTAGGTTGTATGCACATTACACCATATCGAGTCACACTCAGACCAGGAGTGGTCTTGCCACGAATTCGACAATACAAGTTACCTCCAGATGCTGTAGTGGCTTTGCTGAAAATCATTGACGAACTCATTGCACAAGGAGTGGTTGTAGAAACCGACTCCAATGTATGTAATTCCCCCATCATTCCAGTTCTTAAACGTACTGATCCAAATGCACCTCCAGTTTATCGATTAGTCATCGATTTGCGCGAATTGAATAAATGCATTATACCACAATACCCCGTGGTTCCAGATATCTCGTCTCTATTGACTGCCATTGATTCTGAAGCAGCGTTCTTTACTGTAATTGACCTGAAGAACGCCTTCTTTAGTGTCCCCATTGACCCGGAAAGCCAATACCTTTTCGGATTCTGTTTAAATGGACGAAGCTTCAAATTTGCACGCGCACCTCAAGGATTCACAGAAAGCCCCAGCATCTATAGCCAAGCACTGAAAAGACAACTTGACAGTATATACATGCCTGACAACACTGCCCTGTTACAGTACGTCGATGATCTATTGATCACCGCCCGAAGCGAACCTGAATG
Organism: Lissotriton vulgaris; assembly: GCF_964263255.1. Classification (NCBI taxonomy): domain Eukaryota; kingdom Metazoa; phylum Chordata; class Amphibia; order Caudata; family Salamandridae; genus Lissotriton; species Lissotriton vulgaris. The sequence continues at coordinate 783,552,797 of NC_141696.1, forward strand.
TGAGCAAGCGTCACTGACGGTTTTGCATTTCCTGTCTGACAAGGGGCACAAGGTGTCCCCTTCGAAGCTGCAATTCTGTGTTCAGCAAGTTGTGTACCTTGGGCACTTGCTGTCCAAATGGGGGAGACAGCTAACACCCGACCGCATTCAGTTAATTGCAAACATGTTACCACCCAAGACACAAAAGGAGGTACGAGCTTTTATAGGCCTCACTTCTTACTGCAGACAATGAATTCCTCAGTACGCATTTCTAGCAAAGCCACTCATACAGTTGACAACCCAGGAGGCAGTGTCTTCGACTGCCCTCCCTTGGACTCAGGAACATACACAAGCTTTTGATGACTTAAAGAAAGCCTTATGTCAAGCACCAGTTTTAGCAGCACCATGTTACAGTAAGCCTTTTACACTATTCGTCACAGAACGCGAAGGTACTGCATTGTCAGTGCTGACGCAAGAACAAGCAGGATCACACAAACCGTGTGCTTATTTTTCTAGTACATTAGATCCAGTAGCCCAGGCTCTGCCTGCATGTTTGAAATCAGTAGCAGCAACAGCTCTAGCAATCAGACAAAGTGATTCCATAGTGTTAGGACATCAATTGGCAGTACAAGTTCCGCATTCCGTGGAAGTTCTTCTAAACCGAACACAGACTCAACACTTGACTATAGCACGACTGACAGGTTATGAATTGACATTGTTTCAGCCACACATAGAAATCAGACGTTGCAACACATTAAACCCTGCTACACTTTTGCCGTTAAATGAGACAGATCCATTGGCACATGATTGTATTGAAGTCATTACCATCACGACGAAACCCAGACAAGACTTGACAGATAGCGCATTACCAAATCCAGACCTGACACTTTATGTGGATGGTTCATGTATGAGAACAAGTACAGGAGAATTAGTGGCCGCTTACGCAGTCACGACAGAAACTGAAGTCATAGAAACACATTGTATTGACACCCTGTCAGCTCAAGCAGCAGAGCTCATCGCTCTGACACAAGCCTGTATTCAAGCCAAGAACAAGAGAGTTAACATATACACAGATTCCCGTTATGCATTCGGAGTCGTACACGACTTCGGTGTCCTTTGGCGAGAGAGAGGTTTTTTGACTTCTCACAGTGCCAAAATTCAGCACGGTCCCCTCATTTAACTCTGTTAGATGCAATACATCTGCCTACAGCTATATCCATCATGAAGTGCAAGGCACATACAAAGGTTACAGATACCATTTCCCAGGGTAATGACCTGGCAGACCGAACCGCAAAACATACAGCCCAGACTCAGATTCATGCAACTGACCTGACAAAGACAATAGTCGCGACACCGACACATTGCATGACAGTTAAGGATCCCGCCCTAGATGTAATTGACATATAGACACATGCTACACCAGACGAAATCAAGAAATGGATTGAACTAGGAGGGATCCAGACAGAACAAGGATGGATGACGAAGGGAAAATCTATATGGTTTCTCCCTGACTCTATGGTCCAAGTGATCATTAACACAGTACATAGTCCTGCACATCTAGGAGAAAAAGCCATGTTAGACAGTATTCAAAATATCTGGTTTAATAAACATTTACGAGCAGCAGCCAAACAGAAAGTGCGTACTTGCATGATATGTTGTCAGTTCAATCCAGGTAAAAGCATTCCCGTAGAGCAAGGTGGATTTCATCCTCCCGATCACCCTTTTGAAGTCCTCCAGATGGATTATATCCAGATGGAACGTTGTCGAGGATTTAAATATGTCCTCGTAGTTGTATGTGCACTCTCCCGTTGGACAGAAGCATATCCAGTCCCAGATTACACTGCTCCGACCACTGCGAAGCAGCTGGTTCGTGAATTTTTCCCCAGATATGGTTTGCCCCGCATTGTATACTCCGATAACGGTCAGCCATTCTCGTCCGAGCTTATGAAGCAGGTATCACTCCTGCTAGGCTATCAGTGGAAGTTCCACTGTGTCCGACATCCCGAAGCAGCAGGTCTCGTAGAGAGACACAATCAGACTCTGAAAATCCGCCTTGCTAAGATCTGTAGAGAGAAGGGTGTCGACTGGATAGTAGCTTTGCCAGTCGCTCTCTTCTATATGAGAATGGTCGCGCACTCCAGAACAGGGCTATCCCCGTACGAGGTGGTCTTTGGTAGGCCACCAAATATGTGGGGGACGCCTTTGCCTAGAAAAATAACCGATGTCGATTGTAACATGCTGACAGATTACCTTGCTTCCTTGATGTCTGCACTACAATCATGTCGTTCACAGGTCGCTGCAGCCTTTCCCGACAACACCGAGGTGAAACTGCACGACGTTGTTCCGGGAGATATCGTCCTAGTGAGGAACTTCAACAGGAAAAGTCCGCTGGAGCCCCGTTGGCAGGCGCCGAAGTTGGTACTCCTTACAACCAGGACCGCGGTGAAGGTGGAGGGCCGCAAGGGATGGCTTCATTCAAGTCATGTGAAGAAATTTCATGCATTGCTGCCAGAGACTGACTCACCCTCCCCCTCTAAGGACTGTCCAGATTCTAGTGACTCTAAACTTCCCCTGATAGAGAAAACTCCACAGCAGGAGTATAAAGAAAAATTGAGGTCTAGCAAGTCAGACAGTTTAATTGTTTAAGTCCTCCCCTAGGTGAATCGGTTAGACGTGTTTTCTGACATGTATCCCCTAGACCCCAACAGAGAGAGAGATAGACAGAAACAGCTCAAGAAACATGAATAATGTAAATCTCTTCGCAGCCACTGTATAGTGACACTTCTGATTATGTTTTTTCTGAGCCTTCTAATTATTGCTGCAAGTGTGCTTTTACATATGTACTACCCTATTTTCAAGCGTGCACATTCTCCCTTCAATGTCACTGCCGAGCGCTCTTTCAGTGAACTGCCCCCGCACGAGTTATCTTACAGACTTGCGCTGCGCAACAACACATTCATTAGTATGTTACACCATTCCCATCAGACCAGCAATGCTACCAATTGTTGGATATGTGGCCGACTCCCTCCCTATCAGAAATACAAGGGAGTTCTGCCCCTCTTCCCGTACCCGTTTACACACAATGGTTCCTGTGGAGCATGGTTCAGTTTGATTAATTCCTTAGATTCAGATTCTGTAGTTTACCAGGGCAACTGGGTATGGGAAAATCTGAACACTGTTTTGCATAAAGTATGTTTCCCTGACAAGGAGGGTCTTCCAAAACGGACAGGAACTGATCTAGAAAATGAAGTATATGGATTAGGTAACTTTACACTTAACCTCATGATTCTGAATGTTGAATCCGAATCCGAACCAATCTTGCCTGCTATGTCAGTACTGCCAGTCAAAGGTGAATTATGTGTCAGAAAGAATGGTTCAGTACACCTGGGTCATAGTAAATGCCTTACTGTGATTGAATTCAGTGACAAAGGCAAGTCTACATTTAAAGCTTCACGTCATTCCTACTTTGTTTGTGGTCATACTGCATATATACGCTTACCTCTAGATTGGGATGGCACCTGTTACATTGCATTCCTTCTGCCACCTGTTTTCCTAGCCCCTCCTGATTATCATAGGGACACCCATCTAGTACACAATAGACCACAGAGAGACCTCCCGATTGTCGACTACACTGAAACGGCATGGGAGCAATACACAGACTTCAATAAAGGTTTCTTTCCCAACTTAGGTACTGTCTCCAATAGTAAATTGATACGAAAATTAACCAGAACCCTTGAAGCAGTAGTGAATGAAGCTACTTTCGCTCTAAGTAACTTAACAGAGGAGCAGTCTGCTATACGGATTGTTGTTCTTCAAAATCGTCTCGTCCTTGACGTCATCCTGGTCGATAGGGGCGGAGCCTGTAAGGTCATCGGGTCGAGCTGCTGTGTTTTCATTCCAGAAAACGCGCCATCAGTATATAGAGCCATTACCCGTCTTCACAAGATTGCAAGTCTGATACACCAGAATCCAGGGACCTGGACTTGGTCCGGTTGGTTCTGGACCACGTTGTCAGCCTGGGGATGGAAAGTCCTATCCTTCCTAGGCATTGGCCTCCTCATAGTGTTCAGTTGCTGCCTATGTCTACAATGTGGGCCAGCGATTTGCAGCCTGTGCGCCACATCATGTATTCCTCATTCAAGTCCGCATTCAAAACGTCATAAGAAGAAAGAAGAGCAAATGATGTTACATGAACAGATTGATAGGTTAATGAGGATTGATATATCATGAAGGGTCCGTAGGGGACAAGGAGGGAATGAGGTAATATGAATTTTATGGTCAGTTGTGTCCCCTATCGTAGACCCCAACGGCTCCATGTACGTGCTTCCAGTACATGTAAGTTCCCTCCACTTCCAGCTATGAAGACGCAAATACATTTGCGTCCAACGTTAACATGTCCTTTTTCAGATCCACCATGAATGGGTCAGATATTCCGTTCCTAAGTGTACCTTGCCAACGTCTTTATGTGGTGCACTTTCATGTTTTCTAGCTCTGGCGAGTTAGGCCCTGATTTCTGCCATCGAGCCTCTTTCTGCCCTCTGTCTCTGAAAGCCGCAGCCTGCTGCTTCCTGACCCTTGACTTACTCCCTGCGCGGCGAGCTGTGCCTGGCTCGGCCTGCCTTTCCTGCCAAGACTGAATTCAACCTTCAAGTTATCTACTCCGCTCCTCGAAAATACATTCCTGTCTAGTAGTTTACGAAAACATCCTTCCCAGCTGCAGAGCAAAGGGCCCGGCCTCACTGTCTCCATGCAAGTAATTCATAGCTTCCGTTACCATGGTAGGCCCATGGCCCTCGCATCTCACGTAGACACGTGGTCACATATGCACGCACTAGCAGTCAGTATAGAATAGCCTCTGCCCGAGAGACCTTTCCTTCTAGATAATACAGTTCCTTAAACACAAGATACCAGATATGATTTGGGATTAGGTTGTTCTGACACTCCAGACTTCTGTCTCCTCATGGAGGGCTAAATGTCAAGTACCCTTCACCCTCCAGTTCCACGTCAATTACACGTCACGCTGCTGCGCGCGCATCTCTGCCACATATTTCTGCTGACACTGCAGGATTCACTTATGGATCCACCCACTTGTAATACGTTTCATGTGACGTTGTCTAGCACACACCTCCGTGTACGCCTTCATGCACGCCTTCTGTTACGTACATGTGTCTTTATCTTGTTTCTCTCAGCTGTTACGCCTCCTGCATATGTCTTTACTGAAAAGCATTGACTATATATATGATAACCTGTCAATAAAATGTTGTCTATCCCTTCCTGAACCTTCGTGGTGATGGAACATGATTGCCTGGTTTAAACCAATTCCTTTTTAAGGAATAAAACCCCTTTTAAAACCTCTAATACCACGGATTCTGACTCTTATTTTTGACTGAGTTATTCTTATTGAACTTTACCGCATAAATTCCGTATAGGTAATTAAAATTTACCACAGAGAGCGAGGTGAGACATGCTCTTACAGGATGGCCACTCAGGGTGTTAGCCCAAAAGGCAAGCCTCAAAGGGGAAGCTGTCTTTGAGAGGCCAACTGTGACAATACCCCTGAGTAGGATGCCCTTTGTTCCTACAGACAATTAGGAGAAAGAACCAGAGAGTGAAAACCCATACCCAAAGCGGTTTTCCTATAGGCGTGTAACTTACTTGTAGCCAAACCTCTAGGGTGAGCTACCGTGCTCTTGATGATCAAGGAAGGGTCGTCTCATTTTGAAGGGGCAATATTGGGGCACTCTGGATAGCTGGATGCCACACATTGCAGGAAACATGTCACGGGGTAGGAGGGGACCCAGTAGCCCATTGGCTAGTCACCGCCAGGTCCTCTGGGGCTCTTTTCTGTGCTAAATATAGCACTACTGGCACCTTGTCCCTCAGATCACACTGGAATCGAAGAGACAACCGAAGAAGGATTACCTTGCTGCCCTTAACTTGCACAAAGAGAGGCTGCATCGTCGAGAGTACTGCACCTGCTGCAGTTTCGGGTAAGTGAGATTATGACTGTGCCTGTGCCTCTTGACATGGGGTTAAGTTGATTTCTTGTCTTCACCCAAAACAGTGAATCCAAGGATCAATAGTCTGATCCCCTGGAACCAGCCAGGGACCCAATAGCTGAAAGAGATCAAACCGACAAACTGGTAGCCACATCAGATGTTTTGTCACTACTAGACGCAAGCCACACAAAAGGACAATTCCAAAATAGACAAATGTTGCACCCATATCTGACAGACACAGCAGTGTGATCAAAGTCTGGATTCGTCATAATCAGGGGACACCAGCTACCACCCAAGGGTTTCATCCCAACCTCAGTGTAAAGTGACCAGTATTGCAGCATCGGCTGACTGACTATTGCAACATAGAGGACTTTGAGGGACCTCGATCTCCAGACAAAAAGTGCTATCAGTAGATGTAGAATACCCCAAGCGGTTAACAACACGAATCACCGAGGAATATATACAGAAACTAAGTGCATATCAGCTAACTGTGAATTTGGGTAACCTTGTACCAGAAGAAAGTATAGCCTGGTACGAGGGTATAATAAGGCAATTGGTGGAATGCCTTCGTATTAAGTTAAAGTGTAATAATCAAAAACCAGTAAATAATGCGACACTACACCCTAACAATAACAAACACTGGTTTGATGCCGAATGCCGGAAATTAAAGGCCGGTATTAGGAAACAAGAGAGACGCCACAGAGGTAACTATAGTGAGGAAGTGGTATCAGATCTCAAAAAAATGAAGCTAAAATATAAGTCAGTCATTAGAGATAAAAAAGGTGTTTTAAGGACAAATGTTGGGATAATTTACTTGTGACAATTGAAGACAAAAATGTGAAAGGTTTTTGGAGGCTAATACAAGACTGTATGGGAAAAGCACAAGGAACCATGCAGTGCTCAGTACCAGAGGACAAGTGGCTGACCTATCTAGAGGAAATTTACGGGAAATGGCCAACGAGGGAGGGAATAATGGTAAATGCCTGGCCAGGAATAAGTGAAGAATTAAAAAACCATTTTCTCCCAGATCGAATTAGAACCATAATATCTAGACTAAACCTAACACGGGCAGCCGGCCCTGACAACCTGCCAGCTGTCATAATAAAAACAAACATAGAATGGTGGGCAGAGTTCCTTTCAAATATGTTTTTATGGATCCTAAATGCAGGTGAATTCCCTGCAAATTGGAAAGGGGCTATTGTTAGGCCAATCCATAAAAAAGGTGATGTAAACACCCCCAAAAATTATCGCTTAATAAACCTTTTAGATATAGGTGAGAAGGTCTTTGCCAAAGTAATCCTAGGGAATCTAAAGGAGTGGGTGGAAGACAAACAGATAATACCCCCAGAGCAGGTGGGGTTTAAAGAAGGCCACTCAACAATTGACCACTGTTTTGCCCTGTGGTCCATCGCACGGAAGTCAATCGATCAGAGGAGTAATCTATTCTGCTGTTTCGTTGACTTCCGTGCAGCCTTTGATCTTGTGGACAGGGATCAGCTGTGGTCAACACTAACAGGGTATGAACTACAGGATGACCTGCTGGCCCTTGTCCAAGCATTACATACAAAAAATTGGGCACAGATAATATTGGACACGGATGGAGGATTGACCGGGAGAATCCCTATTGGGAACGGCTTAAGACAGGGGTGCGTTTTAGCCCCCCTGCTGTTCGCCCTGTTTTTAGCTGACTTACCCCAAGTATTAGGAGATGTCAGAGGGGCGAACCCGAAGTTGGGAGGAAGGCGCATATCGTGCCTCCTTTATGCCGATGATCTAGTAATTATGGATCAAACGGAGATAGGCCTCCAGAGAAAACTCAATAGGTTTAAAGATTACTGTACGAGTAAAAAATTAGTGGTAAATATGGATAAAACCAAAATTGTATGTTTTGGGAGAAGGAAAGTGAAGTTCTCGTGATATCTTGGCACAACCTTGCTTGAGAGGGTGACCAACTATAGATATTTGGGAATGTGGTTCTCAGGTAACTTGAAATGGCATACACACCTGCAAGCATTAAAAATAAGGGCACTGACGTCGGTCAAAGGCCTAAAAATCTTTAATAACACCTATGGTGAAAGGTCAGATAGACCGGTCTTAAAAGCTTATCAAGCAATGGTCCCCCCACAATTTCTGTATGGAGCCGAGGTTATTTATCTCAGTGGTAAGACCTCCTGGGATAGTGAAGAGGGAAATATATTAAAAAGCTTATTCGCTCTGCCAAAATCCTCTATGGTGCAGGCAGCACGATTGGAGCTGGGAATAACCTCCTGGGCTATTACAGTTTGCATGAGCCTAGTACGCTTCTGGCAGCAGTTGGGAGTAGGGGAAATTGCTAAAATCTCCCAATGGGCTAAGGAGGAAATTACTAATAGTGAGCTCCCCTGGGCAAAAGAGGTGAGAGCCTCAATAAGCAAGGCTTATGGGGTGTTAGATTTGAAGGTACTTTTGCCGCAAGACCCCATAATATTTGGGAAAAAAGAATTAAAAACTCAAGGGGTCAATATGTCCCGTAGTTATGATCGGGAATACCTTGCGCAAAAGACCTCGGTAGCACACATGAAAGTGGCTTGGGAGAGCAGTCAACACTTCCCTTACGTGGATCAGCTACCCTGCCATAGTCTGAGGCGAGAAGTCCTGAAAATGCGAATTGGCATAAACCCAAGCTATGCAAATAACGGGGCTCGAAATTTAATGATAGGAAGTAATGGGAAATGCACTTGCACTTTAGGAACCACCTGCGATATGTTACATATTTTATTAGATTGTACGAGATTTTTAGACTTTCGAAAGGAGTTTTTATGTCCGATTTTTAAAAAATATAAGATTACGCACAGAATGCAAGCTGCCACTCTTTTGGTGGAAATGGAGAATTTAGATATAGCCTGCGCGTTGGGGAAATATATGAATAAAGTTAGGTTGTTCCTCAAATGCGCAGAAGAACATGTATAGTGTAGCCCTTATCCTTGAATAAAGGTAGAGATACTAAGGGACAATAGTAGTAAAAATTGCATTCTGAAGAAGGTTTATATAGGAAATTTTAGCGATTTTAACAAATAAATGTTACAATACTCCGTTTTAAAAGGAACAAGAGAACTTAATTTTCATGTATCTTGAGGTGTAATTGTGGTTTTAATATTATCCTGTTATGTTGCTGCTCTTTTTCTTGTTGAATATTACCATGTTTTGCTGTTGTTCTTTCTCTTATCACGGAATGTGGAATGTACTTTTAAGGTTTTAACAAACCAAATAAAGTTTTGTTTGACTGACTGACTGACATTACCAAAGTGGCTGCTCATCACCTGTGGACCGTGAGACAGCCACAGAGACACCCTCTTCAACCACACCACACCCAGAGCATCCTTTGACCATTTGTTGCCTGTATCCGCAGCATCAGGACCACTCCATTGAAGTCTATGGCGGTCATCCCATAATGTTTGGAACTTGCATCAAAAATGCTCTGGTGACCAGGTAACTGTCCAAAGTATCCTCTCTGGCTCCTAGGACATTTTCCCTGATGGATTTGATTGCCCAACCTAGGCCAGAGTACCCACGTTAACTCAAAATTTTAAAACTTTCAAAACCTTTTGTTGACCAATGTTTGTTTGCGGATGCAGTTAAAGTGATAAAAGCTTTTAAAATGTGTACCCCCTGGAACCCTCCTGTGGATTTGCATGGACAGATCTCTAAATGTCATACAAATACACTCTATTTTTATAAACTGATGTCCTGTCTCTTTATCGGTTTTTGACTTTCTTATTCTGCTATTTGGTGCTGTTGAATGCTTTACACCGAGTTCCTTTGCCAAGCCTTACTGCTCACAGCTACAGCTACCCAGGGCTGAGCTAAGTTTAAGTAAATGATACTGCCTGGACCCAGGATGGTATTCACACATTTATTCCACAATAAGGCACCACAGCCATATAATAAATTACACCCAAATACTTACAGAAGCCTGTGCCAAAATGTTAGTTTTCTTCCTCTTTAGGTATTTACATTGGTATTACGCATCATGTTAATGGACTCTACACTAACAGTTAGTTGTGCTTTTATGTGATGCAAGTGTCTTTAGGTTAATTCAGTATGCTTGAAGATTGTTCCTTTTTTGACCAAGCATATTATAAAACGTGGCGTTTTAAATGCAAAATGTAAGGCTATATATTAGGGAATTACTCTACTGTCAAATGACTTGAGTAAGTTCTGTGGTCCAGACATACAGTTGGAACCTATTATCCTGCATAAAATGAGTAGAACAGGAAGCTGCATTCATCCTACCCAGACAGAATATGTAAACAGCTACATAGAATTACATCACACTGGGCATCAGAAAACGTAGTTGGCCACCACAAGAAATGTCTCTTTCAAAGTAAGAAGAACATCTGGATTTTTTCAATGTACACTATGATTAAGCTCAATTTGCTCTCTCCTCTTGGTGCCTCTGCCATTCGTTTTAGGGTTTCTAAAGCCAGGATTATTCTTTTATTGTTTTCACTATGTAGGGTAGAAAATTATGACGACTTTCCAAACTGTCATGTACTATATTCCTCAAGCGGTAGCACGGAGCCCATTCCTCTTAACCCATTCACACATCAGTCTATGACACAAATATGTTGGAAATCAGAGGGCTAGTGTCAGCCTTTCCTGGTAAAAGTATCGGGATTGGTGCTGGAGGGACATACGAAATAAGATGAAAACATAATTATTGTGAAATCTAACTGACTGCAAGAGAACTATAAGAACAGCAAACGTGTACGCTATTAAAGAGTAATCACACTTCTTTGTTACCTGAAAGCATAAAACAACTAATAAATAAAACAGAAGCTTCTGCCCAAATTGATGTTGTAGCTAATGTCCTAATTGTGTGTGTGGTGTGATTGCATGCAAAATTACTGCTGGTGGTGAATTTGCCAGACAAATCAGAGGGAATTAATCCACAGATATGTCAATGAGTTTAGGAATAACACTTGGAAATCTGTACAGAAATACATATATTCATAATATTATGTCCCATTCCATAGGGGCTTACTAATAATCCTTTAGTGCTGGTAATTCCAGGTACGAAATTACAGTTCTGGGGTTACCAATGCATTCACAGTGTGACCACTTTTGGATGTATGCAACAGGTGTTGCTATTATCCAATTTAACAATTAGAGGAGGGTAAGTGGCAAATCTAGTCTTGCTGGCGTTCAAACTTGTAACATGCAGGTCATAGCAATAAGGGTCTAGGAGAAGGGTTTTTAGTCAGGGTCGGGAAAAGGGCGCACGGCTAAGTATTAGCGCAACGATATTGTGTGATTTCAGGTACAATGTGAGGTGCAAAGAGGTTGAGGGGATAAGCCCTATAACTACCCAATGAAGTGACAGCTCAAGATGACACTGTGTAAATTACAAGACAAAAAGCTATGCACACTCTAATTATTAAACAGTAGTGTCAATGTAGACATTTGAGACAAAGGAGACAAAGCCTTTCATATCAAACAATTAAATAATTTGTTTCTTTGGAATTGGTCGTTGGAAAAGGTGTCTTTAATGTTCAATAGAACCAGCCGACACGTGTTTCGCAGCATAAGGGACAGTCTTCCCGCGACTCCTCGGGCTGGGGGCTATACAAAGGAGTGTGATGGGGTACATGATGACATTATACAATCAAAGGTGACAAATTTCCTGGATGCAAAATGCCAAAGGATCAAAGGAAACTGCTAAAAGTGGGATCCTAATAAGACAGCGTGAGAGTGGGTGACGTATTTTTACAGAGGTGACTAAGAGATCTGGTGGTAAGACATTTGAATTTGACCAGCCTTTGTCATGCGTGATGTCAAATACGGGATGTTGTACTGGAAAACACAGAAAGTGAGATTGCTGAGGCAATCTGTGTTGCACGTGGTGTGATGGGGGGAGAGAAAAGGATGACATGCAAGAACCGTATGGATACTGATATCGAGGGAGTGTCTTGATATAGAAGCATGCATATGCGAACACACAATAACTGCCTGGTAAGGTAGATCATACCTAAGAAGAAAAGAAGTGTTGTTGGGAGAGTCTAGTAGAAAAAGAAAGAAAATGCACAAAAAGATCTTAATTATCGGTTGGATGGCATAATCAAAAAGGGCAGGGAGGAAAGGAAACACCGAAGAAGGGAAAAGGATGCTCACCGCTCCGTTGGTGATAATTTCGACCCGACAGGGCCCAGGACTGTTGATTGATAGTGGTATGTCGAGATTCTAATATTGGAAGATACAAATCAGAGCAGGTACCGTAAGTCGCTCTGTTTGCTGGCGAATGTCAAGAAGTCTAAGCACGTAATTGGGCATATGTCTATGAAAACAGTGACTTGCTCACCTCTTTGCCACTTTCATCCGTGGAGCGGGAGATAGTAAGTTGATTCGATTGCGTGGGACACTCCAAATTCCGCTGTATGTGCCATTGTAAAGTCTATGGATGGGAGAATGACAGAGAGGGAGCAAATGTAAGAACATCTAATAGAACATGGTAATCACGGTGATGTGAATGTGACAAAGAATTAAAACTAGGTTTCCGCGCCCGCAAGTGGATTGGTACTGGTAATGAAAAAATACATGGATATTGGTATAATGATTACCCTCTATTGCCGACTGAAAGGTCTGAAGTAATAAGGACAGACCAAATATATTATCTTCATGAGAACAGGAGGTCACGTGTTAGGGTTCAAATTAAAATATGGAACAGTGACTGGGAAACAGCGTAGGTTAACAACATGCCGAAAAATATGAGCTTTAGTAGGCCTGTGGTATGGTGCTACTAAGATCCTGCCCCTAAGTCGGGCTGGTTGGATGTAAATGGAAGACAAAATACTGTGGAGAAATGCGTGTTATGGTAGAGCAAAAGAATGGGGGGGGTGGTGTTTAAGGTAGGGACTCGGAGGCTGGTAACAAGTCTATCGTAAAGTGAAACAAACAAAGACGGTGGTAAAGGTGGAAAATATCAGGTATGCAAACTTACTTCTACAAATTTAATGATGTTGTCTCTACGGGGAAATGGGCATTGAAGGACAAACGGTGATACTTCCGAGGAACTGCCCTGTGGAGAAACGTAAAATATTGAAGCTTCTGAGCCACGTGAAGTCAAATGCAGACTGCGACGCTTCCGCGCACAGTTGCACGAAGTGGTTGCATGGCGATTGAATTGCACTACATATACCTCTACGCATATTATTGTCTGCATTTGTTCAGGTAGGTGTACTTCCATCCATGTGCATTATCGGCTGTTTGCAGGTTTTGCAATCACTGACACCCATTGCCTCCTTCTCATGCTCATATGTTCTATCACATACGCCTTCCACTTGTCACCCCCTCTCACGCTGTCTTATTAGGATCACACTTTTAGCAGTTTCCTTTGGTCATTTGGCATTTTGCATCCAGAAAATTTGTCACCTGTGATTGTATAATGTCATCATGTACCCCATCACCTTCCTTTGTATCCCCCCAGCCCTGAGGAGTCGCAGAAAGACTGTCCCTTATGCGACGAAACATGTGTCCGCTGGTTCTCTTGAACATTAAAGACACCTTTTCCAACGACCGATTCCAAAGAAACTGATTATTTAATTGTTTGATATGAAAGGCTTTGTCTCCTTTGTCTCAAATGTCCACCTTGACACTACTGTTTAATAATTAGAGTGTTCATAGGTTTTCGTCTTGTAATGCAGGTCATAGCAAATGCTAGCAGTAAGCCTTTAACTCACCAAGTCAGCCTACCATCTTGTAAAAGTAGTAAAGGCTTTATTGTCACCCAAGATTCAGCAGGGCACAGAAAATGTGATCCTGGAAAATTCAATGAATCTTTTACACAAAAGTGCCCATTCTTAATTGCCACAACATGGAGCTTATTCATTTTTCTTGAACTACCATCTTGCTGGGACTAAATTTCCAACATAAGTTTCTGTCAGGGATTTTCTTTTTCTCGACCAATGAGTCTCTTTCAGATTTCACTCTCCAGCCATTCCTCTCACACTAATTAAGAGTTTAGGCGCTATATATTGCCCCTGACTAATAACAATGCCACATGGTACATTATTTATCGGGTGTGATAAATAACAAATATTCTGTGCTATTGGGAAATAACATGGGGCCATATTAGCAAGATCCTCGATAAAATTATCGTTGTTTTAGCGGCTGAAAACTGCCCCTAAAATGGCAATAATGGGCTTGCTAATATGCGTTATAGAATTTCAATAGAAGCCTAGATTAGATGTCCTGCACATGTAACCTGGGCTTCTATTGGAATTCTATAATGCATATTATAAAGCCCATTATCACCGTTTTAGTGGCAGGAAACTGCAGCTAAAATGGCGATAATTTTAACGAGGTTCTTGCTAATAAGCCCCATGTAGTTTTACGTGTTTAACACACCAAAATCCGCATGATATGGTAAATACCATACCTCACATCCTACAAGGTCACTGCATCAGCATTTCATGTTCAGTACTCAAGAACCATGTCTGCCCATTCGCGCCTTGCCATTTGCCTATTGTGAATAACCTCCTCACCTTCAAACATTGCACAAAACTGTGGTTCTCCTCCAAGTTTGTGTCTGCCTTCAAAAAGGCATGTACAGGATGCTTTAAATTGTGTTCATTTTCAGCATTAGGCTTGCCTACGATCTTAGAATTAGTCTCCTCTTGTCATTCTCCACTCTGTTCTGTCGGTCTTTCAGTCGTGTGATGTAGGTGAAGGTGAAATTCTTAAAGTTGGTGGATGCACCAAATGCTTCCTGCAACCTAGTCACATATCAGGTCATCACAGCAGCTCTCTTATCCTGTGACTGTACTGTAGTTGCAGTGCAATACATTTGAACAGCTGTAGTATTCTGTTTAATCACAAGCTTCCTTGGATTCATGAGTACATGCAATCGTCTTGCCCATAGACAAGCACTTAGCGCCACCCTTGGCAGTGGCTTCTCAATTCAAAGGCTAAGCAAGTGGTAAGGTGCTTTTTCAGATGCTGACACTTACCTCATAAGAAGGGACAGGAGGGATCATGCACGTTAGAGCAGTGAGGTGGGGTGGTGGGGATTCAACAGATGATAATGAGGGGAAATTAAATAAATAACTAATTTTCCCTCATTGTCATCTGTCGAATCTCCCCACCCCACCGCCCACATCTCTTACCTGCACGACCCGCTCCTGAGAAGAGATGCACTTCTGAGACTTACGTATAATCAAAGCACCAAGCTAGATCTTTTGTAACCAGGGTATCAGACATATTTGCACAGCAAAGGAGCCAGTGTACACCTCGATATAGAGCCACCACATAACTAGTCGTAGAATGCCCCAAACAACCCAGTCTCAAGAGCAGTGCTCCTAGTATGCAATAGTCTGTTTTTTGAGCAGGGACAGTGGAAGCATCCTCAATGGTCTGCATGCCTCACTTTCTGAGCCCCCCTCTAGAACATTACAGGAGACAATGTTCTGGCTCGGTGCTTGAATCGCTGCTCTAGTCCATCCCTTCCACTTATAGATGTCCAATGTTAAAGTGTCAGTGCACCGCAGTAGGACATATGTGACATTACCACATTGGAGGCATTAGATAGAAATGTGGTATACAACTGTGTCCCTGCACTAACGGGAAAGGAACTAAGCATGGGCGAATTTTGCGAATCTGGCGTTCGCAAATTTTGCGAATTTGCGAACTCGCAATCCGCAAAATCCGCGAATTCTCGCGAATTTTTTTTTTTGGTGTTCGCGCGGGTTTCTGCCAGTTCGCGAGGGTTTTGTACAATTTCGCAAACGCGAACTTACCTGTCGGGTCGCAAGTTTTGCGAACTTGTTGTTTCTACGTGTCCAGCCTGTTTGGGCCACTCTTCTTCATCACTGCCACTCTCTGTCACCACTGCCACTCTCTGACTACTCATGCCACCCTCTGGCCCACCCATGCCACCCTCTGTTTCATCACAGCACCCTCTGGTTGTCCAGTGTACATTATTGTGGCAAAGCAAAGCACACCTTCCCTGCCTCAAGTGACCTGAATTAATTTGGGGCTGATTAATGTGTCACAGAATATTTTTTTAGCTGGCACCTGCTTCCTTAGTGCTTCCTGATTAGTGATCTTTTGCACTTGCTAAGTGCTTTCATTGTTGCAAAATTAGTTACAACACCTGCCCTGCCCCAACTGACAATAATGAATTAGGGGCTGATTAATGTGTCACTGGATTTGAACTTCCAGCCTGGCTCCTGCTTGTCTGCCTTAGCTGTAATTCAGGACATTTGTGTAACTATTCTGAGGGTCAGAGCAGGGTCACATAATAGTTGCAAGTAGGCAACTGAACTCTGGAGGGGCCCCTCAGGAAGCACTACAGGAAATGGCGACTAATGATGATCTTGAACTTTTGAACCTGGTAAGTAGTTTCAGTTTTGCTAAGATCGTATTTCTGCAATTTAGCGCTTATTCGCGGGGCGCGAAGTTGAACTGGGAAGCCGCAAACTCACGCGAACAGTGCGCGCAAGCGATAAAATCCGCTGCTCGCGGATTTGCGGATTTTGCGTGAAATTCGCGAATCTCGCGGATTGCGAATTTACCGAAAATCCGCAAAATCCGCAAGCGTAACGGATTTTCCGCCCATGCTTAAAAGGAACTCTCTTTTATGTCAACCAAAATGTGTGGAGGAGGCACCTCAGGTTCTGCCATCCTTGAAGTGTCTTCACCTCAACCCCAGTTGAGACCCATGGTGGCAACAGGAAAAGAAATACAAGGCTTGGAAGGAAGTGACTGTCACATAGAGTGCATGGTCACAATATTAGCAATGTGTTTGTACCTTTTGAAGCTGCACAAGCCATTGCATTTTTGAAGGGTCTTTATTAATGTGTTGTGGCACACAGCCTGCAGTGAATGGAGGGCAAAGTATGCTGGTAACCTTTATAAGATTTATGATGTACACTTAAAACACCTAATACATGATCACCTAACTGTTGGTTACGCAATGAACGTGAATTCAAAATAAAAGTAAAATGCATAATTTTGAAGGTAATGCTTAAAGGAAGTCAGCAAGACCAACCACCGAACAAATAGTGGAATTGAGCAAATTGATTTCGCATTTAACAGAATTTTTATTAAGTAAATAAACAGCCTCAGGCAAGAGGGGCACAATTGCAACAATTGTCCTTGCCCTGTGCAGGAACTCTATTTACTAATGATCTAACGGGGAACTGACTCAGTCTCGTCTAGGGAGAGGGTAGACACTGATTATTAAGGGTGAACTGCTCAAAAAGGATGATCATGACTCACTCTGGGTGAGGGAAGTTAAACTGTACCTTTTTTATTAGAGAGGCCTCAGCAGTGCAGATTTCACGTTGGGTGAAATGCCACACTTGGTTGTAAAGCAGACCCTGTGGCATAGAAGCCCCCCAACCCTTCAGGGGCCACTCTAATCATTCAACCCCCCCCCAATTCAGCCCAAGGAATCTGTGAGATATAGGAGACAGAGGGAACTTACTTCAGATTCTACAAGGGATACCATAATTGTACTTGATGCCACTGTTTCCCAACCAGCAGCTATGAACAGAAGCTATGGTATAACCAGAACTACATTATGTGGCATCTGGGTGGGGATAAAAAGAAGAAGAAAGTTTGCCCTAACTCAGAACACTGTAAAAAATAGAGATTAAGTGCCTGAATTACTTTGGAAGCTGAAGGAATAGTATGGTCATCTTCAAGCAATGTCTCTCAGCAGAGGTTGACAGAACTGGGTATCTCATCAGTAATAGCCTTTACAGACAGAGAAGGAGAAGATCAGACTCCCAAATGCATGCACAAGAAATCAATACAAAGATTGACTCACACAGCAATTACATGTGTACTTCATTAGACAGTCACTACTTCTACAATTACTTCGAGAAGGTCAGGGTCAGACACACTTCAAGAATACCCCACACGGCCTCTTAGAGCATGGCACTGGGTAACATCATAACTATAGTCACATGCATCTCATCCAGAGATGAACCGGCCTATAGGGCTAACTGGCAGTGCCTGAAGAGCTGGTCTGACATGTCAGTGAACTGGCAGTTTTTTGGGCTGTTTGTGATGTTTTTTTAAGGTCTGGTGGGATGTTTAACTGTTGATTTCTCTATTACCACATTGAGGGGCATATTCTCAAGGACCTATTGCTGAGTTACCAGCACTTTATCGCAGCCAAAGTCACAATACATTTATCACCCCATTTACCAGCGGGTGCTAACAGCCCATAGCACCAGTTTACCTGAGATAGCAGCCGCAAAAAACATCACCACAGATGCCCCCCGCAACTATCGCTAATGAGATGCAGAGTAGGCGTTCCCGTGCCAAAAGCTATAACAACACCACTCTGCAACATTCTCCACGAGCAGCCAGATCGGCGATAAGAACACAAAACATGCAATAATGTGATTTAGCAGCAGGAAACTAACACCTGCTCTAACCTGGTGCAAAGTCAGATGACAGTCTGACTACCACAAAAGGGAGCCCAGCCCAAAGTCCACACCTGAAGATCAACAGATGCCATGGAGCCTCTGAACATGAGGCCCGGACACCCAGGTGGCAGACAACACCCACTGCATCAAGACCACCCCACCTGGGCATCCACCCAGGCATACCCCACCACGACTGGACCAAGACACTGCACATCAACGGCCCGAAAACATGGCAAAAAGCACCCGCCTGATGTCGCACAATTGCAGAAATCTGCACACATGTGAGTACAGAAATCCTGAGTCATTCGTTCACTATTGAAAGACCAAAAAAAATGCCACATACTCAAAACAACTATTGTGAAGAGTTATGGCGGGGCATCCCTGGACAATCTGTGAGTCACAGACTGCAACACAATATCCAAAATGAGAAGGTGTCTTAGGCACTCAGTAAAGGACAGGGAGAGAGAGTAAGAGTGAGACTGAACAAGAAGTGCAATGGCAATCGTGCCCTTGGCCCATGCAAACATGCAAACAACTGTGTGTGTCTAGAAATTTGCACATCCCAATTCACAGGCCTGGCATCAAAGTCAGCACGAAGGCCACATCACATCTCCTAAATGAAGTCAGAAGTCACACTAAAATCAGGAATGAAAGTTCGATTGTTCACACACAAAAGGCGAAAGGCCAACCGACCCTCCGTCCTTGGTCCTGAATGCAGCTGGCACACCCTATGTGAGATTCCATACCAGTGTCTGACTACTTCCTCACCACGAACCGCTCTAATGAAAGACCAACCTGTCCACACCCAACACACTCTTTTCCCTGCACGACCTACACCTGCACAGGATGCGCTTGACACATTGGTCAATAACTACCCATACGTCCAAATGTTGCACACACATACGACTCATTGCCCAGAGCCGTGGCATATCATCCACAGAACTGCCGCCGGTCTGAGGAGTGCCGGTACTACAAGACTAACAAATGCAATGGCAGGCATTCCCGGGCACATGCACAACCCCTGTCATGTGGAAATGTTTCATGCACAAATGCTGCATCTGTTTGGATCTGTGCCAATGGCAGGGTTGCGAATCAGTTACCGTCTGAGTTTCTGTTTTGCCTATGTCAACTGCATCCAGCCCTGGTTCCATTGTTGATCATGCACATTTGAGTGCCCCATGGAGGTCTGCCTATCCCATGCAACCTTAGCTGCATTGGATTATGATCTGACAGGGCTCCCCCTGTTGGCCCATGAACAGGAGTGTCACCAGGATACCCGAGCAATGGATGCACTGATCTTTGGCGTATATGCTGGCAGTTGTGCATGGGAGATTGCACAACTCCTCCTCTGCAGTGACCACATCGAGGCCCTATCCTATTTGGCTGTGCTGTGGATAGGGGAAATGGCGTGGACTGAGCACATCTGCCCGGACACGTTAATGGATTGGGTGACCCGGGTGTTCCTTGAACCAAACAACAATGTACAATTGGAACACATTGGCCATGAAGCTGCGCTGGCATTCATGCTCGAGTAACTACGTTCCTGCAGCTACATCGGATTGTCAGCCACAGCACAGGTCCCAACACCATGTTGCATCGTGGGGAATGCTCACATATCCCACCACAACAGTGGACATGTCTGCCTTCATCTGGACTCAGAATGCATGTGCGAGGAGTGACCTTGTCGGGCCCTCTCACCTAATCACTGTCAGCAGAGCGTACAGTTGGTGCAGTCCAGTGACAGAGCACTATGCAGACCCCATGAGCTGTGAGTTGTGTCCCCTCACACAGGGCAATGGACAGACACCAAACATTATATGACTCGTCCAGCAAGGCAAGGTGGGCTAAGACTGTTGCCATCCGTAACGATTGGTATACATTTTTTGCACCGCCATGTCTTGCACCTCGACATGTCCTCATGTTGCGTGTAAGTGTCTCAAGCATGTCCCTGCATGTTGTGGCCCTTGCCTTGTTCATACTGACACGTACATTACAATAAAGTCCCCGCAACTTCACAACTGTCTAAATGTGATGAGTGTTGATTAGATATATGAATGGTGTGCCACAATGAGCATTGAGTGGTTATTGTGTTCCCATGTAACTTGGGGACATCCCTGTCTTCTGTGCACACCGTGGGTGCTTAAATAAGCCTCCAAAACATTAAGTTGTTGAAATGTTTTTAATCATCATTTCTCGTCATTGTTTTCATGACAATAAAGTTTCACGTAAGTTAAACGCTTTTGAAATGGCTCCAATGCATTTCGGGTTGTATACCCTTCATCTGGGAGCTTCTGAAAACAGACAATGAGACATAGCGGGGTGTGAAAATATATTCTGATATGCTGGCGGTCGTAGCATGCGGGGAGGGTAAGTGGTGTGGTGGGTTTGTCGAGTTACACTAGGTGGTTCGGGTCGGTTTATAAGTGTGTCTGTGAAAATAACGGGGCGGGAAAGTTCATGCATATAAAATGCCAGGTTGGCGTGCTCCTTTAAAGTAGGTGTGGCATGCGGATGGCGTGTGGTCTATGGGCATGAATAGTGGTCTGTGCTGAACTGGGGTACTGAGAACTCACGTTTGACCGGTAAAAATGCGGTTTCTGTGAAAGACAGATACGGATTCGTTTTAGTAATCTATCAGTTTGCGTTGGTCAAATGTGTGCGTAAGGCACCTCTCAGCGCGGGTCATGGCGCGGTACTTACGGGGTGTCGGTATGCTCCGTTTCATGCGGGTGATCTACTTCAGCGTCCCTGCTCCTCGCGGACCAGGAAGTGAGTGAGGGTTGCTTCGGAGGTGCATAAAAATAGAAAGTGGACTGCGGGTGGCGGCCATCTTAAGTGAGTGAATACTACACGGGGGCGTGTGTGGTGTGGGGCGAGTGCAGTGTGAACACTTAACAGGCATAACGTCAAGAACAATAAGAAACATTCGAAAAACATAAATACATATGTTGAAAAGATAATAATGGCAACATAGAAATAAAAATAAAGTTTGGTGATTATATCATCACGTGGGTGGCCAATCGTATTGAAGGGCAGTCAGTAAATGGCATTGACCCTACACAGGGAGGGACTGAGTGATGCCTGTACAATTGGGGTTGGTCCCTTTTGCCGGATCCAACTCTGTGAGCCAAACACTGTGTTCGGGATTGTTGCTGGCAGGCCTGTGCACTGACGTGTCTCCGGCAATGTGAGTATGGTGTCCAACTTCTGGCCATGTGGAGCAATGCTATGAATCAAAGCAGATTGTGTCCACACAGATGTGTTTAAGTAGGTATGTGATGTGAAGTTCTGGTAACACATGTGATGTAGGACACCACTTCTGGCCTGCTACCGAATTGGTCATTCCTACACACGGCCCTATTCAATACACGGAAGTGTGCCTACGTTGGGGGTTGCAAGATTTACGTTAATGTGCAACGAGGACACAGCTAGTACTCACCTTCACAGACATCCAACCAGCCATGTGGCTCAGGGTTCAACATGTGCATTAATATCATTTACACGGGTGTACCTTCCTGTGCAATCATTGTAAATACATATATACATACTTTCACACTTCAGTGAACATAGTCATGACACATCTGTGTGATTTCGAATATTTTATTCACATTCTAGTGCATTCTAGAACTGAAGTTGTACATGGCCATGAGAAGCCCACATTACTTGGGAGCCCAGTGGTGGGCCAACCAGAGTCTGCTGGGGATTGGTAAGTGATTTGGGAGAGAGAGTGCAGTCCCCTGCAGAAGTGCTGTATTATTGTCCACCAGTGAAGATATGCCAGTCCATGTCGGGCTCCAGGTGTATGTTGCAGAGTGTTCTAGGAGTCAGTGGAAGGTGTTGACCCAGGGCATGATGCATAGGGCAGAACCAGGCAGTGACAGGTCATATGGCTGTGATGGAGGCTTCTACCTCCTTCCTTACATACTAATTACCCTCCACATCTTAGTCCTCTGATTCTTCCTCAGGGTCCAGTGTGTCCGCTGTGTGTGGCGGGGTAATGGCTGCATCACTGAGTGCCATTAACACATCAGGGTACGATGGTGATAGGGCTGCATCACTGTGTGCCACTGACCGTTCAGTGGTCAGAGAGGTGTGTGTCGTAGTTCCCACTGTAGTCATATGGGCCCGGCTCAGTGGCAGCAAAGGCAAGATGATGAACTGTAAAGCATGGAAGATCCCAGCAACATCTCGCTAGTGTTCAGCCGTGGCAGCCATACTTCCAGCCTGCATCTGCTCCATGGTCTCAATTGTCCTGCGCATCTGTGCCAACTCTGTGCTGTCATCGCTGGTGCCTGTCTGACTAGACAGTTCTTGTATCCGAGAGATGGCCCCAGCAATTTCAGCAAAGGATTGTCTTGGAGCATGGTGCGGACAGTGTGTCTCCGTTATGAACTGTAAGTGGTCCCTAATGGGACGCAGACACCCAGGTATGGAATCGAATTTGGCTGCCACGAGGTCGAAACCCACCTGCAGCTGATCAGCCAACTCCACCTGGCAACCCAATACACACCGTTGGAATTCCATCTTTTGTGTGTGGGGGACCTGGGAAACAGCTTTTTTTGTTTCCTGCTGTGTTATCTGTGCATGTGGTGGGGTCACCTCGAGGCAGCTGGACTGCCCTGCTCCTGGGGGTGGGGTGCGGTGGCTGTCCATTATCCATTGGGGGGTGTCTGAACAGATGTGCAGGTTGTCCTCTTCATCGTCACTGATGGGATTAGTGGTCTGCTCTGCAGTAAGTGTTGTTTGTCCCCTTGCAATGTTAAGGGGAGATACATGTTAACAGAGGTTCCCATGTATGTTGCCACTTTGTAGATGTTTACATGCAGACTGCATGACAATGCACATTGTGACTGTTTTGGTGGAGCTGGCTATTTTATGGCAGACAGTAGGCTTTCTGAGTACATGATGGATGTGTGGTGTTACCCATACATTGTCATCACACAGTGTCAGGCAATGCCAGATGTGAGTGGCCAGTTACTATGCACAAGTGGAACTTGTTGTGTCCTCTGTCCTGTGGTGTAGGTGTTGCACTTTGTCCCACATTGCCGTCATTGGTGATTTTCTGTGGTTGCTCTATGTGTGTGCTGCATTGTGGGGGAGTCGGCCCTGCAGCTCTGATTTTGTGGACCCGTGTCCCTTTGAGGTGGTGTGCCTTTGAATTGTGTGCTTTTCAGGGGCAGGGATGTTTGCGACTTGGGTCATTTGGGCTCTTGCACTGATTTTGTGGCCTTGTGCATTTTATGTCTGCTGCGTGCATTGGACGGCATGGGTTGTAGCTGCATGTGGATGTGTCAGAGTGTGACCTGTTCCTTTACGGCTGTCACACAGACACTGCTTTTTTGGTTTCATCACATGTGCATTGATTGGTAGTGTCTTTGATTATTTGGAGGGGGCCCAAATGTGCACATGGTAGACGGGGGCCTACTTGATGTTTCTATGTGTGCTGCACTGTGCCAAGGGTATCAGGGAAATGTTCCACTGTCATTGTGGGTGTGCCGTGTGCTTCACATGATTGTGCATGTGTGTCATTGTGCCCATCTCCCCCGTCTCCCAAGTCCCTGGTAGTCACTCACCCTCATGCTGTTGGGTCAGGTCATATCGTGCTGTGTCCAGGCCCTCAACTCCTGCCACCGTTTCCACACTGGTGACTGTGACCACCATTTACTCCAGCTCATCCAGCTTGTCCTGTAGTGCAGGCCTCCCACTTTCAGTCGCCGTTGCTGCTTTACTGTTAGTAGCGAGTTTCTGTGTGGTCTTCCTTTGCACATCATGCCAGCGCCTCTTGACCTCCACCATTGACCTCCTCGCCACTCCGACTGCATTGATATTGGTGACGATGATCAGCCATATTTCCGTTTAGGTTTCCAGTGCCGCAGTGGAGGTGATGAACAGTTGTTGGTAATGTTCTATTATCTCCATGACGATGATACGGTTTTCCTGCGGACTGAACCCCTACTTCCTCTTCCTCTTCTCCTTGTCCTTCCCCGAACACGGGGTTCCTGGCTGTTCCTCTGTGGGGCTTGTGGGGTTGGGCTTCTCCTCTGAACTCGGACCGGGTGCATCCATGGGGCTACGCAGTTTGAATTGGTTTTAGCACTATTTTTGTTTTGGCTTTTATAGTGCATTTTCCCGCATTACGCATGGGTTTTGCAGGGCTGTCACTGGTTATCATTGATTTTGGTGTCGCGCTTTGGGGCATGGCAACTTTTTGGGCGTTTGTGTTTCGCATTTTTTGCGCTGTTATTTGGCACGTTGCTATTCTACTATCGCATGGTGCCGCTAAGACAGTGTTATTTTCTCATGATAGACTGCAATATGCACAGTTGCGTTAAGTTACTTTTGCGATGGTTATCACACGTTCTTGAGAATATGTCCCTGAATGCGACATGCAGAAATGCATATGATCTCCAGCACGTTTATATAGCTTGTATTTGCAAGTTCAAAATAATTTGGGTTCGGGCCTATTTTGTATCCCATTTCTACCCTGCTTTCATCTGACAGACAGCCTGAATCCACACACACAACAGCACATTCTGGGTTTTAAGGAGCATCATCCAGAAAACACTGAAATTGACTGGCAAATATACAGGCAGAGATAGCTTTTGTAAAACTGACCATTTTCAGCACATCTTCTATGGCTGGTTATGGTTTGTAGTCATCTGCCCAAGCCAGCCAAAAAGCCAAGAAGTAACAAATAATAACATGACACAACATACTTTGCGAATTTCCTACACTTGCTGCAATCGACATATGTCGAAAACAAGCTTGAGTATAATACTTGTCAGTTAAAGAGTGCTCTTTATGATTTCCTGTACATAATAACTATTTTTATGTGTTTCAGAGCAAATTACACAAATACATGAATTTTACTTATTAATATGAAGGCTTCTATTGTTTATGGCAGCTATTGTTCTATGCTCAACACTTTTGCTGGCGTTTCCCTTCGTTGGCTACACCAATACACTATTGGCCTTATTCATGAAGGTTTGCGACACTTTAATGCTGCAGTTGCCTCACTTTTTGGGACAGAGTGGCAGTGTAAATAATGCGTTGCGTTGCACCATATTTACGAAGTGACGCATCTAAGCAGATGCATCACTTTGTAAATGCCTGCGATACATTACACCTGCGTCAAGTATAATATATGCAGGGTGGGCATTGCCACGTGAAAAAGCCATGTAGAAGTGGGGTAGTAAAATCTATCAGATTTCACTGTGCCACTTCTAGGACGCTACTACATCACAACCTTATGCCTGTCTCACAGCAGGTGTAAGTGTGATGCAGTGCAATGGGACTAGGCCTCCCCCATTCATTGCTGGAGTTGCCTCATGCTTACGGCACAACTTCAGCAAGGAATGGGTTTTGCGCCTATAGATACGTCAGGACTCCTGACATATATGTCATTCCTTGTGACATAGTGCGCCATACAATAATTATGGTGCATCCATTGTGTCGCAAGGAGGGGGCGCTGAAAAGTATCACATCGCTGCTTTCACACAGTAGTGCAAAACCTTTCATAAATGAGGCCCTAAGGGCCTTATCTATTAGGGTCTTGTGACACTTTTGCACCACCGTTGCATCACAGCAGCATAAAAATTACACCATATTCAGCCATTTTTACAAGGTGGTACAAAAGGGAGTGGTGATGGACAGAGCATCTGAACCAATCAAACACTCACACCCAGTCAACAGATCTGTAAAATAAAAACAGGTATAATGTATGCAGGGTGGGTGCTACTACATAAAAAAGGGTTGTAGAAGTGTTGCAGTGAAATCTATGAGATTTCACTGCAGCACTTCTAGGATGCCACTGCGCCAAAACCTTACGCCTGCCTCATGGCATGTGTAAGGGGGGCGCAGTGCCATAGGCAGAGGCCTACCCCATGAATTGCTGGAGTTGTGCCATACATGCAACACAACTCCAGCAATGCGTGACTTTTGCGCAACACATACATCAAGATTCCTTATAAATCTGTCATTCCTTGCTTCATGGAACGCAGTGCATTAAATACAGTGCATCCCTCTTATCGCAAGGAGGGTGCAGTGACAACTTTTGCATCACTGTTTAATTTGAGAAATTCTCGGCAAAAGAAGCTTTTCGGTCAAGGAAAAACTGAAGTATGCACTAATAGCAACAATAACTGTGTCATTTTGGGATGGACGGATGAATGGATGGCTAAAAAAAACCAGAACGTTTCAATGTGTGAGTGAAGTCTTTCTAACCTCCCGCCCCCGGTTATCCTTGCTTCCAGTATCCATCATCTCACATACTTTTCAGTAGTATTTGATTGCAATTGAATAGAATCTGCATTTTTGAAATGTAAATAATGTAAAAATTGCGCCTTACTCTAGCTATTTTAAGAATTCAAACCCCCTTTTATCGAACATATTTCTTGAAGTAATCAAAGAGGCTTAGCCTGAAGGTCTCCTTGGGGAAGGGCGCATGGCAGTGAAATGCCAGCAGCATTCATATCACCTCCCACTGTGAGCCTGGAAGCTACCATATGGTTTATTTATATTTGGCTGGATTTAACTAATTTGGGATCCTCAGCATTAAAATCAGACATAAAGTACTTGTGTCAAGTACTTAGAACATTTCTCAGACTCATGCTCCTAAATAAATTAATATATTGTTTTTGTTATTTGTGCATTTATTTAATATAATTTTTTTTGTGTGCATTATTTTATTAGTAGAAGGGATGTCCTTAATGTTATGGGATTCCAAGATTTCTATGTTTGAATTTCACCCTGGTAATCCAAGTAAATGTAAGGTAACATGAGAAATCTGTATGAATTCCTACAGAATTGTACTATTTAAGACAATTTCCAGTATTATCCGTTATATTCAGCTTTGTGTAATGCAACATACCACTTGTAGTCAATACTTTATAAATGGATTATAACGTTTTCAATTGTAACAGAATTAGTCTTATCCCTCACTGGAAATGTTTTGTTTTGTATGACTTCAAAACCATACAATTCACTGCTCTGACACCAGAAGAGTGAAACACTGGTTTTGGTCTGGTGTTATCTGGTCAGAACTGTGTCACTGCCTCCAGGTCCTTCAAGAGATAGAGAAAAGGAGAGGGAAGGAGGGAGGTGGGGAGAAGATCAGAGAGGGGCAAAAGAGAGAGGAAAGAAGGAAAGTGAGAGAGAATGGATGGAAAAACAAAGATAAATTAAGAAAAGAGGGGAGCAGACTGGTTTGAGCATTTTTTCAAGGGCAGATTTGTATTTCCTAGTTCATCCCTGATACTGGGTAGCTCCAAATCTGAGGTGATTGAGGTTGATGTGTTTGCTATCCAATGCCTCGGAATATTTTGGAGGGTGGGAGGATGTCAGGTTTTATTTGTCTCTTTGGGGCTGGGGAGGGAAATGTTGGTTGTGCAGGGAGGGTAGCAAGACGCCACACTTTTTTTTAGACTTTGGCGTAAGAGAAGAGGTAGTGTTGAAGGGGGGATGAGGGTAGTATGGTAGGAAAGAGAGTATTTGAATTATTCAGGTGGGGAGAGGACACATTTGGAAAGCTATTGGGTATGATTTTAAAAATGTATGCTGGGGCATTGACCGGAGGGCTGTGGGAATGGGTGTTATGATAGCAAATGTGGTTAATTTTTAAAGTACAATCTGGGATGTGGGGATAAGGAAGGTAAGGCCAAGTTGTGTATGGTTTCTCTTGGTTCCTATACCCCTAATATTCTCATCTAAGCGGGGAAAGAGGACTGGGTTGTGGGGGTTTGTGTTTTGCGTCATGGCCAGACACATCATACAAATTTAAATCAATAATGATGAGTTTTCCACCTCTTGGCTCCTTGTGGCATCATAGAACTCTCTCGCTTCTCTCCTGTTGTTCATCAGATGTCACTTGGAATCCCTCAGTGGAAAACATTCCCATTTTTGATGCTGTCCATGTATACTTAAATATTTTCATTCTGAATAAAACTGGCATATAAAGCAAAAAAGGAAAGGGCAAGAACGTTTACCAATGCTGTAACCTATTGTCCTTAGAAGAGCCAAAATGGACCAAAATGTACTTGGGATCATCCTTCTTGTATGTGCTGTCCTGTTACATGGGTCTACCAGCTCCAACTCCTATGTAGCATTACAAAGCTAGTTGATCCAGGCTGAAGGCAATGCAGATGTATAATCAGTGTTTTTTATGGATGAAAACATGCCTGATATTGAGCTGCACCTCCTTACCAACGCTCTAGCACTTCAGAAGAATGTCAGCAAGAAATGAGATTTGCGGACAGTAAAATAGACCCCTCAACTCATTTTATTAGCCAAGTCTGTGAAGACAAATGCATGTCCCTTGAAATCTCTCTCCAGGTGAGTAATACTTTCCAGTATATAAAAATACCACCAGAATAAATATTTCAATACACAAAATGTTTATTAGGAAATATACTCATTAAAGAATGAAAAGTGTTGTGAAGGTATCTAGGACCCTAATTAGATATTCCCGATTTATGCCCTCATGTGGTTATAACAAATCATATCCTTATAAAGGCATAAAAATCATATCCATATTAAGTCATAGCCAATGCAGTCCAAATACGGCAAGGCTACTCCCATAGACTCCTAGAAAGTACAACGCGTTCTTAAACAAACCAAGCCTCCAGCAGCCCGGTAATTCCCCCTGCTTCTGTTTTGATTTGTCCTAGAACTCCTGAGAGTCCTGAAAGAACTGCCAGTTCTTAGTGACATCTTATGTCCAACCTTACGTCAAACTCGGCACCTTCCAGGTATAAATATATCAACATCTGCCTTAAGCAACACACGGTGGTTTGGAGCAGATCAGCTATCTACTTGCCCGACGCCCTGCTGATGCGAGTGCTGAAGGAAGCCGACCCTCTCTGCTGACGCACTGAGAGAGACGCTGTCTTTTCTCCTGCCGAGAAATCCAGCTCCAGTGTTTCCCTGATACCCTCGCGGGTTACTGGGAGATCGAGTCCTGAGAGAGAGATACAAGACCTCCTTCATTCTATACCCAAGGTACAGAGCTGATTAGACCCATAGAGAATTCTTGATTCAGATTCTTGTCAAAAAACTGTAACTCATCTTCTCCTTCCCTGTACTAGGCTTAGGTTAGGGTCACTGGGGTAGGCGTATCTTAGAAATACCAGTTGAGTACATTTAGTCATTATTTTATCATTGTATGTCTTTTGTCTATTTTAAGTATCTTATGGCTTAGAAACCATATAAATGCTTTTACAGTATTATTTCATAATACTCCTTTTACTGTGCACACTTTACTTTATGACAAGAATTGAAATTGTGGCAATTCATTTCTCTTGCATGAGAAAGAAGACTGCTCAATAAATAACCCTTTTATTGAAAACGCCCGTCTCTCTATTTCTCTGCATCTCTGGTGAAACAAAGCATGCACGATTGACTGAGTAAAATAGCTATGTATTGTTTTCGCGACTATGGAGATATATTCCTTATTGCAGGGGGAACAAAGTTGTCATGTGATATGGTTGTCAGAAGCTAATCCCTTCTTGTCTATTCAGGAAAGCTAAACACCTTCTTGTTTACTCGAGAAAGTTTCTAGTGACCTCTGAGCTAGCTGGCACACACAATTAAGTCTAACATATTCAATAGAGACCTAGTCGACCTCAGTCCTACACCTAAACTATTGTTTATGTTATTCCAATGCACAGAGCCTATTGGGAATATAGGAACTACACTACAAAAGTATCTTTCATCTCTATTTCTATTTGGTCACCTGTGAGGTGACCTATATAATTCCCTACACAATAAATGAACATAAACTGTAGATTCTCACAACTAGTAGGACATGAAAGCAGAGGGAGGACATTATTTCACATCAAACCTCTATGAACAACCTATGTTACGTCCATATATTCTAAACCTAAATTTGTCTCAAAATCAATCATTTTTGCATACATTCTGGCACAAAAATGAAACTTTGTCCATCTATCCAAACAAGAACCATCTTCATTACACACTGCCAAACAAGTTTCATGAACGTCCAATTACTGAATGAAAGATCTACCTATCTGTCTGTCTATATTTGATTAAATCCTTGAAAATTCATATCTTCGGTTCCCTAAATTGGAGTTTTTTCGTTTTGGTGTCATTTTAAAGATAATAATGTTTCCTATTTTTATAAATTGGTTTTGGATTTTTATTATGTGTTGTGTCTTAGATATTTACTGAATTGTTGTTATTAAATGCTTTACATACCTGTCTTTACAGTTAAGCCTATCTGCTCGCAGCCACGTTACCAAGGGTTGAGCATAGGAATCATATTCTAAGATCTATGATGGCTCCTATCATGTGTTAGTGGCATTATTGCCAGTGGCAGACCTACATTTGCCCCACCAATAACCCACTTTCCAACTCACTCACTCTATCTGTCTGTCTGTCTGTCTGTGTATATATATATATATATATATATATATATATATATATATATATATATATTGTTTACCAATCCATTTCCCTCTGATTCAAGGAAGGCACTGACACCGTGGCTTTAACTCAAGGAAAGTTTTTTAATCCGACATGCTGCACAGACGCGTTTCGGCGGAAGCCTCCGCCTTGCTCATATATATATATATATATATATATATATATATATATATATATATATATATATATATATATATATATATATATATATGTATATATTACCTACTGGCGATAGCCAGTAGGTATATATAGTTAGGATTTTTTCTCTATGGAACTTTTGAAAATTCTATGCCTAATAACTTTGGCGTTTGTGGACGGAATTGGCTGAAATTTTCAGGAAAATGGCACATTTTGTTTCTGAGCAGCTCCTGGAAATTTGGGGGGGGTTCGTCAGGGGGGGGCCGAGAAAAAAGGGGGGTCCCAAAACGCGTTTTCCCATGTTAATTTCCATAGGGCGGTTGGCCTCACTTTTAGCCCGAACGGCTGAATGGATTTCCACGAAACTTGGCAAAATTGTAGGGACTGTTAGCCCGATGTGCCTTTGCTAGGTCTCAATATATGTGCTTCAGTGAATTTTGAGAAATTAACGTTTAAAACAAGATATATATCTGTAACAGCGCTCCGGGCAGCGCTCCGGTTCGCGAACTTTTCGCGTATCGGAACTTTGCGAAGCGAAGCTGATTGGCTCTCCGGTGTCTGTCAACATTCTAAACAGTCCTGAGCGGCCGCCATCTTGTCTCTCGGTAGGATCGAGAGACAAGAGGAGGCCAAAACAAAGGGGGAAATGAAGGAAAGGGGGCAAGGTAGACCCCTTCTGACCCCCTAGGATTCATGAGGGGGATATTATAGAGCCACGCCGGGCCCCCAAAAAAAAAAACTTCCGTTTTTTTCGCCGTAGAGACGCGTCTTGGTACGCGAACCGGGCAGCTAACCGGGCAGCTAACCGGGAAACTAACCGGGAAGCTAACCGGCAGTGTAACGGGAGTCTGAGGAGTAGCTGATTGGCTGTCAACATTGTAAACAGTCCGGAGCGGCCGCCATCTTGTCTCTCGGTAGGATCGAGAGACAAGAGGAGGCCAAAACAAAGGGGGAAATGAAGGAAAGAGGGCAAGGTAGACCCCTTCTGACCCCCTAGGATTGATGAGGGGGATATTATAAAGCCACGCGGGGCCAAAAAAAAAAAAAAAAAAAAACGATTTTTTTCGCCGTAGAGACGCGTCTTGGTACGCGAACCGGGCAGCTAACCGGGAAGCTAACCGGCAGTGTAACAGGAGTCTGAGGAGAAGCTGATTGGCTGTTATCATTGTAAACAGTCTGGAGCGGCCGCCATCTTGTCTCTCTGTGGGATCGAGAGACAAGAGGTGGAAAAAAAAAAAGGTGTAAATGAATGAAAGGGGTAAGGCAGACCCCTCCTGAACCCCTAGGATTGATGAGGGGGCTATTAAAGTTCCCTGGGGGGTGAAAAAAAAAATTGCGATTTTTCGCGGTAAAGGTGCTTCCTGGTACGTTAACCGGGCAGCTAACCGGCAGCGTAACGGGAGTCCGACATATTGTGTTTTTTGAACGTTTGTGATATGTGCATGTGTGGATTTTGTCTAATTAAGGTTAAAAAAAATATATATATCTTTAAGCGTGTTCTGGCGCGCTTACGTTTTGGGTTTGGTTTGCGCTGCAGAGACGTCACGGTTATGCGATGCATCATGAGGCGTCTCACGGGCTACGTGATACGTCACTTAATAAAGAATATATTTTACAGCTATAGATTTTAGCTTTTAAAAAACCAATGAAATTCACAGAAAAAACCATAGGTTATAGACCATATATAGTTAGGAATTTGCATTTACAAAACCTTGAAAATTCACTGAAAAAACCATAGGTTATAGACCATATATAGTTAGGGATTAGCATTTAAAAAACCTTATTTTATTTGCACAAAACCATTGAAATTCCATATATAGTTAGTTGCACTAACTATATATCGCGGACCCGCAATCCACTGCTAATGATGTCACATATTACATCATTCATGACATGGTCAGTGACATCACTGATGACATCACTGATGACATCTCAAATGACATCACTGATGACATCACTGACATCTCATTTGACATTACTGATTACATCACTGATGATATCATTTATGTGATAATACATCTTCAGACTCTAATATAACCTTAGATACACTCAGTGTAAACAGGCACTAACAGACTGTCACACATCCATGGAGTTACTCACACACCTAGTCAGTCATGCAAAGAATCAATCACACCTCCATTTCCTCAACTATACAGTTATACACACCTTACTTATTCAAACATATACTAACACATATTTACTCTCTTATACAATCCTTGATACAAGTTCACAATGATTCATACAGCCACTCTCACATTCACTGGCTCTTATGTTCAGTTATTTATATATGTCAACTCTCACATGGAGTGTGTTTTACATATGTACTTACTTTGACATGTAGAACTGAGATATCCATTCACTCACCAATATACTCATGCACACAGTCAACTGTCCATACAGCTGTTTCTACATGCACTTTTGAACCCATACACCTAGGGAATCAACTGCTCACACATCTATGCACAGAGTTATACACCTCCCAGCCACCCACACACATACTCAGTCTCCCATACAAATACTTGGGCAACCATTCAATAACCCATATAGTTACTGATATAGCTACTGATTTAAACATGCAGCAGTTTACAGAAGAACATAAATAATGATTGTCAAATTAAGACACTTTAATCACTAACCCATGCACTCAGTGAGACACATTTAATCATTCTCTCATACAGTCAGTCATGCACCTACTAAATCCTTCATCCAGACACTTATACATCCACTCATTCTTCAATATGTAAGACATATTTTAACTTTACAGAAACATACAGTCACTGGGTGTTGTCATCAGTGATGTCATCAGTGATGTCATTTGAGATGTCATCAGTGATGTCATCAGTGATGTCACTGACCATGTCATGAATGATGTAATATGTGACATCATTAGCAGTGGATTGCGGGTCCGCGATATATAGTTAGTGCAACTAACTATATATAGAATTTCAATGGTTTTGTGCAAATAAAATAAGGTTTTTTAAATGCTAATCCCTAACTATATATGGTCTATAACCTATGGTTTTTTCAGTGAATTTTCAAGGTTTTGTAAATGCAAATTCCTAACTATATATGGTCTATAACCTATGGTTTTTTCTGTATATATATATATATATATATATATATATATATATATATATATATATATATATATATATATATATATATCTGTTTATCTGTTGCAAAGTCATCCTGTGCTCTGGGCGCCCCCCAACTTTTTGCTGACTGATGCTGGTGGTAACTGATTTTGACTGACCCTGGGCTCTGCCTAACCAGACCCAGGGCCAGCGCTAAGCTGAAAGAAACACATTAGAATACAGTTAAAACACCTAGCGTTCATTAGGGTTCACTATGGTATGGTGGGGTACCCCTGTAATTGGTATGACCTACCCCATATGCCCCTAGTATATAATAGGGCAGGGGATTGAGACTACCTAGAAGTCGGGGAGGAACAGAGAGACGTACATCATAGGTGGTCCTACTGGGAATTACCTAACACTCACGAGTGTGATCACTGGGTACTCCCTAACCCTCGCCTGCCATCGGGCAAGTTGTCCCCCACTAAAGGGTCAATGGACCCCCTGAGTGGATAGA
Organism: Lissotriton vulgaris; assembly: GCF_964263255.1. Taxonomy (NCBI): domain Eukaryota; kingdom Metazoa; phylum Chordata; class Amphibia; order Caudata; family Salamandridae; genus Lissotriton; species Lissotriton vulgaris. The sequence continues at coordinate 783,587,355 of NC_141696.1, forward strand.
GACTATAGGTCATATCCACAGAGTGGCACTACCAGTACAGTATGGTAAGATTGGAGCCCCTCAATTTGGTCCTGATGAAAGCCATGTACCTTTTGGACACCTTGCCTGAAACATGTTGACCTATCCATTAATATTCACTTAGCGGTGATTGGATAATTGTTTTCTTATTCACCGCACTTTTTGCTTTTAGACCCCACATGGTTCCCTCACTAAAAAAAATTACATTGGGGAATTCTTGATGGCTTTTTAAATTCACTTTTCCTTTTGGGCCCCCACTCACTTTAGTAAGTGCATTCCTGTCGTCAGGTGTATGCCCGTCCTCCACCAAACGGGGTTTCTGGAGGGAGAGGACTGGCAGATGATGAAGCATGACACCTGGTGGTGTGTGATGCCAGTCCATCACTTTTTGTGAGATGCCCTTGTAACTACACGGCACCTCACACTATCTTGGTCACATTCTAGAAGTGGTCTCCATTTGTGATATTTGATTTTGACTGGAGGCTGGCCATCTTCTAGAGCCCTACTGCCTCTTGTCCTCCCTCGGGTACGTACCTGAGCTTTCTTGTGTTTTTTTTTACTACCTAGAAGTCCCCAGTACCCTGGGGTATGGCAGTTTAGGGGCCAGCAGCTTTTTCTGCACAAGCATGTGTGCACTGCTGAAGCCTGAGGTCAGTTTCAAAGCAGCACTGAGTGCCAGGACTGCTTTTAAACAGTAAATTGTGTCCAAACTCGACTTTGGTGGTAGGGGCACTTAAAAATGGAAAAACTACAATGTTTGGCATATTGAGTTTCACCAGGTGACTTATGCAGACAACACTACCAAACTCCATTCTATGGCTGTGGTAGATTTAGAATGAGGAGGTGTGACAGGCCCTATGAAGGTCGCTGTGTCAAAGGTGCTTCCAGTCCAGTGTTTACTGGGCAATGATCTTGAAGCCTCTGTGTGGTCAGAGGTGGAGAGATGACTCCATATGAAAATATTTGAGCACCCTGAGTGGGTATGTGCTGTGACTAGGTCACAGTCTAGCCAGAAGGGAGGGGCTGGACACTTGGACCCTGGAACAAAGGGCTAAGCATCCAAGGACAAGGGCACTGGGCTAGGTGAGCCAGCCCAAGCACCTCCAGAGATGCAGGAAGAATCTAACGCTGATGGGGAGGATCTGGCCTCTGAGGGAGGGACTCCGTCCCTGCCAGAGCTGTCAGATTTGGCAGAACTGACAGTAGCAGGTGGACCCTCCAGAGAGGAGTTCAGTCAGGGACAGTGTGACTACCACCCTTGACAGCTTGAGGTGGATAGCTTCTAAGCAAGAGGAGGATGACAGTGGGTTTCACAAACTCTACTTGGAAGATGGACTACTTTATACTGAGGCCTGAAACCTCAAGGAGGGGACCACAAGGAGGTTGGTGGTGCCCCAGAAGTACAGAGAGTTCCTCCTGACTTTGGGTCATGATATCACCTTGGCAGGACATTTGGGACAGACAAAGACATGGAACCGGTTGGTGAACCATTTCTTCTGGCCCCTTATGTTTGAAAAAGTAAAGGAGGTTTGCAGCTCCTGTGTCACCTGTCAGGCCAGTAGCAAGGCAGGAGGCAAGACAAAGGCTTCCCTAATACCAATGCCAGTGGTGTTGGGGTTCCTTTTGAAAGGGTGGGTATGTATATTGTTGGTCCTCTGGACTCACCTACTGCATCAGGGAATACGTATATCTTAGTGGTGGTTAACCATGCTACTAGATACCCTGAAGCCATACTTCTTAGAACCGTTGACTCTCCTGCTGTGGCTAGAACACTGCTTGGTGTGTTCACCAGAGAGGGTTTTCCAAAAGAGGTGGTGTCAGATAGGGGCACAAACCTCCTGTCCAGCTATCTGAATACTATGTGGGATGAGTGTGGTGTTAACTACAAATTCACCAACCCCTATCACCCACAAGCAAATGGTCTTGTTGAGAGATTCAACAAACCCTGAAGGGCATGATAAATGTGTTGTCAGAGAAACTCAGGAGAATATAGGATGTTCTCCTCCCATGCTTACTGTTTGCCTACAGGTAGGTGCCACAGAAAGAGGTTGGTTTCTGTCCCCTTTGAGTTGTTGTTTGGACACCATGTGAGGGGGCCATTGAGCCTGCTAAGAGAGTCTTTAGAGGAGTCACTTAAAGAAGCTAAGGACAATGTGCTTGATTATGTGCTAGGCCTGAGATGTAGAATGGCAGAATACATGTACAAGGCAAACAGGAAACTGGAGTACAGCCAGAAACTCATGAAGCACTGGTATGATAAAAAGGCTACTATGCCTGAGTATATTCCAGGACAGTTGGTGTGGGTGTTGGAGCCTGTGGCTCCCGGGGCCCTCCATGAAAAGTGGAGTTGGCCCTATCAATTCTTAGAAGAGAAGGGTGTGGTTTCCTATTTGTTTGACCTTAGCACCCACAGGGATGCTCACAGGGGCCTGCATGTGAATAGATTGAAACCCCACCATGACAGGCCAGACATGACCATGTTATTGGTCACTGATGAGGATGTGGAGGAGGAAAATTAGTCTGTGCCCAACCTCCTCTCCACTAATGTCCAAGATGGTTCAGTGGAGGGAGCTGTACTCTCTGCCAAATTGACAGACCAGCAGCACAGAGACTGTAAGCAGGTGCTGGAGCAGTTTGCTGGCCTGTTCTCTTTGATACAAAGTAAAGTCCTTACTCTCTTGAAGGACACACTCATCTAAACACTCAGGAGTGCTTAGATGAGTGCATCCTTCAAGAGAGTAAGGACTTTACCTCACATTCAAGCCACACACCCCTTGATCAGGGGGTGATACTCTATAGCACCCAAAAAGTACTACCACAGACTAAAATTGCATTAATATTAATACATTGGAATGCTACCATTTCTTCATATGTTCCTGTTCTCCTTGACCTCAGCCATCACTTAGTGGTGTGTGCACCACATTGACACTGGTGACAGCCTACCTGTCAAAAATAAACTGTTCAGGTTGTCAGACCATGTCAGAGGCAGCATTAAAGCTGAGGTTACTAAGATGCTGGAGCTGGGGGTAATTGAACCGTCTGAGAGTCCATGGGCCAGTCCAGTGGTGCTGGTACCTAAACCTAATCCTCAGGGGGATCCAAGGAATTAAGATTCTGTATGGACTACAGAGTATTGAATACAGTCACAAAGACTGATGCTCACCCTATACCTAGATCTGATGAGCTCATTGACAGGTTAGGTGCTGCTAGGTACCTGAGTACTTTTGATTTGACTGCAGGTTACTGACAGATTGCCCTCACTGATGAAGCAAAGGAGAGGTCAGCATTCTCCATCCCAGAGGGACATTATCAGTTCAAGGTAATGCCCTTTGGATTAAAGAATGCACCTGCCACATTCCAAAAGTTGGTAAACAGGGTCTTGTCTGGGTTGGAACAGTTTAGTGCAGCTTACCTTGATGATATAGCTTCATACAGTTCTACCTGGGGGGATCACTTAAACCACCTAAGGGAAGTGCTTCAGGCCATGCAGCAGGCAGACCTAGCAAGTGCCGAATAGGGCAGAGTACTATGGTGTACCTGGGCCACCAGTTAGGTGGAGGCCATGTACATCCTCATTACCTAAAATTCAAATTATTTTCGATTGGACAGCTCCTGTTACACAGACTCAGGTCAGGGAATTCCTGGGACTGACAGGGTACTATAGAAGCTTTGTTCAAAATTATGGGACCATTGTGGGGCCCCTTACAGAACTCCCTTCTAAAAAGAGGCCCAAGAAGGTAATTTGGACTCCAGTGTCTCAGAAGGCTTTTGACACTCTGAAAGCTGCTATGTGTTCAGCACCAGTGTTACTGGCCCTGACTACACAAACTAATTTGTAGTTCTTCAGACAGATGCTTCAGAGAAAGGGATTAGGACAGTGTTGTCACAGCTAAATGAAGGGGGACTTGATCAGTCAGGTGCCTTTATTAGCAGAAGGCTTCTTCCCAGAGAGCAGAGGTGGAGTTCCATTGAGGGAGAGGTTTTTGCTGTGGTGTAGTCCCTGAAAAAATTGAGGCCATATTTGTTTGGGACTCACTTTCATGTTCAAACTGACCAGCGACCTCTCAGATGGCTTATGCAGATGAGAGGGGAGAATCCCAAGCTGTTAAGGTGGTCCATTCCCCTAAATGGAATAGACTTTACAGTGGAACACAGACCTGGGGTTGCATGCAAATGCAGATGGACTTTCCAGGACTTTCCAGGACTACTAGGGTGTAGGTTAGTAACCCATCACCTTTGGGGGAGGGGCTATGTTGCAAAGTCATCCTGTGCCCTGGGCACAATCCAACTTTTTGCTGACTGCTGCTGGTGGTAACTGATTTTGACTGACCCTGGGCTCTGCCTAACCAGGCCCAAGCCCAGTGCTAAGCTGAAAGGAACACATTAGAAGACAGTTAAAACACCTTACGTACTCTAGGGTACACTATGGTTTGGTGGGGTACCCCTGTAATTGGCAGGACCTACCCCATAGGCCCCTAGTATATAATAGGGCAGGGGATTGAGACTACCTAGAAGTCCCCCGTACCCTGGGGTAAGGCAGTTTAGAGGCCAGCAGCTTTTTTTGCACTAGCATGTGTGCACTGCTTTAACTATATGTTTGCGAGGGGGTTCATGGCCCCCCCGGAGCCCCAGGGATTCGCCAGTCCCTGGGGCCTCTTTTTATTTAAAAAAAACTGTGTGGGGGGTTTCAAGCCCCCCACACACGCCCCTGGGACCGCCACCTCCCTGGGGCTCTAATATAGAAAATAGGGGGGACGGACCACCAAGCCAGGGGGAACACCACCCCTCGAGACTTTTGAATGTTGGGAGGGGGCCGCGCAGTCCCCTTCCTGGAGCCTTTGATGGCCCTGGGGACCACCACCTTTCAGGACCAGCTTCTGCAGGGTCCCGGGGTGCCTACAGTGCCGCCTTCTGCAGTGCCCGGGGTGACGAAAAGCAATGCCGACTCCCGAAGAACGCGGGGAGCCGGCTGGGACCATGGGGGCTTTGGGGCTCATAAATGTTTTAAACCGTTCATTGTTGCTCACCTCTGCTGCCTACTTTCCTCCTTCATCTCCCAGCTCCCCTAGCCTCGTTCCGGCACGGCTGAGTGCCACTTGAAACCGGAGGGCTGATGGGGTTGCTGGCACCATATTGGAAAGGGCAGTTGAGGCTTGGTTAGCGCTGCAGCTATCGCATTCCTAACCCATTTAAGGGACGCCCCATGCGCACGCACAGCAGACGCACTCACCCAGTGGCAGTGGGTTTGCGTATGCTGTGGCAGTGTTTGGTGGCTCTCTTGCTTTTTAACTGTAATTTTTAAAACTGTTCATTTTTGCTCACCTCTGCTGCCTACTTTCCTCCTTCATCTCCCAGCTCCCCTAGCCTCGTTCTGACACGGCTGAGGGCCGCTTGAAACCGGAGGGCTGACAAGGTTGCTGGCGCCATATTGGAAAGGGCAGTTGAGGCTTGGTTAGCGCTGCAGCTATCGCGCTACTAACCCATTTAAGGGACGCCCCATGCGCACGCACCGAAGGCGCGCCAAAGGCAAACCCGTCTGCGCCCGTCCGTGGCTGGCCGGGCTAGGGGCCTCCCACTATGCCAGTTTTTTAACTTATTCCCCAGAGCAACTTTGCTCAGTTCAAGGCCCCTGGCCACTAAGTGCCTTTACCATTGAGTACATTGACAATCTCGGCCTTAGCCAAGCCAACTCCTCTCCTTCCCTGCCTCCCCACATGCCACCTCCACCAACCCCTCTAACAACTGCAGCTGGCCCCCCTTCCCAGCCCTGTCCTGCACCGGCCATCTCAGCATTCCTCCTTAACACCAGGTCGGCCGTCAAGCATCATCTTGAACTATTTATCTTTTTAGACAGTGTCAAACCAGATCTCTTGTTCCTTACAGAAACCTGGTTCTGCCCAGACTCGTTGCCTAATGTGCTAGCGGCCCTCCCTTCTTCTTATTAAGTCCTACGCGCCGACCAAGGTTGAAAGGATTCACTGAACTCCTCCTCAGTCTAAACTTTCTATCACACATTCGTACCTCGACCCATGTCCGAGGTCATATTCTAGACCAGCTCTGGTCACTCAACATACCTATCTCTCCCCCTGTTTTAACACCTTGTTCCTGGTCCGATCACTTCCTGGTTTCTTTTTTCTTAGACCAAAGTCTTGCTAAAAGACCCCCTCTTCCCAGAAATACCTGGGCCCGCAATTGGAACCAGGTAGATGTACCCTCTCCTTGTTCCTCCCTCCTAGCTTCCTGTCCCACTCTTACTGACCTGTCTCCTTTATCCCAAGCAGACACCATTAACAACTGGTTGTCCTCAGTGTGTGACCAAGTGGCCCCGCTCAAACGCGTCAGAACTAGGCGTGTACATGACGCCAACAGATGGTTCAACGCAGAGCATAAGGATAAGAAACTTACTGTGCGGCAGGCAGAGCGCGCTTAGAGACGCGCTTACTGCCCCGCACTGAAATCGCAGTACATTTCCGTATCCAATGAATATAAAAAAGCCATTCTTCTGGCCAAGACCACCTACTTCTCCCCAAAAATCCTCTTGGCTGAAAACCAACCCAGGGAAATTTTTGCTACCGTCCATGAGTTGGCTTCCTCAGACAGAGCCACCCTTAAACCCTACCCTTCCCAATGCCTCTGTGATTCTCTCAATGAGTACTTCATTGAGAAAATTGTTGCCATCAAATCCAACATCTTACGGCCCCCCGTCCTTCACTGACCCCCATCCCCGTCCAATCTGACCCACCTGGATCACATTCCTCCTCTGACCAGGGAAACCTTTTTGGCCTTGATGACCAGAGTCAAGTCAGGATCCCCCTTCGACATTTGCCCGGTATACATTTTAAGAGAGATCTTTTTGGCTTGTCCCTTGCCCCCTCTCACCTTTCTCTATGATTCCCTGACCCAGAGCATCGCCCCTGACCTTCACAAATCAGCAATCATTATCCCTATTCTTAAGAAGCCTGGAGCCGACCCGGCTTCCCTTCCCAACTACCGCCCCATCTCCCTTCTCTCGTTCTTGGGTAAAGTCCTGGAAAGCCACGTCACTAAAGTTCTGAGTGCTTTTATGGATGTCACAGAGAGTGAGAGAGAGAAAGAGAGAGAAAACAACATTACAACTATCTCACAGAGTCTGGAGTTGAGATTTGTTCATGAAAAGTCAGACGCAGATTTACTATTCCTTGTGCCACTTTTCCCATGTTAAAAGTGACACAAAAGTGGCGCAATAAGCTTGTAGATCTGTTTCTCAGACTGTTGTAACCTATCTGTAGTCACTGCTCGGAGGTAATTATACATTTCTACACTGTCAAGATGCTGCACACTACCCACTCTCTCCTTTCACAAATTGTTTCAGAAACAAAATTCTTTGCTCACCTAGTGCCATTGGCGTGATTGAAAGAGGATGCTCTACGTGTCGAAGACGCCTTCCGTGTAACCAAGAGAGTTCACCACTTCAACTCAGATAAGGTTTTATACAGCAGACTGGAGATCGCAGAGTCCAAAACTTAAAAAAGAAAGAGAAACGATGTGAGAGAGTAAGAAAGAGAAAGAGAGAAAAAAGGACATTAAAACGTGGGAGAGACACATAGGACAGGTGGGCGTGCCTAAAGCCAGAGGCACAACCACAGTCAAAAATATGGGGGGAGGGCTAGAATTTTTTAGGGGGGGCTTAACTTCAAGCAAAAAGAAGAGTGGAGCTGCAGGGGCTGTAAGCGGGGGGGGACATCATAGCCTCATTAACAAGCAAAATGTCCTTAAAAGACTTGTAAAACACTTGGTGCGACTGTGTGTGGGCCCAGGAAGCTAACTCATCCTACCTGAAGTCCCGTTAGCCCAATGTGTGCTGCATACTACACATTTTCTCCTTTCACAGATAACTTGTCGTTCTTTCGGAAAAAACCTTTTTTGCTCACCTTGTGCCATTGCCGTCGTCCTTGTTACATAATCCATCCTGAAGGTCTACATCTAAAAGATATTAAAAGAAAGATGTTATGATTGGTAATTGTTACTATATTAATTTGGACTTAGATAACATCGCGCTTTTATACAAGTTCCTTCTAACATTTCTACGAACTGTTTGTATTGGTAATATTCCGGACATTTCAACGATTATAAAAACGTTCCTGCTATTGGGAAAAAAATGTATACATGTAAATTAATACACTATATAGAAGTGCGTTCGTCTGAAATACTAAGCCGCGTTTTTGTATCTAGTCTGCTACAACCCTTTGACTCCTTCCGATGTGTACTCAAGCCTCACTGCTCACCTTTTCGTGGAAAAGACACCTTCTTCATGATGTAGTTCCGATCTCCAACAAAGAAGTCTCATATATGGTGCAGAGTCTTGATATCTCTATGGCTAACGACATACTCCTGCTCCCATCATCATCGCAGGTTCTTCACCCGCTCAGTGCTTCGAGCACCACTAACTCAGTGACCAAAGAGGCCACGCATGTAGTAGTAGGCCCCTTGTTCGGTACTTTGGGAACAACTCTAAAATGGCGTACAACATGTGCGCTCCGTTTTTTTTATACATAGGGTCACGTGTGTAGTGATGAATGCGCTGGATGGGTGTGGTGTGGTTGTATACCAGCCATGAGGGAGTGTGTGTGTCGATCTGACAACTAGACCTGCAACTAAGAAATCACTACAATGGAAATCTGGGCCTTGTACTGTTGTTGTGTTTTTCTGGTAGTGTAAACACAGAAGGCTGTACTAATGTATTCAGTCTCGATAAATGTACCACCTTCCCCAGGGGCTTTTAATTGTTGGGAGAGGGGTCAATAATTGTGCTGACTTTTCTCCCTTAGCGTGCAGTACTATATTGTTTTATAAAATGTATAACTCTTCCAACCATCTTTGCTCCTACGACGTACGCCCGCGGTTTGTTAATTGCTTTTAAAAGTAATATACGCTAATTTAAAGTTTTAAAAAACTATTTTCATGATTAACCCAGAAAATGTCTTCCCTTAATATGTACATTAAATACATAAATATATGTTTTTGAACAATTAGAAACCTTCGCGCTGTATGCGTATGGGGCGCGGAATTATTTATTTTTTAAACGCGGGGTACGCGTTTTGGGCGAAAAAGAAAAAAAAAGCGAAGCCCGCTTTATTGTTAATTAGCCTCCGGGGGGGCCAAATCCCGGGGGCAATTTTTTTTTCATAATGGGGGGCCCAGAGGTTCCCCCTGCGCGGGGATGGCTACCCCTGGGTCTTTAACTATATGTATGCGGGGGGGCTCGTGGCCCCCCGGAGTTCTGGGGACCGCCCCCCCAGGCCTTTTTTTATTTTAAAAAACTGTGCAAGGGGGTTGTAAATGTGGTATTTTGCTTTCCTTTCTGTCTTGTAGAGGATCCAAGGTAAATATAACGTTTTTTTATACAGCCAGTGCCTTTCTGCCTGTTACCATAGTAACAGTTCATGGATCACTTGCGTGAGTATAGAGGTTAGAAGTTCACCACAATATGTTGCTAATTGAAATAGTTACTGTGCTGGAGATTTATATTTATTTTTTTCATAGGAACCGTTAGTCATAGAAGAAGTCAGTGGAAAAGTTTTGTAAGCGATTCCTTCCTGTTCGGGGAGTATTAGGGTAACGTGCTCCAAGCGGGACTTTACGAAGCTTAATGCTCATTGGCTGTGAAGTATTAAAAGTAGAAGTTTTGGCAGTCCTTCCTTGCTCGTCTGTGGAACAACATGGACATTTTATTGGCTAAAATGTTCCGGGCACAAGTTTGCTCCTTATTGGGTGGGAACGGTTCACTGTTGTCAGTGAGTGATATTGTGATGCATTTTCCAAAGGAGTATGGGGAAAGAAAGTAGTAGAGGGCAGGTTAGGAACACTATTAACTCTGTACAGTGCCCATAAGGTGGTGGAGAGGAATTATGAGGGAAACAATTATTTTTATATGTTTCAAGGGCCATTCATTCATTCATTCATTCAATAAGCTTTAGTTCGATAAAAGTATCTTGAAAGCTGTACAACCCAGAGTAAAAAACTATACAGATGGACCAAGAAACATTTTTTTTAGAAATGCAATGTGCAATAAAAGCATTACAATAAAAGATTCATTAAAAGCAGAGGCATTAAAAAGTTTTAAAAAATTGCTTATACATTTATAAAAAGAAGAAGAAAGTACAAGTTCTAAAGGGCAAAATCACATGGGCGTTTTATTGTTTACGAATTGACCCTCAAGTTTCTCGCTCCTATACTCCATGCCCATCTAAGAAATGTTGCTAGTGCACAGGCATGGAGGTCCCCTGCGTCAGATCTTAAAATATGCAATGCTACTTGGTGGCTGCGGGTACCCAACTCCTTGCAGACTGGTTTCAGCAGCGCCCTTCTGGCACTTTGTAGGCTGGGCAAGCGAACATGCAGTGTACAGTTGACTCAGTGGTGGCCTCACAGCTTGGCAAAAGGCTGGAGTTTGATAAGGTGGCTTCCAGTGGGCAGTCAACTCTCTTAGGAGTAGCATACCTACCCTAAACTCAAAATACTAAGCTCTGTCGTATGGTTTTTGTATTAGGTCTAGGTAGGGTTCAAGACGGGTGGAATGCTTATACTGCATAAACTCCTCTGTGAGCCTGCCTGCTTTGGGTTAGGGAGATCGTTCTTGCTAACCCACAGCCAATACGCCTTCTTGATTTCTGTCTTGGGTGGAGAGGTTCTAATAAGCCATGCCTCTTTGAGATCAAGATCATATAGAAGTTTTTTTTACACCTTTTAACCAGACGATCTTGTGCCACCCATCCATATCCATTACCTCCCCTAGCCCCGCTGCATTTATTTTTATTTATTTTTTATTTATTATTTTTATATAGCGCGACAGCTACCCGTAAGGGTTTTCCGGCGCTGAAAGACAGTGGTAGCAGAATACAATCCAGAGGGAAATTTATTGGACAAAAAGCCAGGTCTTTACGGCTTTACGGAAGAGAATATGACAGTTCTCCATACGCAAGTCCAAGGGAAGAGAATTCCAGAGTTTGGTTCCTAAGGTGGCAAAAGAGCGACCACCCATTCTTGAGAGCCTGAACTTAGGAATACAAAAAAGGTGTTGGGAAGGAGAACGAAGAGAACGGGCAGGTACATAAGATTTAACAAGGGACTGAAGATAGGAGGGGGCAACTCCAATTTTGATCTTGTACATAAAGCACAATGCCTTGAATTTTGCATATTTAGATAGTTCTGGTGTCCGCCACAAGCGGGCTCACAACAGGAGTGGGCGTAATCCTGCTATGTCTCCAAGCGAGTGGCAGCCTAAATCGCATAATAGGGGCTTGTTAGGTGTCCTCAGGGTTAGCATCATTAAATAATAATAATAATAATAATAATAATAATAATAATGATAATAATAATAATAATAATAATAATAATGGGAGGGCGCTCCTTTCGCTTTTTAGCCGCACGGAGATGGAACTCCCTCCCACAGAAGCTCCGTTTGGAGCCCTCTGAGGCACTGTTCCGGTAAGAACTGAAAACTTTTTTGTTTCCAAAGTCCTAAATCACCGGCGCATGTCTTGCGCCACCTCTCCTAGCTGCTGCTCAGTCCTGATAGCGCAGGGACACACCGATAGGTGTAACCAGGCACTTTAATAACTCAGAATTATTATTATTATTTTATTAAATCTTTCAGGAATTTGTTTTCTGATCTGGAAATTTGATCTGCGTTGGAAAACCCCCACAGTTCGGCACTGTAAAGTGCCAAAATTACTGCTCTAGCCTTATAGCCTCTAGATTATAAGGGCGGGGGCAATTGGTCTGCTCGATGAAGAGCGATGTTCTTTTAAATATGCACCCACCACCCTTTTATGGTTCAAGAGCATTTTCTGCTTGTGCGGTCTCCAAAGCATAGAATCAGAAATACGAATACCTAGATAATCGAAGGTGGTGATCCTCTCTAGTGGGACGCTATTTAGTGATGTTGTATTTCCATCTAGGACCCTAATTCGATATTCCCGATTCATGCCCTTATGTGGCTATAACAAATAATATCTTTATTAAGGCATAAGAATCATATCCATATTTAGTAATAGCCCCTGTAGTTCAAAACACGGCAAGGATACTCCTATAGACTCCTAGAAAGCACAACGCGTTCTTTGAACAAACCAAGCCTCCAGCAGCCCGGAAATTCCCCCTGCTTCTGTTTTGATTTGCACAAGAGCTCCTGGAGTCAAGAAAGAACTGTTAGTTCTTAGTGACGTCTTATGTCCAACCTTACGTCAAACCCGGCGCCATTCATGTATAAATATACCAACGTTGCCTTAAGCAAACACACGGTGGTTGGGAGCAGAGCGACGTTCTACTTGCCAGGGAGCCCAGCTGTTATGAGAGCCGACGGAAACCGCCCCTCCCCTTGACGCACTGAGAGAGACGCTGTCTTTTTCTCCAGGCGAGAAAATCCAGCTCCGGTGTTCCCTAGTCACCCTCGCGGGGTGCTGGAAGATTGAGTCCTAAGAAGCAAGATACAAGACCTCCTTCATTCTATAACCAAGGTACGGAGCTGATTAAAACCTTAGAGAGAATTCATGATTCCGATACTTGGCAAAAACTTAACTTAACTTAAAACTGCAAGCTTACTTACTCCTTCCAAAGTATTAGGCTTAGATCAGGTACACCGGGGTTGGCGTATTTAGAAGCACTAGTTGAGTTTGTTAGTCAATGTTTTTATGTATGTATATATTTTATCCATTTTAAAGTATCATATGGCTAAGAAACCATATCAATGCTTTTACAGTATTATTTCATAATACTACTTTTTCTGTACGCACTTTACTCTATAATAAGTATTGCAATTGTGTCAATTCATTTCTCTTGCATGAGAAAGAAGACTGCTTAATAAAATGACACCTTTTTATTGAAAACGCCCATCTATCTATTTCTCTGCACTCTGGTGGAACTAAGCTTGCACGATTGACTGAGTGAAATAGCTGTCTATTGTTTTCACACGAGATACACTCTTTATTCTGGGGGAGCAAAGTTGTCATGTTTATGCGATTGTCAGAAGCTAATCCCTTCTTGTCTAAATCAGGACGGTTAACCCTTTCCTGAACATTCGAGAATGTTTCTAGTGACCTCTGAGCTAGATGGCAAAACTAATTAAGTCTAACATAGTCAGTAGAGACCTAGATGACCTCAGTCCTGCGTCTACACTGCTGTTTATGTTATTCCAATGCGCAGAGCCTATTGGGAATATAGGAACTACACTACAGTGAGGGAGGGTTCCTAAAGGATTTAGGTGGATTAAAAGTTAGAAACTTTGTTTTCTGTGTATTGATGGTCAACCCTCTAATATTGCAAAATGGATGAAACTGACTAGGAGGATCTGCAGGCCCTTCGAGATGAGGAGGGTATCATCAGCGAACAGGAGTGTGGGGAATTTTTTTGCCCGCCAGGGCTGGGGCGTCAGATGATATTCGCTGTAGGCATTCAACCACCCCATTCACATACAAAGAGAATAGGGCGGGAGCTAGCATGCTACCCTGGCGGACTCCCCTGTTCACTGGTATTCGTGCTGTTTTTTGCCCTTGTAAACCCCATCTCACTTGGGCATAATTGCCCTTGTGGAGCTGAATTAGCATGTTGAGAATGTACTGGGGACCCCCTGGTCTGCCAGCACCTGCCACAGGCGCTCACGGGGGACCAGGTCAAAGGCAGTCTTTAGGTCGATAAATGCGAGATAAAGACTGCCTTTGCCTATTTGGACCACCTTCCAATGTAGGAGGAGTAGCCTGAACGCCTGTTCGGTTGTTCCTGTACCTGCTCTAAAGCCAGATTGGTAGTCGGAAAGGACCCCATTTTCATCCGCCCATGTAAGGATCCTCTCCAACAATACCTGGCCAACCACTTTTTGGATTGAATCAATCAGGCTTTTTGGCCGGTAGTTGGCAGGGTCGTCCCTGGCCCCCTTCTAAAAAATGGGTACAACCTCTGCTCCCTTCCAGGATGCAGGAATAGGGCAGCCGTTGTCAATAACATTAATTAAAGATGCAATAAATGTTGCCCATTTAGCAGGATCTGCTCGGAGGAGATCCCCTGGTAGTCCATCGGGCCCCGCTGCCTTTGCTGGGACTATTCGCCGAATGGCGGCTTCCATCTCCAATTCTGAAAAAGGATCTCTATTTGGTTCCCCACAAGGGGCCTAGGGGTCAATGGATGGGCCATCAGGGATAATTTCCTCTACATCGGAAAAGAGGCTCAAGAAGTGTTCATACCATATTTTGCTTGGAATGTTGTTAGTTATTAGCTCGCAATCAGGGCGAGTCTTTTTCCTGAGCAGATTCCAGAAGAGACTAGAATCCTTTCCCGTACTGTCTGCTTTTAATGCTTGCCAGTGCTGCTCCTCCCACTCTTTCTTCGCTCTGAGGACTGCCACCGTGTACTTCCTTCTAGCTGACCAAATCCTAAAAGGAGACTTGCTTTTGACAGCCATAATTAAGGCAGATTTTTTACGTCTGTAAGTCTTCGTGTACCATATGCTGGTGGTATTCCTGTTCGGGGTATGTAGCCTATTTACAGCGGTTATACAAAAGAAGGTTCCCAGGGTATTAACCATTTTCTCATACGTCTACACTGCTGTTTATGTTATTCCAATGCGCAGAGCGTATTTGGAATACAGGAACTACACTACATGGCGCCCAACGTTTGGTAAGGCGATAAAACTAACACAAGACACTACAGTAACTCAGTCGTGCTTTTCACACAGACCCCTGGTGAGGAGCTTACCTCACCACCGCCAGCAGCCACAGCAGACACCGCGCCAGCTCCTGGGTGGGGAACGCTGCAGTCTCGCCGCCTCAGCGCCATCAACGCGGCTGGAGACTACAGCTCCCAGCGAGCTTAGCGGCCACTTCCTGCCTCACGGACTACTCGCGCCTGGTGGCGCTATAAACAGCAGACGCTCCCTCGGTGGAGCGGGTGGCCAAGCACAGTGAGGAGCTTACCTCACCACCGCCAGCAGCCACAGCAGACACCGCGCCAGCTCCTGGGTGGGGAACGCTGCAGTCTCGCCGCCTCAGCGCCATCAACTCGGCTGGAGACTACAGCTCCCAGCGAGCTTAGCGGCCACTTCCTTCCTCACGGACTACTCGCGCCTGGTGGCGCTATAAACAGCAGACGCTCCCTCGGTGGAGCGGGGGGCCAAGCACAGTGAGGAGCTTACCTCACCACCGCCAGCAGCCACAGCAGACACCGCGTCAGCTCCTGGGTGGGGAACGCTGCAGTCTCGCCGCCTCAGCGCCATCAACGCGGCTGGAGACTACAGCTCCCAGTGAGCTTAGCGGCCACTTCCTGCCTCACGGACTACTCGCGCCTGGTGGTGCTATAAACAGCAGACGATCCCTCCGCGTCGCGGGACGCGCGCGGGCGACGCCGGGCGGAGCCCGGGCAGAGGGCGGGCCGTCTGTGGCCGTCCGGGGCCGAAGGAGGCCGGGCAGGGCCACATCTCTAACATCCACCCTCCAAGATGGGTAAGAGAAAGAAACACACTAACTTGGATGAGGGGGGTAAAAATGCTAAAATACCCAGGCCTTCCAACACCATTATGTCATACCTCTCCTCGGCTGTGGGGGCCTTAACGAAGGAGATTGCGAATGTGGAGCAAGAGTTGGCCACCGCATTGATTTCCCCAAGCACCTCATCTACATTGCCTACAGATGACGTCATATCCCACCCCTCTGGCACCCCAGCCGGCGTCCCCTAGAACCGCTTGTGGTCATAGCCAACCGCCCCCCTTGTGTACAACCAGCTATGGACTCTCAACCGGCCCCATCTGTCCCATCTCTTAGTGCATTAACCCAGACAGCCACTAAACCGAGTTCACGCAAGAGAGGGAAAAAAGTCAATAGCTTGCCCCCCACTGTAGACAGATCAGCTACTATGGAGGATAAACTGGAGGAAATATTTGTTGCAAGGATTGAACCTTTGCTGGTGGGTATCGCCAAAGACATTGTTGAAACCTTAAACACTTGTCTGGAGGCCTACTGAAGAAATGCTCACTCATTGACAGAATTATTCAAGCGCTTCCCCCTAACTACATTCCAACGGACGAGGGTAGTCCTGATCAGAGGAGTGTGAACAGGAATACTGAGGGGCCAATAGCGGTGACTAATCAAATAGGCGGAAACCTAGCCAACGATAACAGGCTTTGTGAACATAATAGACTCCCTCAGCCAGCATTGATGAGCAATCCCAGTGTGGCTTCAGTCCCACTAGCACCACCTGATAACAGTCAACCATCTAGAAAAAGGTCCTTGCCAAGTACATATAAACTCCACCTCCCACCAGAAGCATCACCTTTGGTCGCAGTGTTTATTGGAGTTGACCCACTTGGAGAAGGGGAAAGGGAACCAACGGAGGAACTGATCACCAAAG
The DNA here is from genome assembly GCF_964263255.1 of Lissotriton vulgaris. Lineage (NCBI taxonomy): Eukaryota > Metazoa > Chordata > Amphibia > Caudata > Salamandridae > Lissotriton > Lissotriton vulgaris. Next base: position 783,603,744 of record NC_141696.1, read on the forward strand.
TTAAGAGCTGGAGTGGTAATACATGTTGCGGTGAAAACATAGCGGAGCTGATCATTCACGCAAGAAGGGTGGGATGGATTGGCAAACAACCCAAAACAACTTATGGCGACTGTGTGGTCGTAAACTTCTGTAGGGCGGATGTGGCTGACAGACTCTTCTGGGATGGCACAAAAATCTCACCCAGGGATCGCCTCAGACCAGTCCCTTTGGGTTTTTTCTACCAACCCCCATCTCTGCATAAACCCAATATCAACTATCAGGGCAGATGGCAGGGTAAAAGGTTAGCAACGGCCCGCAGAAACGCACACGCGTCTATCATAAGGCAACCAGCATCGTCCTTTCCTAATCCACCCACCTTGACACATCAGGCCACTCAGGCAGTATCATTGGTTGAGGGGACAAGCGTGAGCTTAAGAAATCAGTTCTCTCCCCTGTCTGGCCTGGATGATATGGATTGACTAACGACAGATGAAGCCATTACATCTAATGAGGAAGTAAGGGCCTCCATGGCAGCCCCGAAGGAAGAAAATGGTTGTAAAATTATCAGCTGGACATTGCCGGAATTAGCACAAAAATGAGCGACAAGGAATGGGTCGCTTTTGTCTCAGACCATGATGTCATTGCTTTGCAAGAAACGTGGGACTTGTCATCCAGTCTGTGGTTGGACGGTTTTGTAGGCTTTTCAGTCGTGGCTTGCCCCAGCACTGCAGGCAGAGCGAGGGGAGGCCTCTTGACCCTTTTTTCCCTTGACCTCATTGGACCGCTAAAACAAATTGATTATGACTCCCCTAACTGTCTAATTGTAGAAAGGCAAACCTGCCCATCAAAAATTATTTTGTTTATTAATTTCTATAATTCTGTCAACAAGGAGTATGGGGGCAATAACATCACGCAATTGGACGCTTTCCTAAACGTTTTCACCCAAAATACCACCACCAGTTATGAATTTGTGCTAATGGGAGACTTTAACATTCACCCCTGTTATTTTGGTTGCACCACCCTGGGAGATTTGGAGACCTGGGAACAGGAGGGTCCACACTTCGAACACACCAGGCCTGGAGAGGAACTGGAGGACTTCCTGGCCAACGTTAACCTCCTTGAATTTACAGCAGGGGAGGGGGCACCTAGATCGCCGACGTTCAAGGGCTCACCCATGGGGACTGTTATTGATTATATTTTCGTGACCTCTGCCATTTTTGATTGTATTATTTTTTATCGCACTGTGTTTTCCCCTTTTAGTGACCATAATCCTGTCCTTCTGTTCACCCGTTGGGGGGGCGCTTTGGGACCCAGGCCAGGTCAGATTAAACAGGGACCTACTCTTCGCTCAATAGATCAAGGCAGGCGTTTGAAGTGGGGGAATGTGGTGGCAGACGATTTTTACACCAACATCGGCCAAGAGATCGAAGAGCAGATTAGGATCTGCCAAGACCCGACCTCACCAGGCAACGACACCATGGTCGCATTCCAATCAATATGCCACATAGTGTCTGATAACCTTACGGCACCAGGGGGTAGGGGAGAACCAAAGCCTCATAAATGGTTCGATCCCGCATGTACTAGGGCTCTTCGAGCTCTAAAAGTCGCCCTTAAAGCGCATCCTAGGGATAGGGCTCTGGTCTCTGTGCTGAGAAAAGAGTACAGGAAGGCCACTAAGTCTAGAAGGGATAGCATCAAACAGGAGGCATGGGATCAATTAACCAACATGAATATCTTGCGGGACAGCAGGCAATTCTGGGCTGTAGTAAACCACCCTTATTTTTCAGACTCCCCCAATGCAGACACTGACTGCGTAATACCTGATGAGAAGTGGCTGGCCCATTTCAGCTCTGTCTATGGTGAGACGGGTGACCTTTCTTATTTGCAAAACTGTGCAGGTCTGGTGGCAACACCTCTACATTTTAACAGCGGGGAAGTGGAAAAAGCAATCTGTGCTACAACAAAGAATAAAGCCCCCGGCCCTGACGGGGTACCAGCTGATTTTTATTTACATTCTCCTAAACTCTGGGCTGGTATCCTGGCCAACGTGTTCACAGCCGCAAATAGCTCGCCCCTCCATACACATGGGCTACGTCCACCATAGTGCCTATATTTAAAAAGGGCCGAAGGGATGACCCAGGGTGCTACCGGCCTATTTCCCTCCTGGACTCTGCTATTAAAATCTTGGGCAGAGTCCTTTTAGCTAGGTTAAGAGACAGCTTGGAGGAGTGTGGGGGCTTGGCCGATATACAGTACGGCTTTAGGGAAAAAAGAGGCACGATAGAACAGTGCTCAAACCTGCACCTTCTGATTGCCAAGTTCACGGTGGCCAAGGAGGGGTCCTTGTATCTAGCATTTATGGACCTCTCCTCGGCCTTCGACTTGGTCAACAGATCGAAGCTTTGGGAAATCTTAATGAACTTGGGAATTGACGCAGACCTGGTGGCGTTCATAGCATCCCTGCACCAGGACTTATTTGCCGCTGTAAGAGTAACCAAAGAGGGAAGATGCACGTCACGTTTTAGATCCCTACGAGGTGTTAGGCAAGGATGCATACTGGCCCCCCTGTTGTTTACCATCTACATAAATGACCTGGGCAAGCATTTACTTGGAGCAGCAAGCGACGTACCGCGTGTAGGAGAAGTCAAGATCCCTGCTCTCCTATACGCGGACGATGCTGTACTCATCGCATGCACAGGGGTATGCCTCCAAAAACTGCTAGATGCATTTGGGACCTTTATGGACCGGCTTGATCTGAGGGTTAACGCCTCTGAATCGCACACTATGGTCGTCGGTGCACAAGGGAAAAGGGTTAAGAGAAGAACAAAAACCTTTTTTTGTAAAGAGGAGATAGTTTCGGGAGTCCCTGTGTTCCCTTACCTGGGAGTTCTTTTTGACAGTAGGGGTATCTGGGGCCCACAGATACGTGCAAAAAGCCTAGCGGTCACAAGAACATCTATGGCCATCTTAGGTTTTGCTAAAAGGTTGGGCCATAGACCTATGAAGGCCATTATCCAGGTTTACAACAGTAAATCCCTTCCCGTGGCTTTGTATGGTGCTTCTTTATGGGGTTATGTGCGCCTAGATAAAATCCAGGTAGCCGAGAACAGATTTTTACGTTCCGTCCTGTCCCTCCCCCAATCCTCCCCGGTCTTTTCCATTCATACGGAACTTGGCATGGATTATATCCAGGATAAACTGAGACTGGCCCCATTAACATATTGGCTTAAGACCTGGTTAAATCCCGAATTATCGTTAAACCATATGATCATGAGGGATGTGATGAGCTTGGAATACAGTCACACGATACCATGGCTGGCGTACTTGCACAAATCTTTTAATGATCTTGGAAGCTTAGACTTATTCACCTCTCCCTCTGGTATCACAAAGCAGGATGTGAGTATCATAAAAAAACAGTATATGTCTAGGGCATGCCTGTTGCGAGAAGAATTAGAATTATCAAAACCATCTGTTTGAATGCATTATTTGTCACTCCAGTCACTTGCAATTGAGCCTTATTTATGTTTTGTCACAAATCCCCTCCATAGATTTTTGTTAACAAGATTTAGATTTAACCTTATTCATTTTTATTTGGGCAATTTTAATACCTGGACGAAACCTGAGTTAGCACCCCCTTGCACCTGTGACAATTTTTCAGTTCAGGACAGTTTACATTTTGTTATGTTTTGTGATTTCTTCTCTGCGCAAAGGAAAAAATACCTGCTACCAGTCCTAAGAGAAGCTGGCTTCTCCCAGGTGAGACCAGCCATGCTATATTTAAAATCATTGGGCAATATCTGTATTACTTTCGCCATGGCCAATTTCCTTGCGGCAGCAACCAGAGCCAAAAGGAGTATGAATTTGGAAAACTGATGTACATAACATGTTTTTAAATATTTTAATGCACACATTTTGCCAAATTAACTTGTTTACAAATGAAAATGTTTAATTATTTTTTAAATTGTAAATAATACCGTTTTTATGTACTTTGTATGATTTTATCAAATCGAATAAAGTTAATTTGACTGACTGACTGACACAGACCCCTTTCTCCCATAAAAACTCTAATAGACGCCTGGAGTGGGTGAAAGGTTAATATCCACCGGAACTTAGTAGGATGAGAATCCTATGTATTAGTTCTTGGTTTAGTCAACGTTGAAGGATACAGTGTTCCAAAATATTGTGCACCTTATCTTTGTTTCCTTGAAACTTGATCTGCAACAAAACTTTCTGTCAGTAAAATGGGGGAAAGTGAAGAAGAAAGAGATAGAGAAGCATTAGCAGCTCAACTCTAAGCGGATGACACAACCATCCAAGAAAATGATCCGAATGCTATAATCATTCCGGTCAATATAAGAAGAACTATAACTCTTAAACTTATAGAAAATGGACTATCACCAAGAGGTGGTACGGTCATATTTGTGATAGAGGCATATGAGTATCGGCAGACAGATGTTTTTCTACCACCCGGTTCTACACATGGACACATTTCCAGCAGCACAGGCTGTGACAACAGATTTCTACTATTACAAAATAGAGGAACCTCTGGATATATACACTCCTTTCGAGGACGTTGAAATCCCACTAACTTACCAAGAGCACCTGCTCTGGTTTAATGGCGCCCTAAAACATCAAAATCACATCACCAGGCACGGTCCACTAGGTAGACCAGGAGCCATGTGGCCGGTTCTAGCCAGCTACACACCACACCCAGACATTGATAAAATGTCAGACCAGGAACTTTTAGCTCAGCTAAAACTATTAAATAAAATACATAGACAATTGGTTCAATATGTCATGCGGACTGCAACAGTCCAACCTACAATTAACATCCCACAACTGACCCTTCATCAGGGGGATACAAACAAAATTACACCACAGAACATACAATCATGTCTTGGTAAAACACCCACAAAACGGGAACAAATTCCATTCTGGTTAGCTCAAAAAATAACTCAAATAGAGGCAGTATTTCCTAATACTTCACCTCATGAAAAACACAGAATTCTGACTATCTGCCTCCCAATGGGGGTCGCACCACATGTGGAGAACTGTGACACTTGGGGCACGGTCTTTGCTTCCATCTACACAAAAATACATGGTGTTCCGTCTATAGCGGTCATACCAGATGTACTAAGACAAATTTAAAACGAATACGGTCCAGAACCTGCTTTAACTCTGTGTATGAAATTACTAAAAGACTTTAAGCAGGTCTCTGCTATATTATTGGCCAACATAAGAGGAGAAGCAGCATGTGTGGCAATCCATCAAAAATTGAAGGAGACAGATATAACAGACCAACCATTTGAACTCGCCAGAATCATAGAAAAATCCTATGGAGAAGTAGGAAGAGATAGTTTGGGTGGGAAACCGGTAAAACCCCAACTAACTGAAAATCCTGAAAAAACATTTATTAAAAATAATCTAAATACTCCAAAAAAGGGTTGGGAGGGTAACAAACAATCCACTCCCAAGGAAAAATGTTTCCAGTCCAGAGGAAGGTCTCCTCAACGGAGAGAAAGATCTCCTGGCCGAGGAGGCAAGTCTTCCCAAAGGGAACCCTCTGAGAAAAGATACAGCCTTAGAGATAGGGATAAATTGAGAAAACCTGATAGATATCAAGATATTGATACACGTCCAACTCTCGATCTTTTCAGACTTCCTCACAGAAATCAGAAAGAAGAGGACGGTCAGAACACAAGGTAGAGCACATCAAGTCCAAAGACAAAGAACCTGCTCATCAAAGTAATAAATCACAATTCCCCAGAAAGAAGGTAGCAAGTATTAAAATTAAACATGCCGAGGATTCTGAGGACACAACTGAAAAACGGAGAGTGGGCCCAGACAATGCTAGACAGCGCAGCAGAAGTGACCATAGCTTGCAAGATCCTGATGAATCTTCTGGAGACAGTGGACACGAATGAATACATTCAGGTGGAAACTGCAGACACGCGAGTTAGCGTGCCCCATAAACTATATGAAATAATTATACGTATAGAGGGAGATAAAACTAGGAAATCAAAGGTCTCTTTTGGGAGAATCTTTCTAAAGGCTATGACATCCTGTCAGCTGAAAAAGACTCGCCACCAGAGTTTGTCAAGGAGTGCCCTCATGGCGAAGAAATGATTATGCCTGCCTTCTCAAATCATATTCCAATTCATAAAAAATACACATTTGCAAGAAAATGGGCAGTGGCCCAAGCTCCTGCTTTATATAAGAATCATGTAGGATGGGATGAGGAGTCTCCTCCACACAAAATCCAGTTAAAAAGTCAATCCACTGCACAAAAGCAGTACCCAGTTAAACAAGAAGCTAAAAAGCAAGTCAGGGAGATCTTAGATCAACTTGAATATCAAGGGGTGATTGAAATATGCACCTCACAAATGAACAATCCTTTGTTTCCCGTCTCCAAGCCAGATGATTCATATCGCCTAGTTTTGGACAACAGACATTTAAACTCCTGCTGCAAAACTTTTGCAGTACAAAACTCTCACAGTGCAGCACTAATGAATAACATTGTGCGCAAGAAATAAAAAACGACATTAGATATCTCTAATGGATTCTTCTTTCAAAACATTGACCCTTAAAGCAGGTATTTGACCGCTTTCTCAATAATGGGGTCGCAAAAACAATGTTGCCGACTCCCACAGGGATTCAAGAATAGCCCAAGATTATTCCCAGCAAGGGTAACAGAGTTACTACAAATATATGATGATGAGGCATTATCATATATCGATGACATCTATCTTATAGAGGATGACCTGGAAACTCACTTAAAAAGAGTGAACACCATAATTCTTGGGTTCGCATCAGAGGGTTACAAATTCAACTTTAAAAAGTCAAGAATTGCCCATCTAACAGTCCTATTTTTAGGATATGAATTATCAAGTGAAGGCAAAAGCCTGGCAGACAACTTCCTAGAGAAGTGTGCAGTACTCCAAGCACCAAAAACGCGGAAAAATTTACAATAAATACTAGGCTTCCTGAGTTTCGGTAGAACATACATTCTAAATTATGTAGAGCGGGTTAAACCTCTATATGAATTAATAAAACCTGATTTCAAACCAATAAATTGGTCTCAGAAACACACAGGAATCTTAAGATCACTACAAACAGACATGTTAGCTAAAACAAAATTGCAAACTCGCGACAATGTACGCAACCTTGTAATCCGAGCCATCCCAGGAAGATGCAGATTCACATACCTGACCTCAAATGAGGGAGAAACGGTACCTATAGCTTACAAATAACACTTGTACACTCAAGCTGAAATAAAATTCAGTTCTACAAAAAAAAATCTGACTGCGGTTCAAACTGCTGTAGCAAAAGAAAGAGCCGTAGCCCAAGGCAAGAGAATAAGGGCCCGATGTAGGTCGCCCAATACCGGACGGTCACGGCTGAAAATCCGTAATTTCGGCCGTTACCGACCGGTATCTGGAAAATGAGATGTTGGTGTCAAAAATTTACCGATTCAGAAAATATGAATTGGTAAAAATCCGTATCTGTATTTACCGATTCCATATTTACCGAATCGGTGTTTACCTATTCCTTACTTACCGAGTCCTTATTTACCGAATCGGTAATTAAGAAACTGTAAAAAAGGCCCATTGAGATGTAGGAAAGGCCAAAAATACCGAATTTCATGAAATTCGGTATTCAAGAGTCGGTATTTACCATGGACTGAAAGCAGGTGGTAACCAGGTGCAGGCTATAAAAAAGGGCCCAAAATGCAACAGTGTTGCAAGAATGGCGGCATTCTATGTGACTGCGAGTCGACAAAGGCTACAGGCAGCATGAGAGAGGGTCTGGCTAATGGAGGAGCAGGTCTACAGACAGAAGATCACCATATTCCAGCTGACTGAGCCTGAGATAATTCAGAGGTACGGGCTACACCCCAGAACCATCCTGGACTTAAATAGGGACCTCCACCCATACCTGGATCACCCAACACCCTGGGCCCACACCATCCCACCCTATGTGCAGGTGCTGTGTAGCCTACACCTGCTTGCCTCTGGGAGCTACCAGAGTGTGATTGCTGCAGTTGGTGGTGTATCCCAGAGCTGCCTGTCCCGTTTCTTCAGGAAGTTCCTGGATGCCATGACGCAGAGAATGGAACATTACATCCGGTTCCCTGACACACCTGCGGAACTTGCAAAAACTAAAACTGACTTCTATGGACTGGCACACGTCCCACATGTGATAGGCTGCATAGATGGCACCCACATTCCACTATGCCCACCTGCAGCCACTGAATACATCTACAGAAATCGTAAGTCAACACACTCCATCAATGTGCAGGTGATATGCAATGCTGCCAACATCATCACTGACATAGTGGCCAAATATCCAGGGAGCACGCACAACTCCTACATATTCCAGAACAGCGGAATATACACACGTCTTGTTGCTGGAGATTTTGGTGATGGATATCTGCTAGGTAAATAAGTGTAACACACCCTGATATGAATTGCAGATGTATGTGTCATGTGTATGTAACTCATGGACCTCTCTTTCTCTCCTAGGTGATAGTGCATATGCCCTGCGTTCCTTTGTGCTCACACCATACCTCAATCCAACTAATATAGCCGAAAGGCGTTACAATGTGGCACACAGGTCAACTTGCAACGTAGTGGAGGGCACATTTGGACTACTCAAGAGCAGGTTCCGCTGCCTCCACAAGAGTGGAGGAGCACGACAGTACACCCCCATCATGTGTTGCAAGATTATAGTGACCTGTGCCATGTTGCACAATCTTGCCACTAAAGAAGGCACAGAGGTGGAGGTGACACATCACAAGGACATTGATGATTACCAAGAACATGTAGACCCCCAAACAGCAGGAGCAGCAGTGACAGATGGAAGATTGAGACAGACAGAGATTACACGTCGATATTTCTAGGTAATGTATGACACACAGACAGGCATAGTGTTTGACAATTGTAGTTTAATATTCACTACATCTGAAACATAATAGAAAAGCCATTGTCCTTAAATGTCCATGTGCATGACTGCGTGTGCTCAGTTGCCGTGCCTGTGAGCAGTCCATTGCATTTCTGGCAATGTTCAATGCTTACGCCCACGCACTACATTCCGGGATTGACGTGATAGGGATTCCAAATCTTGGCTGGGGCCTGACTCAGCATTGCTGCGCCTGCCGCTCCTGCGCACCTCTGGTACAGGTGTGCTGGAGCCACTCCTGCTGGTGGACCCCTCTGTCTCCTCCACACCCTTGTCACCAGCATTGCGTGTTTGAGTTGTGAGCATCTGCTCCATCGCAGAGGTCACTCTTCCCATGCCCCTTGTCAAGTCTGTGCAGCAGTGCACAATTGCATCCTGCATGGAAATTGGGCAGCGGCACAGTAGGGATGTAGATGTAGCAAATCTGTTTAGTGCCTTGGACTGTAGCCGCATATACTGCCGTTCCCTGCGACGCTCAAGTTGATCTCTGTCCAACTTATCAGACAGTACACCCATGTAGGTAGAGATGTCTGACATCCCCTTTGAAATTGCCTCCAAACTACAGGCAATGTGGCCTATTCCCTTGTCAATGTTTGTCATTTTGTTGTTCATGCTGTGCACCTGCCTATGCACAGCCATCAGTGCCTTGGCCTGCATGCGCTGTACTATGACCAATGTGGCCTCCAGGCCACAGAATACACTCCCACCTTCCTGCCCATCGCCAGCCTCACGTGCCCTCCTGCCAAGGACACTGGTGCACGCAGCGCCAGCAGTAATCTGTGATCTGGCCCTGTCAGCCACAGGTGCAATTTTCTGATCTACAACATCATCATCCTCCTCATCAGAGGTTTGCAGGATCCTCTGAGGGGGCACATCAGCCCTACTTATCCTTCCCTGCATGGTCGACCTGGAAGTTGGTTTGGGTGTAAGTGGTGTGCTTTCCACCTCAGGAGAGCTAAACAATAGAGGTGATAGCGGGACAGGTGTTGAGGCTCGCTCTGGTGTTGAGGCTTCCAGGGTTGTGTTGTTGCCTCCTTCTACACAGCTATAACCTGTGCTTTGTTTCTCCTTCTCACTTCTCTTAGTTGCTTGTGCCCTCTCCTCCCTTGGCGGTGCTGAACTGCGTCAGGGCTCTCCTGTGGAATGAAATTGACATAGGGTCAATGTTGTTGTTCACCTGTGTGTACTTCTTAAATAAATACTTTACACACCATTGCCCAGTGTACATTGTGTGTTTGGAGATGTGTGTGGCATGCCTTACTGAGTCTTTTGGTGTATGCATTGCATGTATGTACTCATGACTACATCTCCCATGATGCATTGCTGGCCCCAAGTATGAGCTGTTCTGCAGTGCCTTGACTCCACACAGTGGGGTACGGGTTCAGGGTAATGGTTGTGGATTAGGGTACATGCATCTTACCTTTTTTCTTTGTTGCTCTGGCTTTACTGTACAGGTCTCCAATCCCATGGATGCATTCTGGCTCCAGGGTTGTTTCAACAAGCTCCTCCATCTCAGAAAGTTTTGGTGCTTTGCTCCTACCACCTCCTGTCACACCAGCATCCTTTTTTGGGCAGCAATCTTCTTTTTGTTTATGATGCGCCACACCGGAGCGTCACACCAATGGCATTGTCTTTGCCCTGTATTCCAAGCAATATGTTCCTCTTCACAGACTCTGCAACATGCAGAGACTGTCTACCAAATATTTGGTTGTAGTGACTTACTATTTCTTCTACAGCCACCTGCAGTTCTGCTGGGCTGAACTTTATCTTTCTTTTGCGCTCCCCACCATCCTTTTGCACTTCCTGGTACTCCATTCTGTAGCACTGCTTGGCTCTGGATGCTCAGCTCCTCTCACCTCAGCTCAATTGTTTGTTCAGTTGCTGTGCACATGCATGGGTGTGGCCACTCCCAGGTACTGGGGATGGGTGTTTCATTCTGATTGGTTGGATTCTCTGGGCCTTGGTTGTGGGGTGTGTAGGGTGTTCCTGATTGGTTGGCAGGCTCACATGTCGAATTTCAAACTGCTGTTTCGGTATTTTCCGAATCGGTATTTTCCGAATCGGTAAATTCTGAATCGGTAAAATCCGATTCGATGAAACCTATTCATTCCTATGGGCCTCCTGGCCCATAGTTATGAATGGGTTTTACCGATTCGGAATTTACCGAATCGGAATTTACCGATTCGGAATATACCGAATTCAGATACCGAGTCATTCCGAATCGGTAAATGTTACCGATTTTTTACCTACATACAATTTTCCGATTCTGAATTACCGATTCGGTATGAGTCGGTATTTAAGAATCGGAAAATACTAATTACCTACATCTGGCCCTAACTCTTTATACAGCAGAATCAGCCTTTGAGGCATTAACAAGTCCACGCAATCTGAATACAGTGGCATTAGATCCAAAATGGATACAATGGTAAAATTCTCTTTCTACAGAAGACGTGAAATACTATTTTGACCCGAAATTGAAAAAACTAGATGCTCTAGAATATGAACAAGAATATCCTCTGCAAATCGAAATTCTGCCTCTCGAACAATATACCTGCGTAATCTATATGGACAGATTCGCTCAACACTACGATGTAGATAAAAAATCCTACAATGCAGCGTGCGCGATTGTCAAAGGTCGCTGGCGCTCTGGTAAAATCAGACCTATGATTACCAAAACTGAATCACTCAGAAACTGTTCAGCTGAACAAGTTGAAATAAGATCTTTGAAGATGGCGCTTGAAAATGCTGATCGCGAATTCCCCACACTAATAGTGTGCGATTCGCATTACTGCGTCAAGTCATACAACAGTGAAATGCAGACATGGAGCAAAAACGGTTACAAAGATGACCCAGGTGCCACAATAAAGCATAAATCGCTTTGGGAACAAGTAGTTCTTTCACAGAAATAACTACAAAAGATTCACGTGATACATACACTGAGTCATCAACGTGATGGCGTTCACGTTGCAGGGAATTCATTGGCTAACAGAGCCACAGCGTAAATGGTTCAACCGGCTTCCGTAGCCACAAAAAAGTGTTCTAAAAAACACATCGATGGAGAAATCATGCTGGCGGTAAAGGCCTAATTAAAAGCCGATTATGCAGCATTACCTCTCAACTATCCACTCAGTAATACATACATAATTGATGCAAACTCCATTCCTTTTGCTCAAATCCCTGGAGTGAGGGATAGAGTAATTCCAAACACGAACCAGAGAGTTTTCTTGATTGAAGACGCACACATGGGACTGGGTCCGAGGCACCAAGAGATATTGAAATCTCTAATAGAATTACAATCAGAAAACTGGTGGCCGGGGATGAGCTTGCAAATTTACAAATTTGCAATGGATTGTCCAGACTGCAACAGAGATCGCAGTTGTGAACCGGACGAGACTATTGCCAGGACACCTTTATTAGAAAACATCAGGCGATCTATACGCAGAAATCCAGCCGGAGAAAGGCGTCCCCATAATTATTAAGACAAAATTCACTTGAAAATGTAGACCCCAGCGCTCGGCTGACGCCAGAACTGTTATAAAAGATTTGCGAGTCTTTATCGGCACATACGCGATTGGCATGGTTCATTCTGACCAGGGTCCTGCGTTTAGCTCCGGAGCTAACAAAGAGGCCATGACCAGCATGGGCATTGCATTGCAGTACTCTTCTCCCTTCCATCCTGAGGGAAATGCGGTAGTGGAAAGAAAAAACCGTGACATAAAGCAATCTATAACAGCGAGGGTATTAGGTTTGGGTGATGGGTGGGTCAAACATCTAATAAGTGTCCAACGTATTCTTAATAACATGCCAAGAAATTCTCTAGGAGGTATCAGTCCGTATGAACTTTTGTTTGGTACTAGAATGATTATCCAGGATCTGGATCTTCAAACTTCAGTGGTGGAAGAAAAAACCTTTGATATCAAAGATCGTTTGGCTGTTTTACAGGACTTGAATGAAACAAGAAAGAGTCTAAGTAAAATAAAGTTTAAGCCAACAACCACTGAAGAACCACCTGTCCCAGCAAGACCTGTCTGGATTCCGAAGATTGGGGAACTGGTCAGAGAAAAGATCGTGGTAAATAAGGAATTTGGGCCTTCTTACAGAAAAGCAGTACCTGTCTTAGCTGTCAGCGGAACAAGATCAGTAGTACTACCGCCACATGCAGGTAAAAAGGAAAACAGAATTGTTTCCATAGATCTGGTGAAACCACAAAAATGTGGCCAATAATAAATAGCAGGCCCAGTGGACTACCAAGAAATAGAAGAAGACCAAACTTTGCTACAATCCAAGAGGTTCAAACTGAGAGACTAATCACATTCGAAAAACCTGCAGTAAATAACAAGGGACTATGCAACAAAGCCATGGAACTTGTGCCTCTTGAAACCCAAATTGCAACAGTTCGTGAAGATACACCAATCTACAACGATGTAGCATCAGAATGTACACAAGTAACAAAAGAAAATGCAAAGATCAATGGAAATCCGGAAGCAATCCCACCAATTGACAGAACTGCATCTGGCTATTTTATCAACTTCGATGACCTTTCCGATGATCCAAGTGAACATGGAGACAAGCCAGCAACAAAAACTTTCAAAGAAAAAATAATGAGCTTTTTCACCAACCAAAAGAAATATATCTGATTTCACCATGGATTGAATTTTGGACTGTGTTAGGTGTACTTTTCCTCCTGCTTTGGCTCATCATGGTTTTATACTTGGGTAGATTCATTGATAGAAAATATAGTACAATGGATACAGCAAGTCAGAACATCAACTTGGTCCTAAAGTCCCACAGATCCTCTCACATCGAGAAAAGAGAACTATAATCAGTGCACATCACAGCCAACCCAATACCTGGTGGTATAGCATGGGACAAAACTGACTATGATATTTATGGCCCGATTGAGCTCTTAAAGTATCCACACCAGTTTAAGGTTTCCTTGAGTGACTTTGTGATACCAAGTAGTTTTTCTGATGATTGGGACTTTGAAAATATTAATAATATGATGTCAGATTTAGTAATGTCAGCTAAATTCACAGAACATGACTATTTACAGGGTTCATCAAATTATGAAGAATTATACTGTTACAATCACTATGATCATCACTATTTGCATAAATCTGCACAACCTAGAAATGTTTTTAATTATAATCAATGGGAACATTGTCCAACTCCGCCAAAAGGCAGCTCGAAGACATTCTATGAGAAATGTCCATACTTCTCAGGGTTTAACAATAGTGATCCAGAAACGTTTTATTTTAAAATGTTAAATAAAACAGGAATGAAAACAATGTTGACAAATACTAAATTGATTTATTCTGAAAAATGTTATGACAAAATGTCTACATTTGGTTTTGAGTTCTGGAAAAATAACATTGAAACAAAAACCATCTGGGGTACAAAAGACTGGCAGGTACAAGGTCTAGAATCATTATTTAGAGCCTGCATGATCCCAGAACAAATAATATTCCTGAATGATACCATTCAACAAACTACTTGTCTTGGCTTAGCTAAGATAAAAGACTTAAACAAATCGTCTATTCCGAAGCCCATACCTGATAGCAATAGCACTACAGATGTGGAAATAGACGTATCCCATATTTTTCACCAAAATAGAACAAATCCTGATTGGAAAAAATGGTTGATCTGGCCCACAGACACAAATTACTGTCAAGATAGATTCCTGAACAAAAAACAGGGGTGCAAACTGACAAGGCCAGACCCAAGATATTCCCAGAGACAACATCCAGGGATAGATACAACATACAGTGTAGGCAAATTATACCTTGAATGGCTACAGAAATCCACACTGGCTGAAATTAGGCAACACTTGACTTTACTTAAAGAAGGTGCTGACTTGCGAGATTTCATAATGGGACCTCGCAAACAGCGTCAAAAACGTTTCATAGCGGCCGGTATATACGCTGCATACAACGAAGCTTGGAAAGTAATGCAAATTGAAACAGCGGAATTAATACGAGAAATTGATCGTTTACATTTAGAAAAATCACTTTCTGTAGTGGACAATGGGTTAACGACTCTGTCCTCCAGAATATATTTACTGGACAGCATTGTATCATCTGCCTTTGATATAATAGAGCAAGACTTGCTAATGTTACAACATGGTCAGTCCCAATTGCGTTCTATTGTATAGCTTGGCTGGACGTTGCAAAACCTACGTTCAGGCTATGTGCCATCGCGTCTAATAAACATAACGTCATTATTTTCTATCTTTAACCTTACTGATAAAAAAATCAGTTTGGCAGAAAAAGGAGCAGATTATACGATTCTGAGCATTGAAAAACCTGAAAGATTACCATTGACAATGTCAGAGAGACCTGTCATTGAATGGATAATACATGGAACAATTACAATTCCGATAACAACTTTCCAGTTTAAATATTGCCAAGAATATATACCAGCAGGCCAGTATGAAAGGTTGGGTAAAGGATACATCAAATCAACCTGGGATTTACCTTACACACATAAATGTTATAGTGAAGGGAAAAAGGAGGTATTCCTTAGTGGCAATAATTGTAAAAAATCACTAAGCGGTACACCTCTGTGTCAAGGTATTACCTTGCATGGAGCTTGTGAAGGGTCTTCAAATAACCTTTCATGTCACCTGCAAGGCACTCCTGCAAAACAGATAGAGCCATTCTTCAGATAGCTTTCCAATGAGAGCTACATTTTAATTAATGACCACAGTTGTTGTGGAATGGTGCCAGGAGAATGCTATCTCGTAACTGTTATTCCCAGGGTCGTTTGCTGTATGCAAGTATTGTATCCAAACAGCAATCCAGACATGGAGGCGGCAATATGGCCTTATGTGAATATCTCTTCTATTCGAATTGATACTTTAAGCAGAATGAAGTCTATTCTTTTACAGACTATTGTGCCACTGACTTCCTCCAAAGAAACGTATGATCTGCAAGTTGCAAGGACGACATCAGAGATACATACCCTTTTATCAACAAATTGCCCCGTGCATTTCGTAGAAATGATAAGTCAAATCTTAAACATGTCTGATACCAGTGGCATCGCACATATATTTAAGACAGTTTTTTCGGGACTGTTAGCACCCTTTGAAACAGTTCTGGGCATCTTCCGGAATTTTGTCCATTCTGCCTTTGGCGGCCTACCTTTAATTTTGGGACTCGTGGCAGGAATTTTATTTTTGTTCCTTCTGCTCCGATATGGCAAGCCAATCCACAGACAAGACTCCAGCAACGATGGAAGAAACGATCCTAGCAATACGATACCGAGACCGTATCACTAAGGTCCTCGGATTGGCCCGGCTAAGAGATCTGAGGACAACTTGGTTTCTTTCATTTAGACCAATCTGGTAAGATTGCATCTTACCTGTGCTTCGACGTCTACTATGCAGAGAAGAATGCGTGTTGGACGTCTGTCTTACACTACCATCAGCAGTACCAATGGATATCGACGCTTTGCTTAGTCCAGTAACGACTCATGCAACGTGTTGTCCCCAGCGGCTACCTATTCTGATGACGGCATTCGTTGAGACTTCACCATTACGAGTAGGTGGCGGTGAAGTACGAGAGGAAAGCAGCACCAAACATGTACAACCTTCTGTGAGCATTGCTGATCCAAACATGGATGATAGCAATCACGCACAGAACTGCACAGTTTCAGTATTTTCAAACTTGGTCAAACTTTCACCTGATGTTGTAGACCAATTTTTTGCAAGCCTGTCTGATATGATGTTCTCCCCTGAACAACGAGAATAACTTTTAAAAACAACAAGCACACAGCGTTCCCTGAACTCTGAATTTGGCCTTCAGTTCTGTTAAACAAAGCAACTGAAAACATTTAGAACTATTTTTTCCCCTGAAAGCGAAATTATTTTTCTTTCAAATAAAAAATATTTACCATTTTTTCCGGCACATGGTCCTTTGCTTAAAGTAGAACTATTATATTATAGAACTATTTTAAGAGAACAGAGCTTCTATTTTTAGAGACGTTAGAGACAATATTATAAAGATGTATAAATATGTGATGAAATGGTCTCGACCTTCTTTTCTGTATACAGAGCCATTTCATGTGTAATTTTCGCAATTCATTCAGCGGATATATATATATGCATTTAACTGAATGATAACCCTGCTTGAAAAGTGTACAGTACCAATACTCATTTTCGTGTATAAACCATACACCATTTCAAATGCAATTTATGTATTTTGGGGTGGGTTGGAAAACACAGATGCATCGTTATATGTTTATATTGCTTATTATTTAGTAATGATGGACATTAATACGTGGAGTGGGTGTTGTATTTCTAACTAGGACCCTAATTCGATATTCCCGATTCATGCCCTTATGTGGTTATAATAAATATTATCCTTATAAAGGCATAAGAATCATATCCATATTTAGTAATAGCCCATGCAGTTCAAAACACGGCAAGGCTACTCCCATAGACTCCTAGAAAGCACAACGCATTCTTTAAACAAACCAAGCCTCCAGCAGCCTGGGAATTCTCCCCTGCTTCTGTTTTGATTTGCACAAGAACTCCTGGAGTCCAGTAAGAACTGTTAGTTCTTAGTGACGTCTTATGTCCAACCTTACGTCAAACCCGGCACCTTTCAGGTATAAATATACCAACGTGGCCTAAGCAAACACACGGTGGTTGGGAGCAGAGCGACGTTCTACTTGCCCAGGGGCAAAAACTTAACTTAACTTGAAACTCCAAACTTACTTACTCCTTCCCACGTATTAGGCTTAGGTCAGGTACACCGGGGTAGGCGTATTTAGAAGCACCAGTTAAGTTCGTTAGTCAATGTTTTTATGTATGTATATATTATATCCATTTTAAAGTATCATATGGCTAAGAAACCATACCAATGCTTTTACAATATTATTTCATAATACTACTTTTTCTGTACGTACTTTACTTTATAATAAGTATTGCAATTGTGGCAATTAATTTCTCTTGCATGAGAAAGAAGACTGCTCAATAAAATGACACCTTTTTATTGAAAACGCTGTCTCTCTATTTCTCTGCACTCCGGTGGAACTAAGCATGCACGATTGACTGAGTGAAATAGCTGTCTATTGTTTTCACACGACTCTAGAGATACACTCTTTATTCCGGGGGGGGGCAAAGTTGTCATGTTTATGCGGTTGTCAGAAACTAATCCCTTCTTGTCTAAATCAGGACTGTTAACCCTTTCCTGAACATTCGAGAACGGTTCTAGTGACCGCTGAACTAGCTGGCAAAACTAATTATGTCTAATATAGTCAGTAGAGACTTAGATGACCTCAGTCCTACGTCTACCCTGCTGTTTATGTTATCCCAATGCGCAGAGCCTATTGGGAATATAGGAACTACACTACCGTGAGGAAGGGTTCCTAAATGATTTAGGTGGATTAAAAGTTAGAAACTTTGTTTTCTGTGTATTGATGGTCAACCTTCTAATATTGCAAAATAGATGAAACTGACTAGGAGGGTCTGCAGACCCTTCGAGATGAGGAGGGTATCATCAGCGAACAGGAGTGTGGGGATTTTTTTGCCCGCCAGGGCTGGGGCGTCAGATGGTATTCGCTGTAGGTATTCAACCACCCCATTCACATACAAAGAGAATAGGGCGGGAGCTAGCACGCTACCCTGGTGGACTCCCCTGTTCACTGGTATTCGTGCTGTTTTTTGCCCTTGTAAACCCTATCTCACTTGGGCATAATTGCCCTCGTGGAGCCGAATTAGCATGTTTAGAATGTACCTGGGGACCCCCTGGTCTGCCAGCACCTGCCACAGGCGCTCACGGGGGACCAGGTCAAAGGCAGTCTTTAGGTCGATAAATGCGAGATAAAGACTGCCTTTGCCTATTTGGACCACCTTCCAATGTAGGAGGAGTAGCCTGAACGCCTGTTCGGTTGTTCCTGTACCTGCTCTAAAGCCAGCTTGGTAGTCGGAAAGGACCCCATTTTCATCCGCCCATGTAAGAATCCTCTCCAACGATACCTGGCCAACAACTTTTTGGATTGAATCGATCAGGCTTATTGGGCGGTAGATGGCAGGGTTGTTGTGGAACAGGAGCCCATATTACCATCGATGCCCAGGCTGCTGGCGCAAGACGCCTCTTAGTTCCCATTCTGAATAATTACCAAAATAAAGAGACGGGCGCTGGAAGCAGGAATCAAGAACAGAGTTTAATTCTCATGAGGAGAGCCTGTCATGTCAGACACGAAACAAGGTGCCATCAGGAGGTGCTCTAACAAGTGAGCTGAGACTCTGTCTTTTATACTTTACAAAACACTTGGCATTACAGTCACAGCATTGTGAAACAAAGAAAAGACAACCCCATAATCCTCGTGTCAATCCTACCCCACATGTGTTCACAATAGGGACCCTTGACCTGCTGATAAGAGAGGGGGCAATGACGCAGCTGAATGTTCCGCTGATTATTAGGATGTGTGCGCCTGATCGTAGCCCAGGGGGTGGGGAGGCCAGGATCAATAGTGGGTCCTTTGAAGAGGAGTGACTCCATACAATAAAGGGCAGTAAACAGTGTCTCCCGGCTTAGGCGATGGCCTCGGACATGTGTGGACAGTCCATCGCGGAGGGAGGGTTTGCTAACAGAGGGGTTATTCATGAAAGGAAAGGAGGTGTTGGTCAGGCGCGGCCGTGACTCCCAAGGACAGGGTCTTGCAGAGGAGGAAGGTTTATGACTTGTCCATGTGAGGGAGAAGGAGGGGGTCAGGGTGCGCGCAGGGTCAGAGTCGCACAGAGAGAGAGAGGTCTTATGACCCGTACATGAGAGAACAGGGGCAGTCAGATACAGCTGGGGGGCTATGTCAGCTGAGGCGAAGGATGCTTCTTCAAGAGGGAAATGGGGGGGTGCCTGGGTCAAGCAGGAGGGTTGCCTTTCATAGCAGGGTCGCGCAGAGTGCTGGGTTTCATGGTCTATGCATGTGAGAGTGGGAGGGGGGTGCTCAAATGCGCGCAGGAGGGAAGCCAGTGATTCTAATGAGTGGGCAAGAGGCCAAGGTGCCTAAAATGGCTGTCATGTACATATGGGCACGGGCTTTTACTGGCGGAGTGATACGGTCAATATTTCAGGGTATACGTGGTGCCTACAGGGAGGGGGACGGGAGAGGGCAAATGAACGCTGCTTATGTACATCAATTTTTCTATTTTCCACAGTCGCCCCTTTTTACATAACAGAGTTCATTTTTCTAATTGATGGGGGTGTATATAAACAACAAAGTTCATTTTCCTATCCCTCCTAGTTAAGGGGCGTACATATAAACATGTGGTTGATGAAATAGCATTTGTCAATACTAACATATTGCACAAAAATCATGAACAGTTGATGTGATGGGCAGAATGCAGCACATAGGAAATTGCATTTGCCGAGTTCCTATCATTTCAAAAGCACTACATAGCATAAATGTTTCTGACTTAAAAATGTGACCAATGAACATTTTGACCAAGCAGTTGAGGGCGGAATCAGTTCAATATACAAAGTCTCTTCGTCACAGTGTCTTTTAGCAGTGAGCCATCACTGGTAGGCTCTAGTCCGTGTCCTTTCGTTGGCGCTGTTGAGCACCGGCGGTGGAGCTATAGGTCCAGCTCGGTTCTATCCTTACGCGTTGCAGGGTGCGGTCAGTCCTCTGCTGTTAGACCACAGTCCTGTTCCCTAAACAATCCGTTTAGCGGCGCCTTATGCTCGGCACCTATATTTCCGTGGCAACACCCTATTCCCACCTGAATGCCGTTCTTCCTTTTGGCTTGAAGTCACATGGAAAAGAGGGTGTGTGTTGTTCAAACAGTCGATAGGAGAGAGGAGGAGTTGGGTCAGAGTTCCTGGGACACACAAAAGAGACCAAGGGAGCAAAGGATAACAAGCAGGCAGGCCCATCAATCGGGCCCAAAGAAGGCGGACGGAGACTCCAGGCACACGTGGGTTAGCAGACGGAGGGCTTCAGGGCAGCCCGTCAAGTTTCATTTTCCACGTTTGAAATTGCTGTCTCGTCCCACATCTTGTTGCTCTGCAGCTCCACCTTTGGTCGAGGTCACACGTGTCTCAAGATCTGCAGCCAGGCTGTACGTCACATCCGACCCTTCTCCTTCGGTGGTCGTGAATCTTTGAATAGGTACAAAACAAGCTTTTAGAGAACTGGCAGACGAAGACATTTATGCATGTGAGTTCCTCCCTTAATCCTACGCATTTGGGAGATACGCTCATCGGTCACAGTCAGAGGTCTATTACCAAGCAGTGCATATGTCGGCATTCCTACTGAGTTCATGCCGAGTTTACTCATCGTCCTATTTATAACTCAAGTGAGGACAAACAAGATTCCCATCAACTGTGCATTTCATCATATTCAACATTTCGGAACATTTCCCTTCAAGGCTGGCTAACCTTTTCAAACAGGGCGGGGCGCTATCATCGAGAGTCAGGTAAAACAGGGGTTTCTCGAGGGACGACAGTTACTCATGGTCATCATGTTTATATCCGGGACAGCAGCTGGGGTCTATCAAATGGGGCGGGGATGCTTCGGCGCTCGCGCTTGGGTGCAAAAGGGGGTGGGGCAATCTGGGCATTGGGGGTCAATCTAGACGTTGGTGTTCGTCTCTGATGAACAGAAAAATAAGGTGCCATTGACATACAGTTCCCCTATAAAAGGCCAAATTGGGGGACCTTAGTCGTCTTACCTGTCCTTTCCTTCTCAGCCAATTCGAGTTCATTCATTTTTGCAGAAAGGAGAGGTAGTAATATGGCGAGATACAATCATTTTAGTTTCGGTCAATTTCGCTGAACACCTTCGCGTTCAATAAGTATCCAATCAGGCTGGTGCCAGTGAGGCACGGTTTTACCATAAAAAGGAAGAGGAAATAGGGAGACTCTCAGAGAGTGAGAGTCGTCCGCAATCTAAACGAGCCATTTGGTACACGTATGACATGTAGAGAGAGAGAGAGAGAGAGAGAGAGAGAGAGAGAGAGAGAGAGAGAGAGAAAGGGAGAGAGATATAGAGAGGAAAAAGGTGGGATAGAGATAGAGAAAGACAGAGAGATGTGTACAAAAATAGGTCATTTAGTGCGTTCACAACACAGAACAGCAGGGGGTCAGGTAACGGAGAGACGCAAACAAAGGGAGAACATAAACCCCTACAGCACATACACACAAACTCAGACAGAGGAAGACAGTACATGTATTACATATATATAAGACATTCACGACAAAACACAAAACAACAGTTGGCCAACAAAATCTATTTTTTCTTTTTTTTTTTTATATCCTTCATGTCTTTACTATCCTATTTATCTTCGTGCTTAGTTCTTTTTACCTTTCCCTCCTTTTCCCTCTCGCTTGTTATTTCTGCGAGCGTTCTCAATTGCCAATACTTACACCTCGGTCAGTCGATCTGAAATTAACCTGGTCGCGCTATTTACCCATGGTTGGATCTTAAACCATTTTTCAGTTCCTTCCTTTGGTGGGAAGTTCTCCAGGCTGAGGCAACGGCAAGTATTGATCGGGAGAACAGTCAGACAGCTTGGCTAGATCTATAAGAGTGTGAGAAGGGGGGCAGTACATTTTGAACATCAGCATCATTTCTAACTTCCCAGACGGGTGGTGCCGTGGTAACCCTTACCCACACACTTTCCTTTGTCCTTTCCCTACCTAGTCAAACGTCTAGTTACATTATCTAACGTATTATTTCGAGTCAATTTTCGTCCTACAGTACCCGTCAAGTCTCTATGTCAGTCCATCCTCCCAGTTGCTATGTCCTAAGGAGGAACAGTCATGTTTAAATCTACGTCTTTTAAAAACTTATCGTCATAAGGACTATGCTCCTATTCCCTCCTTCCCTTTTTCGTCGGTTTGATCATCGTTCTCCCATACTTCAGTCAATGTTCCAACGCGACCTGCAGAAGGGAGGAGAAAGAAGGGGTGGGGGGGGCAGCATTCAAAGCACATCAGCATGCAGTAGTCCGAAAATGATTTTACCTACCACATACTCGACCTATCTCCACGTACTGCATTTCTTTACCATCTCGGCGTATACGCCCAGAGGGACCAGTAATGTCAGATAGATAATCATTGACGATCTGCGTATCTACATGAGTTACTTGGTCGCGACCCCTTTTGGTTGTGTGCGAGGGTGGCGGTCAGGTGGCATTTCTGTGGTGTCGTTTTAAAGCGTCTAAAACCCTTATCCGGCTGCCTGTGACACATAATGTAGCTGCTAAATATCGGGTCCTTTTTAACCTTCAGCCTTCATCATACTTTCTCGTTGCTCACAGTAGGAATACATTCAAAAATCATTAATGCAACCGCTACAACTATGCGTTCCTTTTCAAAATACTTTTAATAAAAAGTGCTGGTGTATAAATACAGGCCTACAACCCAGTGAACCGGCCACGGAGCAGATTGGAACTGTACATAGGAAGAACAAAGTTGGTGGCAGTTCATTGCATAAAGTGCAGCAGTGCAATAAAATCGTATCAAACTTCCCTACAAAGCCAGCATGAGGCATGTCAAGAATTCAGTTTTTCAATTAATTCATTAATTCATTATCCAAATGCTCATTTATTATCTGAATTACACCAATTCATTTTCCATATCATAATTGGTACCCACCCTAAGTCAGTTCATTGTCCAAACATATGATCAATATCTATATTGCTTTCTTCTCTAAGCACATAATCATTATCCATTTTATCGACTTTCATTGTCCAAAAATGCACACGTATCTCAGAGCATAAAAATTCGAGCAATCCGGGTGAACAGGGAGTTTGAAAGTTTTGTTTCGTGTATCGGCGCCATTTTGGGCGAGGTCAGGCAGGTTCCAACATAGTCAGAATGTCTCCAATGACTCGTGGTTGAACCAGAACCTTCCGTTGGTAGTTCAAAAAGTTTTGCGCAATGTGGTAACAGTCTAAAAATATGGACCATCAATCAAAGAGTGGGGAGGGCGGCAACAATTTTCCTACCGGGTCACTCTGGTGTTCCACCGGAACTGAACAAGTCTGTACCTTGGCTGTGTTTTAGCCATTTCCAAACTGAGGCTGGCGCTGGCAGGAGTGCGCCGATGCCGCGGTTCCCAGTGAGGGGGATGGGGGCGCCCATGCGGAGGGATCGGGGTGCCCCCCGGCTCTCATAGAATCTTCAAAGTTGAGGAGAGAAGGCATGGGGCGTGTGCCCGTCCCGGACAAAAGACCGCTTTTCGATGTGGGCCCTCTTTAAGCAAGAGCGTTGGGGTGTCGCTGGAAGCCTCCACCTGGAGGGAGGTGGGGGAGGCTCGTTCGCGCCGCCTCCCCCTTCCAGCGACCCTGCGCCGTTCCTCGGCTCCACCGCTTCGGTATTGGCCGTGCCGGCTACTGAAGATGGGGGGGGTGGTCGGTGGCTGAGGCAAGACATCCCCGCCTTGACATGTGGCGGGACTACCTGTAACTATCCAGGCGTTGCCGTGTGGCTGGACTACCTGTCACTCTCAGGCGTTGACATGTGGCGGGACTACCTGTAATCTTCAGGCGTGGTCATGTGGCGGGACTACCTGCAACTCTCAGGGTTGCCCGACCTCGCCTTGGCTCCGGTCCTCGTCGTTGGCCAGATCAGGCAAGAGATGGGGTGGGGGGGGGTGGTCGGTGGCCGAGGCAAGACAGCCCCCCCCCGTGGCCTGCAGGGCAGCAGAAGAGGGAAAGGGGAGACCTCCATGATTCCTCGGGCCGTCCGCCCTACAGCCTCCCCTTTCGACTGCGGCCAGCCGAGCCCTGCATGCATCGAGGCCTCGCCTTCCGGATGGGCGTAACCGCGGACCTGTTGCACTTCGGGAGCTTCCGGAATGGGGGTAGGTACCTATTGATTTGTATCTATTTCATGTGACCGTTATTTGGGCGTGGTGGGCAATGAGGCAGACATGTTTGGGGCAGGAATAGGCAACGGAACCTAGCTACCTCGTGGCTGCCTTGGTGTCAAGCTTGTCTTCCCTCGCCATTTTTGTGTTTCTTATTGCATGTTATTTCTAACGTTTCTTATTTTATTTTTAGCGAAGTTGATAATTCATCAGTGGCCTACTGATTTCGCTCGACTCTTTTTCTTATATTTTTATGCCATAACCTATTATAAGCTATAGCGACTAGTCCACACTTAATGAACATGTCCTTATTAGGTGTGCCCTCCAGTGGAGCTGGATGGTTCATCTCTAATAAGCGGTCCGGGCTAAACAGGCTACCAACCAGTGGGGAGAAGATAGGCATGACGGATTACAACGGGGACAAAAGTCTGCACTACCTATCTTATCACGGCGGGCAAAGACTAGACAGAATATTTCTATTCTCCGTTGTTTGCCGGCGGTGAATACCTCAAACGAACCAATACCGAACACTTAATGTACGGTCAATCAAACAATCAGTGGGGAGAATAAGTGGGTGCGAAAAGGTTTGCGTTACCCACTCTTTCTCTACCTGCAAAGAGAGACCTTGTTCTTCCCTGTTTGTAGACAAAGAATCTCCAGACAATAATCCACGAACGACAGTTCGGGAAACAGTGGGGGAGGAAGATAGGCACGACGGATTACAACGGGGACAAAAGTCTGCGTTACCTATCCTTCACTGCTTGCAAAGGGAGAGCCTGTTGTTTTCTCCGTTTGCAGACGGTGAATCTCCAGAGGTTTCAACAAAGCGTAATACTAGTATTATCCAACAAACAATCATTTCACAATTTGTCGCATTTATGCGACCTTACCCGGACCGGACCGTGTGGGCAGTTCTTCGCCTTCCTCCTTCCAGCGCCCGATCGTTCTCTTACTCCATGATTTTACCGCAGCAGTCCTGTGGGATTCCAGTCAGGACAGTAGGTCACTCAAGAGAGGTCCGTTCAGAATAGGTGAAGTTCATTCAATCGGCAGCCGGACGAGGGCCCTCTCAAGGCAGGTATACTCTGATCATTTAGATGTTCACCTCATCGTCTGGATCTCTCTTACTGGACCTTATGTCACTGATGGACCCCGCGTTGGGACGCCAATTGTGGAACAGGAGCCCATATTACCATCGATGCCCAGGCTGCTGGCGCAAGACGCCTCTTAGTTCCCATTCTGAATAATTACCAAAATAAAGAGACGGGCGCTGGAAGCAGGAATCAAGAACAGAGTTTAATTCTCATGAGGAGAGCCTGTCATGTCAGACACGAAACAAGGTGCCATCGGGAGGTGCTCTAACAAGTGAGCTGAGACTCTGTCTTTTATACTTTACAAAACACTTGGCATTACAGTCACAGCATTGTGAAACAAAGAAAAGACAACCCCATAATCCTCGTGTCAATCCTACCCCACATGTGTTCACAATAGGGACCCTTGACCTGCTGATAAGAGAGGGGGCAATGACGCAGCTGAATGTTCCGCTGATTATTAGGATGTGTGCGCCTGATCGTAGCCCAGGGGGTGGGGAGGCCAGGATCAATAGTGGGTCCTTTGAAGAGGAGTGACTCCATACAATAAAGGGCAGTAAACAGTGTCTCCCGGCTTAGGCGATGGCCTCGGACATGTGTGGACAGTCCATCGCGGAGGGAGGGTTTGCTAACAGAGGGGTTATTCATGAAAGGAAAGGAGGTGTTGGTCAGGCGCGGCCGTGACTCCCAAGGACAGGGTCTTGCAGAGGAGGAAGGTTTATGACTTGTCCATGTGAGGGAGAAGGAGGGGGTCAGGGTGCGCGCAGGGTCAGAGTCGCACAGAGAGAGAGAGGTCTTATGACCCGTACATGAGAGAACAGGGGCAGTCAGATACAGCTGGGGGGCTATGTCAGCTGAGGCGAAGGATGCTTCTTCAAGAGGGAAATGGGGGGGGTGCCTGGGTCAAGCAGGAGGGTTGCCTTTCATAGCAGGGTCGCGCAGAGTGCTGGGTTTCATGGTCTATGCATGTGAGAGTGGGAGGGGGGTGCTCAAATGCGCGCAGGAGGGAAGCCAGTGATTCTAATGAGTGGGCAAGAGGCCAAGGTGCCTAAAATGGCTGTCATGTACATATGGGCACGGGCTTTTACTGGCGGAGTGATACGGTCAATATTTCAGGGTATACGTGGTGCCTACAGGGAGGGGGACGGGAGAGGGCAAATGAACGCTGCTTATGTACATCAATTTTTCTATTTTCCACATTGTCCCTGGCCCCCTTCTAAAAAAATGGGTACAACCTCTGCTCCCTTCCAGGATGCAGGAATAGGGCAGCCGTTGTCAATCACATTAATTAAAGATGCAATAAATGTTGCCCATTTTTGCAGGATCTGCTCGGAAGAGATCCCCTGGTAGTCCATTGGGCCCGCTGCCTTTGCTGGGACTATTCGCCGAATGGCGGCTTCCACCTCCAATTCTGAAAAAGGATCTCTATTTGGTTCCCCACAAGGGGCCCAGGGGTCAATGGTTGGGCCTTCAGGGATAATTTCCTCTGCATCGGAAAAGAGGCTCAAGAAGTGTTCATATCATATTTTGCTTGGAATGTTGTTAGTTATTAGCTCGCAATCAGGGCGAGTCTTTTTCCTGAGCAGATTCCAGAAGAGACTAGAATCCTTTCCCGTACTCTCTGCTTTTAATGCTTTCCAGTGCTGCTCCTCCCACTCTTTCTTCACTCTGAGGACTGCCACTGTATACTCCGTTCTAGCTGACCAAATCCTAAAAGGAGACTTGCTTTTGACAGCCATAATTAAGGCAGATTTTTTAAGTCTGCAAGTCTTCGTGTACCATATGTTGGTGGTATTCCTGTTTGGGGTATGTAGCCTATTAACAGCGGTTTCTCATAAATTAAGGATACTTTCTGGGTACCATCTTTGTTGGTGGGAGCCTCTTGCAACTCGCTTAGTGCCTCTACCAGGGTATCTCTTATGGCAGATAGTTTTTTTTTTTTATCCATGGCAACCTTTTGCCATTTGAGGTGCCTTCCACAATTCGAGGGCTTTACTTCCCTTGAAGACATTTGATCTGCTCTGCGTGTATTTCCAGAGTTGGAGATCCATAAGGGTTTTAGTGAGAGGCATAATGGATTGTGGTCGCTGTCGGTAGTTGGTATTACTGCCATATCTATTAAATATCTCCAAAGCTTGTAATCTAACAAGATGTAATCAATTTGTGAGGAGTGACCCACCCTATTATAAGTGTGTGCCCCTAAAGGGTCGGAAAGTGACCACCCGTTGGTTGCCCTAAGCCCGTACTCTAAGGATATGGAATTTAGCTGAACAGCTAGCTGGGTCCGCTCAGCAGGGGAATACCCTGCTTTGCGTCGTCCTCTTCTGAACCTAACATATCCTCAGCAGCGAGGGGTTCGAATGTGCAATTGAAGTCTCCCGCCACCAGAATGTTCGATTCAGGAGGGCAGCGGGAGAATTCTGCTTCCAGACACGTAATTATGGAGGATTGGGCACCACCTTTTGTGCCACGTACATAAATATTAAAAATCTCTAAGGTCCTCCCTCCTTTATTGTCCCTATGGGTCAGTCTTAGGAAATCTGGGCAATTGCACTCGATCTGTTGTAATGTACAATCCAATATAATGCTGAATCATATAAGCAGGCCGCCAGATGGCCACCCCTTTCCTGTTACTGGTGGTACTGCAGGGATACAGTAGAAAGCAAAACCCATTTTATGATGGGGGACCAGGCTCCAGGTCTCTTGGAAAATAAAAATAGTATGGCTTTCGACAAAGTTGTTCCAGTCAGGCATGGCTAGATTCTTGGAAAGGCCAGCTATATTCCATGAAAGGATTTTAAGATTTGAGATGTTATCTCTGGGACACCCTAATTTGCTTTCTGGTGCAATCTGGGGGGGGGGGGGGGATTGAATCCGGGTATGCATCTTATCGATGTTGGTGCATTAATATTTGCAACTGTGTGCAGAGAATATCGTTTGATATTAGATGTGTGGGGTGGGTCTATTACAGGTAATATCACCTGGGTATGTGGGCTCGGTGGGGCAATGGAAACGTTAGATACATCGACCAGAGGGACACAATCTTGAATTACGGTATGCCCAGTGAAGCGTTGTGCAGTGGGTGTTAGTCAGTCAATCTCAATTAGTTGCGACCCCCTAGGTGGCTTGTGCTTGGGAACTGTGACCCTCAAACTTTCACTAGAATCAGATGGGGTAGATTTAAATTGGATATCCAAGGTGCCAGGAGCAGAGGTGCTATATTCTAGGGCTAATAGGCCCTCGGCCAATTGGGGGAAGTCAATATGATCTCGATTGTATCTAATCAATGGTCATGGGAAGATTGCCTCCTGGCCTTAATGATATCTTCTCTTATTATTGATCGACACACTCAAGCGTGGCGAATCCAGTGAATGACCTTGTTTGTAAGAGAGTCCCCCTGTTCGCGGCCCAGATATTTAGGAACATTCACCATAAACACTGTCTGCTTCTCGAAGGGGGTAAAAAAGCCAGAAGGATGCGGGCCAGATGCTGTAGGAGTGTGCAATAAGGATTTAGCTATGGGGGTGGTTAGATTAATGTGATTATTCTCCTTTAAGGCGCTAACTTGCCTTCAAGCTTGGGTCAGCAAAGGTGTCACATTAGGGCCAGCTGATAAACGGTGTGGAATGGTAGATATGGATCTGTAATACAGGAGGTCTGTTTAACCTATAGGTTTGGCATTATTTTGTGTCAATACAGAGGAGTGAGGAGTCTCTGGTAATTTATGTGTCATGTGTTGCATAGTCCATCTATTCACAGTGGCTGTTAAATCCAGAACTAGGGATTTTAAGTCTCTCACCTGGGTTGTTAAAGAGTTTATGATTGCTATCAGCATCGGGCCACTAGCACTGGGGACTAATTTGCTTTCCATTTGGGGGTGGGTCGATGCTTCCGGTAGGACCGGGGTAGCCAGATCGTCGGATGGAGTTAATTCCTCGGCCAAGGCAGAGAAACGGTTAGAACAAACTATGAGGGTGGGCTCTAGGTGGCTCAGCTCGGGCTGTACCTGTGATGGAAAAAGTATCTGAGGGGGCGAGATGATAGCAAACTCAGAACTGGACTGGCTCAGAGGTGCCTCGCTGCTACCGCTAGCTAAGTTCGAGCAGGGCAATTTACAAAACATCTGGGGTATGCAAATTTGCTGGGGTCGTTTACTAGTTTTGATTATTTGATCGGACTGATCTAAATTTAAAATAGGGTCTGCCACTAATATGCCCTCGCACTCGTCAACTAGCAATTCAATCCGGTTCATAATATGTTCGCTGGCAATTTTCTTATTACTTTTCTTTGCTTTTTTTTATTTTCTAGTCCCCTGTACAACATTTGTTCCTGCCACCCCCCATGTTCCCTCCATGAGTTTCCGTTTGCCCATAAGGAGATAGGAAATGTATTTGTGGGCAATATAAACAGTAACTTTCTAGTCAGTCTGGAGATGGCACGATTAGTTAAGTCAATGGTGACCGGCAAACATCAGGGGGGTGGCCCTACCCTGGTTCCTCCTGGCTGTGATGGGCACGGACGGGCCCGCCCTTGGCCCGGGCTTCGCCCACGCGCATCCCGCGCTGCGGGAGCCCTTTCCTGGATTTGAAGCGCCTCCTGGTGCTGATTAGTGACGCCAGGGACTCTGGGAAATGAAGTCCTCAGACCTCAGCGCGATGTTACCGGTGCTGTCATGTTGCACTCCCATGGCCTGTTCGATCAGGGCAAAAGAAGGTCAGCAGCTAGGAAGCTTCGGTGGTACAATCAAGGGACCAACGTATTTCCATTACTGGGGCACTTCTAGGAAATACGAGGCAATATGGGGCAGTGCTGGAGTTTTACTCAATAGATACAGCTGCTGGAGTTGGAGGGGTCACTGGGTTTCTGGCGGTTGCTGCCAGGCTGATCAAGACCATGCATCCTTTCCCACAGCTCACCTGAGCCATTTATATAATTGCCGTGTGGTGTATAAATCACAGCGGAAAAATTACAGTGTCTTGACCTGTTTTTTTAAATCAAGTTTGTAGGTGACAAACTTCTTAGGAGTACTATTTACTTATAATGTGGTGGTTACTTTCCTGATGGGGAGGTGTGGTTGCGTAAACAGTTTTTATTAAACTAATACAAATAAACTTTCTTCAGAAACTGTCGCTGCATATATGAAAGGGGTGACAATTAAAAATGGAATTTCATAAAATATCCGTTAAGCGTGGCTATATACTTCTTTTTTGTGCTACAGTTTGTAAAAGTGTTGCCCCATATTCTTGATGATGTAAGAGGGCATCAGTTACTTTTACACTCCCGCACAACATTATCTCAGATCAAGAGAACAAGTAAAAAAGCTGTTAAATACAAATGATTTCATATTACATAGAAATGCATGCATTATTATTTTTCAAATTTGTATTCTGTGCAATTCAGGAACGTGCTGTCGTAGTGGTTAGAGGTTGCAGTCTGTTCCGCTAATAAATAAAATATTTACTAAAGAATATATAGGATGGTACTGCTATAATATAAAGTACAGGTCCTATATATTCTATAGGGAGAAGGTGAATAGCATCCGCAAATAAGAATAGAAATTAGCAAATAACATTCAGAAATGTAGGGTTTATTAAATATTTAAAGTAACAAAGTATGCATGATAGCTATATTTTTTTGTTCTGCTGTTTCGTAAAATATGTTTCTTGATAAAATATCTGATCAAGTACTTTTTAATATTTGAAAGTTATTTTACAGATGGCGCTGACAAATCTCCCATTCCTCTTCTGTAGCAATAGAACAAACTATTATAAATAACGATTGATACCATTGTTACAGTAAAGAGAAAAGGAAAATAAAGTTATGTATTTAACAGAACATCCATACGTTCGAGCAGTAATTATTTACTGAACTTCTTTTCTCCGGGAGGTGAAAAAGTTTGATCTTCGTGGTGACGGGTCATAAACTCCTCTGAGATCATGACAGTGAGAATAATAATATGTATATATTCTCACAGCACATGATCACAAGAGGAAAATGGACTGAAAACTGCAAGCCGGTATGGTTGCTTACTTATCATTACCCTTTGTGAAGACAGATCGTGAAGTCCACTAAGATCACCAAGACTGTTAATGTTATAATATACATATTAACAGTATGTCATCTCTAGGGGAAAACACAATAGCAAGTGGAAAATGTTGACGTTGATTGTAATTGTTTAGGGTTTGCGTTGACGGGTCACCAACACCTCTCAAGCTAAGTGCAGTGTCAATATTATAATTAAAAACTCACTATATATAAGGTGAAAGAAGCCAGAAAAGGAGCAATGTTTGTTATAATCTATCTGTTTCTGTTGAGAAAAAGCGAAAACATGCATTAACATTTTTTACATATAAATGTTTAAATATTGATAAATAGCCACAAATTATAACTAAGTACTATGCCATATTGAAACAATTTACTACTCCGGAATATGTTTGTTGACGCAAAAAGAGAATCCGATGTTAGAAAACGGAACCTGCAACATAGATTGGCGACTCAGAAATATCTCGTGAAAATGAAACTAATTGCACAGTAGGTGTGGTTTATATAGTTTTTGGTTATGTAGTAGTCTACGGAAGGAAGCTGTGGGTCCACCTATTTATATGGCACATTTTGCAATTTACACATGCTCATGTTTTAACAGTTTTTCTTCTGTACGTGTTCAGAAAAGTTACAAACTGTGAAGCTGTAAAGGTTTCGATTTCGATCGTAACATGTATAAGGTATTATTATCTACATATGTTGGAGAGTTTGAAAAGTGTTACTCTGTAAAATGTGTTCTTTGCATTTTCATGATTAAAAACATGTGAATAGAAGACATAAAAAAATATTGTTATCATTAGAAGAAAAAACAAAAGGATTAATATTTGTTATTATTATGCTTCTTAATTTAAAAAATGCTAGCATTTGCAAATCGTAAACCTACCCTCGGAAAGGTGTGCTGGCACTTCGGGCGTTGGGAAGATTAATAAATAATAAATGACTTTTTCTATGCACCTGCAAACTTGGCTTTTAAACTTTTAATTCCCCAGTCTGTTTCTTTACACTTCCTCCAAACATTCTGCTACTGCTATTTTAGTATAGTAGTGAGCCATACAGCAGTATGTGTTTATCTATACACTGTTTTAAAAGTGAAGCAGTTATACTTTCAGCTCAACACTCTCCTTGGACAACTGTAATCATCCAGTCAGTATCTAAGTAGTCATGGAGCAAAGTAGGCCTTAGGCCATGGACTATTTTAAACTCTTATAGAATATGCTTGCAGTCGTCTATGCACCTGCAAACTTGCCTTTTATATGTTCAATTCCCCAGTCTCTATCCTTACACTTCCAGCAAACACTCTGTCACTCCTGTTATAGTTTTGTAGTGACTCATTGATCAGTGTGTACTAATCCATTCACTATATTAAAACACTAATGGGTAAATGTACAATAACTGCCATATCCCCAGGGGTATGTCAGTTATCGTGCACTGTGACATCATCACTATGGATGTGCTGTATTTAGAATGTGGTGCACTATGGGGCAAAAACGGTACAGATATGTGATGTATCTGTGCTGTGAAGGCGACGCATTGCTTAAGTTGCATTGCAAGTGCAACACATTTCTAGCAATGCTCGGGGGCTCTTTGCTCACAATGCTGAGTCAATCCTTTCACCTGCTTCGAGCAAGTGCAGGGTTTTGACGCAGCATGAGTT
Source organism: Lissotriton vulgaris (assembly GCF_964263255.1). Classification (NCBI taxonomy): domain Eukaryota; kingdom Metazoa; phylum Chordata; class Amphibia; order Caudata; family Salamandridae; genus Lissotriton; species Lissotriton vulgaris. The sequence goes on from NC_141696.1 coordinate 783,637,287, forward strand.
CAAAAGTGACAAAGTGAAATCTTGTATATTTCACTCAGCCACTTTTAGGAGGTGTTCCTGCACCGGAACGCCCCTCTATCCCCCCGCTTCAAATCATTATAGACTATGCATTCGCTGTTGTATACATTCAGCCACACACTCTCCTTGCAGAATTGTAATCATTCAGCCAGTACCCAAGTACTCATGGTGGAAAGTGTGCCTTAGGGCATGGACTGCTTCAAACACCTATAGACTATGCATGCAGTGTTCTATGCATCGGCAGACTTGTCTTTTATACCTTCAATTCCCCAGTCTGCATCTTTACACTTTCACCAAACACTCTCACACTACTGTTTCAATATTGTAGTGAGCCATTCAGCAGTATGCGTTTATCTATATACTGTGGTAAAACTGAGACTGTTATAAATTCAATCAGGCTCTTTCCTTGTAGAACTGTAAACATTCACTCACTACCTAAGTACTCATGCATTAAAATAGGCCTTAGGCCATAGACTGCTTCAAACCCATATAGACTATGCATGCAGTCTTCTATGTACTTGCAGATTTGTCTTTTATACCTTCAATTTCCCAGTTTGTATCCTTACACTTCCAACAAACACTCTGTAACTGCAGTTTTAGTTTTGTAGTGACTCATTCATCGGAATGTAGTAATCCATTCGCTACATTAAAACACTAATGGGCACATATACAATAACTGGCATATCCCCAGGAATATGCCAGTTATTGTGCACTGTGACACCACCACCATGGATGCGCCGTATTTACAATGCGGTGCACCATGGGACAAAAAAGGCACAGATATGTGATGTATCTGCACTGTAAAGGTGGTGCATTGTTTGAATTATGTTGCAAGTGCAACGCATCTCCAGCAATGCTCTGGGGGCCCTATGCTCAGAATGCTGTGTCAATCCTCACACCTGCTTCAAGCTAGTGCAGGGTTTTGACACAGCATGAGCCCAAAAGTGACAAAGCCACTTTTAGGAGGTGTTCCTGCGCCGGAACGCCCCACTCCCCCCATTAAGGAATGTCTCCTTCTGGTTCAGGGATTTACAATGTGACGCACCTCCCAGATACGTCACATTCTAAATACCACCCACCATGGCGCATCTTTTGCACCACTGCTGCATCAGAAAAGTCATGCAACGGCGGTGTAAAAGAGGCACAAGGGGGTTGTAAATCTGCCCCTAACAAACACTTACAAAATCACCCAGGCAGTTTCACTAGCAGTGCATTCTTTTTGAATTTACTTTTGTTATTATTTTACATTAAAAATATGAAATGTAACTTAAAAAATCAAATAAATATAAGTATTTATAATAAAAAAGTAGGAAATTACTATAAAAAGAAAGAAATATAATAATTAAAATTATCATTTACAAAACCTTTCAAATTCACTGAATAAACCATAGGTTTCAGCCATGTTATAGTTAGGAATTAGCATTTAAAAATCCTTAGAAATTCACTGAAAAAACCATAGGTTTCACACATGTTATAGTTAACTGGACATTTCACTCATACAAAACCATTGAAATTCCCCCTTTATAGTTAATTCAGCTAACTATAACTCGGGCGCCCGCAATGCACTGCTGATGACGTCACATACTAATTCACTCATGACATGGTCAGTGACATCACTCATGACATCACTGATGACATTTAAAATGACATACTACATCACTCATGACATGGTCAGTGACATCACTCATGACATCACTGATGACATCTCAAATGACATCACTGATGACATTATCCTTGTGAAAGAGTGGAGACCTCCTCTCACCCTAGTATAACCTTTGATTCACACATTCAAAAATAGAACATGACATTTTATAAAGAATGGAGATATGTCTCAAATGACATCAATGATGGCAGTTCATATAAGGAGCGTGGGTTTCAACATACATTTGATGTTACCTTTTATAAGTCTATCAATGTTTTATCATTTTAAATGTCCTAAGTATAGATTCTAATGCAGGGTTGTTGTGATCATTGTCATCATCATGCCTCTAAAGGCATTTTTATGTTCTGGAAAACATTGCCCTAATAATTCTAGCTAATAGCAGACTCTTTTATATAAAGGTGTATGGCTTTTGAGTAACCCACAGTATATACACTATAAATGGACTGCAATTGTTTTCTGCCAGTGTCCACCTTTTAAAACATGGCCACTATGACACAGCAAAGGAGCACAAGTTCATTGGGATACACAGGTGAACTATGAGCCCGCTGTACCATGACCAAGTTTTAGAGGTCTTTTACTGGATCCGGAGCATACAAAGCGCTTCATACTACACCACCCAGCAAGCCTGGGGTAGTTGCATGCTGTAATAACGACTGGAAGACAGTCAGAAACTACAACTCCCAGGGAGCACAAGTTTTCTTTTGATGAGTTTCACTTGCAAGTGGAAATGGAATAAAAAGTTTCCCTTTATACAATCACCTTGGTGTTTACACTCTCATAGTGTTAGCTGGCTGTTCCCGTATAAAGTTCGAAACGTTTGGAATCCTTATGGAATTCGGAGCGACTTTGCAACTACATTACCCAGCAATCCTGTGACACTCTTATGCGATTTGTCTCGACGTGTGTGGTTCGCGTCTCTGATTCACACCGCAACCCTGTTTCCTTGGGAATTCTACTTGAAACCGGTAACGCACACCTGTCCCCCAGATATTTCATTACACACAGCAATCAGCAGCACGGCCCGGATTTCACTTTGTCACCGTTTTTTCCAGCTCAGTTACTAAAGTCCCGACTACATAGTTAGGAGGAAAACCCAGTTTTCCAGTTTGGTGACTCCAGCCCCGACTGCACAGCTAGGAGGAAGACTAAGGCTCCCAAGCGCCATTCGGCGTCTTTAGGTAAGAGGCCATCAGTCTCGATCTTGATCACAGACTATTATGGTTCCGGCAGTTGGCAGCTCTGTTCGGTTTTCTTCTACTTTTTGGATACATTGGTTTTTAAACAATTGCTCTCTGCTTAATTCGTTGACAGGCTACTACCACCCCCTAGTGAGTCGTGCACATTATGAAAACATCTCTTGTATGACACTTTGGACTTAAATTAGGTAAGCCCTTTTGGCTATTAGACACACGAGACAGTAGATTGTATTGTAGTGGGTTCACTCATGGTTTTCTATCTTTGTTTTCTCTCTTTTTTCTTCTCCCTAAACTTTTCATAGGAGGAGCAGACATTCTTGTAAAAGGTTGGCAAGATTTAATCATTATGCACTGGTAAGCTGAAGTGACTTTATGGTGTGGTAGTGCTCCCAGTTTATTGATTCTAGATTGGTCAGAGATATAGTTTCTTTTTCTTTTTTCTTTTACAGATTTTGGTTGGTCCTGAGGAGAATCCCAGGAGTAAAAGGGATTCGAAACGAGTAGACCATCGGGTCTGCCAAGTTGCTCTTTTGCTAATTCATTTCTTTGCAATTTTTGTGGCAACAATACACATAACCTTGTTGTATTTTTGAATGAATTCAACTGTTTAAAGTAATTGGATACAGTGTTTTTTTAAAAACAATTAATGATGTAAAACATTTTTTCGCAGACTTAGTACTCCTCAATGGGTGCATTTATTCCCCGTTTGATTGGGTACGTTGTAGAATGAATGTGTGAGGTATGATTGTGAAATGGTTGAATTGTGTTGAATGAAGGTATGTGTGATTTTCGTTCACTTTTCTGTCCACCTCCATTGTTGGTATATCATTTTGTTGTAATTGTGTCTGAATTGCAAATGATTTACTAAGTAAGGATTTTCTAAATAACAGCTAATAAATACCACCCGGATGTATTGAACAGTGGTCTATGCCTGTTTGATAGATTTTGGTTTAAAGTAAGGTATCAGTATTGCCATTTTTTTCTTCTTGTTTAACTTTATTTGGCTCAGCCTTACTGATTTGAGCCATACCCTCTTTTGCTATTAGTAGTTCCCTATAATCAGGCTGCACGAATGTAGGCAATTACTCAAGGTGACACAGGTGACAAACAGGTGTTCACAACTGCCACTTAATTCTCAGCATAACAGAGTAGTTTGAATAGAGTAGATGCTTTTAAATACATTTATTGAAATTCTAAAGAAATAATGGTAAAAGGTTAACTGTGTTTTTCTTTTCAACAAGGCAGTTCATATAAGGAGCGTGGGTTTCAGCATTCATTTGATATTACCTTTTATAAGTCTATCAATGTGTTATCATTTTGTATGTCCTAAGTATATATTCTAATGCAGGGTTGTTATGATCAGTGTCATCATCATGCCTCTAAAGGCAGTTTTATGTTCTGGAAAAAATTGACCTAATAATTCTAGCTAATAGCAGACTCTTTTATATAAATGTGTATGGCTTTTGAGTAACCCACAGTAAATGCACCGTAAATGGACTGCAATTGTTTTCTGCCAGTGTCCACCTTTAAAGACATGGTCACTGTGACAATGCAAGGGCAAGGGACACCTGGCTAGCTACACGTAAAGACATTTGTAAATGTGTGAGGGCTGTGTATGTGAGACTCCTGGTGTGCCGAGCCCAGTAGCTGTGTACAGGTAGCCTGGCACAGAGTGGACTCTGCACGATTAGGTATTGTTTAGATATTGACCTGTAGTGTACATTCATGAGAAAAGTCAGGGTGGTTTACCTTCTTGTGTAGAGTGACACTCCATTATCCACCTATAGGGAAGATTGCCTACGAGTGAGTTTTGCTTACCTTTGACCTACAGAGACCAGTGAAATATCAAACTGGGATGGAATCTATATGCCAAACCCAAATATGAGAGTGCCAGAAGATATCAGTACAGCTTCTGGATCATCCAGTTTTATCATATGTATCTGTCTCAACTCAGGATCAGAACCTAGGCCTTTTGGCACCCTGCTGTGTAATGTTAATTACATTTCTCTCCAGCAGCCCCACACAAATGGAGCAAATAATAGTGCTTCACTCAGCTCCTTAGCAGGAAAGGGGTGAGGTGAAGGAGTTGCATCTATCAATTAGCTGTCACACTGTACCAGGGATGGGCCAACCCAAGCCTACTGAACATAGGAGAAACCCCAGACAGCTGGAGTCAACCCAGTTTGAGGTTTTAGTAGGTAAGGCCCTGACAGTGATGTCAGCGACCCGCGGAGCTGAGCTCCCAGACGAGATGTGCCATTTGACTCCTGGGTGATGCTATTTTGAACTGTCCCAACATGCTGTGCAGGAGGGTCGGGACAGGGGCGGAGAGATGATGTGGCACCTCAAGATAGAGTAAAGGAACCTCACTTCGGGAACATTCTGCCCCCCCATAAAAGTTCTTGTGCAAGGAGAAGTTTTATTGATTGTGGGTTTATGCTTAGCACTGGAACCTGAGGCTGCAGTCATGGACAACTGGGAGGAGTAACCCCCTGATGCCCACTTAATAAGGACTCTGACTACAGTTGACCCCAGGAGCAGTGTGGCTATTCCCAGGGAAGCTGGTTCCCATTACACCCCCTAAAGAATACTTGTGGAAGAACTGGACTACTGCACCAAAGAGGAGAGCAGCTGGAGAGGAGAATAAGCAGTAAGGCTGGCACAGGGACCCAGTGGAAAATGTTCCCTACACAGTTTGCCACCTGAGAGGCTAGGATGCTTAAGCAAAGTGCTCCAGGTCACTAGGGCTTGCCACTAGGAGCACAGTGTGCCCTAAACATGCAAAATTGCCCAAAGGGACCCGAGATACGAGGAGACAAATGATTTGACCTTTGACCCCTTCAGTGTCGTCACGGAGCAAATGTAACTTTGCCTTTGGAGGATTTCACACCCTGGGGTGGGCCAGTGTCGGGGGGTTGCCATGAGGAATATTTGCCGAATTGGCCCTGGAATGGGCGTACATTGGACCCCCTACCCAGAGATCTAAAGACCGGAGTTGGATCCCAGACCCCTGGGCTTGATTTTCATTATGGGGCGCTGAAACTCCAATTCTGGGCCTCAACTACCACAAGAAGATGTGGAGAGCAGTTGCAGGATTAGAGATGTTGCTGGCTCCCGTGGGGAGTTAATGAAATAATGCCCATGTGGGGAGCCAGCTGATCCAGCCAGGGAGGACTCTTTGGGTTTCCCCCAACAAGCAACAGCCTGCATGGTGCCCAGGTAGACTGGGCTAAAGCAGCTGCAAAGCTGCTCATTAAATATTTATGTTTCCGAGGATGTGCACCATGATGCCCTGAAGGGCTTGATGTTGACAAAGCCATTTCTGCTGCTTGCAGTGGCAGCATGACAAGGATAAAAAGAACTTTTTAGAACAACAGTGGTCCCATGCACTCAAAAATATATGAAGCAATAAATATAGACAAAATCCAATCTATATTTGGAGTGACATGTCCAGCCGGACAGAGGTCATTCACGTTTACTCAATAAACAGTTAATCCATACAACAAGAATACCTTCCACAATACACCAATGTGTTCTCTGGCGCCAGGGAACACATTGCAAGACTGACTAAACCGGCACTATCCTGACGCCGCCCGATTACGCTAATGTAACGCGGCAACTCGCGTCTGATTCTGGGCTGCTGTTTTGGATACGGGCTAATTCTCCCTGCCATTCTAGTACCAGTGCAGTGCCCTGGCAATTTGAGGTTTTATAACGTTAAGGCAAATATTGATTGTCCTGATGATGGTCCCCATGACATAATAGGGGGACCGAAACGCCGTCGACCTGTCTAGCACCCTATACAAAACTTGATTTCCATGTATTGTAATGGTGCTTTTTTGACACTTCTGTATAATTTGAATTTAAACAGAAAAACGTTTGTTTACCTTAAAAAACCCTTCTATGTTTCTAATCTACCTTCTGTACTCACCCCGTTAGTGTTGGGCACAGGCTTGTGTACCACACAGGTGTACTGTGGATGGTATTCTTGTTGTATGGATTAACTGTTTATTGAGTAAACGTGAATCACCTCTGTCCGGCTGGACATGTCACTCCAAATATAGGTTTGATTTTGTCTATATTTATTGCTTCATATATTTTTGAGTGCATGGGACCACTGTTATTCTAAAAAGTATGTTCCCCGAGGTCCCCTGCTGACTGAATTTGGGCCCCTTGTTGTTGTTAATATAAGGATAAAAAGAATGCACAGGAGCTGCAAAAGTGGCGCAGCTCACCCCCAAGGAGTGTTTTCAGTAAGTACTGACCTTGAATTTGTAGGTTCTCCGATGGATTATCTGATCAGTTCATGCATTCTCCAGTCTGGAGTTTGTGCTCTACAGCAGGGAGTGCAGTGCCCTCCAGGTGCTAAGTTTATGGCTGCAGGTTCTGTGGGCCTAAAAGATGTTCAAAAAGACACGGACCATTGGCACATGTTGAAAAAGCTTTATTTAAGGAATGGTTGTCAGGGGACTTCAAGTGCTTTATTGAAAAGTGTTCTTCAAAGCAGTTTGGCAGTGCTTTCATGCGAAGTCTTATGGAAAGCCTTGTATAGTACTAACCAATGCTCTATTTCAATTAATTAAATGACACACCTTCATTTAAAGGGGTGTTAATGCTGATAGTAATACTTAGTCCTGTTAGGCTGCAATGTTTATTACAGATTATGCAAGCAACCTATTGCAATGCCTGGTTACTTATTAGTGCAGAAGGGGATGTCATGCTTTATTGTTGATAATGTATAGATGTAATGCTTTAATAATGGCAATATGAGCACATGATTGCAATGCTTGGCTGTTCTTAATAAATGCAGAGGGATTATGGTTATTGAAGTTGGCGATGGAATAAAATAGTAACATACCATTTGATTTCAATCTTGAAAGCGTACAATATTGACCAAATGCAAACTTACACCCCCCTATTTGGGTAAATGCTGTACTGTACATGAAGGAACTGTGTTGTGAATTTGGGGGTAGTGACTCCCTTTAGGTGGTCAAATGTAATGTTACCAAAGGTAATTCCATCAGCCTTAAGTATATTTGTAAATTACTGCATAGTATTGAGTTGTGTGAGTGTGTGTAATAAATAAATGTACTTTTACTTTTCTAAAGAAAAAGCACAGACTGAACAATTTTTTATTGAGTGTTATTATTGCATGTAAGCAAATGGTGATTATTAGTACACACCACTTCCCTTGAGTAGGCCTTGGACTGCTCTGCTCTTCTACCCCGAGCCAGTTCAACTGTACAATGGGGTGTTTGGATCCCAGTGGAGAGCGAATTACTTGTGCAGGACCCACAACTAATTGCCCATTTCCTCACACTAGGACTAAGCAAGTCATAATACTATGAAATTGCAAATTACATAGAATAAGGGTTTGAGGAGTGATAATTAGAAAAAATTATATTGTGTGAAAAGAAAAAAGGAAAACTCTAATATCAGCAGCGGAAGGATATTTCTCATTAAATGAAAATGCTCAATTTAGATGTCCTAAACAAGCCGCTAATGTTGGACTGTGGTCAATATAGTTATTATCATGGCTGTAAATGCATTTTCTATTTGTTTTAATCAAAGTCACCCTAACATTCTTAGCTACTGCTAAGCACTTGCATGTAGAAAGAAGCAACCTTTTGTATCTACAAAAGGAAGATGCTCTTTTGTTTCATTGAGTAGGGTAGTTTTGAGTCAATTGTTTGTGACATGTGCATTTTGGCACACTGGCGTAACGAAACATGAGGGCCCCCTCTGAAAACTGCATGGAGGGGGCCCTTAAGCTCCCACCCCAGGCACCGTGTGGGCTGCGGGGGCTATTCTTACAACACTGGTTAGGCAATAATCAAGTAAAATCTAATGACCATTGATGAGCAAGTAGTTCCATGGTGTCAACAGATGAGGGATACCATTTAACCAATCAAAGCACTGTGAGACTATCCGTGTGGAAAAAAATATAGGAACAAAAGTCACTGAATTAGGTGCAGGGATTCAAGCCATCCAATCATGAGCAAAAAGCTGACCCAAAGCTTACTATAAATATATTTTAAAGTATTGAATACAATAGGTCTGTACAAACACCTAAATCTGTCTTTAGCAAGACTTAAAAATAAGGCAAAAAAGTATTCTGAGCGTACGTGATCCCTTGGAGAAAACATTTTTTGACTCAGTAAAAATGAATTATTGGATAATTCATAGGGGACTTACAAGAAAGAGTTGTGTCCAAATTCACATTATGACAGTCCCAAACTATTTGCAGCTATTTACATCTTTTACTGATATCAGGCAAATGGTGTCAGAGATCTCCTGAACATTACTCTCGTAGCACATCAGTTCTAATTAGACTCTTTTTAAAAGCATTTTTTTATGAAAGGGTTACCTTCCCTCGTTATGTCCTAGGACTCAAAGGAAAAAAGCTTTGTAATTACTATGATCACAAATTGATAAATAGATGCAATGATGCGGGAAGGCTCTTTTACATAGACACCTCGGTGTTATTGAGCACAAACCCCCACATTGAAAACAAAATCAAGTTGATGCCGAATAAAGACACAGCACCAAACCACCAGATCCCAGTGGTCAACCACAGTGTTTCTCAAAAAATCATTAAAATTTAATAAGTATACCATAAGTCTCCTTTAAAGACAAACAGTAAATGTATGGATGTGGTTTTCATATATTCAGCACACCACCACAAGATTACAGAAGAATTATTTTAATATGGGAACAAGTGTTGCACTGGCAGTGGTACACAGACAAAATATCGAGTTTTAAATTTCGATATACAATTATATCGAAGTTTAAATATCGATGGGACACAATATAGAAGGTAAGTAATAGCGACACTCTTAATATCGATATTAGTAATATCGAAGTTTTGAATATCGATGTCAGTAATATCGAAGTAAATAATTTCGATGTTACTAATATCGATTTTTAAATATATTTTGTGTATATTATGTTGTATTTATTATGTTTTATTATTTATTTGTAATGTAATTTAATTAAATATTGTCTTTTAGTACTGTAGCGGGTTGTGGGTTTATAGAGGAATAGGGTGGGAAGTAATTTAATTATGTTAAATTAATTAATAATTAGTAGAAATTATTAATTAATTCATTGAGAATCATTTTTAAATAATTTTAATTAATTGAATAATTGATAAATATGTTCTGTAGCGGGTTATGGGTTTATAGGGGAATAGGGTGGGAAGTAATTTAATTATGTAAAATTAATTATTAATTAGTAGGAATTAATTAATTATTTGAGAATTAATTGTAATTAATTTTAATTAATTGATTAATTGATAAATATGTTCTGTAGCGGGTTATGGGTTTATAGGGGAATAGGGTGAGAAGTAATTTAATAATGTTGAAATAATTATTAATTAGTAGGACTCATACATTAATTTAAAATATTTGGTAATTATATTTAATTAATTTGGTAATTATTTTTAATTGATTAATTGATAAATATGTTCTGTAGCGGGTTATGGGTTTATAGGGGAATAGGGTGGGAAGTAATTTTATTATGTAGAATTAATTATTAATTAGTAGGAAGCATACATTAAATTTTATTAATTGGTAAATAATTTTAAATAATTGGTAATTAATTTTAAATAATTTATTAATTGATAGATGTGTTATGTTGCGGGTTGTGTGTTTATAGGGGAATATGTTGGGACCTAATTTTAATGTAATTAAGTAATAATGAATTAAAAATAATTGTTAAGTTAATTTTATAATTGTTAATTATTTAATAATTGGTAATTAAATATTATGAAATGGTATGTTTTTCATGATTTTTTGAGGTTACATATATTTTGCTATTCATGTTTTTAATAATTATGTATATGTATTGTAAATGTTTTATATTTATTTAATAGATCATATTTGTATTATTAAAAAAAAATGATAACTATGTTATTTTAACCCCTACGCTATCCAACACTTTCCCTACTGTTGCACTCTCTGGAGTGGGAATAGTAATTTTTACCCCAACGCTATCCAACACTTTCCCTACTGTTGCACTCTCTGGAGTGGGAATAGTAATTGTTACCCCTACGCTATCCAACACTTTCCCTACTGTTGCACTCTCTGTAGTTGGAATAGTAATTGTTACCCCTACGCGATCCAACAGTTTCCCTACTGTTGCACTCTCTGGAGTTGGAATAGTAATTGTTACCCCTACGCTACCCAACACTTTCCCTACTGTTGCACTCTCTGGAGTTGGAATAGTAATTGTTACCCATACGCTACCCAACACTTTCCCTACTGTTGCACTCTCTGGAGTTGGAATAGTAATTGTTACCCCTACGCTATCCAACACTTTCCCTACTGTTGCACTCTCTGGAGTGGGAATATTAATTTTTACCCCTACGCTATCCAACACTTTCCCTACTGTTGCACTCTCTGGAGTTGGAATAGTAATTGTTACCCCTACGCTATCCAACGCGTTCCCTACTGTTGCACTCTCTGGAGTTGGAATAGTAATTGTTACCCCTACGCTATCCAACACTTTCCCTACTATTGCACTCTCTGGAGTTGGAATAGTAATTGTTACCCCTACGCTATCAAACACTTTCCCTACTGTTGCACTCTCTGGAGTGGGAATAGTATTTGTTACCCCAACGCTATCCAACACTTTCCCTACTGTTGCACTCTCTGGAATTGGAATAGTAATTGTTACCCCTATGCTATCCAACACTTTCCCTACTGTTGCACTCTCTGGAGTGGGAATAGTAATTTTTACCCCTACGCTATCCAACACTTTCCCTACTGTTGCACTCTCTGGAGTTGGAATAGTAATTGTTACCCCTACGGTATCTAACACTTTCCCTACTGTTGCACTCCCAGGAGTTGGAATAATAATTGTTACCCCTACGCTATTCAATACCTTCCCTACTGTCGCACTCTCTGGAGTGGGAATAGTAATTTTGCACCCCTATGCTATCCAACACTTTCCCTACTGTTGCACTCGGTGTGCACCTGTTTCAACGCATTTTTTACAACGCACTACTTTTACAACGCATCCATTACAACGCGGATACTGTTACAACTCATGTTTTTAAAACGCATTTTTTTACAACGCAGGTACCCTTACAACGCATACCATTACAACGTAAGTATTGGTAAGTATATGGTTATATTTTAAATGTTATATGTTTGGGGTTAAGGGGTATTTTTAGGGGTTAGGGTCAGTTTTGGGTTTTAGGGTTAAGGGGTATTTTTAGGGTTCAGGGTCAGTTTTGGGTTTTAGGGTAAAGGGGTATTTTTAGGGTTCAGGGTCAGTTTTGGGTTTTAGGGTAAAGGGGTATTTTTAGGGTTCAGGGTCAGTTTTGGGTTTTTGGGTAAAGGGTTATTTTTAGGGTTCAGGGTCAGTTTTGGGTTTTAGGGTAAAGGGGTATTTTTAGGGTTCAGGGTCAGTTTTGGGTTTTAGGGTAAAGGGGTATTTTTAGGGTTCAGGGTCAGTTTTGGGTTTTTGGGTAAAGGGGTATTTTTAGGGTTCAGGGTCAGTTTTGGGTTTTAGGGTAAAGGGGTATTTTTAGGGTTCAGGGTCAGTTTTGGGTTTTAGGGTAAAGGGGTATTTTTAGGGTTCAGGGTCAGTTTTGGGTTTTAGGGTAAAGGGGTATTTTTAGGGTTCAGGGTCAGTTTTGGGTTTTAGGGTAAAGGGGTATTTTTAGGGTTCAGGGTCAGTTTTGGGTTTTAGGGTAAAGGGGTATTTTTAGGGTTCAGGGTCAGTTTTGGGTTTTTGGGTAAAGGGGTATTTTTAGGGTTCAGGGTCAGTTTTGGGTTTTAGGGTGAAGGGGTATTTTTAGGGTTCAGGGTCAGTTTTGGGTTTTAGGGTAAAGGGGTATTTTTAGGGTTCAGGGTCAGTTTTGGGTTTTTGGGTAAAGGGGTATTTTTAGGGTTCAGGGTCAGTTTTGGGTTTTAGGGTAAAGGGGTATTTTTAGGGTTCAGGGTCAGTTTTGGGTTTTAGGGTAAAGGGGTATTTTTAGGGTTCAGGGTCAGTTTTGGGTTTTTGGGTAAAGGGGTATTTTTAGGGTTCAGGGTCAGTTTGAAGTTTTTGGGGTACAGGGTAAAAATAAATTAAATTTAATTATAATTTAAATTATTTATTAGCAAATAAATTAAATTTTATTACTTTGCATTATTTTTGGGGTTGTGGGTCAGTTTTGAGTTTTTGGGGTACAGGGGTACAGGGTAAAAATAAAGTAACATTAATTTAAATTAAAATTAATTTACGGAAATTAAATTATTTAAAATTACATTAAATTATACTTTTAAAATTAAGTTACTATTATATTATTCTAATTAATATATACTTACCAATACTTACGTTGTAATGGTCCGCGTTGTAAAGGTACCTGCGTTGTAAAAAAATGCGTTGTAAATACATGCGTTGTTACATGACCCGCGTTGTAAAAACCGCGTTGTAACAGTATGCGGAGTAAAAGTCCGCGTTGTTACATCATACATCCGTTGCACTCTCTGGAGTTGGAATAGTAATTGTTACCCCTACGCTATCCAACACTTTCCCTACTGTTGCACTCTCTGGAGTGGGAATAGTCATTGTTACCGCTACGCTATCCAACACTTTCCCTACTGTCGCACTCTCTGGAGTGGGAATAGTAATTTTTACTCATACGCTATCTAAAATGTATTTAGCTTCTTTATTAGTATTATGTTGTTATTAATTGTTATCTATGTGATTATTTTATGTAAATAAATGTACTAGTAATTTATTATATTTTTATTTGTTTATAAGTTATGAAAATAATTAATTTAGAGTTAATATTAATGTAAAATATATTATGTACTTATATATTTATTAATATTAATTTGTATTACAGTATGTATTAATTTTAAATATTATAGTACATTTTTAAATATGTTTATTACATTTATAAGTATTATTTTGTTAATATTAGATATTTATTTTATTTAAAAAAACAATATTTTACAAAAAACGATATTTTTGTCATTCTATATTTTATTTTCGATATATTTGTACTTACCTTGTTAGGGATAGGATTCCTATATTTTTGTCTTCGATATTTTTGTTCCGATATTTTTGTATATCGATATTTGTGTTATCGATCACTGGCAGCACAAGGGGCTTGTAAATAAGCCCCGATGCTTACAAATAATGTTTCACCAAAAGCTGCTTAATATTTTGGCATGTTTTTTGTTTCATCTCTCACCTTGCTTTCTGAAAATGGTGACAAGACTATTCTATGCAGCATGCATTAATTGCACTGCTTATCCCAGCTACTAAACTGTTATGATTTATTATGAAGTGTCCTGCACCAGCAGTGGGCTCGATTCACATAGGCAATCTGAGACAAATGTCTAAATTTATGATTGTTGGTATTCACAGAGGTCATTTACCTTTCATATCTTTACGTCTGCAGTCAGGCCATACTCTCCGCACCCGGGCCGTACTCTCTGGCTTTGGCTGTACTCACCGGCTCCGGCTGTACTGTTGCCTCAGGGTGGTTAAAGTGTAATCAATGAGCCAGAATGCAATGTTTACACAAGGGAACATTAAGAACATGCTAGAGGAGGCCATGAAAAGCAGTTTGTGGAGGGAAAAGGTTGTGGCCGGACACTACAATATATCCAAGAAAAGTTTTGTTCTTTGCACATGGTGCATGCAGTGCACAATTTGCGTTCCCGTCAGTGTTGACTTTAGTGTCAAGGGGGTCACACAGATACATAAGGCATCAACAAGTGCACTGCATAATAATACGTTTATCCCAAATCAGACAGTGTTGCCCGGAACTCTGTACATAGAGAGGTACAGTTTAGAAAAAAATTAGGAACACCTGTACATGCACATTCTAATACAGTCACCAAACCAGCTAAATGATGGGGCAAAGTTTGGGGCAAGGAATGGTGGAGTGGAAGGTGGTTATGATATGAGGTGGGTAGTAAGAACGATGTGAGGCAGCTAGGTAAGTGGCCAACCCTTATCCTGGGAAGTTAGAATGAAGATGGGCAGTTGCTTCCCAGTGCCATTAGAACACACTTAGGAGGAAAAAAGATGACAGGTAACCCAGTGATCAATACATTAGAAACGGGCAGTGGTTCAAGAGGGATGTTAAATAATCACAATGTCGAGCATTAAGTAAGGTGCACAGATGATATTGTAACCCTCAAGCTTCTCATTGAGTTTGTAAGTAACTCGTTCATAACCAGCTACTCTGCAGAGCTCGAGCATCCACTCATCACACGTTGAAATAGAGTGCTGCTGCTAATGTTAGAGAATACACATTTTGCCCGCTGAAATTGAGGTTGCTAACCAACAATGATGTTGGGTCATCAGATCTGGTATGCCAGTGAAATCGTGAAGTATGGCCAACTGGCGGAAGGAAAAGATCACAAGTGAGCAGTAGGGGCAGAGGCCTGTCCAAACATCTATCCGGTAACTAGTTAGAAGTAGCTAGATCCATTCAAGACCAGAGAATATGATATGGGGCTGTATTACATAAAGTGCCCCGGAGGCGCAACAGGGTGTTTTCGCCCAGTTTGCACGCCTCTGGGGCACTTTGGTATTAGAGAAGGGACCGCAGATGCTTGTGCAGCACCTTCTGTAATACCAATAATGCTAGCGTACATAGAGCGCCCATGCTATCATCAAGGGGGTGATCCCTCGTTTGCATGGTACCTGTCCCATGCAAATGAAGGAATGCCTTCGCAGGTGCAGAGGCAAAGAAGCCCTCAGGCCTCAGAGACAAAGAAGCTCTCAGGAGGCACACTGACAGGGTGCCGCCCAAAAGGTGGCCCACTGTCAGTGTGCCCCCTGACAGCATCTCTCTGTAGGGGGTATAGGAGCTCTCATGGACCCCCAGACATCCCCTTGCTGGTGGGCGCAGTCACTGACTGTACCCACTTGCAATGGGATCTCTATTTCCCTTTAAAAGTGCAGGTGGGTTGCTGCCTGCACAGTGAAAAACACAGCGGCTGTAAAGCAGCTGCTCCATATTTCACATGAATGTGCTGCACCAGGGCAGCACAAGTTCATGGCTGCCCATAATGTGGTGCACTTTCCTTCATTGCTCCAGGCGCACCTTTATAAAGTGCGCCTGGTGCAATGAAGGACAGTGTGCCGCATGTGTAATGTGGCCTATTGTGTTAAATTAGCCTTCTTACATTGACTCCTAAGGCTGTATTACATAAAATGCACCCAGGGGTGCAACAGGTGTTAGAGCAGGCCTTGCGCACCCTCAGGGCACTTTGGTGTTGCAGTAGGGGCCGCAGATGCTATCGTCAAGGGGGTGTCCCCTCATTTGTATGGGGATGAGCCCAATGCAAATGAGGGAACCTCTGTGCCTCTGCGCCCACCCCATATTACCAACGCGGGCGCAGAGGCAAAGAAGCCCCCAGGAAGTGCACTGACAGTGTGCTAGGTGGCTCAGTGTCAGTGCGCCTCCTGAGAGCATGCCTCTGCAGGTGGTAAAGGAGGTCGCATGAACCCCCACAGACATCCCCTTGCAGGCGGGTGCAGTCACTGACTGCACCCAACTAAAAGGGGATCTCTAATCCCCTTCAAAAGTGCAGGCAGGTTGCCGCCTAAACAGTGACCATGGAGTGACTGTGAAGCAGTTGCTCCATATTTGAAGTGAATGCACTGCCCCCAGGGCAGTACGAGTTCGCAGCAGACCTGGGGCAGGGTTTTCCTCATAATGCGGCATACTTTTAATCATTGCGCCAAGCACACCTTTTTAAAGGTGCACCCGGCACAATGAAGGAAAGTGTGCCACATGTGTAATGCAGCCCCAATTGTATATGGGTATTGTTTTAAAAAACTAGTGACAAAGTCTGAAATCAATATTGTATGCTATCTACACATGGTTGCATTAAGATATTCAATTTGTAATGTTATTTTTAGTTTGTTATCATTTAATCTCATGCACATATCGGACAACATTACACATAAAGCGCATTTTTATTGTTCCCGCCCGGCGCATCTGTAAATAGGTACAGCAGGTGCAAACAGTGAAAATGTGCCCTATTGAGATGAATGTGCTGCCCCCAGGGCAGGTGCAAACTTGTGCTGCCCTCAAGGCAGCATATTCAGGTGAAAAACTGAGCAGCTGCAATCCGTGTTTTCACAGTACAGGCGGCAATCAGCCTGCACTTTTGAAGAGGATTAGAGATCCCCTTGCAGGCGGGTGCCACCTTTTATATGCGGACTGTCAGTGCACCTCCTCAGGGCTTCTTTGCCTTTCCGCCCACATCGGTAATACGGCATGGGTGCAGAGGCAATGGGATTCCCACATTTGCATGGGGCATGCCCCCATGCACATGAGGGAACATCCCCTTCAAGATAGCGCTGGCACTTCATGTGCGCCAGCACTGTTGGTATTATAGAAGGGGTCACAGAAGGGGTCACACAAGTGTCTGTGGCCCCTTCTGTAATACCATGGTACCCCTTGGTGCACAAAACAGGAGCAAACACTTGTTCTTGATTATTTTTGAATATTCTTATCTTTCCCATACAATAGCCAGATTTACGGGCTCTGTGTCTTTATATTTGTACCGTTCAGATTTTTATCAAAATCATCTTCTTATTTCAATTTCTATCATTATTTCATTAACTCCTTCGGTATGTTCATTTGAACATTTACTTTTCTTACAATCGTGTTTTGTTAATATGTACTTACATGAACAATTCTTTCTTGACAAACATTAGTTCAATACATTCCTGTACACACTGAGAGGTCCATATGTGAGCTGAAGTTTGAAAGTTCAAGGATATCTGCACTATTCTGTCTTTTTTTATGTCCCCATTATATTTTCTGGACCCAAATGAATGGTTTTGTTTATTTATTTACCGTTTTATATACCACAAACCTGGCCCAAGGGCATCCGAGCACTTTGCATGAGAACCCGATTTAGGACCTGATTACAATGTTGGATGGACAAGAGTCCGTCCCACATCGTTCTGTAAGTGGGACCGACCGACCTCCTTTTGGCTGTCCCAAACCAGCAATTAGTATGCAACTGAACACTGTTCGGTCACAATCCTAATCTTTACAATGGGAGCATGCATCCCGAATTGAATGCATGGACTCATTGCAAAGAGCAGAGGTGCAGTTTGTCCCTGCACCCTGTGGCAGGCACCTCAAGGAGTCTGCCCCCGGGTGCAGGGATCAACAGGGGAGCACCATAGGTGTCCCCTAGGCCACCATCTGGAGGACTTACACCCATGGGGGCCCAGCTGGGGGACATCAAAATGGGATTCCCACAGTCTTTCTGTGTCGGAAAGGCTGGCACAGAATTGCTGTGAAAATTAGCCATCGTAATCCCTAGGGCAGAAAGAGCTGCCGGCAGGCTCTCTGAACCTGTCGGAAGCCATTCAGGAAGCCCGTTTTGGATTCCTTTTCGACCAACCACATCATAATTGGTCAGTTGAAAAGGAATCCAAACGGGACATTTTGATGCGGTCGGAATGGCTCCGACCTCTTCGAAATCAGCCCCTAAATTGTACATTTTTCTACTTTTCTATTTGATTTGCACAGCACAATGTTGAGAAACAGTCTGGATTAAAGCCCAAATCCTAATTTCCAAAAAGACCAGCTTCTATACCTAGACCACAAACCCCACATATAACTTTCAAGAGGTAAGTAGCATATGTTTTTTACTATTGTTGTGGAATTCACTAGTAGATAATAGCTCCCAGCTGGTATTGTTCACAGTTATGTTTGTTGTATTGATCCTATGTGCAATTTTTAGTATCTCCTTCTTTGGCTGCACTAAACTATTTTAATTTGTTGTGTATTTATCTAAGGCTGTCCTGTTTTATTTTCTTAAATATATTTTTTATTTGTCCTCATTTTTCATCAAACGGTGCCAGGGAAGTCTCAGACTATGTCGGGCCCCAGTCTACCCTCAGGGGGGAGGGTCGAAGAGCCCTCGGGCCATATGCATCCAACCAAGTCAAGAGTCTAAGTCTCAAAAGCAAATAAAGTCGATAGAGGGGAGCGCCTGCCATGAATGCCAACCTGGCTCTCTTTCAACCAATGTTATATTGATGTTTAATCATTGCCTTCTGCTCTCCTTGCCTGGTAGTGAGAAGGACTGGACCTGCGTCTCTCTGACCCAGAACCAGAGTGACTCAAATGGCTTCCTGGCTTGCCTCCTGTTTGAAGTCTCAGGGACATTAAAGACTTCCAATTCATCTCACTGCAGCACCTGGATTCTGCCATTTGAGAGTTTTGCCACTGCAAAGTGGTGCCAATCCAGTCCTGTCTCTTGAAAGTGGGTAAAAAGTGCTGCAACTGCCAAACTCCGTGCATCACCATGGTTGCACAGCTCAAAACTGGTGCAGATCCTTCAACGATAACTCATTGCAGATGATGTGAGGATTGAGTACTATTTTTCGACATTGGTGTGGTGCATCACCCACTTTTCCGATGCATCTCCTACTTTGCAAGGCTCAGAACGATGCATCACACACATCCAAAGGATCGACTACAACACATCGCCTGTAAATGAGCACTATCAACGGTGGACTGAGATCACCGCACTTCGCTCTCCCATATCCTCTTTATAATAGTGGTTGGTGTACAGCCATTCCTGCACCCGCCGCTGTTAGGTGCAACTGCAGCAGCAGACCAACAATATAGAAAATAATGAAATGGTGCACCAGTGGCAGTAATTTGTTCACTACTGTCAAGATAATGAGTCTGGCGAAGTATTCAATTTTGTCATCAGTTTTATTTAGTTGGTACAAAATAGCATCATCCAGCTAATGCGGTTCATTCAGATTGGTTGTTTGAACTACATAAAAGCTGTGTATAATACATACATAAAAACATAAATATACACATATTAGACACATCTGCACAAGAGAAACAAAAATTATTATTTATTTTCTTTACACAATTTTGGAATGTCCAATCACAAAAATACATTTAAAAAATACAAACCTCACAACATAGATACATTTGTAACAAACCATACTTTCTAGAAGAAATGGCACACATGCAAAAACATTCTAATGCATGGAAGTGATTATTCTCTGGGATTAATCCGTTAGAAAGTGAAAGCTGAAGAAAAAAGCAAGAAAGACAATAACAAAACATTTAAAAAAATCCATACATGTGATGGGACTATTATCAGGGTGCTACACTTAAAAAATTAAGCCGCCTGTAGAGCACCGTACCGAACCCAGACAATGAGAGCACAGGTGAGAGAATCAAAAGATTATACAAGATTACAAAAAGAAAAACAAAGAGAAAATGTGTGATATTGTCCAGGAGAGCGGTGTGAAAAGAAAACATGTAAGAAAGTGTAGAGGGTGATGGGCTCCACCACCATGGCAAAGTGGTAGGTAACAGGGAATTATGTATCCCACATAATGGCTTCACAGGGGTTAGAGGTGATTACACATTGTAAAGGCCACATACCTAATTATCAATATTCCATGTATACGTAATCAAATAACGTCATAGGCCTTCTACACCAAGAAGCCATGCACCATAGGAATGAATTTAGGCATTGCAAAGATTAATAGCACATGTCTAATAATTTTGGGCAAGTGGCCACATGATAATGCCACCGGTATGATAGCCCAAGCAACACCTGCCTAAACTACTGAAAAACATATAAGTAAATAAAATGCAATTAATATATTAAACCTATTACAGCTGAAACTACAATGCCCAAAATGCACTGGGCCCTCTAGAAGAGCAAATATGGAACAGATAACAAAGTGGTGTACTAAGCGACAGACAGCTCAAACACGTGGTTAGTGTTGTTGTGAGCCCACATGAATTCCAAACATCGTAGAAAATGTGCCACACATTCCCACACACAAGCAAGGTCCTCACGTGCTTGGTTACAAGTATCTCCAGCTCACATTATTCATGTTGAGCACAGCGCCTCTCCGCCGTAATGGTGGAAAGTCAGTATAACCAAATAATGCAAAATTCAAAATAAAGCGTGTATGCATGCGCTGTGCACATAGCCATGCCACAATCTTATCCCTGTATTAAAATATATATTGTATTGCTGCATGCCAGAAATGTATAAAGGCACAAACACCCTAGCTAGATGCAACACACATCATTTTCACCAAGACTATTAAATCCCAATAAGGGAAAACACACGTACATAACCAATATACTGCGTCTGGCGTGCAAAGTTGCACAATACAAATCCATTTGCCATACTCGTATAGTGTAATAAAATTACTCTGGTCATATCTCACTAGAGTATACGGCACATACATCAAGTATAATATGCAACCTCCTCTGTGGCACTCACCCGTAATACCTCAGTCGGAAAAGATTTCGGAAAACTCCCAGTTCCGGTGTTGTGTAATATCTGGTATCCCCTTGGGATCGTGTATCCCCTTCACTTCGGCCGTTTACGCGCCACTAAATATGCTTCACGTTGCCAGAAAAGGCCGCTGGCCGCTGCATCGATGATGCAACTGTCGTCCCCGCGTTCTTGCCCCAAACCCCTTTTCCATTAAGTTTAAAAAGTAACGGAACTTTAATAAGAGAAGGTGACAATAAGTCAACCATACAAACCAAACACTTGAATATATGGTAAGGGATGAAAGACAGGGCCAAACATGTAAATACAAACAAAAATGAAAAATGGAGATGGAGAAAATAGAAATCAGAGAAAATAATACAGAGTTCCCCACGAAACCACGAGTAACAGCGTTACCCACGCATGATATAGGTGTCCCAAAACCACCTCCAGCAAAAATGGTTAAATGGTGAAAATAACAAACCTAATGGAACAAAAATAAGAATAATAACCATAAATGAGGGAGTATGCAAACGAAGGATGCCTTTCTGCTATGTCACACAGCTGTAAACCACTACATGGCGAATACATGCCCAAACCACCTCAATTATGTTAACATGAGGCCACCTATGACAAGGGTAGGTCACCCAAGACCATTGCAGACAGAAAGCAACAACAAAAACGTACACCTCAGTCCCCTACATACATAAACAGCCCAGTCTCCACACTCCCCTACTATCATAATGGGAAGAGCTTCATCCATAATTGAAGGCCAAAGGACATGCCAATGCCAGTGGAGAGAAGGGAACATCAACCTGTTACTAATACCCGAAGGATATGGGGTCTCAATAGGTAGAAGAGAACGTGCAAGTACCTCTCAAAAAAGAAGAGGAAGTTGCACTGGGTCCAGATAGGTAATCTGGATATGCCAGCTCAAGAAGGACACGGAAGTCCAAAGACACACGTGAAGTGAGGTGGTGCCTCACACGTAATGTTTGTATTGACAATGTATAAATAATCAAACAAATCGAGAGAGAGCCAGGTAAGCCAGGGGCAATCCATCCCCAATATGTCAACAAGCCATCAGACATGTAGGTTGTGTTGAAGGAAAAGGGTCTGTAAAGTCAAGGCATACTGTTCTCGGAACTGGCATTCCATGCAATCGTCACAAACCCAGGAGCCATGAGCAACAACTGACATAGCATAGAGTGTGGAATATAGATACACAGCGTCCAGCCAAAAACCAAGGGCCTCATTTATGAAAAGTGACGCATCGCTGCGTGAAAACAGCGATGCGTCACTTTTCACTGCGCACTCCTTACGACATTCCTGATGCGTCATATTTAATGTATGACGCATCATGTCGCAAGGAATTACAGATACGTCAGTATTTCTGACGTATCTGTAAGCGCAAAAGTGACGCATTGCTGGAGTGTGTCACAAAAGTGACGCAACTCCAGCAATGCGCCCTTTCACACGGGGAAAGCCCCATGTGAAAGGGCTTGCGTCAGTCTTACGCCTGCTGTGAGGCAGGCGCAAGATTTTGACGCAACAGCGTCCTAAAAGTGACGCAGTGAAATCTCATAGATTTCACTGCGTCACTATTACGAGGCTTTTTGCGGGGGAACGCCCCTCTGCATACATTATACCTGACCAAGGTATAATGTGGCGCAGGGGTTTAAAAAGTGATGCATCTACCTAGATGCGTCACTTTTTAAATATGGCGCAACAAGGCGCATTTTTTACACCGCTGGTGCGTCACAAAAAGTGACGCACCGGCGGCGCAAAACTGACGCAAGGCCTTCATAAATAAGGCCCCAAGAACATACAAGTTACTGTTGTTACACCCATGTGTCACTTGATAAAATAATAGCTCATTGTAAAAACAGAGGTTCAGAGATGTAGGTAACAGGGTCCTTAAAATCAAAGCATTCTATTTCCTCGTGTGGCTTATTATACAAATCACCATAAATCCCAGAAATTATGGAAAGCAAATATCATAGCATAGAGCATCATGTATAAATGCACATAGTTCAGCCAAATTCACACACCAGACAGATTACTGTTATTGTACCCTTGTGTCACTTAATAAAGGAATAGATAATAGTAAAGACAGAGGTCCAGAGATGTACGTAAGATGCACTATGCACCCACGCTCATTGGCGTGTTAGATTGGTAGGGCAGCCATTCACCTTATCTCATAAAATAGTGAAATGTATTGTTCGTGTTGTGCCCCTTGATCACAGATTGTAATCTGCAAATCCACTAGGTTTCACTTTGCATCACTGCCAATACTCTGTTTCCACCCCTTGGGCTAGCCTTGATGTGGTCAGTTCCTTAGAAGCAAGTGGGATTCTCTATGTGAGCTACCCTATAGTGGTCCGTTATGGGGTATCTCGGATCAGAATATGTAAGAGCTCTGCGATGTTCCTGGATTCTGGTCTTAAGACTGCGTAATGTACTGCCCACGTAGATCCAATTGCATGGGCAGCCAATATGTATACCATGTGTGATGTATTGCAGTTTATAAAATGATTGATCTTATGTATCTGCTTAGTGTTAAAGAGAAATTCCTTCAGTTTATTGTGCCCAAATTGACATGTCGCAGTTGTTGCTTGTGAAAAAGCCCAACGGTCCCACGGGTAGCCAAATTTTTTGTGGGGGGAGTAGATGTGACATGACAAGAACAAAGGGATTCACGTACGGTGCGGCCCCTCCTGTACACTATTGTGATGTTGATGTCTGGGCATAGCCTGGGAATGTCCCATAACAAATGCCAATGTTTCCTGAATGCCTTTCAGTTCATTTAGTCTTTATTTCGAAATAAAATTCATAAAAGACAGCAGATATAAAAACATTATCAACATTACAACATTTTACAATGGATCCCCAGATTTATAAGAGGGTTTACCTACAAACAATATACAAACATTAAAAAAATCAGGTTGAGTTAAAAGGGGTTACAATTTCTTTACGCGAATTAGCCACATCCACCCCAAAAATTTGGCAACACAGATCACAGATTTTTGAGTGCGTAAATCGCGTAATTTCAACAGGGCAACACGATTCTCCCTACAATTTAAACTTTTACAAATTGGTTTCAACCATTGCAATCTAGGTGATCGATATGCCGGGCAGGCAAAGAATATATGACCAACACTTTCAACCTGGTCAGGACAAAAAGGGCATTTATTACTTGTATTCTTTGTCCACTTCGCAGTAAAGGAGTTGATCGGCAAAGTTCCCACCCGAAACTGATGATGCAGCTTGCGGTCAAGTGTTTTGCATATCAAGTCCCAGTAGGGTTCAAGGAATGGAGTTACCTTATGCGTTAGGAACAGTCCCGTTAGGCTATTTCCTGATGAGAGGGTGATCAGTGCAGATTTCTTTGCGGCCCAAAATAACTCTTTGTATTCCACTTTAGATGGGAACCTAGAACATTCAGGGTGTAACCACAGTTCAGGGAGGCCCATAGAATACAATATTTGTTTGACCTCCCGCAGCCATGGGATTTTCTGAGCACCCCACAATGATCTAACCTCGCCCAATTCGTGAGCGAATAAACTAAGCTCTTCGGTCGTCCAAAGGCGACGCCAAAGAGCCGCAAGACGGTACTGTGCCATCTCATTCAGCGGTCTACAGCCTAAGTCTAGAAGCAGTGGTTTTACAGGTGACGATTGAGGGAGTCCCACTAAGTTCCGAAAAAACCTGTTCTGTGCTGTGGTTAGTGCTGACAAGTCTTTGTAGCCCCATATGTCCGCACCATACAGGGTAGCTGCATTAACCTTGGCCTCATAGATTTTTAATGCCGGTGTGATACGTTTGGTCAAGGTTTTTTTCTGTTCCTTCAGCAAGCATCCTGTAAGGCGAACAAATTTAAGAATTAAAACCTCCAACTGGGGATTCCACGTAAATTGATGGTCAAGGGTCACGCCCAAATAAGTCATGACTTTGACCTGTTCAATTGGGACACCATCTAATAAAAATGAACTTTTAATTGGTTTATTTTTGTTAAAAATCATAAATTTAGTTTTGTCAGCGTTAATCTGAAGGTCGTTTAATGTGCAAAATTCAGCAAATCTGTTTAAGGCAGCTTGTAGGCCGCTCCGGGTCTTTGATAGGAGCAGGGTGTCATCGGCAAATATTAACATTGAATATTTCGATCCCCCCAGGGTGGGAGCATCCGTTTGTACTTCATTAAAGAATGCAACCACCCGGTTGATAAACAAGAGAAACAGGGTAGGGGCCAACACGCAACCCTGCCGGACCCCACGTTCGACAGGGAAGCTAGTGGTCACCTGACCCTGTTTCCCCCATCTTACACGGGCAAAGTTATCCTCATGTAAGCGCCTGACCAGCTCTAGTAGTTCAGGTGGAAGGCCCATGAGTCTGAGGGCTTCCCAAAGTTTAGCCCTGGGAACCAGGTCGAATGCCGACCTGAGATCGACAAAGGCTGCGTAAATGACACCACGGCCCAGAAAAACCACCTTCCAATACAGCATGGTAAGACGAAACACCTGGTCTAGGGTGCTGGTGCCTGATCTAAACCCTGCCTGCATGGGGGAGAGTATGTTATTCTGCTCAATCCACCCCTGTATTCTAGCCAGGGCCATTCGTGATACCACTTTTTGAATAGTATCGATCAGGCTGATGGGGCGATAGTTTTTTGGTGAAGATCGGTCCCCTTTCTTATAGACTGGAAGTATCTCAGCCCCTTTCCAGGATTGTGGCACCCTTTCCCCTGCTGCAATAGAATTTGCCAATGTTGTTATATAAGGGACCAACAGATCAAGATTCAATTTAAAAAGGTCCGCTGGTACTGCATCAATACCTGGGGCTTTCCCAGACTGGATAGAGCCTAGTGCCTGTTCAGTATCAGAGGTACAAAAGGTGAGCCTATCCCCATAGGATACTAATATAGTCCCTGCTGAGGGCTCGCCTGCCAACTGGACGATATTGGGATCTTTGAATTGAGTGGAAAAAAATTCCACCCAATCTGCAGCGGAAACATGATTTTCAGGGGTCAATGAATCTGAGCCCCTACCCCATCTGACTAACTCCCAAAACTTAATTTGGTTGGACGACTCACAGGCTTGAAGGAGATCAAGCCAGTACACATCATCCCATTCCCTTTTAGCTTCCCAAATAATGCGTTTGTAAGCCTGTCTCGCTATCCTGATGTCTGGAGTGTTTCTGGATTTAACTGCAGCAATTAAGATGCCATGGGCTTCTCTGCAATTTTTATTATACCAACCTTTGAATGGCTTCCCTTTCTGTTTTCTACATGGCCTAGTGAGAAGATCCCTAATAGCTGCAAAACATGCCTCGTGGAGATCAACAATAGTGGGCTTTACCCTGTCATCAAGAGATATAGCAAACATCCTATCTCTAGTGTCTAGGACCTGTGCTTCTATTTGACAGACAAGCTCTTGGTCAGCTATGACCCTTGACCATTTGACCCGTCTTCTGTTATCACACAGAACTAGGTCTGATGTGATACAAGCTGTTTCTGTCTGAGGGAGTCCTAGACCAGGGACCCTAAGTGCAAGTGAGAGTGGGTTATGATCGCTCTCTGGCCTGGTTTATATTGACATATCAATTACAGAAGCCCAGGATTCGATGTTGATCAATATGTAATCGATGCGACTCGAACTAGACCCATTGTCAAAGGTTGGTTTTCCCGCCTTGTCAGTCAGGCTGCGGCCATTCACCGCTCGGAGCCCCCATTCCAGGCAGAGCCCAAGCCAGTGAAGGGCAGCCTCCGTACCCCTGACAACCCTATTTATTGCTAGCGGGGGAATATTCCAGACAATATCCTCATCTATCCTTACATCCTCGGCAAGACTCGGGATGGGTTCAAATGAGCAGTTCAGGTCACCAGCCACAATAATGAGCTGGTCACTTTTATACTCATTTAAGAATTCTTCCAAATCATTAAGGATAGGTTGCTTCCTTCCACCCTGACAACCTCGGGCATAGATATTAATTAAATCAATATCCTTACAATTTTCCTTGCTTAGGGATATACAAAGAAGATCAGTATTCTTCACCCGGATTTCCCTGGCGCTGAAACCAAGTGAGTTTTTTATCCATATAGTAAGACCACCCGAAGCCCTACCCCTGGGGCCCTGGGTAGCTGGTTTATAAAAATTTAGGAAGCCTACTCTAAACAGGGGATCAACTGACCAGGTTTCTTGGAAAACGATGATATCATATGTGGTAATATAATCTACCCAATCATTGTTGTCCAAGCGACCCCTTAATCCTGCTATATTCCATGAGGCCACCCTAATTTCGTTATCTGGATTACTGGGGCTGGAGGTCTCAGATTGGCCCTGAACTCCTAGTTCAGTCGGGATTAGATTATAAACATTGCCCATTGCTGATTGTGGGCCTGATGCTGTCATCGAGCAAGCCACAATAGGTACTGACAGGGTGGGTGGAGTAGAGTCTACTGGATGTTCTTAAGCAGCCACCCCCGAGTCAGTCAACCTCCTCCAAACAGCCAAACATATTTGATGTGGGAACCCCCTGCCACCAGGTGTTCTGGTTATACCCACCAATCCCATATCCTCTGTGCCTGGGCTTTTGGATTGTCGTCCAAGACCCGCCCATTCCAAGCTGTCGTTGAGGAGGATAGAAAAAGCTGAGGGGTCTAACAACGACTGAGTGGTCCTCTGCGCACGAGGCCCACGAGCAAAGATGCTGAGCTGTATGGGGGTCAGCAAAGGACACCACTATACAATCACCAGTAATGGTTTTGTGAGTGGGTCCAACCCATGGTACTCTTCGCACCATTAGTACATGACTTCTTTGATGACTAGGTAGCTGTCTATTCGTATTAAGCCAATAAATGACCTTATTTTTGAGAGACCAATGATCTTCTTTAGTTTGTGGGTCAAGAGCAGGTACACCAGCTAAAACAATGACATATGGACATGCCTCTAGTGGTAAGTCAATATAACCACCAAGGAAATTCGGTCGACTAGATTCTAAAGATGGCATATTCTTGTTAGTCAAATGGGTAGGCTGTTGTACAACATCTTGTGGCCTAGATTTAGAGCGTGCTACATTCTGTTGTGGACAGGTTTGAGCCCTAGCATTAGATGGTGCTGTAGTCTTTGTGGGACAAGCTTGTTGCCTGGGTTTGGGTGGTACTGGGTCCTGGGATGGGGGACAAACGCCAAGGTTTGAGATAGTATTAGCGTTGTCCCCAATTTTCGTGCGGGGTTTTGGTACGGGTTTAGGACCTGGAGGTGGGGGGTTCGGGGGGCCCGAGGGTTCTGATTCTGGTGCCTGGGAAGCTGAGCCATCCCCCTGTGGGAACCTAGCTTCCATTTGCTTTAGACTAAGGCTAGCCAATGTGACTATAGTCCTGTCCATTTCTAACAAATGATTTTCCATTCTGGAGAGTCTAAGTTCCAGAGGGGAAAGTAACTTTTTAAGTGTGTCCCAAACAGTTTTTAAAAATTCCTCATCCCCCCTCCTATCCCCATCTATCGCACACAAACTACTCTCCTTTGACCCTTCCTTACTCTTTTCAGGGAAAATATCCACCGAAGGATCCAGCATCACACTGCTTGGGGCATGGATATTATCACTGCCTAATGGTGCTATATTAGCTTTATCTTTTCCTTCTCTAAACCCAAATGTGGCCAATGGCCGCCTACTATTAAAAAACTGGGATCTCGCAATTTTGGCCTTTTTGCGAGCAAAAGTAGACCTAGCAAGACTTTTTTTCTGTTGAAGGGCAACCTTTTTATCATTAGCAGCAATCTTGGGCACGACAATTTTTACTGGGGAGCTTGTACCAGCCACACATGTAGGTGGTGCAAACTCCTCCGGAAGTGTTAGTGTAGGTTCCTTAACTAGCTCAGAGGGGGATGTGCTTAGCGAGTGGTGTATATCTACCACAGTAAGTAACGGGCGAGGGCCAGATGTTCGCTCAGGGGTTAGCGCTAGGGCAAGGTTTCCTAAGGATGATTTTTTGGAAGAAGCAATATTTAAAGACAATTTACGTGCAGCATCTAGTTCTAGGAAAACCCTATGCTGCATTTTGTTATTTTCCGCATCAATGGCCAAGTTGGTCCTTGTGAGGAAATCATCCAGGGTCCCACTAGGTTTGTTAAGACCCTTGGCAGTTTTACTGCGACTTCCCCGTGTACACATGATCGAAAACAACAAGGAACAGTAGCACAAATAAAATAACACAGATGGTGAGAGAGTCAGCCAAGGGATATGGCCCAGCCCAGACCTCTTAGACCTCGAACGGCCTCAAACGGCCCGCTCTTAGCCCGGTCTTTGCCCCGGGCTGCGTCCCGCGCTGCGGGAGAACGAACACTGTTTATAGTAGTTGGAAAGGGCGGAGGGCGGAGCTACAGGGAGAGCGGACCGGAAGGTGGGCTCGGTCTTGCAGGGACACCTGGGTCAGGTAGTCCCTGCACGCTCGCAGCCCTGTAGCTTTGCTAGTCCCAGAGTCCTTCCCCAAATACCTCCACAGGAAGCAGGCAGAGTCCGTGCTAGATCCATGGCGAAGCGGCACCCGCGGAGCGGGTGCGGCGAGCTGCTGATTACAGGAGCTGGAGCTGCAGGTAGCGCGAGTCCAACAGTGCGCTAGTCTTTAAGGCAACAGTGAGGTGTCCCAAGGGTCCAGGGCCAGTGCAGGTGGTTTTAATGGCAATCCGATGGGCGGGGGGCGGAGCTACAGGGAGAGCGGACCGGAAGG
Source organism: Lissotriton vulgaris (assembly GCF_964263255.1). Taxonomy (NCBI): domain Eukaryota; kingdom Metazoa; phylum Chordata; class Amphibia; order Caudata; family Salamandridae; genus Lissotriton; species Lissotriton vulgaris. The sequence goes on from NC_141696.1 coordinate 783,667,146, forward strand.
TGGGCTCGGTCTTGCAGGGACACCTGGGTCAGGTAGTCCCTGCACGCTCGCAGCCCTGTAGCTTTGCTAGTCCCAGAGTCCTTCCCCAATTACCTCCACAGGAAGCAGGCAGAGTCCGTGCTAGATCCACGGCGAGCTGCTGATTACAGGAGCTGGAGCTGCAGGTAGCGCGAGTCCAACAGTGTGCTAGTCTTTAAGGCAACAGTGAGGTGTCCCAAGGGTCCAGGGCCAGTGCAGGTGGTTTTAATGGCAATCCGATGGGTGGGGGCGGAGCTACAGGGAGAGCGGACCGGAAAGTGGGCTCGGTCTTGCAGGGACACCTGGGTCAGGTAGTCCCTGCACGCTCACAGCCCTGTAGCTTTGCTAGTCCCAGAGTCCTTCCCCAATTACCTCCACAGGAAGCAGGCAGAGTCCGTGCTAGATCCACGGCGAAGCGGCACCCGCGGAGCGGGTGCGGCGAGCTGCTGATTACAGGAGCTGGAGCTGCAGGTAGCGCGAGTCCAACAGTGCGCTAGTCTTTAAGGCAACAGTGAGGTGTCCTGAATACCTTAAATAGTTTGTTATTGAGAACAGTGTACTTTGTGTAGAAGGCTAGTTTTCTCCCAGATTGCACAGAATCAGTTCTTTTCTACAGAACTTCCTGTCTGCACTCTTTCAGTGTGTCTGAGCTGGGTAAGCAAATTGCTCTCTGTTCGCCCCATTCTAGTTTCTTGTGATTTCACCCCCTGTGGAAGAAGCATTGTTTATTATCTTCTATATTCTCACGGAATTTGCATTCGTCACTGCAGATGCGCCTAGTGCGTACCATCTCCCCATAAGGGATGTTATTGACCACAAATTTCAAATGTTCCGGTACATAGTGCTCTGCACAACCCCATCCTTGACATAAAAATGTATGTCCAAAAAATCTATGTGTTTCTTGTGATGGTGCATAGTAAGTTTCATGTTATAGAGGTTAATATTCAGGTATGCCAGGTAGGTGAGTAGAGAGTCCTTCGGGCCCGCCCAGATACAGTTAATGTCATCTATGTATATCCCCCAGAAAATGATGTACTTATTTCAGGGGGAGGCACCTCTGCCCCAGGCTTGCTCCCTCTCATACCAGGCCATAAATAGTCTGGCATAAGAGGTTGCAAACTGGGAACCCATGGCGTCTCCCTCAACACTTTCTACGTGTTTTCGTTTCACACCTCTCTCCTGCACAATAACACAAATTTTGTCTTTTTTTTTCTTTTTGTAATCTTGTATAATCTCTTGTTTCTCTCACCTGTGCTCCCTTTTTCTGTTTTCTGTACGGTGCTCTACAGGTTTATTTTTTAAGTGTAGTACCCTGATGATAGTCCCATCACATTTTTTTAATGTTTTAATGTTTTGTTATTGTCTTTCTTGCTGTTTTCTTCGGCATGCACATTTTTAACGGATTAATCCCAGAGAATAATCACTTCCATGCGTTAGTAATGTTCATGTATGTGTGCCATTTCTTCTAGAAAGTATATTTTGTTACGAATCTATCTATGTTGTGAGGGTTGTCTTTTTTAATGTATTTTTGTGATTGGACATTCCGAAATTATGTAAAAAAAATAATAATAATTTTTGCAGATGTGTCTATTATATGTATATTTAAGTTTTTATGTATGTATTATACACAGCCCTGATGAAGGTCAAGCAACAAATCTGAATGAAAAGCGTTGGCTGGATTATACTATTTTGTACCAACTTAATAAAACTGATGACAAAATTGGATACTTTCCTGGACTGATTATCTTGACAGTAGCGAAAGAAATACTGTCACTAGTGCACCATTCCATTAATTCTCTACAACGCATCTACTCCTCTGCTCTATGCATTGGGTCTTCATCGACGACGCAATCAAGGTACTTTGCAGTTGGAAAAGCTTGGTATATCATGGTATGCCTGAACATTTTTGATTTGACCCAGTCTAGTGTGACCAAATAGCTCTGGTTGGCACCTTATGCTTTTAAGCACTATATTTAAAGCTATTCTGTAAAATTGAATAACTACAGTTCTGCTCATTGGATGTTTGTTGTTTTGGTCTTATTATTTTCATTAAATTAAGCTCTATTATTCTAACCAAATGTGGAATCTTTTTGTATGGTGATTTTATTGGTTTACTGTTTTAGGTGTTGCATACATGCATACTGCCTTTTAAGTGAAGACTGCCTGCTCTGTGCCTAGCTACCAGGGGTGAGCACAGGTTAATATAGGGTGTGTATCTGAATTACCCTGACTAGGATTGTGGTTGTTGTTTGAACAGGGTGCATACCTCTGTCAACCAGAAAGACAATTTCTAACACCCATCAATACTCTGCAGTTGATGTACAAGAAGCACACCCGCATCAAGGCTTAAAGGGTTTTGTGGGATAGGTGATGGTGTGACCATGTATTAAAAGGAACACAGTCACCTTGGAGTTCCATTATATTACAAAATAACTCAGACTTCAGCCTTGTTTTGCTTTATGGTCACAGAACTCCTTGATGACTTGCAACATCATTATAATCTATTGCAGGGGGAACTTTATGCCATATATAAAATGAAATATGTACAATTGACTGAACATCGATGCAACTCTGCAATAAAGGTCACTGCGGCAAAGAGAATAAAACTCAGGTAAAAAAGTCAGTAAACATTTGCTGGATGAGTAAAGAAATAAACGAAAGCCTCTGTCCCCTTGCTGCGGAAAAAAAAGGAGGTTACACTTGCGCTGGTGCAGCTGAACATGCAGAATTAAAACCAGATAGTCAAGAAAACACGGATCTACCAATTAAAACCGTTGGAAATACCACTAGAAATACCCATAAATATCACGCTGTCTTAACACGAGGAGAAAGTGAAAGCAAAAAAAGCAAAAAGGAGGAAACTCCTTCTAATACTAATTACTTCACAAGATCCAGAGCAAGAAAGGGAGCAGGAAAGCTCTCAGGAACTATCCCTCCTGTGCAAGAAGGTCTAGAAGAAGGAGTAAGGAAATCAGCATACTGTCTTAGGAATCAAAACTTAAGTAACCAGAGCCTACAATATACAATAAAGAGAAAGTGCATGACCCCCAAGAGCACCAAAAAATCTGTGAAAATCCCCTCACGATTAGAGGAACTAACGGAGACCATAAAAAGTAGAGGATCAAAGAAATCCAAAGATAAGATAATAAAGATTACTCCTTCATTGAGGTCATATTTTAAAATACAACAAGTGGTGCAAGTGAGAGGCGGAAACCACGCTCGGGACAGTAGTGCGACCAACTCAATGAATATAACGAGTACAAAAAATATATCTGACATATCTCCTGTACAGTTTTCAAGCACAACAATAGGCACTCAGAGCACTAATCACTCTCTTTTAAAAGAAATTGAAGAATCTGCGGAAGGAAACATGCAGTCAGCAGCTCCTCCAGACCCTTTTACAAAGATGACTTCTTCAACGGAAGACACACTGTTACTAACTCAGTCTTCACAGCCAGTTTCATTAGGTCAACCAAGTACGAGCACTTCACCACATATTGAAATCGTACATGACATAGAACCCCAAGATTTTCAAGAGACCTATGAAGAGGAGCAAGAAACCGTAGACAAAAGCGAGACAGGAAAATTTTTAGAGCTATGCCTGGATAAAATGATGGAAAAAATAATGGGGGAAATGAGAGAAAAATTTGCAATTTCCGAGACGAATCAGAACAAAATACAAGAGGCGGTAGAAAATCTAGATCAAAAAATAAATGACTTAGGGGTCAGAGTTGCAGCAGTTGAGAGTGAGTTGGGCTCCCTAAGCAAAAGAGTGGACAACGCTCAAAGAGAGATAAGACATTTAAAGGACAACGATAAAATAGTCAAGGAGAAACTTGAATCTTTGGAAAACCAGGGAAGAAGAAATAATATACGCATTTTGAACGTCCCTGAAAGCTCAGAAGGAACGGATATCAAGGCCTATGTAATATCTCTACTAGAAGACTTCCTTCCATGGACAAAAGACTGTGATTTAGCGGAAGACATCCAAAGAGTCCATAGAGATCCTTTTAGGAAGAGCAAAGAGAAGAAAACTCCAAGGAAAATCCTGGTAAATTTCAGAACATATACCCTAAAAGAGAAAATATTGAGCGAGGGTCTGAAAACTGGAAGTTTCAACAAAATGAACTGGTCATTCCGCATCAGATCAGATATTTGTAAGATTACGCAGGACCGGCAATGGGAATTGGGGCAATATATGCAGGAACTAAAATCACTTGGAGCAAACGTACAACTAAAATTCCCCGCCTCCCTCAGAATAATGTGGCGAAACAAAATGCACAACCTAAGGGATCCGAAGGAGGTAGAAAATCTCATTCAGTTAATAAAAGACCAAATCGAAATTGACAAACTGAATAAGGAATAAACTTTCAAAAACAAGAGTTATATGGAAAAAAACTTGTCACACTTGATATAGTACAAATAAGAATGAATTAAAAATAGAAAACTGACAATGGAACACATTTGGGGAAACGCAAATCTTTCTCAAACTTAAAAGAAGAAACTACCTGGAGAAAACGGAACACGAAAACCGGGTGAAATACACCTGAAAAAAGAAAAAAGGAGGCTTCCCCTGGGAGGGAAACCAAAGGAATTCACAAAAATGCAACACTGTAAATACACACGGGTGGGGAGCAAAGTAGGGAAAAAAACAAAAAAAAATCCTCAAAATTGGAATATAAAAAGATTGGCAAGGGGGTTAAATGCTGCCTCAAAGGTAAAAACATCTTAAAATGGCAAAAGAGAAATCAATAAAAATCATAACATGGAATGTTAATGGGCTTAGAACTCCGTCACGAAGAAGAAGAATCATGGAATATCTCAAAGAAATAGAAAGTGAAATTATTATCGTACAAGAAACTCATTTAACAAACGCAGAATGGTCTCATTTAGCAAAAAACCTAAACTGGATTGGAGCAAGCATACACACAACGCAAGAGTGTAACACAAAGGAAGTAGCAATTATCATAAAGAAATCTCTCAACGCCAAAATAGAACTGGATAAAGCGGATAGCAAAGGTAGATGGATAATCGCCAAAGTCAGAATTGAAGAATGTATTCTTTCTATTGTGGGATATTATGGCCCCAATAGGGACGACGCTGAACCACTTAAAAAGCTTTATTCTGAACTCCTCACATACCCAGCTCCAATCATAATGGGAGGGGATTTCAATCTTCTTGGAGATCCTAAAAATGATAGATCCCCACCAACAAAACAATGGAACCTACCAAAGATGAGGGAATGGTTAGGAACCTATAAAAAAGATTTAATGCTAGAAGATATGTGGAAACTAAAAGGAGTAAAAAACTATCCATTTACCTTACACAACAAAAAATTAGGACACAAATCAAGAATAGATTTCTTTTTAATAAGTAAAAATTTGCGGGATAAAGTTAAAAGTATCGAACACTTACCCGCACATCTATCAGACCATTCTGCCGTCCAGTTAAACATAACACTTCCACAACTACAAACGCCTAGTAGGTGGACCGTTGATCGTACAGTTCTCAGGGATGAGCGATGCGTGGAGGGACTCATAACAACCACTCGACAATACTTTGAGGATAATGCAACAGGTACAACAAAAAGAATGACATGGGACGCTTATAAAGCGGTAATAAGAGGAAAACTGCTTAACCTGGGTGCCTATAAACACAAAACAAAAAAACAGGACATCATGAAAATGGAAACAGAAATCAAAGAAGCTGAATTACACTTAGAATGTGATGTTCCAGATGAACAAAAGGGAAAATTGGAAGAAAAACTTCGCAACTCCAAAGAAGACCTGACAATTTATCTAGAGAACATAATTAAAGAGAAATGGGAGAGCAGTAAGTTAGCAAACCATGAATATGGTGAAGGATGTGGAAAATTCCTAGCTTGGAAAACGAAAACAGATCAATCCAGAAACAATATTTTAAACATCTATAATCAGGATCAATCAACCGTCTCTTCAGATGATGTCGCAATAAGAAAGGAATTCTTCAACTTCTTCACTTCAATATATAAGGAGGACACAAATCCAACAGAAGAAGAAATTGAAAATTACCTTGAAAAGATCCAACTCCCGCATTTGACGGAGGAAGAGGCGGAGCTTATGAATTCTGAAATAACAGTAGAAGAAGTAAGGAGCGCCATAAGTCAACTAAAGAAAGGAAAAGCGGCAGGTCCAGACGCATTGCCCAACGAATTTTATACCGCGCTGAAAGAAACACTAATCGAACCTCTAACTGAAACGATGAACAAGATATATCTGGAACATGAAATGATTCCAGACTCATGGAACGATGCCACGATAAGCATACTGCTTAAACCAGGAAAAAACCCAAAGATCTGCGCATCATATAGACCAATATCGCTCCTAAATTGCGATTATAAGATTTTCATGAACATAATAGCAAAAAGAGTATCTAAAGTTATGCCTAAATTAATCGATAAGGACCAAAAGGGTTTTATAAAAGGCAGACAGATACAAGAAATCACGCATGAACTAATAGCAACAATCGACATAGCGATACTGGAAAATCTTCCTCTTACACTTATCACATATGATGCCGCCAAAGCTTTCAATCGTGTAAATTGGGCTTTTCTAATCAAAAGCATAGAGAAAAGCAAGTTCGGTTTCAACTTCATCCACATGGTTAGCGAAATGTATTCGAACCCAAGAGCAAAGGTAGCTGTCAACGGCCACCTTACTGAAAATATTGAGATCCAAAGAGGCACACGTCAGGGATGTCCTTTATCTCCATTACTTTTTAATTTATATATTGAACCCTTGGCATGCTCCATTAGAAATAACACCAATATTACACCTTTCAGATATTTACAATGGACAAGGAAAGTAGCGCTCTACGCAGATGACCTAATGGTGTTCACGGATAATTACAATTTCTCTAAAATGGCAATTGATGAAGAAATGAATAAATTTGGTAAAGTTTCAGGATATCTGATAAATACTGACAAAACGGAGATAATGAGCTGGAACTCACAATTAACTTCACCGCTTTTGAAGGATAAAATAAAATATTTAGGAATTACCATAACACAAGATCTTGGAAAACTAGCGGAAATAAAACCTCAACCTAATTATGAATGAAACGAGAAGGCTCTTCAAAATCTGGTCAGGTCTACCATTAAGCTTTTTAGGTAAATCTAATATAATTAAAATGTCAATTATTCCAAAATGTACCTATCTTTTCAATAACATTCCATTAGAATTCGAGAAGGATGCCCTAAAAAAAATACAAGGAGAAATATCTAGTTTTATTTGGTCATCAAAGAGTGCAAGAATTTCATGGAATAAACTTAGGAGAAAGAAGGAACAAGGGGGCATAGCAAGTCCAGATTTATATGAATATTACAGATCCTTCCAATTCAAAAACGCTAGAATCTTACTGAAAGCACACCAAGCATATCCAATACACTTGCAATACCTGACAAATGGCGAAGATTATTTCCTCTTCAAGTTTGGCCACCCGAAATTTTTCAAAAAAGTCAAACTAAAAGTTCTGAAGAATGCCGTCAAGATCTGGAATCAAATAAGATCCGTTACACAGATTCCATATTATAGTAATATGGCTCCTATTTGGGACTCCCCAGGCACCCCTGACTGTTTAAAAGACTCTTTATCAAAACCACTTAAGCAGCATGGCATTGAAAAATGGGGACAACTTTTATCTGGAAACTCCCTGATATCATGGGATCATTTGCAAATAATTACAGACCGCAAAATTTCAAAATTTAAATATTACCAACTGAGCAGTTGGGTAAGCAACATTCCAAAGGGAGCCTCAGATCCGGAAAATCTAGAACCAGAAATGGTGGGTGAAACGGTATTAAAGAAGGAAGTATCAAAATGGTATTGGGCATTAATTGAAACAGAAAAAGAAGAATTAACAACTGCTGAAAAAATATGGAAGAAAGACTTACAATATGAAGCTTCAGACCTTTGTCAATTCTGGAAAAAATCAGTAGAAAAATGTTGGTTATGTGTAAAGGCCGCCCCACTAAAGAGGAATCACCTTTTCTCTATACACAGAGCGTACTGGACTCCCAAAAAGTTATCCAAGTTCAAAGGAACTTCCGTAAAATCATGCAACAAATGCGGAGAGGAAAAAGTGGATGATATACACATGTTCTGTGGGTGCCCCTCGCTCACACAATATTGGCAAGAAATTGGTAAGACTCTAACCGCAATACTGGCAACTCCAATAACTGTGAGTATTATTTTAATTATTTTTGGGATATATTGCACTACTCAACTGAATCAGATAAAGTTAGACAATCACCAAGAAAACTTATTATTTGTCATGATCTTGTTAGCTCGCAGAGAGATTTGTATTAATTGGACAAAACCGGTTCCCCCTTCACATGAAAGCTGGTTAAACACGGTAATAAGAATTAGTAGTCTAGATAGAAAAGGGAAACAAACCAAAAAAATGAAATACTGGGAGATCCTGGAAAATTATATTGAATCTAGATAATAATCAATAATCTCTTCCTGCCAGAGGCCCCTTTGCCGGCTTCCCTTTTTTCTTTTCTTTTCTCTTTTTTCTTTTCTTTTTTTTTCTTTTTTTTTTTCTAATTCCAATGATTAAGCGGACAATAATTCCTGGCATGACTTGAAGTCTGTCAAACATCCAAAGGGTCACATAACTCCTGAAACAGTGGAATTATTGAGTAAGATGGAGATGTGCAGAGGAGAACTGATCAGATCAAGAACGAGGCCTACCCCTTGTACCTCCCTTTAGACGATCAGGGGCAGTTTTGTGAAACACCTTGTTCAGGTGTGTATGTTCCCCCAAACGCCTTTCTTTTCTTTTTACTTAACCCGCAAAATGAGGATGAAAACAAAAAAAAAAAAAAACAAAAAAGCACACCCGCATCAAGGCTTAAAGAGGTTTGTGGGATAGGTGATGGTGTGACCATGTATTAAAAGGAACACAGTCACCTTGGAGTTTCATTATATTACAAAATAACTCAGACTTCAGCCTTGTTTTGCTTTATGGTCACAGAACTCCTTGATGACTTGCAACATCATTATAATCTATTGCGGGGGGAACTTTATGCCATATATAAAATGAAATATGTACAATTGACTGAACATCGATGCAACTTAGTGTGGGCTACCTTTAAAAGTGCCTTCAAAATAGAAGTCACTAGTAACTTGTGGAGGCAGGTCTCAAGACTCGTTTGGTGCAAATGCTATTGACCAACCTAATTTAGCGTGGACTCAAATAGGTTATTGCTTAACATGCATTCTTCCTTTGTTTGCCCACACCTCTTCCACTCATTTTAATTTGGATTTAACCACCTGTGCAAAGAGTGACAAGTGCAAAACATGCACCTTCATCATTTGGTCAAAATATTTTCCACCAGGCTGTTCTTTAAACCAGGTGCATGGTTTTAAATTACTGTGAAGGTTGCTAACCTAAAAGCGCACACAGCTGACTGAGATCATGTTTTCCAGCTTTTACACATCTCCAAAACAGGGTATGCTGAAAAACATTAAACCAAATGTATACAGGGCTATTCCTCAAGGTAATTTACACTTTTGACTAATTTTCAAATGTAAATTTACTCTTACACTTTTGAAGAAACTTTACTACTTTTGACTATACACAAAATCCAAATGTAAAGTTATTCAGAAGTGTAGACTTACACGTCTCGACCCCCTGAAATATGTGTTGGTGCCACATTTATGAGTGTAACTTACAACTGGCAAAAAGAAACAGTATTTTAGGCTTTTTACGGCTTTGGTGGTTCTACAGCGAACTGTGCAATGCGATGTCTGCTGTAGGACCGCCCGTCAGATTAAGAGTTAAATCTTGGTCTGGCGGGCTATCCTGCGGTGGTCTGACAGCAGTGGTCTGTTAGGTTCATAAAAGAGCCTAACATGCAGATCGCTGCTCTCAGAACCCCAACTGCAACTTTCTGCACAGTGTGGCATACATGTCAAGCTGTGCAGGAAATGGAGGTGCAAAAGCCGGGGACACTACAGGTGCCCCTCCACGCATGCATCCCAAGGTCCAATAGTGGCAGGGGGCCCTGTTAGGGCCCCCTTTGTTGCCTCTCTGCCACCCTATTCATGGGAGCTCACCATCATGAAAAGGGTGGTGGACAGGCAACTCCTAACATGCTTTGAGGTGCTGCAGTGGCACTACTGGTGAAAATTGCAAAAAATACAGGTGATGGACAAAATGTAGAAAAATGTCATACATTCATCCCAGTACAAGGATCTGGGCCTAAATACATCGTTTTTTTCCACTCCACACCACCCTGGGTTAGACACTGGGTATATGAAAATCAGCTCTGACCCTGTGCCTCATGGGAACAGTCCAGTCCGAACTACCAAGCCATGTCTTTCCCAGACCGGAATCGAGCATCCAAGGACCGGTTTCTGGCTATCAGCCTTCATCAGCCTGGATAGCTTGACTCCAGTGGTGTGGAGAGCCTGGGACTCACGTCTGAGTATACCCAGCACACTCGGGGTGAAAATTGCAAAAAACACAGTTGATGGACAGAATGTAGCACAATGGCATACATTCACCCCAGTACAAGGATCTGGGCCTAAATCCATCATTTCTTTGCATTCCACACCACCCTGGGTTAGACACTGGCTATATGCAAATCAGCTCTGACCCTGTGCCTCATGGAAACAATCCAGTCCGAACTACCAAGCCATGTCTTTCCCAGACCGGAATCAAGCATCCAAGGACCGGTTTCTGGCTATCAGCCTTCATCAGCCTATATAGCTTGACTCCAGTGGTGTGGAGAGCCTGGGACTCACGTCTGAGTATACCCAACACACTCGGGGTGAAAATTACAAAAAACACAGGTGATGGACAGAATGTAGAACAATGTCATACATTCACCCCAGTACAAGGATCTGGGCTTAAATCCATAGTTTTTTTGCACTCCACACCACCCTGGGTTAGACACTGGCTATATGCAAATCAGCTCTGACCCTGTGCTTCATGGGAACAGTCCAGTCCGAACTACCAAGCCATGTCTTTCCCAGACCGGAATCAAGCATCCAAGGACCGGTTTCTGGCTATCAGCCTTCATCAGCCTGGATAGCTTGACTCCAGTGGTGTGGAGAGCCTGGGACTCACGTCTGAGTATACCCAGCACACTCGGGGTGAAAATTGCAAAAAACACAGGTGATGGACAGAATGTAGAACAATGTCATACATTCACCCCAGTACAAGGATCTGGGCCTAATTCCATCGTTTTTTTGTACTCCACACCACCCTGGGTTAGACACTGGCTATATGCAAATCAGCTCTGACCCTGTGCCTCATGGGAACAGTCCAGTCCGAACTACCAAGCAATGTCTTTCCCAGACCGGAATCAAGCATCCAAGGACCGGTTTCTGGCTATCAGCCTTCATCAGCCTGGATAGCTTGACTCTAGTGGTGTGGAGAGCCTGGGACTCACGTCTGAGTATACCCAGCACACTCGGGGTGAAAATTGCAAAAAACACAGGTGATGGACAGAATGTAGAACGATGTCATACATTCACCCATGTACAAGGATCTGGGCCTAAATCCATCGTTTTTTTGCACTCCACACCACCCTGGGTTAGACACAGGCTATATGCAAATCAGCTATGACCCAGTGCCTCATGGGAACAGTCCAGTCCGAACTACCAAGCCATGTCTTTCCCAGACCAGAATCAAGCATTCAAGGACCGGTTTCTGGCTATCAGCCTTCATCAGCCTGGATAGCTTGACTCCAGTGGTGTGGAGAGCCTGGGACTCACGTCTGAGTATACCCGGCACACTCGGGGTGAAAATTGCAAAAAACACAGGTGATGGACTGAATGTAGAACAATGTCATACATTCACCCCAGTACAAGGATCTGGGCCTAAATCCATCGTTTTTTTGCGATCCACACCACCCTGGGTTAGACACTGGCTATGTGCAAATCAGCTTTGACCCTTTTTTCTTTTCTTTTCCCTTTTTTCTTTTCTTTTTTTTTCTTTTTTTTTTCTAATTCCAATGATTAAGCGGACAATAATTCCTGGCATGACTTGAAGTCTGTCAAACATCCAAAGGGTCACATAACTCCTGAAACAGTGGAATTATTGAGTAAGATGGAGATGTGCAGAGGAGAACTGATCAGATCAAGAACGAGGCCTACCCCTTGTACCTCCCGATAGACGATCAGGGGCAGTTTTGTGAAACGCCTTGTTCAGATGTGTATGTTCCCCCAAACGCCTTTCTTTTCTTTTTACTTAACACGCAAAATGAGGATGAAAAAAAAAAAAAGAAGAAGCACACCCGCATCAAGGCTTAAAGAGGTTTGTGGGATAGGTGATGGTGTGACCATGTATTAAAAGGAACACAGTCACCTTGGAGTTCCATTATATTACAAAATAACTCAGACTTCAGCCTTGTTTTGCTTTATGGTCACAGAACTCCTTGATGACTTGCAACATCATTATAATCTATTGCGGGGGGAACTTTATGCCATATATAAAATGAAATATGTACAATTGACTGAACATCGATGCAACTTAGTGTGGGCTACCTTTAAAAGTGCCTTCAAAATAGAAGTCACTAGTAACTTGTGGAGGCAGGTCTCAAGACTCGTTTGGTTCAAATGCTATTGACCAACCTAATTTAGCGTGGACTCAAATAGGTTATTGCTTAACATGCATTCTTCCTTTGTTTGCCCACACCTCTTCTACTCATTTTAATTTGGATTTAACCACCTGTGCAAAGAGTGACAAGTGCAAAACATGCACCTTCATCATTTGGTCAAAATATTTTCCACCAGGCTGTTCTTTAAACCAGGTGCATGGTTTTAAATTACTGTGAAGGTTGCTAACCTAAAAGCGCACACAGCTGACTGAGATCATGTTTTCCAGCTTTTACACATCTCCAAAACAGGGTATGCTGAAAAACATTAAACCAAATGTATACAGGGCTATTCCTCAAGGTAATTTACACTTTTGAGTAATTTTCAAATGTAAATTTACTCTTACACTTTTGAAGAAACTTTACTACTTTTGACTATACACAAAATCCAAATGTAAAGTTACTCAGAAGTGTAGACTTACATGTCTCGACCCCCTGAAATATGTGTTGGTGCCACATTTATGAGTGTAACTTAAAACTGGCAAAAAGAAACAGTATTTTAGGCTTTTTACGGGTTTGGTGGTTCTACAGCGAACTGTGCAATGCGATGTCTGCTGTAGGACCGCCCGTCAGATTAAGAGTTAAATCTTGGTCTGGCGGGCTATCCTGCGGTGGTCTGACAGCAGTGGTCTGTTAGGTTCATAAAAGAGCCTAACATGCAGATCGCTGCTCTCAGAACCCCAACTGCAACTTTCTGCACAGTGTGGCATACATGTCAAGCTGTGCAGGAAATGGAGGTGCAAAAGCCGGGGACACTACAGGTGCCCCTCCACGCATGCATCCCAAGGTCCAATAGTGGCAGGGGGCCCTGTTAGGGCCCCCTTTGTTGCCTCTCTGCCACCCTATTCATGGGGGCTCACCATCATGAAAAGGGTGGTGGACAGGCAACTCCTAAAATGCTTTGAGGTGCTGCAGTGGCACTACCGGTGAAAATTGCAAAAAATACAGGTGATGGACAGAATGTAGAAAAATGTCATACATTCATCCCAGTACAAGGATCTGGGCCTAAATCCATCGTTTTTTTCCACTCCACACCACCCTGGGTTAGACACTGGGTATATGAAAATCAGCTCTGACCCTGTGCCTCATGGGAACAGTCCAGTCCGAACTACCAAGCCATGTCTTTCCCAGACCGGAATCGAGCATCCAAGGACCGGTTTCTGGCTATCAGCCTTCATCAGCCTGGATAGCTTGACTCCAGTGGTGTGGAGAGCCTGGGACTCACGTCTGAGTATACCCAGCACACTCGGGGTGAAAATTGCAAAAAACACAGTTGATGGACAGAATGTAGCACAATGGCATACATTCACCCCAGTACAAGGATCTGAGCCTAAATCCATCATTTGTTTGCATTCCACACCACCCTGGGTTAGACACTGGCTATATGCAAATCAGCTCTGACCCTGTGCCTCATGGAAACAATCCAGTCCGAACTACCAAGCCATGTCTTTCCCAGACCGGAATCAAGCATCCAAGGACCGGTTTCTGGCTATCAGCCTTCATCAGCCTATATAGCTTGACTCCAGTGGTGTGGAGAGCCTGGGACTCACGTCTGAGTATACCCAACACACTCGGGGTGAAAATTACAAAAAACACAGGTGATGGACAGAATGTAGAACAATGTCATACATTCACCCCAGTACAAGGATCTGGGCTTAAATCCATAGTTTTTTTGCACTCCACACCACCCTGGGTTAGACACTGGCTATATGCAAATCAGCTCTGACCCTGTGCTTCATGGGAACAGTCCAGTCCGAACTACCAAGCCATGTCTTTCCCAGACCGGAATCAAGCATCCAAGGACCGGTTTCTGGCTATCAGCCTTCATCAGCCTGGATAGCTTGACTCCAGTGGTGTGGAGAGCCTGGGACTCACGTCTGAGTATACCCAGCACACTCGGGGTGAAAATTGCAAAAAACACAGGTGATGGACAGAATGTAGAACAATGTCATACATTCACCCCAGTACAAGGATCTGGGCCTAATTCCATCGTTTTTTTGTACTCCACACCACCCTGGGTTAGACACTGGCTATATGCAAATCAGCTCTGACCCTGTGCCTCATGGGAACAGTCCAGTCCGAACTACCAAGCAATGTCTTTCCCAGACCGGAATCAAGCATCCAAGGACCGGTTTCTGGCTATCAGCCTTCATCAGCCTGGATAGCTTGACTCTAGTGGTGTGGAGAGCCTGGGACTCACGTCTGAGTATACCCAGCACACTCGGGGTGAAAATTGCAAAAAACACAGGTGATGGACAGAATGTAGAACGATGTCATACATTCACCCCTGTACAAGGATCTGGGCCTAAATCCATCGTTTTTTTGCACTCCACACCACCCTGGGTTAGACACAGGCTATATGCAAATCAGCTATGACCCAGTGCCTCATGGGAACAGTTCAGTCCGAACTACCAAGCCATGTCTTTCCCAGACCAGAATCAAGCATCCAAGGACCGGTTTCTGGCTATCAGCCTTCATCAGCCTGGATAGCTTGACTCCAGTGGTGTGGAGAGCCTGGGACTCACGTCTGAGTATACCCAGCACACTCGGGGTGAAAATTGCAAAAAACACAGGTGATGGACAGAATGTAGAACAATGTCATACATTCACCCCAGTACAAGGATCTGGGACTAAATCCATCGTTTTTTTGCGCTCCACACCACCCTGGGTTAGATACTGGCTATGTGCAAATCAGCTTTGACCCTGTTCCTCATGGGAACAGTCCAGTCCGAACTACCAAGCTATGTCTTTCCCAGACCGGAATCCAGCATCCAAGGACCGGTTTCTGGCTATCAGCCTTCATCAGCCTGGATAGCTTGACTCCAGTGGTGTGGAGAGCCTGGGACTCACGTCTAAGTATACCCAGCACACTCGGGGTGAAAATTGCAAAAAACACAGGTGATGGACAGAATGTAGAACAATGTCATACATTCACCCCAGTACAAGGATCTGGGCCTAAATCCATCGTTTTTTTGCACTCCACACCACCCTGGGTTAGACACTGGCTATATGCGAATCAGCTCCGACCCTGTGCCTCATGGGAACAGTCCAGTCCGAACTACCAAGCCAAGTCTTTCCCAGACCGGAATCAAGCATCCAAGGACCGGTTTCTGGCTATCAGCCTTCAACAGCCTGGATAGCTTGACTCCAGTGGTGTGGAGAGCCTGGGACTCACGTCAGAGTATACCCAGCACACTCGTGGTGAAAATTGCAAAAAACACGGGTGATGGACAGAATGTAGAACAATGTCATACATTCACCCCAGTACAAGGATCTGGGCCTAAATCGATCGTTTTTTTGCACTCCACACCACCCTGGGTTAGACACTGGCTATGTGCAAATCAGCTTTGACCCTGTGCCTCATGGGAACAGTCCAGTCCGAACTACCAAGCCATGTCTTTCCCAGACCGGAATCAAGCATCCAAGGACCGGTTTCTGGCTATCAGCCTTCATCAGCCTGGATAGCTTGACTCCAGTGGTGTGGAGAGCCTGGGACTCACGTCTGAGTAAACCCAGCACACTCGGGGTGAAAATTGCAAAAAACACAGGTGATGGACAGAATGTAGAACAATGTCATACATTCACCCCAGTACAAGGATCTGGGCCTAAATCCATCGTTTTTTTGCACTCCACACCACCCTAGGTTAGACACTGGCTATATGCAAATCAGCTCTGACCCAGTGCCTCATGGGAACAGTCGAGTCCAAACTACCAAGCCATGTCTTTCCCAGACCGGAATCAAGCATCCAAGGACCGGTTTCTGGCTATCAGCCTTCATCAGCCTGGATAGCTTGACTCCAGTGGTGTGGAGAGCCTGGGATTCACGTCTGAGTATACCCAGCACACTCGGGGTGAAAATTGCAAAAAACACAGGTGATGGACAGAATGTAGAACAATGTCATACATTCACCCCAGTACAAGGATCTGGGCCTAAATCCATCGTTTTTTTGCACTCCACACCACCCTGGGTAATACACTGGCACTACCAGCATATTAGTGCTCCTGACAGCTGCGTGAGTACTGTGGAATCCTTGACCCCAGGAGTCCATGAAACAAATGGCCAAACACGTAAACTGCAAAACCTTAATAGAGAAAATGAAAAAGGTAGTGACTTAAAATAAAACTCCACAGGGAATAATGGTAAATTTGATAAAAATAATTACATTATTTAAAAATAGTTGAAAAAAAAACCTAATGCTAAAAAGTATATAAAAATAAAACATGTATTATTTAATTATATGCTATTTTCATAGCTGTATTTTAAGCATTATAATGTAACATTATTTTATTCAAACATAATTAAAGAAGTTGTAATGAATGCAATACACCAATTTTAATAATTATTAATGGATAGTAAAAATAAAATTACTTTAACTTTTGAATTTGTTTTTTTCATTTTAATCTTCTTAAAAACATTTTATCTTAATTAGCCTCCAAGCTGGACAACTTACTCTCAGTTACTCTCATACCTACCTCTGGCCATGCAATGTTTCATAAACTCCTGATTCGACCTTCCTCTTTCCTCATTATCACAGTCAGATGTTCAGCAATCCTCAGCACCAGAATGCATGTCTGTTAGCAGTGCAAATGCATTCATTCTTACTTTCACTTGATCAATTAAATGTGTCCTTCTCAGTGTTGAAGGGAGCAGAATAGTGTTTTTCTGCAGCTGCATTTAGTCTGTGTCTCATTTTTTGGTCTATACCCATAAATGTAAGTACTTTTAGGATCTCTAGGTTTTCCAGACGGTCATAAGACTCAGTTGGTGACAGTGCCCTTTTGCATTTGTCCCATTCACTTTTTAGGTTTAAGTATAGTATAGTATAGTAGAGTATAGCGTTGTAGAGTATAGTCTAGAATATTATAGCATTGTATAGTCTGTACAGTACAGTATATTATAGTAAAGTATACCAGAAGTATTACTCCCTCACCTCAATTTATTGGCTAATGCAGAAAGTGCATACATTAGAATGCATGTTAGGGTATCCCATCTATAAACAGCACACTCAGTTATCAGGCTGTTTGTCACATTCAATAACATTCCTTCAATATGCTTTCATAAATAAAGCAATCCGTTTGGCTGTTTTTTTCAAGCACAGTAAAAAAATACAACAGTGCAGACTTTAACATGTTAAACAACATTTGTGAGTGCAACACATGTAAACATGCATTGGCACATTAAAGCCAAATATATTGGCTTTGGCAATGCTTACTATTGTTGGTGATGAAGATTGTCATCTGTTTGACTCATGTTGGTTTCTATTTTTCCATAATAGCTTTCTGGCCTTTAATCCCTCAGGCAAATCTGCAATTTATGACAAGGATTTTGTTGTCAGAGTGGACAACGGCATAGTCGTTAACGACCTCATTTTCCACTCCAGAAAAACCTCCTCCTGGCGCAAAATCTTTTCGCACCTCCTCAATGTACACGAAACCAGGAACATTCCATACAGCACTAAGCTTACAGTAGCACCCTCCTCAACCCTGCGAGCAGACCTCACTATCACCCTCTACAAAAACGGCATCGTTTTGATCCAAGTCTCAACCAAAAAACCTTAATAAATTTGCGGACCTGTTTACCCGCTTCAGAAACCATGCACACGACACTAGCAGGGTTACTAGCACCTGCTGCATCGACCCTCCGCCCAGCCTGTCTAGCGTGCCTAGCCACCCACTAGCCAACCCCTCAAGGGATTCCAACACAGAACTTCCTAACCCATCTAGCTCGTCCCATGGCCTTGCCTACAGAAACGACCCTAGACCATTTGTTTTCTCCCCGCTTGCTCACCACTCTAACTGTGAGACTGGTACGCCTCCAAAGGCCTACGTTACTGGTCGAGCTCGCCCACAAACCACCCCTCTCAGGGTCCCCAACACAGATCATCCCAACCTCTCTAGCACACCTCCCGGCCATGCCAACAGAACCATGCGTAGACCCTTGGCCAGCCCTTCTACCCTTCGCACTAAACATCCCAATAGTACTGCTCCTGAACCAGTGCCCCCCCAGCCCTCCAGGGCCTCCCTCCTTCACGAATACCAAAACTCTGCACTCCAGAGCCGCCAAATTTACTCAGAGCATCCATATCTCCATTCTAGAACTCATGAACCTCCTTCACCTCGCCAAACTCTCCCTTGCTAACCTGCTGAACCCCACCCCCGTCATATCACAGAGGTCCCAAAGCACCCACTACCACTATCCCTGAGACACCTTTGCACTCGCAAGCAATCCTGCCACCTCTCAGAGGAGGAAACCCTATCTCTCATCCTCTCTTACAACTCAACCCTTGCCACCCATAATCCGCTAGACCTCTCTGAAAAGGAAATCCTTGACATCCCCAGGGACGACAACTCTGCCCCAGTTACCCTTTGTCTACTAGATATGATTGACAAATAGGCCATCTGCACTGTCACTAGCAACCCCAACAGACCAGCTACCCTCTGCAATAGAAGTGTGATTAAAAACAACTTAGCGCCTGTACGCCTGTCCGCCCCTATTACCGACACTCCTTCTGAACCTCTTCTGTCTGGTCTCTTAACCAACTGCCGATCGACAGTTAAGCACGCCACTGATATTGCTGATCTCATCCTAAACAACAATTCCGACTTAGCTATACTAACAGAATCATGGCTCAATGAATGCTCATCTCCATGCCTGGATCGTTTAGTCCCTCCCAATTAGAACATCGCAAGGCTTGACAGACAATCTAGCAAAAAAGGAGGAGGCATCGCCTGCATCTACTGCTCTAACCTCCTTGTCACTAAACTGGCGCATACTACTGACTACTGTGAATACCTCACCCTCTCCATTTGCAGCAACTCCACCCAACTGTGCAATCTGCACATCTTCTACCACCCCTCCAGGCAGGAACGACTCCTTCACCGACCACCTCATGGAAATCATCACTGCTAAAACTTCCCCATCGCTACAGATATTTTCCTAGGTGACTTTAATCTGCACTGGAGCGACCCCAAGGACCCGCATGTCAATGCAATTAAGGACCTCTTGGCCGATCAAGCCATGACGCAAGCCTGCTGACTCCCAACTCATTCAAAAGGGCCACCATTGACTGGAACATATTTAAGGAGTCAAAACTCACATTATTGACCCATGTGACTGGTCTGACCACCACGACATTGCCTTCCTATTACCTGGCACCCACAAGACAAAAGCACCGCAACCTGTGATTCCCAAACGCAGTATCTGAGACACCAAGAACCTGGACCATGGGGAACTGGAGGCTCGCTACAATTCTGACCCCCCATGCATATCACTACTGTCAATGACCTCAATGATCACTACTCTGTGGCTATCTTGACCATTCTGGATGACCTAGCCCCACTAAAACTAGAAAGAACCCAAATCAAAGACAGAAACCCCTGGTTCACTGGATCACAATGAGAGGAGATCCCTCCGGCAATCCAAAAGACTTTGGAGAGAGCACCCCTCTACCCCACTTCTAAAACTTCTCCGCCACACCAGAAATGCCTACAACAAGAACTTCATCAAAAAAACAATTCTTCAGATCTGAACTGGCGAACACCAAGAACAGACCCCGCAAGCTCTTCGAACTGGTCAAACACCAATCCAATAAACTGGCCAAAACACCAAAAGAAAACCCCAAGCCTCTAATATCATCCAAGTAATTCTCCTCTTTTTTCGCTGACATAATCACACCCTTAGGAAACTAACTCAATTCTGCCACATACTCTCAACCCCTTCCTGACCTGCCTCCTTCTTCCATGCTGTCTCCACTGGCTTCACCTAAGAATCAAGCACGCTGGACTGACTTCAAACTCTATGATGAAGACTCTGTCTCTAAAATCCTATCTGAGTTAAACCCTAATAACCATTTTAATGACCCACTCCCCTCCAACTGCCTAGCTGCTGCTGCCCATTCCATCATTCCTAGTTGGACTGCAATAATGAATGCCTCTCTCCAGCAGGGATCGATTCTAAATTCTCTGAAAGCTGGCCAAGTCCTCCCCATTTTGAAAAAGCTGTCACTGGATCCTGCTTCCCCTGACAACTTCAGACCTATCTACAACATCCCTCTCTTAGCTAAAGTGCTGGAGAAGTGTGTGCAACAGCAGCTAAGCCAACACATCAATAACTTCTATCTACTCGATTACTTCCAATCCAGATTAAGACCTGGGCACAGCACCGAAACCACCATGCTCCACATCGTGGATGATGCCCTCCAAGCCCTTGACCAAGGTGAATCCTGTCTCCTAATCCTCCCAGACCTATCCTCGACCTTCGACATGGTTAACCAGGAAAAACTACTCAAACGCCTCAAACTCAGGATGGGTTTGGATGGCTCAGTACTCGAATGGTTTAGATCCTACCTCCAAAACCGATCACAGAGATTTCTAATTAACGGCTTCCTGTCTACTCCCTATCCGGTTGCAGTCCCTCAAGGATCAACTCTGTCCCCCACCCTCTTCAACTTTTACCTAGAAACGCTTACCAAAGTAAGATTTCCTACCATATGTATGCAGACGACACTCAGACCTACATCAAAACCTCCTCTCTCGAGGAGATTCTCTCCCTGAATGAGGCCCTGAAATCATCTGTCCAATGGCTCTCCTCTAATCAACTAATACTTAACGCAAAGAAAACAGAATTTCGCCTTATTTTCCCCACAAAAACCTATCCTGAGATGCAGACATGGATTAAGGCTATCACAGCCTTAAATTGCCCATCGGCCAAATCTCTGAGAATAACCCTTGACTCCAACCTGAACATGCGGGACCACATGAACTCGATGGCCAAATCAGCCAGATTCCACCTGAGTTGCCTAAGGAAACTGAAAACCTTCCTTGACACTTCCTTGAAAATGGCAGTCCAAGCACTGGTCACCTTAAGATTGGAATACGGCTGTTCTACCCTTTGGGCCTACCCAAGATCTCCTTGGCGCCTTTAAAAGCCTGCCTCAACGCGGCCGCCAGACTACTTACCAGCATTAGGAAATTCGACCACATTTCTCCACACCTAAAAGCGCTGAACTGGCTTCCTCTTGAGGCCAGAGTACATCTTAAACTGGAATGCGTCACACACAAGGCCTTATACTCTAGCTCCTCTGCATATCTTGTGGAGAAACTTGTGGTATCATGAGAAATCTGAAACTCCCGGTCTTCCAGAGACCTCTTTCTCCAACCTGCACGTTTTTGAAAAAAATAAAAAAAACATACAATAGGGCTTTCTCTTGGGTCGCACCAAAAATGTGGAACCCTCTCCCACCCACTATCAGAAGAATCCCTTCTCTGGCACGCTTCAAAAAGGATGCCAAAACCTTCCTCAGGGGTAAATTTCTCACTTAAAATTTGCCTCTAACCACCACAGAGACCCTGAACAACTCCAGACTATTGCCTCCCCCGGAATACCGGCATAAAGTGCCAAGAAACCTGGAGCCTGCCTGAAGCAATTGTAAAAGCGAACTGTACATATGTGTCCGTCTATCCCTTGTATGTCTACCTCCCTCCTCCTAATTGTTGTGTACACTTTGATTTTAAGCCTGTTGTACATTGCTATGTCTCCTGTAAACACTCTTTTACCCTTACGGGTCAGGTTTGCGCTCTATAAAACACAAAAATAAAGAAAGAAAAGAATCCAGCTCAACATACTAAGAAAATATCTTAACTAATCATTTGTCCCGAGATTTCAACATTAACGATGTAAATACTAGCTCCTGCGCCTGATCACAAGATAATGTATATTGAAGCGGCATGATCACTTACCAGTGCATCATCTGTTTACATATGTGTAAGCGTATCTTCATGTACGTGTAGTTTAATGTCATATAAAATTTCAAGATTCTCATGTTTTTGTTTTAAGTAAACAAGAAGATTTGTTAGTTTTGGGAAGGAATAGTTATCTACAACTAATGTGCATTACTTGTCCAACTGCCCTTTTCTAGGATGGGCACATTTTTGGTGCGAGTATTAATGATTTCGAGGTATTGTGAGACCAGTTTTCATTTCCATTCTGTCCAATCGTTTTCATGGAGGAGTTGAAGGTTATCCATCTTGCTCAATAAAATCCCGAGTCGTAAACTATTTCTAGATACATAACCAGACAATATGCAGAGCACCATAACTCCTACCGGTTGAAATAATAATTGAACTGCAATGTCTACCTCGGCCAGCTGAAATCATATTTCGCATATTGAATGGCATGCATATTTTTTAGAGCCGACTTCGCCCGGGTTTATGTCCTTGTACAATACTTCTACTGTGGTTTGGGTATGGGGAAGCCTACTGGAATAACAAAGCACAGAGAAGCCTCCCAAAATAGCATTCATATTTTTACACCAATATAAGAGTTAACTTTGGCAAAATCTAATTTTTATTAATTGAACTATCCTCTTACATATAACAGACGCACAACTCTGAGTGCCTTTGTCCATTTATTTCCCTTCTTCTGTAGGTGAATACTTACAAGCTATAAACAGTATTAAATAGCTGTTCGACGTTTTGTTAGCATAACCCACCTAATATGTAACATGTTCCTTTGCTAAATGATACCACATGAGCAAACGTTCAGCTAGCTCTCATTAACAAATATTAAAGTCTGACAGGAAATGTTCTCTTATTCTGATATTTGTTTAAATCAATACTACCTACACCAACACACATGTATTGTTTACAGACGAGATTACATGCAAATGATGACCTGTTTTCCTTTTAGCTAAAGAAAGCATCTCAGATAAAGAATAATTGATTATCAATGTACTTAGTAGATCCCCTATTTTGGGAGGCTTTCCTTGTAATACCATTCACAACTGGAATTGCATTGGGAGAGCTATGCCATGCCACACCTTCCCTTCTATCATATGCATGTCATAGTATTCAAAGCATTGATAGACAAAGATTGGGTGGGCCCAGCACCTCACACCTAACACTTGCTCCTCAAAACTTTGCTGACCTAATCGAAAAATCATTATTGAACAATCTAACATTTGTTCATTAAGCAAAAAACGAATACTTTTAACACAGCAGATTGCCTTTATCTTGTTTCCCAATGGCAAGCAATGACTGTCTTTCCAGTGTTTTATTTTTCTTCTACCTTCTTCTGCGACATGTAGATGGAACAGGCAATACATTAACTGCACCAACATTGTATTAAGGACTGGCCTGGTTAGACATAAGTCAGAAACTTTGAAATACTACTTCCATGGGAGGGAAACGATACCACATCAAGCACATAGGACAGCCATTGATATAACCACAGTTTTTGCCGACCCAAAGAGGAGGTGACTGATATTGCAACAACAAATACATTTGCTTTACACTCATCCAAGCAAACGTTGCACTCTTAAAAGCAAAACAAAATGCACATTCTTCACTAACACCAGCATCACACTACTATACACTATTCATAAAGTGTGCAAAGTGTCTGGGACATTCTAACCAGGAGCAGCCCAAGAAGGTAAGAGCGATGCGGCAAGCACAAGGTAAGTGGGGGCATATTACCAAGCAATAGCGAGAATTATCGCTATTGCTTAGTTAGAGACAAAAATTTACCGCTGAGCTGCGGCGATTGTTACCGCAAATAAACCTTGGTATTACCAAGGTTTATCGCAAATGCGATAAAAATCGCCGCAATCCACGAATATCGCTGAAAAGTCAGCGATATTCATGCATTACCGAGCTAATGCTCTTAGCCGTGTTATCCACCTCCCATTGGATAACATGGCTAAGAACTGCTCAGGGCAGGTGTTAGCTTTTGGAGATATTCACGCTTAGCGCGAATATCTCCAAAAGTTGGGAATAGGAGATAGCGATGTTAGCGACTGTTTCAGTCGCTAACATCTTGGCACGCCCACTTTGCATGTCATTAGTGATAAATATCACGGACATGCAAAGTGGGGCCCAAAATGGTCGCTATCTCCTACTAGCTGTCGCTAACTGGTGTTAGCGACAGCTAGGTAATAGGTAGATACTTTTATCTCCGCTTTCTTGGCTTTTAAAGCCAATAAAGCGGAGATAAACCCCCTTGATAATATGCCCCCCGGTTTTCTTTTTTTAAATGTAACTTTACCTCGTCTTTGTCTGTCGACTCCCTCCTCAGACCGTTCTTACCTTTATGGGCTGCTCCTAAGTCTAAGAAAGGTTTTGTACTGGAAGGGTTACCCTCCAGTACAAAATAATATGCCTAGACAAACTCTAAAACATTTCCCACTTTGGATGTGTGCTACACAGAGGAGCACACATGCAAAGTGAGAAGAGTTAGGATAAATAAACGCATTTCTCCTTTTTAACATCTGCCTCACAATGGCTGTAGTTTTTGGTGCAACACTCTGTCTACTATTGTTAATAGATTGGGTTCTGTTTCAAACTGTTTCAAAAACCATGGGTGGTTGAGTGGGAATACCCATGACCCACCCATGAAATGATTTCATGACACAGAGTAATGCAAATTAACATGTTACTTTCAGGCAAATTTCCAGCATAAAACAAGTTTTGCACTGCAAAGTTAATATAAAAAAATCATTTTAAGCAGGTTTGCTCAAAAACTTTGTGACTCTGGGTTGAAGGGTGTGGTAACAGAATATTTTAGATATAATATGGTCTGAGATAAGTACAATGTCCTAAATATTAGTTACATAAATATTGCCCCACTGGAGTTAATAGTAGAAAGTCTACCCACAATTAAATTATATTTTTGGGAACAGTATTTAGAATGTGATATTTATGTCAGATGAAATTTCTAGCTGCAATATTCTGACATATAAACGCACGAGGAAACCCATAACATGCCTCAGTAGAAAATGCTCCATATCAGTAGTTCTTAACCTTTCAATTTCTGCAGACCCCACTGAATCACTACTACAACTGGGGACCTCTGTCTAAACAATGTCTACGATTTGAAGCTCAAAACAATTTATAAAATACAGAAACAAATACACATCAAATAATGACACAGCATACAAAAAAATATGAAGATCAAAATTTTTATTCTAATAGTGTTGTTGGAGATTTTTAACATTTAGAGGCATATGCACAAGGAGCTATTGCCGAGTTAACAGCACTTTATCGCAGCCAAAGTCACAATAAACATATCACCCCATTCACAAGCTGGTGCTAACAGCCCATAGCACCAGTTTACCTGCGATAGCAGCTGCAAAGAACATTGCCACAGATGACCTCCGCAACTATCGCTAATGAGATGCAGAGTAGGCATTCCCGTGCCAAAAGACCCAACAACACCACTCTGCAACATTCTCAACGACCAGCTAGATCTGCGATACAACCACAAAAAAATCAATAAGCGCGTTAGCAGCAGGAAACTAACACCTGCTCTGACCTGTGTAAAGTTGGACCACAGCCTGCAACAGAAAAGGGAGCCGAGGACAGAGCCACACCTGAAGGGCAACAGATGCCATGGAGCCACTGATCATGCGGGCCGGACACCAAAGAGGGCCACAACACCCACTGCCACCACCCCTAGGACCCACCTCCCGGCCAAAGACATGCCACATCAACTACATGGAATCATGTCCCAAATAATCCGCCTGATGTCGCACAATCACATCTGGTGACATGCTTGTATCGTCACAAAAATGAGCATCACACATTAACCTTCGAATCAACAAATGAACAGTTATTCAAAGAAACACAGAACAGAAATGAAGACACATTACAGCTCCCCTCAGGACAATCTGTAGGTCACAGCCTGCAAGACAAAAATCATGATGAGAAGGTGTGTCTTACGCACATCAAGGGACAGAGAGAAAGCAAAGGAGAGAGAAAGAGAGGAAGAGAGAGATAGACAGACAGAGAGGGGGAGAGAGAGATAGATGGACATAGAGGGGGAGAGAGTGACACAAATAATAGAGGAGATGGACAAGGAGAGAGAGGACCAACACTGTGCACCCAGGCCACACTGCTCACCTGCTGCCACCGGTGTGTCTCCAACCACGTGCCGGCATGTAGTACAGTTCACCAGGTCCTACATCTGAAACAGTTCTGTCATCTAAAACAGAGTCCAGATGAATGGCAAATAACATACAACTGTACACAACATCATCACCTGTCTGCCCCTGCGCACACAGGCAGCTGTACCCCAGCCCCTTCCACCACCCAGCGGTGCATGTCTGCCACTGTGCAGCCAGGCAGCTGCACCCCAGCCCCTCCTGCCACCCAGCGGTGTATGCCCACACTTGCACACCCAGGCCTCACCGTTCACCTTCCGCCACCGGCGTGTGGAAAAGAGGGCCCACCACATGTTGCTGCAAGCCCCAAGCCCAGGGTCTTTGGACATGGCATCCTCCAAATCATGCAGCCCCGCTCCGCAGACCACCAGGTCTCACTTTTGATGCTGGGTCTTGATTTCGCCATGGCAGAGGACATACCAGCGCACCCAGCATCATCGCAGGCTGCACACCTGCTCAGCCTTTTAAGTGCCATTAACTCTGTGATCAAGGAGGCGACTCCACGTAGTGGTAGGTCCACGCTGCCCGTTGTCTCAGGCTTACACTGTGGTCCAGCAGGGCAGAGAAAACCACCGGGATGGGGCATCATGGCAGGCTGAACACCCACTCAGCACTTAAGGTACCCCTACCTCGGTGCACCGAAGTTACCGTCCCATGGCAGTGGGGTCGTGCCGGCCACAGTGTATCCGGTGCCACCAAGTCTGTGCCCAGCAAGTCATGGACCCTCTATGATTGGGTATCGTGGTACGGACGCCATCATGCCACCTCCGGGATGGCAGAATGTGATGTCACAGGCCCCTGGGCCCCATGCCTACATGCACACCACACGGATACACCTTGAGAAGTTGGAAATGGCGTTTAGCACGTGCGCTCGGCCCTTTTTATTGGTAGGGTCACATGTCCTGTGATACATGTGCTGGATGAGTGTGGTGTGGCTGTGGTGTGCTGACAACTAGAACTGTGATCAGCAGATCTCTACAGGGTAGACCTGGGACATGTAGCGTTGCTGTACCCCATGTGAGCGTAAGCGGAGTGGACTGGCCTGGCATATGCCAGTCCAGCATAAGGGTGTGAGCAATGACCCCCGGGCTCTGGGCGTGGTTCCGTACCGGGCTGGACAAGGAAGTAACAAATGCGTGTGTCGCTGTTGTTGCATCGGCACCACCCAGACAACATTTGGCAATGTGTTATCCTGTGACCGAAGTCCTATGACATGAGCCACATGGACTTAAGAGGAAGTCACTGGCCCTACATTCATCCATACTACCACACTTGAAAGAGTATTGCATCTGGAGCAGCATATGGCCATGCAAACCCCACATGATGATGTTAGCCCATAAAGGGCCAGCCAGGGTCCTACAGGGAATGACAGGTCCAAAGGACGAGGAAGAGTTCCCTTCACAGTCTGATTGCTGTGTCATTGCGATCAAACAGAATACGGGAGTCCATGTCGCGGTCCAAAGTGAGTATGGCTGGGTGCATCGGGGGAGAGTGGAAGGTGATGATGCAGAGGGCAGAACCAAGCAGAAATAGGCCATATGGCGGAGATGAATGTTACTGCGTCCTTCTTGCCATGTAGGAGGTTTCATCCACTTCTTCATCCTCTGCTGTTCCTTGTGCCTCACATGTGGGTGGTGCTGGCCTTTCTCCAGCACTGTGTGGCAGTGACACCCCAGGGGCCGGAGGTGGAATGTCTGCTGTGTCTGTTGCACTGTGTGGTACTGACACTTCAGGGGGCGGAGAAGAGGGTGTAGTGATAGCAGCAGCATGCATTAGCGCCAGGCCTTGTGGAAGCAATGCCATGAGAATAGTTATGAGGTCATTGAGGAAGCCAGCTACCACTCGCTGGTGTGCAGCAGTGGCAGCCTCTCTTTCCGCATTTGCCCACTCCATGGTCTCTATTAACCTCCGCATGTTTACCTACTCCTGTGTGACATCCCTAGAGCCACTCTGACTGGATAGATGTTCTAGTCTCTGAGTCAGGGATCCATCGATGTCAGCCATGGCCACATTGGAGAGCATGGAGCGGACTGTGGATGTCCGTTAGGGACTGTGAGTGGTCCCTGATGGGACTTAGACACCCACGTATGGCATCTAGTTTGTCTGCCATGTGGCCACCCGCAACTGTTCAGTCAGCTGCTCCTGGCATCCCAACATACGGCGTTGGAAGGCCATGTGTTCTTCGTGGGGGTCCTGACAGGGAGCTGTGGTGGTGGGTGCTGCATGCTGTGTGCTCTGTGCATGGGGTGGGGTGTCCTTGCTGCATCTGGGCTGCCCTGCTCCTGGAGGTGGGCTGCGGAGGCTGTCAATGAACTCTTGGAGGGCATCAGAGTGAAAGCAATGGTGGTCCTTTTCGTCATCAGAGAAGAGAGGTTCGGGCTGCTCTGCAGGAGTTGTTGATTGTCCCTCTGCAATGTGAAGGGGAGATGCAGGTTAAAAATGTGTTCACATGTATGTTTTCGCATTGTACATGTTTACATACAGACTACATGACTGTGTACATCGTGGCTGTTTGGAAGGAGCTGCCTCTTTGATGGGGGACAGTGGACATTTCGACTACAGACGTGTATGTATTTGTACTTGAACATTATCAACTCACTTTTCCCTGCAATCCCACTTGTGATCGGCCAGTGTCTACACACAGTCGGTACCAGTTGTGTCCTGTGTTCTGTTGTGGACGTGTTGAGCTTTGTGACACATTGTTGTCAGTGTTCATGTGCTCTGCATGTTATGTGTGTGTGCTGCATTTTGGGGGAGTGGACCCTGCAGCTCTGATTATTCTGCCCCTTATCCCTTTCCTGCGATATGTCTTTGACTTCTGTGCTTATGCAGTGCTGAGATGTTGCATTCTTGGGTACATTGGTCTCTTGGTGGGAGTTGGGGGCTGGGGCATGGTTGGTCCGTAGAAGTGCTCAGCTCAATTGTACATGTGTGTCATTGTGTCAATCTCCTCCCGTCCCCCCAGTCCCGAGTTGTTACTTGCCCTGGTGCTGTTGCGTCCGGTCATGTTGAGCAGTGTCAGGTCCCCCGACTCTAGCCACCGTCTCCCAACTGATGACTGTGGACACCATTTCCTCCATATCACAGCTTTTTTTGTGGTGTGGCATTGATTTTAGCGCTGTCAGTTGCCGCGTTATCTGGAGTATATCGCATGGTGCCGCCATGTTGAGAATGCTTCGTTAACATGGCGCCATTTTCCCGTGACAGACTGCGATGTTGGAAGTTGCGTTAAGTTACTTTTGCAATGGTTACCACACGTTCTTGAGAATATGCCCATAGCGTTATTTTTAAAATACGAAGCACTATGATAGATTTTTGAATCATCCTTTTTTTGGCTCCTAATGCATGCTCTCTTTTTGTTGGCACATTGGAATGCTCCTTCAATTTAGGCCACAAATATTCCAAATCTCATCCTATTTTTCGGTCTTGCTTATATCGAGCTTTAGCTATATATCACCAAAAACCTATTGTCACTCTCCTCATCACTCCCCATTGCACCTCCCCAGCGCTGACTTCTCTTCCTACCCTCTCTTCTGGGTCCCAAGGCACTCTTACAGTGGTCGTCACTGTGAGAAGTTGGCCTTGTATATGATGTTCACTATTCTAGTGAGCACCTTGCACCAGTCCAAACAACCCTTATGGTGATGGTTGTAAAGTCAACCTTATAGACCAGCTATCCTAGGGGCAGCATGGACAGAGCAGCCTTAGGCTAAACTCAAGAGGGCATGTGAAGCCAGCTGTTTTACCATATGCAATCCCTTTAATACCAAATGAAAGGACGCCACACAGGATATATATGCAAAATATATATGTATTTATTTCTACAGAAATCCCCTGAACTCTTTATGAGCACAGAAGCACAAGCGCATAACAAGTAACTTAATATAACATAAAAAAGTTGCACAATTATGGATAGGGCCGGGTGGCCCGCTAAACCATATATTAAAAAAGTGGTAAAAGTACCACATCACGAACAATGGTAAGGCCTAGGACCTTGGGAATCGCTGGGGCTACCCTGGACTAACAATGGTTAATGAGCAGTAGGCCCACGGGATTCGTGTGCAGTGTCTAAAGGCACACGTGTGCACACATAGAAGTCAATGGGTGCGTAAAAATGGAAAGTTAAAGGTTTGGTAGTCTTCTGGCTGGACTAGAACCTAACCACTTTAAACTAGGACACTAGAAGAGTTACTCTTTACAGGAGCACCGCAGTACTCACGTTACCTAACCCACAGGAAGCGGGTGCATAGGTCCCAAAGTGTGTCGGGTTTTTTCGTGAAGTTCTATGGAGCCTTGGAGGAAAGATGCTGCAGGCGGCTAGAGGAGAAGATTCCGTTTGGATCCAAGGGTCGATCGAAGATGTAGAGGACCTGAAAGCAGAGGGGACAGAGTCTGGGTCACTAGCCAGTGACCCGGAAGGAACCAGGATGGAACCAGGTGATGTCGCGTTACAATCAGGTGCTGATGGGAAGATTTTCTCTGCAGCCACGTGGACCAGGAGGCGTCAACGATGACCAGGAGTCAGGCTTGGACTGTCCCACAAAAGTACTCACTGTCGGCGGTGTCGGCTTCAGGATTGGAGGCAACAAGCCTTGGCAAAGGCAACCCACGCAGGATACGATGTAAGCTTCTTACTCAGACCAGCAAGGTCTGAGGGGCTTCTTCTTTTGAGGGGAGCAAGGCCAGTCTGGAGAAACCAGACCAGCTGTGTACTTTTAAAGGATCGTCGCCAAGATGACCACTAGCCAACGGGCAAGTGACCAGGCAGACGCGTCGAGCAGGAAAATGCAAGAGGGCCCCACGCAGAACTCGTGGAGGGTGCAGGGCTGATCTTTGGTGCAGATGCTGCTCAGGACACAGCTTTGAGGTGGCCTCAGGGGCTGCACAGTTAGCAGGTCGCAGACTTTTCAAGATGGCCGGAACCACGTCTCTCGTCGCCTCCACGGGTCTCAGCTTTGCAGGGACTGTGGATCGGGCTGTTGGATGTCTGGGAATCCGGTTCTTGTCAGGCTCTGTGCTCGGGCTCCGACGGGAGGCGGCGACAAAGCAAGCCGTTGATCGCTGGATGGTGCCTGCTTCTGCAGGGTGGTCACTCCTTGACCACAAGGGAGATTCTTCAGTTGTCTTCTTCAAGTAGATCATCGAAGGTCCAGAGTTTTGTTTCGAAGTTTCAGTCAGGATTAATCTAAAGTCTCTAGACTCCTCTCCTACCTATATACCAATCTTAGGGGCTGGATTACTAGGTCCCTCCTATGGGTGGGACCAGGAAAGGGGGTGGTTACACGCCTTTCCCTTTGACCAGTTTCGTGCCAGAGCTGGGGCTGGAGTGCCCCAGCACCGGTTTGAACTGGCCTATGCATGGGACACCTTGTGTGCCCCAGGCAGTGTCTCAATCCTGTCAGCTCTCCCTGTCCCAATACACAAAGTCCTGTATGGGGTGGTGCTAGCACCTCCCAAGGCAGGAAACCTATTGTCCAAGCCTCCCTCGCTGGAAGGACTCCCAGCAGCAGGAGGTCAGACTTGTGTCTGTGGCAGCAGCATCCATTTTGTGATGCTGAGGCTCTGGTTAACTTTAACCGGGAATAGTAGGATCAACATGTCTTCTCCCTCTAGAAGGGTGGAATGCTACCCCTCTCTCCAGGACTGGCGAGGGGGTAGTATTCCAAATCGTATGACGCCTTACTCGACATGTTTTGATAAAGCCAAACCATAGATAGCATTTTCCGGGAGGTTCATAATTCACTTAAGAGTATATGGTATGGCAATATCTTAGAACAGCTATAAGGACTTGGTTCCGAAAGATGCAGACAGGCTCAACTCCTGCTAGAGTACCATCTCTCATAAAACCAAGCACTCTGCCTCCAGGATTGTTAAGGCCTGCCATAGGAGTGACTTATAGGTGTATATGTGGCTAGATATAAGGTTAGATATAGGTATACTATATCTAAGCAAGGGGTGATTACACCACCTTGCCCCAGCTGAGTGATCAGCCAGTTGTGTCAATTTGGGTGGCCAGCCAGGGTGGCATATTACATTCTGCAGCCCCGGGTAGGCCTTGGATGCACCTATGCCCTGGGTACCTAAAGTACACTGTACATGGGCTCATAAGGTGACCCAGTATCCAATTGGAGATGTACCTAGGGTACATGGAGTCCATTTTAAAGAGAGAGCAGGTAGCCTGGGGCCCTGGTTAGCAGGATCCCAGGCCAACTAAGTCGAAAACCAGCTAAACACTAGGCAAAAAATCTGGGGTAACCATAGTCAGGTATCTACCTTCCTACACCCCCCCTCCAACAAAAGGAGAAAAGGCTATCCTTGAGCAGGTAAGCCTATATTGCCTAAGTGGCCATATAAGGAAGTAGCTGCACTAGCATGGTTACCCCCTGTCTCATTGTCCACTAAGCAATCCCTTACCCTAAGGTCTCCACCATAGGGAATCTCTACCTGTGGTGTGTTAAGGCAAAGTAAAAGGCTGATGTTGAGATGGAATACTGAAGTGAGGCTCCTCTAATGTAGGGTTCAGTTTCCTCCAATCACTTTCCACCATATAGGCCTTTCTTTCCTTGACTGAGTTGCACTGTGCTCCCAGGGCCAACCTCTGGCTACCTAAAGCTGGAGGCTGGGTCCCTTTTGTTGGCTTACTGGAGGGACAGGTCAGGTTTGGGGCCTTTGGGTCCCAGGTTTGGCTCTGCCGAACAGAATCCATCTGGGGGAGGTTCCTAACTAAGTGTAAGGGGGATCCCTCAGGAGTTTTTGAAGTTTTCACCTTGCTAGGGATGCTAGCTTTGGTGCCCCTAATCTGCTGCTGGGGTGTTTCTTGTGGACAGGGGGCCCTTTGGGGTCTACCACTGACCTCCCTGACCTCTGCAACCCTGGGCTGACTGAGTCAGGGTAGAGAGGGTCAGGTTACCTGCTCCAGACTGGGTCCCACCTTGGAAGAGTCCGCTGACATCAGAGACTCTGCCTGGCTAGGCCTGACTACCTCTGGGGCAGTTCCTTCACAAGTGGTAGGGTCAGTTCCCTGAGGAGGCTGACTCTCACCTAATGTCTGGTGGGAGGGAGACTTTTCTTCCTCCCCAATGCTCTCTGTTTGAGTGGAGTGATCCATAGTTTCAGGCTTCTACAACACTAAAATCTGTTTGAGTTTGGGCTTTGACCATCACAGCCCTACCAACCTTTTCTGGAAGGAACTCTGTTTGGGTGTGGGCTGTGACCATCACAGCCCTGCCAACCTTTTCAGGGAAGTCTGCCTGCGCTTAGGCTGTGACATCACAGCCCTTCCAATCTTTTTAGGAAGGAATTCTGCTTGGGCTGGGGCTGTGGCTATCACAGCCCCAACAGCCTCTTTTGGAAGGCCTACCATTTGGGAATGGGTTTCTTGTTCTACCTCAGCCCAGGCTGAGATCTCTAGATCATTCCCCAGTAGACAATAAACAGGCAAGTTTGTAGACACTGCCACTCTCTTGGGGCCAGTGACACCTCCCCTGCAGAGATTTACTACTGCCATGGGATGATTTTTCTGCACTCTGTCAATGTTATTCACCTGATAGGTGAACCCTGATAAAGTGTGTCCCACGGGAACAAGGCTGTCAGTTACCATAGTGATGCTAGCCCCTGTATCTCTGTAGGCTTCAACTTTCTGGCCATTGATGTGGGGCTCCTGTCTGTAGTTGCCCAAAGTGTTGGGGAAAGCAGTGAAGTTGGCAAACCCCATGCCATTTTCACAGACAAGAGTAGCACGAGGTCTGGGAGTATTACGTGGGCGTATGTTCTCCTTATTGTTGGCCTTTGGGCAACTGCTGTCAGTCTTTCAGTGGCCAGGCTTTTTACAGTCATGGTAATAAGGTTTCTTCTGGTTAGAGGAAGTGTTTTGGGACCCACCCCCATCATTCCAGTTTTGGGGCCCTGGGGAAGTCTTGTCTTTAGCTTTATCCCCACCTTTCTCTTGATGCTTGGTAGAATCTTTCTTCTGGTCATTACCCTGATTTCTAGGCCTAATCCTGGTTCTGACCCATTTATCTGCCCTCTTACCCAATTATTGGGGAGAGGTCAGATCTGAGTCCACCAGGTGCTGGTGCAGAAGCTGGTTTTGACAATTACTAAGTATCTGCTCCCTCATAATCAAATTATACTATACTGCATAGTCATGTACTTTGCTGCCCAATAACCAGCCCTCCAGAGCCTTAGTAGCACAATCTACAAAATCAGTCCAGTCCTGAGTCTGTGTCTTCTGGCTATCCCTGAACATCAACCTGTACTGTTCAGTGGTTAAGCCAAACCCATCAATCAGAGCACTCTTCAGGACAGTGTAATGTTAGCATCATCATCACTAACTGTGAGGAGCTTATCTCTACCTTTTTCTAAAAAGGAGAGCCTCAAGATTGCTGCCCACTGACTTTGGGGCACCTGCTGTACTTTGCAGGCCCTCTCCAAAGCAGTTATCCACTTGTGGATGTCATCCCCTTCTTTGTATAGGGGGGCACAATCTTACTCAGTTGTCTATTTTCATAGGACCTGTCTTCATCCTTAGGGATATTGCAGCCACCAGTGGGCTTTAGCCCACCTAACTTCCTTTCTCTCTCAAAAGCAAGTTTTTCCTTGGTTAGGGCAAGTTGTTCTCTCTCAATTCTGAGATTGACTTCCCTCATCCTAGCCTGGTGTTCCCTCCTCTGAGTAGATGTCATTCCCCTCTGAGAACCCCTAGAAGCATTGGAGTGATGAGAATCTCCTGAGTGAGATCTCCCTCTTCTGTCCCATTATCAGCCCCAAATTGGCTTAAGTTAGCCTGGCTAAGTCTCCTGACCTGGACCTGGCTAGTATCATCCTCCCCAGATTCTTCCCCAACCTCATCCTCTTAATCTTCTATGACAGGGGGTCAGTGGCATCCTCTGTTAAGGGCAGGACCTCTTCTGCACTCCCTGTAGGAACTGCACCTGAGGCTTTCTGATCCTCATGCTCATCTAAGAGGTGTAAGAGTTGTTGAAGTGTAGGATTAGACCCTTGCTTCAACCTTCTTGTTGTACAAAAGTGCCTCAGTTCCTTGAAACTGAGGATAGAAAATCTGGAGGGTACCGTGGGAGGGTTACTCTCCACAGGTTGGAGTCCACTGGGCTCTCCTGTGCCAGACATTCTCTAGTGAGGTGGATGTGATGCAACTACCTACACTAAGTGTTTACCAACAAAACCTCTCTGTAGTAGTTGTAGTCAGGGTGTGCTAGGCCCTTTGCTCTACAACAACTAAGTTCAGTAGAACTTAAGTATTGTAAGTCTTGTTATATGTACCTATAGGTACCTATGTGATCTTTCAAATGATATTGCAAAGATTACAATTGGTAAAACAACAGCAAGCTCAAATCCCAACCGCTGCACACCAATATGAGAAGTTGGCCTGGTATATGATGTTCACTATTCTAGTGAGCACCTTGCACCAGTCCAAATAACCCTGATGGTGATGGTTGTAAAGTCAACCTTATAGACCAGCTATCCTAGGGGTAGCATGGACAGAGCAGTCTTAGGCTAAACTCAAGAGGGCATGTGAAGCCAGCTGTTTTACCATATGCAATCCCTTTAATACCAAATGAAAGGACGCCACACAGGATATATATTCAAAATATATATGTATTTATTTCTACAGAAATCCCCTGAACTCTTTATGAGCACAGAAGCACAAGCGCATAACAAGTAACTAAATATAACATATAAAAGTTGCACAATTATGGATAGGGCCGGGTGGCCCGCTAAACCATATATTAAAAAAGTGGTATAAGTACCACGTCACGAACAATGGTAAGGCCTAGGGCCTTGGGAATCGCTGGGGCTACCCTGGACTAACAATGGTTAGGGAGCAGGAGGCCCACGGGATGCGTGTGCAGTGTCTAAAGGCACAAGTGTGCACACATAGAAGTCAATGGGTGCGTAAAAATGGAAAGTTAAAAGTTTGGGAGTCTTCCGACTGGACTAGAATCCAACCACTCGAAACTAGGACACTAGGAGAGCTACTCTTTACAGGAGCACCGCAGTACTCCCGTTACCTAACCCACAGGAAGCGGGTGCATAGATCCCAGTGTGTTGGGTTTCTTCGTGAAGTTCTATTGAGCCTTGGAGGAAAGATGCTGCAGGCGGCCAGAAGAGAAGAGTCTGGGTGGATCCAAGGGTGGATCAAAGATGTAGAGGACCTGAAAGCAGAGGGGACAGAGTCTGGGTCACTAGCCAGTGACCAGGAAGGAACCAGGATGGAACCAGGTGACGTCACGTTGCAATCAGGTGCTGATGGGAAGCTTGTCTCTGCAGCCATGTGGACCAGGAGCAGTCGACGATGACCAGGAATCAGGTATGGACTGCCCACAAGGGCTCTCGCTGTCTGCGGTGTCGGCTTTAGGATTGGAGGCAACAAGCCTTGGCAAAGGCAACCATTACAGGATACAATGTAGGCTTCTTACTCAGACCAGCAAGGTCTGAGGGGCTTCTTCTTTTGAGGGAATCAAGGATCAGTCTGGAGCAACCAGAACAGTAGTGTAGTTTCAAAGGATCATCGCCAAGATGGCCACTAGTCAATGGGCAAGTGACTGGGCAGACGCGTCAAGCAGGAAAATGCAAAAGGGCCCCACGCAGAACTCGTCAAAGGTGCAGGGCTGATCTTTGGTGCAGATGCTGCTCAGGGCTGGGGCTTCTTAATCCCCAATGCACAGCTTCAAGGAGGCCTCGGGGGCTTCACAGTTAGCAGGTTGCAGACTTTTCAAGATGGCCGGTCCGACGTCTCTCATCGCCTCCACGGGTCTCAGCTTTGCAGGGACTGTGAATCGGGCTGTTGGATGTCTGGGAATCTGGTTCTTGTCAGGCTTTGTGCTCGGGCTCCAGCAGGAGGCGGCGACAAACCAATCTATTGATCACTGGATGGTGCCTGCTTGTGCAGGGTGGTCTCTCCTTGACCACAAGGGAGATTCTTCAGTTGTCTTCTTCAAGTAGATCATCGAAGGTCCAGAGTTTTGTTTCAGAGTTTCAGTCAGTATAAATCTAAAGTCTCTAAAGACTCTAGACTCAGCTCCTACCTATATACCAATCGTAGGGGCTGGATTACCTGCTAGGTCCCTCCTATGGGTGGGACCAGGGAAGGGGGTGGTTACACCCCTTTCACTTTGTCCAGTTTTGCACCAGAGCTGGGGCTGGAGTGCCCCAGCACCGGTTTGAACTGGCCTATGCATGGGACACCTTATGTGCCCCAGGCAGTGTCTCAATCCTGTCAGCCCTCCCTGTCCCAAAACCAGCTATACACTAGGCAAAAAATCTGGGGTAACCATAGTCAGGTATCCACCTTCCTACAGTCACATTATTTTATTTTTTTAATAAAAAGCAAAAACCGGCAGCTCCAATCTGCTGCTAAGCTGCAGCTTTTTTTCTAGTTTTATGGTGATTTTTCCTGCCTGACGCGTGTAAATTGCAGGCCTGTTGCTGGTTTCAGCGGTTTTTTGTATCACGATTGGCCTCAACGCAGCTTTTGATGCGTTCACGATTTTCATTTTTGCGGTGTGACATTGATTTTAGCGCGGTCAGTTGACACGTTATCTGGAGTATATTGCATGGTGCCGCCATGTTGAGAATGCTTCGTTAACATGGCGTAATTTCCCCGTGACAGATTGCGATGTTGGAAGTTGCGTTAAGTTACTTTTGCAATGGTAATCACACGTTCTTGAGAATATGCCCATAGTGTTATTTTTAAAATACGAAGCACTATGATGGATTTTTGCATTTGTCTTGTTTTGCTCCTAATGCACGATCTGTTTTTGTTGGCACTTTGGAATGATCCTTCAATTGAGGCCACAAATATTCCAAATCTCATCCCATTTTTCGGTCTTGCCTATATAGAACTTTAACTATATATCACCAAAAACCTATTGTCACTCTCCTCCTTACTCCCCGTTGCACCTCCCCAGTGCTGACTTCTCTTCCTACCCTCTCTTCTGGGTCCCAAGGCACTCTTACAGCGGTCGTCACATTATTTTATTTTTTTAATAAAAAGCAAAAACCGGCAGCTCCAATCTGCTGCTAAGCTGCAGCTTTTTTCTAGTTTTATGGTGATTTTTCCCACCTGACGCATGTGAATTGCAGGCCTTTAGCTGGTTTTCCCGGATTTTTGTATCACGATTGGCCTCATCACAGCTTTCTTTGCATTCGCGGCTTGCATTTTTGCAGCGTGGCATTGATTTTAACGCAGACAGTTGACGCGTTATCTGGAGTATATCGCATGGTACCGCCATGTTAAGAATGCTTTGTTAAAATGGCTTTAGCTATATATCACCAAAAACCTATTGTCACTCTCCTCTTCACTCCCCATTGCACCTCCCCAGCGCTGACTCATCTTCCTACCCTCTCTTCTGGGTCCCAAAGCACTCTTGCAGCAGTCGTCAAATTATTTTATTTTTTTAACCCGTTTACTGCGGCCCCGATTTTCCCGCAGTGCTGCACTTCCGCAAAATGGGCGGGGCCGCGTCGGCCATTGGCCGGCGGCAGCACTGGGGAGGTAGTGCTGCCGTTGGCCGACGGCAGCAAGGAAGGGGTTAATAAAAAGCAAAAGCTCCAATCTGCTGCTAAGCTGCAGCTTTTTCAAAGCGGACTTCTTTTGGGCACATTCATAAATTACTTTTTAATTGTTGGCGGCGGACGTTATAAAAGTTTACTGTAATCACGCATGTCTTCATATTCGCCAATGACCACCCGTTCAGGTAGAAGCTCCAGACGAGGGGGGAACTCGACCCTATGTACAATGGATAATTTTATCACCCGAGCTGTGTCTGTAGTAGAAAAGGAAATTATCCTGGCAGAACGCAGACTATCAAGGGAATACTTGGCACATAAACGTTCCTCACTAGGACCACTAGTCAATGCTTCATCTCCGGTCAACACCACCCCAGCTGAACCATTATTATCTGCCCCAACTGGTTTTTTACAACCTTGTGTTGTTGACTCAAGTCATGATAATGGCGCTTTTGATATCATTTCGGACCCTGCACCTACAGGCAGCACCCAAGTAGGTACTGGCACAAACAATTGTTTGACCAACAAAACACTTGATCCACCTTCATTACCTGTAATTTTGGTGCATGATACACCTCCAGGGTCAGTTCCCATAACACCGTCGCCAAAAAATAGTCGACCAGCTGTCAAAAGGAAGAGAGTGGTTTCCCCGAGAAAAGCCTACAGACTTAAAACACTTAAAAGAATTCGCAGGAACTACATAAATGGAGGCACCTCCTGCAAACTTGTAGAGCAAGAAAATACAACCATGAGGCCAGAAGTAAATATTTCACAAGCGGGGGTTGACCATAACGCCACACCTGGTCAAATGCAGACTTTGGACTGCCCAAAGAATTCACCTGCCAAAAACCCGTTGCTTGACCAGATGCAAGAACTCATGACAACCCTGCTCTCACCAGTCCTCGAAAAATTAAAAGGGCTAACAGAACGACTAGATAAATTTGAACAAACCTCCTTAGATAACTTTTTCGCCCTAAAATCCTTGGTGAAATTACATTCCAAAATTGGCGGAGAGACTACAAGGGTGG
Source organism: Lissotriton vulgaris (assembly GCF_964263255.1). NCBI lineage: Eukaryota > Metazoa > Chordata > Amphibia > Caudata > Salamandridae > Lissotriton > Lissotriton vulgaris. The sequence continues at coordinate 783,707,303 of NC_141696.1, forward strand.
AACCTAGCCCGACAGCTTCTAAACAAACACAACATTCCCGACGACCTAGGAGTGACAGTGGGACCCAGCCAAATAGACTCATTAGTGATTCAAGGAAAGGTCAATCTGAACCTGCCAAAGCACACTCAAATAAAGGAGGCACTCAGTTGGTTGTCCCGCCGAAACCTGCACCTCGGAAAGTAAACTTGGTTAACACAACCACCACCCCTCAAGCCCCGGCACCACCCAAGTCGGATGCCGGGACTAAATCTACTACCTGTTCTACTAACTGTGGCTCGGACAATAATGCTAAAGCAACTGACAATGACGGAGACAAATCAGTAATGAAAAAGACCCCAAATGCACACCTTCCTCCGGGATGCCAACCGTACGTAGTTGTGCTTACCGGGGTCCCTCCCTTGAAACCCAACAAAATGGAGTCATACGATGAGCTGAAAAATAAGACGCTGTTCTGGCTTAAAGAAAATAGACCCTTGCCATACTCTGTCAATTGTCAGCTTATCCAAGTCCGAAGAATTAGCTGGTTGGGAACAAGGCAGAAGGACATAGCAGGTGATTGTATTCTAGTCAATTTTAAGGACCCCTCGGTGGCTCAACTTGTGTATAGCCAGAACCAACGAGGTGGTTATCTAGGAATTGGCACTTACGACCTCAGCTACTTTTACCCCATGCAGCGGCCCCAAGATATTAGAGATCAATCTCGGTTAGGCCCGATGAATAACAAATATTCTTTTTTTGACCCTCCAACTCCAGTAGGAAGAATGTTTCCAGGTACCATGGAAGGGGATAAAAATTGGTCATGGTGGGGCTACTGACAAGAAGGAAAAAGTGGCACACATGAAATTTCGTCCTCCCTGTATAGTACCAAAGAGAACCCCTGTTTAAAACCAATTGTAAATACTGGAATAATGCTCCCTTCATCGGATAACGTGGAAACCAGACAGGTCATAGCTCTGTCCATTAGCCCCTCCAAAGACCACCAAGGAGAGGCTATAATGAACAGTGGCCATGTACCAGCCACAGTTAGGTCAATAGTGGCACCTAACGACTCGCAGGGCTTGATACTTTCCCATGAGACCTCTGATGATTCCAACGTAGGGGCAATATCCTCTATCCCGGGTACAGGTAATAATTGCCCCAGCACTCCAGTGTCATGTAAATCTAACCGTGATTTAAAAATCTTGTCATGGAACATAGCAGGGGTATCCAGGAATTTATGTGATAGGAATTGGAGTTCATTTCTGGAAGAGTATGACATTATTGTCCTACAAGAAACATGGGCAATTAACATGGTGCATAGACTTGGATACAAAGCATACCATTGTGGGGCCATTGCTTCTGTGAGAGGCAGACCATCAGGGGGCCTGATAATTTGGATAAAAGTATGTTTGGATGTTATTATATCACCCTGTAATATTGGTTCTAAAGATTTGCTTGGGGTAAAGATCACCACGAAGGATATTGGGGACATTTATTTGTTAAACATCTATAATAGACCCAATCCTCGAAAAAAGGAATCACTGGTTGTGGAACAGTTAAACATGTTTTTGAACACACTGGAGCAGGACCCTAAAATAATTATAGGCGGGGACTTCAACTGTCAGTTTGAGCCTGTCCTGGGGTTAGAAAATATTCTTGAAAACGAGGATAGGGCCAACAATATTCCCCGGCTAGATAGTGTTAAAGCAGTCAAAAGCTCGGTGGCAGTTATGCAGATATACGAGCTGACGATATCTCACAACTTAAGAGCATGTAATGGTAGATTGGATCCGGATAGGCCATCTAACTTCACTTATAACAAAGGGAACTCAAAGTCACTTATTGATTTTGTATTGATTACTATTAACTTATGGTATTTGCTGCTGACTTTTTCTGTTGTGAATAGACCAGAAAGCGATCACTTCCCCCTTGAGTTAGGGCTACTTCCTACAGTATTCCAACCATTAGATAGTGGTACGGAACCAAATAATGATGTGGGTGAGGTTGAAGTTTCTAATAATAGGAGAGCAATAAAGTGGCCGCATATCCTGGCAAAAGAGGACACACTCATAGGTATCTACAACATTTTTTCAAACACTATCTCCTCATATAATAAGTTGGTTATGGGATCCCACGAAGTGCTTACAATGCACTATCAATTAATAGAAGAGTTAATCCCCCTCTTGAGCAAACCCTGCAACAACAGGGACAGTAAAATTAAACGGCAATTGGAACTGGAGACACCATGGTATAACAACCAGTGTCGCCTGGCCAAAGGTAATCTTATTAAGGCCGTAAAATCTAAAGATCAAAAGAAGGTTAAAGAGTGTAGAACTGAATATAATAACCTTCTCTCGAGAGCGAAAAAAGAGTGGAACGATTCAATTTGGGATGACCTCTTAAATGCTGCCAGGACGCATGATCAATGCACCTTTTGGAGCCTAATATCCAAAAACAATAAAACAGGGAGCTTCAATAGAGACTTTTTCTTAGATGGAAAAATTTGGTATGACCACTTTTCAAAATTATATGATGCAACTGAGGTGCCCTCTGAAGACTCTTGCTTTGGATTCAGTCCTTTTCACTTTAAGCCGGAAAAATTTACCACAGAGGAAACATTGTGTGCTATTAAGGCAGTTAATGTATGAAAATAACAGGAGAAAACCCATAAACCACGTTGGGATGGGTGCAATATGTAGATGAGGACAGTTCCCAACTGGTATTATGTAGAGACAGTTTGAAAGATGTATGCAATAAGCATTACAAAGAAGGAAGAGCCAAGGAGTCAAACAAGTTTTTCTTAAACAGTGGTATTATTTCAAAGTTGGTTGAAGGTCAATACAGTTAAGACAGCACTGTACAGAGTGGATCGTGTGACAACCCGGTGACACTTGGTGTAGGTGCTATATACAATCAGTGACATGTGAGAGTGCAAGTGTTTAAAAATGACAGCAATTGCGACGCATTAAAACAGAATTCACAACATCAAATGATGGCCCCAGTGGAGACAAGTAATTGTTTACTCGAAACAAAGTTATTAGGATGGGAGCACAAGATGTGGAATGCGTCTTTAAGTTCGAGCTGTCTAGTCGACGGCGTTTCGATCCCTGTTGTTCGGGATCCTCATCAGGACGGGGTTGTCGATGAGAACAGTGGTAGTAGCTTTCCTAGGATGGCAAAGTCCGAATCCTGGGTGGAAGCTCAGTTTTTCAAGGTAACTGGATGTTTCTTCCGTCTGGGCAGCGAGCGGCGTTGGCGAGTCCTGAATGAATCAAGGAGGATGGCCGTAACCGGGGTCTGCTGTCACAGCGGGTTGCAGGCAATGAATGCACGCAACCCGCTTACGGCCATCCTCCTTGATTCATTCAGGACTCGCCAACGCCGCTCGCTGCCCAGACGGAAGAAACATCCAGTTACCTTGAAAAACTGAGCTTCCACCCAGGATTCGGACTTTGCCATCCTAGGAAAGCTACTACCACTGTTCTCATCGACAACCCCGTCCTGATGAGGATCCCGAACAACAGGGATCGAAACGCCGTCGACTAGACAGCTCGAACTTAAAGACGCATTCCACATCTTGTGCTCCCATCCTAATAACTTTGTTTCGAGTAAACAATTACTTGTCTCCACTGGGGCCATCATTTGATGTTGTGAATTCTGTTTTAATGCGTCGCAATTGCTGTCATTTTTAAACACTTGCACTCTCACATGTCACTGATTGTATATAGCACCTACACCAAGTGTCACCGGGTTGTCACACGATCCACTCTGTACAGTGCTGTCTTAACTGTATTGACCTTCAACCAACTTTGAAATAATACCACTGTTTAAGAAAAACTTGTTTGACTCCTTGGCTCTTCCTTCTTTGTAATGCTTATTGCATACATCTTTCAAACTGTCTCTACATAATACCCATTAAGGCAGTTAAGGCAGGTAAGGCGCCGGGACCGGATAAACTACCGGGCGACCTATTTATTCATAATATAGAAGTATGGTGCCCCTACATAAACTTTTTGTGCAATTCTATTTTGCTAGGCACTCCGATCCCCGAATCATGGAAGGGGGCGGAAATAGTAACCATTTACAAAAAGGGAGATCGTTACAACCCTGGCAATTACAGACCTATAAGTTTAATAGATATTTTACAAAAAATCTTTGCCAGACACATTTTAAATCGCCTTTTAGATTGGATTGAGGAAACTAAAATCCTCTCAAAATACCAAGCAGGTTTTAGAATTAGGACAAGTACTGTAGATCAGGTACATAGGTTCATGTGCATTTGTTGGAAGTATGTCCAAATTAAGAAGTGCAGCATATACGTTGCGTTTATGGATCTACGCTCAGCGTTTGATCTGGTCCCCCGCTCACTGTTATGGAATACCTTAGGGCAAATGGGTGTCCCTGATGAATTATTGTCTAACCTCATAAAACTCCACACAGACAATTTTGCAAAAATAAGATGGGGAAGAAATGGTGAACTCACTCAAGCTATCCCAGTCAGACGGGGGGTGCGACAAGGGTGCGTGCTGGCCCCGACTCTTTTTTCTTTATTTGTAAATGATATCCCCCCTTTTTTGGCACAGTGTAACCACGACTCCCCCAAATTATGTAATGAGGCAGTTACAGCGCTGCTCTTTGCAGACGACACTATTTTAATATCTCAAACTCCCAAAGGTTTACAAAACTTAGTAAATCAATTTTATAGTTATTGTGAAAAGAAGGGGCTAGAAATCAATTCAAGTAAAACCAAATACATGGCCATTAACCCCCCAAAATCTTTTAAGAAAAATCTGGCCTTAAATAATACAAAACTTGAATATGTGGAATCATTTGATTACCTGGGCATCAGGTTTGATAGTAAAATGTCTTGGTCAAATCAGCTAGAAAAAAGTAGATTGATATTAAAACAGAACTCCATTCCCATTCTGAAAATCCATGGAAGGAGTACCTCAAAAGCTATAACACCTGCGATTGAAGTGTTCAAAGCTAAAGGACAATCTGCGGCCCTATATGGGGCCGAGATTTGGGGGCCGTATGTTAAACAAACATTCCATACTGTGGAGAATACGTTCTGCAGGAGGTTGTTAAGGCTACCAATACGAACACCTTTAGCACCTGTTTTTCTAGACATGAACTTTAAACGTACAGACTATCTATGCTGGTTGAGGCCACTGATTTACTGGGTAAGAATTTGGACAACCCCGGAACTCGCAGACTATAGAGCGGGTCTGCTGGAAATCATGGAATTGGATACTTACAATTCAATTCAGTGGCTGAGACATATATCTGCATGGCTCACTAAATTGGGCCTTTCACACTTTTGGAAAAACCCAACATCCATGCAACCTAATTGTAAAGATCAGGTAAAATCCGCCTTTTGGTACTATATGAATTCTAATATACATAATCGTGTCACAGGTTCATTATCAATTGAGTTTCTGCAATTTAAGGACATCCCCATATTTGAGCAATTTATGGACGTGGTGGAACCACCCCTGGCTAAAGCCGTGTATCTTCAATTTAGGTACGGGGTTCTCCAAATAAATGCCAATACGTCCCGGTGGGGGAATCCTAATCCTAACAGAGATGATACACTTTGTAAACTGTGCGACCTGAAGCAAAGGGAAGATGAGGCACACATCCTCTTTTTTTGTCCATTGTACAAAGCTCAACGTACAAAATGGATCAAACCCCTTTGTAAAAATTTGGGTATACGCTCATATAAAGGGGCAGAAAGATTACTCAGATCCTCGTCCACTAGTCTGATAACTTTTGGAGTCAGTCGATTTCTTTTCAGTATCTGCTTGATAAGGAAAAAGTATGGTTTTAAAACATAGATACTAAGTTTTTTAATTCTGGCTTTTAATTATTTAAAAACTTTTTATATAAGTGTTTGTCACGGCTGCTGATCCTCAGGGTCAGAATGATGCTCAAATGGGGTCCACCTCCAGACGTCCCCGCACTCTGGCTAAAAACCTTCAGAGTGCAAGGCAGTCAGGCGAGGGAAAAAAGGTGGTAAAACAGGAACATCCAGGACAGGGACCTGAAATGAGAAAAGGAACACGTTAACCTACGGTTCCCTAATCTCCTGAAAATCTCTCTACTATTTATATGGCCCCTCACCTGATACTGCTCAGGACGTGACCTATCCCTTGAAAGTATCCCCTCTCGAGCTAAGGCCAAGAAAACAAAACAACAGTTAGGGCCCCCCTGTAACTCCCTGTGTCTTAAGTGTATGTCCCCTATTATGTCACTCACACACACACTCACCAGATGGCACAAGAAGGGGAATATGTGAAGAGCACCGTCTGATAAAGGAAAGATCAGTTTCTTCCTCTGCTGTCAGCCGGTGAATGTTAATACGAATGTTCCTGTGAGAAATAATAATTAAAGCCAACGTAAATGCAGCCTACCGGCTTTCCCAACTTGGAAAATAAATGTTTCAAAATGGAAAGCTATCCAAAAATCACAGGAGGGTGCAATCCCCGCGTCTCCTGTCACGTTACAAAATACTGTTACAGTCTCTGTGTATATTGAAGGGGGAAATCCGAGCGTCTTCAATACACATCCCCAAAGACACAAACGAACATCAAGGAAGCGCGGAGAGGGCAATCCTGCGTCTCGCGCGCTGAAGAATCAAACACCAGCCGGTGTTTGCAAAACAGTAGTTTGTTTTGTTTTTACGCGAGCAATTCGGAGGGGGAAATCCGGCGTCTCCGAATGTGCTCGCCACTCTGAAGTGGAGGACCCGCAAGAATGATGTGAGAGCTTCCCGGCGTCTCACGCGCCTCGCGTGTAATACTGCAAACCAACTCGGCTTCTCCAACTCGCTCCGCAGCCGCAGAGCAAGAACGAACCACGCCTCCCCAGCAGAACCACGGGGACGAGGCGATCGCTAACAACAGCGATGAATGGACAAATCACGAGCACCAGTTACAGGCTGTCATAGGTCTTTATGCTCCTCTGGAACCAACCCACTTCTGCAAGGCATGCTGGTATGTGTAGTTCAACATTTAGGCAGGCACTCTTGTCAGACCCTGACAGTATGCCCCCCTGCCCCGTGCCTCCTAGCACCAGGCTTCCGCGGATTACGGTCATAGAACGCGCGGATCAACCGCGGGGCATGGACCTCCTGACTAGGTTCCCAGGAGTCATCCTCCGAGCCGTACCCCTTCCAGGAGACGAGGAACCACAACTTCCCCTGGCGGAACCTTGCATCCAGAATGCGACGCACTTCATACTCCAATTGACCGTCCCTCAGAACTGGCGGAGCAGCCTTGCTACGTACTGAACCAGCTGGCTTCAACAGGCTGCTGTGGAACACGGGATGTATTCTCAGGGACATAGGCAACTTTAGTTTGTACGCCACAGGATTGATCCTTTTGATGACAGTGTAAGGACCGATGAACCGAGGGTGAAAGATACTACGATAACGAAATCGAATGTTCTTCGTGGACAACCAGACCCTGTCACCGCTCTCGTACAAAGGACTCTCCAGTCGGTGTTTATCAGCCCATTTTTTGTATGAGGCTTTCGATTTGACAAGGGTTTTCTGTATCCGTTGATGAGTTTCCAACAAGGCTTTCACATGGGCAGCCACCGTGGGGTGGTTCTGAATTTCTTCCGGAATGGTCAAAGGAAGGGTGTTGGCGTGGAATCCTGTATTGGCCTTGAATGGAGTTTCCCCAGTTGCACTATGCCAGGCGTTATTGTACGATAACTCGGCCAGCCAGAGAAGAGAGACCCAAGAACGGCTGGCTTCTTCCGAATAACACCTCAAGTACTGTTTGAGTGTCTGGTTAAGTCTTTCTGTTTGGCCATCCGTCTGAGGGTGGAAGCTGGTGGATAGGGCGTCTTCCACCTTCAGCGCCTTGCACCACATGTGCCAGAACCTTGCCACGAACTGGGGTCCTCTATCCGAGATAATCACGCGAGGAATCCCGTGGATCCGGACCACCTGTGTCAACAATAGTTGAGCAGTTTGACTGGCAGTGGGCAAATTTTTGCATGGGATGAAGTGTCCCATCTTTGTCAAACTGTCCACCACCACCATGATGGCATTGTATCCTTGGTCCATTGGCAACCCCACAATGAAGTCCATGCTGATAGTGTGCCAAGGGCGGGACGGAGTGGGCAATGGTCTGAGTTTCCCACGACACATCGAATGGTCCCCTTTTGCCCTTGCACAAGTCTCGCAGTGTCCTATCCACTTTTCAATGTCCTTTACCAGTGTTTCCCACCAGAAGTGTCGTTTTACCAGGTGAATGGTTTTTCGTACACCTGGATGCCCGGCCAGTACCTCTCCATGACACCAGTTGAATGCCTGAAGCCGTAGGCCATGTGAGGGGAGAAACAATTTCCCTCCATGCAGTGGCACTCCGTGCTGGAGACTTCGGAGATGGTTCTGGCTTGCCCAGGTCTGCCATTGGATGTGCTTTCGTTCTTTCTTTACTAGATCGATGAAGCGATCAGCTGTTACCAAGCACACCACCTTCTCGGGAGCGATGATCGCTTTTGTTTGATTCATGTCAACTGCTGTCTCTCCCCCTAGTCTGGACAGAGAGTCCGCTTTCTTGTTTTCAGATCCAGGCCGAAAGGTGACAATGAAATTATATTCAGCGAAAAACAACATCCACCTCATTTGTCGTTGAGATAAATGACGGGCAGTTTTCATGAATAACAAGTTTCTATGATCGGAGTACACCGTTATGGTGTGTTGTGACCCCCACAGGTAATGTCTCCACTCCTGGAAGGCTCTCTTTATGGCCAACAGCTCCTTTTCTGATATAGAGTAATTGCATTCAGCAGAGTTTAGTTTCCTGGACAAAAATGCTACTGGATGTAACTGGCCTGTAACTCTGTCTCTTTGCGATAGGACTGCTCCCACCGCCACATCAGAGGCATCTGCTTCCACGATGAAGGGTAGATCCAGTTGTGGATGTTTCAAGATTGGGGCAGAGACAAACGCTTGCTTCAGCAACTCAAAGGCCCTCATGGCTTCGGTATTCCACAGGAAGGGAACTCCTTTCCGTAATAGTTTAGTGATGGGGGAAGCCAACAAGGAAAACTGGGAAATGAAACGTCTATAATAATTGGCAAAGCCAAGAAAGCATTGCACCTCTTTCACACTCTTTGGCACTGGCCATGCACTCACCGCATCAACCTTCCTCTCTGCCATGTGAAACCCCCTAGGTGTAAGTATGACGCCCAAAAACTCCACCTCCTCTACGTCAAACTCGCATTTACTGAGTTTACAGTAAAGTCGGTGTTCCAGTAGCTTCTGCAACACTAGGAGGACATGATTGGTGTGTTGGTTGCGGGAGTCAGAATAAACAAGGATATCATCGATGTACACGATGACAAACTGGTCCAGGTATTCCTTTAAAACATCGTTAAGAAAGTACTGGAATGCCGCCGGGGCATTACATAGCCCGAACGGCATTACCAGATATTCAAAAAGACCATATCTGGTCTTGAAGGCAGTCTTCCACTCATCACCACTACGGATTCTGACCAGATGATAGGCGCCACGGAGGTCCAACCGTGTATAAATCACTGCCTCCCTCACCTGGTCCAGCAGCACAGGGATGAGTGGAAGTGGGTACCGATTTCTAATTGTCTGTTTATTCAACTGGCGATAGTCTATGAGGGTACGTAGCTCCCCATTGGCCTTCGTCGTGAAAAACAAAGGAGACGCTGCAGGTGATCGAGAAGGTCTAATGAAACCGATCTTACTGAAGTGTGTTAAGTATTCTTGCAGGTGTTTGGATTCTGGTTCGGACAGGGCATACACTCTGCAAGACGGAACAACAGCACCATCCACCAGATCTATTCTGCAGTCGTACTCCCGATGGGGAGGGAGTATTTCAACCTGGGCTTCGCTGAACACCTCACTGTACTCACGGTATGCCATGGGTAAGACAGTTACTTTTTCCACCGCGGTGGCTATATGTTGTATCTGTGCCAAGGCTATGGTATGTGACGATGGTGTACTCATGCAAGCTTGCCGACACTCCTCTGACTGGAAGCTAACAGTTTTGTCCCTCCAATTAATGGAAGGATTGTGTTTTTCCAGCCATGGAATACCCAATATTAACTCATATTGCGGAGCCTCAATGATATTCAGCACAATGCTCTCAACGTGTTTGACAACACTATTCTCCAATACCAACACCAATTCCTCGGTGCGTTCAATAATAGGACCGGATTTCAGGGGAGTACCATCCACTGCCAATACCGTTTCTGGGTTGTCCGTAGTCACTCTTCCCAACCCCAAACGACGCACCAGACCTTCATCTACGAAATTCCCGGTGGCCCCTGAGTCTATCATGCTCCACACTACGTGTTCCTTGCCCTGGCTCTGTAACAGGGTAGATAGGGCAACGTGCGTCACAGGGGCTTTGCCCTCAACCGAAGCCAACAAAGTCAATCTCCATTCTTTTGTCTCTGACCTATCACTCAAAGAAGGGTTCTCAACACTGGTCTCGGGATCAACAGTGGTAAGAGCCACTTTCTTAGCAGTGTAGAAGGTTTTTGACCTTTTGGGCTTGGAGGGACACTCCTTAACGTAGTGTCCCTTCTTCCCACAATACATGCACAGTCCCTGCGCGCGACGACTCTCTCTTTCGGCCTTAGTAAGAGGGGACCGGATGGCCCCAACATCCATTGGTTCCGTGGCACTGTCTCCAGCCCGAGGAACCGGTGGAAGCACGTGCCCCATCGAGTCAGAGGTCCTATCATGTTTCCTTCGGTCTCCTCCCCTCTCTCCTAACCGATGGTCCAGGCGCAGCGTAAGATTAATCAAGTCGATACAAGTTGTGGGTTGGGGATCAATCTGTACTATTATATCCTTTAGCTCATCGGACAGACCCTGATAATACAATGCCATTCTTTTATCTTCTGGCCAGCCTGTTTCAGCCACCAGACGATTAAAGGTAGTCATGTAGGACACCAGATCCTTCTTCCCTTGTCGGAGCCCCAACAATTCCCTGTCTGCACCAAGTGTTGTCGCTCTCCGATCAAACACGCGTTCAAACTCTCTGCGGAACGCTGTCCAATCGTTTATTATGGGGTCATCATTCCTAACAAAGGGAACCGCCCAGTTTGCTGCATCCCCAGATAAGTACGAAATGGCGAACGCCACTCGGGACATATTGTTAGGGAAAGATGCCGGCCTACACGAAAAATGAAGTGTGATTTGGGTTAGAAATGCTTGAATTTTCTGAGGGTCACCTGAGTATCTTTCGGGACTGGCTAAAGGTATAGGCGGAGGTACCGTCACCTGAATGTTGCGGCCTCCTGCGGCCGCATCAAAAGGATTGGCTTGCTGACGATCTAACCTTTCTTTTAAGGCAGTAGTCTCTGCCTTAGATGCTACCAGTTCCTGCTGTACTAATAGCAAGGCCTGAAGCACATCGTCCATGGATGCCATTTTGAACTTCCTTCTGACCAGGAGGAGAAGTAACGTGGGCTCGTGATTCTGTCACGGCTGCTGATCCTCAGGGTCAGAATGATGCTCAAATGGGGTCCACCTCCAGACGTCCCCGCACTCTGGCTAAAAACCTTCAGAGTGCAAGGCAGTCAGGCGAGGGAAAAAAGGTGGTAAAACAGGAACATCCAGGACAGGGACCTGAAATGAGAAAAGGAACACGTTAACCTACGGTTCCCTAATCTCCTGAAAATCTCTCTACTATTTATATGGCCCCTCACCTGATACTGCTCAGGACGTGACCTATCCCTTGAAAGTATCCCCTCTCGAGCTAAGGCCAAGAAAACAAAACAACAGTTAGGGCCCCCCTGTAACTCCCTGTGTCTTAAGTGTATGTCCCCTATTATGTCACTCACACACACACTCACCAGATGGCACAAGAAGGGGAATATGTGAAGAGCACCGTCTGATAAAGGAAAGATCAGTTTCTTCCTCTGCTGTCAGCCGGTGAATGTTAATACGAATGTTCCTGTGAGAAATAATAATTAAAGCCAACGTAAATGCAGCCTACCGGCTTTCCCAACTTGGAAAATAAATGTTTCAAAATGGAAAGCTATCCAAAAATCACAGGAGGGTGCAATCCCCGCGTCTCCTGTCACGTTACAAAATACTGTAACAGTCTCTGTGTATATTGAAGGGGGAAATCCGAGCGTCTTCAATACACATCCCCAAAGACACAAACGAACATCAAGGAAGCGCGGAGGGGGCAATCCTGCGTCTCGCGCGCTGAAGAATCAAACACCAGCCGGTGTTTGCAAAACAGTAGTTTGTTTTGTTTTTACGCGAGCAATTCGGAGGGGGAAATCCGGCGTCTCCGAATGTGCTCGCCACTCTGAAGTGGAGGACCCGCAAGAATGATGTGAGAGCTTCCCGGCGTCTCACGCGCCTCGCGTGTAATACTGCAAACCAACTCGGCTTCTCCAACTCGCTCCGCAGCCGCAGAGCAAGAACGAACCACGCCTCCCCAGCAGAACCACGGGGACGAGGCGATCGCTAACAACAGCGATGAATGGACAAATCACGAGCACCAGTTACAGGCTGTCATAGGTCTTTATGCTCCTCTGGAACCAACCCACTTCTGCAAGGCATGCTGGTATGTGTAGTTCAACATTTAGGCAGGCACTCTTGTCAGACCCTGACAGTGTTTTTAACATGAGGTCTGTAAACTCCCTTGGATGTAAAATGTATATGTCCCTCTTATGAATTGTAAACAAACTAATGTGAATTGTAAATAATTAGGATATTGTATGAGGATTGTACAACAACTTGCACTTTATTCTTTTAATTGATGTAATTTTGTTTTATGTAAAATGTATTTTTACTTGCTGGCTTCATGGCAAATTGCCGAATAAAGCTTTGAATTGAAATTGAAATTGAAATTACTTTTTTGAACAACCACTCCAAGATTGATGCCTGCCACCTGAAGGAGTTCCAAGTCTGGTAATGCATGTGTGCACATATATCAATTTGTAAGCTGAACTGACCTAGTATCACACATGAATGATACATATACATTTTGTTGTACTTTTGTTGTTTTGCTGATGCTACACAGAATTAGATTTTTTTTCTCTTTTAGGCAGTAATCAGCAAAAACATTGGCAAAGCCATTAGCTCTGCAGTCGCAGGCAAAACGCAGACCTGCTGCCTTTGCCAGTGTTTGATGTAATGAGGTTTAAAATCAGGAATATGCACCAAGCTGTAACGTGATTACTGGTCGATGCTTTTTCCACCAGCTTCTGCAGAGCTCACTCACTGTGCCACATGTGTGTTCTCTGCCTCAGAATGTTCAGGGTCATTAAAGAGCAAGGAAGGAGAATCTTCAAAGGTGTTGCAGGAAGTCCTACTTTCAGACCACACAGTACCTTGTCGAATTTCTTTTTACAAGTTCAGGGAATCTATTCCAGGTGTCTTGCCCCGCATTAGTAACAGCTCTTTCATTTACCAATTTCAGCACAGAAGTTAAGCATATATCCGTTTAATCTTTAAATGTATCTCACTTATAACATTACAACTGTGGTTATGCTAGCCAGTCGTACCCGTGAACTTTGTTTTATGGGTTGTAAACGGTTTTATCGGTCATGCACATTTACCAGAAAGAATATTTTTTTAGGCAAAACAAAGCCTTGCAGAGGAATGCTGACAGATGGTTTCATTGCACTCAATGTAGTCGCAATTTATGATGGTGAAGTGCGGTTTGGAGTTTGAATACCAGAGTAACAAAAGCATATCTCCGGAATGCATCCATCCATATGGCAAAGGGCACAGCTTGTACCACAAATATAAACATACAAGCTTGATACACAAGGGTGCTTCTAGCCATAGGCATTCCCAGTTCCTGCCTGACATTTTAGTCACTGGAGTATCCTGTGGGCTGCTGCCTCCTGGCTTCCCTCCCTTGGGAATGTGCGAGGCCCCTCTAATTTAGATAAGTGACCCCTTGCAAGGAGACCAATCAGAGACACTGCGGGATGCCCATTGTCCAGCATTTTAGCGCCCTCACAGTTTTAGCTTTTAGCCCACAAGCAATTCTCACACCTTCAGTCCGATAGGTGTGAGAATTACTTGTGGGATAAAAGTTAAAACTGTGGGGGCGCTAAAATGCTGGTCAATGGGCGTCCCGCAGTGTCTCTGAATGGTCTCCTTGCAATTGGTACAAGAGGAAGTGTCTCCCTCCCCTAGGCCTCCAGACACCATACCTGAGAGGCCCGGGGAGGGGGCCCCTCCCATGGACCCTAATGGCAAAGCAACACATTTCTTTAAAATGTATCGCATGGGAAACAAGAGGACACACCACCAGTGTGGGCCCCATGCTGGTGTGCTGAGTCTGAGGCCCTGGGCAGCTGCCCACACTGCCCATGCCTAGCGCTGGCCCTGGTTATCATTACATCTATGGGAACCTCCATCTCTTCTTAGGTTTGAGCAGTTTCACCTTCATTGCTGATCTAGCCGTGTGCTTGCTCTGGTGGCAGCTCTGTGTGTTTTCAGCATATGTGTGCTCAAAGTGTTACTTTTTGCAGTCGTTATTACTCAGTTCAGGGTGCCAGGCTTCTACTGAGCACAAATTCTTTTTAGTCAGTTTCCTCGTGTTTGCTAGATTTCTATTCATGTGCATGCATTAAGGAACTTTTTAAGTTTCCCAATTGTTTGGCGTCCCCACATTTTGTACTAGGTTTCAGAACTCATGCTCTCCAACTGCTGCCCTAATGGTTTTGAAACACCTTAGTGCGCTTCTGTATTCTGACATCTCACCAGGGCCAGACTGGCCGCAGCGGGCACAGGGCGTTTCCCACGGGGGTTGCCAGGGTTGGGACCGATTTCAGACCCCTGGAGGGCCGTTTTTTTTATCGGGGCCAGTTTTGCATCATAGCTGCGAATTCGGCCCCCTGCAACAAAAGCAACAAGCATTGGCATAGCCAATAGGTCTCACCTTTGGAACCTTATAAGTGTTTAGTTATCCAGCACAATATCCTTGGTGGAACAACATCAAGTGTTGCATAGGTAAATGTGAAACCTATTGGCTATGCCAATGCTTGTTGGCTCTTTCTTTCTTCCTTATACTTTACGGTACTTTACCCTCCTTACTGTAGGTTTTTGATATCCAGCCTATGGTTATAGCAGAAAAATTACGTACCCAAGCAAATGTATTATTCTAACACTACCTGGAGTTTATATGCCTCTACATCATTACCTCCAGTGGAGCATAAATATGCATCTACTCCAAATTACAAATAATGCACTTCATGCATTTGTCAGCTCCTGTATGACATACCTTCTGTGAAAACGTGCATAGCTTATGTAAAATGTGTTAATCTAAGCCATACGCATATTCATTCAATTTTAGCTGTTAACCTTTTCTATTCACCCCAGTAAATTAATTGAATTCTTATACTCTATCTTTAACAATTATAATTTAACTGTTCCAATGGACCTCTAGTTCTAGATCAGAAAGATTATGTGCCCTGTCGTAACAAGGATGGGACGGCACACGTCACGCACAAGCATGATATTCCACTCATCACTTGCTAGAACCAGAAGGATCGGAACTATGGCCTAGATGTATCAAGCATTTTGCGATTCGTTAAGGCCGAAATTCTGCGAATTTCGGCCTTAACGAATCGCAAACTGACATTTTGCATCTTTTGAGATGTATGTGAAATTAGCAAAATAAGGAATCGCAAAAAATTGCGATTCCTTATTTTGCTTAAGCATTTAAGGAATCGCAATTTTGCGATTCCTTAAATGCCATGTATGAAGCTTTTTTATTTTGCGAATTCAGGTTAAGGAATCGCAAATTAACACGAACTTGAGGTTCGTGTTAATTTGCGAAATCCTTTAAAAAACCAAAATGTGGCAATTTTGAGTGTGGCATGTGACACACATACATGCCCATAGGGCATGTATGTGCGCCATATGCACACACATGTAAGTTTCAGGGGTGCAGCAGGGTGTCCATGAGACACCCCTGCACCCTTGCAATAATTCTCAAATTGCGATTAGCAAATAGCGAAATCGCAATTTGAGAATTTTTTCCAAATCATTCCTATGGGCCTCCTGGCCCATAGGAATGAATGGGAAATTATTCCTAATTTGCGAATTCGCAACGTGCGAATTCGCAAATTAGGAATTATAAGGAATCGCAAAAAAAAAGCGATTTTAAACATACATCCCATTTTGCTAATTCTTAATAGCGATTCGGTAAAAATCGCTATTAAGAATTCGCAAATGAGAACGATGATACATCTAGGCCTATATTCGAACGGAGGAACAGCAGAGCATGCGATTCACTCATGAATGTGAGGGTGAGAATGTCGAGGCAGTGGTGTCTCTCCACATTTGCCCGGGTCACACTTAAAACTAATCACAAGTTATTAACAATGTTTTTAAGAAACAAGAGTCCACTAAAGCAAAAGTTGTACTGTTAACACGACGCATTATTATACTAATTTATATGCAGCAGTGTAGCCAATCCGTGTCCCTGTTTGCAGTTTCTACCCTTAAATGGACCGCCCACCATATGTTCTGTTTAGTTACAACATAGACAACGGACTACATTGTATCCTCTTGCGGACATCATGAAATGGCCTTATTTGCGAATAAAAAACAAGGGTTGGAGGGGAAGAAGGTGCATTTATGAGATGAACTTTGAATATAAATATACACTTTAAAAATTTAATGAAAACACACATTATTTCTGCGCCATCTTCGAGTTTGCTAGAATCCTACATTGATTGCAAGCAATTCCAAAATACACGACTTTAAAACTGTTATAATTTAGAATATTAATTGTCACCAAACAGTTAGGGGCAGATTTACAAGCCCCTTGCGCCTCTTTTACGCCGCCGTTGCGTCACTTTTGTGATGCAGCGGCGGCGCAAAACATGCGCCATGGTGCGGGATATTTACAATGTGACGCTTCTGGGAGATGCGTCACCTTGTAAAGCCCTGCGTCAGAGGAGGCAATCTGTAAAGCGTGGAAGGGTCTCACATCTGAGAATACCCTTCCACGCTTAGAGTGGACAAAAATATTTACAACAAGGGGTGGTGAGGGACAGAGTCTCTGAATTAAGCAGAAAGCTCTCACCCAGTCAAGAGATCAGGGCTAGATCCAACACCGTTTTTTAGCTCACTGCACCATCCCAGTTTCAGAACCTGGCTGTATGCAAATTAGTCTGTTCCTGTCCCAGTGCATGATGGGAACAGGGCAAATCAAACTACCAAGCCAATTCTTACACTGGGAAGGAAACAATCTTCCGGGAACCGGTTACTGGCATTTCAGCCGTCGTCGGCCCGGCTTGCTTGAATCCTGATGGTGCAATGAGCAAGGGACTCACATCTGAGTATTGATGCAGCATTGTAAGAATAGACCCCCCTAGAGCATTGCTGGAGCTGCGTCGCGCTTGCGACGCAACTCCAGCAACGCGCCACTTTTACAGCACAGATGCGTCACACATCTGTGCCGTGTTTGCCCCATGGTGCGCCGCATTGTAAATGCGGCGCATCCATGTTGGCGGAGGCATGGCGCACAATAAGTGGCGCATCTCTGCTGATATGCAGGGATGCGCCACTTATTGTAAATCAGCCCCAGAATGTACAGGAGAAAATTGTTGCAGCTTACTAGAGATATACAGCATCACTTTAGCAGCACGTTTGATTTTTAACCAATGTTCATGAAAATAAAGGGCGGACACGCTAGACAGACGCCGACTGGAAATCTATATATGAATGGGTGATAGAATAAATTGTCCGAAGATGTCATAGAAGTAAAGGGCGTCGTATTTTGATTGAGCAATTCAAGAACACCCTTGCTTGCCATTCAACACGCCGAGTGTATGCAATGTCCAAGTTAACTTATTTAAGGTGTGCTTTGGGGTTTTCACTTTAATTTTTATTTTAAACAATACAAAAATAAAAACTCTTTTTCTCAGCTAAAAAAAAATATAGAAAGAAGAGATAGTAAGAAAAACATAGGGAGAATCAAGGTAGAGAAAAATACTGTAGTAGAGGGAGGGTCAAATAAATCAGAAGGATACATAGGCAAACAAGCACGCGTGCCTCGCGCAAGTAGGGGGTTGGGGGAGTGCGGCCGAAAGCAGGCAGCGTTTAACTTGCGGGCGCAAGCACGGTAAGTACTAACACATGCTGCCGCTCACTCCGGCAAGGGAATCGCCAAACGTGCACGCGTTGCCATTTGAAGCAATGCAACGCTTGCACGTTTTTGCCTGCAAACCTGGAGCGATTTCTAAAGGTCTCTTTCCTATGGAGCGCATGGGTGCTGCATATGCAAGACCTAAAAAGTGGCACAAAGCCCCCCCCACCATCCCCCTGGGGCCAGCTGACCTCTTTGCCCGGGCTGGATTTGATTCCCAGTCTGGCCCTGCATCTCACATACGTATTGTATTTTACTGGTTTCCTTACCTGACTGGATGGCCTCATTTACTGTTCCACTTTCTGTGACATTTGTGGTTGGCACTGCCATTTTGGGTCACACTGCACTCAGGGTGGTTAGTTCTCCATTTTGAAACCATTCCTGGTATGTCTTATTATCTTACTTTGAATGCTTGCTTTTCTGTTTATCTTGGCCTGTTGTTCGTGTGTTTAGATCCTTTCTGGACTCTTTCCACCATTCTTCCTTTTGAGTTTTTTCTTTGTGTTCTATTGGTTTAGCAGTTTATACTGCACTGTTTTCTATGTTATGTGTGTGGTTGGCCCTTACGGCTTCATACATTGGCTTCCACTGTCCACCCAGCTCCAGTCCAGGACTGTCAGGGTGCTCTTCTAGGCTTGTCCCATCTTCTTTTGATGAGAATTCAATGTGCTTCTCTTGCCATGATCTCTGGTTGTATGGACTTCTACTTGCTTGAGCCTATGACTGTCCTTCATTTTAATCACGAAGACCTCACAGTATCTGACTTGCACAAGTAGTTTTATTTTTTCCTGACTTTCTGTACTACATTCCGTATTTTTGTTTCCTGCTTTATTGTTGGTGTGATATCCATGAGAGCCAGCCTCTGCTATTTGGGCCCTCTTCTGCTTCTAAATATACTGGAGCTGTTTCTACTCTTTTATCTATTTCCAGTTGTTCTTGTATACTTTATTTTGCCTTGTTGGCCTCTGGGCTTGAGCTCACGAGCTTCCCTTTCCCTTTCTGGCTTTCCTCAGCTGAGTTGCTCCATGCCGTAGGCTTTTAGGATTGTGGGGCTCTACTTACTGACTTCAAGCATCTGTTAGTTGTTGAAGGGTAGAGGATGGAGGACCAATGTGGGTTCTGCTACATTGAGTGCATTTATTGTCCCTTTCTGGTGGGCAGAGATGGCAGCGTTTTGTTCCCTTTATGGTGGTTTCTCCCAGGCTTGGCAGTATAGCCTCAGGACCACTGAGGATACTCTTTGGGCCAATGCAATATCTGCACCCTTTAAAGTCTTCCTTTTAGAGATTGGATTTTCACCGTAGTCCCTCTTTTGACCTTTAGTTGCCCCACTTGTTCTTTTTGGTCGCATCTTCTGTATTGATTCTGGCTTGTTTATCTTCTTTTATGCATTTGAGATCTCTTCAGGAATCGGATAGAATAGAATAAAATAGAACAGAATGACATTTATGTAGGGAAATATTCATCCATTGAACATTTTGGTGCTGACAAACACGAAGTACTGATAAAAAAAAGCCCCAGCAAGTGCTATTCTAGTTTATATTTTTTTCTATGAGTAGGATGAGAGGAAATAGTGTTTTAACCTTAAAGATAATAAATTCCACAACTGAGGCCCACACACAGAAAGCTCTCTCTCAGCCACCTCAGCCTTTTATAACTTAGAAATAACATTCAATAGCAAATTGCTGGAGCACAAACTTTGCTTGGATTTATAAGGATTTAGGCATGAGGCTAGAGGAGATCTCTTCAAATCATAGAATCCCTTATGCCATAGGTAAAGGGCATCACAGATAATCCTCTGGGTTACTGAGAGACAATGCAGTCTAATTTGTGCCTGTAAAACATGATCTCCTCTTCTCAACCCACAGACTGCACAAGCTGCAAGATTCTGCACTCTCTGTAGATGGGAGTCAAAGCATGCACCAAGAATGTTTTCCATGATTGCTAGTGTGAACAGTACATAATTCTGTTGGCCAGAGGGAAGTTTACAATTTGTCTCGATCTCTGCCGTCTAATAAGAGTTTGAACATATTTACAGTAAAGTGTAAAAAGTTAAGGGTCATCCAGCATTGACCAGTGAGATGATAATTTGAGTATCATCTGCATAAGACAAAACAAAGTAATCATAAGGGTCCTTAAGGGTTATCAGTGGCTGGCTGCAAACAGTTAAAAGTGAGGAAGACAGATGTGTCTTTGAGAACACCACACATAATGATCGACTTAAGAGCAGAGAGAAAAGGTAACCATCTGGGAGAATGTATCCAAAAAGTAAGCAAACCCAGCCAGTACCTGTCCTTTCAAACCTCCCTCTTCCAGAATTGCTAACAAGATGTCATGGTCCATGATGTCAAATGCTGCAGACAGCTCTACTAAACGAGGAGGGCTGCATATGTGCCCTAGTCTACCCTGATCATTAGTTCTTCTAAAGCAATGGCAAGTGGTGTCTCAGTGTTTTATCAGGACGCAAGCCCAAGTGGCAATGATCCAAAAGGAAGCAGTCCTCCAGATGCGCCGCCATTTGTCTAGAAACAATCTGCATCATGATTTACCCACAAATGGCATTAGTGTAATAGGATGATAATTTACAACACTAGCGAGATCAAGGTTATTATTTTTAAAAGTTGACCCATCACTCCTCATTTCAACTCATTATGAAGCTTGCTTGTCATAGGAGACAGATTAATAAGCTCAACAAGTGCAGACAAGATCACCCGGGAGCAGGGCTTTGGGAAGGTCACAGGACAATGGGCATCAGCAGAGCCTGGTTTAGCATTCTTTTCCTTTCACCTCTTCAAGTTGAACTGAACAGAAGCAGGACCAAGGAGTTCAAGGTGACTGCAGTCCCTCCATAGAGAAGGAGATCATTTTAGAGTAGGTTAAGCTCTTAATGCACTCATAAATGTGTTTAATGTTTAGTCGCGAAATGAGTAGAAAGTAAATTTCAAAACCTTTGTGAAAGACAGATTGAAGAAGAATTAGACTGCAGCAATATAATTTGGAGATTTAAATAAATCTCTAACAGGAGTGCATGAAGCATTGATAATCTCTGTGACGTATGAGGATGTGGCAAGAGTAATCACTACAATGTATTACTTCAGTTGATGTCAAGTGATATTTATACCCCAGGAGATCATAAGAAAGTTGCCATTCCCATTCATTTTGGCAGAGCTGGGGGCAGGATTTCCATAAAGCTTTCATTTGTATCTGGATTATCTGAATTGAATGTGGAAGGTTTACACGGTTCATGTTGATATGCTATCATCAATAAAAAGTTGCTAAAATGAAATAAATATTCAGTATATGTAGGAAACTTAGAGGTGGAGTGAAAAGCAGTATCCACAGCCTTGCAGATGGTGTCATATATATGAGGTATGCTAATTCTTTCCCCAGGACCTCCTGTCCCTATTAACTTGCTACTGCAAAGTACTTAAACCTTCAGCAATTCGTCTAGGATGTTAAATCTTAGCAATTTATGATCAGACAAGGGGACACTAAAGATGTCACAGACCAGAACCAGCTGGTCTCCAGTCCAGAAATGATAAAGCAAATGTCCCTTGATGTCAGTAAAGGTTGGAAAAATGTAAGGCAATCAAAACAACTCAACGCTTTCACGCAACTGTTAGAGTTTGTCATTAACATCATCAAAAAAGGTTAAACTTCCCTTAAATATTATGTTTTATAGCAGAAACATGTAGCTCCCTGGAGGTGTGGCAGCTCGGAAACATTGCGTCCAATGTGATTAGGCATTCAATACATTAAATGAAAATGAACAGAAAGCTCTGAATATAAGGTGCATATGCATGACATTGATTCCACCTTGCCAATCAGTTGAGAGTCAACAAGGATGCAGTAAAGATGTCCTCAGTAGATAATGGCAATACCTATAACTTAAGATCTGTTTATTGTAACTTCCTTCAAATTTAAAACCTTAAGCAATTAATCTGACCAACAGTGGGACAGAACACGTGCTCCATCATGTGTTCACCTAGAAACAAATATCCCACTTATTGCTCTGAAAGATATTGAAGCCTTGTGAACCAGATTTAAAAGCCCACCTTGCCGGGATAGCAAGACATGAAATTACGTTTGTTATATGGGGAAAGAAGTCTGATAAAAGAGCACTGTTTAAGCAGATTATCTACAGCCTCCAAGATGTTGATGATACTTGCTTCACTTATAGCTGCTTAATGTTGTCACACATGCAGGTGACTGGGTTAGCAATGTCCATGAGGTCATCCCGGATATCGCAGCCCAAGGCGGATTCAAACAAGAGAAACCATCTTGTGCCAACCTCATAGAATTTGTGAGGACCTGCATAGGTGCACTGCCTTTGATACACATTTGAGCACCCACTGCACACTCATGCAGCAATTGCAGTTCGATTGAGTGCAGGCTGTCCCCACATGCTCAGAATGCTCTAAGAACTGGAACACCGATTTAAGCAAGATGGCAACCAGCCAAGCTGAACATCCCTACCCATACCTTGGCACCTAAAGCTCCCTCCAACCAGTGGGTGTAGGCAGGTAGGGATCAGAAATGACCTATGAAGTCCCTGGAACGGGAAATAGGAAACGGTCAGTATAGGATAACCCACTACAAAACAGGTACAACCCCTCATTAAAACCTCCACTACGAGAAGTCAAAGGTCCCCCTGTACCCTTTTTAAAGCACACTTTAAAATGTCACACAAAGAAAACAATACAATTCACAGCCTAAAAAGGAGAAAAAAAGTGAGCAAGAAATCAAAGAATTAAATAAAACTTGTGTTGTCTATTTTCACCAGCACATTAGTAAGTGTGAAGTGCTCAAAATGTTCTAAAAAAGTAGTGGGACTACTCTAATTTCTTTTTCTTTCTGTGCTGATGGGGCCCTTTCTCTACTCGCCATTTTCTGGACATTAGTTCTCAATGTTGTTTCTTTCTAGGTGTTTTATTGCTCCTGACTTTATTGTGGGTGTGCCCAAAAACAATTCTTAGTACATCCTCTTGGTAAGGACTATGAAGAAGAAGGTGATGAGGTAGTAACTTCCTGATCATTCACCAGGTAATCTTCATTACTCTGATTCCAGGGTTATTCATCGCAGCCTTTCCATCCCTCTGTGCCTCAGCTGATGTCTCCCTGCTTGTGTTTTGCTTCATTACTACAAGATGGGAATCGTGGCGGGAGGTTATCATCAAATAAAGGGGCTCAGTTGTTAAAGATAAAGGGGCAGATTTATGAAGGACTTGCGCCGCCGGTGCGTCACTTTTTCCCATGTTAAAAATGACGCACCGGCGGCGCAAGGCCTTCATAAATCTGCCCCCAATATTTTTATTATGCAGGGCAAGTCAATTGCCTGCCTCCTGCATCAATACTCACCTTGTGCATAAGGACTGTGAAAAGCTGGGCTGGAATCAGAATAATGAAGATTGCCGGTAAGTATCAAGCTATTTATATTGGCCTGATTTAGAGTTTAATGGATGGGTTAGTCCATCACGAAGTAAGTGACAGATATCCCGCTTGCCTAATTAGCATTGCCATAGGAAATAATACACTTGTAACAAGGCGGAAGGACTATCTGCCACTCGTGTGAAGGAGTAGCCCATCTCCTAATCTCAAAATTAAGTCCAATGTTTTTAAAGTGTAACACATGAAATGAGTGCTGGATCTCAACATGCCCTCATTTAGAGCTGCTTAACAGCCATAGGGGAAAACTAGGTAGATCAAAGGTTAGAGATCATTTTGTAATTGTCCACAACAGAATGAAAAGCACTAGGAACCACAATTCCCGACCCACCTGTGAAATTGTAGTTTATTAATTAGAGGGAAAGCAAATGGTGAGATTCCAAAAATGTAAGTAACCTCGTTTCTAAAAAGTAAAAGGTATAGTCCTTTAAAGAATCCTGGATTTACCCCTGATACGTTTTTGCAATTTCACCACCAAATACTGCACAGTTTTAGACACCCCCAAATCCTCTGGCAAACGAAGACTCAGGCTAATTCACCAACTTAAGCCAGGGTATTAGGCGGACTGTAACCCGCACACCTCCCACAACATAGTTGGGGAGTCTTGGGTAATGATTAGTCCTTTCAGATCAATGAATTATTTTTTAGTTATTAGTTCTAGAGCCCCTTTCCCCCTTGGATGAACACGTAGAAGAAATCCACACTATATATTTGAAAAGGCTTTATTAATAATTAATGCCCTAATCTAATGCAGATTATAGGAATAAGTGTTGCAACAAAATAAGCATAGTGGGAAACTTAACCAGGTGATATTGAGGTGATTTAAAACACAATGAGCGATTGAGTGAGGAAAACCATTTAGTTTCTAGTCGATTGCTGTTGCTAAACTTCTTTAGCACCAAAGTGCATGCACCAGCTTCACAAATTGCCTTTCAGACATACCATTATTGTCTGATCAGTTGTTTTCAACGTGTTAGAGGGCTTTGAGAACCGAGGTCACAACGTGGCTCTATTTTTGCTCTCTGGCCACGAAAGCACAAATAATACTGACAATGCCAGCCAGTGGCCTTCGTTTCAGATGTTCGCAAGATAAAGCATGCTCTTCTCACAGCTCCCAGGAAAATACGAAGCCCCTTCATGAAAATGGCTATGCATTAGACTTGAATATTCTTTTCTTGTTATTATGAAAAGGTTTTACCTTCGATTAGCATACACATTCTGTAGCACATATACTAAATTCTGCTATACATTATAATTAACACTGACACTTAATATATGAACAATTGACACACTATCAACTCATGCTAAGGCTAAACATGATAAACATGTGCAAATAGTACTAAATGAAACACGCTTATAAATACTTGAATAAATGAAAGACAATTCAAATGAGAAGCACAAAAGCAGGACATGGCAAAGAGTGAAACAGCAGCTGCCGACTAGAACAACATGCCTACAGAGAGAACATGCTCAAGCTCTAAAATAACATTAACTCCGTAACCGCAGCGGCAATTCCGCTGCGGTGCGGGGCGTTCCATTAAGAGGACGGGGCCGCGTCGGCCAACGGACGTGCGCAGCACTACTGAGGTAATGTTTGCGACGGCCGTTGGCCGACAGGCACATTTAAAGGGTTAAAGTCTACAAAAAGGAGAGAGAACTAATAATTAGAGCTACACCAGAACAACTAAAAAAAAACTTAACAAGGGTTCCGGAGCTGAGACGGATAACTGACAGAACCTCGACAGACATAATATCGAGAGGACAAAATATCGAGGTTAAAATATCGACTGACAGAATATCGACTTCCTATCTTCAAACAGGTAAGTGCAAAAATATTGACTCCAAAATATCGAGTGTAAAAAATATAGAATGTCAAAATATCGAATTTTTTAAATATGGTAAAAGTAACTTAAAAGTAATATAACAATACATTAAATTAATATAAACATATTTAAAATACTTAAATAAACGTAAAATTAAGAAATAATTAATGTAACTTAAAAAAAACATGTTTAATACATATATATATATATACATATTATTAACTAAACATATACAATATTTTTACCATAGGATAGCGAGACGGTTAAATGTACTGTAACGACTCCAGTGAGTGCAACAGTAGGGAAAACGTTGGATAGCGTAGGGGTAAAAATTACTATTCCAACTCCAGAGAGTGCAACAGTGGAGAAAGCGTTGGATAGCGTAGGGGTAAAAATTACTATTCCCACTCCAGTGAGTGCAACAGTAGGGAAAGCGTTGGATAGCGTAAGGGTAAACATTACTATTCCAACTCCAGAGAGTGTAACAGTAGGGAAAGCTTTGGATAGCGTAGGGGTCAAAATTACTATTCCAACTCCAGAGAGTGTAACAGTAGGGAAAGTGTTGGATAGTGTAGGGGTTTAAATTACTATTCCAACTCCAGAGTGTGTAACAGTAGGGAAAGTGTTGGATAGCATAGGGGTTAAAATTACTATTCCAACTCCAGTGAGTGCAACAGTAGAGAAAACGTTGGATAGCGTAGGGGTAAAAATTACTATTCCAACTCCAGAGAGTACAACAGTAGGGAAAGCGTAGGATAGTGTAGGGGTAAAAATTACTATTACTACTCCAGAGAGTGCAACAGTAGGGAAAGGGTTGGATAGCGTAAGGGTAAAAATGACTATTCCCACTCCAGTGAGTGCAACAGTAGGGAAAGCGTTGGATAGCGTAAGGGTTTAAATTACTATTCCAACTCCAGTGAGTATAACAGTAAGGAAAGCGTTGGATAGCGTAGGAGTAAAAATTACTATTACAACTCCAGTGAGTGTAACAGTAGGGTAAGCATTGGGTAGCGTAGGGGTAAAATTTACTATTCCAACTCCAAAGAGTGTAACAGTAAGGTAAGTGTTGGATAGCGTAGGGGTAAAATTTACTATTCCAACTCCAGGGAGTGTAACAGTAGGGAAAGCGTTGGATAGCGTAGGGGTTTAAATTACTATTCCAACTCCAGTGAGTGTAACAGTATGGTAAGCGTTGGATAGCGTAGGGGTAAAATTTACTATTCCAACTCCAGAGAGTGTAACAGTAGGATAAGCGTTGGATGCTTAGGGGTAAAATTTACTAACCCAACTCCAGAGAGTGTAGCAGTAGTGAAAACGTTGGCTAGCGTAGGGGTTAACATTACTATTCCAACTCCAGTGAGTGAAATAGTAAGGAAAGTAAATACTTCTTATATAAATATAAATATCATAAATAGTAAAATCTATTGCAAATTAATGTTAATATTTAAGAATTGTGTACATTATATTACATATTCTATTAAAATGATGAATACAAATTATTTAATAATATAAATTACCTTCTAATACTAATTATTTACCTATTAACAATCAATTAATTAATTTTTTTAAAATATTTTACAAAATAAACTCAATATATTTATTTAAACAATGTAATTACTTACAATTTAATGACTTCAAAATCTATTCCTCTATAAACACACAACCCACTACAGAATCTAAATTAATTAAATTAACATATTTATTAATTAATCATTTAAATGTATTTACCAAGTATATTGTAATTAATTTCCAATTTATAATTAATTAACAATTAATTCGAAATAAATACCAATAAATTAAATTATATATTTAATTCATGATTAATAAATTACTTCCCACCCTAATCCCCTATAAACCCACAACCCGCTACAGAAAATAAATTACTAAAAATAAATAATTAATCAATTAATCAATTATATTTAATTGCCAATTATATTTTAATTCATTACCAATTAATGATTAATTAACAATTAATTTGAAATAATTACCAATTATTAAATAACAAATTTAATTAATTATAATTAAATTACTTCCCACCCTATTCCCCTATAAACCCACAACCCGCTACAGATAATAAATTACAAAAATAATATGTTAATCAATTAATCAATTAAAATTATTTACCAATTATATTTCAATTAATTACCAATTAATAATTAATTACCAATTAAGTTAAAAAATAAAAATTAAATAATTACCATATTTAATTAATTATAATTAAATTACTTCCCACCCTATTCCCCTATAAACCCACAACCCGCTACAGATTTATATTACACACAAATTAAACATTAATATTAACTTACCTTAAATTCAATATTTTTGTTGTCTATATTATGTCTAGTCGATATTATGTCCATTCTATATTTTTGATTCAATATTATTGCTATTCTAGTCGATATTACATTTTTCTAGTCGATATTTTTGTAGTCTATATTATGTCTAGTCGATATTATGTCTAGTCGAAATTAAAAACTCAATATTATGTCCAGTCGAAATTAAAAACTCAATAGTATGCCTACTTACTGCTGGGACATTTTAAAGTAAATACACTCACATACTCAAAGAAAAACTTATCTGTGCACCCCTCCCCCCTGGCTAGGCTACAGCTAAATGCTAAGTTACAATTTTATGAGACGTTGCACAAGTCCCTCCTGGGTGCTCCTACAGCTCCCAAACTTCCTTGAACTTTTAGTGGATAGAAACAACATAACCAAGAGAGTGCCACACTTTTCTACATTTACGCATTTAAGGCCACAGACTTAGGGCCTGTTTACAAGTTTGGCGGTCTCCTAGCAGGCCACTATGACTGTCCGCCTGTGGGACACCTCCAAACTCATCCACACACTGCCCGCCAGATTAGGAGTACATTCCTGGTCTTGCAAGCGGTGCTTTGGCTGTCCAACAGTGGTGCTGTTCTAAGGCTCATATGTAAGTCTTAGAAAGAGACTAATGTGGGGCCGCCAAAGCACATTTGTGCATGGCATACAGGGGGGGCAAAACATATACCCCCTCTGTATGCATCCCTTGGCACAGAGGCAACAGGGGACCCTTAGTTTCCTCACTGCCACCCTTTACATGGCCGGCTTGCCACCATGAAAAAGTGGATGGTGAAAAAGCTTGTAATATGCTTGGTGGTGCCGCAGCGGCACTGCCAGCATACTGTGGGCTCACACCACTGCAACAGCGCCGAGGTATCAAGGTTTATTGTCGGTTGCAGCGGTCCTTTGGTGGTCCGACCGCCAAACTCATAATAGAGCCGTCAGACTGCCAGTGCAGCAGTGCCCACTCCACCACCGTGGCTACAGAGGTTCATTGGACCTCTGTAGTCATAATTAGGCCCTTAGTCCAATCCATCTTGATTGCTGATTCTTTATCACAGGGTGCCTTCTTTGAGAAGATTTCCATGTGAAATCATAGACGCCCAACTTCCTTGCACCTTTGAGAACAGCCTCCAGGGTCTTGGGTACAATAGAGTGCAGGATACAAGGCTTTACCATTCTCCCAGGCAAACAGAAGACATCAAATAGTGTTCTGAGCTACAGGTATTAGGTATTAGGTATTGGGAGCCCCAAGAAATAGTAGTAACCTAGCAGTGGTAGATGGAGAACACTTAGTCTATTCCTACTAAATTTCTATATTAGGTCCTTCACAACATTTGCAGCAGTTCTCCTGATGCACAGCCAAAACAGTCCCAGAAAGTCCAATGTGAGTAATTTGTGAAGATAGTAGGAACGTCTACCAGCTGCGGGAGCTATAACACCCCAACTGTGGGCTAGCTTATTACAATGAGGTGCCTCTGTCACCTTTTTAGTGACAAACAACAGTTTCCTTTGCCTGCCACCCCCTTTGGGAATGGATCCTTTTGGCTAGGAATAGACCAACTTCATAGCAGGTTACACAAAGTGTTGGTCCTCAAATAAACAAGTTTTAACATTCATTAAGTGCTAGTTGCTTTTTCTGTAATTGACGTCCCCTGAATTCCTACCAGGTATCTCCCAGCAAGGTAGGTGCCAAAAAGGAGGCCATTATTAAATTCAACAGTATGCACAGGAGTCCATGTGTGAACCCTGGCAATGCAGCTAAGCAATCATCTAAGTTGCTATGAACCCCAGAATATCTCATCATATCCTTCATTTAACAACTTTGAAATGGCTAAAGGGTCATCTAATATCATTGCTGGCCACACTGAGAAGAAGGTAACAAAGGACACTATGTTCTTCGATCATTATCTACATATTTTTGTCTTAGTTCTTTTAATGAACTTTACCAGTGTTCAGTCTTCCAGGTTCTTACCACTTTCTTTCCTTTGTGAAAATATCTTTAAGTCCCAGTATGTGAAATTCACACCAAAATCATACGTAAACGGGAGGAGAATTCAACAGCTGAAAAGAAAGACTTACCTCTCTGGTTCATGAGATACTAGAATAAGGGCCATACTTATCATGGAGTCATGTCATATCTGAACCACGCAATAGTGTTCAGGCATGACACAACTACTAAGTTCGATTTATCAAGCCACACAAGGTCGCCTTGCATGGCATGAGAAATCTGGAGTATCACAATGCAGTGCAAATCACTATGTTGCGATGTGATACATTGCTCCAGAGAGGCGTTCCATGGGTGGTATGTGGGTGTTTCCATGCAACACCCATGGGTTTTGGCACATTCCCCAATTTACCATAAGTGGTTCACCCGGGAATGTGTCAAAACTGCAATGCATCCCCACAGGGGATGCAACCCAGATAAATATCTTTATTTCTCGTTGTTTTTTCCTCTTTCGATGTGTGCTGCATTCTGCAGCACACATAGAAAGAGGGCAATGCCTCAGGGGATTGTATTTGTGCAACACAGGCACCCTTGTGTTATGTATTGTGTTTGTATATATGAGGCCTCTAGTGGTCCTCGGCGGACTCCTTAAAAGTATAATGTAATAGGTTTTGTGTGACTGAATGTGGTTAATAAACTTGGTGACGCAGTGCGTTGAGTTAACAATTGCATGCTCAAGAATAAAGGCGTGCAAACCAGAGCTTCATGTGTTGCGAGGTCTGTTACCTGCTCCCGTGCTGGGGAGGATGCTACAACTGCCGACGAGATAGGGGATAAGTAACCCCAAGGATTCAAGATGGCTCTCCCTGAGAATAAGCGTGGACCAAACTGCTTGTGCACCAAAATTGCTTACATGCACCCCAAGAAGCTGCCTACAGGTGGCATATGTGAAGTCAAAGCACTACTCCAGCTTTTGAAAGGCCCTCAAAGAAGGTGGAGGGCCCACAGAGGAGCAGGGTCAGCAAAACTTCCAGAAGTCGACTGGTAAGGCCGAAAGAAGAGATATTGCGCAACAACATAACAAGCATCGTACAAAGCAGAAGTGCTAAAGGCAGGTATAATGCATAAAGTAGAGAGTGGTGAGGAGGAAGTGCAAAAAACAAAATCATTACTCACCGCAAAGAATGAATTTGTGCCTGCCAACCTCAACTTGGGCGCATCGACCTAAGTACCAGTGAGCTGGATGATGCTTGCAGAGGTAGCACCAAGGCAAGGGAGGCTGAAGAATGAATGCTGTCTGAACAGTACACACTGAAAAAAGTGAAGGATGGGAAAAGCCTCAAACACACCGCAGCTGTATTCCTGAGACCACCACCTTCGTTTGATACCGCCAAAAAGTAGAATATTTGTGTCAGGTGGACTGCCTGGATCGAAAAGCTTGATGTCTTTACCGATGCTATAGAAACAGTAGATGACAAAAAGATCATCAAATACTTAAAGATCCTGACAGGTAACGGAATAAAAGAAGTGATAAAAAAAATATCGAAGCTGATAAAGTATTGTACCATCAAATCAAGAAGACCTTGGGAGCCAAGTTCAATCCAATGGTGAATATTGACTAGGAGAGGTACACCTTTAACTAAGCAAGGCAGCAACCTGGTGAGACCAAGGATGAGTTTGTTGAGAAACATCCTACATTCATAAAGCACTACAGGTTCAGTGAATTCAATGATGAAGAAGCTATGCTTCTTAGAGTCATTGATGGTTGCCTCCCCTACTCGTTCCCAGGCCGCATGCTGCGGGAAATGCTCAGTTTGGAGAAAGTGCTCATGGCCACAAGAGCAGGGGAGCATGCTGATCGACCAGATGCTGATATGGAAGCTGGAACAAGCCAAAATAAATCTTCATTGAGTAGGAAAAAGTAAGCAGAAACACAAGGCTGAGCCCCACAGAATGATGTCTTTGAAGAAAAAGAAAGTGTGTTTCCATTGTAGATTCTCCTTTCCTCATAGCGACGAATGCCTCACCATCAGACAGATATGTAAGGCTGAGGGAAAGAAACCCATTTCATAATGGTTTATCAAATGAAATAGAAACTAAATGCATCATGGAGAGACCAGAAGTTTATCACCAGAAAGTTCCAGAAGCACTCTGCCACTTCCACTGGACCAAACAAC
Organism: Lissotriton vulgaris; assembly: GCF_964263255.1. Classification (NCBI taxonomy): domain Eukaryota; kingdom Metazoa; phylum Chordata; class Amphibia; order Caudata; family Salamandridae; genus Lissotriton; species Lissotriton vulgaris. Next base: position 783,739,130 of record NC_141696.1, read on the forward strand.
TTCGACTGAGGCAAGTGGAAATTAAATGAATTGACAATGATGAAGATGGAATTTCAATGATGGTGGCAGTCACAGACCGACCTGCGGTAGTATTGGCCACTTACAAAGAAGAATACAAATATAAAAAAGTCACCACACGAAGCAACAAAGGTCATTTGGACATTGTCCTAAAATCACACTCAAGATAAACTGTTGCCCTAGAACTTTTATTATAGACAGTGATGCATCAATAAACATCATATCAGTAGAATAGTACAAAGAAGTATCTCAGGTACCACATCTCACACCATCGAGAACAAAGGTGTACCCCTGGCCAGCCTCTATGCCTTAGCAGGGTCAAGAATCCTTTGTACGAACCATGCGGCACAAGATAATGACAATGCAAGTGCCAATTCATGTCCTCCATGGTACGTCGTTGAGTGAAGGGCTTGTTAAGTTTTGATACTGCTGCAGACATGGGACTGATCTCTATTAACTGCAACTTGAATGCTCACTCTGACATAATGAGTCAATTCCGGACATTGTTGGATGGACTTCGAAATTTTAAGACAATGAAGGGCTTATTTCACCTTAATGAAGGCATTCGCCCTGTTGCCCAATGACACAATTGAATTGCTTTCCCTTACAGGAAGCCATTGAGAATGAACCAAAGACACTGTTAAAGCATGAAATCTTTGAGCACTCTACTGATCCAACGCCCTGGGTTTCACCCATTGTGGTGGTGCCAAAATAGGTCACTGGACGTTCAGTGCTCTTTTATGTTGATATGCAACTGGCCAACAAACCAATCGAAAGAGAAACATCCAGGTCCACAAATTGCAGACATAATTACAGAGTTAAATGGTGCCAAAATTGTTCTCCTGCCTAGAGTTGACCAAAGGCTACCATCAAATTGAACTGGAAGAAAACTGTAGGTACATTACTACTATTTCAACTCATGTTGGTTTGTTCAGATATAAAAGACTCTGTTTTGATGTGTTGTCAGCTGCAGAAATCTTACAAGATGTCTTTCATCTAATAATTCAGTCTGTCGTACATGCTTTTCACTACAGTGATGTTATACTTGTGTTTGGGGCTCCACGAAAAGGACATGACAAAGCAGTGACACAAGAATAACATCTGCTTGCTGATGCAGGTCTCAAGCAAAATGCATGGAAGTGTGAGTTTCACAAAAACTAACTTGAATTCTTTGGGCATATTTTCTCTGAAAATGGAATGACTCCTGACCTTGAAAAGGTGCAAGCATTGTCATCTACTTGTCATCCAGAAGACTGTCCTGTAATTTGTCTTAGGCATGGCCGGTTACTGCTCCAGGTACATTCATGATTTTGCTACTGTGAGTGCCCCTTTGAGAGTACTAACAGCACTAGTAGCTCCATTTGAATGGTCATCTGATTGTGAATGTTGTTTCAAGCAAATAAAGTACACAATTGAAAATGCATCTACAATTGCTTACTTTGATCCTAAATTACATATAGACTCTGTGGTAGATACAAGTCCAGAGGCGTTGGGTGCGATCCTTGCCCAACACAGTGGACCGTACAATGCTCAGAGACATATTGTTGCCTATGCTAGCCAGAGTCCATCTGAGACTCTGTAGCTGTAGTATGGGCAAGAACACCTCCATGTGTTTCTGTACAGAAAGCATTTCAATTTTGTCATAGATCAGCAGGTTTTGCTCACCATTTTTGCAAACCGGAAAGCCATGCTACCACCTCGCATTGAGAGATAGCGGTTACATCTGCAGGAGTATGATTACATTATTGTGCTCAAGCAGGGAAGGATCAAAACCCTGCATACTACTTTTCATGAGTGCCGCTGCCACATCAAGGTACAACGCCCAAAATGACTGAGGCCTATATCAGTTTATTATAGTAAAGTCAAGTGTGCCTGCAATTCTTTCTATTGAACAGATTCTGGCAGCTACTAGTACTGACAGAGCCATGCTGAAACATAAAGAAGTCATTGCGACGCAGTGATGGAGGAAACAGGCTCGTCTTCTTACTGATGAAGTTGAGTACCAGAAATTCAAGAATGTTTGGGATGAACTTTATGTTATGCATGATGATGTCATCCTGAGAGGGGCCATAATAGTTTCTGAAAACTGGCACACAAATGATATTTTGGCTTTGCGGTCACAAAAAAAGCCCTCAGGGATAGAGTGTGGTTCCCGCACCTTGGTGAATACATTGAAATAGAACTGAAAGCTTGTCACTTGTGCAAATGTCTGTCTCTCAAAACAACTCAGCACCCACTGAGTATGTCAGATCTTCCTAAACAGGCCTAGGAGACAATTGTGGTTGACTTCTTTGGACCCCTAAATAATGGACATTATCTCATGGTAGTTGTCAATGAGTACTCACTTTTTCCTCTAGTGAAAGACTTGTCATCAATCACAAATGACAAAGTGGATGACATTTTTGCAGCCTGGATTGTTCCTCCCATTCTCAAATCTGACAACGTCCACCTTTCAAAAGCAGGGAGTTGAAGAACTTTCTTAATAGTTTAATTGTCAAACATCAAAAAAGTACACTTTTCTGGCCACAGGCAAATGGCAATTTTGATCGATTCATGAGTACATTGAAGAGGGTGGTTCAGCTTGCTGCACTGGAAGGAATAGTCCTAAAGTCAGCTTTATGCCCAGCCCTCCGTGCCTACTGTTCCACTCCTTATTCCACAACAGGAGAAATTCCTGCTACCTTGCTGTTTGGGTGAGCCTGTAGAACGAAGATGGATAACTAGTGGGTCAATAAACCCTGATGAGATTTGTATCAGTGACACTTCTTACAAATGCAAAATGAAGGCTTACATGAGTAAGCACCAAGGCGCTCGAGACACGATCTTAGAGAAAGGAGTCAGAGTTCTTGTCAAGCAAAAGCGGATACGCAAGATTGACGTGCCGTTTGATGCTGAAATGCTAAGAGTTGTGGTGAGTAAATGACCTGGAAAGTCCATACTCAGAGACTCATCACACGTCAGGCATCTGCCTTGATGTCCATCTGTTCCAGACCTTAGAAATGAGGCCAGTCCACCTGAGGGCCCAAGTCAAGCATCCAACTCTTTTTCAGCGATGCCAGATGGAGACGCTACTCCTCTACCTCATACAAATAGATCTGGAAGACGGGTGGGGGCACCTCAATGACTTATCAAGGAGCTATAATGTGTATTTTACTATATATGTGTTCGTACTTTTTATTTAACAACGGGGAAGATGTGTCTTGCTCTTGTATATATGAGGCCTCTAGTGGTCCTCGACGAACTCCTTACAAGAATTACATAAGCTGGTGTTGCAGTGTGTTCAGTTAACGGTTGCATACTGCAAAATAAAGACGTGCAAACCAGAGCTCCATGTGTGGTGTAGTCTGTTACCTGCTCCCGGGATTGGGGAGGATGCTGCATGTTGCACCATGGTGCAAGAGTGCCTGAGCTAGGCAGCATATTGTGCGCCAGTGCTGGAGAAAGGCAGGAATAGGCCATATTATGTTAACTACCTTGTCATGGATAGCAGCACAGAACAGCAAGGTTTCTTCCTGCGCTGCGCTCTGTCACTTATCAATAAATATGCTCCTTAATCTATATTCGAAAGACAGATGCCAGTTAAATGTGACATTAATAACAGTAAGTAACAAGCATTTACAATGCAATGGTCTCGTCTTTGTTAAAGTTAGAGCTATTGCCATTGCTAATGACATTATTTTTGTTTGTAAAACATACAAATAAATGGCATTGTCATTTACAATGCCAATAGCTTAATCTCTTGCAAATGCGAGACCTATTGCACTTGCACCCACACACACACAGACAGAGCCACACAGAGCCACACACACCCACAAACAAACAGAGCCACACACACCCACCCACACACACAGCCACACACAGAGCCAGCACACACAGAGCCAGACACACACAGAGCCACACACACACACAGAGCCCAATACACACACACAGAGCCCAACACACACAGAGCCCAACACACACACACATAGAGCCCAACACACACACAGACACAGAGCCCAACACACACACACACACACACAAACACACACACACACACACACACACACAGAGCCAGAGCCACAGACACACAGAGCCACACAGACACACACACAGAGCCCAACACCAAAACACACACACAGAGCCCTACACACACACACACACACAGAGCCCAACTTGAACACACACAGAGCCCAACACACACACACAGATCCCAACACACACACACACAGCCCAACACACACACACACACAGAGCCCAACACACACACACAGAGCCCAACACACACACACACACAGAGCCCAACACACATACAGAGCCCAACACACATACAGAGCCACACACACACACACAGAGCCACACACACACACAGAGCCACACACACAGAGCCACATACACAGAGCCACACACACACACACAGAGCCACGCACACACACACACAGAGCCCCCTACACTCACACAGAGCCCCACACAATCACATACACATACACACAGAGCGACACACACACACAGAGCCCACACACAGAGCTACACACACACACACAGAGCCACACACACACACACAGAGCCACAAACACAGAGCCACACACACACAGCCACACACACACCCTCACCCCAGGGAGTCTCCTTATTTACAAATGGGTTATTCAAGGCCCCCACCAACTTCTAGAGCTCACTCGTTGCTTCCCTCAGTCTAGGTCAGCCACACGCCCATCTCTGCCCAGTAACGCCCCAGGGAACAGAGGCAAGAAAAACAAGTTGAGCGAACAGCCCAGAATCCAAACCGACATAGGGTCGATCAGATTCCTACAGCAGTTGCACATATTTACTCAGGCACCACACACTGGAATAGCAGGTGTAATGTATAAAGGCTGGCCAAATAACACACAGCAGTAAAAGTGAAACAGTAAAAAAAGGGGGATTTAGTATGTACCAAGAAGCATAAAAGAACGAAGTATGGAGACAAACGTTCTCGACAGAGAATAAAGGGATAAGGTTAATTGTTTCAGAAGTTTTTTTTGTGAAGGAAAAAAAGTGGAAAACTACTGTTGGATGTATCACGTTTTTCTCCTGGTCAATGATTACTGGCCAGTTCTGAACAGAGTAAACTTTGTTGAACACTAGTGTCCTCTCCACAACACCGGGTTCTGTACAACTCAAAAGTGTTAAAGTGTTGCAAAGACGCCAATGAATTTCTTGGGCTATAAGGTCGAAGGACAGCCTAATATTGAAATCAGAGGGATATGTCCTAGATGGCGAGTGAGCTTAATGTGCCCTGCTCGAGCTCCGTTTCCAACGGGCCTATAGCACACTTAAAAGCACCCACAGCACCTACATCTCCTACCAGACCCAGAGGGATGTCGATGTGCTCTAGGCTGAGAGCTGAGGGTGACTACCTGTTTGTCGGTGAGGAGAGGGGCATCCTTCAACTTGCCTCCGGCCCCCGCACCACAGGGCGGTGAGGAACGGAGGCCGCTGTGGGGGCCGACCGGCTACAGGGTCCACAGTGGTGCACAGACCCCATCCTCACGCCTTTAAGGGCCTCCCACAGAAGCACGACACCTTGTGCGACCACCGAGTTGAAAACACGCAGCATCCAGCTTCCGGGTCTGTGGTGTGCAGCGGCCTCACGGAGGAGAGACCCACTTTGTTCCCTGCTGCCTGGGAGACGAGGCACCAGGGGCGATATCACACAGGAGTGGCCCAAGAAACAGGAGGACGCCCATCGGTCTTGTCCGGTGCAGATCCAGCCACCCGTGAAGAGCACCCAGTCTGGGAGCGGCCTCCCTGTCCATGGGTGAGCGATGTGAGGCCTACCTGAGGGGGAGCTGGATGACCACAGGGCTGAGCTACGCGCTTCTTTATCGATGAGCCATCAGGTGGTGTGCAGGCCTGTGGAGCGTGTCTCCCACAGCGGCGTGTCTGCAGCCCCCCTGCAGGGCGCCTGATACTACATCACGGGTGCGGCCCTCCGACTCCTTGGAGCCCTCAAAGGAGGACCCGGACAGTCCAGAAGTTTGGTGTGTAGAGCAGTGGGGGCAGCGGGATCTCACTCCTGTTGCCTGATACCCTGAGTGCTGTTCTTGTTCTCAGGGGCACTGACACTCAGCCATGCCCCTGCAAGATTAGAGCCTAGAGGCACACCGGAGCAACTGTGAGGTGGATCAAATGGGAACAGTGCAGCCTTGCGAAGCTTGAGCACTGTTACACCAGGTCATGGGCAGTCTCCTGCGGCAGCACAAGGCCCCTTCACAGTAACTGGTACGAGGTGAGAGGGGCTGCTGGGGCCTAGCCCTGTTGCTGCATGATGACAGTGCAGTTTGTGGAGAGTCCGAAAGCGGGCAAAAGCAACTAAGAGAGCAGGAGCCCTAGCTCGCATAACCGGAGGCCGTCCTGAACAGCGCTTTCCATCACCCCGGCACAACTTCGCTCCACAGGCGGGAAGGCCTTGGGACTCAGACATGAAGACTGCTAAAGGTAAAAAAGCGAGCTCCGGCTGGAAAGCGGACCACGCAATCACACCACCATGTTTCAACAAGGTCAAACAGAAATGCCTCAGAGAAACGCCCCGTCATTTTCCGACTGGGGGGTGTGTTTTTCTTTCTTTCCTCTTCCAGGTAAAATTCCAGCCAATGGGAAGAGGAGAGAAAGAACATGAAAAACACGCCCCTCAATCCGAAAAATACGGGGCTTAAATGGACACACGCCCCTCTTCTCCAATGGCTGGTCTCCGCTTAGGAATTCAGCCAATGGAGAAGAGGGGCGGGTTCAAACCCCTACTATGGAAAACATAAAATCTCACCAGCGAGACTGCGCAAACGCAGCTTACGCAGGCCGAGACCTAAAAAGTGGCCTAACAAAACTAAATGGGTGGAACCCCCATTCTCCAACAATGGAATGCCTTCTTAGGGTAGAGTAACGCAAGACAGTGACCTTGCACTGCCTTGCGTTACTCTAGTTTTACCAAGCAACGCAGGGCTACGCAAGGTGACGGTGTGTTGTTTAGTAAATCTGACTATAGTATTGCATTGCCCTTGTAACACCGTGTGATTCAAGGGCAGCTGAATACAATGATAAATCTTGCCCACAGTTTCTTGCCTAGTGTTGAGTTTGTAATCTCACCTTTGATATCTCAAGTTTATCTCTGAGAATGCAAGGATCTCAGGAAGTGCCAGACACCAGTTCTTGGTGAGCCTCTTACCCATGGTACTCTGATTTAAAGGGGTGCTAATCTGGGTTATGAAAGCTGAGTTTGGTCAGGCCATGAGAGTCCTGCGTCTTGCACTGTCAAGATGTTGTTTACTTATTTGCTACATCAATATGGGCTTTTAAATTCTCAGTGAAAGTTTTAGGAGATAGTGACCCACTTTTATGATTGACAGCTTTTTGTTGTAAAGCCTATTGATTATGACGACTTCTTCTCCTAGATAAAAGCTACAAGTTTATGTGCAAACTGTTTGTAGTATCTGTAGGAAATAACCCCTCTTTTCACAACCACCACACTTTTTCTTAGACTGATACTACTGTTTGTTTGACTCTGCGTATTGGGAATCTGCTCTGAAACAAGTTGAAATCGACTCTAATCATAATTGGCAGATTTAACTAATCTCTAACTCCCTAGTAAGTGTTCCCAGGGCCTGTAGGTTAACTGTCAGTAGTGGACTGCAGAACAGATTATGCCACCACTAACGTGGCAACTGAAAACATGACTGCAGGCCTGCTACCAGCTACCAGACTGTAGAGGTTTAAACTAGAGATTCAACCCTTTATTTAAACATTATTAAATCGCCCCAAGGAAGCCTTAATGCCAAATAGGGCAAGTAAACATTTAATGAAGAAACAAAACCTTACAGTGACAAGGCATAAAAACTAACCCTAGGCATAGTTTGCATAGTAGTACTACGCATAGCTACGTGAAGTGCACTTCGCACTACGTGAGATACGAGTAGCATTATGCAAACTGTGTAGTGCACTGTTCGCGATGATTGCACAGTGCTGGATGCTTGTCCACACTAGGTAATCATTGAAAAAGGCATCTTGCACAGTGAGAGGTGTCGTTTTCTGCCGCTCGAGTAGATTTTTACTTGAGCTGCAGCTTTCTCAACGCAGACTTGTAGTTTCTCATCGCGAGCGGTCGCGAGCATACGCGACCACTCGCAATGAAAAAACCTGAGCTACCCGCTTTGAGAATCTCTCCAGGAGATTTATTTTCCATGCAACTTGATGTTGCTGATCGCGAATGGGGAAAAAGTCTCGCTGGGATGTCATTTTGCTAGCTCCCGGTCGCCAACTTGACGTTGAGGACCGCGAGCAAGCAAAAAATTACTGTTATGATAAGCTACGCGTGTTTGCGCTGTGCTATGTGCAATTTGCATAGTGCGAAGTAGCGCAAACTTCACAAACTACGTGAGCGTAGGGTAGTCCTTCGCCCAGGCTTACTTAAAACAAATTTCAGTGTAGCAGAGTTAACCAGAAGTATATATTAAAATCACATAATGTTATATGTACTTCCAAACCAGATAAAAAGCTCACATTTACACTACATATTCTATAAAATACACTTTTAAAAACCCACCTCTTGCCTGCCTAAAGCCTCTAGATACCTATTTTTGTGAGCTTCAAATTGTCACCCAGTAGTTGAATAGCTTCTTGATGAGGTGTGAACTTGCTCCAAGAGCTGAGACAAAGGCCTTGGGCATGGACAGAGGTTGACCTTCCATTTACAGGATAGCATGGGAGCTGTGGCCTGCCCCTTGATAAACGTAAATGGAAGCCTACCCTGTCACTGGCAGATATAGCTCACACATGAACCTATCTCTCTTTTGTCCTCCTAGCCAGCGAGGCTACAGTGCCACTGTGAGAAGAGCTTTCACCAGAACCAGTTTTGAGTGACCACAAAGGAGGGATTGCTCATTTTCTTGGTCACACAGTAGGGTGGGCACAGGAGCTCTGCTCAAGATAGAAAGGATCTCATTTCATGGTTTTAGGTAGAAAGGGGAACTGTGGGTTTGTTTGCAGTAGGGCAAACAGGAACCACTGTAAAAATACACAGAGTCACCCCAGAGGGGAAGATTGTTCATGGGCAGGAAGATGTCCCTTTCTGCACTTGAGCAATCATTTAAAAAAAATCAGTTTTGCAACTTCTATGTGTGATGCATTAAGCAGGACACATAGAAGTTACAAAATACCATTTCAGATTGTTTATGTACAGGATGGCACACCTTCCTGCACATAAACAGTCTTCCCCTGCAAGTGCGGGCACTAGTACACTATGATGCAAGGTTGTCTGCAATTTTGCTAGGCAGCTAAATTAGCGCCAGCACAGGGCGAGGTGCAGGGCTGCACCATATCCTTATAGTTACTGTATCCTTGTGCTTGCTAAGTGTATATATAAGGATAGTGTGCGTTGCATCCAATTTGTTCTGAGTATGAATTATTTTTCCAAAAGAATGAAGATAAAACATTTTTTAAATGTACAGCTACACCCTAGAAGTGTTTGAAACTATTAATATGATGAACTATATGTGATAGAAGGATGAAACAAGAGTCCAGTAATAATTGGGGTATTATTGTTTACAGAAAAGCATAGCATTTATCCCTACTACTGGGACCCCTGTTGCCTCTGTACAATGGGGTGCACGGAGGGGGGGCACAGCATGTGTGCCTACACCCTCAGTTCCAGCAGAGCATATACTTGACATTCCATGCCCGTCCGGAACTGCCTTTGACACTCCCTTTGTGGTGCCTTTTTCAAAGGCATCACACTGGGACCACCAAAGGACCGCCCACCAGAATAAAAATAAGTTGTACTCTGGCGAGCGGTCTTCAAAGGCTTTGGCATCTCAGGGCAGGGCGGCAGCATGGCGGCCACGCTCCGAGACCACCAAAGGCATATTAAGGCCTCATACTTGATATTAATAAAGTTTATACTTACCTGAATGTAAAATAGCTTACAGAAACCTAACCTAATGCAAACAGCCATGTTAAATTATTTATCAAGCAAAATTAATTGTCTGTTTTTTATGGAATTAAAGATGTACTTGCCACTGGGCACTTGTTGCATTGAGAGTTTCTGTAAGGGTTGAGGTGTGTTGGACCCGGCCCTTTTGGCAGGTTCACCCCGAGACTTTTTGCTTTTTCCTAGCCTGTTTCTGTGACCTGGTGTTGGTGATTTTAGGCCTCTGCACACTTTTTCACTGTGGTACAGTGTAAAGTGCGTGAGCTCTCTGTGTATGTGTGGTGAGTGACCTGCCCTCCAATAGGAATGAATGGGGAATATGTATGCCCATGGTAGTTCCTGATGTGTGGGGAGTGCAGGGTCGAGTTTGGTATGTGCGAAATCGTGAGATTGAATGCTGCTCAATGATATATGCGGCATGATTGTGTCTAGTGTAGAAGTGCCACTTTTAGAAGTTGGCATATTTGTGTAATTTAAGTCTGGCGTGTGATTGGCTTGAGCCTGGCTCCAGGAGGGTGCCTGGGCCTGCTTGTGGATTGACTGTCTGGTTTGAGGATGACAGGGGCTGGGGAGCCCCCAGGAGGTAGTCTGAGTCAGCCCTTGGTTGAATGACTGCATCTGCAACTAGAGTGGTGGCTGGAGATAGCACCTGGGAGTGAATAGGGCTGGGTTTTCCCCACACAATGCTGGCTCCACCCCCTGTGGTGCGTCTGATGTCCCTAGCCTGGCCTGTGAAAGGAGTTCCCTATACCAGTTTTAGCTGGTTCTCACACTGCCTGCACCCTGCTAGACAAAGGATTTCTCTGTATAAAAAGGGGCTGTGTCCCCTTACAAAATGTTCTTGTTTTTGGACTTGAATCCTGCCAGGGGCATGCTGCTGCTTGCGCTCAGGGGAAGGCTTGCCTCCCTGAGCCCTGCCCAGCCCCTGGATGCCTGATGGACTTGGATGCTGGAGAAATTGCCTTGCTGGGAGCTGCTGGGCTCCCTCTTGATTCTCCAGAACTTCTTTGGACCCTTCTTGCTATAGGGGTCATTTCTAGGGGCCTGTGGCTGCTACCTATGCCCCAGCACCTCGAGAGCGCTTTATTTGCCTAGCTGGGGCGGAGCACTATCGTTTTCCCTTGATGGGAAGCGCTCCTGCCCCTTTTTGCTTAGTTACATTTATTTTTTATTGATGGGTGCCACCCCATTTATTTGATTGCCTAACGGGTGCTCACCCCGTTCCTACGTTTATTTTGTTAACCAAGGGGGCCCACCCCTCATTGCAGCCGTTAAAACACAGAGATCGCCGCCGCTGCCGCCCGCCTGGTTGTGGGCGGGGCCTGCAACGGAAGCGGAAGTGCGGCCGTCAAGGAGAGGAAAAGTGGCCTGCTGCGGGGCTCCCGTGTGCTGAGGGAGATCCGGGAAGAGAAGAGGAAGCGTGGCCTGCTGCGGGGCTCCCGTGTGCTGAGGGAGCCCCGGGAGAAGAAGGGAGAGGCGTCTTTTCGAGCAGGGCTCACGTGTGTCATTAAGGAGCCCTCCGTGTGCGAGCGCTGCAGCGGGAAGAGCAGAGGAGGCGCGAGGCACATTGCCGGTGCCTGCCCCCACCGCGAACACAGAAGGTGTCCTGCTGCCTGCCCGGAGGAGCCCCGCCGAAGAAGAAGCAGCCTGGTGAGTGAACGGGCTGGGGGGGGCTCTGTAGGGGCGTGTGATGGCACCAGTGCACTACCCAGGATGTTCGAGGTAGTTAGGGTGGCCCCGAATGGCAGTGGGCCGCCCCACTATTCTTCCCGAGTTCAGATGGCTCCAACGAGGGGGCAAGTTGTTTTTAGAGCCCGAGGGGCTCAGGGACATATTTGAGTTGGTAGAGCCCACGAAGCTCTAAAGAGGGGCCATATTTGTTTTAACGAGCCTGAGTGGCTCAAGGGCATGTTCGCCTTAAGGAGCTAGATGGCTCCCTCGCCCCATTATGTCTCAAGAGCCTGTGTGGCTCCAGCATTTGGCCGCAGTATGTGTTTAAGAGCCTGTGTGGCTCCAACGTTTGGGGCATGTGTGATGTCCAGAGCCTGTGTGGCTCCAACGTGCGCAGTTCAGAGCCTGTGGGGCTCCAACAGAGGGCGCAGATTTTTTCTAGGGGCTAGTGACAGCCCCTGTCGCAGTTTGTTTCCCAGCTGCCCAGCAATTAGTGGGCAGCTGCACCGTTTAGGTCCTGGGATGTTCCCAGGTGCCCAGCAAGTAGTGGGCACCTGTAATGTTTAGGTTTTGCGCCGGTGGCGCACCCCTGACTGGCGCTGCATTGGCAGCGCGCCCTGACATTCTGGACACAGGGCTCTTTAGTCCCTTTATTAGATGGGGGCTGGTATGTGATTTTATTTAGGTGCAATGCGATTATCTATGTGATGGTAATTGCCTAATGTGAGTTTTGCGCAATGTGATGTGGTGCTAGGAAATGTAATGCATTTAATATGATTACGCACCTTGATCTTACACCTCTGAATGTTTTTGGGCATCATGTGTTTTTGCGCTATTGAGTTGTGTTCTGGCACCTCTGAATATTTTTATGCATCATGTGTCTTCCTTGATTTCACACCTCTGAATGTTTTTATGCATCATGTGTCTTCCTTGATTTTACACCCCTGAATGTGTTGGCTTATGCATCATGTGTTTTTCCTTCCCTGCACCTCTGAATGTGTTTTTGATGCATCATGTGCCTTGTTATTTCACCGCTGAATGTATGTTTTATGCATCATGTGTTTTCCTTCCCTACACCTCTGAATGTTGTGATGCATCATGTGTAATGTGTTCTTGCTTATACCCCAATTGTATTGTGATACTTAGGCGGTTGTTCTTTCTAGTACAGGTGGTCCTAGTGGGGTCCTGGTTCCCTGCGTGACATTTCTCCTAAGGTGTTTTGGGTTGTGTAGGTGGTACTTACCTGTTCCCAGTAGTTACTGGATGTGATCTATAACTGTTATTTTGTGCTATACTTATTCTAAGTTCTAGAAGTGCTATTTCTAAAAGTGTTGATTCTGACAGTGGCCCATGTGGCCCTGTCCTGTAAATAATCCCTTGTGAATATTGCCCGTGCCAGTTGGCACAATGTACATGTGTGACTTCTATCTGATGTGTTTTTACAATACAGAAGTTATTTTTATATAACCTTGTGTGGAGTTCCTTTTGTGGTGTGCCTAGGATGTTGTTGCTGTTGTGTGCTGGCGCAAATGCTTTACACATTGCCTCCGGGATAAGCCTGTCTGCTCGTGCCAAGCTACCAAGGGGGTGAGCAGGGGTTATCTTGGCGTGTGACTCCCTTGCCCTGACTACAATGGTGGTTTCTGCCTAGCTTTGGCATCAGCCTTAGCTAACCAGAAATAACCAGTTCTAACAAGGTGCATTACCAATAATTAAACCTCTATATTTGACTGAAAATCCTTCATGGATGGGTTAATTGACTGGATGTTTTTTGAGATATTGATATTAACTTTAAAAGGACCGAAGGTCAAAGCTTTATATCTTCCCAAGCTCTCTCTCTATGTAATTCTGCCAATGTACACGGTCTTTTTGTCTAACTGTATGAACTGCTTGTTTGCTATTTTATCTACTGCACTCATTGACTCATTCATTGGATAAAGCACTTCTCCAGCATTTACTCCCTACCCACCCCTATATCTGATTTCAATCAGATGCATAAACATAACTAAATAGAAGCTCCAATTGAAACATCCTTAATCACTCTGTTTAGCCTAGAGGAGGTTAACAGAGCAATAAATGCCAGTAAGGGCCGAAAAGCACCTGGACCTGATGCTATCCCAGTTGAACTGCATTAGGCCAAAATTGCTTTATGGAGGCCTTTGTTAACTGTGGTATTAAGGGCATGTTTTAGCACAGGTTTTCTTCCCACGAAGGCAAAATTAATAATTGTGCCAATCTACAAAAACCTTGTATGTTTTAGGCCGAGTTCCTGCTTGATTCCTTAGTGAAGATAGCGGGCTGCATCATCCTGAGCAGGTTACAAGAGTGGACATAATCAAATGATATTCTGTCAGACCTTCAGTATGGGTTCTTCACCGGGATTGGGACAATAGAAGAACGTCTCAACCTAAGTATGTTAATAGGATAATTCACTAAGATCAAAGGAGGGAACAAATTCCTGCAATTTGTTCACCTGTCCAAAGCTTTTGATTGTGTCATTCACTCTACGTTATGGTCAATTATGTCCGATGTGGGGGCGGAGGCAACGATCATTAGCTTTTTGAGAGATGTGTATACAGGATCTAAAGCCAGGGTTAGATATGGTATTAGGGGAGAATGTACACAGCCCTTTAGCATAGAAGAGGAGTAGGACAGGGCTGAGTCATATCCCTGTTTCTTTTCTCACAAAAAAAATGTAGAGGTGGTGTTGACTTCACAATCTAAGCACTTTCTTCAGGTGGAACACTGCCCAGTACCTGGTCTCCTTTACGCGGATGATGCCGTTCTCTTGATCCGCCATCCACTTGCCCTACAGTCCCTACTCAATATCTTTGTTGAATTTATGCAGGACCTAGGGCTGTTAGTTAACCAATCTAAAACATTCATAATAAAGTGTGGCAGGAAAACAGTCTCCTGTGGAGATATAAAAATCATGGACACTAGCATTGGTTTCACAAATAGCTTCTCATACCTAGGCATCTTGTTTTACGAAGATGGTGCATGGAATCATGCAATCTCTACTAGGGTTATAATATTTAGAAATGCTTTTATGGCCCCACAAATCTGTTCTAGATAGTTGGGTATGAATCCTCCTGCAGAGATGCTAACATTATATAAAGCCAAATGTATCAGCATAGCTTTACATGGAGCAATAATCTGAGAGCACATAAAATGTACAATATTACAATTGATGGAGAATGAGTTTCCGAGATATTTGCTTGCCACCCCCAAAAGCACTTCTACACATGTGTTTCACACTGAATTGGGGGTCTCGTTTCTTACTCATCAAATTTGTATGCAACCCATTTTACTCTGGCACAAAGTTTGGACATCCAAATATACCACCTTAAACCGTGCCATTTTTAGAGCTCGGCCTACGTCCCACGAAGTGGGCCTGGCTTAAGAGTCCTTTTCTGAGGGCTTCGAAAATTGTACCTACCGAATTCCAGAAAGCTCGTGATTTTTGCTGGTTTTTGTTGCCAGCTGCATAGCAATTGGCCCTTGCATGCGTGTGTTTTTACAAGAGAGCACGTAATAGGCCATAGGCGTTAGAGTTGCTCCGCCTAGTGCATATTCCGTGCTGACACGCGCAGCAGAATGGCATATTTCTTCAATTACCAGCTGTCAGGGCCCTCGGTAATTAAAGACAGATGCTTGGCGCGTGCATCAGTCTCGAGTTTCTTTTTTTCTCTGCTGTGTGTGTGCGCATGCCGCCTCCCGACCAAAGCTTGACTTCAGTCTGACATTTCCTTGAACGTACAGTGTAAAGTTTCAAGGAACAGTGTTTGATTGTGGCTAGGCTGCGGAGAAACAATCTTTCTTTTTGTCCTGCCGTGCAGTGTTTCTTCTGAGAAGTGTCACGGCACCCTCTGAAACGAGCACGTCACCCGGAGTGTTTATGTACTAACTGGCTTGATTATGGTCTCCACGGGATGCACGTTGACTTCCACGGCTTGGGTGTAAAATCTACTGATCGACTGAAGCCGCCGCGAGTTGCAGCAGGGATCCTTTCCTCCCTCTCTCCCACCGAATGTGGTATATGGAATGTAAGTACCCAAAAAATTACTGAGAAGACTTGCCTTTGGAGACGTGACAGAACTGCTTGTGGCAGGAGGAGGTGCAGGCGACTGAGCCGCCGCCACCGCCGGAGGTGTATGCAGGGAGTCTGGAGCTAGTACGAGTTGCAAGACGGAGGTGCTTGTGGTGGGAGGAGGCTCTCCAGTGTGGTCCAGTGTGGTCGTCGGCTTGGTGGCCACCTTGTCTGGGGATGACACCTACCCTGTGTCAAGAAGCCACAAATCTTGGGGTTTGGCTTGATGCTGACCTCACATTCGGACCCCAGATCAGCCGTGTTGTGGGGGTATGCTTCGGTGTCCTAAAGAGCCTGCGGAAGATCCTGGACTTGCTGCCGGTGGAGGCCCGCAGGACGCTGGTGCATGCCCTTGTAGTGGCGAGACTGGACTACGGCAATCTGCTATATTTGGGGGCGACGGGAAAGAACATCAGTCGCCTCCAGGTGCTTCAAAATGCCGCGGCCTGCCTGGTCTTGAGATTACCTCGAAGATCGGCATCGGGGAGAGCGCTTCAGGCACTCCATTGGCTCACTATGAGAAGCAGGATTGAGTATAAGGCATTATGTACATGCCACCGCATTCTGCATGGCAAAGCGCCTATACCACGGCGGGACCTGATTTCTCGCTATGAGCCATCCCGAGCCCTGCGCTCTACTGAAGCAGGGCTAGTGAAAGTCCCCAAAGTAATGGGGGGCAGGTCCTTCCGGTATTTGGCAGCCAAGGGCTGGAACGACCTGCCGTCGGAGCTGCGCCAGGAACCTTCCGAATCCAGATTTAGGGGGAAACTTAAAACCCATCTCTTTCTCCGCTAGACTTGCACTGCTTCCGAACATCTGACTCTGTCACTTCCACTTGTCATAGCGCGGGGACACGCCGTGCGCGTAACCAGGCGCTCTGCAAATCTCCCTATTATTATTAATATTTATTATTATTAATATCTGATATTTTTTCACATCGTGATTTCTTGTGAGTGCAGAGTGTGTGCAGAGTGAGTGTGTGCAGAGTGAGTGTGTGCAGAGTGAGAGTGTGTGCAGAGTGAGAGTGTGTGCTGCAGAGTGAGAGTGTGTGCTGCAGAGTGAGAGTGTGCTGCAGAGTGAGTGTGTGTAGAGTGAGAGTGTGTGCAGAGTGAGAGTGTGTGCAGAGTGAGTGTGTGTAGAGTGAGAGTGTGTGCAGAGTGAGAGTGCTGCAGAGTGTGAGTGTGTGCAGAGTGTGTGCAGAGTGAGTGCTGAGTGAGAATGAGTGCTGCAGAGTGTGAATGAGTGCTGCAGAGTTTGAGTGTCTCCCTTCCAAAAAGGATATCGAGACTGACCTCACAGTCATGGCCGTTGGTGTGACGTCGGTCTCGTGTTGGCGGCGCGTGCTCTGAAGTCACTCTAGCTCGTGGCCGTTAGTGTTTTTTCCATAAAGAAGGAAGGAGAGACCTGAGTGGGAGAAAAGATTACAGAAATTAAGACTTAGTTCAAGCATCCGACGAGCTAGTAAAATGCCATTGTTGTAACAGCCATGTACAGAAATTATTTTAAAACCATTTAAACAGGAATATTTATTCCGGAGAGGGCGCATATCTGATATTTGTTCACATCGTGATTTCTTGTGAGTGCAGAGTGTGTGTAGAGTGAGTGTGTGCAGAGTGATTGTGTGCAAAGTGAGAGTGTGTGCAGAGTGAGAGTGTGTGCAGAGTGAGAGTGTTTGTTGCAGAGTGAGGGTGTGTGCTGCAGAATGAGAGTGTGCTGCAGAGTGAGAGTGAGTGATGTAGAGTGAGAGTGAGTGCTGCAGAGTGAGAGTGTGTGCAGAGTGAGATTGTGTGCAGAGTGAGAATGAGTGCTGCAGAGTGAGAGTGAGTGCAGAGTGAGAGGGAGTGCAGAGAGAGAGGGAGTGCAGAGAGAGAGGGAGTGCAGAGTGAGAGGGAGTGCAGAGTGAGAGTGTGTGCAGAGTGAGAGTGTGTGCAGAGTGAGTGTGTGTAGAGTGAGAGTGTGTGCAGAGTGAGAGTGTGTGCAGCAGAGTGTGAGTGTAGCAGAGTGTGAGTGAGTGCTGCAGAGTGTGAGTGTGTGCAGAGTGTGTGCAGAGTGAGTGCAGAGTGAGAGTGAGTGCTGCAGAGTGTGAGTGAGTGCTGCAGAGTTTGAGTGAGTGCAGAGTGTGAGTGAGTGCAGAGTGAGAGTGAGTGCAGAGTGAGAGTGAGTGCAGAGTGAGTGTGAGTGCAGAGTGAGAGTGAATGCAGAGTGTGAGTGAGTGCAGAATGAGTGCAGAGTGAGAGTGAGTGCAGAGTGAGTGCAGAGTGAATGTAGAATGAGTGCAAAGTGAGAGTGAGTGCAGAGTTTGAGTGAGTGCAGAATGAGTGCAGAATGAGTGCAGAGTGTGAGTGCAGAATGAGCGTAGAATGAGAGTGAGTGCAGAATAAATGCAGAGTGAGTATAGACTGAGTGCAGACTGACTGCAGAGTAAGAGTGAGTGCGCAGGAAAAGACCACACACATGAGACCACACACATAAGACCACACACATAAAACCACATACATAAAACCAGACACATAAGACCACACACATAAGACCACACACATAAAACCACACACATAAAACCAGACACATAAGACCACACACATAAGACCAGACACATAAGACCACACACATAAGACCACACACATAAGACCACACACACACACACACACCACTCTCACCACCACGCACACCACCACACACTCACTACCACACACTCACCACCACACACGCAACCACACACACAACCACACACACACACCACCAGCCGTCACTGCACACTTTCACTGGGTACAAACACCACCAGCCGTCAGTGCACGCTTTCACCGGGCACAAACACCATCAGCTGTCAGTGCAGGCTTTCACCAGGCACACAACATTAGACATCAGTGCACGCTTTCACCAGGCACACACACCTCCAGCCGTCTGTGCACGCTTTTACCTGGCACACACACCACCAGCCATCAGTGCACGCTTCCACCAAGCGCACACACCTCCAGCCGGCAGTGCACACTTCCACCAAGCACACACACCACCAGCCATCAGTGCACAATTTCTACAGGCACACACACCACCAGACATCAGTGCACACATCATTTGTTAACGCATCCACAATTAACTATTGTAGCAATCGCAGTATGGTGCACTTTACTTTTAAACATATTCATCTAAAGTGCAGCATACCACCATTTATACAATTCCAATACAACCCACATTTTTCTATTACACACCACATGCATACACTCCATAACACATGCATACAAGACATTGCCATTTACAATGCCATTACCTCTAACTCAAATAAATCTGAGACCTATTGCATTTCTAATGCTTGTTGAGGATTTACTTCAATCAACTTTGTCAACACTTACATTACATCCAGCGCTTCTGTTGTGATTTGAGGAGCCCAGATTACTCTGAGACTCCTGATTCCCTAGTAGCTACCAGCAGAACAACATTAAAAAATGAATGCACCATGCATCTAGTGAATCTAAGGCTGATCATTGAATTACCACAGCCCTCTGATTAAAAAAAACTATTTATATTAACTATCCATGATATGGAACCATATTTGAAAATCGTATCTAACCCTAGGCACAGGTTTGCCCTGACTTGTTTCAGAATGGGCATTATCCATCACTTGGTTAGTTTCGCTAAAACAAATTATTGGTCCTCAAATGTAAGCAACTGCCCTTGTGATAGTACGATGGCACAGAACACCATGCAAGTTGTACTTTTTTGCAAATTTTATAACAAGTGGAGCGATAACCGGCGTTTGCTGTCTGACAATGCCGCCCTCTATCTCTTTTTACAATCACTGCCTTCTGCTGAGATTTGCTGTAGAATGTCAAGCTGTTTCTGGGCTGTTTTTTATGACAGAAAGAACATTTTACTGTTGTTATGAATAATTATGATTAATAGCACACAAACGATTAATTGATTTATGATGCCTCGATAATTATTTTTATAATAATTGCTATAAAATATACCCCAAAGAGTGGAATTTAATTAATCTTTTTTTTTAAACATCATTATGAAACAGAATAGTGGAATGTATTAAGCTATCAATTATTTGGGTAGAATCACATAGCAGACCCTGAGTTGAGGTTTTTGCATCCCTTCCCCTATTTCTTTCTTCTGTTTTAATTCTTTGAATATGCAATTCTGTTGTGGGAATGTTATAAATGAGGTGTGTCAGTGCCTGATGACCATCCAAATGAACTGATTTTAAAATGTATCTTCTAAAAGTGTGTTGGCCATAACTTGGGGGCGTCAGGACCTGATGATTATTCAAACAAATGAATTTTAAAATGTACTGTTAAAATCAAGACAAATATGAACTGTATTTTTGTATCATACTTTTATGGTCTAATTTATTTAGATCAAATAAAGTTTCTACTGACTGACTGACTCATTAATTAAAAAACATAAATTATCCCCCCAAAAAACTGTCAATGTTTTGGAACACTTTGACTTATGGAATTTAATGTAAGAATACTCTTGGTAAGGTAAATACATTTTATTAAAAGGCTTGCATAAGATGTGAATGATCTTGGTGCCCTAGCAAACTCTCTATAACTCAAATTGAAGGACCGAGGGGCCTTTTAACTTATTTTGTTTGTCAGATATAATATATCCTCTTCCCTTACTGGTTTCTTTTGTTCAAGAACTGAACTGTATATGTCAATAATTGATCCCCTCTCTTTACAAACGGCTGTAAGATTGCAAAATCTTAAACACTAAATGGCATAAAATGTTGTTCAAACAGTTTTATTTCACTCTGCACTAAGTTTTCAGGAGACCTTTTGTGATTTTTTTTTTGTTGATTTTTTTTATGCCCGACGGATCACTAGTGTCATGCATACTGAACCATCACATATAATGCTAGAAGCCTTTCATGAACATTAGGTTAAACTGAATAGCGATGAATGCTGGACACCACAAATTCATTTCTGTTATTATTATCTAAAGCAAGAGTATCTACTGAAGAAGTGTTTAATCATAAATCACCTCGTGATCCTATATGGTCTATTCGACAATGAGTGTTTTTTTTTCAACAATTGTTGAGAATTTTTTTTATTTTAAATTAAAATAGAAACCTTTCCATTATTGGTTAGTATGCATTCTTGAGGCTGTGTATAGAAGTCAGTCCTGCCGCAGGTCTACAAAGCAGTAAGACCTTGTTAAAGAGATTATCAACAAACACAAAATAAAATAGTTAAAATCATGGTCCGACATTACGTGCAAATTACATTGAACCAAATAGGGTTTCTTTAAAGTGCAAAGGGGGTGAGTCCAAAATGGCGCAAGTGTAGGAGCCTTTCCTCAGAGCTCCGCCGCGCCACACCATGAGACAGCAGATTACCGGTGCTCTGATAAGATCTGAGCCCGGGTGCAGAGCAAAAGTCATTGGGGAATGTCTGCTAGCCCCTCCAATCGATGGGAAAAGGTGCGAGAGCGGAACAACGGAAGTTAGAAGGTGTGGAGCCGATGAGACAAAATGGCAGCTGAGTGAACCTGAAGTAGGTCCTAAGTGACAGAGCTGCTGCGGTGTGTGGCGCTCATCTGCAGAACCCTTGGATCAGTGCGGACACCAAGACCGAGACAGTGGCGTCCCAGCCTGTTGAAACACAGGCTGCAGAAGTGCAGGGGACTATGGGCGAGTGATTCTTCCCTCACATACCACCACTATACTCAAGCTGCGGGCCAGCGCTATGGAGGCACCAGTCCTCAATCTTAACTGCAGCAAGTTGACAACCTGCAGCCAGAGACTTCAGCCTGAGGAGAGAGTGCAGCTGTGGCCGGCGCACCCCCACCCCCACCAGCGATTGTGCAAAGTGGCCGGCTGCCAGCCAGGCACGAGATGAGCCCTGAGAGGAGTACGGTGCGAGAAGCAGAGAAGGCACTCAATGGGGGAGCGAGGTGTCACTCCTGCTGCCGAATGCAACACCCAACAGCACAACCCTGATGCCCATAATAAGACTCTGCCTGCCAGAGAGGAAGCAGTGAGCAGAAAATGTAGCAGAGAAGTTAGTAGGAGACTGCCAGGTGAGTGAGAGGCCTTGCGATCAGGAGGCATGTGATGATGATACTTGTAAAGCGCACTGTTACCCCATCTCGGGGTGTCCTGGTGCTGAAGACCGCTGGGGAACCCATCCTGGCTTTCCCTGTGAGATGGTCTCTTCTGGGTATCTCCAAGGTGAAACCAGGCATCCCCGGCGTCTGTGGGGGGCCGTTGTAGAAATGAGGCAAGCTTAATGCCCAGAGTTGCCGAGTGTGATCCCTGGTTAGAGTAGGCACGAGGCGAGAATTATCGAGTCCGTTGACCCTGGTCCACAACCCTGCCGCGTCGGGAATTGAACCCTGGTCCCGGGCCGTTCTCTGCTTCCGGGTCTGCCGCCTCTAACCAGTGAGCCACACCACTCGACAGCCACACCACTCCATGTGGGAGTATTTATCGGCAGCACTGCGACAGGCCGAGGCCCAGCGGAAAAGTAGCTGAAGCAGCCCTGCTGAAGACAACTAAAAGCGTAGGGTCAAGAAATGCAAGCAGCATCAGAGCGACAAGTAGCCCGTCTGGCACAATATGCCCCCTGCACTAGCGACCCCAAAATTGCAAGGACAGGACAACCGTGCTGGCCCTCCAGTGCTGCGGCATTCCCCCCTCTACACAGAACGGCACGTATGCCCGCTAACACTGGCATCAACGTCTGCCCCAAAGGGCCTGCAGGCTGCTTGTTGGGCCAGGGGACAACACGCTGCACGGCCGCCCTAGACCAGGAAAAAAAGCCAATATCTACAGACCCCCACTCCGGTTGACCAGGGAGCAGCTGCATCATGCAGTGAAACTAGCAAGAGGTGCAGGAAGACAGAGGGTGGAGAACGAACTGCTTGGGGCACTGGCGATAGAGGGGCCCAAGTAAATCTGCAATAGGGAGAGGCCGAGAGAGCGGAGACTGGGAAATACACCCCAACACCTACTCCTGATACGGCCCTGTGGTGCCGAAAGACCATAAAAAGATTGAACAAAATGTTATTCCCAAGCTGGAGGCCCTCATTTTACCTGACTACTTGACCTCATAGTGGCAGAAGACCAGTGCATCCACTAGGAACAGCGTAAAGTCAGAGGAGAACATTGGCCAGTGCACAAGGGGCCTGTACTATATACCAGGGCCGGGACCTTCCAGCCAAGACAAAGGGACTTGGAGGAAGTAGCAATCACGCCAAGGACCAAGCACCTGGTGCACAGTCTACCCGGATGAGTCACAATAAAGCTACACTCATGGTCATGCAGACGTCCCACACATAGAATCCATGCCTGGAGGGGCAGCCTGCGTGCAGAGAAACACAGTCAGTTGGAATAAGAGTGCACATAGACTCCACACCACTAGGGGACAGAAATGGTGAACATCAGGACCCAAAAAGATCCCTCCATCAAGGACCTTTTCACAAAAACCTCCTCCAAGGGTACAGGGCAGGCTCCGGAGTCGATCTCATTGGTATGCCAGTCAATGGGAGTGGCGAAAGTGCAGGAAGCAGGAGAAGAGGGTCCTGTCACACATGGTTTCATGGAGTCCTTCTGTGGCATATTGAGGGACAACATTGCAACATTGAAGACAGACATGGCCAGTGATATGAAGGATCTGCTCAACTGGAACTGGATCAGTGGGTGGAGAAGTCAAGCGACGCCAGAGAACAGGAGCTGGAGCTATGCCACAGTAAAATACTTGAACTCAAAGACCACAATGCAGACCTTAACTACTGCTTAGAAGACCTGGAAAACAGGTCCCGAAAATCCAATATAAGAGTTAAGGGGTCCCACTTCAGGCGGATAGAATTCACCTAGAGGATTTCATTACACGACTTTTCTTCCAGATTGTCCCACAACTAAAAGACACTGAGATCTCTGTGGTTCACACGCATAGAGTGGGTCATCCGTCCAAAATCTCCAGGTACCCTTCAGGACTCCTTACATTTCTACACAACTACTGCCAGAAAGAACTTATGAACGTGGTACCCAACCAAACCCAGGTCACATTTGAGGGGATCAAGGTGTGCCTATTCCAAGACCTCTCTCCCATCACTCTACAGCGTCGCCGCAATATGAAACCTATTACGGATTTCTTGAGAGAGAAAGGTGTACATTACATATCGGGTCACCCCTTCCACCTTGTGTTCCTATGGAATGGAGAGATGCCCTGTCCCTCTCTGGGATCTGGCTAACTGAGGTGCCCTAAAAATCGACTCCCAAAACTCGTGAGCAGACCGACCACAAGCGAAAGCATCAGGGAACGATCGACTTTACTTCAACACCTTACCGAGCAAGATTCTGCACCAGAGCAAGAGGACAATTGAAGGTTGCTGGAGCTCAACTGTGAACTCTGTCACTTTGGAATAGACTGCTCATGGCGAAATAACTGAAGTCCTCAGTCAGGCACAGATTATGGACAATGCAAGCCAGACACCAGGATCTGCTCCAGGGTTGAGTAGTAATACTAGGAGAGTCAGCAGAGGACTCCATCCACTGTCAACATCCTAGACGAGCCGCAAGGCTTGCCGGTGAAATGGACCCCTACTAAGTATACATTCGTTTCTTACCACTTGGTGACTTTGTTATTTACATTTCATTGTATGTTTTCTTTAAAACAAGCTCATGCACCGCCCACACCCACATTTGTCCCAATCTACCAAATAGAGAGACAGCACAGTGTTTCTAGAGGCACTACTAGGCTTCACATTGAAACTTTGTCATGGTACAGGTGGTTATCCTTAATGTGAGGGGCCTAAACTCTCTCGCAAATAGAATAGCACTCTTGACACAATTAAAGGCAAAACAATGTGATATATGCCTCCTGCAAAAGATCCACCTTGTTAAAAAGGACTGGAGTCATATGCGGTCAAAGTGGTTCAACTGCCAATTCTGATCGACTGGACCGAGCAAGAGAGCAGGGTAGCTATACTACTTGCAACACACTTTCAAGGCCGGGTAACTTAAACTCACTCAGAGATCATGGCCACATGACAGCCTTGAGGATCACCTTCATCCAATGTGCCATCATGATTGCAAGCCTTTTATCACCTGTGACCGATCACCTGGAACCGTTTATCAGTCAGGCAATTGGTTCCATCCTCACTACACCAGATGCCAATGTTCTCATTGGGGGGGGAGTTCAATATAGTTCGAGACGCTTCATTGGACAGGACTCCCCAGAGAGTAGGCCTAGGAGGAGCACTCACCCTGCAGGGGCTTCAGTGGCTTTCAGACGCGGGCCTGATTGACATCTGATGGGCTCAACATCCCACCACAAATTTGTACACACATTTCTCTGCCGCACATCAATCATACGCCAGAATTGACTCTTTCCTAGTCTCCACTTCTCTGTTGCGGTCAGTGACAAAGCATGACATTGAAGTCGCTTCACTCTCAGATCATTCCCCCATATCTGTTGTGCTGAGCCTACCCCATAGCAACCACAACTCAATCCTAAATTGTTTTCATAGGATTCAAATGTCAATTAGGTCTCGGAGTAATTCTTGACTACCTTGCCACCAATGACACACCACACATATTGATCTTGACAATGTGGGATGCACTTAATGCGGTTGTGCGGGGAAACCTACATCACAATAGCAGCAAGGCACAACTGGGAGCGCAGGGCCAAGCTCGCAGAGCTAGAGGGAGCGGTATAAGAGCTGGAGGAAACACATAGACAGAAGGGGTCCCCAAGATACGGTGACAGTTGACTAACGCCAGAAAACAGCTCAAGGCCTTAAACATGGACATAGAAGAGCACGCTTTACTTCGCCCAAGACAGAGATACTATGCGGGAGGAAACAAAGAGGGCAGACTGCTTGCGCATAGACTATACACCCAAACACAGGCTCACCCCATACAAGATTTAACGGACTACTATCAAAACCCCCAGATGAAGGACGCCGATATCACAGCGGAGTTCGGTCGGTTTTACGCACGACTAGATCAAACAGAGAATCAGCAGCCTACACACCATACCTCCTATATTGAACAGTACCCCTAACACAGCTGAGGGAACAAGTAACTGGACCCTTAGAATTAGACATAACCCCACAAGACTCGAAGTAGAAAAAGCCCCAGGACAAGATGGCTTTATAGCTGCCTTTTATAAAATATTTGCGGAACAGCTGTCCTCAGTGTGGCACAGCTGTACAATTCCTTTAGCTCCACGGGTGCCCTCACAGAGACTATGAGGACGGCTATAATTACAGTCCTACCAAAGCCTGGAAAAGACCCACAGAAATGTGCCTCCTATCACATCATATCCCTCCTAAATGTAGATGTCCAGCTATTTACAGGGATCCTAGCCAACAGACTGGGAAAGTATATGCCTGGTCTGATTGACCCAGATGCCCACACTACTTTTATCAATAGATGCCGAAAAATCATTTGATCAGGTGCATTGGTACTTTTTGCATGAAGTGTTGGAAGCTGTAGACCTAAGGGCTTGCTTTCATAATGGATATGGGCTAGATACACAGACTCTAAAGCCATGGTCTGTGTCAACAACACCCTATCCCTAGTCTTCCCAATATCAAGAGGAACGCAACAGGGGTGCCCCCTCTCCCCCTCCTGTTCACGCTCTATATGGAGCAACTGGCAGAGGGGATACCAGGACAGCCTCTTATTGAGGAAGTGAAGATGGGTGGCCAGGCACACAAAATAGCATTACATACTGATGATGTGCTGCTCACAATAACTAAACCACGCAAGTCGCTGCCCCATTACTTGAGGAACTGGCGGCATTTGGGGAAGCATCCGGGTTTAAGCTGGTTGCCACAAAATCTCAAGCCCTCAACCTCACTATCCCACGAGATGAACAGACATACCTAGCTAACACCTTTCCCTTGTCATGGGCCAGGTATTTCCTACTTAGGCATCCAGCTATTCTCCACCATTGACAAGTCTTTAACGCACAACTACGCCACTCTGTTGGCCACGTTTGCCCGCTCTTCCAGTCTTGGCATGGAGGCCCTATCTCATGGTCGAGGCAAATAGCTGCCGTCAACATGACTCTTTTGCCCAAAATGTTATATTTATTGCAAGCACTGCTATTGCAACCGCCTCCCACCGTGACACAGAAACTCCAACTCTCGCTGGAATCATTCATCTGGAACGGTAAAAAATCCAGGATGACTAGGAGGCAAGCATATCTTCCAGTGGCTAAGGGAGGTCTGTGGATACCCCATTTGATACGCTATCAGCAGGCGGTGCAATTGTTTTTTTTAGTGAAATGGCAACACTTACGGCAAAAGCATTGGTGCTTACTGGACCAGGCAGTGTCCGGCATCCATATCTAGAAGGCTGTTGTGCAAGAACCGCCCACTAGGAGTGTATATCTCCCCGGTAGTCAGGAACACTCTGGGTGCTGGGACAAATTGAGCATTTCCAAGGGCCTTACTACCCCAATCTCTCCACTCACCCCGATAATGGGGAATGCGGTCTTTCCCCTGACTATGTTTGGTTTGGCATAATCTACTCCAAGTGGCAAGAGGCTGATTGGAAGCGCATAGGTGACGTCTTCGATGAGCGGGGACTACAAGATATCCCAGGGCTACAACAGGGCTATGGCCTCCCAGACTCGGAGCGATTGCGATATGCAGCAGTATTGGGTGACTCAAACTGACTTGCGACCCCATGCTAGCAGACCCCTCACGCAATTTGAGCGCTGGCTCTGAATACGAAGCGATAACCGGCGTTTGCTGTCTGACATTTATTCCTTTTTAAACACCTCTATTACCTCCCTACTGTTAACAGCGAGGTCCAGATGGGAAACGGAATGTGAACGCACGCTCCGAGACAAAGAATGGACAGACATCTTACAACCAGCCCGTGAATTGGCACACTGCGCAGCTGGAAAAGAGACACTCCTAAAACGAGTGCACTATTGGTACTATACGCCCCCCCGCCTGGCCAAGGGAAAGCAGGTATGCGATGACAAATACTGGTGTCATTGCGGCAACTCAGGTACACTAACACATCTCTTGTGGCACTGCCCCAATTTACATCGTTATTGGGAAGAGATACTTACCAATATATAAATCAAATGTTTGAGAATGAATTAACTTGCTTCCCTAGCTACATTCTCCTGGTTCTTCCCAACACCTTGAAGCACCCACTTCATTCCCCTAGGGGGAGGGCCATTACCCGGCATTGTATGCAGCAAAACAAATTTTGCTATCCAGATGGGGAACCCGACTCCACACCCACACACCTGGACTGGCTGCACAAGCTTTGGGACTTATTAAGCATGGAAAAACTAACAGCAGTTGTAGACCAAACGCTCCCTAAATTTGAGAAGATATGGGTCCCCTGCCTAAAATATTTATCCAACACCTTCCAAGATTTCACTTGCTCAATATACGTACGTATTCTATGCCTCACAGCCGGCATACAACATGACACTTAAGCTACATTGGGGTGGAAGTGGGACAACATTCACATCAAAATGAAACAGGGCTTATACAGTTTTATTTTTTATTGGTTTATAAGGGTAAATCGTTTGTCACTACCCCTCCACCTCATCCCTCCCTCCCTTCCCTTTTTTTCTTCACCTGTCATTGGTTGTAGGCGAAAGATTTGTATTTTACTCTTCCAAAAACAACACAAATTGATACAATCCTAAAAAAAGTGCAAAAATAGCAAGCAGTCATACTTATTAGTACTAGGCCTCAACATGTTGAATAGTAACATTGCCTCATAAATGATGACAGAGAAATGCTAAAATCAGCCCGAAAACTGTTTCAAAGTTGACCTTTCCTTGACTATGCCCTTTTAGTGAAAAGCTTCACATATCTCTGCAAAATGTTTCTGATTAATAATGTTTTGAAATGTTTGCTAAAGAAATTTAATTGAAAATAAAATAAAGGAGAATAATTGTACAAGAATGTAATTCTTGAATAGAAATGTTGATCTTTTAAACATATTATTTCTTATCTTATAATGGAAGATGTGGTGCTAAATAATTTCTCATTCTAGCTGATGTTTCTATTATACATACTTTATTGTTTAACTAACACACTATGCTTAATTAGAAGGTTAGAAATGTCATGTTCGTGGGAAAGAAGGTCTGAATTGAATGGCCTTATATGTAGTCACAATTGCAAATGTAGTTTCCTACTTTATGATTACTGTCTGTAGTTCATTGTTTAATACATGGGAAAGGAAGAGGAGAGCCTGTTCCTAGAAGAATTATGAAAGCTGATTGGACTGCAACATTTCTTTTCGACTATATATATTAGTGCATGTTCCTAGAGTAGATTATCACTCACTCACTCATACACACTCTGCCACACATCCATACTCCCAAGACTGCATGCTGAAGGCTTCATACTGAACACAGAAAGCTGATTTATAATCCTTTTGAACTTGTTGCTGGTTGTGGGTTTCTACTGCTACAGCATGATTATTTTAGCTTTTTTTGCTTGAGGCTATTGAGTTTTATAACATCTCTTTATGGAAGTTCTGCTGATATTTATTGATTGAATTTGAGGTTTATATTCTACTAGCATACCCGTCGCACGTTGCTGCGATCTCAGAAGAAAGGAAATTTAAGGAAACTTGTTATGATAACATTCAATTTACATTGTGTCATTTTTATTCTAACGTATTCATTTTAATATGGAAAACATTTTAAAGTGTTGTTTTAATTCTGTTTATTTATTCGAGTGCTTGTGGATACACGGTATTTTTTGTTTTTCCGTCTGGTGCATACATGAATTAATCAGAAGGTTTTCTGACGTATGAGCTGGCCACATACAGTTGTTCATGTGAGAAGCACAGATTCTTCAAATCTAGTCCACACACTTGCAGCGTTTGTCCTTGTGCTTTGTTGATGGTCATTGCAAAAGCGAGTTGCACCAGAAACTGTAAACGTTGCGTACACAAATAAATCAGAAGGTTTTCTGACGTGTGAGCTGACCACATACAGTGGTCCATGTGAGAAGCACAGATTCTCCAAATCTAGTCCACACACTTGCAGCGATTGTCCTTGTGCTTTGTTGATGGTCATTGCAAAAGCGCGTCACACTGGAAACTGGAAACGTTCAGTATTGGAAAGATTATGAGGGCCCTGGGGGCTGATATTTAACAAACATTTTTTTTTTGCCAGAAACCTTCCCGGGATTGTACTCAACAACTTTTAACACATTTTTTTTTTTTTTGCCAGAAACCTTCGCGGGAGTGTACTCAACAATTTCTCAAATTTTCATGCCGATCGGATGAATGGTGTACTAATGCATAAAGGACAAACAGACAGACATACATTCATTTTTATATATATAGATTTTATTCTTCCTCCTTAACATGTAATCTTTGTGGGTTCTGACTAACACCATGTTTGCCACATTCTAAGCAGAGGGATTCTTTCTTTTATTGAATGGGGTTGATGTTATTCTTTGAAAAATGATTTTGATCTAACCATACGTCTTTTTGCAATTCCGATAATTGACTAATTTTTACTAAACGTTTGATGAAAATAAAACCCTTTAACCAAATTCAAACTCTCAATATTGACTAAAGATAGCATTAAGATATATGAATATGATTTATCTGATGATAGATTCTGATTCTCACAAATGGTGGCCAAGATCCGTTGCACATGTTCTTAGGGTGGCGGAAGACAAAAGAAGAACCTCCATTCATATGGGGAGATAAATAGGGAGCGAAGATCAGCTCTGTGCATGAGATGATAATCCATATTATTTAAATTGATTCTCAATCCAGAAACCTTATTCAGAGTTTGGCAGATGGACTGTTCCATCACAAACATGGTAGACATATCTTACACTGCAT
Organism: Lissotriton vulgaris; assembly: GCF_964263255.1. Lineage (NCBI taxonomy): Eukaryota > Metazoa > Chordata > Amphibia > Caudata > Salamandridae > Lissotriton > Lissotriton vulgaris. Next base: position 783,769,646 of record NC_141696.1, read on the forward strand.
TACAAGTGCATTATGATCTGTGGATATGTAAAACATACAACAGCACATCTGTTTTGTTAGGAAGGATAAGCTCTAAATAGACCCATAATTGTGTTCCTCCTTAACTGATTCTGGGTCTCATCACATAAAGTGAACTGTGGAAGTACTACAATATGGCAGGTCACTGTCACAGGTTTGGGATGAATTGTGATCTAAATATTGAAGAGATGGAGAAGGAGCACATTAGACATTGGTAAATGGTTGCTTGTCATAGGAACCCTAAGAGAATGTTCTACTTTTGGCTCAAAGGATCTGCATGTTGCTATATCTAAAGTATTGTATTGTAATTGTAATTGCATGTATATAGTGCTTACTACCCCTGACAAGGCGTCAAATTGCTTTTTCTGCAAGTAGCACGCTACTCCGTAACCCATAAAGGATTAGTGGTAAATTATTATAGTGAAATATGAAAGTTATTTGATTGGTGGATATGTAAGTCAGTTATTTGGATTGAGAAGGATAGTGGAGGGATAGGAGAGGGAAAAGGTTTGCATTTATATAGTGTTTGCTTCCCCTGATGAGGTGTTAAAGTGCTTTTTCGGCGAGTAGTACGCTAGTCCGGAACCAAAAAGGATTAGTGGTGAATTAATATAGTGAAAATATGAAAGTAATTTGAGCGGTGGATATGTTAGTTAATTATTTGGATTGAGAATTATGGTGGAGGGATAGAAGAGGGAAAAGGTTTGCATGGACGTAGCGCTTGCTACCCCTGACGAGGTTTTGATGCGCTTTTTCGGTGAGTACCATGCTTCTCCGGAACCCATAAAGAATTAGTGGTGAATTAGTATAGTGAAATATGAAAGTAATTTGAGATGTGGATATTTTAGTCTGTTATTTAGATTGAGGCAGATAGTGGAGAGATAGAACAGGTAAAAGTTTTACATTTATATAGTGCATGCTACCCCTGATGAGGAATTGAAGTGCATTTTCGATGAGTAGCACACTACTCCAGAACCCATAAAGGATTAGTAGTGAAATAGTATATTGAAATATGAAGTAATTTGAGCGGGGATATGTTAGTCTGTTATTTGGATTAAGGAGGATAGTGGAGGGATAGGAGAGGGAAAAAGTTTGCATTTATATACCGCTTACTACCCCTGATGAGGTGTTGAAGCGCTTTTTAGTAAGTAGCAGGATTAGTGGGAATTAGTATCTGGAAGTATGCAATTAATTTGAGTGGTGGACATGTTTGTTTGATATTTGGATTCAAAAGAAATAATTGAGGGATAAAAGAGGGAAGAGTCTAGATTTTTTGTTTTTGGGAGTTTGTAGCAGTAGGAGGAGTTTTGGGATGAGTAAAGGAGAGGTGGAGGGGGAAGAGTCAGAGGGAAGGTTTTGGAAAGGTTTGTTTAGGAGATCTGAATAGTAAAAGAGGTATGAAATGATGCAAGGAGGTGTAGAGGAGGGAAGAGTTTAGAAAGGGTTATTTTGGGGATCAAAGTAGTGGTATGGAATGAATGAGAGAGTAGAGGTGGAGGATATATTGATAGAGGTATAGGGTGAGGAATATGGTAGTGCATTGGAAAGAGTAGTAGAATGACGTTTGAGATGAGTCAGAGAGTTGAGGTAGGGGAATCTTGAGAGCAGTATAGGGTGAGAAATAGGGTAGTGCATTGGAGTTGCTGATTTAGAAAGAAAGTAATACATACACAGATACATAAGTGCATGGAATGTATATATATATGCATAATAAAGGTAATATATGTGGATTAAAGATGCATTTAATAAACTCTTATTTCAAGTTTTGTACTTTAAATTAATTAATTTGCTTTTATTTTTTGTAAATGAATAGTAAAGCAACTGTAGATAAATTATGATAAAATATTTACTTATTTATGAAGTCACTTATATATATGATAAAAGCAAAGAATAGTGTAGCTATAAGTAATATGTACATTTGTTAAGCAGAACTAGCGAATGTCTATATTTTTAAAAACATAATTATACACGTTTAAACAAAGCAATACACATATGTAGGTACATATCTGGAGTCCAAATAAATGCTTATATATAGAGGAATATGCTGTATATTTATGTTTGCGTATGGTCCTGCAACTCCTCCAACTCCGTTTGAGACTGTTTCTCGCACACACAGAATAATAAAATGTTATGGGTGGAACACTGGAATTAATCGAATCCACCGCAATCATTCTAGGTGTTAATCCAGTTTACATTTAGGAGCCCACTTCATGCAAATCAGTATTCATCTTACTACAATAGGGCCAGCTGAGTCCAAAATGTTCTGCCATGTGACCTCCGCACTGGCACAGAAGAAATGCCAGCCACAATTGGTCTTGAAGGAAACATCAAAAATTTGCAGCTTGAGTCCTATTGCACAGTGAGCTGAGAACCCATATCTAGGCATATCTATTCCACTTACCACTTCTCACCAAAGCACAAATGCATTTCATTGATGAGACCCCAAAAGGCTGAAACTGGTCTGGGCCAATTCGGCGATGCCGTCCGCGTAAGGTAAATTGTTTTATTATTTAATTACTTGCCTTACTCATGTCCGTCGTCTCTCGGGCTCCACTAACCCCCCACCCTGCCCCTTCCCCGCCCTGCCCCACCAACTAGCAGCACTCCCACGGCGTGGCGCCACTGGTTCCACTGCTGGTGTGGGCAAGTTTTGTTTCTTGGGATTGGCCAGCTTAGTTTCCTGTATGCAGCGCTTCAGTGCTTTAAAACAAAACAATACAAAGCAAATGGTTTTACAGCAAACCTCAAATCCATTTTTTTTGCATTTTGGATGGTTCCTGTCTCCTGCAGGGTCACTATAACCATCGTTTTTGGGAGCAGAGGTTGAATGGTACTGCTGCTGCCTGGCACAGAGTCCAGTACACATATCAAATAGATTCTTCAAAATTCCACACAGGGTATATCTTAATATGGCATCAGATGCAGCTCATTTCTGTTTAGTCTACAAAATCTTACCTCTGCATTGAGTGGCAATTGTTAAAAGTGACAGATTCCAATCACGAAACGTTCATGGCCCAAAAACCTCTGCCTTGATGATGATGCTATTAATAAACCAAGAGGCAAGTCAGCTGTCTTTTGATCCCTTCAAGTGGCTTATGGTGCTACTACAGGTGGAGTAACATTATAGTTTTTGCCTGTGTGCAGCTCACACCCCTCACTGTCGTATTTCAATGTGCTCTTGTGTGTTGAGGAAGGAAAGGGAGGCGATGTGAAAACATTAATTGCCTAGTAATATACCATGTGGAAGCGGGGCTTGATGCAAGGTTTCAAGGTTTCACATTGGGCAATTCAGACATTACATGGTCATTTCATTCTCACTCCCATTTTAGATCAAAGATTAACGCTTTGCAATTTATTAAGGTTCAAATTCGGTGCACTGTTAGAATACATCCAGGTGTTGCACTTTCACGATTGGTGGTAGTAGTGATTTTTCCATGCAAAAGCTAAAATTAGAACCAGAACACCCACCTTTGGTCGGTGCATTGAGATTACTTGCTCCACGTAGCTAAAGGTCTTTGTTCACTTTCATCCATTCTTGAATTAATTCTTCCACCCATCTCTGACCCATCCAACTATTCATTCATTTAACCATGCTTGCGAATCTTTCCTATCTCTGTCCATCCATTCAATGACTGGATAGGGTTCTATAATACAAATATGTTGTAAAAACAGCATATTTTTAAAACAATGTTTTGTGGGAGAGTAATCGACCATGCCACACTTGCAGTTGTTGGGCTCAATCACTGCACTCGCTTGCTACATGCAGTATGGGGGGCTGGTATGACAAAAGATGGCAGGGCTGCTAATGGCTCCCTGTCCGGCCCAAGCTGGAGGCTGTTACTTGCACCCACAGCCACTTGACAGGCCTGTACAATATGTACACATTCTTCTCACTCTACAGCTGTACCCCATCCATTTGGAGCAGGACATAGCCTGAACTGCCTGTGCTTGATCCTCTTCTGTGTTAGCTGAGGTGAGCTAAAACCATGACATGGAATGTGCTCAGTGTAGTTATCAGTATTTTAATTAAATTCAGGCATTGTCATCCTTCATTCCCTTGTTTTGTCTAAATCCCTCATTCCGAGTTAAGCAGACATTGTCATGGAAATTCAAGGGCTGAAATATTCAGATCCAACCGTTATCGTCCTCCCAAAATCTGACAATTATAATCCCTGTCCTTTTCCACTTTTCTTACTGCTGTCACGGGGGCAAATCCATTGACATATACCCTATTCAGGGGCATAGCTTCAAGGGGGTGTTTGGGGTGGTACACCCCCTTAAAAAAGTAGTCTGTAGTAAATTGTCGAGTACATGTGCTTTCAGACGGGTGTGAAGAGGCGTCTGACGGATTCCACCCTCGATTTTTACATGCCAACACTGACAAAAATAACTCACTCTCTTTCTCCCTTCTCTGCCTTAAAACTTGGTTAGTATGAAAACGATTGTGTTTTAAGCACCCCAACAATCCACACAACTCTCTCTTTCCACTGCCTCCTAAGCCCCCCTTGTGTCCTGCTTCTCATAATCTGTTTAAACAACAGAACGTAACAGTTCAAAATTGGGTCTCTAGTTGACAGTGGTATGCGTCCTGTCCAAGTAGGGACCACAATCCTAGCAAGGTTAAGTCAGCCATACACCTGGTGGAAACCTCTCCGGGCTGCCAGTTGGGCAGCTCTGGCAGGTTCCCAAGTTAGACTACATCCTCTCCTGTAGGTACCAGTGGCGTCCCCCTCAGGTTCAGGCTCTTCCTAGACCATTGGAGTCCCAGGTGTGGGTTTCCTGCACACCTTGCCCCTCCCCTTTTTGGCATGCACCTGGGTCATTGGACAGTGTGATCCGACAGATCCTTTCAGGCAACTCTAACATCTCCAAGTGACACCTGAGTTCAACCTCCTTCCCTGCAGTATGCTCCAGGCCCTTGCCAAGCACACAAACCACAGGCACGGAAAGACTCACAGCTACCCTCAAGGAACCTGAGACCCCCCCCATTCAAATCAACCAGAGCCACCGGGACCTTGCTCTCATGGATGTCAACAGCAACAACTTAGCAGAACACATTAAGAACAACATTCTATGAAGACACCAGATGACACCTGATGGTTGCCATGCCAGCTCCTGTGTCTCTCAGAGCCTCCATCCTCTGCCCATTGATGGTGACCCACTGTCATTACGTCCTTGTATTGTCAGGCATGTAGGTCCTGTGCATCTTCTCTCCATCACCCAGGGACACTAGGATATCCTCTACACTGTTCCCAAAACTATCTGGGAAAATTTCCTCCCCAAGTGCTACAATAGCGAGCCCAAGTGACTGTCCAATGATGGGGGCTGTGCCTGCTTGGGACACTTGGCATCTCCCTTGATGTGTCCTTCCTGCTGACAGTCAAAGCACTTTAGATATATATAAAATAGAACTTTATTCAGCACTCTCATAAGTAAGTAAGTTAATCAAGATATCACTTTTATCAACACAAATCAGAGGTCAATTATCTATCTTCTGGAAACGGAGACAAACACAAGATTACATCAATTCATATTAAACTGTTGGTTTATTCATTTGTATGTCCAGCATAGATCAGCCTAGTCTATCCAGTATAGATCGGCCGACGCATGTTTTGTCTATTTAAAGATTTTTTTCAAGGCAGTTAGATGGCGGACTCCCTAAAGGATACTAGTCATCTTGGTCAGTGAACAGAGTGCCTGGCAAAGGGCTCCCAGCAATTTTCTATGCATTGGTATTAACATACTCAGACTAAACATTGTAAATCCATTTGTGAAATCCGTTTCTTAAACTAGCCTAATTTTAAATTTGAAACATTTTAAACTTACCAAAAGCAATCTTTGAACATTGTACTCCGCACTAGGTCAGCTCGGCATCTTCCATGGTCCACCAAGGATTGTTCCGTTTGCGTGGAGGGAATTCTGACGCAGACTGGAAGTGTTGTTCTTTTGGCAGAAGGCACAGCGGCGGTTAGCAGTCTAGCTGCCTAACCGGATGCATAAATACAGATGCCTGCCTCGACTCGCAGCGGATGCGCTAAAGGATACTAGTCATCTTGATCAGTGAACAGAGTGCCTGGCAAAGGGCTCCCAGCAATTTTATATGCATTGTTACTAACACACTCTGACTGAACATTGTAAATCCATTTGTGGAATAAGTTTTTAAACTTGCCTAATTTTAAATTTTTAAACATTTTAAACTTACCTAAAGCAATCTTTGCACATTGTAATCCACACTCGTCTTCTCTGGTCCACCACGGATTGTTCAGTTTGCGTTACAGGAATTCTGATGCAGACCAGAAGTGTTGTTCTTTTGGCACAAGGTACAGTGGCGGTTTGTAGTCTAGCTGCCCAACCGGCTGCATAAATGCGGATGTCTGCCTCGACGCACAGGAGACGTGCATTCCCGTCTGCACCCGTCTGCACCCGTCTTTGCCCGACCAGGTCCAGGGGCCAGAAATGCTGCCAGAGCACCGAAAAAACACTTCCCCACCCCATATACCCACATGATGAGCTTATGAACCTGGCTGACAAACAAACCTCAGGCACATACTGAGTAAAAGCTGCTCCAACAGAGGTGGAAGGCCCTATTTCCTGCCTCAACTATAAATGGGGATGCCAAAATGCCCTCACTACACCCTTAGCAGCAAACTTAACTTATCACCATAGTAGCCTGACACTAAAATGCATCTAGTTTAACACCAGGTCATTTCCCAAACATAGCATGGAGAATTGGGACACACTTGATGATTTAAGCCCAGATCTGGCTTTCGCCACCGAAACCTGGCTCGACGACAAAAATTAACCTGATATTGTCTCAGCCCTTCCAGTTGGTTACAAAATATGAAAACAAGACAGGAAATGTAAGAGAGGCAGGGGTATTGCCATTCTCTTTAGAGGTCATCTCTCCGTATTCCCAACACAACTACTCAAGTAGGACCCCATGAGATCCTAGCCTTTACAGTTATGAACGGTGCCCATACATTACTGGGAGGAGCAGTCATTTACAATCCCACGGGCCAATACCCCGGTCTAAGCTCTAATTTACTTGCACAACCTTTTCCTCTCTGCCTAAAACAGAATAAATTCCAGATCATAGGTGATTTTAATCTCCATTATGAAAACTCTGCTAATCAAGGTGTTAAACACCTGGAAAACTATATGGCCATAATGCAATTAACTCAGAAGATATAGGATCCAACACATGTGGATGGACACACACTGGACCTAATGTTCTCAAATATAAAAACCATCAATATTCACAAAATTAAACCACTTACATGGACAGATCACTCCTTCATCTTATTTTCCCTAGCTGTTCTAACTAAGTCTTCCAAGGCTGTAACTACACATCAATTAGGGATAAGATATTGGAACCTAATTACTCAGGAAACCTTTCCTATGCACTTCACTCATCTAGACCAGGACACATTTCACTCTCACTGTGCAAGCACTTCAGCCACTCTACTACAACAAGAAATAGAGAAGTTGCTTAAAAAGTGCGCCCCCAAACTGAAAAAAAACATCTACCATCTCTAGATCTTAAAAAAGGTACACTCCTGAACTAAAAATAAAAAAAACTAACGAAAATGTCGCACTCTGGAGCATAAATGGAGACTGTCAAAGGACAACGTAGATAGACTATACAATAAGAGTAGAAGATAACGGCAGCTCTTCCAAGGAACTCTATAAAGTGGTTCGTAAACTGTGTAAACCCAACAGCCTATCACAAACCATGGCTCCTACGGTAGAGAACTGTGAATTAATAAATAATTTCTTCATTGACCAAGCGCCAAAAATGTATACATCCTTCGATAATCTTACCAAAGATGATAACGTTGACTGGGAAAATCTGGTTCCTCACCCCTCTGCACAAACTCGTCTAGACACTCTCATTCCCTTTTCAGAGCCATGATGGGGGTCAAAGCGGGATCTCCACTTGACCCTTGCCTGCAATTTATTTCAGCACCAATTCTATCCCTTCATGTCACTAAAATATACAACCAATCTCTGGAAAAAGCGTAATTCCCAGACAATTGGAAGAAAACCTTAGTATTTCCAATTTTAAAAAAAAGCAGGACTTGGAGTATATGACCCAGCTAACTATCGCCCCATCTCTCAACTACCTTATTTATCCAAGGTTCTGGAGTGCTTAGTTAATAAACAACTAACCACCTTCCTTGAATCTAACAACCTGTTCAACCCCTCACAGACGGGCTTTAGACTCAATACCAGCACGGAAGCAACTCTACTAGCTGTGTCCAATAACATCAGAACACTAGTAGACCAGGACAGAGCCACAGCATTGATCTTATTATATCTCTCTGCGGCCTTCAATACCATTTCTATACTAAACTACTCCAAATCTTGCACAAAAAAGGGATTTGTTCCTGTTAGAGCCGGCTGTCTCTAGTTGGCAGAGGTATACACTTCTGACAAATAGGGACACTCCTTTTCTAGTCAGGGCAAGGGGATCACACCCTTTGATAACCCCTGCTCACCCCCTTGGTAGCTTGGCAGAGCAGAACAGGCTTATCTCAGAGGCTGTGCGTTAAGCAATTATGACCACATACAGTAATACAGTGAATACACTACAAATGGACACGACACCGTAGTATTATAAAAATAAGTATTTTTATATAAGACTTAGCACAAGACCAAAATAACGGTAAAACTGTACACAATCGGAATAAATACGTTCGGGAAGGAAAAAGGATAGTTCAAAGGTAGTTTCTTCTTTTAGCACAAAAGTCTTTTAGTATCAAGCAAATCTTCTTCTTGGAAACAAAGTTCTTAGCAACAGGGTAACTCACACGGGAGCTACACAACGCTGGGCAGAGATAATCCACAGGTTCGGCGGCGACCGCGAGGAGCGCCGCGTCGGGCCTGGAGCCACACGGACCCCCAACAACACAGTACCTTAGGAAAAATGAAGCACACGATGATCAGCGGCGTCGAGCAATCCGGAGTCGCGTCTCCGGTGTCGATCAGGCCTCAGCAGGCGTTGTCGATGATGCAGTTGCACAGAGTGAGCAGCGCTCACGGCGTCGAAGGGCACACGGTTGATGCGATCAGCAGCGGGGCAGACACGAGGTCCTCTGGAGTTAGAGCCGTACTCCTACTCACTGGCGTTGCTGCTGGCGTCGGTTGGGCCCAGCGTCCGGTCGTCGTGATCGCTGTTCCTTTCAGAGGTGCTGGACTCAAGCTTCCAGCGGTTAGCACTTTTCAGCAGGTGAAGTCTTTTGGCCCTGAGACTTCGGCAGGAGACTGGCACTCTTCCAGTCCTTGGAGATTTTCTTAGCAAGCGTGAGAGTACACACACAGTTCCTCTCTCCTGGTTCCTTGGCAAAAATAAAGAAGCACTGCAGGATTCCCCCAACAACAGCACACCGGCAGAAGGGGTAGGCAGTCCTTTAGATCAGTAGGCTTCTTGTCCTTGGTTACAGGGTTCCTTGTCAGAAGTGATCTGATTTCCTAGTCCAGGGGTCCTTCTCTTATACCCCTTTTCGTCTTTGATCCCTTTGTCTAGGCCGGGGGGTTCCCAACACCCTGGGTCTGTGGTGGGTGGAGCTAGGCAGTAGCACCTGGCCTATTCACTGAGCCGGGCCGGGTCCTCAGACGCCCCGCAGGAGGTGGAGCCAGCATTGACACTGGCAGGAGCAGAGCTATCGCCCTCCTGGCAGGAGGTGGGGCCAGGATCGTCCATGGCAGGTACAGAGCCATCCGTCGCTCGGCAGGAGGTGGAGCCAGCATTGTATCAGGCAAGGCAGGCTATCAACAACTACTCTCCCCCTACTCTCAACGTAATGTCCCACTCATCCCACACTGACTCATCCAGACCTCTTGGAGCCACCCAAGTCCTGTCACACACACGCAAGACCAGCAGAGACCAGATATGGTTAGACAAGAAAATAGACACTTTCTAAAAGTGCTATTTTCTAACCCAGAGTCCAAAAACCATCCACACCAACGGATGCATAATCAAACCCTGAGTTCAGGGATACCAAATTCGACATTGCACCATGCTCCCCGAGCCAGCTAGGATTATAGCGTTAATAATCCCGGCGGCCCATTCTAACCAACGGAGAGCAGGCTACCTCGCCATAGTGAAGCCCTAAGATGGCGGCACTTCACTATCAGGACATGCCAACTTGGTCAGGCCTGTCCTACCTTACACTTACAATGCACCCTGCCCACGGGCCTACCATAGGGGTGACTAACATGAAGTTAAGGGAAGGTTGGAGGGGCTGGCAAGTAGGTATACCTGCGCAGCCTGCGTGACAGTACAAGACTGCACGTGGGTCTCGCAATGACTGACCCGTAGACATTCTTTTACGAGGCCGCTCCTGTGGGTGGCACAACACGTGCTGCAAGCCCACGAGCGGCATTTGCATTCACAAGCCCTGGCACTCCTGGTGCACTAGACTAGGGACTGACAGTAAACCAAATAAGCCAAACATGGATACATTAGATACATCATTTTAACATCGGGAGCACTTGCGCTATGGCACTGATCAGCAGTGACACAGCGCCCAAAGCATATACCAGCAAAACATCGTAAAACAGTAGAGGCAAACAGAAAAAATGGAGGAGAGACTCAAGCCAATGATGTCAGGTCTAACACGTGTTACCTCCAGCTGAAATGTGGGGAGGACTACCCTTACCCTAGGGAGTCCTCATCACTAAGGCGGAAAAATCTGGACAGACCATCAGCATTGGCGTGATCTGTGCCAGGGTGGTGTTCCACCGTAAAGTCCATCCCCTGTAGGGCAATGGACCACCTCAACAGTTTTGGTTTCTCACCCCTCATTTGCATTAACCATCTGAGGGGCCTGTGGTCTGTCTGAACCCGGAAGTGAGTCCCAAACAGGTAGGGTCTTAACTTCTTCAGCGCCCAGACCACAGCAAATGCTTCTCTTTCTATCGCACTCCACCTCGTTTCCCTGGGAAGTAACCTCCTACTGATGAAGGCTACAGGCAAGTCTCGGCCCTCTTCATTCACCTGAGCTAGAACAGCCCCCACGCCATGCTCTGAAGCGTCCGTCTGAACAATGAACTCTTTCGAAAAGTCGGGTGCTTGGAGTATAGGTGCTGTGCACATTGCAGTTTTCAGGGTGTCAAAGGCCGTTTGACAGGCATCAGTCCAGATCACGTTTCGTGGCTGCTTCCTGGAAGTCAGCGAAGTCAAGGGGTGCACAATGTTACCGTAATCCTTGACAAACCTCCTGTAGTAACCCGTGAGTCCTAAGAAGGCTCTCACCTGCGTTTGGGTTTTGGGCGGTGCCCAAGCCAGGATGGTATCAATCTTGGGTTGCAGGGGGGCAACCTTGCCGCTCCCTACTTGGTGCCCCAAGTACACCACAGAACCCTGCCCAATCTGGCACTTACTGGCCTTGATTGTGAGGCCTGCTCCGCGCAGAGCCAACAACACTTCCTGGAGGTGACGCACGTGTTCCTCCCAGCTGCCGCTGAACACTGCGATGTCGTCCAGGTAGGCGGCGCTGAATTCCTCCAGTCCAGCCAAGACCTGGTAGACCAACCTCTGGAAGGTGGCGGGGGCATTCTTCATCCCAAAGGGCATCACCTGGAACTGGTATAGCCCATCTGGTGTGGCGAATGCTGACCTCTCTTTTGCCCCATCAGTCAAGGCGATCTGCCAGTACCCAGACGTTAAGTCGAACGTACTAAGGTACCGGGCAGCCCCCAACCGATCGATGAGCTCATCAGCTCTGGGGATGGGGTGCGCGTCAGTCTTCGTGACCGAATTGAGTCCTCGGTAATCCACGCAGAACCGGAGTTCTGGTGAAGCACCAGGCGCTGCAGCCTTCGGGACCAAGACCACTGGGCTGGCCCAAGGACTGCTAGAGGACTCAATCACCCCCAATGCGAACATTTTGGAGACCTCCTCCTTAATGTACGCTCGGACCTTGTCAGTCACCCTGTAAGCCTTGTGCTTCACAGGAGGGCTGTCTCCGGTGTCAACGTCATGGACACACCAATGCGTGACACCCGGAACCAAGGAAAACAGATCCGGGAATTGTCCCAACAGGTGGCGACAATCCTGTTTCTGCTCAAGGGTCAGTGTGTCAGAGAGGACCACACCATCCACTGACCCGTCCTGCTCCTTAGCATATAGGAGGTCAGGAAGAGGCTCACTCTCCTCCTCCGTTCCATCATCTGTCGCTAAGAGCATGCCCACTTCGGACCTTTCTAAGTGGGGCTTCAAACGGTTGACATGCAGGACCCGCAAGGGGTTCCTGGGAGATTTCAAGTCCACCAGGTAGGTGACATCGCTCTTCTTCTCCACAACCTTGAACGGTCCAGTCCACCTGTCCTTGAGCGCACAAGGTTCCACAGGGGACATGACCCATACTTCCTGACCAGGCTGAAGCTCTACCAGAGTGGCATTCCGGTCGTACCATCGCTTCATCTCCTCCTGGCTGGCCTCCAGATTTGCCTGAGCAAGTTCTCTGAAGCGCCGAGTCTGGTTCCGAAAGGCCAGCATGTAGCTGTATACATCCTGGGGAGGTTTCCTGGGAGATTGCTCCCAGCCTTCCTTGACCAGACTCAAAGGTCCTCTTACCGGGTGACCGTATAAGAGCTCAAAGGGGCTGAACCCTAGAGCCTTCTGCGGCACCTCACGGTAAGCAAACAACAGGCATGGCAAGAGGACGTCCCATTTCCGCCTCATTGGTTCTTCAAGACCCATAATCATGCCTTTCAGGGTCCGGTTGAATCTCTCAACCAGCCCATTTCCCAAAGGGTGGTAAGGAGTGGTGAACTTGTAGGTTACCCCACACTCCTTCCACAGAGACTTCATATAGTTCGATATGAAGTTGGTGCCCCGGTCGGACACCACCTCTCTGGGGAACCCCATCCGGGAGAAAACACCCATCAGTGCCCGTCCCACCACGGGGGCCGTCACTGTCCTGAGAGGGATGGCTTCCGGGTACCTTGTGGCATGGTCCACCAAGACCAGGATGAACCTGTTGCCCAGGGCTGTCTTGGGGTCCAGGGGCCCAACAATGTCAATACCCACCCGGTCAAAGGGGGTGCTGACCACTGGAAAAGGTTGGAGGGGAGCCTTCTGCTTCCTTCCGCTTTTCCCACTTGCCTGGCAAGTGCGACAAGTCTTGCAATGGATGTCTACATCCCTACGCATCTGAGGCCAATAAAAATGGGTGACAAGCCTGTCATAGGTCTTGTCCTGCCCCAGATGTCCAGCTAACGGTACGTCATGAGCCAAACCCAGTAGGAAGGCTCTGAAGCGCTGGGGTACCACCAGCACACGGGCTGACCCAGGCTCAGCAGCCTTAGGCTCGCTATACAGGAGGTCGTTCTCCCAGTACACAAAATGTGACCCTGACTGATCACCTGAGGATTGGGCTGAGGCCTGCTGCCTCATGCCCACAAGAGAAGGGCACTCTTTCTGTTCCGCACAGAATTCCTCCCTGGAGGGACCACCATCCTGCTGCCAGTGGGTCAGCTCGGGCAGATCTCCCAGTTCGGCAATTTGTTCCCCGGTGGGCTCCAGGGCATCCCCCTCAGGGTCTACCTCCTTCTGGACCACGGGAACAACGGGGGCCGGTTTCCCGCGCCTCCTGCCTCTTCTCTTTACAGCTGGGTCCTGGGCCGTACTTTCAGGCTCCGGGACCCCATCAACACCCTTACTCGCTGTCATCGAACGAGTGGTTGCACACACCCATTCCGGTACACCCAACATTTTCAAATGCGCCGCTCGCTCCACCTTAGCCCAAGGGGAGTCTTCCAAATCATTGCCCAGGAGACAGTCGACAGGCATGGCGGGCCTCACAGCAACCTGAAGAGTACCTGAAACTCCCCCCCATTCAAAGGAAACCTGAGCCACCTCACACTCTTTCTGGGAGTTATCGGCAGCTATCACGGGGTAGAATGCGTGGGGAACCACCTGCTCTCTGGACACCAAGTGACACTTGACAGCTGTCACACTCGCTCCGGTGTCTCTGAGGGCTTCCACTCTATGGCCATTAATGGTCACCCACTGCCTATATTTACTAGTGTTACTAGGCAGAGGGGTGGAGGGACCATTTGCATGTCTCCTAGCGAGACCAGGGACATTTCTGCGGGACCCCTCCCACCATGGACAACCATCTCCTCCCCTCCCAAGGCTACACTGGCCAACTGACGAGGGGGTGCACGCGGCGGTGCATTCGAATCCTTTTTGGGACACTGGGGGTCATAAAACCGGTGTCCCACCTGCCCGCAACCGTAGCAGGTTAGGGGGCCCCTATGAACAGGTTTACCCGTCGGGGCCCCTGACTTCTTCTCAGGGGGAGGCTGGGAACCCTTCCCTTGGTTCCCTTGGGGATTACTTTGGGGCCCTTTCTGAGACTCCTTCTGTTTGCCCTTGTCCCCCCCACTCTTCTGCTGGGGACCCTGCCCACCTTTTGCTGAGTCTCCCACTGGACCCTTGTGGACCCTGGTCCTGACCCAGCGGTCCGCCTCCTCAGCAAGTTTTCTAGGGCTAGATATCTTGCTATCAATCAGGTGCTGGCGCAGCTCTGGAAAACAGTTATTAGACAAGTGCTCCCACGCAAACAAATCATAGAGAGCTTCATAACTTTCCACTTTGCTGCCCTTTACCCAACCATCCATGGCTCTGCAAAAATAAGACACATATTCAACCCACGTCGTACCAGGCAACTTCTTACATTCTCTAAAAGCTTGTCTGTACTGCTCGGGGGTTAAACCATATTGCAACATTAAAGCCTCTTTCATATGAGCATACGACATCCTATCTGCAACAGGCATGTCTAACAGGGTATCTCTTCCCTCACTCACAAAGCGACCCCACAACCCCGCTCCCCAATTCTTCTCAGGGACCTGGTGGGCCAACAATGCTAACTCATATGCTTTAAACCATTGACCAATATCTTCATTCTTATTGTAATCTTTGATCACATCTTTCGGGAAGTAAAACTTACTTTCTGCAGGCTCAGATGGAATGCTGCCACCAGAGGGATTCAACTCTAACTTTTTAGCTTGGATATCCAGTTCCCTCAACCTGGCTTCACGCTCCAAAGCTAACTTCTCTTGTTCAAACTCCAACTTTTTGATCTCTAAATCAGCTTCCCTTCTACCTCTTGCATTCTCTAACTCCAACTGCCCATTTATCTTTAGCCTTGCCATCTCCATGTTGTAAGCTCGCTCTTTCGCCCTTTCTTCTCTTTCTTCAGGGGAAAGACCTTTGGAGGAAACACTGCTTCCGGGAGAGGGTACAGGTCCATTCACTGGCACCTCCTCATCCCCTTCCTCGGTGGGTACCACCACCACATCAGAGGGATTTCTGGACTCCCACCAGGCCTGTAATGCTTTATAAAAATCATCTTTTCTCGAGAGGCCGGTGGTAGGAACTCCAAACTGGTCGCAAAAGTGTTTCAGCTCATCTTTCTTGTATTTCTTTAGCTTACTCCTCTCGAACTCCTCCACAACAACGATAGCAGGGGCAGTGACTCCGTTGTCACTCATGGTTAAACTGGCAGTGTTCAGAAAATCACGTTTCAGGAAAGCGGAGAACAAAAATAGGATCCTTCCGAATTAGATTGTGACTGCGTTATGGTCTGCTTTTCACTACGTAGCGCACACTAATCACTGTACATGGGTCATAAATGCAAAGTCCAAATCCTCACCGCTGACCCACCAATGTTAGAGCCGGCTGTCTCTAGTTGGCAGAGGTATACACTTCTGACAAATAGGGACACTCCTTTTCTAGTCAGGGCAAGGGGATCACACCCTTTGATAACCCCTGCTCACCCCCTTGGTAGCTTGGCAGAGCAGAACAGGCTTATCTCAGAGGCTGTGCGTTAAGCAATTATGACCACATACAGTAATACAGTGAATACACTACAAATGGACACGACACCGTAGTATTATAAAAATAAGTATTTTTATATAACACTTAGCACAAGACCAAAATAACGGTAAAACTGTACACAATCGGAATAAATACGTTCGGGAAGGAAAAAGGATAGTTCAAAGGTAGTTTCTTCTTTTAGCACAAAAGTCTTTTAGTATCAAGCAAATCTTCTTCTTGGAAACAAAGTTCTTAGCAACAGGGTAACTCACACGGGAGCTACACAACGCTGGGCAGAGATAATCCACAGGTTCGGCGGCGACCGCGAGGAGCGCCGCGTCGGGCCTGGAGCCACACGGACCCCCAACAACACAGTACCTTAGGAAAAATGAAGCACACGATGATCAGCGGCGTCGAGCAATCCGGCGTCGCGTCTCCGGTGTCGATCAGGCCTCAGCAGGCGTTGTCGATGATGCAGTTGCACAGAGTGAGCAGCGCTCACGGCGTCGAAGGGCACACGGTTGATGCGATCAGCAGCGGGGCAGACACGAGGTCCTCTGGAGTTAGAGCCGTACTCCTACTCACTGGCGTTGCTGCTGGCGTCGGTTGGGCCCAGCGTCCGGTCGTCGTGATCGCTGTTCCTTTCAGAGGTGCTGGACTCAAGCTTCCAGCGGTTAGCACTTTTCAGCAGGTGAAGTCTTTTGGCCCTGAGACTTCGGCAGGAGACTGGCACTCTTCCAGTCCTTGGAGATTTTCTTAGCAAGCGTGAGAGTACACACACAGTTCCTCTCTCCTGGTTCCTTGGCAAAAATAAAGAAGCACTGCAGGATTCCCCCAACAACAGCACACCGGCAGAAGGGGTAGGCAGTCCTTTAGATCAGTAGGCTTCTTGTCCTTGGTTACAGGGTTCCTTGTCAGAAGTGATCTGATTTCCTAGTCCAGGGGTCCTTCTCTTATACCCCTTTTCGTCTTTGATCCCTTTGTCTAGGCCGGGGGGTTCCCAACACCCTGGGTCTGTGGTGGGTGGAGCTAGGCAGTAGCACCTGGCCTATTCACTGAGCCGGGCCGGGTCCTCAGACGCCCCGCAGGAGGTGGAGCCAGCATTGACACTGGCAGGAGCAGAGCTATCGCCCTCCTGGCAGGAGGTGGGGCCAGGATCGTCTATGGCAGGTACAGAGCCATCCGTCGCTCGGCAGGAGGTGGAGCCAGCATTGTATCAGGCAAGGCAGGCTATCAACAACTACTCTCCCCCTACTCTCAACGTAATGTCCCACTCATCCCACACTGACTCATCCAGACCTCTTGGAGCCACCCAGCTCCTGTCACACACACGCAAGACCAGCAGAGACCAGATATGGTTAGACAAGAAAATAGACACTTTCTAAAAGTGCTATTTTCGAACCCAGAGTCCAAAAACCATCCACACCAACGGATGCATAATCAAACCCTGAGTTCAGGGATACCAAATTCGACATTGCACCATGCTCCCCGAGCCAGCTAGGATTATAGCGTTAATAATCCCGGCGGCCCATTCTAACCAACGGAGAGCAGGCTACCTCGCCATAGTGAAGCCCTAAGATGGCGGCACTTCACTATCAGGACATGCCAACTTGGTCAGGCCTGTCCTACCTTACACTTACAATGCACCCTGCCCACGGGCCTACCATAGGGGTGACTAACATGAAGTTAAGGGAAGGTTGGAGGGGCTGGCAAGTAGGTATACCTGCGCAGCCTGCGTGACAGTACAAGACTGCACGTGGGTCTCGCAATGACTGACCCGTAGACATTCTTTTACGAGGCCGCTCCTGTGGGTGGCACAACACGTGCTGCAAGCCCACGAGCGGCATTTGCATTCACAAGCCCTGGCACTCCTGGTGCACTAGACTAGGGACTGACAGTAAACCAAATAAGCCAAACATGGATACATTAGATACATCATTTTAACATCGGGAGCACTTGCGCTATGGCACTGATCAGCAGTGACACGGCGCCCAAAGCATATACCAGCAAAACATCGTAAAACAGTAGAGGCAAACAGAAAAAATGGAGGAGAGACTCAAGCCAATGATGTCAGGTCTAACAGTTCCAAAGCCCTATCATGGTGCGCCTCTTTTCTGAAAGATCGAACCTAACAATTCAAATGGGATCCTGAACCTCCACAGCAAAGAGCATTAAGTACAGAGTTCCACAGGAAGCTACCTTTGTCCCAGTCTTTTTAATGCCTACATTTCATCTCTGGCGGACTTCAGTAGGAAATGGGGATTTGATATCTTCTCCTATGCCGATGATACACAATTGGTGATTCCCTTGAGAGACAGACTGACCAACACTAAAACTAAACATAATTTAACTAACTGTCTCACTGAACTCGCGGATTGGATGTCCCAAGACTGTCTAAAACTAAACGCCGGAAAGTCGGAGATTCTGCTCTTCGGTGGTGCCCGAGATATCTGGGACGGAGCTGGTGGCCCCAGGCACTGGGCACCGCCCCAGAACCCAAGCGAGCAGCAAACAATCTGGGCATCATTTTCGATGATACCTTATCTATGTTGGACCAAGTACGCACACTGTGTGGTAAAACCTACGCCACACTAAAACTTTTCAGGTAACTCTCTCCCTGGATTCCACAAAATCGCAGACAAACGGTCACCCAGGCTCTGCTCATGAGCAGACTTGATTATGGCAACACCCTTTATGAAGCATGGCTGACTATCTTTTCACCAGACTACAGGTAGTTCAGAATGCTGCAGCCAAACGTATATCTAATAAAAAAGAATATAGTTCAGCATCCCTCTGCCTGAAGGAATTACACTGGCTCCCAGTCCGCCCAAGAGCCAGCTTCAAGCTCCTCTGTTTTGCGCATAAGACCTTCCATAAAAAGGGGCCACAAATTCTACATGATAAATTACAATTCCACATCCCTTTGCGTAACTTGAGATCATTCCATCTAGCTCTCGCCTCCATCAAGCGCACTTCCAAGGCCAGAATGGGTGACCGGTCCTTTTCAAAATCAGCTGCGGTCCTCTGGAACAACCTACCCCGTGATCTTCACTTGACAGAAGATTATCTACTGTTTAGGAAAAAATTGAAAACGTTCCTGTTCCCTAGATACTGACCCTACCAATTTTCAATTACATCTCACTCTATCCGTCCTAGCGCCGTGATGTCCCCCGGGATGATTGATGCGCTTCACAAATACTTGGTTGGTTGATTGCTTTATTTCGATATGCATATATCATAAAAGCAGTACAAAAGATAAAAACAGCATGTCGAAAAAGTATGACTGAACATTAGGAAAAAGAGTAAAACACATTTGGTGAGCATAAATTAGTTAAAAAAGGATTAAATTGAAATGGACAGTCTTCTAAGTCTAATCAACCAGGCCCATTTTAAAAACTTGGAAACGGCACATACAATGGGAGTGGCTGTATTGGTTAAAAGAATCCGAAGGGCAACAGAATACTGACGGGTACCCAATTTTCTGCAGATAGGTCCAAGCCAACGTGATCTGGGGCGTCCATAGTCCGGGCATTCAAAGAGAAAGTGTGGCACCGTCTCGGGTTTATCAAGACAAAGGGCACAGTGGCGTGTTGAGGGCTGGGATTTATTCCACCTGGAGCAGAGATCGGCCAAGGGTAGGGTTCCTAACCGGAATTTAATATACAAGGACCGGTCCATGGCGATTGTTATTATGTCCATGTACGGCTCGTAGGCGACGACATCTTTTATCAGCAGGAAGGCTGCGGTGGTTTTGCAGTGCTGCTGATTGCTGATGCGCTTCGCACAAACCCACTCCCAATAAAGTTTTTTTAAGGACTTCTTTGAAGGGGCGGAGTGGCTAAGCCAGCAGGAGTCCAGGCCAAGGTCCCCTAAAAGATGTTTAATTTCCTTCAGCCATTTAATGCGGTGCCAACCGTCGGAGTGCATCACCTCTGCTAGGCCATCAGCATAAGGTTTTAGCTCCGGTACCCTTCACAGGCGAGCCCAGAGCAGGAGGGGTCGAAGACGGGCCTGATCCCCTATTGCTTTACAGCCAGCATCCATGAGGACTGGAATAGTCGGACTGCTCGATGGAATGGCAAGGAGGTCTTTAATGAATTTGTTTTCAGCCTTGCTCAGTAGATCCACTTTGCCTAGGCCCCACAGTTCAGCTCCATAAAGTGACGCAGAAACCGCACGTGCTTTATATATATCTAATAGAGGGGCGACACAATGTTTTGTTGAGTTGTTAAACTCCTTGAGGAGGGCCCCCCCCACCCTTTTATGAGCCATTGTCATTTTATTGATGTGGGCGGTCCAGCTCATTGCATCGTTTAAACGGATTCCCAAGTAATCAAATTCTGCCACTCTTTCAAGGGGTATGGTGTTCAGAATGGGAGGACGGCCAAGTTTACGAGGTGGATGCATAACTAAATACTTGGTTTTTTCCACGTTGATGACAAGTCCCCTGGTGGTGCAAAAGTCCTGGAAGCGGTTCAGTAGTGTCTGGGGACCTTGGGGGGTTTTAGAGATGAGGAGGGTGTCATCGGCGAACAGCAAAGTTGGAATTTTTACGCCACCCAGAATGGGAGCGTCTGCTGGTTCGCCGAGTAGGTGATCTACCACCCCATTGATATAGAGGGAAAATAAGGTGGGGGCCAGGACACAACCCTGCCTTACTCCCCTCTCGACCCTGATCTTGTCGGTCTTTTCCCCGTTCAACCCCCATCTAACCTGGGCATAGGTGTTGTTATGCAGTTTGATGAGGATGTTTAGTATATATGGGGGCATCCCTAGTCCATGTAACACCCTCCAAAGTTCCTCCCTAGGAACCAGGTCAAAGGCAGTCTTTAGGTCAATAAAAGCCAAGTAAAGACTGCCTTTGCCTAGCTCCACCACCTTCCAGTATAATAGCAGGAGCCTAAAGACCTGTTCGATAGTTCCGGTGCCTGAACGGAACCCGGCTTGCATGTCGGACAGAATGTGGTTTTCATCCACCCATTGTGAGATCCTCCCCAAAATGGCTTTCCCCGCCAGTTTCTGGCTCGAGTCTATTAGGCTTATGGGCCTATAGTTCCCAGGTAGATCCCGGCTGCCCTTTTTATATATGGGGACTACCTCAGCACCTCTTCAGGAATCTGGCACAGGACCTCCCTCAATGATTGCATTAAGAAGTGCAGAAATTAATACCCCCCATTCTTCGGGATAAGCTCGGAGGATGTCGCCTGGCAGGCCATCCGGACCAGCTGCTTTTAATGGTACCAAGGTTTTGATCTGCTTTGTGACATCCAAAACAGAAAAGAGTTCCAGGTCTCGAACTAAGGTGTAGGGAGGGAGAATGAAGGGGTCGTTTAATGGGCCTTCAACGGCAGAATAGAGATTTTGGAAGTGGGAGAACCATATCTGGGCATTGATGGTACAGGTCCTCAGTGTGTCGTCGGGACGGTTCCTATTGCCCACCAAATCCCAAAAACTTTTGGCGTCTTTCCCACGACTGGCAGCCAGGAGGTCCTGCCAGAAATTATCCTCCCACTCCATCTTAGCGTTTTTTTGGCAGAGTGCATAGTGCCTCCTGGCCACCCTAGTCCTAGATGGTATTTTGGACTTAACTGCTTCAATAAGAAGCGACTTCGCCTCCCTGCACTTCTGGTTGAACCAGCCCTGTCTAGCCCGTGAACACGGTTTCCTTCTATTAGTATTAGCTGGAGCTACAAAGAGGTCACTGATGACCTGGGTTATGATGCAGAACCTAGAGGCCACCTCCGGCAACCCATCCTCTTGGGGGTCAAGATTATCTAGGGCTGAGGCAAGAAGCTGCCTAATGTCAGAAGTTTTCTCCTCTGAAAGTGCCAGCTTCACCCACTTTAACCGCCGTCCACAGTTAGAAACCACTGACAGGTCCGGGGCGGGGTTACGAGTAGTACTGGTCACAGAGCTAGTTAGCCACCTGTGAGACAAGGTGAGAGAGAGGAGATTGTGGTCACTCTCTACAGATGGTATAATCACCATGTCCTCAACCATACTCCACAGGTGTACGTCAAGAAGGAAGTAATCAATTCGTGACGTGTGCCCTGGCCTGTTGTAGGTATGAACCCCTGCTTTGTCAGACCCAGTCCTGCCATTAGCAGCCCTCAGGCCAAACTCCTTACATATGGAGTTGATCTGAAGGGCCACTTCTGACCACTTTTTGATAGGGCTAAGTTCAAGGGACAGAATCCCCCACCTGGTATCGTGTTCCTCTTGGTCTTTTAGGATGTCGAGGTCCAGGGGCTCGAAGGTGCAATTGAAATCGCCCGCCACCAAAGTGCAGAACCTGTAAGGTGACGAGCAAAGCTGAGCTTCTAGACAAGTTATTACTGGGGATTCTCTACCCCCCTTTGTACCTCGGGCGTAAATGTTAAAAATGTTTAAGATGACTCGGCCCTGGAGGTTTTTCAGCAGTATGTTAAGGAGGTCCGGGCATTTGGTATCCCGCTCCACCACCCTGCAATTAAGTTCAGAGGCCACCCAAATGAGGAGGCCACCAGAAGGGCGTCCCCTGCCAGTTCCACTATGGACTGCTGGCAAAAAATGGGTGGAATATCCTGCCTTGTGCAGAGGCTCCCTGCTCCAGGTTTCCTGGAACAGGCATATGGAGTGTTGCTCCACTAGCGAATTCCAGTCCGGCAACGCTAGCTTCCTCTCGAGGCCTGCCGCATTCCAGCTGAAAACCCTAAACGGTGGGTCCGTCACAGCCGCAATGCTACAGTTCCCGACAGGAGACAGCGTGTCCACAACACCCACAGCAGGGAAGCTAACCAGTGGGTCGGGAGATGCCCTCACCTCCCCTTGGCCCTTTGCAATCTCAGCAGTGACCTGACTTTGTGGTGCGATCGTAGGGCTACGGAATTTAGAAAAAGGGGTGGGCTCAACAACAGGACTCCAAGCCACAGGGGCCTCCCCAGAAACGTCACAGCGTCAGCAACCCCAGGAACCCCAATTCCACATTAGTGGAACTGGATGTGGCTGCTGTGGAAACATTCCCGGGGAAAGATGACCATGGACGATGTTTTGGGACGGGGGCCCAGCAGGGCAGAGCGGGGTGGTCAGGGCCGGCCTCGGGTAGAAGAAAGTTAGGTCGACAGCATCAACTCCCGGACCGGCTGTTCGTCCTTGGGAGCATATTGAGTGGGCGGCTCTTGTATCTTGTAAGTTGACCACCACGCAGTCTCCCTCAAAGGGTTTTTTCCCATGTCCAATCCAACCCACCCTGCGCACCCCAAGAATCAGGCCATCTACACCCAGTGGAAGGGGTCTATTGGTTTTCATCCAGTGGATGACTTTGTTTTTTAGAGCCTGGTGAGTTTCCTGCTGTGTTTCTTTTAGAGGGGGGACTTTGGTGAGAACAACAACATACGGGTGGCATTCGGGTGGGAGATTTACCGGGGGACACTTGCGTGGCGGAATCTGCTGAGTGGCCACTGGGGGGGGATTTTTAGGCAAGGAGGGATTTTTAGACAGAGGGGGATTTTTAGGCAAAGAGGTGGAGGGGATAGCCTTAGAGGTTGATGCTACTCCGTTGGTTTTAACCAACGCAGCGGAAGCCGAATGCACATTAGGACCAGCCTCTTTCTTCTGGGAATTCTTTTGAGCAGGGTTTGGCGCAGATGCCGTCACTGCTGTGGGAGGAGTGCCGTGCACCTGGGCTACATGAATGGACTCACTCGGCCTTACCTGCTTCGCACTGGCTAGAGGGGCAGAGGTTGGAGCTTTCCCTGTAGCCAATGTTTTGGCCGGCAGTGTCGACTGGTCTCCGGATGTTTGGCTCACTGGAACCTCTTTAGCAACATTCCTATCTGAGTTAATCTCACTAGGCTTAGGTTGCAATTTCAACAGAGTTTTCAGGGAGAAAAAGTTGTCCCTGGTGGCCTGTTCGAAATTGTCCAATCTGTCCCCCAGGCTCTTGACTTGGTCAAATAAAGGATTAAGCAGAGACTTTACCAGTTTCTTGAGAGACTTGAGAGAGGTACCCTGTTTTGGCGGGACAAGTGCTGCTGTAGCCAAGGGGGAAGGTATCAGGGACTCAGCAGCGTGCTGGGGGGGGCTAGAATTCCTGAGGAGTTCCAGTTCTCCAGCGTCTGTGTATGAGGTACCCCTATGGAGCTGTGTCCTAGAGCGCTTGTAGAGCATGGAATGGCTTCCCTTCCGAATATTATTCCCCCTTTTCCTTTTTCTATGTACCCGTGAAGGTCTAGTCTGGGGCAGTGGTTGTGGATCAGGTGTGGGAACAGTGGAATCAGCTTGAGACCTGTTGTCAGGAAAGCTGGCTAAAGGGTGAGATGGACCAGAAACTATAACCTCAGTACAGCGACTGCTTGGGGAAGGGATTGATATAAGGCTTTCTATCCTATCTATTCCTGCCTCTAGCGCTACAATGTGTTGCTCGTCAGATGGGGGCCCAGGCGGAGGTGCAGTAGAGATGAAAGTAGGTGGGGACAAGGCGTGTGCCGCAGCTCCCAAGGATGAACGCTTAGATGGAAGGAGGTCAAGTGAGAGGCGGCGTTCCGTCATAGCGATCTCCTTTTCAATGACGTTGGCCACCCTGGTGATGAATTTGTCCATAGTACCAATCATCGTGGAGCCCCCTAATGCACTTACGACACCACCCCTCAGGGCTTTGCCGGAGCGAGTAGACATAATGGGAGTAGGACCTGCAGTTGAAGTCCGAGGGCTTGGAACCGTGGCAGAAGATGAAAGAGGGGTGGCCCAGCCCAGCCTCTGCCGGCCCCGGACGGCCACAGACGGCCCGCCCTCTGCCCGGGCTCCGCCCGGCGTCGCCCGCGCGCGTCCCGCGACGCGGAGGTGAAGGCTCTGCTTTGTAGCTTTGTAACAGGAAGTCAGCGCAAAGCCCACTGGGAGCTGTAGTCTCCAGCCGCTCCTGGATGTCGATGGCGGCGAGACCTACAGCGTTGGCAACCCAGGGGCAGAAGCAGAGTGCTGGCGTCTGGTCAGGTAGGATGCGTGCGCTTGGATTGACCCCCCTTCACAAATACTATAAAATACAAAGTAAGATGTCTAGAAGTCCCTGGTATTAAGTTTCCACCACCCCGACGTCAAAAATCCACACCCATGAGCAAGTAGATTTTTAAAAGAATTTGTAAATAAGTTGGTAAATCGGTCCTGCATCCCTGTATGGCGTTCAAGTTCATATAATCAATCTGAGGTTTCTGCGATAAATCAATGCTGCCTCGTTTGGAAAATATACATAATCCCATGGCAGTCAAAGCTTGGGGTATAAAACCACAATCTAGAAAAATGTAATCTTGCAAACTCAGTGCAGGGAGCACAGACTCACATTCCAGTAACATTGAAAAGCTTATCCAGTAACATTGAAAAGCTTATCAAGGACTTCCTCTCTTCAAGATTACATTTTTTCATTTTACCTCACTGCCCTTCACTGAACCGCCCAGTGCCTTGCTAAAGGAACCTACACAATCCACCCAGGTCTATTGTGGAAGCTTATGACTGTCCCTGAACTTCTGTCTGTACTTCTCATGGGTCAGACCATATTTTCTGCTTAAGGCTTCCTTCAAGGGGGAATACCTCATCCTGTCATCCCACCCTAGGGCCAGTAGAGTGTCTGACCCCTCACTAGGATTAGGCCTCCATAGACTAAGCCCCCAATCCTCTTTAGTGACCTTGTGCATCTATAAGGCAATTTCATATGCCCCAAAGCATCTATCTATGTTGTCCCCATCACAAAATCAGACACTAGACCCTTGGGTACATGGATCTTCCTGTCAGAGAACATTGAAGAAATGCTTCTGCCATATTGGCTGGATTCAACGCTCCTGGCTTTTAGTTTCAGCCAACATAATCTTTCTTCTATGGCCAATCTTTTCTCGTCCAAAGCATTCTCCTTCTCCAATTTGAGCTTGGCCAGCTCCAATTTTAACTTTCTCTCCCCTATATTGTTTCTCTTCTGGTGACAGGCCTCTAGATGAAATGTTTCTCTCTGGCCTGGGGCGAAACTCCACTTCATTGGCTCCCTGCCCCTCAGGCAGTTCCAGATTCTCAAGTGAATGCTGGTCCAGCTTCACATCATCCTCCATTTTCTCCTCCTCGTCCTCCTTTGGTTTCACAAATGCTGATCCTAACCAGGCCCTCAGTGCCTGTTGCAGCTCAACCTTCCTGGTGAAGCCTTTTGTAGCACACCCAAACCTCTTGCAGAAATCCTTGAACTGGACCACAGAGTAACTCTTCAGCTTACATATATAGGACCCCCTGTAAGAGAGAATTGATTTTAAGAGAAAGCAAAAATGCCAATCTGGGAGAATAAAAAATTATAAAAATGTCAATCAGAGAGAGCAGTGGGGAAAAAATGCCACTGAGGATCCGAAGAAATAGATTCAAATTGGTCGTATATGTAAATGGTTGTGTACACCAAATTTAAGGCATTGCACAAACAAAAGTACCATCCTCACCGCTGATCACCAATCTTAAAAATTAAGTCTCTATGTCACAGCGGTATGCACCCAGTCCAAGTAGCGAACCACAATCCTAGTCAGGGTAAGTCAGATACATACCCTAAATTAATCTATGCTTACCCTCTGGTAGCTTGGCACCAAGCAGGGAGGCATAACTTAAGAGGCAATGTGTAAAGTATTTGTGTAACACTTAAAACACTTGGGGGCATATTATCAAGCCCCACCAAATATGAGTTGAAAAGGAAGGTTTGGGAATGGAAACAGGATTAACTTGCCAGATCAACTTGTCAGTTTATAACTGTGCAGACAGGCTCTGCCGTGACAGGCCTGAGACATGTTTAAAGGGTTACTTAAGTGGATGGCACAATCAGTGCTGCAGGCCCTCTAGTAGCATTTAATTTACAGGTCCTGGGGACATTTAGTACACTTTACTAGTGACTTATGAGTAAATAAATATGCCAATTGTGCATAAGCCAATTGTTAGACTTGGCTTCTTTTGGCCTGTTTCCACCGAGTTTTTGCTTTCTGCCCTCCCGGTTTTGACTCTGTTTTTGCTGGTATAACGTTTCTACATGCTTTTCGCACTGCTGATCAGTGGAAAAGCACTGGGGCTCCTGTAGTAAATTGTGTTATGATTGGATGTGTGACTTACTCGTCAGTCCTCAGTGATGGCCACTGCAGGTGCCAGGGCTCATGAGTCCACGATGCTCGTGGGCCTGCAGCAGGGATTGTGCCACCCATTTACGTAGCCCTAAAAAGGTATAAGTGAATAAAGTTTGGTATGCCTGAACTCAGCATGTAAAGACACAGCCTTTGGAGAGGGTGCACTTTTCATTCTGAGTTCATAAAGGCCACTTTTAGAAAGTGGGTATTATTTTACTCATTCATCCCCTGTGCCTCTACTGGAATGTGGATTGCCTGTCTGGTTTTTGGACGATGGATGGCTAGGGAGCAGGGTGGCTCCCGATAGTCTAGCTAGTTCAGGAAAGGGCTAAATAGATCTGGGGTACGATAGTGGAAGAGGGAGGGGATCTACTTGCACTTCAAAGGGCCTGGTCTGTCTCTGACAACGCCATGTCCACCTTCTGTCAGGAATTCACGCCAGAGAAGGCCCAACTGGTTCTGGCGGTACACAGACACCCTCTGCCTGAAAGATCAAAGTATTTTTAGATACAAATGCTGGGTCACAGACCCCTTAACTTTAGAACTCATCTGGATCAAGAAGACTGCACAGAAGAAGAGCTGTAGGAACTGCTGAAAGGAACAACCGTTTTGCTGGATGCTTTGCTCGGCTGACCTGCAGGGGCTGCTTCTGTCTTGGGCAGCGAAAGGCCTGAACTGGACTTTCTGCAACCAAATAGGTGAGACTCTCCAAGGACTTGAGGTAGAACTTGCCCCCTCTTCCCAAAGTCTCAGGAACAGCAAAGACTTCAGATTCTTTGACCCGCAGTACTGGGGACTATGTGTTTTGAGCTGCAACCCGAAGAACGCCACCTGACGACGTCTACGACGACCCTGCCGAACCCGTGTCCTGAAAGCACTGCAGAGGGCACTGCTGAAATACAACAAACACCGCACCGCGACCCTGGTCTCACCGACGACGCCTCCAGATGCCATCACTGAGCCGCTGCTTTCACTGCGACCTGTGGGTACCGCACTTCCCACTTCCTTGCTTCACGACGTAGCGGTGGCCTTCCTGACGCAGCCACTTCCTGTCGAAATCGACGACGCTGCCAGCACCGTGGTTCGGGGGCACCCGCTTGTAAGTTACACGACGAACTGCCCTCATCCCACACTGCAACCTTGGCCTACCGACACCGGCGCCATCGACTCCCGTTCGCCAGCCAACAACAGCGCTTCAGCAATGACAACGCCACTGCTTGCACGTGACCTGCTAGCACTGTGATGAGCACTGCCTCCATCTCGCACTCCGACCCTGGTCTCACCGATGACGCCATGTGATGCCCCCACTGATCTGCAGCTTGCAACGCAACCTGGTGGCACTGCACCGCTGCGCTTCACACTGCAGCACCCAACGCCTGTTGGCACCCGCGCTCCAGATCCCATCAGAAAGGAGCTCAACCTGAAATGCAAGTGACTTCAAGGGCCCCATCGCCCTGCATCTCTGAAAGGCACTGTTTGCGGGTCTTCCCAACACCATAGTTGACCTGTGACCCTGCGGTCGGCCAGAACTGTTTTTGGATTTTTTGTTCACGATGCCGTGATAGCTCTGGATGGATCTATCGACATCCAAGAACTATTTTTTTTTTAAAAGTATATTTTGATAAGTGAAGATGTTGAAGTATAGTATTGTGGATTTTTATCGTATATTTCTATCGTATCGTCTTAAGTATATAAAAAAATTGGATATTTTTCTAAACTGGTGTGGTGTCCTTCTGTAGTGCGTACACTGTGCGTATTACTGTGGGTTATGTGCAAATGCTTTACACACTGCCTCTAAGATAATCCTGGCTTCTCGTGCCAAGCTACCAAGGGGGTGACATGGGGTTATCTTAGAAGTGTAACTCCTTTACCCTGACTAGTGTGCTGGTTTCTGCCTTGCTTTGCGGCAAGTCTCAGATAGCCAGAAATCCCATTTCTAACACTGGTTGTCTGCAGTGAGAATCTGACTTGTTTTGCACTTGACTTACAATGATTGGTGTGCACTACTGCAATATCGCAGACCATCTCGTGCCACATACTAACCCATTTTCTTTTTGGCTGATTTTTGTGATCTTGCCAGGTGAACTTTCCGCTTCATCATGCTGGAATCAATAGCATCATATTTTTCATCCATGGACATTGCCTTTGAGGAGGATAGGTTGGAGCTCTACACTGTGAGAGAATTGAAGTCTGTGTGCAAAAACCTAAAAGTTCAAGTTAGAGGCCTCACTAGGAAGGACGAGCTACAAAAGGCGCTAAGGGCCCGGGTATCAGCCAGAGACGCAAGTAGGCAATCTGGTGACCTTAGTGGAGAGGCGGGGAGACCAGTACTAGGATTGATATGCTTTTGGGAGGGACATAGAGGAGAAGAGAATGGTATTGGACCATGAAGTCAGGATGAAGGAGCTGGTTAGAGAGAAAATAACCAGCTCAGATGGTGACTCATTGAGACAGGCAGACAGAACCGTGCGCATCCCTAAGAATGTGAGCAAGGAATTCAAGAAAGAGGATGAAAGACAAAGGTGGTTTCATGGATACGAGGCAGCAATACACATGAATGGGGTCCCTGAGGAGTATTGTGTAGAAGGATTATGGCCTCTATTCCCAGAAGAAGCAAGGGATACTTTAATAGCTTTGGGTAAGGGGTATCACCTCACCTATCCAGACGTGAAGGACGCCCTTCTCACTAAGGGGTCTATTATGATGTCAGGCGGGTGGTGGCGATCAGCCCAACATCATCCCCCCCATTTCCCCCACCATATTATGATGGCGGGGAAGACCGCAGCGGACGGGAAGACCATCAGCCGCTTTTCCGCACGGTCAACGAGTCAACCGGGCGGAAAAGGGGTGAATAAGGTGACGGGTTCTGCTAGACACAGCCATCTATATTCTTATTGAGAACAAGGAAGGCTCGGGTCCTAAACCTCCTGGACAGGACCACTACATACACAAAAAAAAGAGAGTGTGTCCAGAAGGACTGGTTAACACGCTTTAAAGGATACCCCAGACCGTCTTTTCTAGGGTTACTATTGCTTTATTTTGCCTATTTCAAAATATTTAGATTAGCGAAGCAATTAAATATTTTTCATATTTTAGAAGGGAGTCCTTCCATTTCATAGAAAACCACATTTACAAAAACACATTTGCACACAACATTATATTCCAATCCAAAAATAAAAATTATATGCACAGAAAATGACAGGTGAAACAAACTTGAACGTTCATGTGAAATAACTTTTGAACATAGACAGTACAACATCAGTCCTAGTTTTAAGATACAGCACCAAGTGGACAATAGATTCTAAACTGCATTTGATAATTGTCCTGCCAAGGCCAAGAGACCGGGAGTTATGTTTTCTAAACAATGTTGCCTACACACGAGGAAAAAAATTTTTTTTTGGCTACATTCCTCAGGGAACAATTTGAATATCAACCCCTGCGCTCAGAAATGCCAACGCGTTTCGAATCCACAAAAATCACGGATTCTCCTCAGGACTTGGACAAGGTTGATATCCATAACACTAAACAAAATCATAAACAAATATTATATGTTACCTAAACTATGACCCAAAGAATATTTGCAACAAATACAGTACATGATTGGATACCTGAAAGCGGCGCGGTATGGGTCCGCCCTATGTGTGGGAGAGAAGTTGAAAACCTCTTCAGAATGCTTGACGGTGAGATGTACCATACAATCTATATGTCAAAGTAATTACAATTACAATTCGCGCACATGTGGCTGTGCTAATACAATGCACAATGGAATGAAAAGAGCGTTCTTGACCTTTACTTTTGTATCACATTAGTTACAAGCACTTAGAACAGTTGTGCCGACATCTTGACAGTAATCAGTAATTAATGCCTCACTGTTAGGAAACATTGTTCTGTTAGTAAGGTGTTGTAGTTATTTGTAGCCTCTCAAAGTCGACAACTGTACTTATGTTCTATTTACCTGCCCCGAGAGGGAAGTTAACTCTGTGGGGATGGTAGAACACCGCCAATTCCGATTCCATACTTCTTTTAACTTTATCTGAAGTGGAAACGGTAGTAGTTACTAAAAGCGCTTAACCTAAGTGTTTGCATGGCCATTAGTCCAAGCGATATATCGTGGCGCTTACCTAAGTTGAATAATTTTTAGAGCGTTCTCCACACACCCGATGTCTGCTGTGATTCAGGGGGAGTTTGAGTGAGACACAGCACTTCCTTTAACTGATTAGTGCTAACCAGGAATGAACAGAGTGCCTGGAATTCTGGTACTAGTAGTTTACAAATTAGAAACTGGAAGCACTCATCTTGGCAGCTCGCAAATCCGGAATGGATCATACACTCACAAGTTTGAAACCAATGTTGGTCTGATTCGCATGTGATGATTGTGACCAGGATGTGAAATGATTTAAAAAGTTTAGAGCCCTAAATGCCACAAAAAACCTGGCAAAGATACTAAAATTAAGGGTGATATCTACAAATGTATTTACAATTTTGTAATCTCAGACAATTCATTAAGCCTGTGCAGAGCTGAATCAAATTTCATAATGAGGAAAGCCTCCCTCTGTGGCAACCGAACTTCAGGGTCATCTCCAAGCTGGTTATATTTTCTGATTTGGGACAAGACGGTCCAGGTGATCTCAGTGTATAGATGTTTTGAGGACATAAAATGTTCCACCAAAGATGCAGTGAGTATCTTATTTGTCAGCCGAGACCGATGTTGGACAACATGCTGACGTACCTCCTGACTTGTTTTGCCAATGTAAATCAATTTACATGGACATGTAATGGCATGTACCACATTTAGTGATTTACAGTTCGTTAATTCGTTATGCCACCATTGCCGTAGTCCATCCGTAATTGATGTACCTTCTTGTGTTGAATCACACACTGAACAGGTACCACATTTGTGGTGTCCCTGTATCGGTTGGAGATTAAGCATGGTGCATATGATGGAGGGTTTTTAAGAAAAACCTGTAGAGCTAGGGACCTGCTGCCCAATGTATTTATTCATGTTTAGAGTAAAAAGGGGCAACCCAACATCTTTAATAGTTCCTTCAATCAGATGCCAATTACTTTGGATAGTCGTTTTAATAGGATGTGAGTGTGGACCAAACGTGGACACGCATACAATTCGGTCTGTTTGCCTTTTCATCTTTTTTGTGTGTAAGTGCTCCCTCGGAGTGAACCACGCTCTTTTAAGTGACTGTTTTAGCAATTTTTTGGGGTATCCCCAGTTTGTTTACTAGTCCCTCGGCATGTAATTCAAAATCCTCTCTCCAAGAGCAATTATGCAGAATCCGCAAGAATTGCCCATAGGGCAGGTTGTTCTTGAGGTTGGACGGATGGTAACTCTGATAGTGTAGAGAATTATTCTTGTCAGTGGGTTTAGTATATAATATGGTAATTAACCCATTCTTTGATGTTTTAACATTAACATCTAAAAATGGCAGGTTCCTTTTACTGAATTCAGGACTGAATTTAATGTCCGGACTGTGATCATTAAGCCACCCATGGAATTCTTTGAGCATGGTTTCGGACCCTTCCCACAGGCACCACACATTGTCTATATACCTGAACCATTACTTGATACAGGTGATATAGGGATTGTTTATGTATACAAATATTTCCTCATACTTGGCCATGTATAATACTGCCATTTCTGGCGCAAAAGGATAGCCCATGGCAGTCCTTTTGATTTGTACAAAGAATTTATCATCAAATTTGAAGAAGTTCCACCGCAGGGCAATTGAAGCTATTTTTAGAATGAATTCGGTGGGAAACTGATGTGGTCTAGGTCTTGTTTCGAGGAAGGACTCCATTGCATCTAGTCCATTTTGCTGGGAGATCTAGGAATACAAGGATGAAACATCCATTGCAACCAGTATGTGAACCTCCGAATCAAATGGGAACCCTTCAACTTTGTTTATTAAGTCCATGGTGTCACGGAAATATGAGGCTACCGCCTCAAGAAATGGCTTTAAAAATAAGTCCACAAATGTTGACATTGACTCCAGAATCGAATAACACCCTGACACGATTGTACGGCTGGGCGGATTGATGGCATCCTTACGCACCTTTGGCAGAAAGTACAATACTGGAGTCCTTGGATCCTTTTTTTTAGGTATTCTGACTCTTTAGGTCCTAGAATCTCTAGGTCAGATCTGTGAGTGACAAATCTTTGTGAAATAACTCCAGTATTTCCATCTTAACCTTCGTAAAGTCTAAAGTTACCCCTGGGGCAAAAGATAATCCTAGTTCCAAGACTTCAATGTGTGACTTCATAAGGATGACATCAGATAGATTAATGATAGGTGAGGTTCTCACGACTTATAATATTGTCTCCTGGTTCTCATTTCCCATGGTGGTTTGTACCTCCCGGGCAACTTCTGTTGGCCATCCCCTAAAAAAGAAATCCACAGAAAACACTTTTTTTAGGGGATGGCCAACAGAAGCCACCTGGGAGGTACAAATAACCATGGGTA
Source organism: Lissotriton vulgaris (assembly GCF_964263255.1). Lineage (NCBI taxonomy): Eukaryota > Metazoa > Chordata > Amphibia > Caudata > Salamandridae > Lissotriton > Lissotriton vulgaris. The sequence goes on from NC_141696.1 coordinate 783,803,074, forward strand.
AGATGGAAATACTGGAGTTATTTTGCAAAATTGATCTAAGAGCATTTTTCATGGGCAAAGAAGAGACCTAGAGACCCAAACCATTGGGACTACGTAACAAATCTTCCATTTGCACCCGACATACAGTGTACCTAAAAATATTTTAGCATTTGAACATGCTGTGTTATCTTCTCTTAACGTTTTAGAAAAAAAGCTTATGTACATTAAGACAAATATATCTTCAGACCACAGGAAGGCCATCACTGCACTGAAGGAGCAACAATTAGCGGTTATCAAGTCAGCTGACAAGGGTGGGCAGTGATCAAATGATCAAATGTATCTTTATTGTTTATGTTAATTAAAACCATAACAATTCCAATAAAATTAATCAGTCTGCAGAGGATCATATACTGTACATATTAAAACCATTAATCACCATTAATAAAATGTACAGCTTTTGATGACATCATATCAAGACAGTGTTAGCAAAAACCAGTTCCAATTGGATAGAACAATAATTGAACCATGAATCAAACGTTTCACCTCTTTTGTAAAATACCACTTAAAATGCTAATTCAAATCAATTTTTCATATAACAGTGAAAGCTGTACCAATCTACAGTTACGTTGCGGGTCATATGGACCAAGACACTTTAATATAGCAAATCTGCAGGTGTGTATGCCCCTATCTTTAAAAGGATTTTTTAACAATTAAAAACGATTTAGTTTTAAAACGGGACATATACAGATCAGGTGAACAAAGTCCTGCTTCGGAGCACCACATAATGCACATGACGGCGGACCACTGTATTTCCAGAGGGGTTGATCAGCATTAGTTGGTAGTGCGTATTGCTAACAATTTCCTTTTTAGATGAACAGAATATGTTATGTTCAAATAAGCCGCTGGGTGTAAAATTGTATAGTGTTGCAGTACCATCCAGGCATGGGAGCGCTTGCAGAATATAATTCTTTTTGATGCTTTATTTTATAGTCGCCAAAATGTTGTGAATGGTAAATTCAAGTTCCATAACTCTGACACCTTTGTTAACTTTATTGATAACTGCAAGTATTTGTGATAGGGTGATCGCAGATTATTCTCTTGAGCTTCCCAAAAGGCGCTATTAAGCAGATTCTGGCTGATAGACCGAATTGTATACCACAGTTTTATTGTCGCATACATTCTTGCTAGATGTTACTGCAGTAAACCAAACTCTAGGCGAATCTGCGCAGGAGAAGAATTTCTCGGTAGAGCAAATATTGTTCTATATGCCTTAATTTGCATTCTCTCAAGAACTGCTTGCCATGTTGAACTTCAGTAGCATAGGCTAGAGTCTGCAAGAGCTTTGCTTTAACAACAGCCTGTAATGGTAAACAATAAATCTCTTAAACTCTTCGCTATAGAGCAAAAAGCATATACCAATCCATTTCCTTTCTTGATTAAACCATCATTATGTGCTTTATAGTTACATCTGCTGTCAATACTTAGGCCGAGGTATTTATAATTTGTGACTCCCTCCAAATTCACTTTGCCTAGTTTCAATTGTTGTCGTGCCAGCAAGTGATGACTCATTGTCATGACCTTAGTTTTCGCTATGTTTATTTCTAATAGGTTATCCTTTGCAAAATTGCTCAATATGTCAATCCTTCTTTGATGCCCTATTTTTGTTTGACTTAACAACACTATATTACTGGCCTAGGATAGATTCGTTAGTTGCAGGAGGCCTAGGCATGGCGGATGCAAGTTTGCCTGGTCCAGCTTGGGGGAAAAATCGGCATAAATAAGTTAAACAGGTGAGGGGCTAAAATGCAAACTTGTTTCAGGCCATTTTCTGTTTGCATTTTCCTCGTAAGTCTAGAGCCATCTGCTAATTTAAATTGCATCCAGGTATTTGTGTACAACTGCATTATGGCTCGGAGGATGTGGGTTGGAAGCCCCCACTGTCTAAATTTGTTCCATAAAATACCTCTATCTACATGATCGAATGCAGCTTTGAAGTCTACAGAGCATACATGTAGGCTTTTCCGCTGTAGTATGATCTTATCTGCCATTAAGCCTAGGGCTAGAATGTTTGCAATTGTGCCCGAACCCTTACGAAATCCAGACTGATTTATAGGGATTATATTATTTGTTTCCGACCAATGTACCAAATCACTGAGAATTAGAGGGGCATAATAATTAGCTTCTTGGAAAAATCAATCTGTATTTTGCTGGATCTTCCAAATTACCTCCTTTATGTACAGGGTTGATTATGGTGCCCCTCAAGCTTTCAGGTAAAATACCAGTGCTGCTCACCTCATTGTACAAATGCATCAAAGGCGCAGCCCAAAAATCTGGGTCCAATTTGAAAATTGCCTGTGGGATTCCATCAGGTTCTGGGGCACCATCCAATCTACCTGCCCTTATTGTTTTAAGAAGGTCATCTTTTGTAAATTGCAAAATGGAGTTTTCAATCGTGCTGTTTGCTGTTGCATTTACATCATAGAATATTCCCGATGTCTTACCAGCAATATAAGGTTAGAGCAGGGAAGGATTTGTGCCTCCAATCAGCCCCCAATCAGCAAAACACCCCCAGGCTGCCCAGTGTTCACGCCGTACGTGGCACAAAGGCAGGCAGGAATATGTCCCGGCGGTGCTCTAACCACTTGTAGCGCCACCGCAGGAGGGAGGGGGAGCCACGCTAACAATGTCCTGTATGGGGGGAGCAGTCAATACGGGCCCCCACCACAGATGCGGGCCTCGGGAAACCCCGGGGGGACGATTCACATGGTCACAAAAGGCAGAGGCAGAAAGAGACTCTGAGGGCAGGGGAAGCGCCACCACCATCTTGCGTCCCCTGGCTGGCGCTCCCCGTCGCAGTTTGCCTCACCCTTAATCCGGAGCTCTGACACAGCTCTCCAGGCCACACTGTAGCTTACCATGATGCCAATTACTACATAGGCGGCCCCAGTGCAGGTCTTCTGTGCCGACGCCCGGCGCCGCCGCACCACCGCCAGGCCACCAAGGGGTGAACGGAGGCCCACAGCCGGCAGGGAGCAATACTGTAGGTCCCGGCTATTCGGCCCTTCCCCAAGCCGAGACCTCCGGGACCGATATTTTCACCTCTGGGCCAACTACAATCCTCGGAACTGGCTGGATGGGCTCCGATTGTGTTCCAATTGCAGTTATCGTTGAAGGGCTCTAGGGATCTGAAATCAGGATAGATGCGGGCGAGGAAGGAGGACGGAGCTCCCTCACAGCATGGCCATCTTCAGCCCGCACTCGGCAACGCTCCTGACTTCTTCAAATTTGATGATAAATTCTTTGTACAAATCAAATGGACTGCCATGGTCTGTCCTTTTGCATCAGAAATGGCAATATTGTACATGGCCAAGTATGAGGAAATGTTTGTATACACAAACAATCCCTATATCACCTATATCAAGCAGTGGTTCAGGTATATAGACGATGTATGGTGCCTGTGGGAAGGCTCGGAAACCATGTTCAAAGAATTCCATGGGATCGCAGTCCCGACATTAAATTAAATCTTGAATTCAGTAAAAGGAACCTGCCATTTTTAGATGTTAATGTTAAAATATCACAGAATGGGTTAATGACCACATTACATACTAAACTCACTGAAAAGAATAATTCTCTACACTATCAGAGTTACTATCCATCCAACCTTAAGAACAACCTGCCCTATGGGCAATTTTTGCGGATTGGGCGGAATTGCTCTAGGGGAGAGGATTTTGAATTACATGCTAAGGGACTAGTGAACAAACTGGGAATACCCCAAAAATTGCAAAAACAGTCACTTAAAAGAGCATGGTTCACTCCGAGGGAGCACTTACTCACAAAAAAGACGAAAAGGCAAACAGACCGAAAGTAATTGCCATCTGATTGAAGGAACTATTAAAGAGGTCGGGTTGCCCCTTTTTGCTCTAAAAAAGAATAGGAATATTGGGCAGCAGGTCCCTGCTCTACGGCTTAATTTCCAACCAATACAGGGACACAACAAATGTGGTACCTGCTCGGTGTGTGATTCGACACAAGAAGGTACATCATTCACAGATGAACTACGGCAATGGCGCCATAATGAACTTACGAACTGTAAATCTCAAAATGTGATATATGCCATTACATGTCCATGTAAGTTGATTTACATTGACAAAACAAGTGAGGAGGTACATCAGCATATTGTCCAACATCGGTCTCGTCTGAAAAAAAGAAACTGACTGTACCTATGGTGGAACACTTGGTGTCCTCAAAACATCTATACACTGAGTTCACCTGGACCCTCTTGTCCCAAATCAGAAAAAATAACCAGCTGGGAGGTGAACCTGAAGTTCGGTTGGCACAGAGGGAGGTTTTCCTCATTATGAAATTTGATTCAGCCCTGCATGGGCTTAATGAATTGTCTGAGATTACAAAATTGTAAATACAATTGTAGATATCACCCTAAATTTTAGTATCCTTGCCAGGTTTTTTGTGGCATTTAGGGCTCTAAACTTTTTTAATCATTTTACATCCTGGTTACGTCCATCACAGGCGAATCAGGCCAACGTTGGTATCGAACTTGTGAGTGTATGATCCATTCCGGATTTATGAGCAGCCAAGATGAGTGTTTCCAGTTTCTAATTTGTAAACTACTAGTACCAGAATTCCTGGGCATTCAGTTCCTTCCAGGGCAGCACTAATCATTTAAAGGAAGTGCTTTGTCTCACACGAACTCCCGCTGAATCACAGCAGACTTCGGGTATGTGGAGAACGCCCCAAAAATCATTCAACTTAGGTAAGTGCCACGATATACAGCTTGAACAAAGGGGCATGCAAACACTTAATTTAAGTGCTTTTAGTAATTACTACTGTTTCCGCTTCAGATAAAGTTTAAAGGAGTACAGAATCGGTATTGGCAGAGTTCTAACATCCCCACAGAGTTAAATTCACTCTCCGAAGAGGTAAATAGATCATAAGTACACTTGTCAACTTTGAGAGGCTACAAATAACTACAACACCTCACTAACGGAACAATGTTTCCTAACAGCAAGGCGTTAATTACTGATTACTGTCAAGACGTCGGCACAACTGTTCTAATTGCTTGTGGCTAACGTGATCCAAAAGCCAAGGTAAAAAACACTCTTTCCCTTCCATTGCGCATTGTATTAACACAGCCACATGTGCGCGAATTGTAATTGTAATTACTTTGCCCCATAGATTTAATGGTACGTCTCATCGTCAGGCATTCTGAAGAGGTTTTCAATGCCTCTACCACACATAGGGGGGATGCATACCGCGCCGCTTTCAGGTATCCAATCATGTACAGTATTCGTTGCAAGTATTCTTTGGGTCGTAGTTTAGGTAACATATAATATTCATTTATGGTTTTGTTGTTTCTTATAGATATCAACCTTGTCCAAGTCCTGAGGAGAATCCATGAATGTTGTGGATTCAAAATGCGTTGCCTTTTCTGAGAGCGGGAATGGTATTCAAATTGTTCCTTGAGGAAGGTAGCCCAAAAATATTTTCTATCCTCCAGTGTAGGCAACATTGTTTAGAAAACATTACCCCCGGTCTCTTGGCCAAGGCAGGACAATTAACAAATGCAGTTTAGATCTAATGTCCGCTTGGTGCTGTATGTTAAAACTAGGACTGGTGTTGCACTGTCAATTTTCAAATGTTATTTCATATGAACATTCAAGTTTGTTTCACCTGTCAGCTTTTGTGCATATCATTTTTGTTTTTGGATTGGAATATAATGTTGTGTACAAATGTGTTTTTGTAAATGTGGTTTTCTATGAAATGTGAAATGGAAGATATCCCCGCTAAAACATAAAATATATTTAATTGCTTTGCTAATCTAAATCATTTGAAATACGCAAAATAAAGCAATAGGAACCCTAGAATTGACAGTCTCGGGTATCCTTTAAAGCTTGTTAACCAGTCCTTCTTGACACACTCTTTTTTTAATCCATATTATGATGGCAGCGGGAAGCAGCCTTTCGCCGCCATGGAAAGGCATGCAGTTTCCTGAGTTTGGGGCAGGTTGCAGGCCCTCAGGATGTCTTGGGGGTGGGGGGGCACATGTGGTACCCCCCTGCATTTGCATGGACGACATGGCAGGCACCGCTTGGTGCCTGCCACGTTGTGCATGCAAATGCACACATGCCTTTTTTGTATTGCGGCGAGTGCTGCTGACAGCACCGCCTGCCGCAATGCAAAAAATGCGGGATGCGCTTGCCAGTGTGGCGGGTGCATAATAATTACCGATGCGGTACCACCGCACTCTTAGCGGGTGGTCCCATTCCCCGGAGTCTGCCTACCATCATAATAGACCCCTAAGTATGGTCTTACTCCTGAAAAGTAATATGTCTGAAAAACCTTACTCCGTGTAAGGTTAAAATCTCCAGTCCTCCTTAAGCGACACCAATCGCTGTGTTTCAACAAAGGTAGAAAAAGCCAAGAGTTTTTTTTAAGTTGATGCCATATTTATTCAATTGTTAATTTAAATCATATTGCGTCATATGATAAATCATCCATCAGGAAATTCATTCAGCTATGGAACATCAATAGAATCTTCAATCATCCATTATCGTCACGTAAATAAGTTGAAAATGTGTCCCGAGGCATTTCGAGCCAAAGCTCTTCTTCAGAGGGAATATTCTAAAAGAAACGTACAAAAAAATACATGTATCGCAATCCAAGGGGGAATGCCCCTAATAGATACCCAAAAGGGTATCTATGAATGGTGACTAATATCCCATGCAGTATAAATGACGAGTGCATTAAATGAGTGAAAAATGCCAGTGGGCTTAAGAGTAAAACACTCAAAACACAATACATAACCGGAGTGAATAAAGACTCTCGAAGTACATCCTAAATGGAGTAAAATTGTTATTAAGTTAATCGAGTGAGAAATCGCCAAGTACACATGTGAGCTGTTTAACCTAAGCATGAAAGACTGAATCAAAAAACAGAGTGAAATGAGATGCGTAATACGAGTGAGCATGGTGACTGTGTGAATGAAAACGAGTGTGGTGCTCACAGAGTCTGTGTAAATAAAGGAAACACAAGGTGCAATAGTCATACTGACATTAATCAGCGGCGCCTCACCTCAACGCGGTAAGTGATGTGCATCAATATACCAAAGTAAGAAAACGCTGTGCAAGTGAAGCCGGTGTGGTTAGCTCTAACGCGAAAGCCGGATGCAAGTTAATGAATGTTCCGGGTGTGGAAAAATAAAGAGAACTGCCGAGCGCAGTCTCGAGTGAAGTGCAGGCATGTCAGTGTGCGAATAAACTAATAAAGTTCTATACTTCTCATTGCTAGTGAGCATAAAAAATAATAACCAAAAGATATAAACACAAACAGACAGACCAGAAAAAGAAAAAAGCCAAGTGAAAAAGAGTAAACAATAAAAAAGAAAAGGAGAAACAAACCTTTGTCAAGAAAAAAGAAATAGTGAAAACAGGGAATAATAAACAAAAAATGTACAAGCTAGAGTGCAAGACCCTAAAAAGGAAAATCGTGAATACATAATGAAAGTGACTGCATATGCTAAGAAAACAGTATAAAGAGCACCAGTATTTCACTGCAAACTGTAGAGAAAACAAACCAAGAGAGTGCTTAATTTCACAGGGGCGGGGAGAAACAGCAAACTAGGGCAGCAGGCCAAGGTATACAGGTAAAGATTATAGAAAACAACTATATTCCAGTCTCTAATTAAGCCCTTTCGGGTACAGGGCATTGAGTTTGTGCATCCAGTAAAGTTCACGTTGCAATAGGAACTTCTTGTTGTCTCTGCCTTATGTCTTGTTCACGACTTCCAATACCAGAAACCGGATTTGGCTGACGTTGTGAGCTTGATTTACAAAATGTGCAGCCACACAAGATTTGAGATTTTTTGTGTGGATGTTGCTCCTGTGCTCCGTTAATCTTGTTTTAACCCGGCGCTCTGTTTTACCCACGTACGGGAGACAGCACGGGCATTTGAGAAGGTAAACCACGTTGGTGGTATCGCACGTAGCATTCACTCTCAGTTTAATTGGAGTCCACTGGGTAGGGTGCGGTATGGTCGTGCGTTTAATAATACTGTTACAATTACCACAGTTGTGACAGGCAACTGTCCCCTTATCTGTGGTCTCAGTGATGCTTCTACGTGGTTTCAACAGTTGTTGAATGTTTTCGGAATGTTGATAAGCAAATATGGGATAACTTTAAAAGATGTTATTGAAATATTGCTCAAGTTGGAACAACTGCCAGTGTCTACGGATAGATTGCTTGATTTTGACGCTCTGGGTAGAATATTTAGACACAAATACTGCACATTCCTCTGTTGTCTGTGTATGAGCTTTAACAGCTAATAATCAAGAATGATCTCTGGTTTTCACTCTGTTTTCTGCCGATTGAGTGATAAAGTTTGGATAACCTCTTTGATTAAATTTGTCGATAATGATGCAGCAGTCTACTTCGAACAGCTTTTCAGTGGATGCAATTCTTTTGGCTCTCAGGAGTTGAGAATATTTAAGATGTTTCTTCAAATTTATTTGGTTGAAGCTCCGGAAGTGTAAATAGTTGTTGCGATCTGTGGACTTATTATAAACTAAGGTCTCTAACCCGCTGTCAGTGATTCTGATATTGACATCTAGAAATGCAATTAGAGACTGGCTTATGGTATGTGTAAATTGAATTCTCTAATTTACCTAGTTGAGATTGTTTATGGCTGTTAGGAGTTGGGTTTCCGAACCTTTCCAATCCAGGAAAATGTCATCAATATATCGGTGGGTCGTACTTAAATGTTCTTGCCACTTGAGGTTCGAGAGAATGTAGTCCAGTTCATGTTTGCGCATAAAGAGATTTGCATACGCCTGGGCGGTACAGTTGCCCATAGCTACTCCCGAAAGTTGAATGAAAAAAGTATCTAAGCATCTGAAATAACTGTGGTGGAGAGTGAACTGCATGAGTTCCATTAGGAAAACTTGAAGGTCAAATAGTTAATCACTGTTCAACAAAAATACCTCCATGGCTTGTAGTCCCAAATTATGGGGAATGGATGTATACCATGAGTTAACATCGATAGTACAGAGATAAACTTGTTGGTTGGGTTCGATCACAATGTTGCTGATTTTTCTCAAGAAATCTGTGGTGTCTTGGATGTAACTAGACATGTTATCTATTTAGATACCAATTGGTTCGTGGATGGAGTTGCGAGTACTTACAATTGCTCGAAATGGCGATCTGGTGGAATGTTTATGGATTTTTGGAACCATGTACAGGTATGGAATTTGAGGATGGTCTTTTGTAAAAAAAATGTTGTTACGTTCTTTGATAGTTCCCAGGTTAGCGGCTTTATCGAGAAGAGTTTGTAAAACTTCTTTAAATTCCACCGTGGGATTGGGGCTGACTTCCATGTATAGTGTTGGATCACTGAGGTGTGTAGATATGTTGTCTATGTAGAAGGTAGTCTCGAGGATTACTAGCGCACCTCCATTGTCGGCCTTACATATCGTGATGTCTTCATTGGCGGCCAGCTGGGCTAGGGCCCGGCGTTCTTGGTTAGTCAATTAGATTTATGATGACACTTATTCAGAAAGATGGTGTGAAAGTCCATTTGAACCATGGTCTCAAAAGTGTCAAGTATCTTGTGGCTCACGGGTGCCATGAAAGTGCTCTTTAGTCGTAAATCCAGAAATGTGCCAAGGTCTTCGTTAGGTTGAGGTTCACATATGTTTTAGAAAAAATGTTTGAGTCTTAGTGATTTCATGAATTAAAAAAAAAACCTGGGTATCCAGTTCATTGGATTGATAAGTTGGGACGAATGAGATATCTTTCTGCAACACCTTAGTTTGAAGGGCAGTGATATCTGTTTTTGAAATGTTAATGACTAGATTTTGTGACTCCTTGTTGATTTCGCCACAGGTAGTTGTGTGTCTTTTGTGCTGGATCCTCCTGGATCGATGATTAGGTCGGAACCTAGTCCTCAAGTCAATTTATCTTTATTCGACTTAATTAAAAGTCATACAAAGAAATTAAAAACATTTCATACAGGGAATTTTTAGGAACAATTCATACATATTAAAATATAACAATAACATTCAATTACATTTCATACATATTAAATACGTCAATAAAAACAAATGCAGGCGTACAAAAGTTAAAAGGAATAACAATGGAACTAATGAGTATGTTTTTTCATCCTAGCTGCAGCTACCAAGAAATTAGCTATACAGAAGGTAATGCGCGGGTTAATCAATGATTGTAAAAAGAGCAAGGCCGGTCTCACTTGTGTGAAACCCGCCTCCTTCAGCACTGGTACCAGGTACTTTTTTCTTGGCTCTAAATAAAACCCGCAAAACATAACAAAATGCATAGTATCTTGGTCTGAGAAGTGATCACAGCTGCAGGGCGGAGCTAGTTCCGTTTTTTCCCATGTTTTAAAAGAGCCTAAATAAAGATGTAACAAATTAAACCTAAACTTAGTTAAAAGAAACCTATGGAATGGAATTGTAACAAAACCAAGATAAGGAGCTAAAGAGAGTGAGTTAACAAGTAGATAGTGACCCCTTACCTATGATTTCACTAGCTCCCTTTCCTCACGGGATGCTCGTGCCCTCCCCATAAAGTTCTTTTTAACAAAATCAATGTCTTGGGCCTTAATGTCTTGGGGGGCGATAAAAAGCTCTGGGCGCCCCAAGTCTGAGAAAGCCTTCTGCAGATAGGGCAGCCAGGGTATCTTTTTGAAATGGTCTAGGGACAAGACATCAAACATAATCTTATGATTGAGCAGGAGATCTTCATTAAGCCACGTTTTTAACCAAAAGATCAGGGGAGCCATGTTCAACCCATCAGTTAAAAAGTCTAAACCCACCTCCATATGTATAGAGTAGGTAGGTGTTGACTGCGGTACAGAGAGGAGTGATCGAATGAATCTGTTCTCCTCTCCCTGGATTGGGTCTACATTTACATAGCCCCATAGTGGGGAACCATATGAAGCAATGGCAACCGATTTACTCTTATAGATTTTTAACAACGCTTCCATTGGCCTAGCCCCCAACCTGCCCGCAAAACCCAAGAGGGCGGACGATGATCTAATAACCGCCAACCACTTCGCCCTCACTTGGGGGACCCAAGATACTCTCTGATCAGAGAGGACCCCCAAGTAGGGGAACGTTGGGACTCTAGAAACCATATCCCCTCTGCACGTAAAAGTTTTTGATCTCCTCTTGCTACTTTCTCGTCCTACCACCATGGTATGTGATTTGCTAGCATTTATTTTTAATTCGAGCTGTTCCATAAATGTGCCAAAAGCATTTAGGAGGCGTTGGAGGCCGACACCCGTGCGCGCGATTAGCACGGCGTCGTCCGCGTAAAGGAGCGCTGGAATCTTAACTGCTCCTGCACGCGGAACATCTACTTCCTCCTCCTCCAGGTGTGCACCCAAGCCGTTGATGTAGACGGTAAAGAGTAAGGGGGCCAGAATACAGCCCTGCCTAACCCCCTTAAGGGATTTGAAAAGGGCCGTGCACCTACCATCATTTGTGACCCGAACGGCCGCAAAAAGCTCCTGATGTAGGGAAGCCATGAATCTTACTAAAGCCTCGTCGATCCCAATCCTCAGCAAGGTCGTCCATAGCTTAGCCCTATTCACCAAATCGAAGGCAGAGGAGAGGTCCATAAATGCTAGAAATAAGGACCCCTCCTTGGCCACCGTGTACTTTGATATGAGCAGGTGCAGATTTGAGCATTGTTCAATTGTGCCTTTCCTTTTTCTAAACCCATATTGGATCTCTGACAACCCTCCACAGCTCTCTACATTATCCCTCAGCCTGGACAAAAGGACTCTACCTAAGATCTTCACTGAGGAGTCCAAGAGGGATATGGGCCTATAACAACCGGGATCGTCCCGCTGACCCTTTTTAAAGATAGGGACAATGGTTGAAATGGCCCAGGAGGATGGTGTAGGGTTACTATTAACGGCAGTAAAAACATTGGCCAATACTTCTGCCCACAGCTTTGGGGAATGTAAGAAAAAGTCGTCTGGCACCCCATTGGGGCCCGGGGCCTTATGCTTAGTTGTGGCCAGAATAGCTTTCTCCACTTCTGTACTAAGAAAAAGTATTGGATTGGCGTCTAAAGAGGCCAGCGATGTATCTTGAATTACCTGGTCATTATCCCCGTACACATTTTTAAAATGAGACAACCACTTGTCGTCTGGGATAACACAGTCCGTGGCCTCATTACTTTGGTCGGAAAAGAATGGTTTTTTAATTATCTCCCAGAATTTCCGACTGTCCTTCAGGATAGCCGTGGATAAGAGATTTTACCAGGCTTCTCGCTTGATACTGTCTTTTCTAGTTTTAATGGCTGACTTATAGATTTTCCTCAGTCTAGCAATCTCGCCCTTTACCCTTGGTACTTTTTTCAAGGCTAACAACAAGGACCTGTGTGCATTAGAGCATGCAGTGTCAAACCAGCGCTTCTTGTTCGGTACTCCTTTCATTGGCTTAGCCATGAGATCCAGCGCCACCTGACCACATATTGACTCAAAAGCCCCTATAGTCTCACAATCCAGGGCACAGGGGTTCTGACACACCTCAACCTGTTTCTTAATTTTCGGAAAAACCTCCGCATAGAAGTTATCTGGGACCACCTTAGCCCACTTAACCCTCCTACCCTGATCGGTGGTGCGCAAAGTGTGATCCAATCTAGCTTTTCCCGGGTTAGGCCCCATATAATCTCCCCAAGCCACCTCAAGTAAAACAGGATTGTGGTCACTGTGGTGGGATGGCACGGTACAATAGGAGATCACCTGATTTAAAATACCTTGCGTTATGAAGATGTAGTCAATTATGGTTCCTGGGCTGGTGCCAGTGAATGTTGCCATTCTTGATCCACCCTCTGGTTCATAAAAATCAAAGTTTGCCAAAAGATCTTCTAGCTCCTCTACTCCTGTGGTGTGTTCGAAGTGAGGTCCCTCAAACCCTTCACCCCATTCCTTATTATTTAAACTGCATGCTAACGTGCAGGGATGAATGTTAAAATCACCTAATAAAATATACTCTGTGTTACGCTGTATGTTCAGACTGCCTGACCTTAGTATAGTGTCTAAGGTGGCAATATTACTACCATTATTGTCCCTATTCCCTGAATTATAAAAATTGATATATAAATTCCTCCTAGTGGGGTTGATCTCTCTCTCTACTATGAGGATATTGTACGAGTCTGTACTAATCTGTTTTAAAGAGCCCTTCAGGACTAGGGAGAATAGCATTAACAGGCCTCCCTTAGCTCTGCCAGCGCGGCTAGGGATAGCTGCCCTGGCAAAGCTGGTGAAACCATCCCACCAGAAATTAGTAGTAGTGTCCCAGGTTTCCTCGAGAGCGATGATGTTATGTCTTACAACGAAACTTGACCACTCCTTATCGTTGCGTTTGGAATTAAGACCCGCAACATTCCAACTTAGTATCTTGCAGGTTTCTACAGTTTTCTTTGCCACATGTACATTCAAGGGTACCCACTCCCCTACTTCTAGGTACCGGCTTCCATCAACCGATAGGTTACCCACTGACTCTACTACGTTTACCTGATCGTGGGGAATACTGATATTCTTATTAAGGGGGCCACCAACGCCCTCGGCCAGAGTTTGGTCAGGAACAATTTCCCTTTCAGTGGCGGCTTGCAATTTACGGCCTTCCAACCTTATATCCTCATTCCTTTTTATACCATTACAAAGTCCACTGCCCCTGTCTTTAGAGTTTCTTGATATACATGGGACCCTTGTTCCATTTGATGTCGTGTTTGGGCCACCCGTGCGTCAATCGCAATCATTTAAGTTTGCCAGGACCCCAAACCTATTCGCTGTGCCAAACCCCCAATCGTGGGCTGGTGCCCATAATCCCCATCCATTTGCTACTCCGTTCCACCCAGGTAGTGGTGTTTTGGGGCGCATTGGGAACTGCTCGTCGGCCAACCAAGCTCCAAACCCATTTCCACAATTCCCACGGTTATTTGCCTGGGCACCCGACCCCCACCTGTTCATTGTGTTCCAGTGTAATCTAGGGGACCTTGCAAATAACGCATTCTGGTAGTCACCTGGTCCTGTGCCAAATCTATTTACTGGGCCGATACCATAGTCATCATGCGTGGGTCTAAAGCCCCCTCCCCCTCTGTTGTTTCTTATGGACCACCCTGATCTTGGGACAATTGGCTGAATTGCATTTTGCTGTTCACTATAAAAGAATTTACGGGTAAGAGGGATTATAGAACCACTTCTTCGTTGGGGGGGAAAATATTTGACAGGACATTTGGAAGCACATCGGCGTTTGAAAAATTTAACACTACGCAATTCCCTTTAAACTTGTGTTATGGGCGATGGTGTTCTATGCCTCCTCTAGCTCCACCACACTCCAGCTCCGAGCGTTTCCCGCGAAGCGGGAAACACGAGAGGTGAAGATACAGGCAGGCGCTTTACACCGGGCAGCAAAAGGTCAGTTCAGCCCCGTGGTTTTTCCTCAATCGAGATGCCCAGAGTATCCAACAAACAGTAGGAAGGTCTCCCCTAAAAGTCCTAAAAAGGAGCCTATGTCGTTTGTTCTGCATTAGAGGTAGTAGGCTTAGTCTCCATTTGTTGGGTAGTCTGATGCGGTGTACCGCGTTGAAAACCTTTTCGAGACAAGTCCTCTGATGAAGAGGATTCTCCTTCTGTGGACCTGTTATTAAAGGAGCGTTGTTGTCTCCTAGAGGCGTATATCTCTGCCCAATTGTAGACCTCGCCCAATTTGTAATCCACAGTGTCTCTTTTAAACTAAGTATGTTAACATCAGGGTACTGCCAGATCACCCTAACCAAGGGGGGCCAAAGAAAGATCAGCATTCTCAACCCCAGGCGGGCATTACCAATTCCATGTGATGCCCTTCGGCTTAAAGAATGCCCCTGCCATGTTTCATAAGTTGGTCAACAAGAAATCAAAACAGTCCCTATCTTTAACTTGAAAAGAGGATAATGCTATCCATAGTATGCCACCATAGCTCAAGAGATCCTTACACTTAAATCCACTCTAGTAAATTATATACACAATAAGAAAACAATTCTGGTAAAATAATTTGAACAATTTATTACAAAATATACAATGTCAAGTTTCAATTGCAGTGCCACAATGTAAAATATTAAAAAAGAGTGTCAGCACCCTACCAATGGTTCAGTGGTGCACATATAATAAACACATAAAATCAGGATTAAAAAGCAGTTAGCTATTAAAAACAAGTTGTCGACGCAGCGTTTCGGTTTTTATGATGACACCTTCATCAGGACAGGGTTCTATACAATAAAGAAACACAGTATTAACACAACACTTTCTTTAGAACACAACTGTATCGTCACTTTTTTGCATTCTACCCATTGCTCTTTTCTACATTTGTATAGTTTATTAAATTCCTTCTATGGTGGAGCAGAGAGACACACTTCCCACGGATACATTTTATTATACTAAGGCATAGTGATCAGTGAAACACATTTTCAAAAGATGCATGTTATACTAGGGCACAAAGGACAGTGGCAGCTAGATCTCTTGAGCTATATTGAAAGTTCAGTAATGGTGAACTTCGAGGTGAGTTACATCTCGAGTGGCAATAAACCTATAGGAACAGTCTACAACTATTCCTACTTATGTTATATATGTGAGGCTGGGGATTTTTTACTTACTTTAAAAAAAACGAACTCTTATAACATTAGAGACGTATTCCTCTGTATTCAATTCGAGGAGGGAGTCCTTAACTCATCACAGGACATCATATACACGAATGGATGTAAACGGTCAAAACATCTCTTTGTGTCTGAAACTACAAAAACCTTACTTCAAGTTCATATCTTTATTAATGTAGGGTCTCTGTACATATTAGTACTATAAAGGTCTATTAATTACCTTCACTTTGTCATGGAGTTTTCTTTATATGAAGGAAAAAGGAGCCACCGTTATGAAGGACTTTTTTGGAGTTCCTTGAAAAAATTTAAATCATGGGGTGTGTCAATTTATACTTCTATTAAAAAAGTTGTTATTTAGTTAACAATTGCATTTCTCCATAGGTGTAGAGCACTTACCCTTGGGTACAGGGGATCAGCCTAAAGTGTAGCACGTGACTGGATGACGTCAAGTTCTTTTTAAAAAGTGCTGTTTTATTCGTTAACTCTGTTCGGGGTTTTTTTTCTCAATTTACCACCCTGGAAAAAACATATATTGGTGACGGATTAATCAATTCCCGGCTCATTTTCACATATTCATCAGTTTCCGACATGTATAATCCTTAAGGGAACATGCCGTGTCACAACTTTGAGCGCGGTCTATTCATTGTTCGTGCTTCAAGACTCTTATTTACGAGTGCCGGTTGACTGATCCAACACTGTTGCTTAAATTTAATTTAACGCATGCAGAGTTATTGCTGCGTGTCTTGAAATACTCTGAGGGTTTTATACAGTCTTCATTACACACGGGTTTTTTAAAAAAAAACTCGTATTCTATTGTGATACCCCCGAGACCCATACGGTTAGTTCCCGTTTTCCTATCACTGTGGGTCACAGACTATCTACAAGTTAACACGATAACGCGGTCTCAGTCCGCGATTGTGTGGCGTAATAGAGATGAAACCATAAATTCGGCCTCTCCACATGGCTAGAAACAGGAGCGGCTTCATCAAGTACATCTATAACGACAACATAACGAGATTCCTCAATAAACTTGTGCGCAGTCGTGTGAGACTCCCTCCTATTATGGGTGCTCTCTCGCTTACCTTACGTCCAATATTCGGCCTCCCTGCTCCTTTTTCCACTCCTTTTCGTCAGGTTACAGATACACACATCCTGTGTGTTTGTTTGTATTTAAGTATTTCCGGTTCGCGCGTTTTGAGTGAAAAACTCGCGAGACCACCTCGGATCCTTTTTACGTGTTGTGGTGTGCGACTCGTATGAAGAACTACTGTGGTAGTTTATTATTGATTTAATCGATTCTACTGCTATGATGTTAGGGTTCTTTCAAGGCGTTGCAATATAATACTACTTTCGTCATTTAAATACCCGCTCGAGTTTAAGGATTCAACTGACTGGATTTATCTGTACATTCACTAATTCCCGTTCTCTTTTTAATCACTAGTTCTAATGTTAATGTCACTTCTTACGTGCCACATTTGAGGGAATAAATGATATAGAAGGTTTTTTGAAGTACAGTCGCATAAATGGATCTTACAGCAATTCATAGAATACGTTCCCAGTCTTCTTTATTGTTCAACCGGTTTCTCACAGTGTTAAAACGGGACATGAAAAATTGTTCTCGTTTTTTTCTTTTAAGGTCAATGTCTCCTCCTCTTAAATTCATTTGGATATTCTCAACTCCACACCAGGACAGGTCCTTAATTGTGTGGTTGGCCTCTTGCCAGTGATCAGTTAGAGGAGCTCCTCTTTTTTTTGTCCGGATAGCTGATTTATGTTCTGTAATTCTTAGTCGAATTTCTCGACTTGTCTCTCCTATGTACATTAAATTACATGGGCATCTTATCAGGTATATCAAATTTTTGGATCTACAATTCATGAATGAATTTATTCTATGTTTTACCTTGTTTTGTTCAATGTGATCACCTTTGATAATGTTTTCACAATTTCACAAAGGCTACCATGTGCACGGCCCCAAGCTCATGGCCCCCGACTTCTCCTAAGGCAACAGCACCCGGGCCTCCCCAAAACTGCGGTTTTGCGTGGACTATCGGGGGCTCAATGCCCTCGCGTGGACTGACGCACACTCCATCCCCCAGGCCAATTAGTTTATCGACCGGTTGGGAGTGACCAGATTCCTGAGTATGTTCGATTTAACATCAGAGTACTAACAGATCGCCCTAACCAAGGGGGCCAAAGAAAGATCAGCATTCTCGACCCCATACGTGCATTACCAATTCTGTGTGATGCCCTTCTGCTTAAAGAATGCCCCTGCCATGTTTCAGAGGTTGGTCAACCAGGTGTTGGCCGGGCTGGAGGAATTCAGCGCTGCATACCTGGACAACATCGCGGTGTTCAGTTCCAGTTGGGACGAACACCTGCAACACCCCGGAGAAGTGTTGAGGGTGCTGCAGGTGGCAGACCTCCTGATTATGACCAGTAAGTGCCAAATCGGGCAGGGGGTGGTGGTGTACTTGGGACACCAGGTAGGGAACAGCCAGGTGGCACCCCTACAGCCCAAGATCAACACCATTCTGGCTTGGTAGCCCCCCAAGACCCAGACCAAGGTGAGGGCCTTCTTAGGATTCACCCGGTACTTCCGGAGGTTTGTTAAGGGATATGGCACCATCATGGCCCGCTTAACTGAGCTGACTTCCAGGAAGCAGACAAAAAAGGTGATCTAGACTGAGTCCTGCCAGCGGGCTTTTGATACCCTAAAGGCTACCATGTGCACGGCCCCAAGCTCATGGCCCCCGACTTCTCCTAAGGCAACAGCACCCGGGCCTCCCCAAAACTGCGGTTTTGCGTGGACTATCGGGGGCTCAATGCCCTCGCGTGGACTGACGCACACTCCATCCCCCAGGCCAATTAGTTTATCGACCGGTTGGGAGTGACCAGATTCCTGAGTATGTTCGATTTAACATCAGAGTACTACCAGATCGCCCTAACCAAGGGGGCCAAAGAAAGATCAGCATTCTCAACCCCATACGTGCATTACCAATTCTGTGTGATGCCCTTCTGCTTAAAGAATGCCCCTGCCATGTTTCAGAGGTTGGTCAACCAGGTGTTGGCCGGGCTGGAGGAATTCAGCGCCGCATACCTGGACAACATCGCGGTCTTCAGTTCCAGTTGAGACGAACACCTGCAACACCTAGGGGAAGTGTTGAGGGTGCTGCAGGTGGCAGACCTCCTGATTATGGCCAGTAAGTGCCAAATCGGGCAGGAGTTGGTGGTGTACTTGGGACACCAGGTAGAGAACAGCCATGTGGCACCTCTACAGCCCAAAATCGACACCATTCTGGCTTGGTAGCCCCCAAGACCCAGACCAAGGTGAGGGCCTTCCTAGGATTCACCGGATACTACCGGAGGTTTGTTAAAGGATATGGCACCATCATGGCCCGCTTATCCGAGCTGACTTTCATGAAGCAGAAAAAAAGGTGATCTAGACTGAGTCCTGCCAGCGGGCTTTTGATACCCTGAAGGCTGCCATGTGCACGGCTCCTTCTCCAAAGAATTTGTCATGCAGGCAAACACGTCAGAGCATGGAGTGGGAGCGGTGCTCTCACAACTGAATGAAGAGGGCCTAGACTAGCTGGTAGTCTTCCTTAGCAGGAGACTTCTCCCCATGGAGCAAAGGTGGAGTGCCATAGAGAGGGAAGCTTTCACAGTGGTCTGGGCACTGAAGAAGCTGAGGCCCTACCTGTTTGGGACTCACTTCCAAGTTCAGCACAACCATAGGCCCCTCAGGTGGAAATGCAGATGAGAGGGGAGAATCCAAAACTGCTGAGGTTGCCATCTCCCTACAGGGAATGGACTTCATGGTGAAACACCGTCCTGGGACAGAACACGCCACCAACGCAGATGGCCTGTCCCGGTTCTTCCGCCTTAGTGAGGAAAATTCCCAGGAGTGCGGGTAGTTCTCCCTACTTTCAGCTGGAGGGGACGTGTGTTAGACTTGGCATCTTTTGGCGTGTTTCTCCCGAGTTTTTGCTTTCTGCCCTCCCGGTTTTGACTCTGTTTTTTCTGCTATAACGTTTCTGCCTGCTTTTCACATTGCGGATAAGTGGTAAAGAGTTGGTACTCCTGTGGTAAATTGTGTTATGATTGGATGTGAGACTTACTAGTAAGTCCCCAGTGACGGGCATTGCGGGTGCCGGGCTTGTCAGTCCACCGCTGCTCGTGGGCTTGCAGCACGGATTGTGCCACTGACATACGTAGCCCAAAAAAGGTATAAGTGAATAAAGTTTGGTATGCCTTTAGCGAGGGTGCCCTTTTCATTCTGAGTTCATAAAGGCCACTTTTAGAAAGTGGGTATTATTTTGCTTGGTCATCCCGTGTGCCTCTGCTGGAATGTGGATTGCCTGTCTGGTTTTTGGATGACAGATGGCTAGGGAGCATGGTGGATCCTGATAGTCTAGGTAGGTCAGGAAAGGTGCTAAATAGACCTGGGTTACGATAGGGGAAGAGGGAGGGGATCTCCTTTGACCTCAAAGAGCCTGATCTGCCTCTGACAAAGCCGTCTCCACCTCCTGCCAGGAATTCATGCCAGAGAAGGCCCCACTGGTTCTGGCCGGACACAGACATCCTCTGCCTGAAAGATCAAAGGATTTTTAGATACAAATGCTGAGTCCCCGACCCCTGAACTTTAGATCTCATCTAGATCAAGAAGACTGCTCAAAAGAAGAGCCGTAGAAACTGCTGAAAGGAACAACCGCTTTGCTGCGTGCTTTAATGGGCTGACCTGCAGTGGCTGCTTCTGTCTTGAGCAGCGAAAGGCCTGGACTGGACTTTCTGCAACCAAATTGGTGAGACTCTCCAAGGGCTTGAGTTAGAGCTTGCCCCCTGTTCACGCAGTCTCAGGAACAGCAAAGACTTCAGGTTCTTTGACCCGCAGCACTAAGGACTGTGTGTTTTGTGCTGCAACCTGAAGAACGCCACCCGACAACATCTATGACGATCCTGCCGAACCCGTGTTCGGCATGCCTGTGGACGCCATCACCGAGCCACTGATCGCACTGCGACCTGTGGGCACCGCACTCTGCACCGCCTTGCTTCACCCGAAGCTTTGGCACCGCAGAGGGCACTGCCGCCAATCCCCACCGCGACCCTGGTCTTACCGACAACACCTGTGGACGCCTTCATGAGCCACTGATCGCACCGTGACCTGTGGGTCCGCACTCTGCACTGCCTTGCTACACGACAACGCCATGGCCTTCCTGATGCCAACACTCCCTGCTGAAATCTATGCCACTGGCTGCACCGAGGTTTGGGGTACCGCTCGTAAGTTACACAGAGCACCGCCCTCATCCCACACCGCAGCCTTGGCCTACTGACGCCAGTGCCATCGACTCCCATTCAACAGCCGACGACAGCACTTCAGCAACGACAACGCCGCTGCTTGCACCGTGACCTGCTAGCACCGCAACGAGCACTGCCTCCATCTCACACCGCAACCCAGGTCTCACAGTCAAAGCCATCTGATGCCGCCACCAAGCCGCTTCTCGCACCGCGGCCTTGGGGCACCGCAAGCCACACCACTGCGTTTCATACGGCAGCACCTGATGCCTGTTGGCGCCCGCACTCCGGATCCCATCAGAAAGGAGCTCGACCTGCAACGCGAGTGACTTCAAGGGCCCTATAGCCCTGCATCTCTGAAAGGTACGGTTTGCAGGTCATCCTGACAATGTAGTTAGACTGCGACCCCGTGGTCAGCCAGAACTGTTTTTGGATTTGTTGTTCACGGTGCCGTGATAGCCCCAGACGGAGCTATTGACATCAAGGAACTATTTTTTTTTTTAACCATATTTTGATAAGTGAAGATTTTGAAGTATAGTATTGGTCTTGTCTTAAGTATATAAAAATTGGATATTTTTCTAAAATGGTGTGGTGTCCTTCTGTAGTGCGTACACTGTTTTACTGTGGGTTATGTGCAAATGCCTTATACACTGCCTCTAAGATAAGCCTTGCTGCTCGTGCCAAGCTACCAAGGGGGTGAGCAGGGGTTATTTTAGAAGTGTAACTCTCTTACCCTGACTATAGTGGTGGTGTCTGCCTCGCTTTGGCGCAAGTCCTAGCTAGCCAGAAATCCCATTTCTAACACAAATGCAACCATGTTTTAGGGAAATAGCACATGTACGTTAGCACTGGTCAGAAGTGGCACAGTGCCCAAAGTCCTAAATGAGGTCAGCAAAACAAGAGGTCTGAAGGTAAAAAGTCAGGGAAAGCAGCAAAAGGATGTCAGGTCTAACAGTAACTCAATAACATACAAAAAGAAACATAATAACAATTCAATTAAAATACAACAGGAAACATTTCAGGGTAACAGTCCACCCAAAAACCACCTTAATAATCACAGTAAAACACAACATCACATTGCAATACTGCAGCACAAAAACACAGCAGCACAAATAAAACAACAGAATACAACATCACAACACCATACCACACAACAAATATTCACAAGAATTCTTATCATACATTGACACCTCTAGAAATTTACTTTCACAATATAGTGGTAAAAGGTGTTTGCCCAAAGCACTAGTGTAACCTAAGAATAGTGCCAGCCAAAAATATTTTGTAATCCAGTCTGCCAAGAACTGAGTAATGGTCTAGTGTGTGCAAGTTACAGCAGTTTCTTTTTACCTCATGCGTTATACAGTCATTGTCTTTCTTAAATAGTGTTACATACATTGCATAGGTGACTGCACCATGTTAAACTGGTGAACAGACAATTTTGCAGAAGTATGTTTAGTGGCTAACCAGTGCAAAATGGTGTTTGCACTGAACGGCCCATTAAATAACAATATTAGCTTTGACTGAAAATTATATTCTACACAGTTCAGCTCGAGCAAAATGTGGTGCAAAATTGTCTGGTCATTACTGCAGTTCTATGGATGTTAGACAGCTCCTGAGTTAAAATCTAGTTTGCAGCGTAAACATTATCGGCGCCATCTTGTTCCTTTTCTAGGCCCATACGTGTGCGTAAGCAGCAGCCATTTTGAATACCATGGCCTCTCTGCCCATTGCCGTTCGCCAGCGCGTCTCTCTGACCTCGCAAGTATCCCCCGCACACTGACAGCCCCCGCACACACATGCTCCGGCCATAAACCACCCCTTGAGTGCGGCCCTGCCTCGGAACCACATCCCGTACCAAACCAACACCTCCCTCTGTCCCTTTCATGACCACGGATCCTTTGATAACCCCCTTCCTCCGTGCCCGATTGTCTGAACTGATCCCAGACCATCACCTAGCCCTGCGGATGTAGTTTATTGCTCCTACTGTAAAACTCACCCCTCTTCAAAGGAGCTAAGATTAATCAATGCTTCCACCCCATGAGATCCGATCGATCGCACACATTCCGGGAACCGGCGGAATGTCCAGCTGCGCGGTAGTCATCACCTGCTGAGATTGGAGTGGGGACTTCCACTGTAGATATGTGTGGGAACTGGCCTGAAGCGGAGATTCCGAGGATGTCTTTCCTTGCATCAAAGCATTTGCAAGAATGTACCATATGTAATAAACTGCACTAAAAGTCATAAACCTGTGTATAAGAGGCCAGGCCTCGGAGATGCAGTTAGAGCACCTCAAGACGATACCCTGTTTGTCTGATCTGACGTGTTCTGTTCTGACGGAATTAAACTTTGTTTCCCGCTTTTCCAGTTTCCAGCGCCTGCCTCTTTATTTGTTAAATCCTCGAATGGTATGAGAGGCGACTAACGCCAAGCAGAGTCTAAAGGTTATCTATAAGAACTGCTTTTTCCACAATTGGCTTCCCAAGCATAGGGCCCATCAGCGACACGTGGATCCAGTGGGAGAGGTCCTGACGACAGAGTGAACGACTGCAACAATCGGGAAGAGCTCCTGCCCGATAGACCCTCGTCTGGCAGCCGATCATCCGAACATTTACCGGTTCCAAGCAGACCTCTCTCGAGTGATCTACTGTCCTGACTGGGAACCCTCAGGAGTGCCGCAGCAACAACGGAGAATAGAGGACGATCGGGCGCTGGAAGTGGAAGACGGGAAACTGTCCATACGGTCTGGGTAAGGTCGTGTAACATGACGAATTGTGAAATGATTGTTTGGAAATACTAGTATTACTCATTGATTGCATCGCTTAACCTCGGTTAACGGTATTGATTGCTTTTTGAGACATTCTCTGCCTGCAAACGGTGAAGAATAAAAATATTCTCTCTCCCTTTGAAAGTAGTGAAGGATAGGTAGCGTGGACTTTTTGTCCATATCGGTAAGGGCTGATAATACTCTGCGCCTATCTTCTCCCCACTGATTGATTGTTTGGATTTTGGTTCTCTTGAGATATTCCCTATTTGCAAATAACATAGAATGGAAATATTCTGTCTAGTCTTTGCAAGTAGCGAAGGATAGGTAGTGCGGACCTTTGTCCACTATTGTTTGAAATCTTTTTGAACGCTATACGTCATGCCTATCTTCTCCCCACTGATTGGTAGTTGGTTTAGCCCGGACCGTTTATTAGAGGTGGATCATCCAGCTCCACTGGAAAGCACCCCTAATAAGGACATGTTCACGAAATACGGATTAGTCGCCGTATCCTATAGTAAACTATGGCATAAAAATACCAAGAAATATCGA
Organism: Lissotriton vulgaris; assembly: GCF_964263255.1. Taxonomy (NCBI): domain Eukaryota; kingdom Metazoa; phylum Chordata; class Amphibia; order Caudata; family Salamandridae; genus Lissotriton; species Lissotriton vulgaris. Next base: position 783,827,333 of record NC_141696.1, read on the forward strand.
GAAAGTCAGTGGCCACTGATAAGATCTTTTGATATAAATAAAATAGAAGCTCTAGAAATAGCCCTTCGTAAACATAAAACCACGCCAACCATGCTCAATAGTCTCGGCATGTGGCGCAAAGAAGAAACGCAACGTAAAAAGAGAGATGAAGCGAAACCAGACAAAGAGCTACGGAAGGCAGCTCACCTAGCTGGTAGAAAACTAGAAGAAGAGATCAGAGAAAGAGAGAGTCAAGACAGAACAAGGGTACGAAACATCGGGCCAATGCCCTGTTAGAACACCCTCCACGCTCTACCCCGAGCTACCCTCAAAGCAAAAAGCAAACGATGATTTATTATTAGGTCCATTAATAGAACAGAGGTTGTTTGGGTCCCAGGGATAATTTTTATGACCACTCAACACTATATTCCCCGAAAGTAACTAAGCAAAATACAAATAATAGTGGAGGGTCAAAGGAATGAATTTTCTGAAAAAACGACTATGTGTGAGAGTCAGTGGCAATAGTCCACTAATCTGGGTACATCATTCGTGGTTATTGAAAAATACCCATCAGTAGCTCTTCCTTGGCGCCCTTTTCATCATATGGGTTCCTTCTAACCATGAAGGATAGTATTTTGATATGGTCAATTGGGACAGCATAAGGACCAGTGATGATATAACCGGGTCCCTGTGACCCGGTTATATCATCACTGGTCCTTATGCTGTCCCAATTGACCATATCAAAATACTATCCTTCATGGTTAGAAGGAACCCATATGATGAAAAGGGCGCCAAGGAAGAGCTACTGATGGGTATTTTTCAATAACCACGAATGATGTACCCAGATTAGTGGACTATTGCCACTGACTCTCACACATAGTCGTTTTTTCAGAAAATTCATTCCTTTGACCCTCCACTATTATTTGTATTTTGCTTATTATTAGGTCCCCCAATCATCTATATGCCCCCTTCATATGCTCCCTCCCATCCTTTAGTACCGCACCCAAAACCCCCAAACCCAAATGAAGGTAGTGCCAGGCCCTCGGTCTCTACGGCCTCCGCGCTGGCCGAGCCTCTCGTCCTAAGCATAGCACCAGCAGAAATGCTAGACGAACCCAAAGCTAAAAGAAAAGATTGCACGAGAATGAACCGTTTAAGCAATAGTGAACGAGCGGGGATTGATAAAGTAGTAAAAACACTAGTTGAACGGAAAGAATGCGAAGAGTATATATCGGATATGTATAATTCATATGCCGATAGCCATAGACGACACTTTGTCGTGCGATTTTGCTATCACACCCTCACTGCCTATGAGGAGAGATACCAGAATAAAAGCCCTGAACGCCTCTCGGCCTTGTATAGGAAAGATGATATTGGAGATGAAAGTGAGTGTGATATGACGGACCTCTTCTCACATACGCTTGAAGTTTTCTGCCACCTCACCGAACAAAGGCAGGTAGCTAAGACGATGACTCCTGTAACGACTGAACCCCAAACAGAGAAGATTGACACGATGATGCCTATAAAGGAGGACGCGCTCTACTGGGTCCCCCTACGAGGTCAGGGAACACACAACAACATTAATCATCAAGATGCAAAGGGAACGGTAGTATATAACTGGGTCTACCAACCATGGGATCAACAATACATCCTGACCTTCCGAAAATCCTTGCCAGACTTACGGAAGAACCCCATTGCCTTGTACACAGAACTAGGTACAGCCTTAGGATCGACAATTATGACCCTAGCAGACATCGACTTGTTTTTCGGGCTATGTCTGCCAGCTGATGTGTGGAAGCAAATCCGGAAAGTCGACCACCTTGAGCTGTTCGGGCATACCTGGATACAACTCGATGGCATAGATAAACAGCAAGACCCGGGACAGAAACCCTTAAAAGCCATTTTAGAACTCCCGGACAAAACTGTCCAGAAATTGAAGACCCTGATCCCAGAAAAGAAGGTGGACTGGTCGATAGTAACGGCTTGCCGCCAGAAACCTCAGGAAGATGTCTCAGAGTACTTCCCCCGGTTCGAAACGGTGTTCTCCGATTATAGTGGCCAGGACATGACCACTGCAACCGGACATCATCTGTTCGTCCAAAATTACGTTAAAGGTCTGCTGCAGGAAGTCTCTCAGAAACTGCAGACCAGTGAGAGTAGTTGGGCGGCCTGCAAACCCGCGGCTATCCTTTAGATGGCCCAGTACTACGAACATCAAAAGAACGAAAATGATAGGGCATCGGAGAAAAAGAAGAAAGACCTCAAAGAAAGGGTCATGATTGCTCAGTTACAAGGGGTGACTATAGGAAAGGAACCCTACAAGGGAAATTATCAATCGAATGTCCCTAGAAACCCACCTCCTAGAGATCGCACGTCCACATCCTACACTGGACGGAAGGATTTAGATGAGAACCAGTATGCGTTCTGTAAGGGATTCGGACACTGGAAGTCTCAATGCCAGGTCCTTCTAGAAATTAATAAAAATAAGGAGGCGAGGGATTCAGCAAATGGACCGAGGAATAGAGGACGAGGACGAGGGTACACAAATGACACAAACGACGACAGGCCCAGTAGACCGAACACATTTGACCGTCCCTGACAGAACCTGTGCCAACAGTCTGACTACGATAGCGCTTACGATTTCGCATAGGACTGCCAAGGGCAAGGAAGGGATCCAGTCGAGCTCTATGTTGACCAGCAAGGCCCTTACGTCCCCGCTAAGGTCCTAGGCACAACGTCTCCATTTCTGGTAGACACCGGAGCAACACGTAGTGCGTTATCTAAATGACTGATTCGAAGGGCACCCTTGTATGGCTCACACATAACATCAATAGGTTTTGATGGAACACCCTCCACTAATCCCTTTTCCACACCAATCTCTTTTGACTTAGAAAATAACACTACTGACACAACATTTCTGCTCTCCTCCAACACCCCCGATGCCATTATGGGTCTTGATTTGTTGAAACATTTCCGAGCCACCATTAGATGCTCACCAGACGGAGTTTGAGTCATTCTGTACGACAACCCTAATCTGCTCAGACCTTGTCCCACACGACACATGTTCTCTATGACCGATGCTGACTTATCCTTGCTTGACACATTACCCCCGTACTTATGGACAAAAACCGACTCGGACATAGCACGCATGATGATCGACCCTGTGCATGTGACTGTATGACAGGACGCTACGCTCCCAAAGCTCCCACAGTATCGGATATCACCCGAAGGCGAGAAGGCATTGGTAAAGATCATCCAGTCCCTAGTGGATGCAGGAGTGGTAGAGGAAGTAGTCAGTAATGTTTGCAACAGCCCTATCCTACCCATTGTAAAGAAGCAAGGTGAGGGAGATGAGAAAGCATACCGCTTCATCATCGACCTACGAGAGGTTAACAAAGTAGTCGTGCCTCAGTACCCCATAGTCTCTGACATCACCACCATTCTGACCCTGATTCCGTCCACCGCCACCACTTTTACTGTAATTGATCTCAAGAATGCTTTCTTTTCTATCCCCATCCACCCAGACAACCACTACCTCTTCGGCTTCACCCTAAAATCCTGCTGGTACAGATTCTCTAGAGCACCCCAAGGCTACACTGAAAGTCACAGCATCTACAGTCAGGCCCTCAAAAGACAGTTAAAGTCCAGCTACCGGATGGAGTGGTGTTGATACAGTACGTAGATGATATCCTTCTGGCAGCTGACACCACTCCACTTGCAGTCACAGCTACCATCCAACTCCTACACTTCCTCGCGGAGAATGGTCACATGGTCTCCATGAAGAAATTGCAATTCTGCCAACCCCAAGTAACATACCTAGGCCACCTCTTGTCCAAAGACGGGAGGAAACTTACGCCCGACAGAATTCAAACCATTTTGGAAACCCCCGTCCCTAAGAACCAGAAGCAAGTCCACTCTCTAGTAGGCCTCACCTCATTCTGTCGACAATGGTTGTCAAAACCTCAGCCTTATCGTTAAGCCCTTACTTTCCCTTCTGGCCAAAGATGTCCCCTTCCCACTCCCTTGGACCCCCGAATGCCAATCTTCCTTTAAAGAATTACGAGATGCCCTTTGCTCAGCACCAGTTCTAGGAACCCCAGACTACTCCAAGCCCTTCTCCCTCTACACTCACGAAAGGGAGGGATGCGCTTTATCTGTTCTAACTCAATCTATCGGTCACAAACAACGCCCTTGTGCTTACTTCTCTGCCACTCTTGATCCCGTAGCCAGAGCTTTGCCTGCCTGCCTTCGAGCTGTAGCCGCCGCTGCTGTCTCTATTCGACAGAGTGAAGGAATCGGGCTTTCGAACCCCCTCACAATGTTAGTACCCCACTCGGTTGACACCCTCCTGAACCAGACTAAGACTCAGCATCTGACTAGCGCACGACTGACTGGATACGAGTTGACTCTTCTGGCACCCCACATAACATTGAAAAGATGCACCACCCTGAATCCGGCCACCCTGTTACCCCTACCTGAGAACGATCCCAATGTGACTCCTATACACGACTGTGTGACCCTCACGGATGAACAAACTAGGAGTAGAGTTGACCTCCGAGACACTGCTTTCCCAGAACCAGACGGAGAGCTATGGGTAGATGGCTCATGCATCAAACTCCCCAACGGTACCACCTCAGCTGCTTATGCAGTTACCACAGCCCGAACCGTAGTTGAGACAGCTCGCATTACACAACGATCCGCACAGGCGGCAGAGTTGATTGCCCTCACATGAGCATGTATCTTAGCAGCAGGAACGACAGCCAACATATACACCGACAGCCAGTATTCCTTCGGGGTGGTTCAACATTTTGGGCTCCTATGGAAGGAAAGAGGATTCTTGACCTCACATTGGCACACCGATCTTACACGGAGATCTAGTCTCCGCCCTGACTGAAGCAGTCCTCCTCCCAAAACAATTATCTGTGATCAAGTGCCAGGCACGCAAAAGGGTGACGGACATTGTGGGACAGGGGAACGCACTGGCTGACATCACTGCCCGAACCACGTCCGAGAACAGGATAACAACACGCATGTATGTGACCAGGTGACAAGCAGAAAAGTGGAAGGACGCTAGGGAGACTATTAGGGACATTCAAACGGCCAGCACACCACACGAATTGACTGAATGGGCACGGTTGAGACAAAAAGACGATGAAGGCAGCTGGCGGACGAAAGACGCAAACAAATGGTTGTTACCCAATTCCTATCTGATCCCCATACTGACCATGACGCACTCCCCGGCACACATAGGATATGTTCCCATGACTGAACTTGTTTCCAGAATTTGGCACAATGACAAAATAGCAGACACAGCGAAATACTTGGTTCAACAATGCCTGATATGTCTGCGACATCTCCCAGGAAAAGGGACTGTAGTGCCTCGGGAGGGTTTGGGGTCCCTGACGATCCCTTCAAAGTCCTCCAAATGGACTACATTCAGCTAGAAAGATGCCACAGTCTGAAATACGTACTCGTCATTGTGTGTGCGTTCAGCAAGTGAGTAGAAGCTTATCCCACGTGGGACAATACCGCCATCACTACTGCAAGGGTCTTATTGAAAGAATTCTTCTCACGCTATGGCCTTTGTCGAATTTTGTGGAGCGACAATGGCCCCCACTTCGTAGCCGAAGTTATCCAACTTATCTTGAAAGGGTTGGGTGTAAAACAAAAATGTCATGCAGTCTTCCACCCCCAATCTGAAGGCCTAGTAGAACGACATAACGCCACACTGAAACTCAAGCTAGCAAAGATAGTCGCCACCACAGGACTAAAATGGCCAGACGCCCTTCCACTGGCATTGCTATCAATGTGCTCCACTCCTACCAAACACCACCTGACTCCCTATGAGGTTGTCTTTGGCCAACCCATGAATATCTGGGCTGCACAAAAACCAACATCCATCCATGATGTACCGGACATCCTAATGTCTGACTATCTACATAATTTGATAAAAACGCTAACTGTTATCCACCAACAGGTGCAGCAAGCCATACCAGACGCATCCAGGGGCCCCGGACACGACATCCAGCCCGGAGAGTTCATCTTGATTTGAAATTTCCAAAGGATGAAGAGTCTGGAACCCAGGTGGACGGGCCCCTGGCAAGTCTTGATCACCACCCGAACTGCACTCCGAGTGGAAGGGAAACAAAATTGGCTACATGCACACCACTGTAAGCGGATATCCCTGACTCTGACAGCGACCGAAGACGTGGACACCCAAGAAGAGCTCCTGAACAAAGACAGACGAGCCCTGAGTTGCTACCCTGATAAAGAGACACTTGAGTTGACAGAATTTCCAGATCCCACTGTGCCATCCAAAGAAGGGTACAACCTACGTCGAAAGGAGAGCGCTTCAGCCAAGCAGACCACTGACTAAGTCAAAAATCTCAGAGCGGTTGCCTAACACTACTAAGGTTATCAGGAGAGAAGCTAGACGAAGTTTGTGGTCTTGCCCGTCACCAGGCCTCTTGAAGGTGATAGAAGCTCCCAACAAGAAGATGATGGAAGCGCCCGACATGAAGGTGATGGAAGCAACCGGACGTCCAAAGAGCCACTACAAAGACCCAAAGACTGACAAAATGCATAGCTCAAAGACAATTGCCCTTTTCATCACCCTTCTCTTTTGCTTCTTCCTCATGGCCACCTTCTGGATCGTGGAAGAAAGTGCATTCGCCCATGAGACTTTGATACCCACTGTGCAACCCACCACCAAGAGAGAACACTATCTCATTTCATTTTCACCCCAACTCCGAGAAAGACGCAAGGAATTCTGGAACAATTCATTCGTGCAGTTGCTGCACCAACACAACCTTGCTACCAATGCCACGAACTGCTGGATCTGTGGGCTGCTACCACATGCAACTGAACATTCTATCCGTTTCATCCCCTCGCCTTTTTCCGTTCATGGGTCCTGCCTTGCCTGGCTGATACTCTTGCAAGAGAGTTTCAAGGACAATGCAACATCTGGCGAAACCATTTCGCACTTCTACAATGAGTTCTGGCTGAACAAAACTGGAAAAACTTCTGCTCCCTTTTGCCCTTTGACATCCAACACCACCTTTCAAATGAACATCCCTGCAAAGGAACAAATTGAAATGCAGGTGTTCAACAATCCAGCCAGACCCACCTTCTCTTATCTCCGGAAGCGAACTGCCGCTACACTGACTGTGGCCCTATCTGTGGTGAACGTCTCAGGCCTTGTCTGCATCGAAGGTCATGGGACAAAATCAGTGGGTCACAGCTCCTGCCACATCACAAAAAACCTTGCACACGACCGATCCACCCTCTTTTGTTGCTTCCCCGAATACGTATTTCGTCTGTGGAACCAAAGCCTACACCTGGCTCCCAAAAGGATGGGAAGGCACCTGCTACATCGTTTTTGTCCTTCCTCTGACATATGTGGCACCAGCATACCATCACCGACAAAAGCGAGCAAAGGACATTGAACAAGCAGACTCCACTGGTGTGCAGTTCGTAGACGCAGTAAAGGGACTCGTTCCATTTTGGGGCTCGATGGCAAACAGCCATGCCATCCGACATTTGACCCAGGCAGTTGAAACGACTATGAACATCACAGCTGGCATCCTCACGAACAACACAGCCGAGATTCAGGCGGTCCGCCTGGTGGCTCTTCAGAACCGCCTTGTTCTAGACGTGGTTCTAGATCGTGGAGGAGCATGCCGCATCATCGCATCTAGCTGCTGCACATACGTGCCGGACAACTCGCCCTCAGTCTACAAGGCAATTGAACATCTCCACAGACTCTCCTCAGAGGTTCACCAAGAAAAAGAAGGATGGTCGTTTGGGAGCTGGTTCTGGAGTACTGTAAAAGCTTGGGGGTGGAGGTTGTTTACAATCATATTGATACCAATTGTAATAATATGTGGATTCTGCCTGGGTATTCAATGCTTGCCGCCTCTGTGCTCACTTTTTGCGAACTGTATCTGCCCTAAGACTCTGGACTTTGAAGCTGAACAAATGAAAGCTTTATACGAAGTGGAAATCCGTAACATAATGGGGATAAATACAGACTGACAAGCTGGCTAGATATGTTAAAAAGGGAGGACTGTTAAAATCTAGTTAGCAGCGTAAACATTATCGGCGCCATCTTGTCCCTTTTCTAGGCCCATAAGTGTGCGTAAGCAGCAGCCATTTTAAGTACCATGGCCTCTCTGCCCATTGCCGATCGCCAGGGCATCTCTCTGACCTCGCAAGCATCCCCTGCGCACTGACAGTCCCCGCACTCACATGCTCGGGCCATAAACCACCCCTTCAGCGCGGCCCTGCCTCAGAACCACATCCCGTACCAAACCAACACCTCCCTCCGTCACTTTCATGACCACGTATCCTTTGATAACCCCCTTCCTCCGTGCCCAATTGTCTGAACTGATCCCAGGCCATCACCTAGCCCTGCGGATGTAGTTTATTGCTCCTACTGTAAAACTCACCCCTCTTCAAAGGAGCTAAGATTAATCAATGCTTCCACCCCAGGAGATCCAATCGATCGCATACATTCCGGGAACCGGCGGAATGTCCAGATGCGCGATAGTCATCACCTGCTGAGATTGGGGTGGGGACTTCCACTGTAGGTATGTGTGGGAACAGGCCTGAAGCGAAGATTCCGAGGATGTCTTTCCTTGCATCAAAGCATTTGCAAGAATGTACCATATGTAATAAACTGCAATAAAAGTCATAAACCTGTGTATAAGAGGCCAGGCCTCGGAGATGCAGTTAGAGCACCTCGAGACGATACCCTGTTTGTCTGATCTGAAGTGTTCTGTTCCAACGGAATTAAACTTTGTTTCCCGCCTTTCCAGTTTCCAGCGCCTGCCTCTTTATTTGTTAAATCCTCGAATGGTATGAGAGGCGACTAACGCCAAGCAGCATCTAAAGGTTATCTATAAGAACTGCTTTTTCCACACCTGTGTGACTAAAGCAGTGGCCTTTGAGGCACAAAACAACTCTTTATGGTGGCGTACTCTATGTTTGATAGGAAAGTTGCAGGTGGAGACTAACATTATATATGTAATCACATTATAGGCACGATTAAAGGTTTGGCAGTGCAGGATCAGACTTCCATGCTGATTACCCGTTCCCGCACTGCCAAACCTTTGGTCAGACCACACGCCAGATTACAAGTTTCTTTGTGCTTGGTGGGCTGTTTTTCCCATGGCGGTGCCTCTAAAAATGGGCACCGCAATGGGAATGCCAAAAATAGTTTCTGCATGGCATGGACTGTAAAGCTCATGCTGTGCAGGAATTGTGGTGCATGCACACAGCAGGGCAAATAGTGTGCCCCATCTGCATGCACCCCAGGCCCAGAGTCACAAAACGGCCGCTTTGTTTCTTCTCCACCACAGTTGTCATGGAGGATGAACCACCATGAAAACCGTGGTGGGAGAGGAAACTCATAATATGCTTGGCAGGACAGTGGTGGTCCCGCCAAGAATGTTGCTGATTTTACTCTGATGAGCCACCACCAGGGAAAGGTGTTCCCTGGCAGCATCCTCGCTGCAATGGCATTCCGACCACCTTAGTCATAATGAGGTGGTTGGAGCGCTGGTGCGGCTGTTGATGGTCCGCAACAGCCGCGCCTCCACGAGTCTGGCGGTACAGACCAACAGACTCATAGGGTCTATGTCACATGAGACTATTGGCTCATTATATGGTTTTTATCATGAGAATGGACATAGCATTACATAAAAGCATTTCAGGTTTGATGGAAATATTCAATTGAGACTTTATAAAGTTGCATGGTACAACCTGTGTGAAAGTGCAATATTATGTCTCAAAGATGTAAGCACTTATGGTTCAGATGTGTGTGAAAATGGAATGAGATGATTTCACAAGGGAGATTCCAACTTCACGTGAGCCCCCACGGCCTGCAATGCCGGTCTATTTCTGGCCGCTCACATCCAACACCCAGAGCTCCACTTAGTCCGCCCGCAGTGCACACAATACGCACGGTGGCAGACGAGGGCTCCCACAAAGGAATTTGAGCCCGTTACCTGAAAGGCGGGCGTGGGGCAGTCTGGGTGGCTCCCTGGGGATAGGCTCCTTCTTTTCAGCAGTCCTCTGGCCTCCGTTGCAGATCCTCTCGCTCCGGTCGAGACGGGGGGTGCGATGAATGCGAGAGTCGTTTCCTCCGTCTCCTGTCCACAGTGCAGCTCTCTCCTTCTCCGCGCTGGACGCGGGAGAAACCCTTAGACCTGGACCAATGGCAGCGCGGCGGGTTGATGACACTGCTGGTTTCACGGGGACTGGGACCAATCACAGCGCAGCCCTTCTATGACGCTAAGGGAACTCCAGGCAGCTGGGGCCAATCCCAGCACGGACCAGTGGTGACGTCGGCGGCTTTAATACAAATAAACATTAAATATTTTAAACATCCCTATTAAATACTCTTTTGTCTAAAAGAAACAATTATTGCCTCGATCATTGCCGGAGATCCTGGACTGCGGCAGGCTCCGACGAGGGGAGGGGGAGGGAGGAAGGAAGGGGGAGGCACCAGAGGGAGAGAGAAGAGGTGGGAAGAGACGGGGCAGGAGGAGGACACCAGGGGAGGGATCGTGAAAGAGCCCTGTCCTTTTCAGACTGGGGGCGTGTTTTTTGTTGAGTGACGGATGTCGTCACGGTGAGAAAGAACGCAAAAAACACGCCCCCAAATCCGAAAAAGACAGGGCTTAAAGGGAGTCGACACCCCTCTCCTCCAATGGCTGGCCAGCATTTACGAGGCCAGCCAATGGAGAAGAGGGGCGGGTTCAAGCCCCCTAACTAAGGAACATTAAATCTCGGAGCTTCGCCCACACCGCTACGCAGTGCGACGCAGACCTCGACCTAAAAGGAGAAATGTTTATATTTCTAATATAATTCCTACTTTGCATGTGTGCTGCAATGTACACCATGCATCCAAAGTGGGAAACATTTGAAAGCTTGTCAAGGCATAGCATTTTGTAATGCTAGGGTACCATTCCAGTACAAAACCTGTGCTAAATAAAGCACACACCATTGCACTATGGTACAAAGATGTGTGCATAGCGCACATTGAGCTCAAAGAGCGTCAGCACATGGAGAGAGAGCATCACCACCACCATATCTTTGTAAATATTGTGCTCTCCTGCAACGCAGTGCAGCAACTTAGATTACTGTACTGAATTGCGCGACATTTCAGTAAATCTATCCCAATGGTTCTTTTTGGTACTTGTTCAAAAATCCTTATGTAAAGTGAGACCAAAGAAACGTATGTTTGCACCACTCTTTACACAAATGCTAAATGTTTTAACCCTGACCCTCTGGCAGGTCTCTAGTAAACACCTCTTCTTTGCTTTGGGCGTGGGAACACTTTAACTGGAATTTTCGTGGATATTATTGAGCATTTCTGAATTAGAACAGGTGTGTATGTGGAGTGTAAACGAAGAGGAACGTATTATTCAAATAACAGGCCACATCAAACAAGGAAGCAAAGCAATGGAAGCTTGCTGACACACATTGCAAGATGAATTTAGTTAAGGCTGACAATGACAAAGAAGCTTGGGGATCTGTAATAAATGATCTGACGAACAGCCCCATACACTAATCACCAGAAATAATCCACTCTTAACAGCCAGCTGGAGATCGTCAAGTGATGTCCACAATTACATTTTCATGGACACGCTGAAGAATGGTAACATTTCTATCCCTCTATTTCTATGATCATTGACTAACTAATTTTTTTCTTGGTTTGTCCGAGGTCAAGCATGAATGTTTTGGGTGAACATGTTATTGCCTGTACACTAAGTGATTTTATCTGCAGAATTTGAATTTCTAAACAGGATGTTGCAAATTGGTATTGTTGTGAACACATGAAAAACTATGTGTTTGAATAAAAAACCTTACACTAGTGCTGTAGTGAGTGATACTGCCTTACAAGTGATGCTAATCAAAGTATATTAACAATGTAAAGGAACAATTTACGTCAATAACATTGCTCTCATTGGTCTACATGAAGAAACACTGGTGGACAAAACTATAATTTTTTTTATATCTTTTTGTGTGTTTTTCAGTAATTTCCCACTACATTTTATGATTGAGCTAAACATTAGGGAAACTACTGAGTCCTGACAGGTTGAGGTATAAACAATTTGGCTTAAATGCATTGTTTTGTGTTGTTTGTGGGACTAGATTCTCCTTTACAAACAAATGCATATTTGTATGCAAGAAAAAAGAGAAATGTGTAATGCTCCAATCTATGATATCATCCTATCCAAAATGTCAGCAGTATATAACTGAGACATTTATTTGTGCAGTAACTTGTGTTATTTTGAAATTGTGCTTAAATGTCTCAACTTCAGCAATGTTAGTGATTGTGATGTAATTTGGATTAAATTCATGTAACCTCACTTCTCTAGAGGATCCAGTCTAGAATATCATATGATGAATATCATATGATGTCACTACCTGTGATGTTAAGTGGTCAAAGTTTGGTTATGTGATGTCAGTTCAGTGACAGAATTTCAAAACCATAAATATTGTGCTATAAATAATGTCACAATGTATGACATTGTTCTGCATTCTGTTCATCAATTGAATTTTTTTTCACATTTGTCAACCAAGTGGGACGGGTATGCCCAGACGTGGGTCCCATGCTCTCCATGCCACTGGAGTCAAGCTAGCCTGGATAATGAGGGGTGAAATCCCAAAACTGGTCCTAGGATGCGTGTTTCCAGTCCAGGGTGGACCTGGCCTGGCAGTTAGGGCTGGACTGCTCCCATAAGGAGCAGGGTCAAGACTGATTTGCATATGGCTGAGTTCAAATTGGAATGGAATGGGGAGCAAAAAAACTATGGATGTAGGCCCAGATTTCTGTACTGCGGTGAATGTATGACATTGTTCTTCATTCTGTCAATCAATTGTTTTTTTTGCACCAAAATATCATGTCAAAAATATCCATAAAAAAATATCGTTTTTCTATACATATAATGGTAAGTACAAAATATCGAGAACAAATATTTAAATAGTTTCTTCCCCTGCCCCGCCCCGGTCCGACGCGGCAACCAGTGCCGTTTGAGCGGAGGGCGGGACAGGAAGAGCCAGTCACCCCACTCAGCCTCTCGCGCGGTTAGCGCTCTAGTCTCAGCAGCAGGCAGGGCATTTAAGCCCTCTCGTGCGCCTTAGACGCGCCTGAGACGAGCCAGAGAGGAGCCCGTCTGTGCCCGTCCGTGTCCGAACGGGGCCAGGGGCCATGACCCCTACGTCTGCCGCCACTACCTGTAGGGCAGCGGACAGAATAAGGTACTCCTCCAACGACCTTTACAATTTGCGGTCCTATCCCCTTAAGGGCTGTGCTCAGAATTCTGGGCCATGTCCAGGAGGCCCGTTTTCATGTAGATGCTGCCTTTTCCAGTCATACCCCGGTATACTTCCCTCTGACATATTATCTGTTGAGGACCTTAGACCCAGTCCCCCTATGGGAAATAGTATACTGTGTAACATAAGATCTCTCTCGAAGCACCACTCACAGGTCTGGGATCTGATCCATTCTGCCCGCTCAGATTACTGTTTCTGCACGGAGACCTGGCTCAAACCCCACCTGGTTCCTGCAATCACATTGGGGATTCCTCTGGGATACAAGATACTTAGGCTGGACCGCCCTGTTAAGACCGGCGGAGGGGTTGCCATTATTTATAAGGATACCTTTACCATCACTATTCTAGATCAATGTACTACCACGGACATTGAAATCCTGGTCTTCAAAATTGGTTCAAATCTGGAGACTAGCTGGAAGGGGGCATTGGTGTATCGCCCGCCGGGCCCTTGCTCAGATGCCTCCACCACCCTTATGGAGACGCTGGCCCCACATATTAGCATGGGGACTAATTTTGTACTCCTTGGAGACTTTAATGTCCATAGCGAATTGATCGATAATGCTGAAGCCCATACTTTGCTTGCTGATCTAGCAACTCTGGGATTCAAACAATGTAACCAGGGCCCTACTCATCGTGCTGGTCACACTCTTGACCTTATCCTGTCTAATTCACACACTCTGACCTGTTACCCTCACACACAGGTAGAGTGGACTGACCATTTTTTGATTAACTTCTCCCTCCCTACCCTTACAGAGGAACGTCTCCAACCTGCTTTCCTCCCTTTATGGCGTAGGCAGTGGCACAAGGTGTCCACAGAAACGTTTAAAGATGTTTTTATCCCCCCTGACTTCTCTCCCTTGGATACTCCCGACACGGCCCTCTCCAAATACAATGTTGCCTTGAACACTGCTGTCAATCTCATTGCTCCTCTAAGACTCTGTAATCAGCGGTGTAATCGCAGGCAGGAACCATGGTACTCCGACTCACTGCGTGCAGAAAAGAAAGCATGTAGGAAGTTGGAGAAGGCCTGGAGGATCTCCCATAGTGTAGTTGATAAATCCCGCTATCACTCTGCTTTGAGATCCTACCATAGAAATATCAGAGCTGCCCGCAAAACCCATATTGTTTTCCAACTATCTGAGGCTGGTAATGACCCTAAAATATTGTATCAGGTTCTTCGAACCTTTACTAACCCCATCGCGTGTGACAGCCCTGAGACGGTGTCCCAACAATTGTGCGATGACACGGCTGGGTTTTTTGTAAATAAAATCGACACTATCTACCAAAATATTGCTAAAGCCACCACTTTGGTTGATATTGAGGATTCTTCGCCTAGCCCCAAACTCGGAACAGCTGGCCTTGGCCCTCCGGTACTGTCCGCTATCCCCAAGATCAGTCTGGATGATGTCAACTCCCTGATTGGGACGATTAAATCGGGCAGCCCGGCGGACCTTGTTCCCGCCCGAGTGATGCATCGTATAGGGAATGCTCTGAGTCCCACCATTCAGATGGTGATTAATCGTTCCCTCTCTGAAGGATTGGTCCCTCAGGAGTGGAAAAAGGCCCTGGTTAAGCCCATAAGGAAAAACACCTCCATTCCTTGGTTGGATATGACCAACCTGAGGCCAATCTCCCTTCTGCCGTTTGTCGGCAAAATAACGGAGAAACATGTTAATCTCAACTTCTCCAGTTATATAGAGCAGATCGGCTGTTTGGACCACTCTCAGTCAGGGTTCAGACCTAGGTATAGTACCGAGACGGCTCTGCTTTCCGTCACGGATACTATACGTATGTCTCTGGACAAGGGTCTATCTGTGGTGTTGGTGCTGTTGGACTTGTCCGCAGCATTCGACACCATATCCCATACCATTCTCCTAACAAGATTAAAGAAGATCGGCATACAGAAATCTGCCCTGGCGTGGTTCACAAGTTTCCTTGCAGATCGCACCCAGCAGGTCAACATGGGATCCTTCAGTTCCATCTCCACCAAAATCACCAGAGGAGTCCCGCAGGGCTCCTGTCTCAGCCCCACGTTATTTAACGTTTATGTCTCCTCCTTAGCAGATACTATGAGGTCTTTTGGGTTTTCACCTATTTCATACGCTGATGATACACAGCTGTTGTTCACCTTTAAGACCTTTACCCCGGAGATAAGGCAAGCCTTCTCGAATGGCATGACTGCGGTCGCCGGTTGGATGGCCAGGAACTTTCTCCAGTGCAATGTGGGGAAGTCGGAAGTCATGCTGTTCGGGGAAGCAAAAATTCTGTGGACCCCTGACTGGTGGCCTACGAGTTTGGGAGTTGCCCCTTCCCCCAAACAGGTGGTGAAAAATCTGGGGGTCCGTCTGGACCATGACCTCAATCTTGTACATCATGCCAACACCACGGTGGGGTCTTGTTTTCATATCATCAGCCTCCTCCGGAAAGTGTTTCCGCTCCTCCCTGACAGCACAAGGAAGACCTTGGTCCAGGCCCTCGTATTGAGTCGCCTCGACTATTGTAATGGTCTACTTTTAGCGGCCAACGAAGGAGTGCTCAACAAACTTCAAGTGGTGCAGAACACCGCGGCACGCCTGGTGACAAATGCCCCCCCCAGAACACCATCTCTGCCCCTTCTCAAAATGCTCCACTGGCTTCCTATCCGGAGACGGGTGGAATTTAAGACCTGCTGTGTGGTGCACAAGAGTCTCCATAACTTAGGGCCGCTCTATCTGGCCGAAAAATTTGTTCATCACCACCCCCCTCGTAATTTACGGTCCAGTAACCAGCTGTTACTACAGATTCCACGACATAACAAGACCAGACAGGGAGGACGCGCTCTTTCTGTTATGGGTCCGCGCCTGTGGAACAACCTCCCCCTCTCCCTTAGACAGTGCTCTAGTCATCTAGCCTTCAGGAAAAGTCTTAAGGCAACCCTATTTCAGTATTAGTGCCTGCTAGACCTGTTTCCTCTCAGTACTGCGCGGAGATACACCTTCGGGTGCGATTCCGGCGCGTTATAAACCCATAAATAAAATAAATAAATAAATAAATAAATAAATATTGTTATACATTAATATCGAAAAAAATATATACAAAAATAATATTTAAAGTTGTATTTAAATGTACGTATTTAAACCACATACATTCAAATATATATTTATATGTATATGCTTATGTACACATATATAAATTAAGACCACGCATGCCCAAACAACGCGTGGTTTAACAACGCAGTCAATAACATTACTGTGGCCCTCATTACGATGTCAGTCGGAAAGCATTCCGACCGACTTCTTGTCTGATTCGTTGCCAACCGACTCAGGTTTGGGGAGTCCGACCAACTGATTCCAATGATTCGGAAAACCGTTTGGTCGGACTCCTATTGACTTCAATGGGAGCCTGTGTTCTGACCGAAAACACAGGCTCCCATTGAAAAACAGGGTGGTTGCAGAAAATCTTGCACCCTTCGGTGGACAACCCACGTTGCCTGCCTCACTGTGCACGGTATGAAAAAGGGGGGACCCATCAGTAACCCCACGGGCCCCAACTGGAGGCCCCAACTGGAGGCCTCCGGGTAAAGGGAGGACTGCTATGGGCCCCCAAAGTCAGTTTCAGACAGCCGTTCTGTGTCAGACAGACCGATTCAGAAAGGCTGTCCGAATACAGCATCGTAATCGGTCGATCAGAAATGTGGCCCATTGAGCGCTACGATTCGGCT
Organism: Lissotriton vulgaris; assembly: GCF_964263255.1. Lineage (NCBI taxonomy): Eukaryota > Metazoa > Chordata > Amphibia > Caudata > Salamandridae > Lissotriton > Lissotriton vulgaris. The sequence continues at coordinate 783,844,355 of NC_141696.1, forward strand.
CTGACCGACTTGGACTCTCCGAATGCCGGTCGGAAAGACCGAACGGTTTTCATGTATCACATTTGGGCGGTCGGAAATGTTTCCAAGTCAGTCGGAAACATGGGTTCTGACACGGGTTAGGTAAAACCGAATATCATTCGGAACCTTTCTGACCAACATCGTAATCAGCCGCTGTGTCGGTACCACAATTTCTATTACAACGCAAGTCATTACAACAACTTGCTTTGGGGAAGCGCTGGACTTTAGGATAGTTTAAATTACTAGTCCAACTCCAGTCAGTGTATCAGTAGGGAAGGTGTTGGACATAAAAATCAAACACCAGACCATCACTGCATTCAGTAAAGCAAGTCATTGTAATGACTGGCGTTAAAATGGAACTCATGGTAACGTTACAGTTGTGGTACTGACTGTGTTGTAAAGACCCTAAGTTCGAATGCCTGCGTTTTAATAGATGTTTCCCATAAATGAAAACTAAAATTAAAATGATTCATTATAATATATATTATATTTTTATGTTGTTAAATGTACTAATAGAACAAATATATACATATGTATGCATATTTACATATAAATAAACATTTAAAATAAAAACAATAGCAAATAAGTATAAAATGCTTTAAAAATATTACAATTTAATTATATATAAATATATAAAAAGATACCAGTAGGAAAAAATAAACTTTACTAAATATATCTTGAAAATAACATACATTTCATAATATAAAAATTATAAAATTAAATTCACAAACATATAATAATACACAATTAAACAATACTAACAAAACGATTACATTTTATAACTAATAAATATACTTTTTCAACTCCAGTCGATGCAACACTAGGGAAAGTGCTGGACACAGGGGGGTAAACACAACTATTCCCACTCTAGCCATTGCAAAAGTAGGGAAAGCGTTGGACTCGGGGGGGGGGGGGGGTTAAAATGTACTATTCCCACTCCAATCTGTGCAACAGTAGGGAAAGAATTACACGGCGGAGGGGTAAAATGTGCTATTCCCACTCTACACTCTGCAACAGTAGGGAAAGCGTTGGACTCAGGAGGGGTAACATTTTATATTCCCACTCCAGTATGTGCAACACTAAGGAAAGCGTTGGACTCAGAAGGGGTAAAATTTACTATTCCTACTCCAGTTGGTGCAACTGTAGGGAAATCATTGGACTCAGTGGGGGTAAAATGTGCTATTACCACTCCAAACTGTGACACAGTAGGGAAAGCATTACACTGCATAGGGGTAATATGTACTCTTTCCACTCTACTCTGTGCCACAGTAGGGAAAGTGATGTACTCAGGAGGGGTAACATTTACTGTTCCCACTCCAGTCTGTGCAACAGTAGGGAGAGCGTTGGACTTCAGAGATGTAATATGTACTATTCCCATTCCAGTCTGTACAACAGTCGGCAAAGCGTTGGACTGCAGAGGGGTAAAATGTACTATTCCCACTCCAGTCCGTGCAACAGTAGGGAAAGCCTGGGATTCGGGAGAGGTAAAATGTACTATTCCCACTCCAGTCGGTGCAACACTAGGAAAAGCATTGGACTCAGGGGGAGGGGTAAAATGTACCATTCCCTCTCCAGTCGGTGCAACAATAGGGAAAGCTCTAGACTTTTCATGGGGAAAATTTACTGTTCCCACTCCAATATGTGCAACAGTAGGGAAAGCATAGGATTGTGGAGGGGTACGATTTCCTATTCCGACACCAGTCTTTGCAAAAGTAGGGAAAGCATTGGATTGTGGAGGGGTAAAATGTACTATTCCCACTCCAGTCAGTGCAACAGTAGGGATAGTGTTGGACTGAAGAGGAGTAAAAGTTACTATTCCCACTCCAGTCTGTGCAGCAATAGGGAAAGCACTTTACTTCAAACGCTATCACATTTTAAAACATGTAAAAAAATATATATATAAAAAAGTAATATATACAACAAAAGAAATATATTTATTAAATAATTTACATATTTGTAAATAAATTACACATTTTAATCAAAGTTATTAATTAGTTCAAATGTAATATTTACTTAATAACTTTACACCATATACCCCATACAAACCTATTAACCTGCAAATAAAATATAACTTAAAGAATATAATTACACATGAAATTTAACAAAAAAGTATAATTGTCCAATGTACATATTTAATAATCAATCAAATAATTAATAATGAATTATTCATTAACAACATTCACACCCAAAGCCCCTACAAACCCAGCATTCTGCACCTAATATAAAACATAATAAAATAATATTTACCAGATTTATGTAATTCATTAAATAACTAAATAATTCATTATTAATTAATAATGAATACATTTTTACTTAATTAAATACCCACCTGCACCTAAAACATAACATTAAAAACGAATTCAACAATTTACAGAATGAATCATCAATTAAATATTTAATAACTATTAACAATTAATAATGTAATACTTAATTAAATACTCACCCTATACCCCTAGAAACCCAAAAACCTGCACCTAAAACATAACTTAAAAAATAATAGATTACACAATTTACATAATTAATTATTAATTAATTAATTAGTATAATTGAAAAATAAATAATAATTAATTATACTTAATTTACATCCCACCCTGTTTCCCTATAACCTTCACAACCCGCTACTGCACTATAAATTACTAGAAAAATATGTTATTTTAAATAACTTAAAACGACAAATGATGTTAAAAAAATTAACAATTATACAAACAATTATACAAACAATCTATAACAAATACAATTACAATATTATATAAACACATAAAGATGATTACAGATGATATTTCTTACAACAATATTATTAACAATATTAACAACATTGATATACTTGAAAACGATATTACTTACCTTAAGAAACTAATATTTTTGTCATCAATATTCCTGCATCATGATATTTCTGTGACACTATATTAATAACTCAACATTAGTGTCACCCGATATTTTTTCTGAATACTGTGGTGTAATTTCTGCTACCCATGGCATTTTGGTGAATTAGCGCCCTTAGTCCTTTCATGTTTTTTAATTTTTTGAGGTCATATATCACCAGAGCGTCTGCAAGTCTCAGGCCATTTTATCCTTACAATCAGCCTTGTGGTCTGTTGCATTGACATCAGGCCTCACCGCACTGACCCAGCCTACCAGTTCATCACCTAGAGTGGAGCGTTGTTATAATCATAGGACCTCTTGCTCTATCTGAAGTTTACACTCAATTCCACTCCACCTGGTGAACTCAGCCCACACCTTGGCCAATCTTCCAGACTTGCATTAAATATCTGAATGACAAGTCCACTTTACCACTTTAGGACAGCCTGTAACGCATGAGATGACGGATCCATCGAGCCATTTCAAAGACCACACAGAATATGTAGGAGTCCAAATGAGGACTAGCAGGATTCCAGAGAGAAAAAGGGAAACAAGCACCCCAGAGTTATGGGAACAGGCCTATTCAGACATAAATATCAATCTTTCAGAGACATCGAGGTGCCAGCAGTTAGACATAATTAAAAAACAGATAGCCAAAGGCAGGAAAGAAGGTGCCCAGAGACCAAATGGCATTCCACCTGCCCCTTATAAAGCAAAGAACAAAGAGTGGGCGGATATCCTGCAACCTTTATTCTTGGAAGTCAGGCTGTTAACCAGAATTACAGAATCCTGGAAGGGTTCAACAATTGTCCCAATGTACAAAAAAGTAGACAAGGATGCCCCAAACAACTACCGTCTAGTAGCTCTTATTGATAATGAGGCTAAATACTTTGCAGGCACCTTACTAGAGGAGCTTACATTTTGGGCGGAGTCAAACCTGATAATACCGCTGAAAAACGACTGGAACATCAACAAACTTTCTCGCCATCTCGTTAATAATTGACGCAGCAAAATCATCTAAGATTTCTCTACATCTGTGTTACATTGATTTTAGCGCCGCATTTGACAATATCGAGAGAGGCAGACTGTGGGGGAAACTGGCACAATGGGGCATACCACAGTCTACCCTAAACATGTTGATGCTCCTACACATGGACACCTGGGTGCAGGTGAAACTAGGAAGTGGCACTCATCTGTCCTCAAAAGTAAAAACTACTAAAGGATTGAAATAAGGGTGTGTGCTTGCACCAACCTTGTTTAATCTTTTCATGGCGGACCTCCCAAAAGTGCTCCATGCCTGCAACTCCCACTAACTGAGGGTAGGTGGGAAAACCCTGACCAATTTTATGTATGCAGACGACGTAGTGTTACTCAGTCATACTTATATTGGACTTCAACGACTACTGACTGAAATGCAGAAAATAACTTAAAAATAAACCTCAGCAAGACACGAACAATGTCATTAAATAACAACAAAAAACAACCGAAGATTTGATTTCTCGGCGGCACAAAAATTGATCCAGCTTGTGAGTACACATATCTGGGAGTTACATTTGATAAAGAAGGATCTTTGTGCGTCAGAAACAGGGAATAAGAAGGAGAGGCTTATTGATCGCCATGAAGATGAAAAACCTGCCAACCCAACTGATGGGTCCGACTATGACCCTGTTTTTGAAGGTAATTTAGGCCTAACTGCTCCCTTCAATTACAAACGGTAGTGGGGCAATGCGGGGAAGAGATGCCAAAGACCTGGATAGTACACAGGTTAAAACCTATAGAACAATGTTCTCCCTCCCGCTTTACACATCTCCGGCTCAAATAAGACTTGAGTTTGACCTGCAAAAACAAGTCTTAGCCAGGTACGGGGCATATATTATCTGTTGGTACAAACTAAGAAGCGCCACTAGAAATACACTAAACTATCTTCTTTCGCGCGACATACAACACAGGGACGTCTCTGAGACGAGAAATCATCTTCAGTAAGCCTTGGAAGTCACTAAACTCTCAGAGCTCTGGGACTCACAACTCGGTCACTGCAATTTAAAAAAACTAGTTTGGAAAAATGTAAAATCACTCTCCTTATTGGAGGACAAGGCAACCTTCTCAAAGAGATCTCACGCATCGATGACTCTAAACTCTTATAAATCACTAACTCCACAAATATACTTCAACCAGGGCTATCCCAAAGCTATAAAAGTGAACTTTTTAAAGCACAGATTAGGGATTCTTCTATGTACAGGGCACTTACCACCATGGTTGAAGAAAAACGGACAAAAGACCTATAGGCTGTGCAACTCCAACAATGGCGACATCCTTCACATAATCTGTTTATGTGAAGAGCTGCACCAAGCATGACAACTGCTCCTTAAAGATCAATTCAAGCAAAAGGGGATTTGCACCAGAAGGCAAGCGGTGCTTCCCTGCCTGAATCTGTCAAACACCAAACTAAATTGCAGATTTGTGAAATTTTTGATGGTGGTCGAACAGAGAATGCCAAAAATGGTGAAAAATGCTCTGCAAGATCTACAGACCCAAGCTGACCGGCAGATGGACAATAGGACTTAGCGACATCTTATTAAATATGTCCATTTAGCACCAGGGGGACAATTTTGTGTAAGCAGAGTACACGTGGTAAAGATAGCACATGGTTGAACTGGAGGAGAGCAAGTGAAAACGGGGATCAGCACTTTCCAACAGTTAGTGTGTAAAAGCGGGTCTTAATCAGCTTTATTGAACTATCATTTTAAACTGTAATTAATTTCTTACTTCTTGATTTGTCTTAAAGGTTTTAAACAATGATGTTTTTTAAGAATCTTGTAATATTTATTGCAATGGTTTCAATTAACTATGCAAAATAAAAATAAACTTCAAACTCCATCCAGTGTTTACAGATCTCCCTCCTGGCTAAGAGTATAAGATAGAACATGAGGCCACGTTGCTACCTGCTCAATAGACTATTTGAAGTCATATACAACCCCTATAGAACTAATACAGGGTTTAATGAGACATGTTTATAAGGTGTTGGCTCTTAAGAGACCACACCTTATAAATCTGGAGGTGGGCTGCGACACAAACTTTGCAATCTTTTGGGGGGTCCAACATAATCTGTTTATAGTGAAGAAGATATTTTGCTTTTGATTTGCTGGCTCACCCACTGAATACAATAATTTCAAAGACTTTTGCCATATTGGTTGTACGTACACCCCCTGGAAAGTATCTTCCCACACATGATATGGTGACATCATGTTGTCTTCAGCCTTCAGAATTCTCCAGTACCACATAGCTACCTCCTTAATTTTGGATCCCACATCCTGGAGTGCGGTCTCAAATTACCAATCACCCCAATCTCCAGGGCTAAAATAGTTAGGCAGGAAGACAGCTGCACATATTTAAACCTTAATAGGGAATCTCCAGTTCTATCTCTCAAAACATCCCAGGGTAATAACCCTTGCACTGTTATCAATTCCCCCCAGATAGTAATCCCTGCCCGCCTTAGTGGAAGATTCAGCCCATCCGTCTTACATTCTGGGGTGCAAGGGGAATCCCATATGGGTGCAAAATCAGAGTGATATCCAATACTCAAGATCTTCCTCACCAGGCACCAAATGTTAATGCTGTCTTTAGAACTTTCAATTGCATCTTTTTGAAAAAGTTCAGGACTCCAAACCTATACAAAAATTAGGTAGTTCCAAACTCCATAATCATTTCTTCTAAAATCACTACTCAGGTTGAACCGTTTGGCTTACTCATTAGTGTCCCAAAAATTTTAAACTGAAAAGCTATGGAATACAAATTCAGGCCCAAGAGGGCTAAGCCTCCCTTCTCAAGCCTGTGCCTCAACTTTTTCCACACCAGCCTTGCCACGTGAGAGGCCCATATAAAGTTAATTATTTTCCCCTGGATCTTATCAATAATTGATCTTGAAATGTAAGGAGTATACAATTAAAAAGGTATTTCAGTTTGGGAAGTATCAACATCTTGATGAGATTCACATGTCCATCGAATGTTAATGGCAAGTTTTTCGATCAATACAATATTATTTAATCCACATTGTTGACAGTAACAATTCCTATATATTTTATCTCTGCATGTACTCCCCCCTCTAGCCTTCTATATTCCAACACATTACCTCTGGCTGAGGGGGCAATTACAATGTCGGGCAGAATGACTCCGAACGCCATTTGGTTTGCCTGAATCCTTGTCGGAAGCCTTGTTTCTGACTGACTCGGAAACATTTCCAACCGACCATTTGCGATGGTCGGAAACCGTTTGGACTTTCTGACTTGGTTTTGACTCACGTCCGAACGGCATTCGGAGGAACTGAGTCAGTCGGAGCTGACTCGTGTGGCTCTATGGGCCACGTTTCCGACCGAACGATTACGATGTTGGATTCGGGCAGCCTTCTGAATCAGTCTGTCTGACAAGGATCAGCCCGTAGCAGGACCCCCTTCACCCAGGGACCTCCTGTTGGGGCCAGTGGGGGTACCCAAGGGTTCCCTATTCCCAACCATGCAGAATGTTGCAGGCACCATGAGGTGCCCGCCACAGGTGCACGTTTTGCCGAGATCATCCCTTTTTTCAATGAGAATCTGTGCTATTGGTCTGAACACAGCCTCCCCTTGAAGTCAATGGGAGTCCGACCGAACGGTGTTAGGAAATATCGTAATTGGTCGGTCAGACTCCGCCAATCTGATTTGGTCAGAAACCTTTTCGAGACTGAGTCGGTCAGAATGCTTTCTGACTGACATCATAATAAGGCCCTAAGAGTTATTCACCAAATATCTAGACAAGGCCCTAAACTCTACCCCAGTCTCTCCACCTTAGGCATAGCAAGACACGAACAATGTCAATAAATAACAACAAAAAACAACAGAAGATTTGATTTCTCAGTGCCACGAAAATTGATCCAGCTGGTGAGTACACATATCTGGGAGTTACATTTGATAAAGAAGGATCCTCTGTGCGTCAGAAACAGGGAATAAGAGGGAGAGGCTTATTGATTGCCATGAAGATGAAAAACTTGGCAACCCAACTGATGGGTCCGACTATGACCCCGTTTTTTAAGGTAATTTAGGCCAAACTGCTCCCTTCAATTACCTACGGTAGTGGGGCAATGCGGGGAAGAGATGCCAAAGACCTGGATAGTACACAGGTTAAAACCTATAGAACAATGTTCTCCCTCCCGCTTTACACATCTCCGGCTCAAATAAGACTGGAGTTTGGCCTGCAAAAACAAGTCTTAGCCAGGTACGGGGCATATTTCATCTGTTGGTACAAACTAAGAAGCACCACTTGAAATACAGTAAACTATCTTCTATGGGGCGACATAAAACACAGGGACGTCTCTGAGACGAGAAATCATCTTCAGTTAGCCTTGGAAGTCACTAAACTCTCAGAGCTCTGGGGCCCACAAATCGGTCACAGCAATTTAAAAAAACTAGTTTGGAAAAATGTAAAATCACTCTCCTTACTGGAGGACAAGGCATCCTTCTCAAGAAGATCTCACGAATCAATGACTCTAAACTCTTATAAATCACTAACTCCACAAATATACTTCAACCAGGGCTACCCCAAAGCTATAAAAGTGAACTTTTTAAAGCACAGATTAGGGATTCTTCCATGTACAGGGCACTTACCACCGTGGTTGAGGAAAATCGGACAAAAGACCTATAGGCTGTGCAACTCCAACAATGGCGACATCCTTTACGTAATCTGTTTATGTGAAGAGCTGCACCAAGCATGACAACTGCTCCGTAAAGATCAATTCAAGCAAAAGGGGATTTGCACCAGAAGGCAAGCGGTGCTTCCCTGCCTGAATCTGTCAAACACCAAACTAAATTGCAGATTTGTGAAATTTTTGATGGTGGTCAGACAGAGAATGCCAAAAATGGTGAAAAATGCTCTACAAGATCTACAGACCCAAGCTGACCAACAGATGGTCAATAAGACTTAGCGACATCTTATTAAATATGTCCATTTAGCACTAGGGGGACAATTTTGTGTAAGCAGAGTACACGTGGTAAAGATAGCACATGGTTGAACTGGATGAGAGCAAGTGAAAACGGGGATCAGCACTTTCCAGCGGATTGTGTGTAAAAGCGGGTCTTAATCAGCTTTATTGAACTATCATTTTAAACTGTAATTAATTTCTTACTTCTTGATTTGTATTAAAGGTTTTAAACAATGATGTTTTTAAGAATCTTGTAATATTTATTGCAATGGTTTCAATTAATTATGCAAAATAAAAATAAACTTCGAACTCCATCCAGTGTTACAGACCTCCCTCCTGGCTAAGAGTATAAGATAGAACATGAGGCCACTTTGCTCCCTGCTCAATAGACTATGTGAAGTCATATCCAACCCCAATAGGACTAATACAGGGTTTTATGAGACATGTTTATAAGTTGTTGGCTCTTAAGAGACCTTACCTTATACATCTGGAGGTGGGCTGCGACACAAACTTTGCAATCTTTTGAGGGGTCCAACATAATATGTTAATAGTGAAGAAGATATTTTGCTTTAGATTTGAGGCAGGAAGAGAGCTGCACATATTTAAACCTTGATAGGGAATCTCCAGTTCTATCTCTCAAAACATCCCAGGGTAATAACCCTTGCACTGTCATCAATTCCCCCCAGATAGTAATCCCTGCCTGCTTTAGTGGAAGATTCAGCCCATCCTTCTTACATTCTAGGGTGCCAGGGGAATCCCATATGGGTGCAAAATCAGAGTGATATCCAATACTCAAGATCTTTCTCACCCTGCACCAGATGTTGATGCTGCCTTTAGAACTTTCAATTGCATCTTTTTAAAAAAGTTCAGGACTCCATACCTATACAAAAATTAGGTAGTTCCAAACTCCTTAATCATTTCTTCTAAAATCACTCCTCAGGTTGAACAGTCCAAATGTATTTAAACCGAAAAGCTATGGAATACAAATTCAGGCCCAAGAGGGCTAAGCCTTCCTTCTCAAGCCTGTGCATCAACTTTTTCCACACCAGCCTTGCCACGCGAGAGGCCCATATAAAGTTAATTATTTTCCCCTGGATCTTATCAATAATTGATCTTGAAATGTAAGGGGGATACAATTAAAAAGGTATTTCAGTTTGGGAAGAATCAACATCTTGATGAGATTCACATGTCCATAGAATGTTAATGGCAAGTTTTTCGATCAATACAATATTATTTCATCCACATTGATGACAGTAACAATTCCTATATATTTTATCTCTGCATGTACTCCCCCCTCCAGCCTTCTATATTCCAACCCATTACCTCTGGCTGAGGGGGCAATTACAATGTCGGGCAGAAAGACTCCGAACGCCATTTGGTTTGCCTGAATCCTTGTCGGAAGCCTTGTTTCTGACTGACTCGGAAACATTTCCAACCGACCAATTACGATGGTCGGAAACCGTTTGGACTTTCTGTTGGGGCCAGTGGGGGTACCCAAGGGTTCCCTATTTCCAACCATGCAGAGTGTTGCAGGCACCATGAGGTGCCCGCCACAGGTGCAAGTTTTGCCGAGATCATCCCTTTTTTCAATGAGAATCTGTGCTATTGGGCTGAACACAGCCTCCCATTGAAGTCACTGGGAGTCCGACCGAATGGTGTTAGGAAACATCTTAATTGGTCGGTCGGACTCCGCCAATCTGATTTTGTCAGAAACCTTTTCGAGACTGAGTCGGTCAGAATGCTTTCCGACTGACATCATAATAAGGCCCTAAGAGTTATTCACCAAATATCTAGACAAGGCCTTAACTCCACCCCAGTCTCTCCACCTTAGGTATAGTTTGAGCAGGATTGGATGTATAAATTATCAGGTCGTCGGCATATAACACAATTTTTTATGCTAAGACAGGGGGAGTAGAAAGGGATAATCTGATTGTCTCTTTGGAATAGCTGTGCAAATGGCTGAATATTGATATCACACAAAGAGGCGACAGTGGACAACCCTGCCTTGCACCCATTTGAATACTAAATCTTGTTGTAAATTAGCCATTAAGGAGAATTATAGCTGATGAGTTTTCATAAAGTTTCCAAAGTGTAGAGTTGAAACATGGGCTATATCTCAATATTTCCAAGACCCCTCACAAGTATGTATTCCAAAATGGGATTCTGCTGTTCCTCTATTAAAGGTGCTAGTTGGACCCACACTTTCTAATAAGGACACCACGAGGGATTATCCTCAGAGGAGTTCCTTGTACACTGTTTTTAGTTAGTGTAGGAGACCCCCAGAAAAAAGTTTGTCTTTCTAGGTACTCCCAATCCTATTTTAATCACTGCACCGCATCTACACAGTCCTGGCCCCACACCCACACTTCACCACACAGCAGTTGGATAGAAGATCTCTGACAAAGAGCCCCTATCTTAGGGTGCCCGTTGGGTATTGCACCGCTGACCAAACGAGGAGCAGCCCAGATGATGAAGCATGACACCTGAAAGGGTGTGTGAGGGCATTGAGATCCAACATATGGATCCCCATCTATGCCCCTTCTAGGGTATAGTGGGACCAAGTCGCTTGTGACGCCAACTAGCACTTTTACTAGAGGAACAACATAGTCCCATTTTGGAATGCGTTCATTGAGACCACCTTTATGCTGGACCTCCCCACTCCTGCTTGAGTGGGAAAAAGGCCCCCGTCCCCCTTCTTGTTGTTTGGCCCCCACAAGTATGCCCAGCATACCCAGTCGAATGCCTTGACTGCATACATCATGCCCACGGCCAGGGGGATCGAGCAAGCAGTGGCAAGATCAATAGTTCCATTCAACTGCTGGGTGAGTTTTGGAATGTGCCTCTTTGGCAAAAATCCTTTTTGATCTGAATGTATCAGCTCGGGGGCTAACTTGCCAATCTCCCTTCCAGGATGCTTGTGAAGACTTTATAATCTGCATTCAACAGGGAGATTGGACAATAGGTGTCTGCCTTCCTAGGATACTTGGCAGGTTTTAAAATCAAAACACTTGTTGCCTCTTTCCACAAATTCGGGATCTGTCCCTCCCTGATATATTGAGTTAAATGTTGGCTCCCATTATGAGACAATCTTCTCTACTCAAAGCTTTTAAAGTTCTGATGGAATTACATCCAGACTGGCAGCCTTCCCATTCTTTATACGAAAGAGGTGCTCCCTAATTTCCCCCTTGGTTATTGATGATTCCAAACATTCTCTACCCTCCAATGAGAGCCCTGGAAGCTCTACACATTTCAACTAATCTCTTAGTTTTTCCAAGTGTGGGTAAACCTCTTCGACGTATAGTTCAGAGAACAGGGAGACTAAGAGGGCCTGCATTTCTTCATTCTTATTCGAAAACTCTCCATGCGGGTTGATGACCATTTTCCTGATGTCATTCCCAAACCTGTCGACCCTTGCCTTCCAGGCCAGCAATACCCCATTCTATTACTGTATTCAAATAGTCTCATGCACCTGGTTTGCCAACACCCTCTACACTTCATATCCAATTGGAATTTGCAATTTAACCTAGGCTCCTCCAGCTGGTTTAATAGCCTCTTGTGTCCTTGTCAAGCCCCGCACTTTGCTGCTGCATCTCAACTTCCAAGGCCCCCACTCTTTCCTCCAATCTATTAAGTTGAAGTCTGTCTGACTTTGCAAACCCCCTCTAATATAAGCTTTAAAGGCATTTCAAATTACCTCCAAGAGAGCCTATAAAGCATTGTCAAGAAAAAAATCGACATTGATTTTTTTCAGGATGGCGACAACCCCAGGGTCTAGGAGTTTAGCCCTTTTTAACATCCAACTTGTGTTATGTCTGTCCCCAAAACACTTTAGAGCATACGAACTGCAGCGTGATCCGAGATGTGCCCCGGTAGCAGGTTGACCTCTTTTATTTTACCCGCTAGATCTCTATCCTCAAAGAAATAATCAACCTAAAAAAGTGTCCATATTTTTACTGTGAAGAATATAGCCACTCCTTGGTCCCTTTAATATCTTCATGCATCGATCAAGCTGATGTCCTGAAGCATGCATTTGAGAGCCTGTTTAATCCTGGGGGCTTGAACACAATTCCTCAGTGTAGATCTATCTATAATGGGATTGAATAGTGTATTAGAATCCCCCTCAATGACCAATGGGGTTGTTACCTCCATTTGGTTCCACTCCAAATTTTCTATATGACGAGATCATCCAAATTCGGGCCATAAAACCCAACACCCACTAACTCAAAACCAGCATACCTCAGGGCTGCCAGAACCCATCTACCTGAGCTATCAGGTTTTAATGATATTACCTCAAACCCAGCTCCTCTCCTTACCTGAATTGCCACACCCCTTACAGTGCTCTGCCTGGTCCCAAACTCCTTAGCACTCCACCCATCTAAATTTTAAAAAAAAGGAGTCTACTCTCACTAGCCGTTAGATGAGTCTCTTGCAATAGAATGATGTGAGCCAGACTTTCTTCTAAATTTATCATCAACCGTTCTCTGTCTGCTTTTACTTCTGAGATCATTAACATTCCACTTTAAGAAAGCTAACTCTTTACTACCTCCTATCATCTTCGAAAATTTGAAGACCCTGCTTCAGATATGTTGTCTTAGGCCAGCCGGCAATGTGGTTATGACTTGATGATATCGAGAACCAATTGTTTTCAATTTTTTCCAGCTGCTCCGCACCCAGTGCCCATCCCGAACCCCATGCCCATCCCAAACCGCATGCCCAAACGCTGCCATTGCACCCTGGGGAATCCACCCATAACTAGCAGGCATGAGATGCCTGATGCCTGATGAGCTTTCCCTGGAAGGGTTGATCATATTCAGAATAAGCTTGACCTCAGTGGACCCTGCACCCTTATTCGTCATTCGTAATCTCCTTAAGGCTTAGGATACAGACCCTTTTTTATGGTTTTAACCAGAGCATCTACTTTTTTCACTGCTCAGCAGTTACTTATTTGGTTATTCCACATGACATGGAGCATTGCCTCGGATTCTACCCTAATGTATGCAACTTCTCAATTCTCCTGCCTAATTCCCACTGCCTATGATCTGATTTTTATTTCCCGGAGTTTTATATAGCGCAAACTTGACCCGAAGGAATCCGGTATCAGAGCGCTTTACACGAGCACCAGTTGCGTTACATGAGGACGCATTAATTTTTGTTAGGCAGGGGGAGATTAGGTGATTTGCCCAGAATCACAGGATGTTGCGCTCCTTTGCCAAGACTAGACCCCAATTCCACAGATTTGAGGTCGACCGTCCTAGTCGTTAGCCCAACTCCTCTCCCTCCATCTGTTGCTTTGCAATTATCTGATCTGATGGATAGGGAATAAGCGCAAACCGACAAAGGGCCATTCCTTAAGAATGTATTCAGTATCGTCTCTTTTACTGCATGGGAGAGGACATTAACCAAACTCTTCCTTGGCTTCTGTATTTGAAGGTTCCTTTTGAAGGGGTCTCTATGTACACACTGTATCTCTTGGTCAAGATTAATGTCTGACCTGTCTTTCAGGCCTGTGTCTTGCGACAACATGATTATAAAAGACTTGATATTAGTTTCCTCCTCCCCCTCCAGGATATTTGGAAACCTAAGATTGTTTTTCTGTGAGTGATTTTCAATCCTCTCCAGGTCTTCCCTTAACTTCTGGTTCTTCTTGGTCAGCAGGCTTATCCCAGTAGTGTTTATTGCGACATTCTGTCTAATCATGGCTACCTCATCCTCTAATGCTCCAGTCTGAGCAGCCACTACTTCCAGTTTTTGAGCTAGTGCAGTACGGAAGGCTTGGATATCTGCCTGATTGGCCTCCGATATCTTAAATCTGTTTTTCATCTCCTCTTTTAAACTTAGGAAGATGGCAGCCAATGATTCCTCAGGTTACCCCCTAACTGAACCCCCTGCTTCAGTCACCTGCTGACACTGCTCTACAGCTGATCTTGGTTTCTCTGCTACTGCAAGGACATCAAACTTGATACTCAGAGGAACCTGAGTACCTCAGACACGCCTTCGCCTAGCCCACTTTCTGCTTCGGAGTTCATAATTTTGCTAAGAGGAGTATCTCTACCAGCAACAGATGCAACAAAAACATTATCCATGCTGTGGCTCCTCTGCCTCACGTCCTCTTCCACACCTCCCTCCACACTTGGTGGGGCGGAAGGGTCAGGACTTTATAGAAGAGTTTAAGGGAAGGGGTAAACTTAATCTGGGGGTGGAATCTTTCTGCCCCTTACACGTGGGCTCTTCCCCAACAGCTTTGCAGATTTTCCAAGTTTAGTAAGAGTGGTCTCAGCATCCGCTGACTTTCCAGGTTGGCGTTTCTGCCCCTCTACTATATCCTTACCACCAGTGGCCACATAAACTGGAGGAAATTTTTGCCCAGGTCTTACCCTTGTTGTTGTCATAGATCTGGTACGCAATCTATACCTTGAGATATTCCCGCCAACCTTACCCGCTAACTGCTCCTATCCATAAGCTTAGGGTGCTAGGCCCACCTGAATTCTTCTGCAGCCTCCCAGATACTCCACCAGCTACTCCCCGGGATATTAGGGCTGCTGGAAACCTCCAAGAATACAGTTCCAGCGAGAAGGAGGATCTCCTGACCTAACTGCTAACTTGTGCTGCCTCTGCCGCTGTAAACCTTCACGCGGGCTGCCATGGCCCGCTGCAGCTCCTTGGCACTGGTTTCCCAGCACGGGATCTTAAAACCAGCCGCCTCGGGCCAGACACTGCTACGGCCCCTTCAGAGGGCTGCCACAGCGAGACCATCGGGGACAGGACAATGAGGCTATTTTACAAGGTGTAAGGATGTGTGCAGTCTAGTTATTGGTGGGTGGAGTTAGGGGGACACAGGAAGAGGAGGAGCAGCGACAGGAAAGGGGCAGTTAGAGTAGGGACGAGTAACAGTGAAGAAGCAGAATAAACAGCTCATAGATAATAATAACTGTGTAGCGTCGTTATTCAGTAGCAGGACGCTACAGCTGGCGACGAGGGTGGGATGGTGCAGTCTGCCACCCCTGAACCCCTGACGACGAGCGAACCGTCCCAGACAACACGCTGTGGAAGTCACCGTCGCGACATGTGTGCTGTGCAGGAGACCGCCGCCGAGAGTGTACGGCCAGCAGTAAGCGCCCGCTGCTCCGCAATCAGCTGGTCGCGTGGAGCCGAGGCAGGAGAAGCCTGATTAGCAAAGCGCTGTTGAGCGCTCAAATCACCCGTTGGAATCGCGCAGTCGAGCGCCGGGACCGGGTGCCCACCCCGGATGCGTGAGGTCGCAGAGGGTGGCTGAGGAAACGAAGATCGGGAGCCCACCCCTATCTTACCTGTTGCTCCGAAGTCCGAGGAGCGTGTGGAGGGATTGCCTGCTGTGGAGCCGGTTGCCGGTGAGTGCCGGTTGAAGAGTGAGGTCGAAGGAATGAATGAGCCCAAAGTCTCGTGGGAAACGAGATTTGCACAACGGCTGCCATTTTGAAGTCAGGCAGTAGTCCCAGTCCCTATTAAGAGCATAGGGCGGCCATCTTGAAGTCAGGCAGCAAGCCACAGAATAGAAAGCACAAGCAAATACAAAAGGAAAACAGAAAACAAGCACAAGCAAAGGCAACATCAAAAGAAACAAGCACAGGCAAATGCAAAAGGAGAAACGGCAAACAAGCACAAGCAAAGGTAACAGCAAAAGAAATCAAGCACAAACAAACGCAAAGGAGAAATAGAAAACAAGCACAAGCAAATACAAGAGTGACATACAAGCACGAGCAAAGGCAGAGGGACCAGGACATAAATCAAAGATGTCGACGTCACCGCACCGGAACGTGGCGGGCACGGCGGCGACCACGCCAGCCACAACCGGTGTCTCATTTCTGCGTCCTCCAGAACCACTAGCCCTAATAGCTGGAGGGGGAATGGGACCCAGATGGCAGGAGTGGTTTGAGGACTTTGAAGACTATATGAAAGGATCGAAAGTCACGGATGAAGAAGAAAAGTTGATTGCACTATGCTATCTGGTTGGGAAAGATTCAGTAAGTTAATCAAGGAATTGCCGACTACTGAAACCGGATCCTATGTCAAGGTGCGAGATGCTTTAAATAAAAGGTTTTTACATAAAAGAAATGTAGATTATGAAAGGTACATGTTCCACCAAGCCCGTCAAGAAAAGGAGGAATTGATGGGTACGTTTATAATGAGACTGCGACGACTATCTAGGTATTGTGAGTTTGATACATTTTCCACGGAGGATGCCATAAGATTGCGAATAATTGAGGCTTGCCAATCGGAAACTAGAAGAATGGAAACGGGGCATGGTGAGAGGCGGGAACAAGCATATCGTGTACAAGCTAAGGACTCTCATAGACATTCTTGAGATTGACGGCGGACATCCAGGTGGTTGTCCCGCCAACCGTACACAGGGCGCAGACGCCATGAGTCTGGCCGTGGAGACAAGAAACGAGATCGCACACGAAAGTGCTATCAGTGCGGTTACGATTTTCCGCACACTGATGGTTGTCCAGCACTTGGGCAGCAGTGTCGTAAATGTGGAAGAGAAAATCACGTTGAGGCTATGTATGGATAATATTGCAAAGACAGGATGAAAGAGACAACAAGAGCATCTCGTCCTGACACAAGGTGGCACTACGCGAAGGCAGTCCAGGATCGACCGAAGTCATCCTCTGTTTCCTCACACTCCAGCAGAGAGTCTTGAAGGTCCCAATAGGAGAGAAAGTCCCCATCCATAGGATCCAGGTCAGCATCTCGAGAATCGGTGTATACTGATGAGTATGTCTGCATGGTAGCTGATCCGGACCAATTAAAAAAATACCCCAGACTGGACATAATTTTGAGAACCCATGCAACCAACTTTGTACTGGACAGTGGGGCATCACTGAATTACATCCCTGTGACTGAATACAATAAAATGAAACCGCCACCCACTTTAAGCCCTGCCTACATCAGAGTGTTCACATGGATGTCGAAGAAACCTCTCCCCTGCCTGGGGAAATTTGCAACGACACGCAAGCACAAAACCACATCTGGGCCGGCATATATACATGTAATTGAAGGCCCGGAAGCTGACTGTAAATGTAAATGTAGTTGAGCTTATATAGCGCACAGCTACCCGCAGTGGGTGTCCCGGCGCTTGCTTAGGGAACCCGTCCTGATATTCCCCTGTGTGATAGCCCCAGCGGGTATCCACAAGGTGAAAGTCAGGCATCCCGCCGCGAGGGGCCGTTGTGGAGATTAAGCAAGCTATTGCCCAGAGTCGCAGAGTGTGAACCCGTGAGTCGAGAAGGCACCGGAGCGAGAATTATCAAGTCTGTGGAATTTTTAGCCCAAGACTCGACGAGGCGGGGAATTGAACCCTGGTCCAGGACCGATCTCAGCTTCCGGGTCTGCCGCCTCTAACCCCTGAGCCACACTTCTCCACTGTCTGCTCAGTCTGCCCACCGCGGAGCGCCTTCAGCTGGTTGAAATTTTGTACAGGGTAAGCGACGATCCGGACATCATACACAAGTTTCCTAAACTATTCACTGGACTTGGAAAAAATTAACAAGTGTCAGATCCGGTTGCACATCAATGAACGAATACACCCCATCGCACAACATCGCAGGCCAGTACCCTTCCACCTTCAACAAGCTGTGGAAGATGAAATTCAAGAGTTATTACGAACAGACATTATCGAGTGGACAGAGGGGCCAACACCGTGGGTGTCACCAGTGGTCATCGTGCCAAAGAAGGGCACACCCAAAAAAGTGCGCCTGTGTGTGGATATGAGGCTTCCCAACACGGCCATTGAAAGGGAGCATCATCCAGGACCTCATTTAAGCGACATGATTTCATCTCTAAATGGCACAAGAGTTTTCTCCAAACTGGATTTGAATAAAGGATACCACCAGTTGGAACTACATGAGAAATCTCGCTATATAACAACATTTGCCACTCATCTAGGGCTGTTCCGCTACAAGCAACTTAGTTTTAGAATCTCATCTGCTGCGGAGATTTTTCAAGAAGCCATCCGCCAGACCGTACATCACATTCCAAACACACTAAATTATAGTGACGACATTCTAGTCTATGGTTCAAACATCCAGGAACACGACAAAGCGCTAGACCGGGTGTGCCATTCTCTTCTGGAGGCCAACCTCACCCTCAACAAAGAAAAGTGTGACTTCCATCAATCCACTCTTAAATTTTTTGGACACATGTTTTCTGGAGCCGGGATGAAGCCTGATCCTGAGAAGGTGATAGCCTTAAATGATACCAAAAGTCCACAAGATGTGAGTGACATTCGATCTTTCCTGGGCATGGCAAGCTATTGTGCCAGATACATAAAGGACTATGCCACCATCAGTCACCCGTTACGGGCCCTTACCAAACAGGGGCAGCCGTTAATCTGGTCTCCCCAATGTGAGCAGGCGTTCCAGGAAATCAAACGTGCTTTTGAGTCAGCGGACAACCTGGCATACTTCAGCCCCTAGAGAAGTACTGCGATCACTGTTGACGCTAGCCCAGTGGGACTGGGTGCAATATTGGCTTAATTTGACAATGAGACAGACCAGAGGTACATCGTGGCCTATGCCAGCAGAAGTCTGTCGGACACCGAGAAGGCCTATTCCCAACCTGAAAAGGAAAGCCTTGCTGTTGTGTGGGCGTGCAAGCACTTTCACATTTTTATATACGGCAAGCATTTCACGCTAGTGACCGACCATCA
The DNA here is from genome assembly GCF_964263255.1 of Lissotriton vulgaris. Lineage (NCBI taxonomy): Eukaryota > Metazoa > Chordata > Amphibia > Caudata > Salamandridae > Lissotriton > Lissotriton vulgaris. The sequence goes on from NC_141696.1 coordinate 783,863,869, forward strand.
ATCGCTAGTTACCATTTTCGGCAATCCCAGAGCCAAAATGCCACCTCGAATTGAGCGCTGGGGTTTGCGTCTACAAGAATACACGTATACAATAGTACACAAACCAGGAAAATCAGCGAATCCGGCTGATTACATGTCGAGACATCCTCAAGCATCACAGGTGTCACGTTCCTCTGTGGCAGAAGAATACATACACTTCGTAGTGGACCAAGCCAGACCACCGGCGGTTCCCTTGGAAGCAATATGTGAAGCCACAGCTCAAGATGACATCCTTCAAAAGGTGATGCGCCGATTGCGGACCAATCGATGGCGTCATGACAGCGAGGAGGAAGGGTGCAATCCACACATCCGCCAAGAGATGCAGGCCTTCAGGCATGTGAGTGGAGATCTATCTGCCACCTCAGAGGGGCTCCTACTGAGGGATCAACGGATCGTCATTTCTATGCAACTCCACCAGGGTGTCATCAATTTGGCTCATGAGTACCACCGTGGAGTGGTCGCTATAAAAAGAGAGCTCAGAGAGCGAGTATGGTTCCCGCTACTTGACCAGATGGTGGAGCTCACTCTAAAAGACTGCCCCCAGTGCCAACTGGTCAATCAAGGAGATCCTCCAGCACCACTACAGAAGTCAAAGCTACCTAGTGGTGTGTGGCAAGAGCTCGCCATGGACTTTTATGGACCCATTCAGTCTGGCAAATATGTTCTAGTGATAATGGACGAGTACTCCAGATTTCCGATAGCACAGTTCGTATCATCTACCAGTGCCACCAGCACCATTGCTGTGTTGGATGAAGTGTTCGCTGCCTGGGGTGTTCCTAAAGAACTCAAGACGGATAACAGCCCCCCCTTCAATGGGCACAAATTTTGAGAATTTGCAAATCACCTAAATTTCAGGCATCGCAAGATCACTCCCCTATGGCCTCAGGCCAATGGAATGGTGGAGCGATTTATGGCAACCTTAAAAAAGAAATTCCAGCAGGCCACCAGTGACAAGAAGGACTTACAAGTGGCTCTCAATGAAGTTCTGAGAGCATATCGAACGACACCTCATGCCACTACAGGGAAATGTCCTGCCACTCTCATGTTAGGACGGCCGATCAGATCACGGATACCTATGTGGGAAGGGGCCCTGCGACCGGTGCCGCTTACAAAAGCACATAAGGAGCTAGTGGTGGCTGACCGCGAGTGCAAGAACAAAATGAAATCCTACACTGACACTCGGAGGAGAGCCAGATCTCCATCCCTGCATGAAGGAGACTGTGTGTTGGTCAATCAGGAACAGCAGAAAAAGACAGATTGTAAATTCAGAGCCGAACCCCAAGTGATCACCCAACAAAAGGGTACAATGATAACAGCTGAGTCGGAGTACAGGAGAATTACCAGGAATGTCTCGCACTTTCAACGGTGCACCCCAACTGTCAAGGATGCCCTCAGCAAAATGACTGAACGACTGGGCACAGAGGGATCCGGCAGTGCAGCTGCAGTACAGAGACTCGAGACTCAGGCAGAAAATGAATCTGAAGAGGGAGGTGTGGTCCTACGACCCAGACGAGATATTTGACGACCTGTGTGACTGATCGAAGAACTATAACTAAGTCAGACTTTTGTTTTACTTTTGTTAACAAAGGGGGAGATGTAAGGTTGTGTGCAGTGTAGTTGTTGGTGGGTGGAGTTAGGGGGACACAGGAAAAGGAGGAGCGGCGACAGGAAATGGGCAGTTAGAGTAGGGAAGAGTAACAGTGAAGAAGCAGAATGAAAAACTCGAAGATAATAATAATTGTGTAGCGTCGTTATTCAGTAGCAGGCACTACACAAGGTATATGCCGAATTGGGGGAGGTCTGAAAGCATACTACAACAGAAAAGAGCGTATTCCTCCCCAGTAGCTCGTGGCCACTTAGCTCACAGCCACCATGTTTCCCCGCACACACAAGCACCCGCCCCTAGTCTTAAAGAATTCTTCAGTGGAAGAGATTTTCACACTACAACTCCTTTTTGATATATTTGGTTCGAAAGATTCCAACATATATTTTTCTATGTACATATCTGTACTAATCTTACAGATGGATTGGAATTACTTCCAAATAAGCCACCATATTACTATATAAAAATGAAACTACAGGAAATCATATAAGTGCATTGGTTGTAGAAATCTATGTTAGAGATAATTTTGTGAGCAAAATAGATCACACCAAACTCTAAGACAACAAAGTTTATGTAAATTAGCAAATTTAAATTCATTTGAATTTATGTATTCATGGCTGAGTTTATTCAAACTGTACATGAAAAGAAAAACATTGTACTTAAAAGTTAAAAACAGTAAAACATTTTTATTAAAACCACAAGAACACCAGTAAAAGTGCTTCAAACAAATTGCAGTATAACACACATACAATCTAGCTAATTGAAAGTACTAAAGATACCACTTATCCTCAGCAGATTGTTGGACACCGACACCGTTAGTCCTTTTATAAGTGAAAAAATAACAGTTTTGCTATTCTATTTGGTTTCATACTTGTAAAAGGACTCACACAAAGCTTTTAATGTGAAGAGAATTACAAGCTGGGGCAGGCGTATGGTGGGGGTTACATGACAGGAATACTCTGTACGTTTGTGAACAAAAGGGTAATCAAAAATATGTCACCAAGGGAAATGTTAGCAATAAACACCTGGCATTGACAGGAGTTATTTACTTTCCAGTGTGGGAAGGAGAACATTACACAATCAATTAAAGGTGGAATTGCAGAAGAAGGTGTTTATCAAAAAACAATATACATTTTTCCATATGTTGACTACCCTTGTGTGTTCCCTTACTTAAGCTTGAGACATGCTTACATCTGCATTAAAGCTTTGTGAATCACAGAACATTTTTTCCTGTATCTTAACACCTCATACAAACATTCATGAGTGAACTAATCCTAAGCCTGTGGTAAAATAGAACTATTCATGGACCATGCTTTGTGAATTATAAAACAAATATCATAGTGGGAATAGGAGGCTAATTCTCTAGTATGGACCATGCCTTATTGTGCCTCTGGAACACAGCGGATAGAGGATTGTGTTATGATGGTTATTATATTGGGTCTCATCACATAAAGTGAACTATGGAAGTACTAGATTATGACAGGTCACTGTCACAGTTTGGGCTGAATTGTGACCTAAATATTGAAGAGATGGAGCAGTAGTATATTACTACATTAGAAAAAGGTAAATGGTGTCTTGTCATAGGAAACTTAAAGGAATGTACTACTTTTGGTTCAAATGTATCAGCATGTTGACATATCTAAAGTAAACAACAGCCTGTAACACAATAACATAGATAAAGGAAAATAATAATACAGTTAAAATATGACAGCACACATCACAAGGCAACAGTCAAAACAAAAACCACCATAACAACCACAATACAACACAATAAATTCATATTGCATTAATGGAGCAGCATAAAAGCAGACTAGCACAAATAAAACAACATACATCATCACAACACCATACCACACAACAAATATTCACAACTATTCTTGTCATTCATTGAATTCTAGAAATTTGATAACACAATATGGTGGTAAAAGGTGTTTGCCCTAAGCATTAACATAGCCTAAAAATAGTGCCAGCCAAAAATGTTTTGGAATCTAGTCTGCTATGAACTGAGTAATGTTCTTGTGTGTGCATCTGTTGTTTTGGACTCATGCTAGGTAAACGCATTGTCTTTCTTGAAAAGGATTACATGCATTACATAGATGACTGCTCCAGCTCCAGCACAGGACAGCTCCAGTGACCTCCGGCCTCCACACCACCCAGCAGGCGTACCAGCCTACCATCTCACTTTCTCCTCGTGGATCGCTGCAATCCCGTTCTCCCAAGGCTCCTAACCTCTCTCCGTTACAAGGTGCCTGAGCACGCCACCTCGCCAATCACTGGACGACCACACCACAAAACCAGGGATTCGCATCCACCCACCATCTGTCGCACCCGCCCCGGCTTCTCCACACTAATCCACGGCCTCCAGCACCATACTGGCCCGCAGGCCCTCACCCCCGACCCACACTACTCGGTCCACACGGCACCTACATCGTGCCAGGGACCTTCTTGAGAGCACCTGCACCCAACGCCTTCATTACATTGCTGGTATCAGGCACCCCAGACCGGGTTGAAATTATCACTGGTTCTCTGGGGCCTGTTCTCCTCACCCCTACACACACTACAAAGCCCTGAAAAGTCAAAGGACCAGTCCTTGTGATGAAACACGTGTCGGCTGGCTGTTTGTGTTCAATCAGTCGTAGCGTCATTGAAAAACTTTCCAAACTCTAAACTGGTGTCGACCACAGCTATTGTAACCACAAGAAAACTTCATTAACATTGTGATATCCCCACCACATATGCCTGGGACTGTGCTAATTTTCCAGTGTGGACGCTTTGTGGTTCATACAACTCCCGGGGGTTATTGGGTAATTCCCCCAACCTGGCAGCACCGTACATATTCAGGTCCATTGACAGTACCACGCTCATTAGTCTGAGCACCATTCTTCCTGATTTCACTAAAAACCCTACCCTTAGCCTCCACTAAAGAACAACATCAGCACTGACTGAAAATCATATTTTGCACTGGCCGATCAGAGCAAAATCTGGTGCAAAATTGTTTGGTCATTACTGCAAAATTGATTATCCGCCAGTTTTCTGGCTGTTAGACAGCTCCTATTTGACAGAAGTAGTGGCGTCTGAGACACAAACCAACTCTTTATGTTGGCTTACTATATGTTTGATTGGGCAGTTGCAGTTGTTTACTAGCATACATATTTTAATCACACTATGTCACATGAGACATAGTGTGTGTTATATGGTTTTTGTCATGAAAATGAATTTAGGATTGCACAAAATATCCAATTGAGACTTTATAAAGTGGTTTAGAACAAATCGTGTGATAGTGCAGTAATATGTCTCAAAGATGTAAGCACTTGTGATTCAGATCTGTTATCAAAATCTCGCATGGCAAACACATGTTATCTCCACTGAATCGTAAACAAAGTACCATTAGATTTAGTTTTGATAACATTGGTCATATACACCACCATATGCCACTCCATGTTCAGTTTTATTTAAACAGAATACAACTAGATCAAACTAGGGGGAAGATTTATTTAATTTTGCACTAGATTTGCATCACAAAAGTGACACAAACCTGTGCAAACCTGTTTTGCCGTAGAAAGATGCCAGAGTGTAGCACTCTGTGCTCCTTGGCCTGCTTTGCATTATTTTGCATCAAGGTTGATGTCCATGGGTGGTACATGGATATTCCGATGCAACCACACTTGGTTTTTAATGCAAAGTCCAGTCTACTAAAAACAGATGACAGAGTTTTGCTCCAAAAAATAACTCCTTTATGAGGCAGGCGTTAAACAGGTGAATGTGTTTTATTAATTTTTTCCTACTTTGAAAATGGACAGCAGGGTTTAGCAAGAAAAAGGGGAAAATGTAAAAGCTTGTGAATTTATAGTAATTTGTACGGGAAAGGTACCCTTCCAGTGCAACCCTGTGCTAGACATGGAACACACCCTTGCAATAATGTACAAAGATTTGTGCATGGTACACGCTGGGCTCAAAGAGCGCCAGCACAGGAAGAGTGAGCGTCAGCATCATATCTTTGTAAATAGTGTGCTCTCACAATGACGCACATAAAATTTGATTACTGTACTGAATTGTGTGACATTTTTTGTAAATCTGTCCTTATGGTTCTTTTTTGTACTTGTGCAAAAATTTTCATGTAAAGTGGGACTAAAGAAACCTATGTTTGCACCACTTTTACATAAGTGCTAAATAATTTTTAACCAGACTCTCTGGCGGATCTCTAGCAAACACCTCCTGTTTGCTTTGGGCGTGGGAACAATTTTATTGGAGTTTTCGTGGTTATTCTTGAGCATTTATGTATTAAAACAGGTGTGTGTGTGTGTAGTGTAAACGAAGAGGAAAGTGTTATTCAAATAACAGGCAACATCAAACAAGGAAGCAAAGCAATGGAAGCTTGCTGTCACACGATGCAAGAGGGTTTTAGTTAAGACTGACAATGACAAAGAAGCTTGGGAATCTGCAATAAGTGACGTGCGGGACTGTCACGCACACTTATCACCAGAAAAAAATCCACTCTTAACAGCCAGCTGAAGGTCTATACGGGATGACCGCAAACACATTTTAATGGGCACTCAGAAGTGTGGTAACATCTCTTTCCCCCTAGTTCTATGAACATTGACTATTTTTTTCCGGTTTGCCAATAGTTAAGCATGACTGAACTTGAGTGACAATGTTATCAAATGTACACTTATGATTATATATGCACAGATGGGCAGATCTGGCACCCCTTGCAACACGCAGGAATCATCAACGTCAATTGCACACTACCAAAAATGACAGTAACAATAGGTTTTCACACGTAGAGAGCAGAAGGAGGCAAGGAAGCATAACAGAGCACACAGCATACAAGAAGGCTTCCACACATAATCTAGCAGATGTGTGCACATCGCCACTCGGCGCAGTCAAGCCAGGACTGCCAGCTTTTTCCATGCACCCGCATTCCTCCAGTGGGTGGGCGTCTTTGGGATCTGGTTTTAGGGCAGGGGCCACTGATGGCCACTCTCTCACTTTCTCCAGCCTCTACAGGCAATTACAGCAGGTAGGGGGTCGTCAGGAGCGAGAGATGAACATGTGAGAAGACAGAGAAGAGAGTGAAGCAGGGCTGGTTTGAACATTTTTGTAAGTGTTGCTCAAAGGTTCCTCATCTGGCCCTAGGGACAGTGCATACACTTCGGTCCCAAAAGACAGGCACTGGCACAAGTTGCTTTAGAATATTTAGATAAAAAAATGCGAACCTAAGAAATGTGAAGATCATGACTAAATGATTCTTACAATTATCTAAACCTTAAAAGTGATAACTGTCATTTGTCATTATAAAGCATTTTGCTGCTTCTAAGCACTATAACCAATAGATGATGCTATCAGTTTATCACACTCAGTTTACCGACCCCTGGAATGATCGATGGCTAAGTCTGTCTGAGGAATCAAACAAGCGATGACTTCAGAGGGCCATATTTCTCAGCAGCCACCGAATAGCTTAATATGCCATTCTGCCATATTATAATAAATTCACAACCTGAATTCCTAAACAAAAGAGTTTAGAAAATAGACGATATCTAGGGGTTGCCAGCTGTGACCCCTGGATACCCTCTGCTACAATTTGCATTGAATTTGTGACTCCTGGACTTAGAGGTGCCAAAGGCAATGCCATGAGCAGAAGTTAAACCATGCTGTGATGTGCACAGTTTACTTTCTGTAGTTCCAGATGGGAACTGTGGCCTTCAACTTGTATTACTGTGAAAGAAATGCATATATGAGTGCACTGTACAGTCTCCTGAATAAACAACATGGAATAAAAAATGCATATCAAACAAGATGTTGCAGATTTGTATTATTGTGAATACATGGAAAATTATGTGAGAGAATAAAAATCATACTGTTGTGCCGTGATGGGTGATACTGCCTTACCAGTAATACTAATCAAAGTGTATTAACAATGCTAGAGAGCAATTTACATAAATAACTATGCTCTCATTGGTCTACAGGAATGGGCGAATCTACTAATGTGTTTTTTAAATATATTTTTGTATGTCATTCAGGAATTTCCCAATACATTTTATGATTGAGAGATACACTAGGGAAACTATTGAATTGTGACAGGTTGACGTATAAATAATTTGGCCTAAATGCGTTGCATTTGTGATTTTTTGTGGAGCTAGATTCTCCTCTTCAAACAAATACATACTTTTATGGAAGGAAAATGTGAAATTGTGGAATGCTCCAAATCACTGATATCATCCTATTCAAAATGTAGGTGGTATATAAAATCAAAATGTAATTGTTTTAGTAACTTGTGCTATTATGTAATTGTGCGTTTAAACAACTCAACTTCAGCAATGTTATAGGTCCAAAGAATTATTCAGTGGAAGAGATTTATAAATTACAAACCCATTTTTAATACAATTGGTTTGCAAAGATTTCAATGTAAATTCTATAATGAACATATGTGTAATGATATCACTGATGGATTGGAATTACTTGCAAATAAGACACCATATTATGATATACAAATTGAACTGTAGCGAAATCATATAGGTGTATTGGGTGTGGAAATCTACGTCAGCAGCAGCGGCTCCTCCGTAATGGGGAGGAGCATCACCCCACTGGCTCAGAGCTAGCAGCTGGTAAATAAAACAACAGTTTATTATTTTTTATTTTTCAGTTGCTGGCTGAGCTAGCGTGTGCAGGAAGGGGAGGCCGGGACACGAGAGGGAGGAGGAGGAGTGGTAGGTGCACTTTTAAGTGAGCATGTCAGTTTGGCTGGCCGATTTATGCCGGCAAAACTGACATGCGCACTTAGGTTTCGCCAGTCCAGTTGTATTGCACAGTCGAGTTGAAGAAAAAGTACAGGCTCCCTGTGCCTGAGCAAACGTTAATCCAGCCTGCTCAGGCCAATCACCAAGCCGCTCCCAAATTTAAGGTTAGTGCAGGGATTGGATGGGTAGTCTGTGATGCTGTCTCTAGGACTGCTGGGACCAGGAACTGGAAGCAGAAGAGCGCAAGGCGGCTGGAAGCACCAGGTAAGTCTTTTTGAGAAAAAAAATATTATTAACCCCCGCCTCACACTCCCCCCTCCAGCTCTCCCTTCACCTGCTTCACCAATCTTTATCTGTGTTGCCTGCCACTGTACATCAGAGATAATTGTGTCAGCAAAATAGATCACACCAAGTTCTAAGACAACAGAGTCTATGTAAATAATCTAAATAACAACATTTAAAAAATGTGATACCGTAATTTCAATTCAATTCAATGTATTTATTCATGCTTTAATTAAAACCCTACATGAAAATTAGAACAATGTGCATTTTAGTCGCAAACAGAAAAACGTTTTCATTAAAAGCACAAGTACATAAGTTAAAGTGCTTCAAACAAGTTGCGATATAACAAACATATAATCTAGCTAATTAAAATTATTAAAGATACCACTTCTCAGGGGATAGTTTGACACATGCACAATTAGACCTTATATAAATGGACAAAAAAAACACTTTTGCTGGTTTATTTTGGTTTTACACTTGCAAAAGGACTCACGCAAAGATTTCAATGTTAAGAGAACTACAAGCTGGGACAGGCGTGTGGTGAGGTTACATTTCAGGAATACTCTCTTCGTTTGTGAAAACTCACAAACATTCACTTTTATGGGGAATCCAAAAATATTAGCAATAAACGCCTGTCATGGTCAGGAGTTATTTACTTTCCTGGGTGGAAAGGTAAACGTAACACACCTAATAAACGGTACAATTGTAGAAGAAGGAGTTTCTCTAAAAGGAATATAAATATCTCCATGTTTTTAACAAAGGAAGAAAGGAACAAAACGAAAAACATAGGGGCATATTACCAAGGAATTCGTGATATTTATAGCGAAATGAGCTTAGTGGATTTTTTTTAACGCTGCCTATCGCTGGATATGTTAGCGGAGAACACATGCTATTAGCAACGGTTTTCTCCATTGTGCTAATATATCCAGCGATAGCTGCGAAATGCGTGAATATCGCTGAGAATACAGCGATATTCATACATTAGCGACGAAATGCTCTTAGCCATGTTATCCACCTCCCATTGGATAACATGGCTAAGAACTGGTCTGGGCAGGTGTTAGTATTTGGAGATATTCGCGCTTTGCGCAAATATTTCCATTGCTACGCCTGCCTTGCTAATAGGCGATAGCGACGTTAGCGACTGCTTTCAGTCCCTAACTGGTTGGGTACGCCTACTTTGCATGTCATTAGCAATAAACATCGCTGACATGTAAAGCGGGACCAAACTGCTCGCTATCGCCTAAAAGCTGTCGCTAACATCAGTTAGCGACAGCTTGCTAATAGGGCGATAGAATTACCACATTAACAATTTTCCCTCCCTTCCTGCAATTTGATCCTGTTTAGACTGAGAGCAAAATGTAAGATACTGATCACCTGGTGGTGAGCTACAAGTTAAAACCCCAACAAAAAGGACATCATTTATTTCCTATGCACGGCCGCCGAGCTCGCCTTTCTGTAAGCTTAATGAATGTTGATGGTAACTAGTCCTGCGAGAATTGAGACCTGCCCCTGTAGCATAATCAAGTGCATGCAGTTGTTCAGAAGGAGTCATTACCATGCGATAATCTTTGTATCCATTATGTAATACCCCGCAAGGGGGTCACAGATCCATACAGAAGTTCATGGGAAGAGAGGCCTGGGTTTCATTAGGCAAGTACCAATACAAGAGAAAACTGAAGGGTACTATGATAAAGACAGGGTACACTTGGCTGGATTGGGAGTGGACATATTCCTCCTGGACGTACAAGAGGCACTAAACAGCGACGGGAAGTAGCTAAGTGGGTGGGGGGCTCTGTCATCGACGGGGACCTCCTCCAGAGCTGTGGCGGAGTACAGGGCGATCTGGAAGCAGACGGGTACAGTAAGGGTACCTCTGCGGCAGAAGGGTACAGTAAGGGTACCTCTGCCTGGCACAGTAAGGGTGCCTGAGCCAAGGACCAGGAGCCGAAGGAGGTTCCGGGAAACCGCGACGGCGCCCCGTTAGTCCTTCGGGCTGTCGGGGGGCCTGAACCGACCTGGGGTGTGCCACACCGCTCCGCCTTGACAGGGGGGGGCGGGAGTATAACGAAGTTGGTAATGTGCTGCACCGTCAGAGCATCGACTCGCCGTGCAAGATGGCTCCTTAGGCATGCGGGACAGCAAGGGGCTGCCTGCTTTGGATCGCCCGTAAGATGACCCACCTTAAAACGTCATACGTGCGTTGTATGAAATAAACCTGCAGCAGTTCTTTCCCATAAATATGTCTCCAGAGTTTCATTGGGTAGGAATTGTGTATATGTACAAGCGGGCGGGAGTGAATGGCGGTGTGGGCACTATGCCGCTGACCGCGTGACCCGCAGGGGAACATGGCCAGGGCAGCGCTTTAGTCCCACCCGGCAAGCTCCAGGCGACACCGATGGGGCGCCCCTCCCCGCGTCCACCATTCATCGGCCAGGGGAGGGCCTACCTGTGGGAGGGGCGAACCCGCTATATTTACCGCGATGGCTAAGGCTCGGCCTCTTTCCATCCCAGTCCTCCCGCGGCTCAAGCGCCCACCCTGAACCCTGACCCAGCAGCTTGAGCGGCGGCGCGAAGTAATAGAATGTTGTAATGTTCTTCTTTGTGTTGCAGGCAGAGTTACAGGGCGATCTGGAAGCAGACGGGTACAGTAAGGGTACCTCTGCGGCAGAAGGGTACAGTAAGGGTACCTCTGCCTGGCACAGTAAGGGTGCCTGAGCCAAGGACCAGGAGCCGAAGGAGGTTCCGGGAAACCGCGACGGCGCCCCGTTAGTCCTTCGGGCGGTCGGGGGGCCGGAACCGACCGGGGGTGTGCCACACCGCTCCGCCCTGACAGGGGGGGCGGGAGTATAATGAAGTTGGTAATGTGCTGCACCGTCAGAGCATCGACTCGCCGTGCAAGATGGCTCCTTAGGCACGCAGGACAGCGAGGGGCTGCCTGCTTTGGATCGCCCGTAAGATGACCCACCTTAAAACGTCATATGTGTGTTGTATGAAATAAACCTGCAGCAGTTCTTTCCCATAAATATGTCTCCAGAGTTTCATTGGGTAGGAATTGTGTATATCCTTAGATCAGTCAGGAAAATCCTGGCCTTACTCCCTCCCATCTCCCAGAAATTGCTTATCCAAGGCCTCATTCTATCTAGGCTGGATTACAGCAATGCCATCTACCTGGGAGCCCCCGAAGCAACCTTCAATAAGTTACAAAGGATTCAGAACGCCGCCGCCCAGCTCCTCACCAACACTCCGGCTAGATCCTCGGCCAAACCAGCTCTGAAGCACCTTCACTGGCTCCCAGTAAGAGAAAGAGTAAAATTCAAGGCTCTCTGTCTGGCCCATAAACTCCTGCAGGATAAAGGCCCCCCCATCCTTAAAAAACGTTATCAGGCCTTACAAGGCTACAAGAACCCTCCGCTCTGACCACGAACACTTCATCACAGTTCACAGAGTGAAAACGGCGCGCACAGGCGGACGGCGATTCTCCGTGAACGCAGCCTGTCTTTGGAACACCCTCCCCCGTAAACTATGGATGGAATCAGATCACCTCCGGTTCAGGAAACTACTAAAAACCACCTCTTCCCCTGATCCCCCTTCCCCATTTCTTCCGGACAATCCACCCTCTTGACTGTCCTGGTCTCAGCGCTGGGATGCTTCCGGGTTACTATGCGCTCTACAAAACTCTAATAATAATATTAATAATAATAATATGTACAAGCGGGCGGGAGTGAATGGCAGTGTGGGCACTATAAATTGCGCATAGGTCTCATATTTACACGATACTACTTCCCAATTTTTTAAATAGTATACTTATTGCCTGGGTCAAAAATATTAGTGGGGTGTTCCACCCAGGCTTCAACAGATGCAAGGGAATTCATTGAAGGCTTTTACTACCCAGACAAAAAAGGATGATTTACAATCTTCCAGAATGCAGCGCTATCTCTCAGTAAAGCTGCCTTTTCATGCTCCTCCCAAGCATCCCTTCTGAGCTTCATTTTCCTAGCCTCAAGGGTATTTTTTTAAAATCTCCCGGCACACTTAATATCTTCCTTTGAGCGTTGGGTTTTGGTTAGTACTATTTTTAATTTTCTTTGGGTGGCTGTGCATGTAGGATTAAACCGACCATCCAGAGGGTACTTTTTGCAGGCATGGTTTAGAGTAAGCCCCTTAACTGTAGATTAGTATAAAACATCAAATGCTGCAGAAATATTCTCAGGGGTGTCATCAAAGGAGGTCAGTAATGAGATTGTGTGACCATTGTCCTTAATGAATTTATATAAAAGGCCCTCCTTATATATTCTATCCAATTTTATCCTGGTGCCTTTATTTCATGAATATGTTAGGGGCAAATTCTCCTTATGCCCTTTAGCATCAGAAAGATATGAATCAAGAACCATTACGAGTGGATTGTGATCACTAACACAAGAGATCTGAACATTATATTCCCTCAGTGATACAATTAAATTTGAGGAAAGCATAATGAAATCTATCTCACTGCCAGTAGTAGTCCTTTTATAAGTGGGAGAAAGACGTGACTCTACTGTCCTGAATTCTTTTGCACATGCCAGATATTTTAGCACTAAAACTATTTTCAGAACCTCCCCATGAGGGATGTGCTGAAATTGTAGCACATCAATCGCCTCCATCATCTAAAAACCACAGATTGATGATTTGCCATTCTCAAATGATCATGTATTATAAATCTCCTGTGCAAACTAATAGTGCCACCTTTATGTGACTATCTTGAACATTCATCATACTGGCCTCAAGGGCATCTACCACAGTAGTAACACTTGAATCAAAAATATTACTAGAAAAATGAACTAAGAAAACAAACAAAGGAATTAGGAATCTGCAATAACACCTGTTGAAATCGAGGCACAGAATCATGCACATTGGTAAGAAGACCTGTTAATTTCACATAGATCAAAAATGGCTATTCCACCTTTGGCTCTTCTTGCACGAGATGGCGTAGCTGGTCTGCACAGAGACTTAAAAACATATACACTGAAAACCTTGGTGCTGCAGGTTACTTGCAGACAAACAATGTATCAATTACTGCTAAGAGATAAACAGTCAGAATTTATCAACTTTAAGTTTATGCCAGCAATATTCCATGAGAGAAACGTAAGTCCTCTTCATACAACCAAACACCCCTTGTTATATACTCAGCCTCTCCAGTTCTCCTCCCAAATTAACTGTTAGAAATGGGTTTTCTGGTTGGCTAGGGTATGCAACTTAGCCATGCAAAATCCACAACTCTAGTCAGGATTTGGGGGATTACATGTCTAAATAACCCCTGCTCACCCCCTTGGTAGCTGAACACGAGTAGTCAGGCTTATCTCAGAGGCAATGTGTAAAGCATTTGCACATAGGACACAGTAATACAGTAAAAACACTACAAAAGGACACTGCAGCAGTTTTAGAAAAGTATCCAATATCTATCCGTGTAAAACAAGACCTCCATCTTTTGAGTTGCAGCCTACCTGTGCCCCAGATTGCTGTGAGCAGAGTCCAGGAAGTGGTAAGGAGACAGACTAGTGCTGTCTCTTCCCAAGACAAAAAGTTGTTTAAAAAACGATTTTCACTTTTTGTGTTTACTGTCTATGCCTGTGGTTGTTACAGTTTAAAATGATAGTTTTACCATGCCTGTAATTGCCTATTTTATCACCTGTGTTGTGTTTTAAATGGGTGTTTTTCCCTGCCCATGATTGCCTCCATTTAGTATATTGAATTGTGGGATTTGCAGTCCAACCTCTGTAGTTTGTCCCTCTCATTCCTTGGTGACAATTCTGTTTTCCCTCAAAATTTCTCCTTTGCTCTGCGCTAAGACCTGTATGTTAAAACAGTGCACTCCCAGCCACCATTTTGTGTTCACAAGCCAATGAAACCAGCCCCCCAGACACCTCCCCCACCCCACCCCAGTAACAGGAATTTGTCTACATCAGAGGGTGCTTCTGGGAGCTGTTTAAACTGTGTATTACTAGGGCCTGTGCAGTTCGTTTTTTGGCCAGCAGGGGGAGTAAAATTCCATTCAAACAGTATTGTTAGATTTCAAGTTAGTTAGGTCCTTACCTGCTGAAGTCCAAAGTGTGGATTGAGCATGTCTGTCTCCTATGAGATTCTGAACAGGAGAAGCAGCTTCCAACTCCTTGGCCAGCAAACCTTGTCTGAGGTCCCTGGGGCCTTATATGGTCTGCTAGTGGTTGGTACATGTCTACAATGATTGGTGGTTGTATCTGGTGTTTCTATTGGATTAGGGTTAATGTCCTCATTGGTTGGGTATTTGAGGGTTCTGATTGGTTTCTGGGTCTGTGATTTAATCATTGTAGGGTTGGGACTAGGACTAGGGTTAGGATTTCTATTGGAAGTAGGGACTAGGGCTTCCTATGATATTGGTTGTTGGGAGTAGGGTGGGACTAGGGCTAGGGTTAGACCTTTAATTGGAAGTAGCGATTAGGGCTTCTGGTGTGATTGGTTGCTGGACTAGGTGTGGGACTTAGAGTAGGGTTAGGCTTTCTATTGGAAGCAGGGACTAGGGCTACCTGTGCCATTGGTTGCATGGACTTGTTTTGGGACTACTGGTAGGCAGCTGTGGCCGTCAGTGGGGGTACCTGCAGGGTGGTGACATGGGGTGGGGGAGGGGCAGGGTGTATGTATGTATGTGTATGTACAGGAATTTCTATAGCGCAAATCACCGAGCGGTTTCTAAGCGCTTGCTTAGGGAACCCGTCCTGGTATTCCCCTGTGAGATAACCCCAGTAGGGTATCCGCAAGGTGAAAGCCAGGCATCCCGCCGCGAGGGGCCGTTGTGGAGATTAAACAAGCTATTGCCCAGAGTCGCATAGTGTGAACCCGTGAATCGAGTAGGCACCGGAGTGAGAATTGTCGAGTCCATGGACATTTTCTAGGACTCAAGACCCCGCCGAGGCGGCCCTGGTCCCGGGCTGACCTCTGCTTCCAGGTCTGCCTCCTCTAACCAGTGAGCCACACTTCTCCACGTAACGAATTTTGTTGCGTGCACTGCATCGCATTTGGTGATGCAGTGCACTCAACAAAATGTGTTTTATTTATTTAAATGTTTACTTACCTGTAAAACTCTGTAATCCATACATTACTACCCCCCACCCTGCCCCTCCCCACGTCACCGCCCCGCAGGTACTCCCACTGCCGGCCGCGGCTGCTTGTAGGGCTAGAGATCAGGGTTTTTTAACTGATTGGGTGCTTGGACTAGGGCTAAGATTGGCTGTAAGGTCCTGGTCTCCTATTGGTTCCAGATTTTAGGGCTAGTGATGTGATTGGATAATGTTAGGGCTAGGGTTCCCATTGGCTGAAGGGGTCACCTGATTACTAGGGCTATAAAAGAGGCTAGGCTTAGGGCGTCTCAGCCCGGGCGTCGAGGCTAAGGGCAGAGAGGACAAGGGCAGTTGCCTGTCTGAGCCTGTTAAGGGCAGAGAGGACAAGGGCAGTTTCCTTTTTGAGCCTGTTCAAGACTGGCCGGGACTAGGGCCATAAATGCTGCCCTTTTTCTCATTTAGCAATCCCCAGCCCACACCATCCACACCCACAAACAGAGCAACACACTCACACCAAGTGTACACCACGCACAACACTATGCACAGATTAATGTACCAGCCTGCACTACAAACCCAACCAAACCACATCTACACACTCTACTATCCCAACTACCACACATATCCACCATCACCTACAAACAGTACACAACTCTATCCTATACCACTAACCAATACACTCATCACTAACACAACACCAATCAACATCATACATAACTACATCCCATTCAGACACACTCTCCCTGCTGTAATTACACCTAACAGACCAGCTTTTATCACTAACAAACGTATAATCATCCTTCCATCAGTCGTCCAACAAACACCCTCCTCTCCCTTCTACCATAATAACACTAATACACAACACACACACTGCACACCACCACACTTTGTAACTCTTGCAACAAACCAGTCTCAGATAAACACTCTCACCTCTACTGCATTCCCTCCTACACACAACATACACTCTACTCATAAACACATCACCACCCCCTCTACGTCACATCCTCCTCTCACAAGCAATACAACACAACCAAATCCATTGCATGCAACATATACATCAG
Organism: Lissotriton vulgaris; assembly: GCF_964263255.1. NCBI lineage: Eukaryota > Metazoa > Chordata > Amphibia > Caudata > Salamandridae > Lissotriton > Lissotriton vulgaris. Next base: position 783,880,658 of record NC_141696.1, read on the forward strand.
CACCCTTTTTCACTTCTCCTCAAAAGCAAAACATATCACACACACCAGCACAACAAGATCTTCAAAGCGCAACACCTCATAATACTTACCATCACAAAATACAAACATAAACACCACCTTTCAAACCACACAAAGAATGCCAAGCTTTCACTCTTCCACCACACCTAACACAGATACAGCAATACAGCACCTCTCTTCTAACCACCTGTCATCCATTGGACAATTTAGAACATTACTATATGACCCACATGCTGCACCACCTCCCCTGACTCATACACCTTCCGCCTTAAACACACACAAAAAGCATATCCAATGCACTACCATATTTCTCATCCTGTGCCTCTATCAATATCTTTAACCTACATATACTTACCTCCTTTATGTATCTATATACTTTCAATGTAATTATGGATTTATACATTTATCACGTTCTTCTAATTCAGCATTTCCAATGCACTACCCTATTTTTCAGCCTATACTTCGCTCAATATATCTTTTAGCCCAACCTTCTGACTCACTTCAAAATTCTTCTACTACTCCTTCCAATGCACTACCTTATATCTCATCCTACACATCTATCAATATATCCTCTACATCCACTCTCTCATTTATCCCAAACCCCATACCACTACTATGATTGCCAAAAGAACCCTTTCTAGACTCTCTCCTACTCTACCCCTCCTTGCATCATCTGACACCTCTTTTACTATACCGACCCCCTAAAACAAACCTTTCTAAACTCTTTCCTCTGAGTCCTCCCCTCCAAAACTCCTTTTTACTCATCCAAAAGCCTCCTCCTATTGCTAAGACATAAAAAAAAAATCTTTCACTCTTTTATCCCTCCACTATCCTTTTCAATCGAAATTAACAGACTAACATTTTCACTTCTCAAATTCCATATTAAACTATACTAATATACTACCCAAATACCTGAATAACATATCCACTACTCAAATTACTTCATATTTTTTTTATTTTTACTATACTCATTTTCAGCATTAATCCTTTATGGGTTCCGGAGTGGCGTACTACTCGCCAGAAAAGCGATTCAACACCCATCAGGGGTAACAAGAGCTATATGAATGCAAATCTTTCTTCCCCTTTTATCCCTACGCTATCCTTCTCACTCCAAGTAACTGACTAATATCCACCACTGAAATTACTTCATATTTCATCATATTAATTCACCACTAATCCTCTCTAGGCTTCCTGAATAGCGTGTGTCAACAAGCGCTATATAAATACAAACCTTTGTTCTCCTCTATCCTTCTGCTATCATTCCAAATCCAAAACACTGACTAACCTATCCACCACTTAAAATGTACTTGCATGTTTCACTATACTAATTCAACACTAGTCCTCTATGGGTCCTGGAGTAGCGTGCTACTCACCGAAAAAGCGTTTCGACGCCTCGTCAGGGGTAGTTAGCGCTATATAAATGCAATTACAATACAATGCAATTACAATACATTGCACCCTGCCCACAGGGTACCTTGGGCCTACCTTCAGGGTGACTTAGATGTAAGAAAAGGGAAGTGCCTAGCAATTGAATGTACTTGCCAGGTCGAAATGCCAGTTAAAAACTGTGAACAGACACTGCAGGGGCAGGTCTGAGACACCTTTGAAAAGCTGCTTGTGTGGTTGGCACAACCAGTGCTGCATGCCCACTAGTAGCATTTGATTTACAGGACCTGGGCACACACAGTGTACTGTACTAGGGACTTAGTAGTAAATCAAATAAGCCAAATATGTAAACACCAATATAATAAACACAATTTACAGGGAGAGTATATGCACTTTATTTAGCACTAAATAGCAGTGGTAAAGTGCTCAGAGTCCTAAATCCAACAAAAACAAGGTCAACAACAGGAGGAGCAAAATGTCTGGGGGGGGAAACCACTGAAAAAGCCAAGTCTAACAATTACCCTTTGGATTGACCCCATAGTTAGAGCTCATTAAGTCCCCCAATACAGCTTCATCAGTATTCTTACAGTTCTGGGCAACTAAACATGCTTTAACCCCTCCAATGCTCATGACGGAGCCGCTCCGTCATGAGCATCGGCTGAGCTGTGCTCATGACGGAGCGGTTCTGTCATGGCCCTGCCGCCGCGCCTGCGCGGCTCTGATTTCGTGCCTGCGCGGCGCGTTCTATTGAGCGGGCGGGCCATGACGGAACCGCTCCGTCACGAGCACAGCTCAACCGCGGCTCGTGACGGACCGGCTCCGTCACGAGCATGCGAGCGCTGCTCGGCCCCCCCAACCCCCCGAGCGCTGCGGCGGAATTACCGCCGCCACAGCGAAGGGGTTAAAACAAGGTCAATCCGTTCTTCCGGTGAAGCCAGTGTTCAAAGGAGTGCTGTGCTTCCACATTAAAAGGTGGCCTATTTTTACAGGGCAAAAAGCATTTATGGTGATAATATTAGCTAAAAGAACCGAAGGTCTGTAAAACGAACCCAAAGGTAGGGCCTGGACCTATCCATGAGGTTCTTCTTACCATTAATACCTTGGCTGAAAAATAATCATGGAGCCAACCAGAGTTTTGTATGGCTGAATAATTTTCCTTCACCAAAGACAATAATGTCAGTACGTCCTTTAAGAGTATTCGGTATGGTGTACACTCTGGTGCTAACTGCGGGAAAGTATTTTTCCATGCTGAGAAACTCCTTGGCTTTTACGATTAACTGGAAAAATAACCCGTCATTTCCGGGGACGTTTTCCATATTGCTCCTTGGTATGAGGTGTTGGTTTCCACAACATTCTCAGGGGTTATGACCTCTCAGGTCACAGGCGGCTTGCCTACACCTTGAACAGAATGGTTTAACTGACTACCCTGAGCTTTGCGAGCCTGTTGGATGGAGGCATCTAGTTCATCTAGTTTGCAATTTAGTGTTTCCAAATTCACCAGTGTTTTGCACAGAAGTCGTTAAACACACTCTCCAGTTTGTCTAGCCTATTTGAGAGGTGGGTTGATGTATGTGATTCCAGATTCTGTAGATCTTTTACGGATAGGGCCCTCAAATAAATGGTTTGTTTCGATTTTGCACACTTCAGTCCTGTAATCATGTAGCCCTGTCATTGGACACCAAAATTCAATGCCTGTGTCTTCACTGTGAAACAATTTTCTCAATTTCAAAGATATGGGTCAAATAACTGCTAGCCTAAACTATTAACTATCTAAAGCTCCGATTAGAATAATAATATTAGGAATCAGAAAAATGATGTATAGTCAAAGACGCAGCATCAGATTACTACACTGTGCAAACACATAACAAGCTGATTCACTGTTTTATGTGGGGTAAATTTGGCAGCCATGGAAGTATGACAGATATGATTCTAAAGCCCAGATTTAGTAACATTTTGTACTGTGGTTCTGCCACTTTTTTGGCTCAGCTGCACCTCAGAGTGCTAATGGAGAGTTACAAATTTGCGTCACCATATGTGATTTGTAAAAAGAAGTAATGCAACTCAGCTCCTTGCGTTGTGTTCCATTACACTGCTTTGGTATTACATGGGAGGTGCATGGGTGTTCCCACCCATTCACCCATGAATTTTGAAGCAAATCCAGATTTAACCTGCATTAGCATCAACATGGTATGCCTACTAGAGAAAGGTGTGAATAGGAGAAATATCTTAAATTCTTCGTGTTACTTTCTCTTTCTGTGTGTGTTGCATTCTGTAACATGTAGAAAAACAAAAGAGTGTCAGAGGGTCTATCCAGTCTATGTGTGGTTCATTAAACTTACTAATAGAACAGTGTCAACTCATCTAACCGTGATGGGGAAAATTGTTGGATACCAGTGATCACTTACAGGATATCCATCAAACAAAGAGGAATATGCCTCTAAGGGTTGTCTTTGTACAGGAAGGTATGCCTTCTTTAACAAAAACAATCCTGCCCTTCACACAAGCAATCTTGCGTTGTTGTGCAAGGGTGCTTGCGTTGGCACTAGGCAGCAACAAGTGCCCCAGGCAGGAAGAGAGATGAACAGCACAATATCTTTGTAAATATGTGCTGTTCAGCTGTGTGAATGAACTTTTAGTAAATCAAACTTTAAGTGTCGCTTTTGCAGCTGTAGAGTCGAAAGTCTAGCTCCTGAAATCTGCTGTTGCCCAGGCTTTATAAGTGTGCGTAACAAAAAACATCTTTACCCAGGCATGGACTACGGTCATGTAGAGTCACAACTATAACCTGATTTAATTGTCACGATTAACTTGCTTTTGTCAAGTTGAGGAACACAAGGAGCACTAAACTGGAGCATCTTCGAGGTTCACCTCAAGAATTACATAAACGAATGTATAGTTAAAGTTTGTATACATTAATGGATTTTATTTGCATTATTGATTACTATTTTTTTACTAATAATATAAGTGCTATTGTATTCACTATAAATAAAGTCTAATTTGTTTTACATTAATGGCATTTTCAGGCCCACTGGTGTGAATATTATGGTACATAAACAGGAATTTGTCAAATGTGTGCATACAGGAAATTGAATATTGTAAATCCTAAAATGGGCGGAAATTCTCAATTTCTCAATAGGGATTTTATTATTTGCTAAATAAATTGGCACATAGACTATATTGGTAGAATTTCCAATGACATTTGTATTAAAAAAATCTGTCAATACGAGACTTAACAATAATTTATGGGTCTATTGTAGTATGAGTGTTTGGTAAACGTTGCGTTTTTAAGCTGCATTTGTGTGAAAACGCGTTAAAAGTATCATGCAGACATCCAAATTGCGTCAAACTTTGCTCAGCAACAGATTTACATTTGCGTAATGATTACAACAATTCCTAACAGCCAAAGTTATGCTAAAGCAGTTGATTGTATGCACGAGCACCAAACCACGCCATTCTTGGTGCTTCCTCCCGAGCAAGACGACAGCAGACAACCTCTCCACAAAGCTGTCTGACCTAATGATTTAGAAGCAAGGCTGTTGCCACTCTTCCTTCTGCCCTGATAAAGATCTCTTTGTGAGAGAATGGAATGACTTCCACATGTGTTCGACGCCCCGTGACTTCCACAGCTCGGGTTTCTCACTGCAAACATGTTTCAGCAGCTTGGGGGACAGCGCTGCGCAAATACCCGCGCTCTGCCCTCCCGCGGTGTGAGATGATCGGATAACAATAACAGCCGAGTCCTCGTGTTAGATAACCGGAGCATGAACGCTGCAAGGTAAACTTCTCACTTCGGCTGGACAAGCCCGTAAAGGGATTTTCAAAACGAGGCTGAAGTGAAATAAGTACAATGTGGGTATGTTTTATTCAGAATCCTTTGACACTAATCCACCATTTTATTTATCTTGGGTGACATTACCTTTTGTTTCGAATTCCCTGTCCATGAAATAATCTTGAAGCACGTTCCTTGTAATTAATGTCTGCAGAAGTCTGGCCTATTTTCATACCAGAGCGTTAGGATTTTTCACAAGGCAAAAAAAAGGCAACCTTGTCCCTTCCCAAAAATGTGACGCACATCTCGTTGTTGTAAAAGTATTATCTCAAATTGAAAGATGAGGGTCAAATAACTCGGTGGTAGCCTAAACCATTAATAATCAAAATACTGCGTAGTCAAAGCTGCAGTATCAAATACAGCACTGTGAGAAAATACACCACAAACTGATCCAACCTTCCTACATTTTCTTTTAATTGTTCTACAAAAACCATCCAATACGTTTTCTCAAAGGGCCCAACTATTTTTGTGTTATAGCAAAGTTCGTGTGCTTTTGGCAACAATTACAAGGACCAGCATATTCTAAGTAAAATTAGAAAATTATGAAACTAGAAACTTAAGGATAAAAACATTTCAGCAAAAATGAGCAGTATAAAGTTTATGAGTTTCACTGCCATACTACACTTCTTCAAGACAGAGTGCACAACTAGTTTTATATGAAAAAAGAAACATTTTAAAGCTGGAGGACTCACAAGAACCTTCCACAGCCATTGCGATGCCAAAAACTGCATAGCGCTGAATTGAAAAAAAACAATATTTAATTGCAAGCAACGTTTGGTATAAAACCACAATTTTGTTATTTCTATTTTATATGCCATCAGATTTTATTATGGAACTTAGGAGGAAATCTTTATTTTTGAAACAGCACTTTTGGAATGAGCAGATCTTGATTTGGGCTATACAGCAGTTAAGTCTTACGGGTTAGATATTTTGGAAGGTAATGTGCCCATTGCCTGCCAAAGACCACTTTGTAAACGTACATTTCCAATCCTAATAACTAATTCCTAATCCTAATATTTCATGAACAGTTAGCTGCTGTACCACGGCCAATCCATACTCTCCTCTTAAAAGAGTTGAAGAAAGAATGAGAGCAGCAGCGGCCCGTGCAGGTAAGAGCGGTAGGCCCGGGTTGGGGGCAAGGGGGGGTTGGTCCGACAGACAACAAGGGAAAATTCGTTATTTCTTTAATTTTCCCTCGTCATCTGTCCAAATCACGGCGCACTAGGCCCCACTGCTCTTACCTGCACCGGCCATGGCTGAATGAGAGTGAAGAGTTCATTCCTTAAATTGTTCTCATATAAAAAAAAAACACTCACAAATAAAACAAACATTGGCAAAGCCAGAAGGTCTGGCCATTCCCATACCTGCAGTGTCTCAAGGCATTAGTAGGTGTCCCTCTCAAGCCAAAAGCAACAGCCTGAAGATTTTAACAAGGCTGCAGTCGTTCACGACTTGACTAGATGTACTACTCGAGACAAATGCAACTGCATATCAAGTCATTCACAAATCAGTAGTACCTCAAGTCCTTTTTGATGTCTCCAGTAAGACAGACCCAACAGCTTGAAGTCCTCACAAATCTGCAGTACCTCAAGTCCTTACTAGATGTCCCTCTCGAATTAGATGCAGCTGCTTCAAATATCCTTCACAAAGCTAAGGGAGTAAGGCTTCAACATAAAAAAATAGATATGCACTTTTGCTACGATAATTAATTATGTTTTTTCTTTACAATAATTAAATATTCCGAGACTGTTATGTTGTGATGATTTAATATTACAACTTTCTATGAATGCTTCAGGACTATGGAACACTTGTGATGACAGCCTAGTATATACAGGTAGTAGCAGTCACTGGTAAATTAATCTAGCCTTATAGCCCGCCGTAGCGGGCTGTATAGGCTATTAAAGGCCTGCTCCAGCAGTAAAGGGAGCAGGACTTTAATAGCCTCTATAGCCCAGCTACGAAGGGCTATAAGGCTATTAGAACATTATGCTACTAGAGGGCAGAATGTTCTAACAAATTGAACAAAGGCCTCTCGGAGCCCAAGGAGATTAAAATCCCCTCGGGCTCCAAGTGGCCTTTGATTAAACAACATTGGAATGTTGCTCGGCGGGCCTTTACCGCCAGTAGAAGCACGGAGCACTCCATTGTCTGCAACGGAGTGCTCCACAATCCAATGTTCTAATGCGCCTTACACCTTATTCTTAGCTTATTCTTATTCTTGCTGTTTGTTGCTAGGCATGTCTGTCACTAAATGGCAGTTTCTTTTTTTCTTCTTCTTTAAATCTGTTTATTAAAATACATGGATATTTGGTGATGTTGATAGCGCGCGCAGGTCACCCGACTCTTTATTTTACCAAACATACACACTTGGGCCCATAACGTGTTTACTATTTTATGAATCAGGCAACCTACACGCTGCTATTCAGCAATTCGAGTTTCCTTTCTATTTAATTTGTGTACCTGACTTACCAATCCTCATCACAGGTACCTATGATCACGACAGATCAGGAGCTAGCAGGGGTAAACAGATAATTCTAAACAAAATATTTTGTGCATTTGAATAATGATGTATACCTTTCAATAACCACAAACACAGGAAGTTTTCAAATCTTTATCTAGTTACCAAAATTAATTTCCATATGCCATGAGACTGAGATTTACGCAGATCAGACTATCAATGATTAAGATCAGAAGTAAGGTATAGCTATGAATCAAAGCAAGTAACATTTAAGATTTTCAGGATTCTAAGGTTGGAAATAAGGAATACACTTGGGTACTATAGACTTCTCAATGTTACTAAAGGCAGGTAAAGAAAGGGAACATTCTAATCAAGGTGATTTCTAATATACTAGAGGTCTAAGGAACCACGTCACTCCTAAGAGTTTTTATATCAATAGGTACTTATTCTCTAAAGGAGGGGAAAAATGGAACATACTGCATAGGAAACAGATTTAGAAGGTTTGACTAAAGGTAAGGGGAAAATATGGAACATGCTAGTAAATACTTTGCATGAAAGCAACTTTTATATGAAGACAGGAAATAACATCGGCAAGATTGCTTTATTTGGAAAATAGGAGAGAAAAGATTTAGAATAGACGAACACCCACACAATTATATTTACCTAAAACAGGACGGACGCTAACCCTGGCCACGGGTCAGTTAGGAAAGGCGGGAAAGGACCCTCAAGGACTTAGAATGCCAGTAGGCGAGCAGGTACAGCTCATGGACAGTCAGGACAGGATAACCCCAGGATTAGGATCAGGACCGGACTCATCAAAGGGTACGACTAACACCTGCAGCTTCGGATGCAACGCCTGCGCTACGCCCTCTCTGCAAGGAATCTGCCAATAACCCCGATTGGGTTCTCGAATCTCCCAGTAAAGTGCTTCGCCAGCACTTAAGGTTTCTCCACCCCAGACTGAGTTTGTGGAAATTACGGACAGAGTGCTCCGCAGCTCTCTGTATCAATCACCTATAGAGTTCGTAGGGTCAGTGACAGGTCAGCTACTCGGACAAGTCGGACAATTTCTCTAGCTAAAACTAGACTAGTTATACTGTTTTCGGGTCAGTGGACCACCCACAAATGTTGCAAATGAAAGGATCCCCAACTTCGGATTGGACAAGAGAGGTGGTTAGGTCATTGTCACCACCTAGAATTTGGTGTTCTCATAATTAATATGTAATATTTTGAACCCACCCCTTACATTCCAGTTCCCATGGCATAGGAATGTAGAGTACAATAGGACACACAGTAAACTATCAAAATTGTATCAACTTCAGGTACAGTCGAAGTCTTCTCCTGGAGCAGAGGTTGCTTTCCCAGGAGCATCTGAGCTCCGGCAGCCAGCTGGCTTAGTTCCACTCCTGCGCAATTCGTTTTCTCCCTCATCACGTGGTTAGGGTGACATGGGCTTCAAAGATGGAGTGGCGCACAGCTCACAGGTCCCCAAAGTGTGTCACATGAAAAGTAAGCGAAAACAATTTAGAAACACAAAAAAAATGAATACACTGTATACCGTGATCGGCTATATTACACCCCTTACTGTATAGTAACTATAGCATTAGGAGTTAAGCGGAAATAACAACAGTGCGAAAGAAGCTGTGGCAAGCGAGCTGCGTGTTAAAACAAAGCGGCCATTTTTTAGTACTACAGCGCATGTGCGAAAAATCCCTCCAGAACTGCGAGTGCGTCACATCACGTGGGTATAACCGACGCATGCGCAGACTAGAAACCTGCGAAGCCGCGATCAGTCAGTAGGCAAGCGTTGTTAGGATTAGAAAACACATAGGCAAGCGTCTTTGGGACACCCGCGTGTAGTGTAAAAGTGCAATATTAATACACAAAACAATTTGATTATAACATTAATGATTATTTGAGGTTCATGAGTCCAGCAAGTCGCGTAACGTGCGAATCCTTGCTCTATCAATCCCCTCTTTGATGATATTTACTATCATCACTATTAATGGAACCAGATGCCAACTTTTTTTCTTTCACATCTCATTAATCTCAATTTCAACAAATGTGTTGTTTATCCTTTTTTCTGCATCTTATTAGGATGGAAATTCTTGGCTTTTTTATAAATCTGATTTTTCAGCTCTTCTAATTCAAGCTCATCAACATTCCTTTTCACTCCTCTTTTATTCACAGCATACTGCTTTCTGCATTTTTGACATTTGCAGCAAATTATTATGATCAGCACAATTAAACTTATTCCTGCTATTGGCATCAGTATTTTACTCACAAGACTTTTACCTATGTTAGAAAACCAACTACCTACAGAGGAGAGACCATCAGTTAGTCTCTTCCAGGCGCTATCAACCTCCAGTGGTTTGAGTTTCTTTTCCAAATTAGTAATGTTTCTCACATATTTTTTAATTTCAACACTCTTATCAGGAATGTAAGTGCAACAATGTTGCGCTTTCAACATCCTGCAGACTCCGCCCTCTTTTGCCAATAAGGTGTCAAGAGCAAGTCTATTTTGTAAAACCATTGATCTGATCGCAACCATTTCAGTATTGACCAGTAGGAAACCAGCAGCAGTGTCAGTAGATAACCTATCCACTACTGTAGATAATTTGCAAATACGGTGAGTATTCAGAACCACTCCCACTCCAGGTATCAGTGCACTAAATCTATCACCTATAATTTCTCCTACACTTTCTCTTCTACTACGTACTAAACCATTAGTATTTTCATTGCTTCCAGCGGCGTCATTCACATGGTATATTTTCGGGAAGACAATGCCAAAATAGCAGCTTCCATACCAGTGATCCGGCAATTTGAAATAAGCCTTGTTCCCACATATATAATAAATTCCGGGAAACACAGGTTCTGACCCATTTTTGAAACCCCAACCTCCAATTACCTGGTAATTGTGTTCGCATTCACTGGAACCGATGAATATATTATTATAATAACTAGTCTTTTCTCTACAAAGACAGTGTTTCCCTTTTCTTTCGAAGTCCAGCAACAGTGCAGCATTAGCTTCACCATTTGAGGTGCTTTCCATGTTTTCTGCCCATTTAGGGGTTTTCTGTCTTTTATCATTTGCCTTTCTCTGGAAACTCTCCCTTCTTTTCTCTGCCATGTTTAAAAACATTTACTCTTCTTCATGTAATGAACAGGTTAAATTATATCTGTGTGCTTCACCTAAATCTATTTCACCTATTGTTAGAAAGTATTCTCCCATATAACGGGTCACGTCACTTTTTGTGTGTACAATGTTCAGATTTCCTCGAATAGGAAGTTCAGAAAATATTACGTCAGTGTTAGAATAGTAATACTGTAAAGTTCCTCTATAAAATAAGCTTGCTAAAATACTACAAGAAATTCCATAGGTTAGGGGTAAATGGTGATAGGTCACACCTTCAGCTACAGAAGTGGGTAGCTTCATGCACACATAACAGTCCTCTATTTCCATAGCTTCTACATATTTTATTAGAAGGTTTGCGAATACATTTAAGTGTGTACTGCTCATCACTTCTTGTATGATGTTTGCTTCTAGCAATCTATTTATTTCAATGGCAACTCCAGCTTTTACTTTTGCGTTCATTTTATACTGCTTGGTATTTGGGTAAACTGCATTTGGTTTTATGGCTATTTGAATCGGATCTACATTTGCCATTAATCCTACATCTTTTCCGGTGAAATCTTGTATGGTTAATTTCTTAATTTCTGAATCAGGCTTTAGTAACATTAATTTGTAAAGTCCATCTTCATCGGGGGTCTGAATTTCAACGCCTTTTGGTGTGCAAAAGATGATACAGTTCATTTTGCACAACAAATCACGTCCTAATAAGTTCACAGGACTGGAATCACAGACGACAAATCTGTGCATTTCTTTAAAATTCCCTATGGAAACCTCCATTGGTTCAGTTACTGGAGTACTGATTATTTGATTTGACACGCCCACTACTCGGATAGCTTCTCCCGAGAGGGGTAGGTTTGGAACGTCTGCTGTTCTCACAGTAGAACGGGTAGCACCAGTGTCCAACAGAAAGGTGACGTAATTTCCTTCAACCTTTCCTTCAATGTATGGCCCTGTCTGGTCTACCGGTAAGGAGGCGCCAAGTACGCACTCCTCGTCCTTCCCTCTCAGGCCCCGTCAGTAAGGTTCATCACAGAGGAATGTATCATTCAACAGGAATTGCGAGGTTGCTGCATTTCTATCCTCCCTTTTTTCCCATACCTCGACCTCCTCATTCTGCTGAGTTTGGTTCCTATAATTAGGCCTAGGTGCACGAGGCAACTGATTCTGTTTTACCTGCTGTTGGGTCTTTCGTGGCCCCTCTTTCTGCACCTGTGGATTTAAATCATTGTTTTGTGCGTTACCGTGCTGTAACATTGGACATTCTTCTCTCCAGTGCCCTATCTGACTGCACCCGTGACAGGGGAACTTCTTCTTGGCCTCCTCTCGACTCATTTTTATTCGGGGCTTCCCTCCTCCCCAGAGTTTGTGTTCGGGGCATTATTATTCACTTTACTTAACTGTTTTTCTTGCTGTTCGGCCAGTTTTACTTGTGCCCACATGACCTTCTCCTTTAGGGCTTTTCTTTTGTTCTCCATCTCATCTTCGCAATATTTTACGTACTTCAGGACCTCATCTATGGGTTTTCCCTGCCAACAGATTTTATTATCCCTAATCCACTGTGAGATTTCAGGTCTCAACCCCAACACGAATCGGTCAATGAAATGAGTCATATCCTTCATTTCAATGTTATCGATTCCACTGTAGGTTTTGAATACCTGTAGCAGTCGTTCATAGTAGGAATGAACAGTTTCATCACGATTTTGGGTAGTTCTATCTATACGGGTCCAATCCGTTTCCTTTGCTGGCACTTTCTCTTTTAAGTATTGTATTACTTTGTCATATTTTCTCATCATCTCCGGCGAGGGAGCTCCGGTTCTGGAGTCTCTCTCATACTCTTCACTGGGCCAATCAACTGCAATTTTGCATTCTGTCCACAAATCCACAGGAACAACAATGTCGAAGAACCCATCTAGGTCCTTCAGGACACACTTTTGGACCTTAACGAATCTCTCGACCGTCTATACCACTCTACAGGCTTCTCTCGTAATTTAGGGAAATCATTGGTAAATGACACAATATCCTGTCGGGACCATGGAACATGCACATATTTCCCACCTGGTACTTCTCTCATGGGATACAAATTTTCTGCCTTGTCAACTTCCTTTAGGACATATTCAGAAGTCTTTGGCCCGGCCTTACTATCTTCCTTTTTCTTTGCCCATCTGGTTTTCCATTTTTCTAAGTCCCCCCATTTCTGCAGTAAATTCAACAATTCTTTTATCCGTACCTTTTTCCTGATACATTAATGTTCTCCAGGTCTTTGTCTGAAAATGTGGTTCTGTATGGCTTTTGTAAGACTTTGGATTTGCTAACATCTATTCCCATATTGGCTGCAGTGTCCATTAGTTTCTCATGGAACACTCTGGTGTTTCGGGTAAGGCTCTTGCTTATAAACAGTAACTCCTCCTCACTAAGAGTGTTCAATCTGTCTAATCCCACATTTCCAGCTATTAGTTCCTCCATTTCTATTCTTAGTTTGTAAATATCTAAAGGTTTGGGCTGGGGAGTTTCCTTTTCTAATTCTCGGGTCCATCGATCTAGTTCCTCCGGAGTCACTACTGTGGCACTCCGGGTCCCTGAAGATGTTTTTATTAGGACTTCCTTGGCCCTGGCCTGAGTTTGCGTTTGTGGTATACTACTTTCTGGCTCCCTTATGGGCAGATCCATCAGGGAGATTACAGATTCGCATTTGCTTGCCTGATCATCAACTATGAGAGGCTCTCTTCTGGGCTGGGCTACAGGTGGTGTAATGACTGGTGTTTTTTGGACTAGCGTGTCTATCCCCATAAAGAGGAACAACGGGATCAATAGGTACTGGAATTGTCAGGGCTTCGGGACTGGGATTTATCTGAGCTATGGTCTGAATGAGTTCATTTCGCTGTTTTATCAAGGCTTCCTTTTCTCGTTCATGTAAAGCCCTGTCAACTGATGCATCATGTAATACTTGTGGAACTAAAGGAGGATACAGACTCGGGGCAGTTGGGGCTGTCCCACAGAATCTCTCCTCACCGAACGGTCTATAATTTGGGACAGTAGGGTCAGGTCTACAAAATCCGTCTCCACCAGTTTGCCTATTGCCTATTCCTGCTGTATCTGTTTCACTAGCACTTCTCCTTCTAGGAGGTCTAAAGAATGGATTTTTCGAGCTCAAAGACCTGGATTCCTCATCATATGGCGGTGGATTTTTCATAAACAAATCCTCCAAATATTCATCTTCCGAATCACCCATAGTCATTAGGTGTCGGGTTTTCTCTGTGCTTTTTCTTCCCTCAGGCTCATTTATCCCAAATACTGGAAATAGTCCCTCGACCATCATATTCTGTCTCCACTGTTTCATCTTTTTCTCCTTGGTTTCTCGCTGCAATTTTGGATACCATTTGCTTACTCCTTTATCCATTCGGGGTCTGTCTCGCTCTAGAGCCTCATTCTCCCATTCCTCTAAAGCCTCATATTGCGTTAATCTGGGTCTGGGGTGTAGGTCATTCATTCGGGTCCTCCAGTTAAACAGGATTCTACTGTTAAAGGTACCATCGAGAGGAAGCAATAGGATTCCGTCATCTTCGGTATACTTTACCCAATTCTCCAACCATACACAGGTATGATACCCTTTGTCAAACATCATAAATGATGCGGGAGTATTAGGTGGAGGAATAATCACACCCTCTCTAGTTCTGATAGGTTTGTCTTTCCTGAAATAATTCTTGATTTTGTCAGCAAATGACAACTTTCTCTTATTTCCGTACATATTGTAAGGTCGACCTCTTAGCATCTGCTCCTTATGAAACCCTAGATTTTTCGGATCAGGTAAAAATTCGGGATACCACATACACCTCGTCAAGCTGTCTTCAAGCTCAGAGTGCGTAATTTTGTTTATAAATGTGCTTCCAATGCTAGCACGTCTTTCACTTCTCAACAACCAATCAACACGGAGGTTGCAAATATTTTCGACCAATGGGTGCGTGGCCTTTTCGCGAGACGCGGTCTCACGCTCCGGCACTCACCCCTCCTTTACAATACTAGCTTCGTGACACACCCGTCGCCTCAGCCAATACCAGTGCCGCACGGAGTGACGTCAGCACAGCTCCGCAACTGACTCCCTCCTTCACAAGGTAACGGAAACTTTGAATTATTTTCTTAAAGTGCAAGTGCTCTATTTAGTTCACAACGTATAACATTCGCCACTGTACTCGAGTGCCTAAAAGTAAGATTTGTTTCACTGCAAGTAAACCTCTTTCGGCTACTTTTCATACACTACGGATAGACCCTTCTGCCTACCATTCACACAAGCATTAGAGAACCCTCTACTTCTTTTGACTCATCCCCTCTTTCTGGGATATATACTAAGTCTAAAGTTTCACTAGCAAACTCCTTTGCTACCATTCAAGCTCCGATGAACCTACTACTCCTTCCAAATGTGACCCTTACTATGTTATATCACAACTGAAGTTTCATTAGCGATCTTGCTACTATCATTTATTCAATAATTCATACAGAAAACCCTAATTAGCGCTTCCAGTCCTGCCTGACCATGCACTAATCTTCCTCCCAGCCAGTGACCTCTCCGCGGAGTGGATTCTACTCACCACCCGCTATTCTATTTCCCCCGGGGATTCCAGACAACATATAACAGTTCACTAACAAGTTGTTAATATACACTTAATATAGCAGCATTTCATAAAATATAATTTCAAAACATTTTATAACATTTACAAAGCAATATTTCCAACCGGTATTAGCAGAAACTATTTTTAGCAGCAATAACATTTTAGCAGCACATGTTATAGATTCACGGTTTATTCACAAAACATCTTATCTGCCTATCTTAACTAGTCCTAACCATTCCTCTGCTAACCAGAAAATTACTGATAGCGCGCGCAGGTCACCCGACTCTTTATTTTACCAAACATACACACTTGGGCCCATAACATGTTTACTATTTTATGAATCAGGCAACCTACACGCTGCTATTCAGCAATTCGAGTTTCCTTTCTATTTAATTTGTGTACCTGACTTACCAATCCCCATCACAGGTACCTATGATCACGACAGATCAGGAGCTAGCAGGGGTAAACAGATAATTCTAAACAAAATATTTTGTGCATTTGAATAATGATGTATGCCTTTCATTAACCACAAACACAGGAAGTTTTGAAATCTTTATCTAGTTATCAAAATTAATTTCCATATGCCATGAGACTGAGATTTACACAGATCAGACTATCAATGATTAAGATCAGAAGCAAGGTATAGCTATGAATCAAAGCAAGTAACATTTAGGATTTTCAGGATTCCAAGGTTGGAAATAAGGAATACACTTGGGTACTATAGACTTCTCAATGTTACTAAAGGCAGGTAAAGAAAGGGAACATTCTAATCAAGGTGATTTCTAATATACTATAGGTCTAAGGAACCACGTCACTCCTAAGAGTTTTTATATCAATAGGTACTTATTCTCTAAAGGAGGGGAAAAATGGAACATACTGCATAGGAAACAGATTTAGAAGGTTTGACTAAAGATAAGGGGAAAATATGGAACATGCTAGTAAATACTTTGCATGAAGGCAACTTTTATATGAAGACAGGAAATTACATCGGCAAGATTGCTTCATTTGGAAAATAGGAGAGAAAAGATTTAGAATAGACGAACACCCACACAATTATATTTACCTAGAACAGGACGGAGACTAACCCTGGCCACGGGTCAGTTGGGAAAGGCGGGAAAGGACCCTCAAGGACTGGAAATTACGGACAGAGTGCTCCGTAGCTCTCTGTATCAATCACCTATAGAGTTCGTAGGGTCAGTGACAGGTCAGCTACTCGGACAAGTCGGACAATTTCTCTAGCTAAAACTAGACTAATTATACTGTTTTCGGGTCAGTGGACCACCCGCAAATGTTGCAAATGAAAGGATCCCCAACTTCGGATTGGACAAGAGAGGTGGTTAGGTCATTGTCACCACCTAGAATTTGGTGTTCTCATAATTAATATGTAATATTTTGAACCCACCCCTTACATTCCAGTTCCCATGGCATAGGAAGGTAGAGTACAATAGGACACACAGTAAACTATCAATATTGTATCAACTTCAGGTACAGTCGAAGTCTTCTCCTGGAGCAGAGGTCGCTTTCCCAGGAGCATCTGAGCTTCGGCAGCCAGCTGGCTTAGTTCCACTCCTGCGCAATTCGTTTTCTCCCTCATCACGTGGTTAGGGTAACATGGGCTTCAAAGATGGAGTGGCGCACAGCTCACAGGCCCCCAAAGTGTGTCACATGAAAAGTAAGCGAAAACAATTTAGAAACACAAAAAAAATGAATACACTGTATACCGTGATCGGCTATATTACTGTATAGTAACTATAGCATTAGGAGTTAAGCGGAAATAACAACAGTGCAAAAGCAGCGGTGGCAAGCGTGTTGTGTGTTAAAACAAAGCGGCCATTTTTTAGTACCACAGCGCATGTGCGAAAAATCCCTCCAGAACTGCGAGTGCGTCACATCACGTGGGTATAACCGACGCATGCGCAGACTAGAAACCTGCGAAGCAGCGATCAGTCAGTAGGCAAGCGTTGTTAGGATTAGAAAACACATAGGCAAGCGTCTTTGGGACACCCACATGTAGTGTAAAAGTGCAATATTAATACACAAAACAATTTGATTATAACATTAATGATTATTTGAGGTTCATGAGTCCAGCAAGTCGCGTAACGAGCGAATCCTTGCTCTATCAATGTTACAAATACATATGTATTAGGCGACACTTCTAATATGACCTGTTATATAAAGCATAATAATGCAGCATTATAATTGTCTCCATGTACAGTGTTTTTTTAACCAAAAAAAGAAACTACGTGCTTAACCATTTGGAACAAACCCACTCTACTCTTCCCACCCCTTTACCCAATATATAGGAGTCATCTGCCATTCGCCCTAAATCCGGTGGTACATCCTTGCAGGTACATAAGCTTCACATTACTGTAGGGGAGCCCTTTCAAAGTCTCATCAATGCTGTCTCCCAAACCCAAATGTCTAGATAAGAATTAGATATGTGTGCAGTTATCTATATGTAACAGGGGTAAATCATGCTAGGTGGATATTATCTTTGATGATGTCTTTGAACTTCTCCAGGATCATATCCCAGGCCTGGGCGATTAAATGTTTTCTCAGGCTTGCTTGTCCTGTCTGTGAAGCAGTGCACTCTCCGCTCGACCCCAATAGGCCACTGATGGTGCCCAAGTTGATAAGCTAGGAGCCGTAGATTGTTTCCAAAGCAGTGTAATGGAACGCACTGCTATAAGAAGGGCCAGGTTCAATTTATCAAGTGTTTGGGAATTAAATATTCTGCTTCCATGGCAAAGATTATTCAGATAAATTTAGAGGATTTTCATCATAATCCTTTAAATGTCGAAGAGATGGTCTCCATTATATTGGTGTTGGTGGGGCAGGTTGGCTACTTTTAATATGTCCATGTTACCTATAAAATTACCCCCTCAATATGGGGGCGGAGCTAGCTCACAACCAGGATGGCTGCTTGAGCCGAGAGCTCCCCCGTCTCCGTCACTATCCTGGTAAATATCCTGCGTGTAGCAGTGATCTACGCGTACCTGCTTGCCTGATCTGTGCCCCTTGACAACTGCGGTCGCGCCTGGCGAGGATCCGGCCACTGAACCCTACCGGTTAGACTGCGGTGAGCTGCGGGGCCTAAGCGCGCTGAGGGACGTTGTGAGACGGAGCCTGCTGGGGCCGGGAGTCGATCTGTGCCCTCTGGATGGCGGTGACCTACTGGCTGCGACCCAGATGCCTGACGGCACCCTGTGGTTATCTGCTGTCTCTTGACTTGCCCTGATACCCCACTATCTGCTGCGATGGGGGACGGGCTGCCGCCTGGTGAGGGTCCGGCCACTGAACCCTACCGGTTAGACTGCGGTGAGCTGCGGGGCCTAAACGCGCTGAGGGCCGTTGTGAGACGGAGCCTGCTGGGGCGGGAAGTCGATCTGTGCCCCCTGGATGGCGGTGACCTACTGGCTGCGACCCAGATGCCCGACGGCACCCTGTGGGTATCTGCTGCCTCTTGACTTGCCCTAATACCCCCCTATCTGCTGCGACGGGGGACGGGCTGCCGGTGGAGCGGAGCCCACGGGAGAGTGATCCTGCCCAGTGGCTGCGGTGCACTGCGCGAGTGCCCGGCTTCTGACGGGCCTGTGGAACTCTGGTGCTTGGTGGAGGAGCGCCGCCTGCCGCGACCGTGTGGCCAGAGCTGTGATGGAGGAGGCCCTCTCTGTGACCCATGGGCTGTTGTGTGCCTTGCCTGCCCCGCTGGCGGTGGCCTGGTGGAGATCGGCCCGACGCCTGATTTCACCTGCGGGGAGAGGCCGGTCTACCTGCAGTTTACTGCTGCCCCCTGCCTCTCCGAGTGATCCTGTGGTGGAGAGCCTTACACCAGAGACCTTTTGAGGCGTCACCCCTGGCCAGCGCCCAGTTGCAGCCACAGACGAGCTGCGGAGACACTGAGGGCCTGACTGCGAATTGAAGGCGACCTGTAAGTGCAGCGCTGTGCTGGCGCAGAGCCGTGGACAACAGCTGGGTCCCTAGGGTTAGCCTCGCATCTGGACTTACATTGTGCGGTTCCATTGGCGGACTAAATGGTGCGGCGAGACCCTTCTGGTGGTAAGGTTGCACGACGCGGGAGGTGAGCCGGGAGATCATTATCATTGTGCGCTAACCAGGCTCTGGTGGGGGGTCGGCCCCAGTGGACATATTCTCCCTACTAATAAGGTACCTGGCACTGTACGCCAACTTATATGACACGTAGGAGGGCTCCTGAAGCCTGCAGCTCGTGACCAGTGCGGAGAGCCACCGCCCCTCCTGGCGCCTTCCGAGTGTATTCGGGGTCTTGTGCTGTGGGCTTCCCTGTTGCGGTTCCGACTGCTATGTTGGAGGTCTGAGTGGGGCTGTTATTGGGCACGATGCATAGTCCCTCTTCTACTTGAATGAGATATCTGTCTGATTCCTGCTGCAGGCCCGTGCCTTGCCTGTGCTGCCCCGCGGCCTGTGGTCCATACGTCTGTCGCGCACCTGACTGGTGAAGTGGGAGCTGCGCCCCTGGCTTTTGGTGGCCCTTGAGACCTACGTACTTGTCTTTAACCCAACGGCTGCGGAGCACCTGATAGCGCTGCAATGGAGCGGCCAGACAGGAATCAACCCAAACTGTCTTTTGACAACAAGAGATCCAAATCTAGTGATCCTAGACAGACACACTGGGCAACTCGTCTGAGCCAGATATTTGTGGCATACTCTTTGCCTTGGAAAAGAGCCTACAGGGCGGGATCGCCTCACTGGGATCAAAGATCGACGCACTCACCTACCGCATGGACCGGATAGCGGAAAGGCTAGATAAACATGCAGAACGGATCGACATGTCTGAGCGTCGCATTTTCTAGGTGGAAGAAGCACAGACCTCTCTTGATACAGAACACAAGCAACTAGGCAGAGTGCTCCAACTCCTGCAGGACAAAACTGAGGACCTCGAGGCCCGGTCCCGAAGATGCAATATTCGCATCACGGGTTTGCCGGAAACCACACAGACTGGAAATATGGAGCTCTTTGTGGAAAATCTCCTAAAATCACAATTGGGAGACTCAGCCTTCTCAGGGATGTTTGTCGTCGAGCGAGCTCACCACTCCCTGGGACCCAGACCAAAACCGGTGGCGCCCCCACGGCCAATAATTGCTAAACTTCTTAATTATAGAGATAGGGACATGGCACTGAGACTAGCCTGGGAGAAACAACCATTGACATATGAGGGCTCAGCAATCTCCCTTTTTCCTGATTTCACTGCAAGGGTACAGGAGGCGCGGAGACAGTTTGTGCCAATGAAACTCCAGCTTCGTGAAATAGGCACGGACTATGCGATGCTATACCCTGCGAAGCTACAAGTCAACAGGCAGGGGAAGTCCATGGTCTTTACCGACCCTAGAGCTCTCCAGAAGGCCCTCAAGGAATGGTGCAGGGAAATGAGGCAACCCCCAGAATGCGAACAACATGCGGAGGCTACAGAAGGCTCCCTCGATGAACAGGACTGAACCGGGAGATTGGTTATTGTGCGACCTACAACAAGCCTCTGTTTCTGTGTGCTACAGAGGAATAGATGTGAGAGTATGCTGTGGGAAAAGTTCTCTTGGGGACCACCTCTGGACATACATTGTTTCCTGTGCACCACTCATTTTCCTGCTGGATATGATGTGACGGAAGATTCTCGAGTCGGGCACCTGAGCCACATTCTTGCAGAGGTGCGCTAATAGCACTGTTGTTGCCCTTACCTGACGGTCCTGCTGCATAGCGCTTTCTCCAGTCACAATGACGAGCGCTTGGATTCCCCCATGTACTCTAAAACAGCGGAACTTAGAACGATGCCTATTATTATGGACTGGGTGACCGCTTGGGAGGGCACAAGGCACTGTTGTTCTCTTTTTTGAGAGTTTTTGAGTGATAACTGTGATCACACGCTTTCTATTTTTCTTTTGTCTAGGAGGCGGGGGGGGGGGTACCTCACGGCAGCATGACACAATGTGACGAACAGTCTTTGTATTTTTGTACTGCCGGCTACCTACGCCCCGCGTGCATTACACTTCCCTGAGTAGGGTTTCTTTTTTTTTTCCAATTTTTCTGGGGAGGAGGGAGGAGGGCTCTTGAGGTATGAGTCGGTACGACGAGGGAGAATTGGTGGGTTGGGGGGTAGATCATGGCCTAGTTGGGGTTGGGCAGGCATGGGTGGGCCGTGGAAGGGGGGTGTTTTGTTACTCTTCAGAGCTGCTGGGGTTGGGGGGGAATGGCTACGAGTTTTATGTGTGATTGATGGACTTTTTTGCACATGTACGGTTGGCACAAGTATGGGCTACACTGCACAGACATACCTACATTTGGTTATCCCCGAGATGACTCAACAGAGTAACACTACAGATACTATCGCATTACTGACGTGGAATGTTAGGGGTCAAAATGACCATCGCAAAGTTAGGCGAGTCCTCCAGTACCTCTCGAGACACGGGATTGATGGAGCACGGCTACAAGTGACCCACTTACGCCCGGACAGCCCGACGCTATGTTACAGAGGTTTCTCGAATAACATACATGCTGCAGGATTTACCTCACATGCTAAGGGAGTTTTAACATGGGTTAACCCAAAGGCCTCTCTGAAATTTACCCCTATAACGAATTACAGGGAGGGGCGATACTCAATCACTAAATGCATTGGGAAAGGGATGGAGTTTCATATAGTGAATACTTACGGACCTAACTACGACTATCCTGCTTTTTACTCTGATCTAGCTGCTAGAGTCCGAGAATACTGCGGAGGACATGTACTATGGTGGGGCGACTTTAATATGACAAGACTGCCCTCATTGGATAGATCTGATGGCCCTGATCAACGCCCCTCGGCCGCTCGGCCTCTGCCAGAGTGCTGGATGCTGAGATGACGCGATTGGGGCTGCAGGACGTATGGAGATCTAGGCACCCTACTCATGGGGGATACACATACTACTCAGCTCCACATGATATTCATACTTGGATTGACTACTGGTTTTCCACTTCCCATCTTCTTTCCTGGGTCCAGGCATGTTCGATTCTCCCGCGCACCTTCTGGGATCACTCCCCTGTCCTTATCACACTTACTGCGCCGGCGATACACCTCCCACCATTTGCTTGGCGCTTTCCCCCTTACTCCTTGCTGGACGATGCCTTCAGGGAGGAGCTGGCCGTGGCCATTGAGGAATTCTTTGACGCTAATGTCGGCTCTGTTGACTCATTCTTGACTTTCTGGGAGGCCTTTAAGGCTTTCATACTAGGATTCGTCATCTCTAATCACGCGGGGGTCCTTAAATCTATTCGGGGACGTCTGACTCTGCTGGAAAGCAGGCTTAACGACATTGAAGCACAACGCCTACGGGATAATGGCAAAGACCAAACTCGGGAACTTGCCCAAACGCTGCCCTAGGACCATGAGGAGGCTGATTCCGAGGTTAAGCATTTGGGAAAATATGCCACTGCGCCATCCTACCGGGAGGGAGAGCGTC
Organism: Lissotriton vulgaris; assembly: GCF_964263255.1. Lineage (NCBI taxonomy): Eukaryota > Metazoa > Chordata > Amphibia > Caudata > Salamandridae > Lissotriton > Lissotriton vulgaris. The sequence continues at coordinate 783,903,552 of NC_141696.1, forward strand.
CGGGTCGGTTTTGGCGCAGCTGACCAAACAGCACAGGAGTAGTACAGCAATTCCTGACATGAGATCCCCCCAGACAGACAAGCCCCTATCTGATGAGCAGGTCGCGGACCGTTTCCCAGAGTTTTATACATCACTATACGGCTCCAGAGGCCCTGCCCCGGAGGAACGTATTCTGGATTATCTGACTCATATTGAGCTGCCCTGGCTGTCTAACTCGCACCGTGAATTCTTGGTGCGGCCGTTCGAGCGAGAGGAAATAGTTTGGGCCCTATCGTCAATGAGGGCCGGGAGCGCGCCGGGTAGTGATGGTACAACTATATCGTTTTACAAAACATACTCTGACCTGCTAATCCCATGACTATTGACACTCGTTGAGAACATGGCAGAGGCGGGTGAGATGCCCATCATGATGCGAGAGGAGATAATTGTCGCAATTCTCGAACCTGTGAAACAACCGGGGGATCACTCTTCGTACCGTCCGCTATCGTTATTAAATGTTGACGTGAAGATTTTTTCAAAAATCATCGCTAATCGCCTCAGTCCTCTGGTCACCACATTAGTTGCCCCTGAGCAGGCGGGCTTTGTCCCCAGTCGTAACCTCACTTACAACTTGAGGACAGTGTTTGCGGCATTCCAACACACCCGCCCAGATGTCTCTGCTGTTGCGATCTTTTTGGACATGGAGAAGGCCTTCGAATCTGTCGAGTGGCCTTTCCTGAGACATGTCATGAGTCGCATGGGGATAGGGGAACTTTTCATTCAACTACTGAACACGCTCTATGCTTCTCCTACGGCCTGGGTCCGTATTGGGTCGCTTACCATGGACCCCTTCAACATCGGTCGCGGCACTAGACAGGGATGCCCCCTCTCTCCTATACTCTATGCTTTGGTGGCCGAGCCTCTCGCGTGCACTTTGAGCGAATATCATGGACATCGGTGTATATGGTTCCCTACATACAACTTGATTGTGTCCACATACGCGGACGACACATTATTGTATTTGCAGGACCCGGAGGTAAACCTGCCGACGGTACTGCGTGAGGTAGTCTTATTCAGCTCCCTTTTGGATATCCACGTGAATTGGACCAAATCACTCATGTTCCCGCTCACGCCCGCCACCAAGAGCTTCGAATCGGAAAATCCCATTCAGTGGACCACAGACGCGGTACGGTATCTGGGGATCTGACTGCACACAGATTCGGAGGTGGTTCTCAGAGAGAACGATGGGGTGGCTGTCTCCAAGTTGGAAGATGATGTGGCTAAGTGGATAGGCCTTCCTTTGTCCTTGATGGGTCGCATTTCGCTCATGAAAATTATTGTGCTCCCTTGTTTTCTGTTCCTGTTCAGTAGCATACCCATGGTCCTGTCTAGTATGTTTTTTCAGCAACTACACTCACTTATTCTTCGACTGGCATGGGCTGGGAAGCAACCGAGAGTCGCATGTGAAATCCTTACCCGTCCTTATGAGGAGGACGGTCTGATTGCTCCGTTCCTGGAGCTTTATTATCGAGCCGCGCAAAGCGCACATGCGTATCATTGGATACACGGCCCAGCAGATATTCCGCACATATGTATAGAATCGATCATTGCTGCCCCGGCCCCTCTTCCAGCGCTGATGTCTCACCCTAGGGATCACCGGACGGGTTTCCTTGATTCCCTGAATGTTGTTACTCACGCCTGGCACCACATGATGGATGCGCAGGCCTGCTCGCTTCTGTATGCCCCGAAGGCGTCCCTTGCCTGGTGTTCATGGCTTGCCCCTTGCAAAGATAAGGGAGAGCTGGCAGCGCTAGCCGCTCTAGATATAAATCACATGGGAGACTTATTCTTGGATGGTAGGGCTCGTGCTTGGGAGGAGCTAGAATCTGAGGACACTACCCGCTCCCTCCTTCCCCGCTTTCAATTTCGCAGGGTCTGACATGCACCAAAAGACCTGTTGGGGGAGGATATGGCAGAGCCTCCGGTGATTACGGCATATGATTTTATCATTAATTCCAAGACTTCGACCAAGTTAATAACAAATCTGTATCGAATCACTCTTTCTGAAAGAACGACAAATTACACTAAGCCCCGCTTGGCGTGGCAGACTGACCTGGCCGTTGACTTACCTGATGAAACGTGGCGATACTGCTGCGCCAATATCAAAAATATATCGCTCAATGGTCGCCATAGGTTGCTGAATTTTAAGTTTTTAAATAGGGTTTATTACACCCCAGAATGGCTTTTTCAATACAGACTGCGGGAGTGCCCTTGTTGTGAGAAATGCGGAGTGCAATGGCTGATTTTTTACACTTGTCCTGGTCCTGCCCGAGAATTTCTGCCTTTTGGTGTGCAGTTCATGGGGAAGTAAATGGAGTTACGGAACTCTCACTTGTCCCTCCTCCCCTGCTAGCTATTTTGGGGTACTCTAAGACCATTGCGACAGAACATAGAAGATTTGTCGACATGGCCTTTCTTGTAGCCAAGAGGTGCGTTGCTCTTTCCTGGATGCGAGGCCCGGTTCCGATGCTTTCCCAGTGGACTAAAGAAATGCTCTACTGTTGCACACAAACTGAGTTATATATCAACTTACTGCCCCCCGCAATAGACCCAAGAACTTCTGGGCACTGTACCTGGAGAAAAGGTCTGATCGGGACGTTTCCACTACACGTGAGGCTGACACAACTTTCACGGAGGGGAGGTCACAGGTGGGTTCACCCCCTCACACTGACGAGTAGGTAATTGCTGGCCATGGGGGCCCCTGACTGGTTTTGGGACCACGTTTGATATGCCCTCAGTGGGCTATGCCTGAGTGTACTGGGTGTGACTATGCTCTTATCGTTTGTCAGTATTGATTATTGTTTCGGAAATGCTGTCCTTTTATCTGACTGATATGTGTATACTGCAGTGTCGCTGATTCATGCTCCTAATTCCTGTGCACGTCCTTTGCTTTTCTTTGTTTCTTGTTTGAAATGCCAATAAATAAATTAATAAAAAACAAAAAAAATTACCCTCAAAATTTATATAAATCGATTACTGCGTTCTTATGGAATGATAAAAAGGCACGCATCTCCTTAACATCTCTGTGTAAGCCCAAAGAGTTGGGGGGTGTAAGTTTTCCAAATTCTTAGCAATATCATAATGCCTTTGTCTTAAAACAGGTGCTATCATGTACAGGAGACACTGATTCGCCATCCAAATAATATTTAGCACAAACTGGAGGATTCACTTGTGTCGCCTTTACCTTTTTATTCTTTACCATACTTTTTGAAACCTCATTGAGCCTTCTCTGCTCCGCCTTTCAAATATTCCAATATGGAATCTTCTTGTATTCTCATGAAAACCATTGTCCCAATTACAAGAATTCTTGGAATCCTCTATATGGCATATTATATCTCTCAAAATCTTTAATCAAACTGTTTTCTGTAAAAAATGGGTTCATAAAGGAATAATCCAAATAAAACAAATATTATGTGATATGACTCCTCTTCCTTTTTCCGTATTTCAAACCAAATTTGCTCTTCCTTCTACTTATGCCACTAAATATGAGTCTCTCAAAGATGCTCTTTTACAAGCTATCTCCACACTTTCTCAATCACCGCCTTATATAAGACCTTCACCTTCTGATCCAATTACACCTTCGTCATCGCTTAAAGCGTCACATATATACAAATATTTACATTACATTACGCCTACTCGTCCCAAGTCTGGAGTTAAGACATTGTGGGAATCTGATCTTCAACATCCCTTTTCTTTAAAGGATTGGGGTCAATCTGGACCAACATACACCATACTTCTCCCAATGCTAGCACTACACAAACCCTTTATTATTTTTATAACAGGCTTTATATTACTCCAACTTCTTTTCAAAAATATAACCCAACTCTTTCAAATATGTGTTGGTCTTGTGGAACCCTCCCTGGTACATATCTACATATGTTTGTTCATTGTCCTCCAACCGCTGCTTTTTGGTCACAGGTCTGTAGAACTATTTCCATTATTTCCTCTATTAATTTCCCCTTTGGTATCACACTTATATTTCTGGGAAGTTCTTCATGCTCCTGGCCACCACGCTCTAAATTAGGCAAATTTCTAGATCTGACACTTGCTATTGCTTTTCAAGTCATTACATCACACTGGAAGAATGCCAAGAACATCAATGTCACCAGTTGGTGAAATCTTCTTTGTTCTCATCCAAGGCTTGATACCGCATCTGCTACATCTATTTTACAGATGATAAATACATAAATGTTTTGGTCTCCTTCTATTGGTTACTTAAACAAAAAGCGCAAATCTTCCAAGGATTCTACAATGGTTTTTCAACACCCATGATTGATTCTCTCTTTTTGTTCAATATCATACTTTGTTATTTTGCAATTGTTTTCGTATGAATTACGATGTTATATGATATGAAAATATTGTATGGAATAAGTTATAATATAATATACAGTGTATTATGTAGTATATGTGTAGATATGCAATACATATGGTTTAATTCTTTTTTCTTCTTCTTTCTCTCTTTCTTCTCCTCTTTTGTCTTTTTGTTTTCTTTCCTCTTTTCCTTTCTCTTAAATACAAAACACAAACATTGCGATATTATAAGTACAGAAATACATCATCATAATAAATCTATTGTACAACTTCCAACATGTTTTAGATATTGTTTATTAATTTCTTTTCTGTTACATATTCTATTTCATAACCTGAATTTTCAATTTAAAGCAATGGATGATTCTGTACATTTGTATTTCACTGTAATAAAGCTTTTATTAAACTATAAAAAGGGCCAGGTTGAGCAATTTGAGTGCAGGCCCCTCCAGTGTGGGGAGAGGAAAAACCCCCAAGAGCACCCCGTCCACAGAATTAGTTATGGGGAGGCTAGTCATGCTACTTTGTACCTTTAGTTTTAACCCCTTCACTACGGGGGTAATTTCCCCACGGTGCGAGGGGGGAGCACGGCCCCGCGGTGCTTGTGGCGAGCCCAGCTCATCAAGAGTCACAGTGGAGCTGTGCCCATGACGAGCGGGGCTCGTCACAACTCCGCCCACTGATTAAATGGCCCGCACAGGCGGGGAATCAATCATGCGTGTGCAGAGCGCAGCCATTATGATGAGCCCAGCTCGTCATGAGCACAGTTCCACTGTGACTCCTGACGAGCTGGGCTCGTCATGAGCACCGAAGGAGTTAAGACCATTAGTCATGCATCAAGGGGGAGGACCATAGCATATGGAGAAGGTCCACGTCTGAGAGAAGGCATAAGGGGAAGCCCGTGCTCAATCCAGGAAAGACTTTATTTATTTGAGGCAGCGTGAGGTAGGCTCTCCTAAGAATGTTAAATTGAATATATTTAAATCGTGGCCCTTTGAATAACATATGATGATATTCCAGCATTCTCGCCCATTTAATGATGTGAAAAGATCTAGCTAGATCAGCCACCCATGCGCTTCTGTGAGTTGATCAGGACCTGTCAAACTGTTGCTGAAATGCCCTATAGAACCACCTTATTAGATTTCCCAACAAGCCCACTGTGTGGAGTATCTGCTACACTTCGTATGTCAGGGGCATTCAATGTTGGGTAAGAAAAAGAGTGCAAAAGAAGTGCAAGATGCTTTAATAAGTTTGAAATTACTCAGGTGGGAGATCACAATCTGTCACTACTGTATGAAAGGTCATAATTTCACCATTACGGAAGATATTGTCAGTGATATAGAGTCCAGCCTTATGCCATTGTTGTAAATGTCCCATTCTCAAGCATCCAGTTGTAATTGGTAGAGCTAGTAGGGGAATAGCAAGGTCAAAGTGTTTCCCTGTGCACTTCAGCATATCGTCTTAGCTAAGCAGGCAACAACTAATCGGAGTAGGCCTGTAGCCTGATGATCCAGTCGAGTTGGAGAGAATAGGAGATAGTTCAACAAACAACCATGAAGTCAGCCATTTGAAAGTCCTGTCTCATACAAGGAATGGTCGGAGAGCCAGCAAGCTGTCTTCTGCAGTTTTGCAGCTAAGTAATAGCATTTAAAGTCTGCGAGGACCAGCCCTCATGCATCCACTGGAAGTTTCAATATTGAAAGCGACACCTGGCGTCTCCTCGAACCCCAGATCAAAGTAACCAAAGAGGAGTCTTGTTTTTAAAAAACAAAACGTGGGATAAGAAGGGAAATATTAGTGAAAAATTATAGAAATCAGGGTAACACTACCATTTTTATCAAAGCCCCATGACCAATTAACAACAGTGGCAAAGAGAACCAAAAAGTAATTTGCGCTCGATGTGCTCTTGTTGCTATGCAAAAGTTTCCATCAGGCAGATCTCCAGGATTGTGATAGATGTTGATTCCTAAATTCCAAAACATAACCAGTTCGAACCCAAACCTGTGGTCCAACAGGGAATGTGGTAGTGATGTGCCCCTTTGTTGTAGAAGAAAAATGCTGGATTTAGCCCTATTCACCTTGAGGGCTGCTAAGATCGCAAAACAATAGAAAATCTTTGTGATGGTGGATAAATCAGGGCCTGTGTGGTGGACATATAAAAGAGGATCATCAGTGCATAAGGAGAATATATGCGTTGTACCTTTGACAGGTTGCCTTAGGAGGCATAGACGGGTCACCAAAGGGTCCATGGCTACGTTGAATTACAAATGTGAAATTGGGCAATCCTTTTGGGTGCCTTAACAGACAGGCCATAGAGCGGAGATGCACCTCCTGGTTTTCGCCAGAGATCGAAGGGTCGGTGTATGGAATTTGGACCCATTTACTCCAAAAAGGATCTACGCCAAATAGTCGCAGCACCTTATGCATATAGTCTCAATGAAGAGAGTTGAAGGTTTTTCTACATCAAATGACATGCAAACCGCATTAGGAAATTGAATTGCTGATTTGTTCTTAACATGCCACTCTGTGAATATTTAGAGGCATACAACCTAGTACAAAGTCTGCCTGATCTACATGGATTACATTTTGCTATTTTGGGAGTAGGCATTATGTGAGTAGTTTAGTTAAGATCTTATAGTTGTTGTTGAAAATGGAGTGGGTTGTACAATGCTAAATATATTGGGTCTTTGTCTGGCTTCAATTGGATTGAGATGAGTGTGGCATTGAGAGTTGGGGGAAGCAAACCTGTGAAATAGATGACCTCGTATGATGTCTCTAATTAGGGTGCCAATATCGGGGCAAGCTCTGACTACAATTCAGGTAGTAGGCCATCTGTACCTGGGATCCTTCCTTTCAGGCATGTCCTTCAGGAGCAAGAGGATCTCTTTTGTTGTAATAGGTGCATCAAGGGCCATTCAGGCCCCCTTTGATAGAGGAGGGAGGAGGATCTGGGCAACAAAATTATCGGAAAAAAATTGACGGACGGTGGCAGCGGGGAAGCATTTTGGGCCACATGTGTGCACCTTTTTTAAGGTCGCAAACAACCGGATTTGCAGAATCGGGCCGTTTGCAACCGTAGAAAGGCTTTCCCAATGTACTAAACCCTATTTTACAATTCAGTAACCTATAACCGAATCGCAAAATGGGTTAGGGATTCGCTATTAGGAAGAGGCACGTTTAGGGCATCCCTTCATTTGAAGCATGGCACGTAGGAATGTATTGTGACCAAAATGCACTCGCAAAACATTTGGATTTTGACTCCGACTTTAAGTAGGTGGCAACCAATTCACAAAGGGAAGGGGGTTCCCAAGGGACCCCTTTCTCTTGTGAATGTTTGTAAAAATATTTTTTAACAGCAGAGTCCACTGCCTGCTTTAAGAAATGAAAAGAGAACTTTTCATTTCTTTTTTTTAAATGCAACCCATGTTCCTTTAAGGAAAACTGGCTGCATTTAAAAAAAAGATAGCTTTATTTAAAAGCAATTATGGACAAGGTGGTCTGCTGACCCCAGCAGGCCACCATCCCCATGTTTTTAATGATGCCTAGGGGGCTCGCAAATTGCAAACTACCTAATTAATATTAATGAGGTAGGGCGATTTGCGACCCCGTAGTAATCACTAAATGATACTCAATGAGTTTCATACATTTGTACTAGCGATTACCTAATTGCGATTCACAGAAAATCGCAATTAGGTTTTCGTTACTACAAATGTTGATGCTTGAGTCCCATAGTTCCCTATGGTAGGTATAAAAGGCGGTGTTGATAGCTGGCTTGGTTTGGGCTATGTCTCCAGTTGCGAGAGGAATAATTAGTGGGGTAGAATCAGTCTGACGTGGGTAGCAAGCCATGCCATTACGTGACTAGATTTGTCCCATTCATTGTGGGTTCTAAAAAGAAAGGCAGTACAGTCATGACAATGAAGCATTTCCACAGTATAAAAATACATGGTTCATGCCTCCTGCAATTGGTCTATTCTATCAGGTTTGTGTTCAACTGCCCACTCCAGTTCCAGTAGGGGGGATTCTGCTTTTACAATGTGCCTTGCAAGCATTCTGTGAACACCCACTGTGGTTTTGATGCATAACCTCCTCCCGACAACTTTTGAAAGCTTCCTACTTGTTAGAAATGGGAGTCTCTAGTTGGCAGTGGTTTGCACCCTGTCCACGTAGGGACCCTCATTCTAGTCAGGGTAAGGGGATTACACAGCTAAGATAACTCCTGCTCACCCCCTTGGTAGCTTGACACGAGCAGTCAGGCTTATCTTAGAGGCAATGTGCTCCTCCTTTCTGGTGAGGCCTTTGAACTGGACCTTGTGGTCCCTGCAGATTTGCTTAAGTTACTGCACATTGTAGGACCCCAACCTGTCCTCCTCACAAATCAAATCTGCAGGGGCAACTGATGACTCTCTAGACTGAGACATACTTGTGACAGAAAGCTAAAAAAGTACCCAAACTCAAGAAGGTAAAAAGAAAAACAGTATGTGGATGCGTAATGGTCTGTGATCTGGTAGTAGTATACAACAATCACTGTATTTAAAGAACAAACACAAGACATAGCCTCACCACTGACTACCAATGTTAGAAAAGGGGATCTCTAGTTAACAGTGATTTGCACCCAGTCCTATTTTATTTAACATTTACTTAAAACCTCTGATTGCGGTCATTAAGACCCATAATGTTGATAATATTAATTATCCAGACTACACTCAGATGATCCTCTCCTTTGATGGAGAGGACTCAACGTCTGTGTAGGCATTTCAAAATTGCCTGCAGGACACTGCCGGCTGGCTTCAGGCCAATTCCTTACAATTTAATGCAGGCAAGACCCGGGTTGATCGTGTGTGCTGCTAACAGGATCCCTTACCTCCTTCCTGGCAATTTTTGGCCCCCTGAATTCTCGACCACAGTCCGGCTGATAAAAACTGGCTGTAGTGGGCATTATTTTTGACAGCAAGCTTACCCTAGAAGCCCAGGTTCCAAAAACAACAGCTTCCTGTTTCACGATCATTAGGTCTCTTCGCAAGATTTTCCCGCTATTACCTTCTCGGGCGCGCCCACGTGGCAAGGTGTACCATCCTAAGTAGGCTTGATTACTGTAACGCCCTCCTGCTTGATTCCCCTAATTTCCTGCTTGACAGACTACAAAGGATCCAGTCAGCAGCAGCTAGATTAGTTTTAGGGCTGCCTAGAAGGTTCTCCTCTTCTGTAGCTATGGCAAATCGTCACTGGCTCCCACTGAGACAGAGAGTGCATTTTAAATCCCTATGCCTGGTTTTTAAAGCCCTTCATGGGATAGGACCTGTGCTCTTGCATAAAAAATTTGACTGGTACACCCCTTCAAGACTGCTCCGCTCGTCATCGGCTAGACTGGTGAAGGTACCAAGATTTAGGAAGGTCAGGTCAGGGGGTAGAGCTTTCAGAGTGGCAGCAGCAAGACTGTGGAACAGACTTCCCTGGGAGATCAGGCAAATCAAGGAACTTCTTCCCTTCCGGAGATGTTTAAAAACCTGGCTGTTCCCCAAGAACTAGCTGGCTGGTTCTTGTCCTTGATTCACTTCCGCCTTTGAGTTGCTTAGCGCCAGGAGGCCTGCAAGGAGAAAGTGTGCTCAATAAATTGAATAAATAAATAAATAAGTAGGGACTCTTATTCTAATCAAGGTAAAGGTATTACACACCTAAGATAACCCTTGCTCACCCCTTTGGTAGCTTGGCAATAGCAGTCAGGCTTATCTCAGAGACAATGTGTAAATCATTTGTACGTACACACACAGTACACAGTGAAAACACTAAAAAATGACACCATACCAGTTTAGAAACGTAACCAATATTTAACAAAAAACAAGACCAACGCAACAACAATTCAACATACACAGGCAAAGATATAACTTTTAATAGGTTCAAAATTTTTCAGTCCATAGGAAGCCTTAGAAGTGTCACTTTTATCACAAAGTACCTGGTATGCGTCACAATCATAGATGAAAACAGGCGCAGGGGAGCACTGGAAAAGCAAAGCAATGTGTTGATTCCTAACTCACTGGGTAGGAAATGCTTCAATTTCTTACTGCCAGGAGCAGTGATGCATCGATTCCTTACCGCAGCACAGGGGAAGTGATGCACCTATTTCTTACTGCCAGGGGAAGTGATGCATCGATTCCTAACACTGAGAGGAGGTGATGTATTGATTTCCAGACATGCAGCCTGGGTTCCATCCTGCTGGGCCACATCGATAAACAACTTGGCACACAGGGCGGCAGCATAATAGACGTTGCGTCCATTTCCCAGCCGCAAAGCAGGTGATGTGTCAATTTCTTCAGCCACACAGCAGGACCTGTATCGGAGTGTAATGTTTTCTCAAGAGTTCATAGCCTTGATATTTCACATAATCAGATTATATGTGTCAGTGAATTAGAAAGAGAACACAGCTGTAGTTGGGGTTGGGACCAATGTAGTATGGTTGGAATGTATCACACATGTACCAGACATTGCAAGAGGTGCCATGGAGGATGCAAACCAATGCAAACCAACACAGATGCACAAACTGCAACAAAAGTCCAGCAGTATGTGAATAGCAATAGCATACATATGACAGAAGACATCTCAGCTGTCCAATAACAAAAGATAACACAATACAAACATACCAACCAAACAAAGGAAAGGGAAGGGGAGAACAAAGCCAAACCATTTCCGTCTCAGAGCCATATGCTCCAAGGAAATAAGTAGGGAACTGTAGCTGTAGCGAAGCAGGGCCTTTGACCCCGCTGATGGCGCAGGATGACTGATGGGTGCCAGGTCAGGGGTGAGATCACAGAAATCACCGGAGCAGAACCTAAAGGTTATATCATGGAGGGAATCCACCAGTGTTTAAAAAAGGGAAACTGTAGATGGGATTCATCCCAAATCAGCAATAGATTGTGCACTGCATATTGGCCATGTAGGAGTATCAGATGAGAGTTCCTTGGACATCGGGTCCACTCCCAAAATGGTGGAATTAAATGAAATCAAATTTAGCATTGCTGATAGACCCTCAAAGGAGGCCATTAGTGCGACCGTGTCCTGCTGCTCCCTCCAGTACTGTGTAAGTGAGGGTGTGCTGCGCCACGATCTCAAACTACTCAGCCTCTGGTTGCTATTTTATCCATCCTAGGAGCAGCAAGGGAGGGAGATGGGGAACAGCTAGGTGTTTTGTTAACAAAGGCTTCCACCCAGTCTCATTCTGCTTCCAGCTTCTTGAAGAAACAGGTATGCTGGCCATCCCAAATTTTCAATTTGGCAGGAAATAATAGAGCGTAATTTAGCCCAATGTCTTTTAATTTCATCTTGACCTGTAGAAAAGACGCTGTCTAGTCCTGGATGGCCAGTATATAGTCTGGAAAAACACCTCTTTTGCATTGTCTAAATGGACAGAACCATTTTCATGGGTCTCCTCCAGGATTTCATCCCTGTTACGATAGTTCAATAGTCTTGTAACAATGGGTTGGATGGGGTCCTTTGAGAGAGGGCCCTGCTTGGGCCCTTTGTGCTCATGTGATCAAAAAAAGCGGGAAGAGTGTGGAAGGGGCAATATCTTGTTTTATCAGGTGTACCAGGAATGAGACTGGGCCAGCCCTGTTTGTGTACCCTCTGGTAAACCTATTATTCACATATTATTGTGGCAAAATTCCTTCCACATTGTCTAGTTTTCCATAGGCTATACAAAGTAATTCCAGGATTGGTTGTGTCTGTTCAGTAGTTTTGTCAAGCTTATCAAGGAGGTGAACCCTCAGTAAGGCGAGGATTATCTCTTCAAGGGGATACATAGTATCTGCCATAAGAGCACCATACATTAAGTCAAACAATGACGGATAGCATAGCGCCTGGGTTGGGGGAGTGGTCAGAGTGTGAAACCTTCCATTGTTCGCACACCCCTCTTAGTTTAACCATACAATGCTAGAATGTATGGTGCTGCTTGTTTTAACTGGCGGTACAGACAACACAAGGATTCCAGCAGAGGGTTCTGGTATGGCTAAGGATGTAGGGGCCAGCCTCATCCATGTGGTCTGTGCTCAAAACAGCTCAGGGGCATAAGTGATCTAAGTCGTGTCTATGCAGTGTTCCGATGTGGCAATGTCCTTAAGCACAAAAGTCTCATGGTCTATCTCCCCAAGAAATTCTACTTGATGCCCTATCAGGGATGCAGGACGCAGAGGGCAGAAAGATGAATAGATATCACGGACCTCAGGAGGTAAATAGGTGTCAGTTGGTCTGGAGGCCCTAGATGTGCTGCTAACAGAGGCCTTCTAAGTGGTCCAACACATCTGTAGTATTAATCCAGGCCTCTCTACCACCATAATGTCGCTGTGTGGGGGCCTGGGCCACAGGCTGTAAGCGCACACCACTCCCCCTGGTGCAGATGAACTGGCCCCATATTGGCAATTCATTAGGAGTCATTCTCTATGTGAGTCAGTGTGCAGGGCTGGGCCCAGAAGGAAGAACAGAATGCCCAGGTCCACAATCATCCAGCCCAATGAGAGGAGAGAGGGGAGGGCCGGGCCACAGGGCCCAGAGTGTTCGCCTCCCACCCTTCCGCTCGAAATCCACCGAGATCATCTGTGGCGTCCCACAGGGATCCTCCCTCAGCCCGACGCTGTTCAATATCTACATGGCACCGCTCGCCCACATCGCACGACAACATAACCTCAACATCATCTCCTACACTGACGACACCCAGCTGATCGTATCCCTCACTGAAAACACCCACACCGCCAAAGCCAACCTTCACAGAGGAATGAAGGCCATAGCCGACTGGATGAAGGACAGCAGACTGAAGCTGAACTCAGACAAGACGGAGGTCCTCCTCCGCGGACGGACCCCATCAGCCTGGGCCCACATCGCTAGGCCCAGCCCCGAAACCCACAGACCACGCACGCAATCTGGGGGCATCCTCAACTCCACCCTCTCCAGGACCAGGTCCAGGACCAGGCAAGTCAACGCCGTCTCCGCATCCTGCTTTAACACCCTTTGCATGCTCCACAGGATCTTCAAATGGATCCCTCCCGACACGAGGAAGACCGTCACCCAGGCCCTCACCACCAGCAGACTCGACTACGGGAACACCCTCTACTCAGAAACAACAACCAAGCTCCTGAGACAACGACAACAAATCCAGAACGCCTCAGCGCGACTAATCCTCGACGTCCCCCGACGCAGGAACATCACACCCCACCTGACAGGCCTGGACTGGCTCCCCGTCAACAAGAGGATCACCTTCAAACTCCTCATCCATGCACACAAAGCCCTACACAACACTGGACCTACATACCTTAACAACCGACTCAGCTTCCACACCCCCACCCGAAGCCTCCGCTCAGCCAACCTCACCCTCGCCACAGTTCCCCGTATCCGGAAAACCACTGCGGGCGGCAGATACTTCTACGGCGCCACCAAGACCTGAAACGCTCTCCCCACCAGCCTACGGCAGACTCCGGACCTGCTGACCTTCAGAAAACTCCTCAAGACCTGTTTCTTCGATCAGTAGCGGCCCCCCCTTCCCCCCCAGTGCCATGAGACCCTCACGGGTATGTAGCGCGCTTTATCAATTGATTGATTGATTGATTGATTGATATTGTAATTCCAGAAATACAGCTTTGGCTGGCTCCACAGAGCCCCTCTTCCACCTCCGATTGGGCCAGACTCTCTCCACCTCTCATACTGAGACTGGCTCCGGATGGGCAGACATCCTCATGAATGCATTGCAGGGCATGGGTGCACCTGCCGTGCATCCCACCCCCCTCAGGAGCTCCCAGACACTGGGCAGCTGTCCGACATTGGCTCATCAAGGGGATGCACTACCGGGGGCTGCTAGGCTCCACAGCATATGCAACATGCTGATACAGACCCTTACACCCCAAGGATTCAAACAGGTGGCTACATGGTCAGAGAGCACTCCTATTTGGAGCCTTTACATTTGGCAGACAAGCCAAACCTCCTAAATTGCAGCCACTTATTTTAAAGATTGCCTATGACCAAATTGTGTTGATCTATTGCTTTATTCTGTGTGTTTTGGTAGGAAGAAAATGTTGTCAAGGTCAGTTGAACAAACCAATAGGTAAGGAAATTTGATGAAAGGTCATTTTATTCACCTATATATATATATATATATATATATATATATATATATATATATATATTACCTACTGGCAGTCGCCAGTAGGTATATATAGTTAGCATTTTTTCTCTATGGGATTTTTGAAAATTCTATGTCTAATAACTTTGGCGTTTGTGGACGGAATCGGCTGAAACTTTCAGGAAAATGGCACATTTTGTTTCTGAGCAGCCCCTGAAATTTTGGGGGGGTTTCGTCAAGGGGGGACCGAGAAAAAAGGGGGGTCCCAAAACGCATTTTTCCCATTCATTTTTCCATAGGGCGGTTGGCCTCACTTTTAGCTCGAACGGCTGAATGGATTTGCACGAAACTTGGCAAAATTGTAGGGACTGTTAGCCCGACGTGCCTTTGCTAGGTCTCAATATATGTGCTCCAGTGGATTTTGAGAAATTAATGTTTTAAAAAACAGATATATCTGTGACAGCGTCCCGGGTAGCGCTCCGGTTCGCGTACTTTTCGCGTAACGGAACTTTGCGAAGCGGAGCTGATTGGCTCTCCGGTGTCTGTCAACATTCTAAACAGTCCGGAACGGCCGCCATCTTGTCTCTCGGTAGGATCGAGAGACAAGAGGAGGAGAAAAACGAAGGGGGAATTTAATGAAAGGGGGCAAGGTAGACCCCTCTTGACCCCCTAGGAATGATGTTGGGGTTATTAAAGGGTCCCGTGGGGCAAATTAAAAAAATTTGATTTTTCGCGGTAGAAGCGCTTCCCGGTTCACGAACTGGGTCGCGAACCGGTAGCGAAACGGGAATTCGCCATTTTGTGTTTCGTTTCAATTAAATTACAAGATGGAGGAAAAACAATGTGGGAAATGGGTATAAGGGGGTACGGGAGACGTATCCTGAGCCCCTATGTTTTCTGAGGGTGGCTGAGGATGCTCATATATGTTGATACATGTCTTCCAGCGGCTGCGCGTGAGCGGATTTTTTTTTTGTTGCTGCGTGACGTCTGTTAACGTTCGATTTGAAGGAAATCAGGAAGTGTTGACCGCCATTTTGTCACTGCGAGTAAATATATTGTTAAAAATAATTGTTATAAATTAATCTGTATTGATAAACATTGTCTGCGCCATCTTGCCTTTTTTCCAATGCCACAATTTTGTCGTGCACGGCAGCCATTTTAGATGCCTTGACCAGACCCACTCTCTGCACGCTGCCGATCCTCAGCATGGCTCCCCACCCTCGCAAGCATCTCCCCCACGCACTGGTCACCCACGCTCTCTTTCTCATGCATGGGCCATAAACCTCCCCCCCATCTGCGCTGTTCTTCCCTGAGAATCACACCCTGTGCCCGCCCAACACCTCCCTTTCACCCTATTCACTACTGCACCCTCTGACACTCCTCTTCCTCTGTGTCCGATTGTCCAGGCGGGTCCCAGGCTATCACCTAGCCCTGCGGTGCCGCATTAAATTTTTTAGCCCGCTTGTTGGTTTTCCAAATGTTGTCACTTGATCATACATCTACTACTGCCTTTTCAATTTCAAATGTGTTAGTGAAGAGTAACAAGCGGTAAAGGCGCAGCAGGGACGACCAACACCCTCGACACCTTTACTTTGTCTAGGGGGCTGTTAGTCGGCCTACAACTACAACTGTAAAGAAGCACCCCTCTTCAAAGGAGTTACAGTAGATCAAGGCCCCCACCCCATGAGATCCGTCACACCACACGCGTTCCTACTATCTGATAACGATCCTGTATTGTGATTGGGGAGGGGATTCTCACTGTAAGGGTGTGTGGGACCGAGCCTGAAGCAGAAGATTCCAGGGATGCCTTTTTGTACATCAAAGTCTTCACAATTATGTGTCACATTAAAAATATATAGCACTCCAACAAAGTAGTAGGATTATAACACTTTAATAACTTATAAATATATAAAACGCTCCAACAAAGTATACACGTTAAAAAAAAAACATTTTAAACAACTATTTACATGGCAGCCTGCTGCAACATCCATCTCAAAGCAACAATGGGCTGCTTTGGTCTGTCTTTTAGTCGGCAAAATCCATTGGCCTGTGAGGTGGCGTCAGTAGCGGACCCTTGTGCAAATAGGCTGAAGAAAGCACAACGCGCCGAGATCAGGACGGCACCGATGTGGTGTCCAGCAAGTTGCCGCACTGGTCTGGCCATCCTACAATGCTGCGCCGAAAAACGGCGTGGGGCGCCCTGGGAAGGGGGGGGGAGGCGGCGCGAACGGGCCTCCCCCGCCTCCCCAGGTGGAGGCTCCTCAGCTGCAGTGGGGCGCCCCTTGGCATCCAACTGAGTTGCGCCCGCTCTTGCGACACAGTGCCTCGCTCGGCCAGCTGAATTGCGCCTGCTCTTGCTATTACAGCGCCTCACCCACCATCCAGCTGAGTTGCGCCCACTCTTGCGGTGCAGCGATAGGCGGCTGCCACAGGACTCTCAAAATGGCGGCCGGCTCTTCAGATTTGGGCCTGGTCCACTAAAATGGCCCTGGGACACATTTGAACTCGGACATTTGCCTGCTAGGGCATGGGCCCCATTCCCGAAAGCATCCCCTCAGCCTTGAAGATTCTACAAAAGTCATCGGGGCCCCCGACTCCCGCAGGCTTCCGGTGGGGAGCGGCTGTCATGATTGCTTGCGGAATGGCCACGACAGAGCCACGAGATGGTGGTGCTCTCATGCTGACGCCAGCTTCAGTCTGAAACATCCAGAAACACTGTAGACTACTAATTCGATGACTTCCGGTGGAGCCCCAACGTGACCCAGTAGGGAAGAACTTGCCCTCCCCTCTTTTGACTGATGGTTCTTGTTGCCTGTCCCCTCTGTTGTCATCTAACGGAACCTTTTTGGACTGCCGAGTGAGAAAAAAAAGGTGGGGCTTTCATCATTTGGGGAAAAAAAATGTTCCAATCCAATGAAAAGTGTTATATTTAGGTCCGATGATCAAGCCTTCCATCATTAGGAAACCAAAAGTAAAATGAACCAATGAAAAGTTTTATAAACAAGTCACATGACCTGTTATGCGGCTTTGGGCTATAAAAAGCCTACAAAATCCGTTGGCCTGTGAGGCGGCGTCAGTAGCGGACTGATGTGCGAATAGGCTGAAGGCAGCACAACCCGCCGAGATCCGGATGGCTCCGAGGTGGTGTCCAGCAAGTTGCACTGGTGTGGCCATCCTACAATGCTGCGCCGAAAGACGGCGTGGGGTGCCCCGGGGGGGGGGGGAGGCGGCGCGAACGGGCCTCTCCCGCCTCCCCAGGTGGAGGCTCCTCAGCTGCAGTGGGGCGCCCCTTGGCTTTTCACTCGCCTTCCAGCTGAGTTGCGCCCGCACTTGCGGCTACAGTAGGCCGAAGGCAGCACAACGCGCCGAGATCCGGATGGCACAGAGGTGGTGTCCAGCAAGTTTCTGCACTGGTCTGGCCATCCTACAATGCTGCGCCGAAAGACGGCGTGGGGTGCCCCGGGGGGGGGGAGGCGGCGCGAACGGGCCTCTCCCGCCTCCCCAGGTGGAGGCTCCTCAGCTGCAGTGGGGCGCCCCTTGGCGTTTCACTCGCTATCCAGCTGAGTTGCGCCCGCACTTGCGGCTACAGTGCCTCACCCGCTATCCAGCTGAGTTTCGCCCGCTCTTGCGGCACAGTGCCTCACCCGCCATCCAGCTGAGTTCCGCCCGCTCTTGCGGCACAGTGCCTCACCCTCCATCCAGCTGAGTTTCGCCCGCTCTTGCGGCACAGTGCCTCACCCACCATCCAGCTGAATTGCGCCCGCTTTTGCGGCACAGTGCCTCACCCGCCATCCAGCTGAGTTGCGCCCGCTCTTGCGGCTACAGCGTCTCGCCCACCATCCAGCTGAATTGCGCTTACTCTTGCGGTGCAGCGATAGGCGGCTGCAACAGGACTCTCAAAATGGCGGCCGGCTCTTTGGATTTGGGCCTGGTCCACTAAAATGGCCCTGGGACACCTTGGAACTCGGACGCCTGCTTGCTAGGGCATGGGCCCCATTCCCGAAATCGTCCCCTCTTTTGACTGATGGTTCCTGTTGCCTATCTCTTCTGCTGTCATTTAACGGAACCTTTTTTGTCTGCCGAAAGGGGTTCTGGTCCGACCGCTGGTTGGTGGAGACATTTTGACTATATCCTGGACCTGCCTGGCCTCGCCCAAAATGGCGCCGGTATAAATGGGACTCGTAACTCCTTGTTGTGTACTGGTTGTCCAGCCTTGATATCACGAGATACGTATGCAGTTTTGAAGCACATGGCGGGCGGGGACGAGTACTGATTGAACATTTGGATATCCCTATTGATATTAAGTTCTGATGTGTTATTGATTACTGTACTATTGAAAGTTCGAATTAACTTCACCCATGGTACTTGCCCGCAAATGTATATCTAGATAATTTTATTGTAACTGGCCCTGTCGTACTTTAATTATAAAATGTACGTCCACCGATTCCGCAACTGTTAGACACCTTAGTTCTTGCAACCTAATGGCCCGCCCGTTACGTTCTTCTACAGTGTAAATGTCCCCTCATCATATACGATTACAGTTTGCTCCGTGGCCGGCCCACGTGGTTATAGGCCCGTATTTGTATACTGACATTTTCACAATAAAGGTTTTTAAAACAAAACATGGTAGTAGTACCTAAATTGGTAAAGTTTTGAATAATAGCCACTGTTTTCGAATCAGTAAAAGGCAAGTGAAATAAAGCAGCTCGATTACATGACTGTTAAAAGGTATAATACGCAGGAAAGCAGTACAGATAAATGGTCAAGGGCTGTTGTGTTTTCCACTCCTGCAACATAAAGTGATCGATAAGAATCCGATATTTATGCCTATCAGCGACTAAGACAGCAGGTCGAGCCTCTTTTGTTCAACGGCTCCCTCATGGGAAGAAGAAACGCCCTTTTTCTCGAAATAGGAATATTTTACTTGCAGGACAGTTGTAAATTTCCCGGGAAAATACATTAGCCTGGAACATTGTTAGTGATAAACTGTAAATGCATCTGGGTCCTTTGCTTTACAAGTCAGAGTGAGAAAAAAAAGGTGGGGCTTTCATCATTTGGGAAAAAAAAATGTTCTAAACCAATGAAAAGGGACTTTAGCCTCCGGAGGACCATCAGCTCAGCATCACCAACGAGCCTGATTGGTACCTTCCTGAGCCATAAGTCCACATACAGCTTTGAACAAGAAATTGACGTAATCCAACCCACTCTAGCGAAGAAGCTGTACCTACAGTTTAGATATGGAACGTTGCCCCTTTATTCTATGACCGACAGGTGGACGGGGGGCCCAATCCATTTATGCCCCGGCTGTAGAACCGAAAATGAAACCACCCTACATGTTACTCTGTTCTGTCCAGCCTATTCACACATACGAAGAAAGTGGATAATACAATTATGTAACAATCTGGGCATAAGGGACAACCAAGTTTTCTTTAGGATCTTAAAGTCCGACATGAACCCTTTGATAGTGTTTGCTATCACTAAATTTCTGTTTTCTATGTGGTCTATACGAAGGAAATCACTTAAATGACACGCCATTTTATGTTTAACCTGTTGAGACGCGATAAATATTTTGGACCAACAAATGCTATTTTAACTTTTTAACAAAAATTTTTTACATTATTTAAAATGTTACTGTCTTAAATAATTTGTCTTCGCCCCTCTGATTGCATACGATGTATTTTAATATTACAAATGAACTGTGGAAAAGTGAAAACGTATATTGCATGTACTTTTATGGTTAAAACTAACCGAAATAAAGTTTATTGAATGAATGAATGAAAAGTGTTATTTTTAGGTCATATGACCAAGCCATCCATCATTAGAAAAACAAAAGTAAAATGAACCAATGAAAAGTTTTATTAACAAGTCACATGACCTGTTATGCTTACGTTACGCGCTGCGCGCCGTGCCCTCGATCGCTTCCGGGAAGCTGCGCCTCGCGCACCGGAGCACTTCCGGGTGCGCTAACGCGGCGCGTCATATGACGCATTACGCGACAACGCAGGTCCAGAATATAGTCAAAATGTCTCCACCAACCAGCGGTCGGAACAGAACCCCTTTCAGCAGTCCAAAAAGTTTTGTTAAATGACAACAGAAGGGACAGGCAACAAGAACCTTCAGTCAAAGAGGGGAGGGCAAGTTCTTCTCTACCGGGTCACGTTGGGGCTCCACCGGAACTGATCGAATTGGTAGTCTACAGTGTTTCTGGATGTTTCAGATTGAAGCTGGCGTCAGCATGAGAGCACCCCGTGGCTACGTCGTGGCCATTCCGCGAGCAATCATGGCAGTCGCTCCCCACCGGAAGTCTGCGGGAGTCGGGGGTCCCGGTGACTGTTGTAGAATCTTCAAGGCTGATGGGACTCTTTTGGGAATGGGGCCCATGCCCTAGCAGTCAAGCGTCCGAGTTCCACGGTTGCCCAGAGCCATCCTTGCAGGCCAGGCCCAAGTCTGTGGAGCCGACCGCCATTCCGAGCAGGTTTTTCAACAGAAACCACGCTCCTAGGTGTAACAGAAAATATTTGTTCAATGATAGACAAGGGTGAAACAGTGGCACTGGTGCTTTTAGACCTTAGTGCCGCATTTGACACTGTTTCACATGCGGTACTAATAAAAACTCTTCGTTCAATGGGCATCTGTGGCCCTGCCTTAAATTGGATCACATCCTTACTTGAAAATAGAACCTTTCAAATTTTCTCAAATTCCGTGTACTCTGATACATACACTTTTAAACACGGAGTCCCTCAAGGCTCAATTTTAAGTCCATTACTTTTTAATTTATATATGAGCCCTCTTGCCAAAATAGCTAAGGATACCGGACTGATAATGTTCTCCTATGCTGATGACTCTCAGCTTCTCTTTTCCCTTCCACCAACAGGCAAAAATGATCCTTCCACCCTGAGAATAGGGCTCACAAAAATCGCTGGATGGATGAAAAATAATTTCCTAAAACTAAACGGTGAAAAAACCGAACTTATAATCCTAGGAAAAAACAAAGAACTCTGGGGACCTCAACATTGGCCCCAGGAAATGGGCCCTCCTCCGATTCCATCCAATCAGGCCCGAAACCTTGGCTTTGTTGTTGATGACACACTCAATATGCACCAGCAGGCCATAAAAACATCAGCCACCTGCTTTGTCATCTTGAAGTGGCTAAAGAAAATCTGCTGGATGCTACCAGATCATACTAAAAGAACTGTCATTAACGCCCTAATAACATCTAGATTGGATTATGCCAATGTATTATACTTAGGGTCCAACAAAGCCACAGTTCGCAAACTACAAACTGTGCAGAATGCTGCTGCAAGATTGCTAGGTAAAATCCCTATCCATGCACCCACTACCAAACTCATACGTGAATTGCACTGGCTAAAAATTGAGAATAGAATTAAATTTAAATCACTATGCTTTATGCATAAAATCTCTGCAAACAAAGCTCCTAAATATCTGCAAAGTCTGGTACAACGCTACCGTCCATTTACGACGCTGAGATCTGCAACAGCGAACAAATTTGCTGTGCCCAAAATAAGACTATCACGTATGGGAGGCAGATCCTTTGCCTACCTTGGTCCCTCTCTGTGGAACTCCATGCCACAATCTGTGCGCTCAGAGGCTAATTACATCAGATTCAGAAAAGCCATTAAAACCTGGCTGTTCAACATCTAAGCCAGCTGTCCTTCTCTCTACACTGAATCACAAGCGCCGGGAAACCCTTTGTTGGGTAGCTGTTTGCGCTATACAAACTAAACAAACTAAACTAAACTTCGTGAGCTCCGTAGCAGCCGCCTGTCGCTGTACCGCAATATTGGGTGCAATTCCGTTGGATGGCGGGTGAGACCTTGTAATAGCAAGAGCAGGCGCAATTCAGCTGGCCGAGCGAGGCACTGTGTCGCAAGAGCGGGCGCAAGTCAGCTGGTCAAATGAAGCGCTGGGGTGTAGCTGAGAAACCTCCACCTGAGGAGATGGGGGAGGCTCGTTCGCGCCGCCTCTCCCTTCTAGTGCACCCCACGCCGTCTCCTGGCACAGGTATATGTGATGGTGGGACCAGGGCACCGCAGGATGTGTCTTCAGGTCAAACGGATTGTGGGACAAGGTGTGGAGCAGGCGCAAGTCAGCTGGCCGAGGGAGGCACTGTTCCGGAAGAGCGGGCGCAAGTCAGCTGGTTGCGTGAAGCGCTGGGGTGTAGCTGAGAAACCTCCACCTGGGGAGGTGGGGGAGGCTCGTTCGCGCCGCCTCTCCCTTCTAGTGCACCCCACGCCGTCTCCTGGCGCAGGAATATGTAATGGTCGGACTAGGGCACCGCAGGATGTGTCTTCAGGTCAAACGGATTGTGGGACAAGGTCCAGAATGGAAGAGTCACTAAAAGGCAAAAAGTTCCGCCTGACCCCGGGAGCCGGCCGCCTATGTCGGGGGCGATCTTAGGCCACATCAGGGCAACAAGACTTGAGGAGGGGGTAGGAGAAATCCCGGGAATGGCGGCATGCATTTGGATCGATGTTGCAGCTGGCTGCCATGTAAATAGTTATTTAATAAAACGTTTTACCCTGTTACTTTGCTGGTGTGTTGTATATATTTATAATATTTGCATAGGGTTTGTCGTTATTTTGGGCGGGGTGGGCGGCGGAGCCGAGCTGTCTTGCAGCCATCATGATGTCGAGCTCAGTTCCTCTCACTAGTTTCGTATTTCTTATGAGGGGTTGTTCCTAATGTTTCTATTTTAGCGAGGTCAAAAAGAGATCCCATTAGTGGCCTACTGATTTTGCTTGATTCCTTTTGTTGTTTCTAACGATTTTTCACTATCTGCAAAGACTAAACAGAGTATTGCGACTCTGTGCTTGTTTGTAAATAGAGAAAGAACCAAAGAGAACCAATTCCAAAACAGTAAATGCTTGGATAACAATCAATCAAATGGAGAGGGAAGCAGGCACGACGGATTACAACGGGGGCAAAGGCCTGCGTTACCTACCCCCTTCACTATCTGCAAAGAGAGAATACTCCTAAAAGAAAAGAGGGGGGGAGGGGGCAGCGTTCAAAGCACATCAGCGTGCATAGACACGAAAATGTTTTTACCTACCACGTACTTGACATTTTAAAGCTTTTGATATTTGCTATTAAAAAACCATTGAAATTCACTGAAAAAAACATAGGTTATAGACCATATATAGTTAGGAATTAGCATTTACAAAACCTTGAAAATTCACTGAAAAAACCATGGGTTATAGACCATATATAGTTAGGAATTAGCATTTACAAAACCTTATTTTACTCACACCAAACCATTGAAATTCGCATATATAGTTAGTTGCACTAACTATACATCGCGCACCCGCAATCCACTGCTGATGATGTCACATATTACATCATTCATGACATGGTCAGTGACATCACTGATGACATCACTGATGACAACTCAAATGACATCACTGACAACATCACTGATAATATCATTCATGTGATAATACGATGAACCTCTTCAGACTCTAATATAACCTTAGATACAATCAGTGTAAACAGACACTCACAGATTGTCACGCATCCATGGAGTAACTCATACATCCAGTCAGTCATGCAAAGAATCAATCACACCTCCATTTCCTCAACTATACAGTTATACACACCTTACTAATTCAAACATATTATAACACATATTTACTCTCCTATACGATCCCTGATACAAGTTCACAATGATCCATACAGCCACTCACACATTCATTGGCTCTTATGCACGGTTATATATGTCAACTCTCACATGTACTGTGTTTTACATATGTACTTAATTTGACATGTTGCACTGAGATATCCATTCACTCACCAATACACTCATGCACAAAGTCAACCGCCCATGCAGCTGTTTCCACATGCACTTTTGAACCCATTCATCTAGTGAATCAACTGCTCACACATCTATGCACAGAGTCATACACCTCCCAGCCACTCACACACATACTCCCATACAAATACTTGGGCAACCAATGAATATCCCATATAGTTACTCATATAGCTACTGATTAACACATTCAGCAGTTTACAGAACAACAGACATAATGATGCACAAATTAAGACAGTTTAGTCACTAACCCATGCACTCAGTGAGACACATTTAATCACTCTCTCATACAGTCAGTCATGCACCTACTAAATTCTTCATCCATCCACTCATTCTTCAATATGTAAGACATATTTTAACTTTACAGAAACATACAGTCATTGGATAATGTCATCAGTGATGTCATTTGAGGTGTCATCAGTGATGTCATCAGTGATGTCACTGACCATGTCATGAATGATGTAATATGTGACATCATCAGCAGTGGATTGCGGGTGCGCGATATATAGTTAATGCAACTAACTATATATGCGAATTTCAATGGTTTTGTGTGAGTAAAATAAGGTTTTGTAAATGCTAATTCATAACTATATATGGTCTATAACCCATGGTTTTTTTCAGTGAATTTTCAAGGTTTTGTAAATACTAATTCCTAACTATATATGGTCTATAACCTATGGTTTTTTCAGTGAATATATATATATATATATATATATATATATATATATATATATATATATACATATATATATATATATATATTCAATGAAAAAACCATAGGTTATAGACCATATATAGTTAGGAATTCGCATTTACAAAACCTTATTTTACTCGCATAAAACCATTGAAATTCCATATATAGTTAGTTGCGCTAACTATATATCGCGCACCCGCAATCCACTGCTGATGATGTCACATATTACATCATTCATGACATGGTCAGTGACATCACTGATGACATCACTGATGACATCTCAAATGACATCACTGATGACATCACTGATGACATCTCATTTGACATTACTGATCACATCACTGATGATATCATTCATGTGATAATACGATGAACCTCTTCAGACTCTAATATAACCTTAGATACAATCAGTGTAAACAGACACTCACAGACTGTCACTCATCCATGGAGTTACTCACACACCTAGTCAGTCATGCAAAGAATCAATCACACCTCCATTTCCTCAACTATACAGTTATACAAACTTTACTTATTCAAACATATACTAACACATATTTACTCTCTTATACAATCCCTGATACAAGTTCACAATGATCCATACAGCCACTCACACATTCACTGGCTCTTATGCACAGTTATTTATATATGTCAACTCTCACATGTACTGTGTTTTACATATGTACTTACTTTGACATGTAGCACTGAGATATCCATTCACTCACCAATACACTCATGCACACAGTCAACCGCCCATACAGCTGTTACCACATGCACTTTTGAAACCATACCTCTAGTGAATCAACTGCTCACACATCTATGCACAGAGTCATACACCTCCCAGCCACCCACACACACACTCAGTCTCCCATACAAATACTAAGGTAACCAATCAATAACCCATATAGTTACTCATATAGCTACTTATCAACACATGCAACAGTTTACAGAACAACAGACATAATGATGCACAAATTAAGACAGTTTAGTCACTAACCCATGCACTCAGTGAGACACATTTAATCACTCACTCATACAGTCAGTCATGCACCTACTAAATCCTTCATCCAGACACTTATACATCCACTCATTCTTCAATATGTAAGACATATTTTAACTTCACAGAAACATACAGTCACTGGATGTTGTCATCAGTGATGTCATTTGAGATGTCATCAGTGATGTCATCAGTGATGTCACTGACCATGTCATGAATGATGTAATATGTGACATCATCAGCAGTGGATTGCGGGTGCGCGATATATAGTTAGCGCAACTAACTATATATGGAATTTCAATGGTTTTATGCGAGTAAAATAAGGTTTTGTAAATGCGAATTCCTAACTATATATGGTCTATAACCTATGGTTTTTTCATTGAATTTCAATGGTTTTTTAAATGCAAATTTCTAACTATATATGGTCTATAACCTATGGTTTTTTCAGTGAATTTCATTGGTTTTTTAAAAGCTAACATCTGTAGCTGTAAAATGTATTATTCTTTAAATCCCAAAATATATTTAGATGTTTATTGATAATTTTTTTTTTAATATTTTTTTTCTTCGCTTCTAGTTCGCGAACCGGGAAGCTTTCCGTTAGCTCATCTTGATGCCGCGATCTAGTCCGCGAACCGGTCAACGTTACGTTAGCGGAACAGTGACGCGCCGCGGAAGCGCGACGTATCACGTTATCGCGTAATGCGTCTAATGACGCGCCGCGTTAGCGCTCCCGGAAGTGCTCCGGACCGCGAACCGGAAGCGATCTGGGACGCGGCGCGCGCCGCGTAACGTAAGCGGAACAGGTCATGTGACTTGTTTATCAAACTTCTCATTGGTTCATTTCACTTTTGGTTTCCAAATGATGTATGACTAGGTCATGTGACCTAAAAATAACACTTTTCATTGGCTCAGAACTTTTGTTTTCCCCAAATCAAGTAAACCCCTCCTTATTTCCTCACTCTGACTTTCATCTTGGTGAGAGAAAGACCATTTATCTGAAGATCCACAATGGCTTCCATTGTTGCTGCAGCTGGTGCACCCCCACCACCACCTCCACCTCCCCATAAGAAGAGAGGACCACCCAGTCAAATTATGACTAACAGAGAGGAGGAAGATGAGGAAGAAGAAGAAGAGGAGAGAGAGGGACAACAATTTGTTGATGAGTTGCCCCGGGTTTCTAAACGAAAAACCAGTTTCATCTGGCAGTTTTTCACCATCCCTCCTGGAACCAAGAAAGTGAATGCAAAATATGCCACCTGCCTCATCTGTGACCACAGATTGTCGAGAGGCACAGAAAAGAAGTACAGTATGGGGAACTATACAATGCACCGTCACATGAGCAGGTGGCATCCCTTGAACTACAGCCGGGCTGAGTTGAGGGATCTTGAAGACAATCCGACGGCAACTCCTGTGGCAAGATCTACATCCACATTGTCTTTGACGGGAAGAGAGGCACAAGAGACTGTGCCAAACATCCAACGTAACTTCCAGCACATGAAGGTGTCTTGTATTTACTGTGGTGCTATGCTGTCATATGGCAACATGAGTGTCAACCTCATGAACATTGCATATGAAAATCATAAGTGCCCTAATGCACCCAAAAAGTAATTTTCTTTTTTTTTGCTCCAGTTGAGCCGTTTTGAAAGCCTGTTTTTTGTTGTCTCCCCTCCTTAAAAAACACAAAAAAAACATAAAACAGTTCTAAAAATACAAAAAAATCAAAAAATGTTCAAAAAATTACAAAAAAAACATAAAACAACAAAAACAAAAAAAAACAGTTCTTTTCAGAACTACCTCCCCTTTCAAACAAAATTGCTAGAATGTTTATCACTCTGGCAAGCTCTATTTCTTTTGGTTCGCTTCAAGTTCGCTGACCGGTTCGCGAACTTTAAGCGAACTAAAAAAAATATTTTTTTTAAAAAAAAGAAGAGTTAGTATAAGGGAAGTAAACAGAGAATAATGTAAAAAGAAAGACAGCTAGAGAGAGTAAATGAGAGATACTGTCAATGACATCATCAGCAGTGCATTGCGGGTAAAAAGAGTGGAAAACATTTACCTTATAATTCTTGTTACCTTTTTTAAATATTTTTTCATACTTTCAATCTGTAAAACAAAGAACAAACATTTCAAAAAATATTAAAACATGTATTTAAAAATTAGAAAAGACAAGGGAAAAGGTTCAAAAACAAACAGTTTTTCAACAACTTTGACATTTACAGAAGTCTCTGCTTCTCTACGTTCCCTACACAATCCTAAAGATATATATTCGAAAGAAACTGTATCTTGATATTGCTGAACTGAGGCCTATTTTGAAACATGATGTTTTTCTTGCACTGCTAATGTCTCACAATAGTGATGCAATAGCAGCGCAAAAAAGATGTAAAGTCATAATAAAATTGTGTCTAACATTGTAAATGATTGTTTTAGGATGCAAATAAGATGTGTGCTTTCAAGAGCTTTCTTTGAGGTGAGGCCTCTTTTTTTTATAAAAAAAAAACACTACCCAGAAGTACAGCACTCTAAGCATTAAAATTGATATTTACAGAACTCACCTTACCCATATGTACCACACATTTCTAAATGTATATCATAAGGACAAAAAGCATAACATTAATTATACATGTTAAATGGTTTATTTTTGCTGTTCTCAGAATGTATCAAATTTCACTTAAATCAGTGACTTGAAGGTATTCATCATGTAACAGCGGGGAAAAAAAAACACAATCAAAATGACTGTGTTTAAAAAACCCATACAACCTAAGAAATCTGATTTCAAAACTTCTTAAAATTAACTTACTTTCAATGACGTCGAAGGATCTCCTATAAACAGCATCCACTCTGTTGTGCTTTAAATATTTTCAGCCCGCCACTTTCTGAAAGAAAACCTCCATCGATACGTGAAATATGTTACATAGAAAAAAAACTTCTCTCATTATATCACATGTTTCCACTAGGCCAAATCATGTTGCCGCGATTCGCAAATCTTGTAATTCTTCCAATCAAATCCCGACATTTTCTATTTTCGCAACTTTCAAAAATAAAATATTTGAGATTATTTTCACAATCCTGGACTACTAATATCTTACTCTTCTTTGTCAGTCATGTTCTCCTTTTCCTATGACACTGATACTGCTTACTATGAAGCAGACTTACTTGCATTAGGTTTATATAGTTGAATTTTTAATCGAGACAGCATTGCAGACTTACATTCCCTCTACTTAAAATTTTGGTTTTAAAAACACCAGGTAAGAATTTTTAAGGTCAAACGGCAATTTTTTTTTGAACGTTACAACAGAATCATTACAGAATGACCAGCCGTTTCCAGACTTTAAGTAAGCTGTATAATGTCCTGATGTTGTTGATGGACCATTGTGATAGATAATTGCTACAGTAACAAAAGTCCTCCCTGATATTGACAGCTGAGAAGCCACAAAATTTTTTATTAAAGTTGACAATTTTGTTCCATCAGGCCTACATCGTTGCATCATTAAAATGACATACTGGCCATATCTACGTATAAATAATGTTGACATCATATCACATTTACATTGGCTACACTCCATGTTGTGATCCGCTGCATTTACTAGCTTATTAAAGGAGACTGATTTACTGTCTGGCAAAGTTAAATATATAAATCTTTCTGAGTCTACACTAGTAGTACTTGATACCATACAGTTCTCGCAGTCATGCTGCCATTGATAAGAAAGCCCAAACAGGTGATCTACATCTACACCCTCAACTTGCAATATATCAAGCATATACATTAAAAACTCCTGACAATCTTGCTGATTATTTTCAGAGAAGTCTGTTTGACCTGAACATTCATCTAACAGATAACGAACTTCAGACACACTTTCTACTTTTGTTCGATCACTGCTACATTTCTCGAAAACAGAATTCAACAAACAGCATAAAATTTGTTCAGAATTCAACAGAATCTGTTCTTTTAAACTCTCTAGTGAAAAGAGAACATTAACCACTACATTTGCATAGCAGTTGACACCAGAACTGTTTTCAAATTGAAAACCGACAACATCTTCAACAGAATCCACTTTCTTTCTGCTAACAATTTTCGGTTCATTGACTTTTAGTCTTTTTGCAACAACCTCCCTACTATTACTGCTATTTCTACGTTTGCGGCCTACCACACGTTTCTCAAACAAAGGATATTGAGGCAAATGTGGCGCATACTCTCTTCTTAACCTATTGTATTCCTTAACACAATCTAGATCCGCACAAATGTTTGTGACATCACAGTCAATCAAGTACAATCCCGATAAAGTTCTAACTCGTGACAATGCCACATATGCCATACCCTCCTTGAACACAGAACTGCCAATATTCACCAATGCACAGTCTACACTTAAACCTTGCGATTTATGGATTGTCACCGCATATGCCAAGCAAACAGGAAACTGTTTACGGCGAACATATAAATCTTTAACAAGCAAAAACCTAGCAGAACAACGACCAATTTGCTGTACTTCCTCAATGCCATCAAATTTAATTTTTAAAAATTCTATTCCATCTCTATTTCTGTATTTCTCAAAATCAACAACATTACCCATTGATCCATTTACCAGACCTCTTTCTACATGTAAATTCCTTCTCAAAATAATTCGGCAATTTAAACACACATTCAAAGTCTTTTCAAAACCCGCTGTTTTAGATATAGTCTTCTCTAATGAATCCAATTTTGATTTCAAATTGTCTGACAAAATAATTGTTGATCCCATATGCTCTAATTTGTCGATAGCTTCAAGTTTCACAATCTCTTGCTTTTCTAAATTCAACATTTTGTTGTTGAAGATGGCACATTCTGCAAGAGTTGGCATGAGACATATCCCGGATTTCTTCTCAGTAATTTTCTGAAAAATATTCTCAGGCACAATATCTTGTTTGGGATACAAATTTGACAGTAACCGTGCATTTAAAGCTTCTTTCCCATGCTCGGTCACTTTTCCAATTCTAATATCTTGTAGAATATTCTTGTAATCTTCATCCTTTGCCTGACGCATATTTTGATGCAGTTCTGCATAATTGAAGTTTAACCATATATTGACGTTGCCAATGCTCCCTAGGCACTTCCTGGTATCTTCATGCGTGAGTATTTTGAACACAGGTTGACCTTTTACTGGTGTCAGCTGTAGAAGATCTCCGAAAACAATAATGTGTTTCCCACCAAATAAGACATCATATTCAGTTTTAAGTACTTCTTGCATTCTCAAATGCACAAAGGCAAGCATGACATTGGAAACCATGCTTACTTCGTCAATGATAAGTAGTTTCATTTTCCTCAAAACTCTTGAAACTTCACAGCAAGCATCTCCAGATAACTTGTTGTATTGTAATTTGTTGTCATGCTCCACCGGCAGCATCAATAGACGATGCAAAGTAATACCTTTAATATTATGTGCTGCCAGTCCAGTAGGAGCGGTGACAACACAAGACAGCGATGACTCAGTCCTTTCCTGCAAATAACAAGAGATTGCTTTAATGAGGAAACTTTTTCCAGTTCCCGCTTCTCCACTCACGTACAGTCGGACAGGCTTCAACGACGTACACGAGCACTCTTTCTTCTCATGACTTAATCCGTGCTCAATTTCCTTGGTAACTTCATCATATATTTTCCTCTGCTCAACGTTGAGTTGTTTTTCCAAGTCTTGTAAGTTAACTGAATCCTCCTGAGCATGTGCCATGGCTCTTTCTACTTCATTCATAGCAGTGGCAGCTTCATTTTCGATAATAGGTCCTCCAAGTGGATCTTGACTCAATGAAACAGAACTCTGACTGTCCTGAGAACTGTCTCTGGCAATCTCGGCTGCAATCGTTGCTTCCTGCTCAATTTCCAAAGTTAGCATTTCTTGATATTTAGAAAAAGCAGGACATTCTATGGACTCCTTGGCTGCATTGAAAGAGTCTTCGTAACAGAGGAAATCTCCAAGCAGTTCCTCTTCTGCACGCCAAGGCTTGAAAAGTTGCAAAAGTGCTAAATAGAAAAACTCCTTTTTTTCTGGAGATTCGCCACTTAATTTTCGATGGTTTACTAATTGGCATTTTCTTTGCTTGACCAGGCATCCCTCACTTCCAATTACAGCATACACTCCTTTCTCAATATCTTCTTTGATGTTCCTCTTGAATATATAATTTTGGAGAACCTCATATAGACAAATATTCTCAAGGTGACTGCTTCGATTTGGATAATATGTATCCAACATGTTGGTCTTCAAAATGTCGGTACTGTTTGGTTCCTTTTCTGCCAAATACTCAATTTCCCGAACAGGTTTTAGAACTCGATTTCGCGTTGCAGCAAGACCAAGACTCGCCCAAACGAGACTCCTGGATTTGGCATAGAGACTTGCTGAAGACAATCGATCAGAACATTCGTAAGCTCCGATTTCTCGATGCGACAACATCTTCAGACTGAAACTGTACAACTTCTTGCTGAGGCTCTTTTCATGGGAAATGTCCTCCCACATATCCTTCAGTTCGGTCTTTTCTTTTTTGGTGATGTAAGATGTCACATACCGAGCCACAGCCATACAGTTGTCAGCCACAAACTGTATATCCATGTTGGCATTCCACATGGACAAAATCACTGGGTTGTAGTCATTGATGTACTTGGACTCTTCGTTCCTTTTCAAATTGTATGTATTCTTGGGTGATTTCCTCGTCACATTATGTCGCAGCGAAGACATCAAACTGTTCACTCTTCCTTTAGAAATCACCGGTCGTGGAAAGTTGAAACGACATTTGGTGTAGAACTTGTCCTTGTTTCTGAATTTACGACGACAGTACTTTCCACAACGATGGCTTTGGAAACGTAGAACTTGTTCTCTTAGACTTTTCTTCTCCGTTGCGTTTGGAACAGCACACGTAGAATACTGTTCGATGAAATTCATCACTAAGTCATCCGGATCTGTTCCAAATTTAGGTGCATCCTTGATCCACAGCAACATATGTATATGAGGGGCACCTCTTGCTTGGTACTCCTTTCTCCAGAAGAAATCCAACACCTCTCCAAGAGGTGGATTCTTTTTATTTGTGATGAAAGACATCATAGCTTCAAATCTATGATTGAAGTACCTGCATACATTCACAGGATCCAAAGAACACAGTTCTCCAGGTGTCTTGAATTCAATGTTTTCAATATTTCCATTTGCCTCTCGTAGAAATTCAAGTAAGTCATCCCAGCCATACTCGGCACAGCTCAGAGTGAGGAACCATGTCGGAGTTCCTAAGTTCCTCAGCATACATTTTAAGTCACCATGACGACGGTACCAGTACTCATTAGTACCACGCTGACACGCCATGAGATTAATTAAGTGAGAATCCAAAATACTGTCTTGGACATTGACTTTATGCATAAAGTCACTTGCCGAGATGTTTCGCATCTGTATACCACTTTTTAAGATGTGGTTCACTGCATATGACAGTCCAGACAGATCGCTTTCAAACAGGAGATGAAACAAATAGGGAATGCATTGCCGAAACCTAGGATCTTCTGCATACAATCGTAAAGTCCGGTATTCAGACGCAGGAATTTCACGAGGTCGCTCATCATATCTTCCTCCTTGACCTGTGGGAAATAGCTGTGGGAAACACCGAGCTTCCAAACTTTCCTCCCAAACACTAATGGGACTCCCTTTGGCTTGTTTCATTTGAAACAACTCAATAGCATTCCCCATCACTTCCTTGGAATGCAAAGGATGAACACTATAATGTTCATATATTTCTTCACTTTTAGAGGCCTCTACTTTCTCAATTTGGCCAGCACACAAATCGCTATCCTCTTCATCACTTACTTCCTCTTCTGCAACATATACATTCTTATAGTACTTATTATTTTTCTTCAAATACACTGTTGCCTTTTTGACTTTCCTAACATCCACTAAATCTTGCCATATTTTCTTATTCTTTGTCGGAACCCCATTAACCAAGATAACCAGAGGTTCCTCTTCCACTTTTTCTATTCCAATTGTGTTAATGTTTTTGTTCAAATCTAGAGGCAAATAAACAACTCTTCCCTTTAATCCTCTCTGTAAATCTGCTGGAGGCAATTTCCCTGTCTTTGGCTCCATTCTTACAATAGCCTGAAAGGGATGGATACTTTGAATCAAAATAGATTCATAAGTATTTAAATCCTTCAATTCAGAAGGAATCTCAACCAATTCCAGATTATTATGAACTGCCCTAGCAGGCATCTGGTTTTGGTTTAATTTATTACAACAATAAGTACACACACGTTGATCCGATCCCAAATCAAAATAATTTTCTACCATCAAGTATGTGGCTAAATCCTTCCATTCACTATTATTTTCCCTTTCACTTTTTGCATATAAATCCACTACCTTAGTCTGATTCTTATAATAAGTGCGTCGACAACATACACAAGTGAAATTAGGCCTCTCACTTGATTTCATCTGAAACGTGGCAATTTCCTTCTGAAAATTATCTGTACTGGAAACCTGTACATTATCTTCCACATTACCCTCTACTTCAGGGTCAATTTGAACATTCTCATCTTTACTACCAAAGTAACAAAACTCAATTTCTTCACAAAGATTCTTCACATCTATTTCAGAACCATGCAAAAGAGCAGCACATAACTGTTTAAGCATAATTGCTGGACTCTTAGCATAATACAACATTCTCACTAATTTTCTCACTTTATTATGATGCACTGCTAGCATCCTGAAATGATGAAAAACACTCTGGCATACTCTCCTGGAAAGACAAGCCAGTGAATGACCACGCAAACCTGTCATTTGTCTCACTCTGCAAGGATCTAAATCTTGCAACAACTTCATTTTCTGCTTCAAACTTTTCTTATTAAATGTCCGTATAAAATCACATAGCAAATTGATGGAAACCTGTCGCACACTGCAAATAGAACTACACTTCCAAATGTACACAGGACCCTTAGGACGTCTTCCTAAAACCTCATCACTTAGCGCCTCTTCTGTCTCTGTTGTCACAAGTAGTTCTTTTTCAACTGGACAACCATCCTTCACTTCATAAGCTCGACCACTGATGTCAACTGCATGCACCAAATCATTATCCTGAAAATAAGTCTCCTCATTAAAAAATGCCTCAGAACTTGAACTATGCATCCATTCTCCAGAAAAAACTTCACAAAAGTTAGTACGATTTACTACTCTCTTCCATCTACTTTTTGTTTTGAAATCAGAAATTACCTTGCTTAGTTTCCTAATTCTATTGATTACCAAAATAAACAACTTTCGCTTGATTTCAAAAGCATGATCAATAATTTTCTCTACATTTTTCTTCTTCCTATAAAATGCCGCTTTCTGTTGGCCTTTCTTTTTAATATTTTTCAATAAATTAACTAATATCCTATTACGGAACATTCGTTGTCGAATGTCCCTAAACTGTTGTTTCCTTCTACTATCATGCACAGAGTTATCTCTTCCTCTACCAGTAACATTTGTGATGGGTCTCTCCTTTCCATTTAAATTACTTCTCTTTTTGTTAAGAGACACATTTTTTTGAGCAAAATTTTTTTTACTACAAATATTTCTTAAGAATGATTTCGTGCTCTTACCCGGACCTTTCTTGGTGTTTTGACAAGTATTTGGGGAAGAGGACTGCTGCAATAAAACATCATCCTGCTGTCTTTGACGTTTTCTAGCCTTTCGTATTCGACTTCTGGAAGGCATTTTCCAAACTATGAAAGAATCTGCAGTTGAATCTGTGAAAAAATATAATATAAAATGTTATTAACCACTATTACCAAACAGTAAATAAATAACAGTCATCTAAAACTTAATGCTGTACTAATTATTTAACATAGCAAATATTTTCCACCAGCACTGCATCACAAAAATGACACTCAATGGTACAAAACAGGCATACAACACTCATAAATCACTCCCTAATATTTTAAATCATTAATTCAGGATGACGATAAGATGTAGCCTATCTAAAGGTTTGTTTAGGCCCAGATCTTTGGACTGGGGTGAATGTGTGTCATTGATCCACATTCAGTCCATCACCTGTTTTGTTTATTTGAGGTGAGGCCAACACATGGTTGCAGATAAGATTTTCACTGAAAAAAAACCAAGGTAAAAAAACATGTGAAGGCCTACCAATGAAGTAAATCATTAAATGAAAACCAATACATTTCTGGAAATATGCACTACTAGTGCTTCATAAGATGTTTTGGATCATATTTATAAGTTATTTGAGTATCTAGTATGCTATTTTACATTCTTCATGGTGCAAATTTATTGTAAATACGCTCCCACCTGCGGTTGGCAAATTTAGATTTTGATTATGGGAGTTAGATAGGCATGTTAATAATTTCCCAAAAATGGTATATAACCCCAAACAACCTTTGAAGCAAATGCTCTTAGCCATGTTATCCACCTCCCATTGGATAACATGGCTAAGAAATGCTTGCAAATGTGATAAAAAAAGGCCTGCAATGCATGAATAACGCAGAAAAATCAGCGATATTCATGCATTTTCCAACAAATGCTCTTAGCCATGTTATCCACTTCCTATTAAATAACATGGCTAAGAACTGCTCAGGGCACCATGAGGAACGCTTTCCATTTAAAAAGGGAAAAATAACATCAAAGACACTAAAATGCCTTCTAAATATGAACCCAAACAACCTATGAAGCAATGTGAAAAAAAACTGCCGCAATGCATGAATATAGCAGAAAAATCAGCGATATTCATGCATTTTCCAGCAAATGCTCTTAGCCATGTTATCCACTTCCAATTAAATAACATGGCTAAGAACTGCTCAGGGCCCCATGAGGAACGCTTTCCATTTAAAAAGGGAAAAATAACATCAAAGACACTAAAATACCTTCTAAATATGAACCCAAACAACCTATGAAGCAATGTGAAAAAAACGGCCACAATGCATGAATATAGCAGAAAAATCAGCGATATTCATGCATTTTCCAGCAAATGCTCTTAGCCATGTGATCCACTTCCTATTAAATAACATGGCTAAGAACTGCTCAGGGCCCCATGAGGAACGCTTTCCATTTAAAAAGGGAAAAATAACATCAAAGACACTAAAATGCCTTCTAAATATGAACCCAAACAACCTATGAAGCAATGTGAAAAAAAACGGCCACAATGCATGAATATAGCAGAAAAATCAGCGATATTCATGCATTTCCCAGCAAATGCTCTTAGCCATGTTATCCACTTCCTATTAAATAACATGGCTAAGAACTGCTCAGGGCCCCATGAGGAACGCTTTCCATTTAAAAAGGGAAAAATAACTTCAAAGACACTAAAATGCCTTCTAAATATGACCCCAAACAACCTATGAAGCTCTAACAGTACATATCCTGAAATTTAATTCATTTCAAAATTCGTTTTTAAACACAGCATATAAATCAATTGTATACCTGCATTCATGAAGAAATGACTAAAAATGTCCTTGAGACACATGAAAGTGTTTTCTGGAATGCCCTAGCACCATTTTTGGGACACTATTAACATGGCTAGGTAACTCCCATAATCAAAATCTAAATTTGCCAAGCACAAGTGGGAGCGTATTTACAAGACACTTGTCCCATGAGGAACACTTTACATTTTAAAAGGCGAACACAACATCTTAGACACTCAAATACCTTATAAATATGGCCCAAAACAACCTATGAAGCTCTAGCAGTACATATCTAGAAATGTAATTGATTTCTTAAATCGTTTTTAAAAGCAACATATCTGTTTCAGCTTACATAACAGACCATGAAATGGCCTCCATGTATTACAATATCTTGTGTAACTGCATGCCAGAATGTTACACCAAATATGCAATTATAATTTCTCTTTGAAACTAATTCTATTAGTATATCACTAGAGACAAAACCACATTTTAAAAACACAGCTTTCTTCATCATTTTCTCCTTAAATCATACTATTCTCTATCTAAATTAAATAAATCTTTTCTCACCTTAGCAAATATTTTTTGAGTTTTGAAAACAGTCTCAGAAATACACCAAATTGTCTTCAGCAGAAGAAAAAGGATGCACTCCAAAGGCTGCAGCTATTGAAAGCACAGAAATACAGATATTCTTTTCACATATCTCTCATATTAGCCAATCATACCTCTTCCCTCACTTTTTTCAAATCAAAACCCTTCCCCCCTCTGCCCTGTCTGCCTTGTTTCCATAGCAACCACCTCCTGGAAGACCTCTCATGTTTGCAAATTCACACAACAATGTTTCAATTGAACTCTGAACTCTCAGTGCACCTGCGTATCCAGTGCAATCTTTCATTAAATGTTTCTTCCTTGACCATTCAAATTACATCTTTCAAAGAACACATCCATGCACCCTAACTTTCTGTTTTCAGAAATGGA
Source organism: Lissotriton vulgaris (assembly GCF_964263255.1). Lineage (NCBI taxonomy): Eukaryota > Metazoa > Chordata > Amphibia > Caudata > Salamandridae > Lissotriton > Lissotriton vulgaris. Next base: position 783,941,864 of record NC_141696.1, read on the forward strand.
AATGCACCAATCACTGCTAATGAATCATTAGCATTGTAAATCCACAGTTTTTTTTCTTTAGAAACTCCTACTGTTTCAACTGCCCTTTCATTACCACACTTCATCTGACTGCAGAACAACCTTCTTCCACCATGTTTAACGTCTGGATTGTTGGACATAGTTACATCCACTGGGCTCAAAGGTATGCTGAGAGCAGAAATTTACACAACCTCAATTTACAAGATGTGGAAATTAAGTGGTTGGGCCAAAGAGGATTAAAATGTCACCAATTGATACCATTGGTGAAAACCTTTATGCATTTGCCAAAACCTGACCTGTTAATAGTGCACTGTGGAGGTAATGATTTGGGCACTTTGACAGGGGTAGGTCTGGAAATGCTTTTAAAGGACACCTTGGAGCAATTAATGGCACTTTTTCCTCAAACTGCCTTGGTATATTCCAATATATGCCAAAGACAGAAATGGAGGTGGTCCAACCAATTTTGTCCACAAATTGAGAAAGCGAGGAAGCATGTAAACAAATCTGTTTCAGCTTACATGAGAGACCATGGAATGGGCTCTCTGTACAACAATAACTTGCGTTACTACATGCAAGATATCTACAGAGGAGATGGAGTTCACTTCTCAGATGAGGGCAACAGAATTTTCATTCTGAATTTAAGACTCTGCATTGGTACCTACTTATAAGTACCTAAATGTACCATAAACCCAAAAGCTCTTCTCAGAGCTACCCTACATCTGATCACTCACAATTATTATTTTTCTCTAACTTTTTTCACTAATTTTCCACAAAATTCGCTCCCCGGAGCGCTACCCGGTTCGCTAACCGAAAGCTAACCTCGCGGAATTTTTTTAAAAAAAAATTTTTTTCCGCACATATAAGCCTCCTCAGCCACGCTCAGAAAACCTAGGGGGTCAAGATAAGTCTACCATGACCCCTTCTACCCATTCTAAACATTATTTGCCCTCCATCTTGTATCTTAATGCGAACGAAACACAAAATGGTGGACTCCCGTGACGCTTAAGGTTCGCTAACCGGGCAGCTTCCCGGAAAGCGGTCCTAAAAAAAGGCGGGAAAGTAATTTACAGAATAACGACTAGAAACACTCTCACCAAATATAGATTAGCTCATACTACATAACAATCCCTTCCATTCTCACAAATTTCATTGAAATTCCATTTAGCCATTTAGCCTGTAGACCTCTCCAAGTACCGTGAGGTAAATTACTTCACAAAACACATCTGAATTGTTGGAATTGACAACCAATGAAAATGTTACTTTCATTTTCTACTTTTATTACCTGACATTTGATTGGTTATATACCTGTATATATATAAAGGGAGAGAAGGAAACACAGCCATTTTGACTACTACTTCTTGTTGTACCTCCTATTTCAAAAGCTTCAAAAAACTTCAACTTCTTTGTGAAGGTAAGTTATAATTTAATATATTGTGCACTATGACTTAATATAGTAGACTTTTTCTGCTACATATACACTATCCCTCTGTAGTAGTAGTGTCTTGGTTAAATCACATACACTTTTTTTTAGTCCTATTTCCACTCTCATACTATACACTGCCAAAAGATAAATTCACTGATAAAAACTGCCTATCTAAAATTAATCCCAACAGTGCCCTATCTCTACTAATATATATTTTTTTAATCCAAATTTCAGGCAAAATGGAAGGCGAGCAGCAAGTTTCATTTTCGATTGAACTGAAGGAGAGCAGCCAAGACAAACTTGATGACTTTATGGATGACAGTAGAGACCACGAACTTCTACAATGTGTTGAAGCAGTAGACAACTTGCTTCAAAATGAAAAACAATTACACCCTATAATAAATTATGACATTTCTGACAATGAAATGTTAGAAAATTTAATAAAGTATGAAACACAATCATAATAAAAAAAATAAATAAATAAAGAAAACAAAAAAAAACAAGAAAAACAACAAACAATTAACATACAGTATTAGAAAAGTCTTTCATTCTTTTATCCATAAAGTTCGCTGCCCAGAAAGCTATCCGGTTCGCGAACTTGGCGCTTACCACGCAAAAAAAAATTTTTTTTTTTGGACCCTCCTAGGCCCTTTTAAAACCTCCACATAAAACCTAGGGGGTCAACGAGGATCTACTATGCCCCCTTATGGTAATTTCCCCCTTTGTTTTGGCCTCCTCTTGTCTCTCGATCCTACCGAGAGACAAGATGGCGGCCGCTCCGGACTGTTTAGAATGTTGACAGACACCGGAGGGCCAATCAGCTTCTCATCGCAAAGTTCCGTTACGCGAAAGGTTCGCTAACCGGATAGCTGCCCGGAGCGCTGTTACAGATATATATCTTGATTTAAACGTTAATTTCTCAAAATCCACTGAAGCACATATATTGAGACCTAGCAAAGGCACATCGGGCTAACAGTCCCTACAATTTTGCCAAGTTTCGTGAAAATCCATTCAGCCGTTCGGGCTAAAAGTGAGTCCAACCGCCCTATGGAAATTAACATGGGAAAAAGGCGTTTTGGGACCCCCCTTTTTTCTCGGCCCCCCCTCCACAAAACCCCCCCAAATTTTCAAGGTCTGCTCAGAAACAAAATGTGCCATTTTCCTGAAAATTTCAGCCAATTCCGTCCACGAACGCAAAAGTTATTAGGCATAGAATTTTCAGAAATCCCATAGGGAAAAAATCCTAACTATATATACCTACTGGCGACCGCCAGTAGGTAATATATATATATATATATATATACATACATATATATATATATATATATTCAATGAAAAAACCATTGGTTATAGAACATATATAGTTAGGAATTTGCATTTACAAAACCTTATTTTACTCGCATAAAACCATTGAAATTCCATATATAGTTAGATGCGCTAACTATATATCGCGCACCCGCAATCCACTGCTGATGATGTCACATATTACATCATTCATGACATGGTCAGTGACATTACTGATGACATCACTGATGGCAACTCAAATGACATCACTGATGACAACATCCAGTGACTGTATGTTTCTGTAAAGTTAAAATATGTCTTACATATTGAAGAATGAGTGGATGTATAAATGTCTGGATGAAGGATTTAGTAGGTGCATGACTGATTGTATGAGGGAGTGATTAAATGTGTCTCACTGAGTGCATGGGTTAGTGATTAAACTGTATTAATTTGTGCATCATTATATCTGTTGTTCTGTAAACTGCTGCATGTGTTGATCAGTAGCTATATGAGTAACTATATGGGTTATTGATTGGTTGCCCAAATATTTGTATGGGAGACTGAGTATGTGTGTGAGTGGCTGGGAGGTGGGTGACTCTGTGCATAGATGTGTGAACAGCTGATTCACTAGATTTATGGGTTCAAAACTGCATGTGGAAACAGCTGTATGGGTGGTTGACTGTGTGCATGAGTGTATTGGTGAGTGATTGGATATCTCAATGCTACATGTCAAAGTAAGTACATATGTAAAACACAGTACATGCGAGAGTTGACATATATAAATTACTGTGTTTAAGAGCCAGTGAATGTGTGAGTGGCTGCATGGATCATTGAAAACTTGTATCAGTGATTGTATAAGAGAGTAAATATGTGTTAGAATATGTTTCAATACGTAAGGTGTGTATAACTGTATAGTTGAGAAAATGGAGGTGTGATTGATTCTTTGCATGACTGTCTAGGTGTATGAGTAACTCCATGGATGAGTGACAATCTGTGAGTGTCTGTTTTCACTGAGTGTATCTAAGGTTATATCAGAGTCTGTAGAGGTGCATCGTATTAACACATGAATGATGTCATCTGTGATGTTGTCAGTGATGTCATTTGAGTTGTCATCAGTGATGTCATCAGTGATGTCACTGACCATGTCATGAATGATGTAATATGTGACATCATCAGCAGTGGATTGCGGGTGCGCGATATATAGTTAGCGCATCTAACTATATATGGAATTTCAATGGTTTTATGCGAGTAAAATAAGGTTTTGTAAATGCAAATTCCTAACTATATATGTTCTATAACCAATGGTTTTTTCATTGAATTTTCAAGGTTTTGTAAATGCAAATTCCTAACTATATATGGACTATAACCTATGGTTTTTTCTGTGAATTTCAATGGTTTTTTAATAGCAAATATCAAAAGCTGTCAAATGTCAAGTACGTGATAGGTAAAAATGTTTTCGTGTTTATGCACGCTGATGTGCTTTGAACGCTGCCCCCCCCCTCCCCTCTTTTCTCTTAGTAGTACTCTCTCTTTGCAGATAGTGAACGGTAGTTAACGCAGGCCTTTGCCCCCGTTGTAATCCGTCGTACCTGCTTGTCTCTCCATTTGATTGATTGTTATCCAAGCATTTACTGTTTTAGAATTGGTTCTCTTTGGATCATTCTCTATTTACAAACAAGCACAAAGTTGCAATACTCTGTTTAGTCTTTGCAGATAGTGAAAAATCGTGTAAAAAAATAAAAGTAATCGAGCAAAATCAGTAGACCACTAATTCGATCTCTTTTTGACCTCGGTAAAATACAAACATTAGGAACAACCCTTCATGAGAAATACGAAAATAGTGAAATGAACTGAGCTCCACACCATGAGGGCTGCAAGACAGCTCGACTCCGCTACCCACCCCGCCCAAAATAACGACAAACCCTATGCAAATATTATAAATATAGACAACACACCAGCAAAGAAACAGGGTAAAACATTTTATTAAATAACTATTTACATAACTATTTTATACTTTTTGTTGCCCGATCCGGCTAGCTCAATCGATCGAGCATGAAACTCATGCACTGATAGCAAGCGTTGAGAGTTTGTAGAACGATGGCTTCAGATTTTCTACATACGGTGTAGTGGCGCGAACTGGGAGGGGGCGTTTGGATCCTGCCCCTTCCCCAAATAAGATTTTCATACGTGAGTGTTCGTTCATGCTTTTGGTCCCTGAGTTGCTTCGATGTCACTGCCTTACACAAATGGCATAAGTCCTGGATGTTGAGTGCCATACTTCAGAGTTCTAAGCAGCGCTTGTTACACTGTTTAAACCTTATTTGCACCTGCTGCAGCTTCACTATTCAAAGTAAGTGGGGTCCGTTTGTGGACCTGACTGCATTGGAAAACAATGTGATACGGTGCCTCCCTAAACCGCTTGACGGAGGCCCCCGAGGGACGGTGAGATGGCACGGACTGAGAGGGGGCGCTTGGCTCCTGCCCCCTCCCCAAGTCGTGTTGCCCTGGTGTTGCCTGAGATCGCCCCCGACATAGGCGGCCGGCTCCCGGGGTCCGGCGGAATTTTTTGCCTTTTGATGACTCTTCCATTCTGGACCTTGTCCCACAATCCGTTTGACCTGAAGACACGCTGTAGTGTGGCGCCCCTTTACCGTTTTAGTTGCCATTCCGCCCGCTTTTGGTACTCTGTGCCTCTTCCGCCATTCAGCTGTTTACCGCCCGCTCTTGCGACTACAGCGTCTCGCTCACCATGTAGTTGAGTTGCTCCCGCTCTTAAGATTTAACCGAACTTTTTGGACTGCTGAAAGCGGTTGTATTCCGACCGCTGGTTGGTGGAGACATTTTGACTATATTCTGGACCTGCGTTGTCGCGTAATGCGTCATATGACGCGCCGCGTTAGCGCACCCGGAAGTGCTCCGGTGCGCAAGGCGCAGCTTCCCGGAAACGATCCAGAGCGCGCCGCGCAGCGCGTAACGTAAGCATAACAGGTCATGTGACTTGTTAATAAAACTTTTCATTGGTTCATTTTACTTTTGTTTTCCTAATGTGACCTAAAAATAACACTTTTCATTGGATTAAAACATTTTTTTTCCCAAACGATGAAAGCCCCACCTTGTTTCTGTATGTTTCAGACTGAAGCTGGCGTCACCATGAGAGCACCACCATCTCGTAGCTCCGTCGTGGCCATTCCGCAAGCAATCATGGCAGCCGCTCCCCACCGGAAGCCTGCGGGAGTCGAGGTCCCCCAAGACTTTTGTAGAATCTTCAAGGCTGAGGGGACGCTTTCGAGAATGGGACCCAAGCCCTGGCAGACAAGCGTCCGAGTTCCAAAGTGTCCCAGGGCCATTTTACTGGACCAGGCCCAAATCCGAAGAGCCGGCCGCCATTTTAAGAGTCCTGTGGCAGCCGCCTATCGCTGCACCGCAAGAGTGGGAGCAACTCAACTACATGGTGAGCGAGACGCTGTAGCCGTAGGAGCGGGTGGTAAACAGCTGAATGGCGGAAAAGGCACAGTGTAGCAAAAGCGGGCGGAATGGCAACTGAAACGATAAAGGGGCGCCCCACTACAGCAGACGAGCCTCCGCCATGTGCTTCACAACTGCATACGTATCTCGTGATATCAAGGTTGGGCAACCAGTACACAACAAGCAGTTACGAGTCCCATTTACACCGGAGCCATTTTGGACGCGGCCGGGCAGGTCCAGGATCTAGTCAAACATAACAAATGAGGCTGACGTCTCTGAAGCAGTTGACGCACAGCAGGACATAGCAAATAAACATGAAGTCTCTAAAGCTGTTAACTCACTGCAGGACAAAACAAGTGAACCTGAAACCTCTGGAATAATTGTCGCTCAAAAGAACAACACACAAAACTCTGTAGAGCCTGAAGAAAGAAAAACAGAACAGCACTGTAGTTTCAGACACACTTAACACTAATGACTAAACAAAGATATCGTCTGTTTATGAAGCAGTTATCATATAAACAGAATTGACAAAGAAGTGTGCAGACACCAATGCTATTAAGAAACACAAGAAAATCCCTAACGCATCAGCATTCTCGGAAGAGGTTGACACAGATAACATCTTAAGGAACAAAGAAAGACAAAATAAGGATGAGGAAGTTATCACTTTAGTTTTTTCATCAGCTAGCGACAGCAAGAAACACATTGTAATGGAGATTAGAGAGGCTACGGATGGATAAATAAATTATCAAAAGAAATGGCTACTCCCCCCTTTAGCAGATTAGCTAAATCTTTGCGTAATTTGGACATTAAAGTTATATTATTGTTGTTGTTGTTGTTATGGTTATAGTCCTGGTTAATTTCAGCAAGAAACACATTGTAATGGAGAATAGAGAGGCTACGGATGGGTGAATAAATTATCAAAAGAAATGGCGACTCCCCCCTTTAGCAGATTATCTAAATGTTTGCGTAATTTAAGCATAAAAGTTATATTATTGTTGTTGTTGTTGTTATCGTTATAGTTCTGGTTAATTTCCATTCAGAGTGTCCTACACAGCACCACTCTAGGTAAACACTACTTTATGTAAAACCTGCACTTAGTTGGTCACCATGGGGTTTAAAGAAGGGATGGTTCTTCACCTGGGTGCCGTCCACAACTCAGCATGTTGTGCTGCCTTGGGACTATTCGCACAAAAGACAGCTTCGGACCATTGTTGTTTTTTTTTGTCAAAAAATGTTTAAATATATTTACAGTTTTTGTTACGTTCGTTATATTTAAAAGTTAATAAAGTTTTATAAACCTACTTTTTTGGAGTACTATATATTATTAAAAAATCGGGAGAATGGGGCCTTGAATCGGGTTATTGTCATGTGTGGGCTTTGCAAGTGTACTGCTACAGGATCGGACATTTCAAACTCAAATGCACGTTCTTTTTCTTACCTTTCCGAAGCATGGAGCGCAATAGCAGGCAGAGAAAGGGTGATGCAAGTGTTGAACACTGCCTGGCCTGGCAAGTTGCTGGCAGTGCCCCCCCCCGCCCGCTCCTGAAAGAGGGCACACACACACCGCCGCCCCGAGTACTTCACAGATCTTTAAAAGACCATGCGCTTGTTCATGAGGCTTAAATTGTTTATCACCCCTTCTAGAACCCCTGCATCGACCCTCTGACGTTTCCTGGAAGAATTAGCACGTAACACAATGCCAAGCCCTGTCAGCTGAAACCCCCGAGGAATCGTGGGGCATATTATCAAGGGGGTTTAATTCCGCTTTTTTGGCTTTAAAAGCCAAGAAAGCGGAGATAAAATTATCTCCCTATTACCAAGCTGTCGCTAACACCAGTTAGTGACAGCTAAAAGGAGATAGCGACCATCTTGGGCCCCGCTTTGCATGTCAGTGATATCTATCACTAATGACATGCAAAGTGGGCGTGCCAAGATGTTAGCGACTGGAAACAGTCCCTTACATCGCTATCTCCTATTACCAAATTTTGGAGATATACTCCACAAGCTAACACCTGCCCTGAGCAGTTCTTAGCCATGTTATCCAATTGGAGGTGGATAACATGGCTAAGAGCATTTGCTGGATAATGCATGAATATCGCTGACTTTTCAGCGATATTCATGCATTGCGGCCGTTTTTTATCGCATTTGCGAGCAGTTCTTAGCCATGTTATCCAATGGGAGGTAGATAACATAGCTAAGAGCATTTGCTGGATAATGCATGAATCTCGCTGTCTTTTCAGCGATATTCATGCATTGCGGCCGTTTTTTATCGCATTTGCGAGCAGTTCTTAGCCATGTTATCCAATTAGAGGTGGATAACATGGCTAAGAACATTTGCTGGATAATGCATGAATATCGCTGACTTTTCAGCGATATTCATACATTGCGGCCGTTTTTTATCGCATTTGCGATAAACCTTGCTAATAGCAAGGTTTATCTGCGATAAAAATCGCCGATGTGCGGCGATCATTTTTGTCTCTAAACAAGTTAGAGACATAAATTATCGCTAGTTGTTGGTAATATGCCCCCGGGTTTTTGCTTGCAGGAATCGGGAGGCGGGAGACTAGCACTGAAATCAGTAGTCTCACGCCTGAATCGGGAGGGTTGGCATGTCTGGATTCTCTACAGCTAGGGCCATAAACTACATCCGCAGAGCTAGGTGATAGCCTGGGACCGGCCTGGCATCTAAAATGGCTGCCGTGCACGACAAAATTGTGGCATTGGAAAAAAGGCAAGATGGCGCAAACAATGTTTATCAATAAGGATTCATTTATAACAAAATATTTTATCGCACTGACAAATTGGTGGTCAACACTTCCTGATTTCCTTCGAATCGAACGTTAACAGACGTCACGCAGCAAAAAAAAAAAAAAAAGCTCACGCACAGCCGCTGGAAGACATGTATCAACATATATGAGCCTCCTCAGCCACCCTCAGAAAACATAAGGGATTAGGATACGTCTCCCGCACCCCCTTATACCTAGTAATTTAATTAAAATGAAGCACAAAATGGTCTCCCGCACCCCCTTATACCTAGTAATTTAATTAAAACGAAGCACAAAGTGGCGAATTCCCGTTTCGCTACCAGTTTGCGGCCCAGTTCGCGGCCCGGGAAGCGCTTCTACCGTGAAAAATAATTTTTTTTTTATTTTCCCCACGGGACCCTTTAAAAACCCCAACAACATTCCTAAGGGATCAAGAGGGGTATACCTTGCCCCCTTTCATTAAATTCCCCCTTCGTTTTTCACCTCTTCTTCTCTCTCGATCCTACCTAGAGATAAGATGGCGGCCGCTCCGGACTGTTTAGAATGTTGACAGACACCGGGGAGCCAATCAGCTTCGCATCGCAAAGTTCCGTTTCGCGAAAAGTAAGCGGACCGGAGCGCAGCCCGGAGCGCTGTTACAGATATATATCTTGTTTTGAACGGTAATTTCTCAAAATCCACTGGAGCACATATATTGAGACCTAGCAAAGGCACATCGGGCTAACAGTCCATACAATTTTGCCAAGTTTCGTGCAAATCCATTCAGCCGTTCGAGCTAAAAGTGAGGCCAAAGGCCCTATGGAAATTAACATGGGAAAAACGCGTTTTGGGACCCCCCTTTTTTCTCGGCCCCCCCTTGACGAAACCCCCCCAAATTTACGGGGGCTGCTCAGAAACAAAATGTGCCATTTTCCTGAAAATTTCAGCCGATTCCGTCCACAAACGCCAAAGTTATTAGACATAGAATTTTCAAAAGTTCCATAGACAAATAATCCTAACTATATATACCTACTGGCGACACGCCAGTAGGTAATATATATATATATATATATATATATATATATATATATTACCTACTGGCGGTCGCCAGTAGGTATATATAGTTAGGATTTTTTTGAATAGGGATTTCTGAAAATTCTATGTTGAATAACTTTGGCGTTGATGGACGGAATTGGCTGAAATATTCAGGAAAATGGCGCATTTTGTTTCTGAACGTCCCCTGAAAGTTTGGGGGGGTTTCGTCAAGCGGGGGGTCGAGAAAAAAGGGGGGGTCCCAAAACGTGTTTTTAACATTGAGTTTTTCATAGGGCGGTTGGAATCACTTTTAGCTCGAACGGCTGAATGGATTTCCACAAAACTTGGCAAAATTGTAGGGACTGGTAGCCCGATGTGCCTTTGCTATGTCTCAAGATATCTGCTCCAGTGGTTTTTACGAAAATTAACTTTTAAAAATATATATTGGGCTACATTTGGGCTATATATATGTTAGAGCCCAAATGTAGCACAATGTAGCCCAATGTAGCCCAATGTAGCCCAAAGATGGCCACCAGAGACAAAAAAAGACAAATGTAGCCCAAATATCAGCCAGATGTAGCCCAACTATAGCCCAGTGACAGAATGTCCGAGAGTGTTCTAAAGAACAACTAGAGCGCTAAAAGTCTTACTTATGACAAAAGTATGGCACACCTGAAGTCATCTTGATTGGAATAAAGTATTAACACTTAAAACATTTAATTTGCAAAGGAACAAAATTAGGGGGTTCATTTTGCCATAGAAATTATGATTAGTGCTGAAGAAAGAAAAATTAGGGCACATTTTGAGTGACTTCTCAAATCCTCTCATATTTCATTAAAAAAATTCTGATATGCAGTCTCCCAAGATGGGCACCAGAGACAAAAGAGCCCAAATGTAGCCCAAATATCAGCCAGATGTAGCCCAACTATAGCCCAATGACAGAATGTCCCAGAGTGTTCTAAAGAACAACTAGAACGCTAACAGTCTTACTTATGACAAAAGTATGGCACACCTGAAGTCATCTTGATTGGCATAAAGTGGTAACACTTAATACATTTAATTTGAAAAGGAACAAAATGAGGGGTTTCATTTTGCCATAGAAATGTTATATATATATATATATATATATATATATATATATATATATATATATATATATATATATATATATATATATATATATATATATATTACCTACTGGCGGTCGCCAGTAGGTATATATAGTTAGGATTTTTTTGAATAGGGATTTCTGAAAATTCTATGTTGAATAACTTTGGCGTTGATGGACGGAATTGGCTGAAATTTTCAGGAAACTGGCACATTTTGTTTCTGAGCGTCCCCTTAAAGTTTGGGGGGGTTTCGTCAAGCAGGGGGCCGAGAAAAAAGGGGGGTCCCAAAACGTGTTTTTAACATTGAGTTTTCCATAGGGCGGTTGGACTCACTTTTAGCTCGAACGGCTGAATGGATTTCTATGAAACTTGGCAAAATTGTAGAGAATGTTTGCCCGATGTGCCTTTGCTAGTTCTCAAGATACGTGCTCCAGTGGATTCTGAGAAATTAACGTTCAAAAAAATATATATATCTGTGACAGCGTCCCGGTTAGCGCCCCGGTTCGCGTACCAGACGCGTAACGGAACTTCGCGAGGAGAAGCGGATTGGCTCTCCGGTGACTGTCAACATTCTAAACAGTCCGGAGCGGCCGCCATCTTGTCTCTCGGTAGGATCGAGAGACAAGAGGTGGAAATAAACGAAGGGGGAAATGAATGAAAGGGGGCAAGGTAGACCCCTCCTGACCCCCTAGGATTGATGTGGGGGCTATTAAAGGGCCCCGCGGGGCAAAAAAATTAAATACATTTTTTTTCGATTTTTCGCGGTGGAAGCGCTACCCGGTACGCGAACCGGGTAGCTCACCGGTAGCGTAACGGGAGTCCGCCATCTTGTGTTTCGGACAAATTTAGTCACAAGATGGAGGATAAACAATGTTGGGAATGGGTATAAAGGGGCACGGGAGACATATCCTGACCCCCTAGGTTTTCTGAGGGTGGCTGAGGAGGCCCATATATGTAAAAAAAAACAACCTTTTTTCTCAAATTTTTGCACGGTTAGCGCCCGGTCCGTGCACCGGGTAGCGTTCCGGAAAGCGTAAGAAGGGGAAAACCAAGGGAAATAGTAAAATAATATTTTAGAGTGCTTTGAGGTAGGGTAGCTCTGAATAGAGCTGTTGTGTTGTGTGGGTGATGTAAGTGCCAACATGTAGGTACCAATGAAGAGTCTAATATTCAATGTACACCGTCTCCTCTGTAGATATTTTGTATGTTCTAATATGGGTTATTTAAATGTAAATGTGTGGAAAAGCACTTCATGCTTTAAAGCAATTGTATTTTTGAACTGATTGTTCTTTCCTCTTAGTCCTCCTCTTGGTTTTTTTTCCCCACACTCTTCTTCAGCATGATAGTCGATAAATTCGTTCCCTCAAAAAATTTATATACATAAAAAAATTATATTAAATACATGTAAAATATATTTTTCCTTTAAAAGTAGAATACATTTTACAGCTTTTGATATTTGCTATTAAAAAACCATTGAAATTCACTGAAAAAACCATAGGTTATAGACCATATATATTTAGGAATTAGCATTTACAAAACCTTATTTTACTCACACAAAACCATTGAAATTCGCATATATAGTTAGTTGCACTAACTATATATCGCGCACCCGCAATCCACTGCTGATCATGTCACATATTACATCATTCATAACATGGTCAGTGACATCACTGATTACATCACTGATGACATCTCAAATGACATCACTGATGACATCACTGATGACAACATCCAGTGACTGTATGTTTCTGTAAAGTTAAAATATGTCTTACATATTGAAGAATGAGTGGATGTATAAGTGTCTGGATGAAGGATTTAGTAGGTGCATGACTGACTGTATGAGTGAGTGAATAAATGTTTCTCACTGAGTGCATGGGTTAGTGACTAAACTGTCTTAATTTGTGCATCATTATGTCTGTTGTTCTGTAAACTGCTGCATGTGTTGATCAGTAGCTATATGAGTAACTATATGGGATATTGATTGGTTGCCCAAGTATTTGTATGGGAGACTGAGTGTGTGTGTGGGTGGCTGGGAGGTGTATGACTCTGTGCATAGATGTGTGAGCCGTTGATTCACTAGATGTATGGGTTCAAAAGTGCATGTGGAAACAGCTGTATGGGCGGTTGACTGTGTGCATGAGTGTATTGGTGAGTGAATGGATATCTCAGTGCTACATGTCAAAGTAAGTACATATGTAAAACACAGTACATGTGAGAGTTGACATATATAAATAACTGTGCGTAAGAGCCAGTGAATGTGTGAGTGGCTGTATGGATCATTGTGAACTTGTATCAGGGATTGTATAAGAGAGTAAATATGTGTTAGTATATGTTTGAATAAGTAAGGTGTGTATAACTGTATAGTTGAGGAAATGGAGGTGTGATTGATTCTTTGCATGACTGACTAGGTGTGTGAGTAACTCCATGGACGAGTGACAGTCTGTGAGTGTCTGTTTACACTGAGTGTATCTAAGGTTATATTAGAGTCTGAAGAGGTTCATCGTATAATCACATGAATGATGTCATCAGTGATGTGATCAGTAATGTCAAATGAGATGTCATCAGTGATGTCATCAGTGATGTCATTTGAGATGTCATCAGTGATGTCATCAGTGATGTCATTTGAGATGTCATCAGTGATGTCATCGGTGATGTCATTTGAGATGTCATCAGTGATGTCATCAGTGATGTCATTTGAGATGTCATCAGTGATGTCATCAGTGATGTCACTGACCATGTCATGAATGATGTAATATGTGACATGATTAGCAGTGGATTGCGGGTGCGCGATATATAGTTAGTGCAACTAACTATATATGCGAATTTCAATGGTTTTGTGTGAGTAAAATAAGGTTTTGTAAATGCTAATTCCTAACTATATATGGTCTATAACCTATGGTTTTTTCAGTGAATATATATATATATATATATATATATATATATATATATATATATATATATATATATATATATATATATATATATATATATATATATATATATTCACTGAACAAACCATAGGTTTCACACCAGTTATAGTTAGGAATTAGCATTTAAAAACCTATTAAATTCACTGAAAAAACCATAGGCTTCACACCAGTTATAGTAACCTGGAAATTTTACTGACATAAAACCATTGAAATTCCCACGTTATAGTTAGTTGGACGCACTATAACTTGTGCGCCTGCAATGCACTGCTGATGATGTCACATATTACATCACTCACGACATGTTCAGTGACATGTAAGCTCTCCGGAAAGCGCACCCAGAGCGCTACTTGCGTTCGTGAAAAAAAATATGAATGAAAAGTAAATAATAACGCAAGACATTTAGTACCATACATATAAAAGCAGTTTTTAAAAATAAGGAAATGAAAATAATTTTGCATTTCCGTGAAACTATCAAAACGTCACTTGGGCGCACTCCGTAAGCGCCCCTGGAAGCGCCTACGTTCGCACAGCGTATGCGTCCAAGGAAGCGCCTACGTTCGCGCCGCGTAGGCGACCCCGGAAGCGCTCCGGTGCGCGCAGCGTCAGCGCGTCAAGTCATGTGACCTTAAAATAACACTTTTTATTGGTTGCTAACAGTTTTTTTTACAAAGAATGAAATCCCCACCCATTTCCTTCACTTCTTCTTTCACTTTTGTGACTAAAAGACCTGCCTTTTTGCTCTTGGATCTTTCTTGGATAATCATGGCTGCCAGACCATCCAGCAGTGAAGATGAGCCTGAATTCATTGATGAAGAGCCTCCTCAGCCTAAGGTCAAAGGGCATTTCATCTGAATTTTTTTTTCCATACCTGATGACCAGAAGAAGGTCAATGCTCCAAAAGTCGAGTGCAGGATCTGTCGCACAGTCCTGTCACAGGGTGACCCCACTAAGAAATATTCTTTTGGGAACTCCACAATGCTTCACCATGTGGAGAGGAAGCACCCCCAGAATTTTGCCTGGGAAAGTGTCAGGGCTCTGGCACAAGAGGTTACCAGTGATGGGGCATCTACATCAACTGGAGGAGCAACTACTTCAGTGAGGGGGCGATCGCAAGAGCTGGTTCCAAACATTCAGCCTGCATTCAACAAAGGCGTCCTGAAATGCAGATACTGTGATCAGCTACTTACCTTTGGAGAGCAAAGTGTTCTGCTCATGGTTCGAGCATTGGAGAACCATCGCTGCCGTTCCCAGCCCTAATTTTTTGGTTTTTTTTTGCTCCTGTTGAGCAGTTTCCATTCCCTGTTTTTGTTTTTGTTCTAAAAAAAGAAAAAAGCAGAAAAAAAAGTTCTTTTCAGAACTACCTCCAATTCTCATCAAAGAGCTATATTCTTAAAAAAATGAAAAAGAGTAAGTGAAGTGGAGTGCATTGATAATGGAAAGGAAAATGAATAAGAAAGAACAGAAAGGTATGAGAGGAGAAAGGAAGTGAAGTAGGGGGACTGAAAGAAGGTGAGTGTTGGGAAAGAAAGTAAGGAGAAGGAGAGTGAACATGGGGAATGTGGATATTCAAAGAAAATGTTGAAAAGGAACGGGGGTTTGGAAGGGTAAGAAAAGATGCATTGCTGGAGTTGCATCATTTTTGTGACACACTCCAGCAATGCATCACTTTTGCGCTTACAGATACGTCTGAAATACTGACGTATCTGTAAGTACTTCCGACATAATACGTCATATATTTAATATGACGCATGACTAGAAGACTGAAGGCCTCATTTATGAGGCCATGTGTCACTTTAACGCCACTGGTGCGTCACTTTTTGTAACGCACCAGTGCTGTAAAAAATGCACCTTATTCAGTCATATTTACAAAGTGACGCATTTAGGTAGATGCGTCACTTTGTAAGCCCTTGCGCCACATTATACCTACGTCAGATGTAATGTATGCAAAAGGGGCGTATTGACGAAAAAAAAGGGTCGTAGAGGTAACGCAGTGAAATCTATGAGATATCACTGCGTCAGTTTTATGACGCTGTTGCGTCCAAATCATGCGCCTGTATCACAGCAGGCGTAAGACTGATGCAGGCCCTTTCACATGGGGCCTGGCCCCATGTGAAAGGATGCATTGCTGGTGTTGCATCATTTTTGTGACACACTCCAGCAATGCATCACTTGTGTGCTTACAGATAAGTCTGAAATACTGACGTATCTGTAAGTACTTGCAACATAATACGTCATATATTTAATATGACGCATGAGTAGAAGACTGAAGGCCTCATTTATAAGGCCATGCGTCACTTTTACGCCACTGGTACGTCACTTTTTGTGACGCATCAGCAGCATAAAACATGCACCTTATTGAGCTATATTTACAAAGTGACGCATCTAGGTAGATGCGTCACTTTGTAAACCCCTGCGCCACATTATACCTACGTCAGGTGTAATGTATGCAAAAGGGGCGTATTGACGCAAGAAAGGGTCGTAGAGTTGACGCAGTGAATAATCTGGGTTTTCCCCATGCTACGCTCCCCGGTGCGCGTACCGGGCACTCCCCCGCGCAAATCGAAAAAAATATATATATTTTTTTGCCCCACGGGGCCCTTTTATGGCCCCCACATCAAACCTAGGGGGTCAGGGGGGGTCTACCCTGCCCACTTATGGTCATTTCCCCCTTTGTTTTTGCCACCTCTTGTGCCTCGATCCTACCGAGACACAAGATGGTGGACGCTACGGACTGTTTCGAATGTTTACAGACTCCAGAGAGCCAATCAGCTTTCCACGCGCAAGTCGCGTAGCACGCCCGGTGCGCTCCCCGGTGCATGTACCGGGGCGCGCCTACAGATGTATATATATTTTTTTGAACCTAAATTACTCAAAAACCACTGGAGCACATATCTTGAGACATAGCAAAGGCACATCGGGCTACCAGTCCCTACAATTTTGCCAAGTTTGGTGGAAATCCATTCAGCCGTTCGGGCTAAAAGTGAGTTTGACCGCCCTATGGAAATAACATGGGGAAAACACGTTTTGGGACCCCCCTTTTATGTCGGCCCCCGCTTGACGAATCCCCCCCACATTTTCAGGGAAGGAGCGGAGCGGAGCGGGCCACCTTCTTTGAGAAATTTGTGAAGATTCGTCCACCAGCGCCAAAATTATTCCCAATAGAATGTTGCGGATTTCCTATGGAAAGTAGATCCTAACTATAACTACCTACTGGCGACCGCCAGTAGGTAATATATCTATATATATATATATATATATATATATATATATGAAAACAAAACCCAGCCGCCCTTGACACGGCTTCTGTTGGGTGCGGACCTCTTTCTCCCTCCAACTCTAACTCCTTAATCCAGGAATTAGGACGCCATCACACGTAATATGGTGAGCAGTGCAGTTTTAATATTCTGCCATTTAACAAGCAAGTGCTCTCCCTGACGCGTTTCGCTCTGCACGCAGAGCTTGATCACATGACGCGTCAGGAGTAGGCACGGCAATTTAAAGTGGTAAAAGCTCATGTGACTAAAGAAGTCGATCACATGAGTACAAAACGAGTACAAAAGGTTATAAAATAGCAAATTCATAGCGTACTGCTTGTAAATACATTACACAGTTTACCACGCAAATCAAGAAATACTATCCTTGTTTTTTTAGAAAGATTTGAGCATAGTGCTCATAACTACATTGCGATAAAGTGTACACAGGTAAGCATATGTCAAATATCAATATTGATAAAAAGTATCTTAACAATTGTCGGCTGTCAATCAGCAAAATAAAGTATCAGTGCAACATTCAACTCAATGCAGATAAATACATTTGATAATTTAGATACAATAAAGTGCAAGTGCCTGTATGACCACGACAATCAATGCTCAGTATCTATCCTATAATATTGCCAACTACAAAACCAAAGACCAGTTAATGATTGTAGTGAGATAAAATGATTCCCTCATTTCTTATTTGTGAATAAGTGAAAAAAAAATAATCTGTGAAACTAAACTAAACTAAAGCGGCCGAAGTCCTATTGAAATTTACACATTTCAAACACAGCATAGAGGATTCATAATATAATAGCAGTTTACCACAGTCGAATTTTAAGAAACACAGACCAAAGTGTTAAAAAATTTAATTCAAAATGTTAAACATTAAAGAAAATGGTGAAGCTCATCAATAGTATTCAAACCATTCGGGGAACAGGTGTCGAGTAGTAGGATAAGTGAAGACTCTTTTTGTCTAAGCAGTCTCTCTCTATCGCCACCCTGTCCGGGGTTGGGGACAGAGCATAACAGAGTATATTTCAAGTCACTAATTTTTTATCATGGATAGATTTGAAGTGACGAGCTACCAGGTAGTTAGGATCACAATTAACTATAGCACGGAGATGTTGGAGAATGCGTTGATTGGCCGGTAGCTTTGTGCTGCCTATGTAGGAGAGATTGCATGTGCATGTAAGCTGATATACTACATATTCACTACGGCAGGTAAGATACTCTTTGATGGGTATAGGATTGCTACTAAATGCTGAAGTATAGTGTGTACTGTTACTAGCAAAATTACAAGCCCGGCACATTGTGCATCTAAAAAACCCAGTTTTAGTGTGCAATTTCCTTTTTATTGGTAACTCCGGTTGAGTGCATCTCTCATGGAGGGGGCACGCCTGAAAGTGATAGAAGGCAGATTTGGCAGAATAGGACCTAATATCACGTCTGTTAAGACAATTGGCCATTCTTTGTTAATAATCTGTCTCAGCTTATGTTCTTGTGTACAGTAGGTGGTTATTAGTCTGACATTAGCTGGAATATTCTCTGCCCTTTCTTTCCTTGTTTTACTAGTTAGAAGGTCTGCTCTCGGATGTTTAGATGCCTTATGCAGAGCCTGATTTAAGAGGCTAAGACTGTAGCCTCGTTGTAGAAATCTTTGTTTAGAATCAGTCAAGCACTCATCAGTAACTACAGCATTACTACAAATCCTTTTCACCCGGATAAATTCCCCATAGGGTATACTTTTGATGGTATGTGGTGGGTGGGCACTGCGGGCATGAAGAATCGAATTGCCCGCAGTGGTTTTTCTATGTAGCCTGGTGTGGAGTTGGCCCTGATCAATGTAAACCTGTACATCTAAAAACACAGCTGATTCAGTAGTAATTGAAGCAGTGAACTTGAGATTTCTGTCATTGCTGTTAATCTCATTGACAAACAAAGTCGCAAGTTCCTTGGAGCCGTTCCAAACGATGAAAATATCATTGATGAAACGATAATAATGGGCTATGTTCTGGAGCCAGTGGCGATGAGTCCCCCGGAGAACGTGTTCCTCCCACCAACCAACGTGAAGGCACGAATAGCTGGGGGAGAAACACGAACCCATGGCCACTCCTCGCTCTTGATGGAAAATGTCACCTGCAAATTGGAAGTAGTTGTTGGTCAAACAGATATAAATCATACCCAAAAGCATTGTATTATGGTCTCTGAAGGTAGCATCTCTTGTTTCCAGAAAATATTTCACTGCCTCTAAACCTTGCGAATGGTGTATACTAGTGTACAAAGATTCGATATCCATCACCAGAAAACAAAATTCAGGGCACCAAGTGATCTGCTGAATCTTTAATAAAAAATCTGTGGTGTCTTTTAAAAATGACGGAAGTGAACTCATGTGTGGCTGTAAAAAGAAATCAACATATTTAGAGAGGTTTTCATTGAAACTACCTATGCAGAAATTATGGGACGGCCCGGAACAGGAGTAGTGCACTTATGAATTTTAGGCAGTAAATAAAATAAAGGGGTGATAGGGTGTGTGACATTCAAGAACTTCACCTCATCTTTAGTCAAAAGACCGTGCCTCTGCCACTGAAAGATGTTTTTCCTAGTTTTTTCAAAGGTTTTTAACATGGCAAATTTAGTAGATTTTGTGTAACAAAGTGGATCATTTAATTGTCGGGCTGCCTCAAGAAGATAATCAGGTTTGCCCCACAAAACAATATTACCCCCTTTATCTGCAGTTTTACCTACTACATCTGCATTACTCTGGATTTTTTTAATCAAATTCGAATACTGTTGGTTATTGTAATCCATTTTTTGATTTCTTCTGTTTAGTTCAGTTCTAGTCAAAGTCTTTACTTCAGAAATGACTTTATCACTGAAGACGTCTAGGGCATCCTTTGGCATCAATGGTAAAAAGGTAGATTTACCTTGGAAAGGACTAGGAGATGCTGTGTTAGTCGCAATAACTTGACTGATCGTAGGTTCTTGTTGGGAACTGTCCTCATGTGCCAATTTAAGCAATGCTTGGAGGCCTCCAAGATTTTTAACTTGCAATGGTTGGGCTGGCACAGTTGTAGACAAATCAACAGGGGCATCAGAGTCAACATCTTTATTGCGTAATTGAGGATGCAATTGAAAATATTTAATAAGTTTAATTTTTCTAATAAACTTAAAGATGTCAATGCGTGCCTGTACATAAGAAAAGTTGTTGGGGGGACAGTAAGATAAACCCAGTGAGAGTAGTTGTTCTTCCGCCCGGGTTAGAACTACATTCGTCAAATTAATCACAGAATTTTCCTGTGTGGAGGTTAGCTGTTCCAGTTCTTGCGCCGATTTCCTCTTCCTGTACCTTGCTTTGGTGGCACGCCTGCGGGCGCTACGCTTTTTGTTCCTGCTCTGCCTGCTGGTTGAGGAGGGTTCCTGGCGCGCAGGGAGTAGCGGCGGTCCTCGCTGACAAAATTCAGCTCATCAGCCATGGTGAAGTTTGTCCGATCCAACTGTGCTGGAGTGGTAGTTGCCAAATTATCCTCAGAGCCGCTATATGAAGACACTGACAGATTGTCCTCGTTGGTTGTTGCCAAACCAATTGGCGCTGCTGCAGCACTTTGAACGCCTGGTTTTTGGACCACTGACATAGCTTTGCGTTTATAAGAATCGTACTTTCTGGCGAAAGTAAAGATTCGGCCAGTCGCATAGTCCTGTTGGTCTCTGGCAAATTTGTGGAGTTTTTGTGTTTGAATAGTTTGTTCAAGTTTATTCAATCTGACATCAATGTCTTTCCTTGCTTTATTGATCACTTCGGTCTCCCCTGTGGCCTCCAATAGCCCGTTCACACGATCAATTTCAACTAGCAAGGTTTCGCGGTCTGAGTGAGCATATTTAATCAGTATATGCAACATGTTTTTTGATGATTGCAGGCTGTTTTCTGCCCACTCCTGCAACATTTTGGGATCAGGGTTCTCATAGGTGGGAACAATAAGAACGCGTAAATCCCTAGGAACTCTGTTGGCATCTAAGTACTTTTCCAATGATTTCTTTTCCCACCACTTGGAAAGTTCACTTCGGAGAAGTTTCTCCAGAGTCTTTAATAAATCTCTCGTGCTGCTGTTAGTAGGTGTGGTTTGAATATCTGCAGGTGTGATAACACTCCCTGCCGGTAAATTTTCATACAGAGCATCAGCCGCCGTCTCCCTACTCCTGAGAGCGTCGCTGGATAGCATATTTGCAGATTCGATGTTTTTCACAAATAAACGGCTTGCTAAAACTAATGCCGTTGCACTGCTATGATGGCTTAAAATGTTAGATATAGTATCACGGGAGAAATCCCAAACCCGCCTCAGTTCACCAAAGGTTTCTATTCAAAACAACAGAAGAGCGACAGGCTCCCTACCCGGTTTTACTTTCAGGATGTCGAAAAAGTCTGCCGACCTCTCAATAACCCCAGCTCCACACGGATATATATATATATATATATATATATAGATAGATAGATAGATATATATTACCTACTGGCGGTCGCTGGTAGGTAGTTATAGTTAGGATTATTTTGTATAGGGAATCTGCAACATTCTATTGGGAATAACTTTGGCGCCGGTTGAGGGATCTGCCTGAAATTTTCCTCAAATTTGCCTCGCGGCGCTCCGCTCCTTCCCTGAAAGTTTTGGGGGGATTCGTCAAGTGGGGGCCGAGATAAAAGGGGGTCCCAAAACGTGTTTTCCCCATCTTAATTTCCATAGGGCGGTTGGACTCACTTTTAGCTCGAACAGCTGAATGGATTTCCACCAAACTTGGCAACATTGTAGGGACTGGTAGCCCGATGTGCCTTTGCTATGTCTCAAGATATGTGCTCCAGTAGATTTTGAGTAATTTAGGTTCAAAAAAATATATATATCTATAAGCGCCCCCTGGTACGCGCACCAGGGCGCGTACCAGCGCGCTACGCGAGTTCTCGCGCGGAAAGCTGATTGGCTCTCGGGTGTCTGTCAACATTCCAAACAGTCCGGAGCGGCTGCCATCTTGTGTCTCGGTAGGATCGAGACACAAGAGGTGGCCAAAAAAAAGAGGGAAATGACCAAAAGGGTGCAGAGTAAACCCCCCTGACCCCCTAGGTTTGATGTCATGTCATGAGTGATGTAATATGTGACGTCATCAGCAGTGCATTGCAGGCGCGCAAGTTATAGTGAGTCCAACTAACTATAACGTAGGAATTTCAATGGTATTTATGTCAGTAAAATTTCCAGCTAACTATAACTGGTGTGAAACCTATGGTTTTTTCAGTGAATATATATATATATATATATATATATATATATATATATATATATATATATTCACTGAAAAAACCATAGGTTTCACACCAGTTATAGTTAGGAATTAGCATTTAAAAAACCTATTAAATTCACTGACAAAACCATAGGTTTCACACCAGTTATAGTTAGCTGGAAATTTTACTGACATAAAACCATTGAAATTCCCACGTTATAGTTAGTTGGACTCACTATAACTTGCGCGCCTGCAATGCACTGCTGATGACATCACATATTACATCACTCATGACATGGTCAGTGACATCACTCATGACATCACTGATGACACCATCCAGTGAATGTGTGTCTTAATGAAAAATAAATTTGTTTTATATATGTATTTGTAAAGGTCGATGGAAGAATAAATGTTTAAATAAGTGTGTAAATGGATGATTTAAAAATAAAAAAATTGGTTGGTTAACTGGCTTATTAAGTGTATCTTAGTGAATACATATATTAGCGAGTATTGTTTAAATATTTAAATGTTTGTATCAGTGTTTCTCTTTGTGTATAAGTGGCTGCAGGGGTTGGTGACTGACTCACTGTTTGTATGTGTTTTGAAGACAGCATATGTGCAGGACTGTATGGGTGGATGAGTGTGTATATGTGTGTGTTAGTGAGTGAATGACTGTCTCACTAGTGTCTTCATTAGTAACGACATATGTTTTAATCTAGTATATGTGAGTATTGATGTATATAAGTGAGTATAGTATATATAGTGAGAGATTGTAGGAGTTCCTGTTTAAATAAGTATGTGTTTCTATAAGTGATTGTTTAAGAGAGTAAGTATGTGTAAGTTTCCTTAGAAGTAAGGTGGTAGTGTGTGTATAAATGTATATGCAAATAAATGGATGTTCAATAGTTTATTTGCATGTGTGAGTATGTGTGTGAGTAACTTTTGGATGACTGCTGATGTGTAACAGGATGTATAGGTGTATCACTACATATGATGAGTGGGTATATATAGAATCTATGTCATTATTTTATTTAAAATGAATTTATTCAGAAATCAAATTTTTACTGTGTGTCAGGCAATTTTAAGTCACATCAATTTCATGTGTCTTTGTTTCCCTCTTTTCCCGAACAATTGCCAGAATATATGTAGTGATAGTATGTTGTCCATGTCTATAGGTGTCACATGGTTTGCACACGCAGTTTAAAAAGTTCAGGTGTGAGGGGTTTTAATTGACTGTGATCAAGGGAATCCCGCCCGAAACGCGTCAGTTTTCTTTCTCTGTTAAGCGTTGCTTAATAAAACTCTTGCCTGAATACTGGATTCGTGGAGTTGCCTGCTTTCCTGGGGATCCGGGACGGCAGTCTTGCTTCTTGTTTTCGAGACGTATTCCGCGGAAGGTGGTTGCTTCCGCAACGAATCCACTCCTTTCAAGTGTCCGACGTCGTCAACCAGGTCTGGCTCTCTGTGTGAACAGGAATTTGACGACGGACCCTGCCCGGACGAAGTAACACGCCTTGCCGGGGAAGAAAAGCATTTACCCGCCCACAAACGCCGAGCGCTGAAGGAAACCTGTGGAGTGCAGTATTCTGAGCACCACAAGCAAGTAAGCAAGCTAGCGGCTGTTGGAATAAAATACTGTGGAGGGTTCCCCGTGAGGCGGTGAGTGAACATTCGTGGCGGTGAGGAGGAAAAAGGCATTGTACGGAGGGCGGTGTAATTGTATCGTCCTCGCGGCACTACACAAACGAAAGCATTTACGCTTAAGCAACAGAGACTGAACTCGAGATGTCGGATGACACAGTTAAGGGGCGGGAGGCGGCTTCGCTAATTTTATTCACCAACTTGCCGAAAATTCCTCAAAGAGGAGCTTCTAATATACCTGGCATAACGGGGGCTGCACAATTACAACCCCCATCGGATGAAATGAAAATAAAGGCATTAATGAAACGCCTGGAAAAAGTGATGAAGAATGAAGTCACCAAATGGTGGGAACACAAATCATTGACTATGTATATAGCAGAGGAACGTGTTCCACGAGGCTTACGCATATTATTGGCACCTAATTATGAGAAACCCCACCCAGAAATGCTAAAAAAATGGGGGAAAAACGGATGTCACTGACCATGTCATGAGTGATGTAATATGTGATGTCATCAGCAGTGCATTGCAGGCGCACAAGTTATAGTGAGTCCAACTAACTATAACGTGGGAATTTCAATGGTTTTATGTCAGTAAAATTTCCAGCTAACTATAACTGGTGTGAAACCTATGGTTTTGTCAGTGAATTTAATAGGTTTTTTAAATGCTAATTCCTAACTATAACTGGTGTGAAACCTATGGTTTTTTCAGTGAATTTCAAAGGTTTTTTTAATGCTAATTCCTAACTATATAAGACCTGAAAGCCCACCAGGAATCTCCAGTATGCGCCAGGGGACTGCATTGCAGAGAGGTGTAATGAGGCCACGCCCCTTTTTACACCTCTCTGCAACGCAGCCCCCGTGCATGTTTGAAGAGGGGGAACTAATTCCCCTTGCATACTGGGGGCCCCTGGGGGCCAATTAGCCCACCTGGAACCTCCAGTATGCGCCAGGGGCTGCATTGCAGAGGTGTAATGAGACTATGCCCCTTGTTACACCTCTCTGCAACGCAGCCCACTGCCGCGTTTGCAGAGGGGGAACTAATTCCCCTTGCATACTGGGGGTCCCTGGGGTCAACTAGTCCACCAGGAGCCTCCTGTATGCGCGAGGGAGCTGCATTGCAGAGAAGTGTAATGAGGCCACACCCTTGTTACACCTCTCTGCAATGCAGGCCACTGGCGCGTTTGCAGAGGGGGGACTAATTCCCCTTGCATACTGGGGGTCCCTGGATCATATCTGCCCAAACACCGATATTCCGAACGATTGTAAATGACTTTTCTTGAGAAACATTTGGATTTGGATTATCATGTCCTATACTTTGGAATTTTTGAAAGACTGACTTTGAGGATGCTATAAATTACTCAAGTCTGCCCAAATTGTGTGGGTAAAATTGATACCTAGTCACTTTGAATAAGAATATACTTATGTCTCGTCTAACATTTGGAAGAAATATCTAGTTATATGACAACTGGATACCGACATAACTTGAAGGAAATAAGAACGCCCTGAAGAAGTTCTGTTGTACAGAACGAAACCTTTCGGCTGGCTGTGGTACATAAACTTAAGGAAAATAAAAGCATTTGAATATACACCAAGATTCAGCGCTTCAATAAGGACTCTAAGTGATATGATTTGATTGGACTCATTGTGAAAGTGGTGCTGTGCCAAACTTTGGAATATTCTCCACTACTCTCTACTACTTACTCTCTCCTACTCCACTACTCTCAAATACTCACTGTCTACTACTCATTCTCTACTACTCTACTGCTCTCTACTACTCTCTCTCTACTACTCACTCCCTACTACTCGCTACTCACTACTCCCTACTACTCACTATCTACTACTCTCTACTACTCACTCTCTACTACTCTCTCCCTACTACTCACTCTTTACTACTCACTACTACTCTCTACTACTCACTCTCTACTTCTCACTCTCTACTACTCTCTACTACTCACTCTCTACTACTCTCTCTCTACTAGACTCTACTACTCACTCTCTACTACTCACTACTATTCTCTCTGCTACTCATTCTCTACTACTCTCTACTACTTACTCTCTACTACTCACTCTCTACTACTCACTCTTTACTACTCTCTACTACTCACTTTCTACTGCTCTCTACTACTCACTCTACTACTTACTCTCTACTACTCTCTACTACTCACTCTCTACTACTCACTCTCTACTACTCTCTACTACTCACTCTACTATTCACTCTACTACTCTCTACTACTCACTCTCTGCTACTCTCTCTACTGCTCTCTACTACTCTCTACTACTCACTCTCTACTCTCTATTACTCACTCTCTACTCTCTACCTCTCTACCTCTCTCTTCTTCTCTCTCTACTAATCTCTACCTCTCTACCGCTACCTCTCTACCTCTCTACCTCTACACCTCTACCTCTCTACCTCTCTCTACACGCACACATATACACATATATGCATATATATATGCATATGCATTTATATATGTATGTGTATGTATAAAAAAACAACAAAACATTTTTTTTTTAAACAGCTACTTATAAAACTGTCATTCTTTTTCCCCATGGTACACTCCCCGGTGCGCGTACCGGTGCGCGTACCGGGCGTCCCCCCGCGAAAATCAAAAAAAAAATTATTTTGTTTGCCCCGCGGGGCCCTTTTATGGCCCCCACATCAAACCTAGGGGGTCAAGGGGGGGTCTACTCTGCCCCCTTATGGTCATTTCCCTCTTTGTTTTGGCCACCTCTCGTGTCTCGATCCTACCGAGACACAAGATGGCGGCCGCTCCGGACTGTTTAGAATGTTTACAGACACCCCAGAGCCAATCGGCTTTCTGCGCGCAAGTCGCGTGGCGCGCCCGGTGCGCGTACCGGTGCGCGTACCGGAGCGCGGCTATAGATATATATATTTTTTTTGAACCTTAATTACTCAAAATCCACTGGAGCACATATCTTGAGACATAGCAAAGGCACATCGGGCTACCAGTCCCTACAATTTTGCCAAGTTTGGTGGAAATCCATTCAGCTGTTCGGGCTAAAAGTGAAATCGACCGCCCTATGGAAATTAACATGGGGAAAACGCGTTTTGGGACCCCCCTTTTATCTCGGCCCCCGCTTGACGAATCCCCCCCCAAACTTTCAGGGAAGGACCGGAACGCCGCGAGGCCATTTTGAGGAAAGTTTGAGGCAGATTCGTCAACCGGCGCCAAAGTTATTCCAAATAGAATTTTGAGATTTAACATTGAAAAAAATCCTAACTATAACTACCTACTGGCGACCGCCAGTAGGTAA
The DNA here is from genome assembly GCF_964263255.1 of Lissotriton vulgaris. Classification (NCBI taxonomy): domain Eukaryota; kingdom Metazoa; phylum Chordata; class Amphibia; order Caudata; family Salamandridae; genus Lissotriton; species Lissotriton vulgaris. The sequence continues at coordinate 783,969,304 of NC_141696.1, forward strand.
TATATATATATATATATATATATATTTTTTTTTTATATATTCCATATGCCAACACCCAACAATTGAAGATGCCACTTACGTCGTGCTTTCATATATTTATTTGCAGTGAAGGTAACTTTGCACTTTGGGTGTATTTATATGTCCCGCCTACTCGGCGCGTTTCAGGACACTGTGCCTCAGTATGGCAGTCCCTGCCCTATTGCTTACCTGATACGAGCGGCGGCAGCAGTACGAGGGGGCCCAGGGAAGGCCTTGTGGATGATGGGAATACTTTGGGAACACTTCGCCACCCACCTGCACATACCTGACAAACCCGTTGTGAATGTATCCACATCCCCCACACCGCCGACCGCCGACCCGGATGCATCGTATTACTGCATTCTGGGAGTTGAAGTCCCGGCACTTACCGCGGCAACCAACAGGTGTGTTTTATCAGCAAGGGGGAGGAGCTTGCAGGACTTAAAAGACTGAGATGCTGTATTGGGACAATTTTGGTGAAGAACTCTCTGCAATACAGGGTGCTGAGGAAGGCTATAAGCCGAAATGCATCCGCCTCTATTGCCTACGCTGCCAAATAAAACTTGGTTTTTCCCCAGATTCCTCCTCTGGCCTCTGTTTCTTCTACGTGTGGAGGGATGGCTTGTCATATATATATTTTCACTCAGAAAAACACCACTAGAAATAAGGGAAAATTTCAATTGTAAAACCGAATACGCCATTTATGTTTTACAGTGTACGTGCAAAAAGCGTTATGTAGGCAGTACATTACATCCAGTGCATGTAAGAATATTACAACACTTAAGAGCAATCACCAATGATGACCAGGCTTACCCGGTGGCTCCCCACTAAGCATGGGCGGATTTTGCGGATCCACGATCCGCGGATTTTGCGGATTTGCGGATCCGCGGATTTAGGGCGGGGCTTCCATGCAAGTGCAGTCACTGAATTTGAGCATCAACTAGTTCGAGCGACCATGTGTGTGTTACTATGCAATCGCCCCGACGGGCGCAGGGGTCCCTTGAGTGAGCTGTCCATCATAGTGGGTGAATGGCGGGCAGACTGTGCAAACCGCGAGTGTGTGGGCGGGGCCAAACGGGCAGGGCTACCATGCGAGTTCACACATGCTTCTAGTGTGTATAAAAGGTCAGAGAAAGATCAGTTCAGCAGATGAAGAGAAATAAGCTCCTGGTCACAGAAACAGCACGGGTATTGCGCTCGTGAAAGTCAAGGATGCAAAAGCCTCTATCCAGCATCACAGCTGATTTTCCACGGTAGAGTTGGGAAGAAGGCACACCTGTCCAGCCTCGACGACGCTCACGATTGTTTTTGGGCTAATGAATGAGTCACTGAATTTGAGCATCAACTAGTTCGAGCGACCATGTGTGTGTTACTATGCAATCACCCCGAAGGGCGCAGGGGTCCCTTGAGTGAGCTGTCCATCATAGTGGGTGAATGGCGGGAAGACGGTGCAAACCGCGAGTGTGTGGGCGGGGCCAAATGGGCAGGGCTACCATGCGAGTTCACACATGCTTCTTGTGTGTATAAAAGGTCAGAGAAAGATCAGTTCAGCAGATGAAGAGAAATAAGCTCCTGGTCACAGAAACAGCACGGGTATTGCGCTTGTGAAAGTCAAGGATGCAAAAGCCTCTATCCAGCATCACAGCTGATTTTCCACGGTAGATTTGTGAAGAAGGCACACCTGCCTCGACGATGCTCACGATTGTTTTTGGGCTCACAGGAAGGGCATGTTGTAACTATTTTAGGATGGCGCCGGCAAGCTGCCAGCGCCAGCCTAAAATACTTACTAAATTAGCTTCAACAGGAAGCTCTAATAGATAAAATAAAGCAGGTGCGAGCACCTGCTTTATTTTATCTATTAGAGCTTCCTGTTGAAGCTAACTTAGTAACTATTTTAGGATGGCGCTGGCAGCTTGCCGGCGCCATCCTAAAATAGTTACAAGTTGACAGGCCAGCCAGGCTTCAACTTTTGCCCCTGGAATCCGCCGCTCGCGGATTTGCGAATTCGCGGTAAATTCGCGGGAGTTCGCGGATCGCGAATTTACCGAAAATTCGCAAAATCCGCGAGCGGAACGGATTTTGCGCTCATACTTACTCGCCACATCAATGCTTATCACAGTGGGAGAGTGGAAGACTTACAATATTTTGTCATCGACAGTGTAAACAAAAATGTAAGAGGGGGCAACAGACTCTTAGCACTTAGGAGGCTAGAGCCCAGATATATCATCATGCTCGACACCAAGACTCCAAATGGCCTAAATGCAGATGAGGCCTTGAGCGTACATTTATAACACAACACAATAAATGGCCCAACACCTATACTCTCTAAGTATATTAGTGCTCCTCTGACGCACCTATCCCGCTCCTCTGAGAACATCTTAACAAAGGTGCTTAATGAACATTAACAGCACTACAGTTTTTAACTTATCACATTTAGTAACATCACACGCTGGAGCTTGGAGGTAGTTTTGCACTATGCGGTCACACAATGACCGCATTTTTCTGCAGTACTTAGACATACAGCATTATTCACACACGGTACAAGACCAGACAAAGTTTTTCCAAACACAAATGTTCCCACAGATGCATAGACCTATGGGGCTATAACAGTCCCCTGTCTGCCTATGAGACATTTGTAGGATTACCTAAGCCCACTGGGGCTACATACATGAACCATTGTTATTTAATTCCATCTTGTGGGGGTGAATCATCATTGCCATATAAATTGCACAGTTTAGTCTAGTACTGCTCTAGTTATTACATTCACTGTTTTTCACTGTTTGTAATTATACACGAGCGTATTCAGTTTGTATGTATATATATATCCTACTGGCGGGTTATAGTTAGGACCAAGTTTCCATAGAAAGAGCCTTTTTTGTTTTGTTTATAACTTTGGCCTCGTTTGATGAATCGTCATAAAATTTTCAAAACAAATTCTTTGTTGTAATCAGCTCCTATGTTGAAAGTTCGGGCGTGATTCTTTAGGGGGGGGCGAGAAAAAAGGGAGGTCCCAAAACGTGTTTTCTCCATGTTAATTTCCCTTGGAAAATTTAGACAAGGCTACAGGTCGAACGGGTGAAAGAAATTACCCCAAATCTGGCAGGGAGAAGGGTCTTGGACTAGAAAGCACACTTTTGTTTATTTTGTGTAAATTCATTAAGTAGTTTTGGAGAAATATAGAAACTTACAGATATCGATATTTGGGAATTCTGCCATCTAATTGGCTGAGGCGTTACGAGCACGAGCTTGCTGCTTATAGGTTGGGAGCGCTGCGAGCGGTTGCAAATAGGAAGTGCTGGCCGCCATTTTATGATTTTGTTGAGGTGAGTAAGGGGAAAAAGGGTGAAAAAGTAGGAAAGGAGGGTCGGAGCACTGTAAACTCTGTGGGGGAGTGCGAAGCGAAGCAGTCACTCCTACCGGTTTGAAAGTGCGGTATTGCTCAGAGTGACATGGTGCTGAGATGGTGGGCTGCTACACTCTGGTATGACACCGAGAGCCTAAACCATGGGCTCATTGCTGTAAAGTGATGTGCTCTGGTTTTTGTAGCATATGATTGCAAGTAGTGTTAGTAGGGGATTATACCATACAGGGAGTAGGAAGCGAACTACTGACCGCTAGCGTGCGTTTATACTATACCGGAAGCGGGAAGCGAAGTACTCATGCCTACTGGTGTGAAGACTTGGGGAACAAACCAAGGTGATTGCTGTAAAGGGATGGACTTTGGGCGCTGTAGTATATGTGTGCAAGTAGTGTTAGTAGGTGTTTATACCATACAGGGAGTGGGATGCAAACTACTGACAGTTACCGTGTGCTTATACTATACCAGAAGCGGGAAGCTAAATACTCACGCCTACCTATGTGTAGACTCGGGGATCAAAGCAAGCTGATTGCTGTAAAGTGATGGGCTCTGGGTTCTGTAGAATACTAGCCGCTGTTGTGTAACTGTGTAAGTAGTGTTAGTATGAGTTTATAGTATATAGTAAGTGGGTAACGAACTACTTTCTCCTACTGGTCTGAAGACTTGGGGATTAAACAGTGAGCCTAAATTGTGAGGTCATTGCTGTAAAGTGATGTGCTCTGGGCACTGTAGTATACCTGTGGAAGTAGTGTTAATTTAAATACTCACCCGTATCGGTCTCAAGACTTTTGGATGAAAGCATGAGCTCATTGCTGTAAAGTTATGTGCTTTGTGAAGTATTCCAAAGTAAGTCATAGTAGAATTGAAGGAACCAAAATATTAGACTAATGGACTATACTCACCAATAGCCCATATACCTTATTCATAAATAATAAGTCAGTCGGCAATGTAGAAGGTTCAATTGTTTATTCTGCAGATACAAGCCCTGACAGGGGAGCCTCAGTCTACACGACCCTCGGAGGTGCGCAGAGGAGACTGCTTACATACAAGCAGAGCAAAGCATATATAAGTTTCACACACAGCACGATGTCACCTTACTAGGAAAGATACAACTTGTCAGTGAGCCAGCAGGAAGACCCATATAAGGCACAATTGATTGCTAGCAGCTATTCCTAGGCTAGTCCTAGGGCAGGTCAGTAAGGTGCCTCCCTTTCTATCTGTGGCTCGGGGAGTACAGGAACGGACTCTGCTAGAATGTGCGCATCCCACAAGAAGGGCAGGTGTGACCTTGGGTTTCCCTGAGCTACAAACTAACGAGTGGAGTAGACAGCTAGGTCTACCATCGTGGTTTCGTGCAGATAGCCTAATCACGTGGTTTCAGGGAAACAGTGCTTGACACAGAGAAACGAAACAAAATGGCTCCGGTCACACCAATAGGTTTAGGCTACGCTAAAGTGAATCATTCCTTACTGTAATAATACAGTGTGAATAATGCAAGGCTAACGTGCGGTTATAGGGTTATATTGTATATATTAGGCCAATAACGTGTATTTATCGTATTTATATCCCATCAGACGGCCCTTTTGGCCTACTATAGCCAATATAACTAAATCTATTCTACAAATACTCCCTCATCAATCTGCATAAGATCTGAGACCTCCTTCTGAATCATTTGCTTGTCTATTTTAGCCTGTCGAGAGATCTTCAAGGCGGACGTTATTCTAGCTGCACAGAAAGAACAACAAGCCGGGCCACAATAGAGACACAGGCAGCAAGTAAATATGACTCCAAAGGCTCCAGTAAGGATCATAAATATCTTCCCTCCCCAAGTAGATAAAAGACCCCAGAACCATCCACTAAGGGACCAAGTACCATTGTCGACATGTGCTTCACTAGCTAACCGGTGTAGTTTCTGAATTGCAAGGTGTATTATAGGGGCTGAATCAGGAATGAAAACACAGCAAGAGCTGCCGATCACACGACAGGCTCCACCCCTATCTGCTAGGATGACATCAAGAACCATCCGGTTCTGGAGCGAAACAAGCCTCGTAGCCTGAAGCTCAACAGTGATATTGGTCAAAATCCCAGCTGTGGTCTGAACCACGTTTTCCACTATTCTCGATAGGTGTTGTATACTACGACTATTGAAAATCGGTCCCCAAAAAGGAGTGAGACCTTTGGAAATATCTTCAAACTCTTGTAAGGAGGTGTCAGTCTGGTCAGTACTATCAGTATCAAAGCTCCTAATGCTTCTATTAGATTCTACTTCTCGTCTAGCTAGTTGATGTGTCTTATGGTAATCAGATGGGGCAATATAAACTGGGGGGTAGAGGAATGAGAGGTAACACCGTCCTGCCCATTCCCGGGGAAACCAAGTATATGCGTTTTCTCCGCATACAAAATATACATTAGGGGGAGTGATCAAAGGAGGAGTACTGAATGTGTGCAAGACGTAAGTATAGTTACATCTACTGTGTCCTACCTTAATATGACCTTGTCCCTGTACGCAAAAGGGGGAAGTGCTATTTATGATGGGAATTGGCAAAGCTTTATCATTAGTAACATTTCGTTCTTTAAAATGCTGAAAATACATGGTAGAGTTGAAAAATTCGAAATCTTGCATTTCGTCTTGTAACCAGGTAGAATTTTCATATTCAGTATATACATTCATACAAGCATTTGGGTCCAAGGATCCCTCTCCCCCATTTCCTCCAGCATCAAATCCTTGGTGTTGTTCTATATACTTCAGAATGGCCTCATAGTCTTTTTCAGTATATATATTAGGTTCAGCTATATAGTGGGAATACATCAATGACAATATTTGAAACCAGGCTTCACAGCTAGCTAAGTGGGACAAGGGCAGGGAAATGAATAATTCATGCTGGTGCATTACTGACGGGAGTAACCCACAGACCCAACAATTCGACTTGTTGGTGGTGCTATGGGTCTGATGTAACTTTTCAATAAAAACATTTTTAGCATAAGTTTCTCGGTGTCTAGCCTTATGTGGAGGTAAAGAATAAAAGAGATGTTCTTCTGGGGCAGGGGTAGTTCCTAACAATTTCTGTACAGGGTGCTGAAATTCTAAATACACAATTAAAATTACTGTAATCACAACAATAAAAGCAACGAATGCCACCTTCACTCTGGTGGTCCATCTGTAAAATGATTGCGTATTATCAACATATCGTCGAGGGGCAATTGGTTGTTCATCCTCCATGACAAATCGGGCAAAAGGAAACATACTCTCTAAAAGTCCAAATTCTAACTCGGATCCTCTCTAAAAGTCCAAAAACTAATCTTTGTATCCACAAAGCAAGCACACCACCAGAGGGTTCTTCTTTCCACTAAGGGATCTTCTCCCTGTGTCCGTCAGAGTCTCACAGGCAGACTCCTATCGTTCATCAAATGAACAAACTGTTGTGTTTCCTATAGTACAACCACGGCCCTCAACTCAGTCTTTCTTTCTGAACAGAGCTATTTAACACAATGTTCCAAGCTCTCAACGGGTTCAGTCCAGTGTCTCGCTCAGTATCCCAGTAAATCTTATCCGATGTTCCTCAACTCAAGTCTCTGTCTAGCTCCTACCATTGGAAACTGGGGTACCGCGCTGTTTTTAGGGCCGCAGGTCGTATTTACAATGGCCAGGTTGCTCCTGGTCAGAAAACAATTCTGCTGCACGGGCATCTGGTGCATACAAAGCTTGTGGTGCCTTGGAAATGACAGCCTCCGCTGATTGGGCTGTCTCACTTTCAACAGTGGGCAACTCCTCACTCGGTTGCCCTACTTCTTGGGCATCTGAAAAAGGCATAAAGCTTTGAATCAGCTCTCCTTCCTGGCTCGGAATTCCTTCTCGATTTTGCAAATCAAACGGTAAAGGCAGTGGCAGACATTTCAGATGGCTGACGTGGATCCAGTGCTTTCTTCCATGCACTTTCACCGCTGTTCTTGTAGCCAGGAGGATCTGATAGGGCTCAGACCACCTGGGCTCCAAACTCGATTTCCGCTGGTAGTTCTTCACCAGTATTCACTGGCGAAGTTCCAATCGATGTCCAGGACCCTCCGGCAGTGGCTGCAATCTTCCCGATACCTGTCGATGAATAGAATGTAAATCTTTAGTCAAAGCGTACAGGTAGTCTGTCATCAAAGGGTAATCAATATCTCTAAAGGATCGGGGTCTGGGAACTCCCCACACATTGGCAGGTCTGCCAAATATAACTTCGTAAGGGGACAATCCAGTTCTAGTGTGAGGGGTTGTTCTTAGAGATAGTAATGCCAATGGGAGGGCATCGGGCCAATTTAATCCGGTACTCTCACAGATCTTAGCCATTTTTTATTTCTGTTTTATCTGCAATCCTTTACAAACACTCTGTACTAGCTGAGCATTAAAATGAGGCCCGTTGTCGGACCAGATGACACGGGGCAAGCAATACCGTGGCAGGTATTCCTTAATCAGGGCTTTAGCAGTTGCAACTGCAGTGGCTTCTTTAGTAGGGTAGGCTTCAACCCATTTGCTAAAAGCACATACCACCACTAACACGTATTTCAAGTTATTTACTCTTTCCATCTGGATGTAATCAATTTGTATTACCTCAAAAGGTAAAGTCGGTGGGGCAAAATTTCCACTCAGAACGGATTCTCTACCTCCTGGATTGTGGAGTAAACACACTGGGCAATATTTCACTATATGTGCTGCAGTTTTGGAAATGTTTGGGTTATTCCATACTGGATCTAATACAGCACAAATACCTTTCGCACCTATGTGGGCTGGACCATGGGCCATTGTCACTACAGCATATACTAATGCATTGGGCAGTAACCATCGCTGTTTTTCAGATAGGTCTATCCAACAATCATTCTTGTCCAGTTTTCCTACTTCCTGCTCCCATCTCTGTACTTCATCTATTGTGGCTTCCTTCTGTAGTTCTTTCACACTTTCAATGGTATTATCAAACAGGGATGTTTCTGCTACCCATCGGGCTGATGTGCTAGGGAACATGGGGTTTATTCTAGTCTGAGCTGTGTCTTTCGCTACTGAATCAGCAAAAGCATTTCCATTTCCAGTGGAATCAACAACTTTTTTATGGGCGCTAAACTTGATGATAGCCACTTTCTCTGGTAGTGTCAAGGCAAATAACAGTCGATCAATTAAGGGGCCATGTTGGATTTTCTGGCCATGCGTAGTAAAGAAACCCCTCTCCCTCCACAGCCTCCCAAAACTATGGGCCACGCTGAAGGTGTACTGGCTGTCCGTAAAAATATTCACTCTCAATCCTTCACTCAATTCGCATGCTCACTCAATTCGCATGCTCTTAACAAGGCTATTAGTTCAGCTGCCTGGGCTGAGTGATGAGAGATCCTTGTGGTCTCCACCACCGTTTTCAATGTCGTGATAGCATAAGCAGCTGTCGCAGTGCCATCTGGTAACTTAAAACAAGAGCCATCCACATACAATTCCCCTTGAGGTTCAGATAAAGGGATGTCAGTAAGATCTACACGTCCCTTTGTTTCTTCTTCTGTTCTAAATATACAATCATGGACATCATCCCTTTCATCATTTGAAGGGAGAGGTAGAATTGTGGCTGGGTTCAGAGTGGCACATCTTTTAATCGTGATATGAGGTGCAAACAAGGTCAGCTCGTACCCTGTTAATCTAGCACTTGTAAGATGTTGCGTCTTTGTTCTGTTCAAAAGGATATCCACAGCATGCGGTACCATAACTGTGATGTCTGTATTCAAAACTATTCCCTCTGATTGCCGGATGGCCACCGATACTGCAGCCGTGGCCCTCAGGCAACTTGGTAGGGCTTGTGCAACATTATCCAAGACAGATGAAAAGAATGCACAGGGTCTTTGTTTCCCCCCAAAACCCTGTGTTAACACTGAAAGTGAACAGCCGTCTAACTCGTGCACAGAAAGTGAAAAAGGCTTTCGGTAATCTGAAGTACCCAAGACAGGTGCAGAACAAAGAGCAGACTTTAAAGAATCAAAGGCTTCTTGACATTCATCCGTCCAGGGTAAGGGTTCATGCACATCTTTGGTTGTCAAATGCAACAAGGGTTTAGAGAGAAGTGAATAGTTAGGAATCCACTGGCGACAGTAAGAGGTTATGCCAAGAAAAGCACGAACATCACGTTGAGTATGAGGTACAGACATGTTAGTTATTACAGATATTCGTTCTGGAGTTAATCGTCTTCCCGCTTTCGACAGTAAGTGGCCTAGGTAGGTCACTTCCTGTCGACAATATTGGAATTTAGAAACTTTCTTACCTTTGTCAGCCAAATGTTTCAATAATTTAACTATGGCCTCCTTGCAGCCTTCCTGTGTGTCGGAGGCCACCAAAATATCATCCACATACTGGATGATCGTATTCCCGGCAGGCAAAATTAATTCATCGAGGACTGCTTTCAAGGCTTGGCTATAAATGCTAGGACTCTCTGTATATCCTTGACGGGCGCGTGGAAATCTAAAGCTTCGGCCAGCTAATGAGAATACGAAGATATGCCTGCTATCAAGATGAATCGGAATGCTAAAGAAAGCATTCTTTAAATCGATTACTGAAAAATACTGAGCTGTAGGGGGAATCATTGTCAGAATAGCAGTTATATCAAGGTACCACCGGATATTGTGGAACTACAATTTTATTGACTTCTCTAAGGTCAATTACAAAACGATATGTATTTTTATAATCCGGGGCACCATCAATTGGAGTTTTCTTCAAAATCGGTAAAATCGGACTGTTACAAACATTCGCAGCTGTCTCTTCAACCACCCCCCTCTGAATGAGGTCACGAATAATGTGCAACATGGCCTGTTCACCTTCTGGCGATATTTTATTCTGTGGAATGCGAGGTAGCTGGACATTAGGTTTCAGGGTTATTGACACAGGGGCTATTCTTAACAGACCAACATCAGTGTCTCCTGTAGCCCACAGTGTCTGAGGAATCGTAGAGAATTCAGGGGGAAGGCTTTCATTTTTGGCAAAGTATTGGGCTGCATTTGGGGGCGGTTTCTGCATTGTCAAATAGACACCATCAGGGTTACAATACATTTTGCATGTAACCTTTTCAAAATGTCCAGACCCAAAAGGTTTTCTCCACAATTTGAAGTTAGAAGAAAAGGTGCATGTATAGAAATGGGACCTACAGTGAAAGGCAAAGGTTTAGAAACAGGGCTTACCACCGGTATTCCAGAGAATCCCACTGATACGTTATTTAGGCCAGACAGAGCAGACCCTGGGACCAGTGTATGGGCAACTGAGCTATTCATTGCCCCAGTATCCACTAGAAATGTTCCCGATGTTCCCTACAGTTCCCCTTGTACATTAGGGGCCAGATGTAGGTAATTCCTATTTACCGACTCTTAAATACCAAATTTTACCGATTCGGTAAATAGGAAGGGGGGAGATGTAGGTAATTCTAATTTTAGAATTACCGAATCGGTAGGATTCGGTATTTACCAAATCGATAAATACCGAATCAGTATTGCCCATTGATTCCTATGGGCCATGAAGCCCCTAGGAATAAATGGGCAATACCGATTCGGTATTTACCGAATCGGTAAATACCGAATCCTGCAAGGGTGCAGGGGGTGTCACTTTGACACCCTCTAGCACCCCAATTCCGGGCTTGGGTGCCACATGGCACAGGTGTACATGCACAGATGTGCATGTACACCTGAATTTGGTATTTTACCACCCAATTGGATTGGGTGGTAAAATACCGAATGCTGAAGGCATGTAGCACTGTGAACAGTGCCACCTACATCTGGGTTTTACCGAATCGGTAAAATTACCGATTTGGTATTTTACAGAATCGGTAAATTTACCGAATCGGTAAATTTACAGATTCTGTAAAATTAAGGGCCCTACATCTCGAAATCCAATTACCGGTCGGTAACGGCCGAATTCGGCCGTTACCGACCGGTAATTGGTGACCTACATCTTGCCCAAGTTCCCTCCTGGTCAACTGGTACTGTAAAGTGGCCCCCGCTCTGTCCTTGGCTGTCTCATGCATAATCCTGTCCGTCGTACCCATCATCCCTATAATTCTCATTGTAGTACTGTCTGGTTTGGGGATTGTCAAAGTAATTTTTCCGGGAATCCTCATGTTGCATCTCCTCTCGTCTCATGCTATTTTGATCTATAATCCCTCGACCCCTTCCTCGTCCTCTATTATGACCATTCTTTGCCTGCAACAGAGGGCAATCCGCCCTCCAGTGCCCTTCCTGTTTGCAATAAGAACATTGATTTATACCAATGTTCGGGGGACCTCCTCTCCCTCTTCCTGCCATCGCACCCCTCTGAAATGAGCCACGCCCACCCCGTCCTGCGCTCTGTCCTCTGCTAACTTGCTGCAACAGAAACCTAGTCTTCAAATCCTTAGTCTTCTTTTCTGACTTTTCTTTACTTTCATTCTCTCGATGTTCATAATATTGGGCCATACTGAGAATTACTGACGGGGCAGCCGTAGTCCATGTGCTCTCGGCTGCTTGGAGACGGGACATGACTTCAGGAAGTAAATTCGTAACAAATCGATTCACAAACAACCTTACCTCACCTTCCGTGGATAGGTCTTGCCCACTAAAGTCTATAAAGACTTTCTCAAACCTGGTAAAGAAGTCTGACACACTTTCATCCTTCTTCTGTCTACAGGCGGTTAATTTGTCCCAATCAACTTTTCTAGGAGGCAGGAGAATCTGCATGTAAGTAATAATTTTAGCTGGTACTGCTAGTACCTCATCTCTAGGTTTTCCTCCTGGCTTTCGTTCTTTATCCCAGGTTTTTAGTTGGTCCCATGTCCCTCCCAACTCGGGGGCATGGTCCGTGTCATGTATTTGTCTCCAAATGTCTACCGGGATCAAAAGGCCAAAGAACAGCTCCATATCGGGTATTGTCATGATAGCGGAATTAGCGGCCTCAGTCAAGTCCTTATAGTAAGCAGTGGGATTTTTACGGGGGTCGGGGAGCTGAGCTTTTAAAGTGAGGACTTCGCTTCGTTTCCAAGGGGTATAAACCTTGTTCCTGAAGCCTAGCATCCTCACGAGGTCTAGTTACTACGCCATTGCCATCCCTTACTTCAGGTAGTTCAGGATAAAAGAGGGGATGCACCTCTCTCATGGGGTGTTGTGCTCCCCAATCGGCGCACTTTCGGTGCATCCGTTCGCGATAGTGCACTAGAGTTGCTACATTATGGTATACTTCATCCGCTTGTAATTGAAATTTAAAAGCTCGATCTCTTATGTCACGCAGTACCTGAGGAGGTATTCCTTCCTCGAATAACTGCTCCCATAGTGAAATCAATCGGATTGCTATATTCTCTAACGCCAGTTGCTGCGCAACCGGCTCGAAATCCTTCATAGTACTCCAAATGTCCTCCAAGGTGTAAACGACGTTCCGCATCCACTGGGATGCCTGTATCACTATGGCTTTCCTTTCTTCCGCACCTAATAACGACCTAGTATAGACTCACTGATCACTCAAGTCTGGTCTAAGGCGTTTGGGCGTGGTATCTAGACACGCCATGTATCGGGGATCTATGGTGGTCTGGGTCGGAGGGGAGAGAAATACAGGGTGCAAAGGGGATGGGACAGCCGCATCCGGCTGTAGGGATATCAAAGCTGAGGTAGTTGGTCGGAGAGTGGGAGGAGGAAGTAACGCACCTCGTACTGATCCGTCAGCAGGGGCCGTGGCAGCCGTTACCAGTGCTCCTGCGGCCGCTGCTGCTCCAAACTGGTCCGCTCGTAGCAAAGGCACGGCTGGGTACAATCCCTGTGGGGCGTAAGGAGGAGGCGGTCGAGCTTCTAATAACTCCTCTGTTTCATCCCCGGTCTCAGGTCGAGTCATATAAGTTTTGTCCGTTTCTAAACGGAACTGCCTATCCATATGTGCGATATTCTCTTCCACCTTTCCTTTATCATAAGCTATAGCTTTCTGGGTGATTGTCTGTCCTGATTTAAGCTTTCCCAATTTCTCTTCTTTTATTACTTATCCGTCGTCGCTTTGCCTCCTTCAACCATAGGTTCAAGGAGTCAAACATCGACTGGCGGCTTTTCTTCATAAACAATTTGTTTTGGATGTAATTCATCTTTTTCTCATCAAACGACCCTGTTAAAGGCCATTGCAATCAGAATTATCTCTAGTGTACTTATTCCAAATTGTATTAAACAAAATCAGTGTAAGACCGTGCTTTACATACATATCAAAACTGGGGCTGCCCTCGGGAGGGGCAGACTGTCTTTCTTCCAGCCGTTTATTTCGCCGACAGCAGCACCCAAAACATATTTTACTAAAACAAGACATTTTGGTAATATTCACGCAACTTTATTCATATACTCCAAAAATCATTCACATTCGGACGCGTCCTCTTTACCACTCACACTCTCATATTCTCCTATTTTCTTGCAATAAAGTGCTGTAAAGTGTCGCAAGGCAATAACGTTTCAGTACTGGTTACTCGTTCAATGCAAATGACATGTCTTCAAAACGAACAGAGCCCGTCGACTCTTGTTCGGGGAATCGATTCAAAAGAATTCCGGACCAATAAAATACAACAACAAAAGGAACAGTTGTTAGACTGTTTTGAGAGCACCTCGTAGGCGAACCACAAACCCTCTTACAGGCCATCCCATGGTCCTGTTCTGGTTGGGCCGGGCGTCTGGGCACGTAGCTTCAGAACCCTAGCTTACCCAGTTGCTCCCAGGGCTTTCCCGAAGAGGATTCGGCCAAGCGAGTAACTCAGTACTCCGCTAAGGCACCAGGGGCCCGATGTAGGTAATCTCGATTTATCTACTCATAAATCCCGAATCGTACCGATTCGGTATTTAAGAGTAGGTAAATGAGATGTAGGTAATTTCTATTTTTAAATTACCGAATCTGTAAGATTCGGTAATTACCGAATCGGTATTTACCGATTCGGTAATTGCCATTCATTTCTCTGGGCATGTAGGGCTCCAGTCACACCAATAGGTTTAGGCTACGCTAAAGTGAATTGTTCCTTACTATAATAATACAGTGTGAATAATGCAAGGCTAACGTGCGGTTATAGGGTTATATTGTATATATTAGGCCAATAACGTGTATTTATCGTATTTATATCCCATCAGAATGTTAGTATGTAATTCTACTAGAAAGTAAGTATGTAATGTTAGAATGTAGGGCTGTCATGAGGGGAAACTTGGGGAGTTTGTACACGGTGCTGGAGCACGGTTGCCTTGCTGTCTGCTCCTGTTGGTGGCTGTTTAAGGTGTCTTGTTTTCCTGCAATAAATCTACTTATCGGATCCACTGCTGGCTGCCTCTTCACTACATAAATTTGGCGAAGAGCGGGAGAAGGTAAAAAGAAGGCAGCACTCACCAATATTTCAAAGTTGCTTGTGTTGTGCTGAAGACCCGATTTTGTCGTGTAGCTGTTTCTACTCATACCAGGGCCGTCAGCTTATTGAACTATGTCATCCGACCTCTGGTAGGATTTATATTTTTAGATTTTGCACTTACTCTGACTCTTCACTACACTCTGTTCACTGTGCTACACGTATGTAAGTAGTGTTAGTATGCGTTTATACTAACCAATGCATCATCGTCCTAAGGAGCGCGACCTCCCAGGTCCAGCTCGTACAATGTCCCGGGTTGTGCATCCGCGGGACATTTATGTTTGCTATTAGAGGGCAGGTGCAAGGCTTCCACCCTGTGATAGCAAATCCTTGTTTGACTAGTTGAAGCAAGGGGAAGAAAACCTTGTATCACTTTAATAGAGCGGATCCAGACGGTTAAAAAAAAAGAGAAGGGGGGTCTCACCCGTTCATTTAAATGAGGCCCCTGGCGGGTAATGTTCCGTGGCCAATCCTATTATTATATTGCGGGGTCTCTGTTGGACTGAGGATTTTAATGTCACATGTAATTTAGGCGCGGGAGGGCACAAAGACGTTTCGCAGCCTAGGGGATTGCCACCTTCCTGGGTATTGTTTACTAATTGTTCAGGGGGCTTTGAGGCCAACTGAAGTCTGGGGATCGCCACCCTATGGGGCTTTACTTAAATTTGCAGGGTGGGCCTCTACAGTCCCTGAAGCCTCGGTGGTCCTAGGCAGTGCCTTATTGGTTCTGTAATCACACAGGCAGTACTCATGGTGTTATAAAGTGATACACACATAGAACCCTTGCAGTTGTAGAATTACGCAGGCTTCATTTATGTACTAGTCTGTTTTTTATATTTGGTAGGTGCACCACAAAATTACAAATGTTTTCCATCATAACCTCCGATAAACAGATGATTTTCACAATAAACTACAGAGAAGTGTTGTTAGAAAAAGAAGACCTATACACTAAGCATGGGCGAATTTTGCGAATCTGGCGTTCGCAAATTTGAGTATTTGCGAACTCGCAATCCGCAAAATCCGCGAATTCTTGCGAATTTGCAGATTTTTTTTTGTGTTCGCAAGGGTTTCTGCCAGTTTGCGAGGGTTTTGTACCAGTTTGCAATTGCGAACTTACTTGTTGGCTCGCAACGGCCGCGACTATGTTGTTTCTACGTCTGGTTCATCATCACAGGTTCACAGCACCCTCTGTTTCAACACTGCCACCCTGTTTCACCCATGCCACCCTCTGGTACATCAATGCCACCCTCTGGTTCATCACTGTAAATTATGGGGGGGGAAAGCAAGCACACCTGCCCTGCTTCACCTGACATGAATTAATTTGGGGTTGATTTATTAATGTGTCACTGTTTTAAAATTCCAGTCTGGCACCTGCTTCCTTATCTGTAATTTGCTTTCTGTTGCAGTGCAATTTTTTTTTCCAGGACCTTTGTGGCCTACTTGTAGCTATTCTATGAGCCTGCTGTGAGTGTCAGAGCAGGGTCATACAATTGTTGCAACTAGCAACTGAACTCTGGAGGGGAAGGAAGCACTACAGGGAATGGTTACTAATGGTGAGTTTGAACTTTTGCACCTGCTGAGTGCTTTCAGTTTTGCAAAACTCGTTTTTCTGCAATTTCGCGAGATTCGCGGGGCGCGAACTTGCGTGAGATCGAATTCGGAAGCCACGAATTCGTGCAAATATGCGATTTGTTTTTTTGCGGCGTGTTAGTTCGCAAGGTTTTGTGCATTTTAGCGAGCCGTTTGTAGCGCAACGGAGCGAAGTTACCCTCACGGTCGTTCCTCGCGCGAACTTACCCACGCGGTTGTGAACGGGCGCAGCCATCTTGCTTCTCATTCATTGCTATGGTTCTGGGCATGCTTTTTGTATCCTCTCTGAATCTCTGCCATCCTTTGCTTGTTTGAAGTTTTTTTTGATCTATTTTACTTATTATCTATCCCTCTATTTTTCTAGCTCTATATTTTTGTGTTTTCTGCTACTTTTGGTTAATTTTAAACTACTTTTTAAACTCTTTTCTTTTCTTCTTCCCTATTCTATTTCTTCTTTATTATTTAGCTTCCTTTCTGCCCAGACCATGGTAAAGGGAGCCGGAAAGCATCCCGAGAAGGGGAAGGGTCCCGCACCCCGTGCCCGGCTCCCGTGCGGGCGTTTGAGGGGGGAGCAGGTCGCACCCCGGGAGATCTTCAGCCCGGAGGAGGTGGGCGCACTAATTTTTTATATTCAGCGCCACCTCCCCAGGACCATCATGGCAGGCGGCAAGATCGCTAGCGGGTACAGGATCCAGGAGCGCCGGAAGCGGTGGGAGAAGGTGTGCCGGGCCATGTACCAACACTCTCGGGTCCGGCGCACCTACAACCAAGCCACCCACCGTTGGACGGATGTCCTGGACCTGGAGCGGGAACGCGATCTGCCTGACCTGCTCGGCCTTGAGATCCCCAGGCTTGGTGAGTAGTAGTAGCTATTGCTTTACTACTCTGTTTTCTCCTGCTCTGTGTGTTATTATATTGCACATTTTTGTTTTTTACCAAGAGCATTAATGCTGCTGATTACATTGTAGGTAAATTATATTTCAAAATGCTCTGTGCATTTCAGGTGCACTGCTCTCCTTCTCAGTAGCGTTGCTACTATGCTTATTTGTTTTCGATTTTGTGTTCATTTCATTGGCCTGTGAAATTATGTATGAGTGTAGTTTAAAGAACTGCGTAATGCTAGACACTAAGGGTCAGATTTTTAATTACCGGCGCATCCCTGCAAAGTAGCAGGGATGCGCCAGTAATTGTGGGCCACGCCACCACCACCCATGGTGCGCCGTATTTACAATGCGGCGCACCATGGCCCCAAAACATCACCAAAGCGTTACTCATCTGTGCCGTAAAGGCGGCGCATTGCTGGAGTTGCGTCGCAACGATGGCACAGCTCCAGCAATGCTCTGGGGTGCCCTATCTCCCCAATGCTGCATCAAGCCGTACGTCTGCTTCAAGCAGGCGCAGGGTTTGAGTCACGCATCATTGTCCTCAAAGTGACTGATTGAAATCTTGTAGATTTCCCTCAGCCACTTTTCGGATGCGTTCCTGCGCAGGAACGCCATCCCTTGCGCCGGAACGCCCCCTGATGGCGCAGGGCTTTACAACGTGATGCATCTCCCATATGCGTCACGTTGTTAATATACGCCGCACCATGGCGCCTCTTTTGTTCTGCCGCTGCGTCACAAAAGTCACGCAACAATGGAGCAAAAGAGCCGCAAGGGGCTTCTAAATCAGCCCCTACAGACTCAAGTCCAGTCCTTCCTTTGTACACATGGCGATAAGAAGAAATAGTGGTGGTGGATTGATAGTTTGAGTATTTTAATGACTGGTTAATGTATTAGGAAACTTTTTAGTGTTGTCGCTGATCTGCAATCACGATGGACTTTGTCTGTCACTTCGCGTGCTGCGGACTGCTGCCTGCCAGTCCTAGGCGAACCTTTTTAGTAGTTTGTTTAGTGAGTTACATAAGAACTTTCCAAGTCGACGGTCCGCAAATCAAGCAATACTAATAACGTAGTAGACCACATGAGATCGGTCAATATATCCCGTGAAATAGTTGTCTATTTGCTATTTCGCCAAAATATTTTGTTATTGTTCTTTTGAAATGTTTGATTTGGTTGACAAATATCATCCTTGTTTTCTGGTCTTTCTTTCTTTCATGTTGTACATCAGCTCCCCCCAGGGGCAAGAGGACACAGGAGGAGGAGGCTGCTGTTCAACAGGATGCAGGCCAGGATGGGACAGGCGAGGGCTCCTTTGCTGGCCCTGGTAAGTTTTAATTTTAATATAGAGTACCTATTTTTTCCTAGCGTTCCTCATTCGATTTTTTCTAAATCGTCTTTGATCTTCTTGTAGACTGTATCTAAATTCTTATCCTGCCTCGACTATGACTCCCTGTGGTATTACTAGATTATTCTTATTAGTCTGTCTGTGTAGCTAACTAAGATTGCACATTTGGAAATTCCATTGGACTCCCATTCTAGTCAGCAATAGCTCTATGCACTGAGTGCAGTCCTCTGGGATTGTCCATAATGTCTTTTCAAGTCTTCTAAATGTTTATGCTTTGACAATTGCCAACAATAAAAAGGTGAATGACCACCAAGAAAGAATAAGATACTACTTTACTTTTGGTTTGGATAGGAGGACAATCCATTCTACTACTGTTGCAGGGACAAATCTACACAAACAGAACTATGGACACTAAATAATGCATTGCTTAGCTTATCAATTATAATAGGCGCTGTTAGACTTTCCACATACCTCAGTGATAACAGACTGTGTAGTTGAACCCCCAATCTCCTTACTGACTAGATAGTGCGGCAGAGTCATTTAGCTCCCAAAGTCACCGATGATTGATCCCCAATGATGATTATCCACCGCAGGACAAGAGTACGGGGTCAGAGTCAAGAAGTGTCAGAGGCACGGACTCATGCTTGCAAAAATTGCAAAACCTTTAGCTCAGCCACTCTAGTCTGGAGGACCAAAAACCACAGAGTCCATTTAAGTTTAAAAGCTTTATTAAAAGTAAACACATTTATTAAAATCAAGTTTGTCGAAAAACTAAACGTTTAACTGAAAATGGAAAAGTGCTTAGTGCTGACGATTAATTGAAAACATTTCTTGTGGTCGAGCCGAGCTCTCACCTGGTTTGAACTTGATCTTGCTCGTGTTCTTAGAAGTCAAGCTTCTGCCTGTTAGGAGAAAAAGTGGAGCGTGTTAAAAATAAAAAGCAAGCATTCATCAGTTGTGCCAAAAAGTGCAGCAAGACAACAGCCTTCCCTGGAAAAAGGGACATTTTTACTTTAGAGTAGACAGTCACAAATTATTACATTGTTTTCTGTTTTTTCCACATTTCTTTATTCCTAGACCAAATATTATATAGTAGTGAATGGTGTATTCTAACATTCTTAAATGTACTTTGTAGGTGGAACATCTGGTGGCGGGGCCAGCACGGAGGTGGTGGTGCTGGATGAGAAGAACACTTCTGGGGAGGAGGCGGCGATGCAAGTGCCAGACGATACCAATGTGCCTGTGAGGGTTCACACGGTGGTGGCGAGCAGAGGTAAGCTATATATTCCTTACTTATTGAGATTGAAGACTGCAGACTGTGCTTTCTGCACGGGTGTATTATAAATCAACCAGGTAGTAGCCTCCTCTAAATGTACTTCGGCTTAGCTGTGAAGTTTTTGGCGAGAAAAATCCCAATCAGATCTGAGATGAACTTGATGGATGGGATGAACGAAAAGCGAAAGAAGGGTGCAAGTAAGTGTGGAAGGACGAGAAACTTAATGATGACTGGCAAAGAAGAATGATATGTGTTTGCTTGGTCCCCGAGGTGGCTGGGAAGGAAAGAATATGGTATGTTGCATGGCTGGGTGAATGATGAAGCAAGGATGGGTGGAAGGAGAACAGCCTGGGTGGGTGAAACAGAAACTGTATGTGTGCATATACTTTGAATGGATGGATGCCTGGATCATGGTACTATCTGACTCTTAGATAGCATATGTGTATCTAGAGAGAGTAGATGGTCACTGGATGAACTAAGTGTTACTTTGAAGAGCATGTAACACCGAACCCGCACGTCCGTTCCAGTGTAGGAAAGGCAAGGAAAAGAAGTTGTAATTTTGTCCAAATACTACCATGAATAGTAGCAGTAGTTTGTATTGCAACTGCAAGCACAGCATATATCCGGTTATTACGGTGGACACTCCCTACCTCTCTTAATAAGTTTAGTTTAGTAGTAGTACGTCATTCATGTGTGGGTGTATCACTGTTCACTCAATAAAAAGCAAAGCACCTAAAGTCATCCCATATCTAATCAAATACATCCCATGTGAAGTGATAGATAATCAGATTATTTAGCTTCTTCATTTTCCTTTTCTAGTACTCATTTGCACTGTAGGGTGAAAGTTAAATTAATTAAGCAGTAGCCCTTTTAACAGAGTATTCTCAGTGCCACCTGTAATAGAAAAGTAAGAGCTTCACCACCTGCATGTACTGGACCTTTACAGTAATGCAAGTCTGTCTCACTCATCATGGTGTGCGGCTGTTTTTCTCGGGTGCAAGTTCACTGCGCTGGCATTATGCCGGCTTGCATAAGAAAACGTACCAATTTTCCTAAACAAGAGAGAAGAAGAAGAATAAGACTGGTGTACTGTCATAGTCGACTGTAATGGAAGTCCACAGTGCTCGTAGAACTTGTTCCTTAAACTCCCACTAATGTTAGAGCAAGGATGAAGAAGTGGGAGGTTAGATAGATACTGGCCTCAATAGTTATGTACTGTGCTTTCAAGTTGCTAGTTGTACTGTGACACAACTTTCTGCTCAATCATTTTGTGTTAATCTTAAGGAGCATTGGTTACAGACTATGTCTTTCTTTCTTCATATAGTTTCTCCTTCCAAATCAAACAAACCAACAAGGAAGGAGCTGGCTTGTTGTGTTCTATCTAGGACCCCGATCAATATTGTGACCTCATGCCCCTATACGGCTATAATCAATAGATATCCCTATAATGGCATAAACGATCAGAGCCATATTTCAGTAACTCGTCTCTGCAGCTCATTACAGTACATGACACAGCAGAAGCCACTTCCTTAGATTCCGAGATAACACAACAAGTTCTTTCGACAGCTCAAACCCCCAGCAACCTGGGAAAGCCCCGCTTGCTTTGTTTTGATTAGTAATAGAACTCTTGCGAGCACTGTAAGAATGACCAGTTCTTAGTGACATCTTTATTGACGTCTTATGTCCAAAAACTTACGTCAAACTCGGCACCTTTCAGGTATAAATAATACCGACGTTGCCTTAAGCAAACATTGTGGTGGTGAATACTGGAGCAGAACTGCTGTCCCCTTGCAGAGAGCCCAGCAGATGCGAGTAGCCCACGGACGCTGCCCCTCCTCCTTGACGCGCTGAGAAAGACGCTGTCTTTTCTCCTGCCGAGAAAATCCAGCTCCGGCGTTTCCAGCCTAAAATTGCGGGTGACTGGAATATCGAGTCCTGAGAGGAGATACCAGACCTCCAACATTCTATTCCAGAGGTACGGTGCTGACTAAACCCTTAGAGAGAATTCTTGTAGCAAACCCTTGGCAAAACCAACTTAACTTAAACTGCTACTTACTTACTCCCTCCCAAGTATTAGGCTTAGGTCAGGTACACTGGGGTAGGCGTAGTTAGAAGCACCAGTTGAGGACGTTAGCCAAATGTATATATGAATGTATATATTTTATTCATTTTAACCATCTTATGGCTAAGAAACCATATCAATGCTTTTACAGTATTATTTCGCAATACTCCTTTTACTGTACGCACTTTTTACAATAACAAGTCTTGCAATTTTGGCAATTCATTTCTCTTGCATGAGAAGGAAGACTGTTCAATAAATAATACCTTTTATTGAAAACGCCCGTCTCTCTATTCTCTGCATAACTGGTGAAAGTAATTCTGCACAACTGACTGATTGAAATAGCTGTCTATTGTTTCACACGACTCTAGTGATTGACTCTTATTCTGAGGAGCAAAGTTGTCATGTTAATGCGGTTGTTGGAAAACTGAATCCCTTCTTGTCTGAGCCAGGGAAGCTGATCACTTCCTATTCAGTCAAGAAAGTTTCCAGTGACCTCTGAGCTAGCTGGTACAAACCCAATTAAGTCTAACATAGTCAGTAGAGACCTAGAAGACCGCAGTCCTACGTCTACACTGCTGTTTATGTTATTCCAATGCGCAGGGCTTATAGGGAAAATAGGAACTACACTACATGGCGCCCAACGTTTGGTAAGGCGATAAAACTAACGCAAGATGTTAGAGTAACTCAGTCGTGCTTTTTCACACAGACCCTTTCTCCCGTAAATACTCCAATAGACGTCTGGAGTGGGTGAAAGGTTAAAATCCGCCTGAACTTAGTAGGAAGAGATTCCTATGTAGAGCTTCTGGTTTATTCAACGTTGAAGGATACAGTGTTCCAAAATATTGTGCACCTAATCTTTGTTTCCTTGGAAACCTGCTCTGCAAACCTTCATTAATACAATGTCAGAAAATTGCAATAACAACGGAACCAATGAAGTCGCCGTAGACGCGAATTGGCAGGGTCCCGATGATACAGGAATTAATGAACCGATTATCATCCCGGCAAACATAAGAAAAACTATAACGTTAAAACTTATAGAAAACGGACTGACCTCATGAGGTGGTACCGTCATTTTCGTGATAGAGGCACACGAATATCGGCAGACAGAGGTATTCTATTCATGGATAAACTTTCCAGTGGCAAACGCTACAACAAACGAATTCCACTATTACAAAATAGAGGAACCACCGGATGAGTACGCTCCTTTCGAGGAGATTGAAATTCCATTAAAATACCAAGAGCACCTGCTCTGGTTTAAAGGCGCCCTAAAACACAATGATCACATCACCAGGCTTGGTCCACTAGGTAGACCAGGAGCAATGTGGCCGGTTATAGCCAACTACACACCACATCCGTACATTGAAAAAATGTCTCGCGAAGAGCTGTTAGCACAGCTAAAAACATTAATAAAAATACATAGACAGTTAGTCCAATATGTAATGCGGACTGCAACAGTCCAAACACCTGTTAATGTTCCACAGCTGACCCTTCATCAGGGAAACACAAATAAAATTACACCACAGAACATACAATCATGTCTTGGTAAAACACCCATAAAACGGGAACAAATCCCTTTCTGGTTAGCACAGAAAATTACTCAAATAGAGGCAGTATTCCCGAATACTACCCCTATTGAGAAACACAGAATTCTGACTATCTGCCTTCCAATGGGGGTCGCACCACACGTGGAGGACTGTGACACTTGGGGTACAGTCTTTGCTTCCATTTACACAAAAACACATGGCGTTCCGTCCTTGGCGGTAATACCAGATGTACTGAAACAAATTCAGAATGAATACGGTCCAGAATCTGCTTTAACTCTTGGTATGAAATTACTGAAAGACTTCAAGCAGGTCTCGGCTATATTACTAGCCAACATAAAAGGAGAAGCAGCATCTGTGGCGATCCGCCAGAAATTGAAAGAAACAGATATAACAGATCAACCAATTGAGCTTGCCAGAATTATAGAAAAATGCTATGAAGAATTAGGTAGATATAGTTTGGGTGGGAAACCTGTAAAACCCCAACTACTCGAAAATCCTGAAAAAATATTTATTAAAAATAATCTAAACACTCGTAAAAAGAGCTGGGATGGAAATAAACAATCCACTCCCAAAGAAAAAACTTTCCAGTCCAGAGGAAGGTCTCCTCGGCGGAGGGAAAGAACTCCGACTCGAGAACACCAATCTCCCCAGAGGGAGCACTCTGAAAAAAGATACAACCTTAGAAATAGGGATAACTTGAAAAAGCCTGATAGATATCAAAGTATTGATACACGTCCCTCTCAATCTTTTTCGCAGAAATCGGAAAGAAGAGGACGGTCAGACCCAGGAGAGCACACCAAGTCCAAAGACAAGGAACCAGCTCAAAGTAAAATATTACAATTTCCAAGAAAGAAGGTAGCCAGTATTAGAGTAATCGAACATGCCGAGAATACTGAGGACACAACTGAAAAACGGAGAGTGGGCACAGACAATGCTAGACAGTCCAGCAGAAATCAGCATAGCTCGCAAGATCCTGATGAGTCATCTGGAGACAGTGGACACGAATGAATACATTCAAGTAGAAACTGCAGACACCAGAGTTAGCGAACCTCATAAGATATACGAAATAACACTGCGTATAGAGGGAGATAAGACTAGAAAAATTAAAGGGTCTTTTTTGTGATAACCTCTCAAAAGGCTATGACATCCTGTTAGCTGAGAAAGATTGGCCCCCGGAGTTTGTCAGGGAGTGCCCTCATGGCAAAGAAATGATTATGCCTGCCTTCTCAAATCACATTCCAATTCACACTAAATATATATATATACAAGGAAATGGGCAGTAGCCCACGCACCAGCATTATATAAGAATCATGTAGGATGGGATGAGGACTCTACTCCTCACAAAATCCAGTTAAAATGTCAACCTACTGCACAAAGGCAGTACCCAATTAAGCAAGAAGCTAAAAAACAGGTCAGGGAGATTTTAGATCAACTTGAATACCAGGGGGTGATTGAAACATGCACCTCTAAAATGAACAATCCTTTGTTTCCTGTCTCCAAACCAGACGATTCGTATCGTGTAGTCCTGGACTACAGACACCTTAACTCATGTTGCAAAACCTTTGCGGTACAGAACTCGCACAGTGTGGCACTGATGAATAACATAGTTCGGAAAAAATACAAAACAACATTAGACATATCTAATGTATTCTTTTGTCAAAATATTGCACCAGAAAGCAGGTACTTGACCGCTTTCTCAATAATGGGGTCACAGAAAAATTTCTGTAGGCTCCCACAGGGGTTCAAGAATAGCCCAGGATTATTTTCATCCAGAGTAACAGAGTTACTACAAATATATGATGATGAGGCATTATCTTATGTCGATGACATCTATCTCACAGACGACGACTTGGATACTCACTTGAAAAGGGTGAACACCATAATACTTGGGTTCACAGCAGAGGGTTACAAATTCAACTTTAAAAAGTCAAGAATTGCCCATCTGACAGTCTTATTTTTAGGATACGAATTATCAAGTGAAGGAAAAAGCCTAGCGGACAACTTCTTAGAGAAGTGCGCTGTACTCCAAGCACCAAAAACGCTGAAGAACTTACAATCGATTCTAGGCTTCCTGAATTTCGGAAGAACTTACATTCTAAACTACGCAGAGAGGATTAAACCTCTCTACGAATTAATTAAACCTGATTTTAAACCAATCAACTGGACTCAAAAACACACGGAAATTTTGAGATCACTGCAAACAGACATTTTAGCAAAAACAAAATTAGAAACACGTGACAATACACGCAACCTTGTAATCCGAGTAATCCCAGGAAGATGCGGATTCACGTACCTGACCTCTAATGAGGGAGAAACGGTACCAATAGCTTACAAATCTCATTTGTACACACAAGCAGAAAAAACATTCAGTCTCACAGAAAATACTGTGAAGGCAGTGCAAACTGCTATAGCGAAAGAACAAGAATTAGCACAAGGCAAAAGGGTCACTGTTCTCACAGCGGAATCCGCCTTCGAGGCGCTATTCAGCCCAGTAAACCTGCCTACAGTATCACTGGATCCGAAATGAATACAGTGGGAAAATTCTCTTGCTGCAGAAGACGTGAAATACTATTTCGCCCCGCACATGAAAAAACTGAATGATTTAAATTGTGAAAAAGAATATCCTCTGCCAATCGAAATTCTCCCTCTAGAACAGTACTCCTGCATAATCTATACAGACAGAATTGTACAGCATTTCAATGTAGAAAATAAATCCTACGATGCAGCCTGCGCGATTGTTAAAGGTCGCTTGCTCTGCGGTAAATTCAGACCAAAAATAACAAAAACTGAATCACTGAGAAAATGCTCGGCTCAGCGAACTGAAATCAGATTTTTAAAGATGGCGCTTGAAAATGCCGAACGTGAATTCCCGACACTAATCGTGTGCGATTCGCATTTTTGCGTCAATTCTTACAATAATGATTTGCAGAACTGGGTTCAAAATGATTACAAAGATGACACAGGTGCCACAATCAAGCATAAAATGCTTTGGAAACAAGTAGTTCTTTTACAGAAAGAACTACAAAAGACTCACGTGATACACACTCTGAGTCATCAACGTGATGGCGTTCACGTTGCAGGGAATTCATTGGCTAATACAGCGATAGCGGAAGCAACTAAACCGGCTTCCGTAGCCACAAAAGAGCGTACAGAAAAATACATAGACGGGGAAACCATGCTGGCAGTAAAAACGTCTTCAAAAGGCAACTTTGCAGCACTACCCGTGAACTATCCACTCAATTATACATACGTAATTGATGCAAACTCCGTTCCCTTTGCTCGAATCCCTGGAGTGGGAGATAGGGTAATTCCAAACACGATCCGGAGAAAGTTATTAATAGCAGACGCACACATGGGTCAAGGTCCAAGGCACAAATAGATGAAGGAATCTCTGACCGAATTACAAGGAGTATACTGGTGGCCGGGGATGAGTCTGCACCATTATAAATTTGTAAAGAGCTGTCCAGACTGCGACAGAGACCGCAGTAACGAGTCAAGCGGAGTAATGCCATGGCCTTGTATGAGTGTAGCATAGAGCTATCTACACATGCAATCCAGCGTCCTATTAATTGTTTAAGACTACATTCACTTTAAAAATGTGGCCCCAGCGCTCGGCTGACGCCAAAACTGTTATAAAAGATCTGCGAGTCTTTATCGGCACATACGCAATCGCCATGCTTCATTCTGACCAGGGTCCTGCTTTTAGCTCTCGAGCTTATAAGGAGGCCATGACCAGCATGGACATTGGATTGCGATTCTCTTGTCCATTTCATCCTGAGGGAAACAGTGTAGTGGAAAGAAAAAACCGAGACATAAAGCAATCTATAACAGTGAAGGTATTAGGTTCGGGTGATGGGTGGGTCAAACATTTAACAAGTGTCCAACGTAGTCTTAATAACCTGCCAAGAAATTCTCTAAAAGGTTTCAGCCCGTACGAACTATTGTTCGGAACTAGAATGTATATTCAGGATCTTGATAGTCAGGCTTCAGTGGTAAAAGATAAAAATAAAGACTTTGACATCAAAGATCGTTTGGCTGTTTGACAGGACTTGAATGAAACAAGAAAATCCTTAAGCAACATAAAGTTAAAGCAACAGCCATCTACCACTGAAGACACACCACCTGTCCCAGCAAGACCTGTCTGGATTCCAAAGATTGGGGATCTGGTCAGAGAGAGAAAATAGCGGTGAAGAAGGAATTTGGGCCTTCTTACAGAAAAGCAGTACCTATCTTAAGTATCAACGGAACAAGATTAGTAGTACTACCGCCCCTTGCTGGTAAAAAGGAGAACCGAGTTGTATCCATCGACCTGGTGAAACCACAAGCATGTGGCCTATAATCAACAGTAGGCCAAGTGGACTCCCAAGAAATAATAGAATACCCAAATTTGCAACAATCCAAGAGGTTCAAACTGAAAGACTAATCACATTTGATAAACCTGCAGTGCACAATGAACGACTATGCAACAATGCCATGGAACTCGTGCCTCTTGGAACTCAAATTGAAACAGTTCGTCATGAAACACCAGTCTACAATGATGTGGCATCAGAATGTGCTAATGAAAGGCAAATGGAGAAAACAATTCCAACAATCGACAGAACTGCGTATGGCTACTTCATCAATTTCGATAACTTTTCTGAAGATCAAAGCGACCCTGAAGTAACGCCAGAAACAAAGACTTTTAAAGAAAAAGCAACAGAACTCTTTCATCAACTCAAGGAAACTTATCTTATTTCTCCATGGTTAGAGTTTTGATTTGGGCTAGGGGTATTTTTCCTCCTGCTTTGGCTCATCATGGTACTTTGTTTGGGAAAGTTCATTGAGGGAAAATACAGTTCAATGGACATAGCAAGTCAGAACATCAACTTAGTTCTGAAACCTCACAAATCATCTCACGTCAAGAAAAGAGAACTATCATCAGTAAATGTCACAGCCATTCCAATACCCGGCGGGGTAGTGTGGGACAAGACTGACTATGAAATATATGGCCCGGTCGAGATCTTGAAATATCCTCACCAGTTCAAGGTTTCATTAAGTGACTTTGTAAAACCAAGTACATTCTCTGATGATTGGGATTTTGAAAGTATAAATAATATGATGTCGGATTTAGTGTTGTCAGCAAAATTTACAGAACATGATTATTTACAAGGTTCATCTAATTATGAACAGATGTACTGTTTTTCACATTAGCAGACCATTATTTACATAAATCTGCTCAACCTAGAAATGTTTTTAAATATAACCAATGGGAACATTGTGCTACTCCACCCAAAAGCAGTTCAAAAACGTTTTATGAGAAATTCCAATACTTCTCAGGGTTTA
Source organism: Lissotriton vulgaris (assembly GCF_964263255.1). NCBI lineage: Eukaryota > Metazoa > Chordata > Amphibia > Caudata > Salamandridae > Lissotriton > Lissotriton vulgaris. The sequence continues at coordinate 783,998,069 of NC_141696.1, forward strand.
ACATAAGTAATGCAGAAACATTTTATTATAAACTGTTAGATAAAACAAGGACGAAAACCATGCTGACAAATACTAAATTGATATATTCAGAAGCCTTTTATGAAAAAATGATTACATTTGGTTTTGATTTCTGGAAAAACAACATTGAAACAAAAACAATCTGGGGTACAAAAGATTGGCAGGCACAAGGCCTAGAAGCATTATTTCGAGCCTACATGATCCCAGAACAAATAATGTTCTTAAATGACGCAATTCACCAAACAACCTGTCTTGGCCTAGCTACGATTAAGGACCTAAACAAACCGTCTATTCCAAAGCCAATACCTGATAATGCTACCACAGATATTTAAATAGACATATACCAAATTTTACATCAAAAAGAACACATCCTGATTGGAAAAAGTAGTTAATCTGGTCAGAAGACACTAATAACTGTCAAGATAGATTCCTGAACAAAACACAGGGGTTAAAAATGACCAGACCAGACCCTAGATACTCCCAGAGACAACATCCAGGGATAGTAACAACATACAGTGCAGGGAAACTGTGCCTTGAATGGCTAGAAACATCCACACTGGCAGAAATTAAGCAACACTTATCTCTACTTAAAGATGGTGCTGATTTGCATGATTTCATTATGGGACCACGCAAACAGCGTCAAAAACGTTTCATAGCGGCAAGTGTATATGCGGCATACAACGAGGCATGGAAAGTAATGCAAATTGAAACAGCAGAAAAAATACGAGAAATTGATCTTATTAATTTGGAAAAATCACTTTCTGTTGTGGACAATGGGTTAATGACTCCGTCCTCCAGAATATATTCACTGGACAGTATTGTATCATCTGCCATCGATATAATAGATAAAGACTTGCTAATGTTACAACATGGCCAGTCCCAATTACGTTCTATTGTACAGCTAGGCTGGACGTTGCAAAATCGTCGTTCAGGCTATGTGCCATGGCGTTTAATCAACACAACGTCATTGTTTTCTATCTTTAACCTCACTGATAAACAAATCAGTTTGGCACAAAAAGGAGCAGACTATACGATTCTGAGCATTGAAAAACTTGAGAGATTACCATTGACAATGTCAGAAAGACCTGTCATTGAATGGATAATACACAGGATTATCACTATTCCGATAACAATTTAAAAATTGCCTTGAGTATATACCGACAGGCCAGTATGAAAGGTTGGGTAAAGGGTACATTAAGTCATCATGGAAATTACCATATAAACACACATGCTACAGTGACAACGACAAAAATTTATTTCTTAGTGGTGAAAATTGCAAACATTCACTAAGCGGTATACTTTTGTACCAGGGTATTAATTTACATGGGGCCTGTGAGGGGACTTCAAACAACCTCTCATGCCACCAGCACCTCACACCTGCAATGCAGATAGAGCCCTTCTTTAGGCAACTTTCTAACGGGAGTTACATTCTAATAACGGATCACAGCTGTTGTGGCTTGGTGCCAGGGAAAGCATATCTCGTAAGCGTGACTTCCATGGTCACTTGCTGTATGCAGGCATTGTTTCCAAACGGCCCTGGAGATTCCAAGACTCCGATTTGGCCTCCGTTGAATATCTCTTCTACACAAATTGATACTTTAAGCAGAATGAAGTCTGTGCTTTTGCAGACAACAGTGCCCATCACGTCATCCAAAGAAACGTATGATCTCCAAGTTGCAAGGACAACATCGGAGATACATGAACTTTTATCAACAAATTGCCCCGTGCATTTCACAGAAATGCTCAGCCAAATCCTAAATATGTTGGATGCCATTGGTATCTCAAACGTATTTAAGACAATTTTTTCGGGACTGTTAACACCATTCAAAGCAGTTCTGGGCATTATTCCCAATTTTGTCCATTCAGTCTTTGGCGGCCTACCACTACTTTTGGGACTCGTAGCAGGCATTTTATTTTTGACCCTTCTGCTCCGATATGGCAAGCCAAAACACAGACATGACTCCGGCAAGGATAGAAGAAACGATCCTAGCAAGACGCTACCGGGACCGCATAACTAAGGTCCTTGGATTGGCCCGGCTGAGAGATCTGAACATGACCTGGTTTCTTTCATTCAGACCTATATGGCAGACCTGCATCTTACCTGTGCTTCCATGTATGCTATGCGGAGAAGAATGCGTGTTAGACACCTGTCTTGCACTACCATCAGCAGTACCAATGGATATCGATACTTTGCTAAGTCCTGTAATGGCTCACGCATCGTGTTGTCCCCAGCGGCTACCAATCCTGATGACGGCATTCATTGAGACTCCTGCGCTACGACTAGGTGGCGGCAGTGAAGCAAAAAATGAAAGCAGCATCACCCAGGTACGACCTTCTGTGAGCATTGCTGATCCAGACATCGATGATAGCAATCATTCTCACAACTGCCAGGTTACTGCACTATCGAACATGGTCGAACTGTCACCTGAATATGTAGACCTATTCTTCGAAAGCCTGTCTGATATGATGTTCTCCCCTGAACAGAAACAATGAATTTTGGAAAACAATCCGGCGCACAGCGTTCCCATGAACTCTGAATTCGGCCTTCAGCTTTGATAAACAAAAGCTACTGAAAAGGATTTTGAACTATTTTTTCCCCTTTCACCATGAAATTATTTTTTCCAAAATTTCCAAAATATTTACCTTTTTCTGGCACACGTACTTTGCTTAAAGTAGAACTATTCATAAAGAACAGAGCTTCTATTTTTAGTAGATCTAGAGACAAAAACTTTACCTCAGCCTCTAGCACATTTTACAGCAACTGTATTTATATGTGATGAAATAGTCTCGCCCTTCTTTTCTGTATTAAGAGACATTTCATGTGTAATTTTTTTGCAAAAATCGTTCAAACTGATTACATATGCAATAATTTTTGAATGATTACTATGCTTAAAAACGTACAATACCTATATTCTCATGTATTTCATAGACGCCATTTCAAATGCAATATGTATTTTGGGGTAGGTAGGAATACACGCGCATCTTATTGCTTTAGTTTTTAGTAATTTGTGGACATAAATTCGTGGAGTGGGTGTTGCGTTCTATCTAGGACCCCGATCAATATTGTGACCTCATGCCCCTATACGGCTATAATCAATAGATATCCCTATAATGGCATAAACGATCAGAGCCATATTTCAGTAACTCGTCTCTGCAGCTCATTACAGTACATGACACAGCAGAAGCCACTTCCTTAGATTCCTAGATAACACACCGAGTTCTTTCGACAGCTCAAACCCCCAGCAACCTGGGAAAGCCCCGCTTGCTTTGTTTTGATTAGTAATAGAACTCTTGCGAGGACTGTAAGAACGACCAGTTCTTAGTGACATCTTTATTGACGTCTTATGTCCAAAAACTTACGTCAAACTCGGCACCTTTCAGGTATAAATAATACCAACATTGCCTTAAGCAAACACGGTGGTGGTGAATACTGGAGCAGAACAGCTGTCCCCCTGCAGAGAGCCCAGCAGATGTGAGAAGCCCACGGAAGCCCCTCCTCCTTGACGCGCTGAGATAGACGCTGTCTTTTCTCCTGCCGAGAAAATCCAGCTCCGGCGTTTCCAGCCTACCCTTGCGGGTGACTGGAATATCGAGTCCTGAGAGGAGATACCAGACCTCCAACATTCTATCCAGAGGTACGGTGCTGACTAAACCCTTAGAGAGAATTCTTGAAGCAAACCCTTGGCAAAACCAACTTAACTTAAACTGCTACTTACTTACTCCCTCCCAAGTATTAGGCTTAGGTCAGGTACACTGGGGTAGGCGTAGTTAGAAGCACCAGTTGAGGACGTTAGCCAAATGTATATATGAATGTATATATTTTATTCATTTTAACCATCTTATGGCTAAGAAACCATATCAATGCTTTTACAGTATTATTTCGCAATACTCCTTTTACTGTACGCACTTTTTATAATAACAAGTCTTGCAATTGTGGCAATTCATTTCTCTTGCATGAGAAGGAAGACTGTTCAATAGATAATACCTTTTATTGAAAACGCCTGTCTCTCTATTCTCTGCATAACTGGTGAAAGTAATTCTGCACAACTGACTGAGTGAAATAGCTGTCTATTGTTTCACACGACTCTAGAGATTGACTCTTATTCTGAGGAGCAAAGTTGTCATGTTAATGCGGTTGTTGGATAACTGAATCCCTTCTTGTCTGAGCCAGGGAAGCTGATCACTTCCTATTCAGTCAAGAAAGTTTCCAGTGACCTCTGAGCTAGCTGGTACAAACCCAATTAAGTCTAACATAGTCAGTAGAGACCTAGAAGGCCGCAGTCCTACGTCTACACTGCTGTTTATGTTATTCCAATGCGCAGGGCCTATAGGGAAAATTGGAACTACACTACAGGCTCGAATGGCCCGGCAACGGAGGCTGGATGCCACTGTCGCCGAATATCGGCGGCTGGTGGCCCTGGAGGAGGAGGACACGCAGTCTACTGGTACATCCACTGGGACAGCTGCATCCTCCTCCGTGCCCCCACGGGCTGCCAGCCAGCCCAGTGCTCCAGCGGTACGGAGCCGGGCTACCAAAGCCAACCGCCACCGCCGAGCAGCAAAGACAGCAGCTGCCCCCCACAGGAGTTGCAAGGCATGCCAGCACCGCTTATGCCTCAGAGTGTCCTACCTTGAGCAGGAGGTCCTAACATATAAGACCTTGGTGGAGGGCCTCCGCTCCGACCATGCCACCCTCCGCAAGGAATATGATGCCCTGGCCGCTAAAGTGAACAGCATCCTGCCGTAGTGTCCCTTGCCCCTTTTTTAGAGACTTTTGGGGGGTGGGAATTGGAAGTTGGGTTGTTTTTGGGACTTTTGAAGGACAATCGTTGGGGATGGGGAGGGTCTTGCAGGAGATTATTTTGTTAGGGCTACACAATATACTTTTTGAAATTTTATCTGAGCATACCTGTTTTTTACTGATTTTGAGTCTGGTGGGTGGGGGGTTTACCAGTAAGTTTGTTTTCCTGAAACTTAGGTCTGTGTCATTTTCTTCCTTTAAGTGTAAATAGCTAAATGTTTTCAACACTAAGTGCCTCTCACAGAGTAAGTGAATTCAAGAGTCCTAGGACTTTAGTAGTACTACCGTCAATCTCTCGTCTCTCCTAATACTCCATTATACTACCTCCCACCAAACGCTTATCTTACCTGTAATTTGTGTTTGAAAGTAGGGCTAGGCCCAGGGCTGGCTCCACGGGAAATGGCGATTAAGGTTGGCAATCCTGGGCGGATGAAATGTCCTCATTGCAGTGGTACTAGTGGCAGTTGCATGCCTATGGAAAAAAAGAAAATGAAACCTGCTTTGTCCTTACTGGAGCATTACAACGGTACGATAGAGAATATAGCAGGTGACAGTACACTAGAACAGTGCCACAATGTAGCCTAACTAATGGTAAAGTATTGAAAGTATAACTAGTACTTGCGTTGAATTTCTTTGACATTGGCTACTACTACAAGAAATAGTACAGAAGCTGAGTAAGTCTAGAATATATCCTCGGATTCCTTCACCAGCCTGTTGCTATGACCTTATCCTCCCCAGCAAGTGTGTGGAATTATTGCTGTCATTTAGTCACACATCAATCAAAACCACACAGCCCGGGGGAAGAGGGTTAGGGTTTGGAAAATGGATGGGAATGGGGGTTTCTTTTTTGGTAAGTTTTGTTGAGAGAAGAAAAAAACAGCACAGCATGGACAAACAATAATTGAAGATAAAGAAATGTTTGGGTACAAAGCTAACCATAAATCGTTTAAGTGACATAAAGGAAGTGCATGCACTACTGCATGCATTGTTACTGAAACGTAAGTAGTACTTTCGACAACCGTGAATGAAAGAATGCGACAGTACAGGGCTGTAGTAATAATTATGCGTTTTCACTTGCCTATCTCTGCACTCAGAGAAACACTTCTTACATTAAAATAGGTTTAAAAAATAGCCGAAGTAAAACATATAGAATGGCTGTAGGGATCAATTTAGAAGCAGAGAGAGATCCAAGAAATGCAGAGTCACACTCATAGAAGTTCACAGCAATAACATTACTTAAAAAAATCATTAGAAAAGAATGGATACTGTATCTGTATGTTGTTGTAGTTGTCCTGTTGAATTTGGTAAGTAAGCTGCACGCCTCAAACCATTCCTCTTATTAGCGGCACCATTCCAGCTGACGCTTCGTCCATCAATGTTGGTGACCAGAAGACACCCTGTCCACTGCCTGCCTGGCGGATGCTGAATTGCGGCTCGCTAATGTGAAGCCTGACTTCATCCTTTTTTTCCCATTGCACAGAATGAAACCCGGCCTGTAATTATTGATGGAAAAACAGGAAGTGATATTAGAACACCACTGACAAATAAATAGAAGGTATGTACGCTGTGTAGTGCAAAAAGTCACACTTTGAGTTTCCTAATAGACAGTACAATATTTTTGAAAGTGCGTACTCTGTCTGAGTCTCCTTTTGAAGGATAAATAAGTATGGGCAAATTAATTTAGCGGATCTTTCCCCTCAAGCTAGGTGTACTGTAAACTGTGTTTTAGAACAAAATTAGACCTTCCCAGCAGTGCTCCCACCCAGACCCTTACTAAAGCCAGCCGCAAAAATGTAGAAGACCCCCAATCAGATCTCAAAAACCGAGGCCTAGTAGAAAACTGGTGACAAAACGTACTTTGAAAGTAAAAGTAGGCCCAAATACCCCCTTACCCACCGTGGATTGTATTCAAACCACTTGCAAGCAAGGAAAAGTATCCATACCCAGCATCGCTCCAAGACTCGCAAACCCCCCCACAAACAGCCCCCCACCCAAACACATGCAATACAAATACTGCTAACCCAAACGAGCCATAAGTTAAGAATAGTGGCAAACACTTTCTTTAACTATGCCAAATCCCCCCTTTCCCACCATGGATTTTCTTCAAATCACTTGCAATCAAAATTACACATTCCCACGAGTGCTCTAAGACCTCAGAACTCAGTTGCAAAAATCTAGAACACCCCGAAACACATGCAATCCTGCTGCTAGGGCTAACCCTAACGAACCCTAAATTACAAAAAGTGCCAAAAGGCTTTTCCGCATGGATTTTGTCCAAACCACTTCTATCCGGTAATAGACCTTCCCAGCAATGCCCCAAGACCCGCCAACCCACCTGCAAAAAAGCACAACACCCCCAAACAGCCAAAAAGGAAAATCTCATACTTACAATATTTATTGGCCTTCGGTCCAAACGCGCTGTGCAGCTAGGTCATAACTCCCGTTTTCCACCACGGATTTCCTGAAAAGCAAATGCAATCAAAATGAGACTGTCCCAGCAGTGCTCCCAGACCCCAAAACCCACCCACAAACACCCAGAAATCCCCCAAAGAGCACCTCAAAGGCAAGCAAGTCAGCAAAAACGCAAAAAAAATTTTGCCTCCGATTTGGTCCAAACCACTTTTATCCGGTATTAGAGCTTCCCAGCAATGGCCCCAGAGCCGTCAACTCACCCGCAAAGAAGTAGAACACCCCCACAAGTGCAGGGTCTTTCTTCATTGGGCGTAATCCAGCCCTCTGCTTTGAGGGAAATAAGAGTCTGGAGGAGGAGGATAGAGGAGCATGTTCTTGTGAACTTGTGAACCTGAGGAATGCAGACTGAGGCACCTTCAAATCAATAGGCAAACAAGTGAAGACAGTTCTGCTGATGGGCTTGTTTTTGTGATTAGGTGATTAAAGTTTTAATTATATGAACTGTGCAATACAAAGAAAGACAGACACACAGGAATAAAAGTGAATAAGGATGAAAAAGACATTTATTGATTCATTGTCTCATTTTCAGGGCTCGGTGTCAGGGAATAAGAATAAGAGTTCGTCCTCATACTCTGCGAATTCAGGCAGGAGTAGGTCAGTGTCACCTAACAGAGAAGAAATTCCCTCATCTACGTTGCTGTCCTCCTCGTCTTCATCCGGTGTGTGTTCTCGTACTTTGTAATCTGGTGGTATGAGGTGCTGATTCATCTTGATCATTGTTAGCCTCTCCACATTTTTGGGCGAGAGGCGGCTCCGTTTGGAAGTTACAATGTTACCAGCAGCACTGAAAACACGTCCAGAAGACACGCTTGCGAGTGGGCAAGACAAGTAGTTTATTGCCAGGTTGGAGAGCTGTGCCCACAATTCTTTTTTCCCATGCCAATACGCCAATGGGTCAGCATTAACATAGACCTCTGTTGAGTCATTCAGATAGTCCTGCACCATCGACTCAAGGTTCTTCAAGGTTCCTCCACTTGGCTTACTTTTTGCTGGGACCTTTTGAGAACCAAACCCAAGGAAAGTTAGCCAATCCTCTTCTTCACCCAATGTTACTGTTGTGTCTGGTGCAGATGATCCGGTTGCCGGTGTCTTTAACGGCTGAGAGGTCACTTGTGCCACAGCCACAGGTGCAGAAGTGGATTCTTTTGACTGGGGATGGCCTGCTGATGCTGATGTACTGCCTTTTCCTTCAATTTTCTGCCGTTCTCTTTCAAACCTCATGGCTGACAAGGCTAGCCAACGTTTGTACTTTGTAACATCTTCATCATCAAAAGGAAAGAATGTTTGGCCCACCAGCGCCTTTTTGTAGCGTGGATCCAGAATAGTAGCACAAATGTAATGCTGTTCTGAGTGAATCATTTTAAGACGCTCATCGCCAAGTAGGCGCTCTAATAATTTCTCCGCCAAAACAAAAGCGTCTTTCTTTTCTTCACCTTTTTGAAACATAGAAGACACCGCCTTCAGTTGGTGCTCCAGCATGCGCAACAATGGGATAGCTTTTCCCAAATTACAGTCCTCCCTGCTGACTGCACGCATGAAGACCTCAAAAGGACGAAGCATGTCTGTCAGGCTTTTAACTAGCTTTCATTGCGCCACATCTAGCCTCAGGTCCTTCTGAGCTGTACCCAGTGATAAGAAATAGTGATCGAGTATCGTATACTGCTCATACAGACGCTCAAGCATGTAGAAGGTTGAGTTCCAATGTGTTGGCACCTCCTGGACGAGTGCTTTCACTGGCATTCGACGTTCATGTAGCAGGCTCCTCAGATGCTTCCGGGCCTTAAAAGAATGGCTGAAATGGTTGCACATTCTTCGGCAGGTGGCCACTAACTCGCACGCTGGACTGTCTTCACTCAAGAATTTTTTAACAACCAGGTTTATACAGTGCGCCAAACACGGCACTCTGAAATAGTGACCCAGATCCATGGCCTTAACTACATTGGCGCCATTATCCGTGGAAACATAACCAATCTGGCGTTTTTTTGGGGACAGCCAGTGAAAGACCTTTGTGTTAAACTCATTCAAAATGGTTTCTGCTGTATGACGTTTCTCCAAGCCAAACATGGCTAGTGTTGCATGTTTCCGAGCAGCTTTAAAAACTTGGTCCGGGTCAACACCTGCGATTTGCTTTGCTTTAACCCCTGAAAAAGAGACCCAGTGTGCAGTGATGCACATGTAATCAGCACCTGCGCCACTGGTCCACATGTCTGTTTCAGATGTATAGTGTGAACAGCACTCTTCTGCAAAGCTGCCCCAATCACCTCCAGCACATCTTCATGTAGTGCTGGAACCGCAACTCTGGCAAAATAGAACCGGCTAGGAACCTTCCATTTAGGGCAGAGCGCTGCCACTAATTCTAGAAAACCAACCCCTTCTACAAAAGAAAAAGGGAAAAGGTCCAGAGCTAGCATTTTAGCTAGCTTAGTGTTATACAGACGCGTCAGTGGGTGGTTGCGATCATATGGCGCGTCTGAAAACAACATGGTTCTAATGTTGCCCTGGACCATGCATTTACGGGATGATTATGATGATGACTTCTTCGACCCAGTTATGCTCGCTGATGAACTTTTTCGCATTGGTGTCTCATTCTCTCCCACACTCTTAGTGTGGCTCACATGGGGTGTGCTGCTGACAGGGGTACTGGGTGTAAGTGAAGTGTTTGACACGTCTTCTTCCTCCTCGTCATCATCAGATGAAACATCAACATTTTCTTGACTTGCAATTCGGGCTTCCTTGATCTCCTTTAGGTGCGCAAACCATTGGACAGCATGGTGTCTCTTAAGATGACCTCTCTGGCCTCCGGTACCATAGTTGGTACCAAACTTACCACGACAAACTGCAAGCTTACAAATGCTACAAATGGCGAAGTTTTCCTTTTTTGGGCAAACACTAAAGAAGTCCCAAACTGCGGACTTGAAATGTCTGTGGGGGCCGGAGGAGGCGGCAGTCATGCTTCTAATGCCAGATGCAGTGGAGGATGTGGATTGCCGAACTTTACTACGTTGTGCACTTTCACCACCACTAATTGAGGTCGAGGTTTATGGAGGTCCCTTCTGGTGAAGAAGAAATATGGAAGCGGCAGGTGTTGGTGTACTAGTTAACTCCAATGATTGTGGTATTTACATTGCCTCCTCGTCGATAACATCATCACGCTCAGCAGCTTCTCAGGCTAGGGTCAAAATGTCTGTTTGCTGCATGCCCGCTGGGGCTGCAGTGACCTTTATGATGACTGGGTCGTCGTCGTGAGAGTCTTCATCAGCAGCAGTATCCGCCACTTCTTGTTGAGCCTCAAAACACTCCATAACTATGAGACTTTGGACGAGCTTCCTTTTACGCTTAACTACCTTTGTCAGATCATGGTGTGCCTCACTCTCAGACGGCAGTGGTGCTGGTTCCCAATTTTGATCCGTATCATCAGAAGGAGGTGTGCTTGAAGAAGATGTAGACACCACCCTTGATCTCTTCCTTGCTAGGGATGTGGAAGACAATGAATGATCATCAGGAGGAGTGGCTTCCTCAAATGATACCTCGGCTTGATTGTCGATTTCCTGATGTGCCCCTACTTCGGGAGGAACAACTATTGTGGGCACTTGTGACCCTCCATGCACCTCTGCTTGCGCATCTCCTTGCGTTGCCTCTCCTTCCACTTTTACTTGGGCTTGTACTTGCACATGTGGTTGTTGTTGCAGCTGTGGTTGTTCAACACTTGTCAGATGAGTTACAACAACCTGTGTTGATTGAGGGACATTGCTGCTACTTTCTTGCGATGAGCCAACATCACTGGTCGATGGTGATTGAACAACTAGACTAAGTGCCTTTGCAGCACTCAAGGGCTTTGACTTAAGTTGGCTTGGTGGTGGTGGCACTGCTCCTTACTGGAAACTATCTTGCTAGAGGAGCTACGGGGAACTTTTTTTGGGGCCATCTTCTTCAGAGGTCATAACAGCAGGCCGCAGTTGCACGAGTTGCAGAGTTGTCTGTGGCCAGACGTGACGTCGCGTGACGTTATGCTGCACACACATACCGCTGCAGGACTTCTTCCTGGCACTGGTGGTTCTCTTGAGTCGTGTGCACCTAAAAGCAATGGAAGACAGAGGAACATCAGTTCAGCTATACAGTTATACACCCCAAAAACTCGAAAACCACACAAAAATCAGCACAATCCCATGCCATCCATGCCCTCAAAGATGTTTAAATTCAAGACACCCCACAGAAAAACTAGGCCCATGCACCACTCAGTACCCCTGGTCAAAAGGCCACAACAACAGCCCAAAAATCGAAAAACACAGAAAAATCAGCACAATCCCATGCCATCCATGCCCTCCATGATGTTTAAATTCAAGACACCCCACAGAAAGGCTAGGCCCATGCACCACTCACTACCCCTGGGCATAATGGTTGAAAGCTAGGGAAAATGGTTGCAGGCCTAAGAACACTGCCTGCATTCAAAATGGCCACTCGCCTCCCAGCACATGGCCAGGGCCTGCCTATACCAGCACTCAAAATGGCCCCCACCCACATGGCCTGTCCCCATGAACACCCCAAAAAATCGAAAACAGAAAAATCAGCACAATCCCATGCCATCCATGCCCTCCATGATGTTTAAATTCAAGACACCCCACAGAAAGACTAGGCCCATGCACCACTCACTACCCTTGGGCATAATGGTTGAAAGCTAGGCAAAATGGTTGCAGGCCTAAGAACACTGCCTGCATTCAAAATGGCCACTTGCCTCCCAGCACATGGCCAGGGCCTGCCTGTACCAGCACTCAAAATGGCCCCCACCCACATGGCCTGTCCCCATGAACACCCCAAAAAATCGAAAAACACAGAAAAATCAGCACAATCCCATGCCATCCATGCCCTCCATGATGTTTAAATTCAAGACACCCCACAGAAAGACTAGGCCCATGCACCACTCACTACCCCTGGCCAAAAGGCCACAACAACAGCCCAGAAATCGAAAACATAGAAAAATCAGCTAAATCCCATGCCATCCATGCCCTCCATGATATTTAAATTCAAGACACCCCACAGAAAGACTAGGCCCATGCACCACTCACTACCCCTGGTCAAAAGGCCACAACAACAGCCCAAAAATCGAAAAACACAGAAAAATCAGCACAATCACATGCCATCCATGCCCTCCATGATGTTTAAATTCAAGACACCCCACAGAAAGACTAGGCCCATGCACCACTCACTACCCCTGGTCAAAAGGCCACAACAACAGCCCAGAAATCGAAAAACACAGAAAAATCAGCACAATCCCATGCCATCCATGCCCTCCTTGATGTTTAAATTCAAGACACCCCACAGAAAGACTAGGCCCATGCACCACTCACTACCCCTGGGCATAATGGTTGAAAACTAGGCAAAATGGTTGCAGGCCTAAGAACACTACCTGCATTCAAAATGGCCACTTGCCTCCCAGCACATGGCCAGGGCCTGCCTGTACCAGCACTCAAAACGGCCCCCACCCACATGGCCTGTCCCCATGAACACCCCAAAAATTCGAAAACACAGAAAAATCAGCACAATCCCATTACATCCATGCCCTCCATGATGTTTAAATTCAAGACACCCCACAGAATGACTAGGCCCATGCACCACTCACTACCCCTGGTCAAAAGGCCACAACAACAGCCCAAAAATCGAAAAACACAGAACAATCAGCACAATCCCATGCCATCCATGCCCTCCAGGATGTTTAAATTCAAGAGACCCCACAGAAAGACTAGGCCCATGCACCACTCACTACCCCTGGTCAAAAGGCCACAACAACAGCCCAAAAATCAAAAAACACAGAAAAATCAGCACAACCCCATGCCATCCATGCCCTCCATGATGTTTAAATTCAAGACACACCACAGAAAGACTAGGCCATGCAGCACTCACTACCCCTGGGCATAATGGTTGAAAACTAGGCAAAATGGTTGCAGGCCTAAGAACACTGCCTGCATTCAAAATGGCCACTTGCCTCCCAGCACATGGCCAGGGCCTGCCTGTACCAGCACTCAAAATGGCCCCCACCCACATGGCCTGTCCCCATGAACACCTCAAAAATTCGAAAACACAGAAAAATCAGCACAATCCCATGCCATCCATGCCCTCCATGATGTTTAAATTCAAGACACCCCACAGAAAGACTAGGCCCATGCACCACTCACTACCCCTGGTCAAAGGGCCACAACAACAGCCCAAAAATCGAAAACCACAGAAAAATCAGCACAATCCCATGCCATCCATGCCCTCCATGATGTTTAAATTCAAGACACCCCACAGAAATACTAGGCCCATGCACCACTCACTACCCCTGCTCAAAAGGCCCCAACAACAGCCCAAATATCGAAAATTCCAAAATTGTAGTTGCAGCAACTGTAATGCCCCAAACAAACTTACTTGTGAAATTTCTAATCCAAAAGTGATCCAAAGGAAGTCAAAAAGGTCTCAAATCCAAATATCCAGCAGCATCCACAAAAAGTAATCCTTCCAGGTCAAGATCCGAATGAAAGTGACCAGCACATGAAGAAAGCACTGGGAGGAGCCTGCTGGACAGGAACAGGAAGTTGGAGACTGTGGGGCACTTCCTTCCTCCCACCCCCCCCCAAAATGGACTCCTTGCAAAAAAAAGTGCAGGCAAATGTCAACCTGAGGAGTTATTCTGTTAAAAATCATCAATTTCAGAAGGTTTATGCTGCTTGCTGGTGGATTTCTTGTGCAGAATTGCTAATTTTGTAATTTCGCGAGTGCGAGATTGTTGCTGCCCGCCGCATCTACGTGTTTGCAATTGCGAACTCCCGCGATACGTGATCGCGGCATACTCGCGTTGACAAACTCTCGCTGTGCAAGGTGGCAAGCCGCGATGACGTAATCGCGGTTGCCAAACTCCCGCGGGATCCCGCAGCAAGATCCAAAATGGCGCAGCACTCGCAAAATATTGAGAAAAACAACTCGGCAAACGCTGAATGACGGTAAGTGAACGCCGCACGCCGCAATATTGTATCACCAAGAAAAAAAATCAGCTGCGTGCGAATTTGCGGATTTTCAGTAAATTCGCGAGAGTTCGCGGATTGCAAATTTATCGAAAATCCGCAAAATCCGCCAGCGGAACGGATTTTCCGCCCATGCTTACTATACACTCACTTAAATATTGAAAAAAAATAACCTTTATTAAAACAACACAAATAAATGTAAACGCAAGTTTATTAGAAAGAAAGAACAATATAACAGGAAATATATGAGTGGGACTCCTCCGGAAGCAGCGTACAAAACTTGCAAGACAAAATTGAAACATAAGTATGTGTGCTATGTGGAAGAGGAAAATAAAGGTAGTCCAAATGAAAGGAGGATAGTGAGAATGGGAGGGAGAATCTAAGGGTAAAACACAAGAAGAGCAGGGAGCAGGGAGAAGGTCAGTGTAGGGCGGTATCGGGAGGGGTGTGGGGGAATGAGAAAATAAGGGGGAGTGGTGTGTTTTCTGGGAGCTGTAGGGGTAGGGAGAGGAGTGAGAGAGCGCGGCACCCCTGGGGGGTCACATTCGCCACATATAGGTCTCACGGACCTATTTGCCAGTAGGGGGGTGGGATCGTCGGGAGGGGCTCTCAGGGGAGGGGGTGGGGACTCTTTGGGAGTAAGGGGCACAGCATGGAAAAACTTTATACAAAAATGCAAAGAAAGCAAAAGAAAATAAGTAATGAGCAATTGTGGAGGCTATATCGGATGAAAGAAATATTTGAGTCGAAACGGTTAAAACAGAACGGACAGGTGTTTGACGTTTTTTAATGGCTGTACGAATGATGACATGGAATATATGTGGCCTGAATGATAGGCAGAAGAGACAGAAGGTCTTTCTTTTGTTAAAAAATATGAGAGTTGATTTTCTACTTTTACAGGAAACACATATTATGGCATCTGAAATACATCTCTTGGAGCAACTGGATTTCGTAATCTTAGCTTTCTCGAGACAAGGGTCTAGAAATAGGGGGGTGGCAATACTAGCAAGGCGTAGGGACATCACTACGAGGAAGAAATTAGAGGATGCCTGGGGGAGATGGGCTTTGGTAGAATGTATGGTTGGGGAGGAATGGGTAAGTCTAGGTTCTATTTATGGTTCTACAGGAGATGACCCTTAAATTTTTGAATTCCTAGTTGTTGAGTTGGCTACATGGGCACCCTGCATCATACTCGGAGGTGACTTTAACATCAATGGTGCAGGGGGATTAGGATTAGAGGCAGGATCTCATACACTATATAAAGGTAGGAAGAGAAGAGTTTACCGATCAATCTGCTCTATGACTAGGAATAATGCCCTAATAGATCTATGGGATACTTTAAAACTGCAAGAGAAGGGATTTACATACTATTCCACCCTGCACAGGGTGAGTGCAAGATTAGATTATGTCCTGATCTCGAGTAACTGTTTATCTAAATCTCAGATTGAGAGGATGCCACGCCTATTGTCTGATCATAATCCACTAATATTAAATTATACTGCCACGTCGAGGACGAGGGGGGGGCACAAGGTGGACATTTGAGAGAGCGCTCTTGGAGGATGAGACATATATTCAACACATTACGCAATGGATTGAGGAATATTTGGCAATAAATAGAGGCAGCACATCAGAGGGTATTGTATGGGATAGCTTTAAGGCGGGGGTAAGGGGGGAGACTCTCAGCTATAGTGTGAATAAACGGAAACAGGTGCAACAGAGAAACCAATTATTAAAACCACAAATGCTCTTAGCCGAGGAGGAGCTAAATGGATGTATAGTAGCAGGCAATCCATTGGAGGCTTCACTTATTAAATTAGCAAAGTTAAGGATGGAGGCAGAGGAAGATATAGCAATCAAGGCAGCCAAAATATGTGTGGCAAATAGAGAGAAATGCTATGAAGCTAGTGAAAGGGTGGGACGAACATTAGCAGTAAGAGCAAGGCAAAAAACAATGATATTAGAGATAAGGGTGATTAAAGATAGTTCAGGGACTGAGGTAACAGATACGCAGGAGATCAGAGAAGTCTTTAGACAGTTTTATATGAAATTATATGAAGAGGAGCAAGGAAAGGATCCTGACAAAATTGCACTCTGTTTAGAGAACATTACAAGAGTGACGGTAGAAGAGGAAGAAAGACAGAGATTAGATACATTATTAGATTCTCAGGAGATTGAAGCGGCCCTTATGAGCCTCCCCTCTGGAAAGGCAGCAGGACCGGCTCAAATACCGATAGAGTTTTTTAAGGTATTCTGGAAAGTATTGGGAAATGACATGGTGAACCGTGCAACAAGCACAGACAGGGGTATCTGTACCAGGCTCTTGGTCAGGTGCAGAAATTGTGGTTATATTAAAGAACGGGAAACCACCAAAAGACCCCGGATCTTATAGACCTATCACACTCATGAACGCCGACACAAAGGTTTACTCAAAGGCACTAGCAGTAAGGTTTTCAAATGTAATAACACCATTAGTTACCACCAATCAACATGGATTCATACCAGGGCGGGGAACGACCCACAATACCCGGAAGCTTATTACTTTATTAGACACCATGGAGGTCTCGGGGGGCCCGATGGCGGTGTTATTTCTAGATGCCGAGAAGGCTTTTGATCGGGTCTCCTGGGACTATCTATGGTGTGTTTTAAAAAGAGTGGGATTCGGGGAGGGATTTGTTAACGCTATAAAAACACTTTATAGGAATCCGGTAGCAGCTGTCAGGGTAAATTCAGGGCTAACTAGGGAGATTCAAATTAAGAGGGGAACAAGGCAGGGGTGCCCTTGCTCCCCTCTGTTGTTTGCTATGTATTTGGATCCTTTGATTTGGAGGATGGAAAGTAATGAAGACATAGCTCCATTGATTACGCACAGGGGTGAATGCAAGATACTTGCGTACGCCGATGATGTGGCAGTTCTTACACCATCACCCACGGAGGCTATTCGATATGTGGAACTGGAGGCAAAAAGTTTTGGAAGGGTTTCAGGATACTCCCTGAATACCAATACAACACAAATAATTAAGAATAATAATGTAGTATGTCAGGATCATAGGGTGGTACAAACAGGCATTTACCGTGGCATTACAATTACCTCAGAACTGGAAAAGGTAGTGGAATTGAATATAGCCCCTATCATAGCTAAGGTTGGAAGGGATCTAGATAGACTACACAATCTCCACCTCTCAATAGTTGGTAGAACAAATATAATCAAGATGCTAGTGTTACCAAAGTTTTTGTATATATTTAGGGCAATCCCATTGATGTTTGACAATTACTGGTTTAAAAAGCTAGAAGTCATCATTAATATGTTTATATGGTCTAAAGGAAAGACCAGAAGAGCACTACATTTTATGGCACTCCCAAGAGAACAAGGAGGGTGGGCAGTACCTGATCTGAAACTTTATTATTGGGCTGCTGCCCTACAATATATGGTGGGGCTAATTGGTGGTGCAGAGATGGAGGGGGTGGATGAATTAGGAACCCTGGCAATATATGGCCTCCTGTTGGGTGGAGATGTCAATAATGTGCTCCTTAGACATTTCGACTCAGCCTACTATAAGAGGACTCGTTTTAAGACCCTGATGGCAGCATATAATATTTGGAAGGCCTTTAGCAAGAGATATGGTCTGGGCAAAAATAATAGATACACAAGAATGAAGAATAATTCAACCTTTCCTAATGATATTTTTTCTGATGCAGTATTCACGATTTGGGTAAAAAAGTGAATTGTTAAAATTGGTGATTTGATGGGATCCCAGGGTCTGATGCAGTTTTCAGAGATTCAGACTAAATATGGGATAGAAACAAGGCCTTTTTTCAAATACCTTCAAGTTATAAGTTTTCTGATAAATAAAAGAGGGGGGGCGGCTGGATTTGAGAGAAATAATATATTGGAGTTGGTGCAGGAAGGAACAGTATTAAAAGGTTTTATTATGAACTAATAGAATCAAAACAAGATGATATGCCGAAATGGGGGGAAATTTGGGCAACTAAATTAGAAGCTGAAACAGACTGTTTTAATTTGTCACTAGAGCTGGGACAGAATGTTCTGTGCTCTGCAGCATTACAGGCGCAACATTACAAGACGTTATATCGGTTATATTACACTCCGGCAAAAATTGCACAATGGGGAGCTACAACGGGCATTAATTGTGCAAGATGTGGAAGTTTACATGCTGACATTATACATGTATTTGCAACATGCCCACACTTATCTACAATATTGAATGAAATAGAGACTTTTATGCAAAGGGCATTGAAAATATCAGTTAACTTAACCCCCTCTTTAATATTGTTGGGTGTAAATCCGGATGGTAATCAAGGGGAAGAATGTTATTTTATTTTTGTGGCCATGGCGATAATAAGATTATGTATTGCTTCTACTTGGCTCGATCCAATACCACCGACATATCAACAATGGTTGGCCAGGATTCTGAATGTATATAATTTGGAAAAATGCAATCTACGCTACAAAGGGAAAGAAAGGGAGGAAACTGGGATTAAAAATATGGGAACCAATAACTATATGGAAGGATGAGAATTAGGATAATAGGATTGTATATAGAGATGTACTGATTAATGATGTCACTAACTGCTGAGTTATGCTGTTGTATCTATGGTGTATCCATTTTTTTCTTTTTTACATTTTTTTTCTTCCTTTTTTTGTTTGTTTGTACTATATTTTTTTTTCTTCGCTAGATGTACCTAATATATACTTTTGTATGTACAAAGCAAATTTTGTTGTATGCTATGCTGTGCTTCTTGCCCTTGGTTTAGGGGGCAAAATAGTTAAAAAATTTCAATTATTTTTTTTTTTTTTTAAACAGAAAAAAACAACAATATAACATGACATATATGAGTGGGACTCCTCTGGAAGCAGCGTACAAAACTTGCAAGACAAAATTGAAACATAAGTATGTGTGCTATGTGGAAGACGAAAATAAAGGTAGTCCAAATGAAAGGAAGATAGTGAGAATGGGAGGGAGAGGGAGTGGGTGGAAGGGAGAAGGGGAGGGACAGTCAAAAGAACAGAGGGAGGAAGAGATAGAGCGTCGGCCTACTGCATCCAGCCCTCAGTGTTTACCTCCCGTCACCCATTTGTCTAGGACGCTGGGGTCCGCGAGAAAGAGTGTGGTCCAGCAAGTCCTTAAAATGAAACAAATGAATGAGGCCAGAGATTACATTATTAGCAACGGAAACATCGCTTGCCTGCACCTGTGCACCCAGGGTGCTGCCCCTCAGCACCTTACCCCCCACTGTGCTCAATTGTATGTCTTGCACACCCAGGCTTCACTGCTCACCTGTCACCATCGGTGTGTCCAATGACGTGTTGGTGCAAGCTCCGAGTCCGGGGTACCTTTGAAGGGTTGGAGAGCAGGTCTCCGGTTGGGGACGGTGTCCTGATACCACGATGGAAAGCGTCAGAATGCCGAGGCTTCATGATGGAGTGAGCACCTGCCCCGCCCATTTTAGCTCAATCAATTCAGTGTCTGAAAAGGGAGAAATAATTTAATGGTGGAAACGTCTGGAGTTAAATAAAGGTTTATTTCAAGCTTAATAGAAAACACCAGTTGAGTGCATCCTTCGTTTTTGAAGTACGATCTACCAACTGTTAGTGGTAATCGTGGTTCAAAGAGGAATTGAAGTGCACGAGAATACAGAAGGTTAAATAATAATATATTATGCCAATGTTTACATACAAATAACAGAGCGCATGCTAGAAGAATAATGTGCACGTGTAATGCAGTGGCGGAAGCCTGTGTGCATGTACACTTAGTAATGAGCTCACTGCAGTGCCCTAAAACCCTACGCCACGTATCTGAAGGGCAGTGCTGCCCGCTGGCTCAGGCCTACAGTATGGTCCAGCAGGTCCTTAAAATGAGACAGACATGTGACTCAAAGAGGTAAGAGATCACATCATTAAGATCAGCAATATCGCTTTTTCGCACCTGCGCACCCAGGCTGATGTAGCCCACCCCTCCCACAGCACTGTGCTCAACACGTGGCTGTAGGGCAGTGCTGCCCGCTGGCTCAGGCCTACAGTATGGTCCAGTATGGTCCAGCAGGTCTTTAAAATGAGACAGAGATCATTACGCAGGGCAACTTCGCTTGTTCGCATTTGCGGAGTAAGGCTGATGCAGCCCACCCCTCCCGCAGCGCCACGCTCAATTGGAGCTGCTGTGCACCTAGGCCCCACTGCTCACCTGCTGTCATTGTTGTGCGCGCAAACACTACGGGCAGGAGTGTTTACAATTCAGTTGCAGTGTTGATTGCAGGATGGTGTACACCTCATGGATTCCTTTGGAAACGCGACGGGCTGTAGAGTTCACAATTTAGAACCAGTGTTGATTGGCAGGATGGTGTACACCTCATGTATCCCTTTTTTTGATTGCGCATTGTGATATGCGAGGTGGATGCGCCCATATCACCTGAGGCAGTGTGGAAGAACTGGGACATGTGGCATTGTTGGTATCCTATTTATAGGTACGCAAAGTGGGCTGGGCTTGCGTACCCCAGGCCAGCGTAAAGATGTGAATAATTGTTACGGGGATCTGGGCGTTGTTCAGTTCCTGCGCGGCCAGGAAGTGTACTTATGTGTGTTTCTTTTGCAGTTTTGACGTCGCAGAATGTGCAATTTACATTAATGTAGCATGTATCAGGAGGGCAGCAACTATCCGTAATGATATGCTATTCGAAAAGATTGAATGGGGAACATCACATGTCGTTGTCAAGGTTGGGGATATGCGCAGACATGCATGTCATTGGTGTGCGGTATTATTGAAAGTGTTGCTATCGCGAAGCGTACACATGTGAATGTGCTCGGATGGAGGGAGGATCAGCAGTGAGGCTACATCATGCATAGTGATAATGGTCATTACAGTCAAGCAATGCATGTCAAACGTGAATCTGAAAGTCTCACATATAACACACTTTTATATTGGTTAAGCCTAACAACAGAGCGTACAGCAATACAAATCTATACATTACTGTTTACTGTTTGTCACATGTGATCTAGGATGTGCACTCTGCCCGTGGCTGATGATATTTCTCAGAACCACCAATACCCAGGCCGAAGGGCAGCACAATAATGTGCACACACACACACCAGGGGCATCGTGTAACACACATTTGTTTTTTTGATGTAACATTTCAGATGCATTGCCAACACACGTGGAAGGCTAATGTACAGACCATGAATATTGATCAAGATGATCGTTGCATGTTGTGTGTAATATAAGATATGTGCATACAGCAAAAAACTTCATAAAAGCTGTTTAAGGTGAAGAGGTGTGTCTCATCAAACGCTGTAGAGAGAATTGCTAAAATGGGTGGGGACGTCTAACTGTTACAATGGGAAATGTTATGAAGCAATCAAAGGCTTTTTTTAAGGTCACATGGCAATCGCGCACCGAGCGTGCAAGGAGGCCGCACCCGACGCGGTTTTGCGAAAATATATTTATCATAATATGCGTTTATTACAGGTAGAAATCTATAAATGTTTAAAATATTTGTGATTATCGCTTGCTGTCATATACTGTTTAAAGTTATTTAGATATACTTTTGAGACAAAAAAAAGAGGGAATGGCGTACCCGGCGCGACACCATGCGTCTGTGATGTAACACAGGGACTGGTGGGGTGCAATCGTCGCATATGCAACGTGCAGCGGGCGCGCCCCTATACATACATGACATAACGCGTGGCTTGGTACTGCGTACCCGTCGGATACCAAAGTAGCAGCTTTGGCGAATTCATGCGTACATGATGTTACGTGGGACGCGTTGTCACGAACCCGTCGAATACGAAATGCGCATCATTTACGAATTTAGCAATATGGTAGATCGGATTCGCGTGGTGATGAAGCTTGGTGTGCTACCGATATGGGAGTTCAGTTTTCTCAACAAAAAAAAGAGATACATATTTTTGGGGGAAGATATAAAACATTACATCATTTTTAAAGTTAACAAAAAGAAGTATAATAGAGTTCCAATGTATTTACAAATATAATAGAAAAAACATAGGTTTTATAAACATTAAAATATGAAATTAACATTTAAAAAACCTTTGAAAATCACTGAAAAAACCATAGGTTTTACAGACGTTATAGTTAGGAATTAGCATTTAAAAAACCTTAGAAATTCACTAAAAAACATAGGTTTCAGGGACGTTATCGTTCTTTAAACATTTGACTCATATAAAACCAGAGAAATTCGCCTGTTATAGTTAGTTGAGCTAACTATAACTTACGCGCCTGTGATGCACTGGTGATTACGTCACATATAACATCACTCATGACATGGTCAGTGACATCACTGATGACATCACTGATAAAATCTCACACATTCACTGGATGATGTCATCAGTGATGTCATCAGTGATGTCATTTGAGATGTCATCAGTGATGTCATGAGTGATGTCACTGACCATGTCATGAGTGATGTAATATGTGACATCATCAGCAGTGCATTACCTACACCTTGGTCTTTCACCTGATGGGCACTATCAGTTTACTGTAATCCCTTTTGGGTTAAAGAATGCCCCTGCCACCTTCCAGAGATTGGTCAACCAAGTCCTGACTGGTTTGGAGTCCTTTAGTGCAGCTTATCGTGATGATATTGCTGTCTTTAGCTCCACCTGGCAGGATCACCTGATCCACCTTGCGAAGGTTCTACAAGCCCTGCAATCTGCAGGACTGACTATCAAGGCATCCAAGTGCCAGATAGGGCAGGGCATACTTGGACCACCTTGTTGGTGGAGGCCAGGTCCTGCCCTTACAGCTCAAGATCCAAAGTATCATGGATTGGGCAGCTCCAACAACCCAGACCCAAGTCAGGGCATTCCTTGGCTTGAGTGGATACTGCAGGAAGTTTGTGAAGGGATATGGGTCCATTGTGACTCCCCTCACAGAACTCACCTCCAAGAAAATGCCCAAGAAAGTAAACTGGACTGTTAGCTGCCAAACGGCTTTTGACACCCTGAAAGAAGCAATGTGCTCAGCGCCCATTCTAAAAGCACCAGACTACTCCAAACAGTTCATAATGCAGACTGATGCCTCAGAGCTAGGGATAGGAACAGTCCTGTCCCAGATCAATGATTAAGGCCAAGACCAAACTGTTACTTTTATAAGCAGGAGGCTACTCCCCAGAGAGCAGCGTTGGAGTGCCATTGAGAGGGAGGCCTTTGCTGTGGTTTGGTCCCTGAAGAAGTTGAGGCCCTACTTGTTTGGAACTCACTTCCTGGTTCAAACTGACCACAGACCTCTCAGATGGCTAATGCAGATGAAAGGGGAAAGTCCAAAACTACTGAGATGGTCCATCTCCCTACAGGGAATGGACTTTGAAGTGGAACACCGACCAGGGACTGCCCATGCCAATGCAGATGGACTTTTCAGGTTCTTCCACTTAGACAACGAAGACTTCCTAGGGCAAGGCTAGTCTCATCACCTTTCATTTGGGGGGTGTTGTGTGAGAAAGTGCCATCTTTCTTAAATTGGTATGCCCCCACTTTTTTCTGAACTGCTGATGTGCTTTGACTGAGTGTGCCCTTGGCTCCTGCTAACCAGGTACGCAGGGCCTGTGCTCCTTCTCTAAAACTGTATTGAAACTAAAACCCAATTGGCATCACTGGCCACCTATCAGCCCCTAGTAAATGGTACCCTAGGTACCGAGGGCATGGTGACCAGAGAAGACCTCTAAGGGCTGCAGCACTTTTTGTGCCACCCTTAGGGGCCTTGTACCCTGACACCCACACACTGCCTTTGCAGGCTGAGTGTCTAGGTGCAGAACTAAACAGAGAGTCGACTTGGCCCACATCTTTGTGTGCCATGCCCACAAACCTACTGCCCTGGCATACCTAAGTCACCCCTCTAGCTGGGTGCCCTATGCCAGCGGTGTGGGCATAGGTGCATGAGCCCTGTGCCCCTAGAGTACCCAGGGCCATTCCTGGGCACTGTAATTGCAGTGCTGACATTAAGAGTATATGGTGCTTGGAAGTCTTCATTACGAACTCCACAGCACCATAATGGCTGCACTGAAGACGGAGAAGTTTGGTATCAAACTTCTAAGCACATTAAATCCGCACTGATGCCAGTGCAAGATTCAATGTAAAATACACCAGAGGGCATCTTAGAGATGTCCCCTAAAACCTAAACCTGCAATCTATGTCTGGACTGAGAGGCTGCCTTGGCTGCCAAACAGCAGACATGTTGCTGGACCCCTGGGTAGAGAGCCTCCGCTCTCCTGGGCCTGCAACAATGCACATCCAGGGCGAGGTGCTAGGTCTCCTCCCCCGGGATGGGCAGGGGAAAGCTTCAAAGGCCTGCCACCTCTGTGAGCTTCTCCAGACCATTTGCTGTACCCAGCAACTGGCCCCCACCAGTCCTGACCCCCTCTCTAGCGGGAAGACTGGTAGGAAAACCTATGTCAGGAAGGGGGTGTGCCTGCCTGTGTCGACCCCACCCCTCAGGTGGGGGAGATGAGGTGAAGCACGACCCCGGGCTCTGGCCATCTTGAAGATGGGGAGCCCTGCTCAATCACAGCTAGGCTCCTGCCCCCTCCCACCGGAGAGGAACAGGTTACGGGGTGTACCCACCCCAGGACAGGGACCTATTGGTCCCTTCCCCTGCCCTACCTGTAACGCCCTTAAATTCAGTGTTTAGGGGCTCCCTGAACCTTCCTTCCTCAGATCCCGATAAGAAAATAAGAAAGAAGATCAAGAAGAAGAAGACCCGCCGTGCAGCTGCTACCAACAGGACAACACCAACTGACTTGGCTCCAGCCCTACCGGCATGTCGATCCTGGAACCTGCCCCTGCCTAATCCCGACAACTCCTGCGAACAGCAACCTTGGGACACCCGGAGGACCTGCCTGCCTTGACCCTTTTAAAGACTGGAACTCCCTTAAGCAGAGGCTCTGCTCAACAATCATACCCGTGGTGCCAGCCAGGAAGCTCCTGACCAACCCACTCTGCACCCACCGAGCCCGGCCCATGCCAGAGTGAGTCAAGACCATGAGGACGTCTCCCCGGAGACTGGGACCCGAGGACCAGTCCCCAAAGACCCTCCTCGATGATCCCAATGACGCCTGCAGCCTCAGGACAAAGGACCCCTCTGACCGTGACCAGCAGGGGGTAAGATTTCCCGACCTCAAAAGACACCTCTGCACCTGGTGCCCCACGGCCCCCTGTGCCCAACTCCTGGGTACCTCCCTATCCTACAAGATACCAACGTACCCCTCGAAGTGTTGGTCGCTCCAGAAGGGCCTCCATTCCCGAACCTGCAGCCTTTGTTCCCTTTTCAGGCTCGTCATTGAATAAAAAAGAGCGCCCGACAGCTCAAAAGCACCCTGAACCCAGCCGCCCGAGTTCCCCTGGCAGTGCAACCTGTACCCTATCCTAATTCCCTATTTGCCCTGAGCAAGTGACCAGGAGCCCAGCTCCCATAGCTGTGTGGCCTGCTAGCCAACCGAAGGCCCCCTGCCTCTCATTAGATAACATTTTGCCAAACTACCTCTACACCCGGCCGCCCCTGTGCCCCTGCACCCCTGCGCCCCTGCGGGTGTACCAACTGTACCTACTTGACCCTGGGGGACCCCTGAGTCTATGCACAGAACCTTAACTTCACCAGTCGAGTACTCACCTGAAAACCGATAACTTACTTTCCTGCCTTAGGATAACATTGACTGGTTTGCCGCGAAAAATCTTCTAAGTGTGAAGTTTTGAAACTGTAAAATATTCCTATAAAATCAGTCGAGTAACTAATTTTGAAATACTCACCTGGAATCAGGAGATGAGCAAGTACTGTACCTTTCAGCCCAGTACTGACCTGCAAAAGTAATTTTAACCGGACTTACCCATAACTGAATTTTTTTCCATAGGAAACCATTGACTGTTTAGCTCTGAAAATTCTTTTGTCTACTCTTAAAAGTTACCAATATTCCATAAACATCATACCAACTACTGAAACGTAATTGCATACCTGTCTTAGATAGAGTTCCCAGTGCTGGACCTAGGAGCCCAGTACTGGATTACAAAAGTAACGAGAACGTACTTTACCTGTGACTAGAATTTCCTGTCATAGGATAAATTGCCAGTTTTTCACTGAAAAGTTTCGAAGTGTCAACTTTGAAAATACCTTTTTATTCCTTAAAAATCATTGCAATAACCAAAACGATTTTACTAAACTGTTTTCAGCTTAGACCCCCAAGACTGAATCTAGGATCCAGTCCTGGGATACAAAAGTAACCTATAAAGTAATCAACTGCATTTTTGTTGAAAAACCTATTGAGCTCAATGTTAAATTGTGTTTAGAATTGTGTTGCCTACTGCAAACCCTATACCTAGTGTATTTACAAAGTTTATTGCCTTTCTGCAAAGTATTCATCTGAGATCACTCATATTGAGAAAAGTATATTTTAATACCTGTTGGTTCTAAAAATATAACAACTATATCTTTTGATATAAAAACAATTGGTCTGGAGTTCAGTCCTTGAGTGTGTGAAACCTTTTGCTGACTGAGTGTGTACAACAAATGCTTTACACTGTCCTCTGGTACTGCCTTACTGCTCAACCAAGCTACCTCTTTAGAGAGTAAGGTCACACCTGGCTTTAACCTCTGTTATACCTTTGGGGATTGTGGACTCTATACACACTGTACCTTACTTTGGTCCATATATATAGAGCCACTTTCTCACAAATGCGAAATGTAATTGTGTTGTGATTCTTTATAAGCAACCTTTATATGTTGCAATATTATCACAAGAATTAGATCAAGAAGGTTGTTGGCTTTTATTGAAGTTAACAGTGAATAGGATACCAATGTCTATTCTCAATATATATGCACCCACACAATTTGATGAATAACTTTGGCCCTATATCACACACAACTAATGTCTATCTCTCATGAATATTACATTTTTTGAGGTGATTGTAATTTTGTAATAGATCCATTTCTGATTAATTCCTCCAAATCTTCTTTAGTCTCTTCCTCTATTCACAAACATTTCACTGCATCCACTAAACAAAGATCCCTTATTTACTCTTGGAGAATTTGCAATCCCTGCTTACAGTTATACACATTATTTTCACCTGTGCATTTAACCCAATCGAAAATTGACTATCTTTTTATGTCTATACCTTTATCCCAATAATATCTTACAAGCTGAAATAGGTACCACTTTAAATTCTGACCACACCCCGGTAAATTTGGACCTGGCTCTCCTTCCCTTTCCTCCAAAGGTGAGCTATTGGTGCTTCAATACTTCACTTTTATTAGATACCTCCTTTACATAACGTTTTAATGGTTTTATACCAGAATATTTTGCTTTGACCGAATCCCCAGATTTATCTTGTCAGATCATTTGAGATGCTCTCAAAGCTGCTTCTAGAGATTTTTTCATTACTTATGTCTCTAACAAAAAAGAAATCAAATCCAATAAACGAATTAGATCTAATAAAATACATCAAATCTTTGGAGAATGCCGAATTTGTGACCAAATCTAAGATCTGCCTAGATAAATTAGTCGAAGAAAAATTTGAGTTCAATAAGCTATCAATGAAAGATGCTGCCTCTTGCCTCCTTAAATCAAGTACAAAATATTATGGCAGCCAAAACAAGGCAGGCAAACTCCTATCAAATTACCTTAAAATAAGAAAGAGAATGTATCAAAATACAGACTATTTTACGGGATAATTCAATTCAATTATTTAAGAACAAAGATATTGTCACTGAATTTACCAATCACTATAAAACCCTCTATACACTGGAAAAGGATCATTTAAAAATTGACATCAATTCATACCTTTACTTGATACTTAAGGAATTCAATTTAACTACAGATTTTTGTTCTCTAGATACTGAACTCTCAATCCAAAACATCTGCACTGCTATCAACTATATGAAAAAAGGCAAAGCCCCTGGATCTGACTTTTTTCCTATTTAATTTTATTTACATTTCTCTGAATGATAAATTCCTAAATTGCATCAATTGCACACCTTTTTTGGTCAGAATTCTTGTTTATTTTCAAATAACAAATAGCAACCAATAGGCACAATACATAGAACATCCTTACTCCTCAGCACAATAAAGTTGTTTTTTCCAGAGTTACGGTGATCTTCCAGAGCGAAGAAGACAACTAAATCAAAACAGTCACCTCAAAATAAATTTCCCCGCGGCATACAATGCCTACCACCCCCTCCCCCCACCCCGTTACAAATACAAAAGGAAAAAGACTGTAGTACTTCAGGGAACAGGTACTGTCCGGGGATGGAGCCATCTGCCCCATTAATGTCTCAATGTTGTTTTGGTGTGGGTATATATCAATCATATGCCTCCCCCGGGCGGATCAATCAAAATTTAAACAAGTAGCGCACCCTCATTCTGGCAGGGAAGGCACAAGGAGGATAAACTTCTGAGAGTTATGACCCTTGTGGGTCCCATACATATTTAACATTTTTGTAGAAGTCAGCCTGGACATCTGCCAGGCGCTCCATCGTTATTGCTTTCCATATCAGGGAGTGCCATGGAGTCATTGAGTGTGCTTCTGCCTTCCTCCAAGCTGCTGCCGCTGCCATCTTGGCCGCTCCGAGGCAAAGCCACATAATAGATTTGTCCCCATGTCTCTGGAATCGCAGAAACTCGCTTTGTAGTTTTAGGAGTACAAACACTTGCTTCTCCGGCAGAGGATATTCCAGAATTCATTTAAGTTGTGCTAATATCTCTGACCAAAATGGCCAGATCTTGGGGCAGTCCCACCAAATGTGCTGAAATCCACCCAATTACCCACACACCCTCCAACAACGGTCGTCTGGGGGAATATTTTTTTTACGTTTGGCCGGATGTCAATACCAATCAAATAATAATTTATAGTATGCCTCCCGGAGCCCCATTGAGTGATTGAATCTGGCAATATCTCTGACCACTCCTGTCCATTGAGCCTCCATAATGGATCCAATCAAGACACCCTCCAAGTGGTCTTTATAGCGGGGTGGAGGAGTGCGCAAAGTGTCCAGTAGTAAATTGTATAGAAATGTGATAGTGCCCTTTGTCCCACTGCTGTACTTCGCAAATTTCTCAATGGATTTAAGCTCTCTCATGGCCGCTTCCCTCACTTTTGTGTGAGAAACCCAGTGTAATAACTTACTATATCAGTAGTGTTCTGTGGGGGGAGGTGAAAATCCCAGGCGCAAGTCTCAAAGGTTTGCACGTCCCAATTATGAAATAAGTCTGAGACCGTTAAGCAGCCCCCAACCCGCCATGTCTCAAAAGGTCTAATTTGTAGTGCAGGTGGGAATGCCGGATTAAAATGTATAGGGGTTAGCGGGAGTGGGAAGAAAGTCAGTCCCTCTACCCCAGTGACTCTGTCCCATACTCTAAGGGTAGTGCGTGTGGGCGTACCAAGATAGGCATTTGGCAGTCGGTCCATTTTAGGTTTCCAATCCACAGTATGTCCCATATGTATTTCCCCATGAGTGATCTCTCCATATGGAGCCAATGTTTGTCTGATTCACGGGCCGACCATTCAGGAATCACCCTCAATTGCGCTGCTTTATAATATATATTGAAATCTGGAAGTGCCAAACCTCCCTTGGCCCTAGGCAATGGTAGCACCCTGTAGAAGAGTCTCGCCCTCCCTCCTTGCCATATGAATTGTGTTATCATGGACCGTAAATAGGAGAAGAAGCTGCACTCTACTTCAATCGGGAGCCCTTGGAATAAATAGAGGAGTTGAGGGAGGACTGAAATTTTAATGGCATGTATCCTCCTCAACCAGGATAAGTATATTGGTGCCCATCTTTTTAAGTCCACCCTTAATTGCCATGATAATGGTGGGTAATTGACTCGGAATAGCTCAGCCAGTGTAGGGGTAATTTGAATGCCTAGGTAGGTAATTCCATGAGGGGCCCCCTGAGAAGGTGTCAATCCAGTGAGGTCATCTACCACTGCCTGGAAAACTGTCAGGTTAAGCAAATGTGATTTGGATAGGTTAATACGAAGCCCTGCCACTTCTTCAAAGTGTTGTAAATCTTCAAGGGTGGCTGCGAGTGTTGCAAATCTTCTAGGAGGGCTGCGAGTGACGATGAGGCTGAGTCAGGGAAAGCAAAACATAATTTGCAAAGAGTGAAACCTTATGTTCTTCTTCTGCAAAATGGATTCCACAAAACTGTGGGTTCTGCCGAATCTTGGCTGCTAATAGCTCTATACTCAACGCAAAGTGGAAAGGGGGCTCCCCTGTCTTGTCCCCCCCAAGTGGAAACGCCTTCTAACTCACCCATTAACTAACACCCTAGTCGCAGGGGAGGAGTAATTTGCCTTAACCATCACCAGGAATCTATCACAGAAGCCACATTTCTTCAATGTGAGGAAGAGAAATCGCCAGACCACTTGGTCAAACGCCTTCCCGCCGTCTAGTGCCAGAAGAACAGCCGGGCCGATTTCTTGGAAACGTTTTCAATTAAATGTATTTTTCGCCTAATATTATCGCACGTCTGTCTACCTTTAATAAACCCAATGGATCCATATGGATCAGCTCTGGGAGTAGGCTGCCTAATCAGGTAACTGAAACTTATTAATATAACTTGGCGTCTAAATTCAATAAAGCAATCGGGCGATAGGAGCCCCATTGTCTCAGGTCCTTGCCCTTTTTTGGAATCAGAGCGATCAGGGCCTCGCTCATGGATTCTGTAACCCTGCCCTCATCAGTCATATAGTTAAACAGGGAGACTAGCTGTGGGGTTAGTTCTGCCATATATGTTTGTAAAATTGGTCTGTCAGCCCCTCTGACCCTGGAGATTTGTGGCATTTGAGGCTATTTATAGCGTTGCAAACCTCATCTTCTGTGATATAGCTACTCAGAAGTTCATTTTGGGCCTCCGAGACCAGTGGGAGTGTAACTGTTTGTAGGCATTCTAACTTTGTTGCCTCCTGGGAGGAATCTGCCGAGTTCAGGGCTCGATAAAATCTCCAAAATACTTGGGCTTTCTCTGTATCATGCCCAGTAGTTTCATATTGCTCATTACAGATATTCCCTATGTGTTCTTTTTCATTTTCTACTCTCAGCTGTCTGGCTAGATGGGTACCTATCTTATTACCCTGGTCATAGGTCATAGTTTGATGTAGATGTAATAGGGTGAGTTCTGCTTGATTATTATAAATCGCGTTGAGTTTCCCCCGTTGGGCTGTGACTTTTTTCTGCTTTGACTGTGTGGGGTTGTCTTTGTGAAGTCATTCTACTGCCTGAAGTTCTGTTTCTAAGGCCTGACATTCCTTAACCCATGACTTGTTGAGGGCGAAGTTCAGGATTGTACACTGCCCCCGTAGAACCGCTTTAACAGGCATCCCAATTGTTAAGTGGGGAGGTGTCACTTGGGTCGTTATTTTGAAAGAAATCATTTATGGTGGCTCTTAAAGAGTCTCGTAACAGTCTATCCCGAAGCAGTAATTGCGGGAAGAACCATCTTCTATACCTAGAAGGAGGCATCTCCCAGTCGAGGAGTGTATACACTGGTGCATGGTCAGAGAGTGTTATAGCATATGTTGTCGCTGATTGTAGAGCCTGTTGCAGAATGTTACTCCCAAATACATAATCTAATTGGGAATAAGTTCTATGTGAATGCGAGAAAAAGTTATAATCCCAATCATCTGGGTATAATGTGCACCACCATCTAGGAAACCTAGTTCTTCGAAGGCCCTCTTGAGAGAATTGGGGAAGCTACCTGTGGTAGAGTGCTGAGGATGAACACTGTCCAAATCCACCTCCCATGTAACATTAAAGTCCTCCGTAAGCATAATCGTCCCTTCGGCAAAGTTGCCCAGCGTGATTAGGAAACTGTTTAAAAACCTGGCTTGATTAGTGTTGGATGCATATACCGAAGCAAATGTACATTGCCGTCCCATTATGCAGCCTTTTGACCATAATGTATTGCCCCACCCTATCTGCCTTACATCCCTCTGGGGCAAACCGTAGAGAAGAATGAAAGAAGAGTGCCACCCCATTGTGTTCAGTAGACGTCGAGGATATATACATTAGTGGGTATTGATTATGCTTCAGGCGATGCTCCTCAGATTTTTTAAGGTGGGTCTCCTGTAGAGCCACCACATCGTGCCTCGTGTCTAAATTATGTTTCCACAGGTGCTGCCTCTTCGCGGTGGAGTTAAGGTCCCTTACATTCCATGTGAGGCTTGTAAGGACCATTATGTATATTGATCAGTAACCTTTCACTGTGTGTGACTACTCTGTTAAACTCTCATTCCACCTGGTCTCCCTCCCTGCCACAACCATCCCTTTCTCAAACAGTTCCTCCTGTTGCGGTACTGCGAGCTTCTAATTGCCCTGTGTTCCCCCCACGTACTACATGAAGAATAAAAAGTTGATAAACTCCCAAGTAAACTAAAAACATAACCTAATTTGAGTGTCAACAATGTGAACATATTTTGATACTTGCCTAGGGACGCTCTGGTCCTTACCTGTTAAGGCATTCCCTCATCAAACAACCCCCTAGCTGGAAAAAGAAAAAAGGAGGAGTAGAAATTGAGGCAAAGTCCACTGTGCGGGCCCTAGGCCCAACCTGGGCAAGTTCAGCATACCTTCACCTATACATCATAACTTGAGAGAGTCTGGATTTGCCAAGCAGTCCCTTCTGGCACATGGTAGTCCTTTTCCCCCGTGGGGGATCACCCTCTGGGATGCTGGTCATCAATATGTTTGGCGACTTCTGGCGACACAATGTCCTTCACTGGCCATCTTCCCTCGGGGTTGACCATTGGCCTGTCACTCCGTCTTCTCCCTGTGCCTCCGGTTGCCCCGACTGCGACGGTAGGCCCAGGGTCCGTCTCGCTGCTTGTATGTCGGTGATATGGATTTATTGTGCAGCTTAAATGCTAAGTCGAAGCGGTATGTCCATCTGTATCTGATATTGTGTTGTCAGAGCTTGTCCGTGATAGGTTTAAATTGGGCCCATCTCGCCAGTGTCGCCAGGGCAATATCTTGAAAGAGCGCACATTTCGTGCTTCCTGGAGTGGCTTCTTTCACTTTACAGGAATGTAATTTAGCCAGCACATCTCTGGGGCAAAGTTTTTCACCTTGTGATGAGGGTCCAACCCTGTACACCCTCTCAATTTACGCTTTCAGGCCAAAGTCCCCCAGCATCTCAACAAATAAGTACTGGATAAAGGCTTCCAGGTCTGGTCCCACTCCCCCTCCTGCAGGTTCTGAATACGTATGTTGTCTCTCCGCAATCTATTTTCAATATCTTCGCTCTTTAAGACCTCTGTTTTGAGTTGGTTGTGCAGGAGCTCCACAGTGTTCTCTAGCCGGTTTGTTTTCCCCTCTAGTCGTTTACTTTAATCCCCCAGATCCATTGTCCTCGTACCAACCACATCTACATCTTGCTGGAAGCAGAGCAGATGTGTGTTGATGTCTGACTGCAACATCTCCAACAAGGCTTTAAGATCTGTCTCAAGCTCCTCTCTTAGCTCCTTTTTAAAGTCCCTTAATGAGGCTAGAGGATCATCTTTTGTGGGAGCCATGCTCTCAGGCTCTGAACCGCTGGCGGACTGGACCCCCGACTCAGCTGAAGCAAAATAATTGGAGACCCTGATGCTCTGGGCCTTCTTTGGCGGCATAAAGACCAGCGGTGGGGGTGATCACCCCACGGTGGTGCCACTGGAGGACCGGACTTCACTGACAAAACTGCTGTCTTTATGCTCCTTTACCCACTTCTGCAGCTACTAGATTCTTCACCTCTCGGGTATTGCCACCATTCAGCCTTGCTTAATACAGATTCCTCACGCAGCAGATCATTGCGAGGAGGGCCTACTATTCTATTGTCCCACAAGGCCCAGGACCTGTGTACTGCCGCCGGTTGTACTTAGGGCCCACTCAGTTCAGCAACAGTAATCTGCAGAAAGTCTATTTATGATTATTTACAGGCACTTGCTTGGTTGATGTCATCCTCTCGGGTGAGCTGAGTCGCTGGAGGTTCCCCAGGTGTGCTCCAATATTGCCGCCGTCACCAGCAGCGCCATCTTAGGGTAAGGCAGTGGGCATTTCCTGTCCTTTCTCGCACTCCTCCCGCTGGTTCATGAAGATGGCCATTAGCCCAGTATCCCCAGCAGCAGCCGGTACACAAGCAGTCTTCATTGGTCCCACTGCCCCGGTGCACACCCGCCAAACACCCCCAGCTGGTCCTCAGAGCTCCCCTGTCATTTCCCTCATCTGGGACCCCTCCCGCAGGCGAACGCTACCAGGTAAGCATTTTTCCCTCACTTAGGCCACAGGAGTATACCCTGCATTCCCGTGCCTCTGCGCCTCCGAATCGCTTTCACAGCCTCTCCTCTTTTCGGTGGCTCGCCTGTCGAGCCTTCTGAAGTGCACCTCAGGTATGCCACAGGCCTCAGCATTTAGGGCATTGGTCCGCTGTGCTGATCCGCTTGTGTCCTTCCTCTGCTCCTTTGCTCATTGCCAGCAGGAAGGCTTCCCTTGTCTGCCACAACCTTCGAGCTCCCGCTGGATGCTCATTTCCAGATTGGTGAGAATTCTGCGAATCGGTTTTTTTGAGTGTTCAGAAATTGGCGCACAACTTGTTACGGTAGGGTAGTGGTCAATAGGTTCTTGAGAAAAGTATTTTAGTAGGTGCTTCTTGGCCAGAGGAAAAACCTTAACCTCTGTGAAGAAAGATGGACAAAAGACCTCCTTTTCTATGAGTTTAGGCAGAACGTCCAGAGCACACAATATACATAAATAGACTGGTTTGTCTTAGAGTAGCGATAGTAGGGATAAACCGGACAAAGCGTATAGTCTTTCAAAGGTTTTATTCACCCACAGTATTCCCCACTTGGGAATCACTGTAATTACAAATCAAGCCGACACGTGTTTCATCACAACATATGGCTGTGACTCTTCAGGGCTGATATAAATAATCAATGGCGGGGTCGGGGAACCGGTGATAATTCCAACCCGGTCCTGATCGGGTGGTTTGAGATATGAACGGGCGGCAACAAATGGTTTGCCGGTGCCGTTTTGTCGGTTCAGAACTTGTTAAATATACAGGTTCAAGGAAGGTGAGGCAGTGTTGCGCCTAATAGCGAGGTCGACGAGTATCGGTTTCCGAGTGCGGAAACTGATACTCGTCGACCTCACTATTAGGCACAACACTGCCTCACCTTCCTTGAACCTGTATATTTAACAAGTTCTGAACCGACAAAATGGCACCGGCAAACCATTTGTTGCCGCCCGTTCATATCTCAAACCACCCGATCAGGACCGGGTTGGAATTATCACTGGTCCCCCGACGCCGCCATTGATTATTTATATCAGCCCTGAAGAGTCACAGCCATATGTTGTGATGAAACACGTGTCGGCTTGATTTGTAATTACAGTAATTCCCAAGTGGGGAATACTGTGGGTGAATAAAACCTTTGAAAGACTATACGCTTTGTCCGGTTTATCCCTACTATCGCTACTCTAAGACAAACCAGTCTATTTATGTATATTGTGTGCTCTGGACATTCTGCCTAAACTCATTTCCAGATTCATTTTTTGAAATGCCACGGAGCCCTCGCGATTTACGTCTGTACGCCCATCTTGGTTGGCCCTGCCGCCCTTTTTCACTTTTTAACTCCGCTACTGGGACCTTTCAGGAAGCTTGAGTAGGCCTTATTCCAAAGATAATAAGGATCCTAAGTTATGTAAAAACTATATACTCATTTCCCTTGTAATTTCTGGTTATAAAACTGTTGCTAAGATACTGATATTATGCCTTGATCCTTTTATCTTAAACCTAATTGGCAGATACCAGTCTGGTTATGTTAAAGGGAGACATCTTTCTGCTAAGACTAGACTCCTCTTTGATATTTTGAGAAAATCCAAAGCATACAAGCACTCTTTAGCAACTATCTGCTAAGACGCTGAGAAAACCTTTGACCAAATTCATTTGAACTTACTATTTTCTACTCTTTCACGGTTTGGCTTTGGGCAAAAGTTAATCAATTTGGTGACTCTTTTATACTCCTTTCCTACAGCTTCCATATTTGTTAACTGACTTATTTCCTCACCCTTCCCTTTACACAGAGAAGTGCAGCGAGGATGTCTCATCTCACCTCTTCTTTTTATTCTTGCTTTTGAACCTTTCTTATCTGCAGAACAATACCATCCAAGGTTTCAAATATGGTAATAATCACACCAATTTTTAGTTTACGCTGATGTTATTATTTAATCTCCAGACTTCTTTACAACTATTTTTAGATACTCTGTCCACTTTTGCTTACCTTTCAGGTTATAAACTTAATTCTGACAAGTGTGAGATTCTTACCATTAATAAATGGTGCTTTAAGCATGATTTTCTCTCTTCAGGCTTCATTTGGAATAAGGTAATAGTTAAATACTTGGGTCTTCGGTTCACCAACTCCTTAAAAGATACTATATCACTCAATTCTACTGGTCTAATTTTTACTTTCTCTGCCCTTACTTCAAATGGAACCCACTCTTTTATTCATGGTGTGATAGGTTAGACTCTATTCAGATTTTTAGTTCCCATAATTCTTTTCTATCTCTCCGCGAGTCCTTTCAACTTCCCCACTTCAGTTTGTAAAAAAGCATAT
Source organism: Lissotriton vulgaris (assembly GCF_964263255.1). Lineage (NCBI taxonomy): Eukaryota > Metazoa > Chordata > Amphibia > Caudata > Salamandridae > Lissotriton > Lissotriton vulgaris. Next base: position 784,034,945 of record NC_141696.1, read on the forward strand.
ACTACTCTCACTGGGTTTTTATGGGACAATAAAAAACCTTGTATGTCTCCCACCTAGATCCAAAGAAATAAACAAGGCAGAGTTAATTTTCCTAATTTCTAATGATATCAAACTGCTTTCTTTCTGAAACAAGCAACCCTTTAACAAGATAACCACATTGTAATTAATCCCCCCTGTGGGCACAATTGGTGTTAATCTTTAATCATACTTTTTCCTTTTTAAATTTTGTGTCTTTTACCCAACCTCTTTCTTCCATGTGACTCCCCATTCTTAATAATGCTTGTAGATTATTTTGTTCAATTAAAATTTTTCCTTTTCAGCAATGGACCAATTCTTTCAATCTTCGATCTGGTATAATAAGCTCATTAAAATCAATAATAGAATTATCTTTTGGAAATCGGGGAAAGACAAAGTTCTACAATGGACGCACCAATTGATTCAAAACAACTCACCTATTTCCTTTTCACAAAGAACACATTTCAATTTCTGTCACATCTACATACTCTTCACTATGTCTACTCCCCATTTCCCCTTCCCTCATTTCTCCTGTACAACCATTATTGCTAATCACCCCTACTGCCTCTCGTATATATACATGCCTTACTTCCCCTCCTGGTGTTCAACAATAATCAATACTGGAGTTACAATGGGAAGCAGACCTATACACTTCTTTTCCCCCTTCTCTATGAAATAAAATATGGCTACAAATCTGCGAAAAAAAATCCCATCCAACGACACAACTCAAACTAAATTGTTTATTTTTAACCACGTTCGTATTAATCCAACTTCCTTACATACGTGTGCTTCCACTGCTCCTTCTTCCTGTCATGCCTTAACTCTGTTTCAGATACTAAACGTATTTTATTTGAACGTCTCACTACTTATTAATTCTGGATACTAGTTTGAAAACAAATAAACTCATACACACATAGCTTTTTCCTTTGCTAACATATTTTAGGTTGTCTGTCAGATAATTGGTTGTACTTTCAGTATATAAATTGTGGATTTACTAATTGCTGTTGCATTTCAACAAGCTATAGCTATAACAAATTGGAAACCTGCTCTTCATGTTTCTTTACAAGCATGGTTGTATGGTGTTTGTTAAAAACATAGGCTAGACAGAGCCTACTCTACCCCAATGTCTCTTGCTAACAAACAAAGGCTCTTTGGTCTCCAGTAACAATTTTCTTAGACTCCTCTGCTTTAAGGTTTACCTTACATCAACCCTTAAGTGAAGAAGTACCTAAACCTACATAAATGTATCCTTTTGTTACCTTATTTGATATACTAATGGTAATATGTTATATTTTTTCTTTGTTTCATTTAATCTACAGCTTTTGAATTAGGCTACTGTTTAAAACCATGTCAGCTTTAATTGGATGCAACGTTTTTGTTTGTCTGTCTTTTCTCTCTTCTCTTTTCCCTTCTTCCTAATGTTCACACATAAAAATCTAAATTATATTGTACAATTTACTCATTATTCAACTGTATTCATGATACTGTTTATTTTCCGTATTATGAACTGTTTATCTATGTCTCTTTTTCTGGTTAATAAATTTCACTTTTAAGCTAAGAGATAGGGAATGATTTGGGTGAGAGTAACAATGGAAAATAAGACAAAGAATAACATGATGCACCTCATTAGTTGCAGCAATAATTGAGAGCTGGAAAGTCCACCAACCAAACCCTAAATGGTGTTAATAGATTTTTGTTATGGCAAATATTAGTCAAAATCTGCAGATCATGTTTGAATTAGCCTCCACAACTCCAGATAATTTGCTACACCTACTGCATCCAACCACAACATGCTTGAAGTACCTTCAGCTCTGCCCCTGCCTAAGCTGGGGCCACCACAATAAAGACAACTATACAAATTAGGTTTCATGGGTCAGTATCAGGCACACCCAGGGTGGGAGCAGTGAAAATTAATGAGCTGGTCTCCTGTTGTTTGGAGTTGTTTTCGTAGCCTTGTTCTGCTGCCTTTGCCTTCCTTTGGGGTGCCTTGGTCCCACCCGCTTTACCCACAGCCTTTAATTGAATTGGGTGACCCTGTTGGCTTCCTGTGCACTTCTGGTGTGGCACACAAGACCTGATAAATCCTTTGCTGCTCCCTCTGGGGGAGCAGCTTAGTCCTTCTCACCGGTCCATGGTGGAAGCAGCAATTTGGTGCTGGGAGTGCCCACCCTCCCAGACACAGGCACAGGGGATAACAACACATCCACCAAAAATGTCCCTGTCTCAGGATGTTGGGATCCCTTAGGAAAAAAGAGAAGTCTTGTACGGGCCCCTCTCTGGACCTCCCTTGTTTTAGCGGGCTCAGAGACTGAGTTTCCCTGAGCAGAAGTTCTGCTTGTGGAGGAGGCCCCCACGCATGTCTGCTTCCCAATGGGGGATAATGTTTAATATAAAAATATAGGTTGCGCTGACCCTACAGGTTTGGCCATCCTGGGAAAATGAAGCATCAATAAGGTGGAGAGCTATGCACCAGTTATCGTGTTTACTTTGTTTTAACTAGTAAATCTTTAAAGTGACATACCGCCAGTCCTATTGGCTCAATGTTTTTCATGTTGTGCTTGGTCTGCTCCCGATGACCAGGCCTTGTCACCAGGTGCATTAGGCCTCTTTGTCTCTCAACGGGGTTCATCTTGTGTGGAGCTGGATTTTCTGGCACCTTACACCAGCCTTCTCTTCTGCCTGGCTCCTCATGCTCCTTCTATTGTTGTAAAGATCTTAGGGAAACTATCCAGTGTCCGCCACAGCAGGTACCTTTCCACAAGTGGTCCTCATTGGTCATAAGGGAGCAAGCACCACTAGCCCTGGAGATACCCATCGTAGTATTAGGGGTCAGCTGGAGTCAAAGTTCTTAGTCCCACATTATAGGGGATCAGATGGCTTCACATTTCAGCTAGGCATCCTTTCAACCATTGTCACCTCCCAGGCCAAGAGTCTTCTCAAGTATATCTTCATTGTGCACAGGCTTTAAGGTGAAGGCGGAAATTTTTAGGGGCCAGGCACTGATCGCCAATCCTACAATGCCACATAATCCTTTCACCCCTGTCCCAACCCCGTTACCCAGCATTCTGAGAAATACAAAGTGGCATTGTCAAGTTTTCTATGTTAAGAGCTCCCAGAAGGGGCTCAGCTCACCACTAGCTGAAATCACTGCCTGATCCCTTCCCACCAAAACTTTAAAGGCAAGCCCCTACTTTGTTGGCCCAGAGTTCTGGCACTCCTCCTTTGTTTTAGTAGGTGAATACTGATTATTTCCCATGCGCATTCCCTCTTTCAGGAACTAGGTCAATCCCTGATAATTGCTCCTTTTGTGTGTGGATGCCTTTGTTTCCTCTGCTAGGGAACAGAGCAATTAACTTTGCCCACTTGGGGGACAAAGGACTAGAACGAGATTATGAATTGAGCCAGAGAAATTACAATTCCAGAAGTCCCATAAAATGTGAATGTAGCGCATTGGGAACAGCAAATTAAAACTCAATATGCATGTTTTACCCCAATTTGGGTTTGGGCTCTTTTGTTCATCTTGTTGTAATTTAATTTATTAAAATGTGCTCTATTTTATATATTCTAAGTTGTCTTGGGATTTTTCTAGTGCTGTTTTTTCAATGTATTACTGTTTGTGTGCTGCATAAATACATTACTAATTGCCTCTAAGTTAAGCTTGACTGCGTTTGTGCTAAACTAAGAGAGGGTGATGCACAGGTGAATTTAGTGACTTTTGAGGTTCACCCTGACAAGGATTGTGGTTGATGACCGAGTGGGGCATCCACAACCCTCCCCAATACCCAAATGTCTTTCATCAACTATAATACAGTGAAATCACAATAGATCCCAGTAAGTTCTGCAGTTCTACTCTTTGAATACCCACTCATATTATTACTGTCACTTCAGCAACAATCCTTGGAGAGCCCCTTCTGTTACAGGCTTCCTGTGCACTGATATTGGGCTGCGCAAAATGGTAGACTCCCACATGCAGCTGGCACATCTGCTCACAAGCGTGTGCACACGTGCGCTTGTGTAGCTAGCCCAGTGCCCCTTAAACTAACTGCACAGCAGCAGCCTTATCATTAATGACAGACACTAGCAGTAAACACGCTCAGTCCAATTATGGTGAATTTATGTGAATGAAAATCAGCTAGTAAGACTCACCCACAATAAAAAGTGAACAAACATTGGCATCGGAAATAGGTCTCGCCTTTGGGACCTCTTAAGTATTTAGTTATCCAGCACAATATCCTTGGTGAAACAACATCAAGTGTTGCATAGCTAAACACTTATAAGGTCCCAAAGGTGAGACCTATTAGCTATGAAAATGCTTGTTACTGTTTGACACCGACAGCAATAAAACACATTTTTTAAAAACTCCCATGGTGTGGGGCCATTAGTTTCAACTTTCCCAAAAAACAAACTCACACTTTGGTTGTCAGCTTTTGGAAAAGTAAAATCTTTTAAACGTTTGATATAAGCATCTGTCACCAATGAAGGATGCATTTCAAACATTTAAATGGCTTTGTTTGAAGTGCCGGTTCATACAAACTCACAGAGGTCACCGCTGGGCCGGGGTGAACGCCACATCTAGTGGGCAGAGCAAAGCAGGGTGGTGCGCATACTGCCTTCTGCCACTCTGAACGCCTTCAGTCAGTCATCAGGCCTAAGGTAGGCACATATATTGGGATAAGCACATAGTGTTACCTACATCTGCTAAATTGTACATAGAATGAGGTCACATTATGCAGAAGTATTCCTCAAAATCCTTAAGCCCTGCGTGTTTAGGTGACAAATTGAACAAGCGTTGAAACATTATCTGCAGAGAGTTAGTCAGTTTCCTTTGGCCTGTTCATAACATCGCTCATTTTGTTTTTTGTTTTTATTATTTTAATAAGAACACCATTTCTGTGCACAACATGAACTTAGCAAATTTCATCACTGCAGGAGAGGAGGAAATATATGTGTGTGTATACTTGTAAAGCTCACTGCCGCCCCATCTCGGGGCATCCTGGTGCTGTATACCGCTGTGGAACCCTTCCTGGCTTTCCCTGTGAGATGCCCCCTACTGGGCACCCCCAAGGTGAAGCCAGGCATCCCAGCGCTGTTGGGGCCGTTGTAGAGATTAAGCAAGCTATTGCCCAGAGTTGCAGAGTGGGACCCATGATTAGAGTAGGCACCGAGGCAAGAATTATCGACTCCGCGGACATTGAGCACAAGACCCTGCCGCGTCGGGAATTGATCCCTGGTCCCGGGCCTAACCTCTGCTTCAGGGTCTGCCGCTTCAAAACAGTGAGCCACACAGTGAGGAGTCATTTAAACAACACCAGTTTTGGGATTCTTCTCAAGTTCTTCCTTTTTAGTGGGTAATTTAATTACAATTTCCAAAAGGAGAGAGGCAGGAAAATTGCTAATTAAGATGAATCTTTTGAAGAGTGCTACAGAACAATCTAAAATGGCATAAAAATGCCCTGTTTTCCCACTCATGTGAACGCTCCTGATTTCAACCGGTTGAGGCGCTAACGGATTAGGGCCCCCGAGGGAAACTCTTTATTATTCATGGAAATGTATGGCAGAAAAGACATCACTGCCGAAATAATACTGGCTGATGCAAGTGTGAGGACTCTAGGCCCTTACAAAACAAACATTGGCAAAGCGAGTATACCGCGCATTGGGAAATGTACCACCTTTTTTGTACTCTGGAAGCGTATGGATAGGAAAACAGTAAACATGCAACTGTCTACATGTGATGGGGATATATATGGACACAGTAATAACTATCCGGCATAAGCTTGCGCCTTGCGCGGCAGAGGGGGAGGGGGCCTGCGTGATTCCCTTGCGGGAGCGTGCAGCAAGGCGAGATGATTGCGACAATATGGTGCCACCGTATGGCCCCGCGCGCTCCCGCAAGGGAATCAACAGACGTGCATGCATTGCCATTGCAAGCAATGCAACGCGTGCGCTTTTTTGCCCCAAAGCTGCGCCGCTGGTAAAGGTCTCTCTCCTACTCAGCGCATGTGCGCTGCGTAGGCGAGACCTAAAAAACATTCACAAAATAATTCAGATTAACTGAATGGGCAGAGCCCATTTGGTACAAAGGGCCCTACTTAAAATATTTTTCTCCACAGCGGATTCTCTGGAGTTTGAAGAGGTTCAGCTGACAAAACCAGTGGTATGAAATGAATTCAAACAGGATCCATTTTAGGAAAATGTTGCACTGGTTGAAATAAGGAGGCCAAATCCACTTGCGCCTTTTTGTTGTTGATGTAACTTTGGATAGGACAAATAGGCTTTGTTTCTCTTCACATTACAGAACAATACTTGCACAAAGGCAAATCTGGAGGAAAATGAATGAATAGATGAATAAATTAATGAATTGACTAATCAGTGAATCTTCATTGAGAGTTAATTAAAACTATTTCAATAAGCCTCAAATTTTAACAGATCCGGCCTCAAAAACACAAAGTAAGAAACATGTTAATCACAGACATGGTCAGAGACTTTAAAAGTATATAAAACATTCACATTCCAGAATTGCTATGAAATGTTATCAAAGATGCAATCACGAATTTGATTATACTCTCAACGTTGGACAATCATTATTATTGAAACAGGTAGGCTCCTCATTTTCAAAGGTGCAAATACAAAGTCTACAGAAAGTAGATAATATATAATAGTGCCATTCTATTGCAATTGATGAGCAGCAAAATTATATACGGGTGACATTTCCATTAACGTACTCCAATAGACAGCACTTACTACCAGCTCCATTCTCTTTCTAATGTAGCTGAAATGTACCCAAGTCTAAAAACCCAGAGCGTATTTGAAGGTAAATATGATTCTTCCTCCCAAATATTGCACTTTTAAATAAATACTAAAGTTGTCATGCATTGTATGAGTTTTAAATCAATCTTCGGTACTATTGAATATTTCACTCATTTGCTCCAATCCACATCACTCAAGTACTAAAAACAAATTGCAGCCGCATTTGTTCTACTTTCTGTAATATTGCCCAAGGGCCACATATGTTTAAGATATGGTCAACAGAACACCATCTGAAAGGTTTTTGCAAATCTGGATTTTCCCAAAACGAGACTAGATATTTCAACAGTTCATTGGGGTGAAGACTTTAATGGATCGGTTCTCAAAATTGACTTACAGTTTTTCTCAGCAGTAGTTGTTTTACTGATAGTTTCTGAGCAAAACCAACTGTTTCTTTGCCAATCTGGGATGACCTTGGCCTGCCCTACCTGAGGTATACATAACGTCCAAATCCACTACATAAAAGATAGAGGATTAATCATAAAACCCCATCAGGGCAAATAATCTGCTGTAGTCCCTAAGGGGTTATAATCATTGAGAATGAATTACATGTATTGTTTTTCCAGTGTCTCAAAAAATTGTGATGGACGCCCTTAACCACACTAGCACATCGTGCGGTATACCTTGATTCTCTGCTGGAGTGGTTAGGTGGATAGCATCATCATTGGGTCTTAACACCTGAGTGTCCAGTTCTCCAAGTGCTCTGTTATCCTCCACCAGGAGGGAGACTGTCTGGCTCGCAAAGTCATGAGTGATGAAAATAATAATAAAATGATCTACTATCCTGTATGTTGTGTCTTTATTGTTCAGGAAAGGGATAAGGTTAAAAACTGTAAATGCAGCTGCGTATATGGATACTTTATTGGTCCGTTACTCCCAGTGAATGGTTGACATGTTTCAGCCAGCTTATGCCCGTGCGGGTCAGGTGGCTTTCATCAGGATCAAGCAGAAGCGGTCTCTGATGTGAGAATGCTGTGCAGGTATTCAGGTATGCTAGTCACTCATCTTTCTTTGTCAGCGAGCACAGTGGCTCCAGAGCTGACCTTGCTTTATAGTTGCCATCTTGGCATTTACCTACAGAGGATAAAAGAATGTGAAGCATTTCTAAACCATCAACATGTTTAGGGTGTAGGTCCTGCTGATCGCATCAAACTGGGGGGGAGGTAAATTATATTCTTCAAGGTCCAGAGTTAAGTGATCTGTAAGTTTGCAAAGTTAAAATCAAAAGTGCATTTAAATTTGGTTAGCAATTGTGCTGGTATGCTCTGTTAAATGTTAGAAAAAGAGGGGGGTGTTTGAGTTTGTATCAATAAACTTTGTTTAGTAGATACATGATGTATTATTGTTTGCACGTGTGTCTGTAACCAATTTTCTGTGGTGCGAGCTACCTGCTGTGCTGAGAAGTGCATGTGTTCCGTAATTCTAATGTTGCCTCTGCTGAAGACGACGAGTGCAATTAAGAGCCACAGTGGACGTGGTGCTTGATGAATGGAGGGCACCATCTGTAAACCTGAGCAGCCTGAAAATAAAGTGGTGGCAGAAAAGAAGAGCCCGGACCCGATTGGGATGGCACCGGTGATGAGGCAAGGGACAGCAGGAAATGCAGTATCCTGGGTGAATATATTAAAAAAGCCCCAACAAACTGGCCATTAAAGCAGTCATATCTCCTGTGAGTGCTTGTGAAGCTTTGGTGACCTCAACCCCCCAAGGGGGAGAGTATTCAAGCAGACTAGAGAAGGTCCTCCTGGAAGCAGGAATTGAGCAAAGAATGGTGGCTGGCGGCTCTGAGGAGCAAACACAACTCTCCCATATTCAAGGTACAATGTCAACTGTAGCAATCGGGGGAGATGTCTTTGTTTTAGTGGAAAGGGAGGATATATTCCCAGTTGAGATGGCACAATTAATCGCTAAGGCAGCAATGCAAGAGGACAATGTACAATTTCAAGTGCATCATATCCCCACTGGTGCTAGTGTCAACATTTGCTGGGATATCTACTCAAGAACACTTTTTTCACTATCAGACCATTCTGATTTATTAGACGATGAGATAAAGCATTGAGTGATGCAAGCAGCCAAGATGAAAATCAGGACGATATCGCCACAGTCAGGAGGAAGAAGGAAATCCAAAGGGAGAAGCCTACATGGAGAAGAGTCTTGCCGGTGGCAGTGGCAGGCTCCATCCGCTCGCGCTGGGTGTTTTAAATGTGTAACACTGCTTAGTGCCTATCTATAGCGCTAATTTTAATTTGGCGACCTAAAGCTATTTTTAAAATACATCGGTGTGCATAATTTCACTTTTGTTGTTTACCTGATTGCCGACTCCCGCCCCGGTCCGCCGCGTCCATTTCTGGGCGTTTGTTTGCGGAGGGTGAGGAGGAGCCTAGCACTTCCGGGCTCGGGCGGACAGGTCAGCGTTCTAGTGGCCCCTACTGCCTATAAATGTGTGTAGGCCAGCGACCGCGCAGCACCCTCTCTTCTACCATGATTGACCATAGTGAAGCGGCCACTTTCACTATTACTACCGGTCCTAATCACTCCCTTTCTGGTATTCTGGTGTACCGCCCCCCTGGACAACTTTATGGCTTCACCCCAACTTTGGTAGAAGCCATCACTCATCTTGCGCTCAAAAAAACTCGCATTGTAGTGCTTGGTGACTTGAACGTCCATTTTGACGACCCGCTCAACAAAGAAGCGGCTGATATCAAATCAGAGCTACTCTCTTTAGAACTAGAGCTAAAAAATAATGATCCTACACACCAACACGGACATTTACTAGACCCTGTATTTGGAAACTGGAAGGGAATTCAGACCTTAGCTCCTCAGCCAATTCCTTGGTCTGATCACTATATAGTGCCTATATCCATCCAACTAGAAAGGGATGAGCAGTACAAACAAAGCTCACAACGATTCAAGCGTAGAAGATGGAAAAACTTCTCCATTGATTCTTTTTCCAATATCATTCAGGATGCTGGCCCCCCAAAAGGATCTGATAGTGAGACAGCATATGCTCACTTACAGGACAACATCGCAAAAGCGCTGGATGCTACCGCTCCCATTCGTACTACAACTAATGCCACAAGAACTAAAAAAACTGCCCCATGGTTTAGTCAGGAGCTCCAGATCGCTAAAACGGCGTGTAAAAAGCTCGAAAGAGATTGGCGCGTTAATTTCTGCCCTGAAATAAAAACCAGATACAAAACAGCACAAAAAGATTATTACAGATTGGTACGCACATCAAAAGCTTCCTATTACAATAAGCGAATCCAGGAAGCTGGGAACTCTTCTAAAGAGCTTTATCAGATTTATAAGGAGATCTCTATAGTTGAGTCCAACCCCACCTCCCAGAATGATTCAGTGGATACCTGCAATAAAATTGCCAAGTATTTCTCTGATAAAATTACTAACATCTATGCAAATTTTTCCAGCAACATAAAATCTAGCAATGACTTCACAGAGAATGAAGCTCATATAAGCACTCCAGCCCACCTATGTGCCTTCTCTGTACCTCCAGCTAAAACTCTGACAAAAATCTGTAAGAGTATCAAATCTGGTTCGCCACGCGATCCCGCACCTCCAAAAATTTTAACTGCCAGCCTCCCGGTCCTGGAGCCGCACTTTAGACATATGTTGCAAATATCATTCTCCACAGCTACTCTCCCCGCGGACTGGAAAAAAGCTATAGTGTTCCCCATCAAGAAAAAACCTAACCTGAGCCAGGATATATTGGAGAATCTACGTCCAATTTCTCTACTCCCTTACCTCGCCAAATTAGCTGAGAAAGTAGCTAATGCCCAACTTATGAGCCATCTTGAAACCCAAAAAACCTTCCACCCCTCACAATCGGGCTTCAGATCAGGCTTCTCCACAGAGACAGCACTCCTAAGAGCAACTGAAACTCTGCGGGAGGGAGCCGACAAAGGCAAAACCATGGCCTTGATCATGCTGGACCTCAGTGCCGCGTTTGACACTGTAGCTCACTCCATACTGCTACAGTGTCTAAACAGAGCGGGAGTCACAAAAGAGGCTCTAGGTTGGCTGAAAGCTTTTTTAACCAACAGAAGCTTCCAGGTCCAAAGAGGAACCTATCTCTCGGACAGCTTGACCTTAGAACAGGGGGTACCTCAGGGCTCTGCCCTGAGCCCCACCCTGTTCAACTTATATATGACACCTTTGGCAGAGGTGGTCCAATCGTTCGGCGTAGAGCTTGTCTCCTACGCCGACGATACCCAACTCCTGATCTCCCTGTCTCAATCCCCCTCCTCTGAGGCCGATAATTTTAAATCCTGTATGTGCAAGCTGGCTACATGGATGAATGAGCACTGCCTCAAATTAAACGGAACAAAAACAGAGGTGCTCATTATAAGGGGGAACAACACCAAATGGACAAAAGATTGGTGGCCCACATGTCTGGGACCAATACCTACCCCCAGTCAGGAGGCCAAGAATTTGGGTGTCTGGATTGACAACAAACTCTCCTATGACAGTCATGTCAAAAAAACAGTTGGAAAGTGTTTTGGAGTTATGAAGACGCTCAGCCGCACCATGGATCTACTTCCACTGAGTTCCAGGCGTACCATGACGCAAGCTCTTATCACTTCCCGCATTGATTACGGGAATGTGCTACTGCTGGGCACTTCTGAAAAAAACATTAGAAAACTGCAGGTCCTGCAAAATTCAGCGGCACGCCTTGTGCTAAGACTCCCGCGCAGAGCTCCATCTAAACCTTCCTTGGATACTCTGCATTGGCTGCCCATCAGAAAGAGGATAGTATTCAAGGCACTTCTCTGGTGCCATAGGATCATTCATCAAAGAGCACCCTCCTATTTGTCTGATTTAGCCTCACTTTATGAACCCTTTAGAACCCTACGTTCTAAGGGAACAGGTTTGCTTAAAACAACGCGCCCAAAAAAAGCCAGACTTGGAGGCAGGTCCTTTCGCACCCTCGCAGCCAAGGAGTGGAACACCCTCCCCATGAATATCAGACAGGAAAAAAGCGAAACATCCTTTAGGAAACATCTAAAAACGCATCTTTTCACTATCTAATTTACTGTCTGATGCCCTTCCACCCAAGCAATACTCTCTCCTAAGCGCGGGGACACGCCGGGAGGCGTCACCAGGCGCTTTATAAACTCCTATAATAATAAATAAATAATAATCAAAGAACTTCTTTGGGAATTTTCAGCCTCACCGTCCTTAGAAGTAGGTCAGGGAGGCAGTATGGAAACTTGGCAGTCGGAAGCAGTTTCACTGAAGGTTATTTACCAGAGTATAATGACATAAAGGGGAGAGGCCTGCATTGAGAGTTGTAGAACTCAATCAGCTTGTCAGAAGATGCAGGGGGCTATCTCAAGAGTTGCTAATACATGTACGGAATTCGCAACAAAAATGGGGGAAGTTTATGAACAGGTTGTGACTCTGGAGAGTAGGGCACTGATCCATAAAAAGGCAACTGAGACTCTGGAAGCCCAAATGGCAGATACCCAATGGAAATGGGAAGATTTTGAGAATAGGTTAAGACAAAATAACCTGAGGGTTTTGGGTATTCCAGAGGGACAAGAGGGTGAAGATGCTTCTACATATGTGGTGGGACTTTTTTAGGGAGCTTTTTGAGAGTTGGCAAGCTTGGATTGGAATCAGGAGGTGCAACGGGCCTATAGGTTTTGCTTTAAACAGAATGCATGGTCATCTCAGGAAGGGGCTAAACCTAGACAGATATTGATTTATTTGGGAATTTTTTTATTGTGGCAGGCGATCTCAGATCTGGCTTGCTCCCAGATTAGAAACGAACACAAGAGCACAAGAGGGCTGCACATTTTTTGTCAGGCCTGATTTTTGTCATTTTACAGTTGAGCATCCCTGGTGGGTGTATCAGCTAATTCAAACCTTTCAAGCAAAAGGAGCCCAGATTTACTTAATGCACCCAGCTAAAGTTAAGATGATCTAGCAAGATAAAATGTCTTTTCACTTCTGAGATCACAGCAAAACAATTTTGTGAGTTGAAGTTACTAATGTTGGCCCGCATAAGGGGAGGGGCAGAAAGAGTTGGGTCTGCCATTATTGGCGTGTACTCGTCAAGGGGTAACATCAATGGGAGTCGCGATGTTAGCAAATAAAACTTGTAGTTCTTGAAAATGGGTTAAGGAAGACACATTTGGCTGGTGGGCTAATGTTGAGTGTATGTCTGGGAATGCCCAGTTTATGGTGTGTTCAATATATGGATCTAATATTGATGAGTCTGGGGTGTTTGATTATTTAAATGCAGAGTTCACTTCATGGCCTCATCCCCTCAACATTTGTGGGCATCTGAATGTCCATGTAGATCTAGACAACAACCTCAGTGGGACTCACCTCTATTCAGGGAGGAAACCAAGTGTCTATAAGGCTTTAAAATGGATGGTGCAAGATCATTTCTTGGTGGACACCTGAGCTAAACTCAGGGCTCCAAATCCTGGATTCACTTTTTATTCCACTCTGCATAATAAATTAGTCTGGCTAGATTACTTATTATGTTTCTTTTGTTTCTACTGCTTTGTTGGGAGAAGTGGGGTTCGAAGGTTATCCAAAAATAATGTTGGATCACAATCCTCTTGTGCTGGAGGTCTCAGCTATTGGTATTGTGAGCTATATAAAGTCCGGGACCTTTGAGAGGAAGCTCTTGCAAGATCCATTATATAGGTATATAGGGATCATATGGCTAAATGGAGTGCACAGTTTTTGGAGATAAATAGAGGGATGGCTATGGTTGGTTAAATCTGGGATTCTTTCAAGGCAGGTGTCAGAGGGTACAATCTTCTCTTGTTATCATCAAAAAAAGAAATGGGGTATGATTAGGGGGCTTTATGAACAGCTGGCTTTGGTAGAAGAAGAGCTCATCGCAAGGTTACTAGAGGGGTGAATGCTCAGGACTCCCAGTAGCATATACCATTTTAAAATCTAAATTTTTTGGCATTTTGGGTCTGAAGTAGCCACCAAATTTCAGCAATATAAGTCAGAATGCTATGATTTTGGTGAAAATACAGGATGGCTCCGCTCATGCCTTAGAAAATTCGACAGAAAGAGGTTGCTAATCGAATATTGGCCAGTGACGATCATGCAGGGCATGTATTCGAGTCCCCACTGGATGTATTCAGTATTATTAAGGAATTATATGAGCTATTGTATACCAAAGAGGCAGACCCTTCGGAGGAAGAGTGTAGGGAGATTTTTGGGGATTTGGACTCGCCCAAGGTTAAGAAGGAAGAAGAATCCATGTTGGAAGTCCCAATAACAAGGGAAGAGTTGTGGGAAACAATGTGCTCTTCAGACGCAGGGAAGGCCCCTTGTCCTGGTAATGTTTCAGTAGAATTTTAAAGACTTTTTAAATAGAAATCCAACAAGATATGCTATTGATTTTTTTGCAGGCCCAAGCTGGGATAGTCCAAATTTCGTGGGAACTTAATAGGATTTCTGTCCTTAGGAAAAAGGGCAAATCAGATGTGCTACCAGGATCATATAGGTGAATTTACCTTATTAATTGCAATGGTAAAATTATTGTGAAGGTGTGTAGTTCATGTTCGAAGGTTTATCACGCTATTCAATATTGCCCACGCCACAGGGGTTACCACTTGGTCTAGCCCTAAGGGTGGTTTTACTGTGGAAAGGGTTTGGGGATACATTTATCCAGGATATTAGGGCTGTGTATAAATCACCTTGGGCTAATATTCAGATAATCAGATTGGAGTCTGAAAGCATTACCCTCTCAAGGGTGTCCATGTTCCCAGCTTTTATTTGCTCTTTATATAGATACCTTTTTGGAAAAATTAGAGAACAGCTCACATATTTAAACTGTGGGCGTTAATCAAGAGGAATATATGGCCCTTGCTTATGCAAGTGATATAGTTGTCCTCACAACTGATCCATCTACTGCACTTCCTAAGGTTGAGGCTTTGGCTAGGCAGTTTGGGATATGTTCTGGGTACAAGCTAAATGAAAGTAAAATGCAAATTGCTTGTACAGAGGGAATAGGATTTGATGACCTGCGGGTGGTCTCGGAGGCAGTGTACCTTGGGTGAGACTCACAGCAACCGTAGAAAGGATAGTAGACCTGAATTTGGCACCACTATTGGGGAATACTAAATGTCATTTGGACTGAATGGATCATCTACATTTATCTTTGTTTGGTAGAAACAACTTACTAAAATGACCATCTTACCAAAGATATTATATATCTTTAGGATTGTCCCATTAGAAATTAATAAAGCATGGCTATCTAGCCTTGAGAGAATGTGTTCTAGATTTCCATGGGGTATCGGAGTCCCAGAAGTGCAACTAAACAGATGATCTTGGCAAGGATGTGTGGGGCGTGGTCAGTCCCTAGCTTTGTTTTTTCTTACTAGGCTTGTATGATACAACATATGGGTATTTTGCTCACCGGTAACCCTGGAAGGGCAAACCTTGCAGGGACCCTTTTTATTTATCAATTGATTTTGGGGCATGATGTTTTTTTTTTTTTGTTTTTTGGTGTAAGATATTTATTGCACATTGTCACATAAGCAAAGTACGCTTTCGTCGCCTACAACCATATGAGGCCGGCTACACATTGACATGAGTTGGTAAATGTGTTGATTGTCATACACAGCCCATCAGCCGACAACCTTAGGTCCAGCGGCGTTTCGTGAAATAACAGACATGTGTGAATCAAGACAATGCTGTAATCGCTGCCAGATACGTTCTTGTTCTTACATTTTGTACATTTTATATGGAACTATAGTAAAATAAAGAAACAAATTAAGAAAACCCCTAGAACTCAAGGCACTGTGTCACAGCATTCTCCCCCCCCATAACACAACAAATATCAATATTCATCTTCATGTGGCTAGATTCAACCCATCACTTCAGAAGCATCTTGCTCTGATGAATTTGTTAGCAAGTATTGTCTGAAATGAGCCCAGTAATCTCTGGGGCGTGAGCCTGCTGGCAATTCTTCCTCGTACGTGGCGAGTGTGTCACAGCAATATGTTAAATCCTCCAGCCAGTTTTTCATCTTGGGCTTCAATTTACTGCTCCAATGTAAGGACACTCTCCGCTTTGCCATTAAGAGAGCTACTACACAAAATGTACGCCTCTGAGCTCTTAGCTGCGGCACTATACCTAATAAACAGAATTTGGCCGTACACTGCAAAGATGCCCCCAGTATGTCATTAAGGGCCTGTACCACTCGCTCCCAGTAATGCGCCACAGGGCGACATTGCCATGCTAAGTGCATAAAGTCTGCATTTTCCTGCCCACATCTAATACAGTTGGAGGTGTCTCTTAAGCCGTACCTGTGTAGTCTGTGTGGCGTATGATACATTTGGTGGAGATATTTATAGTGGATGATCCTAAGGTTGCCATTAGGCGTAAGCAAGCCCGTCAGTAGGCAGGTGGTTTCCCATTCCTCTTCCGAAAGTGTATCTTCTAATGCCTTGCTCCAATTTTCCCTTATCCCCTCAGTGTTCCCTCCAATGTTTGTCTGCGTGCTAGTGTATAACCTGGACACTAAATGAGAGGCTTTGGGTGTTGTGAGAACCAGCTGTAAAGGGGCTAGCGTCTGAGGTTCTTCCGGAAAGGTGCGAAAATACTCTTTCATCGCCCTTTGCAACCTATAGTAGTTGAAACTAAACAGCAGTGTTGTGTTGCTAACATAATCTAGCTTGTCAAGGATCCGAAATATTCCATCTTTATATAAATCACCCATTCTGTCTATGCCAGCGTGCCTCAGTACATCCATTCCAACCTGCTCCTGCGTAACTGATAGGGCCGGGTGGTGGGCTAGTGGGAGTGCAGGTGCGTAGAGTGGCAGGCTGTGTGCTACCTTGCCCAATAGTCTCCACGCTTCAGTTGTGGTGTTGACCGGGTTGATGTCTCGCGCATGTAACTTAACTCTCTTATGCGGCAAAATACTGGCCAGCGGGATTGGGTCCGCATCACCCGCTTCCACCGCAACATGCGTTAGGAAAGGTATCTCATGGTACCAGTAATGCGCAAATTGCGCCTGAGCGCATAGGTAATAAAGATAGAGATCTGGGACCTTGAAGCCTCCCTTAGCATATGGTAGTGTCATCGTGTGTAAGTCTAACCTGGCTTGTTTCCCCGCCCAAATTAGGTTTAGCATGAGGGTTTTGATGTTACGGAACACCTCTGCAGGAGGCTTGATAGGAATGTTGTTGAACAAGTAAAGGAACTTGGGGAGCAGTACCATTTTCACAATGGCAAGTCTGTCTGCCAGTGATAGCGGCAGTTTATTCCACCGTTTGATCTTATCTTCCAGTGAGGATATAGCTCTCCCGTAGTTAGAACGGATAACCAATTCCGGGTCCCTGTGGAACCATATTCCCAAGTATCTGGTCGGTTCGTCTTGCCATTCTAGAGGATAGTCCAGGGCTGTTGGGTGAGTACCATCTGTCAGTGTCAGAATAAGGGACTTAGTCCAATTTATCTGAAGCCCTGAGTACTGGCCAAATTTTATATATTCGCGCAATAATGGGTTAAGATGCTGTTCCGGGTTTTTCACATACAGTACCATATCGTCTGCGTACAATGATATGTGTATGGGGCCTGTTGGGAGTTGTATGGCTGAGTAGTGGTGATGTTGTCTAATTTTGCAAGCCAATGGTTCAAGTATGAGGGCAAACAGCATAGGGGAAAGCGGGCACCCCTGCCTGGTACCGCGACAAATTGCGATTGGGTCCGAGAGATGTTTGTTTATCCTAATGCGTGCAGTTAGGTTCGTGTATAGCATCGTTATCCATCCAATAAACAGTGGTGGAAAACCCATTCGTATAAGTACTGCGTGTAGCCAGTCTATCGTATCAAATGCTTTGGCCGCGTCTAATAAAACTGCTACAGGCTTTATTTCAGGTGCTAGATAGTGCGCTAGGGTGAACAACGTGCGGGTGTTATGTGTGGTCGATCTTTCCGGTATAAAACCGGATTGGTCGGGCCTAATCACCAGCGGCATCAGCGGTTTCAGTCTGTCAGCCAATAAGCTTACTATAATTTTAGTGTCTATATTTATGAGCGAGAGAGGGCGATAGGAATCACATTGTTCCTCGTCCTTGCCTGGTTTTAATAATGCAATGATCAGTGATTCCCTCATAGATGACAGTAGGGTTTGTGCCTCATGTGCCGTTTCATATAGCTTTACCAGATGTGGAGCGAGTAATTCCGCGAATGTTTTATAAAATTCGACTACGAAACCGTCTGGCCCTGGAGCTTTTCCGTTCGGTAGCCGCTTAATGGTGTCTACAACTTCTTGTACTGTAATGGGGCGAGCTAGGTATTCCCTATGTCCGTCTGCCAACCACGCCAGTTCCACATCTGCCATGTAGGCCAGCATTTCTTCTTGTGGTATCAACGGTCGTGCCTCATATAAAGAGCCATACGTGCCCATGAACTCTCCCATAATGTTCTTAATGTCATGTGTGAGTGTGCCCGCCTTGGTTTTAATCGCTGTGATGTGTTGTGGTGCTCTGCCTGTACATATCTTTTCAGCTAGGGCCCTGCCCGGTCTTCCACCCTCCCCATACCTCCTTGCAGTTGTGCGTTTGAATATATATTTTAGCTCGTCCGCTGCAAATTTTCGATGTTCTGTCAGTAGCGCCTGTATGTCGCCCAACAAGGCGGTGTCCCCAGTTTGTGTGTATCGCCGTTCCAACTCTTGTATGGCATCCTCACGAGTCTTTAATTGCTGCCTTATATCTTTTAAAATACCTGAGGTCGTGCTTATGCACACCACCCATATTGTGGCTTTGAAAGCTTCCCATAGCAGGCATGGGTCTTCTGTGGTGGGGGAATTTAGTTCAAAATAATCTAACACTGCTTTCTGGATGGTGTCGACATATAATGGGTCACGCAATGCTTGTGCATTAAAACGCCATGTGAACAGCGGTGGTACATAGTGAGGGATTTGTGCCTCCAGGAGCATAGGGCTGTGATCCGAAAGTGTCCTGGGGAGGTGCTTTATATTGACTACCCATGATAGTACATCTTGTGTGCCCAGCCAGTAGTCCAGCCTAGACCAGCTGTTGTGAGTTGCATTTATGTGCGTCGCCACTAGTTCCCCCGGATGTAACACCCTCCACATGTCGCCCAGATGTAAGTTTTCCATCGCATCAGTGAGCATCGCCCTTGCCTTCACATGGGGTTCCATCGTGTGCAGTGCTCTGTCCAGTCCCTCTGTTAACGTTACATTAAAATCGCCGCCCCATATTATATGTTCAGCCTGTATATCTGCAAGTGCGTGCCATAGAGTCTCATAAAACTGAGGGTCGTCTACGTTAGGGCCATACGCGTTAACCAAGGCAACCTAATGTTGCCGCACCTTACCCACGACAATGACATACCTGCCGTCTGTATCTTTGTGTATGCTCGAAATCTGGAAGTGTGTCCCTTTTCTTATCAGTATGCTAACCTCTCTTGAGTATGTCGAGTAGCTTGAGCTAGTAACTGATTCCGCCCACCTAGTGCCCAATGTTGACGTGCTGCTAGGCGCCAAGTGCATTTCTTGCAGGAAGGCAACGTCTACGTGTGACTTGTCAAAGAACGCAAACATTTGCCTTATCTTCTTTGGGTTGACTAAGCCTCTAATGTTCCACGTGATGAATTTTAGTGTATTCTGTTGCGTCATAGCGCTAGGTCTGGTTGTTTACCGTCCATGCTGGATCCCGCTATATCAGACAGCTCGTAGACCATCTGCCTAAGTGCACATGACATTATAAATCTTCCAGTGATGAGTAAAATAGGAACAACAGTACAGTTGGTAATTAAAGAGGTCGCAATGCTTCTCAGACACAGTGCATCTATTTGAACATTTCCCAACATCCCTTCCCTCCCTCCTCCCACTTCAGCGCCCAAACTGTGCCAAAGCCATCCCTGTATTAACATCAAACCAGTATCGTAACTTAAATTGGGGCACACCCACTTGGGGGTGTCGCCAGGTGCACACGTCTCCACCCACATAGTGGATGTGGACGGATGCTCAGATCATCGCAGTATTCATCATTTCCTCTTCTTCCCCTTCCCCTCCCGCCATATGCATGTAGTCAAAACATAGATTGCAGCAACATTGTCTCTATGTATAGTACATATTTGTGCAGTACATAACGGATCTCCCATGTGGGCCTACCCCTGCAATATTATCCCCAGTGCAGTGGCCTAGAGGCTCATCGTCATATGATGTCTTTATATATACATTGTGGATCCCCCCCCAGGAGCCAACCACATTTGCCTAGCTCAGGGGATTGCTATGTTACTCACTGTTCAGTACCGTTGTTCGTGCACAGCGTGTCTTTATCGATCACTCGCTTGTTTCACGCATGGTCTCCCAGTCTTCTATACAGTGCATGTGATGTCTCCCGTGAATGCCCATTTCCCATAGTATTGTCTCTAAATCACTTGAAAAGGGCGTAGTATCAAATTGCCGCCAGTCTCATGGAACCTCGCCAAGCCTTGTATGTCTCAGCCATTAATCACCTCAGTCGTTGTCACTCATCCTGTATTCTCGTTCCTGTGCCTTGTGGTGCTTTCCCAGTTTCCTGATATAGTCCTGCGCAGCCTGTACAGTCGGGAGAATCACAGGCTTGCCCGCGTTGGTGATTTTCAGTTTTGCGGGGTACAGCATTGCATATTCGACTCCCAGCTCCCGGAGTTTCTTTTTCACTGGGGTGAATTCTTTTCGCGCCAACTGCACCGCCATGGTGTGGTCTGGATAGAATTCCAGGGTATTCCCTTGATATGCGACTGTGCCCTTTTCTCTTGTGAGTCTGAGGACTGTGTCCCTCTCCCTGTAGTTTAGCATACGGGCAATTATCATTCGTGGGGCAGCACCCGGTTTCGGGGTGGGCGCCAGAGAGCGGTGCGCACGTTCGACGAGGAAAACCGCTGAGAAGCTCCCTGCATCAAATATATCCTTCAGCATTGTCTCTACGTAGGTCTACATCTTGCCTGTGCTTGTAGATTCCGGCAGTCCCGAAATACGGACGTTATTTCGGTGAGACCTCGCTTCTTGGTCCTCCACCTTCGCACGTAGGCCCTCCAGAGTCTTTTCGATGCTACCGCACGCTTTTGTTGTGCTCTTGGATTCATCCTCCACTTTAGAGATCCTTTGCTCAGCCTCCACCAGCCGCTCGTCGTGCTTTTCGAGTTTCGCTGCCATGGTGTCCACTCGCAGCATCACGTTGTCCAGTTTATTGTTCATCTCTTGCAGACTTTGTTGAATTGCCCTCAGAACCTACCTACCGACCTTACCTTCCGGACCCAAGCCAGAAAGACTGCTGGAACCTGCTACGGGTTACTCAAATCTTGTAGGAAAGTAATCCCTCTCCTACCCCCCCAGTCGCGCCTTATGCTGATCCAGGGCTTAATCCTGTCCAGGCTGGATTATAGCAACGCCATCTACCTGGGCGCCCCGGAATCCACCTTCCAAATTCTGCAAAAGGCTCAAAACGCCGCCGCCAGACTCCTAACAAGCACCCCGGCCAGATCATCGGCCAAACCCGCTCTTAGGAAGCTACACTGGCTCCCGATCAAGGAAAGGGTCACGTTCAAGGCCCTCTGCCTGGCCCATAAGGCCCTCCATAACACCGGCCCCCCCATACTAAACAACTGGATCACCCCCTACAGACCCACGAGAGCGCTCCGCTCAGAGCACGGAAACCTTATCACGATCCCCAAGGTGAAAAAGGCCCGGATAGGCGGCCGTCGCTTCTCGGTAAACACCGGACTCAAGTGGAACGCACTCCCCCTGAACCTCAGAACAGAGCCTGATCTACTCCGGTTCAGAAAAACCCTCAAAACTCTCCTCTTCCCCTAAACCGGTCTCCTACCTACCCGCTCCCCCCCCATGAGTTACAAGGTCCTAGCGCTGGGATACCCCCGTGGTGACTACGCGCTCTACAAATCTTTAAAATAAATAAAATAAAATAAGAACCGAATCCATGCCGGTCCCGTTGGTCACCTCTTGCTCGCCCTCCACGTCCGAAGTGGCCACGTTACTTTTAGCCTGCTTCCTAGTTTCAAAGGGCAGTTTAGTCTGCTGTTTGTCTGGTTTCCCCATCACGCTAGGACTTGTTGAAGGGCTTCCACGCTGTGTCCCTGGGCTTATTATGGACGTGTTTCCCGCAGTATGCCGATTACTACGCTGAAGTGTTCTTGCCGCCCACTGCGAAGTAGGTCTATGCATTTGACCATCCGCAGACCCACATTTCCGCCTAGCACCTGTTCCTTCACTGTTCGTGTATTCTGTTAACAGCGCAGTTATGTCTCTCACACATCCCCGCATGCCGTGCCAGGCACTGTGTGGCGTGTGCCGGTAGAACTTGGCTGAAGTTTGATCATGGAATTGGCAGCTCCTATTAACTCTTAGCAACGTAGCACACACGGGGGGAGTGCAGCCCAGGCCCAAGCTGTTGTTGTTAAATGAGTGTCTGTTTGTTTGTTTTTTCCCCCTGTTGTTGTCCTTCAGGCCATCAGCCAAGTCTCAGCAGTTAGGAGCCTTGCATCCGTTGCCGCTGTATATGTGCTATATTATGTGCGCGCTGTACACACCCCGGTTGTTGCAGTGCCCGCCGAGTTAAGCGCCTCGCATTCGAACACTCTGTAATTTTTTCTTCACGCTCCGCCGCCTCTGCCCTGCCGCTCCACCCGCGCGCATACCTCTCCGTTCGCCCAGAAGCAGCCCTGTGTCTTCGCAGTCTCTGTATTACCGTGTGTCGCTGCAACGTCCGTGCGTTCCACCGCCGCCGCCATTTTGTATTACCTGGAACGCAGCATCTTCCGCAGCCCTTTCGCAGTTCCCGGTAGAGTCCAGCTTGTTGACCTCGTCTGCAATCTGTCTCCGCATCATTTGGGCAGCAGCCCTGCAGCCTGTGGTTCGAATTGGGTTGGTCATCGCCCGCATTGCCGGCGGCTCCGTGCGTTGGGCGCGGCCATTTTGAATCGCCACTCGCCTCCTCTACGGTTTTCGCCGATATTTTCCTCTGAGGTCGTTTCTGCAAAGATTTAGCTCCAGAAGCTTATTGACTACATCTTCCGATTACCAAATATCTATTAGGCGTCCTTTTGGCAGCAGGTTTGGGGGTACAAAGGTTGCTTTTCCTGCACCCGTCCGGCGGAGCTGACTCACACGCCAGCCATCCCGCAGTGCATCTCTAGCGCCCCATGGGGCATGATGTTAAAGGCTTTCTAGCCAACAATATTGAACCCAGCAATTATTGAAAAAAACCTAATTTTAGGTCCTAAAGTCTGCATATAAGGTTTGGCTACAGGTTAAATGTATAGCCAGTATACCCAAAGTGACAATATACATGCCTATGATGGCTTTAGCATTTCTCCCTGTAGTGTTCCAAGATCAAGTAACATCTATATGGGTACAGCAGGGTGTGACATCCCTGGGGAATCTGTATATATATGGACATTTTTGTTAATTTGATGAATTACAGAAAAAATACGGTTTGCCAGGGGTGATATTTTTAAGTATTTACAGCTTTGCGATTTTCTTCTTAAAAACATGAAAGATTTAAACGTGGCAATTCAGATCCCTCTGCTGGAAGATATAAAATGATAAACTAAAATTGGTTTAATATATCAGCTATTGTTACAGGAGTTACCAGACGATTTGGAGGAACAAAATTGCAAGTGGGAGACTACATTAGGAGTGGAGTGGCCTCACATTCATGAATCTTTGGAGTTAGGGAACAAGGTCCTTTAAACATCCAGTTTGAAGAGCCAACATTTTATAACAGTTTCAACTTATACCATTCACCGTCAAATGTTGCGAAATGGGGAGGAAGTTTTTGGGGCAAATCCAATAGGTGTGGGGCTCAGTTGCAAGATAGTCTCCATACATTTTTTTCATGCCCCAAATTGGATATTTTTTACAGGGGATTGATAGTTTTTTTGGATACATTTTAGGCGCATATATTCAAATAACGCCTGTATTGATGATTTTCGGGTTCAATGAATATAGGTGCAACAATGAAATCTAAATGCAAGGGGCATATTTATTGTTTCCGGTTGTACACCCGGTTATGCACCACGTCTCAGCGGTCAAGCGCGGATCCACCTACATTCGCAGTGTGGAAAGCTAGGTTGTTTCCAATATACAACATGGAAGTCTCTGTGTATGATCTCAAAGGGTCTAGGAAAAGAGGCTGGGGACGCAGGATTTGGCCCCCAGTTACCACCTGGATGGAGGGGACAGGAGGATAAAGCCTGGATGGGTATGCTAGCCCGAGGTTGGTCTGAGCCCCTATGTCGGTTTATTAACTTTTAGGTACTTACAGTTTAGTTTTTTTGTTCTGGATGAATTTACAATTTGTTGGGGGTTGGTTTACTTCTCTTTTTTAATTGATGCTGCTAATCCTAATATGACTGAGGTGTAAGGAGTGTTTATGCTGCTATACATACATGACATTGTATTATACAATATTGACAGTTTAGATTATGAATGTAATATTTGCAGACTTGGCTTTGTATATTTATATATAAGATGTATTTGTATGGTTAAAAATATTTTTTTTAAAAAGGAAAGACTTTTGTCAAACAACAAACTATAACTTTGGAAGGCTATGTGGATGAAGTAAGGGTCTTGGCATAATCAAAGTGAATGTGGGGTGTCTCTGTCTCTAAAATCTTATTCTTGGAATTTAAATTCTCTGAGTTACTTCCTAAATAAAATGTGTTCTGCCTCATTTGCTCGGAGTCTCATCTTCATTTCTGTTCTCTTAAGCTTGTTTCTAGAAGGAAACCACTTTATTTGGACATGTGCAGGCAAGGAGAGGATTTGAGCACAGGCAAAGAGGCCATCTCAATCTACACTTGCTAATAGTTCATATAGAAGCACTTTGTCTAAACTTTCTAAGATCATTTGAGAACGGTGAGTCCTACATAAATCCCACGGTTGACCTATAATAATAGAAGTCTATCTATAGGGCCAAAGGGGCAGAATGACTAAAGCATTCAATTAATATTATTAGGATGGGATGCAACAATAACTTAAATTGATATACAGTTCAGAGCTAAAGTACATGATGTTGCAAATAACTGTTTCCTCGAAAGAGCAAACATGTTTTAACTAGAAGTCACAAAATGTAGAGGTCAAATATTAAAAAAGGAATTGAAGTGTTCTCAATGAACATTTGTCAGACCACATTTGGGTAGTTGGGGGGGAGGGGGGTGATCAGTGCAGACAGAGACTACTGGGCCACAACTGTGGTTGGTGCATTCATTGGCTTTGGTGCATGGGATCCCTCCTGCAATGGATCTGGAAGGTGGGCAGAGCACACTTCTTCTGTACTTGACTCTCAGGGTAGTCGGACCAAGCAGTCAAATACTTCTCATAGAGGTAGTGGAGGGGGGCAGAACTCAACAGCAACCCACAGATAAAATAACATAATGTTCAGCCTAGTGCTTTTCAGTGCTGAACAGAGAGTAATTTACCTCACAGCAAAACAAAATATTAAACAGTTCAATAAAGGGACAGTTACAAGGTTGGAATCTTATCTGCCATCCCTAATGAGAAACCACTATTTATGATTCCTGAAATGTTGTATGGGCATGGACATTAATCAAGCAAAGTTGCAGTTCATGCTGAGTTCATACTGGCTAATGCAAAGGTCAGTTCAGATGTCTTTTGCTGCAAAGAGAAGCATGAAAAAGTCTAATTTTCATAGTGCAGATTTCTCTGCGCGCTGAGTATCTCAGTCAGTTCACAGAAAGGCACTTCTTTTCCAGCTCGATGGAGATTCAACTCTTTTTAAAAAAATAATATTTTCAATCCATTATATTTCCATTTTAATTGCTTTTTAAAAAAAAAACACAGTCCTAAAAACAAGCAAAAAGTTTAGACAGTGGTTAACTTATTCATCAAATTCAGTACATACTTCATCATTACCGATCTAAAATCCATAACAGTTCATTAAAGTGCAAATGCTAGAAAATTTGAGGTTTGACCCCAATATAAAACATCATTCTTCCATGTATACCAACACAGGCCCACATATCTCCATGCCCAATTTCCTTTTCCGAGAGCCTTTTAGAGCATATAGACTATGCTCTAAATTGAAGATGGTAAGAAATCTGACCCTCCCTAACTCAAAAGTCGGAGCGACTTTCTAGAGCCACATTGAAGCAATCCATAATCTGTCTATGGCTGTCGCTAAAAAGATCCAATATCGGAATTTATAAACCAGCTGGTCACACCTGTCACTCTCAGCCACACCCAACAACCCATGAATAGCGGACAATCTTACTGGAGACCCCATGATTTCCGCTAAGAATTTCTATAGGAGTTCCAGAACGTTACTTAGGTGCCTACATGAAAAAAAAATGTGCACAATGTCTCATTATTCCGTTACACAACGAAAACATCTTCCATCATTTGCCCCTCCCCATTTTAACAACCTGGTTGGAGTATAATAGAGGTTAAACACGGTCTTATAGTGTTGTGAGCGAAGACTGGCAGACATCAATAGAATATTGCTGGCCACCTCAATAGAATATTCCACCCGAGTGACTTGGCACCCTAACCTATTGTCCCACTTAGTGTTGTGTATATCCAAATCACCACCCTTAATGTCTAATAATAAATTGTATAAAGCACCGATGCACGCGTTTTTTCTCACTGCTTTGACTAAAGGATTCAATTTGAATTTCCATCGGCTTTTGCATAAATAATCACAAATTTGTAAATATTAAAAAAATTCGGATCCAGGGAGGCAATATTTCTCAGCTAGCATCTCAAAGGACATCAAGGCCCTGTTAACCTAAAGATCAACAATATATAGGATATCTTTAATTTGCCATCTGTCAATGGTCCTGTCCCAAAATATAGATGGCAATAACACTGTAGTTGCAAATGGAGTATACTGGGAGACCCTTTCAAATCTATAGCATTTTCGCACAACTTTCCACACCTTATAAGCGGCATTTAAACCCTTAAACCTGTTTATTTCATTGTAGCTTGGCTCCAGGCTAACAAATAACTGTTTTTTAGCATTGCTGTCCAATAGCATTTGATATATGGAGGGAGACTCAGCAATGCTAAGTGGCTCTGCCCCAGTTAATAATACATTCATATGTTGGAGTATACACACATAGTAATATAAGGTCAAATCCGGCACTGCCCAACCGTCTTTCCTGCAGGGAAGTACCATAAAGCGCATAGCTCTGCGAGGTTTCCCCTGCGCTCATAAAAACCTAGCACAATTTAACTGAAGTCCTGACAGTTGGACACAAGAAATTTCTAGCGGAACAGATCTAAAATAATATAAAACCTTGGGTAATACTAACACTTTAAGAACATTGCATCACCCTACAAATGTAGAGATGTAGACATTCACAACGATCTAATTGTTTCCGTACAGAATTAAAAATATTGTCCCAGTTGATCTCCACAAGTGTCTTTAGACATGTCCTTAATGTGACAACCAGGTATGATACCTCATGCAAAATCCGATGATCACTATAGCCCACTTGATTTAAACACAGAATTTGTGTCTTTGACACATTGAGTTTGTATCCTGAAGCTGCTCCAAACTCAAGCGCCAGCTGTTCTATCTTAGGCATAGCCATCATAGGATTTGGAGTGACCACTGCCACGTCGTCCGCATATGCGAAAACCCCATAGTGCTCTTGTCTCCAGATTACTGATTCTATCCCTGCATTTTGCTCTAACATCATTAATAAAGGTGCAATATATAATGAAAACAACAAGGGGGAACACGGGCATCAATGCCGTGTACCCCGTGTAATATATCCAAGATCTGATTCAATGCCCATTATGCAGATTTTAGCTGTCGGGCGCCGATATAAAACCTGGATGGATGAAATAAAACCTTGTTTAAAACCTAATTGTCGTAATACTGTTCATAAAAATTCACACGCGACCAGATCGATTTTTAGCGTCTAATAAAATCAAGCTGAATTTGATCCCTGAGGTATTAGCTATGTCTAAAAGGGTTACCACCCTATTGATGTGATTAGTTGTACGGTTTCTTAACTTGCCGCCACTTCACTTTTATTCTGACCCCTCCAGAAGTCTTGTTCTGATTACAGCTGACACCCCATACCCTACTAGATCCATTGCGGCTCCTTCAATCGTTTGGCGAGCCAGGTCTGCGCTGCACCTACACCTAGGCAAAGACTGCTGCCAGTCCCATTCCTTGGGTCGACATAGCCTTGACAATTCTATTGCTCACTCCTGTCCTGATGGTGATCTCGCACTCATGAGATCGAAACGCCATTGACCTTTCCAACTAAATCTCCATTCCTTCATTTAATTTTTTTAGAAGTTTTGATACTGTTTCTGTTGTATTTTCAATGCGATGTAACGTTTTTAATGTCACCAGCACTTCCTCACTTCACGCACTGTCCATTCATATGTGAGCACTAGAACTATTTCAAAAGTACTTGATATCCCATTTATGCCGATAATAAATGTGTTGTCTTTTCGCATACCCTGTACCTACCTAGTCCAATTGGGACTACCAAGTCAGATTAATACTGCCTCTAATTCCCTAGTAACCCTCGCTACCAGAGTACCTTTTTGGCCTTCATTAGACCTTTGTTCTATACAAACGCCTAATATTACCCCTGGTCTTACTATTGGGGTCCCCTTGTTTTCTATACATAGACTAAGACTTCTTAAGGCAGGACCTGAAGTCTAATAAGATAGACTGCATGGTCCTTAAAAAGTAGGGCATGTGCAATTCAGTTTTACATTTCCTAACAGTCAAAAAATTCTAACGTTGATTTTCACTGTAGCAAGGCTATCCTCTCTCATATACAAACACTGGGCCCGATTCACAGAATGAACTTAAGAATCAATCCTAACCTTACTACTATTTTGGTATTCACAGAATGCACTTACTACTTTTGGCATTCACAGACTGAACTTACTACTGTTGGTATTCACAGAAGTTAGGATTTTGTCTTAAGACAGACTTAAGACAGACTTAAGACAGACTTAAGAACAGACTTAAGACAGACTTAAGACAGACTTAAGACAGACTTAAGACAAAACCCTAACTTAAGTCTGTCTTAAGTCGGTCTTAAGTTTGTCTTAAAACAAACTTAAGACAAAATCCTAACTTCTGCGAATACCAAAAGTAGTAAGTGCATTCTGTGAATGCCAATAGTATTAAGTGCATTCTGTGAATACCAAAATAGTAGTATGTTTAGGATTGAGTCTTAAGTTCATTTGGTGAATCTGGCAAGCTGAGTTACCTTATTACACTATTAAGTGATGAATTCTGTTTGGGAAAAATAGAGAAATGTTTCTTCTACTACTTTGAATTGTAATTTAAGATCCTCTTTAACTGTAAATTCAGTTTTAATTTACTATTCTAAAAATCCCACATTTAGAAAGTTGTCATTTTCCTGTCAGAACCAAATGTGTCTTTATGCCAGTGTCCATTGTCACATGATTAAGATGGCTCTCCAGTGGTGTAATGGGTATTCCTTCTAGGCAGAAAACAAAGTTAAATGTTCAATGTCGTATACTTGTAAAGCGCACAGCTGCCCCAGCAAAGGGGCGTCCCGGCGCTGTATACCGCTGGGGAACCCATCCTGGCTTTCCCTGTGAGATGGTCCCTCCTGGGCATATCCAAGGTGAAGACAAGCATCCCCGGCGCTGATGGGGCCGTTAGTAGAGATTACGCAAGCTATTGCCTAGAGTTGCTGAGTGGGACCCATGGTTGGAATAGGCACGGAGGCGAGAATTATCGAGTCCGCTGACCATTGCCCAGACCCTGCCGCGTCGGGAATCAACCCTGGTCCCGGGCCGACCTCTGCTTCCAGGTCTGCCGCCTCTAACCAGTGAGCCACACCACTCCACAAAGGGCCTTGGGTGTGGGTCCAGGATGGCCTAGGGGTTTGTAATCAGTCCTTTCTGAGCTTCAGGAAGGGTGCCTACCCCTTCCTGACCTGTGGAGCTGCCTGCTCTGTCACTGGGAAATGGAGCTCACATCTAGGCCTGTCAGCCTTTGATCCCCCTAAACAGATTGGAGCCAAACCCAGGAAAGGGATCAGATTAGACAAAAGGGCATCCCCCACACACAGACTGGCACTGGGTATAAAAGTGGACCCTCACAATCTCTCATCAGAACACCCCTAAACCTGTGAAAGATTCAGAAGAAAGGCTGCCTTGCTGTCTGAGGAAGGAGGACTGGACCTGCTTGGCTTGAACACAAGATTGACAAAAGCCACTCCAACAGTCAGTTGGCTGAACTCCTGTTTGAGCTACAGAGACACAGCAGCAAGTTTACAGAGGCAACCCTGAGACTGCCCAGCTGACCCGCACCACCTGAACCTGCATGAGCCCTGCAGCTACCCTTTGCTGTATTGACTCCTGATCCCCAGAGGGGCCCTTCAGATCCTGGACCCATGGCTGGCAGCAGTGGAAGCTCCGTCAAGAAGAACCAGCATTAGCAAATGCAACAAGTTAGACCTTTGTGATTAATAATAAGGTGTTTTTTGTTTTAAGTTGTGGCTTGGTGAGTAGCTGTGCAATATAAGTTATTAAAACTCTGTTAAAGCGTTCTTACTTGTATATTGAGAAAGACAATATATTGTCTTGTTCCTGGTGATATTATAAAGAGTGAGATTAGCTAAATGGGGGAGGACAAAGAAAAAAACATGTTCCCAATAAGGACAGTGTGAATGCAGATGAGGCCGGTGCCAAAGATTAGGTGAGCTACACCATGTGTTGGCGGCTGCGTCTTGCTCTGACTGGAAAGACATCACACAGCGATAAATGCTGAGTCGCATCTTTTAGGTCCCTTGTGTGCCTCTTCACAGAGGACTTAATGTTCATCCCTGTAGTCTGAAGGGAAACAATTTAAAAGACCCAGAGATTAGTTTATTTTATGGGGGCGAATTATGTCAAAAAGATGAGAGCTGTATCTGTGGAAACAGAAATAAATAAAATGAGGGGGAAAGCAATGATGTGTGAGCTGAGAGGAGGCTGCAATACACGGGGAGGAGAGAGACAGCCTGCACATGCACTCGTAAGGAGTGCTTGTTAGGAAATGCAAACAAGAAGCACAAGTGAAGGGGCTAGGTGCTAGGTGAGCTTCTGGAGGGAATTCTGTTTTTTTTGTTCTGTCCCAAAAAACACACTAAGGAGATGAGAAGGGGATGTGGTGTAGCAGTCAGAGCTGTTTACTTCAGACCTCGGGACCATGTTTCAAGTCTTGGTGTCAGCTCAACATCATGTGATTCTGTGCAAATCATTTAATCTCCCCGCAACTACAAAAAATGAATGTGTAATATAACTGGCGCTCATGTAAAGAGCAAAGCACATTTTATTAAACTGCAAGCATGAGATTTTAACTCATTATAAACTTATAACAATTACCCCTCCCTCACTCGACAAACCACAGAAAACATGGTGAAATCAAACTACTTGCTTCAGGCTGTAAATTGTGTTTTTATTAAACAACTACAGACTGTTTGTGGAGTTTTGCATCAAGATCTCTTGGTTTTTAGCACTGTGTAACAGCTCGGGTGGACTGAGTAAACAGTAAACAGTATGAAATCTGTGTGATTTGGTTCAAAAGAGCGCTGCATAATAAAGGTGTAAAGCAGCCTTTCTTGGCACTCGCAGCAAGATCCTGCCACTGCTGAAAGCAAATCTGCCAAAAGGGTTTGAATTTTGTATTGGAAGCAAATGAGGACGTAAAGATGACAGGGGAAGCAAGTATTAAAAGCCCTTGCTGATGGATGCCTCTTGCACAAAGTGCATTTCAAAAGTGAACAAAGCGGTAGAATCATGTTCCCAAATTCACTTGACACCAAAACTCAAGTTCTAAAAGACATCAGCTATAGCCATTGTAGAAGTCTTGTCTTGGGAATAAACGCCTTAGAGTAAGTGAAAATAAAATAATGTTTACGTGTTAGGCAATTGGTTTGGTAATTTTCAAATCCACTGAAATACATGGATATCCTATGATGCAGTTGAATGGAGTGTATTTAGGGCATATGACATCCTTGCTAGGCCTCTGCTTGATTTGCTTAAAGTGCCCTCCATTCAGACAGCTGAAGAAAGCAAGACTTGCGGAGAGTGGAGAGGATGTGCTGTTGAGGCCAGAGCTGCCAACTGTGGAGCTGAGGAACAAGTTTGAGTCTTGGCATCAGCTTAATATTCTGCAAGCAAATCGCTTAATATTACTGTGCCTACAAAAGTTCCTACGGAGACCTGCCCCTCGCACAAAACAGCCAATACAATGGCATGCTAACCTGTCCTAATAACTAAATATAGTTCCCACTGTTAGAAGCCCTTATCAAGACAAACACCAAAAAGCCATTGCAAAGTAAACTAGCGATCATATCAAACCAAATCAACACAATAGAATGGTAACTATGGTTTAGTAATCGCACATCCATAACATTCAATATAGGGGTCATGTATTAGCTTGTAATCCTTGGAGTATTTTGATTCTCACATGGTATATACATCCCACTGCACTGGAATGTAAAAGACCAAAGTGCAGAAGTTCTTGATCCTTAAATTAAAAAAAATTTATACGGAAGCACATGCTCACGTATATTTCAATATATGAAAAGGTCAATAGGCTATGGAGTGCCAGAAGTACCAAATGTCTTTATCTCTGCTTCCGTCCACCAGTTTTCACATGACTTGATTGTAAATTAATTACATTTCAAAGGCAGACGACAATTTTTTTGTCAAACAATTACTTTTTTAAGGCTGCAACCAACAGTATATAAAAGCATGAACTATATTTAAGAACAATGAAAATGAGACAAAATATACAAAATAGTTTTTAACAGCTGAAAGGAAATAGAAATCCCCAAATCAGTAATATGTGAACTACTTCAACCTTAATGTGATTATAGGTTGCATTCATAAAAAAGTGGTCACATGCCTCTAATAACCATTTGTTACAGAGTTGAAACCAATAGGGAAAGCTTGCCAACAAGTCTAAGAGTTAACATGCATGAACATCATTGTAACCAATCTCAATCCACACTTAAATTGCTTTAATTTGATCTTGTGCTGAAGGGAGAAAGTACTGTTCCAACAACCACCATCTAAATCAAACTAAAAATCAAAGGTTTAAATGACTTGTCATGACACACTAAAATTCTATTACTCCGGTCTCGAATACCTTTCAAAAAGGATTGTCCCCCATCATCACACCAGATCACTCTGTTTGGGCAGTTCTCTTTTGGTGGTGATCCCCAAATTTAGAAGGAAATGGTGGGGCAATAGCTCTTATTCTTACCTGGCAGCTAAAGACTTGAATTATGCGGGCCACTGAGGACATTTCTGACTTTAACACCATCGCTGCTGCAGCAATTCCCCTCCTGTGCTGCAGATGCTTGATTCCCATTGTTCATGATGAGCTCAGCTCATCATCAGCACAGCTCAACCGTGCCTCATGACGAGCTGAGCTCGTCATGAGCATCGAAGAGGTTAAGCGCCTACTCAAAACTTGGCTTTTCAACTCTGCACCATAAACGATAAGTACTTAATATAGCACCGTAACACTGAATGAGTAGCTGGTGCACTCTACAAATCCATAGATAGATAGATAGATAGATAGATAGATAGATAGATAGATAGATAGATAGATAGATAGATAGATAGATAGATAGATAGATAGAAGGATAGAAAAAATACTTTAGACTGACTCTTTGTTTCTTGCTTAAACTGTATTAACTAACATGATATCCATGAGTTCAATAAGTAGGGAATTCAAATTCATAATAGGAACAATAATCACATAAACAAATGGTATGTAGATCAATACTTGACAAATCAATATATGTATAGCTGTATACGAAAATCCACAGAATAGATGTAAAGAACTTATTCTGTGAATAAAACAGTTAGCACCCTGTCTGTGTTCAGCCCCTTGTTGACTGCTGTGAGTCTGATAATCTATCTTGCTTCAAGTCTTCTTAGGGTTAGGGTTCTATTACCACCCCTCAAGTTGCTCTTTAGAGTTGCAACACCAAGAAATTTCAAATATTCATTTTTGCAGTTAAGGAATGAACAGTGTTATAATGAACTGCTAAAGGATAAATCACATTCATGTTTCTTAATAAGGGTATGTGGAAGTCGAAGAGTTTTACTCTGTGGAATTCCGTGGAGTTACAATAAAAATTCCATGAGATTTCAGCATATTGCACTGCTTGCTCTGAATTTTAGTGCTTGAGCTTGTTCTGCATTGTAAAATCACCGCGAGCACCACCATACGCCATAATAGAGGGCGCTGCTTCTTGCTGCGGCTCGAGTAGATTTTCTACACAAGCAACAGCTTTCTCAATACGAATGGTAGCGATCTGCCGTGACCACCCGTATTGAGAAATCATGGCAGGACTCATCCTAGTGATCAATTTTTCTTGCTCACACTTGCCAAATTAACATTGACGAGCCATGCGTGAAAAAAACTTCACCACTGGTGGTTCGCAGAGTATTTCCAGAAATCTGCACTCCAGGCGGAGCACAGAGTGGGCAAAACTGTGCGAATTCTGCCGGCAGATCAGAGTTTATTGCCCAACCCTCTTTCTTATAGCTCTAATATTTTCTTGAATTCTGTCCTTTAAGGGTCTAATGGTACTGCCTATATAGATCTGGTGGTATTCACAAATAATGCTGTATACCACATTTTTTTGCATTACAATTTATGAAGTGTTCCACAATGTACTTCCTATTTGTGTTGTACTGAAAACAAGTTGTTTTATCTATTATAAATTGGTACACATTACAATACCCACATTTGTAAACTCCCTTAGGGCATTCAGGTATCCATGTTCGACTGCTCACATTTGACTGTGGATCCAAGAAATGATAACATGGTATGTTCTGTAGTGTTTCATCCATAATATGTGTCAACAATGGGTCTTGAGGTACAATATTAGCTAAAGTGGTATCCACCCGTAATAAATGTCAAAGCTTATATACACTATTGCACACAGAATGACTTAAACAACTATGTCGGTGTGATAACTGCATTTCTGTTTGTCTTACTTTGTTTACATTTCCTATTCAGTAGAAGAGTATCCTGTTACACATTCATTATTTTACGCCGACTCCTAGTTAATAATTCATTTGAATAGCCCCAGGTTGCAAACCTTTCCTCCAGTTAAACTAGTTCTGTAAGGAGCTGCTCGTCATTGCTACAGTGACATCTCAGTCTTGTCATTCCTCCAAATGGTATGGCTCTAATCTCTGAATTGGGGTGTCCACTGGTAGCATGTAGTATGAAGTTGCATGCCATGGGTTTCTTGTATAGTTTAGATTCTATACTTGTACTATCCTCATATGAAACAACATCTAAACATTCGATTCGTGATTTTTATTAAAATGATAAGTAAATTAAATATTGTATTTTTTTGTTATTGAGGTACTGCATACGTTGGAAAAATAGAGCTGAGTCACCAGTCCAAATCATGAATACATCGTCAATGAATCTGCAGTATTTGTTCCGAGAGTTCTGGTGGGCAGAATGTCTAAATGTGTAGCCTTTCAAACATACCCATGAAGAGATTATCAAACAATGGGTAAAATGTTGATCCCATTGCAACTCCCTGTACTTGAGTGAACCATTCACTATTGTGTATGAGTACCTTATTTTCCAAAACTACTCTGATTAGATTTATTAACATATTTGTGTGTTGCATTAAAATTGAATCCCTAGAGTCCAAGAAATAGTGAACTGCTTGTGATCCCCTCTCTTTTGGGATGCAAATATATAATAAACATACATCGGGTTTTACAAAGATATTTTCTTCTGTCCAACCAAAATCTGCTAGTTTTGACCTCAGATAGTTGCAGTCTCTCAAACCAGCGTTTCCTTTCTCCATGCCCTGAGAAAGATATTGGACTTGCTGCCATTCAAATCACAATAGACAGTAGTCTATTCACTAATTACAACATGATTTGATTAGGCAAACAACCTTTACCTGGATGTACCAACATATCTTATAAATCATCTTCAGAAGGTGCAGAATTGGGCATCATGCATGATTCTTAAACTTCCCTGATATGCACACATAACAGTGCACCTAAAATGTCTGCCCTGGCTATCTGTGTAAAAACAGATTATTTTAAAATCTCCCACATTTGCACAAAGAGCCTTCTATAGGACAAGCCCCAAGATTTTAAGTGCCATATTTAAAACAGTATAACGCCAACAGAAACCTAAGTTCATCTAACTGCAATCTATGTCACATCTCAAAAGTTAGGAAAGGCAGGAGATCCTATGGATTTCTGACAGCAAAGGCATGGAACGACCTGCCAGTGTCCTATGATTTACAAACACTGAAGAGCTCTTCAGGAAACAGTTTAAAATGTCGCTGCTTTTCAGACGTTAGTGTGCAAACGTATGTCAAGTCTTGACTTGGGCAGTGAATACATTTGTATTTTTTTTACTGTAGACAGGATGTTTGCCTTGTGGAAATCATATACTCAGTTCAATGGGCTTATGTTGGTTATATTAACAAGCCAATGATAAAGGCTATGTGCATGATTGTTTACTATGTAAAGTTATGACAAGGGCAGGAGGCCTGACATACCCTTTTCAGAGGGACATGGGGCACGCAGGGGCTACTGGGCCCAAATGTGGCGGCTGAGGCCTTTTACTCCTGATTTCCCAGAGCCCAGCCTACTATGGATTCTGAGCAACTGGGCCAATTAACCCTTCTACACTTAACTCTAAGTGGTAGACGTGGTCAAGCAGTTAAGTTTCCTAGTGGGCACGGGGGGAGTATGGATAAAGATCAATGAACACAAGCACACAGCTCAAAATGCATGCTACAACACCAATACATCACTGTCCAGACAAAAACTCGCTTTAATAACTGTAACTTTATTTTGAAGAGCACGGAGGAGGTTAGGGCTATTAATACAGAAGTTTCAAAATGGTATATTGG
This sequence comes from Lissotriton vulgaris, assembly GCF_964263255.1. Lineage (NCBI taxonomy): Eukaryota > Metazoa > Chordata > Amphibia > Caudata > Salamandridae > Lissotriton > Lissotriton vulgaris. The sequence goes on from NC_141696.1 coordinate 784,071,680, forward strand.
TCTCAGAAAAAGTGGATCCATTCCTTAACACAAATATGAGCTTCGTACTCTAATAGAGAATTAATATTCTGATGTACTGTTTCTTACAGAGACCTGGCTCCATGACTGCTGAGCACCCATCATTATCCAGGCACTTCCGCCTGGATATTATATTTGGAGAAAAGATCCTATACATAAAAAGGGTGGAGGTACTGCCATAATTTTAAAAGAGGCTTGCAAAGGTGTGTACAGCCCCCTTAATATACTGGAGTGTGACAATCTGGGCATTACCATTAACTTTTCCCCTACCTTCTCCTTTTCTGGAATTTTAATATATAGATCCCCTAGCTCATGTACAGGGTTCGCGGAAGTTCTACCAGAGATACCAGCTGGCCATACCACAGAAAAAACAAGTTTTACTTTATGAGAAGTCTACAATATTCACATTGAAGAAACTAATATTCAACTGGTTTCAAATATCCTAGAGGATTTAGATTGTATCCGCCTCACATAAAAGGGTGGAATGGCCTTCTCATGTTGAAGGCCATCTCATAGACGGAGTTTCAGCAATGAGTCAAACCTTAAAATAAAGAGTCTTCGCCCAATGGTCTGGACCGATCATCCCCTTATTTCAATCATTTTGGTGAGCCCTGCCTCATTGGCAGATGTTAAACACCATACAAGCCAAGGCCGAAGATGGCCAAAACTCAGGAAAGAAAACTGGCTATCCACACTGTGAGAAGTTGGCCTGATATGCAGTGCTCACTATTCTAGTGATCACTATGTATCAGTCCAAACAACCCTTATTGATGATTGGTTGTAAGTCAACCATAGACCAGCTATCCTAGTGGCATGGACAAGAGCAGTCTTTAGGCTAGACTCTAGAGGGTGTGTTAGGCCAGCTGTTATACCATCACATATACCCCTTGAACACCAAGTGAAAGGACACCACACAAGTTGTTATGAAAATAAAAGTATATTTATTTAGAACACAACAGCCCTGGACTCTTTATGAGGACAGGGCGCTAAGCACAATACAAAGCTCTTATGAAAATACTGAAAGTCGCACAATTTACACAAATGCCCGAGGGGCACGAAAAACCATATACTCTAAAAGTGGAATGCGAAATTACTAGCAGGTAAGTACTACTCTAATAGGCTTTAGGATCACTAGGACTGGACTACTGAACCTTCAGATTACTAGCAGCAGGCCTAGGGAGATCGGGTGCAGAGTGTGCACTCTCACGCGGGATGCGGGACAAAGTCTATGGATGCTAGGAATTACAAAGTTAGTGTTATCGGACGAATCCGACTAGGTAGAGCTGAAACGAAAAAAGATCTGGACCCTTGGATAGTGAGGCTATGCTGGAGCACCGAAATGCTGAGGTTACCTAGCCCAGGGGCTGCGGCTGCATAGGTCTGGAAAGACGTCGGGAATCCTCGTTGCAGTCTATGGAGCCTGAAAGAAGAAGTTGCTGGCAGGCGACCAGTGAAGAGATTCGGATGGATCCAAGCCTGGATCGAAGATGGAGGATACCTGTAAGCAGAGGGGACCAAGTCCTGAATCACTAGCCAGTGATCAGATGGGCACCAGGATGGCACCGGATGGAGTCACCTCGACCAGGTGAGTGGGCGACGCTGGGCTCTGCAGTCTCACAGACCAGGAGGCGTTGTCGGCGACCAGGATGGAGGTGCGAGCTGTCCCACAAAGGTATCTGCTGTCGACGTTGCTGGACCCAGGATTTGGGCAAAAAGTCTTGGCAAATGCAAGTCCACGCAGTAGACTTAAAATGGCGTCTGGAGTGGACCAGGAGGGTCCGGGGTGCTCCTCTTTTGGAGGGGAGCATGGGCCAGTCTGGAGCAACCAGACCAGTGGTGTTGTCGTCGTGGAGCGTCGTCAAGAGGGCGACCAGCCAGCAGGCAAGTAGCCGGACAACACGGTGAGCAGCAAAGAGCAGAAGGGCCCCACGCAGATCTGGTGGATGCTGGGGGGCTGGACTCCGGTGCTGGAGCTGCTCAGGGTCAGGGATTCTCGAACCCCAAAGCACTCACTCGAGGATCCCTCGGCGGTCGTGCTGGATAAGCGCCGTGCAGTTCTGAAGATGGCCGGTCCCTCGAGGTCTCGTCACACCCACGGATCTCCGCTGAGCTGACGATGTAGGTAGAGGTCAGAGGTGCCAGGGAAGCCGGGTCTCGTCGTGCTGGTCGGTCGGATTCTGGAGGAAGGACGTGCAGCAAACCGCAGTGTTCTTAGATGGTGCCTGCGGGTGCAGTGTGACTACTCCTTAGTCACAAGGGAGAAATCTTAGGAAGAAGTCTTGAGTTCCTTTCGTAGAAAGTAGTTTCAGGATTCAAAGATGATCTAATTTGGAAGGGGGCCCGCTCCTATCTTTATACTAGGAAAAGGGGCTGGCACGCGACTAGGTCCTGCCCATGGGTGGGACCAGGAAGGGGGGTGCTTACACCCCTCTCCCATGCCGGACTTTTCCCAGGTCAGGGGCTGGTGTGCCCCTGGAACTGGTTCTAGCCGGCCTATGCATAGTGAGCACCTGGGTGCCACTTGCAGTCACCTTCCTCTAAAGCCCTGCCTACCCAGGATACACAAAACCCCCTCTGGGATGGTGCTAGCACCGCCCCTGACAGGAAACCCTTTATCCAAGCCTCCCTCCCTGGAAGGACTCCCAGCAGCAGGAGGTCAGACTTGTGTCTGTGGTGGCAGCATCCATTTTGTGATGCTGAGGCTTGAGTTAACTTTAACCGGGGTTCCCAGTTACATACATGTCGTGTCCCTCTAGAAGGGTGGTATGCTAACCCCGTCACCAGAATTGGCGAGGGGTTAGTATTCCAATTCGTATGACACCTTACTCGACATGTTTTGATAAAGCGATACCAGAGTTGGCATATAACCGCGAGGATTATAATGCACTTAAGAGTATATGGTACGCGTTATCATGGAACAGCTATTAGGACTTGGTTCAGCAAGCTGCAAACGGGCTCAGCTCATGCCAGAGCACCATCTCACATGATTCCAAGCACTCTGCCTTCAGGATTGTCAAGGCCTGCCATAGGAGTGACTGATAGGAATCTATGTGTCCATTTTAGGGTTAGATATAGGTATACTATATCTAAAGCAAAGGGTGAGTACACCACCTTGCCCCATCTGTCGTGCAGCCAGTTGTGTCAGATTTAGATGGCCAGCCAGGGGTGGCATAATACATGCTGCAGCCCCTGGTAGGCCCTGGGTACACCTATGCCCAGAGTTACAGGGTCTAATAAGGTGGCCCAGTACCAATTGGTAAATGCACCTAAGGTACACATGTCAATTTAGTGAGAGAACAGCAAGGCTGTGGGTCTGATTAGCAGGCCCACAGCCAGAGAAGTCGTAAACCAGTGAAGCAAAAAGCAAAAATCTGGGGTGATCATAGGATTGCAGACCCTACTCTCCTACATGACCCCCCCCCAAACTTTGGGACAATAAACTAACCTTGACCAGGTGAGTCTTCTTGCTCTAAGTGGAAATACCTGTAGAGCCCATCTGCATTGCCATGATCAGTGCCAGGTCTATGCTCCACTGTAAAATCCATCCCCCTAAGCAGTTTGGGGCTTTCACCCTTCATCTGATTTAGCCACAAGAGGGGCTTATGGTCGGTCTAAATCTTGAAATGAGTGCCAAACAAGTATGGCCTCAGTTTCTTCAGGGCCCAAACCACAGCAAAGGCCTCCCTCTCAATAGCTGACCAATTCTTCTCACTGGGGGTCAGCCTTCTGCTTATAAAAGCAATGGGCTGGTCATGACCATCAAAATTCAGCTGAGATAGAACAGCTCCCACACCCAACTCAGAAGCATCTGTTTGGACAATGAATGGTTTGGAGTAGTCTGGATTCTTTAGGATAGGTGCTGTGCACATGGCCTGCTTTAGGTCATCGAATGCTTTTTGACAGCCTGCTGTCCACTGAACTTTCTTTGGCATCTTTTTACTTGTCAGTTCATTAAGTGGAGTCACAATTGATCCATAATTTCTGACAAATTTCCTATAGTAACCAGTCAGGCCCAAGAAAGCTCGAACCTGAGCCTGGGTGGTTGGAGTGTATCTTGCTCTCCAGTGGCTGAACCTGGCCTCCACCTACAAGGTGGCCCAGGTATACAACCTGTGTCTACCCTATCTGGCACTTTGTGGCCTTGATAGTGAGACCTGCTGCTTGCAGTGCCTCTAACACTTTCCTCAGGTGGACCAGGTGATCCTCCCAGGTGGAACTAAAGACAGCTATATCATCAAGATATGCTGCACAGAAGTCATCCAGCCCAGTGAGAACTTGATTCACCAGCCTTTGGAAGGTGGCAGGTGCATTTTTCAGACCAAAGGGCATTACCACAAATTGATAATGTCCATCAGGGGTTGAAAATGCTGTCTTGGGCTTGGCATCCTCAGCTAACCTGATTTGCCAATACCCAGCTGTCAGGTCAAATGTGCTTAAGTAGTTGGCAGAAGCCAATCTATCTATAAGTTCATCTGCCCTTGGTATTGGGTGGGCATCAGTCTTAGTGACTGCATTGAGGCCTCTGTAGTCTACGCAAAACCTAATCTCTTTCTTACCACCCTGGGTGTGAGGCTTTCGCACTAGAACTACTGGACTAGCCGAAGGGCTATCTGAGGGCTCAATGACTCCCAGCTCCAACATTTTCTGCACTTCTGTTTTAATGCAGTCTCTAACATGATCAGGCTGCCTGTAGATTTTACTCTTGACTGGCAGGCTGTCACCAGTGTCAACCTCATGGGTGCACCAATTGGTTTGACTGGGTGTCAGAGAGAACATATGTCTGAAGGATTGAAGAACTTGTTTGCAATCCTTCTGTTGATGGTCAGAGAGGCTGCCACAAAAGACAGCACCATCTACTGATCCATCATCAGGATTCTGAGTGAGCAGGTCTGGGAGAGGGTCACTCTCCTCCTCCTGTCCCTCATCGGTGGCCATGAGCAAGCTCATGTCCTTCCTGTCAACATATGCTTTGAGCCTGTTCACATGGAGCACCCTGTGGGGGCTCCTGGGAGTTCCCAGGTCCACCAGGTAGGTGACCTCTCCCTTTTGCTCAAGGATTGTGTGGGGCCCAGACCATTTGTCTTCGAGTGCTGCTGGGGCCACTGGCTCCAACACCCACACCTTCTGTCCAGGCTTGTACACAGTCAGGACAGTCTTTTGGTCATGCCAAGCTTTTTGGAGTTCTTGGCTTGCCTCAAGGTTTTTAGAAGCCTTTTCCATATACTCAGTCATCCTGGAGCGGAGACCAAGTACATAGTCCACTATGTTGGTTGCAGGCTTTTTGAGAGGTCTCTCCCATCCTTCCTTCACCAAACACAGGGGTCCTCTCACAGGATGCCCATACAGAAGTTTGAAAGGGGTGAAGCCAACCCCCTTCTGTGGGACCTCTCTGTAAGCAAACAAAAGGCAGGGTATCAGGACATCCCATCTACGCCTGAGCTTTTCAGGTAGTCCATGAATCATCCCTTTTAGGGTCCTGTTGAACCTTTCAACAAGCCCATTGCATTGTAGATGATAGGGTGTGGTGAACTTGTAGTTGACACCACATTCCTTCCACATAGCAGTCAAATATCCTGACATGGAATTTGCACCTCTGTCAGAGACAACCTCCTTAGGGAAGCCCACTCTGGAGAACACTCCAACTAGGGCTCTTGCCACAACAGGTGCTGTAGTGCTCCTAAGGGGAATAGCTTCAGGATACCTGGTGGCATGGTCCACCACCACCAGTATAAACTTGTGCCCTGATGCTGTCTGGGGTTCCATTGGACCAACAATGTCAATCCCCACTCTTTCAAAGGGCACCCCCACCACAGGCATTGGTATAAGGGGGGTCTTTGTTGTGCCACCTGACTTACCACTGGCTTGGCAAGTGACACAGGAGTGACAAAACTCCTTGGTATCTTCATTCATGTGAGGCCAGTGAAAGTGTGAGACAATTATGTCCCAAGTCTTATTCTGGCCTAAGTGTCCTGCAAGGGGAATCTCATGGGCCAAGGTGAGAAGGAAACCTCTCAGAGACAAGGGAATGACCAGCCTCCTGGTTGCACCAGGTTTGGGGTCTCTTGAATCAGAGTACAGGAGTCCATCTTCCCAGTATACCCTGCGGGCACCTGTGGCGTTCCCTGCAGCAGCCTGCTGTCTGAGGGGTTCAAGGGAAGGGCAGTCTAACTGTGCCTTCCCCAGGTCTTCTCTGGAGGGTCCCTCTGACCCCAGAAACTCAACCTGATCAGGTTCAAGTTCTTTAGGCTCAGTTTCCCTCAGCTCTTTGAGGTCAGCCTCCTCTGAGACTTGATCCACAACCTGGGGCAAGGGGGAAGGCAATGCCTTAACCCTACTTCTCTTCTTCTTGGAAGGTGTCTGGTCCATTGTTGCAGGATCCAGCACCTGTTCAGTGGGGCATCTTCTGGCCCGTGACCTAGTCACAGCAAGCACATGTGCTGGCAAGCCTAACATTTTCATGTGAGTCCTCTGCTCCACTTCTGACCATAGGGATGTCTCCAAATCATTGCCCAACAAACATTCAACTGGGAGGTCTGAATTAACAACATCCTTCTTTTGGCCACTTACCCCTCCCCAGGAGAAATCAACAATTTCCATACTATGGTGGGTAGTGACATTGCTGGCATTGGTCACTAGGTACTCTGGTCCTAGCATGATCTGTCCAGGGTCCACAAACTTAGGTGTCACCATTGTGACACTGGCACAAGTGTCCCTATAGGCCTGAGCCATCTTGCCATTGATAAAAGGTGTCTGTCTGTATTTGCCCAAAGTATTGGGACTGGCATCAGGGGATGTGTCCACATCCCCTGTACAGACAAGGACGGCCTGAGTGAGTGTGCCAACTAAGTTGTCATACCCCTCAGAACCCATGGTTAACCCAACTAATCCCTTGGGAGGTGCACTACCACTACTGTCTGTACTAGGGGGTGCACTTGCCTTAGGGGCTGTAGTGGTATGAGTTTGCCCTCCTTTCTTGGTGCACTCACTAAACCAGTGAGTTTTACTTTTACAGTACTGGCACCACCTTTTAGACTGGTCTTCTTGAGTCTTCTTTTTCTGGGAAGCCTGACCCCCACCCTCTTTGGTTTGTTGGGGACCTGTCGAAGACTTCTGGTCATTTTTTTCACCTTTGGTATTATTACCCTTCTGGTCTGCTTTCTTCTGACCACCCTGGTTCTGGCCCTGGTTCTGCTTAACCCTTGTTCTGACCCATCTGTCTGCCTTTTTTCCCAATTCTTGGGGAGAGGTCAGATCTGAGTCCACAAGGTGCTGATGCAACAACTGGTTCTGACAATTGTTTAAAATCTGTTCCCTCATGATCAGATTATACATTCCTATGTAATCAGTAACCGTACTGCCCAGCAACCAGCCCTCCAAAGCCTTAGTGACACAATCCACAAAATCAGACCAATCCTGAGACTGAGTTTTCTGGGTATCCCTGAACAGCAACCTGTACTGCTCAGTGGTTAGGCCAAACCCATCTATCAGTGTATTTTTCAGGACTTGGAAATTGTTAGCATCCTCAGCTCTAGTAGTGAGGAGCTTATCTCTACCTTTGCCTTCAAAGGAGAGCCACAAGACAGCTGCCCACTGACTCTGGGGGACGCACTGGACAGTGCAGGCCCTCTCCAAAGCAGTTATCCATTTGTAGATATCATCCCCTTGTGTAAAGGGGGGCACTATCTTGCTCAGGTGTCTAGTGTCTAAACTCCTGTCTTTTTTTTCTTGGGAGAATGCTGCCACCAGGGGGATCTACCCCACTCAATTTCTGCTCTCTAGCAAAGGCAAGTCTCTCTTTGGCCAGGGCAAGTTCTTCCCTTTCAATCCTCAGATTGACTTCCCTCATCTTGGCCTCATGCTCTCTCCTCTGAGGGGATGTCATCCCTCTGTGAGAAGAGGTCTGAGAGCCATTGGTTCTAATGGATCTGTTAGAGCCTCTGGATAGAGATCTAACTCGTCAATTACCAATGTTAAGCCTGCCTGAGAGTGGCCCTGGGGGTCCCCCAAATCCATTCTCATGCCTACTTAAGTTGGTCCTGGTTAGTCTACCGACTTCTACCTGACCTTTGTCGACCTCATCCCCTGATAACTCCTCTTCCTCCTCCTCTGCATCATCTGCTGCTTGGAGGTGGAGGTCAGGGTCACCAGTGGTTCCCTCTAAGGGAGGCAAGTTCCCATCTGGATGAGAAGGATCTGTGTTAGCCGTCCTCCTGGCATTATAAGTCTCTAAGAGACCAATCAGAAAGGGAATGGTAGGGTTAGAACCCTGTTTTAGCTTCCTGAATGTACAGATTTGTCTCATCTCCTGGAAGCTAAGAGCAGCATATCTGGAAGTGACCTGTGGAGGGTCAACTGACAGAAGGGGGGCTTCTGAGTTCCCTCCTTTGTCTGACATGCTTCTAGTGTGGTGTAAGTGATGCACCTACCTACACTATTTGTTTGCCTACTGATCCCTTGCTAAAAGTTGTAGTCAGAGTGTGCTAGGCCCTGTTGAACTACAACAGCTGGTTCAGTACAACTCAGAGTATTCTAAGTTAAGTTATATGTACCTGGGTACTTATGTGATCTTTCACAATGATATTCTTAGGATACGTGTGGTAAAACAACAGCAAGCTCAAATCCCAACCGCTGCTCACCAATGTGAGAAGTTGGCCTGATATGCAGTGCTCACTATTCTAGTGATCACTATGTATCAGTCCAAACAACCCTTATTGATGATTGGTTGTAAGTCAACCCTAGACCAGCTATCCTAGTAGCATGGACAAGAGCAGTCTTTAGGCTAGACTCTAGAGGGCGTGTTAAGCCAGCTGTTATACCATCACATATACCCCTTGAACACCAAGTGAAAGGACACCACACAAGTTGTTATGAAAATAAAAGTATATTTATTTAGAACACAACAGCCCTGGACTCTTTATGAGGACAGGGCGCTAAGCACAATACAAAGCTCTTATGAAAATACTGAAAGTCGCACAATTTACACAAATGCCCGAGGGGCACGAAAAACCATATACTCTAAAAGTGGAATGCGAAATTACTAGCAGGTAAGTACTACTCTAATAGGCTTTAGGATCGCTAGGACTGGACTACTGAACCTTCAGATTACTAGCAGGAGGCCTAGGGAGATCGGGTGCAGAGTGTGCACTCTCACGCGGGATGCGGGACAAAGTCTATGGATGCTAGGAATTACAAAGTTAGTGTTATCGGACGAATCCGACTAGGTAGAGCTGAAACAAAAAAGGATCTGGACCCTTGGATAGTGAGGCTATGCTGGAGCACCGAAATGCTGAGGTTACCTAGCCCAGGGGCTGCGGCTGCATAGGTCTGGAAAGACGTCGGGAATCCTCGTTGCAGTCTATGGAGCCTGAAAGAAGAAGTTGCTGGCAGGCGACCAGTGAAGAGATTCGGATGGATCCAAGCCTGGATCGAAGATGGAGGATACCTGTAAGCAGAGGGGACCAAGTCCTGAATCACTAGCCAGTGATCAGATGGGCACCAGGATGGCACCGGATGGAGTCACCTCGACCAGGTGAGTGGGCGACGCTGGGCTCTGCAGTCTCACGGACCAGGAAGCGTTGTCGGCGACCAGGATGGAGGTGCGAGCTGTCCCACAAAGGTATTTGCTGTCGATGTCGCTGGACCCAGGATTGGGGCAACAAGTCTTGGCAAATGCAAGCCCACGCGGTGGACTTAAAATGGCGTCTGGAGTGGACCAGGAGGGTCTGGGGTGCTCCTCTTTTGGAGTGGAGCACGGGCCAGTCTGGAGCAACCAGACCAGCGGTGTTGTCATCGTGGAGCGTCGTCAAGAGGGCCACCAGCCAGCAGGCAAGTAGCCGGACAACGCGGTGAGCAGCAAAGAGCAGAAGGGCCCCAAGAAGATCTGGTGGATGCTGGGGGGGCTGGACTTCGGTGCTGGAGCTGCTCAGGGTCAGGGATTCTTGAACCCCAAAGCACTCACTCGAGGATCCCTCGGCGGTCGTGCTGGATAAGCGTTGTGCAGTTCTGAAGATGGCCGGTCCCTCGAGGTCTCGTCACACCCACGGATCTCAGCTGAGCTGACGATGTAGGTAGAGGTCAGAGGTGCCAGGGAAGCCGGGTCTCGTCGTGCTGCAAACCGCATTGTTCTTAGATGTTGCCTGAGGGTGCAGGGTGACTACTCCTCAGTCACAAGGGAGAAATCTTAAGAAGAAGTCTTGAGTTCCTTTCGTAGAAAGTAGTTTCAGGATTCAAAGATGATCTAATTTGGAAGGGGGCCGCTCCTATCTTTATACTAGGAAAAGGGGCTGGCACGCGACTAGGTCCTGCCCATGGGTGGGACCAGGAAGGGGGGTGGTTACACCCCTCTCCCATCCCGGACTTTCCCCAGGTCAGGGGCTGGTGTGCCCCTGGAACTGGTTCTAGCCGGCCTATGCATAGTGAGCACCGGGGTGCCACTTGCAGTCACCTTCCTCTAAAGCCCTGCCTACCCAGGATACACAAAACCCTGTCTGGAATGGTGCTAGCACCGCCCCTGACAGGAAACCCTTTGTCCAAGCCTCCCTCGCTGGAAGGACTCCCAGCACCACTAGGTCAGACTTGTGTCTGTGGTGGCAGCATCCATTTTGTGATGCTGAGGCTTGAGTTAACTTTAACCGGGGTTCACAGTTACATACATGTCGTGTCCCTCTAGAAGGGTGGAATGCTAACCCCGTCACCAGAATTGGCGAGGGGTTAGTATTCCAATTCGTATGACACCTTACTCGACATGTTTTGATAAAGCGATACCAGAGTTGGCATATAACCGCGAGGATTATAATGCACTTAAGAGTATATGGTACGCGTTATCATGGAACAGCTATTAGGACTTGGTTCCGCAAGCTGCAAACGGGCTCAGCTCATGCCAGAGCACCATATCACATGATTCCAAGCACTCTGCCTTCAGGATTGTCAAGGCCTGCCATAGGAGTGACTGATAGGAATTTATGTGTCCATTTTAGGGTTAGATATAGGTATACTATATCTAAAGCAAAGGGTGAGTAGACCACCTTGCCCCAGCTGTCGTGCAGCCAGTTGTGTCAGATTTAGATGGCCAGCCAGGGGTGGCATAATACATGTTGCAGCCCCTGGTAGGCCCTGGGTACACCTATGCCCTGAGTTACAGGGTCTGATAAGGTGGCCCAGTACCAATTGGTAAATGCACCTAAGGTACACGTGTCAATTTAGTGAGAGAACAGCAAGGCTGTGGGTCTGATTAGCAGGCCCACAGCCAGAGAAGTCGTAAACCAGTGAAGCGAAAAGCAAAAATCTGGGGTGATCATAGGATTGCAGACCCTACTCTCCTACACACACTTGCTAAATATAGACCGGCATTAGTGATTGATCCCTGGGTACCTAAGGTCACAGTGAATAGGTGGATTAATAACACCCTTGATGAGATGATATCCATTTCCACTTTAAGAATGGGAAGCAAAGAAAAATCTGCATCTTATTTCAATGAGTTTTTTAAGTAAACAAGGGGGACCCAATTGGTAGCTATGGACCGTGGGTAACAGTTAATTTAAGGAAAACAAAGATCCTAAGCTAAGCAAAATCAAAATTGATACTATATACAACACAATAGTCTGCTATATATTCTTTCCTTGTCTAGCCGGACATGGAATTTATTAATCAGATCAAGTGTTAAGAGTTTAGATACATTTGGCAACAAACATTTTATTGCAGTGAGGCACAGTCCTGTACCGTACTGAAAAAGTACGCGCAAATAGAAAGAAAGGTAGTAGAAAGGAAAGGTACTTCAGGCAAAGAAAGTGAGCGATCTGGGCACTGTTTGGAATCAATGTTATCAGTGTTTCCCAGAGTAGCACATACAAACATTAATACAGTCATTAAATGTATGTCTACTAGAAGGAGTCGACTTTTCGATCCTGTGCTCTAGTTACAAGGGGATCATCTCAGGACTTAACAAATTAATTGCCTGGTTTAAACAATATGTACGCCTGTTTGGGAGGAAAACATGGAAAAAAATCAGGAAAATAACACAATTTAAGTTGGTTTCAGAATATTGGGAGAGGTCAGCTGAGCCGCGTTTTTGTACTGTATTCACAAAATTCGGAATCGTAGTGAAAAGGTGCTGCCAGATGGCGTGCTAATTGGATTAAAAACATCGGTGCTGGGTGCATATATCGGCGTAGGAGGTTGAAGTAAGTAAACCCTGATGGTGTGTAGCTAGGTCCTCCGTGGTTGTGAGGAGGGAGCTAGCGTGACCATGTGCTGAGTATAGCAATTGTATATAACGTTTCAGCCTGACAGTGAACAACGGAGTGTAGCGTGCAGCGGGGGCTGGCATTTAAGGTTGAGGCCATAGCAGTTAGTTTAAATCAATTAGACATGGTGCTTCCGTTAGCATTTCAGGTCAGGCACAAGTTATGGGTACCGCTATTCAGGCAGTGAATAAGTGAATTCAGGCAAGCGCTTACCTCTGCAGAGGATAGGAGCAAGGGGCGTACAGGATCGCTGTGCGTTCTGAAGGGCTGGAGGAGCTCGTGTGGCTCGGTTCCTGGAGACGCAGGGCGTGTGGTAACGCTGGTGCTGTAAAGGGAGGGATTGGTTAGGGAAACTGGGGAGGCCATGGGTCGGCAAGTGGTCTTAGTAAAGTAGCAGGACATACCCTTGGCTCAATAAGTTTAGAGACTGTCGGTTTTCCGGGTTGAGACAGTCTTGGAGGCAACGCGGGCTGACTGGCCTTTGGTTGAGAAGCGGTCGATGAGTATCCACAATCTGCTAAGGAGAAAGGGTAGCGTGGGTTAGGTTTACGGCTGGCTGGGCGGGCACCCGGCAATCTTATGGGCTAAGGACTTACCAATTGTTAGAACGATGTCTAGATTCAAACCAGACCACAGTGCGGGTCCGCTGACGCTTCCGCGCTTGATGTGGAGCCTGAGGTTGGGAGGGGGCCATCTTGGTCTTAAGCTGCGTGGTCATGTGACCCGGAGCAAAAGATAGAGGCTTGCGGCTGGCCCAGGGAGACTTCGGGCTGTGTAGCCGCCATCTTGGGGTGGTCCAGTGGCTAAGAAATTACACTGGAGTTTTGGAAAGGGAGCCACTTGCCGCACAGTTGTGTGAGTGAGTGGCGCGAGTGGATTTAGTATTTGTGTTTGAAATTGGTGATTTATTAAAATACGGCAACGCAAGTGAATGTGACATTTAAAAAAATATATATATTCGAGACATACAGTTGGGCAGTTGGTGGAATAACTCAGGGAGCAGTCCATGAATTACACATATTAAAATGAGACGGCTCCTAGTTGGTTATTAAGTGCATGAGAATCAATGAGACATGGAGCAAGGATAACCCCAGTCTCATATTTAACCGGTGAATGCTAAGGACGACGCAAGTGACTTAGGTGCGATGTTGACAAATTACATTATGAGCATTACAAATAGTATAATAGCTCCAAGTCAACTCAATTGAGGGCATTCTACGGTGGTCGTTGTACCCTGTTGGTTAGCTGGGTACCACATCTTTTCATGATTTGAGAGTGAACATTGTCTTTGAGAAGTGTTCCGAAGTGCATCTGCTATAAAAGTGTTGTCCAGTCCTCATTTCTATTTAATCCTGTCTGGATGGTGTTAAACTGGATTATGGTCTTCAATTCCTCTCGATTCAGGAGTTGGGCCAAGTTGCCTCCTCTTTGTGGCAACTTGACAGCTTTAAGGATTGTCCTTTTGATGTCATCGGCGGTGTGGTTTAGTTCTGCGAAGTGTTCAACCAATGAAGCATTAGGAGTCCCACACCTGATGCGGCTCCTGTGTTGGCAGATGCGGGTCTTTGCTTTTTGGGTGGTTTGGCCCACATACTTTTTCGGGCAAGGGCAAAGTATTGCGTAAATGACATTTCTGGTGGTACAGTTAGGGAAAGATTTCATTTCAACAGTAATGCCATTGTGACAGAAATTTCGTGCCTCAATTGTGAAATCACAAACATTGCAACAACCACATTTCACATGGCCCAACAGTGGTGGTAAGCCCCAGTTAGATTCAATGGTTACTGTGGGTGTGGGGGCTGGTAGGGCTGCTCTGACCAAGTGATCTCTCAGGTTCTTGTTTTTTCGGAAGGCAAATACTGGTCTTTCTAGATTAATAGGACCTGCATTTATTGTTAGCCAATGCTTTAGAATAGATTTTCGGATTTTATTTGAGACAGGGGAAAAGGTGGTTACACAAGCTATCCTCTCTGTTTTATCGCATGTCTTTGGTGTTCGTAGAATATCGCGTGGAAAGTACCATGCCCTTTTAGACGCAGTTTTAACTAGCCTTCTTGGGTAGCCACGTGTTTTTAATTTGTTAACAAGGGTATTGGCTTCCTTGAAGTAATCTGTCTTGGACGAGCAATTGCGCCTTATCCTCAAAAATTGAGAGTAGGGCATTGAGTCTTTCAAAGCCCTCGGGTGGTTGCTGTTATAGCTTAGGAGAGTGTTCCGCTCTGTGGGCTTTCTATAAAGGCGTGTTAGCAGCTCACCTTCATTGTGATAGATTGTCAAATCGAGGAAAGCAATTTGTGTTTTGTCATGGGCAAGAGTGAAAGTAAGGTCTGCACAATTATTATTGAGCCAGTGGAAGAACAAGTTCAATGTAGCAATATCAAGGTTTAAACTAACTGCTATGGCATCAACCTCAACCTCAACCTCAAATGCCAGCCCCCGCTGCACGCTACACTCCATTGTTCACTGTCAGGCTGAAATGTTATATACCATTGCTATACTCAGCACATGGTCACGCTGGCTCTAACCTACGGGATTGCGAGCCGAGGTTTTGTTGGCGGTGGCGTCTTTTAATAGCCAAGCCGTAAAATTGAAAGAAATATAGAGATGCCATTGATAAATTGAGAACACATTGATGTTACCTGAAGCTCGTTAATGGATTACTTATGAGCTGCTACCTTTTCATATAAGAAATCTACTCATATCTCATTAAATAGTGAAATGAAGTAATGCAGTCCACTACACATTTTTTATTGAATTGAAATGATTGTCAATGGATAATTCTATTTGGGATCGCTTATCCGCAGACAGATTGACTATCGAAGTTACGTTCCTTCTCACCTTTGCTATCAGGATATCCATACAGAGCCTATAAATTATTGGAAAGAGCGTCTGTTCTGCTAAAGGTAATGAGGAAGGTGCTCTCATTCCACCAAAACGCGTCGACTTTGCGTAATAGATCACATAACAACCTGTGACCCCTCAGACACAGAATAAAGAATGAATGTAGAGTGTATGTATGAGATAATTGTGAGAGTGTATTAGACTTTTTTTCTCTGTATGGCGTTTGTATTTATATTTTTATTGCTCACTGATGAATATATGTCTTTTTTGTAAAATGATTGTGAAGAATTCAAAGAAATACTGAAAAATATAATCTTGTTAAAAAGAACACATAAAAAAGAAATAAAAGTTACAAATGTGAAAAAAATATATGTTGTCACTTTGTGTTGAAGGCCTTTGCTGAAAGCATAAAGGTTGTCAAGTGTAAAATAATTCAGGTCATGAGGGAATCTTTCTCTATGTTATTTTTGTGTTCCTCTCTTTCCCTGACCTTAAAGTACATTTAGAGGGGGTCCCATATCTATGCAAACACGCTGGCTCCCTCCTCACAACCACGGAGGACCTAGCTACTTATCATCAGGGCTTACTTACTTTAACCTCCTACGCCGATATATGCACCCAGCACTGATGTTTTTAATCCAATTAGCACGCCATCTGGCAGCACCTTTTCACTGTGATTCTGAATTTTGTGATTACAGTACAAAAAAGCGGGTCAGCTGACCTCTCCCAATATTCTGAAACCAACTTAAATTGTGTTTTTTTCTGTTCTTTTTCCCTGTTTTCCTCTCCAACAGGCGTACATATTGTTTAAACCAGGCAATTAATTTTTTAAGTCCTGAAGATGATCCCCTTGTAACTAGAGCACGGGATCGAAACGTCGACTCCTTCTAGTAGACATACGTTTAACCACTGTACATTAATGTTTGTATGTGCTACTCTGGGAAACACTGATAACATTGATTCCAAACAGTGCCCAGATCGCTCACTTTCTTTGCCTGAAGTACCTTTCCTTTCTACTACCTTTCTTTCTATTTGGGCTTACTTTTTCAGTATGGTACAGGACTGTGCCTCACTGCAATAAAATGTTTGTTGCCAAATGTATCTAAACTCTTAACACTTGATCTGATTAATAAATTCCATGTCCGGCTGGACAAGGAAAGAATATATAGCAGAATATTGTGTTCTATATAGTATCATTATTTGATTTTGCTTAGCTTAGGACCTTTGTTTTTCTTATTTCAATGAGGTCATAGTCTCTATAAAAAAGGATGCCAAAAATTGGAGAGAAAGTGGAGAGATACATATGACCACAATGCAAAGCTTGCCTATCAGGCAGCCACCCGGCATTATCATCAAGAGATAAAAAAGGGAGCAAGCTGTGTTTTATGAAGATCTACTGGGCAAGGCAGCTAACACCCCTAGGGATATATTCTATTTTGTAAAGTCCCTTACCACTCCTCAAATCAAAAACTCACTACCTGGCCTTCAGAAGGACGCTGAAATGAATTACCAACCTACTTCTAAAATAAAGTGTCAAATATCTCTGGTGAACTACAAAAGAGCAGGGTAGTTTTATTCACTGTCCCAGAGACACCGCCATTGGTTGACGAGACAGATTGTCTCCATAACTTTCCTCTTATCACTGAAAGAGCATTTCCAACTCTGTTTGAGAAAGTGAAATCGGGCTCTCCCTTAGTTCTGGCCTCTCCCCACATTCTCAAATGGAAGTCAAAAAGTCTTTCCTATCATCCGGGAATTACTACATTTTTCAATTTTTACTGGCCTAGTTCCCAGCGAGTGGGAAAATGCAGAGGTCAAGCCTCTGATAAAATGCTGAATCTTGACCCAGATTTTCCAGGTAACTATAGACCTATATCTTTGATTCCGGTGTTAAGGAAAGTTCTAGAGGAGCACATCAATCAGCATCTGTCTTAGCATCTAGAGGATAATCTGCTTCTTGATGATACTCAGAATGGCTTCTATCCGAAACGCAGTATGGAGTCGGGGCTAGTGGTGGTAACAGAAGAGGTAAAACAAATCTTGGATAAGGGAGGAATGGCAGCCATTATTCTCCTCAACCTGAGTGCAGAATTTGACATGGTTGATCACAAGACCTTGGTACTCAAGCTGAGGGAAATTGTGGTAAGGAGTGCTGCTCTAAAATGGCTCTTGTCATTTTTAAAAGAACGGTCCTGACAGATTTGGGAACCTCCTGGTTATTCAGAGGTAGTCCCCTTGAAGTGCAGGGTCCTGCAGGGTGATGCACTCAGCGTTACTCTCTTTAACATTTATGTTTGACCATTGGCCCGTATTGTCAAATAATTTGGTGTGCCTATTATCTCCTATGACGAGGATACGCAGCTTGTCGTCTCCCTTGCTCCAAGTGAAAGTTCTCAGCATCAGCTCACTGGATGGCAAGCTGCGGGATGTAACTAAAAGAAAACAAATCTGAACTGATAGTACTGGGGAACAATCTAGCCCCAGTGACACTGCTAGGGTGGCTGGGCAGTATGGGGACCCCAAATTCTCCATTGTCATCTGTAAAAAGCTTTGGAATGTGGCTTGAGAGCTCCCTTTCAATAGAGGTACAAGCCACAAAACTGACTTGCTCCTGCTTCGCCATGTTAAGGACCATGCAATAAATCCTGGGCTTACTACCAAGTCTTTGCAGAAGAGTGGTGGTCCAGGCACTCAATCTATCATGCCTGGACTACCGGAACCCTTTATATATGGGTTTACCCAAATCAGATACAAGGGACTTCAAGTGGTGCAAAATACCATGACCAGAACCATCTTCAAAATACCTAAATGCTCTTAAGCCAAGAAAGCCTTGACCTGTTGCACTGGCTTCAAGTGGAGAAGATAATTAAATTCAAGGCACTGACTTTGCCTGCGAGGACGCTTGTGAATTCCTTCTCCAGGACCTACGCCACTGCTTGCCGGACATGCTGCGCGGGTCCCGCTTCGCCAGGGAGGACCTTTGAATCCACATACTTGCTCCCTTCATCGAGGTCTGCTGGGGTGTGTGTGGGCTAAAGGCAGGGCTGCGAGTGGCGCTACAGGGACTCCAATTCCCAGGAGTCCTTGCTCAGCTGACTGGCACCACCTGGACCGCTCTCCCTGCTTGCCCCACCCTCAGCGCACCTGAAGCGTTTAAATCCATCCTGCTTCAGTCTCTAGTGGGAATCTTTTGAGCACTGACTTTGCCTGCGAGGACGCTTGTGAATTCCTTCTCCAGGACCTACGCCACTGCTTGCCGGACCTGCTGCGCGGGTCCCGCTTCGCCGGGGAGGACCTTTGAATCCACGAACTTGCACCCTTCATCGAGGTCTGCTGGGGTGTGTGTGGGCTAAAGGCAGGGCTGCGAGTGGCCCTACAGGGACTCCAATTCCCAGGAGTCCCTGCTCAGCTGACCGGCACCACCTGGACCGCTCTCCCTGCTTGTGCCGCCCCCAGCGCACCTGAAGCGTTTAAATCCATCCTGCTTCAAAGGCCCAGTTTTTTAATGGTGGTAAGTCAAATGTAGGGGGTGGGAGTGGCATGTTACATCAGACGTCCCCCAATGTTGTAAAAAATTGTTCGCATACTGAGGAGGTTAATCTGGTTGTAGTAGATGGGGGACAAGATTCCCTAATAGGAGCTGAGAATGGCGGGGTGTCTGTCTGTGAGGTGGAGGGAAGAAATGAGGAATTCCTAAAAACTGTATGGGAAACGTTAAAAAAACTCCTAACCCCATCTGGAAGTCAGATTATCACGTATAGAAAACCAGTCGATTGAGGTGGAAAAGAGCATTATAACCTTATCAAGCCTTTGTATAGTGGGAAGTAAATATCACAACAAGACCGACATCTGCCTCTATGTTTAGTTTTTTTATTGTAAGCTTATTGTGGTATTTATATGTCATCATGTTTAATTGTTTCTACGTGTATTCTTTTCGTTTACTTTTCATATGCTGGTGAGTTGGTGTACTACTGAGGTTGTGTCAGAGGTCAAATGCAAGAATGACCTAGTAGATGAATGAACAGATGCAAAAGTTCAAAGATGAGTGACAGAGTGCATGTATGATGACCTATTGAGTGTCTAAGTTCATCAATGACACACACTGCACTTTCATTCATAAACCACTCCTATTGCATTTCCACTGCTTGTTACTCAGAGGACACAAAATACAGCTGCCTGTTTTGCAAGCTTTATGATAGATTGCGTTCTGTACCGATTGCTTAAGATGTTGCTGTGTATACATATATACTATTTCAGAACAGAGGTGACACATTTCTACAGCTGCCTTTTATCAGAAGCATGCTAACAAGAAATGTTTTCAGACTAAATAACATCATAAAAGCTGAGATAAAAAAAACTCTCATGTGCTCCAATTCAAGTGTGCTAATAAAATGTCCACATAAACATTCAAGGCAATGGCCATAATACATCTGCACTTATATGGAATATATTTTATGTATGCCTTCAGTCGGCAGTGCCTTTTTGTGAATTAAAATGGGGATTAGCAATAAAGAACTGGCATGCTTAATAATTAAGGTTAAATCATTGATCCACATGTCTCTTCATGAAGTTCTCACCAACCCTTCACTAGCCACAAAATCTAAAGTGAAATATAGCTTGTGTGATAATCCCAATTCACCAGTTACTTATCATTTGTACTAAATCCAGCTTTTGGCATCAGTGTTTTTGGGCCTCTACAGAGGTTCTGGGAAGAAAACGTCTATTGATTGCATTTGTACCTGGTCATATTGAACAATATCTATTTGTTTAATAGTTTTGTTTAAACTTACCCTGTAGATATCCCATTTATTTTATATAGTATCATGCCAAATGAATTTATGGCATATTGTAGCCATCTGCAGTAAAAAATATTTGTAACTGACCTTAGAGCATTTTGTGTCAGAAACATCTAAAAAAAAGAAGCTCATTGCATTGGCAAATAATGTGTACCAAATAAGTAAGCACAAGTTTGGACGTTCTAGACCTTAATTGACGATTGGAATGGAAGCTCTTCTTTGGATCAGGGGATGATTTGTAAAATATAGAAAGCATGGGCAGAATATTACTAAGACTATAAGAAGGAATCTGTCTCTACCAAATGCATGAAGTGAAGGACATGTGAGAGAGGCTAGTGAATCTGGTTTGCAATGTAACAGATTCATTATCATTTGTCACCAGTGTTATACTATAGTCTTATACCATCCATTAACGGCCCGCTACAGTCTTAAAGCCCTGAGTCAAAGGCGAGGGCTCTTAACAAGGGAGCGGGACTTTAATGGTCGGTATAGCCCAGCTAGGAAGGGCTATAAGGATAATAGAACATTCTAGCAGGCCGACACAGTGGAAGAAACCCGAAATACGTAGAGCAAAACAGCAAGGGTGCACACAAAGATCAGAGTACCTCAGACAGCACCATCAAGCGGAACTGGCAGGTGCTAAAACAAGGACAAGGGCCATACGCGAGCCTAGCAGGTACAAGCTAGACAGCCAGCAAACAACCAAAGCCACACCGGGTCCTAGAGGAGAGCACTCCAGCTCAGTCACACAACGCAAGGGTGACAGATTGGACAGCTACATAGCCAGAAGGCGCCTGAGCGAGATGTCTAGCCTAGAAGGGAAGGTAGCCAACGAAATAAAGAAATACAAAAACAATCCGGACTCGCCCTTGAAGCTCAAACTCTGAACACAATCCTCAGGAAAGTCAATGAAGGCAACGAGGTTGACAGATCCATCAAACAAACTATCGACACCATGCAACTAGAGCTGGCAGCCATTAGAGCAGACAAACACAACACAAACACCAGGATGGACACGGCGGAAGTGAGAATCAGCGACATCGAAGATTCAAATACGAAATCCAGTAGAGCCATACAATCAATCTCCAAAGCCACCTACAACCTAAAGAAACAGCTGGTCGAACAAGACGACTGCACAAGAAGAGGCAACATAAGACTCCTTGGTGTACCAGAGGGAGAAGAGGACAAACCTGGATCCTGCGCAGCCCACCTAGAGGAGCTCATCCAGCATATCACAGGCCTCAGCTTTGACAAACACTTCGAACTTGACAAGGCCTATCGAGTTCCGGCGATGAAACTCCAAAGCTCACGTGGCCCCAGCCCGAATATCTGCAGACCCCTTAGATCGCATCAGACCGAGGCAATATTTGCAGTGGCCAGGAAGAACCAAACAATGAAGTGGAAGGACACCAAAATAATAATCACCCAAGATTTCTTGCGCCAAACTGTCGAAACAAGGAAAGGCTTCCTGGCTCTGCGAGACAAAATGAGGTAGGACAATATCACCTTCAGCTTTGCAGGCCCGGCAAGGCTGAGAATCGCGGACAAAGGGCACCCACTGGTCTTCGACGACCCGGGAGAACTGAGAAGACACTTACGCGGTCCCCCGGTGGAGACATGGAGTCGCAACGCACAGAGACGGCGAAGAGAAGAGCGTCATCTGACAACACGAGTGCAAGAGACCAGGCCTGCAATGGACAATAATCCAGGCACACAAAAAATTGACTAGGACACGTTCAACGCTTCTACCTCTAATATTTTACCTCACGGCTTAGCCTGTTTCTAGACAAGGCACGTACAAAGAAGACACTCCTGCCCCCCCCAGGGTGGACTCTGTCACCGCATCCGCGAACTGACACTACCTCAACCACCCTGGGACGTGTGGGAGGTCAACATGGTATCGACTCACATACGGACCAATTATATATCCTTTTCTGGTATTCCTGTTTTAACACACGCGTAAATATCGCAGACAACTGTAACCCTCGAGGAGGAGGAGTGGGGGGAAGAAACTTTGCTGTTGCACGCCAGTCTATCGAAATGCGGGGGGAGGGAGGGAGGGGAGGTTGGGGGTTGGGGAGGCAGGGGGGGTAGACCAGTACAGACTATTTATTCCTTTTTTCTTTCTTTCTCTACTTTTTCCATTCTCAACGGATACACACACACAGCCACAATGCAGCGCAGACAGTCCAGACGGGGCACGCATGGAGGTACCAGGATGGGGCAGATAGGCCAAACCGCATAGGAGCCATCCTTACAGCACCAAGCATGGGCGATAATACTCACCCACGATGACAACGCACAACAGCCCCCAACTATAATCTGACCTGAAAATAACCTCACTTAACGTCAAAGGGCTAAACCACCCGATAAAAAGAAGAAAGATAATGAAATACCTAACCAAACTTAAAAGCGATGTATACGTCCTGCAGGAAACAAAACTTTCCGAAGAGGACGCACAGCGCCTTAAAGCGAGCTGGGTTGGACTAACCCTGTGCTCACCAGCCATACACAAAAAAGAGGAGTAGTAACGATAATAAATAAGAAAGCCAGACTGACCTTACTCGAACACCAGGTGGATGAAGATGGGCGCCTGCTAATCACTAGCCTGAAGCGGGGGAAGAAACGATACACATCGCCAACATCTACGGCCCAGACATGGAGGACGAGTTCTTCTGGGGAGCAGTGGGAGATAAACTCGGCAATCTTCCCAAAGAGGAACTACTGATAGTAGCAGGATACCTTAACCTGGTACTAGACCAAACTCTAGACAGACACCCACAAAGGACCAGTCATCAAACACAGCCTCAACACACACTTAAGAACCGATGCGGGAAATACCACCTCAGCGATCCATGGAGACTCCAGAACCCAGACGCCAGAGACTACACATTCTAATCTCGACCCCACAACTCGTACAGTCGGATTGACTACATCTTAATATCAGCCACTCACACCCACCTCATAGAACACACGGAGATTGCACCAAGAACAGTGTCCGACTACTCCCTCATTTGCCTAACACTTAGCGGTCGCCACAACAACACAACTAGCTGTAGATGGAGATTCAATAGCGATGTCATTAAAGACCTGACCAATGCAGCAGCAATAGAAGAAGCCATCAAAGAATATCTAGAAATTAACGACAAGCCAAACATAGACAAGGGAACACTCTGGGATGCTTTGAAGGCCACAATAAGGGGGAAAATTATAAGCATCAAGGCCAAAATGAACAGGGACAGGAACAAAACAATAGCAGAACTAGAGAGACAAATCAGAGCCCTGGAGATGCACCACAGCGTCAATCTAGCAGACAGAAACACACTAACTACCCGGACAAGAAAAAAATACGAACTAAACAAGATACTAAGCGAGAGAGCGGGTACATGGATCAACAGGTACAAAGCCATAAATCTCTGTTCAGCAAATAAAGCAGGGAAGGCCCTGGCATTCTACCTTAAAAGCAAGCAAAGACAACACGCCATAGCAGCCGTGACCGACACAAACAAGAAATCACAAACATCCAACAAAGAGATTCTCAGAGTTTTCAAAGAATTCTATGAGGTATTATACAAAGAGGACAAAGACCTCAACCCCGATGGGGGAGCAACCCTCCTAAGCAAACTCAGCCTACCCAAACTAACAGAGGCACAATGCGCATCACTAGAATCTGAAATAACAGGGGCAGAAATAGATCTTGCAGTAGCGGCCCTAAAAGACAACAAGGCACCAGGTCCGGACGGATACACAGCCAAATTCTACAAACACTTCCTCCCCCATATTAGAAACACACTGAAAGAGGTTTTCGCACACTGCATCAGAGCAGGAAAGATGACAAACTCAATGGCATAGTTATCCCCAAAGAAGGCAAAGATACGCAATTTCCGCAGAACTACAGACCCATTTTGCTAATTAATGTAGACTGCAAAATATACGCAAAAATACTAGCAGGTCGACTCAACGCGCAACTCCCAAACCTCATACACAAAACGCAAGTGGGCTACCTTAAAAACAGACTATCCCAAGACAATACATGACTCCTCTGCCATATAATTAACTGGGCCTCCACCAACACCAAACCAGCGGTGATGATCGCGCTAGACGCAGAAAAGGCCTTTGACAGAGTTTCATGGCCCTTCCTGGACCAGTGTATGCAGAAGTTCGGCCTAGGCGAGAAGTATAGGTCAATGGTCATGGCTCTGTACAAGGCGCCCAAAGCCTGAGTCATAGTAAATGGTGGCACATCAGAGGCCCTATCTCTGAAAGAGGAACCAGACAAGGTTGTCCACTATCCCCGGCCCTGTTCCTACTGACCCTAGAACCCCTACTGACCATGATCAGGAACAATACCGAGATCAAGGGGGTGAAGGTCAACGGGAACACGGTCAAACTATCAGCTTATGACGATGACATACTCATTGTGACAGAGGACCCCGAACCCTCAATAGAAGCACTAATGCACACCATCGAAGTTTATGCCAATGTAGCAGGGTACAAGCTTAACAGAAGCAAGTCCGAATGCAAGCCTCTGAACGTTCACACCACCAGGGAGGTGTTAGGAAACTCCGGCCTACTCTGGCAGAAGAAGGCACTGAAATACCTAGGTATCTACTTTGACAGGGACCTCAGGTCAACACTGGAGCACAACGAAAAATCAATAATAAACAAAATAAAAGACAGACTTGACACGTGGTTCCCCAAGTACGTCAGTTGGTGGGGCAGAGTAGAAACCATTAAAATCATGCTAACTCCAATGGTCAACTACCTGCTGAGTATGCTGCCACTGATAGTCACGGAAGAATTCCACAAAAAACAGAACACAATGATAAACTCGTTCCTCTGGAGGGGTAAAAAAGCAAGGATCAGCCTCCAGAAACTCAGACTTAGCAAGGACCTAGGGGGCTTTAACGTCACAAATTTTAAGACTTTCCAAACAGCCTGAATGGCCAGACAAGACATATACTGGCTCACGCAAGAACAGGGTTACACACCTGCCTGGCTGGAGCTAGAGAAAGCTCTGATGGGAGGCATAAACCCAGCGGCCCTCCTCACGGCTAACAAACATCCAGCAGCCACCAACACAATCCTCAAAAGCACCAAAAAGGCCCTCCTGCAAGTAGACAAAAGAATGGAGAAAAGTATTAAAAACACAAAAGACGAATCCATTTCGTTCAGCACAAAAATTAAATACAAGAACAGCGTAATTAATATAACCCCCTGGCTCCAACGAGGTATTCACACCCCATCCCAAATAGAGGAATGAGGGTCCCCTGCCACCTTCTCCAATCTACAAAAGGTGCATGACCTCCCTGACATAGAACTATATAACTTCCTCAAAATCAAAGCGACCATCACCAGAGCAAAACTTAGCAAAGAGGTGCCAACAATACACCAAGACATGTCAAATCTCAACAAACTTGGACACCAAATATCACACCTCTACAAACTACTTAGGGCAAAAACAATTAATTTGAATAGGAAAGTCATGGATCACTGGGAGACACTAAACGAGGGGCGATTCAGCGAGAAAGAAAAGGCCCTCCTCTGGGCCTCGGCTAGCAAGCACAAAGTCACCTCAACACTAGCGTAAACAAAATTCTGGCTCCTACACAGGGCGCACTGGGCCCCAGCATGCCTAGCAGCGGTCAGCCTAACTGACAACGACTTATGCTGGAATTGTCAGAAACAGAGAGGGGACCTAGAACACATGATAGTCCATTGCCCTAAAGTTAAAAATTTCTGTGGGAAATTAACAGACTTCACACACAATGTAACTGGGTACACTCCAAAAATAGATCTCCTCAGCATAGTGTACGCATTCACGGCACCGCAGATCCAATCTGCAAATGACGGGAGCCTAATTGACCTGCTCCTCATGGCCGCAACAAAGACAATCCTGTCTAACTGGAAAGATACAGGGATGGCCACTTTCACAGTATGGTTCAACTGGGTCACCTTCCTAAGGGCAGCTGACAACATAACGAAAAACCAAACACCACAAGTTGGACATAGCAATGAGATGTGGCTCTCGCTGGACAAATACCTTGCCTCACAAAACCCGCCTTGAATGCACCTCTTGTCCCTACACAGCCCCCCACAACCCCCCCCGTGACGCAACCCGTCTGCAAAGTATCGCTGGCCATAGAACCTCTATTAACTGCACCTGTGTCCGGCCTTTTCTCTCTCTCCCTCTCATCTCACTCCTACTTACCCCTACACACTATTTCTTCCGCCCGAAGGAGGCAGTGCATGTGACTGGTATGTAAAGACAAGGACTCAAGCAGCCTATGTATAACCAGCTCACATTCGCCATAACAAACCTGTATGCATTATTACCGATACATATGTTTACACTTACCTATTTTGCCTTCGATCGGCTTACTCTGTACTGTTTTGTAAAAACTTCTTCTAATAAAAATCTTTTGAAAAAAAAAAAGAAAATCAAAGAATCAAAGACTAGACCTGCCCTCAACACACAAAGATGATACTAATGATGTAAATTTAGTTTGAATGGTGTTATAGGAGGCTTTTATTCCAGGTGCCTGAAACAATACATGAAGCAGACATGTCTGATGAGAGGAGGACAACATTATTTACACTCTTGGTCAAGGACATAGGGAAATCAAAGTCTTGGGTCACCGAACATCTGGAAGCCATAGCCTTCCACTACAGACTCCAAGGGCTGGTGGATCTCACTAAAGCTCTTCAACTGCAGGAAGCACTAAAAGGCTGATTCAAAGAAGAGCACATGGTGTGTGATAACAGGGCCCCTATAGACTTTACTGCAAGGAAATAAAGTTATCACTTTGAATGCAGAGTACAAAGTGAGCATATGATAAACTGCTTGTATAAGAAAGCATCTAATAATCTGCCATTTTTCTTTCAAACAAATAAATGTGATCTCCTTTATTGGGATTTGGGTTGGCGACCATGTAGGGATACCACCACTAACTTGGAGGAAACACATTGCTCCAGTCTTTTGCATTATGAAAGCACTGCTGGGTGAAGCTAGTCTTTTATATTAGCAGTGACAAAATATTGCTTGGTCTGGTTTTCATTTCTGAAATCCTGCAGCACTGACAAGACCTGCTGGAGTCCTAGCCAAGTGATAGGTCACAGTAAGAGGAACCCCACCATAGAGGTGACCAATAGCATGACTGTGAGAGGGAGCTTACAATGGCAGTACCCAAAAACATTAGCAGGACAATGGTGCAGCACGTTTTCATTTCTAGATACCAGCAGCACTCTCATGACATGGCATGGCTATAGGGAATTCATACTGAAGTAGCCCTATAGCAGTCAAAGAAGGAGTTATAAACGCACTCTTCCCAGAGTCTAGCATTGAGACGGCACTGCTCGCTGACGTTAACACTGCTGCAGTGAGACAGCATCTGGAGAATGTACCTGGAGTGGGCTCACCCTGCTGGGGTCCTATAGAGGTGTCATGGAATTACAGGAGGAAAATCAGACTTTCAGAGATCTGTGGCAGTGATAGGGCAGCGGCAATCTGCAGTCAGAATACCGGGGTCCTAAAAGTGTGACATGGAATAAGAAGATGATGAAGGAAGCTTTCACTTATGGGTTCAAGTGTTGCTGCTGACATGGCATTTCATTTCTGGAGTCATGAAGCATGACAAAGCTCATATTTTGGCCTTCTCTACCACTCACAGAGAAATGAAAGAAGTGAGGTCCTACCTGCATGATCAACTGCTGCATTATTTTAAAAAAGGCACAGCACAACTGAGAGAGTGCTCATTCTGGTATGCCACTGCTATGAACAAGCTCAACTTGCTCTGGTACTATAGTAATGACATTCCAGTGTTGGGCAAATCTCACACTGGCAGAAGCCTAGGGCACTAATAAGATGCATACTGAAAAGCACAATCTGATGGGATCTATAAACATACAAATTACTTTTGAGAAATAATTCACTGCTTCGGTCCCATAATCCTTACAAAAGAAATACTATGGGGCACTCACACTACTGAAGTCCCATATCTCTAAACTGATACTGTTAAGAAAGCACAACCTGTTGGAGTCCCATATTAATGACAATGTACTTCTAAGTGAAGCAAATACTTCTGGAGTTTTAGCAGACTAAAGTGGCACTAATGAAAAGGCTAGCACTGCAGGGTCTGCACTAAAAGACTGCAATGTGAGGGAGCACTGAAAAATAGCTCACTACAGAGAGGAACTTAGTAAATGACATATATCAATGCTTGGAGTATTCATGAACTAAGAGAGAGGGCAAATCTTGGACAAAAGACACTATGCTAGGAATTTGCTCACTCTGTAAAACCATGACTGGGTAAAAGCACAAACTGATAGTGCCAAACTGAGAGGAAATAAGCAGTGATCAGAATATACTGAAAGAAATTAAGTACTGCCAGCATCTTGCTGAAAGACCGCATACACTAACTGGACTCCACTAGGAGAGATCACACAATGGCATGGATATGTTGGAGCAGAACCCTGTCAGTCATAGATGGGGGGGATGTGAGGGGGGTTAGTTTTGGGCCTGTGAGATCATGCACCATATCAAATAAAAAGTTACTTGTCACTTTTATGCCCCATTTGAGGTATGAGAGTGCATTCGACAGACAGAGGCTGCTGGCCACAGCTGTGGTGACTGAGGTTGTTTGCCACTGGTTTTATTCAGTCCATCATACAATGGCTCTGCAACTCTGCCCGCTACACCATTTCAGTACTTGACTGTCAGGCTATCAAGTAGTCAAAAACTTACAGAGAGATAGTGTGGGTGACTAGAGCTCAGAGCTCCATAGTTCACAAACAGACACAATAACATCTTGTCCAATCTAGAGTTTATCGTAGTAAAAAGAAAACACTTTAATCTCACAACAAGAGAAAATACTGCACAGTTTTATTAGGATACAGTCATGGAGTAGTAAAACTCCTCTAGGATTCTCAGTGATGATCTACACCACACTCTACGCACATTGGCCACTCTCATTTCTAAGAGTCTGCTCAACATCTATGGTGACTTATAAGAGCTTCATGAATAGTCATTGATTAGACACAGGTGCAGTTCACTGTGGATTACCCCATAGCTAATACAAAAACCAGTTCAGTGTCTGACCAGTGGCCTGGTGGCAGTGGGCTGATTGGTCGGTTGCTTGGCGAGCTGCTGCTTTTCCCATTTTCCGCCCCGCTGATTGCGAGCGGTGGCGCCATCCTGGCTGAAATTGTTTTTAAAACTGTTATTAACCTCCCTTAAACTCGTGCAGGTATTTGACATTCTTGGGCATTTAGGGGTGAGCTGCCAGCTGGGGCTGATCGTGTTCTTCGCGGGCTCCCAGCGGCAGCGGGTGCCATCTTGGCTTGGGCTTCGCCTTCCACCACAGCCCTGCCCCTCCCCCGCCGCTCCGCCCCTACTTAGTAGCGCGTTTTCCTGCTCCCCTCGTGTCTGACCAGTGGCCCGGTGGCAGTGGGCTGATTGGTCGGTTGCTTGGCGAGCTGCTGCTTTTCCCATTTTCCGCCCCGCTGATTGCGAGCGGTGGCGACATCCTGGCTGAAATTGTTTTTAAAAATGTTATTAACCTACCTTAAACTTGTGCAGGTATTTGACATTCTTGGGCATTTAGGGGTGAGCTGCCGGCTGGGGCTGATCGTGTTCTTCGCGGGCTCCCAGCGGCAGCGGGCGCCATCTTGGCTTGGGCTTCGCCTTCCACCACAGCCCTGCCCCTCCCCCGCCGCTCCGCCCCTACTTAGTAGCGCGTTTTCCTGCTCCCCTCGTGTCTGACCAGTGGCCCGGTGGCAGTGGGCTGATTGGTCGGTTGCTTGGCGAGCTGCTGCTTTTCCCATTTTCCGCCCCGCTGATTGCGAGCGGTGGCGACATCCTGGCAGAAATTGTTTTTAAAACTGTTATTAACCTACCTTAAACTTGTGCAGGTATTTGACATTCTTGGGCATTTAGGGGTGAGCTGCCGGCTGGGGCTGATCGTGTTTTTCGCGGGCTCCCAGCGGCAGCGGGCGCCATCTTGGCTTGGGCTTCGCCTTCCACCACAGCCCTGCCCCTCCCCCGCCGCTCCGCCCCTACTTATACAGGCATCATGAGGCAGCGCAGCGGACGAGCGCAGCGGGCGCGATGGAGGCGCGCCGGAGTTGCGCCTGAGTTAAGCCCGTCTGCGCCCGTCCGCGGCCTGCCGGGGCTAGGGGCACGGGACGCTGCTGGTTATATCACCTACACTCCGTCTCAGTTATGCCTCTTGTGGTCCCCCGGCTGTATTAATTCCTCTACCACTACTGGCCTACAACTCCTTGGTCTATATAGTCTTCCCCCATCCCACCCCCCCGGATTAGTATCATCTCTTGCTTCATCTGCCTCCACATCCTCCCCTGTTCCCCCTTCACCCCCAGCCCCTTCTGCCCAATTGTTTTCTATCTCGGCTACCCTTCTAAACATCAGGTCCGCCGTAAACATCAATACCAGCTATTTGACTACCTCGACACCAATGAACCAGATCTCCTGTTCTTAACTGAGACCTGGTTCAAGACCGACTCCCTGCCCAACGTGCTTGCCGCCCTACCATCTACTTATTCCGCCATTCGTGCGGATCGCCCTGACGGCAAGCGGGGAGGTGGAGTGGCTTTAATAGCTCGTACTGATGTCAATTTTCAAATCCTCCCCTCCCCACTTATCACCGATGTTGACCTTCTTGTAGCCCGTTCTACCTCCCATCAAGTCCCCCTTACTTTTTTTCTTATCTACCGTCCTCCCCAGTCCACTCCTTCATTCCTCCCCGAGATCCAGACCCTCTTGGCCACTTTGGCAGTTAATCATTCTTCTGTACTAGTACTAGGGGACCTTAATTTCTGGCCCAATGACCCGGCTGAAAGCCCCCAATCCAAGGAATTCACCAGCCTCATGAAAAATTTGAATTTTGTACCGCTCATCCACAGTCCAACCCACCTACATGGCCACACGCTGGACCAAATCTGGACACTAAATGTTTCATCCACTCCTCCTATTATTTCTCCCTGCCCATGGTCAGATCACTCCACCATCACGTTTTCCCTTGCCCTAGCACTCCCGGTCAAACCCCCCCTTCCCAAAAACACCTGGGTTCGGAAATGGGGTAAGGTAAACATGCCCTCCTTCTGTTCGGCCCTGGCCACGACCTGCCCGGACCTTACTGGTCTGACAGCTGCCCCTCAGCTGGCCGCAATTAACAACTGGCTCACGAGGGCAGGCGACGAATTCGCCCCCCTCAGGCGCCTCTCAGTAAAACGGGCCCATGCAGCCAACCGTTGGTTTACCTCCGACCTTAAAGAGAAAAAACTCGCTGCAAGAAGGGCTGAAAGAGCTTGGCGAAGAACTTATGACCCTGCCTTAAAAACAATTTACCTGGCCACTCTGCAAACCTATAAAAAGAGCATCCTGGAAGCTAAGGCTGAATATTACACCCACAGGATACTGGTTGCGGAGTCACAATCGAAAGAAATCTTCTCCACCGTTCATGAGCTTGCCTCATCCACTAGAGCCACATCAACCATTCCCCCGTCCCAATCCCTCTGTGACTCGCTTAACGAGTTCTTCATAGATAAAGTTGTAAAAATTAAACATAACATCCCCCAACCTTCTCCTACCTTTGTGGACCCCTCCCCCCCCTCCACTGTTAAACTGACCAACTTCCCACTCCTTACCATTGACACCCTTCGCCCTCTGCTCCAACGGGTCAAATCAGGCTCACCCCAGGACTTTGCCCCTGCCAGCATACTCAGGGAAGTCTACTTAGCCTGCCCCATCCCCCCTCTGACCCTCCTCAAGGATTCACTTATTCATGGTCATGTTCCCATTTCACACAAATCGGCGACTGTCATCCCAATTTTAAAGAAATTTGACGCCGATCCCTCCTCTGCTTCTAATTACCGCCCCATTTCACTCCTTCCCTACCTTGCAAAGGTTCTCGAAACCCACATCACTTCCACGCTGAGCACCCACATTGAGGCAAACCATTGCCTCTCCCCTTGCCAAGCTGGTTTTCGCCCCCTGCATTCTACCGAAAAAGTGGTCATCTCAGTCATGGACAAGCTGCGTGAAGGAATCGACATCAACCTTCCGCAAGCCCTGATTCTCCTTGACTTATCCGCCGCTTTTGACACGGTGGACCATACCATCCTCCTCAGCCGTGTCAAGGCGGCGGGTGTAGAGGGCCTAGCCTTTTGCTGGCTAAAGTCCTTTCTTGCTGGGAGAACACAGGGAGTCCATCTGGCTGGTTTTGCGGCGGCCTCTCATAAGGTAGAATGGCAACATAGTCTATAACGGAGCCCCTGCATACATGATCCATCGTTTACAACTGGTGCAGAATCAGGCGGCCCGCCTGATCCATGGCCTTCCCAGATATCATCGGGTCACCCCATTACTCAAAACTCTGCATTGGCTCCCCATAAGAGAGCGTGCCCTGTTTAAACTCGGCTGTCTTACTTATCAAGCCAGAGCGGGCACTGCTCCCGAGTTCATCTGCTCCCTCATCAAACCATACTGCCCAGGCAGAGAACTCCGCTCGGCCCATTTGGCCCTCCTTACCATCCCCCGCTTTAAAAAGCAGAGGGCGGGCGGAGCAAGATTCGCTGTCCTGGCTCCAACGTTTTGGAACTCCCTCCCGATTGCTCTGCGCACCTCACTCTACTACCCCCTGTTCCGAAAAAACCTTAAAACTTTTTTGTTCACCCAAGCCTACCCCTAAATCTCTCCGCTGCTGCCATCCACTGATCACCACTAGCGCCATGAAACCGCTGGGTATGCGAGTGCTGTACAAATGTTTTTAAATTCAAATTCAAATTCAAATTCAACAGTTCTTGCCACAAAGAAGTCACAAGGCAATCATCTAATTTTCTTAGTTTTACTGCTGTGCTTTCAGTCTTTCAGTTTTCTCAGGGCTAAGCCCTGCTTTATCTTCTATGTGGAGATGTGGCTGTTGTGGTGGTGGAGTGTATTTTACAAATTCATTCCTACAGCAGTGGTTTTGATGAGGCAAGACTCAGACCACGAACCTCGGGGCAGGGATGAGCATTGCAGGTCTGCATGGTGGACACTTCGTCAGCTATTTCTGTCTCCCAGACTGGATACAGATAGGTGTTCAATTTTGGCAGTTGCACCTTCAGGACCAGATTTGAAGTGACTGTCTTT
Source organism: Lissotriton vulgaris (assembly GCF_964263255.1). Classification (NCBI taxonomy): domain Eukaryota; kingdom Metazoa; phylum Chordata; class Amphibia; order Caudata; family Salamandridae; genus Lissotriton; species Lissotriton vulgaris. The sequence goes on from NC_141696.1 coordinate 784,104,727, forward strand.
CTTTGGCAATTATGGCGTTTCAGCTGTTCAAGGGATACCACATTGGCGGCAGCAACAGCTCCTCTTGCGTAACAGCACCAACTTGAAACAGAAGCAGTATCAGTCCATCTGGCACAATGGAGGAGTTCTGGATGAAATAATACTGCTTTTATTTGAATTTCGTGGCACAGCATGCAGTTGGAACTGCACTGAGGACTCTTCACAACAAGGGTCAGCTCCTGGCTTTGCTCCCACAGGTAGTTATCTTCTTTTAAGAGTTCCTCACTTTGGGACCATTCTGGGCATCTCCTACAGCACAGTCTCTTTTAGGCAGGGATAGGCATTTTCCTTCCCTCTCTGTGCAGGCAGGCAGGTTTCTCGGCTCTAGGTAGAACCTTAGCTTCCCCGGCAAGTTGCATACTTCATGTGATCTCCCTGCACCACTGCAAGACTGCTTCTCTTGAAGTCGCCATCCTTGATCAAGCTCAGCATTTATTTGAATTCTATGTGGATCATTCCCTTCCTTGGTCATGAAGCATGCAGAATGCTAACAAAGTGTGGTATTTTGTCCCAATTGTGTAATTATAAACTAACAGAAGATGTTGCTCCACTGGCTAAGGCTTTGGAACTTATTTGGAGGGGTTGTCTTCAAATGTCAATTTCTGGATGCCTTTTAAATTCAATCTTTATGCAAGGTGGTGGCTCTCACAGCAGGAAGTAATGATGCTGGATTTAAACAAGAGTATCCAAACTCACTGCACCTGGCTGTCATCTGACTCCCTGAAGCAGTACTCTGGGAGGAAACAAAATGGCAAGCCTTACATAGAAATGCCCTCAACCTGAACAACAGAAAGTACAGACCCACCAACATCTAGCCAATGGCAGTGCTCAGGAAGAACTAATCAGCAGCGCATTGCTAAGAAGGATTTCATTAAATTGCCCTGTCTCTGGCTTGCCTTACTACAGTGTCTGTGTCTCTACTCTCCAGCCGCAAGAATACAGTCAGTGAGCTTCCATGTTTGTGGAAACTGTCTCCACCTTCCATATTGTGACATGCTAAACCAGGTCCTATTTAAAATGGATGCACCTTGTCCTAGTACTCAGATGGTTATTGTTAGAAATGGGGTCTCTATTTGACAGGTTTGCACCTTGTTCAAGTAGGAACCCGTTATTCTAGTCAGGTTAAGGTGGATTAAACTTCTAAAATAACCCCTGATCACTCCTTGGTAGCTTGGCACAAGCAGACAGGTTTATCTCAGAGTCAATGTGTAAAGTATTTGTACATAACACAAACAGTAACTCAATGAAAACACTACAAATGGACACCACACCAGTTTTAAAAAATAAAGTATCTTTATCTAATACAAACAAGATCAAAACAACAGAAATCCAGCATACATAGTCAAGATATCACCTTTAGAATGTTTATTGCATACGTAATGCTTGTAGAAACATATTGCACCAACTGGTGCTATTAAGTCGTTGTGACAGCCACATATTCCAAATACGATTCAGAAAAGGGGGTGGTGATGAACAGAGTGTCTGAATTAAGCAGACCACTCTTTCCCAGTCCAAAGATCAGGGCTTGATCCATCACCGTTTTTTAGCTCACTGCACCATCCCAGCTCAGAACCTGGCTACATGCAAATTAGTCTGTCACTGGCCCAGTGCATCATGGGAACAGGGCAGACCAGACTACCAAGCCAATTCTTATACTGGGAAGGAAACAAGCTTCCGGGGACCGGTTTCTGGCATTTCAGCCGTCTTCGGCCCGGCTTGCTTGAATCCTGATGGTGCAATGAGCAAGGGACTCACATCTGAGTATACCCTTCCACGCTTATGGTGGACAAAATGATTCAGAAAAGGGGGTGGTGATGAACAGATTGTCTGAATTAAGCAGACCACTCTTACCCAGTCCAAAGATCAGGGCTTGATCCATCACCGTTTTTTAGCTCACTGCACCATCCCAGATCAGAACCTGGCTACATGCAAATTAGTCTGTCCCTGGCCCAGTGCATCATGGGAACAGGGCAGGCCAGACTATCAAGCCAATTCTTATACAGGGAAGGAAACAGGCTTCTGGGGACCGGTTTCTGGCATTTCAGCCGTCTTCGGCCCGGTTTGCTTGAATCCTGGTGGTGCAATGAGCAAGGGACTAACATCTGAGTATACCCTTCCAGGGTTATGGTGGACAAAATGATTCAGAAAGGGGGGTGGTGATGAATGGAGTGTCTGAATTAGGCAGACCACTCTTACCCAGTCCAAAGATCAGGACTTGATCCATCACCGTTTTTTAGCTCACTGCACCATCCCAGCTCAGAACCTGGCTACATGCAAATTAGTCTGTCCCTGGCCCAGTGCATCATGGGAACAGGGCAGACCAGACTACCAAGCCAATTCTTATACTGGGAAGGAAACAAGCTTCCGGGAACCGGTTTCTGGCATTTCAGCCGTCTTCGGCCCGGCTTGCTTGAATCCTGATGGTGCAATGAGCAAGGGACTCACATCTGAGTATACCCTTCCACGCTTATGGTGGACAAAATATTTCAGAAAAGGGGGTGGTGATGAACAGAGTGTCTGAATTAAGCAGACCACTCTTACCCAGTCCAAAGATCAGGGCTTGATCCATCACTGTTTTTTAGCTCACTGCACCATCCCAGCTCAGAACCTGGCTACATGCAAATTAGTCTGTCCCTGGCCCAGTGCATCATGGGAACAGGGCAGACCAGACTACCAAGCCAATTCTTATACTGGGAAGGAAACAAGCTTCCGGGGACCGGTTTCTGGCATTTCAGCCGTCTTCGGCCCGGCTTGCTTGAATCCTGATGGTGCAATGAGCAAGGGACTCACATCTGAGTAAACCCTTCCACGCTTATGGTGGACAAAATGATTCAGAAAAAACGTTGATGGATCAAGCCCTGATCTTTGGACTGGGTAAGAGTGGTCTGCTTAATTCAGACACTCTGTTCATCACAACCCCCTTTTCTGAATCGTTTTTGGCAACTATAGGTGTGGCAGGGTATACTCAGACATGAGTTCCTTGCTCACTGCACCATCAGGATTCAAGCAAGGCGGGCCGACGACGGCTGAAATGCCAGACACCGGTCCCCGGAAGCTTGTTTCCTTCCCAGTATAAGAATTGGCTTGGTAGTTTGGGTTGCCCTGTTCCCATCATGCACTGGGACAGGAACAGACTAATTTGCATGTAGCCAGGTTCTGAGATGGGATGTTGCAGTGAGCTAAAAAAACGGTGATGGATCAAGCCCTGATCTTTGGACTGGGTAAGAGTGGTCTGCTTAATTCAGACACTCTGTTCATCACCACCCCCTTTTCTGAATCGTTTTTGGCCACTATAGGTGTGGCAGGGTATACTCAGACATGAGTCCCTTGCTCACTGCACCATCAGGATTCAAGCAAGCCGGGCCGACGACGGCTGAAATGCCAGAAACCGGTCCCCGGAAGCTTGTTTTCTTCCCAGTATAAGAATTGGCTTGGTAGTTTGGTTTGCCCTGTTCCCATCATGCACTGGGACAGGAACAGACTAATTTGCGTGTAGCCAGGTTCTGAGCTGGAATGGTGCAGTGAGCTAAAAAACGGTGATGGATCAAGCCCTGATCTTTGGACTGGGTAAGAGTGGTCTGCTTAATTCAGACACTCTGTTCATCACCACCCCCTTTTCTGAAACATATTCCAAAAACAGCGCTGATTGCAAGGTGCGTGGGTCGGCCACGGAGTCATATGGTCCCCCAAAAAGCAGTCAATGGGCCAAGGCGAGGCCAGCTCCTTGCTGCCAAAGGGGAGGTGCAGCGTTGAGTCCGGCTGATAGGGCAGGTGAGGCGACGTCAGCGGTGAGGCGGTGTTTCCATTCCGCAGTCAGTGATGAGTTTGTGAATTTACCCATATCAGCAGCGACAAGATGCAGTGGTTGGCAGCGATAGGCGTCCGTACTAGCGCTGGCGTCATGGAGGTCAGTAACTTGCAGGTGTCGGCAAGTGTTGTGGGCATCAGAGCTGTGGTGCAGGTGAGGCGGCACATCGCTCACATCATGAGCAGTGCCTCCGGCCTCAGTGCAGGTCGCAGAGTCATACCACTGATGGTATTAGAGGTATTTTCTTGGCTTGCAGCACCAAACACAGGATTTCAAGGGTCCAGAACCAGGAACTGACACACGTTGGCAATCAGGAGTCCAGCAGATAAGTCCAGGTGCTGTTTAGCAAGTTTCAGGTAAAGTTTATGTGTCCCTGAGACTTCGGAATAGGAGGCAAGCTCTGCTTCAAGCCCTTGGAGAATCTTCTTAAGCAGGGTAGCACAGCATGGCAAAAGTCCGGTCTTTTCCACTGCCCACAGACAGAAGCAGCAACTGCAGGGCAACACAGCTAAACAACACACAGTAAAGGGGAACAGCTCTTCAGCAGGGTTCTCTAGTCCAGAAGTAATCTAAAGTTCTGGGGGCAGAGCTCCAATGTTTATACAATTTTTCTCTTTGAAGTCAGCCCAAAGAGAGTCTCTGCTGCACACCAGAACCATTTCTGCACTGTCCAGACCAGACACTTCGCATGAGGTGAAGAGAGCATTGTGCAGAGTAGACACATTTCAGGTGCTAGTGAAAACTCCTCCCACCACAGTAAAGGCAGGACACACCTTAACTCTCATTGTGACTGTCTAGAGGGCCTGCACATGCACAGCTCCTGTCTCTACAAAACCAGACAGTGAATACACAAACAAGCAGAGGCACACAGAATGGTAATACAAGAAAATGACAATTTTTTAAAAGTGGCATTTTCAAACACACAATTTCAAGTTCAAGTTCAAGTTCAGAGATTTGTATAGCGCACTACTCACCCAGAGGGTCTCAAGGCGCTTGAGGGAGGGGGGTGTTTTATTTTATCGAATATCCAAGTTTTTAGTTGCTTTCTGAAGGCGAGGTGGTTCTGTGTAAGGCAGAGGTGGATGGGGAGAGAATTCTAGGTTTTGGCCGCTAAGTAGGAGAAGGATCTTCCCCCCATGGTGGATTTATGTATGCGCGGGATAGTGACGAGGGCTTGATTGGACGATCATAATTGGCGGGAGGGGGTGTAGAAAGACAGTCGCGTGTTGAGGCATTCGGGTCCTTGGTCGTAGAGGGCTTTGTGTGCATGGGTGAGGAGGCGGAACGTTATTCTCTTGTTGACGGGGAGCCAATGGAGGTCTTTCAGGTGGCAAGAAATGTGAGCTTGTCGAGGGATGTCCAATATGAGTCTGGCTGAGGCGGTTTGGATTCGTCGGAGTTTTTTCTGTAGTTTGGCTGTGGTTTCGGCGTAGAGGGTGTTTCCGTAATCCAGTCGGCTGGTGGCCAGTGCGTGGGTGACTGTCTTTCTTGTTTCGGTGGGGATCTAACGGAAGATTTTTTTGAGCATGCGGAGGATGTTGAAGCAAGATGTTGAGACGGCGTTGGCTTGTCTGGCCATCGAGAGGGAGGAGTCAAGGATGAAGCCCAGGTTACGTGCGTGATCCGTAGGTTTGGGTGCGGTTCCCAGGGCCGGTGGCCACCAAGAGTCATCCCAGGCAGAGGGGGATGATCCTAAGATGAGGACTTCCGTTTTGTCGGAGTTGAGTTTTAGACAGCTGTTCTTCATCCATTCGGCTACTTCTTTCATCCCTTCGTGTAAGTTGGTTTTGGCTGTGTTTGGGCCTTTGGTGAGGGAGAGGATCAGCTGGGTGTCGTCTGCGTAGGAGATGATGTTGAGGTTGTGTTGGCGAGCGATAGATGCAAGGGGACTCATGTATACGTTGAAGAGGGTGGGACTGAGTGATGATCCTTGTGGTACGCTACAGATGACTTCAGTGGCCTCTGATGTAAAAGGGGGGAGGCGGACTCTTTGGGTTCTTCCGGCGAGGAACGAGATGATCCAGTCCAATGCTTTCCCTTGTATTCTGATGTTGCTGAGGCGTTGAATGAGGGTGATATGAAAGACTGTGTCGAAGGCTGCGGAGAGGTCGAGTAGGATGAGGGCGGCTGTTTCTCAGTTGTCCAGTAGAGTTCGAATGTCGTCTGTTGCTGCGATGAGGGTGGTTTCGGTGCTGTGTTTGGCTCGGAAGCCGAACTGTGAGGGTCGAGGGATTTGTTGGATTCAAGGAAGGAGGCGAGCTGATTATTGACGGCTTTCTCTATGACTTTGGCAGGGAATGGGAGGAGCGAGATGGGGCGGTAGTTCTTAAGTTCAGTGGGGTCTGCTGTGGGTTTCTTCAGAAGGGCACTGAGTTCGGCATGTTTCCAGCTTTCCGGGAAGGTAGCAGGGTTGAAGGAACAGTTGATGACATTGCGGAAATGGGGTGCGATGATGGAGTCTGCTTTGTTGAAAATGTGGTGAGGACATGGGTCGGTTGGCGATCCTGAGTGGGTGGAGTTCATCAGGCGGATGGTGTCTTCAGTGGTGATTGGGTTCCAGGTGCAAAGGTTGTTAGAGTGCGGTTTTGGTTCAGAGGTGGGTGGAGTGGGCTGGTCTTCGTACTGGTTATCAAAGCTGTTATGTATGTCGGCGATTTTGTTGTAGAAGAATGAGGATAGAGAGTCGCAGAGGTCTTGGGAGGGAGTGATGTCGTTGGTGCCGTGTGGGGTTGGTAAATTCTTTGACAATGTTGAATAGTTCCTTGCTGTTTTGGGCATTGTTGTTGAGTCGATCCTTGAATGCTGATTTCTTGGTGGATCGGATCAGTTGGTGGTGTTTGCGGGTGGCGTTCTTGAAGGTGGCTAGGTTGTCAGTGGTTGGGTTTTTTCTCCAGGCTTTCTCGAGAGTACGGCAGAGCTTCTTGGATGTCTTAAGGTCATCGTTGAACCAGGAGGCTTTTTTGCTACTTTGCTAGTAGCCATCTTTTCTAAAGAATGTGTTATTTAATTCTGAGTTCAGAGAGCCTAAAGTCCAACTCTCTAGCTGTTCCTAATGGAAAGATACACTTGTAAAAATGTTACAAGGCAGCTCCTATGTTAGCCTTTGGGAGAGCTTGTTATTGCAATAGTGAAAAAAGGAAATACACAGTTTTTCACTATCAGGATTTGTAACACACACCAGTGCTTTTCACATACACTGCACCCTGCCCATGGTGATACATTGGGCCTACCTTTGTGGTGACTAACATGTAGTAAAAGGAAAGGGTTAGGCCAGGCAAGTGGAAGCACATGCAGACATTGCAATGGCAAGTCTGACACACATTGAAATGCTACTTGTGAGGGTGGCATAACCAGTGCTACAGGCACACTACTAGCATTTGATTTACAGGCCCTGGGCAAACACAGTGGACTTTACTAGGGACTTACTAGTAAATCAAATATGCCAATATGCCAATCATGGTTAACCAATCGAAATAGAAATATACACAGAGAGCATATGCACTTAAGCACTGATCAGGATGATAAAATGGCCAGAGTCCTAATGCCAACAAAAACAAGTTAGAAAAATAGGAGCCAAAAGGTAAAAGGTTTGGGAATAAACCTGCCAAAGGACCAGGTCTAACAGACATCAAACACAGAGTCTTACTACTACACTTGTGCTACGTATTCATTGCCTATACACACACTCAGGTGCATATTTACAAGCCCCTATCCCCACAGGAATGTCATTTTTTATGATATTCTTGTGGCGATAAACCCTTCGCCTTATTAACGCAGTGTTGTGGTGGGCGTTCTGCCGCAACACCCATTGATTTTGACGCTGACCCCTATTTACGAAGGTGGCATAAAAGGAGGCAGCATTAAAATTAAGGCCAGGTAACACCTGGTCTTGACATAGTGAAACAAGGAGAAATGGTTAAAGTCTCCTTGTTTTTGCTGTTTCTATGTGTGCTGCATTGTGCAACACACTTAGGAACAGCAAATCGCCACGAAGGATTGTGTATGTGCAGGAAGGTGTCCCTTCCTGCACATAAACAATCAATAAAAAAATTATAATTTGCAAATTCTATGTGTTCTGCACAATGCAGCACACACAGAGTATCAAATCAGCATTCTGGATTGTTTATGGGCAGGAAGGTGCGCCTTCCTACACACACGCACATAATCATTCCCCCCAACGCATACACCCTTGCACCATGGAGCTAGATTTAGCGCCAGTGCTTGTGGTAATGCAGAGGTGTGATTTTCCTGTGGATATTGCGCATCCCTGTGTTTTCAGAATGGCAAAGCGTGGCGTTAGCAATTTTAGTTTAATGCCATGCTTCATCATTCTGTTGTAAATATGCCCCTCAATATCCAAAAGGAATATCAGCACAAGGATCTAGGGCTCACACAAAGGTGGAATTTTAAAGGAGTGAGTTCAGTAGATCTCACTCTGATCTGACAAAGAATAAAGGTGTTGTCAAGACTAAAGATTCACAAAACTCAGTTAGCTGTCACCACCATTTGATGTGACTAAGCCAAGGCTTATACCCATTTCAGCTAAGAGGGCACATTTAGTGCACCTGTCCATGCCACAAAACAGGTACTAGATCCCGTGTTACCATGGCAGACCTGAACTAGATAAGAGTGTTTGCAGGTTCAAACAAAAAGTCAAGATACCAGTTTCACGCACGGTCTGGCACTTAGGGAAGAGTACATGCATTGAAATACATAGGAATCTATTTTACATTTCAAAAGTATACTACATCATCACACATTAAATACATTACTGTACATGTGAATTGAATATATAAAGAAATCTGTTCGGTTGTGATTTTTTACTGCAGCTGACAACACATGGAACAGCAGTAAAATATTCACACAAAGCACAAGCACAGAACAGGCTACAGCAGTGAAAGCACCAACACCCACATCCAATATCTGTGGTAGCTCCTATCACACTAATAGAGTTTTGTAAAGGTGAAGAGGAAGAAAGCCAGCAACAAGGCATATTTGTCACTGCTATGCAGCCAGCTCAGCTTCTCTAGAGAATAGTCTGTGGGGTTTCAATGGGACTCCGGGGTGTATGTAGTCCTTACAGAAGGATGTTGTAGCAACATTCACCTTCCAAGGAATAAACACATTGAGTGTTTCCTTTAGGGGTGTGTGCCTGCCTTGCACTTCATCTGCCCAGAGCAAGTCATGTCAGACCACTTTAGGCAGGTGCCCAGGGTTGCCACCATATATGCCCCAAGATAGTGTCAAAGTGCAACAACTAGCCTGCAATGCCTTAATGCTATTGAAAAAAAGGATAACCAAATGGTAAAATATAATTTAGCTTGGGAAACTGAAGAACACTGACAAAGGCAAGAAGTTTAGCTTTAAATTGAAAAATGCCATTTCCACTTTATTTGCATTTTTGTATGTCTGTTAATGCATATTAGCTCATTAAAAACAGCCATATAGGCTTTGCCAATGCATGTTAATTGTTCCCAGAAACTTTAAAATTCATAACACTCTGGTCAACACATTTATTCTCCACTGGCAGCTTTTATTGCCAAAAAAGTCTCACACAAATCTGTTTATGTAATACAGCCAATAATGCAGAGAAATTCAAATAGCACTGGCAAAAACCTATTTACTTACCACTGAATCTAGACTCTAATTTTATATTAAGAACACACAATGACATTCAACAGAGGAAGAATATATGGCAGTGACTGCGGTGATACTGAAAGATGTGTCAGACTAGAGTTCTGCTTGATGATGTGTAGGACAGCCTCATGTTACACCAGGAAGTCCTTAGCAATAATCGCTCTCTCCTTTACACACTGCCCCTTTATTCCTCATGCTTAGGTCTCTTGTCACTCATTCCTCTCGGTTTCAATCAATCAATCAATCAAACGAGCTTTATTCGATTTCAGGTAGTAAAATCATAAAACCTCTCGGTCTCATTCTCTGTTTCACTTTCCCTTCTATCCTTTCTCCCAAACTTCCTACTTTGCCCTCACCTATTAAGTGCCAGGGAATTGCTTTCTTGGGTTTCCTTTTTAGGTTTTGCCTATGCAGCGCGCATGCGCTGCATAGGAGGACCTTTAGCTGTTGTTCTGCACTTTTTCGAAGCACATACTCGTGCGTGTGGCGGTATCCACCTTGCGGGACCACGCAGGGGCATGCCAAAAGAACGAGTATGTGCTTCCAAAAAGAGCAGACTGCGCGCGCACACACGCAGCACTCCCGGACTCACCTCCTGCTCCCCCTCTCTCACACGCGCATTCCTTGTTCTGCATTCTGTCCCAACTCTATACTTTAACTCTTGTGTATTTTTTACTTACTAATCAAAAATGATCAGCCGTCATCCGCTGTCAAAACTCTGCTGTTAGGCTTTACTGGAAACTGTTCTTTTTTTTCATTCTAATTCCCTCCCCTTGTGATGTTTCTAGAGCCTTCAAGAGAAAACAGCTGTAAACAAAAAAGACCAGTTTTAAAGTGGCTAAGTGTGTCTTATCGAGAACAATCTTTGCTAGAAGTTACCTTTGCCTTCTGAATCCGAGCTTCTTGTGCTGATCCTAGAATGCATAGAATGTGAAGGTGCGTGCCCCTATTAGATCGGTAACCTGTAGACTTTTTTTTACTCTCATTAACGTATGGTTTTTAAAAGGAGTCTTTCCGTGGGCTTCCAAAATTGTCATTTTTGAATGGATGTTTTAGTTGTGCTTACCTTCGGAAGTACCTTGCCTGCATGCGTAGGGCCCAATTACTAGTTGTGTGAGGTATTTACACCACCCACTTTGGGCCAGATGTAGGTGGCCATTTACCGGCCGGTAACGGCCGATTTCAGCCGTTACCGACCGGTAAATGGGTGTTTGGGATGTAGGGGGCCAATTTTACCGAATTGGAAAATTTACCGAATAGGAAAATTTACCGAATCGGTAAATTTACTGAATCGGTAAAATACTGAATCGGTATTTTTACCGATTCGGTAAATTCTAGATGTAGGTGGGACTCTTCTGAGTCCCAAAGGCCTTTCAGATTCGGTATTTTAACACCCAATCCAATTGGGTGGTAAAATACCGAATCCAGGTGTGCATGCACGCCTATGCCATGTGACAGACAGACATACCCTTAGGGCATGTCTGTGTGCCACATGGCACACATGCTTGTATTTTGGGTGCTAGAGGGTGTCAAAGTGACACCCCCTGCACCCTTGCTGGAATCAGTATTTACTGAATCGGTTAATACCGATTCGGTAATGCCCATTGAGTCCTATGGGCTTCAATGCCCATAGGAATCAATGAGCATTACCAAATCGGTATTTAAAGAATCGGTAAATACTGAATCTTAACGATACGGTATATACAGATTCTGTAATACCTACATCCCCCCCCCTCTATTTTACCACTTCCTAAATACCGAATCAGTAAAATTCGGTATTTAAGAAGTGGTAAAATAAAATTACCTACATCTAGGCCTAAATGTCTTTACCCTGGGGTGATGTATTTACTGTCTGTGGTAAATGACTCCTGTCCCGAGTACACAATTTAGAACTGAGGCATAATATACATAATTCGTATTTTAACACACTGAGGGGCAGATTTACAATTACTGGCGCATCCCTGCATATCGGCAGAGTCGTGCCAGTAATTGTGCGCTGCAGATCCGCCACCCATGGGGCAAAAACGGCACAGATGCGTGACGCATCTGTGCCGTAAAAGCGGCGCATTGCTGGAGTTGCATCGCAAGCGCGACACAGCTCCAGCAATGATCAGGGGGGCCCTATGTGCACAATGCTGCGTCAATCCTTACGCCTGCTTCAAGCAGGCACAGCGTTTTGACGCAGCATGGGCCCAAAAGCGTCTGAGTGAAATCTTGTAGATTTCACTCAGCCACTTTTGGGAGGCGTTCCTGCGCAGGAACGCCTCCCTCTGCGATGGTACGCCTCTTCTGGCGCAGGGCTTTTTTTTCCCTTGTACATTTGATAATTATCACTAGCATGGTAATTCCGATCCCTGTGCAAACTGCTGTTTGCACAAGGACTGGAATTTAGCCCTGAACTTGTCTTTCTACTCCCTGTCCCATGCCCAAGGAATGCATGAACCAGAGTAAACTGGTTGCTGGTATTCATGCCCTGGGTTTCAGTACCTTCGAGTACAAGGGATGGAACTTCCAATCACCGTTCTAATGCCCCTCCCCACCACTTAACACCGAGCACGGATGGAAAGAGGAGCCGCCTCTCCTTTACACGCTAAGTGAAGATCTCCAGAGGGCCAATGGCACCAGTGATTGCTGTGAAGTTAGAGCTGTCTTTTCTCAACCACAGACCTTTTCCCATGGAGAAACGCAATCATTCCCCTGGTTCTTGCTTGATATCAGCATATCGATTCACATGTGCAGGAGCCACTCAACCATCCAGTGTTTTTTCCACAGCCTAAACATATGTAGGCTGTAGAGGTTCCAGCAAACCCAGATCGGCCAACTCTCATAGTAACATATCAATGAGGGCGAGCGTTCCTAATAAATCGTGGCATAGATTTAACAGTCAAATAATGTAAACTCCGGAGCGTTTTTGTTTTTTGCTTAGCAAAAGTCAATTGTTTTCTGTGTTTACATAAAATCTAGTTATTAATCGATTTCACGACATTATAAGTTATCCTAGACATACCAAACGCCAGTGCCATCAATCTATGCTTTCCTTGATCTGCCTATTCAGAGTTTGAATCTGTTGTCCTCATGTCCACTTATGTATTTTCTGAAAGATGTAAGTGACAAAACGTCTAAAGATACGGACAACACGGTTGTCGCGGGCAGACCAACTTCTTCAATGTATAAAATTAAACTACAAACAGTACCTATTTAATTGAAAAGACATGTGTTTTGAATACAAAGCAGTATGCGTATTGTTGCTTTCAAATAGGAAGATACCGAATGAATTCCTACACTACTTAAATGTTTGGTGTGTGGACAGTCTCTGTCTCAATGCTGTGTGGACAAGAGTAAGGTCAGCGGTTTATTCGATTACGTGTGTGGTGTGAGTTACAAAGTGGTCCAAGGGAACATGAGGCCTGACAACTCACTCGCTTTCATGCCTCATCACAGTGCCACACATTGAAGTGGTACAGTCACTCGGTGAGCTGGAAACCCATGCACAAAAGGTGTTTCTGGCTTAGGTGTGGATGCTTTGTACAGGTGTGCTGTTATCTTGGTTGTGTTAGGTGGACTAACCCCCTCATATACCTCTTGTAAACTTTATCACATTACTTGTAAAGGGCTCTGATACCTTGGTGTCTAGCTAGCACTATATAAAACTCAAATAAATAAAATAATTAAACTTCCCAGGGACTTGAGAGGTGGTGTAAGGTTCTCGCTGTGTGAGAGGGTAGATGTGGGTGTTTATGCAGAGCAGGGGTTGTTCAAACCAGTGCTTTATATGGGCCGGTACTGCTCGGTACTGAGTACTGGCGCTTTTTTATTTTGAGATAGTGAGTACCAGCACTTTTCAACAGTGACGTAATACATTTAATTGGAGAGTACCGGTGCTTCTCAGAAACAAGCAGGTACTCTTGTTCAGAGTACCTGCACTTCAGTTTTTCCATTTCAAGCACGGTTCAAACTCCCCACCTTCCCTGGCCCACCCCTGACCAAGGCACACCCTCTTCTCCCTGTACACACACAGGTCCTTCTAGAGGTGGCAGAGACCCCTAGGACATTGTAGTCCAGATCCTTCAGCATCTATGAGCTGCTAAAGTGCCAAAGGATGTGTATAATTGTTTTAGTGAACAGAGTACCATAGAGTGTGGATACAAGATCAGTTTAGACTACAAAGCACACCATTTAATATGAAAAAAAATTAAAATAGATAATAGCAACTAAAACATGAGGAATGTAGTTGTTTCTGGTGGTCCTTTTAAGTATTGTACCATCCACAGGCAGACATACACCCAGTGCATGTAAAATGCATACACATACTGCACAGTACTGAGTCCACCATGTACTGTACCACTCATAGGCACATATACATCCAGCACCGGCAATTAACATGCACACACTGCAACCTTTGGGTATGGTACCACTCACAAGCACACATACACCTACCACTTTCATTTAACCTGCACACACTGGATAGCACTACATTCTTCATGTACTGTACCAATCATAGGCACACATCCATCCAGCACATGAATTTAATATGCACACACTGCTCAGCACTGCAGTGTCCCTCTATTGTACCTTTCCTAGGCACACATACACCAAGTGCAGATACACCACTCTTGTGCTGCACATCACTTTACACCGAACTAATGTAGGCCAAGGGTGAGTTAAGCACACCAAGGTAAAACTTTAAAAATTAGTGCGCTGGTAGGCCTCACTCTAGTGACACAGCTTAACAAGCATTTGCAATGCAATAGGTCTCGCAATGACAATATTTTGAGCTATTGACATTGTAAATCCAATGCCTTTGAAAAAAAACATGAAAAGGCATTGTTATTTACAATACCAAAAGCAACACCTATTGCATTGCATAGCGCGGTGTCCGTGAAGACGGCGCCTCGCTTATGAAAGCTAAAAAAAAATAGTGTGTTGGGGGTGGGGCAGAGAGCATTGACATTGCCAATAGGTTTCACTTGTGGGAATTTATAAGTTTTTAGTTATGCAGCACAACATTCTTGATGCAACAACATTAACTGTTGCATAGCTAAACACTTATGAGGTCCCAAAGGCGATGCCAATGCTTGTTAAGTTAAAGCCTACCAGACAGTGCAGGTCTCTGCTTCCAAAGACACATTGGGGACATTCTGAAAGCTTCTCTAGGAATGCACTCCGCCCATTGCTTATCATTGGCTTTGTGTTTTGTAACTCACACTCACTTGTATTGTATTTGCTGCCTTTATTTGTTTTAGGCTGTCCAGCATGCTTTTGTCCCTCCCGTTGTTCAAAGCCTATTTTCTACCTCTATGACTGGCTCCTTGTATTCTTTCACAAGTACTCGCTTGTTGGGAACTGTCTTTTCCTTTTTCATGAGGAACTTCACCAGAGTACATGTTTTTTCTGTTGTCTCCCTTGTATGCTAGTTCATAGCATTAGTGAATTAGTACTAGTGACTGACGTCATTAGACCCTATCCGCACTACCTTTGGCTGAAATCCATCTGCCTTTGTAATCCCAATGAGTAAAC
This sequence comes from Lissotriton vulgaris, assembly GCF_964263255.1. Taxonomy (NCBI): domain Eukaryota; kingdom Metazoa; phylum Chordata; class Amphibia; order Caudata; family Salamandridae; genus Lissotriton; species Lissotriton vulgaris. The sequence goes on from NC_141696.1 coordinate 784,119,728, forward strand.
AATATTTAAAGTTTCCAAATTAAATGTATTCTTGTAGTTTTTCCGTGTTTTTCAAAATTCATTCATTTCTATATTTCAAAATTGCTTCTTAATCATGCATTTGTTGTTCAAGTTCAAATCACTGATGTGATACACAAAGCACGTACATGAATATTATAAAATGATAATTTTTCATCTCCCAATGCATTTCAGGATTGTATCCCTTCGTCAGGGGCACTAAAAAACAGAAATAATGAACATTTTAATCATTTGTCTCTCAGCACACTGTGTTGTAAATTGTAAAGTTTGACAAACTAAAATTGATGAATCACAAACATCATGTTGTTGATTATAATAGTACATTAACATCATACAAGTTGAACTTTGCGAGGTAAGAAGAAGGTGAATGGTAATATACCAAATGGGAAGAAATTAGACTGATCTCACCCTTATTGAAAATTGTTGATTATTTATACTCAAAAAAGTGTGGTAAGACTGAGGTTATTAAAAACACAATGCAGTGCTTAATTTCATACCGTGTCTTAAACGTCCTAGGTTCCTAGAAAAGTTAATGGATGGCCACTCATATAAGTTCAACTGTTGCCAAATCTGCAAGGTAAATAATAATGAATAATATTAAAATGGTTGTAAATGAGAAGTATGGACACGATTCTTAACTGAATAACTGAGGATAAGAAGGGTCACCTTAGTATTTGCGATGAATCTGGCGTAGTTCTTGAGAGTAATATCCTCTTTAAAGTGGTCGGTCATCCAATAAATAAAAACTCATGCAGGGTTTCTGCAGTAAAAAAGTAAATATATTAGTAGGAAGAGTTCAACTACGCAAGATAATGGTAAATGACCATAACGTAAACTTATATATACCTATTAAGTTCGCACATCCCAAGAATGCTAAAATGCTTGGAGCTGTCTGACTGTCTATCTCTTTCCGATTGGCTGACAACTAATATCTAAAGACAAAGATAAATCATTTTAGTTCCATGGTCATGAAGGTCTACTGATTCTTAATATTTAAATGACACAAAGTCAGTACCTGGGTTCCGAAATAATGTTGGAAAACTCGGACTCCCTTAGGTTGTGTTGTCTGTCACGGGTGTTCTCAAATGCGGAAATATCGGCGCTGGTCTGGAATTGAAATAAAGAGACTCAATTCTCTGATTCTTACTGAGAATATTTAACGTGGACTGGCTCGCTGAGGCTAAATACCTGTGATGAGGGAATGATCCTGGTAAGCAGGAGTGCAGTTTAAATGTGAAGAGCGTCACCAAAAAACTTCAGTTATAATGCTCGGTATCCGTCTGTAATTTAAAAAGATATTTGTAATTTAAAGCTGCGGTGCACTATAAAAGAACTACAATGCTGGGAATAAATACCTGTATACCGGGAACTCGCGTATTACGATCGACGTCCAAACCGCAGGAACAATGGAAGATCCTCCATGTTTTCGTCTGCAAGCACGTACGTGAAGATAAACAGCGGACTACGGAAGTGGTAACTCGAACAGTAAACGAAATAAAGAAAATACTATCTCCATTAGGTAGTTTGCGAAAAGGGATTACTCTAGGTGGGTGCTTTACATTGCAGGCACTAAAATAAACAACAGACTTCTGTATAAAGAACGAATTGATGCCCCTATCAGTGGTTGTAATCCGATTATCTCTTCCATGAAAAAATGGAAATAAACTGTGAACTGTGCGAAAATGTAAAAAATGCTAACGTTATTAGAAAAATTTAGGATGAGAGGGTATAAGTAAGCTCGACGAGCGTGTTTAGAAAATAGCCCAAAGAAAGAAAAGAAAGTAGTGTGTATATTACTCTCTCTATCTGTGATGATGCTAGAAAAATGGTGATGAAGCTGGGTGTTGTTGTATTCAAGTTGTGGTGTGGTTGGCTGAAATAAATGCAACGTTCAAATAGGTAAACAACAATGTTTTTACGTATTGGATGTTAATACTGTATATAATCAATCTGTGAATTGCTGAATCAACCTGTGAATACTTTCAATATTTGTGAAAATGCATTTCTTGTCAGAAATGTTCAAGGAAAGATATATCAAAATACATATTGGTCTCTCTATAATAAAGAGTCACTGTTTTAAACAAGTTTCTATGAATACAGGAAGCATGTCATATCAATTTTGTCATTAAGACCTTTTGGTGTGTGGGTTTGTAAAAAGTCAATCCACCAAATCTCTCTTCGTGATAACCAGTTTTGATTATTACGGTCAGGGTTAGGTTCAATCTGTTCCAGAACTTGAAATCTTAATTGCGGAATCGTGTGCTTCATTTCTGTCCAATGAGTTACTAAGCTTGATGTTAAAGTCTTATTTCGTATTCGGCTCTTGTGTTCTGTAATTCTTACTTTGATTTTCCGCTCTGTTTTGCCTATGTACAACTTTCCGCAAGGGCATTTTATGCTGTAAATCACAAACGTTGAATCACAATTAGTTTGTTGCCTGAGTTTGATTTTCTTGCCAGTTTGAGGATGTTGTATGAATGGTCCTTCCATTACATTATTGCAATGAGTGCAATTATAGCATGGCTATAAAAAATCCCGATATAATAAAACAAATCTATCCCACGCGGAAAAGGTGGCATTACAGGAGCTTAGAAAGGACACCTCCATAGTAATTCGCGAGGCGGATAAAGGAGGTAATATTGTTGTAATGAACAAGAACAAATACATGGATGAGATCAGGGGCCAATTGAGTGACCAGGACTGTTATGTAAAGTTGAATTCTAATCCTATGAAAGAGGTCTCGAGGCATATTGCAGAGAGATTATATACTTGGAAGGAGGAGGAGTTGTTGGACAACATCGAATACAAGTATTTAAATGTTACTCATCCTACCTTTCCTATTTTATATACATTACCTAAAATTCATAAGAGTAAAACAAATCCCCCGGGTAGACCTATAGTCTCCAGTATAGGGAGCATCACAGAACACCTGTCTGAGTTTGTTGATGGTTTTCTAAAACCTATGGCCATCAATTTGCCCTCATATATCCGTGATACTACTGATGTCCTTAACACACTACAGGACTTTAAGTGGAAGGATGGAATGACATTAGTGACAATGGATGTAGTTGGGTTGTATACCTGCATTAACAATGATAAAGGTCAGGAAGCATTAATCCATTTCCTAGGTAATAGGAGTGCTAGTTTGAGACACCACTCCCAGATGCTAGTTGATATGAGTGACCTGATCTTGAGAAATAACTTTTTTCTATTTGAAGATAACTGGTATCACCAGGTAAGAGGGACGGCAATGGGATCCAAGTTTGCTTCCCCTTATGCCAACCTCTTTATGGGGTGGTATGAGAGGGAGCATGCCTGGGGTCGTAATGCAACTGATTGGACGGACCTGATACTTTTTTGGGACAGGTTCATAGATGACATCCTAATAATTTGGAGGGGATCGTCTTCAGAATTGAACAAATATTTAGATTATCTCAATTTTAAATAATTTCAATGTGAAATTAACCATGAACTGCAGCACAAAACAAATTGAATTTTTGGACGTGACATTAGTAGTAGAGGATGACAGGATTATCAGTAAAATGTTTAGAAAGACAACAGCCACCAATTCGATCCTACGGGCACATAGCTTTCACCCGGCCTCGGTGATCTCAGGGATCCCCTTTGGCGAAATGGTTCGGGAGCAACGCAATTTTAGTCGGGATTGTGATTGTAAAGAAGAACTAGACCATCTACAGGAAAGGCTGGTCCAGAGAGGGTATACTAAAAAACTTCTCAAAAAAGCAAGGAATAGGATATCCAGCATTACTAGGGAATCAACATTAGTACAGAAAACTAAAAAAGACAAAGAGAGGAGAATATCTTTTGTAACTACATATTTTTCTAAGTGAGAAATGATTAGAAAAGCCTTGAACAAAAACTGGAACCTACTGAAGGGTGTTCCAGGTTTGGTGGGATCAATAGGTGAGAAACCCATGGTGACGTATAAAAGATGCAAAACTATCAAGGACAAAATATCTAGAAACTATATTCAAGCAGAGAGCCAGTGTATTAGCAATTGGGTTTCCCCTGGCCTCCCTCGAGGATTCTATGTATGTGGATCCTGCAATGTGTGTGGGTTAGGCATCAACAGAACTAAGAACTTTGTATATAATGATAAGAGACAGTATCGGATCAATGAGTTTATCAATTGTAACAGTACAGGTATTATTTATGTGATTATTTGTGATTGTTCCAAATTGTATATTGGGAGCACTAAAAGACCATTGAAAATTAGGATTCAGGAGCATAGAAGTGCGGTCATCAATGAGGATATTAAATCACCGTTATTTGTACATATGGAGAAGGATCGCAAAATGAGAAAAATGGTTACGTTTTTTGGAATTCAGAATGTGCCTCAGAATGTAAGGGGTGGCGACTGGGAACAAAAAATAAGGCAAATAGAAACCAGGTGGATCAGTAAATGTAGATGGGTAAAAAATGGGCTAAATAAAGATTCCGAATTACATTACTTTTTGGACTAGCTTCTTCGAATGCACATTAGGCATTGGACAGTGTTTGAGCTTCAGCGTGCGATGTTTGGAATAGGATGCTGTACAGATTGGAGTTCGTAGCAATAACCACCAATATCATTTTAGTCTTCAAAGTACCGTGGCATTGTTAATTTGACCATGATGTATAAATTGATGGAATATTAGAAGTTGGGTATTTTAAGAAACATATCATAGGGTGACAAAACAAAAGTTGGCATTGGTTGAAGCAGTACCAGTGAGTGGGCTTGATTTAGAGTATTAACCAATCAAAATGGGAACATGACAGTTCAATAACGCACATTGTACAAGGGGAGCTTATTTATTACTGGTGGCAGTGTCAGCCAATAGGAGGGCAGATTATTTGATAATAACGTAATAACAATTATCAGGAAGAACTGAGACACGCAGATTTGAAAATTAAAGTGTAGACACGGAGTGATTAGAACCGTAATAGTAATTGTTAAACTTGTGCTCCGTCCATGCCAACTTTTTGTGATGAAGAAACGTTTTGGATTCTATAGACATGTAATGGTGCTTAGCAGATGGAATAAGGGAATGGCGACATTGGTACGCCCGAGACAGGCACAGTGTAGCTGGAATTGGCGGAGCCTATAGCCAATAGGAGTGTAGACCTTTGGTTTTTAATGTATCAGCAAACACCAGGAAGAACTGACACACGCGTATTTGACAACTTAATGGAGATACGGAGTGATTAGAACCGGAACAGTAAAGGTTAACTTGAGGTTCACCGACGCAAACCTTTGTGGTTAAGAGACACAGTTTGAATATGTTTCGGGTAACGGTACTTAAGAGACGGAATAAGGAAAGGGCGATATCGGACGCCTGGCACTGGTATAGTGAAGCTCGTATTGGTGGAGCCTTTAGCCAATAGGTAAGCAGTTTATCGGAATTCAACGTATCAGGGAAGAACAGGCAGTACCTTGGAGCACGGATAGAGAAAAAAGTGCGGGAACGGATGCGGACTGTAGAGGGAAACGTAGTTGGTACACATGTGTGGGTAATATAGAACAATTCAAGTGGTTGATGAAGAGTTGGTAATTAGTTTTTTAAGGTATATAAGCACGGTCACTGCTTGCAGTCATCACAGACTGAATCGGGTTTGTGCGAGGAAGGAGATCAAGGCGACGGGCATAGAATCTAGAGGTAAGCTCGGAACTTAGAGAGAACAGAGCGAGGGACCATGGAAGAGTCGGCAATTGGCAGGGTAACTAAGATTGCTGTTGTTTGACTTATCCCACAGTGGAGATATTTGGACAAGAATATTGCAAATCAGAAAGATAGAAGAGAGAGTAATAAAAAGAAAAAGTACAGAGAGCCTAATAACAAGGTGAGAATTTGTTCCTTGGAAGGAAATAATGTGAAAGAGTTCAGGTCAGGGTGACCCATACATATTTTCAATGGGTTTTCTATTTTGTGTAGGAGTATTATTCTCATGCTGGCGAGTATTTGTGGATCGGTATTGATGTTTCTGGACAACGAATTAGGACGATAACAGGAGATTATATTCAGTAAGTTACAGGTCATTGTCATGAATTTAGTGGGATACTGGAATAGATCGAGGTATACAGATAAACATATATATTTTGTGTATACTTTCAATACAGCTGGGCATTCAGGAACTAACATGTGATCTTGAGGCTGGATTGAGCATTTTCAAGAAAAGGATTGATAAGAAGAATATGTTTGGGGAAACACAGGTAACGATTGATAAGAAAGGAAGAGTGCCCTGGGAAGTACCTCGTTTGTAGTACACTATCTTGAATGCTCATTTAGTTCATTGATTACCTATTTCTACATTTTAGATTTTCTTTACAAATCAGATTTTGAGTCACCTTCAGAATACCTGCAAAGAGATAGAATTCTTGATCAAGTACATATTGGCTGTAATACATTTATCAAAGGTGAGCCATCACTTAATATTTAGATGGTATATCAGGAAGATAGTTCTTAAATAATTTGAAGCTCAAGAGGGGCCAAGACTGGAGATGACCATTATAAGTGGAAGGGAACACATAGCCCTGGTGGATGTTCAGAATGTTCAATAGGCAGAAATATTGTTGTTATATCTGCAAGTGGTTGTGTTGATCAACATATTAGGAAACAGTTTGCCGAATTTGAAAATTGATCCGGTTTTTGGATTTATTGAGTATAGTTACATGATTATGTATTCTGCTCACGTTGCTTATAACTTAACAAGTATATGGGTAATAGGAATGAGATGTAGAGTTCCATATTTTTGTTTGAGATGAACATGCTTGTGATCTCTTGTTTTTTGTTGTTTCCTTCACAGCCCTGAGGACGTCCCATTAAGGGACGAAACGCATTGGCTGTTGAGTTTGTACTGTAATTATATGAAAACTATGGAGTTGAAAGAATAAAGACATCATTGAACAAATTCAGAAGACGTTTTTTGTGAACAAGTGCTATTGTGAATTTAGGTTATTATATTTGTATATGATTACTAGTATGCTCCTTCTTAAATTGGTTTGATTGTTTTATCAATTGAACTATGTTTGTGCAAATGTAAAGGGAATTCTTATGTGTTTTCTGTATTGTCAGTACACTACCGCCCCATGCATACTCCACTCTACTCCACTCCACTCTATGCCACTCTAATTCACTCTATGCCACTCAACGTTAATCTACTCTATGGCACTCTGCTCCACTCTACGTCTCTCCACTTTATGACACTCTACTTCTCTCCACTCTACTCCATGCTACTCTACTCCACTTTACACAGCTCTATGACACTCCGCTCTACTTTACCCCACTCCATTCCATAACATTTACTCCACTCCATGACATTCCACTATATGACAGTCCTCTCTACAACACTCATGACAATATACTCAACTCTATGCCACTCCACTCTAAGCCATTCTGCTCTGCAGCACTCCACTCTACCCCACTCTATGCCACTACACTCTATGAGACTCTACTCCAGTCTGCGCCAATCCACTCTACACCACTTCATTCAAAAAAAGTAATACACGCTGTGTAGTTTTAGCAGTAAAACTGTATGTCTGTGCAAATGTAATGGCAAATTTGAATGTGTGGTCTGTAATGGCAGTGCAGTACCACACCATGCATATTCCACTCTACGTCACCCCACTCTAGGTCCCTCTATGCCATCTCTACGCCACTACAATCTACACCACTCTATCTCAATCCACTCTATGGCACTCAACTCCACTCTGCTCTATGACACTATACTCCACCCCATCCTACTCTGCTACACTCTACACCACTCTACAGCACTCCGCTGTACTTTACCCCACTCAATGCCACAAAACTTTGCTCTACTCTACGACACTCCAGTGTATGACACTCCACTCTACAACACTCTATGACACTCCACGTCCTACCACTCCACTCTATGCCATTCTACTCTGCAGCACTCTACTCGACAACACTCTACGCCACTGCACTCTATGAGACTGTACTCCAGCCTACGCCACTCAACTCTACATACCTCCACTCTATAACACAATACTCCACTCTATGCCAGTCCATTCTACTCCACTCTACAACACTTTACACCTCTGTGCCACTCTACACCACTTCACTGTACAGCACTCTACTCCACACTATGCCACTCCACTCTATGATACTCCGAGGCACTCCGATCTTTGAGGCTCTATTGTACTCTAATTATATAGGAAAAACAATAGTTCCTGTGGAATAATATACTATGAGTTTATGATAAATAAGCACAATCGCACTATAGAGGGTTAGATAATGGCAGAGCGCGAAGGAACAACTTACACACCGCACATCATTTTCACAAGGCTGCACAACCGCATAACCATATATTGAGAGGTCCCTTCATCAATAGTCCTGAAGAGACCCCACATTGTTTTGAGGGTCGAAACACCGTTGACAAACAGAAGAAGCGAACCATTTCCCCAGCACATATCATTGTATATAGCTGCCGTTCACATGGAATTATTTTGATAATGGTTGACTTGTACAAACTGTGGAAACCTTGTATATAATATAGTGCTTCTCAGACCAGTGTAGGGTATCAGAACGCTTTACATCTCACACACACATCAGAAACAATTAATTGTGTTAATCAATGTTTTGGAAATGTAACATAAGACAATGAAGACTATAAGGTGTAGAAGTCATATTTCATCCAGACTGATAGGCAGGATATTTAAAAAGTGCTTAATCTGGAGAAGTACAAACTCAGGATTTAAAACATAATACAGAGGATGCCGTTGGCTTTACTAATAAGAATGTATTTCTACCCAAAACATACCCTTTTTAGAAACCTTAGGCTTAGGATGATGAAACACTGAGGAAAAAAAGCATATTCCCCATGTTTTTGGCCTTAATTGTTGGCCAGTCTTTTTCATCTAGAAGAATGTCATAACCCTTAGAGAGCTTCTCCCAAAAGAGTGCTCTTATTTTTCTAGTTATGTCCCCCTCCATCCGGAGTGTTACTTCATATAACTTATAGGGTACACTAACCCTGCTGTCTGCAGTTTCAGCTTGAATATACTCGTTCAAGTCTACTTTCTCCAGATGATTCTTCAGGATCTTGCGAGCTATGGTGACTTCTGCTGCGCTGTTCAGCATTGTCTGGGCCCACTCCCTGTTCTGGAGTTGTCTCCTCAAGATCCTCGGCATGTCTGATTTTTAGACCTGCTACATTCTTTTTGGTGAATTGGGTTTTCCTATTTTTTGGAACCTGTTGATTGTCTTTGGGCTTCAGGCATTCTTTCTTTTGTTCTGACTGTCCTCTTCTTTCCGATTTCTGTGAGGAACTCTGAAAGGTACGAGAGGAACGTGTATCAGTATCTTGATATCTATATTGTTTTCTCAAATTATCCCTATTCCTTATATAATGCTGGAGCCTGGGCTACAGGCCATTTTCTGGCATAAGTATATTTTATAGGAATTAGAATATGATTGGAGAAGGCTGGCATAATGATCTCCCTCGTCATGTGGGCATTCCCTGACAAATTTTGGTGGCCAGCCCATAATTGTTTTCCTGACTTTAGCTTATTGCTTCCCTCTGTTACTGTATTTACAGTTTTTCTTCTTTCCCCGCATCTCTTTGGCATAACTTTCCAGCTGCTGCTGCCCCTGCGGGCCCCAATTCTGCGCCTGTCCGCAACCTGACTGCGACCAGCGCCAGGAACCCTAGTTCTCCCAGACCGCACCGCTACAACTCAACCACCCTCCACGCACTCAACCCCGGAAGACACACCGACTGTTCAAGATCCTCGCCTAACCACATCCATGGGCAGTTCTCATGCAGAACCTGCCGCAGATCCTTCACCATCGACACAGCCCCCAAACCGTCGAAGGCTTGCCTGATGCACACAGCACCGAAACCCTGACTTGCATTGTCAACGTGCACTCCCTGCACCGGCACGCCGTAGAAATCTGAGACCTAATCGACACCCTCTTGCCTGACGTCGACTTGGACCAATGCCACCTCCAGCCCTGACATCGCACTGCCATCCCCGACGGCTACAAGATCCAAAGAAAGAACCGCCCACACCACCCTGGAGGGGCACTCGCCATCACACACAAGAACCCCCTCCGACTCTCCACCTCCAGCACGAGTGACCCCACTCCAACACAGAACACCTCCACTTCCAGATCCAGACTAGCCCCAGGACCACAATACGTGGCACTCTCATCTACAGACCACCAGGACCTCGCACCCAGCCCGCAACGACCATCGTCAAGCTCGCCGCATCCCACGCCATCACTTCCACTGACTACATTCTACTCTGGGACCTGAACTTCCACCTCAACAACTGCAACAAACCTGACTCCATCACTCTCCTCGACAACCTCCCCAACCTAGGACTGAAGTAGCTCGTCAACACGCCCACCCACAGAGGTGGTCACACCCTTGACCCCATCTTCACGAGAGGAACAAACATCCGCTTCAGCCACACCACCCAGCCCCTCTGGACAGACCACCTCTACATCCACTTCACCTTCAACACCACCACAGCTCACAAACCCGTCCCACGCCTGCCATGATGGAACTGGAGCAATGTCACAGAGTAACACCTCAACACCACCCTCCGTCAAAACCCCCCGCTGCCACGACCAACACCGCAGCCAGGGAATTTTACCGCTGGATCTCCTGCTGTGCGGACAAGCTCGCACCACTCCGCCTCCACACCAAACAATGCCTTCTGAAGGCCAACTGGTTCACCACAAAATACTAGAAGCAAGATGCTCTGGCAGACACCTAGAGAAAACCTGGCAAAACCAGAAAACCACGGAAGCACAGAACAACTACAAGAACGCCCTGAAGGAATACCACCAGCGCTAAGAGAAACCAAGCAGACCTTCATAAAAGTCAAAGTCCAGAGCAACACGACTAATGCTGAGGAACTGTTCAACGTCATAGAGCAGTTCACAAAACCCACCTGCGAAGCCATGGACATCACACTTTCCCAGGAACTCTGCGACAAGCTCAGCTCCTTCTTCCATCTGAAGATCAAGACACTCTATGACAACTTCAGCAAACCAGCCCCGGACACCAACCCCCTACCCACCGCTGCCGACAAGCCGACCATCACGTCCTGGGATCCTGCTACCGATGAACTAATCACCACGACCATGAAGAAAACACGCTCAGGAGTACCAACGGACACCTGCCTAACGTACATATTCCACAGGGCCACCACAGTCATCGCATCCGACTAGGACGTACCATCAATGCCTCACTCAGATCCAGCATCTGCCAAGACGACTGGGAACGGGCAGAGATGAAACCCCTGCCCAAGAAACCAACTGCCGACCCCACGGATCTGAAAAAATGCCGGCCCATCTCTCTCCTCCCCTTTGAGGCCAAGGTTACCAAAAGACTCGTAAATGCCCAGCTGATAGCCTTCATTGAAGAGAACTCCATCCTAGATACCACCCATTCTGGATTCTGCAGCAACCACAGCACAGAGACCATTCTCCTCGCCACCACTGACGACATCCCCATGCTTCTGGACCAGGAACACACTGCGGCCCTCATCCTTCTAGACCTCTTAGCAGCCTTCGACACTGTCTCACATTGCACACCCGCAGCCAGACTTCACAATTCAGGGATACAAGGAGCCGCCCTCAACTGGGTCCAATCCTTCCTCTCCAGTAGAGCCCAGAGTATTCGACTCCCTCCCTTCCTCTCCGAACCGAAGGAAATCAACTGCGAAGTACCCCAGGGATCATCACTCGGCCCCCGCTCTTCAATATCAACATGGCTTCCCTCACCACTATTGTCAGACAGCATGGACTCAGCATCATAGCCTACGCTGACGACATACAGCTCATCCTCTCACTCATGAAGAATACCGAAGACACCAGACTCTGCTTCCAGAAAGGAATGAAGAACCTTGCAGCCTGTATAAAGACAGCTGCTTGAAGCTCATCTCAGAGAAGACCAAGGTCCTCCTCCTCCTCGGACGCTGCACCACCGCCTGGGACAACACCTGGTGGCCCAACAACCTCGGGAGCCCACCCACCACTACAGACTGTGCCCGGAACCTCTGCATCATCCTCGACTCCTCCCTCTCCATGTACCATCAGATCAACGCCGTCACCACCACCAGTTTCAACTGCCTTCGCATTATCCGTAAGACCTTCAAATGGATCCCCTCTGATTGCCGAAGGACTGTCACCCACACACTCATAACCAGTAGACTTGACTACGGAAACACCCTCTATGCCAGAATCAACAGAACTCTTGTACACAAACTCCAAACCATCCAGAACTCCGCAGCCAGCCTCTTCTTTAGGATTCCGCATCATGAGGACATGACCAAGCACCTACGTGGCTCCCAGTTGAAAAGAGGGTCACCTTCAAACTCCTCACCCAAGCCTACAAAGCACTCAACAAAATTGGACCCAAATACCTCAACAAAAGAGTATCCTTCCAAGTACCGAAGAGGAACCTCTGCTCCCCTGACCTTGCTCTGGCAACGGTCCACCGCATCCGCAGAAAGGATCGAGGAGGGAGAGCCTTCTCCTACATCACAGCCAAGACCTGGAACGAGCTCCCTGTGAACATCAGACGCTCCCCAACCCTGCACACGTTCAGGAAGGTCTTCAAGGCCTGGCTTTTCGACTGATCCGAGCTGCTTCCCCCCCACCCCCCAGTGTGGAGACCCTCATGGGTGAGTAGCACGCTATATGAGCTCCCTGATTGATTGATTGATTTAACCTGTGTTGAGCAATTTTCATGCAGCACTTTGATGCCAGTTCATAACTAACTGTGCTATATCAGAAGATTGGTCACTTATGAACTGTAAGTAACAAATGTATTTCCTATGGCAAACGCAATTAGCCAGTGAGCTAACTACATAAAATACAATTCTGTGATCTACATATTACACATTCCTGGCAGCAGGCACATTAACCCTCTGTACTACTTTATAATAATCTAAAACTGTTATTAGACAAAACTTGCATCTCTTTAACAGTTACTGCAGTCACCAGGGATATCTTGACCTGTTTATTATAGCCTGACAATTGCTGGGCACACAAAGAACTCTGAAGAAAGTGCTTTTAAACCCATATGATATTTCAGAATCCACTACCTCATAGCTTAGCGCCAGATGCAACGGCACCGGTCACATCACCCTTAAGCAGGCCCTGCCACCACGCTATGCTACTTCCATTTACAGCACTCCACTCCACACCTGCTTCTCCACTCCACGTCACTCTCCTCCACGCCACTCAAGCTGAAGAGCAGCCACATTGGTGTACAACATGGCTAAAACACATTGGCAAAGCCAATAGATCTCACATAGGCAAGACCTATTGCCTTTACCATTGCTTGTTGGTAAATCCATGAGTGCCATACCAGTAACCTAGGTATTCTCAGGGTCAGAGTCTCTAAAGTTATCTCTTTTCTGGTAAAAAAGAAAACAAACTCTTGCCACACTGGTGAACAAAAAATGACAAGCTCTAATGATTTGGACTGTTCGGGTAAGTTGAGAATTAATAGCCCTCAAGCCTTTTAAAAGCTTTGGGTCTGATAATTGTTTATGAGTAATAACCAGCATTGTAGACAGACTACAATGACTGGCATTGTAGACAGACTACAATGACAGCTTCACTGGAGGAGGGGATTTGGTGTGCAGTAGTTCAACAGTAACAGCTAAATATGATTTATGATTTTAGAAAAAGTTGTACGCAAACCTACATTTTAAAGCATCCCCTCCCAAGAATAAAGGACTAACTAGAACCCAAACGTCACAGGCCTAAGGACCAAATCCACCTTCAACCCACCACCATCCATCGTGCCCCCTGAGATCAGCACTTTTGAACTGGCAGTATACAACGACGTTGAAAATCTTAACCCGACCAATCATTTCAACAACCTATCTAAAGAAGAAAGGGACACCATCCAACGTCTCAAGATCAACCCCTCAATCATTATTAAAACAGCTGACAAAGGGGGGGTATTGTCCTTCTAGACAAAAAAATTATGACACGGAATGCCGTAGACTGCTGAGCAACACCAGAAATTACAAAAGATTGGAACAATATCCCACTGATACTCTGCAGAACACTATCCAGACACTAATAAAGAATGCCTGCGATGCTGAACACATCTCCAAGCAAGAAGCAGAGTACCTCTGCCCCCAGAAAGTTAAAATATCATACTTTTACACTGTACCCAAAGTACACCAAGGCAAAATCCCCCCACCGGGTAGACCCATAGTGTCGGGTATCAACTCCCTTCTAGAGACCCTGTCACGCTACTGCAACTTTTTTCTCAATCCGCTAGTGCAACAAACGCCCAGCTATATCAAGGACACCAAACACTTACTACAAGTGATCAATAACATGGAGTTCAACACTGAGACTCAACTCCTGGTAGGGCTGGATATTGAGAGCCTCTATACCAGCCTACCCCAGGACGCCACAATAAAAGCACTCAGGGATATCCTCATGGAGTCGCCATGGCCTTACCACACCCCCAGGGAATTTATTCTCCAATGCGCCACACTGGCACTAAAGGAAAACTATTTTGAATATGAGGGAACCCTCTACCTCCAGACCAATGGAACATCCATAGGCAGCGTTTTCGCCCCAAGCGTAGCAGGTCTTTACGTCCACCAATTCGAACGCACGCACATTGTTGACAGCGCAAACCCCTATGCCAACCACATCCTCGCATGGCGCCAGTATATTGACGACATCCTTGTGATATGGCAGGGTCCACAAACAACCCTGGATCAATTCCTCATCTGGCTCAACGGCCGGGACCCATACTTGAAGTTCACCAGTACTATCAGTTCAAACCAACTTGCCTTCCTGGACTAAATATAACAGCCAAAGATGGCAGACTTACCACTACGACCTACTATAAGCCCACGGCCAGAAACTCCTTACTCCACTTCACAAGCTTCCACCCATGCCCGCTAAGGGAGAACCTCCCCTTCGGGCAGTTCTTACGTATACGCAGAAATTGCAGTGACATAGCAGAATATAAAAAACAGTCCGCTGAACTATCTAAGAAACTGGAGGTCTGGGGCTACCCACCAGCCATCATCTCCTAAACTAGGAAAAGGGCCAGGAACCAGAATAGAGAGGCCCTCCTTGAAAGCATATCTAAAGAAGAGCAGAAACAACCTATCACCTGCGTCACGACGTACAATACAGCCTCCAATGAAGTAGCCAAACTCATTAAGAAGAATTGGAAGATCTTGAATTCTGGCCAGAGACAGTGGGACATACCGCGTTTTGCTTACAAGAGATGCAACAACTTGAAGGACCAACTAGTAAACACCCACCCCAAAACGCAGAACACACAAGAACCCAACACCATCCTGAAAGCATGGGGCCTCCCGAAAGTAACTGGACACTACTCCTGCAAAGATTGAAGTGTGTGTCACTTAACCACCCACACTAAGACTCTAGCCCTTGAACCCAACAAAGTGTGGAAACAACGTAGCCACACCAACTGCAATTCACGGAATGTGATTTACCTCCTTACCTGCTCCTGTGGTCTCCGCTATATCGGCATGACCACCCGCAAAATACGTACTAGGGTCACTGAGCAAAGAAGCACCATTAGGTGCAAGAAAAACATCATTAAATTAACCAACCACTTCATCACCCATGGCCATACCCCCAATGACCTCACATGAACAGTCATCGAACAACTCCCTGAGCAGGCATTAGACAATGAGAGAAGACTGCTGAGCAAAGAACAGCGTTGGATCTACCACCTCTCCTCACATACTAATGGCCTAAACGAGCGATCCCTTGGAACTCGGTCACATGCTGACATACACCTCTATACACAGGCCTTTACTAGTGCCCATTCCTTCTACTTCTAGTCAACCCTGTTGACATAAGGACTTCTACCTAACTGAGGCCACCTCTCCCAATCGTGCCCAACTCTAACCGGGTTGTGACACTTTGTCATACCCAGCCATAGCAACTCACTTTGATCCCCGCTCCTACGGCACTCTGTGATGATCAGTTGTACCACGCCAGAGCAAGGCACATCTGGCCTGTTATGCTCCTGTCAATCACATGGCATCCTCACTATCTCCTTGATTTTCAAGCCCGCACTCTTGATAGTGTTATATTGCAAACTACTACAAGTGTTCCTCCCGTTGAGCACGGCACATGCCCTTTTAGACCTGCACATGTTTTATAGACCTGCACATGCACTAATAACCAGTGTCTCACCTCCGCACATGCGCAACAGACACATATAGACCTGTGCATGTGCTATAAACCAGTGTCTTACCACCGCACATGAACAGACAGCTAGGGACAAACCCAGGGAAGTCTTTCTACCCTTACTCCCCGCTACAGGTGCCGATCGGTAACCCAATTAGCAGGCATATAAAAATGAGCAAGAGACTCCAGCTCTTTGTACCGGAGTACGAGGACGGCGCAACAGGTACAAGGCAGGCTCTGACCAGAAAAGCCATGAGTATGACAACCTCCAAGCAACCATCTTTGGGTAAGCGCTTTTCCCTCCTTACAGGTCTCTAACTCCCAGTGGCCAACATTATTTCCATACGGGGTCAACCCCTTACCGCTTCATTCCTGGAAGCATTGGCTCCAAGTCTAAGCGTAAGAGCTTTTACTCACGCCTCATCACACTTTGTACCTCATGCATATGTGTGATACTCGTGTTTTAGCGACACCACTCCTTATTATTTGCGATTCTCACCATAATGGTACCACCAGTGCCATTACACTTTAGCCGACTATAGTCTAGCCACTGTGCACTGTAGATTCGGCCTTTTTATGTATATGACTATGTGGCGAAGACGCCAATTTGACTCTCCTCTCCTTACATGTTTTGTCTATGTCTTCAATGTTGTCTGTACAGGCATATATGAGAAGGGAATCACCTCTCACACTTAGAGAAACACCTTAGTGAGTATAACACATAGCCTGGTTTACACCCCCTCCCTTTTTAACTTACACCACACACTATTCTTAAAGGTCCTGAGGAAAGCCAGATTTAATTTAAGGCACTGGCTGAAACATGTCGACCAACTGATGGATGTAGGCTGTAGTAATTCGCCTCCCTTAACATCCCCAAGCCTTATTTTAACCGCTGACGGGGGCCCAGTTATTAAAATGTAATTTGCCCTCGGGTACTTGGACCCTTGCCAAGCCGTTTTAATCTCACACTTCACTTAACACCTCACACTGCACTCTCAGTAATATACCAGCTCCGCTGTAATCAGGCGTCGCAGCTCACCCGGGACACATTAGGTGTCACTGGGTGGGCCCGATGATGAAGCATGCCACCAACTAGGTTGGTGGGTGAGGGTTTCATGAACTCACCGACAAGGTGCCCATGACAAATCTAATTGGAGTCTTAACAATATTGGTCATATTAAACTAGTCTCTTTTGATAACCCATATATATTGCGGGGACTCAGACAAGCTTTCTAGTCCTCTCTCTCTCTCTCTTGATACGCGCATTGCATGGGTGTTACCATACAACTCTGATGGTTTTTGACGCATTTCCATATTTACCAGAACTTGTAAACCTGGGAATGAGCCAAAAAGATATGCCTTCCCAGGAGAGGCGTAACGTGTAGAAATGTCTTTATTTCTCCTTGCTGCTTCCTCTTTCTATGTGTGCTGCAGCACAGATTAAGGAATTTGCCTCTCAGGAATGTTTTTGTGTGGGAAGGTGTCCATCCCTGCGCAAAAACAATCCTACATGAAATGCAAAGTGGTGGCCGGCAGAGGTAAGAGCTGAGAAGTGGGGTGGGGTGGGGTGGGGTGGGGTGGTAGAAAGTCGACATACGACGGGATAGGTGAAATTTTTTTTTTTTAAATAAAACCACTTACCTTGTGGTCGCAGCATTGCTGACTCAGCAATGCGACAAGCGCCAGGTAAGTGGTTTTATTTTACTTTTATTTAATTTGACCTATTCCGTCGTCTACCAACTTCCACCCCATCCTGCCCCGCCCCACTGCCTACTGCTTTTACCTGTGCTGGCCGCCACTGGCAATGCCTGCACCATGGTGCAATGATGCCTGTGTTGGCCCCAAGCTGTCAAAAGGGCACCATCACAGAGGAAAAGGCAGGAATGCACTGTATAGCCTTTTCCTGTCACGTAGTAAAGTGTTGCAAGGTGGCTTGCTGAGCTTTACTGCATGACTTTTTCATAAATACGCCCCCTATTTTATTACGGTGTAATGCCAGAATGGTATGTCAATGGGACTAAATATTAATGTTACGATAGGAGTTTCATTAGGCCTACCTTTCCTGTTCCATTAGAAGTATGTTGAAGGCTTGTTTGAAGATGAAGAGAAAGCTTTGTCCTTGATTTAGCAGGGAGGTTGTTCCATAGTAAGGTTCAAATATATCAAAAGGATGCTTGTCAATGGAACAGTGAGCCTACAGAGAAGCAGCTTGGTTTATTGCTTTTGACTGAACTAAATGACACACTCATGACACTGATCCAGCCTAAGAGCAAATCCAGCTGGGTGGTATTCGGAGACTGTTTACTGTGGCCCTCAAGGCAACGCTGTTCTGCCATTCTCATCTTTGTGGGCTCCTATCATTAAAATATTCTTAAACTAACTCACTAGGTGAGTATTAATCATTTAATTTGCCAGAATTTCTTTCAGCACAGTTTACTTTATTACCTTGCCCTCTCATTCTTAGCATTTTGGAGGAACCTACAAAAAAACACAATAAAATACACCTCTCTGCCTTTTTGCTCTTGTTAGATAGAAATGAGGCAGGGGTTACATTGCTAAGATATCAATACCCCCTCATAGGATATTGTAATGACTGGGTCGAGGAGGACCTTAATCGGGGTAATGAAGATTACCGGTAAGTAATGGAGATTACTAATAAATAATGGGACATTTCCAGGGCCTTAATGCCTTTACATACATTCACAGGATAAGGAGCACTAAAGTTAGATTGCTATGGAGGATAGAAAGATAATTCACCACACTTCCTTAGATTTGATTTAATGGTGTTTGTGTAATTAATGGCAGATTATTACAAATAACGTGCAAGAAATGATTATGGAAACAGTAGAACTGATTTGCAATTGGCACAGATAGACTACATAGGCACACGTTCTGGCTCTTGAAGGGAGGTTTCATTTTCTCACCTGCTAATTCATTCTTGTTTGTTTTCAGTGGTGACCCGCTGATTCTAGAAGAAACTACTGCATTTTCTTCGAGAACGCTTTCAGGCTGGTGTTTGTTGTGTTAGCTAACTGACATGGCTGACTGATGGTAACATCCTTATTCCAACTCAGGGCGGTGTGTTGACACCTCGTCTCGCATTACAGTGATTGGCTACATGGAAGCAGTTGTCTACAAGGTAAATAAAGTCTCGACAGCAGGACATTATTAAACGCATGATGATAGTAAAGGAGTTAAAAAGAACTTGTATAATTTGCCATTTTTGGAAAATACATTTAATTTGTGTAAAAATGAGGAGCTCAAAATTAAGAAGAACTAAACAACAAATGTATGTTAAGCATAATAAGAGAACTCAAACACGTTTGTTAAAATGTTCTGAATTTTTCTAACGCAGTGAATTTCCCGGATACAGTAATTATGTTTTTTTATTTATTCATTTGTTTATTTATTGCCAGTATATTTGTTAAAATACACCCTTGTGATATTTTGCCATTTGTAGAACTAAACATGATGAAAGCAGCAGTTAATGCGGATTCTGTATACCCCTCCTGTTTGAGACTTCGAATTAGTGGGGAGTTTTACCGATAGACATTTCAGCAGGTTTTTTTTGGTGGGTTTAAAACGGCTTCCTAAGAGGCCTTGTCTATTCAATGGGAGGTGGAAAACAGGAATAATCCTAGGCTCTGATTATTTGTAGGTCGTTGTTTTCCGACCACTGTGCAAACTCTTATTTGTGCAGGTATCGGAATTATGCGTTAGGTGTTCTAACTTGTGACATGATTAAGAGTTTATATATTAACTATTGCATGTGATAAATACCGATTCCATGGTGCACGTTATTTATCGGATGTGATAAATAATACCTATTATGAGTTGGTGGGGAATAACATGTGGATATTCATGTTTCACAGCACCAAAATCCGCATGGTACGGTAAATACCGTATGCTATTCCCCTGTTACATTTTGGCAGGTTTGACCTGCCATAATTTAACTACAGATGAGGTATTTAATACATCCTATTATTATTCGATGCGTTAAATAAGTAGCAACTCATAATTTCGACCCATGCGTAAACAGGCGTTTGCGCATGGGTCGAAATATACTGACCAATTCATAATAGGGGCCTAAGTTTGTCAAACATTTCACTGTTTGTTAAATTTCAGCAGGTTAAACATACAGGAATTTAACTGAGGAAAATTATATGGCATTTACTGAACCGTGTGACTTTTTGGTGCGAAAAGCACCAAAATGTGCATGCTAGTTGCCAAAAACGTACAACCAGGTGTTATTTTTTGCATTCTAAATATAGAGTATTCTCTATTATCGTTATTTATGAGGTGTGATAAATAGCACATTGATTCCAGTTAAACTTGAAATCAGGGCCTAAGGGCCATATGTGGGTAGCTAAATACCGGTCGTAACGGCCGAAATTCGGTAAATTTGCTGTTACCGACCGGTATTTAGGCATTTGAGATGTAGGAGGCCAAAAGTAAGAATTTGGTAAATATGATTCGGTAAATACCGATTCATCATTACCAAATCCTAAAATACCAAATTGGTATTTACCGAATCCTTATTTACAGAATCGGTAAATAGAAAACTGTAAAAATGAGAATTGAGATGTAGGTAACTGCATCGTGTGCCCACCATGACCCCTACAAATTTCATTGCCTTTGTGCCCTGTCCCTGTCCCTAAGGTCTCCCCCCCCCCCCAGAGAGCCCACCCTCAGGATCCCTCCCCCCCTACGGGCAAATAGGTCCATAAGACCTATGTCTGGCCTGCGTTTGCCACCGGGTTGTCCCACCCCCCCCTCCCTGATTTCCTTAACTATAAACGTCACTCAGAATGCTCCCTCACGTATAGACATAATTAGACAGATATCCACTTCTTTCCTCTTTTCCTCTATCTTTTTTTTTTTTTTCCCCCCTTCCTTTTTGTCAACAACTTCTACCCCTTAGGTAATAATTTTGCGCTTTAAACAAGTATATCAACTAACTTAAACAGCCACAACAGATTAACCATATCAACTACTTTTTACAGGGTAAGTTTTTGATAGGGCCAGTTTGTACATTTTGAACCTCCAAAGTGCTACGTGGAGACTTTTGACGGCTCCTATTCTCTCTCAAGTAGGTGAGATATTCTTGTGCCATAATTTCGGAATGAAAAACTCTGAAATTACCCTCTAGTCCTACTTTTAGACGTGCAGGAAACAAAAGGAAAGCCTCATAGCCTATATTTTGAAACGGAGTAATGAGCTGCCTCATCCGCCACCTTCTTTCCACGGTGGCGTGGCAGAAATCAGGACGAGCAAAAAACTCAGTTTCCTTGTAAGAGCGTTTAGACTGTGGTTTTGCCTTGTTAATTATTTCTTCGCGCAAAAGGAAATTACCAACATACATCAATATTGCGCGGGGCTTGCCCTGTGATTCCTTTCGTACCAGCGGAAATCGATGTGCTCTTTGAATCTCGTGTTCCCAGTCCCATAAGGCTAGATCGGGAAATGCACCTTTCAGTAATTCAATGACAAAAGCACGCACATCCCCCCCCTCTTTCCCCTCCTGAATTCCAATTAGTCTGACATTATTCCGCCTTTGTCTATTTTCGAAGTCCTCTAGCTTCCAAAGCATGTCAGAGGTTGTCTTATCCTTATCATCACCAGCATCTTTCATCTTAACAAAATCGTCTTCCAATTTACTTGTTCTAACCTCCAGCTCGGATACTCTCCCAACCATGTCCTCATACAGTTTGTTAACCTTATGCAGGGAGGATTGTATCTTTTTATTTGCACGTTTGGCCCTCCTGCTAGATCTCTGACTCTCAATATGTGCCTCAGTTTGAATTTGCTTTAGAGTTGAGAATAGGACTTCGAAGTTTGAGGTACCCCTTTCAGAACCTCCCTCAGCTCCATGAGAGGT
This sequence comes from Lissotriton vulgaris, assembly GCF_964263255.1. Taxonomy (NCBI): domain Eukaryota; kingdom Metazoa; phylum Chordata; class Amphibia; order Caudata; family Salamandridae; genus Lissotriton; species Lissotriton vulgaris. The sequence goes on from NC_141696.1 coordinate 784,141,808, forward strand.
AAACTCCTGAACACTTGTTTCCGTATTACCAAAAGCTCCAGACTGGGTTGTTCCACACTCTGCCGTATCATCCCAAACAAGTTTTTTTGCAACTGGTTTCGCTTGTCTTCTGTGTGGTACTTTAGATTGTCTCCTGCGACTTGGGTTGCCGGTTTTCGCTTTACCCTTATATACAAAGTCATTATCTTTTGATTTCCTAGTCCCCTCTCTTAGGCCTTTTTTTACTTTTGGCCTTACGACTTTTTGGACTGTCTCATGCCCCAATGAATCAGTATCGCTATCCGAGAGGGTTGAAGTGTTACCAAACCTGGATATATCAGTTTCTGAATCTAAACCTGAGCCTACCACAGACTTTGATGTGCCTGAATCTGAAATAGATGAATCCGAGCTGTTTGTTTCGCTTTCGTCAAGCTCATCCTCATCTTCCTCATTGTCTGCTTCATCATTCCCAGTGAAGAAAATCTCTTCACCAGGTGATGTCAATAATGGCGCCGGAATACTTTGTAAATCCTCTATGTTACCAGTATTCGTGCTTGTAGCTCCTAAATTATTTAACTTGAATGGATCCATTGCTTCCTGTACTTGTTCCTGTGCTTGTGCCTGTGCTTCTACCTGTGTCTGCACTTCCAAGACCAAGACCTGCATACCTCCATTATCACCAGGGGGGGCGGTACTCACAACCTCGCTCAGCGCATTACTCGTGGCTCCAGGTTCAGGATCTCTAACCAAGTATAGGGCTGAAGATGGATCTGCGGGATTGTTTTCTCCCTCTGTTAAGGCAATATCAGCATCGGGCTCCTGGCCCTTTAAATCCGTAGCTCCGCCCCCCGCTACTGCCGCTGCTGAAAGGAGGGCTGCTCCCTCTGATTCTGTAACCTCTCCCCCTGCAAGATGCTTCGCCAGGCTGCCTGTGATCATGACCCCCACCGGAACCTCAGTGGCCCCAGCGGCAGCCGCTGCAGCGCTCAGTCCTTGCGTGTGACCCAGCCTCTCGCCACACATAGCCGCCAGCGTGGGGATGGACGGCGCCTGCTGCTCCGCCTGTGTAGTCGCGAAGGCTCCTGCTGCTAGTCCCGGCACAGGTAAGAAGGACTCCACTATCGTAGTCTGTCGTAATGCTGGTTCTTTTCCCAATGCTTCCGCCCGATTCAGGTCAGTAATACCCTTGCGTTGACTTTTACCGGTTCGTACACCTTCCGTCTTGCCGCTTTTAATCAGCTCCTTTTCTTTTAGTTTTCGTATTTTTGCCTCTTTTGCTTCTTTCGCTGCCTCTCTTCTTAACTGAGCTTTGGACCTTGATTTAGCTCTCATATTGCTGGTCGAGGCTCCTGGACCATCTGCAAACATTTCATCGTCCTCGGAGTGTGCCAGATCATTGCTTTTGTTGTTCGTGCGATATACTTTAGGGGCCATTGTTATAGAATAAAACGCACGTCCTGCCTGGAGTGACTTTTCAATTAATGCTTTGAGTGTCTCCAAAAAAGTTCTCCCCTTATTTGAGTTCTTAACATGCGTAAAGTCCTTAAATATTAGAGGCCAGTCCGACAAAGCTGTAAACATCTCATCCACGGGCACTCCAGGATATAATGCAGGATATAAAATACTGCTTGCGCCAAAAACTTTTATGAAAATATTATCAACTAGGCGAGCATTCTTTCATTCCATCAAGCCACCATCAGGAGCAGGGTGGGGTGCAACCTTCCCTTACGGCGTCTCGGCGGCCATCTTGCCCCACCACCGAGCAAGGACTCAGTGGCAGAGTGTCAAGGGAGGGAGTATCGAAATCAATATTCAGGCATTACATGTATCAGTAGCACTAAAGTCGAAGTTTGTTAAAATAAAGACAAGTGAACAAGCAATTAATGGTTCCAGGCAATTCTGTAATGATACTTAGGTTTGTAACATGGAATGTGAGCGGCTTAAATGATATCCAAAAGAGGTATAAGATAGGTGTTCGTTTACGCCAGATGAATGTGGATTTTATCTTTCTGCAAGAGACGCACATAATGAGTACTCAGGAGTTTTGTTTGAATCAGTAGGCTATCAGCTCATAGCTAGCTCTAAACAAGGTGCCAAAAATAGAGGTGTTGCCATTCTTTCAAGGAGGAAGAATTTGATAATAGGGAGAAAATTAGAGGACAAATGGGGAAGATGGGCTATAGCAGAGATAGAGATAGATGGGATCTGGACAACTATGGTGTCAGTATATGGATCCACGCAGGATGATCCGGAGGTATTACAGTTTTTAGACTCTGAATTAGCTGCTTGGCCCCCACAGGTTATTTTAGGAGGAGATTTGAATATTAATGGGGCTGACGGGTTAGGAACTGGGTATAATAGATGCTATAAAGGCCGTAAGAAAAGAGTCCATAAGGCACTGGTTGATCTCCTGTGTAACAATAATTTGAATGATGTTTGGGGCACAATTAGACCACAACAGAAAGGATATACTTACTACTCCGCACCACATCAAGTTTGCGTTAGGCTCGACTATTTTATGATTTCTAACAATCTAATGTCAAGGGTCAAGATTGAAAGATTGCCAAGAATTTTAAGTGATCATAATCCGTTAATTTTGGAATTAAAATTAGAAGGAGGTAAAAGACCTAATCGGGTTTGGACTTTTGAAAGAAGACTTCTCTTAGAAGAGGATTATGTACTACATATGACGAAATGGATCACCGAGTTTTTTGAATATAATAAAGGAACTGCATCGGTGGGAGTCATATGGGATGCTTTCAAGGCAGGTGTCCGTGGAGAAACATGTAGTTATAGTATTCATAAATGTAAAATGGAAGGGGCACTGCAAAGAGAGTTAGAGAGAGCCGTCTCAGAAGCAGAAGAACAATTTAATAACTGTCTTATTAGAGGGGAGCCGGTCGAACAATATCTGATAGACCTAGTAAAAGTTAAATCCGAGGCGGAAGGGGAATTGGCAAAAAAAGCGGCAGTACACTATACAATCCGTAGGGAGAAGTGTTATGAATATAATGAAAAAGTTGGGCACGTACTGGCTATGCGCACTAGGCAGATAGCGGCAGCAGGAACGGTTAAGCAAATTAGAGACGAAAACGGTAATATACAAACTGGTCCTGAAGAGATAAGGGAAGTATTTAGGAAATTTTACCAGACCCTTTATGATCATTAACACCCTTGCAGTAGTGAAGAGATTAGCGATTACTTAGAGAATATACCAGCTGAGAGGGTTTCGGATGAAGAAGCAGATAGATTAGAAACTCAGCTAGACATGGAAGAGGTTAAGGAAGCCATGGGTAAACTCCCTTCAGGTAAGGCAGCTGGTCCTGACCAGATACCTCTAGAATTTTATAAAACTTTCTGGGGAGTGCTCTCTCAAGAGTTAACTAGTTTGATTCAATCCGCACAACTTGGACAGTCTATACCAAAGTCGTGGGGGGGTGCAGATATTGTCCTGATTCTCAAAAAGGGTAAGCCGGATGATGAGCCTGGCTCCTACCGCCCTATTACATTAATGAATAATGATACTAAAATTTATTCAAAAATGTTGGCAATGAGATTTGCAGAAGTGATAAGCTCTTTAGTTTGTTATACCCAACATGGTTTCATTCCTGGTAGAGGAACGACCCACCATACCAGGAAAGTAATAACACTATTAGACTCCACCGAAGTCACAGGAGACCCGATGGCAGTAATGCTGCTTGACGCTGAAAAAGCGTTTGACCGGGTCTCGTGGGACTATTTATGGTACACTTTGGTTAGAGCCGGAATAAGGGGTGGGTTTATAAAAGCATTACAAACTTTATATAAAGAACCAGCCGCGGCTCTAAGAGTTAATGGAGACACCACAGGACAATTCTTAATTAAAAGGGGCACACGGCAGGGGTGCCCATGCTCCCCATTATTGTTCGCTATGTATATGGACCCATTGATCCGTAAATTAGAGCTTTGTCCAGAGATAACCCCACTGCCAACATTGTTAGGCCCGTGCAAGATATTGGCCTATGCTGATGACGTGGCGGTGATAACACCAAACCCCACAGAGGCAACTGTCTATATAGAAGAAGAGGCCCGTAGTTTTGGAAGGATATCCGGGTACGCTCTAAATGCCTCCAAGACCCAGATTATCAAAAACTCAGTGACTATGTGTGATGATAATCGTGTGGTTCAGGCGGGGACTTATCTTGGAATTAAAATATCAGCTGATTTAAATAATTTAGTAGAAAATAACATTGCTCCAATAATAAGTAAAACAAAGAAGGACCTGGACCGATATGAAAATCTACACTTATCTTTAGTTGGCCGGGTCAATCTCATCAAAATGATGATTTTGCCAAAATTTTTATATATATTTAGGGCTATCCCACTGCTATTTGAAAACAAGTGGTTTAAAATATGTGAACAAATGATCAATCGCTTTGTTTGGGCTAAAGGAAAAACACGTAGGGCACTGAGATATATGTCTTTACCGCGGGAGCGTGGGGGCTGGTCTTTACCAGATTTAAAAGTGTATTATTGGGCCGCTGCATTCCAAAACATGCTGGGATTGGTAGGGGGGGGCGGATATAGACGACTGGGACAATGTAGGTTCACTTGCAATATATGGTTTAGTTCTTGGTAAAAATGCGGAAAATATATTTTTGAGATTCACTGAGGAGAGCTATTATAAAAGAACGCGGTTTAAGACCCTAATGGCAGCGAATAATGTTTGGAAGGGAATATCAAAAAGGATAGGAATCGGGAAATATAATTTTTACACTAGGTTTAAAGATAACCCTTCACTTCCTGGTATGGTCTTTTCGGGAGCTGTATTCCAAGATTGGGAGAGGCGGGGGATAAGAAAGATTGGAGATATTTACGGACCCCAAGGTATTTTACAATTTGTTGAGCTACAGGCTCGATATACTTTAGATACAAAACATTTTTTTAAATACCTTCAAATAAGGAGCTGTTTGATAAATAGGAAAGGAGGGCCTCTGGGCTTTGAAAGAAATACAATGCTGGATATTACTGAAATAGGCTCAGATTGCACCATAAAGAGATTCTATTCGGAGATGACTATACTAAAGAAAGATGATATGGAGAAATGGATTAATAGGTGGTCTGCAGATTTGGATATACATAGTGATATTTTTTCAGATTCTTTAGAGATGGGAAGAAAACTGTTGTGCTCATCATCACTACAGGCTCAACATTATAAGACCCTATTTCATCTGTATTATACACCTGGGAAAATTGCTCAATGGGGGGGTATTTCGGGAACCACTTGCTTCAGATGTGGTAGTCCGGGGGCGGACCTGATACATATTTTCTCACTTTGCCCACATTTAAATAATATAAAACATGATATTGAGCAATTTCTACAGAATGTATTAGCAAATACAATAGAATTAAAATCAGACCTAATGTTATTAGGAGTCAGCCTTGAGATGCACGTGGATAACGAAAAGTTTATATTTGTAGCAATGGCGACTCTTAGACTATTAATCGCTTCGGCATGGTTGGATCCTAACCCGCCTACATATCATCAATGGTTGGGGAAGTTGCTATCTACCCAAAAGATAGAATCAGCTATTTATGCGAGGAGGGGGAGAAACGGTGAGAAGTTGGGTCTGCAAATATGGGAGCCTCTTGTTCGTTGGAAACAAGGTCCCGATTATTGATCATGGTCTTACTGGTGGGGGGGGAGGAAATGGAGAATATAGTGTACAGAAGTTATGTATTCCTGGTATATATGATTTGCTTTGGAAAAACTATGTATGATTTAATATTACATTTGTTATCTATGATTTGTATGATTCCCAAATGTATATATGATTTTGTGCTGCATTGACTGTTATTGTGCCCTGTCCATATTTCAGGGGGGGGGGGGGGGAGATGAAAAACTTCAATAAAAACATTTAAAAAAAAAAAAAAGAGATGTAGGTAACTTGTAAAATACTGAATTTCATGAAATTCGTTATTTAAGAGTCAGTAATTACCATGGATTGAAAGCAGGTGGTAACCAGGCGCAGGCCATAAAACAGGCCCCAAAATGCAACAGTGTGATCAGAATGGCAGCATTCTATGTGATAGCAAGGCGGCTACGGCTACAGGCAGCAGGAGAGTGGCAATGGAGACGGGAGGAGGAAGTCTACAGACAGTGGATCACACTCTTCCAACTTACTGAGGCAGAGATCCATGAAAGGTACAGGCTACACCCCGCACCATCCTGGACTTGATAAGGGATCTGCACCCACTCCTCGAGCACCCAACACCAAGGGCGCACACCATACCACCACATGTGCAGGTGCTCTGTAGCCTACACCTGCTTGCATCTGGCAGTTACCAGGGTGTGATAGGTGCGGTAGGTGGGGTGTCCCAGGGCTGCCTGTCCTGTTTCTTCAGGAAGTTCCTGAAGGCCATGATGCAGAGAATGCATCATTACATCAGCTTCCCTGACACACATGCGGAACTGCTGAAGACAAAGACTGACTTTTACCAAATGACACAGTTCCCACACGTGATTCGCTACATTGATCGCACACACATCCCAATCTGCCCACCTGCAGCTACAGGAACAGAAAGTCCACACACTCAATAAATGTGCAGATAATTTGTGATGCTGCCAACATAATCACAGACATCGTGGCCAAATTCCCAGGAAGCACCCACGCATCCTACATCTTCCAGAACAGTGGTATCTACACACGCCTGACAGCGGGGAAATTTGGAGAAGGGTACTTGCTAGGTAAAAAATGGTGACACACCCTGATAGATACTGCAGATGTAGGTGTTGTTGTGCATGTGACTAATGGCTCTCTCTTTTCCACATAGGCAATTGTGCATATACTGTCTGCTCGTTCATCCTGACACCCTACCTGAACCCATCAACCCCGAGTGAGAGATGATACAACGTGGCACACAAATCTACTCGCAATGTCGTGGAGCGCACCTTTGGGCTGTTAAAAAGCAGGTTCCGCTGCCTCCACAAAAGCGGAAGCGCACATCAGTACTCACCCCTTGTCTGCTGTAAAATAATTGCAACTTGCGCAATGCTGCATAACCTTGCCACTAGGAAAGTAACAAAAGTAGAATTAACAGATATTGAGGACAGTGATGATGAAGATGCACAGCATGAGCCCAACACAGCAGGAGTGGCGCCTGCAACAGATGGGAGACAGAGCCGGGCAGAAATCCCAAGCAACTATTTCTAAGTAAGTAAGGAGGCACAGCCAGGCATTGCATGTTCATGGCGTTGTTTAATAACTGGCCACTACGACAAAGAACAAATGGCACACCATGCGAATCCAAATGCTGACAACCTTAATAGGTAAATAAGGAAAAGGGGTAACCCTGTGTCCCTCAGAACCTGGGTAATAATTGGTCATGCATAGGAATGGTTCTGTTGGGTAAGACACATTACTTTGAAACTGCTTATTAATGCAATCAAGGATAGGTGCTCTCTGATACACACATTAATTGAGAAATAAATGCTCAAAATAAATGGTCATGAGATCAAGAGATTATATTATGCAGTTTATATCAGAATTACTTCATTCAATGATGACATACAATGCCTGATAAGACCGTCAGATTTAGTGTAAAGGTGTAATTATTGTGACATTAGTGAATAGTGCTCAATGAGTGAAAAAATGTACAGTGAGAAGAGATTTCCTATATACAAATATATAAAAGTTTTTCATTGGCCAGATGCTGATTTGCAGCCAAGGATTCCTAGTGTTTCGATTGGGATCCTTGTGGTTCTGGACCTATGACACGCGTCGACGTTTCGACCCTCATGTGCCCCAGCGGGTGGTCGTGGCGGGTCTTTCTCAAGACAAGCAAGCGGGTGAGTAATGACAGTTTATGCTTCAGACCGGGAGTCTCAGCCTGAATCAGCGCGGCGCGATGGCCAATCGTATCCGGAGGAGTAATTTCAATCAGTTAGCAGAGACGGAGGTGCTGCGCGCCTTCTATCGGCTGCATGCAGCACCTCCGTCCACCCAAACCACCAGGATCCCAATAGGAACACTAGGAATCCTTGGCTGCAAATCAGCATCTGGCCAAGGGATGCTCTGTAAACTTTGTGTGCATTCATGATCCACTCCTATCATGAAAATTAGATATTTTTTTATCAGTGGCAGGAGTAAATTTGCTTCCAGGATCAGAATTCACAGGGTACAAATCCAATTGTGGGAAGGGGTTTTCCCATGCACTAAAATATTTTTACTGATTAGGAAAAAAACTTCGATTGCACCAATGCAAGGCCATTTTGGCATGTTCAGGGATGCTCTATGTACAATGATGCATGTTTAAATGGCTCAAACTAAACATGAAAGGAAATTAAAAAAAATGCTTGCAAGCAGTACCATTGAAATCTTTGTGCAATTTGAACTGTATGGTATCTATGTGTATCAGCTTCTGTTTGTGGTCCTGGGTACCTGTTCCTATCTGGTTTAACCTATACTTTCTCTAACAGTCAACCTTTTCCCACTCTTTGTCAGACCCTACTTCCTCACACAGGTCCCTGCCTTCCTTTTTAACTCTCATGAAACCTATTTCTTCTACTGCAACCTAGTCTCTCTCATATTTACTTGATTATTGCACAATCTTTACCAGGAAGGAGGAGAAACAGGTATTACTCTCTGCCAATTTGGATAGGGGTAGGCAATGCTAATGAAGTAGGGTTTGAGTATTATCCCGAAATAAATCCAGGGCTGGATATTTAACTACGAACTCGCCAGGATCCTGATTGTCTTCCCTATTTATAATGGTGTCTATTTCCAACCCCACCTTGTCTCGCCCGACAAACTCCATGGTTGCAACTCGGACCAGACCCAACTCACCACCACATGACTGTAAACCCAGAATTACATGCTCATTAGAAACATCACCAAGAGGACAGTGACCCACCAAGGAAGAGTGCCTGACCACTGCAAACCACTATGATTCCACCATCCCAAAACTGAGCCATGCACCTCAAATGAAGTCTTTACACCACTATGCCTCTGCCTAGGCATCCCTGACCGGCACAACTTCTGCCACCCACCCAGCCATAGGTCTAAGGCTTACCCATGGTTAGTATTTGTGAACAGTGTGACTCTTTGTCAATGTGAAATATTATGTTCAGTGCAAGGATTTTTACGCAATTTGAAAATCATTAGCACAGATCATTACACAGAGACAGAAAATTTGAGCTAAAAAAACATTTGTCATAACTATGAAAAAACATGAGGTGTAGCAGAATTACTGTTTGGAATTCCATTTCCTAGGCAGTCTATAACCAGAAAACAGGTGATTGGACCAATAAGAGCTAGGGAAAGGGTCAAACAATACAATAAACCTTAGTAGAAAGAGATCAAAGTTTTAATCGACAAGTTAAAAATCATATAAAGAACAGAAAATTCACTTTATATGACACAGTTACAGTAAAATACAGTATATACTCAATATGATTAAAAAGGACACCAGCTTAAATTAAATAGTGCCTAAAATAAAACTAATGAACACAAAATTACTCGACGCGCGTTTCGGCGAGGCCGCCTTCTTCAGGAGCTGCAAGTTACAATCTGTAATTACATATAAAAACATTTGTTACCAACATGGCTCTACGGAGATGGGCGTTAAACATAGGTACATACTCAAGGAAATTTATTGTTGGTCACATCTATATCAACTGCCGTCAATAGTTAATATATATGTGGCCCTTAGCCTAAACAAAAAACGGTCCAATCAGAACAACTTGTTTCTGGATAGTCATGTGAATAGACCTATAATGAAAAACAGATTGTGTCGTACTCATTCAACTGGATACTAAAAGTATTAAAACTTGTATTAGACATGACATCTATATATAACACATTATCTCATATTGCTGGAATATCTAGAGATACAGGAGACATTTCAGTGAGATCTCTTTTTTTGATAACATGTTGGCACTTTGATGTATCTGCATGCTGTAATCTCAATGTAGGGTGACTACATTTTGATAGAGTAAAGAATTCTTTCCTGTTACATGTAACAGGAAAGAATGTCTAATGTCTAATACAAGTTTTAATACTTTTAGTATCCAGTTGAATGAGTACGACACAATCTGTTTTTCATTATAGGTCTATTCACATGACTATCCAGAAACAAGTTGTTCTGATTGGACCGTTTTTTGTTTAGGCTAAGGGCCACATATATATTAACTATTGACGGCAGTTGATATAGATGTGACCAACAATAAATTTCCTTGAGTATGTACCTATGTTTAACGCCCATCTCCGTAGAGCCATGTTGGTAACAAATGTTTTTATATGTAATTACAGATTGTAACTTGCAGCTCCTGAAGAAGGCGGCCTCGCCGAAACGCGCGTCGAGTAATTTTGTGTTCATTAGTTTTATTTTAGGCACTATTTAATTTAAGCTGGTGTCCTTTTTAATCATATTGAGTATATACTGTATTTTACTGTAACTGTGTCATATAAAGTGAATTTTCTGTTCTTTATATGATTTTTAACTTGTCGATTAAAACTTTGATCTCTTTCTACTAAGGTTTATTGTATTGTTTGACCCTTTCCCTAGCTCTTATTGGTCCAATCACCTGTTTTCTGGTTATAGACTGCCTAGGAAGTTTCTGTACACATACCTGAATTACCCTGCCCTAGGAGTTCTTTGTGATCACTGCCCAGGGGGTCCTTGTTCTCTGCATCTTGGAATTCCATTTCACCTGATTCTGAGTGGGCCAATGTTCCTGAATAGAGTTTTGCTAGGGGTTGGAACACCAGACCGAATTTTAACGGGTGATATTTCTGCCCAGATTAAAATCATAAGGCATTGCCTGCAGCAGGAGGCAAGTCTGGCAGAACTTAGCTTCTTCTTTCCTCTTCTACTTCCTAATTCAGACACCTCACTCCTACAAGGTCCAGGCCACACAGAGGTTACAGAATACTTTTGCCACTTCATCAGAGCAGGTGACAAATGTATGTGTTGAACCACACAGAACTGGGAATTGTTTGTGATTTCATGACTGTTAATTCTGATCCAAACTGGTTAATCCCCATTCAGTGGGGTTTAACTCTCAATAACATTAATTCCACATGCAAACGTGTATCCAGCCAGAACAGTGCAACTCAAAACCAAGGCCGAAATAATACGGTTATACTAAGGTATAAATTCACTGAAAAAACCATAGGTTTCAGAGACGTTATAGTTAGTTGCACATTTCACTTGTACAAAACCATAGAAATTCGGCTGTTATAGTTAGTTGAGCTAACTATAGCTAACTATAATGCACGCCTCCACAATGCACTGCAGATGACGTCACATATTACATCATTCATGAGATGGTCAGTGACATCACTGGCAATAAGCCTCGTTAGTATTAGGAATCAAATATTAGCTTTTTACTGATGTAAACCACGACAACTACCTACAGTGTGAAAGGGAGCTCAGCCCAGAATCACATCTGAAGAACAACACATGTCATAAAGTTAGTGATCATGCAGCTTCGACTCCCAAGAAGGCCACAAAACCCTCTTTCACCAGCCTCAGGATGTCCTACCCGGACCATCCCCCTCCCTACTACCACTGAGGCAGCGTAGAACATGACAGCGGACCTTTCAAAAACACAAGGTCCCTCGGCCACACAATACTTGAATGTTGGCAGATGTGGCAACCAAGTATGTGTGAAGGACGCAAGTCACCCTTCAATAATAATGCACGAAATACCAAGTTTAGCGGTGATGTGCTGGACAGACATCACTTTGCAGGGCACATACCTCTCCATATATTCATATACTGCTGGGGCTTGTAGTGTTATGGACAATAGACGCAACCATGTTACCTCAGGCAGTGGGGAAGATCTTGGTCATGTAGCTGTGTTGTCCCCCGCTGGAAGCGGAAGCGGAGTGGGCTGCTCCAACGTATACCACTCCAGTGTATGAGTATGAATAAATAGTCTAGAGCTCTGGGTGTGGTTCACTTCTGGAAAGGCCAAAGCGTCTGCCAGAGCGGCAGCCCTCACCCTGCCACGCGGGTGCTGCCATGACTGTGGGACTCCTCGGCACAAGCCCTCTGCAAACCCAGTGGCACAGCACCACAGACTTTTAATTGTACAGACTACTGCCTTCGATCTACAATACAGACAGCAAGGCTCACAATTTAAATGGAGTGGCGATTTCAGATGACACAGTCCAGTACGCAAGACACATTGCTCCTAGTGCGGCCCCCCCAGACCACGCATCATCAAAGAGTTTGCACAAGCTGAGCACCAAAGCTACCACTAACTCAGTGCACAAGTCAACACCACATGGCCTTATTAAGGCAGAATTCATTAGACAGAAAACATTGCTTCGAGTGCGGCCCTCTGGGACCACGCATCATCGCAGGGTGCGCACACGGTGAGTGCTTCAGGTGCCACTAACTCACTGCACCATAAGTCATCGCCACGTAGCCTTATTAAGGCATAATTCACTAGACAAAAGACATTGCTACCAGTGCGTCACGCCTGGACCATGCATCATAGAAGGGTGTGCCCACGCTGGTTGCTTCGGGTGCCACTAACTCAGAGCACCACTTATCATCCCTGGCTGCACACACACTGAATTGTCATTAACTGTGCAGCTCAACTCAATGCCATGTGGCTGTGGGCCCTTGCTGACCTCTGCCTCCTGCCTACACTGGGGTCATCAGGGCTCACAATTAAAATTGAGTCTTCATTCATTAATTGCAGAGTACAGTAGCCAACTAAGTATAACCTACACAATATCCTTTTAGTATCCTTGCTTCAAGAACTTCTTTTATATCAGTTATAGCTTTACTACAATGACCAAATTAATCTTGCAAGTCCAAATGAACACTGAATGGCACTCTACACCACAGACAGCAGAGCTCACAATTTGAATTCAGTTTTGATTTATTTATTGCACAGTGAACTGTACTCTTTGTTATTGGATTTTCTCAAGAGGAAGTCACAAAAAGCATTCCTCGATGTCTATGCTGACTACTGCCTTCGATCTACACTGCGGATAGCTGGGCTCACAATTCACATTGAGTCGCAATTTCAGAAAACGCAGTCCAGTAGGCAAGAGACATTGCTCCCAGTGTGGCCCGTCTGGAGCACGCATCCTCGCTGGCTGCACACATGCTGAATGCTTCTAATGCCCCTATCTCAGTGAAGCACAACTCACGGACCCTTTATGATACAATGTTTTGTGTATAATTTCACATCTGGTGCCCCTACCTCAGTGTTTCACAAGTCATGGACCCTTTACGTTAGAATCTTTTGAGTATTATTTCACATCTGGTGCCCCTACCTTAGTGCAGCACAAATCAGTGACCCTTTATGATTGAATCTCTGTGTCTGATCCAATGATTACTGTTGTACTTGTTGACAGCACCAACCATTCCCGGAGGGCTGGCTTACACTCTCCCCACATGCATCCAGCAAGACGTCACTGGACATGTGACCCTGGTAATAAAAAAGAGTTAATCGTTCATGCCCGTACACAGTTCCACTATCTATCTGCGTGCATGTGTTCATTATGTATGCAACATACTGCCCCTGAGCCCTACCACATTACATTGTGCTCTGGACAGCGTTTGCAACTAACTTACCTTTGACAGTGGAAGAAAACTTTGGTTATATAACTTTGTCTCGTTCATTGTACAAATACATACGTAGAGACTGGATGATTAGAGTACTGCAAGGAGAGTGTATAGTGAATTTATAGGTGCATGCGGATTGGCTGAGTGATTGTATGAGTACATATGTTGGTGGAGCCTAACTCCGTCAACCAGCTAATTGGCTGCCATCCATGTGCCAAAAACTGAAATTTGGACTTTGCATGGCTCTGTATTGCTACAGCTGCGATACTCCACTGAGTGTGCAATAAAATTTCACATCCACATAGATGTGTCATGTCCACCATCTTTCTTGTGTGGAACTATGGATTAATTTTGAGTCAGTGATTCCCCCTTCCTTCCATGTGTGGGACTTGACACATGACGCTTGCGACCCGGGTGACGGCAGCACCAGATTTTTAAAGCATTCACTAACCCAAAGCCAAACAAAAACTAGCCCAAAGAAGTTCAATATTGCTACTTTAAGGAAGGAGGAGCAGGGACATCATCAAGCAGGCAGTGAATGCACTGGAATTTATGTTGCAGCAGGCTGCCAGGTAAAATTTGTCTAATAAAGCACTTTGACATACTACTTTGCTGGAGCACTGTATATATATTTCTAATCAGGCAACTAGCACACACCAAATTCTTACAGCAGAACCTGGAAAAATATAGCCCAATTGTGCGTGATCTAGCCCAATTTGGCAACAGTGCTGCATCAGTTGATTCCTCATACAGCTCACGATGGAGCCACATCCATAGCTCCGGAGCCACTCTTCACAGCCTCACGCAGGACTGGCATATGTAAGGCCAGCCCACACTGCTTATGCTTAGAGGGAAGGACATAAATGCTAAAAGGCCCAGATTTTCAATGTAGCGATCTGTTGGTCACAGGTCTAGTTCTCAGTATGCCACAGCCACTCCCTCATGGCTGGTATACACCCACACCACACACCATCCAGCACAGCCATCAAAGGACACGTGACCCCCACCAATAAAAAAGACCGAGCTCTACGCCATTTTAGAGTTACTCCCACTGCATGCACTTTGATGGCTCGGCCCGTTGGTCCGGACACCTCATGTAGGCCTGAGCCATCGAACAGGAGGGCCTACCGCCACATGCTTGGCCTCACTGGTCACTGAGTTAGTGACACTGCACAGACTGAGCGGGTGTGGAACCTCCGATGATGATAGGTGCACTAGTATGTCCTCTGCCATGGAAAAATCAAGACGCAGCACCAAAGGTAAGACTTGTTGGCATGCGGAGCACGGCTACATGATGTGGAAGGTGCCTTGTCCGCGAAAAGGTGAGTAGTGAGGTCTGAGTGCACAGCAGTGGGCACTGTTTCTCTCTTTCTCTCTCTTCCTCTTTCTCCCACTCTCTCTCTCTCTTCCTCTCTCTCACGGTTTCTCTCTCTCTTTGTCTCTCTCACTCTTTCTCTCTGTCTCTGATTTTTATCCCAGAGAATCATTACACCCCCACTCAAGATTATCGAAGAGACTAACTTTTGGCTGGGCCTATACAGCTCCGGGGTGAGGGGCTTTCAACATACAGCCCCTGACTGGACATATTCACTTCCTGACTTTTCTTAAAAGTTTTTATATCATAAGGTTATCCACCGCGACATGATTTGAAATGAATTGAAATGATTTGAAATGTAATTGTGTATATATTTTGCAATGTGCTTTTATGATTTTATACTTAAAAATCGAATAAAGCTAAAGTTACTTACTTACTTACTCTCTGTCTTCCTCTCACTCTTTCTTTCTCTCTTTCTCTCTCTGTCTTCTTCTCACTCTTTCTTTGGCTCTCTCCTTTGATGGACACGACACACAATCTTATCTTGCTTTTACTCTAACCTGCCTGCGATGATGCGTGGCCATACTGCAATTAACACTCATCCTGAATTGTGAGCTCTGCTTCACTGCGAGTACACAATGGGTGAGGAGGTTGCTTCGGCATGTTGTGGACCCTCTTCGACACATGCCGGTGGCGTAAGGTGAGAACAGAGGCTTGTTTGCGCAGGGGCAGTCTGTCACCTTCGGGCAATGGGAGTGGAAACAGAGAATTACGCATGTGCAGTTGTATGTACGCAATTAGTAATATATGTTAGATGACTAAACTTGAGGTCGCACAAAGTCCTGGTACGTGTTTGAAGACACACCAGTGTCAGAAAGGTGAGCTGCAAAGATTTTCTCCTGTGTCAACACTCCCTCTCCATCTCTTCTTTTCTCTCTCTCACACACTGTCTCTCTTTCTCTGTCTCTTCCTCTCTCTCTAATTCTTTCTTTCTCTCTCTCTCTTCCTCTCTTTCACACTGTTTCTCTCTCTCTTCCTTTATTAAACTATTCCTCCCTTTCTCTCTTCCTTGTATCTCACTGTTTCTTTCTTTCTCTGTCTTCCTCTCTCTCACTCTTTCTCTCTCTCTTCCTCGCTCTCACTCTTTCTTTCTCTCTCTTCCTTTCCCTCACTCTTTCTCTCTCTCTTCCTCTCTCTCACTCTTTCTCTCTCTCTTCCTCTCTCTCACTCTTTCTCTCTCTTTCTTCCTCTCTCTCACGGTTTCTCTCTCTCTTCGTCTCTCCCACTTTTTCTCACTGTCTTCCTCTTACTCTTTCTTTTTATCTCTCTCTTCTTCTCACTCCCACTATTTCTCTCTCTCTTCGTCTCTCCCACTTTTTCTCACTGTCTTCCTCTCACTCTTTCTTTTTCTCTCTGTATTCTTCTCACTCTTTCTTTCTCTCTCTCTCTCTCTCTTTCTCTCTCCTTTGATGGACGCATGATGCACAATCTCATCTTGCTTTTTCTCTAACAGGCTGCAATTCACAAATTGACGTCCCCACAACACCACCACAGCTAAACGCCTGTTGGACCAGCGATGATATGTGGCCATCCTGACAATGCCTGAGAAAGTTGCTGCAGCACGTGGGGGACACTCTTACACACACGCTGGTGGCATAAGGTGAGCAGAGAGTCTCCTTTCTGCACTGGCGGTCAGTTACCTCTGGGCAGTGGGAGTAGACAGTGTGCAGCAGCCTGGATGCACAAGAGCGCACAGACACCTCCGAGCAGTGGGAGTGGATGGGCTGTAGTAGCCTCAGTGGGCATTGGCGAAACAGAGAATTAGGCGTGTGCAGTTGTATGTACTCTGCAATTACTAATTCTATACTATCTTTCAGATGACTAAACTTGAGGGTGCACTATGTCCCCACACGTGGTAGGAGATACTCCAGTGGCACAAAGGTGAGCTGTGAAGATTTTCTCCAGTGTCAACACTCCCTTTCCCTCTCCATCTCTTCCTTTCTCTCTCTTACACTTTCTCCCTTTCTCTGTCTCTTCTTCTCTCTTTCATTCGTTTTTCCCTTTCTTCCTCTCTCTCACTCTTTCTCTCTCTCTTCCTCTCTCTCACTCTATCTCTCTCTCTTCCTCTCTCTCACACTGTTTCTCTCTTTGTTTCTTTCTTTGTTTCCCCAGTGAGCCCCGCAGCCCCAGCAAGCCCACTCTATTAATTTTTAAGAAATGCCCCTAGAACCTAGCCCACCCAGGGGCCTCATTAAAATAAAACACGGGAATCTGCAACCCCAGCGCCAATTGCGCTGATATATATTTTCCTTTATGCTTTCTTTGGCCCTGAGGGTCCTTCTGGGACCCTCTGAGCATGCCTAGGGGGTCAGGGTGTTTCTACCCTGCCCGTTCTCTTGTTTTACACCTTTGTTTCTCTTTTTTCTGGTGACTCGCTTCTACCGAGTCACAAGATGGCTACCAACACTTCCTTGTTTGGAGTGTTGGTAGCCAATCATTGTGAAGCTTGTGCTCGGAACTTACGCTCCAGACAGATATCAAAACTTTTATTTTTCTAAGTTCTCAGCAACTACTGAACAGATATACACCATTTAAACAAAAGGTTACTTTCTGATCCAAGCACTAACTTTTTGCCAAATTTGGGATAATTCCGTTGAGTAGTTTCGGCTCTAGCCTTGCACAAAATTTCCTATGATAATAAGATTTTTTGACCCTTAATTTTTGAATTTCTCAAAAACTACTGAACGGATTTACCCCATTTAAAAAGAAAGGTCACTCTCTGAATCAAGCTCTACCATTCTGCCAAATTTGGGGTAATCCGTTCAGCAGTTTGAGCTGTAGTTCGTCGCAAAATTTCCTATGGAACTGAACATGGGGAACACATGTTTTGAGACCACCCTTTTTTCTAGGACCCTGCTTGACGAATCACCCCCAAACATTCAGGATAGGAGCTGACATGGATAGACTTTTTTGGGGGAGAATTTCGCAAAGATTCGTCAAACGACACAAAAGTTATTAGCAAATCAAAAAATGTTTTTCCTATGGAAACTAGTTTATAACTTTAACACCCACTGGCGACTGCCAGAAGATAATATATATATATATATATATATATATATATATATATATATATATATATATATATATATATATATATATATATCACGCAGTTTCCGTATCGTAGAACAGAAAACCACAATCCAAGTAGTCAAAACGATACGGACACGGACCACAAATATTGTGCTTCTTCTTTATTTTAGTGCTTGAGCGTCACAACTCGTTTCGGACCCGCCTTGGACCTTGATCACATGACACAGTGCAAGAATACACATTGGTTTAAATACTATGCAAGAGGTAATGACATCAGCACAGTACATTTTGTAAACGTGACCATAGACATGGAAGAGTTCAATTTAAACACAACCACGATTCATTAAATAACCTGACTCAATATGTCATTTAAAAGGCACATAAAACCAATGTTATTTAAAAAGGTTTTTTCATAATTTAGTATAGTGTTGAAAATTAATAAAAATTAATTTTTAGACAAAGTGCAAGTGCAAGTGCAAAAAAAGTTACCTCTCGTAAAAGCGCAATAGTGTCTGCAAGAGTAATTCCAATTTTGAGCCCAAAATTGCTCTGATGTTGTGCGCATAAATATTTTCAATAACGGTATAAATACCCGAAATGTAACATCACTTAAGATGAACATACATAGATGGATAATTGGAGCCCCAATAAAATTAGTTTGAAAAATCAGCCTAATATGAGGATTAAGATCTATTGTGTTATAAAAAACCAAGAAAAGACAAAATATACATAACCACACTCATTAGACAGTTTTGTGGTCTTGATGTCTATGTCATGACGGTAATCTCATCATATCTTTTGCACTCTTATTTTAACCCATCTGGTTTCTAATGGTATATAGTTGTCTGCATTTATTAGCAGCATGGCTATTCATCGGAGGATCTCATGCTAATATGTATAGCTCTATATGACAGATAAAATTCATATATACATCCTAAAATTCATATAAATATAAATATCAATATAAATATAAAGAAAACAGGATTTAAAATTGCATACATATTATATAGACAACCATAAATATATCATGAATACCAATACAGATTGCTATCACATAAGTGAAATAAAAATTAGAGTGCAGTGATCTGATTGAATTGACATAGTGAGGTGTTTGGATCTGATCACAAAAGAAACATTTAGAATTTATGTGCCAGTGAATCTAACATGAGGGGGATTAAAGGCATGTAGATAAATCCTCCGTCATGTTTAAACCGGTTGGTTGTTTGGTGTTGAGCTCCAAGATATATCTAGTTTCTAGTTGACGTAGTTTTTCCTCACGGTTACCTCCCCTTCTACTGGCTGGTACCGAGTCAATTAGATAGAAACTGAGCTCACGGCTGTTAGATTTATGCACAGATTTAAAATGCCTGGCTACCGGGTATGTGTTGTCCTGGTTGGATATTGCCCTGAGATGTTGCAGTATACGTTTATGTACCTGGAGTTTGGTACTTCCCACATACATAAGTTTACAGGGGCAGGACAACACATAGACTGCAAATTCAGTTTTGCAAGTTAATAATTATTTAATCTTATGTTCTTTGTGATCAAATAGTGAGATGTATGTTTTGGTGTTCACACCCTGTTTGCAGGCCTTGCACACTTTGCAATTGTAGAAACCACTGTGAGTTTTTAACCAGTCTGTGGATTCTATTACCTTAGGGCTAGTTTTTATGAGTTCATCCCTCATTGAGCGGCCTCTGCTATAGGTGATAGACGATCTCGTTGGTAAGTTACGACCAATGACCGGTTCAGACAATACCAGGGGCCATTGTTTCCTAATTATAGATTCAATTTTCTTGTGTTGTTGACTGTACTGTAGTATTATTCTAAAGGGTTTATCCTTAGTGGATGTTGTACCTACAGTGTTAACAGTACAATTAGGTATTCCTGGGATGCCCTGGGTGTTGCTGCCTGTCAGAAGTAGGGATGAACTTTCTTTAACTATGGATTTTCTGATGGCAGTATTAATGAGTTTATCACTATAGCCACGTTCTCGAAATCTGTTTCCGCTCTCAGTTTGGGCTTTAAGTAGATCCTCATCTCGGCTATGTACTCGCCTCAACCTAAGCATTTCCCCGTAGGGGATGCTGGTAATTAAATGGCGTACATGAGCGCATGTGGCATGTAGTGTCGAGTTCCCTGCTGTGGTTTTTCGGTGGAGTTTAGTTTCTACTCTGTTATGTTCAATGTAAACCTCTGTATCAAGAAATGTTACTGACTTAGCGCTTATGTTTGCGGTGAAGTGTAGATTCAAATCATTTTTGTTAATACAATCTACAAATTCAGTTGCTTTTTGTGTATCACCATTCCAAACAATAAACAAATTGTCAATAAACCTAAACCAGGCTATAATGTGATTCGACATAATCTCACGGTGTTCCACCCGGAGAACCACCTCCTCCCACCAGCCCATGTGTAGACACGCATAGCTGGGGGAGAAGCTGGCTCCCATGGCGACACCCCTGAGTTGTTTGAATATGAAAATATTGTTGTTCAAGCAGAATTCTACCATTTCAATAAGCATCTTCTTATGTTTCTGCATGTTACCCATTGATTGTTCCAAATTATAGTCAAGCGCCTTAAGACCGTTGGTGTGTATTGGGAACTAACATCTAGTGCCATTAGTAAGTATCCTGGTTCCCATTTCAAATCTTTTAATTTCCTTAAAAAGTCACTAGTGTCACCAACCTATGACGGTAAGGCTTTGACATGTCTCTGTAGAAAGAAATCCATATATTGGGATACATTTTCCAGACAACTCCTTCTCGCTGAGATTATAGGACGCCCTGGAGGACTGATGGGGTCCTTATGGAGTTTGGGTAAGAAGTATATGGTAGGCACCACAGGGAAAGTGTTTGTAAGCAATTTAAACTCTTGGTTAGTAATAAGGCCATCGTATTGCCAGTGTAGAAGTTTTTTGTCAAATGTCTCATACATCTTTTTTAAGTCTGTAACATTACACATCAAGTAGCAATTTTTGTCATGGAGTTGATTGAATGCCTCCTTAGTATACATTTCCTTGGTTAGTAACACAATATTGCCCCCTTTATCCGAAGGTCTGACAACAATCTTATTGTTCTTCTTAAGCTTTGACATAAGAGAAAAATATTCCATCCTTCCTTTGCTGTATCTTTGTTTTCTTTTTGTTGATATCCACATTTAAAGTTTTTATCTGTTCAGTGACTTGATCATGAAAAAGATCAATACATATATGTATATATATATATATATATATATATATATATATATATATATATTACCTACTGGCGGTCGCCAGTAGGTATATATAGTTAGGATTTTTTCCCTATGGGATTTCTGAAAATTCTATGTCTAATAACTTTGGCGTTTGTGGACGGAATTGGCTGAAATTTTCAGGAAAATGGCACATTTTGTTTCTGAGCAGCCCTTGAAAATTTGGGGGGGTTTCATCAAGGGGGGGCCGAGAAAAAAGGGGGGTCCCAAAACGCGTTTTTCCCATGTTAATTTCCATAGGGCGGTTGGACTCACTTTTAGCCCGAACGGCTGAATGGATTTGCACGAAACTTGGCAAAATTGTAGGGACTGTTAGGCCGATGTGCCTTTGCTAGGTCTCAATATATGTGCTTCAGTGGATTTTGAGAAATTAACGTTTA
Source organism: Lissotriton vulgaris (assembly GCF_964263255.1). Lineage (NCBI taxonomy): Eukaryota > Metazoa > Chordata > Amphibia > Caudata > Salamandridae > Lissotriton > Lissotriton vulgaris. The sequence goes on from NC_141696.1 coordinate 784,163,393, forward strand.
AATCAAGATATATATCTGTAACAGCGGTCCGGGCAGCGATCCGGTTCGCGTACTTTTCGCTTATCGGAACTTTGCGCACGGAAAGCTGATTGGCTCTTCGGTGTTTGTCAACATTCTAAACAGTCCGGTGCAGCCGCCATCTTCTCTCTCGGTAGGATCGAGAGACAAGAGGAGGCCAAAACAAAGAGGGAAATTTCCATAAGGGGGCATAGTAGATCCTCCCTGACCCCCTAGGTTTTATGTGGTGTTTTTAAAAGGGCCCAGCAGGGTCCAAAAAAATATATATTTTTTTTTTTTTCGCGATGAGCGTCTAGTACGCGAACCGGAAAGCGTTCTGGGCAGCGTACTATAAGGATAATAGAATGATACACTTTTCAAAGACTGTATGTTAATTGTTTGGTTTTTTTTCTTTTTTTTTTTTGTTGTCTTTATTTTTAAAGTTATTTTTGTTATTTTCATTGTTTTTCATACTTTATTAAATTTTCTAACATTTCATTGTCAGAAATGTCATAATTTATTATAGGGTGTAATTGTTTTTCATTTTCAAGCAAGTTGTCTACTGCTTCAACACATTGTAGAAGTTCGTGGTCTCTACTGTCATCCATAAAGTCATCAAGTTTGTCTTGGCTGCTCTCCTTCAGTTCAATCGAAAATGAAATGTGTTGTTCGCCTTCCATTTTGCCTGAAATTTTGAATAAGAAAATATATATTAGTAGAGATAGGGCACTGTTGGGATTAATTTTAGATAGTCATTTTTTATCAGTGAATTTATCTTTTGGCAGTGTATAGTATCAGAGTGGAAATAGGACTATAAAAAAGTGTATGTGATTTAACCAAGACAAGCCTAACTCCATTCATAACTATAACAGAGAAGTCTATCTAAATACATTACTACTACAGAGGGATAGTGTATACGTAGCAGAAAAATTCTATTATATTAAGTTATAGTGCACAATATATTTCGTTTTTAAAAATTATATCTTACCTTCACAAAGAAGTTGAAGTTTTTGGAAGCTATTAAAAGGTGTTGTACAACAAGAAGTAGTAGTCAAAATGGCTGTGTTTTCTTCTCTTCCTTTATATATATTCAAGTATATAACCAATCAAATGTCAGGTAATAAAAGTAGAAAATGAAAGTAACATTTTCATTGGTTGTCAATTCCAACAGTTCAGATGTGTTTTGTGAAGTAATTTACCTCACGGTATTTGGAGAGGTCTAAAGGCTAAATGGCTAAATGAAATTTCAATCAAATTTGTGAGAATGAAAGGGATTGTTATGTAGTATGAGCTAATTTATATTTGGTGAGAGTGTCTCTAGTCGTTTTTCTGTAAATTATTTTCCCGCCTTTTTTTTGGATCGCTTCCCGGATAGCGGTCCGGTCCGCGTACTTGGAGCGTAACGGGAGTCCACCATTTTGTGTTACGGTCGAATCAAGGAATAAAATGGAGGGTAAATAATGTTCTGAATGGGTAGAAGGGGGCATGGTACAAGTATTTTGCCCCCCTACGTTTTCTGAGGGTGGCTGAGGAGGACTATATTTGCGAAGAAAAAACTTTTTTTTGAAATTTTGCGCGGTTAGCTTCCAGTTCGCGTACCGGATAGCGCTCTTTAAGCGTAGTTTGTTGAAAATTACAGAAAAAAGTTAGAAAAAAAATAATAAAAGTGTGTGATCAGATGAAGGGTAGCTCTGAGAAGAGCTTTTGGGTTTATGGTACATTTAGGTACTTATAAGTAGGTACCAATGCACAGTCTTAAATTCAGAATGAAAATTCTGTTGCCCTCATCTGAGAAGTGAACTCCATCTCCTCTGTAGATATCTTGCATGTAGTAACGCAAGTTATTGTTGTACAGAGAGCCCATTCCATGGTCTCTCATGAAAGCTGACACAGATTTGTTTACATGCTTCCTCGCTTTCTCAATTTGTGGACAAAATTGGTTGGACCACCTCCATTTCTGTCTTTGGCATATATTGGAATATACCAAGGCAGTTTGAGGAAAAAGTGCCATTAATTGCTCAAAGGTGTCCTTTAAAAGCATTTCCAGACCTACCCCTGTCAAAGTGCCCAAATCATTACCTCCACAGTGCACTATTAACAGGTCAGGTTTTGGCAAATGCATAAAGGTTTTCACCAATGGTATCAATTGGTGACATTTTAATCCTCTTTGGCCCAACCACTTAATTTCCACATCTTGTAAATTGAGGTTAGGTAAATTTCTGCTCTCAGCATACCTTTGAGCCCAGTGGATGTAACTATGTCCAACAATCCAGACGTTAAACATGGTGGCTGAAGGTTGTTCTGCAGTCAGATGAAGTGTGGTAATGAAAGGGCAGTTGAAACAGTAGGAGTTTCTAAAGAAAAAAAACTGTGGATTTACAATGCTAATGATTCATTAGCAGTGATTGGTGCATTTACATTTCTGAAAACAGAAAGTTAGGGTGCATGGATGTGTTCTTTGAAAGATGTAATTTGAATGGTCAAGGAAGAAACATTTAATGAAAGATTGCACTGGATACGCAGGTGCACTGAGAGTTCAGAGTTCAATTGAAACATTGTTGTGTGAATTTGCAAACATGAGAGGTCTTCCAGGAGGTGGTTGCTATGGATACAAGGCAGACAGGGCAGAGGGGGGAAGGATTTTGATTTGAAAAAAGTGAGGGAAGAGGTATGATTGGCTAATATGAGAGATATGTGAAAAGAATATCTGTATTTCTGTGCTTTCAATAGCTGCAGCCTTTGGAGTGCATCCTTTTTCTTCTGCTGAAGACAATTTGGTGTATTTCTGAGACTGTTTTCAAAACTCAAAAAATATTTGCTAAGGTGAGAAAAGATTTATTTAATTTAGATAGAGAATAGTATGATTTAAGGAGAAAATGATGAAGAAAGCTGTGTTTTTAAAATGTGGTTTTGTCTCTAGTGATATACTAATAGAATTAGTTTCAAAGAGAAATTATAATTGCATATTTGGTGTAACATTCTGGCATGCAGTTACACAAGATATTGTAATACATGGAGGCCATTTCATGGTCTGTTATGTAAGCTGAAACAGATATGTTGCTTTTAAAAACGATTTAAGAAATCAATTACATTTCTAGATATGTACTGCTAGAGCTTCATAGGTTGTTTTGGGCCATATTTATAAGGTATTTGAGTGTCTAAGATGTTGTGTTCGCCTTTTAAAATGTAAAGTGTTCCTCATGGGACAAGTGTCTTGTAAATACGCTCCCACTTGTGCTTGGCAAATTTAGATTTTGATTATGGGAGTTACCTAGCGATAACGTGATACGTCGCGCTTCCGCGACGCGTCACTGTTCCGCTAACGTAACGTTGACCGGTTCGCGGACTAGATCGCGGCATCAAGATGAGCTAACGGAAAGCTTCCCGGTTCGCGAACTAGAAGCGAAGAAAAAAATATTTAAAAAAAATTATCAATAAATATCTATATATATTTTGGGATTTAAAGAATAATACATTTTACAGCTACAGATGTTAGCTTTTAAAAAACCAATGAAATTCACTGAAAAAACCATAGGTTATAGACCATATATAGTTAGAAATTTGCATTTAAAAAACCATTGAAATTCAATGAAAAAACCATAGGTTATAGACCATATATAGTTAGGAATTCGCATTTACAAAACCTTATTTTACTCGCACAAAACCATTGAAATTCCATATATAGTTAGTTGCACTAACTATATATCGCGCACCCGCAATCCACTGCTGATGATGTCACATATTACATCATTCATGACATGGTCAGTGACATCACTGATGACATCACTGATGTTATCTCAAATGACATCACTGATGACATCACTGATGACATCTCATTTGACATTACTGATCACATCACTGATGACATCCTTCGTGTGATAATACGATGAATCTCTTCAGACTCTAATATAACCTTAGATACACTCAGTGTAAACAGACACTCACAGACTGTCACTCATCCATGGAGTTACTCACACACCTAGTCAGTCATGCAAAGAATCAATCTCACCTCCATTTCCTCAACTATACAGTTATACAAACTTTACTTATTCAAACATATACTAACACATATTTACTCTCTTATACAATCCCTGATACAAGTTCACAATGATCCATACAGCCACTCACACAATCACTAGCTCTTATGCACATTTATTTATATATGTCAACTCTCACTTGTACTGTGTTTTACATATGTACTTACTTTGACATGTAGCACTGAGATATCCATTCACTCACCAATACACTCATGCACACAGTCAACCGCCCATACAGCTGTTTCCACGTGCACTTTTGAAACCATACATCTAGTGAATCAACTGCTCACACATCTATGCACAGAGTCATACACCTCCCAGCCACCCACACACACACACTCAGTCTCCCATACAAATACTTGGGCAACCAATGAATATCCCATATAGTTACTCATATAGCTACTTATCAACACATGCAGCAGTTTACAGAACAACAGACATAATAATGCACAAATTAAGACAGTTTAGTCACTAACCCATGCACTCAGTGAGACATATTTAATCACTCACTCATACAGTCAGTCATGCACCTACTAAATCCTTCATCCAGACACTTATACATCCACTCATTCTTCAATATGTAAGACATATTTTAACTTTACAGAAACATACAGTCACTGGATGTTGTCATCAGTGATGTCATCAGTGATGTCACTGACCATGTCATGAATGATGTAATATGTGACATCATCAGCAGTGGATTGCGGGTGCGCGATATATAGTTAGCGCATCTAACTATATATGGAATTTCAATGGTTTTATGCGAGTAAAATAAGGTTTTGTAAATGCTAATTCCTAACTATATATGGAGTATAACCTATGGTTTTTTCATTGAATTTCAATGGTTTTTTAAAAGCTAATATCTGTAGCTGTACAATGTATTGTTCTTTAAATTTTGAAATATATTTTTCATGTTCTTTAGACAATTTTTTTAAAACATTTTTTTTTGTTCCGCTCCCAGTCCGCGAACCGGTCTGCTTCCCGTTAGCTCAATTTAAAGCCGCGGCTTAGTACGCGAACCGGTCAACGTTCCTTTAGCGTAACTGTTACGTTTGCATGACGTTTTGCGTTATCGCATAATACGTCGTTGGACGCGCCAAGTTAGCGGACCCGGAAGTGGACCGGAAAGCGGAGCAAAGCGCGAAACGTAAACACAGCAGGTCATGTGACTCGAAAATAACACTTTTCATTGGTTCATTTCACTTTTGGTTTCCTAATGATGTAATACTTGGTCATGTGATATAAAATTAACACTTTTCATTGGTTTAGAATTTTTCCTTCTCCCAAATGATGAAAACCCCTCCTTCTTTCCTCACTCTGACTTTCATCTTGGTGAGAGAAAGACCTTTTTTGATTCATCAGCAATGGCTTCAATGGTTGCTTCTGCCAGTGTGCCCCCACCACCTCCTCCACCTCCTCATGGGAAGAAAAGACTACCTGCTTCACTAATTATAGAAGAGGAGGAAAATCAAGAAGAGGAAGAACAGCAAGAAAATGACGAGTTTTTGCCAGAGGAGCCCAGAAGATATAATAGAAAAGAAAATTATATCTGGCAATTTTTTAAATTTCCTGCTGACCAAAAGAAAGTAAATGCCAGATACGTCTTTTGTCGCATTTGCGGCGATCGTCTTTCAAGGGGCACAGACAAAAAGTACAGTTTTGGCAATCATACAATGCACAGGCACATGAGTCGATGGCACCCTAACAATTACAGCAATGCACAACTTCGCGACCAACAACAAAATCCGCCAGAAATGGCAAGAAGATCTGTTGTTCAGGAGGTATCGGGACCGGAGGCGAGGGAGGTGATCCCGAACATCCAAATCAACATGGGAGAAGTGAAGCAAGTCTGTGTGTGGTGCAACCAGACACTTTGCTACCGCGAAAGTAGCATTACCCTGATAATGAGAGCCATCACCAATCATGTGTGCCCAAAACGCCCCAAAAAGTAAATTCTTTTTTTTTTTGTTGCTCCTGTTGAGCCGTCTTCGATGAATCATTTTTGTTTCCCCCCTCCCCCCCAAAAATAAAAAAAAATACAAAATGTTCAGAAAAAAACAAAAAAATATAAAAAATGTTCAGAAAACTAATAAAAAAAATTTAAAACAACAAAAACAAAAAAAAACAGTTCTTTTCAGAACTACCTCCCCATTATTAAAAAAATTGGTAGAATTCTTTGAACTCTGCCAAGCTCTATTTCTATTAGTTCGCTACCAGTTCGCACTCCGGTACGCGTACTTTGAGCGAACCAAAAAAATTTTTTTAAAAAAAGGAACAGTAAGTATAAGGAAAGGAAACAGACAGTTATGTTACAAAAAAAAGACAGCTATAGGGAGTAAAGAAAAGATACTGTTACCCGCAATTCACTTCTGATCATGTCATATATTACATAATTTTTTACATGGTCAGTGAGATCATCAGCAGTGGATTGCGAGTAACAGTTTTTTCTGTTTACTTCCTATAGTTGTCTTTCTTGTAACATAAATGTCTTTTCCTATCCTTATACTTACTGTTCTTGTTTTTAAAATTTTTGGAGATCATTCAGAAACAGTAACATTAATAGAGACAGAATTAGTGAATAATAATGAAGAAGTATGAGAAGAGAGGGACTGAGAAAAATACTGGAAGGAATAGAAAAATTAAGTAATAGAGAAAGGAAGGAGAGAAGTAGCAAACACAGGAAAGTAAAGATTAAAGAAATGAAGCAGTAGAACTAATAGATGTTAAATGTGATAGATTAAATGATTGAGTGAGGGTGACGATAAGGTGTGTCCTCTCTAAAAGTTTGTTTAAGGTGAACCGTACTCTGGGTTGCATATCAAATTTATGCTTGTTGAAGAATACAGACGAGATAATAGATGTGAAGACCTACCATTGCAGTAAAACATGCCCATTTATTACATCAATCATAACATAGTCAGTAACATCATCAGTAGTGGAATGTAGGTTAAAAAAGTAGAAAACATTTACCTTATAATTCATGTTAACTTTTCAAGCAAATTTTTCATACATTCAATCTGTAAAAGAGAGAACAAACATTTCCAAAAATATTAAAACATGTATTTATAAATTAGAAAAAAGAAGGGAAAAGGTTCAAGAAGAAACAGTTTTTAAACAACTTTGACATTTACAGAAACCTCTACTTCCCTACGACCCCTACACAATCCTAAAGATATTTATTTTAAAAAAACAGTATCTTCATGCTGATGAAATGAGGCCTATTTTGAAACATGATGCTTCTTTTGCATTGCTTATGTCTCACAATAGTGATGCAATAACAGCGCAAAAAAGATGTAAAGCCATCATAAAATTGTGTCAAACATTTTAAATGATTGTTTTAGGATGCAAATAAGATGTGTGCTTTCAAGAGCTTTCTTTGAGGTGAGGCCTATTTCTTTTTTTTAAAAAAAAACAATACCTAGAAGTACAGCACTGTAAGCATTAAAATTGACACTTACAGAAGACTCTGCTTCTCCATATCTACCTCACATTTCTAAATATATATCATAATTTCAAAAAGCATAACATTAATTATACATGTTAAATGGTTTATTTTTGCTGTTCTCAGAATGTATCAAATTTCACTTAAATCAGTGACTTGAAGGTATTCATCATGTAACAGCGGGAAAAAAAAAACACAATCAAAATGATTGTGTTTAAAAAACCCATACAACCTTCGAAATCTGATTTCAAAACTCCTTAAAATTAACTTACTTTCAATGACGTCGAACGATCTCCTATGAACAGCATCCACTCTGTTGTGCTACAAATATTTTCAGCCCGCCACTTTCTGAAAGAAAACCTCCATCGATACGTGAAATATGTTACATAGAAAAAAAGACTTCTCTCATTATATCACATGTTTCCACTAGGCCAAATCATGTTGCCGCGATTCGCAAGTCTTGTTATTCTTCCAATCAAATCCCGACATTTTCTATTTTCGCAACTTTCAAAAATAAAATATTTGAGATTATTTTCACAATCCTGGACTACTAATAACTTACTCTTCTTTGTCACTCATGTTCTCCTTTTCCTATGACACTGATACTGCTTACTATGAAGCAGACTTACTTGCATTAGGTTTATATAGTTGGATTTTTAATCTAGACAGCATTGCAGACTTACATTCCCTCTACTTAAAATTTTGGTTTTAAAAACACCAGGTAAGAATTTTTAAGGTCAAACGGCAATTTTTTTTTGAACGTTACAACGGAATCATTACAGAATGACCAGCCGTTTCCAGACTTTAAGTAAGCTGTATAATGTCCTGATGTTGTTGATGGACCATCGTGATAGATAATTGCTACAGTAACAAAAGTCCTCCCTGATATTGACAGCTGAGAAGCCACAAAATTTTTTATTAAAGTTGACAATTTTGATCCATCAGGCCTACAACGTTGGATCATTAAAATGACATACTGGCCATATCTACGTATAAATAATGTTGACATCATATCACATTTACATTGGCTACACTCCATGTTGTGATCCGCTGCATTTACTAGCTTATTAAAGGAGACTGATTTACTGTCTGGCAAAGTTAAATATATAAATCTTTCTGAGTCTACACTAGTAGTACTTGATACCATACAGTTCTCGCAGTCATGCTGCCATTGATAAGAAAGCCCAAACAGGTGATCTACATCTACACCCTCAACTTGCAATATATCAAGCATATACATTAAAAACTCCTGACAATCTTGCTGATTATTTTCAGAGAAGTCTGTTTGACCTGAACATTCATCTAACAGATAACGAACTTCAGACACACTTTCTACTTTTGTTCGATCAGTGCTACATTTCTCGAAAACAGAATTCAACAAACAGCATAAAATTTGTTCAGAATTCAACAGAATCTGTTCTTTTAAACTCTCTAGTGAAAAGAGAACATTAACCACTACATTTGCATAGCAGTTGACACCAGAACTGTTTTCAAATTGAAAACCGACAACATCTTCAACAGAATCCACTTTCTTTCTGCTAACAATTTTCGGTTCATTGACTTTTAGTCTTTTTGCAACAACCTCCCTACTATTACTGCTATTTCTACGTTTGCGGCCTACCACACGTTTCTCAAACAAAGGATATTGAGGCAAATGTGGCGCATACTCTCTTCTTAACCTATTGTATTCCTTAACACAATCTAGATCCGCACAAATGTTTGTGACATCACAGTCAATCAAGTACAATCCCGATAAAGTTCTAACTCGTGACAATGCCACATATGCCATACCCTCCTTGAACACAGAACTGCCAATATTCACCAATGCACAGTCTACACTTAAACCTTGCGATTTATGGATTGTCACCGCATATGCCAAGCAAACAGGAAACTGTTTACGGCGAACATATAAATCTTTAACAAGCAAAAACCTAGCAGAACAACGACCAATTTGCTGTACTTCCTCAATGCCATCAAATTTAATTTTTAAAAATTCTATTCCATCTCTATTTCTGTATTTCTCAAAATCAACAACATTACCCATTGATCCATTTACCAGACCTCTTTCTACATGTAAATTCCTTCTCAAAATAATTCGGCAATTTAAACACACATTCAAAGTCTTTTCAAAACCCGCTGTTTTAGATATAGTCTTCTCTAATGAATCCAATTTTGATTTCAAATTGTCTGACAAAATAATTGTTGATCCCATATCCTCTAATTTGTCGATAGCTTCAAGTTTCACAATCTCTTGCTTTTCTAAATTCAACATTTTGTTGTTAAAGATGGCACATTCTGCAAGAGTTGGCATGAGACATATCCCGGATTTCTTCTCAGTAATTTTCCGAAAAATATTCTCAGGCACAATCTCTTGTTTGGGATATAATTTTGACAGTAATCGTGCATTTAAAGCTTCTTTCCCATGCTCGGTCACTTTTCCAATTCTAATATCTTGTAGAATATTCTTGTAATCTTCATCCTTTGCCTGACGCATATTTTGATGCAGTTCTGCATAATTGAAGTTTAACCATATATTGACGTTGCCAATGCTCCCTAGGCACTTCCTGGTATCTTCATGCGTGAGTATTTTGAACACAGGTTGACCTTTTACTGGTGTCAGCTGCAGAAGATCTCCGAAAACAATGATGTGTTTCCCACCAAATAACACATCATATTCAGTTTTAAGTACTTCTTGCATTCTCAAATGCACAAAGGCAAGCATGACATTGGAAACCATGCTTACTTCGTCAATGATAAGTAGTTTCATTTTCCTCAAGACTCTTGAAACTTCACAGCAAGCATCTCCAGATAACTTGTTGTATTGTAATTTGTTGTCATGCTCCACCGGCAGCATCAATAGACGATGCAAAGTAATACCTTTAATATTATGTGCTGCCAGTCCAGTAGGAGCGGTGACAACACAAGACAGCGATGACTCAGTCCTTTCCTGCAAATAACAAGAGATTGCTTTAATGAGGAAACTTTTTCCAGTTCCCGCTTCTCCACTCACGTACAGTCGGACAGGCTTCAACGACGTACACGAGCACTCTTTCTTCTCATGACTTAATCCGTGCTCAATTTCCTTGGTAACTTCATCATATATTTTCCTCTGCTCAACGTTGAGTTGTTTTTCCAAGTCTTGTAAGTTAACTGAATCCTCCTGAGCATGTGCCATGGCTCTTTCTACTTCATTCATAGCAGTGGCAGCTTCATTTTCGATAATAGGTCCTCCAAGTGGATCTTGACTCAATGAAACAGAACTCTGACTGTCCTGAGAACTGTCTCTGGCAATCTCGGCTGCAATCGTTGCTTCCTGCTCAATTTCCAAAGTTAGCATTTCTTGATATTTAGAAAAAGCAGGACATTCTATGGACTCCTTGGCTGCATTGAAAGAGTCTTCGTAACAGAGGAAATCTCCAAGCAGTTCCTCTTCTGCACGCCAAGGCTTGAAAAGTTGCAAAAGTGCTAAATAGAAAAACTCCTTTTTTTCTGGAGATTCGCCACTTAATTTTCGATGGTTTACTAATTGGCATTTTCTTTGCTTGACCAGGCATCCCTCACTTCCAATTACAGCATACACTCCTTTCTCAATATCTTCTTTGATGTTCCTCTTGAATATATAATTTTGGAGAACCTCATATAGACAAACATTCTCAAGGTGACTGCTTCGATTTGGATAATATGTATCCAACATGTTGGTCTTCAAAATGTCGGTACTGTTTGGTTCCTTTTCTGCCAAATACTCAATTTCCCGAACAGGTTTTAGAACTCGATTTCGCGTTGCAGCAAGACCAAGACTCGCCCAAACGAGACTCCTGGATTTGGCATAGAGACTTGCTGAAGACAATCGATCAGAACATTCGTAAGCTCCGATTTCTCGATGCGACAACATCTTCAGACTGAAACTGTACAACTTCTTGCTGAGGCTCTTTTCATGGGAAATGTCCTCCCACATATCCTTCAGTTCGGTCTTTTCTTTTTTGGTGATGTAAGATGTCACATACCGAGCCACAGCCATACAGTTGTCAGCCACAAACTGTATATCCATGTTGGCATTCCACATGGACAAAATCACTGGGTTGTAGTCATTGATGTACTTGGACTCTTCGTTCCTTTTCAAATTGTATGTATTCTTGGGTGATTTCCTCGTCACATTATGTCGCAGCGAAGACATCAAACTGTTCACTCTTCCTTTAGAAATCACCGGTCGTGGAAAGTTGAAACGACATTTGGTGTAGAACTTGTCCTTGTTTCTGAATTTACGACGACAGTACTTTCCACAACGATGGCTTTGGAAACGTAGAACTTGTTCTCTTAGACTTTTCTTCTCCGTTGCGTTTGGAACAGCACACGTAGAATACTGTTCGATGAAATTCATCACTAAGTCATCCGGATCTGTTCCAAATTTAGGTGCATCCTTGATCCACAGCAACATATGTATATGAGGGGCACCTCTTGCTTGGTACTCCTTTCTCCAGAAGAAATCCAACACCTCTCCAAGAGGTGGATTCTTTTTATTTGTGATGAAAGACATCATAGCTTCAAATCTATGATTGAAGTACCTGCATACATTCACAGGATCCAAAGAACACAGTTCTCCAGGTGTCTTGAATTCAATGTTTTCAATATTTCCATTTGCCTCTCGTAGAAATTCAAGTAAGTCATCCCAGCCATACTCGGCACAGCTCAGAGTGAGGAACCATGTCGGAGTTCCTAAGTTCCTCAGCATACATTTTAAGTCACCATGACGACGGTACCAGTACTCATTAGTACCACGCTGACACGCCATGAGATTAATTAAGTGAGAATCCAAAATACTGTCTTGGACATTGACTTTATGCATAAAGTCACTTGCCGAGATGTTTCGCATCTGTATACCACTTTTTAAGATGTGGTTCACTGCATATGACAGTCCAGACAGATCGCTTTCAAACAGGAGATGAAACAAATAGGGAATGCATTGCCGAAACCTAGGATCTTCTGCATACAATCGTAAAGTCCGGTATTCAGACGCAGGAATTTCACGAGGTCGCTCATCATATCTTCCTCCTTGACCTGTGGGAAATAGCTGTGGGAAACACCGAGCTTCCAAACTTTCCTCCCAAACACTAATGGGACTCCCTTTGGCTTGTTTCATTTGAAACAACTCAATAGCATCCCCCATCACTTCCTTCGAATGCAAAGGATGAACACTATAATGTTCATATATTTCTTCACTTTTAGAGGCCTCTACTTTCTCAATTTGGCCAGCACACAAATCGCTATCCTCTTCATCACTTACTTCCTCTTCTGCAACATATACATTCTTATAGTACTTATTATTTTTCTTTAAATACACTGTTGCCTTTTTGACTTTCCTAACATCCACTAAATCTTGCCATATTTTCTTATTCTTTGTCGGAACCCCATTAACCAAGATAACCAGAGGTTCCTCTTCCACTTTTTCTATTCCAATTGTGTTAATGTTTTTGTTCAAATCTAGAGGCAAATAAACAACTCTTCCCTTTAATCCTCTCTGTAAATCTGCTGGAGGCAATTTCCCTGTCTTTGGCTCCATTCTTACAATAGCCTGAAAGGGATGGATACTTTGAATCAAAATAGATTCATAAGTATTTAAATCCTTCAATTCAGAAGGAATCTCAACCAATTCCAGATTATTATGAACTGCCCTAGCAGGCATCTGGTTTTGGTTTAATTTATTACAACAATAAGTACACACACGTTGATCCGATCCCAAATCAAAATAATTTTCTACCATCAAGTATGTGGCTAAATCCTTCCATTCACTATTATTTTCCCTTTCACTTTTTGCATATAAATCCACTACCTTAGTCTGATTCTTATAATAAGTGCGTCGACAACATACACAAGTGAAATTAGGCCTCTCACTTGATTTCATCTGAAACGTGGCAATTTCCTTCTGAAAATTATCTGTACTGGAAACCTGTACATTATCTTCCACATTACCCTCTACTTCAGGGTCAATTTGAACATTCTCATCTTTACTACCAAAGTAACAAAACTCAATTTCTTCACAAAGATTCTTCACATCTATTTCAGAACCATGCAAAAGAGCAGCACATAACTGTTTAAGCATAATTGCTGGACTCTTAGCATAATACAACATTCTCACTAATTTTCTCACTTTATTATGATGCACTGCTAGCATCCTGAAATGATGAAAAACACTCTGGCATACTCTCCTGGAAAGACAAGCCAGTGAATGACCACGCAAACCTGTCATTTGTCTCACTCTGCAAGGATCTAAATCTTGCAACAACTTCATTTTCTGCTTCAAACTTTTCTTATTAAATGTCCGTATAAAATCACATAGCAAATTGATGGAAACCTGTCGCACACTGCAAATAGAACTACACTTCCAAATGTACACAGGACCCTTAGGACGTCTTCCTAAAACCTCATCACTTAGCGCCTCTTCTGTCTCTGTTGTCACAAGTTGTTCTTTTTCAACTGGACAACCATCCTTCACTTCATAAGCTCGACCACTGATGTCAACTGCATGCACCAAATCATTATCCTGAAAATAACTCTCCTCATTAAAAAATGCCTCAGAACTTGAACTATGCATCCATTCTCCAGAAAAAACTTCACAAAAGTTAGTACGATTTACTACTCTCTTCCATCTACTTTTTGTTTTGAAATCAGAAATTACCTTGCTTAGTTTCCTAATTCTATTGATTACCAAAATAAACAACTTTCGCTTGATTTCAAAAGCATGATCAATAATTTTCTCTACATTTTTCTTCCTCCTATAAAATGCCGCTTTCTGTTGGCCTTTCTTTTTAATATTTTTCAATAAATTAACTAATATCCTATTACGGAACATTCGTTGTCGAATGTCCCTAAACTGTTGTTTCCTTCTACTATCATGCACAGAGTTATCTCTTCCTCTACCAGTAACATTTGTGATGGGTCTCTCCTTTCCATTTAAATTACTTCTCTTTTTGTTAAGAGACACATTTTTTTGAGCAAAATTTTTTTTACTACAAATATTTCTTAAGAATGATTTCATGCTCTTACCCGGACCTTTCTTGGTGTTTTGACAAGTATTTGGGGAAGAGGACTGCTGCAATAAAACATCATCCTGCTGTCTTTGACGTTTTCTAGCCTTTCGTATTCGACTTCTGGAAGGCATTTTCCAAACTATGAAAGAATCTGCAGTTGAATCTGTGAAAAAATATAATATAAAATGTTATTAACCACTATTACCAAACAGTAAATAAATAACAGTCATCTAAAACTTAATGCCGTACTAATTATTTAACATAGCAAATATTTTCCACCAGCACTGCATCACAAAAATGACACTCAATGGTACAAAACAGGCATACAACACTCATAAATCACTCCCTAATATTTTAAATCATTAATTCAGGATGACGATAAGATGTAGCCTATCTAAAGGTTTGTTTAGGCCCAGATCTTTGGACTGGGGTGAATGTGTGTCATTGATCCACATTCAGTCCATCACCTGTTTTGTTTATTTGAGGTGAGGCCAACACATGGTTGCAGATAAGATTTTCACTGAAAAAAAACCAAGGTAAAAAAACATGTGAAGGCCTACCAATGAAGTAAATCATTAAATGAAAACCAATACATTTCTAGAAATATGCACTACTAGTGCTTCATAAGATGTTTTGGATCATATTTATAAGTTATTTGAGTATCTAGTATGCTATTTTACATTCTTCATGGTGCAAATTTATTGTAAATACGCTCCCACCTGCGGTTGGCAAATTTAGATTTTGATTATGGGAGTTAGATAGGCATGTTAATAATTTCCCAAAAATGGTATATAACCCCAAACAACCTTTGAAGCAAATGCTCTTAGCCATGTTATCCACCTCCCATTGGATAACATGGCTAAGAAGTGCTTGCAAATGTGATAAAAAAAGGCCTGCAATGCATGAATAACGCAGAAAAATCAGCGATATTCATGCATTTTCCAACAAATGCTCTTAGCCATGTTATCCACTTCCTATTAAATAACATGGCTAAGAACTGCTCAGGGCACCATGAGGAACGCTTTCCATTTAAAAAGGGAAAAATAACATCAAAGACACTAAAATGCCTTCTAAATATGAACCCAAACAACCTATGAAGCAATGTGAAAAAAAACTGCCGCAATGCATGAATATAGCAGAAAAATCAGCGATATTCATGCATTTCCCAGCAAATGCTCTTAGCCATGTTATCCACTTCCAATTAAATAACATGGCTAAGAACTGCTCAGGGCCCCATGAGGAACGCTTTCCATTTAAAAAGGGAAAAATAACATCAAAGACACTAAAATGCCTTCTAAATATGAACCCAAACAACCTATGAAGCAATGTGAAAAAAACGGCCACAATGCATGAATATAGCAGAAAAATCAGCGATATTCATGCATTTTCCAGCAAATGCTCTTAGCCATGTGATCCACTTCCTATTAAATAACATGGCTAAGAACTGCTCAGGGCCCCATGAGGAACGCTTTCCATTTAAAAAGGGAAAAATAACATCAAAGACACTAAAATGCCTTCTAAATATGAACCCAAACAACCTATGAAGCAATGTGAAAAAAAACGGCCACAATGCATGAATATAGCAAAAAAATCAGCGATATTCATGCATTTCCCAGCAAATGCTCTTAGCCATGTTATCCACTTCCTATTAAATAACATGGCTAAGAACTGCTCAGGGCCCCATGATGAACGCTTTCCATTTAAAAAGGGAAAAATAACATCAAAGACACTAAAATGCCTTCTAAATATGAACCCAAACAACCTATGAAGCAATGTGAAAAAAAACGGCCACAATGCATGAATATAGCAGAAAAATCAACGATATTCATGCATTTCCCAGCAAATGCTCTTAGCCATGTTATCCACTTCCTATTAAATAACATGGCTAAGAACTGCTCAGGGCCCCATGAGGAACGCTTTCCATTTAAAAAGGGAAAAATAACTTCAAAGACACTAAAATGCCTTCTAAATATGACCCCAAACAACCTATGAAGCTCTAACAGTACATATCCTGAAATTTAATTCATTTCAAAATTCGTTTTTAAACACAGCATATAAATCAATTGTATACCTGCATTCATGAAGAAATGACTAAAAATGTCCTTGAGACACATGAAAGTGTTTTCTGGAATGCCCTAGCACCATTTTTGGGACACTATTAACATGGCTAGGTAACTCCCATAATCAAAATCTAAATTTGCCAAGCACAAGTGGGAGCGTATTTACAAGACACTTGTCCCATGAGGAACACTTTACATTTTAAAAGGCGAACACAACATCTTAGACACTCAAATACCTTATAAATATGGCCCAAAACAACCTATGAAGCTCTAGCAGTACATATCTAGAAATGTAATTGATTTCTTAAATCGTTTTTAAAAGCAACATATCTGTTTCAGCTTACATAACAGACCATGAAATGGCCTCCATGTATTACAATATCTTGTGTAACTGCATGCCAGAATGTTACACCAAATATGCAATTATAATTTCTCTTTGAAACTAATTCTATTAGTATATCACTAGAGACAAAACCACATTTTAAAAACACAGCTTTCTTCATCATTTTCTCCTTAAATCATACTATTCTCTATCTAAATTAAATAAATCTTTTCTCACCTTAGCAAATATTTTTTGAGTTTTGAAAACAGTCTCAGAAATACACCAAATTGTCTTCAGCAGAAGAAAAAGGATGCACTCCAAAGGCTGCAGCTATTGAAAGCACAGAAATACAGATATTCTTTTCACATATCTCTCATATTAGCCAATCATACCTCTTCCCTCACTTTTTTCAAATCAAAATCCTTCCCCCCTCTGCCCTGTCTGCCTTGTATCCATAGCAACCACCTCCTGGAAGACCTCTCATGTTTGCAAATTCACACAACAATGTTTCAATTGAACTCTGAACTCTCAGTGCACCTGCGTATCCAGTGCAATCTTTCATTAAATGTTTCTTCCTTGACCATTCAAATTACATCTTTCAAAGAACACATCCATGCACCCTAACTTTCTGTTTTCAGAAATGTAAATGCACCAATCACTGCTAATGAATCATTAGCATTGTAAATCCACAGTTTTTTTTCTTTAGAAACTCCTACTGTTTCAACTGCCCTTTCATTACCACACTTCATCTGACTGCAGAACAACCTTCAGCCACCATGTTTAACGTCTGGATTGTTGGACATAGTTACATCCACTGGGCTCAAAGGTATGCTGAGAGCAGAAATTTACCTAACCTCAATTTACAAGATGTGGAAATTAAGTGGTTGGGCCAAAGAGGATTAAAATGTCACCAATTGATACCATTGGTGAAAACCTTTATGCATTTGCCAAAACCTGACCTGTTAATAGTGCACTGTGGAGGTAATGATTTGGGCACTTTGACAGGGGTAGGTCTGGAAATGCTTTTAAAGGACACCTTTGAGCAATTAATGGCACTTTTTCCTCAAACTGCCTTGGTATATTCCAATATATGCCAAAGACAGAAATGGAGGTGGTCCAACCAATTTTGTCCACAAATTGAGAAAGCGAGGAAGCATGTAAACAAATCTGTGTCAGCTTTCATGAGAGACCATGGAATGGGCTCTCTGTACAACAATAACTTGCGTTACTACATGCAAGATATCTACAGAGGAGATGGAGTTCACTTCTCAGATGAGGGCAACAGAATTTTCATTCTGAATTTAAGACTGTGCATTGGTACCTACTTATAAGTACCTAAATGTACCATAAACCCAAAAGCTCTTCTCAGAGCTACCCTTCATCTGATCACACACTTTTATTATTTTTTTTCTAACTTTTTTCTGTAATTTTCAACAAACTACGCTTAAAGAGCGCTATCCGGTACGCGAACTGGAAGCTAACCGCGCAAAATTTCAAAAAAAAGTTTTTTCTTCGCAAATATAGTCCTCCTCAGCCACCCTCAGAAAACGTAGGGGGGCAAAATACTTGTACCATGCCCCCTTCTACCCATTCAGAACATTATTTACCCTCCATTTTATTCCTTGATTCGACCGTAACACAAAATGGTGGACTCCCGTTACGCTCCAAGTACGCGGACCGGACCGCTATCCGGGAAGCGATCCAAAAAAAAGGCGGGAAAATAATTTACAGAAAAACGACTAGAGACACTCTCACCAAATATAAATTAGCTCATACTACATAACAATCCCTTTCATTCTCACAAATTTGATTGAAATTTCATTTAGCCATTTAGCCTTTAGACCTCTCCAAATACCGTGAGGTAAATTACTTCACAAAACACATCTGAACTGTTGGAATTGACAACCAATGAAAATGTTACTTTCATTTTCTACTTTTATTACCTGACATTTGATTGGTTATATACTTGAATATATATAAAGGAAGAGAAGAAAACACAGCCATTTTGACTACTACTTCTTGTTGTACAACACCTTTTAATAGCTTCCAAAAACTTCAACTTCTTTGTGAAGGTAAGATATAATTTTTAAAAACGAAATATATTGTGCACTATAACTTAATATAATAGAATTTTTCTGCTACGTATACACTATCCCTCTGTAGTAGTAATGTATTTAGATAGACTTCTCTGTTATAGTTATGAATGGAGTTAGGCTTGTCTTGGTTAAATCACATACACTTTTTTATAGTCCTATTTCCACTCTGATACTATACACTGCCAAAAGATAAATTCACTGATAAAAAATGACTATCTAAAATTAATCCCAACAGTGCCCTATCTCTACTAATATATATTTTCTTATTCAAAATTTCAGGCAAAATGGAAGGCGAACAACAAATTTCATTTTCGATTGAACTGAAGGAGAGCAGCCAAGACAAACTTGATGACTTTATGGATGACAGTAGAGACCACGAACTTCTACAATGTGTTGAAGCAGTAGACAACTTGCTTGAAAATGAAAAACAATTACACCCTATAATAAATTATGACATTTCTGACAATGAAATGTTAGAAAATTTAATAAAGTATGAAAAACAATGAAAATAACAAAAATAACTTTAAAAATAAAGACAACAAAAAAAAAAAAGAAAAAAAACCAAACAATTAACATACAGTCTTTGAAAAGTGTATCATTCTATTATCCTTATAGTACGCTGCCCAGAACGCTTTCCGGTTCGCGTACTAGACGCTCATCGCGAAAAAAAAAAAAATATATTTTTTTTTGGACCCTGCTGGGCCCTTTTAAAAACACCACATAAAACCTAGGGGGTCAGGGAGGATCTACTATGCCCCCTTATGGAAATTTCCCTCTTTGTTTTGGCCTCCTCTTGTCTCTCGATCCTACCGAGAGAGAAGATGGCGGCTGCACCGGACTGTTTAGAATGTTGACAAACACCGAAGAGCCAATCAGCTTTCCGTGCGCAAAGTTCCGATAAGCGAAAAGTACGCGAACCGGATCGCTGCCCGGACCGCTGTTACAGATATATATCTTGATTTAAACGTTAATTTCTCAAAATCCACTGAAGCACATATATTGAGACCTAGCAAAGGCACATCGGCCTAACAGTCCCTACAATTTTGCCAAGTTTCGTGCAAATCCATTCAGCCGTTCGGGCTAAAAGTGAGTCCAACCGCCCTATGGAAATTAACATGGGAAAAACGCGTTTTGGGACCCCCCTTTTTTCTCGGCCCCCCCTTGATGAAACCCCCCCAAATTTTCAAGGGCTGCTCAGAAACAAAATGTGCCATTTTCCTGAAAATTTCAGCCAATTCCGTCCACAAACGCCAAAGTTATTAGACATAGAATTTTCAGAAATCCCATAGGGAAAAAATCCTAACTATATATATATATATATATATATATATATATATATATATATATATATATATATATATATATATATATATATATATATATATATATATATATATACGAAAGCTCCAAAGTCACCCACAGGCGAGGGTGCACACGAGCTGCAGCGAATCTCCAGTAGATCAGGCGCAAGGCAGGAGCAGCCTGACGCTTTTTGGGTTGGTTCCCTTCTTCGAAGGCATAGTTCACCAAACACACAGCGTTTTAACCACACCCTTTATTAAAAAAATACTGCCTTCTGATAGGCTGTTGAAAATGAACAGGTGATCCATAGTCCCTCACAGGATTCTGGGACCTGTAGTGCGGTATTGCTACCCAAATGGGTGCCGTGTCCATGGTGTCCCCAATGCATAGCCCTGGATGGGCCCCACAATGCGCTTGGTAAGGCTTTCTCTGGCGCTGCACTCCACAAGAACTTGGCAGGATACCAAGCCCCAAGGCCCGCTTCCCTTCTCACGGTGGTGCTCCCTCCAGGGCCGGGCCGCTGTGAAAAAATGAAAGCTCCAAAGTCACCCACAGGCGAGGGAGCACACGAGCTGCAGCGAATCTCCAGTACATCAGGCGCAAGGCAGGAGCAGCCTGACGCGTTTCGGGTTGGTTCCCTTCTTCAAAGGCATAGTTCACCAAACACACAGCGTTTTAACCACACCCTTTATAAAAAAAATACTGCCTTCTGATAGGCTGTTGAAAATGAACAGGTGATCCTTAGTCCCTCACAGTATTCTGGGACCTGTAGTGCCGTATTGCTACCCAAATGGGTGCCGTATCCATGGTGTCCCCAATGCATAGCCCTGGATGGGCCCCACAATGCGCTTGGTTTGGCATTCTCTGGCGCTGCACTCCACAAGAACTTGGCAGGATACCAAGCCCCAAGGCCCGCTTCCCTTCTCACGGTGGTGCTCCTTCCACGGCTGGGCCGCTGTGAAAAAATGAAAGCTCCAAAGTCACCCACAGGCGAGGGAGCACACGAGCTGCAGCGAATCTCCAGTAGATCAGGCGCAAGGCAGGAGCAGCCTGACGCGTTTCGGGTTGGTTCCCTTCTTCAAAGGCATAGTTCACCAAACACACAGCGTTTTAACTACACCCTTTATTAAAAAAATACTGCCTTCTGATAGGCTGTTGAAAATGAACACGTGATCCATAGTCCCTCACAGGATTCTGGGACCTGTAGTGTGGTATTGCTACCCAAATGGGTGCCGTGTCCAGGGTGTCCCCAATGCATAGCCCTGGATGGGCCCACAATGCGCTTGGTCTGGCTTTCTCTGGTGCTGCACTCCACAAGAATTTGGCAGGATACCGAGCCCCAAGGTCCGCTTCCCTTCTCACGGTGGTGCTCCCTCCACGGCCGGGCTGCCGTGAAAAAATGGAAGCTCCAAAGTCACCCACAGGCGAGGGAGCACACGAGCTGCAGCAAATCTCCAGTAGATCAGGCGCAAGGCAGGAACAGCCTGACGCGTTTCGGGTTGGTTCCCTTCTTCAAAGGCATAGTTCACCAAACACACAGCGTTTTAACTACACCCTTTATTCAAAAAATACTGCCTTCTGATAGGCTATTGAAAATGAACAGGTGATCCATAGTCCCTCACAGGATTCTGGGACCTGTAGTGCGGTATTGCTACCCAAATGGGTGCCGTGTCCAGGGTTTTCCCAATGCATAGCCCTGGATGGGCCCCACAATGCGCTTGGTCTGGCTTTCTCTGGCGCTGTACTTCACAAGAACTTGGCAGGATACCAAGCCCCAAGGCCCGCTTCCCTTCTCACGGTGGTGCTCCCTCCACGGCCGGGCCGCCGTGAAAAACATGAAAGCTCCAAAGTCACCCACAGGCGAGGGAGCACACGAGCTGCAGCGAATCTCCAGTAGATCAGGCGCAAGGCAGGAGCAGCCTGACGCGTTTCGGGTTGGTTCCCTTCTTCAAAGGCATAGTTCACCAAACACACAGCGTTTTAAACACACCCTTTATAAAAAAAAAATACTGCCTTCTGATAGGCTGTTGAAAATGAACAGGTGATCCTTAGTCCCTCACAGGATTCTGGAACCTGTAGTGCGGTATTGCTACCCAAATGGGTGCCGTATCCATGGTGTCCCCAATGCATAGCCCTGGATGGGCCCCACAATGCGCTTGGTCTGGCATTCTCTGGCGCTGCACTCCACAAGAACTTGGCAGGATACCAAGCCCCAAGTCCCGCTTCCCTTCTCACGGTGGTGCTCCCTCTACGGCTGGGCCGCCGTGAAAAAATGAAAGCTCCAAAGTCACCCACAGGCGAGGGAGCACACGAGCTGCAGCGAATCTCCAGTAGATCAGGCGCAAGGCAGGAGCAGCCTGACGCGTTTCGGGTTGGTTCCCTTCTTCAAAGGCATAGTTCACCAAACACACAGCGTTTTAAACACACCCTTTATAAAAAAAAAATACTGCCTTCTGATAGGCTGTTGAAAATGAACAGGTGATCCTTAGTCCCTCACAGGATTCTGGAACCTGTAGTGTGGTATTGCTACCCAAATGGGTGCCGTGTCCAGGGTGTCCCCAATGCATAGCCCTGGATGGGCCCACAATGCCCTTGGTCTGGCTTTCTCTGGTGCTGCACTCCACAAGAACTTGGCAGGATACCAAGCCCCAAGGTCCGCTTCCCTTCTCACGGTGGTGCTTCCTCCACGGCTGGGCCGCCGGGAAAAAATGGAAGCTCCAAAGTCACCCACAGGCGAGGGAGCACACGAGCTGCAGCAAATCTCCAGTAGATCAGGCGCAAGGCAGGAGCAGCCTGACGCGTTTCGGGTTGGTTCCCTTCTTCAAAGGCATAGTTCACCAAACACACAGCGTTTTAACCACACCCTTTATTAAAAAAATACTGCCTTCTGATAGGCTGTTGAAAATGAACAGGTGATCCATAGTCCCTCACAGGATTCTGGGACCTGTAGTGCGGTATTGCTACCCAAATGGGTGCCGTATCCATGGTGTCCCCAATGCATAGCCCTGGATGGGCCCCACAATGCGCTTGGTCTGGCTTTCTCTGGCGCTGCACTCCACTAGAACTTGGCAGGATACCAAGCCCCAAGGCCCGCTTCCCTTCTCACGGTGGTGCTCCCTCCACGGCCGGGCCGCCGTGAAAAAATGAAAGCTCCAAAGTCACCCACAGGCGAGGGAGCACACGAGCTGCAGCAAATCTCCAGTAGATCAGGCGCAAGGCAGGAGCAGCCTGACGTGTTTCGGGTTGGTTCCCTTCTTCAAAGGCATAGTTCACCAAACACACAGCGTTTTAACTACACCCTTTATTAAAAAAATACTGCCTTCTGATAGGCTATTGAAAATGAACAGGTGATCCATAGTCCCTCACAGGATTCTGGGACCTCCAAATGGGTGCTGTGTACAGGGTGTCCCCAATGCATAGCCCTAGATGGGCCCACAATGCGCTTGGTCTGGCTTTCTCTGGCGCTGCACTCCACAAGAACTTGGCAGGATACCAACCCCAAAGGCCCGCTTCCCTTCTCGTCGGCTACATCCCGCAGTGTGTGGAGGTCTGAGGGGATTCGCTGCAGCCTGAGTGCGTTCTCGTTTGTGGGACAAACCTGGAGCTTGAATATTTTATACGGCGGCCCGGCCGTGGAGAACGCACCACCGCATGTATGAACAGCGGACCATGGAGCTTGAAATCACGTTGGGCTCTCCACTTGGGGAAGCAGCACCGAGCATATAGACCTTGCACACTCCGGGGCCCATCTCTGAGCTCGTGATTGGGGACCCACAGAACGCTGCACCCCTCAGGGTTGAATCACAGCACTACATGTCCCATAAGACCTTGGGCGATTACCGGCCTATTAGGTGGCTTGTAATTGAATAAAGGTGTGGCAAGAAATGCTGTGAACTGTGGTTACCAGCCTTAGAAGAAGGAATTTATTCCGAAACGCGTCGGCTACATCCTGCAGTGTGTGGAGGTTTGAGAGGATTCGCTGCAGCCTGAGTGCATTCTCGTTTGTGGGACAAACCGGGAGCTTGAATATATATATATATATATATTGCGCTCCAACTCCTCCTGATTAGTCAAGAAGACAGAACAGCACTCGAATATATATATATATATGTATATATATCTATATCCGATCGAAACGCGTCATGTTGTGATTTGGGACAATAAATTGCACTGAAGTAAAACTTTTCCTTTGTGGAGGTCCGTTCCTGTATACTGTGCTCGAAAAGTGCATGTGGTCAGGCTCTGGTGTCTGATATATATATATATATATATATATATATATATATATATATATATATATATATATATATATATATATATATTTATTTCAAAATGCTCTTGCAGCGAAAGGATCACTCGGGAGCAGGTAGGTTTCAAACCTTCATTTATTGCGTGCGCAGGAAGAGTCAGGTCCCATTAATTTTCTTCTTGCAGTCCCGACGCGTTTCAGTGCTATCCGCACTTTCTTCTGGGGAGCAATTGTACATGTGGTGTTTAAGGCAGTTTCCGCTTCCTTTTGTAGTGAAGCTTCGTGATTGCTTGGTAGCACGTAATCCCTCCTGTTGATTTCTGGGATTAGAAGTTTTAGTCTGCCATTTAACAGTGAGTCCAGCATGTGCATATTTTTAAGCAAGTACGTAGTGGCTACATGAACCCCACCACGTTGATAAGGCACATCAGTGTGCCCTGTTCTCTGACGCTTCCCTCATTAGTGCTGCAACCTGCTCCCACCATTCCTCAGCTGTGCAGGTCACAGCGAGACGGCCCCTTCCTCCAGCCGCTCCCTCCTTCAATGACAAGGCGGTGCTCCTTTCCACGACAAAGCTGTCGTGAGAAAATGTTTATTTCAAAATGCTCTTGCAGCGAAAGGATCACTCGGGAGCAGGTAGGTTTCAAACCTTCATTTATTGCGTGCGCAGGAAGAGTCAGGTCCCATTAATTTTCTTCTTGCAGTCCCGACGCGTTTCAGTGCTGTCCGCACTTTCTTCTGGGGAGCAATTGTACATGTGGTGTTTAAGGCAGTTTCCGCTTCCTTTTGTAGTGAAGCTTCGTGATTGCTTGGTAGCACGTAATCCCTCCTGTTGATTTCTGGGATTAGAAGTTTTAGTCTGCCATTTAACAGTGAGTCCAGCATGTGCATATTTTTAAGCAAGTACGTAGTGGCTACATGAACCCCACCACGTTGATAAGGCACATCAGTGTGCCCTGTTCTCTGACGCTTCCCTCATTAGTGCTGCAACCTGCTCCCACCATTCCTCAGCTGTGCAGGTCACAGCGAGACGGCCCCTTCCTTCTTCGGGACTGCAAGAAGAAAATTAATGGGACCTGACTCTTCCTGCGCACGCAATAAATGAAGGGTTGTAAACCTACCTGCTCCCGAGTGATCCTTTCGCTGCAAGAGCATTTTGAAATAAACATTTTCTCACGACAGCTTCGTCGTGGAAAGGAGCACCGCCTTGTCATTGAAGGAGGGAGCCGCTGGAGGAAGGGGCCATATATATATATATGAACCTAACGAGTTTGCCTGTTGAGGAAGATGCCACAACGCGGGTAAGTATCTGCCAGCATCTGTTTATTGTGGAAAACTGCAACATGAACAATCCTAGTCCTCATAATTCAATGTCCATTACTAATGCGTTTCGTTTTCACTTCATCAAGGACTCTGGACTCACCTGCAGCAGCAGAACAGTTTTGGCGCCACCTTTATTGAATCTACATTGCCTCAGTGGGCGTGTCAGTTGCTCTTGCCTTCTGGTACTTGTGGTAACAGCCGTGTTACATCAGTGTGTTGCCTGCTGCTCACAGTCTTTTGCAAAAAATTAAATCACAGTGGATTGAGGTACTTAGTTTGTGTTGAGGAAACAGGTTGTTTACTCCCAAAAACAGCTATCCGCGCCTTACGTGGTACCGCCGGTTGACGGCCACACAGGAATGCTGAAAGCAAACAGGGCATCCTCCGCGACTCAGGCCAGCTGCAAAATGCAAACCAAACGTGTTTGCCTGTTGAGGAAGATGCCATAACGCGGGTAAGTATCTGCCAGCATCTGTTTATTGTGAAAAACTGCAACATGAACACTCCTAGTCCTCATAATTCAATGTCCATTATCAACGCATTTTGTTTACACTTCATCAAGGGCTCTGGACTCGCCTGCAGTAGCAGAACAGTTTTGGCGCCACGTTTATTGAATCTACATTGCCTTAGTGGGCATGTCAGTTGCTCTTGCCTGCTGGTACTTGTGGTAACAGCCGTGTTACATCTGTGTGTTGCCTGCTGCTCACAGTCTTTTGCAAAAAATTAAATCACAGTGGATCAAGGTACTTAGTTCATGTTGAGGAAACAGCTTGTTTACTCCCAAAACCGGCATTCCGCGCCTTACGTGGTACTGCCGGTTGACGGCCACATAGCAATGCTAAAAGCAAACAGGGCATCCTCCGCGACTCAGGCCAGCTGCAAAATACAAACTAAACTAGTTTGCCTGTTGAGGAAGATGCCACAACGTGGGTAAGTATCTGCCAGCATCTGTTTATTGTGGAAAACTGCAACATGAACACTCCTAGTCCTCATAATACAATGTCCATTACCAATGCGTTTCGTTTCCACTTCATCAAGGGCTCTGGACTCGCCTGCAGCAGCAGAACAGTTTTGGCGCCACCTTTATTGAATCTACATTGCCTCAGTGGGCGTGTCAGTTGCTCTTGCCTTCTGGTACTTGTGGTAACAGCCGTGTTACATCAGTGTGTTGCCTGCTGCTCACAGTCTTTTGCAAAAAATTAAATCACAGTGGATCGAGGTACTTGGTTCATGTTGAGGAATCAGCTTGTTTACTCCCAAAAATGGCTATCCACGCCTTACGTGGTACCGCCGGTTGTGGGCCACACAGGAATGCTAAAAGCAAAGAGGGCATCCTCCGCGACTCAGGCCAGCCGCAAAATACAATCCAAACGAGTTTGCCTTTTGAGAAAGATGCCACAATGCGGATAAGTATCTGCCAGCACCTGTTTATTGTGGAAAACTGAGCTCCCTGAAAGTTTGGGGGGGGGGTGCATCAAGCGGGGGCCGAGATAAAAGGGGGGTCCCAAAACACGTTTTCCCCATGTTAATTTCCATAGGGCGGTCGACCTCACTTTTAGCCCGAACGGCTGAATGGATTTAAACCAAATTTGGCAAAATTGTAGGGACTGGTAGCCCAATGTGCCTTTGCTATGTCTCAAGATATGTGCTACAGTGGATTTTTAGGTTAAAAAAAATATATATATCTATAAGCGCGCCCCGGCACGCGCTCCGGGCGCGTCACGCGACTTGCGCGCAGAAAGCTGATTAGTTCTTAGGTGTCTGTAAACATTCGAAACAGTCCAGAGCGGCCGCCATCTTGTGTCTCGGTAGGACCGAGACACAAGAGGTGGCCAAAACAAAAGGGGAATTGACCATAATGGGGCAGGGTAGACCCCCCTGACCCCCTAGGTTTGATGTGGGGGCTATAAAAGGGTCCCGCTGGGCAAAAAAAAATATTTTTTTTTTGATTTGCGCGGAGGGAGCGCCCGGTACGCGCACTGGGGAGCGCACCGGGGTGCGCACCGGGGAGAAAAGAGAATGGCAGAGCTTAAAAATGTAAGTCATTTTATATAAATGGGAGGTAGTTCTGAAAATAACTGTTTTTTTTTCTTTTTGTTTTATATTTTTTTTATTTTTTTGGGGGGGATTTTCAGAACAATTTTATAATTTTTTTGTAGTTTTTCTGGGGTGATACAAAAGACAGGGAATTGCAAACAGCTCAACTGGAGCAAAAAAATAGAAAATAATTAAGGTTGCTTGCTGCAGTGATGGTTGTCTGCAGTTCGATTAAGTAAAGTGATGCTCTGCTCACCATAAAATATAGTTTTGTTGCAATATATGCAAACAAATTTAAATTTAGAAAACTTGGTTTGAACATCAGGGACCATCTCCCTAGCCTCTGCACCCGATGGAGTGGGTTGGTTTGAGGTGCCTGAAGTTGAAGGATGGGGAGGGTTCTTGGTCAGTTGCCTGACTTTTGCTCTTGAATAATTGTTTGGGTGCTTCCTCTGCATATGCCTTATCATTGTGTGGTTCCCAAAACAAATATTTCCTGTTTGGGTTCCCTCTTGACAGTTCTTGGTCACAGATGAGGCAAGTCACCTTTTGCTGCATTTACTTTTTTGGCACCCCTTGGCATTTTGAAAAACTCCCAAATAAAATGTTCTTTGGGTTTGTATGGGGGAGTGTCCTCGGGCAGATATTGCCTCTCCTCCTGCTCCTCTTCGTCCTCCTCTTCTTCATGACCACCAATGTGGTCTTGTGGTGGTCCTTGTGGTGGTGTAGATGCACCTATAGCTGCTACCAGTGAAGCCATTTCTTACACAATGCAGGTCTTCTTCACTCAAACAACAAAGTGAAAATGAGGAAAAAAGGTGGGGTCTTTCATCATTTGGAAAACAAAACTGTTGTGAACCAATCAAAAGTGTTATTTTCAGGTCACATGACCCGACGAGCTTACGCTACGCGTTCCGGGGCGCGTCCCGGGGCGCGTCCCGGGGCTCGCCCAGGGGCGCGTCGAATGCTTCCGGGTGCGTTTATGCAGTGCGTATCACACGGACGTGGCTACGCGATACGTCACAATCATGTTTTCGTTCGCGACATTGGCGCTAACGGGACGCTTCCCGGTTCGCGCACCGGGGCGCTTCAAACGAGTGCGCTCTCCGGGGCGCTTACCGGGGCGCGCACCGGGAGCGCTCCAAGGCAAAAAAAATTTTTTTAAAATAAAAATATTTTTTTTTAAAAATGGGAAAAATTGTAGGGACTGGTAGCCCGATGTGCCTTTGCTATACTCATGTGGTTTTTACGAAAATTAACTTTGAAAAATATATATATTGTGCTACATTGGGCTATATACATGTTAGATCCCAAATGTAGCCCAAATGTAGCCCAATGTAGCCCAATGTAGCCCAATGTAGCCCAAAGATGGCCACCAGAGACAAAAAAATACAAATGTAGCCCAAATATCAGCCATATGTAGCCCAACTGTAGCCCAATGATAGAATGTACCTGAGTGTTCTAAAAAACAACTAGAGCGTTAACAGTCTTACTTATAAAGTGAGACTTATAGTTAGGAATTAGCATTTAAAAAACCTATGAAATTCACTGAAAAAACCATAGGTTTCACACCAGTTATAGTTAGGAATTAGCATTTAAAAAACCTATTAAATTCACTGAAAAAACCATAGGTTTCACACCAGTTATAGTTACCTGGAAATTTTACTGACATAAAACGATTGAAATTCCACGTTATAGTTAGTTGGACTCACTATAACTTGCGCGTGTAATGCACTGCTGATGACGTCACATATTACATCACTCATGATATGACACAAATTTATGTCCTGCCATATGGATCATGCAGTATATTGCCTGATGTGTCCCTGTTCGTATAGATATGTGGGAAGTACCATCAATCCTGTCAAACTTCGAGTGTTGGAGCATATGCAGGCTATAACGAACAAGGATTTCACGTACCCGGTAGCCAGGCATTTTGCTATCAAACACAATACTGACAGAAATCTCCTCAGATACTTCTGTTTCGATCAAGTTGTAGAAAATCCCAGAGGGGGCAATAGATTACAGACACTGAGAAGATTGGAGTCCCATTTCATTATTGATCTTGAAACTAGGGCCCCCAAGGGACTGAATATTGGGGAAGAATTGTCAACTCATTTGGGTTGAATAATATATGTTTAGAAAGTACTTAGTTTGTTTCATATTCTAAACACTAAAGTGATGGAAATTCTGATTTTTAACTGGAGGATGTACTACAATGTAATTTTTGATGACCAAAAAACTATATGTAAAGTCTGACATTTTTCTTAACATTACTCTGAGATGTTAGCGGCCATAGAGGCCGCAATTGCCGAACCACGGCTAGATTTTGTTTAATACAGCAATACAAATATGATACATTCAGTATAGAACGAGCATTGTCTTGTGCAATGCCACTTTGCTCAGAGAGATGTTTTATGATCTATTGTACCTACTATACAGGTGGGATATGATTTTTCATACGATGCAGTTATGGGTAGCCGATTCACGGCATAATTGTTTATTTAATAACCGTTCTTATGACAAATGTTGCCTTAATGTGCATTATGTCGAAGAAACAGTGAATGGTTAGAAATGTCATACATGCTGAAGCTAAAGAAATGCGAGATGTTTCTATGGTCATTTGTGAAATCTTAACACATTTCAAGATGGCGCGCATTCTGTGTGTAACCACCTAAGTCCGTTGTTTGTGTCAATAAGGGTTGCAAACATAGATAATGGTGCCGCGCAGTGCATTCCGCTGTCAACACTGATGAAGGGATCTCATTCCCGAAACTTGTTTGTTCGAAAAATAAAACTTTTCTGCTGAAACTGCTGCTGCTGTTTTAGTGAGTGTTAACTTTCCTTCTAACCCGGCTGGGTATGTTCGAGGGAATTGGAGCTTGGATATATATATATATATATATATATATATATATATTACCTACTGGCTATCGCCAGTAGGTATATATAGTTAGGATTTTTTCCCTATGGGATTTCTGAAAATTCTATGTCTAATACTTTGGCGTTTGTGGACGGAATCGGCTGAAATTTTCAGGAAAATGGCACATTTTGTTTCTGAGCAGCCCCCGAAAATTTGGTGGGGTTTCGTTAAGGGGGGGCCGAGAAAAAAGGGGGGTCCCAAAACGCGTTTTTCCCATGTTAATTTCCATAGGGCGGTTGGCCTCACTTTTAGCTCGAACGGCTGAATGGATTTGCACGAAACTTGGCAAAATTGTAGGGACTGGTAGCCCGATGTGCCTTTGCTAGGTCTCAATATATGTGCTTCAGTGGATTTTGAGAAATTAACGTTTAAATCAAGATATATATCTGTAACAGCGCTCCGGGCAGCGATCCGGTCCGCTTACTTTTCGCGTTTCGGAACTTTGCGCGCAGAAAGCTGATTGGCTCTCCGGTGTCTGTCAACATTCTAAACAGTCCGGAGCGGCCGCCATCTTGTCTCTCGGTAGGATCGAGAGAGAAGAAGAGGTGAAAAACGAAAGGGGAATTTAATGAAAGGGGGCAAGGTATCCCCCTCTTGACCCCCTAGGAATGTTGTTGGGGTTATTAAAGGGTCCCGTGGGGAAAAGGAAAAAAAAATGATTTTTCACGGTAGAAGTGCTTCACGGGCCGCGAACTGGGCCGCAAACTGGTAGCGAAACGGGAATTCGCCATTTTGTGCTTCGTTAATTAAATTACTAGGTATAAGGGGGTGCGGGAGACGTATCCTAATCCCCTATGTTTCCTGAGGGTGGCTGAGGAGGCTGATATATGTTGATACATTTCTTCCAGCGGCTGTGCGTGAGCTTTTTTTTATTTTGCTGCGTGACAGTCCGGAGCGGCCGCCATCTTGTCTCTCGGTAGGATCGAGAGAGAAGAAGAGGTGAAAAACTAAGGGGGAATTTAATGAAAGGGGGCAAGGTATCCCCCTCTTGACCCCCTAGGAATGTTGTTGGGGTTATTAAAGGGTCCCGTGGGGAAAAGAAAAAAAAAATGATTTTTCACGGTAGAAGCGCTTCACGGGCCGCGAACTGGGCCGCAAACTGGTAGCGAAACGGGAATTCGCCATTTTGTGCTTCGTTAATTAAATTACTAGGTATAAGGGGGTGCGGGAGACGTATCCTAATCCCCTATGTTTCCTGAGGGTGGCTGAGGAGGCTCATATATGTTGATACATCTCTTCCAGCGGCTGCGCCATCTTGCCTTTTTTCCAATGCCACAATTTTGTCGTGCACGGCAGCCATTTTAGATGCCAGGCTGGTCCCAGGCTATCACCTACCCCTGCGGATGTAGTTTATGGCCCCAGCTGTAGAGAATTCAGACATGCCAACCCTCCTGATTCAGGCGTGTGACTACTGATTTCAGTGCTAGTCTCCCGCCTCCCGATTTCTGCAAGCAAAAACCCGGGGGCATATTACGAACTAGCGATAATTTTTGTCTCTAACTTGTTTAGAGACAAAAATTATCGCCGCACATCGGCGATTTTTATCGCAGATAAACCTTGCTATTATCGCAGAAAAGTCAGCGATATTCATGTATTATCGAGCAAATGCTCTTAGCCATGTTATCCACCTCCCATTGGATAACATGGCTAAGAACTGCTCAGGGCAGGTGTTAGATTTTGGAGATATTCGCGCTTAGCGCGAATATCTCCAAAAGTTGGTAATAGAAGATAGCGATGTTAGGGACTGTTTCCAGTCGCTAACATCTTGGTACGCCACTTTGCATGTCATTAGTGATAAGTATCACTGACATGCAAAGCGGGGCCCAAGATGGTCGCTATCTCCTTTTAGCTGTCACTAACTGGTGTTAGCGACAGCTTGGTAATAGGGAGATAATTTTATCTCCGCTTTCATGGCTTTTAAAGCCAAAAAAGCGGAGATAAACCCCCTTGATAATATGCCCCACGATTCCTTGGGGGTTTCAGCTGACAGGGCTTGGTATTGTGTTACATGGTAATTTTTCCAGGAAACGTCAGAGGGTCGATGCAGGGGTTCTAGAAGAGGTGATAAACCATTTAAGCCTCATGAACAAGCGCATGGTCTTTTAAAGATTTGTGAAGTACTCGGGGCGGCGGTGTGTGTGTGCCCTCTTTTAGGAGCGGGCGGGGGGGCACTGCCAGCAACTTGTCAGGTCAGGTAGTGTTCAACACGTGCATCACCCTTTCTCTGCCTGCTATTGCGCTCCATGCTTCGGAAAGGTAAGAAAAAGAACGTGCATTTGAGTTTGAAATGTCCGATCCTGCAGCAGCACACTTCCAAAGCCCACACATGACAATAACCCGATTCAAGGCCCCATTCACCCGTTTTTAAAAAAATAGATAACACTCCAACAAAGTAAGATTATAAAACTTTATTAACTATTAACTATAATGAACGGAACAAAAACTAAAAACATTTAAACATTTTTCAACACAAAAAGCAACAATGGTTAGAAGCTGTCTTTTGTGCGAATAGTCCCAAGGCAGCACAACGTGCAGAGTTCTGGACGGCACCCAGGTGATGTCGCCTGGGTGCCGCACTGGTTTTGGGATCCTACAATGCAGCACAGAAAAACAGCGTGGGGCGTCCCGGGTGGTGCGGGGGGAGGCCTCGTCAGTAGCGGTCTGTTGTGCGAATAGTCCCAAGGCAGCAGAACGCGTTGAGATGTTGATGGGACTGTGTCCAGTGTCACATGGCTGACACAACATGTACGACAGGCACCCAGGTGATGTCCAGTAAACTGCCGCACTGGTTTTGGTATCCTACAATGCTGCTCCGAAAATTGGCGTGCGGCGGCCCGGGGGTGGGGGAGGCGGCGTGAACGGGCCTCCCCAGGTGGCGGCCATCTAGCTGAGTTGCGCCCGCTCTTGCGGCTACAGCGTCTCGCTCACCATGTTGTTGAGTTGCTCCCACTCTTGCAGTGCAGCGATAGGCGGCTGCCACATGGCTCTTAAAATGGCGGACGGCTCCTCGGTTTTGGGCCTGGTCCACTGAAATGGCCCTGGGACACCTTGGAACTCGGACGCTTGCCTGCTAGGGCTTGGGCTCCATTCTCGAAAAGCGTCCCCTCAGCCGTGAAGATTCAACAAAGTCTTGGGGGCCCCCGACTCCCGCAGGCTTCCGGTTAGGAGCGGCTGCCATGATTGCTCGTGGAATGACCACGACGGAGCCACGAGATGGTGGTGCTCTCATGCTGACGCCAGCTTCAGTCTGAATGATCCAGAAACAAGGTGGGGCTTTCATCGTTTGGGAAAAAAAAATGTTCTGAACCAATGAAAGTGTTATTTTTAGGTCATATGACCAAGCCTTCCATCTTTAGGAAACCAAAAGTAAAATGAACCAATGAAAAGTTTTATAAACAAGTCACATGACCTGTTATGCGGCATAGGGCTACAAAAAGCGTAGAAAATCCGTTGGCACGTGAGGCGGCGTCAGTAGCGGACCGATGTGCGAATAGGCCGAAGGCAGCACAACGCGCCGAGATTCGGATGGCACCGAGGTGGTGTCCAGCAAATTGCCGCACTGGTGTGGCCATCCTACAATGCTGCGCCGAAAGACGGCGTGTCCAGCTGAGTTGCGGTCACTGTTGCGGTACAGTGACTCGAACGCGCCGAGATTCGGATGGCACCGAGGTGGTGTCCAGCAAATTGCCGCACTGGTGTGGCCATCCTACAATGCTGCGCCGAAAGACGGCGTGTCCAGCTGAGTTGCGGTCACTGTTGCGGTACAGTGACTCGAACGCGCCGAGATCTGGATGGCCCCGATGTTGTGTCCAGCAAGTTGCCGCACTGGTGTGGCCATCCTACAATGCTGCGCCGAAAGTCGGCGTGGGGTGCCCCGTTGGCTTATGAGGTGATGTCAGTAGTGGACTGATGTGTGAATAGGTCGGAACCAGCACAAGGCGCCAAGATCCGAATGGCAAGTCCTGGATGTTGAGTGCCTCAGTTGAGAGTTCTGAGCAGTGCTTGTAAGACTGTCTGAAGCTTATTTGCACCTGCTGCAGCTTCACTATTTCCCTGGTGTGGCCAAAGGTGGCACATGACATAGGCGGCCGGCTCCCGAGGTCCGGCGGAACTTTTTTCCTTTTCCTTTCTGCTTCTTTTCCTACAATCCGTTTCATCTGAAGACACGACCAGGTCCCTGAATGTGTGCAGCGGGACGCTATTGATTGAATGAAAATGGCGGCTTGACACAAAGCTGACTCAAGCGTTACTGTTGATGCTATACAGACAAAAATTGGTTTTCAGTTTGTACATTCTTCAGGTTTTTTTTTCCATCCAAGTCTGATTGAGAGTTTGTAGAAAAATGGCTTCAGATTTTCCACATACTACTCTTAAACATTCTTCCTAAATGTAACAATGTGAAACTCACTAGGAGAATGGCTGTTTCTGTTTCCTTTCAAAATGCTGCCAACAATATTTTCTGAATGGAAGACACCATCTTGTAGCATAAAGGGACGAAAGGGGTTCTGGTCTGGCCGATGGTTGGTGGAGACATTTTGACTATATCTTGGACCTGCCCGGCCTCGCCCAAAATGGCGCCGGTATAAATGGGACTCGTAACTCCTTGCCCGCAAATGTATATCTAGAAAATGTTATTGTAAGTGGCCGTGTCATATTTTAATTACAAAATGTACGTCCACCGATTCCGCAACTGTTAGACACCTTTGTTCTTGCAACCTAATGGCCCGCTCGTTACGTTCTTCTACAGTGTAAATGTCTCCTCATCATATACGATTTCAGTTTGCTCCGTGTCCGGCCCACGTGGTTATAGGCCCGTATTTGTATACTGACATTTTCACAATAAAGGTTTTTAAAACAAAACACTGTAGTAGTATTTACATTGGTAAAGTTTTTACTTTTAGTCACTGTTTTCGAATCAGTAAAGGCAAGTGAAATAAAGCAGTCCAATTACATGACGGATAAAAGGTATAATATGTAGGAACGCAGTAAAGATAAATGCTTAATAGCAGTTGTGTTTTTCATGTCTGCAATATAAAGTGATCGATAAGAATCTGATAATCAGGCGTATCGGCGACTAAGATAGCAGGCCGAATCTCTTTTACTCAACGGCTCCGTCATGGAAGGAAGAAACACCCTTTTTCTCGAAAAAGGAATATATTTTACTTACAAGACAGTTGTAAATTTTCCGGGAAAGTACATTAGCCTGGAATATTATAACATATGTTTGAAAAAAAAATATTGTTCGAAAACAATAAAAAGCGTCATTTTTAGGTCATATGACCAAGCTTTTCATCATTAAATTAACAAAAGTAAAATGAATCAATGAAAAGTTTTATTAACAAGTCACATGTCCTGTTATGCTTACGTTACGCGCTGCGCGCCGCGCCTCGGATCACTTCCGGGTGCGGTAACGCGGCGTGTCATATAACGCATTACGCGACAACGTAGGTCAAGAATATAGTCAAAATGTCTCCACCAACCAGCGTTCGGAACACAACTCCTTTCAGCAGTCCAAAAAGTTCTGTTAAATGACAACAGAGGGGACAGGCAACAAGAACCATCAGTCAAAGAGGGGAGGGCAAGTTCTTCTCTTCCGGGTCATGTTGGGGCGCTACCGGAACTGATCGAATTGGTAGTCTACAGTGTTTCTGGATGTTTCAGACTAAAGCTGGCGTCAGCATGAGACCACTACCATCTCGTAGCTCCGTCGTGGCCATTCCACGAGCAATCATGGCAGCCGCTCCCCACCAGAAGCCTGCGGGAGTCGGAGGCCCCCAAGACTTTTGTAGAATCTTCACGGCTGAGGGGACGCTTTTCGAGAATGGGACCCAAGCCCTATCAGGGAAGCGTCCGAGTTCAAAGGTGTCCCAGGGCCATTTTAGTGGACCAGGCCCAAAACCGAAGAGCCGGCCGCCATTTTGAGAGTCCTGTGGCAGCCGCCTATCGCTGCACCGCAAGAGTGGGCGCAATTCAGCTGGATGGTGGGCAAGACGCTGTAGCCGCAAGAGTGGGCGCAACTCAGCTAGATGGGACAAGGTTCAGAATTGAAGAGTCATCAAAAGGCAAAAAGTTCCGCCGGATCCCGGGAGCCGGCCGCCTATGTCGGGGGCGATCTCAGGCTACACCAGTGTTATAAGACTTGGGGAGGGTGTCGGAGCCAAGCGTCTTCTCCGAGTCCATGGCCATCACTCCGCCCCTCAGGGGCCTCCGTCAAGCTGTTTAGGAAGGTAACATATCACATTGTTTTCTAATGCAGTCAGGTCCACAAACGACACTCACTTAGTTTGAGAATAGTGAAGCTGCAGTAGGTGGAAATAAGCTTCAGACAGTGTTACAAGCGCTGCTCAGAACTCTTAACTATGGCACCCAACATCCAGAACTTATGCTATTTGAGAATGGCAGTGACATCGAAGCATCTCAGGGACCAAAACCATTAACGTACTTTCACGTATGAAAATCTTACTTGGGGAGGGGGCAGCGCCACCACACCGTATGTTGAAAATTTGAAGCCATCGTTCTACAAAGTCAACCAAACTTGGATTAAAAATCTAGAAAAATGTACAAACTGAAAACCAGTTTTGGTCTGCATAGCATCAGTAGCAACGCTTGAGTCAGCTTTGTGTCAAGCCGCAAATTTGATTCAACAAAGCACAGACATTGAAAAAGGCTCAAATTCAGAACTCTAAACTATGGCACCCAACATCCAGGAGCTTGCCATCCGGATCTTGGAGCCTTGTGCTGCTTTCGATCTATTCACACATCGGTCCACTACTGACATCATCTTATAAACCAACGTTATGTAAATAGTTTTTTAATAAAATGTTTTACCCTGTTTCTTTGCTGGTGTGTTGTCTATATTTTTAATATTTGCATAGGGTTTGTCGTTATTTTGTGCGGGATGGGTGATGGAGCCGAGCTGTCTTGCAGCCCTCATGGTGTGGAGCTCAGTTCATCTCACTATTTTCGTATTTCTCATGAAGGGTTGTTCCTAATATTTTTATTTTAGCGAGGTCAAAAAGAGATCCAATTAATGGCCTACTGATTTTGCTCGATTACTTTTATTTTTTTTACACGATTTTTCACTATCTGCAAAGACTAAACAGAGTATTGCGACTTTGTGCTTGTTTGTAAATAGAGAATGATCCAAAGAGAACCAATTCTAAAACAGTAAATGCTTGGACAACAATCAATCAAATGGAGAGACAAGCAGCCACGACGGATTACAACGGGGGTAAAGGCCTGCGTTAACTACCCTTCAGTATCTGCAAAGAGAGAGTACTACTAAGACAAAAGAGGGGAGGGGGGGGGGGGGTGCAGCGTTCAAAGCACATCAGCGTGCATAAATACGAAAATGTTTTTATTTATCACGTACTTGACATTTTTAAGCTTTTCATATTTGCTATTAAAAAACTAATGAAATTCACAGAAAAAACCATAGGTTATAGTGGATATATAGTTAGGAATTTGCATTTACAAAACCTTGAAAATTCAATGAAAAAACCATTGGTTTTAGGCCATATATAGTTAGGGATTTGCATTTACAAAACATTATTTTACTCGCATAAAACCATTGAAATTCCATATATAGTTATAAGCGCTAACTATATATCGCGCACCCGCAATCCACTGCTGATGATGTCACATATTACATCATTCATGACATGGTTAGTGACATCACTGATGACATCACTGATGACATCTCAAATGACATCACTGATGACATCACTGAAAACATCTCATTTGACATGACTGATAACATCACTGATGATATCATTCATGTGATAATACGATGAATCTCTTCAGACTCTAATATAACCTTAGATACAATCAGTGTAAACAGACACTCACAGACTGTCACTCATCCATGGAGTTACTCACACACCTAGTCAGTCATGCAAAGAATCAATCACACCTCCATTTCCTCAAATATACAGTTATACAAACTTTACTTATTCAAACATATACTAACACATATTTACTCTCTTATACAATCCCTGATACAAGTTCACAATGATCCATACAGCCACTCACACATTCACTGGCTCTTATGCACAGTTATTTATATATGTCAACTCTCACATGTACTGTGTTTTACATATGTACTTACTTTGACATGTAGCACTGAGATATCCATTCACTCACCAATACACTCATGCACACAGTCAACCGCCCATACAGCTGTTTCCACATGCACTTTTGAAACCATACATCTAGTGAATCAACTGCTCACACATCTATGCACAGAGTCACACACCTCCCAGCTACCCACACACACACTCAGTATCCCATACAAATACTTGGGCAACCAATCAATAACCCATATAGTTACTCATATAGCTACTTATCAACACATGGAACAGTTTACAGAACAACAGACATAATGATGCACAAATTAAGACAGTTTAGTCATTAACCCATGCACTCAGTGAGACACATTTAATCACTCACTCATACAGTCAGTCATGCACCTACTAAATCCTTCATCCAGACACTTATATATCCACTCATTCTTCAATATTTAAGAGATATTTTAACTTTACAGAAACATACAGTCACTGGATGATGTTATCAGTGATGTCATCAGTGATGTCATTTGAGATGTCATCAGTGATGTCATCAGTGATGTCACTAACCATGTCATGAATGATGTAATATGTGACATCATCAGCAGTGGATTGCGGGTGCGCGATATATAGTTAGCGCTTATAACCATATATGGAATTTCAATGGTTTTATGCGAGTAAAATAATGTTTTGTAAATGCAAATCCCTAACTATATATGGCCTAAAACCAATGGTTTTTTCATTGAATTTTCAAGGTTTTGTAAATGCAAATTCCTAACTATATATCCACTATAACCTATGGTTTTTTCTGTGAATATATATATATATATATATATATATATATATATATATATATATATATATATATATATATATATATATATATATATATATATATATATATATATATTCAATGTGGTTTTATGCCGGACCGCTTATCAGCGGGTGCAGGCGTAGGGTCAAACCAAAGACCAATTTCAATTTTGATACAACTTACGCCGCACTAAGGAACTCAAATCATCTTGTTTTATTGGCACAGGTCTCAAGTCTGTCACACCAACGCGTTTCGGCCTGGTGGCCTTTCTCATGGTAGGTGGTACACATATATATATATTACCTACTGGCGGTCGCCAGTAGGTAGTTATAGTTAGGATTGTTTTCTATAGGAAATCCCCAACATTCTATTGGGAATAACTTTGGCGCCGGTTGAGAAATCTGCCTGTAATTTCTCTTAAATTTGCTTCGCTGCGCTCTGCTCCTTCCCTCAAAGTTTGGGGGGGATTCATCAAGCGGGGGCCGAGATAAAAGGGGGGTCCCAAAATGTTTTCCCCATGTTAATTTCCATAGGGCGGTTGGACTCACTTGTAGCCCGATCGGCTGAATGGATTTCCACAAAACGTGGCAAAATTGTAGGGACTGGTAGCCCGATGTGCCTTTGCTATGTCTCAAGATATGTGCTCCAGTGGATTTTGAGTAATTTAGGTTAAAAAAACTATATATATCTGGGCGGTGCCTAACCACACATCTGATCTGATTGGCTGTCAGCACTTCATCCAAGAAGTGTTGGCAGCCATCTTGGGACCAATATACATGATAGCACCTCATTAAAAAGCATTGTAGTTAATAGAGGGTTTTAGGACTTTAGTTACATTATAAATCATTTGTTGATGGTACCATACTCATTTTAGGAACTGTGGTGTGTTCTAAGGTGATTTTACCACGTGAAAAAGCCTTCTGCTGTGATATCATGAATCATGTTTGAAAGAAAACTAATATCTCATGATTTTCCCACAGTGGTTTGGAAGGGGATCTATAAGCTAAACTGAAAGCATATTTTCTGTAAATTCACATTATCTTTCTCAGTCATGTGAGAATGAAGTCTGACATTCTCAGTAAAACATGTACATCCAACATGGACAGATACTGTCAGTTGATTCCTTTGTGTTCTACTGCAGCCTCCTAGAGTGTTCTAAAGAACAACTAGAGCGCTAACAGTCCTACTTATTACAAAGGTATAGCACACCTGAAGCCATTGTGATGGGAATAAAGTGGTAACTCTTAAAACATTTAATTTAAAAATGAACAAAATGAGGGGGTATATTATGCCATAGAAAGTATTATTAGTGCTGCAGAAAGAAAAATTAGGGCACATTTTGAGTGACTTCTCAAATCCTCTTCTATTTCATTAAAAAATACTGACATGCAGTCTCCCAAGATGGCCACCAGAGACAAAAGAGCCCAAATGTAGCCCAGATATCACCCAGATGTAGCCCAAGTATAGCCCAATGACAGAATGTCCCAGAGTGTTCTAAAGAACAACTAGAGCGCTAACAGTCCTACTTATTACAAAGGTATGGCACACCTGAAGCCATCTTGATTGGAATAAAATGGTAACTCTTAAAACATTTAATTTAAAAAGGAACAAAATGAGGGGGTATATTTTGCCATAGAAAGTATGATTAGTGCTGCAAGAAGAAAAATTAGGGCACATTTTGAGTGACTTCTCAAATCCTCTTCTATTTCATTAAAAAATACTGACATGCAGTCTCCCAAGATGGCCACCAGAGACAAAAGAGCCCAAATGTAGCCCAAATATCACCCAGATGTAGCCCAAGTATAGCCCAATGACAGAATGTCCCAGAGTGTTCTAAAGAACAACTAGAGCGCTAACAGTCCTACTTATTACAAAGGTATGGCACACCTGAAGCCATCTTGATTGGAATACAATGGTAACTCTTAAAAATTTAATTTAAAATGGAACAAAATGAGGGGGTATATTTTGCCATAGAAAGTATGATTATTGCTGCAGAAAGAAAAATTAGGGCACATTTTGAGTGACTTCTCAAATCCTCTTCAATTTCATTAACAAATTCTGACATACAGTCTCCCAAGATGGCCACCAGAGACAAAAGAGCCTAAATGTAGCTCAAATATCACCCAGATGTAGCCCAAGTATAGCCCAATGACAGAATGTCCCAGAGTGTTCTAAAGAACAACTAGAGCGCTTACAGTCTTACTTATGACAAAAGTATGGCACACCAGAAGCCATCTTGATTGGAATGAAGTGGTAAGTCTGAAAACATTTAATTTAAAAAAGAACAAAATGAGGGGGTTCATTTTGCCATAGAAAGTATGATTAGTGCTTCAGAAAGGAAAATTAGGGATCATTTTGAGTGACTTCTCAAATCCTCTTCTATTTCATTAAAAAAAATTCTGACATGCAGACTGAAACATGCACTTTGAATACCAGCAGCAGGCTTCCCTGGTGAGCAGTAACTTTACTACAGTGATCTAATGAGCAACTAGAGTGCTAACATTCAGAATTTATGGCAAATGTGTGACACATTTGAATGCCTTCTTGATGGAACCAAAGTAAACAAGCAATGAAAATGCAATAGATCTCGCCCCCGTTTAAGTTAAAGCCATTCTGTTTCTAATGAGATGGCTTTTTAGCTTTGCTTTTATTAGTGTTTTTTAAACTTTCATGTAAATAACATGCATCTGTATGCATATATGTATATGTATGCATGCATTTATATTTGTATTTATATAGATATACAGATTGTATATGTTTATATATGTGTGTATATATATATATACATACAGATACACATATATAAATGCATATAAATATATATACATATATATATATATGTGTATATGTCTGCGTGTAGCGAGAGGTAGAGAGGTAGAGGTGTAGAGGTAGAGGTGTAGAGTTAGAGGTAGAGAGGTAGCGGTAGAGAGGTAGAGACTAGTAGAGAGAGAAGTAGAGAGAGGTAGAGAGGTAGAGAGTAGAGAGTGAGTAATAGAGAGTAGAGAGTGAGTAGTAGAGAGTAGTAGAGAGCAGTAGAGAGAGTAGCAGCGAGTGAGTAGTAGAGAGTAGTAGAGTGAATAGTAGAGTGAGTAGTAGAGAGTAGTAGAGAGTGAGTAGTAGAGAGTAGTAGAGAGTAAGTAGTAGAGTGAGTAGTAGAGAGTGAGTAGTAGAGAGTAGTAGAGAGTGAGTAGTAGAGAGTGTGTAGTAGAGAGTAGTAGAGAGTGAGTAGCAGAGAGAGAGAATAGTAGAGAGTAGTAGAGAGTGAGTAGTAGAGTGAGTAGTAGAGACTAGTAGAGAGAGAGTAGTAGAGAGTGAGTAGTAGAGGGTAGTAGAGAGTGAGTAGTAGAGTGAGTAGTAGAGAGTGAGTAGTAGAAAGAGAGTTGTAGAGAGTAGTAGAGAGTAAGAAGTAGAGAGTGAGTGGTAGAGAGTAGTAGAGTGAGTAGTAAAGAGTGAGTAGTAGAGAGAGAGTAGTAGAGAGTGAGGAGTAGAGATTAGTAGATAGTGAGTAGTAGGGAGTGAGAATTAGAGAGAGAGTATTAGAGAGTAGTAGAGTAGTAGAGAATGAGTAGTAGGGAGTGAGTATTTGAGAGTAGTGGAGTAGGAGAGAGTAAGTAGTAGAGAGTAGTGGAGAATATTCCAAAGTTTGGCACAGCACCACTTGCACAATAAGTCCAATCAAATCATATCACTTAGAGTCCATATTGAAGCGCTGAATCTTGGTGTATATTCAAATGCTTTTATTTTCCTTAAGTTTATGTACCACAGCCAGCCAAAACGTTTCGTTCTGTACAACAGAACTTCTTCAGGGCGTTCTTATTTCCTTCAAGTTATGTTGGTATCCTGTTGTCATATAACAAGATATTTCTTCCAAATGTTAGACGAGACGTAAGTATATTCTTATTCAAAGTGACTAGGTATCAATTTTAACCACACAATTTGTGCAGACTTGAGTAATTTATAGCATCCTCAAAGTCAGTCTTTCAAAAATTCCAAAGTATAGGACATGATAATCCAAATCCAAATTTTTCTCAAGAAAAGTCATTTTCAATTGTTCGGAATATCGGTGTTTGGGCAGATATGACCCAGG
Source organism: Lissotriton vulgaris (assembly GCF_964263255.1). Classification (NCBI taxonomy): domain Eukaryota; kingdom Metazoa; phylum Chordata; class Amphibia; order Caudata; family Salamandridae; genus Lissotriton; species Lissotriton vulgaris. The sequence goes on from NC_141696.1 coordinate 784,207,170, forward strand.
GACCGCCAGTATGCAAGGGGAATTAGTCCCCCCTCTGCAAAGGTGCCAGTGGCCTGCGTTGCAGAAAGGTGTAAAAAGGGGCTTAGCCTCATTACACCTCTGTGCAATGCAGCCCCCTGGCGCATACTGGAGGTTCCAGGTGGGCTAGTTGGCCCCCAGGGACCCCTAGTATGCAAGGGGAATTAGTTCCCCCTCTTCAAACATGCACGGGGGCTGCGTTGCAGAGAGGTGTAAAAAAGGGTGTGGCCTCATTACACCTCTGTGCAATGCAGCCCCCTGGCGCATACTGGAGGTTCCAGGTGGGCTAGTTGGCCCCCTGGGACCCCCAGTATGCAAGGGGAATAAGTTCCCCCTCTGCAAACGCGGCAGGGGGCTGCGTTGCAGAGAGATGTAACAAGGGGCATAGCCTCATTACACCTCTGCAATGCAGCCCCCTGGTGCATACTGGAGGTTCCAGGTGGGCTAGTTGGCCACCAGGGGCCCCTAGTATGCAATGGGAATTAGTTCCCCCTCTTCATACATGCACGGGGGCTGCATTGCAGAGAGGTGTAAAAAGGGGCGTGGCTTCATTACACCTCTCTGCAATGCAGTCCCCTGGCGCATACTGGAGATTGCTGGTGGGCTTACAGGACTTATATAGTTAGGAATTAGCATTAAAAAAACCTTTGAAATTCACTGAAAAAAACATAGGTTTCAGGCCTTATATAGTTAGGAATTAGCATTTAAAAAACCTCGCAAATTCACTGAAAAAACATTAGGTTTCAGGCCTTATATAGTTAGGAATTAGCATTTTAAAAACCTTTAAAATTCACTCAAAAATCTATACGTTTTAGGGGTGTTATAGTTAGCTGGACATTTCACTCATACAAACCATTGGAATTGCTCCTATATAGTTAGTTGTACTAACTATATTTCGCGCTTATATCGTATGCGCTCGGGTGCTTCCGGGTGCGCTTACGCCGTGCGTATCACGCGGACGTGGCTACGCGATACATCACGATGATGTTTTCGTTCGCGGCAATAGCGCAAACGGGATGCTCACCGGTACGCGCACCGGGGCGCGCCGCAAGACTGCGCTTTCCGATGCGCACACCGGTACGCGCACCGGGAGACCGGTTATAGTTAGGAATTAGCATTTAAAAAACCTATTAAATTCACTGAAAAAAACATAGGTTTGACACCAGTTATAGTTAGCTGGAAATTTTACTGACATAAAACTATTGAAATTCCCACGGTATAGTTAGTTGGACTCACTATAACTTGCGCGCCTGCAATGCACTGCTGATGACGTCACATATTACATCACTCATGACATGGTCAGTGACATCACTCATGACATCACTGATGACACCATCCTTGTGACAGAGTGACAGACCTCATTTCAGTGTAATGTAACCCTTGAAACACATATTCAAAAATAGAAACTAAAATGTTCAAAAAAATAGAGCTACCCATACCAGTTACAACAACCAATTCAGTAATACCACCATCTATATACACATCCACTCATTCACCAACAGTTCTATATAGTCACTCATACATATATTCACTCATCATATGTAGTGAAACACCTATACATCCTGATACACACCGACAGTCATCCAAAAGTTACTCACACACATAATCACACATGCAAATAAACTATTGAACATCCATTTATTTGCATATATAGCTATATACACACTACCACCTTACTTCTAAGGAAACTTACACATACTTACTCTCTTAAACAATCACTTAAAGAAACACATACTTATTTAAACAAGAACTCTTTCAATCGCTCACTCTCACATATACTCACTTATATACATCAATACTCACATATACTAGATTAAAACATATGTAGATACTGATAAAGACATTAGTGACACAGTCATTCACTCACTAACACACACATATACACACTCATCCACCCATACAGTCCTGCACATATGCTGTCTTCAAAACACATACAAACAGGGAGTCAGTCATTGATGCATCTATGTGCTAAGTAACACCCCCACCAAACCATACAGACAATCATACTGATACTAAAAAAAAACATCTAATAACCCATATACACACACATGTAGCTACTCACCAACCCATGCAGCCACTTATACACAAAGTGAAACACTGTTACAAACATTGAAATATTTAAACAATACTCGCTAATATATGTATTCACTAAGATACACTTAATAAGCCAGTTAACCAATCATTTTTTTTTGTTTAAATCATCCATTAAGACACTTATTTAAACATTTATTCTTCCATTGACTTTTACATATACATGTATAAAACATATTTATTATCCAGAAAGACACACATTCACTGGATGGTGTCATCAGTGATGTCATGAGTTATGTCACTGACCATGTCATGAGTGATGTAATATGTGACGTCATCAGCAGTGCATTGCAGCCGCACAAGTTATAGTGAGTCTAACTAACTATAACGTGGGAATTTCAATGGTTTTATGTCAGTAAAATTTCCAGCTAACTATAACTGGTGTCAAACCTATGGTTTTTTCAGTGAATTTAATTGTTTTTTTTAAATGCTAATTCCTAACTATAACTGGTGTGAAACCTATGGTTTTTTCTGTGAATATATATATATATATCAAAAACACCAAAGTCTCTGCACTTCTAAGCTGGCTGGCGAACAGAGATACAGACCAAACGCTGAGAGGCTAACAATTCGGGGCTTGCAGGCGACATTACCTCCTATATATTCTGTAAGAAAAAATCACTCCATCTCCTCCATGTGATAGACAAGCCAATCCATCGGAAAACAGCAGGCAGTTCTAATATTGCAAAATGCAGGAAATTAGTCAACCAAGCTTAAAAAGGTTTTGTAATCATCAACAGTGAGGGAAGACTACATGTGATTCATCCACTTCCAGTTCCTGATTCCGGATTTTAGGCTTTCCACCCTCCAGCTAAACCAGCGAAGACAGCGGCCGTGGCGAAACTCCGGCTCCCGTGGCAAAATCAGACTCCCGACTTCGCTGAAGGCACCAGCACCAATATCCCTTTCACGCCTGTGGCCGCCCTCAAGGCTGAGACAGCGGCTGCTGTGAACTCAGATTCCGGCGGTGAAATTAGACCCCGACTGCCCCAGCAGGATACTCCTTCATGCCAGCATCCTCAGGCCAAGGCAGCAGCTGCGTTGAACTCCGGCAGGGCAATTAGACCCCGACTGTTTCCGGAGAGCTCCTGGTGGAAGCAATGCAGCATCAGTTTCTCGTTCCCCTGGTGTCGAATCGGGGGAGGTGGCATTGAGCCGTGCAACGGAATCGAGCTAAAGTAGGTACCTGACACCTGAAGCTCGGAAACTCGGACCGTGAGCTCGGTGTACTGGCAGTGTGTGCATTCTTGTCTCCTGTCATCTCCACGCACGTCAGGCATGCCAAGCATCCCAGGCATCCCAAGCGATATTGGCAAGCTCAGCAGCTTGGCAGCTGCAACTGTAGTGGGCTGGTACATCCACAGAGGTTAGGCCAGAACGAGTGCATGTTTCAGGTGTTTTCCAGGTCTTCTCAGGTGCCTCTTTTTGCTTGCGAGCTACATTGACACCCACCAGCTTCCGCCCGTCCTTGCATTCCTGCATTTAAGCAACCTGGTGGTTGCATTGGTGGTTGCATTGAAGACGGGCCCCAACCAGCTCAGTGATTACCCACCGTCTTCACCATTGAGAGCACCATAATTCCTGTTGAGCTCAGAACGAGAGAGGTTAACAGACGGACTTAGCTTGGGACGCGGCCCGGGAGTACAGAGAGGACCACAATCCCCAGGGTCCCTAGCAGCAGATAGTGCAGTCGCGCACCTTCAAGAGTCATCTACACGCCAGGAGGCGCCACTAAAGCTCACCTGGGCATGCCCACGCGCGTCCCACACTGTGGGTGCCCGTCTGTCCCCGTCCGTGGCAGTACGAGGCAGGGCCACCCCTCTGAGGAGTTCTAAAAAGCGAGCTGCAACTGCGGTAAGAGATATCGACATCTGTTTAGTTTATTTCAATTCATCTAAATTAGTATTGAAGAGTTACATACAAGTTACATACAAGTGAAATCATGGGCAAAAGGAAATTACCAACAAAAGGGGGGATCTCTCTACAAAGAATGCACCCATCACCAAATACCTAAAGAGTGGGTCTTATTAATAGCAAAATTGTCCATGTAGAGGAGCAATTAGCAGCAACAAAAACTGCATTAGATGCTGCCTTAAAGGAATCTGTTCCACAAGGTGAAAAAGAATCTTTTACAATTGTAGCCAACATGAGAAGTGTGAGAGAGGTGGTAGAGACACCTGTTATAATCACAGTCCTAGAGGCAAATGCTCATAAACCAAACCCATGTGTATTGCATACATCCTTGGAGATCTCGGTGTCCACAGATGATTCTTCCCAGATATCTCCACCTGCCAAAAAGAAGAAATAACCCACCCGAAACGTTAAAAGCCCTGTGGAGAAACAGCCCACCAAGACTAAGGCTAAACCTAAATTAAAACCAAAAACGGGTGGTATTAACCCAGTGGTAGACAGTGGGGACTGTAGCCTTATAAATCAAAAAACGTTTTATCTCGAGTCACTGTTCAAGAAATGACACGGAAAATTGGAAAACATTGAGAGACGTTTAATGTTAGAGATTCAATTGATAAAGAAGGACATGGCCCATTTAACAGACACTGTCATAGGAATATTACCTTCCAAACTTAACATTAACACGACAACACCAACCAAGTTAATTCACAATATGATGGAAAGTGCAACTAGGAACACAGAAACAAATAGAATTACAACAGTAAACCTGACTATTGCTGCGGTTACCCAAAAAGATGTTTTTTTTTATCCCAAAGTGAGCCACACACCAGGAAACAAAACAGCATTTCCCATTCTATATGGGGGAGTCAAAATTCCCTATCAACGAGGCTTGATAGAAACATTAAATCTCCCACCACAGGCAACTCTGTATGTCATTATCTTAAATAATGTGCCCAAATTAGTAGAAAACCAGAAGGAAACGTACAAGACTTTAAAGAATCAAGTGGCTCATTGGATTGCGGTAATACTAACTTTGGGGTGAACATATTAATGCAATCTATTATCATGATAAGGAGAGTAAGCTCAGTGGGCAATTCAAGAAAATCATTTTGGGGCGACTGTGTGGTTGTAAACTTTTGTAGCAGTGTTTTTGTGGGAAAATTGCTGAATGCTCTTCTGCATAATGACAATGGGAACCTTTCTGAAAATATTGATCGTATAATGGCTGTCCCTTTGGGTGTTTTTTATAGGTCAGACTATAGTAATAACTGTGTGAATCCGAGTCATCACCCATCAGAATATATCTCACTGTATAATAGATATGCCCCACTTAGAATATGCAGTGAAACAGACTGACAAAGAAAGGCAATGGGTAAGATTAAGTACTCAGAAATTATTTCCACTAGTAATTGCAGTTTGGCCGAAGTTATTCTGATTACACAACCAGAGGACGAAGTTGTTGCATCGATCCCCCTTAATTGTAAAGATGTAACCTACACTTGTAGCCAAAATACAAATTTGGAAAATGCTGATTTAATTGTTCCAGCTCAGAATGTTGAGTTAATGGCTAGATACATAACAAGTAATACTGAATATACCCCCACTAGTAACCCAAGGAAACTGGGATTTAGCACAACTCTAGGCGAGACCCTAAATATTATGAGCTGGAATGCAGCAGGGATTAAAAATAAGGTCAGTGATTTGGTGTACAGAGCCCTTTTACTGTAAACGGTTACCAAACTGTCTGTACCAATGCATCAACGTCCAGGACGGGAAGAGCGAAGGGTGGCTTAGTCGCCCTGATCGCTGTTACCTCGCCATTGGTCTTAAAGAAAATGCTTATAACATCACAGTACTATCAGCTTTTGTATTTTCATTCAGTGGGGAAGCATATTATCATTATTATTAACTTTTATAATAATATCTTTGGTAAATCAAAGATTAATGTTATAAGTGAATTAGAAGATGACTTGGATCCCTTCCTGGTGGAAGCAGGAAGAGACTATGTTTTAGTGTGGGCGGGTGATTTTAACTGTGCCAAGTGTGTTTTTGAATTTGGAGAACCCTGTGGATATTGTGATAAATTTGGTGACAGGCTCTCCCACTTTTCACATGACTTGTATGAAGAAACCATTAATAAAGCTGTTTATAAATATGACCTTGTAACCTTAGGCCCCACTTTAGAGAATGGGGAAATAAACACACAAACCTTCGTAGGAGCAAGGTCATCGTCAAATATTGATCATATCATTGTATCAGCTAATTGCAGCGATTTGGTGGTAAAAGTGAGAGTAAATTTTAGCCTACATAGTGATCATCATTCCCTAACTGTGTCATTGAGCTTAAACCTGACACAAAAAGATCTAGGAAAGGCCGCTGAGAATTTTATTGTTACACAAGGGACAAACGGTGTTTCTATAAAATGGACGAGTGTGAACCCCACTTCATTTCTGGAAAACCTTAAAGTGAAAAAACAAAAGACCTGGATACCTATTTAGATAGTTCCTCTACGAATACTGAAATTGTAACCACCTTTTGTAATATTACAAGTGAAATTGCTCATGACCTAACAACCAAAAGCAGAAAGAAGCTTCATGATTGTAACCCAAGATGGTTTAATCATGAATGTTCAAAATTGAATGGGGATCTGAAAAGTTCAAGTTCAGAGATTTGTATAGCGCACTACTCACCCAGAGGGTCTCAAGGCGCTTGGGGAGGGGGGGTATTTTACTTATCGAATATCCAAGTTTTAAGTTGCTTTCTGAAGGAGAGGTGGTTCTGTACAAGGCGGAGGTGGGTGGGGAGAGAATTCCAGGTTTTGGCCGCTAAGTAGGAGAAGGTTCTTCCTCCCATGGTGGATCTATGGATGCGGGGAATTGCGGCGAGGGCTTGATTGGATGATCGTAGTTGGCGGTTGGGGGTGTAGAAGGACAGTCGCGTGTTGAGGCATTCGGGTCCTAGGTCGTAGAGGGCTTTGTGTGCGTGGGTGAGGAGACGGAATGTAATTCTCTTGTTGACAGGGAGCCAGTGGAGGTCTTTCAAGTGACCGGAAATGTGAGTTTGACGAGGAATGTCCAGTATGAGTCTAGCTGAGGCATTTTAGATGCGTTGGAGTTTTTTCTGTAGTTTGTCTGTGGTTCCGGTGTAAAGGGTGTTTCCGTAGTCCTGTCGGCTTGTGACCAGTGAGTGGGTGACCGTCTTTCTTGTTTCGGTGGGGATCCATCAGAAGATTTTTTCGAGCATGCGTAGGTTGTTGAAGCATGAGGATGAGACGGCGTTGACTTGTCTGGCCATCGAGAGGGAGGAGTCCAGGATGAAGCCCAGGTTGCGTGCGTGGTCCGTAGGTATAGGTGCGGTTCCCAGGGCCGGTGGCCACCATGAGTCGTCCCAGGCGGAGGGGGATGATCCTAAGATGAGGACTTCCGTTTTGTCTGAGTTCAGTTTTAGCCGGCTGTTCTTCATCCACTCGGCGACTTCTTTCATTCCTTCGTGTAAGTTGGTTTTGGCGGTGTTTGGGTCTTTGGTGAGGGAGAGGATCAGTTGGGTGTCATCTGCGTAGGCGATGATGTTGAGGTTGTGTTGGTGTGCGATGGATGCGAGGGGACTCATGTATATGCTGAAGAGAGTGGGAATGAGTGATGATCCTTGTGGGACACCGCAGATGACTTCGGTGGCCTCAGATCTAAAAGGGGGGAGGCGGACTCTCTGGATTCTTCCGGCGAGAAACGAGATGATCCAGTCCAATGCTTTTTCTTGTATACCGATGTTGCTGAGGCGTTGTATGAGGGTGCTGTGACAGACTGTGTCGAAGGCTGCGGAGAGGTCAAGTAGGATGAGGGCAACTGTTTCTCCGTTGTCCAGTAGAGTTCGGATGTCGTCTGTTGCTGCCATGAGGGCGGTTTCGGTGCTGTGTTTGGCTCAGAAGCCGGACTGTGAGGGGTCCAGGGATTTGTTGGCTTCGAGGAAGGCGGCGAGCTGACTGTTGACGGCTTTCTCTATAACCTTGGCAGGGAATGGGAGGAGCGATATGGGGCGGTAGTTCTTAAGATCGGTGGGGTCTGCTGTGGGTTTCTTCAGGAGGGCGCTGAGTTCGGCATGTTTCCAGCTTTCCGGCAAGGTAGCGGAGTTAAGGGAGCAGTTGATGATGTCTCGGAGATGGGGTGCGATGATGGAGTCTACTTTGTTGAAAATGTGGTGGGGACATGGGTCGGTTGGCGATCCTGAGTGTATGGAGTTCATCAGACGGATGGTGTCTTCAGTGGTGATTGGGTTCAAGGCGCAGAGGTTGTTTGAGGGGGGTGTTGGTTCGGGGTGGGTGCAGTGGACTGGTCTCCGGACTGGTTTTCAACGCTGTTATGTATGTCTGCGATTTTGTTGTAGAAGAAAGAGGCTAGGGAATCGCAGAGGTCTTGGGAGGGAGTGATGTCGTTGGTGCCGGCGGTGGGGTTTGTGAAATCTTTGACGATGTTGAATAGTTCCTTGCTGTTGTGGGCGTTGTTGTCAAGTCGATCCTTGAATGCTGATTTCTTGGTGGATCGGATCAGTTGGTGGTGTTTGTGTAATGTAAATTGATACTTGTATAGCGCACTACTCACCCGCAAGGGTCTCAAGGCGCTTGTACGAATACCGCTGTGGAACCCGTCCTGGCTTTCCCTGTGAGGCGTCCACTCCTGGGCACCCCCAGGGTGAAGGCCAGGCATCCTTAGCGTTGTGGGGGCCGTTGTGGAGATTAAGCAAGCTATTTCCCAGAGTTGCAGAGTGGGACTCTATGATTAGAATAGGCACCGAGGTGAGAATATTCAGGTCCGTGGAATTTTTGAGTTCAAGACCCGCCGAGGCGGGGAATTGAACCCTGGTCCCGGGATAGACCTCTGCATCAGGGTCTGCCGCTCTAACCATTGAGCCACACTTCTCCACTTTGTGGGTAGCGTTCTTGAAGGTGGTCAGGTTGTCAGTGGTAGGGTTTTTTCTCCAGGCTTTCTCGAGGGTGCGACATAACTTCTTGGATTTCTTAAGGTCAACGTTGAACCAGGGGGCTTTTTTGTTACCATGCTTGATTTGATGATTCTTCAAGGGTGCTAGTTCGTCTGCGCTGTGGGTGATCCATTGTGTGCGGTTGGTGGCTACTTGGTTTGGGTCCAAAGATTTGGCAGGAGGGTTTTGGTGTAGCGATGTGAAGAGCTGGTCGGTGGTAATTTTGTTCCAGTTTCTTTGGGGAATAGGTTGTGGAGGGTTGTGGGTCGTGGTTTTTTTTTAAGTTGAAGTGAACGCAGCTGTGGTCCGTCCAGTGGAGAGTTGTGGTGTGATTGAAGGAGATGTGCTTGCTGGAGGTGAAGATTGGGTCGAGTGGGTGTCCGGCATAGTGGGTGGGGGTATTGACAAGTTGTACGAGTCCGAGGTTGGCCAGGTTGGCCAGAAGGGTGGTGGTGTTGGAGTCGTTTTTCTTTTCAAGGTGGTAGTTGAGGTCTCCCAGTAGAATGTAGTCCTCGGAGGGGAGGGCGTGTGGGCTTATGAAGTCAGTGATGTCATTGCTGAATTGTGTACGGGGTCCTGGTGGTCTGTAGATGAGGGTGCCTCTGAGTGTGGATCTGGAAGTGAAGGTGTTCGGCATTTGTGAGGTAGTCGTCGGAACTAGTCGTGATGTGGATGGTGTTCCTGTGGACGATGGCGATTCCTCCTCCTGTTTGGTTGGTGCGGTCCTTTCGGATGATCTTGTAGCCGTCCGGGATGGCTATGGCGATGTCGGGCGCTGATCAGGCGTTCATCCAGGTTTCTGTAAGGAAGGCGACATCCGGCGATGTAGTGTCGAGTAGAAAAGCAGCAGGCTCAGACGGGGTATCCATCGATGTTTTTAAGTATAAACTGACTTCTGGGCACCAATTTTATTGAATGTTTTTAATGCTACCCTCGGGGGCATCTTACCTGCAACTTGGGTTTTTACAAAAGGGGATAGAGGGAAGGCAAATTGTTACAGGCCGATATCTCTTCTTGGATCCACGTCTAAATTCATGGGTCGAATCTTTTTGGAAAGACTCGAAAACTGAGCTACAGAGAAAAACATTCTAACTGATGCCCAGTATGGTTTCAGGAGAGGTATTGACACGGTAGAGCAGTGCCTAAATTTAGAAATATTAATAGGGAAATATACTTTAGCTAAGGAGGGAGCACTACACCTCTGTTTTGTCGATCTTACTAGTGCCTTCGACTCAGTTAATCATTGTACATTATGGGAAACTTTGAAAGCGTTAGAGCACCCATTGACATAATTATTTACTTATCTCAAATCTATACCCACTTAATATCTAGGGTTCGGTTTGGAAAAATGGGCGAATGCACACCTGATTTTAGGGTCACATGAGACATTAGACAGGATTGTTTACAAACTTTAACTGTGGATGCCCCGAAAATTGGAACTCGCCCGACGCCAGTATTTTTTTTTTTTGTTTTGTTTTTTTTTGTTGTTTTTTTTTGTCCTCATCTGCCTTCCCCTCTGACGGAAGATACCAACCACCTTGCACGGCCTTACTGGCGTGATATGTGTTAGTGGCGGGAGATATGTGTCGAGAAAGAAAAAGCCAGTTAGGGGAGCATTCTTTTGACTCCATCTAGGTATGTTTCAACCTGCCGGACCTTGTTCGAAACTGTCCTAGCCCTTGGTCCAAAAGAGTAAAGATGGCATAATCATCGGACCCGGGAGAAAAAAAAAACAAAAAAAAAAACCCCGGATCATCTCCAGTTGGTCAGGAGATCCCAAAATGCTAGCTTTCTCTTATTTACAGATCTCATTAGGTCTCTTTTGGATATCTCATATAATGAAGTAAGCCATGAACAGTGTAGAGGAGGTGTCTTCTCTACCCATTGGATGCAAATCTGTCTTCTCGCCATCAAAATTGCATAGAAAAGAAATGATTTTTCCTTGCCTGTGATATTGTCTTCTGTTCCAAAGATGACAAGTGGGAGAGTTATTGACAAGGAAGTGTTTAGTATGGAATTTAAAGTGTTTTTCACGTCTTCCCAGAATTTGGTTATATTAGGGCATTCTAGAAACATATGTATGTCACATGCGTCTGCTAAGTTGCATTTATTACATTTTTTGTCTGTTTGATATTTAGACAATTTCCGCGGTGTTAAATATGCCCTATGTACAGAGAAAATGTGATTTCGTACAAGCCAAGAGGGCTTTACGATGCTGCGTAAAATCTCAAAAGAGTTTATCCACCTCTCCTCGCATGGAATCCCAATTTCGGTCCCCCATAACTCATCCGGGAGTTTAAACTCCCCTTCGCTTTCTTCCAACAGAAGCCAGTACCATCTAGCTACTTCTTTTCCTCCAGTTGGACGTTCTACTAATTGTTGTTCCATTTCACTTATTTTTCCAATGTTACTGTCTTTACAGATTTCAGATCTTGCCCAACTATCCATTTGAATATATTTGAATCTAGAAAGCCCTGGGCCAACTTGCTCATATAACTCATCCCAAGTTATAAGTTTTTTATCTTTAAATAGGTGGCCCCATTTACAGATGCCTGCTTGTTCAATTACATTGGACAAGTTATCTTTCAAGCATAGTGGTAACCCGGGAGAGTCCCAAATTGGTGCGTAGTTTGAATAGTAAGATAGTCTCAGTTTTTTCCTGATGTTAAACCAATTTTTGGCCCATGAATGTAGTGTTTTCAGTTTTATATTTTTGAAGAATGTTTGACTACCAAATTTAAACATAAAGCCATCTGCTGCAAGATTTGTCTCCTTTAGCATGGCTCCATACATGGATGTACTAGGTAGATTAGATGGCATTTTAAGAAGCATTCTAGAATAGGACATCTGAAAGGCCCATGAATAGAACATTAGGTCCGGTAGTGCAAGGCCCCCTTTTTCTCTTCTTCTTCTGAGCTTCTTCCATGATATTCTTGTAGTCTTGTAGTTCCATATAAATGAGTTGATTTCTCTTTGACATTTTTCCAACATTTTGGTGTTCATAGTTATTGGGATAGTGTTAAAAATAAAGGTGAATTTTGGGAGAATACACATTTTGACTAAGTTAACCCTTCCTGTTATAGAGAGAGGCAGGTGTGTCCAAGATTTCATAAGTCTTTTGCTTTCACTGTGTATTCTTTCCAAATTAGTTTGAGCAAGGGTGCCAACATCTTGAGTTATTTTGATTCCCAAATATCGCATTGAGGATGAGATATTAACCCCGAGATCTAAATTGGGTAGGTTCCATGCCATGATCTCACTTTTGCTCGAATTTATGTCGTACCCTGAGACTTGGCCAAATTCTACAGCACGTTGTATAACCACTGGGTATGCCTTGACTGGATCAGCTGTAAACACTAGTATGTCGTCTGCATACAGTGCTACCCGTCTTTCCCAGTCTCCGAAACAGAAGGGTGAAATGTCCACCTCTTCCCTTAACACCTGGGCAAAAGGCTCGATGTATAAGTCGAATAGGAGAGGGGAAAGCGGGCAGCCCTGCCTTGTACCTCTTGTAATATTAAATGCTTCAGTCAAGGACCCATTAACCAGCAACCTAGCTGACGGAGAGTTATATAGCTGTTTAATCATTCTGCAGAACACTTCGCCACAGTAAAAATTTTTTAGGACATCATTTAGATAGAGCCAGTTAACTCTGTCAAACGCCTTAGTTGCGTCTAGAGTCAGGGTAGCCAGAGGGAGAGAAAAAGCGGTGGCAATATCTATAGCCCCTATTAGCTCACGGGTTAGCTCAGCTAATTGTCGCCCCTTAATAAATCCTTTCTGATCTTGATGGATTACAGTACCAATAACGCTAGCCAGTCTTGTGGCGATTATAGTTGTAAAAATGTTATAGTCATTGTTAAGTAACGATATTGGTCTGTATGACCCACACTCTAATGGGGATTTCCCTGGTTTGGGAATGAGAACAATTGTGGCTTCGCCCCAAGATTTAGGCATAGGCTGTTCTTCCAATAGAATGCCATTAAAGAGTTCAATTAATATTGGTATAATGGCGTTCTCAAGTGTTTTGTAGATCTCTCCCGGCAACCCATCCGGGCCTGCCGCTTTGCCTTTCTTGATTTGACTGATTGCTTTTTTCACCTCCTCTTGTGTGATGACTGATTCTAGTGATTTGCTCTGGGTCGTCGAGAAATTTGGTAATGTAATGGCTTCCAACCAACTATCTCTTGCGTTTGAATCATTGGGGAGATCCTCTTTGTAGATGAGCTGAAAAAATTCAAGAAATGCTCTTTCTATCTCAGGACTGGTAGTTCTTGTCTCAGACTCACCTTCTATCTTAATTTCCCTGATGTAGTTTAGGGCTTTATCAGATTTGATTTTCCAAGCCAGAATTTTTCCAGCACTTTCTCCAAACTCAAATTGGGAAGATTTACTCGCTTCCCACCTTCTATTTATTCTCTCCTGCAGTATTTGTTCTAATTCTGCTTTCAACTCAGCCATTTGTTCTTGTTCTTCAGCTGTACTTGAGGGTGAGGATGTTTTTGACTCTAAGGTTTTCATGCCTTTTTCTATTCTATTTATCTTGTCAAAGTATAGCTTTCGTCTATATGAAGCTCTGTTAGTTATTTGTCCTCTCAGAAACGTTTTGAATGTCTCCCAGATGATTGTTGGGGTGGCTGAGTTTCTATTTAAGTCGAAGAAGGTTATAGACTCCTTAATTAGGAAGTTGATTTCCTATTCTTCAAGTAGGAGTTACCTGTCAAAGGACCATGAAGGGTGTTTGATGGAGGTTTCAGCCTTAAGAGTAAACTCTAATGCCGAATGATCTGACAGATGAGATGGAAGGTATTCTATTGATTCTAGAGTATCTTTTAGACAGTAACTAAAAAAGGCATAGTCTATTCTAGATTTGTGTTTAAACCTGCTGTTCTTATAGGACACCCCAATCTTCTTACCCGCTTTTTCTCTCCAAAGATCAGCCAGACCCATGTGTGCCATAATTGCTTTTAATGTTTCCCTAGATTTGATCGAACCAATATTTTTTGATCTTATTGATTTATCTAGTTTGGGATCGAGCACAATATTAAAATCACCCATCCAGATTATTGGGTCTTGCACTGTTAGTAATTGAATCCTTATTGCATCTAGATGTGATGGGTCGTCCGAGTTTGGACCATAATATCCCACCAAAACTCTAGTATGACCATCAAGCGAAACTCTTATCATTAGCCATCTCCCTGTTTGATCTTCCTTGCTCTCTAATATTTCTGCCTTTGCAGATTTTTTAAAGATAAACACTACCCCTCTTACGTTGGCATTATCGTTTGTGGAGCAAAATTTATCGATCCATCTATGTTTTTTTAATATAATATTTGCTTCTATTTTGAGAAGGTGTGTTTCCTGCAACACTATGACCTGCGCCGGTGAGTCTCTCAGATATTGTAGTATTCGCTCTCGTCTACCTCTCACGCGCAGGCCATTTACATTCCAGGACAAGAATTTAGTGCATGTCATAGTTTGCATCTTCTCCTGACACCCTTCGTTTTTTTTGTATTATATAGAATTTCCTTAGACCTAGCATGAAAATATCCTGTTTTAGTAAAAGTCGTAATATTGAATATTTAAGCGAACAGTTGAGGAGCACAAATGAGGATTTTTTTTCCAATCTACCACCCCCCCACCCTCCCCTTGCCCCGGGAAACCCCCCCATACTTACTCTGACGCCCGACGCCAGTATTACTATATGCTGAAGATGCTGTCCTAATCTCAAGGACAGCAAATGGTTTGCAATCCCTTATTGAGAATGTTACTCTGTTCATGACTGATAAGGACCTTAAATTAAATTTAGGGAAAATATTTATCATGACATGCGGAAAAAACAAGCCTAAGAATAAATCACACTACGTGAATGGGGTCCTTATTAATAGTGTCATCTTTTTCATATTTGGGCATGCTTTTTAATAGGAGTGGCACTTGGAATTCTCACATTGAATTATGCAATAAGAAATTCCTAAGGGTTATAGAGAGTATCCTAAGATTTTCTGTGAAAATAGGCAATAAACCTATCTGAGAGATCTTGTATCGGAGTAAATGTATTACTGGGGTTTGCTATGGGGCTGCAATTTGAGGGAGAGCCAATACAGCCCCCCTACAAGTTTTTGAAAATAAATTCCTAAAGAGACTGTTGGCAGTTCCCAGGGCAACAGCAAATTACATAGTACATAAAGAACTTTCAGCCCCGTATATAAGTGACTCCATAAAATCGATTGGCCTCACTTTCTGGCATGGAATTTGGGCTAAGGACAAAACTAAATTCACAAAAGAATTAATTATGGACTGTTTAATCCTTGACCAAAGTAGAAAAATAACGTGGCTGGAATATATTTTTGAACTGCATAAATATTGTGAAGTTGAAGGACTGGGTTAATTTAAGACCCAGCGGTGCCAGGGATAACACCTGAAACCTTCGTGGGTTACCTGTTTCGGCGTACAAATAACAGACACAGGGGACACTTCCTTCGGCGTCAAAGATTCGAGGTTTATTTACTGCAGGGAACACAGAAGTCACAGGAAGTACAACAAGTGTAGGTTCGAGGAGTCTGATTCGACTTGCCTCTGTGGGTCGCTCCTTTTATACAGTTTTCATGCATAAAATATCATACTACACAAAGGTTTACAACTCGGTTCCCATCGTAAAGACCATAAGGGGTTGCTTTCATGTATTCAAGGCCCGGAACATAAGTACAGAAACGTTTGGTAGCTCCCAACTGTAAAAAACCGTCTTCCCACCATTAATACATTCCAATCAGCAGTAAACAGATCGAGGAAGGAACAGAAACAGGTGCGGAGGAAGACAGAAACAGTGGGGAGATCGGAAAGGGTGTAAAAGGGGTGGTATCAGGGAACACGAGCTGCGGGCATCAAAGGGACGTGCCTAATGAGATGCACAACTAAGACAATAGTCCGGCACGGCAGTGTCATCCCCCTCATCATAAAGACACTTTCAAAGGAAATGTGTCTTCCGCAAGAGCTTGGGAATCCCAGGGTCGCGAAGCAGACAGCGTCCGTTCGCTGGCTACTTGAGGGCAAGAAACAAAATGGATGCCGTATCTAAGATGGAACCCGTGGGTACAAAGGAAGAAACCCACGAAACAAACGAACGGTTTAAGATAGTACAGCGAAAACGCGTATACCCACTAAACTCGTCATTTGCGGTTTATAGATACCAGACTCGACCATATTTGTGCGAGTCGAAAACACCACTTACGATCGTCACGGAATCTCAGACGCTCCTTTTGCCCTCATGTAGGCAAGCACTAGTCGGAATCATATTCGATATTCATCAGACCATCTGGATGTTGCTGCAACATAATTCTATCCATCAGAGTTCCTTTGGTAACAGGTGGCTGTCTCATACACGTCGTAGCACAGAGGCCACATAAGGCAGGACCACACTGCACACAAAGGCAACACGTGAACAGGAATGCTACAACAGCCCCGATGATCATCAGAATCTTCCAACCCCAAGTCGACATTAAGCCCCAAAACCACCCAAGTAGCGTCCAATCCCCTACGTCCACGTGTATGGACTCAGAGATTTTATGCAACTTAGAGATGGCTTGATAGACAGTCGGAGCGTTATCTGGAATGAAAATACAGCAGCTCGAATGGATCACCTTACATACTCCACCTCGATCTGCTAGGACAACGTCTAAAACCATACGGTTTCGTAACGTCATAAGCCTATCCGCCTGAAGCTCTGCTGTGATGTTACCAAGGGCACTGGCAGTGATATTAGCGGTCGATTCCACCACTCGAGTCAACTGTCTCAGGTTCCTACTATTGACCATAGGTTCCCAAAACGGAAAGAAACCCTTGAAAAAGTCTCCTGCCTCTTGACCGGCAGTGTCCTCTTCGCTAATCACGCCCCTCACAACTCTGGTCTTGTGATAATCTGCGGCAACCGTAAAAGTTGGAGGCAACAAGTTTGCAATATAACAGGTGCCCGCAAAGTCCAGGGGCAACCATGTATATGCACGGTCATAACAGACAAAGTACGTACCCTTGGCAGTCAGGAGAACAGGGGAAGAGAGCATTGGTAAGACATACGTCTCGGAGCAAGCACTCTCTCCAAGGTGAGCTCTCGGGCTTCGGCCACGACCTTTTAGACAGAAATTACCAAGGTGGGGTACGATCCATATTGGAGACGAGCTTCTAAGCTGTCTTTAACCCACGAGCGCACTATACTCAACCTCACTTAGATCCCTGTAGGCTCGCACCTCTTCATCTGGGATAAGCGACGGCTCATAGATATCCCTATCTAAGTCAGCAATCGCCATTGCCAAAGACTTATGGTACGGACCAGGACCAAAATGGGGAGGACGTGGCTCTCTATTGGGGTAAGAATCTAGTGCGCTTCGAAACATTGTTTGGAATGCTCGAGCTGAACCCTGGGAACTGTAAGGCAGAACCAAGTATGGAATTCCCTTATCGGTGGTATGTGGCATTAACCCACACACCCAACAATTGGTAGTGTTTACGACCAACTGATGCTGATGTAGGAGCTGAACAAAGGAATTGTCCATGAACTCCACACGTCTAGCCTGCTCGTGTTGTGGTAAGACATGGAAGGAATGAGGAGAAACAGTGGAGATAGTTTTAGGTTCAGAAGAAGAGGTAGGTGAAGCAGAAGGCAAGAACGTAAGTATCAAGTAATACACCCCACCCACCAATAACGAGGAAACAGTTAAGAACAAAAGGAACACTTGAAACATGAAGCATTTTGTACGAGTAATTTGCTGCAGCTTGAATCTTTGAGCCTGAGCTTTTTCCAAATCCAACAGCTTTAAGAAAGCCATCCTCTAAAACCGTCCGCAACGTTTCTTGACGCACTTCGTTCTGTGTAGCAGTAGTCAATCCCCGGGAGTTCCCAGGAACCGACGGTCTTCGACCTAGTGTCAAGACCTACTAACCAGAAGGAAGTACACGCGCGGCCCTAAGGCGCACCCGGATGCAAGGTATTTTAATTTACAAATATATACAAAATCTCCTAGCTGTGGAAGCAAAAACACATATATATATGGAAAAGGCTCTCAATATTACAAAAACCACAATTATACGAGTGTGTTCAGACTGAATAGTAGCAATGGGGTATCGTGAACGTCAAAGGGAGAAAGCAAAAAGCTTTTTATTAGTCTTTAATATTGGATCGCAGAAAATAGCGGCTTCTCCCAGGACGTGTTTGTTCGTCAAACAGCCGATCCGATGATAAAACAGAGTTCTGCTGATCAGTTAATTGTTCAGATCTTGAGTTTTGTGATGACAAATGTTCAACAATGTTGTTCTGCTGCACTGAGGGCTCTCCAACTGGCTGAGCATCGCTAAAAGGGACAAAGGTCTGTACAGTTTCCGTCTCGGACGAAGCAATGCCCTTCCTTACCCACGAGTCTGTTGCTAAAGGTATAGGTACCTTCTTAGTATGGGTGGCGTGCACCCAGTTTTTTCGTCCTTCCAATCGAACAGCAGTCCTCGTGGCAAGAAGTACTTGATAGGGTCCAGTAAAGCAGGGTTCAAGATTTCGTTTTCGTCCGAAGTTCCGCGTTACCACCCAGTCTCCAGGCTGGAGCTGGTGGCCTGGACCCTCCGTCTGCGTCTGCGTCGGCAATGCTTCAAAGACCTGTTGGTGAATTAACCTCAGTTTAGCAGTCAGATCATGCAAATAATCGATCAACATTGGGTACTCAAGATCAGAGAACACACTCGGTCTAGGGACCCCCCAAACATTTGCAGGGCGGCCGAACACAATCTCGTAGGGACTAAGCCCTACTCGGGAGTGTACAGTCGCCCTTGTTGAAAGTAGAGCTAAAGGCAAAGCGTCAGGCCACGAGAGACCAGTCGTAGCCTGAATCTTCACTAACTTCAACTTAAGGGTGCCATTATACCCTTCAACCAAACCTGCTGACTGAGGGTGATTGGCGCTGTGGAATTTCTGTGTAATTTCTGTGTAATTCCAAGGCCCTTACACACACTCTTCATCACACTCCCCACAAACTCACTTCCGTTATCAGACCATACAATCCGTGGCATTCCATACCGAGGAAAGTATTCCTTCAGTAGGATTTCGCAGTGGACAAAGCAGTGTTATCTTTGAGAGGATAGGCTTTGATCCATCGGGAGAATGCGCAAACCACAACTAAAACGTATTTCAGGTTATTGCATCGCTCCATATGGATGAAGTCTAATTGTATCACTTCAAAGGGACATGAAGGGGGAGCAAAATGGCCAGGAGGTGTAGGGGTTCCCTTACCAGGATTGTACATCATACATATCATACAATTCTTAACCAATCTCTCAGCACACTTAGCAATACCTTCATTCTTCCATACAGGGGACAACAACTTACAAATACCTTTCACGCTAATATGTGCCAAGCCGTGTGCCATCGTCACAACAGCTAGTACATACGCATCCGGCAACATCCACCTCTTATTCTCCGACAAATCAATCCAGCAATCATTCGCATCCAACTTTCCCGTACTCTCTTTCCACTTGGTCTTTTCAGATTCAGTGGCCTCGTTCTGTATCGCTTTCACACTCTCGATGGTGTCCTCACACATACCAGTCTCTGTAGGCCACCTAACCGAACTCGTCACATACATTCTAGTACTGAGATTCCGGGCAGTCTCCTTAGCAATCTCATCCGCAAACGCATTGCCACGACCAACATCATCCGTCACCTTACGGTGTGCACTACATTTAATAATCGCCACCTGCTTGGGCAATGTAAGTGCATCCAAAAGATCATTCACGAGCTGTCCGTGCTGAATCTTCTTACCATGCGATGTCATAAAACCTCTCTCTCTCCACAAACGTCCGAAGCTATGTGCCACGCCAAATGCGTATTGGCTGTCAGTAAACACATTCACCCGTTTCCCTTTCGACAACACACACGCTCTAGTCAAGGCAATCAGCTCTGCCGCCTGAGCAGAATTCTGATTCAATCTCGCACTTTCCACAACAGTATTCAATGTCACCACAGCATACGCAGTCGTTACATCGCCATTCGGCAACTTAAAACACGACCCATCCACATACAAAGTCCCCTCGGGATCTTCCAATGGAGTATTTTTCAGGTCAATACGACCTTTTGTTTCCTCCTCCGTTCGTAAGTAGCAGTCATGAGGTGCTACTTCATCTGATTCCATACTAATTGGCAACAAAGTCGCCGGATTCAGGACGTTGCAACGTTTTATTTGAATGTGACTTGCCAAAAGCGTCAACTCATAACCAGACAACCTCGCACTCGTCAGGTGTTGAGTTTTCGTACGATTCAAAAGAGTGTCAACTGCATGCGGAACCATCACCGTAAGCATATTATCCATGACCAATCCTGCAGATTGTCGGATGGACACCGCAGCTGCCGCTGTTGCTCTCAAACAACTCGGCAATGCTCTAGCTACCGGATCCAAGGTCGAGGAAAAATATGCACATGGACGTTGCTTACCGCCGAATTGTTGCGTCAAAACACTCAACGCACAACCTTCTCTCTCGTGAACGTATAGTGTAAACGGCTTACTGTAGTCAGGAGTACCTAACACAGGAGCCGAACACAACGCATCACGCAATTCAGAAAAACTTTTCTGACATTCTTCTGTCCATGGTAAAGGAGTTGGAACATCCTTGCACGTAAGAGCCACCAATGGTTTCGCTAGCAATGAAAAATTGGGAATCCATTGCCTGCAGTATGACGTGATACCTAAAAAGGCACGCACATCTCTCTGAGTTGTTGGCACAGTCATTCGAGCAATCGCTGCAATTCTCTCTGGGGTCAACCTTCTTCCCTGCTTTGACAATAAGTGACCTAGATAGGTTACTTCTTGACAACATTATTGTAATTTAGAAGGCAACACCTTATGATGTAAGTCACAGAGATGTTGCAACAACGACACCGTAGCAGTTTTGCAAACGTCCTGAGTATCTGCAGCCACCAATAAGTCATCGACATATTGGATCAAGGCCGCACCAGCCGGCAACACAAACGCATCTAGTTGGCCCTTCAAGGCTTGACTGTATATAGATGGACTTTCACAGTAGCCCTGAGGAGCGCGTTTAAACCTGAAGCTGCAGCCACCAAGAGAGAAACCAAAAAGGTCTCTACTTTCCTCAGCAATCGGAATGCTGAAGAAAGCATTCTTCAAATCGATCACCGAGAACCAAGATGCAGAGGCTGGAATCAGAGTCAGTAGAGCCGTAATGTCAGGCACCACAGGGAACTGAGGAATCACAATTTTATTCACCTCCCGTAAATCGATAACAAAACGATAAACAGGTGGTTTTGATGGATCAGTGCATTTCAAGATTGGCAGTACAGGGCTATTGCACACGTTTCCCCGAGTCTCCTCGATAACATCTTTCTCGATCAAATCGTAAATGATCGCTAACAGCGCTCGCTCACCATCAAGGGAGATACGATACTGGGGAATACGTGGCAATCGCACATTCGATTTCAAATAAACAACATAAGGGGAGATGTCAAGCAGGCCCACGTCATTGGGACCTGTTGCCCACAAAGATGCAGGAAGAGAACTCAATTCCGGTGGAAGCCTATCGAGAGACAAGTACATAGGAGAGACAACTCTCTCACCCAACGTAAGCTTTACTCCCGCAGGAGAACAATACAAAGTCGCATACAGACATTTTAGCAAATCCAGGCTCAAAAGATTTTCACCACAACCAGTAGTCAAAATCAACGGAGCTTTCAGCTCATGTGGCCCAATTGTAAGGGGCAAAGGACGAGAAACCGGATTGCTAACAGGGGCGCCAGAGAATCCAATGGAAACATTTGTTAAGCCAGACAAAGGTGCGCCAGGGAGTTTCGAATGCATGATGGAACTTTTTGCTGCACCAGTGTCCAACAGAAAAGGCTCAACGACGCCCGAGGTGGCAACTGCGACGTAAGGCCCTCTCTGATCAACCGGAACTGATACTACTCCCTCTCCTTGTCTATGGCTGTCCTAGTAATTACCGTCGTCAGCATCCTGATCGACGTAGTAATCGTCCACATTGGACTGAGCAGATCGCCCTTGCGACGATCCACGCTGATCGAAACAATTATTAGAGTCAGAAGTATTGTTGGAACGATCGGTTTGAACACCGCGACCTCTTCCACGTGATGTCTGTTGAGAACCACCACAACCTCCTCTAAATGAATTACCATTATTACGATCAAGCAAAACAGGACAATCGAACTTCAAATGACCCTCTCCCCTACAATAGGCACACTGATTGTACCCCAACCAAGACCTCTGCGAAGAAGAATCATTCCGCGATTGTGACCTATTAGACTGAGACTGCGATCTATTCCGTTGTTGCGAATCATTCTGATTCGAACGTGGAGGATACGCTTGCTGCAATAACACCTTAGTTTTGAGTTATTTCGTCTTCTTATCGGCACGATCATTCTCCTCTTTCTATCTATTCTCATAATATTGGGCCGTGGCCACTATTTGAGCAGAAGTGGAAACAGCCCACGCACTTTATGAATTTCGTAATTTATTGCTTAGGTCAGGCAACAAATTTGAGACAAACTTATCCACAAACAATCGCTGACCTCCCTCGGTACCCATATCTTGACCACTGTGATCAATAAAAGCCTCCTCAAATCTCGTAAAGAAATCAGAGACACTCTCATCCTTCTTTTGTTTGCAAGCGGACAGTTTGTCCCAATTCACCTTCATAGCTGGCATAAGCGTCTTCATCAGAGTGATAATTCTCTGAGGCAAAGCCGTAATTAACTGGTCAGGCTTGGCCCCACCAACTTGTAAAGCGTCAGCAGCCCGCAATGCATTCCAATCACCGCCTAGTTCCGCCGCATGGTCTTCCTGTCGAATCTTTGCCCATACCGGTTGCGGTACGACATTACCAAACAGCATATCGATATCGGCAAGATTCATTATCGTAGCATCCACAAGCTGTGATAATTCTTTATAATACCCTGCAGGATTTTTGCGAGGGTCAGGCAAAGATTGCTTTACCTGCAAAACTTCCGACCGTTTCCATGGAAGATGTATCCACACTCTCTGAAAGTACGGCAGGACGATAGGAACGGCATTAGCATCACCTGGCATCCACACTGGTGGAACTTCGCGCATGGGATACTGACCAGTCGCTGAAAGCGGCCCTTCAATGTCTTCTAAAAACAATGCTCGAGGCATTACAGAAGGACGAAGAGACAACAACTGCTCGACAGCACGTCGAACATTGCTAGCCACCATTATTCCGCTCGCAAACTGGAGCTGGAGATTAGTGAGAGCAGTTAGTACATCATCAGATGCATCAGCCGATATTAAGTCACGTAAATGCTTACACATTTCTTCGAACACGAACCTTTGTGTCGGTACATTGAATTGACAAAACGTATCAAGCACTGCACGTGGAGGATTTCTAAGGGGGTATTTCATCCAACCCATCGCCATATTATACAGCGAGTCACGTTCCCTACCACCGGGAAGTTGACTTCGTCTTTGAGGCCCGTCCGAACAAGCGGACTCAAGAATAGGTCCAAGAGAATTAAAGAAGTTAGCAGCAACAGAAGGAGTACGACGTCAAACAGATGGAGAAGTAGAGTAACTCAACGGGGTAATAAGAGAAGCGTCAGAAACAGAAGAGACGGCAGGAGTAACCAGAACAGTAGGAGCAGCGGGAGCAGGAGTATGAGGAAGTACAGGTGGAGGAGCAGTAGGGACGGAAGCAGGTAGAGGAGCAGGAACGGGTTGAGGAACAGGGACAGGTTGTGGAACAGGAGCAGGAGGGATCACAGGAGCTACAGTACCCTGTGCGTACGGAGGTGGTGACTTCAAAAGATAGGACAACAAGGGGTCCTCTACTGATTCCTCCTTCTTTTCCGTCATACCCGTCGGTAAGGCGGGGTAACACTTATCTACAGACATACGCTGCAATCTATCGAAAACTTCCTTTTCCTTTTCCTCCTTATCTCGCTGGAACTGCTCTGCTTTTCTTACCGTGGTAACAACTCCTTCTCTTTGATTACGTTTAATCTGTCTGATTTCTCTCTGTTTGGCTTCTTTACGCCACAACCGAAAGGAATCAAACATGGCCGGCCTTGCTTTTCTCTTAAACAATTTAGCTTCAAGATTGTCTAGAATCGGGGTCTCAAAACTACCATGAGGTGGCCAACTAAGGACACCGCCTTTTTTAGTATGCGAACCCAACACTCATTGAATGTAATTGGACCTAAACCGTGCCTACTGTACAGCTCATAAGTTGGAGTTCCAACCGGAGGTATCGGACACGAGTCCTCCAGTCGGGAATCCGCACCACAACCCTTAAAGCAACGAAACAAAGTACTACAGCCAGGCATCGTGCACACTAACCGAGTTTCACAAACGTCAAGGGTTACGGGATTACACTATATCCCAGCAATGAGCAAAAACCCTCGGTTTTTGGCGACTGCAGACGTCAAATATCACAACAAAGAACAAAGTACTAAGAACCACAAATGCAATGGAACCATGCAACAACTAAGCACCCACAACAAAGGACTCTGGGAGCGACCCACAAATACTTAACTCAAAGATCGATGGCGTCACCAGGAAGGCCCGTCAATCGTCTCGCTGTACCAAGGTCTACGCCAGGCGCCAAAACAGGTCTACAGTCAGGGCAGCAGTCCGTCGCAGCCATCAGGAGGCGGGGATCTTCGCGGGAAAAGTCGTCGGGCCACTTGTTTCGACAACAGGATCGATGAAGCGGGGTGCACCTTCCCTCGGAGATTTCACACAAAGTTCCTCACGATCGTTGGGCTTGGACCGGTACCACTGATGCAGCCCCACAATGGGCGCCAACTGAAGGACTGGGTTAATTTAAGACCCAGCGGTGCCAGGAATAACACCTGAAACCTTCGTGGGTTACCTGTTCCGGCGTACAAATAACAGAGACACGGGACACTTCCTTCGGCGTCAAAGATTTAAGGTTTATTTACTGCAGGGAACACAGAAGTCACAGGAAATACAACAAGTGTAGGTTCGAGGAGTCTGATTCGACTTGCCTCTGTGGGTCGCTCCTTTTATACAGTTTTCATGCATAAAATATCATAGTACACAAAGGTTTACAACTCGGTTCCCATCGTAAACACCATAAGGGGTTGCTTTCATGTATTCAAGGCCCGGAACATAAGTACAGAAACGTTTGGTAGCTCACAACAGTAAAAACCGGTCTTCCCACCATTAATACATTCCAATCAGCAGTAAACAGATCGAAGAAGGAACAGAAACAGGTGCGGAGGAAGACAGAAACAGTGGGGAGATCGGAAAGGGTGTAAAAGGGGTGGTATCAGGGAACACGAGCTGCGGGCATCAAAGGGACGTGCCTAATGAGATGCATAACTAAGACAATAGTCCGGCACGGCAAGATGAGCCTCGAGCGGGGCCAGCTGCCTTGCAGTGTCATCCCCCTCATCATAAAGTCACTTTCAAAGGAAATGTGTCTTCCGCAAGAGCTTGGGAATCCCAGGGTCGCGAAGCGGACAGCGTCCGTTCGCTGGCTACTTGAGGGCAAGAAACAAAATGGATGCCGTATCTAAGATGGAACCCGTGGGTAAAAAGGAAGAAACCCACGAAACAAACGAACGGTTTAAGATAGTACAGCGAAAACGCGTACACCCACTAAACTTGTCATTTGCGGTTCATAGATACCAGACTCGACCATATTCGTGCGAGTCGAAAACACCACTTACGATCGTCACGGAACCTCAAAGTTATCATCGATATTAAGAATCCTATATTCATACAGGACATTAGTAAAACAGAGTTGATGTCAAGATTTTTAAATGTCGCCGAAAATGAAAAAGATAGAAGCGCCGGCATAAATCTACTGTTGTTTCCTATTGTGAACTCCCACTTAGTAGGGGCTTACTACGCTATTTAACAATGGTGAGAAGCGTACAACAGAGATTTTATTTAACTAGATTGAGGATGGGTCTAATACATTATTTAGTTGCATTTCCAAAAATGGATAAATGGCATCATAAATTACCAAATTATTCCTGCGATTGAAAATCCAAACAAACCACATTGCATTTCATTATTTTTTGTAGCTTTTATAAAGATATGCGGAAATCAGTTTTAAAACCCCTTTTTAATCACTATGCTTTTAACTTCATATGCAGTCTGGAAAATGTGAAAATTATTAATGCCGTCTCTCTTTTTGTACACCTCACAATTAGTAAAAGAAAAGACTATTCATACTTAGATGCATTGTTTTATGAAAACCACCATGAACTTTATTAGTCCAGTTTCTTGTTCCAAGTTAGGAGGTGGAATTTGCACTTTCTATAACCCAATGTATTCCTATGCATTAGCACTTTATACCCCCTGTATGTACACTTTGTAACTTGATTAATATGAATATTATTAATTTTTAAAACAATGATATTGTTGCATTTTGTGTACTTGAAATTATTTTATGCATTAGTATCTGCTCTACCTTTAAATATTATTGATGAGCTTTTAAACTGATAAAATTGTTAAAATTGCATACCTTTTTATGATATATTGTAGAAATGTATGTTGTTTAGTATGCTTTTATAGTGGTATTTGTTGCCCCGAATAAAGCTAATTTGTTTGTTTGACTACATGTGCAAACACCGATGTTAACAATGTCAATCACTTTGGTTTTAAACATGATTTTTCACAAGATAGGATGAGGAAACACTTTTCCAGTTGATACTGTCATATATATTACCAATTGGTGGTCGCCAGTAGGTAGTTAAAGTTTGAAACTTGTTTCTATTCAAAAAGCGTTTTTTCTTTTGACAATATCTTTGGCGCCATTAGAAGAATGCTTGTGAAACTTTCAAAACAATGGTCTGCTCAGGTAAGCTCCAATCTTGAAAGTTTTGGGGTGATTTGTCAAGCGGGGGCAGAGTCCCAAATGCATTTTCTCCATGTTAATTCCCATAGGAAACTTTAGACAAGGGTAACTGCTGAATGAAATAAAAACAAATATTTCAAAAAGGTAGCTCTTGGTTCAGTAATCGACCTTTTTTTAAATGGTTTAAATCCGTTCAGTAGTTCCTGAGAAACATATATTTAGAAATATTAGTATCTAGTGACTGCGGTGGATCCGCGAACCCTCCCGATCTTGAGCTTGACTCTGATTGGCTGGCAACACTTCAAACCAAGAAGTGTTGCAGCAAACTTGTGACTCAGTTGAACCAAGCCACAAGAAAAAGGTGAAAAAACAAGAAAAGGGGGCAGTGTAGAAACACCCTGACCTTCTATGACTGCTCAGGGGTTCCCACAGGGAAACTGAGGGCCAAAAAAGAGTTAAAAAAAACTTTTTGGCAGGATTCGTGTGGGTCTGCTAATCCCACCAGAAAGAAAGAAAAAAATGTAGCGCAGTCTCCAGCGCTTTGTTTAATTAAGCCCCTGGGCCGGCCAGGTCACAGGCGCAATGTCAAAATACCCATGGGGCCCGGCAGCGCCGAGGATCACCACCACCCTGGGGCTTTGTTTACCATATGTGGGGGCACGCAGCCTCCTGATGCCCCAGGGACTGCCACATACTTGGGGCTTTCTTTTAAACAAAATGCATGGTGGGGCTCTTGCCCACCCTTAGCTGCCCTGGGGACTGCCATCTTCCTGGGTATTTTAATATTTAATTGACTTGGAACCTCGCCCCCGCAGTCCCAGGGATGCCACCTCCCCGGTGCTTTTAAAACAAATTATTAAGGAGCAGGGAGCTTCTGCCCCCCACACTGTCCACCTCCCCGGGGCATTAATTAATTAAAAACCCTTGGCCATGGGGACCACAACCTCCCTGGGGCTTTAAACTTGATGGGAGGGGTGCCTTTCATGGCCCTGGGGACTGCCACCCCCCCCCCCCCGGGCTGGCTCAGCAATGTCCTGCGGTGCCCACCCCGGGACAATGCAGTTTGGGGGCACTGCTCCCACCCTGCCATAGGGGGAGGGATATTATAGGGGGCAGAATATTATATTTTGGAGGGGGGCCATGTGGCCTCCCTCCAAAATATAAAGAAAAGGCACGTCAAGCCCCGAGGGATGGAGTCCTTGGAGCCAAAAGTGACTCCCTCTGCCCCCATCCATAAAAAAAAGTGTTAGCTGGGCCCCAAGGGATGGGGTCCCTGGGGCCAAAATCGGCATGGAAAGGGGGGCCACATGGATCACTCCCCTTTAAAAAAAATAATAAACTAAGGCCTAGCCCTGGGGGTATGGAAATGAGCCTTTTTAGGGGCCCACTGGTGCAGGTGTTCACCCTTATCTGTCCACTGGTCCTTAAACCAACATATAGAATTTGGCACTGAAGCTGGAATATCAAGTAACAAGTTTATTAATAACTTATGAGTGGGACTACATCAATACACCACCCTCGGGCACTGTATGAGGTAGTTCAAGGAATACAGAAACCAAGGGCCTTTTATACCCTATTTACCTGCTGAGTAAGCATGGAGACTCGAAGAGGAGGTACAGGCATATATACAAATAGTTATTGACTAACATGGGCAGACAGAAATTGCTTGGTCAACAAAGTGGGAACAGAACTGCTTATGTCAGCTGAAACAGCCTGACAGTTACATTCTAAAACAGGTACATTCTAGCAGCTACAGGTATTTCTGAGCATGCACAGTGCTTTGGCTCAGTACTGAAGGAGTTAACTACAGTTGATGACTCAAGCAAAATAGAAAGACAAGCAATAGTGAAGATTGCAGAATCACATGGCTAAAACATAGCTAATGCAAATGGATGCCACAAACAAAATGGTTCAGCTTATGCTAACGGTAATTCCTGCGATTTCCACAGATAGTCCTTTTAGCATTAGCTGAATACATCGCTATGAAATAGAGGGAACATGAAGGTTATTACTTGTATCCACTAACATCAGTTAACTAATCTCTTGATCAGTTACTAGTCGGGCACTTATATTCGAAAACATTTTGTTTAACATTATTTTGATAGACATTCTGGTGTTCTTCTTTATGAGGGCTATAGTATCAATGATAGGTTCGGGCAGAGTAGTATTTATCAAAGTGTGCACAACATTTTTTTCCTGCAGACCAAACAGTATTCCAAATATGAATACAATAATTGTCACAATAACAATCTTTGTTTTGTGGGACCAGGAGGACCAAACATAGCCATTGGAATTAGGACTAGGAGCCGCAAAGGGCTGTTCCTTCTCAAAAATGGGACAACCAAAGGGCTACATTGCTAACAAAAAAGTACTTGGGAAATTGAAGCCACTGTACGACCAACTAGAGGGGAGTCTTCTTCCTTTGTCTGTCTGAGCCTCACAGGCAGGCTCTTATTGTTCATCCAGTGTTCACTTCTCCCACGGTGGAGCTGCACAACTTGCAATCCAGATAAACAATCACAACCCAGGCTAAGTAAAAAGTTTCTTCTTACAGGATAGGGCAATTACCCTTCAGGGGAAATACCCTCAATGATCCTGTCCAGTGTCTCAGGCAGTGCACCAGTATTCTTAATTTTAATTTTAATGTAACAGGCACCAGAGACACATCACCTGTACCCTAAACTCAAGTCCTTCCTTAACTCCTGTGTTGCTCCACTGGCGCACTGATCTTTCGCCGGGCCATAGATTGCACCTTGTAAGCCCAGGTACCTCCTTATCAACAAACACAGGTACAGACTTGCTTTCACTTGGGGACATGAACTCAGAGGCCTGATGCACAGATCCAAAGCAACCCTTGTTTCAGAGGGGGTCACCTCAGGCTAAACCTTCTTGCTCTTGTTATCGGTCTGTGCCTCTCTCAGCTTCACTGCAGTCCTAGTTGCTAGCAGCACCTTTGCTGGTTCCCTTCACCTAGGCTCCAAGCTGGACTTGCGCTGAATCCTCAGGCTGGATCTGATGTCCTGACCCCTCTGGCAATGATTGTAGGGCAGGAGATATCTGTTAGTGAACAGAACAGAAATCTTTAGACACAATATACAAATAATCAATCAAAAGAGGATATTATATGTCAGAAACACCCCTATATTATTCATCTGAGGAACCTCAGAGAAAAGGAATTTCAAAACAACTATTCTTTTTCATGATACAGCTTCTACTTCGTGAACTTTCACTATTGTGCAAATCTGTAGACACCTCTAAAATTATTTTCCTTGCATAAGAACAATCATGTTTTGCCCTTTATGACCATGCTCTCATAATATAGGTGTAGTGGGAAACACAAAAACTATGAATGTTATAGAGATCCATATTACATGAATAACTGATAAATTAAACATAACCTAATAGGTACATGAATTTTCCAGCAGAACTTGTTTATGGCAGACAAGAAAACAAGCAAAAGACCATTGTGTTCTTAAAAATGTGTGCTAAGGGCATATGGGCTTCTTTCCTAGCATTGTGAACCATATGTATCATACTTTTCATTATCGGAGCCATGTAATATAATATTCAGGGGAGAAATCTATTCACCGACTTATGTAGTGCTGTAATAACATCAGCAATAATGGTGTTGCCACCTGGGAATTTTGAATAAAATCCTCCAACATATAGTTCCCCTTAAAGGTCAAATAAGGGAACATCGGTCTATTCTGCCCATCCTTTCATCCTTATCTAGTTCCAATTTGATGAGTTTGCACACAGGATGGGCAGTAACATGGCATGTGTATTTATTCATTTTGTTAATTCTAACAATTTGTTCAAACAGTATTACTTAATAGCCAATTAGACTTGCACTGGTGAGGTGCTTTGTCTCTATTTATCCAAAAACATATTCACAGCATTCTGTGAAATGGATGACTAAAGCGAGCCCAACCATTTGTCTCATGGCCACTCCTAGACAGCTTAGACAGGCTCAAAAAAGAGAGAGAGAGAGAGAGAGAGAGAGAGATAGCATAACAACAAGCTGCCCTGCAAACTTGTCATGCAGAATAGCTCACAATACTAACAATTATACATGTACGAAGCATAAAAACCAAAGAAACACAGCGTGTTACTTAATTTTGCTCACCCTTAATTTGACCAGGAGCTACTCTCCTACCCCCCTTCGACAGTAGGTAATCTAAGCAGGTGACTTCCTGTCGACAATATTTACCTCCTTTGGCAGCTGGGCACAAACAGACTTGTAGGAGGTAAATAGCTAGGGGAATCCATACAAAAGAGGCCATATCCAATACTATTGAACTGTTCCACTTTGTAAATTTTAGTGTACAAGCATATTGAGCTAAGTAAAAAAGATGAATCTAATAATCAACTACCAATACTTTTAACTATTGTACTGTCTAACATGATGACGCATGAAGGCGAGCCTAATTTCATTGCTTCCTTATCTTAGCCCTGGCACAGTATTCTTAAGTTAAAACCATTATTTCTGTATGCATGGCAGAGCTGTTCTCTGCATATGACCCACAGACACTGCTGCCCCATGATAACGTTATTCAGTAGGACAAACCCCACGCTGCATATCTCCTACACTATTATTATTTCTCAAGAAAACAGTGATATCCCCATCTGCTCTTAACAGAATATGCAATATTTCCTTAAGCTAATGTTACCTAAAACAGATCTGTGGTGTCCAATCTTGTCCCGGGAAGGCTTAGTCAAGCCCAGAAGTTCTTTGCAACAACTAAGTAAATTCTTCCATTTCTTAAATGTAGTCAAATTACTAATTATGGTAGCCTAAATATTATTAACATGAATTGAGAATTAATTTGACCATAATTTTCCTAGGCACATTGTAGCTTCAGACATCATTAGAGCAAAGTTTATATTACCTGTAGTGTTTTATCCTACAATGTTAGAATCAGGAAATGTAATTAATACAAAGGAATTAATTTGTTAAACTACTCTTCAACATTACCAGCAGGTATTATATCTATGTTTTTCCTATTCAGAACAAGTGGCACTGGAGTGTGCGTTTGCTTAACACGTGTTATTTGCTGAAGACCACAAAAGAAGCAAATCTGCTGAAAAGGAATACATTCCCTGTTCAATCAAATACAGCCATGTTTATGTATGTACTTGTATTATTATTACAAGGGCTATAGACTAAATGTACAACTTGCATTTAAACAAGTATATATTGTAGGCCCCTAAAAGTGGAAATCACACACTGTCACAGTGGCTAACTTCAGCAAAAAAAAAAAGTTCCAAAACTCACTGCGTGGACATTTTGCTTTCAGTAGTGCTGGTCAGTTCCAAATACAGAATTTGGCCTCTGACCCTTGAACCTGTTGTCCCCTGTCTGAGCAAGGCTATTTCCATGTGGCCTTTACAATTCAAAGTAACTCCTGAAAAGCATGACTAAAGGGCATCCCTGATCCGTGGCTGTGTGCTGACAATTCAAAGGTAGGATGTAACTTTTCCTCTTTATATTTTTTTATTCTTGTGCACTGTGCATTCTAGCACCTAAAGAACTAGCTGAAAATGTTAGTTTTCATCATGCCATAATGCACCCAGAGTTCTTGTGTTGAAGGCTTGCATTGTAATTCACATGTCTGTACAGCTACTCTTTGCATAACGTTTAATAGACTTTGTATTTGACACTGCAGCCATTAGGCATACTACATCTTAAGTTTGTCACTAAGAGACAGTAATATTGCCATTGTGAGAGAAACTAATACTCTCCTTTTTAATTTGAATGCACAATATATTTAACCATTTAAACATTGAAATCTTAAAGCACACTTTGCACAGGGTAATTTTCTACATTGCTAAATATTATCACATTTTCACAATAGTGTTATTAGACATTATAAAAATCATGATAATGCAAAAACAATTTTAGTGCAATGACTTTTAACAATTTTTTTCATGTAATCATTTTCTTTGTATAATTATTACTAACCGTTTTGTTGTTTCTACATATGAAAAGCAAGCCTCATTCCTTTCCTTTTGGCTTTAAATGCATTTATTTAGAACACTTACAAAACTTATTTTGAAACTAAACACAGAAGCATTACTGAAACAGAGAAAGGTTTTCTCATTTTTTTAAAAGCAGTAATTATTTACCATCAGATCCATAGATGTAATTTTTAGGAAAAGCAGGAAAGGAAGTCCTGACTTTTATCCTTTCTATCTTATCCACAATAATGAAGCTGTATTTCTAACTTTCAGAATTAGTAGTTTTTCTAGGTAAAGTTAGTTTTAACAATATATAACTCTTGCTATACTCAAAGGTCTCAAAGCACTTTATTTGTTGTGAGATAAAATGTTCTCTTTTTATATTGAGTGCTAGGCAATTCTGCTTCGAGTTTTGTGGCAACATAATAATTGAATGTTCACACATCTATACTTTGTTACTGCTTTTACTTCCCATAGTAGTGTGCAGCTATGTAACATATTTTATATAATTCATTCTTTAAAATGTAAAGTGTAATTCTTCCAATGGAATCTGTAGAACACAATGACGACAATAAACCAAATTTAGATAATGCCAGACATTTTCAAGAAGGGGCCACACACTTATAACACACAACACAGTTTGCAAATGCAAGCCATCCTTACACAAAGAGCACAGTTGCTACTCACTCAAGCAAGTACTTCACAAGCATTACCACCGGTGTCAGTCCACAAACCTCTTAGACACTCAAACACAAAATCAACCCACAAATCAACAAAAACAAGACGCAGTCCACAGACTGTCCTCAAACCAAATCAACCGTAATTCATATTTACAAACAAAAGAGATCTCAAAAGTAGTCCAGAGACTGCACCAAGACAAGTAAACAGCCCAAAGACTAATCCATGTTACAAATATCATAAGGAGAAAAGTCCCCAAATTTGTACACAATCAAACATATAATATTTTTAAAATCAAATGACCTATTTACTAGCCATCATTGATCAGGATCCTTTTTTGTATATTTGTGCCATAGTGTACTATACATTATGGAAGAAATACCATATTTAATATACATAAACCTATTAAGTGTTCCCTCTAGGGGAGCTGGCTGATTACTTTCTAGATCCATATTGGTACCTCCAAGACAGCAACACATTCTACAAAGTGTGCTAAGAGCAGGCATGCCAAAAATATTATCATAAAATATAATATTATAGTCAAATAGTATTTATCCCAAGTATAAAAAGTAGAGACACAAATCTCCTCATTCCCTGCTTTTGTTTATTGCAATAAATAAAGAAATAAAACTAGAATCTTGGCCAAGCAAATCCAAAATCAAGAGTGCCACTACAGTGACCTCAGCAAAGTAGACAGGCTCTGGCCCCAAACCTTTTCCAAAATATACCGAATTACAGGTTGGTCTGGCAGAGTGTTCGCAAACACTCTGTGTTTTTATCAAATCATAAGGCATGCATATTACAGGGGTCTGCAGACCCATCCAAAACAAGATAGGGTAAAACCCCCAAGCCTTTGCAAGAAGAGACCGAATTACCAAGTGGCCTGGCGGAACACTCAAGAGCGGTCCGTATCTCTACTTACGAATTTTACTAAATGACAAAAGTCTCCAGCCTTCCCCTGCCAAGTTCTGGGTTGACCTAATGGTCACGGCAATACTCATGCCACAAGAGATCTCAGTCTGGACCGGCCATGACCTGGAGGGTCAGATTAGGAAAACCGGAAAGCATGTAGGTCTGCAAAGGCAAAGGGTCTCCTCGTGCAGGGTACCTCCTCAGTACATTCCATTCCTCCATCAAGACCATTCTTTCGGATGGCCCTCTCTCCGAAGAGTCCTTATTCAGGCACCTATTTGTGGAAATTAGCCTTTTTAGGGGCCCACTGGTGCAAGTGTTCACTCTTATAGTCCACTGGTCCTTAAACCAACATATAGAAATTGGCACTGAAGCTGCAAAATCAAATAACAAGTTTATCAATCACTCATGAGTGGTAATACATCAATACAACACCCTCGGGCATTGTATGAGGTAGTACAAGGAATACAGAAACCAAGGGCCTTTTACGACCTATTCACCACTGTGTAAGCATGGAGACTCGAAGAGGAGGTACCAGCATATACAGGAATAGTTATTGACTAACATGGGCAGACAGAAATTGCTTGGTTAACAAAGTAGGAGGGGTAACAGAACTGCTTATGTCAGTTGAAACAGCCTGACAGTTACATTCTAAAACGGGTACATTCTAGCAACTACATGCCTTTCTGAGCATGCGCAGTGCTCTGGCTCAGTTCTGAAGAAGTTAATTACAGTTAATTACTCAAGCGAGATAGAAAGGCAAGCAACAGCAAAGACAGTAGAATCACATTGCTAACACATGGCTGATGCAAATGGATGCCACAAACAAAATAGTTTCAGCTCATGCTAAAGGTAATTCCTGAGATTTCCACAGGGAGGTAGGGGGCCCCATGGTCATAATCAGCCTCGGGGAGTGGGGGGGAGGGGAGGCGCGCTCCGCCTGCCCTTTTTAATAATCTTTTTATTCCTTAAATTGCCCGGGGGATGGGGTCCCTGGAGCCCAAAAGATTCAAGGGAGGGGGGCCACATAGCCCCCTTCCTAATATAATTTTTTTAAAAAAATAGCAACTTGCCGGAGGCCCTGCCCCCTCCCTGCACCACTCTGCAAATACATCTCCTGGTGCATTCTGGGTTGGGGATGAAGTCCCCTTCACTGGTGAGGGTCCTTTGGGGGCAAATAACACACCAGGTACCCCCAGTAAGCCCCACACAGTGGGATTGCTGAGAGGTGGTAGGTGGCCATGCCACTTTTTACACCACTTTGGAAATATGCCTCTTGACGTACTGCTGGTGGGGCGATGAGGTCCTCTTGTGTCCTGAGGACCTCAGGACTGAAGTGAACTTCATCCCCCAAGCAGCAGTGCACTAGGGGGCGTGTCTGCACCGTGGTGTAATACGGGGGAATGGCCTCTGACCACTCTCAGCAATCAAGCTGTATGGGGCTTACTAGAGGGAACAGGAGGGCTAGTTGGCCCCCAGGGACCCTCAGGAGGCAGGTAAGGGGACTTCATCGCCTAACCAAGAGCGTGCCAGGTGCTATGTTTGCAGAGTGGTGGAGAAAGGGGGCGTAGCCTGTGCCCACCGCTCAGCAATCCCACTGTGTGGGGCTTAATGGAGGTAACAGGTAAGCTTGTTGGCCCCTAAGGCCACCCAGCAGCGAAGGGGACTTCAATCCCCATGCAAGAATGCGCCAGGAGTGCTATTGTAGAGTGGTAGGCAAAGCGTGTGTGGCCGCTATCGGAAATTAGCAATCCTGCTGTATGGGATTTACTTGAGGTAATAGGATGGGTAGTTGGCCCTGAAATATGTCCTTGGGGGCCAACTACCCTCCTGTTATCTCCAATAAGTCCCACACAGTGGGCTTGCTAAGAGGCCTTCAGAGGACAAGCTACCCTTTCTCCACCACTCTGCAAACGTGCCTCCTGGCACACTACTTGTTGGTGGATGAAGTCTACCTTACTCCTGAGGGACTTTGTGGGCCAAGAAGTTCTCATGGTACCTCCTGTAAGTCCTAAGCAGCGGAGTTTCTGAGCGCTGGTTGGTAGGGCCAGCCCCCTTTCTACACCACTCTGCAAACGCGACTACTAGTTAAAGAACCATTTGCAATGTAATAGGTTTCGCATTTGCAAGAGTTAGAGCTATTGGCATTGTAAATGCAAAAGTTTTTTAATGTTTTTAGTGGAGTGGATGTACGTTGTGTGTAGTTGAATTTATGTGGTATGTTGTGCGGTGAAATGTGTATAGAAAGTATGTGGTATTTAGTGTATAGGAATTATGTAGAGTGGGTTATGTGTTATGGAGAGTAATTATGTGGTATTTTTGTCTGTATTGTGGAGTGGTAACCTCAGGTTTAGTTTTCCTCATTTCCATAGAAGCTAAAATATAAACTTGATGAGACAAAAAAAGAAGGAACCAGTGAGGAGCATGTCTGGACCTAGTCAGAGGTATGAACAAGACCATTGTAATTATATGACTATTTGGCTGCACCGAATTTTGCATAATTATACATTTTCTGCAATTGCCACAAAACCCATCATCTACTGCATAATCTGCAGATTGAACAAAAAATAGCTTGTTTCCAGCTCAACTGGCTCAAACTTTACCAAAAATGCAGCGACAAGTTTTAAAGCATGGTGGAAGGCCCTTTGCAAAGCTGGAATGGTCACCTGATACTTATTGCTAAATGTGAGTGTTAAATTTGGTATTAATGGTGCGCAAACCAATCTTGCTTCATTCTGCGCCTCTTTTGCCTCTTTCTGTATTTCTTTTGATTCTTTCTGTACCTTTCTTTCTTTGTCTGCACTTCTCTTGCCTCTTTCTGCACATCTCTCCTTCTTTCTACATCTCCCTTCTTTCTGCACCTCTCTTGCCTTTTTCTGCACTTCTCTTGCCTCTTTCTGCACCTCTGTTGCTTTATACTGCACTTTTCTTGCTTTTCTCTTCATCTCTTCTTTCTTTCCGCACCCCTGTTGCCTCTTTCTGCAACCCTCTTCCATCTTTCTGCACCTCTCTTGCCTCTTTCTCCACCCCTGTTCCCTCTTTATGCACTTCCCTTGCCTTTTTTTGTAACTCTATTAGCTCTTTCTGCACTTCTATTTCCAATTTTGGAACACCTCTTGCCTCTTTCTGCACCTATGTTGCTTCTTTCTACACTTCTATTGCTTCTTTCTGTACCTCTCTTGCTTCTTTCTGCTCCCCTATTGCCTTTTTCAGCACCCCTCTTCCCTCTTTCCGTACCTCTCTTGCGACTTTCTGTATGCCTCTCTTTACACCCCCGTCCCTTTTTATGCACCTCTCTTGCCTCCTTCTGTACATCTCTTACCTCTTTTTGCTCTTTTCTTGCCTCTTTCTGTATGGTTGTTGTTTTTTCTACACTTCTCTTGCATCTTTCTGCACCTCTCTTGCAAATGTCTACACCCCTGTTGCCTCTTTCTGCACTTGTCTCCCCACTTCCTGCACATCTCTTGTCTCTTTGTACACCTCTCTTGTCTATTTGTGCACCTCTCTTGCCTACTTCTACACTTCTGTTATTTCATTCTGTACCTCAGTTGCTTTTTTTCTGCACTTACTTTGCCTCTTTCTGCACCTCTGTTGCTTCTCTCAGCACTTCTCTTGCTTCTTTCTGCACCTCTCTTGCCACTTTCTGCACTTCTGTTGCTTCTTTCTGTAGTTCTCTTGCCTATTTCTGCACCTCTGTTGCTTCTTTTTGAACTTCTCTTGCCTCTTTTTGCACCCCTCCTGACTCTTTCTGCACCTCTGTTGGTTCCTTCTACCTTGCTTCTTTCTCTGCCTCTCTTCCCTCTTTCTGCATGCCTCTTTCTGCACCTCTGTTCTTCTTTCTGCACTTCTTTTGTTTCTTTCTGCACCTCTGTTGGTTGCTTCCTTCTGCACTTCTCTTGCCTCCTTTTCTACTGCTCTTGCAAATTTCTACACCCTTCATACCTCTTTATTCACCCCTCTTCCCTCTTTCTGCACCTCTCTTGCCTCTGCCCGCATCCCTGTTCTCTCTTTCTGCACCATGTTTGCCTGTTTCTGCAACTTTCTTGCCTCTTTCTGCAGTTCTCTTGCCTCCTTCTGCACCCCAGTTGCTTCTTTCTGCTCTTCTCTTGCTTCTTTCTGTACCTCTCTTCATACTTTATGGATTCCTCTTGCTTTTTTCTGCACAGTTCTTCCCTCTTTCTGCACACATCTTGCCTCTTTCTGTACCTCTCTTGCATGTTTCTGTACGTCTCCTGCTTCTTTCTGCACTTTTTTTGCTTCTTTCTGGACCTGTCTTGTCTATATGTGCACCTCTCTTGTTTCTCTGTGAACCTCTCTTGCCTCTTTCTTCACTTCTCTTGCCTCCTTCTGCATCTCTGTTGCTTCTTTCAGCACATCTCCTGCCTCTTTCTGTATCCCCTTGCCACTTTCTGCACTTCTGTTGCTTCTTTCTGCAACTCTCTTGCATATTTCGGAACCTCTCTTGGTTCTTTCTTTACCCTTCTTCTCTCTTTCTGCATCTCTCTTGCCTCTTGCTGCATACCTGTTTGCTCTTTCTGCACCTATATTGCCTCTTTCTGCACTGCTCTTGCCTCTTTCTGCACCTCTCTTTCTTGTTCCTGTACCTCTGCTGTGCTTTTTTACACTTCTCTTGCCTCTTAATGCACCTCTGTTGCTTCTTTCAGCACTTCTATTGCCTCTTTATGCACCCCTCTTGCCTTTTTCTGCCCCTCTATTGCTTGTTTCTCCACTTGTCTTGCCTATTCCTGCACCTCTCTTGCTTTTTTCGGCACCCTTTTCCCTCTTTCTGCAGCTCTCTTGCCTCTTTTGCACCTCTCTTTCTTGTTTCTGCATCATTGTTTTGCGTTTCTGCACTTTCATTGCCTCTTTTGGCACCCCTCTTGCCTCTTTCTGCACCTCTGTTGCCTCTTTCTGTACCTCTATTTATTCTTTTTGTACTTCTTTTGTTTCTTCCTGGAAAATCTCTTGCTTCTTTCTGCACCCATATTGCCTCTTATGCATTCTCTTCCCTCCTTTTGTACTCCTCTTTCCTCTTTTTGCATCTCTATTGCTACTTCCTGCACTCCTCTTGCGTCTTTTTGCACCTCTCTTGATCTTTCTGCACCACCCGTGCTTTCTGCACCCCTCTTCCCTATTTCTGCATGTCACTTTCTGCACATCTGTTCCTTCTTTCTGCAGTTCTTTAGTTTCTTTCTACACCTCTCTTGCTTATTTCTGCACTCTTCGTGCCACTTTCTCCACCCCTGTTCCCCCTTTTTGCATCTCTGTTGGTTCTTTTTGCACTTCTCTTGCTTCTTTCTCCACCGCTCATCCATCTTTCTACACCTCTGTTGCTTCTTTCTGCTTTTTTTCTTGCCTCTTTTTGCACACCTAATCCCTCTGTCTGAACCTATCTTGCGTCTGTCTGCACCCCTGTTCTATCTTTTAGCACCTTGTTTGCCTGTTTCTGAAACTTTCTTGCCTCTTTCTGCAGTTGCCTTGCCTACTTCTGTTCCTCTGTTGTTTCTTTCTGCACTTCTCTTGCCTCTTTCTGCACTCCTCTTGCCTCTTTTTGTAACCCTGTTGCTTCTTTCTTCACTCTTCTTGCCTCTTTCTAGACAGTTCTTCCCTCTTTCTGCAACTCTCTTACCTTTTTCTGCACCTCTCTTGCCTCTGCCTGCATCCCTGTTCTCTCTTTCTGCACCATGTTTGCCTGTTTCTGCAACTTTCTTGCCTCTTTCTGCAGTTCTCTTGCCTCCTTCTGCACCCCAGTTGCTTCTTTATGCTCTTCTCTTGCTTCTTTCTGTACCTCTCTTGATACTTTATGGATTCCTCTAGCCTCTTTCTGCACAGTTCTTCCCTCTTTCTGCACACATCTTGCCTCTTTCTGTACCTCTCTTGCATGTTTCTGTACATCTCCTGCTTCTTTCTGCACTTTTTTTGCTTCTTTCTGGACCTTTCTTGTCTATTTGTGCACCTCTCTTGTTTCTCTGTGAACCTCTCTTGCCTCTTTCTTCACTTCTCTTGCCTCTTTCTGCATCTCTGTTGCTTCTTTCAGCACATCTCCTGCCTCTTTCTGTATTCCCTTGCCACTTTCTGCACTTCTGTTGCTTCTTTCTGCAACTCTCTTGCATATTTCTGAACCTCTCTTGGTTCTTTCTTTACCCTTCTCCTCTCTTTCTGCATCTCTCTTGCCTCTTGCTGCATACCTGTTTACTCTTTCTGCACCTCTATTGCCTCTTTCTGCACTACTCTTGCCTCTTTCTGCACCTCTCTTTCTTGTTCCTGTACCTCTGCTGTGCGTTTTTACACTTCTCTTGCCTCTTAATGCACCTCTGTTGCTTCTTTCAGCACTTCTATTGCCTCTTTATGCACCCCTCTTGCCTTTTTCTGTGCCTCTGTTGCTTGTTTCTCCACTTGTCTTGCCTATTCCTGCACCTCTCTTGCTTCTTTCTGCACCCTTTTCCCTCTTTCTGCATCTCTCTTGCCTCTTGCTGCATACCTGTTTGGTCTTACTGCACCTCTATTGCCTCTTTCTGCACCTCTCTTTCTTGTTTCTGCATCATTGTTTTGCGTTTCTGCACTTTCATTGCCTCTTTATGCACCCCTCTTGCCTCTTTCAGCACCTCTGTTGCCTCTTTCTGTACCTCTATTTATTCTTTTTGTACTTCTTTTGTTTCTGCCTGGAAAATCGCTTGCTTCTTTCTGCACCCCTATTGCCTCTTATGCATTCTCTTCCCTCCTTTTGTACCCCTCTTTCCTCTTTTTGCATCTCTATTGCTACTTCCTGCACTCCTCTTGCTTCTTTTTGCACCTCTCTTGCTCTTTCTGCACCACCCGTGCTTTTTGCACCCCTCTTCCCCATTTCTGCATGTCGCTTTCTGCACCTCTGTTCCTTCTTTCGGCACTTCTTTAGTTTCTTTCTGCACCTCTCTTGCTTATTTCTGCACCCTTTGTGCCACTTTCTCCACCCCTGTTCCCCCTTTGTGCATCTCTGTTGGTTATTTTTGCACTTCTCTTGCTTCTTTCTCCACCACTCATCCATCTTTCTACACCTCTGTTGCTTCTTTCTGCTTTTTTCTTGCCTCTTTTTGCAGACCTAATACCTCTGTCTGAACCTATCTTGCGTCTGTCTGCACCCCTGTTCCATCTATTAGCACCTCGTTTGCCTGTTTCTGAAACTTTCTTGCCTCTTTCTGCAGTTCTCTTGCCTATTTCTGTTCCTCTGTTGTTTCTTTCTGCACTTCTCTTGCCTCTTTCTGCACCCCTCTTGCCTCTTTCTGTAACCCTGTTGCTTCTTTCTTCACTCTTCTTGCCTCTTTCTAGACAGTTCTTCCCTCTTTCTGCACCTCTCTTACCTTTTTCTGCACCTCTCTTGTCTCTTTCGGTGCTTCTGGTCCTTTTTGCTGTACTTCTTTCATTTCTTTTTTTACCTCTCTTGCTTCTTTCTGCATTCCCTTGCTTCTTTATCCACCCCTCTTCATTCTCTCTGTACCCTTCTTGCCTCTTTTTGCACCCCTGACCCTTCTTTATGTACTTCTTTTGTTTCTCTCTGCAGCTGTCTTGCTTCTCTCTGCACCCCTTGCCTCTTTCTCCATTCCTCCTCTCTCTTTTTGTACCCCTCTTGCCTTGCCTTCTTTCTGCACTTCTT
This sequence comes from Lissotriton vulgaris, assembly GCF_964263255.1. Lineage (NCBI taxonomy): Eukaryota > Metazoa > Chordata > Amphibia > Caudata > Salamandridae > Lissotriton > Lissotriton vulgaris. The sequence goes on from NC_141696.1 coordinate 784,249,189, forward strand.
TTGGTTCTTTCTGTACTTCTCTTGATTCTTTCTGTATCCCTCTTGCCTCTTTCTCTACCCCACTTCCCCACCCTGTCTGCATCTCTGTTGCTTCTTTATCTACTTCTCTTGGTTCATTATGTACTTCTCTTGCTTCTTTCTGCACCCCTCGTGCCTCTTTCTTCACCCCTCTTCTCTATTTATGAACCCCTCTTGCCTCTTTCTGCACCTCTGTTCCTTCTATCTGCACTTTTTTTGTTTCTTTCTGCACCTCTCTTCCTTCTTTCTACAGGCCCTTTGCCTCTTTCTCTACCACTCTTCGCTCTTTCAGCACCCTTCTTGCTTCCTTCTACACCTCTGTAATGTCTTTCTCCACTTCTTTTTTTTCTTTCTGCACCTCTCCTGCATCTTTCTGTACCCTCTTGCCTCCTTATCCACCCTCTTCTCTCTTTCTGGACCCCTGTTACCTCTTTATGCACCTCTGTTCCTTCTTTCCGCAGTTCTTTTGCTTATTTATTAACCCCTCTTACCTCTTTCTGCACCCCTCTTCCGTCTTTCTTTACCTCTTTTGCCTCTTTCTGTACCTCTGTTGCCTCTTTCTGTATTTCCCTTGTCTCTTTATGCACCCCTGTTGCTCCTTTCTGCACTCCTCTTGTCTCTTTATTCACCCCACATGCCTCTTTCAGCATCTCTGTTGGTTCTTCCTACACTTCTCTTGCTTGTTTCTGCAACACGTGTGCCTCTTTTTGCCCCCCTTGTCCCTCTGTCTGCACCTCTCTTACTTCTTTCTGCACCCCTTTTGTCTCTTTCTGATCCCTCTTCCCACTTTCAGCACCCCTCTTGCCTCTTTCTGCACCGCCGTTCCTTCTATCTGCACTTCTTTTGTTTCTTTCTGCAACTCTCTTTCTCATTTCTGCACACCTCTTGCTTTTTTCTCTAACACTCTTCCCTCTTTCTGCATTTCTGTTGCTTCATTCTGCACTTCTTTTGCCTCTTTCTGCACCCATCTTTCTGCTTCTCTGTTGCTTCTTTCTATACTTTGTTTTTTTCTTTCTGTACCTCTTTTGATTTTTCTCTATCACACTAGCCTCTTTTTCCCCAACACTTCCCCACTTCCCCCTGTCTGCATCTCTGTTGCTTCTTTAAGTACTTCTCTTGCTTCAATGTGTACCTCTTTTGCTTCTTTCTGCACCGCTTGTGCCTCTTTCTGCACCCCCTTACCTCTTTCTGCACCCCTCTTGCCTCTTTCTGCACCTCTGTTCTTTCATTCTGCATTTCTTTTGTTTCTTTCAACAACTCTCTTGCTCATTTCTGCCCCTCATGCCTGTTTCTCCACAAGTCTTCCCCTTTTAGAAATTCTGTTGCTTCTTTCTGTACTTCTCTTGCCTTTTTCTGCACCCATCCTTCTTCTTTCTGCTTCTCTGTTGCTTCTTTCTGTACTTCTTTTGTTTCTTTCTGCAACTCTCTTGCTCATTTTTGCACACCTCTTGCTTCTTTCCCCACCCCTCTTCCCCCTTTCTGCATTTCTGTTGCTTCTTTCTGCACTTCTCTTGCCTCTTTCTGCACCCATCTTTCCTCTTTCTGTATCTCTGTTGCTTCTTTCTATAATTATTTTGTTTCTTTCTGCACCTCTCTTGATTCTTTCTCTATCCCACTTGCCTCTTTCTCCATCACACTTCCCCACTTCCCCTGCCTGCATCTCTGTTGCTTCTTTATATACCTCTCTTGCTTCTATGTGTACCTCTTTTGCTTCTATCTGCACCACTCGTGCCTCTTTCTGCACCCCTCTTCCCTCTTTCTGCACCCCTCTTGCCTCTATCTGCACCTCTGTTCATTCTTTCTATATTTCTTGTGTTTCTTTCTACAACTCTCTTTCTCATTTCTGTACCCCTTTTACCTATTTCTCCACCCTTCTTCCCCTTTTAGAAATTCTGTTGCTTCTTTCTGCACTTCTCTTGCCTTTTTCTGTACCTATCCTTCTCCTTTCTGCTTCTCTGTTGCTTCGTTCTGCACTTCTTTTGTTTCTTTCTGCACCTCTCTTGATTCTTTCTATATCCCTCTTGCCTCTTTCTCTACCCCACTTCTCCACTTCCCTCTGTCTGGACATCTCTGGCCTCTGTTCCTCCTTTCTGTGTTTCTTTTGTTTCTTTGTGCAACTCTCTTGCTCATATTTGCACCTCTCTTGCCTCTTTCTCCACCCTCTTCCCCCTTTCTGCATTTCTGTTGCTTCTTTCTGCACTTTTCTTGTCTCTTTCAGCACCCCTCTTGCCTCCTTCTGCACCTCTGTAACTTTTTTCTGCATTTCTTTAGTTTTTTTCTGTATCTCTCTTGGAGAACAACAACGACCGCAACACCACCACCCTGATGGACAACCTCGCAAACCTGGGATTCAAGCAGCTGGTCACCCCCCCACCCACTACGCCGGACACACACTCGACCCCGTCTTCTCATCCAGCAAGGACATCGCCTTCAGCCACGCCACCGGTCTCCACTGGACGGACCACAGCTGCGTCCACTTCAGCTTCAGAAGGACCACGATCCACCACCACCAGCAACAGGTTGCACGCAGAAGCTGGAACAAGATTACAGCCGACCAACTAGCGTCCTCCCTGAGCATGAACCCTCCCACCAGCGCAACGAACCCAAGCCAGGCGGCCACCAACCTCGCAAAGTAGATCAGCAACTGCGCAGACGACCTCGCCCCTCTGAAGACCCCGCCTAGCAGACCCGGTAGCAAGAAAGCCCCATGGTTCACCGACGAACTCAAGAGCTCCAAGAAGAACTGCCGAGCCCTCGAGAGAACCTGGCGCAGAGACCCAACACCGGACAACATGTCTGCCCTCAAGCTCGCCACCCGAAAACACCAACAACTCATCCACGCCACCAAGAAAACCGCATTCAAGGAACGACTGGACAACAACGCACACAACAGCAAGGAACTCTTCAACATCGTTAAAGAGCTCTCCAACCCCAACGCCGGAAACAACGACATCACCCCTTCGCAAGACCTCTGCAACTCTCTTGCCTCCTACTTCCACAACAAGATCGCGGACATACACAACAGCTTCAGCACTCAACAGACGCACGCCACGATCGAACCACCTCCCCCCACCACCACCCTCCGTGCCTGGACCCCGATCAGCAGCGAAGACACCGTCCGCACGATGAACTCCATCCACTCCGGATCTCCTACCGACCCCTGCCCTCACCACGTCTTCAACAAGGCCGACGCTGTCATCGCACCCCACCTGCGGGACATCATCAACACCTCCTTCGACACCGCTACCTTCCCAGAGAGCTGGAAGCACGCCGAACTCAGCACTCTACTAAAGAAGCCTTCAGCCGACCCCACCGACCTCAAGAACTACCGCCCCATTTCGCTGCTCCCGTTTCCTGCAAAAGTCATCTAGAAGACCGTCAACAAGCAGCTGGCCGCCTTCCTCGAGACGAACGGATCCCTCGACCTCTCGCAGTCTGGCTTCCGGGCCAACCACAGCACCGAGACCGCCCTGATCGCAGCCACCGATGACATCCAAGCACTGCTTGACAACGGAGAAACAGCAGCCCTCATCCTCCTAGACCTCTCTGCGGCCTTCGACACTGTCTGCCACCGTACACTAGTGCAGCGACTCAGCAACGTCGGAATCCAGGAGAAGGCACTGGAGTGGATCATCTCTTTCCTCGCCGGAAGGACACAGAGAGTCCGCCTCCCCCGTTCAGATCTGAAGCCACCGAAGTCATCTGCGGCGTTCCTCAAGGCTCCTCGCTCAGTCCAACCCTCTTCAACATCTACATGAGCCCCCTCGCAGACATCGCACGCCAGCACAACCTCAACATCATCTCCTACGCTGACGACACCCAGCTGATTCTCTCCCTCACCAACGACCCCGCCACCGCCAGAGCCAACTTTCACGAAGGGATGAAAGAGGTAGCCGAATGGATGAAGAACAGCCGCCTGAAACTGAACTCGGACAAGACGGAAGTCCTCATCCTGGGATCCTCACCCTCTGCCTGGGACGACTCCTGGTGGCCCCCACCCTAGGCAGCGCACCCAAACCGACAGACCACGCACGCAACCTGGGCTTCATCCTGGACCCCTCCCTCTCCATGACCAGACAAGTCAACGCCGTCTCCTCATTGTGCTTCAACATCCTGCGCATGCTACGTAAGATCTTCCGGTGGATCCCCACCGAGACCAGGAAGATGGTCACCCAGGCCCTCGTCACCAGCCGTCTGGACTACGGCAACTCCCTCTACGCCGGAACCACCGCTAAACTCCTGAAGAGACTCCAACGGATCCAGAACGCCTCAGCACGACTCATCCTGGACATCCCCTGTCGCAGCCACATCTCCGGACACCTGAGAGACCTGCACTGGCTCCCGGTCAACAAGAGAATCACCTTCCGACTCCTCACCCACGCACACAAAGCCCTACACAACCAAGGCCCAGGATACCTCAACAGCCGCCTCAACTTCTACGCTCCCAAACGCCAGCTTCGATCGACCGGCCACGCCCTCGCCGCCGTCCCCGGCATCCGAAGAGCCACAACAGGGGGACAGTCCTTCTCCTACCTCGCCGCCAAGACATGGAACTCCCTCCCGACCCACCTCCGCCTGACCCAGGACCACCTCGCCTTCAGGAAGCAACTCAAGACATGGCTGTTCGAGCAGTAGCGGACCCCCCTCCCCTAGCGCCTTGAGACCCTCTGGGTGAGAAGTGCGATATATAAATGCTTTGATTGATTGATTGATTGATCTTTCTGCACACCCTTGCCTCTTTTTTCATACCTCTTCCCTCTCTGCACCCCTGTTGCCTCTATCTGCACCTCTGTTTCTTCTTTCTGCACTTCCTTTGCTTCTTTCTGCACCTCTCTGACCTCTTTCTGCACCCATCTTCCCTTTTTCTTTACCTCTCTTGCCTCTTTCAACACCTCTCTTGCCTCTTTCTATAGTTCTCTTGCCTCTTTCTGTACCTCTTTTGCTTCTTTCTGCAATTCTCTTGCCTCATTTTGGACACACCAGGCCTCTTTCTGTACCTCTGTTGGTTCTTTCTACACTTTTCTTGCTTCTTTCTCTCCCACTCTTGCCAGTTTATGTATCCCCTTACCTCTTTCTGCCCCTCTTCACTCTTTCTGCACTGCTTTTGCTTCGTCCTGCGCTTTTTTTCTTTCTGCAACTCTCTTGCTCATATCTGTAACCCTCTTGCCTATTTCTCTACCCCTCTTCCCCCTTTCTGCACTTCTCTTGTCTCTTTCAGCACCCCTCTCACCTCCTTCTGCACCTCTGTAACTTTTTTCTGCACTTCTTTTGTTTCTTTCTGTATCAATATTGCATCTTTCTGCACCACTTTCCCCTTTTCCCACCCCTCTTCCCTCTTTCTGCACCCCTGTTGCCTCTGCACTTCTTTTTCTTTTTCCTGCACCCCTCTTGCCGATTCATGCACTCCCTCTTCCCTCTTTCTTTACCTCTCTTGCCTCTTTCTGCACCTCTCTTGCATCTTTCTGTAGTTCTCTAGCCTCTTTCAGTACCTCTGTTGCTTCTTTCTGCAATTCTCTTTCCCTTTTCTGCACCTCCAGGTCTCTTTCTGTACCTCTGTTGGTTCTTTCTATACTTTTCTTGCTTTGTTTTCTACTGCTTTTGCCAATTTCTCCACCCTCTTACCTCTTTCTGCCCCCTCTTCCCTCTTTCTGCACCTCTCTTGCCCCTGTCTGCACCACTGTTCCTTCTTTCTGCACTCTGTTTCCTGTTTCTGCAACTTTCTTGTCTCTTACTGTAGTTCTCTTACCTCCTTTTGTACCTCTGTTCTTTCTTTCTGCACTGCTCTTGCATCTTTCCGCACCTATCCTGCCTCTTTTTGCAGCCCTGTTGCTTTTTTCTGCACTTCTCTTGTTTCTTGCTGTATCTCGCCTGCTACTTTATGGACTCCTCTGGCCTCTTTCTGCATAGTTCTTCCCTCTTTCTGCATCTCGCTTGCCTGTTTCAGGACCCCTCTTGCCTCTTTCTGTAACCCTACTGCTTCTTTTCGCACCCCTGTTGCCTCTGCACTTCTTTTGGTTTTTTCTGCACCCCATTGCCTCGATATGCACCCCTCTTCCCTCTTTCTTTACCTCTCTTTGCCTCTTACTGCATCACTCTTGCCTCTTTCTGCAACCCTCTTGCCTCTTTCTGCACAGTGCTTCTCTCTTTCTGAACCTCTCTTACCTTTTTCTGCACCTCTCTTGTCCCTTTCTGCCCTTCTGGTCGTTCTTGCTATACTTCTTTTGTTTCGTTTTGTACCTCTCTTGCTTCTTTCTTCATCCCCTTGCTTCTTCATCCACCCTCTCCATTCTTTCTGTACCCTTCTTGCCTATTTTTGTACCCCTGTCCCTTCTTTATGTACTTCTTTTGTTTCTCTCTGCATCTGTCTTGCTTCTGTCTGCACCCCTTGCCTCTTTCTCCATCCCTCCTCCCTCTTTTGGTATCCCTCTTGCCTGTTTTTGCATCTTTGTTGCTTCTTTCTCGTCCTTCTTGCTGTACTCCTTTTGTTTCTTTTTATACCTCTCTTGCTTCTTTCTTCATCCCCTTGCCTTTGTATCCACCCCTCTTGCCTCTTTCTGCAATCCTGTTTCTTCTTTCTACATTCCTCTTGCCTCTTTCTGCACAGTTCTTCCCTCTTTCTGCACCTCTCTTACCTTTTTCTGTACCTCTCTTGTCTCTTTCTGCACTTTGGTCCTTCTTGCTGTACTTCTTTTGTTTCTATGTGTACCTCTCTTGCTTCTTTCTGCATCCTCTTGCCTCTTTATCCACCCTCTTCCATCTTTCTGCACCACTCTTGCCTCTTTCTGCACCTCTATCTATTAGTTTTGCCCTTCTTTTATTTCTTTCTGTACATCTCTTGCTTCGTTCTGCACCCCTTTTGCCTCCTTCCGCATCCCACATCCGTCTTTGTGTACCCATCTTTCTTCTTTTTGCATCACAGTTGCTTCTTTCTGCACTCCTCTTGCTTCTTTTTGTACCTCTCTTGCTTTCTTCTACACCACCATGCTTCCTTCTGCACCCCTTCCCTTTTTCTGCATGCCTCTTTCTGCACCCCTGTCCCTTCTTTCTGCACTTCTTTAGTTTCTTTATGCACCCCTCTTACTTTTTTCTGCACCCCTCTTGCCACTTTCTGCACTTCTTTAGTTTCTTTCTGAACCTCTCTTGCTTATTTCTGCACCTCTCTTGCCACTTTCTCCACCCCTGGTCCCCCTTTTTGCATCTCTGTTAGTTCTTTCTGCAATTTTCCTTTTTCTTTCTCCACCCCTCATCCATCTTTTTGCACCTCTGTTGCTTCGTTCTGTACCTCTGTTGCTTCATTCTGCACTTCTCTTGCTTCTTTCTGCACCCCTTGCACCTTTTTTTGCACCCCTCTTCCCTCTATCTGTACCTCTCTTGCTTTTTTTCTGCATTCCTTGTGCCTCTTTCTGCATCCCATTCCCTCTTTCTGCACTCCTCTTGCCTGTTTTTGCACCTCTGTTCATTCTTTCTGCACTTCTTTTATTTCTTTCTGCAACTCTCTTGGTTATTTCTGTACCCCTCTTGCCTCTTTCCCCACCACTCTTCTCCCTTTCTGAATTTCTGTTGCTTCGTTCTAGACTTCTTTTACCTCTATCTGCCACCACCTTTCCTCTTTCTGCACCTCTATTGCTTCTTTCTGCACTGCTTTTGTTTCTTTCTGTATCTCTCTTGATTCTTTCTGTATCCCTCTTGCCTCTTTCACCACTCCACTTCCCCACCCCGTCTGCATCTCTGGTGCTTCTTTATGTACCTCTCTTGCTTCTTTCTGCACCCTCTTTGCCTCTTTCTCTACCACCCTTTGCTCTTTCAGCACTCTTCTTGCCTCCTTCTACACCTCTGTAATATCTTTCTGCACTTATTTTGTTTCTTTCTGAAGCTCTATTGCATCTTTCTGCACACCCTTGTCTCTTTCTCAACCCTCTTCTCTTTTTCTTCACCCCTGTTACCTCTTTATGCACCTCTGTTCCTTCTTTCCGCAGTTCTTTTGCTTATTTATCAACCCCTCGTGCCTCTTTCTGAACCCCTCTTCCGTCTTTCTTTACCTCTGTTGCCTCTTTCTGTACCCCTGATACCTATTTCTGTAAATCCCTTGTCTCCTTATGCACCCCTGTTGCTCCTTTCTGCACTCCTCTTGTCTCTTTCTGCACCTCTGTTGGTTCTTTCTACACTTCTCTTGCTTCTTTCTGCAACACTTGTGTCTCTTTTTGCACCCCTCGTCCCTCTGTCTGTACCTCTTTTATTTCTTTCTGCAACCCTTGTGTCTCTTTCTGACCTCTCTTCCCACTTTCAGCACCCCTCTTGCCTCTTTCTGCACCTATGTTCCTTCAATCCGCACTTCTTTTGTTTCTTTCTGCAACTCTCTTGCTCATTTTTACACACCTCTTGCTTCTTTCCCAAACCCCTCTTCCCCCTTTCTGCATTTCTGTTGCTTCTTTCTACACTTCTCTTGCCTCTTTCTGCATCCGTCTTTCCTCTTTCTGCATCTCTGTTGCTTCTTTCTATACTTCTTTTGTTTCTTTCTGCACCTCTCTTGATTCTTTCTCTATCCCACTTGCCTCTTTCTCCATCACACTTCCCCACTTCCCCCTGCCTGCATCTCTGTTGCTTCTTTATGTACTTCTCCTGCTTCTATGTGTACATCTTTTGCTTCTTTCTACACCGCTCGTGCCTCTTTCTGCACCCCTCTTCCCTCTTTCTGCATCCCTCTTGCCTCTTTCTGGACCTCTGTTCTTTCTTTCTATATTTCTTGTGTTTCTTTCTACAACTCTCTTTCTCATTTCTGTACCCCTTTTGCCTATTTCTCAACCCTTCTTCCCCTTTTAGAAATTCTGTTTCTTCTTTCTGCACTTCTCTTGCCTTTTTCTGCACCTATCCTTCTTCTTTCTGCTTCTCTGTTGCTTCTTTCTGCACTTCTTTTGTTTCTTTCTGCACCTCTCTTGATTCTTTCTATATCCCTGTTGCCTCTTTCTCTACCCCACTTCTCCACTTCCGTCTGTCTGCACCTCTCTTGCCTCTGTTCCTCCTTTCTGTGCTTCTTTTGTTTCTTAGTGCAACTCTCTTGCTCATATTTGCACCTCTCTTGCATCTTTCTCCACCCCTCTTCCCCCTTTCTGCATTTCTGATGCTTCTTTCTGCACTTTTCTTGTCTCTTTCAGCACCCCTCTTGCCTCCTTCTGCACCTCTGTAACTTTTTTCTGCATTTCTTTTGTTTCTTTCTGTATCTCTCTTGCATCTTTCTGCACACCCTTGCCTCTTTTTCCATCCCTCTTCCCTCTCTGCACCCCTGTTGCCTCTATCTGCACCTCTGATCCTTCTTTCTGCACTTCCTTTGCTTCTTTCTGCACCTCTCTGACCTCTTTCTGCACCCCTCTTCCCTTTTCTTTACCTCTCTTGCCTCTTTCAACACCTCTCTTGCCTCTTCCTATAGTTCTCTTGCCTCTTTCTGTACCTCTGTTGCTTCTTTCTGCAATTCTCTTGCCTCATTTTGTACCCACCAGACCTCTTTCTGTACCTCTGTTGGTTCTTTCTAAAATGTTCTTGCTTCTTTCTCTACCACTCTTGCCATTTTATGTATCCCCTTACCTCTTTCTGCCCCTGTTCCCTCTTTCTGCACTTCTTTTGCTTTGTCCTGCTTTTCTTTTGTTTCTTTCTGCAACTCTCTTGCTCATATCTGTAACCCTCTTGCCTCTTTCTCAACCCCTCTTCCCCCTTTTTGCATTTCTGTTGCTTCTTTCTGCACTTCTCTTGTCTCTTTCAGCACCCCCCTCACCTCCTTCTGCACCTCTGTAACTTTTTTCTGCACTTCTTTTGTTTCTTTCTGTATCTCACTGGCATCTTTCTACACCACTTTCCCCCTTTTCCACCCCTCTTCCCTCTTTCTGCACCCCTGTTGCCTCTGCACTTCTTTTTCTTGTTTCTGCACCCCTCTCGCCGCTTCATGCACTCCCTCTTCCCCCTTTCTTTACCTCTCTTGCCTCTTTCTGCACCTCTCTTGCATCTTTCTGTATTTCTCTTGCCTCTTTCAGTACCTCTGTTGCTTCTTTCTGCAATTCTCTTTCCCTTTTCTGCACCTCCAGGTCTCTTTCTGTACCTCTGTTGGTTCTTTCTATACTTTTCTTGCTTTGTTCTCTACCGCTTTTGCCAATTTCCCCACCCTCTTACCTCTTTCTGCCCCCTCTTCCCTCTTTCTGCACCTCTCTTGCCCCTGTCTGCAACACTGTTCCTTCCTTCTGCACCCTGTTTGCCTGTTTCTGCAACTTTCTTGTGTCTTACTGTAGTTCTCTTACCTCCTTTTGTATCTCTGTTCTTTCTTTCTGCACTGCTCTTGCATCTTTCCGCACCTATCCTGCCTCTTTCTGCAGCCCTGTTGCTTTTTTCTGCACTTCTCTTGTTTCTTGCTGTATCTCGCCTGCTACTTTATGGACTCCTCTGGCCTCTTTCTGCATAGTTCTTCCCTCTTTCTGCATCTCGCTTGCCTCTTTCTGGACCCCTCTTGCCTCTTTCTGTAACCCTACTGCTTCTTTCCGCACCCCTGTTGACTCTACACTTCTTTTGCTGTTTTCTGCACCCCTATTGCCTCTATATGCACCCCTCTTCCCTCTTTCTTTACCTCTCTTTGCCTCTTACTGCATCGCTCTTGCCTCTTTCTGCAACCCTCTTGCCTCTTTCTGTAACCCTGTTGCTTCTGTCTGCACTCCTCTTGCCTCTTTCTGTACAGTGCTTCCCTCTTTCTGAACCTCTCTTACCTTTTTCTGCACCTCCCTTGTCTCTTTCTGCACTTCTGGTCCTTCTTGCTGTACTTCTTTTGTTTCTTTTTGTACCTCTCTTGCTTCTTTCTTCATCCCCTTGCTTCTTCATCCACCCCTCTCCATTCTTTATGTACCCTTCTTGCCTATTTTTGCACCCCTGTCCCTTCTTTATGTACTTCTTTTGTTTCTCTCTGCATCTGCCTTGCTTCTGTCTGCACCCCTTGCCTCTTTCTCCATCCCTCCTCCCTCTTTTGGTATCCCTCTTGCCTGTTTTTGCATCTTTGTTGCTTCTTTCTCGTCCTTCTTGCTGTACTCCTTTTGTTTCTTTTTATACCTTTTTTGCTTATTTCCGCATCCCCTTGCCTTTGTATCCACCCCTCTTGCCTCTTTCTGCAACCCTGTTTCTTCTTTCTACATTCCTCTTGCCTCTTTCTGCACAGTTCTTCCCTCTTTCTGCACCTCTCTTACCTTTTTCTGTACCTCTCTTGTCTCATTCTGCACTTTGGTCCTTCTTGCTGTACTTCTTTTGTTTCTATGTGTACCTCTCTTGCTTCTTTCTGCATCCTCTTGCCTCTTTATCCACCCTCTTCCATCTTTCTGCACCACTGTTGCCTCTTTCTGCACATCTATCTATTAGTTTTGCCCTTCTTTTATTTATTTCTGTACATCTCTTTCTTCTTTCTGCACCCCATTTGCCTCCTTCCGCATCCCCCATCTGTCTTTGTGTACCCATCTTTCTTCTTTTTGCATCACAGTTGCTTCTTTCTGCACTCCTCTTGCTTCTTTTTGTACCTCTCTTGCTTTCTTCTGCTCCGCCATGCTTCCTTCTGCACCCCCTTCCCTCTTTCTGCATGCCTCTTTCTGCACCCCTGTCCCTTCTTTCTGCACTTCTTTAGTTTCTTTATGCACCCCTCTTGCTTTTTCTGCACCCCTCTTGCCACTTTCTGCACTTCTTTAGTTTCTTTCTGAACCTCTCTTGCTTATTTCTGCCCCTCTCTTGCCACTTTCTCCACCCCTGGTCCCCTTTTTTGCATCTCTGTTAGTTCTTTCTGCAATTTTCTTTTTTCTTTCTCCACCCCTCATCCATCTTTTTGCACCTCTGTTGCTTCGTTCTGTACCTCTCTTGCTTCATTCTGCACTTCTCTTGCTTATTTCTGCACCCCTTGCACCTTTTTTTGCACCCCTCTTCCCTCTCTCTGCACCTTTCTTGCTTTTTTTCTGCATCCCTTGTGCCTCTTTCTACACCCCATTCCCTCTTTCTGCACTCCTCTTGCCTGTTTTTGCACCTCTGTTCATTCTTTCTGCACTTCTTTTATTTCTTTCTGCAACTCTCTTGGTTATTTCTGTACCCCTCTTGCCTCTTTCCCCACCACTCTTCTCCCTTTCTGAATTTCTGTTGCTTCGTTCTAAACTTCTTTTACCTCTATCTGCCACCACCTTTCCTCTTTCTGCACCTCTGTTGCTTGTTTCTGCACTTCTTTTGTTTCTTTCTGTATCTCTCTTGATTCTTTCTGTATCCCTCTTGCCTCTTTCACCACCCTACTTCCCCACCCCGTCTGCATCTCTGGTGCTTCTTTATGTACCTCTCTTGCTTCTTTCTTCACCCTCTTTGCCTCTTTCTCTACCACTCTTTGCTCTTTCAGCACCCTTCTTGCCTCCTTCTACACCTCTGTAATGTCTTTCTGCACTTCTTTTGTTTCTTTCTGAAGCTCTCTTGCATCTTACTGCACCCCCTTGTCTCTTTCTCTACCCTCTTCTCTCTTTCTTCACCCCTGTTAACTCTTTATGCACCTCTGTTCCTCCTTTCCGCAGTTCTTTTGCTTATTTATCAACCCCTCTTGCCTCTTTCTGCACCCCTCTTCCGTCTCTCTTTACCTCTGTTGCCTCTTTCTGTGCCCCTGTTGCCTATTTCTGTAGTTCCCTTTTCTCCTTATGCACCCCTGTTGCTCCTTTCTGCACTCCTCTTGTCTCTTTCTGCACCCCTCATGCCTCTTTCAGCACCTCTGTTGGTTCTTTCTACACTTCTCTTGCTTCTTTCCGCAACACTTGTGTTTTTTTTTGCACCCCTCGTCCCTATTTCTGCACGTCTTTTACTTCTTTCTGCACCCCTTGTGTCTCTTTCTGACCTCTCTTCCCACTTTCAGCACCCCTATTGCCTCTTTCTGCACCTATGTTCCTTCTTTCTGCACTTCTTTTGTTTCTTTCTGCAACGCTCTTGCTCATTTTTGCACAACTCTTGCTTCTTTCCCACCCCTCTTCCCCCTTTCTGCATTTCTGTTGCTTCTTTCTACACTTCTCTTGCCTCTTTCTGCACCCGTCTTTCCTCTTTCTGCATCTCTGTTGCTTCTTTCTATACTTATTTTGTTTCTTTCTGCACCTCTCTTGATTCTTTCTCTATCCCACTTGCCTCTTTCTCCATCACACTTCCCCACTTCCCCCTGCCTGCATCTCTGTTGCTTCTTTATGTACTTCTCTTGCTTCTATGTGTACCTCTTTTTCTTCTTTCTGCACCGCTCGTGCCTCTTTCTGAAACCCTCTTCCCTCTTTCTGCATCCCTCTTGCCTCTTTCTGCGCCACTGTTCTTTCTTTCTATATTTCTTGTGTTTCTTTCTACACTCTCTTTCTCATTTCTGTACCCCTTTTGCCTATTTCTCCACCCTTCGTCCCCTTTTAGAAATTCTGTTGCTTCATTCTGCACTTCTCTTGCCTTTTTCTGCACCTATCCTTCTGCTTCTCTGTTCCTCATTTCTGTGCTTCTTTTGTTTCTTTGTGCAACTCTCTTGCTCATATTTACACCTCTCTTGCATCTTTCTCCACCCCTCTTCCCCCTTTATGCATTTCTGTTGCTTATTTCTGCACTTTTCTTGTCTCTTTCAGCACCTCTCTTGCTTCTTTCTATATCCCTCTTGCCTCTTTCTCCACCCCACTTCTCCACTTCCCTCTGTCTGCACCTCTCTTGCCTCTCTTCCTCCTTTCTGTGCTTCTTTTGTTTCTTTTTGCAACTCTCTTGCTCATATGTGCACCCCTCTTGCATCTTTCTCCACCCCTCTTCCCCCTTTCTGCATTTCTGTTGCTTCTTTCTGCACTTTTCTTGTCTCTTTCAGCACCCCTCTTGCCTCCTTCTGCACCTCTGTAACTTTTTTCTGCATTTCTTTTGTTTCTTTCTGTATCTCTCTTGCATCTTCCTGCACACCCTTGCCTCTTTTTCCATCCCTCTTCCCTCTCTGCACCCCTGTTGCCTCTATCTGCACCTCTGTTCCTTCTTTCTGCACTTCCTTTGCTTCTTTCTGCACCTCTCTGACCTCTTTCTGCACCCCTCTTCCCTTTTTCTTTACCTCTCTTGCCTCTTTCAACACCTCTCTTGCCTCTTTCTATAGTTCTCTTGCCTCTTTCTGTACCTCTGTTGCTTCTTTCCGCAATTCTCTTGCCTCATTTTGTACCCACCAGGCCTCTTTCTGTACCTCTGTTGGTTCTTTCTCTACTTTTCTTGCTTCTTTCTCTACTACTCTTGCCAGTTTATGTATCCCCTTACCTCTTTCTGCCCCTTTTCCCTCTTTCTGCACTTCTTTTGCTTCGTCCTGCACTTCTTTTGTTTCTGTCTGCAACTCTCTTGCTCATATCTGTAACCCTCTTGCCTCTTTCTCCACCCCTCTTCCCCCTTTTTGCATTTCTGTTGCTTCTTTCTGCACTTCTGTTGTCTCTTTCAGCACCCCTCTCACCTCCTTCTGCACCTCTGTAACTTTTTTCGGCACCTCTTTTGTTTCTTTCTGTATCTCTCTTGCATCTTTCTGCACCACTTTCCCCTTTTTCCACCCCTTTTCCCTCTTTCTGCACCCCTGTTGCCTTTGCACTTCTTTTTCTTTTTTCTGCACACCTCTTGCCGCTTCATGTACTCCCCCTTCCCTCTTTCTTTACCTCTCTTGCCTCTTTCTGCACCTCTCTTGAATCTTTCTGTAGTTCTCGTGCCTCTTTCAGTACCTCTGTTGCTTCTTTCTGCAATTCTCTTTCCCTTTTCTGCACCTCCAGGCCTCCTTCTGTACCTCTGTTGGTTCTTTCTATACTTTTCTTGCTTTGTTCTCTTCCGCTTTTGCCAATTTCCCCACCCTCTTACCTCTTTCTGCCCCCTCTTCCCTCTTTCTGCACCTCTCTTGCCCCTGTCTGCACCACTGTTCCTTCTTTCTGCACCCTGTTTGCCTGTTTCTGCAACTTCCTTGTGTCTTACTGTAATTCTCTTACCTCCTTTTGTACCTCTGTTTTTTCTTTCTGCACTGCTCTTGCATCTTTCCGCAACTATTCTGCCTCTTTCTGCAGCCCTGTTGCTTTTTTCTGCACTTCTCTTGTTTCTTGCTGTATCTCGCCTGCTACTTTATGGACTCCTCTGGCCTCTTTCTGCATAGTTCTTCCCTCTTTCTGTATCTCGCTTGCCTCTTTCTGGACCCCTCTTGCCTCTTTCTGTAACCCTACTGCTTCTTTCCGCACCCCTGTTGCCTCTGCACTTCTTTTGCTGTTTTCTGCACCCCTATTGTCTCTATATGCACCCCTCTTCCCTCTTTCTTTACCTCTCTTTTTTCCTCTTACTGCATCGCTCTTGCCTCTTTCTGCAACCCTCTTGCCTCTTTCTGTAAACCTGTTGCTTCTGTCTGCACTCCTCTTGCCTCTTTCTGCAGAGTGCTTCTCTCTTTCTGAACCTCTCTTACCTTTTTCTGCACCTCTCTTGTCCCTTTCTGCCCTTTTGGTCCTTCTTGCTGTACTTCTTTTGTTTCTTTTTGTAACTCTCTTGCTTCTTTCTTCATCCCCTTGCTTCTTCATCCACCCCTCTCCATTCTTTCTGTACCCTTCTTGCCTATGTTTGCACCCCTGTCCCTTCTTTATGTACTTCTTTTGTTTCTCTCTGAATCTGTCTTGCTTCTTTCTGCACCCCTTGCCTCTTTCTCCATCCCTCCTCCCTCTTTTGGTATCCCTCTTGCCTGTTTTTGCATCTTTGTTGCTTCTTTCTCGTCCTTCTTGCTGTACTCCTTTTGTTTCTTTTTATACCTCTCTTGCTTCTTTCTGCATCCCCTTGCATCTTTATCCACCCTCTTCCATCTTTCTGCACCACTGTTGCCTCTTTCTGCACCTCTATCTATTAGTTTTGCCCTTCTTTTATTTCTTTCTGTACATCTCTTTCTTCTTTCTGCACCCCTTTTGCCTCATTCCGCATCCCACATCCGTCTTTGTGTACCCATCTTTCTTCTTTTTGCATCACAGTTGCTTCTATCTGCACTCCTCTTGCTTCTTTTTGTACCTCTCTTGCTTCCTTCTGCAGCGCCATGCTTCCTTCTGCACCCCCTTCCCTCTTTCTGCATGCCTCTTTCTGCACCCCTGTCCCTTCTTTCTGCACTTCTTTGGTTTCTTTATGCACCCCTCTTGCTTTTTCTGCACCCCTCTTTCCACTTTCTGCACTTCTTTAGTTTCTTTCTGAACCTCTCTTGCTTATTTTTGCACCTCTCTTGCCACTTTCTCCACCCCTGGTCCCCTTTTTTGCATCTCTGTTAGTTCATTCTGCAATTTTCTTTTTTCTTTCTCCACCCCTCATCCATCTTTTTGCACCTCTGTTGCTTCGTTCGTTACCTCTCTTGCATCATTCTGCACTTCTCTTGCTTCTTACTGCACCCCTTGCACCTTTTTTTGCACCCCTCTTCCCTCTCTCTGCACCTCTCTTGCTTTTTTTCTGAATCCCTTGTGCCTCTTTCTGCATCCCATTCCCTCTTTCTGCACTCCTCTTGCCTGTTTTTGCACCTCTGTTCATTCTTTCTGCACTTCTTTTATTTCTTTCTGCAACTCTCTTGGTTATTTCTGTACCCCTCTTGCCTCTTTCCCCACCACTCTTCTCCCTTTATGAATTTCTGTTGCTTCGTTCTAGACTTCTTTTACCTCTATCTGCCACCACCTTCCCTCTTTCGGCACCTCTGTTGCTTGTTTCTGCACTTCTTTTGTTTCTTTCTGTATCTCTCTTGATTCTTTCTGTATCCCTCTTGCCTCTTTCACCACCCCACTTCCCCACCCCGTCTGCATCTCTGGTGCTTCTTTATGTACCTCTCTTGCTTCTTTCTTCACCCTCTTTGCCTCTTCCTCTACCACTCTTTGCTCTTTCAGCACCCTTCTTGCCTCCTTCTACACCTCTGTAATGTCTTTCTGCACTTCTTTTGTTTCTTTCTGAAGCTCTCTTGCATCTTTATGCACCCCCTTGTCTCTTTCTCCACCCTCTTCTCTCTTTCTTCACCCCTGTTACCTCTTTATGCACCTCTGTTCCTTCTTTCCACAGTACTTTTGCTTATTTATCAACCCCTCTTGCCTCTTTCTGCACCCCTCTTCCGTCTCTCTTTACCTCTGTTGCCTCTTTCTGTGCCCCTGTTACCTATTTCTGTAGTTCCCTTGTCTCCTTATGCACCCCTGTTGCTCCTTTCTGCACTCCTCTTGTCTCTTTCTGTACCCCTCATGCCTCTTTCAGCACCTCTGTTGGTTCTTTCTACACTTCTCTTGCTTCTTTCCGCAACACTTGTGTTTTTTTTTGCACCCCTCGTCCCTATTTCTGCACGTCTTTTACTTCTTTCTGCACCCCTTGTGTCTCTTTCTGACCTCTCTTCCCACTTTCAGCACCCCTATTGCCTCTTTCTGCACCTATGTTCCTTCTTTCTGCACTTCTTTTGTTTCTTTCTGCAACGCTCTTGCTCATTTTTGCACAACTCTTGCTTCTTTCCCACCCCTCTTCCCCCTTTCTGCATTTCTGTTGCTTCTTTCTACACTTCTCTTGCCTCTTTCTGCACCCGTCTTTCCTCTTTCTGCATCTCTGTTGCTTCTTTCTATACTTATTTTGTTTCTTTCTGCACCTCTCTTGATTCTTTCTCTATCCCACTTGCCTCTTTCTCCATCACACTTCCCCACTTCCCCCTGCCTGCATCTCTGTTGCTTCTTTATGTACTTCTCTTGCTTCTATGTGTACCTCTTTTTCTTCTTTCTGCACCGCTCGTGCCTCTTTCTGAAACCCTCTTCCCTCTTTCTGCATCCCTCTTGCCTCTTTCTGCGCCACTGTTCTTTCTTTCTATATTTCTTGTGTTTCTTTCTACACTCTCTTTCTCATTTCTGTACCCCTTTTGCCTATTTCTCCACCCTTCGTCCCCTTTTAGAAATTCTGTTGCTTCATTCTGCACTTCTCTTGCCTTTTTCTGCACCTATCCTTCTGCTTCTCTGTTCCTCATTTCTGTGCTTCTTTTGTTTCTTTGTGCAACTCTCTTGCTCATATTTACACCTCTCTTGCATCTTTCTCCACCCCTCTTCCCCCTTTATGCATTTCTGTTGCTTATTTCTGCACTTTTCTTGTCTCTTTCAGCACCTCTCTTGCTTCTTTCTATATCCCTCTTGCCTCTTTCTCCACCCCACTTCTCCACTTCCCTCTGTCTGCACCTCTCTTGCCTCTCTTCCTCCTTTCTGTGCTTCTTTTGTTTCTTTTTGCAACTCTCTTGCTCATATGTGCACCCCTCTTGCATCTTTCTCCACCCCTCTTCCCCCTTTCTGCATTTCTGTTGCTTCTTTCTGCACTTTTCTTGTCTCTTTCAGCACCCCTCTTGCCTCCTTCTGCACCTCTGTAACTTTTTTCTGCATTTCTTTTGTTTCTTTCTGTATCTCTCTTGCATCTTCCTGCACACCCTTGCCTCTTTTTCCATCCCTCTTCCCTCTCTGCACCCCTGTTGCCTCTATCTGCACCTCTGTTCCTTCTTTCTGCACTTCCTTTGCTTCTTTCTGCACCTCTCTGACCTCTTTCTGCACCCCTCTTCCCTTTTTCTTTACCTCTCTTGCCTCTTTCAACACCTCTCTTGCCTCTTTCTATAGTTCTCTTGCCTCTTTCTGTACCTCTGTTGCTTCTTTCCGCAATTCTCTTGCCTCATTTTGTACCCACCAGGCCTCTTTCTGTACCTCTGTTGGTTCTTTCTCTACTTTTCTTGCTTCTTTCTCTACTACTCTTGCCAGTTTATGTATCCCCTTACCTCTTTCTGCCCCTTTTCCCTCTTTCTGCACTTCTTTTGCTTCGTCCTGCACTTCTTTTGTTTCTGTCTGCAACTCTCTTGCTCATATCTGTAACCCTCTTGCCTCTTTCTCCACCCCTCTTCCCCCTTTTTGCATTTCTGTTGCTTCTTTCTGCACTTCTGTTGTCTCTTTCAGCACCCCTCTCACCTCCTTCTGCACCTCTGTAACTTTTTTCGGCACCTCTTTTGTTTCTTTCTGTATCTCTCTTGCATCTTTCTGCACCACTTTCCCCTTTTTCCACCCCTTTTCCCTCTTTCTGCACCCCTGTTGCCTTTGCACTTCTTTTTCTTTTTTCTGCACACCTCTTGCCGCTTCATGTACTCCCCCTTCCCTCTTTCTTTACCTCTCTTGCCTCTTTCTGCACCTCTCTTGAATCTTTCTGTAGTTCTCGTGCCTCTTTCAGTACCTCTGTTGCTTCTTTCTGCAATTCTCTTTCCCTTTTCTGCACCTCCAGGCCTCCTTCTGTACCTCTGTTGGTTCTTTCTATACTTTTCTTGCTTTGTTCTCTTCCGCTTTTGCCAATTTCCCCACCCTCTTACCTCTTTCTGCCCCCTCTTCCCTCTTTCTGCACCTCTCTTGCCCCTGTCTGCACCACTGTTCCTTCTTTCTGCACCCTGTTTGCCTGTTTCTGCAACTTCCTTGTGTCTTACTGTAATTCTCTTACCTCCTTTTGTACCTCTGTTTTTTCTTTCTGCACTGCTCTTGCATCTTTCCGCAACTATTCTGCCTCTTTCTGCAGCCCTGTTGCTTTTTTCTGCACTTCTCTTGTTTCTTGCTGTATCTCGCCTGCTACTTTATGGACTCCTCTGGCCTCTTTCTGCATAGTTCTTCCCTCTTTCTGTATCTCGCTTGCCTCTTTCTGGACCCCTCTTGCCTCTTTCTGTAACCCTACTGCTTCTTTCCGCACCCCTGTTGCCTCTGCACTTCTTTTGCTGTTTTCTGCACCCCTATTGTCTCTATATGCACCCCTCTTCCCTCTTTCTTTACCTCTCTTTTTTCCTCTTACTGCATCGCTCTTGCCTCTTTCTGCAACCCTCTTGCCTCTTTCTGTAAACCTGTTGCTTCTGTCTGCACTCCTCTTGCCTCTTTCTGCAGAGTGCTTCTCTCTTTCTGAACCTCTCTTACCTTTTTCTGCACCTCTCTTGTCCCTTTCTGCCCTTTTGGTCCTTCTTGCTGTACTTCTTTTGTTTCTTTTTGTAACTCTCTTGCTTCTTTCTTCATCCCCTTGCTTCTTCATCCACCCCTCTCCATTCTTTCTGTACCCTTCTTGCCTATGTTTGCACCCCTGTCCCTTCTTTATGTACTTCTTTTGTTTCTCTCTGAATCTGTCTTGCTTCTTTCTGCACCCCTTGCCTCTTTCTCCATCCCTCCTCCCTCTTTTGGTATCCCTCTTGCCTGTTTTTGCATCTTTGTTGCTTCTTTCTCGTCCTTCTTGCTGTACTCCTTTTGTTTCTTTTTATACCTCTCTTGCTTCTTTCTGCATCCCCTTGCATCTTTATCCACCCTCTTCCATCTTTCTGCACCACTGTTGCCTCTTTCTGCACCTCTATCTATTAGTTTTGCCCTTCTTTTATTTCTTTCTGTACATCTCTTTCTTCTTTCTGCACCCCTTTTGCCTCATTCCGCATCCCACATCCGTCTTTGTGTACCCATCTTTCTTCTTTTTGCATCACAGTTGCTTCTATCTGCACTCCTCTTGCTTCTTTTTGTACCTCTCTTGCTTCCTTCTGCAGCGCCATGCTTCCTTCTGCACCCCCTTCCCTCTTTCTGCATGCCTCTTTCTGCACCCCTGTCCCTTCTTTCTGCACTTCTTTGGTTTCTTTATGCACCCCTCTTGCTTTTTCTGCACCCCTCTTTCCACTTTCTGCACTTCTTTAGTTTCTTTCTGAACCTCTCTTGCTTATTTTTGCACCTCTCTTGCCACTTTCTCCACCCCTGGTCCCCTTTTTTGCATCTCTGTTAGTTCATTCTGCAATTTTCTTTTTTCTTTCTCCACCCCTCATCCATCTTTTTGCACCTCTGTTGCTTCGTTCGTTACCTCTCTTGCATCATTCTGCACTTCTCTTGCTTCTTACTGCACCCCTTGCACCTTTTTTTGCACCCCTCTTCCCTCTCTCTGCACCTCTCTTGCTTTTTTTCTGAATCCCTTGTGCCTCTTTCTGCATCCCATTCCCTCTTTCTGCACTCCTCTTGCCTGTTTTTGCACCTCTGTTCATTCTTTCTGCACTTCTTTTATTTCTTTCTGCAACTCTCTTGGTTATTTCTGTACCCCTCTTGCCTCTTTCCCCACCACTCTTCTCCCTTTATGAATTTCTGTTGCTTCGTTCTAGACTTCTTTTACCTCTATCTGCCACCACCTTCCCTCTTTCGGCACCTCTGTTGCTTGTTTCTGCACTTCTTTTGTTTCTTTCTGTATCTCTCTTGATTCTTTCTGTATCCCTCTTGCCTCTTTCACCACCCCACTTCCCCACCCCGTCTGCATCTCTGGTGCTTCTTTATGTACCTCTCTTGCTTCTTTCTTCACCCTCTTTGCCTCTTCCTCTACCACTCTTTGCTCTTTCAGCACCCTTCTTGCCTCCTTCTACACCTCTGTAATGTCTTTCTGCACTTCTTTTGTTTCTTTCTGAAGCTCTCTTGCATCTTTATGCACCCCCTTGTCTCTTTCTCCACCCTCTTCTCTCTTTCTTCACCCCTGTTACCTCTTTATGCACCTCTGTTCCTTCTTTCCACAGTACTTTTGCTTATTTATCAACCCCTCTTGCCTCTTTCTGCACCCCTCTTCCGTCTCTCTTTACCTCTGTTGCCTCTTTCTGTGCCCCTGTTACCTATTTCTGTAGTTCCCTTGTCTCCTTATGCACCCCTGTTGCTCCTTTCTGCACTCCTCTTGTCTCTTTCTGTACCCCTCATGCCTCTTTCAGCACCTCTGTTGGTTCTTTCTACACTTCTCTTGCTTCTTTCCGCAACACTTGTGTCTCTTTTTGCACCCCTCATCCCTATTTCTGCACCTCTTTTACTTCTTTCTGCACCCCTTGTGTCTCTTTCTGACCTCTCTTCCCACTTTCAGCACCCCTCTTGCCTCTTTCTGCACCTATGTTCCTTCTTTCTGCACTTCTTTTGTTTCTTTCTGCAACACTCTTGCTCATTTTCGCACACCTCTGGCTTCTTACCCCACCCCTCTTCCCCCTTTCTACATTTCTGTTGCTTCTTTCTACACTTCTCTTGCCTCTTTCTGCACCCGTCTTTCCTCTTTCTGCATCTCTGTTGCTTCTGTCTATACTTATTTTGTTTCTTTCGGCACCTCTCTTGATTCTTTCTCTATCCCACTTGCCTCTTTCTCCATCACACTTCCCCACTTCCCCCTGCCTGCATCTCTGTTGCTTCTTTATGTACTTCTCTTGCTTTTATGTGTACCTCTTTTTCTTCTTTCTGCACCGCTCGTGCCTCTTTCTGCAACCCTCTTCCCTCTTTCTGCATCCCTCTTGCCTCTTTCTGCACCTCTGTTCTTTCTTTCTATATTTCTTGTGTTTCTTTCTACAACTCTCTTTCTCATTTCTGTACCCCTTTTGCCTATTTCTCCACCCTTCTTCCCCTTTTAGAAATTCTGTTGCTTCTTTCTGCACTTCTCTTGCCTTTTTCTGCACCTATCCTTCTTCTTTCTGCTTTTCTGTTCCTCATTTCTGTGCTTCTTTTGTTTCTTTGTGCAACTCTCTTGCTCATATTTGCACCTCTCTTGCATCTTTCTCCACCCCTCTTCCCCCTTTCTGCATTTCTGTTGCTTATTTCTGTACTTTTCTTGTCTCTTTCAGCACCCCTCTTGCCTCCTTCTGCACCTTTGTAACTTGTTTATGCATTTCTTTTGTTTCTTTCTGTATCTCTCTTGCATCTTTCTGCACACCCTTGCCTCTTTTTCCATTCCTCTTCCCTCTCTGCACCCCTGTTGCCTCTATCTGCACCTCCGTTCCTTCTTTCTGCCCTTCCTTTGCTTCTTTCTGCACCTCTCTGACCCCTTTCGGCACCCCTCTTCCCTTTTTCTTTACCTCTCTTGCCTCTTTCAACACCTCTCTTGCCTCTTCCTATAGTTCTCTTGCCTCTTTCTGTACCTCTGTTGCTTCTTTCCGCAATTCTCTTGCCTCATTTTGTACCCACCAGGCCTCTTTCTGTACCTCTGTTGGTTCTTTCTATACTTTTCTTGCTTCTTTCTCTACCACTCTTGCCAGTTTATGTATCCCCTTACCTCTTTCCGCCCCTGTTCCCTCTTTCTGCACTTCTTTTGCTTCGTCCTGCGCTTCTTTTGTTTCTTTCTGCAACTCTCTTGCTCATATCTGTAACCCTCTTGCCTCTTTCTCCACACCTCTTCCCCCTTTTTGCATTTCTGTTGCTTCTTTCTGCACTTCTCTTGTCTCTTTCAGCACCCCTCTCACCTCCTTCTGCACCTCTGTAACTTTTTTCTGTACTTCTTTTGTTTCTTTCTGTATCTCTCTTGCATCTTTCGGCACCACTTTCCCCTTTTTCCACCCCTCTTCCCTCTTTCTGCACCCCTGTTGCCTCTGCACTTCGTTTACTTGTTTCTACACCCCTCTTACCGCTTCATGCACTCCCCCTTCCCTTTTTCTTTACCTCTCTTGCCTCTTTCTGCACCTCTCTTGCATCTTTCTGCACCTCTCTTGCCCCTGTCTGCACCACTGTTCCTTCTTTCTGCACCCTGTTTGCCTGTTTCTGCAATTTTCTTGTGTCTTACTGTAGTTCTCTTACCTCCTTTTGTACCTCTGTTCTTTCTTTCTGCACTGCTCTTGCATCTTTCTGCACCTATCCTGCCTCTTTCTGCAGCCCTGTTGCTTTTTTCTGCACTTCTCTTGTTTCTTGCTGTATCTCGCCTGCTACTTTATGGACTCCTTTGGCCTCTTTCTGCATAGTTCTTCCCTCTTTCTACATCTCGCTTGCCTCTTTCTGGACCCCTCTTGCCTCTTTCTGTAACCCTACTGCTTCTTTCCGCACCCCTGTTGACTCTACACTTCTTTTGCTGTTTTCTGCACCCCTATTGCCTCTATATGCCTCCCTCTTCCCTCTTTCTTTACCTCTCTTTGCCTCTTACTGCATCGCTCTTGCCTCTTTCTGCAACCCTCTTGCCTCTTTCTGTAACCCTGTTGCTTTTGTCTGCACTCTTCTTGCCTCTTTCTGTACAGTGCTTCCCTCTTTCTGAACCTCTCTTACCTTTTTCTGCACCTCTCTTGTCCCTTTCTGCCCTTCTGGTCCTTCTTGCTGTACTTTTTTTGTTTCTTTTTGTACCTCTCTTGCTTCTTTCTTCATCCCCTTGCTTCTTCATCCACCCCTCTCCATTCTTTCTGTACCCTTCTTGCCTATTTTTGCACCCCTGTCCCTTATTTATGTACTTCTTTTGTTTCTCTCTGCATCTGTCTTGCTTCTTTCTGCACCCCTTGCCTCTTTCTCCATCCCTCCTCCCTCTTTTGGTATCCCTCTTGCCTGTTTTTGCATCTTTGTTGCTTCTTTCTCGTCCTTCTTGCTGTACTTTTTTTGTTTCTTTTTATACCTCTCTTGCTTCTTTCTGCATCCCCTTGCGTTTGTATCCACCCCTCTTGCCTCTTTCTGCAACCCTGTTTCTTCTTTCTACATTATTCTTGCCTCTTTCTACACAGTTCTTCCCTCTTTCTGCACATCTCTTACCTTTTTCTGTACCTCTCTTGTCTCTTTCTGCACTTTGGTCCTTCTTGCTGTACTTCTTTTGTTTCTATGTGTACCTCTCTTGCTTCTTTCCCACCCCTCTTCCCCCTTTCTGCATTTCTGTTGCTTCTTTCTACACTTCTCTTGCCTCTTTCTGCACCCGTCTTTCCTCTTTCTGCATCTCTGTTGCTTCTTTCTATACTTATTTTGTTTCTTTCTGCACCTCTCTTGATTCTTTCTCTATCCCACTTGCCTCTTTCTCCATCACACTTCCCCACTTCCCCCTGCCTGCATCTCTGTTGCTTCTTTATGTACTTCTCTTGCTTCTATGTGTACCTCTTTTTCTTCTTTCTGCACCGCTCGTGCCTCTTTCTGAAACCCTCTTCCCTCTTTCTGCATCCCACTTGCCTCTTTCTGCGCCACTGTTCTTTCTTTCTATATTTCTTGTGTTTCTTTCTACAACTCTCTTTCTCATTTCTGTACCCCTTTTGCCTATTTATCCACCCTTCTTCCCCTTTTAGAAATTCTGTTGCTTCTTTCTGCACTTCTCTTGCCTTTTTCTGCACCTATCCTTCTTCTTTCTGCTTCTCTGTTGCTTCTTTCTGCACTTTTTTTGTTTCTTTCTGCACCTCTCTTGATTCTTTCTATATCCATCTTGCCTCTTTCTCTACCCCACTTCTCCACTTCCCTCTGTCTGCACCTCTCTTGCCTCTGTTCCTCCTTTCTGTGCTTCTTTTGTTTCTTTGTGCAACTCTCTTGCTCATATTTGCACCTCTCTTGTATCTTTCTCCACCCCTCTCCCCCTTTCTGTATTTCTGTTGCTTCTTTCTGCACTTTTCTTGTCTCTTTCAGCACCCCTCTTGCCTCCTTCTGCACCTCTGTAACTTTTTTCTGCATTTCTTTAGTTTCTTGCATCTTTCTGCACACCCTTGCCTCTTTTTTCATCCCTCTTCCCTCTCTGCACCCCTGTTGCCTCTATCTGCACCTCTGTTCCTTCTTTCTGGACTTCCTTTGCTACTTTCTGCACCTCTCTGGTCTCTTTTTCACCCCTCTTCCCTTTTTCTTTACCTCTCTTGCCTCTTTCAACACCTCTCTTGCCTCTTTCTGTACCTCTGTTGCTTCTTTCTGCAATTCTCTTGCCTCATTTTATACCCACCAGGCCTCTTTCTGTACCTCTATTGGTTCTTTCTACACTTCTCTTGCTTCTTTCTCTACCACTCTAGCCAGTTTATGTATCCCCTTTCCTCTTTCTGCCCCTGTTCCCTCTTTCTGCACTTCTTTTGCTTCGTCCTGCGCTTCTTTTGTTTCTTTCTGCAACTCTCTTGCTCATATCTGTAACCCTCTTGCCTCTTTCTCCACCCCTCTTTCTTTTTGCATTTCTGTTGCTTCTTTCTGCACTTCTCTTGTCTCTTTCAGCACCCCTCTCACCTCCTTCTGCACCTCTGTAACTTTTTTCTGCACTTCTTTTGTTTCTTTCTGTATCTCTCTTCCATCTTTCTGCACCACTTTCCCCTTTTTCCACCCCTCTTCCATCTTTCTGCACCCTGTTGCCTCTGCACTTCTTTTTCTTTATTCTGCACCCCTCTTGACGCTTCATGCACTCCCCCTTCCCACTTTCATTACCTCTCTTACCTCTTTCTGCACCTCTCTTGCATCTTTCAGTAGTTCTCTTGCCTCTTTCAGTACCTCTGTTGCTTCTTTCTGCAATTCTCTTTCCCTTTACTGCCACCCCAGGTCTCTTTCTGAACCTCTGTTGGTTCTTTCAATACTTTTCTTGCTCTGTTTTATAACGCTGTTGCCATTTTCCCCACCCTCTTACCTCTTTCTGCCCCATCGTCCCTCTTTCTGCACCTCTCTTGCCTCTGTCTGCACCCCTGTTCCTTCTTTCTTCACCGTGTTTGCCTGTTTCTGCAACTTTCTTGCCTCTTACTGCAGTTCTCTTACCTCCTTTTGTACCTCTTTTCTGTCTTTCTGCACTGCTCTTGCATCTTTCGCACCTATCCTGCCTCTTTCTGCAGCCCTGTTGCTTTTTCTGCACTTCTCTTGTTTCTTGCTGTATCTCTCCTGCTACTTTATGGACTCCTCTTGCCTCTTTCTGCATAGTTCTTCCCTATTTCTGCACCTCTCTAGCTTCTATCTGTATCCTGTTGTCTCTTTCTGCACTTGTCTTCCCTCTTTCTGCACCTTTCTTGTATCTTTGTGTGCCTCTCTTTTCTCTTTGTGCACCTCTCTTATCTGTTTGTGCACCTCTCTTACCTCTATCTGCACTTCTGTTGCTTCTCTCTGCACCTCTGTTGCTTCTTTCTGCACTTCTCTAGCTGTTTCTTCATCTCTGTTGCTTCTTTCAGAACATCTCTTGCCTCTTTATGCACCCCTTGCCTCTTTATTGCTTCCTTTTGCACCCCTCTTCTCTCTTTCTGCATCTCTCCTGCCTCTTTCTGCACAACTGTTTGCTTGTTCTGCACCTCTATTGCCTCTTTCTGCACTGCTCTACCCTCTTTCGGCATTCTCTTTCTTCTATACGCACCTCTGTTGTTCATTTCTGCACTTCTCCTGCCTATTTCTGCACCTCTGTTGCTTCTTTAACCACTTTACTTGCCTCTTTCTCCACCCATCTTTCCTCTTTCTGCACATCTGTTGCTTGTTTATGCACTTTTCTTGCCTCTTTCTGCATCCCTTTTGCCTCTGTCTCCACCCCACTTCCCTCTTTCAGCACCCCTCTTGCCTCCTTCTGCACCTCTGTAACTGTTTTCTACATGTCTTTTGTTTCTTTCTGTACCTCTCTTGATTCTTTCTGTATCCCTCTTGCCTCTTTCTCCACCCCACTTCTCCACTACTCACTGTATGCACCTCCCTTGCCTCGGTTTCTTCTTTCTATGCTTCTTTTGTTTCTTTCTCCAACTCTCTTGCTCATATCTGCACCTCTCTTGCCACTTTCTCCAACCCTCTTCCCCCTTTCTGCATTTCTGTTGCTTCTTTCTGTACTTCTCTTGTCTATTTCAGTACCCCTCTTGCCTCCTTCTGCACCTCTGTAACGTTTTCGTGCACTTCTTTTGTTTCTTTCTGTATCTCTCTTGCATCTTTCTGCACATCCTTGCCTCTTTTCCCACCCCCTTCCCTCTTTCTGCACACCTTTTGCCTCTTTCTGCAACTCTGTTCCTTCTTTCTGTACTTCTTTTGCTTCTTTCTGCACCCCTCTGGCCTCTTAATGCACCCCTCTTCCCTCTTTCTTTACCACTCTTGCCTCTTTCTGTGCCTCTCTTGGCTCTTTCAATAGTTCTCTTCCCTCTTTCTGTACCTTTGTTGATTCTTTCTGCAATTCATTTGCCTCTTTCTGCACCCTCAGGTCTCTTTCTGTACCTCTGTTGTTTCTTTCTACACTTTTCTTGCTTCTCTCTCTACCGCTCTTGCCAATTTCCGTATCCCCTTACCTCTTTCTGCCCCGTTTCTTCTTTCTGCACTTCTTTTACTTCATTCTGTACCCCTCTTGCCTCTTTATGCAGCCCTCTTCCCTCTTTCTATACTTCTCTTGCCTCTTTCTGCAACTTTCTTGTCTCTTTCTGCAGTTCTCTTGCCTCCTTCTGCTAATCTGTTCTTTCTTTCTGCACTTATCTTGCATCTTTCCACACGTATCCTGCCTCTTTCTGCACCCCTGTTGCTTCTTTCTGCAATTCTCTTGTTTCTTGCTGTACCTCTCTTGCTACTTTATGGACTCCTCTTGCCTTTTTCTGCACAGTTCATTATGTACCTCTCTTGAAATCTTTCTGTACCTCTCTCTTGCCTCTTTCTGTACCTCTGTTGTTTCTCTACTTTTCTTGATTCTTTCTGCACCTCTCTAGCTTAATCTGGTATCCAATTGCCTCTTTCTGCACTTGTCTTCTCACTTTCTGCACCTGTCTTGTCTCTTTGTGCGCCTCTCTTGTCTCTTTGTGCATATCTCTTTTCTGTTTTTGCACCTCTGTTACCTCTTTCTGCACGTCTGCTGCCACTTTCTGCGCCCCTGTTGCTTCTTTCAGCAGGTCTCTTGCCTCTTTCTCCACCCCCTTGCCTCTTTCTGCACTTCTGTTGCTTCTTTTTATACCCCTCTTCTTTCTCTTTGCATCTCTTCTGCCTCTTTCTGCACACCTGTTTGCTTGTTCTGCACCCCTATTGCCTCTTTCTGCACTGCTCTCCCCTCTTTTTGCACTTCCTTTTCTTCCTTCTGTACCTCTGTTGTGCATTCCTGCACTCCTCTTGCCTCTTTATGCACTTCTGTTGCTTCTTTCAGCAGTTCTTTCGCCTCTTTCTCCACCCCTCTTGCCGCTTTCTGCACCTCTGTTGCTTGTTTATGCACTTATCTTGCCTCTTTCTGTACCCCTCTTGCCTTTTTCTGCACTTCTGTTGCTTCTTTCTGCAATTCTCATGCTTGTGTCTGCACTTATCTAGCTTCTTTCTGAACCCCTCTTGCCTCTTTCTGTACCCCTCTTCCTCTTTTCCGCACCTCTCGCCTTTTTTCTGCAACTTTCTTGCCTCTTTCTGCACCTCGGTTCCTTCTTGTTGCCCTTCTTTTGTTTATTTGTGTACCTTTCTTGCTTTTTTCTGCATCCTCTTGCCTCTTTCTCTGGCCTCTTTCTGCAACTATGCACCTTCTTTCTGCACTACTTTTGTTTCTTTCAGTAGCTCTTGCTTCATTCTGCACTCTTACCACTCTTGCCTCTTTCTGCACCCCTGTTCATCACTTCTCTCTGCATTTCTTTTGTTTCTCTCTGAAGCTCGGTTGCTTCTTTCTGCATCCCTCTTGCTACTTTCTCCACCCGTTTTACACCTTTCTGCATCTCTGTTGCTCCTTTCTGCACTTCTCTTGCCTCTTTCTGCACCCATGTTGCCCCCTTCTGCATCTCTGTTGCTTCTTTATGCTCTTCTCATGCTTTTTTCTATACCTATCATGCTTCTTCCTACACCTTTTGTGCCTCTTTCTGCACCCTGCTTGCCTCTTTCTGCATCTCTGTTCCTTCTTTCTGTACTTCATTTGTTTTTTGTTTCTTTCTGTACCTCTCTTGCTTCTTTCTACTCCCCTTTTGCCTCTGTCTCCACCCCTCTTCCCTCTTTCAGCACCCCTCTTGCCTCCTTTGCACCTCTTTAACTTTTTTCTGCACTTCCTTTGTTTCTTTCTGCAGTACTCTTGCTTTTTTTCTGCACCACCTTGCCTCTTTCTCCACCATTCTTCCCTCTTTCTGCTCCTGTCGCCTCTTTCTGCACCTCTGTTCCTTCTTTCTGCACATCTTTTCTTTCTTTCTGCACATCTCTTGCTTCTTCCTGTACTTCTCTAGCCTCTTACAGTACTCAAATGGTAAGTACAAGCTGTCAAGTTTCTGTGTACTCTTGTGACTGAGGTATATATTGACTTGAATATGTATTCACACATGTGTTATGCATCTGAAGATGGTAGCTTAAAAAGTGGGTATCTTTGCCTATAGGTGGTTAAATATTCTCAGTTCTTCTCTGTCATTCGGTTGCAGAGGCAGACATGTCTTATGTATATAGGTGTTTTAGAGCCTTTCAAATACACTATTCAATACTCATGCCCCCTGTATTATGAGCAGAAATAAATACATACACCTTTTAGTATACATATTTACAGAGTATGCTGTTTAAAACACAGGTATTCAATTCAATTCAATTCAATAAAACTTTATTCGGTTTTTTACAACCATAAAAGTACACAATTGTTAATAATGCCTTCAATAAAATAGATATCCAGTTTTAAAATCAATTTCTAAAATTCACAAGTTCATTTTGATCTCCTCAAGGTAGTGTGTTTCTATTCATGTGGCTTCTGCCCTTTTGTGACTCATTCTCCTCGTACCTAAACACCTGATCATGTCAATTCTCAATGCATTTAAGGGCTTCTTTAACTTTTTTTTAAATATATTTTCTCATAGCACAAGCTATGTCTAAATGAATCATTTCCACTAAAGGGTTTACTGCATGCATCCTATTTTTAATATCATTCTTTTTAAAAATCAGGCATAAAAACTCTTTTTGAATTTCTAAAAACATCTGACAATCTAATAAAATATGTATAGCATCACATTCTGTTCCTAAGGTGCAAGTGCACTTTCCTTTTTTATCTATCATGGAACTGTTTACCCCTTTGTTCGTGTGACATGGATTTACTCTTTTCACAGGTAGTCAAGTATTTGAATGTTTATTTTTATGTATCCTGTCACTAGGTAAAAGCAGAGAGGCATGCATACCTTCACACACTTGGTCAGGCTTACAACAGTTATGTGCCTAGGCTTTTTCTTTTATATTTAGTAGGCCTAATATTCTGAATAGTCGTTTAATGTTGAACTTTCAAGAGAAAAGTGAGGTTTAAGATGTCTTGAGAGAAAGAATAGTGATTAAGCTTCTTTGTATGAGTCTGTTGTACGGTACTATCAAAGTAGGCCTCTTTCTGCACCTCTGTTGGTTCTTTCTGTACTTCTCTTGCTTCTTTCTGCACCTTTTGTCCTCTTTCTGGACTTCTGTTGTCTCTTTCTGCACTTCTCTTGATTCTTTCTGTGCCTTTCATCCTCCTTCTGCACATATCCTATCTATGTAGGCATATTTAAAAATTAGCTTTAAAAAAACATAGAAAGTCACTGAAAAAAACCACAGGTTTCAGTGACGTTATAGTTAGGAATTAGTATTTAAAAAATCTTAGAAATTCAACGAAAAATCTACAGGTTTCAGGGATGTTATAGTTAGGAATTAGTATAAAAAAACTTGAAAATACACTGATAAAACACAGGTTTCAGGGACGTTATAGTTGGGCAGACATTTCACTTGTACAAAACCAGAGAAAATCACCCATGCCCCAGCAATTCACTGCTGATGACGTCACATATTGCATCACTCATGACATGGTCAGTGACATCACTGATGACATCTTGAATAACATCACTGATGATATAATTGATGACATCATCCACTTAATATCTGATGCACCTCCTCACACCGTAATATAACCTTTCATACACCCGTAAAATACAGACTACTATTTTTGAAACCATAGACATACCAATACCAGTTAGTACTTACATACTCACTGATTCAGAGGTTTACACACACATCCACTCACTAACCCACACAGTCACTTCTACACGCTGTTACTCATCAATACAGCCACTGATATATACACTCATACACCCATACAGACACTCACACACTGCCACTCACCCATAAAGATATTTGCACACCTAGTCAGTCATGCAAAGAATCAATCACACTCCCATTTACTCACCTATACAGTTATATACATACCACCTCACTTATTCATACAGATAGTAACACATACTTACCCTCTCATACAATCTCTGACACAAGCACACATTCATCCATGCAGCTACTCACACAATCACTCACTCTCACATATAGTCACGTATATATTCCAACAGTCACTTATACTGCATTTCACATATGTAGTTACTCACACAATGTGCCACTGAGACATCCATTCACTCACCAACACAGACATACACACACTCACCCACCCATAAAGCCCCTTGCAGATGTATTCATAAACCCACACACGCAGTGAATCACCCACTCACTTATCCATGCAGGGAGTCACACCCCCCACCCACCAACACAGGCACTCAGACACCCATACCAGTAGTCAGACATCCAACCATTAACCCATATAGACACTCATGTAGCTACTCACCAACGCCTGCAGACACATACACACCAACTGACAGACTGATACAGACATTCCCACAGATTAGTCACCCATACATTCACTAAGACGGTTCAATCACTCTCTTATAGTCAATCACGCACCCACTAAATCATCCATTCAGACTCTCATACACCCACTCATTCTTCAACACACCTTGGTGCATATATATGTAACATACTTAAACTTTTTAGAAACACACAGTCACTGGATGATATCATCAGTGATGCACTATAGGCATATATATCCAAATGCAAAAATATGCCACACTCAATAGATAATCGGTAATTCTTCTCTATTCAGAACACAACTACACCATCAACTCATTTCGACCTCACAAGGTCTTTGTCCCGGTAGGTGAGTCTTTTTTCACAAATGATTTTATACCTCTTCCATAATCTGTTGATTATGAAGCATGATGAGAGTTGTTGTTACCTTATTGCTTTTATGTATATATTAAAAATATGTTTTTTGTCATTTACAATTTGCTCAGTTTTATATATAAAGTATATTTTTATTTGGTGTCTACTATACAATATGGTGCCCAGTTTAACACTTAACATTACCGACAATTAGTTGGCGTAGTTCATCAATGTGCATTTTTTATAACGGTTTATATTCTGTCAGTAAAATGCAATTTTTCACATAGACATGCAATAAGTAAACCCCATCCCTGCTTGCTTGTTGGTAGAGTACCTATGTGAAGCATAATG
Organism: Lissotriton vulgaris; assembly: GCF_964263255.1. Lineage (NCBI taxonomy): Eukaryota > Metazoa > Chordata > Amphibia > Caudata > Salamandridae > Lissotriton > Lissotriton vulgaris. The sequence continues at coordinate 784,282,107 of NC_141696.1, forward strand.
CTGAGTTAAATACATTCACATTGATGATGCCATGAGTTAATATATTTTCTCCCTGATTTGAATTAATGAATATATAGGAAGAAAAAATGCCCTCCTGATATCTGATCATTGCAGCCAGAAAAAAGCATTTGTGTCAAAAAAGCTAAACATTCCAGTAGTGGGAGTGTTCCTCTCTGGCGTGCAGGTACTTTAAAGGCAGACTCAAATAATGCACCTATTGGCCAGACGTCAGCTCTGTTGCAATATCTTACAGAGGCAGTGCACCAGAATGAATGTTAGAAAAGTGATCTTAAAGAGTAAAAAAATATTATCCTAAACCACCATAATGGTTCTAAATCAAGATGCATATAAAATAACTAATGATGGAAGTAGGTGCTCCCACCATTAAAAAGGACTTCACTAAGACGCACTTTACTAATATAAAAATGTTTTTGGGGAGGAGATATAATCATGCTCGACACAGAACAACTTCTCCTCACAAGGGCAAAAGTAAAGAAAGCAAGTATTGGCTATGTCAATCATTTTGGTTTTTTCATATGTTTGATGCCAAGAGTCATACAATCAAGTGTTAGATGCTGATTTCACACATACGATGAAGCATGCACTGCCTCTGGTCACACTGTAACAGTGGTGTATGTTAGTGAAGTTGGTGAACACTTTTTCACTATTAAAAAAAATAAAAAACAGTATTATTGACTCTATTGAAGGTGGAAGTGATGCACAAGAGATGTGCCACTTAAGGAATGGCAGGCAGTCAGAACAGTCAGTGCATTGGCAAGAGTTCAGTGCAGGGAAAAAAGGGGTCAATAGGCCTAAGGGGTAGCAGCACAGATCTTAAGGGATGGAGGATAATAGTGGGTCAAGGCGCCATGAGAAGTGCAGTGATAAGGGGTTAGGAAGGAGTGGAAGGGGCAGAGCTGGGTTGAGTGATGAACAGTGTTGGGTTCAGTGGAGTGCACCTCGGAGTCTAGGGGAATAGCACACGTTCTCCGGAACTCATTTTGGTATCCAGAGGGAAGCAGTGCAGGGTTCCATAGAGGAGTATTGAGCTTGGGTGGAACAGCTCAAGCTCCACAGAGAAAGGCCCAAGGTCAACCAATCTTCTAGAGGAAACCAATTGATGGAAATCATTCATATGTCGTGCCTATTACCATCAAGTCAAGATTATCAACAGACTGTTAGCAGAAATCAGCACTAAAATAGAGAGTGTACTCACAAAGAGATGTACATATCAAAACATTAGACATAATATTAATGTTTTGGAGACGGTTAATCTTAGTCGCATAAATTGCAAAACTAGGGCATAAGATATCCTACTATTCGATACCATAGTACCTTTCCGCCACCCACTGTTCTTGGTCAGTACTCAGTAGCAAATACAGAAAATCTTGTGAATTCTGAAGGCCTTTCAGAGTTTGGGGTAGCCATTTTTCCATAAAAAATAAACGATTGGGTATGTTCTATCCAACACAGCTCAATGGTCAGACTCAATGAGCTTCAGGTTCTTTTGATTGGTAAATAACACAACTCACGTCCACTGACAATCCAACTCCAGACAAAACATCAATCTAGATTCCGCTTGGAGCACTGGTACAAGGATTCATGACAGGCATTGCAAAAAACAAAAGATCTGCAATGGCACCATGTGGTGCACAATGGGTGGAGGAGGGATAAAAACCATAAGAGCATTGATGTAGCACTATTTAAAAATTCACAATAAGACACGAAAACCTGAAAGTACACTTTGACCACATTAGACACAGTGACACATGAAAATGAGACAAGTGCAGTAGAAACACCGTAAGAGCACGCTTTGAAATGCAAGTTAAGAGAGCATACATTAAGTAATACTAATACATATAAATGAGTTGCATTAATGTGGGTTTCTTATGAAAATATTGTTTATTAACGTTTAATGATTAAATAAAGGGTCCTAGTGTTTCTAATTATTTCTGTTTGAATGCACCATTTAGAAAAGTTGGTGCAAAAAAGTGTAGAAACTCGATATGATCTCTACATTTTGCACAGTAATAATAGAGATACTACAGTTTAAGAACAATGAAAAACACATTTTGTGATGTGAATTTAGAAAAAGATCCTCTTACATTAATGTTGAGAAAAGTTGTGATAGTATGGTATTTCTAACATTAGCTATTTTCATATAATAATCTTTGGTGGCACTTCTACACACTCGCTATTTTGAATTGATTTAATGAAAGTATATTTGATACTGGTTTAGAGCTCCTTTCACTTAAAATGTGTGATGCTAAATTTAAGTTTTTTTCAAAAATGCTTTTTCTCTAATGCTGACCTTTCCCCTGACTTAATACAATGGATCATTTACGACGAGTGAGATGTTGCTTTATTTGTCCTGTACATGTATACACCCCAACGTTTACGATGTTTCTTCAACGTTCACAATGAAATATTACTGTGGGACCAAGATTTCAGCTATTGCTATAGATGATTACTATGTGTCTCTTTTTACAGAAATTAGGCCTATGTAGACTCTCAATCTTTCATTTTTCATGACCAGCATGGGAAAATATCACACTGTTGTATGTGTCCTAGGTGACATTATGTGAATTTGAGCATACAAGAGTCTCCCGAGGGTATTGGGACAATAGGCCTCACCAGCATAAACACAGATCGCCCCAATCGGAGGCACAACACTCTGAAACTGGCCCCAGGCCAACTGGCCTCTTTCCAGGGCTCAAATGCCCTATGTCCCGCAAAGTCAAGGCTGGGTGCAAAAACTGCAAAAGCAAAGTTCGCAAAGCACCTGGGCAGGGCAGGAGTGTCTCTCACTCCTCTCTCTCTTCTCCTGAGGAGTACAATGCCCCCCAATATGTTGCAGATGCCCACTTTCAACCAAGCAGGCAGGGGGAATCCCACACGCCGGGATCCCCTCGTAGCGCTTTAGAATCCTGTTGCTGTAGACGTCCGTCCTCTTCTCCTGGGCACAGTTGTAGCTCCTTGGTAGCAAGCAGAACACAGTCAATGCAAATATGGCACTCTGGCAGCACCCCAATGCAGCACACATGCAGGGGATTTGTAATATAGTGCTTTGACAGCACAGCGCTGCAGGCATCAGCTCCTCTTCCCCTTGCACCTTGAATATAGCGCTTGCAAGGGACTAGGTCCCACTAGAAGGTTCAGGGACAGAAGATAGTGTATCTCTTCTGGTAATCAGCAAAACAGTGCCCACCAGGCACTAGAGTGCGGGCAGAGCAGCACAGTCACTTCAAATATGGCGCTGATCAGGCGCTAGGTGATTTACAGTTTAAGGGGTCCCACCCATGGGAGTAGCGCCCACGCTCCTCACCTCCTTGGAGTGCAGGCAGTTAAAGTATAGGACTCACCAGGTGCTAGGGCAACAGAGAAGGCAGGCCAGGTTGGGCAAGATCAGCAGACGTAGGCCCTCTTCAGTACAGGACAGCAGCTCCTAGAAGCAGTCATCTCCCATGAAGTGGCACTCCTCCTGACACAGCAGTCGTCACTCCAGCAAAGGCTCTCACTGGCCCTGTGGACAGCACAGGGGTACAGATGGGCTCAGGGGCCAGCACACAGGCCCATGCGGCGGTACCTCCTGGTAGAGTGTCCCCTCTCATTCCAGTCCACCCTCAGTCTGAGGACATGGCATCTCCACTGCTCCACATGTACAACCCTCCCCCCACCTACCAGAAAGGGCTGGAAGCTTCTAGAAGGTCCCTGGCAGTTCCAGCCTCACTGTCACTGGGGGAAGTGTAGATCACCTTGTCCCTTAAAACACTAGACCGCCAACCCACCTCAGGCAGGTGGCACAAGCATACAGAAATGGCGTCCATTTCAAAAGTGACATTTCTCCAATGGTGAAAATAAAGGTGCATACACCATTACACAGCATTTATTATTTTCCTCTCACACCACACATGGCATATACATTTCCTACCATGGGGGAGATGTCCCCTAAAGGGGGGGGGGGTCCTAATATACCTATGTAAGGCAGAAAGCACACACACTTTGCACTGCTAACCAGCGCCAAAGTGTCCAACATCCTGAACCCACCAATTCCATCACAGCAAAAGGGCTAGGGGAAAGGCAAATAGTTTCGGGATGACCCTGCAAGCAGGGTCAAGTCCAAAAGTGACTCTCTAAATTGATTTATAATAACCGTCCCAGAAAGCCTGCTGAAATATTTGGTGCTGTTCTACAAGCTGGATATTCTTAACTGAAATCTAAAGAGATTGGTTGAAGCAATGAAACTTGAATCTCTAATACAAAAAACAAATTAATATAATATCTGACTTAGACTATTATTAAGTCCTGTTGGTTCTTCCATTTAAACCGTGCTGTTTTTAAAATTATTTAAAAGTGTTGTAAGGAGAATCACTGAGTTTTGTGAGAGTTTCAAGTGATCCTTCTTTTGTTTTGCGTTGCAGTTGCTGAGCATTTGTTCTCCATAGTCCTAACTCGACTTAGCTTATTCAGGAGGTTGGTCTTCCTGTTGCTATTCTTTATTTTTAGAGCTGTGTACCTAAATCTAATCTCAAATCTGTGAGTTGACTGTCAATTAATTGTCCTCACTGGACAGCCAACATGGTGTTTGGTCACCCTCATTTCCACCCCTCCAAACATCGGAGAAAGATTCATCAGAGGATCAACGTTTCTGTGGTAAATGGAGATGCTGCAGATTTTATGTCAAGAGAGGAGAGAAGTGCATAATAATAACATTTTACCACGCTTCCGCTGCAACAGCATCACTGACGTGAGTGGCGCACCACAAAGGTGCCTTCAATATTTTAACCAGATATATGACTACTTCACTTCTAACCTTTTTGTTCTCTTCCTCAAGGAGAACTAAAAGGCAGAGTAATCAGGCGTGGGGGTAGGGGGAGTGTCATAGATGGGGAAGGATGGAGGTTAGTGCAGAGACCCGTATATGAATAGTGAGAAAAAAGTTCGGGAGGTGAGTGTCAAATTGGACTGAGGGGTAGTATCATGGATGGGGAAGGATGGGGGTTAGTGCCAAGACCCATATGGGCACAGTGGACAAAAATGTTTGGGAGGTGAGTGTCAAAGTGGACTCAGACATTGGGTAGGACAAGATGGGATAGAAAAAAGTTAGCTGGAAGACAGCAAGCTCTCTCCTAGCATTGGACAGAAACTCCGAAACACACAAATAGGCAAGGGCAAGGGAAGGAGGGATATGAAGGTAGTGTAACTGGAAACTGGGCAGATTTTCTGAGGTGATTGAGTCCATGTTCTGATAGACTTCTCAGATCCATCACCCTAGTTAATAATGCTCCGGGCTTGCTGGTTTCTTCTTCCTGTTTGCTGCTGGAAATTCTGCTTGTTCTCTGCCCTGTTTTTATTGGTCTGCAAGTGGATTTCATAGAAACACATTCATGTTTGCCAGGGTCTCGCAGAGAACACCTCTTTGTTATATGACGTACATGTCCCGCTTTTGCATAGTGTGGCAGGCCATGCTTCTTTGAGATCTGCCTCTCAATTGTTTCACAGTAACTAGGCTTTGAATGTGATGAACAGCCAAGAGGCACAATCAATTGCATTTCAGACATCTATCTCTGAAACACCATTAAGTCTGGGCCAGTATGCATCATTTTCAAGTTAGATGCATATGTTGCATGTGGTTGACTACCCCTACCCTGATGGCCCTACAATAACAGTGTCTAATGTTAAAGATGTTAAAGTCCCAGAGTTTTTGTAATCGTACAGATTGTCTCTGAATAAGCCCCATATCAGTTACATATTGGTGTCTGTGGGTATAATCGTCATACAAACCCCAACACTGGTCGTATGGACCTTTGTTCGTTGACATGATGCGATGACTAGGAGCTAGCATTTATATGAATTATCATAAACACTGAAACCATTGGCTCCACAGGAAATGACCAAGAGAGTTGGAAAAAGAGTTTAAAGGAATGTATTAACAAGTTAGTGGGCTAAAGTAATTTGTTAACAAGGATTCTGATTCTCAAGTATTAATGTTACAATTTTAAATGTTCTTAAAGCTTATACTTTAGAATAAGTAAAAACACATTAGGTTAGGTAAATAGATAAGGTATCAGCGTCAGAAAACCAAATAAAGGTTTCATATGAGAGAATAAGACTGCTCAATCATAAAGCCTTTACACTAAAATTTGGGAGATTCGTAGAGGTGAGAAAAATGTTCTCCATTTGAAATTAGCAAGCCTCTCTCTAATGCACGAAGTGTGCAAGAGATAGTAGGCATGAAAGTCTGCCTCTAATCTAAGGAATACACGCTAATATAATTCCACAAAACTCCAGCTGCAAAATTTCAGCTTGTTCTCACTCTTCAGGAGCCAATCGTTCTTCTCCAAAAGCTGGGAACACATAATCTCCCTCAGTTCCCATGTTTGCACAGTTGCTCATACATGCCTATGTCCTTGAGTTGCTACACTGGGCAGAATCTCTGGTTCAAATTGCTCATCCCGCGAGTTGTGCTTCCTGGCATCTTCTAGTCCTCCTGGTGGGAACTGCAATACCAGTCAACTAATACACAAAAAAATTCTATTCACTAGCCAGCAGAAGGCTTCTGGAATATTCCAGAATATGCAGTGGGAAGAGGAAAAAGAAAATATTTTGCAAAAAAACAGCAAGAATATGTGAGTAGGGGCCAGATGTATCAAGCGTTTTCCCGTTCGCAAACGGGTCTATTCGCATAATCGGCCCGTTTGCGAATGGGAAAAAGCCTTTTGGTATGTATCATCCCAAAGGCATTCAGAAAATAGGGAATTGTAAATTTTGTAATTACCTATTTTACGAAATTCATTTAAGAAATCCTTAAATGCTATGCAGGAAGAAAAGAAAAAATTGCGACCAGGCTTTAAGGAATCGGAAATTACCAACAACATGGAATTAGTGGTAATTTGCAAATTCCACGAAAAATGCACTTTTTTGCATTGTTCTAGTTGCCATGTGGTGTACATACATGCCCTTAGGGCATGCATGTGTGCCACATGTGCACACATGCATATTTAAGGGGTGCAAAAGGGTACCCATTTGGCACCCTTGCACCCTCGAAATTGCATGCGCAATTTACGAGTACCTATTGGGTACTCGCAAATTGGGCATGCAATTCCCATTTATTCCTATGGGTCTCTAGGAAGCCATAGGAATCGCAATTAATATTGCAAAACCTACATAAATTGCATTTTGCGATTCCATAATAGCGAATCGGTAAAATTCGCTATTATGAAATCGCAAATTTCCAATATTGATACATCTGGCCCCCTAGGGCCAAGTCATAAACGTATAAACGTGACATTCAAACTGGTATTAATATTAAGCTAACCTAATTCATTAGAACAAGTTAATTTAAGCATTGCCTATTACTGTTAAGTAAGATTACTTATGACAATTGATAATTTACATAAGCACATGTTATTTAACTTTGTACATCGTACTTTGTTAATGAATGTGTTTACATATATGCAAAAAAAAATCACACTCCATCATCATATGTTTCGCAAAGTAAGAAGTGTCAATTCAACTGTCTTTCTCAGTATTACAAGTTTCTGTGTAGGAATATGGGGAGCACATAAAAACAATGTTAGCATACCCTATCCACACATCCCACGTAGTCTCTTGTGAGTTCACCATACAAGTGAGTTTGTTTCTATGTGGTATTATGGGTGCCTTAGTGTTAGCAGTGCATTGCAGCTGTGCTACTTGGATGAGGCAGGAAACTGTAGAAATGACAGCAGTACTCACTTCTCTCTCTCTATCTTTTTGAATTTGCCTCACAATTGTTGAAAGGGTTTTACAATATTTTAGACTGTACAGTCACAGAGGAAGGACCTGATGTATGGGATCTACCCAAATCCGTAAATATTGCCAGCGTTATCAGTTTTTCACCTGGAAACCTGGCTGTCCTACATTAGGTTTGAAAACACTTGGGGCAACATGTATGAATCTTTTTTTAGGTTGTAAGCGGTCTGATTCGCAGAAACGGGCAGTTTGCAACCTCAATAATGGCCTTCTTGAGGTACAAAGCCAAATTGCAAGTCAATGACTTGTTACCGAATCACAAGTTGAGTTTGCAGGTCAGTATTTGGAAGGGACGTGTTTAGGGCGTCCCTTACAAACACTGATTTGCATTGATATGTTTTAATATTTTGCTACCGAATTCCAGTCACAAAATGTTAAAATGTTTCCAACACCTCAAAAAATGTGGCAATCTTTTCGCAAATGGGAAGGGGTCCCTGATATTCCTAGTAGATCACAAATTGCAATTTAACTCATTAATCTCATGAGGCAGGTCGATTTGTGACCCAACTAGGAATCGCTATTTTAAAAATAATTCTTTAGTACATTAGGAATTGCGATTTCCAAATTGGGATTCAGTAAAAATTGCAATTCCTAATGTTAAGTGTGTCATGACGATTTGTTCATGTAGGTATGTCAAAACTGTTTTTCCAACCTTTATCTCTTTTCTCAATTTGCCTCCTATTCTGGTTTTTGTCTCTGGAATAACACCCCTCTGAATGCATCTTGCAAAAGTTGGGCCTGATCGATATTCTTACTCTCTTAGTATAATGCGGGACACATGTTTACGCCCCATCACTTTCAAATTCCGCCAGCCTCCACTGCTCAGGGTTTGCATGTAGCACATTTTGAGTCTTCTGCGATATGCATATCCACACTTATGGGTGTGAAAAATAAGTTATCGCTCTAGCACATGTTTAGTGAATCTATGGCATTTACAGGATACTAAAAAATCCTTACCAAGTGCACGTAGTGAAAAACAACAGCTTTCACAATGTCTCCTTGTCAAGTTTTCTTTAGCAATTTGCACAATTTGCATCTACGCCCAAGTAGCTCCCTGGGTGCATTGCCTCAGAAATGCAGAAGTAAGGACATCATGATAATCTTGACTTTCGAAGGGCTACTTTTAAATCTCGAACATCTTTTAAACACATTAGTAAGACATGGAATATAACACGTTCTCATTACTCATAGACTTTTGTTCAGCTTTTTTCACCACAGACTAACCACTGGCATCCCAGACATCTGGTTATTCACATTTTGTCAAAGAAAACATAATTAAGGGCCTTTGCACATATCCTTCCACATTCCTCCATTTTCAAACAAAGCAGACTGTTTTTTATCTGCTTTTTATTCCAGCCAAAGCCATTAATCAAGATGTGGTTTTTTTAAGTCAACCTTTTCAGCTCAATATAGCTTTTCTTAATTCAGAGAACAATAATCAAGAGTGTGCTGATGATGTCAGAAAATTCTCTCTCATGTGAAATGAAAGTGATTCGTTTGTGATAAGGGTGCGGTTTTGACACTAATTTCTCATTGGGCGGCATGCATTGTATGCTTTTAGTGAACCTAGCAAAAATATTTTTAAAAAATGGCAGCACTTATTACTGCTTGACTTGTGCCTGGTGCTTTGTGCTCTGCCTGCCACCTATTTGGTCGTTGTTATTGCCCAGGGAGAACTGTGTTCTGGTGGATCTGCCTGCCCGCCTCCCGCCGCCTTACTCCTTTTACCAGCGTGGAGTCGGGCCGCTGAGTGGAGCGTGGGCGGGGCAAAAGACTTCAACCCCCAGCAGCCCTAGCGGCACCGAGATACAGCTTTTTGCGACAGGAGGCGCTTGAAAATATCGTCATCCCGGTCGAGTGGGGGCTTCCTGCTTGACTTGTGCCTGGTGCTTTGTGCTCTGCCTGCCACCTATTTGGTCGTTGTTATTGCCCAGGGAGAACTGTGTTCTGGTGGATCTGCCTGCCCGCCTCCCGCCGCCTTACTCTTTTTACCAGCGTGGAGTCGGGCCGCTGAGCGGAGCGTGGGCGGGGCAAAAGACTTCAACCCCCAGCAGCCCTAGCGGCACCCAGATACAGCTTTTCGCGACAGGAGGCGCTTAAAAATATCGTCATCCCGGTTGAGTGGGGGCTTCCTGCTTGACTTGTGCCTGGTGCTTTGTGCTATGCCTGCCACCTATTTGGTCGTTGTTATTGCCCAGGGAGAACTGTGTTCTGGTGGATCTGCCTGTCCGCCTCCCGCCGCCTTACTCCTTTTACCAGCGTGGAGTCGGGCTGCTGAGCGGAGCGTGGGCGGGGCAAAATACTTCAACCCCCATCAGCCCTAGCGGCACCCAGATACAGCTTTTCATGACAGGAGGCGCTTAAAAATATTGTCATCCCCGTCTCGCGGGACGTGAGTGGGACGCCGGGCGAAGCCCGTGCAAAGGGCGGGCCGTTTTGTGGCTGTTCGGTGGCTGAAGGAGGCTGGGCTGGGCCCATTCTCTTATATCTACTTAAGCCACCGCCTGTCGCCTCCATCTCCAGAAGTAAGGTTGTCGTGCATTTAATATTGGGCACCCATGCTATGTGCTTATATATCAACTACTCATAGGAACTGTCTCTTCATTGCCATACTCTACAAAGATTATTGTATCCTGCTGACACCTATAGGGCTCCCTCCCTTGTTGCCTCTCGGAGTAAATCCACCTGCTGAGTAACGGCGCTGGGGGGTACTTACCTGGGGTTTGCACTGTCACCATTATAGGCTGTTCTTTGGTAGAGTAAAGTAACTCAAAAACATCATTAGCTCTGCTACATAACCCTAACATCTGTCTGTTCATCTTCCATGGCTGCTACCCCTGAAAAAATTGTGCTGGCTGATGTAGGAGGAAATAGCAAAGGTACCCTGGATAATTATTTTATAAAACCTGCCCCCGATATGGAAAGGGAATGCGTACTGGCTGAACGTAGGGCAGAGCGTCGCCGCTCTATTGAATCTATTAAAACCAGACCCCCTTTGGTAGCACCACCCCAGATTAATCCATCGGGTGTAGGTCTGACCTCAGAAAACGAGGACCCGTTATCTACGCAGGGTATTCCAATGCTTTGACGAGATACGCCCCCCTCATCGGCTGCCCTTAATAGTGTGGGTAAAAATAACACAATAATCTCTAGTGACATTAATACGGGCATAGAAGTTATATCCGATACTCCTCCAGTAGTAGTGGGGAATTCCAAAAAGAAAGCTGGGAAGCGGGAGGTCCCCAAAGTCTTTGGACGGCCACCAAATAAGAGACGAAGGAGGGGTGGTGTTCCACAAAGAGGTAAGACTAGCCACTCTGACTTTGGCAAGGGCAGAAAGGCTAGTGTTACACCTGCACTTACTACAAAGGCTACTTTAATTACCGATTCAGGTCAAGAGGTCCAGCACGAAACAATACCTTCTACAAATACCCCATACACTGACTGCATTTAGACCTGGTTCAATATCTACCAGAAATTGCACGTCCAAGGAACAATCGTCTGCTGTCTCCCTCGACAGCATTGAACATCTACTCAGGTCATTTACATTTCCCATACTAGAGAGGCTGAAGAGGCTGGAGCAACGGCTGGGGGACTTGGAAATTGCCATTACCAACAAAGCAGGCCTATCGAAAGATACTGCAAAGCCAGTCTCACCCCCGTAGCCGCAGCGCCAACCTCTACCCCTGCTATCGACAAGGACCTAAATCCATCTAGCAATTCTGTGAGCCGTAATCATCAAGGGGTAAATCTACTTAAAGCAGCTTATCAACCTGGCCCACGCACTTCTAAGGAAATCTCGAAGGGGGCTAATACAGCCGCTATTAGAAATAAGCAGGAGGTAAGGGGGAGGGCGTATCCAGATAGAGTAGAAAACCATAGGGACCGCCAAGTTGAATTACCACCAGACGCGGTCCCCTATGTGGTTGTACTCACGGGTGTCCCCACCTTAGAAGACGGCAGGAGGGAAGGCTTCAGTCAATTAAAAAACAAAACCATGCACTGGCTTAGCCAGCACAGACTGCTCCCATGTAATATCAATGGTGAGATTGACCACGTGCGGCGACTCTCCTGGCTGGGGAGCCGAGAGAAAGACATTGTGGGCGATCTAATAGTCATAAATTTCAGAGATCCAGGTGCGGTCAGACACATCCTAAATTGGATGCCAGGGACCGCTGGTAGAACCATCGTTCCCTGTGACCTGACCTATTTCTACCCAAGATCCCAGGTGACTCCTACAATGTGCTCAGGGGTCCCTTCTGGCCTACTGAATAATCCTCCTATAACATTTAATAATCAATATATGTTGCATGCTCCCAACTCTATGATGGCAAAAAATGTATTTGGGTGGAACACTGTACCTTACAGGGGACATGGTAATAACTTTAGGGAGTTGGACCACCCGCAAGGAATTAGGGGAATGGACCATTTGTTGCCATTTACCCCCCTTGAAGTCGCTAACAGATTTGAAGCCTTCACAGGCTTGGATGACTGCGAAGGACTGTTGGGGCCCCCTGCTAATACGTTTCCAATTCACAATATAAAATGCAAAAAAGATAATTTGAGTTCCGAAAAACATATTCTGGCTTATGTACATATTATTAGTACACAGGAACCCTGCCCTGAAATAGTCCCTCAGCCTGAAATACAAGTACCTGGGGAAGAAATAACATCACTTCCCCAGTTGGCTAATTTTCCGGGGATAACTCCCAGTGTTCTATTGGAATTGGCCCCTGTGACACCTACGGATGTAACATGCCCAATTAGTATCGAAATTCCTGGTAGTATAATATCGTGGAATATAGCAGGTCTTGCCCCAAAAATTAATGACGCAGACTGGCGATCAGTAACCATGACCCACTCCATCATAGCTCTCCAGGAAACATGGGCCAGCGAGCAATCCCATTTGTTAGGATATAAAACTTTTTTTACTCCGGCAGTTCCTAGCAAAATGGGTAGACATAAGGGAGGGTTGTCTATATATTTGTCGATCTATTCAGGTCCTACTGTCCTTGGGAGCTTTTTGGATTGTCCATACTATCAAATACTAATGGTAACATGGGGATCTCTGAAAAATTTAGCTATAATTAACTTCTATATTAACATCCCGATAGTACATGTTGTAATGGCTGGATTTTCTGTTTAGATGGGATCAGCCCCCAGGGGCCCCTGTGACCCAGCCAAAACGTACTCACCTTCCCTTCTTAGATCGTATTTACAATGAGTAGATATAAAGATGAATATACAGGTCGCACCTAAGAATGGGGAATGACAATATACATATATGGATTTTCTACAATATCTTATTCACATCAGTTGGCCTCGCGGTCGCCCCGACCCAGACCGTTCTACCCTAGGGCAGATCTGACACGCAATCCGGCGTGTCTACACACGGGCCTGCAGAACCCAATGCTCCCTTTTCCAAATCGTTCGCGATCCTGCGAAACTTACACGGCGGTATCCCTCCCGCCGCTCTCATTTACACACGGGCTGCAATCCGGCAGCCCTACACGCTGGTAATCCTCCCCAGCGCTCTCATTAACGCCGCATATCAACGACGACCACATTCCTATGAAACATTATTAGGATGATATCTCAGCAATCTACTTAGGATAAAACTAAAATAATAACTTTGGATATGGATCCAGATTGTATAGTGTACTCCGTGCTTACGACATCAAAGGTCCACTCACTCCCTCTTTATTTGATAACTATTCGTCTGATCGGGATTTCTCATCCGTTCGTCTAAACAGTGCTCAACTAGGAGCATCATTTACCAAGATTGAACACAAGAACCAGGTACACGATAATTCTATATGAATTAGGGCATTTATTAACCATAAACATAAATCACATTACTATGCAGCATTACATTTGCACAAGAAATAAAAGAGAAAGATTAGGGTGCACGCACTATAAGAATCGGTCGGACTTCACCTGGTTAATGGGAAATCGGGACTCGGCAGTCATCTAGGCTCCTGTCTCGTCTCTGGGTCCTGGCTCGCCTTGCAGTCACCCTCAGCCGTCACAGGTACACGTCTGCACTGATGGGCTCAAACTCGTCTGCCCTCCCTCAGGACCTCGGAACCTTGCTGTTAATTAGCTACCGTCTCTCTCTCTCTCTGGGTTAGTGCGCTCCGCGCCACTTCTCGTTCAGTCTATCTTCAGAGAGTTTCGGTCTTAAATCTTTCTCCGACTTCAAAGATGGCGACTTGTCCACCATGAAAATGAATAATGGCAGAGATGCTAACGGCTAGATGCCGCCTACGGACTGACTGACTGAAAGACTAACACCTTTGCTAATATCAAAGCCCGTTCCTTCATGGAAATTCACGGCCAGTAACCTGCCGCCCACCAAATTCTTGTACCTCCCCGTACCAAGGACACTTTCCCAGCTGGCCAGCCTGAAGTTGTGTCTTCGGAGTGGAGAAAAATACATTCCTTCGATAAGGGTCAGCCTGAACCGGTTCTCTCCAAGCGAACAACAGCTTAAAACTAAAACATCACTTTTAACCTAGAAAGCCTTCTCGAGCTACCAGGCAGAAAGCAAAATGGAGTCTGTCTCGCTTAAGGCCTACGGAGCCCATAATATGCATAGCTCCATGAGAAACAGATCGGCACGTTAGCAAATGAGTAAATCATGACTAATACTTATATATCTAACCCCTCACTTAAATTCATAAGCCTTACTCTAAGGGAAATGGCACGAAAATGCCCTTATATCTGTAAGACAAGGTCCCTGTTTATCGGCCTAATCCCTATGCTATGGGGGTGATAGGCTGGAGTCACTCTCCATCATTCTCCTTCTCCAGAGAGCTGGCAAAAAGACAGCCATAACATTACACCCCTTGACTCCAGTCTATTAACCAATAACTAAATGGAGCTAACGTCAGTAGATGAATAATATGAAACAAAACTAACTGATCTACGACTCTTCGTAAGTTTAAAAAATTGTAGCAGGGAAGGGACACACTGGATAAAGCAGCAAATCGCTATAAGGATGCAGACAATAATAATAACCCCTCCCAAAATTTGTCGTAAAAAATGCATGTCAGGGAGCCAGTTAAAAAGCCAGTCAAAGAAACCCTGATCTATGTGTTCTCTAATTTCTGCAGTCAAGTTGTGGAGTTTATTAATATGGGACTGGATATCTTTAGAATGGTCAGACAAATTAAAACAGCATAGACCTTCAAATTCAGAGCATTCATGCCCGTGTTTTAACAGCAAATAATCGATGGCCGCACGATTTTGCAAAATAGCTCTACGTTCACCTTGGGAATCTAACAATAAATCTGACAAAACAATAGAAGTTTGGTTGATCGACTTGACCATCCAGCAGGCCATCTTGCCTATTGTTTTAGCATTATAAACGGCTAATGCAGGAACACCAATAATAGAAAAAGCTAAACCAAGATATTCTGATCTGGAAAAAAGATGAACAGAGGAATCACAGTCTTCATGTAAGGACATTGAGTCACGAACAATACGGGAATGTGAAGGAGGATGTGAAGAAAACATTAGCAAACTTAATCTAGTGATGGCACACGGGCCACCAGAAATATTCGCAGGAATATAGGGCCAAGATGAATTCCCGCATGAAAAGAGCCATCCAGCTGGTAACAACATTGAACGATAATGGCTAGTGGCTACAACTAAACTTTTGCAAGTCATATTGTTCTTCACTGAAAAACATGAATTAGGAAGTCTTTTTGTACAAAGCAAACGTTGATGAAATGAAAAAGTAGTAGCGGCTTGGAGTTTCAACCGCAGACATTCAGAGATGGCCTTAGGATTGCAGGTCATCATAAAGCAAAGGTCACCAGGGGTAATATTAAAAGTAGTAATTCTGGAATTAATAAGGACATCCTGGTCTGGAAGAAGAGTACATGAGAGACAAAATTCATGGGCCAAGAAGTCGCCCAAAATGACATTCGGTCGGGCATTGGACACATTAAATACATGATGAAGGGTTTCAGTAGATGCAGGGACAGCAACCAAACAGGTCGATAAGATGTCAGTAACGGATTTCATGGGGGTAAGGCAAAAATGCGGAGAGTTCGTCACTCGCTTCGCGAGTGTGATCCAAAAATTGGAGGACTTCTGCCACGCGGATCGCGTGGCTCTTGTTATCCCATCATTCGGCGTCGGTAGATGCTCTCCTCTCCCGGCGTAGCAAGCCAAAAGGAGTCCAACGACGACACATCCTGCAGCAGCAGTCCAAAGAATGATCTGAAAGAATACAAACACAGGCCTTAATCATTCTCGTAAATAACATTTGTCAGCTGGGACAGCTTCCCAGCCATCTTTCCCTGGCTTCATCACCAGAACGGTGTTGTCATGACCGGTCGCAATAATATCAGCCTGTTCAGGAGGATTTTTAGGCGATTGCACCCATATTTTAGCTCCAGGAAGATCAGACGATCCGAAGCCTTTTTGTCCACGCACAGTTAGCAACATTGGGGCAGAGCCTTTTTTTATCTCACCACTGAAGACAGGCATAATCAATAGCTGAGCAACACGGTCAGACTTTTTGATAAACAAATCCATCTCACTGCTATTAAGCAAGAGAACCTTAATCTCTCCCTGATAATCACTGTCAATCACACCACCAAGGACTTGAACACCTTTCAGGGCCAGGCCAGATCTAGGGGCAATTAATCCAAAACTACCGGCAGGTATAGAGACACCTATGCCAGTTTCAACAATTATTCGATCTTTTCCTGGGAAGTGTACATCATTTAAAGCATGCAGGTCGAGGCCTGCGGAACCTGGGGTTGCTCTACATGGAGCCAAAGCACCGGGGGTAATTTCCCAATAAGTGACAGTACTTCCAACAGAATTAGGTTTCGCATCAACATGTGGAGGAAACAAACGCATCAAAGGAGATTCAGCATGCAACAAAGGACGGTTATTCAAAATTAATAAAGCTTGAAGTAGGACATCTCTCCACTGGCTGTAACGGTCATCAGTCAACTTGCGCAACTGTTCTTTCAACAAGCCATTCATTCTCTCAATCAGTCCTGAAGCTTGTGGATAATATGGAATGTGAAATACCCAGTCGATATTGTTTTCCATACAGAATTCCTGCACCAATCTTCCACGAAAGTGGGATGCATTGTCTGATTGAATTTGGAATGGGACACCATAATATAGGATAATCAGCTCCAGGGTTTTAATCGTATTCACTTGGGTAGCATTCTTGCAAGGGAAAGCGACCAAAAGGCCACTATAAGTATCAACTACTGTACAAATGTATTGACAATTTCTGCTCATGGGGAGCGGACCAATATAATCAATCTGCCAAATTTGGGCGGGCAATTTACCTCGATGTAAGTGACCTCGAACAATTTGAGGCACCTCTTTCTTTCTAGAGTGTTGGCAAATGGGACAATGTAGAATGGCATCTTTAATTAAAGAAAAGGGAATATGAATTCCTCTATCAACAGCCCACCTGTTAGTGGCTTTCTCTCCAAAATGTCCTGCTTTCTGATGGGCCCATTTCGCCAATCCTGCCAAATCAGAATCTTGCATGTCAACCACTGCCTCAGAAATTTTAGACTGTTCATCTGCAATGTTATGGAAAAATTTGTCAAGGGAATCGATTGGAGTATGAGCATCCACGTGAAAGATTGTTACAGTACTGTGCGGAAGCAGTTCCCAAATTTCTTGCCACAATTCTTTACCCCATAATTCCTTGGAGTGCAATTCCCAATTGTGCGAGTGCCATGTAGGCAACCACACCGCTAGTCCATTTGCAGTGGACCAAGAATCAGTGAAAATATGACATGTACCTGGTAACTCCTGTTTCAAAACTTGGTAAACCGCATAGAGTTCAGCATATTGACTACTCTTACCGTCTCCAGTTGTGCTCAATAATTTCTGTGTAATCGGATTGTAGGACACTGCTTTCCAATGTCTCTTATCACCAATGAATTTCGCAGAACCATCCGTAAACCACACATGTCTTCTATCCTCCACGGACAGATCATCAAATGATTTACCCCACTTCATGGGAGACTCCTGCACTACGGGAACCGAACACTCACTTTCAGCGTCATTGGAGGGCGCCTGCGCCACTCGCTCATGTAAAACCGCCACACCTTTCGGACCCACACGTGCCCTGTCCTGAATGTACCATTTCCATTTAATCACACTAGCCTCCTGAGCATGTCCAATTCGATGGGACTTCGGTGAACTCAAAACCCATTGCATGATGGGAATTTCAGGCCTCAAAATCACAGCATGGCCTAAAGTCAATTGCTCGGTATCCACCAGAGCCCAGTAACAAGCAAGCAACTGTTTTTCAAAAGGTGAGTAACGCTCACCAGCCTCTGGCAATTTTTTGGTCCAAAAACCTAATGGCACTTTTTGTCTGCCCTGCTTTTGCCATAAACTCCAATTGGCATACAGACCTTCCACGGACACATTCAAATCAACATCACCGTCACTCACAGGCCACAAATCCAAAGCATACTGAATAGCTTCTTTAGCCAAATTAAAAGCAGTCTGTTGAGGTTCACCCCACTCAAACGCATTCTTTTTACGAGTGACTCGATACAGTGGAGCCAAGATTTGACTCAAATGGGGAATATGTTGGCGCCAGAATCCAAACAACCCAATGAAGGACTGCGCCTCTTTCCTATTTCTGGGAACAGAGAAATCAAGTATTTTACGTTTAACTTGTGGGATCACCTCTCTGTGACCCTCATGCCAATTGATTCCTAAAAATTTTACAGCTTGAGATGGAGTTTGTAATTTGTCAGGATTGATTTCCCAACCCTTTGCTCGCAAACAGTCAATAATCTGATCCAAATGAGACTGTACCTGGTCTTGCGTATCACCTTGAATCAAAATGTCGTCAATATAATGACAAATCTGAACTTGTGGATTCGTGGGCACTTCAGACAAATGTTCCGCCACCAGCCGGTGACAGATCGTAGGACTATGTACATAGCCTTGAGGAAGACTCCGGAACGTCATTTGACGTCCATTCCATGTAAAACTGAATTGTTCCTGGCATTCGGGGGCAATTGGAATCGAAAAGAATGCATTAGCAATATCGATAGAAGCATACCATGTACCTGGATGCTTTTGAATTCTCTCAATCAATGTAACAATGTCAGGCACTGCCACAGTCAATTTAGGTGTATGTTTGTTCAATTCTCGATAATCAACAGTCATGCGCCAAGAGTTGTCACTTTTGCGCACGGGCCAAACAGGATTATTCCAAGCAGATGTGACCGGAGTAATGACTCCTGCGTCAACCAAATCCTGAATCGTAGCTGTAATTTCTTCATGACCACCTGGGATGCGATATTGTTTTTGAGAAATCACTTTCGTCGCTAAAGGGATCTTAATAGGTGGCATGCGTAAACGGCCAACCCGTACGGGTCTGGTCGAAATGTACTGTCTAGTACCAAACTGATAGTAACCATCATCCAAATGCAAAGTCATACCTTTCAAAATGTCAATTCCAATAATATATTCCAAAAGTGGCACAACCAACACAGAGTATTCTCTACGAGGAATCCTACCAATTTTAATCTCAAGTGCAGTTTGAACTGCGGGTGTTTCTTTACCACCCAGGCCGGTAATTGTGAAAGACTGTCCATGAAATTTCCTTGATTTACCATGAATTAAAGTGGCCTCCGCCCCAGTATCAACTAACGCTCGGGCCCTTTGGATATTACGATGTTTCCAAAAAATCTCAATATCTACATATGGTCTGTAATCTCTGTGGGCCCACCTGCGTACCGGAGCTTGACCTATTTCCTAGTCATTTTTCCTGCGTTCCGTCAACCAAGACAGATCAGGGTAGATGTTTTCAGTTTTCTTCGGTATCAGAATTTCTTGTTCATATCCGTCTCCAGTACGAAACGGATTAGTATCATGTTCAAAAAGTTGTGAATTACGGTCAGAGAGTCTATTACGATCCTCCCTCCTTCGTATTTCAGGGGAATAACTCCTTGCATCTCTATGTCTGCTAGAACCACGATCATCTCTTCCCCTTTCACGATCATCCTCTCTCCCCCTCCCATCACTACGACGGGGGGAACCACCACGTTCTTGGCGCCGGTCAACACGGCGATCAGAATTCACATGTCGTCTCTCATCACCACTGTCATCCGAACCACGATCATAATCATTCTTTCGCACACGACGGGCACCTTCCTTCCGATCCAAACCACGCTTACGAAACATATCCCATAGGATATTATTAGGTTCACCATCGATCTCTTCCCTTTTGACACCATCAGCAATGAGAGCAAGAAACATGTCACGTCTAGAGAACTTATAGTCCCCTCCAGTACGACCCTCAGGTCGGGATTGTCTTTCAGGTTTAAACCATTCACCCAGCTCACCAAGCTGACGAACAGACTCAAGCACAGCAGACAAAGGATTGCCAGTTTGATTAATCAACAATGTCATCATGACCTGCTTGTAAGCAACAGGAGAAGTACGTATAATGCGGTTACGCACGGAAGATGTCAACAAACCATCCAATAACCTGTCAGCAGTACTAAGGAAGATACACGTTTTCATGACTTCTTCCTTTAAACGTTGCGACGCATCGCGCAGAGTGTACCACGGCTTTTCGTCAGAGGGCCAATCAGACTCTGTCGGATATTTATGATTACAACCATCAGACGCAAGCTGGAGCAAAGAAGTTTGGACATTACCATTAAAATTCCGAAAATGGTCCTGAATAGTAGAATCAGAACTCAAAGAGCAAAATCGTAAGCAATCAACAGCATCGAGCATAATACCGGAAGCGCCAAGCTCATAAAGACGCACCATCCAGGTAAGCAAGGCCTCACCAGGCCGTTGTTTAAATCGTTGCAGGATGTCACTAATCTCCTGCTGAGTAAAATCTTCAATACAGTCAAGAGGGATACCACCCGGATTACCAGGGGCTTGTTGTAATTTCCGTCGAAAGATCGGGTGAGCAGAAACTGCGGGAAGAGCTTCCGTGGAAGCCCGCATTTTGGATTTAACAGAACAATCAGGGCAAGCTACGTCATCCGCACGGGAAGAACGAGCACGGTCAGAATCGGGAGTCAAATCAATGCATGAAGCAGATTTACAATCACGTCCGGAGCGAGAAGATTCGCGCTTGTCACCCTCCTCTGCCGAGGAGTCAGAAGTATGAGAATCCCAGATATTACCGTCCCACTCATCGGGGTTCCAATCCATTCCAGCTTTCGCTACAAGCATACGCACTTTGCGGGACGACACGCGCCCACGACGATGTTTGTATTTATATCGTGCAATACGGACCGCAGCTCTTTCGGCAATGGTCTGATATGTTTCAAGTTTGTCGGAAAGCAGTTTATTTTGACAACGTAAAAGAGTATGCGCATTTTGCAACTCAACACACTGTCCTTCCGTATCTTTAAATTGTTTCTGTAGTAAAACAAACCTCTCATGCAAAATTCTGTATGCATTAAGAATAATCCACCCTCTGCGTCCTAAAATAGGAAGCTCATCGCCTTTCACTATTGGCGCTTTCTGTAGGCATGAAATCACATCGGCAGGCTCCGCCTGCTCCAAGCATGAAGACCAATTTTCACTCAAACCAGTAGAATCAGCCCACTCACGGGCTAAAGCCTCATAAGGCGTAGACTCCCAGCCGGGAATCTGAATCGGTAATTTGAAAACCGACGGAGATTTTTTCGGAAACATATTAACACGCAAAAAATTATATACACAATTATAAACAAAATTTTATACGTACAAGCCGAGCGCAAACCAACGAGATCAAAACAAAACAATGCACACAGGCTTCGTAAACAGTTCGTGACGCCAGATGTAATGGCTGGATTTTCTGTTTAGATGGGATCAGCCCCCAGGGGCCCCTGTGACCCAGCCAAAACGTACTCACCTTCCCTTCTTAGATCGTATTTACAATGAGTAGATATAAAGATGAATATACAGGTCGCACCTAAGAATGGGGAATGACAATATACATATATGGATTTTCTACAATATCTTATTCACATCAGTTGGCCTCGCGGTCGCCCCGACCCAGACCGTTCTACCCTAGGGCAGATCTGACACGCAATCCGGCGTGTCTACACACGGGCCTGCAGAACCCAATGCTCCCTTTTCCAAATCGTTCGCGATCCTGCGAAACTTACACGGCGGTATCCCTCCCGCCGCTCTCATTTACACACGGGCTGCAATCCGGCAGCCCTACACGCTGGTAATCCTCCCCAGCGCTCTCATTAACGCCGCATATCAACGACGACCACATTCCTATGAAACATTATTAGGATGATATCTCAGCAATCTACTTAGGATAAAACTAAAATAATAACTTTGGATATGGATTCAGATTGTATAGTGTACTCCGTGCTTACGACATCAAAGGTCCACTCACTCCCTCTTTATTTGATAACTATTCGTCTGATCGGGATTTCTCATCCGTTCGTCTAAACAGTGCTCAACTAGGAGCATCATTTACCAAGATTGAACACAAGAACCAGGTACACGATAATTCTATATGAATTAGGGCATTTATTAACCATAAACATAAATCACATTACTATGCAGCATTACATTTGCACAAGAAATAAAAGAGAAAGATTAGGGTGCACGCACTATAAGAATCGGTCGGACTTCACCTGGTTAATGGGAAATCGGGACTCGGCAGTCATCTAGGCTCCTGTCTCGTCTCTGGGTCCTGGCTCGCCTTGCAGTCACCCTCAGCCGTCACAGGTACACGTCTGCACTGATGGGCTCAAACTCGTCTGCCCTCCCTCAGGACCTCGGAACCTTGCTGTTAATTAGCTACCGTCTCTCTCTCTCTCTGGGTTAGTGCGCTCCGCGCCACTTCTCGTTCAGTCTATCTTCAGAGAGTTTCGGTCTTAAATCTTTCTCCGACTTCAAAGATGGCGACTTGTCCACCATGAAAATGAATAATGGCAGAGATGCTAACGGCTAGATGCCGCCTACGGACTGACTGACTGAAAGACTAACACCTTTGCTAATATCAAAGCCCGTTCCTTCATGGAAATTCACGGCCAGTAACCTGCCGCCCACCAAATTCTTGTACCTCCCCGTACCAAGGACACTTTCCCAGCTGGCCAGCCTGAAGTTGTGTCTTCGGAGTGGAGAAAAATACATTCCTTCGATAAGGGTCAGCCTGAACCGGTTCTCTCCAAGCGAACAACAGCTTAAAACTAAAACATCACTTTTAACCTAGAAAGCCTTCTCGAGCTACCAGGCAGAAAGCAAAATGGAGTCTGTCTCGCTTAAGGCCTACGGAGCCCATAATATGCATAGCTCCATGAGAAACAGATCGGCATGTTAGCAAATGAGTAAATCATGACTAATACTTATATATCTAACCCCTCACTTAAATTCATAAGCCTTACTCTAAGGGAAATGGCACGAAAATGCCCTTATATCTGTAAGACAAGGTCCCTGTTTATCGGCCTAATCCCTATGCTATGGGGGTGATAGGCTGGAGTCACTCTCCATCATTCTCCTTCTCCAGAGAGCTGGCAAAAAGACAGCCATAACACATGTGGAAACCACAATCAAGAAATCGTCAGGCACCCTTAAGATGATCGAAGATAGCTGTCCGGGGGATTTGGCTCTTATGTGGGTAGGGGACTTTAATTGTCCCTTATGTCCAAGGAGTCTACAGGGTGTGTGTGGCTGGGAAGATGAAAACTTAGGGGCGTCAAGCCATTTTGCCCATACAAAACTAGGGGACATGCTCAACAACTTATTGGTGGACCATTCTATGGTATTTATTAATGAGGCTTGTTCCGTGCCTAAAACATTTACACCCACCTTTAACGCAAGAGGGGCAAAATCAATTATTGATTTTACCTTACTTTCGTCACGCTATGCCCCACTAGTCACTAAATGGGAGACACTCATAAGTGGCATTAGTGATCATTACCCTATCTCAGTTATCTTTAAGCTAAATCTGGATGCGCCGTCCCTCAATATTCAATGCAATTATGACCTTAACCCCATTCTTGGTCTGCGTAACGGATTTTGCATTAAATGGGAGAAGGTAATTCCAGAGAGTTTCCTAAAAAATCTAGTGACCATTTCCCAAAAGAAAATCAATACGTGCTTGACTCTAGAAGAGGACGAAGAACATGTTTTGGACTCCTTCAATAAAATCTGCTGTTCAATTAAACACCTCTTGACCAGAAACCCGCGCAATATAGTCAAGAGAACTCCTGGGTGGTTTGATCCAAACTGCACTAGGGCACTGAGGGAACTTAAACAAGCACTGCATGCTACCCCGTTAGACAGAGGACAGGTACAAATGGCAAGGCGTAATACCGCGTCGCCTTGGCTAGAAGAAAGAAAGATATAAACGCTGAAGCTTGTGAAGCCCTCCACGCAGCCGCAATACAAAAGGACGCTGTTGCCTTTTGGAAGGCTGTGAACGCTCCCTTTTACCAAGATGACCATGGTCCTCGTTTAGATAATGCCATTACGGCTCAGAAGTGGGTGTGTCATTTCCAAGCCCTTTGTGGCACGCCGGTTCTACCTGTACCTTCCCCCGAAACAGCAATAATCACGGAGATTGTAGATTGCCCGTTCCCCTTAGATATTCAAACTAGAGGAGGTCTATAAAGCCTTAAAGGAAAGCTCAGCCTCTAAAGCACCAGGACCAGACTCTGTCCCTATTGACGTGTTTAAAACGTATCCAGACCTGTGGGTTCCTCTACTCACTAGAGTCCTGAATTGCATGGGCAAAAGAGGTTTTATTCCAACATGGAAGGAGGCAATCTTGGTCCTGATTTACAAAAAGGGGGACAGGAATGATCCTGCCTGCTATCGGCCCATCTCTTTGTTAGATGGCTTTATGAAGATGGCACGCAGGGTCATTCTTGCTCGCATTCAGGACTGGCTAGAGGGACAGAAAGTGCTGTCATCTTTCCAGTATGGGTTTAGGGGAGGGCGGGGGACAATTGAGCAGGGGCTAAATCTCTCCCTAACTATCTCTAAATATATACACGCAAAGAAAACCAACCTATACGTGACATTTGTAGACCTCAGCTCTGCATTTGATTGCGTTTTGCACGACAATCTCTGGCAGACCTTGAGGGACATTGGGTTGGACAATAAAATAATAGATTACATTAGAGAACTCTATGCTGAGGCGGGTGCACGAGTAAGATATGGCCAGAGGGGGAATGCACTGAGCTCTTTAAGATTAATAGAGGGGTAAGGCAAGGATGCATATTGGCTCCCCTGCTATTTAACCTCTATATTAATGGGGTGGATCCTTGCTTAACACAACAGTATTACGATTATCCTGTAATCACAGGCAAACCCATCCCCATTCTACTCTACGCTGATGATGCGGCTATCCTCTTGCAGACGGAGGTGGGTCTTCAGAAAGCCATACAGACCTTCACTAACTTCATGAAGATCAGAGGATTACGTGTAAATGTCTCGAAGAGGTTTACCATGTCGTGCGGCCCAAACAAACAAAGATCACCATGTCCAATTACTTTAGATGAAAAGAGAGTGGAGTTAGCCGACATCTTTTGTTATTTGGGGGTTCATTTTGATAGGCAAGGCATGTGGAAGCCTGCTGTGAATGCAAGGGCCCTGGCATTTAATAGAGCAATTGGTGCTCTTATGAGCTTTGCAAAAAAAATAGGGAACAGGCCAGTCAGGGAGCTCCTCCAAATATTCAAATCGAAATGTGTGGCTATTGGGACCTATGGGTCGGGCATTTGGGGCTGGCAGCAAGTGGAGGCGATACAGCGAATCGAGAATAGGTTCCTGCGATTTATAACAGCTACATCTAGGAGTACTCCTGTATATGTCTTACATGCCGAAGTTGCTCTCCTTCACATCACAGACATTATAAAACTAACCCCTGTTTTACTTTGGCATAATGTCTGGACCAACCCTGCCACAGAATTGAATAGATCTATTATAGAAGACTGCTTAAGTTGTGATGGGATGAAAAATATTAAATGGCTTAGTTACATCAAGAACTTAGTCAGCGAGATTGGTCATCCTGAATATTTTACTGACCCAGCCTCACTGGAACAGCTCTCGCGATCCACGTTCAAAAAGATTTTGTTGGAACATTTGGAATTGCAAAGGTGGAAGGGTGAAAGGAATAAAAAATCTGTCATGAGCCACGACGAAGTGACATCTCAGAGGGGCCCTCAGTTGTATCTTGTAATAGATCATCCCCTACAGCATCGTAGGATCCTGACATACTTTCGCCTGGAAACCTTTTATAGACTTGTATCATTTCCGAATTGCAATGACTGGGCGAGAGTAAAAAGGCGGTGTCCTTGTGATGACAAATCATTCCAATCAAATATACACTGTACTCTTTTTTGCACTTTATACAGCCACTTTAGACGACAAATCTTAAAACCCCTCCTGTTAACCTGGGGCCTAAGGAAAGCAAGAGACGCCTATAATAAACTTAGGTCTTTAGACGATTGTTTTACCATCAGCACAGTGAGCCTCTACTTGAACACAATTTTAAGAGTGAGAAGGACCATGGTCATGGGATAGCAAGAGTTAATTAAGTATTTTTAACTACTATGTATTTTAATTGATTGCATTGTTTTATCTTTTTTAACTTCATTTTATTAATTTTAAAAATCTATCTTTAGTAATGTTTAATTTTGAATGGAAAAGATGGAATTGTAATTGTGATTTTATTTGTATACTTTAATAAATTGTGAATTCAATTCGAATAAAGTCTTTGAACTTGAACCTGGGTCATAGCTAAACATGTTGAGGCGCCCTCAAATGACACACAATAGCTTAACTGCATCACATCATTAATGCACTCCAAGAAGGATTAAAAAAGGCTAGATTTAGAACTGCTTCTTTTACTCTAAACTATGCTCATTTATACACCATTGCATGTGATGAGATGTCTGGTAGCAGTGGAGGACCTCACAGTGGCCGCAACCACACAAGTACTGGTGGTGAATTTTTGCAAAGAAATTGATTTTTGGATGCTTGACAGGTGGTTGGTGGCTATTCTTCCACAATATCATATTTGACATATTGTACTAAACAAATATTGTACCAAACCTGATGGGGTCCGCTGTAGAATGTCATGAGCCCCCAAACCGCAGTCTTCCATATCTCACAGATATTAAGTAGCCTTGGGCAGCAAAGGGCACCCCTGAAGGATTTGGTTCTGCGTTATACCCCTGCTGGAAGGTATACATTACCCGTGTTTATCAACCTGTATTTTAACGATTTTATATCTAAAAGTAACATCGATATGAAGTTAATATTAGTAAACACCGACATGCATATATATATGTCTATATACTATAACTATAACTACCTACTGGTGACCGCCAGTAGGTAATATATAAATACATACATACATATATATATATATATATATATACATATGCAGTAAGACTCTTCAGCTTTGTAATCCCTTTCCCGTAGGGTACAAAAAAAGAGCACGGACCATCAAGAGCAAATCCTTCAATTTATTTTTGCTATTTCATTCCGTGGTACAGCAAGATGGGGCAGCCATTACGCATTTCATCCCAAGCATGGGACTTGATCACATGACGCCATCCACCTATCAAAGTTTCGTAAATACTCACAACACTTTTTTTTGGAGATTTTTTTCACCGCTTTTTTTTAGGTTTATGACCCACACCTCTTAAAGTGACAACACCATGCAATGGGTTCCAAACTGAGTTTCATCAACCATATTTACAATCAAATGCTTTTTTTAACGAGGGTAAATCCAAAATCGGTTAACAAAATTAAATAAATGACATAATTGATCAGTGGACCATGGTCGTCCAGGCATAAATGCCTTAGTCCTGTTTATTTGGGGAGATTTTTTCATGTTTGGTTCAACAGCCTGTATCGAATCCACAATCAGATAGCCTGTACAAAAGTGGAGATATAAATATCAATTTTACACTATTGCACTAATAAATAAGTATAAATACGTTATAAATACATATCATAAATATTCTAAAATCATTAAAAAATCCAAATAAAAGGAATTTTTTATATATATACACACTCAATTTGTGGAAAGATAGCCTTTGTCTCATTTTTTGTCCCACATGACCATTATGTTTTGAAAGTTTGATTGGAAACCCCCCAATGCATTTTAATGTTCACATCTAATACATTTAAAAACATTTATATATATCCCAAAATACCAGTGCCTATGTGCAAATAACAACTTGTTAAGTGGTTTAAAAAGAAGAGTATTCCATTTTTAGGGAATACTTGCGGCAGCAAAACATGTTCCCAACCTATGTCTATATAAATATACTGACAATGTCTGAACATTTTAACCACCTATGATTCAGTTTGGGGACTATTTTTATTGTTCTTTAAGGTGGCCTGCTAAGAGTAACTAGTTTATATACTGAATATTTCACTTACAGTGTATAGTATATTTTAGTTTCAGCTTTTAAGGGTTATAGACAGATTGAAAATAATGTCTACTTGTCTACAAACTTGCATGGAGTTCCTCTGAACTATTTAAGCCATTGGGTTGTTTACTGTTGAGGCTCAGAATGTAATGCATTTCCAGCAACCTAAGGTTCTTAACTCTGTCCCCCACCTCGTTTGTTTCTTGGTACAGAGTCAACCAAAAAATATTTTAGATCCTTAGGGTCACCTTCATGATGTTTTTGAAAATGCCTGGCCACCGGATAGGTTTGATCATGGTTCTTGATTGCGCGTAGGTGCTGGAGCACCCTCTGATGCCCTGGTAAGGTCGTACTGCCAACATAGCGTAGACCACAAGGGCACTCCAGCACGTACACCACATGATCGGTTTTACAATCCAGTGCTCTCGTGATGGTCTTATTTGGCCCCCCAAATGGCATGGAAATTTCCGTAGTATTAACCCCATGCTGACAGGCTTTGCATGTCCTACACTTGTAGAATCCCTTTCTTTGTTTGAGCCATGTACCCTTAGGTAGAGGACCAGCTGGGTCATTTTCCACTAGGGTATCCTTCATTGATGTCCCCCTTCTATACGTTATCATAGGGTTTCTAGGGACCGAGGCACCAATAATGGGATCCTGTTTTATTAGATGCCAATTTTGTTTGATTATTTTCCTGACTTTTACATGTTCCTTGTTGTAATCTAGGATGAATCTAAACGTGTTATTGGCATCATCCTGCTTATCTCGGGCAGTACGATTGCCTAATAGTTCTTCCCTGTCCACAGAATTGCATTTCTGCAAAGCCTTCTTTAGGCAATGGTTGCTATATCCACGTTCTTTGAACCTGGCAATACATTCATCCTGCGCTATCTGGAGTGTAGTCTCATTGCTACAGATTCGCTTTATGAGCAGGAGCCCCCCATAGGGGATGCTTTGCACTAGATGGTTGGGATGAGCACTGCTTGCGTGCAGGGTAGCATTGCCTGCTGTGGGTTTCCGATGCAACTTAGTTTTTAGATTCCCATTATCAATGTACACTTCTACGTCTAAGAACGTTACCATAGAAAGACTACAAGTGGCTGTCAAATTTAAATTTAAATCGTTCTGGTTAAGTGACTCGATAAACCTCATTGCATCTGCCTCACTGCCATCCCACACCAAAAACAAATCGTCAATGTACCTCCACCAACTTTTGATATGTTTTTCCAGTGTACTTGAGTGTTGATTGTATATATTACCTACTGGCGGTCACCAGTAGGTAGTTATAGTTAGGGCCTATTATCCATAGGAAATCCGCAACATTCTATTCACAATAACTTTGGTGCTGGTTAATGAATCTTTGCGAAATTTACCATACTTTTGGCCAACTATTGTCCGCTTCTATCCTTAAAGTTTCGGGGAGATTGGTCAAGTGGGGGCCGAGAAAAAAGGGGGGTCCCAAAACGTATTTTCCCCATGCAATTTCCCATAGGACATTTTGTCACAGCTACAGCCCGAACGGCTGAACGGAATTACGCCAAATTTGGCAAAAAAGTAGTCCTCAATTCTGACTTGTGCCTTTTGCTTATATGGTGTCAATCTGTTCAGTAGTACCTGAGAAAATTACAGTTAAAATCACTTATATATCTATTGGCGCAGTGGATCCGTGGAGGACGCGAGGATTGCCATCGTACCATAAGCGCACCGCCCCGATCACGAGCTGAATGCTTATTGGCTGTCAAGTGGTTGTAAACATTCAAAACCAGGAACTGTTGGCAGCCATTTTGTGCGCAGGTAGAAGTGAGCCTGAGGAAGTCAGTGGAATATGTGTGCAAAACAGATAAAGAGGGCAGGGTAGAAATATTTTTACCCTCTAGACCTGCTTAGGGGGTCCCAGAAGGACCCCCAGGGCTCACATTTTTTTAAATCCCGGCAGGTGCGTGTGCTGTAAAATAAATAAAATAAAACAGAGTTTTTTTTTATAATTCGTCTCCAGGGGGTTAAATACCGGGGGCAAAATTATTACATTTTATGTGGGGCCTAGAGGGGCCCCCCAGCCTCGGGGATCGTCACCCCTGGGGCTAAATAGAAAAAATGGTGGGGGGAGGGGTTGAAGATCCTCAAAGCCACGGGGACCATCACCTCTCTGGGCTTTATGTATTGTGGAAGGGGAACTACTTGACAACCCTCCTGGAGCACTCGAGGGCCCCGTTACCCCCTGGGGCTCCAAAATAAAATCATGGCTGAGGGGGGCTGTAAGGTCTTTACAGCACCGGGGACCACCACTCCCCAGGGCTTTATGTATTGTGGGAGGGACGGCTTTTGCAGTGTCCCGGGGTGCCCATCCTGCCCTCCCATAGCAAGGAAATCTGTTCACTCTTTCAAATTCTAAATCAGATTGCTTTTCCACATGGGCAGCTGCATGTTAGTAGCTCCTGATGTGGAAAAGTAATGCCGGCTCCCAATTGCGTAGAAGTTGTGCAGCAAAGGTGCTGGAGTTACCCAGCCTACAGATTATGAGTCGTGCATCCAGCGCGTGCACACCAGGGGGCCACACTGAGCGCTGCCCTGGGTGGGCAACTTTTACCGGTAAAAAATAGCCCCTATCAGTACTTTCTAATATTCCTGGGGATCGTATTCCCCGGGTCTTATAAAAAATGTTGTGGACCATGAGGGGAGCCACAATGCCCCCTGGTCTCGCCGGCTTCCCGCGTTCTTCGGTACCCGGCAATGCTTTTCCGCAAGGGGAGATGCTAACTTGCATGTGGAAATGTAATCTACTTTTGATTGTGAAAATGAGAACAGATTTCACTGCTCTGTCTTTCAAAATGCAAACTAAGTTTGGTATGGGAGGGCGGAAGCCGCAAGACTCTCGTCCTCTCATAGCAAACAGCAGTGTTCGGGGGATAGGCACCCCGGGACGCAGTAGGAACCGGCCCTGGGCGTGGCGGTCCCCAGGGCCCTCGAAGGTACCAGGCGGGTGGCCACGCAGTCTGCCTCCCACAATACACAAATCCCCGGAGGTGGGGGTTCCCGGGGCTTGAGGGGCGTCATTGAGGCCCACACACTTCTAATTTTGTAGGGGGTGGCTTGGATGCGAAAGTTGATGCAAGGGGGTTGTAAATCTGGTACACAGTGTTTAGTTTTACTTTGCTTTCCTTTCTGTCATGTAGAGGATCCAGGGCAAATATAACGTTTTTTACAGCCAGTACCTTTCAACCCTACCCCCAAACGGCTTTCTGCCTGTTACCATAGTAACAGTTCATGGAACACTTATGTGAGCACAGAGGTTAGAAGTACACCACACTATGTTGCTAATGGGAAAAGTTACTGTGCTGGAGTTTTAAAACTTTTCCATAGGAACCGTTAGTAGTAGCTATAGACTCTGGTAAAGATCAGGCAAAGAGTTAACCTCAGAATTATACTTCAAATTATAAATATCATTTCTATTGGGGACAGCCACCCCCCAAAAAAAAAGACGTATATACTTGTTTTATTAACTTTTATTATAGCAACAATAAATAACTGGAAACTTAACTTAAAAATAACAATACAAGAAATAACTAGAAACATAACTTTCACAAAACAATATGATGAACAAAATGTGATATGGACTCCAATAGAAGTACGGTAGGTAATCTGCAAAACAAAAAAAAAAAAATAGTGTTTAAAATGATATTGGTGTGAGTAAACGAGGTAAAACATTACAAGTCAAGGTAACACTTGACAATATTTTCTTATTTTTACATGTGCAGTGTGCCTGATACATTTCACTTGTCTTATAGGCCCGCGTTCAAGCCGTGTCTGTATGGAAGTGCCTACTGCGTTAGATTTACATTACAGATCAACAGGTCTTTACAATTATTCTGAGATGACACAGAATTAGGTGAGAGATCAAGTCATAATGCAGGACAATATTCTTTAGGGCTTATTTACAAGACTCATGCGTCACTTTTTTTGTTACTTTTCTCATGTTGAAAGTGACTCAAAAGTGGCGCAAGGGTCATGTAAATAAGCTCTTTTATTTCTAATGCATTTATTCAGAGGCATTGTATATCTAGGCCGCTCTACTTACCTTGTGTAAACACTGTGACCAATAGAGTTCACAACTTGAACTCAGCTTTGGCTCTACACATCAGAGTGGATAGCAGTGTCCATAACTTTAAAAGAGAAAGAGAAATGAAGTGAGAGAAAGTGAGTGAGACAAAGACACAAAATACGACATTAAAAGTGTGAGAGAGAGAAAGTTATAAATGGAGCAGTTAATACTGGAGAAAATACTTGTGGCTCATATTTTGCCTCCGTTGTGTGTCCAAGGACGTGCTGCTTTATAGTGCACCCTCCAGTTAAGTGATCAGAAACATGGTATATAGAGTTAGTAATAGCATAGTACATACAAATGCACACAAATATTTTTGGTTAATTTTTTAGTACTCTCAGGATATTATATTACAATATGTTCCACTGTAAGGAGGTGTCTGTGCGCTATTTTTTCCAAAAGGTACTATATCCCATGCATTCCCACTGCATAGACTGTTGCACCCCATTGACTCGCAGAGTCAGGAGGTGAGTGTTTTTCTTGGGAAGTCAAAGGCAGATTTGGAAGCTCCTTGCGCAAGTTTTCCCATGTTAAAAGTGACACAAAAGTGCCGCAAGGGGCTCGTACATCTGCCCTTCAAACTGTTGTAACCTATCTATTCTCACTGGCCAGATGTAATTGTACGTTCCTAATCAGTGAAGGTGCTGCACACTACCCACTTTCTACTTTCACTGATGACTTGTCGTTGTTTCGGAAACAAGCTTCTTTGCTCACCTTGTGCCATTGGCGTTATTCAAAGAGGGTGCAAAACATGTCGAAGCAGCTTTCTCAGAAGTTGGTACGAAGGCAACGCATCATCGCAGAATCCTCGAACGTTGAGTTTTAGAGGTGTTGGGGGACGCCAATTCGTGAAACACAACCTGTAAGATAAAAAGGAAGTTTAAATTGTGTGTCATTTTTTTATCAAAGCAGAGAGGAAGTGAGAGAGTGACTGCAAAGAATATTCGCAGCTCACCTTTTGGTCACCAGTGGGTTTTTCACCACGTGCCGGGACACAATGCACTCTGAAGCTCTACATCTAAAAGATAGTAAAAGAAAGATGTTATGATTGGTAATTTTTACTATCTCAATGTCGAGTTGAATAACATCGCCCTTTCCCACACGTTCCCTCTCACATTTAAAAGAACTATTTGTATAGTTTATATTCCGGACATTTAACCGATTACAAAAACGTTCCTGCTATTCGGAAAAAAACATATACATGCAATTTGATACACATAGGACTGCGTTCGTCTAAATCGATGCATCGCTTTTTTGTGTCCAGTCTGCTAGAGCCCTTCGAGTCTCTCCAATGCGCACCCAGGCCTCACTGTTCACCTCTTTGTGGATAGGATACCTTCTACATCATCTATTCCCGATCTGCCACTAAGAAGTCTCACATATGGTGCTGAGTCTTGATATCTTTATGGCTAACAACATACTCGTGCTCCCATCATCATCATCATCGCAAGTTCTTCACCCGCTCAGTCCTTCCGGTACCACTAACTCAGTAACCAAAGAGGCCACGCACATGGTAGTGGGCCCACTGTTCGGTGGTTCGGACCTACATGAGGCGTCCAAACCACCAGCACGGGCCATCACAGCGCTTGCCATAGGAGCAACTCTAAAATGGTGTACAGCACGTGCGCCCCATCTTTTTTATAGGTACGGTCATGTGTGAAGTGACGGATGCTTTGGATGGGCGTGGTATGGGTGTATACCAGCTATGAGGGAGATTGTGTGCCTTTCTGACAAATAGACGTGGAACTAAGAAATCAATACAATGGAAATGTGGGCCGTGTCTCGTTTTTGTGTTTTCCTGGTAGCGTAAGTGGAGTGGGCTGGCCTGACGTACGCTATTGCTGTGTGAGGCTCTGAAGCATGGTTCCGGAGCTATGGGTGTGGTCCCGTTGTGAGCTATATGAGAAATTAAGTTATTTGGGTGTCCGTTTTGTAGTGCTGACATCACACTGGTTTTAAAAGCAAATGTGTCATTATATCTGTAAAGTTCTACAACTTGGCCAACATGGAAGGTACGGGGTATCACTGACTCTATATTTGTTCATATTTGCATCCATAAAATATGCTAGACATGACGTATTTCTGCGATTATGAATGTTTATTGTACATTCAGTGGAGTGTTGCAGCTGTAGTAATACAGGGTTGTGAAAAGTTTAAGTTGTACTTTTTGGCACATGAAGGGCAGCTGATATATATACGTATGTTGTCATTCAGGTACACTGTACAACTTGATGCTGGAAATCAGTGTTCCAGTGTTGGAGTTGCGTGCACATCCTGTTATTGTAGAGTAATGACGTAATGTACGTGTGCCTAAAAATGTATTGTAAATATGGTGTTAATGTAAATAGCTAGTATAGTTTTGGGTTGCTTTTGCACTATATAAATATACTTTAAAAAAAGAGGAATTGCCCACACTGACTGTCACAGGTAAGTTGGTTGCATACGCTATTTATAGCACAATATAATGTGGTAGGGCGGAGGAGCAGAATTTTACAAACACAATAAATACACAGACACAGATAAATAGTTGAAGTGGGTACGGGCTCGTGTGCTCGACTCCATTTTATTACGTCGTTGTTGGTAACAAGTAGAATAGTAATCATGATATCATATACAGATATTTAATCATAACGGTTTATGACTTCTGTTGTACAAAGGTAGGAACATTGTATGAGTTGTGATGTACTGAAGTAGGTGCGGTTTGAGTGGAGACTGCGATGATGCGTGGTTCAGGTAAAATGGCACTGGTAAAAATGTTTTTTGATTATTGAATTTTGCCTTAACAAGGGCATATGGTGATTATTTATGGTGTACTGAGTTAGTGGTATGTGTGGTGTTCATCGTGTGCTCACCCTACAATGATGCGTGGTCGGAGCGGGTTGCACTCAAATCATTCACTGTTGCATACTGGAATATATGAACTTTGAGGGGGAAAAAAACTAGCATTGATGGTTATCAATTACTCTGTAAACTAGGTCTACTGATTGCTCCGATAACAAATTAAACAATTGCTTTTCATGTAGTGCATTCTAACTTTCTCAAAATGGGGACGTATGTCTGGTGGCGATGTTGAAGGTGATGTCCCAGAGGTACTTGGTATTGCCGGTGGTGAAGGTACATTTTGACGCAATTTTCTACATTCTTTGTTATCATAGATCACAGAATGCAAGAATTAAAGGTGCTTGCGCATACTAGCAGTGCAACAGCACTATTTTGTTCTCTGCTTTAAATTAATCAAGGGTGAATTTAATGCTGTCTGTAGTGTAGATGAAAAGGTAAATTCAAGTTGTGAACCCTACTGTGCACAGTGTACATGGAAGCTAGTAGTCAGTGCAGTTATAGAACAATGCTTTTTTTACTTATTTTAACAAAATCTGAATACATACAGTATATTTCTCTCTGCATTAAATAAATCAGGGTTGAATTTCCTACTGTCTATAGTGTAGATGCAAAGGTGAATTCAAGTTGCAAATCCTGCTGTCCGCAGTGTACATCTTAGGGTGGAGTGCATCATCTGCAATTATGATTGAAGTGGAAGATAGAACATGTATGCAGCATGTATATTATTATTAAACTAAATCTATAAGTCATATAAAATACGTTTTTCAAGGAAGCATTATAAAGGGATATTGTGTAGAGTTTGATAGGTGTTATAGTTAGTTTGGTTTACTCTGAGTTAGTGGTATCTAAAACAAGAAGGTTCTGTTGGGCCTGCGATGATGCGTCGTCCGGGCAGGCTATACTGATAGTAATGTTTTTTTGTGTTGTGAATGGTGCCTTAGTAAGGCCACGTGACAATCATTTTTGGTGCACTGAGTTACTAGAACCTTTGGGATTTAGCGTGTACATATTCAGCGATGATGCTTGGTCTGGGGGGGAGGGGGCACAGTAATTGGAGTAATGTCTTATGTCGATTGGATTCTGCATGAATTCCACTTAAAAGTAATAGTATGCCTCATTGCTTACATAAAACTGTTTACTCTTCTTTCCAATGATTTATGGTGTACTGAGTTAGTAGTTTCTTTGGCGCTGAGCTTGTACGTATCCTGCGATAATGCGTAAAGCAGGGGGGCTGTACTGGGAGCAATGTTTTTGCCTAGTGAATTCTGCTTTAATGAGGCTACGGGGAAGTGACTTGCGGTGCAGTGAGATAGTGGTACCAAAAGAACTCAGCGTGTGCATACCCTGTGATGATTTGTGGTTCGGGGGGGTCGCAGTGGTATAATGTCTCTGGTCTAGTGGAATGCTTCATGTACAATCGTCATTCTATCTGAAAAATTCTGAACACATACAATACAATTGTCTCTGCATTAAATTGATCAAGGTTGAATTCCTTATTGTCCATAGCATATAAGCAAAGGTGACTTCAAGTTGTGAACCCTGCTGTCTGCAGTGTACATCGAAGGCTGTAGTTGACACAGACATCGAGGAATGCTTTTATCTGTTATATACTTTAACAAAATCTGACGACACAGTAGTATTTTTTTCTGCCTTAAATTAATCCAGACTGAATTTTATGTTGTCTGTAGTGCTTATGCACCACTGGTATCAAGCCGTAAACTCTTTTGATCGCACTGTACATTTGAAAACAGAACTCACTAGAGTCATTGAGAATTGTTTTTTGTGGCATCCTTTATCAAAATAGTATTTGCCTTACATAAATCAAACATAACTTGAATGTGTCCGTAGTGTAGATGGAAAGCTGAATTCAAGTTGTGAACCATGTTGTACACAGTATAGATTGAAGTCAGTAGTCGACACAAACATCGATGAATGCTATTTTGTCACAGTTAACAGAATCTGAGGACACAGTACAATTGTCTCTGTCTGAAATAAATCGAGACTGATTTAAATGTTGTTTGTGGTGCTTCTCCACTTTTGGTGAACTCTGTTGATCACAGTGTACATTTGAATGCAGTACTTTGTTCAGACATTGAGAAATGTTTTTTGTGGCATCCATTAACAAAAATTGTCTCAGCCTTACATAAATCAAGGCTAACTTGAATGCTGTCCATAGTGTAGATGGAAAGCTGAATTCAAGTTGTGAACCCTGTTGTACGCAGTGTAGATTGAAGTCAGTTGTTGCGACAGAGATGGACGAATGCTTTCTGTCACTTATGTAAACAAAATCTGAAGACATGTAGTAGAATTGTCTCTGCATTAAATAAATGAAGGCTGAATTTCCTACTGTTCATACTTTAAAACAATTGTCTCTGCCTTACATAAATGAAGGATAAGTTCAAGGCTATGTGTAGTGTAGATCCAAAGCTGAATTCAAGTTGTGAAGCCTGTTGTACGCAGTGTAGATTGAAGCCAGTAGTCGATACAAAGATCGATGAATGGTATTTTGTCAAAGTTAACAGAATCTGAGGACACAGTACAATTGTCTCTGCCTTAAATAAAACAAGGCTGGATTCAATGCTGTCCCTAGTGTTGATGCAAAGCTGAATTCAAGTTGTGAACCCTGATGTCCGCAGTGTAGATTGAAAGGCTGTAGTCAGCACAGTTATAGATGCATGCTTTTTGTCACATTCTTTTACAAAATCGGAAGACATAGAATCCAATTGTCTTTAACTTAAATAAAGGAAGGCTGGATTCAATGCTGTCTGTGGTACAGATGCAAATCTGATTTCAAGTTGTGAACCCTGCTGTCCGCAATGGAGATCGAAGGCAGAAGTCGATACAGACATAAGTCTGTGGTGCTATGGCGTTGAGTTCGGAATGGGCCTGTATCGCGGAGGCACGTGCTCATGGCGGCAGCCAAGTGGCAGGGTGAGGACCTTCGCTGCGGCGGAGTCTCTTGTCTTTGCAGAAGTGAACCACACCCAAGGCGTAGACTAATTATTTATAGTCGTACGTTGACGTTGTTTTTCGTTGGACTAGCCCACTCCGCTTCTGTTTCAAAGGGGGGGTGAACACAGCTACATGACCGAAATATTCCCCAGTGTCTGAGATAATATGGTTGCGTCCACTATTCAGTACGCTACACGTATCAATGGTATATGTACACACTGAAAAGTTTTTGATTTCTACGGAAAAAAAAGTTTTTGATGTTTGAGTTCTTTCCATTATACATACTTGGTTGCCACATCTCTGTAGATAAAGCTAGAGTACTGATGAGGAGATATATTATTTTGGAAAAAATTGTTGACCTGTTTTGCGCTGCCTCTGAGGTAGTAGGGGGGAGGGGTCCGCGGGGATTGTTGTGGTGATGGTGGCACTGGGTATTATGATTTTGTTGGGTGTGGGAAGTGTATTTTTAGAAACTCTATCACATATTGCTCTTTAAACATGGGTGTGAGTTGTACATATTTGACATTCTTACAGTACTTAAATGTTGATGTTAATTTGTTAGTGGTAAGTGGAACTATTGCCTGATTTTTTAGGTAGCATTGCAGATTTCTTTACTTGTTGAAAAAATGGGGAAGTGGTCAACATTATAAGTAGGAAATGTCATTAAAAAAACCTTCGAAATTCACTGAAAAAACCATAGGTTTCAGGCAGGTTATAGTTGACGTGCCCCAGTGCCCACTAAGTCTCCGCCACTGGCCGGAATCTCCAACTCCGGCCGGAATCACCACCACCGGGCTGGAATCTCTGACCCGAGTGCGGATGTAAAGTTAGTAGACGTAAATACATTCTGTGAAAACCAAAAGTAGTAAGTGCATTCTGTGAATACTAAAAGTAGTAAGTATGTTCTGTGAATAACAAAAGTAGTAAGTTTAGGATTTTGTCTTAAGTTAGTTCTGTGAATCGGGCCCACTGAGAGCCTAACGGAGGGCTCTTCCAGTGCTTGGAATCATACCTCCCACACCGTTTATCATACATCAATGTACAAAGGCTGCAATGGCAGACCTGGTGCTCCATTTTGAAGGTGCTCTCGTGGGTGGCATAAAGCATGCTTCAGCCCATGGGATACCACTGGTGTACCTATGCCCTGGGTACATACGTACCATATACTAAGGACTGATAAGGGTACCCCAGTATCCAATCTGGGATGTACCTAGATACTGAACACAACAGTTTAGGGAGAAAGCAGACAGACTGGGGTCCTGATTAGCAGGATCCCAGTCAGACTAGTCACAAACAGCATAATATATAGCAAAAAAGTGTGGGTAACCATAAGAAGACGATCTTGCTTTCCTACACAACCCCCCCATGTAAGGAGATGAGACTAACCTTGCCCAGTTGAGTCTTCATTTTCTAAGTGGAAATATCTGGAGAGTCCATCTACATTGGCATGGTTACTTCCAGGTCTATGTTCCACTGTATAGTCTATCCCCTGTAGGGAAATGGACCACCTCAAATTTTGGGGGTTTTCACCCTTCATCTGTTTAAGCAATAAGAGGGGCTTATGGTCTGTCTGAACAATGAAGTGAGTTGCAAACAAGTATGGCCTCAACCTTTTCAGGGCCAAGACCACAGCAAAGGCTCCCCCCTCTATAGCTGACCAAAGTTTATCTCTGGCGGGTCAACCTTCCACTAATGAAAGCTATTGATTGATCCGGGCCTTCTGCATTAAGTTGTGACAACACAGTCCCTACCCCCAACCAGAGGCATCCGTTGGGCGTTAAATTGCTTGGAACAGTCAGGACTCTGCAGAATGGGAGCAGTGTGCATGGCCTGCTTGAGATCATCAAATGCCATCTGACAGCTAACTGTCCACTGAACTTTCTTGGACACTTTCTTAGAGGTGAGAACATTCAAGGAAGTCACTATGGACCCATATCCTATTACAGATCTCCTATTTATATCCAGTCGGGCCCAAGAAAGCTCTGACCTGTGTCTGGGTTTTGGAGCAACCTAGTTCGCTATGGCCTGGATTTTGCTCCGAAGTGGTTGAACCTAGTCTCCACCCACACGATTGTCCAGATACACAACCTTGCTCTGCCCTAGCTGGCACTTAGTAGCCTTGATAGTGAGGCCTGATTTCTGCAGAGCCTCCAAAACATTCTTCAGATGGACCAGGTGATCCTCCCAGGTGGAGCTAAAGACAGCTATATCATCAAGTTATGCTGCAATATAGGCTTCCAGACCTGTGAGAACTTTGTCCACCAGCCTTTGGAATGTGGCAGGTTCATTCCTAAAACCAAAAGGCATTACAATAAATTGATAATGCTCACTAGGGGTTGAGAATGCTGTTTTTCGTTTGGCATCCTCAGCTAGTCTGATTTGCCAATAACCAGCAGTTAGGTCAAATGTGCTCAAGAATTTGGCTGAGGCCAAAGTGTCAATAAGCTCATCTGCCCTAGGAATTGGATGAGCATCAGTCCTAGTGACTGCATTGAGTCCCCTGTAGTCGACACAAAACCCCATCTCTCTCCTACCTCCCTGAGTGTGAGGTATTGGTACCAAGACCACTGGACTAGCCCAAGGGCTATCTGAGGGCTCAATTATTCTCGACTCCTGCATCTTTTGGACCTCTGTCCTGATGCACTCTCTCACATGGTTGGGCTGCCTGTAGATTTTATTATTGACAGGTACACTTTCACCTGTGTCCACTACATGGGTACACCAGGTGGTTTGACTGGGGGTCAGAGAAAACATGTGCCTGTATTGATTGAGAACCTTCCTACAAACAATCTGCTGTTGATCAGTGAGGATGGCTGCCAAGGCTACACCATCAACTGACCCATCATCAGGGTTTTGTGAGAGGAGATCAGGGAGAGGATCACTTTCTACCTCCTGTCCCTCATCTGTTTCCATGAGTTAGCCCATGTCAGCCATGTCTACAAAAGGTTTGGGCCTGTTCAGATGGAGCACCCTGTGGGGGCTCCTGGAAGTGACAAGGTCCACCAGGTAGGCTTGCTCAATGATAGTGTGGGGTCCATCTTGGAGAGCTGCTGGGGCCACAGGCTCCAGCACGCACACCTTCTGGCCTGACTGGTGAACAGTCAGGACCGTCTTTTGGTCTAGCCAAGATTTTTGCAATTTTTGACTGGCGTCCAGGTTTTTACTTGCCTTCTTCATGTACCCAGCCGTCCTGGAGCGGAAACCAAGTACATAGTCCACTATGTCTTATTATAACTAAGAGAAGTGGAAGGGTCACTTGCGCAAACTTGTTACTTATCCCCTTATGTACAAAAAGAACAGTTCCAAAATGAGATGCTCCAAGGAAGAGGGCTGCCACTAAGTCCACAAAAGTGAATGGGGAGAACCCAGTCCAAAACCGTCAAAACAATTTCCCGAGCACCAACGTGTGAAGAAAAGATGTATCCAATTCCTGTTGTATTCAATTAGATTTATTTCTTCAAATTTCGTCAATTTTGAAATACTGTCATCTTCAGTTATAGCCTTCAAATTGAGCTCAACACAACAGGAATTGGATACATCTTTTCTTCACAAGTTGGTGTTTGGGAAATTGTTTTGTCCACTATGTCTTGTTTGGGAGGGTTTAAGAGGTACCTCCCCACCGTCCTTCACCAACACAAAGGACTGGATGTCCAAACAGAAGATCAAAAGGGCTGTAGCTAACCCCTTCTCAGGGACCTCTCTGTAGGCAAAGAGAAGGCAGGCCAGAAGGACATCCCATTTTTGCCTAAGCATTTTTTAGAGGCCCATTATCATGCCCTTCAGTGTTTTGTTGACTCTCTCAACTAGCCCATTACATTGCGGGTGTGGTGAATTTGTAATTCACGCCACACTCCTTTCTCATTTATATTACTTTATGTTAGAATCGGGGGTCTCTGGTTGGCACAGGTATGCACTTGTGACAAACTGGGACCCTCTCCTCTAGTCAGGGCAAGGGAACTATCCCTTAAGAATAACCCCTGCTCACCCTCCAGGTTGCGTGGCACGAGCAGTCAAGGCTGATCCCAAGAGCGTTAAGTTAGTTAGGCATTTATGATCATACACAGTAAAAACACTGCCCCCCCACAAATGGACACCAGGCTGTATTTCTATAAAAATACGTAGACTTTGTGTAAAAATACTTAGTTAGGCAGAGTTATCACAAGACCATAAATAAAGTTTTTTAGGAATGAGGCCACAAGGTGTAAAAGCAATGGCAAATGTTCTTTTAAGTCTTAAGTAGCTTAGGTTGCTTCCATAAACTGTCAGCTCAATGCTTTGTTCGGCTTTAGCAGGGTTTCTTTATGCTGGGCTCTTTGTAGCGCTCCTGTACGTTGATAGCGGGGATCAGGGAGCCGTCTTGCTGACTCTCACGCGCCTCGCGGACACGTTCATCCCAGGCGCTGCGTGTAGTGCGACGCGTACACCGCTAGAGGTTTAGAATGGAGTGCGTGTCGTTCTCTTCCATGCGAGGGGTACCTTAACAGCGGACACGAAGGGCTTCTAGAGGCTACGCGCCTTGCGTACGGGGCGTACAGTGGTTGCAAGGCTAAGCAGAGAAGGCGTACAGTACTAGCGGGGAAAACAGAGCGTTGTGGGCCCCAAGTCCGTTATACACTGTACCTTTGACTTGCTTGATGGATCGGGTGCGCTTCAGTCCACACGGCGGGTTTGAGGAGGGCGAGACGTACACGTCATTGTACGTGCCGGCGGGCGAAGTGTGCTTCCGGGTCTTGGGGGCTGGATGCTTTCCACCAGGCAGGCGCTGCACAGGACCTCCAGTACGGTCCGTACTGGGGGTCGCTCCTGAGTGCGGCACGGCCTGTCTCAGGGATTCAGAGGGCAGCAGCGGGGCGGCCGGGTAGGTTTTAACGTACGGGCCGTCCGAGGCAAACGATGTGCTTCAAATACTGAATTCCGGCGGGAGGGGTGAGGGAGCGCACCACGTGCTCCAGTTACAGGCGGGGTGGCAGAGGAGCAGGCAGCCCGGCCCAACGAGGAGAGAGCGACTCGGTCAGAGCGGAGCTCTAAGCTGGCAAAAGGCTGCCTTGCTCCTGAGTGCCACAGCCCTAGGAGAGGGCGAGGGCACCAAGGGTCGCAGCTCCGGCGGGAAGGGAGCACACGGCTTGGCTAAAACAAGCGGAAGCACAATGAACCCACTGGTCCTTGGGTCCAATTCAGGGAGCAAGCTCAGTCAAGCCCTTGGAGATAGTTTTAGAGCACAATAAAACAAAGTCCTTTCTGGTCTTTTTCTCTCCTTCCTCAGCAAGGCACCACTGCAGGTCAGTCCTTCAGCTTCTTCTTGGTCCTTCTAATTGGGCAGAGGTTTGTTGTGGAAAAACAGGATCTAGTTTGTTAGGAGCAGGGCTCCTACTTTTATACTGAGTTTCTTTTGTCTTTGTAGGCCAGGGGGCCTGAGCCATTGTTCAACCCAGTTTTGGAGCACTCTGTTTACAGGAAGCTGCCTTCTTCTTTCAGGGTACAGGGCAGGGACATCAGACGCTCTGCAGGAGGTGGAGCCAGCATTGGGGTGGCAGAGCACAGCCCTATTCAGAGTCAAGGGGCACTCTTCCCACTCATCCTGGGGGTAATCCCTTTATTCACCACCTGGCAGCCCAGACTGTCCCATGGAATTCCCCAGCCCTGTCACTCACAGAAACCAGACAGCAGATACACATCCTAGCAGTGGCGGGCTGCAATGGTCAGGCAAGCAAATGCTAACTTTCTAAAAGTAGCATTTGCAAACACAGGATATTAAAATAAACTTTACTAAAAGAAGTATTTTATTATTTTGAGTTCAGGCATACCAAACTTGACTTCATACCATGTTCCCTGAGCCTGCTGGGATTATAGAGTGTAATAATTCCAGCAGCCCATTTTGGCCTATAAGAACAGGTAGCCTTACAATAGTGAAAAACAAAAATGGCTGTAATTCACTATTAGGACATGCCACACACATCAGGGCTTGTCCTACCGTATGCTTACAATGCACCCTGCCCTAGGGCCTACCATAGGGGTGACTCACATGAAGTAAAGGGAATGTTTAGAGGCTGGCAAGTGTGTGCACTTGCCCAGCCAGAATGACAGTACCA
The DNA here is from genome assembly GCF_964263255.1 of Lissotriton vulgaris. NCBI lineage: Eukaryota > Metazoa > Chordata > Amphibia > Caudata > Salamandridae > Lissotriton > Lissotriton vulgaris. The sequence goes on from NC_141696.1 coordinate 784,326,266, forward strand.
GACTGCACGCTGGTTCTGCAATGGCAGACCTTAGACACATTTTAGAAGGCTGCTTCTGTGGGTGGCGCAACCAGCGCTGCAGGCCCACTAGCAGTATTTGTATTTACAAGCCCTGGCACTCCTGGTGCACTTTACTGGGAACTTACAGTAAATCAAAGGAGACAATCATGGAAATCAATTACACGTACACTTTATATTTGGAGCACTTGCACGGCGGCATGGATTGGCCGTGGTGCAGTGCCCTGAGCAGCTAACACCAGCAAAACATCCGAGGCACATCAGCAATAAGTGGAAGAGAGACTCACACCAAGGTGGCAGGTCTAACACTTTACATGAAGTTTGTACCTCTGTCAGTTAAAACCTCCTTAGGGAAGCCCACTCTGGAAAAAAATCCTAAGAGGGCCCTGGCCACCACAGTTGCTTTGGTGGGTATAAGGCGAATGGCTTCTGGGTACCTAGTTGCATGGTGCACCACCACTAGTATGTAGCTGTGCCCAGATACTGTAAGAGGGATCATGGGACCAATTATATAAATCCTAACCCTCTAAAGGGAACCCCACCACTGGAAGTGGTATTGGGGGGCCGTTGTGGAGCCTCCTGCCTAGCCATTGGCTTGGCAAGTGGCACAGGATCAACAAACCCCTTTGTGTCCTCAGACATGCGGGCCAGTGAAAGTGAGGGACCAGCATGTCCCAAGTTTTACTTCGGCCTAAGTGTCCTGCCAGGAGTATGTCATGTGCTAGGGTGAGTAGGAAGCCCCTAACATTCAAAGGTATAACCAGCCTCCTGGTAGCACCAGGCTTTAGGTCTCTACCCTCTGAATTAAAGGAGTCCCTCATCCCAGTAGATCCTGTGGGACCCTCTGACATTTTCAGCAGCCCCAAACTGTTCCAAACTCAAGTCTGCCCTGGAAGGGACCCTGTCCCCAAGAACTCAACCTGATCAGGCTCAAGCTCATCTGGGACTGTTCCTTGACAGGCACTGAGATCATCTCACTCATGAGTCTGGGGGAAGACACAGCCTTACCCCTCCTGCTCTTGGAAGGCCCCTGGTCCATTGTTCCATGATCCAGGGCCTGTTCAGTGGATGTCAGTTTGGGTTGTGACCTAGTCACAGCAAACACATCTGCAAAGATGCCCAACATTGCTGCATGAGTCCTAAATCCCTCTTCAGCCCAGGCTGAAATTTTCAAATCATTGCCCAACAAGCAATCTACTGGTAGGTCTGAACTTACCACAACCTTCTTAGGGCCAGTTACCCCTCCCCATCTGAAATTAACAACTGCCAAGGAATGGTCAGTCCTGACATTGTTTGCATTGGTCACTTGGTACATTTCACCAAGTATGATCTGTCCAGGAGGCCAAAGTTTCTCTGTCACCATGGTGACACTAGCCTGTGTCCCTGTAGGCCATTGCATCTATTCCATAAATCAAAGGCTGTTGTCTGTACTTGCACAGGTTACTGGGGATGACACGTAAGGTGGCAATATCCATGCCACCATCACAGACTAGAACAGCCTGAGCTGGAGTTCTGACTAAGCCAGAACCCACCTCAGATCCCAAGATTAACCCCACTAATCCTTTGTTCCCTGTACCACAACTCATACTTGTGCTAGGGGGAGCAGTTGCCTTAGGGGCAGTGGTGTTAAGAGTAGTTTCCTTGGCGTTATGACCATCAGTATCTTTTGTCCAATGGGTTTTTACCTTACAAAAGTAATACCAAGGTTTTTTTTTTGCCTTCTCCCTTGTTGGATTGTGACCCCCCCCCCCCCCCCTCCCATATGCAGGTTTTGGGGCCCTGATGAAGTCTGTTTTTTGTCTGTACCTTTTTCCCCACCCTTGACTTGAGTTTTGAAGAATATTGCTTCTTCTGGTCACCACTATTATTCTGGTTTTTCTGCTTTACCCTGATCCTGACCCACTAATCTTCCCTCCTTCCCAATTCTTGGGGAGAAGTAAAATCTGAGTCCATCAGGTATTGATGCAATAGCTGATTTTGCCAATTATTAAGGATCTGACCCCTCATAATCAAATAGTACAATCCTTCAAAATCATGTACTTTGCTGCCAAGCAACCAACCTTCCAGAGCCTTAATAGCACTATCCACAAAGTCTACGTAATCCTGATTCTGTGCTTTCTGGGAGTTTCTGAAAGGAATCCTGTATTGTTCAGTGGTTAAGCCAAACCCATCAATGAGAGCAATCTTCAAAACTGGGTAAGTGCAAGCACCCTCTTTTCTAACAGTGAGGAGCTTATGTCTACCTTTGTCAGCAAAGGAGAACCACAAGACAGCTGCCAAGTGCTCTTGAGGGACCCGCTGCACTTTACAAGCCCTCTATAAAGCAGTTATCCATTTGTGGATGTCATCTCCAACATGTAGGGATGGACAATCTTTCTGAGGTTCCTATTGTCAAAGGAAGGTTCCTTACTTCTAGGGAAACTGTTGCTGCCACCATGGGACTCTAGTTCCACTTTCTTCCTAGCCTTCTGAACTTCAAGGGACTCTCTGTCAAGGGCCAACTGCTCTTGTCTGAGCATAATCCTAGCTTTCTCTAACTTCAGATGTTGGTTCTCCCTATATAAAGAATTCCCCTGTTACTAGAAATGGAGGTGCCCACTGACTGTCCTAAAGCATTGTATTCTCTTGAGGAGGATCTAGACCTCCTCTGTCTACTTTGCACGCTCCCAGGAGGAACAAAGGGGGCACCTTTAATATCCTCTGGGAGGTCTGAGTCGTCCAGGTGGAAGCCATCAGGCTCCATCTGGCCAAGGTTAGAGTTTAGTTCAAAGAGGCGTTTGTCTCCAGCTGTATCTCCATTCCCAGACCCACCCACACTCTCCTGCTCATCTGACCCAGAGGCTTTCCTCAGGTCGTCCAACAGTAATATCTACAAGGCATTGAGTGTTGGCACTTCTTCCTGTCTTGAGCTTTCTAGAATTACACAGTGCTTTCATTTCATGGAATGAAAGTTCACTGTATCTATTAGGCAGGGAGCTACTGGCATCTCTTTTAGTAGACATACTAAGTGAGCTGTGGTGTTGCACCTTCCGAACCTAGTGGGAACTATACTCTCTGAGGTTGGAGAAAGGGTATGCTAGACACTTGACTTACCCAACCCTAGGTTCAGTAGAACTTACTATTCTAAGCTTGTATTTATATGTGCTGAGTACTAGTGAATTTCAGTTAATCAATACAAAGTTTTATCTGGTAAAACAATGCAGGCTTGAATCCCAACCGCTGCACACCAATGTGAGTAGCTGATCTGGTATATGATGTCCACTAATGTAAGAGGGAGTTTGATCCTCCTGATAGAGCTTTTGATAATAATTCTTGAAGAAGCTAACAATTGCTTCCAGTGCATTGCCCAATCACCTACCCCTGTCCCTGATAGCACTAATGCCATTATACACCCCCTTCTGTAATGTGCAGAGTACCAAGATCTTACCCACACTGTTGCTATATTCATGACTCTCAGCCCTTCGAGACTGATATTTTTCTGATGCTTTTTTAGCAGAACACCTGTTAATATTAGCCTTAACCACAGCAATCCTGTGAGGCAGCTCTAAATCCTCCAATTTTTCCACTATCACCTTAACGTGAAGGGCATCAAGCTTAGCCACCTATTTATATGCCTCCTTTATCTGATTTACCTGAACTCCTAGTTTATAAAGGCTGAAACTAAATATATCCCCCTTGATGCCTGCTTTTAATGAGTCTCATACTGTTCTCACTGCCACACAAAATCTATTGTTGCCTAAAAATTCCCTCAGCCACTTGTTCATATGTTCCATATACTCAGTGTCGATCTGTGAGAAGCTGGCCTGGTATATGATGACCACTAATGTAAGTGGGCACCTTGCACCAGTCCAAACAACTCTTATGGTGATTTAAGAGGTCACAGCCAGCCTTAGATAGCTATCCAAGTGGTAGCTGAGGAGAGCAGCCTTCAGGCTTAGTCTTGAAGGAGTGTAAAGCAGCTTGTTTTCCAGAATTAAATCATATAGTATAGATTAAATGAAAAGGAACCGCACAAGTATTTATAAAAATACGAATTTATTATATAACACTATCTAGTATGTTACAGTATCTCCTACACAGAGATGGACACAAAGCACACAATACTTTAGCAAATAAATCACAGTAAATAGCACTAATACACAGTGGGCCCCGGGGGGGCCAAACCATATACTAAGAAGGTGGTATAAGAACCATCACTCAAGTCAGGGTATTGTCAGGACCCACATAATAACCCACGGTAAGTAGATAGGGACCCCAGGGAGAGCGTGTGCAGTGTGTGAACACGACTGCGCGCTCCGTACAAGTCTATGTGCAAGTCGCGGTTGGAATTTTTAAAATTAGGGACCCTTCCCTGTGGACCCTGAAGAAACCCAGTGAAATACAGAAGGTTGGAGAGCCACCTCACCTGTGGATACCATGGTACCCAAGTTACCTATCCTAGGGAAGGCGGATGCATAGGTGTGAAATGGTGTCGGAAACCGCCGTCAAACTCAATGCAGGACTTCAGGAAAGTTCCGCTACTGGAAGAGGAGAAAGTGTCTGAAGGAATCCAAATGTGGATTCTGGAAGACGAGTACCGGAAAGCAGAGGGGACAGTGTCTATGTCACTCAGTGGTGACCAGGAGAATTGAAGATGGATGCCCTCCAATGTTGGGTGCTTTAGGTAAGATGATAGTGACTTTGACTCTGCAACTGCGAGGACCAGGTGACACTGAGGATGACCAGGACCCGGATACAAGCTGATGCATGAATGATGAAGAGTGCTGAGGGTTGGTGTCTGGTGGGAGCACAACAAGCCTTGGCAAATGCAACCCATGCAGGAAGTCAAGAAGGTGCATGGTTGGGACCAGCAAGGTTCAGGAGGCTCACCACAAGCATAGGAGTCAGGGCAGGCCTTGATAAATCAGGGGAGCCCAAGGAAAACAAAGGTGACCCTCAAATAGACCCACAGGCTAAAGGCACAGTAGTCGTGAGAGGACCTCAATGGGCTTACCAAAAGATGCAGGCCATGATACACACAATGCGGTGAGGCAGAAGATTCTGGTCACTGGAGGTGCTCAAGGATGGGGCTACTTGCAGCCCGAAGATCTTCTTGAAAAGATGTCAACAAGCCTTTGGAACGGCAAAGGGGCTGAAGTACCAGGGGTTTGGATATTGCAATCCCCACAAGGACTACTGGCCTCCAACTTGTTCAGAGGGGTGAGCAGGCCTCAGGAGCTGAGGAAAACCACCACCTGTGAATCAGTGCCCACGGAGTCTGGAGGAGATCTAGATCTGCAGACCAGTTGTCTTCGTTGCAGTGCCAGCGTATGCCGGGGAGTGACTCCTTCACTCCAAGGGACATTACTTTGGAAGTCCTTGATGCTTCACAAGACTTGGAAGGTTTCTGTATGATGCACAGGCACAGACGGTGCAACAGACTGGAAGGGACCTGAAGTCAGGCCCAAACGAAGTCTAGGGAAGTGCAGAGTGCCTAGACGGTAGAGGTGCCGTGGTTTCTTTCAGTTCTGAATCTTATCCCACAATGAATCTAGGTTCCTACACCCAGGTAAGCCCTTAAGTACCCTAGGGAAAGGGTTGGGATGATACAGGGCACCCTCCCAGGGGACGGTCTGGGCAGGGGGGAGGTTACTCCCATGTCCTTTGTCCAGTTTTGCGCCAGAGCAGGAGCCAATGCCTCTTAGGACTGGTCTGAAATGGGCTATGCACAAGGATACCAAATGTGCCCCTCATGCATAATTTCAGGTGCTGGCACGAACAAATACCCACCCAGCCCTAATTTTCTAAATCCTGTCTGGGAGGTGGTCACACCTGCCTGTGACAGGATACCTATTGTTCTGCTTTCCCCTACTCGAGCTTGGCTCAGCAGCAGGAGGGCATAAATATGTCTCTGGTAGACAGCAACCAGTTTGTGCTGTCCGGGACTAGAAGGCTGATGCGGGAAACATTGAGAGCTTAATGGAGGGCTCTTCCAGTGCTTGGAATCATACCAACCACACCATTTACAGTGTGGTAGGCATGATTCCAACATGTTTGATACCAAACATGATAGGATTCGTTTCAGCCGTTTTTTAGATGGTCATCGCACATTTACGTGATGCCCCTTTATATAGTATATGGCTGCTTCACTGACAACCCAGGAGAATGGACTTCCTGGCTGCAGGGGTGTTCTGCCCATGCATGGCCTCCCTCCCACTTAGAATTAAGCACCCTGCCCTCAGGAGTGTAAAGGCCTGCTATAGGGGTGACTCAAAGGTTTTAAGTGCAGTGACCCTTAGATATAGTAAAATTGTATCTTTAGTAAGTGGTGCATGCAATGGCAGGCCTGTAGCACCATTTTGAATGGTCTTTCATGAGTGGCATAATACATGCTTCAGCCCATGGGAGACCCCTAGGGTACCTATGCCCTGGGTACATGGGTACCATATACTAGGGACTGATAATTGTACCCCGTATCCTATCAGGGATGTACCTAGCTACTAAGGACAACAGGTTAGGGAGAAATCAGGTAGACTGAGGTCCTGATTAGCAGGATCCCGGTCAGACTAGTCAAAACAGCATCACATCAAGCAAAAAAGTGGGGGTAACCATAAGAAGCAGTTCCTCCTTTCCTACAACAACCACCTATGAAAAGTCAATATTTGATATGCTCTTTATGCTACCATATCTAAAGCTCTGATTTTAGTGGGTTATGATTCGAAAATACTCTAGGGACTTTATCCATGTCCAATACACAAGGCTTGCTGAGCTCAAGTAGTAATCTAGTAAAGCATACTTCTTGTGGGGAAAGAAAAAATGTATAGTCAGGATCTGGAGATTTAGCCTCGCCCAAACATCTATTAAGGCGTGATCCCACAAAAGTTTTTTAACTGCCCTATACACTGCTGGATTCCAGCCAACATACCTCACTGCCTATGATACAGTCTGTGCGGTATCTATATGCAAATTGAGATCCCCACATAGAACAAGAGGAGTCTGTCATGAAGCAAGTTCCACATCCAAGTGTTCAACTACTTCTGCTTCAACCAGATTCGCACCATATATAGAACAACCATACTTATTTACGTATGCCTACTACCCATGTTGTGGTATAGGCCATCAACCAGGACTCTCTAGCCATCTATGGGGTTTTTCTTTCAATGTGACTCCAGGCTTAACCCATCTCCTTGCAGTTAGTCTCAAGGCCTGGGCACCAGGCATTTCTTGGCCTTCCTCTTTTCCTTTTCTCTTGAGGGTTCCAGGCCAGGGTTTGCCTGGTAGTGTTCGATGCAGGCTTGCAGAGGGTGTGACCTATCCAGCTCCAATGTCTTCATGAGCAGGGAGTTGAAAAGTCTGCTGCCATAGGTCGTTGTTGCTGATGCTGTTTGCAAACACAAAGAGATGATGGACGGAGCACTGAAACTTTCCATACACTCACCCCCAGTCACAGATCTGGATTGAATGCATTATCATTCTTTAGCTCACTTCGTCACCCCAATTCGGACCCGGCCATATACAAATCAGTCTCGAACCTGTGCCTCATGGGAACCGTCCAGATCAAATTGCCATGCCAGGTCTTCCCTGGACTGGAAACAAGCATCCTGGGACTGGTTTCGGGGTAACACCCCTCACCAGCCACGCTAGGTTGAATCCAGTGGCAAAGGGAGCAAGGGATCCATGTCTGGGCGTACCCTGCCAACTTAGGGCAGACAAAGCAAACACAAGGAGAACATGGTTTATGGGACACTGAAACTTTTCAGAAACTCACACCCAGTCACAGATCTGGGTTTAATCCATCATTATTTTTTAGCTCACTTTGCCACCCCATTTCAGACCCAGCCAAATGCAAATCAGTCTTGAGCCTGTGAGCAAAAGAACAATGGATTTAACCCAGTTCCCTTGCCTGGGGGTGAATGTTTCGTTTGCTCTGCATTCTATCCTTTATCTGTGTGTCTTTTGCTTTTCCGTTCTAGGTGCACCTGGTATGCCCAGACATGGGCCCTGGGCTCACTGTGTCACTGGATTCAAGCTAGTCTGGTTGATGAGGGGTGGGAGCCTGAAACCGGTCCCAGGATGTTGTTTATGTTCAGGGAAGACGTGGCTTGGCAGTTCGGGCTGGACTGTTCCCATGAGGCACTGGGTCTACACTGATTGGCATATAGCTGGGTCTGAACTGAGGTGGCGAAGTGAGCTAAATAACAATGATAGATTTAACCCAGATCTGTGACAGGGGATGACTGTCTGAAAAATGTCAAGCTCAGTCCATTATCTCCTTGTGTTTGCTTAGTTGCGCCCTAAGTTGGCAGGGTATGCCAAGACATGGGCCCCTTGCTCACTTTCCCACTGCATTCAAGCTAGCCAGGCTGATGAGGGGTGTTACCCCCAAAACCGTTCCCAGGCTGCTTGTTTCCAGTTCAGGGAAGACCTGGCTTGGCAGTTTGTTTGGACTGCTCCACCTGCCTGATCCTGTATCTGCCATTATCCAACACTACTCCTGACCACAGTTGAGCCACGGACCGTACAGCAATCCGGGAGTACATTGCCACCTGTCACGGGTCCGGGAGTTGCTGCGGTATTCATATTGGCCGCGGTCTGACACCTGTGAAGCAGCGGCCTCTGCAGAGACGGCGTGGAGCAGGAGGCAGGCTGCTGGCATCTGCGCCCTCCGAGGCAACGTGGGATAGGTGTGTGAAGGTCGGGTGGCCGTGCTGTGGCTGACCCTCTGTGGTGGTGACGCGATTGAGATTTCCGGTGGAGAAGCCGTCCTGAGACCAGTGTGGCTCAAGTTTGCCACTATCAGGAGGCCTAATTAAGGTGAGACCCTGGGGCCCGGCGGTGCTTCCTGGCGAGCGCGATGAAAGGCTCCCTGGTCCCGGCCTGGCTACAATACTGGGTGGGCAGACATACTTCTCTCCTTTCCGCCGCTCCCTTGCAGGCCTAGTGGCTGTAGCCCTGGGGCTGACTATTGGGTGGTGACAGGGCCCAATTCTGGATGCATGGCTGCGGATCTGGCCGGCGCCTTTGACATCATCGCAGCGAGTCAGAAGGGAATCCGGTCCCATTGTAGGACCTTCATCAGGCGCGGTACGCCTCCCCCACTTCCACATACAAACCAAGCTGTGGGGGGTCCACTGGAGCTCCTGAGGGGTGCAGGGAAGTGGGCCACACATGGTTGGACAGCCCTTATAAGTGATTCTGTGCTAGCATCCCCATACACCTTGGGGGTGGCTCAACTCTGAGTGACGATGTGGTGAAGGCCCCCCTCACTGACCCCTTCCGTATACAGTTTGGGGGGCTACCGGGTCAGGGGGTCCAGCAAGTCTGGTTCTTTTAGGGGGCCTACTTGACTCTCCTCCTCAGGCAACAGCAGCGGCCGGGCTAGGCCTGGTGTGGCCTGCTGTCAGGGAGGCCAGAATCCATGAGGCCTGGCTTGGAGTCCTACCCCTGTCCTGCTCGGGGTGTTTACCGCAAAGCATCCGGCTCCGCATTGAAAATAATTGCTCTAGATACGCGTGTCAGCAGCACTTTGAGAGAAGGCTCTGGACTATCCTTCCTTGACACTTTCTCTTCTTCTCCAACTCCAGCCTGTTCCTTCTCCCCGCCATTGGCAAAGACAAACAGGGGTGAGCCACCTCTAAGCAAAGCACCCTAGATCACTACGCCACTAGAGGTCCAGAGAGCAAATGTGCGGCAGGTCAGTCCCCAGATAATGCTGCCTTGCTGGCGGTGATTAATCAATCGTGGACCGTGCTTGAGGCGCAGATAAAGACAGTCGGTTCCGAAGTATCCTACTTAAGTCAAGACCTCCGCAAGAAAGTGGACGGGATCACGGAGGGGGAAACCAGGGTCCCTACATTGGAGGACTCTGACGACTCTCCAGAAGAAAGTTAATAAACTTACAGTCGTGACGCAGGAGTTTGCATCGCGGGTCGATGACGCTGAAGGTAGGGCTCGGTGCAACAACCTACACCTGGTTGGCTTCCCGGAAGGATGCAAACGCACATTGATGGATGATTTCCTTACTGGATGGTTTAAATCCTTACTGCCCCCTGATGCTATGTTCCTCTGCTTCGCGATTGAGAGGGCACATCGTGCTCTGACCAAAAAGCTGCCGCCAGGAGAACGATCGAGACACGTAATTGCCTGACTCTTCAACTATGCAGATCAAGACGCCATACTTCGGTTCGCCAGGGGGTATAAGGACCAAGTGCTCTTTAATTCTCACCAAATTATGGTATTCCCTGACTATATACTAGATTGATTCAGCAACAACGTCAATCCTTTGTGGCGGTGAAACGAAGTCCTTAAGAATTGAACATTTCCTATATGCTGCTATACCCCGCCAGAATGAAGGCTCTTTTTTGACTCTCTCGTGGAGGTATTTGCCTGGACCGATGAAAGGGCGCATCTGGAACCTCACACACCGCCTCCACTAGATTATGTCTCCTCATAGGGCTCCCATAGGAGTGGACAGAACAGAGGCACGTTGAGATGGTGGCACAGATCCTGTTTCAACTGGAGAGCTCACGATCAGGCGGAGACAACCCAGTGATTATGTTCAGCTGGACATGTGGTCCAATGTTGCAGGCGCTGACCTCCTAGCATGGCTTTGAATGCTATATTCTGGGGTCTCACCTGTGGCTCTAGGCGATAAATGGACAGTCCACACCCCTGGACATTTAGTGTTATGTTTTATAATGTGGGGTTTGGTTGGTTATTTTGGTAGGACTGCTTGGGACTTCTTTTTTGGGGTACGAGTAACGTCTTCACCGCAACAGGCACTCCTTGTTTTTGGATGTATTGGAGAGGGGGTGGGTGGGGGGGTGGTGCTGTTGTTTTTGTTATTGTTAGCACAGTTTTTAGCACCAAACGCACTGATACATCCCATCCCATGCTCCCAATATGGGAATCGCACACCGGGTCGGTGACACAGGTTGATGACACACCAAACGAGTAACTTTCCGTTGGGAGAGCTGAGCAATATATCATGGAATCTACGTGGTCCGCTGAATAAAATTAAGCAAGGGGTGGTTCTCTGTTTAACAAATCGATATGACGCAGACATTCTTCTATTGCAGGAGACACATCTCTTGGGCAATAAAACTCCATGCCTTAGTAAATTCGGTTATGCCACTGTTTATCACTCCGAATTTACACATGGTGCAAGGGGCACAACGATCCAGATTCACCGCCCGTGCAGATCCTTATTTCTAAACATTAGTTAGACCCAGTTGGGTAATTTACTATAGTCTCTGGACGATCGTGGGTAAACAGATAACGATTGGGAGTATTTATGCCCCTCCCCCACTGGGACAAACATTCGTAGACAAAATGACACAACGTTGGGGTGATTTTCTTGACGGTCTGACGATCCAGGATGGTGACTGGAATAACGTGATGGCTCCCTTAGAAAGGTGGTGTGCAGTACCACTGGACAAGCCTAAACAGCTTGACTTGGACCCTAAACAGCCTGACTCTCTTTAGACGCGCTATAAAAACCCATCTGTTCGCTTCTCCTGACTGATCCCTCTCTTTTCAGCATCGATCTGTTGTGTTGTGGTACTTGATCAGGCGCCAGGACGCCCCTTCGCTGGAGCAGCTGTGCGCCGAATAAAAGTTATTAACATAACATAACATAACATAACATAACATAACATAACATAACATAACATAACATAACATAACATAACATAACATAACATAACATAACATAACACCCTCTCTACATCCAAGCTGAATGTCCTGGCACACACATTGTGATGGTCAGACACATGGGGCACGTTTCACCCTACGGCGCCCGGGTTCTCATATACATCAGCCGTGCACCACACATCATCGTGGTTGGACTACATCTCTCTCACACCGCTTCGTGCACAGATTAGCGTGTACCTCCATCCTATCCAGGGGTCTCTCTGACCACTCACCCGTTCAAAATAAGTTACACCTGCAGGTTCGTCGGATCCCATGCAGGTGGCGTATGTCTCCCTGGCTTCTTCGGGATGCTCAGTATCAGGAGACTTTACGACTCCCCATTGCATATTATCTTTGGCTTAACGTAAATTCATCCCCATCGCGCATAATACTATGGGAGGCCCTAAAGCCAACGATTTGGGGTGCTGACATAAGCTTTCGTACAGGCGAGAAACGCAGATGCCTGAGTCAGATACTTGAACTGGAGGAGCGCTAAAGCCAGTTGGAGCTGAAAATGTTGGGAGGATTGGACCCAAGCACTCAGCAAAATCTTCTACTTACTCAACAACAAATTCATCAGCTCCTTACAGATGAGGCCAAAGAAGCATGGCTGTCAACGCAGCATAGGATCTACAAATGGGGCTATAAGTCCTGCAAAAATGCTTCATCGGCTCTGTCAGGTTAGGCCAACCCTGTGCAGGTACCTCTCTTGAGGGCCTGGACGGAACGCTCTGCACATCACCCGAAACAGTGGTCCAAGCTTTTGTATCCTTTTATGTTGATATCTAATGACAGCTGGAGCAGCTATCGGAGCCCCTCATAGCTGAATTTCCATTGGATATTCCCCCTCGTAAGCCTTGCAATCCAGTGCGGGAATTGTTGGATAGCCCTATAATGATAGATGAATTGAAGGCGGCATTAGCAAGCATTTATCCAGCTAGAGCCCCAGGCCCAAATGGCTTTCCAAGCAACTTCCTGCATCCACGTATGACGACCTTGGGTCCGCATCTGCTAGTGGCACTACGTGAAGCCCTAGAGCAGCATATCTTGCCCATGGACTGGCGGCATGCTGAGATCGTGGTGTTACTCAAGCCTGGCCATCCCCCTGAGAACCCAGCCTGTATCGTCCTATCTCATTGCTCAATTCCGTGCCCAAGTTCCTGGGAAAGGTCCAGGCAGACCACCTCCGTTCATGCATCCAAGATCTTATTCACCCTGACCAGTTTGGCTTCATGCCACAGCGCTCCACTAGAAATAATAATAGGCGGGTCCATAACGCCATTGAAGGAGCTCACTGACTTGGTCGCCCATCAGCTGTGTTGCTGGCCAACATAGATAAAGCATTTGACTCCCTGAGCTGGACCTACCTCTTGAAACTCCTTCAAGCCATAAACCTGGGGCCTTGATTCATAGCTTCTACCCGGCTGTTATATACGGATCTCTCAGCATCTGTTCCTGTGGCAGGTTTTCGGTCCGCCCCCTTTCCCATCCGTCTGGGCACGAGGCAGGGAAGCCCCTGTCCCCTCTCTTCTTTGCCCTAGCCATAGAGCCTCTAGCTATGTGGGTACGTTAGGACCCGCTGATCGGTGGGATAGATTGGACACAGGAATACTCAGACAGAATCGAGCTATACGCAGATGATGCTCTTTTCTTTATGTCAGACCCGTGGTTCTCGGGGCTCCATGTCCTCCAGATTCTTCAGTTTTTGGCAAAACCACTGGGTTGATCACCAACCCATCTCAATCCACACTCTTTCCTATTTGCGGGGAGCAGAGGAGTCAAGCATCGGCTTCCGAATTATCCATTGCCACTGCAAGATTTAAGTACTTGGGGGTCTTTATATCGCCATGCCCTAAGGCCTCGTGGGGGCACAATATCACCCTGCTACTCCCGGCCGGCCGCTAATAAACGACGGTTTGGTCCCAGTTGCCTCTATCTTTGTAAGGTTGATCCACTTTCTTCGAAATTGTGTCATTGCAGTGCCTATTATATGGACTTCAGAATTTTTGATACACCTTCTCTCCTGTATGGTTTACGCAACTCAATGCAATCTTGAATAGATTCCTATGGCAAGGAGGTGTGGTTCAGGTTGCACTCCGCACCTGTGTACAATCCACTTGTTGCGAGGGCATTGCAGCAGCCGACTTCCAGGCATATTATTCCGCCTCTCACCACTTGGTGATAAATGAATGGTGGTATGGGTCCCAGTCGGATCCAGCCTACGCAGTTGAGCGGGAGGCCATGGCTGGCACCCGCTTGCTGCATCCCCTATACAGTAACACTTCCCTGGAAGCACTCCCTCTAGCATGTCGGACAGTCATAAAAATCTGGAGATGCACAGTTAAATCCATGGTATGGTGGGTCCGATTAACGGGCTCCACTCCACTTTGGCAGGGCACGTATCTACGGCCCGTCTCCGCTCTGAATGAGTTCCATAAATGGGACCTTATTGGGATCTCTACACTAGGGGACACATGCAGGCCACTATCCTTAAGTATATTCAGCGGTTGCAATCCGACTACGATTAGTATATGTCTCAGCTATCTGCAACTTCCACATATCATAGACCCCAGGTTCGTCATTTGGAGGCCCGACCAAAATTCCACCTGCTAGAAGGCCGCCTAAGGATGGGGGCCATAGGGGATTATAAAATCAGACACATTTATCAGATGCTTAACACGCACACTAAAACTACCATACACAAAAGTAGAGCGGAGTGAGAGGCCGACTTGCCGACCCTCACAGATGATGACTGGACGGAAGCCCTGGCTAGTCCCCAGTATGCAGTGGTGTGATCCTGGTACCGACTCATCCAGTTTAAATACCTCCACTGGATATATTACACTCGTCTTAGGCTGTGGAAAATGGGTGTCATTCAGTCCCCTCTGTGTCTCCGCTGCAGCAGCGACAACAGTTCCTTTCTCCATACTGTGTGGAGCTGTACAGGGATTCAGCCTTTCTGGAGTTGAGTGACGTCCTTCTTGGGTCAGGTTCTGGCATGGACCAGAACCTTGACCCCAGATTGTTGCTCCTACATAGCATGGGTGATATAGGGGGGAACTGCTACAAGCAGCACCTCCTATTCTTAGGTCTTACCCTGGCCAAGCCAGATATCGCACAACACTGGAAGGCTTCATCCCCACCTAGCGTTGCTGGATGGAAAAAGGCAATGGACAGATTATGACTGCAGAGATTGTGGTATTTCAGACGAGATGGTGCCCGCAGAAACAAAGATAGATCTGGGCCTGCTTGGCCACACACAGCGGTATCGATTTGCCCCCACTATTGCAGTCCGCCTCCCACGATCCCATTGAACAATTGGTGGTTAGAAACTCACCTGTTTAGTCTGACTTTGACTTTCTGTACTTTCTGTGGTTGAACATAGGTTTATAATGTGCATGTACTACTCTCTGGGTGTGTTTGTGTTTTTTGATGTATTTCTGGTCTGCTGTCCGCAGGTCATATGGTTTTTGTTTGATGTATTTAGAAACTGTATGCTACGCTCACTATTTGTATTATCTTTGCAGGGCTTTGCGCGTATGGTACTTTGGAAAATAAGTAAAAGTAAAACATTTGTTGTTAAAAAAAAAAGCCTGATTTGCATATAGCTGGGTCTGAACTGAGGTGGCGAAGTGAGCTAAAGAACGATGTTGGATTCAACCCAGATCTGTGACTGGGGGTGAGTGTCTGAAATGTTTTAGCGCTCATTCCATCATCTCCTTGTGTTTGCCCTAAGTTGGCAGTGTATGCCCAGATGTGGGCCCCTTGCTCACTTTGCCACTGGATTCAAGCTAGCCTGGCTGATGAGGGGTGTTACCCTGAAACCGGTCCCGGGATGCTTGTTTCCAGTTCAGGGAAGATCATGCTTGGCAGTTTGGGCAGTACTGTTCCGATGAGGCACAGGGTCAAGACTGATTTGCATATAGCTGGGTCTGAACTGAGGTGGCAAAGTGAGCTAAAGAACAATGATGGATTCAACCCAGATCTGTGACTGGGGTGAGTGTCCGAAAAGTTTCAGCACTCAATCCATTATCGCCTTGTGCTTGCTGATGGTGTTTGGCCAGCGGCTTTGGAGGATTTTCCGCAGACAAGTGTTGATGAAGGTCTGGACTTTTTTAGTGGTGCTTACTGTTGTCCTCCAAGTTTCTGCTTCATATAGATCTTACATTGGTGCTAAAAAGCCTGCTCTTGGTTTGCAGTGTTAGGTCCTTGTAGCTCGAGATCTTCTTTAGTAGAATGAAGGCAGTCCTTGCTTTGCTGATTCTTGCCTTGACATTGGTGTCTATTGCACCCTGCTACTGTAAGACACTGCCCAGGTAGGAAAAGGTCTCAACTGCTTCCAGTGAATTGCCTGCAAGTGTGACTGCAGTTGTGCTGGCTGTGCTAGCCTTCAGGATCTTGTTTTTTTCCCTGTTGTGTTGAGGCCAAGTTGTGCTGAAGTGGAAGCCACATTGTCAGACTTCTCTTGCAGCTGCAGATCGGTATGGGAGAGTAGAGCCAGGTTGTCTGCAAAGTCCAGGTCATCGAGCTGCATCTAAAGTGTTAATTGGTTCTCATTTTTTCTCCTTGCTGTGGATGTCTTCATGATCCAGTCTATGGCCAGGAGGATGAGAAAAGGCAAGAGCAGACAACCCTGGCAGATGCCAGTCTTCACTTGGAACGCTTCCCTGAGTTTTCCTCCATGACTATCCTGAAGGTCGTTCCCTCGTAAGAGTTCCTGAGGTTTCTTACCAGTTTCCCACACCGTAGTGTTGGAGCAGTTTCCAAAATTGACTGCTCAATGATGATGCACAGTGTTGCGATCTGGTCAGTACTGGAACTATCAGTGCAGAAGCCAGCTTGCTGGTCTCACAGAAAAGCATCGACTTGTTCCTTCATTCTGTTCAGGATTACTCTGTTAAACACTTTGCCTGGGGCTGATAAAAGAGTTATCCCGCAGTACTTTGCGCAGTTACTCAGGTCATCTTTCTTGGGGATCTTGATGAGATATCCTTCCTTCCTGTTTGTTGGCACATTTCCTCTTCCTGGATCCTTCGAAAAATGGGGTAGAGCATGTCTACTGATGTATCAATGTCTGTCTTCGGTGCCTCTGAGGAATGTTGTCAGGTCCTACTGCCTTCCCATTTTTCAGATGTTTGATGGCTTGCTGTATTTAGTCCTTGGCTGGACAGCTGAAGTCAATTGGCAAGTCTTTGTCATCTGTTTGTATGTCTGGTAGAGACTAAAGCACGGCCTGGTTCACCAGCTCTTCAAATTGCTCCACCCATCTTCACTGTTGGCCTCCGTTACCCACAATTGTCTTTCTGGATTGTTGTATCTTGCAGAGAATTTCCTTCTTGTTCGTAGAGTTCCTTCAAGTTTCCATGGCTTAGTGCTTCCAGGGCTTCTGTGGTCTGAACATTGATGAATCTTTTCATGTATGCTCTTAAGCTTCTCTTTGATTCCTTGTTGGTTTTGGTTTATTCGCCTTGAGTTTTCGCTTTCTTTACTTTTGTACAGCTGGTGTTGAATACAGTTTCTTTTCCTTTCTCTCTTGGATTTTGCAGAGAGTCTTGCTGGAGATCCATTCTTTATGCTAGCGCTGCTTGGGAACAAATGTCTACTAGCAGGTTGATGTCATTGTTGCTTTTAATATTCTCCCATTGACTTTCTACTGGGTCTCTGTCATCCTCTAGTTCTTGTTTGACTTGAAACTTGTTACTGAGGGTGACAGATAATTCACTCCATTTCTGTGTATCTTTGAGGAGGCTGGTGTTATATCGCTGACATTGGTTTGTTGTTTCCATCCATGCTTGCTTCAGCTTTATCTTTACCCTTGCCATGACAAGGTAATGATCTGACAACATCTGCTTCTCTCATCACTCTCATATTCTGCAGGGACCTCCAGGAACATCTTAGCAATGCAGATGGTTGACCTGATTCTCTGTTGAATGGTCTGGTGACACCCACATTGCCTTTTGTATTCTTTTGTGTGGGAATACACTACATCCTATCACCAAACTGCTCAGGGCACAGAGATCTGTGAGCCTTTCACTGTTCTCGTTCATGTTCCCAAAGCCATGGCTGCCCATGACATCTTTGTTAGACCTGGCATCATTGGCGTGAGTCTCCCTTCCATTTTGATTGATTGCCTCCTCTGTTTTGATGTTTTTTTGCGGAATTTATGCTTTGGGCACTCTGCCACTGCTAATCAGTGCCACAGTGCAAGTGCTCCCTATGTTAAATTGATATACTAATTGGATTCCATGATTGGGTTATTTCATTTATCTGTCAGCCCCTTGTACAGTGCACCATGTGTGTCCAGGGCTTGTAAATCAAATGCTGCTGGTGGGCTTGCAGCACTGGTTGTGCCACCCACAGAAGCAGCTTGTAAAGTGTGTCTCAGGCCTGCCATTGCAAGGCATGTGTGCTGTCTAGCACTGCCATGTCAACTTGGCCAAGTGCACCCACTTTCCAGTCCCTAAACCTTCAATTCTCTTCATATTAGACACCTCTATGGTAGGCCCAAGGGCAGGGTGCATTGTAAGTATAAGGTAGGACATGCTCTGATGTGTTTAGCATGTTCTGATACTGAATTACAGCCATTTTCGTTTTTCACTTTTGAAGGCTACCTGTTCTCATAGGCCAGAATGGGCAGTTAAGATTATTGCATTCTTATAATCCTAACTGACTCAGGGAACATGGTAGAAATTCGAATTTGGTATGTCTGAACATAATAATAAAATACATATTTTAGTAAAGTTTATTTTAATATTCTGTGTTTGCAAATACCACTTTTAGAAAGCCGGTATTTGCTTGCCTAACCGTTTGAGCCAGCCTCTGCTGGGTTGTGTATTCCTTGTCTGGGTTTGTGTGTGACAGGGATGGGGGATTCCCGGAGACAGGCTGGGGCAGCCCACTGGTGAATAGGGAGATCTGCATCTAGATGGGAGGGAGGAGTTGCACCTGGGACCTGAATAGGGCTGGGCCTTCCCTCTACAATGCTGGCTCCAACCCCTGTGGCTTGTCTGATGTCTCTGCCCTGCACCGTGAAAGGAGAGGAGGAATCATGGCAACGGAATACTCCAGAGCTGTATCTTCCCTCCCCTGTGCTGGCTCCACCTTTTGTGGGGCGGCTGATGTCTCTGCCCTGCACAGTAAATGGAAGAAGAGAGTCATGTACACAAAGTGCTCAGGAACTGGTTTGGACTAGGTAAAAGACAAAGGATTTTGGTGTATAAATATTGGGACCCTGATCCCAAGAAATTAGATCACTTCTGAAACGAGAAACCTTTCTGCCAAGGAGAAGAACCAAGAAAGCTGCATGAGTTTGGACTGCCCCTCTGCCAGTGTGCTGTTTGCTGGGTTGGCCTGCAGTGGTTGCTTCATTGCCAAGGGAAAGGAGAAGGACTTTCATCTACAAAATATTCTCCAAGGGCTTGAACTGTGCTTGCCTCCTGCTGAAGTCTCAGGGACTAAAGACTTCACCTCCAGCTCCCTCCTGAATTTCCTTGCTGGGAATTCTGACTCCAGTCACTTGCGTGCCGCTTGGAGCTGGAAGTGCGACGCATCGAGAAGAAGCGTGTCGCCGCCGCAGCTGAAATCATTGCAACGCCGGGGAAGCGAGCCTTCGCCGCATCTCCCTGGAAGCGTGTGTTCATCGAAGCTGCCTGCTGTTGCATCATTGGAGAAGCGTGACGCCATCGTGAGAGTCGCCATCGCATCACCGGAGAAGCGTGTCGCAGGGCCTGTCGCGGCTCCAAAGTACAGAGTCGTCGCAAGGCTCCCAGGGCATCATCGCATCGTCATCGCATCGCGGCATCAAGTGCGCAATCTTCTCGCATCGCAACCAGACCATCACATCACATTAAGACGCCATCTTGCGCACCGCAACGGGCCCGCAGGCCGAGAATCTATGCATCACCTCTGCACCGGTAAGGCTCACGAGTCCCCTACTCTGTGCAAGCATTGAGGAAGGACGCAACCGTTTCCCCCGTGTCAAGGAACAGACGCATCTCCTCTTTTGGGAGCCTTATGCATCCAGGTACTTTGTTGAGAACTTTGTCGCATTTACCAACATCTTGAACTAAGAGACTTTAATCATCTTTTAAGTAACCTTAAGTATAGTATTGTGGATTTTTGTCGTTTGTGGCCTTGTGTTTAAGTCTATATAAAGAATACTTATTTTTATAAAACCTGTGTCTTGTCCATCTGTAGTGTTATCACTGTATTACTGTGTATATTCAAAAATGCTTAACACTCGTGCCAAGCTACCAAGGGGGTGAGCAGGGGTTATCTAGGAGTGTAATCCCCTTATCCTGACTTAGAAGTAAGGGTCCCTATTTGGACAAAGGTGAATACCATTTCCAACTAGAGATCCCCAGATCTAACAGTCTTCATACCCAGTGTTGTCGCTTTCAATCTTGACATTGAGGTCGCCCATCAGTATGGTGATGTGTCTCTCTAAGTATTTCTCCTAGATGGGCTGGAGTCTATTGTAAAACTGCTCTTTTTCCTCTTTTTTGAAGTCATTTGTAGGTGCATAGTACTGGATAACATTCATGTTGATCATCTTTTATTTTGTGCAGATGGTCACTGTGATAATTCTGGGACCATGGGCTTCTCATCCAATCAGAGCTCTGCTGGCTGCTGTGTTTGCACCAGTGCTACTTCCTGAGCATGTGGGGAATGCTCTTCCTCGTGTCGGGTATACAACAGCATTGCTCCTGGAACCAGTCTTTTCGGTCTGGACTGTGTCCATCTGGTCTCACTGATGCCAAGCAGGCAAGGTTATATCTTTTCATCTCCGCATGCCACTTCGGCTGTCTTGCCAGTCTGGTACATGTTGCTCACATTCCATGACCCAATGGTGATGGTCTTAGTCAAAAGCAGGTTGATCTGCTTTGTGACTTTCAGGGATCTCTTGCTTTCAGCACAAGGTGTCATAGCTCTCCTTGAAGGAGATCCTTCTCTCCCCAAGTTTGTGATGTCTTTTGGAACTAACAATAGAGCAACATTTTGCTACCTGACATTCAACCAATAACTACATTCCAAACTTATCTGAAGCACTCCGCATACCCACATGCAAGCCCCTTCTAGCTTAAATCGCCACTCCCCTTATAGTAGTTTCTTGTGTGGTACAACTCAAAAGAGAGTGCCCTAGGGTCTCAACCAAGACCCTTTTGGCTGCTGTTATGTCTGTTTCCTGCAAGCAGATGATGTCTGCACCCAAGGTTCTCAACCCTTCAGTCATAGTCATCCTGGTCCTTATTTGAGCTGTCATTCAGTCCCTGGATATTAGCCTGCGTACCCAGATCATTTTAGTCTTTGCCATCCAAGATACTTAACTTTACAGCTTGAGAGAACAATCTTTCACCAGAGCAAGGATTCCTGCTTAGTTCAATATCCTTAGTCTCAATTGACAACTCCCTGAGGGAAAAACACTAGACAGCCCTCCTTCATGATCCAATCATTCATGCAATTTCCAATTGCTAAAAAAACAGATTTTCTGTTAGCTCCCTGTCTCATTGGCAAAACCACAAGATGATAAATGGAGTGCTGAAACTTTTCAACCATGCACCCCTAGTCAAGAGAAGTGGGTCAATCCATTGTTCTTTTGTTCACTATGCCAATCCAGTTTGGACCTAGCCATATGCAAATCTGTCTTGGCCCTGCTCCTCATGGGAACTGTCCAGTCTGAACTGCCAGGCCAAGTCCTCCCTGGAACAGAAACAAGCATCCTGGGACCAGGTTCGGAGTATCACCACACTTCAGCCAGGTTATCTTGTATTGAGTTGCACAGCAAGCAAGGGACCCACATCTGGGCATACCCTTGGCTCTTAGGACAAACTTGGCAAACCCAGCGACATGTACAGAACAAATAAAGCAACATTGCAATAGTTGTAAATAGACCATTGTATTAAGTCAGTGGAAAGGTCAGCATTAGCGGAGAAGCATTTTTTAAATATCCTTTAAATTGACATTATACATTTTTAAATGAAATAACCTCTACATCAATATCAAATATAATGCATTACATCATTTCAAATAGGAAATATGTAGATCTTTCACTAGACATTATTACATGGAAATATTCAACATTAAAAAAATACCCTACTGCTACATTTTTTCCCAACAGTCATATACGTGTTTAATTTTCTATTTTCATGCTATAACATTTGTTTTTCACTTTTCATAAACTTTACGATCTCTAGTATTATTATTCAAAATTTCAAGATGGTACCTAGTTTCGACACATTTTTGCACCAACTTTTTTAAATGGTGCATTTTAACATAAAGCATTAGTAACACTAGGCCTCTTCATTAACAGCACAGAAATTCTCATTAGTGCAACTCGGTCATATTCATTTGTATTGCTTTGTATGTATGCTTTCTTCATCGTCTATTTTAAAACACACTTTTATGGTGCTTCCACTACACCTATCTCAGTTTCATGTGTCACTGTGTTTAACATGTGCAAAGTTCACTTTCAGTATTTTTTTTACCTATGTATACTGTGCCCATTGTTTGGAAAAATTACATGATTAGGACATTCAGAGGTAATAATTCATATGCACTTTTCACAAACCCAAAATTATTCCTTGCAAGTTAAAACTCAGAATCCGACTACCGTGCAATGTGTGCCTTCTCTGTCTAGTTGCAAAGCATGGTGCTACTGCTGCTGCCTATGCAAACACACGCAGATAAGATGACCACAAGAAAATACTTACTAGATGCCACGAATTGCCACTTGCATTATAAAATAACAATGTACTATTACAGTCCATGCATACAGTCAAGACTGATGACAACTCCTTCCCAACTGGAATCATATGTCAGCCATACTAATAGACAGTATATTTTAAGTGATCCGGATTGAAAATGTACTAAAGTAGTTGGGGTTGGATTACTAATGACAATGCATTTCTATCCAAACTAACCCCTTTCAGCAACATAAAGTTCTGTGATATGCATGAATCATGTTCATTGCAACAGACACATTAACCATCTGTGCTAATCTATATAAATAAAAATGTAACTGTTTGTTTGTTCAAAATCTCAAATCTCCGAAAGTTCTTCACAGATTGCTTTGAAATTTTGACACAACGTTGCATTCGAATACGCAAGTGTTTTTATATACACAATGTTGGATTTGAATACGTGCGTGTCGAATACGTGCGTGTTCTTAATCGAAAGCACAAACAGACACATAAAATGTAATGTGTGTTCGACAAAAATGTTAAAAAATGGAAGTTCTTCACCGATTGATTTGAAATTTTGACACAAAGTTGAATTCGAATAAGCGTGTGTTTTTTATATACACAACGTTGGATTAGAATACACGCATGACAAATACGCGCATGTTTTTAATCTAAAGGATGAACAGACCCTATTGATTGGAATGCTGCACAACAACTGCAATAGACGCATAGAGACAATAGTCTAGATATATTAGGATGGACAGTTTGTGTCAGGATGGCAGACCGAGAAGTGGGTGGAGGGTGGGGGGAGGAGTTGGTTCACTTGACAACATTAAGAAAGGACGAATAGAGACAATAGTCTGCATATATTAGGATGGACAGTTGATGTCAGGATGGCAGACCGGGAAGTGGGTGGAGGTAGTGGGGAGGAGTTTGTTCACTTTGCAACATTAGCGTGTGTTTATATATACACAACCTTGGTTTCGAATATGTGCGTGTCCAATGCGTGCTTGTTTTTAATTGAAAGGTCAAACAGACCCTATCGGTTTGGTTGCTGCGCAACAACTACAAGGGACGCATAGAGACAATAGTCTACAGATATTAGGATGGACAGTTGGTGTCAGGCTGGCAGACCGGGAAGTGGGTGGAGGGAGGGGGGAGGAGTTGGTTCACTTTGCAATATTAAGAACGGACGCATAAAGACAATAGTCTACATATATTAGTATGGACAGTTGGTGTCAGGATGGCAGACTGCAAAAGTGGGTGGAGGGATGGGGGAGGAGTTGGTTCACTTTGCAACATTAGCGCGTGTTTATAGATACACAACTTTGAATTAGAATACACTTGTGTCCAATACGTACTTGTTTTTAATCGAAAGGTCGAACAGATTCTATTGATTTGGTTTCTGCGCAACAACTACAAGGGACGCATAGAGACAATAGTCTACAGATATTAGGATGGACAGTTGGTGTCAGGCTGGCAGACCGGGAAGTGGGTGGAGGGAGGGGGGAGGAGTTGGTTCACTTTGCAATATTAAGAACGGACGCATAAAGACAATAGTCTACATATATTAGTATGGACAGTTGGTGTCAGGATGGCAGACTGCAAAAGTGGGTGGAGGGATGGGGGAGGAGTTGGTTCACTTTGCAACATTAGCGCGTGTTTATAGATACACAACTTTGAATTAGAATACACTTGTGTCCAATACGTACTTGTTTTTAATCGAAAGGTCGAACAGACCCTATTGATTTGGTTTCTGCGCAACAACTACAAGGGACGCATAGAGACAATAGTCTACAGATATTAGGATGGACAGTTGGTGTCAGGATGGCAGACCGGGAAGTGGGTGGACGGAAGGGGGAGGAGTTGGTTCACTTTGCAACATTAAGAAAGGACGCATAGAGACAATAGTCTACATATATTAGGTTGGACAAAAACATATTGTATAGCCACAAGCATGGTGAAAGTAAACATATTACAAACATGCGCTTACTCTTTTCTTTCTCTTCCATTTAACCAGACTGAGCCACAGCAACGCGTGCCCGGGTAAAACTAGTGGTGAATAAAAACTTGCCCGGAGAAAACTCCAATCTCTCTTGAGCAGGAACATTAAACTCCACATTCTCTTTGACTTATAAACAGAGTCACTGACAGTGCTGGGAAAATAACTCCTGCTGCTCGGTCTGGTAATTGTAACAGCAGTCTTTGGAGTCACTCTCACTGCAGACAGGTGCTCTAACTGTGGCCACTGCTGGGATGTGCTGGACACATGAGACTGTAGCCAGTCCAGAGAGGGCAGACTAGCACTGCGACAAAGATGGATCCGATGCTCCTCTCTACGTGACCAGAGGAAGGCAGCATGTATTGAGGAGGTCACAGAGGACACTCCTTGTCCTTTAATTTAATTCTGGCAGAGGCAGCAGCAATTTGTGGTGGCCAGGGCTGGCAGCGGTTGGAATTTGAAATTGAAAACATCCTGCCTGCATTACGGAAGCCTTTCAGTGAAAGTCACTGTGTATGTCTACACATGGATTGCTGACATTGCTTGGTTGCTGAACGTCCTCCATCAGCACCAACAATGAACAGGCCTCCTGGCAGAAGTAAACTTTATTGTGGTTGGGAGGCCATACAGCTCCACGCTGGTGCTTACTGCTACTGACCAATTAGTGATGGGGAGGTAGGCGATCAGCCTGCGCTAATAAAGTAAAGAAAATACAGTCTAATCAGGGTGAACCAGCCGGTCCATTACAGAAGCAATGACTGCTCTGTTCTGCCTGCTTTGTGTCACTGTAACCTTATGACACAGCGGATTCTACAAAGCCTGAAAACAGGTAATACACTCAGCTTTTTTATTAAGAAGATTTCTGTATCAATCTTTTTACTTGTGGCAATGTGGAACAGTGACCAAAAAAATGTCTTAATGTAACTCAAGATGTGTGACATTTGGCAGGACTGGACCTTGCATCTTGTTTAATTGATTGTTTATATTTAAGTTGTTGTTTTTTGCATCAGAGTTCTAAGCTATTAGGTTATTCTCCATGTCACAACAAGTAGGTTACTATGTTGCATCAATCAGAACACCAAACCATGCTACAAAACACTGAACACACATACCACTTGAAGTCATTTCAGCCATCCCTTTGAGAGCTCATTAATTCCCCTTCTGAGTAGGTTATGACCAGATTACTGGCTCTGATACCAGGTGTTGTCACCCCCTCTTAAATTGTAGGATCCGTTAATCGGACCTCTATACACAAAATCGGCAGGGTTTTGTTGCTTTTCTTTTTTGCAGATTACTGGTTCAGACCTGCCAACTTATAAACTTATTTTGCTGTGTGATGAGGAGGAGGTGCCTCAAAGGGGGTGTGGCTTCATGCTGAGAGATACCTAATAGGCACTCTGCCACTCACCAAGATCCACATCCCCAAATCCCCTCTCACCCAAACCCCCCTCCCCTCAAAAAACCACAAAGTGTCGCTGAGGCTGTTGCTGATGTTCTGGGGTGTTTTCACATCTTTTAATAGACATTGGCTGGTCAGAGCTTCAAAAGAGCAGCTGGAAAGCCACTTTGTGCAGTCGTCTCCAGGTCATTTTCTCTGCCACCATATGATTTGGTTCCTCACAAAGTGACCATGTGAAAGGAGCCAAAGTTATATAACACACGGTGGCACTGTCTGAATCGACAGGTCTGCTGGTTAGCCGGTCCAACTCTCTCCTTAGAAGAGTTTACCAATGAATGCCGCAATAAATCCCGTTATAGTTCTTTCTCTTAATATACAAGTGCTAAATTTGCCAATAAAATGGAAAGATTTATTGAGATGTTTACATCACAAGGAGTTAGACATCACCCGATTGCGAGACGCCCACCTATCATAGATTGACACCCGTGTCTATGCTGTTAGTTGTTCCTCCTTTAATTTTGCTCCAAAGGCAAAAAAAACCCAAAGAACTATACCTCTCCAGCATGGCCTTTCCATTCATATTATGCAAATATGCAGGTAACGAGGGCTGCATGGTGAGGATTGTCAGTATGCTGAATAAGCTCCCAATTACCATGTTCCCTATCTATTGCCTGAATGACAATAGAGACCAGCTCTACTCAGACCTATTTCTAAGAGTCACCCACATGATGAACAATAATGTAACAGTGGGAGTTGACTTTATTTGTTTTCTAGACCTCCAACAGACAAATCCATACCACGCCCCACGTCACCATGCCGCACCCTCCCTTCTGCAAGGCATTCTTTTTTTTCATAAAAACAAGATCAACATTACAGAATACATTTGTAAAAAGATTTAGTACAGTACATGGCATATAAATATAAATAGGTAATCAGCGTTCAAGTATCCACAGCATGGTTATAAAGTGCAAAGTATAATTATAAAGTGCAAAGTGCATAAAAGTGGGTAAAAGCAGCCTAGTAGTTATGAAGATATACTTTACAATTCAAACACACTCCAAAACTTTTCATTTTTCTTGAGCGCCCCTGATCTAAGCGCGTATTTTCTTTCCCTGCCCTGGATTCGTAATAATTTAGCCTTCCAAGTCTGAAAGGTCGGTACTTGGTTGGTTTTTCAGGACTGCAGCACAAGCGATTTGGCTATTAGAGAAGCTATAAAAAGAAATTCGTCGAATTGGGTGTTGGTCGCTGAACAGCCTAGAACAGGGACTAAATCATTGAATATTATAGAAGCTTTAAGCTCAAGAGAGAGGTATTTTTCAATTTCCTTCCAGAGTGGCTGAATTTTAGGGCATTCCCAGACAATGTGTTTCCAATTCCCTTTTTCCTCGCATCGGAAACATTTGTCGGCAACTAAGGGGAAGATATTATGAAGATAAGAGGAGTTCTCTAAATCAGCCATTTATTATAAAATTGCATGCGTTTAAAGTTAGCGCCGCAGAAGATTGTTTTGTTAAATTTATTTATTTTATCCCATACTTGTTGATTGATTTCAATATCCTCCCTCTTTTTCCACCTCTCAATAATCTTACTAGAGGATTCCTGCTCCTTGCCCTCTTTTAGTATTTTAATCCAAATACTCATCTTTTTTTGAATTTTTTTTATTTAACGCTGTAGAGATAGTTTCCTTGAAATAGAGATTTCCTATATCCAGCTCCCTGAGTATTGGTTTCAGCATGAGAAAAGACCAATTCAGGATGGAATGAGAATGGTGCACCTGTCTGACTATTTGGTCCCATGTCTTCCACCTGTTACCGACCAGGAAGTTCTCAATTTTCTCAAAGCCATTGTCTTTCCAGAGGTTTGTTATTTTACTGTCCATACATCCCTCTTCCCCTAGGTTAAAGTTGTTCAAGTCCGTTGTGTTACCTATTCTAGGGATAGAGTGGAATTTCAAAAACTGGATTTTCTGTCTGAAAATCAACCGAAGGGATTTGTAGCGAATTTTCTTTGGATCTTTAGTAACTCTAATCAGATCAGTTATTTTTACCTCTGGCAGCATCTTCTTCATAAAAAAATTGTCTGCCTCGTTAGTGTCTAAAAAGAAAAACCTAAAGCTGTGGTGAGCGAAAGATGCAAAATAATATTCTCTAATATTTGGGAGGGACAACCCTCCTTGTGCAGATGAAAGATATAAAGTGCTAAGTGTGAGTCTCTGAGTCTTTTTGGCCCAGAGAAATGAGGAAATCAGGGCATCCATATTTTTTAAAAAAGGAGGCCTGAATAACGCAAGGTGCTGCATTAAATAGAAAATTAAAAAGGGGTAAAATCGACATTTGTATCAGTGCTGCTCGGCCCATTATAGACAGGGGTAGTAAATTCCAACGTTCTAAAAGGGACTCAACCTTTCTTAGCAGCGGTGAGTGAGAACAAGTCGTCTAAATTGTCCGATATAAATATTCCCAGTCTCTTCGGCGTTGGGTTGTAAATTTGCCTAAATTCTGGTATTAAAGTGTCTACAGTGCAGTTTAATAAAATAATTTCTGTCTTGTTAATATTAATTTTGTAACCTCCTAGTTTTTGAAAGTCAGAGAATATTTTTAAAATTTTCGCTTGACTTAAGGGGTTAGAGTCTAGAAAAAGGGCAATATCATCGGCGTACAATTTTATATTAGTCATGCCAGCTACTGGGACTGTTTTGGTTCGTGTATTCCTAATCGCAATTGCCTGATGTTCAATAAATAATGCAAATAATATTGACGACAGGGGGCAGCCTTGTCGGGTACCTCTAGTGACCTGGCATGTCCCAATATTAGAATTGTTGATGATAATCTGTGCCCTAGAATTCATATATAATTCTTTTAAAAGAGAGATAAAAACATTCGGGAAACTAAAACTGTGCAAAAAAGTAAAAAGGCAGTTCCAGGACACTAGATCGAAGGCTTTCTCCGCGTCTAGGAACCAGATTTGGACCTTCACTTTATTTGTTTTAAAAAAATCTAGTGCCTCCAATACGAACTTTGTATTTGTATGGAGGTGCCTGCCTGCAATAAAACCGCACTGATCATTAGCTACCAGACCTCCCACTATTTTATTCAGTCGGTTTGCTAGAAGCTTTGTAAAAATGTTATAGTCTGTGTTTAGTAGACTTATGGGTCGGTACAAATTTATATTCTCCCTGTCCTTTCCCTTTTTTAAAATGCTAACCACCACAGCTGAGTGAAAAGAGTCCGGGGGCGGTCCTCCTTGAAGTAAATCATTTACTAAGATTAAAAGTTCTTTACGTAGAGTTCACCCAAATTTTTAAAGAATTCAATCGGAAGGCCATCATCTCCGTTGGCCTTACCATTAGGGAGGGAGCCGATCACCTCGTCTAGTTCAGACTCTGAGAAAGTCTCAGTGAGGCATTTCTTGTCCTCATCATCTAATTTAGGAATTGTAAGTTGAGCTAAAAACTCCCCTATTGAATCAGATGAGGCCTCTTCTGTTGTTTGGTAAATTCCCTCATAATGTTTCAGAAACCACTCACCATTTGAGGCTATGGTCTTAGCGTGCACTTTAGTGATCGGGTCGGTTAATTGATCTATTCTATTGCAAGCCTGTTTTTCTTTGGCTTGCCAGGCCAGCAGCTTCCCTGTATACTCGCTCTCCTCGTACATCCTCTGAGCGTAGAAATCACTATTAGTTTCGCCCAGGGCATAGTAAAAATCCCTCATCCTACACTTAGCCTCGGCGAGTTTTTGCCTAGAATATGTTGATCTAACCCTGTACTATTCTTGGGTTGATCAGTTTGTAGTCTACTTTTCTCCTCCTTTCTTGCCTTATGTTTTGGTATATCTTTAGATGAAATTAACCCCCGTAGAGTGGCCTTAAATGCATCCCAAGTCGTGTTTAATGGGGCTGTACCTCTATTTCGTGCAAAGAACTCCTCAATGAATTCTTCAATTTCTGCTCACCATTGAGGATCAAGGAGGTTAGCTTTATTAAAAAAACATCGTTTTATAGGGCTTATGTCTTGTGGTCCCAGTTTTACCTCCATGGAGACTGCCGCATGGTCCGAAAAGGCATTAGCAAGATGAACATAGTTGTGTAGCTTTAACTCATGGGAGGTTAAAAAGTAATCTAATCTTGAAGCAGAGTTGTACTTTGCCGAGAAACGTGAATATTCTCGTTTGAGAGGATTGTTGACTCGCCAGTGATCCATGATGTCAAGGTCTAGTTTACAACTTTGAATCACCAAAGCAGATTGGGGTTTATTCTGACGACGATCTTTTTTAGACGAGTCCAATAC
The DNA here is from genome assembly GCF_964263255.1 of Lissotriton vulgaris. NCBI lineage: Eukaryota > Metazoa > Chordata > Amphibia > Caudata > Salamandridae > Lissotriton > Lissotriton vulgaris. The sequence goes on from NC_141696.1 coordinate 784,356,325, forward strand.
AGTATTTTGCCAAAAATTAAAATCACCCCCCATACTATTAACCCGGGGAGACCTGTTATAGCATTCTTTAACTGTAGAATTGGCTGAAAATCGTCTAAAATAGGGGCATAGATTGTAGCAAGAATTATGTTTACATTGTTTAATTTACCATGAGCAACTGCCCATCTACCTCTAGGGTCTGTGGCTGAGCCTGCCAGAGTGAATTCTAGATGTTTAACTATCAATATACATGCTCCTCTCTGTGTCAGCCCAGCTGAAGAGGATATTGTATGGCCAACCCAGCTCTTAAATATTTTATCTGCGTCACCCTGGTCTCTGTAGAGTCAAGTTTATTTATTTATGTTTTGGAACTCGTGAGAGGTCCACATAAAATTTACATACACAATAACACTCCAATATTATACAAAAAGAGAAATTTACACACATGATTAATACAAATCTAAAAAGCATTTAGAACAAAATAATTCATTAGGGGGTGAAAGAATGGCATCTGAAAAAGCACCAGCAGATAAGATTCCAAGTTCTAAACAAATTGGTCTCACCCATTTGCGGCGGGATTTTGTCAAAGCCGGACATATAAATAAAACGTGGGTGAGATCTTGAATCAAAACATTGCACAAGGTACATTTGTTAGAGGAGCCATTCCACTTAGCTAAAAGATTATTCAGTGGTAACATATCTTGCCTTAATAAGAACCAAAAACGGCGAATGCCGTGTGGGAGATTCCAGGTAGTATAGGGTTGCATAGTTTTAAGACTAAGGGAATTAATAACGGGCAAATCGCCTTTCTTTGTCCTTATCTGATCTCTATCCAACGAAAAGCTTAGTTTCCATGTTGCAAATTTTAAGGAAGCTTTTAACTGATAAAGGGAAAGAGAAAAAAGGGTAGATTCCTCCAATTGCAATAACATGACCGCCTTTCTGAAGTTTTTTACAATTGGTGAAAACTCCTTTAAAGGACCTAGTAATTCCTTTTGGATAAGATGTCTTAATGAAGATGGATCACATTTAGCTAGATGAAAGATCCATCTCACAATTCCGGCTAACCCCTGAACCCAACTACTTCTCATGCCATACTCAAGCCTAAGAGAGGCTACAGGGCAGGCGGTATTAACAGAGGTTAGTTGACGCAGGAGTCTACCTTCAACAGAGTGAAGAAAACCCCAACTACTCACTTCGATAAGTTCAGTGCCGTAAAGCAGGGAAGCCGGAATTTTTGCACGAAAAGCTTCAAGCAAATAGGGAAAATGCCGTTTTCCTGTGGCTTTATAAAGTGCATTTAGGCCCTTACCCTGCATCAGAGCCTTACGCCTGTTATTCTCAATATGAGCCTTGTTGCTCATGTTACCGCAAATTATTTTCCCTAAAAACATATAGGATTTCACAATTTCTAACTTTTGGCCGCCTATTGACCACGTGAAATTCCCATGAGAATATCTTTTCTTACCAGTCAAACACATAACCTTGCTTTTGGAAATGTTAATCTGTAAAAAATGCAACTCTGAAAACACCTGTAATGCATGCAGACGATTTTGTAAGCCTTTCGGAGTCAGATCTAATAGCAAAATATCGTCGGCATACATTAAACATGCAATGGCTTTATCTCCCAAAACAGGGGCAATACCACAACTCAGAGACAAAGCTTGAGGGAGATCATACACATAGAGGGAAAAGAATAAGGGGGCCAGTAGGCATCCTTGCTTAAGACCATTGGCAGAAGGGATGGGATGCGACAAACCTCTTTCCCCTCCCATCATTATACGGCACCATGTATCTGTATGGAGATCCTGTATTAAATCCAACAGTATAGGTGGCATGCCTAAGGCTGATAGTTTCCTCCACAGCAGAGGGCGGTCAACTTTATCGAATGCCGTGGAGAAGTCTATGAAGGCTGCATATACTTTTCCCCCCCGGACCGTGATATATTTATCCATAATCACCTGAAGAGCTGTTAGGTTATCCAGGGTACCGTGGCCTTTACGGAAGCCCGTTTGCTCAAGAGGTAATAAGCCGCATTGATCCACCCATTCATTCAATAATCTTAGCAGGCATTTAGCAGAGACTTTGCCAACGGCATCGAGGAGAGCAATCTGGCGATAATTTTGGGGAGAAAGTCGATCGCCCTTCTTAAAAAGGGGGATCAAGATACTCCCTTTCCATGAAGGAAGGACTGACCTGCTTAAAAAGCAGTGTGCAAATAAGGGATAGAGAATTTTACTCCATTTTAAACTACTCTGCTTTATAACAGAAATGGGCAGCTCGTCTGGGCCCATAGCTCCAGAAGCGCGCATTTCCATTATTGCCTGTTCTATAGACTTTTCAGATGGAGATTCCTCTACGGTAGAGACAGCCATCTTGAAACTTCCAACGGGAACAGAAACGCCATTACTTGCATAAAGATTTTTTATATGATCAACCCAGGCACATTCCTCAATGGAGATGGGAGTGGGCATCATCCTTGCGCCACAACCCCTACCTATTATGGACCAAAATGCTCTCACTCGGCCATGAAAGGCTGCCTCCCTCAATTGTATCCAAAATTGGTCCTCTCTATCTTTGCGTAATCTAAGTTTCAACCTTTTCCTTCTTCTTTTCAACAGGGCTATATGTCGGGCTCTTTCTGGAAGAATATTCAAATATTGATCTCTTACCAATTTGTTTATTTCTTTGTTTAACAAACAAAGGGAACTAGAAGGAGGGATTGGGGGCCTATCTCTTTTGGGATATCTAGCTAAAGAGGTCACTTTCAACAATAAATCTGAAAAATGTACAGTTACAGCCCCCTCCCAATTGACCAAATCGGAGATTGCTTCCTCAAGGATGCTCTCCAGTCCACTAAGAGCCTTTCTATCCCAATGACATCTCCCTGATGTGCTGCTAAAACTGACCAAATCTTTATCTAGCGACCAACGGTCAGCCAAAGGGGGGAAAATGTTTAAAGAGATGACCAAAGTGGAATGGTCACTGAAACATGTTTTAGAGATTATCAGATCATTCAATATGACAAAGGTGGAATTAACAGCTATGACATAATCTAATATAGATTCTCCCTGGTATGACTCATGAGTGAAATTTGCCGGGGAGTCAGACGGAAGACGTCCATTAACCACAATCCCATCCAGCTCGAGTACCTCCTCCAAAAGGATTTTCCCTCTTTTATTAGTTTTAATATTCCCGGGCCAGACAGATTGGGGAATGTGCAAGGATTCTTCCCTATATTTATTTCTAAATAAAGACAAACTTGAGTTAGAAACCTTGCAATTGAAATCTCCAACCAAGATTATATGGGCTGATGGGGTATTCTCACGCACTTTCTTAGCATAGGAAAAAACTTTCTTCAAAATTGGATTGAAATACTCGTCAGGAGGAATATACACATTAATCAGAACTAGTGGGGACGGAATTTCCATATAATCAAGGCAAATTAAAGTAACAGCCTGAAACAAGTTACTGGGATCCAAAAAATTTGAAAAATTCCATTTTCTCTGATTTGTTAAGCAACAGGCAATACCCCCTCTTGCATGGCCTCTTACGGAAGCAGAGGCTTTACCCTCCAGGATAATGTAGTCACTTCCCAACATAAGATTTTCAGTGCGCCATGTCTCTTGGAGACAGATCACACTGGCCCCTGAAGAGAGTAGGAACTCAATTTTTTCAGAGTAGTTCTTTACCCCGGCTACATTCCAAGACAGGATTTTTAAATTACTGCTAAAGATCAGATCGCCTTTCCTGATTCATAATAGGTTTCTTCGCAAGAACACCAGGCAGCCAATTCCAACGGGAGCTCTCATCTTCATTTCTGTTGTGCACAGAGAGAGGGGGAGGATTGATTTCGGATACACAGCGAATATCCTTAGAGAGGAAGATTTTTATGTCGCTGTAAGCATCAAAACGTTCTTTCCTACCCAGAGCTGATGGAAAAAGAGAGGTGGAGGAGCATAATCCCCTTGGGGAGATCGATAATCCATCCTTTAAGCCATTCCCCCAAAAAGGGATGACATCAATCCCCTTACTCTGAAATCTCTCAGAACACTGAAGAATTAAATTTACAATGAGTTTGGAATGAAATGTAGCCCTCGTTAGAAATCTGCCATCCGTTTTACAAATATAAATCAGATCTATATCCGAAGATTGGATTAATTCCAATTTTTCGGACTCATGGAAACATTTAAGGAGAGCAGCTCTATTCAAAATGCAATCAGCCTCGAACAAGGGGGAAAACTCGAGGATAAATGCATTTATAATTTCCTCTTTTCAAAATACGGAGGTTCTGCTTGTCGTTCTGCTTGTATCCTCTACATCAACCTTAAAGCCGGAAAAAGGCCTAGCCAGGGGGTTAAGAACTGACAGACCCATGTCCATGGACTTATCAGTAGCTGCCCCTAGCTGACCTGGCCTAAGTAACTCACTTTTACTCTTAACAACTTGGCATCCATCCTTTGTAACATTAGTTGGTCTCTGTAGTGGGTCTCTTGTAAATAGATAATGTCAGGGTTTACATTTTTTAACCAACATTCAATGGCGTTTTTTTTACGAACGTTGTTCAGACCAATTGCATTAAAAGAGATAAACTTCAGCATGCTATTTGTTTTTTAAGAAGGCAGTGGTTAAAGAACATGCTTAGGGATGACTATAGTAAATACGTATGCTAAAAGGGTTTTTAAACCTCAGCCTATACCCATGGGCATTAAGCACAGTATTTATATAATAATAATTAATTTGTATAAAAGCAGCAGAATCGCTCTTTGTGCAAATTATGCAAGTATGAAGCAAGAAAAACCTCTCTCTGTGTAAATGAGCAAATGGGCCAAGCGATTGTATATAATACCAAACCCTTTCCTTGTACAAGATAAACCAGTAAATACTGCAGTTATATAACAATATAGTGAACAATAGATTTGCGTGATTGCAACAAAACCTCTCCTTGTGGAAAAAAGCTCTCTTTGTGCAAATAGGCAAGTGAATAGTACAGTAATGCAATAGATATCAAAGACCTCTCTTTGTGCAAATAGGCAAATAGGCAAAGACTCCTTGTATGCCGATAAGCAAATACTCAGTGCAAATGTAAATCGCAGCAAATATAGGTAGCAGCAGACTCTTACTTTTTGCAAAATAGGCAAATGAGCAGTGCAAATATGAATAGCAGCAGACCCTTTCTTTGTGCAAAATAGGCAATTGAGCAGTGCACATGTTAATAGCAGCAGTCTAAATCCTTCCATGTGCAAAAACGCAAAAACGTGAAATTTTGTCTATGCCATGTCTGTGCTGATCTTAATGGTAGTGCAAACAATTTTTCAATATATGAACTCTCTTTTTTCCCCCTGCAACACATCCCTTCACCGCCCCAACATCCCTCCCCCCCTAGAGTGGACGGAACCCCCGTGTTCCACTTCCGTCCTTCTCTTGTGTTTCTTCTTTTTGGATGCCATTACATTGCATCCTTGTGTGCTTCCAGTCGTCGCCTTAGCTCCGCCTTACAAAGCAGAATATAGATCAGCTATAAGCTATAGTCCTAAACCTACTAGAAAATACAAAGCAGAATAAAGATCAGCTATAACCTATACTCCTAAACCTTGTAGGAAAGTCTGGGCTTCATGAACGATTGTAAAGATAAAGAACTTCCCTTTGGCCAGTACTTTGAATTTTGACTGCTGCACAATCATAGCTTAGGATCCCTTGCTCTTAAAAGAGCCAATCATTTTGACAAAGTCCCTGCGTCTGTGAGCAGAAGCTGCCAACATATCTGAAAAAATTCAAAAATTATTTACACCTTCCGCGTTGAATGATTTCTTAGAGTATGCAGTGTTTAAAATTCTATCCTTCATCCTGAAATCAGCAAAATTGTGCGCGGGTATTTCAAGTTATTGGGTTTGTATGCCGGGGCTCTGTGTGCCCTTATAATTGTTAAATCCCATTGGAGCTCGGGTATGGCTTCTTTCAGTAGGGACTCTGACCACTTGACTACGTCCTTATCTTTCAGTCCCTCTCGTATGCCTACCAGCCGTAGATTCGACCTCCTGTTATAGTTTTCAAGGTCCTTCATTTTTTCTACTAACTGGGCTCTTTCTCTATTGGCCACCAGCAGGTCTTTCTGTATTGCTGATAGTGAAACCTCCAGGGACGAAATCCGGGTTTCAGCTTCGTGACCTTTAAAGGAAGATTGCCAAAACATTATTCCATTTTCGTGAGCCTACTGTGCAGCTGTGAGATCTCCTGAGCCTGGGAATGTTTAAAATCTCTTAACTCCTGAAGGATGGTTCCAAGCAATATTTCAGTGGAGTTAGTTTTTGTAGTATTCGGAAGAGAAAATAATCCATCCTCTTGGGATACCTGAGATGCCTGTAGGCTTAACTCTTGGCTAGGAGTTTTCGTGATACGCTTGTGGCTTGGGCTGTTATTTGGAGCCGATGTTATAGGTGCTATAGGTGCTGCAGAGATTACTTCTTCAAAGTCCTCCTGGTCTGCCACTATCAATAGTGCTATCTCCGGTGTCTCAGGCGTTAAGGAGCTAGTTAACACCCCTCCAGCACTCAAATCCTCTTAGACCAGCATGCCGCTTTTCCCCTCCTGATTCGTCCCCCGCATGGGGGTGCTTGAAAGTTGCCCTTGTTGGAGGAGGGGTTTTGAAAAAAGAGGGTACTGCTTTAGTTGGTTCCCAGTTCCACGGGCTGAAGATGTTTTATTGACCACTGTGTCCTTCTGGCCCGTCTTGGCTCCTTTGTTTTTTCCCTCCATATCCGCCTCACCTTTCTCGCCTTTCCCAGCGTCTTTCTCAGCATCAGCTGGCGGGCTTGATTCTGTTGCGTGCTCAGGTAGGCACTCATTTTCAACATCTTCGTCTCTCACACCCTCCTCCTGGTCATCTTCATTGTCCTTTCCATTTTCTTCATCTTGTTCTCTTAGAACATCGTATTAATTTCTGCCTGATTGCATCTCTGCAGGGCATCTTTGATATCAGCTTGCAGAATATCTTAAAGATTTAACATGAGGGGCAAAAAGACTACATTTGTTTTCTGATACTCATATGAGACATTTAGGGGATCAGTTTTTCCTGGTGAACAGGGCCATCTAAACTCAGTTATATCCACCTCCTGGGATCTCAGGTCTTTCTAGGCCACTCACCTATCTGGCTGTCCCTAGAATCATTCAAACATTCCTCCTTCTAGCAAACCCTGAAAATGGCCCTAAGGGCTACATCACTGACAAAATCTGTATGTAAAAAAAAGACTAACAGTGGGAAGGGTAACTTGACTACCTCTAGCCCTTGTGGCCATCACCTATTTCAGCGTGCTATTCAAGTTTCATTAAAAATTGTGACACATTAGAGACAATATTAGACAATGGGAGAACTTGATAGAAACTGCTGGATGAGGAGAGGGCATTTGACTGCGTAGACTGGCAATATTTTACCAGAGTCCTGAAGAAGACAGGTAAGGCTCAAAGATGACCTATATATGTTGTTCAGTTTTAGGCCGCCTTGTCAAGTATGAAACCGAATGGCGATCTTACCACCACAATCCCTTTGTTGGAGGTATTATAGAAGAATGCTCTTTGTGACATCTATTGTTCACGCAGACCATGGAAACCCTGTTTCAGAAGATCATTAATAATCCCCAAATTGCGATGATCACAGTGAGGGAGAGGAAAAACAATTCTATGTTATTTTCTGATGACATTCTTTGCTTCCTACCCAATCCAGAAAGTCACTGCCAACCTTCATAGCCACATGATCCTGCTTAAAGTTATCTGGCTTTAAGATGAGTTATCTCATGAGATAGTGATATATGACCTACAGCTCTTGTATGTCCCACAAACACTCCAGCTGAAATTTCCCAGACTCACTATAACACAGATAAGAAACTGCTTGTTTTTCCCTAGGACAATAACATTCTGAGAGTATCCTAAACTGCCCTATTTAGACCTGCCACTGAGGGAGCTTTAGGATTCCCAAACACAGAATATTATGTAGAGGCAGCACAAACCTCTCCATCACTTGATTGGAATCACCTCCACACTCAAAGACATGGCTTTGCTTGGAAAAGATTGCATCTCTATTTTGCTGCATTATCTTCTCTGACTCCAATGCAAATACAAACCTCGCAATGCTGTTGTGCTTTCCACATGTCATCTCTACTTTAGTATTGAAGACATGTTTCCAATAATAACATAGGTATGTTGTTTCCTTCACAGTTTATTGCCACTGACCCACAACCCCAATTTTAGGCCTAGTATCGAGAATGCAGGGTTTGGCAATTGGAACTTCCATAATACACCTCAATTGCCGAGCTTCTGAAGAAAGATTTGTACCTCACACAGACAGCTATATTCTGATTCCCTCAGCTAATACATTGCAACAACAAGGTGATGTATGGAATGATTGAGTTAACCCCATCAGTGCTCATGACGAGCCCAGGCTCGTCATGCAGCACGGTGCTCGTGTGCTCATGACGAGCCTGGGCTCGTCATGAGCCGTGGAACGCTCACACGCGGGGCTAATTTCCCCGCTGTGCTGAGCGTTCCATTGCGCGGGCGGGTTCATGACGACCCCAGGCTCGTCATGAGCACAGCGGCGCCGTGCGCGTCCCCCCTCCCCCCGCACCGCGGGGAAATTAGCTCCGCAGTGAAGGGGTTAAACTCAGCCACTGACAGTCACTTGAGACGCAAATCAGTCTATTGTTTTTCACCCACCATACCATCTCAGTTTGGACCTTGACATATACAATTCAGTCTTGACCCTGCTCCAATGGGAACAGTTCAGGCCAAACTGCCAAATCCTCCCTGAACCGAAACACAAGCAGTCCAGGACCGGTTTCATCCTGATTAGGGCTAAGCAGCCAGGTATAACTTAGTTCCAATGGCACAGTGACCACGGGACCCACATCTGTGCATACCCGTCGCACTATTGTTGTCAACTGCAAAAACAACAAGGCGATGAATAGAATGCTTGAATTAATCTCAGCCGCTGGCAATCGTCCAGAAACACATCCCATTCCATCTTTTTTCACCCACCATGTCACCTGAGTTTGGACCCAGCCATATTCAAATCAGTCTTGACCCTGCTCCAGTGGGGATAGTCTAGCCCGAGCTGGCAGGCCAAGTCCTCCATGAACTAGAACACAAGCAGCCCGGGATAGGTTTCACCAGGATTAGCTACTACACTGAGCATGATCTGATTGATTAAAAAAAAACAGCAGGCAAGTAGAAAACTCCAATTAAACTAATGTCTTCCAGTAGGCAGTTAAAGAATAGGATCCCCTGGATTATAAGCCATATACACCACTTACAACTCAATCAAAAACACACTTCCATGTCCAACTAGGAAACAGATGTTGGCATTGAAATCCAAGAAACACCTTGGACCAACATATGACCCCGAGCTGAAAACTCATCTACATGCACCCAGCAGAAAGAAAAATAAAACATTAATAAAAAAGTGACTAGGTGATTTTTGACACCATCAAGACTGAGAGCAGTGTTTGGGTGTTCTGAACAATAATTAGCAGGAATGTGTTTCTACGGGTACTGTGACGCATGTATTATGGTCTTGGGAACACATTCAACCATATTGAAAAGACATTCTGCTAAAATCAAATCACTTAAGGAGGTGCATGTCCCATTAGAACACACCAGCCTACTGTTGATGCACCCAGTGAAGACAGTCTCTAGCCAATTGATAGCAACATTGGACAAGCTAATAACACACCTATTGTGTGGGGCCAGACTTACCTTGGCACCCTTTTGTCAGCACCAGCAAGCACTCTTGACTGGCCTAATTGACGTTAGAAATGTGGAATGTTTACACACTGGAAAAGTTATCAGCCACAGTCCATGACAGGATCCATAAGATTGAGAAGATTTGGTTTCCGTGTAATACCTACATGAAACGAGAAGTGCTGAACTGTAATGGTGAATGTAATATGCCAAAAGTAGCTAGCAATCACACTTGTGTGATAAATCGTCTTGTTCAGACAGCACTATTTTTTGACACAGTAGTAGTAGTAATACTTTATTTCGGTTACCATGAACCATCAAAGTATGCATTCACAATAACATACATATTGATAAAAACTAAGGGCCTCATTTTTGAGAAGTGACGCACCGCTGCGTGAAAGCAGTGATGCATCACTTCTCAGTGCGCCCTCCTTGCGACATGCTGGATGCGTTATATTTACAGTATGACGCATCATGTTGCAAGGAGTTACAGATACGTCAGTTTTTCTGACATATCCGTAGGGGTATAGAGACAAAATATCGACTCCAAAATATCGACTGGACATAATATCGAGTTTTAAATATAGACTGGACAAAATATCGACTGGACATAATATCGACTACAAAAATATCGTTTTTCAGGTAAGTGAAGTAATATCGACTGTATAAAATATAGATAGCAAAAATATCGATTTTTTAATAATATATAATATTTTATAGTGTATTTTTATGTAATAATATGTGTGAATAGTGTGTATTAATGTTATACAATATTTTATTACATGAATTTTGTTTTTATAATAATTGCGTAATGTAATTCTGTAGCGGGTTGTGGGTTTATAGGGGAATAGGGTGGGAAGTAATTTAATAATAATTAATTAATTAATATATGTTTGTTAATATTTTTAATTAATAATTAATTGATAATTAATTAATATTAATTAGTTAATTAATTAATATAATTTTGAATATATTTTGTATTAGTAAATAATTGTTAATTAATTAATTGTAATTAGTTAATTACATTAATTAGAGTACATTTTTAATATATATAATTTTGTGTTATTTTTAAGTAATTAATTTTGAAAAAATAATATTAATTATTAAAATAATTACAGCTAATGTTCTAATATATTTACTTTATTGTTATTGTTAATTAATAATTAATTGGTAATTAAATAATATTGATACATTTTGGGTAAAGGAGCATTTTTAGGGTTCAGGGTCAGTTTTCAGTTCATGGGTAAAGGGGTATTTTTAGGGTTCAGGGTCAGTTTTCTGTTCATGGGTAAAGGGGTATTTTTAGGGTTCAGGGTCAGTTTTCAGTTCATGGGTAAAGGGGTATTTTTAGGGTTCAGGGTCAGTTTTCAGTTCATGGGTAAAGGGGTATTTTTAGGGTTCAGGGTCAGTTTTCAGTTCATGGGTAAAGGGGTATTTTTAGGGTTCAGGGTCAGTTTTCAGTTTTTGGGTAAAGGGGTATTTTTAGGGTTCAGGGTCAGTTTTCAGTTTTTGGGTAAAGGGGCATTTTTAGGGTTCAGGGTCAGTTTTCAGTTTTTGGGTAAAGGGGTATTTTTAGGGTTCAGGGTCAGTTTTGGGTTTTTGGGTAAAGGGGTATTTTTAGGGTTCAGGGTCAGTTTTGGGTTTTTGGGTAAAGGGGTATTTTTAGGGTTCAGGGTCAACAAATAAGATTTAAAAAAATTATTTTTATTATTTACATTTATTATTTAATTATTATAATTTAATTTAAGTCGTTTTAAGTATATTTTAGTAATTAAAATTTAATATTAATTTAATTTAACACTGTTTTTAATAAAGTCGATATTTTTTACATCTATATTTTTGTTAACGATATTTTGTACTCGATATTTTTGTACTTACCTGTTTGTAGATACAAACTCGATATTTTGACTGTCGATATTTTGTCCACGATATTTTGGCAAGTCGATATTTTGTCCCTCGATATTATTTCAGTGATCCATCCCTAGGCGCAAAAGTGACGCCTTGCTAGAGTGTGTCACAAAGAAACAGTCGCTAACATCGCTATCTCCTATTACCAACTTTTGGAAATATTCGCGCTAAGAGCGAATATCTCCAAAAGCTAATACCTGCCCTGAGCAGTTCTTAGCCATGTAATCCAATGGGAGGTGGATAACATGGCTAAGAGCATTAGCTCGGCAATGCATGAATATCGCTGACTTTTCAGCGATATTCATGCCTTCCGGCCAATTTTTATCGCATTTGCGATAAACCTTGGTAATACCAAGGTTTATTTGCGATAAAAATCGCCGCAGCTCAGCGGTAAATTTTTGTCTCTAACCAAGCAATAGGGATAATTATCGCTATTGCTTGGTAATATGCCCCAATATTTCTGCCAAAATGTAATGTATGGAACAATGAAATGCTTGTTTCAGGCTTGCCAGCTGTTTCCTCCCTGAATGTGTCACGGTATTCGTTGTAAAAAAAATACATACTTTCCAAATGTTTTGCTTTGTCCTTTATAAAGCATACTCACCCCGCCTCATCCATATTTCTGTGTCACCTGCAAATGTAATTTACAGTATCATGCTCAGCACTCAGGATCCGTTCCATTCGTCTGATGTACTCAAATAACCTTTATTATCCTTCATAGTGCTTTGAAGCTCTCTCATCGTTGTATAAGCTCTATATATACAAAGAACATAGCAACAACAGCACACCAAATCTGCAACACAGACACTGGGTATGGGACAAAAACATAGGGGCAGTAACGCTAGCTTACTGACTTCCCAACACAGAGAGAGATACTAACAGTAGGACTGCGACACTGACATGGGGGAACTGACCGAGGCACCAAAAACATAGACCTGACAAATGAGCACTTAAAGTAACACAAGGACAATATATCATACTTGGGAACACTGGGACACTGACACTGCTGTATTGATAGGGGCACAATGACAGGGAGATATTAGGACACTGACGCTGGAACCCTGACATGGTCACAGAGTCTTCCAGAGACAAGATGATATTTACTTAGTAATTCTGGCACAGGGGTAAGCCATTAACATAGGGATTTTAGCACAGGGCCAAAGGCATAGAGTTTCAGTACTTAAATGGGGCTATTGATGGATTGACTAGGAGTGGGTGAAATATTCCTTACTGCCCGAGGAATTGCCGGAATTGTGGGTACTTCCCATTACTCTTCTTCTGGCCATAGTCCGCCAATCCCGCCTGGTGGGTTTCTTTCTCGCCGGCATCTCAAGAACGGCAAGTTGGCGAGCGTGAGTGAGATGTGGCATTCTCTAGTGCGATTTCCGGTCACTAGGGGGACATCTTGTGAGATTCTTCTAGTGAAGGCAGTAGTGGGCAGTCGCAACTGTTCACATTCAGAAGGCTGCTGCTTGAGTAGTAAATCTATTCGAGCTGCAGTAAAATCAACTCTAGTAGCTGCACCATCTGTCATGCCATGTAGGTTTGTTAGTGCTGATTTTTCAGCGTGGCACACTCTCCAGGTGCTAAATCACAAAACGCTGCCAGTACAAATATCCTAATTCTGCCCATTGACAGAACTCCACGGAATCTCGTTGAGTTTTTATGTAACTTAATGGAATTCCACAGAGTCAAATACAGTGATTTCAACCCAACCAAGTGTTGACACTTTCTTTGGGATAGGAACATATTGCAACTATGGGGGCACTGATGTATAGACACTTACAACGGAATAATGACATTGAGAATGATGCAGCAACATGTATAATAAATAATATATATACAAAAATAATATATACATAAAATATCTATATCTATACTACTATTATAAAGGAAGAACTTTGAGCCTTTGAGGTGGGTAAACTCAGGAAACACAGCGCCAATCCACACACCCGATACATTGTTGTAATCCTCAGGGTGTGCAGATGGACATAGGCTATATTAAGTAAAAAAAGTACGTTATATTTAAAAAAAATGACATAAAAAATAGTAGTCCCTGAGAAGTAGCGCCGGCCGCGACCTGCGTGCTCACGTCAGGAGCGCGGGGAGGAGCGGCGTCCAGGAGCGCGAGGAGGAGTGGCGGATATGGCGCGGGGGAGGAGCGGTGACGACCGGCGGACAGGCGGTCAGGAGCAGCGGAGCGGTGAGCTGAGGAGCGCGGGGAAGGAGCGGCGGATGAGGTATGGCTACGGGGACCCACGGACAATGTCGGCGCAGGCGGGGGTCGGGGCAGGTGGGGGACGGGGCAGGCGTTTGCCAGGGCTGCGGGCGGGGGCCTGGGCTGCGGGCGGGGGTCGGGAAAGCCAAGTGCGGGTCCGGGCTGCGGGCGCGGGTCGGGGAAGACAAGTGCATCATTTACTTAATTATGTTCGCAAATGGTTCTTTAACTCGCACTGAGAAGAGTTAACAAAATGCACACTCCCTTTCAAATGCATGCAATACCACCATCTTGACTCATTGTTTTTTGGGCCCGATATACATAGGTGTGGCTGTCGGGGAGGGCGGGGTCGAAGCAGGCGGGGGACGGGGCGAGCGGGGGCCCGGGCTGCTGGACAATGTCGAGGCGGGCGGGGGTCGGTGAAGCCTGATTGCTCCCGGACAAGGTCGGGACGGGCTGCTAGAATATATATATATATATATATATATATATATATATATAATATTCCTATAATTATCCCATTTTACCTTTCATAATGTCTGATATTGATTGGGACGAGGGCAATGCCCCCCTACCTAACTTTGAAAATGAGGCAATCAAAAGCATGATCCACAAAGAAATGACATTTTGTATGTTTTCTACACTATCTAAGGTCATGGCTTCAAAAAGAGCCCTTTACCCCGAAGAGGATGATACTCTAACTCAGGAGCATAGGAAAACTGAGCAATATAGAATTTACTTTTGGACACAAATACTGTGAAAATAAATATAGACATGTGGCAAAATCAGTCTGGAAGTTTGGAAAAGGCTCACCATTGACACACATATATATTCTCAGGTGGGGGTGTACAAAGTTTGCATAATTTGCTTTTGTGTAATTTCAGCAAAATTATGTGAAATTTCACATAATTAAACGGAATGCATATGTTATTTAGGACTTCATTTTAGCCCAAAAGGCATTAATGCATCATTTATGGATGCAAGAACACAGTTTACACTGAAAAAAACTGCACAAAAACAACAACACCACAAACAACAGTCACTCATGTGCTGTTGCTCCCCTGCATTTGCCTCTTAATAACTGATTCCAACAGATATGTAGGCTATTTTAGAACCTTCTTGTTCAGACTGCAGCATCATTCCCTCGCTCACCCTGGATTATGGTCCATATCACCAATATTGTGATATATTTGACTTCTAAAGAGGGGAACTCTGGTAAATACAGTGGTCAGACAAGGCCTAAAGGACTAGCCTATTTAGTCTCTTTTTGAGCTTAGATCCTCTTTGACACAATAAAAGGATTAACCTTCAAGACACTGATGTAATCAGGTCAGCTGCAGTGCTAGGAAAGGGTTAGAGACCAGCACTGGTGCTACTTTCTTTAACTATTACAAGCCATGATTAATTCTTTTTTATCCTCATTCCAACACTACAGGTATTGCAAGATCAGATACAAGCTCATGCAGGCCCATGCGGTTGGAAGCTTCCACTGAATGGAAATTCACAGACTACAGGAGGAGCTATACAGAACACCCAAACTCAGTCCAGATCACAGCAGCAGGAAGTCATTGACGCCTCTAACCCATGTTTTGTTGCAAACTTAATGGAACATGGAAACATTTATGAAAATTAAGACTTTGCCTGCAGTTCTAACAAATTATCCACAAACCCAAGAACAAGAGCATTTTTAAAATAAAGCGCTTGCCTGGTTCAGTAACAAAGTCAGGTCAGTGAGTATATGGCTCAGTGAAATAAGATAACTTATATCATCAGAATCATCATCAAATTGTACAGGTGATAGTTTTCATGGTCCAGAAAATGTAAAAATGTACTGGCGACCATGAAGAGAAACAAAGAAGTGGATAGCAGAAGGTTGCACAAGAGATTTGTTTTTACCCAGTGGGATAATACACCTTCTTTCTGTTCCTCTAATTCCAAAAATTGTTCTTAGTCACACTGTTGGAAATTCCATTCTATCAGTCAGCACAGTCATTTTTTGACTTACTGAAAGGCAATGGGGAGCCTGAGAAAAACATTATTTCCCAGTACCAATGCATCAATCTATTTCCAGTTATATTGGACTCAATATTCCCAATCATTTATTTTGTATGTATCCCTTTTGTTTTATATTTCATTACAAGACCGGAGGCTACCATTATGTATACAACTTTTAATGCAGACCTAAGTAGCCACATACATCACAAAGCAAAAGTTCCATATTAGAACGTTAGAAAACAAATAAAAGGTATGAGCACAAGGCAATCAGGCTCTTTTAAATGCGGATCCAAGCAGATAAGTTCTCTACGTTTCTTATTACTTTACTGTTTTATCTAACTGTTTGACATATTCATTTTCTAGCTAAGCTAATCGTATCGCCAATGTATTATTACTCTTACTGCCTGTATTATTTTTAAGGTTCTACTAAGATACGTTACTCGATTAACTGTTAATACCTTTATTGCCTTTTAACTTCTAGGCTATCACTCCTCATGTCTTTGCCTTGTCACCCTTAGCGTTCTCTCCCCTCTCTCCAATTTACGGAGACCGGCGTAGACCCCCCCGTTGTTTATCCTCAGTACTGCTTTATTTTATAAATGGGGAGAGGATCGCAGCTCTTAGGCTCCTCTCCCCCATGCTCTCACTCATCAATTTCTATTTTTTAAATTCCACAGAAAGGCGCCTTCAACACCACCTTCCTCGGAGATCTCTCGGGCGCCGTTAGAGGAATTCACCCTGGTAACGCCCACATCGCGAACGCGCATTGCCAGGGAGCTTTCCTTTGCCTCACAACCAGCCCAGCTGATCGGACACTCGAGCTAACTTTTCAGTTGCTCGCGTCTTACAATCAGCTGGCTACTTCGATCCTCTCTGAGAAAATAGTCCTTCGCACCCGTTTTTTAAAAAGGATCCAAGGAATATAAAATATACATCCTTTAATCTCTCTCCCCATTCACTCTGAGACCCTCGTTTTTAAAGGGAGTATCATCAATTTTAGTTCAAATAATAATACTGACCTCATTTAAATAAACTCTACCCCATCTGCTCTCTCTCCCACCTTATTTGAAAAAAAGGATATAATAAATAATATATATATAAAAACATAATATATACATAAAAAAATAATAAATAAATAAATATTCCTATAACTATCCCATTTTACCTTTCATAATGTCTGATATTGATTCGGATGAGGGCAATGCCCCCTACCTAACATTGAAAATGAGGCAATCAAAAGCATTATCCACAAAGAAATTAGATTTGGTATGTTTTCTACACTATCTAAGGTCATGGCTTCAAAAAGAGCCCTTTCCCTCGAAAAGGATGATACTCTTTAAATTCAAGATGGCCTTATAGATCATGACGATCTTATTGAAGTAAGGGGTAAAAAAGTAAAAAGACAAAAAAATCGATTATACCTCAAAGAGCACTGTATCAGGTCCTAGTACTTCGAATTTCATGGGATGTCTTCGCACCTCTAGTAATTCAGGTAATCTTCACTGCACAACATTTAATGGTGTACTCGAAGGCACAAAATATAAAGGTGTCCCCCGCAGCACACATTATCCAAGTGCTCAAAGCGATGATCTCGAATTCAACCTTGATACTAATTTTCATGACGACATTCATGATGATAATGCCTCAGAATTCCATGACGAATACATCCTTGATTTGGATGAAGACAACATAGGGCCAGATGTAGGTAATCTCGATTTACCTACTCTTGAATACCGAATCATACCGATGCGGTATTTAGGAGTAGGTAAATGGGATGTAGGTAATTTCTCTTTTGAAATTTCTGAATCGGTAAGAATCGGTAATTACCGAATCGGTATTTACCGATTCGGTAATTGCCATTCATTCCTGTGGGCCTGGAGGCCCATAGGAATGAATGTCAATTACCGAATCAGTAAATACCGATTCGGTAATTGTGGGAAACATTGAAGGGTGGCAGGGTGTCACTTTGACACCCTGTTGTACCCCTCAATCGGGTATGTGTGCACATGTTGCAGACATACATGCCCTAAGGACATGTATGTCTGCAACATGGCAGCGTTTGAAAAGCAGAAAAAATGCTTTTTCAAGGCTTTTCATTATTTACCACCAACTTCTAGTTGGTGGTAAATAACAAATTCCTAAAGCCCTGTAGCACTGATTACAGTGCTACCCACATCTAAAAATACAGATTCGGTAATTTTACCGATTCGGTAATTTTACAGAATCGGTAAAATGACTGATTCGGTAAAATTACTGAATCTGTATTTTAGGTGGCCCTACATCTCAGTATCCAAATACCGGTCGGTAACGGCCAAAAATTGGTATTTTCGGCCGTTACCGACCGGTATTTGGATACCTACATCTGGCCCCAAGACTTTGACTTTCAGGCCTTTGAGGAAAATATCCCTGCCTCTTCAAAAGATAGTATTTTGGACCCTCTAGGCGAGGAGATGTTCTCTCCTTTTGAGATCAAACACCCCCGGAGCTCTGATTGGGTCCCCCATGATCATGTTAGCAAATTTATTGCCAAATGGATAAGAAATCCTCTGGAGAGAGACACCCATAATTTTTTAATAGACTCTCTATTGAGGGTAAGATCTTCCAAACTCCTAACCTTGATCCCGAGCTCATAAAATACCTCTTCAAGCTTGGTAGGGATCCTAGAAAGGGTATGGAGAGGTCCCTTAAAATTTGCCAATACCGGCTCCTTGATGTTTTCGGACCTCTAGCTAAGATCATTGATGCTGCCGAAGATAGCTATATCAATGGGTCTCCTTTAGACACAAATGTAATACGAGGTTGGAGTCAAAGGGCATTAGTGCTATTAGGTAATGCCAATGCCAGTCTTAACTCCGAAAGGAGAGGGTTGTTCTTAGAAAGATAAGCCTCAAATTGAGTGGCCTAGCCGACAAGGAGCACTCACTCAACCCTATGGGTTTACTTTTTGATGAATACCTAATCAAAACTTTAGGTAAATATGTTTCCACCTTTACAGCACTGGTCAAGGCCCGGCAAAATATGAAAAGGGTCTTCAACACCAACATCCTTTTTGGCAGGGCCAGAAGAAAGGGCCAATATTTTGTCCGGTTCAATCGCAGGCTCTACTCGAGGTCCAGCGGTTATGGTGGAAGAGGCTACCAATCATCCAATCAACCCCAGTTCTACCCTCCAAGAGGAAGAGGCTTCCGTTCAAGAGGCTTCAGAGCAAGAGGAGCACCTAATGACACCAACTCTCAAAGTGAGTACTACAACTCTCTACCCCCCCTTTTTCTTCCCCAAAAGTGGGAGGCAGGCTAAAATTCTTTATCCAGAACTGGAAACTAATTACTCAGGACCCTTGGGTTCTAAACACTGTAAACGGTTTTACTATAGATTTTATAGACACTCCGTTCCAAAATTCACTCCCCTGGGAAATACCCCTTACCTTAGACCAAGAGAAAATAATAGAGGAAGAGATCTCTTCAATGCTTCAGAAAGGGGCAATTGTAGAAGTCTCTATGGACTTGCTGAGATTCGTAAGTACACTCTTCGTGGTAGAGAAAAAAGACAAGGGATGGAGGCCAGTCATAAATCCCAGGGACCTCAACAAATACCTTGTTACCGAAACTTCAAGATGGAAGGCATTCATCTTCTGAGAGATCGTTTGTTAGAAGGGGATTGGTTAGTCAAATTAGATCTGAAAGACGATTCTCCAATTCAAAGCTCTTCCCTTCGGCCTCTCATCAGCCCCTTGGTGTTTTACCAAGATAATGAGGGCTGTCGCCTCATCTCTAAGAGAAAAAGGTTTTCGTATGATCATATATCTAAACAATATCCTTATTAGGTCTCAGGATCATTCTCAAATCCTCAAGACCTCAAGATTGTAGTAGACCTCTTAGAGAACCTAGGTTTTATTGTAAACAAGGAGAAATCAATTCAATCTCCCTCGAAAACTATGGAATACCTGGGTTTCACTTTAGACACTACAAATTGCCTTCTCCTACTTCCACCGAAGAAGATTTCTAAAATCAGGAAGGGGATACGACATATCCTAAAACATCAACATCTATCCCTAAGAGAGTTAGCTATACTCCTGGCCCCCTAAATTATCGAGCCCTTCAAAGGATAGAAGGGAGTGCTTTGAGATCAGGCCTGTGGTATGGAGATCACGTTTTGTTAACCTGGGAGGCCATTTTGGAACTGACCTGGTGGTTTGACAATTTGGACACCTGGAATGGCAGAGCTATCTTTGACTCAACACTGGACTTTATTTTAGAATCAAATGTGAGCCTAGATCAGAACACTGGAGTGGTCTGGTCTCAAGAAGAATCTTCGAAACATATACATTTCTTAGAACTCACAGCAGGTCTTTATGCTCTTATGAGTTTCAAACACTCTCTTCAAGGCAGGTCAGTCATATTAAAAATGGACAACATGTCCGCTGTAGCTTGCATAAATCGTCTGGGAGGTGCCAAGTCAGAAGACCTCTCAAACTTAGCCAAGAAACTCTGGATGATCTGCCTGGAATACAAGATTTCTCTAAAAGCAGAATACCTTGAAGGGAAGTCGAACCTTTGTGCGGATTGGAACTCCAGGTTCATCTTAGATCACAGCGACTGGAAACTCAACAACCTTTGGGGTCCCTTACAAATAGATCTCTTCGTGAGCAGTCTCACATTCCAATTGGAGATTTATTACAGTTGGATGCCTGACCCGGGTGCTCTAGCAATGAACGCTTTTCTCCAATCATGGGACGGGATCAATGCTTATGCCTTTCTCCCATTTGCCATGATCCAGAGAGTCCTTCAGAAAGTGAGACATCAACTCTCTTCCATTGTCCTGGTGACTCCCTTTTGGCCATCCCAAGCCTGGTTCCCTACTACCCTGGAGCTGACTTACGATCTTCCTTTCCTAATTCCTTCCCTAGCGGACCTTCTTACAGACATAGAGAGTCAAATTCATCCTCTTGTTCAAACAGGGAATTTGAGAATTTGAGCGTTCTTGCCTGGAGAGTGTCAGGAGATCCAATGATCTCGCAGGACTTTCGTCGACAGCTTCAACTCTCCTCGGAGAGTCATGGGCCCCAGGGACACACTACGGGTATAACAACATTTGGAAAGTTTGGTTTAGTTGGTGCCTGGAAAGGAACCTGGATTCCGTGGAAGCACCTATCGTTGATATAGTTAATTTCCTTGTGGAACAATTTGAAAGGGGTCTAAGTTATAGAGCTATCAATTGTTATAGGTCAGCTATTTCCGCAGGTCATGCCCTAGTCAATGGTAAAACGGTAGATAAAAATGCTATTATTTGTAGAATCCTTAAGAGTATCAGACTTAGGAGACCTCCAAAACCTAGATATCAATCTCTGTGGGACATCAAATTAATTCTTGACCTTTTCTCTAGTTGACCTGATAATTCTCTTTTGAACAGAAGGAACCTTTCAATCAAATTAGCTACACTTCTTTGCTTGATTTCCTATTGTAGGGTCGCTGATGTTTAAGCTCTTGATATTTCTTATAGATCTTATAATATTTTTGGAGTCAAATTTGAACTGCATAGAAGAACCAAGACTATGTCTGATTCTATTTTCTACCCACGCGTTGATATATGTAAAAAAACTTTGTGTTGTGGACTGTCTGAAAGAATATGACTTATGAATTAATGCACTTCGCCCCTCTGGTGTGGATCAGTTACTTATATCCTTCATGAAACCTTGCAAAGGTATTACCTCTGCCTCTATTGCAAGATGGGTTAAAATTGTTATGAACCTTACAGGTATCGATCTGAATATTTTCAAACCACATTCTATCAGAGGTGCAATGGCCAGTAAGTCCTTTTGGTCAGGTGGTAAGTTAGATGATATTCTTAAAGCTGCTGATTGGTCTAATTATTGACCTTTTGCTCATCACTATTGCAAATCAATCACTCATATGTCTGATGTTGTCTTACATGGCTACCAACATGCATAATGGTAGACTCCGGTCTTTTAATGAAATTGCGATTCTCCTATTACCATGACTGGAGAATCTGGATTTCATTGAAGACACTGAGGCTAACATTATCCCTCCCACCCTTTCCCTTGGGTGGTTGATTTTAACATACAGTATACTTTTAGAAACTTCGTATCTTATATTTACTACTGTGATATGTTTATTTTAAATGCTTACTTTTCATTTATAATGGTTATACTTCTTTACAGAACTGTTCTTTTGCTCTTTTGCATTTTTTTTTAAACGTTTATATCTCCTTCTCTTTTTCAGATAATCTCTCGTAACTTCATGTTCCTGACCCACGGATCAATTTATTCATCTTTCATCTCTTTCTTCTTCGTGATACACTAAATAACTTATGGAGTTTTACTTGAAGTTTATTGGACCTTTCCTTTCTTTACACCACATTTAAAAGAGGCTGATTGCCTAGTGCTCATGCCTTTTATTTGTTTTCTAACGTTCTAATATGGAACTTTTGCTTTGTGATGTATGCGGCTGCTTGGGTCTGCATTAAAAGTTGTAGGCATAATGTTAGCCTCCGTGTCTTCAATGAAATCCAGATTCTCTGGTCATGGTAATAGGAGAATCGCAATTCTGACAATCTGTCTGTTCATTGTGACATTTGCAATACTTTTTCTCTGACTTTTTCTTGCATTGTTATTTCCATGTAATGCATGTTAAAAATAACTTAACTAACTTGCACAAATATATAAGTATTTGTGACAGGCGGACATAAGAGTAAAGACATAGGGACACTGAACTTCAAACAATGATGCTAGAACACAGGACGCTAAAAGAATAAGAGGAGAGGAAACAGATACCATATGAAAAGGGGACAAAGACACATGGGGACCCAGACAAAAGGGTCCTGGGCATACAGGTACACTGACAATGAAAGTCACATGTAGACTCTGATATTGAGTATATGACAAAGGATCATGGAATACGGGACCATGACAGTAGGACATAGAGATAAAGGCCTCGATTTAAAACTTGGCAGATGCATTATTCTGTCGCAAACATGATGGATATACTATCCATCTTATTACAAGTGCATTATATATCCTATTGTGTGAGGAGACTACAAACGCTGGCCCCCAATGAATAAAAGGGGGGTATGAACATTAACACTAACAAGGCTATGCTTGCAGGTACATAACCCAGTCCTACCACAGCCCTCAGTATCAAGATGCAAAGGCAATTTATTTATAAAGTTATGTATAGCGCGAACTGACCCAGACAGGTGTCAGAGCACTTCACAGCTAGGATAGGAAGGATATAATAGTGGGAAAAGAACAAAATATACATATATATGCATAGCGCAAACTTGATCCAAGCGGGTTTCAGAGGGCTTCACATTTAGGGTGGGACTGATACAGTAATGGGAGAAGAACATTCATTACATATAAGTGCATAGCATGCAAATCCTGGGATTCACAGGTGTGCAACAATCTAGTAGTCAATCAGGTGGCAGTAAGTAAGCAGTAGAGCCAAGGTCATTTAAGGCAGAAACTTGTTCATTAGGAAATTGTTCACTTCCTTTTTTAAAGATGTGGTGGATGGGATTCGATGGACTTCCGGTGGGAGAGTTTCCAAATCTTCAGGGCTATGCCTGAGAAAGCTTTGTGACTCATTCTCTTTTTGTGGAAAATCTGTGTTTTTTGTTATATGGCATTTGTTACACTGTAAAAATACCATCTAACGTTTATTTACATGGCAATGCAGTCTGAAGTTGCCAATTTTTGCAAATGACTGCGGATGAACTCAAAATTCATTCTTCTGTTCAGCTCCACCCAACACATATACCATCAATGAGAGAACATTAACTGTGAGCAAATGTCCTTGTCCTATACATCAGCAAATTTGGACTCTTCTAGTCATCTTCTATAATGTGCATCGCCTAGAAAAGGAGGACATTAATGAACTGACAGACACATTATTGGTCCTAATGGACATGAGGAAATAACACATCTTTTTACTTAATTTATCTAAGTATTTTTGGGGTGGAACAATAGCCTAGTATTGCATTCTTAAACATCTCAAAATACTGGTCCAAAACGTCAATTAAATTCCGGGCAGGAATACATCTAATTTCACCACAATTCCTACACAAGTAATTCTGGCTAGGGGCCTGTTCTCAGAGGATTTCAGGGCCTATCTGTATAGGTGTTGCTAGGTGTCCTTACCTTAATTTCAACAGAAAGTATTGTGCCACAGATTACTGGAGTGGTAGGAATTTCTGCGTTTTGCGCCTGGTTTGTCTTTAGCAAACTAGAAGTTTGTTTATTGCGTTTTGAACGCATTACATCATGTTGAGCTGTTCTCCTAAATTAAAATACTCAAATTGCAAAGCAAAAGATTAGTGCATAAAGGCTGTCACCAAATGTTCTCATTCCAAGGAAAATCTGATGTCGCGTTGGAGGAGCAAGACTTTTCGGCTGTTATTTTCTTATCACAAGAAGAGCAAGATCATTCCGGCCGTAGCTACACCAAACGGTGACCCCTCTGGCGCTTTCAGAAGAGGTCGCTCCCCCACAAGAGCTCCAGGCTGGTATTGTACCCGCGCTTCCTGCCTCCTACTCTCGCATTGCCTAAACAAGCATAGCGTCTCATTACTTCTTTGTGCTATAGCGCGAGTGCCTCTTGACTCATTTACTACCATTTGACCTCGCTTTGACTACATTTACCGCTGCGCGCTCCCTGCCTCCTACCCTAGCATTGCCCTAACGAGCATAGCGCCTCATAACTAAACGCTATAGCGCGAGTGCCTCTAGACTCATTTCCCACCATTTGGCATCACTTTGACTACATTTACCGTTGCGCTCTGTTCGAAGCCCGCATTATTTCTGCCTTAATTTGAATTGTGTGTTACTGTACTGTATTGGGGGCTACTGAACTGTTTCTGTGCTGCACGCTGCATTGCCTGATTAGTTTGCTGCCTTTCAGGTGCATTTGGTGTCCCTGCCTACCTCGAGCTTACTCGAGGGCCGCCATCTTTGTTGTTGTTTTGGACTCGTAGCACCTCCTCCACTGCCCGCCCCGCCTCCCGGCTGACCCTCCCTCCCACGGACTACACATCCCGTTCCACAGCCTCGCAAGCGCTGTGACCCCTCTGGCGCTTTCAGAAGAGGTCGCTCCCCCACAAGAGCTCCAGGCTGGTATTGTACCCGCGCTCCCTGCATCCTACTCTCGCATTGCCTAAACGAGCATAGCGCCTCATTACTTCTTTGTGCTATAGCGCGAGTGCCTCTTGACTCATTTACCACCATTTGACCTCGCTTTGACTACATTTACCGCTGCGCGCTCCCTTCCTCCTACCCTAGCATTGCCTTAACGAGCATAGCGCCTCATAACTAAGCGCTATAGCGCGAGTGCCTCTAGACTCATTTCCCACCATTTGGCATCACTTTGACTACATTTACCGTTGCGCTCTGTTCGAAGCCCGCATTATTTCTGCCTTAATTTGAATTGTGTGTTACTGTACTGTATCGGGGGCTACTGAACTGTTTCTGTGCTGCACGCTGCATTGCCTGATTAGTTTGCTGCCTTTCAGGTGCATTTGGTGTCCCTGCCTACCTCGAGCTTACTCGAGGGCCGCCATCTTTGTTGTTGTTTTGGACTCGTAGCACCTCCTCCACTGCACGCCCCGCCTCCCTGCTGACCCTCCCTCGCCCCTCCTCTCCCACTATCTATTTATGACAGATGAAATTGCGCGCAGCGGTCGCGCCCCATTCGCGCCGAAGGTGCGCCAAAGGTAAGCCCGTCTACGCCCGTCCGCGCCAAGCCCGCGCCCAGCGCCAGACCCCCTGGCCCCCGTACCACCCACCCTACCCGCATTTCATACGACTCCACCACCCTCTTAGCCCTAAACCCCGGCCGTCTCCCCAACTGCGTCCAAGCCGCTCCTGGACACACCCATGGTCCCTTCTCTTGCAAATCCTGCAAGTTCGACGGCATCAAGAACAACTCCTCATCCACGAACACTAAACAGATCTCTGATACCAACCACCTACAATGCATCTTGCTCAACACCCGCTCGGTCCACAGGCACGCCATCGACCTTTGGAATCTACTAGACACCATCTCTCCGGACGTCGCCTTCCTAACAGAAACATGGATGAACGCCTCATCAGCTCCAGACATCACCATTGCCATCCCGGAAGGCTACAAGATCATCCGTAAGGACCGCCCCAAGCAAACAGGAGGAGGCATTGCCATCGTCCATAAGAATTCCATCCGCATCTCAACCAGCTCAGACGTCAACCTTGCCAGCGCTGAACACCTTCACTTCCAGATCCACACCGACCCCAAGACCACACTCAGAGGCACCCTCCTCTACAGGCCTCCAGGACCCCGTGCACAATTCAGTGACGACATCACTGACTTTATCACCCCACACGCCCTCCCCTACGAGGATTACATTCTACTGGGAGACCTCAACTTTCACCTGGAAAAGAGCAATGACAGCAACGCCACCACCCTTCTGGACAATCTCACCAACCTCGGACTCAAACAACTTGTCACTACCCCCACCCACATTGCAGGTCACACACTCGACCCTATCTTCACCTCCAGCAAACATGTCTCCTTCAGTCACACCACAGCTCTCCATTGGACGGACCACAGCTGTGTTCACTTTATCTACAAAAAGACCACAACCCACAACCATCCTCAACCTACACTGCGAAGAAATTGGAACAAAATCACCATCGACCAGATCTCTTCATCGCTTCTTCAAAACCCCCCTGCCCACTCCTCAAACCCCGACCAAGCAGCCATTAACCTCACCCAATGGTTAACCAACAGTGCCGACATCCTATCACCTTTGAAAAAACGTCAAATCAAACTAGGCAGCAAAAACGCCTCCTGGTTCAACGATGACCTTAAGAAATCTAAGAAACTCTGTCGCTCCCTCGAGAAGGCCTGGAAAAAAGACCCAAACACCAGCACCAGAGACGCCTTCAAAAACGCCACCCGCATACATCACCAACTCATCCGGACTGCCAAGAAAGCCGCATTTAAAGACCTACTAGATAACAACGCCCACAACAGCAAGGAATTATTCAACATTGTCAAAGAATTTACCAACCCCTCAGCCGATTCCAACGACATCACTCCCTCTCAAACCCTCTGCGACTCCCTAGCTTCGTTCTTCCACAACAAAATCGCAGACATCCACAACAGCTTCGACAACCAACCCGAAGACCAACCCACCCATCCATCTACAGGACCTTCACCCCCCTTGAACATCCTTAATGACTGGAACCCAATCTCCCTGATGAACTCCATCCACTCAGGATCCCCCACAGACCCATCCCCTCACCACATCTTCAACAAAGCAGACTCCATCATAGCACCACACCTCCGAGACGTCATCAACTGCTCCCTCAACTCCGCCACCTTCCCGGAAAGCTGGAAACACGCAGAACTCAGCGCCCTTCTGAAAAAACCCACAGCTGACCCCACCG
The DNA here is from genome assembly GCF_964263255.1 of Lissotriton vulgaris. NCBI lineage: Eukaryota > Metazoa > Chordata > Amphibia > Caudata > Salamandridae > Lissotriton > Lissotriton vulgaris. The sequence continues at coordinate 784,383,594 of NC_141696.1, forward strand.
AACTCAAAAACTACCGCCCCATTTCGCTCCTTCCATTCCCGGCCAAAGTCATCGAGAAAGCTGTCAACAACCAGCTCGCCGCCTTCCTCGAAACCAACAAATCCCTCGACTCCTCACAGTCCGGCTTCCGAGCCAAACACAGCACTGAAACCGCCCTTATCGCAGCAACAGACGACATTCAAACTCTACTGGATAATGGAGAAACAGCTGCCCTCATCCTACTTGACCTCTCCGCAGCCTTTGACACAGTCTGTCATAGCACTCTATTACAGCGCCTCAGAAACATCGGAATCCAAGGAAAAGCACTGGAATGGATCACCTCGTTCCTTGCCGGAAGAACTCAGAGAGTCCGCCTCCCACCATTTAAGTCAGAGACCACTGAAGTCATCTGTGGCGTACCACAAGGATCCTCACTCAGTCCCACCCTCTTCAACGTATACATGAGCCCCCTCGCCGCCATCGCACGCCAACACAACCTCAACATCATCTCCTACGCTGATGACACTCAACTGATCCTATCACTCACCAAAGACCCTAACACTGCCAAAACCAACCTACATGAAGGAATGAAAGAAGTAGCCGAGTGGATGACACTCAGCCGCCTGAAACTGAACTCAGACAAAACAGAAGTCCTTATCTTAGGTACCTCCCCCTCCGCCTGGGATGACTCTTGGTGGCCAGAGGCCCTTGGAAAAGCACCTATCCCGACGGACCACGCACGGAACCTAGGCGTCATCCTGGACTCCTCACTCTCGATGACCAGACAAGTCAACGCCGTTTCATCATCCTGCTTCAACATTCTTCGCATGCTCAAAAAAACTTTTCGCTGGATCCCCACTGAAACTAGAAAAACGGTCACCCACGCACTAGTCATGAGCCGCCTGGACTACGGAAACACCCTATACGCCGGTACCACCGCAAAACTCCAGAAAAAACTCCAACGCATCCAGAACGCTTCAGCCAGACTCATACTAGACATCCCGCGTAAAGACCACATCTCTGGTCACCTGAAAAACCTCCACTGGCTCCCAGTTAATAAGAGGATTACTTTCCGCCTCCTAACCCACGCACACAAAGCACTTTACGAACTTGGACCCGAATGCCTCAACACACGACTTTCCTTCTACACCCCCTCCCGCCAGCTACGATCCTCCAACCAAGCCCTTGCTACTGTACCTCACATCAACAAAACCACCATGGGAGGAAGATCCTTCCCCTACCTGGCAGCTAAAACCTGGAACTCACTTCCCACTCACCTTCGCCTCACTCAGAACCACCTAGCATTCAGAAAGCAACTCAAAACATGGATATTCGACAAGTAATTCCCCACCCATCTTCAAGCGCCTTGAGACCCTCTGGGTATGTAGCGCGCTATATAAATTATTTGACTTGACTTGAATCAAATTTTTAGGTTGAGCATTCAAGACCTCTTGTATATACTTTAATATATACTTCTATATCTGTATATACTTATATGTGTATGTACTTTGTGGGCTCTGGAGATCAGCCCTAGGATTTGTCTGCTTCCACTTAGGGACTTTTTTCCTGTTCAACTGACTCTATTTAACTGTCTTAATAAAAAAAGGACCAGTAGAGGTCAGTAAAATACCAGAATTGCTTTCTGCTGAGGGACTTTCTTTTTAAAAAATTTCTGGCACCTGCCTCTATTTAACTTTCGTGATAGAAAACGACCAGCAGAGGTCAGTAAAATAACAGATTCACTTTTGCATACTCTATTTTCCAGTCCATAGAAATTGTCTTCCACGAGCACCCTAAGACTATAATATGTTTTTTCAAATCTTGTATTTTCAGTGATATGACCTCCGAAGGCCCTGATTTCATACTAAAAACAGAGCTTTGAACTATACTGTTTCCAGCTGAAAGGCTATATTTATCACCATGTGTTCCCATACCTGGTGTGTCACGCAGTTTGGTGCTTACTTTCCACCATGTTAAAGAACAGTAGATGTTTCAGCATCCAGTCTAATGTGCTGCATACATAAATATATATAAGGTCCTAAAGGCGAGACCGATTGCCCTGCAAATGGTTGTTTTTAATGTCTTCCAGTTAGTTGCTCATGTATCATATGCACATTTCATTTTGAAATTCAGGGTGATTTCCTAAGAGTGAGAAACATTAGTTTAAATCACTTTAATGTTACATTTTCCATGCATCATGCTCATAAGACATGCAAAATGCATTTGTTATTGCATTAAACATGTGACCTTTCAGAGGGCCTTGTTATACAACATACTAAATGCATTTGCTAGTAAGGTACTACGGTAGCGCCTTAATAGTTTCATTGAGCTACGCTCTTATCTAATGCATTGGAAATTAAAACACCAGAAGCAGTATGTTTATTCAAAACAGTTCAGAGATTTTCATAACAAAATGAAATCCCTTTCACATGTAACTCATCCCTAGATTTGAGAAAAAAAAGCATGTTTCTGTCTAAAGGTTTCATATTACTCGTTGTTGGTCGTAAGTGTACTTGCTTGTGTCTCTGTGTGTCCTTGTCGGTTTCAACATTAATTTCCAAGTCTTCCTACTGAAAGGAGAGTGTTTTGAACTTTTCAATTATAGCGCAATTTACTTTGATGAAAAAGAGTTTATGTCCCCATAAAAGCCAATATTATAAAAGAGAACCGGGTTTTGTAACGAACAGATTAAATTCATTAATTTAGAAAAATAAACATGCCTGAAGGCCACAGATGAGCTTCCTTCGCACATGAAACTAATTTAAAGTGTCCAAAAGATCAAAACCACACAGGAAACTGATATGATTCAGCTTCAGATGTATTCTTTTCACTAAACCAAAAACTAGTTCTTTTTTAGTCAGTGTAAATTGTCAAGACTATTAACCCCATAAATGCTGAGCGTTTACTCTCCCAGTGCTCATCGTTCTTTTATTATATGGGACTGTTGTCGCATAATTCTTCAACACCTTTGCCCATAAACGATATTTAGGCCAAATTTACATCCTTTTTCACCCATGTTGGGGACTTTAAAGATGCACAGGATTTGAAAACAGCCAAATATACAACAAGATTATTAGGATTGGTTTAAACCATACACAAGCAACAAACACAATCCTTGTCAGAGTGAACCACAAAAAGGTACAATATTAATTTGTCCTTAACCCTCAGTTAGTTTGGCACAAAAATCAGTCATGTGAAACTTAGACATAGTGTGCAAAGTATTTATGCAGCACTTAAACAGTATAATGATTATTTCTTTATTCGGAAGCAAATTAACCATAAAAGATACAGGCATATATTAAAAAAGAGAAAAAGAAAACACATCATGATTTAAAATATTAAACAAATCAATTGCTCAACCAATGTTAAAAAGATTAAAAAGTGAATCGAGAAGCCTCACAAATTCATACACAGGGGACATAAGAAATCTGTTTCACACAAGGACACAGACCAAACACAGTTCAATCTGGTCTAAATATCCTAGATCTGTAAGCTTGTAACTGCACATAAGGTAAAAGTATTTGGCAGGAGCTGTAAATACAAAAGAGACACTCTATCATGTCTAAACTTCAGACTCGTTAAAAGGGGACGGAGGAATTGCCTTCTAGGCAAGGAAAAGAATTTGCCCAATAGTAGAAAATGTAATGTGTCCTGTGGAGGTTTGATATCACAGCCACAGGGTCCTCTTTGAATTGGCAAAGAAGAAAACCTGCCGGAGATGCTAAAAGAAAATGAAGACAAATCTAAAACGGGTGATTAATAATCTATCATGAGCACTGAGAGAAGAGAGGTAAGGTTCCATACCTGGTACGGACTTTAGCATAACGTAAGCCCTCACAGAAGATTTTCTTACCTCAATATTTTCACGGTGAGTGAAGAATATTTATGGTGTAGGACCTTTATGATGTGAACATGCCTGGGGCTTATAGAATCAGGCACAAGAAAAATGTCTAGCCTCCCTACAGCATGGAAGTACTCCTTTAAATAACGTAGCAACAGGATCTTATTGCCATGCTCCGGGACAAGACAATCTGTGAGAATCAGCCGATTTAAGCCCTTATCGTTGCTTGTCCATATCTTTATCCTGCACAATAAAGGTTTAATTGCCACTTGAGCCACCAGGAAGTCAACCCCTAACTTTTTGTGCACTATCCAAGCTGGCGTGCCTTGGGGGACTCACAAAATGTGATGCAAAAGCTTGTTTTCTGCCACCTGTAGCCTGTGTGCGGGAACATACCCCTATACTTCACTGCCATATAAAACCTTAAAAATACCTATGTACTGGTACAATTTCAGAAAGACCTAAGGCGCCATATTTGGTCATCGAATAGCACTCCCAAATGAGGGTAAACCGGGACCTTTGCTAGGGTGTGCTGACCAGCTTTAAAAGTGTTGAGAGCCCCGGGGACCCTTAATTAGGACATAGGACGTGGTTGAATTAACTGACAAATCCAATTAGTCCATATAAGCGTCAAACCCATCTATTAGAACCTGCTTTCCTGAGCCATGCGGGACATAAGCACTGCATCATCAGCATACAGTAAACTTGGCAAAGGTCTCTGTGAAATCCTGGTCTCTATTAATCATAAGCTGAACCTTGGGTTTTGCTACTCTTTCCCTCAAAAGGGGGTGGTGATGGACGGAGCATCTGAATCAATCAAACACTCACACCCAGTCAAAAGATCTGGGTTTAATCCATCACCGTTCTTCAGCCCACTCTGCCACCCCAGTTCAGACATGGCTATATGCAAATCAGTCTGACCCTGTGCCTCATGGGAACAGTCCAGCCCGAACTGCCAAGCCACGTCTTCCCTGGACCGGAAACAAGCTTCTGAGGACTGGTTTCTGGCATTCCAGCCGTCTTCAGCCCGGCTGGCTTGAATCCAGTGGCAAAGTGAGCAAGGGACTCACGTCTGAGCATACCCTGCCACACTTATGGCGGCCAAAAGCGGTACAAAAGATCTTTTGAATGGGTGTGAGTGTTTGATTGATTCAGATGCTCAGTCCATCACTACCCCCTTTTGTACCGCTTTCGGCCGCCATAAGTGTGGCAGGGTATGCTCAGACGTGAGTCGCTTGCTCACTTTGCCAGTCACAGGGTCGGATTGATTTGCATATAGCCATGTCTGAACTGGGGTGGCAGAGTGGGCTAAAGAACGGTGATGGATTAAACCCAGATATTTTGACTGGGTGTGAGTGTTTGATTGATTCAGATGCTCCGTCCATCACCACCCCCTTTTGAGTGAAAGAGTAGCAAAACCCAAGGTTCAGCTTATGATTAATAGAGACCGCCCAGACAAGCCTTGGGAAGAGGTAGGCTTAGATATCTTAGGGCCTATATACTCTTCTGGGTGTGAATGGTATGTTCTTGTTTTAGTTGACTTCTCTTCAAGATGGCCTGATATTGCCATCACTCGGGGAATTGAGACTAAACATGTTATAGCTTTTCTGAAAAAATTATTTGCTAGGGAAGGTATCCCAAATACCATTCTCACAGACAACGGTAGCCAACTTGTGTAGAGAGATGGAGACATTTTTGTCCAAGCATTGTGTAAAACATAAAAGGTCATCTTTGTACCACCCACAAACAAATGGCACTGTGGAGAGATTCAACCACGTGCTCAAGGAAACCATTAGAATGGCTAAATCTGCAGGTTCTGATTGGAGATATGATATTTTCAAGAAGGTTAAGGCTTATAGGCTATCCCCCCATGCTACTACAAGTAGAACACCGTTTGAACTTTTCAGATGTAGAAGTGCTAACACTTTGGTAACACCTCCTTGGGTGAATGACATGTATCTTAAGACATTCTCTGAGAGTGATAATTGTGAATGGAAGATGAGCGAACATAAGAAAATTCAAACTAGGAAAAGACTTCATGATTTGAGGAAGAGTGTTAAAAAACAGTGGTAAAAGTGGGAGATTGGGTTCTCATGAAAAATCCTTGTAAAAAACCATAAAATGTTATCAGCATCATTTTTGAAACCTATTCAAGTCATCAAGGTTTTTAATAATGCGATCAAAACGGCAGATCATCGAATTTGCAATTTGAACAGAGTAGTGGTGATCAAGAAGGACTTTGTACTTAAGTCTCCATTTTCTTCAAGCGCGTCATCTCAAGTTCCACTTCAGATGAAAGGGGATTCTAATGTACATCTTCACGATACATCTCACCAAACTATGGATGTTCCACCCAACACAAGGATCTCTACGAGGGTTTCTCGCACACCTGCTTATTTGAAAGATTTTGTAAAATAGAACAAAAGCTGTAATGTAAAATAGAACTATTATTTATTTGTTGTTTGTTACTGTAGGAAGGGAGATGTGTGTCATCCTGATGCTAGTTGCTAGGTGCTTTGGAATACTCTGTACTCGTTCTAGGAATGTGATTTTGAGAGCAAGGGCTGTTGAAGCTGATGGTTTGTACAGGTGACTGCTCTCCTGTGGATGGGATCCTTAATCCTGAATAAATACTTATTTTACCCTAACCTTATCTTTGGACTACTTTACATCTCCTACGCACTCTGGGTGAATCTGACTGATGAGCCAAAAGTCCAGCTTCAAGACCATTAATATAAATAGAGAATAGAAAAGGGGCTAGGATGCAGCCTTGTTGTATCCCCGAGTACAGTTAAAATGATTGGTAAGCCCCCCCATCTTGGGAGAATCTAACTGCTGCCGATGCATGGGCATGGAGAGACATGAGTAGTGACACGATAGAGGGGTCAATGCCCCAAAAAATCAATATATTGCACAACTTACTTAGATTGACTCAATCGAACACAGACGTAAGGTCCATAAAAGCTAAAAACAAAGCGCCCAGTTGTGTTACTGCATATTTATTTATTAAGAGATAGAGAATAAGACATTTGTCCGTAGTTGATATACCTGGGTGGAAACCAAATTGGAAGTCTTACAACATCTGATTATCGTTAGCCCACAAGGAAAGTCTAGATAAAATCCCCCGACCCAGCACCTTGACTACAGCATCAATAAAAGAAATTGGGTGTTAAGATTGCAGGTTATCTTTATCCCCTTTTTTTGAAAATAGGTATAATGGTGACTATGGACCAGGAGGGCAACATTCCTTTTTGGCCACCCAATTTAATACTTGGGTCAGGATTGGAGCCCACACAACGATAATATCAGGGAAAAGGTCTAGAGGGATCCCGTCAGGGCCTGGAGCCTTATTTTGCGACAGCAACTCTATACTCATGTGCACCTCCTCTACTGTGAAGCAAATCTGTGTAGCGGTGGGGCTACGTATTATATCTACACAGCGCTCGTCCCGAAAACCTGTGTTATATACACTTTCAAAATAGGGGACCCACTGACCTGGGTGATATGATGGCACACGGAAGATCTAACTGACTTTGCGAAACATGGGCTATTTATCGTCTTCCAAAAAAGTGTTGAATCCCGTAACTCACCCGCTTATATTAAATCATCCCATGCCTGTTTCTGTAATTGGAACCTACGAGCCTTCAGGACTTCTTCATAAAGACAATGGAGACTAGACAACCTAGCCTTGCCCAGGGGCGTCAGTTTCAAAGCTTCCTTCAAATGCCTTAAAGCCTGTGAACACTTGGAACACTTGGAATCAAACCAAGAAGGAGATTCCTGGCTGTGTCCCTCCGCCTGTGTTGATAGAAGGCCAGAGACTACCTTTGCAATGGAGGCAAATGAGCTTAGCACTTCATTACAAGGGCTTAAAGGATCCAGACATATACATATCTCCTATTGCCAGCTGGGAAAAAAAAGACTATGATTAAAGATCTTAACTTCTATTTGCGACCAACGTAGACGCCTGCTCTGGTCCGTGGGGGTTAAAAGTAACCCTGGGCAAAGCACTACGCTACGCTCGCGGAGTTTGCAAAGTTTGCGCAACTTCGCACTATGCAAGCTGCACGTAGCACAGTGCGAACACGCGTATTGCAGCGTAGTGCAGCGTAGCTTAGTGCAGCGGTCATTTTTTGCTTGTTTGCGGTCCTCAACATCATGTTCGCGACCGCGAGCAAACAAAATGACATCCCGGCGAGATTCTCAACGCGGGGAGGTCAGGTTTCTCATTGTGAGTGGTTGCGTATGCTTGCGACCGCTGTCAATGAGAAACTACCAGTTTGCGTTGAGAAAGCTGCTGCTCGAGTAATAATCTACTCGAGCAGCAGAAAACTACAGCTCGCACTGTGCAAGATGCCGTTTTCAATGATTGCGCAGTGCCGGATGTTTGTCCGCACGGTGCAATCATTGAAAACGCATCTTGCACAGTGCGAACATGCTACTACACAGCTCGCGTAGTGATACGTGAAGTTCGCGTAGTGCGAAGTGCACTTCGCGTAGCGCTACTTCGCGAACTACGCCCACGCTTAGTTAAAAGTGCCTGTGACTTAGACAAGCTCATCTGATGAATCCCCTCCCCTATCATGGAAAGAGTCAAAGAGTTGTGATCACTAAAAGGGCTGTGTTATATGTTTTAAAAAAACCAAGATAACCCACCCAAAAGAGATATAGTAGTGGCCGAAGCCAGCTCTTTATAAGTCAGTGGCATTTGCTGTACAGACACATTGGAATCAAGAGTGAAGACCACGTCATGAATATGTAAACTGCCTTCTCAACCTTAACTTTCATTTTGGGGCAAGGAGAACTCACCACTTCTGTAGTGGAAGAAGAAGGAGGTTGAGTCCTGGGGGTGGATAACTCAGGCGGATGTGTCACATGTGCCGCATGAATCAAAGGCAAATCGATTAAATTAGAAGAGGATGCAGCCAAACCCCTGTCATTAGAGCATGGTAAAAGTTTCAGGCCAAGGACCCATGTTTCCTGAGTCGACTGAGCGTCACCTATCAGCCTGATCTATATCCTTAGAATTGTCCCCACAGCTTTGGCCAAGAACGAGTCAATAGTTAGACAGGGTTGACTTGAGTGTGTTGAGGGCTGTGCCTTCCTCTTTCCCATGATGTAGAATGTATCTGCGACAATAAAACAAGCTCCAAGTGACCCCACCACCCCCACGCGACAGAGGGAGGCTATAGCGGAGCACTCTAGTGTCGACAACAAAAAGAAGAAACATGAAAATCACAAGTTCAACAGGAGGTTACTCCCTGCACGTCCAATGCCCACTCTGACAACAGACTAGTTTTGGGGTGACTGCTTGGTACCAGAACGACAAAGTACACCCCAACACGACCAGCCAAGAGGGTAGACTCAGCCCAACCTCGGCCAGGCGTGGACGGCCGCGGTCGGGCCAACTCTTGTCCTGGTCTTCGCCTGGGCACATGTCTGCATGCGTCCCACTCTGTGGGAGCCCTGCTGAGTTTTTAAGTGCGCTTCCTGGTGAGCAAGCAACACTGGTGACCTCCTGCGGTTTCCTGCAGCAGCGTCCATTGGATGATGCAATCCGCCCCTCCTCAATGTTCACAATGGCTCAAAACTTAACTTGTCCTTAACCCTCTGTTAGGTTGGCACAAAAAACAGTTGGGCTTAACGTAGACATAGTGTGTAAAGTATTTTTGCAAGGCTTTGAGTTGTCCAGCATCAATTCCACTAAAGCTATGCTGCAAGGTTTTTAGGGGCTTTGCGTTTCTCTGCATTAGTTCTGATGAAGTGTCAGCTGTGTGGCAAAGCTTTGCTAGTTATCAGAAAACAAGGGGAGATAGAGGGAAAATGCTAAGGCTCACCCTCCATAGTTTACACAAGTCATGAAAACCTCTGAACCAGAGATCAAGAGCCTAGCTATGTTACTATATTCATATATGCACAACACTCATTGGGGTTGGAATAATGTGTTTAGTAGAAGAAAAAGAAAAATTGTTCTTTTTCTTATTGTCCCCTCACTCACCAGGGTTACCCCACGGTGACATGCTTCAATATTGGGGCCATTCCAGTCCTCTACGGGCTGGGGCGGGCTTCGACTTGCAAACTACGTAAGAGCACTTAAATTAGACGTTGTGTGGTGCGAGAACTGTGATGTGGGGGAGTGGGATATGTGTAAGTGATTAAAAATACCTGTCTAGTAAGCTATAAATGATTTATTCTTGCTCCTATGTGGTGGAACTAGGGAATAAAGCATGCATCCAGTACCTACTCTCACGCCTCCAGACCGAATGTTCGGTCCGGAGGCGTGAGAGTAGGTGAATCGGCACTAGTATCCTGTAATCAAATTGATGGGATACAAACCCTCCGAGTCCATGGGGCAAAGTTAAGCCCTGCTACATATACCACGTGATTTATTTCTTACGTAGGTACTGGATGCATGCTTTATTACCTTGCAGCATTAATTTGATTTATTTTCTAATTTTTTCATTATTAGCTCATTTGGGCATTATTAGGAGTGGCGAACACAGGGCTTGTCCCTGTGTAGTCCTGAGGAAGAGCTTGGGGGACGCTCGAAACATGTTGACAGATAGGAACTAATAGGTACACCTAAACTCATTGGGCCTTATTTATGAAGGACTTGCACAGCCGATGCGTCACTTTTTCCCATGTTAAAAGTGACGCACTGGCGGCGCAAGTCCTTCATAAATAAGGCCCATTGTTCTTTAGGCACCCTATTTATTCTACCCCGTTTTTAGTTCTACCACCTAGGAGCAAGAATAAACCATGTATAGCTTACTAGGCAGGTATTTTTAATCACTTACACATATCCCACTCCACCACATCACAGTTCTCGCACCACACATAGTCTAATTTAAGTGCTCCTACATAGTTCGCAAGTCGCAGCACGCCCCAGCCCGTAGAGGACTGGGATGGCCCCAATGATGAAGCATGTCACCGTGGAGCAACCCTGGTCAGTGAGGGAACACTAAGAAAAAGAACAATTTTTCTTTTTCTTCTACTAAACACATTATTCCAACCCCAATGAGTGTTGTGAATATGACTATAGTAACATAGCTTGGCTCTTGATCTCTGGTTCAGAGGTTTTTATGACTGGCAAAGCTTTGCGTCATTTGGTGTTGAGGCTGGAAGCTGTGTCGTGAGGCCTTGCAGTGCTTTCCGTTGCTCTGTGTCAGTGTTGGTGAATCTTGCAGCTGCGCTTGATTTGGTGGGACATTCATTTAGAGTAGGAGGAGCCCTTTGTAATGCCAGCCAAGGGCCCAGGGCTTTGGGAGGCACCACTTGGGGATCAGGAGCACACTCCAGCAGAGGTCAGCAAGTCTCGGGCAGGTCCAGTTGCAGGTCAGGGCAGGGCCAGTAGAGCATGTCAACTGGGCAGGTGCAGGGAGATCTCTGGAGCTTGTTGTGTTCCTGTAGCTCAGAACACACGATCAGTCAGTTAACCCTTAGAGTCACTTAAGCCTGGGATGAAGAAAGCAAGTCCAGGCTTCCTTCCCAGACAACATGGCAGGCCTCATGAATGTCTAGTTTCAGGTCCAAACTGGTCCAGTGCAGCAGGTCAGCTGGGCAGAGATTCTTTTCTAGTCTCCACAGGTCCAGGAGACTATTGAAGAGTAGGTCTGAGGGTCCGATTTGTATATCTGATGCCAGCTTTGAAGTGGAAGAAACGTCTAGAGTATCCCCCTAACAGAAGTAACTGGAATTTCCTCCTCCATTCCCCAGCCCCAGTCTGCTTGTGGGCACAATAGGGTAGCGTAAAGTTCTTTGTGTGTGAGCTGAGGCGCAGAGTGTTTGAAGTGCAAGTTGGGATGTGCACAGCCACACCACCATCATGCGTGGATGGCCCATCCTGCCAAAACACACTTCCTCATCCCTGGTGGCCAGTGGTAGGCCTTAGGTTTGTATCTCTGTCTGTCTTCCCTGTACTGCCCATACTGTCTTCTGGTGTCTGTGACTGCTGTTGCCTGTCTCCCCCCTGTGTCTGCGTTCTTATCTGTGCCCGTTCTCTTGCCTTCTGTTCCCTGATTGTGCTCGTTCTCTTGCCCTCTGCTCCCCTGATTGCACTCATAGTCATAGTCAAAATACTTTATTCGGTTTTACAAATAGCAAACCATAAAAGCGATATTTCAACAATAAAAAGGTGAATTATATGATTAAAAATATGTACGTTAAACTTGTGCAAGTAATAAAACAGTTCCTTCGTATATTAATACAAAACAAGTTAAAAAGCTTGCATCCCAGAAGTGCAAACATAAGTCTAAAATTTAGCTGATACCATGACTACGGTACAAGGTTCCGTTAGTTTGGGAGGCTTTTTCTGTCTCAATGCATGTTTTAAAAAACCATCCACCAATAAAGTGCTCTCTGGGCACAAAATTTGCAGGAAGCAAAGAGCCGGACGAACCTGGGTGAAATTCATTTTTTTTAAAAGAGGTTTTAAAAAGAGTCTACGGGGAGCATCATAATAATGGCAAAAGAACATAAAGTGCATTAGGTCCTGTGGAGATGAAACATCACAGCCACAGGGCGGCAAGACCTGCCCTTTATGACTTCCCTTTGGGACAGCAAGTAGAAGGTGGTAAAGGTTAAACCTGAATCTGTTTAACAGAAACCGCTCATGGGATGAAATAGGCCATGTTAGATAAGGTTCCAGAGAGCGAGGCGGTTTTAAGTAACATGAAGTCACTAACACCAGGTTTCACCTGTTCTGTCCCTTCTCTGTTACATTTTTGCCACAGGGAAAAGGTTTTATTAACATAGGCCACATCCTCGATGGTAATCGTTTCAGGGTTTAAAAAGAGATCCAGTCGTCCAAGGTCGTTAAAGCAGTATTTTAAATATTTTAGCCAGGGAATTTTAAGCATGTTATCCAGAGTCAGGGCCTCTTTAAGTAGCTGGTGATGTAGGGTAAGATCTTTATTTAACCAGCATTTCAACCAAAAAAGCAGAGGGTGGATAGCTAACGTGTCGCTGATGAATGGGAGCCCAGTTTCTTCATGAATGATTACATTTGAGGTTCCCTTTGGTACTCCCAATAATTGTTTTAAAAAAATATTCTCTGCCACCTGGATGCTCTTCACTGCTGTATGTCCCCAAAGCTCACTGCCATAGCTGCCAGTTGTAACACTTTCTGCCTGGTACAGCTTCAGCATTGCAGCAAGTGGGTGTTTGCCCATTTTGCTTGCAAAGCTGAAGATGGCGGCATTCGCCCGTGTAATCTCCCCTCTTTTTTTCTCAACTAAAGCAGCCCAACTTAAATGGTCATCAAATAAAACTCCCAGGTATGAGAAAGTTTTAGTAATGGGCACTTTTCCATTGTTTATCATAAAGGGGAAGTTGCGTTTCGGGGGAGTTCCGACCTGCAGTATGAAAGACTTGGAATAATTTATGGCTAAATCACGTTCAGCCATAAAGCTGCGGAAAGCATTCAGTAAGGATTGCAGGTCTCTGGCACTCATTTTTCTTGCCTTCTGCTCCCCTGATTGCACTCGTTTTTTGTTCTTCTGCTCCCCTGATTGCACTCGTTTTTCTTGCCTTCTGCTCCCCTGATTGCACTTGTTTTTTTTGCGATCTGCTCCCCAATTGTACTCGTTTTCTTGACTCTACTCCCCTTTGTGCCTCTATGCCACTCGTTTCCCCCGTTTTTTGTGACCTTTCTGCCCTTTCTTAGGACCTTTGTGCCTCTGTGCCACTTATTTCCCCCCGTTTTTGTGACCTTTTCTGCCCCTCCTTGTGACCTTTCTGCCTCTGTACCACTCATTTCTCCCCATTTTCTGTGACCTTTTCTGCCCTTTCTTGAGACCTTTCTGCCTCTGTGCCACACATTTCCCCTGTTTTTGGTGACCTTTCTACCATTTCTTGTGACCTTTCTGCCTCTCTGCCACTCGTTTCCCCCCATTTTTGTGACCTTTTCTGCCTTTTCTTGTGACCTTTGTGCCTGCTTGCAGGCAGGTCACCCATGCCGCTGCTTGCCACCTGACTGCCTGGTTCCTGCCTCCTTGCTGCCTCCTTATTTCCTGGGTTCTTCCCTCCACTCTGCCCTGTGCACGAGTTCCCCCGCCCCGCCACTCCTGATCCGACTCTTTCCCACCGCTGCATCCCTGAGGCCCGCCCCACTGCACACCCATTCGCCGCCCCGCTCCCGCCTCCCAGCTGCTCCTCCCTCCCAAGCCACCTCTTATGCAGGCCGAGAAGCAGCTGCGCAGCAGACGCGCACAGCGGGCCCGCCACTGGCGCGCCGTGCCCATCCGTGCCTGGACCACGCCCAGCGCCAGAACCCCTGGACCCCGCGAACGCCACAACAGAATCCACTACAACACCAGCACCCTCCATGCACTCAACGCCGGCCGTAACCACTCCTGCTTCCTGGCCGCCCCGAAACAGACCCACGGACCCTTCTTCTGCCACACCTGCAGCTTCACCTGCGACAGAACCACCAAACATCCAAGGACTGGACCCAACCACCTCCGCTGCATACTCCTCAACACCCGCTCCACACACAAACACCCCATCGAGCTCTGAGATCTGCTCGACACCTCTGCCCCAGACCTGGCCTTCCTGACCGAGACCTGGCGGAACGACTCCTCAGTGCCCGAAATCGCCATAGCCATCCCGGACGGCTAAAAGATCACCCACAGGGATCGCGCCAATGGAATCAGAGAGGGAATAGCCATCGTCCACAAGTCCACCCTCAAGGTCGCCACCCACGCAGACAACACCCTCAACACCGCCGAACACCTGCACTTCTGGATCCACACGACCCCAACAACAACCGTCAGAGGAACTCTCATCTTCAGACCCCAGGCTCAGTTCAGCAACTCCATCGCCGACCTCGCCAGCACCCATGCACTCGCCTCCATGGACTACATCCTCCTCGGGGACCTGAACTTCCACCTCGAGAACAACAACGACGCCAACTACGCCACCCTGATCGACAACCTCACCAACCTGGGCCTCAGACAACTCATCACCGCACCCACCCACGCCGCCAGCCACATGCAGGATCCCGTCTTCTCCACTGGCTCCCACGTCGCCTTTGACCACACCACCGAACTCCACTGGACCGACCACCGCAGCATCCATTTCACCTTCAAGAAACCAACTAAGCACCACCGCACCCAATAGCTGCCTCGTCGCAGCTTGAGCAAAGTCATCGAAGAACAGCTAATCACCTCCCTCGCCAAGAACCCACCCACCGACCCCACCAACCCAGACGCCGCAGCCCGAAACCTCAGACAGTGGATCGACAACTGCGCCAACACCCTTGCCCTGCTCAAAAAACCCTCCAACAGCCACGCCAACAAGAGAGCCACCTGGTTCACCGACGAGCTCCAGACCTCTAAACGCGCATGCCGGAAACTGGAGAAGACATGACTCCACAAATGCACACCGGACAACCACGCAGCCCACAAGGACGCCACCCGCAGACACCACCACCTCATCAGATTAGCCAAGAGATCCTCCTTCAAAGACCGCTTGGATAACAACGCACACAACAGCAAATAGCTCTTCAGCATCGTAAAGGAACTCTCCAACCCCAGTGCCAACGGCAACGACATCCCACCCTCACAAGAACTGTGCGACTCACTAGCCATCTTCTTCCACCGCAAGATCGCTGACATCCATGACAGCTTCCACACCACGACCGCCCTGACTACGCCAGACTCCACCTCCCCTGTGAACACCATCAGTGCCAATCGCCAGATCTCCAGGTCCAACGTCAACGACGACGAGACACGCAAGGTCATGAACTCCATTCACTCAGGATCTCCGTCTTATCCGTGCCCACACCACGTATTCAACAAAGCAGACGCATCCATTACACCCCAACTACGGAAGGTCATCAACATCTCCTTCAAAACAGCGACATTCCCGGAAAGATGGAAGCACGCCAAAATCAACGCCCTCCTCAAGAAGCCCAAAGCGGACCCCAAGGACCTCAAGTACTTCCGGCCCATCTCTCTGCTCCCGTTCCCGACAAAGGTCATCGAGAAAATTGTCAACATGCAACTGGCCCTCCACCTCGAAGACAACAACATCTTGGACTCGTCCCAGTCTGGATTCAGACGAAACCACAGAACCGAGACAGCCCTCATCGCCACCACAGACGACATCAGGTGCCAACTAGACAACGGCGAAACATCAGCCCTCATCCTCCTGGACCTGTCAGCCGCCTTCGACACGGTCTGCCATCGCACTCTACAGACACGCCTCCTAGAAGCCGGAATCCACGAGAAGGCTCTTGACAGGACCACCTCCTTCCTCTCCGGCAGAACCCAGAGCGTCCGCCTCCCACCCTTCCGATCCGAAGACACCGACATCATCTGCGGCGTCCGCCAGGGCTCATCCCTCAGCCCAACGCTGTTCAATGTCTACATGCCCCCCCTCGCACAAGTGGCCCGCCATCACGACCTCAACATCATCTCCTACGCTGACAACACCCAGCTCATCCTCTCCCTCACCAAGGACCCACACACCGCCAAAACCAACCTCCACGAGGGAATGAAGGCCGTCGCCGATTGGATGAGGAGCAGCCGTCTGAAGCTGAACTCGGACAAGACGGAGCTCCTCATACTCGGACCCACTCCCTCATCCTGGGACGACTCTTGGTGGCCGACCACACTGGGAACAGCACCAACACCCACCGACCATGCACGCATTCTAGGATTCATCCTCGACTCCTCCCTCTCCATGTCTAAGCAGGTCAACGCCACCTCTTCCTCCTGCTACAACACCCTCTGCATGCTCCGCAGGATCTACAAGTGGATCGCGACCGAAACAAGAAGAACTGTGACACAGGCCCTCGTCAGCAGCAGACTGGACTACGGCAACGCACTCTACGCAGGAATCCCAGCCAAACACCTACGACAACTACAACGCATCCAAAACGCCTCCGCCCGACTGATCGTCAACGTCCCCCGCCGCAGCCACATCACCCCCCACCTGAGAGACCTACACTGGCTCCCCGTTGACAAGAGGATCACCTTCAAGCTCCTCACCCATGCACACAAAGCACTCCACAACACCGGACCAGTCTACCTGAACAGCAGACTCAGCTTCCACACCCCCACCCGCCAGCTCTGTTCCGCCAGCCTCGCCCTCGCTGCTGTCCCCCACATCCAATGAGCAACCTCCGGCGGCAGATCCTTCTCCTACCTCGCCACCAAGACCTGGAACACGCTCCCTACCCAAATACAGCAGACCCAAGACCTGCTCGCCTTCAGAAGACTCTTCAAGACCTGGCTCTTCGAGCAGTAGCAGAACTCCCCCTCCCCTCAGCGCCTTGGGACCCTCACGGGTAAGTAGCGCGCTTTACAAGTACTCTGATTGATTTATTGATTCCTCTATTGCTTGGCTGTCTGGGGAGAATTACTAAAAAAAGAAGGTGGGGGGGTCAAAGGGGAAAATTTAACGACCACGGTAGCTCAAACCCCTTTATCAAATTGAGAAACAAACAGGAATTACCTGGTCCAATCATTTGCCTACGTGCTGTGTCATGCCCAAAAGACCACTAAACCAACATGTCCTCGCAGTGATAATACTGGGTTCGAAAAATTCCCATCAGCCCACCATTATTGGCGGAGTGTCGTCATGTGGGATGCAGACCATGAACCTTAATCTCTCCCAATGCACCTGATGATGATGCGGAGATAGGTTCTGGAAGGTACTATTCTGAACCACAGTATTTCAAAGGTAGGACCGATGGAGTGCAGTGCTCGTGAAAAAGAAAACAAGTGTGAGTAAAATTGGCTCCTGTCTGGGGAGAATACCAATGGCAGTCTGTCAGTTACACATAGTCATGTGACCCAGGATACAAGCTGAAGGCCCAAACTGGTAGGTCAATAATGCCAACTTTCTAAAAGTGGGATCTTCAGAATCGTGATTAAAATCTGACCTTACTACTAGAGAATATTTTAAATTACAATTCCTTAGATCCAAACATGACATTTCTATCTTCTCTTAAAGAAAATTTACCACTTATTAAATGTAATCAGGGAACTCTGTCTTTTCCTGTGCGAGAGGTAGGCCTCACAGTAGTGAAAAACAAATTTGTGGGGATATGTAAAAAGAACATGTACAGTTTGGTAAATGCAATGCACCCTGCCCCACGGGCTCTTTAAGGCGTATCCTAGGGGTGACCTACATGTATTAAAAAGGGAATTTGGGGCTTGGCAAAATGGATATTTTACTAAGTCGAATTGGCAGTTTAAAACAGCACACATGCTTCAATGGCAGGCCTGAGACATGTTTAAAAGGGCTATTTGAGTGGGTGACATGTTGAGTGTTGTAGGCCCACTAGTAGCATATTTTATTATTTTTAGGCAAATGCATTCATTTACCACTCTAGTTTACCATTTTGACACCCTTTTGTGTTATCACATAGTGCAGTGACACAAGTTTACAATGATCACAATTGCATGGTTTCATAATGAAAATATAAAAACATTGTATTGAATTTTAAAATTATCAAAATAAGTCTCATCGTCACATGTTCAGCCTAGAAAAAAACAAGGCATATTTGCCAAATGCCATGAAATACAGGTTATAGCTTGCAACACTGGTGTCCTTACAAAAGTTATACCTTGCCCATCTTGTAAACTACCACAAACTGCTGATCAGTACATTTGCATCCATATGCTATATTGGACATTTTAAAGTTGTTACATATGGAGGACTTTAAAAACTCACCATTCCAGGAGTCCTTTTTCAGATATGCATAGCTTCTTTAATTGAGGGTCACACCAACCTTCTCAGGGAGGCCTAATATTTCTAGATGGGCCTTTAGTTCTACTTCAGCCCAGGCTGAAGTTTCCAAATCATTGCCCAAGAGGCACTCTCCAAGCAAGTTTGGGGACATTGCGAACCTTTTGGGGCCAGTGACACCTCCCCAGCTGAGACTGACTATTGCCATGGGATGATCTGCCCTACCACCATCAGTGTTGGTCACCTGGGACATGTATCCAGGTAAAAGCTGAAGTGGGAACACCAGTTTTCATGTCACCATGGTGACACTAGCTCCTGTGTTCCTACCGGCTACAGCTTTCTGACCATTGATCAGAGGCTCCTGTCTGTACTTCCCCAAAGTACTGGGAATTACAGTAAAGGTGGCGAACCCTGTGCCACCATCACAGACTAAGGTTGCCTGTGTAGGGGATATGGCTCAGCCAGTATCTGCCTCAGTACCCCATGAGAACCCAACTAAAGTTTTGGGTGTGGTACTACCACCTGGGGGACTACTACTGGGGGCACTAGGGGGGTGTTGTAGTAGTAGTAGTAGTAGTAGTAGCAGTCTCCTTATTTTTTTGTTTAAATCTGTTTTTATAGATGTTTTACATTCTCATGAAAGGCAACATTTGCATGTAAAGCTGTTCTCTACAGTAAAAGGCTAGGTTGTGATACATGTGTAACCATCTATCATCAGTATGACATACAATCTGTTTTGTATCAAGTACACAGCTTGTAATGTGTAGTTGTTTCTTTGAAAAAGCAAGGACAACATCTGGCCTCTGATCATCCTTACACACTATGCAGAGTTACGGCGAAATACAATAGAATGTAGGTGGGACAGTTATGGTATTTCGCAAAAGTCCTTCCAGTTCCTTCACTTTGGGCTTATGCACAGATGAGATAACCAATAACAAAAAAAAAATAACTGTGACCTGTACATATGATCTTTTCTCCTTTTTCCCCGCACATGTCTACATCATAATTTTGAATTAATCCAGCACTTGTCTTCTCCCGTCTGTGGTGTCCACGCCTGCGCAGGCACTTAATCGGCTCAAATTTGGTCCCTGAGTTCGCGCGCACCCTCTAGTGGTGTGTGTGGATCATGCCGCCAGTTCGCACTCCTCGGGATCAGGCTGTCCCTCAGACCCCCCCTCCTCGACTTGCTGCGGCACGTGTAGGAAGGTATCGCAGCAGACTGCTACGGGGTCTTTACACAGCCCCAGTGTTTCTTCACGTTTGATGGCCATGCTTTCCACTTTGGCCCATGCTAACTGTGAATGACGCCATGCTCGTGCATGGGGTGGGTCCTCAGCTTTCCACCACTTAGTTAGAAGCTGCTTAGCAACCACTATCTTCAAGTCTAGGAACCTGGATACTACCTTAGTGGCAGGGGTCCTCTTAAAGTGGTGCAGGAGATATACTGTCCATTCAAAGGGTAATTTGCGGCCTGTGCATGTGTGTAGCAGTCTACCTACTATGCGCCAGTATGTACTTATTCGAGGGCAGCTCCATAACATGTGCATCAGTTCAGCACACCTCGGACATGTCGCATCAATGCGGTTAAATTAGCGATTGATCATGGCGGGTGTAAAGTAGGCCCTGTGGATAATGTACAACTGTATTTGCCTGAACCTCTAATTTCTCTCTTAAGTATCCATTTCCACTCTTTATCTGCTAGCTGTCGCCCCAGGTCCAGCTCCCATTTACGTCGGAGCGGGTCTAGGCTGAATACCGCGTGGGTCTGGAGAGATGCTGCGAACCAGCATACAAGATGTCTTCCACGTCCCATGACATGTAGATACTGTATGGTGAGGTGGGGGCTCGGCTTGTTAGTCCTGTCCCCCCATCTGGCTGATAGTGTGGCTATCAGTGAGCGATGCATAAGGAAATGTCCCAGTGGGAGCCCCTCGTCATCTACTAGAGACATATATGATATGAGTGCACCATCTCAGTATAGATCCCCTAATATCTGGAGATCGGCCTCCAGACATTCCACAAGTGAATGAGACGTAAGTGCTGCGGGCCCGCTAGGAGACCCCTTCAGTAGTATTGCCGGTGCATAGGGAGTAACGCCTCTGGTGATATACAGACATCTACAGTAGCATTTGTATGCCACCGCTAGTAGCAATGGCATTGGCATTTCAGACTTAGTAGCAGGGTGAAAAAGCCTGAATATTTGCTCCAGTGAGTGGGGCGGGTTCGTGGCTGCTGTGTCCACATGATTCCCGGGATCACTGACAGAACATCGACAGTCAAAATATCGAGAGGACAAAATATCGAGGTAAAAATATCGACTGCAAGAATATCGACTTCCTATCTTCAAACAGGTAAGTACAAAAATATTGACTCCAAAATATCGAGTGTAAAAAATATAGACTGTCAAAATATCTAATTTTTTAAATGTCTTAAAAGTAAATTAAAAGTAATATAATAATACATTAAATCAATTTAAACATATTTAAAATACTGAAATAAACGTAAAATTGAGAAATTCTTAATGTAACTAAAAAAATATATACATTTTAAATACATATATATATATATATATACATATTATTTACAAAACATATACAATATTTTTACCGTAGGATAGCGAAAGGGTTAAATTTACTGTAACAACTCCAGTGAGTGCAACAGTAGGGAAAGCATTGGATAGCATAGGGGTAAACATTACTATTTCCACTCCAGCGAGTGCAACAGTAGGGAAAGCATTGGATAGAATAGGGGTAAAAATTACTATTCCCACTCCAGAGAGTGCAACAGTAGGGAAAGCGTTGGATAGCATAGGGGTAAAAATTACTATTCCAACTCAATGGAGTGCAACAGTAGGGAAAGTGTTGGATAGCGTAGGGGTAAAAATTACTATTTCAACTCCAGAGGCTGCAACAGTAGGGAAAGCGTTGGATAGCGTAGAGGTAAAAGTTACTATTCCCACTCCAGAGAGTGCAACAGTAGGGAAAGCGTTGAATAGCGTAGGGGTTTAAATTACAATTCCAACTCCAGTAAGTGTAACAGTAGGGTAAGCGTTGGATAGCGTAGGCGTAAAAATTACTATCCCAACTCCAGAGAGTGGAACAGTATGGAAAGCGTTGGATAGCGTAGGGGTAAAAATTACTATTCCCACTCCAGTGAGTGCAACAGTAGGGAAAGAGTTGGATAGCATAGGGGTAAAAATTACTATTCCCACTCCAGAGACTGGAACAGTAGGGAAAGCGTTGGATAGCGTAGGGGTAAAAATTACTATTCCCACTCCAGAGAGTGGAACAGTAGGGAAAGCGTTTAATAGTATAGGGGTAAAAATTACTATTCCCACTCCAGTGAGTGCAACAGTAGGGAAAGCGTTGGATAGTGTAGGGGTAAAAATTGCTATTCCAACTCCAGTGAGTGCAACAGTAGGGAAAGCGTTGGATAGCGTAGGGGTAAAATTACTATTCCAACTACAGTAAGTGAAATAGTAGGGCAAGTAAATACTTCTTATTTAAATATAAATAATATAAATAGTAACACCAATTACAAATTAATTAAAATATTTTACAATTGTGTTAAATATATTAAATAATCAATTTAAAATACAAATAAAAATTATTTAATAATAAAAATGACCTACTAATACTAATTATTTACCTATTAATAATAAAATAATTAACAATTTAAAAGTATTTAGAAAAATTAACTCAATAAATTTTGTATTCAAAAATGTAATTTTTTACAATTAAATTGCTTCATAAGCTATTCCCCTAAAAACCCACAACCCGCTACAGAAAATAAATTACTAACATTAAAATATTTATCAATTAATTAATTAAATGTAATTACCATTTATATTTTAATTAATTGCCAATCAATAATTAATTATCAATTAAGTCTAAATAAATACCCACAAATTAAATTACATATTTAATTAATTATAATGAAATTACTTCCCACCCTATTCCCCTATAAACCCACAACCGCTACAGAAAAAAAATGAATAACATTAACATATTTATCAATTAATCAATTAAAATTAATTACCGATTATATTTTAATTAATTGCTAATTTTTAGTTAATTAACAAATAATTCTAAATAAATACCATTAACTAAAATAACATATTTAATGTATTATAACTAAATTACTTCCCACCCTATTCCCCTATAAACCCACAACCCGTTACAAAAAATAAATTACTACAAATAAAATATTTATCAATTAATCAACTATAATTAATTAGCAATTATATTTTAATTAATTACCAATTAATACTAATTTAATAATTATTTCTAAGTAAATACCAATAAATAAAATAACATATTTAATTAATTATATTTAAATTACTTCCCACCCTATTCCCCTATAAACTCACAACCCGCTGCAATAAATAAATTACTAAAAATAAAATATTTATCAATTAATCAAGTAAAATTAATTAGCAATAATATTTAAAATAATTACCAATTAATAATAATTTACCATTTAATTCTAAATAAATACTAATAAATAAAATAACATATTTAATTAATTATAATTAAATTACTTCCCACTCTATTCCCCTATAAACCCACAACCCGCTACAATAAATAAATTACAAAAAATAAAATATTTATCAATTAATCAATTAAAATTAATTAGCAATTGTATTTTAATTAATTTACAATTAATAATAATTAAACAATTAATTCTAAATAAATACCATTAAATAAAATAACATATTTAATTAATTATAATGAAATTACTTCCCACCCTATTCCCCTATAAACCCACAACCTGCTACAGAATTATATTACACAAAAATTAAATATTAAAATTAACTTACCTAAAATTCGATATTTTTGTTGTCTATATTCTGTCTAGTCGATATTATGTCCATTCTATATTTTTGATTCGATATTATTGCTATTCTAGTAGATTTTAATTTTTTCTAGTCGATATTTTTGTAGTCTATATTATGTCTAGTCGATATTATGTCTATTCCATATTTTTAACTCAATATTATGTCTAGTCGCAATTAAAAACTCGATATTTTGACTAATTACCAATTTCTGTCTGCGAGCCAGCGGGCTATCCACTGTAGTGGGGCAGCTAAATAGTTAGTGAGAGGCTGGCTCAGTATATGAAGTACACTTATGTAAGTGGACACCTTGAACTGATCCAGACAACCCATATGGTGATATTAATGGTCTTAGACATCCTAGGAAAGCTTTCTAAGTGGTAGCTGTGGAGAGCAGCCTTCATGCTTAGTCCGGAAGGAGTTTGAAGCAGCTTGTTTTACCAGAACACAATCTTATAGGTATAGATTGCGTGAAAAAGAACCACACAGTGTATTATAAAAAAATATGTTTTCAATATAAGACACACACTAACATGTACAGACATCTCCTAGCCAGAAAAAAAACACAATGCATACAATACTTTAGAGTAGAAACTGGTAAGTAACACAGAATACACAGTGGTCACCAGGGGGGGAAACAAGCCATATACTAAAATAGTGGTATGCGAACCACGACACGAGTCAAGACAAATAGTCAGAGGACGTAGAAGTGTCAGGGACCCAAGATGACTATCTAGGAGCCCCAAGGAGGCCCTGTGCAGTGTAAGAACACAACCGCTTCTCTGTTGAAAATCAACTTGTAAGTCGCTGTTGCAATTTTAAAGAAGAAGGACCCTTCCCAGTGGACCCTGAAGAAACCCATTTGAAGACAGAAGGTTGGAGAGCCACCCCACCCGTGGATACCTTAGGAACCAGGATACCTGCGCAGGGGAGCCGGGTGCATAGGTGTGAAGTGACGTCAGAAACCGCTGTTGAATCCAATGGAGGATTTCAGGAAAGTGCCGCTGCTGGAGATGGTCAAAGTGTCCGGTGGAACCCAAAGGTGGATTCGAGTCGAGATGTACCTGGAAGCAGAGGGGACAGAGTATATGTCACTTGGTAGTGAACAGGAGGCACAGAAGATGAATGGCCACCGATGTCGGGTATTTTATAATCGTTGACAGTGTCCTTGGAGCTGCAGCTATGAGGACCAGACAACGATGTTTCTTGGTTTCTTCTGCTACAAGGAAGAGCTTGCGTGTTTTCTAGAAATGGCCACATATTACATTAAGTTAGTTTAAAATTTGCAGGGATGAGCTCAGACATGAGAAATGTATTGAGAAAAGGTGCTGAGTTTGTGTGGAGTCCAGATTGCGGGAGGGAATTTGTTGAACTGAAAGCAAACTGGCTCAGGCCTCGAAACTGAAATCACCACAAATGCCAGTCTCAAGGGACTGGGAGCAGTCCTGCAACAAAGTGGGTTTGAAGGAGAAAATACCATCATATTTATTTTAAGAAGCCTGACAATAAGTGATGAACTTAATATGAATGGGCTGAAACTACAAAGAACAAGGAGGTGTGGATTGTACAGAGTTCTGGTTGTTAAAGGACCAATCGATCTCCAACAATGGCCAGTAGTTGAGGACTACCAGATCGGTTCCCCTTATTAAGTTCGGAGACACATAATTGTAATTTAGTCCATCAATGCTATTACTACTGAAGATCACTGAGTGTAGAACCTTAGAGAGTTGTGGCCTATAAAGGTAAGAACTTGGAACTGTTAACAAAGGTGAACACATAGTAATTGACGAAAAAGTCACTCCTTCAAGGAGGTCAAGTAGAAATGTGAGAAGTCTTGCATAGTTGGATGATTATGTTGTTTGATTGCAGGAATTTTACATGTGTATTGTTTGATGTCAAAAAGCAGCTTGTTTATAGTGTAAATAGGTGGGGTTTATATTTATGCTGTTATGTTGTTAATCCCATTTCATAGTACAATGTTTAGTTCTTGCTTATTATGATAGTATAGCTTTTATATGAGAGGGAAGTGTGTGGTAACCGGGGTTTGACTTTACCTTATATGGAAAGTGAGCATGTTATTCAATAGAATTCTCATGTGGTAAGTTCCATGAGAATGTTGGTACCTGAACAGATAAGCCGGTGTCCTGACTTTTTAGGATGGCTGAAATGTCTCTCCTATACTGCATATCTTCATAGACCAACTACCTCCCACATTGGCAATTGCTGCGTTGATTACAAAACAGAGCTCACCATTTAAAAGATTATATATGATTATTGGATTTGCTGAAGCACTCTGTAGTAGTCTGAAATGTTGGTTGACTAAAAGTCAGTAGGACATTATATATAAAATCAAAGTTAGCACTAATCGTAGAGACTAACAAGTCGGTGTATGAATACCCCTCCACCTCAACTTTAGCCTTCTACTAATACGTGCTAAGTTTACGATTGCCTTTTAAGCAGGTGGTCCAGAACAAGATTGCAATTGACGTTTAAGCTAATTTAGATAGAGTTTAGTAATAAAATGTTCTAACGAGCCCCCAAAGTACTCTAACTAAATTTACATGTTTTGAAGAAATAATATAATAAATGGTAGTACCCTTGACCCAGCCTGTAAAAGTTTCAATCTGGTTTGACACCGCCTCAATATTTCTGCTGTATAATGAAGGCCAAATTCTTGAAGATACTCACACAATTTAATACCCCTTTGATCTACTTTCGGGATGTCCGCAACATTGTCTGCAATTTGAAAGAGGTCACTAAAAGTAACAATTTGACTGGTCCTATTCTGCTGCTGACAAACTGAGTTGTAGAAATTATTAAGAAAGAAATTAAATGTATTCGGAAGAACAATCCTGAGAATTTGAATTCCTGGTTGCTTTAAAAAGGGATTGGTATGACTTTATGCATCTTAGATATTCGAACCAAAGTTGGAGCCATCCCTAATTCTAGTTC
This sequence comes from Lissotriton vulgaris, assembly GCF_964263255.1. Lineage (NCBI taxonomy): Eukaryota > Metazoa > Chordata > Amphibia > Caudata > Salamandridae > Lissotriton > Lissotriton vulgaris. The sequence goes on from NC_141696.1 coordinate 784,409,897, forward strand.
CTGTTGATGGTAAGGCTAGAGTACAGAAACTTTAAAACCCATCTCAGGTGATACTATCCATCTCCTGCAGCATAACAATGTCAGATGTATCAATATATGCCGGCTAATCTGCATAAGATAGTTTTAAGTTAAGGTCCAAAATATCCCAGTTTAATAGATTAATCTCCAAATCATTCTTAATCATGGTAATATTGCTCAGATTCAACTGTGCCCCAATGATTTGAATTGCTCCTTAATGCCAGTATGGCCGACCTTCAGTCAATCTATTTATTGCAGATTAGCAAGCGGAGAAAAGCGGTTTGAAACAGGGATGCATTGATGTTCATGTAGACATGAATTATGAGCTATCCAAGGGCGCCGAACAATGGACCTAAACATTAAATGTCTGTAAAAGAAACCCAGCGGACGTAGGTTTATTTAGTGGTGCAGATTAATATTATGATGATTTTCCGAAATTAGATGGTGATCTAAATCAGGATGCTCACATTTAAATACCACACTGTGTCCCCTCAGTGTTTTTCTACTCAGGCCAAATCAGTCTACTCTTCTAACCAAACTTATATTGTTATAATCTGTAATGGTAAGGTTGAAATTTGTATGTTTGAATAATCAATAAAATACTTTATGTTTAATTTGGGCTATTGATTCTCTCACAAAAAGTGGTGTATGTGGGACATTTGACATAACCACCACATATGGACAACAATTTGGGGGAGATTAAACTGTTGTCTTGGGTATACATTTCTGGTCCCCTTGTATCAGGCCAATCAACGTGGTCTACCCTAGAGTTACCTCTATGGTCTGGGGAGTGAACTTCAAGTCCCCCTTACATGGCGGTAGCAGTGGCAGGGTTTGGAACAGCCTTTGTTACAGAACAAGGAAATGGACAATTTTCCTGATGAGCAGGTGTTTGTCCCTCACCAGGAAAACAAGGAGCTGGAGGCTCTGACATATTAATAGCAGACATCATTTCCTGATGGGAAGACTTTTCCAAAATGTTATTTTGAAGAGATTTTATTCTCTCAATCAGTGGTACTATAAGCCGCGGTCGGTAGTGAGAGTACTATACATGATTGGATGCTAACCCTGAATTTCTCAAGTGATGAAATCACAGATAACATCATTACATCCTTCTGAGCACTTAATAGAAGCATCTCAATAACTTTTCACAGAAAGTTCTGTGGAGCATCCGACTGGGTGCCCCTCTTGCCAGACAGAAAAATTCTATAAATTCGTCTCCTGTTGCCTAATCTTGCACAACTTTGCATTCGGGGCTGAGGCCTCACCCCTGAGAGAGGCCACGTCTGGAAGCTACGAGATCTGGAGAGCGAAGGGCACACATAACAGACACAATGATCAACTATTGTTAAGGTACTAATGATCACAACCTTAAGACAGTCATAAGCAACACATGTATTTCTTTGGTATGTTTAGCAAAAATAGCTGTTTACCCAAATGTAAGCCATACTTGGCTTGCAGTCGATGACATCTTGAGAGAGTACACACAAAGAATGAGGGAAACATAATTTCTTTTGACATACATCAGCTGTGCTCTCAATCCCTCGCTATCTGCTCCCGCCTTCTCTGCTGATGAATCTGAACCTTCCCCTTCTGTCCTACAGCTCAGTGTGTTTAACACACATGATGTGTGCTCTACAGACAGACTGCTTAAGTGGGAAGTCTCCTCACTTTCTGGAGGCTCTTCCTGCCACTTGGTACCAACCTCAGTAATTTGTAGACGCCCACAGCAGCCATGACCTGCCCCAATCCACTTGCAACACCCCCACTATTGAAAGTTAGCATTTATTGCCATTTATTTTTTAAAACCATGGGGCATATTAACAAGAAGATCATTAAAATTATCGCTGCCGCCAAATAGAAGAAATAGAAGGCCAGGTTAGATGTGCAGGACATCTAACCTGGGCTTCTATTGGAATTCTATAACGCATATTAGCAAGCCCATTATCGCCGTTTTAGCTGCAGTTTCATGCCGCTCATACGGCGATAATTTTAACGAGGTTCTTGCTAATATGCCCCTGTGTTCGTACATCGAGCACCCGGTTGCTTATAACATATTTTCCACTGGAGTTTAACTCTGCCTTGCCTTCAGGTAATGGCTATCTATGATGCCTGAAGATAAATTACAGACTTGTGGCATTTACTTCAGGATTATCTATGTGTGATTGTTCAACCTGCGGACATCATGTGCCATAGCATGCCACAAAGCTCCCACCTTCCAGCTAGTATACATCTAACATGAGTGCTGCGTGATGATGAGGCTTCTACCTGTGGGGCTTACTCTAGTACAAAGGCTTTCAACATTTTGACCCAAAATGATTCACCCCTACGAACTTGGGGGCATATTAGCAAGGGCCATATCACCACTTTAGCTGCACTATCAGCAAGCTGTCGCTAACAGCAGTTAGCAACAGCTTTTAGGTGATAGCGAGCGGTTTGAGGCCCTCTGCAGGATACATGCTTTTGTCCTTCGATAATGCACTCTAGAAGAGATCATATGGCATGTATTGGTGGCCAGTAAAGGTTAGGAATAGCACAATAGTTTTTGTTTTCCAAATATTCTCACCCATGAGAGTTGTCAAAGTCTTTCGCTATGCTGTCAAAACTGAGGATCATAGAATATGGAACTTGAATAGGGTGGTGAAGCTTTCGGGTAAAGATGCTTTTGATGGGAGCAGTATGAAAAGGAATGTATGACATGAATAAAAAAGGATGCGTTGTGAAGCTGACTCCATGCTTTCATTGAGGAGGAGTTGTAAAACATCTAAGAAACCATCTAGTCTCAAAACCTTTTTGGGTCCATTAGGATGTCGGTCGGACCGACTGAGCTCCAGAAAGTGGTCCCGACCACATGATTACGATGTAACCTCACACTGTGAAGTCGCATACTCCCATATACCTATGGGAGCTTGTGTTATGGCCATAAACCAGCTGTAGCACAAGCTCCCATAGATAAATTGGAGTTTGTGTAAATCCCTGCTTCCTGTGGCAGGCACTTCAAGGTGCCTGCCACACAGTGCAAGGATTTACAGAAGGCACCATAGGTGCCCCCCATGCTCACAACCATAGGTCGCGGAGGCAGAGGGGCCCTTATAGGGGCCCTTAAAGCCGCTTTCCAACAGACTTTCCATGTCAGAAAGACCGGCACAGAGAAGCTGTTGGAAAACAACACCGTAATCCCAATGGTGATAACGCCTTCCTATTGGGATTGTGGGCCGGTCTCCGATTGGCCGATGGGCTCCTTGAGCCAGTTGGAAACCAGCCGGAAGGACTGGCCGGTTTCAATTCTAACCGCCTAGATTGTAATTAGTAACCAAAGAGTGAGCAACCCAATATACCCTTGAGGGTTTGAGCAAAAGATATGATAGGGTATAAGTAACCTCAAGGGATTTTGTTATTATATATTTCTAACAGAATTACAAACAATACTTGGTGGCCCTATACACATGAGACCGATAGTGCAAAGCAACAGTCAGCAAATGTTCAATCAATATACATAAGTCACTTCAAGTGATCCAATATAGAAGAGAGGAGAAGGTGTGTATGAAAAAATATAGTATTTAATACTCAAAGATCGATTTGAGACAAGGGTACAGAATAAATAACAATGTTATAGGAAGAATATTTCAGATGTAGTAATCAAACAAAGCCTCTCTATAATAATTGTATGCGCTTATCTGCCTGTTCACAGTTGATTTGTTGATTAAGCAGACAAAGCGTATATGTCAACGTTTCGGTCTCTAATCTTGAATTGATGAAACCATCCTCAGGTCATGTAAGTCATATCTTGAAAACCCTAAAAAACAGAGTTATAATTAAAAAACAATCTCATTCCCCTACACTGGGACAGAAAGTAATATATACATATCACACCAAACCTCTCTATAGCATAACACAGTAATTACATGTCTAACTCAACTCAAATGTACATTTAAGACTTCAAAAGAACACTTAATTCAAATTTACATTAAGGCTTCAATTGACCACTGTTCAATGTGACATGATTTCAAAGACCTGTACATACAATCACATATTTACATCACATACTAGGTATATACATCCTGGCCATCATTTATGGAAGGCCCTATTTTAATACTCACATATCTGAACATTGTTTTCAAAAGCAGTGTCTACTCATCTTGTGGACACTAGTAAATTGTATACTACAGCATAATCAGTTTTCTCTTACTAAATTGATGACCCACTGGAATTCATTTAGCTGATATTAATTAGGATAGCGTGCATCTCAAGGGCATAGTTATTGATCTTCCATTTAATGTAATTTTGAACTACACACTATATGTATAATCAATGACCGTCATCCTGACAATTTTTGCAAAAGGCTAGATAACACAAATGAGCCTATACCATGTACTAGTCTATATACAGAGGTGGGTGTATACAGGCACCCATCCTGCTGGAATAGACCTCAATTGACTGACTTTACAAGAGATAGCGACACTCATAGTTATTAGTTGTTCTTCTATTTAGACTAGCATTGGAATAAAGCCTGTGCATTATAATCAAACATTTGAAGCCACTCTTTGCATTTAAAAGAGGTACAAATTTACAGGACCGCCTAGTCCACGCTTATGGCAATAAGAAAGATCATAATGTAGTCGATAATATGAGACAACTTATCCCTATTATTGGACACCTCAAGTTTAATTTAATTTAAAAAGTATTTGTTGAGCGCAACGTTCACCATGCGGTTTCTTGGCGCTATGGAGGCAAACATTAGCAGTGACACAAACAAGACAGAGATGACAGGGAGGGGAAGGAATTACATTGGGAAAGCTTGGGTAAAAAGAAAAGTCTTGAGCTCTTTTCGGAAGGCAGGGTAGTGAGTAGCCGAACGTAAATGGTCAGGAAGGGAGTTCCAAAAGGAGGGTGCCAAAACAGAAAAATTGGATCCACCCCATTTCTTACGTCTGTATCTGGGGACTTGTAGGAGTGATTGGGAAGATGACCGCAACTCGCGAACAGGGGTGTATTCTTTGAGTAGAGAAGAAATGAAGGCCGGAGCAGTCCCTTGGCGTGCCTGGAAGACCATGCAGCCAGTCTTAAATAAGGTTCGCTCCTTTACAGGCAGCCAGTGCAGTGCTTTCAGCAGGGGGGTGGAATGATGGAAACAAGAAAGTCCGTGGATCAATCTGGCCGCCTGGTTTTGAACCAGCTGGAGCTTCTGGAGACTGTAAGCCGGGATGCCGTTGTAGAGGGCATTGGCGTAGTCCAGCCGGGAAACAACCAGGGCGGACATGATTAACCTGAGGGCAGAAGGAGAAAAGAAACGGGAGACAGAGCGGATGGTGCGGAGAACAAGAAAGCAAGAAGATACAACAGAACTGTTTTGTGAGTGGAGGTTGAGATGGTTATTGAGTTTGATACCCAGGGTTTTAACTGAGGAAGAGGGTGTGGGAGGGGGTCCCAAAGAGGAGGGCCAGAAGAGGGAGTTCCAGGGACTGGATGAACCACCTGTAAGGAGCAACTCTGTTTTATCAGGATTCAACTTCAGATGATTGTGGTTCATCCAGTCCCTGATAAAAATCATAATAGACTGAAAGTTAGAGATAGAATGAGGAGAAGAGGAAAGGTTGAAGATAAGCTGGAGGTCATCTGCGTAGTTAAACACAGTGACCTCCAGCTGTTGAAGGGCAAAAATCAAAGGATAGATATAGAGATTGATTAGGAGGGGAGAAAGGGAAGAGCCCTGAGGGACACCACAAGTGAGTTGGAGTTGAGTGGCCGAGAAATCCCCCAGCCGAACCGCCTGGGTACGGTCCCTCAGGAAGGACGCTAACCACACCAGGGCTGGGCCCTCGACCCCCGCCGCTCCGACACGGGACAGTAGGATGGTATGGTCAACCGTGTCGAAGGCGGCGGAGAGGTCGAGGAGCACCAAGGCCTGGTTGTTGTCATGGTCCATGCCCTCCCTGAGATGGTTCAGGACCGACACCACGACGGACTCGGTGGAGTGCCTAGGCCGAAAGCCCGCCTGGCTGGACGCAAGGCCACCATTTGCTTCCACATGGGCACTGAGGACTGATGTAACGTGTCGCTCTAGTACCTTGCCCAGATAGGGCAGGAGGGAAATGGGGCGGTAGTTGGCTGGGATAGAAGGGTCCAGCCCAGGCTTCTTAAGAATAGGGACTACGGTGGCAGATTTCAAGGCTGGAATTACTACACCCTGAGCCAGCGAGCTGTTAAGAAGGGATAAAGGTGGTTTGGGGCAGACCGAGTAGATTTGTTGGAGGATATAGGCAGGGCAGGTATCCGCCGGGGAACCAGATTTTATTTTGGGGAGTGTTGCAAGGAATGCCTCCTCAGTGAGCGGAGGGAAGGAGGAAAGAAAGCAATGAACAGTCGGAGGAGTAGGCTCCACAAAAGCGTGGGAAGGAGGTGGGATGTTAGCTCTGATATTGACAATTTTTTCCAAAAAATAGATGTTCAATGAATCGCAGAGGGACTGGGAAGGGGGAGGTTTGGGGGAAGCTCTGTCTGAATACGCCAGGTCCTGGACAATGGAGAAGATCTCCCTGGACTTGTTCTCTGCTGCCAATATTTTCGCTGAGAAATGAGCTGTTTTGGCGCTCAATATAGCTTTTTTATAGTCATTCAGCAAAAATAAATAGGACTTTTTTAATAAGGGGCAGTAGTCCATTCTCCAGTGCCTTTCTGCACGCCGAAGTGTAGCACTATTATGTTTCTGGACGACACCTTAGGTCCCCAGTAAACTAAAACTCGCTGTGTGGTACAATAATTGCCAATTCCAAGATGGCGGCCACATTCTCTCTATCCGAGTGATAGGCATTTCAGTAAATCGCTAGTCCGGTTTTGATCTCCAAACGATGGGCTTTATAACCAAGGCGAGTGGCTGCTTCCAATTCCTGCTTCACTTTGGTTGCATGCGGTTATACTGACGGTTGGAAGAGTTTCCATTCAGGTGAGAGCTTGAAATGTAACTAGGTTAAACTGAGCGTCATGCACGCTGTAACAGATTTCTTACAGATTTCTGTTGCTTTTTAATTTACAGATTCTTCGTCTCCCACAAGCATTCAAATTAAAGTGGAAGACGCTCTGCGACATCTTTTTGCACAGTAGGTATTAACTCACTGAAGTGGTAGTTTTTAGATTCCCCTGTCCGTATATTATAAAAAGTGTTGACCTAGTCGTATTCGATTTTCATACAGGTCAATATTTAAAAATTATCCATTCTAAACCTTGTGGGTACCAAGACTCCAACCTACTGAAATAATTCAAGCTGAAGATTCCCTGTGATATTTGTTGCACAGTAGGTACCAAAGAAATCAAGTAGACTTTACTTCCCAAATGCCTTTAAATGCTTAATAGAACTTACTGAGTCACTTAATTTCTATACAGGGCATCTTCTATCGCCTTTTTAAACATCAATATATTACCTTTGAAGGCTGCAAGACTTCAGTCTACCAGGTATATTTACTGAAATGCTTGAATATAATGCACAGGCTTTATTCCAATGCTAGTCCAAATAGAAGAACAACTAATAACTATGAGTGTCGCTATCTCTTGTAAAGTCAGTCAATTGAGGTCTATTCCAGCAGGATGGGTGCCTGTATACACCCACCTCTGTATGTAGACTAGTACATGGTATAGGCTCATTTGTGTTACCTAGCCTTTTGCAAAAATTGTCAGGATGACGGTCATTTATTATAAATATAGTGTGTAGTTCAAAATTACATTAAATGGAAGATCAATGACTGTGCCCTTGAGATGCACGCTATCCTAATTAACATCAGCTAAATTAATTCCAGTGGGTCATCAATTTAGTAAGAGAAAACTGATTATGCTGTAGTATACAATTTACTAGTGTCCTCAAGATGAGTAGACACTCCTATTGAAAACAATGTTCAGATATGTGAGTATTAAAATAGGGCCTTCCATAAATGATGGCCGGGATGTATATACCTAGTATGTGATGTAAATGTGTGATTGTATGTACAGGTCTTTGAAATCATGTCACATTGTACAGTGGTCAATTGAAGCCTGAATATAAATTTGAATTAAGTGTTCTTTTGAAGTCTTAAATGTACATTTGAATTGAGTTAGACATGTAATTACTGTGTTATGCTATAGAGAGGTTTGGTGTGATATGTATATATTACTTTCTGTCCAAGTGTAGGGGAATGAGATTGTTTTTTAATTATAACTCTGTTTTTTAGGGTTTTCAAGATATGACTTACATGTCCTGAGGATGGTTTCATCAATTCAAGATTGGAGACCGAAACGTCAACATATACGCTTTGTCTGCTTAATCATCAAATCAACTGTGAACAGGCAGATAAGCGCATACAATTGTTATAGAGAGGCTTTGTTTGATTGCTACATCTGAAATATTCTTCCTATAACATTGTTATTTATTCTGTACCCTTGTCTCAAATCGATCTTTGAGTATTAAATACCATATTTTTCATACACACCTTCTCCTCTCTTCTATATTGGATCACTTGAAGTGACTTATGTATATTGATTGAACATTTGCTGACTGTTGCTTTGCACTATCGGTCTCATGTGTATAGGGCCGCCAAGTATTGTTTGTAATTCTGTTAGAAATATATAATAACAAAATCCCTTGAAGGTACTTATACCCTATCATAGATTGTAATTAGGCGGTCGGAATTGAAACTGTCTATGTGCGGTCAGAAGCTTTCTGACCAACATCGTAATCGGACCCTTAGTGTGAAATGTGGACTGTAACTTATACATGTTGTTGTCTTGTTATTGTAATATATGTCTTTTAGAACTTTGTACAATGTTTGGTCATGTGTAAAATTTCCATAAATTAGAGAAGAAATTCAGTTAATGTTGGGAAATACCAGGAAAGGAGACACTCTTGTATGGCTGAGGTGTATTACCCTGGATTACCAATAAACACTATAACTTCTGTTAGAACGAGGCACTCTGCTTCTTCATTACATTCTGCTATAGTATTGTAGTATACCTCTTTCTACCTCTGAAACAGTACCAGGGCTGGACTGGGAACAGCAACCAGCCTTGGTGATTGCTGCCCGACAGTGCCTTGGAGTCGGAGGGGGGGTGGTGGGGGATAACGAAACACAACACTCCCGCTTTTGTTACAGGGGGCCGATATTGCAGCACTGCTGCAAAACTTGCACCCTGTAAGAAAGCCGGCCCCCATGGGCACAAAACCGACCCCCACCATTCTGGACCACTGGGAAAATGCCTGGTGCCCACTACCGCCAGTCCAGCCCTGAACACTACCCTTCCCAGCTGGAGTAAAATATGTGTCAAGGTGAATTAGTGTCAGGGTGGAGGAAAAGTGATTTAAGTTCAGTGAATGCCAGTGAATGCCAAAAATCTAATAGCATGTGAGTTATTTGGCAATGTCAGAGTTTCTGGTGTTTGTTACTTTTGGGTAACCAGACAATGTTTGTGGTCCATATGTACCCAATGATTGCAAAGGGGGATAGCAAGCAATTCTGTCCTTGCCAAAATGATATGCCAGAGCACAAAGTTCCAGCTACCCAACTCATTTAGATTAGCTCTCTTCTTTATTCTTTAGATTCGACCTTACCTCTGCAGCTCGAACCTTGCTTCTCCCCCTGACTCTTGGGACAGGGTTATTCTTTGTGCTCCTTTTCAAGGGATAATAATGTTGCCTCCGTATCCTCCAATCTATGATCAAATGCTTTCATAGACTCTTGCATCACAATCACATTGAAGTTCTTTTGTCTGACTTTAGCCTGTAATCCCCAATGCAAGGAACATTGAAACCTCAACTTCTTGTGTAAAATTCTTTTGTCACTGGATGTACTGTTTTCTGTTTCAGCTAGGTACTCCACACGAGTTGTGAAGTCATCTCAGAGAACAACAGAGTACAACTTCTATGACACCTTCAAAACCAGCTCTGTTTTTTCATAAGTGACATATCGGCAATTATATCTCTAGGATATTTGTCATCGCCCAGTATCCTCGGACCAACTCTAACAACCCACACCTCCTTAAGCGCCTTGAGACCCTCTGGGTATGTAGTGCGCTATATAAATCCTTTTGACTTGACTTGACTTGACTTGATCTATTTACTTGAGCCCAAGCACCTAAACAATCATCAGTTTCTACATACTCTGCCATGTTGGACCCTTTAGCTTCCTCTGTAACGTGATGGACTTTTACATCCATCCTCACATTTCAGATGCACGGAAAGTACAGAGGCATCCTCTTCCCAGAATCTCTTCTCGTTCAATTTCCCAATGGAAGTCACCTTTTATAGCTTTTCATTGAGATCCAGAAGACTGCCACCTATCTGGTTACACCTGTCCTCAAAGTTGATAAGGCCCTTGAGAAACATGTCTGCATTTGTCATACCTCTTGTTTGAAATTCACAATTTCAAGCCCCTCTCACAGTGGATACATTGTTCTTTCCATCTGCATTGCTGTATGCATATCTTGGGTGTCAGGATCTGTTAAGAAAGACCATCCTTTCAATTGGTGTTCCTCCAAATGCTTTGCCTGTGTAGCTGACCAGGGCAGTGTTGGCATTAGGAGGCCCTTTACCTCTGCTAACCAGCGGCAAAGTGTTGTTGCTCTTCCCTTTAAAGATGGAAAAATTGGCAAATGCATAATTGGCCCAATTAATTTACTTATAAGTCCTTAGTATATGATACTATTTGTACCGAGGGCCTCTATATGAATACTACTAGTAGGCTCAGCACTCATTGCTCCTCACAGTAAAGTAGCTCCTAAAAAGAATTCTCAGGCCTACCATTGCAGCCTGTGGGGAAGTTTTAAACTGCAATTTCAATTTAGCAAATAACCCCATTGCGTACTCCAAAATGTCATTTTTTATACTTGTTCGTCACCGTTAAGGTAGGCCATCAAAGCTCATAAGTTATGGTTTGTAAAACGTTGGTCAAAAATATTTAATGTTTTATGTATCTTGGCTTTAAAAACTCCCAAAATCAATTTTCACTGCAGCAAGACTGACCTCCCATATATCATCTCTAGATTACCTTATTATGTTTAATAACTGCTAAAATCAAGTTGGGAACAGCTAGAAACTGTTCGTTTTAATGTTAAATCCCCTTTAATGGTAAAGTCAGCTTTTAAATTATTATTTTGGAAATTCCACTTTTAGAAAGTTTGCATTTCCCTGCCTAAAGTTTGTGGGGCCTTTATGTGACTAGCCAGTGCCTTTTTACAGTATCTAACCTTCACTTCTTTATCAGAATGTTCCAATCCTTATGTATGCATTAGTATGAAATGGTGTATCCTCTGACATAGCAATCACATGGGAAATGCTTTAATGTGAAGTAATATATCTGTAGGTAGGGGGAACATTTTGCAGGGAATATGTGTCAGGATCTCTATAGCGATTAAAAGTTATTGTAATCTATTTTAAATGCTTTTCTTAATGTATATCTGATTGTTTTTATATGTTATGCTTTTGATGGTATGTATATTAAGATGGATTTTATGTGCTGTGCACGTTATGATTCAGTTGTTATGGACTATGGTCTCAAATAAAAACAATTATGATGATGATGTTATACCATTCACGTTTTCTTGCACTCAATGTAACACACAGCATGGACCACTGGGTCAGCCTACTTTAGCCATTGGCAAATGTTACTGAAAGTGATGGCATTCTGCTCTTTCACAGGAAACAGATCCACTCACAAAGACTACACTATTGTGTAACATGCAATTTTTTATACCTAAAAATGTGCTTTTAGACTTTTAAAAAATATATATTTCTAGGGCCAGGTAGTTTCCGCACCAGTCACGTTTTACAAAAACCATGATAAAAGAAAGCAAGCATTGAAAGATACAAATGGCCGATACCATCACCAGACCTATTGGCTTTGCCAATGCTTGCTAAAAAATGATACAGTGTTGCACTGCAGTCGCTATCGAAAAAACATATTGGAAAATAATTCAATCTCATTATTTTCTGCAGAAGACCCACATCTGTTTTTCAAGTACATATTTAGACTAATTTCAGGATTATGAAAGTGGAGTAATTATACAGATTGCACTTATTGTCACGGTGTCCCCAGGCAGCAATCAATTCCAAGTAATATCTTAAACACTTGTGGGATTTTTTCGCAGATTGTTTGAGTTATTAAAAGCAATTACAAGCAAAGAATGGAAATTGCTCTGGAGAGACGCAGGACTGGTATCTGGCAATATAATGTAGTTTTTTGTACTTGAAAAAAAGACATTTATAACACATTTATTTATATAAAGATATCACTAGCACGGAAAGTCGAGTGGATCAGTGAACATTGCAGCAGACGCAAGAAGGAATTTAAATTGAAATAAAATAATTGCATATTATTTTGTGCTGAGTGGTGAATTTCTCCAGGGCTTGCCCACTGAGCCGGTAGTCAATACAGTATGTTTTAAATAAAATGTTCGTGTGCTGAAAGAATTTCGGAAAGAAAAACAAAAGCTACTGTAACCACTAGTGTATAATACATTAAAAGCTAGCAGCCGTGTCTAAAAAGCAGGGCTGTAATGCGTTACATGTGCAATATGTGATGGATACTGCTGTGGCTTGACATTCCAATACCTAAAAATTACATTCCGCATATTGAATATATGTAACATAACAGAATCATGGAAAGTATGTTACTCTCCCAGGGCTTCAATATATAAACGAAACAAGGGAGGGATACACTATTCATTTTAAAATAAGACACATATCATACTTTCCAACTTTGACGGTATATTGGCACATGTCCTTACATTCTCCCGCTAGGCTCAAAGGGAGTCGACGTATTTTTGTTAATTTGATATAAGATGCTGAAGAAAAACATTGAACATGGACCTTTCAGAGCTTTGCCAACATAGCAGGGGGAGTGCGTGCTGCTGCCATGCAGATTTCCTTTTTATTTTAGAAAGTGGTACAATTACATTTAGGACAAAGTGAAGCAGAACAACTCCTTCTTCTGGAAGGCTCAGTAAAACTAGAACAAATAATGCACGTTATTCAATATTACTTAGAAGGATGCAAGCTGTGAAATGATTATTCCTACAAAGAAACAACTAAAATGCATGTATAAACCAAGAGACTAATTTAAGCTCATTTAAATGTTGCAGATATATTCTGCATTCAATAATAATATTTAGAAAGATTACAAATTCATCAATATACAATCATAACAGAAACGTTCACCTCAATTATTTAAAATCTCAAACTCTGAAAAATGTGTTTAAAAATTACTTTTATTACGAGCAAGGCCTTTTTACTGCGAGCAACTGTTCGAGGCTAGAGCTCGCCATCATACATAAAGTGCATTCTTGTTCTAAGTGACACATGCTTTACTCATTATACCTATTGTTCGTTACTTTGCATTTGTTCATTTTTTTCATTGTAGTCTGTCAGCGACTGGTTAATTTTTGCATAACTTTCTGTCAATAAATAGGAAATTACTTTTCCTGCACTGCATTGCTGATTGTCAGGTTTGTTTAGCTGAACTTTGCTGGAAGCCTTCCTGAGAAATCTGTAGGGAGTACAAAAATGTGTGGATGGAAAAGTCCTCCGAAGATAACATAACAGAACACATATATCCTTATGTCTCAAAAGGCTCCACTTGTATGTAATTTCCACAATTTAGCAATCGTGAGTTTATGGGAAGAGTTATCATTATTTCTTGTAAGAGTTTTTTGTTTGTACTTGTATAGCGCACAGCTACCCGCAGTGGGTTTCCTGGCGCTTGTACGAATACCACAAGGGAACCCTTCCTGGCTTTCCCTGTGAAGTGTCCACTCCTGGGCACCCACATGGTGCAGACCAGGCATCCCTCGCGTTGTGGGGGCTGTTGTGGAGACTAAGCAAGCTATTGCCCAGAGTTGCAGCGTGGGACCCATGATCAGAATTGGCACTGAGGCGAGAAAATCCGGTCAGGGGAATTAATGAGCACGAGACCCGCCGGGGCAGGAATTGAACCCTGGTCCCTGGTCAGAGCTCTGCATCGAGGTCTGCCTGCTCTAACCATTGAGCCACACTTCTCCCCTAGTGTGGCTCAATGGTTAGCAACTATAATTTTTTCTTTGTTGTCTAAAATCTAAATTGTAAAAAGGTTTTTTCCCTTGGCGGACAGACTAAAGATTCACAAGCTTGCTAGTTGTCTAGGTTCCCCAAACATGGACAGTGGGTTCTACACAATGTGATACACCAACACAACGATAATATGGCTCACTATTTATTTTTTGAAAAAAAATATATTTTTGTTATAGATATTACACTTCTTAAAAACAACACATTGTGCACTTGCATTAAAACACATTACAATTTCATTAACACATTTTTGTACACATCATGCTTAAAAACACATTAACTAACAATCATTTCTTATCATCATAAATTGGCTAAACAAAGAAATAACAGAGGGGGAGAGACATACAAAGACATTCCTTATTAGTCATCAAATTTGTACATCTGAGAACCTAACATTCAAAAATTCTAAACCTGGACCCGCTCAATATCTTGTCTACAGGGTATATTCGGTCTCTTGATTATGCAGAGGTGGCGTAGACGCGGTTTGATGGCTTCTATTGATAATCTACCATCTTTATCAAGACTAAATATTCAGTCTCTCCTGCTTCTGGGCACTGGTTGTTTGGTTAAAATCTAAATTGTCCAGAATAGAAATAGAGCGCCAGATTTATCAAGGATTTGTATCACCCTTGCGCCACGTAAGGGGGCGCAAGAGCGACGTAAAACCTAAGTGAGATTTATCAAGCAACGCAAGACCACCATGCGTGTACCTGCATGGCTTGATGAATCTGGAGTAACGCATGGCAGTGCAAATCACTGCCTGTCAGTACTCTGCCCCAGGGAGGCATTTAATGGAGGGAGCATGGGTGTTCCAACGCATTCACCCATGGATTTTGGTGCATTTCCAGATTTACCATGAGTGGTAGACCTGGGAATGTGTCAAAATGCTATGCCTCCCAGGTGATGTGTAAAGAGAAGAAATAACTTTGTATTACCTCATTTTTCCCTCTTTCTATGTGTATTGCATTCTACAGCTTGTATTGTTTCTCATCCTCGGCTCCACCCCCTCAGCTTGGGAGGACTCCTGGTGGCCGACTATGCTTGGAACAGCACCGACACCCACCAACCACGCACGCAACCTGAGTTTCATCCTCCACTCTTCCCTCTCCATGTTGAAGCAGGTCAATGCCGTCACCTCCTTCTGCTACAACACCCTCCGCATGCTCCGCAGGATCTACAAGTGGATCCCCACAGAAACAAGAAGAACAGTGACCCAGGCCCTCGCCAGCAGCAGGCTAAACTACGCCAACACACTCTATGCAGGTATCCAGGCCAAACACCTACGACAATTGCAACACGACGACTGGTCCTCAACGTCCCTCGCAGCAGCCACATCACCCCCCACCTGAGAGACCTACACTGGCTCCTCGTCGCAAAGAGGATCACCTTCAAACTACTCACCCACGCGTACAAAGCCCTCCACAACACAGGATCAGCCTACCTCAACAGCCGTCTCAGCTTCTATACCCCCACCTGCCAGCTCCGCTACACCAGCCTCAACCTCGCTGCTGTCCCCCGCATCCAAGGAACGACCACTGGTGGAAGATCTTTATCCTCCCTCGCCACCAAGACCTGGAGCACCCTCCCCACCCACCTGTGGCAGGACCTGCTCACCTTCAGAAGAATCCGCAAGACCTGGCTCTTTGAGCAGTAGCAACCCCCCCAGCTCCATGAGACCCTCACGGGTAAGTAGTGCGCTCTACAAATGCATTGATTGATTGATTGATTGATTGATTGAGGGTTTGTGTTTAGAGCCTGTTGTGAAAGCAGGATGCTTCTAATGCACATTCCTTCTTTTCATTTTTGTGTAAATTCTTTTGGAGTTTTTTGCTTTGTTGCTTTTTTTTGACTGCTACTACTTCACAACATACCAGATTCTCCAGTCAAAACTGTCTGTATTAGGTTACCCACTTTTTACTTTTTTAATTTCTCTCCTTCTTTCTTCTCTAATGTATTTCATATCTTTGTTTCTTTGTTTTTTTCTCTTTCTTTCTTTCTTTGTTTGTGTGTTTGTTTGTTTCTCTTTCTTTCCTTCTTTCTTCTTCTATCTCTCTCTTTCCTTCCCTTTTTCTTTCATTTTTGCTTTCTTTCATTCTTTTTCACTTTTCTATTTCTTTCATTGTTATTTTTTCCTTCTTTCTTGTTTCTCTTTTTTCAGTATTGCCTTCTTCCATTCCTTCTATATCTTTTCTTCTATCTTTTTTCACTTTCTCTCTCTCTTTTCTTCCTTCTCTTTCCTTCTTTCTTTCTTTTGCTTCCTTTTTCCTTTCCTCATTTTTTTCCTTCTTTCCTGTTTTCTTTAGTTGTGTACTTTCCATCTAATCTGTAGGATCTGTATATTTGTTGGACAACATATACCTTGGGTGAGGTGCCTAGACTGATCCCAAGCACTCCCTCATGACATGTTGGCCTAGAGACTAGCTAGCTCACAGTGCCCCATACTCCCTCCTAACCCTACCAGGGAGTGAATGGTTTCTGGAAACCACTAAACATGACAACCCAGACCCCTCAGGGATCATGGTAACAGATAAGAACCTCTTGCTCAGTCATTTGTGCTCTTTTGGCATAGAGAAATCTACAGAGGATACACAATGGGACGTTTTCAATATATTTTTTAAGCCTACGTTATTCTTGAATAGAATACATGTGCTGCGATAATCAGTAGACAAAAGCATATGAAAGTGATTACAAGCACCAAAGAGTAAATAGTAGATACAGTTCTACCATAGTGCTAAAACAGTGTATATATGCAGGATTATAAAACGAGGTAGTAATGAGGCATACTCCTACCATGCAAACCCTACCTTGTGTGTACAGAGAGTATATATAGGTCTGAAGCCAAGAAACACCCCAAGGGACGATCCAACCACATTACCTGACGGGAGAGAATGTAGGACCCGTCTTGGTCACAAACTGGACACTGGACATGTCAGACCACTGTGTGGTGAAGCCTCAGCATGAAGGGACTCTCTGTGTCAGCTGAAGTGCTGCCTCCGCTAATCCTATGAAATGCTGAATATTTATAAAGGAAAGCATCCTTGTGATTTTAGTGTAGAGTAGCAATGTTATGGATATGTAGATAGCCCTGTCTCCCCGTGGATGAAAAAGGAACAATCTTTGCACATGCGTGCATAACTTGTTTTTGGTGTTCGAGGCATCGTGCTAATGTTATGGGAAGCCAGAAGTGTAAACGGAAGTAGTTTCAGCTAAACAAATCCAACATTGTCACGCATGCGCACAT
The DNA here is from genome assembly GCF_964263255.1 of Lissotriton vulgaris. NCBI lineage: Eukaryota > Metazoa > Chordata > Amphibia > Caudata > Salamandridae > Lissotriton > Lissotriton vulgaris. The sequence goes on from NC_141696.1 coordinate 784,427,215, forward strand.
GTGCAAACGGTCACTGCAATAATTTTGTGAAAAAGAGGACAATGTAGAAATGAGTAAGCATGGGCGAATTTTGCGAATTCGCGATCCGCGAATGTGCAGATTTGCAAATTTGCAATCTGCAAAATTCACGAATTTCGCTCGAATGTGCTGATTTTTACATTTTTGCGTGTTTGCGGGCGCTGTGCGTGTTCGTGGGTGTTCGCGGGGCGCTTTGCGTGTTCGCGGGTTTTTTTTTTTTGCCTTGTTAATCACTGCCACCCTCTCGTTTTTTATGCCCTTCGACCCTCTGTACCACTCGTTTCTGTGCCCTTCTGCCCTCTGCCCCACTCATTTTTTGTCCCCTTCTGTCCTCTGTCCCACTTTTGTCCCCTTCTGCCCTCAGCCCCACTTTGAATGGTGCCTGCAAGCTGCCAGCGCCATTCTAAAATAGCTACAAAGACCTTCAACAGGAAGCACTAATAGATAACGTAAAGCAGGTGCTCGAGTTGAAGGTCAAATTAAATTACATAATCATTAATCACCCCAAGTTTGTGGTGATTAATGATTGTGTAACTAAATTTGAGCTTCACCTCGAGCACCTGCTTTACTTTATCTATTAGAGCTTCCTGTTGAAGCTGACTTTTGTAACTATTTTAGAATGGCTCTGTCAGCTTGCCGGCACCATTCTAAAAGAGTTACAAGAGTCAGCTTGACCTTTTGACCCAATCCGTTCCGCTCGCGGATTTTGTGGGAAATTCGCGAATCTCGCAGATTGCGAATTTACCGAAAATCCGTAAAATCCGCGAGCGGAAAGGATTTTCCGCCCATGCTTAGAAATGAGCAGCTTCGCTACATGGGACTAACCCTGGCACATACCACTTCCTTTTGTTCTCCTTTTTTCCGTTTCTTTCCTTATTTCTTTCTGCCCTTTTTTTTTAGTCCTACTTCTCTCCCCCCTCTCTTTATTTCAGTCTCTCCCTGCTCCTGGCGTCTGTTTTTCTTTCTTTCCTTCTTTCCTTATTTCTTTCATTGCTTCTCCTTCATTCTCTCTTTCTTTTCATCTCGTCCCTCTTTTAGGTCCTGCTCTTCCCTTGTCTTTCTTTCCTTTTTTCCCGCTCAGTTTTTTTCTTTCTTTTCTTCGCTCTCTCTCTTTCTTTCCTTCTCTATCATTCTTTCCTTCCTTCTGTTTCCTTCTTTCTTTCCATTTGTTTCTTTCCTTCTCTCTTTCTTTTTCTTTCCTTCGCCCTTTTTTTCCTTCAATTTTGTCTCTCTTTCTTTTCATATCTTTCATTTTTTGTTTCCTTCTCTCTTCCTCCTCTTTCTTTGTTTCATTCTCTTTCTTTATTCTTTTTGTTCTTATGTTCTTTTGTTGTTATGTTCTTATGTTCTTGTATTCTTTATTTCTCAAAAGCAAGAGGCTTGCAGCCAATGCCAGATAGACTGGCTTTTTTAGGTCTGAGTCAAACCTAAAGACCAAGAGGTTTTCATCTTACGTTTTTCGCCCTGATGTCCAATTTACAAAAGTAATCTATACCATTACATCTATTAGACTCTTCTGGTCACAGGGATATGCAATGTTTGGCAATGGTCTTGAAACATGTGATATCGAGAGCCGACAACCGAACCTCATTCACTACCAACCATTCTGCAATGCTTGTCATAAAATCTAAAGAATGAAAAATCAGAATAAAGGAAACCAATACATTTTTTAAATATGCCCAATATACTGTATTTGGGAACAGTGGATATGTGTACAACTGTGAACGTGGGGTTATCTGTACTATGAGGTGAGATGGAGGATATTTTCCAAACTGTGTTTTTTTACTCCGACTGCTTATATTTAGAAGTCACTATAAAGTGAAATTCAATTTATTATAAGAAATATTCTACTAATCTGTATTCCCACACTACTGAGAAAAACAGGACCCCAGTTGTGTGGCTTGGATTAACATGCGCAACAGGAAAAACCCCAAAATGCAATGTGAAGACTGGGGGTAGACCCCAAAGTCCACCCCAGGGTGAGAGAAAAGCAGTTGGGGCCATTTTGAGTGGGTACATGGCTTGATGCCAGGGCAGATCACCACATCCCTAACTTTCTTTTTATAAGTGTATAGCCTTCTATGTAGAGGGCTTTCTGCCTCACTGGGAAGGGAATTAGGGTAAACCTATATTTCTTTCTTATGTGGTGAAGGGCACTTTTCCATTCCTGGCAACTTGTGGGTGGATCCCTAATTGGGAATCATTCTCATGTGGCAATCTCCAAGCAATGATTCACTAGGAAGAGGTACTATGGAAAAAAGGGACATTGTCTCCTTTTCAGCAGTACCTCTCCCACTCGAATAGGTGATCGGGGGGCTGGGATATGCCCCCAAGCATTAATAAAAGTGACACCAGTTGGTACTAATGGCACCAACTAATTTCCCATTAAATCAGTTTGATATCAGCAGGCTGCACACTGAATAATGAAAAAATAATCTTGGAATGCAGGAAAGCTTCCCTGCATATCTGACACTATTTAAAAAAAAAAATCACCAAAAAGGATTCTTTTGTATTTTGGGGGATGAACTGTACATTTCCATCGCCAAGAGAATGCACTGCGCTGGGAGTGAATGGTTCGTCCGTCCGCTTAAGCAGTTATGAAGGGTAAATGTGAAATTTTGTCCCATAAAAATGAACATTTTATGCACAGCACACATGCAATTCATGGGACTCGCCAAAATTCATGGGAGTATGTCTAGGCACATGATTGTTACAGGAAGAGTGTGCTTTTATTTCAAGTTAGATGTTAGAAAGTGCACACTTACCTCTGCACCATAGTGAGGGTGCCAGCAAAGTGGATGACTATATGTGAAGTATGAGGACTGACCCAGATAAACCCTTTTGGTCATGGGATAAACCAATCAATTGTGTGTTAAGTTGTTTCATAAATGAAAGTTAATAAAGTCTTTAGAAAAAGTAACCATCCTGTCATTGATACCATTATTTTACTTATTCTAAACTACTGCATGAATGGTTGCTATTCCATAATTCTGACATTTGGACTGGCAGCGCATTGATACCCTCAGCGCCTCGATACCCTAATGGGTGGCAAGTACCGCTCTACAAATCTACTGATTGATTGATTGAACTCACTTAAATTAATGTCAATGCATGGAAGCATTAAAAACATGAACACAGCCAGACTGAATCATATTTCAATTTTCCACAGTACAATTTATTTAAAGGTGTTTCACTCCAATTTGCATATCATAATTGCGACCAAGAGGTAGTAGTTGTTCTACCAAGTAAATCATTCTTTCTTCCTGAAATATAAATCCTTATCACATAAAGAGTCAATTTGTTACATTTGCTGTTTATGAACTACTTTAAAAGAAGTTGTTGACGTGTTTTTGCCTCATTTATTGATTGTCTTCCTCAGCAAATATACAATGACCACATCTTGATTATCAAGGTTTTACTGGAGGAAGGCGACTTAATCTTCAACTGAGTCTATTGTTTTTGCGATCAATAAGAAAAACAATATTCGGTCTTCTGTCACAAAGTGTATTGCTCTGTTGCCACTGGGGTGTCCTGGCTGAGTAAGACCTGCGGAACCGCATTCTTCTATTCCTCCTTTTTTTTAATCCACTATGGCTTGGCCAAAATTTCAAAAGGGCCTTTATTGTAGCACAGCTAAGACCCTGCATAGTATATTAGAAAAAAGGTATTCATTGCAGCCATACCATACTTTATGAACTCAACAGGGGATGACAACAGCAGTAGGCTAATCTTAGTAGTTATGTCTCAAAATCCGGTCTATAGGGTTTAATTATAAAAGCCTCTTACCATTGGAAGGAAGTCTTAATCTTGGTATAAGAATCGGTACCATTGTAGAAGACTCAGTGGCAGGGACGTTGTAAGGGCAAAGTGGGCTTTGGCCCAGAGCCCCAGCCTCCGAGGGTTCCATTGAAAGTGCCAGCTTTGTTCTCCAAAGGCTTGCCCTGATGACCTTGAAGAATTATTCAAAAGATTATTTTACATACTTTTTCTCTTTAATTTATTTTTGTAGTGAGTGATCTGTGAAAGGCTATTACAGACATTTTGCAGAGAAATGTTTTGTTTTTCTTTCATGCAACATCGATAAATAAAGTTTCTTTTAGATCAAAACAGGACCTCATATACGAAAAGTTGGAGGGTGTCACAGAGATTATTTGTGTATAATTAGTGAGGTGCTGCTATGTTACAACATTAAAAACACTGTCCATGAATATTAGATAAAACAACGTTAGAATTTGGACGAGTGAGCCTGTACACTGTCAGTGACCTCGCCACAGAAGGCATGAAGGAGCTGAAGCTGGATCATGAATTCAAAACTGTTCTGAACAAGGGCCCCCAAAACACAATCGGCCCCAGGACCCCAAAATTATTAAGATGTCCCTGCTCAGTGCTGCAAGATAGTTACTGACACCAATGGTAAATTCCGGCCAGGGAGAGGCCAGGCAGGAACCTGATTTGCACGGGGTTAGCACCTTGCAAAACAAGTCCTGAATTACACACAGCAACTAGTGTCGCTAATTTGTATCGCTATTAAGGAGCTGGCTGTACATGGGTACATTGTGTCCTCTTTCAGATGAACTAGCCTTTGTTGATCTTAAAATGGGTGGTCTAAGTAGCACTTTGAGTTTCCTCTAGCTCAGATGCAGTGTGGGAATATTTCTTCACCTGCACCTGGCAAGAGGGCTACAGAATCACCATCCCCAGGGCATTCATATTTCCACCCTGTGGGCCATATTTATGAAGTTTGGGAGCAGGGTAGTGCAGCAAGTCACCTTGCTGCATTGCCCCATCACAGTGAAAGGGCAGGAATCTGCTGCATTATCCTATACGGTGCATTCCTGTCCTTTACCCTTGCGCTGGTGTCGTTTTGGCACCATAGTGCCAATGCTTCAAAAATGTGACTTACGGTTTGCAAACCGGGTCACAAATATGGCCCTGAAGCGCATGTAGATCACTGAGAGTTAATGTGATGGTGGTCTGATGGAGAGGGATTTGCTCTTTGGCAGGGTTTCACTCACCATAGCCTTCAGCACGTACCCAGTTCCAAGTGTATGTCAATAGTTACGAACCCACGGACCCTTCAGCTGCCACGCCTGCAAGTTCACCTGCATCCGGACCTGCCTCGCACCAGCACCCGCCAAGTCGAACACCAGCAGCACCCACCTCAAGTGCATCCTGCTCAACACCCGCTCCGTCCACAGACACGCCATCGAACTGTGGAACCTCCTCGACACCACAGCTCCAGACGTTGCCTTCCTCACGGAGACCTGGATGAACGCCTCTTCAGCTCCCGACATTGCCATCGCCATCCCAGAGGGCTACAAGATCACCCGGAGGGATCGCACCGCCAACCAGATGGGAGGAGGCACCACCATCATCCACAGGAACACCATCCGTCTCACGACCAGCACCGACAACACCCTGACCACCGCCGAACACCTGCATTTCCAGATCCACACCGACCCGAAGACCACCCTCAGAGGCACCCTGATCTACCGACCTCCGGGACCACGCACCCAATTCAGCGAGGACATCGCCGATTTCGTCAGCCCGCATGCCCTCCCCTCCGCTGACTACATCCTCCTGGGGGACCTCAACTTCCACCTGGAGAACAACAACGACCGCAACACCAGCACCCTGCTCGACAACCTCGCCAATCTTGGACTCAACCAGCTGGTGTCCACCCCCACCCACCTCGCCGGACACACACTCGACGCAGTCTTCTCATCCAGCACAGACATCGCCTTCAGCCACGCCACAGAGCTTCAATGGACGGACCACAGCTGCGTCCACTTCACCTTCAAAAGAACGACGACCAACCACCACCAGCAACAGGCTGCCCGCAGAAGCTGGAACAAGATCACAGCCGACCAGCTCGCCACCTCCCTGAGCCAGCACCCTCCTGCCAGCTCAGCGAACCCCAGCCAGGCCGCCGACAACCTCACGAAGTGGATCAGCAACTGCGCGGACGAGCTCGCCCCGCTGAGGACCCCGCCCAGCAGACCCGGCAGCAAGAAAGCCCCATGGTTCACCGATGAACTCAAGAGCTCCAAGAAGTACTGCTGAGACCTCGAGAAAGTCTGGAGAAGGGAACCAACACCGGACAACCTGACCACCTTCAAGCTTGCCACCCGGAAGCACCACCAGCTGATCCGCGCCGCCAAGAAAACTGCATTCAAGGACCGGCTGGACAACAACACACACAACTGCAAGGAACTCTTCAACATCGTGAAAGAGCTATCCAACCCCAGCGCAGGAAACAACGACATCACCCCATCGCAAGACCTCTGCAACTCCCTCGCCTCATACTTCCACAACAAGATCACGGACATACACAACAGCTTCAACAACCAACCAACGCACACCACGACCGAACAACCACCCCCACCACCACCCTCCACGCCTGGACTCCGATCAGCACCGAAGACACCATCCGCACGATGAACTCCATCCACTCCGGATCTCCGACCGACCCCTGCCCTCACCACGTCTTCAACAAGGCCGACGCTGTCATCGCACCCCACCTGCGAGACATCATCAACACATCCTTCGACACCGCCACCTTCCCTGAGAGCTGGAAGCACGCCGAACTCAGCGCTCTACTCAAGAAACCCACAGCGGACCCCACCGAACTCAAGAATTACCGCCCCATCTCGCTCCTCCCGTTTCCAGCCAAAGTCATCGAGAAGACCGTCAACAAGCAGCTGGCCGCCTTCCTGGAGACGAATGGATCCCTCGACCCCTCACAGTCTGGCTTCCGAGCCAACCACAGCACCGAGACCGCCCTCATCGCCGCCACCGATGACATCCGAGCCCTGATGGACAACGGAGAAACAGCGGCCCTCATCCTCCTAGACCTCTCCGCGGCATTCGACACTGTCTGCCACCGCACCCTAGTAGAGCGCCTCAGCAACGTCGGAATCCAGGAGAAGGCTCTGGAATGGATCATCTCCTTCCTCGACGGAAGAACACAGAGAGTCCGCCTACCACCGTACAAGTCAGAGGCCATCGAAGTCATCTGCGGTGTCCCTCAAGGATCCTCGCTGAGCCCCACCCTCTTCAACGTCTACATGAGCCCCCTCGCGGCCATCGCACGCCAACACAACCTCAGCATAATCTCCTACGCCGACGACACCCAGCTGATCCTCTCCCTGACCAACGACCCCGCCGCCGCCAGAGCCAACCTGCACGAAGGGATGAAAGAGGTAGCCGAGTGGATGACGACCAGCCGCCTGAAACTGAACTCAGACAAGACGGAGGTCCTCATCCTGGGCTCTTCCCCCTCCGCCTGGGACGACTCCTGGTGGCCTACCGCCCTGGGCACCGCACCCAAACCGACAGACCACGCACGCAACCTGGGCTTCATCCTGGACTCCTCCCTCTCCATGACCAGGCAAGTCAACAACGTCTCCTCGGCGTGCTTTAACATCCTACGCATGCTACGGAAGATCTTCTGGTGGATCCCCACCGAGACCAGGAAGACCGTCACCCAGGCCCTCGTCACCAGTTGACTGGACTACGGCAACGCCCTCTACGCCGGTACCACCGCCAAGCTCCAGAAGAGACTCCAGCGGATCCAGAACGCCTCAGCCAGACTCATCCTCGACATCCCACGAACCAGCCACATCTCCGGACATCTGAGAGACCTGCATTGGCTCCCCGTCAACAAAAGAATCACCTTCCGCCTCCTCACCCACGCACACAAAGCCCTACACGACCAAGGCCCGAGCTACCTCAACAACCGAATCAACTTCTACGCTCCCAAACGCCACCTCCGATCAGCCAACCACGCCCTCGCCGCCGTCCCCCGCATCCGAAGAGCGACTACAGAAGGAAGGTCCTTCTCCTACCTGGCCGCCAAGACCTGGAACTCCCTCCCGACCGACCTGCGCCTGACCCAAGACCACTTTTCCTTCAGGAAGAAGCTGAAGACCTGGCTGTTCGAGCAGTAGCGGCACCCCCCTTCCCCCCAGCGCCTTGGGACCCTACGGGTAAGTAGTGTGCTCTACAAATGTCTTTGATTGATTGATTGAGTTATTAATTTTAAAAAAAGTCTGATAATGAGATCTTTATTGGTTTTCTTGTTTGATGCTTGATATTCTACCAAAACATTAGACTATTGCCCTAAGAAGGAGTGGCCTCTTAATTTCAACAAGGGGACACTACGGGCCAGATGTATCAAGATTCCAATTTGCGAATTCTAAATAGCGATTTTTTGCGAATCGCTATTTAGAATTCGCTAAATGGAATGTATGTACAAAATCGCTTTTTTTTTGCGATTCCTTATAATTCTTTATTTGTGAATTCGCATTTTGCGAATTCGCAAATAAAGAATAATTTCTAATGCATTCCTATGGGCCAGGAGGCCCACAGAAATGATAGTGCAATAATTCTCAAATTACAAATTGGCAATTAGCTAATCGCAATTTGAGAATTATTTCAAGGGTGCAGGGGTGTCTCAAAGACACCCTGCTGCACCCCTGAAATTTACATGTGTGTGCATGTGGCGCACATACATGCCCTATGGGCATGTATGTGCCTCACATGCCACCCTTACAAATGCCAAATAGGCATTTTTAAAAGAAATCGCAAATTACCACCAACTACAAGTTGGTGGTAATTTGCGATTTCTTAACACAAAATCGCAAATTCAAAATGTTACATACATATCATTTAAGGAATCGCAAAATTTGCGATTCCTTAAATGCTATGGCAAAATAAGGAATCGCAAATTATTGCGATTCCTTAATTTGCGATTTTTTCATACGTATGAAAAAATGCAAAAAGGCCGTTTGCGGGTCGCAAAGGCCAAAATTCTACGAATTCTGGCCTTTGCGAGTCGCAAAAGCCTTGATACATCTAGCCCTTTGAGAGTTACCAGCCTCGTCAAAATGATGAGATCTGCTGTAACTCTGCTGGTATGGTGCCTTTGGCTCAGAGACTCAATCTGTTGTATGGCATTTTAGATTCCAAATGAATTTTCCCGATTCATGCCCTTTCGTAGGTACAATTCACATTCCCCTTATATAGGAATAGAAATCAAGCCCTTATTTAGGCATAGCCCATGCAACCCAAGGACAGGCATGGCTACTTCCATCCGTTCACCAAACGTCAGAACGATTTCTTAGAAAACCAGTTTAAGCCGTTAGGGACTTCCCTTTGCTTGAATATTTTTTTCTCCAAGAACTCAGTTAGTTTCACATTGAACATCTATTCCTCAGGGGTTCATTCATGACATTCATATGCCAAACATGGCATTCCTAAACACCTTCAAGGTATAAATATACCTTCACTTGCTATGGCAAAGAACAGTGGTTCGGAGCAGTTCAACGACCTACTTGCCCGACTTAGCTCGCTACAGCAAGTGCCAAAGGAAGTCGACTCTCCAGCTGACCAACTGATTAGGAAGCTGCCCTCTGCTGAGAAATCCAGCTCCAGTGTTTCTGACTCCCCTTGCGGGGTGTTGGGAAATCGAGTCCCGAGACAGAGATAGATCTCCTTCATTCTGAGGTATGGAGCTGATTAGTTAGAACCTAGAGAAACCTTTGGTAGATTCTTGGCAAAAACTAAACCTATGCTAAAGACCATACTTACTTCTTCCCTCGCAATAGACCTAGGTTAGGTACATTGGGGCAGGCGTATTTTAGAAACACCAGTTGAGTATTTTAGCCTATGTTATTTAAGTATGTAATTTTATATTACTCACAAACCATAAAATGCTATTACAGTAATATTTTATAATACTATTCTCGATGTACGCATCATACTTTGCATTCTGTCTAACAATTGTAGCAGTTCACCTCTCTTGCATGAGAAAGAAGACTGTTCAATAAACCATTTATTAAAAACACCCGTCTCAGTATTTCTCTGCAAACTCTGTAGAAACTAAGCATGCACGATTGACTGAATGAAATACGTATCTATTGTTTCCACAACTCTGAAGAGAGTTATTCCAGTCCTATGGAAACAAAGTTGTCATGTTTATGTGGTTGTCAGAAACTAATCCCTTCTTGTGAATTCGAGAAAGTTTCTAGTGACCTCTGAGCTAGCTGGCGCTCACAATTAAGTTTAGTATATTCAATGGAGACCTACTGACCTAAGTCCTATGTCATATCTATAGGATGTATTATTCCAATGTGCAGGGCCTATTGGAAATATAGGAACTATACTACAAATCAATCAATCAGTTACTTAATCTCAATCTTTATTCGATCATTCAAAAATGATCATAAAAGAGCAACAGAGAAAAACAGAGGAAAGAAAATTCAAACACATTAACAAAACATTTAAAAATATTTATAGTTCAGATAAATAAATAGTGTTAGAGCGATTGTTCACCAAGAAACAAAGTAAAAAAAGCAAGCTTTTTCGATGGCGCACAGGTGATTTAAGAAAGAAGGCAACATGCACACAGACCTCTGGGTAAGGGAGCATGAGTAAGTCAAGAAGTGCCGGCCTAAAACTAGCAAACCTGTACCATCCAAAAATTTAAAAAAAGATATCTCCGAGAAAAAATGTAAATAACATTTAAAAAAAGGAGCAAGTGAAGCAAGGTCTGTGATTAAAATTCCTCACAAGTACAACAGCATATGGATTTGTATCATGTTGCCCCAAAGCAAAACACAGTTGTCACTCCATTGAGCCCATTCTCAACCTAGTAAGGAGAGACCATTCCCAGGTGTTGACAACAGGAAACGTACTTTAGGACTAAACCCAAATCATGCTGTGCCTTCACTGCATTTGCTCAGCATTCAAGTTGTAACAATGACTTGCTTTAGAGGGTTGCATTGGTGGAATGGTGTTGGAATTAAAGTCCAACTCCTTCTCTGCTGTTGCTCAGACTGGAGGTGGAATAGTAAATTAAACTATTCCAAAATCCAGCACCTCTTCTAAGGCAAGTCACTGTAACGACTTGCGTGCAAAACCAATGCGTGCATTCATTTTAATTAATGATGGTGTTCCCTAGGAATGTGTGATAAACGCATGTGGATTACCATCACAATTGTAAATAACATTGTCAGGGTTTTGTTCAAGGCCTTGAGCAGTCTGAATCGATATATGTTCCTTAATGGAAGGGTTTACAAGCCATTTTGGGCCAGATGTAGGTAGCCCTTTACCGATCGGAATCGGCCGAAAATACCGATTTTCGGCCGTTTCCGATCGGTAAAGGGCTATGGAGATGTAGGTGCACATATTCGGTAATTTTACCGAATCGGTATTATTACTGAATCGGTAAATTTACCGAATCGGTAATATTTACCGATTCGGTAAAATAACCGAAAATGCTAAATTGGAATGTGGGTAGCCAATTTTCCATTGGCACATGGCTTTCAGAATCGGTATTTTACCATGGAATACAAATCCATGTTAAAATACTGATTCCTGTGTACATGCACATCTGTGCATGTACACATGTGCCATGTGACAGACAGACGTGCCCTTAGGGCATGTCTGTGTGCCACATTGCACACATGCCCGTTTTGGTGGTGCTAGAGGGTGTCAAAGTGACACCCCCTGCACCCTTGACAAACTCGGTAATTACCGAATCGGTATTTGCATTGAATCCTATGGGCTTCAAAGCCCATAGGATTCAATAGCAAATACCGATTCGGTATTTACCGAATCGGTAAATACCTAGTTTTATGGTATCGGTAAAAAATCCAGATGTTGGTACCTACATCCCATTTACCGATTTTGAAATACCGAATCGGTAAAATTCGGTATTTCAAAATCGGTAAATGTGATTTACCTACATCTGGTCCTTTAACGGGCTGCCCAAGCTCCTTGCCATGGGTTAAATAGCAATCCTCAATTATTTTCTCAAATAGGGTTGCATGCTCCTTTTGCCATATAGAAATCCACAATAGCAAAATAGGCAACTTGTTGTGGTCCTCTATAAAACCTAATCCAATTCTTCATTAATTATAGGGGAAATACATGGTGAGACCTAAGATGCGCCAGTAAAGGCGATTATCCTCCATCTATAGGGATCTACAATCCAGCGCTCCCATATTCCGGCACAAAATATTTCCAGAAACAGAATTGTTGGTTTCTTCCCTAGATTGGATGCTTGATTGTACAAGACACTGTTTCTTATCTGCCAGGCCTGGCCCCCATGAGGCTGGATTCAAAAAGGGACCCTTAAATATGGAAAGTGGTATATCTTCTCTATACTTTTGCCCTTGATCGCAGAGAAGAAAGTTCTTAGGACCGCAGGCCATGGTGAAGACGCAGAGACTGTATATCAGACCCATCAGAAAGGAGAGGCAGAGAGGAGCATTTTGAAGTCCCTGCCCTTGTGTTGACTTATTTATTCATTTATTTTTTAGCTTGCATGTCTAATGTATTAATGAGGAGGAAGCTTACAAGTGAAACACCATTAGATGGCACCAGATGCTAGACATGTCATTTTTATTTCACTACAGAACCTTTTGGGGCTAATCACAAAGGGCTTAATACACAGGGGAAGTAGTAGTAGGAATTGAAATGTCCAACTCACTACTAGAAAATGTACATGGAGAGCACAGTCCTTCTAATTTGCACTTATTATATATTCCCTGGGTGTTCCAATTGTATTCCCACTTTTAGATATTTTGGGACAGTTCAGAAAAGCCTTTATTAGTACTTCAAATTGTACAACAGGAGTTCTACTTTCTTTACTCATAATAGCTCTATGAATTGGCCACCATGCTTTAATCTTTGAAGCAGGTCCTTGTCCTATAGGGGGCAGCTTCAGTTTGTTGACCCACACCCTGCAATAGCTTCTGCTTTGCCTGCTCCACTTCCAAAGGTAGGTGGAGTCTCTGGGTAAAATACCAGGTTACCCAGAATTAGAATGACCAATTCCCCAGGTAATTCCACACATAATTCTCATTTCTAAGGGAACCTTCAGTATCCACATGTAGCAAATAGTAACTCTTCCACTACGGAATCACGAATGCCATCAATATTAGTAACTGCAGTAACTTGGCCAAATTACAGGGCAGTAATAATGAAGGCCTCAGTTACAAGTCAGTTTTTCACCTCGCCTTTTCCACTCGTTGAAATTTTCACCTATTGGAAACCTAATGGATTTTTAATAAGACAGTATAATTCCCTATACTACATTCATGTCCAAAGCAAAAAATACCATTGATTGTGACATTTGAAACCTTCTAATCAAGTAGGACTACATTTCGCTGAATCTACTTTTCTATGTTAAATATTTTTTTAGATAAAGGCACTACCCAGGGTAAAGACAACTCAATCGATCCTAAGAATTTTCTTTTTATTCACAGCCACAATTCTTCATTTGATGTACGAAAATAATGAAGTAAATATTGGAAGTGGGCATCAACTCGCATATTTCCATGAGGTGTAGTAATCTTGAAGAATTAACCAAAACCTCTGTGTGATTGTGTGAATCTGTAGTTAATGTTTTTTTCTTCCTGCACAAATGTGCTGTTGTGTCCAAAATGGGCACGAGGATGCATTTTGGGTTAAGAAACAGCCCGTAATAGAATTGTAGATGCACTGTGGCGTGAGCACTCATTTGTGCTTGCTAAAACTCCTCTTGCGGTAGGATTTTGCTCTTCCAAAAGACACTTAACTCTGCGAGCAGGTGTAATTTCTTTATTATCGGTGATTCCATATCACAGAGTAATGCAGAATAACCAAATACTGCATTTACTCCGGAATGTTTGAAATTCTGCACAGGCCCAGTAAATGTCTGAAAACTAAACATGAATGTTAGTTCAGGGCTAAAACCTATGTCAACATCCCAAATAAGAGAGCAGAAATATTATTTTGTATTTGTTTGATCTGGTTATTAAAGGTTTTGTCATTTTATACATGAATACAGAGATATTAAGCAGTTATATTATGGTGCCATACATAGTCAACAGGGAAACAGCAAGTCCAGATTATAAAGCAATTGGCCCAGAGAAGGCCACAGCAGTGAACTAAAGCAATCTATTAAGAAAAAATGTCAAGTCCCGTCTATTATAGTACCACCCCCCACGATTTACAATGCAATACTGTCCAGTAATTGTGTATTATAATTCCAGTCATACAGTGTACATCAGGCAGGTAACTATACTTCTTATGGCTTCACTCCGCCATATCACAGTAATCCGCTACTAGAATCAAACAGTGTTAAAAATCAACATATAAAGTGGAAAAACCGAAAGGGTAGAGGGGGATGGAAAGAAAACCAGAGGCCGTGTAGAGGTAAGAGAAGCAGCTGTCAAGGAACTGCATATCTGTACTACTAGGAAAAGAAGTCACCTAGTGTGTGGTATGAGAGGAGCTTTATGTGCATCGATGTAAATGCGCAAGTCATGGGTCCACTCCTGTATGATATTCTAGTCTTCCGGGAGGATAGGTCTAGTGGGTCGTCCAACATCAACAATCCCTGTAGGGCTCATATCATAGTATTCCATGCAGTGGAAATTTACGCAGACCTAATGTATCTTCCGGTATCAGGGAGACCACTACAGCCCGAACCCAGTTTAAAATGGAGAGGAACCATGCTTTAAGAGGTGGCAGCTCCTCAGCCAACCACTCTAGGTAATCAATCTCTTATTCAAAATAAAACCAAGGTCTAAAAATCTGGTGGACGCTTTCTGTTCTTTCCGTTGTGAAAAAACTCCAAGAATGCAAGTCTCCCAGGATCTCGGCATCTCCCTATCTGTGCAAAAGACCAGTGCTCCAAATACTCCCAGTACACATGCAAAGTGGGGCAGGACCACAGCATATGTAGGAGATCGGTGCCCAGCACCTTACGAGGGCAACAAGCATCCTGTTGATGGAAGTATCGATTGATTTGCTCTGGGGTGAGATAATCTTCATGAATAACATAGAATTGAATGAGCTTGAAACTGGCGTTCCCAGGGAACTGTCTCGGACTGTCTAAGACCACAGCCTATTCTTTATCGGAATATGGCCTCTCTCTAGCTGCCTCCCACTTAATTCGCAACGGTATTAGATCTAACACAGTATGGGTATATTATCAAGGGGGTTTATCTCCGCTTTTTTGGCTTTAACAGCCAAGAAAGCGGAGGTAACATTATCTCCCTATTACCTAGCTGTTGCTAACACCAGTTAGCGACAGCTAGTAGGAGATAGCGACCATCTTGGGCCCCACTTTGCATGTCAGTGATATTTATCACTAATGACATGCAAAGTGGGCGTGCCAAGATGTTAGTGACTGGAAACAGTCGCTAACATCGCTATCTCCTATTACCAACTTTTGGAGATATTCGCGCTAAGCGCGAATATCTCCAAAAGCTAACACCTGCCCTGAGCAGTTCTTAGCCATGTTATCCAATGGGAGGTGGATAACATGGCTAAGACCATTAGCTCGGTAATGCATGAATATCGCTGACTTTTCAGCGATATTCATGCATTGCGGCCGATTTTTATCGCATTTGTGATAAACCATGGTAATACCAAGGTTTATTTGCAATCAAAATCGCAGCAGCTCAGCGGTAAATTTTTGTCTCTAACCAAGCAATAGCGATAATTATCGCTATTGCTTGGTAATATGCCCCCATGTTCTCTAATCGACTCTGCGAACAACTTCACCAGGTGAATATACAATGACCACATCTTGATTATCAAGGTTTTACTGGAGGAAGGCGACTTAATCTTCAACTGAGTCTATTGTTTTTGCGATCAATAAGAAAAACAATATTCGGTCTTCTGTCACAAAGTGTATTGCTCTGTTGCCACTGGGGTGTCCTGGCTGAGTAAGACCTGCGGAACCGCATTCTTCTATTCCTCCTTTTTTTTAATCCACTATGGCTTGGCCAAAATTTCAAAAGGGCCTTTATTGTAGCACAGCTAAGACCCTGCATAGTATATTAGAAAAAAGGTATTCATTGCAGCCATACCATACTTTATGAACTCGACAGGGGATGACAACAGCAGTAGGCTAATCTTAGTAGTTATGTCTCAACATCCGGTCTATAGGGTTTAATTATAAAAGCCTCTTCCCATTGGAAGGAAGTCTTAATCTTGGTATAAGAATCGGTACCATTGTAGAAGACTCAGTGGCAGGGACGTTTTAAGGGCAAAGTGGGCTTTGGCCCAGAGCCCCAGCCTCCGAGGGTTCCATTGAAAGTGCCAGCTTTGTTCTCCAAAGGCTTGCCCTGATGACCTTGAAGAATTATTCAAAAGATTATTTTACATACTTTTTCTCTTTAATTTATTTTTGTAGTGAGTGATCTGTGAAAGGCTATTACAGACATTTTGCAGAGAAATGTTTTGTTTTTCTTTCATGCAACATCGATAAATAAAGTTTCTTTTAGATCAAAACAGGACCTCATATACGAAAAGTTGGAGGGTGTCACAGAGATTATTTGTGTATAATTAGTGAGGTGCTGCTATGTTACAACATTAAAAACACTGTCCATGAATATTAGATAAAACAACGTTAGAATTTGGACGAGTGAGCCTGTACACTGTCAGTGACCTCGCCACAGAAGGCATGAAGGAGCTGAAGCTGGATCATGAATTCAAAACTGTTCTGAACAAGGGCCCCCAAAACACAATCGGCCCCAGGACCCCAAAATTATTAAGATGTCCCTGCTCAGTGCTGCAAGATAGTTACTGACACCAATGGTAAATTCCGGCCAGGGAGAGGCCAGGCAGGAACCTGATTTGCACGGGGTTAGCACCTTGCAAAACAAGTCCTGAATTACACACAGCAACTAGTGTCGCTAATTTGTATCGCTATTAAGGAGCTGGCTGTACATGGGTACATTGTGTCCTCTTTCAGATGAACTAGCCTTTGTTGATCTTAAAATGGGTGGTCTAAGTAGCACTTTGAGTTTCCTCTAGCTCAGATGCAGTGTGGGAATATTTCTTCACCTGCACCTGGCAAGAGGGCTACAGAATCACCATCCCCAGGGCATTCATATTTCCACCCTGTGGGCCATATTTATGAAGTTTGGGAGCAGGGTAGTGCAGCAAGTCACCTTGCTGCATTGCCCCATCACAGTGAAAGGGCAGGAATCTGCTGCATTATCCTATACGGTGCATTCCTGTCCTTTACCCTTGCGCTGGTGTCGTTTTGGCACCATAGTGCCAATGCTTCAAAAATGTGACTTACGGTTTGCAAACCGGGTCACAAATATGGCCCTGAAGCGCATGTAGATCACTGAGAGTTAATGTGATGGTGGTCTGATGGAGAGGGATTTGCTCTTTGGCAGGGTTTCACTCACCATAGCCTTTAGCACGTACCCAGTTCCAAGTGTATGTCAATAGTTACGAACCCACGGACCCTTCAGCTGCCACGCCTGCAAGTTCACCTGCATCCGGACCTGCCTCGCACCAGCACCCGCCAAGTCGAACACCAGCAGCACCCACCTCAAGTGCATCCTGCTCAACACCCGCTCCGTCCACAGACACGCCATCGAACTGTGGAACCTCCTCGACACCACAGCTCCAGACGTTGCCTTCCTCACGGAGACCTGGATGAACGCCTCTTCAGCTCCCGACATCGCCATCGCCATCCCAGAGGGCTACAAGATCACCCGGAGGGATCGCACCGCCAACCAGATGGGAGGAGGCACCGCCATCATCCACAGGAACACCATCCGTCTCACGACCAGCACCGACAACACCCTGACCACCGCCGAACACCTGCATTTCCAGATCCACACCGACCCGAAGACCACCCTCAGAGGCACCCTGATCTACCGACCTCCGGGACCACGCACCCAATTCAGCGAGGACATCGCCGACTTCGTCAGCCCGCATGCCCTCCCCTCCGCTGACTACATCCTCCTGGGGGACCTCAACTTCCACCTGGAGAACAACAACGACCGCAACACCAGCACCCTGCTCGACAACCTCGCCAATCTTGGACTCAACCAGCTGGTGTCCACCCCCACCCACCTCGCCGGACACACACTCGACGCAGTCTTCTCATCCAGCACAGACATCGCCTTCAGCCACGCCACAGAGCTTCAATGGACAGACCACAGCTGCGTCCACTTCACCTTCCAAAGAACGACGACCAACCACCACCAGCAACAGGCTGCCCGCAGAAGCTGGAACAAGATCACAGCCGACCAGCTCGCCACCTCCCTGAGCCAGCACCCTCCTGCCAGCTCAGCGAACCCCAGCCAGGCCGCCGACAACCTCACGAAGTGGATCAGCAACTGCACGGACGAGCTCGCCCCGCTGAGGACCCCGCCCAGCAGACCCGGCAGCAAGAAAGCCCCATGGTTCACCGATGAACTCAAGAGCTCCAAGAAGAACTGCTGAGACCTCGAGAAAGTCTGGAGAAGGGAACCAACACCGGACAACCTGACCACCTTCAAGCTTGCCACCCGGAAGCACCACCAGCTGATCCGCGCCGCCAAGAAAACTGCATTCAAGGACCGGCTGGACAACAACGCACACAACTGCAAGGAACTCTTCAACATCGTGAAAGAGCTATCCAACCCCAGCGCAGGAAACAACGACATCACCCCATCGCAAGACCTCTGCAACTCCCTCGCCTCATACTTCCACAACAAGATCACGGACATACACAACAGCTTCAACAACCAACCAACGCACACCACGACCGAACAACCACCCCCACCACCACCCTCCACGCCTGGACTCCGATCAGCACCGAAGACACCATCCGCACGATGAACTCCATCCACTCCGGATCTCCGACCGACCCCTGCCCTCACCACGTCTTCAACAAGGCCGACGCTGTCATCGCACCCCACCTGCGAGACATCATCAACACATCCTTCGACGCCGCCACCTTCCCTGAGAGCTGGAAGCACGCCGAACTCAGCGCTCTACTCAAGAAACCCACAGCGGACCCCACCGAACTCAAGAATTACCGCCCCATCTCGCTCCTCCCGTTTCCAGCCAAAGTGATCGAGAAGACCGTCAACAAGCAGCTGGCCGCCTTCCTGGAGACGAATGGATCCCCCGACCCCTCACAGTCTGGCTTCCGAGCCAACCACAGCACCGAGACCGCCCTCATCGCCGCCACCGATGACATCCGAGCCCTGATGGACAACGGAGAAACAGCGGCCCTCATCCTCCTAGACCTCTCCGCGGCATTCGACACTGTCTGCCACCGCACCCTAGTACAGCGCCTCAGCAACGTCGGAATCCAGGAGAAGGCTCTGGAATGGATCATCTCCTTCCTCGACGGAAGAACACAGAGAGTCCGCCTACCACCGTACAAGTCAGAGGCCACCGAAGTCATCTGCGGCGTCCCTCAAGGATCCTCGCTGAGCCCCACCCTCTTCAACGTCTACATGAGCCCCCTCGCGGCCATCGCACGCCAACACAACCTCAGCATAATCTCCTACGCCGACGACACCCAGCTGATCCTCTCCCTGACCAACGACCCCGCCGCCGCCAGAGCCAACCTGCACGAAGGGATGAAAGAGGTAGCCGAGTGGATGACGACCAGCCGCCTGAAACTGAACTCAGACAAGACGGAGGTCCTCATCCTGGGCTCTTCCCCCTCCGCCTGGGACGACTCCTGGTGGCCTCCCGCCCTGGGCACCGCACCCAAACCGACAGACCTCGCACGCAACCTGGGCTTCATCCTGGACTCCTCCCTCTCCATGACCAGGCAAGTCAACAACGTCTCCTCGGCGTGCTTCAACATCCTACGCATGCTACGGAAGATCTTCTGGTGGATCCCCACCGAGACCAGGAAGACCGTCACCCAGGCCCTCGTCACCAGTTGACTGGACTACGGCAACGCCCTCTACGCCGGTACCACCGCCAAGCTCCAGAAGAGACTCCAGCGGATCCAGAACGCCTCAGCCAGACTCATCCTCGACATCCCACGAACCAGCCACATCTCCGGACATCTGAGAGACCTGCATTGGCTCCCCGTCAACAAAAGAATCACCTTCCGCCTCCTCACCCACGCACACAAAGCCCTACACGACCAAGGCCCGAGCTACCTCAACAACCGAATCAACTTCTACGCTCCCAAACGCCACCTCCGATCAGCCAACCACGCCCTCGCCGCCGTCCCCCGCATCCGAAGAGCGACTACAGGAGGAAGGTCCTTCTCCTACCTGGCCGCCAAGACCTGGAACTCCCTCCCGACCGACCTGCGCCTGACCCAAGACCACTTTTCCTTCAGGAAGAAGCTGAAGACCTGGCTATTCGAGCAGTAGCGGCACCCCCCCTCCCCCCAGCGCCTTGGGAGCCTACGGGTAAGTAGTGTGCTCTACAAATGTCTTTGATTGATTGATTGAGTTATTAATTTTAAAAAAAGTCTGATAATGAGATCTTTATTGGTTTTCTTGTTTGATGCTTGATATTCTACCAAAACATTAGACTATTGCCCTAAGAAGGAGTGGCCTCTTAATTTCAACAAGGGGACACTACGGGCCAGATGTATCAAGATTCCAATTTGCGAATTCTAAATAGCGATTTTTTGCGAATCGCTATTTAGAATTCGCTAAATGGAATGTATGTACAAAATCGCTTTTTTTTTGCGATTCCTTATAATTCTTTATTTGTGAATTCGCATTTTGCGAATTCGCAAATAAAGAATAATTTCTAATGCATTCCTATGGGCCAGGAGGCCCACAGAAATGATAGTGCAATAATTCTCAAATTACAAATTGGCAATTAGCTAATCGCAATTTGAGAATTATTTCAAGGGTGCAGGGGTGTCTCAAAGACACCCTGCTGCACCCCTGAAATTTACATGTGTGTGCATGTGGCGCACATACATGCCCTATGGGCATGTATGTGCCTCACATGCCACCCTTACAAATGTCAAATAGGCATTTTTAAAAGAAATCGCAAATTACCACCAACTACAAGTTGGTGGTAATTTGCGATTTCTTAACACAAAATCGCAAATTCAAAATGTTACATACATATCATTTAAGGAATCGCAAAATTTGCGATTCCTTAAATGCTATGGCAAAATAAGGAATCGCAAATTATTGCGATTCCTTAATTTGCGATTTTTTCATACGTATGAAAAAATGCAAAAAGGCCGTTTGCGGGTCGCAAAGGCCAAAATTCTACGAATTCTGGCCTTTGCGAGTCGCAAAAGCCTTGATACATCTAGCCCTTTGAGAGTTACCAGCCTCGTCAAAATGATGAGATCTGCTGTAACTCTGCTGGTATGGTGCCTTTGGCTCAGAGACTCAATCTGTTGTATGGCATTTTAGATTCCAAATGAATTTTCCCGATTCATGCCCTTTCGTAGGTACAATTCACATTCCCCTTATATAGGAATAGAAATCAAGCCCTTATTTAGGCATAGCCCATGCAACCCAAGGACAGGCATGGCTACTTCCATCCGTTCACCAAACGTCAGAACGATTTCTTAGAAAACCAGTTTAAGCCGTTAGGGACTTCCCTTTGCTTGAATATTTTTTTCTCCAAGAACTCAGTTAGTTTCACATTGAACATCTATTCCTCAGGGGTTCATTCATGACATTCATATGCCAAACATGGCATTCCTAAACACCTTCAAGGTATAAATATACCTTCACTTGCTATGGCAAAGAACAGTGGTTCGGAGCAGTTCAACGACCTACTTGCCCGACTTAGCTCGCTACAGCAAGTGCCAAAGGAAGCCGACTCTCCAGCTGACCAACTGATTAGGAAGCTGCCCTCTGCTGAGAAATCCAGCTCCAGTGTTTCTGACTCCCCTTGCGGGGTGTTGGGAAATCGAGTCCCGAGACAGAGATAGATCTCCTTCATTCTGAGGTATGGAGCTGATTAGTTAGAACCTAGAGAAACCTTTGGTAGATTCTTGGCAAAAACTAAACCTATGCTAAAGACCATACTTACTTCTTCCCTCGTAATAGACCTAGGTTAGGTACATTGGGGCAGGCGTATTTTAGAAACACCAGTTGAGTATTTTAGCCTATGTTATTTAAGTATGTAATTTTATATTACTCACAAACCATAAAATGCTATTACAGTAATATTTTATAATACTATTCTCGATGTACGCATCATACTTTGCATTCTGTCTAACGATTGTAGCAGTTCACCTCTCTTGCATGAGAAAGAAGACTGTTCAATAAACCATTTATTGAAAACACCCGTCTCAGTATTTCTCTGCAAACTCTGTAGAAACTAAGCATGCACGATTGACTGAATGAAATACGTATCTATTGTTTCCACAACTCTGAAGAGAGTTATTCCAGTCCTATGGAAACAAAGTTGTCATGTTTATGTGGTTGTCAGAAACTAATCCCTTCTTGTGAATTCGAGAAAGTTTCTAGTGACCTCTGAGCTAGCTGGCGCTCACAATTAAGTTTAGTATATTCAATGGAGACCTACTGACCTAAGTCCTATGTCATATCTATAGGATGTATTATTCCAATGTGCAGGGCCTATTGGAAATATAGGAACTATACTACAAATCAATCAATCAGTTACTTAATCTCAATCTTTATTCGATCATTCAAAAATGATCATAAAAGAGCAACAGAGAAAAACAGAGGAAAGAAAATTCAAACACATTAACAAAACATTTAAAAATATTTATAGTTCAGATAAATAAATAGTGTTAGAGCGATTGTTCACCAAGAAACAAAGTAAAAAAAGCAAGCTTTTTCGATGGCGCACAGGTGATTTAAGAAAGAAGGCAACATGCACACAGACCTCTGGGTAAGGGAGCATGAGTAAGTCAAGAAGTGCCGGCCTAAAACTAGCAAACCTGTACCATCCAAAAATTTAAAAAAAGATATCTCCAAGAAAAAATGTAAATAACATTTAAAAAAAGGAGCAAGTGAAGCAAGGTCTGTGATTAAAATTCCTCACAAGTACAACAGCATATGGATTTGTATCATGTTGCCCCAAAGCAAAACACAGTTGTCACTCCATTGAGCCCATTCTCAACCTAGTAAGGAGAGACCATTCCCAGGTGTTGACAACAGGAAACGTACTTTAGGACTAAACCCAAATCATGCTGTGCCTTCACTGCATTTGCTCAGCATTCAAGTTGTAACAATGACTTGCTTTAGAGGGTTGCATTGGTGGAATGGTGTTGGAATTAAAGTCCAACTCCGTCTCTGCTGTTGCTCAGACTGGAGGTGGAATAGTAAATTAAACTATTCCAAAATCCAGCACCTCTTCTAAGGCAAGTCACTGTAACGACTTGCGTGCAAAATCAATGCGTGCATTAATTCTAATTAATGATGGTGTTCCCTAGGAATGTGTGATAAACGCATGTGGATTACCATCACAATTGTAAATAACATTGTCAGGGTTTTGTTCAAGGCCTTGAGCAGTCTGAATCGATATATGTTCCTTAATGGAAGGGTTTACAAGCCATTTTGGGCCAGATGTAGGTAGCCCTTTACCGATCGGAATCGGCCGAAAATACCGATTTTCGGCCGTTTCCGATCGGTAAAGGGCTATGGAGATGTAGGTGCACATATTCGGTAATTTTACCGAATCGGTATTATTACTGAATCGGTAAATTTACCGAATCGGTAATATTTACCGATTCGGTAAAATAACCGAAAATGCTAAATTGGAATGTGGGTAGCCAATTTTCCATTGGCACATGGCTTTCAGAATCGGTATTTTACCATGGAATACAAATCCATGTTAAAATACCGATTCCTGTGTACATGCACATCTGTGCATGTACACATGTGCCATGTGACAGACAGACGTGCCCTTAGGGCATGTCTGTGTGCCACATTGCACACATGCCCGTTTTGGTGGTGCTAGAGGGTGTCAAAGTGACACCCCCTGCACCCTTGACAAACTCGGTAATTACCGAATCGGTATTTGCATTGAATCCTATGGGCTTCAAAGCCCATAGGATTCAATAGCAAATACCGATTCGGTATTTACCGAATCGGTAAATACCTAGTTTTATGGTATCGGTAAAAAATCCAGATGTTGGTACCTACATCCCATTTACCGATTTTGAAATACCGAATCGGTAAAATTCGGTATTTCAAAATCGGTAAATGTGATTTACCTACATCTGGTCCTTTAACGGGCTGCCCAAGCTCCTTGCCATGGGTTAAATAGCAATCCTCAATTATTTTCTCAAATAGGGTTGCATGCTCCTTTTGCCATATAGAAATCCACAATAGCAAAATAGGCAACTTGTTGTGGTCCTCTATAAAACCTAATCCAATTCTTCATTAATTATAGGGGAAATACATGGTGAGACCTAAGATGCGCCAGTAAAGGCGATTATCCTCCATCTATAGGGATCTACAATCCAGCGCTCCCATATTCCGGCACAAAATATTTCCAGAAACAGAATTGTTGGTTTCTTCCCTAGATTGGATGCTTGATTGTACAAGACACTGTTTCTTATCTGCCAGGCCTGGCCCCCATGAGGCTGGATTCAAAAAGGGACCCTTAAATATGGAAAGTGGTATATCTTCTCTATACTTTTGCCCTTGATCGCAGAGAAGAAAGTTCTTAGGACCGCAGGCCATGGTGAAGACGCAGAGACTGTATATCAGACCCATCAGAAAGGAGAGGCAGAGAGGAGCATTTTGAAGTCCCTGCCCTTGTGTTGACTTATTTATTCATTTATTTTTTAGCTTGCATGTCTAATGTATTAATGAGGAGGAAGCTTACAAGTGAAACACCATTAGATGGCACCAGATGCTAGACATGTCATTTTTATTTCACTACAGAACCTTTTGGGGCTAATCACAAAGGGCTTAATACACAGGGGAAGTAGTAGTAGGAATTGAAATGTCCAACTCACTACTAGAAAATGTACATGGAGAGCACAGTCCTTCTAATTTGCACTTATTATATATTCCCTGGGTGTTCCAATTGTATTCCCACTTTTAGATATTTTGGGACAGTTCAGAAAAGCCTTTATTAGTACTTCAAATTGTACTACAGGAGTTCTACTTTCTTTACTCATAATAGCTCTATGAATTGGCCACCATGCTTTAATCTTTGAAGCAGGTCCTTGTCCTATAGGGGGCAGCTTCAGTTTGTTGACCCACACCCTGCAATAGCTTCTGCTTTGCCTGCTCCACTTCCAAAGGTAGGTGGAGTCTCTGGGTAAAATACCAGGTTACCCAGAATTAGAATGACCAATTCCCCAGGTAATTCCACACATAATTCTCATTTCTAAGGGAACCTTCAGTATCCACATGTAGCAAATAGTAACTCTTCCACTACGGAATCACGAATGCCATCAATATTAGTAACTGCAGTAACTTGGCCAAATTACAGTGCAGTAATAATGAAGGCCTCAGTTACAAGTCAGTTTTTCACCTCGCCTTTTCCACTCGTTGAAATTTTCACCTATTGGAAACCTAATGGATTTTTATTAAGACAGTATAATTCCCTATACTACATTCATGTCCAAAGCAAAAAATACCATTGATTGTGACATTTGAAACCTTCTAATCAAGTAGGACTACATTTCGCTGAATCTACTTTTCTATGTTAAATATTTTTTTAGATAAAGGCACTACCCAGGGTAAAGACAACTCAATCGATCCTAAGAATTTTCTTTTTATTCACAGCCACAATTCTTCATTTGATGTACGAAAATAATGCAGTAAATATTGGAAGTGGGCATCAACTCGCATATTTCCATGAGGTGTAGTAATCTTGAAGAATTAACCAAAACCTCTGTGTGATTGTGTGAATCTGTAGTTAATGTTTTTTTCTTCCTGCACAAATGTGCTGTTGTGTCCAAAATGGGCACGAGGATGCATTTTGGGTTAAGAAACAGCCCGTAATAGAATTGTAGATGCACTGTGGCGTGAGCACTCATTTGTGCTTGCTAAAACTCCTCTTGCGGTAGGATTTTGCTCTTCCAAAAGACACTTAACTCTGCGAGCAGGTGTAATTTCTTTATTATCGGTGATTCCATATTACAGATTAATGCAGAATTACCAAATACTGCATTTACTCCGGAATGTTTAAAATTCTGCACAGGCCCAGTAAATGTCTGAAAACTAAACATGCAATGTTAGTTCAGGGCTAAAACCTATGTCAACATCCCAAATAAGAGAGCAGAAATATTATTTTGTATTTGTTTGATCTGGTTATTAAAGGTTTTGTCATTTTATACATGAATACAGAGATATTAAGCAGTTATATTATGGTGCCATACACAGTCAACAGGGAAACAGCAAGTCCAGATTATAAAGCAATTGACACAGAGAAGGCCACAGCAGTGAACTAAAGCAATCTATTAAGAAAAAATGTCAAATCCCGTCTATTATAGTACCACCCCCCACCATTTACAATGCAATACTGTCCAGTAATTGTGTATTATAATTCCAGTCATACAGTGTACATCAGGCAGGTAACTATACTTCTTATGGCTTCACTCCGCCATATCACAGTAATCCGCTACTAGAATCAAACAGTGTTAAAAATCAACATATAAAGTGGAAAAACCGAAAGGGTAGAGGGGGATGGAAAGAAAACCAGAGGCCGTGTAGAGGTAAGAGAAGCAGCTGTCATGGAACTGCATATCTGTACTACTAGGAAAAGAAGTCACCTAGTGTGTGGTATAAGAGGAGCTTTATGTGCATCGATGTAAATGCGCAAGTCATGGGTCCACTCCTGTATGATATTCTAGTCTTCCCGGAGGATAGGTCTAGTGGGTCGTCCAACATCAACAATCCCTGTAGGGCTCATATCATAGTATTCCATGCAGTGGAAATTTACGCAGACCTAATGTATCTTCCAGGTATCAGGGAGACCACTACAGCCCGAACCCAGTTTAAAATGGAGAGGAACCATGCTTTAAGAGGTGGCAGCTCCTCAGCCAACCACTCAAGGTAATCAATCTCTTATTCAAAATAAAACCAAGGTCTAAAAATCTGGTGGACGCTTTCTGTTCTTTCCATTGTGAAAAAACTCCAAGAATGCAAGTCTCCCAGGATCTCGGCATCTCCCTATCTGTGCAAAAGACCAGTGCTCCAAATACTCCCAGTACACATGCAAAGTGGGGCAGGACCACAGCATATGTAGGAGATCGGTGCCAAGCACCTTACGAGGGCAACAAGCATCCTGTTGATGGAAGTATCGATTGATTTGCTCTGGGGTGAGATAAGCTTTATGAATAACATAGAATTGAATGAGATTGAAACTGGCGTTCCCAGGGAACTGTCTCGGACTGTCTAAGACCACAGCCTATTCTTTATCCGAATATGGCCTCTCTCTAGCTGCCTCCCACTTAATTCACAACTGTACTAGATCTAACACAGTATGTTCTCTAATCGACACTGCGAACAACTTCACCAGGCGACGCCTGTGTCCATAACATGAACATATTGCATTAGGAGATGTATTGGTGGTTCCTGTGTACCATCTCCCCACCACCTCCGCAAAGTATCTATCTAGGCATTGGTCAGAAACTGACCTGGTGAGACTCCATTGCCACCTGACATCCCAAGAAATGAGTGCAAAGAGCCTTCTCCATACAAGTCTCCTAGAGTGGTTTTGCCAGCTCCCACCCAATCAGTAAGATCCGTGGGTTGTACACGGCCTAGCAGAATCAGCATCCCTAACAGAGGCATAGTGGGTGCACATGGCGTAACCCGTCCAGTGAGACGCAGCGCTCGGCGGGAACATTTCCGAGCTATTGATACTAGTAATGGGAGCAGTTAGTTCGTTCTATTACAGGGATGAAAAAGGAAGAGAATTTTCTCCAAAATGTATGGTGGGACACGCCCAGCCGAATTCGACAGATGTAACTCCTCCACCCACTTTGCCACCCACTGGATTTGAAGAAATAATGGGGCATATTACCAAGCAATAGCGATAATTATCGCTATTGCTTGGCTAGAGACAAAAATGTACAGCTGAGCTGCGGCTATTTTTACCGCAAATAAACCTTGGTATTACCAAGGTTTACCGCAAATGCGAAAAAAATCGCTGCAATGCATGAATATCGCTGAAAAGTCAGCGATATTCATGCATTACAGAGCTAATGCTCTTAGCCATGTTATCCACCTCCCATTGGATAACATGGCTAAGAACTGCTCAGGGCAGGTGTTAGCTTTTGGAGATATTCGCGCTTAGCGCGAATATCTCCAAAAGTTGGTAATAGGAGATAGCGATGTTAGCGACTGTTTTCAGTCTCTAACATCTTGGCACGCCCACTTTGCATGTCATTAGTGATAAATATCACTGACATGCAAAGTGGGGCCCACAATGGTTGCTATCTCCTACTAGCTGTCGCTAACTGGTGTTACCGACAGCTAGGTAATAGGGAGATAATTTTATCTCCGCTTTCTTGGCTTTGAAAGCCAAAAAAGCGGAGATAAACCCCCTTGATAATATGCCCCAATATTCTAAATTTGGCAGAGCTAGTCCCCCCTTTGAACGAGGCAAGTACAATTTTGTCAGTGCTACTCTGCACAGCAAATTGTTTCATATAAAAACATGAACAATGCACTCCGGGGAGCGGAAGGACACTGGCAAGTAGAGCGGTGAGTTAGCAAAATAGTAAAGAAGACGTGGCAGCATAGCCATTTTGATTAATTCTATTCTACTGATAACCAAGAGGTGAAGGGACATTCAGAAGCAAATCTGTGACGTAAGCGCCGTACCACTCTTGTGATGTTGCGGTCTAAAAGTTCCTGATCGTTGTGATAAATATGGACCCCTAGGTATTTGAATGTCACTGGCTGCCAGCATACTACTTTCCCATCCACTTCCCAACCCGGATCCTCTGTACTAGGATTAAAGGGGTATTGGCAGGATTTGCCCCAGTGCACCTTTAGCCCAGACAGAGATGCAAATGACCTTAGGGTCACAGGAATGATCTGAGGAATCGCTCCCATATCACAAACGTATAACAGGATGTCGTCCGGATAGAGCGAGACTGCAAGCATACCGTCTCCTAAAGGGATCCTCCAACCCGGAGCTGAAGTACAGAGTGTCATTGCTAATGGTTCAATCATGAGGGCAAATATCAGGGGGGAAATGGGACACCCCTGCCGCGTCCCCATTCAATCAATATAGGGTCATAGAAAAGAGTTCCCAATTGCATCCATACCGAAGGAGCCCCATACAGTATTCTGATAAGGCTTAAGATATAGGGTCTAAAACCGTAACGTTGAAGCGCTGCAAACATGAAGGCCCATTCCACCGTATCGAAGGCCTTCTCTATGTCTTATAAAACTCATGAGGGAGGTCATCGGGCCTGGAACCTTCCCAGATGGCAAAGCCCGCATCGTGCCTCGGACTTCTCCCAATGTGAGTGGAGTATCTAATTTCATCTGTTGTTCCCTGGATAACACCGGGAATGGATGCACCTCTAAAAATTGTTGCATCGCCCCTTGCAAAGCTGGTTGACTAGTTGTATATAAAAATTGGAAATGCGCAGTCAGCTGTCCATGAATGTCTCATTGTGTGTTTAATAAGTCTCCGTCTGAGGAACGGAGAGCTGTAATCGCCCCCCCCTCCCCTGCTGGTCTTGTTTATTAAGCCAGGCAAGGAGAGTCCCTGAACGAGCCGCTTTAGTGTGTGGGGTCATAGAGTATGCTGCAAAGTTACGGCAGTGCTGTCTATCTAGAAGCTCTGCATGGTTTTTGCGAAGCTCCGCCATGTCAGTCAGTGCCTCAGCATCAGTTACTGCCCTAGATTCCAGCAGCAGCAATCTTTTCTCTACATCAAGCAAGTCTCATGCCACTCACTCAATCATGTCCCTATCAGGGTGACTTTCATGGCTGCCTACTCCACCAGCGCAGAAGAAGCAGTACCTGCATTAAGAGTAAAATATTCCCCTGATAGAGCGTCACCCAGCTAGGAAATTTTTACTAATACTCACCTGGGCCCATAGTTTTTATACGCCTTAATATTACTTGGGTAACTCACGCTCTACTATCAGTATAACTTGAGATTTCTACACTTCTGATTCCTAAATCTATAACCTAGCAATATAGATACTAGGAACCTAAACACCTAGGACCTTGCACTTGAGTTATAAATCAGATAGTCAAGAACATTTATAACATTTGTAAAGTGAAATAACCACAGACTCTGGGTAGGTTCAAAACTTTATCTAATCATCATCATCATATGTCATGACCATCAAGTTGAAGCAAATTAAGCTATCTATAATCCAAATCATGAGTAAAGTATAACTATGCAAGAGATAGAGTATGCTAAGCATTTAAGATCAACAACTGAAAGGGAAGGTAAGAACAAGGAACATGCTATATTTAGACAACAATCTTTCGCAACTTGATTAAAGGAGGGTAAAGAAAGGGAACATGCTATACCCAAAGACTTTATAGCTGTTGAAGAAAACTTAAATTCAAGATTCCATTTAGATAAATACTATAGGGTAGGTAAGATTGGAACATACTATTAAATTCAGCTTATCTCCTAAAGGGAGGGTAAGATAAGGAACATGCTAATAGACCAGTAATGCATGAAAATCTCATTTATGAAGGGACAGGGGACAAAAGGGAACATATGCAATTACGCTTTGCAAATATTCGAGAAATAGAAATGCAAATATAGATAAGCAATCACCCACACAGACTTTATATTTACCTAGGATAGAGTGAAAATCAACCCTGGCCACGGGTCAGTTGGAAAAGACGGGAAGAAACACTCAAGGACTTAGGTACCAGTAGGCAAACAGGTACAGCTCATGGACAGTCAGGACAGGATAACCCCAGAATTTGGATCAGGACCGGGTTCACCAAAGGGTATGACCAACACCCACAGTTTTGGTTGCAACGCCTGCGCTACTCCCTCTCTGCAAGGAATCTGCCAATAACCCCGATTGGGTTCTCGAACCTCCCAGCAAAGTGCTTTGCCAGCACTTTCAATTCTGCAAAACCCCAAATTGGGTTTCTCGAACCTCCCAACAGAGTGCTTCGCAGCCATCTGATTTCAGTCACCTAAAGAGTGCGTTGGGTCAGTGACAGGCCAGCTATTCGGACAAGGCGGACAATTTCTCTAGCTAAACCTACGCTAGTTATTCTGTTTTTTGGGTCAGTGTACCACCCCCCAATGTTGCAGGTGTAAGGATCCCCAATTTTGATTGGACAAAGGAGGAGGTTAAGTCATCACACCACCTGATTCTTAGACTTTTTCAGACTTAATATTCAGTTTCCGTACCCACCCATTAAATTTCAGGTTCTCAGGACATATGCCGTTCTGCTAACAATGGTGAATACAATGTTCAAATACATTTGTTGCAACTTTAGTACAGTTCCACTTCGTTCAGCTAGGTCACAGGTCAGGTTCCCAGGAGCATCTTGGCTGTGACTGCCAGCTGGCTGGGTTCCACTGCTGCAGAGTTCTTTTCCCTCCCGCAATGTGACTTGCGCAGTAAGGACTTTCAAAATGGAGTAGTAAGCACCTCCCAGGCCCACAGAATACGATACATGAAAACCAAGAGTAAACAATTTTAGAACACAGTAATAAATGATTACACTGTATACAATGAATTTCTATACTTCACCCATTACTTCATAATAATGATAGCATTATTGATTATTATTATGCAGAACGGACAGCTTTGCGAAAGCGGCAATGCAAGCTTTGAGCATGTGAGAACACAGAGCAGCCATTTTAGCTTTATTGCACATGTGCAATTATTTTCCCTCCAAGACATTGAACACGTCACGTCACATGGGTATGACCGACGCATGCCCAGTCTAAATTCCCGCATAGCAGCGGCCATTTTATTATGCAAGCGTATTAAGGTTAATAAACACATAAGCAAGCGTCTCTTGGACATCCAAATGTTGTACAAGGGGCATATTAGTAAGACAAAACGGGTTTATTACATAGTTAGGGTTACTCGAGGTTCATGAAAGTCGCTTAACGTGCGAATCCTTGCTCCATCACCCCTACAGCTTCTTCAATCCACTCTCGAATCATTAAGTCCTCAAGCATGTCCGGCTGTAATCTCCATGTAGGGATTCTCGAGGCCTCACTTTCCCATGCTAACACAACACAGTGGGGATTATGAACGGAGTTTGTGCGTCCCCAGCTGTCATTTCAGGATATAAAAAGGAGGCCAGGGGTCCCAAAGAACCTATCAAGTCGAACATGTAAATTATGAGCTGCAGAGAAAAAAGAATACACCCTTTTCCCCGGGTGATGATGTCTCCAGATACCAACCAGACTCCAGCCCTGTGCCAAACTGTTAAGCACTGCAGCATTATTTGTGGCGGCTGTATCCTTCAGTGGAGGAAAATATCTGTTAGTTCCCATGTCTAGGACACTATTAAAGTCCCCACCCAGCAGCCACGGAACCTCGCACCATCTCCCCAAAATGTGGGACAACAATGTTCTAGAAACTGGCCTTGATCCACATTCGGAGCATACACACTTCCCAACCACACATTACGTCCATTCATTTGGCTCCTCGCTAGCACATACCTGCCCTCTTTGTCCGCAAGAACCTCGTCCATGACAAAGGGCATCCCAAGACTTATCAAGATGAGGGCCCCCCTGGCAAACAAGGAATAGTCTGTGGCATATATTTTGCCTCTCCAACTACACTGTAACCGGGCAACCTCTAGTGCATTTAAATGTGTCTCCTGTAATAGTGCTAGTTGCACATTGTGATGTTTTAAATAGGAATATATGGCATACCTGTGGAAAGGAGTGCGAAGACCCCGGACATTCCATGTGAGTATCATGTGACCCATGACGGATCTTAGGAAAGTATTTAGTAGTGAATATTGGCCTCCCCACACGTGCAATGATAATATGTACTTTAGCATGCACAAAATCTATTCCAGTGATCTCCTCAGAGACACCTATCACAATAGGATAAGGAAGAAACAACGGAGGAAAGGAAGAACCTTATAAGGACAACCCTCAAAAAATAAAAGCGTCGTCCAAACACAACATGTGGCAACCGGGCCACAAGCTCCATTGGCCCCAAAGAGATGGAGAAAGAGCGGGTTGTATATATATGCAGGGCGCATTCTCACAGTCCCCACTAGTACAGTTAGTAAGATATTGCTCTAGCAGGTATCCAGAGTTTAGAACAGCAGGACCCCCAGGTCATAGATACACAATCGACATGTCAGGCCATCCCCATCCCAATATATAGCACTGGATAAACATTAAAAACAATAGAGACCCCACAGCAATCCAGATTACTGCATGCCATAATGTATTTCCAAAACATTTATGTTCATGCAATAACATTCGCGGTCTCTGGTGTGATGTCGGGCATTCTTCTAGATGCATCGTCAGAAGAGTCTGCCACCGAAGAACCCCCTCCCCGATGAATGAAAGGAAGTGTCCGCATTACCCTCTGATGCCACTGCTTGCACCATACGTTCTGCAATGCGAACTACTTCTTGGAGCTCTTTACGGATCTGCTATGGTCCAGGCACCGCTGATAGTCCCAAGAGTCGTCGTCTCAGGAGTCCATTGCCGTCAGCCTCTTTAGGCAGAGTCACAGCAGTACCTGTAGCTCTAGGGCCGGAGTACAGACCCGCCGTTTCCATGCAGTCCTAAACATCCTGAGGTGTGTCGAAAAACCTGGATTTCCCATCTGATATAACACAGAGCTTGAGCGGAAATATCAGTGAGTAGGAAAGATTGAGCTGGCAAAGATGTCATTTGACCGTCATGAAAGACCCCCGCTGGTGCTGAATTTTCATAGTGTAGTCAGGGAAAAACAACACCTTAGTATTTTCATATTGGATGTTGTCCAGCTTCCTTGTCTCATGAAGTATTACATCTGAATCTCTGAAGTGGAGGAGTTTGAAAGTGAGAGGATGAGCCCTGTCTCCTTGGGGTGGCTTCCTGCCTGGAACGTAATGTGTCCGCTCTATGGTAAAGAAGGGAGAGAACGCGGCATGCCGTAATAGAGACTTGAGCCATGTTTCCAAAAAGGCGACTGCATCTTGGCCGCCAGCACCTTCCGGCAAGCCGACCAATTGAACATTGTTCCGCCTCGAGCGCCCTCGATCTTCAATGCGGTCTTCAAGATACCTAATTCGAGCTTCATGGGGGTTTTGTTATTTGTCTTGAAATTCCGAAGCTGGTTTCAGTTTGGCAACCTCCATTTCCATGGCTCTGACCCTTTCCTTCATGTTCCGATGGTCTGCATGCAGCAAATTGAGGTCTAGAGCCACTTTGTCCAACTTGGCTTCTGTAGAGGCTCTGGAATGCTCGATGGCTTGTAAAATAGCATCTAATCGTTTGTTCAGGCTGTGTCTTCCACCAGTGGGTTAAGTGGGTCAGTGTCAACAGTTCCTGGCACCTGTGAAGATGTTCGTTAACCAGCCCCCTTGGTTCGGCCCATGTTTCTATGTATCGTTAGAAACGTTTGTCTGGTACATGTGCTTCTTCACAGGTGCTCCTACATCTCTCCCTGACTCAACAGTAGAATATACCTCCTGAAATCATGTTGCCAGATCTTGCTCCGCTGATATGCTACGCACCACACCGAAGCGGCACCAGAAAGCCATCTCTTATATTCTGCAACTGTCAGGGTGTCATGCCACAGGCCTCCCTCTCCGACGTCTACTGTGATATCCCCGCCCATCAACAACAGGCAAGTTTATCAGGGAACTTCCAGTTACAATCCCCACCCATGGCACCTTCTTCTTCAATGTCGCGCGTCTGGGTTGGGCCCTGCCTGTCCGCTCAACCGAAGCAATCCTCCCGTGTACCACTCAAAGTCTTTACTTATTCAAAGGCTGGCAGCCATTTTAGATGCTCTCAACATCAGGGCTTCCCCGTCGCAAGCCATGTTGTAAGGCTGGGCAACCCCCTCTGAGTCGCTCACCACCAGTCTGCTGCACCCCACCGTTTCTTCAGGGGCAACTTGAAGGGCTCACATCCGCACTGGGGGCTCCACACTACTGTCCACAAGGCCAGTTCTGCTCCTCTCACTGCAACATCCCACATGTGCGCACCAGTCTGAAGGCCTCTTACTGCTGCCTCCCTGCTTATGATCAGCCACAGGTTCCCCCTCCTAGGGACACTACATAAGCTCCTCTGATAGGGCGGTACCCACACTCAGCTACACTGCTGATCGAAAGGATGGGTATTCAGCTTACTGCCAAGGACCTTCTTGCCTCTTTCCTGGCCAACAGAACCCAGGCGGTCACCATGGGTCCTTTTCAATCAGCGGATCTGTCGTTGCCGTGTGGGGTCCCTCATCGGCTCTTGGTGTTCCTCCTACCCCCACCGCTAAGGTTAGAAACCTAGGGGTGACATTTGATGACAAGCTCTGTTTCATGGCCCATGCAAATAAAGTGGCAGCTAACGCCCATTTTAAGCTCAAAATAATAAAAAAGATCATCCCTTATTTACCAGATTCAGCAGCCAAGACGTTAGTCACCTCTCTGGTCTTGACATCGTTGGATTACTGCAACGGTCTACTGCTTAATGCACAAAACAGAGTCACGAAAAAGCTTCAGACTGTGCAGAATGCAGCGGCACGCGTGCTATCCAAAAAAACCAAGGGGCATATTATCAAGGGGGTTTATCTCCGCTTTTTCGGCTTTAAAAGCCAAGAAAGCGGAGATAAAATTATCTCCTTATTACCAAGCTGTCGCTAACACCAGTTAGTGACAGCTAAAAGGAGATAGCGACCATCTTGGGCCCCGCTTTGCATGTCAGTGATATTTATCACTAATGACATGCAAAGTGGGCGTGCCAAGATGTTAGCGACTGGAAACAGTCCCTAACATCGCTATCTCCTATTACCAACTTTTGGAGATATTCGCGCTAAGTGCGAATATCTCCAAAAGCTAACACCTGCCCTGAGCAGTTCTTAGCCATGTTATCCAATGGGAGGTGGATAACATGGCTAAGAGCATTTGCTCGATAATGCATGAATATCGCTGACTTTTCAGCGATATTCATGCATTGCAGCGATTTTTTTCGCATTTGCGGTAAACCTTGCTAATAGCAAGGTTTATCTGCGATAAAAATCGCCGATGTGCGGCGATAATTTGTGTCTCTAAACAAGTTAGAGACAAAAATTATCGCTAGTTGTTGGTAATATGCCCCCAAGTTTGCTCCCATCTCAGACACTTTGAAAGATTACCACTGGCTTACCATTCAAAACAGGGCCAAATTCAAAGCATTATGCATAGTCTATAAGACCCTGCAGGATCAAGGACCGCGCTTCCTCAAAAAGTTACTAATTCCTTATAATCCGTCCAGAACACTGCATTCCTCCTCGCTTAACCAACTTGTGGTTCAACGAAGCAGAACAGTTTCATGGGGTGATCGCCGCTTCTCTATCGCAGCTCCTAAAATCTGGAACTCCTTACCGAACCACATTAAAACAAGTTCTACACTCCTCCAGTTCAGAAAGAAACTGAAGACGTGGTTATTCAACCAGTAAACCCAGCCACCAATCTTCTGATCAGGGATAGACAGCATTGCATACCAGCGCCGAGACGCCTACGGGTAATTGCACGCGCTCTACAAATGCCATTAAATAAATAAATAAATAAATCTGTGCTCCGTATGGCCGCTCCTACCTTCCAGACACTGCACCACTATTCCCTGGGGCCTCCTCACGGGCCTCTCCACAGAAAGCGGGAACTGCTCCTCTGTTCGCCGCATCTCACAGCCTGTCAGCAAGGGCGCCTGTTGTGCTGCAGCGAACCGTAATACAAGTCCCAGCCACTGATGCCTCATGCGGCTGAGCAGGGCCGCCGCAGTATTGAGTTCTGTAGGAGCTGGTCCTGTTTCCTCCGACATTCCCCCACCATTTCACACAAGGGCCTCTTCATTTGCCTCGCGTTTGGGTACTGGAATCAGAGATTCAAGGCCCAGCCGCCGGCTCCCCACGCAGCCGAGCAGGGCCGCTATGGAGCTTCCACATGCCTGTCCCACTACTGGCCACGGATAGGACAGCTCCCAGATCTCAAGTCCGTCACTGCTTGAACCCAAGGGCACCGCTGGTATTTTCCCTGCATTTGTGCTCCACTCGTTGCTGGCAATCAGGGTAATAATGCCGGGTAATGGGAACCCACAGCTGGGCCCTCTCAGAACGCGTTTGCCATGCTTTCCCTGCAAGTCACGTCCTGACAGCAGAAATGTTAATGTTGGAAAATCTATTAATTTCTCTGATAGCTTGGAAAAGCATGTGTAAATCTTAAGGAATTATCATTCCGACCAGGAGAAAATTATCCTACGCGTGTGAGTTCAACAACTAATCCTACAGTGTCATTTTATATTAATCAAATCAATACCAATGACCAGATTTACACAGCAGCAGCAGCTGTAAATGCTGTGCTTCGCTGCGTGAGAAGGAGAGTGTCAAGTTTATTGAAATATGGCACTCTCCACCCCTCTCACTAGCCCCGGTGCTGAAATCAGATGCCATGCTCCATGGAGACACCTTTACACCATGGTGCAAGGGTGTCTGCGTGAGTCTAACATAGCTTTTGTACTGGGAGGTACTCTTCCTGTACAAAATACCATGCATAGACTGACATCAACCCTTTTCCGACTTTATGTGTGTACTGCACAGTGCAGCACTATTACAAAGTCAGAAAAGGAAGGAGAAATAAAAGCATTTCTCCTTCCTTGCACCTACTTTAAAATGGTGCAAGTTTTCTAATGCTAAAACGTGTCTACTTTGTTTAGTAAATCGGGTTTATCATCAGAAACCTTGAGTGGTTGTACCTTAGGTGGTGCGCCCAAGCACCACCTAAGGTATGCTCCCTTGGCGCTAAGTAATGCAAAGCAGTGCTGAGCG
Organism: Lissotriton vulgaris; assembly: GCF_964263255.1. NCBI lineage: Eukaryota > Metazoa > Chordata > Amphibia > Caudata > Salamandridae > Lissotriton > Lissotriton vulgaris. Next base: position 784,464,851 of record NC_141696.1, read on the forward strand.
CTACTTTGCTTTACTTTTACGTTACTTCCAGTGCTAAACAAGTTTAGTGCTGGAAAGTAAGTTGGGAAAAAGATTTTGAGCCTATTTGCGTCAGTTTTGTGACGCGAACGTGGCGTAAAATCTAAGTAAATCTCCCCTCATGTGGTCTATTTCATTTGAATTTCACATGGGGGAATGCCAGTATATTCTGACTGAGGGAGTCTGGAACTAGGCAATATTTCCAACCAGTTTCTGAAAAACAGCCAACCGACTCGCCCCTCCACCATCAAGAGTGCTATTAGAGGTTTTCTTACTTGAAAAAATGCTTTTGCAGTATAACTCTCGTACAGCCAACAATAAGATGGGGCCATGAACACTGGGAAGGTGGGTTATCAGCGAGAAATGATTCTGGTCTGAAAAGAGACCCTGGCTCTTGCTGAAACTCATTGTTTTTTACTGAAGAATCCAGTGATCACATAGAGAAATAGAGCATTCAAATAAATCTAGGCATACAAAGGTAAGAGCTAGAATGTAAGAAAATAGCTAAGTCTAGAACATTTAGTTAACATTTCCAGACTGTAAACATAACAAAACAGGAACAATCTTAGTTGATAATTTGGACACTCAGAGGACAATTTAACTGTCTCAGGCATACAGTAATCATCTTTAGTTTCTAGGTGCTCGATTAGGCATCTAGTTCTGATTCTGTTGGGGCCATAAAAGGTAGTTACCACCCCTATAAGAATTATGGGGCAGATTTACAAGTCACCTGCACCACTTTTGCGTTACTTTTAACATGGGAAAAGTGACGCAAAAGTGGCGCAAGGGGCTTGTAAATATGCCCCTATAAGTCTTGTGGGAACCCCGCAAGGCTTGTGCATTTCACCTGGAGGTTCATCTGCTAGAAGCAGGTCGAATCTCTAAATGAAACTGGTAATAAACTAGCAAAATGAGGATCACAATTACTGATTAAGTAAATAATTCCTAATTTCTAAAGAGACCCCGAGGGTTCAATTTGTAGCATCCCGGTATCTTTACCCTGGTCTTATCAGTGTCCCCAGCAACAGTAAATGAGGCGGTCGGAATTACCAGGTGGCCTGCTGGGAACATCATAAAAAGTCCCTATGTGTTATTACACCCAGTCCTCAAAATGTGTAAGAAAATAATTCCATGGCACTTCCCTGAGGACTTTTTAAATCCTTTATAATATGGACACACCAACCAATTGACCATAAGGACATTTATAACATTATGAGTCCTACTATCCTAGCCTAAATTGTGCAGTCTCTCTCCCTTGCTAGTTGTCCTTCCCACAAATGGCATGCCACCTGATTAGTATCACCAGTGCCCTTTTGAGCAAGAGAGGGGAAATGTATGCTCTTTCATCTCCTGACACTCATTTATATGGAGCATCCACTGACCCAGAGATCAGGGCTACCCATCTATTTCAAGAAATCGCTGGAATTCATAATCCCTGTCTGTGCCACTGTTGCAAGGACTTGCACACATAAGAAAGTACTATAGGGGAAATCACAGGCATGCACAGATTTCTGCCCCACTACACACTTGTGATGCCCCACATCTAAGTGAGTTCTATTCAATTGCAGCAGTATTAGATACATAATACCCTATAAGAAAGAGTGATGTTCTGAAATGACATGAGCTAATGGTACAGCAAGAGCCTTGTCAATAGTCTCCTTGCAGAACCTTATACTCTGATAGGTGGACCATCTCTCCCAGCCCCCATAGTTGTTAAGATCTAGTTCTTTGTTGTTGTCTTTGCTGGCTTCAGAACAAGTGCATTACTGCTGGCCTTAGAGCTGTTTGCCCCACCACAACAAACTGAAATACTAGACAAAATAATGCACTATACATAATCCATATGCAAAAGGTTAGCCTAGCCTAGTCTGATTGGTCTAATTGGTCTGAGTGGTCTAATGAATCCTCCCCAGGATTGACCCATAATCACAGCATTGAATCCTGCTCACAGATGTTTATCCTCCAGAGACAGATAAAATTACTACCAATTCATTGAGTAACAATTAACAACTCGGAGGGAGAGGTGTGGCGCCGCAGCCAGGGTGACTAACGTTGGAATCTGGGGATCATGGTTCGATCCCCGGTGCTGGTGGCAGATTAGTCCAGCACCATGTTCCTCTGGGCAATAGCTTGCTTAATCTTCCCGACGGACCCTAGTTCCTAGAAACCCTTACGGGTGATTGTTCGCGCTTTACAAATGTGGATTATTATTATTGTTATTCTTTGTCAACAACCTCTGGATAAGCAGGGATTATTTCATGTTTTATCCCTTTCTTCGACTACAGGAATGCCATCTAGATTCACTGTTTAATGTAGTCATGAGCTAATAGACTTATTCTTCCAAAAACATTGGAGATAATTATTTTAAAGTTTTGAATAGCTGGCAAGCTTAATGTCCTTTTTCTGTGACCGACTGAAGATGTAATAAAAAGGCAAATTATAAACTGGGCTTAATTCGGGAACCTAGCCCTCCAACAATCTTATCACAGATCACAACCAGCAAATATATATAGTCTTTGTACCCCACGTTGGGCAGGCTGGATCTCCGGTTCCGCTCCTGCTAACGAATTTGCTGGGACTTCAAGGCTGGTGCAGTCTAGGGGAAGCGAGGAGGCACCAGCTGTGCTATATTCAGGTGACTTTGGACCGCAATATTCCATCTACCCCCGTTGCTGCAGAAGACCAGCCCACAGCATTCTGGTATATGCAGTACTGACGCATTGGGCGTCCTGCATGTGCTCAACTTTACAGCAAGTTCTACCTTACGCTGTTCGGGGGCGGAGCCTGATGTCACCTGGCAGGAGGGGAATTGGTACTTAACCAGTGAAAACACCCGTATCCTGCTACAACCATCTGGCGCTGAAGAGGCTAAACAACAAGCCGAAATGCATCCGCCCTGTTCTTGGTTGTGCTGGCATTAAAGGAACCTCCTCTCTATCCCCTTTGTGGCCTCTGTTTCTTGCCCTTGGAGAAACTCACTGACATTTCATTAGCACGACAGCCAATAGCTCCCTCCCAGAGGCTCCTGCACTGCAAGTTTGCCCTGGTCACAGTGGTTTTTCTGCTTCGGTTGAAATGATTGTATCCAGGTGACTGGGAGGACTGGGGGTCACCTTCGGAGCCGGCAAGTGAAGAAAGCAATGTTGGAGTCATTTTACCCAACGTTGGGCAGGCTGGATCTCCGGTTCCGCTCCTGCTAACAAATTTGCCGGGACTTCAAGGCTGGTGCAGTCTAGGGGAGGCGAGGAGGCACCAGCTGTGCTATATTCAGGTGACTTTGGACCGCAATATTCAATCTACCCCCGTTGCTGCAGAAGACCAGCCCACAGCATTCTGGGATATGCAGTACTGACGCATGGGGCGTCCTGCATGTGCTCAACTTTACAGCAAGTTCTACCTTACGCTGTTCGGGGGGCGGAGCCTGTTGTCACCTGGCAGGAGGGGCATTGGTATTTAACCAGTGAAAACGCCCGTATCCTGCTACAACAATCTGGTGCTGGAGAGTCTAAACAACAAGCTGAAATGCATCCGCCCTGTTCTTGAATGTGCTGGCATTAAAGGAACCTCCTCTCTCTCCCCTTTGTGACCTCTGTTTCTTGCCCTTGGAGAAACTCACTGATATATATATATATATATATATATATATATATATATATATATATATATATATATATATATATATATATATATATATATATATATTGCACCAACAACCTTGATGGGATATAGGGATGTATATCTATATTTTAGTGCAATGTGATTTTAACAAAGCAATGTAAAGAGAAATTCCTATTTATGAATATATGTAAATAAGTGTTCAATTTTATAATTTTATAGAATTTGTATACACAATTCTTATGAACAAATATTTATTGCATATTTTGCATATATGCTGACATAATTCCGACTGAAAAATGAGCTCGGAAAAACAATTGCCGTTTACAACATATTCACTAAGTATTTCTACACTTTTTATAATCACTTGGTGTCTTAAATGAGAAAAAAATGGGTATAAAAATATTTTCTCGCAAATCATGCCTGTTATGTGATCAAGGGTATTCATTACCCAAAATGCGTCATGCCTAATGAAACAAAGAAGAGATAATAAACTGATATTCCATGCTGCTTGGTGGTCCGTGATTTCTGCTGTGCCGTGAACCGGAGAGACAGATTTTGCTTTGTATATATATATATATATACTCCTCCAATCCCACTTTGTTTAAAGACAGGTCTGACACATGCTCAGGTTTCTCAATGTGATTTATTCCAACCGGTGCACATATTTCATGCTTCGTGATGTCCACAGTCTCAGCGTCCGGCAGACGCGTTTCGGCGTGTGCCTCTTCAGTGCCGGTTAGGTAGCTGATTGTGCCCAGGTGACTTTGACCACGTTGCTGGTGTTTAAAATACAAGCCAAGTGTTCCCATTGGTTGAGAGTCGATCTGACAAGCAGCGGCCAGGGAAAAGTTCCTATGTTTGTAATTGCCGCTGTGCTCTCTGCCAGGAAACCTCGGACATCGTGCACCACATCCCGCAGTAAGGAACCGTGGAATAACAAACAGTCAGTTTAAGGTGCAGTGACCCAACTTCGCACGCGATAATGCCTCTGTTGTTTCTTCTAGGTTCCTCGAGTGCGGGAAACAGGTCGGCTTTCTTCACTGTTGGGAAACCTTTAAGCAAACACACTGTTCGCTCCCTCTCCCCAATACCCTCGAGACACTCCAGGTTGGGGGGGCGCCGCACTTGTGCCTTCTAAGCACTCCAAGCCAGGAAAGTTTGTCGGTTGTTGTGCGGAGCTCCAAACCGAGGGGCGTGTCAGATGCGGTAGAGCCGACCTCCACCTTAACATACTCCTCCAATCCCGCTTTGTTTAAAGACAGGTCTGACACATGCTCAGGTTTCTCAATGTGATTTATTCCAACCGGTGCACATATTTCATGCTTCGTGATGTCCACAGTCTCAGCGTCTGGCAGACGCGTTTCGGCGTGTGCCTCTTCAGTGCCGGTTAGGTAGCTGATTGTGCCCAGGTGAGTTTGACCACGTTGCTGGTGTTTAAAATACAAGCCAAGTGTTCCCATTGGTTGAGAGTCCATCTGACAAGCAGCGGCCAGGGAAAAGTTCCTATGTTTGTAATTGCCGCTGTGCTCTCTGCCAGGAAACCTCGGACATCGTGCACCACATCCCGCAGTAAGGAACCGTGGAATAACAAACAGTCAGTTTAAGGTGCAGTGACCCAACTTCGCACGCGATAATGCCTCTGTTGTTTCTTCTAGGTTCCTCGAGTGCGGGAAACAGGTCGGCTTTCTTCACTGTTGGGAAACCTTTAAGCAAACACACTGTTCGCTCCCTCTCCCCAATACCCTCGAGACACTCCAGGTTGGGGGGGCGCCGCACTTGTGCCTTCTAAGCACTCCAAGCCAGGAAAGTTTGTCGGTTGTTGTGCGGAGCTCCAAACCGAGGGGCGTGTCAGATGCGGTAGAGCCGACCTCCACCTTAACATACTCCTCCAATCCCGCTTTGTTTAAAGACAGGTCTGACACATGCTCAGGTTTCTCAATGTGATTTATTCCAACCGGTGCACATATTTCATGCTTCGTGATGTCCACAGTCTCAGCGTCCGGAAGACGCGTTTCGGCGTGTGCCTCTTCAGTGCCGGTTAGGTAGCTGATTGTGCCCAGGTGAGTTTGACCACGTTGCTGGTGTTTAAAATACAAGCCAAGTGTTCCCATTGGTTGAGAGTCGATCCGACAAGCAGCGGCCAGAGAAAAGTTCCTATGTTTGTAATCGCCGCTGTGCTCTCTGCCAGGAAACCTCGGACATTGTGCACCACATCCCGCAGTAAGGAACCGTGGAATAACAAACAGTCAGTTTAAGGTGCAGTGACCCAACTTTGCACGCAATAATGCCTCTGTTGTTTCTTCTAGGTTCCTCGAGTGCGGGAAACAGGTCGGCTTTCTTCACTGTTGGGAAACCTTTAAGCAAACACACTGTTCGCTCCCTCTCCCCAATACCCTCGAGACACTCCAGGTTGGGGGGGCGCCGCACTTGTGCCTTCTAAGCACTCCAAGCCAGGAAAGTTTGTCGGTTGTTGTGCGGAGCTCCAAACCGAGGGGCGTGTCAGATGCGGTAGAGCCGACCTCCACCTTAACATACTCCTCCAATCCCGCTTTGTTTAAAGACAGGTCTGACACATGCTCAGGTTTCTCAATGTGATTTATTCCAACCGGTGCACATATTTCATGCTTCGTGATGTCCACAGTCTCAGCGTCCGGCAGACGCGTTTCGGCGTGTGCCTCTTCAGTGCCGGTTAGGTAGCTGATTGTGCCCAGGTGACTTTGACCACGTTGCTGGTGTTTAAAATACAAGCCAAGTGTTCCCATTGGTTGAGAGTCGATCTGACAAGCAGCGGCCAGGGAAAAGTTCCTATGTTTGTAATTGCCGCTGTGCTCTCTGCCAGGAAACCTCGGACATCGTGCACCACATCCCGCAGTAAGGAACCGTGGAATAACAAACAGACAGTTTAAGGTGCAGTGACCCAACTTCGCACGCGATAATGCCTCTGTTGTTTCTTCTAGGTTCCTCAAGTGCGGAAAACAGGTCGGCTTTCTTCACTGTTGGGAAACCTTTAAGCAAACACACTGTTCGCTCCCTCTCCCCAATACCCTCGAGACACTCCAGGTTGGGGGGGCGCCGCACTTGTGCCTTCTAAGCACTCCAAGCCAGGAAAGTTTGTCGGTTGTTGTGCGGAGCTCCAAACCGAGGGGCGTGTCAGATGCGGTAGAGCCGACCTCCACCTTAACATACTCCTCCAATCCCGCTTTGTTTAAAGACAGGTCTGACACATGCTCAGGTTTCTCAATGTGATTTATTCCAACCGTGCACATATTTCATGCTTCGTGATGTCCACAGTCTCAGCGTCTGGCAGACGCGTTTCGGCGTGTGCCTCTTCAGTGCCGGTTAGGTAGCTGATTGTGCCCAGGTGAGTTTGACCACGTTGCTGGTGTTTAAAATACAAGCCAAGTGTTCCCATTGGTTGAGAGTCCATCTGACAAGCAGCGGCCAGGGAAAAGTTCCTATGTTTGTAATTGCCGCTGTGCTCTCTGCCAGGAAACCTCGGACATCGTGCACCACATCCCGCAGTAAGGAACCGTGGAATAACAAACAGTCAGTTTAAGGTGCAGTGACCCAACTTCGCACGCGATAATGCCTCTGTTGTTTCTTCTAGGTTCCTCGAGTGCGGGAAACAGGTCGGCTTTCTTCACTGTTGGGAAACCTTTAAGCAAACACACTGTTCGCTCCCTCTCCCCAATACCCTCGAGACACTCCAGGTTGGGGGGGCGCCGCACTTGTGCCTTCTAAGCACTCCAAGCCAGGAAAGTTTGTCGGTTGTTGTGCGGAGCTCCAAACCGAGGGGCGTGTCAGATGCGGTAGAGCCGACCTCCACCTTAACATACTCCTCCAATCCCGCTTTGTTTAAAGACAGGTCTGACACATGCTCAGGTTTCTCAATGTGATTTATTCCAACCGGTGCACATATTTCATGCTTTGTGATGTCCACAGTCTCAGCGTCCGGCAGACGGATTTCGGCGTTTCCCTTTTCAGTGCTGGTTAGGTAGCTGATTGTGCCCAGGTGAGTTTGACCACGTTGCTGGTGTTTAAAATACAAGCCAAGCATTCCCATTGGTTGAGAGTCGATCTGACAAGCAGCGGCCAGGGAAAAGTTCCTATGTTTGTAATTGCCGCTGTGCTCTCTGCCAGGAAACCTCGGACATCGTGCACCACATCCCGCAGTAAGGAACCGTGGAATAACAAAAAGTCAGTTTAAGGTGCAGTGACCCAACTTCGCACGCGATAATATTAATTACCAGTCCAAATCCAAATAAATCAAGGAAGGCACTGACACCGTGAATTGCTACTCAAGAAAGATGATTTATTCCATCATGCTGTAAATACGCGTTTCGGCGGAAGCCTCCGCCTTGCTCACTTCATCTGCCAAGAAGTGACGCTGACATTTATATACATTACAACACACTTCAACAACACTATGGTATGACTGGCTGTTCGTCACCATAGTAACCATGAGTCATGACAAGAACTGCAAAGAACATAGAAGAGTTAAAAGCATTACACGCACTGGTCGAGTGCACATCACATTGGCTTTTTTAGAATTGTAAAGCACTATTTACCTAATCATTCTAGTGATGTTATGCTTTTATATTATGTTAGCAACCTTGTAGGAAAATTGTAAACAACGTTACCAGTGACCCGATTTTTACAATTATTACTCATTGCAGAAACGGCATTGATGTGCTCATGTTTAGACCTGAGTAATTCATTCACATGTTTGTAAACATTCACAATTGTCTTTCATAGGAATAATGGACAGTTATATTACCTTCGAGTATTAAGTAATAAAATAAAGAGTGATGAGCAGTTCAAATGCAGGGATTGAAATGCATCCTAATTCATTTTGACCGGGTTCAGAGCTGTTCCTAAGTGAGAAACCACTTCATGAAGTAAAGCGCTAAAAACGCTATTTCTGCATGCCAATACAATGACATAGCACAGATTTACAGGTAAAATCTAAGTTGGTCAAGACCACCTAAGCACGAGCCTCGTCATATATATATATATATATATATGGATCAGCAAAGCGCTCCTGCGCTATCGGAAGGCACCCTTGAATCTCCTGCTATCCGGCTATATTGACCCCATTTCGCTCCGCAATCACTGTTTCCACTCTCATTCATCCATGTGCCCGACGCGTTTTGAGGCCACTTCGCCTCTTCTTCATGGGGTCTTAAAAGAAAACAGGCATTAACACTTTCCTTTTTCACTCCAACTTTATTCGTTGAGAATGTTGCCGCCCTAAGTGGGCGTGGCTTCACAATTGGTCCATCGGGGAAGATGGTATTTGTAGTCCACAAGGTAAGTGTCAGTGTGCTCCTTTAGTAGGTTGCCCGCAACTTTGAAATGAATGTCCATTTGTTCATCCCTTGAGTAGGGGGGAAATCAGGAAGTAGAGCTGTCATCATTATGGAACTCCGAGCCATTCCAGCAATGACATGTGCAGCGCCGCAGCCCCTCCGCGTTGCTTCAAGCTTGTCCACAACCGGAGGTGGTGCACTTCCGCACAGCCAGGGCAGCCGTGTGTTTAATTAGGGATTAGCATTATCCCCTGCGCCATCGGAAGGCACCCTTGAATCTCCTGCTATCCGGCTATATTGGCCCCATTTCCGTCCGCCACCACGTTTACCAGCAATCCTGGCGGCAGGTCCTTGCAAACCACACCCACTTAGGGAGTATTGATTTAAATAAACCGCATTTAAATCTCTAAGGTGAGTTCAGTATGCCTCTGCTTACAAGTCCATCAGGAGGGGGCGTTGTGCCCCGAAACGCGTCGGACCTATTAAACTTTATTTGGGGGAAGACTGTGAGGCATTCAGGAGCTAAAACAAGGAATGGATGGTCATCAGTGACGTGGTGATCCCTCCTGAAAGCGCAAGGGCACATTGCTCATCACATTTTGTTAACGGTTAGCCTTAACCGAAGGGGGAGATCCGCCTCGACGGGCGTTCAGTAATGCTGCAAACGACGTGTACTGAGGCAACGATACATATCGTTGAATTTCCAGTGCGACATTGCACAATAAAAAACAACCTCAGAGCCTTCCTTCAATATCCTACTTAAGGATCGAATATAGGATAAATTATACAGAGACAAACTACCTACTCAAGGACTATAACCTACTCACCTTAGGACCACGTTTACCAGCAATCATGGCGGTAGGTCCTTGCAAACCACACCTACTTAGGGAGTATTGATTTAAATAAACTGCATTTAAATCTCTAAGGTGAGTTCAGTATGCCTCTGCTTACAAGTCCATGCGGAGGGGGTGTGTTATGGCTGTCTTTTTGCTAGCTCTTTGGAGAAGGAGAATGATGGAGAGTGACTCCAGCCTATCACCCCCATAGCATAGGGATTAGGCCGATAGACAGGGACCCTGTCTTACATATATAAAGGCATTTTCGTATTATTTCCCTTAGAGTAAGGCTTATGAATTTAAGTTAGGGGATAGATATATAAGTATTAGTCATGATTCATTCATTTGCTAACATGCTGAGCTGTTTTTCATGGAGATATGCATATTATGGGCTCCGTAGGCCTTAAACGAGACAGACTCCATTTTGCTTTCTGCCCGGTAGCTCAGGAAGGCTTTCTAGGTGAAGAGTAATGTTTTAGTTTTAAGCTGTTGTTCGCTTGGAGAGAACCGGTTCAGGCTGACCCTTATCGAAGGAATGTATTTTTCTCCACTCCGAAGACACAACTTCAGGCCGGCCGGCTGGGAAAGTGTCCTTGGTACGGGGAGGTACAAGAATTTGGTGGGCGGCAGGTTACTGGCCGTAACTTTCCATGAAGGAACGGGCTTTGATATTAGAGAAGGTGTTAGACAGTTTGTCAGTTAGTTCGTAGGCGGCATCTAGCCGTTAGCATCTCTGCCATTATTCACTTTCATGGTGGATGAGTCGCCATCTTTGAAGTCGGAGAAAGATTTAAGACCGAAACTCTCTGAGATAGACTGAACGAGAAGTAGCGCGGAGCGCACTGATACAGAGAGAGAGAGAGACGGTAGCTAATAAACAGCAAGGTTCCGAGGTCCTGAGGGGAAGCAGACGAGATTGAGCCTAGCGGTGCAGACGTGTACTTGTGACGGCTAAGGGTGACTGCAAGACGAGCCAGGACCCAGAGACGAAACAGGAGCCTAGATGACTGCCGAGTCCAGACTTCCCACTAACCAGGTGACACCCGCCCAACTTATCTAGGATGTGCACTCTAATCTTTACCTTTTTCTTGCAAATGTTATACTGCATAGTAATGTGATTTATGTCTATTGTTAATAAATACCCTAATTCATATAGAATTATTGTGTACCTGGTGTTCATGTTCAATCTAGGTAAACCGCACTTCTAGTTGAAAGCCGTTTAGGTGAACGGATGAGAAATCCCGATCAGGTAAATGGTGATCGAATAAAGAGGGAGTGAGTGGACCTTTGATGCCAAGAGCAGGGAGTACACTATACAATCTGGAACCATATTCAAAGTTACTATTTTAGTTGTGTCCTGAGTAGATTGCTGAGATATTATCCTAATAATGGTTCATAGGAATGTGGTCGTCGTTGATATGGGGCGTTAATGAGAACACTGGGTGGGAGACCAGTGCCGATACCCACTGGATTGTGGCTTGAATAAGTGAGAACGCCAGGGAGGATACTGGCGCTTAGTTTCGCAGGATTGTGAACAGTTTGGAAAAGGGAGCATTGGGTTCTGCAGGCCCATGTGTAGACACACCGGATTGTGTGTCAGATCTGCCCTAGGGTAGAACGGTCTGGGTTGGGGTGACCGCGAGACCAACTGATGTGAATAAGATATTGTAGAAAATCCATATATGTATATTGTCATTCCCCATCCTTAGGTGCAACCTGTATATTTATCTGTATATCTACTCATTGTGAATACGATCTAAGGAGGGAAGGTGAGTACGTTTTGGCTGGGTCACAGGGGCCCCTAGGGGCTGATCCCATCTAAACAGAAAATCCGGCCATTACATCTGGCGTCACGAACTGTTTACGAAGCCTGTGTGCATTGTGTTGTTTTAATCTCGTTGGTTTGCGCTCGGCTTGTACGTATAAAATTTTGTTTATAATTGTGTATATAATTTTTGCGTGTTATTATGTTTGCGAAAAAAATCATCGTCGGCTTTTAAATTACCGATCCAGATTCCCGGCTGGGAGTCTACGCCCTACGAGGCTTTGGCCCGTGAGTGGGCTGATTCTACTGGTTTAAGTGAAAATTGGTCTTCATGCTTGGAGCAGGCGGAGCCTGCTGATGTGGTTTCGTGCCTACAGAAAGCGCCAGTAGTGAAGGGTGATGAGCTTCCTATTTTAGGACGCAGAGGGTGGATTGTTCTTAATGCATACAGAATATTGCATGAGAGGTTTGTTCAACTACGGAAGCAGTTTAAAGATTCGGAAGGACAGTGTGTTGAGTTGCAAAATGCGCACACTTTGTTGCGTTGTCAAAATAAATTGCTTGCCGATAAACTTGAAACATATCAGACCATTGCCGAAAGAGCTGCGGTCCGTATTGCACGATACAAATATAAACATCGTCGTGGACGTGTGTCTTCCCGCAAAGTGCGTATGGTTGTAGCAAAAGCTGGAATGGATTGGAACCCCGATGAGTGGGACGGTAATATCTGGGATTCTCATACTTCTGACTCCTCGGCAGAGGAGGGTGGTAAGTGCGAGTCTTCTCGCTCCGGACGTGATTGTAAATCTGCTTCATGTATTGATTCGACTCCCGATTGTGACCGTGCTCGTTCTTCCCGTACGGATGACGTAGCTTGCCCTGATTGTGCTGTTAAATCTAAGATGCGGGCTTCCTCGGAAGCTCTTCCCGCAGTTTCTGCTCACCCGATTTTTCGACGAAAATTACAACAGGCCCCTGGTAATCCGGGTGGTATAGCTCTTGATTGTATTGAAGATTTTACTCAGCAGGAGGTCAGTGACATTCTGCAACGATTTAGACAACGGCCTGGTGAGGCCTTGCTTACCTGGATGGTGCGTCTTTATGAGCTTGGCGCTGCCGGTATTATGCTTGATGCTGTTGACTGCTTACGATTTTGCTCTTTGAGTTCTGATTCTACGATTCAGGATCATTTTCGGAATTACGCTGGTGCTGGTCAAATTTCTTTGCTCCAGCTTGCGTCTGACGGCTGTAATCATAAATATCCAACTGAATCTGATTGGCCTACTGATGAAAAACCTTGGTACACTCTGCGCGATGCGTCGCAACGTTTGAAAGAGGAAGTCATGAAAACGTGTATCTTCCTTAGTACTGCTGACAAGTTATTGGATGGTCTTTTAACATCTTCTGTGCGTAATCGCATAATCCGTGCTTCTCCTGTTGCTTACAAGCAGGTCATGATGACATTATTGATTAACCAAACTGGCAACCCTTTTGTCTGTTGTGCTTGAGTCTGTTCGTCAACTTGGTGAGCTGGGTGAATGGTTTAAACCTGAAAGACAATCTCGACCTGAGGGTCGTACTGGTGGGGACTATAAGTTCTCTAGACGTGACATGTTTCTTGCTCTCATTGCTGATGGTGTCAAAAGAGAAGACATTGATGGCGAGCCTAATAATCGCTTATGGGACATGTTTCGTAAGCGTGGTTTGGATCGAAAGGAGGGTGCCCGCCGTGTGCGAAAGAATGAGTGTGATCGTGGTTCGGATGACAGTGGTGATGAGAGAAGACGTGCGAATTCTGATCGCCGTGATGATCGGCGCTATGAACGTGAGGGATCCCCTCGTCGTAATGATGGGAGGGGGAGAGAGGTTGATCGTGAGAGGGGAAGAGATGATCGTGGTTCTAGCAGACGACGAGATGCAAGGAGTTATTCCCCTGACGTAAGAAAGAGGGAGGATCGTAACAGGCTCTCTGACCGTAACTCACAACTTTTTGAACCTGACACTAATCCGTTTCGTACTGGAGACGGATATGAACAAGAAATTCTAATACCCAAGAAAACTGAGAACATTTACCCTGATTTGTCTTGGTTGACAGAACGCAGGAAAAATGACTAGGAAATAGGTCAAGCTCCGGTACGCAAGTGGGCCCACAGAGATTACAGACCTTATGTAGATATTGAGATTTTTTGGAAACATCGTAATATCCAAAGGGCCCGAGCGTTGGTTGATACTGGGGCGGAGGCCACTTTAATTCATGGTAAGTCGAGAAAATTTAGTGGACAGTCTTTCACAATTACCGGTCTGGGTGGTAAAGAGACACCCGCAGTTCAAACTGCACTTGAAATTAAAATTGGTAGAATTCCTCGTAGAGAATACTCTGTGTTGGTTGTGCCACTTTTGGAATATATTATTGGAATTGACATTTTGAAAGGTATGACTTTGCATTTGGATGATGGGTATTATCAATTTGGTACACGACAGTACATTTCGACCAGACCGGTACGGGTTGGCCGTTTACGCATGCCACCTATTAAAATACCTTTAGCAACGAAAGTGATTTGTCAAAAGCAATATCGCATCCCTGGTGGTCATGAAGAAATTACCGCTACGATTCAGGATTTGGTTGACGCAGGAGTCATTACTCCGGTCACATCTGCTTGGAATAATCCCGTTTGGCCCGTGCGCAAAAGTGACAACTCTTGGCGCATGACTGTTGATTATCGAGAATTGAATAAACATACACCTAAATTGACTATTGCAGTGCCTGACATTGTTACATTGATTCAGAGAATTCAAAAGCATCCAGGTACGTGGTATGCTTCCATTGATATTGCTAATGCGTTCTTTTCAATACCAATTGCCCCCGAATGTCAGGAACAATTCAGTTTCACATGGAATGGACGTCAAATGACGTTCCGGAGTCTTCCTCAAGGATATGTACATAGTCCTACAATCTGTCACCGGCTGGTGGCGGAACATTTGTCTGAAGTGTCCACGAATCCACAAGTTCAGATTTGTCATTATATTGACGACATTTTGATTCAAGGTGAAACGCAAGATCGGGTACAGTCCCATTTAGATCAAATCATTGACTGTTTGCGAGCGAAAGGCTGGGAAATTAATCCTGATAAATTACAAACTCCATCCCAAGCTGTTAAATTTTTGGGAATTAATTGGCATGAGGGTCACAGAGAAGTGATTCCACAGGTTAAACGAAAAATTCTTGATTTTGCTGTTCCCAGAAACAGGAAAGAAGCTCAATGCTTTATTGGATTGTTTGGATTTTGGCGTCAGCATATTCCCCATTTGAGTCAAATCTTGGCTCCACTGTATCGAGTCACTCGTAAAAAGAATGCGTTTGAATGGGGTGAACCTCAACAGACTGCTTTTAATTTGGCTAAAGAAGCTATTCAGTATGCTTTGGATTTGTGGCCCGTGTGTGAAGGTGATGTGGATTTGAATGTGTCCGTGGAAGGCCTGTATGCCAATTGGAGTTTGTGGCAAAAGAAGGGCAGACAAAAAGTGCCATTAGGTTTTTGGACCAAAAAGTTACCAGAGGCTGGTGAACGTTACTCACCTTTTGAAAAACAGTTGCTTGCTTGTTATTGGGCTCTGGTGGATACCGAGCAATTGACCCTAGGCCATGCTGTGATTTTGAGGCCTGAAATTCCCATTATGCAGTGGGTTTTGAGCTCACCTAAGTCCCATCGAATTGGACATGCTCAGGAGGCTAGTGTGATTAAATGGAAATGGTACATTCAGGACAGGGCACGTGTGGGTCCGAAAGGTGTGGCGATTTTACATGAGCGAGTGGCGCAGGCGCCCTCCAATGAGGCTGAAAGTGAGTGTTCGGTTCCCGTAGTGCAGGAGTCTCCCGTGAAGTGGGGTAAATCATTTGATGATCTGTCCGCGGAGGATAGAAAACATGTGTGGTTTACGGATGGTTCTGCGAAGTTCATTGGTGACAAAAGACATTGGAAAGCTGTCTCTTATAACCCGATTACAAAGAAATTGTTAAGCACTACTGGAGACGGTAAGAGTAGCCAATATGCTGAACTCTATGCGGTTTACCAAGTTTTGAAACAGGAGTTACCAGGTACATGTCATATTTTTACTGATTCTTGGTCCACTGCAAATGGACTAGCGGTGTGGCTGCCAACATGGCAGTCTCATAATTGGGAATTGCACTCCAAGGAGTTGTGGGGTAAAGAACTATGGCAAGAAATTTGGGAATTGCTCCCGCAGAGTACTGTAACAATCTTTCACGTGGATGCTCATACCCCAATTGACTCCCTTGACAAATTTTTTCATAATATTGCAGATGAACAGTCTAAAATTTCTGAGGCAGTGGTTGACATGCAAGATTCTGATTTGGCGGGATTGGCGAAGTGGGCCCATCAGAAAGCAGGACATTTTGGAGAGAAAGCCACTAGCAGGTGGGCTGCCGATAGAGGAATTCATATTCCCTTTTCTTTAATTAAAGATGTCATTCTACATTGTCCCATTTGCCAGCATTCTAGGAAGAAAGAGGTGCCTCAGATTGTTCGAGGCCACTTACATCGAGGTAAATTGCCCGCCCAAATTTGGCAGATTGATTATATTGGTCCGCTCCCTATGAGCAGAAATTGTCAATACATTTGTACAGTGGTTGATACTTATAGTGGCCTTTTGGTCGCTTTTCCTTGCAAGAACGCTACCCAAGTGAACACAATTAAAACCCTGGAGCTCATTATTCTGTATTATGGTGTCCCATTCCAGATTCAATCAGACAATGCATCCCACTTTCGTGGAAGATTGGTGCAGGAATTCTGTATGGAAAACAATATTGATTGGGTGTTTCATATTCCATATTATCCACAAGCTTCAGGATTGATTGAGAGAATGAATGGCTTGTTGAAAGAACAGTTGCGCAAGTTGACTGATGACCGTTACAGCCAGTGGAGAGATGTCCTACTTCAAGCTTTGTTAATTTTAAATAATCGTCCTTTGTTACATGCTGAATCTCCTTTGATGCGTTTGTTTCCTCCACATGTTGATGCAAAACCAAATTCTGTTTGAACACTGTAACATATTGGGAAATTACCCCCGGTGCTTTGGCTCCATGTAGAGCGACCCCAGGTTCTGCAGGCCTCGACCTGCATGCATTAAATGATGCACAATTTCCAGGAAAGGATCGAATCATTGTTGAAACTGGCATTGGTGTTTCTATACCTGCCGGTAGTTTTGGATTAATTGCCCCTAGATCTGGCCTGGCCCTGAAAGGTGTACAAGTACTCGGAGGAGTGATTGACAGTGATTATCAGGGAGAGATTAAGGTTCTCCTGCTTAATAGCAGTGAGACGGATTTGTTCATCAAAAAGTCTGACCGTGTTGCTCAGTTATTGATTATGCCTGTCTTCAGTGGTGAGATTAAAAAAGGCTCTGCCCCAACGTTGCTAACTGTGCGAGGACAAAAAGGCTTCGGATCGTCTGATCTTCCTGGAGCTAAAATATGGGTGCAATCGCCTAAAAATCCTCCTGAACAGGCTGATATTATTGCGACCGGTCATGATAACACCGTTTTGGTGATGAAGCCAGGGAAAGATGGCTGGGAAGCTGTCCCAGCTGACAAATGTTACTTACGAGAATGATTAAGGCCTGTATTTGTATTCTTCCAGATCATTCTTTGGACTGCTGCTGCAGGATGTGTCGGCGTTGGACTCCTTTTGGCTTGCTACGCCGGGAGAGGAGAGGATCCACCGATGCCGGTTGATGGGATTATAAGAGCCTCGCGGTCTGCGTGGCGGACTTCATCTAACTTTTGGGTCACACTCGCGAAGCGGGTGACGAACTCTCCGCATTTTTGCCTCACACCTATGAAGAGCGTTACTGACATTCTAGCGACCTGTTTGGTAGCTGTCCCTGCATCCACTGAAACCCTCCGCCATGTCTTTAATGTATCTAATGCCCGACCTAATGTTATTCTGGGCGATTTCGCGGCCCATGAGTTTTGTCCCTCATGTACTCTTATTCCAGATCTTAATGTCCCTATTAATTCCAGAATTACTACTTTCAATATTACCCCTGGTGATCTTTGCTTCGTTATGACCTGTAACCCTAAGGCTATTTCCGAGTGTTTGCGGTTGAAACTCCAAGCCGCTACTACTTTTTCATTTCATCAACGTTTATTATGTTCAAAGAGACTTCCTAATTCATGTCTTTCAGTAAAGAACAATATGACCTGTAAACGTCTAGTAGTAGCCACTAGCCATTATCGTTCAATGCTATTGCCAGCTGGATGGCTCTTTTCATGCGGAAATTCATCTTGGCCCTATATTCCAGCGAATATTTCTGGTGGTCCATGTGCCATCACTAGATTAAGTTTACTAATGTTTTCCTCACATCCTACTCCACATTCCCGTATTGTGCGAGATTCAATGTCACTACATGAAGACTGTGATTCCTCTGTTCATCTTTATTCTAGATCAGAGTACCTTGGTTTAGCTTTTTCTATTATTGGTGTTCCAGCATTGGCCGTCTACAATGCCAAAACAATCGGCAAAATGGCCTGCTGGATGGTAAAGTCAATTAACCAAACGTCTACTGTTTTATCAGATTTATTATTAGACTCCCAAGGTGAACGTAGAGCTATTTTGCAAAACCGTGCAGCTATTGATTATTTATTATTGAAACATGGGCACGAGTGCTCTGAATTTGAAGGTCTATGCTGTTTTAATTTGTCTGACCATTCTAAAGATATTCAGTCCCATATTAATAAACTCCACGACTTGACTGCAGAAATTAGAGAACATATAGATCAGGGTTTCTTTGACTGGCTTTTTAACTGGCTCCCCGACATGCATTTCATGCGACAAATTTTAGGGGGGGGTTATTCTTACTGTTTGTGTCCTGATAGCTATTTGTTGTTTTATTCAGTGTATCCCTTCCCTGCTACAATTTTTTAGACTTAGTAAGGGTCGTAGATCAGTTAATTTTGTTTCATATTATTCGTCTACTGACGTTAGCTCTATTTAGTTTATGGTTAATAGACTGGAGTCAAGGGGTGTAATGTTATGGCTGTCTTTTTGCTAGCTCTTTGGAGAAGGAGAATGATGGAGAGTGACTCCAGCCTATCACCCCCATAGCATAGGGATTAGGCCGATAGACAGGGACCCTGTCTTACATATATAAAGGCATTTTCGTATTATTTCCCTTAGAGTAAGGCTTATGAATTTAAGTTAGGGGATAGATATATAAGTATTAGTCATGATTCATTCATTTGCTAACATGCTGAGCTGTTTTTCATGGAGATATGCATATTATGGGCTCCGTAGGCCTTAAACGAGACAGACTCCATTTTGCTTTCTGCCCGGTAGCTCGGGAAGGCTTTCTAGGTGAAGAGTAATGTTTTAGTTTTAAGCTGTTGTTCGCTTGGAGAGAACCGGTTCAGGCTGACCCTTATCGAAGGAATGTATTTTTCTCCACTCCGAAGACACAACTTCAGGCCGGCCGGCTGGGAAAGTGTCCTTGGTACGGGGAGGTACAAGAATTTGGTGGGCGGCAGGTTACTGGCCGTAACTTTCCATGAAGGAACGGGCTTTGATATTAGAGAAGGTGTTAGACAGTTTGTCAGTTAGTTCGTAGGCGGCATCTAGCCGTTAGCATCTCTGCCATTATTCACTTTCATGGTGGATGAGTCGCCATCTTTGAAGTCGGAGAAAGATTTAAGACCGAAACTCTCTGAGATAGACTGAACGAGAAGTAGCGCGGAGCGCACTGATACAGAGAGAGAGAGAGACGGTAGCTAATAAACAGCAAGGTTCCGAGGTCCTGAGGGGAAGCAGACGAGATTGAGCCTAGCGGTGCAGACGTGTACTTGTGACGGCTAAGGGTGACTGCAAGACGAGCCAGGACCCAGAGACGAAACAGGAGCCTAGATGACTGCCGAGTCCAGACTTCCCACTAACCAGGTGACACCCGCCCAACTTATCTAGGATGTGCACTCTAATCTTTACCTTTTTCTTGCA
Source organism: Lissotriton vulgaris (assembly GCF_964263255.1). NCBI lineage: Eukaryota > Metazoa > Chordata > Amphibia > Caudata > Salamandridae > Lissotriton > Lissotriton vulgaris. The sequence continues at coordinate 784,484,403 of NC_141696.1, forward strand.
AATGTTATACTGCATAGTAATGTGATTTATGTCTATTGTTAATAAATACCCTAATTCATATAGAATTATTGTGTACCTGGTGTTCATGTTCAATCTAGGTAAACCGCACTTCTAGTTGAAAGCCGTTTAGGTGAACGGATGAGAAATCCCGATCAGGTAAATGGTGATCGAATAAAGAGGGAGTGAGTGGACCTTTGATGCCAAGAGCAGGGAGTACACTATACAATCTGGAACCATATTCAAAGTTACTATTTTAGTTGTGTCCTGAGTAGATTGCTGAGATATTATCCTAATAATGGTTCATAGGAATGTGGTCGTCGTTGATATGCGGCGTTAATGAGAACACTGGGTGGGAGACCAGTGCCGATACCCACTGGATTGTGGCTTGAATAAGTGAGAACGCCAGGGAGGATACTGGCGCTAAGTTTCGCAGGATTGTGAACAGTTTGGAAAAGGGAGCATTGGGTTCTGCAGGCCCATGTGTAGACACACCGGATTGTGTGTCAGATCTGCCCTAGGGTAGAACGGTCTGGGTTGGGGTGACCGCGAGACCAACTGATGTGAATAAGATATTGTAGAAAATCCATATATGTATATTGTCATTCCCCATCCTTAGGTGCAACCTGTATATTTATCTGTATATCTACTCATTGTGAATACGATCTAAGGAGGGAAGGTGAGTACGTTTTGGCTGGGTCACAGGGGCCCCTAGGGGCTGATCCCATCTAAACAGAAAATCCGGCCATTACAGGGTGTTGTGCCCCGAAACGCGTCAGACCTTTTAAACTTTATTTGGGGCAAGACTGTGAGGCATTCGGGAGCAAAACAAGGACTGGATGGTCAGCAGTGACGTGGTGACCCCTCCTGAAAGCGCAAGGGCGCATTGCTCATCACATTTTGTAAATGGTTAACCTTAACGGGACGGGGAGATCCGCCTCGACGGGCGTTCAGTAATGCTGCAAACGACGAGGACTGAGGCAATGATACATATTGTTGTATTTCCAGCACGACATTGCACATTAAAAAAACAACCTCTGAGCCTTCCTTCAATATCCTACTTAAGGATGGAATATAGGATAAATTATACAGAGACAAACTACCTACTCAAGGACTATAACCTACTCACCCTAGGACCACGTTTACCAGCAATCCTGGTGGCAGGTACTTGCAAACCACACCCACTTAGGGAGTATTGATTTAAATAAACCGCATTTAAATCTCTAAGGTGAGTTCAGTATGCCTCTGCTTACAAGTCCATGAGGAGGGGGCATTGTGCCCCGAAACGCGTCGGACCTTTTAAACTTTATTTGGGGGAAGACTGTGAGGCATTCGGGAGCAAAACAAGGACTGGATGGTCAGCAGTGACGTGGTGATCCCTCCTAAAAGCGCAAGGGCGCATTTCTCATATATATAAATATATATATTTTTCATTTCATAACTTTATTGCGATTTACATAAAATCACAAAAGTTAAAACAACATATACCTAAAAAGAAAAATAGTTGAACAACTCATTATAGTTATCAGGAGACAGAACAGTTAATAATACGATTTGTTTCCTTTCGAGCACTTTCTATATCCATTATAAAATTGTAATAAATATATATAAAATCATTAAAACAGACCCATAACAAGTGGCCTGAGATTGGGGCTCTGCAATTACAGTGAAGGGGTCTTATCTGTGCGGGGTAATACATAATAGGTGTTCAAAAATATCAAGGAAGCCTACCGGGGATAGGCCGATGCCTCTGCATCCTCTATATTTCCAGCGAAGCAACCATACCCAGCCTGGAAACTTTGCTACTGCAACCACAACCGGTCCAGACACTGATGTTTTGAGGATTCTAAAAGCCTCTATGCTGGATCTAGTACCCAAATTGGCACATGTGGGTTTCAACCATCTAGATCTGGGTTTGCTATAAGCGGGACATATGAAAAAGATATGACCTAATGATTTCAACATGTCCAGACAAAATGGTCAGTTGCTGGATTGTGAGTTACCCCACTTAGATATAAAAACATTAGTGGGGAGTGTGTTTTACCCTGAACTGATGGAATAACTTCCTGTCGTGGGTTGATGAATTTATATCCCAGTACCCCTCATAGTTTGGTTCCTGCCTAAAGTCTAGGAAAACACTGGACAGGGAACAGCTAGTGGAAACCGCAATGCGCTTCATATTGACCATAGACCAATAGACAGCCTTAAATTCTTTTTTAGATGGAAATATACTTTCAACTGGGGAAGTCCACAAGTGGCTCAACCCCATATCTCAAAGTATATTTTTGACACTCCTGAACCACACCAGTTTTCTATTTACATCCAAATCCCTGACTTCCACCAAACCCAGGGCATAGTGTGTGAGTTCTGGGATCACCCAAAGTCTTCTCCAATAGGCAACCAACCTGTAGTGTGCCACATCCCTAATTGCATGGCACCCTAGATCCAGAAACAGGGGTACTAAAGGGGTAGATTGGGGAGACCAATTATAGATCGTAGGAGTTTGTTCTGAGCCGTACCTAGACAGTTCAAATTCGAATATGCCCACAACTCAGCCCCATAAAGTAATGAGGCACTGATTTTAGAGTTGTAGAGCTGGAGCGCAAGTGCTATGGGTTTTGTGTAAGACTGACTATGCTCCTTCAATGAAACCCCCATAAGTTGTGCATGCCTAACAGCATGGCAATCTATCTGCGGCTTGCTGCTTAACCTTCTGTCTATTAAAATGCCCAGGTAAGAAAAAGTCTCAGGTTGTTCCAGGATTCCCTTGTTCATTCGGACATTCGGACGACACCGATGGCCTTTGGGGAGTTTGTCAGAACCATGTACTTTGATCTGTCGACATTGACAACAAGATCATGGTCCAGACAAAACTCCTCAAATATGGACAGGGCACACTGGAGGCCCTGTCTGGTTTTAGAAAGAATTAGGGTGTCATCCGCAAACATCAGTAGCGGGATCCTAATCCCGCTAAAATTGGAGCATCAGTAGGGAAATCCTCAAAATATTGCACAACCCCGTTAATGTAAATTGAGAAGAGAGTGGGAGCAAGGACACACCCTTGTCTCACCCCCTTCTCAACTGGAAATTTTTGTGTGGTGTTTCCCCTTGCATCCCATTTTACCTGGGCAAAGTTATCAGTATATAATCTCACAACAAATGCCAGCAGGTCTGACGGCATACCTAGCCTTATCAGTGTACACCACAGCTGTATATATATATATATATATATATATATATATATATATATATATATATATATATATATATATATATATATATATATATATAGTTTTTTGATTTGCTAATATCTTTGGTGCCGTTTGACCAATCTCCGTGAAATTTTCAAAAGTAATGGCCCGCCCCAGTCAGCTCCTGTCTGAGAAAAAAGGGGTGACCTAAAACGCGTTTTCTCCATGTTAATTTCCATTGGAACTTTTGTCGTGGCTACAGCCCAAACTGCTGAACGAAATTATACCAAATTTGGCATAAAGACAGCTCTTGGTCCAGAGTGCACTCTTTAATTTAAATGGTGTAAATACGTTCAGTAGTTCCAGAGAAATAAAAAAATAAAAAATATCAATATCTGTTGACCGTTTTGGATCCACGAACCCTCCTGATCACAGGCTTGTCTCTGATTGGCTGCCAACACTGTAAACCAAGAAGTGTTGGCAGCCATCTTGTGACTCGGTAGAATGGAGTCACAATGAAGAAAAGGGGGCAGGGTAGAAACACTTTGACCCCTAGACCTGCTCAGAGGTCCCACCTCCCCAGGGCTACATACATGTTGGCAGGGGGCCACGTGGCCCCATCTCCTGGAGCCCTCCATGGCCCTGGGAACCGCCACCCCCCCAGGGCTGGCTCTGGCAATGTCCGGGGAGCCCACCACCAGGACATTGCAGTTTGCAATGACAGGGCGGGAGCACGGCTCCTGCCCTGTCATTGTAAACTATGCTTCGCTTCACGGAAGCAAGAGCAGAAAACCTTTTCTCGCTTCCATGAAGCAAAGCCAATTGCTTTTCGAGAAGGGGAGATGCATGTCAGCATCTCCTCTTGTCCAAAAGCATTGGCTACCACAGGAGACAGGGAGCTGGCAGGGACCGCGGGGTCATTGGGGCTTCACTTGCGGTCCACAACAAAGAGGCCAGGCCCTGGGGATATGGTCCCTGGTGCCAAAAGTGGTCTCAGGAGGGGGCCCCCTCCAAAATTAAAAATGAGAAAGGCTGGTCAGGCCCGACGGTTTGAGTCTCTGAGCCAAAAGTGGCCCAGGGAAGCGGAGCCAAGTGGGCCCCTCCCTTTTAAAGATAAAAAAGAATGGACTAGGCCCGAGAGATGGGGTACCCAGGGCCGTAATCGGTCTCGGGAGGAGGGCCTCACACCCCCTTCCTTTCTCAAATAAAAAAAAGGCTCAGGCCCCGGGGAAGGGGTTCCCAGGGCCAAAAATGTTGTAGGGAAGGGAGGTCACACAGCCCGCCTCCCTAAAAGAAAAAGAAAAAATAAACCAGCAACTCACCAGAGGACCTGCCCCCTCCCTGTACTACTCTGCAAATGCACCTTCTGTCCCGTTCTGCGTTGGGGATTAAGTCCCCATCGCTACTAATGGCCAACTAGGCCACCAGGGACCACCAGAAAGCCCAACACAATGGAATTGCTGAGAGGTGGTACGAGGCCAAGCCCCATTTTACAACACTCTGCAAACGGGCCTCTTGGCACACTGCTGGTGGGGCGATGAGGTCCCCTTGTGTCCTGAGGACTTAAGGACTAAAGTGGACCTCATCCCCCAAGCAGCAGTGTACCGGGAGGTGCGTTTGCGGAGTGATGTAAAAAAGGGGCATGGCCATGGACCAATAATCAGCATTCCAGCTGTGTGGGGCTTACTAGAGATAACAGGAGGGCTAGTTGGTCCCCAGGTACTCTCAGGAGGCAGGGGGACGTTATCCCCCAACCAAGAACATACCAGGAGGCGCATTTGCAGAGTGATGGAGAAAGGGGGCGTGACCTGTGTCCACCTCTCAGCAATCCCACTGTGTGGTGCTTACTGGAGTTAACAAATAGGGTAGTTGGCCCCTAGGAACCCTCAGCAGCAAAAGGGTACTTCAATCCCCATCCAAGGGCATGCCAGGTAGTGCGTTTTCAGAGTGGTGGGCAAAGGGGGCATGGCCTTAGCAATCTTGATGTGTGGGACTTACTGGAGGCCTCTCTAAGCCCCACTCTCTTTAATGTCTACGTTTCATCTCTGGCCGACATTGGAAGAAAGTGGGGCATCGGCATATGTTCATATGCCGACGATACACAGCTGATGGTGACTATGGACGAAAGATCGGAAACAACCAAAAACAAACTACACAGCTGCCTCTCCGAAATGGCAGATTGGATGCGCAACCACTGCCTTCAGCTCAATGCCGGAAAATCGGAAATATTACTGTTCGGAGGAGCCAAACTATCGTGGAACGATACGTGGTGGCCACCGTCACTGGGAACAGCCCCCACCCCGAAACAGTACGCCAGAAACCTTGGCATTATGATGGATGACGCACTGTCCATGAAAGATCATGTACGCATACTCTGGGGTAAAGGATTTGCAATCCTGAAACTCCTAGCCAAAATTTTCTCTTGGATCCCACTGGACTGCCGACGTACGATTACCCAGGCCCTCCTAGTCAGCCGCCTGGATTATGGCAATGCCCTATTCGAAGGGATGAACGAGCAACTGTTCTCCCGCCTACAGGTCCTTCAAAACCAGGCAGCCAAACTGGTATGCAATAAAGGCAAACGAGACTCGGCATCAGCATGCCTGAAACAACTTCACTGGCTGCCAATGCGCCAGCGTGCCACATTCAAACTGCTCTGTCACACGCACAAAGCCCTCCACAAAACAGGTCCTACAATCCTACAAGGGAAAATCGAGTTCTATATTCCAAATAGGAACTTAAGATCCAATAATTCAGCCCTAGCAAAACCTAAGCGCATCTACAAAACAAGGACAGGTGGACGAGCCTTTTCTCACCTGGCGGCCAAACGATGGAATGAACTACCTATGGATCTTAGACACACTACAAACCTCCTCCAATTCCGGCATAAACTCAAAACCCACCTCTTCCCTAAAAACTAACTCCCCCCGCACAACCTCAGCAGTCCCCTTTTCTTTTTAGCGCCTTGATATCCCTTGGGATGAATGTCGCGCTCTATAAATACCAGAAATAAAAATAAAATAAATAAAAGAAGGGGTAGTTGGCCCAAAGATGTCTTTGAGGGCCAACTACCCCTCATGTTACCTCCAGTAGGTCTCATAGAGTGGGATTCCCAAGAAGTCTTTGTAGGCCACACCCCCTTTCTCCACCACTCTGCAATCACGTATCCTGGTACACTACTGGTTGGGGGATGAAGTCCACCTTACTCCTGAGGGACATTGGGGACAAGAAGCCTTCCTTGTGCCTCCTGTAAGTCCTACACAGCTGAATTCATGAGCGCTGGTTGGAGGCCTTCCCCCTTTCTCCACGTCTCTGCGACTACTAGTTAAAGAAGCATTTGGAATTTAATAGATCTCACATTTGCGAAAGTTAGGGCTATTGGCATTGTAAATGTAAATGTTTTTTACTAATGTTTTTGGAGTGGAGTGGATATAGGTTGTGAGTAGTGGAATTATGTGGTATGGTGTGCAGTGAAATTATGTGGATAGAAAGTATGTGATATTTACTGTATAGGAATTATGTAGAGTGGGATTATGTGTTATGGAGAGTAATTGTGTGGTATGATAGACTGTGCTGTGGAGTGGCAACCTCAGGTTGTTTTCCTCATTTCCTTTGAAGCTAAACTAAAAACTCAATGAGACAAAAAAAGAAGGAACCACTGAAGAGCACTTCGTGAGCTAGTCAGAGGTATGAGCAAGGCCACTGGAATTATGTGAATATTTGCTGCACTGACTTTTGCACAATTATACATTTTCCGCTTTTGCCACATAATCCATCATCTGCTGCATAATCTGCAGATTTAAAAAAAACTTGTTTCTAGCTCAAACGGCTCAAACGTTGCCAAAAATGCAGTGACAAGTGTTACAGCGTAGTGGAAGGCCCTTTGCAAACCTAGAATGGTCACCTGTTACTTATTGCTAAAAGTGGGTCATAAATTGGTACAAAAAGGTGTGCAAACCACTCTTGCTTCTTTCTGCACCTCTCTTGCCTCTTTCTGCATTTCTGTTGATTCTTTCTGCACCATTCTTTCTTTTTCTGCACTTCTGTTGCCTCTTTCAGCTCATCTCTTCTACTTTCTGCACCTCTCTTGCCTCTTTCTGTACCTCTGTTGCCACTTTCTGTACCTGACTTGCTTCTTTCTGTACCCCTATTGCCTCTTTCTGCACCCATCTTCCCTCTTTCTGTACCTTATTTTCCTCTTTCTGTTCCCTTGTTCCCTCTTGCCTCTTACTGCACTTTTCTTGCTTTTTTTTCTGCACCTCTGTTGCTTCTTTCTGCAACCCTCTTTCCTCTTTCTGCACCCTTCGTCCCTATTTGTGGAACTCTCTTGTCTCTTTTTACACCTATCTTTCCTCTTTCTGTACCCCTTTTTTGCCTCTTTGTGCACCTCTGTTCCTTCTTTCTGCACCCCTCTTGCCTCTTTCAGCACTTCTGTTGGTTCTTTTACACTGCTCTTGCTTCTTTCTGCACCTTTCTTGCAAATGTCTGCACCTCTCTTCCCTCTTTTTGCACCCCTCTTCCCACACCTTTCTGGCCTTTGTCTGCACCCCGGTTCCCTCTTTCTGTACCTCTTTTGCCTGTTTCTGCACCTTTCTTGCCTCTTTCTGCAGTTCTCTTGCTTCTTTCTGTATCTCTTTTACTTCTTTCTGTGCCCTTCGTCCCTCTTTCTGCACCCTCTTCCCACTTTATGTACCTCTTTTGTCTGTTTCTGCACCTTTCTTGCCTCTTACTGCAGCGTTCTTGTAATTTTCAGCACCTTTCTTGCCTCTTTCTGCACCTCATTTGCTTCTCTTACTTTTTTCTGTAACTCTCTTGCCTCTTTCTACACCTCTGTTGGTTCCTTCTACACCTCTCTTTCTTCATTCTGTACTCCTCTTGCCTCTTTAAGCAACCCACTGACCTCTTTTTACATATCTCTTTCCTCTTTCCTCTTTCTGTACCCCTTTTTCCTCTTTGTGTACCTCTGTTCCTTCTTTCTGCGCTTCTCTTGTCTCTTTCTGCAACCCTCATGCCTCTTTCTGCACTTCTGGTGATACTTTCACACTGCTCGTGCTTCTTTCTGCACCTTTCTTGCAAATGTCTGCACCCCTTTCCCCTCTTTCTGCACCCCTCTTCCTACTTTCTGTACCACTCTTGCCTTTGTCTGCACCCCTGTTCCCTCTTTCTGCACCTCTTTTGCCTGTTTCTGCCATTCTCTTGCCTCATTCTGCACCTCAGGTGCTTCTTTTAGCACTTATTTTGCCTCTTTCCACACCTCTCTAGCTTCTTTCTGCACCACTGTTGTCTCTTTTTTGCACCTCTCTTGCTTCTATCTGCACTTCTCTAGCTTCTTTCTGCACCTCTCTTCTTTCTGCGCCCTTCTTCTGTTTTTGGCATCCCTCTTACCTCTTTCAGCAGTTCTCTTGCTGCTTTCTTCACTTCTCTCGCTTCTTTCTGTACCCCTCTTGCCTATTCTGCACCTCTGTTGGTTCTTTCAACACTGCTCTTGCTTTATTTTGCACCTCAGTTGCAAATTTGTACATCCCTTTTGCCTCTGTCTGCACACCTGTTCCCTAGTTCTGCACTACTTTTGCCTTTTTCTGCACACCTCTTGCATCATTCTGCACCTCTTTTGCGTCTTTCTGCATCTCTGTTGCCTCTTTCTACACCTCACTTGCTTCTTTCTACATACCCTTTTCCTCTTTCTGCACCCCTCTTTTCTTTTTCTGCACTTCTCTTGCCTCTTTCTGTACCTTTCCTGCCAGTTTCTGCACCTCTCTAGCCTATTTATGTACCTCTGTTGCTTCCTTCTGTACTTCTCTTTTACTTTCAGCACCCTTTGCACCTCTTTCAGCACCTCTGTTGCTTCTTTCTTTCTACACCGCTCCTGCCTCTTTCTGTACCTCTCTTGCGTCTTTGTGCACCTCTCCTACCTTTTTCTGCACACCTCTTGCCCCTTTTTTTCACCTCTGTTTGTTCTTTCTGCACTGCTTTTGCTTCTTTCTGCACCTCGCTTGCCTCTTTCTGCACTTCTCTTGCTTCTTTCTACACCTCGGTTTATTCTTTCAGCAATTTTCTTGCCTCTTTTAGCACTTCTCTTCCTTCTTTCTGTACCCTCCTGCCTATTTCTGTACATCTCTTGCCTCTTTGTGCACCTCTCTTACCTCTTTCTGTACCCCTCTTACCTCTTTTTGTACCTCTGTCGGTTCTTTCTGCACTGTTCTTGCTTCTTTCCGCACCTCACTTGCCTCTTTCTGCACTTCTCTTGCTTCATTCCACACCTCTGTTGCTTCTTTCAGGAATTCTCTTGCCTCCTTCTGCACTTCTCTTGCTAGTTTCTGCACCTCTCTTGCGTCTTTCTGCACGTCTGTTGCCTCTTTCTGCACCCCACTTGCTTGTTTCTGCACCCCTCTTGCCTCTTTCTGCATCCCTCTTCCCTCTTTTGGCACGTCTCTTGCCTCTTTCTGCACTCCTGTTCCCTCTTTACACACCTTTCCTGCGTGTTTATGCACCTCTCTTGCCTCTTTCTGTACCTCTGTTGCTTCTTTACTCCATACCACTCCAGTTTAGACACAGCCATATGCAAATCAGTCTTGACCCTGTCCCCCATGGGAACAGTCCAGCTTGAACTTCCAGGCCAGGGCCTCCTTTGACTGTAAACAAGAATACTAGGACTGGTTTCGGGGTATCACCCCTCATCAGCAAGGCTAGCTTGACTCCAGTGGCATGGAGATCACAGGACCAACATCTGTGCATACCCGTCCCATTCGAGGTAACAAATGCAAGAAAAATTGATGGACAGAATGCTGAACAATGTCATACATTCACATTAATACAGAGATCTGGGCCTAAATCCATTGTTTTGTTTTGCTTCCCATTCCATTTCAGTTTAGACCCAGCCATATGCAAATCAGTCTTGACCCGGTTCCCCATGGGAACAGTCCAGCTCAAACTCTCAGGCCAGGTCCTCCCTGGACTGGAAGCAAGCATACTAGGACTGGTTTTGAGGTATCACCCATCATCAACCAGGCTAGCTTGGCTCTAGTGGCATGGAGTGCACAGGACCCATGTCTGGGCATACCAATCCTGCAATGAGAATAAGGTGTTAACTGCAGCCATTGCTATGGTAGCATGAGTGAAATATATGCTTAGACCCATATTGACGCTTTTGCACATGCCACTACATGGCCAGTTCTCGTAAATACACTGCTTGAGCTTCTTCAGACGAGAACTGTCTGCTTTTCACATATCTAGGCGTACACAATGCTCTCTCTCTGCACAGCGTGTCTAAGGTCGAATAATAATGTATGCTGTTGATTCACGTTGATCAGTCCCACGTACATAGACATAACAGGAGGCAATGCTGCCCAACGGAAACTCGGGTGCTTTTTAATATGACATTACATGCATGAGGAGGCACTTGTAGAAAACCTTTCCAACTACGAAAAGCTGTGATTGTCCTGGGATGTGATTTATTGCATCTGATCTTGGAGGTATGGGGTCCCCCGTTAAAGCCTAGAGGTCTTCTAATATTATAATAAACTAGCCCCCAGCACGGGGAGGGTGGTAAAGGCGCAGTAGTCCTGTTTCCATTGTCATTATAATATAATTTCCCCTTTTGCTCTTAAAGGAATTGTAACAATGCTGATTGTATTATTCTTATGCACCTTTTTGCTAGTATTGGCTCGAATACTGCATCTTCGAGGACGTTAGTTAAAATAAACATTTTAAACTATATTGTGTCTCTGATTACTCATGTTGTGGACTAGTATGAGTGTTAGAGGGAAAAAGTGTTCTTGGTTCCCAATATTCCTGAGAGTTTACCAAGTCGCATGTTCTATGTTGCCTAATCATTGGTAGCTTTGCTGTAGTACAGAGAACGAATGAGACACTATTGCCAATTGGATTGGGGTTCTAGGCACTGAGGTGGGTTTTTGGTACACCACAATACACTGAGGTCCAGGTTTCCTGTGCATAGTTCTGTCTTTCTGCACGTCTGTTGCCTCTTTCTGTACCTCACTTGCTTGTTTCTGCACCCCTCTTGCCTCTTTCTGCATCCCTCGTCCTTCTTTTGGCACCTCTCTTTCTGCACTCTGGTTCCCTCTTTCCACACCTTTCCTGCCTGTTTATGCACCTCTCTTGCCTCTTTCTGTACCTCTCTTGCTTCTTTTTGCACTTCTCTTGCCTCTTTCTGCACCTTTCATGCCTCTTTCAGCACCTCTGTTGTTTGTTTCTGCAATTCTCTTCCTTTTTCTGCACCCCTCTTGTCTCTTTCTAAATCCCTCTTGCTTCATTCTGCACCTCTCCAACCTCTTTCCGCACCCCTCTTGCTTCTTTTTGCACCTCTGTCAGTTCTTTCTGCACTGCTTTTGCTTTTTTCTGCACCTATTTTGCAACTTTCTGTATCCCTCTTCCCTATTTCTCCACTTCTCTTGGTTCTTTCTGCACTGCTCTTGCTTCTTTCTATACCTCTCTTGTAAATGTCTGTATCCTCTTACCACTTTTGACACCCCTGTTCCTTCTTTCTGCACCAATCTCACCTGTTCCTGTACCTCTCTTGCCTCTTTTGGCACCTCTGATGCTTCTTTCTGCACTTCTCTCACCTCTTTCTGCACTTCTCTTTTCTCTGTCAGCTCCTATGTTGCTTCTTTCTGCACTTCTTTTGCTTCTTTCTGCACACCTCTTGCCTCTTTCTGTATCCCATTTACCTCGTTGTGTACCTCTCCTGCCTCCTGCTGCACCCCTCTTGCCTTTTTCTGCAGTTCTCCTGCCTCTTTCTGCATCTTTTTTGCTTCTGTCTGTACTTTTCTTGCCTCTTTCTGTACCCCTCTTGCCTCTTTCCTCACTGCTCTTGCTTCTTTTTGCACCTTCCTTGTACATTTCAGCACCCCATGCCTCTGTGTGCACCCCTGTTCCCTCTTTCTGTACCTCTTTTGTCTGTTTCTGCGACTCTCTTGCCTCTTTGTGCAGTTCTCTTGCCTCTTTCTGTACTTTTCTTTCTTCTTTCTGCTCCCCCTTGCCTCTTTTGGCACCTCCATTGCTTCTTTCTGATCTTCTTTTGCTTTTTTCTACATCTCTCTTGATTTTCTCTGCACCTCTCTTGCCTCATTCTGCTCATCTGCTGCTTCTTTCTGCACTTCTCTTGCTTTAAAATTTCTGTACACAAATGTACAGAGTAAACTGTTTAAAACACAGGTATCCAAATATTTGTATGTTTATTTTTATTTAACGTGTCACTAGGTAAAAGCAGAGACACATGCATGCATACATTCACAAACCTGGTCAGACTTACAACAGTGATATTCTTAGAATTGCTATTTTATATTTGGGAGACCTAACATTCTGAGCAGTTGATGAATATTGAACCTTCAAGGGAAAAGTGAGGTTTAAGACATCTTGTGAGACTGATGAGTTATTAGGCTAGTTTGTATGAGCCTGTTGTATGGTCCAGATGAAGTAGACCTCTTTCTGTACCTCTGTTGGTCCTTTCTGCACATCTCTTGCTACTTTATGCACCTTTCTTCCTCTTTCTAGACTTCTGTTGCCTCTTTCTGCACTTCTCTTGCTTCTTTCTGTGCCTTTCTTCCTCTTTCTTTACATGTCCTACCTATGTAGGCATAGTTAGAAATTAGCATTTAAAAAACCTTTGAAATTCACTGAAAAACACAGGTTTTATGGACGTTATAGTTCGTTGGCATTTCACTCATTCAAAACCAGAGAAATGTGTCCGTTATAGTTAGTTGAGCTAACTATAACTTGCGCCCCTGCAATGCACTGCTGATGATGTCACATATTACATCATTCATGACATGGTCAGTCACATCACTGATGACATCACTGATGATATCTAAAAATAGCTGTGTTTTATTCAGTGAATATATATATGTATATATGTCAGCTCCAAAACTCACAATCCAAGGTATATATAGGGGAATTTGCTCAAATAAAACTGAATGAAGTGCAGCATTCAAAGTTGCTGCTCTGAGCTGCATGTGAGAAAGAGTCAAAAACAGCCCCATAAATGCTTAGATATATCACTGTTTTTCTTTCCCCCATCATTGGTGCAGTTTAGGCAGCCATGCAGCTTGAAATGTATGGAGAAATAAAAATATTTCTCCTCTGTCACATGACCCATGTCTGGGCATACCAATCCTGCAATGAGAATAAGGTGTTAACTGCAGCCATTGCTATGTTAGCATGAGTGAAATATATGCTTAGAAACCATATTGACGCTTTTGCACATGACACTACATGGCTCAGTTCTCGTAAATACACTGCTTGAGCTTCTTCACACGAGAACTGTCTGCTTTTCACATATCTAGGCGTACACAATGCTCTCTCTCTGCACAGCGTGTCTAAGGTCGAATAATAATGTATACTGTTGATTCACATTGTTCAGTCCCATGTACAAAGACATAACAGGAGGCACAGCTGCCCAACGGAAACTCGGGCGCTTTTTAATATGACATTACATGCATGAGGAGGCACTTGTAGAAAACCTTTCCAACTACGAAGAGCTGTGATTGTCCTGGGATGTGATTCATTGCATCCGATCTTGGACGTATGGGGTCCCCCGTTAAAGCCTAGAGGTCTTCTATTATTATAATAAACTAGCTCCCAGCACGGGGAGGGTGGTAAAGGTGCAGTAGTCCTGTTTCCTTTTTTTTTATTATTATTTTTATTAACATTTTACAACAATTTTACCCCCCCCCGCGCCAGACAATGACTGTCATTTCTCGTTTACAGATGGTACATAATGCATTAATTTAATTTCTTACAAAATATGATATAAAATAACAGAATAGAAAAAAGGAACCTGACTGGACATTCCAACTAAAACATTAGGCATTTGAAAAAGAAGGAAAAAAGAGAAACATTAGACATAACATTAAGTATAACAGTCCATAAACCCAAGGCCCGACCACCCAACAAGGAAAAAGAAAAAAGGGACCGGAATGTACTTCTTCAGGACTTGCTACCTTACATTACCCCCTTATACATTTAACATCCTATCTTTCCAGTCGGCAATCGGCTTCCACAGCTGTAACCCAAGTGCTCTCCTTTTTTTCCCCTTTCTCGCGTAGATAGCCTTCTCAAGGTTATGCATATGCAATAGCCTAGCCAGCCACTGCTGGAAAGGGGGAGCCAATTTATCTTTCCATGCAGCCGCTATACAAAGGCGTAACACGGCCATTGCCACAAATATGAAGCCTCCTGCAGTATGTTGTTGTGCATTACAATCCTCTAGGCCTAATATTATTACATCGGGTGTCAATTTCACTTTGAAGGCCAGAGATTTATCACTGAACATTTTGATACTATTTATGAGTGGTGAAAGGATTGGGCACCCTGCGAACATATGAATTATGTCCACCTCTGAGCTATCACATCTCGGGCACCTTACCCCCTGTGTTCCTCCCCACTGAGCAATCCTAGCTGGGGTGTAGTAAAGTCTGTACAGAGTTTTGTAGTGTTGTGCTTGTAGTGACGCCAGACATAAGGTCTCATGCCCTAAGGTTAGTGATTTTGTGAATGTCCCCTCTGGGATTCCTAACGCCTCCATCCATTTAGTCTCATGCTTCACTAGATCGTCCCCTCTATGTTCTATCAATTCTGCGTACAGCCGTTAATTGTACATGGCCGCTCTGCTTCAATCATCTGTAATATTGGGTTCCCCTTAAATCCCGCCTGGCCCCCACGTTTATTACCTAGAAAGCTTCTTACTTGTAGATACTTAAAGAAAGTCCTATTGCTGACCCCGAATTCCTGTTGAAGCTCCGTGAATTGGCGTACCCCTGATTCCCCCATTAAGTCTCCCATATTTCTAATACCTTGTCTGACCCATTCTTTAAAAATTACATCAGAAAAAATATCCGAAGGTAACGTTAAGTCCCCCGTTAATCTTGTATGTCCATGAAGTCTCCCCAAACCAAAGCTTTTTTTAAATGCCTTCCAGATTTTATCGGCGGCTTCTAGTGTCTTAAACCTAGTTCGCTTGAAGTAACTTGGCTCCGAGTATCTTAAGAAAGCATTGTTGGTTTCGTCTCCAAAAATTAAACCATACACTTCTAAAGACCCTGTGTGTAGTTCCCCCTCTCCTTCCGTCCCTCCCAGCAAGCAGGTCATTTGCTGCAAAGCCGCAGCCCAATAATACATCCTGAGATCTGGTAGAGTCCACCCGCCCTTATCGTGTGGTAGTGACATATATTTCAGTGCCCTTCTAGTCTTCCCTTGCGCCCACACGAAACGATTTACCATATTTTCTAATTTCCTAAACCAGATCAAACTAAAGAACAGCGGAATTGTTCTAAACAAGTATAGCATTTTGGGCAACAGGTTAATTTTCACGTAGTTGACTCTTCCAACAAGTGTCATGTGCAGATTGTGTACCCTATCCAGGTCTTTTTTCGTTTTTGTAATAATAGGGTTGATGTTGATTTCCACCAATTTTCCTAGATCTGATGTAATAGTGATACCCAAATATTTCCCTTCGTTAACCACCCGTGTGTCTGTACAATCTGTGTGTATATTTTTGATAATTTGCGTCTTACTTTTGTTGAATGCATATCCCGCTATTCGCCCAAACTGCTCCGCCTCTGATTCGATTTCCCTTATCGCCTCCATTGGGTTGGGTGTGATAACCGCTATATCGTCTGCGTATGCTAGAACCTTTATATCTCCCCTCCTAGTAATTAGTGGTTCAATTCGTGCGCTTTGTTCTAACTTATGAATCCATGGATCTATATACATTGCAAATAACAATGGTGAACAGGGACACCCCTGTCTTGTGTCCCTGGTGATGTTGAAGGGTTTCGTACGGCCTGTATTTATCCTGACACACGCTGTTGGGTTTGTATAAAGAGCTTGTATTACTTTAATAAACGTTTCGCCCACTCCCCCTCTTCTCAAAACAGCCCATAAGTACTCCCATGCCACCCTGTCAAATGCTTTCTCAGCGTCGAGTAACAGGGTGGCTATAGGGTTCCCTTCCCCTTCCTGAATATCAAACAGTGTGATCATTTTCCTTACATATGTTGTGGTGTCTCTGTGAGGTATAAACCCATGTTGATTGACACTCACCAATTGAGTGATTACCCTGGCGAATCTGACTGCCTGTATTTTTGAGAATATTTTTGTGTCAGCGTTGATTAGTGTAATGGGTCGATATGAACCAGGTTCTGTTGGGTCCTTCCCTTTTTTTAGTAAAATTACCATGTCTGCTCCCGCCCAACTACCTGGAATCGCCTGCCCTTGCTGTACTCCTTTGAAGGGTCTTGCTATTTCTTTGAATATTGAAGATAGGAATACTTCATAAAATTCTCCTGGAATCTGATCGGGTCCAGCTGCTTTCCCGTTTGGTAACCCCAATATGGCATCGTTTATCTCCTCATCGCTTATATCATTGTCCAGATACTCTCTGTCCTCTTCGCTAAGTACTTTACCCGGGATGTTCTCTAGATAAAGCTCTATTTCCTCCCTATCTCGATCTAGCTCCTCCTTATATAACATGCTGTAGTAAACCCTGAATACCTCCGCTATTCCCTTATCATCAGTGATTATCTGGCCTGTTCCATCTTTAATTTCCTTGATTTCGCCTTTAGCTACTCTTTGTCTTGTCCGTGCAGCTAACGTGTGTCCTATTCTTTCACTAAATTCATAACTCCTTTCTCTCTGCACATCGTACATTCTGGCGGCTTTGATCGCCACCTCTTCCAGAGCCGCTGCCCTAGCTACTGCTACTTCTAATAGTCGTTCAGTGAATCCCCGCTGCTCTATGGTAGCTAGCTCGAGGCGCGTTTCTACCAAAATCAGGGCATTGTTCAGACGATCTCGCTCTGTTTTTTCCCTCCTCTGTTTAGCAATGGAATAGCTAAGCGCCTCCCCTCTAACACAGGCCTTGAATGCGTCCCAAGCGTTCCCGATGTTGGTACTCCCTCTATTAATATCCCAGAACTGTTTAATCCATGCATGCATATATGTAATATAATCATCATCCTTCAACAGCCCCCTTTCGAACGTCCATGATCCGCCACCTTCTTAAACCCTTCTCCTTCTATTGTTAATTTTAAAGGGTTATGGTCTGATAGTATACGCGGTAATCTCTCAAATACTGCATTGTTTAATAGTACCCGGGAAATAAAAAAATAATCTAGCCTGACGCATTTGCGGTGAGGCGCTGAAAAAAATGTGTGTCCGAGATCTGACGGTTTCTTGGCCCCCCACACATCGTACATTCCATTGTTTCTTGCTAAGCTCTGTATTGCCCTGCAGACTCTCCTCTTTCTTCCCTGATATTGCCCTGTTGTATCTATATCTAGTCCCTTGGCCCCGTCGATATTAAAATCTCCTGCCAAGATAACCCGTGGTGCCCAGGATGGTAACTCAGTATCCCAAAAAAGAAACAACTCTGGGTCATCCTCGGTCGACCCGTAAACAGAACCTATAGTAACCCACTCCTCCCCTATAAAGCACTCAATCAGAGCACATCTCCCCCACTCATCCTCAAACTTCTTCCTCGTTTTAATGTCTGCGTGTTTGGTTAGTACAGCCACTCCTCTAATTCTCGCCCCTTGTTTTGAACGCGCTAAGACCCTTAAACCCAGTTGTTCCAGCAAAAACGACCTATTCCCTTCTACATGTGTCTCTTGTATACAGACAAAATCAGCCCCAGTATTTTTTAGCAGCAGTGCCAACCGCTGTCTTTTTAATCTGTCATTCAACCCGCACACATTCATGGTAATAGTTTTTACGCTCACACTCATGGAGGACTATACAGACTTTCCCTACAACCTCTTACTCCTGTTATATTTTCTTTGCGAATATTAAAGTCATTATGCATTTTCACTTGATTCAACTCTTCCCACTGTATTTTGTATGTATTTACTCCTTCTTCTCCTTCTGCCTGTACTACATAAACTTGCTGTGCTACTTGTACCATCTGTATTACCTGTTTCGTCTTTACCTGTCTCGTCTTTATCTCTCCCTCACTGGCGCCCCCCCCCCCCCCCCCCTGTCCACAGGCAACTAGGTCAATCCTGACCTATGTATGACTGGTTCCCAATCCCCTTGAGTGAAGCTGTCCCCCCCCCCCCCTTCCTGCCTGTATAACAGATGCAAATGCAAAAAAAGAACAACAAAGAGAAAGAAAGTGCATTTTAAAGAAGAAGCCCCTCCAGGCTCCGCCCAATCCCCTCTATGAACTCCTTACATAAAAACATAATAGTATACCTCTCAATGCTAAATCCTGCTGAGCCTATACAAAGTGATATAGCCCTTCACCTCTTTAGATTCTCTTTAGCCCTATTCAAGCCCTATTCAATCCATATTCAATCCATATCAGTTACAGCCGTAAGCCCCCCTCATCAGCCAGGCTAGCTTGACTCCAGTGGCATGGAGAGCATAGTACCCCGTTCCCTTGAGGAATAATATTAATAATATTGTTACTTGTTATAGCGCAAACAGATACCTCCAGCAGAGGCGTCCCAGCACTTGTAGGCTTTCAGGGGTGGATAAGGAAAATTAGCAGACCTCAGCAAAGAGCCACGTCTTCAGCTGCTTTCGGAATTCAGATTCAGTACCCCGCATGCGAAGATGCAGAGATAACGCATTCCATAGCATGGCTGTCCTTACCGGGAAGGAACAGGGCAAGACTTATTTGCCTATGGCTGGGTCTGAACTGGGGTGGCGAAGTGAGCTAAAGAGTGATGATGTATGCAACCCAGATCTGTGACTTGGGGGGGTGTGTCTAAAAAGTTGCAGTTCGCCATCTATCATCTCCTTGTGTTTGCTCCTCATATTCATACTGCGAGGAACATGTGTGGTCAGCAGAGTTCTCAAACGTCAGTCCTAGAGGATTGGAGCCATGCCAGATTTTTAGCATATCCTCATTTAGATAAATGTAGTTATATTAAAAATCTGGCTCTCGCAATTGGCTTATAATAATCTTCCTCGTTCTTTTCTGGATCTTCAATCATCTTTCTCTTTACCTTCCTCCAGTAGATCTCAGTATGATTTACTCCTTCCCTCCCTCAAGCAATATCTTCGCTCCATACCTGATACTCCTGTTATTCCTAACAAATGTATATTACTTTTTCCTTTATTATCTCCAGCTTTTTCTGCCTCCTCTTTATACCGCAGTTTATTTTTCTCTTCTGATAGACCTAAAAGTAAATATGAATTGGCCTGGGAAATGGACCTTGCAGACAGTTGGAGTAATCCCTTTTGGGATAAAATATGGTTAAAGATTCATAAGACGTCCAGAGCGGCCAATACTTCACAGACTTTATACTTCTTGTACAAACGCCTTCTTTTCACTCTGATGAAACTAGCCTCCTTCTCTTCTGACACTTCCTCACATTGCTGGTCATGCAAACATCCCTCAGCAGATTTTAAACATATGTTGTTTGATTGCCCTTTTCTTTCCCGGTTTTGGCTTTTGATTTGGTCACAAATTAATAACATTTTTCACACCCAAATTCCTTTCTCTATCTCGAATATTTTCCTAGGCTCTCTCTCACCCTTGTGGCCACTCCCCTCCTCCACTCCCACACTATTAGATTTGCTTATCGCAATAGCCTTACACCTAATTACTTCTAATTGGAAACAAGCTGACAAACTCACCTTCACGGCCTGGTGGAATGCTGTTTGTTTCCATCACAGATTGGACACTAGTAATGTTTCCCCTATCTCTCTAAGTATCAAGAGAGATCTGTTGTGGCTTCCTCTATCATCCTATTTATCTTCCTCAGTTTTAGCATCCCCCTCTGTGACCAATTCAGACGAAGTTAGAAAACCTCCATAGACTTTCATTTTGCCAATGCTGTATTCATTTTAATATATGTTTTCCGGTATGACTCCTTTTTCCTTATGGTGATTATTATATATTGAGATCTTGCTTTCATTTTATTGTTACAAATGATACCTTTGCTTGCCTTGTAATTTTCAGTAAAACTTTGACCTCCCCCCTCTCTCTTCTCTCCACTTCCCCCTCCTTTCTTTTCTTTACTTTATAGTTATAATTGACTCCCATTGTAACATATATATTTTATTACGCATTTCTTTTCTGTACTGTTTCTATTTTCTTCAATAAACTTCAAACTTAAAAAAAAAATCTGGCATAGATCTGGCCCTCCAGGAATGGCTTAAGAGAACCCTGGTGTACAGAGATTGAGGGTCGTGTCAGAGTTGCACGGAATGTGCTTAAGCAAAATGCTGTAACTCCCACAGATCTGCAACACTATCAGAGAGCTTCCGGGCCCTCTCCAAAATAAAAAAAAGAAAGAAAAAAAAGTAAATAGTTTTGGTTTGTTGATAAAATAAAGAATTATATGCACAGTTCCAGTTGTTCCTGGCACTGAAGGGGCATACTTTTTAGCTTTCACCTGCACAGCGTTTGCACCGTGTTTGTGATTAGGTTTCACCCCACCGCCCTTTATTTTGCATACCTGTTCACCAACTTAAACATCATTATTAATCAAATAGGCAAAACATTATGCATTTACCAATGCTTCTTAACTTATATGTTGTGCTGGATGTTTTTTAATATTCCTTTTGTAGTCTGAGAACATCTGTTAAGACCCTAGCCCCATGTTATGCATGTAAATATTGTTTCCTTTACTCCCAATGATGCCTCTTTGTTTGGGACTGTCCTGACTTTGTTTCCGTTGGGCAGCTGTGCCTCCTGTTATGTCTATGTACATGGGACTGATCAACGTGAATCAACAGTATACATTATTATTCGACCTTAGACACGCTGTGCAGAGAGAGAGCATTGTGTACGCCTAGATATGTGAAAAGCAGACAGTTCTCTGAGGGGAGGTATCAGCTAGACATCTGAGATATGTGGAATTTGATCCTAGAAGAAATACGGGAAATGAAAAAAGCACAGCAAGTAGAGATCGCAGCCCTGCATTCCAGACTGGAGACATTCGAAGAAACAATGTCTCGACTGCCAAGTAGATTACAGGAGGCTGAGGCTAGAATTACCGTATTAGAGGATCAAATGAATATGGCTATGGGCAAGGACAAAGAGGCCGCAAAAGAGAAGAATTTTCTTGAGAATAAATTGGAGGAACTCGAGAATCATTCTCGGAGGTCAAACCTCAGGATTATTGGGGTCCCTGATGGTATAGTAGGTTCCCACCCTCTCCAATGGGTCAACTCATGTATCAAACAGAAATTACTGCCAGTTTCACTATTACAAGAGCTCATCGAGTTCCTGCCCAGCGCTTCCCCAATTCTACCATTCCCAGAACTATCTTAATGAATTTTGCGGATTTCTAGATCAAGGCCAGGATCCTGTCAAAAGCCATTCAGCAGAGACAGCTCTCTGTAACAGAGACAAGCAAATGTTACATATTTTCAGACATGACTGCCACTGCTGCACGGAGGAGAAAAGAATTTGTTAAAATTCTCTATTTATTTAAAGCTCATGCCTCACAAGCTTCAATTGCTCAGCAGTCGAAGTTGAGAGTTTTGGTGAGAGGGACATTTTTTATGTTTTCAGATCTACAAGAAGCCCAATCCCTCCTGAAAGAGATCTCAGCAGGGGTTAGCATCTGAATAAACATGTATGGATAGTTTCATCAATAGTAATAGTTAATATACAAGCAGGTCTGAATGCTCCTTAGAATGGTTTTATGAAACTGAAGAGGATCCTTAGCCCGGCAGATTTATTACTTGGTAGCACATGTGCTTCTTCGATCTCAAATATTTATAGTGCCTGTTAGTAATTTAAATAATTAATAGTGATAACCTTGTGGGGGGCTATGGATTAATGGGGACACTTGGGTTGTGATTTCATGACATCCAGGCAAGAGGGGAGGGGCGAAATGTGGTCAGCGTGGCTGGCAGGGGTTTTTCCACATTTCAGAGGGGAGGTTCTTGTTAGGGGTAGGATGGGTGGGCCAGGGTTAACAGCAGTAAAATGAGTAAGAGCAAAAGGTTCAGATATTACACAATGGGAAGTTCGAGGCTATTTGAACAATAGAAACCTTGATGGACACTAACAAATGTAAAATCTTATCAGTCAACGCAAATGGAATCTTAAATAAACAAAAATATGGTGCTCTTACAAAATGGCTGATATCTTTTAATCCCCAAGTCGTGTTCTTTCAAGAGACACATTTAAAATCAAACTCTCCAAAATATTTTAACTTGGTTTTTTTCTCATGTGTTTTTTGCATCGGCTGGCTTGGCCCAGAGACGAATTGCCATTTATTTCTCTAGAAAATTATCTCGGGAATTTCTGCAAGTTCAGAGAGATCCACAGGGGAGATGGTTATGGGTAATGGCTAGGTAATAGGGGAAAATTATGAATTTTATAAATTACTATGGTCCGGTCTCAGATGACACTTGTAGTCTAGGTAAAATTAATTAACTTTTGAGGGGCGACCCGGGGCAGCTTATAGTGGGAGGGGATTTTAATTTCATACAGAACTTGAAAAAAGACACTTCAAATAAAAATAAGAAACAATTGAAACCGAACACCAAAATAATTATGGAAGTCCTTAAGCTAGACTACCAATTAGTAGATCCCTGGCGAAATAGCAATCCAGATAAAACACATTTTACCTGCTATTGACATCGTTTTCGAACTGCATCTCAAATTGATTTTTTTCTTGTATCAAGATCTCTTCAGGTCTCTAAGATAGACAGCGGGTGTAATCCCTTCTCAGATCATGCGAAAGTTGAACTTGAAATTGCATTTGGTGGGTAAAACAGAGAGTGGTCCAGGAGGCAGCTGGACCGCACTCTGCTCCAAAATCAGGATTGGGTGGAGGGCTTTAGAGAATGGATCTCTGAATATTTCAAGATCAATGAAAATACTGTGGAGCCTTTCTTTGTATGGGACGGGTTCAAAGCGGCAGCTCGTGGTCGGATCATCGCCTATACGGCTGCCCAGGCAAAAGGCAGGCGGCTCAAAATAGCCAAATTACAAACTGCAGTTGAAAAACAATATGCCCTCCAACTGCAGCAGTATCCTAATCAACTTGAGCAGGCAAGAGCACCTCTGAGAGACTTTTTTGTATTGGAGGACATCTGTAGTTCAACAATGTACCAGCAAAAGGTGTATGAAGATAGCCAGCTAGTAGGGAATCAGCAATAATATTAAAGATACGGGACCCCTAGACTTGCCGGGAAGAGTTTAACGGTGATAGGATTCCACAGATTTTTCTCGAACATTTCCACTGTATCTATTCTACAGAGTATTTAGTGGGGGAAGAACTGATCCAGGATTATTTTTCTAATATAGATATCCCTAAACTTTCAGACAAACAGATCAGTCAATTAGGATCTGCTATAAATTCTGTCGAAATATTGAATTCTATTAAAGTAACAGCTGGGGTGAAAGCATGTGGACAGGATGGCTTCCCCATCAAATTTTATAAAACCTTTTCAAATGAATTGCTGATACCTTTGAAAAAACTATTTAATTATATTCAACAGGGAGGATTGGTTTCCACAATTTTTAAAGAAGCAATATTAGTGTCATTTGTTAAAAAAGATAAAAGTCCTGAAGATGAAAAACTCCTATAGGCCCATTAGTCTTTTAAATTCCGACTATAAGATTTTAATGAAAGTATGGGCCGAACGTTTTTTATTTGCTGCCCAGGAGGTAATTCATAGAGACCAGACAGGTTTTATAGCGGGAAGATCTATGGCAGCTAATACAAATTTTTTAATACAAGCTTTGGACTATTTTAACACCAACTTAACCCCTGTATGTATCATAATGGTCGATGCTGAAAAAAGCTTTTGACCTGATTAATTGGACTACCCTGTTTTATGCTCTGGGTCAATTTGGTTTCCCAGCTCAGGTTATTGATTTATTACGCAATATTTATCAGATTTTAAACAACACAAAACAAGCAGGATCGATAAAATAAAACTGGGGATTAGGTAGGGCTGTCCGCTTTCGCCGTTGCTTTTGACTTTTTTTTATAGAACCATTAGTAATTAAAATAAGAAATAACGCTGCTATCCAACACCCTATTCCCTGAATGGCCAAACTGAAACTTTTTGCGGACGACATTATTTTATATTTGATGCCCAATAAAGAAAATATGGAAAGGGTATTGAGGGAATTTAGAGATTTTGAGCAAGTTGGGGGCTACAAAATAAATCCTAATAAAACAGAAGTCCTTGCCCTCAACACCAATATAAATCTTCTTCCATCTTGTGTGAGGGTTCAAGCCGCTAATCAAGATCCAATTAGATATCTTGGGATATTTGTAACCAGTCAGTGCCATCAGTTATATCATCTGAACTGCACAAGAATGAAAAATAAAATCAAGAGACTCTTGGATCAGTGGCTTTTACTCCCTCTCTCAATAGTGGGCAGGGTTAAACTAATTAAAATGTCAATACTACCGCTGCTTATATTTTTGTTTAGTAATGTCCCTATAAAAATGAATTTGTCCTTTTTTAAAGAAATGGAGATGATGCTTAGAAGCTTTGTTGGGGGAAAATAGCATCTAGGGTTAAGCTATCAGTAGTACAATTATCCATTGCCCAGGGGGGCCTAGCTTTACTGCATTTAAAAATGTATTATGAGGCTGCTTTTTTAGATATAGTGGCGGGACTGATGGGATCCAAATGTATTCGAGATAGCTTCATACTTGATAAAATGTTACAAGAAATTGGTTGTCAATCTCAAGTGTTTTTAAAAACCTCCAAATTCCCGAAAAAAACGAGATACCTTAAGAGAATATTCTTTTAGACTCCTGTCCTTTTTAAAAAAAAACGGCTCCTCGGGTATGCAATATCTGAGTTCGAGGGAGTGTACCAGCCTGGGCCTCCAATTTAGAATAAGCCATCTAACAAATTGGGAAAATTGCGGGCTAAGGGAGCTAAGACATTTTGGGCCCGATGTAGGTAAATCCCATTTACCGAATTTGAAATACCGAATTTTACCGATTCTGTATTTCAAAATCAGTAAATGGGATGTAGATCCCAACATCTGGAATCGTTACTGATTCCTTACAAATTCGGTATTTACCGATTGGGTAAATACCGAATCGGTATTTGCTATTGAATCCTATGGGCCTTTGAAGCCCATAGGATTAAAGTCAAATACCGAATCGGTATTTACCGAATCGTTAAATACCGAATTTGGCAAGGGTGCGGGGGTGTCACTTTGACACCCTCTAGCACCCCCAAAACGGGCATGTGTGCAATGTGGCACACAGACATGCCCTAAAGGCACGTCTGTCTGTCACATGACACATGTGTACATGCACAGATGTTGATGTACACAGGAATCGGTATTTTACCATGGATTTGTATTCCATGGTAAAATACAGTTTCTGTGCTGATGGAACATTGGCTACCTACATTGCATTTTCGGTAATTTTACCGAATCGTTATCATTACCGAATCGGTAAATATTACCGATTCGGTAAAATTACCGATTCGGTAATGATAACGATTCGGTAAAATTACCGAAAATGTGCCCCTACATCTCGATAGCCCTTTACCGATTGGAAACGGCCGAAAATCGGTATTTTCGGCCGATTCCGATCGGTAAAGGGCTACCTACATCGGGCCCATAGTTATTCAAAATAGGGCGGTTTCTTGGCAAGAGGTGATGGCAAGGGCTGACAACCCTAGGAGACCCATCTTTTTTGAATATTTGCTCATTCTTTATTTTGTAAGAAATGTCAATGGCTTTTTTGACTCTCCACACAAACTGGTGGTAGCCCTTTATGGAGCCAAAATCAACGGTATAGGGAATTGGTATAGGCTACTACACCGCCAGGGTCAAACGGTAGAAAGTCACAATGTGTTTTCTCATGCAAGGACTGGGAAACCCTATGCCATCTAGGAAGTAAATCCCTGCGTGTGACCAATTTTAAAAGGATGGCATTTTTATCATGTTGGCTTGCCTATTTGACTCCTGAGGCCTTGGGGAAAAGATATCCGGAGGTTGAAAATAAGAGTTTTAGATGTTAAGCCAATGGTCAGGGCGGGTGGCTTAATATCTTTTTTACTTGTCCACGATTAGAACCCTTCTGGGAGGCAATTTTTACAGATATAGAGCTGGCAATCGGGAAGAGAATCCAGCCTGATTTGGTATATGTAAAGATAGAATGATGGTAACTAAGGCTGAGTAGGTATTTTTGTTTATCTCTGGTACGGTAGCCCGTTCCTTAATCCTGCAGAATTGGAAATCCAGCGACGTTCCCTCCCAATTGAAGTGGTTAAATAAAATGATAAGGACTCATCATTTTAAAGTATATGCAAGTCGGGTGGGAACAATTAAGAAATTCAAAAAAAATTGGAAGTGTTTTGAAAATTTAGAAAAGTTAAAGGGAGGGGCGATTAATACTTGATATCAATTTTGATGTTGAAATTGTAGCAGTTTTTGCGAATAAGAGCACTAGCACTTTTTCTTCTGTGGTTGCACTTGACAAGCATTAGCACTTTTTGAGGCTGTTGCACTTTATAATATTTGCACTTTTTCTTGCTGTTGCACTTTATTGCAGGTTTTTGCACATTGTCTCTTTTTAAATTATTGATGATGTTATTGACTGCTACTATTTTATCTTTTTTTATCTTGTCATGGAAGGTAGAAGCTATTTAAGAAGCTATTTAATGTTTTAAAAGGTTTTAGTAATTGTGTCTTTATTTTCGATTATTGTAAAATATATATCGTGTACCTAATGCTCTGCTCAATAAAAATTGTATAAAAAAAAAGAAGATGAAGAAAATGGGTAGTCTGGAGGGCCAAAATACTACCGAATTGTTTTTACAAACAAATCTTCAAAGGAAAATAACATTGATAGGAACATGTAAAAACTAATCTCATACAGAAAACTGAAATGTACGAAATGTATGAGAGTAACTTCTGAACAATATAATACTATCATGCTGATACCCAGCTGAGATTTTAACAACATTCTACTTCTTCATAAGCGGCTCCCTGCACTTTTTGGTCATATTGAATTCATCTTGAATGTATCTTTTATTGGTAAAGAGTGCATAGATTTTATCTTTATAGATGGTGAGGATAAGGCTAAAGAGAATAGATTTCTTGCTGAGGCCCTCATTTGTCCAAAGAACCCACAGTTTTCAACATATTGCTAGTCAAGCAGCTTGTAATAATGTGGTTGGTTTTTTTTTGTATCAAAGTCCCTAATTGTTACTTTTTTTCACTTTGCCAGTCATACTAAGGTGTCGCTCATGCAGGCCTTCCAGGGTTCAAGCCTTCACATTTTTGGGAGATCAAATATGAAAATATTGTATGTTGGCCTTTATTTGTGACACATTTTTCATAACAGGCAGCCTTTGGCACTTCGCCACCGCCATCACTGCTTGCTCAGTTTGGCAATGTTTGCCTCTGCCTCACTTCATTGAAGGAATGAGCTCGATAGTTGGTGGGGGGTTGATTGCCTTCTTGCGTGTCCCTGTGCAGCCATTGGGCCCGCCCCCCTAGTCACTTTGGGAATTCAACCTGAGTTTTGGAAGCGGTTCCAAATAATGCTTTTAACTTTCATGATGATGGCCATTTTTCTCTCCTGCAAACATAAAGGCTAGGCTGCAAGTGAAAACGGCCTTCCTGCACATCACCTTGACCTTACTCCTAAATTCACAGGATTTGCCATCTTTGGTGAGGATGGATGCCTTCACCATTTAACAAAGAACAGCTTAAACAATTAGTTCAACTGTATGTTCAAATGTAATTTCTAGTCTATTTGTCATAAAGTAACTGCAATAGATACCGTTTCTATGAAGAAATTTGTGTAAACTGTTCTTTGGTAAACCTCTCTAATGCAGCTACAAAACTATTCTCAAGTGAAACCTCTTGTTACACTGTTTTTTTAGGTCTCGCCTAGCGAACGCAGGGCATGTGCTGCTTCGCCTTGGAGAAACTACTGTTGTCGGTTTTGTGCGCGAAGGGAGACAAACCATGAGCGCGCACAGACAGGCGATGTGCACGTGCATGGCGTCTCCTCTCTGGCATCTCCTCTGAAGGGGGACAGAATATGGCATGCGTACGGACAGGAGATGTGCACTCAGTACGCGTGCACATCTCAGAACATTATTACATTATTATCTTGAAAATGTACAGTGTATGCCTGAATGTATCTTTCTTTAGGTGGTTCTTAAACTTACCAAATGTTATCCGCATAGCTGTGCAACAGGACAGAATATCCAAACAACGTGCCGTTCTGTCCAATGAAGACTTTGGGGTGCGTTACATCTATGTTGTAAGCCCTGGAGTTCGCGCTCAGGCAGCCCAGGAGCAGCACGCTCAAAAGAAGACCCCCTTTTGTATCCATAGTACACCTCTCCCAGCCCAGAGTCGGCGAATCGGATTCGATGATACCTGGCCATAGAATGAAAGGATGGCAAAGCGCGCGCTGCTGCCCGTAAATAGTAAAGTTGATGAAGTGCGCGCTCTCTGCACGGCTCCAGAGTGAGCGGACAGACACAGGCACACGCTTGCAGAGCGAGCTGTGGGATTGTAGTTTTGGGAGACGTCAAGCTGTGGTTTGGGAAGCCCTCCTGCTGCAGAATGAGGGCTTTACCCTGGTAGTGGGAAGAGGATTGCCCCTCTAGTCAATTATCTCACTAATGCTAACAACTGCAGAGAGGAAGGCCGGGCTTCACACATGCCCTCTAATTAATGCGGGATTTGGTAGTGAGCTTCACTGAGGAATCGCTTTAACAGGAGCTGAGAGAAGAGAAACAAGCATTTGCAATGCAATAGGTCTTGCATTTACGCGAATTTTGGGACAAGGGAGGGATGTGGGAGAGCCAAGCTCTTGTTGCCTGATTTAGGCACTGGTGATTGTGTGCTGGCGTCCTTCATGCCTTCATATCATATATGCCGGGGTGTTGGAAGCTGTGATTCACCTTTGTCCTTCACCCCTAGGTTTGTTGACTTTGGGTTGTGGATGAGGAGGGGCAAAGTTTGTGTTGCAGAAAATTGCAAACTGAATTTTGTGAGACAGGGTAATTACCTGACTAATTTGCAGGTCATGTTGACCGATAAAGTTATAAAGGTGGACTAGTTTTTATTGGAGCTCCTACTTTAAGCATATGATCGCCTTTCTTTCACTATCAATGAGGATTGTTTTGAGGATTGATATTGAGAGCATACTCAGTCTCGTTTCTCTCTCTCTCTCTCCTTACAATCTGTGCTGCCATGTAGGATGTCTTGATGGCCCCCTGACTCAGCTTAAATGACTAATGAACACTTCTGAAGCTTCTCATTATTCAACATGCTTATGTATAAGAGAGATCAAAGCAGTAACCATCACAAGGATGCTCTTGCACAATGCTGAGTTTATTTTTGCTATTCTGGCAAATATGCGACAAATTCTGAGAATAATTAGCTCTGAAAGTCTATCCCATTTTCATTGCATGGAATGAGGAAAATTGTGCTGATGCATCATACTGGAACCACCATACATGTTGAGAAGGTCAGCCACAGGGATGCTGAGAAGCAAGGTGGTGGTTTGTGAGGATGCGATCATGGACTGAACCATGATTTGTTCGCACTGTGGTTTGACAGGGTTCAAGGCGAGATGCCTTTAGGGAGGGTTTTGCGCTGGTTTGATGGTTTGTGTGTAAGGGTCTCTGAAATCACTGATTCTTTCTGGTGGTCCTGGGGCTTTCAACAAAACACGTGGTAAACAGCTTCCAAACAGCGCCAGTTCTACCCTACCGCAGAGGTGCTTCATTATGTAGCTCCCATACTTTAAAAAACAATAAAGGAATTTGTGTAGCTCCATGGCTCACAACTTTACACAGCCAAACGTATTTTACTCAATTTCCTTGCTGTTGTCTTTTAGCATTTCCTGGAAGCATTTTGAATTCTGCCAATGTTTTCCAAAAAGTATTCTGGAATGCAATCATGCATGTGGTTTCTTCCTGCCTCCATGTACCTCTAAGCTACAAGCCTCCCTTTTTCTCCTTCGTGAATACGCCTTTACCATTATTTGAGTGGCAAGAGGCACCTCCAAGGACATGTGTGGTTCTAATAGTGTGTAAATTGAAATATTGAATTTCCCTAGCACTGAGATCTACTTAGCAGTTTGTAATAGACATGGATGTAAGCCATAGTGTAGCCTAGAAAATATACCTGAATTCAGAGTTTTACCTAAAGATGGATATGAATGCATAGTAACTGTGATAGGGGCCAACATTGTTCCCTTGCCTTTGGGGCATTGGGGTTCTGGCTACTTTGCTGGGGGTTGTGAGAAGAACCAATAAGTGTGACTATCGTAATGTGCTGAGTTGAACAAGGCCAACAACTTCACAATGTCTACTGCTCTGCTCCCAGCTGTTTGCCTGTTTTACTATTATTTAAGCTGTAGTTTAGCTACCATTGAGTCTCATTGTCAAAATGTATTTGTAAGAAAAAATATAGGCAAATCACATAAATGGGCACAATATCACATTTAGTACAATGCTTGAGATACTATTAGTTGGATCGTCCTTCTCTGGTATATATTAGTTTTCCAAGGGGACTATATGGATCATGCTACTCCCTGTGGTTATATTCAGCTAAATTTGCATAATTTAACATTGTCATTAATGAACCTTTTAAAAATATATAACAATATTGGGAGAAAAAGCCTATTTTTGCCTGGTCATCCCCATGTTTTGCTTACTGGTATTTTGGAATCCCACCCACTGCGGTACTACTATACAGTACCCAGTGTATGTGTCTGATCCCTAAAACATGTTAAAATTGGCTAATCCCCAATGGCATAGTAAACTTTCCAGTACAGTAATAGTATATGGTGCAGCAAATACACCATGGGTAGTAAATCTAAACATATCCTGTGGACTAAAGCACATTTTGTCCCATCCAGTAGGCTGTCAAGGAAAACATGGCTTCAGGCCTACATGTGTAACCCAGCTGTTGCAGCTTTTAACCCTTCGGACAAACCTATAAAAATGATACATTTTGACAGGAAATATTCCTGCTTTTAAATATTGGGTAAGTATTCCCTAAGTAGGTCTTGTAGTCCATAAGGTAGGAAGCCTAGTTCTTAAAAGTAGAACATGTAAACAATTAGGGTTTGCATGTTCCTACGGTGACTAGTCTCAGAAAGCTATTTTCACTATATAAGGAAGTAGCTGTCTCTTTGAAAAAAATAAGTAAAATAAAACAAGTTACAGACCAATTAAACAATTGTATTATTAATTAAAAATCCAATTGAATGCCAAAGTTTTAAGTTTGATAAATATACATGAAAATTAACTTAAAAAAATGAGACTTTGCCTGACTGAAGCTAGCGTTACTCTGCTTGTAGAAGCCTTCCCTGTCAGTGCTTCCCATTGGTGAGGTGGGAGAACTGTTTCCAGATCAGAAACCATGGCTTGGATGCTTGGGCAAGAAGACCTGGGAGGCAGTTGGTGACAGTCTCTCTGAGAAAAAGCACTTGGTGAGGGTTCAGGAAATGAATTAACTTGAAAGGAACAAGAGTGAATCCTGCCTATTCATAGTTAAGTGCCAAGTGAGACCTGCGTTAGAAGGATCCTTTAATCCCTGGGCTAAGCCACCAGCCTGACTCCATTTAAGTGGGAGGTAGAGCAGGTACTAGACCTGTTTCATTTAGTGGAGGAGAGGCCTGCTCATCATCATAGATGCACCAGCCTACTCTGGGGGAAGAACAGTTCTGCTATCTTGATTTTCCCTGAGAATGGTCCACCTTGCTATAGCTTGCAGTAAGGAGGTGCTGCAGTGAGTGGAACTTTCAAGGTTGCTGCTTGGGAACTTTTTGCCTGTTGGTAATAGATTGTTCAGGAGTCACTCCCACCCACTGGCTAGTGAAATGCACAGTGTCACAAAATCCCCGGATCCTCAGAGCAAATCTGGACTTGCAGAAGAACAGAAGGGGATGACATTGTATGTCTGTGGCCTGTGTGGAGACCTGAAGGGATAGACATGCTCCCATTTGTAATCAAGACTAAGAAGTGGTCTCCAAGAGTCAGTTGACTGAACCCCTATATTGATACTTAAAAAGCTGCAAGAGGCCTTTCCCTGGAGTGGCCAGTTGACCATTGGCAAGTGGATCTGAATTGGACTATACAGTTGGCCATTGATGGAGTGAGTCTAGACCTTATAGTGCCCTCCCTGTGGTCATGGGAGCCTTATAAGTGGCAAAGAGGAGATATTCCAAAATGCTTCAAAGGTTGGCCTCAAAAACTTTTGACGTCTGGCAGACCAGGATCAACCACCCAAAAATATCTGCACAAGTTGCAACTTTGCTGGGCAAGAAAGTAAGGTTGGTCCCAATCGAAACATTTTGCCTCCTAAAGAAATCTTCAGCAAATCATCACTGTTAAAATATTCTGCTTTGGTGTGACCTGCCAGGCTATGGTTGCAAGGCTTATCCTGTTGGAGGTTTTCAAGCTCTAAAAAGAGACTATGTCCCAGTGAAGAAATCTTGACTAGGCAAAGGTACGAAACGTATCTGGCTGATGAGAGGAGTGAAATCAGAATTTTACAGCCTGAGCCTTTCTGTCCAGATTCAACAGCTTCTATGGGACATCAGCCAACAGGTATCTGACTTAGAGTGGATCTTGTCAGGTAAAGCCTTCAACCTTACCCTGCTGAAGGATTTTGACTTCCATAGAAAAGAATAGGTTAGAATGTAAAAACTTTGAAAGGGATAACCTGCTTGCGTTATCCAATCATCGTTCTGTGACAGTCGGCCTCAAATTGTGCCTAGGTCTTGGTCAGCAGATAACCTTTAAACATTCTTATCTCTAGTTCACCTTATTGCATTTATATATTGCTTGTGTTATTTTTCTTATTAATATGTTTTGTCTTCAATTTTATAAATTGGTCGTGGGATTGTTATTGTTTTGTGTTTTCTTTGTTTTGGCACTGTTAAATTCTTTTCACATTTTTCTGTATATTACGACTGTCTGCTCTCTGCCATAGTTACCAGGGGTTGAGTCCATTTGTAATTGATTGAACGTATGTGTTGGACTTGACAAGATTTTGGACTGATTGCTTTGGAACATCCTTCCTTACTAATAATCCATTTTCTTCCAAATTTAGTTAATGAGTTTATAAAGTACAAAATAAAGCAGGGGGAGGCTTGCCTCCCTGGGCCCTGCCCAGCCCCTGGATTGCTGGAAGACTTCTTTTGGAGCCTTCTGCCTGGCCTGAGGATGGCTGGGGGACTTTCTCCTTGTTCTGGAGACCTTTTCCTGGGATTCCCTTTGTTCTGGGACCCCTTCAGGTTGTGTGGGTCATTCCTGTGGGCTTGTCTGTGCCCCAGCGCCTTGAATGCGCTTTATTGCTCTTTACTGGGAAGAGCGCTGTTATTCTCCCGAGGAGGGAAGCGCTCCTACCCTTTCTTTGCCCCAAGTGCGCAGGTGCCACCCTGTGTCTTGACTCACATTAATTGATTTGTATGCGGGTGTCACCCCGTTTATGGTGCCTTTAGCGAGTGCCTACCTAGCTTTATTATTGATTTAGAGGGAGCCTACCCCTCGATGTTGCCCGCAAAAATGAGCCGTCCACTGCCCGGGGCCACGGATGAGAAACCGAAGAGGCTGCACTGGGATTGGCTAGCGGTTGGGGGTTCGTCCCGCGGGGCCGCGCTCTTATTGGCTGGTCCCAGGGGAAGAGCTGCTACGTCACGAGGGGCTCATCTTGTGAGCCGCGCTCCGATTGGCCAAGAGCTGCTGTGTTAACCTGGGGGTCTGGGGTGTAGCGAAGATGGCGGCTGAGGCCGCCGATAGCAGTGTGGGGCTCCCAGGAGTCCCGGGAAGCCCCGCAGGAGAAGAGCTGCCTCGTCCTGAAAGAAGCTCCTGCTCGGAGAGCCGGTGAGTACAGCCGGCCGGGGGAGCGAAGTGGAGGCACCACGCCGGTGCGACCCTCAGAGCAGTCCCGCTTGACGGAGGGCTGCTCCAACGGCATGGGGGCATTTCTGTTTTCGCTCCATGAGGGAGCAGATGGATTTTGGTGGTGCCAGTGCAGGCACAGAGCCAGAGAGGCTCGAGGCGGCATTACGTTGTTTTTCAGAGTCCCCAGTGGGGGACTCCAACGATAGGGGCATATTTCATTTTAAAGCGCTAGTGCGCTCCGTGAGAGCCTAACCGTTTTATAAGCCAGGGTGCTCTAAGGCCCACAGTGTTTTTAGAGTCCTCACGAGGGACTTGGGGGCATTATGTTGTTGAGGAGCCAGAGTGCTACAGAGGGCCCATGTAGTGTGTGTAGAGCCTAGAAGGCTCCCAGTTGGCGCAGTTTTGGTCCCTGAGGACTAGTAGTGAGAGCCCTGTCACAGTTCTGCTTCCCAGCTGCCCAGCAATTAGTGGGCAGCTGCACTATTTAGGCGCAATTTGAGAGAGTCCCTGAGAGGGACAGAGATGGCACAGAGGTGCCAGGCCTTCTACAGCTGCGCAGCACTTAGTGCCAGCTGCAACGTTTAGGCCCTGTTACTGTTCCCAGCTGCCCAGCAATTAGTGGGCAGCTGCAATGTTTAGGTGTGCGCCGGTGGCGCAGCCCTGACTGGCGCTGCACTGGCAGCGCGCCCAGACATTCTGGACACAGGGCTCTTGAGTCCGCTTGTTGGATGGCCAGCTGGCCAGGGGGCTGGTATGTGGGTAGGGCGCAAGGCCCTAATGGGATTTTTGCGCAATGTGATTTTACTATGTTTATGATAGTAATTGCCTAAGGTGATGTTTGCGCAATGTGATTATGGGGTTATTTTACCTATGTAGGTTTATGTTAGTGAGATGTTTTCACTCTGTGAGTTACGCCCCTAATTATGATTTATTCTTAGGAGGCAGAGTCTAATGTGTTTAGACTAGTGAGGAGATTGCCTACTGTATTTTTACATGTTAGGCCCAAATGTGAGATATGCGTAATGTGCTATGCCATTATGCCTTTGACACCCCTGAATGTGTTTTATGCATTTTGGGGCCCGATGTAGGTGGCCATTTACCGGCCGGTAAGGCCGATTTCGGCCGTTACCGACCGGTAAATGGGTTTTTGGGATGTAGGGGGCCAATTTTACCGAATCTGTAAATTTACCGAATTGGTAAAATACCGAATCGGTATTTTTACCGATTCGGTAACTTCCAGATGTAGGTGGGACTCTTCTGAGTCCCAAAGGCCTTTCAGATTCGGTATTTTACCACTCAATCCAATTGGGTGGTAAAATACCGAATCCAGGTGTGCATGCACATGTGTGCATGCACACCTATGCCATGTGACAGACAGACATGCCCTTAGGGCATGTCTGTGTGCCACATGGCACTCATGCCTGTATTTGGGGTGCTAGAGGGTGTCAAAGTGACACCCCCTGCACCCTTTCTGGAATCGGTATTTACCGAATCGGTAAATACCGATTCGGTAATGCCCATTGATTCCTATGGGCTTCAATGCCCATAGGAATCAATGGGCATTACCGAATCGGTATTTACAGAATCGGTAAATACAGAATCTTAACGATTTGGTATTTACTGATTCTGTAATACCTACATCCCCCCCTCTATTTTACCACTTCTTAAATACCGAATCAGTAAAATTCGGTATTTAAGAAGTGGTAAAATAAAATTACCTACATCTAGCCCTATGTGTCTTACCTACACCTCTGAATGTTTTTATGCATCATGTGTTTTCCTGTGCTGCACCTCTGAATGTGTTTTGATGCGTCATGTGCCTTTTTCCTTACACCGCTGAATATATGTTTATACATCATGTGTCTTTCCTACACCTCTGAATGTTCTTTGCATCATGTGTGAAGCTTCTGATTGTTATATGATCAAAGTGCTATTTCTAACAGTATTTCTAGTTCTAAAAGTGTGGATTCTGACAGTGGCCCATGTGGCCCTGTCCTGTAAATAGTCCCTTGTGAATATTGCCCGTGCCAGTTGGCACCATGTACATTGTGTGATACTATCTGATGTGTGTTTACAATACAAAAGTTATTTGTATATAACCTTGTGTACTGTGGAGTTCCTTTTGTGGTATGCCTAGGATGTTGTTGCTGTTGTGTGTGTGCGCAAATGCTTTACACATTGCCTCCGGGATAACATGAATCTTGATTTCCTCATGTGCCGTTACTTCTAGAGGAACAAGCATTGTGGGCAGTTGTGCCTCTACTTGCGCCTCTCTTTGCTCCTTTCATTGTGCCTCTCCTTGCGCCTCTCCTTGCAACTCTCCTTGCAACCCTCCTTGTGATTTTTCTTGCAACTCTCCTTGCGCCTTTCCTTGCAACTCTCTTTATTATTTATTGTTATTAATATTAACACAACACACTCAAACACGGAAAGAGACCCAAAATAAAAATTGCAATTCTAATAAAAAATGGATGTTTAAATTAATAGAAGAGAGACCACACAGAGAGAGTTGTTTCATGTACCCATTCATAACCCTAGGCCTACTGGCCTGCAAGCTTGCAAGCCTATGTCAAAAACTGCCTGGCTTCAATATGCCCCTCCCCCACCCAGATGGCCAGGTCCTGGACCAGGCCCCAACAACAGCCAGAACATCAAAATACACAGAAAAATCACCCCAATCCAATGCCAATCAATGCCCTAAATGATGTTTAAATGCAAGAGACCCCACAGAAAGACTTTTTCCATGCACCACTGACTACCCCTGGGCATAATGGATGAAAGCAAGGCAGACTGGGTGCAGGCCTATGGCACAAAGCACACTGCCTGGCTTCAAAATGGCCCATAGACTCCCACCCACATGGCCAGGCCCTGGTCCAGGCCTCAAAATGCCCCCCACCCACATGGCCAGGCCCTGGACCAGACCACAACAACACCAAACAGATCGAAAAACACACAGAATTCACCCCAATCCAATGCCAATCCATGCCCTAAATGATGTTTAAATTCAAGAGACCCCACAGAAAGACTTTGTCCATGCACCACTGACTACCCCTGGGCATAATGGATGAAAGCAAGGCAGACTGGGTGCAGGCCTATGGCACAAAGCACATTGCCTGGCTTCAAAATGGCCCCTAGACCCCCACCCACATGGCCAGGCCCTGGTCCAGGCCTCAAATTGGCCCCCACTCACATGGCCAGGCCCTGGACCAGACCCCAACAACACCAAACAGATCGGAAAACTCACAAAAATCACCCAATCCATGCCCTAAATGATTTTTAAATTCAAGAGACCCCACTGAAAGACTTTGTCCATGCACCACTGACTACCCCTGGGCATAATGGATGAAAGCAAGGCAGACTGGGTGCAGGCCTATGGCACAAAGCACACTGCCTGGCTTCAAAATGGCCCCTAGACCCCCACCCACATGGCCAGGAACTGGTTCAGGCCTCAAAATGGCCCCCACCCACATGGCCAGGCCCTGGACTAGACCCCAACAACACCAAACAGATCGAAAAACACACAAAAATCACCCCAATCCAATGCCAATCCATGCCCTAAATGATGTTTAAATTCAAGAGACCCCACAGACAGACTTGGTCCATGCACCACTGAGTACCCCAAGGCATAATGGATGAAAGCAAGGCATACTGGGTGCAGGCCTATGGCACAAAGCACACTGCCTGGCTTCAAAATGGCCCCTAGACCCCCACCCACATGGCCAGGCCCTGGACCAGGCCTCAAAATGGCCCCCACCCACATGGCCAGGCCCTGGGCATAATGGATGAAAGCAAGGCAGACTGGGTGCAGGCCTATGGCACAAAGCACACTGCCAGGCTTCAAAATGGCCCCTAGACCCCCACCCACATGGCCAGGCCTCAAAAGGGCCCCCACCCACATGGCCAGGCCCTGGACCAGGCCCCAACAACACCCAAAGAATCGAAAAACACACAAAAATCACCCCAATACAATGCCATCCATGCCCTAAATGATGTTTAAATTCAAGAGACCCCATGGAAAGACTTGGCCCATGCACCACTGACTACCCCTGGGCCTACTGGCTAGTGTGGAATAAACACGCACCCCAAAATTTATAAAAACCTCCACATATAACAGTGACATACTCAATACCATCCCATCCATGCCGTAAATTATATTTAAGTTCAACAAAACTCACAGAAACAGTTTACCATGCACCCATGACTAACCCTGGGCCTACTGGATACTGTGCAATGCCCAAACAAACAACACCAACTTACTTGTAAAATCTCAAATCCAAAAGTGATCCAAAAAAGTCCTCAAATACAAATATCCAGCAGCAGCCATAAAGAGTAATACTCCCAGCTCCAGATCCAAATGAAAAGTGACCAGGACATGGACAAAGCACTGGGAGGAGCCTGCTGGACAGGAACAGGAAGTTGGAGAGTTTAGGGCACCTCCTTCCTTCCACCCCCCCAAAAATGGACTCCTTGCACAAAAAAGTGCAGCCAAATATCAATCTGAGGAGTTATTCTGATCCAAATCATCATTTTCAGTAGGTTTATGTTGCCAGCGATAGGTTTCTTGTGCAGAATTGCAATTTCAGGAAAGCGAGCTCTTCAAATCTCACGCCGGATGTCAGCTGCGCGTTGCATCGACGTATTCGCTATTGTTTTCTCTCACGATGTGTGATCGCGGGCCCTTATGACGTAATCGCGTTCTCAAAGTCTTGCGGTGCAAGATGGCGGGACGCTATGACGTACTCGCGGTCGAAAAGTCTTGCGCGATCACGCAGCCAGATCCAAAATGGCGCAGCACACGCAAACCGGGAGGAAAGCAACTCAGCGAACTCAGAATCATGGTAAGTCAATGCCGCGCGCGCAAGATTGTATTTTTGAAGTGCGACCAAGCAAAACAATTTCGCCGTCTTGCGGATTGTTTGGCAATTCCACGCAATTTGCGGATTGCGAAATTGCCAAAAATCCGCAAATTCCGCAAGCGGAACTAATTTTACGCCAATGCTTAGTATTCCCCTTGAGCTACGGTGGTCTCCATTGAGCAGCGAGAGCGATGGAGGCCGTGTGCAGCACAAATCGAGTGAGAAGGTGGCAGGCTGGCGAGGTGAGGCCTCAAGTCACTGGGAAATGGCCGACGAGGTGATGGGGAAACAGTCCAGCCTGAACAGCTGAAAATTGGCAGTGTACAACCTGCCGTGGGTGCGGCAGGGGCAGGGCCCCGAGCAGCCAGGAGAGCGGAGGCCATGGGAGCACCTTATGACCCCCCTGCCTGCAGCTGGGCCAACGGCCGCTTTCTTCTGGCCGATAACGACAAGGAACGATTCCAGCCGGTGAACAGTGAGGAGCCAGCACACCGGAAAGGAGAGAGTCCAAAGCTGCCCGGGGGAGACCGGGTTGTACAGGTACTGTTGGCCTGACGCAGGCGGATCCTCGGTGTGTGAATGCGGAGGTCTAGCTGGACGCCCCGGATGCGAGGCCACTGCTGAGAGTAGTGCAGGTGGCAAGATGGGGGAGCCCCAGAGCCTGTGGGAAGCACCCCCAACGAGTGCTGGGCCAGCTAACCGGAGATGAAGGGGCTCAGTCTGGTGCCTCATACATATCTGACAAATGCAAAAACAACAATTGATGGACAGAATGTTGCACAATGGCAAAACATTCACCCCAGTCACAGATCTGGGTTTAATCCACCATTATTTTTAATCCATCATTATTTTTCTCACCACACCACCCCAGTTCAGACATGGCCATATGCAAATCAGTCTTGACCCTGTGCCTCATGGGAACAGTCCAGCCGGAACTGCCAAGCCATGTCTTCCATGGACCGGAATCAAGCATCCTAGGACCGGTTTCTGGTTATCAGCCAGGATAGCTTGATTCCAGTGGCATGGAGAGTACGGGACTCACGTCTGAGCATACCCGTCCCACTCAGGGTGACAAATGCAAAAACAACAATTGATGCACAGAATGTTGCACAATGGCAAAACATTCACCCAGTCACAGATCTGGGTTTAATCCATCGTTATTTTGCTCACCACACCACCCCAGTTCAGACATGGCCAAATGCAAATCAGTAACCCTGGGCGAAGCACTACGTTACGCTAGCGGAGTTTGCGAAGTTTGCGCAACTTCGCACTACAGGAGCTGCACGTAGCACAGTGCGAACACGCGTAGTGCAGCGTAGCGTAGTGCAGCGCTCATTTTTTGCTTGTTTGCAGTCCTGAACGTCATGTTCGCGACCGCGAGCAAGCAAAATTACATCCCGGCGAGATTCTCAACGCGGGGAGGTAAGGTTTCTCATTGTGAGTGGTTGCGCATGCTTGCGACCGCTCTCAATGAGAAACTACCAGTTTGCGTTGAGAAAGCTGCAGCTCGAGTAATAATCTACTCGAGGAGCAGAAAACTACAGCTCGCACTGTGCAAGATGCCATTTTCAATGATTGCACAGTGCCGGATGCTTGTCCGCACTGTGCAATCATTGAAAACACATCTTGCACAGTGCGAACATGCTACTACGCAGCTCGCGTAGTGCTACGTGAAGTTCGCGAAGTGCGAAGTGCACTTCGGGTAGCTTCGCGTAGCGCTACTTCGCGAACTACGCCCACCCTTACAAATCAGTCTTGACCCTGTGCCTCATGGGAAAAGTCCGGCCTGAACTGCCAAGCCATGTCTTCCCTGGACCGGAATCAAGCATCCTAGGACCAGTTTCTGGCTATCAGCCGACATCAGCCAGGATAGCTTGATTCCAGTGGCATGGAGAGCACAGGACTCACGTCTTGGCATACCCGTCCCACTAGGGGTGACAAATGCAAAAATAACAATTGATGGACAGAATGTTGCACAATGGCAAAACATTCACCCCAGTCATAGATCTGGGTTTAATCCATTGTTATTTTGCTCACCACACCACCCCGAGTTCAGACATGACCATATTCGAATCAGTCTTGACCCTGTGCCTCATGGGAACAGTCCAGCCCGAACTGCCAAGCTATGTCTTTCCTGGACCGGAATCAGGCATTCTAGGACCGGTTTCTGGCTATCAGCCGTTATCAGCAGGGATATCTTGATTCCAGTGGCATAGAGAGCACGGGACTCACTTCTGAGCATACCCGTCCCACTCGGGGTGACAATTGCAAAAACAACAAGTGATGGACAGAATGTTGCACAATGGTAAAACATTCTGTCAAAGCCCAGCTCACCTGAGTTTCTGTTCAGATCTGATGGATGTTGAAGACAGTCCGACCCCACCCTGAAACTGCTTGTTTTAGCACACTAGTTTGAAAGCAGTGCACTAAGAACCAGAAGCTCAAGTGAAGGGGGGAAGTGGATAAAATAAAAAAGAGAGACAACACTGTTCTTGCGTTTCCACTGTAGAAGAGCTGCTAACATCTGCGGCCCTCTCTGACTTCTGTAGAAACTGGTGCCTAATGAAACATAAACAAAGAACAGATAAGTGCAGCCTATCCCTAAATGTGTTCCTGACTAAACCTTCATCTTATTAGAAATTCTCTTCTAAAAGTACCTCTTTGATCCTGGTCTCAAGCTTCCAGGTTTGGAATGTGTTACTGTTCTGGGATGTGCTTTCTATTACTGTAAAACTTCTGAAAAATCAAACGAATATCATAATCAGAATTACCAATGTCTAACATTCACCTTAATATAACTAAAGCCTAAATTCTTAATAGCAAACTCACTTTTCACACATTTCCAGACTTTTTATAAAACAAATACTGTACTTTTACATCAAAATACAACAGGTAATTTGTGCAAGTCCTTGATTTACTGTTTGCTTTGCTGTCAATGGTTTCCTCTGTACAGTTCTTAAAAAAGTTCCATGTAAAACAATGTTTATTTCACAAAGTTCCACAAAGTATTCTTGTAACAAAGGGTTTGAACGACAAAGTTCGTGGGAGATATCTTGTTCCAAATTGTCTTTACATGAATCCAGAAATCGCTGATAAAGTTCTTTCAGGTAAAAAAAGGTTTTGCACTTACTTGAGGCTGAAAAGGGATACTGATCAGTCTAACCGTTACCTCTTTCTCTTTTGCATGTGGATTGCAGTGGACAGAAGAGGGCTGAGGCAAGAAGTAGCCGGAAACCAGAAGAAGGAAGAGCCAGAAGCCGCGCCCGTTGAAGTCAATGAAGGTCTGGAGAGAGGAGGAGTGCCAGCGCCGAAGGATCTGTTCTCAGGTAAGTGGGAGGTAGACGAGCACAAGCACTGGGTGAGGCTCAGGGGCTGCCTTTTATAGACAGGGCTGGGTGTGGTTCGAAGAGCTGGGTGTGGTTCGAAGAACTGGGTGTGGTTCTCACAAGCAGGTGTGCAGAGCTTCAGTTATTATGCTAATGAGTTGAAGTAACACATGGCCTAGGGAGGAGTGTTCTAAATAAGCCTTGGTAAAAGCAAGGTCCAATGTTTTTTAAATAAGCCTTGGTAAAAGCAAGGTCCAATGTGCAAACAAGACAGCAATGTCCAAACTTGTGAATACATTGAGCAACATACACAGAAGTCTTAGAGAGGGGCTGAGATAGCAAGAAAGGCTTTCAGTAGTATGTTTAAAGAGAGCTATTACAGAGACCACTAGTGCAATGAGAGGGGACATGCTCTTTGCTGTGCACAAACCCTAACAGTCGCCCCTCTCAAAGGCCCTCCTACTGGACGGGGATTCCCTGGATTTTTTAGATAAAACTGTCTAGTCAACCGTGGGGCATGTACATAGGACGCTGGTTCCCAAGAATTCTCAGTTTCGTCATATCCTTTCCATTCTACTAAATAAAACAGACGTCCATGAATTCTTTTTGCGTCTTTTATGCTTTTCACTTCATATTCTAGATTTCCCTTAATTGGTATGGGTGGAGGTGGTGGTTCTGGTCGGGTATTTGGGTTGTACGGCTTAAGAAAGGACACATGGAATGTAGCATGTACTGGGTATTCTTTTGGTTAGTCCAATTTTACTGTTACCGGGTTTACTATGGCAGTTATAGTAAAGGGTCCAATGAAACGTGGTTGCAGCTTTCGGGATCCCTCTATATTTAGGTTCTTTATGGAGAGCCATACTTTGTCACCGATTTTATACATTGGGGCCTCAGATCTGTGATGTCTGCTTGTCTTTTCATGCTTTCTTTGTGCTTTAATAAATGTTTCCTGGCCTTGTCCTGTATGTCACCTAATCTCGTTAGTCTATCTGTTACTGTAGGCAACAGGGAATCTTCTAATAAAATGGGTATAGCTCTCGGATGATACCCCTGCATGAAATAGAATGGTGAGCAAAGTAGAGCTGCATGTTCAGTATTATTATAAACAAACTCCGCTACAGGGAGAGCTTCCAACCATTCACTAGAATAATCAGACAATAAACAACGTAGCGTTTGAAGTAAGGTTTGGTTCAGTCGTTCAGTTTGTCCATCTGTTTCTGGATGGAAAGCAGTGGATAATGCCACATCTATTTTCAGTTTTTTGCATAATTCTTTCCAAAATATAGAGTTGAACTGGCTACCTCGGTCTGACACCACTTTACTTGGCAAACCATGTTAACGCACAATTTCTCTTATAAAAATATCTGCAAATTCTGCCGCAGTTGGCAATTTCCGTACTGGTACAAAATGTGCCATTTCAGACAAAAAATCCACTATCACTAATACTTTTGTGAAGCATTTTACTGGTGGTAAACCTACAATAAAGTCTACGCTCACAGTGTGCCAAGGTTGTTGATGGCATTGGTATTAACAAACCGTCAGGGGCCTTATGAGAAGATTTATTTCTTGCACAAACTGGACAGGTAGTGACAAATTGCTTAATGTCCTTACTCATATTGTCCCACCAAAAGTGTTTTCTCACATTTTCCAGGGTTTTTACCCAGCCAGGATGACCTGCCAACGGTGAGGCGTGATGCCAAATTATCACCTGTGTTTGTAATTCTGTGGTGGGCACTAACAGCATGTTGTCGTGATACAATAAACCTTGTTGTATTGAGTTATGGGAATCCTTTAACCAATCTTGAGGTGCCATTTGCATGTGTGCATTATATAGATCTGTGATGAAATCCTTCTGTTGTACTGGTGCCAAATGTTTTTGGGGAGGAATAATGGGTTCTCCTATTTTGTCTTGTTTCTTGTCTGAGGTATGTCCGTATCTAGATAACACATCAGATTGAATTTGTTGTGCACCTGGTCTATAGTTTATAACGAAGTCAAATGTACTAAAAAAAAATTAACCAGCGCATCTGACGTGGAGGTAATGCTTTTAGTGATCCAAAGAACTGTAGGTTCTTATGGTCAGAAAAGATGGTAACAGGGTACTTGGCTCCCATTAAATGGTGCCTCCATT
Organism: Lissotriton vulgaris; assembly: GCF_964263255.1. Lineage (NCBI taxonomy): Eukaryota > Metazoa > Chordata > Amphibia > Caudata > Salamandridae > Lissotriton > Lissotriton vulgaris. Next base: position 784,528,708 of record NC_141696.1, read on the forward strand.
CAGAAAAGGCTACGTTGATAGCTAATAGTTCTCTTTCAGCCACAGTGTAATTTTGTTCAGCTGGTAATAACTTTTTGGAATAGAAGGATATAGGATGTAATTGGCCATCTACTGCATCTCTCTGAGAGAGAACTCCTCCTAAAGCTACTTGTGAAGCATCCGCTTCGACAACAAATGGCAAGTCAGGATCAGGATGTTTCAGAATTGGGGCTGAAGTGAACTTTTGTTTCAGGAGTTGCAAGGTGTGAGCCGCCTCATCAGACCAAAGAAATCGTTGCCCTTTCCGCAACAAGGTGGTTATTGGGGCCGCAATGTCTGCAAAATGAGAAATAAACATCCTATAAAAATTGGCGAAACCCAGAAATTTCTGAACATCCTTTACAGATGATGGTTCTGGCCAATCAGTAATAGCACTAATTTTCTTTTCATCCATAATTATTCCTTGAGGTGACAGGCAGTATCCTAAAAGTCCACTTTGCTGACATTAAAAGTACATTTTTCGAATTTAGCAAAGAGATGATTTTCTTTTAACTTTGATAATACTGCACGAACATGTTGGGTATGTTCTTCCGGGTTCTTAGAGTAAATGAGGATGTTGTCTATGTATACTATGACACAAATGTCCAGGAATTCGTGTAGGACCTCATTTATAAAGAATTGAAAGGCTGCAGGGGCATTACACAACCCAAAGGGCATTACTGTGTACTCACACTCATCCCCCTCTTTTATTCAGACCAGGTGGTAAGCTCCCCACAGATCTAGTTTAGTGTATACAGTAGAATGTCTTAATTGATCCAACAACACAGGTATTAGATGAATAGGATATTTATTTTTTATTGTAGCCTTATTTAGTCCTCTATAGTCGATACAAGCGTGCAGAGATTTATCCGGCTTCGGGATAAAAAAAGTGGAGATGACACCGGAGATGTGGAATGTCGGATGAACCCAGACTGTAGTAGGTCGTCTAGGTAGGTTCTTAAATATTTGGTTTCTTCGTCAGTCAAAGCATATACTCTGTTATTAGGTAAAGGGGCCCCTGGGATGAGATCTATATGGCAGTCATATGACCGATGTGGGGGTAACACACTAGCCTTCACTGGATCAACAACGTCTTTAAAGTCAGAATATTCAGGAGGGAGACTTGGTTCGTCTTGTGTAGCACTAGCACAGTGTATTACTGAGCTCTGTTTTGTACCTGCTTCTTGATAGCAATTGGTTCTACAGAATGAGGAATCCAAAGTAACTGTTCTGTTCACCTAATCAATGTTTGGGTTATGAGTTGTTAACCAGGGTACCCCGAGAATCAAGCCAAAATTAGGGGTATCTATCAGATCAAAGTCTGTGTGCCCGTTTTGACAGACCATGAGAAGGGGACTTGTTTGTTTTGTGAATAATCCAGAGATCAATTCTGACCCATCCACTGCACATACTGCTTCTGGACAAGGCTTTAGGCAAATAGGAAGACCTAATGTGTTAGGTAACTTATTATCCACAAAATTTTCTGTTGCTCCTGAGTCCAGTAGAACAGGGAGAGAATGTCTAACTTGGGTAGTAACAATTAAAAAGATCTGAATTATGAAATGTCTAGGTATGTGCGGTACCATGAAGCCTGCAGAATTAGAGGTTTGATTAAGATGTTTTCTCGAACAAGTAACCTCCCCCTTGTCGAGCTTAATCGTTTCCCGACTCAGTTGAGGAGATAGAGGAAACAGTACCCTTTCGTGAAGTTTTAGGTTTTACTGGACATTCTCTGGCAAAATGTCTTGCCTTGCCACAATATAAACATAATTGAAGTTTTCTCCTTCTTTCTTTTTCCGCTGACGTGAGTGGACCTCTGAGTGTCCCTATTTGCATAGGCTCAGGTTCAGGGAGTCTATTATCTGTGTCTTTCTTCTCATGTCTAATAAAAGTTAACCGCGATTCCAGTTTGGATTTATCTCCCTTTCTTTCTCCTAGTCCGTGTTCCAATTTCACGACTAAATCTACAAAGTCAGAATAGTCTTCTGGCAAATCAACGATATGAGCCAGCGCATCTTTTAACTCGTCTCTCAAACCTTTATAAAAAAAGGGAGACACGCTTTTCTTCTGGCCAATGTGTCTCGGTGAGTAAACGATTAAAACTAGTGAGATAGGTCAATAAATCCTTGTTACCTTGTTTAAGATTTAAAAGCTCATTATCGCTTGCCTGCATAAAAGTGTGTTTTGCAAAAAGGCTGGTCATAGTATGTTTAAATTGATACCAAATATGGAGGATGGGATCATCTCTATCCACGAAAGGAATTGACCAATTGGCTGCTGTACCGCCCAAATAAGATAAGACGAATGCCACTTTTCTAGCATCAGTAGGGAAATGTTGTGGTTTACAAACGAAGTGTAATTGACGTTGATTGATAAAAACATGGAATTTGTTACTATCTCCATGAAAACGTTCAGGTGCTGCTAAAGACACAGCATTAGGAACGTTAACAGTAACCTCAAACCTCAACTTGGGGGGGGAAGTTGCATGTTTTGCTCGCGCCCCTGTCTCTGAGGAGGTTTTAAACAAAGGCGTAAAAGCTGTGTTCCACTGAGATTCCCTAGGTTTATACCTGCTTAAATCCTGTTTTAAAAAGGTGTTTACCAACTTTAATTTCTCTATTTCCTCTTGCATATGTTGCAAGATGCCAGACACTGATTCATTATGGGCGAAGTCCTCGTTTAGGGCCTACGCCATATCCGTGGCGTCAATGCCCTCTGTTTCTTCCCCGGCATTCATCGTCCAACAGAACTGAATATTTTAAAGGCTTGTGCTTCTGTCAAAGCCCAGCTCACCTGAGTTTCTGTTCAGTTCTGATGGAGGTTGAAGACAGTCCGACCCCACCCTAAAACTGCTTGTTCCAGCACACTAGTTTTAAAACAGTGCACTAAGAACCAGAAGCTCAAGTGAAAGGGGGAAGTGGATAAAATAAAAAAAGAGAGACAACACCGTTCTTGCGTTTCCACTGTAGAAGAGCTGCTAAAATCTGCGGCCCTCTCTGACTTCTGTAGAAACTGGTGCCTAATGAAACATAAACAAAGAACAGATAAGTGCAATCTATCCCTAAATGTGTTCCTGACTAAACCGTAATCTTATTAGAAATTCTCTTCTAAAAGTATCTCTTGGATCCTGGTCTCAAGCTTCCAGGTTTGGAATGTGTTACTGTTCTGGGATGTGCTTTCTATTACTGTAAAACTTCTGTAAAATCAAACGAATATCATTATCAGAATTACCAATGTCTAACATTCACCTTAATATAACTAAAGCCTAAATTCTTAATAGCAAACTCACTTTTCACACATTTCCAGACTTTTTATAAAACAAATACTGTACTTTTACATCAAAATACAGCAGGTAATTTGTGCAAGTCCTTGATTTACTGTTTGCCTTGCTGTCAATGGTCTCCTCTGTTTGATTCTTAAAAAAGTTCTGTGTAAAACAATGTTTATTTCACAAAGTTCCACAAAGTATTCTTGTAACAAAGGGTTTGAACCACAAAGTTCGTGGTAGATATCTTGTTCCAAATTGTCTTTACATGAATCCAGAAATTGCCAATAAAGTTCTTTCAGGTAAAAAAAAGGTTTTGCACATACTTGTAGCTGAAAAGGGATACTGATCAGTCTAACCTTGACCTCTTTCTCTTTTGCAGGTCGATTGCAGTGGACAGAAGAGGGGCTGAGGCAAGAAGTAGCGGGAAACCAGAAGAAGGAAGAGTCAGAAGCCGCGCCAGTTGAAGTCAATGAAGGTCTGGAGAGATTAGGAGTCCAAGCGCCGAAGGATCTGTTCTCAGGTAAGTGGTAGGTAGATGAGCACAAGCACTGGGTGAGGCTCAGGGGCTGCCTTTTATAGACAGGGCTGTGTGTGGTTCGAAGAGCTGGGTGTGGTTCGAAGAACTGGGTGTGGTTCTCATAGGCAGGTGTGCAGAGCTTCAGTTATTATGCTAATGAGTTGAAGTAACACATGGCCTAGGGAGGAGTGTTCTAAATAAGCCTTGGTAAAAGCAAGATCCAATGTTGTCTACATAAGCCTTGGTAAAAGCAATGTCCAATGTGCAAACAAGACAGCAATGTCCAAACTTGTGAATACATTGAGCAACATACACAGAAGTCCTAGGGAGGGGCTAAAATAACAAGAAAGGCTTTCAGTAGTATGTTTAAAGAGAGCTGTTACAGAAACCACTAGTGCAATGAGAGGGGACATGCTCTTTGCTGTTCACAAACCCTAACACATTCACCCCATTCACAGATCTGGGTTTAATCCATTGTTATTTTGCTCACCACACCACCCCAGTTCAGACATGGCCATATGCAAATCAGTCTTGATCCTGTGCCTCATGGGAACAGTCCAGCCGAACTGCCAAGCTATGTCTTTCCTGGACCAGAATCAAGCATTCTAGGACCGGTTTCTGGCTATCAGCCGTCACGAGCGAGGATAGCTTGATTCCAGTGGCATGGAAAGCACAGGACTCACGTCGGAGCATACCCTTCCCACATAGGGTGAACAGCAAAACACACAAGATGATGGACGGAATGTTGCACAATGGCAAAACATTCACCCCCAGTCTTAATGTTAGTGTTAACACATAAGTTTATTTAGACCATAGTCTATAAACCATACATAGAACAATGGATCGCGTATCGTGATAAGACATTTAAAACCACAATTCATTTTACATATTACAGCACTTGTAAAACCATACGCATACAATATTAAAAAACACAGTTCATTTTATACAATTACAAAACTTATGAGGGCCATATACATAAAATTGGGATACTCTATAAATTCAAACTCTCCCATTCTCCTTTGTTGTCTCCATTACATATTCTCGTATTGCTTTCAGAAATTTCCCCAACGCAATTGTAGTATCCAAAGAAGACATTTCTGTAAGGAGGCAAATAGCCTCAGCCCGTGAGAACACCTCATTTTTTAAAAAAATTGGACGTAAAATTTTTTTCCGAATTGCTAAAATACATGTACAATCACACAATATATGTAAAATATTATTCCTTACACCTAGACCACATTTGCAAGTTCCATCCGGATGGATCAGGGCCAAACTTATTTTTCTTTCAATCTTCCATGGATTTAGTCCCACCCGAATCTTCAAAATTTCATTTCTTAGCCATCTACTAGGCAATAAATCCAGGTATGGGTACCGAACCTTCTTTTCCCACTCATTTTTTACCCAATTCACTGATTTTTTTAGCCTTAGATAGTCCATATCTTTTGATCTAGAGTAATCAAGCCCTTGGTCTCTAAGCATCTTTTTTGTACACGCTATATTTAACAGTGGTTGGGAAAGGCTCAATTTCAAGTTTGCAGCTACCGTCTGGAGGGTTTTCTTCACATCTCGCGCCCAGCGTAAGCTGCTTACTCGAATTTCCTCTCTACACCAGATTGAAACCTTCTCATCACCACCAGTCTCCAGTCGGTTCCAAAATCTTATTAGAGACAATTGGGACTTTACCTCCCATGATGTTAAACCCACCTCCATTCTAATTGCTTGAATCATGGAGCTATTTGGTAAGGACAACAACATCTTCACAATTTTTCATTCTTCCCGATCCCACCCATTTTTACCACTCAGAAAAAGCACCTCAGTTCCATAAAGCACTTGTGGGGGGATCATTGCTTCAAAAGCCTTCAAAAGCGGTCTGTGTGACATATCGCCATAATCTTTGTTAAATTTCTTCAGCCCACAGACAGACGAATAGGCCTTTGCCTTCTGTGCCTCCAAGTGGGTATTCCACTTTAATGCGCCATTAAACCAGAGGCCTAAATATTTATATTCATTTACTATATCTAATTTATCCTGTCCTAAAAACCAATTAAAATTGTTTACCCTCTTTCCAAAACATAGGATCTTAGTTTTTTCCATATTCACTGTTAAGAGCTTTTTATCACAGTACTTATTGAACACGTTTAACTTCCTTTGTAGGCCCATTTCTGTTTGATCCAAAATCACAAGATCATCAGCGTACAAGAGACATGACACTTTATTATTATTCATACGAGGGCTCGCACTCTTTTCAATTTCCAAAGTCGCTGGGAGGTCTGCCAAAAAGATTGAGAAAAGCAAGGGTGCCAAAACGCACCCTTGTCTCAAGCCATTTTTTATTGGAATTTTTTGGGTTAGGGAACCCTTTATATCTCTAATGACCTGTGCCCAGTTACCACTATGAAGTTCTTTCAAGATGTTCAATAGTCCCTGTGGTATTCCATAATTTTCCAGTATCTCCCAAAGGCTATTTCGGTCTACTGTGTCAAACGCCGCTCGGAAATCGACGAAACAGCAAAATAATTTGCCATTTTGTTCCATCGATTTCCTAGCCAGGGCCCACAATGCCACCCCCAGTCACAGATCTGGGTTTAATCCATCGTTATTTTGCTTACCAAGCCACCCCAGTTCAGACATGGCCATATGCAAATCAGTCTTGACCCTGTGCCTCATGGGAACAGTCCAGCCCGAACTGCCAAGCCATGTCTTCCCTGGACCGGAAAAAAGCATCCTAGGACCGGTTTCTGGCTATCAGCCATCTTCAGCCAGGATAGCTTGACTCCAGTGGCTTAGTGAGCATGGCACCCACGTCTGGGCATACCCTTCCCACATAGGGTGAACAGCAAAACACACAAGATGATGGGCGGAATGTTGCACAATGGCAAAACATTCACCCCCAGTCACAGATCTGGATTTAATCCATCGTTATTTTGCTCACCAAGCCACCCCAGTTCAGACATGGCCATATGGAAATCAGTCTTGACCCTGTGCCTCATGGGAACAGTCCAGCCCGAACTGCCAAGCCATATCTTCCCTGGACCGGAATAAAGCATCCTAGGACCAGTTTCTGGCTATCAGCCATCTTCAGCCAGGATAGCTTGACTCCAGTGGCTTAGTGAGCATGGCACCCACGTCTGGGCATACCCTTCCCACATAGGGTGAACAGCAAAACACACAAAATAATGGACGGAATGCTGCACAATGGTAAAACATTCACCCCCAGTCACAGATCTGGGTTTAATCCATCGTTATTTTGCTCACCAAGCCACCCCAGTTCAGACATGGCCATATGCAAATCAGTCTTGACCCTGTGCCTCATGGGAACAGTCCAGCCTGAACTGCCAAGCCATGTCTTCCCTGGACCGGAATAAAGCATCCTAGGACCGGTTTCTGGCTATCAGCCGTCTTCAGCCAGGATAGCTTGACTCCAGTGGCTTAGTGAGCACTGGACCCACATCTGGGCATACCCTTCCCACATAGGGTGAACAGCAAAACACACAAGATTGTTGGATTGTTTCCAAGCGCAATTTTTTTTTGTCTTTAAGTTCGCCAAGCAAACCTCTTCTCTTTTCAGGTTTTAAATTTGCCGCTTTCTTTTCCCGGGTCGTGTGTGTCATCCGCCACTATGGTTTTGTAATATATTAATAAACATTCTATTTGTATTTGTTTGGACTGTAGTGTCGAGCCACCAAACGTTGATTACATACTCCGTCCAACCGCCATTTTAATAGTTTTCCTCCTTTACTTTTATTATACCTGTTACTTTCATTTTACCCTCCGCATATTTTCTGTGTGATTGATGAGATTTCCTTCCACAGACACCACGGTGTTTGTCCTTGGCCTCCGATCTTATCAGACTTGGTAACACGTATAGCTAGAAACTAATTTGAAGGACGTACTCTCTACTCATGCGCAGCCTTGTTTCCAAGCGCAATTTTTTTTCTTTTTCTTTAAGTTCGCCAAGCAACCTCTTCTCATTTCAGGTTTTAAATTTGCCGCTTTCTTTTCCCGGGTCGTGTGTGTCATCCGCTGCTATGGTTTTGTAATATATTAATAAACATTCTATTTGTATTTATTTGGACTGTAGTGTCGAGCCACCAAACATTGATTACATACTCCGTCCAACCGCCATTTTAGTAGTTTTCCTCCATTATTTTTATTATACCTGTGACTTTCATTTTACCCTTCGCATATGTTGTCTGTGATCGATGAGATTTCCTGCCACAGACACCACTTTGTTTGCCCTTGGTCTTCGATCTTATCAGACGTAGTCACACGTATACCTAGAAACTAATTTGAAGGACGTAAGCCACAGCCCTTACAACGCGTGTTCGTCAACACAAAGAGATTATTAAGATTATGCTTTTATCATGTGTGGTAAATGCATAGTAGTTGGAATAGCATGTGTGGTAAAGCCATATGCGTGGTAATGGCTTCTTGGTGACGATAAGGCGTTGTAATGACTGTTTCCCCCCAGGACACTACAGAAACCGGGTCTGGGCGTGGTGGACTCCAGGGCACAAGGCGGAGTGCCACGCAGCCCCTCTCATACAATATAGAAGTCTTTGTGGGGTTATTGTTTCTGTGGTTTGAGGGTCGTCATTGAGGCCCACATACTTAATTTTGTAAGGGGGTAGGCATTCCATGGGGAAATGTTGCAAGAGGTTTGTAAATGTGGTACACATTGTTTGGTATTAGTTTGATTTCTTTACCATGTTGTAGTGTATCCAGAGAAAATATCACAGTAGTTTTCGATGCTAGTCTTTAACATCTTACTATAGTACTTCAAGATTATAAATATTTTTATTGTGGATCGCCACCCCCCACACAAAGAAAAAGTAGTATGTAGTTTTTTTAATTAATTTTTATTAAAAGAATAACTGTAAACGAAACTTAATGATAACTATATAATAAACAACTAGAAAAATAACTTTAAAAAAACAATACCATAAACAAATTGGGAAGTTGACTCCTAAAGACGTATGATTGGTAATCTGCAAAAGAAAAAAGAAAATTAGAGTTTAGAATTATGAGGATGTGACTAATTGAGCTGAAGCATTACAAGTCAAGGTAACATTACGATTTTACGTGTGCGGTGTGCCTGGTATATTTCAGTTCCGTTATAGTGCCGTGTTCAAGTGTTGTCTATGTGGAAGTGCCTACTGCGTTAGTGACACAGAAGTTGTAGAATGGGATTGTAAATATGCTGTCTTATTTATAATGCATTGCAATGAAGGCTTTGTATATCTAGGCCTCTGTGCTTACCGTTGTATAAACAAGTCCAAGCAGACAGCAGTGTCTATAAGTTTAAAAGAGAAAGAGAAATGATGTCACAGAGAGTGAGAGAGAAAGAGAGAGAAAACAACATTAAAACTGTCTCGCAGAGTCTGGAGTTGGGATTTTTTCTTGAAAAGTCAGAGGTAGATTTACAAGCTCCTTGCGTCACTTTCCCCATGTTAAAAGTGACAGAAAAGTGGCATAATAAGCTTGTAGATCTGTTTGTCAGACTGTAGTAACCTATCTGTTGTCACTGCTCGGAGGTAATTATACATTGTAGACAGAGAAGCTGCTGTACACTACGTAATCTCTCCTTTGACAAATAAAGGTAACACTATGGTTTTACGAGTGCAGTGTGCCTGGTACATCTCACTTCTTATAGTGCTGCATTCAAGTGGTGTCTATATGGAAGTGCCTACTGCGTTACTGATGGAAAAGTGGCGCAACGGGATTGTAAATAAGCGACATATTTCTAATGCATTGCAATGAAGGCTTTGTATATCTAGGCCTCTGTGCTTACCGTTGTATAAACACTGGGGACAAACACTTCGGCCAGTGGAATTCACAACTTCAGTTGGGCTGATCTTATACACGTCCAAGCAGACAGCAGTGTCTATAAGTTTAAAAGAGAAAGAGAAATGATGTCACAGAGAGTGAAAGAGAGAAAGTGAGGGAAATCAACATTAAAACTGTCTCGTAGAGTCTGGAGTTGAGATTTTTTATTCAAAAGTCAGACATAGATTTACAAGCTCCTTGCGTCACTTTCCCCATGTTAAAAGTGACAGAAAAGTGGCAATACAGATTATAAATTGTTTCCCCTGGAACCTTTTTATGTTGGATACAATTATACAATATTTTTTTGTAGGTTCCGATGCTGTGCCATGGCACCATCCATGCTACAGGTCAAAATGGCGGCCCGCGTACATAAAACTGAATTGAAAAGTCGTTTTCTTTCTATATTTAAAGGGGGTCTCTCTAGGCCACAGACTTAACGCCGAATATTCCATCATTATTAAGGATATTTTGATCGTCAAAGGACTGCATTTTGGATTGTCTACGCGTAGGGTGTGCACAGCCAGACGGGGGAGCAGGAATAGACAGGGAGAACCTGCATGTATTGGCACACATCTGACCTAGGTGGTGTACAAAACGACGGGGGTGAGCATATAGTTAGAACACCGGACTGGCTATTGGGCATTTTGACATGTTGCAGAGCTGAGGACTGATTTCGTTGATGGGGACCTGCGTGTGCAAAACGAAATTTGTTTTGCATTGTTTATTTTCGTGGCAGACGCAGGTCTCCATCTATGAAATTAGCCCCTACCGCAGTGACATCAGCCCCCAGCTCTGCAGAATGTCAAAATGGCCGTTAGCCAATCTGGCTCTGAGAGGTTGATTGTCACATTTCTTTGAACTGTTTGTATTGTGGATATATTCCGGACATTTCAGCGAGTATAAAAATGTTAGTGCTATTGGGAAAAACATATTTAAACATGTAAATTAAAAGATTATGAAGGAGTACGTTCGTCTAAAACACTAAGTCGTATTTTTGTATGTAGTCAGCTACAACCCATTGCCTCCCTCCAATGCGTACTCAAGCCTCACTGCTCACCTTTTCGTAGAAAAGAGACCTTCTTCATGTTGTAGCCCCGATCTCCAACAAAGAAGTCTCATATATGGTGCTGAGTCTTGATATCTCTATGGGTAACGACATACTCGTGCTCCCATCATCATCATCGCAGGTTCTCCAACCGCTCAGTGCTTCGGGCACCACTAACTCAGTGACCAAAGAGGCCACGCATGTAGTAGTGGGCCCCTTGTTCGGTGCTTTGAGAACAACTCTAAAATGGAGTACAACACGCGTGCTCCGTCTTTTTTATACATGTGTGTAGGGACGAATACGCTGAATGGGTGTGGTGTGGGTGTATACCAGCCATGAGGGAGTGTGTGTCGATCTGACAACTAGACCTGTAACTAAGAAATCACTACAATGGAAATTTGGACCTCATAGTGTTGTTGTGTTTTCCTGGTAGCGTAAGAGTGGCTTTATTTTTTCTATGTGACGTTACAATACAGTCACTATGTATGTGGCCTATTTTGTGATGCATTTTATTTTGTAATGCGTTTTAAAAACTACTTGTGGTAGTGTGATTTTAAATTAAACTGCGAAGTGTGCTTATGAGTTAGTTAAGTGTAGAAGTTTTTTTTTTCTATTTTCTATTCTATTATAATTGTGCTGACTTTTGTCCTTTAGCGTGCAGTACTATCTTGTTTTATAAAATGTATAATTGTTGAAATCATGTTTGAAAGTAGAATGTAAGCATGTAAGCTGCTCTCTGTGACGAAAAACAATGCCGGCTCTGCTGGAAGTGCAGAGCCGGCTGGGACCGTGGAGACTTTGGGGCTCTTCCCACGATCCGCAAGGTTAGATTTGAGGGCCGTGGGATGGGGGGGGCATATTATCAGGGACCGTGTTAAAATTATCGCTGTTTTATCGGCAGGAAACTGCCGATAAAATGGTGATAATGGGCTTGATAATACGCCCTGGTTAATTCCCATAGAAGCCCATGTTATTGTGTTAACATGGGCTTCTATGGGAATTAACAACGGCATATTATCAAGCACATTATCGCCGTTTTATCGGCAGTTTCCTGCTGATAAAACAGCGATAATTTTAACACCGCTGGTCATTGATAATATGCCCCGGGGTTCTTCGGGGATTATGAAAAATTAGTGATAAAGGCTATTTTTTTATGTTAGATTTATCATACGCCTACAAGCACGTATGGACGACGTAGCGTGCTAAGATTGGAAGTCGTCCCATAAGTGTACTGAAGGAAGAAAAAGAAGAATATTTGTAAGATATTTATGAAGTGTATGTGTTTAGATGTTGGATGGCTCTAAAAAGAGCCCTTGTGTTTATTGGTAGTTTTTAGTACCTATAAGTAAGTGCCAATGCAGAGTTTAAAGTTCAAGAGGAAGACTCTGTTTCCCTCATCTGTAAAATGTACACCGTCTCTCCTATAGATATCATGGATATTGAAACGTAGATTGTTGTGGTAGATGGACCCCATTCTATAGTCCCGGAGAAAGGCAGAAACAGATTTATTCACATGTTTCCTAGCTTTTTCAATCTGTTGACAATAGTGGTTGGACCGCTTCCATTTCTGCCTTTATCATATATTAGAATATACAAAGGCAGTTTTGAGGAACAGTGTCATCAATTGTGCAAAGGTGTCCTTCATAAGCATTTCCAGACCTACCCCTGTCAAAGTGCCTAAGTCATTGCCACCACAGTGTACAATTATGAGGTCAGGGTGTTGGAGATTCAAAAAGGATTTCACCAATGGCATCAATTGGTGCCACTTTAACCCTCTCTGTCCAATCCATTTAATGTCTACATTTATAAATGTAGGTGTTTGTGAATTCCTTTCCGTTCCGCGTACCTTTGACTCCAGAAAATATAGCTGTGTCCCACAATCCACACTGTAAGCATCTTGAAGAGAGGTCTGGATGCACTCTGAAGGTCTCTGTAAATGAAGTGGAAGTTTGAAAAGAGATTTTTTCTAAAATGGTGGAAAACGTGCAGTTTTGAAAAAAGAAAAGGATTGATTAGTTGTTCGAGAACATTCTACACTAAGCTAGGATGAATGTTTCTGTGTTTTAAAAGGCTGATTTTTATTGGTTACGAAAAAGTGATAGAAAAGAAGGTTAGATAAGATAAGCTGGTATGTTCTGGAGCAAGCACACTTGCTGTTTTAATTTGCAACAATGTATGATGAACTTTTCACCTGTGTGCTGAGTTAGGTGTTCCGTGAAGTGTTTCTACGGTAACTGGCAGATTGTGGAATGGGTGAAGGGTTCAAAGATTTGTCAGTTGGAAAGGGTGCAAAAGTTCAAGCAATATAAAAGTGTGTTTCGTTTTGATGTAATGTGGGAATAAATGTAATTTTTTATTTATTTGTATATGTGTGTAGATTGAGTGTGTAGATTTACAGGAGAAGTTTGCTATTTGCTATTGGACTTCCAGTTGTCCTAGGACTGCGTAGGGGGGTTGACAATGATCCGAAGGTCAAAATGTTTGATGGCGTTTGTTGAGCATTTGATGGCCCTGGGGACCACCACCTCCCTGGGCCGGCTCCTGTAGTGTTACTGGGTGGCTATCCTTGGGACATTGCTGTTTGCTATGGTAGGGCGAGAGTTCTCTTTGAAGTAGGAAAGCAGATTGCTTTTGGTCTGAGAGATCAGCATGTAAGCTGGTCTCTCTGACAAAAAGCAATGCCGGCTCTCGAAGGACGCAGGGAGCCGGCTGGGACCGTGGGGGTTTTTTGGCTTACATTACGGTCCTGAACATTATATTTGAGCCCAGGGGGATGGGGTCCCCGGATATTGAAAAAAAATAGTGATAGATGCTATTATATTTTTGGGGTATATTTAGTGTACGCGTACTGTGCGAATTTTGAAAGTCGCTACATAAGCGTAAGTAAGCAAGGAAAAAATCAATAAAAAATATATATTTTACAGATATGTATCAAGTTTATGTGTTTATATGTTGGTTGCTTGTAATGAGACCTTTTCTTTTTAATGGTACTTATAAGTAAGTGATTATGCATAGTCTAAAATTGTTGAGGAGCCGTGTTTTATACAGTGGTGAACTTTTGACCTCTGTTGACAGGTGACTTTTGAATGATCTGTTGGGGGAAGGGTGGAAAGTTATGTCAGTTGGATAGGTTTGAAATGTTAAAGCAATGGAAATGTGTGTTTCGTTTCGAATTAATGTGTGAAGGATTTTAATTGGCTGTTTATATGTATTTATGTGTAAAGTGAGAGGGAAAATGTTCCATTTCGGGGTTCTGGTGCAAACAGTGAACTAGAGAGAATCTGTATAAGAATATCTTTTGCATGAGTGGCATTCTTCTTAATGTAGAAATCAATTTGAAAGGTGAGTTGATAAATTGTAGGGGAATGTATGTGGTGCATGTTTGTACATTAAGGAATTATGAGGCATATTATCAAGACAGGCGATACAATTATTGACGCTTAATCGGCAGAAAACTGCAGATAAAGTAGCGATAATGGGCTTGATAATAATATGCTGTATGGAATTGCAATTGAAGTCTATGTTAGATGTGAGGGACATTTAACATGGGTTTCGATTGGAATTGCGTAGAACATATTATCAAGCCTATTATCGCTGATTTATCAGCAGTTTTCTACTTATTAAGCGGCAATATTTGTATCGCCTGTCTTGATAATATGCCCCTATATTTGTCCCTTGTTAAACGTTTTATAGTAGTAAATGTGTTTTGCTATAATGCATGCTGTTATGTTTTATTGCTTAATATCACATTGCGCGTCTGTGTAGTTTAAGGAATTATGTGGCATATTATCAAGAAAGGGCTATACATTATCGCTGTTTTATTGGCAGGAAATTTCTGGTAAAGCGGCGATAATGGGCTTAATAATATGTCATTGTGAATTGCCATAGAAGCCAAGGTTATGGTGTTAACCTGGGCTTGTATGGGAATTCACAAGGCCATAATATCAAGCCCAATATTGCCGCTTTACCAACAGTTTCCTGACGATAAAAACGGCGACAATGTGTTGCCCTTTGTTTATAATATGGGCCTATATTTGTCCCTTTTTGCCATAATTTCTAGTCTCTTTTTAATACTTCCCTCTGTCTCCTCTTACTCCTTTCTCTCTCTTGGTAGTACTGTATTTTTCTTATATTGTCCTCTGTGGTGATATTGCCCTTTTTTGTCTTTATACTTTCCTATTTCTTCTCTTATTTCTTCTGTCTCCTCTTTTTGGGGTATATTATCAACAAAAGGCGATAAATTATCGCCGCTTTTATAGGCAGGAAACTGGTGAAAAAACAGCGATAATGGGCTTGATAATATGCCCTTAAGAATTTGTTGTTTTATTCTGTTAGTTTTGTTTGATGTAATAGTGGCGGAAATAATGTAGTAAATTGCTTATGTATTTGGAAAATGAGTCACTGTTGTTCACTGAAATCTAGTAATTATATACAAGGAATATGTATAGTCACTTAAACGTTTTTCAGTAGTAAATGGTAAAATGCATGGTCTCATATTTTTTGTCTAATATCACACTGTGCATGTGTGTACATTAAGGAATTAGGGGGCATATTGGCTGGAAAGTGCTGATAAAACAGCGATAATGGGCTTGATAACACGCCTTTGTTATTTCGTATAGAAGCCCATGTTAACACCAGAACATGGGTTTCAATGGGAATTAACAAGGGTGTATTATCAGGTCCGTTGTCGTCCGTTTTATCTGTAGTTTCCGGCCGATGAAATGGGGATAATTTTAACAGCGGTCCTTGATGATATGCCTCTATATTTGCACTTTTTTGTATATTTTCTACTCTCTCTTGTCATACTCTCTCCTGTCTTGTCTTACTCCTTCATCTCTGGTTATACTATATTCTTTTCTTATACTCTGCTCTCTTTTTATACATTTTTTTCATACTTGCTCCTCTTTTTGCATGTTTGTCCTATTCTTTATATTCTCTTTTGTCGTTATATTCACCACTGTTGTCATAGTTCTCACTGTGTTCTCATAGAACTCCCTCTGTCCTTATACGGTCAGTCTACCTTTATAATTGTGTTTACTCCACAGTTTTGTCTCTGTGTCTTTTTACATTCTTTCCTCTTTCTTCATATATACTCTTCTGTTTTTATATTCTGTGTTTCTTCTTAGTCTTGCTCTTCTTTGCAGGTACTCCGTATTCTTTTCTCATACTTTTGTTTTTATTCTAATACTCTTCTCTCTGTAGTCACATTTCTCCTCTCTTTTCTTATACTTTGCACTCTTTACTAATATTGCCGTCTTTTATTATTGTCATATTCCTCTCATTATTTTCCCCCCATTTCTTATAATCCCCCCTGTTTTCATATTCTGCTCTCTGTTCTCTTACTTCTGCATGTCTCTTCATACTACTGAGTTTTTCTTATATTTTCTTTTGTCCTATACTCCTCCTCTCTGTGTTCCTATTTTCTTCTTTTTCTTCATATTTCTTTTCTGTTTTCATGTTCTGTTCTTTCTGTTTATAGTTCTTAAATCTGTTCATATTGTTTGCTCTATTCTCTTATTCCTCCTTGACTCCCTGCATACACTCTGCAAAAGATTCTTCATATTCTCTGTCTTTTCATAGTGATCTGTCTCTTTATATTGGTTTCTCTTGTTATACTTCTGCATGTTTTGTCATATATTTTTTACTGTTTAGAATCCTCCATCTGCTTGTACTCCTTCTTTTCTCCTCAATCTGTATCTTCTGTTCTTGTACACCCCTTTTTTCTTTATGTTCCACTTTTCCTCTCATTCTTCGTGCTCTCTTCTGGTACTGTTCTCTTTGTTCTTAAACACACTCTCCTTTGCTAGTATTCGTTTTTTGTTCCTATAGTTGCGTGTCTTTTCACATATTCCGTCTTTTTTCTTTAGAGTCTTTCTCTCTCTTTTTACAGTGTCCCCTCTAGCCTGTTACTCTCTTATACTCTTTCTTCTCTCCTCATATTTCCATGTTTCTCTTCATACTCTCCTTTACCTATTGATACTTTTTAGTTTATTCATACATCCTTCATCCATTTATATTACAGTGTCTGTTTAAACTCCCCTTTTTGGTTATATTTGTCCTTGTTTCATACTTTTTCCTATCTTGTTGTAAGTACTTTTATTTTCATTGTCTCACATTTCTCGTCATAATTCTGCCTCTGATCTTATAAGTAATATTATAGAATATTTCATATATTTATTTTTGTAATGGTATATATATTTTTTTTAATAGATTCTGTGTATCAATACTGAAGAAACGGTGTAATGCCTACCCGAACTCAGAAGTGGAAACAACAAAAGAAAGGTGTTTATTTGATCCTACTTATTGTGGAGGCACTGTCCAAATCTCTTGAAGAATTAGTGAAAGAAATCAAAACCATCCGACGGACCTGGACGATGCCATGGACCCCACGGAACTGGCTACCATGTTGGAAGATGTGAACACCCAACTTGAGAAGCATACCCGAGAAACACAGGAACGTAAGCTACGTAAATATAAAAGGGACACTATAGACTACAAGCTCGGCGAGGTGTACACTTGGGCAGAAGTGTACACCCGCCGATGCCCAAATCGTCCCTACAACCCTTACTCTGAAAAAGAAACGTCCTCTTCAGATGGCGAAACTAGAACCTCTAGAACATCTAGAACAACCACTGTTGCTTCCCCCATTGAACAACAACCTAGCACTTCTAATACTGCGGTTCATTTTTTAGAGGAGGGTCAAAGTCAATCCACCGACCCAGGCGGGGCAAAACCCGCAGAGGCAGAAAAAGAACAACCCAAATCCAAGAGGAGCAACCGCTGCAAATGAGTGCACCAGATAACCTGGTGATTAATATTTCATCCACACCATTGACTCATGAAGAAATACAAGTTTTACAGAAAGGCCAATCATTCGTACCCACTACGAGAACAAACACGTTGGAACTTGAAGTGAGCATGTTCAAACTCGTTCGCAATATCAGACTGCGACATTACTTCCAAAACATAGTGACTCCTTCGACCACTGAAGACGACATGTTACGAGGACTACGTCCACACAGCACCTTTCTGGCTCCTGTGAGTCACAAGATTATTGACATGTTTGAGAATCTGGTTAAAAGAGACATAGCTAAAATGCCGGTTCAATCCAGGGCAAAACGTGAGAATCTTACCATCAAAGAGAAAAGCACCTTACTCAAGATTGCCAACAACCCCACCATAGTGTGCCAAACAGCAGACAAAGGTGGCGCCTTAGTCATCATGGACGCCACATTCTACGAAGAGCAAGTACTGGCTCACACTGGCGATGCTAACACTTATGCCCCCTTAACGGCCGATCCGACCGATGAGTTCACAGCTGTGTTGATTGGGATCATCAAACAATCTTTTGAGAATGGAATTATCAATGATCGCACCAGACGCTATCTGACTCCGGACAACCCCAAACCACCCAGATTATACATGTTGCCCAAGATGCACAAACACCCGACCAGACCACCTTTTAGGCCCATTGTGTCCACCAAAGGGTCCATACACGAGCATGTTGGCAAATTCTTGGACAGCTATCTTCAGCCTTTCGTGTTAAACACCAGATCACACGTCAGGGATACCACTCACTTCTTGATCAAACTTGGAGAAGCCACCAGGACATTAGGTGATGAAGAATTGGTATTATGCACAGTGGACGTCTGTTCACTATACACGTCAATACCACACGATTTGGGTATCACTGCTATCGAACAGGAACTGTCCAATTCTGACCTGGATTCAGACATGCAACTTCTACTCATGGAACTAATGGTATTCACACTGTACCACAGTTATTTCACCGTTTTCAACAAATGGTTCCACCAGCTGTGTGGAACCGCCATGGGAAATTGTGCAGCGCCGTCATACGCTAACATTTTCATGGAAGCCTTTGAAGAAAGATACATACTTAACCAAATGGCCTGGCAAAATCATGGTAAACTCTTTTTGAGATTCATAGACGATATTTTCATCCTATGGAAAGGAACAGAGATCGAGTTGACTGATTTCTTAACTACATGGAATTTGATCAACGACCGAGTACAATTCACTTGGAACATGGACAGAGAAAGCATACATTTCTTGGATGTGAAGATCCAACGAATCTCTGGGAATTGGAACACTACCATCTTTCGAAAACCTACTGATCGCAATTCTCTTCTGCACCATCAGAGCTTTCATAGACCTGGGCTAAAACGCAATCTTCCACTATCCCAACTCATGCAAGTCAAACGCATAGTCTCCTCTGAAGATGCATGCCAGCAGGAAATCATCAACATGGTAGAGAGATTCAAGACACGTGGTTATCCTCAACAAACCTTGGATACAGCTGTCATCCGTATAGGAGAAATGAATCGTGAAGAGTTGTTACAAACCCGTGTCAAAACAGAGAGCTCCCGGATGGTGGTGGTCTCCAAATACACCATCATGAGCAATCGGTTCAAGAACATCATCTCTAAACATTGGTCCCTGCTCAGCCTCAAACCTGGTTTTCAAGGAATTTTCATTCAACCACCGATGTTTGTGTACACCAGGGGACGCAACCTCAAAGAAATTTTGACCAAACCCAGCAAACAAAGTGAACCAGTAACTTTCAAAGGTCTTCGACCCTGCTACAATTGCAGTAATTGCAATAACTGCATCCAAGGTAATGTCATCAACCATCCCATGAAGGGCCATCCCATCAAATTGCGAGTTAATGCCACTTGTAACTCAGCTAACCTAATATACATGTTAAAGTGTCCCTGTGGGAAATGCTATGTTGGTCACACTGAAAGAAAGATCAGAACTCGTCTACTCGAACACAAAAGCAACATAAGAACTGAAAATATTAAGTCTACTGTCGCAGCACACTTTGCTGAACATAAACACTCAGTAGCTCAACTTAAATATCTGGTACTGGAACAAGTTACTCCCACACACAACAACAAGCAGACCTTGCTTAAGAGAGAGAACTTTTGGATCCGCTACATGGCGTCGTTGCAGCCACACGGTCTTAATGATCGTTTGGAATTTTCATGTTATCTATGACTTACAGACTATATACCTATGTATTCACTATTGCACACATTAACTGCTGTTTCCATATACAACACGTTCGTGTTTTCTATTGTGTTTCCTCACTAATGCACATGTGTTCATTATATATGCATCCTTACATTTTTTGCATTGTTTGGCTGTATCACTGCTTATTTTACTTCTCTTATGATTAAGGAAGATTCTTTTCCTTTGTCCGGTTACATAACAGTGCTTGCTTCACTTTACTCTCCTCATTCAACATGGCGTCACCCTTTTTCTAACTAGTCCACTTTCTATGTGCATGCACGCGTTAGAAGCCGGTACTAATCTCCGCCGGGTTCGAACACTCGTGGGGTTCCTGAGACTGTGTCGACTGCGTTTTTGAACAACCTTATCACACTGTAAGTACTCCGCACCGGGGACCTTGTTATCTTCACGGCACATACGCCGGTTTTATTTTAAGCCGCATTTTGATCATTGTTGCACGTTTTCCTCAGATATCCCGATCTAAGAGTCACGGATGTAATTTCTCCGTGAGTATCATGTTTCCGTTTTCTTTTTCACCTCGGGTTGTGTTCATTTTCGCTCACACCTCGGTGGCTTGTTACTATCGTCACGCTGTCCTTTCTGATTACCTCACCGAGGGGCACTATGCTTGCTTATCATTTGGCACTTTATTTAGGGCAGTATTGCTATATACCTCTGAACAACTGGTATGATGTCATTATAGATGTGATGAGTTTTGGTATACTCTTTGGCGCTCTTTGCTTGAATTGACCTTTGATTTGACATGTCTATGCTCACCTTTTTGTTTACAGCTTTGCACATGTGGTTAATGGCACCATTACTTGATCTGGGTGGTGTTAATCTTGCAATATATAGGTCCAGTCTAGTGATATTTTGGCATTTTCCTTTTGTTTGTAGAGTTATCCCCTGAGGAAGGGCTGGTCATCTGCCCGAAATGCATTGGGAGGATTTATAACTGGATGATTTTTTCGTTGGATGAAGTATATGCCTTTATGAAGCTATGTTGAACACAAAAGCAACATAAGAACTGAAAATATTAAGTCTACTGTCACAGCACACTTTGCTGAACATAAACACTCAGTAGCTCAACTTAAACATCTGGTACTGGAACAAGTTACTCCCACACACAACAACAAGCAGACCTTGCTTAAGAGAGAGAACTTTTGGATCCGCTACATGGCGTTGTTGCAGCCACACGGTCTTAATGATCGTTTGGAATTTTCATGTTATCTATGACTTACAGACTATATACCTATGTATTCACTATTGCACACATTAACTGCTGTTTCCATATACAACACGTTCGTGTTAAGCATGGGCGGAAAATCCGTTCCGCTCGCGGATTTTGCGGATTTTCGGTAAATTCGCAATCCGCGAGATTCGCGAATTTCCCGCAAAATCCGCAAATTCGCGAGCAGCGGATTTTATGGCTTGCTCGCACTGTTCGCGTGAGTTCGCGGCTTCCCAGTTCAACTTCGCGCCCCGCGAATAAGCGCTAAATTGCAGAAATACGATCTTAGCAAAATTGAAACTACTTACCAGGTTCAAAAGTTCAAGCTCATCATTAGTAGCCATTTCCTGTAGTGCTTCCTGAGGGGCCCCTCCAGAGTTCAGTTGCCTACTTGCAACTATTATGTGACCCTGCTCTGACCCTCAGAATAGTTACACAAAGGTCCTGAATCACAGCTAAGGCAGACAAGCAGGAGCCAGGCTGGAAGTTCAAATCCAGTGACACATTAATCAGCCCCTAATTCATTATTGTCAGTTGGGGCAGGGCAGGTGTTGTAACTAATTTTGCAACAATGAAAGCACTTAGCAAGTGCAAAAGATCACTAATCAGGAAGCACTAAGGAAGCAGGTGCCAGCTAAAAAAATATTCTGTGACACATTAATCAGCCCCAAATTAATTCAGGTCACTTGAGGCAGGGAAGGTGTGCTTTGCATTGCCAAAATAATGTACAGTGGACAACCAGAGGGTGCTGTGATGAAACAGAGGGTGGCATGGGTAGGCCAGAGGGTGGCATGAGTAGTCAGAGAGTGGCAGTGGTGACAGAGAGTGGCAGTGATGAAGAAGAGTGTCCCAAACAGGCTGGACACGTAGAAACAACAAGTTCGCAAAACTTGCGACCCGACAGGTAAGTTCGCGTTTGCGAAATTCTACAAAACCCTCGCGAACTGGCAGAAACCCGCGCGAACACAAAAAAAAAATCCGCAAATTCGCGAGAATTCACGGATTTTGCGGATTGCGAGTTCGCAAATCCGCAAAATTCGCGAATGCGAGATTCGCAAAATTCGCCCATGCTTAGTTCGTGTTTTCTATTGTGTTTCCTCACTAATGCACATGTGTTCATTATATATGCATCCTTACATTTTTTGCATTGTTTGGCTGTATCACTGCTTATTTTACTTCTCTTATGATTAAGGAAGATTCTTTTACTTTGTCCGGTTACATAACAGTGCTTGCTTCACTTTACTCTCCTCATTCAACATGGCGTCACCCTTTTTCTAACTAGTCCACTTTCTATGTGCATGCACACGTTAGAAGCCGGTACTAATCTCCGCCGGGTTCGAACACTCGTGGGGTTCCTGAGACTGTGTCGACTGCGTTTTTGAACAACCTTATCACACTGTAAGTACTCCACACCGGGGACCTTGTTATCTTCACGGCACATACGCCGGTTTTATTTTAAGCCGCATTTTGATCATTGTTGCACGTTTTCCTCAGATATCCCGATCTAAGAGTCACGGATGTAATTTCTCCGTGAGTATCATGTTTCCGTTTTCTTTTTCACCTCGGGTTGTGTTCATTTTCGCTCACACCTCGGTGGCTTGATACTATCGTCACGCTGTCCTTTCTGATTACCTCACCGAGGGGCACTATGCTTGCTTATCATTTGGCACTTTATTTAGGGCAGTATTGCTATATACCTCTGAACAACTGGTATGATGTCATTATAGATGTGATGAGTTTTGGTATACTCTTTGGCACTCTTTGCTTGAATTGACCTTTGATTTGACATGTCTATGCTCACCTTTTTGTTTACAGCTTTGCACATGTGGTTAATGGCACCATTACTTGATCTGGGTGGTGTTAATCTTGCAATATATAGGTCCAGTCTAGTGATATTTTGGCATTTTCCTTTTGTTTGTAGAGTTATCCCCTGAGGAAGGGCTGGTCATCTGCCCGAAATGCATTGGGAGGATTTATAACTGGATGATTTTTTCATTGGATGAAGTATATGCCTTTATGAAGCTATGTTGAACTTTTGATCATGAATTAAATACTAAAGGAACCTCAACATTGTATGGATTCAACCTTGATGAACTGTGTATAGACATTGTTGTCTTTCTCTTGAGCTGTGCGACAGGGTGTCTCCTTTCACACGGGGGGAGCTTTGTATTAGTTTCATTATCCACGCTGTGTGGTACAGACAGCGTATTCCCCAGTTAGCACGCCACAAACCATTACATTGACTTAACCACTGAGTTATCCCGCTGTGCGAGTCCCTCTCTCATCTCTTCAGTCTTATATTTGTCCTTGTTTCATACTCTTTCCTCTCTTGTTGTAAGTACTTTTATTTTCATTGTCTCACATTTCTCGTCATAATTTTGCCTCTGATCTTATAAGTAATATTATAGAATATTTCATATATTTATTTTTGTAATGGTATATATATTTTTTTTAATAGATTCTGTGTATCAATACTGAAGAAACGGTGTAATGCCTACCCGAACTCAGAAGTGGAAACAACAAAAGAAAGGTGTTTATTTGATCCTACTTATTGTGGAGGAACTGTCCAAATCTCTTGAAGAATTAGCGAAAGAAATCAAAACCATCCGGACGGAACTGGACGATGCCATGGACCCCACGGAACTGGCTACCATGTTGGAAGATGTGAACACCCAACTTGAGAAACATACCCGAGAAACACAGGAACGTAAGCTACGTAAATATAAAAGGGACACTATAGACTACAAGCTTGGCGAGGTGTACACTTGGGCAGAAGTGTACGCCCGCCGACGCCCAAATCGTCCCTACAACCCTTACTCTGAAAATGAAACGTCCTCTTCAGATGGCGAAACTAGAACCTCTAGAACATCTAGAACAACCACTGTTGCTTCCCCCATTGAACAACAACCTAGCACTTCTAATACTGCGGTTCATTTTTTAGAGGAGGGTCAAAGTCAATCCACCGACCCAGGCGGGGCAAAACCTGCAGAGGCAGAAAAAGAACAACCCAAATCCAAGAGGAGCAACCGCCGCAAATGAGTGCACCAGATAACCTGGTGATTAATATTTCATCCACACCATTGACTCACGAAGAAATACAAGTTTTACAGAAAGGCCAATCATTCGTACCCACTACGAGAACAAACACGTTGGAACTTGAAGTGAGCATGTTCAAACTCGTTCGCAATATCAGACTGCGACAATACTTCCAAAACATAGTGACTCCTTCGACCACTGAAGACGACATGTTACGAGGACTACGTCAACACAGCACCTTTCTGGCTCCTGTGAGTCACAAGATTATTGACATGTTTGAGAATCTGGTTAAAAGAGACATAGCTAAAATGCCGTTTCAATCCAGGGCAAAACGTGACAATCTTACCATCAAAGAGAAAAACACCTTACTCAAGATTGCCAACAACCCCACCATAGTGTGCCAAACAGCAGACAAAGGTGGCGCCTTAGTCATCATGGACGCCACAATCTACGAAGAGCAAGTACTGGCTCACACTGGCGATGCTAACACTTATGCCCCCTTAACGGCCGATCCGACCGATGAGTTCACAGCTGTGTTGATTGGGATCATCAAACAATCTTTTGAGAATGGAATTA
Source organism: Lissotriton vulgaris (assembly GCF_964263255.1). Classification (NCBI taxonomy): domain Eukaryota; kingdom Metazoa; phylum Chordata; class Amphibia; order Caudata; family Salamandridae; genus Lissotriton; species Lissotriton vulgaris. The sequence continues at coordinate 784,553,258 of NC_141696.1, forward strand.
TCAATGATCGCACCAGACGCTATCTGACTCCGGACAACCCCAAACCACCCAGATTATACATGTTGCCCAAGATGCACAAACACCCGACCAGACCACCTTTTAGGCCCATTGTGTCCACCAAAGGGTCCATACACGAGCATGTTGGCAAATTCTTGGACAGATATCTTCAGCCTTTCGTGTTAAACACCAGATCACACGTCAGGGATACCACTCACTTCTTGATCAAACTTGAAGAAGCCACCAGCACATTAGGTGATGAAGAATTGGTATTATGCACAGTGGACGTCTGTTCACTATACACGTCAATACCACACAATTTGGGTATCACTGCTATCGAACAGGAACTGTCCAATTCTGACCTGGATTTAGACATGCAACTTCTACTCATGGAACTAATGGTATTCACACTGTACTACAGTTATTTCACCGTTTTCAACAAATGGTTCCACCAGCTGTGTGGAACCGCCATGGGAAATTGTGCAGCGCCGTCATACGCTAACATTTTCATGAAAGCCTTTGAAGAAAGATACATACTTAACCAAATGGCCTGGCAAAATCATGGTAAACTCTTTTTGAGATTCATAGACAATATTTTCATCCTATGGAAAGGAACAGAGATCGAGTTGACTGATTTCTTAACTACATGGAATTTGATCAACGACCGAGTACAATTCACTTGGAACATGGACAGAGAAAGCATACATTTCTTGGATATGAAGATCCAACGAAACTCTGGGAATTGGAACACTACCATCTTTCGAAAACCTACTGATCGCAATTCTCTTCTGCACCATCAGAACTTTCATAGACCTGGGCTAAAACACAATCTTCCACTATCCCAACTTATGCAAGTCAAACGCATAGTCTCCTCTGAAGATGCATGCCAGCAGGAAATCATCAACATGGTAGAGAGATTCAAGACACGTGGTTATCCTCAACAAACCTTGGATACAGCTGTCATCCGTATAGGAGAAATGAATCGTGAAGAGTTGTTACAAACCCGTGTCAAAACAGAGAGCTCCCGGATGGTGGTGGTCTCCAAATACACCATCATGAGCAATCGGTTCAAGAACATCATCTCTAAACGTTGGTCCCTGCTCAGCCTCGAACCTGATTTTCAAGGAATTTTCATTCAACCGCCGATGTCTGCGTACACCAGGGGACGCAACCTCAAAGAAATTTTGACCAAACCCAGCAAACAAAGTGAACCAGTAACTTTCAAAGGTCTTCGACCCTGCTACAATTGCAGTAATTGCAATAACTGCATCCAAGGTAATGTCATCAACCATCCCATGAAGGGCCATCCCATCAAATTGCGAGTTAATGCCACTTGTAACTCAGCTAACCTAATCTACATGTTAAAGTGTCCCTGTGGGAAATGCTACGTTGGTCACACTGAAAGAAAGATCAGAACTTGTCTACTCGAACACAAAAGCAACATAAGAACTGAAAATATTAAGTCTACTGTTGCAGCACACTTTGCTGAACATAAACACTCAGTAGCTCAACTTAAATATCTGGTACTGGAACAAGTTACTCCCACACACAACAACAAGCAGACCTTGCTTAAGAGAGAGAACTTTTGGATCCGCTACATGGCGTTGTTGCAGCCACACGGTCTTAATGATCGTTTGGAATTTTCATGTTATCTATGACTTACAGACTATATACCTATGTATTCACTATTGCACACATTAACTGCTGTTTCCATATACAACACGTTTGTGTTTTCTATTGTGTTTCCTCACTAATGCACATGTGTTCATTATATATGCATCCTTACATTTTTTGCATTGTTTGGCTGTATCACTGCTTGTTTTACTTCTCTTATGATTAAGGAAGATTCTTTTACTTTGTCCGGTTACATAACAGTGCTTGCTTCACTTTACTCTCCTCATTCAACATGGCGTCACCCTTTTTCTAACTAGTCCACTTTCTATGTGCATGCACGCGTTAGAAGCCGGTACTAATCTCCGCCGGGTTCGAACACTCGTGGGGTTCCTGAGACCGTGTCGACTGCATTTTTGAACAACCTTATCACACTGTAAGTACTCCGCACCGGGGACCTTGTTATCTTCACGGCACATACACCGGTTTTATTTTAAGCCGCATTTTGATCATTGTTGCACGTTTTCCTCAGATATCCCGATCTAAGAGTCACGGATGTAATTTCTCCGTGAGTATCATGTTTCCGTTTTCTTTTTCACCTCGGGTTGTGTTCATTTTTGCTCACACCTTGGTGGCTTGTTACTATCGTCACGCTGTCCTTTCTGATTACCTCACTGAGGGGCACTATGCTTGCTTATCGTTTGGCACTTTATTTAGGGCAGTATTGCTATATACCTCTGAACAACTGGTATGATGTCATTATAGATGTGATGAGTTTTGTTATACTCTTTGGCACTCTTTGCTTGAATTGACCTTTGATTTGACATGTCTATGCTCACCTTTTTGTTTACAGCTTTGCACATGTGGTTAATGGCACCATTACTTGATCTGGGTGGTGTTAATCTTGCAATATATAGGTCCAGTCTAGTGATATTTTGGCATTTTCCTTTTGTTTGTAGAGTTATCCCCTGAGGAAGGGCTGGTCATCTGCCCGAAATGCATTGGGAGGATTTATAACTGGATGATTTTTTCGTTGAATGAAGTATATGCCTTTATGAAGCTATTTTGAACTTTTGATCATGAATTAAATACTAAAGGAACCTCAACATTGTATGGATTCAACCTTGATGAAATGTGTATAGACATTGTTGTCTTTCTCTTGAGCTGTGCGACAGGGTGTCTCCTTTCACACGGGGGGAGCTTTGTATTAGTTTCATTATCCACGCTGTGTGGTACAGACAGCGTATTCCCCAGTTAGCACGCCACAAACCATTACATTGACTTAACCACTGAGTTATCCCGCTGTGCGAGTCCCTCTCTCATCTCTTCCGTCTTATATTTGTCCTTGTTTCATACTCTTTCCTCTCTTGTTGTAAGTACTTTTATTTTCATTGTCTCACATTTCTCGTCATAATTTTGCCTCTGATCTTATAAGTAATATTATAGAATATTTCATATATTTATTTTTGTAATGGTATATATATTTTTTTTTAATAGATTCTGTGTATCAATACTGAAGAAACGGTGTAATGCCTACCCGAACTCAGAAGTGGAAACAACAAAAGAAAGGTGTTTATTTGATCCTACTTATTGTGGAGGAACTGTCCAAATCTCTTGAAGAATTAGCGAAAGAAATCAAAACCATCCGGACGGAACTGGACGATGCCATGGACCCCACGGAACTGGCTACCATGTTGGAAGATGTGAACACCCAACTTGAGAAACATACCCGAGAAACACAGGAACGTAAGCTACGTAAATATAAAAGGGACACTATAGACTACAAGCTTGGCGAGGTGTACACTTGGGCAGAAGTGTACGCCCGCCGACGCCCAAATCGTCCCTACAACCCTTACTCTGAAAATGAAACGTCCTCTTCAGATGGCGAAACTAGAACCTCTAGAACATCTAGAACAACCACTGTTGCTTCCCCCATTGAACAACAACCTAGCACTTCTAATACTGCGGTTCATTTTTTAGAGGAGGGTCAAAGTCAATCCACCGACCCAGGCGGGGCAAAACCTGCAGAGGCAGAAAAAGAACAACCCAAATCCAAGAGGAGCAACCGCCGCAAATGAGTGCACCAGATAACCTGGTGATTAATATTTCATCCACACCATTGACTCACGAAGAAATACAAGTTTTACAGAAAGGCCAATCATTCGTACCCACTACGAGAACAAACACGTTGGAACTTGAAGTGAGCATGTTCAAACTCGTTCGCAATATCAGACTGCGACAATACTTCCAAAACATAGTGACTCCTTCGACCACTGAAGACGACATGTTACGAGGACTACGTCAACACAGCACCTTTCTGGCTCCTGTGAGTCACAAGATTATTGACATGTTTGAGAATCTGGTTAAAAGAGACATAGCTAAAATGCCGTTTCAATCCAGGGCAAAACGTGACAATCTTACCATCAAAGAGAAAAACACCTTACTCAAGATTGCCAACAACCCCACCATAGTGTGCCAAACAGCAGACAAAGGTGGCGCCTTAGTCATCATGGACGCCACATTCTACGAGGAGCAAGTACTGGCTCACACTGGCGATGCTAACACTTATGCCCCCTTAACGGCCGATCCGACCGATGAGTTCACAGCTGTGTTGATTGGGATCATCAAACAATCTTTTGAGAATGGAATTATCAATGATCGCACCAGACGCTATCTGACTCCGGACAACCCCAAACCACCCAGATTATACATGTTGCCCAAGATGCACAAACACCCGACCAGACCACCTTTTAGGCCCATTGTGTCCACCAAAGGGTCCATACACGAGCATGTTGGCAAATTCTTGGACAGATATCTTCAGCCTTTCGTGTTAAACACCAGATCACACGTCAGGGATACCACTCACTTCTTGATCAAACTTGAAGAAGCCACCAGCACATTAGGTGATGAAGAATTGGTATTATGCACAGTGGACGTCTGTTCACTATACACGTCAATACCACACAATTTGGGTATCACTGCTATCGAACAGGAACTGTCCAATTCTGACCTGGATTTAGACATGCAACTTCTACTCATGGAACTAATGGTATTCACACTGTACCACAGTTATTTCACCATTTTCAACAAATGGTTCCACCAGCTGTGTGGAACCGCCATGGGAAATTGTGCAGCGCCGTCATACGCTAACATTTTCATGAAAGCCTTTGAAGAAAGATACATACTTAACCAAATGGCCTGGCAAAATCATGGCAAACTCTTTTTGAGATTCATAGACGATATTTTCATCCTATGGAAAGGAACAGAGATCGAGTTGACTGATTTCTTAACTACATGGAATTTGATCAACGACCGAGTACAATTCACTTGGAACGTGGACAGAGAAAGCATACATTTCTTGGATGTGAAGATCCAACGAAACTCTGGGAATTGGAACACTACCATCTTTCGAAAACCTACTGATCGCAATTCTCTTCTGCACCATCAGAACTTTCATAGACCTGGGCTAAAACGCAATCTTCCACTATCCCAACTTATGCAAGTCAAACGCATAGTCTCCTCTGAAGATGCATGCCAGCAGGAAATCATCAACATGGTAGAGAGATTCAAGACACGTGGTTATCCTCAACAAACCTTGGATACAGCTGTCATCCATATAGGAGAAATGAATCGTGAAGAGTTGTTACAAACCCGTGTCAAAAGAGAGAGCTCCCGGATGGTGGTGGTCTCCAAATACACCATCATGAGCAATCGGTTCAAGAACATCATCTCTAAACGTTGGTCCCTGCTCAGCCTCGAACCTGATTTTCAAGGAATTTTCATTCAACCGCCGATGTCTGCGTACACCAGGGGACGCAACCTCAAAGAAATTTTGACCAAACCCAGCAAACAAAGTGAACCAGTAACTTTCAAAGGTCTTCGACCCTGCTACAATTGCAGTAATTGCAATAACTGCATCCAAGGTAATGTCATCAACCATCCCATGAAGGGCCATCCCATCAAATTGCGAGTTAATGCCACTTGTAACTCAGCTAACCTAATCTACATGTTAAAGTGTCCCTGTGGGAAATGCTACGTTGGTCACACTGAAAGAAAGATCAGAACTCGTCTACTCGAACACAAAAGCAACATAAGAACTGAAAATATTAAGTCTACTGTTGCAGCACACTTTGCTGAACATAAACACTCAGTAGCTCAACTTAAATATCTGGTACTGGAACAAGTTACTCCCACACACAACAACAAGCAGACCTTGCTTAAGAGAGAGAACTTTTGGATCCGCTACATGGCGTCGTTGCAGCCACACGGTCTTAATGATCGTTTGGAATTTTCATGTTATCTATGACTTACAGACTATATACCTATGTATTCACTATTGCACACATTAACTGCTGTTTCCATATACAACACGTTTGTGTTTTCTATTGTGTTTCCTCACTAATGCACATGTGTTCATTATATATGCATCCTTCCATTTTTTGCATTGTTTGGCTGTATCACTGCTTATTTTACTTCTCTTATGATTAAGGAAGATTCTTTTACTTTGTCCGGTTACATAACAGTGCTTGCTTCACTTTACTCTCCTCATTCAACATGACGTCACCCTTTTTCTAACTAGTCCACTTTCTATGTGCATGCACGCGTTAGAAGCTGGTACTAATCTCCGCCGGGTTCGAACACTCGTGGGGTTCCTGAGACCGTGTCGACTGCATTTTTGAACAACCTTATCACACTGTAAGTACTCCGCACCGGGGACCTTGTTATCTTCACGGCACATACGCCGGTTTTATTTTAAGCCGCATTTTGATCATTGTTGCACGTTTTCCTCAGATATCCCGATCTAAGAGTCACGGATGTAATTTCTCCGTGAGTATCATGTTTCCGTTTTCTTTTTCACCTCGGGTTGTGTTCATTTTCGCTCACACCTTGGTGGCTTGTTACTATCGTCACGCTGTCCTTTCTGATTACCTCACCGAGGGGCACTATGCTTGCTTATCGTTTGGCACTTTATTTAGGGCAGTATTGCTATATACCTCTGAACAACTGGTATGATGTCATTATAGATGTGATGAGTTTTGTTATACACTTTGGCACTCTTTGCTTGAATTGACCTTTGATTTGACATGTCTATGCTCACCTTTTTGTTTACAGCTTTGCACATGTGGTTAATGGCACCATTACTTGATCTGGGTGGTGTTAATCTTGCAATATATAGGTCCAGTCTAGTGATATTTTGGCATTTTCCTTTTGTTTGTAGAGTTCCCCTGAGGAAGGGCTGGTCATCTGCCCGAAATGCATTGGGAGGATTTATAACTGGATGATTTTTTCGTTGGATGAAGTATATGCCTTTATGAAGCTATGTTGAACTTTTGATCATGAATTAAATACTAAAGGAACCTCAACATTGTATGGATTCAACCTTGATGAAATGTGTATAGACATTGTTGTCTTTCTCTTGAGCTGTGCGACAGGGTGTCTCCTTTCACACGGGGGGAGCTTTGTATTAGTTTCATTATCCACGCTGTGTGGTACAGACAGCGTATTCCCCAGTTAGCACGCCACAAACCATTACATTGACTTAACCCGCTGTGCGAGTCCCTCTCTCATCTCTTCAGTCTTATATTTGTCCTTGTTTCATACTTTTTCCTCTCTTATTGTAAGTACTTTTATTTTCATTGTCTCACATTTCTCGTCATAATTCTGCCTCTGATCTTATAAGTAATATTATAGAATATTTCATATATTTATTTTTGTAATGGTATATATATTTTTTTTAATAGATTCTGTGTATCAATACTGAAGAAACGGTGTAATGCCTACCCGAACTCAGAAGTGGAAACAACAAAAGAAAGGTGTTTATTTGAAGAGAAGTCATCCACAAGAAGAACCGTGTGTTAAGAAAAAGAAAAAAAGTCCTGGTAAGAGAAGGAAAACTTTTCTGAGGAAAATATTAAAGACTAAGAGTAGTGTGAACAAAAGGAAAATGGTATTAGTGTGTCTGCAACAAAAAGAAAATTAAGAATAAAGAGAAGAATCATGGAAAGTCAACTACTGAAAAAATAGTGTATAGTAAAAGGAGGAAAAATCAATTTATGGAAATTAGAAAATAAGGGGTGTAAAAAAACAACATTTTATAAGAAGAAGAAAGGTATAGAAAATGTAGTTGAGAAAGCTGTGGAATTGAAAACAAAATTGTTCATTTTAGTAATCAATAGAATTCGATCACTAGATAAGCCAATCCATTTAATGAAGGCCAAAAGTAAGTGGAGAAGAGTAATAAACAGAAGTAATTTTTGTGAATTTTTTGGGGGTGAATGGAAACATAGTTCAAGTTCTAAGCCTTTTTTTAATGAAGAAAGTTATTTTCAGAGTAATGATTTGTTGCTTGCAGTTGACACTAGTGGTCGTGCTTATGAGGTTAGACATGGTTGTCCTATTGAGAAGGAGAAAATTGTTCCTAGAAATGCAGAAGAGGTGTTAGCTGATGAAGGTTTAGGGAGACTTCCTAAAGCTCCACTGTACACTTGGAATTGTAGTAGTATTTGCAGTGTACAGCAAGAATCTATTGATTTGTTATGCAATTTCTTACGTAACTATACTAAGAAAAGTGTTAAACAAAAGATTAAGATGTTGCAAGGACTAGACCCTTGCAGAGTGAGAGAAAATACTGGTTTGCAAGGTCATTCTCTGGCTTGTCTTTCTAAAAAAGTATGTCGAAGTGTTTTTCACCATTTCAGGATGTTAGCAGGTCATCATTCTGGAATGAGGAAATTAGTCAAAAGATTGTATTATGCAAAAAGTCCAACCCTAAAGTTAAAGAAGTTGAACAGTGCTCTTTTGCATGGATCTGTATCAAGTTTAAAGAAGGCTTGTGATGAAATTGAGGTTTGGTATTTTGGTCCTGAGAAAGACAGTGCAGAAATTGAGATATTAAAAGAAGGAAATGTAGAAGAGAATGTACAACCTTGTAGTACAGAATTTTTTTGCAAGAAATTACAAAGTTTAATGTGATTTCAGGTGAAAGGCCAAATTATTGTTGTGTGTGTTGTCGACAAATTCATTATAAAAATCAGACCAGGACTGTTGATCTGTATTTAAAAAGTCAAAAGGAAAATAATAATGAGTGGAAGGATTTTGCAACTTATTTGTTGGTAGAGAATTGTTTTAATTTGGGTGCTGATCAGCGTATTTGTAAATAGTGTTATAACCAATTAGACGAGAACAAAATGCCTGCTAGAGCTGTGCATATTAACCTTGAGTTGGTAAATATTCCTTTTGAACTGATGGATTTAAATACCTATGAGTCTATACTTATTCAATGTGTGCACCCATTTCAGGCTATTGTTCGTATGGAGCCTAAGACAGGAAAATTGCCTCCTTCTGATTTACAGAGAGGATTAAAGGGAAGAGTTGTATATTTGCCTCTAGATTTAAAGAAAAATATTGAAACAATTGGTGTAGAAAATGTAGAGGATGAACCTTTAGTTATTCTTGTTAATGGCGTTCCTACTAAGAGTAAGAAAATCTGGCAAGAATTAGTGGATGTTAGGAAAGTGAAAAAGGCAACGTTGTATCTGGTAAAAATCATCAATATTACAGAAATGTGTATGTGAGAGAAGAAGAAATAACTGTAGAAGAAGATAGTGACTTGCCATATGGACAAATTGAAAAAGTGGATGTGTCCAGATCTGAAGAAATCTACGAACATTACAGTGTTCATCCACTGCATTCTAAAGAAGTGATGGGGAAAACTATAGAGTTATGCCAAATGAAAGAAGAAAATGGAAGTCCCATTAGTGTATGGGAAAAAAGCTTGGAAGCTCATTGTTTTTCTCAATTGTTTCCCACAGTAAAAGGAGAACGATATGAATACAGACCTGTGCAGATTACTGCATCTGAATACCGGACGTCAAGATTATATGCAGAAGATCCAAGATTTCGACAATGTATTCCATATTTGTTTCATCTTTTGTTTGAGAGTGATTTGTCTGGACTTTCTAATGCAGTAAACCATATATTGAAAACAGGTGTACATCTGCAAAATGTTTCGGTAAAGGAATTTATGGATAAAGTACTGCAGAAAGATAATGTTTTGGAATCTCAGCTAATTAATCTCATGGCGTGTCAGCGTGGTACTAATGAGTACTGATACCGTCGTCATGGAGAACTGAAATGTATGCTAAGGAACTTAGGAACTCCTACATCGTTCCTTACTCTAAGCTGTGCTGAATATGCTTGGGATGATTTACTTCAATTTCTTTGAGAGGCAAATCCAAATACACTAAATATTGAATACAAGACACCTGGAGAATTGTGCTCTTTTGATCCAGTTAATTTATGCAGGTATTTCAATCATAGATTTGAAGCTATGATGTGTTTTATCATCAATAAAAAAAAAACTATTCTTGGAGAGGTTCTGGACTTCTTTGGAGAAAGGAGTATCAAGCAATGCTCCTCACATACACATGCTAATATGGATCAAAGATGCTCCCAAATTTGGAACAGACTCAGATGATACTGTGTTGTCTTTTATTAAAGAATATGCTAAATGTGATACACCCAAACGTACACAAGATAAGGACTTAAGACAACAAGTCTTATGATTCCAAAGCCATTGTTGTGGGAAATACTGTCATTGAAAGTACAAATCTAAGGACAAATTCTACACCAAATGCCGTTTTGCATTTCCACGACCTGTAATATCAAAAGGAAGAGTGAACAGTTTTATGTCATCTTTGTGACATAGTATCACAAGAAAGTCTCCAAAAAATACCTACAACTTAAGAAGAAATGAAGAGTCAAAATATATAAATTACTATAACCCAGTCATTTTGTCCATGTGGAATGCTAATATGGATGTTCAATATGTTGCGGACAATTCCATTGCTGTTGCTCGATATGTAACATCCTACATAACAAAATCAGAAAAGACGGAATTGAAGGAAATGTGGGAAGACATTTCCCACGAGAAGAGTCTAAGTAAGACGTTATATACTTACAGATTGAAGATGTTATCTCATCGAGAAATTGGAGCGTATGAATGCTCGGATCGGTTATCATCTGCAAGTCTTTATTCAAAATCTAGAAGAATCATTTGGGTGAGTCTAGGTCTTGCTGCAACACGAAACCGAGATCTTAAATCTGTACAAGAAATTGAATATTTAGCTGAAAAAGAGCCAGAAAGTACAGATATTGTGAAAACAAATATGTTGGATACATATTATCCAAATAGAAGTCATCATCTTGAGAACATTTGTCTTTATGAAGTGCTGCAAAACTATATTTTTAAATGGAATATTACCGAAAACATTAATAATGGTATATATGCCGTTATTGGTTCTTAAGGATGTCTGGTGAAACAAAGAAAAGGACATTTGATTAAGCACCATAAACTGAGTTGCGAAACACCTGACAAAAGGGAATTTTACTATTTAGCTCTTTTGCAACTTTTTAAGCCATGGCATTCAGAATTGGAATTACTTGGATATTTCGAAAGCTATGAAGATTCCTTCAATGCAAGTAAAGATACTATAGAATGTCCTGTTTTTGCTAATTATGTGAAAATGATGAATGACGAAATTGAGCAAGAAGCTAGAATTGCAGCTGAGATTGCTAGAGAAAGTTCTCAAAACAGTCAAAGTTCTGCTCCATTGAGTCAGGACCCACTAGGAGAACCAAGTGTTCAAAATGAGGCAGCAACTGCTATGGAAGAGGTGGAGACAGCAATGTATCAAGGTCAAGAAGATGTAACAAACTTAGGAAACTTGGAAGAACAACTAAATCTGGAGCAGAAAGAAATATATGAGCAAGTGAGAGAACAGATTGACCATGGATTACTTCATGAGAAGAAAGAGTGCTCTTGCTCAACATTTGAACCTATCCGAATGTACGTGAGCGGACAAGCTGGAACAGGCAAAAGTTTTTTAATTAAAGTAATCACAACTTTTCTACAGAAAACAACTGAGTCGCATTTGTCTTGTGTTGTCACTGCTCCAACTGGATTAGCAGTCCACAATATTAAAGGAATTACTTTACATCGTTTATTAATGCTACCAGTAGAGCATGTAAATAAATTAGAGTACCATAAGCTATCTAGAAAAGCTTCTTATGAAGTTTCAAGAGTCTTGAGGAAAATGAAACTTCTCATTATTGATGAGGTAAGCATGGTATCAAACTTAATGCTTGCTTTTGTGCATTTAAGAATGCAGCAAATTCTTAAAACAGAGTATGACGTATTATTCAGAGGAAAACACGTCATAGTTTTTGGAGATCTTCTACAACTTACTCCTGTAAAAGGACAGCCAGTGTTTAAAACACTGTCGCATGAAGATACCAGAAAGTCTTTGGGGAGCATTGGAAATGTAAACATGTGGTCGTATTTTGAGTATAAGGAACTTATTAAAAATATTCGACAGGCAAATGATGTTGATTACGGAACTAATCTTCAAGATATAAGAATTGGAAAAATGACTGAACATGGCAAACAAGCTTTACAGAAATGATTACTTTCGAATTTGTTTCCAAATGAAAATATTGTCCCAGAGAAAATATACATGAGAATTGCAGAAAAGCAATCTGTAATCTGCCTAATGCCAACACTAAGTTAATGTACTATATTCAATGAAGAAATGTTAAAGTTGGAAAATGAAAAGACATTATAAAATTGGAAGCTATTGATAAAATAGAACATGAAAGAATCACTATTATTTTGAATGAAAAGTTGAAGAGGAAATTGGATTCTTTAGTGAAATCGATAAGTAAAACTGCAGGTTTAGAAAAAAATTTGTATGCATGTGTAAACTGCAGGGTATTTTTACGACGTAATTTGAATGTGGAAAAGGGTTTAGTAAATGGAGCAATGGGTAAAATTGTAGAAGTTGTTAATTATGTAAATAAAGATGGGATTGCATTTTTGAAAATCAAATTTGATGAAATTGCTGAAGTACAACAATTTAGTCGTTGTTCATCTCGGTTTTTGCTTGTAAAAGATCTGTATGTACGCAGAAAACAGTTTTCTGTTTGTTTAGCATATGCGCTGACCATTCATAAATCTCAAGTGTAGATAGTGCTTTAGGGCCCGATTCACAGAATGAACTTACTACTTTTGGCATTCACAGAATGCACTTACTACTTTTGGTATTCACAGAATGAACTTACTCATTTCGGTATTCACAGAAGTTAGGACTACTAACTTTAGGACTCCTAAATGCCTTCTGTGAATACCGAAAGTCTTAAAATTAGGATTTTTCTCTATGTAGTAGTAGTAAAGTTAGGACTCCTAACTTTAGGATGCCTAAATGCCTTCTGTGAATACCGAAAGTCTTAAAATAAGGATTTTTCTCTATTTAGTAGTAGTAAAGTTAGGACTACTAACTTTAGGACGCCTAAATGCCTTCTGTGAATACCGAAAGTCTTAAAATTACGATTTTTCTCAATTTAGTAGTAGTAAAGTTAGGACTCCTAACTTTAGGATGCCTAAATGCCTTCTGTGAATACCGAAAGTCTTAAAATTACGATTTGTCTCAATTTAGTAGTAGTAAAGTAACTTTACTACTACTAAATAGAGAAAAATCCTAATGTTAAGACTTTCGGTATTCACAGAAGGCATTTAGGCATCCTAAAGTTAGGAGTCCTAACTTTACTACTACTAAATTGAGAAAAATCCTAATTTTAAGACTTTCGGTATTCACAGAAGGCATTTAGGAGTCCTAAAGTTAGTAGTCCTAACTTCTGTGAATACCGAAATGAGTAAGTTCATTCTGTGAATACCAAAAGTAGTAAGTGCATTCTGTGAGTGCCAAAAGTAGTAAGTTAATTCTGTGAATCGGGCCCACAGTGAATATTGGAAGTACCGTGTTTAAAGTGGTGATGGCATATGTTGCTTTGTCTCGAGTCAGAACTTTATCTGGATTGTACTTGATTGATTTTGATGAGACAAAGGTTAGTGCAGATGCAAATTGTGTGAAAGAGTATAATAGGTTAAGAAGAGAACACACACCCAATTTAGGTCAATATCCAGTATTTGAAAAGCGTGTGGTAGGTAGAAAAAGGAGATTTGAGAATATATGTAGTGAAACTGTAGAGAAAGAAAAGAAAAAGACGAAGTTGCGCCTGCAAGCAACAAGAACAAGGACAGTGTTGAAGAGAATGTTGGTTATCGGTTTGAAAATAGTTGTGGTGTCAACTGCTATGCTAATGTAGTTGTTAATGTTGTTTTTGTTCTTGAACGTTTGCAACAGCAAATTGTTGAAAATGGGAACGAAAGATTCTGTTCATTGTTGTATTCTGTTTATGAGAAATGTAGTAGTGATAAAAGTAAAATACAAAGTGTTTCTGATATTCGAAATGTTTTGGACATATGTTCTGGTTCTAGTCAATTTACGCAGAATATTCAGCAAGATTGTCAGGAATTTTTAATGTTTATGCTTAGTGTACTGGAAGATGAAGGTATAGATATTGAAAACCTTTATGGCCTTTCTTATAAATGGCAACATGATTGTGAAAATTGTTTGTTTACATGTAGCACTAACAAAGACACTGAAAGGTTCATATATTTGACTTTACCTGACTGTGAATCAGTGTCTTTTAACAATCTAATTATAGGAGCAACTCAAAACATGGAGTGTAGCCAATGTAAATCAGAAATGTCATCAACATTGTTTATTCAAAGATATGGACAGTATGTAATTTTAATGCTGCAATGTTGTAGAGCTGCTGGAAGGAAATTGGAAACTTTAATTAAAAATGTTGTAGCTGGGCAAGTTTGAATATCAGGAAGAACTTTTGTAGCTGTTGCAATTATTTTTCATGATGGACATTCTACAACATCTGGACATTACACTGTTTATTTAAAATGTCTGAAAGGTTGGATACATTGTAATGATAGTCAATTAGTTTTTAAGCAACGTTTGCCTAAAGAGTTACCAAATTCTTACCTAAAATTTTTAAAGCCAACATTTTAAGTTCAAAATTTGACCTTTTTAGGATTACTGCTGTTAAGGTACATTATTCTGGTATTGTAGAGTATTTTGTAAGTGAGGGTGAGGAGGTTGAAGGCGACCCTCTTGTTGATATTGAGGCAGTGTACGTGTATTAGGTGGTGACTGATATGGCTGCAGCAGGGAACATTGATAATCAGTCAGGTGGTGGTCTTTTGGATTTGCTGTAGTTGTGGAAGGTGTTTGGCTGGAATTCATGTGTAGAGTGTTTTGCCACAGTGTAGTTTGCTGCTGATGAGGGACTGTGTTACTGTTCTTCTTTTGGTAAGGATCCACTTGTAAATGTTGAGGAGCATGTGGAGGGTGATATAGCAGTACGAGGAGACGGTGTGGACTTGCCTACACATTGAGAGGGAGGAGGTTAGTATGAATCCTAGGTTGTGGATGTGGTTGGTAGGTGTTGGTAGTGTCCACAGTGTAGTGAGCTAGCAGGAGTCTTCCGAGGCTGAGGGGGTGGGTCTGAGGATGAGTACTTTCGTTTTGTGCGTTTTCATGTTTAGAGAGCTGCTCTTTATGTAGTTGGTGATGTCCTTCATTGTGTTGTGGAGGTTGCTTTTGGTGGTATGTGGATTCTTTGTGAGGAAGAGGATGAGCTTGGTGTCGTCGATGTAGGAGATGATGTTGAGGTTGTGATGGTGGGTCACTTGTGTGAGGGTGGCCATGTAGATGTTGAATAGTGTCGGGCTGAGGGATGAGCACTGGGAGATGGAGCAAATGGTGTCGGTGGTTTTGGATCAGAAGGCTGGGCGGCAGACGCTCAGGATTACTATTGAACAATTAGCAAACTAAGAATTTGACGCATACTATTTGGCCGTGTGGAATAGTATGAGAAACCACAATGGACTTGTTGTTATATATTTTGTCAGCATATATTTGTAAGTAATATTATTTACAGTGTATGAACATTCATCATAATGTTTTGTTATGCTATGATTGTTTGAAATGTGTCATATTTACGTAAGAAATTGCTCTTAGAGAAAAACATTTAAGATATGTTTTATTTCTATTTGTTAGATTTTTATTGAGAATGTTGAATGTTTTTTTTAAAGATAATCTTATTGATTGTCTTTTTTTTGCCTGCTGTTATATGATGAGTACTATTGAACTCACTGTTTCTAGTGAAATTCAATATTTTCTGAGAACAGTAGTATCTTTTGCATTTTACTAAAACACATTTATTATTTTGGAATGGATAAGGTGAAAAGATATATTCTACATTTTTAGTAGTGTATTTTATTATAATAGCCTGAGTCTTGTCCTATAGTCATAAGGAGTGACTGGTTTCGAAATTCAAGAAAAGCTAAGAACAGGATATATATTCTTATAAGTAATTATATTTATATAGCTTTGCAAAGGAGTAAAACTCTAGTAATGGAATGTTATTAGATAATAGTATTTATATAGTATTTTTTGTAGGCCAAAATAGGTGAAAACAGTAGTTTTGTATTATATCTTATGAAAAGTGATAAAATTAACTGTTTATATTTTTATAGAAGGAGCAAAACATAAAGGAAACATTATGGAAAGAGAACAGGCTCATACTGAGGAGATTTTGGATATTATCTGGAGTATAATTGAAGAATTAATCGTTTCTGTCACAGGCAATGAGAGTGAAGAAGGGGAAATTAGTGCTGGAGAAATGAGGTATGATTTTGAAGACGAAAGCTTTGATGGAGATTTTCTGGAAGTATTAAATTACGTTGAAAGTTTAGAACAAATTAATTCAGAAACTGCTAACGAGGCAATTGATCTGAAAGACATATCTGATGAACTTGTGTTGGAATGTCTGTTCAATTATGAGATGTCACAAAAATAAATTTATTGTTTAAAAATAATAAGGTTTGAGCACTATCTACTAATGTATTAATTGTACTAAAAGTGAAGCATTTATAGATTCGGTTATATGTTTTTTAAATGTTTGTATTGATGTAAAATATGCAAAGTGGGTCCGAGGGTATGGATTGCTGAAAATTCGTATGGAGTATACATGCAGTCTTGTATGCACCTGCAAACTTGTGTTTTATGCCTTCAATTTCCCAGTCTGTATCCTTAGACTTTCCCTAAACACTCTGTCACTGTTGTTTTAGTTTTGTAGTGAGTCATTTATCGGTATGTAGTAATCCAGTCACTACATTAAAACACTAATGGGCACATATATAATAACTGGCATATCCCCAGGAATATGTTAGTTATTGTGCTCCATAATACCACCACCATGGATGTGCCGTATTTACAATGCGGTGTACCATGGGACAAAAATGGCACATATATGTGATGTATCTGTGCTGTAAAAGTGGTGCATTGTTTGAGTTCTGTTGTAAGTGGAACGCATCTCCAGCAATGCTCTGGGGGCCCTATGCTGAGAATGCTGTGTCAATTGTTATACCTGCTTCAAGCTAGTGCAGGGTTTTGACACAGCCTGAGCCCAAAAGTGACAAAGTGAAATCTTGTAGATTTCAGTAAACCACTTTTAGGAGGTGTTCTTGAGCAGCAATGCCACCCTCCCTATGTAGGAATGTCTCCTTCTGGTACAGGGATTTACAATGTGACGCACCTCCCAGAGACGTCACATTCTAAATACCACATACCATGGCGCATCTTTTGCACCACTGCTTCATCAGAAAAGGGATGCAACGGCGGTGTAAAATAGGCACAAGGGTGTTGTAAATCTGCCCCTAACAAACACTTACAAATGTATTTACTTATTTATTTATTTATATTCTTCTATAGCGCCTGACTCGACCCCCGAAGGGGTATCTCCGCGCTTTTGCCAGTGGGGGAATACAACTAGTGCTGATCCATGGTCAGAGAGGTGGTTGGAATTTGAATATGTGGTTTAGATATTTATGAATAGATGGGTTTTAAGGGATTTTCGGAAGGTTAGGTGATTAGTGATTTGTTTCAGTGTCTGAGGCAGTGAGTTCCAGAGGACAGGTCCGGTGTGAGCAAGGGCACGACCTCCCTGGCAGTTTCACTAGCAGTGCATTCTTTTTTAATTTACTTTTGTTATTATTTTACATTAAAAATATGAAATGGAACTTTAAAAATAAAATAAATATAAGTATTTATAATAAAAATGTAGGAAATTACTATAAAAAGAAAGAAATATAATAATTAATACAGTTTAAAATTATCATTTACAAAACCTTTGAAATTCACTGAAAAAACCATAGGTTTCAGGCACGTTATAGTTAGGAATTAGCATTTAAAAAAACCTTAGAAATTCACTGAAAAAACCATAGGTTTCACCCATGTTATATTTAGCTGGACATTTCACTCATACAAAACCTTTGAAATTCCCCCGTTATAATTAGTTAAGCTAACTATAACTCGCGCACCCGCAATGCACTGCTGATGACATCACTTATTACATCACTCATGACATGGTCAGTTACATCACTCATGACATCACTGATGACATCTTAAATGACATCACTGATGACATCATCTTTGTGAAAGAGTGGCAGACCTCCTCTCACCCTAATATTACCTTTGATTCACACATTCAAAAATAGGAACAAAAATTTTCCCAAAAATGGAGATACCAATACCAGTTATAAGAACCTATTCAGTAATTCCAACATCTACATCCACATCCACTCATTCACCAACAGTTCTATATAGTCACTCATACATGTACTCACTCACCATATGTACTCATACACCTATACATCCTGTTACACACTGATACTCATCCATAGAATTACTCACACATATACTCCCACATGCAAATAAACTATCAAACTATCCCGCTATATTCATTCGATTTCAGATGAGGAGACTTCTGACAATTAATTCACAGTGTCTCTGAAAAAATAACATGGGAACTTTTGATCTCGATGTAATACAGGTCATCTTAAACCAACTAGATTTCTAAAGTGACAGAGAAATCTGTGGGTTGCATGCTAGTCAAGTAGCTTGCATCTGAAATCGAATGAATATAGCAGGATAGTTTTACATCCTTGAAAAACGCAGACAGGTACTATAACATCTTGTCCTTTGATCTACCAACACATTTTGCACTTTAATCACAGTACTTATATTTTACTCTGTCCTAATTTATTTGACAGACTACTGCGTTTTGCTTGTCTTGTGACAGCGAGTCTTTTCCCATTTTCGCATATATTCATATTTTCCAAGTAAGCTAGCAAAATCATTCTGCTGTATAAAATGGACCTTGATGCCTCTAGAGTGAAAAATTGAATGTATTCAAACCTCTGGGCCATGAATTTTAAAAAAATGTGATTCACGTATATGCAATGAATATGATTTGGTCACAATCATGCGCATAGTTTTAATCATCCTCATAGTTTTAATAAATGATGCACCTTGTTGGTGTTTTGCACACGGTTATTCTATAGAAAATGCAATTAGAGATATTTTATTGTTGAATTATGTTATTTAATACAGAGTGGTAATTTATTTATGTGATATCCACACAGGGGGTTGTTCTCTACACTATTAAAAAAATTGTCCTGATGATGGTCTTTTAGACGCCTGCACCTGAGACCGAAACGTCGACCTACACATCGTCTCCAAATACAATTTGTTTTTCCTTAGAGTCTCCATCGTTCATGTTTGACTTGAGTTACTCTGGGTTGATCAATTGGAGTTGATATTTTGATTATGAACTGATTTGTTATTTGATTTCCGTTATCTTTTCATAATTTTATACTGCGAGATCAATTTCTGTTTGTATCCCCACATTTTGATTTAATCTGATAAAATTCAGTTTCTCTAATGAAATAGATTTTTACGTGTGCTTTCGTCTCTTTATATTGCTGTGATTTATCTGTGTCATCCTGTGGATACATTATAGTTAGATTGTACACAACTAACTTTCCGGATTAATACGTACAAACTCTTGTGTCTAAGTCTCTCAAGTAAAATCCCTTGTAGACAATTTCTCTCTGATACTATTTACTGCCCAAGCCTACAAGGGTTGACTGGGTTACCCAATTTCCTTCACGGTCGTTAGGGGAGGCGCTCAACATTGTGCTACAAACTGCTGCCTTGCACCCCATGGCTCTGGACGCGTGCGACTCTCACCTGCGAGCATGACCAAGCAAAGACCGGGCCGAGAGTGGGCCTGTGTGCACTCATCGGTGCTGGCCAAGGCTAGGCTGGGCCACCCTTCTTGGCTGGTTGATAGTAGTTTAGGGCAGCATTTCTGTGAACTAGTTCCATAATCGTGATCAAGGTAAGAAATTGGGAAGTCTACAATGCCTGCTTCCAAAGAACATCCTTTAACTGCTAGATTCCTCACCCCAGCTATGGGGGCAATCAACATTGAAATTGAGTGTGTGGAAGAAAGGCTAGGGGTCATGAAGAAGACCTTGTAAGCCAACCCTTCTAGTGCGGGAGCTAAAGTTTCACAATCACCTGGCATTAAATATTATGAACCCCCTGGGAGGCCTTAACCCTTGTGTGTTTAGAGGTAATTTGGAGATTATTTCCAATGATGATTCAGGTGCCCAGATTTATACTTCTTGTTCACCGACCACAAAAAAGGTAATTAATCCTTCTCTACATCGGAAGTTGCCACCCTTTGTTAAAAAAATCTATCTCAACACGGACGAATGTTCTGACACCATCTGCCCCAGAAATAATGAAAGAGGTCAAGGGAGAGGTTCTAATCTCGGCCGTGTTTGATGATATAGTTGGGAAAACCTTAAAATCTTACTTTGATCACCTATTGACCACTATTAACAGTGATGACACATCATTGAAGGCCCTTGTCGGGTCAAATTTAAGTATTGGGTCCACAGCTTCTACAAAGCAGAAGCCAGGGTCGCAAAGCTATCCGCTTGCTCAACCATGTGAAAAATCATATCACTTACAAGAGAGTAGCCAGCGAGACAACAGCCTGGCCACCAATTCTTCTGTTTTAAATAGAGCTGCCAGGGATTTGGGAAGGGCTCCATTTAAAGGGCTTTCCCGGGACGAACATGGGTTTTTATACCTTAGGGAACAATAAGATCCCTTGTTCTGAGCATCATCAAGAGAGTCATAACCCTAAAAGAGTACTTCAGCTCCCACCAGAAGTGACCACCCTGGTAATAGTTTTGAAGAAGGTTCTATCCATATACCATGAGAGGGATGAGGATACTCAGCAACTAAAAAATAAAGTGTTACATTGGTTAGTGAAAGCATCAAACTGGAACAACTGTAAGGGCTTATTGAGAAGCATAAACACTGTACACAGAAAGTATCATGGGTCAGCTTGCAACCAAAGGATACCTATGGAGACTGTGTTGTCGTCAATTTTAGAAATATGTACATGGTGGGCTCTCCATTGGAAAGGCTCTCAGTGCATAGACCATACAAAAATAACATTATGGCTGTAACTTTGGGCTATTTCTATACACCAGGCTTTCAAACCACCTCTATGCTCACTCCTGCTGGATGCAGACTCCCTCACACTCAAGCCATACCAACCTCTAATCGCTTTTCCCAACTCAAAACAATTCACTGACTGAAACTGCAGAGATCATCATTTACTGCGGTAATACTGCAAAAAGAGATGGCAATAGCCACAAGGGGAAGTGTGTTCATAACATCGGCACATACTAATGTGGGAATTGAGACCTTATTGGAACTCGGGGAAGAAATGGAGGCCAATATTGTTCCTGTAAACATAATCTCTGATTGTGACACTGACACTAATTGTGGCATTAATGGGGTTGTGGACTCTCCTACTTGGATTTCTAAAATGAGCACAATCTATTTTGGTGCCTATTTTGGAATGAGGCAGGTCTTTTAAACAAGGTGAAAATTGTAGATTGGCTCAACCTAATAAAGGGCTACAACATTGGTTGCCTTCAAGAAACTTGGACGTGTGATATAGTACATATCGGTGGGTTTGCATGAATCGATAAATCCTTGGAAGGTCATCATTAAGGTGGTTTGCACACCTTAATAGCAACAACTTTAGGTGACAAGGTTTATAGCACATATCTGGACTCCTCACGTTTCCAATTTATGAACATTGTATCTGAATCCAACATCACATTGCTCATTGTCAACTGTTATCATAGCAATTTTCTTTTATCTGATATTGACATAGCAGCATGACTTGAATACTCCCTTAGAAAACATCTAGCGGTTCTTAACACAGACTATATTGTTTTATGGTGAGGGGATTTTAATTGTAGATTAAGTCCGCTATTTAAAACATTGGTCTGTAGTTTGATGGGAGAGGATATTGGGAGAGGATACCGAAGTGAAACACCGTTTCACCCACAACCCCTATAGGGACATCTTTAATTCCATTCTATCCAAATTCTCCCTTTATCTGACAATGGATCTTATTATGCAACCGGACAAGGACCACTTTACGTTTACAGGCAGGGCCAAGGTAGTCCTATAGATTTTATCGCCCTATCGGAGCACTATAAACCAAACACAGTAGGATTTTTTATTTCAAAAGTAGGTCTAAGTGATAATTCTCCTTTATTTTTATCTTTTGAAACCCAGATTTGGTTTAATAGAAACTGCTCGCTGACTCACAGCAATCTCATCAAGGCCCTGGAACAAAAACTTAAAAATAAAGAGGTGGTGAACCTAAGCAGGAATAAATATAAGCAGGCACTTATGGCCCGTAAGGAGTCTATTAGACAGGAGGCTTAGGATAAACTATATGAAGCCACTGTCAGCAAGGACTCTAGCCTCTTTTGGAAGACTGTCAACGCCTCCTATTTTCAAGATAGCCATAATACCTGTATTGATGTCACTAGCCTTCAGAAAAGATGGGTAAATAATTTTTCTGGGTTATATGGGAGCTATAGGGAGCACATTCCTCTTAGCTTACCTGTAGACCAAGATGTCAGCTGTAGAGGTGAGAGTGTTCCAGACTAGGCACCCCCCACTTATCAGGAAGTTGAAAAAGCCTTAAATCAGTCCATTAGGAACAAAGCCTCTGGTTCGTATGGGGTCCCCACCAATATCTTTCTGGCAAACCCAGACCTGTGGCTCCCAGTGCTTACTAATATTTTAAGCTTTGTTACTAAGACGGGCACGTTAAAATCTTGGTCCTGTAAGACCATAATACCTATTTTCAAAAAGGGTGACAGGTCAAACTCTAAATGTTACCGCCCAATCTCACTAATTGATTTTACATGCAAACTAATGGGCTGGGTTTAACTTAACCATCTTGAAGCCTTTGTAACTGGCAGAAGGAAATTCTCAGATCTTCAGTGCGGTTTTAGGAGAGGCTTGGGCACTGGGGAGCAGTGTCTTAATCGCCAGCTAGTCATAAGCAGGAACACGCTGGTAAAGAATGGGCCCCTTTCCTTAGGAAACTATTGCAAAGAAATTTGGACATGGGCATTGATATTACAGTGGTCCATTTTCTAGCAAAGATGTACCAAGATGTTATTGGGAGAGTTCGATATAGGGCAGAGGGAGAACCAACTGCACCTGCATGAGAAGGGGAATAAGACAAGGATGCGTCCTGGCCCCCTTTTTGTTTTGTTCATATATTAATGATTCGGAGATCTATCCTAATCAAGGGGGTGCTGTTGTCCCGAAGGTTGGTTCTGGAAAGCCTTCCTGCCCTTCTCTATACAGATGATTGTGTCTGGATACCCAGAACTGACATTGAGCTGCAAATACCTTTAACACCTTAGCTGCTTCGCAAATATCCCTCCCCAGTGCTGCGCTGTCCATTGGAACTAGTGCTGAATGGACGTCCAATGGCCGTGCGCAGCACTGGGGAGGTAGCGCTCGTGACGACCGTTGGCCGTCAGCAGCGCTTAAGAGGTTAAAAAGATGTAATGATTTTATGGGTGACTTTGGATTAAAAACAAATACACATAAGTCACATGTCATGGGGGCTGGTAAAACTCGCTCATCTTTAACCTGTTCCATGCGTTGAACGGCCGGGTGGGCATGAGCGTTGGACAGCCTGGGGGCCTCTGATCTGCGCAAGCGTTGAATTCGCCCGCACCACGGAGGAATTCCAGCCGCACCCAAAGGGTTAAAGTCCTGTTCTGTTGATAACGTAAAGCTGCTTTATGTACCTACTTTCTCCTATCTAGGTGTTCAATTTGACCAAAGAGGCTCTTGGCACCACCTCACAGAGGTCAGAAAAAGGTGTTTTCACCCAACCCTTGAGGCCCTATTCAGGTTTGCAAAGAAATTGGGCTACAAACCTATTGACACACTCATTAGCCTCTATGTTGCGCAATGCTGCTCTGTCATCATGAATTGGGCAGTAGTATGGGGTACTTGCAATGCCTCATCCCTGCACACAATAGACAATATTTAAAGGTTTCTGGTACTACCCTCTAGTTTCCAGATTATACTATGCCATATGGAAATGGGTTTGGTGCCTGTATCACATTGTACCCAATTGCCCCAATTATGTTCTGGCGTTCCATCTGGTCAAAACAGGAACCTGTACTTAATCGAGCAATAATACAGGACTATTTGGACCTTGATCACATACATAAAGTACCCTGGCTTAGCAATGCTCGAAAGCAGCTTGAACTAAGGGGGAGATCAGGCTGCTTTTTAAACCTGCAACATATTGCAGCCATCTCCAAAACTGAGCTAAAACAGGACTCTCTAACTATCTTAAGGCATCAAAGGGACCGTATGGAGTGGGACAAGAATAAATTGGTGGAATATTTACCTCTTGGCACCACTGAAAGAGTGAAACCTTAACTTTGATTTCCTTATAGTCACCATAAAAGGTTGTATCTTGCGGTATTTAGATGCAGCATTGTACATTTTTTGGTTTCTTTCCCGAGCAAAGTATATTCCAACTCACTTCTTGATCCTTGTCCATGTGATTGCAAAGCAGCTCAGAATAGGTTGCACCTTTTCTTCACTTGCCAGTTATGTTCCAAATTACTGAAAGATTGTATTACTCCATTATTGAGGATACTGAATATTAGAAAATGTAGGCCAACACTTTACTACCTCCAGCTCCTTAAAACTAAATCTATATGGGAAATGATATACATATTTATTGCTACTGTTGTGAGAACAAGGAATATTGTAGGTAAATGATTACACTGTATGGCAATTTGAATATGGGATACTGGAGGGAATTGATGATAATATTGCATGCATTTTTTGAAGAAGCCCCGTTTAAACCTGAATAGATGCGAGTTTTCATTGGCAACATGAAAATGTGGGTGGAGGGTACCCAGATTTTAAATGTTTTAAATGTTCCTATGGATTCTTGGTATTTACATATTTTGTACTGATTGGCCCAGGCTGTTCTTAACCGCAATTTATATGAATTTACTGTTTGTTTAATTTAGCTGAGACCTATGTATATGTGAGGATGTTATTAAGATTTAATTTTGGTATAAATAAAGGAATTTACTATCAATTATAGTATTTGAAATGTGATTTGCTTTTAAGGTTGTGAAAAAAAACGGGATTTTGACAGACTGACCACATAATTAATTTAAAACCTGAAAAGAGTAGTATTAAAAAACAGAGCACCAATAAACCAAAAATATAAAGAAAATACAAAAATGAATAGAATTTAAAAATGCTAATACAGTTCACGTAAAAAACTGCAGCTCCCTAAAAACATGTTCTTCAAAAACGTTCTTCTTGGTCTTCAAACTAAAATAGGCTATGTTGCCACCTGCATTCTTCTCTTTCACAAAGAGCACAACTACACAAAGTAGTTTCCTCCAGTATCAGTCAGGAACTGCTGAGGAAAAGTGTGCTTTGTGAGATAAAAACCATGACAAAACATGATTTATGAAGCCAAAGGCTGGCAGCCCGACACATTGGCTATGCCAATAATTGTTGATGTAGTGGTCTTGTTGCGGCTAGAGTAAATAAAAGGTATTATTTTTAGCCAGTTTGAGGCCCCTCAATTTAGCAAACTCAGAAGCAGAAAAGATTGTGGGGCAGATTTACAAGCCCCTTGCGCCACTTTTGCGTCACTTTTCCCATGTTAAAAGTGACTCAAAAGTGGTGCAAGGGGCTTGTAAATCTGCTCCTGTGTTCCTTATTTAGAGTTTGACAGACAGGCACTCTTTCAGAAACATGATGGATATGTCCTCTGTCTTATTTATTGCAAGTCCAGTAGGATACACTGCTATTGCAATAATGCTGACGGGATATCCTTCACACTTACAACTGATTAACTCATCTGCTAAACTCTATATAAGGCCATTAACCTTTAAAAAAAATCCTGTGACCTGCCAAACGTAGTTTTTTTTTCCAACGACCATTTAACCCACTGATACATCCAGCCGCCTTGAGAAAGAGCTCAACAGCCTGTAATCACTCGGTAACCTCGTTCTTTAAAATAGATCATGAAAGAAAGCCTTTTCCACCAGAAAAGGAGAATGACACATGAATCAAATTCAGTGGTCCTGCAGTGCCTTAGTACTCGACCTAAAGGAGATTTTTTTATATTTAATTCTTTATTTTAAGTCGTTTCTTATTGAAGAGGCTTGACAGTTGGGAGAAACGATATTGTATTTCTGCTATAGTTACTAGGCGGGGTCTGTATCTTATAAAATATCACTGGAAAGGTCACACTTTCCTTTTTTATTACATCTTATTTGAAGTTTTTCTGCATTACAGCTCCTTTTTGAAAACTTATAAGTTGAAAGTTGTTGTTTATTTCAACTTTCGCCCCGAAGTCATAACAGAAATCAAAGGCACGTCTTCATAGAAGCTCTAATCTCAAGGCGCTGCTTGAAAAAAACTAATTGCATTTTAATCAAAAGCAATAGGGAACCACTTAAATCAACACAGAGCTCGTCGAAAAACTCAATTGGTGTATTTTAAATATAACGCAATTCAGTTAAACAAAACATCGTCCTAGTTTAATATTTTGATCTAAGGTTAGAGTCTGAGAGCCTGTTTTTTAGCAACAGGGATTTTTGATCGAAATCCCAAATACAGGCCACTACTCAATTAACATATCAAGATTAGCGTTTTATTTTTGACCCTGAAGGCTGCCACTAAAGACAATCTTCATTCTTATGCAGGAGAGCTTTCACTGTGGCTATAAACCTTGCTTGCCACAGACTCAATCAGTTTTCGCCATGCCCTAGAATCAAAGTCTACATCAAATTAGGAGCGAGCACTGGCATTGCCAGTAAGTCTGGCTTGAAGTTTAAAGGAACTTATCCTTGCACTCATGCCACCCGTCCATTCATCCACCCACTGACTCATTCTTGCATTCACTCACTCACCTAATACAAATACAACACACATGCGAACTCAACAAGCATATGCCAGATAAATGAAAGAGGCTATAAGTAGAAAAGAGTAAAAATGCCACAATCTGAATTTGGCAGGCACATAATTGCAACTCAAAATAAGTAAAAATGTAACACAGCAGCAGGTGGCCATCTTGAAATGGTATTACGCAAAGTGTATACACATTGTTTAATGATTTACCTTAAATTGTTTATTTGTCTAGCAACAACTATGTCATCTTCCTTTGTCACTATTTTAGTGTGTACATTTCAGACATCTGGCATTTATTTTCTCAATTAACTCATCAGGCTTGTAGCCTTTATCTTTGGATAGTTGCCATAACCCACTCAAACCTACTATATTGAGCACAAGCTTTTCCTGAAGGCAACAATCAGTCAGGGTCTAACACAAAGGAGAGAGAACCACAAAACCAAGGGGACAGGGTCTACTAGGCTCACAGCACTAAAGATTCCCGAGGAAAAGAAATACATAACATTACAGACCAAACTGTGCAAACAATGTAAATGACACCAGATGTACAAACTTAATTATTTATTTAGGTATAATGCCACAAAACTCATAATTTAAGGCAAAAAATGAACCACAAAGCTGATTAAAAAAACACTGGCTGTATGGTACCGACTACGTAGTTTTCTTCATAGTTCAAAAATCCAAAGTTACAGGAAATGAGCCATTATGATCCATGATGTTTTTCGCTGGATTTGTGTGCTTGAAAACCCCCTACTCCAGCACTTAAGAAAATTCCTTTGAATTTTTAAGTTTAAAACCTATTCATAAGAAGATTGAATTTCATAAACTATAACAGCCAATTTGTTTACCTTCTCAAATACATTCTCAAGGAAACCGAGACATCAAAGTAGAGCCTCCTGTGTCTACAATATGGCGCTTTTCAAAGGGTCAACATTTCTTAAAATGAGGAATTACTTCAAAGCCAAAGTGTACATATTGATCAAGCTTCCACTGATAAGTCTACACCAAACCCAAGCTTCAACTTCTTTGTCGCATGGTGAACTTGTTTAACTCCGAAACTGTTTATCAAAGGTGTGAGAACTTGGGTTGTTGGTTGACTGCAGTGAGAGCCCTAGACAAGCAACAGCCACAATCCCTTGCAGAGTAAACCACAGACACTGACTTTATCTGTGCTGAACTCTAGGTGGCTTGGCACAAAAGCAGTCATGCCTAACTTAGAGGCATGTGTGAAGCATTTATGCAGCACAAAAACAGTATTAAAGCGAAAACAACACAAAAAAATCCCCCCAAAATAGAGTAAATTGTAATAAATTATTTGACACCAAAGCAACAAAAATTCAATCAGTGGAACCGGAATTATGAATATTTCATGTTTTTTGTAAAAACGAGAACCTAACAGATCATACCGCCAACCGCGGATATCTAGTCGCGTGACACCGGGTCAAAGTTGAACGCCACGGATCGGTTGCAAGAAGTGGATTGGGACCGATCAACGCTTACCTTCAGACTTAAAAAAAATGTTGAGAAAATTGTTCTGAGTAGATAAAGTCCACTGAGGGAAGCCTGCAGGCGGTATCGAAGGATCGAGCATCTTTGTCAGAGAGCCTTGGGTCAAAGCTGTAGTGGAAATTTCAATGTTAGGACCAGGTCCTAGAAGTACAACGTTTCTGTTTTGCCAATCACAAATTACAACATTTTTTGACTCACAACTCGCAAAATGGAATGTAAAACAGTGTCTCAGACACTGTTTGCAATTCCTAATGCAGTCACTGAAGACCTACCTAATTAAAACTAATGAGGTAGGTAGCAATTTGCAACCCTTAGGAATCTCACATATCACAGAAATGGTGGACTGCTGGAGACAGCAGACCACCATGTATGTGTTTGCTTTTTAAGACACTTTTATTTTGAAGTGCAAGCGTCTGTTTTCTTTTTTTAAGGGCAGGCAGTGTTCCTTGGGCCCACTGCCTGCCCGTAAAAAACATTTTTCGCACACATTCACAAAGGGGAACGAGTCCCCTGGGGACACCTTTCCGTTTGTGACTGGCTTACCACCTGCTTGAAGTAGATGGCAACTGTGATTGTTTTGTGACCACATTTGCAATCGTACATACCAGTGCGACTCGCTATTAGGAAGAGACGCCGTTGGCACGCCCCTTACTAATAGTGAGTCGCAAACACTGTTTTACGAGTTGTTAATAGGTTATGACTCGCAAAATAGGATTTGTACATACCACAACCCTTTTTAGCAGTCACAAACAGACTGATTTCCCGTTTGCGACTCCTAAAAAGGGTTGTGCATCTGACCCCAAGCCCCTTTTTGGAAGCCAAAAATCTCCAGCAGGATGAGTAGAGTTCCATAAGGCCAGATACCCCTTTGGCGAAGAGCCAGTGAACAGGATTTGCTGCTGCAGAAACAAATGTAGCTGGAGAAGCCACAAAGTCAATCTGAGCAAGTGTTCTCAGAGAAGTTTTGTGATGTGGCCATATGGGCATGTTTAGCACTACAACCAAGGGTCCAGGACTAGTGGAAAACCGCTTGGATGTTCAGGATTCACTCAGGCTGGGTTCAGGTGCTGGTTCAAGATGGTGGGAACCTTTTGTGTCCCTGTGGCTCTGGACAGGAGGCCAGCTAACTAGACCTGTAGTCACTCCGGTAGTGCTGGGTTTAGGTAAAGATGCAGGGCTCACAGCAGGGCTGGCCTCTGAGAGTTCAAGGCAAGCTCCAGGCAGCAAAGCAGTCCTACCCATTACAGAAAAGCAGTCTTGCAGAGTGCAAAGTAGGTCACAGCAGCATGCAGTCCTCTGATAGTCGTTCCATAGGTCCAGAAATTGAACTGAAGAGTGAGTCTGAGGGTACTATGTTTAGGAACAACTTATAGACAGGGTTTTATTTTAGTGCATGACATTTTCTGATTCCCCTGCCCTGGCTCCAGGTTGGCTGCATGGACAACGTGGAGGTGATGAGCCCTTTGTCTGAAGGACAAGCACAGCCTGTTTAGTTGCAAGTGGGTCTGTGCTCAGCTCTGCCGCACAATCCTGCCAGCAGATGGCCTTCCAGGCACAACTAATTCATCTATTGTATGACTGTCTGGGAGGAACTCACGGTCAGTTTACATCCAGTCATGTGACACAAGACAGGCTGCAGTCATAAAAGGGTTAAAGGCATAAACATGCCAACTTTCTACAAATGCTATTTTTAAAATTGTAATTAAAAATCTGACTTTATCATTCAGGAGGATTTTTCATGACCATTTCATAGAAACCAAACATGAACTGGCTGCCTGGTCCGAAACAAATGTTTGTACTTAAAGGTAATCCAGTGCTATCCTATGGGGCAGTGGGCCTTACAGTAGAGAAAAAAGCATTAAGGAGTTTTTCACTACAAGGACATGTCAAACTTAAAGCACATCTCCAACCTTTTAATCACACCCTGCCCTTTGGGCTGTCAAGGGCCTACCTCAGGGGTGACTTATATACAAAAAATGGAATTTAAGGTTTGGCAAGGGTGTTATTTTGCCTACTCGAATCAGCAGTTTAAAACTGCAATCAGGCTGCAGTGCAGGCCTGAAACATCCTTTAAGGTGCTACTGAAGTGGGCTGCATTATAAGTGCTACAGGCCTTCAATCACCCTGGGTATATGGTAAACCACTCTATGAGTGACTTAAAAGAAAATTAAATATGCCAATCAGGTGTAAGACCAATAAACCATGTTTAGGGGAGTGAGCACAAGCAATTTATCACTGGCTACTAGTCGTAAAGTGCACGAAATCCTAAAGGTAACAAAAATGAATCTCAGCAAAATTTGAGGTAAGAAGGAAAATGTTTGCCTCGCCACTGTGTATACAGCTCTCGGTCATCTACCTCGGCGCTGGACCTGCAGGACTATGTTTGTGGGCATATGGGATTCGCTGCCCTAGAATTCACTGCTCAGGAGGAGGGGCTGCCATTGCATTCCCGTGCCATTGTGCATATAGCAATCATATAGCAATGTGGCCAGAGGGGACTTGCTGTGGCAGAATTCTTTCCCCAGGAGGAGTGGCTGCCACAACTCTCCTGCACCACCGTGCATATAGCACTTGGTCATCTCCCACAGTGCGGAACCTTCAGGACTGTGTTTGTGGCCAGAGGGGACCCTGGAATTCTTTGCCCAAGAGAAGGGTCTGCCACCACGTTCCCATGTTGCTGCGAATATATAGTGCTTGGTTATATCTCGCTGTCTGGGATGTTCAAGACTGTTTTTGTGGTTTTAGGACACCCTCTGCCCCAGAATTCTTTGCCTGGGAGGAGGGTCTGATACCACTTTCCTACACCACAGCGCATACAGTGCTTGGTCATCTCCCACAGCCTGGGACCTTCAGGGCTGTGTTTGTTGCCAGAGGGGACTTACCACCCCTGAATTATTTGCCCAAGAGGAGGCTCTGGCACCACTTTCCCTTGTTGCTCTGCACATACTGCTTGGTTGTCTTTCACAGTGCAGGACATTCAGGACTGTGTTTGTGGTCAGAGGACACTCTCTGCAGCCAAATTCCTTCCCTAGGAGGAGGGTCTGTCACCATGTTCCCGTTCCACAACACATAGAGTACTTGGTCATCTCCCATGGCTCGGGACTTTCAGGACTGTGTTTGTGGCTGTAGGGTACTTGCTGCTCCAGAATTCTTTCCCACGCAGCCATGCATATAGAGATTGGTAATTTCTTGTGGAGCCCTGAGGAGGCTGGGCTGGGCCACCTCCTTTGATCCTGTGATTAGGTGCTGCCAGTGGTCCTAGGTCTATTCTACTCCATATTCCAAGGTACTGCCATTAATTGCCTGGCAAAGCCCCTTCCTGTGTCTACAAACTTTTTGGGTTGCTACCTTGGTCAAGGTACGATCAAATGCTTTTGCAGAGTCCAGAGCATCATTGTATGGATTTGTGCAAGTGCCTCTATAGAGTGCATTATAGCCACTGCCCACAGACAGTTATCTGTGTATAGTGCTCCAGTGGTGTATTCTTATGCACTTTTCTGTTGCTTTTATTGCGTAACATCCAAGTTATTTGTGGTACCACTGGCCCTGGTGCGTCATTAGGGTGTACTAGGCTAGCTTGTTTCTGTCTCTGTATGCCACATAGTGGAAGAATAGCCTGAGCTGTTATAAGGAATGGTTTTAGCCTGACTCCTATTATACATTTCAATGAGGCTGCCCATTACGCCTTACCATTAATCTTATGCTAGTACACCATGAGAGTGCCCCCTTGTATTACACCATTAATCTTATTCTCTGGGCTGGGGGTACACTTGGACCACTGCGAGAAGTACATTTTGTTTATAAGTTGGAAGGTAGGAGAAGTTTGCCCAGGGGGATGGCAGATATAGCAACCTTTTGGACCATTCAGGTGTGGATTGATTGATATTGCATCTTTTGACAACAAGTCGATAGCTATGGGCAAGTGAAAAGCTGCTGATGCTGCCCCGCCGGTTAATAAACCCAACAAGTGTGCTAGGAGGTCCAGAGGTTCGAGCACCCTAAGCCAAATTAACGACTTGTTCGAGGAGGTAGAGACAATACTGAACCATTCTGCACTCAGTACGACTCTGGATCAGGGAAGAGTGCAAAAATCACCCTCACAAATATTTTTGGGAAGAAGCCCAATAGAGTACGGATGGGCAGAGGTAAATCATCTTCACACACAATTTCTGCACCTAATACAGACACAGATAGCAACCTTCCCCTGGCGTGCCATCCGCCCCCACTAGAACCAGTAGTGGTTTGTTCCTGCAGCTACACTCCTTTGATGGAAAGTGTAACAAGAGGATCTCCTGTAGCTGTAAGCGTGGGCGTGGAGATCAGCTTCACCACCGGATTGTATGATGCAACATCTAATCTTTATGATATTGTTATGGCACTGCATGACAAAATAGCTGGTCTTAAAGAGGTGGTTAAATCCCTGGAATACAAACTGAATACCACAAGACAAATGCTAGCTCGGGGCAGTACATCACATGGTACAGTACTCACCTCGACTTTGTCCTTGCCTTGCCCGTCCTATCCTTGATATGTCTAGCAAAGTGAGAACCAAGGAATCTCTGAATATTGGAAGGTCAGTGCCATCCCATTCTGATAATTTTTCCCCGACTGTCAGGCTTTAGGGTGGGCAAGCAGGCCTGCAGATGCTGCGGTAACACACCTGAGCATTCTAATCTAGCAGGTACCAGCAAAACTATTGCCTCCAATTCTTTTGTATTGCCATATAGAAGAAGGGATCAGAGCAGATTCTTGTCTAGTGACATTTGTGGTTTTACCTGTTGGGAGAAACTAATCCAGCCCATACTAAGGGTTGTTACAACGTTAGGCTAAATAATATACCAAAATTGGGGACGGAATGTTCCGAGGACAGGGCGTTTCTGCTTAATAAAGTTTTATATTGGTTAAGGTGCCATTACCAGTATGAGTCAATCATTATGCAAGATATTCTGAGTGCCAGTAGATACTCCTCAAAGCTTGAGCCGCATGACACTATCAATGTGCCAGTGGTTTCCAGAGAAAGCCTACATAGTTTGTATGAAATTGAAGCAGGAGATATCCACACCACAGACACTGGAATCTAGCTTGCATTCTCTAGCACTAGTTGGAGAGTATGGCCCCGATGTAGGTAAAATTGATTTACCGATTTTAAATTACCGAATTTTACCGATTCGGTAATTTAAAATCGGTAAATCAATGGGTCCGATATGTAGGTATTCCAGATGTGCTGGAATACCGAATCGGATGAATTCGGTATTTACCGATTCGGTAAATACCGAATCGGTAATGCCCATTCATTCCTATGGGCTTTGAAGCCCATAGGAATGAATGGACATTACCGATTCGGTATTTACCGAATCGGTAAATACCGAATTTCTCAAGGGTGCAGGGGGTGTCACTTTGACACCCTCTGGCACCCCCAAAACAGGCACGGGTGCCATGTGGCAGGCATACCTGCCCTAAGGGCAGGTCTGCCTGTCACATGGCATAGGTGTGCATGCACACATGTGCATGCACACCGGAATCGTTATTTTACCATCAAATAGGATTTGATGGTAAAATACCGATTCGTTAAGGCTCCTGGGACTCTGAAGAGTCCCACCTACATATGGGTGGCTCCGAATCGGTAAAATTACCGAATCGGTATTTTACCGAATCGGTAACTTTACCGAATCGGTAAAGTTACCGATTCTGTATTTTACAGAATCGGTAACTTGACCGATTCGGTAAAGTTACCGATTCGGTAAAATAGTGCACCTACATGTCAAATCATGTATACCGATCGGTAACGGCCGAAAATACCGATTTTCGGCCGTTACCGACCGACCTACATCGGGCCCTCAGTGTTTCACAACCAAGGGAGGGTGTCATCAGAAGAGAACTACTGTTGAGTGGTGTGAACTGACTGCAATCCATAGTTGGAATGGAATGAGAATTTGTAGAGCGCGATGGCTACCCAGGGGCGTCCCAGCGCTGTAGAAAACTGGATAGTTGAGCAGAGGAGGGGGGCGTGGGGTTCGTAAGGAACAGAAGGGGTTAGGTGGGAGTTTTATTAAAAAGCCACGTTTTTAACAGCCTTCGAAAGGTAAGTAGGTTGGATTCTGACCTGATTGAAAGGGGAAGGGAATTCCAGATCTTGGCCAGATTGTAGGAGAGCGAGCGGCCTCCGCATCTAGCTCTTCTTATGCGTGGTACAAAAGTGAGGTGAGAGGTCGCGGATCTGAGGGGCCGGGAAGGGTGGTAGGCTTCTACCAAAGGCTGGTTTATGGCGGGGCCCGTTCCCCAGTAAGAGCGGTGTGCAACGCACATGCTCTTAAATTCTATCCTAGCACGCACAGGGAGCCAATGAAGGTCCTTCAGTCTCGCCTTGACTGAGGAGCGGCGGGGGAGGTTCAACAGGACTCTTGCCGCGCAGTTTTGAACAACTTGTAGTTTGGCGAGGGTGGACTGAGGGGCGCCAAGATATAGGGCGTTACCGCAGTCGAGACGTGACAAGATTAGTCCTTGGACCATGATCCGTCTTGAGTGAAGCGGGAGAAGGGGGAGAATCTTTCGGAGTAGTCTCAACAGCCCAAAGCAGGTGGCGGCAAGTTTGGTGGCTTGATAGTTGAAAGTGAGGTTTTGGTCGAGCCAGATGCCCAGGCTCTTAATTTGGTCTTTGGGTTGTGGGGGGCTGCCTAGACAGAGGGGCCAGATGGTATCAATGGATTTGGTGATCTTATTTCCAAGGAGCATTACCTCTGTTTTATCCCCATTAAGTTTTAGACAGGAGTCTGACATCCAGGTTGCGACAGCTTTTAGGCATTTATGTAGGCTGTGGTGAGAGTTGAGAGGGGGGTCCAGTGCCACCACCAGCTGGGTGTCGTCCGCGTAGGTGACAATTTTCACCCCGAAGGGGCGGACGACATCAGCTAGAGGACGGAGGTAAACATTAAAAAGGGTTGGACTCAGGGAGGAGCCCTGAGGCACTCCACAATTAAGCGGTTTACTAGAGGAGGTGAACTCCTTTTCGAATACCCGGAAGGATCTGTCTGTGAGGAACGATTCTATCCAGGTAAGCGCAGTTCCTGACACCCCTATCATAGCAAGCCGGTGGAGTAGGATGCCATGATTTACAGTGTCGAAGGCGGCACTCAAGTCAAGTAGAACGATGGCCGTGGAGCCGCCACCGTCCAGGATCCTCCTTGCCTCCTCCGTCACTGCAATCAAGGCAGTCTCAGTTCCATGGCGAGGCCTAAAGCCCGTCTGGGTGGGGTCCAGTATATTGTTAGTTTCTAGGAAGGCTGCCAACACGGAGTTGACGTGTTTCTCAAGAAGTTTGCTGAGCCAAGGAAGAAGGGAGATGGGACGGTAGTTGGAAGGGTTGGACTGGTCGAGGTTGTTTTTTTTTTAGCAGAGCTTTGACCATAGCTCTCTTCCACAGGGGGGGGGACGATGCCAGTATCAAGGGAGGAATTGAGCAAGTCTCGAATGGTGGGTAATATCTGGCTGGTTATTTGAGTGAGAGCCCTAGGGGGAGCTGGGTCGACAGGTGATCCCGATTTGACTAGTCTCATTAGCTTTTCTAGAGAAGTTTCGTCAAGAGCCGGAAGGTTATTGAGGATACTAAGTGGGACTGCCATAGGATCTGTGGTGATGAGGTCACTGGCCGAGATGGCAGTGGGGGGAAAGGAAGAGTAAATGAATTCTATTTTATGATGGAAAAACTCCGCTATGTCCTCACAATGAGTCTGAGTGTCATTGTGATCTTTGGGAGTCTCCGGAAGTTGCACAAGGTACCCCAGTTGTGGTGCCCATCGAAGCTGCCCCGCAGATTTGTTGTCTCGGACGGTAGCAGAGGCAGACGCTGTTCTAGAGGGTAGGGATGGTCACTTGGGCGCTGCACTAGATCAACCAAGACACTAGGGACCACTACACATTCTCTCCTTGAATTTGGCTGGCTTACAAAGTAAGCTGGGGGACCCATTATGGGGCGATTATATTGTTCTTTCTATCTCTGCCTTTTCCAGGAGACCTGTGCCATAGAGCCACTTCATGGATCTGGCTTTACAACTTTTTCAGTAGATGCTCTCCCTTCCTACTCTTGCTGAACTGTGAAGGGCCTTTTATTATGTGTGACAAAATCTCCCTTAATTGGAATATTGAACTTATTCAAATAGAGTCACCAGATATCCTAGGGTTGTCTGCAAGGGCTAGCAAAGGTCCCCCTATTAATATCTATAACATATGCAACCATAGCATGGGTTCCAATTGTCCCTCTCTGATACTGTCCGTCCTTGAGAATCATCTAGAGTACTTGTCGTATAAACCAAAGCTTATCATAGGGGGTGATTTTAACACCACCTTCGAGACGTTGGACTACATCTTGCTGGTAACCAAAGTCGAGGACTAGGCCCTGAATATCACTGGGATTGAATGCCCCCCCCTTAAAAACATGGCCTGCAGTGGCAACGCAATTGGCCCTGTTCACTATTGCACATCGGGTTTGGGCATGTAATGTCAGGACAGATTCTGACCAGATTAGGGCTTATACTTTGTAAATGTAAATGTAAATGTACTTTCACCAGAGACCTAACCAAAAGCAGGATTTACTTTGTATTGTTATCTCTCGAATTATAGAATTGGTTGATGGACTTTTGTGTCACTGTTAGGCTCACAATTCTCTCTGCCTAACACTTAAGGAAGGGATGCACAAAACTTTGGTTCAGACCAAATTACCTGGGGATGTAATTGTTGAGAATTCCAGGAGTGGCCTCAAGTAGCCAAACATTAATTCTTGAACTTTGTGGCTTTCTTCTATTTACAATCTTTATGACATAGTTCTTTCACCATATGATGATGTTGATATAGATGACTTCCCCATTACTATCATTCATGGGCACTTATTCTCCTCCTTAAGTTGTCTCTTTGAGATGGAGGTGAGTGCTAGTAACCACAAGAGAGTCACCTCTAAATCTGCCCTCTGGTTCGCTAAAAACTGTAGACAGGCCAAATCAAGTCTACTGACTGTTATCAGATCTCTATGGCCATAGCAGATTCACGAGGCAAGGGCCTCATTTAAAAAGGTGTTAAAGGCCAGTAAAAAGAGATAGCAGGTTCTGCTAGAAATTTCCAATAGGAAGGATGGTTCCTCCTTTTGGCATATAGTTGCGCATGGAAGCTTGGAAGTTCAAACTCCTACTGCCTGCCACATTCAACCGAAGACCTGGATCAAACACTTTAGCAATCTTTAGTCTACTCCCTCCCGAGATCTGTTGTCTACTAGCCCTGCCCTGTACCCCCAGGATATTGCAGATTCAGTGATGCTTTATACTTTTCCTTTTTCCCTAGAGGATACTAATGAAGAAATTGTGTCCATAAAAATGAGGTTAGCACCAGGAAATTTTCCTGGAAACTTGTACCAGTCTGAGATTTAAATCTGGGCTTCCTATATCAATATCCTGCCCAATTCCATCATGTCAGGTGCTCCGTTCCCTGATTTAGGGAGAGGGGCAGTGATTAATCAAATTTTTACAACGGATGTAGGTAATTATAGGCCTATTAGCCTTATTGATACCCTGCAGAAGGTGTTTTGACACCAGCTTTTGGCCAAACTCCAGGCATGGGTCATCAACTTTGACATCCTTTCAACATTTCA
This sequence comes from Lissotriton vulgaris, assembly GCF_964263255.1. Taxonomy (NCBI): domain Eukaryota; kingdom Metazoa; phylum Chordata; class Amphibia; order Caudata; family Salamandridae; genus Lissotriton; species Lissotriton vulgaris. The sequence continues at coordinate 784,591,145 of NC_141696.1, forward strand.
GGCTAGGTTTAGATCCAAGGTAGGAACTGTGAACCAAATATTTAGATTGTTGTTGATACTTTGGAAGTATATAAAGATTTTAAAGATTTTAAAGGACCACCTTTATGTCACCTTCATTGATCTAAGGGCAGCATTTGATCTGGTCTCCAGAGCCATTCTCTGGGACACTCTCAAATCAATGGGGGCTCTTTCACCCCTGGTAGGGATCTTGGATAGGTTACATAAGAAAAGCTTTGCCCAAGTGCTTTGAGGTAGGGACAGGGCTCTAACTTAGAGCATTAGCGTCACAGGGCTGCATACGGGCACCAACGCTGTTTTCACTTTATATCAACAAAGCATTTAATTACCCCCATGACTGTATTATTGACACTCCTACACCTGGTGGTGTCATGTCCTTTGCTTGCTGTTTGCCGATGACACGCTCCTTATCTCCAGGAGACCCTTGGGGATCCAGAGCTTGTCAAACAAATCCCAGGAGTTCTGTAGTAAGAGGGAGCTCGAGATTAACACAAAGAAAACTACATTTTTGACTCTAAGGCAACTCAGAACTTTCTGCAGGAACCTAACTTTGGGTTCTGAGGTACTTTAGGAAGTTAAACACTTTGATTACCTTGGCATAAGAGTCAGCAGTTCCATGACATGGTCATCCCATGTCGAGAAGTCTAGAGCTATTGTATTGCACAAATCAGCTGCCATTGGAAAGATGCAGAGGAACTCCACCCATAGAACAGTCTCTACAGTAGTGGAGGTCTACATGGTTGCGGTCCAGTCAGCTGCACGGTATGGGGCTGAGTTTTGGGGTACAGATCCTATGGATACTCTCTCAGAGGAAATCATTTTAAAAGATCTGTTTTATCCTTCCCCAATCCACGCCACTAGTCCCTTTACATTTAGACCAGGCTTAAAAGTGAATTGGTGACCTAGCCACTTTGAGAACCTTGTATATTGGTTTAGGCTATGGTCATGCCCTGAGCTCAAGTCATATAGGCAAGGCCTTCATGAACATATCCTTTTGGATAGGGACAAGATTGCTCCTTGGCTAGCTAATATTAAAAAATGGCTGCTCAGGTTGGCTTTAGAAGTCCTGTTGATCAATCCCTCTGCTATCAACTCCTCAATAAAGACTCTTGTGAAGAATGTATTTTGTGTGCACATAAAAAGTGAGTGCATACAGAAAGCTGACAGTGACAGCCTTACTGGGAGGTGTCTGTCTATAAAACCCTCTCCTCAGTTTGAATCCTATCGTACCACGGATGTTTCACAGTGGGCAAATATGCTTTTTATCAAATTTAGGGATGGTACTTTGGCTGTGAACAGTTACACACACAAATGGAACCAGACGGGCCCATAGGTGAGTGGCATGTAATCATGTACCATACATATGTCTGGGTAGGGTAGAGAACATAGAACATATCCTGCTTTGTTGTCCACTGTATTCCTCAGCGTGGGCAAAATGACTGAATCCCTATTGTCCGAGTCTGGGGTTCTGTCATTTTTCATTTTCCTTTCAAATCTTGAGCTCAGACACGAGTAGACTAACTGTTTTTTGTGTAAGCAGATTCCGACTGGAAGTGGCTGTGACTGGGAAGCAACTCAGTCTTCCACTATAATACTAGAGCTCTGCACCTAAATTATTCTGAGAGTGGGAGGGATCAGGATGCAACTCTGCCTCCTGCCTGAGTAGCAGGTCACTTGCGGTTTACCAATCATGGTTGCCCTGCGGGGCTGTGTACAGTTCATATGCGCATCAGTGCTGCTTATGCTATGCGCATGTACTTATATTCTAGCAAAATGGTCCATGAATTTTATCCTTGCACATTAAATTGTCTACTAATGATTTTTTTGGTGTATTTCCTTTTATTGTTAACTGTTTACTTGCTTTGCTATAGCACTTAGATTTAGCTACCATTTATAATATGATATTCATAAACCTTGCCTTTAGGCATGGGGGACCATTTAGGTTTTTGTCTATAGGTTGGGCTTGTGTATTATCTTTCGTGTAATCAGGCCAACAGATGAATATTTTTAAGTCATATTGTAATGCAATTTGCTGTATTGTTTTATTAAATCAATGTATCATGTTTTTATTTTTTTATTGTTCTACTTTAATGGCCTTTGGGCGAATACATTTTTTCACTACTACTACTAGTGAGCCATGCCAAACATGTAAGTACGATTGGTATGAAAGAGATAGGAACAAATGAAGTGCACTATGGCAGTCACTCACCTTTCCTGCTATATAGAGGAAATGAGGTTAGTAACCAGGCTCATGATTAACTTACTAACATTGTATGTATGTATTGCGACTTATATAGCGCACGTATCACCCGAAGGCATCAAGGCGCTTGCCTTGGGAACCCGTCCTGGCTTTTCCCTGTGAGATAGCCCCTACTGGACATCCCCAAGGTGAAAGCCAGGCATCCCGCAGCGGGTGGGCCGCCGTAGTGGAGATTAAGCAAGCTCTTGCCCAGAGTTGCAGCGTGGGACCCCATGATTAGAATAGGCACCGAGGCGAGAATTAACAAATCCGTGCACATTTTTGGGCTCAGGACCCTGCCGCGTCGGGAATTGAACCCTGGTCCCAGGCCAGACCTCTGCATCAGGGTCTGCCGCTCTAATCAGTGAGCCACACTCCTCCACTTTTGCTAACTTGCTAACTTGAGTTGCACAACTCACCAGGACGTTTGATTCTGGAGGTATTCCCATCACCTGCATTCTGTGCAGGATATGCAGGCATGCACTACATAGTTTCCCCCATCTCTCACAATTCTCCAGGAGATTACACTCTGCTCCATGCACTAAGGGGCATATTTATGAAAGGTCTTTGTCATGCTTGCACCACGCAACATGGTACATGCACGACACAAAGCTCTAAGTCATATTTATGAAGCCACGTATTGCAACCCAGCACAAATTGTTGTGTTGGGTTACTCTTTGCAAGGGAGGCATTCCATGGCTATTGTGGTGATTGTTCCGATGCAAATCCTATTTTTTTATGCATTCCCAAATTTACCAAATCTGGTAAGTCTGGGAATTCAAACACAAGGAGATAATGGATGGAGCGCTGATACCTGGAAATGCGCCAAAAAGATGTGCCTCCCCAAGTGAGGCATAAAAAGGAGAATATCTTCATTTCTCCTTGTTTCTTCCTCTTCTTATACGGGCTGCATTCTGAAGCCCACGTAGAAAGAGGAAAACACCTCTATGGATTGTTTTTGTGCAGAAAGGTGCCCCTTCCAGCACAAAACAATCATACCTACAACACAGGCGCTCTAGGGTGCCTGCAGTGGCACTAGGCTGCTGAAATTGCACCAGTGGTGGGAAAGGACAGGAAAGCATCACATTGGATTAATACGGTGCATTTCTGCCCTTTCCCTGTGACACAAGGCAGCGCAGCAAGGTAATTTTGTGCACTGCCCTGCGCCACAATTATCCTAATATGCCTCTAAGAGAGTGACTTTGATGCAGTTCATTTAAAAAGACAAGCAATCTGGTGGTTAGTCTTTCTCTTGCTATTTATGTGGAAGCAGAGAGCAGGGGTAGGCGAGGGAAAGGCCAGTTGTAGCAATTGAAAGAGAACCATGAAATAAATGTCTCCCACTTCCACAGCTTGGAGAAATTTCATGATGGAACCAGACAGCCCATGCTTCTATATTTCCATAATTTTTCTTGGGATGAGCCGCTTGGGGGCATTTAATGGTGAGAGTTGGCCTTCATTGCCTACACTGTAGGTTTTTCTTTGTATGAAGGGGGGCATATCATGGCAGGAGCTGACAGCTCTTGTTCTGGTGAATCGAGGAGAAATAGAGGAATCAGTCAGATATTAGAGGGTGACAATTAATGCTATGGAAGGTTATTTGACCTTGGCTGTTGGCGCTTGAGGCAGTTTCCTCCTTCTTCTTTGGCCATCATCAATTTCCTATGATCACAGTGTTTCAAAAATGCCAATAGCTTCCTCTGTAAGCCTATCTGGATGGTATCAGTTATAATGGAGCCATCCAGGTAAAGTAGGTATGGTAAATGAATACTGCCCATCTGTGACCTAAAAGAAGGGTTTTTTGTTTAAAGAGAGGTCAGATCTGCTGATAAGATGACAAAGAATATTGGAGGCAATACACTGCCCTTTCTCAACCCATTTTTGATGGGGAGTCACTTGACAGAGTCCTCTCTAGGACGGTCTCAACTCTATCAAGTGTGGATTTCCTTCAGAATAGCCAATAAACCCCTAAATGTATCCAATTTCACTAGAGTTTCCCAGACTAAACTTTGGTTTACTAGGTTAAAATTGACCCTGATGTCAACAAAGCAGCATAAAAGATTGCCTCTTACATCTATTGACTTCAGGCTAAGGACCACAGCCTAATGCCATGATCTAAGATGGAATGACTTTGCTTAAAACCTCCATTCCCCACTGGAATTAAACCTGCAGTCTCTGTCCAATCCATCAGACACGGGAGCATTATTTTGGAAAATACTTTTGTTCCAACATCTGTCAGACTTATCAGTATTTAATTTTTTGGGCATTGAGTGATCATCTTTTTTTAAATATGGGTTATAGAATTGCCCCCTTCCAACTTTTAGGAACATTGCCAGATGTTACTATCTACTGGAAAACTATTGCAAAAAACGGGCTCACCAATCTAAATTGGATTTTATAGCAATGACTGGGAATTCATCTGGACCTGCAGCTTTAAAAATATTCAGAAAGAAAATGGTATTTCTTTTTATAGGAGCATCTAAATACAATGATGTAACCTAATCCTCCATTTGAAAGGAATCTCTTGGAGTTTTCTATAGAGTCAGAAGTGTATGTCTCCAAATACCTCACCCAAACTTCCTCTGAAGCCTCTGAAGCTGTAGATAGGATTTTATTGAATGTCCTTCCTGTGAACTTTTGGACCAGCTTCCAAAATGTCTTGGGGGCATATTATCAAGAGGGGGCTATAAAATTATCGACACTTTAACGTCCATTTTTGGGCGAAAAGCAGCAATAATTTTATCGCATTATCAGCAAGGTCAAGCTATCGCGTGAATCCTTGCCGTAGCATCCTTTCCCTGAATGACCAGCTTTGCATTTCTGATGAGATGCAAAGTGGGCGTTCCGTCCCAAAATAACGAGAGAAATGTCGCTAACTGACATTTTCCAATTAACAAGCTGCATGCTAAAGAGCATAGCGATAAGAAAAGTAGTTATCGCTACTTTCCTTACGCCTGCTTTCAGTCTGACTTAGCCATTATATCAAATGGAAGGTGGATATAATGGCTAAGTATGCTCTGCCCTATCAATAAGCTATTGCCAAACGTTGTGCGATTATCGCTGGATTTCCAGTGATAACCGCACATTTGGCTTCTTCCGCTTGCAATTGTATCGCTGTTGAGATAAGAGTTGCTGATAGCACACTATCGCAGTGAAACAATCCAGCAATAGCCGGTGATAATTATCCAATTGCCAAGCGTGTTAGCGATGATTATCGCCGGCCCTTGCTGATATGACCCAAAGTTTCTTTAGAGGACATAACAGAAATCATATTTCTCCAAGTCTCCTTATAGTAAACACCTTGTTGTTTATTTAAGCCATGTATTCTGACTTCAATGAGTAAACATGATCCAATTCCACACCCTCATTCATTCCTTTACCTTCCCTAGTTTGTTTCCTAATCTCCTTTAAAGTTTGAAAACCTACATGAAACCATCATCGGCTATCTTTATAGCTCTTTTTTCTTTCTTCCATGCAATTTCTAATTTCACTTTTTTGGCAGTTTACCACCTGCGTTATTATTTATTTATACCAATTTACCATAATGAACTCTTTAAACCAAACAATCTGATTCTGAACCTTATGTTATGGATTCAATCAATTGCAAGGTGTTTTTCATTAACCCTTGTTGTTAATGTCTTTTGAAATTCCATGTTCAGTGGGAGCACCTTCTGTTGAATGGTTATCTCATGAAAATTAAAAATTACACACAGCAGACAACATCATTTTACATAATGTTGAAAACACTAATCCAATTATAGTACCAGCATTGTAGAAAGACATAGGGCTGATTCACAAAGAGCCTCTGCAGTTATGGTGAAGGCTCCACAGTTGTGGCATATTCTCAGCATTTGTGGCACAATCTCCACATTGAGAATTCTGCTTGTGGAGATTCCACCACAAACGTGAAGTTCTGTCATGACTGCCGAGGCTCTATGTGAATCTGGCCCATAATCTTTTTGCCATTGTTTATCTTAAATAAAAGTTTGTGTTTCTGGTATATTGGAGTGAAATCAACTATTTAAGAAAAAAATACCCAATAATGAAAAAAAAGTTGGAAATATTAAATTGTAGATTTAGAATTCTGAAATACTGCTGATGAGATATGTACTTTGAGAAGATCCTTATGATTTACGTCATTCTTTGAAGAATTTAGGCAATAATTTAGGTACTCCGTTATTACAATCAGACAATTAAAACAGTTTGACTATAGTTCTAATACTACATCAAAAACGACCATGTTGTTTTCTGAAGAACCACTGTTGGTTGAATTTAAATATACTCTTGTGACAACTAGTAATTCACTAGAGGCAGATTTGTTATCATTATTGATTAGTTTGTCCAATGTTTCAATTGCATTTAGTGTTTAACTCTTTTATGTTTCTGGCTATCTAGAAGATACTAACATTAATAAATGATAATCTACCCAAGCTATTGGCTGCAGAAAACCTATGAGCTTGAAAAAATCCCTCCATTATTGGGAGACCTTTGCATAGCCAGTTCACCAGGAAACAAATTATAGCATTATCAGAAAATATTTTTTAAAGAACATCTTAAATTAATATTCTACTTCAATAAAATTTATCCCGGGCAAACAACCTCAAAGTGCGTGAAGACCAAAGATCCTGCTCCTCGTTCCTTAAAGAGACAGCACACTCAGACCCCAATCTGAGCTTAAAGGTGCAAAGCGGTTCTCAAAAAGATGATTTTTGGACTGTGGTATGAAATTAGATCTTGGGGGAGTTCACATTTTTTACTTGTTAAATTAGAGGGAATCTCTGTAGAAGTGGAAAAAGACACATGATTCACTCTTGATCTGGCATATGTTAAGAAAAATGGCTTATATGCTGAGTTACCTTTTATAAATTCATTCTCTTACTCAATAGCAATCTTTCGAGAAGAAAGCTCCTGCTCAGGATTATAAAGAGCATCCCAGACTATATAAGAGTAAACCCAATCTTTGTTATTTCTTTCCCCATTATCTTTTGCAAAAGACACCTGTTTCAAATCTATTGTAGCAACCCTTTTTCAATAACTGCAGCTAGAAAAGATGTACAACAAGTGGGTGATATTTAATGGTCTCAATCATGTGCATCTGTTTTTCATTCTTGCAATATTCAAATAGACCCACGTAAGAAAATGATTGTTGGTTGAGTTTGATGTTAACCCTGGGCGTGCACCAACCATCATCCCTATCAGAGCGGACCAAAAAAGTTACCAAATTAACCTTTGCTTGACCCTCTGGTATATTGGCACAAAAGCAATCAGTCTCACCTTAGAGGCAATGTATAAAATATTTATGCAGCACAGGAACCGTATTAAAGTGAAAGTACAACACAAGAAAAATCCCAAACCAATTCAGAAAAAAGCATTTGCAATGCAATGGTTCTTGCATTACTGAAGTTTGAACTATTGGTGTTGCTAATAATAATGCAAAGCCAATAGCTCAAACTTTTAGTATTGCGAGAGCTATTGCATTACAAAGCAATCGCGGCCCTCAGGCTTTAGCTTTAAACAATTTAAGCCAAAGTGTGAGTGCAGCGATTGCGGAAAAAGTAAAGAAATTGAAAAGCATTTGTTTTTCTATTTATTTACTTTTTAAGCAATCGGGCACCTACGTTTTAGCTTAAGATGTTTAAAGCTAAAGCACAGGTGCTGCAATTGTAACAAAAGTAAGCAAATAGAAAGAAATGGCAGCCACACATTTTTTTCGATTTATTTACTTTTATTACAATGGCGGCACCCACTTTAGCTTTAAACATCTTAAGCTAAAGCACAGGTGTCGCGATTGCTTAAAAAGTAAAGAAATAGAAAACAAATGCTTTCGGTTGCCGCCATTGTAAGCAAAGGACATAAGCAGAAAAAAAAGGCATGCAGCGTTGAGTGCAGCAATTAACAAAATAAAAGCGTGGCCGCCATTATTGGAGCTGAGGTGTGCCACACTTGTTAAATTAATACATTTAAAAAATAAGCATTGCAGCCTCAAGCACTATTTTCTTAAAGGGTTTTCTCTTGCCTGCTTTTGCAGGGAGGAGATAACCATTTAAGAAAATAATACTCAAGGCTGTAATTAAAACACCTATATTAACAGTATATGTAAAAGAGGGTGTCCTCATGGGAGGTTACAAGAAAAAAAACGAGGTGCTAAAGAGGGACTACTAAGCCTACTGACCAATGAAAAGCTACCATTTACAAAGGACAGTGACAGAAGCCAATTAAAAAGATGGGTGGAACGTGGGCAGAGCTTAATGCCCACATCCTGAATACAGCATGTCGCGAAAAGACAGCGCGAGTGTTGCCTAGCCGAGACCTAAAAATAGAGTACATTTTAATTAATTATTTGACACCAAAATGCCCCCCAAAAATCCAATTTGTAGAACCAGAGTAATGATTTGATTTTTTTACAGTTTAAGGTCTAAACTAGTACATAAATGATCAATGTGCAACAAGTGCAAAACGCTGCTGCCAGGCTTTTGACGGACCTCCCCAGGCGGCAGTCAGCCCGACCCGCGCTGAAGGCGCTCCACTGGCTCCCTGTGAGAGAGAGGGTGAAGTTTAAAGCACTCTGCATGGCCCATAAAATCTTGCAGGGGAAAGGGCCACCTATCCTACGGAGTATGGTTCAATCTTACAAGGCCCCTCGCGCCCTCCGCTCAGATCACCAACATCTTTTGCAAGTCGCAAGAGTAAGAAAAGCCAGGACTGGTGGTAGAAGATTCTCCGTCAACGTGGCAGCATTATGGAATTCCCTTCCGCCTGCCCTGCGCTCTGAAACTGGTACCTTGCGATTTCGCAGACTCCTAAAGACCCATCTGTTCCCTGCTTAACGCTTTCTCTGCTACGGTGTGTATTCTGGACGAGCGCTGGGATGCCCAAGGGTAACCACGCGCTATACAAGACTCAATAATAATAATAATAATAATGTGCCAACCACAGACTTCTAGTCTTGTGAGACTGGGTCAAAATTAAATAAATGGCTGACTGCCATAAAGCACAAGTCGAATGTAAAAAGTGGATTTGGCCTGGCTGACGCTTATCTTTGGACTTAGAAGAAATTCCAACAAAAGGTCTCTGAGAAGGTAGAAGCTCAGTGCACCAAGATTGTAGGGTTGTCTGAGAAAGAGTCTTTGTCATCAGGGAGCCGCTGGACAAAGTTGCGGTTCAGATTTTAATGTTTTTTTTTGGAAGTCAACAATCTGTAGTGGGATTAGGCTGGAGGCTGGAGGCTGGAGGCTGGAGGCTGTTCAACAATCCTTTCTACAAAGGATTGCTGAACAGGATTTGCTGCTGAAGAGAAAACGTAGTGGGAGCTGCAACAAAATCAGGCCATCTGGCGATGCACCTTAGGTAGAGTCCCTAGGTTTGGATTCTGGCTATTTCGGCACCTTTGCCACCACTTCCAAGGGTCCTGGACTGAAGGGGCATCATTTGGAGTGTCAGGTCTCCATCAGGCTGTGTCCATGTATGAGTTCAAGATCATTGGAGCCTTTCTGTCCCTGAAGCTGTGATCAGGAGCCCAGACAACTAACCCTTGGAGTCACAACGGTAGTTGTGCAGCAGGGCAGGCCTCTGAGGGCTCAGGCAGGTTTCAGGCAGCAGCACAGTCCTCCCAGCTGCTGCAAAGTTTTCTTTTGAAGTACAGAGCAGCAGAGAGTCCTCTGAGAGTTCATCAGCAGGTCAAGAAAGTAACCTGAAGAGTTGGTCTGAGGGTCTTATATTTATACCTGGTGCCTTCTTTGATGAAGAAAAAGCTTCTGGGGAATTCCCTGTGAAGTGCTTGGAATTTCTTGCGCCCCTGCCCTGGCTCCAGGCTGGCTTGCATGAGTAATAGTGTGGTTACAAGTCCTTTATGTGAAGGCAGAGCATAGCCGACTGAGTTGCAAGTGGAGCTGTGCCCAGCTCCGCCATCCCCTTCCTTCCAGTGATGGCCCATCCAGTCACACCGAATCCCTCTATTGTTTTGTTGCCTTGGAAAAATATACAAAGTGCAATTGCCAACTACACCCAGTCATTTGACCCATGACCAGGCTGCAGGTTGCAAATAATTATATCAGGAAAATGCCAGCTTTCTAAAAGTGACATTTTCAATATTATAATTCAAAATCCGAGTTTATCATTAAATAGGTTTTTAAACTGCAATTTCTCAGACAAAAAACATGAAATCTTCACCTATTCCAAGTCAAGGGTTAGCACTTATTACATGTAATACGTCAACCCAATGTTATCCAATTTGAGATGTAGGCCTCACAGTGGTGAAAAACAAATTTAGTAGTTTTTCATTGCCAGGACATGTAAAACCTAAAGGTACAACCATTTAATTACAATGCACTATGCCCTATGGGCTACATAGGGCCTACACTAGCGGTGACTACATGTAAGTTTATAGTTTAAAGCTTGGCATGGGGGTTATATTGCTAAGTTGAATTGCCACTTTAAAACTGCATGCAGACTGCAGTGGCAGGCCAGGGACATGTTTTAAGGAGCTGCTTAAGTGGGTGGTACCATAGGTTCTTCAGGCCCAATAGCAGCATTTCATTTACAGACCCTGACCCTTGATATATGGTATACCACTTTACTTGGGCCTTATAAGTAAATCTAGTCAGTTGTAAGCCAGTTGAGCATGCTTTAGGGTGTCAGCACAAGCACGTTAGCGTGATAAAGTGCACAGAGTCCTAAAGCCAACAAAAACAAATTCTGGAAAAATAGCAGAGTGAAGGCAAAATGTTTGGTGGAGGACCACCCTCTGGCTGATAGGTCTAACAATCAACACATTATGCAGGTGTTTTTTAGTTTTCAGCCCATGCTTCATAAACCTTTTTTACTTTGAGGGCAACTATTTTTTAAGATTATTTTTATTAGGGTTTTCAATTGAGAACAAAGATAGTATTACAATAACAATCAAGTAAGCAAGACAAAACTAAATGTCTACGCATAAACATAATAGTGAGAAATGTGCATAAGGCGAAAGAGATAAGGCGAGGCATATGTCTAAACGGCACAGGTCTAGATGTCCAGCGAGGGGAGCGGTAAAATACTGCCTGCCTTTTAGATTTCCCGAAACGTTAATAACTCCTCCCAACAGTAAAGTGCGATGTGAGGTAGAAGGGGTTGTAACTGAGGCTGCAGAGATTTTTTGAATAAGTATTACCATGAAGGTTGGGGGGTGCAAGATTCGGCACACCCCATCGCGCTTGCCGGGACGCGGGTTATGTGAGGTTCCGGGTGCCGTCGTGTTTGGGCTCCAGCTATGGTAGCCGGGTAGCTTGCAAAATGTGTGTTTCTACAGTGAGTCAGTAACCCCCTACTTGCAGTCGCAGATTAGTGCAGCCAGCCTTGGGTCTAGTCTCCTGGCAGGGTGGATGAGGGGAGCTGGTGGGCAGATGGGGCGATTGAAGGATCTAGATAGTGGGAAGGAGGAGATACAGGCTGATTATAAGAAGAGCATAGGACGTCTCAGAGGTGCAAGTGAGCGTCGGGGAAACTGGAAATCATTTGGCTAGGGCACATTAAGAACATATTGACACAGACAGGACGTGAAGGCTTTTGGCATAATCAAAATTCCGTTAATTAAGTGTAAAGATGGTCGACATGAAGTAGAAAGTCACAGGCCTGAGGTGGACTATACCAAAAGCAAATTTAGGCTCCAGTATTCAAATATGTAGAACGAAAAGTTGATGTTGATCTCGACCCTTATCTGTATAATATAACCTCTAACAATTTGTTCCCCTATATGTGAAGTTTCGACTGGACAACCACTAAGAGCATTTATGAAACGTGTATTTGTAATAGGTCACCTACAGACGATATTTGTTATTCATAAGGTGTATGCAGGGTAGTAAGGGAAAGTCTTCTGACTTTTGGTAGCACAGCTAATTTGAAAGGTAATCCACTAAATAAGGCTCTCACATCTCCTTTGATCAGAACCCAGTGGTTGTGATAAACCGAGCACTGCGAAATTATCAGTTTCTCCGCCTTAAATTCCAAGCAGGTATGCTCCCCACACTATGTTAAATAGATTTATTTTAAGTGACCTATTTATATTCCATAGTTACCTCCGTCTAAATTTATCATAGCATGCGGTGAAACTAAAATGAGAATATGTATTTTTAATCCGCATAAATCTTTTCATATTACTATTATGCTATTTACCAATTCATTGAAATGCCCTCGGGTCCTACAAAGGAATATGCTTTTTCACGTTTGAAAGTGCCTTTTTGTTTTCTTGCCATAGTAAAGGCTCTTACTGTTAACTGTTTTATTTCATTCAGTATCTCCGTACTGGCATAAAATGGATGTGCAAAAGAATGAAATAGAGATAAGCGAAGGTTTATTTTCTATGTTTTTGTTACTTGTATAGCAGTCACGATGTGACCCTGAACCGAAAGCGGGAAATGCATTCCTGTATAACTACAAAACTGCTGTGTCATATTTCAGTTAGAGAAACTCTACTTATTGAATCACCTTACTGCATGCAACCATTTATATTTAGCCTTTTCGAGTAAATGTTTAAAATAATGGAACACATTTTCGAAATGCAAGGAAAGTGATTTTTAATGTCTTTATATATGTTGAAGTTCAGCCGCCACCTTCCATTTTCATGGCTAGTGCTTAATTTGTGTTAGTGATTGCAGACGGTGAGCATCGGCACTCATTTTTGTGGGGCAGGTACTTAGGGGCAGATTTATGTTAACTGGCGCATCCCCAGGGATGCGCCAGTTAACATGCGCCACAGTGCACCACAGCTCCGCCAGCCATGGTGCGCCGCATTTATAATGCGGTGCACCATGGTGCAAAAACGGCACAGGTGCGTGACGCATCTGTGCCGGAAATGTGGCGCATTGCTGGAGTTGCGCCGCAAGCGCGACGCAGCTCCAGCAAGGCTCGGGGGTGCCCCATTTTAACAATGCTGCGTCAAGACCTACGCCTGCTTCAAGCAGGCGCAGGCTTTTGACGCAGCATTGGCTTAAAAGTGACTGAGTAAAATCTCATAGATTTCACTCAGCCACTTTTGCGAGGCGCACCTGCCCCGGAACGCCCACCCTGCGCCGGAACGCCCACAAGCGGCGCAGGGCTTTACAACGTGACACATCTGCCTAGATGCGTCACGTTGTAAATCGTTCGTAGGGATGCGCCACTTTTACGCCGCCTTGCGTGACGCAACAGCGGCGTAAACGTGGCGCAAGGGCCTCATAAATCTGCCCCTTATTTTCCATCACGAGCTCATGATGACTGAAAACAAAAAACGAAAACAGAGAAGGGAGAAAGCTGGAAGAGAAAAGCGGGTAAGCAGGTATAAAAAGAACGCAAGGGAAAGAAAACCTTGCAGGTCTGAGATAAAGGTATAGAAAATGTAGGGTTGTGGAAAAAAGAAAGATGAAAGAGGTGGAATAAAGACAATGCACATTGGCATTTTCCAACCACAGCGTTCTGCCGCACTGACTGCGAGCGCTTAAGAAAATCTTTGGGCACCTACACTTATGTTTTTTTCCAAAATGAGTTTTGCAAGACTACCATCTTTGGTGTCAGGCAGAAATTACATTCTCCAAGGAAAAATACAGACAACGCGATATCCGGCTTGCAAATTGAAACCACTCAGAGTTCTCTGCAAGCCAACATAAGGAGTGGCAATTCAGACCAACTTCACTGTGAATAAAAATGAAATATGTCTGCCCCTGGAACTTATCAAACTTTCTTTACTTTAGACAACCTTTTGAGTCACCTGGGCTTTAAAAGCAGGAGCGCTCTGGGTAAGGATCACACCCACACCAGAAAGTATGCAATCAAACCACTGGAGGCAAGACATTTGGTCCTAGAGTTTATCAGTCCTACAAGATGGCATCTAAGTCAAGAGTCTCTGCATCTAATCACTACCTAAGGAAGGTTGAAACCAGATGGTTCCATCCAAATTCACAGGTCCAAACTGTAGTGAACTAAAGCAAAAGCCAGAGTCTCTGGGATTGCCTCCTGGAGCATCCAACTATTCCAGTACCTGAGATGATAAATCATCAAGTCCACAACAGTGTTATCGAGTCCCACTTAAAGGTCAGGTGAGAAAAATATGAAATGTATGCTGAATTGACTCTATTGAACCAGATCAACATTTTGGGGCACATGCATCAAGCATTTTTGGAGTCGCAAACGGTGCGATTCCTTAAAATCGGCCGTTTGCGATTCCAAAAATGCTTTTTGGAATGCATCAAGCATTTTTAGAAATCGCACATTTTTGCGATTTCTAAAAATGCGATTGCTTTTAAGAAATCGCAAATTTGCGATTTCTTAAAAGCAATGCATGATTACTTTTATAATTGCGAATTCGCAATTAGGGTGTCAAATTTACCGAGTGGTTGAACCACTCGGTAAATTTGCATAAAGTGTTAAAAACGCTGCAAAAGCATTTTTTACACATTCATGTTACGGACACACATGTCCTTAGGACATGTGTGTGTGCGACATGATTCGAAAACAACATTTCATGGGTGCAGGGGGGGTCATTTGAACCCCCCTCTCCACCCTTGAAATGCAATCAGGATTCGCAATTCCCATTCATTCCTATGGGCATTTTAGCCCATAGGAATGAATGGGAATTGCGAATTCGCACTTTGCTAATCGCATAATATTTGAGAATCGGTAAAAATTGCGATTTTTACCGATTCTCAAATATTTTGAGAAAATGTACATGCATCCCATTTTGCATTTCCTAATTTGCGATTCCCTAAAAATCGCAAATTAGGAAGTGCAAAATGAAACAATGATGCATGTGCCCCTTTATGTCATTCACAAGCATCCCTGCACCATTAATGCATAAGTACCCACTTCTTATGTCTCCCTGTATTTTTATAGTAGTATTCAGTTTAGCTAACTGAGTTTTGCTTTAAATGTCAATTAATAAAAAAGGATTGCATGATGAATACTTGCACTATAAATTTTAAGACAGATCTAGACATCATGAAACAAAAAAACCTTACAAACATGGTGTTGGTGATTGCTTGCGATGTGTGGTTAGATAAACAGATCAGTTTTTATTCTTTGATTGAGGTGGCACTTTCAGTCGGTTATTGTTTCCAGAATTGTTTATTTTCTCTTTTTAGCAGTTTAAAAACTCTTATTTTTGAGCATGAACATGTTACCAGGGGGTTGCGCCAGAGACAGATTTTGTCTGAGAGTTCTTACATGAGTCTTAGCTAAATAATCCATACATTTTTTGTACGTTAGGATTAGGGTCTGTTTGGGACTTTGGAAGGTAGGCTGCCATTTGACTGTGGCCTTTCATCTGTCACCCTAGCTGGACTATTAACCACCATCTTTTGGAATATCAGTCTGCCATGCAGAAAGCTCTCTGCCTTCAGAGGAGTCGCTATTGTGGTGGCTACTTGGAGGGCACTGAAAGTTTGATAAGTCACCACCTTCTTGCAGGATGGGAATTTTTTTGAAAAACAAAAATTAGATTACCCTAACGCTCTGGAAGTTTTCTACCAGGGTTTGAAGGTCGTTTTTCTATTTTTCTGTTTGGCATCCTGGAAGGATCTGAACAAACAAAAAAAGTACATCAGGATGTCCAATCTAAATGGGGCAGATGGTCTGATGTGTTCAGTATAGAGCTTTCACCAGCAGAGTCAATGAGGACACCATCATCAGAAAAAGAGGGTCTTCCAGCCCAAAATAGGGGGTGGGTTGTCAAGTTGGTGTACAGGGTACTCAAACAGACACGTTTGTGGCTCTGTACCCTGTTCACCAATCTCTAGATCAGCCCATTAGTAAATATAGCCTCCTTTCCTCAACAGTGATGTAATCAACGATGTCATTTAAAATATCATGAGTGAGGTCATAAGCAGCACATGGTGGAGGCACAATTTATAGTTAACTCAGTAGATAGCAACAAGTGAATTTCAGTGTTTTTTCTGGTTTCTACAGTAGTTTTCGTCTAATTTCAATACCTAACTGTAATGTCACTCTAACCTTTGTTTTTTTAAATACACATCTAGTTTTTTTTAATGTAAGCTAACATCTTATTACCAAATCTAACTATAAAGTCACTTTAACAATTGTTTTTTTCGCCACTGAATTTCTGTTTTTATGTACATAAGGTAAAGTTCATTTACTATAGCTAACTATAATATCACTTTAGCCTTTGTATTTTTCAATGAATTTCAGTTTTTTTCAAATTTTGCACGTAAGGGACGTTCTGTTTACCATACCTAACTATAATGTCACTTTAATATTTGTTTTTTGACCGTGAATTTCAGCTTTTTCATCATATTCAGAAAATGTACTCTCTGTGTACTGCCATTGACTCTGTGCACAGGGGGTTAGCTGAAGGGCCTGAACTCTGGCCAGGCCCTTTGTCAAACTCAGCAAGGGCAGCCATCCCACCAACCTTTGGCCATGCACAGCAGGCAGATAGCCTTAGGTCTGGCATCCAGGTTGGCTCTGAGGCCAACCTCCCACTGCATATGGTATTCAGCCGTGTGCAGTACAGGTTTAGCCACAGGGCCTGGCCTGTGGCCAGGGACTCCATCCAACCCCTCCATGGATGACCAACCCCAACTTGCGCAATGGCCTTCAGATGCATGGCTGTGTTCGACCCCGAACAGATGGCCATTATCCACTGAACTCACATAATTTTTTATTTTTTAAATGTGTTTCCAGGTACTACAGTACTCCCAAGATACCAATGTTCAAGCTCCAGCCTACTCATAGAGGCATATAATGCAAGCTTCTTCGGAGAAACTTGCACAGTAGTGCGGTACATGAGATGAAGCTTGAGCAGCAGCACTAGCGGATATATCTCTGTACTTTATGGGAGGGCCACACTAGGTCATGTGGCATGACATTTCTTTTTATTTTGAACCCTGGACAGAATGCCCTAGGGTACCCCCACAATTATCAGGTGGTCATAGTGTTCCTACCCTGCCCCTATTTTTCTATGGGCTGTGGACAGCCAATCAGATCATTAGGTAACACCAGGTGATTACTAGTCCTGCAGTACTGAAAGGGCCAAAAGGAGAAAACCCTCCCTCAGCAAATCAGAGTGCCTTATTTGTTTAGTTTATGGTACCAAAAGACTCCAGCAGGAGTCCCACAGGACCAACAATCCAGACATATCTAACTTGTTTACCCCTTTCAGACCACCCGAGCACCCCTTTATATGTGAATTTATCAGAAACAGCTGAATGGATTTACATAAAATCCCAAAAAGCGAGCTTTCCGAGTAAAGTTCTAACTTGTTGTCAAATTGGTGTAATTAGTTTAGCCTTTTTTGTGTATCGTAAAGCAAGTGTCCTATCGGAATTAACATGGGAAATCAACATTTTGGAAACTTCTTTTTCTTGTGCCCCCACTTTACTAATCATTGCAAAACTTTCCAAGAAGGAGCTAAAGTGGAAAGATTGTTTTGACAAGTTTCTTGAGGATTTGCCAAACGGCACCAAAGATATTAGCAAAGCATAAAATGGTCATCTTAAGTAAAGTCTGACTAAACTATAAATAACTACACACTTCCGCAAAGAGTGAGTCTTGTCACAAAGTTTATTAGTTTATTCACAGGTCAATTTCTTTCGTAGCTTACTTTGATGGATGCGCTCTCCCCCCTGCCCTCTGGTGGACACATGGACTTTTTAACAGACCAGTGTTATGATGAACTTTTTTATTTTTACCTCTTGACTAGGTTAACAAAATGATCAATCATCTTCATATTTATCACTATTATTAACAATCTGTTAAGTTTTATTGTGTTTTCTCCCATCTTAACCCATGACATTTTCGTAGTTCAAAATAAATATTTGTTTGCTTGTCTTACTTTAGGTTTTATCTGGTCTCTTGGTATTTCAATTCAAAACTATATTGTGTCATATAGCACTGCTGGCAAGCTTACTCCTAATACTCAGACCCCACCACCTAAGGGAGGCGCAAGACTTTCTTTAACCCGTATCTGAATAGATGGCAACAGAATGTTGAGAAAGCTCTGCCAAATTACTCTTCCACCTTTGCTTTCCCATTGACATCCTCACTTTCTGAAATCTATTCCAGCTCCACTTACACTCAGAGATGAGATCCCATCATGCCCTCCCAATCCTGTAGAAAAAGGCTACAGAAAAAAAGATCCTTGCAGGGGTAATTTTAACGGCAATTTGACCATATTCAAGTACAAAGCATCAGGATTTTAGCAGAATTAAAATAAAAGAATAATAAGTTAAAGCACGGAACATTTCAGGTAAATATTTCTTTTACCCAGTAATGCTCCCTTCTTTGAATATAAATTATGTTACTCACCTTGATAAGGGAGAAAACATGTTTTCCCTATACTCAAGAAGGAGGGCCACCTTATCCCAAGGAACTTGTTATAGTATATATTACTGACTGGGGTACACTACATGCATTCCCCTAAGTAAAAGAGTATGAGCCCCCAACTGTGTTGTCGATATTTTTTTGAGCTATTTCACCGGGCTATTTAAAAATACTTTAATCTTAGGGACCAGCCATCAATACATTTTGTATCGAAACATATTATGTCTGAAGCCCCTTGAAATACAAATGAATATTGTGACCTTGACTTTATACAAGCCTATCCTAATTTACACAGAAGAAATGACATCTGTAAAGTTCCTGTTGCAGATATGAAACCTTTATTTCCATCTTATGCTTCTCCTTGACCTGAAATAGGATGGCTAGGGACAAACATTTCTTTGTCAACTAATATATGTAGGGATTCTGATCACAACCCTTCGTGACCTTTCCCTTTTTTGCTTCAACTTGTCTCAAGCGGTTTCATTTTGCCATACTACTAATTGAACTGATACATTTTCGAAGGGTAACTTACACTGGCATAAACAGTTGTCGACTATAACTGGTTATTCGTGCACATTTTAAACCAATTACAAAAGCAAAAAAAAGACTTCTGAAGTGATCAGGCATGTAAACATTTTCTTGCAAGTGTTCCTATGGAAAGGATTTCCATGGAAGCCGAAGTATGAACGTTTTTCTTATGGATAATTTTGCAAACAGTTTTCCTCTAAACCCAGATTTGCATATGTTTTTCTCATGACTTCACTTCTGTAAATAGATTGCCCTTGTTTTGAACTCACAATCAAGGAAGCGGGTTTTCAGTGAAAATGGAGATTCTTCATTACTTTAACAAACTTTACGAAAACTGGGTGGATGGGGGAGAAAATGTTTTTGCAATTTTCAATTTTTGGCAAACTTTAAGTATTGAGGAAGTTTTCTGGTAGCATTCAGTTTTAACAAAAAAATAATAAGTATAGGTATAGGAACTACAGCCCAGTTTTATACCTATCCTTCATAGTGTGTAGTCATTAGATTCGCCTTTGTGAGCATGTGCTATGGTATGCTCTTTTGCCTGCGAGACTCTTGGTTTTATAATGAGATTGGAACCATGGGCACACAAACCAAACACAGATTAATTAACTTTAATTAGGGTCTATTCACTGGCCCTCCACTGATTGTGCTGTGATTCAGATACTATTTGCTCTTTTTAAAAAGGCACTATGACGCGGTCACTGCTGGCTATTTCATTTTTCTTTTACCTTCCCCACCCACCCCATCTTGTTTCCCTCCAACATGTCCTATCCTGTTTCCTTCCTGATTTCTTCTCACCCTCCACCTTCCCCATCCTGTTTCTTCACGCGCTGTCCCTGCTTCTTCCCCCCTACACCCTCATTCCTGTCTGTTTTTCTTCTTACGTTGCGAGAAGTAAAAAAAGCTATGAAGCATCCAGTGCTAGACACTTCATATAACTTTTTTTAAACTGCCCCTTGCCCATACCCACTCACCCCCTGGTTATACAACCACCTGTCCCCTCCATCACCCACCAACTTGCCAAAGCCTATAGCTTTCCCATCGGCAAGACCTATTGGCTTTGTCAATGCTTGTTTTAGATCAAAGCCTACCGGCCAGCGCAGCCAAAACCTTACCTAAGTATGCATTCTGCCCAATCCCTACATCAGCTTTGTGTTCTGTCACTCACATTTGTTCCTTTTCTATTCACTGGCCTCACTCGTTTTCACCTTTCCATCTAGGCTTTGTCCCATCCATGCAGCAAAGTCTGTTTCCCATCTCTATGATTGTCTCTTTTCATGTTTCCTCCAAAGTCAGCTTTTCGGGAGCTATTTTTTTTGTTTTAGGTTTTTATGTTTTAGGTCTCGCCTAGGCAGTGCTTGAGCTGTCTCTTCAAGGCATGCTGTATTCAGGATATGGGCATTATGCTCTGCCCATGTGCCGCCCATCTTCATAATTGGCTCCTCTTCCTGACCTTTATAATTGATGCCTTTTGATTTGTCAATAGGCTTAGTAGTCCCTCCTTAGTACCTCCCTCTCTCCTGTTGTTACCTTCATGAAGGACAGCCCTTCTTACATGTGTCCTTAATCTGTAGCATACATTAGCAGTTAGGGAGAACTATTTACCTAATGTCTTGCAATAGCAGGCATGGCATGCTGTTCGAGCCCCTAGCAATGTTGGAGGCTTCTTTATATCCAGAGCACCGCAAGTTAGCATGATGTCTACCTCCCCTGGATTTTAAATCATGTTTTTTTTTACTTTCACCACGCCATGCATGCTTTCACTTTCACAATGATGGCCTCCATCACTGTAGTGTTCTTATTCAGAGACCCCCCTTTTCACACTGTTGTTGCTTGCTTATTTTTTTCTCCTCCTAAAAACATGGGACTCACTCTGGTAACTGTCACTTCTCCCCACAATTTTTGACTCTTATCCCGTCTGCTGCCTGTCTTGTTTAGTCTCTCTCTTTTCACACAGATCGCTCTGTAATCGAATTGTGTGTTTCTCTCCCAACACAGCTCCTTTCAATGCTGTGATGCGATGTGTTATTTACATTTGTTCCAAACATATAGTAAACTGGGCAAATGTATTGTATGTATTTCTTTAAAAGTAATGATCCAGAGTGACCGTTTGGTGAGATAATTTGAGCAGACGTGGCTAATCACTTCATTGGCCCTTCATTTTTTTTGAAGAAGGGTGCAACAACCCAAGAATGGATTTTCTTGTCGGAGACAATGATATTGATAATATAAAATATCTAATGATCTCACTCTTCTCTGACCCTTTCTCGATTCTCTGACTTACTTTCTCTTCGTAACCTTCATGCACATTTCATCTTTGTCTCCTTACTTACCTCTGCCCTCCTTGTCTCAATTTCACCTCTTCTTTCTCGCCTCCTTCCTCCTCCTTTTTCCTCATTACCATCTTCGGTCTCTCCTGCCATTTTCACCTATTTCCCTCTCCTGCTAAGGATGAAAGTCCAGCGTGTAAGGTACACACCAGCTCCTCATTGATTATTTCCCCGCAAAGTTCACCCACTTGACTTTTCGTGCTATGGCCTGAGAAAAATACACCACGAAAATATAAACTCTAAATTCCCCCGCGAGAAATGCTCATTGTTGTAAGATAAAAATAATTCTTACGGGGTAACCCAGTATCCCTAAGAACCTGGGCAATACAATAGTAATATCAACAGTGGTTCTTTCGGGTTTCTGAAAAATTGCTTTAAATCATCCGTATGCTTTCCGCAATAAACAAGATATAATTTCAAAAGTATGCTACATTAGTCACCTTTAAAGTGCAACACCAAACAATATAAGAAGGGTCAACATGATTTTTAATGAAACAATTATTCTTCTGCTTTTTAGTTTTTCAACTGACGCCTTCCGTTAGAACAACAAGAGCAGAAATTTTTACTTTTTCTTAAAATACAAAATACGGCGCAACAATTCAATTCAATATAAGAAGTGACTGACTATATGTCACACTCAGTCACTTCTTATATTGAATTGAATTGTTGCGTTGCACTTTAAAGGTGACTAATGTAGCATACTTTTGAAATTATATCTTGTTTATTGCGGAAAGCATACGGATGATTTAAAGCAATTTTTCAGAAACCCGAAAGAACCACTGTTGATATTACCATTGTTGTAAGATAGCATCAAAAAGCTCCCCTTATATCTACTTGTTAGAGTAACCTCCCTTGAATCCTAATGGGATGCCCTGTGGATAAGTTATTTTAACCTCCCATTCCCTTGATAAAAGCCATTCAGCCCCCTAAGAAAGTATTTCCCCTATGCCAATATGTGTGTTGAGATACCAGTAATATTGTATTGAAATCGCTTATCTAATATTTCATGCTTGTGCTATTGTAGTTTGCCTCCGTCTGGACGTAACTTTAATTCCACAATGCACCCCAACTGAAAATGCTTTGCCCTTATAAAGGATTGTTTATAAGATGTCTGGCTTTGCCAATAATGCACATCCTCAAGGATCCTTTCCTTTCCAGTTCCGACTGTTCGTCAGCCTGCCTTCAGTGCAGCTCCTGAGTCACAGACACCTACTGTGCCTGCCATGATTCCCCATACTACAGCCTTGCTTCAATCTACAATTTTTCAAAGTTCTATTCTTCTTCTCCATTATTCATCACACCTTGTGCACCCCCACTTTTTCACAACACAAATTCAGTTTCTGCTTTTGAAATTGGTGATCATTCCCATATCCTGATGGTGACCTGCCATTCGCATATGAGAGGAAACCCTGTTGATGACTTCAGTGACCTAGTTTAGAGATTTTTGTGTGTAGTCCACTTAAGCATCAACACTGCACCACCTGAGCCTCAGAGCAGTATCACCCCAGCACAGCACCAACGCAGCATCACTTAACACCACCTGAGCATCACCTAAGCACCAGCGCAGCTCCACATAACACAATTAAACTCCACAGAATAACACTCCTTGGTGCAACATAATTAAAGTCCACATATTTACACTCAAATCAATACAATATAAATACACCCCACCTAAATGCAGTCTATACCACATACCAGCAAACCACATAAATGAGTTCACAGCATAAAACATATTTTAAAGAAGCAACATTTCTCTCAACGCCACACAGTTACAAACCACATAATTCCACACCACCCTACATATTTCAACTGCACAACACAATTCCATAACACACCACATACCGCCAATACATACCACAAATTCCTACATCATGTAACAAAATTTAACAACACAACACATAATTCAAGGCCACAATATGCCACTACACAACACACAATACATCTTCAAATAATTAACTTCAAAACACAAAATCACACTCTACATAATTCCAATACACTACTGTTAATACAATTTAATTACTATACATATAATTCAAAATCATATTATACCACGTATTTCCCACTACACATCTCAAACTGGCATTTCCACCAACCCTATCATCTCTTCCCACACACTCACAGCACCTCTGTTCTCTCCCTCACACTGCCACTACCCCTCTCATCTCACAATTCCACTACCCCCTCTCGTCCCTCCCTCTCACCCTGTATCTCCTCTCTATACTGCCTGATCACACACACTACCTTCCTATATCACCTCCTTCTGTGTAAAAGTCCACCTCTTGCCCGCATCCTCTGGGTGCCACACCTACTCATCCCTCTCTCTCTCTCTCGTATGCTGTCTCTTACACCTCTCTCAATCTCTCACACACTCTTCCGCCCACTCTAATATTATTCAAGCACAATTTCCATTTTGTGCCTTATAAACATTTTCGTCCCGCAAACCCACGCTCTCCGCGTCCTCTTCTTAAAACCGCTTCTGCATACACAGGCGCTCCCTATTTCTGCATTTATGGACTGCTCTACCCTTCATTCTCTTTTTCTCACAAACTGTTTTTGCTCCTCTATCTAGACTTCATTTACCACTTCGTGCACAACTACCTATCCCTCTCTTTCTTTCTTCCCATCGATTCTATGCACCTCTCACGCCTAATTATTCACCATATCACATAATTCCGGAACATAAAAACACTAGACAAACACAATTTCACCCCACACTATTCCACAACTAACAGTTCCAATTCAACCCACATAATTCCACTACAAAACACATAGATGAAAGCCATTGTCATTCACAATACCAATAGCTCTAACTCTCGCAAATGCGTGACCTATTGCGTTTCAAATAGTTGGTTGTGAAGCACTCCATGAGAGTGCATGCTTTTTCCACTTATGTACATCTCTTCCCACCCCTGGCACTCCAAATTGTTTCCTCTCCTGTGTTCCTATGTTTCCCTCCTACACTTCACAGTTTGCCATCAAGGCAATGGCTACAAAAGAAACAAAATACTACCAAAATCACCCAGGAAGATCTTTATACAACGATTAACGGACAAACTGCTGAAATGTCTTCTCATCACATTTGGTTTAGTGGAACGAGAACAATTCCTAGAATTAAAACAGGCCTTTTTTTCAAAAAGGAAGCTTTGAGCCACAACTATTTTTCCTCCTTAGCTATTATACAGCTGCAAAGGACCGCATTATTTGCAAATCCACTGATATAGGCACAGTGCACATTAATCACTTGGCAATAGACTTAAACCAGTAGGAGGTCAACAGACTGTTTGTGCATCACTGTTATCGAACTATCTTCAAGGCAGTTGCTTCTAGTGCAACAACCGTCACCTGTACTGTTGGGAAAGATATTCATTAGGGTGCTCTTGCTTTTTCCCATTATTTTTGGGGTCACAGCCAGCAAAATTGCAATGCCCCAAAGAAAGCTATGACTATTTTAAAGAAAGGGTAAAATGTCAGTTGTCTTTCAGCACTTCCAATGAGTTATGATCCTATGGCATTGGGGCAACACGAGTCAGAAAGACCCATCACAGAATCTCTTAAAGGTGCAGGGAATAAAGAATATCACATGATGTAGTAGAGTGCATTGTGTACTTCTCTCAAATAAAGAAGATGAATAAAAATCATCATAATACACCTCAACAATCAAAAACGCAATAAAGGGTGGAAACTGGATGCACATCCCTAACCTATTACAAAATCTCCAGCTATATCATATTTTGCAGGCTCATGGCTTTATGTAGTAGTCTCAAATCTAGAATAAGATTTACTAAGCTATATCAAGCTCCTGCCCTTATTCCAATATGCCTCAAATTGTCAGCATCTCTCACCTAGCAACCAGTCAGCTTAACTGTCACACCACAATTGCTAGGGTCGTATATATAATTTATATGCATTTAAGGAGCGAGTGGAGTTCTTTTCTACTTGGATTCTACATTTGAAACACAGAATTTTAGAAAATACTTGTTGTAGTTTGTTAGGAAGCACACAGAAGAAAATACACAGCATATTTTTGAATCCACTGGGACAGACCTGGTTGTATGTGATTTCAAACAAAATGATTACATGAAATAGCATTACTGAGAAACCATTTCACCTAAACTGTTTAATGGAAATTTTCAAAATGAATGGCATTTAGCAGTTTATGGAAACCAATTCAGAGAATGTCCTTTCATTCAAAATCGGCTTTGCATGCCTATTTGCTAAGGTGTAAATACATTGGTTGCAGATCTTACATTCAGTTTTGTTGGACATATTTATTTCAGTGCTTTTTGTGTTCAATCATTTTATTAAGTTTAAGAAAGGTATATGAATAGTTGAATACATTACAAAGTGATACCAATGATGGAAATCAAGAAGAAACATTACATCATGTAGACCAATGACACAACGTACATATTGTTATATGAAATAGGAGAGAAAAAATGTCAAAGGACCAAAATATCCAATCAAAGTATCACCATA
This sequence comes from Lissotriton vulgaris, assembly GCF_964263255.1. NCBI lineage: Eukaryota > Metazoa > Chordata > Amphibia > Caudata > Salamandridae > Lissotriton > Lissotriton vulgaris. The sequence continues at coordinate 784,617,020 of NC_141696.1, forward strand.
ACAAAAGAAAAGGAAAATGTATAGAGAGAAAGGAAAGAAAGAAAGAAAGAAAGAAAGAAAGAAAGAAAGAAAGAAAGAAAGAAAGAAAGAAAAAGACAAAGCAGAGAAGGGGGGGACGGAAAAGAGAGGAAAGCAAAGGGAAGGCAGGAAGGATCGACAGAGGTGTTACATACATGACTTAACCCTTTCGATGCTCATGACGAGCTCAGCTCGTCATGATGCACAGTTGAGCTGTGCTGATGACGAGCTGAGCTCGTCATGACACCAGCAAAATGGCAATTTTCAGCACAGGGGGGGGAAACGCCTAGCAGCCAAGGTGTTAACTCAACACTTAACTAGACGATACAAACGGATACTGATCCACTAACCCTTTCGAAGCCAAATCCATATATATGATTCCAGGGCTCTTCAGTTGTTACTAGAAATAGAAGGGGTAAGGTGAACCTCATCCACTGAAGAGTGTGCACTTCTTAAAAATGAAACCCAAGCCCACCAAGTATGGTATGATATGGAAAAAAAACTCCCATTCCATAAGACTCACCTCAACAGCTACTGTTAATAAAAGGTCTAAGAATTGTAATTTTAAGGTGCCCAAAGGTAAAGGTATTCGGGAAGCCAAAGGGCCCAACATGGTCATAGGAAAGGAGAGCTGAAAATGAGATTGAAAAATTAACATAAGATGTTTTATGAATTAAATTCCAGTAGGGTTGTAAAAGGGAACATTCATAAAACATGTGTGGAAAATCACCAGCCGCTAGACCACAACTCCAGCAAAGGTCATCATCTTTCAAGTGAAGAGAATGTAAATGTACAGGAGTCCAATGAAGAAGATTGATTGAGAAATATTTAGATTGAATTAAAGAGGTGCCAATTTTATTACAAAGAGAAAGCCTCCCAATCAACTGCCAAGTCTCTGGAAGTATATGATCAATGAGTTCATGATCAAAATGACTCAACCACTTTTGTTGGGTCACAGTAGATAAAGCAAAGGAAGTAGAAGACAAAAATTTATAGATTTTTGAAGCAACATGCCCAGATCTAAGCCATAAAAGAAGCAAAGTAATAGTAGGAGAAACGGGCTCAAGACGTAATTTAGAAAGTGCGACCTTTATTTTTAAGAAAGTACAAAAATCAAGCTTAGTAAGCGAGTATTGTTGAGCTAAGGAGGAGAAGGGTAATGGAGCATTGTTAGAGTCATATAAATGGCGCACCAGCGTAATTCCCTTAGAGGCCCAATAGGTCATTAATGTGGGATCAATGATAATCTTGATCCTAGGATTACTCCACAATGAAGACCACCTCGATTTGTGAATCGGGGTAGACACTTTCCTATCAATGGATCTAACTGCAGCAATGCTGTCTAAGATGATTGTGCGAGAAAACGTAATTGTTAAAGTGGACATAGTTAAGAAGGAAGAAGTTGGCAAGGAACAAGAAAGATCTTGCTCTTTCAACAACCAGGAGGGCGTGTGTCCAGGGGCAGAAGAAAACCATAAAGCGCCTTGAGAAGCAAGAAAAGCTACCTGATACTTCTCCCAATTGGGAAAGTTATAACCACCCATGTCATACGGTTTCCTTGGAAATTTGTATGCACTTCTAGCTCTCTTGTCGTTCCAAAGAAAGATAGACGTCAGGGAGTCAATCTCGTGAAAAAAAGAAGAAGACAATTTCACTGGAAGCATAGAAGATACAAAGTTAATAACAGGAGTAACCATCATTTTTAATGTTTGAAGACGGCCCCACCAAGAAATATGTTTAGGGGACCAAGTACCCAAAAGATGACGTACTTTAATTAGAGTTTGAGCTTCGTTGTAAGCCACTGTGTCATGTAGAGTACTACAAAACCAAATTCCCAAATATTTAAGATGTTTAGATTGCCATTCAATACCAGCCGTACCCATATGAGCTGGAAAACAATATGCATTTAGAGGAAACATTTCCGTTTTATCCCTGTTAAGGGAATAGCCAGACACGCTAGAAAATAGATTGATAGTGTCAGTAATAGCGGGGATGGCCAACTCAATTTCATCGGAAAAGATGAGAACATAATCTGCATAAGCAGCTGTCTTTATACAATGTGGTCCAAAAGTAAACCCCTTAATGTCTGGGTGTAAATCAATTAATATAAGGAGTGGATCAATTGAAAGTAAAAACAAAAGTGGAGACAAGGGACAACCTTGTCGAGGACCTTGACACAATTTAAAAAACTCAGACTTAGCCCCATTGACTCTAATATTCGCTCTGGGTTGGGAATATAAAGACATGTCCATGTTAACAAAAGAGTCACCTAGATTATGTGCACGAAGTACAGCGTGAAGAAAGGGCCAGGAGACCTTATCAAAAGCCTTCTCGACGTCCAAGGCCAAGGCACCTGCAGGAAGATTCAACCGTTTGGCTGTACCCAAGATATGGCAGAAGGTGCGGATATTATCTCTCGCAAGTCTACCTTTAACAAAGCCAGTCTGTGATGGATGAACCAGAGTTGGAATAAAATATTCTAGCCTCTTAGCCAGAATCTTGGCAAAGATCTCAGCTTCCATATTAAGTAAAGAAATAGGGCAACACTTTTTAGGGTCTGAATGATCTTTACCCTCTTTTGGGATCACCACAATAGTGGCATCTGCCCCAGTACCTGAAACCGAACCATCTTGAATAAAAACATCAAAAACAGACTTAAGGCGAGGGACCACAGAGGGAAGGAAAGTTTTATAAAATAAAATAGGAAATCCGTCCGGACCAGGAGCTTTACCGGATCTTGTGGATTTAATGGCATGGATAATTTCCTCATGTGTAATTGAGCACCACAACTTCTCACTATCCACCACAGATACAGTTTGAAGAGGGATTGTTTTCAAGAATACATGGCATTTCTCAAAAGAGGACTGATTAGTGGGGGTATAAAGATTGCTATAGAAGTCATGAAAAACCTAAAGAATTTCCTTAGTCTGAAATTTTTTAACACCAGATCTATCATTAATAGAAGAAATTTGAGAAGATTTAAAGCTAGATTCCTGAAATTTTAAAGTCACTGCTAGAATTTTACCAGCGCAATTCTTCCAAAGTAAACGTTTAGATTTCTGGGCCTGAACACCAATGTGAGCTCTCTTAGTCACAATAGTATTATAAGCATACTTTAAGTTCTTAACGGTTTGCGAAAATTGTTTATCATTAGAGCGGTGAAAAAGAAGTTCATTTTGTTTAATATTATCAGCTAAATCCGAGAGTTCTCTCCTGATATCTGCATTTCTTTTCACCATTATATTAATAATTTGCCCACGAAGCGTACATTTGAATGCATCCCATAAAACTATAGGCGAACTAACCGATCCCTCATTATCAGAAAAGAAATGTTCAATTTCATTGTGCAGAGCCAAAACTTGAGAATCGTCGTGTAGAATTTCTGTATTTAGTTTCCAAGAGTGAGGTTGTGATTTGGAAGTAAGATTCAAGAGAGAAAAGGTAACAGCTGCATGGTTTGAAACAAGAATAGGATGGATATGTGGTGAAGAAGAGGAATGTAGAAGAGACGAGTGAACCAAAAGATAATCAATACGAGAAAAGCTAGAATGGGAGGCAGAAAAGAAAGAAAAATCACTACCAGTCGGATTTTTAAGGCACCAGATATCTTGAAGATTAGCCGAGGAGCACATATTTAACATTTATTTGTGAGCTCTGGAGGGTCGGAAGGAGAAAGCAGAGTTCCTATCCAACAAGGGATCCATTGGAAGATTAAAATCTCCGCCCACTATTAGATTACCTTTATGAGGTGCATGTGCCAATATTTTGGTGATCTCCCGCCAGAAAGAAGGATCATCATTATTTGGTGCATAAATATTTAAGACATAGAGGTCAACCACACCATCAGAGAGTCTAGATAATAACCAACGTCCTTCCGAATCATGTTCCGCCGAAACCGCAGAGAGACCAGAGATTCTAAATATAAGTGTAACCACGCCATTTTTTCCCCAGAGCACCAGAACATACAACATCAAGACCCCAGTCTTTCCTCAACAGCAGAGCCTCTTTATGAGATATTTATGTTTCTTGTAAAAGTACCAAGTCTGAGGATAAAGATTTACAGTAATCAAGACTTTTAGCCCTCTTCACCGGGTGATTCAGCCCCGCACATTAAGGGAAATAATATTCAACCCAGATATAAATATACCTCAAATGAAGTCCGAACAACAATGAAAATAAAAGGAGTAATATACAAACCAAGACAAACAACCAAAGACCACGATAAATACCACAAAAAACAAGCACCAACAGAAGATCCAAGAGAAGTAAGAGAGAGAAAAAAAGGATAGAATAGACGAAAATAGAGGAAAAATAAAAATAAAAGAGGGAATAGAAAGACAAAGGAAAAAGACCCACCAGGGGAGGTCTGAGAGGGACCAAATTCTTACCAGGGGGCACATGAAGGGGCAAGCAAGGGGACCATCAGGAAATACATAGTAATGAAGGTATTGATCCCAGATTGGAAAAACTACAGACAAAAGCGTAAAAGGTGATAAGAAAGAGGAGCCAGTGAGCAATATAATTCATCTTAAAGAGAAAACTAGAAGAGATAGCATCAGCGTAGCAAACGGGTTCTAACAGATAAAGGAGGATCTCAAAAATCCATTTTCAACTAACTAGAGGAAAAAATAAAGCACAATATATATAGTATAATAACAGCATCATGAATGAATATAACAAGTAAAAACATTGCATGTAATTCATAATAAAGAGTAAAATCTATAGCTATATCTGCAGTATATGAGTAAAAGCTACATATCAATTAATCATAAGAAATATTAAGAATGAGTTATTAGGCAAGAACATTGCATATAAACATAGGCAAAAATAATTCAGTACTAAAAAACATCTATTTAAATACAATACCATCTCAACTGAAGAAAACCAATTAATGCGTGTCAATAATCAAGAAATGCAAAGAACACAACAATAATCATTAAGATGCAGTAAGTTACAGACGTTAATATATAAGAAATGAAATTAAAAAAGAAACACAGCTAATAAAACATGAATACATACAGACATAACAACCAGTATGCTCTACACAACAATCGTAAAGAACATATTAGATATAATAGGCAGAACAAAAAACACAAGAGAAAGGGAGGAAAAGAAACGAAACTAGAGAAAAACAGAACACTAGATGAATATAAAATAGGAAGAAGCATTGTACATTTAAGAAAAAATGTCTAAAGACAAGCAAGACATCACTAGAAAGAATCCACCGCCAAGAACCAAAATAAAGCAATCAACAAATATGCTAAGAACAGTATCAGGCAAAACAAAAAATAACCACGACAAACAGTAAAATACAATAGCAGGAAATTTGAAGTATGAAATAAACAGCAATATAGACCGGAAAAATAGAATGGAAGGAAGCAGATCTGAAAAACAAAAATAAATACCAAACAATATGAAATAGAATATCAAATAGAAGGAAACCCAGAGAACAATTAAACAGAGGAAATATATAAACCACCACTGTAGCAAACAACATGTGAGCAAGAAAACTAGGAACATCATCTTATAATCAATAAGAACAGAAACTTTTCATATATAAGTGAGAGCTAATACACAAGCTGAGCATAAGGAGACAAAAAAAAACCTTCATAGAGATAACTTAAACCTCCATAGAAAGAACTTAAGGTCAAGGGACCGAAGGACCAGGAGAGGAGAAGAATCCATCTGAGATTCAGACTGGTTATCCAGAAAGGAGGAGAGATCTGAAGGTTCATCAAAGATTTTTGAACGGCCCTTGAAGGTGATACGAAATTTTGAAGGACCTGCAAAGGAAAAAGGGATATTCATATCTAAGAGAAGTTTCCGCAGATTAAGAAAAACGTTTATTCGAATGACAGTATCTCTGGCAAAGTCTTGCCATATAGCAATCCAATGTCCTTCCCATGTCAATGCCTTGATCTTCCTCATGTGAGCCAAAATTTGCTCTGAGTGTTGATGATGTAGCAGTTTAAAAATTACCGCCCTTGGGTGCGATGAGGACTTGGGTCTGAAAGTAGGAACACGATGTGCCCGTTCAATCTCAAAGTCTTTCTGGAATGAAAGTTGAGGAGTTGCTGGAATCCATTGGTATAAAAAGACTATCATCGATGAGGCCGTTTTTTCCGCGTCCTCAGGCACACCAAAAATCCGCAGGTTGCTTCTACGATTGCGATCCTCTTGTTACGTGAGATCCCTCCGCAACGCCGCCATGGAGCGCTCCATCTGCGGACGAGATCTAGAATGTTGATGCGCAGTGTCTTCCACACCACTAATACGTGTCTCAGCATTCGTAACACGAATAGATAGTGCTTTAAAATCATTTCTGAAAGCTGCTACCTCCACTTGTAATAAATCAGTATTAGTCTTGGTAGATTGCGCAATATCATGTACCACATTTAAACGTGACAAAATAATGTCCAGCATGGTACTATTGTCCTTCTGAGATTACTCTGGTGTAGGAGAAGTGTGTTTAGAACTCTTCAGGGCATCTTTGGAGTCTTTAGCATTAGAAGGGGGACCCATGTTGTCAGCCATAAGATATGACGACCGGGAGAGCCCAATAATAGCACCACACAAACAAAAAACCTGTGCACAAAAAGAACTGATCCAAAGGACCGGAAAACAACAGAAAAAGACAATGGTAGCTGTCCCAGGGGGGGGTTCCGCTTGTTGTTCCAGGCCTTCAATTATCTCAGTGTTAGGAGTAAAGACAAACGTAGGGGCTTTGAGTAAGGTCTTTAAAGAAGGTTTTATTGGAATGTAAGTCTTTTTCTGCATAACAGGATTATCAATCCGGTAGGGGAAATCAGTCTTGCAAAGAGTTCAACAAAATAACGGTAGGGTTTGGGACACATCCGTCGGTAGCTCTGAAAGACCAATGGAAGGAGAGCTTCGGGCCAGTTCTTCTCTCCGTTGCGGCACGGCGTTGTCCGACAGGTCCGCCAACACCCAAAAGCGAAAAGACAGACAAGAAGACTAAGGTTACTGGGACGTCCAATACGTACAACTTGTTAAGGGAGGGGGGTGAAGGAAACCCAGTGCAAGTGAACCCTCTAACGAGGCGCAGTGCTTTCAGTGCTCGTGAGGGGAAGGGCACAAGGGATACAAGGTACACTCCGAGGCGGTAACTATTCAGTAGGGACGCTACTACGTCCAACCCACCCTGCTACCCGACCCCGTACCTTGTCAAGCCACGTTCCTCCCTCGGGACCGTGGCAGGGCGAAGCACCGGAACGTTGGCCTCCTGGCTTCTCGAACACAGCAGGGCTCGTCTGCAGCTCGTCCTCCTTCCTGGTCTCACTCGCGTTGATCCTTCCGGTCCGCAAACAGTCCTCCTCGAGGGAAACGCCGTCCGCCGAGGAAACAGTGCATCCGCTTTTTGACGTTGCTCCGTAGAGAATGGGCGTGGCTGACGTACCCGGCTCGTTCCAATTAAAGGATCCGATTCCCATTTCAGGAGGAGTCCAGTATTCGTCTTTCTTCTCGCTCCACTCGGTCTCGGGCAGCTGTGGGGACAATGTGCAAGGTGAGAGGGGAGCGGCGGACCACCAATCCAGATCACTACGGGGTTCACCCAGCACCCCGTCACATATCTCCCCCCCTGGCATCTCCCGATCGGGGAGAGGAAAGACCCTGGACAAAAAGTCAGCATTCCCATTGTCTTTGCCCTTACGATGCTGAACAGAGAATGAGTAGGGCTGTAGTGACAGGAACCACCTCAACACTCTAGAGTTCTGGCTACTGTTCTGGTGGATCCATCTCAAAGGGGCATGGTCAGTATGTAGGAAAAAATGGGTCCCTTCTAGATAGTATTTTAACTTGTCCACTGCCCACTTGATGGCCAATGCCTCTTTCTCAATCGTGGAATAGTTGCATTCCCGAGGAAACAATTTCCGGCTCACATAGAGTATCGGGTGTTCAATCCCGTCCTCACCCAACTGGGACAACACCGCCCCAATGCCCACATTTGAGGCGTCCGTTGCTAGAATGAAGGGTTTAGTATAGTCAGGGGACAGTAGGACGGGTGAAGTAGTCAATGAGGTTTTCAGGGAATGAAAGTCATTCAGAGCCTCCTGGGATGGCTGCATGAACTTCTTGTTTGTTACTTCTTTCCTAAGGAGATCCGTTAGGGGAGCCGCGGTCTCTGCAAAGTTGGGAATGAACCTACGGTAGTAACCCACCAGTCCTAGGAACGCCCTCATGTCTCTTTTTGTTGCTGGGAAAGGCACCCTCTCTATTGCCCTGATTTTCTCAGTTTGAGGGGCAATGGCCCCGTCTCCCAGAACGTATCCTAGGTAGTTCACTTTGGTGAAGGCTGCCCTCGACTTCTTTGCATTAATATGCAATCCGGCTTCCCGTAAGGCCGACAGTATAGTCTGCAAGTGTCTCAAGTGTTCGTGCCAACTAGTGCTGTATATGACAATGTCATCCAAGTACGCAGAGCTGAAGTTGGTGTAGGGCCGCAGTACTTGGTTCATGAGACGTTGAAACGTCGCTGGTGCCCCATGTAGGCCAAAGGGAAGAACTGTAAATTCAAAGGATCCTTCATCGGTCACAAAGGCGGTCTTCTTCCGATCTTCCTCACGAAGAGGCACCTGCCAATACCCCTTCGTGAGGTCAATGGTAGTGATGTAACGGGCGTCGCCTATCTTTTCCACCAGCTCGTCCACTCTGGGTATCGGGTAAGTGTCGAAGTGTGACACCGAGTTTAGGGCCCTGAAATCCATGCAGAATCTCTTCGTGCCATCCGGTTTGGGGATCATGACGATCGGGGAAGACCAGGGACTCTGGGATGGTCGTATTACTCCCAAGTGAAGCATCTCCGAAACTTCCTTCCGAACGGCTTCTCGTCGTGCGGCTGGAATTCTATAGGGCCGTTGTTTCACTATCTTTCCTGGTACTGTGTCAATCTTATGTTCCACTAGAGAGGTTCTTCCAGGAGTATCCGAAAATACGTCTGAATAGGGGGTCAACACTTCCTGTAACTCTTCTTTCTGTCTTGGGGACAGATCGTTATTCACAACCAACTGTGGTAACGAGGATGGTACAGGGTCTGCGGGTGCGACCACATGACTGTCTTGAGGGGGAACCCCTAACCATTCCTTAAGTAGGTTGATATGGTAAGTTTGTGTTTTCTTCGGAGATATCTGTAGCCTGTAAGTGGTTTGTCCAATGGCTTCAATCACTTGATAAGGTCCTTGCCATTCATTTTTGGAACTGTTGCCTATGGATGGAAGAAGTACCAGAGCCCATTTTCCTACTGCTATCGTACGTAGTTTCTTCCCCTTATCGTAGTTTGTTTTGATTCGCTCTTGTTGCCGGTCGAGCGAAGAATTAGCCAATTCCCTCAGCTTCCCCAGCTTGTTTCGTAGTTGAGTGGTATACTCCAACATTCCTTTCTTCTCCATTGTTTCTTCGGTTTCCCACAGTTCTTTAGTCATTTCCAACAGCGACCGAGGAACTCGTCCATACAGCAATTCAAACGACGAACAGCCTAGACTGCTCTGTTTTTGGGACCTGATCACAAAAAGGGCTAAGGGTAGTAGCCTGTCCCAGGATGGCCCTTCTGCAGACAGCATTTTTTTCAGGGTTGCTTTGAGTGTCTGATTGTATCTTTCTACGAGGCCATCTGTCTGGGGATGGTATACCGAGGTTTTCAGGTGTTTAACTTTCAAGAGCTGGCACACCTCCTTCATTAACTTGGACGTAAATGGGGTACCCTGGTCTGTGAGGACCTCTTTTGGAAAACCGACCCGGGAAAACAGTTCTACAAACTTCTCTGCAATGGCTGACGTTGTAGTGGTACGTAGAGGAAATGCTTCCACAAACCTGGTGGCGTAATCGACCACAACCAAAGCATAAAGATGGCCTCGAGGAGTTTTCGGCAGCGGACCGATAAGGTCCATCCCCACTCTTTCGAACGGCGTCCCAATGATAGGCATCCTCTGAAGGGGGGCGGCCGTTGGACGTTGTGTGTTCCTCCTTTGACATATCTCACACTTTGCACAGTAAGTCTGTACATCCTTATAAATGCCTGGCCAAAAGAAATGACGGAGGATTACATCTGTAGTTTTTTCCTTGCCTGTGTGACCGGCTGTCAGATGGGCATGGGCAAAGAACAACACTTGTTCTCTAAAGGACGTTGGTACTAGCAACTGTAGATCCCCCTCATTCTGGGCTTGTCGATACAGCAATTCTTTTTTTATCAGGAACCTGGGGAAGGTCTGGTTGGGGTTCCCTTCATTCGCGTGAGCAGACTCCCATGCATTATATAAGGTTCGGTCTTCAGCCTGTGCAAAGCGGAAACTTTTGTCCGCGACCCGGGGTCGGGAGAGAGACTAACGTTTTTTGGAGACTGATTAGTGTTTAAGGTTTCTTTGAAAAGGGAAAGGAATTCAGGATTATCGGTACCTAGTATCATGTCCTCGGGTAGAGAGTCCACCACCCCCACCCGTACTTTACAGGGATCTCTTTGGGGCAAGTACAAAGTTAATTCAGCTACTGGGTAGGGTTTCACGTCGCCATGGACGCAGCGTATATAGACTGTGGCTGGGGTAGAGACTTGTTCAGGTTTAACAAAACGGTCCTGGACGACCGACTGTCGGCATCCGGAGTCTAACAGAGCTTTCACTATGAGACCGTTCACCGTCATACTCACATAAAAGGCACTACCAAGCTCTGCTGAATACATCACGGTCCTTGGTAGATAGCCCACTTCCATGGGTTCTTCTGTAGGTTTTTTCCGCGGGCACATTCTGGCGATGTGACCCCACTCTCCACATTCGAAACACTGGGGCCCTCTGTTCAAGGGGGAGATCATGCCAGCAGGACGGGATTGAAATGCTTCTGTCTTTACTTGGGGTTTCTTGTCAGATTTTGACGGTACCACCGGTTTTTGAGATTTTTCTGTTTTGTCAGTATCCCAAACTACAGTCCGCGGTTGTGCTCTGGAAAAGTGTGACGCCATTTCAATTGCTCGGTTTACGTCCAGATCAGCATGTTGACGTAGCCATCTTTGTGTGGCATAAGGCAGAGCCTCCATGAACTGTTCCAGGTATATCTTGTTTAGGATTTCTTCCTTCGTGCACGTTTCCGGTCTTAGCCACTTGTTGGCGGCCATTCGCAGTCTAAAGAAAAGGGTCTTTGGATTCTCTCCAGGTGCTCCTCTCTCTTTACGGAATTTTACTCGGTAGGCCTCCTGGTCTAGACCCAAATGGTCAAGAATGACCTCTTTAATTGTCGAGTAGGTGGTACTCCCCAAGGGGTTGGCGGCCTGATAAGCGGATTGGGCCTCCCCCGTGAGAAGAGGAGCAAGGAAAAACGGCCACTTCTCTTCCGGCCATCCCATAGCCCGGGCCACCCTCTCGAAATTGAGTAGAAAAGCATCAGGATCCTCTCCTGGTATGTATTTTTGTAGGGCCACCCCGCTATGATGAGGGGTAATCTGACGCACTTCACCTGATACGATTTGAGCGGGAGGCGGCATTGTTTTAAGGCCTTCGAGCTGGGCCGATACTGTGGACTTAATTAAATCCCTATCAGCTTGGGCACATTGTATCTGTTGCTGTACTGCCCACTCGAGCTTCTCTTGGCCTTTAATAATATGGTCTATGAGGGCTTCCATCTCTTTTTGGCAGATGGTAGATGTTTCTGATCCCACTTCTGACACCAGTTGTCCCAGGGGGGGGTTCCGCTTGTTGTTCCAGGCCTTCAATTATCTCAGTGTTAGGAGTAAAGACAAACGAGGGGCTTTGAGTAAGGACTTTAAAGAAGGTTTTATTGGAATGTAAGTCTTTTTCTGCATAACAGGATTATCAATCCGGTAGGGGAAATCAGTCTTGCAAAGAGTTCAACAAAATAACGGTAGGGTTTGGGACACATCCGTCGGTAGCTCTGAAAGACCAATGGAAGGAGAGCTTCGGGCCAGTTCTTCTCTCCGTTGCAGCACGGCGTTGTCCGACAGGTCCGCCAACACCCAAAAGCGAAAAGACAGACAAGAAGACTAAGGTTACTGGGACGTCCAATACGTACAACTTGTTAAGGGAGGGGGGTGAAGGAAACCCAGTGCAAGTGAACCCTCTAACGAGGCGCAGTGCTTTCAGTGCTCGTGAGGGGAAGGGCACAAGGGATACAAGGTACACTCCGAGGCGGTAACTATTCAGTAGGGACGCTACTACGTCCAACCCACCCTGCTACCCGACCCCGTACCTTGTCAAGCCACGTTCCTCCCTCGGGACCGTGGCAGGGCGAAGCACCGGAACGTTGGCCTCCTGGCTTCTCGAACACAGCAGGGCTCGTCTGCAGCTCGTCCTCCTTCCTGGTCTCACTCGCGTTGATCCTTCCGGTCCGCAAACAGTCCTCCTCGAGGGAAACGCCGTCCGCCGAGGAAACAGTGCATCCGCTTTTTGACGTTGCTCCGTAGAGAATGGGCGTGGCTGACGTACCCGGCTCGTTCCAATTAAAGGATCCGATTCCCATTTCAGGAGGAGTCCAGTATTCGTCTTTCTTCTCGCTCCACTCGGTCTCGGGCAGCTGTGGGGACAATGTGCAAGGTGAGAGGGGAGCGGCGGACCACCAATCCAGATCACTACGGGGTTCACCCAGCACCCCGTCACAGTAGCGTACAAGGAAACTGTAAAATAAGTAGGAAGCTTGTGTAAGGAAGACACTGCCAAAAGTAATATCAGTGGAGCACAAAAAGGCGGCCATCGACAAGAAGGAAGAAAAAAGCCATGTAAACATTGTAGGAGCAAAAAAAATGATGAGAAAAAATATTTGTCCGACCCCCACTGAAGGAAGGAGCAACCAAAGCAGCTCAGCAACCATACATGGGCCAGAAATTCAGAAGAGACATCGAGGATAGGCAAAAAACATGAACCATGACGACACAACAATTAAAGTGTTACATAATACTTTCTCTGAGGCAAAATAATGTATCCAAAAGCATGCCAGTCAAGAAGAATGCAGAAAAAACACTATAGTTCAACTTAGTATGCAGGCGGCATTAGCCTGTCACCAACCTGTGAGGAGAAAATGCGAGCGGCGCCACAAAAAACAAAATGGCGGACGCTCGCGAAATTCAGGGACCAGAGCTGCTAATGAACAAAAAAAGCAGGTTCCTGCCGTTTTCGCCACTGGATGGATGCTGCATTCCACTCACGGCATATTCCGACAATGAAAACGCCGCTTTGAAGAAGGAAAGGTCAGTCGAAAGGTAACCCAAATCGTCCCAACAGCCATAGAAGCACCGGAGCTACTCGCAGACCGCCATCACATTGCGGCGTGCAAGCCACACCCCCTATTTATTTCAGTGCTTAACTTCAGCGGACATTACTTCATATGTAGGTCTTTTACATTGTCAAACAATGACTTTGGATGCTTTTAATTGGCTGACCCCTCACCACTATTCATTCCTAACCACTCACAACCCCTAAACCTCATCAGTCCTGTGCCCTAGAAAAGGTTCACCATACCTAAATTAGAACCATCCCTGAACCCTTGCTACCTCTAAATTCCAGCCATCCCAGAAATCTAAAACTCCCAAACTACACCGATTCTGCACCTACCCCTTATCCCCAAAATACACTCATCCTAAAAGCCCTTTCTGCCACCACATTCCACCAATTCCTGATCTGTAAAAAACCCTCACTGCCTATAAACTCAACCCATTCCTCAAACCGTAAAAACCCTTTCTACACCTGAGCCCCACCCATCTCTGACCCCTAAAGCTCCTCATCACAACCAAATTCCACCCGTTTCTGAACCCTAAAAGATCCCTCACTACCCTTAAACACCACCCATATATGACCGCTCAAATCCCTTACCGCCCTTAAACTCCACCTATGACTGAATGCTAAAAAAACCTTTCTACAGCTAAACTCTACCCATTCCTGGCTCCTTAAAACCCTTCACCACCATAAACTCCTTCGAAACAGAAACCCTAAAAACCTTCCACACTGGGAATCGTCTATCAATCACTGAACCTTTATAACCATCACCATCCTTAAATTCCACCTATCCATGAACCCTAAAACCCCTCAACATCCCTATGTTCCACCCATCCCTGAACCCTAAATGGACCTCACACCCATAACTTCACTCATCCATGAATCTTAAAAACCCCTCACTACCCCTAAACTCCACCCGCTCCTGATAACTAATAAAACCCTTACCACCCCTACACTCTATTGATTTATGAACCCTTTAAACACTTTCTATGCCTGAACTCGCCTATTCCTGACTCCTAAAACACCCTAATCACACCGACACATTACCCATCCCTGAACCCAAAGCTCCTCACTAGTTCTAATCTCCACCCAATTTTAATGTCATTTTCAATTTTTCTTTTAAGGAATCTTTCCCTTAAAATGGTTCTTTTCTTTTTTGATTGAGTTGGAATTCCTTAAAAAGTATTTTCCATGATTTAGTTTCCACCAATGTGGTTTCTCCGTTTTTGTTTTTCCACCAGTCCACATACAATAACAGAATTTGCACAAGGTCAGTGTGCATGCTGATTTCTAACTACAGTGCAGTAGAGAATGCTAAATTCCTCCACTGAATATTATAACCTCACCAGGAGATAATACATGACAATTTAGCATATGCAGGCGCTGTGTTCAATGAAGTAAAGAAACTCATACGAAAAGTGGTCTGCATTAGGCCTAGCACATTTGCGTTTCACTGTCAAATCAATGACTTTTTACTTCAATTAAAACCATTAAAAACATGCATACAGTTCTACATTTCATTTGGTAAAATCAATGAAAGTCCATGCAAATGTAATCACTTACAAGGGAAAACCAATAATAACACAGAACATTATTTGAATAAAATCAATAACATATGAATTCATAATGTTCTAAAATGTCCAACCCATCTTATTATGTGCAGATCCAACTGCAAGTAGATATCTCCTCAGGCCAAAAATGTTGTCAGAGCTTGTATCGTATTTCGGGTCTCTAACAGCTCCTTCATGTTTCCTGAACTCATTTTGTTACAAAGTGGACAGATCCAATTCTTCCTAATTTTGTCATAGGGCGTGCAAAAGAACACAATATGTTCAATATTTTCAGTGCTGCATAATTTGAATAAGTGCAAATGGGCTCATCATCAGTATCACGTATCATAATTAATAAACACATTGACATGAAAGCACGGCTTTTGATTCTGATTTTCGGTGTCTTTTCCCTTGAGGAGTTATCATTGAATGAAAGCACATACAACGATTTGTGAATCATGAAGTGAGAGCTTGTGTTTATTAACTACGGTACGTGAGGGTATTTTTTTGTTTCAGAATATAATAGAGGGTATGGCCAACTGAACTCTGATCTTATAGTTTGTGTTTCGGTTTGTACACTTAGGTGGAGAGACATCGGAATTAAGTTTTGAAAGTAAGTGCAATTATTAGTATGTACAAATTGATGCTGGTTTGTACACATTGGCTATGGTTTTCTGAATTGATGTTTTCTTTACTATACAGAACAGTGGTGGACTGAACCATTGGTTTTACACCTGGCGGGTGTTTTTACCTACAGTTCAGAGTATGTCGCATTTACAGAGGTTTTTACACGTTTTTTTGCCTTTTTTACGCTGTTTCTCACATTCATGAACATATCACACAGCTGGTTTCTAGAAATTATGCATTCTTATTTGGTCTCGGCTAGTAACGCGCTGAAAGCGCGTTCTCGCCGAGAACTATAGTCGGCGTCTCAGCAGTCTGAGAACGCCGAAGTGAGACAAGACCTGGCCGCGCGCAGCGTTTTCCCATAGGATAACGTTGTGCGCGCGGCCAGGTCTTGTTTATATTGATGTGATGACTTTAAATTGAGTTGTATTGAGCTATGGAACTGGAAAGTAGAACTTGTAGATCTTCCAATGTGCTGAACTAATTGATTTACTTTGAATATGTTTGGATTTACAGTGTTGCTCCTGACGAGGGGACAATGACAAGTCCCGAAATGCATTGGGCTATCAACATCTGCATTGCTTAAAGAATGAAACTGTATTTGTTTTTATGTTCATTTCAAAATTACACGTATCAATGTTTTCTGTAAACATCAAGGAAAAGATGTTTTTTGAATTAAGCATTGAATAAGACATTTTTTTTCTTAAATAACAAAAGGAACTGAATGTTATTCGTTATCTAAGTTTATGTTCAAATTATAAGTAGTAGATTGTAAATCATTTATAGTAGTACATGCAGGAAGTTTAACAACCTAGTCACCACTATCACTGTATATGATGGCAACTCATATATATGTGCTAACTGCCTCGCATGGCTGGGGCCCATATCTGATGTCCGCCCCACGTTCCTGCCCACCGCACTTTTGGCACGCTATTTTATTCAATCTATTATCCATGGCTTTCATTGCTCTTTGCAAGTAGTTGCCTCTTTGCTTCCATGGGCAACTATTTCACAGAATGTAACAGTATCTTTGAATTTTCCCGCTATGAGCATGTCATTCCTATTCATCTCCTCCCAACTTCTTTTTGCACTAGATTTTACTTTCTTATAATTAGTCCTGGGCAGTCTTACCACTATTACAGTTTCAGTCCTTAGGCCTTTGAGTAAGGAGTTCTTGGCTTCTGTTCATTCCAAGGTGTACTATGGTTTACACAAGAGATCTCTTCCTACACCTTGTCCTTTTTTGTGATCCGTCACTTTTGTTAAGAATGGCCTTAGAGTGTAACCAGGGATTAATGGATGACTATAATTGGGGTTTCATATGAGGTGCACTCGACATAGGGGCCCATCAAAGACATTATAGATGTTGGTTATGGATTATCTGATTATTTAAAATATGCAGCATTTAACCATCCTGTGATCGTTTCCAATCATTTGTTGAATTGACAGAGTTTCTCTGCCAGGTGGTCGCATTTCTGTGAGGCACCCTAACATTTCTAGGCATAAAGGAAGGTAATGACTGCCTTCTCTTTCATCCATTTTGAAGGCAGTGATTCTGTGCCATGTCATTATACTGTGTAGAATATAGTCTATCTTTGATCGGGCACTGCCCCTTTCGAATGTGTGTAAACAGATATTATAATTGTTATTGAGGCTGATCCTACCATTACATGCTCTTAAGCTGTATTCAAGTGTGGGATGTACCAATTGCATGGCAGCGAAAGTGCATGGAACAGGTGGAACTAGCCTCCAAATGAGGAAAACCTCTAGCCATATCCACATCCTAAATTTCTACTTCTAGGCCACTTATCGGCTCGCAGGTAAAATTTAAATTGCCGCCTATAATAATTATATCATTAGGGTTATATGTCGAAGGCACTCTCTAGTGTTTCTGTGATTTGTGACTCCAAGTTATTTCTCTTTGGTCTGGTATACACATTGACAGATGTAGTAAAGTCTTGTTTTTAGTATTTAAGCTTAATCTCAGAATATCTTATATAAATTTACCAAATGACAATGTAGAAATGTGTCTTAACAGTAACGTAGGAAATGAGTGTCAATATACATGTTAGAGAAATGTGGTTTTATAAAAACATGCAAAAAGAGAAAAATGCAGCTTATTTCTGCAGAAAGCTCCCATTTCGTTCATTCTTACACTGCAAGGCCTTAATATGTCCTGTTACTCCTTACTTTCATTTTAATAAAAAGAAATACCCTTTTGTAAATGCTGATTTAACATTATAATTGAATTATAAAATTTAACTTCTTCATGAAATTTTCTTTTTGCTGCTAAATGTATTTCTTTTCTTCCTCGCACCATATGACTTTATCGTATTTAAGTTAGTTACCTCTACCACATGCTTATAATGAACAAGAATATTGCTATTGATTTGAGTCTCATGATCTAACCAGGACATGCAAGATATTAATGTTTCATTCCATAGAGCAGCCCATTGTTACACAATGGGATGCTAAACGGCTAACAGAGTAGGCTTGGAAAGGTTCTCATGAATAACTTCCTAGATGTATGTTTTTGTAATAAGCTGTAGCAACATTCAAATAACAACATATCCACATGGACATTTACCATGGCAATCGAGAGAGAAGACGACGGACCATTGGAAGATCCTTTCCTATGGGCTAGAGATGATCCAACATTCAGAGTTTGTAACATGTTTTGTGCTTTTCTATATCGTACATGTTCCCAAGTAGAGAGGTAATTCATTCTGCGCACATTTTCCCCCCGTCATGCCCCCTAGCACGTGACTGCGCTACTCTCGCCCGAATTTGCTGTGAGGTACAGCTAACAATGATTTTCTGTTATTCTGATCCCTTTTTGGAGACGTTCGCCATGCTGATAATAACTACTGCTGTGATTCTTCCCTTGTACCTGTGTTAACTGTTGCTACTCCAGCTATTAGGGAACCCAGTTGAGTTTCCAGAACTACTCATTATGGAGAGTTTAACTTCTCTTAGCTATTAGCCTTTTGCTCCAAACTTTCTCTTGCTCTTTTCCAAAAGGAACTCTTTATGGGTCCTGGCTAGGATTGGGTACATCTTTTAGATTTAGATAGGGATTGATTCAATTATGGAACATGCTGTTATTTTATATGCTAATTTTAACCAAATATTTCTTGATATATCTATAAACTGACTTATTTTAGTTACCAAAAAAAAACATAGAGGCTAATCTCTTAGTGAGAAAATAAAACTTTAAAAAACGTTCCAAACCCCTCACCATAGACTGAACTTTAAATACTGTAAGTTGATGACTAATTTAGAAATGTTTTTGGGTTGTGCTCTATTCTAACACTGTGGCAAAGATTAATCGACCTGAAGAAGAAATTGGCATGGAAATTAGAGATTCTCTTAGTACATTCTAGCTGGAGCTGTTCAGAAATCTAGTAGCAGATGATAGGTTTAACACCTTGAATGAAGAAATAAATATTATCTAAAAATCTTATTTGAAATTCCCGCTACCTGAATCAAATGCCTGGAACTTGAAGATTCAACAAGTGGTATTTGGAGGCGGTTGCAGTTTTGAAGATGTGTTTATCAATGGGGCAAATGCATAGTGGTTGTGTTTGTGTCTTTCTACTGGTTTGAATAAAATTAGTATTTAAGAAGATATAGTCGATAAGTGGTTGAAAAGGTAATCAAAGATCGTTAAAGTTGAAAGATCCAGGAATGGCAAATTAATAATTGAAAACCTGTTTCCAGAGATTATAAGGTGTAGTGTGTGAGGTACCATCAACTATACCACTGACATAGATACAAGGAGTTTGTTGTGACAGATTAATATTGATTGGTGTTAGTAAGACCTAAGTGCACGAATATCGGAAACTGCATTGATTCGGGTGATTTCGTGCTGGTTGAGATTTCACTTACAGTTATTAAAAATATTCTTGAATGTTTGGAAAACTCTATTTCATTTAGTAGAGCAAACAAATAAAGAGTTTTTGATTGTATTAGTAAAATTTGTGTGATTACGAAGAAAATTGTAAAGGAGGTTGAACTGCCGTGACGAGTGAGGTTGAACGTCATAGTATTTTGCGCTGGGATTGGTCGGTTGGCGGGTTTTTTGCTGGGATTGGTTAGTGACATTGTAGAGCCGTGCTGAGATTGATTTTTGGGGAAACATATAACCTTTTGATTTGTTAAAAAAGGGGTGTGAAAATAATAACGGAAGTTTATTGGCCAATGAGAAATTGACATATACTTAACCAAATGAAAATATTCTGATTATTTTGCTGTTTTAAATTAACCTGTCATTATGAAGTGTTTTATGGTTTAAATCTTTTATTATTTTCAAGTAAAGAACAAAAAGTGTTTTAAAGATTTGGTGTGGGGGACGTTACTATTCTAGTACGCAAAGGTGAAGGTTAATCCTCAGGGTACGCTGGTATACATAATGACTGAGCATGGTTTAAGCGCTTGACTTTGACTTCGCCAATGAAGTAAGATTACTGAGAAGAAGGGTGCCTTGAGCTTTCCTAGATACAGGATATTTAACTCCAGGATTCCTGATCATTTGAAAGGAAAGTTATACGAGATGAGGCCAACACCCATACCCATTCCATTCGAGCCTTTTAATGCTTGGAGAAAGACACAAGGGAAAGAAAAGGGAAAAGTTTCAGAGGAGAACCAATAGAGCAGTGAAAAATTATGCAAATTCCTGGTGGGACGAGGAGCACTGTAGGTAGAGGAAGGCAATTATAGAAGGAACTAGATTATATCCTGCATTTACATCATAAGCTGGTAGGAAAGGAAAAGACAAATATCCCATAAAGGAAGAGTAAGTTTAGTCAGATATGTATTTCTGGTGCCGAAATATTAGAACAAATGTTAAGCTCTAGACCCCCACCACATGCCATCCCTGTTGATTGGAAGGAATTGGCTGCTAGCTTAGGTCCGACAGTGGCTATTGGCCCTGTGAATATGGGTATTACACCAATTGAAAAACCTGTGCAAATTATGCAACTTGTGCCACCACAAATTATAATTCCTACAAGGACAACTACTGCTGCAGTGACTGGCACAGTTCTTGTGCCTATCGTACCTGCTCAGACTACAACTCGAGCTGGTGCAAGTGCTCCTCTAAAACTGAAATGAGGCTAGATACTTAACTAGCACCTACCTCTAGATTTGTTACAACTTCACAGATAGTTTTATGGCAGCCCACACAGATGATACAAGCACTGATAGATGGAGTAAATGTGTCTTTATTACTTCAATGGCTCCTGGAAATTGAAATGTTACTGAGGAAGGAGATATACCAGCTTGGGTTGAGGAGATGACCGGAAATTGGAAGGCAGAGAATGTGGAGGTACAAGAAAATCCAAAGGTGGAAAAGGAGAAGCCGTTAGACATACCCACATTGAAAGTAGAATTAGAAGAAATAATAAAATAATGTTTGAGCAATATCAGGGAAAATAATTAATTTACCTGTGTAAGGAAATTACACGAAGAGCAGCTTGACTGTAATAGCTCAAAAATGTGACATGGATCTCAGCAGTAATATGAATCTACACAGGATCTATAGGGTTTATTTGGATGATCTAGCCATAAAAAATAGTAGGGTTACAAGAATTAGGTAGCATATTGTAGAACTGGTCAAAAGCATTTTCATGGAGAGAGACTGAGAAACTCCAAATTATATGGGCAAAGAAAAATGAAAAGAAAGGAAATTGAGACAGACATTGCAGGAAGCCAGAGTGAACAAGTTGCGGGAGAGACAACAAGTTACCCACTTAGAGAGATGGCAAGAGGAGTGCATGTACATGATCCTTGGAGTCGAGGTGATCTGGCAGCACTCACAAATGATTTTCCCAAATTGAGAGACAAGCGGGTATGTATTACCTTTTTTAAAGAGATAATACCACCAAAAGATTTGTATTGGCTAAAGATATAGGGGCTGATTAGGATGGAGGATTTTCGGCATCCTCCGGGCCCACCGCCGGCCTGGAGGATACGGAAAATCCTCTGCGGACCCACCAAGACCCACCGCCACATTAGGATGGCTGGTGGGTCCTGGTTTCCGTCCGCAGCTTTTCCTCCGCGGTTGAGTTACAACCGCGGCGGAAAAGAACTAATATGGTGATGGTGACGGTGTCTCTCAGACACCGTCAGCCAGATTAGGATGTGCTTTTCCGCGGCGGCTTTTCCGCCGTGGAAAAGCATGTGTAACTTCACTGCGGGAGCCCGTTGCGGGCCCACTAGGTGAAGGGGGGTGGGGGTGCACATGGGGGGTACCTATGGTACCCCCCTGCATTTGCATGCAGTAAGTGGCAGGCACCGCGCGGTGCCTGCCACTTTCTACATTCAAATGCAATTTGTGCATTTTTAACATTGCTGCAGGTGCAGCTTGAAGCTCAACCTGCCGCAATGTTAAAAATAGAGGATGTGACCGCCACCCTGGCGGTCACATCCCACCCTGGAGGTCACATCCTAATCTGCACAGAGGGAACACCCGTGCCCATGCGGACGTTCCCTCCCACTCAGAGGTCGCGGACGGACTCAAGTCCATCTGCGATCCTAATGACCCCCTTAATGTGGACATGAATATCCTGAGAAGGATATGGGAATTTTTGTATCCCAGTTTGTTTTCGGGCTGAAGACAGATATCTGTTCACACATAACCCAAAGCATGGTCTGCTGCCAGAATGAATCACTAGAATACATTTTCTGATATGGAAAAATATTGCATTGAAGAATTAGACATGAACCAGAGGAAAATAAAAAAGTATTTCATGTTAGCACAGACAAAGCGATTATGATGGCGGACGGACCAGAGTCCGTCCGCCACCATAGAGTAGGAGGGACCGTCCGCAGGGGCAGCAACGGTCCCTCCGTGCAAATTAGGATGTGACCGCCACCCTGGCGGTCACATCCTGTGTATTTAACATTACGGCAGGTGCTGCTTCAAGCAGCACCCGCTGCAATGTTAAAAATGTAAGTTGTGCATTTGCATGCACAAAGCGGCAGGAACCGCGCGATGCCTGCTGCTTTGATCACACAAATTCAGGGGGGTACCATAGGTACCCCACATGTGCATCCCCCACCCCCCTTCACCCAGGGGGTCCCCAACGGGCCCCTGAAGTGAAGGTCCGTATGCTTTTCCACGGCGGAAAAGCCGCCGCGGAAAAGCATACATCTTACACCATGCTAATATGGCTGGCGGTGTCTGATAGACACCGCCAGCCAGTTTAAAGCTTTTCTGCCGCGGTCGGAAGGCGACCGCGGCGGAAGAGCTGCGGACAGATTTCCAGACCCATCGCCATCCTAATATGGCGGTGGGTCTTTTGTGGCTCAGCAGCCGTTTTCCCGCATCCTCCGGGCCGGCGGTGGCTTCCGCCGGCCCGGAGGATGCTGGAAAACCGCGATCCTAATCTACCCCAAAGTTAGCTCGAAAAGGTATGCAGAACTCCTCTTTTATATGTAATCAGTAAAAACATGTAAGGAGTTGTTATGCCAGAGATTGGTTTCAGGGAAATCAAGGAGGGATGAATGTGTCACAGGGAAGAGGTAAAGGTGTTCCTGTGGGCAAGGGTTCTGGAGCAGAGATTGCTATGAAAAAGGTTACCGCCTGTCACATTTTTCATAGAAAAAGGAGACTGGGAAACTGAATATCGATATAAACCTGAAAATGCTGGAGGAAATGCCTCGAGTTTTTCAAACTAAAAATGTGCCTGCACAATAAATGCAAATGCCAATGTAGGGACATGATCCTATATTACCTGTTGTGGATCACTGACAGAATATCGACAGTCAAAATATCGACTTGCCAAAATATCGAGGTAAAAATATAGAATGCCAGAATATCGACTTCCTATCTACAAACAGGTAAGTACAAAAATATCGACTCCCAAATATCGACAGTCAAAATATCTAATTTTTTAAATATCTTAAAAGTAATTTAGAACTAATATAATAATAAATATAATTAATTTAAACATACTTAAAATACTTACATAAACTTAAAATTAATAAATAATTAATGTAACTTAAAAAAACATTTAATTTAAAAACATATATATATATATATATATATATATATATATATATATATATATATATATATATATATATATATATATATATATATATATATATATATATATATTACCTACTGGCGGTCGCCAGTAGGTATATATAGTTAGGATTTTTTCCCTATGGGATTTCTGAAAATTCTATGCCTAATAACTTTGGCGTTTGTGGACGGAATTGGCTGAAATTTTCAGGAAAATGGCACATTTTGTTTCTGAGCAGCCCTTGAAAATTTGGGGGGGTTTTGTGGAGGGGGGGCCGAGAAAAAAGGGGGGTCCCAAAACGCGTTTTTTCCATGTTAATTTCCATAGGGCGGTTGGACTCACTTTTAGCCCGAACGGCTGAATGGATTTGCACGAAACTTGGCAAAATTTTAGGGACTGTTAGCCCGATGTGCCTTTGCTAGGTCTCAATATATGTGCTTCAGTGGATTTTGAGAAATTAACGTTTAAATCAAGATATATATCTGTAACAGCGCTCCGGGCAGCGATCCGGTTCGCGAACTTTTCGCGTATCGGAACTTTGCGATGCGAAGCTGATTGGCCCTCCGGTGTCTGTCAACATTCTAAACAGTCCGGAGCGGCCGCCATCTTGTCTCTCGGTAGGATCGAGAGACAAGAGGAGGCCAAAACAAAGGGGGAAATTACCATAAGGGGGCATAGTAGATCCTCGTTGACCCCCTAGGTTTTATGTGGAGGTTTTAAAAGGGCCTAGGAGGGTCCCAAAAAAAAAAAAAAATTTTTTTTTTGCGTGGTAAGCGCCAAGTTCGCGAACCGGAAAGCGTTCTGGGCAGCGAACTTTATGGATAAAAGAATGATAGACTTTTCTAATACTGTATGTTAATTATTTGTTGTTTTTGTTCGTTTTTTTATTTATTTATTTATTTTGATTTAAAAAAAAATTATTTATTATTTTCATAGTTCATTAAAACTTCCAGCATTATATCATCTGGTATCTCGTCAAACATGGATGTTTCTGTCTCTTGTAAGGTTTGAATAAATTGTTCGTCAAAAGATTGATCCATAAATTCATCATCCATATTTTCTTCAGTTACAATGTCTTCGGATGTAATCTCGAAGGAAACATTAGTTTTTTCTTGCTCCCCTTCCATTTTTTTGCTGTAAATTGAATAAAAAAAATAATTAAATTAGAAGAGTTAGGGCACTGTTGGGTTTAAGTTCAGACAGGTAGTTCTGTTTTTTTAACAGTGAAGTTAAAGTAAGTAAATTCTTAATTATAGCAGAGAAGTGTAAGTCAATCAATAAATATAACAGAGGAGTCTATCTGTATCTCTAACTATAGCAGGGGGACAGTAAATAATTATCAAAAAACGTTTTTACAAATTAATTTAAAGTGCCACTTACAAATTATCAATTTAATTTACAGGGAGGTGAAAAGGCTCTTGAAATGTAGTTCACGAAGTAGTAGTCAAAATGGCTGTGTTTCCTTTTCTTCCTTTATATATATTCAGGTACATAACCAATCAAATGTCAGGAAAAAAAAATTGAAAATGAAAGTAACATTTTCATTGGTTGTCAATTCCAACACTTCAGATGTGTTTTGTGAAGTAATTTACCTCACGGTACTTAGAGAGGTCTACAGGCTTAATGGCTAAATGGAATTTCAATCAAATTTGTGACAATGAAAGGGATTGTTATGTAGTATGAGCTAATCTATATTTGGTGAGAGTGTCTCTAGTCGTTTTTCTGTAAATTACTTTCCCACCTTTTTTTTAGGACCGCTTTCCGGGAAGCGGCCCGGTTCGCGAACCTTATGCGTCACGGGAGTCCACCATTTTGTGTTTCGGTCGCATTAAGATACAAGATGGAGGGCAAATAATGTTTAAAATGGGTAGAAGGGGTCATGGAAGACTTATCTTGACCCTCTAGGTTTTCTGAGGGTGGCTGAGGAGGCTTATATGTGCGGAAAAAAACATTTTTTAAAAAAATTCCGCGAGGTTAGCTTTCGGTTCGCGAACCGGGTAGCGCCCCGGGGAGCGAATTTTGTGGAAAATTAATGAAAAAAGTTAGAAAAAAATAATAATTGTGAGTGATCAGATGAAGGGTAGCTCTGAGAAGAGCTTTTGGGTTTATGGTACATTTAGGTACTTATAAGTAGGTACCAATGCACAGTCTTAAATTCAGAATGAAAATTCTGTTGCCCTCATCTGAGAAGTGAACTCCATCTCCTCTGTAGATATCTTGCATGTAGTAACGCAAGTTATTGTTGTACAGACAGCCCATTCCATGGTCTCTCATGAAAGCTGAAACAGATTTGTTTACATGCTTCCTCGCTTTCTCAATTTGTGGACAAAATTGGTTGGACCACCTCCATTTCTGTCTTTGGCATATATTGGAATATACCAAGGCAGTTTGAGGAAAAAGTGCCATTAATTGCTCAAAGGTGTCCTTTAAAAGCATTTCCAGACCTACCCCTGTCAAAGTGCCCAAATCATTACCTCCACAGTGCACTATTAACAGGTCAGGTTTTGGCAAATGCATAAAGGTTTTCACCAATGGTATCAATTGGTGACATTTTAATCCTCTTTGGCCCAACCACTTAATTTCCACATCTTGTAAATTGAGGTTAGGTAAATTTCTGTTCTCAGCATACCTTTGAGCCCAGTGGATGTAACTATGTCCAACAATCCAGACCTTAAACATGGTGGGGGAAGGTTGTTCTGCAGTCAGATGAAGTGTGGTAATGAAAGGGCAGTTGAAACAGTAGGAGTTTCTAAAGAAAAAAAACTGTGGATTTCCAATGCAAATGATTCATTAGCAGTGATTGGTGCATTTCCATTTCTGAAAACAGAAAGTTAGGGTGCATGGATGTGTTCTTTGAAACATGTAATTTGAATGGTCAAGGAAGAAACATTTAATGAAAGATTGCACTGGATACGCAGGTGCACTGAGAGTTCAGAGTTCAATTGAAACATTGTTGTGTGAATTTGCAAACATGAGAGGTCTTCCAGGAGGTGGTTGCTATGGAAACAAGGCAGAGAGGGCAGAGGGGGGAAGGGTTTTGATTTGAAAAAAGTGAGGGAAGAGGTATGATTGGCTAATATGAGAGATATGTGAAATGAATATCTGTATTTCTGTGCTTTCAATAGCTGCAGCCTTTGGAGTGCATCCTTTTTCTTCTGCTGAAGACAATTTGGTGTATTTCTGAGACTGTTTTCAAAACTCAAAAAGTATTTGCTAAGGTGAGAAAAGATTTATTTAATTTAGATAGAGAATAGTATGATTTAAGGAGAAAATGATGAAGAAAGCTGTGTTTTTAAAATGTGGTTTTGTCTCTAGTGATATACTAATAGAATTAGTTTCATAGAGAAATTGTAATTGCATATTTTAAAAAGGTAACAAGAATTATAAGGTAAATGTTTTCTACTCTTTTTACCCGCAATGCACTGCTGATGATGTCACTGACACTATCTCTGATTTACTCTCTATAGCTGTCTTTCTTTTTACATTATTCTCTGTTTACTTCC
This sequence comes from Lissotriton vulgaris, assembly GCF_964263255.1. Classification (NCBI taxonomy): domain Eukaryota; kingdom Metazoa; phylum Chordata; class Amphibia; order Caudata; family Salamandridae; genus Lissotriton; species Lissotriton vulgaris. The sequence continues at coordinate 784,643,974 of NC_141696.1, forward strand.
CTTATACTAACTCTTCTTTTTTTTTAAAAAATATTTTTTTGGTTCGCTTCAAGTTCGCGAACCGGTCAGCGAACTTGAAGCGAACCAAAAGAAATAGAGCTTGCCAGAGTGATAAACATTCTAGCAATTTTATTTGAAAGGGGAGGTAGTTCTGAAAAGAACTTTTTTTTTTTGTTTTTGTTGTTTTATTTATTTTTTTTTTTTTTCTGAACATTTTTTGATTTTTTTGTATTTTTAGAACAGTTTTATGTTTTTTTTGTGTTTTTTATGGAGGGGAAACAACAAAAAAACAGGTATTGAAAAGGGCTCAACAGGAGCAAAAAAAAATTACTGCTTGGGTGCGTTAGGGCACTTATGGTTTTCGAACACCATATTGATCAAGTTCACGCTCATGTTCCCATACGAGAGCATAGCACCACAATATATACAGGTAAACCTCATATGTTTAAAGTTTGGCTGAATGTTTGGCACAGTTTCCTGTGCCTCTCTTCCTGTCAAAGACATTGTTGACGTAGATCTGGCCACAGGAGTTGTCGGGGGATTGTCTTGTAGGTCCCTCAACTCTGCCCGGCTGTAGTTTAAGGGATGCCACCTGGCCATATGGCGATGCATTGTATAGTTGCCCATACTATATTTTTTCTCTGTGCCTCTAGACAATCTGTATTTACAGATGAGGCAGGTGGCATATTTAGCATTGACCTTCTTGTCCCCTGGAGGGATGGAAAAAAACTGCCAGATGAAACTTGTTTTCCTCTTAGAAACACGGGGCAACTCCGGGATAAATTCTGGTTGATCTCTATCCTCTTCTTCTTCTTCCTCCTCTTCCTCCTCTCTGTTGGAGATAAATTGACTTGGAGGTCCTCTCTTCTTATGAGGAGGTGGAGGTGGTGGTGGGGGTGCACCAGCTGCAGCAACTATAGAAGCCATTGCTGAACTCCAGGAAAATGGTCTTTCTCTCACCAAGATGAAAGTCAGAGTGAGGAAAGAAGGAGGGGTTTACATGATTTGGGAAAAGCAAAAGTTCTGAACCAATGAAAAGTGTTATTTTTAGGTCACATGACCTAGTCATACATCATTTGGAAACCAAAAGTGAAATGAACCAATGAAAACTTTGATAAACAAGTCACATGACCTGTTCCGCTTACGTTACGCGGTGCGCGCCGCGTCTCGGATCGCTTCCGGTTCGCGGTCCGGAGCACTTCCGGGAGCGCTAACGCGGCGCGTCATTAGACGCATTACGCGACAACGTGATACGTCGCGCTTCCGCGACGCGTCACAGTTCCGCTAACGTAACGTTTACCGGTTCGCGTACTAGATCGCGGCATCAAGATGAGCTAACGGAAAGCTTCCCGGTTCGCGAACTGGAAGCGAAGAAAAAAAATATTTAAAAAAAAATTATTAATAAACATCTAAAATATATTTTAAGATTTAAAGAAGAATACATTTTACAGTTACAGATGTTAGCTTTTAAAAAACCAATGAAATTCACAGAAAAAACCATAGGTTATAGACCATATATAGTTAGGAATTTGCATTTACAAAACCTTGAAAATTCAGTGAAAAAACCATAGGTTATAGACCATATATAGTTAGGGATTTGCATTTACAAAACCTTATTTTACTCGCATAAAACCATTGAAATTCCATATATAGTTAGTTGCGCTAACTATATATCGCGCACCCGCAATCCACTGCTGATGATGTCACATATTACATCATTCATGACATGGTCAGTGACATCACTGATGACATCACTGATGACAACATCCAGTGACTGTATGTTTCTGTAAAGTGTAAATATGTCTTACATATTGAAGAATGAGTGGATGTATAAATGTCTGGATGAAGGATTTAGTAGGTGCATGACTGACTGTATGAGTGAGTGATTAAATATGTCTCACTGAGTGCATGGGTTAGTGACTAAACTGTCTTAATTTGTGCATTATTATGTCTGTTGTTCTGTAAACTGCTGCATGTGTTGATAAGTAGCTATATGAGTAACTATATGGGTTATTGATTGGTAGCCCAGGTATTTGTATGGGAGACTGAGTGTGTGTGTGGGTGGCTGGGAGGTGTATGACTCTGTGCATAGATGTGTGAGCAGTTGATTCCCTAGGTGTATGGGTTCAAAAGTGCATGTAGAAACAGCTGTATGGACAGTTGACTGTGTGCATGAGTGTATTGGTGAGTGAATGGATATCTCAGTGCTACATGTCAAAGTAAGTACATATGTAAAACACAGTACATGTGAGAGTTGACATATATAAATAACTGTGCATAAGAGCCAGTGAATGTGTGAGTGGCTGTATGGATCATTGTGAACTTGTATCAGGGATTGTATAAGAGAGTAAATATGTGTTAGTATATGTTTGAATAAGTAAAGTTTGTATAACTGTATATTTGAGGAAATGGAGGTGTGATTGATTCTTTGCATGACTGACTAGGTGTGTGAGTAACTCCATGGATGAGTGACAGTCTGTGAGTGTCTGTTTACACTGATTGTATCTAAGGTTATATTAGAGTCTGAAGAGGTTCATCGTATTATCACATGAATGATATCATCAGTGATGTTATCAGTCATGTCAAATGAGATGTTTTCAGTGATGTCATCAGTGATGTCATTTGAGATGTCATCAGTGATGTCATCAGTGATGTCACTGACCATGTCATGAATGATGTAATATGTGACATCATCAGCAGTGGATTGCGGGTGCGCGATATATAGTTAGCGCAACTAACTATATATGGAATTTCAATGGTTTTATGCGAGTAAAATAAGGTTTTGTAAATGCAAATCCCTAACTATATATGGTCTATAACCTATGGTTTTTTCACTGAATATATATATATATATATATATATATATATATATATATATATATATATATATATATATATATATATATATATACACATATTATTAACAAAACATACACAATATTTTTTCCGTGCGAGAGGGTTAAATTTACTATTCCCACTCCAGAGAGTGCAACAGTAGGGAAAGCATTGGATAGCGTAGGGGTAAAAATTACTATTCCCACTCCAGAGAGTGCAACAGGTAGGGAAAGCATTGGATAGCGTAGGGGTAAAAATTACTATTCCCACTCCAGTGAGCGCAACAGTAAGGAAAGCGTTAGATAGCGTATGGGTAAAAATAACTATTCCCACTCCAGTGAGTGCAACAGTAGGTAAAGCGTTGGATAGCGTAGGGGTAAAAATTACAATTCCAACTCCAGAGAGTGCAACAGTAGGGCAAGCGTTGGATAGTGAGAGGGTAAAAATTGCAATTCCAACTGCAGAGAGTGCATCAGTAGGGAAAGCGTTGGATAGCGTAGGGGGTTAAAAATTACTATTCCCACTCCAGTGAGTGCAACAGTGGGGAAAGTGTTGGATAGCGTCGGGGTAAAAATTACTATCCCCCTCCAGTGAGTGCAACAGTAGGGAAAGAGTTGGATAGCATAGGGATAAAAATTACTATTCCTACTCCAGAGAATGCAACAGTAGGGAAAGCGTTGGATAGCATAGGGATAAAAATTACTATTCCCACTCCAGTGAGTGCAACAGTAGGGAAAGCGTTGGATAGAGTTGGGGTAAAAATTACAGTAGGGAAAGAGCTGGATAGCATAGGGTTAAAAATTACTATTCCAACTCCAGAGAGTGCAACAGTAGGGAAAGCGTTGGATAGCATAGGGGTAAAAATTACTATTCCCACTCCAATGAGTGCAACAGTAGGGAAAGCGTTGGATAGCACAGGGTTAAAAATTACTATTCCCACTCCAGTGAGTGCAATAGTAGGGGAAGTAAATACTTCATATATAAATATAAATATCATAAATATTAATACCAATTTTATAAAATATATTAATTAATCAATTAAAATTGCAAATAAAAATTAACTAATAATATAAATTACCTACTAATACTAAATATTTACCAAATACCAATAAATTAATTTACAATATAAAAATAAATAGAAATTAGACACAAAACACATATTTAAAAAATGCAATTACGTACAATTAGATTACTTCCCAAGCTATTCCCCTATAAACACACAACCCACTACATAAAATAATGTAATAAAAGTCACATATTAATCAATTAATCAATTACAATAAATTACAAGTTATATTTTAATTAATTAGAAATTAATAATGAATTAACAATTAATTATAAATAAATAACAATAAATAAAATAACATATTTAATCAAATTACTTTTCTATCAAAAAAGGGGGAGGAGGATTGATCACTTGATCGACGGACACTGTTTACCACTCAGAATGGTGGAAGGTCCAGTAACAGCTTGTGTCCGTATCTAGTACAGAGAAAGCAATAGAAAGGTTGCTGAACTGTTCCTATGGAGAGATAGGGAAGATTTAGCTGGCGTGACCAAAGGTGTTTAAATGACACCCTAGGGCATCCATTATGTTGGATGTAGTTGCCTCACACACCCAGAAGGGTGTCATGCTTCATCATTGGCGGTTGCTCCTCGTCGGGGAGGCGGTGCAACCCCCGACGGGCTCACCTCAAAGAGGGGCTCTTTGGCGGAGATCTTTTTATCCAACAGCCTTATGGTGAGGTGGGGGTGTGTGGGCAAGATGGTGTGTTGTTATGATTGGGATATAAAATGTAGCAAGGGGTACCGGAATTCACTTTATTCTGGGGGTCCCCTGGCTGCAATTAAAACGTGGGGCTAGCTCGCTAGGTATCAACTAGTTAGGTCGAGTGACCCTAGAGGAGACTAGAAGTGAAAGTGGTCGACATGCTTCTCGCACAGGGTAAAGTCACCCGCGATTCATCAGGACCTTACAAAAGTGAGGAAAAAAACATGCTAGTGTCATGTGTGTGGTGTATGTTACCTCTGTGGATTCTCCTATGCCTATACATAGAGAAAAGATAAGGAAACAAAGGTTAATACGTATTTTCAGTAAACCAAAACAAGTCACGTCATTGCCAGGGCATGTACAAGATGTGGCATGCTGGCGGTACTGTGAATATTGAGCACAACCTCTGCATGCCTGGATATATTGAGCGTGCAACGTGCATAGTGGGGAGCACACACAAACACTGAATATGTGAGGAGAACTGTGGTGTAAAAGAGTGAAATCTAAAAACAATCGTTTAAAATGCAGCAGTCTTGGAGAGGTATATTGCCCATTCAGTGTTATTTAAATGAGCAGGTCTTGTGTTAGAGGCACCGTTTATATCATACTGTGGCTAGGCAAAACCAAACTCACACTGTGACCTGACAAGTGCTATGAGGATGAAGCACACGTTCCCTACTTACCTACTGGTCAAGGACTAATTGCCACATGAGGGGTCGGCGGGACAGAACATCAGGGATGAGCCCATTAATTGTAGCTAAAGGGGAGTACATAAGTAGCGCCCAAGGGTTACTAATGTAAGCAAAGTAATGTTTTTGGATAGAGGCTCTAACTTCCCTTCTCCTGCTCAGAGCAGTGTCACTCACCTCGAATCGCCTGTGTCCGCGTGGGAAGACCTACCCATATCCGCCGAGCTCGAGTAGATAAGTGAGCTCGGCGGTAGGAGTTATTTAAAACAAACAACCGGACCGGCGTGCAAAGACGCGTCGCCGCCCTCTTTTGAAAGTCACGTGATGGAGGCCAGTATTGTGGCGGCCATCTTGTAGTGGTGAAGGAATGCTATATCGGTAGTCACTTAAGTATGTAGTGACCAGTATTTAACAATGAAGGGCCTTAAATGTGGGAAAACTATCGGGGGAAAGAAGGACCCCGTGTATATCAAAAAATTATATGTATGCCCATCGGGTTTCTGCGAGTAGAGTAGAATTACCGCCCGGCCTGTAGTCGGCTCGAACTATGGCGGACATCATGAAATGTGAACGGAGACCTAGCGCAGGCAGACAGTGGCGGTAGTATGCAGGTGTGGCGGCCGCATGTAGGTCTTATGGTCAGGCGGGCTCTGGTGTATTAGTGGCAGGAGGCCGGTGTTCACGTGGGAGGCAAGGCCAGAAAGGGTTGTGGTAAGTAGAAGGGAGAGTGTGGTTAAGTGTCGTATTTACACTCGATGTTAGCCCATGTCAGATGTGGAGGCAGGTACAAAGGAGAGTGTGGTTGGGTTTCGTATTTAAACTCGATGTTAGCCCTTGTCAGATGTGGAAGCAAGGGTATGAGGGTGGCCACGATACACCAACCGAAGCAAGATGCTTTAGAGTGAGTGCCAGGGATTGTCTTCGTTAAGGCCCTGTTTATCAGAAGACAGTCGGTGTACCCATCTCTGTTCCTTCTGGAAAAGGGCATTTTTCGGGCAGTTTGGGCTGGATTCTAACACTACCCACTTCATAGAGTCTTCATTGTGGTTGGAATCTACATAATGTTTACACATTTTTGTGTGGGTCTTCTTGCAGCGGAAATTGCTGCGATGTTTGATGATACGGGTTTTGATGGGGCGGGTTGTCATCCCGATTGTATTGAAGGCCACACGGGCACGTCAGCATATATATGCAATGTGATGTGTTACAATTGGTGTGGTGTCTGAGCTCCCATTTGAAAGTCTCGGAAAGTTGTATGGTCTTCAGTGTCATGGTGTATCTGCAGACCCCACACATGCCGCACGGGTAATGGCCCGTCACGGGGGGTAAGTGCCACAAGGTTTGTTGAGTTTCTTTCCTAACACTTTTGACCCCCAGAATAAAGTGAATTCCGGTACCCCTTGCTACATTTTATATCCCAATCATAACAACACACCATCTTGCCCACACACCCCCACCTCACCATAAGGCTGTTGGATAAAAAGATCTCCGCCAAAGAGCCCCTCTTTGAGGTGAGCCCGTCGGGGGTTGCACCGCCTCCCCGACGAGGAGCAACCGCCAATGATGAAGCATGACACCCTTCTGGGTGTGTGAGGCAACTACATCCAACATAATGGATGCCCTAGGGTGTCATTTAAACACCTTTGGTCACGCCAGCTAAATCTTCCCTATCTCTTCATAGGAACAGTTCAGCAACCTTTCTATTGCTTAATCAAATTACTTCCCACTCTATTCCCCTATAAACCCACAACCCGCTACAGAAAATAAATTACTAAAATTAACATATTTATCAATTAATCAATTAAAATGAATTACCAATTATATTTTAATTAATTACCAAATAATAATTAATTAACAATTATTTTTAAATAAATACCAATAAATAAAATAACATATTTAATTAATTATAATTAAATTGCTTCCCACCCTATTCCCCTATAAACCCAAAACCCGCTACGGAAAATAAATTACTAAAATTAACATATTTATCAATTAATCAATTACAATTAATTACCAATTATATTTTAATTCATTACCAATTAATAATTAATTAGCAATTCATTTTAAATAAATACCAATAAATAAAAAAACATATTTAATTAATTATTAATTAAATTACTTCTCACCCTATTCCCCTATAAACCCACAATCATCTACAGAATTATATTACACAAAAATTAAAAATTAATATTAACTTACCTTAAATTCGATATTTTTGTTGTCTATATTCTGTCTTGTCGATATTATGTCTATTCTATATTTTTTACTCGATATTATGTCTAGTCGATAATAAAAACTCGATATTTTGACTCTATACCAACTGTTGCATCTGATTTTTTGCATCTAAATCAGATGCAAACAATGAATACCAATCCAGAATGCAATGCCACAATTTCAGAATCCAAACCAGAATGCATTACAAAAAATCCCATTATTTGAAAATGATGCTTCTGGTTCAGATAATTCTCAATGATGGTGCCTGAGAGTGGAGGAAGATTGTGTACTTGATGTAGGTTTAGATGTTGACCAGAGTGACCCATATGTAGATGCAGACGTCTATCGTCACCCTTTATAATTTCTTATTGATACATGTTCCACTGTTAGAACAGGGGAAGTCCCAGACATACTTCTCCCGGGGGAAACTATCCAAGTTGTAGGAGTTACAAATAAAAAAATCCAAAACCCAGTTTCTGAAAATGTTCCAGTAAAAATAGGCTGATTTAAAGGAAAGCACCAATTCATTGTTTGTGATTCAAGACTTGTGAACCTGCTAGAAAGGGATTTGTTTTGCAAGTTAAATTGCACTATATATTACACCCGGATGAGTTGGCTTTCCAGACACCTGATGAGGGAGTAGATTTTAAAATAATCAAACAACAGGCTGAGAAAGGAATATTTCCTTTGCTAACCGTTAATGAATTACCTGAAGGTCTAAGAGAAACAGTGAACGCAGGACTTTGGGATTTTACAGTGAGACATTGAACTCATTTAAAGGTGTAGAACCAATCCAAATCACTGTGAAAATAAATGTTGCATCTCCCAGAAAACCAAAAAGACTATGGTCACAGGAAAATAAACTTTCCCTGTGCCGTAGGGCCTGAGAGGATATACACGCAGCGGTACGTCTTCCCATGTTGAACACTAAACAACAAATAGTACTCCAGGACAGTGTGGACGGAGTCCACCGTTAAACTAAAAGGATAGTGGAAATCCTAAGACATTAAATTGAAGTCAAATTTCCATCCCACTTTGGGAGAGAAACTGCGTCATTGGGGGCCTCAGGAGGTGGGGTAGCCCTATAGTCACACATTTGTCAAGTGTCCTTCCCCACTGTGTAGCCTATTCTTTCTCGGTCCCCAGGCTCGAGTCGCAGTGGGATGGTGATTTGACTTCAATTTCAGATAATTATCTGTCTACTTCGTTTTAAGGAGCAGCAATCTGCCTTTAAATACCAGCAGGATAGGGACTCCCCAAACACTGCCTTTACCAGGGAGGACTTGTTCTTGTGCCCTGAAGAAAGTCAGGGACCTATAAGGCCTACACTGGACTGAATCATGTTGGCATTAGGGTCATAGGACCATTACACTCCAACTGACCCTTTAATTTATTTATTTGTAATATCCCTGAGAGATCCATGAAGAAAGGGAAACTGGTATATGTCTGAGGGTTTTGTTTTTGTTTTTTTTGGTCCTCGTTTACCTCCATGGTTTCAAGCCGCTGTACCGCCCAACAAGGGAGGGGACATAAAGGAATACAGTCGCGCTGCCTCAGTCAAGACTGGGTGGGTTGGAAAGTAGCGAGGAATAACCTAGTCCCCACAGCGACGACGGACTCCATGCCCTTCAAGAACCTCATTGCCTAGCTGGCAGCTTCCAACCATTGAGCCAATTACCACCATTGCTGATACCAGCCAAAGTGTCAAGAAAAAGAAACAAGGTGGAACAGCAGGGGGATTATTACCATGGCCGCGTAATCATCGGACCTGGGGAAAAGAAAAAAAAAAACAGCACTGTCAGTGGAATCAGGCGAGGAGATGCCAAAAAGCTCTCTTATCTTGTCTTCCAGCCCTGGCGATATCTAATGTCGAGATTTGAAGGATTGATGTAAGCCAGTCATGAAAAGAGGGAGCAGAGGCATCCATCCATCGCCTGCAAATCTCTTGACGAGCAGCCAGGATGGAATAGAACAGAAGGTTCCTAGCAGGACTTCGAGTCTGATCCACGACTCCAAAGACTACGAGGGTTTTTAATCTTTACACTCCCCCTGGCCTACAATTCACTAAGAGCTGCCTGGAACAAGGTTGAGCCCACCCTGACTTTTAGGCGTCAGGGTGACCGAATGATGAAGCATAACACCACTAGGGTGTGTGAGGGTAACTAAAACAAAAGGAATCATTTCCTTCCCCACTCTCTATTGGGCATAGGCTCAGGTCTTTATTAGGCTTCACACTATCCTTTTAGTTTAACGGTGGACTCCGTCCACACTGTCCTGGAGTACTTTTTGTAGTTTAGTATCCCAGAATACCACCATATCATTTGACACCAGAGACAAGTGCAGGAATACAACCAATGAGGGATGACATGTTGCAAAAGGGAATCCTAAGCGAACTAATTCCATGCAACTCTCCTCTCCAATTATGGGCTTGCAGAAACCCTATGGTAAATAAAGGATATTTCAAGATTCATTCAAGGTAAATGAAGTAGTAGTGAAGGGTTGTCCTGTGGTACCGAATTCAGCCAATATATTGTTTCAAATTGCATATACTGCAGAGTGGTTTACCATTTTTGACCTATGTAAGGCTTTCATCCCTGTGCCATTGCATGAGGAAAGCCAATGTATTGTTTATTTTATATTCCATAAGAAGGTACTAACATGGTGTCATGTCCCACAAGGCTAAACAGAGAGTTCATACATATTTAATCAAATCCTAAAAAGAAATTTAGTAACCTTGAAAATGCCCGGCAAGTCAACCCTTGTGCAATACATAGATGACCTGCTTGTGGCATCAGAAACGTGATATACATGTAAACATGACACTGTTGCACTCTCGAACCACCTGGCTGAGAATGGACAGAAAGTGTCTCCAGCGAAAGTGCAATATTCTCAAAAAGTGGTTCACTATCTAGGACACATTATTGTGAAAAGAGTTAGGAGAGAGTCACCAGAGAGAGTAGAATCAATTCTGCAAATGAATCCACTACAAACTCAAAAAGAAATCAGAATGTTTTGGGGAATGGTTGGCTACTGTAGACAGTGGATGCCAAACCTTTCCTTCATGGCCAAGCCTCTACTGCGTTTGACACACACATACTTGTCTGATCCAGTTCCATTAGATGCAAATGTATGAAAGAGTTCCTAGAGCTGAAAGAGTTGTCATGTCGCAGCACTAGGAATATCAGATTATACAAAATAACTTGCATTGTTTTGTAGTGAGAGTGAGGGGTGCACTCTTTCGGCTTTGATTCAAACACATTGAGGATCTTTTTTAACCTATTGCCTATTTTCCTCCCACCCTTGACCCTGTAGCAGCAGGTCTTCATGGTAGCCACTGTGAGGATAAGTTTGAAAAAGAGTGAGAACATATTGATGATATACTCTTTAACTGCCTTGGTCCCACTCTCTTTGGAGCTACTGTTAACAAGAATAAAGACCCAATATATGACCCTTAATAGATTGAAGCAATATGAACACAATATACTCTCTTCTGACAATGTTGTTTTGAAACGATGCACAATGCTGAAGCCTTCAACACTGTTACCTGCAAATGATGACGATAATTGTGATGAAAGTAAACATGATTGTCTAGATGTTACAGAATTGTGCACTAAACCCTGCCTTATTCGTAGATGGCTCATTTTTAGAGGAAATTATGACATACTTAGAGCAGCATATGCCATGTGCATCATAAATGGGGAACATCATTTACAATGCGGTGTTTACACCGCACTACCTTAACAACGCTGCCATTACAACGCAAGTCGTTACTACGACTTGCGCTGGATGGCGCTGTTGGTTAAGGAATATTGTAATTTTATATTCCAACACCTTCCCTACTGTTAAGTGGACTGGTGTTGGAATCCAAATTTATAATATTCCACAATCCAAGCCCTCCAACACAAGTCATTGTAACGACTTGCGTTGTAATGGCAGCGTTGTAAAGTACTGCGATCTAAAAGATCGCATTGTACTGACATACATCCACCATAAATGATGTGGTCGTTGCTTCATGGCTTCAGAAAGTATTTCTCTGCCCAAGTTGCTGAACTGATCGATCTTACTAGAGCCTGCAGGTTAACTGCACAACTGAGAGTCATCATGTTCACTGACAGAAAGTATGAGTTTGGTGTTATCCATGATTTTGGACAATTGTGATCACAGAGGGGTTTTCTTATTTCCTCAGGTACTCCCATCAAAAATGGAACATTCATCAAGGGCATGTTGGATGCTCTGGAATTACCAGGAGAAATTACTGTGGTGAAGTGTTTAGCTCATGAAGGAGGAAGTGGATACGTTGCCATGGGCAACCAATACGCTGAGTCAGTAGCCTTATATTGCACATTGTTAGCCTGTTCCTTCAATGGAAATTTCACATGTGAGTCTGAAGTGGAGAGCTCTTTTGCAATATTGATGAAAGTTACTGACAAGTGGGATGAATTGAAGCAGTTGTAGGAAATGTGTCAGAGGCAGAACAGAAGGATTGGGTAAAATCAGGATGTGAGAAAAATGCTAACAACATTTGGGTGTCGGCAGATGGGAGACCAGTATTATTGGATAGCTTGTTGTTTCTAATGACATGCTACTACCATGGACGCACACATCTATAGAAAGATGCAAGGATGAGATATTTCAGAATGTTGACAGAAGAGATATGCCATCGGGGTCTAACCTGTCAACAGTTAAATGTAGTGGAAAGAACACTTGTCACTCTAACACACCAACGGAGATCAGGTGGTCCACTCAACAGGATGTAGATGGATTTTACTGAGATGCCTGTACATACGAGACTGAGATATCTCCTTGTGATTGTGTGTGTCTTCTCAAAATGGGTGAAAGGCTACCCAACTAGAAGAAATGACAGTCTCACTGTAGCTAATCTGTTATTATGAGAAATAATGCCATGGTTCGGCATGCCAATTTCTCTTGAGTCAGATAGAGGAACAAACTTCAATAATGAAGTGAGAAGATGATCTGCATAGCCTTACAGATAGAACAAAGATTACACTGCAGTTACGGACCAGAAGCCTCTGGTATTGTTGAACAAATAAATGATACCCTCACTTCTAGATCGGCCAGAGCCTGTACATCACACTCTCTTAAATGGCCAGATGTTTTAATCTTGATGTTAATGAGTATCCAGAGTGCCCCTGACAGGAAGAAGGGGCTATTACCCCATGAAATATTGATATCCAGAGCAATGAGATTATCTGCTGGTACTGCAAAGGATTGACTGATGTGGTTTGTTCTGTCTCTCATCAGGTTTCAGCTGCCAAACAAGACCCGCATCACAGTGTCACAACCTCAGCTCTGGTGGCTGGTAGTGATCAAGAAGCATGTTCAGAAGACTTGCCTTGAACCTAAGTGGAAAGACCCCCTTTCAGGTGATCCTAACTACACACACAGCAGTTAAGTAAGATGGAGTCCCAAATTGGATCCATGCTTCCCACATCAAAAGAGTGAGCAATCCAGAAGATGTGCCTTTGGTATATTATCCTTGTACAAAGACCATTGATGTTTGCATCACCAATAGTGAGAACACCCATACCAGCAGCACCATTGCCAGTTCAGCAACTAGAAGAGAAAGGGGGTGAAGATCAGCTGATGGAAAGTAAAGTGTAAGTAACTGAAATAACCCAGAGTGGCATTGAGATCGCCAACAAAAAAGAAGCAGAGATGTTGTTTCTTTTCCTCTCCCTTGGTCCATTTGACCTTATCCTGCCGACCCACAGACATTGCTCCTTGGCTGGACTGCCTTATCTCGTTTTCCCCCCAGGCCCCCATCTTCTTTTCCACTACCTCAGTCCGTTGGACCTCATCCTGCCCAACCTCAGACATTGCTCCTCGGCTGGACTGCCTAATCTCGTTCTCCCCTCCAGGCCCTCGTCTCTCCTATAACATATCTCATCTCCCCCTCCCTTCCTCTCCCTACCCACTTGGATGTCTTGTTTCTCCGTAGATACTGTCTCTCCTATCACCTATCTTATATCCCCCCTCCTCCCTCTCTCTACCCGCTTGGATGTCTTGTTTCCCCGTTCACTCTGTAGATAAATATTATATAATCATTGTTAGCCTTATTGTTGTGATAATGGAATCCTGAGTGACTTTTCTTTCTGCAGAGACACAACTCTAACCACCAATATATGTAGTAGTTTGTAGTACTTACTATCACTATTTTGCGATTTTAAGCTTACCCATTTGCATCTCTCCCCTGAGTTACTCTACAACGTATACATTTCCTTTTCTTCAATCTGTATCTCTTCCTTGTGGGACTCTACAACTCGCTGACTCCCTTCTTTTGTCTCCTGGTATCTCCCTGACCCTTGCCTTTCGAGGACCCTGTCTTTGTCTGTCTTATGTTCCCCCTCTGTTGACCTGCCAGTTCCGACCCTCCACCTAACCCCCTGTCCCTTGTGTCCTTAGACTAAGCACTCCTTCTCCTCTTGTTGGGGCTAGATCCAATATCCATACCCTGGAGTCTCAGTGACCCCTCTGAGAGAGTCCACAGCGCCAAGGGAGCCACTCACAGTTGAGGTTTGGTATGGCACCCCATACCAAAGCACTCCCTCTCCCCTTGTTGGGGAAGGATCCTGTAGATAGGCCTTGGACTCTCAGAGACCCCTCTGAGAGAGTCAACTGCGTAAAGGGAGCCTCTCGCAACGGAGATGTGGGATTGATACCATTTCTCATGGGATCACAGCTTACTGGACCTTGGACATGGCTTTTACTGGTCTACCAAGTTGAGCCCCCTCCACACTCTCCCTCCTCTTTCATGCTTTGTCTCTCATCCTCCCCTCTCTCATGCCCTCTTTCATTCTTTGTCCACTACCCCTGCTCCTAGCACCTCTCCCCTGAATCTCCCCCTTGCCTGCTTCACAACATGTATCTATGCCACCTAGCCCCCTGTCCCTCGTGCCCTTTGTCTAAGCACTCCTTCTCCCCCTGTTGGGAAAAAGATCCAATATTCATACTCTGGAGTCTCAGTTACCCCTCTGAAAGAGTCCTCAGCGTCAAGTGAGCCACTCACGGTTGAGGTTATGTGATGGCTCCCCCTTGCCAAAGCACTCCCTCTCCCCTTGTTGGAGAAGGATCCTGTAGTTAGGCCTTGGAATCTCAGAGACTCCTCTGAGAGTGTCCACTGCATCAAGGGAGCCTCTTGCAATGTAGATGTGGGAATGATTCAACTTCCCCTGGAATCATAGCTTACCAGACTTATGATGCAGCTTTTAATCATCCTCCGGTTTGTGCCACTATCACCCTCCCCTCCTCTTTCATACTCTGTCTCTCTCTCTCCCCCACCTCTTTCCTTCCTTCATTCTTTGCCTACTTCCCCTGCTCCTACCCCCTCTCTCCCCTGAATCCCCCCCATGCCTGCTTTTTCCCCTTACGTATATGTCCTTATTGTTTTTCTCGACCTAACAATGTAACTATACTCTGAAACTGTGTAATCTTGTAATGATGTAACCTGCAACTATGGTCTGATACTCATGTAAAGAGCTCTGATACCTTCGAGTCTAGCCAGCGCTATATAAAACCTTTCAAATAAATGAATAAATAAATAAATAAAAAGAATCAAAAAAGTAAAAGTGCTACTGATGTGATACTGAGACAAGGAGAAGAACCAGGCAAATGGACTATCAATGAAACAAGGAAAACAAATCAACAAGCAGAATGGTCACAAAGCTATGAAAACAAAAATCCAAGGATAAGTTCTTCAATAGCTCTCACTCAAACATAATATTTGTAGAGGCTGAGCTACCGATGAAGGTGTATAGATCGAAACAAACAGAATTTAAGAAGATCAAAATGAGCCCTAGTGTCCTGTCACAGATATTCAGCACCTGAATGGTCATACTATGTAAACATTGCGTTGAGTGTCACATTGGAAGATTAATGCAACATGAATCCTGAACTATTTGAAACTTCTTGTAAAAGAGAAAACGAGACAGATACAAATAATCTGAAGAAAAAACTTGAAGCTAAATGGAAGTGAAGAAAGATTATTTGAACTGTGCTCATTAAATATTTGTTGTTTTAGTTCTTTATTTTACAGAAGATCAACGTAGGACCTACAGAAGAATAGAGATAACATTTAAAAAAAACATGGATTAGGGTTAAGGTTTGTCTTGTTAGAAGTGTGACTGCTGAAGAAAATAATATTAACTACCTCAAAGAAGCTGCGTACTAAAACTTGTTACAAGCTATTGAACTGTTTTTTAACCAAATGTGTAAATATATCAAGGGTTACATTTTCATAATAACAGTAATGATCACTAACGTACTAATAAGGTTTTATCTAGTGCCAGAGTCAGAACCTAAAGCAAAGAATATCACTAATGCACATATTTACAATACTAGTTACTCTTTTGTAATCTACAGGAAAAATTATGTTTCTTTTAATGTTTATTCTAGGTTGGTACAAGAATGCGCTAACACCATGGATGCATAGGATTGTTACATATGTGCGCGCTTTCCTACTTCAATTTCAGAAGAAGTTGAGTATTACCACATGCCTTTATCTTATGCTGGTCCTTGCAGCATCCTATTGTCATTAGTTTGTAGCCGTGGATATTTTAAGTATTTCCATTCTAACCATGATCAAATACTTTCCATGGTACCATTAATAGAGAACATGCATTTACACTCACAAATAAAAGAGATGAGCACAACCTGATATTATTTCTTTTCTCACAGACCCATAGATAATCAGAAAGCTTACAAAACCAATTTAACCTGTTTAATGTGATCAGTAGAGAAGGCTTTAGAAGTGAGACACACTAACATGACAAGAACTACTGACAAGAAGAGCGATGTCTTAGGGAATGGTTAGAAGTAGTAAGAAAATGATTTTAGAAAGAAAATGGTTTACCCTAAACTGAAACTTGACAGGCAACACAAAGGTAACATTTGTGTATAGAGAAGACGGACACCCAAACGGACTAGACATGTAGGGATTAGTAGTTGTGAATACACATTCAAATTAATAGGGAGTTCTTACCAGATTTTACAGGGAGACAAAAATGCTATTACATTTGTGGATAGAATGATTACTTCTTACTACCAGTTGACAGGGAGGGAATCTGATATTTAGGTATACTAATTCCAAAAATGTGCCATGTGAAGAGTGTAGAGGCATTAACATTAACTCCTACACACAGACAGAACTGTGGGACAAAAAGAGAAACTGGACTAGTTGGAGACATACTTGGAGCTGTTATTACACCTGTAGGCATCATCATAAATGGTGAAAAGATTAGAAAGTTGTCAAAAGTTGGCACATCTGAAGTTTTGTCTGTAATAAATACAGAACTAATTGTATTCAGTGGTTTTACAGGACCGACTTGCCTTTGATATCTTACTTGCAGAAAAGGGCAGAGTCTGCAAAATGCTTAAATTAACTTGTTGCTGTGCATACATACCTGACATGAGTAGGGAAATAAAATGCTTTGCAAAGAACATGTAAGGATTAAAACCTGAACTTGATGAATTGGAAACTCCAAGTTTGTGTGAAAATTTTGGAAAGGAAGTTGTCACAATTGGAAACTGCTTTTCAACAGCAGGGAAGGGTATTTTAGAGGCTATTGTAATGCAAATAAAAAGAGTGTGGTTTTGTCTATTATTTCTTTATGAACATTTTTTGAGCTGTAGAGACATATTTTGCAAGAGAAAGGAAAGGATGGAAAAGTAACTGTATGAGCAGGATTTGGTTTTGAGGGGCATGGTGAATGACAATTACATCAACTCTTTGAAATTCAGGGTCTTGAAAAGAAAAAGACGAGACTCAACCAAAGATGAAAGTGCACTCTGAAATGGACTCACATGTGAAACCGAGTTATGTGCTGATTAATAAAATCATCAGATGGGTTATTGAGAAAGTTAACATTTATGACCTAAATTCACCAATGACAATGTAGAAATGTGTCTGAACATTAATGTATTAAAAGCATTCCAACATAAAGGTTAGAGAAAATGAACTTTAATTAAATAGTGCAAAAAGAAAAAATGACTGCTTTTTTCTGCAGAATGTTCCCAATTCTGTTGTTCATTCACTGCTAGGCCTCAATATTTTCTATAATTCCTTCCTTTCCCTTTAATGAAAAGAAATGCCTTTTTTTAAATGCTGATTTAACTTTATAATTGAATTGTACAACTTTAACATCTTCATGAAATGTGCTGCTTGCTGCAAAAAGTATTTCTTTTCTTCCTTACACCGTATGACTTCATTGTAATTTAAAGCGAAATAAAAGGGGATGATGGACGGAGCACTTGAGCAAATCAAACACTCACCCCCAGTCGACTGATCTGGGTTTAATTCATCACCAATCTTTAGCTCACTCCACCACCCCAATTCAGACATGGCCACATGCAAATCAGTCTGACCCTGTGCCTCATGGGAACAGTCCAGCCTGAACTGTAATTTAGACAGTTACTTCTGCCATATGTTTATAATGAAAAGAATATTGCTATAGATTCAAACCTCATGATCTAACCAGGACATGCAGGATATTTATGTTTCATTCAAAAAAAGCAGCCAAATGTTACACAATGAGACACAGAAAAGCTGACAGAGTAGGCTTGCAAAGGTTCTCATGACTACCCTCCTAGATGTATCTTTTTGTAATACGTTGTTGTAATATTCAAATAAAAACATGGTGACATGGACATTTATCATGGCAATTGAGAGAGAAGAGGACAGACCATTAGAAGATCCTTTGCTATTGGCTAGAGATGATCAAACGTTCAGAGTTTGCAACATGTTTTGCACTTTTCTGTATAGTGTGTGTTCCTAATTAGAGAGGCAATGCATTCTATACACATCTTCCCGCTGCCATGCACTCTAGCACTTGACTGTGCTTCTGTCACCTGAATTTGCTACCGCTAATAGTGTTTTTCTGTTATTCTGATCCCTTTTTGAAGACTTTTTCCATACTGATCATAGCAACTGCTGTGATTGTTCCCATGTACCTGTGTTAACGGTTGCTACTCCAGCTGTTAGGGAACTCAGTTGAGTTTGTAGAACCATGCTTTATGGATAGTTCGACCTCTCATAACTATTTGCCTGTTGTTCCAAACTTTCTCTTGCTCTTTTCCAAAAGGAACACTTTATGGGTTCTGGTTAGGAAAGATTATGTCTAATAGATTAATACAGGAATTGATACCTTTGTGGAACATGCTTTTATTTTATATGCTAATTCTAACAAAATTGTTCTTGATATTTCTGGAAACCTAGTCAAGTCAAAGAATTCCTTATTTTGGCCTGAAAGGCCATAAAAGCACAAATAAAACAAATTAAAAAATACAGCACAATTTATTCAGTAGTAAAGTGCTTGTGCATTACATTGTTATTTGTAAAGTTCCTAACAAAGTTTAACGTGTAATAAATAATGAAAAGGTACATATTTGTGACATTGAAATATAACAAGATGAGATTTGAAAAGATGACCAATCATGGCGATGGAATGAAATGATCGGAGATTGAGCGAGCCCTAATTTTAAAATAGCTCGACATGCACAACACATGGAAAGCAGGAATCGAGAAACTGAATATGCAATGGGCATACTAGTATCATATTTTAGGATCCTAAAAGCCTGTGCGCAGTGATTTGTTCTGAGTTTTCTGCACAGCTGATGTAACCATCGGTGTCTCGCCTTCTTGTATGCCAGGCAGAAAAATAATTAATGTTGGTCCGTTTCTAGTGTGTTATTACATACCAGACCACCCTGAGTTGGGCTACCCCCCAATTATTTGTAAAAGCACGTAGTGGCAGTACTCCGTACCTAAACTGCAGATAAAGCTTTTAAGCAAGGGCTGGGTGAATATCATCAAGAGCAGGTTCTAACCTGTGTTGCTGTTTTATCTCTAAGAAAGTTGCAGTCAATGCACCAGTCACGGAGCTCCCTTGTATCTAAGTAAATTCATACTCCCTAAAGCTCTTTGATAGGGCCTTTCTAGATATTAACAGGCAATTATCTTCAGCATTAGCCCACAGATTGCCCATCCCCATTGCTGTTAGACAGTTTTTAATATAGACCAGCCTTGGGAATTTACTTGCTCCCTGTAAATTCAACACTTCCTTCAGCTCCTCTCTACAAACTGCTAACTCTGGGGTACTCCACAGGCGTCGCCAATTAAAATGGGTCTGAGGGCAACATCCTCTGCAATTGGTAAGACCCCAAGATCCATATCAAGCGGCATGAGCGGTGTACTTTTGGGAAGACCCAGAAGTTGCCTGGCAAAGGAATTCTCGATCTTAGATAGGGGGCCGGATGGCCAACAGCCCCAGATTTCTCCCCCATTCAAAGCCCCCCCCAGCTTGTACTTTATACATTTCCATCACCGGCCCATCCATATTATGAGTGCACTTCCTATGCATCTTTGCTAACTCCCCCGTTGTCTGGGCCAACTTTAGGCTAGCCTTCCTTATTTGTACACCCCACTCCATTTTCTCGGTAAGTATTATTCCCAGATATTCTCTTGTGGTTTCCCATCTAACTGGGTATTTGGTTGTGTAGTATTTCTTGCATTAAAAGCCATATATTTGGTTTTCTGAGAATTTATATCTAAGCCCCTGCTCTTGCAAAATGAGTGAAAGATGTCTAAGGCCCTCTGTATTCCCATAGAGGACTTAGATAGCAGGAGGGTATCGTCAGCGAACATCAAGGATGGTACCTTGAGGTTCGCTAACCTAGGAGCAACTATAACCCTCCCTGCAATCAAGGCCTCCACTAAACCATTAATAAACAGGCAAAAGAGGGTCAGTCCAACATGCACCCTTGTCATACACCTCTGTCTATATATATGGGATCAGTGAGCTCACCATTGTTTCCATGCCTGATTTGGGCAAAATTACATTCATGGAGCCATTTCAACTTGTAACAGAGATACAGAGGGGCCCCAGTTCTAATAAAATGGTCCACAGTTTGTCCCTGGGGATCAAATTGAATAACAATTTTAAGTCCACAAAGATAATACAGAGGCTGCTACCCTCCAGGGACACTGTCTTCCAATACAATGTTTGCAACCTAAAAATGTGGTCAATTATGGACATTCCTGCTCTGAAAACAGCCTGATATGGACTAAGAATAGTGTACTCCTCCATCCAGCTCTGTAGCCAGACCAGTAGCACTTGTGCATATATCTTCTGAGTTACATCTATGAGGCTGATGGGGTGATAGCTGGCGGAAGGGAATTGTGAGCCCTCTTTATAAATCAGGATGATTTCATACCCAAGCCAAGTCGAATGAATCGGCATTCCCTGGAAGATAGCATTAATCAGGGTCCATAGGTATGGGACACGAGTATTAGGCTCATTACGAAAAAGGTCACCAGGGATCTTATCTAGACCTGGGGCCTTATTTATGAAAAGTGACGCATCACTGCGTGAAAACAGCGATGCGTCACTTTTCACTGCGCACTCCTTGCAACACCAATGATGCGTCATATTTAATGTATGACGCATCATGTCGCAAGGAGTTACAGATACGTCAGTATTTTTGACGTATCTGTAAGCGCAAAAGTGATGCATTGCTGGAGTGTGTCACAAAAGTGACGCAACTCCAGCAATACGTCCTTTCACATGGGGAAAACCCCATATGAAAGGGCTTGCGTCAGTCTTACGCCTGCTGTGAGGCAGGCGCAAGATTTTGATGCAACAGCGTCCTAAAAGTGACGCAGTGAAATCTCATAGATTTCACTGCGTGACTATTACGAGGCTTTTTGCGGGGGGACGCCCCCTCTGCATACATTATACCTGACGCAGGTATAATGTGGCGCAGGGGTTTAAAAAGTGACGCATCTACCTAGATGCATCACTTTTTAAATATGGCGCAACAAGGCGCATGTTTCACGCCGCCGATGTGTCACAAAAAGTAACGCATCAGCAGCGCAAAACTGACGCAAGGCCTCATAAATGAGGCCCCAGGAGTCTTGAATGGAATTACCCTGCTTAAGGCATCCATTATCTCTTTTAAGGAGATTACGGGAGCATCAGAGCAAGATGACTGGGAATGGGGGCACTCATTTGTAGCTTGCCCTACATTCACCCTCTGCCCTTGCATATAAGAACTGAAAATGGGCCTTCCAAACTTCTACCCCTAAATTTGATTCTATTGAGGATTTACCCTTTGTACAGCCAATATTGACTAAATTCCAGAAAGTCCTCATGTCCCAGGTGCATAAAGCACATCTCAGGCTCTCCCACTTGTCTCCTTCCCAATTTATTTTTGCCAATTTAATAATATTTTTATAGGTTAGCCGCTTATCTTTTATTTGGAGCCTGTCATTAGATTTGATAGCTAAGACAAGAGCTTGCTTAGCCTTGTGGCAATCACCACTCTACCAAGTGTGCCTTGGAAACCCCTTTTCCCTTGATCATGTATTAGGGAAAAATATTATCCAAGGCAGTTACTAAACCTTGGTGGTTATTCGCAATTTCGAGAAAAGTACTAGAGGAATCAACAGATTCACTGAGTTGGTTTGTGACCTTAAGAAATGGGCTGACAGATTGGCAAAATGTTCCCCATCTAATTCTCCTCCTACAACTAGTTAAAATTAACCCAGAATCAGTTGGGATTGGCCTTCAACTACATCATTGGGACAGGGCGGAATTGTCTCAAGAATCAGGGCGTTGTGGTCGCTATCGTATCTGGTCACAATCTTAAAATCAATTACCTGATGCCAAGATTTGCTATCCAGCAGGATGTAATTTAGAATAGAGGGGTAACCCAGTCTATAGTATGTATAATTTGCCGGGGAATCAGATTTAGTGCGCCCATTACATGCCCTGAGGGAATGGTTCAGTTTGAGGGTGTTCATTTTAAGTATCAATGGAGTCCAAGCCCGAGTTGCCGGGGCATTAGGTTCTGGAATGGCCCAATGCAGGTCCTCCTCACTGGGGTTACCCGCATCCAGGACTTTCAGAGGTTCGTACTGACAATTAAAGTCACCAGCAAGGATCACCAGAATATTATCAGGAATAGTGAGCAAAAAGGTTGTCAAAAGATCGAGAGTTGCATACTCCTGGCCGTACCTAACTGGACGAGAATAAACATTGATCAGAGTAATTCTGATATTGGGGGGAAAGCTCAAAATGACACAGAGTATATCTTGTGAAGATGTCTCAACCTGTTTTTCTGAACACGCCAGGTGTACGGCAATCTAAGAGCAGAGGCGCCCAGCGGGTCTTCTCCTTTCCCCACATGTGGGTGCTATGCTGAAGGTCACGCAGCCTAATCTGTTGGTATCCTCCCTAGCCCAGGTTTCCTAGAACATGCAAATGTTGTTTTCTTGAATAAATGCTACCCACTCTGGGTTGACTAGTTTGGATGTGAGACCCGCAATATTCCAAGACAATATCTGGCACTTGGGTATGTCATTTGGTGATTGTATGGGGGCACTAGGCTTCTTCGCAAGGGAGCTTGAGCCAGTTCCAGCAGTAGGGTGATTGTCTGTAAGGAATGTGGATATTGGGTTTACCCGTGGTTGGCCTTTAGGTGCCCGAAGGGGCCTCGGGGTGGACCTGCTGTGATACGAATACTAGAAACCCCTTGTACTCTCTCGCTTTGAGCACTTCACACTCCCTCAGCCCTCTCGGTGACCTGTCCTATTTCCTGTTTAGGAATTGAAGGACTCTTGGACGGCGCACTCCTTTCTGTGGGATCCAACCAGAGATCCCTCTCTGGATTTTATCCCATTGTCAATGGCTGTGCTCGTTTTAGTCAGTCTACTGATTCTAGGGATGCAAATCTATTTGTAAGTGGGAGGTTGACAAATAGTGGGCTTGGTTGGTCCTGTCCCATGATAGTACTTTGCTTAGGCTGCTGCTTAGTCCTTGTCCCATACACAGACCACAATCTATTATCAGTTACAAATGCCAGAGGGTAGAAAACCTCAATGGGAGAGGCCTAATGCCCCCTTCCTGCCCTTGGTGGTTTAGTTCTAGAAGGGCCCTTACAACCTGGGGATCTCTAAAATCACAATTGTATCACTGGATATATCTTTCGGCCTCCAGCCCACCCATCCCACCCTTCGTGTATAGAATTTCACCTGCATCCTTATACGAGAATTGAAGCTGTTTGGACAGCCAAAAGATGCATTTATTTTTTAATTCAACGTGTGATTCACTTTGCCACCCATTAAGTTCTGGTACTCCAGTTAAAATCATGACATATGGTGTGGAGTCTGGGGGGAGATTTATAAGCTGGTCTCCCCTCTACTACTTCTGTGCTGACCTCTTGCCCCTCATGTACTCTATAATTTGGCCCCGGGCGCTGCGCATTAACTCCAACTATTTGCATTTTTGGACAGGGTCTATGCTTCTTACCTGCCTCCCAACCCCGTCTGTGCCTGTGGCATTGGACACTGACTTTGCCACCTGGCTTGTTTGGAGTGATCACATGATTATTCACTTCGCCCTTGGTATTCTGAATTTGAGGGGTGGGCTCAGGTTGGTTTCTGGAGGGTGATCGGTCCCATGATGGACAGACCGGGTTTGTGACATTTGCTGCTGAGGGGATTCACCCACCCTTAGATTTGCACCTGCATTGCCTACAAAGGACTCTAATAAAGTGGTAAGCTTGTCTACTCAGAAAGTCAAGAGGTTCAGCTCATCCTTAATGATTTCTCTTAGTTGCAACTGCAAATCCATTACCAAGTTTGACACCCAAGTTGGCTTTTCTATGCCTTCATTTCCACGACCACCCATCCCTTCCTTCCCCAAGTCGCCATTCGCTATAAGTTCCATGTCACCCTTTTTCCGGTTACTCCCAACCTTCATGGCAGCTTTAGCTTTCTCTTTTTTTCCTGGACCGGGAGGGGGATCCTCCATGTGCACATCTGTGGTGTGAATATCATGCATCAGAGCTTGTGTCCTGAACTGAGTCTCAGAGGGGGTCAGAGTCCACAGTTGACGGGGCAGATTGATTATTGAGGTTAGTCAAGGTAGAGGCTAGGTCCGGTGTTATTGACACCCGTCTTTCAGTCAATTCAATTTCTGTTGATACCGCCCCTATAGCCCTCTGGAGCATTTTATCTATAGATGTAGGCTGGTGGGTTGTTGGTGATTGCTTGGTTAAAGTTAGTTTTTTTCCCTACACAGGCATGTTTTCCGATTTTTGCTGGAAGACGATGGCGTAATTTGCCTTGTCAATTACCTCGATTAAAAGAGGAGGGGCCAGAACATCTCCAGAGCAGATCGATAGCTGCACACAGCATACAACACACAGCAAGGGGACTCCCACAAGGAAAGAGGGGAGGGAGAAGCAAAACTGTTTGCCTGGCTTTAGTCAAAATAAATGATAAGGCAATTACGATGTATTGGCACCCACCTTGAGTACCTGCTTCAAGAGTGGCTCCGTGGGCCAGTGGTTTTCCACGAATATGCCAAAAGGGAGGCGGCCCAGCCCAGCCTCTTCTGGGCACAGGCGGGCCCGCCTTTGGCCCGGGCTTCGACCGGACACGCCCGCACACACGTCCCGCGAAGCGTTGACCGCAAGTAGTATAAGTGCGCCTCCGGGCGCTTGCGGTGACGCCAGCGCCTCCTGGCATGACCACAGGGCCTACTGTGAGCTAGAGATCCCCCTGGAGCTGCAGCAGGCAAATGGCGTTGCGCGGTTCACGCAGGAGTGGGGAGGTGTATTGTTTAAGTGCGCCTCCGGGTGCTTGCAGTGACGTCAGTGCCTCCTGGCGCAATCACAGGGCCTATTTACTTAGTTATTTGACAAACTTCAATAAAAAGACAAAAATACAGACTAATCTTTTAATGAGAAAACCTTCACCAAACCTCTCATCATAGACTGAACATTAAATACTGTAAGTTGATGACTACGTTATAAATATATTTAGGTTGTGCTCCATTCTTAAAGGTTGGCAAAGATTCCTCAACATGAAGAAGAAATTGGCGCGGAAATTGGAGAGTCTCCCAGTAAGTTTCTAGGTGGAGCTGTTTTAAGACTTTCATGAGATTTTGCACACTTGCAGGTCAATAGTGTCATTATTTCTACTCCCACTGTGTAAGTATTCTGCGTTCACTTTATCTGAATGCACAACTGACAAACATTGCCAATTGTGCCAAATCCAGTGTGTTAAAACTGGGGGTCTCTAGTTGGCAATGGTATTCACCTGTGTCCAAATAGGGACCCTTATTTCTAAGTCAGGATAAGGGGATTACACTCCTTAATAACCCCTGCTCACCCCCATGGTAGCTTGGCACGAGCAGACAGGCTTATCTCAGAGGCAGTGTATTAAGCATTTGTGAATATACACAGTAATACAGTGAAAACACTACAGATGGACACAACACAGGTTTTATAAAAATAAGACACTCTCCCCCCTCCGAACAATCACACTAATTTTCCTGCCGAATCTATGCCTTTCCCTACCTCTCCTACTTGTGTCGTCTTGGTCCACGTCCACTCCTAAACGGGAAAATAGATCTCACTGAATCTCACACCCCCCTCATTAAGTAGCAACTACCCCCCCAGCCTAACCGATAGGCCCCCTCTCTTATATGGTTCAACGCCACATCACCCAAGATCAGGGTAAGCGGAACCACACCGATTCCTTTCGCGACAACTAGTTCCTATAGTCTTCTATTTCTCCCACCGCTACGCATTGGTTTTGCGCCCAAAGGAGTCCCACTGCTTTTATAGCAGAGAGGTCCCCCGTGTACAGGCCAAACACTAGTCGTCTTCAGTTGCCCATAGTCTCCACTTCCAGACTAATGGAGTACCGCCTCTCTAACAGCACCTGTGTAACCCTGTCTATTTAGTAGGCAACAATGGCACCGGGCACTCCCACCTTCGTCAACCCACTCTTGCAGGTCCATATGAAACCACATGGCATGAATACCTTCGCTATTGACTTCTCCCCTAGTCTTAATACAAAAGCTAGAAAAAACTTCAAACATAATCTAATCAGACAACACCCAGAAACGCTATTTGTGAACACTTACCACTGCCCCTGCTTCACTCTCCCTGACCTGCTCCTCCCCAACCTCCTTCCCTGGCCAACATACCCCATCAAGCTAAGCAAAGGCCTACTCCTGACGTAAATAATTAATTTACTCTCTTAATTTCTATGCAGGTAAGTACTTAATCAATGATAACTCAATCAGAATGAAAAAAAACAGAGTCCGTGGTGTTAGAGTTTCTAAGGGTTTTATTCCTCATAAAGGAATCAGGATATCATGTTCTGACCACCACAGGGGTGTCAGAAGGGATAGATGAGCGCGCTCTCGTTTATTGACAATACATAGCTTATATACTTGATTTACACCATAAGAATCAATGTAAGAGGCGTAACAGCTGAGAGAAGACAAGATAACAGTATACACGTGGTACTAGTACATCATCAAGAGGCGTAAACTAGGCGTGAACTAGAGGTGTGTGCTAGAAACGTCACTGATAGGTGACGCAAGTGGGTGGCACCAAGGGGTGGTGCTAACAGAATGTTGCAATGTCAGCAGAAATCGGAAGCTTGGATGCGCGCGCAGCTGCATGACGTGTGATTGACGGGGTGCAGGGGACTTGACATTTACACTGACGGAAAGAGACAGAAGTCTGGCATGTCAGATCAACTTGTACCTCTATCATATCTGATATCTGATGTTTAGGAACTATACTATCTGGGCGGAAAGGTCTCTAGGGCAGAAGCTATTCTATGCTAACTGTGGATGCGTGTATAAGCGCCTGAGTGTCTACATGTGAAGCGTGGGGCACGGGGCCTTCCATGGAAGCATGGCAACAGAGGCTATGAATTACTTGTATTAAGACAGGTCGGCCCTTTGGCTCTGCAGCTGGAGAGGATATTTACAGGATCTAGTAGGCAGGAATGTATTCTCGGGGAGCGGAACAGATAACTCGAAGGTTATAGTCAGTCTTGGCAGAAAGCAGGCTTGAGCTGAGCGCGAGGGGCCGCGCTGAAAGTAGGACAGAGTTCACGGGTACAGAGGTAGCCTGGGCAGAGTCAGGAGCCACAAAAGAGGTTCAGATGGCAGGAATTCAGGGCCTACTCTTGCTAGAGCAGGAAAAATACGAAAAGTGCACTACAAAAAGACGGTGGCATAGCATACTTAGGAACGGACTATATAATCCATTCATGGTGGATCTGAAAGAGGACATGTTAACGTTGGACGCAAATGTATTTGCGTCTTCATAGCTGGCACAGGAGGGAAGTTACATGCACTTTAAGCTGGTACATGGAGTCGGTGGGGTACGCGCTAGGGAACACAACATGGCCAAAATTTAATTTTCCTCATTCCCTCCTTGTTCCCTACGGACCCTTCATGAAATATCGATCCTCATGAATCGATCAGTCTGTTCTTGTAACATCATTTGTTCTTCTTTCTTTCGAGTACGTTTTGAGTGAAAACTGGAATGTTCAATACAAGAAGTGGCACACAGTCCACAAATCGCTGGCCCACACTGCAGGCACAGGCAGCAACTGAATACTAGGACTAGGCCAATGCCTAGGAAGGATAGGATCTTCCATCCCCAAGCTGTTAACGTTGTCCAGAACCAACCGGACCAAGTCCAGGTGCCTGGAGTCTGATGTATCTGATTTGCAATTTTATGGAGACGGGTGATAGCTTGATATACAGATGGTGCATTTTGTGGAATGAAAACACAGCAGCTTGACCCGATGACCTTACAGGCTCCACCTCTATCTGCCAAGATGACGTCAATTACAAGACGATTCTGAAGGACAACAACCCGCATAGCGGACTGCTCTTCTGTTAAGTTACCTAAGGCGGAGGTAGTTTCATTTACTACGGCTTCAAGTGTTCTAGTTAATCTGCGTATTAATTTACTATTCTGGACAGGTCCCAAAAAGAAAAAGAATCCTTTATTAAAGTCAGTGTACTGTTCCCATGCCGTTTCTGTGTAGTCGACAAGTGGGACATCTCTTCTGGGTCTATTCTTTACTAGATTGCTATTTCTATGGTAATCAGGAGGAGCTAGAAAAACAGGTGGCAGGAGGAATGCAATGTAACAGGTACCATCCCAATCTGGAGGTAGACGAATGTATGCGGTATGACCACAAACAAAGTAAGAATGACTGATAGCTTTGAAAGATGATTTTCCATCATCACTGAATTCGACCACAGTAGTGCATTTACTATGACCTAAGTGTATTGAACCTTTCTTCTTGATACATAATTCACCAGTGACTGGCAGTACTGACATAATGGGTAGAATGGGTGTGGCTTCGGATTTGACAGTAAGAATCATAAGGCTAATTGTATAATTGCCTAATCCATACACTTCATTTTCTAGATCAGTTCCTATTCTAGTGGGGAGTCCCTCCTTATCCGGGTAACAGACGTCGAGCAGGACCAAGTTCAGGTTTCCCCAAACCCAACCCCCATCGAAAACAGCAATATCGGGATCTAAAGAATTAATTATCTTAAACCATGCTCCGCAGGAGCCATTGTGAGAGAACGGGTACGGAAAGAGAGGCAGCGCTCCCTTGTAATTCTGGTAGGGAGGGAGTCGGCCACATATCCAGCAATTTGTAGCATTGTTAGTTTGATGAGAATGATGTAACATACTAATGAATGTATTGTTGCGCAGCGCGAGTCTGTAGGAAAGCTCATGAGGAGGTAACTCACTAAAGGTGTGTTCTGCAGAGACATTGTAAGCAGATTGTTCACGCTTGAAAATAGGATAGTAGATAGGTAATAAGATGCTAGCAATAATAATTAAAACACTGAGAATAAACATGATTATTAGTGTCACTATGCAGTGACTACGAAGTGATTTGCAATATGTACTTTTCTTTGCTTCTCTCTCTCTAACTCGATCTAGGGGATACATGTCAGAAACTATTTAACCGATTCACCTAGGGGAGGACTTAAACAATTAAACTGTCTGACTTGCTAGATCGTAATTTCATGCGGTATTGTTCTTGAGGAGTTTTTTCTCGTTTGGATTCGGTAAAGTCTTTGGTAACACAGTCTTTGGTGGGGGTGGGTGAGTCTTGTTCCGGTTTCAGTCCTGGGAATGTTTTGATATGGCTTAGGTGGACCCACCCCTTTCTGCCTTCCAATTTGACTGCGGTCCTCGTGGTAAGAAGAACGGTCTTCGGAGACTTCCAGCGGGGCTCCAACGGACTTTTTCTGTCGAAGTTGCGAACTAGGACAACATCCCCGGGACGGACGTCATGCCGCTTCACATCAGTGTTGTCAGGGAAGGCTGCGGCAACCTGTGAACGACATGATTGGAGTGCAGACATCAAGGAGGCAAGGTAATCTGTCAACATATTAGAATCAACATCAGTAATCTTTTTAGGAATGGGCGTCCCCCACATATTCGGTGGTCTGCCAAAGACCACCTCGTACGGAGATAGCCCTGATCTCGAATGGGCGACCATTCTCATATAGAATAGTGCCACTGGCAGGGCGACTATCCAGTCGACCCCTTTTTCCTGACATATTTTGGCAAGGCGGATCTTTAATGTCTGATTATGCCTTTCTACAAGGCCTGCTGCTTCTGGATGTCGGACACAATGGAACTTCCACTGGTATCCCAGTAATAAGGAAACTTCTTTCATTAAGGCAGACGAGAATGGCTGACCGTTATCTGAGTACACGACACGAGGCATGCCGTATCGTGGGAAGAATTCACGAACCAACTGTTTGGCAGTGGTCGGAGCAGTGTAATCTGGGACTGGGTATGCTTCGGTCCAGCGGGACAGAGCACAGACAACTACGAGAACATATTTAAATCCTCGACAACGGTCCATCTGGATATAATCCATCTGGAGGACTTCAAAAGGGTGATCGGGAGGATGAAATCCACCTTGCTCTACAGGGACGCTTTTACCTGGATTGAACTGACAACAGATCATGCAAGTACGCACTTTCTGTTTTGCTGCTGCTCGTAAGTGTTTATTTTTCCAGAGATTTTGCAAACTATCTAGCATTGCTTTCTCTCCTAGGTGGGCAGGACTATGTGCTGTATTTATCATGACTTGAACCATAGAGTCAGGGAGAAACCATGTAGATTTTCCCTTCGTCATCCAACCTTGATCTGTCTGGATCCCTCCTAGTTCGATCCATTTCTTTATTTCGTCTGCAGTAGCATGTGTCTGAATGTCAATAACATCTAGTGTGGGATCTCTGACTGTCATACAGTTTGTCGGATCTGTTGTCTTTGTCGTGTCAGTTGTCTGAGTGTTAGTTAGTGCTGTATGTTTTGCGGTCTGATCTGCCAGGTCGTTACCCTGGGAAACAGAATCTGTGACTTTAGTATGTGCTTTACACTTCATGACTGATATGGCTGAAGGCAGATGTATTGCTTCTAACAGTGCTTGAATGAGAGGACCATGCTGTATCTTTGTACCATGAGAGGTCAGAAAACCTCTTTCTTGCCAGAGCATGCCGAAGTCGTGTACGACTCCGAACGCATAACGGGAATCAGTGTATATGTTAACATTTCTGTTCTTGGCTAGAATACAGGCTCGGGTCAGAGCGATGAGCTCTGCCGCTTGAGCAGACAGTGTATCAATACGATGTGTTTCTTTAACTTCAGTTTCAGTGGTCACGGCATACGCGGCCACTAACTCTCCTGTACTTGTTCTCATGCATGAACCATCCACATAAAGTGTCAGGTCTGGATTTGTCAATGGAACATCTGTTAAATCTCGTCTGGGCTTGGTTACTGCATTAATGATCTCTATACAATCATGTGGAGCTGGGTCTGTCATAACTGTAGGTAACAATGTCGCTGGGTTCAAGATACTGCAGCGTCTGATTTCTATGTGTGGCTGGAATAATGTCAATTCGTAACCTGTAAGTCGTGCTATAGTCAAGTGTTGAGTCTGGGTTCTGTTTAACAGAACCTCTACAGAATGTGGAACTTGTACTGTTAACTGATGACCTAAAACAATTGAGTCGCTTTGTCTGATTGCTAACGCTGTTGCTGCTACTGACTTTAGGCACGCAGGGAGTGCCTGGGCTACTGAATCCAATGTACTTGAAAAATAAGCGCAAGGCTTATGTGAACCTGCTTGATCTTGAGTGAGGACAGACAATGCTGTACCGTCACGTTCTGTAACAAAAAGTGTAAACGGTTTGCTGTAACATGGTGTTGCTAAAACTGGTGCTTGGCATAAAGCTTTCTTTAATTCCTCAAAGGCTTGTGTATGTTCCTGAGTCCAAGGGAGGACAGTCGAAGTCGCTGCCTCCTGGGTTGTTAACTGAATGAGTGGTTTAGCTAGAAATGCATATTGAGGAATCCATTGTCTGCAGTACGAGGTGAGGCCTATGAAGGCCCGCACTTCCTTTTGTGACTGGGGTCGTGGCATGTTTACGATTAACTGAATGCGATCGGGAGTGAGCTGTCTCCCCACTTTGGACAGCAAGTGACCCAAGTACACAACTTGCTGAACACAGAATTGTAGCTTCGAAGGAGACACCTTGTGTCCCTTGTCGGCCAGGAAATGCAAAACTGTTAGTGATGCTTGTTCACATTCGGGCTCACTTCGTGCGGTGATCAGTAGATCATCGACGTATTGCAGTAAAGCGGTATTAACTGGCATTTGAATACAATCTAGTTGTCTTTTCAGTGCTTGACTATAGATGCTGGGGCTTTCTGTAAATCCTTGAGGTGCGCGGGAAAATTTGAAACTTCGTCCATTTAAACTGAATCCGAAGAGATATTGGCTCTCCGGGTCAATAGGTACACTGAAGAAAGCGTTCTTGAGATCGATTACAGTAAAGAACGTTGCTTCTGAATCAATAGCAGTCAATAGGGAAGAGATATCGGGGACCACAGGGTACTGTGGTACAATGCATTTGTTCAGTTCTCGAAGGTCAATCACCAGCCGATATACTGGCGGTGCATTGCGGTCTGTACGTTTAAGAATTGGAATGATGGGTGAATTACAGATATTGGAGTCGGTCTCTACGACCACTCCCTGGGCAATAAGCTCTTCAATGATTTTCAGTAAAGCCACTACAGCATCGGGTGGTAACTTGTATTGTCTGATTCTGGGTAAAACAACTCCTGTCTTAAGTGTAACACGGTATGGTGTGATATGCATACAACCTACATCAGCTGGGCCTTTTGCCCATAAGTGATCTGGTACATTTTTCAATCTTACATCAAAGTCACGTAGAACATAATGACCCTTGAAATCCCGTAGAAAGAGTCTGACTCCTTCCGGGGAACAGCAAATTATAGCTCCTAGAGCCTTCAGTGTTTTAATTCCTAACAGATTTTCGGGACATGATTTCGTAAGTAACAAATCTGTAACTCGAGATAATGGACCCACAGCTAGTGGTACTGGTTCCGATACTTCATTTACAATAGGCTGTCCTGAAAAACCAAGGGAAACATTCTGTGAGCCTGAGAGGGGTGCCCCTGGGACTTCATTGTGACTGATAGTAGTGCGACTTGCCCCTGTGTCAATTAAAAACTTTCTGTCTTTTCCTAATACGTGACTGTGTACATAAGGACCTTCTTGATCTACAGGAATTTCAATAAGAGGCAAATCACTTTCCCTCCCTAGGCTGTTTCATGTATAACGCTGATAATCTGGATATGCCGACTGGGCATACTGGTACATTTGTTGTGAGACTTGCCGAGTTGCGGCAGCGGGCTGTGTCTGAGCATGCTGTGGCTGCGGTACTGCTACTGTCTGTACTGTATGGGACTGATCATGCATAGGCTGTGTATTCTGCATTGGCTGTTCGTTCTGTGAGGTCTGTTGATGACCCTGTTCATGTCTAGGCGGACGCGGTCTTTCTTTAGTTTTACCTGTCTCGATGTTATGTTTCAGGACTGGACATTCATGTACGTAGTGACCTGGCTGCTTGCAATAATTACATGTCCCTTTAACGGGAGCGGCAGAATGATTGGTCTGGGCCCCACCTTTTCTATGACCGTCGGCTGGAATCGTCTGAGCTACTAACATTTTCATTTTCGTGTCTTTCATACGTTTCTGTTCCTGATCTTGTTCTTCCCTAATTCTGTTCTGGTGATATTGTAACATTTGTAACATCTGGGATGGCGTATTTGCTTGCCAAGTACTTTCAACTTTGTACACTCTATTTTTGACTAATGGTAGGGCATTCTCGACTAGTTTTGTTACAAAAAGGTGTGGATATGACTCGCTACTAGTTTTTAGACCACTATTGATAATGAAACATTTCTCGAATCTTGAATAAAAGTCACTAGTATCTTCATCTTGTTTCTGTTTACAGGACGAGATTGCGTCCCAATCTTCCTTTCTAGTTGTCAATAATCTTGGCAAAACCTGTACGATTAAACCTGGTAATGCTTTAGTCTTATCCCCAAGGCCTACCCCTGGGACTCGTTTACTTTCTTCGTCTTCTATTTCTGCCCATGCTATCTTTGACTCTCCCACCTCCCAATCCTTTTCCTTTAATTTCTCGTAAATGCCCGTGGGCAACAGTACTTTTAACATTTTCATAATATCATCATACGTGTAATCTCCCATCAGTAACATGTCTTTGAGCTCTCTATGAAAACCTGCAGGGTCTTTATCATGGCACGGAACTAATTTCTTCATTTCTAACAGTTCTAACTTAGTCAGTGGTGTGTGAACATACACACGCTTCAAGCGTTGGTCCGTACCCATAACTGGGTGTACTTCTCGTAAGGGATTCTGACTTTCAATGCCACCACCGCATTGCATGTGGTACGTTTTTCTTTCTGGAGGCGGGGCGGGAACATATTCAGAGCTCAGGAAGGTGTAATACTTACGTCGTTGTTCTAGAATTATTTGTATTAATTTGGTACTGAAACCTCTCCATCTATCCATGAGTAGTGCTTCTAATGTTTCGTGTAAGGGACCTGGATCAGAATGATGGTTTCTGAACTTGATGAGGAGGTGCTGAATCATATATTCACCTGCTATTTTCTGCTCTTCCGGGGAAAGGTTCAAGAATGTCTGCACTAACGTGTCATCATTATACATGTCTGGGTTCTCGGCCCATAATACAGCTGACCGGGCTAATTCCTGTTCATCCATAGAATTGAGTACATGGTACCCCATTCGGTCTCGAAGCCTTTTATCAGTTTCCTGGAACTGATGTTCAGAAGAATTCGGATTTGTTAACTCAGAGAGAAAGACTCTCTTGCTTTCTGGACGGACACCCTTCCTAAGGTAGGCTCCCCTACCTACATATGCTATGGTATCTGTAGATCTTCCTGGTGCTTCATGTTCATCTTCCTCCTCGGAGGAAGTTTTATCATTCCCTTCCTGGTGTGCAGTCAATACTGCCTTTCTAATTTTCTGGGACATACTGGCTATGCAAGTCCCCTTGTCATGTTTTCCATCAGCTATATTTTGACCCCACTTGTTTAATGCGTCTAACTCACTTTGATCTGTCCCGGGCCTGTCTCGTTCTCTTATTACACAATTTATGAAAAATCGTAATATCTGTGCTTGAACGTCAACTTTCTGTTTATGCATGGCAGCTTTGACACTGTCGGGGTCTTTCCCTGTCTGTATGAACTTATATAGTCTGTCGAGAAGTTCCTGCATTCCTACATAGCATAGCAAGCTATCGGTGGCAGATCTTAATCGTAGTAATGCCAATATCATTAAATCGTCTTTTCCGGGTACTGGATCATATCTGCAAACTGACATCTTATCTTTGAATGCGTCAAGCCGGGATGAGTAGGGAGACTGGAAAGGATTCTGCGTGTCCCTTAAATGCAATCTGTGTGTCGGTGGCGGGGTCTGAAGACCCGCTGTCGCACCTCCTGAGGCGGATGCTTGAGCATTATCTCTCCGCGGAGTCTGGTTCTGAGTCTGAATTTGTCGTTTAGTAAGATCAGGTAGGACTGGTTTCGGTAGGTCTGTTTTGAGTACGGGGAGTGGCGGAGCTGTCGGAACAGAGGAGGTCTGTCGCGGAACCGGCGGAACCGGATCTGGGGGCGTAGTGCCACCCCCATCCCTGTCAGTAGGCAGGGCACGAACAGGCAGATTGGTGTAAGCTGGTACTACATCCTCTAGATATGAATTCAGGAATATGTCTTTAGTAGTTTTATGCATTACTTTAGTTGGAACTAATGGTGTCGGTAAGTTTTTCGGTATCTCTGATTCAGTTTCAGATGTGCCATCTGCTGCAAGATACATACCGTTTACAAGATTATTTCGGGCACGGTCTATTTGTTCTGTCTTTACTCGGATCCCTTCAGTAACTAATTCGTTTTCTTGTTCTTTATCTGATTCTTTAAGTCTATCCTCTCTACGGAGTGCTTTGTCAGCACGCTTACGTGATTCCTTACGCCAAAATTCTATGGCGTCCTTCTGAGATTGTCTAGCTTTCTTTTTTCATAATGCTTCTTCTACCCTCATGATGCACTCGGCATCCCACGTTCCGGTAACAGGCCATCTGTGTCTTTCGTCTAGGTGCTTGGTATAATCGGCCCATAAATCTAGATATAATATGGCATCTATGCCGTGTTTCTGATACATAAAATTGCCTGGAGTGTCCCTAGGGGGGATAGGAATTTCTTCCTCCAGTAACCCTTTCCTAGTTCCTATCTGTTTTAACTTGTTGAAGAACGGCATCTTGCTTACTTATTACTGAACGCTAGATCTTTATTCCTTAATACGAGTTTACAGCTAGTTGATACAAGAAACACAATAATACACAATTAAACAGTCGCATTCATACCACAACATTAATCACATAAAAACATTGAAGACATAAATGACTACCCCCCTATACTGGATGTACTGCTCAACAGTACGGATACACTGGTGTAACAGTGCAAAAATTCGGAATACTTGATATACTGCTAAACAGTACAGATACACTGCCTAAAAACAGTGCAGACCGGACTTGCGTACCCAAACCCGTCTAGATACGACCCAGCAATGGTACTCACCGGGAAGCACGGAAAACAGAAGGCCTCGGAAAACTCGACTGGACTCGACTCGGTACTTCGGAAAACTTCGGAAAACTTCGGAAAACTTCGGAAAACTGGTGGGCCTCTTCACACCTCGTACCTTGCTTCTTTCGGCTGGGCTCTGGTCGGGATCCTCCGCACTCCTCACCGCCTCGTCTGGGCACTGATCGCAGTCTTCGTCACCTCCGTGGGTCAGAGGGAGATGCAGGAAATCCTGCCAGTACACGTGTGTTCCGTCTAACTGATGGCAGGGGACAGAGTTTGCAACGCACCAACCGGCGCGTGAGGTGGGGGAGGGGTCCCTGTTCGGGCGCCAAAATGACGTAAATAATTAATTTACTCTCTTAATTTCTATGCAGGTAAGTACTTAATCAATGATAACTCAATCAGAATGAAAAAAAACAGAGTCCGTGGTGTTAGAGTTTCTAAGGGTTTTATTCCTCATAAAGGAATCAGGATATCATGTTCTGACCACCACAGGGGTGTCAGAAGGGATAGATGAGCGCGCTCTCGTTTATTGACAATACATAGCTTATATACTTGATTTACACCATAAGAATCAATGTAAGAGGCGTAACAGCTGAGAGAAGACAAGATAACAGTATACACGTGGTACTAGTACATCATCAAGAGGCGTAAACTAGGCGTGAACTAGAGGTGTGTGCTAGAAACGTCACTGATAGGTGACGCAAGTGGGTGGCACCAAGGGGTGGTGCTAACAGAATGTTGCAATGTCAGCAGAAATCGGAAGCTTGGATGCGCGCGCAGCTGCATGACGTGTGATTGACGGGGTGCAGGGGACTTGACATTTACACTGACGGAAAGAGACAGAAGTCTGGCATGTCAGATCAACTTGTACCTCTATCATATCTGATATCTGATGTTTAGGAACTATACTATCTGGGCGGAAAGGTCTCTAGGGCAGAAGCTATTCTATGCTAACTGTGGATGCGTGTATAAGCGCCTGAGTGTCTACATGTGAAGCGTGGGGCACGGGGCCTTCCATGGAAGCATGGCAACAGAGGCTATGAATTACTTGTATTAAGACAGGTCGGCCCTTTGGCTCTGCAGCTGGAGAGGATGTTTACAGGATCTAGTAGGCAGGAATGTATTCTCGGGGAGCGGAACAGATAACTCGAAGGTTATAGTCAGTCTTGGCAGAAAGCAGGCTTGAGCTGAGCGCGAGGGGCCGCGCTGAAAGTAGGACAGAGTTCACGGGTACAGAGGTAGCCTGGGCAGAGTCAGGAGCCACAAAAGAGGTTCAGATGGCAGGAATTCAGGGCCTACTCTTGCTAGAGCAGGAAAAATACGAAAAGTGCACTACAAAAAGACGGTGGCATAGCATACTTAGGAACGGACTATATAATCCATTCATGGTGGATCTGAAAGAGGACATGTTAACGTTGGACGCAAATGTATTTGCGTCTTCATAGCTGGCACAGGAGGGAAGTTACATGCACTTTAAGCTGGTACATGGAGTCGGTGGGGTACGCGCTAGGGAACACAACATGGCCAAAATTTAATTTTCCTCATTCCCGCTCCCCTGATGAGATCCTTCAGCCACCCCCTAGAAGCTCCTCCCACTCTTCCCCCCCCTGAATCGTGACCTTCATTCTTCCAGGGTAGGTCATGTCCCGCCACCCCCTCAAACTCATCCGCGTCATCACCACTCCTCCATCCCACGGGTTAGACCTATTGACCTCTCTACCACGCCCTTCAGACTCACCGAGGCAGAGCCCTTGATTAGACCCCCATCGAATGTCGCTAGCAGAGACAGCTGGGATGACCAACGTACCGTTAGGCCTCACATCTCGTCCTGCTCCCCACCCCGCGAGAAGCCCCGACCCAAAACTGCTCGCCCCCAGCCCCAGAGAATTTGGCGCCACGGTTAACCCTACTAGAAAGCCAGCTAGAAATTATAGTCAGGGGCCTCGAGGAAGTCCTAACCAACCTAGATGAAGGCCCCAGCAATCCCCACCCAGGTCCTCTTCTCAAACAGACCCTATCCTTCTAAACCTGCATCTCAGGCCCTCATCGGCCCACAAGATCCAGCGGCAGAATCCTACCAGGAATGACGCTGAGATCCAATTTCAGGCTTCTGTAAGAATCAAAGCCCCCACATCTAGGGTACGGATCCCTCCTAGTAAGGAGGCTGAGACCCAATCACAAAGACCTTCCAGAACTAAAGCAGCAACGTCTGATGAAGAAGCTTCGAACCTAGCCTCCACCTATGTCTCTCCTCTCTCAGCTTCCCTGAATTCTAATATTCAAGTGCTCACAGGCTTCATAAGAGACCACCCCCCTACAAAAAGCACAAGACCTCCACCCTCCCTTTCCTCAATTCCAAAGGCCCCTTCAGGAGAGTACCCGAGCAATAGGAAATTATCTACTAACTGCATGCTCATTAACTGTAGATCAGCTCCCAAGCATGCAACGGAATTAGCAGAAGCCATCTCTCTCAAGATTTAGATATTGCGTTCATCACAGAGACGAGGCTGAACGAGATCTCCCCTCCCTGTTTTGATATGCTGGTACCCCCAGGTTTCTCCATCATCAACAAAGATAAAGAAGACCAACGAGGTGGTAGCATGGCCATCATCCATAAGAAGGAAATAAACATCACTGTAATGGACTCCTGCAAGTATAGCTCATTTGAATGTCTCACTGTCAACATCAAACGAAGGATAACAGCACATTAGCCGGTCACGTGCTCTATCACCCTCCAGGTAACACCCACACATTTGGGGAACTTATCCGACTTGATTGCCCACAGCGCTCTCAAAGACACTAACTGCCTAATCCTGTATGATATGAACCTTCGCTGGAACGAAGCTAACAACACACTAATTCAATCTCTCAATGTCAAGAATCAGTTACCTGTATATCCTGTTTTTTCTTCTGTTGGAAAGTTGAAGCTAGTTGTAACCCACCCCTGAATTCCTTGCTCTAACACACTAAATTAGAACAATGTGACGATATCAAGAAATCCAAGGGAAGGGGGAAATTGGTTAAAATAATAAACAGAGAAACAAAACACTGCTCTGGCTCCAATGGTGATCGTTTCTTTATGAGCTGGATTCTTGACAGTGTGATATCTAAACACATAAAAATGAAGACAAGCACTGTATACTTTCCTACAATCTATGCTTTCTTATATCTAAATATATATAAAGTTAAAACATTAATACCAAAGGAATACCTCTCTATTCTGGCTCAATAGCTTGCCAGAACTGTGGACCTGGATTAAGTGTTACTCTTCCTTTAAACACAGAACAAAATCTCATTAGGTAAAGTGTGATTAACTCAGAATTCTAAATATTGTTTCCACCTGTACCCGTGAGATGGCGCTACTCACTTAGTATGGGCCTACTGATGCTTATAAATAACCTCTGCTTAATAGCTCAATGATTTATAAATGAAGTTTGAAAAGACAATCTTCTTGGATTCAAAGTCTCTTGAAATGCAGCCTGTGGTTTCCTTTTAAAACATTTGTAACTCCCAAGTAATGCTTAATAATGAGCTTTGGAATATTTGCATCGCTTTGAAATGAAGTACGAAGGCACTTTGCTCACAATGTTCAGAGAAATCAACTTCTTTCCCCTTTAAAAGTAAATGCGATCGTAAAAGCGGTAAATAAGTCTTTTGGATTTATCCACTGAATCAGAATAATGAGTTTGTTGCTTAATATTGATAAATACACTTACTTTCAGTGTTCTGGATTGCAAGCGCGATACCTGGTAAATGACTTTCTTTTCTTTTTACAGGCGGAACCTAGAAGAGCGATGTCCGAAGGAGACCGGAAATGCAGGGGACGAATCCGGCGAAGGACCAGCACTGATGCAACATCTTCCGGCTCTGAGGGGAGGCAGGATGAGGCTTCACGAGGAGGAACAACAAGACAAGAAATTCGGGTGAGTGAGGAGAAGTGCAGGATACGCAGGTAAGCTGGAGATCGACAATCACAAGCAATCGGCTTAGCTTCGAGTCGGCTTTTATAGCCAAAGGCGGGCGGGGTCTTGCACGCGCTGCACGTTTTCAGGATCCACAGTTTGTAAAGTGCAGCGCTAATTAACATACCGGCAAGGAGTGGAAGACTGCAAAGAGTTTTAGAGTGTTCAACAAGCCTTGCTACAAGCAACTGAAGTCCCTCAAATGACATTGACTATCAATTAGATGCAAAGGACTTTCTTCTGAAATCATTACAAATAAAATTCTATTGCCACAAGAAATGGCTTCTTTCTTGTTATGCTAAGGACTTGCTCTCTGCTGAAGGCAAACCCTAACACTCAATAATCTCCTCGGCGACAATAACCTGCCCCAACACTGCTCGGAAGAAACTCACAACAAAGGAGCGACCTTGGATGCCATTATTGCCCATTGGGACGAAATCACGATTGACAACATTTTTCCAGTGGACTGGTCGGAACACCACATGATAATATTCCACATCAACAAAAAAGCTCTATCCCTGCCTCCTGTTCAAGATTCCCCAAATGGTCCAGAAACCTCACCCAGATCTCCCTGGACATCATGGACGAAAGGCTAAAGTTGATACTACCCAGTGGCAAGGTTCTCTCCACAAATTACCTCACCTTGCTATACAACACAAATATGGTACCCTGCTAGACCAACTAGCACCCCTGAAACTTAAAAAAAATGAGCCATCCCGTCCCGATCCTGGTTCGACTTCGACATCAACGACGAAAGGAGACAACTAAGGGCCTCAGAAAGACGTTGGAGGAGCATGCCCACTACCTCCCACCACGATCAACTCAGATCTATCAGGAAGAAATATAACAGTCATATTAATAACAAACAATCTGTATATTTCCGCTCTGCACTGGATTGCGCAAAAAACAGACCCAAGGAGCTCTTCAAGGTCATCAGACAACAAACCTCCAAACCTGATACGTCCCTGGGACAAGCTTCCAAAGAACGGTGCGACAACTTTGCCACCTTCTTCAATGACAAGATCCAGCGCTCACTAGACATCAACTGCTCCTCCCCTCACTTTAGAAGACTAGCTGGGGTGCTCAGCTGCGCTCCCACTCCCAACACCAAATCCTAGTCACTCTTCCAACCCATTGCAGAGGAAGCGATAGTCAAACTTATCTCCACCTTTAAACCCTCAACTCACACCCTAGACCATCTCCCGACTCAACTCACCAAAAAATTGAAACTCTCCCTTGCTCCACTCTGGTGCAGGATTATAAACAGCTCCCTAAAAACCAGAATCGTTCCAGATTGTCTGAAAGTGGGTCAAGTCATCCTACTGCTGAAAAAAACAGGCATGGACATAAATGACCTAAACAACTTCAGACTTGTCTCCAACCTTTCACATCTTTCCAAAATCCTGGAAAGATGCATACTCCAACAATTAACTCAACACCTGGACAATACCAACCTCCTTGACTCCCATCAGTAGGGTTTCAGGAAAGGATGCAGCACTGAAAATGCAATCCTTGACATAATTGATGATATTCACAAATCACTGGACTCAGACCAATGCTGCCTCCTTATTCTCCTAGACCTATCAGCAGCATTCGATACCGTTGACCACAAACTTCTCCTCAAAGCTCTTGAAGAAAGGGCTGGTTTACACAAGGTGGTCTTTAAATGGTTCTCCTCATTCCTACTCAACCTCTCCCAGAAAATCAAAATCAGATGCTTCGAATCCGACCTGCAACCAGTTTTGAGGGGAGTCTCCCAAGGATCAGTGCTCTCCCCCTACTTTTTAACATTTACATGGAACCCCTCTCCGCCTTACTCAGAAAAGCTAACATCCCTTTTCACCTATATGCTGACGACACCCAAATGTACCTGGAAATCTCCTCTGCCAAAAGACGTACAAAGACTCAATGAAACACTAAGAAATACGCAACGTTGGCTATCAAGCAACCATTTAAAACTGAATCCAGACAAAACCCAACTACTCCTCATCTCGAACAAAGAAGAGAACCCTCATGTGGTTGAGTGGCTAAAGGAGATCGATGCGCTCAAAGGGAACCTCTCCCTGGCCGATTCTGTCAAATCATTAGGCATCACGCTAGTCTCAAAACTGGACATGACCAAACACATTAAGATTTCGGCTAAGAGCGCCTTCCTTAATATGAAGCTACTAAACAAAATAAAACCTTTTATTCCACCCAACGATCTCAAACAAGCCACTCAAGCATTGGTGCTGTCAAGACTGGACTATGAAAAAGCAGTCCTCTCTGGAATTGCGAAAACACACCTTGCTCCGCTAAAAACAACCCTCACTACAGCTGCCAGAATGGTAACGGGATTAAAGAAATTTGACCACATCTCTCCTGCCCTCAAAGAACTCAAGTGGCTACCCATAGAAATGCGGGCGAATTTCAGAACGGCCTGCCTCACATACAAAGCCCTCCACACAGGCAAACCGCAATATCTGGCGCCTAAACTCAAAAAAGCAGGTCAGAACAGGAACCTCAGAAACTCCAATACCTTACTGCCTATCCCGCTAAAACCTCGAAAACAAAAAACCGCAGTCAGATCCTTCGCCGGCAATGTTCCCAAAATATGGAACTCTATCCCCCCACATCAGAACTATTCCCTCCTTCGCTAAATTGAAAAGTCAGCTTGAAATCCTTTTCCTCGATCTATCTCCAGTGATCAGATAGGATCAATCGGAGTGCTGAAAATTACACTTTACCTCTCCTGGCTGTTGAATAACAAGTCCTTGCAATGGACCCACTCAACATCCTCTTTACTTCGACTCCCACCCGGACTGTCTCACTGTTTTCCTATTTGTTCTGCTTTCTTTTTCTCGCTTTATTGCAATATGTTATGCACTCGCATGTTTTGCTATGCAATTGCTGTGAAGCGCTCCGATACCCTCCGGTCAGGCTAGCGCTATACAAAACTTCGTAAATAAATAAATACAAAATATAAACTTAACACAAGACCACAAACAGCAAAAATCCACAATACTACACTTAAGATTGCTTTAAAGATGATAAAATTTACTTCGTTCACGTTGATGATAAATGTGACAAAGTTCTCAAAAAAGTACCTGATGCGTAACACAAAGTAAACAAAAGGCTCGCAAAAGGGGATATGCGTCGGTTCCGTGATCCGGGGAAATGATGCTTCGTACCTCAATGCTTGCGCAGAGTAGGGGATGCGTCGTAATCCTTACCGGTGCGGAGGTGATCGGTAGATTCTCGGCCTGCGGGCCCGTTGCAGTGCGCAAGATGGCGCCTTGATGCGATGATCCGGTTGCGATGCGAGAAGATGGTGCCCTTGATGCGACGATGTGATGACGCTGCAATGAGGAGGCATAGGTGCCCTAGCAGCCCTGCCACGATTCTGTACTTTGGAGCTGCGACAGGCTCTGCGACAAGCTTCTCCTGTGATGCGATGGCGACTCTCTCGATGGTGTCACGCTTCTCTGGTGATGCGACAGCAGGCAGCTTCGATGAACACACGCTTCCAGGGAGATGCGGTGAAGGCTCGCTTCTCCGGCGATGGGGCGATTTCAGCTGCGGCAGCGACATGCTTCCTCTCAATGCATCGCGCTTCCAGCTCCCTGAGACACGCAAATGTCTGTAGATAGAATTCGCAGCAAGGAAATTCACAGGGGGAGCTGGAAATGAAGTCTTTTGTCCCTGAGACTTCAGCAGGAGGCAAGCACAGTTCAAGCCCTTGGAGAATATTCTGTAGATGATGAAAGTCCTTAAACAGTTCAAGCCCTTGGAGAATATTCTGTAGATGGTGAAAGTCCTTAAAAAGTTCCTTCTCCTTTCCTTGGCAATGAAGCAACCACTGCAGGGCAACCCAGCAAACAGCACATTGGCAGAGGGGCAGTTAAACTCCTGCAGCTTCCTTGGTTCTTCTCCTTGGCAAAGGTTTTTTGTTCCAGAAGTGATCTAATTTCTTGGGATCAGGGTCCCAATATGTATACCCCAAAATCCTTTGTTCTCTGAAGGCAGAGAGGCCTCTGCCTAGTCCAAAGCAGTTCCTGAGCACTTTGTTTACTTGACTCTCTTCTTCCTTTCACTGAGCAGGGCAGAGACATCAGACACCCTACAAGAGGTGGAGCCAGCACAGGGGAGAGAAGGCACAGCTCTGGCGCACTTTGTTGACATGATTCCTTCTCTCCTTTCACAGTGCAGGGCAGAGACATCAGACAAGCCACAGGAGGTGGAGCCAGCATTGTAGACGGAAGGCCTAGCCCTATTCAGGTCCCGGGTGCAACTTCTCCCTCCCAGCTAGATGCAGATTTCTCTATTCACCACTGGCTGCCCCAGCCTGTCTCATGGAATCCCCCAGCCCTGTCACTCACAAACCCAGACAAGGAATACACAACCTAGTAGAGGCAGGCCTGGACTGTTAGGCAAGAAAATACCTACTTTCTAAAAGTGGTATTGGCAAACACAGAATATTAAAACCAACTTTACTAAAAGATGTATTTTATTATTCTGACTTCAGGCATACTAAA
Source organism: Lissotriton vulgaris (assembly GCF_964263255.1). Classification (NCBI taxonomy): domain Eukaryota; kingdom Metazoa; phylum Chordata; class Amphibia; order Caudata; family Salamandridae; genus Lissotriton; species Lissotriton vulgaris. Next base: position 784,688,834 of record NC_141696.1, read on the forward strand.
TTCGAATTTCTACCATGTTTCCTGAGTCAGTTAGGATTATAAGAATGTTATAATCGAACTGCCCATTCTAGCCTATGGAGAACACATAGCCTTCAATAGTGAAAAACAAAAATGGCTGTAATTCACTATTAGGACATGCTACACACATCAGAGTATGTCCTACTGTTGAAAGAAAATACCTCAGAGGAGTCCAGGTAGTTGTTCCAAGTGAGTATCTTTATTGAAGTTGAAGTACAGAGGTGGTAGGTAGGTAGGTAAAGATAGTAGGTAGGCCAAGATGAAGATGGTATGAAGGCCCCATCAGGAGCTGTTTCCTTGAGCTCAACCAGGAGTCAACCGTCACACATCAGTCACACCACATTCTGTGGCACAAATGAACATTCTAAGTGTTCCCAGACTGAACAAGCAAGGAAGACCGGGTGGACATGAGAAAGAGAAGGAAATACCTTATAAATATTCTCTTTCCTTACAAATGAAAAGAAATGAAGAAGAAACAAGATAAGATAAGAGATAAAGATATGTAAAACGTAATAGAGAAAGAAGAAAGAACTACTACAATCAAGAAAATGTAGTAAATACAAGGCATGAACACCTTTTTCCCAAGGTAACAGGAAAACCAAAAAAACTTGTGCCAAAATTAGAAATGACAGAACACATACCACAAGTTGTGCACCTGACGTCCAGGAAAGCACACAGTGAAGTGAAATGGTGAAAACAGCGAGCCAGCGCTGCAAAGCAAAGGAACCATAACACAGAATGAGAAAGAATGTAAGTATGGGTACTGAAGAACGTAGGCAAATCGAAACAGAAATGTATGCCTACACCGCAGGAGAATAAAGAGTTAATGTAAGGAAGAAATAGAATAAAACAAAAAATGAATGAACACCTGACGTCTCAGGTAAAACACCACCAGAATATCAGAATATCAGGAACTCGGTCTAGAACCAAAAGAATATCTCACCCAACAGAACATAAAGGCACGTAAAATCAAGAAATCTAAATCAAAAGAATAGAAACAGAGTGAGGGTGAAGAAGAAAGCCGAAATAAACACAATGCATTTCACACCAAAAAACATAAACAAGAATTTACGTAATCAATAATTCATTACCAATGATTAAACTCTAACAAACAAGTTAGAAAGAAATGTAAAATGGTGATGAATAATCATGAATAATCATACTTGCAGGATAGAAATTCCTACATGTAACACATATAATACCATTGACCCAAAGGAAATGAAAAATACAACCAAAAGAGCTCAATAAATTGTGAGAAAAAGAAAGTATCACAAGAAAAATAATGAGCGAAAATAAATAAAGTAGACACCATGGTCTGCATGACCCTGATGAGCGAAATCTCATCCGAAAATAAATAATGTCCCATGAAAAATAATAAAATAAAATAAGAAAAGTAGTCACCGCAGTGAGTAGTCATAATGCAGAGGCTTGAAAGTAAAAAAAGCAGTACCGGGGTTGCTGAATTGCTGTAGTCACCATGTGAAGAAAAAATATGAATATCACCAGATGTCAAAGTAGAGGCGGAGAATAGAAGTATTTGTTTGCGGGAGGGACAAAGCTGTATGTAGTTCTCAGTTCAAAATGTCAAGGAATAAAATACTGACGTTTGATGCAGAGTAAAATAAGCATGAAGAGAAAAATCTAAACATGGCAAATTCAGAAGGACATCGCAGGCAGGCATACTAAAAAAAAAATAACTTAAGCTGCAGAATGTCAAGATGAAAACAATGCTGCATGTTACTTTATAGAGGTGCTGGAGAAAATAACGAAAACGTGGATGTCAATGAAAATGCACCTCTGAAAGAAAACCATGGAAGCGTGACCACCGCAAGATGTCGGCACGCAAGGTGGGGCTGCACCAGATGGCTCCCGGCATCACCGTGCAGTGATTATTGGCAGGCAGCAGCAAAGAGGCACCATGGAGATTCGAGGAACAGCAGAAGATGCGCAAGGCCACTTTCAAATGGTAAGGCTTGCGAAAGTGACCGTTTTCTATGGCGCAGCAAAATAATATGAACACAATAAAATTGTACCTCAAAAGTGAATTCCTCGATAACAAAAAAATGAATGACGGCAGTCCAGTAATAAAATAAGACCACTACGGAAGTAAAGATAAACTTACAGAGGGCTGGTTACAATAGTCTCTACAGACACAGCAGGTACAGACACAGCAAGTCAACAGTAGCAGGCAGTACGCCTAAGACAGGGGTGTTACTGGGCTTGATAAAGTTTTCACTCACTAGGGGTTATTGTAGTACGCCGAAAATGACAAAACACATGTCCCATGCAGAAGAGTTAAGTGTAGTAGGAACTATGGGGCATATTATCAAGCAATAGCGATAATTATCGCTATTGCTTGGTTAGAGACAAAAATTTATCGCTGCGCTGCGGCGTTTTTTACCGCAAATAAACCTTGGTATTACCAAGGTTTATCGCAAATGCGATAAAAATCACCGCAAATGAATGAATATCGCTGAAAAGTCAGCGATATTCATGCATTACCGAGCTAATGCTCTTAGCCATGTTATCCACCTCCCATTGGATAACATGGCTAAGAACTGCTCAGGGCAGGTGTTAGCTTTTAGAGATATTCGCGCTTAGCGCGAATATCTCCAAAAGTTGGTAATAGGAGATAGCGATGTTAGCTACTGTTTTCAGTTGCTAACATCTTGGCACGCCCACTTTGCATATCATTAGCGATAAATATCACTGACATGCAAAGTGGGGCCCAAGATGGTCGCTATCTCCTACTAGCTGTCTCTAACTGGTGTTAGGGACAGCTAGGTAGTAGAGAGATAATTTTATCTCCGCTTTCTTGGCTTTTAAAGCCAGAAAAACGGAGATAAACCTCCTTGATAATATGCCCCTATGTTAGAAGGATGCAAGGGGAAACACTAGGCTTTTAAATACGGAGCTGGTATAAAAGCAATCCAAAAAAATGAGGTGAAAATATACACAAAAACAGTCCCAAAGACATTGCCATTCACAAATACTAAATGTATTGTAGCTGAATGAAAAGTGTGCGCTGCTACCAAAGTCCAGAAAAATACAGCTGGGTGATCAGGCCGGCTGAGTCTCTGTAAGAATTATACCAGAAGAGGCAGAATATGGTATTGCAGGCTCACTTGAAGAGTAGGTAATCCAATTACACACAGCAGGCATTCAGTGAATAGTGAAGATGAGCCACAGCAAGGAAGAAGGAACATAAGAAGACTCACTAAACTTGGGTAGAGAACTGGCATGCCCGAGTTGATGCTGACAAGTGTTTTCTAGTCACTTGTGGGGCTGGGGCTGCCAGAAGAATGCGTAGATGTAACAAGTTTGGTTTCTAGAATGAAGTTGGAGTATTGTAGGATCCTTGGTTGATGTATTGAAGGTTTCTTAGAAGAAGTAGAAGAATTTATTTGAAGAGTGAATCCAATGATTTTGAAATCACGCAGGGAAGACCAGATCATCACCAAAATGTTGAAAGAAAATACCTCACAGGAGTCCAGGTAGTTGTTCCAAGTGAGTATCTTTATTGAAGTTGAAGTACAGAGGTGGTAGGTAGTAGGTAAAAGTAGTAGGTAGGCCAAGATGAAGATGGTATGAAGGCCTCACCAGGAGCTGTTTCCTTGAGCTCAGCCAGGAGTCAACTGTCACACATCAGTCACACCACATTCTGTGACATCAATGAACATTCTAAGTGTTCCCAGACTGAACAAGCAAGGAAGACAGGGTGGACATGAGAAAGAGAAGGAAAGACCTTATAACACCAACCTTATACTTACAATGCACCCTGCCCTTGGGTCTACCATAGGGGTGTCTAACATGAAACAAAGGGAAGGTTTAGGGACTGGCAAGTGGGTGCACTTGCCAAGTCGACTTGGCAGTACTAGACTGCACACAGGCCTTGCAATGGCAGACCTGAGACACACTTTACAAGCTGCTTTTGTGGGTGGCACAACCAGTGCTGCAAGCCCACCAGCAGCATTTGATTTACAAGCCCTGGGCAAACATGGTGCACTGGACTAGGGGCTGACAGGTAAATCAAATAACCCAATCATGGAATCACTAATTAATACCTTAATTTAACATAGGGGGCACTTGCACTGTGGCACTGATTAGCAGTGGCAAAGTGCCCAAAACACATACCAGCAAAAACATATCAAAACAGAGGAGGTAATCCGTAAAAATGGATGGGAGACTCAAGCCAATGATGTCAGGTCTAACACAGTGGATAACTTAATTTTTGAGGGCATCCCCTTCTTCCCGACTCAATTGTTCAAACTTTGGGACATTAGTTAAATACACACTGTGTTCCCTAGTTTTATTTATAGGTTCATAGTATAGTGCAGATTTATAGGACTGGGGTCTCCCCTATACTAGGGCATACAGTATGGTATGCATACATTTCCCATCTGATGAATATGTGATGTTTGGTAGTGTGGAACTCTAGATGATACATGATGTTGATTTAATCTTAGAACACTAAGGCCATCTGTATTTGATGGTCTATTACCTCTGCCCATCAATGTACCTTGATCTGTGTCCTACTTCCTGTGCCAAGGTAGCGGTTCAGTGGGCTTATAATTAGGTTGAACTGTGGTAGGCGATGAATTACTTGCGTAGTTGGAGTTCTTAGACTATGTCAATAAGGTAGTTTGGGTAACATATTGCTCTCTCCAACTGTCTTACTGCAGGGTGGTCTCTTGTAGCCCTTTGATTGTGCCATTACAAATTTAATTAGGCCTTTTAAATCGGAGATTTCACTAGTTAAGATATTAATTTTCGCTGTGAGTTCCCTCACTTCCACGGCATTAGATCTGCACCTTTTTATTCCCAGGAATTGGGTTGACTCTGCCCCCACTTGGATTTCTTCTTTTGTTGTTGTGGGCCCTTAAATTATTCGAATAGGGACACTTGAACTTGACTCTGGGACTATGCTATTTGACTCCTCATTTGCCAAGGTTGTAAATATATTTGTGCAAGTGGGTCTGAGGACCACCTCCCCTTCCCCGGTTTCTAATAGAATTGTGCTCTCTCTTATGAGCTGGGCCAGTGGCTGAGTTGAGGTTACTGCAGCTGTATCAGTACATATTACTTCTTGGGGTGGAGGTCCCTCTTGCTCCACTACTTTGTCTGGTAGGGGTTTGTGTCATGATTTGTCCTTCTGCTGTACATCTCCCTTCTTTGTATAGACAAGGGTTATTTTTACTGTTGGTATTTTAGGGTGTTTGACCTTCTCACCCAACATAGACTCAACTTCTTCTATTAGGGCATCTATTTCAGCCACTGCACGATTAGCACCCATATTCCTCATTATTTAAAAGAGTTTTCCCCTTGTCAGGGGGTGCATCAGTTGCTATATGCTTCCCCATTCTTTGGTGCAGATAACGTCACCCCTTGTCCAAAAAATGGGTGCCTATATATTTCAAATGAGCAGCTCAATAATATAGATGTTCATGACAAATCTTTCAGTCACAATACTATTTGACAACCAGCAAAGTAGTATATAAATTAATAAGCCCATATAAATTAGTTTTATTTTTTAGCATGTGATTTCCCATGAGACAGCCCACAATCGAGTGTATCAGTCTTGGGACAATCTTGAAACAGTCCCCGTCAGTACCTAAAAGAAAGATAGATTCCGGCTGTGGATGCTAAAGATCTTTATTACAGTTTGATACGCTCTCTGATAATTATCTTAATTTAGCCTTTTGCTAGTTCTCGTGGCTCGCAGAAGGATAAGCCCCAACACACCTTTGCAGCCATTGGTGATTAGGCAATTTCGCCCATCCCCCACCGGGCCATGACTGCAGGAGCGTGGGAAACTCGAGTCAGATGACAAAAAATTGTATTTCAAGAAAGGGGGTATAGCGAGCACAGAAATGTAATAACAACAACATCGAGCCTCTCTACCACACGGTTTCCTGTGGGCGTATAGTTCTCTAATGTCGTGGTTGAGTTCTTTGAACACTTAAGTGTTCTGGAACACAGCCTTACTCAAGAAGTTGCTTTGCAGAACCGCTTGAGGAAGTCTGGCAGGAGAAAGGACATAAGACACAGGGACACAGCACAAGACAACCACACTACCTGTATCAACTCTGAATTATCCACCAGATTTCAGAAAGTAGGTCAGCAAGGTTCAGGAACCGGGGTGTTCCGAGCTGAGAACATGCAGGCTTGTGTCATATATAACATTATGAAAGAAAATATGTAAAAAGTAAAATAATATTCATATACAACAATGCAACCATCACAATGTTCATCCTCAGCCCCTACCCAGTTGTCTCCTATTGGTTCTAGATTTTAGGGCTAGTTTTGTGACTGGATAGTTTTAGGGCTAGGGTTCCCATTGGCTGAAGGGGTCACCTGATTACTAGGGCTATAAAAAAGGTCAGGGTTAGGGCGTGTCAGCCCGGACGTCGAGGCTAAGGGCGGAGAGGACAAGGGCTGCTGCCTGTTTGAGCCTGTTTGAGACTGGTCGGGGCTAGGGCCAAAAATGCTGCTCTTTATCTCATTTAGCAATACCCAGCCCACACCATCCACATCCACAAACAGAGCAACACACTCACACCAAATGCACACCACACACAACACTATGCACAGATTAATGTACCAGCATGCACTACAAACCCAACCAAACCACATCTACACACCCTACTATCCCAACTACCACACATATCCACCATCACCTACAAACAGAGCACAACTCTATCCTATACCACTAACCAACATACTCATCACTAACACAACGCAAATCAACACCATACATAACTACATCCCAATCAGACACATGCTCCCTGCTGCAATTACACTTAACAAACCACCTTTTATCACTAACAAACATACAATCATCCTTCCATCAGTTGTCCAACAAACACCCTCCTCTCCCTTCTACCATAATAACACTAACGCACAACACACACACACTGCACACCACCACACTTTGTAAATAACTTTTGTGAAGATTATGTTCAGTGTATTTTATTGTGACAAAAATCCAAGAACAGAAGTGAAATATTAACATCTTTTTGTGACATTTGTAATAAAGTTTGAAACATTGAGAGAACATATTTGAACCAGTTGTTGTTAAATGGTTGCGCAGATTGATGCTGCGGTGGTGCTGAGTGGTGCTGTGGTGGTGCTGAGAGGTGCTGTGGTGGTGCTGAGTGGTGGTGCTGAGTGATACTGGGATGGTGCTGAGTGATGCTGGGGTGGTGCTGAGTGGTGCTGTGGTGGTGCTGAGTGATTCTGTGGTGGTGCTGCATGATGCTGTAGTGGTGCTGAGTGGTGCTGTGGTGGTGCTGAGTGATAATGTGGTGGCACTGAGTGATGATGTGGTGGCGCTGAATGATGCTGTGGGTGCGCTGAGTGGTGCTGTGGTGGTGCTGAGTGGTGCTGTGGTGGTGCTGAGTGGTGCTGTGGTGGTGCTGTGGTGGTGCTGAGTGATGCTGTGGTGGTGCTGTGGTGGTGCTGAGTGGTGCTGTGGTGGTGCTGGTGGTGCTGAGTGGTGCTGTGGTGGTGCTGAGTGATGCTGTGGTGGTGCTGAGTGGTGCTGTGGTGGTGCTGAGTGATGCTGTGGTGATGCTGAGTGATAATGTGGTGGCACTGAGTGATGATGTGGTGGCGCTGAATGATGCTGTGGGTGCGCTGAGTGGTGCTGTGGTGGTGCTGAGTGGTGCTGTGGTGGTGCTGAGTGGTGCTGTGGTGGTGCTGTGGTGGTGCTGAGTGATGCTGTGGTGGTGCTGTGGTGGTGCTGAGTGGTGCTGTGGTGGTGCTGGTGGTGCTGAGTGGTGCTGTGGTGGTGCTGAGTGATGCTGTGGTGGTGCTGAGTGGTGCTGTGGTGGTGCTGAGTGATGCTGTGGTGATGCTGAGTGGTGCTGTGGTGGTGCTGAGTGATAATGTGGTGGTGCTGAGTGATGCTGTGCTAGTGCTGAGTGATGCTGTGGTGGCACTGAGTGGTGCTGTGGTGGTGCTGTGGTGGTGCTGAGTGATGCTGCGGTGGTGCTGAGTGATGCTGTGGTGGTTCTGAGTGGTGCTGTGGTGGTGCTGAATGATAATGTGGTGGTGCTGAGTGATAATATGGTGGTGCTGAGTGATGCTGGGGTAGCGCTGAGTGATGATGTGGTGATGCAGAGGGAACTAAGGCACAAAAACAGAGGGCAGAAGGGCACAAAAACAAGGCAATAACAGAGGGCAGAAGGGCACAAAAAACGAGTCTAACAGAGGGCAGAAGGGCAGAAAAAAAAGGGAAAAATTAGTCTAACAGAGGGCAGGTGGGCACAAAAAACGAGTCTAACTGGGGGCAGAAGGGCAGAAAAACAAGGGAAAAACGAGTCTAACAGAGGGCAGAAGGGCACAAAAACAAGGGAAAAACGAGTCTAACAGAGGGCAGAAGGGCACAAAAAAGGAGTCTAACAGGGGGCAGAATGAATCTCGCCCTGCGTGTTTGTCCACAAAGATGTCACCTTTTTGTGCAATATCTCTACTCAACTGTAGTACTTTCTACTGTCTAATCAGTAAGTGCTCCCTCGTTGGCTAAATGTATAGGGGCAGATTTACAATAACTGGCGCATCCCCAGGGATGCGCCAGTTATTGTGCGCCGCAGCTCCGTCACCCATGGTGCGCCACATTTACAATGCGGCGCACCATGTGGCAAAAACGGCACAGATGCGTCACGCATCTGTGCCGTAGAAGCAGCGCATTGCTGGAGCTGCAACGCAGCTCCAGCAATGCTCTGGGGGGCCCTATCGCCCCAATGCTGCATCAAGCCTTGCGCCTGCTTCAAGCAGGTGCAGGGTTTTGACGCAGCATTGGCCTAAAAGTGACTGAGTGAAATCTTGTAGATTTCACTCAGCCACTTTAAGGAGGCGTTCCTGCGCAGGAATGCCCTCCCCTGCGCCAGAACGCCTCCTGATGGCGCAGGGCTTTACAACGTGACGCATCTCTCAGATATGTCCTGTTGTTAACACCCAGCACCATGGCGCATCTTTTGTGCTGCTGCTGTGTCACAAAAGGTATCAGTAGAGGGTGGCAGTGGTGAACCAGAGGGTGGCAGTGATGAACCAGAGGGTGACAGTGATGAACCAGAGGGGGGCAGGGGTGAACCAGAGGGTGACGGTGCTGAAACAGAGGGTGGCAGGGGTGAACCAGAGGGTGGCAGTGATGAACCAGATGGTGGCAGGGGTGAACCAGAGGGTGGCAGTGCAGAACCAGAGGGTGACATGGGTGAACCAGAGGGTGGCAGTGGTGAACCAGAGAGTGTCAGTGGTTAACCAGAGGGTGGCAGTGCTGAACCAGAGGGTGACAGTGGTTAACCAGAGGGTGGCAGTCGTGAACCAGAGGGTGGCAGTGGTGAACCAGAGGGTGACAGTGCTGAACCAGAGGGTGGCAGGGGTGAACCAGAGGGTGCTGTGATGAACCAGAGGGTGGCAGTAGTGAACCAGAGGTTGGCAGGGGTGAACCAGAGGGTGGCAGTGGTGAACCAGAGGGTGGCAGTGGTGAACCAGAGGGTGGCACTGGTGAACCAGAGGGTGACAGTGCTGAACCAGAGAGTGGCAGTGCTGACCCAGAGGGTGGCATTGGTGAACCAGAGGGTGGCAGGGGTGAACCAGAGGGTGGCAGTGGTGAACCAGAGGGTGGCAGTGATGAACCAGAGGGTGGCAGTGGTGAACAAGAGGGTGCTCTGCCCATACACAACCGCATGGGTAACTTCGCCATGCAAGCGGCCCGGGAACACGCAATAAGCCCCGCAAACACGCAAAAAACCCGCGAACAGGCAAAAAACCCTGCTAACACACAAAAAAACCAAAAATCTGCAAATTCGCACAAATTCGTGGATTTTGCGGATTGCGAATTCGCAAATTTCACCCATACTCTCACAAACAATACTACACAACAAAATCCATTGCATGAAACATATACATCAGCACCCTTTTTCACTACTCCTCAAATGCAAAACATCACACATACCAGCACAACAAGATCTTCAAAGGGCAACACCTCATAATACTTACCATCACAAAATACAAACATATACCCACCTTTCAAACCACACAAAGGAACAAACTCCAATGCCAAGCTTTCACTCTTCCACCACACCTAACACAGATACACTTAAAAATCATCACATCTACGACCTTCTCACCTATGCAAAACTAGACATACTATTCATAACCAAATCATTGTTGGGAGAAGATATGGTTCCAGTCCTGCATGAATCCATTCCTCTAGGCTATCAAAAAATCACCCAAAATCGTATAGCCAAAAAGGAGGTGGTCTAACTGTTGTATTCAGGCAAACAATACATATCACAAAAATTGACAACATCTCCATAAAGAATTGCGAGGCTCTTCTAACAAGATGCAGTCCTACACCGTCTACCTCCTGTAACTTCCTGCTCCTTTACAGACCTCTACCTAGCAAGGCAACATTCCCAGATGCACTTCTAGACACAGTTTCAAACCTGATAACAATACACTCCAAACTACGTGTTCTGGGTGACCTTATCATTTGGTTTGGAAACCCAATATGACCCATCCTAAAACAATAATCACCGGCCTAGATGCATTGAACTTGCATCAGATTGTCCACAATCTGACACACACCGCTGGACATATTCTAGATGTAATTTTTGCTAATACTGAACTAGTTACCTTTCAAACTATAACTCCAGTCACATGGTCAAACCACCACTTGCTTGCCTTCCAACATAAAACAACGCTAAGCGACTCCCCTAAAACTACCTTACATCCATCCACCTATCGGCCGTGGAGCAAACTCAAATTGGAACACTTGGAAACACAACTAACATCCAGTACAAATCTGGAAACCATACATTCTGTTCAAAATCTATATGAGTGGCTACAGGAAGCTTTTGACATCCTGATACCACTCAAAACCACACAACAGAACAAAAGAAAAAAAGCGCCTTGGAGAAACATAGAAATAAAAGACATAAAACAACAAATTAAAAAGCTGCAACGTACCTGGCTCAAAACGAATGCCAAAAATTTACAGATTATACAAGTCTGCTATCAAAAAAGCTAAGAAAAGGTACTATTCAGACAGAATTCAAAACGCTAAATGTGAAAATAAAGAATTCTATAAAATACTCAAATAATTTCGCAAACCAAATTGCCTAGAAGGAACTCATCCTGTTACTCAGGATTTCACAGACAAAGTGCCAATTCATTACACGGACAAAGCAGACACGTTGGAATCGTACTTAAAACAGAAACAAAGCACCAGCACTAACCCTTGTACAACAACAATCCAAGAATGCTCTAATCAAGCCTCTCCGTTCCTTTAAATACATCTCACACGATGAATTTATGGACCTGGTCAAAGCAAGCAGGCCTGCCGGCAGCCCTTCTGACCCCTGTCCGCCACAAACTTTCAAGACAATTCTTTTAATAACCTTTGCTGTCACTCCAGTAGGAAGAATCATCAACGATTCCTTAACTACTGGAATATTTCCAAAAGAACTCAAAAAGTCATACATACGCCCTTTACTGAAGAAAACAAACTTGGACCCGCTTAACCCTGACAACTACAGACCCATTACAAATAGACCGTTCCTGGGCAAACTGATAGAAAGAGCAGCGTTTGCCCAGATGTCACAATTCATTGAAGAAAATGACATACTTTCATACTTCCAAAAAGGATTCTGTCTGGGAAGAGGCACTGAATCTGCCCTCTTTGCCATCTGGGATGACCTAAAGAATACAGTTGACCGCAACGGGGTTGCTGCGCTACTCCTCTTGGACCTCTCAGCTGCCTTTGACACGGTTGACCATGACACTCTGAAGCAAAGACTCTATGAAGCCGCCATAAAGGGAACTGCTCTAGACTAGATCGCGTCCTACCTTCGAAACAGAACTAATGTCATCCTTACCCCACCTTTCTCGACCAAACCGTACTCCACAAAAGCAGGGGGTCCCTCAGGGTTCAATACATTTCACCTTACGTGCGATAACTATGCAGATGACACGAAAATAGTCCTTCAACTAGAATGCCCCAAAAACATTGCAACATCACCAATTTTCAGCTGTCTCAGAGCTGTGGATCAGTGGATGACCTGGAGCCATCTCAAATTGAATGCTTTAAAAGCTGAAATACTCATGTGTGGCGATTGGAAACATTACAACCTGCTTGCCGCATGGCCTGATGAACTGGGATCACTGCCTAAAGTATCGAAGAAAGTAAGAAACCTCAGAATGACCATGGACTCCAAGCTGTCGCTGAATGCCCAAGTGGATAAACAAGCAAGATCAAGCTTTGCTTCTATAAAAACGCTGCGACGTATTTTCCCTCATTTGGGATTTCCACACAAGGTCCAGCTACCATCTCCCTTGTTCTGTCTAAACTAGATTACGCCAATAGCCTCTACCACGGATCACCTTTAATGACCATAAAAAGACTACAACGGATTCAGAACTCGGCTGCCAGACTACTCTTGCATATTAAACCGCAAGACCACATCTCCCCTGCCTTGAAAGCTCTGCATTGGTTACCGGTTGCCAGAAGATCCACGTTCAAGCTGCTTTGTATCACCCACAAAGCAATACATGGGATGGGACCACTCTTCATCAGGAATAAAATCACCAAACGCATTCAACAAAGGAACCTCCGCTCTAAAGGAGCATCTCTCCTCAAAATCCCACCATACAAGAAAAAAACCATGGGTGGCACATCCGTCTCTGTTCAAGCAGCCAAACTATGGAACTCTTTACCCCCCAACATAAGGTCCACCGACAACCACCTTATCTTCAGAAAACTACTCACGATTTGGCTCTTCACAACATAAGCACCATACGCAAACAGAAATTTACAGCATATCCGTCTGTATTCAAGCATTTTTTTCCCTATAGATATGTACCTATCTTTGTGTATTACTTTGTATAAACATTTAAAATAATTATGTTGTTGAGAGAAAAAAAAATAATAATAATAAATAAATACAAATCATCTTTGGTCTACATGTACATACATACTTCCATTGTGCATCTATCTACCTTCCATGTACTTGGATCTGTGTGTCTGTTACTTTTCTCCTGAAAAAGCATATGCAATGCACTATTTCTCATCCTGTGCCTCTATCAATATCTTTAATCTAAATATACTTACCTCCTGTATGTATCTATATACTTTCAGTGTAATTATGGATCTATATATTTATCTCTTTCTTCTAAATTAGCATTTCCAATGCAATACCCTATTTCTCAGCCTATACTTTGCTCAATATATCTTCTAGCCCAACCTTCTGACTCATCTCAAACTTCTTCTACTTTTCCTTTCAATGCACTACCCTATCTCTCACCCTTTACATCTATCAATATATCCTCTAAAGCCACTCTCTCATTTATCCCAAACCCCATACCACTACTATGATTGCCACAATAACCATTTCTAGACTCTCTCCTACTCTACCCCTCCTTGCATCATCTGACACCTCTTTTACTATATTGATCCCCTAAAACAAACCTTTCTAAACTCTTCCCTCTGAGTCTTCCAAAACTCCTTTTTACTAACCCAAAAGCCTCCTCCTACTGCTAAGACCTAACATTTATTTTTAATCCTTCACTCTTTTATCCCTTCACTATCCTTTTCAATCAAAATTAACAGACTAACATGTTCGCTTCTCAAATTCCGTATTAAACTATGCTAATATACTACCCAAATAACTGAATAACATATACACTACTCAAATTACTTCATATGTTTTTACCATATTCATTTTCAACAGTAATCCTTAATCTGTTCCGGAGTGGCGTGCTACTCACCAGAAAAGCTCTTCAACACCCATCAGGGGTAACAAGTGCTATATGAATGCAAATCTTTCTTCCCGTTTTATCCCTCCGCTAACCTTCTCACTCCAAGTAACCGACTAATATCCACCACTGAAAATACTTAATATTTCACCATATTAATTCACCACTAATCCTTTGTAGGCTTCCTGAATCAGTCAGCAAGCGCTATATAAATACAAACCTTTGTCCTCCTCTATCCTTCTGCTATCATTCCAAATCCAATTAACTGACTAACCTATCCACCACTTAAAATGTACTTGCATGTTTCACTATACTAATTAAACACTAATCCTCTATGGGTCCCGGAGTAGCGTGCTACTGGCCGAAAAAGATCTTTGACACCTCGTCAGGGGTAATAAGCGCTATATAAATGCAATTATAATACAATACAATACTGTATATTTCCCTGAGGGTGCATGGCTGTCTTTCGAATAAAACACCGGTTGTCAAAATAATGAGCAGTGGTTGCACACTAGGTAGTCATTTCATCCATATTTTTTAATCCAATATTAGTTTAAAGGTTTCTCCTGTATTCCCACATATGGCAGGATTTAACCTCTCGGAATTCTGACCTATTCTTGCTTTACTGCGGGTTCGAACAATACATATCTATCAATGATTAAAGAACAGATCTAAAGATTAAGGATTCATGACTTTATTATTTCTATGGAATTGTGGCTAATTGAATGTGTCAACCAGAAGTCTACTAATTTTGAGAATGACATGCGTCAAAGTGGTGAAAATGTCTCCACGAACCATGTTACCCTTCTGGTTCCTTTGATGATACAGGGTTTAGAAATACATTTTAGAGCAACAATGATTTGAAAGCCTTGGTTTTAGTCAGCAGTGTGCTATAGAGCTTAGAGTCACATGTCAGCCAAGCACAGCAATATTGGCCTACCAGGAGGATATGGGGTACACCCATGCCACAATTCTAGATCCATTCTGCAGGACTGCACTGTCTACTTTTATTCCTTATTCAAATGAGGATGTTCCTAACTTCAGTAACTTGATGAGGAAGCGTCACTGTCCTTGCTGACAGTTATTTACACCTTTCTCAAATAGAGCTCAGGAACCAACATCCTGGCATTGTTTAATAGGTTCTTCCAATGTATTTAGGGATTTGGAATCTGCCACTAATCAACAACAGATATCAAGAAAGCTAACAGACCGCATAATGCATTAGCACATGAATCTAAATATACAGGGCTTATTTATGAAGAGCTTGTGCTGCCAATGCGCCAACAATTTTGACACATTTGCGGCATAACAATAGCTCCATTACATGCTGACGTATCTGTGAGGATGCATCACTTTTCCAATCCCTGCGTCAAAAATTAAACTGCGTCGGAATTGCCTGTGCCACGTAATGATTAAAATTGCAAGGTAGGCGTTCCATCATACATTCCTCTGTAAAAGTGATGCATGGATATTTATGACATTTTCTAAAAACGTAAAACACACGCACAGAATATGACGCATCTACTTTGCTATATAAAAAGAAGCTGGACAGGACAGTGCTGTAACTAGAGCTACAGCATAGAGGTAGTAATTTTGCAGCTGGAAGTCCCCACCACAACCATCATCCCCCCTTTCACACCCTCACAAAGGCAATGCAGGAGAAAGGAGGACATAATTCGCCAAAGGACCACCCTGATAGAACTCAGGGAGGAGGAGGTCATCATTCTTTTTTGCTGAAGAAGCAGTCCATTGTAGACCTGCTACACCTAATTGCCCCAAGGCTACAGCTAACAGACCTATCTAAATCCTCCACAGGCGAAGCTCATGGCGGTACTACATATGCTGGTGTCTGGCTCCTTCCAGCCAACTGTCAACAGAGTGGCAGAAAAATCCCAGCCATCTTTCTCCTCATTCCTTATCACTGTCCTGGATGCCATAATCCAGCTGACACTGCAATCTCCTCTTCCCCAGCATTCAGGAACTGCAAATGAAGATTAAACAAGTTTTTAATGACATTATTTGGTTCCCATACATGCCAGGGACTGCACTCATGTGCAACTTGTACCTCCTGCAGCCACATCACTTATTTCTAAGAACCAGAAGCACACCCACTACATCAATGTACAGGCCATTGTGGACCATCTGGGCCTCTTCACTAACATACTAGCCAAATACCCTGGCAGTGTGCATGATGCATATATATTTGGCACTGTAGCATTAATGGCCGCTTTAAGAATGGCCAATATGGAAATGGCCTACTTGTAGGAAAGCTAAACACTAATACCTAACATAACCCCTGACAGGTAGGAATGGATCACATAATACCTGCGATGGTGTCTGTTGAGGTAGATAGGAGTCCAATTAAGAAATGCGTTGTTCATACATGCACCATATATCATGGAACATGCGTCAGATAAATCCAACAATATAACAATGTCAAGACGCATAAAGGCACTATGGTGTAAGTTCAATTGTAAAAGGGTATAGAGCAATGAATGTCTGCTCCAACTGTGCTATAGCAACCCTGTTTCCAGGGGGGATGTGGATGTGTCTACAACGATCTCCATGGTTTATCAGGCATGTCATGTATCCCAACACCCTCATTTGTGGTTAACTATGGGCATATGCATGTGTCAGTGTAACGCAGGTCTATATCTCAACAGCTACCTATGGGAGACCAAGTACCCAAATATGTAGCATGTCCTGCAGGTTCAAACATGTTATGTGAGCACATAACATGTCGTTTACACAAGGTACTCCAAATAGACATCAGTGAAAATTACAAGAACCACATCACAGTCATGACCTAGACATGCATGATCTACCAGCCCATGCTGATCACTTATTATTACACTGTTGAAGGGATTCTGATCAGATACAGAATTGTGCACAGAGACCCAGGACCTCAGTGAATTGTGGTGGACCAAAAAACTCACCTTAGTACCTAGAACCCCTAACTGACTAGCATCAGTGTCACAATAGCTCTTCGTCCTATAGCAAAGTAACCAATGATTAGACAACCCAGAACATGCAACTCAGGAATGGTGGGAATCAAGAACACTCTTTAGTTTGTTATTCGCATACCAGTCCAAAACATGGGTAAAAAAGAGACAAGGTAAAGTTTAAAATGTTTCTTTTTAACAACGTGCTCTAAGATGTAGTATTTTTGCAATCATAAGCAGGCATATGATTAAAAATAATACAAGCAGCATTGTTACAATTCCATAAAACACAAAAGGGGAAATCATATTATAATGATGGTGGGAACAGGTCCTATAGTGCCTTGTATGCCACTCCCCCTGTCTAGGAACTTGGGGCCAGATGTAGGTATCCAAATACGGGTCGGTAACGGCCGAAAATACAGATTTTCGTCCGTTACCGGCCGGTATTTGGATACTGAGATGTGGGGAATGAAAAAATACAGTTTCAGTAATTTTACCGAATCAGTAATTTACCGATTCGGTAAATTTACTGATTCGGTAAAATTACTGAATCTGTATTTTGTAATGTAGGTAGCACTGTAAACAGTGCTACAGGGCTTTAAGGATTCGTTATTTACCACCAACTCTTAGTTGGTGGTAAGTAACAAATTCCTATGTAAATGCAAATATGTGCATTTACACCTGTGCCATGTGGCACACATACATGCCCTTAGGACATGTATGTGTGTCACATGGCACACAAGCACAAATCAGGGGTGCAACAGGGTGTCAAAGTGACACCCTGCCACCCTTGACTTTTTCGAAATGTACCAATTCTGTAATTGACATTCATTCCTATGGACCTCCAGGCCCGTAGGAATCAATGGCAAATACTGAATCGGTAAATACCAATTCGGTAAATACCGAATCTTACCGATTCAGTATTTTTTACCGAACTTTTATCTACATTGCAATTACCGATTTTAAAATACCGAATCGGTAAAATTCGGTATTTTAGAATCGGTAATTTGAAATTACCTACATCTAGCCCTATGTTTTATAAAGCAAAGAAGGTCGCTTAGGCTTGTGTGGGGGACCCCATACCTCTAAGATCAGCAGGAGTGAATCACATCAGGATCTGCAAAAGCTCTCTGTCTATCTGGAAACGGAATTCTTCCAAGTGCTTGAAATCATGTATGCAGTGCCATATTAAAGGAGCTAGGATTCTAGCTAACTGCAGCTGTGTGTATGCTGTGTCTAAGCGTGAGCCGATCGGCCCGAACAACAGATAAACATTGTTATGATAACCTTGGAGGCTTCAGAACTCACTGTGCAGACTAAGGTCGCGATGTAAGTCTAGGGATGTTGAGAACAAGCCATTCTCATGTGAAGATATTCACCAATTCAAACTTGCAATAACAGCTACCTGAAGTGACATGTGCAAAAGCGGCAAAATGTTTCTTAAACTTCTAATAAGCTTATGCTAACATAACAATGTGTACAAGCAGAGGTCTGCACTCACTACACCCTCCCTTGATTGGAGAACGCACAAGAAGGGGGGCAATTTTAGAACGCAGCGTTCAAGTTCCAATGAGACAGAACCAAGTTCAACATTTTGCCAAACTGTATAATTGGAAGTAAAAATCCGAATCAGTAACCACAAAAATTCAAAAGCCCCCAGTGGTGTGTGTATAGTGTCAAACACAAGTAATGTGTAGAAAGAAGAAACTAAAAGAAATCACGAGGCCATTACGTGTCTATGAAGTAGAGAGACAAAGAAATTGTCACTTCAGTCCAACAGAGTAAAGGCACATTACGTTGCAACCGCCTCCAACAGGAAGTCGTTGTTATCGTCAGTGAACAATTCAGCCATCCAATTCAATAATGGAAAAGAACATACGTGTTCTTCAACAGCCGGAGCCTCTAGCACCATCAGAGGACAACTCAGGTGTTCTTTGATATAACTGCGTGCCAGAAAGTCATGGGTTGCAGTACATATATTACAATTACCTAGGACTCCATGAGCTGCTGCGCTGGGCATAATCCTGACACCAGAAAATTCTAGTTCATGAGCAACTAAGAGACTCATTAGTAGATCATCCTCCGGGCCGGCGGAAGCCACCTCCGACCCGGAGGATGGGGATTATCCGCTGCGGACTGGAAAAAGACCCCCCACCACATTAGGATGGCTGGAGGATCTATTTTCCGTCCACCGCTGTTCAGCTGCGGTCACCTTCCGACCGCGGCGGTAAAGCTCTAACATGGCTGGCGGTGTCTATCAAACACCGCCAGCCATATTACGATGGCTGCAGACATATGCCTTTCCACAGCGGCATTTCCGCCGTGGAAAGGCATACAGTGTTTTCTTTGGGGGCCCATTGCGGTCCCCCAGGGGTGAAGGAGGGGGTGGAGGGTGCAAATGGGGGGTACCTATGGTACCCCCCTGCCTTTTTGTGCACGAAGCAGCAGGCACCACGCGGTGCCTGAAGCTTCGTGCATGCAAAGGAAATCATGTATTTTTTAACATTGCGGCATGTGCTGCTTCAAGCAGCACCCGCCGCAATGTTCAAAATACAGGATGTGACCGCCTGGGTGGCGGTCACATCCTAATTAGCATGGAGGGACCGCCGCTGCCCCTGCGGACGGTCCCTCCTCCTCTGGGGTGGCGGGCGGACGCACGTCCGTCCACCATCCTAATAGGCCCTAAAGTTTGGAATGAAGTCACAAGGCCAGAAATTACTAATTTCAAAAAGCTGTGGTCAACGAGGCATTAAATATAGTGTGAATCAACACCCCAAAATGCAGGGGGAGATCAGTATTAAAAAGGGCATGCTTTTCAGTGCGAGTGCTTGCAACGTGAAGGACAAATGTTTCACGCGAGGATTCAAGGGCGACTTCTTTTTGAGACAAAAGAGCCCTTATTCGACTCATCTTGTTGAACTCAGCTTTCAAGGTCGGAATGGAAGGCCAGATGGATACATCAAGCTTCCCATGCGGAGAAGGAAACATCTAATTTTTACAACAGACAACACGTTGGGAGACAGTCACTATGTACGGAATCCATGCCAGCATACCACAGCAATCTTCATTATTTAAATGTAAATAACTACAGTTCGCTAACAACGTGAAAGTCGGTGTAATAGCCATAGCTGGTGTACCTTTTAAAATGCAGGCCAAATTCGGGGCACCTGCATTACAAGAGCCGTGCAATTGTATATTTCTACAGACCAATGAGTGGTCGGTTGTCGAAGTGTAATCTTCACCTTTCAAAAAACGTATTTACCTTCCCACAGGCACCTATAGGTAAATGGTAGGGACCAAACTTCATGGAGACAAGCGCTACCAAAGGGTTCATATCTGCCTATGGCATAGTGTTTCATACATGCTTCAAATTTAAACAACGGAATTGGTAGAATTATTAAACCATGAATTAACCAAACAGCTGCATTAGTTTCAGCCAAAGAAAATGGTAACAGTTCAATTTTTCAATCTGCAAAAGCGAATATGTAGCATCTTTCATGGACATAAGTTGCTGTTTTACAGTTAGATTAAACGGTAAAAATAGAGAAGAAGTGTGCATGTAGTCCCAAGGCACCTTACCAGCCTTCAACGTTTGTAATGTCCATGCAAACTGCATAATAGAACGTAATTGATTGTGACCATGGTACAAAACAGAGACTTCATCTTGCACAATATCAACAACAGAAGAAACAATATTGTCTATCGAGTAAATTCAGGAAGAAAGTGTGTTAATGCTATTATCTGCAACTGCAATCACTTTTTCTAAATTAGCTTGATCAAAAGAGCTTAACCTAGAAGTAGCTTCAATTTGGGATAGTTTCCACACCTCATTGTAAATAGCATAAATCCATCTTTTGGATCTGCCTGTGGCAGGACCTTTCACAAAGTCATTCAAATCAACATTGTCAGTCAATTTAGATAAATGGAGCTTAACCAACGCTACAGCAGAATGCTTAAGCCAGTTCTGACATAGCTTGCCTACTGAGTAGGTAGAGACTGAATGTTCACTCTCAAAACGGGGATCCACCCTAACCTGTGTGTACCCGGGGCCAAACCCAGGAAACGAAGTTGGCATGAATCTTCACTTTTTTGCCATAATAACCAACCTTGGGGACCCAAACTGGAAATATTAAAGGACACATTTATTAACAGAGACTATAAATCACTAAGTGACTTACTTGTGTGATTGTACCAGGTGGGATATTTTCCCAAATCAGGAAGAGAAGGAGCATTACATTTTTTAGATGTAGCCAATCCAAAGCAGGTGGTTTGTGAAATAGTCAAATTCAAAAACAACATATGGTTCAGGATGAGGCATGCACGATGCAAAGCATCAGTGCCTTACACTTGCCAACTTTTAGAAACCCAAACAGATTTAATATCAACAGTATCTTTCCACAGCTCATAGCCCCCAATAGTCAATTGGTCAAAAAAGGACTTGGAATATAACAATTTAGTGTGTGTAAGTATAACTTTGGAAGAGGACTTAGCAGTCATCTTAAAATAAAATGCATCAGGATTGAACTGATCAAAATCGGTAAAATAAGTAAACTTTTCCAAAAGAGTTTTAGAGCTCCCCTCAACTGGAGCTGGACAATTTTCCCATTGTGTGTAATTAACCACATTTCTAAATGTGTTTGCTTTGTGCAGACAATGATTGCCATAGTGCTGGTAGCAAAATAAATCAGCATAATTTGCAGAATCTAAATACAAATCTTAAGCTTAGAAAGCAGCATAATATTTCAAATGAGAAAACAGAGCCTCTAGGGCTTGGACATCCGAATCATCAGAGCGTATATTTTTTTTAACCACATCCCCCATCGATACATGTAGTACATTGGGAACATTATTAACCTCTGTGGGGCCGTGGATTTGAAATTTTACAGCATCCCATACAATCCCATCTAATACGGGCCAAGCAGTGATATTAACAAAAGGCTGGTCCCTCTTCATGATGTGTGATGTGGAGTGGGGTGCCAAAGTTCCATCAATAAGTCTAATTGTAGATCTTTCTTTAACATAATGGCCGTTTACAAAGTGGATACAATAAACAACAAATCCAATGGACATGAACAAAAAAAATGAGAAAAGTACCAGCCAAATGTAAGTCCAAGGGAGTATCAAAAATAGTTTTTTAAACCAAACAGCAAAAATAGAAATCTTTCGGTGCAACTGGAAAGAGGCGGCGGTGAGCAGGGGCACAAATGTAGCCCCAGGCTGTGGATATAATCTATGAACCTAACACTGGGAGCCTAGGATTTTTTTACTTTTGCTGGAGACGGCTTTGGGGGCCTAGACCTCGTGCTGCCCCAAGTTGATGTGACCCAGACTAGTCACTAGTACAGGCCCAGTCAACTAGGTGATCTGGGGGAGCAGTGGTGGCCCCCCGAGAGATCAAGGGCTGCAGGGTCCTACACACATAATGGTGTCTCTATCTATGGTGCTGGGGGCATTGTAGAGGTACTAGAGTTCTGAAATGCCAGTCACACTGGTGTGAGAGTATTTTGCACCAGAGGCCCCTAGATTTTCTGCTTCCCCTCACCCCTGGCTGACCTCTCGACTGGCGCTACACCCACAGTGGCGTGGAAGTGACTCTAATATTGAAGGGGCCTGGCCCCGTTTTTCAAATAGTCTCCTACGTCTGGGGACTGGGGTGCACTATCTCACCAACTGAGTGCATTCTGTGAAGGACCAAGTTGGATTCCTCCATTCGAGGGGAGCTTCCAGCGAAAACCGACAGGCCGAGTGGAGGTTTTCACTGCAGGCGGCGGGGAGTAGCAGAGGTGCCCAGGTCACTTAGGGGTGATCCTGCGACAATAGAGAATGGCATCCGTCCGTACTAACTGGACAGCAACCCAGTCCAAACTGGAGAAATTTTCCTGGCAGAAGCAACAGGCGGCAGATCGAACAGAGGCGGTGACACCAGGTGACGCCCTGGAACCATCGAATAAGGATCTACTCGTGGTGATTACGGCGATACTGACCTCCCTTGAAGTGTGGATTAACACAGTGGCCACGGATGTGGCGCTGATCCGAGAAAACACGAAGAAAGTGACTGAGAGGGTAGGAACAGTGGAGAATACTACTAAGGAACTAGTTGCCGATACCGCCCTGCTCAAGGAACAAATCACTGACCTCCGCTCTCCTCACAAGGCGATGGCCCTGCAGTTGGACGATTATGAAGGCCGAATGCGATGGAACAACATTCACATTATTGGCGTGCCAGAACACACGGAGGGGCAGGCAGTGGACCTATTCGTGGAAGAACTGGTCCTTAAGCATCTACAACCTAGAGGTCTCTCCAAATGCTTCACGAATGAGAGAGCTCACCGGGTGACTAGGGGCCTGGGGCACCCCCTCGGCCGTTGCTGGCGTGGGTGTTTAATTTCCGTGACCGCGATGTTATTCTGCAAATGGCGACGGCGGACCCGCCACTTATCCTGGAGAACAGCAAGATCATGTTCTTTCCTGATTTTACATTGAGAGTACAGAAACAATGCCGTAGTTTCCTGGAGGTGATGCGGGCCCTACGAGACCAAGAGATCAAGTATGCAATCATGTTTCCCGCTAAGCTACGAGTGGAAGCCAATGGAAAGTCATGTTTTTTTACTCGTCCAGAGGAGGCCTGGAACTGGCTGGATGGTTGGCGCACGGTCGAGAAAAAAAGAAAAAGGCATTCTCAGCGGTGGACAACAATGCAGACTGGCACCACCAGAGGTGCTCCCCTCCACACTCTGACTCCCAGGAACCTGCGGGCGGGCACTAATCAGGTGTTGGGTAAGACTATATGGTGTTGATAGTGGCCCACGGGCGCCCTTGGGTGCCCTGGAGCGTGGTGTCCGTGCCGGGGCCTCCTGCACGTAAGATCACACGTTTCTAGTGTTGGAGGAGATGTTGGATTGGATTTTTTATACCTAGATGATGTGGATGGACCAGGCTTTTTGGAACTGTCCTAATGTTTGACTATGTTACATGCGTCACTGAGTGCGATATTTGTTCACAATCATTGAATTTTTCTGCTAGTGCTTGGTCTTCTTTTAGGGCTCGTTGCCGCACTGTGCTTGCCCGGGTGGATGTCACAAGATGTCCAATGAGGACCATGCGGGCCTTATTGTGTTGTAAATGGTTTGGGGGGTGGGGGTAGGGCCGGGGAGTGAAACACCAATTGTATACTTGTGAACGAAATGGGAGTGGGGTTACTTGTGTTCCTGGAATTGGTTATGGGTGGGTGACAGGCACTCTGCATGTTGGGGGTGGCGGGCAGTTCTGGTCCCGTTATGCAGGGAGGCAGGGATGGGGATGTGTTGTTAGGGTTAGGGGCACTCGGGAGTTTCATTTGTTGAGGAGGCATCATTGAGGTATACTTTGCAGCAAGACAACGTGATTGCTTATATGTGTACGGATTGGTTGGTCCTTATGTTCAGGTGGCAGCAGAAAAGATCCAATACTTTGAAGATGTCGGGGAAAGTCCAGGGGTCACACGGGTCGATGCATTGGAGGGTTTTGGCCAAAGCAGACCCTCTAGAAATATTGTTTCGTTGATCTCTGGGATGAATGACGAAAGGTCAGGAACTTAAACTTGTCACCTGGAAAATCAACGGGTTAGGAGACAAGATTAAGAGAGGTATTGTGTTGCAATATGTCAACCGTCATGGACTTGATATGGTACTACTCCAGGAAAGTCACTTAATCGGTAACTCATGTATGGCCCTCGATAGGAAGGGATACCAAATGGTGGCACACTCAGGTTTCACTACTGGTTCCAGAGGGGTGGGGATTCTCCTACGAAAAGGGTGTCCATACGTGATACAAAATACCTGGACTGATCCGCAGGGCAGATACGCAGCTTGCACAGGCTTATGGGAGGGCAGAGTTCTTAATGTTGTTTCTGTGTATGCGTCTCCAGGTTTGCAGCGTATGACATTGGCTGATGTTGGGACACTATTACTGAACCTACCGGTGGGCACACTGGTACTGGGGGTGACTTTAACTTGACGATGGACGGGCTCCTAGACATATCCCCACCTAGACGTGACTCAATGCACTGCTTCCACTTATGAGGCTTTATAGATGCCCTGGGGATGGTAGATATCTGGAGGTGGTCGCACACTAGGGATACAAACTTTACATTTCAGTCTGGGGTACAAGGAAGTCAATCCCGAATCGACTATCTTTTCACACATGCACAGCACATACAAGACTTTTCTGATTGAAGGTTTCTGGCGCGGGGTGTCGGATCATTCCCCTGTGGTCCTAGGGATGCAGCACCCGCCGCAACCTGGTCCAATACGGATTCCACCCTGGGCACTCAAGATCTCTCATATTAGAGACACTCTGAGGAAAGATACTGATTACTACTTTGAAGAAAACATTGGGTCGGTTCAGTCGGCTATTACACTGTGGGGGGCATACGGTGCTGTGATCAAAGGGAGGTCTTTATCTGCGATAGCGACCACAGGGCCAAACGCCGTCGAAGGGTGACAGAGTTATCAACTGAGATCCTACATCTTGAGATTGAGGTTTCTCGAGACCCAGAGCAGAGCACTCAGCACCTACTAAATATAAAAAGACAAGATTCAATCAATCAATCAAAGACATTTGTAGAGCGCACTACTTACCCGGAGGGTCTCAAGGTGCTTGGGGGGGGGGGGGTGCTGCTACTGCTCGAACAGCCAGGTCTTGAGCTTCTTCCTGAAGGAGAGGTGGTCTTGGGTCAGGCGCAGGTCGGGAGGGAGGGAGTTCCAGGTCTTGGCGGCCAGGTCGTTCTTCGGATGCGGGGGACGGCGGCGAGGGCGTAACTGGCTGATCGGAGATGGCGTTTGGGAGTGTAGAAGTTGATGCGGTTGTTGAGGTAGCTCGGGCCTTGATCGTGTAGGGCTTTGTGTGCGTGGGTGAGGAGACGGAAGGTGATTCTTTTGTTGACGGGGAGCCAATGCAGGTCTCTCAGATGTCCGGAGATGTGGCTGTGTCGTGGGATGTCGAAGATGAGTCTGGCTGAGGTGTTCTGGATCCGCTGGAGTCTCTTCTGGAGCTTGGCGGTGGTTCCGGCGTAGAGGGCGTTGCCGTAGTCCAGTCGGCTGGTGACGAGGGCCTGGGTGACCGTCTTCCTGGTCTCGGTGGGGATCCACCAGAAGATCTTCCGTAGCATGCGCAGGATGTTGAAGCACGACGAGGAGACGGCATTGACTTGTCTGGTCATGGAGAGGGAGGAGTCCAGGATGACGCCCAGGTTGCATGCGTGGTCTGTCGGTTTGGGTGCAGTGCCCAGGGAGGGGGGCCACCAGGAGTCGTCCCAGGCGGAGGGCGAGGAGCCCAGGATGAGGACTTCCGTCTTGTCTGAGTTCAGTTTCAGGCGGCTGGTCGTCATCCACTCGGCTATGTCTTTCATCCCTTCGTGAAGGTCAGCTCTGGCGGCGGCGGGGTCGTTGGTCAGGGAGAGGATCAGCTGGGTGTCGTCAGCATAGGAGATGATGTTGAGGTTGTGCTGGCATGCGATGGCCGCGAGGGGGCTCATGTAGACGTTGAAGAGGGTGGGGCTCAGCGAGGATCCTTGAGGGACGCCGCAGATGACTTCGGTGGCCTCTGACTTGTACGGTGGTAGTCAGACTCTCTGTGTTCTTCCGTCGAGGAAGGAGATGATCCACTCCAGTGCCCTCTCCTGGATTCCGACGTTGCTGAGGCGCTGCACTAGGGTGTGGTGGCAGACAGTGTCGAAAGCCGCGGAGAGGTCTAGGAGGATGAGGGCCGCTGTTTCTCCGTTGTCCATCAGGGCTCGGATGTCATCGGTGGCAGCGATGAGGGCGGTCTCGGTGCTGTGGTTGGCTCGGAAGCCAGACTGTGAGGGGTCGAGGGATCGATTTGTCTCGAGGAAGGCGGCCAGCTGCTTGTTGACGGTCTTCTCGATGACTTTGGCTGGAAACGGGAGGAGCGAGATGGGGCGGTAATTCTTGAGTTCGGTGGGGTCCGCTGTAGGTTTCTTGAGTAGGGTGCTGAGTTCGGCATGCTTCCAGCTCTCCGGGAAGGTGGCGGTGTCGAAGGAGGTGTTGATGATGTCCCGCAGGTGGGGTGCGATGACAGCGTCGGCCTTGTTGAAGACGTGGTGAGAGCAGGGGTCGGTTGGAGATTCGGAGTGGATGGAGTTCATCATGCGGACGGTGTCTTCAGTGCTGATCGGAGTCCAGGCGCGGAGGGTGGTGGTGGGGGGGGGTGGTTCGGTCGTGGCGTGCGTCGGTTGAGTGCTGAAGCTGTTGTGTATGTCCGCGATCTTGTTGTGGAAGTAGGAGGCGAGGGAGTTGCAGAGGTCTTGCGATGGGGTGATGTCGTTGTTACCGGCGTTGGGGTTGGAGAGCTCTTTCACGATGTTGAAGAGTTCCTTGCAGTTGTGTGCATTTTTGTCCAGCCGGTCCTTGAATGCGGTTTTCTTGGTGGCGCGGATCAGTTGGTGGTGCTTCCGGGTGGCAAGCTTGAGGGTGGTCATGTTGTCCGGTGTTGGTTCCCTTCTCCATGCTTTCTCGAGGGCTCGGCAGTTCTTCTTGGAGCTCTTGAGTTCGTCGGTGAACCATGGGGCCTTCTTGCTGCCGGGTCTGCTGGGCGGGGTCCTCAGTGGGGCGAGTTCGTCCGCGCAGTTGCTAATCCACTTCGTGAGGTTGTCAGCGGCCTGGCTGGGGTTCGCTGAGCTGGCGGGAGGGTGCTGGCTCAGGGAAGCGGCGAGCTGGTCGGCTGTGATCTTGTTCCAGCTTCTTTGAGCAACCTGTTGCTGGTGGTGGTGGATCGTCGTTCTTTTGAAGGTGAAGTGGACGCAGCTGTGGTCCGTCCAGTGGAGTCCGGTGGCGTGGCTGAAGGCGATGTCTTTGCTGGATGAGAAGACGGCATCGAGTGTGTGTCCGGCGAGGTGGGTGGGGGTGGACACCAGCTGCTTGAGACCGAGGTTGGCGAGGTTGTCGAGCAGGGTGATGGTGTTGCGGTCTTTGTTGTTCTCCAGGTGGAAGTTGATGTCCCCCAGGAGGATGTAGTCAGCAGAGGGGAGGGCATGCGGGCTGATGAAGTCGGCGATGTCCTCGCTGAATTGTGTGCGTGGTCCCGGGGGTCGGTAGATCAGGGTGCCTCTGAGGGTGGTTTTGGGGTCCGTCTGGATCTGGAAGTGCAGGTGTTCGGCGGTTGTCAGGGTGTCGTCGGTGTTGGTCTTGATGCGGATGGTGTCCCTGTAGATGATGGCGATGCCTCCTCCAGTCTGGTTGTCGCGGTCTCTTCGGGTGATCTTGTAGCCCTCTGGGATGGCGATGTTGGGCGCTGAGGAGTCGTTCATCCAGGTTTCCGTGAGGAAGGCGACGTCAGGAGCTGTGGTGTCGAGGAGGTTCCAGAGTTCGATGGCGTGTCTGTGGATGGAGCGGGTGTTGAGGAGGATGCACTTCAGGTGGTTGCTGCTGGTGTTCGGCTTGGTGGGTGTTGGTGCGGGACAGGTCCGGATGCAGGTGAACTTGCAGGCGTGGCAGCTGAAGGGTCCGTGGGTTCGTCTCGGGGTGGCTCGGTAGCATCCCGGGATTCGGCCGGTGTTGAGTGCGTTGAGGGAGGCGGCGTCGTAGGTCCGGCGGGTGGGCTGGGGTCCTCGGGGGCCAGGGGTCCTGGTACTGGGCACGGTCCAGGTGCAGACGGGCTTACCTTTGGCGCACCTGCGGCGCTCAATCAGTGCTCCCGCTGCGCACGTCAGCTGCGCGGTCGCTCTGGGGGCGTCATAAGAAGGGAGCCGGGAGGGAGGGTCCGCTGGGAGGCGGGAAGCGCGGGGACCAATCGGCAGGTGGGGGGGCGGGTTCGAGTCAGCGCCAGCGGGAAAATCTGGGGGCTCGGCTGGCGGCCCTGCTGCGGCGGTGGGCGCTGGGGCGGCCCTGCGGCGGCTGGGGCGTAGGCTCAGCGTCTGGCGTCAGGCTCCTGGCAGCAGGTAAGGAGGAGCAGGCAGGGGGCGTGGGGGCGACCAGGCCGTGGTGGGCACAGTGGTATAATCAATTGCTCCTAGAAAATGCCAGTAGATGAGCGTTTGCCACCCGGCACCGTATATATGAACAAGGGGAACGCACCGGTAAGTTATTGGCTTGGCTGGAGTGCAAAGAACAGTCAGCAAGGTGGGTGCGTGCGCTTAAGTGAACTGATGATATTCTGATAACAGATCCCCGAGACATTGCTGAGTCTTTTGCTAACCATAATAAAATAATCTATGGGGCTCCGCAAGATTCACAAGCCTTGTGGGTGGCAGAACTTCTTGCCACTATTAATGTGACAAGTCTTTCTAAGCTGGATGGGGCGGTGCTGTAGGCTGATCTATCAGCTGAGGGAATTCATAAGGCAATTCAAGACATTCGCACTGGCAAAGCGGCGGGCCCAAAAGGACTTCCGATTTAGCTAATCAAACCAATGGCTTTTAAACTAGCACCTCATTTACTTAACCTTTATAATGAAAGCTACGAACGAGCCCTCCTCCCAGAAGACATCCGAGAGCCTGCCATTGTGGTCATCCATAAACCCGTCAAGCCGGTAGACGAGTGCACCTTGTATAGGCCTATCTCTCTGATTGCAATAGAGGCCAAAATCCTGGCCAAGCTACTGGCGAATCCTCTGCTCCCTTATCTAAAGGACTTGATCCATCCGGATCAATCTGGATTCATGCCAGGATGGAATACTGCGCGCAATCTGCGAAGGGTGCATGGTGCCATTGGCTGTGTGAACACCCTCGAGGAGGAGGCCATACTACTGGCGCTAGATGCAAAAATGGCATTTTACACCATAGCATGGGAGTACCTGTTTGCTGTTCTGGATTGCATGGGGTTTGGCCCCAAATTTAAGGGATGGGTCAAACTGTTATACTCACAACCCAGGGCTCCTGTCTCAGTGAACAATTTCCGCTCCACATCATTCCCCCTGTGTTGAGGCACTAGGCAGGGATGCCCATTGTCGCCACTCCTTTTCGCCATGGTTCTTGAGCCACTGGCGGTTTGGATAAGGGGAGACCGAGGTATTAGAGGCAGTCGCTGGATGAATGATCATGAAAACCGCATATCACTATATGCTGGCGATATTCTGCTCTACCTCGCCTCACCAGCATGCTCATTGCACTGAGTACTTCATATCTTTCACATCTTTGGGGCATATTCTGGGTATCAAATAAACTGGTCTAAACCTCGGGTGAGCCGCCTTGCAGTCCTCAAGGATATACTATTCCAGTGGCTTCCCAGGGTTTTCTTTACCTAGGGATTTTTATCACTATCAATGCCACATTGTTTTTTTAACAGAATCTGCAGGGGTCGTTACAGCGGTTTTGCTCAAACGTCACATATTGTAAAACTCTCCCTCTTACACTGTTAGGACGCGCATCCTTAATCAAGATGCTTTCCACGCATTCTTTATGCGCTACATAACACTCCCATCCCGGTCCCCCATACCTACTTTTCGCAGATTGATGCTGCACTACGGGACTTATTGTGGAACAATAGACCACCTCTTATAGCCATGGCCAAGCTAACAATGGGCTGGTATGATGGAGGTACAGGACTCCTGGATCTGCGCCTTTACTGCCAGGCTTCACAACTGATGGCCATTAACTAATGGGTGTTCGGGAGACATGATGATCCCAGCTTTTGCACTGACCACTGGTTGTTGGGGAAAGGGGGATATATTAGAGCTTTGTATACAAACCACAGGAAACTGTGCCTGACCGGCCCGACAGCTCGTAAGGTGGAGGTGTGGCATGGGGCGCAAAGACGGATGGGCTGGCAGGGACATCTCAAGAAGGCTACCCCCCTGTGGAAGCCAGTCATTTTGGGGAGGCTTAGTGCTTTTTCCCGGGTGTGATAAGTGGGAGATGATTGGAATTTCCATAGTGGGCGATCTGTGGGTTAAGGGCAAGAAAGCATCGTTTTCGGATCTTCAGGCTGGGTACCAACTAGCACCGTCTGACAGGTTTCGCTACCTACAGATCAGCCATGCTATTGACTTCGCCCTCCCTAAGGATACAACCCTTCCGTACACCTCTCCCCTAGAGGATAGGCTCTTGTTGGATCCTATAAACCGCAAGGCCATCTCTTTCACATACAAGAAATTGATCAACAACCGGGTCGACCCGATGTTGAAGCTGAGGGCATCTTGGGAGGCTGAATTGGGAGAGCTGGCTAATGAGGACTGGCTAGAGGCGTTGTCCTCACCCTGAGAAGTGGCTATCCTGATGCATCTTCACCTGGTGCAGCTTAAAATTCTTCACCAAGTGTATTTTGATGCAACACTGCTCCACAGGGGGGGAAGATGGCGGCTGAGTAGGAAGCTCAGCCGGAGAGCTCCCGGAGCACCCGTGATTCTGTGGCAGTAGCGGTTGGAAAGGCTCCCACAAACGGACGATAAAGAAAGAATGCACGGAGCATAATAACAATTTAATAATTTGTCACTTAAACCAGGCTCTATAGTTCCTCCTACCTCCTGCGAAACTCGTCCTGAAATGGTGTTTTCCTTCGGGTCTTTCTCTCCCTCATCTGTCTGCGGGGTGGCGAGTGAAGCGGGGTATCCTCCGCGTGGTGGCTCGGAGGAGGGTGCAGCTTCCCATCAGAGGTTCCAGAAATCGTCCAACGGAGCAGACGGGAGCCACAGATCGGGTAAGACTGAACAGAAACCCGGAAACCGCGCTGAGGTTGGAGAGCGGTTCCACAAGTGGAGCGCTGCAGTAAAAGCAAAGTTGCGCTGCCGCCGTGCCTCCGGAAGACTGAGCTATCAGTTCCGGGGCACGAACGGTAGAGTCAGGGAGCAGCGGTCGCTGAAACCCGAGCACGTCAGCGGAGCAAAGTCTGTCTCGGTTGCAAGTGGGCTCAGGGACGACTCACAGAGCACAAGAGTCACAACGTGGCAGAAAAAAGCACATGAGAACACGATAGTGTGTAGAAACACAAAAATAAAAGTACTAAAAATTGCTGTTTCACACAGAAGAGACGAAAGGGAAACCAATAACATTTATAAATCAGAGGGGGCTGGACATCGAGTAATCTGTTATGCATAGCACAACAAATTAGCATATGTAATAATTCCAACATTTCTAACAGTCAGTTCACTGCTCAGTTTTTTCAGCTTTGTCAGCCCTATCAGCATTGTCAGCCTTGTCATTTTCCTTTTCCAAAAGAAAAAACTTCTATAACCAATCAGCATATGAGTAAACTCATAAAACCAGCGCAGGAGGAAAAAGAGGAGGAGGCACCTCAAGAGTTAGAGAAATCTTTAAAAAAAAATCGAGGGGAATCTAAATCTAAAGAAGTATTAGAACCTCAGCAGTCAGAAACTCAGATCAAACAAGTAAAATCTTTCTATAGTCTGCGCAATAGGAATTTCTTGAGCCAAGAGCAATCCCCTAAAGGCATCACTCCGAGAGTGAGTAGGAACAGACAAAAAACCACATCCAAAGGTTACCTCAAGAACACCTCAGAGAAGGAGGAAAGTAAATTGGAATCTGCACAAAGACCTAAAATAAAAATAAAAGTTACTCCATCCCTAAGAACTTATTTTAAAATTCAGCAGCAAGGGCTGAACCCAGAGCCTCTAGCTTCCTCACAAACACAATCCACTCCAGAAGTTCTGAGGGGCGAGAAAGAGGAGGCTATTAAACTTGCAGACGCTCTCTCTTTGGAAAAGGAGAACCCACGGACGATCCCTCTCGGAGCCGGAAAAACAGGTTCAGGTAGCGTAAGGAAAGGGAGAAAACCCAGAAACAAGAAAAAGAGCTTGTTAAAAAACAAGAGTTTGGAAGAAATCTGGAAAACCAATAAGAGAAGCAGAACAGAAGAAGGAACTGAAGTTCATATGGCGGAGGGGGTACTGAGACCTCTGTTGCAGCAGCACATATAACTGCAGAAGTCGAGGACAAAGAAGAAGACAATGCGAGTTCTCTAGGAAGCCATAAGGATCACTCAAAAACCCATACAGATGAACTTCTTGAGAAAATATGGACAGAAATGAAAGAGAAATTCTCCATTTCAGAAGCAAAGCAAAACAAAATACAGGAGGTATGCGAGAAACTAGACAGCAAGTTAAACGCACTAGGAGACAGAGTTACGGCAGTGGAGAATGAAGTTGCAGGTCTAGATAAAAAGGTGGAAAAAAACAGGAAGGAAATTAACTCCTTAAGATCAGAAAACAAAACCATGAACGAAAAACTGGAATCCTTGGAGAATCAAGCAAGGAAAAACAACATCAGGTTTCTAAATGTGCCGGAGAATCAAGAGGGCAAGGACATTAAAGCATTTGTAGTGGCACTTCTGGTACAACATTTCCCATGGGCAGATAAAGGGGTACTGGAAGAAGACATACAGAGAGTACATAGAGACCCTTACGGAAAGAGCAAAGAAAGAAAACCCCCCAGGAAGATCTTAGTCAATTTCAAAACATACATGCTGAAAGACAGGATCTTGGGAGAGGCACTGAGAAAAGGAACTTACAACAAAGACAGTTGGACCTTTAAAATAAGATCTGACATGTCAAAAGCTTCTCAGACCAGGCAATGGGAACTGGGAAACTTAATGTCAGAACTGCAACAATTAGGTGCCACGGTGCAGATGAAATTTCCACCATCATTACGCATCATGTGGAGGAATAAAATGCGTAATTTGAGAGAGCCAGAAGAGGTGAAAACCTTGATAGAGCAAATTAGAGACCAACAGGTACATGCATCAATCTCGGCATTTGCGATTCCTTAATTGCGATTTTTAAGGAATCGCAATTAAGGAATCGCAAATGCCTATGCATTAAGAAATCGCTAAATAAATTGCGATTCCTTAGAATTCCTTAATTGCGATTAGCATTTTGCGAATCGCAATTAAGGAATCCCTTCCCATTAATTCCTATGGGCCTAGAGGCCCATAGGAATGAATGGGAAGACAATCTCAATTTGCGATTCGCAATTAGCTAATCGCAAATTGAGATTGCGATTTCAAGGGTGCAGGGGTGTCCAAAGGACACCCTGTTGCACCCCTGAAATCAAACAATGCACATATGTTGTGTACACACATGCCCTAAGGGCATGTGTGTGCACAACATGAAAGTTAAAAATATGCACAAAATTGCATATTTCTAACATTTCGCTAAATTACCATGAGGTCCAACCTCATGGTAATTTTTGCTCTCTAATTGCGAAATCGCAATTTTTTAAAGTTTCATGCATTGCTTTTAAGGAATCGCAAAATTGCGATTCCTTAAAAGCAATCGCACTTTAAAAAATCGCTAAAATAGCGATTTCTTCACTTTTAGGATGATGCATCCCAAATAGTGATTTGGGAATCGCAAACGGCCGAATTTTGCGATTCGCACCGTTTGCGATTCCCAAATCGCTTGATGCATGTGCCTGCAAGTGCGTTCAGAGGAACCCCTGAATTAAACGACCTTACACGACCTTAGATAAAGAAGGTATATAAAAAAAATATTTTAAAAAAAACGTAAAAGGAAAATACATATAATCCAAATCTCATTCAAGTGCAAAGTATATAAAAAAATATGAAGGAGCTTACAACCAACCAATTAACTCATTTTTTAACTGTATATAGATAAGAATCACGGGGGTGGGAATGGGAAGCCAAAAGGGTTATGAAGATAACCGAAGGAGAAGAAGATGGAGGCTTCCCCGGGGAGGGCAACTTTAAAGCACAATCTAGAAAGCATAAAATTACACGGAAAAGGCTGGGGAGCAAAATAGGGAAAAAAACAAAAAATTCCTCATCTGCGAAAACTCAGGAAACTAAAACAAATGGGAGTTATACATCACAAGAAATTGCAACACGTGAACAGAACAAATGGGGAGTACAAGTAGGGACGTAAAAATCTTATCTTGGAATGTAAATGGTCTGAGGACAAAAAGTAGGAGGAACAAAATCTTGGAATACATCAGAACTGAAAAAAGTGAGATAATAATACTACAAGAAACTCATCTGTTAAAAGAAGAATGGGACCAAATAATTAAGAACTTATGGTGGGTAGATACTCTTATTTGCACTACACAACAATGTAACATCAAGGGAATCGCGATAATCTTTAAGAAATCCTTAAAAGCAACTGTAACCACCTCAGAAGTAGACAGCAAAGGTAGATGAGCCACAGCCAGCGTTAAAATAGGAAATTCTCCCATCACCATTGCAGGTTACTATGGACCCAACCTGGATGATGCCGATCCGTTGCGAAAATTATACTCGCAGTTACTACTAGCCACCTCTCCCATAATATTGGGAGGTGATTTCAACCTAGTGATGGATCTAAAATTAGACAGATCACCACCAGGGAGACAGACTAATTTGAAAAAAATTAGAGAATGGATTGGGATCTACAAAAGAGATCTTGACCTGGTAGACATTTGGAAAAATAAAGGAGAAAACACGCACCCGTTCACCTTATATAACAAAAAACTGGGACATAAATCCAGGATCGATTTCTTTCTGATCAGTAACGAATTATCAAAGAAAGTGGAAAGAGTATCTCACCTACCAGCTCATTTGTCAGATCACTCGGCAGTACAACTAGAATTACAAGTCACAGAAAAAAATAACTGAAAGAAGATTCACAGTCGAGAGAGCCTTGCTAGAAGACGAACAGTTAATAAGGGAGCTGGAAATAGAAACAAATAACTTTTTTGAATTAAACGCATCAGGTACCACAGAACAAATAACTTGGGATACCTTTAAAGCTGTTATAAGGGGCAAACTTCTGAGTTTAGGGGCTCGTAAAAACAAGCAATTAAAACAAGAGATCTCAGATTTGGAAAATGACATTAACTCCTTAGATATCGCTATATCCACAGAACAAGAGGAGGTAAGGAAACAAGACCTCCTTCAAAAAAAAACAGATGCAAAAAGATAAAATCGACCACATTTTGGAAGAAAGATTGAAAAAAAAATGGGACTCCAGCAAACTAGCAAGGCATGAATATGGTGAAGGTTGTGGAAAATGGCTGGCATGGAAGCTCAAAACAGATCTGGCCAAAAACAAAGTGAGAAGCATAATTCTGGATGATCAAACTATTCCTAACTCCGATGAAAACATTATCAGGCAAGAATTTTGGAAATTCTTTAAAGAGCTATATACAGAGGATATAAATCCATCAGATCAAAAGATCAACTCCTACTTGGAAGATGCTGCGCTCCTAAAACTTACGGAAGACGAAAGAGAAGTCCTAGACAAAGAAGTCCTAGAAGATGAAGTGGCGGATGCCATTAAAAGTTTGAAAAAAGGAAAGGCAGCAGGGCCTGATGCTCTACCGAACGAACTATACATGATACTAAAAGATTCCATTCTTCCTCATATAACCAAACTAATTAATATAATTCTTACACAACAGAAACCTATAACAGACTCCTGGAACGATGCCATAATTACAATCATCCTGAAACCCGGAAAGAACCCTGCCAAATGTGAGTCGTATCGTCCAATATCTTTGCTGCACGCCGACTATAAAATATTTACAAAAATAATGGCAGCTCGACTAGGGAAAGTATTATCAAAACTGCTGCACCAGGATCAAAAAGGATTCATCAAAGGGAGAAATCTACATGAAGTCACACAAGAGTTACTAACTGCAATAGATATTGCAACAAACGAGAAAACTCCTCTTACCATACTTACTGTTGATGCCGCAAAGGCTTTCGATAGGGTCAACTGGACCTTCCTTGAGAAAGTTATGGTCAAAAACAACTTAGGATCATACTTCATTCATATGGTAAATCAAATATATAAGGATCCAAGATCTAAGGTTCTAATAAATGGTAGTCTAACAGAAAACATAAAGATAAGCAGAGGAACGAGGCAGGGTTGTCCCCTTTCCCCTCTACTATTCAATTTATACATTGAACCGCTAGCGAACAAGCTAAGAAACAACAAAAAAATCACTCCATTTAAACATTGCACATGGGAGAAGAAAATCGCACTATATGCGGATGACTTAATGATTTTTACAGATGACTATCTAAGAGCCAAGGATACAATCGAGAAAACTTTAGGAACATTTGGGAAAGTTTCAGGATACCTGGTAAATCAAACGAAAACGGAGATCATGACATGGAACACTACCTTTCAAAGTAACTACATAAAAAATGAAATCAGATACCTAGGAATACTAGTGAATCATGATATAGAGAAGATTACAAAACGCAATCTGAATAAGGTAGCCGGAGATGTAAGAAAACTGCTCGAGGCTTGGGCCTCTTTACCATTGAGTTTGATTGGGAGGTCGAACATAATCAAGATGACCATCTTACCAAAGTTCACTTTCCTATTTAATGCAATACCAATGGAGTTTGGAAAAGCGGAGCTAGCACGAGCACAGAGAGACATTACAAGTTTCATATGGGCAGCAAAAGGCACGAGGATTGCTTGGAAAAAGATTAGGAGGTGCAAGAAAGATGGAGGGCTGGCCAGCCCAGACTTGGTAGAATACTGCAGAGCCTTTCAATTCAAGAACATCAAAGTACTACTAAAAAGCCACGACAACTACCCAACCTACTTGCAAGTAATTACAAAATCAGATGATCATGCACTGTTTAAGTATGGATACCCCAAGTACTTTAAAAAAATAAAGCTTAAGACACTAAGAGATGCAGCAAAGATGTGGGCACAAATTAGAGGTATCCTGAAAATATCGTACTATAGTAAATGGGCCCCTATTTGGGACTCCCCCGGAACCCCAGAATGCCTAAAAGATATTCTTGCATTTTCACTAAAAAGAGCCAACGTAAAGTATTGGGGACAAATACTAAACGGTCCGAACCTGAAAACATGGTCAGAGCTCCAAGAGTTGACAAACAACACACTATCCAAATTCAAATATTACCAAATTCTAAGTTGGTCCAAGACTCTCCCCAGTGTAAATGGCAATGATAATCTGGAAAACGATATGGTTAAAACAACACGAATACCAAAAGAAGTAGCGAAGTGATACTGGGCCCTGATAACGGCCAACGACATAAACCTTAACAGAGAAACGCAAATATGGGGCAAATACATTTTAACAGCAGATCTAGACTTAATTTGGGAAAAATCTGTGGCAAAATGCTGGTCAACTTTGAAATCCGCGGCCTTGAAAAGAAACCATTTGTATACAATTCATCGGGCGTATTGGACACCAAGAAAACTCTCCAAATTTAAAAATGCGGGAATAAAGAAATGCCCTAAGTGTGGAGAAGAAAAAGCAGACGACATCCACATGCTTAAAAGCTGCCCCCGACTGAAAGAATTTTGGGACCAAGTTGGTAAGACCCTGAGCACTATCCTGTCCAAACAACTAACTGTAAGTATAATTCTTACCCTTTTTGGGATTGTAGATCCAGGAAATGAGGGGGGGCTCACTAAAGGGCAAGAAAATCTTCTCTTTGTATTAATAGTTCTTGCAAGGAGGGAAATTTGTATCAAAAGGATAGGATCCTCTTACCCAACTCATGCAGAATGGCTGAATTCGGCTATAAGAATCAACAAACTTGATAGGATAGGAAATGTAAGTAAGAGATTTAAGTTCTGGGATAGTTTTGAAAGTTTCTTAAACCCCAAATAAGACCTAAACATAAGTCCTATGATTAACGCGATACATCTTCTGGTGGACAAGTATGGTACTTGTCGAGTAGTCAAGTTGACTAGCTCCCCTCGTTCCAAATCAGAAGCAATGGTATGTAACGAGTAAAGGAAACTTCTCAAAAACCAAGAAGAGGAAGATAAAAACTTCCCAGACAAGAGAGATCGAGGGCAGTGTCGGAAAAGTAAAAGAGGCAGACACCTGATACTCCTTAATCATACAGGTATCGCAAGATGAGGACAATAAAAAAAAAAAAAAAACACTGCTCCACAGGCTGGGAAGGCGACCTGACACACTCTGCCTACGACACTGTAACCAGATGGGAACATTCCTGCATATCCTATGGGGCTGCCCCTACATACAATGATACTTGACTAACGTTACCAGACAGCCAACTAGGACGTGTGACAAGACGATCCACCCAACACCCACATTATGCCTCCTCAATATCTGTGAAGCAACAGACCTCACGCAGGCCGAACAGTCATGGGCCACAATGGGGTGGTGTATAGTGAAGCAGAACATTGCCCAGAAGTGGGGCGTGGACACCATGCCCCTGATGACAAATTGGGCAAAGGACATGGATCATGATGCCAAAAAAACAGTGTTTAAAGGACGGGGTTGCCCGCGTAAATCGGACCACAAGAGGGGAAACTGGAATAAGTATAGGGGGGAGATATGTGACTCTCCGACGGTAGAACTAAGGAGGGAGAGGCTCCTGGGTGGGAAGGGTGAGCATGTGATTTGATGGCACACGCGGTGCGCAATCAGGAATAGACAAATATGTATGTAGTTTCCTGACCCGGAGACATGTAAGTGCTCTCCATGCCGATTGAAAGGCAATTGTTGGATTATTATACCCTGGACTCCTGGTGGATTGATGAAAGATTAGATCGATTTGTAATCTTATGTACTTGCTTGCCTAAATTGTCAATGTAATTGTCTCTACTGCTGCCTTTGTTTCTAATAAAAACTGTTTAAAAAAAAATAATAGAAATTTTTGAGGGCGTCTTTGATGTGGTTGAATCAGTGTCAAATGAAAAACGTGATTGGTTAACTGCAGATGTTTGCAAATCAGGCATTGACAAGTCTGTGGGGTAAGTGTACTCAGTATCATCAAGGGAATCACCAGTGGTGAACTCAATAAAGGATTTGTAACTGTAGGCATCTCAATGGCAACTTCAGGGCCAGTGTCATTCGCCGTAGCCAAAACAGAATTTCTCAGCATCGCTAGACAAAAGACCGCAGGTGTCATACTAAGAAGAATCGGCCACTCGCTGTAATTTGACATTGTCAATGGAGATGTACCTGTTTTCTTTTCGACCAGGAAGTGGAGGTTAAATGAATGTTCTTGTGTCCTGCACGCCAAGTACAGGAACTGGTGCTCGATATCAGGGGCCGAAATCCTTCTTGCTCTCCACTTTCTCACGGACCAGATCACCAGCTCGGGGTAGCCAGCCAACTACGGAAATCTGAAGTCAGATGTAGATGGCAAATGTTCCTTCACACAGACACTCTGGTCTTATGTAGATTCTGTAAAACATCTCAATGTTCATCAACCTCAAAGGATGCAGCAGACGCTGCCAAATCTAGATCCTCAAGGTCCGGATCAAACATTTGGATGCGAAAGAGCATTTTGTTCGGGGTCCGCCCACCCAGAGACCTTCTAGGGAGATTATTAAATGCATGTTGCATGCTATAGGGATGGGCGAGTCAGTTCCGGCCTGTACCTAAATCCTTAGCTGTCAAGGAGTGCTTTAAGTAATGGTTCATTCGCTCCACAACACTATTTCCCTCAGGCCTGTATGGAGACAGAAATTTGACTTGGCCCCCCAAAGAAGCCATGGCATCCTTGTACGCCTTAGAGGCGAACGCTGGACCCTGGTCCAAATGAAAGGTACCACATGCAAAAATTCCCACAAAGACACACAAAACGTTAATGACAGTGCGGGCATCAGTACTCCTTTGTGGCCACACCCAAACAAAGCGTGTATATGAATCTACTGCCAACAAGATGTACTTATATGCAGTATCTGAGGAGAAAGGACCACAGTGATCTAAATAAACGCACCCAGGTGGTTTATTAGATATGTACAACTGTGTCTGGGGCGGGCGCGCAGCAGTTACAGGTTTAATCTGGTAGCAAATCTCACAATGAAGGACATAATCACACGTCTGATTGTACAAACCGCGCCACCAGTAACGCTGTTGTAGGAGAGATACAGTAGCTGACATGCCGGCATGAGCCGAGGCCATACACTCCTGAGCTGCTGGTATTAAAGCCTGCCTCCGGTCTGCATTGGGAATCAACCTGTCACCAACGTCATCAACTCTCACATAGGGAACTTTATCAGGACTTAAATTATAAGAGTATTTAGAAGGGAAAACTTTTGGGTAATTACCTCCCTTCTCGGTTGCGGCAATAGATGCCAAGATGTCATCATTAAACTTACTTTTGGAACGTGTAACTGCTGCCACCAAGTATATCTCAACTGCTGTCTTGCTGCTTCATCAGCAGGACCGTTACCAACAGCGTGTTCCCCCATGCGTTGGTGACCAAGAGTATGAATTACAAACACGAGTGGGAGCCATTCTTTAAGCTCAGCCTCTCGAGCCCAAAGCATTTTGTGTTTAATCGTGCTACCTTTGGAATCACAATAGACATTCTGAGTCCATAAGAATAAGTTGTCATTGTAAGACTGTACACAGTAGTAAGAGTTGCTTACAATAAGAGTAGTCACACTAGGATCAGCGTACTCCAGTGCAAGCACTAGATCACGGAGCTCTGCCAATTGGGCGGTACAGTCCCCTAATGTCTGTGTATGCACAAAATCAGACTTGAACTCGCCATTCACCATGGTACCAACCACCATTGTGCAGGCCGCAGAATAAGCATGTTTAGACTCCGTCGCCAGTTTCGCCGATCCGTCTGTGTGAATGATACAATGGAATTCCTCCAGTGGGCGCATGGAAGCAGGATGAAAAAAATTCATACTGCAAGTACTCTTGAGTCTGCAACGAGGAATCAAAAATAAAGGTGATATACGGAGACATTAAAGATGTTGCCCATTGTATCCACTGAGGATGTAAATCTTTCGAATTAGGTACACTGGCTTTCGGCACTGCCTCCAAGGCAGGATATGGTATAACAACCAACATGCGCTTCCCCTGTGACAGTGCGCGTTCCTTCAGAATCGCCATCTGCACAGCAGTCAAAACTTTTTCCACAGAGGAAAATCGCATTTCAGCCGAAGTGTACAAGTGTGACTTGTAAGTGATAGGGACTGTGTCACCATCATTAAAAGTCAAGTACGCGAAGCCCACCGCCCCAGGCTCAATTCTTATTACCAGGTTGGTGTGGTTATCACAAGTCAGTAAGAATTTAGATTCGAGAAGATCAGACTGCAAAGATCGCAAAATTGCAGAATGATCAGGCAGCCAGCAAGATTTGGAGAAAGTAGGTTGTACCAAGGCATAAAGCCGCTTGATTTGCTGGGCATAATCGGGGAATGTAAGTACGCCTGAAGTAAAAAAAAAACAGTAAAGATTGTAGTTTTTTAAGAGTTGTCAGAGCGCGCAGTTGTGTGTATTTCTCAGGGAAGTGAGGTGCCAAACCCCGACTTTCATTATTGAGCTCATAGCCCAAGAACAACACTGTGTACTCTGCAATATGGGATTTTGCAAAGTTAAATTTATAATTGAAGTCCGAAAACACACAGATGATGCGGTCAACGCGACACAGATGCGCCTAAAATTCGTCATCTGTGAGATAAATGTCATCCACATACGAACATGAATCAGGGTCTAGTCTCACCAAAAGGGAGACTATGCGGGCTGCAAAGACTCCAGGACTGTTCTTACAGCCCATAGCTAATCTTCGAAACTGTTTTTGTTTACCACCCCAGGTAACTGCTGTCCATTGACTACTAATTGAGGACGGGTTATGGCTAAAAAAGCATTGGATATGTCAAGTGTGGTCTTAAATATTTTATGCACGAGACTATCCACAAGGGCCGAACTGTGAGTATTCTGTACTGCGCAGGTCCGACAATGGGAGTTTAAATGCCGGTAATCCAATACCAAACGGTACGAGCCATTAGGCTTGGTCAGGGTAAAAAGAGTGTTAATCATCGGAGACACACACGTTGCAATCACACCTTGATATTCTAACAGTTCAAGGATCTCAGCCTTCGCTTCACGTCGCATGGGGTATTGGGGTTGAGGCTGTGGCATGGACCGCAAACGAATCTCGTGGCTGAGAGAAAATTTGTCCCACCCACAGTGAGTACGGTGCACTGCTGGTGCAAGCACCTTAGCCCATTCTTCTGCAAAATGCAAGGCCTGCTCCTTCGGCACAGTATTTGTGAAAGCAGGGAGGATCACCTCCTCTCCTTGTGGAGTGGCCAGTACGAAAGGTGGGGGCCAATCTACCTCCGCTAACAAAATGTCATAGGTGGACTTTAGATTTTCCCAAAATACCCCTTTTATAGTACGTTGTATGTCACCTTCAATTAAAAGAGCAATTTCATAAAGCCACTCAGGGGGAGCCACCCAAGTGTCAGCTGTCTCAACAGTAATAAACGTGTCAGTTGCTGTCACCTTCAGAAGTGGAGGCAACGCTTCCCGCACTATGGTAATTTCCTCTGCGCTGTCTAACAGCGTCAGCGCCCATGTCAGGTTCCAAAGCTGTGTTCTCACTATCCATGGCATATCTCGCTGATAAAGCAGCAACTTTCTTCTTCTGAAACTTTGGTCAAGGACGTTGAGTGTCATCTTTCTTGCCTTTACCGTCAGTCTGGCAGGGCTGCTCATGGCTTTGCTTGGCACCCCGTCCTTTGCCGCCGTTTCCTCCACCTGCTGGTGAGACCGATGTGTCCTGCAAAGAGCAAGGAGAACATTGTTCAGGAACCTGTAAACGATGAGGTGACTTAATAGTAGTGCGCTCACGCAAATCATAAGTGCGCTCAGTAGACACAGGAATTGGCGAAGAAGGACGGGACCCCTGTTTCTGTTGCTCTTTCCCATGTTTCTTATTCTTATTCCAATTCTGCTTTGGAAAATCAGAGCGGTCGTCCTTAGTAGACTTCTGCTCCTGAGTTTGCTTCTGTGCTGCTTTAGCAAAAGGCTTAACGCCCAAAATATTGCGGCCAATGGTATTATAAGCCTCTGTAATAATCTTCGGTAACTGTCGGGGCTTATCGGCATCGGGGACATCGCACAAAGCATTACACACCTGAAAACTTACCGCATCACCCTTGACATTATCAAGAACCAGATTCGAAACCACATCAAACACTCTCACGAGTCTCATTCTCAATTCAACAGCCGCCTCCGCTCTGTGTTCATCCTGGACACACTTAATGACGGAAGGTAGGACAGCCATGGACGGTGTGCCAAAGTACTTCGCATAGACTGACGCAAATATCTTACCCCAAGCGTTGCAATCAGTCACCTCCGGGACTAAATCTTTCTGCAAACTAATAGTAAGAATCCTGTGTTTCTCAACAGGAGTAGTAGTGGGAAATACTGCTTTAAGTTGGTCAAATTTCTCGGCAAGCCAAAAAGGCATATAATCCTTATCCTGGGGGTGCTTGCCCATGACCGCATTAACCATGACGGGACTAAGCTTCATCCCGCCGGGCCCAACTGGATGCGCCGCAGCTCCAGGTGTCCCGCCCTGAACGCTGTGGGCAACATATTATACCAAGGCCCTAATAATCCCTATAGCAGAGGTATAAAGGGTTCTCAATTCACCAATGGGAACTAGCATATAACGCAGGTGCAGAGTAAACCCAGCCAAGAGGTTCCTGGGGAAGGGCGCTATTAAACCAAACTT
This sequence comes from Lissotriton vulgaris, assembly GCF_964263255.1. Lineage (NCBI taxonomy): Eukaryota > Metazoa > Chordata > Amphibia > Caudata > Salamandridae > Lissotriton > Lissotriton vulgaris. The sequence goes on from NC_141696.1 coordinate 784,732,950, forward strand.
GGTGCTGTCAAGCTGAAATCGGAATCACCTGTGTCCTATAAGGAGTATACGCCATAGGCACGGCAGTGGGAGTATAAACATGAAAAGTATTGCTAACTGTATTCACCGCAGGGAATGTAACCCATGAGTAGAAAAGCTGAAACTGGTATGCCGCCTCAGCACTCAGCACAAAAAAAAAAAAACGCCATGCCCTTTCAAGGGGACAGCGTAAGTCTGCAAATGATTGCGGACCGCCATCCGACTATGCTGGGGGATCTCAACGTCAGCCATAAGGACACAGTGGAGGAGAAGAACTAAGAAAATGTAGCACAACACTAAACTGGTAGTAACTCAAAGTTGGAACCTTTTAAAATTATCAAGCTTGGAAAAACCTATGTAACTATAGGTAGGTTAAACCGTCACCACTGTCATCCGGAAACAATACTGAGGGTGTCGTGGACTGATATAAGCACTACTCGAGACTCTTAAAATATGACCACAACGTTAGGTGCGCCATGTTGCAGGGATTCTGCTCAGACACAGAACTGTGCACAGAGACCTAGGACCTAAATGAATTGTGGTGGACCAAAAAACTCACCTTAGTACCTAGAACCCCTAACCGACTAGCATCAGTGTCACATTAGCTCTTTGTCCTATAGCACAGTAACCAATGATTAGACAACCCAGAACATGCAACTTAGGTTACTCTCAGGAATGGTGGGAATGAAGAACACTCTTTTATTTGTTATTGTCATACCAGTCCACAACATGGGTAAAAAAGAGACACGGTCAAGTTTAAAATGTTTATTTTTAACAACGTGCTCTAAGATGCAGTATTTTTGTGATCATGAGCAGGCATATGATTAAAAATAATACAAGCAGCATTGTTACAATTCCATAAAACACACAAGGGGAAATCATATTATATTGATGGTGAGAACAGGTCCTATAGTGCCTTGTATGTCACCCTTCCTAGTTAGGAACTATGTTTAATAAAATATAGAAGGTCTCTTAGGCTTGTGTGAGGGACCCCATACCTATAAGATCAGCAGGAGTGAATCACATCAGGATCTGCAAAAGTTATCTGTCTCTCTGGAAACGGAATTCTTCCAAGTGCTTGCAATCATGTATGCAGTGCCATATTAAAGGCGCCAGAATTCCAGTTAACTGCAGCTGCGTGTATGTTGTGTCTAAGCGTGAGCCGATCAGCCCAAACTACAGCTAAACATTGTTATAATAACCTTGGAGGCTTCAGAACTTACTATGCAGACTAAGGTTGTGATGTAAGTCTATGGATGTTGAAAACAAGCCATTCTCATGTGAAGAGGTTCACAAATTCAAACATGCAATAACAGCTACCTGCTGTGTCATGTGCAAAAGCGGCAAAATGGCATTTAAACTTCTAATAAGCTTATGCTAACATAATAATGCACGCAAGCGGAGGTCTGCCCTCACTACAATACAGAGTAATGGAATAGCAAAAGTGCCAACCTATCAACAAGTGAATTACTAACACATATTGTGTAAACAATGTTAGTGATATGTAAAAACACATAACGCCTATGGCTTGCCTTGTATCAGTATCTGGTACTAAAGAATTGACAGTTGTTTTCTGTCTTATTTTTTCAGCTGACCAGGGATATGGGATCCAGTTGTGGGTCAGAACACCATATGCTAACCCCCAGACAGGTCCAGAAAAGACCTATAACCAGGCTCTGAGCAGGACACGCAACACTGTGGAAAGGACCTTTGACCTTCTGAAGGCCAGGTTCAGGTACCTTGACATTTCAGGGTGAAGATTGCTGTACTCCCCCCCCAGTAGTGTGCTGACAAATGGTCCCTAGGAGGGTGAGATTCAAATACCTGACCAGATGGAGGAGGGTGAGGAGGAGGAGGATGCCTAGGCTCAGGAAAATTAAAGCATAGCTGCAGGCAATCGCCAAAGTGCACCCAGAGTGCAAATTTGTTTTTCATGAAACACGTTTCTGAATGTACCTCATACGACATGAATGGAAATTTCAAATCATGATAAATGTCTGAAACCATGACTTTCCTTTGTGTTCATTTCCTGTTAATAGGAAATATCAAATACATACATTCTGTCAACTAGGAGTAGCACTTCACTCAGAAATGTATATTTATGTTGGATGCCAGGCATAAGTCACCAATAGCTGAAAACTATGCACCTTGTATTGTCAAGTGTTGTTTGTCACTTGTGCCTTTACAAATGACATAGGGGCATATTATCAAGGGGGTTTATCTCCGCTTTTTTGGCTTTAAAAGCCAAGAAAGAGGAGATAAAATTATCTCCCTATTAAGTAGCTGTCGCTAACACCAGTTAGCAACAGCTAGTAGGAGATAGCGACCATCTTGGGCCCCACTTTGCATGTCAGTGATATTTATCACTAATGACATGCAAAGTGGGCCTGTCAAGATGTTAGCGACTGGAAACAGTCGCTAATATCGCTATCTCCTATTACCAACTTTTGGAGATATTCGCGCTAAGCGCGAATATCACCAAAAGCTAACACCTGCCCTGAGCAGTTCTTAGCCAAGTTATCCAATGGGAGGTGGATAACATGGCTAAGAGCATTAGCTCGGTATTGCATGAATATCGCTGACTTTTCAGCGATATTCATGCATTGCGGCCGATTTTTATCGCATTTGCGATACCAAGGTTTATCTGCGATAAAAATTGCCACAGCCCAGTGGTAAATTTTTGTCTCTAACCAAGCACTAGCGATAATTATCGCTGTTGCTTGGTAATATGGCCCATAGTATTTAACCAAGCGTGGTACATATGTGATGGTGATACCATAGTAGGAAGGGTCAAACTATAGTTTGAAAGGTGCCAACATTGTATGAAAGATGACTACACTGTAGGACAATCAATTAATCTCATGAAAAGACATGCATGAGCATCAACAGGGACATTGGTGAAGTTAAAATGACTCAATGGAATGAAAGTTGACATTTGTGGAGGAAACATCAAAATTCTCCATGAAAAGGCATGCATTATTAGCAACAGGGACATTGTTGAAGTTAAAATGACTCAATGGAATGAAAGTTGACGTTTGTGTAGGAAACGTCAAACTTTGCCAGGCAAATTCAAGGAGACACATACAAAGTGACATTGGTCATATTAAAATGACTCAATGGCAATGCAGTAGTCGTCAATCTTTTGAATATGAATGTGTTGTGTTGTAAATTACGCTTTCATACTAAATGTGGCACTTGAGTCAAAAGAGCGTCTGCCGGAAAACACGCATCAGGGGTCCTGCATGAAAAACAATGCATTCCTTATTGTGAGTCTCAACATTATGGCTCATTCCTGCCCTTTCATGTAGACACACAGCAATACAGCAGGAAGGCTCACTGTGCTGCCGTGCTTTCAAATATAGTATATGTAGCCCTGGATTGTTATTTTCACATAGACTTCTAAGCCAGTCAGACTACCACCATGTAACAATATCAGTTTTACGAGTCCCTTTTCTGCACTTAGAGCATCTCATATGTGATGTGCATGGTATCAACTCAATACAATGCAAGATGGCATTTATCTATCCATGATTTTGCCTTTACAACTATGCCTTGCGATATGAGTCCTAAGAACAAAAAGTATCATTGCATTTTTAACACTATTTACTGTGCTTTATACGTACAGCGTGTAAATGTTCTGCATTTACAGAGCTATGCACCATCATTTTGTCTTGTAGTTGGACGCCAACCATACACACAGGCAGAGATAAACAAATGCAGATATGCAAATGCGACTGGTGAGTGTCACCTCATTGTAACTGTTATCTGTTTTGATTGTGTGTTTTTACAGACATGTTTTCCTGTGAGATGTGCAAGGTGCATCAACAGATCAGGAGTTCAGCTGTAGCTCACATGTACATGGATGACAGAAGGAGAACCAAGTCCAATGCGCTCAATACAGACACATTATTTCAATACGTAAGGATTAGCAATCAGGCACACGTGTAGTATGACTCTTGAGATGCTATTCTAACACAGTGTCAGTTATGGTGTCGATACTTGTGACACATGTACCATCCCCTGCCACAAACAATAATGTTGAAAAATGTTCACATTGTCTCTCACACCATTGCCAACATGTTATATGAAATTTGTGTGACAATTTTTGCATTGTCTAAGCTGTTACCTTCCTGACATAGTATGTGTGCCGACGTCATTGCTTTGTCAGGACACATGATATTTTAGGTGTGCAACACATGCCCATAGCAAAATACAAATACTCCAAAGCAGAAGAAATGTTGACAGGTGCAAAATGTTTTTGTTGTCGTATTCTATATACACATCATACCAAGCACATGGCGGACAAGAACTTTGCTTCAACCTAATCACATTTGCTATAGGTTAATTGATTGACAGCATGTCAGCCAAACATGGCACTCATACAGCATATTGTTTGTCCATCCTGACATTTACCTGTAGTGCATCATCTATTCAAAGTGCGGACTCTAATTGACTTACCTGAGCATATGGGCAGGCTCAACTTCACAATACATAATTCCATCCTAATATAGAAGCACCATATGTATAAGTTAGGTGGCATGGGTGATATGTAGCATTTCAGATGACATTAACAGTGGTATGGTCACATACCGTCATTTGTTTCAGTGAGACCATACGTCCATTGATCATTGACATTGAGTCAGTTGGGTTCCCCACTTAGTCAACATTGCTCATAAGACGTCACAGGTATCATCCTGCAAGAAGTAGTGATTTTATTAATTGTAAACATGCAATGTTTGGAAATAGAAGTCTCTGCTTGGCTGAATGTGTACACCTACCCATTAACGGGACACTCATGTGTGGCAGGCCAATACAGGATGTGATTATCCTAACACCAGGGCAGACTTTGAGCCTCATGAGCAAGCATCTGTGCACTGCTGGAAAATCACTTTTATTGTTGTGTCAGCAATGCAGAGTGCAGGTCCAGAATGAAAAGGCCACATGAAGGCACCATGCTTAGTGTTTCATGGCCTTGTAGAAATAGAGGGAGCGAACGCTGCAAAGCTGCAGCCGGGTCTAAACCAGTGTAACTTTTACGGTGTTGTGCATCACAGCATGAAGTCATGCAGTACAGCATTTATGCACTGTGTTGTCAGCATTCAGGTCCTTACACGTGACTCTAATGGCAGTAGGTATCCACATTTTATAACCTGGCTACCCATTAATTTAAACAAGTATTGAAAGATACCTGACATATACAGTTATAGACAATAAACAATATGCACAATACGGCAGGCATATACACACTTATCGCATGGACTAAGCATACGTTCATGTGCTTCTCGGTACAAATATGGACAGGAAGTTTGGAATAATTACATATCTCTCATGGATCACATGCTTTTGTCTAATATTCTGTAGGGGATATATGGTGTTGTGGTGGTGGTACAGCCATGTATCAATGGCCACGAAAAGAATAACGAGAGGTCAGTTGAATGTGAGCTAGATGGCAACAATATGGTGATGTATTAAATATATGCAACTGAGTTTAACTATGGTGCTTGGTGTATTGCCTGTGTATATGCCATAACAATTAATCACCATTTGTTCACAATACAGGTATGTGGTACCCATCACTCATTTCAAGCAGCTGTTTGCACACAGATTGTACCCTCTGCCCTGTGTGAGGTCATGCATAGTTGAACTTTGTGTACCTTTCCATGTGTACATAATTGCAAATTAATACTTTGAGCCTCATATGCAGATGGGTACATGGTTATGAGACCTGTCACTGGCTGTCTATGTACCCACACAGCCACATCCTTGGTGATTTGCCATTGTCATGTTTGTGGAAGACCTTTTCTCATGATGTTTGACAACTGATCGTTAAATAGATGTAAGTGTGTTAGGCATCCCATACCACATGTGCTGATAATAATTAATGATGCATGTAAATGTGGTCGTGTGACAAATAAGAATTGCCTGATTCATGTGTCATTCCTCTATGATAGCCAATACGACCCTCAGTTGAGGAAAGAATGTATAGGCTCGGTGTGAAAGATACCGCCACATCTGCCATGTGGCAATGGCCTTTTGGAAAATGGACAGGCAATATGGGAGAGCCAAGAAAGCAAAGAGCTATATGTCGATACATCGGCCATGACCTGTACAATGAAGTGCAAGAAGAAGACATCTTTTGGGAAGTGGACCTGGTGATGTCCCTGGATCTGATGCAGAAGCCTCTAATTCACCACAAGCTGGATCCTCCTTTTCACCTCAACCTGGACCTCATCTGCCGCACCCTCTGGCCCCTCCACTGCAACCCGGAACCTCATCTGCCACACCCTCTAAACCCTCCACTTCCCCACAGCTTGCCCCCTCTTCTGCCACACCCTCTGCAATGCAACCTCACCAGCTAGTGGACATGGTACAGCAACTGCAAAAGGGCCAGCAGGAATTGTGCCTGAAGGTGTCAGGGGTACAATTGCAGCTGGCAACACGGATGCAAATGGTTGCCAGCTTACAGCAGGCTGTGGCCTGCACAGAGAAGCAAAAGTAGGTCCTACCTCAGTTGGCCATGCCCTCCACAGTTTTTATGATTCTTCTATTATAGTATAAACTAATAGGTTAGGTCAGTCCTTAATATAGTTGTTGGTTAGTTTAGGTCTAGTTTTATGTTAGTATTTATATAGTGGTGATTTCATTAGGTGAGGATATGGTTCTGGGGGGTTTATGTTTAATCTGTGTTTTTAGGAAATAGTCGATAATTCTTTTTAATAAATACACCCAAAAAAAGATTTGTTTAGCTTTTCATGTTTAGGTAATTTGTGTTTAGCTATAGTTGATGTGAGTTTCATGTTTAATTGTGTCAAAAGGGGGCTGGGAGTTGATCGTCAACCTGTCTGTTGTGATATATGTGTTGATTAGGATACGGCAAGGTTTGGTAGAGTAATTTAGGTATACGTTTGGATAGTGTAGCTCAGGTAGGTTAGGATTGTCAAAGCATAGTTCAAATAGGTTATATTACTGTAGGTTTCAGTTTATAGGTTTTTACTTAAATATGTTTTTATAATTAAACCAGTTTCACAGTTTCACACTTGCTTACTTATTTAAAACTGTGTCAGTTGTGACATATGCTTAGGTTGTGTTAAGCATATGCTATGTGTGGTTCAAAGTTTATTTTATGTCTGTATGTAGGCGGAGCATACAAGAAGTCATAGGGCCTCACTTACAAGTCCCACTGTACTGGTGCAACAGATTTTCTGAGGCACCAGAGATGAATTATGTCTGCTCATATTGACAAGGCCATGTAAAGCCATCTTGCATAACTTCATGGCCTTGTAAAATGGACCCCTTTATGCATTACTCTGTATGAAAGGGGCGTTCCATGGGTGTTGATGTGGGTGTTCCCATGCAACTTCCATGGGCCTGACACATTCCCAGATTTACAAAGTGTTGTAAATCTGAGAATGCATCAGATTCCCACGCTTCCGGAGGGGAGGCGTAAGGTAAGTGCAACAAGGAGAAATACCTATTTTTCTTTTCATTTTTCTTTTTTCTATGCATGCTGCATTCTGTAGCTTACATAGAAAGAGGAAAACGCCATCAATGATTGTTTCTGTGCAGGAAGGTGTCCATTCCTTCACAAAACCAATTACCCCTGCAACACAGGCACCCTTGAACCATGGTGCTAGAGTGTCTGCGTTAACGCACGCCAGCATTTGTGAGCCGGCACAGGGGAAAAGGACAGAAATGCACTGTATCTTATAGATGTGTCTCATGCCTGCCCTTTCTTTTTGATGCACGGTATCACAGTAGGAAGGCCTGCTGCACTGCTGTGCATCTATATCTAGCAAATGAGGCCCAGAAAGTTTCTGTTTGCTACGCAGTAATTTAAGGGACACTCAAATGACCAAGTTAACATGAGTGTCAACTTTTACTGTGAATTGACACACATGCAACAACAGGGTTTACAGTAACATTGCCGTGTGTGTTTAGGTGTTGCAACAACCTCTATATTGGTGATGTTGTTAACACATTGTGACAAATCTAGGCTGTGTTTGGTGGCACACTGATGGAAGTCACTTACACTCTATCCCGAGCACCAATTTGCTGTACCATCACATAGGTTTCCAGTCTAATATGCATTTTTGTATCAGCCACCTGGTCAAAAACTACATTTGGCCGTACCATTGGTAGTTCAGTTATTGTTTTACTTAATACATTCGAGCTTGGATTACAACCTGATAGTTTTGCCAGAACTTGGGATCACATGTACTATTTTGCATATACTTTGCATATTTGCCACTGGTTCTCAGATGGATACATTAGAAGTCATGCTGTGACTTGATAGTCATCTCATCCACCATGTAATATTTACTCCACTCATCAACAGAAATACAATATGCATGCTGATAAGTGAATGTAGATTTATTTACACAATAACCAAGAAGCAAGAGTCAACTGGCAGTCCATGAAGCAGCAACCTTAACATAGTGAGTGAGCCAGTGGATGTCCAGACACAGTCCATTGGTAATGCATGTCGTGGGACATGTTGAGTAGAGGAATATTCCAGTGAGGAAGAATATCAAATCGTCATTAACAAAAAAAGTCCACATAGACAGTCCACAGAGGGATGAGATCAACTAGTGGTCTAGTAAATCGAGGACAGTTTCTGTTGGGAGGTGCACTGGCATGGCCATTAGCACAGGGCAGTGGCGAAAGTGGCTATTTGGCAAAGAGATATGCTACCGGGCACTTTTCCTTCACACAGAAGTGAAGTCCATGTCTTCCTCTTCTGAAGTATGTGTTGCCTCATGTGAGGGTGTTATTGAAAGTTCCAGAGCCGAAGGAGACTCACACACATCAGGGCCTGAATATGTAGACCCCGGTTCAGGAGCACTTGCTGGTTTGCCAGCACAGCAGCTACATCGCGGAGGTAGACACTCATTGTAGCAATCTAGTTGTCTTGCTTCTGCTCCATGGACTCCAGGATGTTCTAGATGGCCCCCAGTCTGTTGGCAACTGTGCTGGTGCCAAATTGGCTGGGCATTTGCTCATGCCTTTGCCGCATGACACCAGTGATATCAGCTGGGGACTGGTTCAAGCCAAGTTGTGGAGAGTAGGTGCCTCGTACTCCCTCCAAGCTGTGCCTAATGGGGATGAGGCACATACGGACTCCCTCTAGGGTGGCTACCATGGTCTCAATTCCAGTCTGCGCCTCATCTACCAGCTGTTACTGCCTCCTACCACATAATGTTGATACATATTTTGCTGTTCCTCAAAGTCCAGTGCTAGTGGTGTGCTGTGAGGTGGTGTGTGAGGCAGTTCATGTGGAGACCCCACAATGCAGCCGGCCCTTCTCATGACCGGGGAGGTAGTTCAGACGGTTTTGAAAATTTCCTGGATGATGTCTTGATTCCAGATTGGCACACTGTCATCCTCCGCAGGATTCACATCCAGGAGAGGTATCTGCTCAGGAGTAGGTGTTTCATCCTCTGAAATGTAAAACAACATAGTGTGATGTTTATCTTTGACAGCTGTTCATAAGAGTCAACAGGTTGAGGTTCATGGCATCATACACAAGTTTATGGAGTAGGCCCCCATAGCAATCACACAGCATTACATCAAACAGAAAGGACATGACTGCATCATATATAGGAGAAAATGTGCATTCCTGTACTCTTCCATTGCGCTGGTCCTCAAAGGGCTGCCATTGCCCAACACAGGCCCACTTGCACCATGGTGTTAGAGTGTATGTGTTGTTGGGATATGGGTTTTTGTGACGGAAGTTTCACCTTCCTGGCCAGTAACAATATGTGGAGGGTATTTCTACTTTTGGATTATGCTGATGAATGCAGAATACATAGTTAGAGGTCAATTTGTGGAGATAATAGCTGATAGCTCCTAGTTACACCTCCCCTAAGGATGCATCAGATATTGCCACATTCCCAGCATAACAGTTTGTTGTGAATCTGGAAATGTCAGAAATGCCATGAATGTTACCTGGGAGCACACCCCGTGAGGCCCATCCCACAACTCTGCATCGTAATGTGAAGGCAAACAACAACTTGCACATTGTTGCCTCTAGCCATGTCGACAAGGCCATAAAGAACCACCCAGGGTGTATTAATGTGGGCTTTTAGTTATGTTTTATGCCATTGGACATATGCTACATCTTCATGTGTGAAGCTCCAGTGGTGCACTGGCCTTTTGATTGTGAAAGAATACATTTGGAGGGATTTAAAGCACCACTGTGCACTTTGGACCATTATCCATGGGGAGGAAGCTTTTCCTGTGAACAGTACTCAGCCCTTTGCACCTGTGGAAGTGATGTGGCTTGGTATATTCTTTAGTTTTGTAACTACAGTCTGCCTTTATTACAGTACACAAGAGCACTCTGCTCTGTTCTGGTGTCTTGTATGCATATTGTGCATTCATGTAGCCAGGGCTTCTTTAGTCCTCACATGTCATCTGCTTTGCTTCACATGCTGATGAACTGCGGAAATATGTAAGGACATGTCCTTAGGGTATTTTTCTGAGTGGTGGATACTGATGTGATTTAAGTGTACACACTTGACTCCATGTTAGTGGGTAGTGTTCATGGTGTTGCCAGATTTCATCATTGGAGGAGTAGTTATTCTTCAGAATATCACACTTAGGGGCTTATTTACAAGCCCCTTGTTCCACATATTTTCCCATGTTAAAAGTGACGCACCGGCGGCGCAAGGGGCTTGTAAATAGGCCTCATAGTTTGACTGTGGTTCTCTCAGTTGGACATGTGCTCGTCTCCTCCACTTATTAAATATGACCAGGAACACAACTTACTGCCACACACTAATGTCAGCCAGATTCTACATTGATTGACATGTGCCTAGCTCTATAACAATATGCTTGGAATATGCTTGGAAATAGCCAAGGGACCTACATGGCAGCCTGTATTTGTTGGCTGTGGCTCAAGTGGGACCCCAAATGGTATAGGTGTTGGTATTGTGACATGTACCTAGCCAGATTTTGCACACCACTGGGGACATTCAACTGAGTCTCCTATGATCCCTAAATCAATGGCTTAGTGGTCGCACACTATTTCTTCCTATACCTTGCTGATCCATGCTTCAGTACATCCAACTTTGACATATGTGGCATAGTGAAACACTTTGCACACAGACACCTTCCTACCGCATGCACCATTTGCAACCTGCCCCCCATCACATATATGATGTGGTGCCTCAATGGACTTCTCTCTGTCATGGCTTACCATGTACAACACAAGTGTGATGCTGTCAGACACAACAGTGGATAAGTTTGTGTGCAGATACCTTGCTGCACACATATGCCGCCTCACATCCTCCTCATCTCCTCATCCACAAACACTGTGGTACAGAAAAGGGGATGTACCCAAACAAAGTCAATGGGACCTGGGTTCTATGTGGTACAGTTACAAGTGATCCCAGTGTAGGACCATAGTGTTATTTTATCATTGATGTTTCCCAATCCTCACATATCCTTGCACCTCCCATCCCCCCTCCCCTGGGGCACTGTTTACTGGTCAATACTTGAAGAATATTGAACCTACTAATGAAAAGTGTAACGTTTAAACACACATTGTGTTGTATGGATTCTATGTGAATGATCAACATTGCAATCCTAGATGTTTGAAAGTGTGTTTTTCTAAATGATACATTTCTTTTGTGTTCTTCTAAGGTCCTACACTGGGATCACTTGTCACTGTACCACATCCACAAACACTGGCAGTTTGATGTGCTCAGCTTGCACCTAAAATGCTCAGCACTTACTGTGAAGCCCCATGGTCAGCAACGGGGCCGCACTTACATGGTACACTGGGCGGCACCACAGGAAAGAGAAGAGGTCATGACCGTGCCTTATGAATGGGATGGATTACATTTCTGTCCTTTTTTCCCTGCACTGGCACACAATGGTCTTCCAAGCGCAAAAGCAAGCACCCTTGAACCATGGAGCAAGGGTGTCTGTGTAGTAGGGGGTATTGTATCTGGTGAAGGAAGGACATTGTCCTAGCTAAAATACATTCCCAAGAGGTGTCTGTATCTTTCAATGTGTGCTGAAGAATGCAGCACGTTAAACAGAGAAAAAGGAGACATGCAGGTACTTCTCTTTATTACACATCCTTTATGCCTTACCTGGGTCAGCATAGGAATTGTATGCATTGCCATGTTTACAACATCTAGTAAATCTTGTTTGGCATCAGATTCCACGACTATTGTTTGGGAACACACAAAGCAACACACATGGAACATACATTTCACACAGTGTACTGCTTGGATGGTGGACATTTTTACAGGGCATCACAAACCACACAGTGTGCTTGACATTGCATCACATATGTAATTGAGAGGCATACACACCAAAGTGCAATGAGATATAAGTTTCACATAGCACAGGCCTCTGATGACAGTAGTACTGTGGGCCACCTTTATTATATTGTGACGCACAGCAGTACAGTGCAGCAAGCCTTCAAGCTGCACAGCTGTGTGTCAAAATAATAGGACAGAAGCCAAGTAGGCCACTGAACGGCCTCCTCATCTGGATCTGCAGATCTTGGGGAAATTTAACAGGTGTAGGGATGAGGTTTTCAGGATCCTCCCCGACCTGTAGGGGATGGCAAAATGTCTTAATAGTATGGGACCTTTTTTGTTATGTACCCTTAGTATAATGCATATGGTCTTGAAGTGTACTTGATACTCTACTGGGAGCCACTCAGGAGGAGGTAAGGTGGTCTAAACAAAGAAAATTAAGCTTACGTCTGTTGCCACGTCTCTCCTCCATCGTCCCTCGAATCCGGCCGGAACAGGAAGCACCCAGGCTCCTCTAAGGTAATCACAACACTGCAAAGCAGCATTGTGATTGGCCTGAGCGCGATGGTTCAGCTCTCAGCCAGGGAATGGGAGTCTGGGCATGTTCTACACCCAGGCGCAAGACTGTTGGCCAACATTCATACTTACTTTCAGAGCGCCACCACTCCTTCCCCCTGCTCTGTGAGCAGAGCAGCCCTGCCCCGCCCCCAAAGCTGCTGCAGCAGGAACAAATAAAATTGATAATAACGCCGAGTTATTTTTCACTTTATTTTTCCTTTATTTACACTGCTGCAAAGCAGTGGGGCAACACTCCTCTGCCTTAGTGGAGGAGCCACCACTGAAATAACGTTTTTATTCCTGTTCTATGTCAATGTGCCTGTGGTGCATCCGTAGAGGTCTATTAAAATTATATGTGATAGCTATTCTTTTTACTTAAAATTTCATTGAAGGCATATGGCCAAAAGGTATACGGGTGTCTTTATTTCTTTTTCTTTTTTTGTATTTTTGAGGAATATGCTTGCAATAAAAATAAAATAACACTACGTTGCTAAACCCAGACCTACTAGCTTTGTCAGTGAATGTTGAACCTGGAGTGAAGGTGTACACGGTCATAAGTGTAAGAATGGGTGCTATAAAAAACAACCAGAATTTACTCCTCTTGTCTTGACCCTCAAGTAATCACAAAAACGCTCCCAAATCGTAGGCTACTTCTTTGCTGGGACAGCATCATTAGAACATGAAGAAAATGAATGTCATAAAAGTGCCTATTTTCCATGGTATAGTTCATGTTTCAGCAATTAGGAGTTACCAAGGATTCCACAGGCCTGTGATGGAATACTAACACTTGCAGTTCTGCATGGCAGCCTTTCTGAGCTGACCTTGTAACGGTGTATGGCTGTACCACCATTCTGACATCAAGCACCAACCCATAGTGACACAGTTACCTCCTAAGCTATAAAGAATGCCTGCCATACCTCATAGTTAGTAAGATTTACTGTCAGGATTTGAGTGTAGGCAGTGACCTAAGTATTAACATTTCTTAAATCTGACAAAATTACTCATATTCTCATGGAAACTCAGTCTTTCCGAGTATCTAAATTATGGCCGGTCTCTATAACTGCATGCCAATGTCTACTTGTTTACAACTCCCTACGAAACAAAGTGAGGGGCATATTATCAAGAACGGCATTGAAATTATCACTGCTTTAATGGCAGGAAACTGCTGCTAAAGCAGCGATAATGGGCTTGATAATATGCCTTTAACATCTTTGTTTGTGAATAGGGTTCATTGTCTTTAAGATTCAGAGTCAGGCAATATAAGTTGTCTATGGAGCCTTGTAATCTTTTTTATGAATTGATTACAACACGTTTACCTTTCAATATCAATTTTACGTTATATTGGAAGTTAGGGGCATATTATCAAGAAATGGCGTTGAAATTATCGCTGCTTTAGCGGCACGAAACTGCTGCTACAGCGGCTATAATGAGCTTAATAATATGCCCTTGTGAATTGTGAACCTGTGTTCTGGTGTGAACATGGGCTTCTATTGGAATTCTCCACAGCTTATTATTAAGCCCATTACCGCCGCTTTAGCTGAAGTTTTCTGCCACTATAAAGGCGATAATTTTAACACCATGCTTGATAATATGCCCCTTTGTTTTACTGATAATTGTCTATTGTAATACCTGTCTCAGCATCTTATTTTCTAGTCTCAAACGTATGTTCTGCTTCAATTTTTAGTTAATTTAAACAAACTGTTGTATCAGAGTACCAAAGCTATTTTTCAAAGCAAGAAACCATATAACTCCCTCCAAGATTAGTATTTAAAAAATGTCATATATGATCCTTAATTGGTCATTCTTATTACCTTATTTATTCAACGAAAGTTTATTAAACTGAAAAACAAGTACAAATATGTTTATGTTAAATACTATTGTACATTAAGGTGATATATTTATTTTAGGTGCAGCACAAACTAACAATAATGCTACTTCATTATCAACCTATTTTAAATGTAAAATATCTATCTATCTATCTATCTATCTATCTATCTATCTATCTATCTATCTATCTATCTATCTATCTATCTATCTATCTATCTATCTATCTATCTATCTATCTATCTATCTATCTATCTATCTATCTATCTATCTATCTATCTGTTTTTCTGTTTTTTTGTCTGTCTGTATTACATATCTACATCTCCATCAATTGGCTTATACCATGTGTGACATCTGTACTTTTCCAGGGCGAGGTAAAGGGGGTCTCTATGTCACAGAAATCTCTTTAATGATAGGGTATAACGTTACTTCAGGCATTTCTGCAGTGGTATGTTCCTACACAGTCCATTCTATAGAGAGTATCTCAGAGTATAACAATCAGAGTTCTGGACATGAGGAAGACATGGTGATCAAGCTGTAGTAATGGTGATGCTCCCTTATGAAGTAAGAATTTGGATAAGTAGCAAAAGATTCCCAAGCTAGAGAGATAACTTCAAAACCTTGTGGAATTCTTATGTATTGGGGGTCTACAAATAGCTATGGATGTGGCACGATAGCCTCTAAGAAGACTGTTAATAAGTGATGCTATCGAATGAGGCTCACCACCAAAATCATCAGAACTCTCTCCCTTCACTATCAGAATAATATTTTTTAAGAAGAATGAAGTGAATGTTGGGGTAAAATATATGGACAGATAATCCATCAGATGAAGATGTCTACATCAAATGACTTTCAGCATCAAGTCTTCATGTATCGTGTACCAGCAGCAGCTTTATATTTCATGTTAATTGTGGCCTTCAGGTAATATTGTTGAACTGTTTGTAGTACACATACCACTATAACTGTTAGTTGGGCATGATTCTACAGTGCCATTTGTTCTGTGATATTGAGGCGAGAGTCCACTGAACAGGCAGGAATGCTACTGCAGTTGCCTCTTTGGGAAAAGTACCTTCAGTGTTTCATGACTTATAGCAGCTTTGAATTTACACTGCGCCATAATATTAGGAGTTGGGTCTGGTGGGATGAGTATCGGGCAAGGTGGTTTAATGTAGCAAGGCCACAGAGGACTAATATGCTGCTCTCCTTTACTCAAGAGCAGGTGCGCTTCATGGTCTACTTATGTCTCTCTCCTGACCTGGAAAGCTGCTGCAATTGAGTCTCACCACACTGGCCTCTTTACCAGGTCCCTATATTTACAGCTGGCATCACTGCATATGAGCGGCATGGGCAATGGGTGCAGATTCATTAGAATTGCCCTCACAGGTCCCAGGTAGAAAAGATCCAAAGGAGGAAGTGTGGCAGAATCATGCACCTTCTTTATTTTTGTGCTATTTGAATACCCATGATAGTTGGATGGCTACCTGAAGAAGACAATGACCACCTTTTCTTGAGCGTCTTCTTTCACTCCACAATGTATCGGCATCTTCCCACACTATGCGGGCTTCGGGTAGCAAAATGCTTCATCTTCAATGTTGCAGTCTGTTTCATACATAGCCTATTGTCGTTTTTCCTGTTAGCCTAAATATGCACGTAGTAGGACGCTTTTGCTTTGCACCCATTACCAACTATTATGCCTGTTTTTGTGCCACATTGTTTTTTCACACATAGTCAGCACATGTTTTTGTACTTTGTTTGGAACAGCCTAGGCAAGGTCGACCAACATTGCTCCTTTTTATTCTCTCTGGTCAGACACTAGCACCTAGACATAATAGAAAAACCTAGCTGCTGTTTTTGAACCCACATATTTTGTCATATAACTAGTGGCGGCTGGTGTTAAGGGGCATTGCCCTAATAACTTCGGAAGTCTCGAGACTAGGATCAGGGAGGAGAAGAGACTGTACACAATGCCGCAGGTGCAGCTCCCTTCCTAAAAAAAACGGAATTTGTATTCAATACGAAGCAGTGAGCACTGCAATTCTCCTGGTAGCAACTGTCGCAGACAGATGCTACCAGGGAGATGGAAAAAAAACAAGCGCATGCACAAATCTTGAAAGATTACAACACACTGCAGAGTTTTGAGAGGCTGGGGTGTGACAACAGGTAAGTAATTTCTGTGCGAGGACAATTTCCCACTGTATTTGAGCCGACTTTTATTTTTTATTTTCAGCAGATACGAGAAGTCTCAGAGCAATTACTCTTAACTCTGCTCCTGCCCTGAAATAACTTTTAAAAGTTTGTTGCAGAAACAATCAAGATTATACATTAACCACATGGGCCATTCCCGACAGATACAAGATCCAGAGAAAGGACCGCCCTAACTGCCCTAAAGGGGGACTCGCCATCGCACACAAGATCCCCCTCCGCCTCTCCACATTCAGCACAAATGACCCACACTCCAACACTGAAAACCTCAACTTCCAGATCCAGACCAGCCCCAGTACCACCCTACGCAGCACCCTCATCTAGAGACCGCCAGGACCCTGCACCCAGTCCGCAACCACCATCACCGAGCTTGCTGCACCTCAAGCAATCACCTCCATGGACTACATTCTACTCGGGACCTGAACTTCCACCTCAACAACCTCAATGACCCCAACTCCATCACTCTACTCGATAACCTCGGCAACCTGGGACTGAAGCAGTTGGTCAACTCACCCACACAGAGAGCTGGACACACCCTTGACCCAATTTTCGGGAGGAACAAACATCCGGGTCAGCGACACCACCCAGCCCTCCTGGACAGACCACCACTGCGTCCACTTCACCTTTAACACCACCACTGCAACCAAACCTGCTCCACGACCACCGCGCAGGAACAGGAGCAGGGTCACAGAGGAACACCTCATCACCACCCTCCTTCAAGACCCCCCCCAGCGCCACGACAGACACCAACTCCACAGCCATAGAACTTCACTGTTGGATCTCCCGCTGCGCCGACAAACTCGCACCCCTCCGCCACCCCACCAAACAACGCCCCTGAAGGACTTCTGGTTCACCACTGAACTACATGAAGCCAGACGATCCTGCAGACCCCAAGAGAAAACCTGGCAAAACCTGAAAACCACTGAAGCGCCTGCCAACCACAGGAGTGCCCTGAAGGAATACCACTAGCGCATAAGAGACATGAAATGGACCTTCATTAGATACAAAGTCCAGACCAACGCTACCAACACCAAGGAACTGTTCAATGTCTTTCAGCGGCAAGATGGCCGCTGACACTCCGTAGCGCACAGTCGCAGGTCTCCCTCCTCCCCAACCCATTGTAACATGATGGTCTAGGAGGGATGTTTTGGCCCCCTGCGAGTCAGGATTTTGGCACATTGGTGAAGCAGCCGGACAGCGCTACAATACGATGGCTGTCCCAGTTGGCAGCTATGATCCTCGTATTAGCCAGACACGGCCTCACAAGGTTTGCAGCGTTCCTGTCCAAATCCAGATCAGACAACGCTAGGATGGCACCAAGGGGGCGAAATCGGCAAAGAATTCAAAGGAATTGAAAGATCCTACAGGCCCTATGGATGACCCTAAGGACAGCAATAAAGAAACCTCTGACCTACAGCCAAATAGCACAGTGCCCTGATCCACGGGGGGCAAGACTGCCCCCAGTAACACTAATGAAGAAGGCGACAGACCTCCAAGTAAGCAGCAACGCCGGGAACCCAGGCGGCAAAAGCTTGTTAAAGAAAGGAGCAGCATATCGTTCGCAGAAAGCGCTTGCACAGAGCGGCACAAAAGAAGCTCCCAAACACAGAGATTCCTCCCTTCACCAACCCACCTTGGACAAAGCTTTTTCACCCAAAGTACAAGAGCTGCTACAACCAAAGGCTTCAGAGAACGCAGTGAATGCAGAAGAGAGCGACGCTGGAGCTTGCTGCGAGAACGCCGAGCAATCTGTTACCAGGCAACGGCGTGACTCATTGACACAGCTGCAGCCCCGGGAAGCAGCTAGGAGCACCGATGACAATTCCACAAGCTCCACGAGCGCTGCTGCAGGGCGGCTTGGAGAGAGGCATGGGGAGCATCCTGGCAGTACTGAGGCCCGCCCAGTATCCGTGGTGGAGAAACAAAGCCGTTCTCGAGGGGGCAGAGGAGGCTACCCCTAAGGGAATTGCGAGTACTTTACAAACTGAATTAATGATGGCTGATATGAATGAGCCACCGCACGAAAGAGGGGGGGCAGGCTCCCCAGATGGAGATTGTTCCTTCTCTTTAAACAAGGATTCAGAATCAGTATTTTCAAGTGAGGGTAACTCGCTCGAGGACTCAGACTCAGGCTCAGCAAGCACCTCATCTGCCCAAAGAAATACCCAACAAAAACTCAGGCTCAGCAAGCACCTCATCTGCCCAAAGAAATACCCAACAAAAAAGAAAAAACCCAGAACAAAGGCTGTAGAGAAGTCGGCTAGCACCGCCAGGACATTAGTTTGGGATTACTCAGCCACATCTTAGATGTACCAAGATGGCAGTAGTGAAAATAAGCAAGAAGGGCAAATAGAGCAAGCCGACTCCCCCCTAAGACTCAACTGCAGGCTGACTCACTGGACTTGCTGTTTGCCACTCTAAAGCAGATGCAAGGCGAAGCAAGGATAGAGAGTCGCAGTGCTAAACAGGCAACAAAAAAAATCCAAGCGTCTCTCAGGAAAATGAATAAGTTGTACGAAGGTATGGCAGACAGAGTGGCCCATGTCGAGGAAAGGACAGGAAGGCTTCAGGACAACGTAAGTAAATGGCAGTCCTTCAAGTAAGCCCAGGAGAAGGTGACTGACGATGTCCAGTGGAATCTGGAGGATTTTGAGAACCAGCAAAGGCGGAACAATATAAGATCACTGGGGGTGGCCGAAGGGGCTGAGGGGCAGGATATCAGGAAGTTTGTGATTAATTTACTCAAAGCTGCGTTCCCAGAGTTGACCTCTTGGAATTAGGAGACCGAGATACAGAGAGCACACCAATACCCCCTGACCCTAAGGAGAGGGCACGAGACATCACAGAGAGACAGGCCCAGAGCAATCCTGGTATATGTGGGTACTTACCACCTGCGGCAAGAGGTCATAGATAAGGCAAAGCCTGACTCCAAGCGCTAATTTAACCAAATCACGTTCTTTGCCCGCCCAGACTTCTGCCATGCTACAGTGGAAAGAAGATGGAGGCTAAGGCAGTTGATAGCACCATTCCAGGGTCTCGGGTTCGAGGCAAATCTATTGAATCCTGCAAGGCTTAAGGTGATCACGAAGGGCCAGGTTAAAATGTTCTTCTCTGAGGTGAAGGCACAACAATATCTGGAGGAGTTGAAAGGGCAGGAGAGGGTGTGAGGGTATGCGGGCAGGAGAGGGTAGGAGGTAGGAGATATGACTATTGAGGAGTACTTAGGCTATGTATTCTCTGAGTGCTGTAGTCTCTGATAAATGGCAAAACTGATTATAGGATTCATCTGCAGTGTATGAAGAAAGGGGCACATAGTATGGACACATCGTGGGGCACATCACGGCATCGGGGGGAGGAGGCTGCGACAGCTGCAGGTTTAGTGGCCACATATAGGTAATGGTTGACCTCTTTGCCCATAAGGGGGCTTCTGAGGGGGCTTTGGGAGGGGCGGGACAGGGTGTGGTGTTGGGGGTGGAGAGGGGCATAAAGGGGAGCACATACAGCACAGCACAGTACAGATCATCACGTTGTTCAAATCTCTCTAAACATCTGGTGGAAAAATGTGGACTTTCATTTGAGGTATTTTAATGAGTGTTCAGATTGAGTCATTTAATGTCTGCGGTTTCAACGATCAAGCTAAAAGGCAGCAGGTTGCTTGCTAGTATGTTAAAGGCAATGCGATTAGACTTGGTATGCTTACAAGAGACTCATATAGAGGGGATGAGGGGCTACCTACTGGAGCAGTTACGTTTTATACTTCTGGCGCATACCAAGCTAGGCACCAAGACTAGGGGGGGTCGCGGTATTAGCTAAAAGAGGCGACATCATAGTGAATAGGAAACTGGAAGATCAGTGGGGCAGATGGGTTGTTCTTGAGTGTATAATGCATGGCGAGGTATTCACCATAGCTTCAGTCTATGGGTCAACGGACGATGACCCCGACATCTTTGAATATTTGGATACAGAAATAGCCCTATGGCCGGAACCGATAATCTGCTGTGGAGATTTTAATGTCAATGGTTTGGCTGGATTAGAGATTGAGGAAGGGCAGGCTTATACAGGCTGCAAGAAAAGGACGTGCCGTGCTATTGTCAACATGGCCCAACACAACTCTCTAGTGAATGTCTGGGCAAGATTGAATCCTATAGGCACTGGTAGTACATATCACTCAGCACCATATAAAATCTGCGCCAGGCTGGTTTACTTCTTAGTTACTAACTCTTTAATGGAAAGAATCCAGATAGAGAAATTTCCTCTGATTGTTTCTGACCACAGCCCACTAGTTATCACCCTTAAGCTGGATAGGTCAGTTAAAAGGAGAGTTCATGGTTGTTTGAAAGGGTGCTATTAAAAGATGAGAACTACATGGACCATATGAGCAGCTGGATTGTTGCCTTCTGGGATATCAACAGGGGGAGCCCCTTCAAGGCAGGTATAAGAGGCGAGACCTTGAGCTATAGTCTACATAAACAAAAAAAGGAAGGAATAAAAGCAAAAGAACTCTTTAAGTTAGTAGCAGCAGCAGAGGAGGAACTTATTACAGCAATCCAGCAGGGGATTTCCTTAGAGCAAATACTCCTAAAAATAATAGCCGCTAAAGCAGAGGCTGTTGAGAATATCGCTAGGAAGGCAGCAGCCAACTATTTGCTTATGGAGGAGCTATGTCACGAGCTAAGTGAGAGAGTGGCAGACCCATTGGCGATACGTACGAGACATAAGGCTGCAGCAGGAGGAATAAGGGATATTTCGGATGGCAGAGGTGGTACTAAAACAGATTGTAGTGGGATTCAGGAGGTTTTTAGGCTATTTTATGCTGAGGTATATAAAGAAGATCAGCTAAGGGATGCAAGTGCGACCGAGGCATACCTTAGAGACATATCAGCCACTGGTCTTTCTGAGGATGAGAAGGCAGCACTGGAACTCCCTATATCTACTGAAGAGTTGCTAGCGGCATTAAAGAGTCTCCCATCAGGTTAAAGCTACAGGCCCCGATCAGGTACCCCTAGAATTTTATAAAGTTTTTCAAACGATTCTAAATGAGGATATGAGGGATACAATGCTGCGGGCACAATCAGGTGAATCTATACTGAATTCTTGGGCAGGGGCAGAGATAGGAATAATATTGAAAAAGGGCAAACCATCACTAGAGCCAGGATCCTTTAGACCCATAACCCTCATGAACGCAGACGCAAAATTTATTCTAAGATACGAGCTTCAAGGTTAGCCAGAGTAATAGAGATATTGGTTAGTCCCCCCCAGCACGGCTTTATACCAGGAAAGGTCACGGCGCACCACTTAAGATAGGTCATCACTCTCTTTGATGCAGCGGAGGTCTCAGAGGACCCCATGGCTGGCTTACTTTTAGATGCAGAGAAGGCATTCGACAGGGTCTCCAGGGACTACCTCTGGGCGACTAAGAGGTGGAACGGTATCGGAGAGGGATTTATAGAAGCCATTCAAGCTCTATATAGAGGTCCCACAGCCCGGCTTAGAACCAATAGAGGATATACTGCACCCTTCCTGATTAAGCGTGGGTTTCGCCAAGGGTGTCCGTGCTCGCCACTCCTGTTCGCCCTCTATCTTGACCCACTGCTATGTAGATTGGAATCAAACGACAGGATTGTGGCATTAAAAACGAAAGGGTGAGATTTTAAAACATTGGCATATGCGGATGACATGGCAATCGTAACCTCAATGCCAGCTAGAGCGGTCGAAGAGGTCGAGAGGGAAGCCCAGGACTTCGGGCAGGCTTCAGGATATGTCCTTAACAGGGCCAAAACCCAGATAATTAAGAACAATATGGCAGTGTGTGAGGATGAGAGGGTGACTGGTTCAGCTGTCTATCTTGGGATTAATATATCAGCAGATCTTGATAAAGTAGTGGAAAGGAATATCAAGCCTATGATTACTAAAACTAAACATGATCTTGACAGAATGCACAATATACACTTGTCACTTGTGGGGCGTGCAAACGTAATCAAAATGATTTTCTTGCCTAAATTCCTGTACTTATTCAGGACAAATCCACTCTTTTTTTAGGCTAAATGGTTTGTGACACTAGAACAAACTCTAACTAGGTTTATATGGGCTCATGGCAAGCCAAGGAGAGCGCTGCCATATATTACTCTTCCTAGGGCTAGAGGGGGCTTGGCCATCCCGGATTTTAAAATGCATTACTGGGCGGCGGCGCTCCTGTATATGCAGGGTTTGGTAGAGGGACCGGCAGGGAACCCAAGAGTAAAGGTTGACTCTACTGAGGTATATGCTGTACTTCTGGGTGAAGAAGCAGAGAACTGCCTTCTTAATTGTGCCGACTTTAGCTACTATAAAAGAACAAGGTTCAAAACACTACAGGCAGTTGACCAAATATGAACAGCATTTTCTAAAAAATTTGGACTAGGCAGGTTTACTCATTATTTGTGTATGCTTAGGAATGTGTCCCTCCCAGGAGAAATATTTGCCGACACCGTAATGGCCGAATGGGGAAGGAAGGGGATCTTCAAGTTAGGAGACATTATGGGGACTGATGGGATCTTCCAATTCACTGAGCTGCTGGCGATATATGGGATCGATAGAAGGAGCTTTTTTAAATATCTGCAGGTTCAGAGCTTCTTCTGGAAAAAAAGGGAGGCTCGGCAAGGTTTAACAAGAACAAAATTCTTGAGGCTAGAGAGAGTGGGGTGGACTGCTCTATTCGTAGATTTTACTCAGAGCTCTCTGTTATAAAGCCGGATGATCTGAAGAAATATGGCATTGAAAAGGCAGACAAGCTGGGGATAGAGCAGGAATGCTTCCAGGAATCGCTTCATCTAGGACGGACCTCATTGTGTTCAGCTGGGCTGCAGGCCCACTATTATAAGACAATATATTCTCTGTAGTACACACCAGCAAGGATAGCCCAGTGGGGAGGAACCACGGGGGTTACCTGCCCGCATTGCGATTCCTTGGAGGCGGACACAATTCATATTTTCGCTGGCTGCCCCCAGCTTTATATACTCCTAAGAGCCATAGGAACTTTTCTACTCAGGTCCCTGGGAATGAAGATTACACTCACGCCAGTCTGGATTGTTCTTGGGGGTAGTGGTGAGCCCGAACAGGGGCCTGTTTCTCATTTTCTATTTGTGGCTATTGCTGTCCTACGGATGTGTATAGCGAGGGCTTGGTTGGATAGAGCTCCACCAACCCTACATCAGTGGTTGGCTTGCCTACTTGCTACCTACAATCTAGAAAAGGGAATATATGCAAAAAAAGGTAAAAGGGGCAGATTGTTAGGGAGACGAATATGGGAACCTATTAAGAAATGGAAAGAAAAATTTAAAAATTCTCGGTAGGGCTTTAGCCATGAAGGATTGTAAGCTCTGTTCTTGTTTCGTTTCTAAATCTCCCTCTTTTTTTTTTTCTTTTTTTTTCATTTCTGCTTCCTAATCTTCCTTTCCTCCTGGTAGCTATTGTTTTTCCTTAAGGTGATCAACTCATGCTGTCTGTACGCTCCAGAAATATGATTAAGAATGCATTGCAATTGATGGGAATCAGTTTTTTGTTGTGCTGTAATACCAAAAACTTCAATAAAATATATATATTTTTAAAATCAATGTCAATCAGCAGGTCAACAAACCCCTCAGCGAAGCCACCAACATCACACCATCCCAGGAACTCTGTGACAAACTCAGCTCAGCCAACAAATCAACTATCATGACCTGGAATCCCGCCACCATCGAACTCATCACCGCGTCATGAAGAAAACCCACTCAGGCACCCCAGCGGACCCCTGCCCATAGCACATATTCCATATCGCACCCAAACTCAGACTGACCATCAACGCTTCCTTCATGTCTGGCATATTCCCAGAAAGCTAGAAATGGTCAGAGGTTAAACCATTCCTCAATACACCCACGGCCAACCCAACTGACCTGAAAGACTACTGCCCATCTCTCTCATACCTTTCGTGCCCAAGGTCACCTAGAGACTCTTGAATGCTCAGCTGACGATCTTCATCAAAGAGCACTCCATCCTTGACACCTCCCAGTCTGGATTCCGCAGTAACCACAGCCCCGAGACCTCCCTTCTCGCGGCCACTGACGACATTCGCAAGCTACTCGACCAGGGTCACAGCGCGGCCCATATCCTCCTAGACCTCTCCACAGCTTTCGACACCGTCTCCAACCGCACACTCGCAGCCAGACTTCACGAAGCAGGGATACAAGGAACCGCCCTCAACTAGATCCAAACCTTTCTCGCCGGTAGAACCCAGAGGATCAGACTCCATCTCTTCCTCTCCGAACCCACTGACATCAGCTGCGGAGTATCCCAAAGATCATCGCTCAGCCCCACGCTCTTTAACATCTACGTGGCACTCCTTGCCTCCATCGTCAGACAGCATGGGATCAGCATTGTATCCTACGCCAATGACACCAAGCTCATACTCACACTCTCAAAGAAACCCGAAGGCTCCAGACTCATCTTCCTGGAAGGAATGAAGAATGTGGCAGCTTGGATAAAGGATAGCTGTCTGAAGCTCAACTCTGAGAAGACAGACGTCATTATTCTCAGACCCTGCTCATTTGCCTGAGACACAACTTGGTGGCCCTCAGCCCTCTGGAACCCCCATCCCTACGGACCAACCACGAAACCCCGACATCATCATCGACTCCTCTCTTGCCATGAACCGCCAGATCAATGCCGTTGCTTCCACCAGCTTCAACTGCCTGTTCATCCTCCGCAAGACCCTCAAATGGATCCCCCGACTGCAGAAGGACCATGACCCATGCACTCATAACCAACAGATTGGACTACGACAACGCCCTATATGCCGGAATCAACAGAGATATTCTAGGCAGTCTCCAGATGATCCAGAACGCTGCTGCCAGACTCATCCTCGGGACTCCGCGCCATAAACACATGACCCATCACCTGCGAGAGCGACACTGGCTCCCTGTCAAAAAGAGGGTCACCTTCAAGTTCCTCACCCACGCCTACAAATCCCTCAACAACTTTGAACTCAAATACCTCGACGAGAGAGTCTCCTTCCACCTACCCAAAAGGAACCTCCGCTCCGCTGACCTCGTCCTGGCAGAAGTCCCCTATCCACAGAACTAGGACAGGCAGGTAGCCTTCTCCTACATCGCAGCCAAGACCTGGAACGAGCTCCCTGTTCACATCAGACACTCCACCCCAACCCTGCAATCCTTTAGGAAGGACCTCAAGACCTGGCTCTTCGAGTGATCCGAGGCAGGACTGGTCCAGAACTGCCCCTCCCCTAGTGCCTTAAGACCCTTGCGGGTGAGTAGTGCATTTCACAAACCCTTGATTGATTGATTTCTACAAGTGCTGCATTCTGCAGCCCACATAAAAAAAGGAAAATGACTCTCAGGATTGTTTTTGTGCAGGGCGTTGCCCTTTCCTGCACACAACACAGGCACCCTTGAACAATGTCGCAAGGGTACCTGCGTTGGCGCTAGGCAGTCAAAAGTGCCCCAGCACTAGGAAAGGACAAGAATGCACCATATAATGGTAAATACAGTGCATTCCTTCCCTTTTTACACAGGGCAGCTCAGCAAGGTGGCTTGATGTGCTGCTCTGGGTGAAAGAAATGATAAATCGGCTCTTAGTCTCTGAAATGAAAGTTGAAATCTCCAGTAGGATGAAGCAGATGGCTGCAGCTGATGACAATTGGCATCCAACTTTGCCTAGGGGCCACTGAAAAGGATTTGCTGCTGCTGCTGAAAAGAACGTAGCGGGCAATGCAGGTAAGCAAGTTGGTCCCGATCTCCTACTGGCTCTCAGATAACTTTTTAGGTAAAAAGTTTCTAAGTCCCCACTTTTTTTCATTTGACTATCTGGGCACCTTTAGAACCAGTTCCAAGGGTCCAGGACTAGATGGGCACCACTTCAAGTTTCAGGACTCACTTAGACCAGGTCCAGCTGCAGGTTCAAGTGGAGGAAGACTTTTGTGCCCATGTGGTTCAGACCCAAGCTGTACCTGTCTAATGAGCACATAACTAGGGTAAAACCAGTCCTGGGTTGCTTGTGTTACAGTTCGGGGAGGATCTGGCCTGGCAGTTCAGACTTGACTGTTCTAATCAAGAGGAGAGTCAAGACTGATATCTATATGGCTGGGTCCAAACTGAGGCGGCATGGTAAGCAAAAGAATTATGGGTGGAATGCTACCCCAAACTATTTTCAGTGGTTAAACTTATTACATGCAGCCTCCCGTCACATTTTGTGTGTTTCATTTACCACCCTAAGTGGCATGGGTATGCCCAGGCATGGGTCCCATGCTCTTTGTGTCAATGGAACAAAGCTGCCCCTGGCTGATGAGCACATAGATAGTGCAAAACCAGTCCTTGGTTGCTTGTGTTCCAGTTCAGAGAAGACCTGGCTTGGCAGTTCGAGCTGGACTGTTCCCATTAGGAGCAGTGTCAAGATTGATTTGCATATGCCTGGGTCAAAACTAACCCTGGGCGGAGTGGGCGGAGTGGGGCTTCGTGGAGCTACGCGAAGTGGGCGAGAAACTACGCCCACCTCCGCACTCCGCGTAGCCCCACTACGCAAACACCACTGGCCGCCAGCCCCGCCACCCGCCTCCCTCCCGCCCTCCCTAAATACTTTAAATTAAAGGAGTCAAATAATTTAAAACGCACTTACCTTGCCCGCCGCTGCCTGCCGCGTCCCCGGGGCTCGCTATCTTCCGTCTTCCGTCTTCTTTACTAATGCGCATGTGCGGGCGGCCGCGCATGCGCATTTCTCACGAGAAAATGCGTATGCGCGGCCGCCCGCGCATGCGCATTAGTAAAGAAGACGGAAGATAGCGAGCCCCGGGGACGCGGCGGGCAGCGGCGGGCAAGGTAAGTGCGTTTTAAATTATTTGATTCCTTTAATTGAAAGTATTTAGGGAGGGCGGGAGGGAGGCGGGTGGCGGCCAGCTACGCTCCGTCTGCGGAGCGTGCGTAGTGCTGCCTGGCTACGCCCGCTCCGCAAAATGCGGAGTAGGCGGCACTACGCACACTCCGTGCACGGAGCATAGCTGGCCGCCCACCCCTAGTCAAAACTGAGGTGGCATGATGAGCAAAAGAAAAATGGGTTTGAGTGCTACCCAAGCTATTGCAAGTGGTTAGACTTATTGCAAGCAGCATTCCATTACCTTTTGTGTGTTTCATGTACCGCCCTAAGTGGCATGGGTATGCCCAGATGTGGGTCCTATGCTCACTATGTCACTGCAACTAAGATGTACCCATTTGATGAGCCCATAACTAGGGCAAATTCGCTCATGGGTTGCTTGTGTTCTAGTTCAGGGAGGATCTGGCTTGCTTGACAGTTCGGGCTATACTGCCCCCATGAGGAGCAGTGTCAAACTGATGTCCATATGGCCGGGTCCAAACTGTGGTGCATGGTGAGCAAAACAATAAAGGGTTGGAGTGCTACCCAAGCAATTGCAAGTGGAGAAACTTACTGTAAGCAGCATTCCATTATCTTTAGTGTGTTTCTTGTACCGCCCTAAGGCTCATGGTTATGACTAGAGTTCGGTCTCATGCTCACAGTGTCACTGGAGTCAAGCTGTACCTGGCTGAGGAGCCCATGGCTAAGGTAAAACCAGTTCCTGGGTCGTTTGTGCTACAGTTCAAGGAGGACCTAGCTTTGCAATTCGGGCTGGAGTATTCCCATGAGGAGCAGGGTCAAGACTGATTTGCATATGGACGGGTCAAACATGAGATGCCATGGTGAGCAAAAGAATGATGGGTTGGAGTGCTACCCCAAGCTTTTGCTGCAGATTACAAATGTATACCAGCATAACATTTACAGCAAAACCAGCACCCATTCTCACAAATCTAACAATACATGTGCGACCAGGCTTTGCCTCATATATTTTTTTATATTCCTCCTAACAATGACATCTTTCATACTTCAAAATGAAGCTACACATGGCTGGAATGTAGTCGAGGTAGTAATCATAGTATAAAGTGTTATTGAATGGGTGTTTAATGGAATAGTTTTCTGCTTATACAGCCAATCAGCGCTATAGTGTTCTGAATATTTAAACAGTAATGAAGACTAGTTAGTTGTCATGATTATTGTTGGATACACCAGAAATGTAATGCTTCTTTGTAGTCCTTATTCTAAGGAATGAATGAAATGTACATTAGTCCATTCTACAAAGCAAAAGACTCTTGGAGCTATTCACAAAAGTAAATTCCTCCTGTGAGCAAGTTACATCGATGCATTTACTCCTGCAATTTTTAGTAACTTTATTAGTTTTAGCTGTTCACCATTTTTGAGTGTAACGTTACTCAAAAGTGTAGACTTACTTGTCTCTGGCGACTGAACAGCAGATGGAACCAAATTTAAGATTGAAGGAACTGCTAGGTGGTGCGCTGATGCAGAAAGGAGTTAACCTTTGAGAAAGGTCAAAGTTCTGACTGAAACGCGTCAGGCTGCCACAAATGCAAGAAATAAAGGTTTTTAAACTATATCACAAGAGTGCGGCTCATGCCTGCCCATGAGATTGAGAGTGGAAGAATATATTTCGGCTTGGTTCTGCCGAGAGTCACGCACCGCCAGCAAGTGTGCCAAAGCTGCCCGAAGGTGAACCATCCAGGCAACTCGTGAAAACGAATAGGGTACAGCATGGCACTGCTGTAAGACCGGACTCGGCATGGTGCTGGAGCTCATATGAAGAGACGTATGCGAGTGAGCGGCGATGAAAACCTTGCATCAATGAAGTTATTGAAAGCATCACCCACTGGAGGGTATTAAAAACATTTTGTGATCCCACCACAAGCTCCATCATGCAACGCGATAATTAAATAGCCACTGGAGGAAGGACCTGCTAGTTGGTGCGCAGATGCAGAAAGGCAATAACCTTTGAGAAAGGTCAAAGTTCTGACTGAAACGCGTCAGGTTGCCACAAATGCAAGAAATAAAGGTTTTTAAACTACATCGCAAGAGTGCGGCTCATGTCTGCCCGTGAGGGTGAGAGTGGAAGAATATATATATTACCTACTGGTGGTCGCCAGTAGGTATATATAGTTAGGATTTTTTCTCTATGGGATTTCTGAAAATTCTATGTCTAATAACTTTGGCGTATGTGGATGGAATTGGCTGAAATTTTCTGGAAAATGGCACATTTTGTTTCTGAGCAGCTGCTGGAAATTTGGGGGGTGTTCGGCAAGGGGGGGCTGAGATAAAAGGGGGGTCCCAAAACGCGTTTTTCCCATGTTAATTTCCATAGGGCGGTTGGCCTCACTTTTAGCCCGAACGGCTGAATGGATTTCCACCAAACTTGGCAAAATTGTAGGGACTGTTAGCCTGATGTGCCTTTGCTAGGTCTCAATATATGTGCTTCAGTGGATTTTGAGAAATTAACGTTTAAAACAAGATATATTTCTGTAACAGCGCTCCGGGCAGCGATCCGGTTAGCGAACTTTTCGCGTATCGGAACTTTGCGAAGCGAAGCTGATTGGCTCTCCGGTGTCTGTCAACATTCTAAACAGTCCGGAGCGGCCGCCATCTTGTCTCTCGGTAGGATCGAGAGACAAGAGGAGGCGAAAACAAAGGGGGAAATTACCATAAGGGGGCATAGTAGATCCTCGTTGACCCCCTAGGTTTTATGTGGAGGTTTTAAAAGGGCCCAGGAGGGTCAAAAAAAAAAAAGATTTTTTTTTTTTTTGCGTGGTAAGTGCCAAGTTCGCGAACCGGAAAGCGTTCTGGGCAGCGTACTACAAGGATAAAAGAATGATAGACTTTTCTAATACTGTATGTTAATTATTTGTTGTTTTTGTTGTTTTTTTTTTGTTTTCTTTATTTTAAATTTTTATTTTTTATTTTGATTGTGTGTCATAATTCATTAAACTTTTAACATTCAATAAACATATAAAAATAAATAATGTGTCAAACAATTTTTGAATTAAGAAATTAAAATTTATTTTTCATTTTGTTTTTCAAAATTTAAAAGAAAATCTAAAAAATCGTGATCATTTTTTTCTTCATTTTTTAGTAGAAAATCTACTGCATCTACGCATTGCAGAAGTTCATTATTTATTGTGTCGTCGTAGAAATCCATGTCATCTTGTGTCTCAATTTTTTCTTCTGTTTCAGTTTTCATGTTGTTTTGTTGTTCTTCCATTTTCAATTCTGAAAAATGAATTTTTAAAAAATATATCAGTACAGAAAGGGCATTGTTGGGTTTCAGTACAGATTGGCAGTTTGGTTATTTATATAATGTTTTTTTCACAAAGAAAGGTGTCGCCTGCAATTAAGGTCTATTGCAGGGGGCCCCCTCCTTGGGCCTCCCATGGATGGTGTCAGGAGGTATAGGGGAGGGAGAAGGAGACGCTCCCTCAATTGCAAGGAGACCATTCACAGGCACTGAGGGGGCCCATTGTCCAGCATTTTTGCGCACCCACAGTTTTAACTTTTAGACCACAATCAATTCTCACACCTATGAAGGTGTGAGATATGCGTGTGGATTTAAAGTTAAAACTGTGGGGGCGTCAAAATGCTGGACAATGGGGCCCCCTCAGTGCCTGTGAATGGTCTCCTTGCAAGGGGCCACTTATGTAAATTGGAGGGGGCTTCGCGCACGTTCCTTTTTAGCCTATGGTCTTGCAAATTCTTGGAATGGCTCTGCCATAACTAAAACAGAGTAGTCTATTTTTTTCTATAAGTATTACAGAGTGATAGAATATAATTCTCAGAATTTTTTTTTCTAATTAGGTTTCAGTACAGAACATACTTAAGTTTTATAAATAATATCTTACCTTTCAAATATAAGTTGAAGTTATCAGTTGATTTTTTGTTGTTCATTGGTAGGCCTTCACATGCATTATCTGCTCTGTATTCTTCAACAAGTGTAAAATTGATCTGTAACCCTGAGTAGGTCTCACCTTAAACAAACCTCAGGAGAGATCACACTTTATCGTCATCCTGAATTAATAAATAGATCTATTAAACAGTATCTCTGGTTTACTCCCTATAGCTGTCTTTCTTTTAACATTACTCTCTGTTTACTTCCCTTATACTAACTCTTCTTTTTTTTTTTAAAATATTTTTTTGGTTCGCTTCAAGTTCGCGAACCGGGCAGCGAACCGGAAAGCAAACCAAAAGAAATAGAGCTTGCCAGAGTGCTAAACATTCTAGCAATTTTATTTGAAAGGGGAGGTAGTTCTGAAAAGAACTTTTTTTTTATATTTTTGTTGTTTTTTTTTTTTGTTTTTTTTCTGAACATTTTTTGTTTTTTTTGTATTTTTAGAACAGTTTTATGTTTTTTTTGTGTTTTTCATGGAGGGGAAAGAACAAAAAACAGGCATTGAAAAGGGCTCAACAGGAGCAAAAAAAAAATTACTGTTTGGGTGGGTTAGGGCACTTGTGGTTTTCGTACACCATGTTGATTAATTTCACGCTCATGTTCCCACATGAGAGCAGAGCACCACAATATATGCAGGTAAACTTCATGTGTTTGAAGTTTTGCTGTATGTTTGGCACAGTTTCCTGTGCCTCTCTTCCTGTCAAAGAGATAGTTGACGTTGATCTGGCCACAGGAGTTGTCGGGGGATTATCTTGCAGGTCCCTTAACTCTGCCCGGCTGTAGTTTAATGGATGCCACCTGGCCATATGGCGATGCATAGTATAGTTGCCCATACTATATTTTTTATCAGTGCCTCTAGATAATCTTTTTTTGCAAATTAGGCAGGTGGCATACTTCGCATTGACCTTCTTCTCCCCTTGAGGGATTGCAAAAAATTGCCATATGAAACTTATTTTCCTTTGGGAAACACGGGGCAACTCCTGTATAAATTGTGGTTCATCTGTGTCCTCTTCTTCTAGGTCCTCCTCTTCCTCCTCTCTGTTGGAGATGAATTGTGATGGTGGTCCTCTCTTCTCATGAGGAGGTTGAGGTGGTGGTGGGGGTCCACCAGCTGAAGCAAGGATAGAAGCCATTGCTGAAATACTGGAAAATGGTCTTTCTCTCACCAAGATGAAAGTCAGAGTGAGGAAAGAAGGAGGGGTTTTCATGATTTGGGAAAAGCAAAAGTTCTGAACCAATGAAAAGTGTTATTTTTAGGTCACATGACCTAGTCATACATCATTTGGAAACCAAAAGTGAAATGAACCAATGAAAAGTTTGATAAACAAGTCACATGACCTGTTCCGCTTACGTTACGCGGTGCGCGCCGCGTCCCGGATCGTTTCCGGTTCGCGGTCCAGAACACTTCCGGGAGCGCTAACGCGGCGCGTCATAAGACGCATTACGCGACAACGTGATACGTCGCGCTTCCGCGACGCGTCACAGTTGCGCTAACGAAACGTTTACCGGTTCGCGAACTAGGTCGCGGCATCAAGTTGAGCTAACGGAAAGCTTCCCGGTTCGCTTACCGGAAGCGAAGAAAAAAAATATTTAAAAAAAAATTATCAATAAACATCTAAAATTTATTTTGGGATTTAA
This sequence comes from Lissotriton vulgaris, assembly GCF_964263255.1. Classification (NCBI taxonomy): domain Eukaryota; kingdom Metazoa; phylum Chordata; class Amphibia; order Caudata; family Salamandridae; genus Lissotriton; species Lissotriton vulgaris. Next base: position 784,766,262 of record NC_141696.1, read on the forward strand.
AGAAGAATACATTTTACAGCTACAGATGTTAGCTTTTAAAAAACCAATGAAATTCACAGAAAAAACCATAGGTTATAGACCATATATAGTTAGGAATTTGCATTTACAAAACCTTGAAAATTCACTGAAAAAACCATAGGTTATAGACCATATATAGTTAGGGATTAGCATTTACAAAACCTTATTTTACTCGCATAAAACCATTGAAATTCGCATATATAGTTAGTTGCGCTAACTATATATCGCGCACCCGCAATCCACTGCTGATGATGTCACATATTACATCATTCATGACATGGTCAGTGACATCACTGATGACATTATCCAGTGACTGTATGTTTCTGTAAAGTTAAAATATGTCTTACATATTGAAGAATGAGTGGATGTATAAGTGTCTGGATGAAGGATTTAGTAGGTGCATGACTGACTGTATGAGTGAGTGATTAAATGTGTCTCACTGAGTGCATGAGTTAGTGACTAAACTGTCTTAATTTGTGCATCATTATGTCTGTTGTTCTGTAAACTGCTGCATGTGTTGATCAGTAGCTATATGAGTAACTATATGGGTTATTGATTGGTTGCCCAACTATTTGTATGGGACACTGAGTGTGTGTGTGGGTGGCTGGGAGGTGTATGACTCTGTGCATAGATGTGTGAGCAGTTGATTCACTAGATGTATGGTTTCAAAAGTGCATGTAAAAACAGCTGTATGGGCGGTTGACTGTGTGCATGAGTGTATTGGTGAGTGAATGGATATCTCAGTGCTACATGTCAAAGTAAGTACATATGTAAAACACAGTACATGTAAGAGTTGACATATATAAATAACTGTGCATAAGAGCCAGTGAATGTGTGAGTGGCTGTATGGATCATTGTGAACTTGTATCAGGGATTGTATGAGAGAGTAAATATGTGTTAGTATATGTTTGAATAAGTAACGTTTGTATAACTGTATAGTTGAGGAAATGGAGGTGTGATTGATTCTTTGCATGACTGACTAGGTGTGTGAGTAACTCCATGGATGAATGACAGTCTGTGAGTGTCTGTTTACACTGATTGTATCTAAGGTTATATTAGAGTCTGAAGAGGTTCATCGTATTATCACATGAATGATATCATCAGTGATGTGATCAGTAATGTCAAATGAGATGTCATCAGTGATGTCATTTGAGATGTCATCAGTGATGTCATTTGAGATGTCATCAGTGATGTCATCAGTGATGTCACTGACCATGTCATGAATGATGTAATATGTGACATCATCAGCAGTGGATTGCGGGTGCGCGATATATAGTTAGCGCAACTAACTATATATGCGAATTTCAATGGTTTTATGCGAGTAAAATAAGGTTTTGTAAATGCAAATCCCTAACTATATATGGTCTATAACCTATGGTTTTTTCAGTGAATTTTCAAGGTTTTGTAAATGCAAATTCCTAACTATATATGGTCTATAACCTATGGTTTTTTCTGTGAATATATATATATATATATATTCACTGAAAAAACCATAGGTTATGGACCATATATAGTTAGGAATTAGCATTAACAAAACCTTATTTTACTCACACAAAACCATTGAAATTTCATATATAGTTAGTTGCACTAACTATATATCGCGCACCCGCAATCCACTGCTGATCATGTCACATATTACATCATTCATGACATGATCAGTGACATCACTGATGACATCACTGATGACATCTCAAATGACATCACTGATGACATCACTGATGACAACATCCAGTGACTGTATGTTTCTGAAAAGTCAAAATATGTCTTACATATTGAAGAATGAGTGGATGTATAAGTGTCTGGATGAAGGATTTAGTAGGTGCATGACTGATTGTATGAGTGAGTGATTAAATGTGTCTCACTGAGTGCATGGGTTAGTGACTAAACTGTCTTAATTTGTGCATCATTATGTCTGTTGTTCTGTAAACTGCTGCATGTGTTGATCAGTAGCTTTATGATTAAGTATATGGGTTATTGATTGGTTGCCCAAGTATTTGTATGGGAGAGTGAGTGTGTGTGTGGGTGGCTGTGAGGTGTGTGACTATGTGCATAGATGTGTGAGCAGTTGATTCACTAGATGTATGGGTTCAAAAGTGCATGTGGAAACAGCTGTATGGGCGGTTGACTGTCTGCATTAGTGTATTGGTGAGTGAATGGATATCTCAGTGCTACATGTCAAAGTAAGTACATATGTAAAACACAGTACATGTACATAACTGTGCATAAGAGCCGGTGAATGTGTGAGTGGCTGTATGGATCATTGTGAACTTGTATCAGGGATTGCATAACAGAGTAAATATGTGCTAGTATATGTTTGAATAAGTAAGGTGTGTATAACTGTATAGTTGAGGAAATGGAGGTGTGATTGATTCTTTGCATGACTGACTAGGTGTGTGAGTAACTCCATGGATGAGTGACAGTCTGTGAGCGTCTATTTACTCTGAGTGTATCTAAGATTATATTAGAGTCTGAAGAGGTTCACCGTATTATCACATGAATGATGTCATCAGTGATGTGATCAGTAATGGCAAATGAGATGCCATCAGTGATGTCATCAGTGATGTCATTTGAGATGTCATCAGTGATGTCATCAGTGATGTCATCAGTGATGTCACTGATCATGTCATGAATGATGTAATATGTGACATGATCAGCAGTGGATTGCGGGTGCGCGATATATAGTTAGTGCAACTAACTATATATGAAATTTCAATGGTTTTGTGTGAGTAAAATAAGGTTTTGTAAATGCTAATTCCTAACTATATATGGTCTATAACCTATGGTTTTTTCAGTGAATTTTCAAGGTTTTGTAAATGCTAATTCCTAACTATATATGGTCTATAACCTATGGTTTTTTCAGTGAATTTCATTGGTTTTTTAAAAGCTAATATCTGTAGCTGTAAAATGTATTTTTCTTTAAATCCAAAAATATATTTTATATGTTTATTAATAATTTTTTTAAAATATTTTTTTTGTTCGCTCCCGGTTCGCGAACCGGGAAGCTTTCCGTTAGCTCAATTTGATGCCGCGACCCGGTCCGCTAACCGGTAAGCGTTCCGTTTGCGCAACTGCCGCGTTAGAAATCAACATCGTGACGCGTCGCGGAAGCGCGACATATCACGTTGTCGCGTAATGCGTCTTATGACGCGCCGCGTTAGCGCTCCCGGAAGTGCTCCGGTACGCAATCTAAGACGCGAAGCGCAGCTCCCCGGAAGCGATCCGGGGCGCGGCGCGCAGCGCGTAACATAAGCGTAACAGGTCATGTGACTTGTTAATAAAACTTTTCATTGGTTCATTTCACTTTTGGTTTCCTAATGATGTAAGGCTAGGTCAGGTGACCTAAAAATAACACTTTTCATTGGTTTAGAACAATTTTTTTCCCAATTGATGAAAGCCCCCACCTTTTTTCTCACTCTGACTTTCAAATTTGTGAAAGGAAGACCTATTTTGCTCAGTGGAAAATGGCTTCACTAGTAGCTTCAGCTGGTGGACCCCCACCACCACCACCACCTCCTCATAGGAAGAGAGGACCACCTCCACAGTTCCTTGCCAACACAGAGGAGGAAGAGGATCAAGAAGAGGAAGAGGAAGAACAGGCACCACAGTTTTTACAAGAGGAGCCCCGGGTATCTCATCATAAAAATAGTTTCATTTGGCAGTTTTTTTCATTTCCTGAAGGACAGAAAAAAGTTAATGCTCGGTATGTGACGTGCCTAATATGCAAAGAGGACTTATCTAGAGGCACAAATAAGAAGTATAGTTACGGCAACTATTCTATGCACCGTCACATGCAGAGGTGGCATCCTCTAAATTACAGCCGGGCAGAGATGCGTGACCTGCAGGACAACCCACCAACTCCTGTGGCCAGGACATCAACACAGATATCTCTGTCGGGGCCAGAGGCACGGGAAACAGTGCCAAACATACAGGAAAACTTTGTCCACATGAAGATTGTCTGTCTATATTGCGGTACCTTACTTTCATGTTTACTTTCATGTGCCAATATGAGCATTAACTTAGTAAACAGAGCATTTGAAAATCACAAGTGCTCTAAACGCCCCAAAAAATAATTTTTTTTTTTGCTCCTGTTGAGCCCTTTCCAATGCCTGTTTTTTGTTCTTTCCCCTCCAAAAAAACAAAAAAAAACATAAAATTGTTCAAAAAATACAAAAAAAACAAAAAATGTTCAGAAAATTAAAAAAATATATAAAACAACAAAAACATAAAAAAAAGTTCTTTTCAGAACTACCTCCCCTTTATAAAAAAATTGCTAGAATGTTTAGCACTCTGGCAAGCTCTATTTCTTTTGGTTCGCTTCCCGGTTCGCTCGCCGGTACGCGAACCGGGAGCTAACCCAAAAAAAAATTGTTTAAAAAAAGAAGAGTAAGTACAAGGGAAGTAAACAGAGGGTAATGTTAAAAGAAAGACAGCTATAGGGACTAACCCAGAGATGCTGTTTAATAGATTTATTTACCGAAGAAAAGATGGAAGAGGATATAATTGTGAAAAACAAAATAGATAAGGAAGTGAAAGAATCAAGCATTGAAAATGCAATAGGTCTCGCAATAGAAGAGTTTGACCTTTTGGTTTTGCAAATGGATGAGTGGCGTTGCGTGGATGAGTGGCGTTGCGTGGATGAGTGGCGTTGCGTGGATGAGTGGCGTTGCGTGGATGATTGGCGTTGCGTGGATGAGTGGCGTTACGTGGATGAGTGGCGTTGCGTGGATGAGTTGCGTGTGTGAGTGGCGTTGCGTGTGTGAGTGGCGTTGCGTGTGTGAGTGGCGTTGCGTGTATGAGTGGCGTGGCGTGTGTGAGTGGCGTTGCATGTGTGAGTGGCGTTGCGTGTGTGAGTGGCGTTGCTGTGGGGAGGGGGGGAGGAGAAATGCACACGGCGGGCAGGGGAGGGGGCGGAGCGGGGAGAGCGGCATGAGGGTGTGAAGCAGCCAGGGCCTTTGAAGTGAAGCTAAGCTTCACTTCAAAGGTGTGGGAGGAGTGCGGCTGAGGAAACAGACGGCGATTTGGTGATGTGCACGCACATTTTAGGTCAATGCGCTTGCGCATTGACCTAAAAGCCACGGGCACAGCACCAAATCGCCACAGTTAGTTAAACTTTGTTTAAAGCCCTATAGTCAGAAGCCCTATAGAAGCTGTGGAACTAATAGTAGGTGAATGTGATAGAAATGTAACGAAAAGAGTACAACACATTTACCTTATAATTGTCGTTAACTTACTCACTTTTTATTTTTATACTTTCAATCTGTGAAAGAGAGAACAAACATTAGAAAAATATTAAAACATGTATTTAAAAATTAGAAAAGACAAGGGAAAAGATTGAAGGACAAACAGTTTTTCAACAACTTTGACACTTACAGAAGCCTCTGCTTCTCCAGGCCCCCTACATAGTCCTAAAGATATATATTTTAAACTAACAGTATCTTGATGCAGATGAAGTGAGGCCTATCTTGGAACATGGTGCATCTTTTGCACTGCTGCTGTCTCACAACAGTGATGCAATGGCAGCGCAAAAGAGGTGCAAAGCCATCATAAAATTGTCCCTAACATTTTAAATGATTGTTTCAGGATGCCAATAAGATGTGTCCTTTCCAGAGGTTTGTTTGAGGTGAGGCCTACTCAGGGTTCCAAATGAAATTTCGAGTTGTTGAAGAGTACAGAGGAGATCATACATGTGAAGGTCTACCAATGAAGTAACTCATGTCCACTTCATTCTTGAACAAACGCCAGACCTCTTCTGTGTCCGTGGACAGACCTAAACTTCATCTGCACAATGTCATTCGTAAACTTAGGAAACACAGGTGATGGAATTGAAAAACGTGCAATTTCTTTTGCTCATTTCACAATCACATCACTTGTGTTTCCTTTGCTTAGGTATCTCATTCTGCAGATGTACTCCAGCATATGAAACAGTACCCAGAAGTGCAGCACTGCATGCATCAACTTTGACACTTACAGAAGCTTCAGCTTCTGCATGCCCCCTACACAGTGCTAATTATATACATTTTAAACTGATGGTATCTTGCTGGAGATGAACTGAGGCCTATCTTGCAACATGGTGCATCTTTTACACAAAAGTGACCCACAGCGGTGCAAAAGAGGCGCACGACAATCATAAATCTGACCCTAACATTTTAAATGATTGTTTCAAGATGCCAATAAGGTGTAACCTATCCACAGATTTGTTTCAGGTAAGTCCTACTCAGGGTTGCAGATGAAATTTAGGTTTGTTGAAGAATACAGAGGAGATATTACATGTGCAGGCCTACCAACGAAGTGAGTCATGTCCACTGCACTCTTGAACAAATGTCAGACCTCCTCTGTCTCCTGGAACAGGCCTAAACCTCATCTACACAATGTGATGTGTAATGTTAGGAAACACAGGTAATATAATTGAAAAACTTGCAATTTTTTTTGCTCATTCTACAATCACATCACCTGTGTTTACATTGCTTCGGTATCTCATTGTGGAAATGTAGTCTATCATATGAAAGACTACGTGGAATGTGAGCACTGTATGCAACAACTTTGACACTTACAGAAGCCTCAGCTTCTCCATGTCTACTACACATTTCTAAATGTATATTATAAGTACAAAAAGTACAGAATTAATTATACATGTTAAATGGTTTATTTTTGCTGTTCTCAGAATGTATCAAATTTCACTAAAATCAGTGACTTGAAGGTATTCATCATGTAACAGCGGGGAAAAAAAAACACAATCAAAATGATTGTGTTTAAAAAACCCATACAACATAAGAAATCAGAATTCAAAACTCCTTAAAATTAACTTACTTTCCATGACGTCGAAGGATGTCCTATGAACAGCTTACGCTCTGTTGTGCTGTTAATATTTTCAGCCCGCCACTTTCTGAAAGAAAACCTCCATCGTTTTGAAAAATATGTTACATACGATAAAAGACTTCTCGCTCTCTACCACACGTTTCCACAAGGCCAAATCATGTAAGAGCCATTTACAACTCTTGGAATTCTTGTAAGTAAATCCCGTCATTTTCTATTTTCGCAACTTTCAGAAAGAAAACGTTTAAGATTACTTTCACAATCCTGGACTACTAATATCTTACCCTTCTTGCTCACTCATGTTCTACATTTCCTATGACACTGATACTGCTTACTATGAAGCAGACTTACTTGCATCAGGTTTATATAGTTGGATTTTTAAAATGACATTATAATCAAAAGTTTGGACCAATAATCTTGACAGCATTGCAGACTTACATTCCCTCTACTCCATGAACCTCTTGAAATTCCTCAGAGCACATCCCGAGATTCTTTCCCTAAAATTTTGGTTTTAAAAACACAAGGTAAGAATTTTTAAGGTCATACGGCAATTTTTTTTTGAAAGTTAAAACAGAATCGTTGCAGAATGACCAGCCGTTTCTAGACTTTAAATAAGTTGTGTAATGTCCTGATGTTGTTGAAGGACCGTCATGATATATAATTGCTGCAGTTACAAAAGTCCTTCCTGATATTGACAACTGCGAAGCAACAAATTTTTTTATTAAGGTTGTCAATTTTGTTCCATCAGGCCTACATCGTTGGAACATTAAAATGACATACTGGCCATATCTTCGTATAAATAATGTTGACATCATTTCAGATTTACATTGGCTACAGTCCATGTTGTGATCAGCTGCTTTTACTAGCTTATTAAAGGACACTGATTTACTGTCTGGCAAAGTTAAATATATAAATCTTTCTGAGTCTACACTAGTAGTACTTGATACCCTACAATTCTCGCAGTCATGCTGCCATTGATAAGAAAGCCCAAACAGGTGATCTACATCTACACCTTCAGCATGCAATACATCAAGCATATACATTAAAAACTCCTGACAATCTTGCTGAATATTTTGAGAGAATTGTGTTTGACCTGAACATCTGTCTAACAGATTTCGAATTTCAGACACACTTTCTATTTTTGTTCTATCAGTGCTACATTTCTCTAACACAGAATTTAACAAACTGCAAAATCTTTGATCCGAATTGACCACAATCTCTTCTTTTACATTTAATAGAGAAAACAAAACATTAACCACTACATTAGCATAGCAGTTGACACCAGAACTGTTTTCAAATTTAAAACCAACAACATCGTCAACAGAATCCATTTTCTTTCTGCTTATAATTTCAGGTTCATCGACTTTTCGTCTTTTTGCTATAACCTCCCTACTATTGGTCACATTTCTTCGTTTCCGGCCTACCACACGTTTCTCAAACAAAGGATATTGAGGCAAATGTGGCGCATACTCTCTTCTTAACCTATTGTATTCCTTAACACAATCTAGATCCGCACAAATGTTTGTGACATCACACTCAATCAAGTACAATCCAGATAAAGTTCTAACTCTTGACAATGCCACATATGCCATACCCTCCTTGAACACAGAACTGCCAATATTCACCAATGCACTGTCTACACTTAAACCTTGCGATTTATGGATTGTCACCGCATATGCCAAGCAAACAGGAAACTGCTTACGGCGCACATATAAGTCTTTTACAAGCAAAAATCTAGCAGAACAACAACCAATTAGCTGTAGTTCCTCAATGCCATCAAATTTAATTTTTAAAAATTCAATTCCATCTCTATTTCTGTATTTCACAAAATCAACAACATTACCCATTGATCAATTTACCAGACCTCTTTCAACATGTAAATTCCTTCTCAAAATGATACGGCAATTTAAGCACACATTCAGAGTCTTTTCAAAACCCGCAGTTTTAGATATAGTCTTCTCTAATGAATCCAATTTAGATTTCAAATTCTCAGACAAAATAATTGTTGATCCCATATGCTCTACTCTGTCAATAGCTTCCAGTTTCACAATCTCTTGGTTTTCTAAATGCAACATTTTGTTGTAGAAGATGGCACATTCTGCAAGAGTTGGCATCAAACATATTCCAGATTTCTTCTCAGTAATTTTCTGAAAAATATTCTCAGGCACAACGTCTTGTTCTGGATATAAATTTGACAGTAATCGTGCATGTAAAGCTTCTTTCCCATGCTCGGTCACTTTTCCAATTCTAACATCTTGTAGAATATTCTTGTAATCTTCATCCTTCGCCTGACGCATATTTTCATGCAGTTCAGCATAATTGAAGTTTAACCATATATTGACGTTGCCAATGCTCCCTAGGCACTTCCTGGTATCTTCATGCGTGAGCATTTTGAACACAGGTTGTCCTTTCACTGGTGTCATCTGCAGAAGATCTCCGAAAACAATGATGTTTTTGCCACCAAATAACACATCATACTCTGTTTTAAGAACTTCTTGCATTCTCAAATGCACAAAGGCTAGCATGACCTTGGAAACCATGCTTACTTCGTCAATGATAAGAAGTTTCATTTTCCTCAAGACTCTTGAAACTTCACAACAAGCATCTCCAGATAACTTGTGGTATTGTAATTTGTTGTCATGCTCCACTGGCAGCATCAGTAGACGATGCAAAGTAATACCTTTAATGTTATGTGCTGCCAGTCCAGTTGGAGCGGTGACAACACAAGACAGCGATGACTCAGTCCTTTCCTGCAAATAACATGAAATTGCTTTAATGAGGAAAATTTTCCAGTTCCCGCTTCTCCACTCACGTACAGTCGGACAGGCTTCAACGACGTACATGAGCACTCTTTCTTCTCATGACTTAATCCATGATCAATTTGCTTGGTAACTTCGTCATATATTTTCCTCTGCTCAACGTTGAGTTGTCTTTCCAAGTCTTCTAAGTTAACCGCATCCTCCTGAGCATGTGCCATGGCTCTTTCCACTTCATTCATAGCAGTGGCAGCTTCATTTTCGATAACAGGTCCTCCTAGTGGATCCTGACTCAATGAAACAGAACTCTGACTGTCCTGAGAACTGTCTCTGGCAATCTCGGCTGCAATCGTTGCTTCCTGCTCGATTTCCAAAGTCAACATTTCTAGATATTTGGGAAAAGCAGGACATTCTATGGTCTCCTTGGCGGCAGTGAAAGAGTCTTCGTAACAGAGGAAATCTCCAAGCAGTTCCTCTTCTGCACGCCAAGGCTTGAAAAGTTGCAAGAGTGCTAAATAGAAAAACTCCTTTTTTTCTGGAGATTCGCCACTCAATTTTTGATGATTTACCAATTGACATTTTCTTTGCTTGACCAGACATCCCTCACTTCCAATTACAGCATACACACCTTTCTCAATATCTTCTTTGATGTTCCTCTTGAATATGTAATTTTGTAGAACCTCATACAGACAAAAATTCTCGAGGTGACTGCTTCGATTTGGATAATATGTATCCAACATGTTGGTCTTCAAAATGTCGGTACTGTTTGGCTCCTTTTCCGCCAAATACTCAATTTCCCGCACAGGTTTCAGAACTCGATTACGCGTTGCAGCAAGACCAAGACTCGCCCAAACGATACTCCTGGATTTGGCATAGAGACTTGCTGAAGACAACCGGTCAGAACATTCGTAAGCTCCGATTTCTCGATGCGACAACATCTTCAGACTGAAACTGTACAACTTCTTGCTGAGGCTCTTTTCATGGGAAATGTCCTCCCACATATCCTTCAATTCTGTCTTTTCTTTTTTGGTGATGTAAGATGTCACATACCGAGCCACAGCCATACAGTTATCAGCCACAAACTGTATATCCATGTTAGCATTCCACATGGACAAAATCACTGGGTTGTAGTCGTTGATGTACTTGGACTCTTCGTTCCTCTTTAAACTGTATGTGTTTTTAGGTGATTTCTTCATCACATTATGTCGCAGCGAAGACATCAAACTGTTTACTCTTCCTTTAGAAATCACCGGTCGTGGAAAGTTGAAACGACATTTGGTGTAGAACTTGTCCTTGTTTCTGAATTTACGACGACAGTACTTTCCACAACGATGGCTTTGGAAACGTAGAACTTGTTCTCTTAGGCTTTTCTTCTCATTTGCGTTTGGAACAGCACACGTAGAATACTGTTCTATGAAACTCATCACTAAGTCATCCGGATCTGTTCCAAATTTAGGTGCATCCTTGATCCAAAGCAGCATATGTATATGAGGAGCACCTCTTGCTTGGTACTCCTTTCACCAGAAGAAATCCAACACCTCTCCAAGAGGTGGATTCTTCTTATTCATGATGAAAGACATCATAGCTTCAAATCTATGATTGAAGTACCTGCATACATTGACTGGATCCAAAGAGCACAGTTCTCCGGGTGTCTTGAATTCGATGTTTTCAATGTTTCCATTTGCCTCTCGTAGAAATTCAAGTAAGTCTTCCCAGCCATACTCGGCACAGCTCAGAGTGAGGAACCATGTCGGAGTTCCTAAGTTCCTCAGCATACATTTTAAATCACCATGACGACGGTACCAGTACTCATTAGTACCACGCTGACACGCCATGAGATTAATTAGGTGAGAATCCAAAATACTGTCTTGGACATTGACTTTATCCATAAAGTCCCTTGCCGAGATGGTTCGCATCTGTATACCACTTTTCAAGATGTGGTTCACTGCATATGACAGTCCAGACAGATCGCTTTTAAACAGGAGATGAAACAAATAGGGAATGCATTGTCGAAACCTAGCATCTTCTGCATACAATCGTAAAGTCCGGTATTCAGAAGCAGGAATTTGATGAGGTCGCTCATCATATCTTCCTCCTTGACCTGTTGGAAATAGCTGTGGGAAACACCGAGCTTCCAAACTTTCCTCCCAAACACTAATGGGACTCCCTTTGGCTTGTTTCATTTGAAACAACTCAATAGCATTCCCCATGACTTCCTTGGAATGCAAAGGATGAACACTATAATGTTCATATATTTCTTCACTTTTAGAGGCTTCTACTTTCTCAATTTTGCCAGAAAACAAATCGCTATCCTCTTCCTCACTTACTTCCTCTTCTGCAACATATACATTCTTATAGTACTTATTATTTTTTTTCAAATACAATGTTGCCTTTTTGACTTTCCTAACATCCACTAAATCTTGCAATATTTTCTTATTCTTTGTCGGAACCCCATTAACTAAGATAACCAGAGGTTCCTCTTCCACTTTTTCTACTCCAATTGTGTTAATGTTTTTGTTCAAATCTAGAGGCAAATAAACAACTCTTCCCTTTAATCCTCTCTGTAAATCTGATGGAGGCAATTTCCCTGTCTTTGGTTCCATTCTTACAATAGCCTGAAAGGGATGGATACTTTGAATCAAAATAGATTCATAAGTATTTAAATCCTTCAATTCAGAAGGAATCTCAACCAATTCCAGATTATTATGAACCGCTCTAGCAGGCATCTGGTTTTGGTTTAATTTGTTACAACAATAAGTACACACACGTTGATCCGATCCCAAATCAAAAAAATTTCTACCATCAAGTATGTTGCGAAATTCTTCCATTCACTATTATTTTCCCTTTCACTTTTTGCATATAAATCCACTAACTTAGTCTGATTCTTATAATAAGTGCGTCGACAACACACACAAGTGAAATTAGGCCTCTCACTTGATTTCACCTGAAACGTGGCAATTTCCTTCTGAAAATTATCTGTACTGGAAACCTGTACACTATCTTCCACATTACCCTCTTCTTCTGGGTCAATTTCAACATTCTCCACTTTACTTCCAAAGTAACAAAACTCAATTTCTTCACAAATATTCTTCACATCTATTTCAGAACAATGCAAAAGAGCAGCACATAATTGTTTAAGCATAATTGCTGGACTCTTAGCATAATACAACATTCTAACTAATTTCCTCACTTTATTATGATGACCTGCTAGCATCCTGAAATGATGAAAAACACTCTGGCATACTCTCCTGGAAAGACAAGCCAGTGAATGACCATGCAAATCTGTCACTTCTCTCACTCTGCAAGGATTTAATTCTTGCAACAACTTAATTTTCTGCTTCAAACTTTTCTTATTAAATGTCCGTACAAAATCACAAAGCAAATTGATGGAATCCTGTCGCACACTGCAAATACTACTACACTTCCAGGTGTACACAGGACCCTTAGGACGTCTTCCTAAAACCTCATTACCTAACACCTCTTCTGTCTCTGTTGTCACAAGTTTTTCTTTTTCAACTGGACAACCATCTTTCACTTCATAAGCTCGACCACTGGTGTCAACTGCATGCACCAAATCATTATCCTGGAAATAACTCTCCTCATTAAAAAAGGCCTCAGAACTTGAACTATGCATCCATTCTCCGGAAAAAACTTCACAAAAATTACTACGATTAACTATTCTCTTCCATCTACTATTTCTTTTGAAATCATAAATTGCCTTGTTTACCTTCCTAATTCTGTTGATTATCAAAATAAATAACTTTCGTTTAATTTCAAATGCCTGATCAATAACTTTCTCAACTTTTTTTTTTCTCTTATAAAAAACCACTTTCTGTTGACCTTTCCTAATATTTTTTAACAAATTGCCAATTATCCTGTTGCGGAACATTCGTTTACGAATGTCCCTAAACTGTTGTTTCCTTCTACTATCATGCACAGAGTTATCTCTTGCTCTAGCAGTAACATTTTTGATTGGCCTTTCCATTTAAATTGATTCTCTTTTTTTGGACTGAAACATTTTCTGTAGTAATACTTTTTTTACTGCAAATATTTCTTATGAATGATTTCGTGATCTTACCCGGTGCTTTCTTGGTGACTTGACAAGTTTTTTTTGTAGAGGACTGCTGCAGTAATTGATGGACCTGCTGTCTTTGACGTTTTGTAGCCTTTCTAATTCGATTCTTAGTTGGCATTTTCAAATTTTGAAATGATCTGCAGTTGAATCTGTGGTAAAATATAATAAAAAATGTTATTAACTACTATTACCAAACAGTAAATCAATAACAGTCATCAAAAACTTAACACCCTACTTGTTATTTTAACATAGAACAATTTTTAGTGCATTGGCAAATTTAGAAATGACAAATAGTAGCAAAGAAATTGAATGCTTCTACATTTTACCTGTATTGTTTTATATGTGAATCTGAACTAATTTTATGAGCATATTTGATTATTTTAATAAAGACACTACACACAAACTATTTTTGAACTTTTGTTTAATTTTAAATGAAACGGTTTAAATTTTTACTACATAGGCTCAAGCAGATCAGCTTCCCACCCTAAGTCATACAATTCTGACAAATCGGCATTCTCATCATATTCTTCATCATCCTCAGGATTTAAATGATCTAAGGGATCTACTTCCACTGATGTTTCAATGACAAGTTCAACGATAAGATCGAGATCAACTGATTGCTCATTATCACTTATGCTTGATGTTGTCATTATCTTTAAAAAAAGAGAACAACAATGAGATGTTGCAGACTAAGACACAAATCTCAGAGACTATAATAGTAAAATTGTTTAACAAGAGTATCATTTTGCAGCTATTATTTAGCCATGTCCAGCGATGCTGAAGAAGTGAGGCCTATGTCCAAGTCTTCAGTAAACAGGACTCATCTCTTCTTAACCTTGGATAAGCCTCACCGACTCTGTGTCCCCTGCACATACTTAAATGTAAAGGGGCAGTTTTATGTTAACTGGCACATCCCCAGGGATGCACCAGTTAACGTGAACCACTGCTCTGCTACCCATGGTGTGCCGCATTTACAATGTGGAGCACCATTGAGTAAAAACAGCACAGATGCGTCACGCATCGGTGCCGCAAAAGCAACACATTGCACGAGTCACGTCGTAAACACGACATGTCTACTGCAATGCACAGGAGGAAGCCACACATTGCATGGTGCTTCACTCCTTATGCCTGTTTCAAACAGCCATAAGGATTTGATTCAGGAATGCTATAAAGCTGACTCAGTGAAATCTTCTAAATTTCACTGTGTTAGTTTTACAGGGCTTTCATGCAAATGAATACCCACCCTGCAACAAAACACCTATATGAAACCTGACGCAGGTTTCATGTGGCACGGGACTTTACAGCATGACACATCTGCCTAGATGCATCAAGTTGTAAATATGTCGCCACATAGCAAATCTTTTGCACCGCCGCTGCAGAGTACAGAGGAGATAATACATGTGAAGGCCTACCAATGAAGTAAGTCATGTCCACTTCACTCTTGAACAAAGGCCAGACCTCTTTTGTGTCCGTGGACAGACCTAAACTTCATCTGCACAATGTCATTCGTAAACTTAGGAAACACTGGTGATGTAATTGAAAAATGTGAAGTTTCTTTTCCTCATTTCACAATCACATCACCTGTGTTTCCTTTGCTTAGGTATCTGATAGTGCAGAGGGAGTCTAGCATATCAAAGAGTACACAAAAGTTGAGCAGTGTATACAACAATTTTGACATTTACAGAAGACTCAGCTTCTTATCTTGTTGGAGATGAAGTGAGGCCTGTCTTGCATCATGGTGCATCTTTTGCATCACTGCTGCATCGGTTTCATGTGGCACAGGTTTTTTACAGCATGACACATCTGCCTAGATGCATCAATTTGTAATTTTGTCGCCTCATAGCAAATCTTTTGCACCGCCACTGCGTCACAAAACTGACGCACAGTGGCGCAAAAGAGGCATACACCTATCATAAATCTGTCCCTAACATTTTAAATGATTAATTCAGGATGATGATAAGGTGTGACCTCTCCAGAGGTTTGTTTGAGGTGAGGCCTACTCACGGTTGCAGATGAGATTTACACTTGTTGAAGAATACAGAGGAGATAATACATGTGAAGGCCTACCAATGAAGTAAGTCATGTCCACTTCACTCTTGAACAAAGGCCAGACCTCTTTTGTGTCCCTGGACAGACCTAAACTTCATCTGCACAATGTTATTCGTAAACTTAGGAAACACAGGTGATGTAATTGAAAAATGTGGAGTTTCTTTTCCTCATTTCACAATCACATCACCTGTGTTTCCTCAGTGACTTAAAATGCCCTAAGACACATGAAAGTGTTTTTTAAAGCCTTTGCACCATTTTTGGATCACTTTTAACATGGCTATGTAAGTCAAATAATCAAAATCTAAATTTGCCAAGCACAGATGGAAGCATATTTACAAGGAACTTGCACCACGGGGAAAGGTCTTAAATTAAAATGGGAAAAATAACATCAGAGACACTCAAATGCCTTATAAATATGCCCCAAACAACCTATGAAGCTCTAGCAGTACATATCCAGAAATGTAATTGATTTCAAAAAACGTTTTTAAACACAACATATAAATCAATTGTATACCTACATTCAAGAAGAAATGACTTAAAATGTCCTTAAGACACATGAAAGCGTTTTTTGATTGCCCTTGCACCATTTTTGGGTCACTTTTAACATGGCTATGTAACTCAAAGAATCAAAATCTAAATTTGCCAAGCACAGGTGGGAGCATATTTACAAGGAACAAGCCCCACGGAGAAAGCTCTTAAATTAAAATGGGAAAAATAACATCAGAGACACTCAAATGCCTTATAAAGAAGCAGACACCATTATTTCCTTGTGATAAATTTTAAAAGCATTCCTTTTCCTCAAAAACGATTTTCAAGTCATAATTTGAAAACACTGCACAGCTCCTATGTACAAAAACACCCTGTCAGTACTAATACTTCACATTATCTCCAATTACAATTTCTCAAAGAAACAAAATCTATTTGTAAAACACTTGAGACAAAGCAACATTTTAAAAACAGATAATACATGTGAAGGCCTACCAATGAAGTAAGTCATGTCCACTTCACTCTTGAACAAAGGCCAGACCTCTTTTGTGTCCGTGGACAGACCTAAACTTCATCTGCACAATGTTATTCGTAAACTTAGGAAACACAGGTGATGTAATTGAAAAATGTGGAGTTTCTTTTCCTCATTTCACAATCACATCACCTGTGTTTCCTCAGTGACTTAAAATGCTCTAAGACACATGAAAGTGTTTTTTTAAAGCCTTTGCACCATTTTTGGATCACTTTTAACATGGCTATGTAAGTCAAATAATCAAAATCTAAATTTGCCAAGCACAGATGGAAGCATATTTACAAGGAACTTGCACCACGGGGAAAGGTATTAAATTAAAATGTGAAAAATAACATCAGAGACACTCAAATGCCTTATAAATATGCCCCAAACAACCTATGAAGCTCTAGCAGTACATATCCAGAAATGTAATTGATTTCAAAAAACGTTTTTAAACACAACATATAAATCAATTGTATACCTACATTCAAGAGGAAATGACTTAAAATGTCCTTAAGACACATGAAAGCGTTTTTTGATTGCCCTTGCACCATTTTTGGGTCACTTTTAACATGTCTATGTAACTCACAGAATCAAAATCTAAATTTGCCAAGCACAGGTGGGAGCATATTTACAAGGAACAAGCCCCACGGAGAATGCTCCTAAATTAAAATGGGAAAAATAACATCAGAGACACTCAAATGCCTTATAAAGAAGCATACACCATTATTTCCTTGTGATAAATTTTAAAAGCATTCCTTTTCCTCAAAAACGATTTTCAAGTAATAATTTGAAAACACTGCACAGCTCCTATGTACAAAAACATCCTATCAGTACTAATACTTCACGTTATCTCCAATTACAATTTCTCAAAGAAACAAAATCTATTTGTAAAACACTTGAGACAAAGCAACATTTTAAAAACACAACTTTCTTCATAATTTTCTCCTTAAAGCATACTATTCTCTATCTAAATTAAAGAAATCTTTTCTCACCTTAGCAAATACTTTATGAGTTTCAAAACAGTCTCAGAAATACACCAAATTGTCTTCAGCAGAACAAAGGGTATGCACTCCAGAGACTGCAGCTATAGAAAGCACAGAAATGCTGACATTCATCACACATATCTCTCATGTCAGCCAATCAAAACTCTTCCCTCACTTTTTTCAAATCAAAACCCTTCCCCCCTCTGCCTTTTTTGCATAGCAACCACCTCCTGAAAGACCTCTGATGTTTGCAAGTTCACACAACAATGTTTCAATTGAACTCTGAACTCTCAGTGCACCTGCGTATCCAGTGCAATCTTTCATTAAATGATTTTTTCTTGACCATTCAAATTACATCTTTCAAAGAACACATCCATGCACCCTAATTTTTTGTTTTCAGATATGGAAATCCACCAATCACTGCTAGTGAATCATTAGCACTGAAACTCCACAGTTTTTTTTCTTTACAAACTCCTACTGTTTCAACTGCCATTTCATAACCATACTTCATCTGACTACAGCAGAACCTTCTCTCACCATGTTTTCTGTCTGGATTGTTGGACATAGTTACATCTACTGGGCTCAAAGGTATGCTGAGAACAGAAGTTTACCTAACCTCAATTTACAAGATGTGGAAATTAAGTGGTTTGGCCACAGCGGATTAAAATGTCACCAATTGATGCCATTGGTGAAAACCTTTATGCATTTGCCAAAACCTGACCTGTTAATTGTGCACTGTGGAGGTAATGATTTGGGCACTTTGACTGGGGTAGGTCTGGAAATGCTTTTAAAGGACACCTTTGAGCAATTAATGGCACTTTTTCCTCAAACTGCCTTGGTATATTCAAATATATGCCAAAGACAGAGATGGAGGTGGTCGAACCAATTTTGTCCACAAATTGAGAAGTCGAGGAAGCATGTAAACAAATCTGTTTCAGCTTACATGAGAGACCATGGAATGGGCTCCATGTACAACAATAACTTGTGTTACTGCATGCAAGATATCTACAGAGGAGATGAAGTTCACTTCTCAGATGAGGGCAACAGAATTTTCATTTTGAATTTAAGACTGTGCATTGGTACCTACTTATAAGTACCTAAATGTACCATAAACCCAAAAGCTCTTCTCAGAGCTACCCTACATCTGATCACTCACAATTATTATTTTACTCTAACTTTTTTCACTAATTTTCAACAAAGAACGCTCCCCGGAGCGCTACCCGGTACGCGAACCGGAAGCTAACCGCGCGAAATTTCTAAAAATAAAAAAAAATTCCCGCACATATGGGCCTCCTCAGCCACCCTCAGAAAACCTAGGGGGTCAAGATACGTCTACCGTGCCCCCTTCTACCCATTCTGAACATTATTTGCCCTCCATCTTGTATCTTAATTCGACTGAAATACAAAATGGTGGACTCCTGTAACGCTGCTGGTTCGCGTACCGGGGCGCTCCCCAGGAAGCGCTCCATTAAAAAAGGTGGGAAAGTAATTTACAGAAAAACGACTGGAAACACTTTCACCAAATATAGATTAGCTCATACTACATACCAATCCCTACCATTTTCATAAATTTGTTTGGAATTCCATTTAGCCATTTAGTCTGTGGACCTCTCTAAATACCTTGAGGTAAATTACTTCACAAAACACATCTGAAGTGTTGGAATTGACAACCAATGAAAATGTTACTTTCATTTTCAATTTTTTTTTACCTGACATTTGATTGGTTATGTACCTGAATATATATAAAGGAAGAGAAGGAAACACAGCCATTTTGACTACTACTTCCTGGTGTACATTTCAATAGGATTTTCACTAATAACTTCAACTTCTTTTTAAAGGTAAGATGTTATTTTATACATTTGAAAGGAGAACTATGTTATGCACTTTAAATTAATTTGGGAAAACATTTTCAGATAGTTATATACTGTCCCTCTGTAACAGTTACACATTGAGAAAGGCTTGTTTATTATAATTATGGATTGATTTAGGTTTCTATGATATAATTATGAATTTACTTAGGCTTCTTCACAGGCACTTTTTAATAGTACTACTTCACGCCTGAAACCATACAGTGCCCAAAGATAACTTCTCTGTTGTAAACTCACAAGTACCTCTCTGAACTTAAACCCAACAGTGCCCTATCTCTACTGATATATTTTTTTTTAATGCATTTTACAGCAAGAAAATGGAAGCTCAACAGAATGAATATAAAATTTCATTTCAAATTAAGATTGAAAACAATCCTAACGAAGAAAAATAAGAAACAGACTTTTTGGATGACACTGTTGACGAAGAATTAATTAAATGTGTTGAAGAATGTGAATCATGGAATGAAAATGACGACATACCAGATGAATTAATGTTACAAATTCTTTTAGATTTTGAAAAATCAGAACAATAAATTTAAATTTTATAAGTTAAAATTGTTTGAGACATTATTCTTTTTTATTTGAAAATGCTGAAAAAGTACCCAAAAGATATATTATTAAATGAGACTTAAAATATACTGTGCAACTTTTTTGTGTTAGATAGTAAATAAAAAAAAAATCAACAAAACAAACAATCAATTAACATACAATATTTGAAAAGTCTATCATTCTTTTTTCCTCATAGTACGCTCCCCGTGCCGCTTCCCGGTTCGCGAACCGGGAGCTTCCCACGCAAACAAAAAATTTTTTTTATTTTTTTTTACCCCGCGGGGCCCTTTTAAAACCTCCACATCAACCCTAGGGGGTCAGGGAGGATCTACTATGCCCCCTTATGGTCATTTCCCCCTTTGTTTTGGCCTCCTCTTGTCTCTCGATCCTACCGAGAGACAAGATGGCGGCCGCTCCGGACTGTTTAGAATGTTGACAGACACCGGAGAGCCAATCAGCTTCGCTTCGCGAAGTTCCGTTACGCGTCAAGTACGCGAACCGGAGCGCTGCCCGGAGCGCTGCTACAGATATATATCTTTTTTTGAACGTTAATTTCTCAAAATCCACTGGAGCACATATATTGAGACCTAGCAAAGGCACATCGGGCTAACAGTCCCTACAATTTTGCCAAGTTTCGTGCAAATCCATTCAGCCGTTCGGGCTAAAAGTGAGGCCAACCGCCCTATGGAAATTAACATGGGAAAACGCGTTTTGGGACCCCCTTTTTTCTCGGCCCCCCTTTGACGAACCCCCCCAAATTTTATGGGGCTGCTCAGAAACAAAATGTTTAATTTTCCTGAAAATTTTAGCCAATTCAAAATATATATATATATTACCTACTGGCGGTCGCCAGTAGGTATATATAGTTAGGATTTTTTCTCTATGGGATTTTTGAAAATTCTATGTCTAATAACTTTGGCGTTTGAGGACGGAATTGGCTGAAATTTTCAGGAAAATGGAACATTTCGTTTCTGAGCAGCCCCTGACAATTTGGGGGGGTTTCATCAAGGGGGGGCCGAGAAAAAAGGGGGGTCCCAAAACGCATTTTTCCCATGTTAATTTCCATAGGGCGGTTGGCCTCACTTTTAGCTCGAACGGCTGAATGGATTTGCACGAAACTTGGCAAAATTGTAGGGACTGTTAGCCTGATGTGCCTTTGCTAGGTCTCAATATATGTGCTCCAGTGGATTTTGAGTAATTTAGGTTCAAAAAAATATATATATCTGGGCGGAGCCTAACCACACATCTGATCTGATTGGCTGTCAGCACTTCATCCAAGAAGTGTTGGCAGCCATCTTGGGACCAATATACATGATAGCACCTCATTAAAAAGCATTGTAGTTAATAGAGGGGTTTAGGACTTTAGTTACATTATAAATCATTTGTTGATGGTACCATACTCGTTTTAGGAATTGTGGTGGGTTCTAAGGTGATTTTACCATGTGAAAAAACCTCCTGCTGTGATATCATGAATATTGTTTGAAAGAAAACTAATATCTCATGATTTTCCCACAGTGGTTTGGAAGGGGATCTATAAGCTAAACTGAAAGCATATTTTCTGTAAATTCACATTATCTTTCTCAGTCATGTGAAAATGAAGTCTGACATTCTCAGTAAAACATGTACATCCAACAAGGACAGAGACTGTCAGTTGATTCCTTTGTGTTCTACTGCAGCCTCCTAGAGTGTTCTAAAGAACAACTAGAGCGCTAACAGTCCTACTTATTACAAAGGTATGGCACACCTGAAGCCATCTTGATTGGAATAAAGTGGTAACTCTTAAAACATTTAATTTAAAAAGAAACAACATGAAGGGGTATATTTTGCCATAGAAAGTATGATTAGTGCTGCAGAATGAAAAATTAGGGCACATTTTGAGTGACTTCTCAAATCCTTTTCTATTTCATTAAAACATTCTGACATGCAGTCTCCCAAAATGGCCACCAGAGACAAAAGAGCCCAAATGTAGCCCAAATATCACCCAGATGTAGCCCAAGTATAGCCCAATGACAGAATGTCCCAGAGTGTTCTAAAGAACAACTAGAGCGCTAACAGTCCTACTTATTACAAAGGTATGGCACACCTGAAGCCATCTTGATTGGAATAAAGTGGTAACTCTTAAAACATTTAATTTAAAAAGAAACAACATGAGGGGGTATATTTTGCCATAGAAAGTATGATTAGTGCTGCAGAATGAAAAATTAGGGCACATTTTGAGTGACTTCTCAAATCCTTTTCTATTTCATTAAAACATTCTGACATGCAGTCTCCCAAAATGGCCACCAGAGACAAAAGAGCCCAAATGTAGCCCAAATATCACCCAGATGTAGCCCAAGTATAGCCCAATGACAGAATGTCCCAGAGTGTTCTAAAGAACAACTAGAGCGCTAACAGTCCTACTTATTACAAAGGTATAGCATACCTGGAGCCATCGTGATGGGAATAAAGTGGTAACTCTTAAGACATTTAATTTAAAAAGGAACAAAATGAGGGGGTATATTATGCAATAGAAGGTATTATTAGTGCTGTAGAAAGAAAAATTAGGGCACATTTTGAGTGACTTTTCAAATCCTCTTCTATTTCATTAAAAAATTCTGACATGCAGTCTCCCAAAATGGCCACCAGAGACAAAAGAGCCCAAATGTAGCCCAAATATCACCCAGATGTAGCCCAAGTATAGCCCAATGACAGAATGTCCCAGAGTGTTCTAAAGAACAACTAGAGCGCTAACAGTCCTACTTATTACAAAGGTATGGCACACCTGAAGCCATCTTGATTGGAATAAAGTGGTAACTCTTAAAACATTTAATTTAAAAAGGAACAAAATGAGGGGGTATATTTTGCCATATGAATTATGATTAGTGCTGCAGAAAGAAAAATTAGGGCACATTTTGAGTGACTTCTCAAACCCTCTTCAATTTCATTAAAAAATTCTGACATAGTCTCGCAAGATGGCCACCAGAGACAAAAGAGCCTAAATGTAGCCCAAATATCACCCAGATGTACCCCAAGTATAGCCCAATGACAGAATGTCCCAGAGTGTTCTAAAGAACAACTAGAGCGCTAACAGTCTTACTTATGACAAAAGTATGGCACACCAGAAGCCATCTTGATTGGAATGAAGTGGTAAGTCTGAAAACACTCAATTTAAAAAGGAACAACATGAGGGGGTTAATTTTGCCATAGAAAGTATGATTAGTGCTTCAGAAAGAAAAATTAGGGATCATTTTGAGTGACTTCTCAAATCCTCTTCTATTTCATTAAAAAAATTCTGACATGCAGACTGAAACATGCACTTTGAATACCAGCAGCAGACGTCCCTGGTGAGCAGTAGCTTTACTACAGTGATCTAATGTGCAACTAGAGTGCTAACATTCAGAATTTATGGCAAATGTGTGACACATCTGAATGCCTTCTTGATGGAACCAAAGTAAACAAGCATTGAAAATGCAATAGATCTCGCCCTCATTTAAGTTAAAGCCATTCTGTTTGTAATGAGGTGGCTTTTTAGCTTTGCTTTTATTAGTGTTTTTTCAACTTTCATGTAAATAACGCACCGTTTTCACCAAATCGACTTTGCCCAAGCACACCCTTCCCTTCGGCCAACAAATCCCAAAAATTCGGCACACCTGCCGATCCACTCTCCCTACAGCTCACCCAAGCCCGGTCCCTCTAGCGCAACTGGAACACCCCAAATTCACCTTCTCCATGCGCACCAAAAACTCCCATTGAATAACATGACAATTCGCTACTCCGCACAAAAATTGCTCTTTAAAGCACTTCCACTGCTCCGATCCGCTTCAAACTTGGCTGGACACTAGTTCCAGCGATTCCCTAACATCTCACCAAAAATCAGCCCAATCCATCCACTGGAACGGGGACGAATTTCAACCCGAATATGCGCCCCCCGCAAACACAAAAAAAAGCCATAAAACGGCCAAATCTCGACCAAAAACCGCCAAAATCCCTCAAAACCTTGCCAACACCAATACGCACGAAACTGAGCCGGCCCCTCAGCCCTAGACTCCGGGAACCCTACTTAATTGACCCAAAAGCCCTAAAAAGCAACATAATACACACGAAAACGCCCTAACAACCCTAAAATGCATATAAGTATATGTATGCATGCATTTATGTTTGTATTTATATGTAGATATACAGATGATATATGTTTATATATGTATGTATATATATATATTCACTGAAAAAACCATAGGCTATAGACCATATATAGTTAGGAATTAGCATTTACAAAACCTTGAAAATTCACTGAAAAAACCGTAGGTTATAGACCATATATAGTTAGGAATTAGCATTTACAAAACCTTGAAAATTCACTGAAAAAACCATAGGTTATAGACCATATATAGTTAGGAATTCGCATTTACAAAACCTTATTTTACTCACACAAAACCATTGAAATTCCATATATAGTTAGTTGCACTAACTATATATCGCGCACCCGCAATCCACTGCTGATGATGTCACATATTACATCATTCATGACATGGTCAGTGACATCACTGATGACATCACTGATGACATCTCAAATGACATCACTGATGACAACATCCAGTGACTGTATGTTTCTGTAAAGTTAAAATATGTCTTACATATTGAAGAATGAGTGGATGTATAAGTGTCTGGATGAAGGATTTAGTAGGTGCATGACTGACTGTATGAGTGAGTGATTAAATGTGTCTCACTGAGTGCATGGGTTAGTGACTAAACTGTCTTAATTTGTGCATCATTATGTCTGTTGTTCTGTAAACTGTTGCATGTGTTGATAAGTAGCTATATGAGTAACTATATGGGTTATTTATTGGTTGCCCAAGTATTTGTATGGGATACTGAGTGTGTGTGTGGGTGGCTGGGAGGTGTATGACTCTGTACATAGATGTGTGAGCAGTTGATTCACTAGATGTATGGTTTCAAAAGTGCATGTGGAAACAGCTGTATGGGCGGTTGACTGTGTGCATGAGTGTATTAGTGAGTGAATGGATATCTCAGTGCTACATGTCAAAGTAAGTACATATGTAAAACACAGTACATGTGAGAGTTGACATATATAAATAACTGTGCATAAGAGCCAGTGAATGTGTGAGTGGCTGTATGGATCATTGTGAACTTGTATCAGGGATTGTATAAGAGAGTTAATATGTGTTAGTATATGTTTGAATAAGTAAAGTTTGTATAACTGTATAGTTGAGGAAATGGAGGTGTGATTGATTCTTTGATTGACTGACTAGGTGTGTGAGTAACTCCATGGATGAGTGTCTGTGAGTGTCTGTTTACACTGATTGTATCTAAGGTTATATTAGAGTCTGAAGAGGTTCATCCTATTATCACATGAATGATATCATCAGTGATGTGATCAGTAATGTCAAATGAGATGTCATCAGTGATGTCATCAGTGATGTCATTTGAGATGTCATCAGTGATGTCATTTGAGATGTCATCAGTGATGTCATCAGTGATGTCACTGACCATGTCATGAATGATGTAATATGTGACATCATCAGCAGTGGATTGCGGGTGCGCGATATATAGTTAGTGCAACTAACTATATATGAGATTTCAATGGTTTTGTGTGAGTAAAATAAGGTTTTGTAAATGCGAATTCCTAACTATATATGGTCTATAACCTATGGTTTTTTCAGTGAATATATATATATATATATATATATATATATATATATATATATATATATATATATATATCGCCACACGCTCCCTAACTGTAGCGTTCGGAAAGAAACGGCAAGCACTCCGATGTCGTGATCTTTAGATTAATTTATTTCCAAACCCCCCAGCACCCCCAACAGACGCGTTTCGCTCAAGGCTTCGTCAGTGTCATTAGTGTACAAACAAATTTGCCATTTTAAACTATCCGCCCTTCTAGTTCATAGACATAGATGATGGTACAAAATTCATTTTGTGGCGGCCATCTTGTAGTATGTTTATACAAGGCATTTTATACTGTTCAAAGATGGCGACAAGTAAAGTGATTAGTGCAAAAATTCAAAACAACGTTTGACATTAACAAAAATTATCGTGACTAGCACATATTTACACTTTTTACATATTCGATACCCAGTGTTGCCATTTACAAAATTCCAGTTATTCTTTGTATTATGTAGGGGTGTATCCCCAGTTCCATATTGTAATTCATGTGTGCAAATCAGTTCTATACAGATGGTATGTTGTTGAACCCAATGCCAACTATATACATTTCTACAATATATACATGCATAGAGCTGGGCCAGTTATTGCTAGACAAATTATTTTTGATTAAGCCCTGTATGGGCTGGTGATCTACCACACATAGATGTCATAATTCACTGGTATCTCTAATGCTATTATTATCAAATCAGCATGGCATTAAAGGGAGCGAAAGACATATTTACAAGGCTACAGTATTTTTATATTCTCATTTGGTCAAGGAGTTTTGTCATGGTGTTCTAACAGATTGTAAATGTTAGTTTTTCAGAACCGGAGATTTTCAAAGGTGTACCCACATTTCTGCATCATTGTTGAGACCCCACGGTGTCATCGTTTTGAGGTCCAAGATATATCTCGATTCCAAAACACGGAGGGCTTTTTTCCTATTCCCCCTCGTTCTGATTTGGGAACCTGATCTATGCAGTAGTAAATGAGTAAATCTCTATTGCTTTGATGTTGTTCTGCAAAATGACGGGCTATCGGATAGGTCTTATCATTGTTCACGATAGCCCTCATGTGTTCTAGGATTCTCATTTTCATTGGTTTGATGGTACTTCCTATGCATCGTTTTTGACACGGGCAGACCAAACAGTAAACTGTGTATTCTGAATTACAATTCAGATGTTTAGTGATCTTTCTGTTGGGTCTTTTCTCACCCGTTCTACATGGATACTCCTTGATCTTCTTACTGTATTTACATGCCTTACAGCGTAGGCAAGGAAAAAAGCCAACAATTTTGTTGGTAGTCTGATTTGCTTTTTCAGGGGAGTAATGGCTGTTGACTAGATGGTCCGAAAGTGACTGGCATCTCCTATATGTTACCATAGGTCTATCTGGTAAAAATGTCTTTAAGATATTATCAGTGTGTAATATGTGCCAGTTTTTCTTAAAAGTCTGGACCAGTTCCCCAGATTTACTGTTAAATGTAGTTATCATTCTGACCAGATCATTATCTTTCCTTGACTCCTTAACCACCAGGAGATCCCTCCTGTCAATGGTCTCTGCTTTAGCGTTTGCTTGTTCTAAGATGTTACGGGAATATCCCCTCGCTTGGAACCTATTGCTGGCTTCCTCCTGAGCCTTTTTGAAATCATTTGTCCCCGAGCAGTTTCTTTTGAGTCTAAGGTATTCACCGTAAGGTACGTTCCTAACCAGACTCCTAGGATGATGACTGGCCGCATGTAATACGGCATTTCCAGCCGTCGACTTCCTATAGAGTCTGGTGTGGAGATGATCATTTTCCACAAAAACCTCTAGGTCAAGGTAACATACACTGTTGTCACTTATTGTGCAGGTGAACTGTAGATTCAAGTCATTATTGTTCAGGGTTGAGACGTACTCCTCAGCCGAGGCCCTGTCTCCCCTCCAAACAATAAACAGATCATCAATGTATCTGGTCCACATCAATATTCTTTCACTCCACTTTTCATTACTGCCTCCCCATGCCTCATGCTTCTCCCACCAGCCCACGAATAAATTTGAGTAGCTGGGGGAGAAGCACGAGCCCATTGAGGTCCCCCTGATCTGCTTATACAGTTGGCCTGCAAACAGGAAATAGTTGTTAAACAAACAAAATCTCATCATGCACAGAAGCATGCCACTATGTGCTCGGTATTTCGCTTGTTTTTTCTCCAAAAACCACTTTGTAGCACACAGTCCTTGTTCATGATCTATGCATGTGTACAAATTAATGACATTCAAAGTTATTAATAGCATGTCTTTTTCCCAGGAGACATTGTCCATGATGCAAAGAAAGTCTTGCGTGTCTCTTACATAAGAGGGCAAATCCTTAACGATGGGTGCTAAAAATATGTCTATGAAGCGTGACGTATTTTCTAAAAGGCTGCCAATTACCGGGACAATCGGCCTCCTTGGTGGTCTTTTGGCATTTTTATGGATTTTAGGCAGTTGGTAAAATGTGGGCAGCATCGGGGAATCACAGTGTAGGTAAGCAAATTCTTCAGGGCTGATCATACCCTCTTCCTTCCATTGATTTAAAAGGTTTTCATAGGCAATGGTGCTTTTTACATATTCCTCTCTTTTTGCTGTCACATAGCAATCGTTATCTCTTAATTGTCTATGTGCCTCCTGTTCGTAGTGTTCCTTACTAAAAATGACGATATTTCCGCCCTTATCTGAGGGCTTAATCTCAATTTTCCTGTCCTCTCGTAAGGATTTGATTGCTGCCCATTCCCTCCTTGTGATGTTGGAAGATTTTATATCCATTTTCTTATTTGCCATCTTTTCCAGATCTGCCGTGACCGCTTCATTAAACACATCGATTGCATCATGGGGTGTGTTCGGTAGTTTTCTTGACTTATTCTTTAGGTTGCTTGGATCTCTGGCTTGTTAAGGAAAAAGTTCGGTTTGTGTCCTTATCTCCTGTTCTTGGTTTTGTAAATCTTGTGTTGATGTTAACAAGACCTCCAAGAGATTATCTTCATTTGCTCCAACTGTTCTATCTGACATGTCTGAGCTTATTGTGTCCCTCGCTTTCTTAGGGATTTGCAGGAAGATTTTCTTGAACTTTAATTTCCTTATGTATTTGAACAAGTCAATGTTGGCGTCCACTAGATTGAACTCGCTTGTTGGGCAGAAGCTTAAACCTTTTTTCAGTACATTGGTCTCATCCATAGTCAAAATCCTTTTGGACAGGTTAATGACGTTGTTGTCTTCTTTGGTAATTACTTTCTCCTGCGGTTGGAAGCACTTCGTGTGACCAACGGGGTGGTGGTGTTTTGCGAACCTCCCCTTGTGCCTCCTCCCCCGCCTCGTCCTCCTCTTTGATTTTGTTGGGGCGGATGGCTCCTTAGTTGTGGTCTCTGGCGGGTTTCCTTCATTACCTGGTACTCGTAAAAAAAAAGGTTTCCCTGTCTCGTTCTCCTTTGTCCCCGGGGCTGTATTCTTTTCCCCGTCTGAAGTTTCCACTTCGGATTCCTCAGTGTCTATGCCTGTTGTTTGTGCGGTACCTTGGGCCAATCTTTTGCATGTGGCGTCAAATTTCCGTGCAAACGTTAGAATCCTACCAGATAGATAATCTTGCTCATCTCTCTAGAATTTAGTTTGCTTCCTTTTGCGTATTCCCATCTCGTAATCCTTAAGTCTTTTGCTCATCGCTGTGCGTAATTCCTCACAGGTTTTGGTATCTTTATCTTTGGCAATTTCCACCTCAAGGTCTGTTATGTCTTTCAAGCATTTATCACGGTCGCTCCACGCATACTTTATGAGCAGTCTGACCATCCCCTTGGAGGACTCCGCTGTGTATTCTGCCCAGTCTTTTAAAAGGGCCGGGTCCGGGTTCTCATAAGAGGGGATTGTGTAGATGCGAAGACCTCGGGGAACTCTGTTGCAGTCTAAGTATCTTTCCAGGGAGGTGGCCTCCGACCATTTCCTCACTTCCCGTTCTTGCAGCCTCTCCAGCTTTTGGAACAGGCTTTTAAGGTTGGTGGTTTCATCAGTCGGTAGGGCAGTGCTGTTAGCTTTCCCTGGTTTGTCTCTCACCGACATAAACATCATATTGGCGGCGGCCTCCCTCTCCCCTGTGAGTTCTCCCATTGTCGCCATGGTAAAATACTGTGCAGTCTTTCTATATTAACAATTCGAGGGGCGGTGGCATCCCACGCTTTTCTTCAGGGAGTTTGGAAACTCGGTTTGACACCATGCGGGACAGAGGATATCAAAAGTTGTCGTTACTCAGGACTTGCTAGAGTAAACAGCCGTCACTCACCGCAGACCTCGGCGACGTTCGTCGGGCACCCACAAGACGTCAGCGTCCTTCGGTCGTCCTCACTCCGTCCGCGGGTAACGGAAGCTCTCCAGTTGCCTTTCCTTTCTTAGTTACGCCAAGGTTCCCATTTGACTCTCCGCTGCTGTTGTTCATCAGTATCCTCACTGACATTAGTAAACAGGCGTGACTCCGTGGGGTCTTATCTCAGAAACAAGTTTATTTTCTTAAGTGTTTAGTTGACGCGTTTCGACGGATACAGACCGTCTTGCTCACAACACAGAATAACATTACGTGAGTACCTTTAAACATGTCAAGTGCTCATTGGCTCATGTGGCGGCTTCTTAGTAGTCATAGCAACCAGTTTTCCACAGTCACGGAAAAGTTACAACCGTTCATTATAATAAAGCGCGCTGTCAATTACATTATTTATCTGCTAATTAAGTGAAAAGCACATTTGTTTTAAGCTACATTTTTACGACAATTATAGTAGCATTGTCACAATCATTTACAATTTCATCTGCCAATTCAGTATTTACAATCATTTGTAGCTGCCACCTTTGAATTCAAGATGGCTCAGCGCGAATTTTGTATCATCATTGCTAAAGTTAATTTAATAAGTATGTACATAATTATTCTTATGTTTAGTTCTGTACATGGATACCTCTTTCAACATAGGGTTTGCACAATTATTACTGCAATATTTTAGTGTTATGTTTTTTGGGGGCTGGCTTAAGGGTCTAGTGCCCGTTTAACCATACTTGCTAATATTTAAGATCCTCCTTATCTTGGGATGTTCTTTAATATGGCCCATGTGGGCTATTAGAAGATTATCCAAATGCAGTGTTAAACCCAACAGAATTAGTTTACTCAATGTACAGTTGCTCTACTAGATATTCTCCATTGTTGCAATGAGTAGTCGGCTTTGACTATATAAAACCAGCAATAAAAAATTGTGAATGTGTTTTGATTCTTATGTGTTACTTGACATAAATCAAATTACGTGTTACTAATTTTTACGTATTCTCTTGCGAAAGAGTGGGTTGGGATTACTCAGAAGTCTCTTTACATTATTTGAGATGGGCTTATTATAGGTGTACACTTAGTGCTTCATCGGCATTCAGTCCCTACGGGGCCTTAGTGTCCAAGAGAATAATATATTGTGACTCAAGTCTCCGGAGGGCTAATTGTCTATTCCCCCCTCTGATGTTTTTCTTCACATGGTCGATAACGAAGTATTTGATATTCTCCGCTTTTCCCCCATGTTTGGAATTGATATTCCTCGCCACTGGATATGAGGGGTCATTATTTTTTATAGCCCTTAGATGTTGTAACACCCTCACGTGGGCAGGATGTATTGTGCTGCCTACGTATCTTTTGTTGCAACTACATTGCAGGACGTAATGGCCCACATTGGCCGGAGCAGACCAGGCGCGAGTACTGTGGAAACGCCGACTGGGGATATCGAATGGGACCCCCACAGGTAACTACCTGAATGTGACTATCTCGCCAGAGTCGATTAGGGATTTCCAAATTGGAACAAGTGACAGTGAATAATATGAACTTTCAAAATATCTAAAGGTATAATTCAGCAAGAAACTTTACAGCTCATTGATACTAATGATGAAGAAATGAAAAATAAGAAACAATAGAGATAATTGAAATATCTGCAGGAAGGCTTTCACAAGGTGTACTCCTTTTGGAAGATATAAGCCCTGAAGAAGTTCCCCTTGAAGGAACGAAACGCGTTGGCTGGCATTTCGATCTGAAAATTAAAAGAATCCTGAACACTTGCTTGCAAATTTTGGACTCAGCGCTCTTTTATTTGGATTATTTTCTTTCAAATATAGACTCTTTCACCGACATATGGTGTAATTTTGACTGTCAAAGTGGTGCATTTCGGAACTTGTTGTAAATTACATTGCAGGACGTAGACTGCAAAGTCTGTCTTGCATGTGTAGTTTGCACGTATTTCCAGTGGTTTCTTCCTGTATGGAACGTCAACTGTAGTGACATTTACTCCATACTGGCATGTCTTGCATTTTGTGCCTTTATAAAAGCCATTCTTCGTTTTCAGCCATGGTGATTCTTTTTTCTTTAAGACTGGGGCATTCTCTACTAGTTCTTCCTTCATGTTTTTAGTTTTTCTAAAAGTGAGTTGGGGGATTTTGTTACAACTTGTCCCTATCACTGGGTCATTTCTGACTATGGGCCAGTGTCTCTAAATGATGTTTCTTAATTGCTTTTGATAGGCATTATACCCTGTGATTAAGCGTGGGGTCCCTGTATTTTGTTTTGACCTTGGAGTATCTGTTTTGGAGGAGAATATTAAATCCTTTCTGTCCTTTAGATCACATTTTTGTTCTGCTGTTTTTAGTATGTGTTCTGAGTAGCCTCTAAGCCGCAATCTTCTAAACAGATTTGTCTTAGAATTTCTGTAGCTTGTGTTTGTGCTGCAGTTTCTCCTCATTCTTAGACACTCGGCGTAGGGGATGCTTTCAATTAAATTTGGGGGATGAAAACTGGAGGCATGCAGGATGGTATTTCCTGAGGTGGGTTGCGATAGGTGTTAGTCTGAATTTTACCTTCTGCCACAGATAATTCCAGATCTAAGAATATTATCTTGTTTTTACTGGTTTCACATGTAAATTTTAGGTTCAGACTATTCTGGTTGAGTTGTTCTGCAAACTCCCTTGCACTTTCCTCACTTCCCTTCCAAATAGTAAAAATGTCATCAATGTAGCGAC
The DNA here is from genome assembly GCF_964263255.1 of Lissotriton vulgaris. Taxonomy (NCBI): domain Eukaryota; kingdom Metazoa; phylum Chordata; class Amphibia; order Caudata; family Salamandridae; genus Lissotriton; species Lissotriton vulgaris. Next base: position 784,799,066 of record NC_141696.1, read on the forward strand.
TATAGTGCGCCACATTTTGTGACATTTCTGCAGTGTGTGTCTTCATGAGTACTTGCTCCTCCCACCAGCCCATATGCAAATTAGCATAGCTGGGGGCGAAGCAAGTACCCATGGCAGTCCCCTGTGTTTGTCTATAGAGCAGTTTGTTAAAGGTAAAGGTGTTATTTTCCAAACACCACTCGGTCATTTGGAGCAGCATCTGCGTGTGTTGGTACAGATGAATGCTTCTGCTACCTAAATAATGCTTGATAGCATTCAAACCCTCCCTATGCCTTATACTTGTATAGAGGCTTTGTACATTCAAAGTCATAAAAACAAAGTCTGGTTCCCATTTTATATCAAAGATCTTTCTCAAAAAATCACCACTGTCTCATGTATAGGATGGTAGAGTTTTTACATAAGGTTGTAGGAAAGAGTCCACAAATCGACTTGTAATTTCAAATAATCCTCCTATGGCGGAAATTATAGGTCTTCCTGGAGGACAAGTTGGATTTTTGTGTACCTTAGGGATGAGGTACAGGTTCGGAGTTACTGGATAGTTATTTTTTAAATATATATATTACCTACTGGCGGTCGCCAGTAGGTATATATAGTTAGGATTTTTTCTCTATGGAACTTTTGAAAATTCTATGTCTAATAACTTTGGCGTTTGTGGACGGAATCGGCTGAAATTTTCAGGAAAATGGCACATTTTGTTTCTGAGCAGCCCCTTAAAAGTTGGGAGGGTTTCGTCAAGGGGGGGCCGAGAAAAAAGGGGGGTCCCAAAACGCGTTTTTCCCATTCATTTTTCCATAGGGCGTTTGGCCTCACTTTTAGCTCGAACGGCTGAATGGATTTACACGAAACTTGGCAAAATTGTAGAGACTGTTAGCCCGATGTGCCTTTGCTGGGTCTCAATATATGTACTCCAGTGGATTTTGAGAAATTAACGTTTAAAAAAACAGATATATCTGTGACAGCGTCCCGGATAGCGCTCCAGATCGCGTACTTTTTGCGTAACGGAGCTTTGCGAAGCGAAGCTGATTGACTCTCCGGTGTCTGTCAACATTCTAAACAGTCCGGTGCAGCCGCCATCTTGTCTCTCGGTAGGATCGAGAGACAAGAGGAGGAGAAAAACGAAGGGGGAATTTAATGAAAGGGGGCAAGGTAGACCCCTCTTGACCCCCTAGGAATGATGTTGGGGTTATTAAAGGGTCCCGTGGGGCAAATAAAAAAAAAAAATGTTTTGCGGTAGAAGCGTTTCCTGGTTCGCAAACCGGGTCGCAAACTGGTAGCGAAACGGGAATTCGCCATTTTGTGTTTCGATTTAATTAAATTACAAGATGGAGGAAAAACAATGTGAGAAATGGGTATAAGGGGGTACGGGAGACGTATCCTGACCCCCTATGTTTTCTGAGAGTGGTTGAGGAGGCTCATATATGTTGATACTTGTCTTCCAGCGGCTGCGCGTGAGCGTTTTTTTTTTTTTTTGCTGCGTGACGTCTGTTGACGTTCGATTCGAAGGAAATCAGGAAGTGTTGACCGCCATTTTGACACTGCGAGTAAATATATTGTTAAAAATAATTGTTATAAATTAATCCGTATTGATAAACATTGTGTGCGCCATCTTGCTTTTTTTCCAATGCCACACTTTTGTCGTGCACGGCAGCCATTTTAGATGCTTTGACCAGACCCACTCTCTGCACGCTGCCGATCCTCAGCATGGCTCCCCACCCTTTCAAGCATCTCCCCCACACACTGGTCACCCCCACTCTCTGTCTTATGCATGGGCCATAAACCTCCCCCCATTTGCGCTGCTCTTCCCTGAGAATCACACCCTGTGCCCGTCCGACACCTCCCTTTCACCCTATTCACTACCGCACCCTCTGACACTCCTCTTCCTCTGTGTCTCGGATGTAGTTTATGGCCTCAACTGTAAAGAATCACCCCTCTTCAAAGGAGTTACAGTAGATCAAGGCCCCCACCCGATGAGATCCGTCACACTACACGCGTTCCTACAATCTGATAACCATCCTGTATTGTGATTGGGGAGGGGATTCTCACTGTGAGGGTGTGTGGGACCGAGCCTGAAGCGGAAGATTCCAGGGATGCCTTTTTGTACATCAAAGTCTTCACAATTATGTGTCACATTAAAAATATATAGCACTCCAACAAAAGTAGTAGGATTATAACACTTTAATAACTTATAAATATATACATCGCAACAAAAACAGTAAACACCTTAAAACATTTTTTATTAAAACAGAAGGAACAATGGTCAGTATACGCAAAGATTTTGCTAATCTGCTAAAGGGGGGAGTCGCCATTTCTTTACAATAATCAATAATGAAAAATCAACATCAATAGTGTTGTCCGTATTTCCGATGCAGCACTATAGTGCAACATACACAGCACCTGGGGTGTCAAGAGTGAACAGGTCCTAGCTGCTTTACCAATGACTGACAAATGCTATATTAAACACTTACTATGTATAATACTTGCGTTCACAATAGTTTTACTTTACAAAACAGAACAAAAGATGTCCCCTGTAAGTAAACCCATATTAGCTGTTTCAGTTATTGAACATCCTAAGGTTTTATGACATGGGGAACAGTAGTGATATCCTGGGCGGGTGATGGAACTGGGTTTGTTAATGGAAAAACATCTACAGAGAAAACTATCGGTAAATTATACTTCTCCGGAAATTTTAAACTCTCAAATGTTTCATTTGTGTAATCGTTTCAAAATCATGCACATTAAAAAACTAAATACGCTCCACTGTTTTAGAAAATCTTTACAGTTTGCTACATCACCCTTTAAAGTTACAACTACGAAAACCTACTTACTTAAGCTGTTGAATTCGGCTTCAAATGTAAAGCATAAGTTCAAGCTAGCATATCATATTTTTAAAAGGTTAAACATAATTGATATGCAAATTTAAATACTACCCTTTCTTAATGGTGACACCTTATCTGTCCTATATCCCACAATTTCCATGAGCAAAGCAAAAGAAATTCTGAGGCCCTGAAGAAATAAGGCTTACTGTGGGGTTCAACTCAATCTGGTGTTTGGGCGCTTTCATGTTTTGGGGTGATAATCTGTGACAGGGTGCAGGCACCAGAAGAATTTTAGCCTAGTTCATCACATTGGAGAATGAGGGTCTGGGTAAATATCTAATCTGGTGAAGAACCATCCCTTTTTTAAACCCCATGGTGACCAACTATAGTTTATTCTCTATTTCGTTTCCTTGCCATAACAAAATAAAAGTCTTGGGTTATTTATGGAAGGGAAGACTTTTTGTTTCTTCCAATTTTTTAAAAAAAACAAAGGTTTAAGGAAAGGCAACCCTTAATGTGCATGTTTTCAACAGAAATTTGCCTTTGAAAACTAGACGCAATAAATAAGGCCGAAATCTGTATTTTGTTTTTGGATACACATGTTATTTGTGTCTGTGTATTCATTTTTATGCATGACTTTATATGGAATGGTTAAAATAACTTATGATGCAACTTAACAGGAAAGATCACAAACATTCCAATGAGTGCTATGTCCCCTGTTTTACATAAAGTAGTGTTTACCTAGAGTGGTGCTGTGTAGGACACTCTGAATGGAAATTAACCAGAACTATAACCATCTACTTCCAATAATATAACTTTTATGCCCAAATTACGCAATTACTCAATTTCCGATGATTAATCAAATGGCCTTTTTTCTGCTTCACTAGACATCCTTCATAGCCAATGACTGCATATTTTCCATTATTGAAAAAACTAAAGTGACAACTTCCTCATCCTTAATTTGTCTTTCTTTGTTCCTTAAGATGTCATCTGTGTCAACCTCTTCCGAGAATGCAGATGCTTTAGGGATTTCCTTGTGTTTCTTAATAGCATTGTTGTCTGCACACTTCTTTGTCAATTCTGTGAACATGACAGCTGCTTCATAGACAGACAATATCTTTGTTAAGTCATTAGTGTTAAGTGTGTCTGAAACTACAGTGACCTTCTCTGTTTTACTTTCCTCAGACACTACAGAGTTTTGTGTGTTGTTCTTCTGAGCGACAATTATTCCAGATGTTATTCTAGCGTTGTTCTAGCGTTTCACTTGCCATTCAGCGGTTTTCCGCCCGCTTTTGCTGCACTGTGTGTCGTTAGTAGCGGTCTGTTGTGTGAATAGTCCCAAGGCAGCAGAACGCGCTGAGATCTGGACGGCACCCAGGTCATTTCCAGTAAGTTGCCGCATTGGTTTTGGTATCCTACAATGCTGTTCCGAAAAACGGCGTGGGGCGCCCCGGGGGGGGGGGGGGGGGGGAGGCGGCGTGAATGGGCCTCCCCAGGTGGAGGCTCGTCTGCTGTAGTGGGGCGCCTCTTTACCGTTTCAGTTGCCATTCCGCTCGCTTTTGCTACACTGTGCCTCTTCCGCCATTCAGCTGTTTACCGCCCGCTCTTGCAGCTACAGCGTCTCTCTCACCATGTGGTTGAGTTGCTTCCACTCTTGCGGTGCAGCGATAGGCGGCTGCCACAGGACTCTTAAAATGGCGGCAGGCTCTTCGGATTTGGGCGTGGTCCACTAAAATGGCCCTGGGACACCTTGGAACTCGGACGCTTGTCTGCTAGGGCATGGGCCCCATTCCCGAAAGCGTCCCCTCAGCCTTGAAGATTCTATAAAAGTCTTGGGGTCCCCCGACTCCCGCAGGCTTCCGGTGGGGAGCGGCTGCCATGATTGCTTGCGGAATGGCCACGACGGAGCTACGAGATGGTGGTGCTCTCATGCTGACGCCAGCTTCAGTCTGAAACATCCAGAAACACTGTAGACTATCAATTCGATGAGTTCCGGTGGAGCCCCAACGTGACCCGGTAGGGAAGAACTTGCCCTCCCCTTTTTTGAGTGATGGTTCTTGTTGCCTGTCCCCTCTGTTGTCATCTAACGGAATCTTTTTTGATTGCAGAGTGAGAAAAAAAAGGTGGGTCTTTCATCGTTTGGGAAAAAAAATGTTTTAATCCAATGAAAAGTGTTATTTTTAGGTCATATGATCAAGCCTTCCATCATTAGGAAACCAAAAGTAAAATGAACCAATGAAAAGTTTTATAAACAAGTCACATGACCTGTTATGCGGCTTTGGGTTATAAAAAGCATACAAAACTCGTTGGCCCATGAGGTGGCGTCAGTAGCGGACCGATGTGCGAATAGGCCGAAGGCAGCACAACGCGCCGAGATCCGGATGGCACCGAGGTGGTGTCCAGCAAGTTGTCGCACTGGTGTGGCCATCCTACAATGCTGCGCCGAAAGACGGCGTGTCTCCCACTCAAAATACATAAAATGGCGAAAGACGGCGTGTCTCCCACTCAAAACAGATGAAATGGCGAAAGACAGCGTTTCTACCACTCAAAACACATAAAATGAAGTCTAGACTAAAAGGCAATGATCATATTTTCTACTCTTGCTATAGTTGTTCATGCACTGAGGGTGCTGTAGAAAAAAATAGAAAAATGTACCCGATTCAACACTATAGTGCAACATACACAGCACCTGGGGTGTCAAGAGTGAACAGGTCCTAGCTGCTTAACCAATGACTGACAAATGCTATATTAAACACTTACTATGTATAATACTTGCGTTCACAATAGTTTTACTTTACAAAACAGAACAAAAGATTGTTTATTAGCATAGTGATTGGAGCAGTTATATACATATTCGGGCATAGCAATAATCAGAATGTCACATTCACATGTCTGCTCAGTGTTTACAGGTACTTAGTATCATTGATTTTTCATTTTCGTCCGGACCATGGTGACCAACTATAGTTTATTCTCTATTTCGTTACCTTGCCATAACAAAAAAAAAGTCTTGGGTTATTTATGGAAGGGAAGATTTTTTGTTTCTTCCAATTTTTTTTAAAAACAAAGGTTTAAGGAAAGGCAACCCTTAATGTGCATGTTTTCCACATAAATTTGCCTTTGAAAACTAGAGGCAATAAATAAGGCCGAAATCTGCATACACAGCACCTGGGGTGTCAAGAGTGAACAGGTCCTAGCTGCTTAACCAATGACTGACAAATGCTATATTAAACACTTACTATGTATAATACTTGCGTTCACAATAGTTTTACTTTACAAAACAGAACAAAAGATTGTTTATTAGCATAGTGATTGGAGCAGTTATATACATATTCGGGCATAGCAATAATCAGAATGTCACATTCACATGTCTGCTCAGTGTTTACAGGTACTTAGTATCATTGATTTTTCATTTTCGTCCGGACCATGGTGACCAACTATAGTTTATTCTCTATTTCGTTACCTTGCCATAACAAAAAAAAGGCTTGGGTTATTTATGGAAGGGAAGATTTTTTGTTTCTTCCAATTTTTTTTAAAAACAAAGGTTTAAGGAAAGGCAACCCTTAATGTGCATGTTTTCCACATAAATTTGCCTTTGAAAACTAGAGGCAATAAATAAGGCCGAAATCTGCATACACAGCACCTGGGGTGTCAAGAGTGAACAGGTCCTAGCTGCTTAACCAATGACTGACAAATGCTATATTAAACACTTACTATGTATAATACTTGCGTTCACAATAGTTTTACTTTACAAAACAGAACTAAAGATTGTTTATTAGCATAGTGATTGGAGCAGTTATATACATATTCGGGCATAGCAATAATCAGAATGTCACATTCACATGTCTGCTCAGTGTTTACAGGTACTTAGTATCATTGATTTTTCATTTTCGTCCGGACCATGGTGACCAACTATAGTTTATTCTCTATTTCGTTACCTTGCCATAACAAAAAAAAAGTCTTGGTTTATTTATGGAAGGGAAGATTTTTTGTTTCTTCCAATTTTTTTTAAAAACAAAGGTTTAAGGAAAGGCAACCCTTACCAAATTACGCAAAGATTTAGCTAATCTACTAAAGGGAGGAGTCGCCATTTCTTTTCAAAATGTATTCACCCATCCGTAGCCTCTCTAATCTCCACTACAATGTGTTTGTTGCTATCGCTAGCTGATGAAAAAACTAAAGTGACAACTTCCTCATCCTTAATTTGTCTTTCTTTGTTCCTTAAGATGTCATCTGTGTCAACCTCTTCCAAGAATCATCAGCGTGCATAAATACGAAAATGATTTTACTTACCACGTACTTGACATTTTACAGCTTTTCATATTTGCTATTAAAAAACCATTGAAATTCACGGAAAAAACCATAGGTTATAGACCATATATAGTTAGGAATTAGCATTTACAAAACCTTAATTTACTCGCACAAAACCATAGAAATTCGAATATATAGTTAGTTGCAATAACTATATATCGCGCACCCGCAAACCACTGCTGATGATGTCACATATTACATCATTCATGACATGGTCAGTGACATCCCTGATGACATCACTGATGACATCTTAAATGACATCACTGATGACATCTCATTTGACATCACGGATGACATCTCAAGTGGCATCACTGATGACATCACTGATGACATCTCATTTGACATTACTGATCACATCACTGATAATATTATTCATGTGATAATACGATGAACCTCTTCAGACTCTAATATAACCTTAGATACAATCAGTGTAAACAGACACTCACAGACTGTCACTCATCCATGGAGTTACTCACACACCTAGTCAGTCATGCAAAGAATCAATCACACCTCCATTTCCTCAACTATACAGTTATACACACCTTACTTATTCAAACATATACTAACACATAATTACTCTCTTATACAATCCCTGATACAAGTTCACAATGATCCATACAGCCACTCACACATTCACTGGCTCTTATGTTTATATATGCCAACTCTCACGTGTACTGTGTTTTACATATGTACTTACTTTGACATGTAGCACTGAGATATCCATTCACTCACCAATACACTCATGCACACAGTCAGCCGCCCATACAGCTGTTTCCACATGCACTTTTGAACCCATACATCTAGTGAATCAACTGTTCACACATCTATGCACAGAGTCACACACCTCCCAGACACCCACACACACACACTCACTCTCCCATACAAATACTTGGGCAACCAATCAATAACCCGTATAGTTACTCATATAGCTACTGATCAACACATGCAGCAGTTTACAGAACAACAGATATAATGATGCACAAATTAAGACAGTTTAGTCACTAACCCATGAACTCAGTGAGACACATTTAATCACTCACTCATACAGTCAGTCATGCACCTACTAAATCCTTCATCCAGACACTTACACATCCACTCATTCTTCAATATGTAAGACATATTTTAACTTTACAGAAACATACAGTCACTGGATGTTGTCTTCAGTGATGTCATCAGTGATGTCACTGACCATGTCATGAATGATGTAATATGTGACATCATCAGCAGTGGATTGCGGGTGCGCGATATATAGTTATTGCAACTAACTATATATGCGAATTTCTATGGTTTTGTGCGAGTAAATTAAGGTTTTGAAAATGCTAATCCCTAACTATATATGGTCTATAACCAATGGTTTTTTCAGTGAATTTTCAAGGTTTTGTAAATGCAAATTCCTAACTATATATGGTCTATAACCTATGGTTTTTTCAGTGAATATATATATATATATATATATATATATATATATATATATATATATATATATATATATATATATATATATATATATATATATATATATATTACCTACTGGCGGTCGCCAGTAGGTATATATAGTTAGGATTTTTTCTCTATGGGATTTTTGAAAATTCTGTGTCTAATACCTTTGGCGTTTGTGGACGGAATTGGCTGAAATTTTCAGGAAAATGGAACATTTTGTTTCTGAGCAGCCCCTGACAATTTGGGGGGGTTTCATCAAGGGGGGGCCGAGAAAAAAGGGGGGTCCCAAAACGCTTTTTTCCCATGTTAATTTCCATAGGGCGGTTGGCCTCACTTTTAGCTCGAACGGCTGAATGGATTTGCACGAAACTTGGCAAAATTGTAGGGACTGTTAGCCCGATGTGCCTTTGCTAGGTCTCAATATATGTGCTCCAGTGGATTTTGAGTAATTTAGGTTCAAAACAAGATATATATCTGGGCGGAGCCTAACCACACATCTGATCTGATTGGCTGTCAGCACTTCATCCAAGAAGTGTTGGCAGCCATCTTGGGACCAATATCCACGATAGCACCTCATTTAAAAGCATTGTAGTTAATAGAGGGTTTTAGGACTTTAGTTACATTATAAATCATTTGTTGATGGTACCATACTCGTTTTAGGAATTGTGGTGGGTTCTAAGGTGATTTTACCATGTGAAAAACCTTCTGCTGTGATATCATGAATATTGTTTGAAAGAAAACTAATATTTCATGATTTTCCCACAGTGGTTTGGAAGGGGATCTTTAAGCTAAACTGAAAGCACATTTTCTGTAAATTCACATTATCTTTCTCAGTCATGTGAAAATGAAGTCAGACATTCTCAGTAAAACATGTACATCCAACAAGGACAGAGACTGTCAGTTGATTCCTTTGTGTTCTACTGCAGCCTCCTAGAGTGTTCTAAAGAACAACTAGAGAGCTAACAGTCCTACTTATTACAAAGGTATGGCACACCTGAAGCCATCTTGATTGGAATAAAGTGGTAACTCTTAAAACATTTAATTTAAAAAGAAACAACATGAGGGGGTATATTTTGCCATAGAAAGTATGATTAGTGCTGCAGAATGAAAAATTAGGGCACATTTTGAGTGACTTCTAAAATCCTTTTCTATTTCATTAAAACATTCTGACATGCAGTCTCCCAAAATGGCCACCAGAGACAAAAGAGCCCAAATGTAGCCCAAATATCACCCAGATGTAGCCCAAGTATAGCCCAATGACAGAATGTCCCAGAGTGTTCTAAAGAACAACTAGAGCGCTAACAGTCCTACTTATTACAAAGGTATGGCACACCTGAAGCCATCTTGATTTGAATAAAGTGGTAACTCTTAAAACATTTAATTTAAAAAGAAACAACATGAGGGGGTATATTTTGCCATAGAAAGTATGATTAGTGCTGCAGAATGAAAAATTAGGGCACATTTTGAGTGACTTCTAAAATCCTTTTCTATTTCATTAAAACATTCTGACATGCAGTCTCCCAAAATGGCCACCAGAGACAAAAGAGCCCAAATGTAGCCCAAATATCACCCAGATGTAGCCCAAGTATAGCCCAATGACAGAATGTCCCAGAGTGTTCTAAAGAACAACTAGAGCGCTAACAGTCCTACTTATTACAAAGGTATAGCACACCTGGAGCCATCGTGATGGGAATAAAGTGGTAACTCTTAAGACATTTAATTTAAAAAGGAACAAAATGAGGGGGTATATTATGCAATAGAAGGTATTATTAGTGCTGCAGAAAGAAAAATTAGGGCACATTTTGAGTGACTTTTCAAATCCTCTTCTATTTCATTAAAAAATTCTGACATGCAGTCTCCCAAAATGGCCACCAAAGACAAAAGAGCCCAAATGTAGCCCAAATATCACCCAGATGTAGCCCAAGTATAGCCCAATGACAGAATGTCCCAGAGTGTTCTAAAGAACAACTAGAGCGCTAACAGTCCTACTTATTACAAAGGTATGGCACACCTGAAGCCATCTTGATTGGAATAAAGTGGTAACTCTTAAAACATTTAATTTAAAAAGGAACAAAATGAGGGGGTATATTTTGCCATATTAATTATGATTAGTGCTGCAGAAAGAAAAATTAGGGCACATTTTGAGTGACTTCTCAAACCCTCTTTAATTTCATTAAAAAATTCTGACATAGTCTCCCAAGATGGCCACCAGAGACAAAAGAGCCTAAATGTAGCCCAAATATCACCCAGATGTACCCCAAGTATAGCCCAATGACAGAATGTCCCAGAGTGTTCTAAAGAACAACTAGAGCGCTAACAGTCTTACTTATGACAAAAGTATGGCACACCAGAAGCCATCTTGATTGGAATGAAGTGGTAAGTCTGAAAACACTCAATTTAAAAAGGAACAACATGAGGGGGTTAATTTTGCCATAGAAAGTATGATTAGTGCTTCAGAAAGAAAAATTAGGGATCATTTTGAGTGACTTCTCAAATCCTCTTCTATTTCATTAAAAAAATTCTGACATGCAGACTGAAACATGCACTTTGAATACCAGCAGCAGACGTCCCTGGTGAGCAGTGGCTTTACTACAGTGATCTAATGTGCAACTAGAGTGCTAACATTCAGAATTTATGGCAAATGTGTGACACATCTGAATGCCTTCTTGATGGAACCAAAGTAAACAAGCATTGAAAATGCAATAGATCTCGCCCTCGTTTAAGTTAAAGCCATTCTGTTTGTAATGAGGTGGCTTTTTAGCTTTGCTTTTATTAGTGTTTTTTCAACTTTCATGTAAATAACGCACCGTTTTCACCAAATCGACTTTGCCCAAGCACACCCTTCCCTTCGGCCAACAAATCCCAAAAATTCGGCACACCTGCCGATCCACTCTCCCTACAGCTCACCCAAGCCCCGTCCCTCTAGCGCAACTGGAACACCCCAAATTCACCTTCTCCATGCGCACCAAAAACTCCCATTGAATAACATGGCAATTCGCTACTCCGCACAGAAATTGCTCTTTAAAGCACTTCCACTGCTCCGATCCGCTTCAAACTTGGCTGGACACTAGTTCCAGCGATTCCCTAACATCTCACCAAAAATCAGCCCAATCCATCCACTGGAACGGGGACGAATTTCAACCCGAATACGCGCCCACCCGCAAACACAAAAAAAAGCCATAAAACGGCCAAATCTCGACCAAAAACCGCCAAAATCCCTCAAAACCTTGCCAACACCAATACGCACGAAACTGAACCGGCCCCTCAGCCCTAGGCTCCGGGAACCCTACTTAATTGACCCAAAAGCCCTAAAAAAGCAACATAATACACACGAAAACGCCCTAACAACCCTAAAATGCATATAAGTATATGTATGCATGCATTTATGTTTGTATTTATATAGATATACAGATGATATATGTTTATATATGTATGTATATATATATATTCACTGAAAAAACCATAGGCTATAGACCATATATAGTTAGGAATTAGCATTTACAAAACCTTGAAAATTCACTGAAAAAACCATAGGTTATAGACCATATATAGTTAGGAATTAGCATTTACAAAACCTTGAAAATTCACTGAAAAAACCATAGGTTATAGACCATATATAGTTAGGAATTCGCATTTACAAAACCTTATTTTACTCACACAAAACCATTGAAATTCCATATATAGTTAGTTGCACTAACTATATATCGCGCACCCGCAATCCACTGCTGATGATGTCACATATTACATCATTCATGACATGGTCAGTGACATCACTGATGACATCACTGATGACATCTCAAATGACATCACTGATGACATCACTGATGACAACATCCAGTGACTGTATGTTTCTGTAAAGTTAAAATATGTCTTACATATTGAAGAATGAGTGGATGTATAAGTGTCTGGATGAAGGATTTAGTAGGTGCATGACTGACTGTATGAGTGAGTGATTAAATGTGTCTCACTGAGTGCATGGGTTAGTGACTAAACTGTCTTAATTTGTGCATCATTATGTCTGTTGTTCTGTAAACTGTTGCATGTGTTGATAAGTAGCTATATGAGTAACTATATGGGTTATTGATTGGTTGCCCAAGTCTTTGTATGGGAGACTGAGTGTGTGTGTGGGTGGCTGGGAGGTGTATGACTCTGTGCATAGATGTGTGAGCAGTTGATTCACTAGATGTATGGTTTCAAAAGTGCATGTGGAAACAGCTGTATGGGCGGTTGACTGTGTGCATGAGTGTATTGGTGAGTGAATGGATATCTCAGTGCTACATGTCAAAGTAAGTACATATGTAAAACACAGTACATGTGAGAGTTGACATATATAAATAACTGTGCATAAGAGCCAGTGAATGTGTGAGTGGCTGTATGGATCATTGTGAACTTGTATCAGGGATTGTATAAGAGAGTAAATATGTGTTAGTATATGTTTGAATAAGTAAAGTTTGTATAACTGTATAGTTGAGGAAATGGAGGTGTGATTGATTCTTTGCATGGCTGACTAGGTGTGTGAGTAACTCCATGGATGAGTGACAGTCTGTGAGTGTCTGTTTACACTGATTGTATCTAAGGTTATATTAGAGTCTGAAGAGGTTCATCGTATTATCACATGAATGATATCATCAGTGATGTGATCAGTAATGTCAAATGAGATGTCATCAGTGATGTCATCAGTGATGTCATTTGAGATGTCATCAGTGATGTCATTTGAGATGTCATCAGTGATGTCATCAGTGATGTCACTGACCATGTCATGAATGATGTAATATGTGACATCATCAGCAGTGGATTGCGGGTGCGCGATATATAGTTAGTGCAACTAACTATATATGGAATTTCAATGGTTTTGTGTGAGTAAAATAAGGTTTTGTAAATGCGAATTCCTAACTATATATGGTCTATAACCTATGGTTTTTTCAGTGAATTTTCAAGGTTTTGTAAATGCTAATTCCTAACTATATATGGTCTATAACCTATGGTTTTTTCAGTGAATATATATATATATATATATTTATATAACATCCCTGTAACCTTTGTTTTTTCTGTGAATTTACAGCAGCTGAAGCGAGTGGCAAACTATCTAAAAAATGTTGTGAAGATTCATCAAATGGTCCCAAAGTTATTAGCAAAACAAAAATGCTTCTCCTAGGGAAAATAGTGTCGTAATTTGACAATAGCCGAGTTAGCGCTTAGCTGTGCTACACGTTTTTTCCCTTAACTTGACTATACTCGAAAACGCCATTTTGTGTATTACGGCGGCCATTTTAGAGAATGAGCGGCCTCATGGTCAGCATGCCCTTTAGTCCGTTGTCCGTGCTACTGACCACTCGACTCTGCCCAGCAACAGGCTATTTTTATCTACGGTCAAGCCCGCACATGCGCAGTTCCAACTGACCAGTCACCCCTCAGGAATGTGCCGCCAAACTGACCAGTGGGGTTGTAACCCCTCCCATGAGTTGGCTGTGCACCAAAAATGACCATATATGTACATAATCTCTGTAACCTTGTGCCGCCTATCTTTTTATTGCTTGTAAACTGTATAAAAGAGGGACTCACACCAACGTTCGGTGTGATACTTCTTGCATTACCGAAGGGTGCTGTAGGAATGTACCACCACCCCATGGGGTCTTAATAAACTTGTTCTTTGTACTTTTCAGTTTCCGTGCCAACAGTTCTTTCAGTGTAAGTGGGTTATCTACGGAGCATGTAGGCCTTGGGAACCCGATACCACAAATTGGCGACCACGAAGGGACTCATCGGCGACTCGGATGCCCGAAGGAGAGGTCGTGACGAAGGTTTGGAAACTCGCTATTTTGGAAATGGTACCTCAATTAGGTTAGCGGAATCACCGCCGGCTCCCCCAGAAGGAACTCCAAATCGTGAAATGTACATAAAATTTGGCCTTCCCCCTATAATGTACAGCAAATTATGGCATAAATATACTAAAACTGATCCTGAATTGCAATAGCCACTACATGGGTCGTTTGATTTACTAAAGGTTCAGTTTGTGGAGCAATGTTTGTTTCAGCGCAGGTCTAGACAGAATATGTTTGATTGTGTACGAATGTGGGAGAAAGCGGTGCGTGAACGTATGAAACGTGAAATTGCCTTTGCGGACAAAGAGCAGCGTAAGGCTGCTCGAGATAAGGCTTTACAGCTCGAGGAAAAGGAGGCACAGGAAAAGAAAGAAAGGGAGGAACGGGAACAAAATTTGCAAACGACCGGTCAATTTCCTATTCGGCGACCGCTCTATCCTGTCCTTACTAATGAAACTGATGATTTTTCCTTATTAGATCGATCACCGCCTCCGTAAGTTTCTCATACGGCTCCGAATCCAGAGTCTGCTGATGAAGGACAGGATAAGCCGGGAAAAGGGGACAAGTCCTATGTCAGGTTAACTGCGGAGAGAAGCGCGGAATTGCGTAGTTGGGATCGTAAATTGAATACAAATTTTGTAACTATGTCTGAAGTTGTTGCCGAGAGGGGTAAATGGACGGAGCGAGAATTGATGTATTTTTTGTCTACTTTTGCTGATGAGGTTGTTACTACATTTCGTAAATTTTCGGATACGTTAGAACCTAAGGCTGTGTCGGTTTCTCGTGAGAACCTAGATAAAGATATATTTGTTCTTGCAGATGTTGATACATTTTTCAAGCAACTGCTCCAGCTGCGGGATGAGACGTCCAGATTACGGGATGAGCGGAAAAAGAATAAGGAGTCCGGGCCGGAGTCCGCTGAGCGGTCTAAGGAGTGTTCTCTCCGGGGTTCAGATAAGAATTCTAACGTGCATGTTATGCCTATGCGTGAAGCCGCACCTCTGTACGTTCCCCCTAAGGGGGAGGGTACAGACGAGGATAAAATGTCGAAGGATGCGAAGGGGTATTTTATATATAATTGGGTGTATACGCCTTGGAATAGAGCAGATGTTATGGCGCTTAAAAATTCTTTGCCCGATCTTCGGAAAAATCCAGCAGGATTTTATGAAGGGGTGGAAGGGGCTATTTCGTCTTGTGTCATGACTCTTGTTGATATAGATTTATTTTTTGGGTTAATTCTTCCGCCTGATATGTGGAGATTGATTCATAAAAATAATGATGAAACACTGCTTGGGGGAACGTGGAAAGAGATAAACCAGGCCGATTTAGACAGGGAGCCTGCATGTAAGCCATGTGACTTGATTCTAGACCTTCCAGGGGCTATCTTAACTAAACTAAAAACACTCGTTCCTTCTAAAAAGATAGATTGGACAATGTTAGCTTCGTGCAAACAAAAGTCAGATGAAACAGTGTCAGATTTCTTTACACGTTTCGAAGAGGCATTTCATGATTACAGTGGTCAATCGTTAACAGACGATACGGGTAGGCATTTGTTTGTAGATAAGTATGTGGCTAATCTCCTACCAGAGATTGCAAAAAGATTAAAGTCGAGTGAAAGTTCCTGGGCCACGGCGACCCCTGCATCTTTGTTAACTATGGCTCAGTATTATGAGCGGCAGGAATTGGAGGCTAAAGAAAGTATTGATAAGAAAGCGAAGGAATTGAAAACTAAGGTGATGTTGGCACAGGTTCGTGGTACGCAATCTAGAGGGAATGATAGAGGCAGACGAGGAGGGGGTAATGCGTCGTACGGGCGTACGGATATAGCGGAGGATCAATGTGCTTATTGTAAGGAGTTTGGGCATTGGGCTGATGATTGTCCGGTACTTCGTGAGCAGCGTAGTCAGCGTGGTCGTGGAGGTGGACGGTCGAGGGGAAGTTATTCGGGGGCGAGAGGCAGCGGAGGTGATCGTAGTAGGTTTGAAGAGAGGGGCCGTGGCCAGGATGAGCGTAATACTTTTGATAGACGGAACCAGTACCAGATATCGGAGCGCGAGAATGTGGAGCATCAGGATTACGTACATGCATAGGATTGCGTAGGATGGGGTACGGAATCAGTTGAAGTGCCAGTAGATCAGAGTGGTCCATATGTATCAGCGGGCATTTTGGGTTCTACTGATCAGTTTCTAGTCGACACAGGAGCTACTCGTAGCGCTTTGTCTAAAAACTTGGTTCCGAGGGCTCCCCTGTCTGGCGATATGATTACATGTATTGGGTTTGATGGCACACCCACTCCCAGCCCATTATCGAGCCTCTTGCACTTTGTCTTGATAAATTTTTCAGTTTTGGCCAATTTTTGTTGTCACCTTATACCCCAGATAATATTCTGGGCATTGATTTGCTCAAATATTTTCGAGCGACGATACGTTGTGCTCCGGAGGGAGTGCGAGTTATTTTGAATGATAATCATCCAGATTCAGACAGGTTTTGTACTATACAAGAATGTGAAGCATTAGCCTCTCTCCCTCACACGTTGTGGGCGACCTCAGATACGGATGTGGGACAGACGCTTATTCCACCTATTCGCATTACTGTAAAGGAGGGAGTACTTTTGCCACGTGTACCACAGTATAAGATCTCCAGGGAAGGTGAAATTGCCCTGACACACATTGTCCAAGATTTGATTATTGCAGGGGTAGTGGAGGAAGTCCCCTATAATGTTTGCAATAGCCCTATTCTTCCGATCCTTAAGAAAGATACTGACGACAAGGTCTATCGATTTATTATTGATTTGAGAGAAATTAACAAAATTGTCATTCCCCAATACCCGGTGGTGTCTGATATCACGACATTGCTCACATTGGTCCCCCCAACGGCGACGGCCTTTAGTGTCATCGACCTGAAAAATGCGTTCTTTTCCATTCCCATCCATCCCGATAGCAGATACTTATTTGGTTTTACGTTAAATAATAAATCGTATAGATTTTGTCGTGTTCCTCAAGGTTACACTGAAAGTCCGAGTATCTACAGCCAGGCTTTAAAGAGACAGCTTGATTCCTTTCAATTGCAATCTGGAGTTGCCCTTATTCAGTATGTCGATGACCTTTTGTTAGCTGCTGACACTTATGCACAATGCGAGGAGAGTACGCTTGCTTTACTTTCCTTTCTGGCTCAGAACAATCACAAAGTTTCGAAGAAAAAGCTCCAATACTGTAGACCCAAGGTGACCTACCTCGGTCATCTTTTGTCTAAGGAGGGGCGTGCATTAACATCAGATCAAATTCAGGCGATTTTAGATACACCGGTCCCCCGCACACAGAGAGATGTACGTGCCTTCATAGGATTAACGTCCTTTTGTAGACAGTGGATCATGGGGTTTTCGCATATTATCAAACCTTTGTTAGCGTTGCTGTCCAAAACTACACCAATGCCCCTTGAATGGACAGAGGAATGTCAAAATGCTTTCGAACAATTGAGACAGGCCCTTTGCTCTGCACCCGTGTTAGGTACACCAGACTATTCAAAGATTTTTACATTGTACGTGCACGAGAAAGATGGGTGCGCGTTATCAGTGTTAGTGCAAGCACACGGGGATAAGCAGAGGCCATGCGCATATTTTTCAGCTATTCTCGATCCTGTAGCACGAGGATTACCTGGGTGTTTTCGAGCAGTTGCAGCAACAGCAGTAGCTATACGGCAGAGTGAGGGAATAGTGTTATCGCACAAACTGTTGGTGTTAGTTCCCCATGCAGTAGATGCCCTGTTAAATCAAACAAAGACCCAATATCTCACCAGTGCACGTTTAACAGGATATGAGCTTACACTTTTGGCACCACATATCACACTAAAAAGATGTGCTACCCTGAACCCTGCCACTTCATTGCCCTATCCGGTTGAGGAGGGTCAGGAAGAAAAACATCATGATTGTGTTTTCCTGACCGAGGAACAGACAAAGGGTCGTGTTGACCTACAGGATATGCCACTTCCAGATGTGGATGGGGAGCTGTGGGTTGATGGATCGTGTTTGAGGCTGCCAGATGGCACGACTTCCGCAGCATATGCGATCACGACACTTAAGACAGTGGTAGAAACAGCACGAATACCACAAAAATCAGCTCAGGTAGCAGAGCTGATAGCTTTGATGAGAGCCTGCGAATTGAGTGCTGGCCTATGTGTGAACATATACACAGACAGCCGGTACGCCTTCGGAGTAGCACATGACTTCGGGCTACTCTGGGGAGAACGTGGGTTTTTAACTTCTCATGGAGTACACATTATGCACGGAGAACTGGTGCGTGATCTCCTAAACGCGTTGCTTTGTCCAAAGAAAGTAGCGATCATTAAATGCAGTGCCCATAAAAAGATCACTGATAAAGTGGGTCAAGGAAATGCTTTTGCAGACAGCATAGCGAGACAAACAGCTATGTCCCGAACTGAATCCCCCATGTACGTAACAAAATCACAAGCTGAGCGATGGTACGATGCTAGAGCGGAGATACTAGATATCCAAAAATCAGCGACTGAAGCAGAACTTGCGGCATGGGCAGCAGATGGGGTGCTAGATGATGAGGGTTGTTGGAGAAGCAAAGACATGGAGAAATGGAAATTGCCTGCAGCTTACTTGCAAGTGATGGTTCAGATGACTCACGGATTAGCACATGTGGGAGCTCTTGCGATCACTCGATTGTTATCACGAGTTTGGGAGCATCCCGAGATTGCCAATACAGCCAAGAGGGTAGTGCAGACCTGTCTGATATGTTTACAACACAATCCTGCGAAAGGGACCCATACTCCGAAAGGAGGGTTCGTTCCACCATCTGCACCGTTTGAGGTACTCCAAATGGATTACATCCAGCTTGAGCGCTGCAATAACCTTAAGTATGTCTTAGTGGTGGTGTGCGCTTTCAGCAAATGGGTTGAGGCCTTCCCCACGAAAGATAATACAGCTTTAACAACAGCTTAGGTGTTGCTCAAGGAGTACTTTCCTCGCTTCGGAGTTTGCAAATTTTTGTGGAGCGATAATGGGCCTCATTTTGTTGGGAAGATTGTGGAGTATGTGCTGAAGGGGTTAGGGATCCAGCAGAAGTTTCATGCTGTGTTCCACCCTCAGTCAGCAGGTCTTGTCGAGCGGTACAATGCTACGTTGAAGCTGAAACTGGCTAAGATTGTGGCGTCCACGTCATTGAAGTGGCCGGATGCCTTACCGCTAGCACTGCTCTCTCTTAGATCTGTGCCCCACTCTCGAACTGGCCTCACACCGTATGAAGTGGTGTTTGGAAGGCCTATGAATATATGGGGAGTGCCTAAGCCCCGATTGATACATGATGTGCCTTGTATAATGATGAATGACTATTTGGCACGATTAACAAATGATTTGCTTTCTATTCATCAACAGGTTCGAGAAGCGCTCCCTGACAATTCTACTGGAGAGGCTCATAATCTCCGTCCTGGGGATTTCGTAATGATCAGATCGTTTGAGAGGGCGAACAGCTTGGAACCGAGGTGGCGTGGCCCCGAGCAGGTCCTCCTGGCTACTCGAACAGCTGTACGAGTGACCAACAGAACGCGGTGGGTGCACTCAACTCACTGCCGTCGTGTTTCTCCGGATTTTGAGAATCCTGCTGTGCTGACTGACTACAAGGAGATTCTGGATAAAGAAAAGAGCCCAGCTGTGACATCGGCCGAAGTCGAGGGAGCCTTCCCGGACCACACTGTTTCTGGACGACAGCGTTACGATCTGCGGCCACGATAAGGAGAAGATTTTTTTGGGTTTTCGAGACTGGTTGGTTACCGCTCTGGGGTTTGTGAAACGGAAGCCGGGAATCTCAAGGGGGGGGGGGCTCAGTTCTGCCAAGAGTAGCGACACCCGTCTTGACCCCGGAGAAGAAAACAACGGCTACCTCAGAGCTCAGCACCGTATTTTTCTTTTTTAGGTATACATTTGAGACATTGTGAACTTTTTTGAACTATGGCGTCTTCTGCATCACGAGACAAAAGAATACTTGGTGCCATCCTGTTTGTCTTGACAATTGTGGTGATAGCAGTAATAGCCTGGGTAGTGGAACTTGTGGTGCCTGTACGTGAACATTTGCTGCCGACTACCCCGGCTCCATCTGAACATTTTCACTTCACTTTGCCTTACCATGAAGAACGGCACCGACAGACTTACTTGAACAATAGCTTTATTCAGATTTTGCACCATACCCATAATATGACGAACACTTCAAATTGCTGGGTGTGTGGGATGTTGCCTGGGCATCAGAAGAAGGGGGGCACTCCACTCATTCCACTCCCATTTTCGCATAATGGTTCCTGCAACGCCTGGTACACTCTTCTTTTTACTTTACGATGGCCAACGAAGGGGGGGGTGCTCTTCCGTTTGAACAAAGTTTGCTACCATGACCGAGATGGGTATCCACGAGCTGAGGGTACTCGATTTGAATGGGAAGAGTACCGCCCGACAATGTGACTGCACCTCGTGTTTACAGCAATCAAAGGAACATTAATATGTCCAGTACACATGTTATTAATGTCATCGCTACTAAAGCAGATCTTTGCATTCGTAATAAAGGAACGATCCCGGTGGGGAAAAGTGAATGTAACACTACACTTAAATTTGACAGTCCAAACAGTATATCATTTGTGGCATCCCGAAATACGTACTTTATTTGTGGCAATAAAGGTTACCATCAGCTCCCTTTAGGATGGTTAGGTACATGTTATGTATCGTTTGTGTTGCCCCCTGTATTCATTGCCCCTCCAATGTACCATAATGACTACATCCTTTACCACGACTTTGTACTAAATCGTGTTAAGCGTGCCGCGATTTTAGATGACATCGATCAGACTGATATTGCCTTGCAGCAATATGTGGACTTTAATCTGGGATTGTTTTCCTTTGTGGGGGCTGCATTGAATAGCCGGAAAATTCGTCGGCTGACCCGTGTTGTTGAGGCTGTAGCCAATGATACTGCTATTGCATTGGGTAACATAACAGAAGAACTCCAAATTTCTAGGATTGTTACGCTTCAGAACCGTATGGTTCTAGATGTGGTTCTAGCTGACCGTGGGGGGGGCATGTAGAATCATCGGAAGTAGCTGCTGTGTGTACGTACCAGATAATTCGCCCTCTGTTTATGATGCTATTTCAAAATTGCACAAAATAGCTGCTGAAATACACCCGGACAATGGAACTTGGACTCTTTCAGGGTGGTTCTGGTCAATGCTTACCACTTGGGGTTGGAAACTGCTGACGATTTTATGTATCATTGTTGGGATACTGTTTTCTGTATGTTTATGTATACAATGTGGCCCAGCTTTATGTTCCATGTGTTTATCGGCTTGCATACCATCAAGACGAGCTCTTGCTCAAAACGAAATGATGATTCATAAAGAAGTAGCTCAAATAATGCTAATTGATATTGAAGATGAACATCCCGACTACGTCCACTATGAGGTAGCTTCAGCTAAATGCTAAAAGGGTCGTCTGTCGTAATTTGACAATAGCCGAGTTAGCGCTTAGCTGTGCTACACGTTTTTTCCCTTAACTTGACTATACTCGAAAACGCCATTTTGTGTATTACGGCGGCCATTTTAGAGAATGAGCGGCCTTGTGGTCAGCATGCCCTTTAGTCCGTTGTCCGTGCTACTGACCACTCGACTCTGCCCAGCAACAGGCTATTTTTAGCTACGGTCAAGCCCGCACATGCGCAGTTCCAACTGACCAGTCACCCCTCAGGAATGTGCCGCCAAACTGACCAGTGGGGTTGTAACCCCTCCCATGAGTTGGCTGTGCTCCAAAAATGACCATATATGTACATAATCTCTGTAACCTTGTGCCGCCTATCTTTTTATTGCTTGTAAACTGTATAAAAGAGGGACTCACACCAACGTTCGGTGTGATACTTCTTGCATTACCGAAGGGTGCTGTAGGAATGTACCACCACCCCATGGGGTCTTAATAAACTTGTTCTTTGTACTTTTCAGTTTCCGTGCCAACAGTTCTTTCAGTGTAAGTGGGTTATCTACGGAGCATGTAGGCCTTGGGAACCCGATACCACAAATTGGCGACCACGAAGGGACTCATCGGCGACTCGGATGCCCGAAGGAGAGGTCGTGACGAAGGTTTGGAAACTCGCTATTTTGGAAATGGTACCTCAATTAGGTTAGCGGAATCACCGCCGGCTCCCCCAGAAGGAACTCCAAATCGTGAAATGTACATAAAATTTGGCCTTCCCCCT
This sequence comes from Lissotriton vulgaris, assembly GCF_964263255.1. Lineage (NCBI taxonomy): Eukaryota > Metazoa > Chordata > Amphibia > Caudata > Salamandridae > Lissotriton > Lissotriton vulgaris. Next base: position 784,821,692 of record NC_141696.1, read on the forward strand.
ATAATGTACAGCAAATTATGGCATAAATATACTAAAACTGATCCTGAATTGCAATAGCCACTACATGGGTCGTTTGATTTACTAAAGGTTCAGTTTGTGGAGCAATGTTTGTTTCAGCGCAGGTCTAGACAGAATATGTTTGATTGTGTACGAATGTGGGAGAAAGCGGTGCGTGAACGTATGAAACGTGAAATTGCCTTGGCGGACAAAGAGCAGCGTAAGGCTGCTCGAGATAAGGCTTTACAGCTCGAGGAAAAGGAGGCACAGGAAAAGAAAGAAAGGGAGGAACGGGAACAAAATTTGCAAACGACCGGTCAATTTCCTATTCGGCGACCGCTCTATCCTGTCCTTACTAATGAAACTGATGATTTTTCCTTATTAGATCGATCACCGCCTCCGTAAGTTTCTCATACGGCTCCGAATCCAGAGTCTGCTGATGAAGGACAGGATAAGCCGGGAAAAGGGGACAAGTCCTATGTCAGGTTAACTGCGGAGAGAAGCGCGGAATTGCGTAGTTGGGATCGTAAATTGAATACAAATTTTGTAACTATGTCTGAAGTTGTTGCCGAGAGGGGTAAATGGACGGAGCGAGAATTGATGTATTTTTTGTCTACTTTTGCTGATGAGGTTGTTACTACATTTCGTAAATTTTCGGATACGTTAGAACCTAAGGCTGTGTCGGTTTCTCGTGAGAACCTAGATAAAGATATATTTGTTCTTGCAGATGTTGATACATTTTTCAAGCAACTGCTCCAGCTGCGGGATGAGACGTCCAGATTACGGGATGAGCGGAAAAAGAATAAGGAGTCCGGGCCGGAGTCCGCTGAGCGGTCTAAGGAGTGTTCTCTCCGGGGTTCAGATAAGAATTCTAACGTGCATGTTATGCCTATGCGTGAAGCCGCACCTCTGTACGTTCCCCCTAAGGGGGAGGGTACAGACGAGGATAAAATGTCGAAGGATGCGAAGGGGTATTTTATATATAATTGGGTGTATACGCCTTGGAATAGAGCAGATGTTATGGCGCTTAAAAATTCTTTGCCCGATCTTCGGAAAAATCCAGCAGGATTTTATGAAGGGGTGGAAGGGGCTATTTCGTCTTGTGTCATGACTCTTGTTGATATAGATTTATTTTTTGGGTTAATTCTTCCGCCTGATATGTGGAGATTGATTCATAAAAATAATGATGAAACACTGCTTGGGGGAACGTGGAAAGAGATAAACCAGGCCGATTTAGACAGGGAGCCTGCATGTAAGCCATGTGACTTGATTCTAGACCTTCCAGGGGCTATCTTAACTAAACTAAAAACACTCGTTCCTTCTAAAAAGATAGATTGGACAATGTTAGCTTCGTGCAAACAAAAGTCAGATGAAACAGTGTCAGATTTCTTTACACGTTTCGAAGAGGCATTTCATGATTACAGTGGTCAATCGTTAACAGACGATACGGGTAGGCATTTGTTTGTAGATAAGTATGTGGCTAATCTCCTACCAGAGATTGCAAAAAGATTAAAGTCGAGTGAAAGTTCCTGGGCCACGGCGACCCCTGCATCTTTGTTAACTATGGCTCAGTATTATGAGCGGCAGGAATTGGAGGCTAAAGAAAGTATTGATAAGAAAGCGAAGGAATTGAAAACTAAGGTGATGTTGGCACAGGTTCGTGGTACGCAATCTAGAGGGAATGATAGAGGCAGACGAGGAGGGGGTAATGCGTCGTACGGGCGTACGGATATAGCGGAGGATCAATGTGCTTATTGTAAGGAGTTTGGGCATTGGGCTGATGATTGTCCGGTACTTCGTGAGCAGCGTAGTCAGCGTGGTCGTGGAGGTGGACGGTCGAGGGGAAGTTATTCGGGGGCGAGAGGCAGCGGAGGTGATCGTAGTAGGTTTGAAGAGAGGGGCCGTGGCCAGGATGAGCGTAATACTTTTGATAGACGGAACCAGTACCAGATATCGGAGCGCGAGAATGTGGAGCATCAGGATTACGTACATGCATAGGATTGCGTAGGATGGGGTACGGAATCAGTTGAAGTGCCAGTAGATCAGAGTGGTCCATATGTATCAGCGGGCATTTTGGGTTCTACTGATCAGTTTCTAGTCGACACAGGAGCTACTCGTAGCGCTTTGTCTAAAAACTTGGTTCCGAGGGCTCCCCTGTCTGGCGATATGATTACATGTATTGGGTTTGATGGCACACCCACTCCCAGCCCATTATCGAGCCTCTTGCACTTTGTCTTGATAAATTTTTCAGTTTTGGCCAATTTTTGTTGTCACCTTATACCCCAGATAATATTCTGGGCATTGATTTGCTCAAATATTTTCGAGCGACGATACGTTGTGCTCCGGAGGGAGTGCGAGTTATTTTGAATGATAATCATCCAGATTCAGACAGGTTTTGTACTATACAAGAATGTGAAGCATTAGCCTCTCTCCCTCACACGTTGTGGGCGACCTCAGATACGGATGTGGGACAGACGCTTATTCCACCTATTCGCATTACTGTAAAGGAGGGAGTACTTTTGCCACGTGTATCACAGTATAAGATCTCCAGGGAAGGTGAAATTGCCCTGACACACATTGTCCAAGATTTGATTATTGCAGGGGTAGTGGAGGAAGTCCCCTATAATGTTTGCAATAGCCCTATTCTTCCGATCCTTAAGAAAGATACTGACGACAAGGTCTATCGATTTATTATTGATTTGAGAGAAATTAACAAAATTGTCATTCCCCAATACCCGGTGGTGTCTGATATCACGACATTGCTCACATTGGTCCCCCCAACGGCGACGGCCTTTAGTGTCATCGACCTGAAAAATGCGTTCTTTTCCATTCCCATCCATCCCGATAGCAGATACTTATTTGGTTTTACGTTAAATAATAAATCGTATAGATTTTGTCGTGTTCCTCAAGGTTACACTGAAAGTCCGAGTATCTACAGCCAGGCTTTAAAGAGACAGCTTGATTCCTTTCAATTGCAATCTGGAGTTGCCCTTATTCAGTATGTCGATGACCTTTTGTTAGCTGCTGACACTTATGCACAATGCGAGGAGAGTACGCTTGCTTTACTTTCCTTTCTGGCTCAGAACAATCACAAAGTTTCGAAGAAAAAGCTCCAATACTGTAGACCCAAGGTGACCTACCTCGGTCATCTTTTGTCTAAGGAGGGGCGTGCATTAACATCAGATCAAATTCAGGCGATTTTAGATACACCGGTCCCCCGCACACAGAGAGATGTACGTGCCTTCATAGGATTAACGTCCTTTTGTAGACAGTGGATCATGGGGTTTTCGCATATTATCAAACCTTTGTTAGCGTTGCTGTCCAAAACTACACCAATGCCCCTTGAATGGACAGAGGAATGTCAAAATGCTTTCGAACAATTGAGACAGGCCCTTTGCTCTGCACCCGTGTTAGGTACACCAGACTATTCAAAGATTTTTACATTGTACGTGCACGAGAAAGATGGGTGCGCGTTATCAGTGTTAGTGCAAGCACACGGGGATAAGCAGAGGCCATGCGCATATTTTTCAGCTATTCTCGATCCTGTAGCACGAGGATTACCTGGGTGTTTTCGAGCAGTTGCAGCAACAGCAGTAGCTATACGGCAGAGTGAGGGAATAGTGTTATCGCACAAACTGTTGGTGTTAGTTCCCCATGCAGTAGATGCCCTGTTAAATCAAACAAAGACCCAATATCTCACCAGTGCACGTTTAACAGGATATGAGCTTACACTTTTGGCACCACATATCACACTAAAAAGATGTGCTACCCTGAACCCTGCCACTTCATTGCCCTATCCGGTTGAGGAGGGTCAGGAAGAAAAACATCATGATTGTGTTTTCCTGACCGAGGAACAGACAAAGGGTCGTGTTGACCTACAGGATATGCCACTTCCAGATGTGGATGGGGAGCTGTGGGTTGATGGATCGTGTTTGAGGCTGCCAGATGGCACGACTTCCGCAGCATATGCGATCACGACACTTAAGACAGTGGTAGAAACAGCACGAATACCACAAAAATCAGCTCAGGTAGCAGAGCTGATAGCTTTGATGAGAGCCTGCGAATTGAGTGCTGGCCTATGTGTGAACATATACACAGACAGCCGGTACGCCTTCGGAGTAGCACATGACTCCGGGCTACTCTGGGGAGAACGTGGGTTTTTAACTTCTCATGGAGTACACATTATGCACGGAGAACTGGTGCGTGATCTCCTAAACGCGTTGCTTTGTCCAAAGAAAGTAGCGATCATTAAATGCAGTGCCCATAAAAAGATCACTGATAAAGTGGGTCAAGGAAATGCTTTTGCAGACAGCATAGCGAGACAAACAGCTATGTCCCGAACTGAATCCCCCATGTACGTAACAAAATCACAAGCTGAGCGATGGTACGATGCTAGAGCGGAGATACTAGATATCCAAAAATCAGCGACTGAAGCAGAACTTGCGGCATGGGCAGCAGATGGGGTGCTAGATGATGAGGGTTGTTGGAGAAGCAAAGACATGGAGAAATGGAAATTGCCTGCAGCTTACTTGCAAGTGATGGTTCAGATGACTCACGGATTAGCACATGTGGGAGCTCTTGCGATCACTCGATTGTTATCACGAGTTTGGGAGCATCCCGAGATTGCCAATACAGCCAAGAGGGTAGTGCAGACCTGTCTGATATGTTTACAACACAATCCTGCGAAAGGGACCCATACTCCGAAAGGAGGGTTCGTTCCACCATCTGCACCGTTTGAGGTACTCCAAATGGATTACATCCAGCTTGAGCGCTGCAATAACCTTAAGTATGTCTTAGTGGTGGTGTGCGCTTTCAGCAAATGGGTTGAGGCCTTCCCCACGAAAGATAATACAGCTTTAACAACAGCTTAGGTGTTGCTCAAGGAGTACTTTCCTCGCTTCGGAGTTTGCAAATGTTTGTGGAGCGATAATGGGCCTCATTTTGTTGGGAAGATTGTGGAGTATGTGCTGAAGGGGTTAGGGATCCAGCAGAAGTTTCATGCTGTGTTCCACCCTCAGTCAGCAGGTCTTGTCGAGCGGTACAATGCTACGTTGAAGCTGAAACTGGCTAAGATTGTGGCGTCCACGTCATTGAAGTGGCCGGATGCCTTACCGCTAGCACTGCTCTCTCTTAGATCTGTGCCCCACTCTCGAACTGGCCTCACACCGTATGAAGTGGTGTTTGGAAGGCCTATGAATATATGGGGAGTGCCTAAGCCCCGATTGATACATGATGTGCCTTGTATAATGATGAATGACTATTTGGCACGATTAACAAATGATTTGCTTTCTATTCATCAACAGGTTCGAGAAGCGCTCCCTGACAATTCTACTGGAGAGGCTCATAATCTCCGTCCTGGGGATTTCGTAATGATCAGATCATTTGAGAGGGCGAACAGCTTGGAACCGAGGTGGCGTGGCCCCGAGCAGGTCCTCCTGGCTACTCGAACAGCTGTACGAGTGACCAACAGAACGCGGTGGGTGCACTCAACTCACTGCCGTCGTGTTTCTCCGGATTTTGTGAATCCTGCTGTGCTGACTGACTACAAGGAGATTCTGGATAAAGAAAAGAGCCCAGCTGTGACATCGGCCGAAGTCGAGGGAGCCTTCCCGGACCACACTGTTTCTGGACGACAGCGTTACGATCTGCGGCCACGATAAGGAGAAGATTTTTTTGGGTTTTCGAGACTGGTTGGTTACCGCTCTGGGGTTTGTGAAACGGAAGCCGGGAATCTCAAGGGGGGGGGGGCTCAGTTCTGCCAAGAGTAGCGACACCCGTCTTGACCCCGGAGAAGAAAACAACGGCTACCTCAGAGCTCAGCACCGTATTTTTCTTTTTTAGGTATACATTTGAGACATTGTGAACTTTTATGAACTATGGCGTCTTCTGCATCACGAGACAAAAGAATACTTGGTGCCATCCTGTTTGTCTTGACAATTGTGGTGATAGCAGTAATAGCCTGGGTAGTGGAACTTGTGGTGCCTGTACGTGAACATTTGCTGCCGACTACCCCGGCTCCATCTGAACATTTTCACTTCACTTTGCCTTACCATGAAGAACGGCACCGACAGACTTACTTGAACAATAGCTTTATTCAGATTTTGCACCATACCCATAATATGACGAACACTTCAAATTGCTGGGTGTGTGGGATGTTGCCTGGGCATCAGAAGAAGGGGGGCACTCCACTCATTCCACTCCCATTTTCGCATAATGGTTCCTGCAACGCCTGGTACACTCTTCTTTTTACTTTACGATGGCCAACGAAGGGGGGGGTGCTCTTCCGTTTGAACAAAGTTTGCTACCATGACCGAGATGGGTATCCACGAGCTGAGGGTACTCGATTTGAATGGGAAGAGTACCGCCCGACAATGTGACTGCACCTCGTGTTTACAGCAATCAAAGGAACATTAATATGTCCAGTACACATGTTATTAATGTCATCGCTACTAAAGCAGATCTTTGCATTCGTAATAAAGGAACGATCCCGGTGGGGAAAAGTGAATGTAACACTACACTTAAATTTGACAGTCCAAACAGTATATCATTTGTGGCATCCCGAAATACGTACTTTATTTGTGGCAATAAAGGTTACCATCAGCTCCCTTTAGGATGGTTAGGTACATGTTATGTATCGTTTGTGTTGCCCCCTGTATTCATTGCCCCTCCAATGTACCATAATGACTACATCCTTTACCACGACTTTGTACTAAATCGTGTTAAGCGTGCCGCGATTTTAGATGACATCGATCAGACTGATATTGCCTTGCAGCAATATGTGGACTTTAATCTGGGATTGTTTTCCTTTGTGGGGGCTGCATTGAATAGCCGGAAAATTCGTCGGCTGACCCGTGTTGTTGAGGCTGTAGCCAATGATACTGCTATTGCATTGGGTAACATAACAGAAGAACTCCAAATTTCTAGGATTGTTACGCTTCAGAACCGTATGGTTCTAGATGTGGTTCTAGCTGACCGTGGGGGGGGCATGTAGAATCATCGGAAGTAGCTGCTGTGTGTACGTACCAGATAATTCGCCCTCTGTTTATGATGCTATTTCAAAATTGCACAAAATAGCTGCTGAAATACACCCGGACAATGGAACTTGGACTCTTTCAGGGTGGTTCTGGTCAATGCTTACCACTTGGGGTTGGAAACTGCTGACGATTTTATGTATCATTGTTGGGATACTGTTTTCTGTATGTTTATGTATACAATGTGGCCCAGCTTTATGTTCCATGTGTTTATCGGCTTGCATACCATCAAGACGAGCTCTTGCTCAAAACGAAATGATGATTCATAAAGAAGTAGCTCAAATAATGCTAATTGATATTGAAGATGAACATCCCGACTACGTCCACTATGAGGTAGCTTCAGCTAAATGCTAAAAGGGTCGTCTGTCGTAATTTGACAATAGCCGAGTTAGCGCTTAGCTGTGCTACACGTTTTTTCCCTTAACTTGACTATACTCGAAAACGCCATTTTGTGTATTACGGCGGCCATTTTAGAGAATGAGCGGCCTCGTGGTCAGCATGCCCTTTAGTCCGTTGTCCGTGCTACTGACCACTCGACTCTGCCCAGCAACAGGCTATTTTTAGCTACGGTCAAGCCCGCACATGCGCAGTTCCAACTGACCAGTCACCCCTCAGGAATGTGCCGCCAAACTGACCAGTGAGGTTGTAACCCCTCCCATGAGTTGGCTGTGCTCCAAAAATGACCATATATGTACATAATCTCTGTAACCTTGTGCCGCCTATCTTTTTATTGCTTGTAAACTGTATAAAAGAGGGACTCACACCAACGTTCGGTGTGATACTTCTTGCATTACCGAAGGGTGCTGTAGGAATGTACCACCACCCCATGGGGTCTTAATAAACTTGTTCTTTGTACTTTTCAGTTTCCGTGCCAACAGTTCTTTCAGTGTAAGTGGGTTATCTACGGAGCATGTAGGCCTTGGGAACCCGATACCACAATAGGTCCTGACTATAACTACTGTTAGACCTGGTATCATTGGCGTGAGTCTCCCTTTATTTATTTATGCATTTTTATATAGTGCAGACTTTACCCGAAGGCGTCAGAGCGCTTCACAATAGGAACCGTAATGATACATGAGGAGAAAATTACAAGTGAGCAAATTACAAAAGCAAACGTTAAGTTACATGAGGTAAAAGTAACAATTGTGAACAACAAAATACATGAGGTAGCAAACGGTGCAATACAGGAGGAAAAAGTGACATTTGTGCAAGTTACAAGAGAAAACAAAGTACAATTAGAGGTATAATACTGCAATATGTGGCAGACACTCAAGCACAAGAACAAACGTTACGTAGGCAATGGTGGCACTTGTGCAAGTACCTAAAGCAAACAAAATTTGAGAGGTAGCAAACAGTGTGTTACAAGAGAAAAGTGGTGTGTGCATGTAACAAAAGAGTACCAAACACAGGTACAAGGATAATACTGCAATAAATGGCAAACACTTCAACCACAAGAACACAATGGAATGGCACTCCATAGTCATGGAGGACAGAATTTTCTATAATGGAAGGTCTTCCTTCAGATAATAGAGAGGGCGTGAGTTAAATTTGGAAGAGTCTTTGAAGGATGAGAACTTTGAGGTCAGTTTTGAAGGCCTGGGAGGAGGTGGTGGTCCGGAGCTGAGGCAGAAGTGAGTTCCAGATTCTCACTGTGTTGCCTGAAAAGTATTGGGCCATCGATCTTCCCTTCTTGAAAGTGGGAGGTTCAAGCAGTAAATTTTCCGCAATATGAGATGGTCTAGAGCCTCCAGAGAGTTTCAGTTTATTCACCAGGTAGCGAGGAGAGGAGGAGTGCAAGGCTTTGTTGGTGATACAGGCGGTCTTGTAGATAGATCTAGCCTCGATGGGAAGTCATCGGAGGGTGTATAACATCAGTGGGATGTGATTGCTTCTTTTGGCCCCATAAATGAAACGAACTGCTGAATGGAGAACAGATTTAAGGGTGGGCAGGTGGGATTTGGGGAGGCCAGTAAGAAGAGAATTGCAGTAGTCCAGTCTGGAGAGGACCAGCGATTGCACCAGGGTTTTAAGGTCTTTCTCCGGGAAAAAGCGACAAATTCCCCAAAGAAGGCGCAGTTGGTATCGAGCAGACTTTGCAATGGAATTGATGTGAGAGATTAGATTGAGTTTTTTGTCTAGTATAACACCAAGGGATTTTGCGCTGTCGACAATGATGGGTTTATTGTTAATTAGATTCATCTGATCCATCCATGATTGAACCGGAGGAGGAGAGGAGGAGGAATTCAGTTTTGGAGGGATTCAGAATCAGTTGATGAGTTGACATCCAGTTTTGAATGGAGTCTAGAGTAGAGCTTAGGATGGCGAGATCGTGAGTGGAGGCAACCTTGAGGTAGATTTGAGTGTCATCTGCATGGATATGATAGTGGATCTCGGATTTACTAAAGAGATTTCACAATGGTTCTAAATAGAGATTGAACAATGTGGGTGAAGGTGTAGAGCCTTAAGGAACACCTTGACCTACAGCCAAAGGAGATGAAAGACAGTTCGCTATTTTGATCATTTGGGATCTATCAGAGAGGAAGGAAGCAAACCATTTCAGCACAGTGCCCTCCATGCCCATTCTCTGTTGCAGAGTGCTGAGGAGAGTGTTGTGATTGACAGTGTCAAAGGCTGCAGAAAGTTCAAGGAGAATTAGAAGACAGGACCCCCCCCGAATCGAGTATCCTCAGCGCATCATCAACCACTTGCAGTAGGGCTGTTTCAGTGATGCAGTTTTGGATGAAGTCGGACTGACAATTGTCAAGAAGATCATTGATATGATGAGAGAGTTGTTTCGCTACACATCTTTCTGTGATCTTCGGAAGAAAGGGTAGGTTAGTGATGGGGCGGAAGTTGTTGAGGTCATTCGCATCAGCAGTGGATTTTTTAAGCAGCGGGGTGACCTGCCCAGTTTTGAAGGAGACAGGAAGGGAGCCTTGACAGAGGGAGAGGTTGACCAGAGTGGTCCAATAGGAAAGATAATGGGTATAGAAGTCAATGGCAATGGCACTGGGGATGGGGTCCAGAGAATGGTTGGAGGACTTTGCTTCGACGATGCAATTGAGAAGGGCATCTTCAGAGATGGGGTCAAAGTTCTGCCAAATGGCTAAGGATTTGCATTCCTCTGGAGGGGTAGGATGAGTGACCTGATCCACAAGGGATTTCACTTTTTCTTCAAAGAAGATAGCGAAATCCACTGCTTTCTTTGTAGAATCCTCCAACTTGGAGGTTGGGGAGAGCAGTTAGGAATCTTGATGAGATCGAATAGTTTTTTGGGTCTATTTTTGGCTGAGTCAAGGAGGGTTCTGGAATGCGACGCTTTCCCAAGGAAGATGTGCTTGTGGCACTCTGATCTTGCTGAACGAAGCGTGGCCAAATTATCAGAGGAGGGCGCTTGCCTCCATTGTTTCTCCATGAATCTTAGCTGCTTCCTTTCTTTATAGAGAGATTTGTTGAACCAAGGTGCTGAGGGAGTGGGCCTTATCTTTTTGCTGTGGAGAGGAGCGACGTTATTGATTTCGACTGCAAGGACTGTGAGGCATTGGGAGGTGAGTTCGTCTATCTAGGTTCGGGTCTAGCCTTGGAATTGATAACAAAGCTGATTCACAGAGGGAACCGACATCAATATTTTTAGCATCACGGAACTAGGAGGTAGCCCTCTTAGGTTGGCCAAGAGTTATAGAATGTGATAGGTGTGTTTCATAGGTTTTGCTAGTTAGATGCTTTGGGCACTGTGCCACTGCCATTCAGTGCCACAGTGCAAGTGCTCCCTAGGTGAAATTGATGTATTTATTAGTGGCTCCATGATTGGGTTTTTTGATGTACTTGTCAGACCCTAGTATAGTACCATGTGTGCCCAGGGCTTGTAACTCGAATGCTGCTGGTGGGCTTGCAGCACTGGTTGTGCCACCCACAGAAGCAGCTTGTAAAGTGTGTCTCAGGCCAGCCATTGCAGGGCCTGTGTGGAGTCTGTGACAGCCATGTTGACTTGGCAAGTGCACCCACTTTGCAGTCCCTGAACCTTACCTTTTATTCATATCAGATACCCCTGTAGGCCCATGAGCAGGGTGCATTGTAAGGATAAGGTAGTACATGCCCTGGTATGTGTAGCATGCCCTAATAGTGAAGTATGGGTGAATTTTGCGGATCTGGGGTCCGCGAGTTCACGTGAAATCGCAAAACAATCTGTGAATTTGTGGATTTTCCCGCAACTCGCAGATTTTTTTGCGATTTGCACTCTACTCAACTGGAGTACTTTCTACTGGCTAATCAGTAAGTGCTACCTCGTTGGGTAAATGTATAGTGCTTTTCCAACACTGCAGCTCCGTAAAGGGCCAGAAGATTTGTCTCCATTGACCATGTGTGCCTGTAACTTTGCCACCACGCCAAAAAGCGCTGAGGTCCCTTAAGTGAGCTGTCCATCATAGTTGGGAAAGGGCAGGAAGACGTTTGATACCGCTAGTGCGTGGTGCGGGGCCAAACGAGCGGGGCTTCTATGAGTGTCAACATGCCTCTTGTGTATAAAGGGTCAGAGAGCGAGCAGGGCAGCAGGTGAGGAGAAAGCAGCCTCCTGGTCACAGGAACTACACGGGGGTTGCACTCGAGAAACACAGGGATTCAAAGACCTCCCTTAAGTATTACAGCTAATTTTCAAAGGCAGATATGGGGTTAAAGCACACTTGCCCAGTCTCGACCGTGTTTACTAATATTTTGGGCTGATTAAAATGTTACTGAATTTGAGCTTCAACTCAGGCACCTGCTATATCTGTCAGTGCTTCTTGTTGAGGTTTAATTTTTGTGACAGGAGCCTCGTGCCAGAATGAATCCTGCCCTGCATAGTTATCCACGAAGATGCCACCGTTTTGTGCAATACCTCTACTCAACTGGAGTACTTTCTACTGGCAAATCCAGTAAGTGCTACCTCGTTGGGAAAATGAAAAGTGCTTTTCCTACACTGCAGCTGCGTAAAGGGCCAGAAGATGTGTCTCCACTGTCCATGTGTGCCTGTAACTTTGCCACCGCGCCAAAAGGTGCCGAGGCCCCTTGAGTGAGCTGTCCATCATAGTTGGGAAAGGGCGGGAAGACGTTTGATACCGCTAGTGTGTGGTGCGGGGCCAAACGAGCAGGGCTTCTAAGCGTGTCAATATGCCTCTTGTGTATAAAGGGTCAGAGAGTGAGCAGGGCAGCAGGTGAGTAGAAAGCAGCCTCCTGGTCACAGGAACTACACAGCGGTTGCGCTCGAGAAACTCAGGGATTCAAAGACCTCCCTCGAGTTTTACAGCTAATTTTCGACAGCAGATACGGGGTTAAAGCACACTTGCCCATCCTCGACCGTGCGCACTAATGTTTTGGGCTGATTAAATGTACTGAATTTGAGCTTCAACTCGGGCACCTGCTTTATTTATATCTGTAAGTGCTTCCTGTTGAGGTTTAATTTTTGGCCCACAGGAAGCAATTACAGAGTTAAGGCACGTGCACGAGTTGAAGCTAACTTTGTAACCATTTTAGAATGGCGCCGGCAAGCTGCCAGAGTTGAAGTTGCAACTTGCAAGTAAGCAACTTCAACTATGGCAGCTTGCCGGCGCCAGTCTAAAATGGTTACAAAGTTAGCTTCAACTCGAGCACCTGCCTTAGCTGTAAGTGCTTCCTGTGGGCCCAAAAACAAATCCGCCACAAGCGGATTTGTGGATTTTTCTTCAATTTTGCGAGATTACCGGATCGCGAAGTTGCCAAAAATCTGCAAATTCCGCTAGCTGAACGGATTTTTGGCCCACAGTTAAGTACTGCCATTTTAGTTTTTCACTATTGCAAGGCCCCTGTTCCCTTTGGGCAAGAATGGGCAGTTTAATAATTACATCATATAATCCTAACTGACTCAGGGAACTAGGTAGAAATTCGAGAGTAGTATGCCTGAACTCAGAATGATAAAATACATCTTTTAGTCAAGTTGGTTTTTAACATTCTGTGTTTGAAAATACCACTTTTCAAAAGTAGGTATTTTCTTGCCTAACTGTCGGAGCCTACCTCTGCTAGGTTATGTATTCCTTGTGTGGAGTTTGAGTGACAGTGGCTGCGGGATTCCAGGAGACAGGGTGAGTCAGCACAGTGCTGAATAGAGAGATCTGCATCTAGATGGGTGGGAGGAATTGCACCTGGGACCTGAATAGGGCTGTGCCTTTCCTCCACAATGCTGGCTCCACCTCCTGTGGTGTGTCTGATGTCCCTGGCCTACACTGTGAAAGGAAAGAAGGAGTCTTGTCAGCAAAGTGCTCCAGGACTGAACAGAACTGGTTCGGACTAGGCAGAGGCCCCTCTGCCTTCAGAGGACAAAGGATTCTGCAGTATAAATATGGGGACCCAGACCCCAAGGCTTTAGATCACTTCTGGGAACAAGACATATCTTTTGCCATGAAGAAAAACCAAGGAAGCTGCAGGAGTTTGCAATGCCCCTCTGCCAGTGTGCTGTTTGCTGGGTTGGCCTGCAGTGGTTTCTTTATTGCCAAGGAAAGAAGAAGGAACTTTCAAAGAACTTTCACCATCTTTCAGGATATTACTCCAAGGGCTTAAACTTATGATTGCCTCCTGCTGAAGTCTCTGGGACAAAAGACTTCACCACCAGCTCCCCTCTGAATTTCCTTGCTGCGAATTCTCTCTGCAGAAGCCTGTGTGTCGCTGGAAGCTAGAAGCACGACGCATCGAAAAGAAGCGCGTTGCAGTCGCAGCTGTTGCATCGCTGGAGAAGCGTGACGCCGCCGCAGAGGTTGCCGCCGCATCTCCAGAGTAGGGTGCCTTCGTCAAAGCTGTTACCCGACGCATCTCCGGAGAAGTGTGTTGCAGGGTCTGTCATGGCTCCAAAGCTACAGAGTTCACCACACAGCCGCCGGACATGCACTCATCGTCTTCACGTCGCCGCATCAAGGGCGCCATCTTATCGCACCGGATCGTCACATCGCATCAAGGCGCCATCTTGTTGCATCACAACCGGAATGCCTCACGAGAATCTACACATCACCTCCTCTCCGGTAAGGACCTAGACGCATCCCCTACTATGCGCAAGCATTGAGTTGCGACGCATCACCTCCCCTGAAGCAAGGAACCAACGCATGCCCCACTCTGCGAGCCTTTTGTTTGTTTTGCGTTACGCATACAGGTACTTTTGTGGGAACTTTGTCGGATTCGTCACTAACTTGAATTAAGTAACTGTTTCAAGTACAGTATTGTGGTTTTTTGTCATTTGTGGTCATGCGTTAAGTCTATATAAAGAATACTTATTTTTTTAAAACCTGTGTGGTGTCCATCAGTAGTGTTTTCACTGTATTACTGTGTGTATTCACAAATGCTTAACACACTGCCTCTGAGATAAGTCTGTCTGCTCGTGCCAAGCTACCAAGGGGGTGAGCAGGGGTTATCCAGTAGTGTAATCCCCTTACCCTAACTTAGAAGCAAGGGTCCCTATTTGGTCAAAGGTGTATACCATTGCCAACTAGAAACTCCCAGTAATAACAACTACCTGCTGGCAACCAGTTTATATATACTTGGATTTCACACATATAAAACCATAGAAATTCAGCATTTATAGCTACCTGAGCTAACTATAACTTGGGTCTCCACAATGCACTGCTGATGACCTCACAATGTATCACACACGACATGGTCAGTGACATCACTGATGACATCACAAATATCACTGATGACATCATCAAGTAAGTGTACGTGTTTCATAAACATTTCTGATACTTTAAATATATATACTAAGCTATTAGTACATTTAAATTACTATTCTTTCTGTACTACTAATGAGTGATACTGTTTCTAACATATGTGATCTAAGTGGCTGTGTGACTGTCTGCATCAGTGGATGAGGTGGTGTCTGAGTGGCTGTGTGGGTGTGTGAGTGGGTGTGTGAATGGCTATATGGATCCATCAGTGGGTATGTGAGTAACTGTATGGGTTGGTGAATGGGTTTGTGAGAGGTTTTCTGGGTATATGAGTGGCTGAGTGAGTGTTTGTATGGGTGTAGACTGGGTGTGTGAGTGGTTATATGAATAAGTGAGTGGCTGTGTGAGGGGCCCTATTGGTGAATAAAGGAGTGTGTGAGTGGTTGTATGGGTGAGTAAGTGGGTGTGTGAGTGGCTGTATGGGTGATTGAGTGGCTGTGTGAGTGGCTCTATGGGTGAGTAAGTATCTGTTTGAGTGGGAGTATAGGTAAGTGAGTGGGTATCAGAGTGGTTGTATTGTATAGTCAGTGTCTGTGTGAGTGGCTGTAGGAGTGAGTGAGGGGGCATGTGAGTGGTAGTATAGATGTATGAATGCTGGATTCCTTCACAACTTACTGCTTAAGTAGGGGACTGTAAATAAATCCCACCAAATCAGAGTTTATGGTAAAAAAACACATTGGTCCTTCAGATGCAGGATGATAATAGAGGGGACCTTGCTTGAACAGGTTAGCCATTTCAACTACCTAGAAGTAAGACTGGCTGACAGTTTATTTTGCGGCTTACAAGTAGGGAAAAATAGGACTATACTTCATCAGAGGAAAAAAGCAATTGAAATGAAATATTAGTTCACTTCTCTGTGCTTTGTTACTCCAGCACTCAGTGTATATAGAGCAACTTCTGTGGCAGCAGCCACTTTCAGTACTGAGCTCTTGGGCTATGCCGATGCCACCATGCTCATGCAGACTGAAAAAAGGGTTGAAAGAGCTCTTCTCAACTTGCCTTCAAGCGACCCTCTTGCAACACTATGGTTTGACTTAGCAATCAGCCTCATTTGTGTAGCAATCTCCTTAAAGCAATTGCTAAACTGGGTGTGTCTTTAGCCAACCCTGGAGTTGACATCCTACAGGGATGCCATGTCAGAACTAATCCTTCAAGATAAACAAGTGCAAACCCCATGGCTTAGGCAAGTTAAGCACATGTGCCAAATGATTAAAATGAATGAAATTTGGGATTCCCCATCTGCACTATCTATGGATGTCACTCAAAGTGAAGCAAGTTTACTGGTAACGTGTCATGACACAGATTCAGACTGAGAGTAGAATAACTTGGCAGTTCTTGAACCATGAATCCTTCCTCGGTTTTGAAAAATACCAGGAAAGAATTTATCCATTTCAGGCGAAATGGCAGTAGGCAAAATTTAGACTGGGTGTTTTACTGTTAAAATCACTTCCTGCAAAATGTGACAAAACAAGCCACCAATCAAACGATTGCCCACACTGTCTCTTTTCTTTTTTGCTCAAAGTATATAAGACCCTGTTGGATTATTCCATTATGCACGCTGATTCGTGTCAGGCACTATTGAGAAGCAGTAAACATCATAAAAAATGACATAAGAGCACAGATTGTGTTTGCTATTTCTCGTTTTTTGGTGTGGAAATGGAGAATTAAAGTGAAAGGGCCACCCCCTTTAAGATCCTAACTTCCCCTGAAGGAACTTTGTGGAGCTCTATGCACAGAGAAGCAAATTATGATGGCGGTTGGATGCGCGTCTGACCGCCATCCTGTAGGGAACTGGACCAGCTGACAGGGAAATTACGATCAGACCGCTGTGGAGGTGGTCGGAAACATGCCTTCTAGCATTGAGGCTTGTGCTGCGGCCCGAGAACGGGCTGCAGCACACGCCTCACTGCTAAGAGGCATGTTTGTGAACATCCCTGCACTGTTTGGCAGGCACCATGCAGCGCCGGCCAAACAGTGCAGGGATGTTTAGGTGGGCACCGTAGGTGCCCCCAGACCTCATACCGGAGGGCCAGGTGGGAAGGAGGGCCCCCTAGGGGCCCCCAAAGTCACTTTCTGCATGCCTTTTTAATGGTGGGTTAACTGCCATGAAATGGCCAGCGGAAAGGGACATTGTAATCCCTACGGTGGTGCCTGAGCAGGCTCCGCTGCCATTGTAGGGATTGCAGTCTTTACTACTGGCTCCTTGACCCCGACAGATGCATGGCATTAGGTATCTACGCCTGCCTACCTTTCGCCTGCCATTGTAATACAGTGGGTGGTCCTGCAGGGTTCAATGGTGGTTCTGACCACCACCGACAGCCTGAGGGTGGCGGTTCCACTGCCATTGTAATCCGACCCTAAGTTCTTACTTGCCCCAATGGACCCACTAAGTAAAATGATAGAACGCAGGTATGACAATGTTTGTGTATGTATTTTGATTAATGCTTCCAGCTGAGGCTAACACTACAACACATATGATAATGCTATCTGGCATCAATAAGAATTGTATGCCCTCATGTTGCACTTTATTAAAAAACTTGGAGCACAGCTTTGCCAAAAATTCCTATGTGTAGCCTTATTTTAATATTATATTATTGTAATATTTTGTATTGAAGATTTTCATTCAATGATTGTATATAATCTATTTATGTGTACTAATATTTACTGAATTAAATATTGTTATGGCTTATTAGCTTAGACAAAGTTATTACCTAACGAATGGGGCACTTGCTATGTTTATGTATGTAAGTGCTTCCTGTTGAGGTTTAATTTCTATGAAATGAGCATCAGGGCAGAACAGAACCTCATCTGCCCATTTATTCAACAACAGACCACAGGTTTGCAGAAATTGAGGTCGCAGGGGGAGCACCAATTCCCTGTGGTGCCTGCCAGCTCCCCACCACCAAAATGCTGCTTCTTCTGTTTACCTGCCTGCTTGAAAAGGGGCAGGAAAATAGATGAAAAGTCCACTCCCAGTGAGCAGGAGCAATTTTTGCTGCTCCTTCCCACTGGGAGCAGACTTACTGTTTGCTCTCGCTTAAGCCAAGTGAGAGCAAACAGCTATGTCTCAGTGGTGGACACTCCAGGACATAGGCAGCCCCAAGGGCCATTAATGGCTACAGGAGATAGGCCACTTGGCCCCTGTCATTTGTTATTTTAGGGTCAGCCCCAAGGAGGTGGTGATCCCCAATTTTAAAGTAAGGAGGGTGTTCCGAGTGGTCCCTCTTTTATTTTATCACCAAACCCTGGGTAGTGGCATTCTCCCTTCATCTAGAATTTTGCCATGCCCTGGGGAGGTAGTGTTGTAGTCCCCGGGGCCTAATATGGCCCAGGAGGGAGCCACATGGCTGCCCTCCCCTTTGAAAGACTATGTTTGTCCGAGGAAGGTGATGGTTCCCATGCAATTTAAAGCAAGGAGGCGGGTCTGTGCGGCCCCCCTCTTATTTTACTATCAAGTCCCGGGGAGGTGGAGGTCCCCAGAACCCTAAAAGGACTACAGAGGGGGACCAGGTGGCCCCCCATTACATTGCCACATTCATCTGGCCCGGGGAGGTGGCGTTCCTTGGGGACCATATCCGCCATAGGCAGATGGCCTGCATGCTCTCCTCCCCTTAATATATATTTAAATATGCCCCCAAGACGTGGCTCACCCGGGGTCTGAAATACAAGACTCTCGCACTTGTTATTTTTATTATTTTATCAGGGATTCATGAAATTGTTGCCACAATTTTTTTTAATCCTTTTTTGCCCAGGTGATGTCCCTGGGAGACCCCATCATCAGGCTTAGGGGTCAGAGCATTCCTACCCTGCCCACTTCTCCTTTTTTATGTTTTGTTTGGTACTTCGATGAGCCCAAGTCCCTCAACATGGCTGCCAGCACTTCCTGGTTGAGGCTTTGGGCAGCCATCACATCTCAGCATGAGAGCTGTTGGATTCGCAGATGGCCTGCACTTCCATATATACAAATTTGTATTTTCTCAAAATATCTAAAAAAACTACTGAATTTGCTGACCTCCAATGTCTGAATTTCTAGAAAAGTTTTAAAGCATAAGATCAGCTAGTGCCACCCACACCATGTTAGAACTGGCACAATCACTTTTCTTTTCTACAGTTGTCTTTAAGCATAGGATTAGCACTGTGCCATCTATGTCCAGATGTAACATGACAAAAGCTTTTTACTACTCCAGCTAATTGTTAGAGCTTTGGATTGGTAAAATACTATTGAAGTTAGCCTGAAATGAATAAAAACAACCCCTGACACGGTATTGCTATCATTATTGCTCTTCAGACAGGTTTATCTTTGTCCAGAAACAAGGGAGCACCCAGCAGAAGTCAAGACAATACCCATTCAGAGATAGAGTGTGTAAGAAAGTGCCCTCTTTTTGCATGGTTACCCAACTTTTTGCCAAACTGTTGATGTAGTTTGACTGAGTGTGCCCTAGGTTCCTGCCATCCAGGTACTCAGGGCATATGTTTCTTTCCTAAACTGCATTGATAAAAACCCAATTGGCACTCTTTGACCACATGTCAGTTCCTTGGGCACTGGGGCCAAGGGAGGCCTTTAAGGGCTGCAGCACTTATTGTGCCATCCTTAGAGGCCCTGTACCATTGTACACACACACTACCATTGCAGGCTGCATGTTATAGAGCAGAACAATGTGAAGAATCAACATGGCACATATCCCTGTGTTTCATGCCTATAAAACACTGACATTGTAGTGTAGTTCCTATATACCTATTAGCCTGTGCGCATTGGAATAATATACAATATAGATTTGATATAGCACTGAGGTCAGTATGCCTCTATTAAGTACATTAAACGTAATTACTTGTGTGTGCCTGCTAACTCAGAGGTCACTAGACACTTTCTCGAATGAACAAGAAGGGATTAGTTTTAGGGGTGAGCGGGAAATCTGTTACGCTCGCGGATTTTGCGGATTTTTGGGAAATCCGCAATCCGCGAATTTTGCGGATTTCCCGCAAAATCCTTAAAAAAAATCCGCAAACGTAACGGGTTCAAAAGTTGAACCCCCACTCATGCAACTATTTTACAATGGCGCCAGCAAGCTGCCAGCACCGTTGTAAAATAGTTACAAAGTTAGCTTGCACAGGAACCACTAGATAAAATGAAGCAGGTGCTGCTTTATTTTATCTAAGTGCTTCCTGTGCAAGCTAACTTTGTAACTATTTTACAACGGCGCTGGCAGCTTGCTGGCGCCATTGTAAAATAGTTGCATGAGTAGGCTCACTCAAGGGACCCCTGCACCCTTTGGGGCGATTGCATAGTAATAACACACACATGGTCGCTCGAACTAGTTGATGCTCAAATTCAGTGACTCATTCATTAGCCCAAAAACAATCGTGAGCGTCGTCGAGGCTGGACAGATGTGCCTTCTTCCCAAATCTACAGTGGAAAATCAGCTGTGATGCTGGATAGGCTTTAGATCCTTGACTTTCACGAGCACAATACCCGTGCTGTTCCTGTGACCAGGAGCTTCTTTCTCTTCATCTGCTGAACTGATCTTTCTCTGACCTTTTATTCACACAAGAGGCACATACCCTACTGGGCACATTGTGTTCGCACGGGTTTCTGCAAGTTCGCACGCGTTTTGTACAATTTTGCAATTTGCGAAATTGTACAAAACCCTTGCGAACTTGCAGAAACCCGTGCGAACATTAAAAAAAAATCTGCGAGGATTCGCGGATTTTCGCAATCCACAAATTCGCAAATCCGCAAATTTGCGGATTGCCAATCCGCAAAATCCGCTCATGCCTAATTAGTTTTGACAACAACATAAACATGAACACTTTGTTTCCCTTAGAGTCCGAACAATATCTTCAGAGTCGTGGAAACAATAGATTACAGATTCACTCAGTCAATCGTGCATGCTTCGTTTCCACAGAGTTGCATAGAAATAGAGAGACGGGCGTTTCAATAAAAGATTTATTGAACAGTCTTATTTCTCATGCTAGAGATATGAACTGCTACAATCATAAGACAGAATGCGAAGTATAATGCATACAGCGTAAACAGTAATATAAAATAATACTGAAATAGCAAGGTCTGTAGCTATGACATATATAAAAATACATACATAAATAACACAGGCTAAAATACTCAACTGGTGCTTCTAAAATAATCCTACCCCAGTGTACATAACCTAGGTCTAGTACGAGGGAAGAAGTAGGTGCTGTTTTAGCTATAGTTCAGTTTAGTTTAGTTTTGCAAAGAATTGCCAAAGGTTCTTTAAATTCTAATCAGCTCCATTCCTTAGAATGAGAGAGGTTGGTATCTCTTTCGTGGGACTCGATCTCTAACACCCCGCAAGGGGAATCAGAAACACTGGAGCTGTATTCTCGGTGAGGAGGGTGACAGCGACTGGTCAGTGTGTCAGTTGGGGAGTTGACTTCCTTCGGGACTTGCTGTGGTGAGCCACGCTGGGCAAGTAGGTAGCCGAACCTCACTGTGCCTTGCCATAGCAAGTGAAGGTATATTTATACCTTGAAGGTGTTTAGGAATGCCAGTATTGACTTACAAGTCGGACATAAGAACGTCATGAATGAACCACTAAGGAATAGATGTTCATGCATAATAAATGAGTTCTTAGGGAAATCAATATCCAGGCAAGGGGCGGTTCTAAAGGCTTAAGAGTCTGGTTTTCCAAGAACTCGTTGTGGCGAAGAGGATTGGATGTAGTTGACCAGGCCTGTATTTGGTTAGCATGAGCAATGACTAAATAAGGGCTGGATTTCTATGCCTAAATAAGGGCAATGTGAATTGTACCTATATAAGGGCATACATTGGGAAGTCTATATACGCTATCTAAATCGACACACAACATCCACTTTCGTATGAAGGACATTACTAGATCATAAACATGATAACATATCTAAAATATGTCTATACAGGAAGTGCTAAAAGCCTGTTTCAAACACATTGTGCATAATGCCTTAAAACTAGTTGCATGCATGAAAATGCATTGGTGCTGTACACATTAAAGCAATGTTTCATTCTAAGCATATGTTTACATTTGAAAGCTAACTGAATGAATCATGAAAATATACATTTATGAAATGGCTCATAAATACATAAAAAAAGGCCAAAACCATTTCTAGTCAGATTACATAAAACTGTTTGATCTGTGGACAAGGTCATATATTGTCTCTGGAAGTATTCAAAGAATTCTTGTTCTCTATGAATAGTTCTAATATAAGCAGATTACTTGTGCCAAAAATGAAAAATGCAAATTTGGAAGAAAAAAGTTAATCATAGGGAAAAGTTCCAAAGTTAGTACCTTGTTTTGAAAAAATTAAGGTCAAATTCAGAGTCTCTCAGTACACTGTGTGCCAAAATCAAAAGTCGGTGATGGTGCTTGGACAAAACATTAAATCTTCTATTTCTGTAGACAAAAAGTTGTCTACGGTTGTAGGTGAAAGTTGGAATACCTTGTTTAAAAGATTAACCGCACATAGATGTGAACTACCACCTTCAGCATTGGTCGCATCAGCAATGTTCGAATCGGATGTTACCTGCGCGCTTGTTGATTCCTCTCATACCTCGGCAGTTCCAATTTGCATCTGTGAGATCTCAATGAATGTCATTATCAGAATTGGTAGCTGCTGGGGACAACACAGAGCATGGGCCGTTACAGGGTACAGCAGAGTATCAACATCCGTTGGCATGACTGATGGGAGTGTTAGACAGATGTATTGCGATTTATATAGCGCAAGTATCACCCGAAGGCATCAAGGCGCTTGCCTTGGGAACCCGTCCTGGTATTCCCCTGTGAGATATCCCCAGCAGGGTATCCACAAGGTGAAAGCCAGGCATCCCGCCGCGAGGGGCCGTAGTGGAGATTAAGCAAGCTATTGCCCAGAGTCGCAGAGTGTGAACCCGTGAGTCGAGAAGGCACCGGAGCGAGAATTATCGAGTCCGTGGAATTTTTTGAGTCCAAGACCCGCCGAGGCGGGGAATTGAACTCTGGTCCAGGACCGATCTCAGCTTCCGGGTCTGCCGCCTCTAACCCCTGAGCCACACTTCTCCAGATGTCTAGCACGCATTCTTCATCGCAAAGCAGGCCGCGTAGAACAGGTAAGATGCAATCTTGCCAGATTGGTCTGAATGAACAAAACCATATGGTATTTAATTCTCGTAGACGAGGTAAACCCATAATTTGGACGATGCGCTCATGACTAAGCATGGGCGGAAAATCTGTTCCGCTCGTGGATTTTGCGGATTTTCGGTAAATTCACAATCCGCGAACTCTCAGGAATTTACCGAAAATCCACAAATTCGCACGCAGCGGATTTTTTTGCTTGATGATACAATATTGCGGCGTGCGGCGTTCACTTACCGTCATTCAGCGTTTGCCGAGTTGTTTTTCTCGATATTTTGCGAGTGCTGCGCCATTTTGGATCTTGCTGCGGGATCCCGCGGGAGTTTGGCGACGCATCGCGAGAGTTCGCAATTGCGAACATGTAGATGCGGCGGGCAGCAACAATCTCGCACTCGCGAAATTACAAAATTTGCAATTCTGCACAAGAAATCCACTAGCAAGCAGCATAAACCTTCTGAAAATGATGATTTTTATCAGAATAACTCCTCAGGTTGACATTTGCCTGCACTTTTTTTGATTTGAGGCCTTTTTGACTTTCTTTGGATCACTTTTGGATTAGAAATCAACTTTTACAAGTAAGTTTGTTTGGGGCATTACAGTTGCTGTTCTGCAGAAAAACGAGTTTTGCAAAACTGAAAGCACTCAGCAGGTGCAAAAGTTCACTCATCATTAGTAACCATTCCCTGTAGTGCTTCCTGAGGGGCCCCTCCAGAGTTCAGTTGCCTATGTTTGTTTGGGGTATTACAGTTGCTGTTCTGCAGAAAAACGAGTTTTGCAAAACTGAAAGCACTCAGCAGGTGCAAAAGTTCAAACTCATCATTAGTAACCATTCCCTGTAGTGCTTCCTGAGGGGCCCCTCCAGAGTTCAGTTGCCTACTTGCAACTATTCTATGACCCTGCTCTGAC
Source organism: Lissotriton vulgaris (assembly GCF_964263255.1). Taxonomy (NCBI): domain Eukaryota; kingdom Metazoa; phylum Chordata; class Amphibia; order Caudata; family Salamandridae; genus Lissotriton; species Lissotriton vulgaris. The sequence goes on from NC_141696.1 coordinate 784,845,461, forward strand.
CCTCACAGCAGGCTCATAGAATAGCTACAAGTAGGCCACAAAGGTCCTGGGAAAAAAAATTGCACTGCAACAGAAAGCAAATTACAGATAAGGAAGCAGGTGCCAGACAGGAAGTTTAAATTCAGTGACACATTAATCAACCCCAAATTAATTCATGTCAGTTGAAGCAGGGCAGGTGTGCTTGCTTCCCCCCCCATAATCTACAGTGATGAATCAGAGGGTGACAGTGATGTACCAGAGGGTGGCATGGGTGAATCAGAGGGTGGCAGTGGTGAAACAGAGGGTGCTGTGAACATGTGATGATGAACCAGACGTAGAAACAACAAAGTCGCAACCGTTGCGAGACAACAAGTAAGTTCGCAATTGCGAACTGGTACAAAACTCTTGTGAACTGGCAGAAACCCTTGCGAACACAAAAAAAAATCCGCAAATTTGCGAGAATTCGCGGATTTTGCGGATTGCGAGTTCGCGAATACGCAAATTTGCGAACGCCAGATTTGCAAAATTCGCCCATGCTTACTCATGACACTTCATCTCCTGCAGAGCTCTCTCCATGGTGAATTGGGTGTCACTGGTGATTTTGCTTGCCATATTGTAGCAGAAGGAGCAAAAATAGTATTCCTGCAACGAGTTCCAAAAGAAGTGGCAGTCCGCCAAACACAGAGTGCACGAAGTCTGGAATGACTCAGAGGACTGCTTGAAAAGGTGCTAACAGTCCGGAAAACACGGTCTTAAATACATGTACAATACCGCTCATATCAGACATGTTTAAGATACAACTTAACATTTATGAGAAATGTATAGGGCAGTTTGTAATTAAAAGGGCATGCATCTCGGCAGAAGTTCTTGCGACTTGTAGACCATAGGTTTCTTTGGCCGAGGTCAGTGGCACAGGTTATTGCAAAAGAATGGCTTTTATTCACCTTAGAGTATCAATTTGTATAGAAGAGATGTTCAGTGAAGGCCATAAAGGCGACTCCCTTGCTGTCTTGGTTTGTGGAAACAATACTTGCATACAGCAAGTGACCCTGGATGAAACAGTCACTAGATATGGAATACCTGGCAACATGCCACAGCAGCTGTTATCGTTCAACATGAGGTAACTTCCATTTGAAAGCTGTTCAAAAATTGGATTAATAACTGCAGCTGGTGAACCTTGCAGGTGACAGGATAAGTTATTAGAGGAACCATCGCAGGCCCCGCGTAAATGAATACCCTGGCAAAGGAGAGAACCACTTCAGGTCCCCCTCTCCTAAATCTGTGTGTGCATGGTAAATCCCAGGATGTCTTGATGTATTCTTTACCCAACCTTTCATATTTGCCTGCTGGTATGTGTTTTAGGCAATACTGAAAATGGAAAATTGTAACCGGGCAGAGTGATTGTTCCATGTATTATCCATTCAGTAACTGTTTTTTCTGCCACTGTAAATGGTAATCTTTCCAGTTTTTTAAATACTCAGCACTGTATAGTCTGTTCCTCTTTGTGCCAGTTTGATCTGTTTATCAGTGAGATTGAATTCTGAAAACAGTGACGTAGTATTGATTAAACGCCAAGGCACATAGCCTAAATGCAAGTTTTTGGAGCGTCCAACCTAATACCATGATAGAACGTAGCTGAGACTGACCATGTTGCAACATGACCAAGTCTTGTTCCATGATGTCTATGGCAGAAGACACAATGCTGGCCAATGAATATTTCCTGGATGACAGAGTCGTTAACCCATTGTCTACTACAGAGAGAGATTTCTCTAAATCAATTTCTCATATTCGTTCTGCAGTCTCTGCTTGTGTAATCTTCCATATTTCGCTGTATGCAGCTTATATACTGGCATACAGGAAATGTTTTTGACACCGTTTTCTTGGTCCTAACAAGAAGTCCATAAGGTCTGCACCATCTTTAATTAAAGATAAGTGCTGTTGTCAATTTCTCATATTCGCTCTGCAGTCTCTACTTGTGTAATCTTCCATATTTCGTTATATGCAGTATATATACGGGCATATATGAATCGTTTTTGAATCAGTTTTCTTGGTCCTAACAAGAATTCCCTAAGGTCTGCACCATCTTTAAGTAAAGATAAGTGTTGTTTCACATCCTGTAGTGTAGCTTTCTGTAGCCAATCAAGGCATAGCATCCCTACACTGTATGTTGTTTTTACCACAGGATGCTGTCTTTGAACATATCTTGGGTCCGGCCTATTGACTTTGAAACCTTGAGTTTTGTTCAGGAATCGATCTTGACAGTTGTTTGTGTCTATGGGCCAGAGCAACTATTTGTTACAATCTGGATCTGATCTGTTGTGATCCAAAATATTATGTACATTGACCTCCCCGTATAGTGCTATTACTCGCAGGTATAGGTATGGTCGCTGTGTTCATGTCTTTAATCTTGGCTAACCCGAGGCAAGACTTCTGTTGGACAGTGTCATTCAAAAACATAATTTGCTCAGGGATGATACATGCTCTAAACACAGCTTCTATCCTCTGCACTTGCCAATCTAATGTACCCCAGACAGTTTTTGTCTCAATGTTGTCTTTCTAAAAGTCGAAACCCTGTCAAGACAGTTGGGCATAAAAGGCGGCAGGATAAATTTGTTTTGTATTGGTTAACATACTTTTCATTCCTGTTCTGTTCACATTTCTAAAGTAACATTTTTCTGCTTTGGATTCATTGAACCCTGAAAAATATGGAAACTTATTCGCAAAAGTTTTTGAGCTACCCTTTGGAGGTGTTTGACAATGTTCCCATTGGTTATACAAATATACATTTCTAGGCATTGCAGATTTGTGCAAGAAATAATGACCATAATGGTTATAACAGGGAGTTGTTCATAGTCTGATGAACCCTCTAAATATTCATGATTTGTAAATACTGCAGACATCTCCAGATCAGACATCATATTATTAACTGTCTCGAAGTCCCAATCATCTGAAAAGGTACTAGAGGTAATAAAGTCACTTAATGAAATCTTGAATAAGTGTGGGTTCAACAGCTCCAATTGGCCAAAAATGTCATATTCTGTTTTGTCTCAAACTAAACCATCAGGTATAGGAACAGCTGTGTTGTTAACTGCTGCCAAGTCTCTTTGTTCACGATGGGATGATTTGTGTGACTTCAGAAGTAAGTTCACTTGTTTACTTGCTGTGTCCATTTTCACATATCTTCCATTTATCAGCATACCCAGAGTTATTACCAGAGCTAATCAAAGTAGAAGAAAAAATATTCCCAGCACAATCCATAGTTCATTCCATGGTGAAACCAGATAAGTTTTTTTCAGGTGATAACAAAAGTTCTTTTTTCTGGCGTCGTTTCAGGTTCCCTGGGATCCTCAGAAAATGTAACAAAGTTAATGAAGTAGCCAGAGGCTGTTCTGTCAATGGTTGGAATTGCATCCGGATTTGTTGAAATCTCTGGAACCACTTGATCACTTGTTACGTTTGTGTAGACAGGTGTGTCAGGATGAACTTTTATTTGGGTCTCAAGAGGAACGGGTTCCATAGCTTTGTTGCTTAGTCCTACTTTTCTCACTGCAGAATCTTCAAAGGTGATGAGTCTCTCAGTTTGAACCTCTTGGATTGTAGCTAGAGGAGTGAGTTTGCTACATTGTCGGAGTCCACTTGGCCTACTGCTTAATATCATCCACATAGTGTGGTTTGATCAGGTCGATAAACACAAAACGGTTCTCCTTTTTACTAGCAAGGGGCGGCAGTATCACTGTTCTTGTTCTGTGGATTGCTAGGACAGGTACTGGTTGTCTGTAAGAAGGCCTACATTCCTTCTTGTCTGCAATCTTTTCTCTGACTAGATCACCAAGCTTTGGGATCCAGACATGCCTTGCTGGGACGGTTGCTTTTTCCCCAGTTGTGGTTGGCTTCAGGAACACGTTGCTTTGTTTCGTTCATAGTTCATTTAAGTCCTGTAAAACAGCCAAACGATCTTTGATATCAAATTTCTTATTTTCCACCACAGTTGTATGACAATCAAGGTCCAGAACCAACATCCTTGTCCAAAATAGGACCTCATAAGGAGTAACACCCCCTAGAGAACTTCTTGGCAAGTGGTTAGGAGCAGGTTGAACATCAATTAGATGTTTGACCGACCCGTCACCCGAAACTAATACCCTAGGTGTTATAGACTGCTTTATGTCCTGTTTTTTTCTTTCCACAACCAAATTTCCCTCAGGATGAAATGGAGAAGATTACAAATGGCCACGGCATCTTTGTAAACCCAAGAGATAAACGCAGGACCCTAGTCAGAATGTAGTCTGCCTATTGCGTTTGTGCAGATAAAGACTCGCAAATCTTTTATAACAGTTCGGGCGTTAGCCGAGCGCTGAGGCCACATTCAAAGGGACCTTGACTTAGCATTTATGGGACTGCATTCGTCCACAGGGATGTCTGCGCATAGATAGTCTAATGCTGTCTAACAAGGTGTCTGTACTGGGCGGGCAATGCTGTCAGGTATCTGGTGGCGTTCTGTGCTGCAATCTCTATAGCAGCCTATGCAGTTAATGACAAAGACGTGCATATGTGCATTCATTCCTGGACACCAATACATCTCTTTTAAAGTTAATATTGTTTTAGAGATCCCCTGATGTATCAGACTCTCTCAGATATGCTTTGTAAATCAAAGCTGCTCTTCGTTCCATGTTTGGAATTATTCTATCCCCCACTCCAGAATTAGAGCAAACGGAACGCTGTTCGAATCAATTATATATGAGTATTTGAGTGGAAACTTTTTAGGTAACGCTGCACCGCTGCCTTTACTTGTAGCATTGATAGCCAGTATTGTTTCACTGTCTATTTTCGTTTTTGAATGAGTGATTGCAGCTATGGAAGTCGATTGCACAGCCCCCTTCACGGCTTTGTCAGCTAATGAATTCCCTTTAACGTGAATGCCATCACATTGACGACTCAGCGTGTGTATCACATGAGTGTTTTGTAGTCCCTTTTGCAAATGAACTACTTGTTCCCAAAGCTTTTTATGCTTGATTGTGCCACCTTTTGCATTTTTGAACCCGTTTTGAAGCCAGTTCTGTAAATATTCATTGTAGGATTGCACACAATAGAAATAATCTCACACTATGAGTGTGGGAAATTCGTGATCCGTATTTTCAAGTGCCATGATGAATGCTTGTAGTTCAACTCGCTGAGCTGTACAATCTCCTAGAGATTGCATTTTTATGACCAAGGTCTAAATATTCCAATGCGCATACGACCTATGACGATCACGCATGAAGCACTATAAGCTTGTTTACCCTCTGTAGCGGGTTGTGCTGATCCGTCAGTATAAATTATACATTCATACTTTTTTAGAGGTAGAATTTCAGTAGGCAGAGGACATTCTTGTTCATATTGCAGGACGCTTGTGTTTTCAAATAAGGATCAAAAACGTATTCAACATAAGTTGCAGCAAGAGAATTAACCCATTGTATCCATCTCGGATGTAAAGCTTTAGCATTTGGAATGCTCTTTTTTGTCACTGCCTCTAAGGCAGGTACAGGAGTTACGACCATTATGTGTTTCCCCTGTGCTAGGGCTCTCTATTTGCTACAGCTGTTTGAACTGCTGTCAGAATGATTTCTTTAGAAGTAAATTTCATTTCTGCTTGTGTGTACAAATGTGATTTGTATGCAATTGGCACTTTCTCACCTTCGTTAAAAGTTAAGTAGGTGAATCCGCATTGACCCGGAATAATTCGGAACACTAAGTTGCATACGTTTACGCGTGTTTGTAAATGTTTGCTTGCTAGCATGTCTGTAGTGAGCGCAACATTTCTGTGTGTTTTTGTGTCCAATTTACTGTTTTAAAATCAGATTTGATTAAGTCGTAGAGATGTTTAACCCTTTTTTGCGTAGTTTAGAATGTATGTTCTTCCAAAATTCAGGAAACCTACAATCGACTGAAAGTTTTTCAGCATTTTTGGTGGTTGAAGCAGAGCACACTTTTCTAAAAAGTTGTCTGCCAGGCTTTTGCCTTCACTTGATAGCTCATATCCTAAGAAAAGGATGATGAGATGAACAATTCTCGATTTTTTAAAGTTGGATTTGTACCCTTCAGAGGCGAAGCCCAATATAATGGTGTTCACCCAGTTCAAGTGCCTATCTAGGTCATCAATTGTCAGATAGATATCATCGACATATGACAATGCTTCATCATCAAAAGTTTGTAGTAACTCAGTTATGCTTGCTGAGAATAACCCCAGACTATTCTTGAATACTTGAGGGAGACAACAGAAGTGACTCTGTATCCCCATTATTAAGAAAGCGGTCAAATACCTAATTTCAGGAGCAATGTTTTGACAAAAGAAACCATTTGATATGGCTAATGTGGTTTTGTATTTTTTACCCACTATGTTATTCATTAATGCTCTACTGTGTGCATTTTGCACTTCAAATGTTTTGCAACAAGAGTTTAGAGGGCTCTGCCCCTAGTCCTACCCTGTTCAATCTATACATGTCTCCTTTGGCGGAGATACTACAGGCCTTTGGGGTAGATGTAGTCTCCTATGCTGACGATACCGAGCTATTGATCTCCCTATCCCAGGCACCAAAGGTTGCGGCATCTAATTTCAGAGCTTGTATGCAGGAGCTTGCCTCCTGGATGGATAAGAACTGCCTGAAATTGAATGGCAGCAAGACCGAGGTGCTGGTGGTGGGAGGCGAAAACTGAAGCCCTACTTTTTTTCTTTTGGGATAAGCACTCCATGGGATTGCATGTGTTTTTCAGCTATCTCCCTCGTGTGTGTCTCCCTCCTGCACTCTCTACTGTTCTCGGTGTCATGTATGCTTCTCCCTGCCCTCTCTATGTAATGCTCACCCTTGAGTAGTTCCCCTTGTTGCTTTCTCAGCTTTGTGCTTCTCCCCCGGTCTTTTGCCAATTTGCTCTCCTAAGTGCTCTACTTTAATCACTCGGTGTCTTCGGCCCACACCCTCCATGTTGCCACCCTCCACTTGCACCCTTGTTGCTTTCACCCCATTTTGCTACCCCAGCTACTTAGAAAAAACACTTTTGCATGCTTTTGTTTTCCAGATATCAATCTGCATCTGTAACTACACAGAATAAACAAGCTGCTGTATAATTTCCTAGGTGCACGCATGTGTGGTGCAAAAGACATGGCTAGTGGTGTCAAAGGTTTTTAAATTTGTTTTAGCCCTGATGCACAGCATCGGCAATTGGCAAGGCCATTAGGCCACAAAGGCACTACCTATTGGCTTTGCCAATGTTTGTTCTGTTTGGAAGGAGATTGGTCAAATGAAAGCCTGTTTGGGACTATTTACTTAATTTCACATAATGATTGAACTAAGAGGTACCATATATGCTGTAGAAAGTGAAGATTCTACAACAAGCATTGGCAAAGAAAATAGGTCTCACCAACGGAGGAATTGGCTTTGTCAACTGTTTAGCCACAACCTACCGCTGTCCATGAAAGGTTTTTTTTAAAGCATTATGATGCAGCTAGCACTGGCCATGTCATAACACGTTTTTTATTGGTGGCGGGAGGGAGAGCTTTAGCCATGTTATACACCAGCATCACTAAAAGTTTTAAAAAGCGCTGGGATGCACTTTTTTATTGCTGGCAGGTGGAAGGGCGGGTGGGGTGAAATATGGAGGTAGAGGGTACGTGTGGTGGTGCAACAAAGCAATTAAGGGTGTGGGAAGAAGCACTTTTTTGGTATTGTTGGTTGGGGGGCAATGTAAGTAAGTATTTTTATTGCTTTTAGGTTAATTAAAACCATTACAAAAGTACATTGATAGTTCATGCATTCAGATAAAAAATTGTAAAGAAAGATATATTATTTTTTAAAACAAGAGAACTTAATAAAAACGTTTTGGTACGGGTATGTGGTCATGGTGTGAAGTCTTGGCCATTTTTCAACTAGTCCAGTCTGGTGCTCTCTGCCAGATTTTTTAGTTTCAGTTCCAGACATTTCAAGAATTTTACCAACTTCCCGTTTAGTGGGGGAAGGCCTGGGTCAAAACAAGCAAGAACCGCTTGTCTACGTGTGCGGATTTTTTGTTCGTTGAAGGCAGTTTTTAACAGGGCTACTCTTTCCTCTTTCAGCCTTGGGCAGATACATAATAGGTGTTCGAGATCTTCATTTTCTGCCCCGCACAGCCTGCATTTTGTCCCACAGTCCCTTCTCAACCATGGTTGCAGATGTGGAATAGGGGGTAAAATTCCTAGCCTGTATTTTAAAAAGGCTTCTTTTGATTTCCTGCCGTACCCCAGACCAAAGTATGCCTGTCGCCCAGGCGATTTATATGTGGCCAGAGTCATCCATGCGTGTCGCCTTTGTGAAAAAGTCGCTTTATCTTCCAAGTGCGATTGACTTTTTATGCTCTTGTTTACAACACGCTTGAACTGCACATGCGGTAAAGGAGTTTCCCATAGTTCTTTGAGACCTGTGACAGTCAGGGATTCCTCTAAGAAAGTTTTCGCCGGCAATTGAAGAGAGCTGCTTAAGTCTAGCCATAGCAGATGGTTAAGTGAATTTTCTGGCGAGTTCTTGATTTTTTGCCAGCACTTTATGTACGCGCCTCTCCTCGCAAGGTTTTGGGAGGTCAGTCCAAACTCTAGCCGGATCAGGGCCTGTGAGGTATAGGTTGGCAGGTTAAAGAGAAGTCAATAGGCCTTTGCAATTGTTGTGTCCAGCAGTTTCGCGTCTTTGCCTTTTAGAGCCTCACTGCCGTATGTAATAGATGACTCTAGCTTAACTAGGGTGGGGGGGCAATGGAGGGAGGGCGGTGGCAGGGGAACACAGCCAATGGGGGTGGGCGGTGACAGGGGTAACATGGGGAATAGGGAGAGGAGTGGAAGGGGTAAAGTGAGTGTGAGGGGCAACACAGACCTAGAGGAAGGGAGGGTGTGAGTGGAAAAACAGATAATGAAGAGAGTGTAAATGGTGAGGCCAACATGTGAGGAAACAGAAAATTTTATGTGGCCAGTGTGTCCCCACTTACACCCTATCCATGTACCTATGCCCCATGTATGTCCCTGTTATCATGTAACTCCTATCCCGTGCCTGTAATAATAATGCCCCTGCATTTCCGTCTAACGTTAACATGTCAGTTATTATGCCTTCCATGAATGAGACGTTAATTCTGCACTGAGGCCTACGTTGCCAATGCATTACATGGTACACGTTTAAATATCGAGAAGCACACGTTTTTGTGGCCCAGCTGAGCCAGGCCCTGAATTCAGGCTCCGAGCCTCTTCTGACTCTAAAAGCTGCAGCTTAGGTATGCATCCCTGACCTCTCCCATACTCCCTGCTCAGCCGAGAGGTGCCCGGCCTGGCCTGCCTGCCAAGACGGTGTTTTGCCTATAGTTATCTGCTCAGCTCCGCAAAAACACATTCCAGTCTAGTGAAAGAGGTAAACATATCCCGCCTACAGAGCATAGGGCCTAGCCTTCCTGTCTCCATGTAAGTGATTTACTGAACTCGTTGCCATAGAAGGCCCATGGCCCCCACGCAATGCACGAAGAAATATATGCACACACTAGCATTTAGTGATGAACAGCTTTTGCCCGAGAGACTTTTACTTCAGACAATACATCCTCCAAACACAAGATACCAGATATACCAAAGGTGCAGGTCGTTCTGACATCTCCAACTCCAGACTCCTCTACTAGTGCTAAAGTCAGCTCCCCCCAGCTCTCCCCAGTAACACGTCAATTTCACGTCCTGACCAGTTGCATGTACATGTAGGGTAAAGGTTTCTGCTGACCCTGCAGACCTCCTCTATGCATCCACCCACCTATGACTCATCGAGTGAACACCCACGTGTACGCCTTTTTACACGCCTTCTTTCATGCCCATGTGTTCTTATCTCTCCCTTTCACTAGCTCCGCCTGGAGTGTTCCGCCTTCTCTATCCATTGCAATTGTATGGCTTTACTATATATAATGTGTTGTGTGAATAAAACGTTAGATATCCCTTCCTGAACCTTAGTGGTGATGGAACCCGATTCTCCAGTGACTCGAGTCATTTGAATTAAAGCCCTTTTGACTCGGACACCACGGACTCTGCCTCTCATTTTATGAGCTATCCTTATTCCTTATTAATGTATTGAAATTAAGTAGTGGGTAATGTTTAATTTACCACATAATTCTGGCGCCCGAACAGGAACTAGTCCCCTTCCCCACGCGCCGGCGATGTAAGCGCAGCCCCCTGACCCCTTCTATAGCCGTGACGGATTTCTAGTGTACACGTCAGCGGGATTTCCTGCCAACTCCCTCAGTCCCACGGAGGAGACGGAGACTGCGACCAGGCATCCACACGAGGCGGTGAGGATTGCGGACCATCCCGACCAGAGCCCAAGCCGACAGAGCAAGGTCCGAGGTATCCCGAGGCCCACCTGTTCCGAGGCGCATGCGCAGCAAGAAGTAGTAGCAGTCCAGTCCAGTATCGAGTTTTCAGAGGCCTTCAGTTTTGCTTCCCGGTGAGTACCGTTGTTGGGAACACATATAGACGGGTTCATTTATTTGAGCCCGGTCAAGACGGGTCTGGGTACACAGACCCGGTACAGACGTGTCCATTTAGGTGGATGCGGTAAAGACGTGCCTCTTTACGAGACCGGTATGACTGTACTGTTTTAGCAGTGCATATAGTAAACGAGGATTATTAGTATCTGTTTCTATTGTTTTAATGTTTTAATGTCGTGGTATGAATGATTGTTTCCAGTCTATTATTGTGTCTATTGTGTTTTCGTTCAAGCTAGTTCAAACATGCCGCTGTTTTCGAAATTACGTCAGATAGGGACCAGGAAAGGGATACTCGAAGAGGCAGTTCCCGTCCCGCCTAGGGACACTCCTGGACATTTTATGTACCAAAAGCATGGCCTAGATGCCATACTGTACTTAGATTTATGGGTAGACTACACGAAGGATCTGGAAGAGAAATATAGATGGCCTGTCTCAGGGACATGGGATGCTGATTGCATCATGAGAGTAGAGGAAGCACTGTGGAAAAAGAAAGCTAGACAATCCCAGAAAGATGCCATAGAGTTGTGGCGTAAAGAAGCGCATAAAAGAACAGAGAAAGAAATTCACAAAGCAGAGAGAAGTAGAGAAGCATCAGAAAAAGCCAAAGAAAAAGAACTAAAAGAAGAAGGTGAACGGGTTAAGGCAGAACAAATTGATAGACAAAGAAATGCCCTTATTAAAGGCATGTATCCCATCTTCGCCGAGGGCCTACTTAAAGTGACCCCGGAAGTACCCAGTAACTTGCCGCCACCACTGATCCCGACTAAACTCCGTAGTCATAAACAGACCGCAGCGGATATTTTTCTCTCCTCCTACTTAGACGACGCTGCTCCGGAGTATGTAAATGAAGATTTACCTCCTCCCAACCCTACAAATCCTCCTGCCACCATCCCTACCAATCCTTTTCACCCATCACCCGTAGTACAAGATCAACCCACATTACCAGCGGCAGCGCTGGCAGTGAAAGCCGACTCAAGCCTAGGCGATTCAAGTCAAGGAGCATCGAGAGGGGGGCCCACTAGAGATATACTGCACACCCCACCACCAATAAAACGAACACTACGAGATTTAGCACTACAACACACGCCAAAACCAATGACACCAGCCTCCCTTAGACAGTCCCTTACCGATTGTATATATGATCCAGTACCAGGTGAGGGCGCAATGCTCATATACTCAATACGTTTAAGACGCGTTGCAGACTATTTGATCACTTTACCAGACATGAAAGAACATTTAGACAGAATATACCACTTCATTAGAACGGGGGAGAGACCAGAAAGTATACATGAGGCCATGGCAAACAGAAAAGTGGAGCTTCAACGCATGCTCTTACAGTTTTTGGTAAATTGTTTGATCAGGGAACGAGACCAGCCAGATAAAGAAGTAACTAAAGGTATGAAGACTTGGAGTGACAATATAGCTGTTGGTAAACATGATACACAGAACAGAATAGAAAGCATGTACAGGAAAATTCATAAAGAAATTCTTGATATACACGAGAAAGAACGAGCCGAGAAAGAGGACGACGAAGTCTCAGAGAACGATGATATAGTAACAGAGGAAATAAATAAAATGAATTACGTAGGTAGGGCAAGACCGTTTGATAGACCCATACGCCTAGATTACAATAAACGTTCCCTCTCTCCAATACCAGAACGATATTCCCTCGAACACCTATTCCAAGCTACTGAACATGCACTGAAAAAACGAGTAGGGAGTAGCGAACTTAGTACTATGCATGAACAGGAACTAGCCCGGTCAGCAGTTCAATGGGCTGGTAATTCTAATATATATAAGGATGACATAGTAGCGCAAACATTTTTGAGTCTTCCTCCGGAAGAACAGCGTTTAGCTGGTATTTACATGATCCAACATCTCATCACATTGTACGAGAGTCAGCATTCTGATCCAGGTCCCTTGTATAAATTATTGGACGACTTACTCCTGGAAAGATGGAGAGGCCTAGGTACCGAATTAATTAATGTCATTCTAGATCAACGACCTAAGTACTTGACTTTTCTGACCCCGCACTTGGTTCCTGCCCCACACCGAGAAAGAAAGACCTTTTACATAGACAGACAGAATCCCCTACGAGAGGTTCATCCCGTTAGGACTGCAGGGGGTGCACTTCAACGAGTATATGTTTACACTCCCTTGACGAAAATGGAATTATTGGAAATGAAAAAATTACTGCCCTGTCACGATAAAGACCCAGGGGGGTTCCACCGGGAATTAAAAGACATGCTCCGCATGGGAGAGTACACATACGCTGATACCCTTAAATTATTGAAAGTACTGTTACCAGCAGGCATTTACGAAAAGCTTAGAGAAAAAGAGTGGGAGGTGGGAGAGAAAAAGATTAGCTGGACAGAATTAGAAGACGAAGATAAACTCCGAGCCCCTGGTATTGGTCTCGGGGACAAAGCTAAAGAATTACCCGAGCTATTGATACAGGTTTTGCCGAGATTATTGACTACTAAAAAGGAAGATTGGGATGCTATTTCAGCCTGCAAACAGAAACAAGATGAAGACACCAGTGATTTTTATTCTAGATTTGAAAAATGTTTTATTATTAACAGTGGCCTGAAGACAAGTAGTGAATCGTACCCACATCTTTTTGTGACCAAATTAGTAGAGAATTCCTTACCACAGATCAAAAATAGAGTACTGAAGGTTGAGAGTACCTGGCAAGCAAATAGCCCTTCCCAAATGTTACAAATGTTACAGTACCACCAGAACCGAATTAGAGAAGAACAGGAACACGAAAAGAGACGCATGAAAGATACGAAAATGAAAGTACTAGTTGCTCAATCAGTTTCAGCCGATGGCCAGAAAAAGGGCGCGGCACCTGTCAAAGGGAACTGTAACTACTGTAAACAGCCAGGTCACTATATAAATGAATGTGCTGTCCTGAAACACAATATAGCTACAGGCAAGACGAAAGAAAGACCGCGTCCTCCTAGACAGGATAACATTCCGCAGAACACGCAAACGCCACAGAACGCGCAACAGACAGTAGCTATACCCCAACCCATTGCTGCCACACAACATGTCACGCAACAAATGTACCAGTATGCACAGTCAGACTACCCAGATTATCAACAGTACTCATGAAACAGCCTAGAGAGGGAGGTTGGCTTGCCCCTTATTGAGGTTCCTGTAGATCAAGAGGGTCCCTATGTACATAGTCATGTATTGGGGAAAGACAGAAAATTTCTGATTGACACAGGGGCGAGCAGAACTACCATCAGTCATGACGAGGTTCCAAGAGCACCCCTCTCAGGATCACAGAATGTTTCCCTGGGATTTTCAGGAAAGCCTATTGTTAACGAAGTGTCAAAGCCAGTTTCCCTAGAAGTTGGTCCATTGTCCCGTACTACAGACTTGTTGCTTACTAAATCATGTCCAGAAAACTTGCTTGGTATAAAGACATTGAAAGAACTAGGAGCAGTGATTTGTTGTTCTCCGGAAGGAGTGAGATTGTTTTTACGAGATTTTAAAGGACATTATGTACTGAGAGATTTTGACCCCAGACTCCAGAATGTACCACAGCATTTATGGGCACAAGGTCCGACTGATGTAGGTTATATGCACATTACACCATACCGTGTCACACTCAAGCAAGGAGTTGTACTGCCACGAATCCGACAATACAAGTTGCCACCTGATGCTGTAGTTGCATTACTGAAAATTGTTGACGAACTCATTGCACAGGGGGTGGTTGTAGAAACTGACTCAAATGTATGTAATTCTCCTATCATTCCGATTCTTAAACGAACTGACCCAAATGCACCACCGGTCTACAGATTAGTGATTGACCTCCGCGAACTGAACAAATGCATAATACCCCAGTACCCAGTGGTCCCAGACATTTCTTCACTATTGACTGCAATTGATTCAGAAGCGACGTTCTTTACTGTAATTGATCTCAAGAACGCCTTCTTTAGTGTCCCGATCCATCCGGAAAGCCAATACCTCTTCGGATTCTGCTTAAATGGCCGAAGCTTCAAATTTGCGAGGGCTCCTCAAGGGTTCACAGAAAGTCCTAGTATTTACAGTCAAGCATTGAAAAGACAACTAGACAGTATTCACATACCTACTGACACTGCACTACTCCAATACGTTGATGATCTTTTGATCACAGCCCGAACAGAACGAGACTGCGAACGTGCATCACTGGCAGTCTTATACTTCCTGGCAGACAAGGGGCACAAAGTGTCCCCTTCAAAGCTACAATTCTGTGCACAGCAAGTGGTGTACCTTGGACACTTGCTGTCCAAGATGGGTAGACAGTTGACACCTGACCGCATTCAGCTAATTGCACATCTTCCACAGCCCAAGACACAAAAGGAAGTACGGGCCTTCATTGGCCTCACTTCTTACTGCAGACAATCGATTCCTCAGTACGCATATCTAGCCAAACCACTCATACAGTTGACAACACAGGAGGCAGCGACTTTGACTGTCCTCCCTTGGACTCAGGAACATAGACTTGCATTTGATGAATTGAAGAAAGCCCTATGTCAAGCACCAGTTTTAGCGACACCATGTTACAGCAAACCTTTTACACTTTTTGTCACTGAACGCGATGGCACAGCATTATCTGTCCTCACACAAGATCAGGCAGGAAAACGCAAGCCTTGTGCTTACTTTTCTAGTACATTGGATCCAGTGGCCCAGGCTCTGCCTGCATGCCTAAGATCAGTTGCAGCAACAGCCCTAGCAATCAGACAAAGCGACTCCATAGTGTTAGGACATCCTCTGACAGTACAGGCTCCACACTCAGTGGAAGTTCTCTTGAACAGGACACAGACACAGCACCTGACTATAGCAAGACTGACAGGATATGAACTGACATTGTTCCAACCACACATAGAGATCCGACGTTGCAATACTCTGAACCCCGCTACACTTTTACCCTCGAACACGGCAGACCCTGCACCACATGACTGTGTGGAAGTAATTAATACAGTGACGAAGCCAAGACAAGACCTGACAGACATTGCATTACCCGACCCAGACCTGACACTTTATGTGGATGGTTCATGCATGAGAACAAGCACAGGAGAGCTAGTGGCCGCATATGCAGTGACCACCGATACTGAAGTCATAGAGACACATCGTATTGACACCCTGTCTGCCCAAGCAGCAGAGCTCATCGCTCTGACCCAAGCCTGCATACGAGCCAAGGACTTGAAAGTAAACATATACACAGATTCACAGTATGCATTCGGAGTCGTACACAACTTTGGAGTCCTCTGGCAGGAGAGATGTTTTCTGACCTCTCATGGGGCCAAGATTCAGCATGCTCCCCTCATTCAAGCTCTGTTAGATGCAATACACTTGCCTACAGCCATAGCCATCTTGAAGTGCAAAGCACATACTAAAGTCACAGACACCATTTCCCAGGGTAACGACCTGGCAGATCGAACAGCTAAACTTACAGCTCAGACTCAAGCAGACATTCCAACTGACACGACGAAGACAGAAGCACCACCACTGACAAATTGCATGACAGTCAGGGATCCCTCACAAGACGTACTCGACATACAGACACATGCCACTCCAGACGAAATCAAGAAGTGGACTGAACAAGGAGGGGTCCAGACAGATCAGGGATGGATGACAAAAGGCAAGGCCACATGGTTCCTCCCTGACTCCATGGTTCAAGCCATCATAAATACAGCACAGAGTCCAGCACACTTAGGAGAAAAGGCCATGTTAGACAGTTTACAGAATATCTGGTTCAACAAACATTTACGTGCAGCAGCGAAACAGAAAGTGCGTACCTGCATGATCTGTTGTCAGTTCAATCCAGGCAAAGGCATTCCCGTGGAGCAAGGTGGATTTCATCCTCCTGATCACCCTTTTGAAGTCCTCCAGATGGATTATATTCAGATGGACAGATGTCGAGGATTCAAGTATGTCCTCGTAGTTGTATGTGCCCTATCTAGATGGACAGAAGCGTACCCAGTCCCAGATTACACTGCTGTGACCACTGCCAAACAGTTGGTCCGAGAATTCTTCCCGTGATATGGCTTGCCCCGTGTCGTGTACTCAGATAATGGGCAGCCATTCTCTTCTGAACTAATGAAACAAGTATCTCTTCTGTTAGGGTACCAGTGGAAATTCCATTGCGTACGACACCCAGAGGCAGCTGGTCTCGTAGAGAGACACAATCAGACTCTCAAAACAAAGTTAGCGAAGGTCTGTGCAGACAAAGGCATGGATTGGATGGTAGCCTTGCCGGTTGCCCTCTTTTACATGCGTATGGTAGCCCATTCCAGAACCGGACTATCTCCGTACGAGGTGGTTTTTGGTAGACCGCCGAATATGTGGGGTACGCCTATGCCAAGAAAAATAACCGATGTCGACAGTACTATGCTGACAGATTACCTGGCTTCCTTGATGTCTGCACTCCTTTCTTGTCGTTCACAGGTTGCAGCTGCCTTCCCCGACAACACCCAGGTGAAGACTCATGCAATTGTTCCGAGAGACCTGGTGTTTGTCCGTAACTTCGACCGTTCAAGCCCTCTGGAGCCCCGCTGGCGCGCACCCAAATTGGTCTTGTTGATGACGAGGACTGCCGTCAAGGTCGAGGGGAGAAAAGGATGGCTCCACGCCCATCATGTGAAGCGTTTCCATGGACTTGGTTCAGTGAAAGACTCTGAGGACTGTCCCGATAACATTGACTCTAAACTCCCTTGGTTAGAAAAGACTCCGCAACAAGAATATAGACAAATGTTACGGTCTAGTAAGTCAGACAGCGTTTAATTGTTTAAGTCCCCCTCGGGTGAAGCGGTTAGACAGGTTCCTGACATGTATAAGATCGTAGACCCAAATAGCCAGAGAGCTAGGCAGAAAGAGATGAAACAAAAGTACTGCAAAAACTTACGCAGTAGATGCATAGTAACTCTGATCATTATGTTTTTTCTAAGTATATCGATTATATGTATAAGTTTGACGCTGCATGTTTTCTTTCCTCCTCTTGGTTCACATATACATTCTTCCTTCAATGACACTGTAGAGCATACATTCAGTGGCCTGCCACCCCATGAATTATCATATCGACTAGCACTGCGCAACAACACTTTTATTCGTATGTTACACTATTCTCACCAGACCAGCAATGTAACGAATTGCTGGGTATGTGGCCGACTCCCACCTTATCAGAAAATGAAGGGAGTTCTGCCCCTCTTTCCTTATCCGTTTTCGCACAATGGTTCGTGCGGAGCCTGGTTTGCTTTAATGTCATCAACACAAGACAGACAGTACACGAATTCCCAGAGTGAATGGACTTGGGGGGACCTGAATATAGTCATGAATAAGGCATGTTTTCCCGATAAAGATGGTTTTCCCCAAAGGAAAGGAACAGATCTAGAAAATGAAGTGTACGAATTGGGAAATGTTTCCCTTAATCTCATGATTCTGAATGTCCAGTCCGAGACCAATACAGGTTCACCGTTTATAACAGTCTTACCAGTGAAAGGTGAATTATGCATTAGGAAAAATGGTTCAGTGCACCTAGGACACAGTGATTGTAATACTGTGGTCGAATTCAATGATAAAGGAAAATCTACTTTCAAAGCTTCCCGCCATTCCTATTTTATTTGTGGTCAGACAGCCTATGTACGTCTGCCCTTAGACTGGGGTGGAACGTGTTATATTGCATTCCTACTGCCACCTGTTTTTCTAGCTCCATCCCATTATCATCGAGATTCCCAACTCGTACATGTAAGACACAAGAGGGAGACCGAGTCCGCGGTTGTCGATCAGACTGAGACAGCGTGGGAGCAATATACAGATTTCAATAAAGGATTCTTTTTCTTTGTAGGTCCCGTCCAAAACAGTAAATTAATACGCAAATTAACCAGAACTTTGGAAGCAGTAGTGAATGAGACTACTTCTGCCTTAGGTAACTTGACTGAGGAACCGTCTGCTATGAGACTTGTTGTTCTTCAGAACCGCCTTGTTCTTGACGTCATCCTGGCCGATAGGGGCAGAGCTTGTAGAGTGATCGGCTCCAGTTGTTGTGTGTTTATTCCTAATAACGCACCATCAGTGTATGCAGCAATAACAAGGCTCCATAAGATAGCTCACGAGATACACCAGAACCCAGGCACCTGGACTTGGTCCGGTGGGCTCTGGAGTGTGATATCAGCCTGGGGATGGAAAGTATTGTCATTCCTAGGAATAATATTGCTTGTAGTATTCAGTTGCTGTCTCTGTCTGCAATGTGGCCCAGCAATTTGCGGCTTGTGTGCCACTGCCTGTATTCCCATCCACGTTCACGTTCCCGTGCACAAATGAAAAAAGACGAGCAAATGATGCTATATGAACAAATAGATGGTCTCATGAATATAGATGTATCCTGAAGGGCACAGTAGGGGACAAGGAGGGAATGAGGAAACAGAAAATTTTATGTGGCCAGTGTGTCCCCCACTTGCACCCTATCCATGTACCTATGCCCCATGTATGTCCCTGTTATCATGTAACTCCCATCCCGTGCCTGTAATAATAATGCCCCTGCATTTCCGTCTAACGTTAACATGTCAGTTATTATGCCTTCCATGAATGAGACGTTAATTCTGCACTGAGGCCTACGTTGCCAATGCATTACATGGTACACGTTTAAATATCGAGAAGCACACGTTTTTGTGGCCCAGCTGAGCCAGGCCCTGAATTCAGGCTCCGAGCCTCTTCTGACTCTAAAAGCTGCAGCTTAGGTATGCATCCCTGACCTCTCCCATACTCCCTGCTCAGCCGAGAGGTGCCCGGCCTGGCCTGCCTGCCAAGACGGTGTTTTGCCTATAGTTATCTGCTCAGCTCCGCAAAAACACATTCCAGTCTAGTGAAAGAGGTAAACATATCCCGCCTACAGAGCATAGGGCCTAGCCTTCCTGTCTCCATGTAAGTGATTTACTGAACTCGTTGCCATAGAAGGCCCATGGCCCCCACGCAATGCACGAAGAAATATATGCACACACTAGCATTTAGTGATGAACAGCTTTTGCCCGAGAGACTTTTACTTCAGACAATACATCCTCCAAACACAAGATACCAGATATACCAAAGGTGCAGGTCGTTCTGACATCTCCAACTCCAGACTCCTCTACTAGTGCTAAAGTCAGCTCCCCCCAGCTCTCCCCAGTAACACGTCAATTTCACGTCCTGACCAGTTGCACGTACATGTAGGGTAAAGGTTTCTGCTGACCCTGCAGACCTCCTCTATGCATCCACCCACCTATGACACACCTATGACTCATCGAGTGAACACCCACGTGTACGCCTTTTTACACGCCTTCTTTCATGCCCATGTGTTCTTATCTCTCTCTTTCACTAGCTCCGCCTGGAGTGTTCCGCCTTCTCTATCCATTGCAATTGTATGGCTTTACTATATATAATGTGTTGTGTGAATAAAACGTTAGATATCCCTTCCTGAACCTTAGTGGTGATGGAACCCGATTCTCCAGTGACTCGAGTCATTTGAATTAAAGCCCTTTTGACTCGGACACCACGGACTCTGCCTCTCATTTTATGAGCTATCCTTATTCCTTATTAATGTATTGAAATTAAGTAGTGGGTAATGTTTAATTTACCACACATGGACAACAAAGGGCTGGCAAATGGGAGGCAACATTGATAATGGAGGTACAGCAGGTGGGGCAATGCGATGGACAGCGGAGGATAGGCAAATGGGAGAAGCACTGAGGTAGGAGAGGTACACGAGGGAGACAGCTGAAAAAGATTCACTTGGCAGCAAGCCAATAAGTAGCAAGCAAATGAGTGTGACAATGACACCAGCCAACGGTTATCAATAGACAACCTCTAAGCCTGTAAAGATGAAGGGCCTTATGCCCACATCCAAAGATAACGGACCACATAGACACTACATGTGTGGAAAGGTAACTAGGCCCAGGGCATGTGTGCCTGGCCCTTTTTATCGGCAGGGGCACCTGACTGGTGATTACACCGAAACACAAAGGTGATAATGCTTATTTGCGAATGCACATCTTAGCAATCAATCAGCCGGAAAGTAATATTGGTATACAATACAATGTGGTGCTCTCAAAGCAATAAGTCTCCCTCCACCCTTCAAGAGACAAGAAAAAACTCTAAGGAAAAAGATCTCCATCAAGTTCACAAATAATACGCCATATGCCTAGGCAAACCAAATTTAGTCCATACTGTAATACAGGGAGGGACCAATATAGTAAGCAAAGGAAGTCCGTAAGAAATTATTTTCTCTTTATTTTCTTCTCAAAATCCAATTACAAAACACACTGGCAGCCGACACGTGCTTCGTCCAAAGGAATCTTTCAAGGCTAGTTGTTATATTAAAGGACACCGGGCACCTCCAGAAGCAATGTGTCGAGGTAATAGTGTCAATGCAAGGGTTTCTATGTACTGAAGAGACCTAAATGTCTATGAGTAGAAGTCAAATTCCTAACACCGATCATATAGCCATTCACAGTAGTTCACCGGATTTTTAAATTGGGAAAAGGGATCTCATTAGAGCAGTCAAAACCAAAGATAGCGTAAAAATTAGGTCTTCTAGACTGCTCTACAAAAGGATAACCACTAGGAGTAAGAGAGATTGGGAGGAAACAAGGTGGGAAGGCCTGAGATCTGCACTCCTCTCCAAGGATGCCAAGTTGTTTTGGTCCATAGTCAACTCAGGTGTAAGAGGAGGAGGTGAGGCCATTTCCCCGAACAACGCTCCCTCGGTGTGGGAGACACACTTTGGTAAACTCTACACAAGCCCAGAGTGTGATGATCATGCGACCCTTGGTCCGGATCAGATGTCAGACGGGGCAACGGCCCACCCGTCATTCCCGGCCCTAGTTCTTTCGCCTGAGACTCGATCACTGGGGGTTGTGGGTGTAGGATCCCGGACGGAACTCCTACAAAAATGGGGGGTGATCCCCCCGAAATTGGCGAGGGTATTTCCCTTAAGGAAGTGGAATCAGTAATCGAAAGACTTCTCCCAAACAAAGCCACTGGCCTTGATAGACTGCCTGGCGACCTGTTTTGCTCCCACCCTAAAATCTGGGCACCCTATCTCTCAATTCTGTTCAATGCGGTCCTTAGGAGGTCTGACCTACCGGACACATGGTTGGGAGCTGAGATCGTCCCCATCTACAAAAAGGGTTGCCCACTTACCCCATCTAACGATAGGCCCATTAGCCTTATAGACACAACCCAAAAACTAATGGGTAGGATCTTATTGGACAGGATACAGGGATGGATGGAGGAACATAAAATATTGACTACTCTCCAGGCTGGTTTTAGATCTGGCATCTCGACCCTGGACCAAATCTTTAGGCTCCAGGTCCTATTCTGGAAAACTGCAAAAGTAGAGGGTGGCAGCCTTTACCTTGTTTTTGTGGACCTGTGGGCCGCATTCGATCTTGTGCCCAGGGAAAGACTATGGAAGGTGCTGGAAGAACTGGGCCTCCCGTCATACTTACTCAACGCCTTAATTAGATTCCATTTAGGGAATTATGCCCAGGTTAGGTGTGGAAGGAACGGGGACCTTTCGGGCCGTTTTCCTGGATCTAGGGGTGTCCGCCAGGGGTGCGTCCTGGCTCCAACACTATTCAGCCTATACATCAATGACTTGGTGGATGCCTTAAATGGTGTCAAAGATAACGACGCTCCCCGGTTATTTACTGGTCGGGTGCCCGCTCTGATGTTCGCGAATGACACTTTGTTGCCATCCCAAACATCATCGGGCATCCAGCGGGTTTTGGACGGGTTTGTAAACTTCTGTGCCTCACGGGGATTGGAGATAAACTTGGAGAAAACGAAGTTTATGATCTTCAATCCCCTGAGGCACACCCGCCCTAACCATGTTCTGAACGGCATCCCCCTTGAACGGGTAAAAACTTTTGTCTATCTTGGTGTCTTATTGACAGAGGATTTTGACTGGGGCCACCAAATATCTAAATCTGTCCTGAGACTTTCACAGATTACAGGGGGTATTGGCAAACTCCACAAAATATCGGTTTTCAAACCTGTTGCCCCTGTCCTCGAGATATATAGACTCCAGGCCAGGACAGCAGCTGTATATGGCGCAGAACTCTGGGGACACAAGAACATATTGTGCCTCTTAAAGGTTGAGCAGTCCTTTATGAGAAATCTGGTGGGTCTCCCCCAAAGTACACCGCTGATACCCCTGCGATTTGATTTGGGTTTGGAGTCCATCAAGGATTTGGTAACCGCACGACCCGAGCTCTACTGGAGAAGGCTCTGGTCTGTATCCGAGCTCTCAGACTATAGAGCGGAATTCCTCGAGGTTTGGGGACAAATAAAAAACAAAAATATTTCCTGGTTACGCCATATTAAGGCTCTTACCTATTACATAGGGTTGCCCTAGCTATGGGAGTCCTCCGAGCTGAGCTGCCCAGGGATTCCTAGGTCTGAGTTGCTGGCCTATGTGAGGCATCAAAACAACCATGCACTACAATGCTTGGCAAATCTGGGCAGGCTCTCTGCTGCGTTCCTGTTGGTAAAGGTTGATCCCCTGAGGGAGGATTTTTTAGATCTGGTGCAACCTCCCCTTGCAAGGAAATGATATACCCAACTGAGACACGGCTCCCTACCCATTAGGGCGTTCACTTCTAAATGGGCTAGTATTGATGAGGGAACTGGCCCAGCTTGCAACTGTACCCGAGAAGATGTTGTGCACGTTATGTTCTTGTGTCCGGTGTACAGTAAAATTCGAAAATGTTGGCTGATCCCCCTATGTAGAAACCTGGGTCCTAGGCATTGTGCGCAGGCGTGTAGAGTTTTAACATATGATACCGCTCCCCACATTAGCTTTGGGGTTTCCCGCTTCTTATATGGTATGTGGCGTAGAAGGAAAGGCTTTGTCTAAGGTTGAATGGAAATTACTTGAATTAACTCCCTTCCCTCTTCCCCATTCCTTTTTTAAACATATAACTCTTTTAACTAGAGTCCCCTTTTGATAACTATTGTTTAATAACCTTTTATCGTCTTTTTTAATTGTTATATTTATGTATTTTACTACTGTGCTATCTATGTATGTATTTTATCTGCACTTTTATGGTCAGTGACCGAAATAAAGTTATTAAATGGAATGGAATCTTGATACGCCCAAGATTCTCTTGCGTATTAAAATATATGTTAGCGTGTCAATATCTCCATTAAATTCTTCCTTTTGAACCTGAACTGAGAAATTGAGAAATTGAGCATGGAGAAAGCAACAGCTGCGAGTCTCACTCCAATTGACCTGAGAGGAATGCGGGGACTTCTGCGGGAGGCATCTCAGGGGAGCTAAAGAACACGTGATTAATGGCCACTGATTGACTCTACAGTGAAAACACAACAAGCGCTTCTAAAGGTCAGCTACCGCACAGACGACTTGAAACCCTATACACGTTTGAGACTGTGCACATATATTTTGTTTGGCTGCACTGGCAGTTTACTTCAGGGTCAAGGAGTGAAATGCTGCAGTAATGCACGTGGTGGCAGTTTCGATATATTTATTCCCAGTTGAGAGCTTCTGCCTCCGGCAGCTTAATCGCCAAACTATCTTTCTGCAATTGCGCCTTTTCTGCTGCGTGACATATGAATGAAAGCTTGCGTATCCGCACCGCAGTTAAGTTTTTTCAAGATAAAAGGCAGCCGACAATTTAACTCAGCCCCTCCCCCACCTTCAACCCCGGGCAGCGCTATCAGAGTGGCATCTCCCGAGCCGTGGAAACGGCTAATTACATTTCCAGGACTGAACGTGGGCTCTTTGTAACATTTCACTGCCAAAATACTGCAGGCTGCCAATCACAGTAATAGATTTAGGAACGACGGGCCATAAAAGGCACTGAGAGATAAATCCGCCATTACAAGAGCGGAATTAAAAGTGAAATCAGATGGAATGGTTTCTACAGAGGTACAATTGGATTCAAGTTGTCGACTTCTTAAAAAGAAGGAACACGTCTGTCATTTATTTGCGTTCTGGTTTCATTTTGCTTTAAATTGCAAAGGAACCGAAAAAAGACTCTTGTGGCCCAAAAAAGCGTATCAGCTGTTCCAGAGACCCGTGTCAAACAAGAGGACACAGCCTTCTCTTCCTTCTTTACCTGATGAAATCTTCAAAGCATAATGAGCCCTCGGAATGCTGGAAGAATGAGAAAATGCAGGGAATTTATAAGAGGTCAAAAAAAAAAAAATAGCCAGTGCATTTTGTTAGCTTATCTTCTTCATATTGGACATAAGTGCTGCTCTCTGTTACCTGCTTTAAAGGCCAGACCACAGAAAAAAGGGGTAGAAACACTTGAAGATGTTAGCAGAGAACAACGGGATGAGACATTTATATCTGCTGATTGACACTGCTTCTTTGGCAGGAGAAAGGGCTGAGCACAGATGTTTAAATCCTCAGCCCTTCACATAGCAGTCGCTGAAAGCATATGAGAGAGCTGACAGATGAAAGGGCAAGCATCCCTGCTTCCTACATGCCATTCATAGCTCACTGCAGTCATTGCTGTATTCATTTGAGGGCGCAGCAAGCTGTGCAGAAAGTATGGGTGCCACAGGCCAAAATATATTTTCCCAAAAATTGAGGGGCTTATTTACAAGCCCCTTGCACCACTTTTGCGTCATTTTTAACGTAGGAAAAGTGACGTACTGGTGGTGCAAGGGGCTTGTAAATAAATCCCTCATTTTTTGCCTTTGGCACCCCTTTTGCCGACAGGGAAAGAATCGCATTTGCAGCTCCTAATTGCCAATACATTGCTTCCCCTTACAGATGTCTTCTTTGCTTGTCATATGGTCGTGCCAGCATTGGCTGAAGGTGGTGGATTTTTACAAACATCTAAGGGCCGATCAAGTCTTCAAAAACTCTCTGGGCCTCATTTATGAAAAAGTGACGCATCGCGTGAAAACAGCGATGCGTCACTTTTCAGTGCGCACTCCTTGCGACACCAATGATGCGTCATATTTAATGTATGATGCATCATGTCGCAAGGACTTACAGATACGTCAGTATTTCTGACGCATCTGTAAGCGCAAAAGTGACGCATTGCTGGAGTGTGTCACAAAAGTGACGCATCTCCAGCAATGCGTCCTTTCACATGGGGAGAGCCCCATGTGAAAGGGCTTGCGTCAGTCTTACGCCTGCTGTGAGGCAGGCGCAAGATTTTGACGCAACCGCATCCTAAAAGTGACGCAGTGAAATCTCATAGATTTCACTGCGTCACTATTACGAGGCTTTTTGCGGGGGAACGCCCCCTCTGCATACATTATACCTGACGCAGGTATAATGTGGCGCAGGGGTTTAAAAAGTGACGCATCTACCTAGATGCGTCACTTTTTAAATATGGCGCAACAAGGCGCATGTTTTACGCCGCAGATGCGTCACAAAAAGTGACGCATCCGCAGCGCAAAACTGACGCAAGGCCTCATAAATGAGGCCCTCTGTATTTAACTTCAAACAAAACTGGGCCTATTAAAAAAATGAAATTTGTAGTATGGTTTGTGCTACTACAATAGAGCTACAAGTGGAAATCTCCACCTCTCCTATCTTTTAGTAGTAAATGTGGGAGAGACCAGGGGAGTGACGGGAAAACAGGACATACTTGCTACTAAATAGGAGGCGGTTGGGAAAGAGTAAAAAGAGGTTTACTCTAATAAAAGAGAGAGGGACCCTCTACCAAAGGGATGGGGTACCAACTGTTGACTTAGTCAAGAAAGCAATTCCCTCTGGCCTTAATAATCAAAATAGCATAACATCAAACATATAACACATAAAACAATGCAGTAGTGATCAAATTTCTGAAACAACAGATAAATTACCAAGTGCACAAGTTTATTTAAAATATTAGTTAAAAACCGAAATAAAAATATACTAATCACAATTAAGGGAAAACAGTCAATATAAGGAACAATTACTCTTTACAGTTCATCACACAAGTTCCTAAAGTAAATGGGAAGGAGGAACACAAAAAGGTTATATTCAGCATCAGTCAGAATAGTCCTTAGTTAGTGATTAGAATTCTCTCCCCCAATCCTCAACGCGTTTCGACGAGTCAGAAAGATATAGCCGTCTTCTTCAGGAAATTATTAGCTGTCTTCCCCAGAGATACTATAATTTTTAAAAGAGAAACATGTCTCATCACAAAATTCAAAATTATCAATAAGAATTATACACAAAGCTAAAATTCATCTGCTAGTCAAAATTTTACGCCACTGCTCAATCCAATACACCAACTGTCGTCGACATTTACATAGAAAACATTACAAAAACATTTAAGGAGTCATAACATTACAAAACATGTAAAAAGTCATAACATTTGCTATCCTACAGTTATTTCCAGTGCATTACATTTTGGATAATAACAACACGTAACCGCTACATGGCGTCTTTTACAGTCTACAGTTGTGTTCAATTGGTTACAACACAGGAATAATATCCATTTGTGCGTTTATATCAGTTATTGATTATATTACCACATCAGACTAAGAGGTTTTCTTCAAAGTGGTGATTGTGATTCCAAGTTAGCCTAGGTTGTTTCTATCAAAAGGGTTTGATCTCCCTTAATAGTCCCTGGCTATACCACAAAAATATCCCAATATGAAATTAGTACTGACCTTCATAGGGAATTTAATAGTCTTAAAAGGTGCAAATATCGCCTGCTGAATGGCGGCAAAGAATCGTCTTTTCTGTGCCGTAGGTATATACCGACTGAAAGAAATGTATAAAAATATACATCTTAGTGACCCTCAATTTATCAGAATTGAAATGGGAAGTTTTTAAACAAATAACGGACCAAAACACTCGCTACCTTAGTCAATATAAGTCTACTTCGGCCCAGTAATTACCGAGGTCGTTTAGCCAAAGGTTTTGATTTTATTACCTAAAAAGAGTATCAATAGATGAGGAAATACATAAAGTGAATACTCACTTAAAATTTATGTAATATATTCCGCTCAATAGTGGGCGCATACATTCCTTACAGCTTGAATCAACAACCGGTTGTTCACAGTGTCCTAGAATTAAGCAGGTGTGTCACTCTACGTGTTGTATTTAAACACAGCATTTACGAGAAATGAAATAGATATTCAACTTACTAATGACGTCTGGAAATCATATATTCACGCGGTAATATAGTTAAATCGATAAAAACATCCCGATATGGAAGCACTAGGAGAAGAGTTAAATGGGATATATTCAGTTCCCATATTGCATACATCTGGTTAGATATATTGTTAAGCTAAACCAGGCTGATACTCACATTATGTAATCTTTATGCCAACTCCAAGATAAAATGGGGCTGTTTTAGTCTTCCCATTCAATGGTGGCCGATGCTCCTATATAATATACAAAGCGTGGACACGTCTCAGTATCGGGCTAATATCCCCCCGAAAATTATTCTAAGAGTGGTGCCCCCTTTGCGAGCTATCACGTACCTTCAAAACGGAACGAGTGGACTTCCCGCGTGACTTCTCCGTGGAATGCTATCCGACTCGAGGGAAAAACGCCGTTTAAATAATGTCTCCTGGCGTCTGAATGCGGAAGTAATAATGCGACCGCCCGAGTAGAGCATAGACATAGAAAGGAGCTTTTCGTAAGCTGAAAATCTTGCCGATAAATGACTGCCAACATTGCGCGAAAACAGATTTATTTGCAGATAGTTGTTCTCGCTGGTTATTATTTATTGCGCTAGAGAGGTCTTTCTCTAATTGAAATCTGTCTATGATGGTTGTGGGGACAAAGCTAAAGCCTTTGCTTAGGATGTTGAGTTCTATGTTACTCAGTTCTCTGCTGGATAAATTTATCACTGATAGTTTGCTGGTCTCCAGTACTGTTTGTTCCGTGTACTCATGTATTCCTGCTGTTGAGGTACACGGTTGTATTGGGAGTTGCCCCGGTTGAATTGTCCTCGTCCTTGTCCTTGGTTCCCATTGAACTGTCCTCGCCCTCGGTTCCCATTGAATCGCTGGGTTCTCCTTGGGCGGGATTCTAAAAAATCTTCCTGTTCTCGGACATTTCTACCGGTTTCATTTGTGTTGCAGTCCTCTTCCTCACTGCCGGAACCTGAGGTTTCCGAAAATGTGACACGTCTATTGCCACCTCTGGAGTAAGTTTGATAAGTGTATGGTCTATCCCAATTTCCATCGTTCTTATTTTGATAGTAATTTTCTCTGAGAAAGGGATATACATTTTCAACAGAGAACCGTTCGATGTCTTTTTTCAATTTATTTGTTTTCTTGTTAATCAAATATTCACTATATCCCTCAACATCTCTGTTTATGGATTTATTGATTGGCCGTGTAAGCGTTTTGATGAGAATATATATATATGATAGATCGATTGAGAAATGGGGGATCTATATCTCTGTATTCTAAGAAATAAGTAGAGAGAAATCTGACACATTTTTTGTGTTGATATTATTTCCCTGAATGAGCGGGTGAGATCACTTTTTTGGTCAGCCCTCGTGTCTTGGGCTCACATTGGCACATTAGCGACCTGACTAATGTATCAACAAAAATAGGGCTTTATATTCCAAGGAGAGGTCTACAATAATTGATATTCTTGAACCGTAATGGTTCATAGACGCATGTATGCGCATGCGCGGTCTAACTAGAAAAACACAATCCTCGGTAGAGATCCCAAGCGCTAACTATTAGAGGAAGAAATTATAAATGTTATTAGCGCAATAAATAATAACCAGCGAGAACAACTATCTGCAAATAAATCTGTTTTCGCGCAATGTTGGCAGTCATTTATCGGCAAGATTTTCAGCTTACGAAAAGCTCCTTTCTATGTCTATGCTCTACTCGGGCGGTCGCATTATTACTTCCGCATTCAGACGCCAGGAGACATTATTTAAACGGCGTTTTTCCCTCGAGTCGGATAGCATTCCACGGAGAAGTCACGCGGGAAGTCCACTCGTTCCGTTTTGAAGGTACGTGATAGCTCGCAAAGGGGGCACCACTCTTAGAATAATTTTCGGGGGGATATTAGCCCGATACTGAGACGTGTCCACGCTTTGTATATTATATAGGAGCATCGGCCACCATTGAATGGGAAGACTAAAACAGCCCCATTTTATCTTGGAGTTGGCATAAAGATTACATAATGTGAGTATCAGCCTGGTTTAGCTTAACAATATATCTAACCAGATGTATGCAATATGGGAACTGAATATATCCCATTTAACTCTTCTCCTAGTGCTTCCATATCGGGATGTTTTTATCGATTTAACTATATTACCGCGTGAATATATGATTTCCAGACGTCATTAGTAAGTTGAATATCTATTTCATTTCTCGTAAATGCTGTGTTTAAATACAACACGTAGAGTGACACACCTGCTTAATTCTAGGACACTGTGAACAACCGGTCGTTGATTCAAGCTGTAAGGAATGTATGCGCCCACTATTGAGCGGAATATATTACATAAATTTTAAGTGAGTATTCACTTTATGTATTTCCTCATCTATTGATACTCTTTTTAGGTAATAAAATCAAAACCTTTGGCTAAACGACCTCGGTAATTACTGGGCCGAAGTAGACTTATATTGACTAAGGTAGCGAGTGTTTTGGTCCGTTATTTGTTTAAAAACTTCCCATTTCAATTCTGATAAATTGAGGGTCACTAAGATGTATATTTTTATACATTTCTTTCAGTCGGTATATACCTACGGCACAGAAAAGACGATTCTTTGCCGCCATTCAGCAGGCGATATTTGCACCTTTTAAGACTATTAAATTCCCTATGAAGGTCAGTACTAATTTCATATTGGGATATTTTTGTGGTATAGCCAGGGACTATTAAGGGAGATCAAACCCTTTTGATAGAAACAACCTAGGCTAACTTGGAATCACAATCACCACTTTGAAGAAAACCTCTTAGTCTGATGTGGTAATATAATCAATAACTGATATAAACGCACAAATGGATATTATTCCTGTGTTGTAACCAATTGAACACAACTGTAGACTGTAAAAGACGCCATGTAGCGGTTACGTGTTGTTATTATCCAAAATGTAATGCACTGGAAATAACTGTAGGATAGCAAATGTTATGACTTTTTACATGTTTTGTAATGTTATGACTCCTTAAATGTTTTTGTAATGTTTTCTATGTAAATGTCGACGACAGTTGGTGTATTGGATTGAGCAGTGGCGTAAAATTTTGACTAGCAGATGAATTTTAGCTTTGTGTATAATTCTTATTGATAATTTTGAATTTTGTGATGAGACATGTTTCTCTTTTAAAAATTATAGTATCTCTGGGGAAGACAGCTAATAATTTCCTGAAGAAGACGGCTATATCTTTCTGGCTCGTCGAAACGCGTTGAGGATTGGGGGAGAGAATTCTAATCACTAACTAAGGACTATTCTGACTGATGCTGAATATAACCTTTTTGTGTTCCTCCTTCCCATTTACTTTAGGAACTTGTGTGATGAACTGTAAAGAGTAATTGTTCCTTATATTGACTGTTTTCCCTTAATTGTGATTAGTATATTTTTATTTCGGTTTTTAACTAATATTTTAAATAAACTTGTGCACTTGGTAATTTATCTGTTGTTTCAGAAATTTGATCACTACTGCATTGTTTTATGTGTTATATGTTTGATGTTATGCTATTTTGATTATTGAGGCCAGAGGGAATTGCTTTCTTGACTAAAAAGAGGTTTAGACTGGGTTACGGAGAGGAAGGGGCTTGCACCCATTAACAAAAACGTAAACCCAGTGCTGTTCACAAACTGCACTTCCAAAGTTACTACAGCCAAAAATAAACACAAAACAGTAGTAAACTATTCCATCTCAGAGCTTAAGTTAGGTCCAGCAACTTGCATGGCCAACCACTGGTACTGCAGCACCCTATCATAGAAAATAATGGAGTATAGGACTTAAAATAAAACCCCATAGGAAAAAATGCCAAATTAAATTAAACTATTTTAAATAGTTCAAAATGAAAATAAACGTAATTTAATGTTTAACAAATCAAAAAATCATATTAATTATTTCTACAATATTTTAACAACTTTTTGAATGTATAAATTAGTTTACCATTAATTTGTATTTCACTATAATAATATTTCTTTAAATTATAGTATAGATCATTTAGAATAATTATTAATACATAATAAAAATAATGTTTCTAATTAGGTGGCAATTTCTTTGCTAATTTAAACTTCAGAGAAATACTTTTATTCAGTATATTAAAACGAATTAATTCAACATTAATTTAATAATGCTGAGTATTCTTATCTTTGTGCTATATCTATAGTAAATATATGTAATCAATTTACACTAATATTTAACAAATAAAAACTACTTTTTTTGAGTCCAACAAACATTTGTTTTACTTTACTTTTTCATAGAGAAACTCCCCAATTACAGTGGAGTTCTCTTTAAGGTAAAGAATTGTAAACAATAAATTAGGGAACGATAGATAGGAAAATGTATTCGTATGGAACTTTAATGTACATTCAATTTATATACTTTTCTTTAATGCAGAACAAAATAAAACAATTCTACAGCACTATTATATTAACATAACTCTGACATAAATTTTAACTAAATCTCGAATTAATTTAAATATAGTAAATTAAATGAATAATGTTTTTCAGAAGTAAAAAAATGAAAAATTAAATTCTCACTGAAACAAAAAAAAGTATTATGTATTAATAAATATATAGCATGATGCTTAGAATTGATGAAATAATACATTTGTACTATATATAGGCAATCCACAATTCTGTGTCAGGGGATCCTCTACTTCCACAAGTTCCTCTGGCCGGCTATGGAATTCCTAATATGTAATACACAGGCCCTAATACACTGTTCCTTCCCAGGCACTCATGCCTCTTTAGCAATGTATCCAAATATATGTATCGTCCTATGTGCTGCACCTATGGCCACTCAGACATACTAGTATGCCTGTGTAGACATACATGCAGGCCTCCATGTACAGTTACCACGGGCACACGCACACAACTGCGTTGTGTAAAAACACACACACACAGACGTCATGCACTGCTACCACGAGCACACTCATAACCGTGTTGTAAAGAAACACACCCACTTCCAGGCGCTTCACCCATGCTGATGGAGGCCGAGATTGAACTAAGCACAGTGCAACAGAACTTAAACAGAAGGAGCCAGTAGGCCACACTCCCAGGACGCAGGTGAATCAACCTGGTCATTCTAATGATTACTTTTTAGATCTCACTTTGGCAGCACTTGTGCTGTCTCTTCAAGACATTCTGTATTAAGGATATGGAGATAAAGCTCCGCCCACTTTCCGCCCGTCTTTTTAATTGGCTCCTGTTTCTGTCCTTTGTAAATGTTGGCTTTTCATTGGTCAATAGACTTAGTAGTCCCTCCTTAGTACTGCCTTGTCTCTTCTTGAGGACACCTCCTGTTACATGTGTTGTTACTCCCTGCGTTTTAATTAGAGCCTCTAGGCACTATTTTCTCAAAAGGCTTCAGGCAGAACACACACTTGGTTCGAAGCTAGGCCGGCAGTGATTACTTCACTCACTAGAACATCTCACATTTATATGAGACCGTTTATAAATTTCCCTTCATCAGCTCCAAAGAGTACAACCTAATCCAAAATTAATGTAATATTTATTTTGTCACATTTCAAAGCTACTAATTGCATATATGGCTATTTGGATGTACTCATAGTACGGTCTTACATGTAATGCATTATGAGTAGGGTGGATTTACCATATCTTTTGCAGAGTGCAGTAACATATGTGGCCAAAAGAACCCCCCTGGGGACCTCTTTTGGCCACATATGGTACTGCACGATGCAACAAAGCTAGGTAAAAAACATTTTGTCATTTATAATGCCAATAACTCCAACTTTGCAGGGGACAGTACTCTATGTGGCCAAAAGAGGTCTCATAGGACTGCACCCTGAAAACATGGCTAGGTAAAAATAAAAAAACATTGGCATTTATAATGCCAATAACTCCAACAAATGCAAGACCGATTGCATTTCCAATGAGATAGGTCTTGCATTTGTTAAAGTTAGAGCTGTTGGTGTTGAAAATGACAATGCTTTTTCTTTTTCTTTTTCATACCATTGACAATAGTGCTATGCAAATATATTAACTCCACTGCAAAAGAAAGCAAAAGTAAACTCTGCTTAGTACCGCCTTGTCTCTTCTTGTAACCTCCCATGAGAACAACCCCTGTTACATGTGTTGTTACTCCCTTGGATTTAAATACAGCATCAGAGCACTATTTTCTTAAAGTGCTCCATTCAGGACACAAGCTTGCTCCTCAGCAAGGCTGGCAATGGTTACTTTACTCACTAGCACATCTCACATTTATATGAGACTTTCTATAAATTTCCCTTCATCAGCTCCACGCAGAGTACAAACTTATCTGGAATTAATATAATAATTCTATTGTCACCTTCCAAAGCTACTAATTGTATATATGGACATAGCTATTTGAATGTACTTGTGGTACTGTCTTGCATGCAATGCATTGTGGGTAGGGTGGATTTACCATATCTTCTGCAGGGTGCAGTACCATCTGTAAAAGAGGTCCCCTGGGGCCTCTTTTGGCCACATATGGTACTGCACCCTGCAACATGGCTAGGTAAAAAAGATTATTATATATCAAGAAGAGAGAGAGGAATGGAGGACTAGTCCAGATCCCCTGTGGTAATCCTATCAATCAGTGAGAACTAGTCTATCTAGACATGTAGGGAAGTAGCAATGGTGTATGTAATATGATGTAAGTAAAGGGGTAGTGTTTACCCTTTTTGAAAGCCCTCAAACACCAACCTAGTTGGTGGCATGCTTCATCATCGGGCCTACCTGATGACATCGAGTGTGGTCCCGGGTGTGCTTCTACGCCTGATTACAGTGGAGCTGGTATATTGCTGAGTGTGCCGTGTGGGTGACGTGAAAAGTAAGGTTAAAAAACTGTCCAGTCTGAGGTGGCTTGGACGGCAGAAGTTAATGGCTGCCTGATCGAGCAGTCGCGCCAGAACGGAGCCAGCGACTGGATTTTATGAGCGAACATTGTAAGTCTAAAAGACAAAAAACACAGCGAAAGTGATCGGAACAATACACCAACAAGAAGCGACCCAAAAGACGATTCAGGACGCACCAGGAGCGGAGCCCAGCGTTGGTGGAGGAGAGAGGCGACGAGGTGAAACGGATCCAAGATAGTGATCGGCTCCGGCCGTAAACAGTGCCCCCAAACAAGAAGGACATTATAGACCTCAAAAGCGGAGCGGAGCGAGGAAGGGAAAACCGAGTGCACAGACCGAAACAGGTATGGCGACTCCCCTGCTGCCCCCACCTTCACCGCCCCATCCCGGTCTCCAAAAACAGCACAGCAACCCGAGGCAGGCAGGCGGGGAAGGGGCGAGGCACGGGAAGAACATAATGAAGGAACAGAAGCACCTAAGCACTTTAGCGCCGCTGCGCCACCGTCTCATCGTGCCATTTCGACCCCAGCGGAAACAAAACAAAGTGAGGCACGAGACCGAGGGGCGGGTGGCTCCAAAAACGAGGGGCGAGAGCAGAAATCACTCTTTGCCTTAGCGACCACTGAATCGGCACAGAGCCAGCTCGCACGCGTTGGCAAAGAAAACCCAGCCCGACCCGCACACTGGACGCAAACAAAAATGCGTGGAAACATATGGCATTCGCAAAAAGTAATGTCACGGAGTAACAGCTCCCCACAAACAAGCAGATATCAGCCAGCACGGACTCATCTGGCAGATTACATCCTAAAAGCTGCTCCCACTGTTTATATACATTAAGACGACATCGGCTGCAGTGCTTTGCCTTGCTGCCTGGACAGCAGATTTATTCAAGGAGGAGCAGAGGGGATCACAGCTCCACATCAATGCGTGGCAAAATAGAGGAGACGGGGCAAAGCACAAGCAAAATGGGGAACACAACTAGAAAAAGAAGAAGAAGAAGTAGCACAGCGCATCCACGCGCTCAGAACAGGCGTCTTCGCCTGTGCCCGCCCCCACCGAAATCTCAGCTGGGGCGGCACCGCCCTACCCGGAACCAGCGACGGCAGAGAGCAAACCAAATGAGCAAAGCCAGGCCAAACTGGGCTAAGCAAGAGCCCCGAGGTCACAAAAATACCCTACCATAAAGAGACACAATCTGTAGAGGCCTGCAAACAGCAGATACAGAAAGAACAACCTGCCACCGAACTCTGGAAACACCCGAGATCAGGCCATTGCGAGTGCAGGGTCCCGATCAGGGAGCAAAGGCTTAAACAACGAGTGACAAGATACCGACTGCAAATCCACAACAGTGGAAGAGAGCAACACCCTAAACATGTATGACAGGGAATCCAGGCTGCAAGCGGAACTGCAGAAAAAAGCAAAGGCGAACCTCTGATATCGGACTCACCGATAAAGCAGAGGCTGGACATAAACACCACGCTTGACACCATCCTGAAGAAACTGGCTGAGATGCACGAACTAGCAAAATCCACAAAACTCACCACTCAATCCATACAACTCAAAATAGGGCAGTCAGGGCTGACCTGAGCGCAGTAAACAATAGGCTCGCTGTGGCAGAACAGCACATCAGTGATACAGAAGACGCCTCTCAATGCACTAAAAGAGAAGTGAGAGTCCTGAGCACATAAACAGACTCGTTGCAAAGGCTAACGTCGGAATTGGGAGACAAGAGCCGCAGGGGAAACATACGAATACTAGGAATCCCTGAAGGAGTCAAAGATGAGGCGGGATCATGCACCAGATTCCTAGAAGATCTCATCCCGAAGATCACAAACTTAAAATGTGACCGTCAATTCGAACTGGATAGGGCTTTCAGAGTTCCTGCTTCAAGACAACTCGCGACAAAATTCACCAGGCCCATCATCTGCAAGCCACTGTGATCTCAGCACATGGAGGAAATCGTTAACTACGCCAGAAGGAACAACCATATCATCTGGAAAGGGCAATAAATTATACTTACGCAAGACTACTCCAAAACAGCAGTAGACATCAGGAAAGGCTTCCTCGCCTAACACCAAGCGCTCAAACGCAGAGAAATCCTATTCACCTTCGTCGCCCCAGCCAAATTCAAAATAACCGACAGGGGCAAAAGCCACTTCTTCACCGATCGACAGGACCTGCATGAATACCTGTAAGGACCTCCAACCTCACAGATGGATGTGCCAACACATGAAACCACTAAAAGAGGGCCCTCTCCTGATCTTGCAGGTGAGTGGAAACACAGAGAAACCGACCCAAAAAGCTCCACAAACCTTGCGACCGTCAGCTACCTCTAGAAGAACAAGCCAGAGTATTCCCAGGAACCTATACCTACTTTAAAGAGAGAAGAAAGAAGCTTTGAACCCTATCTACCTCAAGGAAACAGCGACTCCGAAGGCACAAAATGCCGGCGGTCCTGAACGCAAAGTATCCTTTTAATCCAGTATTAAACTCCCAAGCTATTGTTTACAACTGTGACTGTGGCCTTCAACGTATGAGGCATCCAGGCTGCTACTCAAAGTCTTGGCCAGCCACTCGCCAATACAAGACTACCTAGAAATGGCGATCCTGCCATCACACCTTCCAGAATCTAGATGCAGGTATGGGGGGAGGGAGGGGGGAGGAGGGGCGGAGGCAGGGTGGGGGAAGACAGAGACAGGGGAGGGGGAGGAATGATAGGACTTTTCTTAAATCTAACTTTCACACATTCTTGTCTTTACTTATTCACTCTACACTACCGTAGAATCCAGGCACTGGGACGAACAAATAGGTCAGTGAGGGTCGGGCACAGATAGCAGCACTCATACAATGTAGATAATGGCTAGCAAGTTGCTAGGCATTATCTACAGTAGCAACATCCCTGTCGCACTAGTGAACAACCTAAAAATAACCACACTAAACGTTAAAGGTCTAAATCACCCCATTAAGCGCAGGTGAGTAATTTACTACTTAGCCAAATCCAAGAGTGACATAATCCTACTACAGGAAACTAAGCTAGACGAAGAAAGCTACAAACTAGTTAGAGCAAAAGGGATTGCCCATTCGGTGTGCTCACCGGCTACCAGAAAGAGAGGAGGGGTCAGAACGCTTATCCCCAAAAACTCCAAATTTACGATGAACTCACACTCGCACAATAGCAAAGGCAGGCTACTGATGACTAGCATCTCAAGAGGGAATCACCAGATCCACGTTGCAAACTTCTGTGGCCCCAACTCAGACAAACCCCCCTTCTGGAAAGAAGTGGCTGGCACCCTTGCCAAAATTCCACAAAAGAAGCTGCTGATTGTTGCAGGTGATATCAACATGCCCTTAGACCCACTGTTAGACAGACAATCCCATTGTCGCTACCATCCGAACAGCTCCCACAATGCACTCCTCAACATATGCACACAATTCAACCTCATAGACACATGGCGACTCACACACCCAACCACGAGGGACTACACTTTCTACTCAAACCCACACAAATCACACACAAGAATCAACTACATCCTAATATCAGGGACCCACACACACATGATAGAAGAGGCACTAATAAAACCGAGACTTGTATACGTCCATTCAGCAGTCAGCCTGAAACTGTCCGGCCAGCATAACGAGGTAAAGGCCCGTAGATGGACGTTCAGAAGTAGCACTATCACAGATCCTGCATACAAAAAGGAGATCACAGACGCCATCACCAAATGCATGACCACTAATGATAATGACGAGGTCAGCATAGACACACTATGGGACGCTCTGAAAGCCACAATCCGAGGGAAGTTAATTGACATATCAGCTAGGATTAGCAGGAAGACGAACTTTAGACTAACAGAGTTAGAGTCAGAAATCCAAAAACTTGAACTCGAATTGTTAAAGGACAATCGAGATGACTCCACTCTTCATAGACTAACGACCGCCAGATACGAATGCAAAAGAATCATGAGTGAAAGAGCGGGCTTCTGGTTCAACAGATGCAAAGCACTGAACCTATGCGAAACTAATAGGGCAGGCAAACTCCTGGCCTTATACTTGAAATATAAAAACAACCAGAGGGCAGTCACAGCGACCACCAACACTGACAGCAAAACCTACACCAAACACAAAGACATCCTAAGGGTCTTTAGGCAATTCTGCTCAGACCTTTACAAAAACTTCAAACAACTAGACAAAGATAGATGCCAAAAGTACCTAGAAAGATTAAGCCTACCGAAGCTAGACATTGTGAACAGCACAAAACTGGGGGTGGACTTTACTACCTCAGAGATAGAAATGGCGGTCGGGTCCCTAAAAAAGAAAAAAGCCCCCAGCCCGGACAGTTACACAGGAGATTTCTACAAATCCTTCCTACTGCACCTCACACCACTCATGAAAAGAGTATTTAACCATGTAGCACACACAGGGAGAATACCAACATCCATGACAGGAGATACCATTACAGTTATACCCAAAGATGACAAAGATCACCAACTACCAAAAAACTACAGACCAATCTCACTCATCAATGTAGATTGCAAAATCTATGCAATGATTTTAGGGACGAGACTAAACAGGATATTCCCAGAACTGATAAGTAACACCCAAGTGGGCTACATGAAAAGCAGAATGGCCAGTGACAACACACACCTTCTATGTCACGTCCTAGAACAAGCCTCAAAGAGCCCCTTTGAAGCCGTCGCCATAGCGCTAGACACGGAGAAAGCTTACGATAAAGTTTCATGCGCTTTCCTAGAACAATGCATGGAAAACTTCAACCTAGGAGAGGAGTGCACAAGAAAGATAATGGCCTTGGGCCCGATTCACAGAATGAACTTACTACTTTTGGCATTCACAGAATGCACTTACTACTTTTGGTATTCACAGAATGAACTTACTCATTTCGGTATTCACAGAAGTTAGGACTACTAACTTTAGGACTCCTAAATGCCTTCTGTGAATACCGAAAGTCTTAAAATTAGGATTTTTTTCAATTTAGTAGTAGTAAAGTTAGGACTACTAACTTTAGGACGCCTAAATGCCTTCTGTGAATACCGAAAGTTTTAAAATTACGATTTTTCTCAATTTAGTAGTAGTAAAGTTAGGACTCCTAACTTTAGGACTCCTAAATGTCTTCTGTGAATACCGAAAGTCTTAAAATTAGGATTTTTCTCAATTTAGTAGTAGTAAAGTTAGGACTCCTAACTTTACTACTACTAAATTGAGAAAAATCGTAATTTTAAGACTTTCGGTATTCACAGAAGGCATTTAGGCATCCTAAAGTTAGTAGTCCTAACTTTACTACTACTAAATTGAGAAAAATCGTTATTTTAAGACTTTCCGTATTCACAGAAGGCATGTAGGCGTCCTAAAGTTAGTAGTCCTAACTTTACTACTACTAAATTGAGAAAAATCCTAATTTTAAGACTTTCGGTATTCACAGAAGGCATTTAGGAGTCCTAAAGTTAGTAGTCCTAACTTCTGTGAATACCGAAATGAGTAAGTTCATTCTGTGAATACCAAAAGTAGTAAGTGCATTCTGTGAATGCCAAAAGTAGTAAGTTCATTCTGTGAATCGGGCCCCTTGTGTCAGATGCCCACTGCATGCATCGCAATAAACGGGGTCCTATCAGAACCACTGACCCTACAACAAGGCACGCGACAGGGCTGCCCGCTATCGCCACCCTCTTCCTTCTGGGTCTAGAGCCCCTAATCCAAAGCATTAAGCTAAATGAGAAAATACGAGGGATATGCATCTATAAAAGTATCTGCCTATGCCGACGATATACTAATCATGACAGAACAGCCAAATATCTCGATAGAAGCACTCATGTCCACAATAGACGAATACGCCTCCCTCTCAAGGTACCAACTTAACAATGATAAGTCAGAGTGCATACCGCTTAATATCCACTGCAACAAAGAGGTGCTGGGCACATCGGGAATCAAGTGGCAGCCAGGTCTCGTTTGATAATTGGGTATCTACTTTAGCACTGACCTCTTTACCACCCTTAGACGCAATGAGAAGCTGGTGCTAGACAAGATCAGGAAGCAACTTGAAGCATGGTCTCCCAAATTCATGTCCTGGTGGGGGCGAATCGAGACCATAAAAATGATGATCACCCTCCTGGTGAACTACCTCTCAAACATTCAAGGAAAACAGAAGGAGTGGACCATCAATTACAAAAAATGACTGAATAGTAACACAATATATACTACATATTGACAAACATATTCATGCATTGTGAACACCTGGCTATTGAACATACTATTTTAACCTTTGTACATTGCTAAGAGCAAGTGAAAATATCCAAACACAGATGCCAACCTCTCAAATCAACTGTATAAGAGTCACATAAGTAGCTGAAAATTACATATGTCTTCAATGGCTCCAAATTGACGGACTGTGGACTCCTACTTCAAAAAGAATTTTAACATATGTATGTATCTAAATCATGAAAAACAACAAGAAAAATCATAATAAATCTGTGTCTGCTGAAATAACATTCCAGTTCTCTGGTTTACCACTTTTTTATTCAACCTTTCCATTTAATTTTTGAAAATACCATGTTTCTGTACCCCCCCCCCCCCCGGGTACAGGGTATCGTGCTCACAACTGTAAATATTTTAGGACAAAACATCATCAGTGCGCCTGCCTACAAACAAATAATGGTGAGACCAGTACAAGGGAGGCCCACAGTATGTTCCAAAGCTCAGAATGTTCTGAAAAGAAGGGGGTCACATAATACCATAATCAAAATAAGATACTTCATCTGCTTAGGATATGCATGTTATCTAATGTTGTGTTAGGAACCCCCATAAATTATAAATTATCACTCAACCAGGTGTAAAGGTTGTTATCATAGGTCTAACGAATTCAAATAATTCTCTATTTGTCGCTCCTGTTACTTAACCTCAAAAAGGCCCCTGTAATATTCCATATAATACCCAACGAATACCCACTCATCTCACCTATAGATTGTCAAAATTCGGACTGGATTAGTGTGCAAATTCTTTCGTCCTATTTTGGAATCTGTATTAATGCAAGAAGTTTCAAAAGAAATGGAAAACGTCACGTATCAAGTTTAAGAAACATCACAAAACTGTTCATACTCTTCAATCTAATATCTTGCCTATCAGAACACGAATAAATTCCAGTCCCACTGGGAATCTTCAGTCCCCTGTAATTATAAATGTTTTCACCATCATTTACAAACCCCGGCTGCATGGTACATGAAGCCTGTACTTTTCAAAGACCCACAATCTCTTTTACCTCATCAGCAGCTATATATTCGTTCATAGTAGTGCCTATGAACAAATACACACAAATATCCAATCAACGACCTAAGTATATTTTAATGAGTATTAAGCCTGTGCTTTTCAATAACCCACAATCTCTTTACCTTATCAGCCGCTATGTAACCGTATCACTTGGTGCCTATGAATAAATGAACAAGAATATTCCATAAGTTACCTGAGTATATCTTAATGAAAGGGTTGAGTGCTCCTCTCTCCATCCCTAAATTTTACCTTGAAATCGGGCAGAAGTTCCTTCCATGCAGCATCCAGACCGGCGTCAATGGGAATGTCCAAATCCAATGCGCGCCGGTCTGTGCTGCTCCAGTTCCTTTTAAATGGAGAATTTGCCAATCAAAGTGGACTTTGTTTCCCACTTAATCTCGATGTGCATGGTTTCCAATGTGGTCCCGTTGGTAACCAATCACCGCTATGCGCCGCTTATCCAATCCGCTGCAGGTTGGTGTATTTCCGGTTTGAAATCCACCAATCAGATGATTCGTTTAGCGGAGCCCCGTAACCAACCCAAAAGTAGCCGGCGCTGAAATACGTGTATATGTATGGATCCACTAAACCGTGAGCCAAATTTATCAAGCCTTACCGTTCCCTCCCATGTCCTATACGTTGCAGTTATTCCTGATCCAACCGCAGGACAGAGATATATTGCAAAAATGTAAACACTAACAATCCGGCGATATGTCAGTCAAAACGAAGAGTTCAGCCATTATGGCAAGATATCGAGCGCACAACATGACAACATTTTCTATCTCTATTGTCATTCTTCAAATAAGAATATGCTACACCCTGTCAATATATACACAGGTGTAACATGCCGCTGGTGTTCCCATGCCTCGTCCTCAGTACTGTAACTATTGGCACTCGAACTAAGGGAGATGTAATGTATAACGCCAAGGAATACGTTTCATGTTTGGTGATGTACAAATGAAAGCGCAAAGTCCAGCCATATAGGTCAAATCATGGGCAACAGTGCTGTGCATGATTTAATTAGACAATTGCCAAAAATACCCACAATTTCTTACTCTATTCTCATTAATCTCAAAATAAAGCGATGTAGCGCGCCATATACATGCTGCCGCCTGGTATATTTGTTGAAACAACAAAAATTCTCCAAAAATTTCAAACACCAAATAATGTTGACAAGAGGCTACTCAATACAATCATAACCATGAGTATAGTCAACCCAATTTTCCACTAGTGAAAATAAACCAGTATATAAAGTCATATGTTCATCAATTCCTATAGCACTGCTGCCTCTACACAAAAGTTATTTGTTCAACAATTCCTATAGCACTGCTGCCTCTACACATAAGTGAATTATGCTACCACCTAGGTACGCATATTCCAAGAAAAAAATAAAAAAGGGGGAAAGTAAAACCTCAATCAATAGAAGTGTCAAAAATTCAAAAGTTCAAAAAGATGAGATGAGTGCATTCTATTCTATACACTGACTGAACCACGATCACGAATCAAAGAAAATGGTGTAACTCGTTATCGGTATTTAACCCTAAGTGCACCGTTCTACACCTGCTGATCCCGATAGCTTCCTGTTGTCTTAGGTGCAGCTCCCAATCCCCACCTCTTTTTCTGGGCTTCACTTTCTGCAAACCATGAAATTTAATCTTGGTTTGTGAATGGTGTTGATCCTTAATATGTTGGTACAATGGTGACCGCTCATCCTGATTTATGATTGATCTATTGTGTTCCTGAATTCTAAGTTTCAGCATGCGTTTAGTGCTGCCAATGTAGACTTTATTACATTCACAGATCACCAAATACAACACTCCTGTACTGTTACAATTAATGAATTCTCTGATGGCATATCTTCGCCTCGTGTTGAAACTAAAATCTTTAGTTCTGTTGACTCCTAAACTGCAAATGTTACACGAGCCACAGACTTACTAGTAATCATTTGCTTGATGGTAGGACTTCTCATGAATACAATTTCAGGGTTTTCACCAATCAATGGTGTCAAAGCTGGAACACTCTTTAAAATGTTCCAATTTTTTCCTAAGGCTTTGTAGATATCATCTTTCTTGGCACAATACTTGGTCACAAAAGCTAGGCGTTCTCTAGATTTGTGTTTAGGTTTCGGCACTAAAGTTTATTGTCTGTTTACATTCATGATTATAGATCTAGGTTTGGCAAGATCACGTGTCTTGTATCCTCTCTGGACCAGTCTCTGATGTAAAGCATCTAATTCCAAATAAAAGTCTACGTCTTTGCTACAATTTCGCCTGGTCCTAACCATTTCTCCAAAGGGTATACCCCGGATAACTGAGGTGGGGTGATGACTATCTGCTCTCAATATAGAGTTTGTTGCTGTCGGTTTCCTGTATAGTTTGCTCAAAATTCTATCACCTTCAACAAACAATTCCGCACAATGTTAGTTGGACTTTGACTCAGAGTTAGGGCCACATTGAAGTAATTACAATTCAGATATTCAAAATATGTGAATAATTCATCAGACGTATCACCCCATATCAAAAGAATATCCTCAATGAACCGTGTCCAAAACAGGATATGATCCATCCTTTGGTTAGCGCCACGACCCCAGGCATGCTCCCTCTCATACCAAGCCATGAAAAGGTTGGCGTAAGAGGGAGTAAACCTGGAGCCCATGGCAGTGCCCCTGTAGTTGTTCAAACAAAGTGTCTTCAAACAGAAAAAAGTTATTGGTCAAAATCAAACCAGCCATTTCTACCAACATATTAGAGTGTTCCCTGAGGCTCACACTTCTGCTGCCTAGAAATTAACTCAATGCTTGAATGCCCTTATCTTGGTGAATACATGTATTGAGTCCTGCCACGTCCATGGTCACTAGGATATAACCCACCTCCCAAGTAACATCTTCGAATTTGTTGAGGAAATCCATAGTGTCCCTGATGTTAGAGGGTAGATTAGTCATGAGGGGTTTAAAAAATTAGTCAACTTACTCGGACATATGTTCTGTCATGCTCCCAATCCCGGAGACAATGGGTCTCCCGGGTGGGTTACTCTTAGATTTATGTACTTTTGGTAGTACATAAATAAAGGGATAAATTGGACTCACAATCTTCAGATATTTAAATTCAGCCTCATCCAACATGCCCTCCTCCTTCCATGAATAAAGTCTCTCATTAAATAGGATTGCCCCACAATTTGACATAACAAGTTGTATCCTGTAGCTGTCGCTCAATTTCCCCACTGTAATCACACATGTTCATAATAACTATATTTCCGCCTTTGTCGAGTGCCAGGATTT
The DNA here is from genome assembly GCF_964263255.1 of Lissotriton vulgaris. Lineage (NCBI taxonomy): Eukaryota > Metazoa > Chordata > Amphibia > Caudata > Salamandridae > Lissotriton > Lissotriton vulgaris. Next base: position 784,890,435 of record NC_141696.1, read on the forward strand.
TTTAATTATCTGTGGACATTGATATTTGAATAGCTCTCTCTGTGCTTTTCCTTTCACCCTTGCCGTCCTGTCTGGTTGTGTACCTCTCAAACATGCTCCCAATATTTCTCTCTGAAGAAGTCCACCTAAAACAAGACAAAATGTGTTCCAGATTTCTGTGGAGAGAATAAGCATGAAAAAACTAAGAAGACCCAAAAACTAAGGGGGGGGGGTGAATCTTGCAGACTTCAAGACATTCCAACTAGCTTTCCTAGCCAGGCAAGGCACACACTGGATAAAACACAAAACAGATTACATACCAGCCTGGCTACAGCTAGAAGGGGCAATACTCAAAAACCTTAACCCACTTGCCCTCCTCACTGCCACCACACACCCACTCGCAAGCGACCCAATAATGAAAAACACTAAGATTGCACTGCTGAAACTAGACAGTAAACTGGGGGTGAGCATCAAGGGCTCTAAGGCCGAATCCCGATGGTCGAATAACGCTATAAAATACAGGGGCAAAAAACTCCACTTCGACAACTGGATAATGAAGGGTATCTCACACCCATACCAACTCGAAGCTAACTCTGCACCACTAACTTTCGCCAACCTAAACTCATCCCTCCAACTACATGACTCAGACCTATACAGATTCTTAAAGATCAAAACAGCCTTGACAAAATCCAAAATATCAAACTCGAAACCCTATATATTCCAATATGTTGCAAATATAAATAGACTAGGACATCAGGTCACACGCATATACAAAACCCTCACCGGGCAAAAAAACAACACCAATGAAAAGATAGAGAAACACTGGAACACTCGCATACACCCACCACTAGATGACCGGGAGTGGAACAATCTATGGTCGTCAGCCACACAAGTCAAGATCACACCAGCACTGACGCAGACAAAACTGTGGCTCTTACACAAAACCTTTTGGACACCAGAGCGTCTACACAAGCTCAGGGACAGCAAATACATGATGGAACTGCAACGGAGCTAAGGGTGACCTAGAACACCTGACCTTCCTGTGCACGACTCTCAAGTGGTTTTAGGGGAGGGTCTTTGATTTTATAGACATGGTGCTCAAATATGGAATGACAAGAGACTTCCCCTCGATCATCTCAGCCTCTATCCGTACCGACCTATCCACAGAGGGAGAAAGAGAGCTCCTGAACATCCTCCTAATTGCTGCAGCCAAGATAGTCCTCACAAACTGGAAAGACACATCCAAAGTGTCGTACAGCGGATGGCTTACCTGGATCACCTACTTAAGGGGAGCCGACTCATTGGCGATAAAATACTCACCCTGGAAAACCACATCCAGAGACTTATGGATATCACTGGACGAGGCCTTACTAAATTTTGACCCACCATGAGATACGATACGAACAACCCGAATGAACTCACAGCCACAGAATTGTACCCCAATGCCAAAACGATAACTTGCCGTTGCTAGATCTAAGCTATAACTCCGCTCTCTCTTTACTTATTCACATCTTTCTCTTTTCTTCTCCCTACATTACTCGTACAAGCGAAAAAAAGGGGGCGACATAAAATTGCAATGTTTGACTTACCCTGTATGCTAACCGGCGGGCTTCCCAAAGGGAAGTAAACCCTGTTTACTGTATGTATAAATACCAAAAATAAAAAGTTCAAAAAAACCAAAAAAACTGTCCAGTGATCCCAAGAAAGGTTAGTTTATTGTTTTGGCCTCTGGCAGTATTAAGAAACAAGGCGTTGGATGTGGGTGGAATTGCATTTTAAGGTTCTCCTACATCCGGTGTGGTCTACATGTTTCAGCCACGCCTTTAATTTATAACTGGCTTTTCTCAGGATCTATGTGTAAGTGATACAGTGAACAATGCTACAAGTAGTGACACAGAACAGAAACTATGTGCTGCACGCTATAAGGTGCATTATGTGTGAGAGGGGGTTTACCTCTCAGGACAATACTGTACAGACAGGACATACATAAAAACATACAGAAATGCAGTTTAGCATGATTGTTTAGACACATCTGATTACATTTGCCGTTAAGTTCATGTGGTTGTGGTACTAGCGGCGGGGTGGTGGTATTTAACTGTGAAAAACCGATATATGCGGTAAGGTGAGTGGCGAAAATATCGAGACGTCATAGTGAGAAAAATAGGGCTGGTTTTCTCACACAAGCGATTTGTTGCTAGAGCCCCATGAGTATCCTGGCAGGGGTACTGGCTGTTGAGGAAAGGAGAAAAGAAAAAACGGGAAAGGAAGGTTGGCACACTAGCCAATAAGGCTCAATAAGTAACCACAGAGTAAGGAGGTCATTGAATGTATACATATCACAGGAACTGTATAGTTAAAGACTGTTAACACAGGTTCATTTACCCAATAGAAGGAACTAGACTGGTTTGTTAACATACGTGCGATAGATCAATAAAGCACAACAAAGAAAAAAAGGTCAGGTCACGTGATAACAACTAACGTATGCACGCTAAGTTACGTAACGTAGAACAGAAGCAGAAATAACCGCGGGTAGCTTATAGCGCGTAATCGCCGAATTGAAGACACAGAAAGGAGCGTTCAGCGATAACGATTGCAGTTAAGGTTAGCTTATAAATACAGGGACCTGCACGAATGATATTGCAGCACAGCATGTTATATAAACGATGGGAGGACAACATAAAAGCCATCCCATAAGGAAACTGCTTTTATATCACACCAGCAATAGCGATGAGGATATAAGACCTACGGGTAATGAGTCGTAGATAACGATAGTACTAAACATGGCGTGTAGACTAACAAAGGAGTAACTCCGACGTGGGTAGTATCCATTATGAGTTACACGTAATAATAGCATAACGCACGGCGCAAAAACGTAGGGTTTAGTAATATGGGCATAACGAAGGATCGATAGTTATCTACAAAAACAGCGTGATTACAGTGCAATTTCACATCAGATAATACATTCATTGATAAAGACAGTCAAAGGTGGGGAGTCTACTTATAAGTAAATATGAGCATAGTCATGTATGAATGTAGCCAATACATAGGCGCAGCATTAAGTCGGAAAGTATAGAATGTAATATAATGTGAACTATTGACACTGCTTTAGGTCAAATGGTAAAAATGGTATGTATATATTTTAGAATGTTTCCCTGATGAAGGCGAAAATGTCGCCGGAATGCATTGGAGAGAAGAATATACTTGTGATGCACAACAAGAAAGCATTTTCAGGATGTCATATAAGGAAAACAATGTGATTGGAATATTGGGTAAGGGTGGTGGTCTCACCATTGTTGAGCAGGGTCCAAGATGTCGCTGGTGATGGCAATGAGGGCTGTGGAAGTGGGGTGATTACTGTTGAAGATGGACTGGGTGGGTTGCCTGGAGATGTTTGTTTGGAGAGAGAGGGTCAGTTGCTCGTTGACTGTCTTCTTGATGACATTTGCCAGGTAGGGAAGCAGGGTGATGTTCCAGGAGATCCTGCGGTACTGCCGTCCGTTTTTAAAGAAGGGCCTGGGTCTCTGCATGCCTCCAGCTCCCTTGCAAAGTGGCATACTCTAAGGAGACATTCATGACGTGCCGGAGGTGGGCTAAAAAAGATGGTGTATGCTGTCATTGAGATGTTGTGTGGGAAGGGTCCTGATGGAGAGCCGGGGTGGATGGTGTACATGAGCCGGGTGGTGTGTTTGCTGCTGATGGGAGTCCAGGACCTGCGGGGGGTATGTCCTGTGGATAATAGCGCAGTCTGCCTCTGTGTGGCTCGGCTGTTGTGTACATACACAAGCTTGCAGTGGTAGAATTTTGCAAGGGATCCTCTTGGCCTTGCAAGGGTGGGATCTCTTTTGGATGTAGAGCTGGGGTCAGATAGCTCACTCCCGATGCCGATGAGGTCCTTCATGTTGTGTGTGTTGGTGCATATGCCATACCTGAAGGATGTCCTCTTGTCCGTGCTGATGATATGGTGATGTCTGTGTGTTGCGGATTCCAGGGCTGAAAGGTAACTGATAGTTGTTTGTCTTGCAAGGTTTGCATAAGAGTCCTGCTACACCTGTATGAGTCTAGTAGGTCTGCCTTGTCCCAGTTGGCTTAACTGTTGTTGTGCAGCACAGGAAAGTCCGCCAATGTGGCAAGCGTGTTGGATCAGTTGCTGATCCAGTGTGTGCGGTTGCAGGGTGTGGCAAAGGGGTTGGTTGGAGTGTCCTCGACGAGGGTGCCACACAGCTCGTCTGTGGTGACTTAGGTCAAGCATCTTTGGTGGATCTGTAGCGGAGTGTGATGTAGTGTGTTGCATGTCGGACAACTGGATGCAAGTGTTGATGTACCAATGAAGGATGGTGGTGTGGTTGTCCTCCAGCCAGAAGTTGCTGTCCCCCTGCCCCATGTAGTCTGTGTAGGTGAGGTCCTGCATGCTGATGTAGTTGCCCAATGTCTGATGACCGTTCAGTAAAGCCGGTTCCCAGCTCTGTGCTCTCAAGTTTTTGCCACAATTTCTGAGGCAGCCTCTCTTCTCGAATTGCAGAAGTGTAAATCCGGGTCCCCTAGTGACCCCTTGCCCTCCAAGTGATACAACATCCTTGCTAAAATTCATAACCACCATTTAAACGCCATCTGGAAACTTTCCCTCAGATTGGGCTCTTACCCGGATGCGTGGAAACACATGTTCCTCCTGCCCATCTTAAAGAAAGCCAACGCAGATCCTGAATCTCTGTGCAATTATAGACCTAGCTCTCTTTTACCAGCTCCTGCCAAGATTTTAGACAAATGTATCTGTCAGCAACTGATGGCCTTTGTTGAAGATAATATCCTCCTTCACGACTCCCAATCCAGCTTCCGTCCCGGATATAGTATGGAGTCGGCCCTCATTGAAATGGCAGACTCTATACGCTGTGCGGTCGATGGAGGTTCCAAGGCTGTGTTGGTGCTGTTAGGCTTGTCTGCATCATTTGACACCGTTGCCCACCCCATTCTTCTGAACCGCCTTAAGACGATAGGCGTGGGGGGCTCAGTGCTGAACTGGATATCGTCCTTTTTATCTGACCCCACACAGCAGGTGCGGACCTATCCATTCATCTCCCCAGTCAAACCACTGGTTACTCATGGGTCACTGAAAGAAAAAGGAAGAACAAACACCAAAAATGACGGGCACAGGATCAGGCATCAAAAGGCCAAGCTGTGTTCAGGACACACAGCGTCAGCAGGTGTTGCCTGCCCGTTGAGGGTAGCAACCTGCACTAATACATACATGTTAGACGGACCGGGAGGGTCGGCCGAGGACAAGGGGAGAGGTCTCCGGGGAGAGCCGTCTCCAGCGATCATACAGACGAGTAACTTCCCCCCCACAGATGTACACCACACAAAGATAAGGTTTAACGTTCTTTATAAGCAATCTTTAAGTACGGCAGAAGGGTACAAGGAGGTCTGGACTCAGGGGTCCCCTCGATTCTAGTCTCTTGGATGGGAAGGGGGTAGCGGGACAGTCTTGTTATCAATCTGGTAGATGCGATGATATGATGGATAGCTCACAATCCTCGAGCTCGGCGTTCTAGGTGGACGGGCCGCGGAAGCGCCGGCAGGTCCCGAGATGATCGTAGGTAGCGACGGTCCGCGGCGGCGCCAGCAGGTCCCGGTGAAGGTGGTAGTTACAACGGTCCGCGGCAGCGCCAGCAGGTCCCGACGAGGATGAAGGATGCAGAAGGTTGCGGCAGCGCCAGCAGGCAGGACGATAGTTCGCAAGGCAGGGCTACGGCAGCGCCAGTAGTCCGTCAAGGATGAGTTCTTCACGGTGTCTCTCGACTCCAGGATACAGCTCCCTTCCTGCTCTGGAGCTGCCCCAGTTATAGGTCTGGCGCCCTTTGATGTCCGGACCCTCGCACTTGGAGGTCGGGAGGTCCGGGATGAGGGAGTCCAGACACCCAGCAGGGGGGTGGAGCCAGCGCCCGGGGGAGCTGGGAGGCAATCGGCACCTGGCGGGGGAGAGCCATCGACACTTCTTTCTCCCATTGACCTGCCAAGTGGTCCGTTCACCTCCTGGGTGGATGGTGGTGCCGGGATGTCGGGGCCTGGCCAGGCCCAGGGTTAGGGTCGAGCTGAGGCCACGCGGCCTCGTAGTGCAGTGTCCAAGATGGCGGCCGGGCCGGGCGAGGGAGCCGGTAGTGGTTCGGCCCCATGACACAGAGATGTCCGGGGGCAGGAGTCCCGTATGAGACGGGGTGCGGGTTGCTTCTGTGGGTAACACCTGGAGGGCCGGGGCTCGGGCCCTGTCATGCAGGGAGGGAGCAAGCCCTTCATGTGGCCTGTCCAACATGCGTCCCCCCCAGCTGAAGGCGGTTAGAGTCACCCATCCTCTTGGGGACTCTCCTCGTCGAGGCGGAAAAAGCGTGACAGGCCATCTGCGTTGGCGTGGTCTTGGCCAGGTCGATGTTCCACAGTGAAGTCCATCCCCTGCAGGGAGATGGACCAACGCAATAGTTTGGGGTTTTCCCCCCGCATCTGCATTAGCCACTGCAGGGGCGATGATCTGTTTGCACCCGGAATTGGGTACCGAAGAGATAGGGCCGGAGCTTTTTGAGGGCCCACACCACTGCGAAGGCCTCCCTCTCGATGGTGCTCCAGCGCTGTTCTCGGGACAGGAGGCGTCTGCTGATGAAGGCCACTGGTTGGTCAAGTCCTTCGGGGTTCAACTGGGAGAGGATTGCCCCGATGCCATGGTCAGAGGCATCCGTTTGTACGATGAATTCCCGACTGTAGTCGGGGGCCTGGAGCACAGGGGCAGTGCACATGGCGGCCTTCAGCTTCTCGAAGGCCGCTTGACAGTCTGGGGTCCAGTCGACCTTCTTCGGGTGGTTTTTGGATGTGAGTTCCGTGAGGGGCCCCACAATGCTGCCATAGTCCCTCACGAACCGCCGGTAGTAGCCGGTGAGCCCCAAGAAGGCTCGGACCTCGGTCTGCGTGATGGGGGGCTGCCAGGACTGGATGGCAGCGATCTTGAGTTGAAGAGGGGCCACCAGACCGCTTCCCACCTGGTGTCCGAGATAGGTCACGGACTCCTGACCAATTTGGCACTTGCTGGCCTTGATTGTGAGGCCGGCCCGTTGGAGGGCCTGCAGGACCTCTCGGAGGTGGTGGAGGTGGTCGGACCAGTGGCGGCTGTACACAGCGATATCGTCCAGGTAGGCGGCGCTGAACTCCTCGAGTCCCGCCAAGACCTGGTTCACCAGTCGCTGAAAAGTAGCTGGAGCATTCTTCATGCCGAATGGCATGACTTTGAAGTGGTAGTGGCCATCGGGGGTGGAAAAGGCGGATCGTTCTTGAGCCCGGGGTGTGAGACCAATCTGCCAGTAGCCCGCTGTCAGGTCGAAGATGCTGAGGTAGCGGGCAGCCCCCATGCGGTCGATCAGTTTATCCGCTCGGGGGATGGGATGAGCATCGGTTCTGGTGACAGCGTTCAAGCCCCGATAGTCGACGCAGAATCAGAGCTCAGGAGTGGTGCCGGGGGCAGCAGCTTTGGGGACCAGCACGACCGGGCTGGCCCAGGGGCTGTCCGAAGGCTCGATGACCCCGAGCGTGAGCATCTTTGACACCTCCTCTTGGATGCAGGCCCATACCCGATCTGGTACGCGGTACGCCCGATGTCTGATAGGGGGACTGTCCCGAGTGTCCACGTCGTGCAAGCACCAGGGGGTGACCCCTGGGGTGAGGGAAAACAGGGTCGCAAACTGCAGCAGGAGGTCCCGGCAGCCTTGGCGCTGTTCCGGGGTGAGGGCATCTGAGAGTCGGACCCCGTCCACGGAACCATCTTTCTCACGGGTCTTTAGGAGATCAGGGAGAGGTTCGGAGTCTTCTTCCGCTCCGCTGTCTGTAGCCATCAGGAGGCTGAGCTCCGAGCGCACAAAGTGGGGTTTGAGTCTGTTGGCGTGGAGGACCCGGAGGGGGTTCCGTGGAGATTACATATCGATGAGATAGGTGACGGGGCTCTTGCGCTCGACCACTTTGAAGGGCCCCGTCCACTTGTCCTGCAAGGCACATGGTTCGGTGGGGGACATCACCCACACTTGTTGGCCAGGTTCGAATTCGATGGAGGAGGCATTTTGATCGTACCATTTTTTCATGTCCTCCTGACTGGCCTCAAGGTTCGCTTTCACCATTTCTCTGAATCGTCTGGTCTGATTGCGTAGGGTCAGGAGGTACTTGAAGACATCTGGAGGGGTCTTTAGGGGGTTCATCTCCCAACCTTCTTTGACTAGGCTGAGGGGCCCTCGCACAGGGTGTCCGTACAAAAGTTCGAACGGGCTGAAGCCGAGGGACTTCTGGGGGACTTCTCGATATGCGAAGAGGAGGCACGGAAGTAGCACATCCCACTGGCGACGGAGGGGCTCTTCCAACCCCCCAATCATCCCTTTGAGCGTGCGGTTGAACCGCTCAACTAGTCCGTTTCCTTGAGGGTGATAGGGGGTCGTGAATCGGTAGGTGACCCCGCACTGTTGCCAGAGGGACTTCATATATTTGGAAATAAAGTTTGTGCCTCTGTCGCTGACGACTTCTCGGGGGAAGCCCACCCGGGAGAAGATCCCCATTAAGGCCCGGCCGACCACCGGGGCTGTTACAGTTCGCAGGGGAACAGCCTCGGGGTAGCGGGTGGCGTGGTCCACCAGTACCAGGATGAACCGATGTCCTTGTGCTGTATGGGGGTCCAGGGGCCCCACAATGTCTATTCCCACCCTCTCGAACGGGGTGGTGACAACTGGGAAGGGTTGCAGAGGTGCTTTAAGTTTGCGGCCGCTCTTCCCGCTGGCCTGGCACGTGGGGCAGGACCGGCAGTGGTTGAAGACGTCGTTTCTCATCTTGGTCCAGAAAAAGTGGGTCACCAGGCGACTGTAGGTTTTGTCCTGACCCAGGTGTCCAGCCAGGGGGACATCGTGGGCCAAATTTAACAAGAAGTCTCTAAAACGGAGGGGCACCACCAGCACTCGACTGGCCCCTAACTCCGCGATTCTCTGTTCACTGTACAACAGGTCGTTGTCCCAATAGATCCAATGGGCTCCGGTGGTGTCCCCTGCGCTCTGGGCGAGGGCTTGCTGGCGGAGTCCCTCGAGGGAGGGACAGGTCTTCTGCTCTTGACGGAACTGTTCCTGGGTGGGCCCCCCTTCTTGACGCCACTGAGCCAGGTCGGGAAGGTCCTGGGGCTGAGCGAGCCCTTCGGGGGCTTGCTCTGGGGGGTCGGTATGGTCGGTGTCCTCTACTGGAGCGATCGGGGGAGGAGGTGCTGGCCATTCGGGTTCTTCTGGTCAGGGGATGGTACGGGCGGCCATGGACCGGGTGGTTACGCACGCCCAGTCCGGGAGGCCCAACATCCCCAGGTGCTCTCTTCTTTCTACGGCGGCCCACGGGGAACTCTCAAGATCATTCCCCAAGAGACAGTCCACGGGGGCATCATCTCGGACCGTCACCTTCAACATGCCGGAGACTCCTCCCCATTCGAAGGGGACGCAGGCCATCCGACATAGACTCTCCGAATTGTCGGCTGAACGGACGGGGCAGAGAATGTTCGGCAGGATCTGGTCTGGGGTCACCAGGTGACAGCGGACGGCCGTCACACTGGCCCCCGTGTCACGTAGTGCTTCGGCCCTGCGCCCATTAATGTTCACCCACTGACTATATTTTCTGGTGTTGGCGGGTAGGGGAGCCCGCGGGACCATGTCTCTTCCCCCTAGGCACGCTAGAACCATGGCGGCCGGTTCCCACTCTTGTTCGCATTCTTCCTGTTCTTCGGAGATTTGTTCTCCCCCCAGGGTGGCGGCAGCTACCTGGCGGGGTCTCGGAGTTTGGTTCTGTGGACAGTTCGGGTCATTGGCGTAGTGGCCGACTCGCTGGCATCGGTGACACGTGACATTGGCTCGGAACCCCGGGCGCATCGGGGGGTTGCCCCGGCTGGCCGGGGGCGGGGTGCTGGCAGCGGGAGCGGCCGGGACGGTGTCTCTCCCCCGTCCCTGTCCTCCCCCTCCTCCTCGGGGACGGTGCTGACCTTGGCTGTTCCGGTTCTGTTCGTGCGGCCCACTCCGGCCTACTCGGGTGCTCTCCCACCGGTCAGCCTCGGCGGCGAGCTGCCGTGGGTCAGTCAATTTACTGTCGAGGAGGTGCTGCCTGAGCTCGACGAAGCAGTTGTTAGAGAGGTGCTCTCACACCATGAGATTAAAAAGTTGCTCGTAGGTCGTTACATGGCTTCCCTTGATCCAACCCTCGAAGGCTCGGCTGAAATAGTTTACATATTCCACCCAAGTTGTACCCGGGATCCGGGTGCAGTCTCGGAACCTCTGGTGGTACATTTCGGGTGTGAGCCCATATCGGGTGAGGAGGGCAGCCTTCATGTGGTCATAGGATGTCATCAGATGGTCTGGGAGCTGTAACAGGGCATCGCGGCCTTCATTGACGAACCTCCCCCATAGACCGGCTCCCCAGTCACTTCGATCGATCCGGTGGGAGGTCATGGCGATCTCGTAGGCCTTGAACCACTGTTGTATGTCGTCATCTCGGAAATACTCTCGAACGACATCCTTGGGGATGTGTACTTTCTTTTCTGTCGCTCCTGGGGTGCGCGGTTGCTCGGGCACCCCCAGTTCTTTGTTCTGCTTCCGTAGGTCTATTTCTGCTAGTTTGCGCTCGTGTTCGTACGCTAATCTCTTTTCTTCGAGCTCTCTCTGCCTCTGTTTTTCTTCCCGTTCTTCTCGGAGCCGCAGATGTTCTAGGTTCAGTTTTTGTTTGGCTAATTTTAGTTCACCGTCCATTTTGAGCCGGGCCATTTCTAACTCATGTAGTCTGCTTTTTTCTCTCTCTTGGATCTCTTCCTGCGAGAGACCCGTTCTTCGCTCCTCGGGAGCCGTGGTGTTCCTCTCCGATGCTGCAACGTTTTGGTCTGGGGGTCTGACGGCCCCGGTTTCTGCCCACGACTCAATGGCATGCTTGAAATCGTCTTTAGTACTCAGACCGGTGGTAGCAATGCCTAGTTCAATGCAGAATTGTTTCAACTCACGATGGCTGTACTCTTCCAATTTCTCCATCTGGAATTTCTCGGTGGATCCGCTCTCTTTGGTTGTCATTGTGGTTTCGGCGTGGGGTGAGCTACTCTCTGTACGATTACACGTTGATTCGGATCGCGCCGCTGGCCACCAATGTTAGACTAGACGGACCGGGAGGGTCGGCCGAGGACAAGGGGAGAGGTCTCCGGGGAGAGCCGTCTCCAGCGATTGTACAGACGAGTAACTTCCCCCCCACAGATGTACACCACACAAAGATAAGGTTTAACGTTCTTTATAAGCAATCTTTAAGTACGGCAGAAGGGTACAAGGAGGTCTGGACTCAGGGGTCCCCTCGATTCTAGTCTCTTGGATGGGAAGGGGGTAGCGGGACAGTCTTGTTACCAATCTGGTAGATGCGATGATATGATGGATAGCTCACAATCCTCGAGCTCGGCGTTCTAGGTGGACGGGCCGCGGCAGCGCCGGCAGGTCCCGAGATGATCGTAGGTAGCGACGGTCCGCGGCGGCGCCAGCAGGTCCCGGTGAAGGTGGTAGTTACAACGGTCCGCGGCAGCGCCAGCAGGTCCCGACAAGGATGAAGGATGCAGAAGGTTGCGGCAGCGCCAGCAGGCAGGACGATAGTTCGCAAGGCAGGGCTACGGCAGCGCCAGTAGTCCGTCAAGGATGAGTTCTTCACAGTGTCTCTCGACTCCAGGATACAACTCCCTTCCTGCTCTGGAGCTGCCCCAGTTATAGGTCTGGCGCCCTTTGATGTCCGGACCCTCGCACTTGGAGGTCGGGAGGTCCGGGATGAGGGAGTCCAGACACCCAGCAGGGGGGTGGAGCCAGCGCCCGGGGGAGCTGGGAGGCGATCGGCACCTGGCGGGGGAGAGCCATCGACACTTCTTTCTCCCATTGACCTGCCAAGTGGTCCGTTCACCTCCTGGGTGGATGGTGGTGCCGGGATGTCGGGGCCTGGCCAGGCCCAGGGTTAGGGTCGAGCTGAGGCCACGCGGCCTCGTGGTGCAGTGTCCAAGATGGCGGCCGGGCCGGGCGAGGGAGCCGGTAGTGGTTCGGCCCCATGACACAGAGATGTCCGGGGGCAGGAGTCCCGTATGAGACGGGGTGCGGGTTGCTTCTGTGGGTAACACCTGGAGGGCCGGGGCTCGGGCCCTGTCATGCGGGGAGGGAGCAAGCCCTTCATGTGGCCTGTCCAATAATACACAACAGTGTACTTCATACACAATAGGGATCATTAGCCATGATAAACTGCATGCATGTTGCCACAGTACACATACTCCCATATGCACAATCTTTTTCAATTATGCAATAGATGATGCATGCAAAGTGGCAAGAGATCTGCGGTGACAGTGATGAGGCACATTGTACTGCGGTGAACACATTTTCGACACAAACGGATCAAGTATGTGTTGAAGCCATGCTGCTTTAGCCAATGTCCATGTCCAGTGCCATTCCCCTGAAGAAAATAACAGTCATGCAATGAGTTTACCTGTACTGCTGGTGAAACAATGTGCCCAGGACTGCCTGGGACTGTCATGTCCTTGAATCCTCAAAAACGTGCGGTGCTCAAAGTGGTCCATCTCCTGATAGCCCCTTGGTCTGAGTAGAAATGACAGACTCAAAAGGGTGATCAGGCGAGGGAAGGAAAGGAAGGGAACAGCAGGGAGGGAGATCTGAAACAAAGGTAAATAAGCATAAGGATTCAACACTCCTTGTCACAGAATCACAGAATACCTCAGGACTTATACTGTAACATTTAAACCTGTAAAAGAAAACAACTGCCACTGTATCCTAGTTGGGATCACAGTAATGAAAGTGATACTAGATCTGAGGATCAAACAAGGACATCACTACAAACTTACAAAGAAGGCTGCTCCATACGTTTACATGTATTTATCCAGCAGTTATCAACATCCACCAAAAAGTCTTAACTGCCACGTAACTGGGGAATTTGAGCTTACTTCAAGACGAGCTCTAGAAGCCCCTGCTGTGAAAACAGAGATGAACAATCCTCATGGATTCATAGCACATGGAAAGGTGATGAAACACCATAACACACAAAAGATTATGTTGTACGAGTTGCTAAAGAACTGGCCAATATTATGATCCAATTCCAAGGATTGTGCAACTAGCACATGGTTCACAGAAGACACATAAAAGGTAGCAGAGTATTGCAGCTATATGAAGGGAGTATAACGCTCTTCAGGCTGCTTCAATGCAATTAGAGCCATGCGGTAATCCTGAAAATCACAGTGTATGAATAAAGCTCGAATAAACAGAAATTCAAATGTGTAACTCACACAAAACCAACAATCCGTAGTTACCCCTGGGAATCAATGATGGTAAAGAAGGGAAATTACACATCCCCCGCAAGAGCCTTATGAAGCTCATCCAACGAGGGAGGGAATTAGGTAAACACAAGGAAGCCCCGCAAGAGCCAGTCATTGGCTCGTCCAACTGGGCTTTGAAATGCCAAATAGAACAAACTGCAGGGCCGGAACTCAACAGAGAGTAATGAGGAGTGATGGCAGAAAACCACCCCTACGGTGACCAGGATATGCTGCACGCCACTAGAGAATCCTGGGATTAACGGCACCCGACTGGTGCCACCAAAGCATTTACATTTGCTACAGCACAACGTTGTGACGTCATCAGCGCAACGGTCCTGGCATCATGGGAATAGAAAATTAACATCAATTTACCAAGAAGCCGTGCAAAGCAGTGTTCTACGTCGGCCCTGAGGAAGCGACGTGACAGTGACATGACATACTGGCACAAGGGGCAATGCATCCATACGAACAGACTCACAGGACAGTTGACAGAACATGTGGGACATACGCTGGCCCAAACCTTCACAACATGGTTGATGGAAAGCAAAATGTACTAGCACACAAGATTAAGTGGATGAGCCAAACACATCCTGCTGCACATAGCGAAGCTGCAATTCCCCATAGAGCCTGTGGTTGTGATGTCCCATACAATGTCAACCCGTGGTATCCGCAATGTGTCAGGGGCAAGGTTTACACACATTTATGCCTTCACCAGAGTCAACACTCCACTACAGATGACTGTCAAGAAGGGTGACTGTCCTGTCATGGGAGCGGTGCAACAAGTAATTTGATCCATGGTGATGAGACATGTATGGATGGTACTACAACATGCACAGAAACAGTTCCCACACATGCACAAACCATACCAACCCCAAACAGCCTGTTTGGATCTCTTACCCCAACTGACATTTACACATGTCCGTGCATGGAACGCTGATTCGGCCCACGTTGCAATCATCATGAGGAATAGCAGGAGGACTAAGATGACACGAACAGACAACAGGCACAACAACCTGGGAATGACAGACACACAAGGGGTCATTGGTAAAAATCTTTGCAAAAGACATGGGCATGTACGAAACAAGAAAAATGTTGGACAACTGCAAATTTCAAGCTAAGTCATTGCGTATTACTGTGTGGCATTACATCAGCAATTGCGTGACACATCAAAACACACATCAAAGTTACTTTGCATACAGTCAGCTTGACACACACATTGCAACACATGCCACTCAATGCTACAAGTTTGCTCACTCATTCCCAGTGACTCACAATTATGAGAAGAAGTTGCGTATGAGCTGACTCCGGATATAATCCTCCTGCTCCTCATCACTTGCATCGTGACCAAGCCCTTGATCCTCAATGGGTGGATGTTCCTGCTCCTTAGGATCCAGGATGAGTTGCACTGCCTTCTCAACTGCCATGTTGTGAAACATGCAGCACGTGATGAAGATCTTACAGACCTTGTCCGGTGCATATGGGAGGGATCCGCCCGTCTTATCGAGGCACCGGCATCGGCTCTTCAGGAGGCCAAACGTCTGCTCAATCACTCGCCTGGTCTGCCCGTGTGCATTATTGTACAGCTGATCTGCAGCTGTTCTTGGGTTGCGTAGAGGTGTCATTAGCCATGGCATGTTGGGATATCCTGAGTCACCTACAAAGATACATCATGTAAATAAGTGGGTCAGGAGATGCTGTTAGAGCAAAAGATACGGAAACACACAGGACAAACAGTTTACCCACCAACAAGACATGCCCGATCGTTGCGCAGCTGCAGCATCATTTGTGGCACCCTGCTACATCTCATGATTAATGCATCGTGTGTCGATCCTGTAAAATGTGCACAAACATGGGATATCAGCATGTTAGCAAGACACACCACCAGGGCATTTATTGAATGATAATGTTTACGGTTGCGGTAAGCCTGCTCCTGAGCCTTTGGTGGCACCAAAGCCACAAGTGTCCCATCAATGGACCCAATGACATGTGGCATCCCTCCCAGGGCATAGAAATCACCCTTGACATCTCTCAACTCTTCAGGAGTTGGAAATTTGATGAATTCATCAATGTGCTCCAACATGGCTGCCAAAACATCACGCAGGACACTGCTGAACATCGTCTGTGACATTTCACCGACATCAGCTATGGTTAATTGAAAGGTACCTGTAGCAAAAAAATGGAGGGCTGCCATCACCTTTATCTTGGGGGTCAGCGCAGTAGGATACATGTGTTGTGGTTGGAGATGTGGTGCCAGCTTGTTCGTCCAATCCTGAATCAACTGGCGCGTGAATCTGTAACGTCGGATGCAGGCACGTTCCCTCATAGGTAGCCAAGTCTGGGAATGGCCTTGGAAAAGGCGGTGCCCTGCAGGACATATTTGGAAATAATGGAGATTAACAGTCAGCCAACATGAATGGCAATGTACATAGCACATGCAAAACTGCTACTACACATCTGGTCACTTTGGAGTGTGGCGTGTGCAATACAGCCAGGTCACATATGGCAGCTTTCTGGCACTCCTATGAAAACCCAGATACACCTGTTGATTGACAAATAAACATGACATGCCCTGAAATGAGCTGCATTGCTGGTCTGAGTGAACAGCCCGAGATATCACTGGAGTGACACACGTCACGATACCTGCAGTGGAAGGTTGCCATCCCATCCAAACAGCTGAATGCAAGGCACATGCACAGGTCACATGGAATGTCAAATGTACATATCAAACACATTGCGATTAAGGTGTGCATGTGACAACAAAACAACACAGCCATTGTCACAATGCAGACTTGTATGCCTGGGGAAATATGATGTCTGATGCCATCACACCCAAAGGCCGTGGGAATGCACATGTGGCATGGTGTGCGTAGATGTGAAACTATTCCCATATCAACACACACCCATGTTAGATGCACCAACAGCAGATGCAATTTACGGAACACAAACAGCAAGCTCAATGTTAAACAAGACACACTCCGGACATAGTCACATAGGGTCATGCTGAGCGTGAAATGTCAAGTGACAAAGTGCCCCGGTCCCTGGCATCATGAGACAGGTGCCGGTAGTGATGACTGTGCCCTCCCAGTGTTGCTGTGTATGACAAAATATGCATGATGATACACATGTGACAAGTGTCAAGGTGATGTGTGCCACATAGTGCCCCATCACACATGACATGTGTCAACAGGTCATCACACATCAATTGTGCAACAAGATTAGATACCCAGTGCTATATCACTGGCTGCCACACCTAGAGCCTGAACATGAAAGTATGCAATGACAAGAACTTGATAGACATCCTTGTTTGAACCGTACCCCTAAATCTCTGCCATGTGTGCGCCTCGTATCACTATTGTAATGGTGCCATATGTGAGCGTGTGAAACACACCCTACCCCTGCATTCACATCAGTGTGTGAAACGCACTGTACCCCTGCATTCACATCAGCATGTGAAATGCACTGTACCCCTGCTTTCACATCAGCATGTGAAATGCACCGTACCCCTGCATTCACATCCGGGTGTGAAACGGACCGTACCCCTGCATTCACATCAGCGTGTGAAACGCACCATGTGAAACTCACCGTACACCTGCATTGGCAATAGTGGGTGAAATGCACCGTACCCCTGCTTTCACATTAGCGTATGTAACGCACCGTACCCCTGCATTGGCTTCAGCGTGTGTAACGCACCGTGTGATACGCACTGTACCCCTGTATTCACATCATCGTGTGTAATGCACTTTGTGAAACGCACCGCACTCCTGCATTGGCATCAGCATGTGTAACGCACCGTGTGAAATGCACCGTACCCTTGCATTCACATCAGCGTGTGAAGCGCACTGTGTGAAACGCACCGTACACCTGCATTGGCATCAGCGTGTGAAACGCACCGTACTCCTGCATTCACATCAGCGTGTGAAATGCACCGTACCCCTGCATTAGCATCAGCGTGTGTAACACACCCTGTGAAATGCACTGTACCCCTGCATTGGCATCAGCGTGTGAAATGCACCATACCCCTGCATTCACAGTACCGTACCCCTACATTCCGGGTATGTGTGCGCATCTCTCACTATTGTAATCGTGCCATATGCGAGCGCACCATACCCCTGCATTACGGACATGTGTGCACATCGTGTCACTATTGTAATCATGCCATACGCGAGCGCACCTTGCCCAACATTCCTGGCGTGTGTGCACATCGTATCACTATTGTCATGGTGCCATACGTGAGCGCATGAATCGCACCGTACCCCAAATTTCCTGGCATGTGTGCGCATCGTCTCACTATTGTATTCATGCCATACGCGAGCGCACCATACCCCTACGTTCCAGGCGTGTGTGCGCATCATCTCACTATTGTAATCGTGCCATACGTGAGCGCACTGTACCCCTACGTTCCGGGCATGTGTGCACATTGTCTCACTATTGTACTCGTGCCATACACGAGCGCACCGTACCCCTACGTTCCGGGCATGTGTGCGCATCATCTCACTATTGTAATCGTGCCATACGCGAGCGCACCGTACCCCTACATTCCCGGTGTGTGTGCGCATCATATCACTATTGCAATGGTGCCATACGCGAGCACGTGAAATGCACTGTACACATGTGTGGATCTCAAAATCACTTAGGGGACTCATAGGGGATGAGTAGTAGGCCGTGAATGCATCCTGGGTGTCATGGATACTGAGATTTGAGTGTGTGCTACAGGTGCCCTGCAAAAGTCAGTTGGGCAAAAAAATACAATGTTGCAAAAGGATTGTGGAGCTGAAGCTCAAATTTTGAACGATGCGAATGCATGTCAGAGCCGTATGTTTAAAGGGATTGGAGGAAACGTACGATGCAAACAAATCTGACCTATCACTCTGTACTCCTCGAACCGAAAGCCCCTCATCAGCACTGATTTAAGGCAGCAAGAACCCCTAAGAGGGCACTTGCCTGCACAACATTGGAGTGGACCACACTGCTGCTGTCTCTGCATCCTCTGGCATTTCATGGCTCATACTATGAAGAGGGCCCCAGCTTTCACTGAGGAGGAAAACCAGGCCCTACCACAGTACAGCAAGCTGTATGGGAGACCAGGGGAGCAGGTGCGTGATGACTCCACTACCTTTGACTGTGCACCTGTTGTGTGAGTATCACAATCGGCATTGTGTGTTGGTGGGATAGACATGCAATGTGGTTTTGAGTGAGTCCCAGGGGGTGTACATGGTGGTGTCTCTCATGCAGAGCATGATGTAGTTCATGTGTGTTCACTCCTCACTTGCATTGTGCTTACTGTGACATTCACTGCAAAGTGAATGACATATTCAGCCATGCCAGACCTTGGTGGATTTATTTCCAAATGTCCTGAGGTGGAACAGTGTTCCCCCCGGAGTGACAGGTGACTGTACTCACAGATGTTTATGACTTGAGGGGACCTGTGATGAGATTGTCCAAATGATGTGTTTAACCTCATGGTCATTGAAGTGTGTGAATGTGCCTTGTCATCTGGGTGAGTGTGTATGTGATGTGTTGCACCACTGCTGCATGGTGTATGCAGCAGCTCTAGCCATTTTATGTGACAAGTAAGCAGTGCTATGTGCCTGGCTTGCAAAGCTAGCTTGAAAACTGTGACACCCCATTGTCAAGTGGCACATGTGCAAAGTGAGGGTTGTATCCGCTGTTGTCAGTGACATGCGAGTGATCTGTGCCAGAGTGTGTCTGTCTGGTCTGCTGAGGGTTCTACAGTGGAGTGGGATATGTGACTGCTTGGCACGTGCTGTCCCACACCCTGCAGTTGCATGTGTTGCCCAGTGTGTGCCATGATCAGTGAGTGTGTTGCCCCTGTTACGCAATCTGTTGCCTTTCAGTGCCAAGTAGTGCATTGGGGCTTGCCCACAGGCCAAATTCACATGGACAATGATGCAAGTCCTGTCAGCATCCTATGCCCTGTTCACATTATCAATGGTGTGCAAGTGTGTGTCTCTAGGACATGGAGCAGATGTAGTGATGTTGTTTCACTTTGTCTCATATAACTACGGGGAGAAAGTCAGTCTAAAAAGTGACAAAAAAAACCTCAAATGCTCAAAATAAACTTCTCACCAGGTCAACATAGCTTGCCCAAACACTGGCATGAGAAAAGTCTCCATCAGCCCACCCATTTGGCGGAGCATCATCATCTGGAAGACTACGAGAGGAGGGTCAGATGTAGCCAACGTTGCTCTAAGGCTAACATGAATGGAAACTTGACCTCATACTCTCAGAAGTTCTCAGCCACAGTTGTTGTTCAAAATATGAGACCACTGATGGAGTGCAGTGCAGGTGATAAGTGTGTGGGGGATAAAAATGACTAAAAGGACAAAAAATATGTTTATTAATTATTGTCCTGATGCCATAAATAAAAACCGCCTGATAGAATTGAAAAAATTAACTATCTCCTGGCAAAGAGTGAGGTCGACATGTTTCAGCCATACGGCCAAATTGCCCGGCTTTCTTCAGGACCTTGATGATGTTAATTGCTACTGCAGGAAAAATAATGATAAGTGAAGTATATTATACATCTGATTTTTCATAAAGAAGTAAACAGATCAGTGGTATATTACCACCCTACCAGGTACAAATCCAATGTATACATGGATGAGATCTATCTCTTCATTCCTAGAATAAAGAATGGGGGTTTAGTACAAAAACCAGGTCAAACCAGCCGTGGCGAATAGAAATACTCGGAGCATAGAGGTAAAGAAGTCTAAGAGATGAATTACACTTTGTGATCGAATGTGCCCATTCATTATGTGATTCTAATAAGGCAATAATAATTTCAAAAAAACTAGTAAGTACTCACCCAGCTTTCTGAGGGAGTAAGCCTCCCTTCACCCGGCAACTGCTCGGTGGTTGAGGCCGCGCTCTATTTCATAATCATAATCCACATTTGTAAAGCGCACAATCACCCGTAAGGATCTCTAGGTGCTGGGGGCCGTCGGGAAGATTAAGTAAGCTATTGTCCAGAGTCACATGGTGCTGGGCTAACCTGCCACCGGTGCCAGGGATCGAACTGTGATCCCCAGATTCCGGAGTCAGTCGCCCTAGCCGCGGCACCACACCTCTCCTTTGTAAGTAAAGTAAGGGAACAAATGGTAAACTTGTCTTCCTGACAGGTAACTGCCTATGAGAAGGGAGAAATCTGGATGGACATTGTCAGGGCCGTCAGGTCTGCGGGGGGGGGGGGCTATCGCCGGCGGCTGCGCAACGTGCAGAAGATGTGGCAAGACATATGGTGCTGGACCCGGCGTATCGCCCGGGTCCAGCTGAAGCTGGAAGCTCCAAGCCGGCATGGCAGCTGCCGTTACCTCACCCCCCACATGCTCCGGGTCCTGGCGGTCATGTTTCCAGACCTCAATAGGCAGTTGCAGGAGAGACAGCAGCAAGGAGGGGGTAGTGATAGAGGGGCCTTTTTATCAACCCTGGTAGCTTGAAGGCCCTAACTGGCCCTGCTAGAGTAAATCTGAAAATATGCTTGAAATCCCACAATTTTTGCTATGTATAATCAGCAAATGGGATCCCACAGATTCCCTGAATTTCAGGTTTATGGGCCCGAGCAAAAGGCCAAAGGTCACACCTTATGTTAGCAAAATCCACTGGGCCTAAATCATTTTTAAAACGTGCCTTTCTAGTGTGCAGGACACAGCGAGGTAACTTGAGCAACTTTGGGAAAGTACAGTAGCCTTTCACAAGCGCCATTTCAAGACACCCCACTCTCACACGTACACAAGACTCAGCTGGTGCAGAGGCAGATTGACACATTTCAGGGACTTTCCACTGAAACACGTAAGTTCCGCTCGCACATATATTTTTAGAAATGTACAGGACAAGAAGTCTTTGTCTATGTTCTGGGGTCAAGCAGGGCCAACCAACCATTGGGACACCTGACCGCCCCCACTGTCCTAGGACAATGAGGTCAAAGCCACCTGCGTCAGAAAAGGCGTCAGAACAGTGTTAGTTCTGCATTTTTCAGGTATATTAGATTCAGCCCGTCAAATCTGAAGCCAGAGCTCTGCTGATGCGACCTTTGCATGCAAGCTCTCCGGCTAGCCGATTGTCTGACTTGGGACTTCAAATCCTCTCTCTCAGGTGGTAGACTTCCTAAGCCAGATAATACTTTTGTCTTTTTAAATCTCTGTCCTTGCTCTGTATTTTCCATTCACACCCAATTCCTTGCATTTTAGGTTCCCTTAAACTACTAGGCCCTGCTGGAATAGTCTTCATAGTTAAGGTGCTTAAAGGCACTAGACTTTATAGAGTGTTCTGCTTTCCCTAACTAATTTCTATTGTGCCTTTTAAAAGATCTCAGTCCTTTTCGCACCTTGGATCTCTTTGGAATGTTAAAACTTGCATGGGTAATTCTCTTCAGAAAAGCACCTTTGTAGGCGCTATGGTTTCTTTGAATGTATTCTGAATGTGAACTTGCGTTTTGTTTTAACCCTGACAGATTAAAGTCAGACTTTCAAACATTTCATTGCTCAGGCTGATCAATTAATAAATGCATTTTCTGATGTACTTAAGACTTAACAAATAAAATGCCACTTCAAATGTGATCTTTGTCATCTCATATCATTGCTCCTTGTTCCTCAGTGAAGTGTGCGTCGGTGACCTGTGACCACGGCTTATGACCACAGCAGGGTTGTTTGTAGGTTGTGACTCGTGACCACACCCCAGAGGGCTTTCGTTCCCCCTCAACAGCTGGCGCTCAACGTAAAATCGTACTACGTACTGTTTGCAGAGGATCCGGTGCACATCCACAACAGGTCCCTGAGGGGTCCGGGCTCCGCTCCTTTGCGGCAGAGACCACGGGTAAGACAAGGTTTTTTTTCCCTTGATTCTCCTGGGTCTCTGCTGCCTGAGGGTGCGACTGACTCTTTTTGGACTGTCTCTGGCTGACACCTGTCCCCTGCAGCACTATCTCTAGTCACGATTTGAACCCTCTCTCTCTCTGTCTTTGCGAGGTCACGATTTGTCACTTTCTTGTCAGAGGCCAGTATAGGCTTTTCTGCTGCATATTGGTTCATAACTGTTGTGCCTTCAAGGTTGGGGGTTTTCCTGTTTTGCACTCTTGTTTGCCCTGCCGGTTCCGGTCCGGAGGGAATGAATATAGCATCAATGGTTCTAGGTTTTTGATCCCTCGACAGTTAAGGTCTGTGCGCAGGGTGTCCCCCGGAGCCTCTGTGTCCGGGGTCGGAGGTAGAGTCTCCCCTTCTACAGTTCAAATCTGTGGGCAGGTTTATGATCCCTCTCCAGTTCAAGTCTGTGTGCAGGGTGTCCCCCGGAGCCTCTGTGTCCGGGGTCGGAGTTGAAGGCTCCCCTAGTTCTCCATTGTTGCATTATGGTTTGACGTACAATTGCATTTTGTTCTTTGCCATGTTCTAGGTTGATAACACATTACTACTTTGCATATAGTATTTTCTTTTTTATTATTTTTTTTTCTCTCAAAACTGTTTATTGCCTATTTACATATCATTTTGTGCTCTTCCTCTGTTCTGGTCTGTTCAGTTCTCATCTTCGCACTTCCTTGTTGCCCATTCTTCTCTCCTGCGCCCTTCCTCTGCCACTTGTGCCCCTACGTTCTCATCCATGAGTGCTGCCTTCACGCCCTTCCATTGTTTACTTTCTTCTCCTTACGATCTATTTTAGCAAGGTTTGGGTGTCCATATCTTTTGTTCAGTTCCACTTTTAGTCTGCTTTACTGACTGGCTTTGTCAGTTGCTGCCTTGTTCTCTCGTTCCACGAAGGTACAGAAAGAGGAAGTAACTTGTGGTATTTTCAGATTCCCCCCTCCTTCCTCGCCCATTCTTGCGCACCATGGTGCTCCACCGTGTTTAGTGAGATTTAATATCTAGGTCCTTTTTACTGTGCTTTCAGTTTTTATGATGTATCTTCATATGTTTGTGATTTGTCTTTGAATATGTTGTCATGGTTGATATTTGTTTTTTGCCTTGCTGTTTGATTTGTCTTTGAAAGTATTGTCAAGGTGGATATTTGTTTTTGTTCCATGTAAACTGTCCATTGCTTTGCTCTGTGTAGTAGTTGTGCTTTGAAGGTGCTTCTCTGTGCGTCCAGTGACATAGCGTCTCAGTCCTAGTTGCACCATCTCCCACAGCCGCCAGGTGCCCTACTCGGCCTTCCCTTTCCCATTGCTGTCTGAGTTGTATCTCCCTTTCCTTATCGCAGCCCTGCTAGGTAGGTGGCTAGCAGTCTAGAGATACGCACTGACGTTGCTTCTCCTTTCCTCTGGAATAACGAGGGTTCTTGTCTATCATTAGCTATAGCGACTGATAGCCAAAAAGGGGGGACGAGTATCCAAGTATTCCTCCTAGCCCCTTGACCTCCTCATCACATCCTCTATATCCGAGATGTCCAACACCACCCCACATACTATCAATTGCTCTATCCATCTGGTTCATGACGTCCCTATCTCAGTCACCACTTTTAACACGGTAACAGACCTTGATAACAAGCGCCGAGAGAGCCTAGCCACCGCTTGGGAACTTCTGGGGTTCATCTTCACTCCAACACCCAGGTTCACATCTATACACTTTCCTTGACTGACATATTTGCTGCTACACATACATTATTCGGCCCATTATCTCCAGACACCATTTGCCCTGCCCTACTTTGGCCTGGTAACTCAGCCAACTCGTCTACCTCTGACGCCCTATCCACGTCCCACTCCACTCATTCGATCCATTCCGGTCTCTCAGATGGCTCAAACTCCATTGTCATCATTGATGGGGAAGACTCCGATTCATCAGATTCTACGCAGTCTGTTGTAAGTCCACCCATTCGTCACCACCAAGACAAATAGCCCCATGCGGACGCTTCAGGCAGAGAAAGGAACACTAGATCGATTCCCCAACTTTCCCAACATCTAGGGTAAAGATACAAGCAGGGCACACCCAAGCAAGCGAATAGCATTTCTCCTCACAGGCTCACAGTGAAACAACATAGATACTAGTGTCCCTATGAATAAGATACTGAGTTCTACTAAATATAGAATACCTACTGACTTTGACATATATTTTATCTTAAAATTGAAAATTGGGAAAGACTGCTAGTTCTATCAAGCTTTTGAACAAAATACCCATGTCAGTCTAAGATTGCCTATGCGAGTTGTGGCAGCCAGCTCCACTACCCTGGTTGCGCCGCTGCACAGAATCAAGAATTATAAGACGGTATATACCTCTGTGTCATTAAGGGTGTAGAAGAGGGACCTATACAAGATCTCAATTACAGCAACTAAGAAGGAAGAGTATAGGCAGAGAGGGTCACACCATAGACCCCCATTAAAAGATTATCCTGCATTTATACATTTAACTGGGGGGGGGTTTAACATGGAATGCTTCTAGGTGGGCAATAAATAGCAGCTAAAGCTTCAATGAACCTAGCACCAAGGAAATGGTATGAGGAATAAGACTCCCAGTGCTGCATGATTTATTACTCTAAAATAAGCTTTACAAATATTGGCAAATTCAAAAATTGTTTCTTCAAAAATAACATTACGCGTTTAGAATATACCAATCTTTTATATCAAATATATGCGTTTCAATTTTGATATACATACATTAATTTAACAAAACACTAAATAGGTTTTAATTTCGTAAATTGAAATACATACTGGAGAGCTACCAGTAGCTCAAGAGCTACTGGTTGGAAAAGCTTGTTGCAATTACAAAGCAGTAGTGGTTGACATGAGCATGTAGTGTGTTTTTCATTGTAGGTTACATTTTTAAGTAGTTCCATTGATTTAAAATATTATTGTTTGCATTTGAATGAGTCTGATTTGCACTCTAGAATGTGCATGTAAATGCCAAGACTGCCAAATGCCCAGTGTAATGTTGAAAACAGTTCTTCTACTATATAAATGAGGTATTTTCTCTATAACGTGCACATCTATTTATGTCATAAATTTGCAAAGCACCCCCTCAAATAAAAGCCCCCTTGGTTTAGTGCCACAGGACCATGACAGTTCACCCTTTCATTGCATTTGTATGTGCTTTAAAGTTGTAAATTCGTGCACGGTTAAAATTTCTGCATTTAGGGATTTCTGACTGATTGCTATTGAACTTTTAAATAGTCATTCTGAACTAATAAGTTGTCATGATAGCTGCACCTGTCAGTCAAATGACGGCAGTCAATATACCGCCTGCGCTGCTACAACAGCTCACCATGCAATACATCCAGGCCCCATTACAGCCTGCCATATTATACGTAGCGACCCAGCCACAACAATATGCACAATACGTTCAGGCCCAACGACAGCCAGCTGATCAGTACATACAGCCACAGCACCAAGTACCATACATAGCAGCACAGCATGCCTACAGAAATGACCAACAAAATCATTATATAAATAACAGAAAGAATGCAACCAGAAAATCGGGTATACAGGGACGAGTGAATGGAATGGTACAACTGAGGTTCCAATCACAGCCAACACAGCGCACTTGTTATTATTGCCACAGAATAGGTCACATGCAAAGACAGTGCCGCAATAGGCTTCGAGACCAAAGCCAGCAACTTATGAGTCCAGCCCAACAAGGACTAAGCCCCTATGGCCCCTATGAATGTGGCCCAAGTCCAACAATAGTTCCTGTGAATGCACGTTCCCATGCAACAGCAACAATAGACACCTATACACAAAATGATGCCCCAAAAAGAAAAAAATCCTGCAGCACCCAGGTACTAAGTACAAAATAATTTATTCTTACCAGCATCCGAATTCAGTCCCAGTTTAAGTAGGCAAGCAATGGTCTGAATGCAGGAACAGATCGGGGAGGGTGTTACAACAGGGCACTGACAGTTGATGTTCGCCATTACAAAATAGGGTTTGTGAAATTTTGGCTTGCGTTCAAGTTGAATGATGCCACTAGCCTTAGAGCAACGTAGATGACGGACCAGATAATAATGAAATAAAAAGAATCTCCCACAATTTCTTATGCACAGAAATAGTGAGAGAATAGGGGGATAAAATGATGGAATGGATTATACAGCGTTTACTCAGAGTGCACGACATACAGAGAACATGAGCCTGTGTTTAATGTGATGTTAAATATTCTGGTCAGCATAGCCTACAATTAAAAAAGTACATGTTTTTAGATGTTACAAGGTGACAAAAGAGTTAACAGGCTTTCTCTGCCGTTGGAAGTAACCAGCCACAGATTCTGGGCGTTGGGCCAGGCAGGAAATACATTTCCTGTGGTCTGTAAAGAGGCAGTTGGAACGTCGATGATCGCAGGATCACACAAAATGAGAAATATATACATATGTATATATACAAATATATATATATGTGCATACCAGAAGTAATATGTAGGTATATTAATAATTTTTTCTAGGTTCTTCAAAATTGCAGGAAATACTGTAAGGCGACTGTGCTAAAATGCTTTTTTAAGCAGTACATAAGCCAGGGACTGAAATACTGATTGTGCATTGACAAAGCCAAAAGGTTAACAAAATGTTTGAGGCCTACTGGATTTGGCAAGGCTTGTTTATTTTTATGCTGCAAAGAAATGGTACGTTCCTGATTCAAGTAGTTTAGTGAAATGTTTTAGAATTTCGGTTTATGAGCCTGGGGCAGGTTATTAACAGGTGTCACTGTGACAGAGATTTTCAAACATGTTTGACGTTGAGACAAGCTATAGCCCAACATTTTTTATAGTTCCTTTTTTTAGATAATGGATTTTTCTTTAAAGTATCTTACACAAAAAGGCAATATAATTCCCAGATTCTTTCCTTCATTTGGAGTTCCCTCCATACCCCAGCTAGCCAACACACAACATACAGCAGTGAATAGCACTACTATTGCCAGGCCGGTTGAAGTACAGTTGCAGACTTCAGATGGTTGTACATATTTTTTACCTGCTTTAAAAGTTTAAATACCCTGGAATTATGACAGTATCATGTGTTAGGTGTTTAGTGTATTTTTTTTAAAGTAATGGATGTTCCAAGGTTTCACAAAATTATTATTTATGCATCAACACAAGTGAAAAATCTTCTGAAATAATGAAAAATATTAAAAATAACAGAAGTTTGTATACACTAACATGCACTGCGAGGTTTCTTTCAAAGTCAGGTTTCCAGGAAGAAGGGCCACATCAGTTCTGGGCTTCGACATATCAATAATGGAACACAGATCTTGGCCCAAAGACTTTTGAAATAATAGACTACTAACCAGCAGCTGTCCCTATTGCCAAGAGGAACAAAATAACAGAACAGACTTCAAGGTCAACTCTGCAAATCAGAGAAGACTAACTTGTTTCCATTTGACTGTCCAAGAGGAAGAAGGTGGTGACAGCTTGGTCGTTTATGGATTCAGACGTAACCACAACACCTGCCGCACAGAAGTGTCTTATCTAAAGTTATGTATTTTGTATTATAATATTTTGCAGTACTGGCAGAAGTGGAATTAGATAGATTGAATTGGTTTTGTTTAAATTGTGTTAATAGGAAGACTTGTATTGCTCATATCTTTGAAGTTGCCAATAGCAACAAAGTCACTTCCAATATATCTGTTAGCACATGGAGTAAATAGCCCTTGCAAGCATGCAGAAAGGTTCAACACCCCCTCTACTAGCACAGTTAGCACCCCAGATTAATTGTGTTTGCAGCATGTGTCCTCATCGCCCTCCTCTGATGGAAGTAATAATGCAATAATAAGAAATAGTGCCCAAGCAGCTAGACAGCATCCTGCTCACGATTCTCTGCAGAGTATGAGATACAGTCAGATGACAACAATAGGTAGACAGACGACTAAGGCACTGTTACATGACTCATACACTCCCCATGCAGGGAGAACAGATAGATTTTCTCACCTAGGAAGATACGACCACAGACTATAGAACACCTCCTGCAGGATACACAAACTAATGTCAGATTATTGAGGCCACTGTCTCTAAAGTGTTTATACATAGAACAGGAAGGGACAACCCCTCCACCTCACTGATGCATGAGGTCATCACTGACACATGCAGAATGGAAGTGAAGATAACAAGGCTATTTCAGATGACTGTTCATGATATGGCCCATAGTGTAGTTTTTTGCAGCATCAATGGGGTTATGATAGCGGGTTCTATGTTAGACTAACATTGCTCCGTCTCCCACACCCTACATTGCCCATAACAGATTAGAACGGCGTTGTTGTTATTCGCAAAAAGTTACGCCCATGGCAAAATTTAGTGCCCAAGGTCAGTTAAGGTATAAAGAAGCGCTCTTAGGGCAACATAGGGTAGACTAGGATTATAAAATAAGATAGACGGGTTGTCCACTTAGGGTGTATAAAATAAAAAATGTCCAAAAGCATGAACTGATTTCAAACTAAAAACACCTCTTCTCTCTTTTCTAGAATGGCATGTTACCTGTGGGGCGACACTCAAATTGAAAACAGCAGTTTTTTCAGACAATAAATATGGCATCTCTGACCGAATTGACTTTTTCTGGGCCTGCAGAGAATGGCTCTATCTCCAACAGCCCTAACGAAGAAGCAGCCTGAGCTCAAGAGAACATTGCACCAAGTCTCCATGATGGTTCCACCAGCAAATATCTCCAACATCGATGCCCATCTCTGGCTCTGTTATCTGGCTCCACGGACAAGAGCAGTGTGCTCAGTTCTAAGGGTGGACAGTGTTCAAAGTCCCACCAAAGGAGGTTTGCCGGTTGAGCAGAGTCCAGTTCTTTTCCCTTTACCATCATTGTGATGCTCCAGACTAAGGCTGAAGGACTCTGGCTTCGAAATACCAAGAGGAGAGTATGCCTTTGGATAAGGAGTGAGCTGTACATTACTAACAACGAAGAACATGGCTCAACTGACCAATGCCATCAACAACTTGAACAAGATAGAAAAGAAATGGATTGCTGGAGGAGATGCCATAGTAGAGAGCCACAGATTTGTTGAACTTTGACTGGATACCTTTGTGGCAGTTATAAAAAGTTTTTATTTTTTTGCTGTTTATTTTTGTGTTGCATCCCGCAGATGAGTGCCATTGTAGGAAAAGAAAGTTAGCACCAAGATAGTGGGGACAAACTACACTAGCATAGGTATTTACAGGTAGCTGAGTATGAGGACAAAGATCGTGTTCATTGGGATGGGACTGGAATACGAATGGAGATGAGCGAGTTAGCAGCACCTAGCACCCACTATGGAATACAAATAGCTCCTCCACTTCTCCCAGGTAGACTGTCTGAGTAAGAGTCCAACAGAAGCCCAATATGAACGCCTGCTTAATGAGCAAGATGCAGAGTATGCGAAAATACTCATTAGGCCAAATGAAGACAAAGCCAATGAAATAGATCGACAACAAGGTAGCTTTAAGTGTTATGTTAATGACATACCCTGGATACAGCAACTGGATGGAGGGTCGCAGAGATAATAAGTTAAAAGAATGTTCATTGAATGAACAAGAGGAGGGAGATGATAGAGGGGCCTTTTTATCAACCCTGGTAGCTTGAAGGCCCTAACTGGCCCTGCTAGAGTAAATCTGAAAATATGCTTGAAATCCCACAATTTTTGCTATGTATAATCAGCAAATGGGATCCCACAGATTCCCTGAATTTCAGGTTTATGGGCCCGAGCAAAAGGCCAAAGGTCACACCTTATGTTAGCAAAATCCACTGGGCCTAAATCATTTTTAAAACGTGCCTTTCTAGTGTGCAGGACACAGCGAGGTAACTTGAGCAACTTTGGGAAAGTACAGTAGCCTTTCACAAGCGCCATTTCAAGACACCCCACTCTCACACGTACACAAGACTCAGCTGGTGCAGAGGCAGATTGACACATTTCAGGGACTTTCCACTGAAACACGTAAGTTCCGCTCGCACAAATATTTTTAGAAATGTACAGGACAAGAAGTCTTTGTCTATGTTCTGGGGTCAAGCAGGGCCAACCAACCATTGGGACACCTGACCGCCCCCACTGTCCTAGGACAATGAGGTCAAAGCCACCTGCGTCAGAAAAGGCGTCAGAACAGTGTTAGTTCTGCATTTTTCAGGTATATTAGATTCAGCCCGTCAAATCTGAAGCCAGAGCTCTGCTGATGCGACCTTTGCATGCAAGCTCTCCGGCTAGCCGATTGTCTGACTTGGGACTTCAAATCCTCTCTCTCAGGTGGTAGACTTCCTAAGCCAGATAATACTTTTGTCTTTTTAAATCTCTGTCCTTGCTCTGTATTTTCCATTCACACCCAATTCCTTGCATTTTAGGTTCCCTTAAACTACTAGGCCCTGCTGGAATAGTCTTCATAGTTAAGGTGCTTAAAGGCACTAGACTTTATAGAGTGTTCTGCTTTCCCTAACTAATTTCTATTGTGCCTTTTAAAAGATCTCAGTCCTTTTCGCACCTTGGATCTCTTTGGAATGTTAAAACTTGCATGGGTAATTCTCTTCAGAAAAGCACCTTTGTAGGCGCTATGGTTTCTTTGAATGTATTCTGAATGTGAACTTGCGTTTTGTTTTAACCCTGACAGATTAAAGTCAGACTTTCAAACATTTCATTGCTCAGGCTGATCAATTAATAAATGCATTTTCTGATGTACTTAAGACTTAACAAATAAAATGCCACTTCAAATGTGATCTTTGTCATCTCATATCATTGCTCCTTGTTCCTCAGTGAAGTGTGCGTCGGTGACCTGTGACCACGGCTTATGACCACAGCAGGGTTGTTTGTAGATTGTGACTCGTGACCACACCCCAGAGGGCTTTCGTTCCCCCCAACAGCAGGCACATGACTGTTTGTTGTGTTGTGTGTCATCTGCTTTTTGGGGTGCTCTGAAGCCTGGCTACACTCCCACTGTTGGGGTGTCTGGTCAGACAGGTTATATGTGCAGTGTGTTTTCGGTTCCCCATAGTCACCTGGTGCTCATTTTCATCCCTTCCCCTCCTTAACATGTGTCCCTTGGTCTGTGTGTAATCACATTTGCACATGTTCATCTAGGGTGCAAGAAAATAAGACTGCACATCAATTTCCGCATCATGTGGGAGGGTGGTCTGTGACATGTGTTGGGAGCTTGCCTGTGCCATGACCTGTGCTCTGTGTTTGGGCTTCATATTTGTTCGCACTAATGATGAGTCTTAACATAGGAGTGTGAGGTTTCCACTGCACACCCTTGCAGCATGCATGACCCATGTTGTGTTCTCAGACATGATGTACATCAGTGGGAGATATGCATAGTGCCATGACAGTTACTCATGTTACAGTCAGCTCATTCCACACCCACGGATCAGTGTGCCCACTACAGTCCCCTGAGACACCCTGGCCTCCTAATCATGTGTGTCATCCAACACTGTGCCCATTCTATGTGGGTTCAGCAGGGGTCTGCCTCTGTGGCATTGGTCCCTGGCATAGTTTGTATTTTTCCTGTGTCTACTACATGTGTCCACTGGTCTGGGATACAAGATTTGGCTTTTGCATACCAACACTGGGCAGTGCCTGTGTGCCTCTTCACCACAATCTGTTGGATGGTTGTTTGTCACAAATATGTTTTGCCAGCCCCATAAGGTGAGCTTGGGTTACTTTTGGAATTG
This sequence comes from Lissotriton vulgaris, assembly GCF_964263255.1. Lineage (NCBI taxonomy): Eukaryota > Metazoa > Chordata > Amphibia > Caudata > Salamandridae > Lissotriton > Lissotriton vulgaris. The sequence continues at coordinate 784,922,326 of NC_141696.1, forward strand.
TTGCTGCACAGTTTTTGTTACCCTGTTTCAGAGGTCTCACTTCTGGAGCTGTATCAATCACATTGACTGAGGGATGGGGGTGTTGTTCAGGAGAGGTCTACATGGTCCTGCCTGATTTAGCCTTGCCAGGTCTGACCTGTGGGTGAGAATTAGCTGAACAATGATTCACCATGCACTGCCCCTGTGATGGTGGCCAGTGATTTCAGTTGGGGCTTGGCAGGCTATGTCATTTTGTTCCAGACATGATTCAGGCTCATACATTTTTGCCACATGTATGTAGTTCAGATGCAACGCTGTTTTTTCTTAGTGTGCACACTTCTGTGTTGACATTTTGCCTTGGGGATAATGGTGTGTCCACAATGCAGCAATGATTTTTTCATCACAATTGCTGGCCCAATTGCTTAAGCATTGTCCAGAGTTGGGACATGTGTGCCACTCCACATGACAACCAGTAGATTGTATGTGCAAGCAACTGTGTCATCAGGGAATGGATGCCCATGTGAGGACTGACATATTTCAAGTTGTGTCACATAAATGATTGTACCTTGGCACTCACAACACTTGTCAAAAGTGTTTCATGTTTAGAATGTGTTAATCTGACGAATTGTGTAAAGGACACTTATGTGCTGTTGTCTCACAAGGGAGTGCACACAAAACAACATTTCCTCTTTTTTGAAAGAAGCTTACACCTTTTCAAAGAGGCCAGTGTTAGTGCTTAATGGTGTGCCTTGATCTCCATATACATGTCCCCACAGTGGTCTTGAGGTCTTGAAACTCCTTTGTTGTCAATTGTACAAACTAATGAGTGTCAAGACATCAAGACCTCCGTTGGACCATGTATATGGCAAATCTGCAACGCCATTTGTTTCTAACAGTGTTTTATCTTAAAGGGTGCCAGCTGTTTTATTGAATGTGTAAATGTTTTTTGTGTGCATTTCATTGGGAGACATCTTTCATGCAGGCACATACGTGTTCTCTTCACAAGATGGCGAATAAACACATTCAATACATGTCGATTGTGTCAAGTATGGTGAGTCCCAAGATCCCAAAATGTAGTTACATATATTTTTTGCCAAATGTACTTACAGGGCTCGGAGTGTGGTGTCACCAGGGGAGTGAGGTGGGTTAGTTTGCCCTGAGGGGTACCACTACTGTTTATTTCTTTGTGAACTTGAGGTGGCATCACTTCATTGCATTGATCTGCTCTCCTGTGAACAAACACTAGCTTCTCTGTGTAATTCTCATTCAAGTTGTGGTCTGGTGTGTTCTTTGGATCATTGTGTCCAAGTAGCATTGTGTCTATACCAACTGGTCAGTACAAGGCTCAAATATGTGCAGAGTTATCTGGCTGTTACTCATGATGCATGCCATGATTTCCAGTGTGACCTACTGATTTTGTGCTCATGTGTCAGATGTGTACAGGTGACTGATGCATTTCTGTTTCTTCTCCTTGCCCACAGCATCATCAACAGAGACAGGAGGAGACAGCGGCACAGACCTGGAGGAGGGACTCAGCCACAGTGCCACCAGCGCTGAGGAGTCGGAGGGAGCCAGTGGCACGGAGGGTGAGGGGAGTCAGACTGCGGATCTGTTAAATGGCACACATCGTACCACGCAGACGGATCTGCTTCTGACTCCCAGGAGGAGGGGGAATATGCCGCAACACATGGCAGCATCTCTGTCTGTCCACACCTCCTCCAGAACCATCTCCACCCTCCCAGTTGCTCCAATCCCTTCTCTCCGTGCAGCCCCCCATGTCTCCTTGGGCCCGGCACTGTAGCCCCTGCCCCTGTCTCCCCTTCTGCCATCATTGCGGCGTCTGTGGACTTACTCTGCCAGATTCAGGTTGGTCAGACATCAATGCTGGATGTCCTCCATGGCCACACTCGAATCCTAACAGTTGTTGTCGTTCATGGAGGGCATGTAAGCTACGATGTCTGACCAACGTCGGTTAATGCAGTCCTGTGGCGGTCCGCCCCCCCCTCTTTCAGACCCATCCACACTCCCCACTCCCAAACCTGTCCAATGCACACGCAGGAAGAAACCATCACACACCACAACAGACCCAGACAGCACACCCCGCAAGAGTCAAAGCGCACACCTCCTGGCATGCAAACTCAGGGGCTGTAGGCACTCCCAAGGGGACTAGGCATAGACCACATACACTCAGCCATAGTCACAGTGCGCAACCCTCACAGCCCTCTACCTCCACTCCAATTGTGTCCTCGGTGTAGGAGTTGGGCTGGCCGAACTGGCTGCAGTGTGCAGCGCTGAGTATGAGTCCACCTTCGGCACTGCACAAACCATTGAGGAGGATGTGTCTGCCCCTGCACCCACCCCACCTACCCTTACCACTCCTGACCCTGCGGTGCCTGGTCCTGCCCCCCATGATGCCCCCAAGGGTCCAAATCCCATTAACAGATCCATGTGCAGGCAAGTTGGGGTAGACGGCCTAACCAACGTCCCCCTAGAAGGACTATTGTCTGGACTGGCTGTTGGCCTTATTTGAGCAGAAACTCATTTTTGCACTTCTTTTTTGTTCATGCTGAATAAAGCCTTTTATTCTACGTTCAAAACTATTGCACAGATGTCTACTGCTCATTCGTCTGTGCCATGCTTAAAACTCACTGTGCTTGTGTTTTGAGTATGTACGAATGCCTTCATGGACACATTCACCCTTTTTCCCACTATGCATGTGTGTTATCACAGCCTACCCCTATGTTGGGAATTGTTATGCAGGGTATTTGGGCACATGACTCACAATTTTGTGCTTTGTATCTAAGGGGTTTCAACCCTATTCCTTCCATGAGAGACTACATCTTGGTGGTCTGACCACCACCTGGACATTCATATCAGCCCTGGGATGTATGTAACAGTGTGTGTTCCCTTTCACTCTCTTTGTTTGGTGGGCTGGTACATGACTGTACACTATTGTGTCATGATGGTAGGGTGTGTATTTCGCCTGCAGCCTCCTTCGGTGGGTATGCCTGTGGAATTGACTTCCCACCCATATGTGGTGTGTCACACAGTGTGTGACAGTAATTCATCCTCCAGGGAGTCGGACACTGCTGTAAGTGATGTGTTGCTCTGGCACTATCAGTATAGTCACAAGTTAGGGATTTGCACATACCCCCATGTAGTTGTGGTATGCTGATGATGATGATGTACCCCCCATACTGTTGTGCACTGCTGGGAGTCCTGTGCACCCACCCCCATACTGTTGGGCACTGCTGGGAGTCATGTGCACCCACCCCTCATATGTCTGGGCACTGCTGGTAGTCCTCTGCACCCACCCCCATACTGTTGGGCACTGCTGGGAGTCCTGTGCACCCACCCCCATATTGCTGGGCACTGCTGGGAGTCCTGTGCACCCATCCCTTGTATGTCTGGACACTGCTAGGAGTCATATCCACCCCCCCCCAATACTGTTGTGCACTGCTGGGAGTCCTGTGCACCCATCCCTCGTATGTCTGGGCACTACTAGGAGTCATATCCACCCACCCCCATACTGTTGTGCACTGCTGGGAGTCATATCCACCCACTGCTATATTTTTGGGCACTGCTGGGAGTCATGTGCACCCACCCCTCAAATGTCTGGGCAAAGCTGGGAGTCCTATGCACCCACTCCGATACTGTTGGGCACGTTGGGAGTCCTGTGCACCCACTCCATACTGTTGTGCACTGCTGGGAGTCCTGTGCACCCACCCCCATACTGTTGGGCACTGATGGGACCCCTGTGCACCCACCCCTCATATGTCTGGGCACTGATGGGAGTCATATCCACCCACCGTCATACTGTTGTGCACTACTGGGAGTCATATGCACCCACCCCCATACTGTTGGGCACTGCTGGGAGTCCTGTGCACCCACCCCCATACTGTTGGGCACTACTGGGAGTGCTGTGCACCCACCCCCATACTGTTGGGCACAGCTGGGAGTACTGTGCACCCAAACCTCATATGGATGGGCACTGCTGGGAGTCCTGTGCACCCACCCCCATACTGTTGGGCACTGTTGGGAGTCCTGTGCACCCACCCCCATACTGTTGGGTACTGCTGGGAGTAATATCCACCCACCCCCACAATGTTGGGCACTGCTGGGAGTCCTGCACACCCACCCCCATACTGTTGGGCACTGCTGGGGGTCCTGTGCACCCACCCCCATACTGTTGGGCACTGCTAGGAGTCATGTGCACCCACCCCTCATATGTCTGGGCACTGCTGGGAGTCCTGTGCACCCACCCCCATACTGTTGGGCACTGCTGGGAGTCTTGTGCACCCACTCAATACTGTTGGGCACTGCTGGGAGTCATATCCACCCACCCCCATACTGTTGGGCACTTCTAGGAGTCATGTGCACCCACCTCTCATATGTCTGGGCACTGCTGGGAGTCATATTCACCCACGCCATACTGTTGGGCACTGCTGAGAGTCATATCCACCCACCCCTCATATGTCTGGGCACTGATGGGAGTCCTGGGCACCCACCCCCATACTGTTGGGCACTGCTGGGAGTCCTGTGCACCCACACCCATACTGTTGGGCCTTGCTGGTAGTCCTGTGCACCCACCCCCATACTGTTGGGCACTGCTGGGAGTCATGTGCACCCACCCTCATACTGTTGGGCACTACTGGGTGTCCTGTGTACCCACCCCCATACTTTTGGCCACTGCTGGGAGTCATATCCACCCACCCCCATACTGTTGGCCACATGGGGTTGATGGGGTGTGTGTGCCTCATATCACTATTGTGATTGTACTGTATGCGAGCTTGTGACACTCACCATACCCCTAGATTTCTGGCGTGTGTGCGCATTGTCTCACTATTGTAATCGTGCCATACGTGAGCGCACCGTACCCCAACATTCCTGGCGTGTGTGCTCATTGTATCACTATTATCATGGTGCGTTACGCGAGCGAGTGTAACGCACTGTACCTCAATATTCATGGCGTGTGTCCGCATTGTATCACAATTGTCATGGTGCCATATGCGAGCGCGTGAAAAGCACAGTACCCCAACATTCCTGGCGTGTGTGCACATTGTATCACTATTGCAGTGGTGCTATACTCGTGCATGTAAGACGCTCCGTACAAGTACACTTCCGTTGTTGCGGTACGTTGTGTTCACCGTATGCGCCGTCGTCGGTTTCGGTGCACCCGGTCGTAGGCGTACTGGACTGGGATGACACGGACGATGGAGTTCATGGCATGTATGCCGCGTACCAGGGATGTGGTTCAGGCCGAACTCTGCTTTTATGGACGTTTTGCGCTCTCGTAGAAAAAGGGTCGTATGGAGTGTCGCAGAGACGAATCGTACTTGCTGGGCTGGAAACTGCTGCTTCTTTACGTCCGGACGTCGCGTAATGCCTCTTCTGGATACAAATCGTACGTATATTTCAGTCGTATGGTTTTTGGTACGAATCATACGGAGATCTGCGTTGGATCCAAATCATACTTCATCGTACGTACGGAGACGTTTCAGGGTACGATTCGTACAGGAAAAATGCTCAGTACGGCTATTTTTAAGGGATTTTCCCAAATCGGAATCGGCCCCCTAATGTGTGTTTGTACAGGATATGTGTTTGAACTAGTCACGTTTGGGTGATCTAGCCATACTAAAGGAGTGGTTTCCAATCCTGATGTAGAATTGCAGCTGGACTGGGTGGGAACCTTACTGAGGGATCCCTTGATTGCGGAGCTTGACTCGTGCGTGTGGTGGTTCATCTGACTAGGCTGACCATCCTGCCTTGATTTGGCCTTTATAGCTTCTAAACTAGTAGGGGCCTTTTGTACTAACAGTTTAACCATAGATGTTAATTCCACAATCATTGATCGCATAGATGTTATTTCCAACCTTAATTGATTGATAAGAGATTGCATACCCTGGGGATCTGTGGTTGGACTAATACTTAACCGTTAGTTAGGTTGGGGAGAGGGGCTGCAGGGCGGTGAAGAGGGAGTACACAGAAAAGTGTCCAGCCCGTCTCCAACCAGAGAATCTGCCAGGGGGAAAACCTGTTGGTACAAGCAACTGCAGCTCTGAGCAGCTGGAAATTATCACTTACATTCTTTTTCGGAGATAGTCTTCCCTCCCCGTATCTATAGTCCCACTTATTTAGTTGATGGGCTTCCTTCTCCACCCGGCTTATGAAACATTGCAGGGATAGTTAGCTGTCTTCCCGGGCTATGATTACCCGTGCATGTATGGCATTGTGATGGTTCAGTACTAAGAACATTGACAGATGTATCACCCTCTAGAATACCCGAGTACTCGCTAATGAGTGTATCCCAGGTGTCACCAACAGGTCGATCGCAAGCTACTGGTAGGTCGCCGAGACCCTGCCAGTAGCTTGCGCTGCATGTGCTCAATTTAGTAGCCCTATAGTGTTGTTTGGGCTATTTTCCCTGTTTTCAGACCACGTAGCCCGCCCTCAACCAAACCAGCTGCTTAGATTGGCTTAAGCTTAGCTGGAGCGGGGCGGGCTGAAGAGGATGACGTTCCTCTCCTTCTTACGTGATCAGAGTCTCGTAACCATCTCTAAGCACCCCCTGCCTTTTCCCCGCTGTTCAGTCACCAGTGCACGAGTGCAAAGTGCGGAGCTTCAGCGAGCGTGGCAGGGCAGAGTAACTGGCTCTGCAGGTCGCACAAGCAGTATAGAACTGCTGGGACCCGCTCCATCTGCCCTCTTCAAAAGTACAGCCTGCCCCTTACAATATTAACCGAGCAGCAGGTAAGCCGTGGGAGGTGGTAACACAGATTTGTTAGTTTTAGTGCAGGGATACTAATTTAAGGAGATAACTCCTGTTGTAGTGTTAGGATTTGGGAATAAGAACAATCCATTTTACAATGCCTATGTCAGGCCTGGTTTATGTTTTTGAGTCAGGCACTGCCAACTGCGTGAACAGTGTTATTGGGGCGCCAGCTCAGTCATCTGTTAAGGATTCAGTGCCTTCCGGAGTAAACTGGTATCCGCACTTAAGAAGTTAAGAGCCCTACTTTTGTTTTCAATCTGGGCCCTTAGAGGAGCCCGTGGGGTTGAGAGCAGAAGGTTGTGCCCTTTGTCCCAAAAACCAGACCATGTATGTGAAATGGAGAAAGGCGTGGGGCGCTGGGACAGTCTTTCTCAATCCGGGATGTCTGGTCACCTCAGGGCCCGTGGCACCCTCGCAAGTCAGATATGCGTGATGCACTGCTGCCATTGACCCACGGTCAGAGGTGTGGATGAGAGCTGAAACAGCCACACCCATGCCCTTCCAAGCGCCTCGAGGCTCTGCAGCCCGCAGTGAGCGCTATGCAAGAGCAATCAGCCACTCACTGGCAGCTCAGCACCTGAGGCTTTCCATCCCCTGGAAGATGCGTGCACTAGGCAGGGGGGGTGCCACAGCCTGTATGGGGGCAGAAGCAATGGTTAAAAAATCCTGCAACAAGAAACACGGCACCTGCATGTGATGGAAAGCAGTAAGGTGCCCCTGCATAGAAATGTGCTTCATGTTAAAGGAGCCATTGAAAGAAAACGGTACTTCTCTGTAGTGTCCCAGTAGGGGCCTATGTAGACAAGACACAGGACACGTGTAATGCAGTTGGTGGCGGCAACTAACCTGACCACGCCCAGAGCCCTGGGCCATTTATTGCTTAACTTGCGTGTCCATGCTTATGCCTGGACTGAACCAAAGACCCCTTACGCTCCAGGGGTAAACCATGTAGGAACAGTGGAAGGGGGCGTGTGCTGCAGTGGTACACCCCACTGTCAGCAACACTACATTCCTCCTTTACCTAGGGATAAAACAACCTAAAAAACATAAAGGCACACAACTGTCTCTCTGGTCAGCGGACGTGCTGTGACCGTTAAAGCTCCAATGTTCGACAAAGTCCACCAAACAGTCTCGGGTGCAGTCTCTGAATTTACTGACAAATCCATAGCATTTAAGATACAAAATAGAACAGTCTTACTTTATTCTCGGCGGGGTCGGCCATCTCGATCAGTTCACCGCCAGCATTGGGCCACAAAGTCTCGGTACCTCTGGGAAGGTTTGGGGCACGGGCGTAAGCTGTATCTTGCTTGGCTGCGACCTTCCGCCGCGGCTGGGGGTGGTTCCTCTGCCCCTCTTGTCTCGTCGGCGTTGGGGACTTCAGCTGGTCTCTCTGGCTCCTTGGTGCTCGGGGTGATGTCACCTGTGAGGTGTGTCGCGGTGCTTGTCCCGGTTGGTTCTGATGGTCTGCGCGGTGGACTCAGGTGCCAGTCGTCCGGTTCCGGGTCTTCTCCTCTCTCGGGTACTTGTTTGAAAAACGAAATGTTTCTTGTGACTACGTCTCCATTCCTGATGGCCGTGATCATTGTTCCATTTACCTCGGTGACCCTCCAGGGGTCCAGCTCGAATGGCAGGCGGAACTTCCCGCCGGGATGGCGGTCTTTCACAAGAACCACGTCCCCGACTTGAATGGGGCTGTCTGCGGCCCTCCGCCTTCGGGATGCTTCCTGGTTGTTCTTGGTGCGCTGTTCCATGGACCGGTTCCGGGGATTAGGGGCCATCTCCCACCTGGGATGGTGTGGGATGGTGTCAGCAATAGCCCGGTTAAAGGATAGTCGGTTTGGGGCGACTCCTGTAGTGCAGTGTGGGGTCTGGCGGTACTCTCGGAGGAATTGGTAGATGGTTAGCTCCAGACAGTGACCATCGGCGACTGCAATTTGGATTGTTTTGTTCAGAGTTCTCATTAGCCGTTCGACCTCTCCGTTGGCCTGCGGCCATCTTGGTGTTACCCGTTTGTGTTTGACGCTATGGCTCTGCAGGTACTCTGTAAACTCGCTGCCATTGAACGGGGGTCCATTGTCTGTGCGGACTTCCTTCATGATCCTGTGGGTGGCGATAATCTTTTCGAACTTCGGGATCACCTCAGCTGCCACTGTCGATGTCACGATTTCTACTTCGGGGTAGCAAGAGAAGTCATCCACCACGACAAGCATGTACTTGCCTCCGGGAAGGCTGCCGAAGTCTGCACTCACTCGTACCCACGGGGATGTTGGCCCTTCTTCGGTGATCACCGGTGCTGGAGGGTTTGGTAGGCTCGTCGCTAGGCACACCGGACAGCTATGAACTACTTCCTCGACTGCTCTGTCGAGTCCAGGGAACCACAACTTGCTTCGGAGTCTGTTTTTTGACTTGACGATCCCTTGGTGCGATCCGTGTGCCAGCAAGGCAGCTTGCTGGGTGAGGCTGCTGGGAAGCACGAGGCGTGGGCCTCTCAGGAGACATCCTTCGGCTGAGACTGATAGTTCGTGTTTGACTTGGTACAGGGCCTTCAGGACAGCTTGGGCGTCTTGAGTGCGAAAAGATGCCGGGCTTTGCAGCGCCTTCCAGTCGCCGGATTCTATGGCATGGATCGGGATCTGGAGGCAGTCATCGTCTTTAGTGGCTCTCGCTACTTCCTCCAGGGACATTGGACGTGTCCTTGACCGTTCGACGATTAGCCGGACGTACTCTTCCGTGGCTGCTGCTTCAGCTGCTTCAGCGTCGGTAACTGGACGGGCGTGTCTTGACAGATAATCCGCGGGGTTCCGCGCCGGTATTCCACACTGAATTGGAACTCCTGCAATTGCAGCACCCATTTTTCGATTCTCGGTGGTGGGCGAGAGGACGAGCCTTGGAAAAGCGGTATGAGGGGCTTATGATCAGTGATCACTGAGAAGGGATGTCCATAGAGGTAGATATGGAAATAGCGGCACCCCCATAGAATGGCGATCACCTCACGTTCAATTTGCGAGTAACGTTGTTCGGTAGGCGTCAGTGTGCGGCTGGCGTACGCTATGGGGGCCCACTCTCCGCATGTCTGTCGCTGCGATAGGACCGCTCCCAGGCCAGTGGGGCTAGCATCAACTAGCAGTTGTGATTCGTGTTGCGGGTTGAAATAGGCCAGGGTTGTGTCAGCCGACAGGGCTGCTTTGGTGTTCGTGAACGACTCCTGCTGCTCCGGGCCCCACATCCAGGCGGCATTTGACTTGGTGAGGTCGCGGAGGGGCCCTGTTAGATCCGACAGGTCCTTGATGAAGCGCCCACAGTACGTCACCATACCTAGGAAGCTGCGGACGGCTGTCACAGACATGGGGGCTGGCGCGTTGTGGATGTCTTTGACCTTTTCCGGGTCGGGCCCACTCCTTGGTCGGAGAATTTGTATCCAAAGAAACTAATGTCTTTGCGTAGAAATTCGCATTTGTCTTTGTGGAGAGTTAGTCCTCTCTCCTTTAGCTGGTTGAACACTGCTTGGAGGCATCTGATGTGTTCTTCCAAGGTTGGGGCATGTACCAGGATATCATCGCTCACATTGAGCACACCGTCGAGGCCTTGGAGGACATTGTGAATGATGTTTTGAAACACCTCCGCTGCGCTTGAGATGCCGAAATTTAACCTCGTGTATCTCCACAGGCCTGCGTGGGTGGAGAAGGTTGTGATTGGGCGCGAGTCTGGGTGAAGAGGGATCTGATGGTACCCTGACCGCAGGTCCATCTTGGAGAACCACTTGGACCCTGCGAGCTCCCCGATGATGTTGTCAATGGTCGGCGTCAGGTGACGTTCTCTCTTGATTGCTAGGTTGGGGAGGCGCATGTCCACGCATATCCTTACTGCTTCGGGTTGCTTCGGCTTTTTGGCCACAACGATGGGAGATACACACGGCGTGGGTCCCGTCACACGCTCGATGATGCCGGCTTGTTCAAGCATCCTTAGCTCAGCTTCGACTTTGGGCTGGAGGTGAAAGGCGATCCGTCTGTGCCGGAGGGCTACTGAGGCTACCGACTGGTCAATGTGGAGTCGGACAGGGGGGCCCCGTAGGCATCCGATGCCCTCGAACAGCGAGGAATGCTCCGCAACCAGATGGTCCAATCCTTGGGCTTGCACTGTTAGGGCAAAGTGTATGAGCCCGAGCTCCCGTGCTGTCTTGCAACCAAGAAGGAACCCTGATCCCTCCTTGGATACGTAGATCTTTGTTTGTAGCTGCGTTGAGTCGTGGGACACAGTCGTCCGGAATACTCTGCACAGGCGCAGCGGGTGCCGGGTTCCGTAGGCAAACACTTGCACTCTAGTGGGGTGGAGCGTGGGGGCGTCTTCGAGGCATTGGTACACACTGGCGGCCATGAGGTTTATCGTGGCACCTGTGTCAATGAGGGCTCTGACTGCTTGGCCATGCACTTGGACGGTGCACATCGGTTCGGTCGAAGACGCGGCTGCTAGGGTATTGAGCATGCGCACCACGTGGATGGACGCGGCATCTACTTCGTCGTCGTCCATGTCGCTGCTGTTCGACGTATTCTGTTGTGGCGCCATCTGTCGTACCCTCCTGGGTGGGCCACTCTGCTTCTTCCTTTGAGACGATAAGCAGACACTTGCAAAATGATTTTCTTTTCCACACGCGCTGCAGATTTTGCCATGGGCCGGGCAGGCGCCTTTGTGGGGGGTGGCACCTCCGCACCACATGCAGGCTTGGTCGTGGGTGGATTGTCCTTGTTTCGGCCGTCCTTTCCTGGGAGTTCTCATCCGGTTGTCCGTAGGTTGCGACTTGATGGCACATACGGGTTCTGTCTTGATTGTTACCGTTGGCTTCGGTTCCATATGGGCAGCACGGGCTTTGGAAAGTTCTTTAGACCGCCCCAGGGCTAGGATGTCGCGCATGGACATCGCGTCCGTTTCGAGCACCCTCTCTCGCAGCTTTAGGGAGGCGCATCCCTGTATGAATTGGGAGCGAATTTCATCCTCCGCATCCGGGAGAGTGCACGTGCTGGCTATTTTCTTGAGCCGAGCGTAGAATACGTCTACGGACTCCTCTGGGAGCTGGCGTGCTTGGCGTAGTAGAAAGCGTTCGTAATCTGCGCTGGCAAACGGCTCAAAATACCTCGTGATGGCGTCTCGTAGGGTGTTATATGTGTGGGGCGGGTCGCCCTCTGTGATGTCCTTGGAAATGTCGTGGATGGCTTCACCCCCTAGGTGTAACAGCATAGCGTGACGTCGCTCCGCCGCGATATCCGCCGCGATGAAGTAATTTTCAAGCCGCTCTACCCACTTCTTCCATCGGGCAGCTTGTGAGGGGGGGGTCCCTGTAACAGCAAAGGGCTCCAGAGGCGGCACGGTGGCCATGATGGCTGAAACACTGCCGATTGGGTGACAGGAGGGGCTGCAGGTGGCTCCGCAGGCTGCTGCAGGTACCCGAAAATGGACTCCAGTAGTGTGGAGGACTCCTAGGCCTTGTTCCGCGAGATGCGTGAGGTTTGGTAGGGTCCGGACTCACGCGAGATGCGTGAGAAATGGCCGGGCGGCCGCGTTGCGCGCCAGGAGCGTAGTGCGGGCACTCACTGCGCATGCGCGGGAAAGCCGATGAGCCGACCGGGGGCTGGGGGCTGAGCAGAGCAGTGCAGCCAGGGGCTGGAGGCAGCGGGGAGCAGCGGGAGCACCGGGGGGTACCTGAGGACCGCGACCAGGTCCGTGGAGCTGCGGATGATGTAGGACGGCACAGGAGGCAGGCCGGAGACTTCATGGGGCACCGGTGAGTGGCGCGAGTCACTGCAGGGCGTAGGCAGGTCGACGGTGCCACCGAGGCGGGCCACAGCAGGTCGTCGGCGCTCGGGAGTGCTGGGCAGTGCGCCACATCCAGGCTTGTACAGCGCTGGGCAGCAGAGCACGCCTGGGTTGCGGAGGTCCAGCAGTGCAGCAGGGCACGCGGTGGGGTGGATCGTAAACCACCTCGTCGCCAGTGTAGTGTCCCAGTAGGGGCCTATGTAGACAAGACACAGGACACGTGTAATGCAGTTGGTGGCGGCAACTAACCTGACCACGCCCAGAGCCCTGGGCCATTTATTGCTTAACTTGCGTGTCCACGCTTACGCCTGGACTGAACAAAAGACCCCTTACGCTCCAGGGGTAAACCATGTAGGAACAGTGGAAGGGGGCGTGTGCTGCAGTGGTACACCCCACTGTCAGCAACACTACATTCTCTTGCCCTGTCCTGTTCCACCGACACAAATAATTAACATTACCCTAAAACATTATTTTATTCAAAGAGATGTGCAGTAAGAGAAAAATATTGATTTTATTCCACAGTCCCTTTCCACCAATGCATTTGTTGTGAATGTGCACGTTTTGAGGTGGTTTTGTCCGTCATTAAACAGCGGAACGCTATACAGGAGGGACCAAACCTGCATGTTATTCCATATTGTCAGGAAGTCGTGTTTGCGGTCATGTGCCTTTGCGTTATAATACTGTTATCAAGTGTGTTATGTCAATTCAATTAATGGAAGCAAGTCAGTCTCTACGTTACAAATTTTAGAATGCACCTTCCAACAACACACCACAAACAGCCTGTAATTGAACCATTGGGAGGTACCGGTTTTACATTTTGCGGAAACATTTTCTTTTTGGGGGTGGAGGAGATGGGTGGTGGAAACGGGGCGTGCACCAGCAGTGTCACCCAGGATAGCATCTCCCACTTTATGGTGACTGCCTGGGCATGGGCAAAAACGGACGGGGGAGGAGCGGGGAGGTAGGGGGCGTTGATGAACAGTGGGAGGAGGTGTGCAGAATGCCGATAAACCGGCCATAAACAGAAGAGTTCATGACTTTTAGATTGAAAGACTGCCGCTTTCTGCCACTGGGGCTAATGCAGACATGAGCACAACAGGCTAAATTGAATGCAAAAAGATGAGAAAAAGAACACAACATTGAACAAGCATTGGCATAGCCCACAACATTACTGGGGACAAAAGTCTGTTAAGGGGCATTTGTCGTGCAAGAGGCATTCTTAGGCAAGGCCTCCAGTTTTTTCCGATACAAGTAACACACCGCTCATAGGTGGGTATTTTCAAGCCTACGGCGTCCAATGCTAGTTCTGATTTTCCATGTTGTCCTCACCAGTTCTATATTTCCAGTTGGGGTGGGGGTCTCATGGTCAGCTCCCCCTACCCTCCAATTTTGCGCACATTGCTGAGATGCTGCTGATGTCATGTCTCTTACCCAGGCCACAAAGCTCCCCGGGCTGTCACCACCACTGGCCCTCATACCTCAGGGGCGGGGCCGTTTCGCAACCATGGGTGCCTCGGTACCCAGTACTACATCTCTTTAAGTAAGGGGCCACAGCTTGTCTGGCCTTGAACAGCAGAGTGATGTTCTTCAGGCTGGGGGAATGTGCTTTTCATGGGAACAGTCTGTTATCTTTAAAATGGCTACACTTGATATCTTGCATTGTCTAGTTTGGGTTATTAATGGTAGGTGTGTGCAAAATACACATAATTTCCTTTGATGCAATTAGGTGAAATATTTGAAAAACTACTAGGTCAAATCACGCAAAATGCAAATATGCCATTTTAGCGGTACAGTACCTTATTCTGGGGGGCATATTTAGCAAACTTTTACACAGCACAGCAAGCCAATCTGCGCAACTGTAAAGGGCAGGAATGTGCCATGTTTAACATTATATGATGCATTCCTATCCTTTCCCCGCAATGGCACACACAATGCTGCCTAGTCGTGCCAGCACAGGCACCCATGTGCCATGGTGCAAGGGTGCCTGCGTTGCAGACCATTTTTCTGCACAGGAAGGGGTACCTTCTTGCGCAAAAAAATCCTCTGAGGCATTTTCCTCTTTCTAAATGTGCTGCAGAATGCAGCACACATTTAAAAAGGGAAAGAAAGAAGAGCAATAAAGGTTTTTCTCCTTGTTAGGCCTCACCTGGGGTGGCAAAGCATTTTTGACGCATTCCCAGGTACCCCTGTCAGGCTACCAGATTACACAGCATTAGAGGACATCATACAGTTCCAAATTGAAGGTAAGATTGATGTTCCTGTTTGTTTGTTAATTGTGCTGCATAACAATGATTATTTCAGTGACAGCTATTGGTAGGTCCTAATTTTGAAGTTATTAATTGAAAGGTCATAAAGCGGTTTGCCAACAGCTCAAATGCAGTCTTTCCTTTTAGTGTTATTGTGTTCAAACCACAGTAAGGGCTCTGAAGAAATAGGCTTAACGTCAATGAAACTGGGCGTGGGAGATCTCTCGGAAAAATGCGTGAGTTACATGGGGTTTAGTAGCTCACGACGATTTTCACTGACCAGAAGTAGCTCTCAATACACAAAAGGTT
The DNA here is from genome assembly GCF_964263255.1 of Lissotriton vulgaris. Taxonomy (NCBI): domain Eukaryota; kingdom Metazoa; phylum Chordata; class Amphibia; order Caudata; family Salamandridae; genus Lissotriton; species Lissotriton vulgaris. The sequence goes on from NC_141696.1 coordinate 784,937,440, forward strand.
GGAGACCCCTGGTGTATCTATTCTGTCCAGGACGCAGTTACTTCCTGGATGTTTCTGTTTCTGTATCTTTCTAACCTTTTTCCCCCTGTTGTCCCTCCCAGCACTGCCCTTGCCACCCCCTCCATTGTTTTCATTTTTCCAATGCCCAGTACTTTAGCAATTAAAAGAAAATCAGCTGAACACCTTCACTGTTTACAAGGGCTAATATTAACGATCAACAATAATTAGTCTGCAGTCTCTTGCATACGAGCTCTACGGACACGTGGTTCATAAGATTTTAGAGTTTTTCAAAGTTGGCAGCACAGTTAGACGAACCTGTCGACGTGTAGACATGTATTCAGATCAGTCCCATACACTGGATGTAAGGCGGGTGGCCCTGTCCTGTGTCTTCCTGTCAATGACGGGTAAGGCCCGGGCACCGTCCACGTGCATCCAACGGTGTGGGAACCGTGAGCACTTTTAAATCGCCTCCTGGCATGGGATGTTGCTCCTGGCGGCGACGGCCGGAGGGGTGGCTGGGGGTGGTAGTCCTGGTTCCTTTCCTCGCCCCTCGGGTGGCAGACTGCGCAAAAAGTAGGTCTGGCAGAAACGGGTTCCCGCTGTGCGGGAGCCTGTGAGCACTATTAATGCACCTCCTGGCGTGGAACGATGGTGCTGGGGGCTACGGCCGTAAGGGAGGCTGGGGACAGTAGTCCTGGCTCCCTTCCTGTCCCTTCTCGTGGCAGACAGGCAGTGGCGCAAAAATCAGGTCTGGCAGAAACGGGCTTCCCGCGGTGCGGGAGCCCGGGCCGTGAGCACTTTTAAAGCTCCTCCTGGTGCGGGATGATGGTGCTGGTGGCCACGGCCGTAAGGGAGACTTGGGGCGGTAGCCCTGGCTTCCTTCCTCTCCCCTCCGGTGGCAGACAGGCAGTGGCGCAAAAAGCAGGTGTTGCAGAAGCGGGCTTCAAACATTACTAATTGTATTTTTTAAGATACACTGAACTTCGAAATTTATTTCCTCTAATTTTTGTGGGCACAATATTTTTACCACAATATTATGGTCAAATTATGTTTTGGAGTCATTATCCTAGATTTAAACACTGGAAGAGTAGAACGCTTGCTCGCATATATGAATGAAAGATAAGGACACAGATTCAGGGAGACAAAGAAGATGTATGAAATAGGCAGAGACTTTTAGTGGAGGTATTTGCCAGCTGCCAGTGAATGTCTCAGTTTATAGGGGATACTAAGGGTGGTTCTGGTAAAAACACACATAACTTGGATAAGATAAACTCTCAAAGAGGAAGGGATTTTGAGGTGTACTAGTTTGATGCATTCTGCAGCACACACAGAAAGAGGAAAATACCTCTGGGGATTTTTTTGAGCACTTTGTTAATTGTCTTGCTGCGTGCACCAAATGATGATAAATCTGGCTACAATAATCTACATTGGAAAAATGATATGACCAGCATGGATTTTTTTAATAACTTTAAATTACCAGTTGATTTATTCCATGTAAATTTCTTCACAAAGCTATCAAATAGGTGTCTATATTTTAGGTGAATTGTTGTTTTAGTTTAATTGTAAACATCAGTTTAATTTCGTACTTACTTTGGGATTGACAGAATATGAAATCATTCCAGAAAAAGTACATATACATTCGAAAATATTAAGGTAAAAAAATTAAGCTGTAAATACGTTTTAAAGTCCTATTAGATATGCTCTGTGAAACAGCGATTTTATAATGCTAAGTTTACAAATGTTATGGGCATTTAACATCAGTACACATTATGAAACAGACAAACTACCGTTATAGTGGCCTAGTTTAATCAAATTATAGTTTATCAAGTGACATTTGTTGCCCCAAAACCCAAATGACTTTTCATTGCTGTACAGTACACGCCGGCACAAGCGAACCAGTTCACTCCAGCTGGAACTAGGTTGTTTCCAAGGCAACCTGCATATGATAGACAGACTTTTCAATAGGTGTCAGACTTGTGCGATAACAACGCTTCCAGGTTTTCTAACGCGCGTCTTAAAACATGTGTTATATTTCTGTTAGGAAAGTAATTGCATCATGAGAGTTTTGTTTCAACCAATTTTCGGATTTGTTCACCATGTTAACCTTCAGGTTGCAGACAGCATGGATGCCGCTATATATTAACCCCTCTTAAGGCAGCATGGCGCTTATTTTATTTGTCTTCCAACCAGCGGGCACACTACCAGTTTTCCTTACAACTATCCCCGACTTCATTAGCTGCAAACATTCTTTAGGATTAATGCATTTTTTTAAACAACATAATGACACATAACTTTTTTTGTTGTTAAAATATATAATTTTGTATTGATCACGGTGCAAAGTCTGGAGATCTCACTCTTAAAGTCACTATAAAAATCATTCAGAAAGCAATTTTGCCAAAATAAATGAATCTTCTTTTGAATCCATGCCATTCTGGTGTCTTGGCCAAACCAGAGAAAGCGGAAGTTTTCTTCTCCGCGCTATTGTTAAAATGTTGAGATTTTTCTCTTCTAAAAACTGAAGTGAAGTCGAAGCAGTGACTTGCCAAACGCATCTAAGAATTGTTGAGCCTGCTGAAGTGAGTTCCAGCTTCATTCATAGGACACAACAACCGCTGAGCTTACTTACGTCGGGCATACTTATTTCACTTAGGGCTTCTCACCGAGAAACAGAAACAAGCATTGGCAAAGCTAATAGGCCTCACCTTTGTGAAAGCTTTTGGCTTTGCCAATGTCTTTTAGCCATGTTGTACAGCAACGTGGTTGCAGGTCAGCATGGCGAAAAGTTTGTGGCATGGCGTAGAGTGGAATAGTGTGGAGTAACACAGAGTGACATAGAATGGAAAGGAGTGGTATAGAGTAGCGTAAAATAAGTGGCCCTGTGTATAATGGAGCGGTGTACAGTGGAGTAGACAGTAGTGGTGTGGTTTGGAGTGGAGTGGATTGGAGTGACATTGAGTGGTGTAGATTAGAGTGACGTAGATTGGTATAGAGTGAAATGGTGTAGAGTAGAGTGGCATAGATTAGAATGGTGTAGAGTAGAGTTGCAAAGAGTAAGTTGAAGTACAGTGACGTGGAGAGGCTAAGAGTGGCATAGAGTGGGGTGGCTGAAAGTGGAGCACAGTAGAGTGGCATGCAGTGGATTGGCATAAAATGGAGTGCTGTAGGGTGGCAAAGTGTGAAGTGGAGTGGACTAGTATACAAGTAGAGTGGAGTGGAGTGGCATAGAGTGGAATGGCGTAGAGTGGAGTAGAGTGGCACAGAGTAGTACTGTTGTGGGTGTAATTAAAGCGTCAGTAGAGATGGCAGATATGGTAAAAGTAATATAACTAGGAAGCTGTACGTCTGTGTTAAAAGTGGGAAATTAGATTGAACATCCAGGAATAATACCAAAATACTTATTTAAAAAAATGTGCGTAGCAAAAAAGACGAGGAAGAAAAAACATGAGAAAGATGGCATGACTCAAGTAGGAATTATCACTAGAAAGGAAGAGAAGCCTACAGGAGCTAAGCAATTGAAAGATTGCAAAGGAGAGTGACATCAAGAAAAACTAATACTATGCTGTGGGCAGGCTGTAAGCCCACAGAAGTATAAGCAATACATTTTGCAGCATAGTACATGTGCTGCAGAGGCAAGATCTAAAACGTGTTAAATTAATGCTTGCATTAATATCAGGAACTGATAATTACAATATATGCCATTTCAATCTGTTGTATTTTGTTTCACTCTATTACAATAGATAGTAAACATATGCAATTAATTCTTGGTCTTGCCCCAATAGGAACAATAATGGAAAGTCTAAGTCTTTGCTTTAATTTAACTAGACAAGTAAACAATTTAAAGTATGCTAAATTGTTTTGTAAATGTTAACACTATGGGCCTGATTCCGATGTGGTTAGGAAAGCATTACTACCTAGGGTCTGATTATGATGCGGTTAGGAAGGCCTCCTAACGGCATTTGCTCCTTCCGAATTGGATCAGGAACTTGTCTTCCTGACCGAGGGCCCGATTATGATACAGTCAGCAATATAAGCTCCCATTGAAGTTAATGGGAGTCCAACCAAATCGTATCTGGAAGCATTCAGATGCATCGTACTCGGTCGGTCGGACTTTCCCGATTCGAGTGGGTCGGAAACCATTTCCTAACCGATTCGGTCGGGAAGATTTCCTAACTGCATCATAATTGGGCCCTTAGTAGTAATGTTCTAGTGACTAGATGTGCATATGGAATAAACATATTCTAGAGTTCCCAGAGGAATTTCAGAGGCCCATGTGTCATGAAATAGAAATCATCAAGGAAAATAGACATAGGAAGGCCCCTTACAAAGGTGCCACCATCATGGGTGTAGCTTCTACTGGTGCAGCTGGTGTGGGAGCACCAGATCCAGAGCTCTAAGGGACCCACTAAGCAATGAGTATTTCTGTATTTTGTAATTCAGACAGCAGTTCCCGTGGAAGGGGGCATTTTGTTCCTTGCACTTGAGACCATGGCACAGTGGCTATGCTACTGGCTACCACCAGTTTTAATTGCTTCGAGAAATTTCAGGAAACAGAAGAGAGAGTGAAGAGAGTGAGGAGTATTGCTATAGTTGACTTCCTCAGAAATACTGAATAAACCTTCAATGGGTAGGGAATAAGGGAACAGAAAGGAGGAGGGGAGGTTCAGCTTTAATAGCACTAACTATTCACCCTGAAGAAAGTCTACCCAAAGATATTTCATTTTGATATAAAGTTAAATGACTGAGGGGCATATTATCAAGGGGATTTATCTCCGCTTTTTGGCTTTAAAAGCCAAAAAAGCGGAGATAAAATTATCTCCCTATTACCTAGCTGTCGCTAACACCAGTTAGCGTCAGCTAGTAGGAGATGGCGACCATCTTGGGCCCCGCTTTGCATGTCAGTGATATTTATCACTAATGACATGCAAAGTGGGCGTGCCAAGATGTTAGCAACTTGAAACAGTCGCTAACATCGCTATCTCCTATTACCAACATTTGGAGATATTCGCGCTAAGCGCGAATATCTCCAAAAGCTAACACCTGCCCCTGAGCAGTTCTTAGCCATGTTATCCAATGGTAGGTGGATAACATGGCTAAGAGCATTTGCTCGGTAATGCATGAATAACGTTGACTTTACAGCAATATTCATGCATTTCGGACGATTTTTATCGCTTAGGAGATAAACCTTGATAATAGCAAGGCTCCTAAGCGATAAAAATCGCCGCAGCTCCGCGATAAAAATATCGCCGCTAAACCAACATAGCGATAATTATCGCTAGTTGTTGGTAATATGCCCCTGAATTCTCTGAGTTTAATCACTAGCTTAGTCTTAGTTTAGATTTGAACCAGAATCCGGCTGTTTGTAAGACTATTGACTTGCAAGCTTACTTTTTCTATATGTCCTTTGGTAAAGAACTCCCTCACTTCTCTTTCAAAGACCAATGATACTGCTCTTCAAATAATTTGCAGGTTCAGAGCAATACATTTCACTGAGGTACAGTGAAACACTGCCCCAATGATCGTGAGTAAATGTTGCGAGTTATAGAGAAACTGTTTTAAACATCATGCAACCTAACACTTTGGCAGAAAAAAAATCTTGATTCACACCTGCACCAAGGAGGTGAAGCAGTACCTTCAACCAGCCTCTAGTTCTTCTCCTGTGCTTCCCAATAGGAACATAGTAGAGTATCCACCAGAAAATCTTTATTTCTGAGAATGGTGGAAGTATTCGGGGGATTTGAAATGCTACTGAAATGGGAAGGGGTAGAGACCTCTGCCTCCCCTGGCTCTGTCACAAAAACAGTTCCTATAAAGACTTGCAAGAAACTTCAAGCATTATTCATGGTTGTTAAGGTTGATATATGTTTAAATGGTTCTTGTATTAATAAGTCACTAGAAGAAATCGGTCATAAGAAGACCTTCTGTATGCTCATGTGACATTGTGCAGTTCACGTTGCCTAGTAGATATATAGACCTTCATGTCCAAAGAAAATACACTCCAGTATCAATTAGTCGTTTAAAATACTTATTCGTAAGTTTTCCACTGAGTGGTTTCTATATCCCAACCTCTATAAGCATCTGAATACTGCAGGTTGGACACAGACGGTTGGGTACAGTGTGAGAATTGCTATCCATATTGATTTATGTTTATTAATCTATTTTTTTAAATCTTTTTTGTCTGTGGAACCCATGAATATAAGATTTAAAAACAAGGAAAAAGTTAATTTAAAATCCAGAAAGTAAAGAAGAATATATTTAAAAACTGACTATCCCTTCATTAGAATTTTTGCTAAATCTTGTAAAGAAAAGCTGAATCTGCAGGAACGTTGCTTGGGTGAATGGCGTTATACTCAATCAAGAGAGTCAAGGTCCATGTTTGAGCAAACTTCCTCATTGACATTCTGTAGCTGGAAACACTTTTAGCCACATTTGGCTCTGAACAAGCATGTCATTTCTATGCTCACCAGTGTTTTGCCACCTTAAAAATGCCCTCTTTCATTTTAAAATTGTTGTAACTTCTTGACACTCAGGGACAGATTTATCAAGACTTTGCAGAGCCTCAAAGTCATGCAAAGTGATGCAAAGTGGTACAAAGTCTTATCTTCCAGGGCAAAAATGTTACTTTAAAAGTAGTGCAAATAGGGTTGTGAATTGCTTTGCGCTCTACTTTGCATTAGGTGGACTTCCATGGGTGGTACTTGGGTGGTGGTCCAATGCTACCATCCATGATTTTTGAATCATGGCAAAAAAATTGCTTCAAAAGTAATACACATAGGGATTTGAGCTGCTTCGTGCTGTTCTTTTAGTTAAGGGGGCGTTCATAGGTGGTACTTGGGCGTCCCAATGCTACCATCCACTTTTTTTGACACAGTTCCAAATCTACATAGATTGTCAAACTTGACTTTGAAGTAAAAAATAATGCCTTCTTGAGGCAGGCACAAAGTTCGAGAAATGAGCAGCAGGAAGCCGTATTTGGCAAAAACTTCTCTGATCTGCTCAGTTAACGCAAATCTTGCCACAAACAACTCAATTGGATTGCCATTTTTAGGAAAGTTGCTTGCCGATATACATATATCCACTTTAAAAAAAGGTCATTTGAGATGTCATCAGTGATGTCATCAATGGTGTCATTGAGCATGTCATGAGTTGTATCATATGTGAGGCCATAAGAAGTGCATGGAGGGGTCTAAGATATAGTTAGCTCAGTAAACTGTAACTAGTACGATTCAGTGTTTTAAAAAATAATTTTTTAAATGACATTTTCACCTAACTACAACACTTTAACCATTTATTTTTTTCAGGGAATTTCTAAGGTTTAAATTCATGGAAAGTGAGATCCTATTTCCCTACCTACATGAGGGAGCGTGTCAGGGACCTTGAACCGAAGGGAAAGGAAGCATAATCAGGCATCAACCAGTCTTCAGAGAAGGGGCAGCTAGTGGCATCCTCGAGCAGCGAGAATCGGCGGCAAGTAAACGGAGCGTGTGGAGGCTAAAGGGAGCAACTAAGATGGCTACTGCGTGAACCTGGCGGCGGCAGTACCGGGAGAGCATGGCACGGGATTAGCTGTGAGTAGACTGTTACACCAAGAATTGCCCTGTAAATCGGAGTGATGGCACTTTGGTTGGGGCACTGTCATCTTGCAAAAACCGCTTGGTGGTGTGTAAAAGATCGGGTGAAGCGGCGGTGACGAGGCTGTACGCCGCTCCTAATGTGGCGGCTGTGACTGCTGGGCAGTGGGAGAGCTAGTAAAATCTTGCAAACTACGGACTGGCTGGCCGATTGGATTCTTGCGCTGCAAGCTCGTTTAAGTGCTCTCCACTGCTGCTGAGGACTGGGTCACCACTACACGGGAGCAGCGCCTGATCTATGCGAGCATAGTGCTAGCCAGGGGGCATAAAATGGCGGAATTGTGGGGCAAAGGATCCACCGGTGTGCTGCTAAATTAAGCTCTAAGGGTGACTGAATTGACTGGCAAGACACATATCCAGCAAGCAGCCTAGTCCATATGAACACAATAAAAAAGGGAGCATTTTCATATGAAATCTTGTGAAAACTAAGTAGAAAATTGCTGACCAGAGGACCCCAAATTACAACACATAAAAGTACAACAGAGATAACTTCACTTGAAAGGGAAGTAAATGATTCATCACAATGAAGTGCTATGAGAATACAGAGCTTAAAACGGCTGCCATCCTATGGTTATATTTGGTATTGCTCCTTGCTCCTGAATGGGGCTGAGAGGGTTGCCCCATTCACTGAACCGGCGGAACCAAGAGGAAAAACAAATCCGGCAGTGTCAGATCGGAGCAGCGACCTTGGAAGAGAGGCAAGGAGGGAGCTATTATTAGAGCCTAGCTGCTCTATCTTTCACCGCTAAACAGGCGGCAGTGAGTGTAAGCGCAGGACCCTGTTGCAGACAGATGAGAGAAGAGAGATGACAAAGCGTGCTGCATAGATGCCAGGTGCTGGAGCGACTGGCATTGATTACCTGCCTGAAGAGAGCTAGAACACACGCCTTCCTACTTGAACTCTAACGCAGAGAGGCGTGGGAGCGGCATTTGACCTAAGATGGCTGTGGGGAAGGACCTTTGAAATCAGGCCCCCAGGCTCGGGTCACTATACCTGTGAATGCCTCCCAAATCCCACAATGCGACCCCTACACTTTGCCACCCAGGACAGTCAGGACAGTCGACAGGACAGTCGACGGCTGCGGCGGACATCATAGTACCCAGTGAGCGTCCATCGCCAATCTGCAAAGACTGCAAGCGAAGGAACTCAGTGCAGCACTCCGGGACTAGCCTCACGTCGGACGCCCATAGTTTTGCAAGAATCCTACGTCCTGACGAGCGTCTTCACCGGGACAAGGACCACAGGATTTAAACCGGTGTGATTCCCGCACCGCTCCTCTGTAAAGGTATGAGCGCGCAACCCCCAAACTGAACATCGCTTCACCAGTCCACCGATGCCTGTTCTAAAATTGAATCTCTCGAGCAGTTTCTTGCCTCTACCCAGCCTCCCCCCAGCCTCCCACTCTCCAGCATGCAACTCACTTCACCCATTTCACGATGGCGTCCCATGTCACCACAGTGATCGCCCCCTAATATTCATGGTAGGTCAATAAGGGATCACCCTTCTCCTCTTTCCCGCCCCAACACGAACTTAGATGTCCATTGTCATCTCACCCCCAGATGATTCGCCCAACCTCCTCAAAGGGCCTTGACCCCCTCTCTGATACATAGACCCTTCTCTTAGAAATTTCCACAATGGCTCCGGACACGTCATCCCACTCCTCACAACCCTCATCGACACACCTGAAACCTCACAGCGCAAATGCATTCACAATTAGCTTCACCCCAACCTCCCTCCTAAAGCGAGACAAAATTTCAAGCAGAAACTGATCAGACAACACAAAGAAATTCTATTTCCAGACACATATCACGCCCCCTCCGAAGGCAGATTAAGATGGACTTGACCTTTCACACTGAAAGACCAGAGGAATGGATCACTTCCCTCAGAAAACAACTCTACATCTCCAAAACCACAACTACTTTCATAGCTGCAAACCTCTTCTCTTCCTAACCATTTGCCAAGGGGTGGGAGCACGTCTGCAACCATCTACACTAACAGTACTGTCCTGATTCAGGCAAACAATGAGAATCTAGAGGCTTTTGACTCCCTCTTCCCCATACTCCGTTCCGCTCTTCCGCGCAACCCTAGTTCCCTCTCGACCCAGAACTCACCAACAGATAACCGTCCCCACCAGGGTTTCCAAACTGTCCCTGCCTCATCCCCCCCACTCCAGCGCCTCCATAGAGATTGTCCGCCGACTCTCAAAAGGACAACAAACCTGACCTCCTAATTTGGCCCACCCTCCACATCTCCTTGAACCTGCTCGGCCGCCTTTGTCCCCCAATGACACTAGAACTCACCCAGATCTTAGAAGGTCGATTTCACGCCATGGCACAACGCACCCTCCTCCTGGTGAAAAAAAAGGAAACAACATGCTCTACACCAGTAGCAATAGACATCTCAGCATAAACACGACCATCACTACTCTGGCAGACCCACCCCTTGATGACCCCACCTCTGCACACAACACCATGGCGCAGCGTCTTGCTTCACTAGAAAACCAGTTAGGAACCATTACCAGGGGCCTGAACGAAGTCCTCACCACCTTGACAAGGCTCGAAGGCCCCAACAATATCCCACCAGGTCACCCGCTCCATCTGACTCCCTCAAACACCATTGCCCCTCTAGGCCCGTTGCAATCCCCGTGACACAGGTTCAGAGACACCCTAGAATGGAGACGGAGGACTTGTCACAAAAAAACCCTTAGAAACACAGACCGCAGCACTAGAGCTCAGATTCATCCAAATACTGACATCGAGCCCGTCTCCTCTAGACCTACCAGGACCGAAGCTGCGATGTCTGACAAAGAAGCTCCCGATCTATCCTCCTCGTACGACATCCCCCATTGACTCCCCTAAATCCAAGATCCAAGTGATCACGGGTCTCGGAAGAGTCCCTCCGTGCACTAAACTCCCCAGACCGCCTTTCCTCACCTCCCTTCCCAGAGAACTCAAAGAATTGAACCCTAGCTCTAAAGAGTTTTCCTCCAACTTCATGCTCATCAACTGCAGATTGGCATCCATGCATGCAAACGAACTAGCAGAAGCCATTCTCTCGCAGGACGTTGACATTGCGTTCATCACAGAGACCTGGCTCAATGAGCTCTCCTCACCATGCTTAGACATGCTTGTACCCCCAGGTTTTTCCATTATCAACAAAAACAGAAAAGACCAACGAGGGGGTGGAGTCGCCATCATCCAGAAAGACATCTCCATCACAGAAATAGACTTGTGCAAATACAACACCTTTGAATGCCTTACCGCAACATAAAGACCAACGATAATGGAACACTGCTCTGTCACCTTTTGTATCACCCACCAGGCAACACCTCAGCTTTGGGGGAACAACTATCAGACCTGATTTCTCACTGTACTCTTGGAGACTTCAACACCTTAATTCTTGGTGACCTTAACCTGTTATGGAATGAAACAGATAATCCGCTAATTCAAATGCTATCCAATCTTCTCAGTGGGCCTGATTCACAGAATGAATTTAAGACTCAATCCTAAACTTACTACTGTTTTGGTATTCACAGATTGCTCTTACTACTTTTGGTATTCACAGAATGGACTTACTACTTTTGGCATTCACAGAATGCACTTAGTACTTTTGGTATTCACAGAATGAACTTACTCATTTCGGTATTCACAGAAGTTAGGACTCCTAACTTTAGGACTCCTAAATGCCTTCTGTGAATACCGAAAGTCTTAAAATTAGGATTTTTCTCAATTTAGTAGTAGTAAAGTTAGGACTCCTAACTTTAGGACTCCTAAACTGAGAAAAATCCTAATGTTAAGGCTCACAAAGCTGTCCCCTCAACATCGCCATGCATTATGATTGTCATCTCTTTCTCTTGTCTAGTTTGTTATCTTTGCAATGTTTACTCTGTAAAGCTCTCAGATACCCTCGGGTCAGGCTAGCGCTATATAAAACTACTAAAATAAATCAAATAAATAAATAAATAACATAGCTTTCACCTTTGTATTTTTTCTGGAAATTACTGACAATTTTATGATAAGAATTATGCTCCTACTATCATTCATAGCTACAACATCATTGGCATGTGACAGACAATCCCTGCAGCCAGCCCTCACCGGGGCAGTCACCCACCCATGCATGGACACTCAATGAGTGCACTCATCATAATATAAAGGGGTGTCATTTTAAATAAGTCAAAGAGAGGAATCCCTGGAGTCAACTAGTATACCACACCCCTGTCTCGTCAGGGAAAAGGACCTCTAGTCCACTATGTGTCTGGGAATATTTAAGGATTTCCACAAAGAAATAAAATCGTTAACAATCTAATTTTATTAAAAACCAATATCTGAGCAATAAAATACAAGGCAAATTCATACAAGACAATACAATTTAAAAACCAAGGAATGTACCTTGAAGTGATCATACGCAAACGAAAACAATATTATACAAACATCATTATAAAATGCACAGCTCATGGAGACATATATATAACATTTCAACAGTTGATAGACATAAGACAAAACAACATATCATGACAAACCCCTCGTATCACTGTGGCTCCCAAATCTCTCTGCCACTTTATATTGCTAGATCCAAGGGCCTAGACCACTTTGACTCATGTAAACTCTAGTGATAATGCTGGGTATCCATCTACAGTTTACCAGGCCCTGATTGGATTCTTTCTGTCAGAAAAGAATGCGTCAACGCGTTTCGGTGCAGTACATTTGATTCTGTGGCACCTTCTTCAGGACTTCTCTTGCTGGGGTTTCAAGAAGCGGTAAGTTACACCATATCCCCACTTTCTGTGGACGACGTTCCAATATGGGATCTGCTTTGCGATTTTGATTCTGCAAGCTCTCTCCTGGACTAGGAGCTCCTTCTCTTGGGGTTCCTTCTTATCGTCTTGTCGGGCTATTTCACAATGTTTTGTTATATATCTCGTAGTGTATTAAAACGTTCCTTGAACGGGCATAGGGTCTCTCAAATCTTCCCCAGAACTGGATATGTTCTGAAACTCAATCGAGCCGCGTTTCTGCCTCGTTCCAACACCTGCTCAGTCCTGAAGAAGAGCCACAGTGATACGAGGGGTTTGTCATGATATGTTGTTTTGTCTTATGTCTATCAACTGTTGAAATGTTATATATATGTCTCCATGAGCTGTGTATTTTATAATGATGTTTGTATAATATTGTTTTCGTTTGCGTATGATCACTTCAAGGTACATTCCTTGGTTTTTAAATTGTATTGTCTTGTATGAATTTGCCTTGTATTTTATTGCTCAGATATTGGTTTTTAATAAAATTAGATTGTTAACGATTTTATTTCTTTGTGGAAATCCTTAAATATTCCCAGACACATAGTGGACTAGAGGTCCTTTTCCCTGACGAGACAGGGGTGTGGTATACTAGTTGACTCCAGGGATTCCTCTCTTTGACTTACTGTCTTTCTACCCTGTTCCCTGGTGAAAGTGGGGTACCCTCTCTTTTGAAACCGTAATTTTAAATAACACAGGTCTACTGGCTTTTCCAAGGGGTCACCACATGAAATATATACAAGGCAGGCCCATTGGCTTTGTCCACAGGAGTCCATAATGACATACACAGAAAGACCATTGGCTTTGTTAAGGGTTGACCACACCATTATGCAAGAAAAGTCTATTGGCTTTGCCAACAGGTCATGCCACAACCAAAAGAAGCTCCCCTTTGTGCAACCCTACTTCTGTAAGAGCCCCAGTATTTCTGCCCTGAGCTCAATAAGGATGCACTAAATAATGATATACAGTGAACGCTTGGAAATAATTATTTAGGGCATCCTAATTGAGCCTAGGGCTGAAATACTGGGGTTCATACAGAAGTGAGCTTGAACAAGGGGCAACTTCTTTTGAATGTGACATAACACACCCCATCCCTTTTGGCATGAGAGAGCAACTCTACTTAAACCTGAGTTTGTTAGCGGGTCACCATATCATCACCTTAACAAAACCACAATCATGTTCTTATTAAACAATAAAATCCCAAAACACATTCAATAGCATTCCTTATTAACTTCTTAGAAGCTAAACTTTTTCCCCCTTGAATGCTAAGCCCCTTTTGGCTGTTTGGGGTAGTTTGTGCTTAGACCTCCAAATTTTGTTTCCACATAAGGGATCCATGCCAAATTTGCATCCTTTTTTACAATATCTGGGGTATTGCAAAGGTGCCCAGTGTTTGATGATTCCCCTGGAGGGAACTGAACAAAATAGGAAAAAAGTTCTCTGCAAAACAGTATCTGTTTCTTTTCCTAAAAGAGACATCAATATACGGTTTACTGTGCTACACTCACCATGTACTGGCTTTCAGGAGCATGCAGAGCCTAATCAAAAAAACACGTTTTTTACTAAAGTTTTGGCAGTCCATTTTTTCAAATGTTTGTACTTTCAAGCTACTTTCAGTTTGTTGTGGAAATAAGGGTGAAACCCCTGGGTGACCCTGGAAAGCTATAGATTTCTGAAAAGTGAACAGAATTCTGACTTCATCAAGAGGACAATTGTGTAGATCCCTCAAGGTTTTTCCAAAGAAACTAACTGCTGAAATAAAAATATATTAAAAATGAGTAGGAAAAACTGGCAATTTGTGACAACCTTTTCATTTGTAACGTCTTGCCACAATAGCTGATTTACAAAAGCAATATACCATTATGTCCACTACACCTTTCTGGTTGGAAAGATATGTAGAGCTTGTAGGCTTTCCAAGACCCAATGTGCCCAGTCAACAACTGAACTGAACCTTACAATGGTTTTTCTTTGTGTACTGGTATAGAGCAATTCATATGGTAATATATCAAGACAAAAACATGAGTAACAAGGAAACCTATGTATATCTGAAATAGTCACTAGATATTGAGTTTAAAGCCATTAGTTATTTGTATATCTACGAATTTGTTGTTACTCGTACCTGTATGTGATTCAGAGTTGCACACTGGTTTACATTTGAATGGCAAAAATGCAGAGAAATACAATTGGGAATAACAAATGTTATATTATTCTGTATTCCCACATGTCTCCCTATAAAAACTAGTACCTCACTTGTGTAGGTAGACCTACTATACTCCATATTACCCTCATAGACCGTTATTCCTTCTCATTGGACATTGTTCATATACATTTCAATAGATATCAGAACACAACAGTGACGACTCCATTATTATTTTATTTTATCAAAACATTATGTTTTTACATTTTTTCAAACATAAGCTCATTGGTATTTTCTTTTATCAAAAACTCATCTTTTTTTTGGAATACTTATTCTATATTTTTCTGTAAAAACACATTTATACATTATTCATCTTGGTTTATAAAATCACAAATACATTTCTTTTACGCAGTGATTCTTAACATGTATAAAGCAAGACCACATTTTTGGGAAAAAATATACACAAGCAAAAATAAACAACCCTGGAGAAGATTAAAAAAATACAATCACACCAACTCATTCACTTTCACACCAACTACCAACATACAGTATCTGTACACAGTTGAGTAATCTGTGACAAAAGAAAGCCTTTGCCACGAACGGAATCACAGTGCCGGGCACAAGGCTCAACACAAGGTCGATGCGCGTTTCGGTGGGATCAGGATGTTAGAATCACCTTCCTCAGGACCTTTCCAGATAACTAGCTTTCACTTCCCAGGGGACATAAGAACAATAAAGCGGTATTAGTTCAAAATGTAATTGAAATATACATCAACTTGGGTTCCAAAAATGGAGTCCAGCCGTATCGCCAGATAGGAATCTCTCAGTATGCCAAAAGTTCTAAGAAGACAGTATCTAGGTTTTCTAAGTAGAAAGTAGCTTCTCAAGTGGCCTATGGCGAGTAGATGTACCGGTAAACAATCTCGTGTGAACGGGTATATTCCCGATTTTTCTTCTGTTTATTCAGGTAAGATTCTTAGTCTTCAACACCAGAGCGTTTCATGTCTTAATACCTTATCGTTTTCAGAACGACGCTTCCGTGTCGGACGCCCAATGACACTATTACATAGAAACGGTAAGAACTACTGCCAGAGAAAAGGAAAAGGCCCAAACACAAAATGGTCACATCACATTCCTTTCACTGAAAACTGACCCTTTTTTACAATGCGGGTAGCTGTGGATTGTGGGTCCTAGCTCAACCGGCACCTAGAGAAACGTAAGAAAACTGTACATTTTTAAAACCTAGACACCTAGGTAAATCCAGGGTGAGGTGACGTGTGGTTCCCACCAGGACTTCCTACCCAGAAGCCCTTGCAAACCTCAAAGTTCGACTAAAAACACACATTTTCCTCACATTTCTGAGAGGAAAGCTTCTGCAATTTGTGAGGATTTACACATTTCATACGACCCAGCATTCCCCAAGTCTCCTAATAAAAATGGTACCTCACTTGTTTGGGTAGGACTAGTGCCCGCAACAGGAAACACCCAAAACGCAACATGGACACACCACATTTTTCCATTGAAAACGAACCCTTTTTTGCCATGTGTCTAGCTGGAGATTTTGAGCCCCAGATCATCCAGGACCTATGGAAATCTGGTAAACCTTTTTTTAAACTAAACACATAGGGGAATCCATGATGGGGTGCTTTGTGTGGCTCCCTCCTGGTTTTGCTATGCAGAAGCCCAAGCAAACCTAGTTTGACAAAAAAAACATACATTTACCTCACATTTCTGTGAGGAGAACTTCTGGAATCTGTGGAGAGTCACAATTTTCCTACCACTCAGCATTCCCACAAGCATTCCAATTAAAATGGTATGTCACTTGTGTGGGTAGGGCGAGTAGCCACTAGAGGAAAAGGCCCAAAACAAAACATGAACATAGTACATTTTTCCACTGATAACTTACCTTTTTTTTGCAATGTGCCTGGCAGTGTATTTTGGGCCCTACCTCATCTGCCGCCTAGGGAAACCTAGCAAACCTGCACATTTTGTAAAACTAAACACATAAGGGAATTCCAGGTTGAGGTGACTTGTGTGGCTCCCACTGGGTTTTCCTACCCAGAACCCCTTGCAAACCTAAAACCTTGCCTAAAAAAACACATTTCCTCATATTTCATGATGGAAAGTACTGGAATCTGCAGGGACAACTAATATCCTACCACCTACCATTCCCCAAAATCTCCGATAAAAATGGTACCTCACTTGTGTGGGTCAGGCTACTGTCCATACAGGAAAGGACCAATAAACGCAACATGGATACATAAAATTTTTCTATTGAAAACGGACCCTGTTTTCGCAATGTGCCCGGCTTTGGATCTTTTTCAATAGGTCATCCAGCACCTAGGGAAACCTAGCAAACCTGTATATTTTTTAAAACTAAGGGGATCCAGGGTAGGTTGACTTGTGTGACTTCCACTTGGTGTTTGTACCCAGAATGGCATGCGAACCTAAAACCTTGACTAAAAAAACACATATTCCTCACATTTCTGTGATGGCAAGTTCTGGAATATGCTGGGAGCAACTCAAATTCTACAATCTACCATTTACTCAAATCTCCTGATAAAAAGGATACCTTTCCTGTGTGGGTAGGGTTGGTGCCCGCGACAGGAAAAGGGCCCTAAATGCAGACATAATATTTTTCCCTTGAAAACTGACCCTGTTTTTTGAAATGCGGTTATCTGTGGATTGTGGCACCTAGGTCACCCAGCACCTGAGAAACCTGGACATTTTTTTAAACTAGCCACCTAGAGGAATACATGGTGGGTTGGCGTGTGGCTCGCACACGTTTTTCCTATCCAGAAGTGCAAACAAACCTCAAAGTTTGACTAAAAACATTACATTTTCCACTGAAATCTGACACTTTTTTTGCAAAATGCCTAGCTACAGATTTTGGGTCCTAGCTCAGCTATGCAAAGTTAGCAAACGTGCATGTTTTTGAAAACTGAACACCAAGGGAAATCCAGGGTGGCGTGACTTGTGTGGCTCCCACTGGGTTTTCCGACCCACAAGCCCTTGCAAACCTCAAACCTTGACTAAAAAAAAACCATTTTCCTCACATTTCTAAGATAGAAATTTCTGGAATCAGCAGGGAGCAACGCATTTCCTACCAACTTCCATCTTCCCAAGTATCCTGACAATAATTTACCTTACTTGTGTGGGCAGGCCTAGTGCCCATGACAGTAAATGCCCCAAAATACAATGTGGAGACATCAATATTTCCTGTCAGAAAAATGGTCTGATTTGACAAAGAGGGTAGCAGCCCTTTTTGGCTGGGGACTGAAGCCACCTAGAGAGACCTACCAAACCCAGCCATTTCTGAAAGTATACACCCAGGGTAGCCCAGGGAGGTGTTCCAAGTGTGATTCCCATAACGCTTTTTTTACCCACAATGCCCTGCAAACCTTACTTTGCCTAATATTGTGCATGTTCCTTGTATTTCTGTGATGTACACTTCTGGAATTAGCAGGAATCCACAAAAATCCCACCATCCAGCATTCTCCCTCTCATCCCAATATAAATGCTGCCCCACTTGCGTTGCTGAGCTTAGTGCCCATAACATAGTCTGAATCATGCCTCTGAACATGTTTCACCACAGCACCTCTCACCAGATGTTTAGTGGCACCCTCAGAGACTTGAACTAGCAGACTGTCACTGACTTTGTGACAGACTAATAGAGTCGGATACAGGGACATATGTCAGCACACCACCTCTTACCCTGCACTCAGGGGCACACTCAGAGACCTGATCGAAACACACTATCAATCACTCATGCAGTCCACTCTCACTGCACACGACTAAAGGCTGTGGGCAGTTAGGGTAGGTTGTTGATAGTGGGTGTGCCACAGGGTTTGGTCGGAGGCCAGGCTTTGTGGCTCACCACACTGCGCACAGCTGAAGGTTGTGTACTTTAGGGGTCGAACACCCACACGTTTTGGAGTGGAGGGCCTAAAGATGCCAGGCGCTGCAACCAAGGTCAACTGCATGCAGGTAAATTCCATGCACTGCCAAGGTCAGTAATATGCAAAGGTGGTACGTTGAGGGTGGTTGGTCCTCATCTACTACTCATGGATATAGTATATGCACATCAAAATGCCCTGTGGTAAATGACCACAGTACAATCTTAGTCACTCAGATTCCTGCAATCTGTCACTGCCTCAATGGCACACACTTTCAGTCACTCATCTGTACTAATGTATGTCACTCAAAGTAACTCTCAGTCAAACTCACTGATGTATAAAACAAATCAAAAGCAAAAAAATATTTTTAAATCATAAAGATTAGTTCTAATAAGAACACTTTACTCCTTTCTATTTTAATTTTTTTTGTTTTTACATATTCTGATAAAAAATAGTACAACTGGAACAGTGGAACATGAACTTCCATTGTGTGAAAAAAAAATTTGAACGTCTATTGATGTGCCCGAACTTGCTTTTTGTGTCTCCACACATTCTGTTCTCCAACAGAGTCATCATCCTGAGACAAGGCAGTGCAACCCAATAGTGGTGATGCATGTGTCAATTTCACCTCTATCCTGTTGTAGGACATCCTGTGACAATCTGTCATCAGGATGAATGGCATGCTGAAATGTGGAGGCTGGTGTTGATGCAGCCTCTGCAGAGTCGTTATTCCTTTTTGACAAATTGAAATGTCTATGATTCCAAGCCTTTAGATGCTTATGGGGTGATGAACTACTAATTACTTTTTGGCCAATTTCTTGTCACACAGGAAGGCCCTCACCTCGGTCTGAGACTTAGGTGGTTCCAAACCATCATAGTCTGGATCTTGGCTCAGAAGGGCTGGACCCTGCCCCCGCCCACCTGGTGTCCCAGAAGGACCACAGATCTGAGCCCTGTCTGGCAATTGCTGTTCTTGATAGTCAGGACTGACTGCTACAGAGCCTGAGAAACCTCCTGGAGGAAGAACAAGTTGTCCTGAAGACTGTAATGCCATCTAGGTAGGCATCATTCAAAGCCTCCATTCCAGGCAGGATCCTGTTTACCAAATACTTGGCAGCTCCTAACCTATCTATGAGGTCATCAGTTTGCAGATTTGGGTGATCATCAGTCTTTGTAATTGAAATGAGCCCTAAATAGTTCACAATGAACCTGAGTTCCGGGGCGGCACCCACTGGGTGGCTTTTGGTACCAGCACCACTGGGTTGGACCAGGGTCTGATGGAGTGCTCAATCACTCCTAACACAAGCATCTTGGACACTTCATCTATGATTCTAGCTCACACCTTGTCACACAGCCTGCACATTTTATTTTTCATAGGCATGCTGTCCCCAGTGTCAATATCATGGGTACACAGAGGAGTGAGGATAGAGAGACAAACTGCCCCAGCAAGTGGCGACAGTCCCTCTGCTGCCCTGAGTTCAGGGTAGAGGAGAGGTTGACACATTTAACTGACCCATCCTGCTCCTTAGAAGATAGGATATCTGGGAGAGGTTCACTCTCCTCTTCCTCCCTATCTGTCACTAGGAGCATAGTGACTTCAATCAACTCATAGTGCGGCCTGAGGTGACTAACATACAGGACCCTTAAGGGGTTCCTGGAGGTCTTGAGGTCCACCAGATAGGTGAACTCACGCTTTTATTCCTTCACCTCAAAAGTCCCAGGCCACCAGTCTTGAAGGTCCCTGGGCTCCATTGACTCCATAACCCACACTTTTGGCAAGATTGGAACACAACCAGAGTGACCTTCTGGTCATGCCAAAGTTGTATCACCTCCTGGCTGGCTTAAACACTCTTAGCACCTTCTTCCAAAAGTGCTTCATCTGAGAGCTAGCATGAAACTGACTACATACTAAGAGGGCTTCTTGGGACCTTGCTCCCACCCGTCATTTAGATGACTAAGGGCCAGATGTAGGTAACCCAATACCAGTCGGTAGCGGTCGAAATTACCAAATTTTGGCCGTTACCGACCAGTATTAGGCATTTGTGATGTAGGGGCCAAATTTAAGGATTCGGTAATTTACCAAATTGGTAATTTGAGGAATCGGTAAATTACCGAATTCTTAATACCGATTCGGTAAATTACTGATTCCCTAATGTAGGGAGCACTCAAGTGAGTGCATTCTTCATTTAAGGATTTGTTATTTAACACCAACTACAAGTTGGTGGTAAATATCGAAAACCTGGAAAAAAGCAAATTTGTGCTTTTCCACAAGTGCCATGTGGCAGACATACATGCCCTTAGGGCATGTATGTATGCCACATGTGCACCCATGCACTATTCAGAGGTGCAACAGGGTGTCAATGTGACACCCTGCCACCCTTGTAAGTCTTCCCCCTATTACCGATGCGGTATTTACCAAATCGGTAATTCTCATTCATTCCTATGCCCATAGGAATGAATGGGGAATACTTAATCGGTAAATACCGAATCGGTATTTACCGAATTTTAACGATACAGTAAAAATTACCGAATCATTACCTACATACCATTTACCGATTCTGCAATACAGAATCGGTAAAATTCTGTATTTTAGAATCGGTAAATAGTATTTACCTACATGTGGCCCTAAATCCCCTCAGAGGTGGCCATTCACGAGCTCACAGAGACTAAACTCAACTCCTATCTGCGGCACATCCCTATAGGCAAAAAAAGGCATGGTGGGAGTTTCTGGGGCATGTTTCTTATTCCCCTTGCCGTGCCTCTTCTTGGCTATATTAACAACAACAAGGGACTAAGCATGAGCGAATTTTGCGGATCTCGCGTTCGCGAATTTTGCGGATTTGCGGATTCGCAATCCGCAAAATCCGCGAATTCCCGCGAATTTGCGGATTTTTTTTTTTTGTGTTCGCCCGTGTTTCTGCCAGTTCGCGAGGGGTTTTTACAATTTCGCAATTTGCGAACTTACCTGTCGGGTCGCAAGTTTTGCGAACTTGTTGTTTCTACGTGTCCAACCTGTTTGGGACACTCTTCTTCATCACTGCCACTCTCTGTCACCACTGCCACTCTCTGACTACTCATGCCACCCTCTGGCCCACCCATGCCACCCTCTGTTTCATCACCACACCCTCTGGTTGTCCAGTGTACATTATTTTCGGCAAAACAAAGCACACCTTCCCTGCCTCAAGTGACCTGAATTAATTTGGGGCTGATTAATGTGTCACAGAATATTTTTTTAGCTGGCACCTGCTTCCTTAGTGCGCCCTGATTAGTGATCTTTTGCACTTGCTAAGTGCTTTCATTGTTGCAAAATTAGTTACAACACCTGCCCTGCCCCAACTGACAATAATGAATTAGGGGCTGATTAATGGATTTTAACTTCCAGCCTGGCTCCTGCTTGTCTCCCTTAGCTGTAATTCATGACCTTTGTGGCATATGTGTAACTATTCTGAGGTTCAGAGCAGGGTCACATAATAGTTTCAACTGGCAACTGAACTCTGGAGGGGCCCCTCAGGAAGCACTACAGGAAATGGCTACTAATGATGTGCCTGAACTTTTGAACCTGGTAAGTAGTTACTTTCAGTTTTGCTTAGATCGTATTTCTGCAATTTCGCACTTATTCGCGGGGCGCGAACTCACGCGAACAGTGCGAGCAGTGCGAGCAAAATCCGCTGCTCGCGGATTTGCGGATTTTGCAGGAAATTCGCAAATCTCGCGGATTGCGGATTTCCCGAAAATCCGCAAAATCCGCGAGCGGAACGGATTTTCCGCCCATGCCTACAAGGGACCCCAAATCAGTCAGCAGGGGACCTCGGGGAACTTACTTTTTCGAACAACAGCGGTCCCATGCATTCAGGAATATATGAGACAATGAATATAATCAGAATCAGTTCTATATTTTGAGCGACATGTCCAGCCGGACAAAGGTCTTTAATTTTACTCAATAAACAAATGATCCGTACAATTGGAATACCTTCAACTAATCACCAGTGTGGTACACAAGCCTGTGCCCAACCACTAACGGATCAAATACAGAAGGTAGGTTACGAACATAGAGGGGCTTTTAAGGCAAACAAACGTTTTCTGTATAAAAAATTCAGCTGAACAGAGAAATCAACACAGCACCATTACATTACATAGCAATCACGTTTTGTATAGGGTGCTAGACAGGTCGACGGCATTTTGGTCCCCCTATTAATCATAGGGACCATCATCAGGACATTCAATCAATGCCTTAACGTTATTAGCCTCTAATTGCCTAGGGAAGAAAATGGAGAGAAAAGATATTTACATTCAATTACGAAGAACTAAAATATTTAAATCAAGTGACTTACGGTGAAGGTGAACCCATTCTCCTAATTTACCCATGAGTTGGGACAACTTTTTTGCAAAAACCGTGAGAGTTTTTAGCGGTCGTGTCGCTTGGGTGGTGGTTTAAAAAGTTCCGGAGTTGTTGGCCGAAGTGGTTCGGATGTGATTGTTGGCTAGGGGTCGGATTCAGGGTACGGGCAGTGCTACTAGCTGTTCAGGTAATGACGAAAATGAACGGTTAATGCGGGCAGTGAATTAACAATGCTACGAAGAGTGGAATTCCGCTATATCGCGCCTATATAGTGGGATGCGCAGCGAGATTGGCTAGCCGAGTGTTGCCGGGCGGGCTGAAACAATTGCCAGAGTGGCAAGTGCAGGTGATTAAGGAAACGTAATCGCGAAGAGAGCTTGGTGATAATATAAGCAAGGCTTACCCGGACACTCGTGTGTGACCGGCAAGGGAGTGTAACCTGTATTTGGTTCAGCAGCCCTGTAATGAGGGAAGTTGTTAGAGAGGGAAGGGCAACCAGTGGTATACAATTACGTGCTGGTGACCATGAGGAACATCTTACCAGGATAAGGCGTGTTTTGTACCGCGTTACAATATCGTAATCCGACGGTGTCAGGATACTACCTGTCGGAGAACAAGAGCCATCAATATATTGCGGCTAAGAACGTGAACGAGGTGAGAGAGCTGCGGGCTGCTGAGAACTCACCGGGTTAGTCCGTAATTCAGTATGTTGCCTGGCGTGCTCGGTGGAAGGAGGAGAGGAATTTAAGAGTGAGTTGAGTGAAGCTGATTGGTCTAGAATCATGGGGCGTGCCGGAGCATCGACATAAACAACGGACACGAAACTACGCGGCCATGCTGGGTGAGGCAGAGTGCATATCAAATGAGGAACAGTGCATAGTGCATGGTGAAAGTGAATTAATGTTAAAATTTACGTTTAAAACACAATATTTGAAGTTAGAAAAAAGGGGGGGTTACACAGGACAAACAATGTTCAGCCAGGTCAGAGTATTCAGGTTCAAGATTGCGATTCAGATTTCAAATGAGGGCAGTCCATTCCTCTTGAAGGTTCAGTCCAGAGTTCAAACTGTCCGTTTTCAGTATCCATTTGAGCTCTTCTCTGTTGAGCATTCGGGTTAAGTCACCGCCCCTGGATGGGATGATGACTTGTGTAATCACTGTCCAGTGGATTTCATTTTCCGTGTGGCCTTTGTTGACAAAATGTTCGACCAAAGGAGCATTCTGTGTTTTGCATTGATTCTGGCTTCGATGTTGAGATATTCGCAGCTTGATTTTCTGCTTGGTCTGGCCCACATAAATTAAGTTGCAGGGACAAAAGATAGCATAGATGATGTTGCAACTATTACAGTTAGTAAAAGTTCTTTATTCATTTTTTACTTCTTTGTATACAAACTCTTTGCAGTCTATTGAAAAATCACAAACAACACATGAGCCACACTTTGAATGACCTCGAAGAGGTGGTAATGACCAGTGGTCGTGTAGTGTGGTATTTTTTACATTACTAGTCGGTAGGGCTGCCCTAACTAGCTGGTCTTTCAGGTTTTTGTTTTTCCTAAATGCAAAGAGGGGAGTTTCCCAGTTCAGTGGGCCAGAGTTCAGTATGTGCCAATTCCTTTTTATGCTTTTTTTGACACGAGATAGTAGAAAAGGTGGTGACACATACGGTTTTATCAGAGGTTTGTTTCGGTTTTGGTTCCAAGAGGCTCTCACGGGGGCAATACCAGGCCCTTTTCATAGCGCTTTTAATTAGGCGCCTTGGGTAGCCTCTGGTTTTAAGTTTGTCAAATAGGGTATTCGCCTCACTAAAATAGTCCTCCTTCTTGAAGCAATTTCTCCTTAATCTAAGGAATTGGGAGTATGGAAGGCTGTCCCTCAGAGCCCTGGGGTGACAGCTGCCATAACTTAACAAGGTATTCCTTTCCGTCGGCTTGCGGAAGAGAGAAGTATACAATACCCCATCTTGATGTTGGATAGTGAGATCTAGGAAGGGAATGCTAGTCTTGCTATGGATCAAGGTGAATGTGAGGTCATTGCAATTGTTATTGAGCCAGTGTAGGAGTCCCGGGAAGTCATCAGTAGACCCACCCCAGATGAGGAAAATATCGTCTATGTAGCGTTTCCAGGTATGCAACCCCTGATGGAATGGGTTGCTGTCAGAAAGAATTGTATTGCACTCTAGCCAGTCCTTATACAGGATCGCCAGAGTTGGGGCAAAGATAGCGCCCATAGAAGTGCCTCGCACCTGCTGATAGTATTTTGAGTCATACATAAAGAAGTTCTGAGTGAGACAAATCTCTAGGAGTTGAACTATAAACAAAGTAGGAACCCTGTGGGGGCGTGATCTGGTGTTTAATATGCTTTCCATAACGAGGAGTGAGTCTCTCTGAGGTATATTCGTATAAAGAGACTCCACGTCTAGTGTGCATAGAGTCTCGTTTTCTGGATTATAGGGATGATTTTCGATGAGATTAATCATATGCATGCTGTCTGGAATGTAGCATTTGGTTACTGGCACAAAGTCCTCCAGGAAGAAATTTACATAATGGCCCAACGGTTCCAGAACCGAACCACAGCCAGACACAATAGGTCTACCCGGAGGATTATCCAATCTTTTGTGGATTTTGGGCAGTGTGTAAATGACCGGGGTTCTGGGATTAGTGATGTTAAGAAAGTTGTACTCATGCTTGCTTAGAAAACCATTATCTAATGCTTCCGTGGTCAGTTGTTTAATTAGTGTTTTTGTATATCCTTACAGGGCTGCTGAACCAAATACAGGTTACACTCCCTTGCTAGTCACACACGAGTGTCCGGGTAAGCCTTGCTTCTATTATCACCAAGCTCTCTTCGCGATCACGTCTCCTTAATCACCCGCACTTGCCACTCTGGCAATTGTTTCAGCCCTCCCGGCAACACTCGGCAAGCCAATCTCGCTGCGCCTCCCACTATATAGGCACGATATAGCGGAATTCCACTCTTCGTAGCATTGTTAATCACTGCCCGCATTAACCGTTCGTTTTCGTCATCACCCGAACAGCTAGTAGCATTGCCCGTACCCTGAATCCGACCCCTAGTCGACAATCACATCCGAACCACTTCGGCCAACAACTCCGGAACTTTTTAAACCACCACCCAAGCGACACGACCGCTTAAAACTCTCACGGTTTTTGCAAAAAAGTTGTGCCAACTCATGGGTAAATTAGGAGAATGGGTTCACCTTCACCGTAAGTCACTTGATTTAAATATTTTAGTTCTTCGTAATTGAATGTATATATCTTTTTCTCCATTTTCTTCCTTAGGCAATTAGAGGCTAATAACGTTAAGGCATTAATTGAATGTCCTGATGATGGTCCCTATGATTAATAGAGGGCCGAAACGCCGTCGACCTGTCTAGCACCCTATACAAAACGTGATTGCTATGTAATGTAATGGTGCTGTGTTGATTTCTCTGTACACCTGAATTTTATACAGAAAACGTTTTTTTGCCTTAAAAGCCCCTCTATGTTCGTATCCTACCTTCTGTATTTGATCCGTTAGTGGTTGGGCACAGGCTTGTGTACCACACTGGTGATTAGTTGAAGGTATTCCAATTGTCGCTCAAAATATAGAACTGATTCTGTCTATATTCATTGTCTCATATATTCCTGAATGCATGGGACCGCTGTTGTTCGAAAAAGTGCCTCTTCTTGGCAGCTGCTTTAGATACTTTTCCAGGCTCCAGGCACTCTTCACTACTTTATCAGGCTTTAATGCATATTGTGTTCAGGCACACCTACACAGACAACCCTAACGTTTCCGTGTGGGACTGGATCTCCACCTCATCCAGATTGTGTACTCCAAGTCATTTCCAAGCAAACAATCCACAGGCATAGTAGCACTCACAGCTACTCTCAAGGCAAGGAGCCTGTGACCCCCCCGCCCCCACTCAAAGGGAATCAAAGCCACTTGCTTGTGACTCTCACTGTTGTCTGCTCCAACAGCCTGGTGTAACACATTAGGGATTAGCTACTCTGACACCTAACAGTTTTGTTATGTTATGTTATGCAGACTTGCAGCACATACTATCACCTGGGAGGACATCCTGGCGATGAAAAGGTGAGAGTCTAGCCACACCTGGGGCCTAGTGGGACTACATGGAAAGCCATGTCTTTAGATTCTTTTGGAATTCACGAAGTGAAGAGACAACGCCTATGTGTGGCTGTAGGTCGTTCCATGCTTTAGCATCAATGTAGAAGAAGGCTTGACCACAGTATCTGGTTTTCTATGTGAATCAGATATGTGCAATTAAGAGCCTGGATGAACAGAGGTGTGTGTCTGGAATGATTGTGAAAGCAGATTAGATTGTTGAGGTATACTGGGCCAGTGCTACGTGGTGTCTTAAAAGTGTGGGTGGGAAGTTTGAAATGTGCTCATTTGTGAATGGGAAACCAGTGGAGCTCCTTCAGGTATGGAGTGATGTGAGTGCAGTGTGGGAGATTGAGAGTGATTCTGGCTGCTGAACTCTGAATGGTCTTTGGCCTTTTCCTGATTTTTTTGTTAATCCCGACATATATAGTGTTCCCATAGTCTAGCACGCTTGAGACCAGGAAATGTAGGACAGTTATGCGGGGGATTTTTGGGAGCCCTTTAAAAATCTTCCTCAGCATCTTGAGGGTATGGAAGCATGAGGCGGTGACAGCATTGACTTGGGTGGCCATGTCAAGTTTGCTGTTGATGATGAATTTGAGGTTCTTGGTGTGGTGGTGGGATTCAGTCCTAGCTCTGTTGCCAGCAGGTGGACTTCCATTGTGATGTGCTGTTCCTGAAGATCATGATTTCAGTCTTGTTGGTGTTCAGCTTTAGACAGCTGGTCTTTATTCAGTGGGATATTTCAGTCATGCAGGTATTAAACTTGATCCGGGTACTGATAGTCTTGTCCGTGACGGAGAGAATGAATTGCATGTCATAGGTGAGGGCATTGATGTTGTGAGAGTGAATGATGATGGCTATATGGAACATGTATGGGTTGAAGAGTGGTTGAACTTGGGGAGGATCCTTGCGGAACTCCACAGATGAAATTGTGGCATCCAACTGGTATAGTGCCAGGCTGACTGACTGGGTCCTTCAAGTCAGGAAGGAGCATCAGAGCTCATGACCTTGGATTCTGAAGTCTCGTAGGCATTGGATGAGGATAGAGTAGGAGACTATGTCAAATGCTGTAGAGAGGTACAGGATGATGAGGACTGCTGCATTTCCTCTGTCCAAAGTTCATTTGAATGTCATCTGCGACAGCAATGATGGCAGTTTCCATAATGTTGTTGGGTCATATTGTTTTAATAAATACAATGACACCAAAACAAATCATATCCAACCAGTAGACGTGGTTCATGATTTTTAAAGTTATTAGCATAAATTAGGGCCTAAAAGATCAACGTGCCAACCGCTGGTTTTTAGTCATGCAAAACTGTGGCAAAGTCAAAAGTTAAGGCCGACTGCGACGGAGCATGAGTCAGATGCACAAGGTTGATTGGGCCAGGTCTTGGATTACCTTCGAACTTAAAAGAAATTTTGAAAAAAAGTCCAGGAGAAGTTTGAGTTCAGTGGGGAAAGGCAGCAGGCTGTGTCCAAGGGGGAGTTGTGATCGTCAGGGAGTGCTGGGCTAAGTCTTGATTAAGCTGTCCACAATAGCAGGAAAAAGCTCCAAGTGGGTGGATTAGCTGCCAGGTAAGTCCTTGTCTTCTGTCGGTTTTTTGGCACTTTTTTGGTGAAAATGTTTACACATCCCAACGTTTAGGGTAGGCAGTAGCAGCACCTCTATCGGTACTTCCAAGGGTCCAGGGCTTGGGGGCACCACTTGATTGGTTAGGACTCACTCCAGCAGGGATCAGGGAAAGGATTCAAGGTCTCTGGAGCTTGTTATGTCCCTGACGTTCCCGCAGGAAGCCAGCCGACTAGGCCTTGGAATTACTCTGGTTGTCCTAGTTTCAAGCAGCAAGGCAGGCCTCAAGCTGCAGGGCAGTCCTCTGAGGTACAAGGCAGTCTTTCTGAAGTCTTTCACAGATTCAGGACGGTGCTGAAGATGTGTTCTGATGGTTCAATATTTATACCTGGCGCAGTGTATGAGTTGATGGAATTTTCTATGAAACCCCCACATCTAAGTTCTTCCCTTCTTCTGCCAAGACTCCAAGAAGTCTTGGTTGACAAAAGGTTTGTGCCAGGTTCCTGTATGTGTGTCCTCGTGGAAGTGGTTCGAAGTGTAAATGGGGCAGGGAACAACTCTGCCCCCAAACAACACAGCAGGAGGACCCATCCTGCCAACATCTAGGGCCAGATGTAGGACGGCAAATACCGGTCGGGAACGGCCGATATCGCCCGTTACCGACTGGTATTTGGGTTTTGACATATAGGTGGCCTTAATATTAACGATTCGGTAAAGTACCGAATCGGTAAATTTACCGAATCGGTAAATCCAGATGTAGGTGGCACTTTAAACAGTGCCACAGTCCATTACCGGTTCGTTATTTACCACCAAATACTATTTGGTGGTAAATAACGAATACCTGTGTACATGCACATCTGTGCATGTACACCTGTGCCATGTGACACACATTCATGCCCTTAGGGCATGTATGTGTGCCACATGGCACACAAGCCAAAATCAGGGGGGTGCAACAGGGTGTCAAAGTGACACCCTGTTACCCTTGACAATTCTGTATTTTTACCAAATCAGTATTCACCGATTCGGTAATTGACATTGATTCCTATGGGCCTCAAGGAAGGTTAAGGTCGGGAAAAAGATTTTTTTTGCCAGATCAAATTAGCAGTTTATATATACAATTCAGGCTGCACCAGCAGGCCTGAGACCTGTTTTAAATGGCTACTTTAATTGGTGGTACAAGGAGTGCAGCGTGCCCACTGGTAGTATTTAATTTACAGGCCCTCTGTTCAGATACTACCATGTACTAGGTACTTACAAGTAAATTAAATGCACCAATATGGTGTAGGACAATTTTAGCATGCATTAATCTTCTAGCACAAGCAGTTTAGTACTGGTTAGCAGTGGTAAAGTGTACTGGTTAGCAGTGGTAAAGTGCACAGAGTCCTAATTCCAACAAAAACAAATTCAGAGAAAAGGAGGGGTGAAGGCAAAAAGTTTAGGAGACGATCACACCTAAGATGTCAGGTCTACCAATACCTTAATATTAAAATCACCTGTCCACATTAAAAAAAATAACATGCCAACTAATCTCTCTTGCAGGTTTGAAGTTAGAGAAGCAAATACACATTTTTGCGTCCCTCCTCTTTCGAAAAATGCGAGAAATATCCACTACTGTTTTTTTCCAAGTTTAGTGTGCATACATTTTTAAGAGTTGACAGTGTGTTTCTAACAGTAATACACCGTTTCATTGTACTAATAGTTTGTGCCTGCAGAATTTCGCCACCATTTTGTCTTTGAATTCCTACATCACTTTATAGATAGTTCCTGCTGCTAAACTTGAATAAAGGTCCTTTCATATCCCAGGCCTGTATTGTAAGCTATGCAGCTCCTGCTGCTGTTAAGGAGAGTTGAGTGACTAGGTCTCTGAACACCAACGAGCATCTGCATTTGAAACTGGGTCAGGAATGAGTGAGCACCACATACCTAGGTATGTCATTACAGTTTAATGTCCTCACATTCATTTTCGATTAAGCAGCCGACACATTATGCTGTTGGAACCAGGGGTTTCCTTCTCTGCTTCTTTAGACTGCCTCTGGCTGTACACAGAATGCATTAAATATAGATGGTGAACATTTTGTTTCTATATAGGTCACTGAAATTATATCGCTGCCAGTCGCATTTCCTAATTAATTTGACAAATGGTAGTAAGTAAAAAATACGCCATTTTATATTTAAATGAAACATAATAAAATGACACAGCGAGATCGGAATTCAAAATGTATGTTTTTTCCCGTAATTAAAGTCCCTAAGTACAAAGAAAACAGCAAGCCATGTTACATCGACTTTTTGGGAAAACGATGCTGCGCAAATTCAGATTACACGAGTTCAGTGGTTAATTCACACGAAAGTGAAAACAAAATCTAAATTTGCTGGGCCATTCACTCCTGCATCTCCGAAGATACAGAAAAGGAAATGTGTAAATTAGCGTTTTTTTTGTTCGTTAAAAATACAGTTGGTGAGGAAGGTAGTAGTGTCGAATGGCCACACTGATGCTTGTAAATCGTGTCTGCAGTGGTGACGTTATATATGTTTTTTGAATAAATCATATGAGGCATTCGTACAACTGCTGAGTAAGGCAATTATCCCTATTTCATTATAAGAAAATATCAGGTAAAAAAATAAGCTGCTATTACGGACCTATGTTTGATGATGTCACTTGTCAATCAGTGTTCATAACATACTGGGCTCAGTTGGTGCTCCTAGTGCACACTAATTCAGTGCAAACTATTATTGAAACTTGATGGAGGGATGCAGGTTTATTTTTTCTTACCATACCTAGCCATTTCCGGTGGAATTTCATCTTTTTTAATTTCAAATAATTTTTATTGAATTTCAAGAAATGAAAAAATAACTAATAGCAATACAATAATGAAAACACGAGCGAAAATGAGAAGTACTGACAAATCACAATAATAATAATAATAATAATAATGATATTAATAATAAGTGCAAATCTTGAAGAGTACAAAATAGAAAAACTACAAGTTACTCAAGTTCCTAGCCATGGTAGTCATAGTGAACCTGCAGTGGACTGAATCTGCCCACTTTATTTCCTTACCGGTGAGAGAGCGCAATTTGAATAAAACATATATGCGAGCCATACTTACAAGCATATTGCATAAACATAGGAGTTGTAACGTGAAGTTGACACTTATAGCATAAAGTTAACCGATGTAATCAAAGTAATATAGGAAATGTAACTGTATTCACTTTAGAACATGCATTAGATTTAGAAGGCCCATATACGTAGTGGGCTAATGTAGAAATGTGTAGAAATGCTTACGAAATGTAGAACGTACAAAGTAGAATTCATGTACGTGTGTAACTTTAAATGGAGAAACCGCGTGAAATGTAACATGGAGAAATGTGCAGAGAACATACACGGCGATGTAACAAATGAGAATATGAAGTTATACTCTATGTAATTTATATTCTATGTACAATATATTCACTTATATGTAAAGGATTTGCTAAATACGAATATATATATAAATGTGTGTTAAAGGTTATACTGTGTAGAAGGCTTCTTGTAAGAAATGTTAGAAGGGTTTAGGTCATTTGTGGTTTTAACCTGACTGACCAAGGGTTCGCAGGAGTGTAGTCCGCTGTTTGTAATTTAGTGGGCTCACAGGAGTCGTGAATAGCCTTGATGTGAACGTGCGAGCCAAGGAGTCTAGTGCTTGCTAGATTTAAGGTGACAACGCTGGACAAAGTTTATGGCCTAAACGTGATAAGAAGCGCTTGGAATTTGAGAGTTGTTTTGAGAAGTCCATTCACAGGACCAAGAAAGGTTATATACATAACTATAAAGATTAGGGTTCTGCTGAGGTAATTGACTTATGTTCTGAAAGTGTCAATTGTAATATTGAATGAAGTCAACAGCAAGAAGACGAAGATGACATCTGAGGAGAAAGGTCAACTTAACGGACGGCGAAAGAGACGAAGCAAGGAAAAGCTAGAAGATGACCTCACGGGGAAAGTCCGTGGTGGGCGTCGAAGGGGCATTCCACCCACACTGTGATTGTGTATTTTAGGGACAGCACCCCGGGGAGAAGATAGCGATTAGCAGGAACAGCGAAGCGAATTGCTCAGAGGGAGAACAGAGCGAAGGGCGAAGGGTAGATGACTTGAGCAGATGCGCTGAGAGAGATCAGAGCGCAAGAGAGCAGTAGGCCGAGGACCCTTAGTGAGCGGATGGGTAGGCAGAGAGGGTACTGCTTCTTAAACTTAAGTTACCTTTAGAGGCTAAGAGAGTTTGAACTTCTTTGGGAGTCAAACTGCTGATACCTTTTTAGGTTAGGAACTTGCGAAGTAGGGATGTCATTTTCTTTGATTCTTGAATTGATTTTGTATTCTTTTGTATACTTTATGAGATTTATCATGAGAGGATTGTATTCGCATTTAAATTTGACTTTTATATAAAACTTTCAAACTTCATCAGTTGTAAGTGGTTCTTCAGAGTGGCGTCAGTTTATGGGGTTTATCTAACCTATGCGGGGTTTGTCTTTTACTTAATGACAGATAAAAAGCGATCCAAAATTTTCGAATGAGATAAGTTATTAAATTGATCATAAATTGATATCAAAATCTCATTCCCTGCACCGGCGTATCTCCTGTCTGTGCAAAGCAGCCCGACTTGCATCCCCGGACCTATGTGTGCTTCCCTCTCTCCCCCCGCCGCTGCAGACCAACAGCAGCTGACGAGTGAGGGAGAGCGAGAGGGCGCTTGACTACAACCCCCAGCTGCCCTTGCACCTGGACCGGAAGGGAGGAGGTCATCCAGCGCACCAGGCGGCGTTTAAAATCAAGGCTCCACATCGGTGTAGCGAGGGACTGAATCTGCCCACTTTATTTCCTTACCGGCGTAACTCCTGTCTGTGCAAAGCAGCCCGACTTGCAGCCCCGGACCTGTGTGTGCTTCCCGCTCTCCCCCCGCCGCTGCAGACCAACAGCAGCTGACGAGTGAGGGAGAGCGAGAGGGCGCTTGACTACAACCCCCAGCTGCCCTTGCACCGGGACCGGAAGGGAGGAGGTCATCCAGCGCGCCAGGCGGCGTTTAAAATCAAGGCTCCACACCCGCGTCGCGGGAGCGCGCGGGAGCACGCGGGCTAAGCCCGGGCAAAGGGCGGGCCCTCTACGGCCCTCAGAGGCCAGAAGAGGCTGGGCTGGGGCACCCGCCTGAAACCTTCGTACTGCTACACACAAGGTATTACTGGAACTAGTCCGCCAAAACGGTTATTGAAGCTGTCTATGTTGTGCTTGATAGGTGACCAAGTATGAGGAAGCTACCTAAAAGCACCAGGATGCCCACCTTAAGATCGAGTACCAAACAAAAAGCGGACATCCCACAACCAGTACCTACACTCACAGCCATCGACAAAATGCTACAGCAGACAATAGGGGTCGTAACTAACGCGATAGCAAACACGGAGAGAAGGATGTCTCTACCACCAATGACAACTACCCAGAACACACAGAACGCGGCTACTGATTTCTCAGTAGTTACTTTAGACGCTACAGACGACCCAGATATCAGCCTTGGTGTCACTTCTTCCTTTGCTGATCTCCCGTGCGCTCAGGCTTCTACTGAGAACATGAAGGAGTCAATGTATACCCACACTAATTTAAGTTCCATATGTGACACAAAAAAGGCGAAATCAAATAACATGGAGGAAAAAAGGCCCAGAGAATGTTCAAAACAGAGCAAGAAAAAAGGTCAAAGCAAAATTACAAATCTTAATTTAGTGGCACCCATTACTACCTCCACCCCAGGAATACCTTGCTGGGTCGCTAATATGGTGGCCGACCTGAAAGCTGATCTAGAAGACACAATTACTGCCCTGATTAAACCCCTTATGTCTAAATTGACAGACTAACTTCTTTAATAAATAATAAGGGGGCCGGCCCAATTAGACAACTGGTACAGGATAACGCTTCATCAAAAGTGGGACATGATGGGGGAACGCCCAACAAAACAATAAAAGATAAGGCAGCGCCAATAAATGATTCGGCTCCAAACAAACTAAAGAAAGCAAAACAAATGAATACCCCAGCAGCACAAATAGCTCCAACATCCTCAAACCCTTGCAGCTCTAATGAGACAACACAGGGCCAAACAAAACAAGGTAAAGGAACTGCTCAAGTCTCAAATGAAAAAATAGATCAAACCCCAAAAGTCAACTCTACGGCAAACCCCCCTTGCTAACGAATGCACCCAAAAATCAAACAAGATCAACCCGATTTAGGACAATCAATCTTCCACCTGAAGCTCTGCCCTTCGTGGTCGAATTGACAGGAGTTCCACCACTAAAAGAGGGAAAAAGGGAAACACATTCGGAACTAAAGAATAAATGTGTGCAGTGGCTGCAGATAAATAGACCCCTCCCCCCAATTATCTGTGGTGAAATCCTTACAGTAAGAAGGGGGGAGTGGATCGGGAGAGCAATAAAAACAATAGCAGGGGATATAATAACAGTCAATTTCAGAGACATTGCAGCAGTGCATTATATATGCAATGCACCCCCTAGTAGATCTCACACACAAATTCACCCCCTACATTTATCATATTTCTATCCATACACACCCCTAAGACCGGTGCAGACAAACAGAATTCCCATGAATAGGGTTCAACAGATGGAACCTCAGTATAGACCAGCCCAATGGCAAATGCCTTATCAAGCCACCTCAGCTTATGACCCTTTCCTAACTCAACATGTGCACTGGAATAGGTTCAGTGCTCTTGAAGAGGTTGACTGACTTGCACTGGAGAAACCTAGCGCTCCAGACACCCTTATAAGATCAGAAGAGGAAGGGGTCACTGTAACAGGAACTGGAATACTGAGTACTATAGGATATAGTGACAATAGGGGGGTCAGTAAAAAGAATTTGAAAACCAAAATAGGGGGAAAGACAATAAGAGAACAACTAGTTCAAAATATGACCAGAGATCGAAGTAGACAGGATAGTGATATCATGATAGAACTCCGCATTAACATTATATTTATAGATGAAGACCGGGAAGAGCATTTACCAAGGGGTTTAACAAAACTTCCCATGGGGGACAACCATGAAAATCTTCGAATCATATCCTGGAATATTGCAGGATTAGCAGCTAAATTTGAATCCCAGGAATGGCAGAACTATATTAATAATTTCCAAATCATATGCCTGCAAGAAACATGGGTGATCGACACAAACCTGTATAGTTTAGAGGGGTACAAATGTTTTTCCGTCCCGGCCATAAAGTCATCATCGGGGAGAGCGATTGGGGGACTAATAATGTATGTTGACCTTCACATGCAGGGAACCTGGTTTAATTATAACTGGGACTCACGTAACATACAAGCTGTAGGGTATCGTTTCAAAAAATTAAATCTCCTTTTAATTAATTGGTATAATGCTGTAGGCACGATGGGAAAGGGGACCGTCGTTAAAGAACTGGACCCCTGCCTAGAAAGGCTGGATTCTTTAAATAAGACACCAAACCCCCTAGTATAATACTTATGGGGGATTTTAATTGTCATCTCTGTGATAACCTAAAACCATTTAACAGAGATTGGGCAAGATGCACTGTAGCAAAAGGCCCACATTTTGCACACACAACTGAGGGATGGGACCTAGAGAAACTAACAAAAGACACAACTTGGTCCATACTATGGACCTCGCTGAGTTATGTGAAAATGGAGACCTCAACCCAACATTTAGAGGCAGAGGCTGTCAGTCGTATATTGACTTTATCCTAGTCTCGCCCCTCATAAATAGAAGCATTAGTAGTATGGCCAGAGACATAAGCATCTTTAGCGATCACAATCCTCTGACACTTGTTATAAAGGGTTTTGATTTTAAATTTTTTTCACGTAGAACAGATATTATGGAAACTGCAGTGGATCAGGGAAGGAGGATTAGGTGGGCTAAGATTGATGGAGACAAATTCTATAGAAGATTATTAACAGAGGGACAAAACGCTATAAATACATGTCTTGATCCTCATGTGGCAGGAGCATTAGTGGTCAGCGCATTTGAAGAAATTGCACGTCATGTGGATAACCTACTAAAGACCTCTAAAGCTAGTAAAGTACCCCCCACCCTGCGTTGGTTCGACTCTGTTTGCACTAAGGCGCACAAAAAACTTAAACTTAGCCTCCACTCTAAACCCAGGGACAATCTTAAAATAGCACAGTACAGAATTGAATATAAAAAAGCACTGAAATATCGAAAAAAGAGCTTACAAACTCAAGCTTGGGAGGATTTAAGGGAGGTGGCAGAAAGGAGAGACATCGCGGGATTCTGGAAAGTTATTCATACTCCATGCTTCCAGGACCCAGGAGCACCTAAAATAATGAACACTTTCTTACCTGAACAATGGCAGAACCACTTCCAGAGCCTCTATAATCATACAGGACAATTAATCCAGGGTGAAGGACCAAGGTTAAGCCCAAACACAAAACCGGACTTTTGCCTGGAAGAAGTGGAACTGGCAATAGTAGGACTCAGTAAGAATAAAGCACCTGGCCCTGACGGTATACCCCGACCTCTACCTGAGCAACATAGATCTTTGGGCCCCACTGCTCACGAGGGTTCTGAACGAGGCAGTGGTGGCAGGACTGCCTCGCTCTTGGTCAACAGCAACCATAGTCCCGATCTATAAAAAAGGGAATCGCGATGACCCCCTATGTTATCGCCCTGTATCCCTTATAGACGTGACAGCTAAAGTACTGGGCCGTGTTATTTTACATCGTTTGCAGGAATGGGTGGAGGAGAACAAGGTTCTGACAGATTTCCAATATGGCTTTAGGTAGGGTAGATCCACCACCGATCAGTGTTTGAACCTGTACCTCCTGACAGCTAAATATACCAACGCTAGCAGTGGGGCTATATATATGGGGCTTCATGGACCTCTCCGCGGCCTTTGAGCTTGTAAACAGAGAAAAACGTTGGTCCTTATTGTTGAATCTGGGGGTGGATCAACCTCTTGTAGACATCCTAGAAACCCTACATTCGAAAACCTCTGCAACTGTGAGATACAACCAAGAGGGAAGTAGGACTGAGCCCTTCTTATGCACCAGTGGAGTGAGGCAGGGTTGCATTTTAGCGCCCTTCCTGTTTTCTATATATATTAACCTCCTGGACAAAGAACTACTCAAATTACATGTGGATTCACCCCAAATTGGCCATCGAGCAGTGCCAGTACTACTCTATGCCGATGACGCGGTATTGTTAGCCAGAACTCCATTGGGGTTACAGAAGTTGATTGACGGCTTTGTCGATTTTATGGCCAAACTTGACTTATCGACAAATTTAGAAAAATCTTACATCATGTCAACAGGAGCAAAAGAAAAAGGGAAATTTATTTATAAAATTGGGTCACACAAGATTGGCCAGGTTAAGATCTTCTCATATCTTGGTGTACTGTTTGACGATCAATTGAACTTCAACCCCTTGGTGGACAAACATGCAACGAAGCTGGTGGCGTCATCAGGGGCCATTATGGGGTACGGGAGAAGACTGGGTAGATGGTCCCCAGAGCAAATTTTAAATCTGTATAGATCGATATGCTGTGATAAGGTTACTTACGGAGCAGAAGTATGGGGCTTTATAGACAAAAAATTGCAACAGATCCAGGTGGAAGAAAATAAATTCTTCAGAAGAATCTTGAAAGTACCGCAGAGCACCCCGGCCTTCATTATTCACGAGGAAGTTGGGGAGCCCTATATTGAAGACCAGATTAAAATCAAACCTCTCCTTGCTTGGATTAAAATCTGGACTAATCCAGAAGCGGCCCTCACAAGACAAATTATAAAAGACTTTCTGAAACGTGACAGAGGGGGTCACATACCCTGGCTGAAGTACATAAAGGATTCTATGGAGGCAATTGACTGTAAAACTTTCTTCACATACCCAGAAGCCTTAACTGGCCAGAACAAAACAACGGTTAAAAAACTTTTTTCAGAATGGTCACTTACAACTAGGGTTGAGATGGAAAGATGTAAGCCCACTGTTTCATCTTATTGCCACTTAACAGTGAAGCAAGGAATGGAACCATACTTGAGGGTTATGCATAATGCCCAGGACCGATTTTATATGACCAGATTTAGACTAAATATGCTCCATCATTTATTTGCGGTCCCCTCTGGGTTTACTCTCACAGTGGAGGCGAAGGGTACCTGCGGCTGCGACGCTAGATCTCCGCAGGATACCCTTCACTTTGTTTTGTTATGCCCCTTTTATTCCGTCCCAAGACGTAAGTTTTTAGTAGGGATCCTGAAAGAAACGAAACTTAGACAAGCAAAAATGGCCTTGAGGTTTCTTCAGGAAGCCGCAGATGCTCACACGCTGTTTTGCACTATAAATTTTATCCGAGTTGCATTGCGGCTAAGGAACACCAGAGAATTAACTGACTCTAATGCTATTTAAATATGTAAAGTAATTTCCTCTTTCCCCTTCGTTCATGAAATGCATTTTTAGCCCATTTTTTAACTTCTACTTTTTTAAACTTGTATTTAAAATGTGTGTATATTGTGTATGTACTTTTATGGTGTCTTTTTAAGTGTCGAATAAAGATTTATAATGAATAATGAATGAATGAACCTGCAGTGACGTACAGGTGGCCAAAAAAGCACAGTTCCCCCACGAGAGTTAAAAAAAAAACAATATATAGTACAGGTGTTTCAAGCAGGTACATTTTCACAGTTGTGGAGGCAGGAAATACAATATAGTACATGAGTATCATTGCAAATGTAGCATACAATACGCATTACAGTCTTGGGACTTAGGTCGATTTTCATGGGGGATCATATCAGAAAGATGAGGCATCAAGGGACTTCCACAGTTTCCTGTGGGAATTACGCCAGGGAAAGGTATGAAGTGCAACATTATCTGCTCCTCTAAGGAAAGATATCCTTTCTTGGCACATTCTAAAAGAAACTTCTTTGGTGTTTTTCCAAATACAATTTTACAGGCTAAAGTGAGCAGGAGAT
This sequence comes from Lissotriton vulgaris, assembly GCF_964263255.1. NCBI lineage: Eukaryota > Metazoa > Chordata > Amphibia > Caudata > Salamandridae > Lissotriton > Lissotriton vulgaris. The sequence goes on from NC_141696.1 coordinate 784,976,904, forward strand.
CTAGCAAGTATCGGTCATTCACATCTTCGATCTTAGAGTCCAAAACACCTAATATAATATCAGAAAAATCCCTTGGAGGAACTATGTTGAAGGTATTGCTTATACACTCGTAAACATTATCCCGGTATGTTTTTAAGGTAGGGCAATAGAAGAGCATGTGGGCAAGGTTACCAATGAGAGATTTACAGTTCCAACATGTCGGGCACTCTCTGGGATTAAGTTAAAGATTTTCTCGGGTGTCCAGTATGTCCTATTTATTAGCATAAGTTTGGTTTGCGACAATATTGGATATATTTTATTCGAAAATGGGGTGATATGTATTTTCTCCCAATCATATGGGATATTGCTGTAGTTGGGTTCAGATCCCCATTTTACTTCACATTTCATGTGGGATTTACGAGGCTTAGGGGAAAGAAGTTTATATATTTTAAAGACAGTGACTCCTGACTTTAGTAGCTGTGACATCTTTGAGACTATCAACGGGTCGGAGGGTTTAATGGGGAGCATCGAGAGGAGAGATTTTAGCTTTAGAAATATATAAAAATCCATCGGTTTTAGTCCGTGGTGATCGTGGAGGATGGAAAAAGGTAATGGGAGGGTCCATATAAAAAGGTATTTAACTAGGTTTATGCCATTTTTAGACCAATGTTTCCAATGGAGTGTCTCTCCATCAATCTTCAGGCTCAGGTTGCGCCAGAGAGAGTACAAATTGAACTTATTGATTTTTAGTGTGGAGAAGTGTTCCAGCCATAATAGGGCTCTCTTAGTATTAAGCAACATGTATTTTGAGTGGGGGAGATAGGATATATCCATGGTGAGGAGAGCAGGTAGAGGCATATCTTTAATGATTGACCTTTCTATATCTATCCAGACTGTGGTGTCGTCAGTCTGAAGGATTAGCCAGTTGGAACCTTGTTTGCAAAAATACGCTGTTTGATATGTCCTAAAGTTGGAAGGCTCAGACCACCTTTCTCTTTCAGTAGTTGGAGTTTTTTCATTGATATTCTGGATTTCTTGCCTTGCCAAAGGAACGTGTTGAAAAGTTTATTGATTCTATTCAGGAAGTCATTTGAAAACGTCATTGGTAGCATGCAAGCAAGATAGTTAACAAGAGGAGTAATCAACATTTTAAAAGTGTCAGCTCTTCCCCACCTAGATAAAAATTTCGGTGACCAACCATCTAGCAATGAAGAGATTTTCTTGTGGAGGACATTCTCCTTGGTTTGGAGGGTGGTGATCAGATCTCCTGTGAAGTCCAGACCCAGGTACTTGAAGCACTTAGATTGCAACAGGATACCTGAGTCACCAATAATTTATTTACCACCAAGGTTGTTCAGGAGTTTTACCTCAGTCTTGTCTTTATTTAATTTATACCCGGATACTGCAGCCAAGTCTTCTACTGAGGAGATGAGAGCAGGGATAGCAGCTTCGGCATTTTCGGAGACAACATACGTTGTCGGCATAAGCAGGTTTTTTGACTGTACAGTGACTGAAACGTATCCCTGAGATCTGGTTATTATTTCTAAAGTGATATAGGAAGGGTTCAATTGCAAGTAGAAATAGGGAGCGGGAAAGTTGGCAGCCGTCAATCAATAAATTAATCAGTGGATTTGTAGAGTGCACTACTTACCCGCGAGGGTCTCAAGGTGCTGGAGGGGGGGGGGGGGGGGAGCAGCTGCTAGTAGTCGAAGAGCCAGGTTTTGAGTAGTCTCCTGAAGGTCTGCGGGCCTTCAGTTTGTCGTAGGAAGAGAGGGTGGGTGTTCCAGGTCTTGGTGGCGCAGTGGGAGAAGTACCTGCCCCCGGAAGTGGTTCTGTGGATGCGTGGGACTGGGGCCAGAGACAGGTCGGCGGAGCGGAGTTTCCTGTTGGGTACGTAGAATGAGAGTCGGCTGTTGATGTACGCTGGGCCGGTGTTGCGGAGTGCTTTGTGTGCGTGGGTCAGGAGTTTTAAGGGGATTCTTCTGTCGACTGGGAGCCAGTGCAGACTTCTCAGGTGGGGGGTGATGTAGTCTCGGTGCGGGACGTCGAGGATGAGGCGTGCAGAGGTGTTCTGGATTCTTTGAAGTCTGTTGATGAGCTTGGACGGGGCTCCAGCGTAGAGGGCGTTTCCTAGTTGAGTCTGCTGCTGACAAGGGTGTGGGTGACCGTTTTCCGTGCGTCTGTCGGGCTCCATCTGTAGATCTTGCGGACCATGCAGAGGGTGTAGAAGCAGGTGGAAGAGACTGCGTTGACTTGGTTGGTCATGCTGAGGTTTGAGTCGAGGATGAATCCTAGGTTGCGTGCATGGTCGGTTGGTGCCGGGGGGGAGCCCAGTGATGCGGGCCACCAGGAGTTGTCCCAGGCTGAGGGGTTGGGCCCGAGGATGAGGATCTCCGCCTTGTCCATGTTCAGTTTGAGCCGGCTTTCTTCCATCCAGTCTGCAACGGCCTTCATACCACGGTGGAGGTTGGATTTGGCGGTGAGGGGGTCCTTGGTGAGGGAGAGGGTCATCTGGGTGTCATCGGTGTAGGAGATTATGTTGAGGTCGTGTTGACTGGCGATGCGTGCAAGAGGTGCCATGTAGATGTTGAATAGGGTCGGGCTGAGGGAGGATCCTTGCTGGACGCCGCAGACTGTCTTTGTGATCCCGGAGTGGAACGGGGGGAGGCGGACTCTTTGGGTTCTATAGGAGAGGAGTAGGTGGTCCAGTCCAGGGCCTTGTCTCTGATTCCGGCATTGTAGAGGCGCGTGCGCAGTGTGTGGTGGCAGACGGTGTCGAAGGCGGCGGAGAGGTCCAGGAGGATGGGGGCTGCAGTCTCACCGAGTAGGGTTCTGATGTCGTCTGTGGGGGCGATGAGGGTGGTCTCGGTGCTGTGGTTCTTGCGGAAGCCTGACTGGGAGGGGTCAAAGATGCTGTTGTTTTCCAGGTAGCGGGTGTGTTGGGTGTTGACGATCTTCTCGATGACCTTAGCTGGGAACGGAAGCAGAGAGATGGGCCGGAAGTTTTTGCGGTCGCTCGGGTCCGACTTGGGTATTTTCAGTAGGGCATTGATCTTGGCGTGCTTCCAGCTCTCAGGGAAGGTCGCGGTCTCGAAGGAGAGGCTGATGATGTTAAACAGGTGGGGTGCAATGGAGCTGTCGGCATTGTTGACGATGTTGTGGGGAAGAGGGTCGGATGGGGCACCTGAGTGGATGATGCTCATGATCTTGATAGTGTCCTCGGTGTTCACATTGGTCCATGTGGTGAGGAGGTCCTGATCGGCTGGGTTCTATGGGTCCGGTGTGGTGGGGTCAGCAGGGATTATCCAAGGGTTGAAGCTGTCGTGTATGTGGGTGATCTTGCGGTGGAAGAAGGCAGAGAGGGCATTGCACAGGACTTGTGAAGGCAGGATGTTGTTGGTGCAGGAGCTGGGGTTTGAGAGTTCCTTCACGATGTTGAAGAGCTCCTTGCTGTTGTGTGCGTTGTTGTCAAGACGGTCTTTGAAGGAGGCCTTCTTGGTGGTCCTGATGAGGTGGTGATGGTTGCAGATGGCATCTTTGTGGGCTGCGTGGCTGTCGGGCGTCTTCTCGGTGTGCCAGGTATTTTCCAGTCTCCTACAGGTGCGCTTGGAGGCTAGGAGTTCCGGGGTGAACCAGCTGGCTCTCTGGCTGGTGTGTCTGTAGCTGTGCTGTCTCAATGGGGCTAAGGTGTTGGCGCAGTCTTCCTTCAAGAGACTGAGGGTGCGGGCTCCCTCCTCGGGGTCAGTGGGGTTGGTCAGTGGGTTGAGTGCGAGGTGTGTTTGTAGTAGTTCCTTGGTGTCTTTGCCCCAGCGACGTCGGGGGATCTGTGGGATGCCGTGATGTGTGACAGGTTTTTGGACGGTGAAATGGATGCAGTGGTGGTCGGTCCAGGTGAGTTCGGAAGCGTGGCTGAAGGCAACGTGGGGGCTGGAGGAGAAGATGGCATCAAGCGTGTGGCCGGCGATATGGGTCGGTGTCGTGACGATCTGCTTCAGTCCGAGGGTGGCGAGGTTGTCAATCAGGGTCAAGGAGTTGCTGTTGTTGTTGTTTTCCAGGTGGTAGTTCAGTTCGCCAAGGAGGATGTCGTCGGTGGAGGTCAGCGCATGCGTGCTGATGAAGTTGGTGATGGAGTTGCAGAATTGGGGACGGGGTCCGGGTGGTCTGTAGACAAGGGTGCCTCTCAGGGTGGTCTTGGGGTCCATGTGGATCTGGAAGCGCATGTGTTTGGCGGTGCTGAGTGTGTTGACGGTGTTTGTGGAGACCTTGATGGTGTTCTTGTGGATGATGGCGATTCCTCCTCCAACTCCGTTGGTGCGGTCTCTGCGGGTGATCTTGTATTCGTCGGGGATGGCCACTGCTATGTCTGGGGAGGAGGCTTCGTTCATCCAGGTCTCGGTCAGGAAGGCGATGTCTGGTGTGGTGGTGTTGAGTAGGTCCCAGAGCTCGACGGTGTGTTTGCGTGCGGAGGGGTGTTGAGCAGGATACATCGGAGCTGTTTGGGTTCCGTCGTGGCGGGTATCTCGGCGTCTTTGGTGAAGGAGAAGCTGCAGTTCTGGCAGGTGAAGGGGCCGTGGGTGCATTTGGGGGAGGCTTGTGGCAGCTGAGGGGCCGTCCGTGGTTGAGTGCGATGAGTGTGTTGGCATCGTACCGGATGCAGGCTTCATGGATGGTGTGAGGTCCAGGGGTTCTGGTGCTGGGCGCGGTCCACACGTGGACAGGCGCAGACGGGCTTGCTTTAGGTGCGCACCAGCGGCAGCCATTTATGGGGAGGTGGGGAGGGAGGCTCAGCTAGGAGGTGGGAAGGGTAGCGAATGAGCGCCGGGGGGCAGGCCCCAGTGGAGGCAGCGGGAGAAAACGGAGAGGAGCGGGGCGCGAGGGGGGGGGGAGCGGGCACTGTCAGACAGCCAGGTGGGGTACAGAAGACAAAAGGGGCACGCAGCAAGGCGGGGTGCAAAAGGAAAAAGGGCACAATCGTACAACAGGGCAGGGGTACAGGAGAAAGGACGCAGAGTCACACAGCTGGGCAGTGGGGTAGGCAAAAACCTGGCAGAGCGGAAACAGCAACAAAGCAGGCCTCGGGGCAGCGCAGAAACGGCAACCAGGCGGAAGCAGCAGACAGCAAACCAGGCGGCAGAACGGCAGTGGAGCTGCAGCGGAGGGGAGCGACCTACCTGGGCAAGGTCAAGGGCAAGCCTTGTCTTGTTCTTTGTTCTAGTTTGAAGGAAGATGAGAGGCAGCCTCCCGCTTGTACCCTGGCCAAGGGATTAAAATATAGTGACATTACCATACATATAAAATTCTCACCCTAGTTAAATGTATCTAGCGTTGCTTTCATGTAGGCCCAATCTACTTTGTCGAAAGCCTTTTCGGCATCCAAAGTGATAGCAACTGTTGGTGGGTCAGTAAGTTTGGCTTTCTCCAGGACATGAACTAGGCTACGGGTATTGTCACTAGACTGTTTTGTAAAAAAACAAATTGTGAGGGATTGATAAGTTTGGGTAAAAATTGTTGAAGGCATTTGCCGAGGATCATTGCATACAGTTTGCCGTCTAAGTTAATTAGAGATATCGGCCTATAATTTTATGGGAGTGTTGAATCTTTCCCCTCTTTGGGGATTACTGCTATAATGGCTTCTGCTGGTGTTCCATTAATTTGACCACAGTTACTAAATTTGTGGAACAAGTGTAAAAGTGGGAGAGTTAGTATTGAGGAGAAGCATTTGTAAAACTTAGCAATTGAACCCATCAGGGCCTGGAGTCTTCTCAATTTTGAGGGACTTAATTGAGCTTCCAATTTCTGAGACAGTGATTGGGCTATTGATTTTGAGTTGTTCTTGATCAGAGAGGGCAGGAAGTATGCATTTGTTTAGATAACCTTGGGTTTTTTTGCTGTCCAAATCCTGGTTCTTGCTATACAGAGTGCTATAAAAATCCATAAAAATGTCTTCAATTTTGTCAGGATCAGAGTGAGCTAAAGCTTTTTGATCTACTAGGTTCTTAATCGTATTCTTCTGTAATTTAAACTTTAAGTATGAAGCTAAGCTCTTCTCTGCCTTGTTGTACTCACAAAGCTTGATGCTTTTTTGTTTACTTATCTCTAACCCTGCTGTGTCACTGAGTATTTTATTATACACGTATGTCTCTTTCACTATTTCATTAAGGACTGAGGTATCTCTTGATATTACATGTTTCCCCTCTAACATAGCAATCTATTTTTCTAGCTTTACAAGCTTGTTATTGGAGTTCCTATTCATGGCGGCTCTAATTTTAATGATCTCTCCTCTGATGGTTCTCTTCAAAGCCTCCCATCGTGTGAGGTTTGATGTGTTAACCATAAGGTAATTCTGTATCGCGCTTTCAATGATTTGTCTGTGGGACTTTTTTTGTAAAACTTCATTGTTGAACCTCCAGAGAGGTTGTTTTTTGAAAGGCTTCGGGTCAGATAGAGATAAGCTGCTGCATGAGTAGTCCGAGATCACTCTTGGCACAATAGAGGTTTTTTTGACTCTGGTTAGGGCATTACCGGAAATAAATAGGTAGTCAATGCCTGAGTAGGAGTTATGTGGGGACGAGTAGAAGGTATATTCCCTACCTGTGGGATTTTGTAACCTCCGAGTGTCTATCAGATCGAAATATGTGCAGAGATTAATAATGGCTTTGTGAGAGTTGTTGGTGTGAAAAGGGCAGCGTGAGTCACTGTCTAATGCCGGGACCATGGGTAGATTGAAATCGGCCACTAGTATGTGCAGAGCAGTAACTGGAATTGTGTCAATTTGTTTGCTTAAATCTTCCCAGAATTCCAAGTCGCCCTTGTTGGGGGTATAAATATTAGTAATGTAAAATTCTGTATTATCTTTTGACAACTTGGTTGTAATCCACCTCCCTTTAGTATCAGATGTTCTTGCCACCATGTTGACATTTGATTTCTTTGCTACTAGAGTTAGGACACCATTTTTCTTTCCTTTTGCTTCAGAACCAGCAACGTCGCTGAAAGACCTATTTCTGAGTGAGTTAAAATGTTTTGAGTCGATCTTTGTCTCCTGAAGTAGGAAGACATCACCCTTTTGTTTATGAAGGTAATCAAGTATCTTCCTCCATTTGACAGGGTGGTTTAAGCCCTTAACGTTCAGTGAGACTATCATGAGGTTTGTATGGACTAAGGCAACTGGGAAAATTTGCGACATCATAAGTGCATTATCAACATTGCAAGTGGACCCCTAGCTCTGTAGTAATATTTGTGCAGTTTACTCAATATGTGATGAGAGGTTATAGCCCCATATTGTGTATACAATGAAGTTAGGAGACATAGTTGCTTTAAATTGGTTAGCCATGTGTGCATGTAACCTATAAGAGGCATATCACTCAAAGGGGTACCTACTATATCTGCAAGGTTATCACTGTGAAACTGAACATAAGACCCGAGATGTCGGGTAAAGGACCTAGCCACTGGACAAGGATAGGGTTTCCAATCACTGAGATCCGGAAACACCAAACAGGAAAGAAAAATGTATTTCTTGAGTCCCCTCACTCACCAGCGTTTCCCCACAATTACATGCTTCATCATAGGGGCCATCTCATCTCTCTACGAGCTGAGGCATGCTGCGACTTGCGATATTTACGTAGGAGCACTTTTGTGGAAACTATGTGTAGTGCAGAAGTGATGTGCAGTGGGCTAAAGTGAGTTAAAAGTACCTTGCTAGTGGGTGAAATATTTTATTGTTGCTCCTAGCTTGGAATGTCTAAAAACCGGTTGAGATACAAGTAGACCTGGGTATCATGGGTTAGGAATCCTTAGTATACATCGACATGTTTCGAGCTTCCCCAAAGCTCTGTGTTTGCCTAATTAGCCAAAGTTAGGCAATCTAGACAATAAATGAATAAATAAATGCTGCAACTATAAAGCATGCATTAAACTGGTAGACAGTCAAAATATTGAGTTGTAAATGTCGATGTACCATATTATCGAGTCCAAAATATCGATGGTAAGAAATTTCGCAAACAAAAATATCGTCGTAGAAAATATCGATTTATGTGTGTGTCAAAAATATCGAAGACATGAATTTCGAAATCAGTAATATCGATGCTGAAAATATCGATTGTCAAAAATATCGATATGTAAAAGTGATGTTTTAAAGTATGTTAAGTAATGATCTAGTTAAATGTTGTTTATATATAAGGTAATTTTTACATATAATTTTATTATTTTTAGTTAGAAGTCTAGGAGCGGGATGTAGAGTTTATAGGGGATAAGGGTGGGTAGTGTATTAAAAAAGTATAGTGTAAAAATGGAATAATTAATTTCGCATTTGAAGTAAAATTTTAAATTTGCGAAATTTTATTCAAATTATTTAAAAAAGCGAAATTTTATATAAATTTATTGAGTATTGTTAAATTATTTGTTCTTTGCTTTTGTATATATATTATTAAATTGTGTAAATATATCTAAATATTTCATTTTTTACTAAATAATTGTATATTAATGTTAGGAGCGGGATGTAGAGTTTATAGGGGATAAGGGTGGGTAGTGTTTTAAAAAAGTATAGTGAAATTGTAAAATTTTAAATTTCGCATTTCCTTTAGATTTCAAATTTTAGATATTTTTACAAAAAATTTTGTAGTAGTCGAAATTTGATCGAAATTTAGGGAGTACATAAAACATTATGATACATTTTTGTGTATGTACAAAAAAGAATTATAAATATTAAAATATTACATTATATTTTTATAATATTTGTACAATAAATTTAGGAGCGGGATGTAGAGTTTATAGGGGATAAGGGTGGGTAGTGTTTTTAAAATATATAGGGTAATTATATAAATTAAAATTTCGCAATTTCATATAAATTTGCGAAATTTCTAAAATTTAATTTAATATTTCGAATAATGCGAAATGATATCGATTTTATTGGAATATAGTACTTATTTTTTAATTTTGCTGTTGTGTATGTACTAAAATAGATTTGTAATTATAATATTTTTATATATTTGCTAAAAATATTTGTCTAATTATTTTATGAGTGGGATGTATACTTTCAAGGGGATAAGGGTGGGTAGTGTATAAACAAAGTATACTCTAATCATAGAAGTAAAAATTTCGCCTTGTATTTAATTTTAGTTTCGATTCGAATTTTTATATAAATATTATTTAAATACGAAATTATGAACACTATTATGTTGTTGTTCTAAATTGAGGTATTTTGTGTATGTAGTAAAAAGAATCAAAAATATATAATGTAGTAGATATTAAATAAATAAATGTATCATATTTTTAGGAGTGGGATGTAGACTTTATAGTGGATCAGGATGGGTAGTTTTATCAAAGGTACATTTTGTGCGTTTAGGGTCTGTTTTTTGTGTTTGTGCGAAGGGGTATTTTAAGTGTTCAGGGTCAGCTTTTGGTTTGTGGGTGAAGGGATTTTGTAAGGTTTAAGGTTCCGTTTTTAGTTTGTGGGTAAAGGGGCATTTTTAGGTTTCAGGGTCAGTTTTTAGTTTGTGGGTGAAGGTGTTTTGTAAGGTTTCAGGGTCAGTTTTTAGTTAGTGGGTAAAGGAGTTTTGTAAGGTTTCAGGGTCAGTTTTTAGTTTGTGGGTAAAGGGGTATTTTTAGGTTTCAGGGTCAGTTTTTAGTTTGTGGGTGAAGGTGTTTTGTAAGGTTTCAGGGTCAGTTTTTAGTTTGTGGGTAAAGGAGTTTTGTAAGGTTTCAGGGTCAGTTTTTAGTTTGTGGGTAAAGGGGTATTTTTAGGTTTCAGGGTCAGTTTTTAGTTTGTGGGTGAAGGAGTTTTGTAATGTTTCAGTGTTAGTTTTTAGTTTGTGGGTGAAGGAGTTTTGTAAGGTTTCTGGGTCAGTTTTTAGTTTGTGGGTAAAGGTGTTTTGTAAGGTTTCAAGGTCAGTTTTTAGTTTGTGGGTAAAGGGGTTTTGTGAGGTTTCAGAGTCAGTTTTTAGTTTGTGGGTAAAGGGGTATTTTTAGGTTTCTGGGTCAGTTTTTAGTTTGTGGGTAAAGGGGTATTTTTAGGCTTCAGGGTCAGTTTTTGGTTTGTGTGTAAAGGGGTATTTTTAGATTTCTGGGTCAGTTTTTAGTTTGTGGGTGAAGGGTTTTGTAAGGTTTCAGGGTCAGTTTTTAGTTTGTGGGTAAAGGGGTATTTTTAGGTTTCTGGGTCAGTTTTTTGTTTGTGTGTAAAGGGGTATTTTTAGGTTTCAGGGTCAGTTTTTAGTTTGTGGGTGAAGGGTTTTGTAAGGTTTCAGGGCCAGTTTTTAGTTTGTGGGTAAAGGGTTTTTTTTAGGTTTCAGGGTCAGTTTTTAGTTTGGGGGTAAAGGTGTTTTGTAAGGTTTCAGGGTCAGTTTTTAGTTTGTGGGTAAAGGGGTTTTGTGAGGTTTCAGAGTCAGTTTTCAGTTTGTGGGTAAAGGGGTATTTTTAGGTTCAGGGTCAGTTTTTAGTTTGTGGGTAAAGGCTTTTTGTGAGGTTTCAGAGTCAGTTTTCAGTTTGTGGGTAAAGGGGTATTTTTAGGTTTCTGGGTCAGTTTTTAGTTTGTGGGTAAAGGAGTTTTGTGAGGTTTCAGAGTCAGTTTTCAGTTTGTGGGTGAAGGGGTATTTTTAGGTTTCTGGGTCAGTTTTTAGTTTGTTGGTGAAGGGGTTTTGTCAGGTTTCAGGGTCAGTTTTTAGTTTGTGGGTGAAGGGGTATTTTTAGGTTTCAGGGTCAGTTTTTAGTTATAGGGGTACAGGGAAAACATAAATTAAGATTCTATTTAAATTAAATTTATTATATTAAATTAAATTTAATGATATTACATTATTCATTTTTTAACATTTTATTTTTTATAGTAATTAATTATTATTTAATGTCCTGCAGTTACTTAAATTAATTGTTAATTGGAGTTGGAAGAGTAAATTTAATATGTTCTGTGTCCTGCACTTACTCTAATTAAATGGTGATTGCATTTCTAATTGTAAATTAATCACGGTTTTTGAGAAGCAATTACCTAAAGTAAATGGTTATTGGAGTCGGAATATTTAAAAATTTAATTATGTGTCTTTCAAATATTGATATTATATGTATATGGGTGTATGATTAATAATTGTTATAACTTCAGTGTATAGTATGTTATTTATTTACATGTGGTATATAGAAATAGATAGAACATTACAGTTATAATACATTTGCAAAAATACATAAAAATGATTTTGTCATAGGTAATACAAAATAATGACACCAGTTTTCTTTCCTGTAAATTTTTTTATTCAACACTTGAAATATACGAACATATATACATTTTATTAAGCTATCTTTGGTATACATATAAACAAAAATGGAGGACAATGTTCTTTTAATAATCACATTTTACAGTAATTTTCTTGACAAGTACTTTTAATTTGTAGAGAAAAAATGGTTAGTTCACATAATGCAATGTATGATATTATACATACATAATACTATTATTGTTTCTTAATCAAACATTAAACATGTGTAATGAAAAACATAAGTCACAAATTTTTAATACATATAGTGATATACTGATGATGATATTAACATATGAACACTTTTACATTTATAATATAATATAAATATCCTAATTAGAACATGTACATCATCATCAATGATTCTTTTAACATTACAATATTCTTATGTATGATTATTATTATTAATAAATACGTTTTAATAATAACAATTTTCACATATTAGTCATATTGTAAACAAATAAATCTGATAAACAAATACAATATTACACATTTAGTTATATAATAATTTTAATAAATATTACATTAAATATTTTTATATTTTCATACTTAATGTAATAAATATTAAAAGTATGTAATATATAATTAATATACAGCCAAAAACATTTTCTATTCACAATATACTATACAATTTTTTTAACATTACACATAATTTCGAGCCATATATATAACAATAATGGACATTTATAGTAGTACTTTTCACAGTTACATATAATTTGGATCGTTTATTTTGTAACCACTCTTTGTCTTTTTGCGTTGTTTTGGTAAAGGGAAAGTCGCGGTTGGAAGCAGGTTCACTTTTGAGTAGGTATGAATCTACTTTTATATTTTTAAAGTATTGTAAATTAAAATTAAAGGTTATATTTTGTTATTTTGGGGTTGGTAATTAAAGTATGACTATTTACATATAATGGAGTGGAATCAATACGTATTTTCGTTCACGACTTTTTGAGCCATTTAAAATAGTTGGAGTTAATGAGTATGTGGTATAATTTAATTAAATTAAAAATAAATAGGAATATTATGTTTATATATTCTGGGATACTCGTTAGTGTTATGTCGGTGGGATTGTTTAGCTGTTTTTTTTTTCTCGTATTTTGAAACAGCTATTTCCGTTTCCGATTATTTTTTTTTTTGGGAAAGGAAGTGTGTTTCAGTTGTTAGAACGGAGATGATTTACATTCTTCCTTTATATTTTGAGTTCTGTGAAATATTTTTCACACTTTAAGATAACAGTCGTTATTTTAAATGGCATTTAAATAGTCGTTTAATTTGGATGATGGATAGTTTTTGCAGAGTTAAAGAAAACATAAATAATGATTTGTTGGATTAAGTCTTTGATATTTACACATTGTATTGTCGGTAAAGGATTATCTTTATGATGTTCTATTTAAAGGTAAGTTATAAATTTATGTTATTTTATTTGGATGGAAGCAGTTTTTAAAAACAAATATTGTGATATAATAATATATTTATTTAGTGTTTTTAGAATAGTGTTAAAAAATAAATTAGACTAAATAAATATTTTTTTATTATATTAAAATATGTGTTTTTTTAGATTAAGGATATTGTTTGATCTCTATCAATTAATTTAGTTATAGCAATTAGTTCAATGTTTTGGCTATCATTTTTAAATATTCCAGTCCTCTTGTTGTAGGATATAGTTGGACTTGCTGTTGAAGATATAAATACATTTGAGCAGTTGTCTAGAGAGTTTTGGTTTCAGTTGTATGACTGATTGCTGCATACGTAGTTCCTGAAAGCTTTGCTCTTTTTGTATAGCTGTGACTAGCTTGTGTAATGTGGGTGTTGTACGTCCAGTAGAAGAGAGGAAGGCATTGTGCCAACCTTCAACAGCATTGTTCGTTTTTGCCTCTTGGTTGAGTGTTGGTAGATAGACATTCCACCAGGGAATTGCAAATTTTGGCTGGCGTCTGTGGCCTGACCTATGTAGTCTTCCTACCCAGTTGTCCTCAAAGTAATCTAAAAGTGGGGCGAGTCTTTGCTCATTTTGGGTGTAGAAAGGACTTTCAATTAACAAATTGTAATGTTCGGCCACATCAGTTACTGGTACATATGCCAGAGCAATGAGATGTTTGATTTGGCATGCAAAAGTTATATTTGTTGCATACTCAACACTAAGGGCAGATTTTTGTAAATGTCTCCAGAGACATTGATTGAAATGAAAATAACATCCTTGAATGGATGTGTGTGGGTAAGTTTTCAAAATAGAATTAATCATAGCTTGCTCGAAGTCTATGATGATTTTCATTGGGAAGTAGTCAGAACTTTGTTCCTTTATTTTTTGTAAGATTTCTGAGTAAGTTGTCGTTTGTTTGTTTGGTAATAAACAATATATGAAGGGGATACAGGTATTATGATATTGCCCATGAATTGTGTATAACTGGTAGAAAGGTTTTGGGCATATAGAAAAAGTACCATCCATCATCCAAGTAGTACTTTCAGTTAATTTTTTTATATTGTTATTAGTTGCAAACATGATTATTCTTTTGTCCTTGCTATGATTATCATAAAATATAAATGGCTCGTCATTATGAGTAATTACAAGCTCTGGCGGAATTATGACTTCTTCAAAAGTTTTAGGAGTTGGTATATTGGGTCTACTTGCTTTTTTTGTTCTTGCTATTGTTCTTTTAATGGTAGCAATAGATGGTAGCTGACCTCTTGCTTCTTTGGGAACTTTAGGTAGTAATTCTTTCAGAATTACGTTGGTAGGTAGTTCTGATCTGGTACTTAATTCCTTGATATTTTCAAGAGTGGATCTCACTTCTATTTCCGAGATGTTTGGTGGGTGATTATGTTCAGTGGTATTTATAACACTAGTTTCCCTTGTTGTAGCACGGCCATAGCATTTATTTGAGTAATATTGTGTACACTTCCAATTCACTTTAAGGTCTTTTTGTTTCTCCTGAGTATAAATGTAGCCCATATAGCATAACAAAAATTTGCCTTTCTGAGATGTAATAAATGTTGCATCATCAGTCATTCTTGACTTCTGGTATCTAGAAAAGTTAATGTACAAATATTAATACAATCTGAAATGTATAAAAGATTTTAAATAAAGCTAGTATTCTTCTAGTAATTTACTTACCACCAGTAATGTTCTATTTATCGAAAGTAGATGCTTGTTGAGTTAGATGCTGTTCTTCTATTGCCACGGTCTGTTGAGAAATAATTAAGTATGTTATAGGAAAAGTTACCATTTGTTTTTTGGTAACTTTTGTTTTACGTTATAACGTCTCTAAAAATAGTTTTGTTTATTTGAATTTAAAAAGAGAAATTTCCAAGATTATACTAACAGATGCATAAAAAGAGTCATTTTTATTTCTAGTACATTCTATAGAGTTTATAAAGACTAGTTATGTTTTATTTATGAACTTACCAAGAGAATTATAGTAGTAGCAGAATGTTTGTTGTTTGATGTGAATTATCTGTTTTCTGTACCTTTGAGTTCTGTTTAGAGAGAAAGTTGATGAAAATTACGAATGCGTTTATATGTGATATAAATAATACACATTTGTTATAAAGCATTGTTACTTAATTGCTAAAAAGAACCGGGGATGATACATGTATTATGAGTAAAAGCACAAAAAAACATATTTAAGAACAGGAAGATTATACTAACAGATGCATAAAAAGAGTCATTTTATTTCTAGTACATTCCATAGAGTTTATAAAGACTAGTTATGTTTTATTTATGAAATTACCAAGAGAATTATAGTAGTAGCAGAATGTTTGTTCTTTGATGTGAATTATCTCTTTTCTGTACCTTTGAGTTCTGTTTAGAGAGAAAGTTGATGAAAATTACTAATGCGTTTATATGTGATATAAATAATACACATTTGTTATAAAGCATTGTTACTTAATTGCTAAAAAGAACCGGGGATGATACATGTATTATGAGTAAAAGCACAAAAAAACATATTTAAGAACAGGAAGATTATACTAACAGATGCAAAAAAGAGTCATTTTATTTCTAGTACATTCCATAGAGTTTATAAAGACTAGTTATGTTTTATTTATGAACTTACCAAGAGAATTATAGTAGTAGCAGAATGTTTGTTCTTTGATGTGAATTATCTCTTTTCTGTACCTTTGAGTTCTGTTTAGAGAGAAACTTGATGAAAATTACTAATGCGTTTATATGTTATATAAATAATACACATTTGTTATAAAGCATTGTTACTTAATTGCTAAAAAGAACCGAGGATGACACATGTATTATGAGTAAAAGCACATTAAAACATATTTAAGAACAGGAAGAAAACATTTTTTACACAGCATTGTAATGTTTTTTCCTCAAAAAATTCTGGCTTCACACTATGTATTAAGATTTACAGGCTAAGAAACAAAGTATAGAGTTTTAAATTAGGCCAATAATTGGCAAATAACGTTAAGTAAATGTTAAACATATGTAGATACCTTTTTTAAATTTAAGTGTCCTGTATCTTGAAGTTGAAGTATAACTTGATTTGTTTGTAGAGTCTGTTTAAAGGTAAAGTAAATAAAGAAATAACAAAATAGGTTACAAATCTTGGTCTATAATTAATAGACAAAAAACATTAGAATTTATTAACAGAGCTATATGATTACTTACTTGTAGTTTCAGGACGAATTTTCTTGAAGAGAAGAATATAGATGGTGCTCCTAAAATTGGCAGTATGTGGTCACGAAGAATATTTCCTGCAACTTGTATGGCTGTTTGTGATTGGTTTATATAGTGTATGTGTAATTAAGTTAGCCATCTGATTGGTCAGATATGTAAAGACGAGTTACTATTGGTTAGTTTGAATTTTTTTAAGTTAAACATTTAAGATATATCTTCTTATATAGTTTATGTTGAGGAATTGAAATGATATATTTATGTTAAAAAAACCTCTTGTAATAAATAAAGGTTATGTAAAATGAGTACTAAGTATTAAATAAGTATGTTTACAAAGAGTTTATATACAAATTTCGTCAGTTTGCGAAAACACAATTTTGTCCACTAAATGTTACTTAATAATTTGAAAATACATTAGTGAAGTCATTAGAAATGTGTGTATTACTTAGAGAATAGATTTATTGGTGTTATATATAAAAAATGGAGTATAATTTAGCTATCGATATTTTGATATAGACGAAAATAGTGCTATCGAAATTTTTGTATTCGATATTATTGTAATGTGTTATATGTAGTATTGAGTGTCGATAATATGGTATTCGAAAATAATGCTAATGATATTTCTGTAGACGATATTTTTGTGCATCGATATAGTTTGCTCGATATTATTGTAGTTTTCATGTTAAGTATAGGGTGTCGATATTAGTGCTATCGATATTAGAGACTCGATGTTATAGTAGGTCGATTTTTTAGAAATCGATAATCTGTCAGTGATTCCATTAAACTATACATACGATCAAGACTTTTTCACGTAGTATCTGTGTGATAGAAAAAAAAAAACAAAGTTAGGGGAACAAAGGCTCCCCTCTCCGATTAGGTGGGTATACATCAGTATTCAATGTGCTTCCATACTCTATAATGCTCCTTTATGTTACATGCGTTAATCCAGTTCTGCACATAGTTTTTAGCTTGTGTAGGATAAAAAGGCATGCTGGAAAAACAGTGCTGCAAGTGAATAACCAAAAGTTAAAATGATATAAGAAACACAAACCTCCCGACTTTCAAGAAACACACACATAAAACAATTTTGCCGGTATTGCGGTCGTAATTACATACTTCTAAGGAAACAATAATATGCCTCATGGATTGTGGGGGGTCAAGGGATCTCTTAGTCCTAAATCTGAGGAATAAGGAAAAAACTGGGAGAAATTGCCTCGTTATTTCAAAATGTAGCCAAGTGATGTTTGGTCGGGTCTGAAGCGAGCTCTGCCAGAATGAGCTTGTGGAAAGAAAGAACTTACTTGGTATTAGAGTGCCTCGCAGGAAAATACGTAGTCATCTACCCATCAGACCGCATACTAGCGTGTCTGTGAACAAGGACCGACAAAATACTTCCTCTATCCGCCCAGTAACTGTCGTAAATGACTAGACCACGGGTGTTCCCAAAATGGCCGGCGCTTTTGGATCATAGTGTCTGCCATCTTAGGGGAATATACGGGTGGTCTCAGTGTATTCCCTTCGTAGATGTAGTACTCCTACCCGGAGTGAGAAAGGGTGGAGCGTCAAAAAGTATGATTTACTGCTCCTGATGGTAAAAAATTGGAAAATTGACTAAAGGCTCTAATAAACGAAGGCTGTAATTAA
Organism: Lissotriton vulgaris; assembly: GCF_964263255.1. Lineage (NCBI taxonomy): Eukaryota > Metazoa > Chordata > Amphibia > Caudata > Salamandridae > Lissotriton > Lissotriton vulgaris. The sequence continues at coordinate 784,994,379 of NC_141696.1, forward strand.
AAATGAAGTTTAGTTAGTTCACATGATCTAGATAAAAGGGTTAATCAGAATCTAGATAATTATTACTGCCTAATCCAAATCAGTAGGCAGTGATGTTGACCACAAACCGTAGTGAAGGGATCGCTCTGGGAGGTATTATTGGATATGGGGCCCTACCTCCTTCTGGTAGTCTGGTATTAAGAGGGGTCTTCCAGAACAAGGCATCAGTTTCATCAAATATAATGTTTGGGATCTTAGCAAAACTGAATACCAACATTCAGGCCCTGGTTGTCTGAACGTAATTTGAACACCCAGTGTTGTTCTTTTTCATGTAATTTTCTCTCTATGTTCTCACAGCACTTAATGCGCTCCAGTACTACCCACCTCATATCATTGTGGGGGTGTTGTTTTTCTAAGAAATGGGTGGTCATTCTTGTGGTTGCTCATTTACACCTTATGTTGTTACAGTGTTCCTAGTACTGACTTTTTTGGTTGTTATCCCACATAGTGGAGATTGCATGTGCAGGTGATCAAATACACAACACCTGCTGTGTTCCAGTTGGTAAAACTACGCAGTTCCCATGTCATGCTGTTGTAGAATTTCACTTTTTGAGTGTGGGTAGTTATGTGACAAACACTGCAGTTATTTCAAGGGTAGTGTCCTCGGGGAGTGGATGTAGCCTACGTAGAGCCCCTTCCATTTCCGATGTGCTAGTAGGACGTGTGTGTACCAGGTAGTTGTTTAGGTTTTTACCTTGCCATGGCAGAACATAGGTAGTGGTATTTTCAGGCCCCCACTATTTAGGGTACACCAGTGTTTTTTGCCTACCTTAGTCACCTTGTCTAATGCAATGTTGAATGTATTGATACAGATAGTTCTCTTGTTTTTTGTATCTGTCTCCTTTGGGTTGTGCTCTCCATGGTTGTTAGAGGCGCTCTTTTTTGCCTGTGACACCAGGTATTTGGGGTATTTTCACCACATTAATTTCTTTGTCAGGTCATTAGCTTGAATGTTATAGTCTTCTTTGTCAGTACAATTCCTTCTCAAGTGCAAGAATTGTCTGAACAGGAGGTTGTCCTTTAATTCTCTCGGGTGGAAGCTGTCATAGATAAGAAGACAGTTCCTTGCTGTTGGTTTGAAATGGGTTGTAGTTGCTAGAGTCCCATTCTGCTCAAAAATGTTAAGATGCAGAAAAACTAGGTGTGATCGACTTATTGTGAAAGTGAATTTGAGGTACGGTTCTTGTTGGTTCAGCCACTCCACAAAATTACTGGCTTCAGACTCACTCCCTTCCCAAATGAGTAGCACATCGTCTATGTACCTTTTCCATAGTTATTATTATTATTTAAAGTTTTTATAGAGCGCGTAGTCACCCAAGAGTATCCCAGCGCTATACCTCGTAATCCAGAGTGGAGGGAGAGCAGAAAAGTTAGGGGGGTTATGGGAAGAGAAGAGTTTTGAGGGATTTTCTAAAGCGAAGGAGGTTCCGCTCAGTTCTAAGTTTCAGAGGAAGCGCGTTCCATAACTTTGCTGTGTGAACCGAGAATCGGCGACCTCCTGAGCGGGCTTTCTTCACTCTGGGAATCACGATGAGGTTTCCGTGGTCCGAGCGGAGCGCTCTCGTAGGTCTGTAGGGGGTGATACAGTTCCTAAGAATTGGAGGGCCTTCGTTGTGTAGCACCTTGTGAGCCAGGCAGAGGGCTTTGAATGCCACTCTTTCCCTGATCGGCAGCCAGTGCAGTTTCTTCAAAGCAGGTTTCGCAGAAGTTCTGGCCGGGGTGTTTGTAAGCATCCGGGCAGCGGCGTTCTGGATTTTCTGCAAGGTCTGGAAGGTGGCTTCAGGGGCTCCCAGATATATGGCGTTACTGTAGTCCAATCTGGACACAATCAGGCCTTGGATCAGTAGTTTCCGGGAGTTGAAAGGAAGGAGGGGGAGCACTTTCCTACATGACCTTAGAAGGCCGAAGCAGACGCCAGCCGTCTTCTTTGCCTGCGTTCTAAAGGTGAGATCTTTTTCTAACCATATACCCAGCCTCTTGACTTCTGTCTTGGGGGCAGGAGGTTCACCAAGGCAGGCGGGCCAGATGTTCGGGGGTAGAGAGGGCTCCTTTTGTCCCAGGAGTAGAATCTCTGTTTTTGACCCATTAAGTTTCAGGGCTGAGTCATTCATCCATTGATGTATTTTGGAGAGACATCCGTGTAGGTTGGAGGGTTCTTGCTTGGGGTGAGATAGAGTTACCACCAGCTGAGTATCATCAGCATAGCTGATGATAGTAACTCCAAATGGGGTGACCACGTCCTCCAGTGGGGCCATGTACACGTTAAAAAGCGTGGGGCTTAATGACGAGCCCTGAGGCACGCCACAACAAAGGGGGATGGTAGGGGAGCGACATGTTTCATGTGTGGATTGCCATTGTTCAAAATGTTGTGTTTTTCAAGGTGGTGCACGTAGAGGCCTGCTACGCTCGGCGCGAAAGTGCTCCCCATCCTAGTACCATGCTTTTGGCGATATAGGGTTTCCTCAAACCTGAAGACGTTTTCTGTCAGTGCCAGTCTGCAGCATGCCAGGACCACATGTCTAGGGGTATGATAGATCCATTCATCTTCAAACAGTACCTCTTCCAGGATTTCCAGTGTTTCACTATGTGGCAGGCGTGTGTACAGGCTATTCACGTCCGAGCCTATTAGGATGCTAGACATGGGATTTAGTATGAGTACTTTGGGTGATGAGGCATAAAAATGCATCTGCAAACTTAAGGAGGGGCTCAAGAATTGAACCTATTCCTGACACTATCGATCTCCCAGGGGGGTTATCCAGTGATTTGTCAATTGTGGTGATAGTGTAGAAATAAGGGGTGGTTGTGTTGGTATTTTCCAAGAATCTTGCTTCTTTCTTACTTATCCAGTTGTTTGCCATGGATTCTTTAATGAGGTTGGAGATCTCAATGCGCAGTCGTTCCGTAGTGTCTTCCCTTATTATGGCGTAATTTCTTTCATCTGCTAGTAGTCATAGGCATTCTTCCAGATAAGCTGTGGTGTTGAGTAGCACGATGGTCCTACCTTCGTCAGCAGGTGTATTGCCTCTTGTCCCTTTTTGCTGATATTATGGAAGACTTTGATGGTCTTGGGGTTAATCTCTGTCACTTCCTTCATTACCGCTTTTTAAAAAGCGAGAAGTTCCACTGGGAGACTCGTAGCCGGTGGTGTAAAGTTGTATTTTTTCTGCAGTCCTGTGTCACTCCTTGTGTTAGTGGTCGGTGGTTTATCTTTTAAAGAAAACTTCAAGTTTCACTTTGCGGATGAACTCATTGAGCTCACAACAAAGTTTGAATCTGTCCATCGTGGGTGTCGGTACAAAACCTAGTCCTTTTTCCAGGACAGTTTGTTGGATAGGTGTTAGTGTGGCATCTGATAGATTTACCACTAGACTGGTGGGTTGCTCGTTGATGGGTTGTTCGGGGGGGGCATGCTCCGTGTATGGCTCCTCGATGACTTCAGGGGTTGTGCCCATTGGACTTGTTGTCCTCTTCTGCTTTTTCCTCTTTGGGAACACTTGCCCCATCCTAAAACAGACTGGTTCTGTTGTTCCTGTGGTTGTTCCAAATGATGGTATGCTTTTTGGGGGTAGGGTTGTTGGTGGAAAGGTAGTGGACCATAGAAGAATGGTGGTGGTGCTCAGTATGCTGAGGGTCCTGGATATGGGGACCAGCCGAAGTTTTGTCTTCTCTGATTTCTCATGCACCCTCCACAAGGTCTTCTATTCCTTTGGTATTGTTGCAGTTGTAGCTGTAGCTGGAGTCTGAGTTGTCTGAGCCTGTGTCCGATCAATAGCTGTCAGTGTTGCATCCTAGGTTTCTTCCTGATGGCATGTAGTCCTCCCTAGTGTAGCGGTACACTTTCTCATGTGTGAAGGTTTTCTGATCCTTTTTCAATTTTACATACTTAGGGGTCGATTAGGATCGCGGACGTAAACGTGTTCCGTCCGCCGAGGAAGGTGGCAAGATACTCCGGACCGCGGACAAACCGCAATAGCGATTAGGATAATATATGAATGAAACACCGATCGCGGCGGACGGAGCACACCATACCCCGTCCGCGGCGGTCGAAGTACACCTGAGACCGCCGCAGGCGAACGGAACCGAAAGAACACCGACCGCCGCGTACGCACATGACCGCGAGAACATCCACTTCTCCCGCTATACCTACGTAGTGTCCGTGTCCGCAATTAGGATAACTCCGCAACTACCCAGGTAGCCACCACGATCCACGTCCGCTGCGGTACCAATGCAAAGGGAAACCGTGCTCCACAGCGGAAGGCCAACAAACCAATAAACCAATGCCATACAGTGCGACGGAAGTTAATACCAAACACAGGAAAATGAACGACCACCCACCTGAAACATCAAAACCAATCACAAGACACAATGACCCACCCCCAAGTACCACATAATGCACACCTGGCAACACACCCACCTAGCACCTGACTGCCAATAATCATTCAGACAGGACCAAGACACAGACTATAAAATAACTCCCACCCACTCCCGAAATCCTCTGCATCACAGCATAGCTGCTAGCAGGAGAGACCACAGAACATACAGCAAACACCGATATCTCACACATAACCAACACCCAAACGCACCCACTACACAAAGACCCACCAGACCATTCATACACACCACACACCTGCACCTCCCAATTCACTCAAACTCACTCCCCGAGCACCACACACCATGGCACCAAAAAAGAACCCCAAATTCACAGACACCGAGTTAAAGGTTATGGTAGATGAAATAATACGTGTAGAACCCCACTTATTCGGGGCCCTAGTGCAGCAGACCAGCGTTGCCAGGAAAAACAACATGTGGGACCGGATAGTCACCAGGGTGAATGCGTCTGGGACCGTCCCGAGGACGAAGCAGGAGATTCAGAGGCGGTGGCATGACCTCAAATCCATCCGTGCAAAGAACTATCTTCGTGCAAATCACACAGGTGGTGGAACCCCCCGGAGCCCTTACCGTACACCGGCTGGGAGGACAAGGTGCTGAGCATCCTGCACCCAGAGACCCTTGATGGACTTGAGGATGGAGAAGAGGCTGGTAAGTACAAACCAAGCACCACAAGCACAACAACATGGTGTGCCTCACACAACTCAGAAGACACATCTCCCAGACCCCAACCCATGCATGCAGTCCACATACTCACCAACATCTAAACCACTCCAACAGGCCCCCATGTCCATAGGGATGGCGGTGCTGGTGGGTGGGGTGTGTGAGAGGTCACTAGTCCAACTCCCACCAGGCCCCCATGTCCATAGGGATGGCGGTGGTGGTGGGTGGGGTGTGTGAGAGGTCACTAGTCCAACTCCCACCAGGCCCCCATGTCCATAGGGATGGCGGTGGTGGTGGGTGGGGTGTGTGAGAGGTCACTAGTCCAACTCCCAACAGGCCCCCATGTCCATAGGGATGGCGGTGGTGGTGGGTGGGGTGTGTGAGGGGATGGCACTAAAACTCCCAACAGGCCCCCATGTCCATAGGGATGGCGGTGGTGGTGGGTGGGGTGTGTGAGGGGACGGCACTACAACTCCCAACAGGCCCCCATGTCCATAGGGATGGCGGTGGTGGTGGGTGGGGTGTGTGAGAGGTCACTAGTCCAACTCCCACCAGGCCCCCATGTCCATAGGGATGGCGGTGGTGGTGGGTGGGGTGTGTGAGAGGTCACTAGTCCAACTCCCAACAGGCCCCCATGTCCATAGGGATGGCGGTGGTGGTGGGTGGGGTGTGTGAGGGGACGGCACTACAACTCCCAACAGGCCCCCATGTCCATAGGGATGGCGGTGGTGGTGGGTGGGGTGTGTGAGGGGACGGCACTACAACTCCCAACAGGCCCCCATGTCCATAGGGATGGCGGTGGTGGTGGGTGGGGTGTGTGAGAGGTCACTAGTCCAACTCCCAACAGCCCCCATGTCCATAGGGATGGTGGTGGTGGTGGGTGGGGTGTGTGAGGGGACGGCACTACAACTCCCACCAGGCCCCCATGTCCATAGGGATGGCGGTGGTGGTGGGTGGGGTGTGTGAGGGGACGGCACTACAACTCCCACCAGGCCCCCATGTCCATAGGGATGGCGGTGGTGGTGGGTGGGGTGTGTGAGGGGATGGCACTACAACTCCCAACAGGCCCCCATGTCCATAGGGATGGCGGTGGTGGTGGGTGGGGTGTGTGAGGGGATGGCACTACAACTCCCAACAGGCCCCCATGTCCATAGGGATGGCGGTGGTGGTGGGTGGGGTGTGTGAGAGGTCACTAGTCCAACTCCCAACAGCCCCCATGTCCATAGGGATGGCGGTGGTGGTAGGGTGGGGTGAGTGCTAGAGGCGACTGAATAGTCAACAAAATGAAAATAACACGTAATGCCCACAGTACTCATCTTCACATTTTTGTTTTGCAGGTGATCGTAATCTGACAGGTGGAACAACCACCCGGCCTCCAGACTCGCCTCACTCAGGACTCTCTGGGGACGATTGCCCAGCCAGCTCCGGTGCGGAGGATGGTGCGGGCACAAGTAGGCAGCCAGGGCCATCTAGCTCCCAGGTGATACCAGCACCGACTACTACGGCCTCTGCTATTCCCACCACACCGGCCACTGTGGCCTGCACAGCCACCACCAGCACCACCACCACCACCACCTCCACCACCACCAGTACCACCACTCCTGCCCCTGCCACCCTGGCCAACCCACCGCACAACGCTGGGACTGCGCCATCCCAGCCACGCAGGGAGAGTGTACGGCAAAGCAGAGAGGCAAGGCCACATCGCAAATGTGCCCCTTAGCTGACGGTTCTCAGCCCAAGTGGCTATGAATGCTGAGAGGGCCTTTTCTCAGAAGTTTGCATGGGAAGGAAAGCGCAAGCGCACATGACCAAAGACTCATTGAAGAAGTATTGTATGGTGTGCTACAATAAGATTAATTTGCAAAAATCTCTTTGGACCTTATATACACTATACGTACACTGTCTATATACCATGTTCTTTCAGTGCGGAAAGTAAGCAATGATGAAAGCAAAACGTTCCATAAACACTGGAAAAACACTTTTTCTGTTGTTTTTAGTGGCGTACAAATGTGTAACCACTGATAACAACTGTTTTTTAGGATATTGAAAACACTGAAAAAACCCCACCAGAATTTACCAAAAATAGAAACTGAAAACAGGACAGCCTAAGCATGCAGCTGGCAATCACGATCTTGCATACTTTGCCTGGTGAGTAGGGCAGGGCCCCTCCAGTCTTATCCAGGCACCGAAACCTAGACTTAAGCAGGCCAAATGTACGTTCTACCACTCGACGAGTCCTTCCATGGGCATCATTGTATCGCATTTCTCCCGCTGTAGTTGGATTGCGTATGGGACTCAGCAGCCAAGGCCTGTTTGGGTAAGCCGAGTCGCCTATGTTGGTGGAAGAGAGAGAGAGACAGAAACATCACAACCAGAATTGGTGGGCACACCATGCCACACAGATATCACTCCTGTCACCGCAGCACACTCACCAACAAGCCACGTTTGTGCCGGACGCAGATTTGCCATCAGTTGGGGGACAATGCTGCTCCGCATGATGTGGGCGTCATGTGCAGAGCCTGGAAATCTTGCACACACATGTGATATTATGTTGTCGGCCTGGCACACCACCTGTACGTTGAGGGAATGGAAGTGCTTCCGATTCCGAAACACCTGCTCATGTGCCCGTGGTGGAATGATTGGGATATGCGTGCCATCAATGGAACCCACAACGTGTGGTATCCGACCCAGTGCATAGAAGTCTGCTTTGACCGCTGCCAACTCTGCTGCTTGTGGGAAATGAATGTAGTCATGCTTGTACAGCATCATGGCACTCAGTACATCCCGAAGTACCATGCTGAACATGGCCTGTGACATCCCCCCGGCATGTCCAACTGTGTACTGAAATGTGCCTGTAGCAAAAAAGTGTAGTGCCGCCATCACCTTTGCCGTGGGTGTAATGGAACCTGGATAGGTTCTTCGCAGCTGCAGGTGAGGAGACAATTGGTTCACAAGCTCAATCAATCGACGTCGATCCAGACGGAATTTCCTGATCACCTCCTCGTCAACCATATCCTCAAGCACAGTGTATGGGCGATGGACATTTGGAGCCCTCCTGTGTGGGAGTAGATGGAATGGAAGTCAATTCACATACAACGCATGTCTGTGCAACTCACTCACATGTCAACGAACTCTACCAACACGTAAAATGCAGTGTATAATTGTCATATGTGTGAAATCTCTGATTGTCACTACAACATGGATTGACGTAGCAACTATGTGCAGCCACTAGCAACATGATGTGTCTCAACATGTGCCATGCTACTTTGTCTCAGGTCAACATTACTGCCAACAAGACATGTGACATGACCCAAATGTGTAGGCGCAACATCACATACACACATGCAAGTGCATGCACACAAACGAAAAGATACACACACACACACCATTTCATCATGCACCAATGGCAACACCAATAATGGTGGGCATACGTACATCACATGCATGGTGACACAATAGGCAACACACATGCACTGAACACATGTGTACCCCCACCATAGTCATTATCTCACATATACCACTCACTGACAACTGAATAAGAATGTGCTGATACATCCGGGATCTACTGTGTAGATGTGAGGTACTACAAACTTGTGTATGGAAATACCCGATGTCGACATGCACATGTGATGCACATTTGTGACACACCGATGGCCATGGTATGGACACACATGGGATAGAGCATGACATGTGGAGTCACGCATTCACGCACACAACCGTCATCAGGCAGCTGCAGACAATAGAACAAGGTGCTTCATCAGCAAAGATACAATCATTGGCCCCGCCATGGCGGTGCACTGCTTCCGCTGTTTACGACTGGGCATACGTGGCCCGCGTTCCACCTTCCCATTGGCTGCATTTGCACGGTCCGTCAGGGTCACACACCGGCAACTGCATGTGCTAGGCTCCTGGACGGATGTTCACTTGCAACAATGTTCAATCACTGGCGCCAACATGGCGTGGCACGTATTCGGCGGGGGAGGTGCAGGCCAACACATCCATTAGCTGATGTCAATGGACATGGCAGGTCATGACCCCCCTTACAGTGACATTGCATCATCCAGCCTACACCGGCCGGCTAAGCCCTGCCCAGGACCGGCGTGCCGGCCATGTCAACTACCGCCGTGCCAGGCCCGGCCCAGGACGGCGTGCCGGCCATGTCAACTACCGCCGTGCCAGGCCCGGCCCAGGACCGGCGTGCCAGCCATGTCAACTACCACCGTGCCAGGCCCGTAACAGGACCGCCGTGCCGGCCATGTCAACTACCACCATGCCAGGCCCGGCCCAGGACCGCCATGCCGGCCATGTCAACTACCGCCGTGCCAGGCCCGGCCCAGGATCGCCGTGACGGCCATGTCAACTACCGCCGTGCCAGGACCCGTCCACCACCGTCGTGCCAGGCCCCGTCCACCACCGCCATGCCGGCCATGTCAACTACCGCCTTGCCAGGACCCGTCCACCACCGCCGTGCCAGGCCCCGTCCACCACCGCTGTGCGGGCCATAACAACTACTGCCGTACCCTGGCACGGCGGTGGTGGACGGGGCCTGGCACGGCGGTAGTTGACATGGCCGGCACGGCGGTCCTGGGCCGGGCCTGGCACGGCGGTAGTTGACTCGGCCGGCACGCCAGTCCTGGGCCGGGCCTGGCACGGCGGTAGTTGACATGGCCGGCACGCCGGTCCTGGGCTGGGCCTGGCACAGCGGTAGTTGACATGGCCGGCACGGCAGTCCTGGGCCGGGCCTGGCACGGCGGTAGTTGACATGGCCGGCACGCCGGTCCTGGGCAGGGCTGGGCCGGCAGGTGTAGGCTGGATGATGCAATGTCACTGTAAGGGGGGTCATGACCTGCCATGTCCATTGACATCAGCTAATGGATGTGTTGGCCTGCACCTCCCCCGCCGAATACGTGCCCCGCCATGTTGGCGCCAGTGATTGAACATTGTTGCAAATGAAGCATCCGTCCCGGAAGCTTCCACATTCGGGTGCCGGTGTGTGACCGTGACGGTCTGTGCACGTGCAGCCAATGGGAAGTGTGAACAAGGCCCACGTATGCCCAATCAAATGTAGCGTATGCTGTGCACCGCAACACCAGGGCCAGTCATTGGCCCATTTCCAAACACGCATCCAGGCCTGACCAATGGCTGGCGCCGTATGCCACTGACATGGCCTCAGGGCCCTATATATGTGTGATGTGCAAAAGCACACATTCTACGATGACCACCGACTGCTGCCTGTGACCATCACCTCCACCTGCTGCTGCGGAGCTGACCACCGACTGCTGCCTGTGACCATCACCTCCACCTGCTGCTGCGGAGCTGCCCACCGACTGCTGCCTGTGACCATCACCTCCACCTGCTGCTGCGGAGCTGACCACCGACTGCCGCTCTAGTGCCATACTCCGTGAACTTGCCATGTCGAGAGTCAAAGAGATCCGGTCTCGTCCCTTCTCCACCGCGGAGCTGGATGTCCTCGTGGACGGTGTACTCCGCAACTTCAGACGCCTGTATGGCGCACCCGGACAGGTGGTAAGTGCAGTGGGGGACATGTTAGTGTGCATGAGGTGGTCCATGACACCTAGTCTCTGAAATCTTGGCGGGGTGATGTGGGACCATCACATTAGTCGAAATGTGCATGGCTGCTGAGAGATACGTGTTGCCCCTATCTGTGTGACTGGCCTACTGTCCACTGACTTGCACCCTTTTGTCTCCCATCATGGTAGGTCAAGCTGCACCTTCGCAAGGATGTGTGGAGGAGCATTGCACGTGATGTACGGGCAGTGGGGGTGTCCAATAGACGACATACACACTGCCACAAACGCTGGGACGACATTTCCAGGCTGAGCAAGAATGTAGCGGAAGTGACACTAGGGATGATTCCAAGAACGGCACGTCTGGCCTGATGCTCAATGACCCCTCTCATGCACTGTATCATTGCTGTGATGCATCTTGACCTGTCCGAGCGGTTGCGTGTGGATGAACAGCAACGTGGCGGTAAGCATACTGTCAGTGTATGTTGCTTGTGAGTGCAATGCATGTATTGTTGCCCAGACACACTAGTGACTTCCGTGTAGCGTGTGTCTCGTTGCAATGGCATGTTGGTGACATTGGCGCAGTAAAATGTCACGTCCATGTCCGGCATGTTGACACGCCACTCGCTAAGCAGTTGAGTGTTAATGCACATGCTGTAGTGCTCCGTCAACCCATGGCAAGACTGGTGTGCAGATGTACGTGCTCATGCCCTGTCCGCATGCTGTACATGTTGCACGGCCAACACCACTTATTTCCTGTGAGGATGACTGGTAAGGGTGGCCCGTGTGCAGGTTGGGGATCGATGTACATTGTCATCAATGGCATTAGGGATTCCGTAGCAGTACTGTACGTGAGTGTGCCCATGACTTACACCCATTTCCTGTGCATTTCAGCATTGGCAGAGGGCACTCAGCCACAGACTGAGGAGATGATTGAAGGCAATGCATCCGGATCAGACGTCGCGCAAACACAGACTGACACAGAAGAGGCCAGCGCCGGAGAGGGGGACAGGACCGTCCCAGAGGACTCGCATGTGGAGACAACATCGTCATCATCTTCCGACAGTGTTGGTGAGTCAGCACTGTTGTCACAGACTGGGAGTGGGCAATCGACACCTTCGGTCGGGACACAGCACACAGGGCCCACCCTGGCGCCAACTGCACCATGTACTGTTTGTGCACGCAGGAGTAGGGGGAGCAGAGTGGCGTTCAGAGTCGGCACCGCTGCCCCAGCCTCGGTGAGCCAAAATGCTCTTTGTGCAGAGGCTGTTGATCTGCTGCGACAGCTGTGTGTGGGGCAGACCAATATGATAAATGCTTTCCAAGACCACGATAGGAAGTTGGGGCAGGTGGTGGCTTTCATGGAAGGGATGCATGGCGATCTGGCTGGGCTACACAGGACAGTGCAGTCATTGGCTAACAGTGTGTCGTCTGCCATTGTACAGTCGCATGGACTGGGTGCTACTTCTGTTCCACCATCTACAACACTGGATGTCTCAGGGGGGAGTGAATATTCTGATCAGGACTCAAACACAGGTTATTGCACTAGAAGCAGCGTCAGCCAGCACGTCAAGGCACGGAGGGCTCAGACACCATCCCCTAGGTCAGCAAAATCTGTTCACAAAGACAACGTCAGATACACTGGAGTACACACACAGGATCCACAAGAGGGGTTGGGTGTAATGGCTACACATGCTGCACAGGCATCCCACACAAAAGGTACTCCCAAGGCAAGCCTCACTCCCAGTTCCATGGACACTACCTCAGACAAGGACAGTCAGAAGACGAAGGCACCTCATGAGAGCAGGGCCACTCCCAGGGACAGGGACACTCGGAAGGAAGGAGCCACTCCCAAGGACAGGTAGACTAGAAAGGAAGGAGCCACTCCCAAGGGCAGGGAGACTAGGAAGGAAGGAGCCACTCCCAAGGGCAGGGAGACTAGGAAGGAAGACTAGGAAGGAAGGAGGCACTCCCAAGGGCAGGGACACTAGGAAGGAAGGACCCACTCCCAAGGGCACGGAGACTAGGAAGGAAGGAGCCACTACCAAGGGCAGGGAGACTAGGAAGGAAGGAGGCACTCCCAAGGACAGGGAGACTAGGAAGGAAGGAGGCACTCCCAAGGGCAGGGACACTAGGAAGGAAGGAGGCACTCCCAAGGGCAGGGAGACTAGGAAGGAAGGACCCACTCCCAAGGGCAGGGGGACTAGGAAGGAAGGACCCACTCCCAAGGGCAGGGAGACTAGGAAGGAAGGACCCACTCCCAAGGGCACGGAGACTAGGAAGGAAGGACCCACTCCCAAGGGCACGGAGACTAGGAAGGAAGGAGCCACTACCAAGGGCAGGGACAAGGACAGTCACAAGACAAACGCACCTAAGAAGAGCACGGACACTCCCAGGGGCAGGGACACACACAGGGAGAAGGTGTGTTCTGGGGATAGGTACACCACAGACGACAAGTCTGCTGCCTGGAACAGGGCACCATCCAGGGAATAGGGAAGGTCCACAGACAACATTCCTCCTACGGAAATGGAACATCCAAGGGACAAGGCATCTCCCATGGACAGTGGCGCTGTCAAGGACCGGCATACATCACCCCTTGAGGCACTGAGGCTGCTGTTGTTGAGGGAACGGAATACAGATGTCTCCGCAGTGGAGTCACCCCTTACCTCCACTCCCATCAGGGCCCGTCAGGAGCGGATGCAGGTGGACCCTGTAGTAGCATCCCACATGACACATGTTGCAGAGGCCAGAAGGCAGCCACACAGCAAACGACAAGCAGGCTCCAGCACGTCCCCAGAGAGCATTCCCCCGCCAGCAGATGCACCTCCCATGGTGGGTGATATTTCTTTTCAGTCCGGGCCACTTGCCAGTCCTGTCCTGTCCAGGTTGCAGTCACATGTCCCCAAGAAACGTAGACACACAGCATTGGCACATGCCCACCCCGATGCTGGCCAATTGCAACTATCCCCCGCTCCCAGAGCCACCCTGCCTCCTGGCCCATACAGCCCTGTGGCTCATCATTTCAGTGGTCCCAGTGGCGCAGCTGCAGTTGACTCACATGTGTCAGATAGTGGTACTGTGTCTGTTGTTTGCTGTCATGCATCATGTAGTGGCACTGTATCAGTTGTGCCCTCTCCTGTTACTGGTGCTGGCAGTGTGTCTGGGTCTGTGGCCCATGTGTCAGTCACTCGGGCTGTGGCTGTGTCTCACACTCCTGTTTCTGGTGCTGGCAGTGTATCTGGGTCTGTGGCCCATGTGTCAGTCACTCGGGCTGTGGCTGTGTCTCACACTCCTGTATCAGGTGCTGGCAGTGTGTCTGGGTCTGTGGCTCACGTGTCAGTCACTACATCTGTGGCTGTGTGCCACACTCCTGTTTCTGGTGCGGGTACTTCACACAATCCACCAGATAGTGTGATGTAAGGTGCTGTTGACTTCACTCACATGTCATTGGACATGGTGTGTGCATTGTCCATTGTAAACAGTCTTCCACTGCTGTGGTCCTTGGGACGGGTTAATCGTAATTCGTACTTGTGGTGCCTCAGATACTGCATTGTGCCCTCTCATGTACTGCCTCTGATGGACCTGCTCTGGTGTCCACAATGCCCTGTTGCTGTTCTGATACTGCCGTCTGCCCTCTCATGTACTGCCTCTGATGGACCTGTGCATTGCCATGGACTGTTGGTGCACTTAGCCCCTCTCATGTACTGCCTCTGATGGACCTGCTCTGGTGTCCACAATGCCCTGTTGCTGTTCTGATACTGCTGTATGCCCTCTCATGTGCTGCCTCTGATGTACTTGCTCTGGTGTCCACAATGCCCTGTTGCTGTTCTGATACTGCTGTATGCCCTCTCATGTGATGCCTCTGATGTACCTGCTCTGGTGTCCACAATGCCCAGTTGTTGTTCTGATACTGCTGTATGCCCTCTCATGTACTGCCTCTGATGTACCTGCTCTGGTGTCCACTATGCCCATGCTCAAGCCTAGACTGTGATGTTACCCCGATTATGTGTAAATAAACTTGTCAATCATGTGTCGTGGGTTGTCGTAATCATTCCTGCGTGTGTGATGCTGGTGTTTTTTTGTGTTTACTTCAAGTCAGTGGGTTCAGATACATGTCACTCTCCCCTCCCTACGTCACGACCCTTGCAGGTGCTCCCCTCCACACGAATCAGTGGTTTCAGATACATGTCACTCCCCCCTCCCTACGTCACGGCCCTTGCAGGTTCTCCTCTCCAGATAGCGAATGGTTTGTAGCCTACCTGCGTCGTCCTCGATGGTGGGCCAAGAGTAGGACGTGATGGATCGCGAAGAGTATCGGGTAAGCGTGTAGTGCTGGGTCCATGTCGGCGAGCGGCTCGTGGTGGGTATGGTCGCTGTGGGGCATCCGCAGTGTTTAGGCAGGTTGTTTTTCCGCAGCGCTTTTATGTGTATTTTCCGCCATCTTGATTTGGAGGACGGTCCTAGACGTCAGTCCTTACGGTGGAGTCTCTGGATTGGTTACGTCTGCCGCGTGGTTGGGTGTAGTTGGGCGGCGGAGCATGATCTACCGCCGCGGACGGACTTTGGCCTATATTTCCTATCCTGATTTGGCGGACGGAGTGTCCGCGACGGGCGGACGCAGAATAGGCATGTTCCGCATGCTCCGGGGCAGCGGAGGCACTTCCGTCCACCATCCTAATGAGCCCCTTAGTGTCTTTAAGACTAATTTCAAACCCATTCATTGTTTTGTTTAATTTGTCAAGTCATTTCTTTAACTCTGTTGTACCTTGATACATTTTTTATCGGATTTCCAGTGTGTGCATCTCCTCCTTCATTTCATATGAGAGGCGTGCCACAGTTTTTATAATCAGCACCAGCCAATCTCTGGTGCAGTACCAGGAGATTTGCGACCAGTCCTTTTTGAAGTTTTTATCTTGTTGAAAAAGAAAAGGTTCATTCCGCACAATCAACCCTCTTGGGGCGATATTGGCTCTCAGATATTCGGTCATCATAATACTGAGGACTAATGTTTTGATCTGGTTTCGTTTTAATTTCGTTAATTCATCCCAACATTGGCTTGATTCATTTGTGTCCCTGTTGGGTGTCACTGCCAAACGTAGCATGGATGCAATAATTCTATCCACCTCTTCTTCTGAGTAGGTCCGACCTGTTACTTCAGTCATGTTTGCAAGCGGTCTTTTTTGTGTGCGTGTGCGATGTATCCAGCCACAGTGATGGTGTAGGGGAAGGGGATCCTCCCACAGTTATGCTGATGTATCTAATCAAAACAAAAAATAGGGGGGAGGTAGAGGTTTGAGCTAGGTCCACCCTCCTTTATCGAAACTAAACCTAAAACCTGAGGTGTCGGGTAAAGGACCTAGTCACTGGACAAGGATAGGGTTTCCAAACAGTGAGATCCAGAAACACCAATCAGGAAAGAAACATTTCTTTCTTGAGTCCCCTCACTCACCAGGGTTTCCCCACGGTTACATTCTTCATCATAGGGGCCACCTCTCTACGAGCTGAGGCGTGCTGCGACTTGCGATATTTACGTACGAGCACTTTTGTGGAAAACTATGTGTAGTGCAAAAGTGTAGTGGAGTGAGCTAAAGTGAGTTCAAAGTACCTTGATAGTGGGTGAAATATTTTACTGTTGCTCCTAGTTTGGTATGTCTACGTGCACCATCTTGAAAAACACAAAATATTGAACAATGGCAGTCCACCCATGAAACATGTCCAACTATGGAAAAGGTACATAGACGATGTGCTACTCATTTGGGAAGGGAGTGAGTCTGAAGCCAGTAATTTCATGGAGTGGCTGAACCAACAAGATCCGTACCTCGTAGTCCACTTTCACAATGAGTCGATCACACCTAGTTTTCCTTGATCTTAAAAATTTTTTGCAAAATGGGACTCTAGCAACTACAACCCACTTCAAACCCATGGCAAGGAACTGTCTTCTTATCTATGACAGCTTACACCCGAGACAATTAAAGGACAACCTCCCGTTAGGACAATGATTGCGCTTGAGAAGGAATTGTACTGACAAAAAAGACTATAACATCCAAGCTAAAGACTTGACAAAGAAATTATTGTGGAAAAAATACCCCAAACACCTGGTGTCACAGGCAAAGAAGAGAGCCTCTAACAACCATAAAGAAGCACTTTTAGAACACAACCCAGAGTTGACAGATACAAAAAGCAAGAGACCTATCTGTATCACTACATTCAACATTGAATCAGACAAGGTGACTAAGAGAGTCAAAAAACACCACCACTAAAAAAGTGAAATTCAACAACAGCATGACATGGGAACTGCGTAGTTTTACAAACTGCAACACAGCAGGTGTTGTGTATTTGATCACCTGCACATGCAATTGCCACTAT
The DNA here is from genome assembly GCF_964263255.1 of Lissotriton vulgaris. Taxonomy (NCBI): domain Eukaryota; kingdom Metazoa; phylum Chordata; class Amphibia; order Caudata; family Salamandridae; genus Lissotriton; species Lissotriton vulgaris. The sequence continues at coordinate 785,011,364 of NC_141696.1, forward strand.
GTGGGGATGACAACCAGAAAAGTCAGCACTAGGATAGTGAAACACCGTAGCAACATAAGGTGTAAACAAGCAACCACAAGAATGACCACCCATTTCCTAGAAAAACAACACCCCTCCAATAATATGAGGTGGGTAGCACTGGAGCACATTAAGTGCTATGAGAACATAGAGAGAAAATTACATGAAAAAGAACAACGCTGGTGTTCAAACTATGTTCAGACAACCAGGGCCCGAATGATGATATCCCATGGGGACAGTTTTGCAAAAATACCCAACATTATATTTTATGAAACTGATGCCTTGTTCTGAAAGACCCCTCTTAATACCAGGCTACCAGAAGGAGGTAGGACCCCATATCCAATAATACCTCCAAGAGCGAATCCTTTACTACGGTTTGAGGTCAACATCACTGCCTACTGATTTGGATTAGGCAGTAATAAGTACCTAGATTCTGATTAACCCATTAATCTAGATCATGTAAACTAACTAAACTTTGTTTTTAATTATAGCCTTCGTTTATTACAGCCTTTAGTAATTTTTCCTATTTTTTACTATCAGGAGCTGTTAATCATTCTCCATCCTTTCTCGCTCAGGGTAGGAGTACTACATCTACGAGGGAATACACCGGGATCACCCACGTATTTCCCTAAGATGGCTGACACTATGAGCCAAAAGAGGCGGCCATTTTTAAACACCCGCGGTCTAGTCATTTACCACAGTGACTAGGCGGTTACAGGAAATATTTAGTTGGTCCCAGTCCACAGACACGCTAGTATGCGGTTTGGTGGGGAGATGACTAGGTATTTGCCTGCGAAGCGCTCTCATACCAAGTAAGTTCTCTCTTTCCACAGGCCGGTTCTGGCAGAGCTCGCTTCAGACCCGACCAAACACCACTCAGGTACTTTTTGAAACTAACGAGGCAATTTCTCCCTGTTATTTCCTTATTCCTCAGATTAAAGACTAAGAGATCTCTCGACCCCCACAGTCCATGAGGCATATTATTGCTTCCTTATAAGTATGTAATAACGATGGCAATACTGGCAAAATTGTTTTATGTGTGTGTTTCTTGAAAGTCACGAGGTGTGTGTTTCTTATGTCATTTTAACTTTTGGTTATTCACTAGCGGCACTGTTTTTCCAGCACGCCTTTTTATCCCACACAGGCTAAAAACTACTTGCAGAACTGGATTAACGCACGCACCATAAAGGAGCAGTATAGAGTGTGGAAGCACATTGAATACTGATGTATACCCACCTACTCGAAGAGGGGGGCCTTTGTTCCCCTCACTTTGCTTGTTTTTTCGATCACACAGATACTACGTGAAAAAGTCTTGATCTTATGTATGGTTTAACGCATGCTTTATGTTTGCAGCATTTATTTATTCATTTATTGTCTAGATTGCCTACCTTTGGTCCCTGTGTGGTCCTGACAAAGAGCTTTGGGGAAGCTCGAAACATGTAGATGTATACTAAGGATTCCTAACCCATTATAGCTAGGTCTACTTGTATCTCACAACATTTTTAGACATACCAAACTAGGAGCAGCAATAAAATATTTTGCCCACTAGCAAGGTATTTTTAACTTACTTTAGCCCACTCCACTACACTTTTGCACTACACATAGGTTTCCACAAAATTGCTCCTACGTAAATATCGCAAGTCGCAGCACGTGATGGCCACTATGATGAAGCATGTCACCATGGGGAAACCCTGGTGAGTGAGGGGACTCAAGAAATACATTTTTCTTTCCTGTTTGGTGTTTACGGACCTCACTGATTGGAAACCCTATCCTTGTCCAGAGGCTAGGACCTTTACCCGACTCCTCTGGTTTTAGGTTGAGTATCGAGGAAGGAGGGCGGACCTAGCTCAAACCTCTACCTCCCCCCTATATTTTGTTCCTATCACTGTGAGACAACAGACTTGAGATATAAGGCATGTTACTTGAATGGATAAGCTTGTCATTTACATAGGGCATGCATATCATGTGGTTCCATCTTCGTGTATAGAGATATCATAGTGAGACATGGTATCTAAAAGAAAAAGCATGGTATTCAAGCAAAGAGACATGACACATATTTGGTGCTTACCGATCAGCGAGGTGCACCATGTACATACAAAGTTATTACTGTAAGACATTAGTCTTGAGAAAGAAAACTTGATACCTGTGTAAAAATATATGTCACGTCTATAGTGCATCTCATACAATATGGTAATACCTGTTTGCGCGAGATTGTCACTGCGGGAATCACTGCAAAGATCATCACTTGAAGAAATAGGCAAGGCACTTGAGCAAGGAAGACAATAACAGCATAAACAAGACAGCAAACAATGAAAAATAATTTAAGGAAAACAATATACAAACCCCTAAACCTACCCACCCTCATCCCTTACCCTCCCACCTACCCCTGAAGGTAGATAGCAGGCATGGTGACATGGGAAGAGAGCTTCCCTCCAATGGGAGCCGGACAAGAATGTGTTGGACGCATAAGTCCATTGTGTGGCTTAAGGAGTAATAAACTTCAGCGTTTAGGAACTAAGACCTGAGAGTGGAGAACTGAGTGCAGTTAGATTGTGATATGGATCATTGCAACACATAACCTACTGTTAATGTATGCATTGCACAAACAGTATGACATAGAGTGAAGCAAGTGCTGGGATATACCCAATAACCTAGCAATATCCAATGATAGACAGTTAGGGCTAGCTAGTTGGTTAAACATTAACAAATTACCTGTTTGCCTGTGCTTAAGGCCTAGGTAGAGGACAGGTTCAATAAGGATGAGATATACAGGCCAAGTATAGGTCATTGACCCATAGCACTAACACAAAACACAATTACACATCAAATCAGCTTTAAAATGGCTTAAAAGACGTGAATGTATGAAGATCAGATGATCGTCAAGAAAGGTCAGTAGTGGCCAGCAGTCATGTGAGGCCAATAAGGCTAGACATTGTAAATTTACGTAAAGTTACATCTGAGTATTCAAGTGAAGATTGAGTGAGTGTTGGGTAGCTGAGTGCTGTTAAGTGAATACTAGGCAACTAAGTGAGGTTAAGTGAGGTCAAAATTTCGCTTTACAGATCAATGGATCAACGTTGTACAAATAGCTGCAGAGTTTAGAAGTCGCTGTATCCAAAACGAAATAATCTGCCTAAGGATAGAAAATACTCATGAATATTGCATCAAAGCATCAAGATAGGTTAAGCGACCTGAGAGCCTATGGCAGAAGGACCCGAGGTCACCGTGTCCATAAAAGGATCATCTGGCCCATTGAGAAATCTTTTTAGTTGTAGGTGGTCTGTGAAGAAGTGCGGGACCCCTGAATCATTACGCAGAATTTTGCTGGGCCCGCAAAGGCAAATTGATAGTTCAAGGATCTTAGTCTTGGTCGAAGTGCTAGGGAACCCCTTTCTGGTGTCTGCAGTTTCTTTGCTGTAGTCTTGAGAGATGAAAAATGTTGCTGTTTTTCCACAGGATATGGTTGTTTTTGCACGTGAACGGAAGGATCTGCTCTACATGTTGGTAACGGAGAGGTTTGCGTAGAATTGGCCTTGGTGTTTTCTGGCTTGCTACTATTCTAGTTGGGACCCGATGGGCTCTGTCAAATTCCAGCGGTTTACTAAAAGACAAGTTAGGGGCTTGCGCAAACCAGTTTTCCAAGAATGCGATGCATGAGCCTGAAGGGTCTTTCTCTCCTTCCGGTATTCCAAAAATTCTTAGATTCCCTCTTCTGTTCCTGTCTTCGAGCCCTGACAAACGTTTCGTTAGAGAGTCTTTTGTGATTGTTAGGGTTTTGAGGGATTTTCACACTCTAGTTTCGGTGTCTTCAAGCTGGCTAATTCTGATCTCTGTTTCAGACAATCTGACGTTAGTGTCTCTAATATCCTGTCTAATTGCAGAGATTTCTTCCTTTGTTGATTTGGCAGGATCATGAACCTCAGCTAGTTTGCTTAATATGTTATCCATTGTTGCATAGATGACATGTTTGCCTTTGGTAGTCGAATCTGTATTTGGAGGATCAGATTTGAGTCTCTTGAGGTTTTTAGCTGCCTTGTCAGCCAATTTTAGGTGATTGCCGTTTTTCTGCAGTGTGCCCGGTACACTTGGAATGAATGGTCTTGACGCTTATGGCAGAAGCACTGATTACTCTATTTAGACTGATTGCAGCACAACTTGTAGTTGATGACTTGTAGTTGATGACTATAGCAACTACAGTGTGGCTTACAGAAATCGTAGAAGAGACACAGTGTATAGCACACAACAACACCCACAGAACCAATGTATAGCGAATAGCGTAAGAGTAAACGTAAACTGTGTGTACAAAGACCTCTAAAATGCTCAATAGGATGCAGCAGTACACACAGTATCTTCAAATTACTCTAGAATGTTACCAGGGGTACCATGTCACGGTCAGGGGTGTGGCTGAGACTGCTAGATTTTATTTAAAGTTAAGGCAATCCAACTAGGGCATTAACTTGCAAGGTATTATCCAAGTTTGAAAGTTCAGAGCAGTTCAGAGCAATTCAGAGCATTTCAGAGCAGATTTAGAGCAGTTCTGACCGTTTGTTTGTTTAGAGGTGCAGGTTCATCACAGACATGCTAGTGTCATGCACCCGATTGCAGATCAGCAAACACATGTACATTTCATTTGCTTGACATTTGTCTCAAGAGTTAGGCATAAGCTGCTGCATGGTTTTGTTTAATATGCCCAACACTGTTTTGTTATAAGCATTCAAGCGTGAGGTCGGGTGAATGGATTTGCGTTTTTTCTCACCGGTTTGGCTGCCATTTCATATGTATTTCACACTCCATTCAGTGCAAACTGTGCTCGGCAAACAGATATGCCGCTTAGTGACTTAGTTATTATGAATGCTTCAGTACATCAGAATAACATCCTGGCCAATAATCTCATCTAACCACAAACACTTCATTGGAATCTCATCTAACCACAAACACTTCATAGAAGCCAAAAATTCAGAAGGAAATATCTTTGATTTGATGACCGCAGCCTTTGACATACTAATCTCAAAACAAGGCAAAAAGAAGATTCCTTGAAAGAATAAAGAGTTGAAAAAAGTAAATAAATAAATCTCAGCATTTCAATGAAGAAGTCTCTAATCTATGAATCCTTAATACAACCAGCATCTAGTCAGACACAACAGAATGTACAAATCTTATTTAAAGGAGGCCTTAAAATCCTACTACTCAAGCAGGATAGGCAACGTCAAACACACAGCCAAGGAACTCCATAAAAATCTATCGGAATTTCACAATACAGAAACTGTCTAATGTCCAGTATGAATTCACAAGACATCTCTAAGAAATTAGCAATGCGTTATTTAGCCAAATCAGTCACACTATAATCTCACCTAACAATCAAGGGAAACAACAGCTCCCCTATTATACAATGAAGCAATCATAGCAGAAAAGCAATTGCTATATATCTCATCCTTTAAGGAAATGGCAACCTCAGAATTTGAAGACCTGGCAAAAGTCAGCAGCTCAGCTTACTGCCCATCATATCCCTGCCTTCCACATATTTTCAAAAACGTTCTTTCATAAGCAGCCAGAGCGATCGCAGTCATAAGTATTATCAATAACTTCTTAAAAACAGGAATTTCTTGAGCAGATTTAAAGAAAGCAAAGATATGCCCATTTTTATTTCTTGGGCCTACGAAAGCCTAACAAATAAAGACCAATCTCCAGCTGATCTTTCATTGACACAATTATTGTGGGAACAGCATTTCCTCAGATTCCAAAATTCATACAAAAAACCCAACTACTCTCAGACTAGCAAACAGGATTCCAGCCATGAAGAGGAACTTAATCAGACTTATTCACAATTTGGGATGACCTTGATTACATAATCAACAAAAATGATGAAGCTGTGTCACTACTCATGGACCTTTTGACACCAAAATACCTTAATTCTTAGACTCATAGAAATCGGAAAATCGGCATCACTCTTGCCAGGATTTGCTTTGCCCTAAACAAGAGGCCCTACTGAATTTGCTTACCCCATTTTTCATCAAATTCCTACAGCATAAAAAGAGGGATCAACAAGTATCTATTATCTCATCTCTACTTTTTGACTTTTACATGAAACCACACCTAGGATTTATGAGTAGCTTTGAATCCACCTGATACAAGTATGCAGATGATACACAGAAAATTCTCAAATTGAAAAACCCTAAGACATAGGAAAATCAAAGCTCAACTCCTAGCTGCAGATCAATGTATAACATGAAATCCCCACACGATAAATGCTTCAAAAACTGACATACTGACTTGTAGTTAATGGTAAAGTTATGACTGTCTATCTTTCTGAGTAACCTTTGTACCTTCCCTTTGGCAAAGTAATTTAGATTTCTTTCAAGTATCAGCAGCATCATCATCATACATTCTCTCTATGCTTGATTTGGCTAATGGACTTTACCACAATATTCCAGTCTCAGCCATAAAAAGGCTGCAAAGAATCCACAATTCAACAGAAAGACTACTTTTAAATGTAAATCTATGAATCTGCATTTTCCCTGTTATGAAGGATATACTCTGTATTCTAATGCAGGACAATCCTTTTTTTAGCTAGTATGCAATGCTCACTGAGCCATAAACAGTTAATGACCAAAATTATTTCTATAAAAATTCACCAAATACTCACAATAGAGATGATCAGGATAAATCAAAGACCTTGTCCCTTGGATTACCGCCGGACTGCTGAGGCTTCATTTTCCAGGTTTTGACCAAATTGAATGCATGTTTGCACCCTTGTCCCTGCTTTCCTTTGAAAACCCAGACCAACCTAAGAACACCCCCTGTGAGACATGGCACTTCAGTCTACATAGCCTCTTTTCATACAGCATTACACCCAGCTTCAAAGTGAAGCTGGTTGACTTCTTTTGCAAGGCTTCCAAGCTGAACGAAGATGTTGGGTCAATAATGGCATATGGCTTCAAACATTGTTTGCATGATATGGTTCAACCCTGCAGTGCCAACCAGTGCAGTTGTGTACCCTGCACCAATCACACACTAGCCTGCCGAGTCTCTGTGTCATCTGTACTGTCACCTATAGAAAACATGTTTTTATTATCCATCGCATATGCGTCCGCCTACTTTGGACAGTTATACATTTTCTAGTTTTCACAGCTAAACATTTAATATAAACTTTTGATCAAATTGGATCTTTAGGTAACATTAACATTTTCATCTTGAACAAGAACTATTATTTGACTCCTGTGTTTTCACATAGATGATCTCTTACCATTTAAATATTTTTACGTCTATGTGCATAATATTATAAAAGGATATAAATGCATCTATCAATTCAATTCAACGTTATTGGGGTACAAAAAGTATCCACAAAGGTCAGACACATGTGATTAAAACACATAAAAAGTATGCAATAAAAATTATAAATAATTAAAACTGTTCTTAAAATATGTAATTAATTACCATGTCACCATGTCATATCAGCCACACAATAAATAATACTGCATGATTAGACATTCAGATTTAGTCACTATGCATCGAAATATGGACTTGGGCAGCAGTTCTCAAAAAGCATCTGTATTAGCGAGTGACTCATCATCATTGAGTTGAAGCAGCATAGCAAATGCTGCCCAAAATTCTGTACTATTGAGCCTCTTTATTAGGGGGAGCAAAAGGAGTTTTGTGACCATAGAATAAATACCACAAAAGAATAGAAAGTGCAATGTGGATTGACCTGAGCTCCCATTGCATGGGCAAGGCAAAGAGTCAAGGTTTGCTTGAAATCCTGAGAGGCAGCATAACAAATACTGGATGGTGACAGCCCTAAAGTAGAACAGTAAACTGCGTTCCCAGCGGCACACAGATTTAGCCAGGTATCCTGCAATTAGGCTGTCTCTTCTAAGGTTCCAATATACCACCACACTCTTGTTCCTACTCTCTGTGGCCAATCTTCCATCACTAAAACAGTTATACAGAGCTAGCTGTAACTGCTTTTTACTGGTAGCATGTTTGCCCTCAGGTTTCTCAAAGAGTTACTGGTAAACAATCTTACTCAAACAAGATTCCACCCCGGCTAACCATGGGATATTCATGCCTTTATCACATCTAAAGCAGTCTGTAACAATATCCTCATGTCTGCTGTTTTTGTTGGTGTTCCCACAACATCTAAAATGGGCACCGCAACGGGAATACCCTAAACATTTTCTGCACTGCATGAACTGAAAAGTCAATGCCTTGCAGGAACTGGTGTGCATGCATACAGGGGGCTTATGTTTTGCCCCCCCTGCTGTGCGTCCACAGGACACAGAGGCACCAGGGGGCCATGTAGGACCCCCTTTGTTATCTCACACCCACGATTTCCATAGAGAAGGAACCGCCATGAAAGCCTGTCAGAGAAGAAACTTCTAATATGGTTGGAGGGACCGTGAGGGTCCCATTCAGCATATGGATGCTTCCACACTGCTGCAACACCACCAGGGAATGACAGTTCCCTGGCAGCTGCTGCAGGGCTGTGGTGGTCCCACCGCCCATCCCATTATAGGGTGGTGGGAAGACAGCCACAGCAGAACCCCTGAGAGTCTGGCTGTATGTGGACCACCAGACTCGTACTTAGCCCCTACGTGTTGTGATACATTATGTATTAATCCAACGCACTTCGCCAGTTATTTATTAGCATTCTGCTACAGATTTTTATTATTTAAAAAAGCTGAGAGTTGGTAAGTTGCAATTGTAGCACTCTCATCCCCCCAGTCAACCATCATTTTTAAAATGTAATCGCTAGCTGTCACATCTTCTCAACCCACTGTCCTTTTTTATTAAATGAAACAACAAATTGATCATAACCACAGTCCATTCTCAGACACAATCTGAAAGTCTGCATAGCTATTGAATAGCACTATAAAGATTACTACAGGGAGTGCTTTTCCTCATACCGACTTCCACTGTGGACAAAAATAACATTTTAGATCCAACAGGCGGTAACATTAACAATTTTACACCATTTTTTTCCCTATTGCTGATTCAACCTGAATAGACCTTGACACCCACCCCACCCCTCGTATAGGATCCTCTTCCAAACATTGTGCACCTCAGGAACTCTCCTCCACCAGGCTTGTAGCCCACATTGGCACCCCAAAATTGGGTCAGTGTGAGACAGAGTCCTACGCTGTTGTGATTAGAAGGGCATACACTATTGTTTTTTCCTCCAGATTCCCTTGTTATTAGGACATAATTATTAAATGTCTCTAAATTATTGTGCATTACAAATGCAACAAAAAACGCGATACTGTGCTGCAAATTGTCGATTTTTGTGCTAACATATTTCCTAATCAATACCGCAATATCCTGGGGAGTCTGAGTGAAGATCTCTGCCAGTGGCCCTATTAGAGAGAGTGCCCTAGGAGGGCAATGGACATGTGCACCCCACTATGTGCACCTCCTAAAGGCAGCCCTCTGGATGGCACAAAGGGGGTCCCATGGACCCTCAGGCATCCCCTTGCAGGTGCACCCTCCCGCAAGGGATCTCTCCCCCCTCACTAGTACTGATGTGCTGCCTGTATAAAGAATATGCATACATTTCATGTTCCTACTCTCATTTGGAGACCACATTAACTCATCTTAGCCCTCTAACATAACACAGTGCCTTTCTTTGACTCAGTTAGAATCACCTAGACAGAACTTTCCTACCTCGCCGTAAGCATTACATCTTCTTGTTTTCAGGAAAATCACATGCCAAAAACACTCAATCTTATTCTCCTTAGAGACTCACCATTTTGAGAACTATATATTTATGTATGCAATGTTAGATGTACAATGTGTAAATTGTAGGTCTTTTAATAACTGATTAGACAAGTGGTTAATTATGGCCAATTTTGGTGGGATGCAAACCTTTTTCTTTTTTTGCAAGTATATTTGGCTCATTGACATTAATATACCCAAACACACCCTAAGATCCTAATGAAATGGCACATTTCAAACCTTCACCTTTTCTTAGCTCAACAGGCTTTAATTTTCGAATGAGGAATGCCCTGCTTTGACAAGTGCAGAAAGCAAATGGGTTCTAAGACATCTTACACACTGGAGAGCCTGTGACAAGGAGTACCAACTTCAGTTCTAAAGGGGCACCAATGGGAAAACCCAGCGTAGCAGCTGCCATCACATCTAACCCAAACTTAATTCACTTGCTGATTTTCTATGAAACAGCCCTGAAAGCACAGAGTGGATAATTCATTTTGGATTGTGTTGCTATTGTTACACTATTTTGACTTAGTTCGTTTCATTGGCAGGGACGTCTTGTACAAGATTGTTTTGTGACTACTATGCTGTATTTTAAGACAGCATCAGAATATGGTTCCTAACAAGATGTTTTCTCAAATTTTCCTAGCAGGCAAAAACACAAAAGGCAAAAAAGACTCCATATCAGGAAAGCAAGAGACAACACAAGCTCATGACAGGCAACAGCACTAAGCAAAGAGAAGAAGGGTATTGTTGAAAATCATTTAGTTATAACAAAGAAGTCCAAGAGGCTGTCCACGCACTTGGACTCAGGAATGAAGGAATATGTTGTGGTACCTGACACCACCTCAGAACAAAAGAGAACAGAGGAGGAAGTTCCTGAGCCCTCTGTGCTCTCTGATGTCCTATGTTGATCAGGCACCATTAGCTACCCTTCTGCCTAGCTCCTCAGTTCCACCTCCACATGAACCATCTACCCATTGCATGGAAGGAAGTCAGCAAGCAATCCTCTCCATTGAAACATTACACTTGGTAGCACTGGGTTATGCTAACCCCACATCTATAACTTGTAAGGCAATACAGTACTAAGCACACAATGTGACGGTACAGAACTATGTGTAGATGAGTGGTGCATCAGGCCATACCCTTGCTACCCACAGGGTACACAACTGAGGGTGTTCAAACAACACACTCATCATAACTCTAAGAAGATCTGGAGCACCACTTGGTAGCTTATGAGCCTTTACGCTACAGGTGGGCAGTAAACTATGCCCCCCCGGGAAGTTCACAGAGTATTACTCACTACGTGCTTCGCCTGGACTGCGGGTTTCCATAAAACTCTGCAAACTGCTGCTTAGCAAAGTTTTACTCAAATGCGGATCACCGAAAAATTGAGCACTAGAAGGGGTCCTGGCTCGATTTCTCAATGCAGGCGGTTGCAGCAGGTTGCTACATTTCACATTAAGAAAGCTGCTGCCTGAGTAGAAAACCAACAGAAAGAAGCAGCGCCCTCTGCCACTGGGCATGGTACAGGTATACAGCATAGAACAAGCTGCCGGCACTAAAAATCAGCGCGAGCAGCGTGAAATGCAAAATTCCGCTGCTCACAGAACTCCGTAGAATCTCACAAAGTTTTTATTTAACTCTGCCGAATTCTGCAGGGTAAAAATCTTTGAGTTCCGTTTACCCCATATCTACACAAGGTATACATTTTTACCTGTTATTCTAGTCTACAATCTGCTCTATAATTCTCAATTGCAACTGGCTGCTCTCCTTATCTTCTGTTTGTGGTTGAAGATAAGAGTAGTGCTGAAGGGGTAGTGGTCTGGAAAATCAAATGGTCAGATATTTGTGTGTTTTTTAGTGTATGGTTTTGCTCTGAAGTGGCTGATCTACTATAGCTGCCATTCAAAATAGTATACTACAAATATTTGATTAACACAATATTACCTTTCCATAGTGCATTGTGCATGGCTACTGTCACACAACCCTCATATGTAGTGGTAAACAAAAGAAAATCTTCACAATCAAAAATCTATGGTTGCAAATCTAGGCTGGCAAAAGTTCACCACACTGTACTTATGCAAAGTGTACATAGTTTGTCTTAGGTCTCCTCATTCATAATATTTTAAACATTGGTTTTGTGAGTGGCTAGTTGGTCCAGCAAATAAGCACAATGATCTATTTGTACCAATGATGTTGGCAATCCATTGACCAGAATTAATTAGAGTGAGGCAATGTAAGGAGAAGAATAAAGTGTGAGCGGAAGTGGAGGAGATATAACTTATAATATAGATTCATACAAAAAAACAAAGGTTAAAGAGATGTAATAGGTGAAAATGTCAGTTAAAAAACATAATGTTTTAAATTAAGAAAACCACTGAAATACTCCAGTTAGATATTTCAAGTAACTATAACTTGTGCCTTAAAGTAACTATAAGTTACCCCCCGCCATGCACAGTGTTGTCATCAATGTTGGAATTTCATATGATACAGTGATGCTATCAACAACATCATTGAACTTGTTATGAGTAAAATAACGAGAGATAATTAGTGAAACCTGTGTTTCTCAGGGAATTTATAAGATTTTTTTTACTGTAAGGTGATACATTATTTCACTTCCTGACTATAAAGTCACGGTAAACTTTGTTTTTTTCAGTGAATGTAATTTCTTTTAATGTAAAGTAAGATGTAAATCCCTGTGCGTGGCATGGTGTTGGGTGCAGGGTCTGGTCCATGGCCGGGCCTTGCACCCAATACCCTCTCTGGTGCCCAAACCTCCCTCTGTGCAAAGCCTTTGGCAGTTTTTAGCATTGAGTTGGGCCCTTCACAAGCCCCGCAGCACACAGCCTGCTTCTAAACCACCATGGGCGCACATGGCTGACTATGTGATGTTACATTATAAAGGATACTGAAAAGTCGAGTTTCTAGCGAATCACTAGATCCATCCCTATTGGCACACCTTTTGTTTCCCCCAGTGCGAAATGAGGGTTCCAACACAGTTTCAATTCAAATACTTCAGTATTGTTTATTCATACTTTTGATCCTATTTACTCGTTATGTTTAGTTTTCATCTTAAATCATTTCATACTGTATGTACAACATTCAACATTGTTATATGATGTGTCCAATGCATTTCGGCCGCTGCCACGTTACCCTCCACAATAATGACTTCCTACGGACCTTTCGCTATGCACAAGTAGGCCCGAGACTATGAGTAGTTCTTTTCTCATGGATTGTTCTGGGGAGGTTGGGGGGGCTAACAGGAGTGGGGGGAGGATTTTGGTGGGGTTGGGGATGTTTTGTGGGGTTGGTTGGGACGGGGGGATGGTTCAGGGAGAGGGATGGGTGAGAGAGTGGGTGGGTTGTCCAGTGCTCCGCTTTATACACAATGGTCGTAACCCGACTAACGTCTCACACCTCATCAGGCGTGCTAACCAGCCAGTCCAATTCCCATAGACACCACGCCACCTACCACTCTTAAAATTCTAACCCTGAATGTACGGGGTCTCAACAGTCCTGTCAAAAGGCGTGCCATTCTGTGAAGTAGTGTGGCTCACTGGTTAGAGGCGGCAGACCCGAGAGCAGAGGACGGCCCGGGACCAGGGTTCGATTCCCGACGCGGCAGGTTTCTGGACCAGGGTCAGCGGACTCGATAATTCTCTCGCCTTGGTGCCCACTCTGATCAGCGATCACACTCGGCAACTCTGGGCATTAGCTTGCCTCATCTTCACTAACGGCCCCACCAGACCGCCGGGGATGCCTGGTCTCACCCTGGAGATACCCATTAAGGGACCATCTCTCAGGGAAGCCAGGAAGGGTTTCGCAGCGGTCGAAGCGCGGAGATACTCCTCCGGGAGTCGATCCTAGCGCTATATAAACCTGCAATTAATTAATTAATTAATTCTGTCCCTGCTGGAAAACTCACAGGCAGACATCTGCCTTCTGCAAGAAACGCCTTTGATGGCACGTGATTGCCACCGACTACGGTCCCGGAAATTCCCCACTCAGCTCTTTTCCTCTGGCCCCAATAAGACCGGTGGAGTGGCGATTTTACTAGCACAGGCGTTTATAGGTAAAGTCTTACACAAATGTGCAGAACAGAGAAAGGAAGGCTGTTGGCGTACCGCTTTACTCTGGGAGGCCTACTGTTCACCATCGGGTCCATTTATAGTCCCAACGAAGGCCTGACAGACATCACCGCCACCCCAGACAGACACATCATACTGGGGGGGACTTCAATATGGTGTTTAATACAGCTTTAGATAGATCAGCTCAACGTTCTCCCCAGGCCGGGACTTTCTCCACCACCTGCACAGACTGACTCACTGAGCTGGACCTACATGACCTCTGGCGTCGTACTCACCCCAATGACAGAGAATATTCTTATTACTCTAACGCACATAAGACCTACGCTAGATTGGATCACCTCTTAGCGTCTGGCCCGGTCTGCACACTAGCCACCTTGACAGAGATAGGAGTGCTTTCACTCTCGGACCACGCGCCGGTTACCACCACCCTCATGTTGCCACCTACCTCAAATCCCCTCAGGGCATGGCGCCTCCGAGACACTTTACTACATAGACAAGAGGTAGTGGTCAAGGCATTCAGGACGCAATCCACGACTACCAGTCACACAACGCTAACGGAGACACGACACAGGCTACACAGTGGGCAGCCATGAAGGCAGTGCTCCGGGGAGAATTTATAGCCATCTCCGCAGCGGAGAATAAGGATAGGCAGCTCAAACGAGACGAGCTTACCCACGAGGTGTGGGAGTTAGAACGCATCCACCAACGGACGGGGGCCCCCCGGATTTGGAAACAGCTTAAAGCGGCCAGACACCTCCTGTCTGCGCTGGACACGGAGCAGGCGGAATACGCAGCCCTACGGCTGAGACATGCCTATTACACGGGAGGGAACAGGTGCGGTAGGCTGCTGGCAAGCAGACTCCGGGTCTTACGGAACCAACAGACGGTAAAAGAGCTTTCCCGCCTGATGGAGCGATGGTCACGGAAGATGTAGAGATAGCGGACACGTTCCGAGATTTCTACACCTCTCTCTATGCCGGGATCGTCTCGACGGTCGGGCGGCGGCCGAGTATCTAGACTCGATGGCGCTCCCCTCCTTAGAGCCCTCGCAGGTGGAATATCACGACAGAGACATCCGCATAGAGGAAGTGATATCGGCCAAAGCTAAACTCAAACCAGGAAAGGCTCCAGGGCCTGACGGTTTCACAGGACTCTTCTATAAATCCTTCTGCACTATCTTAGCCCCGATCCTCACTCGCCTGTTTAACACCTTCTCGGAACCCGGGGCTATCCAAGACCTCATGCGAGTATTTCTCTCAGTCATCCCCAAACCGGGGAAGGACAAATCTAAATGCAGCTCGTACCGCCCCATCTTGTTTCTTAACATCGACCTCAAACTGTACACAAGCATTTTGGCGGCCCGCCTGAGCCCCCACTTGCCGGGCCTCATAGACCCTGACCAGGCAGGATTCATACCGGACCGCCAGACGGTCGACCACACAAAACGAGTTACTCACCTTATAGAGAAGACCTCCCGAACCCCCGGGGAACGTATGCTACTGGCGGTAGACGCCGAAAAGGCATTCGACCGTGTCCACTGGCCGTACCTAGAGCTGGTCTTGAAGAAAATGGGCATCGGTGAGAAATTCAGCACCTTCATCTTTAATTGCTATACATTTCCTACAGCAGTGGCCGAGGTAACGGCTACAGCTCCCAGAGCTTTTCCATCAAGAGGGGCACGAGGCAGGGCTGCCCTCTGTCGCCCCTGCTCTCTGCCCTTTATATGGAGCCACTAGCCCAGAGGATCCGCCAAAACACCGCGGTGACAGGGATACAATTCGGTGGCTACACACATACCATTAGCCTCTACGCGGATGACGTCTTGCTCACACTTAACAATCCGCAGACGGCCCTCCCCGCAAGCTTAGTGGAACTGGAGAATTTTGCGGCGGTGGCCGGCTTTAAAATGAATGCTGATTAATCACTGGCCCTTGACCTTTCCCTGACACCCTCCACCAGGGAATACCTGCAAACCACCCTCCCCCTCCAGTGGGCGTCGGAGTCAGTGCCTTATCTAGGGATCCAGTTGACCTCCACACTCCCTACAATGACAGCGGTTAATTACGCCACGTCCAGAAGAAGGTTCGCGGGGAGCTGGACCGGTGGAGAAGCCTTCCCCTCTCGTGGCTGGGCAGAATTGCGGCTGTCAAGATGACAATTCTACCTCAAATTCTGTACCTCTTCCGTGCATTGCCGCTTCGACCACCCACGGGATGGCTCCGGCAAACGCAGGCAGATCTCGCCCACTTTATTTGGCAAGCCGGAAGCCGAGGATGCGAAAGGCCCTGTCCATGTTTGCCCCTGAAGAGGGGGGGTTAGGAATACCAGACCTGCACAAGTATTTCCGAACGGCGCAATTGCGTTATTTGGTAGAATGGAGCAGGTGGGAGTCCGAGAAACCCTGGCTGTTCCAGGATCAAGCGATAGCGGGACGTCCACTTCAGGAAATCCCATTCCTTCACAAAGCAGCTCGACCGGCTAATCTCTACGCTTCATTCGTCACACGGGTCCCGCTGCAAGCGTGGGTTGCCACTAACGAGGTACACGGTCTCACCACCTTTCCCTCACCGCTAACGCCTCTAGTCGACAACCCAGATTTCACCCCGGGTATGGCGTAGGGGGCTTATACCCACTGGCGGTCGGCAGGATGCCGCTGCCTCTGTCACATTTACGGTCCGGAGGGGGTGCTTCCCTTCCCCCTCTTCCGACAAGAATACAACTTCCCTGAAACAGAGCGCATGCGTTACCTTCAGGTTCGCCATTGGGCCCTACAGCCGCAAGTGAGGGAGACAGCCGACCGACACTTCCGGCCGTCCGAGAGATGGCTACTGACTCGCACCTCAGACACCAAACTCATATCTGACATTTACAAATTCCTCCAACCACAATCTACCCATCTTTACAATCCAGGAAGGGAGCCTTGGGAGAGGGAACTGGGCAGGACCCTGAGCCACAAAGAATGGAGCCAAATATCCTACCGAGCGCAACACTCGGCATACCACTCAGGGCTTACTGAGACACTAACTAAGGTGACCACATACTGTTACTATACGCCGGAACGCATTGGTGAAATGGATCATAGCAAAGACAAGAGCTGCTGGAGGGGTTGCGGACACTTGGGCTCATTACTGCACATTCTATGGGACTGCCCCCTGATACAACCATATTGGACACAAGTGATTGACGACGTAGATACACATTTCCGCACCAAACTGCCCCGCTCTGCCTACATCATACTTGGGCTCCCTAATTCCTTAACATACCCCCTAAGCTCTCGAAGAGTACGCCAAATGGCCATCGCCCTAGGCTTGGCGATCCAAAACATCCTGGGACACTGGCGCACTGCTACCATCCCTTCCACTACAGGTTGGCTTCACCGGCTATGGGGGGTGTTGGGGATGGAGAAGATGTCCTTTACATTAGCCGGAGACACAGACTAATTTGATGAGCTTTGGCAACCATTCCGCACTCTACTGATCACAGAATTCAGGGAACTTACATGCCCGCTGTATCTCTGCCTGTTACGTCTCACGGAACCGGAGGGCGAGGTCTGACGTGGGGGGGAAATGGCGGGACCCCGAATTGAGGCCTGATGGGGCGACACAGGAGGAGATTGACTTGAGCACTGGACGGGGTGGGACGGGGAGGGGGTTTGGGGAAGTTGGGGGGAGGGAGTAGGGGGGTTTCCACCTGGTTGGCACGCTGCACTTTTTCCTTACAGATCAACGCAACAACAGATCTAATGAGTACTGGACTGTCATAAAGCTTCCCTCGTGCATTATCCCTACCCTTTTCATGTTTATTATTGCTGCTGATGTTGTACTGTCTACTCTGAATGATTTGCCTTCCAGGAGCAGTTTTCAAATAAAAAAAAGAGTTAAACCTAAAAAAAGAAGTGACAAAATTCTTAATGCTGAAGTTCCTGCCCTAAAGCCCTTGCCTCAGCTGCTGCTGCAATACTGCCCTCCTCTCTGCTGCTATGACTGTTTATTACACAATTGTACACCTGGGATTAACAGTGTTAGCAGGCCATTACACATCTTTGTATGGCATTTATAGAATGATTTTTTCCCATTACCTGATCGTTAATTTTTACATGTGTTTAATCCGGTGATTAATAGTGTTGGCAGGCTATGACCGTACTGCTACTGTTTACTGTTTACATTGCCTGTTCTTCTCAATTAATGGAACCAGCCAGATTTGTTTTTAAGTGCTCTGAATCACGCTGTTGTATTGCTCACATCTTGAACCTATGTGTATCGGTTGCTCTTGTCACACTTTTTGTACCCTAACTACCCCAACTGTGAAGCACTCTGATACCCACCTGGGTCATGTTCACGCTATACAAAACTTTATAAATAAATAAAGACAATAAATAAATAACCACTTACTACCCATTACCCTTACCCTTTCCTGAATCGAAGAATACCCTTACTAGCTCTTACTATCACCCACCCTACCCAACCATGAACCCTAAAAATCCTTACAACCGTGTTCCTTTATCAATGATCACTCAATACCCCTTACTATACCTTACTAAACATTGCTAAACCGTAAAAACCATTACAATCACATACTCCTACCTATACCTAAAACCTTAAAGGTCCTTACACCATTTAATTCCCCTAAAATCATACTTACTTGGGAGGCTAAATCTCACATTGTCAAGTGCGACAAAATGGCAGGTAGGGTACGTGCCTGGTTGTAACTGATGGTAACCGCTGCTCTGTAAAATAACACTTGGTAACACATGTGTTGTAAAGACAGCAATAATTCAGCATCTCAATATCCTTGCCTGTCATCTCCAGACTGTTGGTCTCTATCAAGTGGTTGACCTATAATACAGGTCAAATTGAAGTATCTTTTTCTCACAATAGCTACAATATATGGACCTATCTATGCGTATTAGGAATAGTGTTACTCTCGGCTGAATTCATTACATTGGACAGAAAACAGTTGAGGGGCGTCCTGCTTTGCGGTAAAGAACAACAAGACCTAATTGAGGCTATCCAATTATTATGCAGAAACCACTGCACTCTTATATAAGTTGCGGGCGATCGCTACACTGCCTATGACAAGTCTTTGAAGTCATATGTGGGCTGCTAAAACATTAAGGCAAATGAAGCAAATGTACAATTATGATGTTGGCCGCCCATACATGGACTTC
Source organism: Lissotriton vulgaris (assembly GCF_964263255.1). NCBI lineage: Eukaryota > Metazoa > Chordata > Amphibia > Caudata > Salamandridae > Lissotriton > Lissotriton vulgaris. Next base: position 785,030,345 of record NC_141696.1, read on the forward strand.
TGTCTGAATAGACAGACATTGATAATAGTGAGAGTGTTTCCCTAGATTGACATAGATTTTGCTGTTGATCTAGCCAACAGCAGATACTGCTAGCATTAATCATTTTGAAATAGCTCTTGTGTAAAGCTAGGAATTGGGAGCATGTTCATTGTGAAAATGCAAATGGAATAAATGGTATGAGTCTTGGCCGGGATTATATGCGTCATAACACTATGGTTGTCCAGGACAGTTACGTAGATCTAATGGTGCCAATCTGAGTTCCCTGCACATAAAATTGATACTGGGCACCTTGCTACTAGGACTTCTGTTCCACCTACTGCGTAACGTATTTTCCGAAAACAACTGAAGACCCACCTCTTCCCTCGGGCGGGAGAGTGAGGAGGTCCGCATCTGAGGAACTGGAGGGGAGATTTGCATAACTAACTGTAGCTAGCCACGTTACAGCGCGTGGACACACTGTTCTCAGTGTAACCAGGCGCTTTATAAAATGTATTATTATTAATATTATTAATATGGGAGGTATTTTTCACACTTGGTAAGTTCGGATGCCCAGGGTTAAGTATTTCCCTTGATAAATTTCAGCAGGTTTTTCCATACAACGGGGCATATTTATTAACAAAGCGTGTGATAGGGAAAGGCCAGGAATGCGCCATACTTAACATTGTACGGACCATTCCTGTCTTTTCCCTGAACTGGCATACAATGTGCTGCCTAGCGCCAATACAGGCAGGCACCCTCCCACCATGGTGCAAGGGTGTCTGTGTTGTGAGCAGGATTATTTTTTGTGCAGGAAGTGAGACATTCATGCACCAAAATAAATCCTAAGAGACATTTTCAGCTTTCTACGTGTGTTGCATAATGCAGCACACATTGAACGAGGAAATGACAAGGAGAAATAAAGATATTTCTCCTCATTGTGCCTCTGATGAGGAGGAGTACAGTTCTTATGCATTCCCAGGTCTACCACTCTTGGTAAATATGGAAATTCGTAAGAATACATGGGTCGATGCATGGAAACACTCACGCTCTACCCGTGTAAAGCCCTCACTACTGAAGGAAGTGGCCCGTTTAGCGTCACTTGGGACACTTGCGACCACCTCTCAGCCTTCCATACCAAATGAAGAGTCGGTCAGACAGTAAAGAATACAAACCAAATCTATGTTTATTCAGATACACTTGAGTGGAGCCCTGTCTGCCCAATCTCTTAAGGGTGCTGCAGAGAGTACTGACTTCAGCAAACATAGAAATACATTACGTACATTCAGAACCAAGGAAGGCATGCCCATAATGTAATTTTCAAAGCAGGTGCCGCTGGACAAGGAAGTACAGTAGGACGAGTTTTGATTCTGAGGCGGGCACACAGTATCTTTTACCCAAGGTCAATCTGTCTGTGCCTGCCACTAGACTGGTGGGAGTAGGCCTCCATCTAGTGGGAAAGGTATGTGCTAATAAGAACAGTGTATTCATTAGCAAAGCAAGGCCCAACCTTGGAGAAATGAAACTTTCCACAACCGATGGTCTCGAGGAGACAAGAAGCAGCTAAGAGCATGATTCAAAATGACCACTAAACATAAAATGGTGCAGAGAATGATAACTTACATGGAACACTGCACAAACAAAATAGCGAAAACATTTTCATTTCATCAGACCCTCCTTTTATTATTTGTTAACTAATTTACGTGGCGGGCGAAAAGGACATAACATGCTTATGGGCAAAGGGACATCAGTACTCGGAACAATCCATATATTCAGTGTGAGGGGCCAAAGTAACAAATATGTGATCAGGGGGAGTGGTAGTAGTACCCACTAAAGAGTGCACAGGGATTTTCTCCAAGACATTTCAAGTGCTGTTGCTAGTATCATCACAACAATTAATATGCAAATCTTTTGACTCTTTTTTTGACCAACCCTTCATTGAACGCAGTGGTGCAAATGGCTGTTCCTCCTCAGCAACAGGTGACCAAAAGGATGCATGATTAGGAAGGAAATGCAACGAAAATGATAGTAAAGACAAGTGTTCCCAGTGTCCGTCTGAGCCTCACTGGTACAGGCTCCTATTGTTCATCAAACGTTGCCGCTCTTGAGCACTGGTGTTGGAGCTTGCTCAGTCCTCAGTTCAAGATGAATCCCAAGACGATCAGAATAATGTACCCCCCCTTCAGGAGAGCACATGCAACTTATCCTGTCCAATGGCATGAACAGTGCAAAAATCTCCCTTCACCCTAAACGTACTCCCGTTCGTACTACAGCAAAGCACACCCTAACTTGTACAGTCCATCCCTGTGTCATCTGACTTCTCCTTTTATGCACCGTTCCTCAACCGAGGACGCAAATTGTACCTGGCAGCCCAAGGCACAGATGGGTCAGGGAAAAGTGGCTCCTGAACAGCTCGCTTTACAGTGGAACTGCTGCATTCAGCACTTCATCATCCTCTGTATCTGTTTGGGTTCAAGTGAGCTTAGCGTCGCTGAAGGGGACGAACTGGGGTACCTTCTGAAACTCGGAGTCCCCAATTCTGTCCCTCACCCACTTTTCACAGGGCAAAGGCAGGGTTACCTTATGGCAATGCAATGCATGGACCCAGTTCTTTCAGCCGGCGACCTTCATGGCTATACGGGTGGCCAGGAGGACCGGTTCAGGTTACTTCCAGCAGGGCTCCAGACTTTTCTTCTGCTGAAAGTTCTTGACCACAACAAAATCCCCAGACCAAATTTCGTGTCTTGGTCCATCTGGTGTAGATGGTAAGGACTCATGAATCTGTTGGTGAGTAGAATGCACACTTTCAGTTAACTCATAAAGGTAATCTGTTAATAATGGGTATTCAATGTCAGAAATTCTACGAGGATGCGGGACACCCCAAATATTTGCTGGACACCCAAACACGACTCGTATGGTGACAATCCTGTCCTAGAATGTGCTGTATGAGCTAATGGTAAAGCATAAGACCACTGTAACCTTGTTGTCTCCTGAATCTTAGGCAATTTCTGTTTGAGACTACCATTGTACTTCTCAACCAAACCTGCTGACTGCAGGTGGTTTGCAGCATGAAACTTCTGTTCTATGTGCAAACCATCGCAAATCAGCTAAATAACTTTGGCATTAAAATGACTTCCGTTATCACTCCAGATCAAATGGGGCAAGCCAAAACTAGGAAAGAACTCTTTCAGGAGTACCTTTGCAGTCGTCACAGCTGTATTGTCTTTCGTGGGATATGCTTCAATCCATTTACTGAATGCACAGACAACCACCAACACATACTTCAAGATATTACACCTGTCTAACTCTATGTAGCCCATCTGGAGGACCTCAAATGGGAAAGTAGGTGGTACAAAATTACCGGGTGGGGAAGAAGTGCCTTTTCCTGGATTGTGCATCATGCACACCATGCATTATTTTACTAAATGTGCAGCTGTCTTAGGGATGTTGTCATTTTGCCATACAGGGTCTAACAACTTGCAAATACCCTTTGCACTGATATGGGCTGGGCCATCATGACCACAGGGATAACATACACATCTAGAAACATCCATCTCTGTTTCTCTGACCTATCAGTCCAACATCCGTCTTCTTTCAAACGTAGTATGCTTTCTTGCCATATTGCTAACTCTTCTATTGTAGCCTCACTCTGTATCTCTTTCACATTATCAAACGTGTTCTCAAACATGGTGACTTCAGGCACCCACCTAGCGGGACCTGCTACAAACATTCTCTTCATTTTAGTCCATGCTGTTTCCTTAGCTGTATGGTAAGCAAAAGCATTTCCTCTGCCTACATCATCAGTAATTTTCCTGTGGGTGCTAAACTTCACTATTACCAATTTCTTAGGGAGCGTCAGAGCAGACAAAAGCCTCAATATAAGGTGACTATGTTGGATTTTGGTGTCATGAGAAGTAAGGAACCCTGTCTCAGCCCAGAGTCGCCCACAATTATGAGTGACTCTGAAGGCATACTGGCTGTCAGTATAAATATTGACAAACAGTCCCTCGCTCAATTAACAAGCTCGATTCGGGGTGCTAACTCAGTTGCTTGGGCAGACAGATAAGGGACTTGTGATGCCTCTATGATTGTACGTAATGTGGTAATAGCATAAGCAGCAGTTGCAGTGCCATTTGGTAATTTGAAACAAGAGCCATCAACATATAGATACCCTCGTGGGTCAGATAAGGGAACAGTCAAGTGTACCTGTCCTTTCGTCTCTACTTCAGTTTTGAAAATACAATCAAGTTTCTCATTTTTGTCGCTTTCAGAGGGAAGGGTAGTAACATAGCTGGGTTCAGAGTGGCAACTGTTTGATCAGGATGTGTTTTGCAAATAGGGCCAACTCATAACCGGTCCGACATCACTGGTGAGGTGCTGTTTCTTGGTCTCATTCAAAAATGTATACACAGCAAGGGGTACCATGACCATGAGATCAGTATCAAGCACAAGCCCAGCCAATTGTCTGACTGAGACTGCCACAGCCGCAACTGCTCTTAGACAGCTCAGGAGGGCTCTTGCGACAGGGTAGAGAAATAGCAGAGAAATAAGCACACGTCTGTTGGCTGTCTCTCAATTTTTTGGGTAAAACATAACGCGCACAACCAGCCATCTCATGGACATATAATACAAATGGCTTGCTATACTTAGGCGTGCCAAACACTGGAGCTGGACAAAGAACCCTTTTAATTGCTCAAAAGACTGCTGACATTGAGACGTCCAAGGCAAAGCCTCATGCACATCTTTAGTGGTTAGTGCCAGCAAGTGTTTTGTTAGTAGGGAGTAGTTAGGTATCCACTGCCTACAGTAGGAAGTGATACCTATGAAAGCTTGCACATCTTTCTGAGTCTGTGGAATGGTCATTTTAACAATAACACTAATACACTCTAGAGTTAGCTTCCTACCCTCCTTCAACAGTAGGAGACCTAGATAGGTGACCTCCTTTCAACAATACTGAAATTTGGAAAGGGACACTTTATATCTGTGGTGTGCCAAATGCAACAACAATTTATCTGTACTGTCCCTGCAACCTTGTTCTGTATCAGAAGTGATAAGGAGGTTGTTGACGCACTGGAGCAATACATTACCTGGAGGAAGCGTACTGGAATCCAATTGGGGATTTAAGGCTTGACTATAGATACTGGGACTCTCAGTATAGCCCTGAGGAGCTTAACAGACTCTAAAGCTTCTACCAGCTAGTGCAAAACCGAACAAATACCTGCTGTCCTGGTGGACAGGAACACTGAAGAATGTGTTTTTCAAGTCGATGACAGAAAATAATTTGGCAGTGGAGGGAATCATCGTCAAGAGAGTAAATGTAAATATAAATGTAAATGTAGTATACTTGTAAAGCGCACAGCTGCCCCAGCAACGGGGCGTCCCGGTGCTGTATAACGCTGTGGAACCCTTCCTGGCTCTCCCTGTGAAATGCCCCTCTTGGGCACCCCCAAGGTGAAGCCAGGCATCCCAGTGTTGTTGGGGCCGTTGTGGAGATTAAGCAAGCTATTGCCCAGAGTTGCAGCGTGGGACCCATGATTAGAGTAGGCGCCAAGGCGAGAATTATCGAGTCCGCGGACATTGAGCCCAAGACCCTGACGCGTCAGGAATTGAACCCTGGTCCCGGGCCTGATCTCTGCTTCAGAGTCTGCCGCTTCTAACCAGTGAGTAGTAATATCAGGGACCACAGGAAACTGGGGAACTACTATTTTATTAACTCCGCGCAAGTCAATCACAAAACTTTGAACATCTTCATGATCGTCAAAGGAACACAAAGGTGTCCTTTTAAGAATGAGAAGAATAGGACTAATATTAGCAGTCGTCTCCTCAACCACACCTTTCTCGATCGAATTCTGCACAATTTTCTTGCTCTCCTGCCTGCGGTATTTTATATAGAGGGGCACAAGGTAAAAGGCACCATCCTTAACACGTATTGGAACAGGTGATTTCTGCTACAATCCCACATCTGTGTCATCTATTGCCCACAGAGTGGGTGGCACGTCTTGAAACTCAGCTGGAAGGGGAGCATCTTTGGACAGACACTGCTTAGCACACACCACATCAGGACCTATTGTCATATAGACACCGTCTGGAGAACAATAAATTGTGGCATGCAACTTTTTAAATAATTCCAGACCCATCAAATTCTCACCACAACTAGATGTCAACAAGAATGGCGAATCCACAGTGTAAGGCCCTATGGTCAATGCAAGATGTTTTGAAATGGGGCTTACAACCAGTACACCAGCAAAACCTACCGAAACATTATTATGGCAAGACAGAGATGCCCCAGGGACCAAAAAACGAGAAATAGAAGTGTTTATTGCACTTGTATTCACCAAATATTCCTTAAAAGAGCCATGCAAATCCGCAGCGACATAAGCACCACGCTGATCTACAGCTAGCAGTACTGGTCCCTCATTATGTCCCTGGCTGTACTAGCTATACGACATTCTTGTCACCTCATCTGTATCATAATCATCATGGTAATACTGTCTGACCCGAAGGTTATCAAAATTATTATTATCAGAATGACCCTGTGAGGCTGCAGCATTCAGAACCCTGTCTACTCCCCCAGCTCCAGGACCCTTTCCATGTGACCCTTGTCCTCTTTGGACCACCACCTTCCTCAACAACACAGGACACTTTCTACGCCAGTGTCCCTTCTCCGTACAATATGCACACTTATTCGGCCTTAAAGGCGTAGAATTCCTGCGAGTGCCTGGAAGCTGCCGGGTAAAACCACCACATCCTCTTCCAATCCCTCTAGAAGCCTGCTGTAACAACACTTTCATCTTCAAATCTTTATGCCTTTGCTCCGTCTTCTCCTTATCCTCATTTTCCCTGTGCTCATAATACTGTGCCATATTCAAAATACCAGAAGGAGAAGAGGTGGACAAGGTGCTTTCAGAAGCCTACAATCGAGTCACAAATTCAGGAAGCAAATTAGAAACAAATCTATTGACAAAAAAACGAACGACTCCTTCAATAGACAAAGCCTGCCCACTATAATCCAGAAACACATTTTCAAACCGAGTGAAAAAATCAGGCACACTCTCCTCTTTCTTTTGGTGACAAGCCGATAACTTGTCCCAATCAACCTTCCTCTGTGGAATAAGAGAATGCATATGCGCAATAATGCGGCCCGGCAAAGCAAGTATCTCTGCTCAAGGCTTTTCGCCGGGCTTCCTCTCCTGATCCGATCCTTTAATTTGATCCCAGGTACCACCCAATTCCGCAACATGATCTTGTGTGTGCACTTGTCTCCAAAAAATCAACCAGACTCAGTAAACCAAAGACCATTTCAATATCTGCACGCATCATTAATGTAAAAATAGCCGCTTCAGTCAATTCTTTATAATGTGCAGTAGGATTTTTCCTAGGATCAGGCAACTGAGTCTTAAGAGACAAAACCTTACTGCTTGTCCATGGAGTATAAACCCATTGTTCTTGGAAACAATCTGCTACACCTGGCCTCACAACAGCATCGCGCTGATCTCTTAGCTAGAGTATCTCGGGCTAATATATAGGATGTACCTCCCGCTTGGGAAACTGAGACACCGAGGTGGGATTCCTCTCAAGTAGCCTACCCCGGTAAGCAATCAAAGTCGCAACACTACCAAAAACTTGATCAGGCCCCATATTGGTGACATATACATGATCTTTAATATCATACAAAATCCGAGGTGCTGCATCTTTAAAACACTGCTCCCAAAGACCAATCAGAGTAGCAGACATATGCTAAAGGGCATGCTGTTGTACATAATCTTTCATCACATTCAACACGTCTTCCACACTGTAAATGGGATTTTGAGCCCACTAAGCTGCCTGATTAGCTACTACCCTTTTTTCTTTATCTCCCACATCAGACCGTCCTAACGCCCGCCCCATACGTTCCCTGAGTTTTGTCCAGTCTCTATCCTCCAGCCTGCGTACTGGTGTCCCACTACTCAGTGATGTCGAGGGATGAAAAAACAGAGTGGGAGTAGCAATAGAAGTAACAGGCACTAACGTCACTGCTGGCTGGATTGTACATGTAAGGGCTGGCAAAAGGGATGCTGAAACAATAGGTGTGGCAGGGGTACTAACAGTCATCGTTGCCCTAGATGGCGAAGACAAAGAAGAGTCAGGAGGAGCTGTGGCCGAAGCCGCCTGATCAACAGTAGCAGGAACAGAAACAACAGAGACAGAAAGAGCGGTGGCTGGGACTGTGAGGGTATAGCAGATAAATCTTCTGTTGAGCAGATGGAGGTGGGGTCGCGCATCTAATAGTTCTTTCATGAAAGTATCACTTTCACCTTTTACCACATAAGAGTTATCAACTTGTAATCGGAATCTCCTATTTGCAAGTTCAATCCCTATCTCTTGTTTCTCTCAATCATGTGCTACAGCTTTCTGAGTCAATGTTTGCATTCTTTCTCTGCTTTAATTTCTCCTCTCATCCGCTTCCTTTTGCCACGTTCGAAGCGAATCAAACATAGACTGCCTACTTCTGTTTGCAAACATTTTTTCCTGTTAGAAACAAATCTTTTGTTCATCAAAAGTACCAGTCAATGGCCACTGCAACTCAGCATTGTCCCTCGTATATTTGTGCCGTAGTGTACAAAACATAATAGGGTCAAGGCCATGTTCCACATACATATAAAAATTAGGAGTGCCTTCTGGAGGCGCCGGCTGACTTTCTTCTAATCGAGAATCCACAGAGTAACAGTGACAACAAGAAACCAAGAGTCAAGTTTAGCAGGGCACTTTATTCGCACCCTAGAAAATTCACGCTGACAGACCCCTACTAACCACTCAGTCCGACTCTGGCATGATGCTAGCATTTCTCTTGGGTGGGGACGTGAATTGACATTGGCAACCCTGCTTTGGAATGCGGAACTCCTAGTTAGCCTATGGAGATCCCTAGGCTTTGATAGAAGGGACCTTATCAGCCTCTCCCAAGTTAGAGACGTTTGGGGACCCGGGGGGATCAAGTTCTTAAACACCCTACAGGCTGAATACAACCTGGCCAGCACTGAATATTTCAGAAACGCTCAAATCCTACACTCGCTTCGATCACGTCTGCCCAAAGGGGTTACCCCTCCATAAGCTTCACTCTTAGAGGATAGAATCTTGTACAGTCACCTACCAGAAAAAAAAATTTCCTTAATATACAAAAAGCTGATAAATAACATGGCAGATCCCCTCAAGGCACCTAGGGAGCGATGGGTTGGAGACAGGATAGAAATGGAAGACGAAGATTGGTGAGAGGCAGTTTCCTCCCATAAAGAAGTCGCCATATCGCCACGCCTCAGACTGGTGCAACTAAAATACTTCATCTTGTATATATCGCCGGGCCATGACTGATTCGTATGGGGAGGGTGGACAGCGGGGAGGGTAGAAGGGGATATGGGGAACTGGGAACCTATTTGCACATTATTTGGGAATGTCGACACATCAGCTCCTTCTGGCGAGAGGTACATGATTCAATGTCTGCTGTACTGCATATCCGGTTGACGCCAGAGGCTAGACGCTGCCTCCCTAACATATGGGAGCCCACAGACCTAAACAACTACCTGACACAATGGCCTACCCTGGGATTCATGATTGCCAAGAGAAACATTGCACATTTATGGGGCACTACTAAACCACCCTCGCTAGAGGTCTGGACGAGGGATCTCGATTGTTGTATTTTTAGGGAGAAGACGGTTTATGTTGCTGGGGGTTCCCCCAAAAATGGGCTTGTATCTGGAGCCATTGGATTAGCTATCAAGGTGAAATATGTATGCTGCCAGTCTGTTCTGACATAAATGTCCCCCTTTCCCCGTGATGTTCCTTTCTTATATGCAGCTGTAATCCTTGTCCTCTTTATGTTTGTAAAAGTAGTTTGATTGTGCCTACTGCTTTTATTAGCTGTACCGATGTGGTTTCCAATAAAAAGATGTATAAAAAAAGAAAGAAACCAAGAGTTGACTAAATCCATCATTTTCAAAAAGAAACAAAATTCACTATTCTAGGTCTGGCAAAACATTTGCAAATGTTGTTATCCAAAAGAGGTCCTTAGACAGTACCAAATACAAAGCGAAATGGTACCATATCCACAAACAACCAAAACAAAATCAACTGGTATACGCAGGTCAAAAAATGTATTCTCCACTGCCAACTCTTCTACCCAAACGGTCAGATCCAAGGTTTAGGACTCCTGTTGGGATGACTACAGGGCGAGGCAACATCCGGCGGGCCAGAAGGGGTGGCTGCGAGTTCAGGTACTCTCTCATGCAGGGATCCCTGATCCATCCATCTGACCTGACAATTGCCCAAACTACCCACCCGTCTGCGGAAGAGATGGGTCACTTACCCGAAGGAGTACCTATTTGGGTACCGGTTGAAGGAAGTGGCCCGTTTAGGGTCACTCAGGTCACTTGTGGCCACCTCTCAGCCTTCCATACCAAATGAAGAGTTGGTCAGACAGTAGAGAATACAAACCAAATATATGTTTATTCAGATACACTCAAGTGGAGCTCCATCTGCTCATTTGCTTAGGGGTGCTGCAGAGAAGATTGACTTCAACAAACATAGAGATACTGTTAGACTTGGCATCTTTTGGCGTGTTTCCCTTGAGTTTTTGCTTTCTGCTTTCCCGGTCTTGACACTGTTTTTGCTGGCATAGTGTTCCTGTGCACTTTTCTCACTGCTGATCAGTGGGAAAGTGCAAGTGCTCCTGTGGTGAATTGTGTTATCGATTGGTGTTTCCAGGATTGGGTATTTGATTTACTTGTTACTCCCTAGTAAAGTGCACTGAGTGAGCCAGGGCCTGCAAATCAAATGCTACTATTGGGTCTGCAGCACTGATTGTGCCACCCACATGAGTAGCCCTAAAAAGGTAACTCAGACCTGCCATTGCAGAGTCTGTGCGCAGTTTGTAACTGCCATGTCGACTTGGCGAGTGCACTCCCTTGCCAGGCCCTAAACCTTCCCTTTCCTACTTATCAGTCACCCCTAATGTAGGCCCAAGGTAACCTTGCGGGCTGGGTGCAGTGAATGTGAAAGGTAGGACATGCCTTGGTGTGTGTGGCATGTCCCGATAGTGAATTACAGCCCATTTTGTATTTCACTATTGCAAGGCTACCTGTCCCCGTAGGACAGAATGGGAAGTTTGTTTATAGCATCTTATAAACATAACTGGCCCTGGTAACTAGGTGGGAAAATCAGGTTTAGTATGCCTGAACTCAGAATCTAAAGATGCATCTTTTAGTGAAGATGATTTTTACATTCTGTGTTTGAAAATACCACTTTTATTTCTGGCTCAGTCATCCCGTATGCCTCTGCTGGAATGTTGATTGCCTGTCGGGATTTTGGATGACAGAAGGCTGGGGAAGAGAAGTGGCTCAGGATAGTATAGGTGGGGTCAGGAAAGGGCTGAATAGACCTGGGCTGCTATGGGGGAAGGGGGAGGAGATTTCCTTGCACCTCAAAGAGCCTGGTCTGCCTCAAACAATGCCATCTCCACCTCCTGCCGGAAAATCCAACCCGAGAAGGCAGAACTGCTTCTGGCTGGGCACAGACACTCTCTGCTTAAGAGATCAAAGGAATTTGGGATATAAATATTGGGGCCCAGACCCCTGAACTTTAGAACCCTTTTGGATCAAGAAGACTGCCAAGAAGAAGAGCTGGAGAAGCTGTGCGGAGGACCTACCACTTTGCTGTGTGCTTTGCTGTGTTGGCCTGTAGTGGCTACTTCCGTCTTGGGCAGTGAAAGGACTGGACTGAACTTTCTGCAATCTGCTTTTTGAGTTTCTCCAACGGCTTGAGGTAGAGCTTGCCCCCTGTTCAAGGAGTCTCAGGAACAACAAAGACTTCAAGCTCTCCTGCCCGCAGCACTGGGGACTGTGTGGTTTTGCTGCAACATAGGAAAAGCAACTCGACAACATCTACGACGCCGCTGCCAACTACGTGTCCTGATGGCTCCACAGAGGTCACCACCGTAATGCCACACTGCAACCTTGGTCTCACCAGCTACGTCTGCTGATGCTGCCACCGAGCCGCTGCTCGCACCGCAATCTATGGGCACGGCACTCTGCACCGCCTCACTTCAAGCGACGCCTTGGCACCGTAGAGGGCACCGCTGCAATGCTGCACTGTGACCCTGGTCTCACCGATGTTGCCATCTGACTCTTACACAGGCCGTTGCTCACACTCAACCTGTGGGCACCGCACTTCACACCACCTCACTTCACGACGACGCCTTGGTATCCCCGAAGAAACCACTCCACGCCGAAATCAACGGCACTGCTCATAAAGTTACACAACGCACCGCCGTCATCCCACACAGCAGCCTTGGCCTACTGACACCGGTGCCATCGACTCCAGGTCGTCAGCCGACGACAGCGCTTCAGCAACAACAGCGCCACTGCTTGCACCGGGACCTGGCAGCGCCGTGACGAGCATCGCCTTCATCTCGCACTGACTTCAACTCGCACCACGACTCTGGTCTCACTGACGGTGCCATCTGAAGCCACCATCGAGCCGCTGCTTACTCCGCAACCTGAGGGCACTGCACACCACACCACTGCACTTCGCACTGCAACACACGACGCCTGCAGATGCCAGCGCTCCCGACTCAAACAGAGAGGAGAACCACCTGCAACTTCGAAGGCCCGACGACTCCTGCACCGATCTCCTGAACCGTCGCCTGCAGACGCTGTGTTTTCGGAAGCTCAACGAGAGGCCGCCAGTGCCTTTAATTTAAAAAAGGTTCTGTTTGCGTGTCTTCCCGACACCGTAGCTGGCCCGCGATGCCGTGGTCAGCCAGAACTGTTTGGATTTGTTTGCTCACAACGCCATGATAGCCCCGGACGGAGCTATCAACATCAAGGGACTGTTTTTAAAGCATATTTTGATAACTGTAGATTTTTAAGTACTGTATTGTGGATTTTTTATAGTTTTTGGTCTTGTATATAAAAATATTGGATATTTTTCTAAACTAGTATTGTGTCCTTTTGTATTGCTTACACTGTATCACTGTTGGTTATGTGCAAATGCTTTACACACTGCCTCTAAGATATGCCTGACTGCTCGTGCCAAGCTATGAAGGGGGTGAGCAGGGGTGATTTTAGGAGTGTGACTCCCTTATCCTGACTAGGAAGAAGGGTCCCTATTTGGACAAAGGTTCAACCCCCATTTCTAACAGATACAATATGTACATTCATAAACAAGGAAGGCACGCCCATAATGGAATTTTCCAAGCAGGTGCAGCTAGACAAAAGCAGTGTTGATTCTGAGGCCGGGCACACTGTATCATTTACCCAAGGTCATTCTGTCGGTGCCTGCCACTAGACTGTTGGGAGAAGGCCTCTATCTAGTAGGATTGGTATGCGAAAGATATGCGCTAATAAGAACAGTGTATTCATTAGTAAAGCAAGGCCCAACCTTTGAGAAATTAAACTTTACACAACCCATGGTCTAGAGGAGACAAGAAGCAGCTAAGAGCATTATTGAAAATGGCAATTAAATATAAAATGTTGCTGCAAATGCTAACTTACATCGATCAATGCAGGGACAAAATAGCGAAAACATTTTCATTTCATCACTACATAATGTAAAGCAAGGCAGTGACTTGTGCTACCTTTTTGTTACACTAGATTTACCAAGCCAAGCAAGGCCACTCCGGGTGGCCTTGCAATGTTTGATGAATCTCATTGTAGGTTTTGAACCCACCATGTGTTATTTTGTGTGGTGCAGGGCAATGCAAAACCTATAATAATTATGACCCAACATGTGTACAGGGGTGCTGAACTTGGAATTCTGATCCATGAGCAAACTCTCACTTGCATTAGGGTTGGGATTTACCTAACCACCAGTAACTGTGATGAATATTTATGAAAATAGTGGCACATGGCAGTGCAGGAAGTCACCTTGCTGCTCTGCCTGCCTCACTGAGAAAGGGCAGGAATGTGCCATATTTATACATGCAGTGCATTCCTAAACTTTCTGCTGATGCTGTTTGTTCGGTTTTGGCAGCCTAGTGCCAATGCATGGTGCAACGGTGCCTCCATTGCATGCAGGATTGTTTTTGCGCATGAAGTGTCAGCTCCCTGCACAAAATCAATCCTGAGTGGCTTCTTCCTCTTTCATGTGTGCTGTAGAATACAGCATACGTAAGAAGGAGGAAACAATGAGGAGAAATAAAGCCATTTCTCCTCATTATGTCCCATCTGGGAAGACATAAGATTTTATAGCATTACTTGGCTTACAAGTCCTTGTAAATCTGGGAGTGCATCAAAAACCATGTGAGTTGAGCCGCAACACCCATCGCACATAGTAATGCAACATAACAATTTGCTTGCATTGCCTTACTCCAGGTTTGTTAAGCCATTCAAAGCCACACAGTGGCTTTGCATAGCTTCATAAGTCTGACTTAGAGGTTTCCCTTGTTCATGTACCACTTTGCGTGGTACAAAAGTGACAAAAGGACAGTGCCTCTGAACAAGGCAAAACATTCTGTAATCTCCATGGCCAGATACAGTCCCAACATTTTTTTCACCCAGTATTTACCATATAAAGTTGTAGTAGTAAATACCAGGAAAATGATAACGATCTGAATTCTGTACTACTTGAACAATATCTTACACATCTATATACAGCAGTGTAATGAAAACTACCATTCTGAAATAATACATTCAATTAAGATATGAGACTCAGTAACACATATCATTGTTTCTATGCCATCAGAAAATAATTCATGACGCAGAACTGAACTTTCATGTTAGTAGGATATTTGCATAAATCCAATGCATCTCTACAGGATCTTAATCTATCAATTCTAAAGTTTGACTTTATTTTTTGAGAACAAATATTCATAACTAAACCACAAATGGGGACACATTTTTTTGTACTTCATACAATTCACACCAGAAAATACAGGTTGCAGAATTGCCTTCCCTTCAGTTTGTTGATAAGCTCTTTGGTGGCAATATCCCCCACCTGAACCTCATGTCAACTGAGATTGAGCATGGTGCAATGGATCGCTTAAAATAAACATTTTTACCAAGATGCATTTTATGTTAGATTCATATGGAGACTTATATAAGAATTAATAATCAAGTTTTAATTGTGATGCTTAACCATCTCCCAAAAATGAGACTTCACCGCAAATCATTAGGGGCCCATGTAGAAATTGCCTTTTGTAGTACAAAAAGTAGCATTAGTCACATACTTCAAAATGCTATTCACATACCTATGGGTGACGACATTTCCCTCCACCTCTATAGTTTTTTCTGTGCAGAGATCACCACCACAGTGGAGAAGAAATTAGATCATTGACATAATATCGGTGTAAAAAATATCGATTTGCAATCATATCAGAAAATAAATATCATTTACCAAAATATTTTTTTTACTATACTAAACAAAACCACAAATGTTGATTACCAAAATATTTTGGCAAAAAACATCTGTTTTCACTCATATCCATAACAAAAAATAGTGTGACTGTTAAATGAACATATAAATAGTAACCAATATCAGAACAAAAAATATCGACTACAGTAATATTGGAACGTATCAACAGTTTAAAGACAAAAGAAAATCAACAATTTACTTGCAAAAAAACCATTTAAGAAATCTACAAATATTCTAGCTATATTATACCCATATTACATTACTAAAATGGGGCAAGTATACCCACAAATGCACTTCAAAGGTCCGCATATCATCTCCCCCCTCACTGCTTGACTGTGTACCATCATCCTGGTTTGCTCTTTTGCTCCATTGCTGTTGTCTGTGCTCATCATTTCAGACTGTGCTCAGTGTTTTCTGTACCTGTTTTAAGTGTTTAAGTGTTTTCTGTATCTGTTACTTTAGCTTCTGCCTAATTTTGTGCCTACTTTTGTTCAACGAGCCTCGCTACTTGCCTCAAGCCAATCACCATTCCCACCGCTCAGTTCCAGCCTCCCAGCGCCCCTCCCAGGGCTAACTTAATGGAAGCCGCAGTGCAGACATGCAGTGGAACACTGCTGGTGTGCCAAAGGTTCATCAAAGGCAAGCCCGTCTGTGCCCATTCGCGACTGGACCACGCCCAGTGCCAGGGACCCCGTATTTTCCACTCCATGCAGCTACACTGTGGCTGACCTCCGAGCACTGGATCCTGGGCGTATCAACAGCAACTGCTGCCCCACATCTCCATGTAAAACCAGATAACCATTCTCTTGCCGGTACAGCTGCTTCACCTGCTTCTACATCTGCAACACCGAAGCAACCAACAGTGCCGGAGACACCTCGAATGTGACTGCATCCACCACATTGACCAAGACTGCCACAGCACAACTCCAGTGCCTTCTACTCAACACGTGATCACTTGGCAAACAAGCCACAGATTCTGGAACACGATCTCATCCCTCACCCTGGACATCATCTCACTTAAAGAGACATGGCTGAACCCTGCCTCCTCGTCGGACATCGCCATCACTCCCTCTGAAGGCTACAAGATAACATACCGGGATGAACAAACAAACACAGAGGTGAAAGTGCAATCATCTACAAGGACACCATCTGCTATACGAACTCCTCAGACAATTCGACTTCGATAATGGAGCATGTCAACTTTCAACTCCACACAGACAGAAAAACGACAATCAGAGATCTCCACCTCGATGACACCAATACAATCAACCTCCTGGAAAGCGTGAGCAACATCGGCCTCAAGCAGCTTGTCACTGAGCCTACCCATATCACACAGCACATGGTTCACACTATTTTCACAGCCAGCAACAGAGTCAAGTACAACCACATCTCGCAGCTCACCTGGACTGACCACTACAGTATCCACTTCACCATCTCAGGAGCTACCTACACTGGCACAATGTCCACCAGCTCCATGTTCAGAAACTGGAAAAAGATATCAGAAGACCAGTGGAACAACGATCTACGCTTCCACCTCTCTGACACAACATTCAACCCAGAACAGGCTACTAAGAACTTCTCTCAGTGGATCACAGATTGCACCAACACAATCGCACAACCAAGCCAGCCAAATCCAAAGCCCCGCCACAAGACCTAGCTGGCTCTCCACGGAGCTGAAAACCTCAAACCACAAACCTCACCACTGCCAGCATCAGCCTGCTCACACCCATGAACACAAACCCTGAACACCTGCTCATCCATTGGAACACTCCCACAACTCAAGCCACAATCTCTATTATGAACTCTGTGCCCTCTGTAACACACACAGGCCCCTGTCCATACCACATCTTTAACCTTGGTTTCACACAAAGCAGCAAGTCTGTCTTGGAAGAAATACCTACACACATTTACCCCAATCTCTGTTTAAAACATGTGTATAATGAGCACACATCCAAAGTAGTCATTGAGTATGAGTCCTCCCGTTGAACATCATGAATCCTACACAAGAAATCTATGCTGTCCTTATCAAAGGATCTTGATCAACCCACAAATTGAGATAAGAAATGGTCCATAAAAATAGCTGTACTTTCTAAATAATGGGAAAAAAACACTACTTCTGACATAGACTATAGCTGTTTCCTAAATAAATCAATCTATCTATCTATCTATCTATCTATCTATCTATCTATCTATCTATCTATCTATCTATCTATCTATCTATCTATCTATCTATCTATCTATCTATCTATCTATCTATCTATCTATCTATCTATCTCTCTCTCTCTCTAGCTATCTCTCTATCTAGGCCAGCCACAAGCCTTTCAATTAATTTAGCGTCAAAACATGTACAAGTAAACACGTACATATCATTCAGTCCCCTTTTTAAAAAAAATGAAGACTAACTTTGCCCATACATGAAGTTTTCCGAATTAATATTGTACTGTGCGTGACGATGTAGAGTCAAAGGCAGAAACTACTACAATGCAGTTGTTGTCTACAGAAAACAATGTAGGCATTGGTGACAATTAAATTATGCTGTAAAGATTTGTGAAAATTCCTGATTCTAGGTTAAGAGAAATTCAAGAAATTTCTCAGAATTACACATTCCATGATTTCATATAATTTTTTCTCTATTTGTTTAGTAGAGCATGCATCTCCCAATAAAGTCTTGTGAGAGACTTTTGAACTGAATCCGTCTTTTGCCGGTGTCGAGTAAGAATTTTTTATGAGAGGCGAGTGTTCTGGTTTAAAAAAATATTCAAAAGTGATGTGAGTACTGCACATTACATTTTGCTACAAATAGTGTAATCTCACGAAGTGGCATGGAATTTATGTAGTTTCTTGAAAACAAAGTCTCTGTTGCATCAGCATTGACTGCCTTTCACTAACATTCACACAATAGGGATACATCCTCTGCCACATGTAAGATGCTGCCTGGTGGGATACAAATATAAGAACCTCGGGCATATTACCAAGGGCTGGCGATAACATTATTGCTGCTTTATCATCTGTTTTCGGGCGAAAAGAGCCGATAATCTTATCGCAATATCATCAAGAACACGCTAGTGCGTGTTTCCTTGACTTAGAGCTCGCTTCCAGCACGCCTAACTTTGCATCTCTAATGAGATGCAAAGTGGGCAATACTGTAAGTACCCCTGACAGACTACCTTGTTAAATATCGAGACATGTACATATTTACAAGGAGGCCCACACATTTTTGCAGAGGTTAGTTTTTGGCAAAAACCGGTTTCTGCCAAAAACTAGCATTGCAGACTTACCTATACCTAACAATGCTGATACGACCACAGGGTCGTATCAGCAAGGCTATTGTAGTTTTCCATGGAATATCGCTATGCGTTGTTAATATAGCGATAGCATGGCGCTAATTGCCAGCGATAGCCAGCGATAGCCACCGATAAAAAAAATTTCAGCTGAGAGCGGCCAGCAATAATTATCTCTGCAGCTTGATAATATGCCCCCACATGTGTATGGGTTCAGAGACAAGAGCTTCCACTGCTGTGCCTGATGTAGGATGCTGCCAGTGGAAAGAACAGGCATCCGTGAATCGGCACTCTAAGAGAAAAAAGCTTGAACTCCCATGCTCCTCATCTTGCTCCTCAAAGTCTCTACACTAGCTACATCTACTCTGAATTAAGCCATGTATTGGTTGATCAGCACTTTGTCCTGCTAATCTTGCCTATAAAAGATCGTGTTGCACAGGTGCATGCCAACACAATAAAGCATCTGGAGTAGCGAATGCCTACACTGAAAATGTTATATGCTGCTGATATAGTCCCTGCTCCTAAGGCAAAGGGAGTTAAACCAAAAAATGGGCTGTGGCAGCTGGCAGATGAATTAACGCATCAGCTGCAATTAATCAAGGCCCATACGATAAATAAATGCCATAAAGACGTAGGGGCATATTACCAACAACTAGCGATAATTTTTGTCTCTAACTTGTTTAGAGACAAAAATTATCGCCGCACATCGGCGATTTTTATCGCAGATAAACCTTGCTATTAACAAGGTTTATCGCAAATGCGATAAAAAACGGCCGAAATGCATGAATATCGCTGAAAAGTCAGCGATATTCATGCATTATCGAGCAAATGCTCTTAGCCATGTTATCCACCTCCCATTGGATAACATGGCTAAGAACTGCTCAGGGCAGGTGTTAGCTTTTGGAGATATTCCCGCTTAGCGCGAATATCTCCAAAAGTTGGTAATAGGAGATAGCGATGTTAGCGACTGTTTTCAGTCTCTAACATCTTGGCACGCCCACTTTGCATCTCATTAGTGATAAATATCACTGACATGCAAAGTGGGGCCCAAGATGGTCGCTATCTCCTTCTAGCTGTCTCTAACTGGTGTTAGCGACAGCTTGGTAATAGGGAGATAATTTTATCTCCGCTTTCTTGGCTTGTAGTGTCTTGGTGAACCAGAATAGCTTCTGCATACAGCCAGAACCCCCAGTATTCTAAAGTGTCCCAAAGGAGTGAATGAGCCTGAGCCCTCCTACTATCTGATGGCTCTGATCTGAAAGCTTTACTAGACTACTCCTTATTTCCTCAAGCTCATCTTCAAACCAAAAACTCAAAGTCAGTGCACAATGACCCTGCTTCAGTCTTCCTAAATGCCAAGGATTCTTCTCAACATTTGCCGACTTCCTAAAATACGCCCTGGCTTTCTACATGCAGGCTCCAGTTCTAATAGCATAACCCTGCTCATTCCTCTTCCTGAGCAAAACAATAGTGGCTGATTTGAAAGGGAGAAGTAAGATGCCCTACAGAGTCACCTTCCAAATATCCATCCACATATGTTTTTGGAATAGGAGGGATCTATGTTAAAGGAACCAAAACAAAGTTACTTTTCACTTTAATTGTACACTGGGTTTCGAATCTGGGTATGTCGGCTTCTGTTGTATCTATGGTGCTCTTGTCTAAGATCTTTTACCTTCACTTCAACAGCTAATTAATGACACTTCCACAGTCCCACAGAGAGAACCTCCAATAGCTCATTAAACATAATTTAACTGTGTTGTAATACAAGAGTGTATCCAGCAATTACAGTTCTTTTTAACCTTGTGCATGGCAGTGCACAATGTTGGAGTGCACACTGGCTGAAAACAATGAACCATCCCAACCTTTTTCATTGTCTGCTTATTGCATGATATTTTATGCATTACCATCTCTAATTTGCCTTTTCCAAGTAATGTGTGTTCTCAGTGCCACTCTCACTCTCTACATATCAAAACCATATTTTCACAGAAATGGTGACACCCATTTTCAATCATTTCATGAAAGCCACTTGTAAACTCATTCACTGTAAGAGTAATGATAACTTGCAAAGAAGGCCTGAAGGATAACTTGCAAAGCAGGCCTCACGAAGAGCAAAATACTCGGATATGAACTGATGCTCTAAAAATATAGTTTACCCCTTCTAAGTAACATATCAACACCAGCTCTCAGATTTCCCCTACCATTCCAGTCCGTTCTTCTTTTGCCTTTTCCAAGTAATGTGTGTTCTCAGTGCCACTCTCACTCTCTACATATCAAAACCATATTTTCACAGAAATGGTGACACCCATTTTCAATCATTTCATGAAAGCCACTTGTAAACTCATTCACTGTAAGAGTAATGATAACTTGCAAAGAAGGCCTGAAGGATAACTTGCAAAGCAGGCCTCACGAAGAGCAAAATACTCGGATATGAACTGATGCTCTAAAAATATAGTTTACCCCTTCTAAGTAACATATCAACACCAGCTCTCAGATTTCCCCTACCATTCCAGTCCGTTCTTCTTTTATTAAACATGTTCCTTGATAGCCTGTACAGATGTTCTGTCATAAATAGTACATTTATTGTTTTTGATTAATTCATTGAAAAGTTCTGACAATCAAGCTACCTAACAGTGTATTAACAAAAAACTTGTTTGACTGACATGTGTGGTAGCGTTTGTCTGGATTTATATTTTGGTGCAATAAATAATAATGAAGCATAATCATTTGAATGTCAGATCTAATATGCAAAATACTATAATAACATGATTAAACTTGAAACAAGTTAAATATTGTGTATAGAACTGTGTATATATGTTGTTCTGCAAAATCAGCAGTTGATGGACAGAATGCAGAACAATGTCATACATTCACACCAGTACAGGGATCTGGGCCTAAATCCATAGTTTTCTTGCTTGCCATTCCAGTTTGGACCCAGCTATATGCAAATCAGTCTTGACCCTGTGCCCCATGGGAACAGTCCAGCATGAACTGCCAAGCCAGGTCCTCCCTGGACTGGAAGCAAGCATCCTAGGACCTGTTTCGGGCTTTCAGCCCTCATCAGCCAGGATAGCTTTATTCCAGTGGCATGGAGAGCACAGGACTAACGTCTGAGCATACCCGTCCCACTCGGGATGACAAATGCAAAAACAATAGTTGCTGGCCAGAATCCAAAAAAATGTCATACATTCACCCCAGTACAGGGATATGGGCCTAAATCCACAATTTTTTGCTCACCAAGCCATTCCAGTTTGGACCCAGCCATATGCAAATCAGTCTTGGCCCTGTGCCCCATTGGAACAGTCCAGCCCGAACTGCCGAGCCAGGTCCTCCCTGGACTGGAAACAAACATCCTAGGACCGGTTTCGGGCTTTCAGCCCTCATCAGCCAGGATAGCTTGATTCCAGCAAAATACTATAATAACATGGTTAAAGTTGAAACAAGTTAAATATTGTGTATAGAACTGTGTTTATATGTTGTTCTGCAAAAAGAACAGTTGATGGACAGAATGCAGAACAATGTCATACATTCACACCAGTACAGGCATCTGGGCCTAAATCCATCGTTTTTTTGCATGCCATTCTAGTTTGGACCCAGCAATATGCAAATCAGTCTTGACCCTGTGCCCCATAGGAACAGTCCAGCCCGAACTACCAAGCCAGGTCCTCCCTGGACTGGAAACAAGCATCCTAGGACCGGTTTCGGGCTTTCAGCCCTCATCAGCCAGGATAGCTTGATTCCAGAGGCATGGAGAGCACAGGACTCACGTCTGAGCATACCCATCCCACTCGGGGTGACAAATGCAAAACCAACAGTTGATGGAAAGAATGCAGAACAATGTCATACATTCACCCCAGTACAGGGATCTCTGCCTAAATCCATTGTTTTTTTGCTCACCATGCCATTCCAGTTTGGACCCAGTCATATGCAAATCAGGCTCACTGTGCCACTGGAATCAAGCTATCCTGGCTGAAGAGGGGTGAAACCCCAAAACCGGTCCTAGGATGCTTGTTTCCGGTCCAGGGAGGACATGGCTTGGAAGTTCGGACTGGACTGTTCCCATGAGGCACAGGGTCAAGATTGATTTGCATATGGCCAGGTCTAACCTGGGGTGGCATGGTGAGCAAAAGGATGATGGATTTAACTCAGATCTCTTGACTGGGGGTAAATGTTTTGATTTGTTCTGCATTCCATCCTTCAATTGTGTGTCTTTTATATGTTGTTCTGCCATTCACTTCTTCTCTTCCTTTCTCCCATCTCATCGCCTGCACATCTTTTCTGACCACAGGCATTGCAGAAGCAAAGAGAAGTGGATGCAATGGGTTTTACTGTGTTTGTGTGTTTAATTAACTTCCTACTGTTGCAGTTTTTCAAGGCTCTTACGCTGTAGTTCCATTGCTAGTGCTAGTCTCATTCATTTGTGTGAAGCCTCATTGACTAAATGTTTCATATTAGAACATCTCTGGATGGCAATAACATGGAAGATGCAGGATGTTTTCTTAAAATGAGATAGCGCTTATGTACTTCCCGATGTATCATTTTCTGATTTGCAAAGAGAATTGTTACTTTTGATTGTTTCCAAGATAATTCTGCATTTTCTCATATTTTTTGCAAGAACTGTGTATAAGGACGCCTTGATTTTGTTGGTGAGCTCCAATTTTGAGATTTCCCATTAGGCGTGCGGCTCGATTTCTTTATAACATTGCTGCTCATTTGGGACTTGCAATGATGTTCTGATTTTGATTACTCTGTATAGTTCGGCATTTGAGCCTTTATGGCATTTATTCTGTCCTGTTTGATTTCTGAGATTTTTGTAATAAAACGCTTTAACTTTCTTCTGATCTAGAACTCAATTCTTGAGTGGTCCCTGTTGTCTTTGATTATTTTTCTGCTAAATTGAAGTCGGGGATGGTGCCTTTTTTTGTGCAAGATCACCCTAGTGAAGAACAGCCTGAGGTAGATTTTGAAGTGATTTGGATTTTGGGGTGTCCTGAGTCTTTGGGATACAGTTCGGCTCTCACACATTTCAAGATCCAGCAATTAGCAGAAGCCCAGGTTGTCATTTACATTAATACATTTCCATAATAGAATCTGCATGTATAGTTTTGGGCAACTCCATGGTATCCTCCATTCAGCTTGACACTTTTGTGACGTAACTGCCATTTTGAGAACCAGTCTTGTTCTAGGCTATGCACATTTGTAACATTTACTGTGAATATCATGTTTTTACCCATTGTTCAGTTAATTCAATGTTTAATTTGAGCTAGTGTTTGTGACTGGGGGAAAAAGCATACGTGCCAACAGACAAGAATCAAGTGAGAGACTCCTGATTCATTTAAATTGGTTCAATTTGATTAACTTTATTAAGCACAAAACAAGCGGTCATAAAAGTACATAAAAAAGCATTGGTATAAGAATTCATAGATATACCACAATATTAAAATATATAGGTACACCACAATATTAAAATATATAAAAGTAAATTGAAATCCACATAAAATACATTTCAAAATTATGCTTTTCCTGAGATGCATAGCTGCCCAAATATGAAGCGCAATTTTAAAACAAACCAAAGGGGGGTGTTTGGCTTGAGCTGCTTCAAGAAGGCCACACTTGGCCGAGGCTCCGTGTCCTGAGCGGGATCCCTTTCATCGCCTGAGCTGTTTTCTTTCATCTTGGAGAGACATGGAGTGGGGCATCTATGAAGCGCACACGGGACACAGGGTTCGATTCCCGGCGCGGCAGGTTTCTGGACCAGGGTCAGCGGACTCGATAATTCTCTCGCCTCGGTGCCCACTCTGATCAGCGATCACACTCGGCAACTCTGGGCATTAGCTTGCCTCATCTTCACTAACGGCCCCACCAGACCGCCGGGGATGCCTGGTCTCACCCTGGAGATACCCATTAAGGGACCATCTCTCAGGGAAGCCAGGAAGGGTTTCGCAGCGGTCGAAGCGCCTTGGGACCCTCCGGGTAAGTAGTGCGCTATATAAATGCCTATACATTACATTATACATTACATTACATTACATGCTGCTTTTGCCTCAACTTCTGCCTGTAGTGCCCGCCATGTTGTCCTCCGCGTGACGTTTCCTTTCACCACAGGCCTCCCTGAACTGCTTGCGGCGCGGTTCCTTAGACGCCATGGAAGCTTTGCCTGGGGAGCGCTTTTGTCTACTGCAGCTCTAATTTTGGAATTCTCCTTCTACTTCCTTCACCACACGCTAGCGGTTGGTAGCAGAACACCTTTTTCCTCGCTGTGTAGTGACTCTAGTTGTGGCGTACTTTGCTGGTTTCATCTGTAATGTAACTCCTCCTTCGCTGTAACATACTACAAGTCAACCGTTTCAGAGGACACCTTTGTACACTGGAATACTGTATGAGACTTTTTTTCTCCTCCACTATGTTTGGTCCCTTTGCTGCAGTTTTTTGCACATTGCCTTCCTGCTATTTTATACACTCCACTATTTGGCCTAATTCCTGTAAAATAATGTTGATTGATTGAACCAAGCTTTTTTGTGTGACCTGTCTTTTCTTCCTTGTGCTCATTTCACCCAAGCTTGGTTACGCTAAATTTTTTCCTCAGTGTGACACTATATATCTTTACTGCATACCGATGCCAACGTGGTGCATTTTTTCAAGACACCGCTCTTGTTCTTTTTAATTTAGAGCTCCTCCTTTCTGTATGGATAGGTGGGAGTATATTTTGTCAAGGGCTTGCAGCAAGATGCCAGCTATTCATATTCGCTGTGGAACTGTTGAAATAAGTATTTTGCCTGGATGTATGTTATACTCTAATCTCCCTTGGAATTATCACATTAGAATTCAAGGCTCTTCTACAATATCTGTCAAGCTTAAAGATACCTGTTGGAGGCTGGAGGTTACTTTTTGTTCGATTGGTGTCTTATCCTACCCATATACGCTGCCCATCTCCTAATATCTCCTTTTTACCAACACCTCTATTTACATGGAGCCCTCCTCCTCACTTGGACAGAAAACTACTTCAGCAACCATGGGTTCCCTTCGTAAAAATTCCAACCCTTCTGCTCCCCCCAAACGTTAGAAAAAGGAACACAACTCTCCCACCAACTCCCCAGTACAATGGAAGACGTCATGAAAGAGATAAGGTTGCTTAAACCTTTTGTGATCAAAAAATAATGCTACTCTTCAGGAGTGGGATGATAAATGGTCAAATTTAGATTCAAGAGTTTCAGCTGTAGAGCAGAGGGTTAGCGATACTCAGGATGTGATCCCTCAAGTTGCTGCCATGTCTAAAGAGATTGCCCTCCTCAAGGTGCAAATGGAAGACCTAGAAAGCCACATTAGACATAACAATCTTTGTATTTATGGTATTCCTAGGGGTGAGGAGGGATCTGACATGCTCACCTTCTTGAAAATACACATACCCAAAATTGTTAGACTAAAGGAGGGCACCTCTCTCAAACTACAGCGTGCTCATCGTATTGGTCCCCAAGGTGGCGCTTCAACTTCTCCCTCTTCTGTCATTCATCCCAGAGTGATAATTGTCCTATTTTTGGAATACACTGAACTACTAATGGTTTTGTCAGTGGCTAAGCTATGAAAGCAGATGCTATGTTCTAGTCAAAAGGTTTTCTTCTCTCAAGATGTGGCTCATGCTACTGCTGCTCGTCGCAAGGAATTTCTCTCTCTCCACCCAGCTCTTCAATCCATGAACGCTAGATACAGCTTAGTACACCCCTGTTACTTTAAAGTCACTTATAAAGAGAGGTCATACTCTTTTGATCGTCCTGAAGATCTAAGACAGTTTATTTCTCGCCATAAAGGAGACAAGATGGACTTTGGATGATCTTGAACATTATTGTTTGTCTTTGCCATGTGCTACGTTCTCTAAGTTTATCTTTTTTCTTTTCATTTTAATGTTCTAGTGAGTTTTATCCATTTTTACGGTTGTTGTTTATTGTTTGTTAGTGCAGTTTTTTCTAGATCGGTGTAGTTTGTTTGTCTCCCGGAAACCATTTCATATTATCGTGTTTTGTGCTTTTCTCTACAGATGTTTGTTCCTTCTGTATCGACCTACTCCCCAGATTTTTCTGTTTCCCCTATCCCCTGCCTTTTCATCTCAACCTTATTGTTCATCGTAACCCTCACGTCTGCTAAGTGTTAACATTTTATATCGTATCCCTAGCGTAGCTGCTTTTTCATTTCATGTTTATTGTTTTATGTTAATTAAGTAGTCAATATAAAGTTGGTCTCCGTTTTTGAGTTATTTCATATTCTGCTCCGGTTTTCTCATATTTATTTCTTAATCTTTCGGTCCTGTTTGTTCCCCAGTTTCCTCGCTGGCTTGGCCGTCTGTCCCCTTTCTGCGGCTCCCCGCTTTCCCATGTTACCTTTCTTAATTTGGATATCCATCCCTTTCTTCTTGACTGAAGCCACTTGGCTTTTTGTCAGCCTCTCTTTGTCTATCACCTATTTCCTCTTCTAAGTTTTCTTTTTTGCCATTTTTTATTCGTATATTTCCTCTTCTGTACTTTCTTTTCGTTGGCCTTGGGCCCTATGCCTATCTCTTTGTTCTTACTTTCTATCTCTCTTATTATTTCCTCCTCTTTTTACTCCTCACTCTCTTTCACTTCTATATTCTTTTTTATTCTTATCTGTGTTTGCTTCAGTGCTACTATCCTATTGAATTTGATTGCTGTTTATTGATTATTTGTTCTTTCTCAATTTTGTAATGTTTATGCTTATGTTTTTGATTATTGTCTCTCCCATTTCTCAATGACTGATAATATCCAAATTATTTCATGGAATGTAAAAGGTTTACGTAACCCTGTTAAGAAGCAATGGGTTTTACTAGGGTCGCCGGTCTTGGCTCTGGTGCTTTAAGCTCTACGTAATCATAGAGTCTTGTAGCTAGACTGGTTACATCACTGCCCCTACTATCTCCACAAGGTTAACGGTTCAGCTTTCCTGTATTCCAGTTCACCATAGAGTCTTCTACTTT
This sequence comes from Lissotriton vulgaris, assembly GCF_964263255.1. NCBI lineage: Eukaryota > Metazoa > Chordata > Amphibia > Caudata > Salamandridae > Lissotriton > Lissotriton vulgaris. The sequence continues at coordinate 785,057,960 of NC_141696.1, forward strand.
ATTCACCTGAACGCCCAGTTCACATGTCATCGCATTAATGTATTTGGGCGTTTTGGCGCGGTTTTATGTTTAAAAGCTTGCCGCAGCCGACCTCCCCGAGTTCTTCAATTTTGCCACGGATCCCAGGCAGACGTATACGCGTGAGGCTGCCCGTGAGTATATTATTTGTTCCCAGTGTTCTATCAGTGCTCACAATGTAGTACTTAGAGAAGTCCTGGCCGGCATCGCATTCCGGTCTCGGCTTCTCGCCATACGCGCCATGCCGCAATCCCGCTATACTTTGGGCGTGCTTCGTTTCACTTCACTTTATGACAGTAATCTTGATATATATCAAGCATATTTTTATTCTTTCATTTGAATATAACTATATTCACTTGGGCTATATGAATGTCCCCTTTGATTGGTCCTTCAAGTTTATACTGTTAGTGATGTGATTTGGCTCTGTTTTATATTCCGTCTGGTTTATTTCCGCTCGTCTTATTTCCCCTGTTTTGTTAAATAATAATTGTTTGTTCTACCGTTCTGGATCATCGTTTTAGGCACCTTTGACGATCTTTATCAATTTATATACTCTGTAATCCGCCTAGTACTTGGGATCCTCACCCTTGTACTTAAAGCCCAGGTAAACTCATATGGATAGGCAAGACACTTCTCAAGATGTATTGAATTTCAATAGACGAGGCCTTCTAATATATTTCGTTTCATTTGTGTTTTTCAGTTTTATTTTGCCACTGCTGATAGTTTCTAAATTCTTCATCAGAACACATTAAGTTTCACATATTTGGCTGCAAATATATCTTTTTTGATGTTTCACCGGAGTTTACCGGGTCATCGGGTAGTCTAACGTACATGTCCAGTTTGAAAATTTCAGCCAGTGTTTTTAAGGAACGCAATGGGTCTTATACACACATGTTTTTCTAGATTTCCGATCATGGAGTCCTGACCTTATTTCTTCACCTTGTTGTATATTCTCGACTGGGTATTTTAAAGCCAAAGACAGGCAATAATCTATACCTAGTAGCTTCATTTCCTTGATGCTCCATGAAATGTATATCTAAAGGCCTCTTCTTGCTTTTCCTGTTTTGTCTGTTTTGCAGCCACTTCAAGCGTTTACAGACCGCTGTCCAGCTTCCAGTGGTTCTTAATTACATAATATAGTTTCTAGGTAAGCTTTGAACAGTTCCTAATATATGAGTATCTCACATTATGCTTTGAAGTCACACACTTTTTTCTGGCTTTACATCACAGGATATTATCTGGTTCCCCATTTCTATTTTCCCTTCAATCTACTTGTGTGCACTATGTAAAGATTTCAGTCAACATTTGGGGGCCCCATTTGGATCTTTCTTTTTTCCTGCTGGTATTCTCTGCTAATTCCTGCTACTTTCTGCAACTTAAAATGCATTTCTTGGTCAATTTATAAGGTTGCAGCTTTATTTCTTTTTTATTGAAAACCCTACTTTGTATGTAACATGCACCACGTTTTATTTTGACAGACTCAGTGTACTATATTATTGTATGTATAATGTTATATGAATGTCTGTTTTTTACTTATAGAAATTCAAGTGGTTCCCTGGAAGAAAGTGTTAGTTACGCCGAAACGAGCGTAGAGATTGTCATCTTATCTACTCAGACTTAGCGACCCTTGTAGAAATTTATTATAGGGTGTTGATATTCATGTGTCTCTTTTGTATTGTTATCTATAGAAAAAAACATTTTATATGTATGGTCAAATTGTGATATGTATTTGAAGTTGTGATGTTTGTTTTATAACCCAGATTTATATATGTAACAATAAAACGTAATGTTTTTTACTTTTTCATTTGTTAGAACAATGAGTTTCTGCTTATCAATCTGTTTATGTCAAACCTGATTTAAGACAGGTGTTTAGTTGCCTAGGAACTGTTACCACTTATAGAAGCAATGGGTAGTTACACATCTTTCCAAATTACAATGTAAAATTGCTCTGTTACAAGAAACTCTCCTTAATGACAAAGATGTTAATTCCTTTAAAAAACAGTGGATTGGTAGTGTTTATAGTTCCCCATCTAAAGACAGGAAAAACTGAGTGGTTATATTATTTCACAAGTCCCTCTCCCTTACTGTAGAAAGCGAAGAGATAGATGCTGAAGGACATTGGCTTCTTCTCCACACTCTCATCAATGGATCCCATATTTCTCTTCTCAACATTCTCGGTCCCACAGGTATAGACTCTCAATTCTGGCTATCCATGTCACAAACCCTTCACTCATGCTCTGACTCTAATCTCGTAGTGCAGGGAGATTGCAAACAAGTCTTAAATCCGTTTATAGATAGGAAATCCTCCTCTAGATACATTCCTAATAAAATGCAAAAGACCTTTGCGCATACTATAATCTCGAGAGGCTTGGTCGATGCTTGGAGAATGCTCAGCCCCAACAGTTTAGAATTCACTTTTTACTCCCTGAACCATAATTCGACTACCAGAATTGACTATATTTTCTTGAGTATTCACCTTCTTCCTCCTACACACTGAGATTGGCTCCATTCTGATTTCCAATCACGCCCCTGTTCTGATCGACTTAGATCTCCCTTCTTTACCCCCTAAATCCTGTTGCTGGCATTTTAATGACTATCTTCTTAAAGATTCTTCATTTATTGGACGCTTTATTGACTTTTTCTCAGAATTCTTTCTCCTCAATGCTAATCCTGATGCGCCCTTCTACATAATATGGGACGCCTTTAAGGCAACTGCTAGAGGCTTCGTCATCGACTATGTAGCTAGTAAAAAGAAGCAAATTCGTAAGGATTCTGCCTCTATGTTATCCTTTATTAAGAAACTGGGGCATCCATATTTTTCTAATAACAATGCTGAAAATCTCAAAAAATTTGTTCAAGCAAAACTAGATTTTAATAGGAAATCCACAGACGAAGCCTCTGGGACATTAATAAAAATGAATTCCAAATTTTACAGAGGCCCCTGATGGAGCTGATAAACAGTTGGTGAATTTAATGAATATTAAGTCCCAAAGATCTAGAATAGTCAAAATAACTGACGACTGCAGCGTTCATCACTTTAAGGGTGAAAAGATATTGAGATGCTTTACAGACTTCAATACGACCTTATATACCCCTGAGTCTTCTCCTTCTGATGATGTGTTAGTCTCCTTTTTTGATTTATTGCCTCCTCACTCTTTCCCTCTTCCCGATTGTTCTATTTTAGATAATGATATATCCCTTTCTGAGATTAAGTCTTCTCCTTCCAAGTTACCCAGGGATAAGGCCCCTGGCCCAGATGGTTTTACCGCTGAATTCTACTCTTGCTTTTCTCACATTCTCCTGCCGCATCTTTTATCTCTTTTCCAATATTTTTCTTCTCATAGTGAGTCTTGCGGCTCCTTTCATGAGTCCATGATTTGTTTAATTCCAAAAAAAAGACAAATATCCTTCTTTATGTGCTATCGCCCCCTTTCTTTGATTATCTTAGGTTGTAAAATGTTTGCTAAGATATTAGCCCTTCATATTAATCAGGTACTTCCGGAGTTGGTCGGTTCTGACCAAACAGGGTTTGTTAAGGGGAGGACTATAACTGACAGTTCCAGAACTTTTGTTAATAACATTCATTTAGCATCTAAGAGCTCCTCTCCTATTGCCACCATAATCCTTGATGCGGAGAAAGCTTTTGACCACGTTCAATGGCTTTTTATGATGCGCGCCCTTAAATGGCATGGTTTTGGCCCTCCTTTCTGTCCTATTAATAATCGGTTATATTCTTCCCCCACTACCTCTGTATTTGCTAATGGCTCTCAATCTTCTTATTTTCCTTTAAAATGAGGCACTCAACAGGGTTGTCCTCTTTCACCCTTGCTTTTTATTCTTTCCCTTGAGCCCTTTCTTCATTCCTTGCATCACTCTCCTATCTTTCGCGACTTTAAACTTAAGACCATTGAAATCAAATGTGCTGCCTATGCAGATGCCATTATATTATATATTTCGGATCCCTCTACCTCTTTACCTGCTTTTTCAGATCTTCTTTCTTCTTATGCTTCCCTATCCGGGTACAAATTAAATTTCTCCAAATCAGAAGTGCTTCCGTTAAATAAATACTGTTTAAAGAGTATGTTTGACGGATCTGATTTTAAGTGGAATACCAGCAGTATCACTTGTTTGGGAATTAATTATACTTCTTCTTTTGCAAAAACTATTCAACTTAATTTAGAAGATGTTCTTTTAAAAGTAAATAACATGATAAGTAAATGGTCCCCCCTTTTCTTCTATTGGTGGAGTAGATTTGATACAATCAAGATGCTGCTGCTCCCTGTTATTTATTTTTATTTGTCTATGCTACCAGTGAGACTTCCATTAACATTTTTAAGAGCCTTAATGGGGTTTTGGGTAAATTTCTCTGGAATGGTCTGAAGGGCTGGATTTCTTTAATTCTCTTGTCTGCTCCTAGAGATCAGGGAGGCATCCATTTTCCCAATTTCCGACAATATCACTCCTCCTTTTTAATTCGTCAAAATGCTGCCATTCCCTTCTTCATCTGAGGAAATTTCCACTCCGGTCTGGCACAATTTGGAGAAATCTTTGATCAACCCTTTCCCTTTTTCTTTGTTAGCTAGTTTTACTCACTCTCCTCGTTCCTTCAATTATCCGACAAATTCTAACTTTATTTCTACCTATTATCCAATTAAGCGTAAATCTCATACTCCTCTGCAAATATTCTTAGACTCACCTCTTTGGCATAACAAGTTTATCAAATTGTCAAATCGCACTATTTTTGGGGAAAAATGGACTGGGGAATTTTCTGGTTAAACATTTAATAAATGGTACGCTTTTTCTTTCTTCTAGAGAGGTTCAATCTAAGTTTTACTTATGTGTCTCTTCACTACTTAGATATGACTCTCTGCGGTTGCTCTTAACTAACCAATTCTATTCCCACTCTGAATCTTCCCCCTCTTCTTCAAACCCAATGCCAGAACCTTTACCCAACTCTTCCTCAACCCGGGCTTCTCACATTTACAAATATCTTAATTTTTCCACTCCTAACCATCCTAAAAGCAAGGGCGAACTCTTATGGGAATCAGAGTTGCAGCGTACCCTATATACTCGTACATAGGACTCCATTTGGGCATGTTTGCATCATACCTCCTGTAATGCAAGCACCACTCAGACCCTTTATTACTTTTATCAAAGATTATTTTTAACTCCCTTTTGTCTCTCCAAGTATGGCTTAGATCTACCCCATTGCTGGTCCTGTCAACATAACCTCGACTCATTAATACACTCCTTTTTTCTTTGTCCTAACATCTCACACTTTTGGATTAAAGTATGTGAGTCAATCTCCTCGATTTGTTGTATTAAATTTCCTTTTGATATTTACTCCATATTCCTGGGGAGCAATTCTGCTCATTGGTTTGGTTCATGTAGAGTGGCCAAGTTTGTGGAACTGCTAATTGCTATTGCCTTTCAGGTTATTACTTCTAATTCGAAAGATGCCACCAAGATCTCTTTTACTGCTTGGTGGAATCTACTTTATTATCATCACAGACTGGACAGAGCTTTTGTCTGCACGTCTCAGCAACTTATCCGAAAGAATGCCTTTTGGTCCCCTCTGACTAAAATAACGTTATCTACAACTGCACTTCGGAATAAGGACTGTTCCTTTGTTTATGAATCACCATGAGTATCTTATTTACTTCCATCTTTTCCTTATGTACTTCTCATAAGTCAATGTTTGCTTCTAACCTTGCTTTCATGGAAACAAAAGTTCTGATGATTGTACTGAGGTAATTTTAAGTATCACATTAGCTAAGGATATTTCTTTATTTTCTTTCTTCCTATCTTTTTCCTTCTTTCTCTCTCTTCTCTTTCCTCTTTCTCTTTTTTCTCTCTTTCTTTTTACTTTTCTTTCCCTTTTTTTGAAAATTGTAAAATGCTACTTTGTGTTAACTTACAACTTTTTAATATTGCTTTCAACCGATGGATGTATTTGCTTTTAATTGGTAGTTATTTTAATGTTGCTTATACCTCTACATTGTATATTATTTTCGTAATTTTTTCTGCTATTTTTTCTATGACTACTGTTATATTGTTGTACCATATACCTATTTGCTTCAATAAAGCTATTTAAACTTAAAAAAAAAAGAAAACGACCAAAGGGTTTATTAGTGCAAATATAAATGTAGAAGTAATTCTGTAGTCCCTAATGTTATTCTCAGGGAATATTTGTTTTAAATAGTATTTTCTTAAACTCTCATAAAAACCATGACATAAAATAAAGCACAGTGTGCTTTGTGCTGAAACACCATCACAAGGAAAGGTATAGTGGCTAATGGATGCATTTTCGTTTCAGAGAGCGCATTTTTAGGCATCCAGGTCACATTATGCTGACATCCCTCCAAATTATTTGATACATATAGAACTACAGTATGTTTCTCAATTTCTCCAAGTGTTCTATGCTCCTTTCTGTAATTCAGAAAGGTGCTCTTAATCACGCTTTTTTTCCAGTGAGGAACAACTGGCAGGGTTGCTTGCAATAGGTAGGTCAAAGAACAGTTTTTAAAAACCATATATATATATATAGGACAACCAGGGTATTTTCAAAGCATGATCAAGGGCTAAACAGTCAGTTATAATTTTCTTTATAAAATGTGTTTCTGTTTTCAACCATATAGAGTGCAAAAGTAAAAGGGGTTTTACAGCTAGTATGTCCTCTAAAACATGTATCCCATACTCTTTATACATTATAAAGGATGACTCAGATCGGGCTGCACGCAAATTATATTTGTGAAAGCGAGACTTTTCTACCTGTAGTAGTTGAATGGGAGCATACCCCCACAAACCTCCCCCATAGTAGGCAGTTGAAATTCCCCGCGCCTTGTAGATTTCATTCATTGCCTTAATTGGGAGACTGCCAATCTTGTAAGAAAACACGAATACTCCCTCACAAACTCTGCTCACTTCATCTGTGTACCTACATCTTTCTGACCCCAGGAACTAATCCTTGTGGATAGAATCCTTAGAGAGGGTAAGGAATTGACATTAATAATAGGGACTCTTCGACACAGAATTTCTTATGTTTCTGCACTTTCCCACATAGCATCGAAAAGGTCTTTGCCTTATTGATTTTCATCTTCCTAGAATTCATGAAATGCCCGAAAGTGTTCATCAATTTTGGAAGCCAACCGGTGTCCTAGATTGTAGGGAAGCATTGTCAGCGTACAATAAGATTATTAAGGGGCGCCTACCAACAGCAGCGGCATCAGCCTGCGATGTCTGAAGGGTGTCTACTTCCCCATTGATAAAAAGTGAAAAGAGTTGCAGTGCTAATATGTAAAGCTGTCTAATACTCCTCTTGATTTTAAACGATGGGGAGAATTCCCCATTAGGGCTGTACCACACCATGCCAGAGAGATTTCCATAAAGATGTGCTAAAGAGCTACTTATGTTCCTTGGGGCACCCTGGGCAATCAATGTAGTCCAGAGTAAAATATGGTCAAGCAAATTGAAGGCATTACTGAGATCAGCGAAACAAAGAAAAAGAGAACCTTACTTAGCTTTGGTATATTTCCCGATAAGTAATTCTAGGTTCATGCCAAGTCCCACTGAACCTCAGCCTCTCCTAAAGCCAAAATAGCACATTTGAAATAAAGGAATTTCTCTCTCCCCAATCTTCCAATCTCTCTGTAAGAACTTTGCCCATCAATTTAGCCGATGAATGGAGAGGGGGAACTTGGCGATAACACCTGGGGTCGGATTTATTTCCCTTTTTAAAAATAGGGACTATGGTCGATACTAGAACTTGGTGTAGCTCGCGGAGTTCTACTGCATGGAATTTTATGGAGTTACCGAAAAACTCAGACAAAATCTGCAGAGTTCCGTGAGCGAGCAGAGCTACGGGCTTGCACCACCCGCACTTTGGAATGGCCGTGCACTAACATATCTCAAGCTACCACCTTCCAGCAGAGAAGCAGTTCACAATCATTAAAGACATTCCAATAAACAATGCATAGTGCATATGCATGAATCGTGTTGTGCAAACAGCCATTTCTGAGAACCCAGTGAAGGTGAAGCGATTAGCAACAAGCAATTAGTGTCATGATGATGAGTTCGCACGGCACTGCACAAAGACGGCGAAAACCAAACAAATAAAATGTATTAATGAAAGCACACCATGAAAAGGTGACTCTCATGCTAGAAAAGGGACAATCACATTCCAACATGACCCCTAAACCTCAGAAAGCAACATAACCCCCCCAAAAAAATTGAACATTTATTGATCTATTACCGCCACGGGGTTCTTCAGCAGGAGCCAGACCACCAAGCTTCTGCTCACCAGCACGTTGGCTTGCAACATGCCTCTGTGCCCCAGGTCTTCCCCACCGTTTGTAAAATGGTCAGCCAGACACAGCGATCCTGGGGGAATTGGAGTCCCTCCGATGGCTGTCTCTAACCCCCAATGCCAGCCGGCTGAACCCCTCTCCTGGCACCATGGGGCATATCATCCGGGATAATGGCCCAGGCAGCAAGCCGCGCATATGGACAGTCTCTCTCTGCGCCTTTGTAAGAGCAGAGTCAGGTGAGGGAGCACAGGTGCAAGGAGGGCAGATGTACAAGTCTAGATAAAGATATTTTTTAATTGTTACTCCAGCCACTGAATGCAAACCTTGATGCCTAAAACCTGGAACGCTGCCATGCACCCTTTTGCTTTTTGGTTCCCGCTCCAATAAACATGTTGTGTGCGTCACCCGAGTGAGACATATTTTGTAGCCAGGTTGAACTTGTCACGCAGAGTGGAGTTTACTGAAAAGGCCTAGTAAACACAGCCTAGGAAGGGGGGGACTACTCTCCACAGCTGCATTAATTTCCCTGGTCAAAATGGGGCCCCACAACTACCTTGAGGCTTTGAATGCATCTACTGGCACTCCATCCGGGCCCGGCGCTTTCCCCCTCACAATTTCTTAAATAGCAAGGAGAACCTCCTCCAATATGATAGACAAGGGGAGCTGAGGTTAAACAAATCTCCCATGCCACTGTCTAATGGGATATCAACCATAAATGAATTAAAAATGCTGTTAAAATGGGCGATCCATGCTTCACAAGAAACTAGAAAGGTAAGTTCAGCCATAAAATCTTCCTTTGAGAAAGGGGTATTCATGATATGCCAGAAGAGAACCGAGTCCCTAGTCTTGGATTAATTGGCTAAATTAGCCCATGATTCTTGCTGTAGGGCCTTTCTTTTAGCTGCAAGTGCCTGTGCATAGTTCTTTCGTTTTGCAGGTCCCTGGGAAGTTTGTGAAGGCCCCCCTCCTTCAGGGTTTAGATGCTAGGGTGCACAAGGTTCGTCAGGTACTAACCTGCTTGTTGTCCCAAGAACTCACAGAATTAACTGGGGCAACAGAAGCTTTGTGGTTATAACTGCTGAGCTATGGAACCCTCTTCCCTCTCAGATCAGAGCCAGTACTTTATCGTCATTTAGGAAACAATTAAAAATGTGTCTTTTACATCTAGGCCATGGCCCTGCCTTCTGGAGCACTGAGCGCGGAGACACCTATTGGTATTTGTGCACTTTAAAATGTGTTTTAACATAACATAACGAGTGGTCAAACCATCCTCATTTCACTGAATTCCCAGATTTATAATGTCTTAATAATAGTGAGTTAAGAGACTAACCCCCAGATTCATGAAACCCATTTTCTGCGAATTCTAAATTGCGATAAATACCGAATCACAATTTAGAATTCGCATAATGGAATTCATGAAAATCTGCGAGAAAAAATAGCGATTCGCATTCGGCCGCAAAAGCCGATTGCGATTTTCCCTAAATCGCAGAATAATCGCTAAATCGGACAATTTCCGTGTTGAAATTGCGATCTCGCTATTAGCGAGATCGCAAATTGCAATCTCGCTAATAGCAAGATCGCAAAAATTGGAAGTCGCATTTCGAGCACAGTGATGACATCACAACCAGGAAGCAGGCAGTTCCCTCCCTCATTTTGAATACAGAGGCTGATTTGGAAGCAGCACTGCCCAGAGCTCCACTCTAAACCACCTCCAATGTTGAATCAGGATACACCCCACTTCAGCAATGTCACAGGAAGCAGCAGGGACCAGTTCCACAGGGAGAAAGCAAAAAATAAAATTCTCTGAACAGGAACTTGAGCATCTGATTGAGGGAGTCTGTAGAGATCATGACAGACTGTTCGGGAAGGACTCCAGGAGGGTGCCAGAGGCTGACAAACGGCGAATTTGGGTGCGCATCCGCGCAAAAGTCAATTCAGTTGGAGTCACCCAGCGATCAATTGACGAGCTCAAGAAGAGGTGGTACGAACTCCGAGGTCGTGCCAAGGAGAGGATCGCCGAGAGGCTGGGTGAGCGTGTTGCAACAGGAGGGGGAGAGCCAACAGTCCCTCCCAACACCCCATTGGAGGACCTCGTTGAGTACACCTTGCAACCTGAGGCATGCGTGGGGGTAACCCAGCTGGACTCCTCCCGACCCACCCAAGAAAGCCAAGGTAAGTGCCATGCGACTGCGACCCTGTCCCCTAACAATGGCCATGACCCTAAAGCTACCCATTAGAAACCCCAGTCATGCAGCCCATGCACACCAGAAAATCCCTATTGCATTGTGGAACATGTAGTCTGCCCACAATTTACATTCAGCCCCATACAGCCAGATATGTCTTAATAGAGTCAATCCAAAAGCCAGTCAGGGAATGCTAGCTTGCATGCACGTAGCAACCTTCCATGTGCAAGATAAATGTTATTAATCAACGTCCACTTTACATCACAGGTGGCACTGAAGACACCAGCAGTGACAGTGAGGGGCTGCAAATTGACAAGAATCATGAGGATTCTGAGGGTGACGCACATCCATCCACACAACCAGGTCCATCAGGGCGAGCACCAGCGCCAGCAGCCTTACCACCACCTGCAACGCCAGCGACAACAGGCGCACCACTATTGCCAACTGTGAGACCCATGCCAGTGGCATCGGCAACACCAGCAGCCGCCAGGCCACCAACACAACGCACACCTACTGTGGCCACCCAGTCCAGCGGACAGGTCAGGGAGCGGCGCCAAACAACACCACGCGCCGGCAGGAGGGGGGTGACTGTGCGTGTGCCGGGTCTTTCAATAGAGGGACGCATGCTGCGCGTCCACCAACAACAGGCACAACACCTTGCAGCAATACATCTGCAGCTGCACAATACAGCCAGGAATGTTGGCCAGCTATCCGACCGGATGGAGCGAATGACCACAGCAGTAGAGGCAAACACTGAGGCCATGCTGACACAGCGGGACCTCACCCGGCGCTGCCACCGCCAGCTCCTAACACGCTTCTCTCGTAATACGCGCTCCAATTATATAATTGGCAACAAAACATCCCCGCTGTCCCATAGATCATTGGCCATGCAAATCCAGATGGACCAATGCTGCCAGGACGTGGCACGGGCACTTGAGCAGGCAACCACTGCAGATCAGGCTCTGCAGGCAACTGGCCACGGCCAGGCAGGAGGGGATGACGCTATTGAGGGAACATCTAGCCACAGCAGCCTTTCTTTGTCATCGGTTAGTGTTCCACGCCGCAGCAGCAGGTCCACTGCGGCATCACGGGCGAATCCGGAGAAAGAGGTTGAGAGGCGACTCGGAGCTTCGGGCCGGAGGTGCCAATGACATTTTTGCTCATCATCCAGGGACATGCTGATGAGAAAAGCATGCCCTCTAAGAAGTCTGGAGATGTATGACCCAATACACCTCAAATGTATCTTTTGAAAATAATGCAATATTATTGTGAAAACAACAATAATATTTATTCAATAACAGTACATCAGACTCACGTCATTATTTCAATTGTCATGCATGAGTGAAGTGTTGGGTGAGGGGAGTGGCTGCACTAGAAACAGTTCATTGTGATTTGGTTGCGGCGTCTGTGTCCTTCAGATGGATTTTCCCCGCGTGCATGACGCGCATGTGCAGGTGGGCGGTTGTCCCCTTCCGACTCACTGCCAGATATCTCTACAGATATCCTGCGCTTGGTAGCAATGTTGTGGATTATTGCACACACACCACGATGCGGCAGCAGACCTCAGGCTCGTATTTGAGGGCCCCACCAGTCTTGTGCAGTATGCGGAAGCGGCTCTTCAAAAGGCCAAATGTCCTCTCAATGCAATTTCTAGTGCGGATGTGTGCAGCATTGTAACGCCGTTGCTGTGGTGTGGCAGGGTTGAGGCATGGGGTGAGGAGGTACTCACGGAGACCGTAGGCGCTGTCACCTGAATGAAATGAGCAGAGGGTGAGTGCCCGTTATGCGAAGCAACATGGTGACAATGTACCATTTAGTGGCATGTGTACTTACCTAGAAGGTGTCCTTCGTCAAAGTCTCCCCTGGCCAGTCGTGTGTGCATGCCGCTGTGCCGGAATATGAATGAGTCATGTGTGCTCCCCGGGTATTGTGCCACTATGTCCGTGATGATTGTCTTAGCGTTGCACACCATCTGGATATTCAGGGAGTGGTAGTACTTGCGGTTCCGGTACATGTATTCTGTTTGTGCTGGTGGGCAGATGTGGATGTGGGTACAGTCCATGTATCCAATTACTTGTGGGAATTGTGCAATGTTGTAGAAATCCAGCTTGGTTTGAATCAAGTCCTGTTGGGTGGTTGGGAATGTGATGTAATGGTTTAGCCGGGTCAGCATTGCCTCCAGGAAACTCCTTAGGCAGCGGGACATGGTGCTCTGGGAGATCCCCCCTGCATATGCAACTATCCCCTGGAAGCTTCCGGAGGCCAGGAGGTGCAGGCTGCACAAGACCTGTACATGGGTGGGCACAGCATTGGTCCTCCTTGTTGGGTGCTGCATCAGGGGGTCTAGGTCCCGGGTCAGCTTAGTGATCATTGCCCCATTCAGGCGGTACTTGGAGTAGATTTGCTCTGCAGTTTGTCCCAGTAGGGTGATCCGCTGGCAAAATATTCGCTCCTGTATCCTGCGTCTGTTCCGTGCTGCTCGCTGAAGCCTTCGCCGCCTGACCACCATGTAGAGTCCTGGCATTGTGAGAGTCCTCATGCTCCAGCTGCGTATCCTTAAGTGTGTTTGGTCAGGCCTGCACCTGTGGGTAGTTTGTTAAAGTTTTTTTTTTTCCTCAATGGTTACCACCTGGTTTGGGTTCTCCTTAAATTGCGTGTCGCTAATAGCGATTTTCGGGTTTTTCGCATTTTGCGGCTTTTCTTGAATAGCGATTGCGAATATTTTGAGATTTCGCAAATTAATTTGCAGAATCCATCGTTTCTGGCAATTTCAGATTCGCTAAAGGGCTTCTTCCAGGATTCTGCAAATTACTTTGCAAACTCGCAATTTTTCTTTAGCGAATTCGCAATTTTGGACTTTTCACTTTCATGAATTCCTTTTCATCAAATTGCGATCGCAATTGCTGATTCGCAGCTATTGCGATCTCAATTTTGCTTCATGAATCTGGCTGATAGTGATTTTCTCAAAGGCAACTATGAGCTCCGTATGATTTACATTATTGTTTAGACAGTAGTCAAATTCTTCAAGGGTCATTATTAATAACTCCTGCAATGTCTTACTAGGGTCCACACCTGTCCATTTGATAAGAACCCCGTCTGGCCTAACAAAGATAGTGTTGAAAACAGGAGCACAACGTTCAATTCTTTTGGTCTTTATTGCAAAGGTTAAAACTATGGGGTTGTTGTCACTAACTCAGTAGGAAAACATTAAAAGTACAGACAAAATTACTTGCAGAAGCAGTGACCAGGACATGATCTATAGTTTTATGGGCATCTCTGCCAATAAAAGAGGGTATAAGATCATCCTGGTCCTCACAGGCATATCCTAAAAGTGAAAGATCATAATTAAAAATCAGGGAATTCAGGGCTATGCCACAGCCATTATGGTGAAAATGCAGTGTACCACCCCCCACAGAGTTAGTCATCCCACAAACCCGCTTCACCGGAAGGGAACATTTCTGGATATTAAAGTCACCTAACTAGAGAACAATACATTAGAGCGAACGGGCCATGAAAATTTTTCCAAGCCTGTATCTAGGGCAAACGACCTTTACAACGCGGTCATTATACCGCAATACATTTACATGTCGGTCATTACAAGGCAAGTCGTTACAACGACTTGCGCTGGATGGCACTCTACACTAAGGAATAGTATGATTTACTATTCCAATACCTTCACTACTGTTACACACACTGGAGTTGGAATAGTAAATCATACTATTCCTAAGTCCAGCACCTCTAGCGCAAGTCGTTGTAATGACTTGCGTTGTAATTAACGTGATGTAACGTAACGCAATGTAAAAGATCCCATTGTAACGTCCCATATTCCGTATCAAGTGCATGCACCATTAAACTGCGGGATGAATCAAATCACAACAAAATCAGGTTCATTTGTCAGAGACACCGAAGTAGTTGGGCATGGGTTGAAACAGTTCCTATCCTTTTAGTGGTAGCAGATAATAAATTGGATATTAAAATCTGTAAACATCCCTTGGCATGCCTTGCTGAAGATGGAATGGCATCTAAAAAAACGAGGTAAACCCCTCAATAAAAATAGGCCCCATACACCAGGTCTCCTAAATACATACGTCAGAGTCGGAAATTAGATTACACCAATCTGGGGAGTTTATTTTCCTTCACAGGCCAAAGACATTCCATGTGACTAAAGAACACTCCTTTCTGTGTTCAGAACGGTTAGGGGCAACAAGAGTATCAGTTTGATGAGTGGTGCCATGTCTATTGGAAGAAATAGATAATGGTGTAAGTGTTCAAGAGGGAGTAATTGCTGCTGGATTTGCCAAACATGTAGGGAGAATAACAGGTGAATTAGGACACTGATCATCAACTATGACCACCCGAAAATCCTCCAAATCGATAGACATAGTATTGTTATCGGTACAAAGTCAATCATTCTCCTGTAGTGCGCCACTAAACATTCGAATCTACTGTATAGTAGGATGACTAGTGAATTTTCAATATCATTGTGCTTATCATGGCAGCGGGTAGATGGAGGCACTAAATCATGCATACATGGCGATAAAAAAACCCTAAGGGGAAGACAAGAATGTTATTAACTGCCAAGGGAAGCTAGAGGGATCTTTTCAATGTTTCTCCAGCATAGCTGGGTGATTTAAGATTAACGCCTTAACCGCAGCGTTTTTTCTGCCGCAGTGCAGGCGTTCTCTTGAGTGGGTGGGGCTCAGTCGGCCGTTGGCCGACGACAGCACCCGCGAGGTAGTTTGCCGACGGGAGCACGGAACGGGTTAATAATGATACAGTTCCCTTTTGTGGTCAGGCAGATACAGTCCTCTCTCTGAGTCATCAAAATTTGGTCAGATTTAGTAATCAGAAGTAGAAACCTTGAATTCAGCCAATGCAGTACTTTATACTTTGGCTGATATAGTGTCTCAGTCAAACCTGGGATTAAAGGAGAGACATTTGTCATAACTATCAGATAAGGGCTGCAGGTTGATGGCAAGTTTATAGTTGTCGTGTCTAGCACCCCTTCATTCCCAATTCCCATTATTACTACCATTTCCTATAAACTGAGCAAAGTTTCCAGATGTACTATCGGGGAGGCTTTTATTAGTAGACCTCTGAGCCACAATTGCAAGAGGACTAAGATTGTGCTGATGTCTGCCGGGCCTGAAGAGGCCCCACTCCAAGGCGTGGTCTCATTGCATGTTTTCATTGTGCAGTGCACAGTTGGATGGGGTTGAAATTGGTACTACCTGTTAGGAGGACCTTATCGCCCAGCTGGGACAGGTTATCACAGTTGGTAGACATAGTGGGGACAAAATGTGCACCCACAGGCTGCGAATTGGTGGTACTAACTCCTGCAAGAGGAAGATTTTGAAAGAACATCAAAGAGTCCTCGATTGCCCCCAATCTATTAGAAATTGGTGTAAGGAAACTTACCACCAGCTTCTCAATATCGCCCAAAAGATTTTCTTATGATGAACCCTGGTCAACTACAGACCCATTGGCTGCTTCAGATTTTTGTGCCTCTTTCTTCGAACCTTGACATCTTTTCCACTGAGCCGGGACAGTATTATTATGGGGAAACCCAGACAAAGTGAAATTATCATGTGCACCAACAGAATACAGAATTGGAGGAAGAAGTGTCTTCTGAGTATGTGAGGATAACACGTTATTATAGCTAAAGTATGATCAGGTGAATGCTCATTATTGGTGACTAAGGTACATTCATTGGATTTCAACAACCCAGGTAAATGAACAGTAGTAATTGATAACCGTTGTTCCACATGGGCAATGTCCTTATCGAGGGCTCCCACTGCCTTTTTGATGTAACCGTCCAGAGCAGCTGGAATAGTTCTAGATTTAGAAGTTGCAGATGCCTTAGTCTTAACAATCCTGGAGCTTGTCACAAGTGTGGCTCAAAAAGAGAAAACATAAAGGATAATTACTAAGTGCCGTACCTTCAATGATCACTAGAACCGTTGAGCCAAGATGGATGGTCCAGCCTCTGACGAGCGCAGACAGACCCTCCCTTTGCCTGGGGGTGTCCAGGGCTGCAGGAACGGCCACACACTTTTAAAGCATTGAATTCAGCTGTTGCAGGGCTGAATGACAGGGTATTTAGGGATATGTAGTCCCCCAGCAGCTGGTACACAGCAGCTCTGCCCCCTGATGCTGGTCTCCAAGGCATTGCGTAGGCGCTACACAGTTCGCCGTCTCCAGCTGATGACTGCAGGTCAGTTCAGGCCCCCAAATGCTGTGGGAATAGCCACTCACTTTTAAAGCGCTCATGTCAGTTGTTGCATTGGTGAATTACAGGGAATGCAGAGGTATGTAGTCCTACAGTAGCTTGTACACAGCGGCTCTTACCAGAGGCGCAACTAGAGCTAAATTGAGGGGGGCTAATTCTTCCAGCCATAGGCAAGTGGAGATGCAGGGGCTATAAGAAGTGGTGAAAAACAACAACGCCTCATTAACAAGCAAATGGTCTTTTAAAGACATGTGAAGTACTCGGGTGTCTGCCCGGAAAGCTGTCTCACACGACGGGAGGTGGGGTGGGGGGCTGAGGCCCTTCAAGCCCAATGTGCATTGTGAGGCTGGCTCTTACACCTATTGCTGGTCACCCGGTATCATATATGTGCAACACAGTGCGCCCTCACCCGCTGATGGCTGCAGTTTATGCAGTATCTTATTATGAAAAACAGTGGTCCATAGGATTAAGTTTTCACAAAGACAAATACATATATAGACTCCAATTAGTACTATATTGACAAGTTTTTCAGTACCCAGCCGGGCCTGAAATTTTATTTCAAATATAAGCAAATTTCAAAAGACCATCAAGGAGGTCTAATGTGACAATTGATAGGGTACAAGCCTGTACCTATCCAAAAGAACACTCAAAAGAATTCAAGGGTAGGAAGAGAGCAAGGAAAGAGGATAAAGAATATCAGGCAAAAAGAACAACGGAGCCAATTGTCCCTTGCATCAATAGCATATTAGCAAGGCAAGTTCAGACAACCAATTCATGTAACAGTATAAACACAATGGGAAAGTTACAGAATTGGAGTAAGTGTCGACGGCGTTTCGATCCCCGGCTCCTAGTGAACTGGGATCATCATCAGGACTTTAAGAGTGTATTGCCTGTATGTGCTTTTTAAAACCTTTCAGAGCGATCTACAGCAGCCTCCGGAGAGTTTAGGAGAAATAGTGGGATGGAGGGCTGGCACCTCGGTGTCTTATTCCGGATACGATTTTTGTTTGCTGCCATAAGTTCCTATCTCGTGTTGAAATCGAGAACCATGGATGTAAAGTGTATATTCAGACCTCTTAGGGGTATACACTTAGATTATCTTAGCAAGGAGTTAATACTCCTTAACTCGCGATCCGAGTAAGCTTCCAGGCGGTGTGCGCAATGGCAGTGCACCACTTCACGAGAATGCGGAAGTGTTTATGCAGTATCAGCACAAAATCAGGTAGAATGCACACCGAAATAATGTCCTTCAAAACATTTAGTGATGCTCAAAGTAGTGTGAAGCGTGCCAGCCTGGAACACCCTCCGTCTGTGCGCGAGTATAATCAATGCAACAGCTGGAGCTTCGTCATGTTCCCCAACCCAGGATGCACAGCAAACAATGAACCTTCCAATGAAGTTCAAACAATGATGTCCAATTTTCTTTTATTTTTATTCCAAGAGTAATCCATATTGTAAATTGTTTTCTATTTAATCCTAACAAGTTCAACGAGTACCAGTCAGGCTTTACTCCAAGACACAGGGAAGTAAAATATTCCTCATAATTCAAAGGGAAGATGATAATCCCAATGCATTTCGGGCAAACACCTGCCTCCTCAGGGGAAACTATATTGAAAATGAGAGCTGAATATTAACAGCCATAACTGAAAAGTTTTGGAAAAGAAAGACCAATACTCTGTGCTGCCAATTGTGACTTGAATAACCAAAAATGAAAAGTAGTGCTATGTGTGCTCTTGAAACAAGCTCTTATTCCAAGAACATCTAATACACATTTGCACTTCTATATGGGCGGGAAAGATATATTTTTGCCTATAACTTCAGCACAGTTTGAACTTGCATGAAATTTGGCACATGCTTAGCATGTTTAGCGTACCCTTGCTGTTTTTAAATTTGTGTATATTTGTCAATGGAAGTACAGTATAGGGGGGCAAACGTTTTTATACCTCTAGATGTTTGGCTTTATTTGACAAATCCACATGAGATTAGGCAAACAGCGGGCAGATTTACAAGCGCCTTGCGACATGTTTACGACACCGTTGCATCACTTCTGTGATGCAGCGGCATAGTAAACAATGTACCACCATGCGACAGATTTACAACGTGATGCATCTAGTGAGATGCGTCATTTTGGAAAGCCCTGCGCTTCATGTTACCTGCGTCAGGTATAATGTATGCAGGGTGGGCGTTCCATCGCAAGGAAGCCCCGTAAGAGTGATGCAGTGAAATCAACAAGATTTCACTGAGCCACTTTTACGTCCATGCTGCGTCAAAAATCTTACGCCTGCTTGAAGCAGGCGTAGAGAGTGATTCAGCATGCTAGGTATAGCGTACCCCCGATCATTGCTGGAGTTGCGTCACGCTTGCGACACAAAACCAGCAATGTGCTACCCTTACGCCATGTGACACATCCGTGCATGTCGCATCTTTACTGGCGCATCCATGCTACTATGCAGGGATGCGCCAGTCCTTGTAAATCTGCCCCAGCATGTTTAGTGTTCTGTGGATAGGGCAAGTTTTGTGCAGCTCCATCAAGGGAGGGGACATTTTTTGATATGCTAATACCTTTGTAATAAACAGAAAGAAACTCTGAATGGAACTTTACCAACCTTGGCATGAATCTATAACTGAAACTACTCAGGGATGTGCCTTTGCTTTATTTTGTATAACTCGTTTGCATTACTTGTTAGCATTTAAAATGTGTTTTCGTCTGGGCATGATGAGGTTACTTTTAAGACTTACTGAAAGTCTGTGACTATTAATGGACCTCCGTGGAGAGCAAAAATGAAAAACAAACATTCAAACCTGATTGACTAGGGACCTTTTCCTCTCAAATGCCATTTTGATTTACAGTGTCAAAGCTGGGTCTGTGGATCCATAGCTCTCCGATTGACTGGCCGCAAAGTGAAAAGTCTACTACGACTCGTTTCCAGAGTCCAGAAAATCCATTGCAAAGGGACACAATGGTGCACGAGTAGCATTCCCTGACACATGCCCCCCCAAAAAACAAACTTTCAAAGTAGGTTTTGTTTTTGGGTTTGCAGATAACTGAGCAGGGTATGTGGGTCCTAGTGCAGTTCCAGGTTTGCAAAATCCAGTCACATGTCTGCAAACCTCTGGCCTTGTTAGCACTCCCATGGGGTTCAGAGAACCTGAAATAGGTTTGCTAATCCTATAGCAGGCTCAACACGGTACCAGGACACTGCTTGGGTATACAAACCATGAGAAAACACATTTAAGGGCAAAGTCCAAATGCAGCAAGAGCTTGTGCTTTCAGAGGCTGGGTTCTTGACCTGGTTGAAGGCCAGCACCTGTGCCTAAACCCTGCTGCAGAGGACCATCAGTGTTTGGCATCAGGGGCGTAGCACAGGCACCACAGCCACCCATGGTGCCAGATGAAGGGGGTCCCCGAGTTGAAGGGGGCCCCCTAAGCCCAGTACCCAGGCCTGAGAGCTCCGGATTAAATCTGGAGCGGGCGCCCTCTGTTTACCTTGCAGAGGGTCCCCCTCAACATTTGTTACGCCACTGTTGGCAGTCCGCAGGCGTTTGCAGAGCCTGGTTATGGCCAGGTACTGCAGTCAGTCAACTCCCAAAGCACAGTGGATCTCAGCGGTAAGTAGGAGGTTAAGTGCAAGGAACGCCTTGATGTGGTGTGTGAGAAAAAACACCGGAAATTCACTGAAAAAATAAAGGTTGAATTGAACATATGGTTATAAAACAACTTAGGACAATTGAAATACTCCCTTTATGCTTAAAGTAAACTAACCATAGCTCGTGCCTCGTCATGCACTGCGTATTACCTCACATGACATTGCTGATTACATCATTGATGTCTTCTGAAATTGCATCTCTGGTGAATACAGCCAATGCTATCATGCAACTAACAAAAGATGGGGTGGGGGGTGTCAGTGCGTGTATGTGTGTGTGCTGTGTGCGTGCGTGAGTGTGTGTTATATTTCTCTAGGTTACAGCTCTGGGCTTTCTGTCTCGGTTATTGGCAATGCAAATTTACCCCATGATTCTATCATCCTTTTGTGATTAGCGTACACTTAGTTTACAATTCCTTGTTTTGCAAATTCATTGTGAGGTACACACCATTCTAGATGTGCATTCCAATTTTATAAATACAGGAAATTCGTGATCCTTCTTGTGACCTTGAGGAATCCCACCAACAAATAAGCCCTGGTTCCCCCGACAAATAAACCATTGTTCGAACTTCCAAAAGTCCAGTTTCTGCTGTCCAATTGGAAGTGAGGTGCTTGGCTGGGTTCTGCTCACTGGTCCTTCTTTCTGTCTTCCGCTTTTCTACTCGTGGTACAGGAGCTTAGCAAACTCTATATAACTGAAATTACAAAACAATACAGGGACAGTGAATTCTGCTGCTGGACTGCGGTTCATGTAACAATGGGCTTCCTTTAAGTCCAACCGATATGGGCCGACGGTCCCGGAGGTTAACCACATGCCTGCCAAGGTCAACTCACCCATTCCAGGGGGTCCGAGAATTTATTTTTATGTATACCTCACACAGAGCATTCACAAGTCACCGTAAAAGGTTTACATCCTCAAATGCTCCACACAGCCTGAAGCCAGTCTAGAGAACTGGTTGATTGTTTTCATCACTGTAACAGAATAACAGTATTCCATCCACAGTGCTTGAAAGTAGGCCAAGTGCCGCCTCCACACGACATATACAGCCCATGCTCCTGTCTCTAGTTACATTTTCAAACATTTTTATATATGCCCAGCGGGTCAAACTCTGGAAAAAAATGATTCTCTGAATTTGTTGTGACCAGCTTGATACTTTGGGAATCAAGATTTCCGCGGAATGGGCTGCATTTCCTGGAAATGTTACAATGGAATATTTGTGTTTAAGTGATTGTATATGGAAATGGTTCGTAAAATAGTAGACGCCTGCTCTCATAAAATGTCAGTCAGCTTCAAACGGTGTACGTGTACTCTTAACCTTTTACCGTTTTATGCAGGCCCATATAAAGAAATTAAGTGCTACGCAAAAGTAACCAGTTGATAGGCATGCACAGGAAATTAAGGGGGAGATTCCCAAACATTTTGCGCTGGGTTAGCATCACAAAAGTGACGCCAATCAGCACAAAATGTTTTTCTCGCAATTCACTTTCCAGTGCAAAACGTATTGTCTAATGGAAAGTACCCAAAAGAAATGCAAAGCAGGGTGAAAGGCTGCTTGGTATTACTTTGTGTCAAGGGGGCTTACCACTGGCATAACGAAAAGTGTGGGGGCCTACCTGCACGGTAATTAGGGGGGCCCCCTCCGGGCTCAATCAGGAGCTCTTCCGGCCAGAGTTCAGTGCCGAGGGGGCCCCTTGGAGCTAGGCCCCCCCCGCACCGCATGGGCTGCGGGGGCCTGTGTTACGCCCCTGGGGCTTACATGGGTCGTACATGGGCGTACCCATGCAACCACCCATGCTTTTTGATGCTAAACCTTATCTACTTCCAGTAATGTATAGACAGGGTTTGGCACCAAAAATTTACACCACTGAAAAGCACGCGTTAAAAGGAGAAATTGTTTCACTTCTCCTTGCTTTTTCCAACACTGCATGTGTGCTGCACTGTACAGCACACATACAAAGTAGGACAAGATTTTGCACTTGTCTAGCCATAGTATTTTGGACAGGAAGGCTAACCTTCCTGTACAAAACCCACGGTAGACTCAGGCACGCACCCTAGCACTATGACGCTAAGGTGTGTGTCTGGTGCACGGCAGCTGAAATCAGCGTTGCCGCTAGGGAGAGGGGAGGAGAGAGCCATATCTCTGTGAATATGGCGCTCACCTGCTCTCTCCCTGTGATGCAACACTAGGTAGCACAGCATTTTTGGCTGCAGCACTGCATTCTGTGACACCCTTAGAATCTGGGCCACAGTACCTTAGAGGGAATGTCAAGTCAAGTCAAAATGTATGTTTATTATGACCGTAGTCTTTAAACAAAGCAGTGAGCATAACGCAATAAGGGGTGTATACAATAAATACCTATACTTATTTTTTAAAATGTTATTCTTTAAAAAGCAATTCTACATTTCATTTTCAAAAATACAAAGTCCAAACTATAAAATACTAATCACCAGTAAAAAATTACAAATACCTTAAAACATGTTATAAAAGTTAAAAACCAATTCACTTTTCTTACCATCGTAACATTTTCAGTCAGTAAAACTTCATACAGTACTACATTTTTCCCTTGGTTCTCAGTGCACTCTGGGTCACCTTTAAGAATTTCCCTAGGGCAATTACAATATCAATGAAGGGTATTTCTGTTAGGAGACTGGCTGCCTGCATCCTTGTTTTTATTCCATATTTTAGGAAAACCGGGCGCAGCCATAGTTTTCTCTGCTCTAGGAGAAACAGGCAGTCCAACAAAATATGCGGCCAGTCTCCCTTGGTTCTCAACTTACACTTGCAACAGCCTTCTTGATCTAATATTTTAGCTTTGAGCTCTTTGTTTATTATCCACGGGTTAATCCCAATTCGGCACCTCAGGATCTCTTGCCTGAACCCGCGGTTAGGTAGTCTATCAAGGTAGGGGAACCAATTTTCGTTGGGCCAAGCCTTTAGCATATGCGCCACTGTTTTTTTATTTGTTAGATAGCCTATATCAATCGCTTTAGAAACTTCCTTCCCCCTTTGCTTCAGCTCCCCTTTGGTACTAAGGACCTGAAGCGTTTCCTGGTCCCAATCGATCTCTAATGAGTTGCAGATTCCTTTCAGTTTGTCCCTACAGACTTTTGCCCATTTTAGCTCGCTTCTCAGTATTTCATTGCGACACCAATATGCTACTTTTTAGCTTTCGGGGTCTTCCAATCTCTTCCAGAATCTAATCACAGCCATCTGGGTTTGTATTTTCCAGGATTTTGTGGCTATTTCTATCCTGATGGCTTGTATCATCGAAGATTGAGGAAGGGATAAAAGTCTTTTTAAGCAATTCCCCTCTATCACGTCCCAGGATCCCTTACCGCTCAAATAAAGGACCTCAACGCCATATAAAACTTGAGAAGGTATCATTGCTTCGAAAGCTCTCAGCATAGGTCGGTGTGACATCTCTCCATATACCCCATTAAACCTTTTTAGACCACATATGGAAGAGAGTGCCTTAGCTTTTTGGGTATCCAGGTGGGAGTTCCAATTTAAAGCTCTATCGAACCACAAACCCAGATATCGGTATTCATTAACTGTCTCCAGTTTGAGATCACCTATATACCAAGTAAATTTGCTTATCTTTTTCCCGAAGCATAGGGTTTTAGTTTTATCTAAATTGATTGTTAAGAATTTACTGGCACAGTATGTATTGAAGGTGTTAAGCTTCCTTTGGAGGCCCCTCTCGGTCTGGTCTACTATCACCAGATCATCTGCGTACAATAGGCAGGGTATTTTTTTGCCATCCATTTTAGGGCTGGCACTGCTCTCCACCTCTAGATGTGCCGGAAGATCTGACAGGAAGATCGAAAAGAGCTGTGGGGCCAACACACAGCCTTGTCTTAATCCATTAGCTATGGGTATTTTTGGTGTTAAAGAACCCACCTTATCCTTAATTACTTGCCCCCAGTTTTCCCTGTGGAGTTCTTTTATTATAGTGAGTAGATCATTGGGAATCTTCAGCCTCTCTAATAACTCCCATAAACAGGCCCGATCCACCGAATCAAAGGCTGCTCTGAAGTCGACAAAACAGCAGCATAACTTGCCGTTCTGTTCCGTCGACTTCATCGCCATCGCCCATAGCGCAAATCCGTGGTCTATTGTAGAGTGGCCTGCTCTAAATCCACCCTGTTCTGTGGGTATTATTTGAAACTCATCTACCCATGCATTCAATTGATTCAGCACAATTTTAGAGAAAACTTTCTCGCCTATATCTAGCAGATTGATTAGCCGGTAGTTTTGTGGCTCTTCTTTGCTCCCTTTCTTGTGAATTGGCCTAATTATGGCCCCCTTCCAGGTTGGTGGCATTACCCCTTCTTTTAGGACTACCTGGAACATCTTGGCAAGGAATCTTGCCCAGTATTTTACCTCAGATTTCAAAATTATAGCAGGAAGATTGTCCGGACCTGCTGCCCGAGTTAACTTGAGTTCTCTTATTGTGAGCTCAACATAATCTTCATTGAATTGAAGTAATAGGTCACCTGAGATTTCTTGCCATACTTTAGACTCCACCTCCTCTCTAGGAGTCCTTACCCCGTACAGATCCCTTATGTACCCTTCCCATGCAGCCTCACTCACCACACAGTTCAATTCTCCATCTGATGTTCCCGCTACAGACTTTACTAATCTCCAAAATTGCCTTAGATTTTTATTCTCTATGGCTTCTAATAATTCTAACCAGCATTTTTCTTTATATACCCTTTTTGCATTGGTTACCATTATCTTGAATTCTTTTTTCAGCTTAACTAGCTGGTCCTGCCTCTCTAATATAAAGTTCTTTTTTTGTCTTCTTTGTATTGCACGTATCTCCTTTTTCTTATTTTGGCACACCACAGAAAACCCTTTGCATCGATTTGTTTGTTTAACCATTGTGAGTTGGTTCCCTTTTAATTTTATCTTTAGGCATTGGACTACCTCTTCTAATTTCCCTATGAACCATTCCAATTTTTTATTCTCACAATTTTCCGGTACTATTTTTATTTGCATGGCCTTCAATTTTTCCATATATTCCTCGGTAAGACGTGTCGTCACCCGTTTGGGATACTCGAACTCCTGGGTGATCACCCTTTCTCTCTGTAGTTCCCTTCCCCCTGCTATTGTTATATACAGGAGTTTGTGATCACTCACTTCTTTTTGTTCTAACCTAAAATCCCTGATCTGGGTGAAGTTCCAGGCCTGCAAGAATATATAATCAATTGGGCAATTCTGTTGCCCTTGGATGAATGTCTTTCCTGCTGGGGAGTCTGTCTCTATTCTCCCATTTACGCAATGAAAGCCCCTACCTCCTAGGGTGTATACTAAACCAAGATCTTGTTTCGAGATTTCCCCAATTGGGCACTTAGCCGGGTTTATTCCATACACCTCTAACTGTTCCCTATTCCATAGGTCTGCTTTTTTTGGATTTAGTTTATGGTTAAAATCCCCCATTATTATTATTGTCTCTGCGGGATATTTTTCTAGAGTACTGTCTACATCCTCTTTAAAACACTTCATTTCCCTTTCATACTCCTCCCCGTTATCCCACTGCATATATACATTCATTAAAATCATCATTTTATATTTCTGTTCCACCTTCATAAGTTCAATTCTGCATGCTTGTACCCATTTGCATTTTGTATTCAACATTTCAATATCTCTCATAACTTTTGTTGATATCAAAGTCAGCAGCCCCCCCGAGGGCCGTCCATGATTTTTCTTTATTGCTGGCTGCAGTATCTGGGCGTATACATCAAATGTAGGGGTATTGTAGCATAACCAGGTCTCTTGCAGGCAGGCAATGTCCACTTTATTTATAACTTCCTTTATGTACTCACATTTTTGCTCATTGCCTAACCCGTTTATATTCCAAGTTAAGAGACCTAAATCTTGCGACCCCCCTCCATCCTATTCAACGTCACTCAAAACGCCTACTTCCTCTATATCCAACAAATTACTTAAGTTACCATCTCCCATTGGATTACTATGTAACGACCAATTGCCCCATGAGGAGTCGTTCCTTGTGTTATCTATTACGACGTTCAGGCGGCTTAGATCCTTTTCCGTTTCTCTACAGAGAATCACTTGTCTCTTCTGAAGCCCGGCATGGTGATTTAAGAAGTTGTTATCATTGGAGGTTTTTATTTCCCTCTCTGGGATAGAGGGAATGTATTAGAGCAGAGATTTCATTTAACACATTTGTGACAAAAAGAATTGATTATGACAACACTTTACACAGATTTTGATAAACGTGTGATATGCTCCACCTATTTGAAAGATGACATCTTCAGCCATTTTGCGCTTGGTTAGCATCACAAAAGGACGCTAATCAGCACAAAATGCTATTTTCGTAATTTACTTTCCAATGCAAACCTTGTTTTGAGCTGGAAAGTACCCGAAAGTAATGCACAGCAGTGCAAAACGTTGCTTTGCATTACTTTGCATCATGGTGGGGTTACATGGGTGGTCTATGTGAATATGGAACCATCCATGTTTTTTGATGCTATTACCTATCTACTTTCATTAATAGACAGGGGTTAGAACCAAAAGTTAATGCCACTGAAAAGCAGGCGTTAAAGCAAGAAATGTTAACCTTCCTGTACAAAACCGATGGTAGACTCAGGCATGCACCCTAGCACTATGGCGCTAAGGTGTGTGCCTGGTGCACCGCATCTGAAATCAGCACCAGCGCTGGGAGATGGGAGGAGGCAGCCATATCTCTGTGAATATGGCACTCACCTGTTCTCT
The DNA here is from genome assembly GCF_964263255.1 of Lissotriton vulgaris. Lineage (NCBI taxonomy): Eukaryota > Metazoa > Chordata > Amphibia > Caudata > Salamandridae > Lissotriton > Lissotriton vulgaris. Next base: position 785,085,080 of record NC_141696.1, read on the forward strand.
TCCTGTGATGCAACACAGCGCGGCACAGTATTTTTGGCTGCTGCGCTGCATTCCTTGACATCTTTAGAATCTGGGCCTCAGTACCTTAGCTGGATTGTGATGGAGCAGCGATTTCATTTAACAAATTTGTGACAAAAAAAAATGATTATTACAACACTTTATACAGATGATGATATACGTGATATGTTCCACGTATTTGAAAATGACATCCAAAATTGATTCAGATCCTTCTTCGTAAGCGAATGGAGATGGTAGAATAGCTTATGTCATATTTTATGTTTAACTTCAATAGTTGTGAATTAGTAACCATTATTAATGATGTGATCCTATGATTTGATAATGTGATGTAAATGAATATACGTAATAGCTTACATGACATGTGAGAGATAAGGACAATATTATTTCATGTTCATGTGCACCGAAAATGACAAAAGTAGGTGCTACACGGGATTTAGTTAAAAGTTGATTTCATAGAACTTTCCTTTAACATAAATATGTGTGCTTTGAGTAGCATATAAGCAAAGAGATATTATGTGCACTTTTCCTATAAGTGTAACATTGACTCTTACGAAAATGTTATTTGTACCTTATACTTACATGAATTTTTCACGATTTAATTTGAGTGTTTATTTATGCATTCTTTAATGAAAATAATAATGGCAGTTGTTATGAATGTAAGATTGATAATTCTTCACAATTTATTGTGTATTACCTGTATATTAAGTGGGCCTCAAATCTTGCTCTCTCTCTCTTCTAAACTTGACCTCATGAACTGAACAGTCTGAGATCTGTGGAAACATTTAGCAAAGTTGGTACCTGTAATCTAACTCTCCAAGGTTTCTTTTGACATCCTCAGTACAGCTCAACCTGCAGTTACTACAAAATCTGTTGCATACTGGAACAGATGCTTGAGAAGGAAAATCAACAAGTCATAACTTTTTTTCCACTTCCTCTAGGAAATAGTTTATACAATTAAGCTTACACTGGTTTAAGGAAGCTAAATGAATGTAATTACTTAATTCTTTTGTATTTGTATTTTTTTACCTACTACATCATTCTGATCCCATCGAAAATGACCAATAGGACAGAGTTTTCCGACATTTCGGGTGATGCCAAGGGGTGTCACACTGGAAAAGCACGGAGTATATTTGTTTAGGTTTTAGGTACTGGAATGTGACACACCACATCCTTGAATTTGGATATCCAAGGTGTTGGCTACTTAGAACGTGATGCTGCAGCTCGCCACCGACCGGTGTGCAGGTGTTGCAGCTGTCTTAGACAGATTGCTGTCTTAACAAACTGGAACTGGTCACTTGGAACTTCCTGAACTTCTTTAAGGGTTTGTATGAGGCTCCACTGACTTTCTTAAGGACACACATGCTGCATGAGTCCAATCTCCCTCAGCTGAGGAAGATCTCCATTGTCATCCTCTAACCTCTTAGAATTAATTAAATCTGTTTCTAATTGAATACTAAGGTCGTATACTATTTGATGTTCTTTATCTCTGAATGAAAAACGTAACACTTAAGCTAAATTTGGCTGATTCTGACTCCATCATTACCTTGTTGGGAAATCATGTTGGCCTTATTTTAAACTAGTCCTTTGAGTTTCCAAAATCATGTGAAATTACATTTAAAATGAGCAGTTATCTTAATCCTGGTCCTCATTGGATAATTGCTTATCCTCTGAATATCTGGTCCCTTTCAGCACAGAACAAGATCCACGGGAGGACCAATTGTGTGTGAGAGGTAGTCAGAGACTGAATGAGTACAGTAAGGAAAACAAAACACATGCAATCAGACTAAGTATGTGGTCACTGAAAAAGTAACGCGATGAATGGCAGTTGTCTACAGCATGTCAGAATGAGCAAGAGAGATGGAAATCTGTGTCAACTGCCCCCATTTAATAACAGGTATCCAACAGTCAATCCTGTGCATTACACTCTGATGTATTAAGGTAAAAGTGAGTGTAAAGTGGGACAGTGAAGTATTGTACTTACATTCCTCTGGTGATGCATCAAAGTACTTTTGAAGATTGATTGTATGCTAACTCGAGGGAGTGCCTGGGTGGATTTGTCTTGTGGCCTATGCCAGTAGTGTTCTCAAATCATCTGTGTGGAAAAAAGTTATGTGCTATGTTCTTTTTGTCACTGCACCTTGACTTGCAGCGAACCAAAGGACTGGAAGTTTGAGCGGTTTTTTACAGTTGAATCTTTAGGGCTTTACATGAATGAAGACTGGGCCTTTGCTGGTTATGGCCCTGTGGTAATGAAGATGGTCTTGATCTGGCAAGGACATGCAAGTGGAATGCTTATTGGGCCGGGGAATTATGGATCATTGGAGGAGAAAAGGCAGTACCTAGTTTGTTTGAATCATGAAGTCATGACAAGACAAAGAAATACTAGATGTGAGAAGATTTGCTGTGTAGTAACATGATTTTGAAGATGCCTATTGTAGCATGGTGTACATGGACTACCACGAACAGGATGAAGTCCATCATCACTCCTAGGTTTCTCACTTCGGTAGCTGTCGTTCACAGTGTACCAAGTTTTTCGGGGCAGATGGTTGTAGACTGGTATTTTTTCCACATCCCATTATTGATTTGTAGAAGAGCTGAAAGAGCCAAGAGTGATGAAGGCCAAAGGGTTCCAGAGCCAGGGCGTTATACTAATGCTCATAATCAATGGGCATTAAAGGGCAGCACAACAGGAGAACCTTTGTCTTACATTGTAGATTTAAATCACTCAATTTAAAAAAGGCATGTAGGTAAGAGGCTTTATGAAGGTAATGGCCTTTATTTCACTCACTGGGTTTGAAAACAGATAAGGTGCTTCTTATTCTCTAACAAGAAGACATGCAACACCTGCACACTGTGGCGCTAAAACTTGTTACTTGCAGAGCCCATTATGTGGAGGCATGTCTTAGCAAGCTTATGACCAAGGCTTGCAATCTTCTTTGAGCATAATAGCTCTGTTGCAGTATAGGACTGGAGCCGGTGAGCGACCTATGCCATGTACATTATGAGTTTTTGTTGAAGCACTTTAAAATATAAATGTTTTATCTTGTGAGTAAACTGCACACCTGAGAGGTCTTGTTAGAAATGCTACACCTGAAGTATGTGTTCAGCCATTCAAAGAGAAGAAATTGAAGTTTTACATGGATGGCAATGATCGTTTTTCTAGTATAAGAAAACACTTTGAATGGCAAGAGAGCATTGTAGCCTTGCTAGGCAGAACTTCTAGGAAGCTATGGAGATCCAGAAGTTGAGACTGACTTTGTCCACATCAAACTGAGATGGGCACATAGGTTTATCCTTCTTTCCGCATGTCTTAAGACAATATCTATTTGGCTGAAAATAGTTGCACTAATTGTAAAACAAAACATATAGAATAGTTCCCCTTGACTCACCATCCAGGAGTCATCTTTAGGTCTTCTGGCAATCAAAGGTTAATGGGGAGTATCCATGGAATTCATTGCTTACTACTGGTGCCCCAGGTCCTCCAATACAGTCAAATAGGATAACCAAATTACTACCGTTGGACTCTTGAATCTTTCTAGATTTATCAATCTATCAATCAAACAGTATTTGTATAGCAATGCTTATCACCTATGAGGGTATCCTGGTGCTTGGTCGCTGGGCTCAGTTGAGCAGTTGGTGGCTGTAAGAAATTGGTTTACTGGTTGAGCGGGGTGATACCCCTTCTCAATCAGCAACCACAATTCTTGTCAGGTGAAGTCACTACAAACCCCAAATTAACTTGTGCTCAACTCCCTGCTAGTATGGCCCACAGCAGTCAGGCATAACTTAGAGGCAATGTATAAAGTATTTATGCAACTCTTCAAACAGTAATAAAATGAAAACACACCACAAAAAGAATCCCACACCAAATTCGAAAAATAGAGTAGATTTTAATAAATAAAGCAAGAGCCGAACAACAAGAATCAATTCACTAGAACCAGACATATGCAATTTTAAAGGTTTAAGTGAAAATACTGCACAAAAGCCCAAAGTTACACTCATGACTATATGGGTATGTGAGACTGGGAGAAAGTCACAAGTACTGGCCGACTGCAATAGAGAATGGGTAAGATACAGGGACCAGGCTAGTTGCGCTGAAAAGTTACCTTCTTAGTCCAGCACAAAGGGTTGCGTTCACAGCAGAATGGGCTGCCAGGAGCAGTGAAGCGTTGTGGAAGGTTGTCAATGTAGCTTGAAGAGCACGCCTGTTGTCATGGAAGGGCACTGCTGTAGCACAATGATCCTTTTGCCATATCTCATGGTTAGATCTTTGCTTCATGATGGCATGACTTGTGAGCAGTCGCTGATGTCATGCAAATGGTCACTCTGATGGTACTATTAGTTGGTGGGCTGTGCTAGTGACAAGATTTTGGCACCATCAGGCCTATTTGCAGTAGTGAAGAGCACAAAAACGAAACTTCATTTCAGCCTCTCTGAGGCCACACAACAGGTACAATCTTTGAGGGGCACCACTTGGGGTCAGGGGCTTGCTCAGGCTGTATTTGAGTGGTGGTTAGGGTGGGTGTGAGCCTGTGATGCTATACAGTTCCCACTATGAAAATAGGACTGCATATTAGGAGAACAGAACATCAGAATGTGGGGACTGAGTCTTTCCACACCATTTGAAACCACCAGACCAATTCCTGGCTAGCTCACAGTGCCTCACCTAAACCCCTAGCCCTTTTGAGGTAGATGGTGTTGGTGGCAAACTGAACAAGGAATTCTGCCTCCCCTGGGAAGATGGGAAACAAACCTCACCATTAAATTAAGTTAATAATGCATGCCCACAAGGAACACAAGAGAGATACAAGATACGTTTGCACTATAATAATATGCGCAAAGTAATCAAACAGAGTACAATCTAAAGGAATAGTGCGAGGGAGAAGAGAAGGATGAATGTGCAAATCTTGTACAATGTAACAAATCATCATGAACCCAACAAACATGTGTATGTTGTGAATCAATCATCTTCATAGGAAACATAACAGTTCGTAATGATCATTTAGTCCCCCGGGGATCACCGTACTTAAGTGTTTAATCCACAACGTCTCTGTACGTGCTAAGGCTGTGTTTGTGTCAATCCCTGGGGCCGGATGGATTTTTTCAAGAATAGTGAATCTCAACTGAGGAATTGTGTGTGAAGTATTCACCCAGTGTGCTGCCAGAGAAGAGTCCAAATTCCTATTACGAATTCTACTTTTGTGTTCTACAATCCGTGTTTTAATTTTGCGACTAGTTCTCCCTACAGAAACTAGCCCGCAAGGGCATTTGATGGCGTAAATTACCCCCTCAGTATTGCAATCAGAGGTTTGGTGAAGTTTTAATGTTTGACCCGTCTGTGGGTGACCAAACGTGTCTCCTAAGATTACGTTACCACATTGTCCACAATTATGGCACTTCCTCATTCCTCTGTGACTCGGTTTATCTAAGAGGTGACTACATTTCAGGTGTTCCCTCAGATTCTTTGACCTGTTATGTTCAAATAATGGTGAGTCATGAAATAGTCCTGCAAAGTCGACCTCTTGTTCAATTATATCCCAATATTTTCTTATGATCTCCTTGATTTGACGTGATTGAACGGAGTTTTTTAGAACAAACACTTCGCGTTTATTAAAGAGTTTCTTTTACTTTAATAACAGATCCTCACATTTTTTTTTGAGTAAAAGTCCTCACTGCTTCCATGAGCATTTCTTCTGGGTAACCTCTTTCTCTGTATCTTTCAAGTTGGGCCTTAATAGAACTCTCACATGTTGAGTCATCAGAGGTTATTCTTTTAATTCTCGGCAATTCTGATACCGGTAAGTGTTTTTTGAGGGAGTGAGGGTGCGCACTGGTGTAGTGTAATGCATTGTTCACATGGGTGGACTTTCTATAAAACTGCAGTTTCTAGTCCTGTGGCAGACTTTCGAATTTCAATGCCCAAAAAAATAGATTTTTTCTGATTGAATATCATGAGTGAATTGCATTCTTGGGTTACAAAAATTCAATTATTCAATGCATTTCTCCAAGAGTGTCTTAGATCCTCTCCAAATTACTGTTCCCTTGTAATGAATATCTCTAGAAGGGAATTAAGTGTAGAGGAAACATGGATATTGAATAAAAGAACTTCCTTTGTTCCTACATACACGTCCAACAGTCTGGAGACTGAAATATCTCTCTTTAGGTTCATATGGACGCTGAGATTTAAATGTTTTTTTGCTACAAACACTATTCAGGATGGGCAAGTTCAACCACTAGACCCGTTTCGTCCTAAGAGCAAATTTATGTCTCCACTCTCTCATAAAACGTTAGACAGTTTTGAGATTTTGGTGAAGAAAGATTTGGAACAGATTTGATACACAAAACCAAAACATACTAACTTATCCAAGAAGGAATCACACATCTTGAATGCACTAAGACAAAACAAGGAACTTACATTTCAACCAGCTGACAAAGGTGGAGCCCTGGTGGTCCTTGACACTGATTATTATACACACAGCGTTAATGATCATGTGAATAGCATGGATACCTACATCCTGATGGACCATGATCCAACAAGAGAATTCATGGAATTGTCGAGTACCATTTTTCAAAAAGGAGTGGATGATGGTTATATTGATGAATACCAGGAAGTTGCTACAAAATTCGACATCAAGGACTCCGCATATATATATATATATATGCTTCCTAAGATGCATAAGGACAGATAACACCCTCCTTTTCGACCAATAGTAGCTGGATGTGGGTCAATCCATGAACTTGTTGAGCACTACCTAGATTATCATTTGCAGCCACTTGTACAATCATGGGAAACGTACATCAAGGACACGACGGACTGCCTGTTGAAATTGGAAGCTATTCGACATCATTTTGATGAGGAGATTCTATTATGCACCATCTATGTTGTTGCTCTATACACGTCTACTGCCCACAATGAGGGGCTTGAGGCGGTGGAATGGAGACTGTTACAATCTTTAATGGCACACGATAAAGGAATTTTTCTTTTGGAATTGTTACACTTTTCATTGTACCACAGTTATTTAATTTGGAAGGATAAATATTATTTACAGAGAAAGGGTACATCCATGGGTTTTCCCGGAGCCCCATTCTACGCAAATACATTCATGGTGTATTTTGAGCAGCAACATATTTTACACAACCAGAGATGGCATGATAATGTGGCTATTTTCCTATGGTATATTGACGATATGCTTGTAATTTGGAGAGGATCTAAGACACTCGTGGAGGAATGCATTGAAGAATTGAATTTATGTAACCCAAGAATACAATTCACTCATGATATTCAATCAGAAAAAATAAATTTTTTGAGACATTGAAACTCGAAAGTCTGGCACAGGACTAGAAACAGCAGTTTATAGAAAGTCCACCAATGTGAATAATGCAATATACTACACCAGTGCGCACCCTCACTCCCTCAAAAAACACTTACCGGTATCACAATTGGCGAGCATTAAAAGAATAACCTCTGATGACTTAACATGTGAGAGTTCTATCAAGGCCCAACTGGAAAGATACAGAAAAAGAGGTTACCCAGAAAAGGTGCTCATGGAGGCAGTGAGGACTGTTGCTCAAAAAAAACGTGAGGATCTGTTATTAAAGTCAAAGAAACTCTCTAATAAACGTGAAGTGTTTGTTCTAAAATACTCAGGTCAAGCACCCCAAATCAAGGCGATCATAAGAAAACGTTGGGATATAATTGAGCAAGAGGTCGACTTTGCAGGACTATTTCATGACTTAACATTATTTGCACATAAAAGGTCGAAGAATCTGAGGGAACTCCTGAAAACTAGTCACCTCTTAGATAAACTGAGTCACAGAGGAATGAGGAAGTGCCATTATTGTGGACAATGTGGTAACGTAATCTTAGGAGACACGTTTGCTCACCCACAGAGTAGTCAAACATTAAAACTTCACCACACCTCTGATTACAGTACTGAGGGGGTAATTTACACCATCAAATTCCCTTGCGAATTAGTTTATGTAGGGAGAACTAGGCGCAAAATACATGGATTGTAGAACACAAAAGTAGAATTCGTAATAGGAATTTGAACTCATCTCTGGCAGTACACTGGGTGAATACTTCACACACGATTACTCAGTTGAGATTCACTATTCTTGAAAAAATTCATGCGACCCCAGGGATTGACACAAACACAGCCATAGCACGTAGGGAGACGTTTTGGATTAAACACTTAGGTACGGTGAACCCCGAGGACTCAATGATCATTACAAACTGTTATGTTTCCTATGAAGATGATTGATTCACAACATAGACATGTTTGTTGAGTACATAATGATTTGTTATAAAGTGTTTACATTGTACAGGATTTGCACTCATTCATCCTTCTCTTCGCCCTCGCACTATTCTTTTAGATTGTACTCTGTTTGATTACTTTACACATATTATTATAGTCATCTGGCAGGGAACATTGGTATTATAATAAGAATATTGTTTCAGAATTTTTGAGTAGTGGTTATAGGATGAGCCTGAGTGCCATTTGTTTAACACGGGAAGTTTGTGGAATCTTCTGCAATCATGCCAATAGGTTTTGCTCACAATTATGGTGGGTTGTCACAGATGTGGACGGTGGGGCACAATATTAGCTGAATTCATGTATTTCGGGCACTTTTGAGGATCTGGGCTTGCTGCTTGTCAGATGTTGACACAGTACAATAAAGTTTTGGTGCAGGTAGAATAGTCGTTTTTTTCATTTTGTGAACCCCGTTGGGCTCTTTAAAAATGTTAGAAGCGCTGCATACATCATCCCGCACGTTACAGGTGTCCTATTGTGGTTACGGAGGATTAATCATGGAGTCGATCTCGGATGAGTCCTCGAGCATCATAATTTTTACTTTTAGCTTTGTGGTCATGATTCGTTTTCAAGGTGAGGATTGACAGTAGATTTACTTTTGTTGCAGAGTACCGACGACATTCTTTCACTTTTTTGCGGGGCAAACGTGAGGTTCGGTTTTACGCACGGGTAAGCATTTACATATCAGGGAGGAGGGCACTGTTGGATTGAAAGTTTATGGCGCTGTCAACTCGTTCAGCATGTGGCTTCTTTCACTTTCAGTCACACCAGACTTGCAGTAATTGGAACACTGAGTTGTACGTTTGGGTAAGCCGCATTCACTTCTAAAAAACCTGACTATGAGCATCAGTTATGAGTTTACACAGGGGAGCGTTGACTGAGAGTGGTTAGTTTCTATTCATGTTAATTTACGAGCAGCACTTTATTGCGAAAGTTTACGGGTTTGCCATAAGTTTCACAATCTCTGTTCATGAATGGTATACTTCAGTAACAAAAATCCTCCCTTAACCTGACCCCCCCCTCAGTGCAAATCCTAATTCTTTTTACACATCATGCTGTACTACCGGCTCATCAGATATCCTTTTGGTTTTGTTGTAGCTCTGAATGGAATGGAGGATTTCATGGCTACATATTATCCGTATTACTATGTTACATAACCCCGAGCAAAGTGTTTAGTATAAACCCGAAACGCATTGGGACTTATTTTGAACTAGTTGTATTGGTTTTTGCAAATTTGAAATATGTTTAATTTCATCTCTTATCAACGATGACAGACATTAACAATGTGTTATGAATACTGAAGAACTGAAAATTTGTTGAATACAAGAGAGTGGAATTAACTCTTATCAAAGTTGTTTTTGAGTTTGTCTTTCAAATGACCTTTGAATAATTTTTTGGAAAATATTTAATATTTGGAGAGACATCTGTCTCTTTAGCTGTGCTGCATGCAGGTTTTGGGTTTCCCACGGCCTTGGTTTCATGTAGTCATATTTCAGAGGGTTATAGGTCTAAACTCCATTGCGTGAAGCCATGCCAAACAGCGTTGAATAATTGGGTACATCAGTTTTTACGATTTGAATAATTTGAGAAATTTAGGTGTGCAGGCCCACTCCTATAAACAGCATCGAGCTGACCCATTGGCAGCAAGAAAGAGACCCCTCCAGGGAAGAATTCTGCCGGGAGCAGAGAGAATGCCCTTCTCTTGAGGGCTTGCGGCAACAGGCTGCAAGCCACGCAGCAGGTGATCAGTCAGGATCACATTGGATTTACTGGAAGAATGGTCTCCGGTATAGTGAGCCTAAGGTTGCTGAGCCTGGATCAGCCCGTGTGCTGGTGGTACCCCAGAGTCTCAGAGCCTTCCTATTGGGACTGGCTCATGTTGTGCCGTTGGAAGGACATTTGGGGCAGAACAAGACTTTTGAGAGCCTTGTCACCCACTTTCATTGGCCCTAAATGCGCAAGAGTTCAGACACTCATTCCAGGACTCGTCAGACTTGCCAGGCAAGTGGAAAGAGTGGGAGGAAGCACAAGGCTCCTCTCCAGCCATTCCCTGTGGCCAGTTCCCCATTTGAGCGGATGGGGATTGACATTGTGGGGCCACTGGAACCCAAGACTATTGCTATTTGGTTTACTTGTCAGACCCTAGTACAGTGCACTGAGTGTGCACAGGGCTTGTAAATCCAAATGCTGGTGGTGGGCTTTCAGCACTGGTTGTGCCACCCACAGAATCAGCCTTGTAAAATGTGTCTACGGTCTGACATTGCAGAGCCTGTGTGCAGTCTAGTGCTGTCATGCTGACTGGGCAAGTGCACCCATTTGCCAGTCCCTAAACCTTCCCTTTTCTTCATATCAGTCACTTTATAGTACGCCTAAGGGCACGGTGCATGGTAAGTATAAGGTAGGACATGCCCTGGTGTGTGTGGCATGTCCTAAGAGTCAGTTACAGCCATTTTTGGTTTTCACTATTGCAAGGCTCCTTGTTCTCCGTAGGCCAGAATGGGCATTTAGATTATTACATTCTTATGATCATCATGATCAAAAAATCTTTATTTCAGCTATTACAGCCATAAAAGCACATTTAAATGTACAACATATTAAAATCCATGTCAAAAGGAGAGGGTACAAGATTGTAGGGAACACTGGAGTGTAAACATGTAAAAGTAAGCAAGCCACTATAAAAGTTTGGGAGTACAAAATCATCATCTGTGGGAAATTCATAGAATTAAAACATACATTAAGAATATAATTTATGTTAAAAATATATAAAAAAGTAATTAAACACATCCAATATCTTTTAAGAAGCCCAGGATCGATATACCAGGCAACAGACATGTAGTTCTATCTCTCACATAGATTTAACTCCCAATGCCTAACAACAGGCTTAATTATTACAAAATGAGTGATCACAGCAGGTAAGAAAGAAAGAACTAAGTGTTACTAATAATCAAATCAGATTTTAGCAAATACCTTCGTTTGGACCACATAGCAAAGAGAAATTTCGAAATTACAGCCACATAAACCGGGTCAGTATCAGATTTTAGGATCCTAAAGAATTCACAATAGTCCCTAATGCCCAAGTTTCTACATAGTTGTATAACCCATTTAGACCTAGCCTGTTTATATGCTGGGCAGAAGAATAGTACATGAATTACTGTTTCTTCCTCTATTAGGCATCCAGAGCATAGGTGGTGAGTTGCGCCAGCCCACTTATTAGTTATAGCATGGAGTGGGAGTGTCCCGTATCTAAATTGCAGAAACAACTTCTTTGCTAATGGCAGTTCTATTGAATCTAATACCTGCTCAATTTTATATTGTGACTTAAAATCCAAAAACCCGTATGTTAAGCTCGTGGGTTTAACTACCCGTAGAATACTAATCAATTTGTACTCTTTCACTGCATTTGCCAAGGTTTTTTAGAAATAGCTACACAGGATTCTTCAGGAGTGGTCCATAGATCCTCCCTTGCCATTGCACAGAAAGAATATCCCTAACAAAGGACAGCCAGGGTATACTACCCCCAGGCCCCAATGATGAAATTACCGCTTTTAGTTGCTCCCTGTAATAGCTCAGCTCTGGGGTAATCCACAGCCGTCGCCAATAAAGCAACGGACGTGAGGATATTAAATCCATAATTGGGAGGATATCCAAATCCATCCTTAGAGGTACTAGGGGTGTATTTTTTGGCAGAGCCAGAATTTGTCTAATGAAATTGTTTTCAGTTAGAGTGAGGCCATTAGATGGACTGTGCCCCCACATTTCTGCCCCATATAAAGAAGCCGACCAAGCTTTTGTATATTTCTAACTGTGGGCTTATAAACTTTAAAACGCAGCTCTTCTGAATTTTTTAAAATTCCCCCAATTGCCTGTGTTAACTTTAGGTTGGCCTTATTTATTTGAGGACCCCACCCCATTTTGTCATTTAAAGAGAGGCCCAGATAGTCAAAGATATGGACCCTCTCCAAATGCCTATCATCCCTCTTTGGGCGCGGGTAGTTTGTGGAATTGGCATTAAAGACCATATATTTTGTTTTATTATTGTTTACCACAACGTTCCTCTTCTTGCAAAACTGGCTAAATTCCTTTAGCACTCGCTGCATCCCCAATGGTGATTTCGAGAGGAGCAGGGTGTCATCCGCAAACATTAATGCGGGGAATTTTCGACGCGCTAGTTTAGGGGAGTCTATATCCTTAACGGCAAGGTGATCTTCAATTAACCTGTTCAGGAAGAGGGAAAAGAGGGTTGGCACAAGCACATAGCCCTGCCTCACCCCCTTACCAATGGGAAAAGGAGCTTTTAATTGCCCATTCTTGCCATACCTTACTCCAGCAAATGTACCCTTGTGAAGGCGTTTAAGCTGAAAACAAAGATATGGGGGACTCCCATGTCCAGCAGCATAACCCACAGCTGGTCGCGGTCCACCATATCAAACGCTGATTTCAAATCCACGAAGGTAAGATACAGGCTCCCACCTTCCAGTACTACATACTTTCAGTAGATCAACTGAAGCCTAAACAGCTGGTCTACAGTTGAGGTTTTAAATCTAAAGCCTGCTGGCAACGGGGATAAAACATCATAGTCTTCAATCCAATCCTGTAGTTTTCCTAGTAACACCCTTGCAAATCATTTTTGTGTGATGTCAATAAGGCTAATTGGCCTGTAGTTAGCAGGTTCAATGGGGGACCCTTTTTTGTAGATAGGGATGATCTCTGCACCAGCCCACGTAGACAGGGCTGGAAGGCCATGAAGAATTGCATTAAAAAGTGATTGACGGTATGGAGCCTACACTACCTGTTCATTTTTATACAGGTCCCCAGGGATTCTATCTAATCCTGGTGCTTTATTAGGTAGTAACTTGGCTAGGGCAGATAATACCTCAGCCATAGTACATGGGGGTGCATCCCATGAGGGTTCAGGGGTAGGACAACACACCATAGTCTCCTTAAAATATAGATGCTAGGCTTCCTCATCAATATTTGGCTCAATAATAATCCTAACCTCGATTTTTCCAGTGTGGACCAGGTTCCTAAAACCTCTAATGTCTTTTGAATCCAAGGCCATCTTAATAGCCTGCCATATATCTGTTTCCCATTCAGATTTTGCTTTTACAAGAGTTTTCTTAAAAACATCCCTGGCTTCCCTAATGCGCACGCTGTCACCCTGCCTTGAGGGATGATAGCAGGGCATGCTTTTCTTCCCTACAATTCCTCCTGTACCAGGAGTTTTTATCTCTACCAGAATTACTTTTAGCAGGTCCACTGTTAAAAATAAAAGTCCACCAGGATTGAAACCATGTCCTGGTGAATTTTCCCCAAACCATTATCGGGTCCTAAATTAGTAGGATTTCCAGATATAAGGCTTGCCTTCTCTAGCAGGGGGATAATACTATTGTACATTTTTGACATTATTTCCGGGGATTGGTTTATTGTAGCCCAGCGAATATGTCTCCCTCCTTCAACAACAATTAAGTTATTTCGGAGAGGATTTTCAGAACCTTGATCTATTCCTCCCATCTGAAAGTCTAACGTTGCGACCAGAGGATTATGGTCACTTTCAATGCGTGCAACAAAGCTAAACTCTGCCACTTTATGCCAGAACTCTACACTAAGTAGAAAGTAATCAATTACTGATACTTGGCCAGGTCTCTCAAAAGTAGGACGCCCTGGATTATCACCCGGAAACCGTCCATTACACGCCCTTAAAGAAAAAGTTAGGGTAAGAGAAGTTAATTGTAGGACAAGTGGAGTCCACCCCCTGATCGGGTAATGTTAGGCGCCGGGATTGACCAAATTGCATCCTCATCGCTAGTAATAGGTTTCAAAAGACCATTGAGGGGTTCAAAATGGCAATTAAAATCCCCACCAATCCCACCATGCTGGACTGGCTAAGAATAAACATTAATGATGGCTAATTTCGGTAAGTTTCTATGGGTCAAAAGAATGCATGTAATGTAAGGGGAATAGGTTTCTACTCGCTTTACCTTGCATCCTAATTGGGATCCCACCCATATACATAGACCTCCCGATGGTCTACCCCTAGGGCCCTTCACTGCCCTCTCGCAATATGCCACAAACCCTACTCTATATAGAGTGCTTAAAGCCCAAGTTTCTTGAAATAGGCAGATCTTGTGGGAGTCAATATAATCGCCCCAATCGGGCAGATCTAATTTAGCCGCGAGGCCCGCAATATTCCAAGACAAGATTCTGGGACCAGCGGCTCGGGCTTCCATACCACTCCCAGCGGTTGCCTCCAAATCACGGCTATCTGGCAATCCAGGGGATTCGAAGCTAGTGGGGGGTGGAGCTAGTTCTTGGGGTATTGTCCTGCATCACAAATTGCAAGGTTCATTCCAATTGGAACAATAGGACTCCCCATCTCCTTCACTGCATTAACTATACATATTTTACCTCTTTCAATAGACCCTATTTCATCAATAAGCAAAGAATGTTGGTTTATCACCCCAGCCCCCAACCCCCTGGCATTATCACACAATTGCTTAGTCGCTATCAAGGAGCAGGAATCAGTAGGTGGCAGTCAATCCACCAGATCTAGTACACTGAATCTATTGCCAAGTGGAACGCCTGATAATAACTCTGAACTATCCAGCCCTTCTCTATAACTCCACATAACAGGCTGGCCGCTCCTGCCTCTGCTATTTCCGTGGTAGCCGAAATTAACCATATGGATTGCTCCAGCAACAACCACCTCAAGTGCATCCTGCTCAACACCCGCTCCGTCCACAGGCACGCCGTCAAACTCTGGAACCTCCTTGACACAACATCACCAGACGTCGCCTCCCTCACAGAAACATGGATGAACGCCTCCTCAGCCCCCGACATCGCAATAGCCATCCCGGCAGGCTACAAGATCACCCGGAGGGACCACGTCAACCAAACCGCAGGAGGCATCGCCATCGTCCACAGAAACACCATCCGCATCACGACCAACTCCGACGACACCCTGACCACCGCCGAGCACCTTCACTTCCAGATTCACACCGACCCCAAGACCACCCTCAGAGGCACTCTCATCTACAGACCCCCGGGACCACGCACACAATTTAGCGAAGCCATCGCAGACTTCGTCAGTCCGCACGCCCTCATCTCCACAGACTACATCCTCCTAGGGGACCTCAACTTCCACCTGGAGAACAACAAGGACTGCAACACCGCCGCCCTGCTGGACAACCTCGCCAACCTCGGACTCAAGCAATAGGTGAACACCCCCACTCATTACGCCGGACACACGCTTGACCCCATCTTCTCCTCCAGCAAGCACATCTCCTTCAGCCACTCCACCGGACTACACTGGACAGATCACAGCTGCATCCACTTCAACTTCAGGAGAACCACGACCCACCACCACCCGCAACAGGTTCCCCGCAGAAGCTGGAGCAAGATCACCGCCGACCAGCTCACCACTGCCCTCAGCCAAAACCCGCCCACCAACACGACGGACTCCAACGAAGCAGCCGGCAACCTGACACAGTGGCTCAGCAACTGCGCCGACGAACTCGCACCACTGAAGAATCCTCCCAGCAGACCTGGCAACAGGAAAGCCTCATGGTTTACCAACGACCTCAAAAACTCAAAGAAAGCCTGCCGCACCCTCAAGAAAGCCTGTTGCCACAACTAGACAGCAGAAAACATGACAGCCCTAAAGAACGCCACCAACAAACACCACCATCTGATCCGCACCACCAAGAAGACAACATTCAAAGAACAACTGGACAACAACACCCACAACAGCAAGGAACTCTTCAGCATCATCAAAGAGCTCTCCAACCCCAGCGCCTGCAACAACGACATCACACCCTCGCAAGACCTCTGCGACTCACTCGCCCCGTTCTTCCACTGCAAGATCGCCGACATACGCAACAGCTTTGGCGCGCTGACCAAGCACCCAACCACCGAACCAGAGCCCCCCACCACCACCCTTTGCACCTGGACCCCTGTCAGCACCGAAGACACCACCCGCCTGATGAACACCATCCACATGGCTCCCCTACCGACCCCTGCCCACATCACATCTTCAACAAAGCTGGCTCTATCATCGCACCCCAACTCCGGTAACATCATCAACAGCTCCTTCGCATCCGCCACCTTCCCGAAGAGCTGGAAACATGCCGAGCTGAGCGCCCTCCTGAAGAAACCCACAGCGGACCCCACAGACCTCAAGAACTTCCGCCCCATCTCGCTCCTCCCCTTTTCAGCCAAAGTCATCGAGAAGACCGTCAACAGACAACTCTTTGCCTTCCTCGAGACCAACGGATCCCTCGACCCCTCACAGTCTGGTTTCCGAGCAAACCACAGCACCGAGACCGCCCTCATCGCAGCCACCGACGACATCAGGTCCCTGATCGACAACGAGGAAACTGCTGCCCTCATCCTTCTAGACCTCTCGGCAGCCTTCGACACCGTATGCCACCGCACCCTGATACAGCGCCTCAGCAATACCGGAATCCAAGGAGCAGCCCTGGAGTGGTTCATCTCGTTCCTTGCCGGAAGAACCCAGAGAGTCCGCCTCCCCCGTTCCGATCCGCGGCCACCAAAGTTATCTGCGGCGTTCCATAAGGATCCTTACTCAGCCCCACCCTCTTCAATGTCTACATGAGCCCTCTCGCACCCATCGCTCGCCAACACAACCTCAACATCATCTCCTACGCCGACGACACCCAGCTGATCCTCTCCCTCACCAACAACCCCGCCACCGCCAGAGCCAACCTCTAAGAGGGAATGAAAGACGTCGCAGAATGGATGAAGATCAGCCGTCTGAAACTGAACTCAGACAAGACGGAAGTCCTTATCCTCGGACCATCTCCCTCTGCCTGGGACGACTCCTGGTGGCCCCCTGCCCTGGGCACCGCTCCCAAGCCAACGGACCATGCACGCAACCTGGGCTTCATCCTGGACTCCTCCCTCACGATGACCAAGCAAGTCAACGCCGTCTCGTCATCCTGCTTCAACACCCTGCGCATGCTCCGAAAGATCTTCCGATGGATCCCCACTGAAACCAGGAAGTTGATCACCCAGGCCCTCGTCACCAGCCGTCTGGACTACGGGAACACCCTCTACGCTGGAACCACAGCCAAACTCCAGAAAAGACTCCAGCGCATTCAGAACGCCTCAGCACGGCTCATCCTGGACATCCCTCGCCACAACCACATCTCCGCTCACCTGAAAGACCTGCACTGGCTCCCCGTCAACAAGAGGATCACGTTCAGACTCCTCACCCATGCACACAAGGCTCTCCACGACACGGGCCCGAAGTACCTCAACACCCGCCTCACATTCTACACACCCACCCGCCAGCTCCGATCCGCCAGCCTCGCCCTCGCCTCCGTCCCACGTATTCGCAAATCCACCGTCGTCGGAGGATTCTTCTCCTACCTGGCAACCAAGACATGGAACTCCCTCCCCACTCACCTACCACTGACCCTGGACAATCTCTCCTTCAGGAAACAACTCAAGACCTGGCTGTTTGAGCAGTAGCGACCCCCCCCCCCCTCAGCACCTTGAGACCCTTACGGGTGAGCAGCGCGCTATACAAATTTGTTGATTTGATTTGTAAATTTGTGAATGGTAGATCTCAAATTTTTAGAGAAACCCACACAAACATGTTTCACCATCCTACTATCCTTAAAGTTAATAACAATGCAATCTCCTACTATTTTTCGGTCTAAGTCCTACCCAACTCACTCTTGGGGCAAATAAAATTTGACATTGTACATTTGGTGGAAAAGGTCTATTATTGTTCAGCCTATGGATCATTTTATTTTTTAGTTCAGCATAGGATTCAACTTTACCAATTTCCAGTTCTGGGACCCCGGTCAAGACAACAACATAGGGTTAACAGTCAGGAGGTAGGTCTAGGTGGTAAAGGGTATACTTTGTGTCCTTGCCAGTATAATTCCCCTTTTTGAGTCTGGCCTTCTCCCGGCAGTTGTTGAACTTCTCTTTCCCCATGATTGCAGGATATTTTGCGCTGTACCTCTGGGCCATCTGTAGTTCTCATGCTAGCTACTTCATTCCTACACGTTGTGGGGCCCATTAGTTTTACAACAGAACCGAGGGTCAATTGAGAGTTGGTAAAAGAAGGACCCCGTGATCCATTATTCGCAGATTCGTGAGCTTGGCCACAGTTCGCCACTTTGTTTTTATTGCATCCCACACTAGTCATTGTAAGTTCTTCACATTTTTCTAGCCTATTCTCAATTAATATTAATCTTTCTAGTAGGGGCTGAAGAGACGATGATATAAGGCCACCTAGTTTACCAGTAACCATCTTCGAACTGGAGCAGTATGTCCGCAATATCAGCCGCATTCATGCTATCTGCAGCAGGCAACATTTCCTGGGGGCTTCAATCTTAGTCTTTTTCCCCCTCTGGGGAGCTCCTCCTCGCTTCCTCTTGGGGGCCGGCCCCTGCGTGTGCTTCAAAGGTTGCGAAGGGTCTTTGATGGCTTCCATGGTACATGTAACTATGCCACTATTTGGGTTTAACAATACGTTATGGGTCGTTGACATAGAGTGGGAAGACTCTCCAACCTGGGGTATAATACCTGGATCTTGTGACGATTGACTGATGCTCTGGCTCAAAGACCCAGAGACAAGAGCAGTTGTGGATGTCGTTCCAGTGTGCGTGCGTTCGTCAGGCCCCCTAATGACGGTCTTTTGGCAAACACTGGATCCAATGAGAGACAACGCTCTGTAATGGCTATCTCATGTGCCAAAACAGACGTAGCCCTCGTTATAAATTGGTCAAGAGTCCCAGCTACATAGCCACCCCCTATAGCTTTCTTCCCCTGTCCTTCACCCCCGGACATTGCTTAGTTAGTATCGCGAAAGTATACACTAGTGACGCTTGATGGATATTTAAAGGGGAGGGGGCCAACCATTGGCGGATGAGGCGTTAGATGGGGGCTGACCTGGTCTCCTCTGGTCTCCAATGGGCTCAAACGGGCCCGTCCTTGGCCCGGGTTTTGTCCGGCGCGCGCCCGCGCGCGTTCCCCGGGGCAGAAGCCCTACTCCGCTTTTAATAATAATATTAATACTGAAGCTTATAAAGCGCGAACAGCTACCTCACCTGGAGGTGTCCCGGCGCTATGTGAGCAGCTAGATGAGAGAGTGACAAAGGTGGTTTAGATTCTCTGAGAAAAGAGCCAGGTCTTTAATTGCTTCCTAAACCCTGCCTCAGAAGTTGCAGCCTGAATGGAAGGCGGAAGAGCATTCCACAGCATTGACGTGCCAGCAGAAAAAGTCCTGCTCCCAAGAAGAGCCTTTCTGACTCAAGGGACGTGTAGTTGAAGTAAGGAATTTGAACGCAGGCATCTCGTCTGCTGGTAACGGGGGAGTCTTAGTTTTAGATATTTAGGGCAGGAACCACGTAGAGCCCTGAAAGCCAGGGTCAGTGCCTTGAATTTGATTCTGCTTGCCACTGGGAGCCAGTACAGATCGTGCAGATGCGGAGAGACATGGTGTTTAAAAGGGATATGCTTTATTAGCCTTCGCAGCCGCATACTGCACGGTCTGCAGTCGTTGAATCAAATATTTTGGTAGGCCAGGATAGAGGCTGTTCGCATAGTCCAGCCTTGAAGTAACAGTCGCATGGACTACTGTTTTCCGGCAGTCTACCGGTAATAGCGAGAGAAACTGGCGGAGATTCCTGAGTTTACTTAGACACCCTGCTGTGACCTGCTGGATGTGGGAGGAGAAGGAGAGGCTGTCATCCCATCTCACCCCAAAAATGTTTGCATTAGTACTGGGGAGCGGCGGAGGGCCCATTTTGGATGGCCACCACAGGTCCGGAGAGGGTCGTATGCCTTTCCCAAAAAAGACCACCTCCGTCTTGCCTGGTTTAATTTTAAATGTATTGGAATTCATCCAGCTGGCTACATCGCGGAGGCAGCCCTCGGGAAACACCCCCGACGCAATAGACGTGTTACAAATGTGTAAAAGTGTTATTACAATTGAATCTGACATCATATTCCAGAGCTTAGGAGGGCAGGGATCATCGGGGCACCCTGATTTACATCTTTTTATTTCCTCCAGTGCCTCAGTAAATGAAATGGAGTGGAATTGACCTAAGGTCGAGGTGGCTACACTACTTTCAGCCGCGTCCGACATTACCGTGGGACTATGATAAGAGAAAGTGTCATAAACTTTCTTAATTTTGTTGTCAAAGAAATTCGAGATATCCTCGCAGAGTCTCTCAGACGGAGTGATTTCTGTCTCAATAACTCCTGGCTTAAAAAACGATTGAACAATCTTAAAAACTTCTTTACTTGATTTCTCAGCTTGCTGGATAGAAGTAGCAATATAGATTTTTTTGGCCTTTTTTATAGATTTATGTAGATTGCGGAGGGCTTTTTTATAGCAAATCTTGGCGCTTGCTAATGGCGTCGATGGTGAGCGCCGCAGAGGGAGTGCTGGGACTATGAGTCCTTTGTCCCCGCAGTTGAGATGGTAGAGGAGTGGGAGCAAGAGCAGCAGGGCACCCCAGGTAAGCGTTGATGTTACGTTACGGTCTCCCAGACTGATTAACAGCATGGCATATGCTGTCCTCAGTTAAGCGCAACCCACTTGGCTCCAGCACCACTCCGCTTTTCAAGTGCCTCCTGGCGCTTGCTGCTGGCGTCGATGGTGAGCACCGCAGAGGGAGTGCTGGGACTTTGAGTCTTTTGTCCCCGACGTTGAGATAATAGAGGAGCTGGAGCGGGAGCGAGAGCAGCAGGGCATTCTTATAATCCTAACTGACTCAGAGAACATAGTGGAAATTCGAGTTTAGTATGCCTAGACTCAGAATTATTAAATACATCATTTAGTGAAGTTGATTTTAACATTCTGTGTTTGAAAATACCACTTTTAGAAAGTAGGTATTTTCTTGTCTAACCTTTCAAGCCTGCCTCTGCTAGGTTGTGTATACCTTGTCTGGAGTCTGTGAGTGACAGGGCTGGAGGATTCCAAGAGACAGGATGAGTCAACCCAGTGGTGAATAGAGAGATCTGAATTTAGATGGGAGGGAGGAGTTGCACCTGAACCTTGAATAGGGCTGTGCCTGCCTTCCATAATGCTGGCTCCACCTCTTGGGGTGCGGCTGATGTCTGTGCACTGCACACTGAAAGAAAGGAAGGAGTCCTGTCAACAAAGTGCTCCAGGGCTGTACTCGCCTTCCACAATGCTGGCTCCATCTCCTGTGGGGCGTCTGATGTTTCTGCCCTGCACTGTGAAAGGAAAGGAGAAGTCTGGTAAACAGAGTGCTTCAGAACTGGTTTGGACTGGGCAAAAGCCCCTCTCCCCTCGGAGAACAAATGATTTTGGGGTATAAATATTGGGACCCTGATCCTATGAAATTAGATCACTTTTGGACTACAAGAAGAAACCTCTGCTGAGGAGAGGAACCTGAAGAAACTAAGGAGCGACTATTCCAAAGCTGAAGTGCTGATTAGGGGATTGGCCTGCAGTGGTTGCCTGACTGCCAAAGAGAGGAGAAAGAACTGTATGTGCTTTACATTCAACTTGTGAAGGATTTCCAAGGGCTTGGAAAAGAGCTTGCCTCTTGCTGAAGTCTCAGGAACAACAGACTTCAACCCCCAGCTCCCCAGAGTTCTTTGAAAGTGCCTACTGCTGTTTTGGACCTTCTGAGGGACTGAATGTCGCAAGGAGCTGGAATCATGACTCAACGAGTAAGAAGCGTGTCACCGTCGCTGCTGCCATCGCATTTCTGAACAAGGGTGTCGCCGCTGTAGCTGTCGTATTGCACCGCATCGAGAGAAGTGTCTCGCAACGAGGAAGAAGCTTGTCACCATCGCTGCTGCTGCCGTCGCATCTTGAATGTCAGGGCTGTGGCTGTCGTATTGAACCACATTGAGGAAAGCGCCTCGCATCCCTGGAGAAGCGCGCCGCCGTCAGAGCTGCTACCATCTCATCTTGGATGTCGCCGCTGTAGTTGTCGCATTGTGCGGAAGCTTCATGCAAACATCAGAGAAGAGTGTAGCAGCTGAGGCTGTTGCCGTGGCATCGCTGAACAAGGGTGTCGCCGCTGCAGTTGACGCATCGAACCGAGACTTCTCGCATCATCGGAGAAGTGTGCCGCATCTGGAAGGTCGTCACATCTTTATTTCTTTGCACCGTAACTTTGCCGCATTTCCATCGCTGCAACATTACTTGTTTTGGAAGCGCAACGCATCGTTAGGTGCATTGACGCAAAGTGCTGCATCTTAAGAACTGAACTGAATTAAGCTAAAACTACGATCTTAAGTATAGTTTTGTGGATTTTTGTCATTTGTGGTCTTGTGTTAAATCTATATAAAGAATACTTATTTTTTTATATAAACCTTGTGTGGTGTCCAGCTCACCCTCAAATCCTGCCAGTGATGGCCCATCTAGACACTCCTAAGCTCTCTATTGTGTCTGGCTATCTGAATTCAGAAAGCCTAACGCTCAGCTACACTCAGTCAGGTGACCCAGAGACATGCTGCAGGCACTAAGTGGTTATGGCAGGAAAAGCCACTTTCATAAGAGTGGCATTTTCAAAACTGAAATTAATAATCCCACTTTATCATAAGAGAGGATTTTTCATTACATTTCTAAATACACCAAACATGAACTGGTTACTTGTTATCATTTAGTTACAATTTATTAAATGCAATAAGGTAAATCCAATGTTATCCTATGGAGATCGAAGCCTTGCGAAAATAAAAAGGGGAATTTAAAAGTATTTCACTAAAATGACATGCAAAACTTGAAAGTAAATTTCTTGATTTTTAAATACACTGCACACTGCCCTCTGGGCTGTCCAAGGCCTACCCTAGGGATAACATATAATTATTAAAAGGTTTATTTTGCTAAGTCAAAATGGAAGTTGTTTAAAACTGTACACACAAGCTGTAATGGCAGGGCAGAGTCAGGTTTGCAAGGCTACTTAAGTGGGTGGTACAACCAGTGCTACAGGTCCACTAGTACCATTTAATTTACAGTTCCTGGGTACATGTAGTACCATTTTCCTATGGACTAATGAGTAAATTAAATATCCTTATTGGGTGTAAGCCAATTCTACCATGTTTAGATGAGAGAGCGCAAGCACTTTAGTGTTGGCTAAGAGTGGTTAAGTGCACAGAGTCAAAAGGCCAGCAAAAACGAATTCAGATTAAAAAAAGGGAGGGTAAAGGCAAAACATTTGGAGGTGACCTCGCAGAGAGGGTAAGTCCAACATTGGCCCATTAAAAGTTCACACTTAGTGTCAGTCTATAAATAGCATGGCATAAAACTTAATGTCCACTCAAAGCTGTAATGTTTATGGAAAGTGACACTTGTTTGCAGGTGGGTAAAATGGCACCATTAACATTAGTATATATGCAAACATCTAAATATGGCAGAACATTTGAGAGACAATGTTCAACCATGGACTCCCAGCTGGTGGGTGTGATCCTATGATACTAACCTGAGATCTGAAGTCTACCGATGTGGCACCCCTGAGTAGCTCAAGATGACTGCTTTTATATCAATTCTCACTTTGGTACTTGACTTCAAGGATCCTATTTAGGTATCTCCGTGTGTTTTAAGTGCCCCAGAGCACTTGGAAATGGCTGTGATACAGCATGTTAGTGTGGCGAGATACACAAACATTCTTTCCTCTGCATGGCAATGTTGGTAGCCATAGATTTTATGTCACTTGACAGATAGCCTTGACAGGCTCACATATGTCCTCATAGTTAGTCTGCTACTTTGGACATAGAGCAATATAGCTATCAAAGTCGATATTTTAGGGGTAGTAGATAGCACATGATTTAAAAGCAAAAGCCAATGATGTAATGGTATAGGACTGATAACTAATTCACTAATGATTTATTCATTATCAAGGAGTGCTGCCTTTGATCAATTTATGATTTGGACCAGATGTTCAACTTCTGTTACTATTTCAGGTCAAGTCATCATCTTTTGAACAGCATTTGTTTCCTTCTCATTTTTAAGAGGTGAATACATTGGTTCCTTGATCACCAAAATTTCCACAGTTCCATTCACAGCCTAGAAGTTTAGGTATGGGGTACCCTAGCTTCATGCATGCATTTCACTAGAAGACTCTCTTTTCCAGTGCTGTACAAACACTATTTACAGGATTTGGTACCTCTACATGATACATGTGCTACATGGTACCCCAACCTGCCCTGTATAGGGACGTGCAGGGTTCAAAGACATCGACAAATGCCAGAAACTGACTTGCAGCATATAGCGTTAGAGCTTCACCCGAAGCATGGCATGTAGGATTCACAACTGTACTTGTAAATTGCGATGCAAGATTCATGGCTTTCAAGCTACACTCTGTTCAGCCGTACATTGTCCATAGCATAACCTGTTACACAAACACTGGCACACAAGGCTCAGAGTATCTAACAAACTCATAAACTATGGTGCAGAGATTAAACTGCTCTAGGCCAATACATCATTCACAATATCTATGGGGTATATTTATAAGAATTGTCATGATGTGCAGCACCGCACGACAGGGTAAAGGCAGGATGCGCCATGTTTAAAAGAATGAGGTGCATTTCTGCCTTTTGCCCTGCACTGGCCCTGTTTTGACTGCCTAAGGCAAATGCAGGCATCCTTGCACAATTGTGCAAGGGTGCCTGTGTTGCATGCAGGATTGTTTTTGTGCAGGAAGGGGCACCACAAAAACAATCCTGAGAGGCATATTCCTCTATCTATGTGTGCTGCAGAATGATAAATAGGTAAATATTGTTACTCCTTGTTACTCCTCTCCTGGGAAGGCGTTTCTTTTTTGTGCATCCCCAGGTTGACCAGTTCTGTAAAATCTGGAAATGCATCAAAAACCATGAGAGTCGCTTGGGAACACCCACACAACGCCCATGGAATGCACCTCTAGCATAAAGTCAGGCAATGCTGAGATTTGTGCTGCACTGCGTTACTTTACTCGAGATTTGTGAAGCCACTCAGAGCAACGCAAAGTTGCAGTTGTTGGCCTCATCAATCCCATTTTTCAGATGCATCATGCATGTACCAGGCAGTGTGATGCAAGCGCAAAGCAACTGGGGACATAAATATGGGCCTCAGAACCTGCGGTACAACTGACCAAATGAACATCCAGCCATATTATGACTGACCTTGTCAGCCGTCCAATGCCTTCTTCTCGAACTGTAATAATAGACAGTGTTAATGGTTGTGCAGTTACTTTTGAATGTGCACAGTCTGAGCATCAATACACTGCTTTCTTCTGCAGTGGAGGCTGACATCATCACAAGAATCCACAGGGACATCTACCACCATGGAACAAAAACTGCTGCATTTACATCCTCAAAGCATTTATAGAAGAATATGTTTAAAACAAATTATGGTCTAAGGTACCAGGAACACACTTCTGTACTGGTTTTGTACCACATCTTGTCTTCTTCTCATACTTATGACAGCTGGCACCAAAAACACCGAGTTTCAAAGCCCTGGTTTTGCCTTTTCACAACAGACTCTACTTTCAGGCACTCAGAAGTGTCTATCACCTAGATCTTCTAAGGATAGAGAAGTAGGACGCACAAAGAGCCAGTGCCCTCACAGGTTTGTCATGCTGCAGTAGAATGGCTGCGGCCCCACATCATGCCTTATAAGCTGTTCCTATTGGACCAGGACCCAGTGTGATCTGCAAATGGCAGAGCGCTGACAAAAGAGACAATGAGGGCAAGAAATGATGGACTGGAAGCAGGCATGAGAATTTGCCAGTCGTTGAAATTAATTTAAGTGTTCCACCCATAACTTTTATATTTATCTATGTGAGACAACCTGAGTTTGAATGGTATTCCTAGACATGAGCCCCATGCTCACCATGCCAGTGGACCTAAGTTACAACTTACTACGCCCAAATAGGCTGAAACCAGCCCTATGCTGCTTGTGTCCTGTTCTGGATGGTACCTGGCCTGACAGTTTGGACTTGACAGTTTTTACAGGAGCATGATCAAGTCTCATTTACATATGCCTGGTCTCTGTACAGAGTGACATATTGGATCAGAAAACAATGGACTAAACTGGGCCTCCCAGGACCTGAGTTTAATTCAAGCATTCCACGCATCATCACTTATTTTTCAGTAGCCTCTTCAAATCGATTTGAGGAGCCTACTGAATGTGCACCGAATGGCTTTTTCAAAATAAGTGAATGTCTAAAATCATCAAGGAGAAAAAAACAGAGAAAATGAAGATTTGCGAAAAAGATAAATGAAATTGCCCTGATGAAGTCCCTATAAGGGATGACATCTGTTGGCTGGGTCTGTCACAGTGATGTTGGAAAACTGGATGTATAATAATAAAAAGAACTTTATATGAAAAGATACCAATGTTTGGCGATTAATTAAGGAAAGAAATGAAAAGATGTTGCAGTATATAAATTGGAATCATAGCAGCCCAATATAAATCCCGTTTGATTGATAGGAATCAGTTTGGTATCAGAGGCCCACTCAAGTAGATAAGATAGTAAGAAGTTTGAAAAAAGCTTTCCCCTGAATCCAGGAGGGCAATAAGGCAATACTTTTTCAGTTCATTCTTTGATTCAAAACTCCCTTGGGTTGTACCAGCAAAGCCCTTGGAACCTATGGCACTGACGGAAATTGTGATGGAAACAACAAAAAAGGAGCAATTACAAATTGTAAAAAGAGCAAACAATGAAAGAGTTATAAATATCGTCAAAGGGGAGTTAAATTTCCAAAACACAGGGGATACAAATGACCATAAGAGGGAACAACTAACATTTAAACCTATATATGAGTCTAGAGGTCGACAAGATACGCTCAATAGAAGCAACTTATTGTGCCTTTTTTCATCAGTCCCGTCTTTGGAAAAAGTGACAACTAAAGATATTGATTCTGTTGGATTCTTAGAAAACCCAGATGGCCAGTTACCAACAACAATAATAACACTTGCCTCCCCTGTCATAGCTGAGTATATTATAAGGCAAGAAGACACCTTCCGTAAATGGGGAATATTGGTTAATAGAATCATGCCTAAAGAATATCCCACACCACTTTTGAAAGCATTAAATCTGAATGGTCCAGAAAAAGGCAAAAAGGGCCTCCAAACCTATTCGGTTCTTAGAAATCCAAATCAACGGATAGATAAAGGAGTGCTAGATCAAGCAAAAGACACTATCGATAAAACTGAAATTGGTATAAATGATTTATGGATTAAGAGTGCCCTACATGGAAATAATACCTATTGACAAACAAAACATGAAAAAACTGCTAAAACTACAAATAAACCCTTTACGGAAATAACGATTTGTTCATGGAACGTAAATGGTATAACTAATAAATTAGATAAGATAACTGAGCTATTTAAGCGCTATCAAATAATTTTGCTACAAGAGACCTGGGCAATAACCCCGTTTATAATACATGGTTATAAAGGATAC
The DNA here is from genome assembly GCF_964263255.1 of Lissotriton vulgaris. NCBI lineage: Eukaryota > Metazoa > Chordata > Amphibia > Caudata > Salamandridae > Lissotriton > Lissotriton vulgaris. The sequence goes on from NC_141696.1 coordinate 785,112,813, forward strand.
TACATACCTGCTATTAAGGAAAGCACTTATGGACGTCCCTCAGGTGGGCTAGCAATTTTCATTTCAATTGATCTCAACGTGGAACATGCTGAAATATTTACAAACAGTATGAAGTTTCAGTCTATATTGGTGAGGTATTGGATGTACGGACAAAAAAGATCATTGAAGCTGGTTAACATATATATCCCTCCTACACTCATCTCTAGGAAAACCATGTGTGCAGCACTGTCTACGTACCTCCTTGAGCAAAGGATCGAGGATCCCTTTATGGATTTTATTATTTCAGGAGATTTCAATCTCAATCTTTTAATACCATTTACAAGGGACGAAGTAACGCAATCGCAAGACCAGCAATGGTCAATCCCTGTTCAGGTAACAGACCCTTTGAATAAACAAGGTCCTCAACAATTAGGTATACATTTTATAAAGGATATGGAAGCCTTGGGGCTACGAACACTCAATGGAAGATTTTCAACAGACTCACCACCAGCATGGTCCTACTACTCCCACAGTTCTAAATCCCGCATAGATTATACTATGGTATCATTAAATATCTTTGGCAACTGTACATCATACCATTTAACGCAAGTCTTGGAGAGTGATCATTGTCAGCAAATCATTACCACAACATTCAAAAATAAAAATCACCAAATCTATCTAACAACCGAAGGTCAAATTGGAACCACTAATTATAAAAAGTTAACTTGGGAAACAGAATCTCGAAACAACCTACTGACAAGTGATCTGGCACTAAAACGGCTACGAGAATGCAGCGAAGAGCTACCATTTGCATCAGTAATCGAACAATGGGCCAGTTTCACTGCCAAACTGCCTACTAGTAAAGGTAATTCCAATATCATTAGAGATGGCCAAATGACTCAGGTAATAAAGAGGGTAACCAATATTAATCTCACACGCGCAGTGCAGGAAATGAAACGAACCAGAAATAGATTAAGGAAAGAGCTGACTAAATTCCCAGATAAAGAAGAAGCTAGAACTGCCCTGAAAGTGGCAAACAAAAATTTTAAGAAGATAATATGGAATGAAAAAACTGAAGCCAATAACGCTCTTTGGACTCGTATATTTTATGCTAGTAACCTAGGAAATTCGAGGGAGTTCTGGAAGATGGTTAATACCCTAAATAGGCCGGATAAAGCAATAGTCTCATCAGTATTGACTGAAACAGAATGGGTACATTTTTTAAGCCATCATCTAAATCCCCACCCAGCAGTACAGGCAATTGAAGACCATAGCCCATGGAATGAAACTGCAATAACAAATCAAGAACAAATCATGGAGATAACACAGGAGCAGATTGTTAAATTTATAAAGATGTAGAAAAATGGAGCACCAGGACCGAACGGGATACCCTTTTCTATATACAAAGATGATCCGGAAACATGGGCCGAAGTACTTGTAAAGGTCTTTAAAGAAATAGTTAGTAAAGGGGAGATACCTGAAAGCTGGAGAGGCTCCTTAATATCCCCAATTTTTAAAAAAGGAGACTGGGCGCTTCCTGAAAACTACCGTTTAATAACGCTACAGGACACTGATGCAAAACTTTTTGCAGCCTATCTGCTAACAATCTTATCTGACTTGGTGAAAAAGAACAACATCCTCCCGCCAAATCAAACCGGCTTCATTAAAGGACTTGGTACTACCTCCAATATCCTGGCACTATCTATTTTAATGGAAAAGGCAATCTTAAAGGGCGAATCACTGTTTCTATGTTTTGTTGATTTTAAATCAGCTTTTGACTGTGTCAACCGAGATCTTTTATGGAAAAAGTTGCAAGCACAAGGGATTCCTCAGCCTTTAATATACCTGATCAGTCTCCTGTATACAAAAACTTGGGCCAAAGTTCGTATTGGGAACGGCAGATCATTAACTAAGGAAATACCAACTCGGCGGCGTGAAGCAAGGCTGCGTATTGGCACCGTTATTATTTAATTTGTTTTTAACTGATCTAACTGAAACACTGAATAAGATAAATGCCCATCCACCGAAACTTGCAGATAAGCACATATCAAACTTGCTATATGCAGATGATGTTATTCTTTTAAGTAGAACAAAGGTAGGCTTGCAAAGGTTAATTACACGTATACAGGAGTACGCAATAAAAAAATAAAATGGTAATAAATGAATCCAAATCTAAAGTTATGGTTGTCTCAAAAAATCTAAGAAGGAAATACAATATGAAGTGGTTCTTAGGTAAGGAAAAATTGGAGCAAACAAAAATCTATAGATACCTAGGACTGGTTTTTGATGACAATGGTAGCTTTAAACCCCAGATATTGGACATTACCCGGAAGGCGAACTCCCTAACAGTTGCATTTGGTATGATAAAAAAATCCACCAGTAATTTAACCTACCAGCCGCTACTCAAGGTCATATCTGCAAAATTGTTACCCTCCCTAACCTACGGCAGCGAAGCATTGAACGGAAAGGACGCAATAACAATAAACAAAGAAATCTCGAAAACATTTTGATCTCTTTTCTGTTTACCAAAAAAGGCCTCACAGTCCCAAATTAGACTAGAATTTGCCTTGAATAACCAACTACATGCTCGGATGGGTAACACAATTAAAGTATGGTGTAGGGTAAAAAATTACAAGGACAATTTAATCTCAGAGCTTTTATGGAAAGAAGTAGAGGGCAATAATAAACTATCTGTTTGGAAGTATCTTGAAAAGGCTTTGGATGAATTTGGGCTGAAGGAGATTTGGATGGCCACTATTCCTCAGGAATCTTTTAAAAAAATTGTAAATAAGACAATTGATATCCTATCTATAATAAGTGACAAAGAGTCCCTGGTCAAAAGAAAACATGCTTGGTCTATAATAAGTAGCTATAAAAAAAAGATTCCGCAACAATATTTGAATACAGCTTGGACCTGGAAATATAAAAATATATTCATGAAAGCCCGGTTCGGAATCCTGCCTGGAGAATCTCATGCACTGCCATGGAAAAAGCTTGAAAACAATATATCATGTCGGCTGTGTAATACAGGAGAAGAAAATATCATACATCTATTATGCCTCTGTCCAGAACTAAAAAATGAAAGATTAACACTATTAAAAAGGCACTTTAACAAAAGATCAATAAGGACATGTAGACAAGCACTAATCCAGTGTCTTTGCTTGGAAGATATACATATTAACTCTGCTCTCTCAAAATTCCTAACAAGTGCATGGACAAAACTGGAATTTTTAAAACATTAATTATTATACTGTTTATATTTCTGAATTTTTAACATTATGAAATTATCGCTTATTTTTTTAAATTATCGCCCTTTTACTGTATTCTATAAATGAAATGTTATATTGTGCATTCTCTTTTGGTAAAGATTTTAAATAAATAATCAATAAAACATTATCTTAGTTCATCCTTTGGTCCTTTTTTATAAACAAGATGGACTAGAGCACCTTTCTTGGATGACTAAATTTCTACTGATTTCAGGATATTTGAGAACAGTCTGAATAAAGTTCTGCCCAAGAATTAGGATCAGCTTTTATTACTTTGACAGGAATTCTGTTTGGTCATGCTGCTTTTGATAGTCATGCCTTATTTATTAGATTTGCTAATCCTGATGTTGTAACACTCAGATCCGGGATATATATTGCCAATGATTTATTATCATACGTATCTTTGATAAATGTTGCCTATTTTTTAAAAAGAACACAGTGGTCATTAGCAGAGTGTTAAGAGTCCAGCCCATAGGCAATCAAGGACCAAAAATGCTGTGAGTTGTTAATTTTGATTGTGAAATGTAACTCTGCCCATGCGTTATCTTGTAGAGCTCAATGGGTCCGCATGTTTTCTTCTTATATTCCTTCTTTAGCTTTTTAATTCCCTGATCTTGAGATGTCTTGAGATGGAGAAGGTCATTCCACTAACAGTCAACATAACTGTCACCTATATTCTATTTTGGTGACCAAACTGGTGTTACCAGTATGAGCCTTATGTGTTGATGCTGGATAAGGTGTTTTTGATGCCAAAAAGTACTCGGCTTAAGATAAAAATTGATCCCAATCATTTAACCAATTTGAAGAATGGTTCCTTTCCTTACTATCCCACTGCTCCCATAGCCTTCACATGAAATCCTGTGCTCCGAGTGTTTAATCTTATTATACAGCACATTATTGCATCCAATTTTGTAATGATTGATAGATACCAGGGAGCTTTTTTATATATAATTTGTCCATGACTCAAGTTTTATAGATGAATTGCAGCGTAATTATTTGTGTATCATGGTCGCTTTCCTGCATTGAAATTATTTCATAGTTTTTACAAATTTAGAAAGTGTTGTAATGCAATAATGTATAATCAATTATAGACTCTGCATGAAGCGACTCAAACGTGCGTCGAGCAGGCTGATCAGAGTGCAATCTCCCATTGAGCATCCTGAAGCCCAGATTAAAACAAAGTGTACACATATATTGACTTTTGGCCCTCCTATATGCCCACCATTTATAGGCTCTAGTTTTATGCAACAACTAAGCACTAGACATATTTCAGTGGGAGATAGGATATTGCTCCAAGAGGTTTTCAAAGGCACCTTTATAACACTCTTACAGGCACATGCATCAATGTTGGCTTTTGCGATTCCTTAATTGCGATTTTTAAGGAATCGCAATTAAGAAATCGCAAAAGCCTATGCATGTAGAAATCGCGTAAAAAAATAGCGATTTCTAAACATTCCTTAATTGCGACTCGCAAATTGCGAATCGCAATTAAGGAATACTCCCCATTCATTCCTATGGGCCTAGAGGCCCATAGGAATGAATCGGAAGACATTCTCAATTTGCAATTCTCAATTAGAGAATCACAAATTGAGAATGCACTTTCAAGGGTGCCAGGGTGCCAGGGTGTCAAAATGACACCCTGTTGCACCCCTGAAATTGATCTGTGCACATATGTTGCGCACACACATGCCCTAAGGGCATGTGTGTGCGCAACATAAAACTTTTGAAAAAAGCACAAAAGAGCATTTTTCAAAGTTTTTGCAAAAAATCATGAAGTTCAGCTTCATAGTAATTTGCTACTCCTACAAGCGAAATCGCTTTTTTTTTTATTTTGATGCATTGCATTTAAGGAATCTCAATTTGGGATTCCATAAATGCAATCGCTATTTAAGGAATCTCAATTTTGAGATTCCTTAAATTGCGATTTTTGCATTTGGGATGATGCATCCCAAATGCAAAAATACCAGTAGCAAAGGGGCAGATTCTGAGAATCTGCCCGTTTCCGACCGGTTTTTAGCTTGATGCATGTGGCTTTTATTGCAGCACATTTTGTGATAGTTGTTACTTCTTTATGTTGTCAATTTTACACATGTTAGTACTGTCTGGCCAAGGTTTTTGCTTCATTAGTAGCAGTTCCACATCCAAAATTAGCTAAAAGTAAATGAAAGTTCAGCAGTTAACTATTGCAAATGATCTTTCCATGTGCACCAGCACGTGTTGCAGCATTGTTCGTAAATATTGATCTATCTGAGCTAGTAACAAAATTAGTTTTATGTTAAGATCTGCAAATTATGTTACAGATGATGCATTATGTGGCAAATGTGGCAAATTCATAGTTATGTGGAAATTGCTGCCGCCGCAGTATCACATAATTCCAGTTGCCCTTCAAACAGGAAGTGTGAACAGAAAGGTTGTAGCATGTCAATTTGTTTCCAATACACAAAAGATTTTAAATACCTGTAAATTAACTGTACAAATATTTCAACATATACCAGCAGTTATGAAACTAAAATTAAATAAATTTTGTTTTCTAATTCTGAAGTGTGACAGAAACAGATTTTAATAGGACAAAAAAGAATGTTGGTGATGCACATTTAACAAATATTGTATTGTATTCTATTGCAGCATTTGTATTGCGCTTACTACCCCTAAGTACGGCATTGAAGCACTTACCTTCATGGGCAGCAAGCTACACCATATAGGGTAGTGTGTGGCTGGAAGGGCGTTGTCTTTGTTTTGTGATCCTATGTGTGAAGAGTTTCAATGTTGTGTGTGATGTGATGACCACCGAGGTGCGGTTATCGGTGTTATGATATTCAGTTGGTATCCAGGGTACAGGAGGATGCAACATAGTGTTTTCATTGTGCAAAAGGCATTTTGTTTTAAGTTGTGAGGTGGAACAATTTAATATGTTTTGTTACAGGAGTTGTGTAGATGTTGAGGTAGAGGGGATATAATGGACCCCTGAAGGATGCCAGTGTGTTGTGCGTGAGAGGCTGATATAAGATGTGGTACACCACTAGTTCCGAGTCACAGCTGAGAGCCAAGAATTCAATGGGCATCAGCTGAACTCCCTTTCACATATGGTATGTCAAACTGGAATTCGCTGTATGAAAAGATTCTCTAACTGTAAAGGATATTGAGTCATGTTGTTCTTAAGTCAGCAACTTTATTGGCATTTCCTATTCCTGATACATAAGTGGTTCTCATTACCTAAGCCTACCAGCCATTCAGAAGCAATGTCCAATCAGAAACTTCAGATTTCAATGCAGAATGGTGCTTTGATTATTCTAGTATACTATTATGCACTTGACCAACATTTCTCCAGCCTACACTGCCCTGTTGTGAAATATAGCCTGGCAAGATAATGTATCTGCTCTTGAGTTCTTTATTTTGGTTGTAGGAGCCAAATAGTTTGTTAGGTTAATGTGCCTACTGTGGAGAGCTGCAAATACCCTAACTAGCAGTAGTGTGAATCTGACATGACCCAATGTAGCCTACCATGTTACAAAGGGCTGCTATAACAGACCATCTTTCAAAATGGTTTAATATTTAAATAACCCTGTTAGGCTCAATGATTCATTCATCTTCTTGAACCAAATATTGTGAACCCTTAATCAGGGCTTCTGAAGCTGAAAACATTTGCATTATAATTGATCTCTCTCTAGACATCTCCACAGAACATCGACTAACATTTTTAGATACTTGAATATTGTAATTAACATCTGTGTAACATGAATCTATGTTTGGGAATTGATTGACTCCTTTGAAATTCGGCTTTATCTTAATCAAATGTATGGCCATAGCAAATAAATTGAGCAAAGAGGTCCTCTATATTTATCGTATCAAATGCATACTACTTGGTGAATATTTTGTGTAGCCATGTTATAGGGAAACGAGGTCAGAATGCTGCATGGTCGAAATTTGATGGATCTTCACACATTCTTTGATTTTCCCTTACAACAATATTAGAATAATCTGTGATTTAGTCAACATTAAGGGTGGGCGGAATCTCCGCGAACACGCAGAAATATCAAGAAGACGCAGACCTTTTTTTCCCGCCTGTTCCCGGTATTTTCTGTGTGATCGCGTTGAAAATGTTTCACCAACTTACCCATGCGGTCGCTCATAGGCGTGGCCATCTTGTTTTTACTTGTCCCACCCGCTCATGATGCCTACTTCCTGTTCCGGGTCACGTAATGCATACTTGCACCCGTGCGCAGTACATATTTCCTGTTTGGGAACGCTTTTACGTGTTCGCACCATTTTTTGCGTGCTCGAGAAGAAAATATTGCGCAAACTTGCGCACGTGGTCGCAATGGGCATGGCCATCTTGTTTTTCACTCTATTGGTATGGTTCTGCAGCCGGCTTTCAATCCTCCCTCTATCTTTCCAATCCTTTGTTCAAGACACTTTTTTAAAATCTTTTTTATTTATTATCTCTCTGACTATTTTACTGCTTGTATATTTTTGTTTTTTGTCTACTTTTTGTGTGTCTTTTAGCTACTTTTTCACTCTTTTTCTATTGCCTGCTCTTTTCATTTCTTTTACCTACTTTTTTAATTGTATTACCTTTTCTTTCCCACCCCTTCTCACTCTCTCTTCCCCAGAACCATGTCCAAGGGTAGGGCTCGCCGCAGGAGCCTGAGCCGCCACCCCCTTCCTTGCGAAATGTGGCTCCCACAAGGGGTGCAGGCACAGGCCTTATTTGGGGAGGTGGAGTTGGCTGCACTAGTTTTCTTCGTGCAGAGCCACCTCCCCTTAACCCTGGCAGCACGTGGCAGGCCTGGGTGCGGGTAAGGGCTCCGGGAGCATCGACAACGGTGGGGTAAGGTGTGCCGGGCAGTGTTTCGCTGCTCTGGGGTCCGGCGCACCCAGAACCAGTTGACGCACTGGTGGTCCGATATCCTGGACCGAGAGCAGGACCTGCTGGACCAGCTAGGTGTGGAGGTCCTGGGTCTTGGTGAGTAACTATTTCATTATTACTACTTTGTGTCTGTTCTTCTGCTCTGTGTTATATATTATGAATATCTTTTTATTCCAACCAGCTAGAAGGCTGCTGCTTACATTACAGGTAAATTACGTTAAAATACTTCTGTGATTCTTATGACACAGGTGCTCTTCTGCGCTACTAATCTTACTTGTTTGCAACTTTGCGTTTGCGCTCCCTTAGCTTGATTATGTAAAAGTTTATTTTAGAGAAATTAAGTAACGTAATGCTATAGTGACTCTAGTCCTTACTTTGTCCTGTCACTAAGAGATAGGGGCGGATTGATACTTAGGTTTAGTTACTTTGTATGAGTTTGTAATTTTTTAGTGGTATGCGTGACACCCCCTCTGTTACGTCATGTGCTGCTAGTACCCCAGTCTTTATTATAACCTTTTGTAGTTTGTTCAATGAGTGGTAATAGGCTTAGCAGCACTAGCAGAACATCAGCCTCAATCAATCAACCAAAATTTTTCGTGTATACAAAAATGCAGTCATGCGTCCTCCATTTGACCATATGCATTGTTGAGGACTAAAAGAAGTGGAAATGCATAATTTAATGTACAATTGGCACGTCCGGAATAGGTGGGGTAGGTCAGGTGGTATGTCTTACTTAGGCTTAATATTCTGGAATCAGAATGGAAGAGTGGATTAGTGTTGATAAATAGTAAGTAGTTGATCTGCAAATCCCCCGATACTACTTGTTGACCAGATGAGATCGGTCAATTTAGTTATTGCAATTGTTGTTTACATAAGTTTTGACGGTTCTTTAAAAATATTTTATTTATTTGACACTGTTCATCAATGTTTGTCTCTTTCTTATATCTTTCCTGTTCAGCACCCAGGGGCAGCAGACAGGGGTGCAGTCGGCGGGAGAACACCATCAGGAGGATGCCAACGAGGGCTCTTCTGCTGGCCCTAGTAAGTCTTCTTGTTTTTTTATTAATAATTCTTATTCCATAACTTTTACTGCACCGTATTTTTCCAGAACTATTGTTTCCGTTTCCTAATGCTATTTTTTACCAACAATTATCCTTCGATCTGTACAGTTTCGAAAATCTTGTTATCCCTGCCTCTGCTATGATGACTCTCTGTACTACTACTATTAGCCTGTCTGTACTGTAGTAGCTAAGCTTGCCCAGTTGGCCACTCTTTATTTAAAAGGTTTTAAACAAAACTCAGATTCACCAGTAGTTCTAGCCATTGAGTCCAGTCCTTTGAGTCGTCCTCTTGTACTACTTCTAGTCTTATTGATCTTGAGTCTTTGTTAATCTTGAGGCTTTTCGACAATTCCCACCAACAAATGCCCAACCAGATGTATTACTATTTTGATAGGATAGGACATACTACTACTGTTGTAGGGATTTTGAACATACAGAACTTTGCACAAGAAAATAGGATGTTGGTGATGGGAGGTTGGACCTTCCCTTCCTCACACACCTCAATCAGAAGTTCAGAACCCACCACAATCCCCTGCCCGACTAGTTATAGTAGTGTCTTGTCATAACTATTAGCTCTCCGAACCCTCCCTTCGAGATACCCAGCAAGTAGACAACCCAGAACATAACACACCCAACCTCTCAGTCGTGGAAGCAATGCACATGCACACCCTTCCTTTCTCTCGCTCACTCGTGTAAGTTTCAACATTTTTATTTTGAATTGTCAAGCTCTGTACGTTGTTCTATAATGCAGCACCAACAGGAAAATCAATAACATTGTTACATTTACTTACAGTTGGTAAATACATCATGATAACTGAACAGTGGTGGAAGCACCACCATCCCCTAGGTAGGAATATAGTTTATTTAAATTTATAAATGAAGATCTCCGAGTGAATTCTGGGGACCCCTCACCTTAGAAGAACCTAGTACTGGTAGTTGTTGCATCACAAGCTCTGCAAAGCTCTGGTTCGTAGAAGGGAATCTTCAGTCTGTAATGCGAAAAATGAAATGGTGCACGTTAGTATGTTGCAACGATTTCTCAGCTGAGCCAAAAAGTGTAGCATTTATGGATAAGCAATATGGACTAATAGTACACCAGAACTTCATAAAAAATTGGCTTGTTATTGTTTTCGTTGACCTTGTGCGCAGCGCTTAGACAGTAGCAGTATGAGGTCATGTGGGCTCAAAGGGGTCTTATACAACAAGCTTCAAGGTAACGTCAAATGTGCAAAAATAAAAGACACAAAGGTAAAATGGTTGCATGGCTCGGGTTAACTAAGCAAAGGCTAGAATGACCCTAGGGACCAAATATAACTACTAGTGCCTACTCTACTACTACCTGATTTGTACTAGTGATGTATGTTGTATACTATTAACTCATTTTTCAATCTTGCTACTTACCAATAGGGGGAGGTGTATACGGCGCCTAAAAAATGTGTAATGTTTTCTAGGCGCACTACTGACCCCTATTGCCGGGGCCAGCGGTGAAGGCGGCGCAGATGGAGAGGATGCGGCAGTTGCCGATGGAGCGGTAGGGGGCGAGCCAGCACCAGTGGCGGGCGGTGCTAAGTTAGATTCATAATCCTTAACTATTGACATTACACTCACTGCAAGGGTGTACTGTATGTATTTATTTATTTATTTATTTTACACATTTGTAGAGCGCTCTGTTACCCGGAGGTGTCCTGGCGCTGGAAGGATAGGCTGGTGTGAGGGAGCGTGCTTACAGAGTGAAGAGCCAAGTTTTAAGTCCTCTTCTAAAGACCATCAGGTTCTGAGTCTGTCTAAGCCCAAGTGGGAGTTTGTTCCAGGCCTCTGCCGCTCCAAGAGAGAAACTCCTACCGCCCCAGCGAGCTTTTTTTGTTCTGGGGACTGTGGCCAGGGCCAGTTGTCCTGACCTCAGAGTTCTAGCTGGTTTGTGCCAGTGGAAAAGAGATTTCAGGTGCCTGGGGCCTGAATCGTGGAGGGCTTTGAAAACCATGCATACCGCCTTAAAAATGATTCTTTTACGGATGGGTAACCAATGTAGTTTTACCAAATCTTGAGATACGGAGGAGAATTTGGGTGTGTCAGTGATAAGGCGGGCGGCTGCATTTTGCAGTAATTGAAGTTTGTTGAGAACGCTCTGCTGGGCGTTTAACATCAAGCTGTTGCAGTAGTCTAGGCGTGAAAGCACTAGACCTGTGACAATTGTTTTCCTATATTTCTTCTCCAGATATGGTAGAATTTTCCTGATGGTTTTGAGTGTAAAATGAAGGGAGGAGGAGAGGGCGTTCACCTGGGATTTGAAGGTCAGGGTGGAATCCACCGGAATCCCGAGGTTCTTCACTTTGTCCACCGGCTCTGGGAGAGGTCCCATTTCGTCGGGCCACCATCTCGGGGACCAGAAGTTATCTTTGGCACCAAAGAGCAGGACCTCGGTCTTTGAGGAATTTAGCTTAAGACAACTTTGAGCCATCCAGCGGCCTACTTCAGACATGCAATTTCTGAATCTGTCCGCGGTGTTTTGTGTATTGCCGGGAAGAAGGGACACCACAATCTGTGTGTCATCGGCGTATGCCGTAAGTTGAAAGCCGAAAGATCGAATTACCGGGGCGAGGGTAGAGACATACACATTGAAAAGGGTTGGGCTCAAAGAGGACCCCTGGGGGACACCACAGGGAAGTACAAAAGGGCGTGATTCGTAGCTGCCCAGTGCCACTGTCTGGGATCTATCAGATAGGAAGGCTTGAAGAATTTTTAGAGCCTTTCTCTGAATTCCACAGGCCCTCAACCGGTCCACCAGTAGTTTATGGTGGACCGTGTCGAAGGCCGCAGAAAGGTCCAATAGGATCAGGGCCGCTCTGCCCCCTGCATCCATTACCAGCCTGAATAGTATAGTGTACTGTTGAGACTTAGGGTCCCATTATGATGGCGGGCGGAATTCCACCACAAGGCCGGCGGTAGTCACCGCCGGCCCGGCAGGGGCAAGCCTCCCACCATCCCTGTAGAAAAGACCCCCGCCATGTTACAATGGCTGGGGGCTCCGTGGCGTATAGATAGACCGTCTGCCGATTTTCCGCACAGTTGACATGTCGACCGGGCTGAAAAGGGTTCAATATGGTGGCAGTGTCTAAAACACACCTCCAGCCATATAATGTGCAATTTGGAAAGCCTTTCCGTCGCGGCAAAAGGATGCGGAGTATGCTTGGCGGGCCCTTTGTAGGCCCCCAAGGAGAGTACCTATGGTACCCCCTGCCTTTTAAAGCATACCGTGGCAGGCACCGCGCGGGGCCTGTCACGTTGTGCTTGGAAAAGCACAACATGAATTTTAGCATTGCGGCGGGCAGCACAATGTTAAAAATACGGGATGCGCCCGCCACTGTGGCGGCGCATCCTAATTGCCCCCACGGACCCCCGCCCTTATGGCACGTAGTCCCTTTTAGCGTGAGGATGGCGGGCGGACAAAGTCCACCCGCCATTCTAATGATGCCCTAAGTAAGTAAGAGTTGTTGTGAATGTTTGAAGGGTGAAGACACCCTTTAATTGGCATTAGTAAAGGCATTAGGGGCGGGAGTATTGAGTAACCAATGGCCTCATCTATCTGTGATTTCAACTCCGCTTTGATAGCTTTATGGAGAAGAATAAAAGTCAGATCAGATCACCTGGTGTTGAACTAAAAAGTAAAAGACGGGTGGAAGGAAGAAGGACGGGCGAGATTTAATATTTACTGACTGACAGAGAAAAGGATACGTGTGATGCAAGCATGCAAATTGCAAATATTGCTGATAGTAAAGAATCTGATGCATGGTTGGTTGAATGCCTGAAAAAAATCCTGCAAATGTTAAAGCCCAAGCAGGTGGGAGGATAGATACATACCACAAATCTTATGTACTGTGCTTTAAAGTGCTACCATGCCACTATGTGTATAATTAACTTGTCTTATAGTATTTCTAAGAGTATATTTTACAATTGTCTTGTTTTTTCTTTTTATTATACAGCTACTCCTTCCAAACCAGATCGGAAGGAGTTGGCCGTCAAGGCACGGCAGGGCAAGCTGGAGGCAGTCCAACGAGAATATCGGTGGCTGGTGGTCTTGGATGAGGAGGAGGCTGCAGCAGCTGAAGCCTCCTCCAGTGCCCCGGGCCCCAGCCACCACCCTCCAGTGGTACGGCGCCACTGTCTGGTGGCCGCCCGCTGCCGCATTTCCATCTCTGGTGCCCCCAACTGTGGCTGCAACTGCCTGCTTTAAAGCGCCGCGCCGCCCTACAAAAGGAGGCAGTGCGTGTCCTTCAGAGACAATCCCGCCACACATAGACCCTGTCTATTGCCCCTTTTTTAATAATTTTTTTGGTGGGTGGGAATTGGACGTTGGGGTTTTGGACATTTAGACTTTCTGGTTACGGACATTGGTTGGGGTTAGGGAAAGGGGTGGGTCAGGTTTTGTGTTTTTTTACATAGTTTATTTTTTTTAGGGTTAAATTAAATCTATATTTCTACTTTACATACAATGTTGTTAATGTTTTGCGGGTAGGGTTACTGTTTTACATCACACTGTTTCCTTGCTGGTGCAGGTCCGCCCATAGCCAGTGTTTGATTTAAATAATTGGCTGACTGTGTAAGACACAAACAGATAGATGCAACACCCCTCACTTATTGAGTTGTCCTACTAGTACTGTGAGTCTCTCTCTTCTAGTCTATGCATTCTTTATCTGGACTCACAGGGGTGTGTGAATTGATTGAAACATGTCCATTATTAATTATGCCTCCCCCAAACTTCTCTTACCTTTGCTTGATGTTTAACTTTGGCACAGCGATGGCTGCATGGTGATGATGGTTTCCTTTTTCTAACATGCCACGATTGTGGTGGTGGTGGTAGTAGTAGACACTGGAAAGGCAGCAGCATTTGCAAAAAAAGAAAATGAGACAGCCAGTCGCCTTTGAGATACTGTTTTAGGAGTAGTAGAATGAAGTACAGTACAGAACTTACAGAGCAACAATAATATGCAACAATATTTTACAACATAACATAATAGTGGTGGGGATAGCCTACTAGACAGAGTTACAAACTATAGTTGTGTCGAGTCACTTGATTGGACCTACAGCGTAACAGTTAGTGCTGTGTATGAGGATGACAACAAATCCAATCAATGCTGGCAATTAATGTGGAGGTATATGTTCCTTTGTTAAATAAAAATCACCTCTAAAATATACTGATCATGGGTGGGCAAGCAAAAGAAGATCATGCCTCTGCCTTGAAATTGAAGTACTGTTGCTTTCGCCACATCCACCCCAGCAAGCGTGTGATTAATTATTGGTGTACATTTAATTTAGTCACACCTCAATAATTCACACAGCCTGGGGGAAGAGGGTTAGAGTTTGGAAAATGGATGGGAAGGGGGGTTTGGGGAAATGTTTGAAAATGAAAAACAGACAGTACGCTTGGACATACACCAAACAACAAACTCTGTAGACTACCATATCCATGTCAATATGTTTAGGGAGAAAAAGGAAATGCATGCATGATGATGATTGATAAGGAGACCCGGATTACATACACTTCTTGTTCAGTGGTTCCGGGCTTAATACTTTTACAGATAGCAAATACCTTTTTTAAATATTGGTAGGGATGAATCATAAACAGAGAGCAAACCTAATTATAATAACAACAACAAGAATAACACACTGTTGTAAAGATTGTAGACAAAAAAATGAATCAAATTATTTAAAATATTATGAAAGTTGATACTGTTACTGTGTGATCCTGGTCAAAAATGTGGACTGGATTTGTATCTCGGCATTCCTCTTGGTCCTCTCATCCATCAATCTTGGGTGTCACCAGGCGCCACTGCCCGCCTGGAAAATATAGATTTATTGGTAAGGTAAGTGTGCATTTTCATGTTTTCCCAAGTATAGGGCAAGGCCCGGCCTGTAATTGTAGATGGAAAAACAAAAGGGATATTGAGAAACAAAGTTGAAAGAAATGCACAAGTTATGGTGTAGTGCAACAAGAACACTTTCTGAGGCGACATGTATGCATCATCTCTACTCTAGTCTGTTTCCAGCATTATTATTTTTTCTTTTTTTTTTAAGAGTTTTATATAGCGCTGGCTAGACCCGGAGGTATCAGAGCGCTTTACATGAGGTTCCACAAAATTACAAGATTACATCCATTCCAATTATCTCAGTTGCTGGACAAACAATTACAAGAGCATAGAAAAAGAGATAAGTGAAGTGTAGAGGGGAAGGGGGTAAGGGTAAAGGGGTGGGAGGGAGGTACGGCAGAAAGACGAAGGAAATTCTGCCCAAAGTCTGGCTGGGTAGGTGACGGTCAAGGGGGAAGTCCCAAAACCCATCTCCTCTATAGCTATCAGGTAGCTCCATCGGGCTTTGGCCTAGTAGCTAGGTCTTAATGGGAAATATTTAAAGAACATGGAGGGCAAAACAAATGGAGCGTAGAGGTAGAGCGTAGAGCGTAGCCCGTTTAGAGTACTTATTTTTAAAGAGTTGGACAAAGCACATATCCAAACATAGCATTTTACAATTTAGATTAGTAAATCAATGCACTGCAGTCATCCCACCGCTACACTCGACTTCACTTCTACACAGACATTTTGGTCTGCTGTGGTTGTTGTTGATGTGTTTACCTTTTATGCCACTTATGAAACATCCTCCTGACTTGTTATTATTCCATGAATCATCTCCAATACTTGTACTGACTGACTGTGAAGATCGGCCTGCAGTAGAAGTAAAATTATGTTATTACACAACAAGAGTAGAAATATTATTGACTTGAGTGACTCTTTAGTGTGTGCAGTAAGACTATTAGTACACTTTTACTTCACTTCATGCACAACAAACAAACAACAAAAACACCAATCGCTCAGAGTCAGGTGTCATGCATGACATTCATTTTCATTACATGTTCTTTCTCATCTTAAGTTAACGGGCCGTCTTTTTAGCCAACGTGCTGTTGTCATACTCAGTGTGCAGATTGAGTCCATTTCCTGTGTTCAATCAAAAGCAATGTATCAAGCTGCAGTAGAAGTACAAATTTCTTATAAAAAATATTTGCAAGAAGGGGAAAATTTGCTTGAGTTACGTTTAGTTTGTACTGTAGAAAGATGATTAGTGCAAAGTGACATAACTTCATGCACAACAAACAACAACAAAATCACCCAGTCTGCGACTCTGTGTCCAATGCATGGCATCAATCATTACCTGTTCCTTCTCATTTTAGTTAATGGGCAGTCTCTCTCGGCTCTGAAAGGATAGCTATAGTAGTCATCATGTTCCACTTCTTTTGGCGGCACTAGGAAAGTTTTCATTTTTTCTTCTATTTTTCAGCATCCAATCATCATGAGGGCAATGGATTTAGAGAGATTCAGTGTGATGGAGCGGAGGAGCTGGATTCGGAGGACTGTACTGTGAAATGCAGACACCTGAAACTTGTATATTGAAGTAAGAAGAGTAGAAGACAGGGGTAATGGATTTGTTGTGATTCAAAATTTGTAACCGGAATGACAGACACACAAATAAAGGAAAATAAGGGAGGAACACAGTAAGTGCAAGCCTAATTGTCAGGGAAGTATAGCTCATCCTCAAACTCTGGGGGTTCAGCCAGTAATAGGGAATCATGTGAAACACTACTTCCGTCACCTGAGCCGCTGTCCTCATCTTCCTCCCTTGCTTCATGTATTGTGTAATTCGGTGGTAGGAAGTGCTGATTCATTTTGATCATTGTTAACCTCTCCACGTTTTTGGGCGAGACACTGCTCCTTCTCACTGTTACAATGGAACCAGCAGCACTGAAAACATGTTCGGAAGAGACAATTGTAACAGGGCAAGCCAGATAGCTTATCGCCAGCCTGCTGAGCAGTGGCTATTCAGCCCTTTTCCTATACCAATACTGCAATGGGTTTTGATCAATGTATACCTCTGTTGGGTCGTCCAGATAGGCCTGGACCATCCGCTCAATGTGTTCAGGGGTGCTGCTGCTAATCTTTCGGGCTCTTTTCTCTGTGCATCAACACTGTGCTTATTAATGCCTAACTGTAATTACCAATCGTGTAACGATTCTACTGGGCCTAATGATCCAGTTATTGTTGCTGTTGTCGATAGTGATGGTAAGTGTTATGAGCTAAACGCACTGCCCTCGGCCTATGAAGTTGCACTTGATGCCTCATGCCCTGCTGCAGTGCTTCTTGTGGGTTGATCTAGCGGGCTTTTAATTAGCAGCCGTTCATTTTCCAACTTACTCGCTGCCTCAGCTATCCATGTTTTGTAGCAGGCAATATCCATCTCTGAAAAAGAAATGAATGCCTTCAGTTCCAATTTTGCCCATGGATCCAGAATTGTGGCAGAAATGTAATGTTCTTGAGACAAAATCTTATTTTGCACCCTTGTATTTTCAGCTAAGTGACGGGCTAAGCTCTCCACCAAGTCATAGGCTTCCTTTTTATCTACACCTTTGTATGATTCAGACACCTTCTTCAGCTGATGCTCTAGCATTTGCAATAATGGGATAGCTTGGCCCATTGTACAGTCCTCCTTGCTGACTTCACGTGTGAAGACCTCAAAAGGACGAAGCATCTCATTCAGGTATTTAATTAGGCACCATTTGTCCATCTGAGGGGTCATGCCTTTCACAGTAGCATCCAGTCTTCACATGCAATATTCATTGAGTGGCCTCTACTGCTCAAACTGATGATCAAGCATGTAATACGTTGAGTTCCAACGTGTTGCCACCTCCTGGATGAGTACTTTGACTGGCATGTTATATTCACGTTGAATGATCCTCAGATGCTTCCGAGCTTTAAAAGAATGGCTGAAATGAGTGCATATTCTTCTGCAGATGGTCAGTAATGTGCTGACTATGCGTTCTTTTTTCAGAAAGTCTTGAACTATAATGTTTATGCAGTGCACCAAACAGGGTACCCTGAAATAGGAACCAAGGTCCATGGCCTTAAGTACATTACTGCCATTATCTGTGTCAACAAAACCAATACTAAGCCCTCTTGGGAGCATTCATTCAAAAATCTTGCTGCGAAATTCTTCCAAAATGTTTACAGCAGTATGAGATTTCTCCATTGGCGGACATGGCAACAGTTGCATGTTTCCGAGTAGCTTTAAAAATCTCAGATGTGTCAACAGCACCTCGTTCAGATAGCTTATCTCTAACCCCCACAAAAGAGACCCAGTGTGCAGTGATGCACATGTAATCGGTGGCTTGGCAACTGGTCCACATGTCTGTTGTCAGGTGGATATTGTGCAAAGCTTGTCCAACCAATTCCAGCACATCATGACGTAGTGCCGGAACAGCAATTCTTGTGAAATAGGACCAGTTGGGAACCTTCCATTTAGGGCAGATGGCTGACACAAATTCAAGGAAACCCACCCCTTCCACAAATGAAAAAGGGAGAAGGTCCAGTGCTAACATTTTAGCCAGCTTCGCATTGTAGAACCGTGCCGTTGGGTGTTTGCGTTGGAACTGCCTCTCCAACCTAAGCATGCTCTCAATGGTAGGATGGATTACTTTCCTTTGTGGTGCTGTTGTTTTCATTAACCCACTTAGGCTCAATGTCGCAGTCTGCCTCATTGCAGTACTCTGTCGCCATGGTGTCTCAGCCTGACTCTGAGTATGGCTCTTACTGCGGTGCCACTCAGATATTACTGTGGAGGATGTTGGTGGTACCACTACACTACTCGGGACAGGGCTAGAAATGCCTCCCTCTTCTTCACCTTCCACCGCAATAATATCGTTCCCTGATTCTTCATGCCCAACTTCAATGGGTTGAGTTTTTTTACTTTGTTTTAAGTGAAGTAGGTGATTCTCCCACACAATAGTGTGGTGTATTGTGAGATGACTTGCTTGGCCTCCAGTACCATAGTTTGTACCAAGCTTGCCGCGCCGAACACCTATGCGACAAATTGAGCATATAGCACCGTACTCCTCCTAGTGCTAACAGAAAAGAAGTCCCAAACTGGAAAGGAGAACTTTCTGGTACTGATGGATGTGCCACCTTCAATAACAGAGGAACTGGAGGGTGTGCTTGTAATGTAACTCTGTGCAGCTACACTGTGACTTTTACTACCACTACCTACTGAGATGGTTGAGCTGGATTTAGTAGGTCCCTGCCGGGCCTTTGAAAATATGGCAGCTGGAGGTCGTGGTGGTGTAACCTGTGTAGGTGGTATCCATGCTACATCCTGCTCAGTAGCAGCCTTTCTGGATAGGGTGAGAATGTTGGTCTCCATCCCCTTTGGGGCAGGAGTGATGTGTGTGATGACTGGCTCGCCTTCATCAACATCATCCCCCTCTTCTACATCTACCTCCATAACTCTAAGTTTTTCTGAAACCTTCCTTTTCAGAAGCATAGTCTTGTGGCGTGCATCACTCTCAGACTGAGCTGGTGGCTGCCAAGAGGCATCACGATCATCAGAAGCGGGGTTTGAAGAAGAAGATGATGGACTAAGCCTCCTTTTCTCTGCTGGTAGTCTAGAAGACAATAGATCTTCCTAAACAGTGTTTTTTTCCACTTTGTCTGCAGGAAGCTTGATTGCCTGAATTGCCCCTATTTCAGGAGCAACAACTACTATTGTGGGCTGTTCTTTGGGCTGCTGCTGTTCTTGCGGCTGCTGCTGTTCTTGCGACTGCTGCTATTCTTGTGGGTACTGCTGTTGTTGCGGCTGCTGCTGTTGTTGCGGCTGCTGCAATGTTGTTGTGGCTGCTGCTGTTGTTGCGGCTGCTACTGTTGTTGCAGCTGCTGCTGTTGTAGTTGCGGCTGTTTCTGTTGTTGTTGTTTCGGCTGCTGCTGTTGTTGCGGCTGCTGCTGTTGTTGTGGCTGATGCTGTTGTTTTTGTGGCTGCTCCTGTTGTTGTTGTGGCTGCTGCTTATCCGCTGAGTTTCCACCTGCGTTGATTGTGTACTACTTTGCGATAATGACATTTCAACATCGCTGCTCGTTAGTAGACTGGCTACCGCTGCGACACTCAAGGGCTTGGGCCTAGGTTGGTGGGGTTGGACTGCTGGTGCAGAGGTGCTGCTCCCAGCTTGGTTCCTGGACAATGCTGCTGCAGGAGTAACTTTTTCGGTCCCAAATAAAACATTGGCAGGCACACCAGTCGTGGTTAATGACACTTCCTTTTTCTGTTCCTTCTTCTCACCGGCAACTTTCTTGGTACTGGACCTCGTACCTTTCTTTGGGGCCATCTTCTTCAGATGTCAGGCAAGATGCAGATGCACAACAAGTTGTGGTCACACGTGGACGTGATGCGCAGCAGGACTTCTGGCTGGCTGGCAGTACAACGGGTGATGATTTGTGTCTGGCTTTTTGTGCACCTAAAATCAAATAAGCCAGGAGAAGAACATCAGTAAAATGTTGCATTTGTTGTTGTGGTTCCGTTACTACTGTACTAGTGCAAACAAAAGATATAGTCTAGCCATTTCTTTGTCAACAAGGGCTATGTTATACTACTGTGTACACACACTACACTCTCAGGAAGGATAGGAAAGAGAATAAGAACCACCAAAATAAAAATGTAATGGAAGTGGGGTGGACCCTATTTGTCATTAAATTATTTGAGCATCACATCAATCATGGAGCTGCTGCTGGCAAAGGGGGTTAATGGATGGAAACAGTAAGCCAATAGGAAACCCATGCAGGCCTATATGACAAAAGCAGGACACTAATAACTCCCACCACAAAAAAGGCCACCAACCACATGGACACTCACATATCACAAGCAACAAGCAGGGGGCCTGGGAAACACCAGGAGCTGACAAAAGGCCTGGAAACGCCAGGCAAAGGATGCATGAAGCACACTACTCTGCCTTTTTAATGCAACAAAATGGAAATACGAAAATTCAGAGGCCCCAAAAAGGTCTGCAGGGTGCATGCATTGCACACCAACACACACCAGACACACACAACAAAGGCATATCTTTAAGACGCCCAACATCAGAAAGCCCACCCCAAAAAACACACTTCTCAATTCAATACAATGCCATCCATGCCCTAAATGATGTCCAAATTCAACAGACCACACAGAAACACTTGATTAATAAAGCTGTGGCTACCTGCTCTGAGCCTACTGAATGAAAGCAGGCCTGTTGGCAGACAAGGCCAGACAAGCTTGCAGGTCTAGGCTTCAAAACGGCCACCAGCCACATGGCCAGGCCTAACATCAGAAAGCCTACCCCAATAAACACACTTCCCAACTCAATCCAATGCCATCCATGCCCTAAATGAAGTCTAAATTCAACAGACCACACGGAAACATTTGATTAATAAAGATGTGGCTACCTGCTCTGAGCCTACTGGATGAAAGCAGGCTTTTTGGCAGACAAGGTCAGACAAGCTTGCAAGCCTAGGCTTCAAAATGGCCACCAGCCACATGGCCAGGCCCAACATCAGAAAGCCCACCCCAAAAAAACACACTTCTCAACTCAATCCAATGCCATCCATGCTCTAAATGATGTCTAAATTCAACAGACTAAACAGAAATACTTGATTAATAAAGCTGTGGCTACCTGCTCTGAGCCTACTGGATGAAAGCAGGTCTGTTGATAGACAAGGCCAGACAAGTTTGCAGGCCTAGGCTTCAAATGGCCACCAGCCACATGACCAGGCCCAACATCAGAAAGCCCCCCCAAAATAAACACACTTTCCAACTCAATCCAATGCTATCCATGTCCTAAATGATGTCTAAATTCAACAGACCACACAGATATACTTGATTAATAAAGCTGTGGCTACCTGCTCTAAGCCTACTGGATGAAAGCAGGCCTGTTGGCAGACAAGGCCAGACAAGCTTGCAGCCCTAGGCTTCAAAATGGCCACCAGCCACATGGCCGGGCCCAACATCAGACACCCACCCCAAATAAACACACTTCCCAACTCAATCCAATGCCATCCATGTCCTAAATGATGTCTAAATGCAACAGACCACACAGAAAGACTTATTTAATGCAGCTGTGGCTACCTGCTCTGAACTTACTGGATGAAAGCAGGCAAGTTGGCAGACAAGCGTGCAGGCCTAGGCTTCAAAATGGCAAACAACCACATGGCCAGGCCCAACAACAGAACACCCATCCCCAAAAAAACACATTTCCCAGCTGAATCCAATGCCATCCATGCCCTAAATAATGTCTAAATTCAAAAGACCACACAGAAACACTTGATTAATAAAGCTGTGGCTACCTGCTCTGAGCCTCCTGGATCAAATCAGGCCTGTTGGCAGACAAGGCCAGACAAGTTTGCAGGTCTAGGTTTCAAAATGGCCACCAGCCACATGGCCAGGCCCAACATCAGAAAGCCCACCCCAAAAAAACACACTTCCCAACTCAACCCAATGCCATCCATGGCCTAAATGATGTCTACATTCAGCAGACCACACAGAAACACTTGATTAATAAAGCTGTGGCTACCTGCTATGAGCCTACTGGATGAAAGCAGGCCTGTTGGTAGACAAGGCCAGACAAGCTTGCATGCCTTGGCTTCAAAATGGCTACCAGCCACATGGCCAGGCTCAACATCAGAAAGCCCCCCCCCCAAATAAACACACTTCCCAACTCAATCCAATGCCATCCATGCCCTAAATGATGTCTAAATTCAACAGACCACATGGAAAGACTTGTTTAATGCAGCTGTGGCTACCTGCTCTGAACCTACTGGATGAAATTAGGCCTGTTTGCAGACAAGCTTGCAGGCCTAGGCTTCAAAATGGCCACCACCCACATGGCCGGCCCAACATCAGAAAGCCCACCCCAAAAAAACACACTTCCCAACTCAATCCAATGCCATCCATGCCCTACATGATGTCTAAATTCAACAGAACACACAGAAAGACTTGTTAAATGCAGCTGTGGCTACCTGTTCTGAACCTACTGGATTAAAGCAGGCCTGTTGGCATACTCTGTCCATCACCACCCCCTTTTCTGAATCATTTTGTCCACCATAAGCGTGGAAGGGTATGCTCAGACATGAGTCCCTTGCTCATTGCACCATCAGGAGTCAAGCAAGACGGGCCGAAGACGGCTGTAATGCCAGAAACCGGTCCCCGGAAGCTTGTTTCCTTCCCAGTAAAAGAATTTGCTTGGTAGTTTGGTCTGCCCTGTTCCCATGATGCACTGGGCCAGGGACAGACTAATTTGCATGTAGCCAGGTTCTGAGCTGGGTTGGTGCAGTGAGCTAAAAAACGGTGATGGATCAAGCCCTGATCTCTTGACTGGGTACGAGTGTTCTGTTTAATTCAGATACTCTGTCCATCACCACCCCCTTTTCTGAATCGTTTTGTCCACCATAAGCGTGGAAGGGTATGCTCAGACATGAGTCCCTTGCTCATTGCACCATCAGGATTCAAGCAAGCCGGGCCGAAGACGGCTGTAATGCCAGAAACCAGTCCCCGGAAGCTTGTTTCCTTCCCAGTAAAAGAATTGGCTTGGTAGTTTGGTCTGCCCTGTTCCCATGATGCACTGGGCCAGGGACAGACTAATTTGCATGTAGCCAGGTTCTAAGCTGGGATAGTGCAGTGAGCAAAAAAACGGTGATGGATCAAACCCTGATCTCTTGACTGGGTACGAGTGTTCTGTTTAATTCAGATACTCTGTCCATCACCACCCCCTTTTCTGAATTGTTTTGTCCACCATAAGCGTGGAAGGGTATGCTCAGACATGAGTCCCTTGCTCATTGCACCATCAGGATTCAAGCAAGCCGGGCCGAAGACGGCTGTAATGCCAGAAACCGGTCCCCGGAAGCTTGTTTCCTTCCCAGTAAAAGAATTGGCTTGGTAGTTTGGTCTGCCCTGTTCCCATGATGCACTGGGCCAGGGACAGACTAATTTGCATGTAGCCAGGTTCTGAGCTGGGATGGTGCAGTGAGCTAAAAATCGGTGATGGATCAAGCCCTGATCTATTGACTGGGTACGAGTGTTCTGTTTAATTCAGATACTCTGTCCATCACCACCCCCTTTTCTGAATCGTTTTGTCCACCATAAGCGTGGAAGGGTATGCTCAGACATGAGTCCCTTGCTCATTGCACCATCAGGATTCAAGCAAGCCGGGCCGAAGATGGCTGTAATGCCAGAAACCGGTCCCCGGAAGCTTGTTTCCTTCCCAGTAAAAGAATTGGCTTGGTAGTTTGGTCTGCCCTGTTCCCATGATGCACTGGGTCAGGGACAGACTAATTTACATGTAGCCAGGTTCTGAGCTGGGATGGTGCAGTGAGCTAAAAAACGGTGATGGATCAAGCCCTGACCTCTTGACTGGGTACGAGTTTTCTGTTTAATTCAGATACTCTGTCCATCACCACCAACTTTTCTGAATCCTGTTGGCAGACAAGGCCAGACAAGCGTGCAGGCCTAGGCTTCAAAATGGCCACCAGCCACATGGCCAGGCCCAACAACAGAAAGCCCACCCCAAAAAAACATACTTCCCAACTCAATCCAATGCCATCCATGCCCTAAATAATGTCTAAATTCAAAAGACCACACAGAAACACTTGATTAATAAAGCTGTGGCTACCTGCTCTGAGCCTCCTGGATCAAAGCAGGCCTGTTGGCAGACAAGGTCAGACAAGCTTGCAGGCCTAGGCTTCAAAATGGCCACCAGCCACATGGTCAGGCCCAACATCAGAAAGCCCACCCCAAAAAAACACACTTCCCAACTCAACCCAATGCCATCCATGGCCTAAATGATATCTACATTCAGCAGACCACACAGAAACACTTGATTAATAAAGCTGTGGCTACCTGCTCTGAGCCTACTGGATGAAAGCAGGCATGTTGGTAGACAAGGCCAGACAAGCTTGCATGCCTAGGCTTCAAAATGGCTACCAGACACATGGCCAGGCTCAACATCAGAAAGCCCCCCCCCAAATAAACACACTTCCCAACTCAATCCAATGCCATCCATGCCCTAAATGATGTCTAAATTCAACAGACCACACAGAAAGACTTGTTTAATGCAGCTGTGGCTACCTGCTCTGAACCTACTGGATGAAATTAGGCCTGTTTGCAGACAAGCTTGCAGGCCTAGGCTTCAAAATGGCCACCACCCACATGGCCAGGCCCAACATCAGAAAGCCCACCCCAAAAAAACACACTTCCCAACTCAATCCAATGCCATCCATGCCCTACATGATGTCTAAATTCAACAGAACATACAGAAAGACTTGTTAAATTGAGGTTCCGTGACGATTTGAACCCGTGTTTTCAATATTGTCGGAAATACATAATATTGGTATCAGCGAACCGCAAATAATCCATTTAGCATATCCTGGTGTTTTCGCTATGCTACGAGCAAGAGTACTCTTGTAACCAACACATTTCTGATCTACCCATGGCATCCATCTTAGATCATGGCAGCCATTTTTTGTTTCTTGCCCTCACATACGCAATAACCTCTGATCACTTCATTTCGATTAAAGGACACGTAGCCTTAGCCGGAGATTCACCTCTTCAAGGGACACGTGCACCTTGGAACAGAACACGCTGTAGCTGCATGACTCGACAAAGGCTGCCTCCTCTGCCCGAAGCCAGTCCTGCTAAACTGGTCTTCGTGTCCATTGTCCTGATCATGATTAGGCGGCCGAAGCCGGTAGCCTTGCCCATTTACAACCCACAAACATCTCTTATCCCGCTTTCCTATCTTCCACACCTGGCTCCGTTCCTTTCTTTCTGAATCTTTATTAGGGGGAGGTAACGAAATTTACGATGAGGCGGTCCGGCTCTTGAATGCAATATTGACAAGGGATTGTGATGAACTAGTGGGAACCCCTCTTCGTAGATGTTTGGCATCAGATTTTATCGACGGTTCCTGTGTAATGCCAAATATTTATTGTTTTAGACACAAAGGTTTTGAGAATGTATTTCATGTAAAGAATTCGCCCCCAGCTTAAAATTTAGTATATAAGGAGCAACCCTCTTTGTACAAATTGAACAGACTCCTAGATTCTGCCCGTGTGTAGTATCTGTGACTTCTGTGTCCCTGCAGTAATAAACCTTTGGTCTTTGACGCCACCATCGAGAAGCCCGTGTTTCTGTTCATTTGTGCACCAAGACAGGTGGAACTCCGGGGTCTTCGGGTGTTGTTCCCTGACACCTCTGGACGGAACCAAAAAGTCCAGAACTCCAAAATGCAGCTGTGGCTACCTGTTCTGAACCTACTGGATGAAAGCAGGCCTGTTGGCAGACAAGGCCAGACAAGCTTGCAGGCCTAGGCTTCAAAATGGCCACCAGCCACATGGCCAGGCCCAACAACAGAAAGCCCACCCCACAAAAACACACTTCCCAACTCAATCCAATGCCATCCATGCCCTAAAGGATGTCTAAATTCAACAGATCACACAGAAACACTTGATTAATAAAGCTGTGGCTACCTGCTCTAAGACTACTGGATGAAAGCAGGCCTGTTGGAATACAAGGCCAGGCAAGCTTGCAGGTCTAGGCTTCAAAATTGCCACCAGCCACATCCCCAGACCCAACATCAGAAAGCCCACCCCAAAAAACACACTTCCCAACTCAATCCAATGCCATCCATGCCCTAAATGATGTCCAAATTCAAAAGACCACACAGAAATACTTGATTAATAAAGCTGTGGCTACCTGCTCTGAGCCTACTGGATGAAAGCAGGCCTGTTGACACACAAGGCCAGACAAGCTTGCAGGCCTAGGCTTCTAAATGGCCAGTATCCACATGGCCAGGCCCAACAACAAAATGTCCGCCCCAAAACAACACATTTCCCAACTCAATCCAATGCCATCCGTGCCCTAAATGATGCTTGAAAATTAAATACATTCAAAAAACACCAAAGGAACAGTTGCTTTTATTTTTTCTCAATTATCATTGTCACTGTACTATAACACTCCCCCTTAAGCTGTCCTTAGTATTTCGCTCATTCTTCATTCTTTATCTTTCCCCCCACTCACTCCTCCCCGTTTCTACTTTCTCATTGTAATGTTATTTCTGCCTCATCTGGGAGAGGAGGTCTTCTACATCCTCAGGCTGACTGCAATTATACATTTTGTTCCGCCACATGATCTTTAATAAGGCAGGAAATTTCATTTGGACTTGTGCTCCAAATGATCTCAATTCTGGCATCCCGGAACCCAGTTCCCACTGCCTTTGAGCTGTTCTTCCTCCAATGTCTGATCTAATTAGATATGGATTTGCTCAATGATGGAGGACAGACTTAGATAAACATCTTCCTAGGATTAACTCCTTAACACTATAGGACTGAAAGTTCACTAAAATCTTTCTGGGAGATTTCCTGTCTGTTCGTGGCTTGAAGGGGTCCCTATGCACCCTTTGTATTTCCGCCTCCAAATCGATGTCAGGCCCATCTTTTAGGACACCTTCCCTTAAAAGCTTTCAAACAAAACCCTTGATATCCTCCTGTTCTTCCCCTTCAGGTATCTTCAGGATTCTGAGATTGTTCCGACGAGCTTGCGTTTCTAGTCTCTCCAGATCCATAGCAAGGGATCTGTTCTGCAATTTTAGGGTGTCAATGTCCTTGGAGTTCATTTGGACAGATTCAGATAAAGCAGCAACTTCGACTTCCAAATTTCCAGTCCGGGTAATAACATCATCTATTTTGGACTCCGATAAATCGAACTTGTCCTGAATAGCCTTTTGATTACTTTCTGAGATCTCAAATTTAGTCATTAGATCCCGCCTTAAAGATTGAAAGAGGGAGCCCAGCCTGTCTCTATCTCCGTATGAGCTTTCTGACTGCCTCCGATCCCCCTGAACCTGAACCTGAACCAGATCTTTTAACTGAGTAACAGCCTGATTATGAGTATTGCCCCCCTCTCCAGATAGTTGTGGCGTAGGGACAGCTACTGTCAGTGAGACCTGAGGATTCTGTAGGGCTTCTGAGACTCTTATACAATGCGAGGGATGTGAGGGAGGAGGAATGGAACTAACTATAACTATGGCAGACTCCCTGACCGGGGGCTCAGTAGTTAGAACTTCAACCGAATCCACTCCTCCACTTCCAGTATCCAACAACCCCTCTAAAGGCGCAAAATGATTTTCCCAAGGGAGCGAGGGAACTGCGGTCCCTTGAGCAGCCATGGCTGTATCTAACTGTGCTTCAGAACCCACAGCTTGCTCCATTATTTTGAAATAGGCCTTAAGTGAAGGGGTATGTTTTGGGGCCAGTTGGACTATTTTTACCCCCTTAACTTTTTTAATGCTCCCTGTCTTTTTTTCCCCTTTACCGGGGGTTAATGGCATAGGCCGCGCCCTTTCTATTGGATCCAACACTCCCTTCGATCTCAGCTCCTGCTGTGATCTGAGCTAAATAAAATAAAAATAAAAGTAAAGGAAAATAATGGGAGAAAATAAATTATAAAAACATATGGTTTTATTTGTAGCACCATCCTCTTAAATATTAGAAGTTGTAACATCATGCCGCTGTAGCTGTAGTTTAAGATAGCTCAGCCACTGGCAGTTCCCCTGGGGCCCTAAAGGCGGTTACATCATCAGGTATGAAGGGAGGGTTCCTCTGGGGTGGGATTGGGATGGTTCATTGGGTGGCAGGGAAAAGGGAAAAATGTCCTCATACACAAAGAAGATATCTTATCTACCTAAAGTTCTAGATGTGTGGGAATTAGGCGCCGGACCATGAGTAGGTCAACAAGCATAAAAATCCTCTCCTGGAACGTTAACGAAATAGGAGAAGGGAGAAAACAATCCAGGGTCTGCAAATTTTTAGAAAACTCGGATGCCTATATTATTTTATTACAAGAAACCCACCTAGAGTCAAATGATTGTAAGATTGTCTTTGGAAAATTAGGGTGGGTGCAAGAAATAGTGTGCTCCAGACAGAAGGGGGCAACTAGGGGGGTCGAGCTAATTATCAGGGCAAACAGGGGGATAAGGTTGTTAAAATGGGATATGGATCAGACAGGTAGGTGGCTTGTGGCGGCCCTCTCGATCTGCGACATTCAATACACCTATGCCGTGTATTATGGTCCTAATGACGATAATCCTGGCCCCCTTTTTAAATTGAGGGCAGGGTTACTTGAGACATCGGCCCCTGTGATTCTTGGGGGTGATTTTAATTTGGTTTTTGATCACACCTTAGACCGGACTTCTAAAGCAAAATATCACGCTCCCACTAAATCTATTTCGGCTCTGGGAAACATTATGAAAGATTTTAATTTGTTGGATGTCTGGAGATTTAAATATGGTACTACTCGAGGTTATTCATTTTACAGCAAAAAGTATAAACAGTACTCTAGAATTGACTACTTTTTAACAGATCAATGTTTGCTTGCTGATATCACTTCAGTTTCCTACTCTCCAGTGGGGATTTCTGATCATTCTGTAGTCGAATTAGTCCTTATATTGAGCTCTAGACCCACAGATATTAGGTGGACACTAGATAGGACGTTGCTCCTGGATGATAGAGTAAAGGCAGAGGTGAAAGAAAAAGCCACAGAATTTTTCATCTTTAATACAGGCTCCTCTACGGATCAGATAGAATCCTTTAAGGCCTTTCTACACAGACTGTTGAGTTTATTAGCGGCTCATAAGAGGAAAATAATTAAGAAAAAAAAGTCAGACGATTTGAAAGCTATAATAGAAAAGGATTCCGAGTTACAGTTGGCTACTGTCTCAGATAGGGGAAGGATCCTGGAGCTGGAGAAGGAGCTGTTAGATCTACAAATTTCGTTCAAAGTTGCTGAGGATAAGATCATTAAGGATAGGTGGGAGGTCAGCAAACTGAGAAACTTTGAGTATGGAGAAAAATGCGGGGTGTTGCTGGCTTGGAAGTCTAGAGCAGAGAGAACCAGGAATAACATCAAATAGTTAATTCAGAGGGAGTCAGGCCTTTCAATCATGGAGGATGGGGCTTTAAGGGAGGAAGCCAGGGGCTTTTTGAGAGGCTTATAACATGAAGAAATGAGCTTTGGGTTAGAGGAGGCCCAGGCCTGGCTGATCCAGAGAAATCTACTTCAAATATCAGAAATAAATAGGGACTATCTGGCTAGTGAGATCACGGAGGGGGAAGTAAGAGCTCAACTTAAGAAAATGAGTTGTGGCAAAGCCGCTGGCCCAGACGGGCTGCCAATCGAGGTTTATATAGACTGTTCAGAGATATTGGTTCCTGTGCTTACCACACTCTTTAACAGTCTTTTGATTCAGGGTTATAATATCCCCCCTTCATGGTCTGAAGCCACGATAACCCTTATAGCAAAGCCCAACAAAGACCCCAAAAAGATAGAGTCTTATAGGCCTATCTCTCTTTTGAACTCTGACCTGAAGCTCTATTCTGGGACACTGGCTACTCGACTTGCTAAAATTATAAAATCAGTTATTCACCCTGATCAAAGAGGTTTTATCCCAGGGAGGCAGTTGAATGAGTTAACATTCCAGGCAATAGGAGCGATTGATGTCGCGGAAGAGAGGGGGTTGCCACTAGCCTTAATAGCTATAGATGGGGCAATAGCTTTTGACCAGGTAAATTTGCCTTATCTCTGGGCACCATGGCCAGTTTTGGGTTCCCCTCCGTCTTTATAGAGGGTATCAAATCACTCTATCAGAGTCCACGAGCAAAAGTCCTGGTTAATGGAAGCCTGTCTGGTTGGTTTAAAATCTCCTGTGGTCCTAGGCAGGGCTGCCCCCTGTCCCCCCTTTTGTTTAACATTTATATTGAACCTGTTTGCACAATTAGAATGGATCAGTTAATTCGACCCTTCAAAATAGCAGACCTGGAGCTTAAAACAGCTTTGAATGCGGATGATCTCCTCTTATATACCTCCAACCATGTGGAGGCAATTCCTAGGCTATTTCAACTTGCAGAGGAATTTGGAAGATTATCTGGGTATCAAATTAACAAGGAGAAAACAGAAATATTGGGATGGAATAATTGTATGGTTATTCAGGGGGCCAAACACAAAATGAGGTATTTGGGAATCCATCTGACTCAAAAATGGAATGATATACCTAAAATCAGTTTGCAGATAGTAGTGAAAGAGATTACTAAAACCCTAACAGGATGGGGCAATCTGCCACTGAATTTATATGGACGAGTTAATCTTGTTAAAATGACCATACTTCCCAATTAACCTTCCTTTTTAATATCATCCCATTACCCTTTGCCCCGAAAGATATTAGGATCCTGCAAAGGAAGATCGGATCCTTTTTATGGGCTTCAAAATCTCCTAGCATAGCTGGAAGAAATTAAGGAGGGGGTTGAAGATAGGTGGTCTGGCCCTACCAGATCTATTTTTATGTTGTCATGCCTTTCACTTTAAAAATGTTAGGTTATTGGCCAATAAATTGGACTCTTCTTCACAGGGCTGCCTCTTTCAGGCGTTGTTGCATGACCAACCACAGAGCCAGGAGTTCTTCCTTCTTAAATTTGGCGACCAGAAATATTTTAAAAAGCTCCGACTTAAGATTCTACAGACAGCACTTAGGAACTGTCCGGAGATCCTTGGGGATCTCATATTATAACTCTCACGCCCCAATTTGGGACTCTCCGGGCACTCCGGAATGTCTCCAGGATCAATTGCCTTAGCCATTAAAATCAGCAGGTCTGAGCAGATGGGGGGATCGCTCTGGTAACTCAGGCCTTATAGACTGGGATTCTCTAGCTTCCCTAACCAATGGGTCATTAACAAAATTTAAATTTTACCAACTTTCGGCCTAGTAGTCAAGGCAGGTGTTGGAGTTTGAAGATGAAACGGGGATCCTTGATTCTGTCTGCAGGGAGGGAGTATGGAAACGAGAGGTCTCGTTTTGGTACAGGTCGCTAATGGGGGTAAAAGGAACATTAAAATTAGAGCTGGCGAGCCTCTGGGGTAATGTTCTATCAGATTGCCCGGAGGAAACTTTAAAGATCTGGACAGACTCTTTTTCCATGTCCCAGATCCTAATAAAACTGGCTAATCTCAGAAGGAATCATTTGTTCACTGCTTATAGGGTATATTGGACCCCGGCTAAACTATCTAAGGTTACGTTAGACAACTACTACTGCCCCAGATGTAAACTCCCGGCAGCCGATGATCGACACATGTTTTTAGAATGTCCAGAGATTTTTGAATATTGGAAGACTGTTATCGGCTTTTTGGAAAAGGTCTTATCTGTCCCCATTACATGCTCTCCTAGATTAGTACTTTTAGGTTTGCCATGTGGCTATAACATTAATAGCTGTTCCTCACAATTTATATTCTATGTGATGGTCATAGCAAGGAAAGAAATTTATAGGAAATGGAAGTCGGAGGCCCCTCCAAGGTTTGCTGACTGTTTATAAAACATTATGTCAGTCAGTAAGCTAGATATGGCTTGTCAAGCAGAGAGCGCAGATAGGGTGTGGTCGGCACTGGTGGCCTGGTCGAGCTAAAGGCGGTCCAATGATTATGCCAGAGGTGAGTGGGTCCTGTCCTCCCAGGTTTCCGAGGCGTTCCATCAGAGGGAATGGGAGTTGGACAAGGAAACAGCCTTCCTCTGAGAGATTCCTGTGTGTCGCACACTGAGTCCAGGGCGGCAACAAAGATTGACAGTGTGAAAGGCATGCGGAGTTCCCATTAGAGCATTTATCATCTGGTGGCATGTATGAGGACAAAAAAAAAAGGAACAGTTGCTTCATCATGCACCCACCCATGAGGCCATGACTAGCTGTGAGTCTACTGACTGCTACTACCCACAACATTTAAAAAAAATGGAATGATAGTTACCAAAATTAAGTTGTAGTTGCAACAACTGCAATGCCCACAATCAAACAGACACAACCACCACTTACTTGTAAAATATCCAATTCAAAAATCCTCAAATCCAATGGCAGTGATGCAGCAGACAAAAATAGTGATCTTTCCAGCTCAAAATCCAAAGGCAGAATGAGCAGGAGATGGACAAAGCACTGGGAGGAGCCTGCTGGACAGGAGCAGGAAGTGTGAGATTCTGTGGCACTTCCTTCCTCTCCCCTCATTTTAAAAAAGGACTCCTTGCACAGAAAATGACAGCCAAATGTCAATCTGAGGAGTTTTATTTTTTATCCAAATCATCATTTGCCGAAGGTTTTATGCTGCTAGAGCTGATATTCTTCTCGAAATTGAAAATCTTACATATTCGAGTTTGCGAGCTTCACATTACTTCCGCCGGATGTCGATGGCACGTCCAAAATGACGTGATCGCGTTCTCTCGCTCCCTGTCACGTTGAATATGACGCGTTCCGGTTCTCTCGCTCCTTGTAGCATTTTATATGACGTGCTTGTGTCCTCACGCTCTCGCTTGCGGTGGAGAATGACGTGTTCGGGTTCTCTCGCTCCTTGACACTTTTGACATGACGTGTTCGCGTCCTCACGCTCTCGCTCGCGGTGGAGAATGACATGTTCGAGATCTCATACTCTCGCGGTGCATGATCGTGAGACGAATGACGTGATCGTGGGCGCGAACACTCGCGAGGTAGCGCAAAATGGCTACCAACAATCCAACGTCTCGTGAAGCACGCGACCGATCGGGAAAACTTGTCGGCAAACGCGGGGATCCAGGTAAGGTTATCGCGCGCACAAGCACGTATTTTTACAGCGCAAGCATGAAAAAAATTTCTGGGACGTTGCGGATCGTTGAAATTTTGACGTTTTCGCGCTCTCCGCGGAACGCGAAAATTTCAAAGTTTCGCAATTTCCGTGAGTGGAACCGAATTTGACGCCCAGGGTTAATCAACATTTGGTGTTTGAATGGCATTCTGGGTAGGAAAATATATTGGGATCCACGCAAGCCACACCACCTGTACTACCCTATGTGCCTTTATTTCAGAAATATCTCT
This sequence comes from Lissotriton vulgaris, assembly GCF_964263255.1. Lineage (NCBI taxonomy): Eukaryota > Metazoa > Chordata > Amphibia > Caudata > Salamandridae > Lissotriton > Lissotriton vulgaris. Next base: position 785,146,747 of record NC_141696.1, read on the forward strand.
GCCTTGCAATTTTCACTGGGTGCCGACTGAGCCCTGGCATAAATAATATCACAGCTACCTACATCGCCAGTGTTGGTCAATTTGCAAGTCAAAATCTTGATGTTTTCTTGTGTTTTAGGTAGCTTAGGAAACCTTTCCTTTCATGGACGATGGCGCATTCACACAAGTGGGGTACTATTGTTATCGGGAGAAGTGTTGGAAAGCATTGGGGTAGGACATTTGTAGATTCCCACAGATTCAATTAGCTCACACTCCTTTCCATTTTGTTTGGCTATGTAACATCAGGGTGCACAGTATACTGCATAATGGAGCAAAACAAAAAATTAAACTCTGGACTCATGGGAAGTATTTTCCTTGTGTGACAACTTTTATTTTGGAAAAGAACATGTTTCAGGTGTTTTTAACAGAAACATTTTCGTTTCCAGTGCAGTGGACTACCTGTTAAAAAATCCATGCAGCCCGATGCTCTGTCCAACAAGAACTGACTTCAGGGATATGATGGTCACATTACACAAACCTCTTTGTTCCACGATCGTAGGAGGCTTTGCCAATTCCAGCAGGCCCCCTGAATTTTAGCTTTCTGGGACTGGAGAATAGTGAAAAGGACAATGGTCAAAGAAAGGTGGCAGGTGCTGCTAATGGCCATGCCCAGCCAAGACAAAGATTCAGTTGCCATACATGAGAATGGAGACGAAGGCTAGATAGAGAATCAAAATATTGAGGAGTACACAGAAGATAGAGGAGAAGATAGAGAGAAGAGGCTCTGGAAAAGGACAGAAGATTACAAGAAAGAAAGAAAGAAGAGTAAATATAACAAACAAGGGACAGAGCAGGAGCGACAGGAATGGGATGTAGATGCAGCAGCAAACACAAAGGGAAAGTGAGAAAAGACTGCAAGAGGTCGTGTAGATAGAGATTAGGAGATGGGGAGAGAATACAGAAATTTAAGAGAGAGAATAAAGCAGTAAATTCAGAGCTAAGTACATGTGGATAAAAGATGAGTGGAGATTTTAAATTGAATTCATAGCTTAACATGCTTTGGCCAATGCACGTGGCCCCATGAGATTTCAATTCACAATTTTGCACTCTATTTTCTAAAAGTAATCTTACTGTGAGATCCAAAAACTCACCTTGTGTAATGGCTAGAGCCCTGCAAATGAGGACCTAAGTGTGTTTTTGCATCAAGGCAAATCTATATTGATTACATTCACACTCCACTACCAATTGTTGGAATATCTTTCACTGGTTTAGTAATGCCTGTGGAAATACTAAAACATTTTTTTTTTTACTTACTTTGGGAAATCACCAGAGAGGAAAGCAGGCAAGAAACAGAGAGGGAAAGGGATAGATGTTTGCCCTTTAACATTGAGTGCAGTTAGTGTGTTCAATTTTTCTTTCATTAAGCTTTTTCCTCCTAAAAATGCAGAAATAAATAGTATGCTTCATGCACTTTAATTACTTATTATTCCTTTGTTTTGGAGATAGCTGGAGCAGTGGTTTACAGGTGATGGATGAAGTGTTCACTTCCGGTTAAAATAGTACTGTCTTCTACTTTATGAATTGAGGGGCTTATTTATGAGATCCCTATGTCACTTTTGCACCGCGTAAAGTGGCATATGTGTGACGCAGGGCTCTCATAAAGATTTATGATGCCACGCAAAGCCACCCTGCATGGCTTTGAGTGGAACCATAAATCATGAGTAAGGCGGCAGAGTGCAAATCACTGTGTAACTTTACTCTACGCCCGGGAGGCGTTCCGTGGGAGTTGTCATGGGTTTTCCCAAGTAACATCCTTGGAATTTGATGCTGCCCCAGATTCATGAAGTGGTGTAAACCTTGGGAAGCATCAAATCTGTACGCCTCTTGAGGTGAGGAGTAACGAGGAGAAATATGAGAATGTCTTCTTGTTTTTTCCTCGTACCTTGTGTACCGCATTCTGCAGCACACATAGAAAGAGAAAAAACACCTCTTAGGATTATTTTTGTACAGGAAGTTGCCCCTTTCTACACAATCCTGCCTGCAACAGCAGCACTATGGTGCAAAGGTGCCTACATTGGCGCTTGGCTGCCAAAACGGCGCCAGTGAAGGCAGAAAGGACAGGAATGCACTGTATTGCTTAAATACGGTGCATTCCTGCCTTTTCATTTTGGTGTAAGGCACCACAGCAAGATGCCTTGCTGCTCTTCCTACACCAAAATGGCTCAAATGAGGCACTGAATTTACGAGTAAATAGGAAAATCACTTGAACCCTTTTAAGGTGTAGAGTGGTGCACATTTGCCATATCATCAACAAGACATTGATCCAATTCAGACTGTTAGTAAATTCAAACTACTTTTTATCCACACGCAATATGTGTGTCAATTAATTGGGCAGATTCACCAAATCAAAGGTGTTATTTCAGGAGTAAAGAACACATAAATATATAAAACACATACCTTGCCTAGCATCCTTTACTAGAGATTCGCAAACTGTGAAAAACATATAAATGCATGTCTCTAAACTGCATCTTTGTAGTAGTGTGCATACTGCCGTGAGCACTAATCACATGTACTTTTAAACTTTTCTTCGACCAGTGGTTGTGCCAACTGAAGTGTCAATGAGATATTCAGCTACATGTAATTCAGTGGAGTGACACACCTACAAGGTTGTATCTTTGCATGCCTCAAGAGAAACACAAACTGATCTATACCTGAATGCAGTGGTTAATTTCGAAAAAAGCAAGTGCCTGGACTATTGTCAGGGGTATGCAGACAAAATATCGATATTTAAATATCGATATACAATAATATCGAAGTTTAAATATCGAAGGGACATAATATAGTAGGTAAGTAATATCGATAGATTTAATATGGATATTAGTAATATCGAAGTGTTAAATATCGATGTTAGTAATATTGATGTTAATAATTTCGATGTTACTAATATCGATTTTTAAATTATTTTTGTGTATATTATTATGTATTTATTATGTTTTTAAATTGTTTTTAGGTAATTTTGTATTTTAGTACTGTCGCGGGTTGTGGGTTTATAGGGGAATAGGGTGTGAAGTAATTTAATTATGTTAAAATATTTATTAATCAGTAGGCATTATAAATTAATTGTAATTAATTGGTAATTATGTTTAATTAATTAGTAATTAATTTTAATTAATTGATTAATTGATAATTATGTTCTGTAGCGGGTTGTGGATTTGTAGGGGAATAGGGTGGGAAGTGATTTAATTATGTTAAATTAATTATTAATTATTAGGAATTATAAATTTATTTTAATTAATTGGTAATTATTTTTAAGTAATTGGTAAATCATTTTAATTATTGATTAATTGATAATTATGTTCTGTAATGGGTTGTAGGTTTATAGGGGAATAGGGTGGGAAGTGATTTAATTATGTTAAATTAAATATTTATTAGTAGGAATTATAAATTAATTTTAATTAATTGGTAATTATTTTTAAGTAATTGGTAATTTATTTTGATTAATTGAATAATTGATAATTATGTTCTGTAGCTGGTTGTGGTTTTATAGTGGAATAGGGTGGGAAGTAATTTAAATGTAATTAAGTAAAAATGCTTTTTAATTAATTGTTTTGTTAATTATATAATTGTTAATTAATTATTAATTGGTAATTAAATATTATTAAATAGTATTTTTTTATTAATTTTTTTAGGTAAATATATTCTTATAGGTCTATCTCTCTTTTGAACTCTGACCTGAAGCTCTATTCTGGGACACTGGCTACTCGACTTGCTAAAATTATAAAATCAATTATTCACCCTGATCAAAGAGGGTTTATCCCAGGGAGGCAGTTGAATGAGTTAACATTCCAGGCGATAGGAGCGATTGATGTCGCGGAAGAGAGGGGGTTGCCACTAGCCTTAATAGCTATAGATGCGGCCATAGCTTTTGACCAGGTAAATTGGCCATATCTCTGGGCACTATTGCCAGTTTTGGGTTCCCCTCCGTCTTTATAGAGGGTATTAAATCACTCTATCAGAGTCCACGAGCAAAAGTCCTGGTTAATGGAGGCCTGTCTGATTGGTTTAAAATCTCCTGTGGTACTAGGCAGGGCTGCCCCCTGTCCCCCCTTTTGTTTAACATTTATATTGAACCTGTCAGTTAATTAGACCTTTCAAAATAGCAGACCTGGAGCTTAAAACAGCTTTGAATGTGGATGATCTCCTCTTATATACCTCCAACCATATGGAGGCAATTCATAGGCTTTTTCAACTTGCAGAGGAATTTGGAAGATTCTCTGGGTATCAAATTAACAAGGAGAAAACAGAAATATTGGGATGGAATAATTGTTCAGGGGGCCAAACACAAAATGAGGTATTTGGGAATCCAACTGACTCAAAAATTGAATGATATACCTAAAATCAGTTGGCAGATAGTAGTGAAAGAGATTACTAAAACACTAACAGGATAGGGCAATCTGCCACTGAATTTATATGGACGAGTTAATCTTGTTAAAATGACCATACTTCCCAAATTAACCTTCCTTTTTAATACCATCCCATTACCCTTTGCCCCAAAAGATATTAGGATCCTGCAAGGGAAGATCGGCTCCTTTATATGGGCTTCAAAATCTCCTAGCATAGCCTGGAAGAAATTACGGAGGGGTTGAAGATAGGTGGTCTGCTCTACCAGATCTATTTTTATATTGTCATGCCTTTCACTTTAAAAATGTTAGGTTATTGGCCAATAAATTGGACTCTTCTTCACAGGGCTACCTCTTTCAGGCGTTGTTGCATGACCAACCACAGAGCCAGGAGTTCTTCCTTCTTAAATTTGGCAACCAGAAATATTTAAAAAAGGTCTGACTTAAGATTCTACAGACAGCACTTAGGAACTGGTTATTTGTCTGGAGATCCTTGGGGATCCCATATTATAACTCTCACGCCCCAATTTGGGACTCTCCGGGCACTCCGGAATGTCTCCAGGATCAATTTTCTCAGCCATTAAAATCAGCAGGTCTGAGCAGATGGGGGGATCTCTGTGGTAACGCAGGCCTTATAGACTGGGATTCTCTAGCTTCCCTAACCAATGGGTCATTAACAAGATTTAAATTTTACCAACTTTCGGCTTGGTGGTCAAGGCAGGCGTTGGAGTTTGAAGATGAAACGGGGATCCTTGATTCTGTCTGCAGTGAGTGAGTATGGAAAGAGAGGTCTCATTTTGGTACAGGTCACTATGGCGGTAAAAAGAACATTAAAATTAGAGCTGGCGAGCCTCTGGGGTAATGTTCTATCAGATTGCCCGGATGAAACTTTAAAGATCTGGACAGACTCATTTTCCATGTCCCAGAGCCTAATAAAACTGGCTAATCTCAGAAGGAATCATTTGTTCACTGCTTATAGGGTATATTGGACCCCGGCTAAACTATCTAAGGTTACGTTAGACAACTACTACTGCCCCAAATGTAAACTCCCAGCAGCCGATGATCGACACATGTTTTTAGAATGTCCAGAGATTTTTGAATATTGGAAGACTGTTATCGGCTTTTTGGAAAAGGTCTTATCTGTCCCCATTACATGCTCTCCTAGATTAGTACTTTTAGGTTTGCCATGTGGCTATAACATTAATAGCTTTGCCTCACAATTTATATTCTATGTGATGGTCATAGCAAGGAGAGAAATTTGTAGGGAATGGAAGTCGGAGGCCCCTCCAAGGTTTGCTGACTGTTTAAAAAACATTATGTCAGCCAGTAAGCTAGATATGGCTTGTCAAGCAGAGACGGCAGATAGGGTGTGGTCGGCACTGGTGGCCTGGTCGAGCTAAAGGCGGTCCAATAATTATGCCCGAAGTGTGTGGGTCCTGTCCTCCCAGGTTTCCGAGGCATTCCATCAGAGGGAATGGGATTTGGACAAGGAAACCGCCTTCCTCCAGGGCGGTAACTAAGATTGACAGTGTGAAAGGCACGCAGAGTTCCCATTAGAGCATTCATCATCTGGTAGCATGTATGAGGACAACATAAAAAAAAAAGGAACAGTTGCTTCATCATGCACCCACCCATGAGGCCATGACTAGCTGTGGGTCTACTGACTACTACTACCTACAACATTAAAAAAAAAGGAATGATAGTTACCAAAATTAAATTGTAGTTGCAAATCCAATGGTAATGATGCAGCAGACAAAAAGAGTGATCTTTCCAGCTCAAAATCCAAAGGCAGAATGAGCAGGAGATGGACAAAGCACTGGGAGGAGCCTGCTGGACAGGAACAGTAAGTTGGAGATTCTGTGGCACTTCCTTCCTCTCCCCTCATTTTAAAAAAGTACTCCTTGCACAGAAAATGACAGCCAAATGTCAATCTGAGGAGTTTTATTTTTTATCCAAATCATCATTTGCAGAAGGTTTTATGCTGCTAGAGCTGATATTCTTCTCGAAATTGAAAATCTTACATATTCGAGTTCTCGAGCTTCACATTACTTCCGCCGGATGTCGATGGCGCGTCCAAAATGACGTGTTCGCGTTCTCTCGCTCCTGTCATGTTGAATATGACGTGTTCCGGTTCTCGCGCTCCTTGTCGCATTTGATATGACGTGCTTACGTCCTCACGCTCTCGCTTGCGGTGGAGAATGACGTGTTCGGGTTCTCTCGCTCCTTGACGCTTTTGATATGACGTGTTTGCATCCTCACGCTCTCGCTCGCTGTGGAGAATGACATGTTCGAGATCTCATACTCTCGCGGTGCATGATCGTGAGACGAATGACGTGATCACGGGCGCGAACTCTCGCGAGGTAGCGCAAAATGGCTACCAACAATCCAACATCTCGTAAAGCACGTGAGCGATCGGGAAAACTTGTCGGCAAACGCGGGGATCCAGGTAAGGTGATCGCGCGTTCAAGAACGTATTTTTACAGCGCAAGCATGAAAAAAATTTTAGGGACATTGCGGATCGCGAAAATTTTGACGTTTTCGCGCTCTCCGATGAACGCAAAAATGTCAAAGTTTCGCAATTTCCGTGAGTGGAACGGAATTTGACGCCCAGGGTTAGTCAACATTTGGTGTTTGAATGGCATTCTGGGTAAGAAAATATATTGGGATCCACGCAAGCCACAACACCTGTACTACCCTACGTTCCTTTATTTCAGAAATATCTCTGCCTTGCAATTTTCACTGGGTGCCGACTGAGCCCTGGCATAAATAATATCACAGCTACCTACATCGCCAGTGTTGGTCAATTTGCAAGTCAAAATCTTGATGTTTTCTTGTGTTTTAGGGAGCTTAGGAAACCTTTCCTTTCATTGACGATGGCTCAGTCACACAAGTGGGGTACTATTGTTATCGGGAGAAGTGTTGGAAAGCATTGTGATAGGACATTTGTAGATTCCCACAGATTCAATTAGCTCAGACTGCTTTCTATTTTGTTTGGCTATAAAACATCAGGGTGCACAGTATACTGCCTAATGGAGCAAAACAAAAGAATTTAACTCTGGACTCATGGGAAGTATTTCCCTTGTGTGACAAATTTTATTTTGGAAAAGAAAATGTTTCAGGTGTTTTTATCAGAAACATTTTCGTTTCCAGTGCAGTGGACTACCTGTTAAAAAATTCATGCAGCCTGATGCTCCGTCCAACAAGAACTGACAACAAGCTGCAGGGATATGATGGTCACATTCCACAAACCTCTTTGTTCCACGATCGTAGGAGGCTTTGCCAATTCCAGCAGGCCCCCAGAATTTTAGCTTTCTGGGACTGGAGAATAGTGAAAAGGACAATGGTCAAAGAAAGGTGGCAGGTGCTGCTAATGGCCATGCCCAGCCAATACAAAGATTCAGTTGCCATACATGAGAATGGAGACGAAGGCTAGATAGAGAATCAAAATATTGAGGAGTACACAGAAGATAGAGGAGAAGATAGAGAGAAGAGGCTCTGGAAAAGGACAGAAGATTGCAAGAAAGAAAGAAAGCAGAGTAAATATAAAACGCAAGGGACAGAGCAGGTGCTACAGGAATGGGATGTAGATGCAGCAGCAAACATAAAGGGAAAGTGGGAAAAGACTGCAAGAGGTCGTGTAGATAGAGATTAGGAGATGGGGAGAGAATACAGAAAGTAAGAGAGAGCATAAAGCAGTAAAATGAGAGCTAAGTACATGTGGATAAAAGATGAGTGGAGATTTTAAATTGAATTCATAGCTTAACATGCTTTGGCCAATGCACGTGGCCCCATGAGATTTCAATTCACAATTTTGCACTCTATTTTCTAAAAGTAATCTTACTGTAAGATCCAAAAACTCACCTTGTGTAATGGCTAGATCCCTGCAAATGAGGACCTAAGTGTGCTTTTGCTTCAAGGCAAATCTATATTGATTACATTCACACTCCACTACCAATTGTTGGAATATCTTTCACTGGTTTAGTAATGCCTGTGGAAATACTAAAACATTTTTTTTTTACTTACTTTGGGAAATCACCAGAGAGGAAAGCAGGCAAGAAACAGAGAGGGAAAGGGATAGATGTTTGCCCTTTAACATTGAGTGCAGTTAGTGTGTTCAATTTTTCTTTCATTAAGCTTTTTCCTCCTAAAAATGCAGAAATAAATAGTATGCTTCATGCACTTTAATTACTTATTATTCCTTTGTTTTGGAGATAGCTGGAGCAGTGGTTTACAGGTGATAGATGAATTGTTCACTTCCGGTTAAAATAGTACTGTCTTCTACTTTATGAATTGAGGGGCTTATTTATGAGATCCCTATGTCACTTTTGCACCGCGTAAAGTGGCATATGTGTGACGCAGGGCTCTCATAAAGATTTATGATGCCACGCAAAGCCACCCTGCATGGCTTTGAGTGGAACCATAAATCATGAGTAAGGCGGCAGAGTGCAAATCACTGTGTAACTTTACTCTACGCCCGGGAGGCGTTCCGTGGGAGTTGTCATGGGTTTTCCCAAGTAACATCCTTGGAATTTGATGCTGCCCCAGATTCATGAAGTGGTGTAAACCTTGGGAAGCATCAAATCTGTACGCCTCTTGAGGTGAGGAGTAACGAGGAGAAATATGAGAATGTCTTCTTGTTTTTTCCTCGTACCTTGTGTACCGCATTCTGCAGCACACATAGAAAGAGAAAAAACACCTCTTAGGATTATTTTTGTACAGGAAGTTGCCCCTTTCTACACAATCCTGCCTGCAACAGCAGCACTATGGTGCAAAGGTGCCTACATTGGCGCTTGGCTGCCAAAACGGCGCCAGTGAAGGCAGAAAGGACAGGAATGCACTGTATTGCTTAAATACGGTGCATTCCTGCCTTTTCATTTTGGTGTAAGGCACCACAGCAAGATGCCTTGCTGCTCTTCCTACACCAAAATGGCTCAAATGAGGCACTGAATTTACGAGTAAATAGGAAAATCACTTGAACCCTTTTAAGGTGTAGAGTGGTGCACATTTGCCATATCATCAACAAGACATTGATCCAATTCAGACTGTTAGTAAATTCAAACTACTTTTTATCCACACGCAATATGTGTGTCAATTAATTGGGCAGATTCACCAAATCAAAGGTGTTATTTCAGGAGTAAAGAACACATAAATATATAAAACACATACCTTGCCTAGCATCCTTTACTAGAGATTCGCAAACTGTGAAAAACATATAAATGCATGTCTCTAAACTGCATCTTTGTAGTAGTGTGCATACTGCCGTGAGCACTAATCACATGTACTTTTAAACTTTTCTTCGACCAGTGGTTGTGCCAACTGAAGTGTCAATGAGATATTCAGCTACATGTAATTCAGTGGAGTGACACACCTACAAGGTTGTATCTTTGCATGCCTCAAGAGAAACACAAACTGATCTATACCTGAATGCAGTGGTTAATTTCGAAAAAAGCAAGTGCCTGGACTATTGTCAGGGGTATGCAGACAAAATATCGATATTTAAATATCGATATACAATAATATCGAAGTTTAAATATCGAAGGGACATAATATAGTAGGTAAGTAATATCGATAGATTTAATATGGATATTAGTAATATCGAAGTGTTAAATATCGATGTTAGTAATATTGATGTTAATAATTTCGATGTTACTAATATCGATTTTTAAATTATTTTTGTGTATATTATTATGTATTTATTATGTTTTTAATTTGTTTTTAGGTAATTTTGTATTTTAGTACTGTCGCGGGTTGTGGGTTTATAGGGGAATAGGGTGTGAAGTAATTTAATTATGTTAAAATATTTATTAATCAGTAGGAATTATAAATTAATTGTAATTAATTGGTAATTATGTTTAATTAATTAGTAATTAATTTTAATTAATTGATTAATTGATAATTATGTTCTGTAGCGGGTTGTGGATTTGTAGGGGAATAGGGTGGGAAGTGATTTAATTATGTTAAATTAATTATTAATTAGTAGGAATTATAAATTAATTTTAATTAATTGGTAATTATTTTTAAGTAATTGGTAAATCATTTTAATTATTGATTAATTGATAATTATGTTCTGTAATGGGTTGTAGGTTTATAGGGGAATAGGGTGAGAAGTGATTTAATTATGTTAAATTAAATATTTATTAGTAGGAATTATAAATTAATTTTAATTAATTGGTAATTATTTTTAAGTAATTGGTAATTTATTTTGATTAATTGAATAATTGATAATTATGTTCTGTAGCGGGTTGTGGTTTTATAGTGGAATAGGGTGGGAAGTAATTTAAATGTAATTAAGTAAAAATGCTTTTTAATTAATTGTTTTGTTAATTATATAATTGTTAATTAATTATTAATTGGTAATTAAATATTATTAAATAGTATTTTTTTATTAATTTTTTTAGGTAAATATATTCTTATAGGTCTATCTCTCTTTTGAACTCTGACCTGAAGCTCTATTCTGGGACACTGGCTACTCGACTTGCTAAAATTATAAAATCAATTATTCACCCTGATCAAAGAGGGTTTATCCCAGGGAGGCAGTTGAATGAGTTAACATTCCAGGCGATAGGAGCGATTGATGTCGCGGAAGAGAGGGGGTTGCCACTAGCCTTAATAGCTATAGATGCGGCCATAGCTTTTGACCAGGTAAATTGGCCATATCTCTGGGCACTATTGCCAGTTTTGGGTTCCCCTCCGTCTTTATAGAGGGTATTAAATCACTCTATCAGAGTCCACGAGCAAAAGTCCTGGTTAATGGAGGCCTGTCTGATTGGTTTAAAATCTCCTGTGGTACTAGGCAGGGCTGCCCCCTGTCCCCCCTTTTGTTTAACATTTATATTGAACCTGTCAGTTAATTAGACCTTTCAAAATAGCAGACCTGGAGCTTAAAACAGCTTTGAATGTGGATGATCTCCTCTTATATACCTCCAACCATATGGAGGCAATTCATAGGCTTTTTCAACTTGCAGAGGAATTTGGAAGATTCTCTGGGTATCAAATTAACAAGGAGAAAACAGAAATATTGGGATGGAATAATTGTTCAGGGGGCCAAACACAAAATGAGGTATTTGGGAATCCAACTGACTCAAAAATTGAATGATATACCTAAAATCAGTTGGCAGATAGTAGTGAAAGAGATTACTAAAACACTAACAGGATAGGGCAATCTGCCACTGAATTTATATGGACGAGTTAATCTTGTTAAAATGACCATACTTCCCAAATTAACCTTCCTTTTTAATACCATCCCATTACCCTTTGCCCCAAAAGATATTAGGATCCTGCAAGGGAAGATCGGCTCCTTTATATGGGCTTCAAAATCTCCTAGCATAGCCTGGAAGAAATTACGGAGGGGTTGAAGATAGGTGGTCTGCTCTACCAGATCTATTTTTATATTGTCATGCCTTTCACTTTAAAAATGTTAGGTTATTGGCCAATAAATTGGACTCTTCTTCACAGGGCTACCTCTTTCAGGCGTTGTTGCATGACCAACCACAGAGCCAGGAGTTCTTCCTTCTTAAATTTGGCAACCAGAAATATTTAAAAAAGGTCTGACTTAAGATTCTACAGACAGCACTTAGGAACTGGTTATTTGTCTGGAGATCCTTGGGGATCCCATATTATAACTCTCACGCCCCAATTTGGGACTCTCCGGGCACTCCGGAATGTCTCCAGGATCAATTTTCTCAGCCATTAAAATCAGCAGGTCTGAGCAGATGGGGGGATCTCTGTGGTAACGCAGGCCTTATAGACTGGGATTCTCTAGCTTCCCTAACCAATGGGTCATTAACAAGATTTAAATTTTACCAACTTTCGGCTTGGTGGTCAAGGCAGGCGTTGGAGTTTGAAGATGAAACGGGGATCCTTGATTCTGTCTGCAGTGAGTGAGTATGGAAAGAGAGGTCTCATTTTGGTACAGGTCACTATGGCGGTAAAAGGAACATTAAAATTAGAGCTGGCGAGCCTCTGGGGTAATGTTCTATCAGATTGCCCGGATGAAACTTTAAAGATCTGGACAGACTCATTTTCCATGTCCCAGAGCCTAATACAACTGGCTAATCTCAGAAGGAATCATTTGTTCACTGCTTATAGGGTATATTGGACCCCGGCTAAACTATCTAAGGTTACGTTAGACAACTACTACTGCCCCAAATGTAAACTCCCAGCAGCCGATGATCGACACATGTTTTTAGAATGTCCAGAGATTTTTGAATATTGGAAGACTGTTATCGGCTTTTTGGAAAAGGTCTTATCTGTCCCCATTACATGCTCTCCTAGATTAGTACTTTTAGGTTTGCCATGTGGCTATAACATTAATAGCTTTGCCTCACAATTTATATTCTATGTGATGGTCATAGCAAGGAGAGAAATTTGTAGGGAATGGAAGTCGGAGGCCCCTCCAAGGTTTGCTGACTGTTTAAAAAACATTATGTCAGCCAGTAAGCTAGATATGGCTTGTCAAGCAGAGACGGCAGATAGGGTGTGGTCGGCACTGGTGGCCTGGTCGAGCTAAAGGCGGTCCAATAATTATGCCCGAAGTGTGTGGGTCCTGTCCTCCCAGGTTTCCGAGGCATTCCATCAGAGGGAATGGGATTTGGACAAGGAAACCGCCTTCCTCCAGGGCGGTAACTAAGATTGACAGTGTGAAAGGCACGCAGAGTTCCCATTAGAGCATTCATCATCTGGTAGCATGTATGAGGACAACATAAAAAAAAAAGGAACAGTTGCTTCATCATGCACCCACCCATGAGGCCATGACTAGCTGTGGGTCTACTGACTACTACTACCTACAACATTAAAAAAAAAGGAATGATAGTTACCAAAATTAAATTGTAGTTGCAAATCCAATGGTAATGATGCAGCAGACAAAAAGAGTGATCTTTCCAGCTCAAAATCCAAAGGCAGAATGAGCAGGAGATGGACAAAGCACTGGGAGGAGCCTGCTGGACAGGAACAGTAAGTTGGAGATTCTGTGGCACTTCCTTCCTCTCCCCTCATTTTAAAAAAGTACTCCTTGCACAGAAAATGACAGCCAAATGTCAATCTGAGGAGTTTTATTTTTTATCCAAATCATCATTTGCAGAAGGTTTTATGCTGCTAGAGCTGATATTCTTCTCGAAATTGAAAATCTTACATATTCGAGTTCTCGAGCTTCACATTACTTCCGCCGGATGTCGATGGCGCGTCCAAAATGACGTGTTCGCGTTCTCTCGCTCCTGTCATGTTGAATATGACGTGTTCCGGTTCTCGCGCTCCTTGTCGCATTTGATATGACGTGCTTACGTCCTCACGCTCTCGCTTGCAGTGGAGAATGACGTGTTCGGGTTCTCTCGCTCCTTGACGCTTTTGATATGACGTGTTTGCATCCTCACGCTCTCGCTCGCTGTGGAGAATGACATGTTCGAGATCTCATACTCTCGCGGTGCATGATCGTGAGACGAATGACGTGATCACGGGCGCGAACTCTCGCGAGGTAGCGCAAAATGGCTACCAACAATCCAACATCTCGTAAAGCACGTGAGCGATCGGGAAAACTTGTCGGCAAACGCGGGGATCCAGGTAAGGTGATCGCGCGTTCAAGAACGTATTTTTACAGCGCAAGCATGAAAAAAATTTCAGGGACATTGCGGATCGCGAAAATTTTGACGTTTTCGCGCTCTCCGATGAACGCAAAAATGTCAAAGTTTCGCAATTTCCGTGAGTGGAACGGAATTTGACGCCCAGGGTTAGTCAACATTTGGTGTTTGAATGGCATTCTGGGTAAGAAAATATATTGGGATCCACGCAAGCCACAACACCTGTACTACCCTACGTTCCTTTATTTCAGAAATATCTCTGCCTTGCAATTTTCACTGGGTGCCGACTGAGCCCTGGCATAAATAATATCACAGCTACCTACATCGCCAGTGTTGGTCAATTTGCAAGTCAAAATCTTGATGTTTTCTTGTGTTTTAGGGAGCTTAGGAAACCTTTCCTTTCATTGACGATGGCTCAGTCACACAAGTGGGGTACTATTGTTATCGGGAGAAGTGTTGGAAAGCATTGTGATAGGACATTTGTAGATTCCCACAGATTCAATTAGCTCAGACTGCTTTCTATTTTGTTTGGCTATAAAACATCAGGGTGCACAGTATACTGCATAATGGAGCAAAACAAAAGAATTTAACTCTGGACTCATGGGAAGTATTTCCCTTGTGTGACAAATTTTATTTTGGAAAAGAAAATGTTTCAGGTGTTTTTATCAGAAACATTTTCGTTTCCAGTGCAGTGGACTACCTGTTAAAAAATCCATGCAGTCTGATGCTCTGTCCAACAAGAACTGACAACAAGCTGCAGGGATATGATGGTCACATTCCACAAACCTCTTTGTTCCACGATCGTAGGAGGCTTTGCCAATTCCAGCAGGCCCCCAGAATTTTAGCTTTCTGGGACTGGAGAATAGTGAAAAGGACAATGGTCAAAGAAAGGTGGCAGGTGCTGCTAATGGCCATGCCCAGCCAATACAAAGATTCAGTTGCCATACATGAGAATGGAGACGAAGGCTAGATAGAGAATCAAAATATTGAGGAGTACACAGAAGATAGAGGAGAAGATAGAGAGAAGAGGCTCTGGAAAAGGACAGAAGATTGCAAGAAAGAAAGAAAGCAGAGTAAATATAAAACGCAAGGGACAGAGCAGGTGCTACAGGAATGGGATGTAGATGCAGCAGCAAACATAAAGGGAAAGTGGGAAAAGACTGCAAGAGGTCGTGTAGATAGAGATTAGGAGATGGGGAGAGAATACAGAAAGTAAGAGAGAGAATAAAGCAGTAAATTCAGAGCTAAGTACATGTGGATAAAAGATGAGTGGAGATTTTAAATTGAATTCATAGCTTAACATGCTTTGGCCAATGCACGTGGCCCCATGAGATTTCAATTCACAATTTTGCACTCTATTTTCTAAAAGTAATCTTACTGTAAGATCCAAAAACTCACCTTGTGTAATGGCTAGATCCCTGCAAATGAGGACCTAAGTGTGCTTTTGCTTCAAGGCAAATCTATATTGATTACATTCACACTCCACTACCAATTGTTGGAATATCTTTCACTGGTTTAGTAATGCCTGTGGAAATACTAAAACATTTTTTTTTTTACTTACTTTGGGAAATCACCAGAGAGGAAAGCAGGCAAGAAACAGAGAGGGAAAGGGATAGATGTTTGCCCTTTAACATTGAGTGCAGTTAGTGTGTTCAATTTTTCTTTCATTAAGCTTTTTCCTCCTAAAAATGCAGAAATAAATAGTATGCTTCATGCACTTTAATTACTTATTATTCCTTTGTTTTGGAGATAGCTGGAGCAGTGGTTTACAGGTGATAGATGAATTGTTCACTTCCGGTTAAAATAGTACTGTCTTCTACTTTATGAATTGAGGGGCTTATTTATGAGATCCCTATGTCACTTTTGCACCGCGTAAAGTGGCATATGTGTGACGCAGGGCTCTCATAAAGATTTATGATGCCACGCAAAGCCACCCTGCATGGCTTTGAGTGGAACCATAAATCATGAGTAAGGCGGCAGAGTGCAAATCACTGTGTAACTTTACTCTACGCCCGGGAGGCGTTCCGTGGGAGTTGTCATGGGTTTTCCCAAGTAACATCCTTGGAATTTGATGCTGCCCCAGATTCATGAAGTGGTGTAAACCTTGGGAAGCATCAAATCTGTACGCCTCTTGAGGTGAGGAGTAATGAGGAGAAATATGAGAATGTCTTCTTGTTTTTTCCTCGTACCTTGTGTACCGCATTCTGCAGCACACATAGAAAGAGAAAAAACACCTCTTAGGATTATTTTTGTACAGGAAGTTGCCCCTTTCTACACAATCCTGCCTGCAACAGCAGCACTATGGTGCAAAGGTGCCTACATTGGCGCTTGGCTGCCAAAACGGCGCCAGTGAAGGCAGAAAGGACAGGAATGCACTGTATTGCTTAAATACGGTGCATTCCTGCCTTTTCATTTTGGTGTAAGGCACCACAGCAAGATGCCTTGCTGCTCTTCCTACACCAAAATGGCTCAAATGAGGCACTGAATTTACGAGTAAATAGGAAAATCACTTGAACCCTTTTAAGGTGTAGAGTGGTGCACATTTGCCATATCATCAACAAGACATTGATCCAATTCAGACTGTTAGTAAATTCAAACTACTTTTTATCCACACGCAATATGTGTGTCAATTAATTGGGCAGATTCACCAAATCAAAGGTGTTATTTCAGGAGTAAAGAACACATAAATATATAAAACACATACCTTGCCTAGCATCCTTTACTAGAGATTCGCAAACTGTGAAAAACATATAAATGCATGTCTCTAAACTGCATCTTTGTAGTAGTGTGCATACTGCCGTGAGCACTAATCACATGTACTTTTAAACTTTTCTTCGACCAGTGGTTGTGCCAACTGAAGTGTCAATGAGATATTCAGCTACATGTAATTCAGTGGAGTGACACACCTACAAGGTTGTATCTTTGCATGCCTCAAGAGAAACACAAACTGATCTATACCTGAATGCAGTGGTTAATTTCGAAAAAAGCAAGTGCCTGGACTATTGTCAGGGGTATGCAGACAAAATATCGATATTTAAATATCGATATACAATAATATCGAAGTTTAAATATCGAAGGGACATAATATAGTAGGTAAGTAATATCGATAGATTTAATATGGATATTAGTAATATCGAAGTGTTAAATATCGATGTTAGTAATATTGATGTTAATAATTTCGATGTTACTAATATCGATTTTTAAATTATTTTTGTGTATATTATTATGTATTTATTATGTTTTTAATTTGTTTTTATGTAATTTTGTATTTTAGTACTGTCGCGGGTTGTGGGTTTATAGGGGAATAGGGTGTGAAGTAATTTAATTATGTTAAAATATTTATTAATCAGTAGGAATTATAAATTAATTGTAATTTATTGGTAATTATGTTTAATTAATTAGTAATTAATTTTAATTAATTGATTAATTGATAATTATGTTCTGTAGCGGGTTGTGGATTTGTAGGGGAATAGGGTGGGAAGTGATTTAATTATGTTAAATTAATTATTAATTAGTAGGAATTATAAATTAATTTTAATTAATTGGTAATTATTTTTAAGTAATTGGTAAATCATTTTAATTATTGATTAATTGATAATTATGTTCTGTAATGGGTTGTAGGTTTATAGGGGAATAGGGTGGGAAGTGATTTAATTATGTTAAATTAAATATTTATTAGTAGGAATTATAAATTAATTTTAATTAATTGGTAATTATTTTTAAGTAATTGGTAATTTATTTTGATTAATTGAATAATTGATAATTATGTTCTGTAGCGGGTTGTGGTTTTATAGTGGAATAGGGTGGGAAGTAATTTAAATGTAATTAAGTAAAAATGCTTTTTAATTAATTGTTTTGTTAATTATATAATTGTTAATTAATTATTAATTGGTAATTAAATATTATTAAATAGTATTTTTCTATTAATTTTTTTAGGTAAATATATTCTTATAGGTCTATCTCTCTTTTGAACTCTGACCTGAAGCTCTATTCTGGGACACTGGCTACTCGACTTGCTAAAATTATAAAATCAATTATTCACCCTGATCAAAGAGGGTTTATCCCAGGGAGGCAGTTGAATGAGTTAACATTCCAGGCGATAGGAGCGATTGATGTCGCGGAAGAGAGGGGGTTGCCACTAGCCTTAATAGCTATAGATGCGGCCATAGCTTTTGACCAGGTAAATTGGCCATATCTCTGGGCACTATTGCCAGTTTTGGGTTCCCCTCCGTCTTTATAGAGGGTATTAAATCACTCTATCAGAGTCCACGAGCAAAAGTCCTGGTTAATGGAGGCCTGTCTGATTGGTTTAAAATCTCCTGTGGTACTAGGCAGGGCTGCCCCCTGTCCCCCCTTTTGTTTAACATTTATATTGAACCTGTCAGTTAATTAGACCTTTCAAAATAGCAGACCTGGAGCTTAAAACAGCTTTGAATGTGGATGATCTCCTCTTATATACCTCCAACCATATGGAGGCAATTCATAGGCTTTTTCAACTTGCAGAGGAATTTGGAAGATTCTCTGGGTATCAAATTAACAAGGAGAAAACAGAAATATTGGGATGGAATAATTGTTCAGGGGGCCAAACACAAAATGAGGTATTTGGGAATCCAACTGACTCAAAAATTGAATGATATACCTAAAATCAGTTGGCAGATAGTAGTGAAAGAGATTACTAAAACACTAACAGGATAGGGCAATCTGCCACTGAATTTATATGGACGAGTTAATCTTGTTAAAATGACCATACTTCCCAAATTAACCTTCCTTTTTAATACCATCCCATTACCCTTTGCCCCAAAAGATATTAGGATCCTGCAAGGGAAGATCGGCTCCTTTATATGGGCTTCAAAATCTCCTAGCATAGCCTGGAAGAAATTACGGAGGGGTTGAAGATAGGTGGTCTGCTCTACCAGATCTATTTTTATATTGTCATGCCTTTCACTTTAAAAATGTTAGGTTATTGGCCAATAAATTGGACTCTTCTTCACAGGGCTACCTCTTTCAGGCGTTGTTGCATGACCAACCACAGAGCCAGGAGTTCTTCCTTCTTAAATTTGGCAACCAGAAATATTTAAAAAAGGTCTGACTTAAGATTCTACAGACAGCACTTAGGAACTGGTTATTTGTCTGGAGATCCTTGGGGATCCCATATTATAACTCTCACGCCCCAATTTGGGACTCTCCGGGCACTCCGGAATGTCTCCAGGATCAATTTTCTCAGCCATTAAAATCAGCAGGTCTGAGCAGATGGGGGGATCTCTGTGGTAACGCAGGCCTTATAGACTGGGATTCTCTAGCTTCCCTAACCAATGGGTCATTAACAAGATTTAAATTTTACCAACTTTCGGCTTGGTGGTCAAGGCAGGCGTTGGAGTTTGAAGATGAAACGGGGATCCTTGATTCTGTCTGCAGTGAGTGAGTATGGAAAGAGAGGTCTCATTTTGGTACAGGTCACTATGGCGGTAAAAGGAACATTAAAATTAGAGCTGGCGAGCCTCTGGGGTAATGTTCTATCAGATTGCCCGGATGAAACTTTAAAGATCTGGACAGACTCATTTTCCATGTCCCAGAGCCTAATAAAACTGGCTAATCTCAGAAGGAATCATTTGTTCACTGCTTATAGGGTATATTGGACCCCGGCTAAACTATCTAAGGTTACGTTAGACAACTACTACTGCCCCAAATGTAAACTCCCAGCAGCCGATGATCGACACATGTTTTTAGAATGTCCAGAGATTTTTGAATATTGGAAGACTGTTATCGGCTTTTTGGAAAAGGTCTTATCTGTCCCCATTACATGCTCTCCTAGATTAGTACTTTTAGGTTTGCCATGTGGCTATAACATTAATAGCTTTGCCTCACAATTTATATTCTATGTGATGGTCATAGCAAGGAGAGAAATTTGTAGGGAATGGAAGTCGGAGGCCCCTCCAAGGTTTGCTGACTGTTTAAAAAACATTATGTCAGCCAGTAAGCTAGATATGGCTTGTCAAGCAGAGACGGCAGATAGGGTGTGGTCGGCACTGGTGGCCTGGTCGAGCTAAAGGCGGTCCAATAATTATGCCCGAAGTGTGTGGGTCCTGTCCTCCCAGGTTTCCGAGGCATTCCATCAGAGGGAATGGGATTTGGACAAGGAAACCGCCTTCCTCCAGGGCGGTAACTAAGATTGACAGTGTGAAAGGCACGCAGAGTTCCCATTAGAGCATTCATCATCTGGTAGCATGTATGAGGACAACATAAAAAAAAAAAGGAACAGTTGCTTCATCATGCACCCACCCATGAGGCCATGACTAGCTGTGGGTCTACTGACTACTACTACCTACAACATTAAAAAAAAAGGAATGATAGTTACCAAAATTAAATTGTAGTTGCAAATCCAATGGTAATGATGCAGCAGACAAAAAGAGTGATCTTTCCAGCTCAAAATCCAAAGGCAGAATGAGCAGGAGATGGACAAAGCACTGGGAGGAGCCTGCTGGACAGGAACAGTAAGTTGGAGATTCTGTGGCACTTCCTTCCTCTCCCCTCATTTTAAAAAAGTACTCCTTGCACAGAAAATGACAGCCAAATGTCAATCTGAGGAGTTTTATTTTTTATCCAAATCATCATTTGCAGAAGGTTTTATGCTGCTAGAGCTGATATTCTTCTCGAAATTGAAAATCTTACATATTCGAGTTCTCGAGCTTCACATTACTTCCGCCGGATGTCGATGGCGCGTCCAAAATGACGTGTTCGCGTTCTCTCGCTCCTGTCATGTTGAATATGACGTGTTCCGGTTCTCGCGCTCCTTGTCGCATTTGATATGACGTGCTTACGTCCTCACGCTCTCGCTTGCGGTGGAGAATGACGTGTTCGGGTTCTCTCGCTCCTTGACGCTTTTGATATGACGTGTTTGCATCCTCACGCTCTCGCTCGCTGTGGAGAATGACATGTTCGAGATCTCATACTCTCGCGGTGCATGATCGTGAGACGAATGACGTGATCACGGGCGCGAACTCTCGCGAGGTAGCGCAAAATGGCTACCAACAATCCAACATCTCGTAAAGCACGTGAGCGATCGGGAAAACTTGTCGGCAAACGCGGGGATCCAGGTAAGGTGATCGCGCGTTCAAGAACGTATTTTTACAGCGCAAGCATGAAAAAAATTTCAGGGACATTGCGGATCGCGAAAATTTTGACGTTTTCGCGCTCTCCGATGAACGCAAAAATGTCAAAGTTTCGCAATTTCCGTGAGTGGAACGGAATTTGACGCCCAGGGTTAGTCAACATTTGGTGTTTGAATGGCATTCTGGGTAAGAAAATATATTGTGATCCACGCAAGCCACAACACCTGTACTACCCTACGTTCCTTTATTTCAGAAATATCTCTGCCTTGCAATTTTCACTGGGTGCCGACTGAGCCCTGGCATAAATAATATCACAGCTACCTACATCGCCAGTGTTGGTCAATTTGCAAGTCAAAATCTTGATGTTTTCTTGTGTTTTAGGGAGCTTAGGAAACCTTTCCTTTCATTGACGATGGCTCAGTCACACAAGTGGGGTACTATTGTTATCGGGAGAAGTGTTGGAAAGCATTGTGATAGGACATTTGTAGATTCCCACAGATTCAATTAGCTCAGACTGCTTTCTATTTTGTTTGGCTATAAAACATCAGGGTGCACAGTATACTGCATAATGGAGCAAAACAAAAGAATTTAACTCTGGACTCATGGGAAGTATTTCCCTTGTGTGACAAATTTTATTTTGGAAAAGAAAATGTTTCAGGTGTTTTTATCAGAAACATTTTCGTTTCCAGTGCAGTGGACTACCTGTTAAAAAATTCATGCAGCCTGATGCTCTGTCCAACAAGAACTGACAACAAGCTGCAGGGATATGATGGTCACATTCCACAAACCTCTTTGTTCCACGATCGTAGGAGGCTTTGCCAATTCCAGCAGGCCCCCAGAATTTTAGCTTTCTGGGACTGGAGAATAGTGAAAAGGACAATGGTCAAAGAAAGGTGGCAGGTGCTGCTAATGGCCATGCCCAGCCAATACAAAGATTCAGTTGCCATACATGAGAATGGAGACGAAGGCTAGATAGAGAATCAAAATATTGAGGAGTACACAGAAGATAGAGGAGAAGATAGAGAGAAGAGGCTCTGGAAAAGGACAGAAGATTACAAGAAAGAAAGAAAGAAGAGTAAATATAACAAACAAGGGACAGAGCAGGAGCGACAGGAATGGGATGTAGATGCAGCAGCAAACACAAAGGGAAAGTGAGAAAAGACTGCAAGAGGTCGTGTAGATAGAGATTAGGAGATGGGGAGAGAATACAGAAATTTAAGAGAGAGAATAAAGCAGTAAATTCAGAGCTAAGTACATGTGGATAAAAGATGAGTGGAGATTTTAAATTGAATTCATAGCTTAACATGCTGTGCCCAATGCACGTGGCCCCATGAGATTTCAATTCACAATTTTGCACTCTATTTTCTAAAAGTAATCTTACTGTGAGATCCAAAAACTCACCTTGTGTAATGGCTAGAGCCCTGCAAATGAGGACCTAAGTGTGTTTTTGCATCAAGGCAAATCTATATTGATTACATTCACACTCCACTACCAATTGTTGGAATATCTTTCACTGGTTTAGTAATGCCTGCGGAAATACTAAAACAACATTTTTTTTACTTACTTTGGGAAATCACAAGAGAGTAAAGCAGGCAAGAAACAGAGAGGGAAAGGGATAGATGTTTGCCCTTTAACATTGAGTGTAGTTAGTGTGTTCAATTTTTCTTTCATTAAGCTTTTTCCTCCTAAAAATGCAGAAATAAATAGTATGCTTCATGCACTTTAATGACTTATTATTCCTTTGTTTTGGAGATAGCTGGAGCAGTGGTTTACAGGTGATGGATGAAGTGTTCACTTCCGGTTAAAATAGTACTGTCTTCTACTTTATGAATTGAGGGGCTTATTTATGAGAGTCCTATGTCACTTTTGTACCGCGTAAAGTGGCATATGTGTGACGCAGGGCTCTCATAACGGTTTATGATGCCACGCAAAGCCACCCTGCATGGCTTTGAGTGGAATCATAAATCATGAGTAAGGCGGCAGAGTGCAAATCACTGTGTAACTTTATTCCCGGGAGGCGTTCCATGGGAGATGTCATGGGTTTTCCCAAGGAACATCCTTGGAATTTGTTGCTGCCCCAGATTCATGAAGCGGTGTAAACCTTGGGAAGCATCAAATCTGTACGCCTCTTGAGGTGAGGAGTAACGAGGAGAAATATGATAATTTCTTCTTGTTTTTTCCTCGTACATTGTGTACTGCATTCTGCAGCACACATAGAAAGAGAAAAAAACACCTCTTAGGATTATTTTTGTACAGGAAATTGCCCCTTTCTGCACAATCCTGCCTGCAACGGAGGCACCATGGTGCAAAGGTGCCTACATTGGCGCTTGGCTGCCAAAACGGCGCCAGTAAAGGCAGAAAGGACAGGAATGCACTGTATTTCTTATATCCGGTGCATTCCTGCCTTTTCACTGCCTTGCTGCGCTTCCTACACCAAAGTGGCACAAATGAGGCACTGAATTTACGAGTAAATAGGAAAATCACTTGAACCATTTTAAGGTGTAGAGTGGTTCACATTTGCCATTTTATGAACGAGACATTGATCCAATTCAGACTGTTAGTAAATTCTAACTACTTTATAACCACACGCAATATATGTGTCAATTAATTGGGCAGATTCACCAAATCAAAGGTGTTATTTCAGGAGTAAAGAACACGTAAATATGTAAAAAACATACCTTGCCTATGCGTCCTTTACTAGTGATTCACAAACTGTGAAAAACATATACATGCATGTCTCTAAACTTCATCTTTGTGCTAGTGTGCATACTGCCGTGAACACTAATCACATGTACTTTTAAACTTTTCTTCGACCAGTGGTTGTGCCAACTGAAGTGTCATTGAGATATTCAGCTACATGTAATTCAGTAGAGTGACACACCTACAAGGTTGTATCTTTACATGCCTCAAGAGAAACACAAACTGACCTATACCAGAATGCAGTGGTTAATTTCTAAAAAATTAAGTGCCTGGACTATTGTCAGGATGCAGCTTGCACCAGGCCATTTCTCCTGTTAGCGCCGCCTAAAACAGAACCAGCTACTTACCATGAGAGTGGGGAAGAGAAGTGGCGTAATGGCCAGAGCTGCCTACCTCTGAGCTGGGGAACCAGGTTTGAGTCTCGGCCTCGCCTCGACACCTGGACCTACTCCATTGTGGTCGCTCCCCTATGCTCCCAGCCACGATCTCCTGGCTGATTGCTGCACTCCTCCTGCTCCGCTTGCTGCCTCTGGCGACTGCCTGCCCCAACTGCTGCTCCTAACACCCTCTGCCTACCTGGGTGATCGCGCTCCGACGCAGCCTGCACTCCTTGAGCGCCTCGAGGAAACATAGCGCCTGGTATCGTTTTTACTATCGTCTTCATAACGCAAGGCATCTCCTTGCATATCGCGCTGCTTTAAAGTGTTTTATTTGTTTTATTTACTGTAGACGCTGTGATTGCTATCCCTTGTTTCCGCCCGTCCATTTTGGCTTTGGTCACTCGTGTCTCCTCCCCGCTCCCCACCTCCCAGCAGCCCCTCCCACGCTCCGCCCCCTCCACTATCCTTCAAATGCCAGATGTCCCAACGCGCAGCGTCCACGCGCTACGGCCTCGCCGAAGGTGCGCCAAAGGTAAGCCCGTCTACACCCGTCCGCGCCTGGACCGCGCCCAGCGCCATACCCCCTGCCCCTCGCGCTGCCCAGCCCCCCCGCGTTACCTACGATGCCGCCACCCTACTAGCCCTTAACCCCGGTCGCGCCCCCAACTGCGTCCAAGCCGCTCCTGGACGCACCCATGGACCGTTCTCCTGCTTCTCCTGCAAATTTAGCGGCACCGACAACTTCTCCGCTACGACCACAACACAGATTCCCGACCCCAACCACCTAGAATGCATCCTTCTCAACACCCGCTCGGTCCACAGGCACGCCATTGACCTTTGGAACCTACTAGACACCATCTCTCCTGACGTCGCCTTCCTAACGGAAACATGGATGAACGCTTCCTCCGCCCCTGACATCGCCATCGCTATCCCTGATGACAATAAGATCACACGCAAGGACCGCACCAACCATACAGGAGGTGGAATCGCTATCGTCCATAAGAAATCAATCCGCATCTCAACCAGCTCTGACGCCAACCTCGCTAACTCCGAACACCTTCACTTCCAGATCCACATCGACCCCAAGACCACACTCAGAGGCACCCTCCTCTACAGACCACCAGGACCCCGCGCAAAATTCAGTGAAGACATCACGGACTTCATCACCCCACACACGCTCCCCTCCAAAGACTACATCCTTCTGGGAGACCTCAACTTCCACCTTGAAAAGATCAACGACCGCAACACCACCACCCTCTTGGACAACCTCGCCAACCTCGGACTTAAACAACTGGTCACTTCCCCCACCCACATCGCAGGTCACACTCTCGACCCCATCTTCACCTCCAGCAACCATGTCTCCTTCAGCCACACTACGGATCTCCTCTGGACTGACCACAGCTGCGTTCACTTCACCTACAACAAGCCAAAACCCATCATCCACCTCCAACCAACTCTACAAAGAAACTGGAACAAAATCACCACGGAGCAGATCTCCACATCGCTCCTTCAAACCTCCCCAGCCCTCTCTTCTAACGCCAACGAAGCCGCCTCCAACCTCACCCTTTGGTTATCCAACACCGCCGACACCTTAGCACCACTGAAAAAACGTCAACACAAACTTGGCATCAAGAAGGCCTCATGGTTCAACGATGACCTCAAGAAGTCCAAGAAACTGTGCCGCTCCCTTGAAAAGGCCTGGAAAAAAGACCCATCCACCAGCAACAAGGACGCCTTCAAAAGCGCCATCCGTACTCACCACCAACTGATCCGAAAAGCCAAGAAAACAGCATTCAAGGATCGACTTGACAACAACGCCCACAACAGCAAGGAACTTTTCAACATCGTCAAGGAATTTTCCAACCCCTCGGCCAACTCCAACGACATCACCCCCTCTCAAACCCTCTGCGATTCCCTAGCCTCTTTTTTCCACAACAAGATTGCTGACATCCAAAACAGCTTTGACAACCAACCCGGAAGCCAACCCACCCTACCATCAGCTGACCATCTTCCCCCCGTTAACACCCTTAACGCCTGGAACCCAATCTCCACTGAGGACACCATCCGCCTGATGAATTCCATCCACTCTGGATCCCCCACAGACCCATGCCCTCACCACATCTTCAACAAAGCAGTCTCCGTCATAGCTCTGCACCTCCGAGACGTCATCAACTGCTCCCTCAACTCCGCTACCTTCCCAGAAGACTGGAAACACGCTGAACTCACCGCCCTTCTGAAAAAACCAACAGCAGACCCCACCGAACTCAAAAACTACCGCCCCATCTCGCTTCTTCCATTCCCGGCCAAAGTCATCGAGAAAGCTGTCAACAACCAGCTCGCCGCCTTCCTCGAAGCCAACAAATCACTCGACCCCTCACAATCTGGCTTCCGAGCCAAACACAGCACTGAGACCGCCCTCATCGCAGCAACAGACGACATTCGAACTCTACTGGACAATGGAGACACAGTCGCCCTCATCCTCCTCGACCTCTCTGCAGCCTTCGACACAGTCTGCCACAGCACCCTTTTACAACGCCTCAGAAACATCGGAATCCAAGGAAAGGCACTGGAATGGATCACCTCGTTCCTCACCGGAAGAACCCAGAGAGTCCGCCTCCCACCATTCAAATCCGAGGCCTCTGAAATCATCTGCGGCGTACCACAAGGACCCTCACTCAGTCCCACCCTCTTCAACGTATACATGAGCCCCCTCGCGGCCATCGCCCGCCAACACAACCTCAACATCATCTCTTACGCGGATGACACTCAACTGATCCTATCTCTCACCAAGGACCCCAGCACCGCCAAAACTAACCTACACGAAGGAATGAAAGAAGTCGCCGAATGGATGAAACAAAGCCGTCTGAAACTGAACTCAGACAAAACAGAAGTCCTCATCTTAGGTAAATCACCCTCTGCATGGGACGACTCCTGGTGGCCGGAAGCCCTCGGAAATGCACCCATCCCGACAGACCACGCACGGAACCATGGCGTCATCCTGGATTCTTCACTCTCAATGAACAGACAAGTCAGCGCCGTATCCTCTTCCTGCTTTAACATTCTTCGCATGCTCAGAAAAACATTTCGCTGGATCCCCTCCGAAACAAGGAAAACAGTCACCCACGCTCTAGTCACGAGCCGACTGGACTACGGAAACACCCTCTACGCAGGTACCACCGCTAAACTCCAGAAGAAACTACAACGAATCCAAAACGCCTCAGCCAGGCTCATATTAGACATCCCACGCAACGAACACATCTCTGGTCACCTTAAAGACCTGATCCAAGCAAATTGTTTTTAGTGTACTCCTCGAAATGCTATCCATTGAAGATGGGTCCGAATAATAGGAATAGCATCCAATCTCGGTCAGGAAACACTTTACATATCCCAACCATTCTGCTCTGTCCACGTGATCCAAACTGAGGGTGTCCTGTAACACGGCCCGATTCATAACGCATTCATTTGTAGTCCATACCCTATGCCACAGTAGGATAGGTTGAATTTTTATAATGTCCGTTATGTAAGGTTGGCCAAGTTCAGCGTGACAGTTAAATGTGGCAGCAGACTGTGGAACTGCAAGGACTCCCCTCAAAAATGTATTCTCTACCACCTGAATTTGATCTACATTTGCGTACCCCCACAAACCTGAGCCATACATAGCCACAGACAAGCATGTTGCTTTATATATAGTTAGCATTTCTTTTATCGGCTTCCTGCCCAGTTTTCTGACAAAATTCTTTAGGGCCATGATCGTTTTCATAAATAAAAGGGTTCTAGCCTTAATTGCGCTTGTCCAAGAACCTGACTCATGGAATAAAATGCCCAAATAGGAAAAGGTTGGGGTGTTATCCAGTGGCACATTATTTAAAAACATCCGCTTCATTGGTTTACCTGATTTTGGACCACAGTTCATTGTGAAAGTCTTACTACAGGTTATTAGAAAATCTAGATTCAGCATGAATTTCTCAAAGCTAACTACTAATTTTTGCAGAGCCCGAGGAGTGCGTGCCATAAGCACGGCATCATCCGCATACATGAGCGCAGGGATTGCCCTCCTCCCCACCCTGGGCATATCCCTGCACTCCTGCAGCAGGTGATGCTCGAGCCCATTGATATATAGGAGAAATAAAAAAGGTGCCAATACGCAACCTTGCCGCACTCCGCGGCCCACACTGAATTGTCTGGAGCATTCGCCCCCCCTACCGTAGCGAACAGAAGCTGTGGCTCCAATGTAGAGTTCCCTCAGAAAACAGATGATGTTGTTGTCCACTCCCAGACCTTTCAATCAATCAATCAGTGACACTTATATAGCGCGCTACATACCCGTAGGGTCTCAAGGCGCTGGGGGGGGAGGGGGTGCCGCTACTGCTTGAACAGCCAGGTCTTCAGCTTCTTCCTGAAGGAGAGGTGGTCTTGGGTCAGGCGCAGGTCGGTCGGGAGGGAGTTCCAGGTCTTGGCGGCCAGGTAGGAGAAGGACCTTCCTCCTGTAGTCGCTCTTCGGATGCGGGGGACGGCGGCGAGGGCGTGGTTGGCTGATCGGAGGTGGCGTTTGGGAGCATAGAAGTTGATCCGGCTGTTGAGGTAGCTCGGGCCTTGGTCGTGTAGGGCTTTGTGTGCATGGGTGAGGAGGCGGAAGGTGATTCTTTTGTTGACGGGGAGCCAGTGAAGGTCTCTCAGATGTCCGGTGATGTGGCTGGTTCGTGGGAGGTCGAGGATGAGTCTGGCTGAGGCGTTCTGGATCCGCTGGAGTCTCTTCTGGAGCTTGGCGGTGGTACCGGCGTAGAGGGCATTGCTGTAGTCCAGTCGGCTGGTGACGAGGGCCTGGGTGACGGTCTTCCTGGTCTCGGTGGGGATCCACCGGAAGATCTTCCGTAGCATGCGTAGGATGTTGAAGCACGCCGAGGAGACGTTGTTGACTTGCCTGGTCATGGAGAGGGAGGAGTCCAGGATGAAGCCCAGGTTGCGTGCATGATCTGTCGGTTTGGGTGCGGTGCCAAGGGCGGGAGGCCACCAGGAGTCGTCCCAGGCGGAGGGTGAAGAGCCCAGGATGAGGACCTCCGTCTTGTCAGAGTTCAGTTTCAGGCGGCTGGTCGTCATCCACTCGGCTACCTCTTTCATCCCTTTGTGCAGGTTGGATCTGGCGGAGGCGGGGTCGTTGGTCAGGGAGAGGATCAGCTGGGTGTCGTCGGCGTAGGAGATTATGCTGAGGTTGTGTTTGCGTACGATGGCCGCGAGGGGGCTCATGTAGACGTTGAAGAGGGTGGGGCTCAGAGATGATCCTTGAGGGACGCCACAGATGACTTCGGAGGCCTCTGACTTGTACGGTGGTAGGCGGACTCTCTGTGTTCTTCCGTCGAGGAAGGAGATGATCCATTCCAGCGCCTTGTCCTGGATTCCGATGTTGCTGAGGCGCTGTACTAGGGTGCGGTGGCAGACCGTGTCGAAAGCCGCGGAGAGGTCTAGGAGGATGAGGGCCGCTGTTTCTCCATTGTCCATCAGGGCTCGGATGTCATCGGTGGCGGTGATGAGAGCGGTCTCGGTGCTGTGATTGGCTCGGAAGCCGGACTGTGAGGGGTCGAGGGATCCGTTCGTCTCGAGGAAGGCAGCCATCTGCTTGTTGACGGTCTTCTCGATGACTTTGGCTGGAAACGGGAGGAGCGAGATGGGGCGGTAGTTCTCGAGTTCGGTGGGGTCCGCTGTTGGTTTCTTGAGTAGAGCGCTGAGTTCGGCGTGTTTCCAGCTCTCAGGGAAGGTGGCGGTGTCGAAGGATGTGTTGATGATGTCTCGCAGGTGGGGTGCGATGACAGCGTCGGCCTTGTTGAAGACGTGGTGAGGGCAGGGGTCGGTCGGTGATCCGGAGTGGATGGAGTTCATCGTGCGGATGGTGTCTTCGGTGCTGATCGGGGTCCAGGCGTGGAGGGTGGTGGTGGGGGGTGGTTGTTCGGTCATGGTGTGCGTTGGTTGGTTGTTGAAGCTGTTGTGTATGTCCGCGATCTTGTTGTGGAAGTATGAAGCGAGGGAGTTGCAGAGGTCTTGCGATGGGGTGATGTCGTTCTTTCCTGCGCTGGGGTTGGAGAGCTCTTTCACGATGTTGAAGAGTTCCTTGCAGTTGTGTGCGTTGTTGTCCAACCGGTCCTTGAATGCTGTTTTCTTGGCGGCGCGGATCAGCTGGTGGTGCTTCCGGGTGGCAAGCTTGAAGGAGGTCCTGTTGTCCGGTGTAGGTTCCCTTCTCCAGACTTTCTCGAGGGCTCAGCAGTTCTTCTTGGAGCTCTTGAGTTCGTGGGTGAACCACGGGGCTTTCTTGCTGCCGGGTCTGCTGGGCGGGGTCCTCAGCGGGGCGAGCTCGTCCGCGCAGATGCTGATCCACTTCGTGAGGTTGTCGGCGGCCTGGCTGGGGTTCGCTGAGCTGGCAGGAGGGTGCTGGCTCAGGGAGGTGGCGAGCTGGTCTGCTGTGATCTTGTTCCAGCTTCTGCGGGCGGCCTTTATTCATTATTCATTATTGCCCACAATTTAGAGTGTGATACGCAGTCGAACGCTGATGAAAGGTCCACAAAAGTAAAATACAAGCGTTCCGATTTTATCCTTATATATTTGTGCTGCAGTAGCATTAAATTTAGGCCTTGCTCAATTGTGCCAATCCCTTTTTGAAAACCAAATTGCAAATCACTCATGATTTCATTTTCCTCAGCCCAGCTTTGGAGTCTTGCCAACACAATACGTCCCAAGATTTTTATTGAGGAGTCAAGAAGGGAGATTGGTCTGTAGCAGGCACAACTATTTCTGTCCCCCTTCTTGTAAATCGGGACGATGACGGAGGTAAACCAGGATTCTTTCAGGCCCCTTGAAAGAGCTGCATTAAAAAGTTGTACCAGCATTGGTCCCCAGATTTCAGTATTGACTTTAAATAGGTCTGCAGGAATCCCATCAGGCCCAGCAGCCTTACCGCCTTTAGTGGATCTCAAGGCAAGAAACGGGAGGAGCGAGATGGGGTGGTAGTTCTTAAGTTCGGTGGGGTCCGCTGTTGGTTTCTTGAGTAGAGCGCTGAGTTCGGCGTGTTTCCAGCTCTCAGGGAAGGTGGCGGTGTCGAAGGATGTGTTGATGATGTCTCGCAGGTGGGGTGCGATGACAGCGTCGGCCTTGTTGAAGACGTGGTGAGGGCAGGGGTCGGTCGATGATCCGGAGTGGATGGAGTTCATCGTGCGGATGGTGTCTTCGGTGCTGATCGGGGTCCAGGCGTGGAGGGTGGTGGTGGGGGGTGGTTGTTCGGTCATGGTGTGCGTTGGTTGGTTGTTGAAGCTGTTGTGTATGTCCGCGATCTTGTTGTGGAAGTATGAAGCGAGGGAGTTGCAGAGGTCTTGCGATGGGGTGATGTCGTTGTTTCCTGCGCTGGGATTGGAAAGCTCTTTCCCGATGTTGAAGAGTTCCTTGCAGTTGTGTGCGTTGTTGTCCAACCGGTCCTTGAATGCTGTTTTCTTGGCGGCGCGGATCAGCTGGTGGTGCTTCCGGGTGGCAAGCTTGAAGGAGGTCCTGTTGTCCGGTGTAGGTTCCCTTCTCCAGACTTTCTCGAGGGCTCGGCAGTTCTTCTTGGAGCTCTTGAGTTCGTCGGTGAACCACGGGGCTTTCTTGCTGCCGGGTCTGCTGGGCGGGGTCCTCAGCGGGGCGAGCTCGTCCGCGCAGATGCTGATCCACTTCGTGAGGTTGTCGGCGGCCTGGCTGGGGTTCGCTGAGCTGGCAGGAGGGTGCTGGCTCAGGGAGGTGGCGAGCTGGTCTGCTGTGATCTTGTTCCAGCTTCTGCGGGCGGCCTTTATTCATTATTGCCCACAATTTAGAGTGTGATACGCAGTCGAACGCTGATGAAAGGTCCACAAAAGTAAAATACAAGCGTTCCGATTTTATCCTTATATATTTGTGCTGCAGTAGCATTAAATTTAGGCCTTGCTCAATTGTGCCAATCCCTTTTTGAAAACCAAATTGCAAATCACTCATGATTTCATTTTCCTCAGCCCAGCTTTGGAGTCTTGCCAACACAATACGTCCCAAGATTTTTATTGAGGAGTCAAGAAAGGAGATTGGTCTGTAGCAGGCACAACTATTTCTGTCCCCCTTCTTGTAAATCGGGACGATGACAGAGGTAAACCAGGATTCTTTCAGGCCCCTTGAAAGAGCTGCATTAAAAAGTTGTACCAACATTGGTCCCCAGATTTCAGTATTGACTTTAAATAGGTCTGCAGGAATCCCATCAGGCCCAGCAGCCTTACCGCCTTTAGTGGATCTCAAGGCAAGAAGTACCTCATCGAGTGTTACAACCAAGTTATAACTTTGTTGTAGATCCAGACTAATATGAGGACCTCCACTATGGATGTCTTCATGTGCCTTATAAAGATTGGAGAAATGATCTACCCATTTATCCTCATTTATTGCGATCTCGATTCACGCCGTGTGGGTTTCGTATGGGAAAGGGGTATTAATTACTTTCCAAAATGCGGCGGGATCTTTCGTTTTTGAGGCCTCGCAGAGGGAATCTATTACCTCCTTATTTAGCACAGTTTTCCTTACTTTCAGGGCCTGATTATATGCGGACCTGCATGCTCTTATTTCACCTATATCCCTGTGGCATCTGTGTACTGCCTGTTTTAGGTTTTTCAACGACCTGGTACATGCATTATCAAACCAACTCTTGGGTCCCTTACCTCTACGTTTTGCCTCCACCCTTAGGCTACTTTTTATGTTTGTGGCTATTATACCAAAGTGCTCAATTATTTGATCATTTTTGGAGTTATCCCCCAGACAGATCCTAAAACTATTTGAGCATGCCTCCCAGAGTTCCTTAAAAAAGGTTGCGGGGATTACTTTGCTCCAATTAAGTGTGTACCCATTTTGTCTCCCAAGGACAACATCAACCGCTGTCTCAACTAGAGGCGCGGCCGTAGATGGGTCTGGGAACAAATCTACTACCTTAAGGCATTGTGGAAGATGGTCACTTATGGGCAGTTGGATATTTGTAACCCCCAACACTCTGCAATTGAGATTACTGGAGGAGATAATAAAATCAATGGTTGACGCTGAGCCTCTATCAACAAATGTCGGGACGAAGGGTGTGGGTTTTAGGGCTGATTCGTTAGCAAACCCTAGATCAAACATAAATAATAGTTCGTTAAGCAGGTCCCCCATCAGAGTATGATCGAAATGAGTCAGATACATATCTCTCTCTGTCATTAGGCCACATAGGCCCTAACTCCCTTTAGTACATAGTGAGCAATTAAACCCCCCCCCCCATAAAATAACCAATTCTCTATCATTTTTATTTACCTCTAACTGAACTTCCTCCTTGAGCTGCTTCATCACAACCACAATTTCTTCCCTCGGGACATTATTGTAGAAGTTAATAATCAACACCCCGGCTCCTTTAAAATTCCTTAGAGTTATAAGCTGAAAATAACTAGAATTTAAGTGGCAGTGAGCTTGTTTGATTTTAAGTTGGTTTGAAACAAACGTAGTCAAACCACCCTTTGCTCTACCAAAATGACCTCCAACAGCTGGGGTAAAGAAGGTTCTATAACCATTTACATGGATTGAGTCCTGAGTCCATGTTTCTTGCAAGGCCACTATATCCTGGCCATTTATTACAGACTCCCAGGCTGGGTTAGTGATTTTTTGCCTCAACCCTGCTATATTCCAAAACAACAGTGCACATGGGTCACTCTTTGCCTGTATCAGGCCCTCTCCTATCTGTTCCCCACTCCCATTTTTAACAGCTGCAATAGATTGCATTTGCTCCAGAATATCACTGTCGCATAATGTCAATCTATCGGAAGTGAGGGTCTTATGTAAAGTGGGCAATTCTTGAGGTAGCTCGCTGGAGGCCTCAATACTATTAGGGAGAACCCCATCCTTAGTAAGAGCGTGAAAAACTGGGGGAGAGGAATTTTTCCCAGCCCGATTTTCTTGGGATATCTGAGCTTGCTGTCAATCTACCCCCTCCAGACCAGAGAAAATCTGGAAGCGATTTTGAGTTGGTAGATTATACATGTGTGGGAGAAATTCTCTGTTATTCCATGGTCTACCTTGAGTGGGGTTAGGCTCCAGATATGGTGGATATTGATTATTAGGAGGGGGGTATTGATGATCTTGTAGCTGATATCTGGGATAAAAGACCTCCGGCCTCTGCATGTAAATATGGGGGTCCTCAGCATTTACATAAGCAAAACTACCCAACAATGGTGGTGGCCCCCTTGGACCAGCCCTATCCCATGATCTTGCATTTCCGAACCCCCGTTGTTGATGGGTTGGCTTCTTAAATAGCTGCCTGTCCCAGCCCCGTTTGTTAGAGCCTTTTGACGGTGCGTAGGGATAGAAATAGGATAAAAGATGTGTGGAGATGGCATCGCTGCTACTGGCATCGAACCAATCTCCAATGTGCCTCACGGCCCTATAATCCTTAAAGTTGATAATTATGACATCACCCCTTCTATCCTTCGGTCTGACTCCCACCCAATTGGCACGCCTTACACTTATAATTTCACCATTGATGGATGCAGGTAACGGTCTGTTGTCTCGGAACCAGAAGGTGACCTTGTTCCGTAAAGCTACATGATCTTCCCATTTACCTGCAGGAAGTTCTGGGACCCCTGCCATTACAATAACATAAGGGGCAGAGTCTGGGGGTAGGTCTATAATACGACTCGTCTTTTCTGGGACAATAGTCGGAAGATTCCCATTTCTCGACTTAGTTGTTAATAGGTCCTTACTACCACCTTGGTTTTGAGGTCCCCCAGATTTAGGTGTTTGCTCCTTAGTTACTGGAGCCGCCAGCTGGGTTATAGGCAATTGTGATGTGGGAGTTAATAGCGTGATCGTGGGGCTACCAGATCTTACCCTCTCTTGCACTGGTTTCTTTTTTAGCACAGATGTTGGTGCTATAGTTGCTGGTATTATAGGCGCTGGTATTAGGGGGGAAGCTGTTACTTTAGATTTTGCAGGTGGGTTAGTTTTTGCTATGGAATTCATCTTAACTTTTCCTGAGCCCTTTATCAGGTCAAGTAAAAGGAGGGAATTATTTTCGACCTTTTTCTCTATTTTTTCTAGATGTGTACACATCATATTGGTCTTATCCAGAAGTGGTTGCATCACGCCCCTGATTAGATCTGTAATCTTGGCCATTATGGCCTCTTCACTTAATAATAAAGTTTGACCAGTTTGTAACTGTGGTGGATGAACTGCCCCTTTCCTTATCTTCTGTGCTCGATTACACAGTGGCTCACCCCCCTTTTTTTACTGTTTCTCATAACAAGGGGAGAAGTAGAGGACCTAGAAGATGACTCAATAGGAAGTTTTGGGGAACCTGATAACCTAACACTATCATTCACTATAGGTGGATCCAATAATGATGAGCTAGTTGGTGTGCTAGACAAAAGATGTTTGCTCATTGTAATGGGATCAACAGGAAGGCTATCAATGTTGTCTGTAATCCCTGATTGTGACAAATCAATAAGCATCACAGAGTCTCTAAGGCGAGTCGGCGAAGTTGCACCCCCAATTCCCCCTAAGTTGGAGGACCTCAACTCTGAGAGTAAGGGTACAGTTCCAGTCTCACTCCCCCCTCCTTGTGTGATTTTGTGGCTTGCTTTCCTTCGCTTCCCCCTTCGTCTCACTCGGGCTTTCTTGAATCTTCTAGGGGATTCTTTTGTTGCAGGCTCCATTATTTCTGTTGAAGATATGGCCAACCCTATGGGGGCTTGGACATGAGAGACTTCATCATGCTGCCCCGCATGGACCATAGCTATTACAGTAGTTACTTTGCCTGCGGGGACCGGATGTTCCTTTACCACAGATGTATTGGAAGCAGTAACTGGGGGCTCAGGTGTAATAATAATTGTAGGCGAATGTTCCAATCCCAGAGACGCCCTTCTGTTGCTATTAATTAGCGCAACCTTTTTGATTAGAAAATTGTCCATAGTAACCAATTTAGTGGTCATAGTGGGGGATAGTTCCAGGCTCAAGTAATACAAGAAGTAATTATATAACAGATAGAATCTCACTCACGTGTTTTTAAGTCTGCTCAAACAACCAAAGAGCAATGATGGTCAAAAGGGGTGTGGCCCCGGGCCGGCTCCTCACTCCCCGGAGAGCCACAGAGGGCCCGCCCTTTGCCCGGGCTTAGCCCCGGGCGCTCCCGCGCGCTCCCGCGACGCGGGGGCTGTGTGTCTTTTCACGGCGCCTCCTGGCGCTCCAATGACGGCGTCAAGGTGCGCCGCAGCATGTGCTGCTGGGAGAGCGAGTCCTCCGCTCGGCGGCCGCTGAGGTGGTGAGAGCGGCGGCGGGAGGACTCGCTGTGCAGGTCTCGGGCGCTTGCCAGGACTCGGGCGCTTGCCAGGTATGTCAGAGGTTCCTGCTCTCTCTCTGCCCCAAAGGTTTTCCTGTTTGCAGTGACCCCGCTTCCGCCGGTGCTGTGTGTCTTTTCACGGCGCCTCCTGGCGCTCCAATGACGGCGTCAAGGTGCGCCGCCGCATGTGCTGCTGGGAGAGCGAGTCCTCCGCTCGGCGGCCGCTGAGGTGGTGAAAGCGGCGGCGGGAGGACTCGCTGTGCAGGACTCGGGTGCTTGCCAGGACTCGGGCGCTTGCCAGGTATGTCAGAGGTTCCTCCTCTCTCTCTGCCCCAAAGGTTTTCCTGTTTGCGGTGACCCCGCTTCCGCCGGGGCTGTGTGTCTTTTCACGGCGCCTCCTGGCGCTCCAATGATGGCGTCAAGGTGCGCCGCCGCATGTGCTGCTGGGAGAGCGAGTCCTCCGCTCGGCGGCCGCTGAGGTGGTGAGAGCGGCGGCGGGAGGACTCGCTGTGCAGGACTCGGGCGCTTGCCAGGACTCGGGCGCTTGCCAGGTATGTCAGAGGTTCCTGCTCTCTCTCTGCCCCAAAGGTTTTCCTGTTTGCGGTGACCCCAAATCACTTAATCTCCCCGTGCCTACCATAAATGAATGTGTCCTTAACTGGTGCTCATGAAAAACGCTGGTATTGATGATTATGTGCTGGTGCTCACCGGAAACCACTGGATCAAATTAAGCACTGCCTGAGTAAGCACTGCAAATGTCACTGTGGAAATTGTACCACTATTCTCATTACTAACAAGTCAAATGTATAAGGAAAACGTTTAAAAGTTAATCAAAGTGAAACTGTACGATCCCATACATTTTGTCTCAAAATACATTTAAATTCACAGTGCACACGTGGGGTAGGAAAACAGACGAAAGTCTGGCATGTTAGTAAATATATTTCAGGCGCTTATTAGGCAATTGATTGGCACCTGCCAGTGTACTAAGTAATTTTACAGAAGTATATAATAGACTCAGGTATTTACTATGGGGGATCTTTTAAGAGCATGATTTCTATTGTCATTGGATGCTTTGTCTAGGCCTGGGGGATATCATTGAGAAATTTAAGCAGAAGCAAAGTATTTACATAGTGGATCTGATTGTGATCAAGCCAAGTCCAAAAGTATGACGCAAGAGTGTGGCTAACAATGATATAGCAGGTGCAGTGGAAATAGGCCCAGATCTGTGAAAGACCTTCTAAACGCCAGATAGTGTTGCTTTTTACTACCCAACATAGGCTAATGGGAGCCTTTGCTTCCATTAGGTCCCATGGGAAACTTGCGATGCCATTGCTGCAATTGCTACGCTAGTAAAATAGGATGTCCACTGATTAGCCAAATGACCCAGGGGCATATTATCAAGGAGGTTTATCTCTGCTTTTTTGGCTTTAAAAGCCAAGAAAGCGGAGATAAAATTATCTCCCTATTACATAGCTGTCGCTAACACCAGTTAGCGACAGCTAGTAGGAGATAGCGACCATCTTGGGCCCCACTTTGCATGTCAGTGATATTTATCACTAATGACATGCAAAGTGGGCGTGCCAAGATGTTAGCGACTGGAAACAGTCGCTAACATCGCTATCTCCTATTACCAACTTATGGAGATATTCGCGCTAAGCGCAAATATCTCCAAAAGCTAACACCTGCCCTGAGCAGTTCTCAGCCATGTTATTCAAAGGGAGGTGGATAACATGGCTAAGAGCATTAGCTCGGTAATGCATGAATAGCGCTGAGTTTTCAGCGATATTCATGCATTGCGGCCAATTTTTATCGCATTTGCGATGAACCTTGGTAATACCAAGGTTTATCTGCGATAAAAATCGCCGCAGCCCAGCGGTAAATTTTTGTCTCTAACCAAGCAATAGCGATAATTAGCGATAATTATCGCTATTGCTTGGTAAAATGCCCCCAGGGTTTTACTGAAACAAAAAGTCTACGTTCTCCTATCAGGGTTTGAAAGAATGACATCGTTTTTGAAACATGGACTCTGAGGGCTCTAACTCCATGCCTCTGTTATTATAATCTTCATTGAATGATCTTGGGGCCTTGAGATGACCTTCAGATTTTGAATTAGGTGTAATTGCACTAGCTGTTCTAGTTACCCTGGGCATTTCTGCTATCTGTTTTGTGTGAGGTTCTCAAGTTTCAGGGGAGGGACTTGCAAGCCACTGTCTAGGGCTGTGCAAAGATGATAAGGGTAACAAATCACAACTTCACATACTTGACTTTACAGGCTGATAGCTTCGCTAAGTTTGAAGCTGGCAATTTCTTTTCTTTAACAAATCTGCAAAAAAGGGGTTAACTGTGTTCAGACAAGCCTCAACTATCACCTTCCATAATTCCTGAAGGCTAAGGGCAGAACATTCAGCTGATAAAAATACTGGACGAAGTAAGGTCACCCCCCGAGCACACTCCCCGTGAGTGAGCCCATCCTCAGGTGCCGCCTCTGCCCTGAGCTGTGCCCTCTGCCAGATCCGCTTCCACGGATCTCCTGTGCCCCCTGCCACCTGCTTGCCTCGCCGCCTTTGTGTTTTTTCATTCCCCGCCGTTTTTTCCCTAGCCCCCGGTGCTCCCCCCTCCTCGCCCAGCCCCGGCCGCGTTTCCCGCCACCTCCTCGCCGCTTCCACGCTGCGGCCCCGCCCCCTTCCCTCGCTCCCCATCCCCATTCGCCACCCCGCTCCCCCTCCCAGCGGCCCCTCCCTCACTCCGCCCCCCCCACTCTCCTCATATGGCAGAGTGGCCAACGTGCAGCGTGCACGCGCAGCGGGCGCGCTCTAAGCGCGCCGAAGGTGCGCCAAAGGTAAGCCCGTGTGCGCCCGTCCGTGCCTGGACCGCGCCCAGCGCTCGAACCTCTGGCCCCCGAGGACCCCAGCCCACCCGCCGGACGTACACCGCCGCCACCCTCAACGCGCTCAACACCGGCCGAGTCCCGGGATGCTACCGAGCCACCCCAAGACGCACCCACGGACCCTTCAGCTGCCACGCCTGCAAGTTCACCTGCATCCGGACCTGCCTCGCACCAGCACCCGCCAAGCCGACCACCAGCAGCAACCACCTCAAGTGCATCCTGCTCAACACCCGCTCCGTCCACAGACACGCCATCGAACTCTGGAACCTCCTCGACACCACAGCTCCTGACGTTGCCTTCCTCAAGGAAACCTGGATGAACGACTCCTCAGCGCCCGACATCGCCATCGCCATCCCAGAGGGATACAAGATCACCCGGAAAGATCGCGACATCCAGACTGGAGGAGGCATCGCCATCATCCACAGGGACACCATCCACATCACGACCAACACCGACGACACCCTGACTACCGCCGAACACCTACACTTCCAGATCCGCACCGACCCGAAGACCACCCTCAGAGGCACCCTGATCTACTGACCCCCGGGACCACGCCCACAATTCAGCGAGGACATGTCCGACTTCGTCAGCCCGCATGCCCTCCCCTCCGCTGACTACATCCTCCTGGGGG
Organism: Lissotriton vulgaris; assembly: GCF_964263255.1. Taxonomy (NCBI): domain Eukaryota; kingdom Metazoa; phylum Chordata; class Amphibia; order Caudata; family Salamandridae; genus Lissotriton; species Lissotriton vulgaris. The sequence continues at coordinate 785,186,727 of NC_141696.1, forward strand.
ACATCAACTTCCACCTGGAGAACAACAACGACCGCAACACCATCACCCTGCTCTACAACCTCGCCAACCTCGGACTCAAGCAGCAGGTGTCCACCCCCACCCACCTCGCAGGACACACACTCGACGCCGTCTTCTCATCCAGCAAAGACATCGCCTTCAGCCATGCCACTGGACTCCACTGGACGGACCACAGCTGCGTCCACTTCACCTTCAGAAGAACAACGATTCACCAGCAACAGGTTGCTCGAAGAAGCTGGAACAAGATCACAGCCGACCAGCTCGCCGCTTCCCTGAGCCAGCACCCTCCCGCCAGCTCAGCGAACCCCAGCCAGTCCGCCGACAACCTCACGAAGTGGATCAGCAACTGCGCAGACGAACTCGCCCCACTGAGGACCCCGCCCAGCAGACCCGGCAGCAAGAAGGCCCCATGGTTCACCGACGAACTCAAGAGCTCCAAGAAGAACTGCCGAGCCCTCGAGAAAGCCTGGAGAAGGGAACCAACACCGGACAACATGACCACCCTCAAGCTTGCCACCCGGAAGCACCACCAACTGATCCGCGCCACCAAGAAAACTGCATTCAAGGCCCGGCTGGACAACAACGCACACAACTGCAAGGAACTCTTCAACATCGTGAAAGAGCTCTCCAACCCCAACGCCGGAAACAACGACATCACCCCATCGCAAAACCTCTGCAACTCTCTCGCCTCCTACTTCCACAACAAGATCGCGGACATACACAACAACTTCAGCACTCAACCGACGCACGCCACAACCGAACCACCGCCCCCCACCACCACCCTCCACGCCTGGACTCCGATCAGCACCGAAGACACCGTCCGCATGATGAACTCCATCCACTCCGGATCTCCGACCGACCCCTGCCCTCACCACGTCTTCAACAAGGCCGACGCTGTCATCGCACCCCACCTGCGGGACATCATCAACACCTCCTTCGACACCGCCACCTTCCCGGAGAGCTGGAAGCACGCCGAACTCAGCGCTCTACTAAAGAAACCAACAGCCGACCCCACCGAACTCAAGAATTACCGCCCCATCTCGCTCTTCCCGTTTCCAGCCAAAGTCATCAAGAAGACCGTCAACAAACAGCTGGCCACCTTCCTCGAGACAAATCGATCCCTCGACCCCTCACAGTCTGGCTTCCGAGCCAACCACAGCACCGAGACCGCCCTCATTGCTGCCACCGATGACATCCGAGCCCTGATGGACAACGGAGAAACAGCGGCCCTCATCCTCCTAGACCTCTCCGCGGCATTCAACACTGTCTGCCACCGCACCCTAGTGCAGCGCCTCAGCAACGTTGGAATACAGGAGAAGGCACTGGAATGGATCATCTCCTTCCTCGACGGAGAACACAGAGAGTCCGTCTACCACCGTACAAGTCAGAGGCCACCGAAGTCATCTGCGGCGTCCCTCAAGGATCCTCGCTGAGCCCCACCCTCTTCAACGTCTACATGAGCCCCCTCACGGCCATCGCACACCAACACAACCTCAACATCATCTCCTACGCTGACCACACCCAGCTGATCCTCTCCCTGACCAACTACCCCGCCACCGCCAGAGCCACCGCCAGAGCCAACCTTCACGAAGGGATGAAAGACGTAGCCGAGTGGATGAAACTGAACTCAGACAAGACGTAAGTCCTCATCCTGGGCTCCTCGCCCTCCGCCTGGGACGACTCCTGGTGGCCCCCCGCCCTGGGCACTGCACCTAAACCGACAGACCACGCACGCAACCTGGGCTTCATCCTGGACTCCTCCCTCTCCATGACCAGACAAGTCAACGCTGTCTCCTTGTCGTGCTTCAAAATCCTGCGCATGCTACGGAAGATCTTCCGGTGGATCCCCACCGAGACCAGGAAGACGGTCACCCAGGCCCTCGTCACCAGCCGACTGGACTACGGCAACGCCCTCTACGCCGGAACCTCCGCCAAGCTCCAGAAGAGACTCCAGCGGATCCAGAACACCTCAGCCAGACTCATCCTCGACATCCCATGACACAGCCACATCTCCGGACATCTGAAAGACCTGCATTGGCTCCCCGTCAACAAAAGAATCACCTTCCGTCTCCTCACCCACGCACACAAAGCCCTACACGATCAAGGCCCGAGCTACCTCAACAACGCATCAACTTCTACGCTCCCAAACGCCATCTCCGATCAGCCAGTCACGCCCTCGCCGCCGTCCCACGCATCCGAAGAACGACAACAGGAGGAAGGTCCTTCTCCTACCTGGCCGCCAAGACCTGGAACTCCCTCCCTCCCGACCTGCGCCTGACCCAAGACCGCCTCTCCTTCAGTAAGAAGCTCAAGACCTGGCTGTTCGAGCAGTAGCAGCACCCCCCCCCCCCCCCCAAGCGCCGGTAAGTAGTGCGCTCTATAAATGTCTTTGATTGATTGATTGATTCAACAAAAGCAAAGTCCGACATCCTCGCCTATCTTAGCAAAGGACAGAAAAGTCTGAAATTGGCAAAGTCGCCAATTAAATTTAAAATATGATTTTATAGTTTGAGGCAGAGTCAAGCTCCCTAACTTATGGATTCTTGGCTCTCCGTAGTCTGGCCACTAGTCGTTTTGGGAGGTTAGTTTACATTCCTTTACAATATTCCTGACATGAGATCACCAGAGATATATTTAGTTTAATTCAGAAATGTTTTCGTGTTAGTGTGTTTGAGCACCCCCTTTGTTTGCAGCGTAAAGGGTTAAAAAGCGATACATCTTTTTATTCACCTTCTGTGAGGGGATTCAACACTTTATTGCTGCATAACTACATTTGATGGTGCATTCTATGTGTCTACCATCAACAGAAGCCCCATTTTTCTGCCACGCACGTGCAATTTACAATATGCAAAACATATGCATACATAGATTGGAAATAATTGCGAACCAGATACATATTCCTAAATTATAGCTGTGTTTTGAAGCAAACTCTGCATGTTATTTTTTTCCGAGAGTACTTGAATCAGACGTGGAGTTCAGTTGAGAGAAAATGCTCTTTATAGGCTTTTTGAAATACACTGAGCCGAGATGTAGCAGTTGATTGAAGTGGGCAAAGTGGATTTGCCGAGGCCCATAATGGTCTGATACATGGGTCCTGATTCACAAAGGTAAACCTACACGTTTGAGTAAGTTTACTCTTTTTTGGTATCCACAAAACTGTGATTTGATAGTAACACTATGACTGTCGAGATTTCGCATTCGGGGTGGGGAACTCCGCACATAAAAAGATAGGCCTGTCCTAGCTTTTTTCATGTGTAGAGATCTCTCCCCCACTGTGTAGTTTCCACAGTCATAAAGTTACAATTAAATAAATCACAGTTTTGTGAAGGCCAAAAAAGAGAACATTTACAGAAACATGTAAGTTTATCTTTGTGAATCAGTTCCTCGTCCTTGTGATGGGGCAAGAAAAGAGAGTCACTATCAGAGAGATACACCTGCTACCCTCTCAGTGATCTGATGCAGACCAATCTACGAGTGGCCTGCTCTATCGTGTTTTTGAATGAAATCTGAGGAAGAATACTTACAAGAGTTGTACAATATGCTTTATCATTTGCACCATGTATAATTTTGCTTCGCAAGTGGGCTTGCAGCAAGGCCCCTCTTTTAAACTTGTGTAATCTCAGTCACCTACCTCACTGAAGCCTTGACCCATGCTCTGCCTCTCCCCTGGTCCTATTCCCTATGGCCATGCCGCCTTTGGATAGTAGCTCCTCCTCTTTTCTGTACCTGACACTTCTTAACCTCTCCTCTATCGGTGTCCAGCCTGGAAAATGAGGCAATGGGCAGTGGGCCAGAACCTCTTCCTTGTTTGCCCCATTTGTTTTCTCCAAAAACTCTAATCCTTGCCTGTTCATGTCATCTTCTGTAATCTACCTATATTCTGCCCACAGATTTACTCACTGACCCCTGCTTACCATCCACTTATGTGGTTGTTTCTTCTCTTCTTCTGGGTAGATCACCTGCACCTGTTACTGTGGTGACTTTGGAAACTTCCCCATATCTAGGTGGACATTACTGAAGTGTCTGTAGTTTCCTGGGGTGTAACAGCTTTGCGCATGCGTCGGTCATACCCATGTCCTTTCTGCTTCAATCTGGGTAGGTTTCACAAACTCTTTTTAGACTTTTATAAAGAGATGTTCTTGATTCCTCAGACTGAATTATCATTGCAAGCAGGTGGACTCATCGACCATCACACTGTGGTTTTTGCTGATTTCATTGGGTAAAACCATCATCTAAAGAATAAAAGGATACCACACCCGCCATACGATGATTCCTCACTGAATAGAAAGAATATATACTGCATTTACAACTCTGTATTGTTCTCCTATATAGTTCTGAAAACAGTGTCATGCATACCAGCAGCCTCAAGTTTGCCTCCACACCAGGAGATCACTTTCAGACCTCAAACACCCCAATAACTCTTCCTACTGAAGCTATCTCCTTCTCCAAACAAATGAAAGGTGACAACTGAAACAGTTCTGGGCAGTTTTAATGTTATTATTTCACACTGTGACAATGACAATGACAATAGTTTATTTGAATGAATAATAAAAATCAATACTAAAGATAGCAATTAGTATAAATAAAAGCAATCATTATAAAGAAAAAAAAGTCTTTAAAATTTAGTAAAACAATGATCATTTTGAAAGCATATGCTACATGAAAGCTTCCCCCAGGTAATAAGTCACTTTATGCCATGGTTGTCTTGTCCATTAGTGCTGTTCGCGCAGAGTAAATGAATTTAGCAAAGTTGGCCATGTGCTTCACCGTGTCCAACAAGTATAATTGAAAAACTGTATCTTTTACCGTCCGTACACCCAATTGAAGCAGAATGGGCTTTAGATGAATTCGACTGGCTGATAGCAGTGCAGGGCAGCATAAGAGAATGTGCGCTAGAGTTTCGCGTTTATAATGACAGATAGCTGGGCCAACTTTGACAGCGGGAAATAGTTGTCTAAGGGGGGCACATGCATTCTTGCAGCCAGGATCCTTTGTAGGGCTTACCTCCCCAACGACTGTGCAAGATGTGGTTTGTGGCCATTTAAAATATGGGGAGAGCATTGGGACTCATGGAAGCCTCTCACTGTCAATGCTTCAATGTCCAGTTTTCTTGAGCATGTTCTTACTTGCTTTTTCATAATTGATTTGATGGCTGTATATTTTATTACATTAGGGTCCCAATTTTCTATTGCTAAACTCAGATGCTCTTTGGCCAGGGTTAGGCTGGCTAACCATGGGTTACCTGATTTTGTAAATATTTAGTTTATTACTTGCTTCATCGAGTTCTCCGGAGCTGTGGTTGTTAAGTAATAATATTTTGCCATGTTTGCCAGTTCTTCCAAGGATTGCCGGCTGAGATTGAATTCTAAGCAAATTAAAGTGTTCCTTCTGCAGGATGGAAGACAAAATAGCTTTTCATAAGCTGCGCAGTTGATCTTTTCGAGATCTTGACCTAATTTGCCAGGGAAGGCATGTATAGCGTAATTGAGGGAGGGTAATAGTTTTGCTTTCAGAACCCGTTGAATGGCCACGGCGGTTGGGCTTTCCAAGGTCGCATTAAGTTTGCAGATGGCGTAAGTTACCATTTTGGCTTTCTGCAGGAGCTTAGTTCGATGGACCAGTGGAAGACCAGTTTGGCTGAGCCATACTCCAAGATAGTTGTATGCTTGTGTGCTAGATAACGTAAGTGGTCCCAGTCTCAATTTTATTAGCTTCTTTTTTGGGTACCGGCCAAAAATCAGTATTTTAGATTTTGCTGGGTTTGCGACCAGTTTGTTTTTGGCGTTTAAATTATTTCACATTAGTGCCATTGTGTATTACACAAATACCCGAAACATGAGTAAGTAGACTTCAGGTTTAACAGAACCAGGCAAAGCAGGCGAGGGTCATTTGTCTACAAGTATAACATCTATTTAGCATTTTTTACGCAATGACCTTGCATGTATTGAATATGTGGGCATTTGATTGACTTCAGAGTTATTATTTTCCCTAATTGGTGGTTCAGTTCTTAAAACGACAAGCTGATATAATTTCATGCAGACAGCATATTTGGCTATTGTTATTTCACAAATTTAAGTGAATTAAAAACCCATACTACATGTGAAGGATGCATTACCAGTGATTTATTGTCCACCTTGTATAGAAATTATGTCATTGTTATTACATGTGGATTTCATCCAATTGTTAGCCCTCAAAAAGGAGTGCCTCAATTAAATGTCCTTCTTACCACCTCAATAGTCTCCAAGCCTGACAATGAGTATAAATCAGCAAACTTATTCATTGCACTTTGTGTAATGACTATTACCTCGTTACGTCATACCTGATTAGAGAACTGCACAGAATTAACCGTAATCCTCTCTGTTTCCTAATGCTGTAAACTTTGTTTGTACTACAGAAGTTGTATATGAAGGATAAGGGTAACTAGAGTTAAAATAGGCAAGAGAAAACAACTTTGGTCCAGCATATCGGGTAAGTAATTCAGGAGCACACCACTTCCTGTCAAGTAGAAAATAAATTTACACCACAATAAACACTTCACAGCATTCGAGGTAACACAAAGTCACTTGCCACAATTAGTCCAGCGTGAAACTTGGATCAGATGGAAGTTGGTGACTGGATTTTACTGGTAAGGCTGCAAGAATAACGGTGTAGAGCTAATTAACAAATTGTTACATAGGGCCCCAAAGGGGAACAGAACATGATGCAAAGATGTAAAGCAGGAACCAGGCGAGCAAACTAGTATGTAGTGCAACAATCCACTAACTACGGATTTTGCCAGGCACAGACTAGAAGCCATTAATGGCTTATACACTGTCAAAACCCCCTTTAGCCTAGAACTGAAATAGCACCAACCCGGAAATCTATGACAGCCCTCCTGAATTAGGAAATCTGCCATTAAGGGAGCATGGGTCATACATGTCAGGTAGGCATTTTGTATTAGTCAGAACTCTATCTATGCACCAGGCAGAGATCATGGTGAGCTAACAATGTACATAACGTTCTTTGTGATCATTGCAGCCATTCCCCCAAAAACTGGCATTCACCTATAGGAAGAGAGTAGAGGGCTCAAACCATTTGTCAACCGTTTGGTAAATTCTGACTCTATACAAGGTAATACAATCGTGTCTATCTTGTATTGTGCATGAATAATGTAACCAAACTATGGTCAGACGGAAATGTTGTTTCCTAAGTATTATTTAAAATAATATTTCCCCATTGGTGTTAATTAAAAAAGCTAAACCCAAGGAGCAATGTATTTCTGAATTATATTTCTGAACCATATTTCTGTTAGACAATATGTCTTCTAACACTGGTGTAACATACACTTGTAACTCGTATCTGCTATCAGATCCACGTTGCTACCTGAGTGCTAAAGAGAAGAGTTGGAAAACTGGTAACTTCTAGAGCCAAAGACCTTCATTCTATATATACTTAAATCACAGGTTCGTAAAATATTTTACCATACTGTTGGCTTTAAGCTCTGCAGGAAGAATACTGTGCCCATTTTCCCCACACAACTGCCCCCAGGTAAGACGTGGAGGACTTGGGGCAGGGAACAACGTTAATTGAAAAATGTATTTTACAGTGCATGATCTGTATTCGAGCATATCTGTTTGTGCCTAAATCCAGATAACATTCCCCACTTGGAATAGGGTCCCAAATGTTTTACTAAGATAGCAAATCACATCTCCATTAAGGCCTAACCTTTCTCTCACAAACATGTCTATTCCATTTACTACCCACTACAGAACCACAAAACTGTCTTCAATAATGATTTTCCTTTCTGAAAAGGTATATTGGTTTTTACCAAGGGAGTCTTCTGTTTGTGTGTGAAATACATAACGAGTACTGTATATAAGGGTCTAACAGAGTCATCTCAAGGTTCAAATCACATTGAGTCGAAAACACATCTATATAGTCCTAAAGTGCACAAAGGCAATTCATGCACTCGACTCCCAGTGGAGGCAAGAGACAGATAACGCGGGGAGACAGTTCTTCCAACGGAAAATATTTCCAACAATTTTCAGGGCAGTATGGGTTGAGAACATTAATATAGATGCGTATTTACTAGATTTCCAAAGAGCCACTGCAATCTGGTGCTAACATCCATCAGACATAATTTAATAAGATGAACACTTTCACAAAGAAACCTCCCCCTTGTGGATCTGTCCATCATAAACCCAGGGACCATTGTGTAGAGAATTGAAATATCTGGGTCACTAGTGAAATTTTAATCTCACTTTCTAATATTGCGGCTCATTTGCATACACATCTCAATGTACTAGTGACAGATTTAAAAGTAGTTCTGCTTCTTTCAGAGCAATGTAGGTGACAAAAGCAATCTATACCGGGTCAGTTGCATACCAGAATGTTGTTTTTTAAATATTTATTGTTTTGTGGACAATCCGACAGCTGCAATTTGCTACTGGCCACTCCATTTTTGATCATGCAGACACCTTTTCTTTTTAAATATACAACTCCATAATGGGAATGGGAATTTATAAAACAAAAAAATACTGCTGCAACCTCTTGATGGATATGCGCTCAAGATTTGGAGCAAATGCTACACATAGGTTATCACCCTTGGGCTGTTCTTTGGGTTTTTTTTTGTTGCTGATGTTTAGTATCAGCAGTACGTTTTTCTTTTTTTTTTGCTGATACGTAAAAGCACCAACAACAAGAATTGACAAAGGCAAAAGGCAGGCTAAAGCCTTAGAAAGTTGAGTCCTATTGGCTGTACCAATGCATGTTAATAAAGGAGGGACTCGTACTGATTTAAGAATTTGGGCACGCAAGTAGTAGAGAAAGTAGAGATAACACTAGTGGTGATGCCAAAACCACGATGGGCACTCAAGTCTTTAAACACAAAGAAAGGACCAAGATATACAGGTGTGCAAGTCATTTTCACGGATCTCAGACATTCACCCAATGTCTTCTCTGAGATAAGTGAAAAACATTATTTTGCAGTATTTTGAATTACTGGTACTTAACCCCTTCCCTGCTGGCCCGATTCCGCCCCCGTGCGGTAAACAAACGAACAGGGGCGGGCCATGACGAACCCCAGCCGTCATCAGCACACGAGCACCGTAGTGCATGACGGCTGGGGTTCGTCACCAGCATGGAAGGGGTTAAATATGAAAATATGTGTAGTTGATTTAGGGGCACTAATATTACATTTCCAGTCTTCGGTTACAGCACTTAAGTGTGGATTTTAAGGATGTTTCTTTTGAAGTACCTGGGCATATTGTGAACCCAATGTGTAATGTTTATTGAGGTGGATCTTGATGTTCTGATTATTTCGAAATCATAAAAACATCCCTAAATGCTTTGCACAAGTTCACCTGTGCTTCAGAATAATGTTTTTGCTGCAACACAAATATCATTCTGATGTGCTTTGAGGTTAAAGCAAATGTATTCTCATCTGTGTGTTATGTAGTTCTTTTTTTATTACAGACTCCTCAATTTGTTTTTGCACTCTCAAAGGTATTGAAACACATTTACTATTATCCTCTAAACAATGGAGCCACCAGGATAAAAGACTGCCTTTGAGTGGTATCTAGATGTACATAGATATCTGAAAGAGAATCTAAATGTATTTATTCATTTTTCTTACATATTTCTGTAATGCAGCTCTAGTTTAGCAGGTGTCAGAGCTGTTTCACGCAGAACAAAATCATAAATCAGGAGCATTTTGCCATATAACCAGAAAGATAAGAAACTTGAGAACGTAGGACCAGAGGGCTATTTTTATCTAACAGAAAGAGGGCAATGTGTGTGTTGCTTCAGTCATTGGAAAGTTTGCAAAGTGAAAGGAGGGGGAATCTATGACCGAGTAGAGGAAGGCAGTAAAATAAAGAAGAGATAAGGGCAGGCTGTGGGCTAAAGGGTCCCAATGACGGAAGAAAAGAGAATTGGGTTGGAAGAGATAGTAATAGAGGTAAGAAGTGATTACAGGGGCACTTAATGGTTGAACAGGTATGTTTTATGTTTTTTATGTGTACTTCAAATCTTCTCGGCTTCTAAAGTCTTTGGGTAGTAAGTGTTAAAGGGCCCGATTGACAGAATGACCTTAAGACTCAATCCTAAATTTACTACTATTTTGGTATTCACAGAATGCACTTACTACTTTTGTCAAAACGATCGGGGCCAACCATTGTGAGCACTCTATGGGCTCAATGACCCCTTGAGCTAACAGTCTGTCATTTTCTGCTTGTAGAGGGGCCTGCATCAAATGAGGAATTGGCCTTACTTTATGAGCAACCGGCTTGGCTTTACTTTTCAGTTTTATAGAATGCTGGTAGTTCTTAAGTAAACCCAGCTCATACGTAAACACCTTAGGAAAATCCTTACACACCTCCTCACCACCTATTGACTGGTCTACCAGAAGTACCTGGTCGGGACTGTTGGGGTCTAACTTGATGCCTAATTCCCTTTGGTGCTTCCACCCCAAGCGATTAGAACCTTTTTGTGTGAGATACATTTTACCCACAGTGCATCTTCCCTTGAACCCAATTCTCATTGTTGTCATTACCACCAAAGGTATGGGGTCACTATTGTACCCCCCTGGGTGTATGTCTGCAGGTTGTTTATTCTGTAATCCTGTGGGAAACATTTTTGAAAATGTTTCTGCTTCAAATAATGTGTAGGGTGAGCACGAGTCAGCGAAAACTGTAACTTCTTTTTGGTCTAGGGTGATAGTGCATGACGGATACCCCTGCATGACGGAAACCCCCCAGTCACGTCATCACCCTGAACTTTAAACACTAATTTAACTTCCTGAGTGGCCTCTTGTTCACTGGAATGGACTGATTTGGATTGGAAATCTCTGCAAAGTCTAGCTAAATGTCCTCTTCTTCCACACTTGTGGCAAGTGACTGACCTTACTGGGCAACTAGCGCTGTTGGCCAGGTGATTGGGGCTCCCACACCGGAAACATTTGAGTCTGGTCACAGGGGGGAATCACCCCTGGACTTTTGTTCTTAGTTTCTTTGCAGGGTTCTTGTTTGTTTATAACATTTACTTCCGTGTTCTTCTCTCCCTCACCCTTCATGGCTACCATGCAATCGGCAGTATGCTCAATCCCCACAGCAATGTCAATTGCTTGTTTAAGATCTGGGTTGGCTACCAGTAGCCTCTCTTGTATTTTGATGTTGTTGGTACACCTAACCAGTTGATCTCTAATAAGAGAATATTGCAGAGTTCCAAATTCACAAGTGTTCGCTAAACCTTTTAGTGCTGCAATGTAAGTTTTCACTTTTTCGCCTTTACCTTGCACTCTGGAGAATAATTTGTGCCTTTCCAAAACAACATTAATTGTCTTTCCAAAATGTTTTTCCAGTCTACCTACAGCTGCTAAATAAACGTTTTCATCATCATCACTATCCTCCTCTGCCTCCGCAGATATATGTCATAGGTTTTACGTCCTTCAATGCCTAAATTATGTAGTAAAGTATGCAGCTTTCTAAGAGAACTTCTTGCCCCCAATGGCTATCAGATAGGACTCTAAAAGACTAAACCACTGTTTCCACGGTAACTGTGGTTCACCCACTTCATTAAGAAACAGTGGCGGCTGCGACATATTAGCACTCGCCATCCTGAAGGAAACAAAAGCACCCCTATTAACAAAGCACTCTTCAACCTGTGCCATAATTGGGTTACCCTTAACTAATCAGGGCCACCTTCCTAAAACCTAACCTTATATAACCTAACCTTAAAGGAATCTCAGGGTACAAAAGACACGCCGATAAACTACCATCTCTGCCCCCTTTCCGAATAAGTAGCGGATTGTGGCTGCGGGCGTGGATTTTGACGGCCTCTCTTTTGCCCACAGGTTCCTTCGATGTGAAGTAACCCCCGCCACTTTGCCCATGAAGTGAGACAGATACTGGTTTCACGTAAATATATTAACAAAATTCCTTTGGTGTGCTAGCGCATTTGGGTCCACATTGTTGGGTGTTTTGGTTATCTCAAAGTACCCGGCTGGGTACTGATACGCCGGTCTTTATTAAAATAATCTTGCACATGGTTTTTGACAAAAGTCGTGTTTTTGAAAAAAGTAGCTGTGACTTATAAAATGATAAGACGCTACGTTGTCCAAGTACTTCTGGGCCTTATGGAGGGTCGATCACAATAGCATAATGAGCTTAACTTATCTCCCCATATAGTTGATCATCACTAATTCTGCATCAATTTTGATTACAATATGTTTACTTACCCGTGCATGGAATTGATAGTTGCACACCCATGAGGGTTAGTAAAGTGGAGTGTACGTTGATATAGTGGTTTGAGAAAAAAGAAAAAAAAAATTACACATAATACTGGCGATAATATGTCTGTTTGTATGTGTTTCTTTTTCTCCCTTTCTCCACAGATTGCGAAACCTGGAAATGCCAGGCTGAACCGGTATTAAGGACCGTGAGTTTAGTTAAGTTTCAAGAAACACTGAGGTTAGTGTACGCCTTAGAGTGCGCACACCGCCCAGTGTTTGAATTGTGTTTGGTCCTGAAGAAAGCTCGGCCAAATTGGCCTTAATGAGCAGAAACATGTCGACCATTTGACCCAATGAATAGGACAATTTGACTCAAACTTATAGTCAATACTGTCCTTTCATAAACTTTTAATCTGGCGCTCATATTGATCTTTATTAAAGTCTGGTTTGGATCAATGTCCGCACCTTTTAAATTTTTATCACAATCACAATTTTTCACTGTTTTTATTTCTACCCAGCTCCACTGTAATTGCAGGTGCCGTAGTACACAGGTAGGTCTTTTACCTGCCTGGTGAAAAAATACCCAATGATGAAGCATGTCACCCAATAGTCGGGTGAGTGAGGGTAATACAAAAAATGTTTGTTTATTTTTTCGCGTTTCACCCCACTTAAGACACTTTTTTGAATTTGCAGCCACTCCTTTGTTGTTGGTAATTTCCCTGTGAGGTGCCCACTCCTGGGCACCCCCAAGGTGGAGGCCAGGCATCCTTAGCGTTGTGGGGGCCGTTGTGGAGATTAAGCAAGCTATTGCCCAGAGTTGCAGAGTGGGACTCGATGATTGGAATAGGCACCGAGGTGAGAATTATCAGGTGAAATTTTGAGCCCAAGACCCACCGAGGTAGGGAATTGAACCCTGGTCCCGCGCTAGACCTCTGCATCAGGGTCTGCTGCTCTAACCATTGAGCCACACTTCTCCTCTGCTGCTCTAACCATTGAGCCACACTTCTGTGCAAGACTTCTTTATTGCTTGTTATCACCATCACGGGTTCCAGTTAGCTGAAGACTGCCTTGGAATGTTCGTGCATTCCAGAGAGGCAGTACCAAGGGAGGGCAGGCAGGAGGGGGGGCGGGAGATACCAAGATTACAACAAATATACTCCTTATCCTTAATATTCTCTTCAGGAAATGAGTTTATTTACAAGGAAATTGGTTCACTTGAGGTTCACAAACACAGTCTATGTCATAATGCCATGTTGACAAGCTGCCCTTCCAATTTTATCCGGTAGGAAAAAAGACAGCACATTCTCATTATCTTGCCATAGAGGCCATACAGATTTTAGTCCAACCTCCTTTGCCCTCTTGCAATATTTATGATTACATAATTTAACAATGTAAACTGATGTATTGTTAATTTAGTAATGGGATTCCTTCTATTTGCCTTCCTAATAATGCCAAATCGTGTTCTCTTCCACCATTTGTCCAAAAAGGAATACATCTTTAAATTATAGGCACACTGAATTCATCTTTGCATTGTTTTCTAATTGATAGTTTACATGATAATTTTTTTTAATCGTATTCGCATGTGTAGGGGGTGTCAAGGATCTCTCGACCACCCGAGTTTAGGTTAAAGAAAAAATCCCTGTAAGTAGCACAAACTTCTGTTTGAAAAGCAGTACAGGACTTTTAAAAGGCAAATGTTAGGTATTGTTTCCTTTGGTGCATTATCTCACCTAGCACAGCCTCGGCTTCAACTCTAAGAAGGTATCTCTTAAATTGTTCATACCCATTTATCAATTTTCAGTGTGCAAAGAAAGAACTTGCTCTCTGTGGAACTCACGGGATTTGATTAACTAATTAACACATTGTGATTCTCGTTGCCTTTGACTGATTATGCCCTCAAAAGCCAGCCCCAGCGTTTGACTTGTGTTATATGGCCATTAATCAGTTTCGACAGAACAATTTCCCATCCGATGTGCAAAGCTTTGCATAGGTTCATAGCATTTTAACAATACACGAATTAACTTGAACATTTGCTTCTTCGTAAATAAATTCCCTGTAAATCTTATTTCTGATCAAAAACGATGTTACCTTTTCCATTACATCATGGCCCAGGGCATTTTTAACTAGACCTCAGTGCCGACTTTCATAAAAATTGACTTTACTCAAATTAGTTTCATACATTCTCTGCCTCACAATGTATTTATCGGATCACTGACTCGGGGCTTACATTTTCAAAATGTTCTCACCATAATAATGTATACATATCCGATATGAAAATCCATATTGAAGACATCTTAATGCAATTCTTCGAATTGTGATGCAAGGTCAGATGGTCCTATTTGATCGCAGCTTTTGGCCATGTCCCAGTTCCTGCTGGTGTTGACTACTGGATTTTTGCACTAACATCTTAGGTAGAATCTACACGATTATTAATGTTCTCAAAAATATGCATAGGACTTTTTTCTCCCTCTGGTTAACTGATTACTGGGAATTCCAGCCTTTCTGTTGGGTACTCATGGGTTTATTTCTCAACAGATGCTGATGTATAGCCTTTGATACTGCAGAGACAAACACAGTTTTGCACCACCATTTCAGGTGGAAGGATCGTTTTAGAGTCATGCCTAACAGACTTCTTTTAGTAGTCTGAAGGTAAAGCCTATTGTAGACCCTGACATAAACGTACATTAGAGTTGAAGCCCACCCAGTGCTTATCACTGGTAGGTTTTATTGCCACTCTCATCTGCTTGCTTCTTATTCAATGGCTCACAACCTCTACCTGTGTTTGTCCTTACCCTCAGTGCATAGCCACTCTACCATCCCTTTGTTTGGATAGCTTGTATTTTTCCACTGCTCAAATACAGCAAACAGTTTTGTTTTCATTCTGCACTTTTCTAAGAGTGTACATGTTTTCTAGGTATTTTCCTCATCTGCTCCTTTCCCCATCGAAACACCACTTTCCAATGTGTTCTGTGTTGCTTCCTAATCCATTCCCCCACACTCTCCTTTGCTTTTCCCACCCCACCCTGCCCTTTTTAGGTCCAGCATTCAAGACATCTTGTATATACTTTAGTATATACTTTTGATATACTTATATGTGTATGTACTTTGTGGGCTCTGGAAATCAGCGACAGGAATAGTCTGCTTCCGCTTAGGGACTTTTTTTCTGGCAACTGTCTCTATTTAACTTTCTTGATGGAAAATGACCAGCAGAGTTCAGTAAAATACCAGAATCACTTTAGCATTCTCTAGATTTCAGTCCATAGACATTGCCTTCCACAAGCACCCCTAAAAAATAATAATTTTTTCAAATCTTGTATTTTCAGTGATATGACCACCGAAAGCCCTGATTTTTTATTAAAAACAGAGCTTTGGACAATAACATATTCCGCTGAAAGGCAATATTTCTCGCCATGTGTTCCTATTCCTGGCATGTTAAGTAGTTTGGTGCTTACTTTCCCTCAATGTTAAAAAAACAGTAGATGTTTCAGCACCAAGGCTAATGTGCTGCATAGCTAAATACATATAACGTCCCACGGGCGAGACCAATTGCATGGCAAATGCTTGTTATAATTTGTTTTGGCTTCCCACAGGCACAGCCGCAAGCACCTCCAATGCTCCCTGATTCCCTGTCGACTCCCCATATCTACCCTCCACCAGCTTTCCCCACTCACTCCTCCATTGGTGCCCTCACCCATCACAGTCCAATTTTTCATTCTGGAGGGCCTGGCACCTGTCATTTGCTGCTGGGCCACTCTGCAGTGTAAAATGCGTTTTTGCACAACCTATTCTTCTTATGTTTCTTTACTAATCCATGCAGCATCTACTATCTAGATCGATAAATAATTGCAAAAATGGCGTATGTATAGTGATGTAGGTATGTGCATATGTCAACACGCATGCCTCTGCCTAGGGAATGATGTGGCCTCCATTAGTAGGTGCAGCACTGTGCCTGCTTGGTTTTCCTTTTTGTTGATAATTCTAAAGAACATCAGCAAATGGCATTTTGCTTTTTGTTGCTGCTATAGAACATTGGATAAATGCATTGACAAAGCCAATATGTATAAAAGACAAGAAATACTGGCTTTGCCATTGCATGTACTCAATGTTACATAGTGAAAAATTGAACATGTTACATAGTGAACATTTGACATTGACTAATTGTACCACAGAAGGTCCAAAGATGCTCCCTTTATAGGTTTTGCCTACAGCCTTAGCATCTGTTGATAAACAGACCTTTTGTATTCAATAAAGGCTTAGTGCGGGCTTTGGATCTACCTCTTTAGTATGGTTCAGTGCCTTTCTTGTCTATCTATTTTCCATGCTCCTGATTTTGTGGCTTTCTTCCCTATTCTTGTGTTTTTCCCACCAAAGAAGCAAATCAGTTTCACAGTTTTTTAATGGATTGTGTTTCCACATTTGTGGTGGTCTGGATTATTTTCCAAAGTTTTT
The DNA here is from genome assembly GCF_964263255.1 of Lissotriton vulgaris. NCBI lineage: Eukaryota > Metazoa > Chordata > Amphibia > Caudata > Salamandridae > Lissotriton > Lissotriton vulgaris. The sequence goes on from NC_141696.1 coordinate 785,203,402, forward strand.
ATCCACATAACAAAGACCAGGATATTTCCTCAGAGTTCGAAGGGTGCAATATTAAAACCTATACATAAAAAAGACGCTAAGGAAGACATTAGCAGGTCCAAAGATGCCCCCTTTATAGGTTTTGCCTACAGCCTTAGCATCTGTTGATAAGCAGACCTTTTGTATTCAATAAAGGCTTAGTGTGGGCTTTGGATCTACCTCTTTAGTATGGTTCAGTGCCTTTCTTGTCTATCTATTTTCCATGCTCCTGATTTTGTGGCTTTCTTCCCTATTCTTGTGTTTTTCCCACCAAAAAAGCAAATCAGTTTTACAGTTTTTTGATGGATTGTGTTTCCACATTTGTGGTGGTCTGGATTATTTTCCAAAGTTTTTATCCAAACAAAGACCAGGATATTTCCTCAGAGTTCGAAGGGTGCAATATTTAAACCTATACATAAAAAAGATGCTAAGGAAGACCTAGGGAATTACCGGTTAATAAGTCTGTTGGATGTAGGTGAAAAGCTGTTCTCCAAAGTAATACAAAGGGCTTAAAAGAACTGGATAGATGGACATAGGCTTATCCCAATGAGCAGGGAGGCTTTAAAGCCGGACACTCCACAATAAATCATTGCTTCTGTTTATGGACTTTGGGGGAGAAGGCAACAGAAACAACAGGGAATCTATTCTGTTGCTTTGTTTATTTTAGTTCAGAGTTCGATTTGGTTGATCGTAGAATACTTTAGGCGAATTGAATACGATTGGGCATTCCTTTTCCTTTAATTGAAATTCTGCAGGAATTGTATAATGGGAACTGGGCCCAAGTAGCACTTGACTTAGATGTGGCCCTCTCTGAAAAAATACCCTTGGGAAAAGGATTAAGGCAGGGCTGTGTCCTGGCTTCCACATTGTTCTCCCTATTTTTAGCTGATCTTCTGGGAGAGTTGGCAGTGACACATTTGTTCTACCCGAAAATGGGAGGATATGCAGATAATGTGGCAATACTAGATGTGACGCAAGTATGCCTTTACAAGAAATTTTAAAAGTTTAATCATTATTGCGAGGCTAACAAATTGACGATAAACATGAGAAAAATAAAGATAATTATGTTTGGGAAAAAAATAAATCGTATATTTGGCAGCTAGGCAATAGTAGAGTTGAGGTTGTGTCCTTCTATAAGTATCTGGGCATGACTTTTACCAGCCAGTTGAGTTGGACCTTACATAAAGAATCAGTGGAGTCGGAGGGCATTAGCTACGACAGGGGGACTTGTCCGCTTTGAAAAGACTTATGGCAGCCCCTCCGGGTCTCCCCTCTTAACCGCTTATAACGCAATGGTCTCTATGCAATGTCTCTTTGGGGCTGAGCTGTTAGCCATTAGTACAGAGGGAAGCTGGGACATGTGTGAAAATAAATGTCTGAAAAAATTGTTGGGCCTCCCTGAAGGTGCAATGTCCTAGGCAATAGATTAGAAGCAACATTGCAAGTCTGGAACTTCTTAGCCTATAAATCAACTCTGCATTTTTGGGATAACTTATTAGTCCTAAATACCCAGAAGATATCAGCCTGCTGTGCCACTGAAACAGAAAGAAGTGAAGTACAGTGGGCAAGGAAGGTAAAGAATAGATTGGAAGACATTGCAGGAACCTTAAAACTAGACTTAAAAGAACTGAAGCCACAATCTCCAAAGCAGAATTGAAATGTGCCTATAAAAAAGAATCTATATTGGCGGACCTGAAATATGTAAGGAACAAACCCTCCGCACAAAACATGTTAGATTAATAGGAAAACGTGAATGTATTCCCATATTTATCAGCATTACCGGATGTCCAGTTGCGATTATTCCCATTAAAGTTCCGTGCAGGATTAAATATGCCTTATGTAAGAGCTGAAAAATTCAAAGCCATCTTAGAACAAGAGAATAACTGCACATGTGGGCTGCCGTATCATAACCTTAACGTTCATTTTTTAATTGATTGTTGTCATTTTTATGGGCCACGCTGCTCGATTTAAAACCTATTTTTACAAAAAAATTTGATGTGACTTGTGCACTGGCTAAGTTTCTAAAAAATTGTTTGGATTAGTGTCTTATAGTTTAAATAATAGGGGTTCAAAGCTTTTAGTGTATTATGATCAATTGGTATTTATATAGTGTAAATATATAACAATTGTATTGTTTTTATGGACTATGGGCCAGATGTAGGTGGCCAAATACCGGTCGGTAACGGCCGATTTCGGCCTTTACCGACCAGTATTTGGTTCTTGAGATGTAGGGGGCCCTAATTTTAACGATTCTGTAAATTTAGCAATTCGGTTAATTTACCGATTCAGTAAAATACTGAATCTGTAAATTTACCGAATCGGTAAATCTGGATGTAGGTGGCACTGAAAACAGTACCACAGGCCCTTTAGAATTTGTTATTTACCATCAAATAATATTTGATGGTAAATAACGAATTCCTGTGTACATGCACATCTGTGCATGTACACCTGTGCCATGTGGCACACATATATGCCCTAAGGGCATGTATATGTGTCACATGCCACACAAGCCTGAATCAGGGGTACAACAGGGTGTCAAAGTGACACCCTGTCCCCCTTGTCAATTCGGTTATTTTACCGAATCGGTATTTACCGATTTGGTAATTGCCATTGGTTTCTATGGGCCTCAAGGCCCATAGGAATCAATGGCAATTACTGAATCAATAAATACCAAGTCGGTAATTACCGAATATTACTGATTCGTTAAATTATTCAGTAAAAATACCTACATAGCATTTACCGATTTGTAAATACCGAATTGGTACAATTCGGTATTTACGAATCGGTAAATGCCATTTACCTACATCTGGCTCTGTATGTTTTAAAGACGGTGTCTAAACATTAAAAATTAATTCATTCATCAGTGTTTCCACCACAACTGACATATGTATCTCTTACACTTTTTAGTTTTCTACCCCGCTTTCTCCCTAACTTTATCTACAATTTTCCCTAAATTGCCCACTGACTACTTACTACATATTGCAACCTCCTAACTCCTCTAACCCAGCAGTCAGTATTGGTGGCACTCTTCCTATCCCTTCTACATTTACTACTAAGGGGTCGATTACGATGCCGCTCGGAAGGCTCCGAATCAGATTCGGGTTTGCTGAATTTGATTCGAAACCCTTGTTTCTTACCGAATCGTATACAGTTCTCAACGACCGAATATGATGCCCGTAAACTGTTACGGCTGCCCAAATCAGTTCAGAAAGGCTCAGTTTCTGAACGAGCGATTACGATGATCGATTTGGACAGCCGTTCCAATTCGGTTTGCCTGAACTGAAACGGCTGTTGGAATCTGTATTTGGGGGCACATAGCGGGCCCCCCTTCACCTGGGGCCTTTCAAACCGGGCCAGTGGGGGTACCCATGGACTCCCCTTTTCAACCATGCACAGTGTGGCAGGCAGCATGGGGTGCGCAATTTTCCCCAGCCACCCCTTTCTTCAATGGGAACCTATGTTCTCGTTTGGAACACAGGCTCCCATTGAGGCCAATGGGAGTCCAAACGAATTGTATCCAGCAGCACCCTGATGCATCAAAATCACTCTGTCGGACTCTCCCGACTTGAGTCGTTTGGAGAGCTTTCCGGAACCGATTCGGCCAAAATACTTTCCGGACAAGATCGTTATCGGCCCCTAAGGGGAAGATGCTGATCTCCACTCATAGGATTACAGATTACATTTCATAGTACAATACAATTCAATTCAAGTAAGCTTTATTCGGCTTTTGAGTTTAAAACCATAGAAGCAGCAGAAAGAAATACATACATGCAAAAATACCTCAACAAATCATTTCATAATTAAAAGAAAACAGACTATTTAAAACAAACTAAAACAGTTTAGCAAATCAACTATTCAAAATAATAACCCAAGATACACAGAGTCCCCCTTTTTCAGCAGGTGTTACAGTGATTTGGTGCTCGGGGGCCAGGGTAAAAGTCATGCAGGTCCCAAATACAGATGGAGCCATCTCTAACTTTGGGCTGGGTAGATCGTAAATAGGGGGCAATGTTCCTGTGTTTAAATTTAATTAAAATCAGGTCCCCCGGAATATCTTTGGGCAGAGGACCAAGCCACCCCACCCTCCTGACGCTCAGTATCCCGCCATCTAACGCAGATGGTAACGGTCTATTGTTTTTGAGCCAAAAGATGGCTTTATTCAGTAGGTCCTGGTGTAGTTCACATTTGCCCGGTCTGAGTGCAGGGACCCTAGAGAGAACGGTGACGTATGGGGCGACTTCGGGGGGTAGATCAATTCGATGCCTTCTTTCTAGAGAGATCATAGGAACTCTGTGAGGGGGATGTTCGGGATTAAGAGTAGCATTGGGACCACTTAGAATGGGTGGTGTAAAAGGGGAGTCACAAGTTTGAAGTATCCTGGGAGCATTGTTCATAGGCCTTTCATGGGTGTTAGTGAGGGTAGAGCATGTGGGTATAGCAGTGTTTCCAGTTAGTGGATAGGACCTTATTACAGTTTTTTCGATCCTGGTCAGCCTGTCCCCCAAATCATTGATTTTTGCGACCAGTGGTGATAGAGCAGTGTTTAACAGTCGCTCGATTTGGGCCAGTAGGGTCGATTGAAGGGGGGATACAGAGTCATTTGGTCAAGTCTCAGCCTTATCCAACGTTAATAAGGCTGGTTTGGGGGCGGATAAAGAGGGGCTGCAGATATTTATTTGAGAGAGGGTTGTTTTGGGGGATGCCTGGGGAGTGCAGATTGCTTGATCAGTGTCTCTGCCCACTATGGGGGGGGTTGATACATCCGGGACATAGTTTGTGCCACACAGGGCATTCAGCTCTTCCCAGATGGACATAGTAGTTGGGACGCAGGATCCCGAATACAACAGTAAACAGTTCAAAACGGTAGAAATTGGAAGGATAGAACCTGACTGTACCTCCTCCTGTGATGGAGCCAAGTGTGGTGGCCCGTCCCGTCCTCCTTGTACCTCTGAGGGCCACAGAGGGCCCGCCCTTTGCCCGGGCTTAGCCGGCGCCATCCCGCGTGCGTCCCGCGGGGCGGGAGGTGTTCCGCGGTCTTGAGGCGCTTCCAGGCGCAGCGGGAGCGTCACGAGCGCGCCAGGACCCGGGGCTGCTGGGAAATGTAGGAGAGTCCCTGTGTCTCCCTTGCGCTTGCCGTTCCCCTCACGGCTGGAATAGTGAAGTGATTGCCCGGCCGTTCCCCTCACGGCTCCCCACCACTGCAGGTGAGTTCAGAAATGCCCCCAGGCCCGCTCGGCGCTCCGTGGTCTTGAGGCGCCTCCAGGCGCAGCGGGAGCGTCACAAGCGCGCCAGGACCCGGGGCTGCTGGGAAATGTAGGAGAGTCCCTGTGTCTCCCTTGCGCTTACCGTTCCCCTCACGGCTGGAATAGTGAAGTGATTGCCCGGCCATTCCCCTCACGGCTCCCCACCACTGCAGGTGAGTTCGGAAATGCCCCTACTACTGCAACTACTTTAAATGCAGTAAAAATGCAGATTGCGAATTAGGGCCCTGAGAATGGAATACTTCACAAATAATATTTGTTTTTTAATTAAAATAATAACTGTATTTTATCTCTTGCACTGAAGTAGTTAAACATTACATCCCATTAATAGGTGTACCTTCCTGAAAAGCAACATTTTAAAGTAATGGCTCTTTTCTAGACTATTTTGGAGGCACCTAGGCATGTCCCATGCACAAATCTGGACATAGATGACAATCAAGATTACACAACCCCTGGAAGATAATCTATAAGAGTTCATTAAATGAAGAAGCCAAACAAATAATGCAACACAAGAGTGGTACAACTCATATTCTAACTCAAATACCACAAAAAATGTTGATAGTGCATAATTTGAAGGAATAAGATTAATTATGCTAACCCTATCCCCAACAAACCCTTGCAAAAGTGTATAAGTTAGTAGGAAGCAAATATACTATTTCGGCTCCAAACTTCCAAACATTCAGCAAGTGAAAGATTTGGACAGGTAATTTTCACTATTGTAACTCTAGTCCAACAAACATTCTATTCTATAGTATTGTAACACCAAACCATCAAACATTGGGGAAGTGAATAATCTGGAGGGCCACAATTTACCATTCTAAAGCATGTCCAACCAACAATGAGTGAAGTGTATTGATAAGGGGACAGCAAATATACTAATCTAACTCAAATCCTAAAAAATTGTGGAGAATCCTATCTAGGCAGGATGAGTTTTACTATTCTATTTCAAACACTTTGAGGACAGTACATAAATGGGGAAGGGGAAAAAATACTTATTAAGTATGAAAGAAATGAGAAATACGAGTAACTTTTCCAACAACTTTGCCTAATAATTGGTGTTTTGAAATATCCTATTATAAATTCACTACTTCAAAGATTCTATAGACAAAAATAGGTGGTTGACGAATAATAAAATTAGGGTAACACAAAACATTAATTATATTTCCTTAATTAAATTCCGGGTTGAGATATGCTATACTTTTATTCAAATGCAGAAAACAAATTTGGCATAAACTAATAAAAATCACCCCAAAACACAACAAAGCAATATACAACAATTACGTATACAAATAATATTATAATTGCAAAAAAATAAATCCACTAAAAAGGTACAGAAAAAATAAAGACCATAGTTAAAATCCTGAAAAAATATTTAAAATAAACCAAAAAGAAACAAATACAATTTTTCCCCCAATGAATACAATATAAAGTAATATAAAATCTATTTACCTAAATACATAAACCAGAAATTTTAAAAACACATATTAAAATGTTTATATCTAAAACATAATTTGAAAAAAATAACTAGTTTGTAATAATTTATAAATAAAATTCTACCAGTGAAACTCTCAAAAAATGTCAAAACCCATTTGAAAACTATAAGATCATGGCAAGCATACCAAACATTAACACCAAGAATAAAATATGTATGAGAAATAAATTAATCAGCATTGAAATTATATCATCAACAATAATAAATGCAAAAAAATATATTTACTTCATGGTTATGTTCCATCGTATTTTTGTAGTCACAACATTTTTACCATGTCATTGTGGTAGAACAATATTTAAAACTATGTATTTAACTATGGTGCTTTCATGTCCTTTAGGATAGTCCCATCATGTACACACCGATTATATAAATTTGGTCCCATCCACACGACATAACGATCCTACACAGGTGACCTTTTACCTAGCAGCTTACTTCTGTTTCTGTTTCTGTTTCTTCGACACCAGGCTCTCTGTGCCCTATCTTAATCGCTGTACCTGATGTACATAAACATGCCCGCAGGCACAGCAGACTTATTCTGTATAAGGGTCACAACTTTTTTCGTCCATGACCAACAGCCAGCTATGCATGATCATTTTTGTTTAGAAAAAAAGTAGTGAAGGATTAGCAAATGTTTTTAAAACATATTGTTTCTAGAAGAACCCCTGGAGGGACCACTTTAGTAAAAAAAGACCCTCACTCCCCTTACAAAACAGAGGAGAATTCCTTCCAGGCTGGACTGAGACTCTGCAGGCTGATGCTTCAGCAGGCAGAGATGTGACATCCCTTACGGGGTATCATCCTCCACACAGAGATGGGGTCCTTCATTCAGAACCATCAGGTAAGGGGTTAGCACTTCCCCGGGGGATCCTTGGCTCCATTAGGATATATTCTTGCATGTACATACACATGCTTCACCTACATATCTAGGCTAGGTACATTTAGGTAGATTACGCATTGTAGGAGTACACCAATGATAAAGTTTTATATAATCTGCTTTCATTCATCTTATTTGCACTATGGTAGACATGTATCTCCTATTTACAATATTGGTACTAGTGATCACATTTGTCTGCTCCTGTCTTTTGGTTGAACATGTTTCATACTAACGCTTGACCAATAAATAATTATTGAAACCGTTCCGATTGTTATTCTATGTGTATTCTGAGAAAGTAAATAAGAGAGACTTAGTGAAAGATACCGTATTGTCTTCCACAATACCCAAGGAATCAGAAATGTCATATTCAGTTGTTGCCAGAAACTACCTACACTGCTGTAGAATACAGGGGGGTGGTAGTGGCACTGTAGAGCTAGCTGGTATAATGGCTGACTCATCCTGTGGGGGTGTCCAGAGTCTGTCTGCACACCAATCCCTCAGTTTAGGTCATCCAAAGTGAGCATGCCCTGGGGTGTCCTAGTAACTAGATAGGTTAGCTTGCATTTTCAATAGAAACCAACTGGCCTTGCTTGCTTGTTGAATTTTTATTTTTTTATTTTTTTTATTTATGAAGTTTTATTGTTTTATTGCAAGGAAATACAGCAAGGCGTTATACTAAACAACATAGACAGAAAAAAACATGTAAATAAAAGGGCAAATTATTTTCAAGAAAAAAGCAAGTTATATGGCAGAATTTTGGCAGAAAACAAAATTAGAATAGCGACTGTAAAATACATAGATTTAAATTAAATCCAATCAGCAATTGGTGCCCATATTTTTTCTCCCATAATTCTTTTTTTAACCCCCTTGAGCTTGTAGATAGCCGATTCCATATTAAACATAAATAATAATTTTTCCTTCCACATAAAAAACGTAGGGGGATCCTGGCTAATCCATTCTTTAGTGATACAAGATCTAATTGCAGCCATACACAGAAAAAGAAAATAAGAGATTGGTCTAGGCCAAATTATAGTATGATCTATACCAAGCAGTACTAATTCATTAGTTATATTTATGTTACATTTCAGAATAGTAAATAAAAAAGTTTCAATTTCTTGAAACAGCGATAATAACTTAGGAAAAGAGAAAAACATATGTAATTCATAAGCTGCATACAATCCACATCGGCTACAATTCGTGCCTGCCGTCGTGCTCCATTTAACTACTTTTTTAGGAGTATAATAAAGGTTGTGGATACACATAAAGTGTTGGGATTTCATCATCCCGGTTATAAGACATTCTGCAGCCATTCTAATTGACAATAAAACATCAACATTTACTATGCCTAGACTATTGGCCCATTTAGTCTGGCATTGGCCTAGATCATCACCAAATTCCTGCATTAAGCTTAAATATATAGGACCTATTCGAGGTTTTCTTTGTAAAAGCTCTAATAAAGAATTTTTAGTCGGTGGCATAAGAGGGTGGCCCTGTAGGAAACTGCGAAGTTGTAGGTATTTAAAAAAATCATTTCTACCCACGGAAAAGTTGGTTATTAGGTCCTGAAACGAGATCATTTGCCCATTACAAAATAAATCCCCCAAGTGCTTTATTCCTTTCTGCTGCCACCTGTGCATAATTAAATCAAAGAAAACTTCTGGAAATAGCTCCGTTGATATAAGAGGAGTATAGAAATTTAATTTCGCTAGTTTAATATGTTTTCGAATTTTCTGCCAGATTCCAAAAGCAGATTTCAAAGTCTTATATTTAGTTTTTTTATAGTAACTGGGTTCTACTATTCTCAAAAAGCTACCCTTAGCTTTCTCGCCCAAAAGCAGTTGATAAATTGATGGGGTCTGACATTCTGCAAGTTCAGTTCTTTCACCCAAAATGAGGGGACCAATATATTGTAAAACAGCAGAAAAGTAATAAAAAAGAAAATACGGTACATTCCAACCGCCACATTCCTTACTAAGAATCATTTTTTTAGCTGCTTTTCCATGGCGTTTATAGCCCCAAAGGAAACGAAATGTGGTTCTTTCTAAGATTTTGAGAGAATGTAATGAGAAATCCAGAGGAATTGTGCGAAATAAATATAAAACCTTCGGTAGGACCAGCATTTTTAAAATTTTAGAACGGCCGAAGAGGGACAATCGCAGATCATCAAGACGCTGTAATAGGGTGTTAATTTGAGCAATAATAGGGTTTAAGTTACGCTCTGGAATTTTTTCTATAGGTAACGAGATTTTAATACCTAAATAAGTAACTTCAGAAGAAGTGGGGATATTAGCAGGTAGGTTTTCTCCAGAACACAAAACTTGGGTCTTTTCTAGATTAAGTTTGTAGCCCGAAAAGTATCCGAATTGTTTGGCAATTTGATCAATAATGGGTATAGCTGTTTGAACATCTGTAGTAGAAATCACGATGTCATCGGCGTAAGCAAGGACTCGGTAATTAGTATTGGCTAAATGTATGGGTTTAATATCCATTTCCAAAAAAAAACGATTAATTAAGGGGTCAATATAAAAAGCAAAAAGTAAAGGAGAACAAGGGCAACCTTGACGGGTACCTCTAGAAATTAATAAGGGTGAAGATAATTGTCCATTAATTTGAATATATGCTTTAGGGGTAATATACAAAGTTTGCAAAGCTTTAACAATCCCCCGACCTAATCCCTTCCTAAGCAAAATTTCCCAAAGATAATCCCAAGCAACCCGGTCAAAAGCTTTTTCAGCATCTAAAAATACTAGTCCAATATTAGACCGAGTTGCTTGGGACCAATCCAAGAAAGAAATCACCCGTCGAATATGATCAGCGGTATCTCTAGCTGGGATAAACCCATGTTGGTATTTAGAGACTAAAGGGGAAATAATATTGGAAAGTCTACCCGCTAGGATTTTAGAAAAGATTTTACTGTCAGAATTTATAAGTGAAATAGGGCGAAAAGAAGAGGGCGATAAAGGAGGTTTACCTTTTTTAAGGAACACCGTAATGATAGAATCATGCCAAGATTGTGGGGAGTTACCTTGCTGTGCATTTAAACATAAATCTAATAATTCTGTTTTTAATGCATTCCTGAAGTGTTTGTAAAATTCTAGCGGAATGGCGTCAGGCCCTGCAGCTTTTCCTGAGGCTAGGGACATTAAAGAGAGTTCTATCTCCTCCCAAGTAAATGGCAAATCTAGTTTCTCCTTCTCTTCAATAGAAAGAATAGTATTCAATACTGGATTAACAAATTGATTGATCTGGTCTGAGCACTCAGGACGAGCTTCATCCGTATACAATTGAGAATAAAAATCTCTAAAAACTCCCAGAATGTCTTCAGCTCTGCTGACTGTTATCCCTAAATGGTTATCTATTTTATTGATACAAGCATAAGCTGCCTTCTGCCTTGCCCTCTTTGCCAAAATTTTGCCCGAATTTTCACCCACTTCATATAGTTCTGTCCTATATGCAGAGATCTGTTGAGCAAGTTTCATAGCATGTCGTTGGTAAATCGTATTTTTTAGAGCTACTAGTTTCTTTGTAGTATTTTCCGTAGGTAACCCTTGCTTACATAGTTGCATAAGTTGAATCTCTAAAGCTCTAAGATTTTTAAGTTCAGAAGTTACCTGGTTTCGGGTCTCTTTTTGTTTACTCAAAGAATAACTAAGTGTTTCAACCCGAACCCCACATTTAAAAGTATCCCAAACTATTTCTAATGATGTAGTATCTTTATTGTTATGAAAAAATTCTGGAATCCAAACGTTCATGCGCTCAACATAGCCTGGGTCATACAGTAATTTACGGTCAAAAGACCATGCGCGTGTAGTATTAACCATATTTAGGGCAAGCTTAGTATTAGAGGATTGTGGTCTGAGATGACTTTTGGGAGAACCTCAAATTCAATTTGTGCTAAATCATCGTATAATCCCTTATAAACAAAAAAGTAATCTAATCTAAAAAATCTTTGATGCGGTGCAGAGAAAAAAGTGTGCCCAAATATTTTTCCTCGCTTCTCATGCCCTACATCAATTAATCTATACTCTTCGATGATCCCTTTAAGTGCTAAAAATACCTTCTTCTTCCTCCCCTTGTATGAAGCCCTACTATTAATATCAAAAGTTTCTTCCAGATGCAGATTAAAGTCTCCACAAAAGATAATATTGGGTGACCATTGTGCCAGCTCTATATTTAAAAAATCCAATGCACCCGCATCGTCCAATATAGCTCCATACAAGGAGCATATAGTAACTAACAAACCTCCAACTTTAAGTTCTGCAATTACCCACCATCCAGTTGGATCCTCTTTAACTCTTTTAACTTCACCCATTTCACGTCTCTTAAGTATTGCAACCCCACGTGTATTGGAGCCTTGACGAGTGCATCCTACCACTTCCAACCCAAGATCTTTTAGGGTCCCTCTATTGGGCCAAGCGATATGGGTCTCTTGAATGCAAACTACATCCACCCGCATAGTTGATAACATCTGGGCCAATATACCTCTTTTTCTTTTATCATTCAAACCACATATATTAATGGAATATATTGATAATTTAGCCATTATAAAGTATATTTGAGTAAACTAAGCTAAACGTAAACATATGAGCACGCCTGCCAAAATTCGATATCTGCCAAAAATAAGCCTTATACAAAAGTCAACTAGACATTCCAGCTGTATGACCTTGCACCCCAAAAAAAAAAAATCTTCCCACCCCCCCACCCCGTTGTTCCCCCCCACCCCTCCCTTCCCACACCACCCCCCCACCAGAAGCGTAAGGGCTAGTGCCCTCATTGATGGAATGTGAGTATCAGCTGTGAGTCCCCCCCGGATCTGACCCTCCTGGTAAAAAAATAGCCAAAGAAAATGCAGTAAAGAGAGAAAAAAAAAAAGAAGCATCTAAGCCCAATACTGCTAAGAGGATCTGCCTATTCGGGGTAACTGGATCATAACCGATTAAACATAGCTTTGTTCCTATAGAATTTTACTACATAGTCTCTAGGTATTGTTGAGCTTTCATCTCTGATACAAAAAATATAGTTCTTCCTTTATGCACAACTTTGAGTTTAGCAGGATTAAGTAGGAAGGTTTGACCCCCCTTAGCTTGCATTGGTGCCATCAACTGTTTTAGTCTCCAACGTTGTTGGACAGTTGCAGCACAGAAATCTGGTCTCACAAAAAATTCATGCCCCAAGCCTTTTCTGGGTTTCGAAGGTCTTGCCAAGTCATACAGAATCTCACGGAGAAGATAATTCTGCACACAAATGAGGATAGCTCTTGGATATTTGTTCCTGCCTTCCTGGTCAGTCTTTTGGTTAAATGGGAACCGATGAGCTCTTATAATCTCCTTATCCCAGTCCCATCCAGTGAGATCCTGAAAGGCATCCGCAAACAAGTCTATTACAAAGCGTCGAGTGTCTTTCCCTTCAGATTTTTCTCCAATTCCCAGGACACGCAGGTTATTACGTCGAGCGCGATTCTCTAAGTCAGTTAACTTCCAATCCACGTCTTGCCTGGTGCTATCCAAATCTTTGATTGAATTCTTATGTAGCGTTAGCTCATCTTCTACTGCTGAAATACGCGTCTCCGTCGCTTGCACTCTCACGTTAGTATCCGTGCTAGACTTGGCCGGACGCCGTACTACATTTTGAAGTTTTCGAACTGCTCCCTGAGTCCGAAGACCTTCCGCCTTGGTTTCTTCTCTATGAGTTAATATCATGCGATACATAGAGGCCTGTAGCTTGTATATAGATTTTAAGGTAACCTCCTCAGACTCTTCTAGTAGCTCATGAGTCTCAGAGTTTTCGTCATCAGCTTCATTATTATTAGCACTGGCCCCGTCCCATTGAGGTTGGTCCATAACTGTTGTTTTCTCCTTAGTTTTTCCCTCTATGACCTTGCGGACTGTGTTTGAAACTCCTTCATTGATTAGAAAGTCAGGGCCTAAGATATCTTCCTCTGTAACTTGATTACACTCCTCCGCCCAATCTTTGAACTGAGAATGTTCTTCGCTGAGGAGTTCTTCCTCCATATCGCCTTCTGAAGCAACAGATAAATCAGACATAGAGAAGAATTGGCCCCCGGACTCTACCGATTCTGCGTCATGTTGTTGTTGTGAGTCATTTGGTCTGGGTGAGACTCTAACTCCCTCTACCGCAAGACAAAGCTCTGATACAGCGTCATCGTTGCCATTTGAGTTAGCTCCAGCTAAACCAGTGTCATTTTTGGAAGGTTGGTTCAAATTGGATTTATCACGGTTAGAGCGTTCAGTAGCCCTTGCTGGGATCGCTTCAGTTGTAGAGCTTTTATTAAGGGTAGTCGTAAAGGTAGTTGTAGGTTTTTTCTTGAAAAGCTCAGGTATTGTGGGCTCTTTTAAAACCCCATTACGAGGTTCCAGATCTACTGCTGTGGCGCTGTTTGCAGCATTTGCAGAACTCGAAGCATTTGTAGAATTGGCTAAATTAGAGGCGTTCTTTTTTGTAACTCTGCCTTTGGGAGCCATGTTGAGTATTTTTATACAAGAGGAATCTTTTTCTCAATGCTCTCTAAAAAGTACAATTTTTATCTAGGGTTTGCTAATTGCCAAACTGCCAAAGGAAAAAGTACTTTGCTAGGTGCAGCTAGTTCCACAGTACACACAGTATAGCAAGTTCAAAAGAAAAAGATGCGTTCCTCACACACCAAAGGTGTAGAAAATTAAGCATACAGCAGGAGGAAGAAAGTTGCTACAATTATGAGCAGCTACAGTTGCTTGAGCAAGTACTTCGTTAAATACCTTAGTCGCGTCTATACGGTAACCAAAAGCACCTTCCAAATCCTTCAAATCCTCCTTAAAATGGTATTGGCAACAAAGTATCCACAATTGTCCGCAGTGCAACGATGTAGCAACAGACGTCCCGAGTTGCTTTCTCCAAACACTCCACAGCAACTCCGCAGCGATTCCGCGACTCAGTCCGCCCGGTCCCACAGCTGACTCCAACCTACGGGCGCCGTGGCTGAGAACGCCGCGGGCGCTCGAAAAGCACTCAGGCCCCACACCAGCCGGCATGGAAAGCGGTCAGCACAATCCAGTAGCCGGGACCGACGGCTCGCGTAGCGTACAGGAGGGTCAGCCGAACCTTCTCCTTTCTTCTTTCTCCTCGGCGCCGCGGAAGGAAACTCGTCAAGCCTCTCAGCTCCACAAAAACAGTCGGCAGCAGCAAAACGCCTCTCTCACGCCAGGACAGGACAGATCTCCGGGGGAAACACGCGCAGCTCCTCACACGGCTGCAGTAGCATCTTGCTTGTTGAATTTTGTAACGATTATAGGTATTCACATAGCTGAACTGAGGCATTTAGGAATACACCGCAATTTTGGGGGATTTCTCATCTGACTATATATACTTCTTCACCATCTGTTCTCCACCAATGTGCATGCATGTGTTTTCCAAACCGCATTAGAACTGATGTGAATGATCAGATGCTGACGTTTGAACACACCAGAGAATATGATGAGGACCTGCTATGTATAATTACAAAGATGTTAAAATGCCACAGCAATAATCCCAAATGTGTGTCAACGTCCAGGTGCTGGCACTCAGGTGAAACTTTCTTTTACTCAGGGCCGGACTGGCTACTGGGCGTTTTGGCATACTGCTGAGCTGGAGGCTGATATCACTGTGGTGGGGGCTAACTTCGTTGATGGAGACCTGCGTGTGCTTCGAAATAAACAAACAAACAAATTTCGTTCAGCACACGCAGGTCCCCATCAAGGAAATCAGCCCCCAGCTCGGCAACATGCCAAAACACCCGGTAGCCAGTCCAGCCCTGCTTTTACTATAAGTAGAAATCCCCTAAATATTTCTGTGAATGCAAAATTGTGCCAAACTAAATAGATTTGACTTCATATGTGAAAAGGTGGGCTTGTTCGAATGAGCAAGGCAGCTCAAGGCAATACAGGTGTGGTGGTTGAAAAAGTCTACAGTTTAAGGCTGGGTGAATTCTGAAGTTTCAGGCACGTTAACGTTTTTATCTTTGCCCTTATTTTGTTTACATTATGTAATCTAATTTGCAATCTGTCCCATTGTCTTATGACAGTGATTCTTTAAACCTTCTTTATGAAGGCTTGAATTGCTGCAATTAACAGTTGCTTTCACCTCTGCCTCAGTCTATGACAATGAACTGATTGGGGTGAGTTCATTCCAAATGTGACAAACCAAAAGGAATCTCAGCCAAGTGAGCTAAAGAATTAAGTTGGATAGCTCAATATTGTCACTGTATACTCTGTATTAAGCGTTGAAATGTGTGCACTATGCTGACATGACCTCTAGTAAATGGATAATCTGCCTGTTGCCAAACAAAAAACGATGGATGCTCGATATTTTTAAATGACAAATCATTTGAACAATAATCATGTGACTCAAAACACAGGCAGGATTTCAGCAGTTGACACAGGCAGGAGAGCAGTCTAAGAATCTAGAGTTTTGGCTACAAAATGTAAGAGTAGGCACTGCAAAACATACCATCTCTTAAGCAAATGTCAAATGGATAGGTTACCTCTACCCTGGCATTAGTAACATTGGTTCATGCATATGAGACAGTGTTGCATGAAGAATGTTTGCTGCAGCTACCACATAACATTATAGCAGAAAAGTAGTGTGTGAACTTTATAATTCACACATGAAGTCTTAAATGATTGCACAATATATTAAAACGGTATGTTTTAATTGACATGTTCACCTAACTTAAATGGTCCTATAAACGTAAAGCGTCCTGTGCTTCATCTCTGTAAAATAAGCTCACGGAGTTCATCCTTGACGGAGTTCGATCCCTTTATTTCCTTGTGGGGGTGAAGTCTGATATATATATATATCCAAACTTTTTCCAAGAATCGATTCAGTACAAAAAGGAATGTCCGGGCCAGCTTGTGCAGATTTACGAGCTTTTATTTCAGCTCCACTCGAAGCGTTTCGAGGAGGTTTCCTCTTGTTCACGAGCGTGAGTGTTTGTGAATAGGTGTGTTAAATACAGTCACATGACAAAAATAAACATGATAAACAGACTCACAGGTATAAACATATCGAGCTACATTGCACGCTCTACTTCATAATTTCAAAAGTCTGTAACATAAACATATTAAGAGATAAGAGACACGTTTAAAGGCAACTGTGATGCAATATCGAATTAAGTCTGGCGGACAAAAGTTTAAAGATTAAACGCATCTCGCGCAACCAAATAAAGAAACAGTGCTTGAAAGTGGGACACTTAAAATTCAGTGTTAAACCACACAAATGTCTCTTGCCCCAGTGGGCATAATCTTCCACTAAGTGCCTGAAAATCGATTGTCCCAGCCGCAAAAGGTACACTTATTCAGGTTGATCAACACAGTCCAAGCAGGCTCAGTGTTGATCCCCACAGCGTGAAAAAATGAATGAAAGGCAAATTGCCATGATAGCGCCCGAGTGGGAAAAATGGTTACCAAACTATACGCCCAGTTCAAAGATGTTCACAGTGCTGCCTCAGTGGGCATGCAACGGCGTGCTAACTCAGGCATCATAACCAAGTGGAAGAAAACCGCCAGTTCTTCAAGTCATTCGTGCTCAACTGCCATACGTGAAGTGAAGTCAGATGACCGTGCAGTGAAATCTCTTGTTCATCCATTCAGAGATCTGATAAAATAAAATCAGAACATAGTGACTTAATGTGCAAAAGTGAAATTGATGAATATACACAATATTATACAAAAACACAAACATCTCACAGACCATTACAATTAGTACGAGCTGGACTGGCACAAAATAACCCCTAACAGTGATATGGAACAAGGGGGCAGCTATCCTAAATGCACTTCCAATTCCTCATCAAAATTGTGTCCTTCCGGTTGCATGGTGTGGTACTTGATGATAAGTTTTGATTCAAGCCTGCGTAGTTCCTGAAGTCTATCACCTCCTCTTTCTCTAAGGGGGACTGATGCCAGGACACATAAAGACAATAGATTGGCATTGCTCTTGTGGTGGGACTCAAAATGTCTAGCTATAGGATAACTCCTATCTGTTTTCGTGATGGCCCTCATGTGCTGCAATACTCTGTCTTTATCTGGAAGTTTGGTGCTGCCGATGTAATTCAATTTGCATGGGCATGTGAGGGCATAAACAGCATGATCAGTGTGACATGATGTGTGCGTCCGAATTTTGAAGGTGTCAAGATCTTTAGAGAGTTTGATCATCTTGGTACTCCCACTGTGTTTGCAGGCCTTACATATACATACAAAAAATCCAATGACCGGATTAATTGTTGTTTTCCCTGGGATAAGTGAGGTGCAAACAATGTCTTTCAGAGATTTAGCTCTTCTAAAGGTGATCTGGGGATAGGGACTGATACCTGCAGCAAGATCTTTGTCCAATTTGAGGATGTTCCTGTATTTGTCAAAGACTTTCCTAACCTCTCTAGCTTGACCATGGTAATCAGTGATGAATCTGGTCGTGGTGGTTGCTTGGTCAACTGTGTCTTTGTTCTTTTCTTTGAGGATGTTTTCCCTCTCTAGTGTGTTGACTTTAGCAATGGCTTTACTTATGCATTTGTCGCTGTATCCCCTGAGTTTGAACCGTTCTGTCATGTCCTTGACCTCTTTGGTGTAATCTCCTTTGTTGGTGCAATTCCGTTTTGCCCGAAGGAATTCAGCCACCGGTATCGAATTGACAAGGTTTGTGGGATGGCAGCTACGAGCATGGAGGAAACTGTTCCCTGCAGTCTCCTTCCTGAAAAGAACCGTGGTGAGAGCATTGTCAACCACCTTCACCTTCAGGTCAAGAAAGTCTACCTCTTGGCTATCAGAGTGGCAGGTAAAGGAAAGGTTGAGTTCGTTATCATTAAGGGTGTCTACGAAATCCATGGCTTCTTCGCTGGTGCCATTCCAGATGACGAAGATGTCGTCAATATATCTAAGCCATGTGATGACTTTAGATTCAAATTCCCGGGACTGTTGGACTACCTGCTTCTCCTACCAGCCTAAATACCAGCATGTATTATTTACCTGCCATTCTGATTGCCACGAGGTAGCATATTGTATAAGTCATTCTATAGTTTGCATTGTATAATTTATATTGTATTCCCATTGTCTCACACTAAATTTTCCTTTTTCCACCCTTATTCAGCTCTCTTTACTCACTTACACTGCCTTTCTTTCACTTTGTTTCATCGCTGTTCCTTTACTCCACTTCTTTCACAACTCCTCAATCCAATTTCAACTGTCTACATTTCCTCTCTCCCTTGCACCACTTTTCAGCTTTCTCACATTCTCTCAGTACCACTGCTTTAGTTCTCTTCCCCTTTCTTTCCTTCTTTTGCTCCTTTACTCGTTTTCCTTTCTTCACTCATTGTACTGCACTTTACTCAGTCCTTCTCTTTGTCTTTCTATGTACTTACTTCCTCACTCATTTTTCCTCTATCGTTCTATATTAACCTCATTCCTTTCATCCCTCCACTCTGTGACTCCCCTTCACTGACTCTCAGTCATCTTCAATTCCTCTTTCTTGTAAATAGATCCTCATTTAGACTCCTTTCCCTTTCACTCATTTTCCTTTTACTTACTTCTCTTTCCTGATTTCGTTTTGGTATGTCACATTCTTTTAGTATCTTACTTACCTTCAGTAATTTGTTCTCCTTCTATTTCTCTTTTTCCCTCTTTTTTGTCTTTCTACATTACTTTATTTACGTTTCTGTATCCTTTACTCTTGCTTTATTTCTTAGTACACTTTTTTAAAATTTTTTACCTCTTGACCTGTTTCTTCTATTTTAAAATATATATATTTTACTAATTATAACTTTTTTTTTCTTTTGTCTTTCACAGATATAAAGTGTAGTTTAAACATGCAAGTACGTTTTCATTAATTATATGGTAAGTGTGACTAAAAAATGTAGTTTGTCATCACCCTTTGCTTTAACCTCACTACTTTTCTCACACCCTACCTCACCTCTGTTTCCTTAATCTGCTTCCCTCACTTATTCTTATCCTCCATGTTTATTTCCCTTTTCCTTACTTTCCTAACACATTTAACTTCTTTCAGTCTTCCTGCTCACCCACACTCCCTCACTTTCCTTTCTTTTCAGGTTCACTCAGTCCCTTTCTATCCTTCCTTCCTTTACTCTCTCTGTTCTTTCTCTCTGTCACTCCCCATATCTTACCCTTATTCACTTTTATCCACTCTCTTTCACTTCTCTTTACTTACACTCACTGCTCTTTTCTTTCCCTCCGTTACCGCTGTTCCTTTTCTCTGGTTCCGTCACTACCCGTCATTCCCCATCCTTTACTTTCAATCAATCAATCAATGGCATTTATAGAGCGCACTACTTACCCGTAGGGTCTCAAGGCGCTGGGGGGAGGGGGGTGCCGCTACTGCTCGAACAGCCAGGTCTTCAGCTTCTTCCTGAAGGAGAGGTGGTCTTGGGACAGGCGCAGGTCGGTCGGGAGGGCGTTTCAGGTCTTGGCGGCCAGGTAGGAGAAGGACCTTCCTCCTGAAGTCGCTCTTCGGATGCGGGCGACGGCGGCGAGGGCGTGGTTGGCTGATCGGAGGTGGCGTTTGGGAGCGTAGAAGTTGATTCGGTTGTTGAGGTAGCTCGGGCCTTGGTCATGTAGGGCTTTGTGTGCGTGGGTGAGGAGGCGGAAGGTGATTCGTTTGTTGACGGGGAGCCAATGCAGGTCTCTCAGATGTCCGGAGATGTGGCTGGTTCGTGGGATGTCGAGGATGAGTCTGGCTGAGGCATTCTGGATCCGCTGGAGTCTCTTCTGGAGCTTGGCGGTGGTGCCGGCGTAGAGGGCGTTGCCGTAGTCCAGTCGGCTAGTGACGAGGGCCTGGGTGACGGTCTTCCTGGTCTCGGTGGGGATCCACCAGAAGATCTTCCGTAGCATACGTAGGATGTTGAAGCATGCCGAGGAGACGTTGTTGACTTGCCTGGTCATGGAGAGGGAGGAGTCCAGGATGAAGCCCAGGTTTCGTGCGTGGTCTGTCGGTTTGGGTGCGGTGCCCAGGGCGGGAGGCCATCAGGAGTCGTCCCAGGCGGAGGGTGAAGAGCCCAGGATGAGGACCTCCGTCTTGTCTGAGTTCAGTTTCAGGCGGCTGGTCGTCATCCACTCGGCTACCTCTTTCATCCCTTCGTGCAGGTTGGCTCTGGCGGGGTCGTTGGTGAGGGAGAGGATCAGCTGGGTGTCGTCGCCGTAGGAGATTATGCTGAGGTCGTGTTGGCGTGCGATGGCCGCGAGGGGGCTCATGTAGACGTTGAAAAGGGTGGGGCTCAGCGAGGATCCTTGAGGGACGCCGCAGATGACTTCGGTGGCCTCTGACTTGTACGGTGGTAGGCGGACTCTCTGTGTTCTTCCGCCGAGGAAGGAGATGATCCATTCCAGAGCCTTCTCCTGGATACCGACGTTGCTGAGGCGCTGTACTAGGGTGCGGTGGCAGACGGTGTCGAAAGCCGCGGAGAGGTCTAGGAGGATGAGGGCCGCTGTTTCTCCGTTGTCCATCAGGGTTCGGATGTCATCGGTGGCGGCGATGAGGGCGGTCTCGGTGCTGTGGTTGGCTCGGAAGCCAGACTGTGAGGGGTCGAGGGATCCATTCGTCTCGAGGAAGGCGGCCAGCTGCTTGTTGACGGTCTTCTCGATGACTTTGGCTGGGAACGGGAGGAGCGAGATGGGGCGGTAATTCTTGAGTTCGGTGGGGTCCGCTGTGGGTTTCTTGAGTAGAGCGCTGAGTTCGGCGTGCTTCCAGCTCTCAGGGAAGGTGGCGGTGTCGAAGGATGTGTTGATGATGTCTCGCAGGTGGGGTGCGATGACAGCGTCGGCCTTGTTGAAGACGTGGTGAGGGCAGGGGTCGGTCGGAGATCCGGAGTGGATGGAGTTCATCGTGCGGATGGTGTCTTCGGTGCTGATCGGAGTCCAGGCGTGGAGGGTGGTGGTGGGGGGTGGTTGTTCGGTCGTGGTGTGCATTGGTTGGTTGTTGAAGCTGTTGTGTATGTCCGCGATCTTGTTGTGGATCTTGTGTTCCTTTTACTTTCATCACCCATTCACATTCTCCCAGAACCTTTGCTTTAGTCTTCTTCCTCTTTCTTCTCTTCTTTTGCTCCCTTATTCATTTTCCTTTTCTCAGTTACTTCGACTTATACCTTTTCTCTGTTTAACTATCTATTACACAGTCCCTTTGTGTTCTTCCTTCTAGCTCTCTTTCTCTTTACACCACTATCTCTGTCCCCTTTGCTCATGCTCACTCCTTCATTACTTTTTTTTTCATTTTTTTTGGTGGTACGCTCCCGGGACGCGCCCCGGGACACGCCCCGGTACGTGCACCGGGCCGCGCACCGGGAGCGCTCCAGGATGAAACAAAAAAAAAAAAATGAATATACTTTAAAAAAAAGGTATTATATTAATATACATATATATTCACTGAAAAAACCATAGGTTTCACACTAGTTATAGTTAGGGATTAGCATTTAAAAAACCTTTGAAATTCACTGAAAAAACCATAGGTTTCACACCAGTTATAGTTAGGAATTAGCATTTAAAAAACCTATTAAATTCACTGAAAAAACCATAGGTTTCACACCAGTTATATTTAGCTGGAAATTTTACTGACATAAAACCATTGAAATTCCACGTTATAGTTAGTTGGACTCACTATAACTTGCGCGTGTAATGCACTGCTGATGACGTCACATATTACATCACTCATGACATGGTCAGTGACATCACTCATGACATCACTGATGACACCATCCAGTGAATGTGTGTCTTTCTGAAAAATAAATATGTTGTAAGGCTCGGGGGACCTTACAAGCCCTCCATTATAGAAAAAAATTGCCCCCGGGATTTGGCCCGCCCGGGAGCTAAGTAAGAATAAAACAGACTTCTAGTTTTTTTTTTCCTTTTCCACCGCGTACGAGTACGCGTACCCCGAGTTTTTTTTATTTAAAAAAAAAATACAATTTGGGCCTAAAGATCCATGTCGGACCCCCTGAGCAGGCCTAGAGGGTCAACATGTTTCTACCCTGCCCTCTTTCCTTATTTTTCAACTTTCTTTTACAGTTTTCTTGTGACTCAGTGCTACCGAGGCACAAGATGGCTGCCAACACTTCCAGGTTTGGAGTGTTGACAGCCAGTTGACATCCAATCAGCATGCAGCTCGTGCTCGTAATTGTACGGATTTCCGTACGCGTGCCGTACTTCTTCTCTAGATATCACTATGATTTTCTCAGGAACTACTGAACGGATTTACACCATTTAACAAAAAGCACAATCTGCGAACCTACCTCTACCTCTCTGCCAAATTTGGTGTAATTCCGTTCAGCCGTTCGGGCTGTAGCCCTGGCTAAAGGTCCCTATGGAAAATTGCATGGGGAAAACATGTTTTGGGAGCCCCCTTTTTTCTCGACCCCCACTTGACAAATCACCCCCATACTTTCAGGGAAGGAGCGGAACATAGCTGGCCATTTTCTTGGAGAAATTTGCGAAGCTTCGTCCCCAGCGCCAAAGTTATTCCAAATAGAATGTTGTGGATTTCCTAGCGACCGCCAGTAGGTAATATATATATATATATATATATATATATATATATATATATATATATATATATATATATATTCACTGAAAAAAAAATAGGTTTCACACCAGTTATAGTTAGGAATTAGCATTTAAAAAACCTATTAAATTCACTGAAAAAACCATAGGTTTCACACCAGTAATAGTTAGCTGGAAATTTTACTGACATAAAACCATTGAAATTCCCACGTTATAGTTAGTTGGACTCACTATAACTTGCACGCCTGCAATGCACTGCTGATGACGTCACATATTACATCACTCATGACATGGTCAGTGACATCACTCATGACATCACTGATTACACCATCTAGTGAATGGTGAATTATGTGCCCCCTGCTCTCTCTGACAAAGCAATGCCGGTTCTTGAACGATGCTGGGAGCTGGCTGGGACCGTGGAGGTATTGGGGTTTCCCACAAGGTCCCAAATGTTATTTTTTGAGTCCCGGGGGATGGGGTCCCTTTGCAGCTCCTTAAACATTTGTGTGGTGACGCGCTCTAGTTTACCAGAGTGTGCGCCCAGTGCATTCTGGGAATGTAGACAGCCAAGGGAGTTGCAGCGAGTCTAGCAATGGGCAAGTAGCATTCCCGGCGCTCTGGACATTAAATCCTCACATTCTTAACTCTGTGTCCATGTGGTTATTAGGAGCAGATCGTTATAATTCTGTTTTTTGGGGGGTTTTTAGTTTTCTATTTTTTTGTGTTTTGTCAACAAGTTTTTTTTTAAACCAAAAAAATGGAACTGGGACTCAAAAAGGGCCCAACAGGAACAAAAGAATGACAAAAAAACTAAGTCGAGGACAGCGATGCTCCTGCTTCCTGCGTTTTATCAGGTCAATAGACTGTTCCACATAACACAAAAGTTTATTGCAATAAATGCATAGAATTTTAACTTCAGCAAAATCAGGATCAATTTGTGGGTGTGGCCTGCTTGCTGAAAATGCTGGTGCAGCAGTTGATGTGCTTGGTGCAGCAGCAGGAGGGTTGTCTTGCAACCTTCGTTTTGCAGCTCGAGCAAAGTTGTTGGGGTGCAAGTTCTTCACCTGTCACTCCATATTTGCTGTGCCTTGAAAGAGTTGTTTGGCAAATTTTACAGGTTACTTTTTGAGCATTAACGTTTTTTGCCCTTCTGGAAAAGTAAAAAACTGCCAAATTAGAGCTTCTTCCCTCTTTTTTGGAGGTACTTCAGGAATGAAATATTCCTCTGAAGAATGGCTGGAAGATGAGTCCATTGCTGTTATTATGGTAATCTTCCTTCTATTTGACAAGATTCTCATAAGAGATGCTTCGTCTTAGAAAGTCAAAGTAGAATGATTAAAATGGGAGGGTACTTTCAACAGTTGGAATAGGAAGTGTTATGAACCAATCAAATCTCTTCTTTTAAAGTCACATGGCTTTGCGTATGCTTATGCTGTGCTTACGGTGCTCTTACGATGCGAGTACGCATGACGTTCCACCACGATTTGTGTAATTGCTTTTAAAAGTAATATACTATTTTCATAACTACCCTACATAATGTATTCTGTTAGTATGTTCATTAAATAGATAAACAATTAAAAACATTCACGTCTTTCTCGTATGGGGCGCCGTACATGACGTCACACGGAAGCTTTGATGCGGCGCCTAAAGTGAAAGCGTATTCGTAGCGTATGTTGGGTATGATTAGCGGTACAAACTATGGTGCGATCACTCTCTCACTGTCAAATCAGAGCACAGGGTGCGCTATGAGAATGGTTACAAGTAGTCACCCATTGGAGATCCGATTCAGCTGTGTGGCTTATCCACGGTATCATAACGTTACCTTTGAGCCTGTTTAAGTTTGAGGTTTGCATGAAATACTAAGCTATAGGCCAGGGCTTTAAGTGCGCCGGGTCTCACCGGGTCTGAGCACCAGCAGTTTTTTTAAGGGGGCCTTGAAACGGTTCTCTATCGGGCTCTGTTTTGTTCTGTAGTACAGGAGGTCCATTTTTTTTAGCATTATAGGGGAAGGGAAATCCTTTAAAGAGAGTCATTTTCTCTCTGGATTTCTCTTCTCTTTTCGGAACTCAGGAGCAGTAACATTGTTGTGGTGTCACCAGGGCTTTATGTGGAAGATTCTTCAATATTATATACAAGCCACAGTTGCTGCTTATTTATCTTATGCAACTAACAACCATTGACAAAGCCAATAGTCCTGACTTGCTGTAAGTATGATGTTACTTGTTGTATCATATATCTGGATAAAATGACAGAAACAACAAAATACCTGTCAGGCGGCACACTATGCTAAGCAGAAACTTTTAGCTTACTTGTTGTAAGACACGCCCTTAATTACATTGGCCACGCCTCCTTGAGAGACCCCCCAGTATTTTCATCCCACTTAAAGCCCTGCTATAGGCAGATATGGATCTTTAGGCAGCGCTTATCTCCATGAAGCTTGGTTATTACCATTTACAAATAGGTGCCTGAGGGAGGGTAGAGAAGTTTATCTGAATGGCGAGGATTGCACAATAGCACCAGATCACTCCTTAATTTGTAGACACATACAATTGCATGGCTGTTGTATTGAAAATGCGGCTAATTTGGCCTGAGTTTTGAAAGGCACTCCGACACCTGCTATCATACCAACCTTCAGTTTACTGGCAAACAGCAGTTATTTACTTTAAAATAATGCAGATTGTTCTGCGATGTTAGAAGGCATCGCTTACATGATTACGGTAACTGAGCGTGTGGTTTGCTATAAAAAAGTTGTGTTTACTCCTCTGCATGGGATGCTGGATGTTTCCAGCTGGCCATCGATTCTGCCCTTGAAAGCAGAGTCAACCAAATGAGCCGTATAAGAGCGCTATTGTCGCAAAAAGAGGTTGCTCTTACATCTGCTAGAGAAAAATGTGTTCTTCATGTAGCAAACACCCGCACAAAAGTGCATGCTTTATTAAATACAGACGTGCCCCTGCATTTTGGGGAGTTAATTCAGACTATCTTTAATGCGTCCTCAACTATGGGGTTACGTTACTTTTTTAAAGTAATAAGCAGTGGCCTTGTGACTTCTTTTCAAACTATGGGGGTCATTAGGATAGCGGACGGACTTGAGTCCGTCACCGACCCCAGAGTAGGAGGGAACGTCCGAATGGGCTGCGGCGTTCCCTCCGTGCAGATTAGGATGTGACCGCCAGGGTGGCGGTCACATCCTCTATCTTTAACATTGCGGCGGGTGCAGCTTCAAGCTGCACCCACCGCAATGTTAAAAATGCATGCACTGCATTTACGTGCACAAAGCGGCAGGCACCGTGCGGTGCCTGCTGCTTTGTTCACGCAAATGCAGAGGGGTACCATAGGTACCCCCCATGTGCACCCCCCACCCCCCTTCACCCAGGGGGCCCGCAACGGGCCCCCGAAGTGAAGGTCCGTATGCTTTTCCATGGCGGAAAAGCCGCCGTGGAAAAGCATACATTTTACACCATCCTAATATGGCTGGCGCTGTCTGATAGACACCGCCAGCCATTTTAAAGCTTTCCCGCCGCGGTCGGAAGGCGACCGCAGCGGAAAGGCTGCGGATGGATTTCAAGACCCACCGCCATACTAATGTGGCGGTGGGTCTTTCGAGGCTCCGCAGCAGTTTTCCCGCATCCTCCGGGCCGGCGGTGGCTTCCGCCGGCCCGGAGGATGCAGGAAAACCGCTATCATAATCGGCCCCTAAATTTGGTGTCTTCTCAGCATTTTTTCATTCAGTATTTTCCAGTATCTTTGTTGGATTCCCCTTAATACTCGGATTAGTTGCTGGTGTGCTTCTATTATTTTCTTTACTTAAATATAGATGCACATCCTGCAGCACACAACAAGCTATCTCAGCTGTTGCTGCTCCGCAACCGAATGCTCAGGTATTACGGAGCGCTGCCTCTGGCTAAATTGAGTGCAGTTTATGGATTATCGTTTCGATTTTCCTTTTTCACATACATTGAACCTGTCTTCCATTGCCTGAGCTGCGATTTCGATTGGGCCCTGGATTTTTGTCTCTGCAATACGGTGTCTCCCAACGCGGATTATGACCAGCTGAAGAGCCCCTTAGTGGTTCATGACTTGCTCTGTTCTGGCGGCGGGATTATGGCTTTAGCAGTGATACATGGAATAATGGGACGTTGGAATGTTTTTGCAGTGGCGCATGACTTCTTGGCACGCAGTTACATTGAAGATGATCCGAGTTTTCCTCCGATGGTGATAGAGACTCCGGTCGTTGAGGAACATGTATGTTCATTCACACTATTGAATTGGATGGCTGAAATGTTTTCATATGAGAACAATGACTTCCTCTTGGAGGCTTTTGCTATATACTGTGCTTATTCCTTGTTGGAATAAGACTCCTTGATTTTTCTACCTATTCTTTATTATTTAGTTACTGCTTTCTATCAAACAGCGAATTATTTTTTTTGCAAATTTTTACTTGACTCTGCTTTTCAGGTTTGGACTCTGCGTTCGTAATTCGCCCACGTTTATATGGTGTCATTAATTACAATGTATACTTTGAAGTCTCTTAAAATGTTTCATGGATTTCTCCAGGATCTAGACTATAGCATATTTATTCATATTCACATCAAAACCATCAGGCTAGCTTATATTTGTTTTATTAATTAGTAGCCTTCTAATTTTACATTGTGAATTCATCATGTTTTGTAATAGGCACAGGTAGAACTCCTTCTTGCTAAATAAAAACGCCCATATGAACCAATCACAATCCTTTCTTTGGATTTCATTTAATTCCTGGGCATCTTGTGACTGTCACATCAGAGGCCAGCAAGATATTAAAAAATGAGAACTTTCTTAATATCTCATATGCAACAATACATCAACTGTTTTTCTGCTTTAAACAACACTTATCACCCCTTAAGCTACAGCTGAAAGCAACTATTCTGCACTGATAAGAAGGGCTCGCTCGGATCTAATTCAATGGAAGGGCTGTGGTTTCTCATGGCTGGGTAATTTGGCAGCGATAAAAATTACGCTGCTACCAAAAATATTGTATGTTATGCAAACACGTCTGATACAGACTCCCGTATGGGCCCTGGACAAGTTGCAGGCTCTCATCTGGGAGTTTCTTTGGGATGGGAGTAAAGCGAGGATGGTGTTGCGTGTTTATCTAGGTTCCTGATCGATACTGTAACCTTATGCCCCTATTCGGCTATAAATCCATGTATTCCCTATATTGGCATAACCGTTCGAGTGCGATTTTCAGAAAGTCATCTCTGGCCTCACACGAACAGAGCCACATTCCAGCATAGTTCTCTGCCACTTCCTTTGCAACCAATTAGTGCAATGACAGAGCAGAAGTCACTATCTGATATTCCTAGATTAACACTCCGAGTTCTTCAACAAGATAAAAACTCAGCAAACCTGGAAATCCACGCTTGCTGTGTTTTGATTAGTAATGGAACTCTAATGAGCAACTGATAGCTATCACTTCCTAGTGACATCTTTAATTGACGTCTTATGTCCAGCAAACTTGCGTCAAACCCGGCACCTGTCAGGTATAAATATTACCAACGTTGCCTTAAGCAATGAGACCAACAAGAGCTGTCGTGCTGTTGTAAGCTGTCGTGCACCCTGTGTGCATCCCATTGCTGCTGCAGGCAGTACGCTGCTGCTGTTGTCCCTTGGTGGTGAAGCTACTGATACCATTATCGCTGCTAAAGCGCGAACTATGGTGCAGTACGCTTAGGAGCTGAACAGCCGTCCCTCTACGAAGAGCCCAGCAGATTCCAGCTGCCGCGGACGCTGTCCCCCGCCTCCTCCTCCCGACGCGGGTGACTGGGATATTGAGTGCCCCCTGAAGGAAATACCAGACTTCCATCATTCTATTCAGAGGTATGGTGTTGACTAAACCCTTAGACGAGAATTCTTGAAGCAAACCTTGGCAAAACCAACTTAACTTAAAGCTACTTACTTACTCCCCTTCCACGTGTTAGGCTTAGGTCAGGCACACTGGGGTAGGCGTAGTTAGAAGCACCAGTTGAGTATGTTAGCCTAATGTATATATGAATGTATATATGTTTTATTACTTTTAAACCATTGTATGGCTAAGAAACCATATCAATGCTTTTACAGTATTATTTCACAATCCTTATCTTACTGTACGTACTTTTTATCATAACAAGTCTTGCAATTGTGGCAATACATTTCTCTTGTACGAGAAGAAAGACTGTTCAATAAATGTTAACCCTTTATTGACAAACGCCCGTCTCTCTATTCTCTACATCTCGTGAAAGTAAACTGCACTAAACTGACTGAGTGAAATACATGTCTATTGTTTCCCACGACCCTAGAGATCGATTCTTGATCTGAGGAGCAAAGTTGTCATGTTGCACGGTTGTTGGAAACTGAATCCCTTCTTGTCTGTGCCAAGGAAGCTGATCACTTCCTATGCAGAGAAGAAAGTTTCCAGTGACCTCTGAGCTAGTTGGTAACACACCCAATTAAGTTTAGCATAGTCAGTGGAGGCCTGGAATATCCGCAGTTCCACGTCAATACTACTGTTTATGTTATTCCAATGCGCAGGGCCTAGTGGGAAACTAGGAACTACACTACATGGCGCCCAAACGTTTGGTAAGGCGATAAACTAACGCAAGACAGTTAGAGTAACTCAGTCGTGCATATTTCACACAGACCCCTTTCTCCCGTAAATACTCCAATAGACGTCTGGAGTGGGTGAAAGGTTAAAATCCGCCCGACCTTAGTAGGAAGAGATTCCTATGTAAAGCTCTGGTTTATTCAACGTTGAAGGATACAGTGTTCCAAAATATTGTGCACCTAATCTTTGTCTCCTTGGAGACCTACTCTGCAAACCTTGCATTTTGACAATGCCAGGAGAAAACGGAACCACTGGGGCCGCAGTAAATGCAACTCAGCAGGATTCCGACGATATGGTACCGGGTTCAGTAATCATCCGGGCACATTTAAGAAAATCTATAACGTTAAAACTTATAGAAAACGGACTGACACCACAAGGTGGTACAGTAATTTTCGTGATAGAGGCTCACGAATGTCGGCAGACAGAGGTATTCTATTCATGGATAAACTTTCCAGCGGTAAACGCTATAACAAAAGAGTTTCACTATTACAAAATAGAGAAACACCCGGAAGAGTACGCTCCTTTCGAGGAGATTGAAATTCCACTTAAATTTCAAGAGCACCTGCTCTGGTTTAATGGCGCCCTAAAACACAATGATCACATTACCAGGCTCGGTCCACTAGGTAGACCAGGAGCCACGTGGCCGGTTCTAGCCAGCTACACACCACATCCCTGACATTATAAAAATGTCTAAGGAAGAGCTGTTAGTACAGCTATAAACACTAATAAAAATACATAGGCAATTAGTCCAATATGTAATGCGGACTGCAACAGTCCAGCCAGCTGTTAATGTACCACAGCTGACCCCTCATCAGGGGAACACTAATAAAATTACACCACAGAACATACAGTCATGTCTTGGTAAGAAACCTGTAAAACGGGAACAAATTCCTTTCTGGTTAGCACAGAAAATCACTCAAATAGAGGCAGTATTTCCTGATACTACCCCTATAGAGAAACACAGAATCTTGACAATCTGCCTTCCTATGGGAATCGCACCACACGTGGAGGACTGCGACACTTGGGGTACAGTCTTTGCTTCCATTTACACGAAAACACACGGTGTTCCGTCTATGGCGGTAATACCAGAAGTGCTAAAACAGATTCAAAATTAATACGGTCCAGAGCCCGCTTTAAATCTAGGTATGAAATTACTGAAAGACTTCAAGCAGGTCTCGGCTATATTATTAGCCAACATAAAAGGAGAAGCAGCATCTGTGGCGATTCGCCAGAAGTTGAAGGAAACAGTTATAGAAGATCCTGTTGAGCTTGCAAAAATCATAGAAAAATGCTATGAAGAATTAGGTAGAGACAGCTTGGGTGGGAAACCGGTAAAGCCCCAACTGCTCGAAAATCCAGAAAAATTATTTATTAACAATAATTCAAACACTCCTAAAAAGAGCTGGGATGGAAATAAACAATCCATTCCCAAGGAAAAAGTTTTCCAGTCCAGAGGAAGGTCTCCTCGACGGAGGGAAAGAACTCCGACTCGAGAACGCCAGTCTCCCCAGAGGGAGCCCTCTGAGAAAAGATATAACCTTAGAAATAGGGATAATCTGAAAAAACCTGATAGATATCAAAGTATTGATACACGTCCCTCTCGATCTTTTCCACAGAAATCGGAAAGAAGAGGACGGTCAGACCCAGGAGAGCACACCAAGTCCAAAGACAAGGAACCTGCTCAAAATAAGAAATCTCAATTTCTGAAAAAGAAGGTAGCCAGTATTAGAGTAATCAACCATGCCGAGGATACTGAGGACACAGTTGAAAAAGGGGGAGTGGGCATTGACAATGTTGGACAGTGCAGCAGAAATCAGTATAGCGCGCAAGATCTTGATGAGTCATCTGGAGACAGTGGACACGAATGAATACATTCAGGTTGAAACTGCCGACACCAGACTTAGCGAGCCCCATAAAATATACGAAATAACATTGCGTATAGAGGGTGATAAGACTAGGAAAATAAGAGGTCTATTTTGGGATAAGCTCTCAAAAGGCTATGATATTCTGTTAGCTGAAAAAGATTGGCCCCCGGAGTTTGTCAGGGAGTGCCCTCGTGGCGAAGAAGTGATTATGCCTGCCTTCTCAAATCACATTCCGATTCACAAAAAATATACATATGCAAGGAAATGGGCAGTGGCCCAGGCACCTGCATTGTATAAAAATCATGTAGGATGGGATGAGGACTCTCCTCCTCACAAAATCCAGTTAAAAAGTGAACCAACTGCCCAACGGCAGTATCCCATTAAGCAAGAAGCTAAAAAACAGGTTAGGGAGATCTTAGATCAACTTGAGTACCAGGGGGTGATTGAAACATGCACCTCTCAAATGAACAATCCTTTGTTTCCTGTCTCCAAGCCAGACTATTCATATCGTCTAGTTTTGGACTACAGACA
This sequence comes from Lissotriton vulgaris, assembly GCF_964263255.1. Taxonomy (NCBI): domain Eukaryota; kingdom Metazoa; phylum Chordata; class Amphibia; order Caudata; family Salamandridae; genus Lissotriton; species Lissotriton vulgaris. Next base: position 785,235,589 of record NC_141696.1, read on the forward strand.
TCTTAATACATGTTGCAAAACTTTTGCAGTACAAAACTCGCATAGTGCAGCCCTAATGAATAACATAGTTAGGAAAAAATATAAAACGACATTAGACATATCTAATGGTTTCTTTTGTCAAAACATTGCACCAGAAAGCAGATATTTGACCGCTTTCTCAGCATTTGGGTCACAGAAAAAATTCTGTCCACTCCCACAGGGGTTCAAGAACAGCCCAGGACTATTCTCAGCTAGAGTAGCAGAGTTACTACAAATATATGATGATGAGGCATTATCTTACGTAGATGATATCTATCTCACAGACGACGACTTGGATACTCACTTGAAAAGAGTGAACACCATTATACTTGGGTTCGCAGCAGAGGGTTACAAATTCAACTTTAAAAAGTCCCGAATTGCCCATCTGACAGTACTATTCTTAGGGTACGAATTATCAAGTGAAGGGAAAAGCCTAGCGGACAACTTCTTAGAGAAGTGCGCTGTACTCCAAGCTCCAAAAACGCTGAAGAATTTACAATCCATACTAGGTTTTCTGAATTTCGGAAGAACTTACATACTAAATTACGCAGAGAGGGTTAAACCTCTCTACGAACTAATTAAACCTGATTTTAAACAAATCAATTGGACTCAAAAACACACAGAAATTTTGAGATCACTGCAAACAGACATGTTAGCAAAAACTAAATTAGATACACGTGACAACACACGTGATCTTGTAATCCGAGTCATCCCAGGAAGATGCGGATTCACGTACCTAACCTCTAATGAGGGAGAAAAGGTACCAATTTCAATTAAATCTCACTTGTACACACAAACAGAAAAGACATTCAGTCCCACAGAAAGAACTGTGAAAGCAGTGCAAATTGCATTAGCAAATGAAAGAGAACTAGCACACGGCAAACAGATTAATATCCTCACAGCGGAATCCGCCTTCGAGGCGCTATTCAGCCCAGTAAACCTGCCTACAGTGTCACTGGATCCGATATGGATACAGTGCGTAGATTCTCTAGGAGCGGAAGACGTGAAATACTATTTCGCCCCGCAATTCGAAGAACTGAATGATTTAGAATATGAAGAAGAATATCCCCTGCCAAGCGAAATTTTGCCTCTCCCACAATACGCCTGTATAATCTATACAGATAGCTCTGTACAGCATTTCAACGTAGAGAGAAATTACTACGATGCAGCATGTGCGATTATAAAAGGTCGTTGGCTGTGCGGTAAATTCAGACCGAAAGTAACAAAAAATGAATCTGTAAGAAACTGTTCGGTTCAGAGAACTAAAATCAGATCTTTAAAGATGGCGCTCGAAAATGCAGAACGTGAATTCCCGACACTTATAGTGTGCGATTCTCATTTTTGCGTCAACTCTTACAATAACAAACTGCAGAGCTGGATTGAAAACGACTACAAAGATGACACAGGTGCCACAATAAAGCATAAATTGCTCTGGAACAAGGTAGCTCTTTTACACAAAGAACTACAAAAGACTCACGTGATTCATGCACAGAGTCTTCAACGTGATGGCGTTCACGTTGCAGGGAATTCATTGGCTAATACAGCCACAGCGGAAGCAACTAAACCGGCTTCCGTAGCCACAAAAAAGCGTACAGATAAATACATAGACGGGGAAACCATGCTGGCAGTAAAAACGACCGTAAAAGGCGACTGTGCAGCACTACCCGTAAACTATCCGCTCAATTATGCATACATAATCGATGCAAACTCCATTCCTTTTGCTCGAATCCCTGGAGTGGGGGACAGAGTAATTCCAAACAGGAGCAGGAGGGGCTTCCTCTTACTGGAAGCACACATGGGATTGGGTCTAAGACACCAAACAATTAAGGATTCTCTGAAAGAATTGCAATCAGAGTACTGGTGGCCGGACATGAGTGAAGGAATTCATGACTTCGCAAAGAACTGTCCGGACTGCAACAAACTTCGCAGTGATGAACCGGCAAGTATAGTTTCAGAAATCCTGATAGACTGCATAACGCGATCTATCTGCGCAATCAAAGAAGAGAAGCGCGTCCCAGTGTACACAGTAAAGGCTAAACACACTTAAAAAATGAGGCCCCCAGCGCTCGGCTGACGCTAGAACGGTTATAAAAGATTTGCGAGTTTTTATCGGCACATACGCAATTACCACGTTCCATTCTGACCAGGGTCCTGCTTTCAGCTCTCGAGCTTATAAGGAGGCCATGGCCAGCATGGGAATTGGGTTGCGGTATTCTTGTCCGTCATACCCCGGAAGGGAACAGTGTGGTAGAAAGAAAAAACCGGGACATAAAGCAATCTATAACAGCGAAGGTATTAGGTTCAGGCGCTGGGTGGGTCAAACATTTAATAAGTGTCCAAACTAGTCTTAATAACATGCCAAGAAATTCTCTAAAAGGTTTCAGCCCATACGAACTATTGTTCGGAATTAGAATGCGTATTCAGGACCTCGATAGTCAGATGTCAGTGGTACAACAAGAAACAACGCACTTTGATGTAAAGGATCATTTGGCTGTTTTACAGGAACTGAATGAAATAAGAAAATCATTAAGCAACATAAAGTTAAAGCAACAGCCAGATACCACTGACGAGGCACCACCAGCAACAGCCCCAGCAAGGCCTGTCTGGATTCCAAAGATTGGGGATCTAGTCAGAGAAAAGATCGCGGTTAAGAAGGAATTTGGGCCTTCTTACAGAAAAGCAGTACCTGTCTTGGCAGTCACCGGAACAAGATCAGTAGTGCTACCGCCCCTTGCTGGTAAAAAGGAGAACAGAGTCGTGTCCATCGACCTGGTAAAACCACAAGCATGTGGCCTATAATCAACAGTAGGCCCAGTGGACTCCCAAGAAACAACAGAATACCCAAACTTGCAACAATCCAAGAGGTTCAAACTGAAAGACTAATCACATTCGATCAGCCTGCAGTGCACAGAGGAGGACTATGCAATAATGCCATGGAACTCGTGCCTCTTGAGACACAGATTGAAACAGTTCATCAAGAAACAACACCAGTCTACAATGATGTGGCATCAGAAAGTGCTACCGAAAGATAGATTGAAAGAACAATCCCAACAATTGACAGAACTGCCTCTGGTTATTTCATCAACCTCGACAACTTCTCTAAAGATCAAAACGACCCCGAAGTGATGCCAGAAACAAAAAAGTATTCTAAAGAAAATACAACAGGACTCCTTCAACAAATCAAAGAATTATATCTGGATTCACCGTTGATTGAGCATTGGATTATTTCAGGGGTATTCATACTCCTACTATGCCTAATTTTAGTTTTAATTTTAGGGAAGTTTATTACAATTGAATGGACACAGCAAGTCAGAACATCAACCTAGTCCTGAAACCACACAGATCATCCCACGTGAAGAAAAGAGAACTGTAAACAGTAAATGTCACAGCAATTCCAATACCTGGTGGGGTAGAATGGGAGAAAACAGACTATGAGATATATGGTCCGGTCGAAATCCTGAAGTATCCTCATCAACTGAAGGTTTCCTTAAAGTGACTTTGTAAAACCTAGTACATTCTCTGATGATTGGGACTTTAACAGTATTAATGACATGATGTCTGATTTAGTAATGTCAGCTAGATTCACAGATCATGATTATTTACAAGGTTCATCTAGTTATGAGCAGTTATTCTGTTACACCCACTATGGGGATCATTACCTGCATAAATCTGCACAGCCTAGAAATGTTTTTATGTATAATCAATGGGAACATTGTTCTACACCACCTAAAAGCAGTTCTAAAGCATTTTTTGAGAAATTCAAATACTTCTCAGGGTTTAACACCAGTAATGCAGAAACGTTTTATTACAAACTGTTAGATAAAATAGGAATGAAAACAATGCTGACAAATTCTAGATTGATATATTCAGAAGCATTTTATGACAAAATGATGACATTTGGTTTTGATTATTGGAAAAATAATATTGAAACGAAAACAATTTGGCGTACAAAAGATTGGCAGGTGCAAGGCATTGAAGCACTATTTAGAACCTGCATGATACCAGAACAAATGTTATTTTAAATGACACAATACACCAAACATCTTGTCTTGGCCTAGCTAAGATCAAAGACCTTAAAATACCGTCTATTCCAAAGCCAATACCTGAAAATGCAACTACAGATATTGAGTTAGACGTTTCACAAATTTTACATTTGAACAGATCACATCCTGATTGGAAAAAGTGGTTAATCTGGCCTACTGACACAAACAGCTGTCAAGATAAAACACAGGGGTTAAAAATGACCAGATTAGACTCGAGATATTCCCAGAGACAACATCCAGGGATTATAACAACATACAGTGTAGGGAAACTCTGCGTTGAATGGCTAACATCATCCACACTGGCTGAAATTAAGCAACACTTGTCTTTACTAAAAGATGGTGCTGATTTGCGCGATTTCATTCTTGGACCACGCAAACAGCGTCAAAAGCGTTTCATAGCGACCAGTATCTATGCTGCTTACAACGAGGCTTGGAAAGTCAAACAAATTGAAACTGCTGAAAAAATACGAGAAATTGATCGTATTAATTTGGAGAAATCACTTTCTGTAGTAGACAATGGGCTAATGACTCTGTCTTCCAGAATATATTCGTTGGACAATATTGTATCCTCTGCCTTTGATGTGATAGACAGAGACTTGCTAATGTTACAACATGGCCAGTCTCAATTACGCTCTATTATAGAACTAGGCTGGACGCTGCAAAATCTTCGTTCAGGCTATGTGCCTTGGCGTTTAATCAACACAACGTCATTATTTTCAATTTTTAACCTTACTGATAAACAGATTAGTTTGGCACAGAAAGGAGCAGACTATACAATCCTGAGCATCGAAAAACTCGAGAGATTACCATTGACAATGTCAGAGAGTCCTGTCATTGAATGGATAATACACGGAATTATCACAATTCCGATAACAACTTTCCGATTTAAAAAATGCCTTGAGTACATACCTGCTGGCCAGTATGAACAATTGGGTAAAGGATATGTAAAATCTGAATGGAAATTACCATACACACATTCTTGCTACAGTGACAGCGACAAAAATGTATTTCTTAGTGGTGACAACTGTAAACATTCACTAAGCGGTATACTTTTGTGTCAGGGTATTAATTTACACGGAGCATGTGATGGAAATTCTAACAACCTTTCATGCCACCAGCTAGTCACACCTGCAACTCAGATAGAGCCCTTCTTTATGCAACTCGCAAACGGGAGTTACATTCTTAGAACGGATCACAGATGTTGTGGCCTTGTGCCAGGGAAAAGTTATCTAGTAAGAGTAACATCCACGGTCAAATGCTGTATGCAAGCATTGTTTCCGAGTGGGCCTGCAGACACAGTGACTCCCATCTGGCCTCGTATGAATCTCTATTCTATACGAATTGATACATTAAGCAAAATGAAATCTGTACTTTTACAGACAACAGTGCCTATAACGTCATCAAAAGAGACGTATGATCTTCTAGTTGCAAGGACAGCTACTGAAGTTCATGACCTTTTATCAACAAATTGCCCCGTGCATTTAGTAGAAATGTTGAGCCAACTCCTTAACATGTCTAGTGCAACAAGCATCCCAGGCAAATTTAAGACAGTCTTTACGGGACTTCTAACACCCTTCCAGGCAATTTTGGGAATCGTTCCTAATTTTGTACACTCTGTTTTTGGCGGCATACCATTATTTTTGGGACTTGTAGCAGGGATTATATTTTTGACCCTCCTGCTTCGTTATGGCAAGCCTTGGCTCAGACATAGCTCCCATAGGAATGGAAGAGACAATCCTAGCAATGCGCTACCGGGACAGGATAACTAACGTCCTTGGATTGGCCAGGCTGAGAGATCTAAACATGACCTTGTTCCTTTCATTCAGACCGATATGGCAAAATTGCATTTTACCTGTGCTACGGTGTATGCTTTGCGGCGATGAATGCGTGTTGGACATCTGTCTTTCACTTCCATCAGCAGTACCAATGGACGTCGATACTTTGCTCAGTCCAATAACGGCTCACGCATTGTGTTGTCCCCAGCGGTTACCAATCCTGATGACGGCATTCATGGAGACTCCTGTGCTAAAGCCAAGTGGTAACAGTGGAGCGAGTGACAAAAGCAACATCATCCAGGTACAACATTCTGTGAGCATTGCTGCTCCCGACTATGATGACAGCAATCATTCTCACACCTGCCAAGTTACAGCGCTATCTAATTTGGTTGAACTATCACCTGAATTTGTAGACCAATTCTTTGAGAGCCTGGCTGATACGATGTTCTCACCCATACAGAAACAATAACTTTGGAGAAGCTTTCCGACACACAGCGTTCCCATGAACTCTGAATTCGGCCTTCAGTTTTGATCAACAAAAACTGCCAAAAGCTTTGGAACTCTATTTTTCCCCATTCAAGCATTAATTCTTTTGATTTGGACAATTTTTCTAATATTCACCCGTTTTTTGGCACAAACAATTCTTTGCTTAACGTAAAAACTATTCTTAGAGAACAGAAGCTTCACACTTCTATTTCTAAACACATCTAGAGACATAACAACATTACATCAGCCTCTAGCACATGTTATTACAATGCATTTATATGTGATGATTTATCTCGCCCTTCTTCTGTTAGAGATACTTCATGTGTAATTCTTATGCATAATCGTTCATTGATTTCATATGCAATAATTTTTGAATGATTTCTATGCTTCAAAAACGTACAGTACCTAAATTTCACGTATTACAATATACGCCTATTTCGAATGCATTTATGTATTTTGGGGTGGGCAATGTTACACATGCATCTAATTGCTCTAGTTTTAGTAATTTGATTGACATGAATACGTGGAGTGGGTGTTGCGTGTTTATCTAGGTTCCTGATCGATACTGTAACCTCGCTCGGATCTAATTCAATGGAAGGGCTGTGGTTTCTCATGGCTGGGTAATTTGGCAGCGATAAAAATTACGCTGCTACCAAAAATATTGTATGTTATGCAAACACGTCTGATACAGACTCCCGTATGGGCCCTGGACAAGTTGCAGGCTCTCATCTGGGAGTTTCTTTGGGATGGGAGTAAAGCGAGGATGGTGTTGCGTGTTTATCTAGGTTCCTGATCGATACTGTAACCTTATGCCCCTATTCGGCTATAAATCCATGTATTCCCTATATTGGCATAACCGTTCGAGTGCGATTTTCAGAAAGTCATCTCTGGCCTCACACGAACAGAGCCACATTCCAGCATAGTTCTCTGCCACTTCCTTTGCAACCAATTAGTGCAATGACAGAGCAGAAGTCACTATCTGATATTCCTAGATTAACACTCCGAGTTCTTCAACAAGATAAAAACTCAGCAAACCTGGAAATCCACGCTTGCTGTGTTTTGATTAGTAATGGAACTCTAATGAGCAACTGATAGCTATCACTTCCTAGTGACATCTTTAATTGACGTCTTATGTCCAGCAAACTTGCGTCAAACCCGGCACCTGTCAGGTATAAATATTACCAACGTTGCCTTAAGCAATGAGACCAACAAGAGCTGTCGTGCTGTTGTAAGCTGTCGTGCACCCTGTGTGCATCCCATTGCTGCTGCAGGCAGTACGCTGCTGCTGTTGTCCCTAGGTGGTGAAGCTACTGATACCATTATCGCTGCTAAAGCGCGAACGATGGTGCAGTAGGCTTAGGAGCTGAACAGCCGTCCCTCTACGAAGAGCCCAGCAGGTTCCAGCTGCCGCGGACGCTGTCCCCCGCCTCCTCCTCCTGACGCGCTGAAGAAGAGCCGCTGCCTTTCTCCTGCAGAGAAATCCAGCTCCGCGTTTCCGGTCTGCCCTCGCGGGTGACTGGGATATTGAGTGCCCCCTGAAGGAAATACCAGACTTCCATCATTCTATTCAGAGGTATGGTGTTGACTAAACCCTTAGACGAGAATTCTTGAAGCAAACCTTGGCAAAACCAACTTAACTTAAAGCTACTTACTTACTCCCCTTCCACGTGTTAGGCTTAGGTCAGGCATACTGGGGTAGGCGTAGTTAGAAGCACCAGTTGAGTATGTTAGCCTCATGTATATATGAATGTATATATGTTTTATTACTTTTAAACCATTGTATGGCTAAGAAACCATATCAATGCTTTTACAGTATTATTTCGCAATCCTTATCTTACTGTACGTACTTTTTATCATAACAAGTCTTGCAATTGTGGCAATACATTTCTCTTGTACGAGAAGAAAGACTGTTCAATAAATGTTAACCCTTTATTGACAAACGCCCGTCTCTCTATTCTCTACATCTCGTGAAAGTAAACTGCACTAAACTGACTGAGTGAAATACATGTCTATTGTTTCACACGACCCTAGAGATTGACTCTTGATCTGAGGAGCAAAGTTGTCATGTTGCACGGTTGTTGGAAAACTGAATCCCTTCTTGTCTGTGCCAAGGAAGCTGATCACTTCCTATGCAGAGAAGAAAGTTTCCAGTGACCTCTGAGCTAGTTGGTAACACACCCAATTAAGTTTAGCATAGTCAGTGGAGGCCTGGAATATCCGCAGTTCCACGTCGATACTACTGTTTATGTGATTCCAATGCGCAGGGCCTAGTGGGAAACTAGGAACTACACTACAATGGCAAAAGAGTAGGCGTACCTGCCACAGGCAGAGGGAGGTGTGGGGGTGTCCCCATCTAGTGAGCTCTTACCAAGCGACCCAGCTGAGGTATATGGTTGTATGGCCCCAGACAAAAATTGAAAAACACTGGTGTTTTATTTATCAAGCAGTGATGGAAGTCCATCACTGGAAAATACCCTGGCTATCTAAAGCTCATTGGCTACCTGGGGTGTACATTTCACCAGTGCTTTGCGCCACATTTTGGGTGTCTAGGACATTGTCAAAGTGCTGAAAGGATTGTCTTATCCCATTTCTCCTCAAACATCATAGATTGGGACCCCTATATTTTCCACTGGCATTGCAGGGACCATCTTATAATGAATGGCAAGAAACTAACTGCAAAAGAATTGGGGACCTTTTTGATGTAGGGCGCCTTATAGATTTTTCTCACCTACAGAAGGCATTTGATCTCTTTTCCAAACCCCTTTGGCAAAACACTATGTTGAGTCATTGCGTCCTCCAACCTTCAATTCCGATAGACCCCTTACGTCATTCGAAAAATGCATCCTTTCTGATATATATGCTTTTCTCATTACACAACAGAGGTTACCCAACACATCAGCTCAACTCAGATGGGAGGTGGAGTGCATGCATTCTTTTACTGAAAAGGAGTGAAGGGACATATTACATCTGGCCCGTTCCTTAAGATTGCTCATTATTGGAACTACACACCAGCGAAAATCGTACATTTGGAATTAAGTTCATAACAGTGTATATTTGCTGTTGTTGTGTTGAAGAAACTAATACATGATAAGGGTTGTTTAAAATAGAAAAACTGTTGATGTATTCTTACATTTGAGATACTAAGAAAGTTCTTGTTTCTACGTTCTTGAGGGCCCCTCATGAGACACCCGCAGAATGCCCAGGAGTGAAAAGACATCCCAAGGAAGGATAGTGATTGGTTCATATGGATGTTTTTATTTAGCAAAGAAAGAGTCCTTTCTTGTTGCTTCATTTACCTATTGGGCTTTGCTGAGGTTAGACATTTTTGACAAGCTCCGTGACATTGCTGATTTCTCCCACCAGAATGTCTTCTTCAGATTCAGATGAGAACTTTATTGCTGTTCATGCAACTCAGCCACCTCAGCCAACTAAAATGAGGCCAGGTGGGGGAAAAGTATCTGAGAAATATGCCATATGTCAAATATGCAAAAAGATGTTTGGTAGGGGCAGCTGGATCATGTAGTGCAGCATGAAGAAGTACCTCTCATTCATTCATAGTAGGGCAAGGAAGGTACTTACCTCACATGTAAGACCGTACTATTCCATCTTAAGTATAACAAGTACTAGCCTCCCCACTGAGACCCCTCCCCAGATAAATGATCATATATTTTAGTGTGCGGGAATTGATTTCACTGTCCACTCAGAGCTCTTCCCAGCATGACAGATATACAGTAGTGTGTAGGCACATATTATCCTCTCCACTAAAAAGTATCTCCAGAACAACATGAATGACCAGTACGTTGCGGACAAGCAGTGGCCTCTCTGCTGACACCTCTCCCTAGAACAACAGGGATATGCAATTGTATATGGGATGGGAGTGACCTGTCCACTAATACATCTTTCTTAGGTGAGAGGTGTCTTTTTTGGGCTTCCAGAAAAATGTATCTCTCTGCTCATACGTCTTCCCATGGTTACAGGTATACATAGTAGGTTGTAGGGAGGAACTGTGCTGTTTGCTGAAACATCTGTCTTGAATGATAAGTCTGTGTACTATATTGTGGGGGGAGACTGATCCCTTTCCTGTGACTTTCCTCTGGGGTAATGGGTGTGCAATATAGACTTTGAAAAGGGGCTTACCTCTCAGGTCACGCATCTCCCCAGGATGACAGATATACAAGTGTGTGTAGATGTGAAACTACCTATATGCTGAGTAGTCTCTCATGCATAACAACTATACAGACTATGGTATGGAAACACATTGCCCTTTCAGGTTAGACATATCCCCAAAGTAACATATTTGCAACGTAGACTGTGGGTAGAGACTGTTCTCCCTCCGCAAACTTTTCTTCATAGTGATGAATGCCCCTAGTGGAGTATAAAATGAAGTATTCTCATGGTTCAAAACCGTGTCTTGCACTACTAGTGTCCATTATTGTGTATAGGGACACACCCACCTCTTTTTTAGACATCCACCAATGGCGAAATTCATACATAATACTGTGTGCACAGCAGGTGATAAGAGCTTGTATTAGAGCATAAAGATGCACTACTCTCTGTGCTAATAACTCTCTCTTCTATCAGAGGTACCTCTACTATAGCGGGACAAGGATTAAAGTCTCATTGTTGCATTGCAAGTCATCATAGCTGCATAACAAAATAATTGCCTTCTCTATTATCAAGTGTCTCTAGACAAAATATGTGCATACTACCATAGAGACACATTTATGTACAGCAGAATATTTACAGTCCCTGAAGATGGAACTGACAGTTTTGGTGAATAGTGCAATACTATAATGAAAATGGAATTTATAATGAGGATTAAGCAAAATAATCAAACAACAATACAACAAAACTATATAACAATGCCGATCTACAACAACTGGATTAACAAACTATATGAACAGCAATAATACAAACAAAACAAGCAACTTTAGGAATGTTTAACTTTTTCTCTGATGCTCATCAGCAGGTGCTCATGTCTTCAACCAATTTGCTTTATTTGCCTACTGAATTTTGATTTTAGTAGCACTTCTTTTCCAGTCTTTTAGCCACCTTAGCCTGACAAAGAGTCTTTACTTTCCTTCTATATCATAGCAGGCTAGGTGTCAATAAAGTCTCAGCAAAACAACATATCTATAAATTACAGCCCATAAAGCGTAGCTTGTGCAGGGTTAGCTTATGCTGCTGAACTGCACAACTGTTCAGTTTGTGCCACATCCTTTCAACTTTTGAACAATGTGCTTCAAGAGGTACTTATTGCTGAACAGCACAATAATCCTGTTTTTGTTAACAAGGCTCTTTTTTGCCACTTATGTAAGCAGATAATGATTTCCTCAGAGACAAGATTCCATTTCCCTCCTCAAAAATAACACACTAACCAAAAAGGTAAATGTTGCATACTGGTCAATAATTAATAAAAGTGATACATCAGTGTATTTTCTAAACCTTTTTTCATTTTTCACCCACAAGCAAAAATTTACATCTAATGTCACAGTAAATTGTTTTTCCTTTCTCCTGAAAAATACCACACCCTCAACCAATCTATTTTCATATTTTTGCATATAAATTATAACATGTCATGAACTCTGCTTCCATAACTGTTTCTAAAGTAATATAAACATCTTGACACACCTTTGCTAACACTCATCACAGTCTTCACTCTGAAAATAAAATATTCACCACTCAATCATCTCATAGTATTGAAATATACATACAATGAGCTTCATAAGGCTAATAGAGCTTGTATCGTAACATTTTTGGCTTTATGATTTAAGAAACAGTACCTACTTTTTTGACAAGTACATACTGTTGGAAAACGTTATTATTTAGCACAATCTGCAAAGATTGTTCACATGTCTCTACACTGTAAAGTGTACCTCTCAAAAGCTATATTACCACATCAACACCTCCCCAAACAGCTCTTCACTCTGTAAACATAGTATAGAACAAGTTTGCCAACATTAGAACACTTACTGACGCTTCACAACAATGTTTAAAAATTATATTATTAAATACCTGAATTCAGAGTTCTTTCTTACATGCAGATAAGCACACCAGTCTCTTTCAGCTCCACATAAATTCACTTCTGATGAGTAAACTCAAACAGATGTCCTTCTCCTGCTAAGCACCAAGGAGAAACTGAGCTATCGCAGGGTCTCCACCCAATCACATCACAGCATTTATTTAGCCATGTAATACGAATGGTAACTTTTGGTACAGCCTTAGCAAATATTCCCAAAATTAAAAAAAAACTTCCCATTTTGGTTCAGCTGCTGTGTTGAAAGTTTCAGGGTGATCGTTAGAGCGGGCGGAGAAAAAAGGGGGACCCAAAATGCGTTTTCGTCATGTTATATCTATAGGGATTCTTCATTTTTTGAACATGACTACAGCCTGAAACAATTAACAGAATTACAGAAAATTTGGCAGAAAGCTAATTGTACTTTTTGTGATTAGGTATACATCTGTTCAGTAGTTTCAGAGATATTTAAGTTGAAAAAATATAGATATGTGGGAGCCCAAAATCCGAGTGAAACGCACTGAAATTTGATTGGCTTCCAACACTTCAATTAATGGCACTCATCGTAAATGTAAAAATGGTAGAAGTACCCCTATACCTTAGGTATCTGGGGGGTCCCACAGGGACCCTGCAAGTCCACAAAAGCATTTTTTCTTACTTGTTGCCAAAAATTAGAACAAAATGAAGCGCAGGCTCCTGTGCTTCATTTCTAATTGGCCCCTGGGTGGGCAGGTCCTGGGGACATTGTAATAAAGGAGGCGGGCACGCAGCCCTCAGGCTCATTGATGCCCCTGGGACCACCACCTCCCTGGGGCTTCTTTTTAAATAAATGTAGGGGAGGCCCATATAGCTCCCCCCACTGCTCTTATAATTTTTATAAATGGGGAGTCTCATGGACATTCATTCCCCACCCAGCAGTACACCAGGAGGTGCAATTCCATTGTAGTGGAGAAAGGGGGCATGGCCTTCAAGTCCTCTCAGGAATCCCACAGTTTGGGACTTACTGGAGGTAACAGAAGGTGTTCCTGGAACCCAAGGACCCTCAGCATTCAAGGAGACCTTTTCCCCCAACCAGTACATCACCCGGAGTTGCATTTGCAGAGTGTGGAGGAAGTGGACCGGGCATCCGGCAACTTGCTGATCCCACATGTGTTTCTTTTTTTTTTACAGAATGAGGAACGTAGCCCCCTTCCCTGGGCCAATTTGGGCACTGGAGACCACATCCTCCAGCCTTTTATTAAAATGTATTTTTAAAATTAAATGGAGGGGCTGATTTTGCCCCAGGGACCCCATACCCTAGGGCCTAGCCACTAGTGTGGGTGCTCGGGTCCCATCAGGGTACCCACTGTCAATGTTGGGGACCATGGGCGGAGCCTGAATGCCTCTGCGGTACCTGCAGGCATTGCTTTTACACATGGCGAGCTGCTAACATGCAGCTCCCTGTGCTTAAAAGCAAACTGTGCTATGCTTTGGGCAAGCAAGAGCAAAATGCTCTCGCTTGCTCAAAGAGGAACACAGTTTGCTATGGTTTGGCAGGAGTCGTAATGCTACTGGCAAGCCATAGCAAGCAGCTTTGTCCCCGGGGTGGGTACTCCAGGACATAACAGGAGCATGCATGGCTCCAGGAGAGGAGCAGCATGCCTCCTAACTTTGTTTTAGAATTTTCCCAAGGGAGGTGGTGGTCTGTGTGGCTGCAGGGGGAGCATGCAGCCCTCTAAATGTAATTTGACAAAAGCCCCATGGAGGTGGCAGTTTCATCTCTGTGGAGCTGCAGGGGCCCACGTGCCCCCAGCATTAATTAAAATTGAAGCCCTAGGGAGGGGGTGACTCTTGAGGCTTCAGGTTGGTCTGCACAGCCCTCCAGCTTTGAATAAAAGATAAAGCCCCAGGGAGGAGGCAGTTTCTGGAGCACAACAGGAACAGGAGGACACCGATGAGGGCTCTTCTGCTGGCCCTAGTAAGTCTTCTTGTTTTTAATATTAATGATTCTTATTCCAGAACTTTTACTGCACCATATTTTATCCAAACTATTGTTTCCGTTTCCTAATGCTATTTTTTACCAACAATTATCCTTCGATCTGGACTATCTGTTTCAAAATTCTTGTTATCCCTGCCTCTGCTATGATGACTCTCTGTACTACTACTATTAGTCTGTCTGTAGTAGCTAAGCTTGCCCAGTTGGCCACTCTTTATTTTAAAGTTTTTAAATAAAACTCAGATTGACCAGTAGCTCTAGCCATTGAGTCCAGTCATTTGGGTTGTCCTCTTGTACTACTTCTAGTCTTATTGATCTTAGGTCTTTGTTAATCTTGAGGCTTTTCGACAATTCCCACCAACAAATGCCCAACCAGATTAATTACTATATTGATAGGATAGGACATGCTACTACTGTTGTAGGGATTTTGCGCATACAGAACTTTGCACAAGAAAATAGTATGTTGGTGATGGGAGGTTGGACCTTCCTCACACCTCAATCAGAAGTTCAGAGCCACAATCCCCTGCCTAACTAGTTATAGTAGTGTCTCATCATAACTATTAGCTCTCCAAACCCTCCCTCCAAGATACCAAACAAGTAGACAACCCAGAACATAACACACCCAACCTCTCAGTCATGGAAGCAATGCGCATGCACACCCTTCCTTTCCCTCGCTCACTCATGTAAGTCCACACAAAATACCACTGAGAATTAAACAAGCTCTGTATGTGTTCTATAATGCAGCACCAACTGGAATATGCATAACATTAAAACAATAAACATTGTTACACTTACTTACAGTTACAACAACTACAAGTCCATAGGAAAGAAATGGGAACTCATGATAACTGAACAGTGGTGGCAGCACCACCATCCCCTTGGTAGGAATATTGTTTATATAAAATTATAAATGAAGATCTCTGAGCGAATTCTGGGGACCCCTCAACTAAGAAGAACCTAGTACTTTTAGTTGTTACATCATAAGCTCTGCAAAGCTCTGGTTCGTTGAAGGGAATCTTCCATCTGTAATGAGAAAAATGGAGCACGTTAGTATATTGGAAGCATTTCTCAGCCGTGCCAAAAAGTGTAGCATTTTTATGGATAGGCAATATGGACTAACACCAGAACTTCATAAAAAAGTAGCTTGTTAATGTTTTGGTTGACCTTGTATGCAGCGCTTAGACAGTAGCAGTATGAGATCTAGTGGGCTCAAAGCTGTCTTATACAACAAGCTGCGAGGTAACGTCACGTGTGCACAAATAATAGACTCAAAAGTAAATTGGTTACATGGCTCGGGCTAACTAAGCAAAGATTAGCATTACCATAGGGACCATATAACTACTAGTGTCTACTCTACTGTCAGGACTTGCCGAGATGCGCCACCTAAAACATGAACTACATCACCCAGAATTCTAGTGTGGGGGCGGGGCACCATAAAAGACAGGGCGGCCCTTTTCACGTTGTTCGTGATTTTGTGTTTCTCCCGTGTTTGGGAGATACTGGAGTAGAGAACTGCAGGTTAATCCTGGTTAAGGAGACTTGGGATTTTGGAGTACTCGTTTGGCGCTTAGCGCGAAGAACAGCTGGTTTAGCGCGAGGTCGGCGCATTTGTTTGTTCCCCTCGGAGCGCGAGGTTCGGCGCCCAAGACCTTTCACCGGCAGTGTGGGCTCGGCGTTTCCAGGATATTTCGATCCCCCGAGGATTAGTCAGCACTACAGTACCGTGAGTAATAGAGCAAGAATGCGTGCAGCTAACGCGTCCGTTGTTAAAAGACTGTGTTGTATCCTGACTCAGGCGGACTGGCCCTGAAGCCTAAGAAGTAAGGCGCTATATTCGTGGGAGTGAATTTAAGGATTGATTGCCCCTTAGAGAACGGAGTACGACGGTTTGATCTTTCTGCGTACTTCCGTTACGAAGAAAGACACTAGTGCTTATTAAGGCAAGTGCCAAAGCGGAAGGTAGTGGGGGGAGATCCTACACCTTTCCGTATTTGGAGCTGGACAACCAGGAAAGCAGGGATTGAATTTGAGAGCGGAAGACAGTAGTATTGAGGCTACGTCTTACCGTGTCCTTCAAGTACCGTTTGGAGATTCTTGTACATATGCAAACAAAAACATTTGAGGAAAAGGAGTGTAACGATTTTTCACTTAGGGTTTGGGGATATTCACTTGGTTATAATTTGGACACTCGTCTATGCAAGACAGGGTAGGTTCATCACAGTGACCAGTATTATATGTTGAATCAGGAATTGGCTGGACCCTAACTGTGTTTGTGTTCTCTAGGGACTAGTGTGGTGAACAGCAACATTGAGGAATACAGGGAGAAGGAGGAGAATTCTTCTTTTCATAAAGGTGAATAGATACACATGCTCAGTAAGGTCGAGAGAGTGTAGGGATGCAAGGAGAATACTAATAACCTGTATTATTGTTTTCTTGTCTTTCCAGCTATCCCTTCCCTGCAGCCCCCTTCCGTCCCCTCCTTGTTTGTTTCCTGTTTTTTCCCTCGCCTTATCACTCGAACACGCTGTGTTGTTATTACGGGCGTGTTGGTGAGATAGGGAGGTGGAGTCATATGTGCATCAACCGGATCAGGCAGCGTGGAGTCTGACAGAATCACGAACCCACGAATTGCATTCTGCCGGGTTCGGTCGGTGTACATATGGCCACCTTGGATGATGTGTTGAGGGCATTGGTTTTGGTTCAACAGGAATTGGCTTCTTCAAAAGCTGAGGCAGTGGCTCTTAAAGATAGGGTTGAACAACTATCTAAGAACCCTTTTTCATCTGGCTCTTCTCAGATCCAGGTTACGATTCCTCCCCCTATTCCCTTGGCCACCCCTGAACGTTATGGGGGGGATCCCCAAAAGACGCAAGCCTTTATGACCCAAATAATGCTTCACTTCTCATGCAAACCAGCTTCATTCCCTACTAATCACTCCCGGGTGGCGTTCGCTATATCATATCTGGTGGGGGATGCAGCCAATTGGGCGGTTCCGCTGGTAAAGAGAGATGATGCCATGTTATCAAACTGGACAGCGTTTAGGGAAGAGTTCGAAAAAGTATTCGATAGAAGGGCCACCAATTTCAGTGCTGATAAAGAGTTGCTATCTTTGAGACAAGGAAGGAGTGATTTGATTACCTATTTAACAACCTTCAACAGGTTGATAGCAGAAACGGAATGGCCCGAGGGAAAAAGGATGTCCTTATTTTATCAGGGGTTGAGAAATGAGTTGAAGAACGCGGTGGCCTACATAGATCCTCAACCCACTACTTGTGTAGATATGGTGAATTTGGTCCTGAGGTTAGATGGTAGGCTAACTGAGCTGAGTGGGGATAGAAGAAAATGGGACAGGGGTTACAATAGCATAGGGAGTTCCCCTCCTATGGCTTTAGAGGCATCAGCAGAAGAGGCAGAACCTATGGAACTAGGAGCTGTTAGATCCACTCTGTCCTATGAGGAGAAAGAAAACAGAAGAGTACATGGTCTTTGTATGTACTGTGGCAAGAAAGGGCATTACGTGCGTGAATGCCCTTCTAAGCCCCAAAACTCCTCTAGTTGGAACAAGAACAAAAGGATAGCTGTTTCCAATATGGGAAGGGAGACAGACAACTTGTTAGCACCTTCCTCCATAGAGAAAGTGATACCTGATTGGAGACTCACATCCCTATCTTCACCGGGTATAGGCGTGAAGGAGTCACACCTGGTTCTTAACATGTCCTTAGAGTATAAGCAAAAGAGTCATCCGGTTAGGGTTATGCTGGACACAGGAGCCACAGGCAATTTTATTGATAATGGGTTAGTGTCTCGCTTAGCTATACTCAGAGTCCCTAGAGATATACCAGAGGAGGTTTTGGCTGTAGATGGACAGCCTATAAAATCAGGTCTAGTAGTGGAGAAGACAGCTGAGGTAATATTGTCAATAGATGTGTCAGAAGGGAGACATATGGAAAAGATAACGTTGAACATCATAGAAGCGCCCCAATACGAGATCATATTGGGGATGCCGTGGTTTACGTACCACAACCCTTCTATAGATTGGAAAACCCGAACAGTTCAGTTTTTGTCTGGGTATTGTCAGGAACATCTGGTGTCTTATGCGTCATCACCTTTAGCGGTAGTCGCATGTCAGTTCAAGGTGGCCACGTTGGCAAAGAAAGAGGCGGTCACCGTTCGCAATAGGTTGAGTAGTCTGAATACAGACACATTCATCCATCAAATGCTGCCAAACAAGGAGGGAGTGGGCGACAAACAGTCTATCATTCCTACTGGGAGGGTTAACCACATGAGGAGTGCTGAGAGGTCTAGTAAGAATGAGTGGCGTAGTCCCCCTGGAATGTTCCCCTTCCTTGCTAATTCCGGAATTGATACCAATAACTTGCCTGTTGTTATCCCTTTTGATCTCCAATTTCGGCCTGTTGTTCAGGAAAAGGAGTGGAGGCGGCAAAGGGATATTAATGGGGTACAGGGATGTTTAAGCAAGGTTGGGTTAGAGTACAGGCAAGGGGTGGGAGGTTCCAAGGTACCTACTCATGGGAAGGAGTTGTCTGTTCGTCAAAGATTTCCTGTTAAGTCTGGCCCTAGAAGGCGCTAGGGAGGGGGGGGCATTCTGTCAGGACTTGCCGAGATGCGCCACCTAAAACATGAACTACATCACCCAGAATTCTAGTGTGGGGGCGGGGCACCATAAAAGACAGGGCGGCCCTTTTCACGTTGTTCGTGATTTTGTGTTTCTCCCGTGTTTGGGAGATACTGGAGTAGAGAACTGCAGGTTAATCCTGGTTAAGGAGACTTGGGATTTTGGAGTACTCGTTTGGCGCTTAGCGCGAAGAACAGCTGGTTTAGCGCGAGGTCGGCGCATTTGTTTGTTCCCCTCGGAGCGCGAGGTTCGGCGCCCAAGACCTTTCACCGGCAGTGTGGGCTCGGCGTTTCCAGGATATTTCGATCCCCCGAGGATTAGTCAGCACTACAGTACCGTGAGTAATAGAGCAAGAACGCGTGCAGCTAACGCGTCCGTTGTTAAAAGACTGTGTTGTATCCTGACTCAGGCGGACTGGCCCTGAAGCCTAAGAAGTAAGGCGCTATATTCGTGGGAGTGAATTTAAGGATTGATTGCCCCTTAGAGAACGGAGTACGACGGTTTGATCTTTCTGCGTACTTCCGTTACGAAGAAAGACACTAGTGCTTATTAAGGCAAGTGCCAAAGCGGAAGGTAGTGGGGGGAGATCCTACACCTTTCCGTATTTGGAGCTGGACAACCAGGAAAGCAGGGATTGAATTTGAGAGCGGAAGACAGTAGTATTGAGGCTACGTCTTACCGTGTCCTTCAAGTACCGTTTGGAGATTCTTGTACATATGCAAACAAAAACATTTGAGGAAAAGGAGTGTAACGATTTTTCACTTAGGGTTTGGGGATATTCACTTGGTTATAATTTGGACACTCGTCTATGCAAGACAGGGTAGGTTCATCACAGTGACCAGTATTATATGTTGAATCAGGAATTGGCTGGACCCTAACTGTGTTTGTGTTCTCTAGGGACTAGTGTGGTGAACAGCAACATTGAGGAATACAGGGAGAAGGAGGAGAATTCTTCTTTTCATAAAGGTGAATAGATACACATGCTCAGTAAGGTCGAGAGAGTGTAGGGATGCAAGGAGAATACTAATAACCTGTATTATTGTTTTCTTGTCTTTCCAGCTATCCCTTCCCTGCAGCCCCCTTCCGTCCCCTCCTTGTTTGTTTCCTGTTTTTTCCCTCGCCTTATCACTCGAACACGCTGTGTTGTTATTACGGGCGTGTTGGTGAGATAGGGAGGTGGAGTCATATGTGCATCAACCGGATCAGGCAGCGTGGAGTCTGACATCTACTACTACCTGATTTAGTGATGTATGTTGTACATGTATGTATTACTATTAACTCATTTTTCAATCTTGCTACTGACCAATAGGGGGAGGTGTATATGACACGTAAACATTTTGTAATGTTTTTTCTAGGTGCACTACCGACCACCAGTACTGGGGCCAGCGGCGAAGGCGATGTGGCTGGTGAAGATGATGCAGTTGTGGATGGAGCTGCAGGGGGCGAGTCAGCACCAGTGGCGGGCGGTGGTAAGTTAGATTCATAATCCTTAACTATTGACATTACACTCACCGCCAGGGTGTACTGTATGTATACTGTACTGTTGAGGCTTAGGGCCCCATTATGATGGCTGGCGGATTGCCCCTGCCGGCCTGGCGGGGGCAACCTGCCCGCCATCCCAGTAGAAAAGACCCCCCGCTATATTACAATCGCTGGGGGTCCGTGGCAGATGGAAAGACCGTCCGCCGCTTTTCCGCACGGTTGACATGTCGACAAGGCGGAAAAGGTTTCATTATGGTGGCGGTGTTTTTCAGACACCGCCAGCCATATTAGAATGTGCATTTTGGAATACCTTTTTGTGGCGGTATTGTCGCCACGGATAGGCATGCGGAGTCTGCTTGGGGGCCCGTTGCGTGCCCCCATGAACTCCGGGGGTGGGGGTGCACACTTTCATAGCACAACGTGGCAGGCACCGCGCGGTGCCTGTCACGTTATGCTTTGAAAAGCACAACATGTATTTTTTGCATTGAGGCTGGGGGTGCTTTCAGCACTGCCCGCCGCAATGTTAAAAGTATGGGATGCGCCAGCCACAGTGGCGGGTGCATCCTAATTGCCCCCACGGGACCCCCGCCCTTATGGCAGGTGGTCCCTTTTAGTGTGAGGATGGCGGGCGGACTTTGTCCCTAATGATGCCCTAAGTAAGTAAGAAGTTGTTGTGAATGTTTGAAGAGTGAAGACACCCTTTAATTGGCATTAGTAAAGGTATTAGGGGTGGGAGTATTGAGTAACCAATGGCCTCTTCCTCTGATTTCAACTCCGCTTTGAAAGTTTTATGGAGAAGACTAAAAGTTAGATCAGATCACTTGGTGTTGAACTAAAAAGTGAAAGACAGGTGGAAGGAAGAAGGACGGGTGAGATTTAATGTTTATGATTGACAGAGAGAAGGATACTTGCGATGCAAGCATGCAAATTTCAAAGGTGGCTGATAGGAATCAGATGCATGGTTGGTTTAATGCCTGAAAAAATCCAGTCAATGTTAAAGCCCAAGCAAGTTGGAGGATAGATACCTACCACAAATGTTATGTACTGTGCTTTATAGTGCTACCATGCCACTATGCATATAATTAACTTAACCTAATTTTCTAAGAGTATATTTTACAATAGTCTTGTTTTTTCTTTTTGATATACAGCTACTCCTACCAAACCGGATCGGAAGGAGTTGTTCGCCTAGGCACGGCGCCGGCAGCTGGAGGCCATACAATTGGAATGTTGTCGGCTGGTGGTCCTGTAAGAGGAGGAGGAGGAGGCGGCAGCAGCTGAAGCCTCTTCAAATGCCCCGGAGCCCAGCCACCGCCCTCCAGCGGTGGGGCATCACCGTCTGGCTGCCGCCCACCTCCGCCTTTCCATCACTGGTGCCCCCCCACTGTGGCTGCAACTGCCGCGCTCTAACGCACTGCGTCGCCCTACTTGAGGAGACGGTGTGTGTCCTCCAAAGATAATCCCGCCGAACATAGGAGACCCTGTTTATTGCCCCTTTTTTATTTATTGTTTTGGTGGGTGGGAATTAGAAGTGGGGGTTTTGGACAATTGGACATTTGGTTGGAGTTTTTCTTTACGGACATTGATTGGGGTTAGGGAGAGAGGTGGGTCAGGTTTTGTGTTTTTTTTACATAGTTTATTTTTGTTAAGGTTATTAAATCAATATTTCTACTTTACATACAATGTTGGTAATGTTTTGTGGGTGGGGTTAATGTTTTACCTCACACTGTTCCCTTGCTGGTGAAGGCCCGCCCATAGCCAGTGTTTGATTTAAATATTTGGCTGACTGTGCAAGACACAAACAGATAGATGTGGCATCCCTCACTGATTGAGTTGTCCTACTAGTACTGTCAGTCTCTCTATTCTAGTCTATGCATTCTTTAACTGGACTTAAAGAGGTGTGTGAATTGATTCTCTTACCTTTGCTTGATGTTTAACTTAGGCACTGCGATGGCTGCATGGTGATGATGGTTTCCTTTCCTAACATGCCATGATTGTGGTGTTTGTAGTAGTAGTAGTAGACACTGGCAGGGCAGCAACATTTGCAAAAACAAAAAATGAGACAGTCAGTCGCCTGAGAGAGACTATTCGAGGAGTAGTAGAATGAAGTACAGTACAGAACTTACCGAGCAACAATAATATGCAAAAATATTTTACAACAAAACATAATGGTGGTGGAGATATCCTACTAAACAGTTACTAACTATTGTTGTGTTGAGTCACTTGACTAGGCCTACAGTACACTCGACCCAAGCGTTACAGTTACTGCTGTGTATATGAGGATGACAACAAATCCAATCAATGCCGGCAATTAATGCAGATGTATATGTTCGTTTGGTAAATAAAAATCACCTCTAAAATATACTGCTCATGGGTGGGAAAGCAGAAGAAGATCCTCGCTCTGCCTTGAAATTGAAGTTCTGTTGCTTTCGCCACATCCGCCCCTGCAAGCGTTTGACAAATTATTGGTGTACATTTAAATTTGTCACACCGCAATAAGTTACACAGCCCGTGGGAAGAGGGTTAAGGTTTGTTGAATGGATGGTAAGGGGGGTTTGGGGAAAGGTTTGAAAATGAAAAACAGTATGCATCGACAAACAGCAAACTCTGTAGACTACCATATCCATATCAATATGTTAAGGGAGAAAATGGAAATGCATGCATGATGATGATTGATAAGGAGACCTGGATTACATACAGTTTTTGTTCAGTTGTTCCGGGCTTACTTTTACAGATAGCAAATAAAAAATGTAAATATTGGTAGGGATGAATCATAAACAGAAAGCAAACCTAATGATAATAATAACAAGAAGAAGAACACACTGTTGTAAAGATTGTAGACCAAAAAATGAAACAAATTATTGAAAAGATGATGAAAATTGATACTGTTACTGTGTTATCCTGGTCAAAAATGTGGATTTGCATGTCGGCTTTCCTCTTGGTCCTCTTGTCCATCAATCTTGGGAGTCGCCACTACCTGCCTGACAAATGTAGATTCATTGGTAAGGTAAGTGTGCAATGTTTTCCCAAGTATAGCACAGGGTAAGGCCCGGCCTGTAATTGTAGATGGAAAAACAAAAGGGATATTATTGAGAAACAAAGTTGAAAAAAATGCACAAGTTATGGTGTAGTGCAACAAGAACACTTTCCCAGGTGGCATGTAGGCATCCTCTCTACTCTAGTCCGTTTCCAGCATTGACCTACAACAGCAACAGGACAGAGCAGGCCCACAGTGATGGCACGTCGCTTAGCACATCCTCCGTTTAGACAGAGAATATTTTTTTAAAGAGTAGGACAAAGCAAATGTCCAGCAACATAGCATTTTACAATTTAAGTGACTAAATCAATGCACCGCAGTCATACCACCGCTACACTGGACTCCACTTCTACACCGACATTTAGGTCTACTGTGGTTGTTGATGACTTGTTTACCATTTATGCCACTCATGAAACGTCCTGAATTGGTATTATTCCATCAATCATCTCCGATACTTTTACTGACTGACTGTGAAGATTGGCCTGCAGTAGAAGTACAATTTTGTTATTAAACAGTAGAAATATTATTGACTTGAGTCACTCTTTAGTGTGTACACCAAGACTAGTACACTTTGACTTCACTTCATGCACAACAATCAAAAACACAAACACCAATTACTCAGAGTCAGGTGTTCAATGCATGCCATTCATTTGCATCACCTGTTCCTTCTCATCTTAGGTTAAGGGGCCGTCTCTCTCACCATCATTATCATGGACGGTGCTGTTTTCATAGTCAGTGTGCAGTGTAAAGATTGAGTTCCTTTCCTGTATTCAATCAAAAGCAATGTATCAAGCTGCAGTAAAAGTACACATTTCTTATTAAAAATATTTGCAAGAAGGGAAAAATTGCCTTGAGTTACTTTTAGTGTATAGAATGATGATTTTTACAAATAGTGCACAATGAAATAACTTCATGCACAACAAACAACAACAAAATCATTCAGTCTGCATCCAATGCATGGCATCACTCATTACCTGTTCCATCTCATTTTCAGTTAATGTGCAGTCTCTCTCGGCTCAGAAAGGAGGATAGCTTAGTCATCATGTTCCACTTCTTTTGGAGGGACTAGGAAATATTTCATTTTGTCTTCTATTTTGCATCATCCAATCATCATCTGTCTTGAGGGCAATGGATTTAGGGAGGTTCAGGAGGATGGAGCGGAGGACCTGGATTCGGAGGACTGTACTGTGAAATGCAGACAGCTGAAACTCATATATTGAAATAAAAAGAGTAGAAGATGGTGGTGATGGATTTGTTGTGATTCAAAGTTTGTAGCCGGAAAGATAGACACACAAATAAAGGAAATCAAGGGAGGAAGACAGTAAGTACAAGCCTAATTGTCAGAATATCTCATCCTCAAACTCTGGGAGTTCAACCAGAAGTAGGTAATCATCATGTAACACACAACTTCCGTCACCTGAGCTGCTGTCCTTATCTTCCTCCCTTGATTCATGTATTGTGTAATTTGGTGGTATGAAGTGCTGATTCATTTTGATCATTGTTAACCTCTCCACATTTTTGGGCAAGAGACTGGTCCTTCTCACTGTTACAATGGAACCAGCAGCACTGAAAACATG
Source organism: Lissotriton vulgaris (assembly GCF_964263255.1). Taxonomy (NCBI): domain Eukaryota; kingdom Metazoa; phylum Chordata; class Amphibia; order Caudata; family Salamandridae; genus Lissotriton; species Lissotriton vulgaris. The sequence continues at coordinate 785,260,631 of NC_141696.1, forward strand.
TTCGGAAGAGACACTTGCAACACGGCAAGCCAGATAGCTTATTGTCAGCCTGCTGAGCAGTGGCCATTGGGCCCTTTCCCCTTACCAATACCGCAATGGGTTTTAATCAAAGTGCACCTCTGTTGGGTCATCCAGATAGGCCTGGACAATCCGCTCAATGTTCACGGGTGCTAAACTTTTTTCCTGGTCTTTTCTATGTGCATCAGCACTGCGTTTACCAATGCCTAAATGTAAATACCTATTCTGTAAAGATTCTACTGGGCCGAATGATCCAGTTATTGCTGCTGTTGATAGTGATGGTGAGTGTTCTGAGTCAAACGCACTGTCCTCAGCCTCAGAAGTTGCCCTTAATGCTGGATGCCCTGCTGCAGTACTTGTTGTGGGTTGATCTAGCGGGCTTTTAAATTTAATTAGCAGCCGTTCATTTTCCAACTTACTTGCTGCCTCAGCTATCCAAGTTTTGTAGCAGGCAAAATCCATCTCTGAAAAATTTTATTTGATTGATTGATTGGATTTATAATTTTATAGAGCGCGCGAATGCCCATTGGCGTCTTGGCGCTATGACAAATCAGAGAACTCCGGGTTGACAGTACAGAGTCTAACAGGCAGAGAAAAGCCATGTTTTCAGGAGAGGAGGGATGTACTGTCTTTAATAGAGATTGGAAGAATGTTCCATATCTTTGCTGTTTATAATACAAACTTCTTCCTCCCCATCTGGCCCGTCTGTGTTTAGGAACCTGGATTAAATTGGCCTGGCTTGATCTAAGAAGCCTGGAAGGCTCATACAGTTTAAGCTGGGTTTTTAAAAACTGCGACCCAGAACCGTGGAGCGCCTTATAAGCTAGGCATAGTGATTTAAACTGCACTCTTTTGGTGATGGGGAGCCAATGAAGGGTTCTCAATTTGTGGGCAATTGGTTCATGTTTGGGAATGTCCAGCACCAGCCTTGCGGCTGAGTTCTGCAGGTGCTGTAAATTTGCTAGAATTTGGACCTTGGCCCCCGTGTACATAGTCTATCCTGGACAAGGCCAAGGCCATCACCACCGTTTTCTGAGCGTCTGCTGGAATGTAAGGCAGAAGTTTCCAAATCATTTTCAGTATGTACCAGACTGATGAAGCCAGTTTGCTGGCTTGGGCATCAAAAGAGAGTTTGATGTCTAAAGTCATACCCAGGTTTTTCACCTTTTCTACTGGAGCTGGACAGTTTCCAAGGCTGTTTGGCCACCACTCCGAGGACCATGTATGAGGATCAGCCCCTAGCACCATTACCTCACTTTTATCTCCATTTAGCTTCAAGCAGTTATTCAGCATCCATTGTTTGACCTGTGTCATACATGATCTGAATTTATTCGCTGTCTCTTTGAAATCCTTGCTGATGGACACCACTATCTGGGTGTCGTCGGCATAGGAAACTGGAATAAAACCGCTTTCCCTTATGATTCCTGCTAATAGAGCTACATATAAATTAAAAAGGGTGGGGCTTAATAATGACCCCTGAGGCACCCCACATGGTGAGCTGAATGATTTGGATCATGCCTCCCTCAACTCTACTGAGAAAGTTCTATTGCACAAATAGGATGCCAGTAGAGAGTGCGCCGAGGTATGAACTCCGACTTCGGCCAGACGGGCCAGGAATGTCTCATGGCTCACCATATCGAAGGCCCCCGAGAAGTCCAAAAGAACCAAGGCGGCCTTCCCTCCGTCATCCAGAACACTCCTGAGTTCTTCCATCGCCATTAGCAGTGCCGTTTCTGTCCCATGTCCCTCTCGGAAGCCAAATTGTGAGTGGTCTACTATGTTTCCACCCGAGAAGAATTGGGACAGCTGCCTGTTCAGGAGTTTCTCCAGAATTTTTGCGGCGAAGGGTATCCTGGCAATAGGTCTGTAACTACCCGGTTCTTCGGGGTCTAAATTTGTTTTCTTTAACAATGGCATCACCGAGGTGGTTTTCCATGCGCCTGTAAAAATCTCAGACTTTAGTATTTGTATGAATAGTTTCTCTAGTTGTGTACTTAGCAGCTCTGGAAAATCTGCAACACTTTAGGTGGACAAGGGTCCATTGTGCTACCTGATCTGGTGGTCATCACTGCTTGCAGAATCTGATCTGCTGAAGGTGGTACAAATTGAAACCATGGACCCTGAGATATTATCAAGGGTTCTTTGTTTGGTTCTAAGGTTGCCTGAGCGGGTGTACCTTTATCGATTCTTTTAAAGGAGCCATATACCGCTGATACTTTATTAAGGAAGAATTCACCCAGAGTATTGCAAAAGTCGGTCATTGCTACCGTACTATTGTTATCTATTTTTGTTAGTTTTTTTACTGTGGCAAAAAGAGCTTTGATGGAGTTTTTTGTCTCATTGATTTTTCATGTAAAATAACTGCTTTTTTCTGCAATAATCAGATTTTTATAAATGACCAAGGAAGCTTTGTAATCTTCCTTCAGCCCTGAATCATAATTGGTCCTCCATCTTTTCTCAGCTCTTCTACAATTCTGCTTTTGTGACCTAAGAGTTTCCGAGAACCATTGCTGAGAAGGAGTTTTCCTCTTGAACGTGACTTTACTTTGCGGGACTGCAACGTTAACTGCCGCATTTATCCAATCAGTGATCTGATCATTGGCTATATTGCTGTCTGGGGCAAGTTCGGGACATGATGACTGTAGTTTATCTAAAAGAGTCTGTGTATTGGTCCTCGACCAATCCTGATATGTGATAATCCTAGGTGAACCAATGAGTCTGCTTATCTCTTCCTTTACTTCCAAGGAGAAGGTAATCAGCTTGTGGTCTGACCAGGGGACTTGTAAAGTATCAACTTTTGTTATGCCCCCACAGGAATTAAAGATCCCATCAAGAGTGTGACCGGCTCTATGAGTATCTTGACTGACCGTCTGTTCCAGGGCAAAATTGGCCAGTGCGTCCCTGAATGTTGATACTGTTGTGTCAGCACTTTTTTCTAGGTGTAGATTGAAATCTCCCAGGATGGTATAGTCTTGGCCTTTCACACCTAATTCCAAGAACAGACTGAGTAAATGAATAAGCGTGTTTTGGCTCTGGGTGGCCTGTATATTAGAAGGCCATTGAAGGTGTTAGTAACCTTGATCTGGAAGGATAACGTCTCACAGTCCAGATTGCTTCCCTTATCTGAGCTTTTGACCATAAATTTGTCTCTAAATATAATTGCTAGTCCTCCCCCTCATTTCTCTTTCCTGTCCACTCTGCAGATGGAAAACCCCTCTGGGATAGCAGAGGCCAGATCTATGTCCGCGGCCTCGTCTGCCCAAGTTTCTGTGATAAATATAAGATCTAAGTTTTGGCTTTCTATTAACTCCGCCATGTGAGTATTATGCTTCACCATGGACCTGGCGTTAATTAGTCTGGCCTTGGTGATGTTTAGTTTTATCCCTGGTCTATTGTGCTGTGAGTTGGGTGCGGCTAATCCTTCGATAAGAGAAAAGATGAAGGTATGAGAGCAAACTGGACATAGTTTGGTTTCTGAGTACATCTCTAATATAGGACAGCTGGCGCTAGTTCTAGGTAAGCGTAGAGCATGACTCGAATATCTAAGCCTCACAGGCCCTCCAAACATTTATGCAGGGATCGTGGCCCTGGGTCCGGTCCCGGCGCGGACGGGCACAGATGGGCTTGCCTTAGGCGTGCCTTCGGGGCGCCCGCGGCGTGCCCGCTGCGCGCGTCTGCTGCACCTCCGGTCTAGCATTGATTTAAATAATGATGTGCTGTGGAAGACTAGAGTGCGTAGCGTAGCGCCAGAAATACCCCCAAGCAGGAAGTGTGAAGAACGGCTCGGACCCCCTGGGGCACCATCCATTCAAGAAGCACTTACCGTGACGGACCGGGGTGCCTGGGGCGAGCAAGCAGGAAATGTGCAAATGAGCAAAGAAGTCTTTTTGTGCAAAAGTGGGCAAATAATCAATTTAAAAGTTCAAAAAGTATCTACACACAGCCTAGACCTGGCCGAGCCGCATCATCTCTGTCATCAGACTAGCGTCGCTCTGCCCCAAGCCTTTTAACAGCAGTGGGTGTGGAACACTAGAGCGCGTAGCGTAGCGCCGGAAATGCCCCAGAACAGGAAGTGTGAAGAACGGCTCTGACCCCCTGGGGCACCCTCCGTTCAAGCGGCACTTGCGGTGACGGACCGGGGAGCCTGGGGCGAGCGAGCAGGAAATGTGCAAATGAGCAAAGAAGTCTTTTTGTGCAAAAGTAGGCAAATAATCAATTTAAAAGTTTAAAAGTTATCTACACACAGCCTAGACCTGGCCGAACCGCGTCGTCTCTGTCCTCAAAAAGGAATTAATGTCTTCAGTGCCAATTTTGTTCATGGATCCAGAATTGTGGCAGAAATGTAATATTCTTGTGACAAAATTTTATTTTGCACCCTTGTATTGTCAGCTAAGCGAAGGGCTAAGCTCTCCACCAACTCATAGGCTTCTTTTTTTTCCTCTACACCTTTGTATGATTCAGACACTGCCTTCAGCTGATGATCTAGCATTTGCAATAATGGGATAGCTTGGCCCATGGTTCAGTCCTCCTTGCTGACTTCACGTGTGAAGACTTTAAAAGGACGAAGCATGTCAGTCAGGCATTTAACTAGGCATCATTGGCCCATCTAAAGGGTCATGCCTTTCACAGTAGCATCCCCTCTTCGCATGACATATTCATTGAGTGGCCTGTACTGCTCAAACAGGTGATCAAGTATGTAATAAATTGAGTTCAAACGTGTTGCCACCTCCTGGATGAGTGCTTTGACTGCCATTTTATAGTCACATTGAATGATCCTCAGCTGCTTCCGAGCTTAAAAAGAATGGCTGAAATGAGTGCATATTCTTCTCCAGGTGGTCAGTAAGTTGCTGACTATGGGTTCTTTTTTCAGAAAGACTTGAACTATAATGTTTCTGCAGTGCGCCAAACATGGAACCCTAAAATAGAAACCAAGCTCTGTGGCCTTAAGTATATTACTGCCATTATCTGTGGAAACAAAACCAATACTAAGCCCTCTTGGGTGCAGCCATTCAAAAACCTTGCTGCACAACTCTTCCAAAATGTTTATAGCAGTATGAGATTTCTCCATGGTTAACATGGCTACAGTTGCATGTTTCCGAGTAGCTGTAAAAATTTCAGCTGTGTGAACAGCACCTCCTTCAGATAGCTTATCTCTATCCCCGACAAAAGAGACCTAGTGTGCTGTGATGAACATGTAATATGTGGCTTGGCAACTGGTCCACATGTCTGTTGTTAGGTGGATATTGTGAACAGCACTCTGCTGCAAAGCTTATCCAAGCAATTCCAGCACATCATGACATAGTGCCGGAACAGAAATTCTTGCGAAATAGGACCGTCTGGGAATCCTCCATTTAGGGTTGATGGCTGACACAAATTCAAGGAATCCCACCCCTTCCACAAATGAAAAAGGGAGAAGGTCCAGCGCTAACATTTTAGCCAGCTTTGCATTGTACAACCGTGCCATTGGGTGGTTGCGTTGGAACTGGCCCTCCAACCTAAGCATGCTCTCAAAGGTAGGCTGGATTACTATCCTTTGTGGTGCTGTTGTTTTCATTAACCCACTTAGGCTCAACGACGCACTTTGTTTCATTGCAGTACTTGGTCGCCTTGGTGTCTCAGCCTGACTCTGAGTATGGCTCTTACTGCGATGCCACTGAGATGTTTCTGAGGAGGATGTGGGCGTGGGTGGTAACACTATACTACTGGGGACAGGGCCTCCCTCTTCTTCACCTTCCACCGCAATAATATCGTCCCCTGATTCTTCATGCCCAACATCAATGGGTTGATCTGTTTTACTTTGTTGTAAGTAAAGTAGGTGATTTTCACACACGATAGTGTGGTGTATTGTGAGATGAATTTTTTGGCCTCAGGTACCATAGTTTGTACCAAGCTTACCCAGCCGAACACCTTGTTGACAAATTGAGCATATAGCAATGTACTCCTCCTTAGTGCTAACTGAAAAATAGTCCCAAACTGGGGAGGAGAAATTTCTGGAGCTGCTGGATGTGCCACTTTCAATACCAGATGAACTGGTGGGTGTGCTTAGAATGTGACTCTGTGCAGCTACACTGTGACTTCTACTACCACTACCTACTGAGATGGTTGAGCTGGATATAGGTCCCTGCCTGGCCTTTGAAAATATGGCAGTGGGAGGTCGTGGTGGTGTAACCTGTGTTGGTGGTATCCATGCTACATCCCGCTCAGTAGCAGCCTTTCTGGATAGGGTAAGAATGTTGGTCTTCATCCCCTCTGGGGCGGGAGTGATGTGCGTGATGACTGGCTCATCTTCATCAACATCATCCCCCTCTTGTACATCTACCTCCATAACTCTAAGTTTTTCTGGAACCTTCCTTTTCAGAAGCATTGTCTTGTGGCTTGCATCACTCTCAGCTGGTGGCTGTCAAGTGGCATCACGATCATCAGAAGCGAGGCTTGACGAAGAAGATGATGGACTAAGCCTCCTTTTCCTTGCTGGTGGTCTGGAAGACAATAGATCTTCCAAAACAGTGGTTTGCTCCACTTTGTTTGCAGGAAGCTCGATTTCCTGAAATGCCCCTACTCCAGGAGCAACAGGTACTATTGTGGGCTGTTCTGGCGGCTGCTGCTGTTCTTGCCGCTCCTGCTATTCTTGTGGCTGCTGCTGTTCTTGTGGCTGCTGCTGTTGTCATTGCGGCTGCTGCTGCACACTTATCTGCTGAGTTTTAGCCTGCGTTGATTGTGTACTATTTTGAGATAATGGCATTCAACATCGCTGCTCGTTAGTAGACTGGCTACCTCTATGACATTCAAGGGCTTGGGCCTAGGTTGGTGGGGTTGGACCGCTGGTGCGGAGGTGCTGCACCCAGCTTCGTTCCTGGACAACGCTGCTACATGCGTACTTTTTTTGCTCCCAAGAAAATCATTGGCCGGCACACCAGTCGTGGTTAGTGGCACTTTCTTTTTCTGTTCCTTCTTCTCACCGGCAACTTTCTTGGTACTGGACTTGGTACCTTTCTTCGGGGCCATCTTCTTCACATGTCAGGCAGGACGCAGGTGCACAAGTTGTGGTCACACGTGGACGTGATGCGCAGCAGGACTTCTGTCTGGCTGACAGTACAACGGGTGATGATGATGTAAATGTAAATGTAAATGTATTTGAGCTTATATAGCGCACAGCTACCCACAAAGGGTTTCCCGGCGCTTGCTTAGGGAACCCGTCCTGGTATTCCCCTGTGAGATAACCCACGGCAGGGTATCCACAAGGTGAAAGCCAGGCATCCCGCCGCGAGGGGCCGTTGTGGAGATTAAGCAAGCTATTGCCCAGAGTCGCAGAGTGTGAACCCGTGAGTCGAGAAGGCACCGGAGCGAGAATTATCGAGTCCGTGGAATTTTGAGCCCAAGACCCGCCGAGGCGGGAAATTGAACCCTGGTCCAGGGCCGATCTCAGCTTCCGGGTCTGCCACCTCTAACCCCTGAGCCACACTTCTCATGATGACACCTCCTACTCTGGCTTTTTGTTCAACTAAAAGCAAATAAGCTAGGAGAAGAATATCAGTGAAATGTTGCATTTGTCGTTGTGGTTCAGTTACTACTGTACTAGTACAAATAAACAAACAAAAGATATAGTCCAGCCATTTCTGAGACTTTGTCAACAAGGGCTATGTTATACTCCTGTGTACACACTACACTCTCAGGAAGGATAGGAAAGAGAAAAAGAACCACCAAAATAAAAATGTAATGGAAGTGGGGTGGACCCTATTTGCCATTAAATTATTTGAGCATTACATCATTCATGGAGCTGCTGCTGGCTGTATAAAATGCTTTAGCATGTTATAATATGTCTAAATGTGCATATTACGTACCTCAAATACTGTGTATAGAGTGCTGGGAGAAGCAATAAGGATGCCTGGCGGGTAGGCACAGTGTGAAAGTATGCCAGTCCATGCATACAGTCTCCTAATGGCGCAACTCAAATAGTTATAGAGCGCTTTATTGTGCTTGACTCTTTTCTCAGTTGGTCTTCTTTGATTAAGGCAAGAAGACATGTCTTTGCCAGAAGCATTGCTTTCTTTTTGAATTGCCCCAAGATTAGACCTCAAATCAGTCTAGGCTATGCTAGAGATTTATGGTTCACTGACAGCTAAAAAATCCCCATACCATAATGTTGAGTTATAAATATTGATGTAAAAAATATCAACATCTTTTTATATTTATAATAGTAAGTACAAAAATATTGAGAAAAAAATATCAATTTCAAAAATATAGATGTGCAAAATATAATTTATACTTTGTGTTGTGGATATATATATATATATATATTCACTGAAAAAACCATAGGTTATAGACCATATATAGTTAGGAATTAGCATTTACAAAACCTTAATTTACTCGCACAAAACCATAGAAATTCGCATATATAGTTAGTTGCAATAACTATATATCGCGCACCCGCAATCCACTGCTGATGATGTCACATATTACATCATTCATGACATGGTCAGTGACATCACTGATGACATCACTGATGACAACATCCAGTGACTGTTTGTTTCTGTAGAGTTAAAATATGTCTTACATATTGAAGAATGAGTGGATGTATAAGTGTCTGGATGAAGGATTTAGTAGGTGAATGACTGATTGTATGAGTGAGTGATTAGATGTGTCTCACTGAGTGCATGGGTTAGTGACTAAACTGTCTTAATTTGTACATCATTATGTCTGTTGTTCTGTAAACTGCTGCATGTGTTGATCAGTAGCTATATGAGTAACTATATGGGTTATTGATTGGTTGCCCAAGTATTTGTATGGGAGACTGAGTGTGTGTGTATGGGTGGCTGGGAGGTGTGTGACTCTGTGCATAGATTTGTGAACAGTTGATTCACTAGACGTATGGGTTCAAAAGTGCATGTGGAATTAGCTGTATGGGTGGTTGACTGTGTGCATGAGTGTATTGGTGAGTGAATTGATATCTTAGTGCTACATGTCAAAGTAAGTACATATGTAAAACACAGTACATGTGAGAGTTGACATATATAAATTACTGTGTATAAGAGCCAGTGAATGTGTGAGTGGCTGCATGGATCATTGTAAACTTGTATCAGTGATTGCATAAGAGAGTAAATATGTGTTAGAATATGCTTGAATAAGTAAGGTGTGTATAACTGTATAGTTGAGGAAATGGAGGTGTGATTGTTTCTTTGAATGACTGACTAGGTGTGTGAGTAACTCCATGGATGAGTGACAGTCTGTGAGTGTCTGCTAACACTGAGTGTATCTAAGGTTATATTAGAGTCTGAAGAGGTTCATCGTATTATCACATGAATGATATCATCAGTGATGTGATGAGTAATGTCAAATGAGATGTCATCAGTGATGTCATCAGTGATGTCATTTGAGATGTCATCAGTGATGTCATTTGAGATGTCATCAGTGATGTCATTTGAGATGTCATCAGTGATGTCATTTGAGATGTCACCAGTGATGTCATTTGAGATGTCATCAGTGATGTCATCAGTGATGTCACTGACCATGTCATTAATGATGTAATATGTGACATCATCAGCAGTGGATTGCGGGTGCGCGATATATAGTTATTGCAACTAACTATATATGCGAATTTCTATGGTTTTGTGCGAGTAAATTAAGGTTTTGTAAATGCTAATTCCTAACTATATATGGTGTATAACCTATGTTTTTTTCAGTGAATTTCAATGGTTTTTTAATAGCAAATATGAAAAGCTTTAAAATGTCAAGTACGTGGTAGGTAAAAACATTTTTGTGTCTATGCACGCTGATGTGCTTTGAACGCTGCCCCCCCCCTTTTTTTCTTTTAGGAGTATTCTCTCTTTGCAGATAGTGAAGGGTAGGTAACGCAGGCCTTTGCCCCCGTTGTAATCCGTCGTGCCTGCTTTTCTCTCCATTTGATTGATTGTTATCCAAGCATTTACTGTTTTAGAATTGGATCTCTTTGCTTCATTCTCTAATAACAAACAAGCACAGAGTCGCAATACTCTGTTTAGTCTTTGCAGATAGTGAAAAATTGTTTTAAAAAACAAAAGGAATCGAGCAAAATCAGTAGGCCAATAATAGTATCTCTTTTTGACCTCGCTAAAATAGAAACATTAGGAACAACCCCTCATGAGAAATACGAAACTAGTGAGATGAACTGAGCTCGACGCCATGATGGCTGCAAGACAGCTCGGCTCCGCCGCCCACCCCGCCCAAATTCTATAAGTTCTGGTGGAGCCCCAACGTGAACAGGTAGAGAAGAACTTGCCCTCCCCTCTTTGACTGAAGGTTCTTGTAGCCTGTCCCTTTTGTTGTCATTTAACAGAACTTTTTGGACTACTGAAAGGGGTTGTGTTCCGACCGCGGGTTGGTGGAGACATTTTGACTATATTCTGGACCTGCGTTGTCGCGTAATGCGTCATATGACGCGCCACGTTAGCGCACCCGGAAGTACTCCGGTGCGCAAGGCGCAGCTTCCCGGAAGCGATCCAGAGCGCAGCGCGTAACATAAGCATAACAGGTCATGTGACTTGTTAATAAAACTTTTCATTGGTTCATTTTACTTTTGTTATTCTAATGATGAAAGGCTTGGTCATAATAACGCTTTTCATTGCTTTCGAACATTTTTTTTTCTTAAACATATATGTTATGATGTTCCAGGCTAATGTATTTTCCCGGGAACTTTACAACTGTCCTGCAAGTAAAATATTCCTATTTCGAGAAAAAGGGCGTTTCTTCGTCCCATGAGGGAGCCGTTGAGCAAAAGAGGCTCGGCCTGCTGTCTTAGTCGCCAATAGGCCTGAATATCAGATTCTTATCGATCACTTTATGTTGCAGGAGTAGAAAACACAACAGCCCTTGACCATTTATCTTAATTGCGTTCCTGCGTATTATACCTTTTAACCGTCATGTAATTGAACTGCTTTATTTCACTTGCCTTTTACTGATTTCGAAAACAGTGGCTATTATTCAAAACTTTTCCAATGTAAGTACTACTACCATGTTTTGTTTTAAAAACTTTTATTGTGAAAATGTCAGTATACAAATACGGTCCTATAACCATGTGGGCCGGCCACGGAGCAAACTGGAATCGTATATGATGAGGGGACATTTACACTGTAGAACAACGTAACGGGCGACCCATTAGGTTGCAAGAACTAAGGTGTCTAACATTTGCGGAATCGGTGGGCGTACATTTTATAATTAAAGTACGACAGGGCCAGTTACAATAAAATTATCTAGATATACATTTGCGGGCAAGTACCATGGGTGACGTTAAATCGAACTTTCAATAGTACAGTAATCAATAACACATCAGAACTTAATATCAATAGGGATGTCCAAATGTTCAATCAGTACTCGTCCCCGCCCGCCATGTGCTTCAAAACTGCATACGTATCTCGTGATATCAAGGTTGGGCAACCAGTACACAACAAGAAGTTACGAGTCCCATTTATACCGGCGCCATTTTATGCGAGGCCGGACAGGTCCAGGATATAGTCAAAATGTCTCCACCAACCAGCGACTATCATGATGTTCATAAGCTCTATTGATTAGAATAACACTCCTCTCTCCACATGAAATTAATTTTCCGCAAGTTAAACATGTCATTTTCATTCGTCCAAAGTTCTTCTGAAGATTTAGAACCGTTTCCCTTGCCTCTGATTCTGTCACTGCCACTTCATTGGTGGATGCACTGGCAGGTCGGGGATTATCCACCAAATCAAACTGCAGATGAGATGCCTTCACCTGGGGAGGCGGAAGAGGTCCGTTTATGCCGCCTCTCCCCCCCACCCCCCGGGCACCCCACGCCGTCTTTCGGCGCAGCATTGTAGGATGGCCACACCAGTGCGACAACTTGCTGGACACCACCTCGGTGCCATCCGGATCTCGGCGCGTTCGAGTCACTGTACCGCAAGAGCGGGAGAAACTCAGCTGGACACGCCGTCTTTCGGCGCAGCATTGTAGGATGGCCACACCAGTGCGGCAACTTGCTGGACACCACCTCGGTGCCATCCGGATCTCGGCGCGTTCGAGTCACTGTACTGCAAGAGCGGGAGAAACTCAGCTGGACACGCCGTCTTTCGGCGCAGCATTGTAGGATGGCCACACCAGTGCGGCAACTTTCTGGACACCACCTCGGTGCCATCCGGATCTCGGCGCGTTCGAGTCACTGTACCGCAAGAGCGGGAGAAACTTAGCTGGACACGCCGTCTTTCGGCACAGCATTGTAGGATGGCCACACCAGTGCGGCAACTTGCTGGACACCACCTCGGTGCCATCCGGATCTCGGCGCGTTCGAGTCACTGTACCGCAAGAGCGGGAGAAACTCAGCTGGACACGCCGTCTTTCGGCGCAGCATTGTAGGATGGCCACACCAGTGCGGCAACTTGCTGGACACCACCTCGGTGCCATCCGGATCTCGGCGCGTTCGAGTCACTGTACCGCAAGAGCGGGAGAAACTCAGCTGGACACGCCGTCTTTCGGCGCAGCATTGTAGGATGGCCACACCAGTGCGGCAACTTGCTGGACACCACCTCGGTGCCATCCGGATCTCGGCGCGTTCGAGTCACTGTACCGCAAGAGTGGGAGAAACTCAGCTGGACACGCCGTCTTTCGGCGCAGCATTGTAGGATGGCCACACCAGTGCGGCAACTTGCTGGTCACCACCTCGGTGCCATCCGGATCTCGGCGCGTTGTGCTGCCTTCGGCCTACTGTAGCAGGAAGTGCGGGCGCAACTCTGCTGGACAGCGTGTGAAACGCTAAGGGGCGCCGCACTGCAGATGAGGTGCCTCCACCTGGGGAGGCGGAAGAGGGCCGCTCGCGCCGCCTCCCCCCGGGCACCCCATGCCGTCTTTCGGCGCAGCATTGTAGGATGGCCACACCAGTGCAACTTACTGGACACCAACACGGTGCCATCCGGATCTCGGCACGTTGTGCTGCCTTCGGCCTATTCGCACATCGGTCCGCTACTGACGCCGCCTCATGGGCCAACGGATTTTGTACGCTTTTTATAGCCCAAAGCCGCATAACAGGTCATGTGACTTGTTTATAAAACTTTTCATTGGTTCATTTTACTTTTGGTTTCCTAATGATGGAAGGCTTGATCATATGACCTAAAAATAACACTTTTCATTGGATTAAAACATTTTTTTTCCCAAACGATGAAAGACCCACCTTTTTTTATCTCACTCGGCAATCAAAAAAGGTTCCGTTAGATGACAACAGAGGGGACAGGCAACAAGAACCATCACTCAAAAAAGGGGAGGGCAAGTTCTTCCCTACCGGGTCACGTTGGGGCTCCACAGGAACTCATCGAATTGATAGTCTACAGTGTTTCTGGATGTTTCAGACTGAAGCTGGCGTCAGCATGAGAGCACCACCATCTCGTAGCTCCGTCGTGGCCATTCCGCAAGCAATCATGGCAGCCGCTCCCCACCGGAAGCCTGCGGGAGTCGGGGGCCCCCAAGACTTTTGTAGAATCTTCAAGGCTGAGGGGACGCTTTCGAGAATGGAGCCCAAGCCCTAGCAGACAAGCGTCCGAGTTCCAAGGTGTCCCAGGGCCATTTTAGTGGACCAGGCCCATATTCCAAGAGCCGGCCGACATTTTTAGAGTCCTGTGGCAGCCGCCTATCGCTGCACCGCAAGAGTGGGCGCAACTCAACTACATGGTGAGCGAGACGCTGTAGCCGCAAGAGCGGGCGGTAAACAGCTGAATGGCGGGTGAGGCACAGTGTAGCAAAAGCGGGCGGAATGGCAACTGAAACGGTAAAGGGGCGCCCCACTATAGCAGACAAGCCTCCACCTGGGGAGGCCCGTTCACGCCACCCCCCCACCCCCCCGGGGCGCCCCACGCCATTTTTCGGAGCAGCATTGTAGGATACCAAAACCAGTGCAGCAACTTACTGGACATCACCTGGGTGCCATCCACATCTCAGCGCGTTCTGCTGCCTTAGGACTATTCACACAACAGACCGCTACTGACGAGGCCTCCCCCCCCGGGGCGCCCCACGCCATTTTTTGGAGCAGCATTGTAGGATACCAAAACCAGTGCGGCACCCAGGTGACATCACCTGGGTGCCGTCCAGAACTCAGCACGTTGTGCTGCCTTGGGACAATTCGCACAAAAGACAGCTACTGACCATTGTTGCTTCTGTTTAAAAAACATTTTTTAAATGTGTTTACTGTTTTTGTTGCGTTGTATATATTTATAAGTTATTAAAGTTTTATAATCCTACTACTTTGTTGGAGTGCTATATATTTTTAATGTGACACATAATTGTAAAAACTTTGATGTACAAAGAGGCATCCCTGGAATCTTCCGCTTCAGGCTCGGTCCCACACACCCTCACAGTGAGAATCCCCTCCCCAATCACAATACATGACGGTTATCAGATAGTAGGAACGCGTGTGGTGTGACGGATCTCATCGGGTGGGGGCCTTGATCTACTGTAACTCCTTTGAAGAGGGGTGATTCTTTACAGTTGAGGCCATAAACTACATCCGCAGGGCTACGTGATAGCCTGGGACCGGCCTGGACAATCAGACACAAAGGAAGAGGAATGTCAGAGGGTGCGGTAGTGAATAGGGTGAAAGGGTGGTGTCGGGCGGGCACAGGGTGTGATTCTCAGGGAAGAGCAGCGCAGATGGGGGGAGGTTTATGGCCCATGCATAAGACAGAGAGCGGGGGTGACCAGTGCGTGGGGGAGATGCTTGCGAGGGTGGGGAGCCATGCTGAGGATCGGCGGCGTGCAGAGAGTAGGTCTGGTCAAGGCATCTAAAATGGCTGCCGTGCACGACAAAAGTGTGGCATTGGAAAAAAAGCAAGATGGCGCAGACAATGTTTATCAATACGAATTAATTTATAACAAATATTTTTAACAATATATTTACTCGCAGTGTCAAAATGGCGGTCAACACTTCCTGATTTCCTTCGAATCGAACGTTAACAGACGTCACGATCGGCGGCGTGCAGAGAGTGGGTCTGGTGAAGGCATCTAAAATGGCTGCCGTGCACGACAAAAGTGTGGCATTGGAAAAAAAGCAAGATGGCGCAGACAATGTTTATCAATACGGATTAATTTATAACAATTATTTTTAACAATATATTTACTCGCAGCGTCAAAATGGCGGTCAACACTTCCTGATTTCCTTCTAATCGAACGTTAACAGACGTCATGCAGCAAAAAAAAAAAAAACGCTCACGCGCAGCCGCTGGAAGACAGGTATCAACATATATGAGCCTCCTCAGCCACCCTCAGAAAACATAGGGGGTCAAGATACGTCTCCCGTACCCCCTTATACCCATTTCTCACATTGTTTTTCCTCCATCTCGTAATTTAATTAAATCGAAACACAAAATGGCGAATTCCCGTTTCGCGTCCCGGTTCACTACCCGGTTCGCGAACCAGAAAGCGCTTCTACCGCAAAAAATCAATATTTTTTTATTTGCCCCACTGGACCCTTTAATAACCCCAACATCATTCCTAGGGGGTCAAGAAGGGTCTACCTTGCCCCCTTTCATTAAATTCCCCCTTCGTTTTTCTCCTCCTCTTGTCTCTCGATCCTACCGAGAGACAAGATGGCGGCCGCTCCGGACTGTATAGAATGTTGACAGACACCGGAGAGCCAATCAGCTTCGCTACGCAAAGTTCCGTTACGCGAAAAGTTCACGAACCGGTGCGCTATCCGGGACGCTGTCACAGATATATCTGTTTTTTAAAATGTTAATTTCTCAAAATCCACTAGAGCACATATATTGAGACCCAGCAAAGGCACATCGGGCTAACAGTCCCTACAATTTTGCCAAGTTTCGTGCAAATCCATTCAGCCGTTCGAGCTAAAAGTGAGGCCAAACGCCCTATGGAAAACTCAATGTTAAAAACGCGTTTTGGGACCCCACTTTTTTCTCGGCCCCCCCTTGACGAAACCCCCCCCAAATTTTCAGGGGCTGCTCAGAAACAAAATGTGCCATTCTCCTGAAAATTTCAGCCGATTCTGTCCACAAACGCCAAAGTTATTAGACATAGAATTTTCAAAAGTTCCATAGAGAAAAAATCCTAACTATATATACCTACTGGCGACCGCCAGTAGGTAACATATATATATATATATATATCCAAGATTTCTGCTACGATAAGCAAAACACGCTCTCAGAGAAGGTACAGCTAATGGAAGTTTATTCACAAGGTAACGGCTGTACCTTCTCTGAGAGCGTGTTTTGCTTATCGTAGCAGAAATCTTGGATATTGACAAACTCGGCGGTGGGATTGGCCGAGTGCTACACGCCACCTGACAATGGGAATCGGATCCCAGACACTAATCCTTTCGCAAAGTGTTTGAATATATATATATATATATATATATATATATATATATATATATATATATATATATATATATATATATATATATATATATATATATATATATATATATATATATATATTCCAAACGAAACTCGCACACTATTGCTAGCGCAAAGTCAAGCCACTTTAACCAAACATTCAAATGATGAATTCATTTCAGGCAGAAAAAAGATTCAAAACGCGTTTCAATCCATGCGGATCTTAGTCATATGCAATCAATGAGGGTTGGCTACACCGGGATGATTTATAGACAGGTATGTAACACAAACAAAGGACTACACAATGTAAGTTTTTTTTAAAGCAATGCTGTACTGCTTTTCTCTCAGCCTGGCAAACCCAACTACAGTTTTTTTCACAACAAATACCCTTCAGAATATTGTGTAAATACACTCTATCTGTGCAATTTTCGGTATTCTGTACACGGGTGTGCACTTCTTTTTAATACTGGACTCCAATGTCCATAATGCCTTGCAGCTGATTTACAAAGTCTGGTGACATCCTTCTTTGTAAATTGTTAATTGGTGCCTTAGTGAGTTTGAAGTACAACTTTAAAAGAATCAAATTCCGTGTTGTGCTGGGTGGTAGTAATATTTTAATTTGCTCCCAAGGTGCTTCCCCTCATGTCTTTTTTAGTCAGAGTCTCTGTGTGACTGCCTTTCAAGTTTGGAAGTGCAAGCGTTCGAACAACACTCACAAACTCTGACTGCTCAGTGATGAAGAAGCAATCTTCAGCCCCAGACCTCTTAAAAAATGTGTAGCAGAGCCCACTCTATTTTCGAGTGGCTCGCTCCGATATGGCAAAATCGGTCTGATACCAATAAATATATATAATAATAATTATTAAATATATTAAATAATAACATTAATTAAAACATTAATTTTATTGAATATACATTGTAACAAATATAACAAATAAACTTAATTAAAAAAGTTAAACACATATATAATAATTATTATGTATATATTTACTTTAAAACAATGAATTTAAATGTCTTGTATCATTTTTAAAATATATAACAATTGACAAATATATATATATATATATATATATATATATATATATATATATATATATATATATATATATATATATATATATATATATATATATATATATCTATATCACAACAATCCTCCTTCCAGAGTACGAGCAGAAGCCCATAGGGGATATTTGGAAGCATCTTTATTTTTTGTTAATGGCGAATGCATTTCGCCCTTTCCTGCCCTCGTCAGTGCCATGAGTCCAGGGTGCTTCATTCAAACACCAATTGTATCCTGCCAAACACTAGAAGTGAGCGTCCGCGTCGCCCCTCAAATGTAGGCTCACCAAGCTCAGTCCACAAGCGTGTAGTGGACTGCATATCCCATGGTGCATCTCCCTCCCAGGAAAGTCATGACGGGTGCTGGTATGTTCTTTGCGGATTGCAGGGCTTGATGTTCGTGCCTGTGTCCTGTAGAATGGAATGATGAGAGCTTCCTCGGGTCCCCAGAACCGCTCCAACCGCTGACCTCAGGATGCTGTAGAGTGGGGGCAGGTATGGCAATGCAACCCGCCCGGCTTGAAGTGAATCACTTCAATGCAACCGCCTTATATTGTCCCAAGTTCGAGGGCGGGCCCAGTCCATCCAATCACTTGGAAAAACACACAAACCTGCCAGAGCAGCCACCAGCGGGGAGCTGGGCCATCTTGTAGAGCGGGGGCCTCTGTAGCACGAAACTGGCAAGCGCGCATAATGTCACAACAATCCTCTTTCCAAAGAACGAGCAGAAGCCCATAGGGGATATTTGAAAGCATCTTTATTTTTTGTTAATGGCGAATGCATTTCGGCCTTTCGGGCCCTCGTCAGCGCCATGAGTCCAGGGTGCTTCACTCAAACACCCATATATATATATATATATATATATATATATATAATTTGAGATGTCATCAGTGATGTCACTGACCATGTCATGAATGATGTAATATGTGGCATCATCAGCAGTGGATTGCAGGCGCGCGAGTTATAGTGAGTCCAACTAACTATAACGTGGGAATTTCAATGGTTTTGTATGAGTAAAATGTCCAGCTAACTATAACTGGTGTAAAACCTATGGTTTTTTCAGTAAATTTCAAAGGTTTTCAAAATGCTAATTCCTAACTATAACGAGTTTGAAACCTAAATTTTTTTACGTGAATTATTAAGTTTTTTTAACAGCTAATTTTTATAGCTATTAATGTTTTCTAAGTATTCCAATATTCTGTATTTTTTAAATATTAATTTTTGAATGTTTTTTCCTGCATAGTTTTTTTTAATATTGAAACTCCGGTGCGCTCAGGGTGCGCGAACCCGTACACGTAGCGTGAGCGCAATTACCGCGAGCGAAAAAAATATATTTATGTATTGAAAGTAAATAATAATGCAAGACATTTAGTGGCATACTCATAAAGTAGTATTTTTGATTTTTAAGAACCGTAATTTAATTTAAAACGCATTTCCGAAAATCGAGCAAAACGTCATTCATACGCGCCGCGTAAGCGCCCCCGTATGCGCCTCCGTAAGCGCCTACATACGTGCCGATTAAGCGCCCCGGAGTGCGTAGCGTAAGCGCGCGTCAAGCCATGTGACCTTATAACAACACTTTTGATTGGTTCATAACAGTTTTTTTCACAACTATGGAAAGTCCCCATCCATTTCCCTCACTACCTCTTTGCAATTGCTGATAGAACACCTCTTGCCTGTTTCTCAAACTCATTTTTCAAGGATGTCTGCTTCCCAGGACCCCTCCACAGATTCTGATGTGGAATTCCTGCCTGAGGAGCCCCCCCCAAAAAAAAAATTAAAGAACATTTTATTTGGAAGTTCTTTACTTTCCAAGAGGGGGAAAAGAAATGTAATGCTGCAAAAGTAACGTGCCGGATATGTGACACAATTCTGTCACGTGGAGATCCCACCCGAAAATACAGGTTTGGGAATGCCACCTTGATCCGGCATGTGGAGAGGAGGCATCCTAACAACTTTGCCAGGGAGAGCACCAGGGACCTGGCACGCAATCCCCCTAGAGAAGGCGCCACCACCTCTACCAGAGCATCTACATCACCCGGGAGAGGAACAACAACTTTAATCCCCAACATCCAGCCGGTGTTTGCAGATTTGAAAATCCACTGCAAACATTGTGATCAATTGCTCTGCTACGGGGAGCAGAGCATTGAACTAATTGTCCATAAGAAGGAGGACCACCACTGCTCTTCCCAGCCCTAATTTTTCCCTTTTTTTTTTGCTCCTGTTGAGCAGTTTTGGATTCCCTGGTTTTATTTTTCTCCTGAAAAAATCCAAAAAATATATATAATAGTTCTTAAAAAGTAGAATTATTATTTTTTTTAAAGTTCTTTTCAGAACTACCTCCAATTCTCCAAAAAGAGCTATATTCCTTATATATTGTGTCATTCTTTTTTGCAAAGGATGTGTACTGAATAAATGAATGAATCAAATGACTGAATGAAGGGGAGAAAGTGACTGAGGGAACAAGTGACAGAAGGGGAGTGAGGGAAGGTGAGTTGTGAACGGGAGTGAGTCGAAGTGGAGTGAACGAAGGAGAGTGACAGGCAGTGAGGGAAGGGAATGAGTAAAGGTGAAAAGAAGGGATTGATATTGAGGTAAAGAGGGTGAGGGAGGATAAAGTAATGGGAGTGAGAGTAAGGCAAGGGGAGCGAGGGAGAAGGAAGGGGGAGTGAGTGAGGGTGAGTTGATGACAGTGAGGGATGGAAGATGAGTGAGGGTGAGTGAAGGGAAGTAATAGAGTGAGGGGATGGAGGGAGTGAGGGTAAGACAGAGGGAGTGAGAGAAGAGGAGTGAGGAACTGAGAGGGCAGAGGGAGTGTGAGAAGGAGTGAGTGAAGTGGAGTACGGTGAGTGAGGAAAGGAGAATGAGTGAGGGAGTGAAGGAAGGGAAGAGAAGTGAAGAAGGGGGACTGAAAGAAGCTGAGTGTGGGAGGGGAGTGAACATGGGGAATGAGAATAAGTGAGGGAAGAGGAGTAAGGGAACGGGGGTGAGGGAGGGTGAGAGAAGAGCAGTGAGGTTGAGGAAAAGAGTGATGAGAAACTAAATTTTGATGGTGAAACTTACCTACTAAGAGATAAAGTAGGAATGAAGGAAACAGAAAGGGAAACAAGGGAACTGTGAAAATTCAAGTGTACATGGAACAGGGAAACGATCCTGATGCTGGAATATGAATTCCAATTAATCTTTCTCAAAGACGCATAATAGTCAGGTCTCAGCGAGTCATACGCTAAATTTGGGTAGACAATATGATAAATGTAAAATGTAAATGTACAGGAATTTATATAGCGCAAATCACCGAGCGATTTCTAAGCGCTTGCTTAGGGAACCCGTCCTGGTATTCCCCTGTGAGATAACCCCGACAGGGTGTCCACAAGGTGAAAGCCAGGCATCCCGCCGCGAGGGGCCATTGTGGAGATTAAGCAAGCTATTGCCCAGAGTCGCAGAGTGTGAACCCGTGAATCGAGTAGGCACCAGAGCGAGAATTGTTGAGTCCATGGACATTTTAGTACTCAAGACCCCGCCGAGCTGGGAATTGAACCCTGGTCCCCGGCTGACCTCTGCTTCCAGGTCTGCCTCCTCTAACCAGTGAGCCACACTTCTCCATGATAGGTGTCACAGGATGTCACAAATTATGAGGTAGAAAGAGGTAACGCCATCCAGCACCCGGTCCGAAGTCTCCGTGCGTGTTAGTCTTTCAAAACGCCGGAGACTTCGGACTGGGTGCTGGATGGCGATTCATTGGAATTTATATTCCAGTGTCAGGATCGTTTCCCTGTTCCATGTACACTTGAGTTTTATAGATCTAAATAGAAAATAGGCGGACTGCACCACTCTTAGACAGCTTTAATTCACCATCAACGATTCTGAGTCTGCTATTTTTGGGACATCACATTGCAGTGCCGTTGACGTTCAAATATATTTTTGCCCTGAGGAAGCCCAATTCTGGGCGAAACGCGTTGGCTGTCATTTCTGTCAAGATATTATTTGAAGACTGCAATAAAAATATATTTGAAGAACAATCTGAAGGACCGCTACTCTTTTTGTGAACATATATGATAACTGTTGAACATTAACTTGATCTGTGTACTGTATTCCAAATTGTTGCCTCTCTGTTCTCTATTTTTGTTTGTATAATTAGGGTTCTTTGGCAGTGGACCTAAGAGGTGGGCAACTATGGTAAATAAGGTTTTGCCTTGACTGATTGTGTATATATCAGGGTGGTGCAACTGTCGATTCCTACTGCTATTTTGCTGTTTGTTTGAATTACTGGTTCATCTAGTTTTTTCTTTTTGTTACAACCTCGCTACAATTTTTCTCATTTCTTCTTTTTCGGCCTACCACACGCTTTTCAAATAAAGGATATTGAGGTAAATTTGGAGCATATTCCCTTCTTAACCTATTATATTCTATTACACTATTTAGATCTGCACCAATCTTTGTTTCATCAAAATCAATCAAGTATAATCCAGATAAGTTCTGACTCGAGATAAAGCAACATATGCCATACCCTCCTTGATCACAGAACTTCCAATATTCACCAAAGCACTATCTACACTTAAACCTTGAGATTTATGAATAATCACCGCATACGCCAAACAAACAGGAAACTGTTTTCGGCGGACATATAAATCTTTCACAAGCAAAAATCGAGCAGAATAACGACTCAATTGTTG
This sequence comes from Lissotriton vulgaris, assembly GCF_964263255.1. Taxonomy (NCBI): domain Eukaryota; kingdom Metazoa; phylum Chordata; class Amphibia; order Caudata; family Salamandridae; genus Lissotriton; species Lissotriton vulgaris. Next base: position 785,282,718 of record NC_141696.1, read on the forward strand.
TACTTCTTCAATTCCATCAAATTTATTTTCAAAAATTCAATTTCATCTCTATTTCGGTAATTCACAAATTCAACAACATGACCCATTGCTCCATTTACTAAACCTCTTTCCACATCTAAATTCCGTCGTAAAATTATACGACAATTTAAACATGCATATAGACTCTTCAAAACCAGCAGTTTTAGATATTGTCTTCTCTGAAGAATCCAATTTTGATTTCAACTTTTCTGACAAAATAATAGTAGCTCCTTCATGCTCTATTTTATCAATAGCTTCCAGTTTTACAATCTCTTAATTTTCTCACTTTAACATTTTGTTGTTGAAGATTGAACGTTCTTGCAGAGTTGGCATCAAGCATAACACAGATTTGTTTTCAGCAATTTTCCTATAAATATTCTCTGGGAGAATATTTTCGTTTGGAAACAAATTTGAAAGTAATCACGCCTGCAAAGCTTCTTTGCCATGTTCACTTACTTTTCCAATTCTTATTTCTTGAAGAATATTTTTATAATCTTCATCCTTTGCTTGTCGCATATTTTGAAGCAGTTCTGCATATTTAAAATATATCCATATATTAACATTTCCAATGCTTCCTAGGCACTTTCTGGTATCTTCATGCGTAAGCATTTTAAACACTGGTTGTCCTTTCACAGGAGTTAGCTGCAGTAGATCCCCAAAAACAATGATGTGTTCGCCTCCAAATAACACATCATACTCTGTTTTAAGAATTTGTTGCATTCCTAAATGCAGAAAAGCAAGCATTACATTTGATACCATGCTTACCTCATCAATGATAAGAAGTTTCATTTTCTTCAGGACTCTGGAAACTTCACAACAAGCTTCTCCAGATAGCTTGTGGTATTGTAATTTATTATCATGCTCTACTGGCAGCATCAATAAACAATGTAAAGTAATCCCTTTAATGTTATGTGCTGCCAACCCAGTTGGTACAAAAGTGGGTGGTGATGGATGGAGCATCTGAATCAATCAAACACTCACACCCAGTCAAAAGATCTGGGTTTAATACATCACCGTTCTTTAGCCCACTCTGCCACCCCAGTTCAGACATGGCTATATGCAAATCAGTCTGACCCTGTGCCTCATGGGAACAGTCCAGCCCGAACTGCCAAGCCATGTCTTCCCTGGACCGGAAGCAAGCTTCCGAGGACCGGTTTCTGGCATTCCAGCCGTCTTCAGCCCGGCTTACTTGAATCCAGTGGCAAAGCGAGCAAGGGACTCACGTCTGAGCATACCCTGCCACACTTATGGCGGCCAAAAGCGGTACAAAAGGGGGTGGTGATGGATGGAGCATCTGAATCAATCAAACACTCACACTGAGTCAAAAGATCTGGGTTTAATCCATCACCGTTCTTTAGCCCACTCTGCCACCCCAGTTCAGACATGGCTATATGCAAATCAGTCTGACCCTGTGCCTCATGGGAACAGTCCAGCCCGAACTGCCAAGCCATGTCTTCTCTGGACCGGAAACAAGCTTCAGAGGACCGGTTTCTGGCATTCCAGCCGTCTTCAGCCCGGCTTGCTTGAATCCAGTGGCAAAGTGAGCAAGGGACTCACGTCTGAGCATACCCTGCCACATTTATGGCGGCCAAAAGCGGTACAACCCAGTTGGAGCGGTAAGAACACAAGAGAGCGATGACTCAGTTCTTTTCTGTAGATAAATTGCAATTCCTTTAATTAGAAAACTTTTTCCAGCTCCTGCTTCTCCACTCACGTACAGTCGACAGGTTTAAATGAGGTACACAAGCACTTTTTTTTCTCATGACATAAACTATGCTCAATCTGTTCTGTGACTTCATCATATATTTGTTTCTGCTCAACCTTTAGTTGTTTTTTCAATTCTTCTAAGTTTACTACATCCTCCTGCGCTTGTTCCATTGCTCTTTCTACCTCATCCATGGCAGTGGCAGCTTCATTTTGGATAATTGGTCCTTCGAGTGGATCCTGACTCAACGAAGCAGAACTCTCACTGTCTTGAGAACTGTCTCTAGCAATCTCTGCTGCAATTGTAGCTTCTTGCTGTATTTCATCGTTCAACATTTGCAGATAATTAGTAAAAGCAGTACATTCTATAGTATTTTTGCTTGTATTGAAAGAATCTTCATAACTGAGAAAATCTCTAAGTAGTTCCTCTTCTGTACGCCATGGCTTAAAGAGTTGCAAAAGAGCTAAATAGTAAAATTCCCTTTTGTCAGGAGATTCGCAACTCAATTTTCGATGATTAATCAAGTGTCCTTTTCTTTGTTTCACCAGACATCCTTCACATCCAATTACATCATATACTCCTTTATTGATATCTTCTGTAATATTCCTCTTAAAAGTATAGCTTTGCAGTACTTCATAGAGACAAACATTCTCAAGATGACTACTTCTATTTGGATAGTATGTATCCAACATGTTTGTCTTCAAAATATCTGTACTGTTTGGTTCTTTCTCTGCCAAATACTCAATTTCTTGTACAGTTTTAAAAACTCGGTTTCGTGTTGCAGCAAGACCTAGACTCACCCAAATGATTGTTCTAGATTTGGCATATAGACTTGCTGATGATAACTGATCTGAACATTTATATGCTCCAATTTCTCGATGCAACAACATTTTCAGACTGTAACTGTACAATTTCTTACTTAGGCTCTTTTCATGAGAAATTTCCTCCCACATTTCCTTTAGTTCTGTCTTTTCTAATTTTGGTATATAAGACATTACATATCGAGTCACAGCAATAGAGTTGTCAGCAATATATTGAATATCCATGTTAGCTTTCCACATGGACAAAATGACTGGGTTATAGTCATTTATTTATTTTGACTCTTCATTTCTCTTTAAGTTGTATGTATTTTTTGGTGATTTTCTTGTCACAGTATGTCGCAAAGAAGACATAAAAGTGTTCACTCTTCCTTTAGATATTACTGGTCGCTGAAATCCAAAACGACATTTTGTGTAGAACTTGTCCTTGGATTTGAACTTTCGACAACAGTATTTTCCACAACGATGGGTTTGAAACCGTAAGACTTGATGTCTTAAATTGTTTTCTTCTGTACTTTTCGGAACAACACATGTAGAATACTGTTCAATAAAACTCATCACAGTGTCATCCGAATCTGTTCCAAATATGAAGTATCTTTGATCCATAGCAGCATATGTATGTGAGGAGCACCTATTGCTTGATACTCCTTTCTCCAAAAAAAATCCAAAACCTCTCCAAGAGGAGGATTTTTTTTATTTGTGATAAAAGACATCATAGCTTCAAATCTATGATTGAAATACCTGCATACATTTACTGGATCCAAAGAGCACAGTTCTCCAGGTGTCTTATATTCCATATTTTTTATGTTTGCATTTGCCTCTCGAAGGAATTGAAGTAAGTCTTCCCAATCATACTCAGCACAGCTAAGAGTAAGGAACCATGTATGAGTTCCTAAGTTTCTTAGCATACATTTCAGTTCCCCATGACGACGGTACCAATACTCGTTAGTACCACGCTGACTTGCCATGAGATTAATTAGCTGAGACTCCAAAATAGTGTCTTGCTGTTGCACTTTATCCATAAAGTCTCTTGCCGAAACATTTTGCAGATGTACTCCACTTTTCAGTATATGGTTCACTGCATAATAAAGTCCAGACAAGTCAATCTCAAACAGAAGATGAAACAAATATGGAATACATTGGCGAAACCTTGGATCTTCTGCATATAATTTTAAAGTCCAGTATTCAGATGCAGGAACTTGAATGGGTCGGTCATCATATCGACCACCTTGACCTGTTGGAAAACAACGAGCTTCCAAGCTTTCTTCCCATACACTAATGGGACTTCCTTTTGCTTCTTTCATTTGGAACAACTCAATAGCATTCCCCATTACTTCTTTGGAATGCAGAGGATTAACACTATAATGTTCATAAATTTCTTCACTTCTAGACACATCTACTTTTTCAATTTGCCCAGCTGAGAAATCACTGTCCTCTTCTACAGTTGTTTCCTCTTCCCCTACATATTCATTTTTGTAGTATTGATTGTTTTTTACCAAACACAACGTTGCCTTTTTGACTTTCCTAACATCCACTAATTCTTGCCAGATTTTCTTATTTTTTGTAGGAACGCCATTAACTAGAATGACCAAAGGTTCCTCTTTCACTTTTTCAACACCAATTGTATCAATATTTTTCTTTAAATCTAGAGGCAAATAAACAACTCTTCCCTTTAATCCTCTCTGTAAATCTGAAGGAGGCAATTTCCCTGTCTTAGGCTCCATGCGAACAAAAGCCTGAAATGGATGCACATATTTAGTCAGAATAGACTCATAAGTATTTAAATCCATCAATTCAGAATGAATGTTTACCAACTCAAGATTATTATGTACAGCTTTAGCAGGCATTTTGTTTTCATTTAATTTATTATAACAATATTTACAAAAACGCAGATCAGAACCCAAATCAAAACAATTCTCTACCAACAAATAAGTTACAAAATCCTTCCACTCATTATTATTTTCATTTTCACTTTTTACATAATAAACCAACTAACCTAGTCTGATTCTTAGAAAGAGTTCGTCGACAATACACACAAGAAAAATTTGGCCTTTCACTTGAAATGACCTTAAACTTTGTAATTTCATGGTCAACATTTTCTGTACTTAAATTCTGTATATTCTCTTCCACATTACCTTCTATTATTGTATCAGTTTCTGCACTGTCCTCTTTTTCACCAAAGAAAATAAACTCAATTTCGTCACAAATGTTCTTTACATCTAATACAGATCCATGCAAAAGAGCACTGTTTAACTGTTTTAGCTTAAGTGCTGGACTTTTTGCATAATACAACCTTCTCACTAATTTCCTCACTTTAGTATGATGTACTGCTAACATCCTAAAATGATGAAAAACCGTCTGACATATTTTTCTAGAAAGACAAGCCAGTGAAAGCCCATGCAAACCTGTTTTTTCTCTCACTCTGCAAGGATCTAACTCTTGCAACATCTTAGTTTTCTGTTTAAGACTTTTCTTAGTATATTTACGTAAGATTTTTTCGAAACAAATCAATTGAATCCTGTCTCACACTAAAAATACTACTACAATTCCAAGTGTACACTGGAGCCTTAGGACGTCTCCCTAAAACTTCATCAGCTAACACCTCTTCTGCATTTATAGGCACAATTATTTCTTTTTCAGTCGGACAACCGTCCTTCACCTCATATCCTCAACCACTGGTGTCAACTCCATGTATCAAATCATTATCCTGAAAACAACTCTCTTCATTAAAAAATGGCTCACAACTTGAACTATGCTTCCATTCTCCATAAAAAACATCACAAAAATTAGTCCGATTAATTACTCTTTTCCACTTACTTTGTGATTTCAAAACATTGATTGCCTTGTCTAGTGTACAAATTCTATTGATTACTAAAATATATAAAAAAAATTCATTTCAAAAGCCTGATCAACTATCCTCTCTATACTTTTCTTTTTCTTGTAAAAAACTGTTTTTCTTTTACAATTTTTAACATGTTTTAATAAATGTAAAGCAATTCTGTTATAAAACATTCGCCTACGTATGTCAATGTACCGATTTTTACGTCTATTAATATAGACAATATCATCTCCATAAACTTTTTCAACATTTTTGCTGGGATTTTGCTTTTTCTTTGTAGTTGCAGAAACATTTTTTTTCTTTTGTGCATTATCTTGACTTTTTTTACATTGATTTAATTTCCTTATAAAATCCTTTGTTGCCTTACCAGGAGCATTCTTCTTTTTCTCTGTTTTTTGTTTTTTACATACATCTTGTAATTGCGTTTTCTTGGAAAAGTAAGCTTTTTTATATTTTCTTCTTCGAACAGATTTAGTAGGCATATTGCTTCTTCTATTTGTAGATAATTACAATCTGTTGTAAAGAAAAAAGAACATATTATAGACCACTACTAACATACTACATAGCAATTACAATAACTAAACAATATAAACACTAATTTACAACATAAGTAAGTTTATAGCACAGCAACTGTGTCTCACCAGAGTAGGAAATCATGCCGTGGGTGCTGTTTCTCAGTTTATGGCAGTGCAGAACAGTTTCAACATTATTGTTACTCTCTGCCTGCACCATCTCTCTCTTTGCGTGTGTCATCTCACTCTCTGCCTGCGCCATCTCACCCTCTGCCTGCATCATGTCTCCCTCCACCTGCGTCATCTCTGTCTTTGCCTGTGTCATCTCAGTCTCTGCCTGCGTCATCTCTCTCTTTGCATGTGTCATCTCACAATTACCGCGAGCGAAAAAAATATATTTATGTATTGAAAGTAAATAATAATGCAAGACATTTAGTGGCATACTCATAAAGTAGTATTTTTGATTTTTAAGAACCGTAATTTAACTTTAAACGCATTTCCGAAAATCAAGCAAAACGTCATTCATACGCGCCGCGTAAGCGCCCCCGTATGCGCCTCCGTAAGCGCCTACATACGTGCCAATTAAGCGCCCCGGAGTGCGCAGCGTAAGCGCGTCAAGCCATGTGACCTTATAACAACACTTTTGATTGGTTCATAACAGTTTTTTTGACAACTATGGAAAGTCCCCATCCATTTCCCTCACTACCTCTTTGCAATTGCTGAGAGAACACCTCTTGTCTGTTTCTCAAACTCATTTTTCAAGGATGTCTGCTTCCCAGGACCCCTCCACAGATTCTGATGTGGAATTCCTGCCTGAGGAGCCCCCCCCCCAAAAAAATTAAAGAGCATTTTATTTGGAAGTTCTTTACTTTCCAAGAGGGGGAAAAGAAATGTAATGCTGCAAAAGTAACGTGCCGGATATGTGACACAACTCTGTCACGTGGAGATCCCACCCGAAAATACAGCTTTGGGAATGCCACCTTGATCCGGCATGTGGAGAGGAGGCATCCTAACAACTTTGCCAGGGAGAGCACCAGGGACCTGGCACGCAATCCCCCTAGAGAAGGCGCCACCACCTCTACCAGAGCATCTACATCATCTGGGAGAGGAACAACAACTTTAATCCCCAACATCCAGCCAGTGTTTGCAGATTTGAAAATCCACTGCAAACATTGTGATCAATTGCTCTGCTACGGGGAGCAGAGCATTGAACTAATTGTCCATAAGAAGGAGGACCACCACTGCTCTTCCCAGCCCTAATTTTTCCCCTTTTTTTGCTCCTGTTGAGCAGTTTTGGATTCCCTGGTTTTGTTTTTCTCCTGAAAAAAATCCAAAAAATATATAAAATAGTTCTTAAAAAGTAGAATTATTATTTTTTTTTAAGTTCTTTTCAGAACTACCTCCAATTCTCCAAAAAGAGCTATATTCCTTATATATTGTGTCATTCTTTTTTGCAAATAATGTGTACTGAATAAATGAATGAATCTAATGACTGAATGAAGGGGAGAAAGTGACTGAGGCAACAAGTGACAGAAGGGGAGTGAGGGAAGGTGAGTTGTGAACGGGAGTGAGTCGAAGTGGAGTGAACGAAGGAGAGTGACAGGCAGTGAGGGAAGGGAATGAGTAAAGGTGAAAAGAGGGGATTGATATTGAGGGAAAGAGGGTGAGGGAGGATAAAGTAATGGGAGTGAGAGTAAGGCAAGGGGAGTGAAGGAGAAGGAAGGGGGAGAGAGTGAGGGTGAGTTGATGACAGTGAGGGATGGAAGATGAGTGAGGGTGAGTGAAGGGAAGTAAGAGAGTGAGGGGATGGAGGGAGTGAGGGTAAGACAGAGGGAGTGAGAGAAGAGGAGTGAGGAAGTGAGAGGGCAGAGGGAGTGTGAGAAGGAGTGAGTGAAGTGGAGTACGGTGAGTGAGGAAAGGAGAATGAGTGAGGGAGTGAAGGAAGGGAAGAGAAGTGAAGAAGGGGGACTGAAAGAAGCTGAGTGTGGGAGGGGAGTGAACATGGGGAATGAGAATAAGTGAGGGAAGAGGAGTAAGGGAACGGGGGTGAGGGAGGGTGAGAGAAGAGCAGTGAGGTTGAGGAAAAGAGTGATGAGAAACTAAATTTTGCTGGTGAAACTTACCTACTAAGAGATAAAGTAGGAATGAAGGAAACAGAAAGGGAAACAAACGAACTGTGAAAATTCAAGTGTACATGGAACAGGGAAACGATCCTGACGCTGGAATATGAATTCCAATTAATCTTTCTCAAAGACGCATAATAGTCAGGTCTCAGCGAGTCATACGCTAAATTCGGGTAGACAATATGATAAATGTAAAATGTAAATGTACAGGAATTTATATAGCGCAAATCACCGAGCGGTTTCTAAGCGCTTGCTTAGGGAACCCGTCCTGGTATTCCCCTGTGAGATAACCCCGACAGGGTGTCCACAAGGTGAAAGCCAGGCATCCCGCCGCGAGGGGCCATTGTGGAGATTTAGCAAGCTATTGCCCAGAGTCGCAGAGTGTGAACCCGTGAATCGAGTAGGCACCAGAGCGAGAATTGTTGAGTCCATGGACATTTTAGTACTCAAGACCCCGCCGAGCCGGGAATTGAACCCTGGTCCCGGGCTGACCTCTGCTTCTAGGTCTGCCTCCTCTAACCAGTGAGCCACACTTCTCCATGATAGGTGTCACAAGATGTCACAAATTATGAGGTAGAAAGAGGTAACGCCATCCAGCACCCGGTCCGAAGTCTCCGTGCGTGTTAGTCTTTCAAAACGCCGGAGACTTCGGACTGGGTGCTGGATGGCGATTCATTGGAATTCATATTCCAGTGTCAGGATCGTTTCCCTGTTCCATGTACACTTGAGTTTTATAGATCTAAATAGAAAACAGGCGGACTGCACCACTCTTAGACAGCTTTAATTCACCATCAACGATTCTGAGTCTGCTATTTTTGGGACATCACATTGCAGTGCCGTTGACGTTCAAATATATTTTTGCCCTGAGGAAGCCCAATTCTGGGCGAAACGCGTTGGCTGTCATTTCTGTCAAGATATTATTTGAAGACTGCAATAAAAATATATTTGAAGAACAACCTGAAGGACCGCTACTCTTTTTGTGAACATATATGATAACTGTTGAACATTAACTTGATCTGTGTACTGTATTCCAAATTGTTGCCTCTCTGTTCTCTATTTTTGTTTGTATAATTAGGGTTCTTTGGCAGTGGACCTAAGAGGTGGGCAACTATGGTAAATAAGGTTTTGCCTTGACTGATTGTGTATATATCAGGGTGGTGCAACTGTCGATTCCTACTGCTATTTTGCTGTTTGTTTGAATTACTGGTTCATCTAGTTTTTTCTTTTTGCTACAACCTCACTACAATTTTTCTCATTTCTTCTTTTTCGGCCTACCACACGCTTTTCAAATAAAGGATATTGAGGAAAATTTGGAGCATATTCCCTTCTTAACCTATTATATTCTTTTACACAATTTAGATCTGCACCAATCTTTGTCTCATCAAAATCAATCAAGTATAAACCAGATAAAGTTATGACTCGAGATAAAGCAACATATGCCATACCCTCCTTGATCACAGAACTTCCAATATTCACCAAAGCACTATCTACAATTAAACCCTGAGATTTATGAATAGTCACCGCATACGCCAAACAAACAGGAAACTGTTTTTGGCGGACATATAAATCTTTCACAAGCAAAAATTGAGCAGAATAACGACTCAATTGTTGTACTTCTTCAATTCCATCAAATTTAATTTTCAAAAATTCAATTTCATCTCTATTTCGGTAATTCACAAATTCAACAACATGACCCATTGCTCCATTTACTAAACCTCTTTCCACATGTAAATTCCATCGTAATATTATACGACAATTTAAACATGCATATAGACTCTTCAAAACCAGCAGTTTTAGATATTGTCTTCTCTGAAGAATCCAATTTTGATTTCAACTTTTCTGACAAAATAATAGTAGCTCCTTCATGCTCTATTTTATCAATAGCTTCCAGTTTTACAATCTCTTGATTTTCTAACTTTAACATTTTGTTGTTGAAGATTGAACGTTCTTGCAGAGTTGGCATCAAGCATAACACAGATTTGTTTTCAGCAATTTTCCTATAAATATTCTCTGGGAGAATATTTTCGTTTGGAAACAAATTTGAAAGTAATCATGCCTGCAAAGCTTCTTTGCCATGTTCACTTACTTTTCCAATTCTTATTTCTTGAGGAATATTTTTATAATCTTCATCCTTTGCCTGTCGCATATTTTGAAGCAGTTCTGCATATTTAAAATATATCTATATATTAACATTTCCAATGCTTCCTAGGCACTTTCTGGTATCTTCATGCATAAGCATTTTAAACACTGGTTGTCCTTTCACAGGAGTTAGCTGCAGTAGATCCCCAAAAACAATGATGTGTTCGCCTCCAAATAACACATCATACTCTGTTTTAAGAATTTGTTGCATTCTTAAATGCAGAAAAGCAAGCATTACATTTGATACCATGCTTACCTCATCAATGATAAGAAGTTTCATTTTCTTCAGGACTCTGGAAACTTCACAACAAGCTTCTCCAGATAGCTTGTGGTATTGTAATTTATTATCATGCTCTACTGGCAGCATCAATAAACAATGTAAAGTAATCCCTTTAATGTTATGTGCTGCCAACCCAGTTGGTACAAAAGGGGGTGGTGATGGACGGAGCATCTGAATCAATCAAACACTCACACCCAGTCAAAAGATCTGGGTTTAATCCATCACCGTTCTTTAGCCCACTCTGCCACCCCAGTTCAGACATGGCTATATGCAAATCAGTCTGACCCTGTGCCTCATGGGAACAGTCCAGCCCGAACTGCCAAGCCATGTCTTCCCTGGACCGGAAACAAGCTTCCGAGGACCGGTTTCTGGCATTCCAGCCGTCTTCAGCCCGGCTTACTTGAATCCAGTGGCAAAGCGAGCAAGGGACTCACATCTGAGCATACCCTGCCACACTTATGGTGGCCAAAAGCGGTACAAAAGGGGGTGGTGATGGACGGAGCATCTGAATCAATCAAACACTCACATTGAGTCAAAAGATCTGGGTTTAATCCATCACCGTTCTTTAGCCCACTCTGCCACCCCAGTTCAGACATGGCTATATGCAAATCAGTCTGACCCTGTGCCTCATGGGAACAGTCCAGCCCGAACTGCCAAGCCATGTCTTCCCTGGACCGGAAACAAGCTTCCGAGGACCGGTTTCTGGCATTCCAGCCGTCTTCAGCCCGGCTTGCTTGAATCCAGTGGCAAAGTGAGCAAGGGACTCACGTCTGAGCATACCCTGCCACACTTATGGCGGCCAAAAGCGGTACAACCCAGTTGGAGCGGTAAGAACACAAGAGAGCGATGACTCAGTTCTTTTCTGTAGATAAGTTGCAATTCCTTTAATTAGAAAACTTTTTCCAGTTCCTGCTTCTCCACTCACGTACAGTCGACAGGTTTAAATGAGGTACACAAGCACTCTTTTTTCTCATGACATAAACCATGCTCAATCTGTTCTGTGACTTCATCATATATTTGTTTCTGCTCAAACTTTAGTTCTTTTTTCAATTCTTCTAAGTTTACTACATCCTCCTGAGCTTGTTCCATTGCTCTTTCTACCTCATCCATGGCAGTGGCAGCTTCATTTTGGATAATTGGTCCTCCGAGTGGATCCTGACTCAACGAAGCAGAACTCTGACTGTCTTGAGAACTGTCTCTAGCAATCTCTGCTGCAATTGTAGCTTCTTGCTGTATTTCATCGTTCAACATTTGCAGATAATTAGTAAAAGAAGTACATTCTATAGTATTTTTGCTTGCATTGAAAGAATCTTCATAACTGAGAAAATCTCTAAGTAGTTCCTCTTCTGTACGCCATGGCTTAAAGAGTTGCAAAAGAGCTAAATAGTAAAATTCCCTTTTGTCAGGAGATTCGCAACTCAATTTTCGATGATTAATCAAGTGTCCTTTTCTTTGTTTCACCAGACATCCTTCACATCCAATTACATCATATACTCCTTTATTGGTATCTTCTGTAATATTCCTCTTAAAAGTATAGCTTTGCAGTACTTCATAGAGACAAACATTCTCAAGATGACTACTTCTATTTGGATAGTATGTATCCAACATGTTTGTCTTCAAAATATCTGTACTGTTTGGTTCTTTCTCTGCTAAATACTCAATTTCTTGTACAGATTTAAAAACTCGGTTTCGTGTTGCAGCAAGACCTAGACTCACCCAAATGATTGTTCTAGATTTGGCATATAGCCTTGCTGATGATAACTGATCTGAACATTAATATGCTCCAATTTCTCGATGCGACAACATCTTCAGACTGTAACTGTACAATTTCTTACTTAGGCTCTTTTCATGAGAAATTTCCTCCCACATTTCCTTTAGTTCTGTCTTTTCTGATTTTGGTATATAAGACATTACATATCGAGCTACAGCAATAGAGTTGTCAGCAATATATTGAATATCCATGTTAGCATTCCACATGGACAAAATGACTGGATTATAGTCATTTATGTATTTTGACTCTTCATTTCTTTTTAAGTTGTATGTATTTTTTGGTGATTTTCTTGTCACAGTATGTCGCAAAGAAGACATAAAAGTGTTCACTCTTCCTTTAGATATTACTGGTCGCGGAAATCCAAAACGACATTTTGTGTAGAACTTGTCCTTGGATTTGAACTTTCGACAACAGTATTTTCCACAACGATGGGTTTGAAACCGTAAGACTTGATGTCTTAAATTGTTTTCTTCTGTACTTTTCGGAACAACACATGTAGAATACTGTTCAATAAAACTCATCACTGTGTCATCCGAATCTGTTCCAAATTTGAAGTATCTTTGATCCATAGCAGCATATGTATGTGAGGAGCACCTATTGCTTGATACTCCTTTCTCCCAAAAAAATCCAAAACCTCTCCAAGAGGAGGATTTTTTTTATTTGTGATAAAAGACATCATAGCTTCAAATCTATGATTGAAATACCTGCATACATTTCCTGGATCCAAAGAGCACAGTTCTCCAGGTGTCTTATATTCCATATTTTTTATGTTTGCATTTGACTCTCGAAGGAATTGAAGTAAGTCTTCCCAAGCATACTCAGCACAGCTAAGAGTAAGGAACCATGTAGGAGTTCCTAAGTTTCTTAGCATACATTTCAGTTCCCCATGACGACGGTACCAATACTCGTTAGGACCACACTGACATGCCATGAGATTAATTAGCTGAGACTCCAAAATAGTGTCTTGCTGTTGTACTTTATCCATAAAGTCCCTTGCCGAAACATTTTGCAGATGTACTCCACTTTTCAGTATATGGTTCACTGCATAAGAAAGTCCAGACAAGTCAATCTGAAACAGAAGATGAAACAAATATGGAATACATTGGCGAAACCTTGGATCTTCTGCATATAATCTTAAAGTCCAGTATTCAGATGCAGGAACTTGAACAGGTCGGTCATCATATCGACCACCTTGATCTGTTGGAAAACAACGAGCTTCCAAGCTTTCTTCCCATACACTTATGGGACTTCCTTTTGCTTCTTTCATTTGGAACAACTCAATAGCATTCCCCATTACTTCTTTGGAATGCAGAGGATGAACACTATAATGTTCATAAATTTCTTCACTTCTAGACACATCTACTTTTTCAATTTGCCCAGCTGAGAAATCACTGTCCTCTTCTACAGTTGTTTCCTCTTCCCCTACATATTCATTTTTGTAGTATTGATTGTTTTTTACCAAACATAACGTTGCCTTTTTGACTTTCCTAACATCCACTAATTCTTGCCAGATTTTCTTATTTTTTGTAGGAACGCCATTAACTAGAATGAACAAAGGTTCCTCTTTCACTTTTTCAACACCAATTGTATCAATATTTTTCTTTAAATCTAGAGGCAAATAAACAACTCTTCCCTTTAATCCTCTCGGTAAATCTGAAGGAGGCAATTTCCCTGTCTTAGGCTCCATGCGAACAAAAGCCTGAAATGGATGCACATATTTAATCAGAATAGACTCATAAGTATTTAAATCCATCAATTCAGAAGGAATGTTTACCAACTCAAGATTATTATGTACAGCTCTAGCAGGCATTTTGTTTTCATTTAATTTATTATAACAATATTTACAAAAACGCAGATCAGAACCCAAATCAAAACAATTCTCTACCAACAAATAAGTTGCAAAATCCATCCACTCATTATTATTTTCATTTTCACTTTTTACATAATAAACCAACTAACTTAGTCTGATTCTTAGAAAGAGTTCGTCGACAATACACACAAGAAAAATTTGGCCTTTCACTTGAAATGACCTTAAACTTTGTAATTTCATGGTCAACATTTTCTGTACTTAAATTCTGTACATTCTCTTCCACATTACCTTCTATCACTGTATCAGTTTCTGCACTGTCCTCTTTTTCACCAAAGAAACTAAACTCAATTTCGTCACAAATGTTCTTTACATCTAATACAGATCCATGCAAAAGAGCACTGTTTAACTGTTTTAGCTTAAGTGCTGGACTTTTTGCATAATACAACCTTCTCACTAATTTCCTCACTTTAGTATGATGTACTGCTAACATCCTAAAATGATGAAAAACCCTCTGACATACTTTTCTAGAAAGACAAGCCAGTGAAAGCCCATGCAAACCTGTTTTTTCTCTCACTCTGCAAGGATCTAACTCTTGCAACATCTTAATTTTCTGTTTAAGACTTTTCTTAGTATATTTACGTAAGAAATTGCGAAACAAATCAATTGAATCCTGTCTCACACAAAAAATACTACTACAATTCCAAGTGTACACTGGAGCCTTAGAACGTCTCCCTAAAACTTCATCAGCTAACACCTCTTCTGCATTTATAGGCACAATTTTTTCTTTTTCAGTCGGACAACCGTCCTTCACCTCATATCCTCAACCACTGGTGTCAACTCCATGTATCAAATCATTATCCTGAAAACAACTCTCTTCATTAAAAAATGGCTCACAACTTGAACTATTCTTCCATTCTCCATAAAAACATCACAAAAATTAGTCCGATTAATTACTCTTTTCCACTTACTTTGTGATTTCAAAACATTGATTGCCTTGTCTAGTGTACGAATTCTATTGATTACTAAAATATATAATTTTTTTTTCATTTCAAAAGCCTGATCAACTATCCTCTCTATACTTTTCTTTTTCTTGTAAAAAACTGTTTTTCTTTTACAATTTTTAACATGTTTTAATAAATGTAAAGCAATTCTGTTATAAAACATTCGCCTACGTATGTCAATGTACCAATTTTTACGTCTATTAATATAGACAATATCATCTCCATAAACTTTTTCAACATTTTTGCTGGGATTTTGCTTTTTCTTTGTAGTTGCAGAAACATTTTTTTTCTTTTGTGCATTATCTTGACTTTTTTACATTGATTTAATTTCCTTATAAAATTCTTTGTTGCCTTACCAGGAGCATTCTTCTTTTTCTCTGTTTTTTATTTTTTACATACATCTTGTAATTGCGTTTTCTTGGAAAAGTAAGCTTTTTTATATTTTCTTCTTCGAACGGATTTAGTAGGCATATTGCTTCTTCTATTTGTAGATAATTACAATCTGTTGTAAAGAAAAAAGAACATATTATAGACCACTACTAACATACTACATAGCAATTACAATAACTAAACAATATAAACACTAGTTTACAACATAAGTAAGTTTATAGCACAGCAACTGTGTCTCACGAGAGTAGGAAATCATGCAGTGGGTGCTGTTTCTCAGTTTATGGCAGTGCAGAACAGTTTCAACATTATTGTCACTCTCTGCCTGCACCATCTCTCTCTTTGCGTGTGTCATCTCACTCTCTGCCTGCGCCATCTCACCCTCTGCCTGCATCATGTCTCCCTCCACCTGCGTCATCTCTGTCTTTGCCTGTGTCATCTCAGTCTCTGCCTGCATCATCTCTCTCTTTGCATGTGTCATCTCACTCACTCCCTGCGTCATGTCTCTCTCCACCTGTGTCATCTCTCTCTTTGCGTGTGTCATCTCTCTCTTTGCGTGTGTCATCTCTCTCTTTGCCTTTGTCATCTCACCCTCTGCCTGAGCCATCTCTCTCTTTGCGTGTGTCATCTCACTCTCCACCTGCGTCATCTCTCTCTTTGCATGTGTTATCTCACTCTCTGCCTGCGCCCTCTTTACTTCTGCCTGCATCATGTCTCTCTCCACCTGCGTCATCACTCTCTTTGCATGTGTTATCTCACTCTCTGCCTGTACCATGTCTATCTTTGCGTGTGTCATCACTCTCTTTGCGTGTGACATCTCACTCCCTGCCTGCACCATCTCTCTCTTTGCGTGTGTCAACTCACTCTCTGCCTGTGCCCTCTCACCTTCTGGCTGCATCATGTCTCTCTCCACCTGCGTCATATCTCTCTTTGCGTGTGTCATCTCACTCTCTGCCTGTGCCATCTCACCCTCTGCCTGCATCATGTGTCTCTCCACCAGCGTCATCTCTCTCTTTGCGTGTGTCATCTCACTCTCTGCCTGCACCATCTCTCTCTTTGCGTGTGTCATCTCTCTCTTTGCGTGTGTCATCTCACTCTCTGCCTGCACCATCTCTCTCTTTGCATGTGTCATCTTTCTCTTTGCGTATGACATCTCACTCTCTGCCTGCACCATCTCTCTCTTTGCGTGTGTCATCTCTCTCTTTGCGTGTGTCATCTCACTCTCTGCCTGCACCATCTCTCTCTTTGCGTATATCATCTCACTCTCTACCTGCGTCATCTCTCTCTTTGCGTGTGACATCTCACTCTCTGCCTGCACCATCTCTCCCTTTGCGTATATCATCTCACTCTCTACCTCCGTCATCTCTCTCTTTGCGTGTGACATCTCACTCTCTGCCTGCGCCATCTCTCTCTTTGCATGTGTCAACTCTCTCTTTGCGTATGACATCTCACTCTCTGCCTGAACCATCCTCTCTTTGCGTGTGCCTTCTCTCTCTTTGCGTGTGTCATCTCACTCTCTGCCTGCGACCTCTCACCTTCTGCTTGAATCATGTCTCGTTCCACCTGCGTCATCTCTCTCTTTGCGTGTGTCATCTCAGTCCCTGCCTGCACCATAGCTCTCTTTGCGTATATCATCTCACTCTCTACCTGCGTCATCTCTCTCTTTGCGTGTGACATCTCACTCTCTGCCTGCACCATCTCTCTCTTTGCATGTGTCAACTCTCTCTTCGCGTATGACATCTCACTCTCTGCCTGCACCATCTCTCTCTTTGCGTGTGCCATCTCTCTCTTTGCGTGTGTCATCTCACTCTCTGCCTGCGACCTCTCACCTTCTGCCTGAATCATGTCTCTCTCCACCTGCATCATCTCTCTCCTTGCGTGTGTCATCTCAGTCTCTGCCTGCACCATCTCTCTCTTTGCGTATATCATCTTACTCTCTACCTGCGTCATCTCTCTCTTTGCGTGTGCCATCTCACTCTCTGCCTGCACCATCTCTCTCTTTGCGTGTATCATCTCTCTCTTTGCATGTGTCATCGCACTCTCTGCCTGCACCATCTCTCTCTTTGCGTATATCATCTCACTCTCTACCTGCGTCATCTCTCTCTTTGCGTGTGTCATCTCACTCTCTGCCTGCACCATCTCTCTCTTTGCGTGTGTCATCTCACTCTCTGCCTGCACCATCTCTCTCTTTGCATGTGTCATCTCTCTCTTTGCGTGTGACATCTCACTCTCTGCCTGCACAATGTCTGTCTATGCGTGTGTCATCTCACTCTCTGCCTGTGCCATCTCACCCTCTGCCTGCATCATGTCTCTCTCCACCAGCGTCATCCCTCTCTCTGCGTGTGTCATCTCACTCTCTGCCTGCGCTATCTCACATTCTGCCTGCATCATGTCTCTCACCACCTGCGTCATCTCTCTCTTTGCGTGTGTCATCTCACTCTCTGCCTGCATCATCTCTCTCTTTGCATGTGTCATCTCACTCTCTACCTGGTCATCCCTCTCTTTGCGTGTGTCATCTCACTCTCGGCCTGCACCATCTCTCTCTTTGCGTGAGTAATCTCTCTCTTTGTGTGTGTTATCTCACTCTCTGCCTGCACCATCTCTCTCTTTGTGTGTGTCATCTCTCTCTTCGCGTGTGACATCTCACTCTCTACCTGCACCATCTCTCTCTTTGTGTGTGTCATCGCACTCTGCCTGCATCATCTCACCCTCTGCCTGCATCATGTCTCCCTCCACCTGCATCATCTCTCTCTTTGCGTGTGTCATCTCACTCTCTGCCTGCTCCATCTCACCCTCTGCCTGCATCATGTCTCTCTCCATCTGCATCATCTCTCTCTTTGCGTGTGTCATCTCATTCTCTGCCTGCACCATGTCTCTCTTTGCGTGTGTCATCTCTCTCTTTGCGTGTGTCATCTCACTCTCTGCCTGCACCATCTCTCTCTTTGCATGTATCATCTCTCTCTTTGCGTATGACATCTCACTCTCTGCCTGCACCATCTCTCTCTTTGCGTGCCTCATCTCTCTCTTTGCGTGTGTCATCTCACTCTTTGCCTGCGCCCTCTCACCCTCTGCCTGCATCATATCTCCCTCCACCTGCGTCATCTCTCTCTTTGCGTGTGCCATCTCACTCTCTGCTTGCGCCATCCCACCCTCTGCCTGCATCATGTCTCTCTCCACCTGCATTATCTCTCTCTTTGCGTGTGTCATCTCATTCTCTGCCTGCACCATGTCTCTCTTTGCGTGTGTCATCTCTCTCTTTGCGTGTGTCATCTCACTCTCTGCCTGCACCATCTCTCAATTTGCGTGTGTCATCTCACTCTGTCTGCATCATCTCCCCTCTGCCTGCATCATGTCTCCCTCCACCTGCGTCATCTCTCTCATTGCATGTGTCATCTCACTCTCTGCCTGCACCATCTCTCTCTTTGCGTGTGTCATCTCACTCTCTGCCTGCGCCATCTCTCTCTTTGCGTGTGTCATCTCTCTCTTTGTGTCATCTTGTGCGTGTGTCATCTCTCTCTTTGTGTCATCTCACTTTCTGCCTCCACCATCTCTCTCTTTGCGTGTGTCATCTTACTCTCTGCCTGCACCATCTCCCCTCTGCCTGCATCATGTCTCCCTCTACCTGCGTCATCTCTATCTTTGCGTGTGTCATCTCACTCTCTGCCTGCACATCTCTCTCTTTGCGTGTGTCATCTCACTCTTTGCCTGCGCCATCTCTCTCTTTGTGTGTGTCATCTCACAGAGAGAGAGATGCCACAGGCACAGGGAGAGATGGTGCAGGCAAAAGAGACATGGTGCAGACAGAGGGAAGAGATAATGCAGGCAGACGGCAGATAGCGCAGGCAGAGGGAGAGATGGCGCCAGCACAGGGTAACATGACGCAGGCAGTGGGAGAGATGGCGGAGACAGAGAGTGAAATGGCACAGATAGAGAATAAGATGGCACAGGCAGAAGGAGAAATGATGCAAGAAGAGAGTGACACAGCAGAGGGTGAGATGGTACAGGCAGAGGGAGAGGGCTTCTGCAGTCTGAAAATACATTTCTAATTTACAGCACTATCTCTATACCAGCATTGAATGAAAGCCTGAGAAACAATATAAAAAGAGTACCCTATAAGCAAAGAGATGCAAACTGTGAGGAGACACAGGTGACATTATAGAAAAAGGTAAAAATATAATTCTTTAATTTACACAGACACTCAGTGTGATCCTAGTCAAAAATGTTAAAGCCATACATTTTACCAAAAAACATTTAGCATAGTAAATTGTTTAAGACACAGAGCACAGCCCATATAAATGACCACTACATTACAATGGAGAAACCTGACTCATTTCCAAAATACATTTCCAATATGCACCATTCGTTTTTTGCCAGCATTACATACAAACATGAGACACGATGCAAAAAGAAACAGTACCCTATAAGCAAACAGATGCAAACTGTGAGGAGACATTATAAAAAAATGTACAAATATAATTCTTTAATTTACACAGACACTAATGTTAAAAACAATCATTTTACCTAAAAACATGTACCACAATAAATCATTTAAAAGACAGAGCACATCCCATATAAATAAGCACTACATTACAGTGCAGAAACCTGACACATTTCCAAAATACATTTCCAATGTGCACCATTACATTTTTTACCAGCCTTACAAAAAATCATGAGACACAATGCAAGAATAAAGAAGCCCTATATGCTTGTTAATCTTCCCCATAGTGTATACAGCACTCTATCTATATTAAATGAATCATTACTCACCTTTAAAAATGCTTGTGAAGATTTAAAACAGTGTCAGTCACACACACCAGATTTTCTTAAGCAGAATCTCTGAAATGCACCTCAGACACTGCAACCACAAAATGGCCCTGATTCCCTTTTACTTTTCACACATATGCCTGTGTATAACCAATCAAATTTCTTCCCACACAAATTCAAAACCAAACTAACATTTTAATTGGTTCTACATTTCAACACTTTCAAACTCACATAATATTCACTCATCCCCCACTGCTCTTTTTGCCTGTCACCATGGTAACACTCCACACATCACCTACCTGAGCACACAGGTGAAAAGTTCATCATACTATGTTGCAAATGAACCCAACAAGGGTGTTTGACTTCTCAATATACCAGCTTATCCTGTGCAATGTTTCTTTCAATGACTTATTCTCAACCATTAGAATTACTTCTTTCAAAAAACAGAAGCATGCACCCTAATTTTCAGTGTTGAATTTTCAGAAACCACCAATCATTTCTTATTCTTCAAGTGCACTGAATCTCATCTACATTTTTTTCTAAACTCCTACTTTTCAAACTGCCATTTCACTTCCAGAGCCCATTTGAGTACAACAAAATCTCCCTTCAAGATGCCTGAAGTGTGGATTGTGGGACACAGCTATATTTACTGGAGTGAAAGGTATGCAGCAAACAGAGGTATTCCCAACCTTGATTTACCAAATGTGGATATTATGTGGATTGGCCAGAGAGGATTGAGATGTCACCAATTGATACCATTTGTTAAATCCTTTTTGCATCTCCCAAACCCTGACCTCATAATTGTGCACTGTGGTGGAAATGACCTAGGCACATTGACTGGGGTAGGTCTGGAAATGTTTTTAAAGGACACCTTTGGGAAATGTATGTCACTTTTTCCTCAAACTGCCTTTGTATATTCTAATATATGCCAAAGGCAAAAATGGAAGTGGTCCAACCATTATGTCCACAGATTGAGAAAGCAAGGAAACATGTGAATAAGTCTGTTTCTGCTTTCCTCAGAGACTATAGTATGGGTTGTATCTACCACAACAACTTGTGTTACAACATGCAAGGCATTTATGGAGGAGACGCTGTACATTTCACAGTTGAGGGGAACAGAATCGTCCTCTTGAATGTTAGACTCTGCATCGGTACCTACTTGTAGGTACGTAAATCACCCACATAATACAACAGCTCTTTTTAGAGCTACCCTACCTCTAAGCACTCTAAATTCTCATTTTACTCTTTTGTTTTTCACTGTTTTTCCCCATGGTACGCTCAGGGTACGCGTACAGGTAAACGCACATGTTAGCGTACATGTAAACGCACCCTGAGCGTACTCCGCGAAATTAAAAAAATAATAATAATAGTTTTTTTGCTCTTCAGGGTCCTTCTAGGCCCCCCTGAGAAGACCTAGGAGGTCAGGGGGTCTCTACCCTGCCCCCTTTTAATGTTTACCCCTTTTTTTTCACCTCTTGTGTCCCGGTTCTTCCGAGACACAAGATGGCGGACTCACCGGACCATTTTGAATGTTCACAGACACCCGAGAGCCAATCAGCTTTCCGCTTGCGCACTTCCGTGGCGCGACGGGTGCGCTTACCGGTAGGTGTACCCAAAGAGCTCGAAGCGCGCATATAGATATATTCATTTTTTTAAGTTAATTTTCATAAAAACCACTGGAGCGATTTTCACCAAATATGGAAAAGGCCCTACTGCTTACCAGTCCCTACCATTTTGCCAAGTTTGGTGTAATTCCGTTCAGCGGTTCGGGCTGTAGCCGTGTCTAATCGTCCTATGAAAATTAACACGGGGAAAACAAGTTTTGGGACCCCCTTTTTTCTCGGCCCCCGCTTCACAAATCCCCCGACACTTTCAGGGAAGGATCGAAGCATAACGGGCCATCTTCTTTGAGAAATTCACAAAAATTCATCCACCGACGCCAAAGTTATTCCCAATAGAATGTTGCGGATTTCCTATGGAAACTAGGTCCTAACTATAACTACCTACTGGCGACCGCCAGTAGGATATATATATATATATATATATATATATATATATATATATATATATATATATATATATATATATATATATATATATATATATATATATATATATATATATTACCTACTGGCGGTCGCCAGTAGGTATATATAGTTAGGATTTTTTCTCTATGGGATTTTTGAAAATTCTATGTCTAATAACTTTGGCGTTTGTGGACGGAATTGGCTGACATTTTCAGGAAAATGGAACATTTTGTTTCTGAGCAGCACCTGACAATTTGGGGGGGTTTCATCAAGGGGGGGCTGAGAAAAAAGGGGGGTCCCAAAACGCGTTTTTCCCATGTTAATTTCCATAGGGCGGTTGGCCTCACTTTTAGCTCGAACGGCTGAATGGATTTGCACGAAACTTGGCAAAATTGTAGGGACTGTTAGCCCGATGTGCCTTTGCTAGGTCTCAATATATGTGCTCCAGTGGATTTTGAGTAATTTAGGTTCAAAATAAGATATATATCTGGGCGGAGCCTAACCACACATCTGATCTGATTGGCTGTCAGCACTTCATCCAAGAAGTGTTGGCAGCCATCTTGGGACCAATATACATGATAGCACCTCATTAAAAAGCATTGTAGTTAATAGAGGGTTTTAGGACTTTAGTTACATTATAAATCATTTGTTGATGGTACCATACTCGTTTAAGGAATTGTGGTGGGTTCTAAGGTGATTTTACCATGTGAAAAAACCTTCTGCTGTGATATCATGAATATTGTTTGAAAGAAAACTAATATCTCATGATTTTCCCACAGTGGTTTGGAAGGGGATCTATAAGCTAAACTGAAAGCATATTTTCTGTAAATTCACATTATCTTTCTCAGTCATGTGAAAATGAAGTCTGACATTCTCAGTAAAACATGTACATCCAACAAGGACAGAGACTGTCAGTTGATTCCTTTGTGTTCTACTGCAGCCTCCTAGAGTGTTCTAAAGAACAACTAGAGCGCTAACAGTCCTACTTATTACAAAGGTATGGCACACCTGAAGCCATCTTGATTGGAATAAAGTGGTAACTCTTAAAACATTTAATTTAAAAAGAAACAACATGAGGGGGTATATTTTGCCATAGAAAGTATGATTAGTGCTGCAGAATGAAAAATTAGGGCACATTTTGAGTGACTTCTCAAATCCTTTTCTATTTCATTAAAACATTCTGACATGCAGTCTCCCAAAATGGCCACCAGAGACAAAAGAGCCCAAATGTAGCCCACATATCACCCAGATGTAGCCCAAGTATAGCCCAATGACAGAATGTCCCAGAGTGTTCTAAAGAACAACTAGAGCGCTAACAGTCCTACTTATTACAAAGGTATGGCACACCTGAAGCCATCTTGATTGGAATAAAGTGGTAACTCTTAAAACATTCAATTTAAAAAGAAACAACATGAGGGGGTATATTTTGCCATAGAAAGTATGATTAGTGCTGCAGAATGAAAAATCAGGGCACATTTTGAGTGACTTCTCAAATCCTTTTCTATTTCATTAAAACATTCTGACATGCAGTCTCCCAAAATGGCCACCAGAGACAAAAGAGCCCAAATGTAGCCCAAATATCACCCAGATGTAGCCCAAGTATAGCCCAATGACAGAATGTCCCAGAGTGTTCTAAAGAACAACTAGAGCGCTAACAGTCCTACTTATTACAAAGGTATAGCACACCTGGAGCCATCGTGATGGGAATAAAGTGGTAACTCTTAAAACATTTAATTTAAAAAGGAACAAAATGAGGGGGTATATTATGCAATAGAAGGTATTATTAGTGCGGCAGAAAGAAAAATTAGGGCACATTTTGAGTGACTTTTCAAATCCTCTTCTATTTCATTAAAAAATTCTGACATGCAGTCTCCCAAAATGGCCACCAGAGACAAAAGAGCCCAAATGTAGCCCAAATATCACCCAGATGTAGCCCAAGTATAGCCCAATGACAGAATGTCCCAGAGTGTTCTAAAGAACAACTAGAGCGCTAACAGTCCTACTTATTACAAAGGTATAGCACACCTGGAGCCATCGTGATGGGAATAAAGTGGTAACTCTTAAAACATTTAATTTAAAAAGGAACAAAATGAGGGGGTATATTATGCAATAGAAGGTATTATTAGTGCGGCAGAAAGAAAAATTAGGGCACATTTTGAGTGACTTTTCAAATCCTCTTCTATTTCATTAAAAAATTCTGACATGCAGTCTCCCAAAATGGCCACCAGAGACAAAAGAGCCCAAATGTAGCCCAAATATCACCCAGATGTAGCCCAAGTATAGCCCAATGACAGAATGTCCCAGAGTGTTCTAAAGAACAACTAGAGCGCTAACAGTCCTACTTATTACAAAGGTATGGCACACCTGAAGCCATCTTGATTGGAATAAAGTGGTAACTCTTAAAACATTTAATTTAAAAAGGAACAAAATGAGGGGGTATATTTTGCCATATGAATTATGATTAGTGCTGCAGAAAGAAAAATTAGGGCACATTTTGAGTGACTTCTCAAACCCTCTTCAATTTCATTAAAAAATTCTGACATACAGTCTCCCAAGATGGCCACCAAAGACAAAAGAGCCTAAATGTAGCGCAAATATCACCCAGATGTACCCCAAGTATAGCCCAATGGCAGAATGTCCCAGAGTGTTCTAAAGAACAACTAGAGCGCTAACAGTCTTACTTATGACAAAAGTATGGCACACCAGAAGCCATCTTGATTGGAATGAAGTGGTAAGTCTGAAAACACTCAATTTAAAAAGGAACAACATGAGGGGGTTAATTTTGCCTTAGAAAGTATGATTAGTGCTTCAGAAAGAAAAATTAGGGATCATTTTGAGTGACTTCTCAAATCCTCTTCTATTTCATTAAAAAAATTCTGACATGCAGACTGAAACATGCACTTTGAATACCAGCAGCAGACGTCCCTGATGAGCAGTAGCTTTACTACAGTGATCTAATGTGCAACTTGAGTGCTAACATTCAGAATTTATGGCAAATGTGTGACACATCTGAATGCCTTCTTGATGGAACCAAAGTAAACAAGCATTGAAAATGCAATAGATCTCGCCCTCGTTTAAGTTAAAGCCATTCTGTTTGTAATGAGGTGGCTTTTTAGCTTTGCTTTTATTAGTGTTTTTTCAACTTTCATGTAAATAACATGCATCTGTATGCATATAAGTATATGTATGCATGCATTTATGTTTGTATTTATATAGATATACAGATGATATATGTTTATATATGTATGTATATATATATATTCACTGAAAAAACCATAGGCTATAGACCATATATATTTAGCAATTAGCATTTACAAAACCTTGAAAATTCACTGAAAAAACCATAGGTTATAGACCATATATAGTTAGGAATTAGCATTTACAAAACCTTGAAAATTCACTGAAAAAACCATAGGTTATAGACCATATATAGTTAGGAATTCACATTTACAAAACCTTATTTTACTCACACAAAACCATTGAAATTCCATATATAGTTAGTTGCACTAACTATATATCGCGCACCCGCAATCCACTGCTGATGATGTCACATATTACATCATTCATGACATGGTCAGTGACATCACTGATGACATCACTGATGACATCTCAAATGACATCACTGATGACATCACTGATGACATCTCATTTGACATTACTGACAACATCACTGATGACATCATTCATGTGATAATACGATCAACCTCTTCAGACTCTAATATAACCTTAGATACACTCCGTGTAAACAGACACTCACAGATTGTCACTCATCCATGGAGTTACTCATACACCTAGTCAGTCATGCAAAGAATCAATCACACCTCCATTTCCTCAACTATACAGTTATGCACACCTTACTTATTCAAACATATACTAACACATATTTACTCTCTTATACAATCCCTGATACAAGTTCACAATGATCCATACAGCCACTCACACATTCACTGGCTCTTATGCACAGTTATTTATATATGTCAACTCTCACATGTACTGTGTTTTACATATGTACTTACTTTGACATGTAGCACTGAGATATCCATTCACTCACCAATACACTCATGCACACAGTCAACCGCCCATACAGCTGTTTCCACATGCACTTTTTAAACCATACATCTAGTGAATCAACTGCTCACACATCTATGCACAGAGTCATACACCTCCCAGCCACCCACACACACACGCAGTCTCCCATACAAATACTTGGGCAACCAATCAATAACCCATATAGTTACTCATATAGCTACTTATCAACACATGCAACAGTTTACAGAACAACAGACATAATGATGCACAAATTAAGACAGTTTAGTCACTAACCCATGCACTCAGTGAGACACATTTAATCACTCACTCATACAGTCAGTCATGCACCTACTAAATCCTTCATCCAGACACTTATACATCCACTCATTCTTCAATATGTAAGACATATTTTAACTTTACAGAAACATACAGTCACTGGATGTTGTCATCAGTGATGTCATCAGTGATGTCATTTGAGATGTCATCAGTGATGTCATCAGTGATGTCACTGACCATGTCATGAATGATGTAATATGTGACATCATCAGCAGTGGATGGCGGGTGCGCGATATATAGTTAGTGCAACTAACTATATATGGAATTTCAATGGTTTTGTGTGAGTAAAATAAGGTTTTGTAAATGTGAATTCCTAACTATATATGGTCTATAACCTATGGTTTTTTTCAGTGAATATATATATATATATATATATATATATACATATATATATATATTACCTACTGGCGGTCGCCAGTAGGTATATATAGTTAGGATTTTTTCCCTATGGGATTTCTGAAAATTCTATGTCTAATAACTTTGGCGTTTGTGGACGGAATCGGCTGAAATTTTCAGGAAAATTGCACATTTTGTTTCTGAGCAGCTCCTGGAAAGTTGGGGGGGGTTCGTCAAGGGGGGGCCGAGAAAAAAGGGGGGTCCCAAAACGCGTTTTTCCCATGTTAATTTCCATAGGGCGGTTGGACTCACTTTTAGCCCGAACGGCTGAATGGATTTCCACGAAACTTGGCAAAATTGTAGGGACTGTTAGCCCGATGTGCCTTTGCTAGGTCTCAATATATGTGCTTCAGTGGATTTTGAGAAATTAACGTTTAAATCAAGATATATATCTGTAACAGCGCTCCGGGCAGCGATCCGGTTAGCGAACTTTTCGCGTATCGGAACTTTGCGAAGCGAAGCTGATTGGCTCTCCGGTGTCTGTCAACATTCTAAACAGTCCGGAGCGGCCGCCATCTTGTCTCTCGGTAGGATCGAGAGACAAGAGGAGGCCAAAACAAAGGGGGAAATGAAGGAAAGGGGGCAAGGTAGACCCCTTCTGACCCCCTAGGATTGATGAGGGGGATATTATAGAGCCACGCGGGGCCCCAAAAAAAAAAAAAATCCGATTTTTTCGCCGTAGAGACGCGTCTTGGTAAGCGAACCGGGCAGCTAACCGGGCAGCTAACCGGGAAGCTAACCGGCAGTGTAACGGGAGTCTGAGGAGTAGCTGATTGGCTGTCAACATTGTAAACAGTCCGGAGCGGCCGCCATCTTGTCTCTCGGTAGGATCGAGAGACAAGAGGAGACCAAAACAAAGGAGGAAATGAAGGAAAGAGGGCAAGGTAGACCCCTTCTGACCCCATAGGATTGATGAGGGGGATATTATAGAGCCACGCGGGGCCCCAAAAAAAAAAATCCGATTTTTTCGCCGTAGAGACGCGTCTTGGTAAGCGAACCGGGCAGCTAACCGGACAGCTAACCGGCAGTGTAACGGGAGTCTGAGGAGTAGCTGATTGGCTGTCAACATTGTAAACAGTCCGGAGCGGCCGCCATCTTGTCTCTCGGTAGGATCAAGAGACAAGAGGTGGAAAAAAAAAAGGTGTAAATGAATGAAAGGGGTAAGGCAGACCCCTCCTGAACCCCTAGGATTGATGAGGGGGCTATTAAAGTTCCCTGCGGGGCAAAAGAAAAAAAAAATTGCGATTTTTCGCGGTAAAGGTGCTTCCTGGTACGTTAACCGGGCAGCTAACCGGCAGCGTAACGGGAGTCCGACATATTGTGTTTTTTGAACGTTTGTGATATGTGCACGTGTGGATTTTGTCTAATTAAGGTTAAAAAAATATATATATATCTTTAAGCGTGTTCTGGCGCGCTTACGTTTTGGGTTTGGTTTGCGCTGCAGAGACGATACGTCACGGTTATGCGATGCATCATGAGGCGTCTCACGCGCTACGTGATACGTCACTTAATAAAGAATATATTTTACAGCTATAGATATTAGCTTTTAAAAAACCAATGAAATTCACAGAAAAAACCATAGGTTATAGACCATATATAGTTAGGAATTTGCATTTACAAAAACTTGAAAATTCACTGAAAAAACCATAGGTTATAGACCATATATAGTTAGGGATTAGCATTTAAAAAACCTTATTTTATTTGCACAAAACCATTGAAATTCCATATATAGTTAGTTGCACTAACTATATATCGCGGACCCGCAATCCACTGCTAATGATGTCACATATTACATCATTCATGACATGGTCAGTGACATCACTGATGACATCACTGATGACATCTCAAATGACATCACTGATGACATCACTGATGACATCTCAAATGACATCACTGATGACATCACTGACATCTCATTTGACATTACTGATTACATCACTGATGATATCATTTATGTGATAATACATCTTCAGACTCTAATATAACCTTAGATACACTCAGTGTAAACAGGCACTCACAGACTGTCACACATCCATGGAGTTACTCACACACCTAGTCAGTCATGCAAAGAATCAATCACATCTCCATTTCCTCAACTATACAGTTATACACACCTTACTTATTCAAACATATAGTAACACATATTTACTCTCTTATACAATCCTTGATACAAGTTCACAATGATTCATACAGCCACTCACACATTCACTGGCTCTTATGTTCAGTTATTTATATATGTCAACTCTCACATGGAGTGTGTTTTACATATGTACTTACTTTCACATGTAGCACTGAGATATCCATTCACTCACCAATATACTCATGCACACAGTCAACTGTCCATACAGCTGTTTCTACATGACTTTTGAACCCATACACCTAGGGAATCAACTGCTCACACATCTATGCACAGAGTTATACACCTCCCAGCCACCCACACACATACTCAGTCTCCCATACAAATACTTGGGCAACCATTCAATAACCCATATAGTTACTGATATAGCTACTGATTTAAACATGTAGCAGTTTACAGAACAACATAAATAATGATTGCCAAATTAAGACACTTTAATCACTAACCCATATACTCAGTGAGACACATTTAATCATTCTCTCATACAGTCAGTCATGCACCTACCAAATCCTTCATCCAGACACTTATACATCCACTCATTCTTCAATATGTAAGACATATTTTAACTTTACAGAAACATACAGTCACTGGGTGTTGTCATCAGTGATGTCATCAGTGATGTCATCAGTGATGTCATTTGAGATGTCATCAGTGATGTCATCAGTGATGTCACTGACCATGTCATGAATGATGTAATATGTGACATCATTAGCAGTGGATTGCGGGTCCGCGATATATAGTTAGTGCAACTAACTATATATTGAATTTCAATGGTTTTGTGCAAATAAAATAAGGTTTTTCAAATGCTAATCCCTAACTATATATGGTCTATAACCTATGGTTTTTTCAGTGAATATATATATATATATATATATATATATATATATATATATATATATATATATATACATATATATATATATATATACATATATATATATATATATATACATATATATATTACAATCCAGCCGGTGGCCGCGTAGAAATCCCAAACGCAGAACGCAGAATCCAGCGCGCGGATACAAAAGACATGCCCAAGTCAGTCTTTCATTGTTGGTTGCTTTATTGAATCATAAAGTGCAGGGTGCAAAAAGTCGAACAGACGCGTTTCGGACAGAGTGTACTTGCTCACTATATATATACACACATACATACATTTATCAGTAACATAAAATCTAATTAAAATAATTCTATTAGAAATTGAAACATTAAACTATTTAAAAAACTTTATGCTTAAAGTTCTTACTCCAGTAAGTTCAACAGTAGGGAAAGTGTTGTCTAGCGGAGGGTTCACATTTATTATTCTGACTCCAGTCAATACAACAGTTGTGAAATTATTGGATAGCAGAGGGGTAACATTTACTATTCCCACTCCAATGAGTGCAACTTTAGGGAAAGTGATGGATACTGAAGGGTTAAAAATTAATATTCCCACTCCAATGAGTGCAAAAGTAAGGAAAGTGTTGGATAGTGCAGAGGTAAAACCTGACTATTCCCACTCCAATGAATGCAACAGTAGGGAAAGTGTTGGGTAGTGGAGGGGTAAAAATGTACTATTCCCACTCCAACGAGTGCAACAATAGCGAAAGTGTTGGATAGTGGAGGGGTAAAAATTACTATTTCCACTACAGTGATTGTAACAGTAGGGAAAGTGTTGGATAGCGGAGGTGGAAACATTACTGTTCCCACTCCAATTATTGCAACAGTAGAAAAAGTGTTGGATAGCTGAGGGGTGAAAATGACTATTCCCATTCCAGTAACATATCAACACCAACAACAAAATATTTAAAAAAATATATATATATATATAAATATGTTAAACATTTAAAAATATATATTTAATATTAAAAAGTAAAAAAATAAAACCACATGATAATGGCAAATACATATGACAAATAGCTACAACTATTATATTAAATAAAATAAAAAAATTCAAACAAATAAATATTTTTAATTAGAAATTATTCAGAAACAAAAATATCAATTATTACTCAAATTTCGTTTTTTTTATTTCCTACCCTATAGCACCACAAAATGCACGACCCACATCTAAATTTCATAACAAAAGTACTTCAATATTTACCATAAATAATTATCAATTAAAGAAATATCATTAATTAAAAAAACATTTTTAAACACATACAAATTAATTAGCTTCCCACAATTTACCCCTATAATTCCCACAACCCACAGCAAAAAGTAGCCTTGAAAAAATATTTACACAATTAAAATGTATTTTCAATTAAAAAACTAATAATATGTAAGTAAAATTAATTTACTCCCCACCCTTTAAACCAAAACCCCCACACACAAATATACAATCACCCTAATTAATTAATAATCAATCAAACATAAATTACTTCCCACCCTTTAGTTCTATCAAACCCACAACCCACACCTGAAATTAATCAAACAATTTCCATATTTAATTTTCAAATAATTAATTAATGTTAGTTAATAACTAATTGTTAATTAAACTTAAATTACTTCCCACTCTTTACCCCATAAGCCCCAATCAATGACACAATTTTCATATTTATCTTTTAATTAATTAATTCATATTAATTAACAACTAATTATTGATTAATTAAAAATAAATTACTTTTCACTCTTTACCCCTATTAACCCCACAACCTGCACCTAAAACAATTACACAATTAACATAATGAATTATTAATTAATTAATTGCATTATTTAACAACCAATTAATAATTAATAACCAATAAATTACTTCCCACAATTAACACTATAAAATCACAATTAAATAAATATGATCAAATAAAAAAAATATTCATTAATTTATTATAATTAAATTACTTCCCACTCTATTCCCCTATAAACCCACAACCCGCTACGGAACTAAAAAACACAATCGAGATTATCTGTTCAAATTAAGGGCCCCTTTCTTTTTAGCTCCCTTGAGAGCATCAAGAAAGCTGGTCTTACTTGGTTCGAAGAAGCCTTTCGTAGACAACTGTACAAAGAGTGGGAATCCCTTGCTTTACTATGATCTCAGTCAGTTTATTTTTTTTCTGTCCAATCCACAAACACTTAGATCTTGCTTCTTAAAGCCACTATTTGTGGGAAGAAACATTATGCAGGCTAGGCTTGCTTTATTGTTCTTACACTTAGTGATCCTTCTATTTGCCCTTCTGTTCCTTTTTTTTTTAAATTGTGCTATTGGACTAAGGAATTCAATGGTTGAGGATTCCTAATGTCTTGCTTTACTGTATATTGTTATACACTGCTTGATGTTATTGTCAGTTACTTTTATGGTTTAAATATTGATTAATTGATTGATTGATTGAGTGCTGAAATAAAGTGTGATATTTTGAACAATAAATATAATGCAGCTCTGAAAGTTGAAGGTTTTGGAAGCAGATTTATTCAATTCAAATGTCAGACGGCATGCAAATCAAGTGCCTGGATTCATTACCACAGGGGATGACCTTGCCCTCTGCAGTTTGTACCAAATAAGTTGGCCAGTGATGGAGCGGCTTTTTTTAAGACCCTTTTGGCAAGATTATGTGCATGCACTGATAATACCAATTCTGAAATTCAGCCCAGGGAGTCCCACAGCTATCATAAGTTACTGGAATCTGATGGTGCCAATGGGAAGTGTATTGCCCCTAGTGATATAGGCCTTTCAAACCATGGACCCTCAAACTGTAGAAAGTGCTCCCCTTTTAGCACTTGACTCTAAGGCAAGTGAGACAGAGAATTCCAAGCAGGCGCAGGGAGGTGATGTAGGCTGCAGGGTCAGAAATCAGTAGCACACAAGAATAACACTAACTAAATCAATGACCCGCAAATTACTTTATTTCAAAAAGAAAAACTACTTTAATGCACTCATAACAAAATCCTGCTCATAAATTTACTAATGTGCACAGCATTTTTTTAGGATTCATAATTTAGAACTCCGGCTATAAGGTCCTTGCTGTATAACCTAGATGAAAGATTTTCTTGGGGAGGCAATTACCTCTGTAAACCTTACCTGTTTACAGATGGACCTTGCAGAATAACTAAGCATTAGGCTTTGCCACATATGGCAATTATCTCTGTAAACCCTGTCTGTTTCCATTATCTATGGCATCTCTTCCAGCCAAGGTACCCACTAATGAGTTAACCAAATACAGAACTTAGCAAAAGATGTCTTCTGCATGAAACCGTGAACTCAACATTCTAAACCTGCATTCACTTCACTATGCTCTAATGCTTACGTTGCAGTTCTAAGGAGTCCATCAGAAGCCAAAAGGGTTCCGTCATTGCTAACTCACACAACACTAAACCAGGTACATAATTGTGCACAACCTTTAGCCCCTAAAATAAAACACCAGCAATACTGGCAACAGTGAAATGAAGTGAAATGTGGCTGTCACCATGAACAAGGTTAGGCCGTTAGGATTTGTCAGGTGTTCAAAACAAAGGCCTAAAACCTTTAAGTGTGAATAACCTTATGTGGTTTCTCCAAAGCTGAAGCAGAAGATAAGCAGACTCAAGAGTACATACTGGTACATGAAGTTTCACTTTTGAGACATACACAATTGTATTGGACAGACCTAACAAAAATAAAAGAACATCAATATCATGAGGTCCATTTTAAAATAGGATTGCTAACTTTTAACCACACTCATTCTTTTCTATTAGGGAGTGCAGGACCTAGCGTGAGAACTGAAGGGCTACAGGTTGTCAAGCATTATCCCAAAATGCTTTTGCTCTTTTTATGACACAATATCATTCCAGTTTCCATGGTGGGTTTCTTATAGGGTGTGCTACTGCAGAGTGTGCGTACACAATATTCTGGGTACCCATGTTTCTCTGTGGTGGCACCAAATGCTTATCAAGGTTGAGTTGCTTGTTTGCCATTGTTAGGCAATGCAAAATCTGGTTGCCTGCCTGCCTGCCTTCTTCTTTCTGTAACACGGGGCCAGCTTTCCTTTTAAATGGCCACATTGTGCTTAGGAAAGGGTGTGGACAGTGCTACAGGTAAGGTTGACACTCACAGCGAGACCACACCCTTCCAGTCTCTCCTGCTTCAAACCAAGGCAATGCTGCCCTCCTCAATTTGTTCCATAGCAGGAAGTGGAGTGAGAGGGTGATTTGTGCTGAGAATTACTTCACCCCCTCTAGGCATCTGGTACTATTGCTTCCTCTACCTGTTGCAACAGCAGTGTAGCTAGAAGGGCTCTTGACTTATCCTAGTGCCAAGCCCTGGTGATGGCCTGACTGTGAGCAGTGGCCCACAGGTCATCTAAGGCAGATCACTATCTAGCCATTCACGAGTTGAACCACTTCCGGGGTAAATAAGCACAAAACAAAAAATCCAAGGCACCCACTCTTCTATGCAGGATCAATCCAAAAGATTACTAAGAGATCTTCACAGGGACCCTCCTTCAGGGCCATGTGCAAGGCCTCTCTCCACTAGGTCTGGTAGAGTGTCATGGAGCTGATGCCAACAGTCCTGGAGAGAGATCTAGAAGCCCAGTGTAGTAAAAATCTAAAGTATGTGCACTCCCAATCCTTCAAACAAGGGGTGAAAGCATCACTTTTATGGCCTCCATCCTTACCAGATTCCTTTTCAGCCCTTTCTGCCTTTAAATGGGTCAAGTGCTGGGCAGCAGGGAGATCTGTTCCTCCCTCCCCATTGTCAGAACTGGGAGTTCTACTTTCATTCATTTACAAGACAGTGCTGGTGCGCATCTTTGGGGGTCTCAACTCCACCCCTTTACTCCAGCAATAGATATTGCCTAGAAGGCCCTTTGATCTGCCAGGTAGGGGCACAGTAAGGTAGTTAAAAATGCTAATTTTGTGCATGGCAAAGTAAAAGAAATATGTTCTCACATAACTAAATTAAGGAAAACAGCCATTTGATAAATCAACGCTAAATTTAAATTCTGGGCCCAGGAAAATGCATGCAAGGCAGCAACTCTCGTTCTGTGCAGTGTCTGGCTAAGGGCCTTATTCCCCATTTGCTGGAAAGAACCCTCCACCGCAAGTGAGGCTGAGTGTCCTATCTGTCAAACTAATGTTCAGCCCACTCTATTAAGAGTTGCATGCATTGCCTTATTTCCTCCAGCTGAATTCCTCTGGATCTGCTTCTAGAAACTTTAGACCGATGACCCCGGGGACATTGGGCCATTGGTCAAGGACCTCAGATAGTCCACCTGACTTACTTTTATTTCTCTTTAAGAAAACATGTTGGTCCCAAAGAGAAAAAATAAAACTTGAGAGTGTCAGGCCTATTAGATTTGTTTTCCCAAAAACAACTTTTGTTTTGGGAGTTTGTGAAGGAGTCTCATGAAAAATGCTGGCTGATCAGCAAAGTTACAGTGCCTTCAGAAGAGCTAATGGTGCAGAGATCTCCATTAGACATACAAATTGCAGGTTCTCATTCACTAAATTAGAATCGGCTATGAACTCTGGCACCCTGTTGTGATAGTGTGTTAGCCGCCAAGCACTAGGCATTCTTGATACACCCCTGTCCCTTTTTCTGTTTTACTTGAACACTTCTGGACTGCCTCACTCACGGCATGTATCTCAGATGTATTGAACAATTGCTTTTTTAGAAGAGTATCTGAGCTCAACAAAATATATTATAATTTTGCGGTTTTGCAAAGTACCCGGTTTAGCCTAGATGAAAGCCCACAAAAGAATCAGTGGCAGTTTACTGACATCTTCTAAATAACTTAACCCAAATCTTCATGCTTCACTGGATGATATTAGTGAAACCTCACATTCCATCACAATAAAATACTGATGAGAAGCACTTCTAGAAATAGCCAACATATGTGTGATGGATGTGTACCATAGCCTATCTGCAAAGTCAAAGACAGTGCCCTACACAGCAAGTGTGGCCACTGATGTGAGTTATCAAAAACTACACAAAAACGAAAAAAGGTGTTTGAACATACTCTGAAATATAAGTTTTATTAAAGGAAATTCTGTTTTTTGTTGTGTTAATGCCTATGGTCTCCTCAGGAATTACTTTAACAAAATTTGTATAGAAAGTGAAAAGCAGGCGTGCCAAAACATAATCCCTGACAAACTTGCCAAGCCAGACCAAAGATGTTTCTTCATTCCCCAGGGCACAAATCTGAATTTGGCAGTGATATCTAAACACAATTGGCAAAGAATGTCTATGTTGCTATTATCATCATCCATGTTAGCAGACACATTCTAAATATTTTACCTGTTTATGAAGTCAAAAACTAAGCTGAGGGCCATAAAATCTAGACTAGAGCTGATTTGCTAAAGAGCAGACGGAGTTTAAGACATTACTTTATTGTTCTAAGAACAGCTCTAAAACTGAACTAAGTTTCAGTGAGAATGCTTTTTCTTGGGCCTTGGAGATGTCCCTTTAACTCTACATCCAACTGTCCTGTTACATTGCTCAAATACCTACAGCAAGGGATATAAGTGCTGACCAACCAAATCTATGAAAATAAAGAGATTTAACTGCAATCATAATTTGACTTGCATGAACTGCATAATATCTCACCTTTCCTTGCTAACTTAACTTACTGGGCCCATACCCTCTGATGGTTACACTACTGATGCAATTTCAGCCGCAAAAGGACCTTTCTCGAGTAGGGGATTATTCAGAGTGATCACCATATCATGAATTTCATTTACATCTTCACTATTGAAATCCCCACCTCACTGGCCTCCAACACATATTTACTTACCAGATCCCAGAAGAGCCTCAATTCTGACACGATTATATTTTCCCTGGCCTTGGACCCACTGACATGTGTCAACCAACTCCACCAATGTCTTTCAGAAGCCTGTGACAAAGTAAATCAGTTGAAAGCCTCATATAAGCAACATCCTCATCCACAAATAAACTGTACCATCTGAAATACAGTAGGGAACTATGTGTGATTGGAATGTGAAAAACTCGACACAATAGCAGCATTACTTAATCTATGTAATAACTGACAAACCATAGACTTATTCCCAATTATCTCTAATACCCCTGACGTGGGCATCTCCTCAAGTTGCACTAAACCCTCACTTCATTAAAAACATAACCTGAAGACAATTCCAATAGAAAGCAATCAGTGACCACAGCCTGCTGACAATCTGGTTGAATCATTAAGTAAAGACTGTCCAGGCACATTCCTGGTCATTCTTCTTACTCTCTAAAAATGAAACTACTGATCAAATTAAGGCTATCAGCATCAGCAGCTCTCCACATGTAATAACCCACAAATATGCTCAAAAGACTCCTCCTGGCATCGTCTACTGTCAAAATGACCAGAGCAATCTTTTACCCATGCCTCCCAAATAAAGAGTTCCCGAAAGAACTAACAGTATTGTACTTCACTCTAATACTAAGCAAGCCA
The DNA here is from genome assembly GCF_964263255.1 of Lissotriton vulgaris. Taxonomy (NCBI): domain Eukaryota; kingdom Metazoa; phylum Chordata; class Amphibia; order Caudata; family Salamandridae; genus Lissotriton; species Lissotriton vulgaris. The sequence goes on from NC_141696.1 coordinate 785,320,158, forward strand.
GAAGTTGGTCCTTCAGACCTGCAAAACTAAAAGCCAATATCAAATGGAGTATTTCTGCAGAATATAAGTGAAAAAAGAACCTTTCATTCAAGTTGCATATGTCCTTGTTTAATACACCTGTCAACAGAAAGACAGAGAGGTCTCTGTTCGAAGTGGTACTAACTATGCTCTATCTTTAATTTGGAATTACCTCCTATACAACGTAGTTTGTAATGAGCATCACCTCCCTACTCCTACTATACCTTTCATCAGCTTTTGAACACATAGGTCATCAATCATTACTTTAAAGGCTAACTTGTAAATGAATTCAGGGACACCTCCTTAATTTGATTAGTCATTCCATACAGGTAGAGCTCAAATCCTCATGCTACCTCCCTTCTCCTCAGCCCATTGTGTAGGTATTCTTCAGGACCAAGCAATTGCTCCTAATTTATTCCTGTCTCCACTCAGAGCTTTATGAAGTATTTAATATCCATATTTTATAATTTGACCACCTCTGTCAGGCAGGGTAATATTTTTTTAAAACAAACTCTTAAATTCACCCACTTGATAGACAACATGTATGTGACTCTATCCTACCCCCATATCTGCATCCCAACCTTCTTGCTACTTGTCAATAACTTTGTCCCTTTCACAAAATTCAAAATGAAACAAATGTTGCATCTCTAGTCAACAGAACTGCAAGTGCATTCAACTATGTCTCTGGCGGTTTTAATGGTGCAATATGTAGGAATGTATGGTTCAGGCATTTACAAACACCTGAGAACTGCTTTACAATGAGACTTTTGGAAATGCCCAAAAATACCTCAACTTACATTATACACAAGGAATTGGCTCTTCCCTTTATAGAGGAAACTATCAAAATATGCCCTTTACAAATTTGGCATTCAAGTTGGACTAGTGGTGAAACCAATTTTTATAGATCACCTATTATTGAAAGCTTACCACTGAATAATGCTTTAAAATGTCTTGGCTTATATAAAGAAAATAATATAACACCATTAGAGTGCCCTGGACACAACAGATCCCGGTGCCACTAGTAAACTGACAAAAGCTGACATGAAATTTAAAATAGATCTGTACTGGAAGGCAAAAGAGAGTCTAATGAATTTGTCAAAACGACAGTGGATATACATGACTGGTTGTTAACAACTGATACCATCCAGCCTCACCCAATGTATGTAACAAATTATCACCACTGATTCCTGTTGACTAGGGGGCATATTATCAAGGGGGTTTATCTCCGCTTTTTTGGCTTTAAAAGCCAAGAAAGCGGAGATAAAATTATCTCCCTATTACCTAGCTGTCGCTAACACCAGTTAGCGACAGCTAGTAGGAGATAGCGACCATCTTGGGCTCACTTTGCATGTCAGTGATATTTATCACTAATGACATGCAAAGTGGGCGTGCCAAGATGTTAGCGACTGAAAACAGTCGCTAACATCGCTATCTCCTATTACCAACTTTTGGAGATATTCGCGCTAAGCGCGAATATCTCCAAAAGCTAACACCTGCCCTGAGCAGTTCTTAGCCATGTTATCCAATGGGAGGTGGATAACATGGCTAAGAGCATTAGCTCGGTAATGCATGAATATCGCTGACTTTTCAGCGATATTCATGCATTACGGCGATTTTTATCGCATTTGCGATAAACCTTGGTAATACCAAGGTTTATTTGCGGTAAACATTGCCGCAGCTCAGCTGTAAATTTTTATCTCTAACCAAGCAATAGCGATAATTCTCGCTATTGCTTGGTAATATGCCCCTAGGTTTTTACTTATTATGGTACATTTATTGGTAGATTTACCTTACAAAGCACAATGCACTTAATTTTATTGTGCATATTTTATAGAACCCCAAGGGACTGTTGTTTAAAGGCTCTTATACAGCTTTTAAATATTGTAGACCTGCATTTATATACAGACTTACTGTTCACCACTTACTTGAATTCATAAACTTATTAAATTATAGGATGTATGTGGAATAATCACGATATGTATATTTATTATTCAATCGATTTTCAGATTTTATGTATTAATTTTATGTATAATTGTATGCATGTTATGTAATTTTTTTAGTTTTTAACAAACCGAATAAATAAGTGATTGACTGAACGGTACAAAGATCAAATACCCAATCTGAGTGTCATACTTACCAGAAACATTTGCTCTAGAATTGTGAGAAATGCTGCAAAAGTAACAACTGAAGTCAAACAACTTGTTTCCTTAAGAAAAAAATCAAGGCATTTTTTCTCTTTTAAATCAAACTGTATATTTTCTCTAAATTTAGGGGTCGATTACGATGTCGGTTGGAAAGGCTCTGAATGGGATTCGGGTCTGCCTAATCCGATTCGGAACCCGCCTCTCTGACCAATTCGGAAAGCTATCTCACCGACCGATTATGATAGTCGGAAAGCGTTCGGACTTTCCGAGTCGGTCTCAACTCGGTTCGAAATGGCATTTGGAGGAACCGAGTCGGTCGGAGCGACTCATACAGACCTACGGACTGCGTTTATTACGATGTCGGATTCAGACAACCTTTCCAAAATGGTTGTTCAGACATGGATCGGCTCTTGGAATATGACTTTGAGGACACTTAGCAGGTTCCACGTTACCCAGAGCCTTCCGAATTGGGCCTGTGGTGGTACCCATGGGACCCCCTTTCTAACCATGCACAGTGTGTCAGGCACCAAGGGGTTCCTGCCACAGGGTGCACAACTTTCCCCAGCCACCCCTTTCTTCACAGGGAGCCTATGTATTCAGTCGGAACACAGGCTCACATTGAAGTCAACGGGAGTCCGACCAAAAGGCATTTGAAAGCATCATAATCAGTCGGTCGGAGTCCCCAAATCCGAATTGGTCGGAAACCATTCCAATATCGATTTGGTTGGAATACTTTGCGACCAACATCGTAATCGGTCCCTAAGTATTTACCTTGACATCTAACAATCTTAGTCGCCCATTCAAACAAAATGTATTAAGACTTTGACATTTTATGCAGACACCCCCTCTCTGGATAAGACTGCAAACCTAAAATAATATAATCTCCGGTGAAAATTTGGATTAAATTGAGAATTATAAGTGCCCATATCTCAAAATATATCAGATCAACATCATCATTCATTACAATAGACACCAGACCAAAACTAATCGAAATTATTGAATCGCACCTTTTCACGATTTGAACAACTAAACAAATCTTGTAATTCATCCCTTGCTACATTTGCGGTTAACCTGAATTGTAAAGCTGTTCGGTCAGCAAAATTGTTACAAATATATATCAATGCTTCAATTTCTCTTTACTTTTTCTAACCCTTGATTTCTTCTGACTAGAGCAGGGTCCAGACTGATTTGCATCTGGTCCAAACTGGGGTGGCATGGTGAACAAAAAACGATGGATTAAACCCAGAACCATGACTAGGGGCGAATGTTTGATTTGTTCAGCATTCCATCCATCCGCTGTTCTTTTTCCTTTTGAAAATCAAATAATGCCTTCTGCATCTATCAGTTTTATTCGCTTTAGGTCACAACAAGCAATGGTAAAATCTTCTATGACCTGGAAAAATATTTCATTCTAAATGTACCTACAAAATCATATTAAATTAGCAAGCATATCCGGTGAATTAGAGTTATGCTCTAGCCCCTAACGTCATTCTATTTACAAATAAATATTCTTGAGAGCAAAGTGCAGTGCACTCAAGTTCTCATGCTATAATTGATTGACCAGCTGATGTGCAGTTCTGCACTACGCTGGTAGCGCTGCTAATTTTAACCCTATCTTTCTTTTGTGGTGCCTTTGCTGATTTTATCCTCATTTTAATGTTTAGTGTGCTCTCAATAGGATCCTGCTTACTTACTTGACAATGTGAGCTTCAAATCACCCCGGTCCACTGCAGCCTTCCTTGGTTGATTGCTGTGGAGGGCGAGTTGAACCCGACCACCGGAAATCCTCACTTCCGGTCGGCCACTTCTAGACGCCATCTTGGCTGGCGATCTAGTTGTTTCGGGCTTCCTGTCGCTACCGGTATTTAATCAGGATATGGCGCTGGAGCACAGCGGTGCGCGTAGCGGGCGCGCTGGCGGTGAGCCAAAGGCAAGCCCGTCTGCGCCATCTGCGCCAATACGTCACCTCTCACCAGGAACGCTGGTCAGGGCTCGCCTGGATTGCGCAGTTATTCCAGGAAAGAACTATTAGCCATTAACCCCACAGTTAAGGGTTGTAGTGCACCTCCATTTAACTCCCTGCAAGGACCATTTAGTTGTTTATGCTGTAGATATGTCTCCCCTACACTACTATCCCTTTTATCCCCTTCCATCGCTCAGCCCCGGCGACTGCTGAAAATTCTCCTGCTAAATGTGAGGTCGCTGGCTAAACACAATCTAGAACTCCATGACTCAGTCATAGAGGAATCCCCGGATGTATTCTTCTTGACTGAGACCTGTCTCAATGAGGATATGGTGGCTAAACCGAATCTAGCATTGCCTTCCGCATACTCCATTTGCATGGTTAACAGAGAGTCTAGGGGGGGTGGCATTGCGGTGATTTTTAAATCATGTTACTCATGTCTTTTTTATTAAAGAAGTAATTGAGGGCTGCGAGTGTGCCCGTTTTAGCATCACTGTTAGTACCCATATGACCCTATCTGGGCTGCTAGTTTATCGCCCACCAGGGTCTGCCTCTAGTTTTAAAGCCGCCCATCTGGAGGCTGTTTGCACGCTTGCTATGGGCTCTGCCAATTTCAGTTTTCTAGGTGATTTTAATCTTCACTTTGATTTAATGCAAGACAATGAGATCTGTAGCTTGCTTGCAGACCTGGCCGCGTACCAACTAAACTAACTTTTCCCCGGCCCAACCCACTTAGCCGGCCATTTGTTGGACCCTATTTTCTAGAATATTCTGTCTGCAACTGTGGAGACTCCTAAACCCATGGGTTGGACTGACCATTCATTGGTAGTAATGTCCTTTCAGGCCACAGAGTCCTTCAACAAAGTTACCCAACTGTCTGTCTTTCAATGCCCTTGGAGTAAACTGAGGTTGGAGGACTTTCACACGCTTCTCGGCACGAACCATCTGGGACCTCTTAATTATGCTGAGACAGGTTATAGTTCATTTTGTGATTGGATTACCCAAGGGTTAGACTCTCCTATTTCAGATAAGTGGTCTAAGGGCCATACCTCTGATGCCAGCCCCTGGTATAATGACTTATTGACCACCTTAAGGAAGGCCTGTAAGAGATCAGAGCCCGAGTGGAGAAAGGACTATGACCCTAGGAAAAAAGTATGCTATTTGGCCGAGATCAAACACTATCACAAACCATCTGCAATGTTTGAGCGGCCTACTATGCCAATGAAATTAAGCTTAGCCCTAACCCGGCCAAATGTATTTTTAAGATCCCTAATGACCTCAGGGATAGGAAAAATTCGGCAGCCGCTATTTCATCTGAACAGCAGTGTGAGGATCTGGACACTTTCTTTGTTTAGAAAGTTCGTACCATCTTTTGGTCCTTCACACAAGTGTCCTCTTCTCCTCCTACTGCTCTTCCTAGATTCTCTCCACTGCTTTCTCTACTAGCTAGCCCCAGTATTTCACAGGATGAGTTCATTCAGCTGAGTAGGAAAGTTAAATCTGGCTCTCCGGCCGACCCTTTAAAGCTGGTTCAATTTAGGGAGTCACTCTCTCTTTTCCTGGCCCCGCTATGCCAGATAGTCAACTCCTCCTTTTCCACAGTTACTGTCCCCGTGCCGTGGAAATAGGCATGGGTATCCCCCATTCTCAAAAAACCATTGCTTGACCCGGCTAAACTCAAAAATTTCCAGCCCAGCCTATATCTCCCCTCCCGTGGGTGGCTAAGATAGCAAAGGCGCATGTTAATAACACACTAACAAATTTCTTGAGCACCAATAACATCTTAGATTTATCTCAAAATATTTCTGCCGGGCTACAGCACAGAGACTGCCATGGCCATGCCACTGGCCATGACTGAACCCCTGCAGGCCATTCTCGATTCAGGTCAGACGGCGGCACAGATCTTGCTTGATCTTAATGCCGTCTTTGATATGGTCTTGTGTAGCATTCTGCTACAGCTGCTGGAGGAGGCGGGTGTGGCTGGCCTGGCTCTGAAATGGTTCAGATCATTTCAGATCGAAAGATCTTTCCGAGTGTCAGCCCCCCGTTTCTTTCTCAGGCTCATTCCATAGATCAGAGGGTGCCCCAAGGATCAGCACTAAGTCCCTCACTGTTTAATCTGTATGTCCAGCCTTTTGTAGAGGTCGCCAGGCAGTGGGACCTCACCATGGTCTCTTATGCGGATGATACGCAGCTGGTAGTGGCCCTGTCTGAAGGTTCCACATTGAATGCCTCTAGGATTAGAGGCGCATATAAAACAAATGATGCCTAGGACACCAATAACGCAATTTTAGTATTAGGTGAGATAGCTAAATTGTCTCATCCTATGACAAATATATTATCTTAAACAGACTAAATTCTTATATTTGTTTTTGTAAAGCTTCCCACCTCCACACAGAGCACACAATATATTCTTTGTCGTATTTGCTTTTCAATTTAATTGAAAAAGAATTGGATTTCGGCTCATGTAATTTTAAGCCAATTTCAAACATGTAAACAAACAAACATTTATATATATATATATACATCACTTTTTACATTAAAATATACAAACAAATATACATACATTGATCCATTGGTATTTCTTTTCCAAATATTGTAGCCCAATTTCTTTCAAAAGGATGCTCACTACATGTAAAGACTCAGCATCCCTTCTAAAGTAAGATCACCCTGACCTATAAACAAGGAGTATAACAAGTCTATATCTTTTTTAGACCTATCTTCAGTCCTTTGCCCCTTGTAAAAAACTATTTTTTTCACAACTTAAAATACTTTGGCTGAACTCTTCTATAACCCCTTCCCTGCTGGGTACATTCCCCCGCTGTGCTGGGGGGAGGGGGGGCACGCGCAGCGCTCCCATGCTCATACAGTGCTCCTGTGCTCATGACGAGCTGAGCTCGTCACGGCCGCACCCGTTTCTTTAGAACGCTCAGCACAGCAGGGGAATGAGCCCAGCGTGCGAGCGCTCTAAAGGCCATGACGAGCTCAGCTCATCATGAGCACCGGAGCACTATAGCTCATGACGAGCTGAGCTCGTCATGAGCATGCAAGGGGTTAAACAAAATGTCGACGCGTTTCAGCCCTCACAGTACGGGCCTCGGGCTAATGAGATATTCCGTTGTTGTATTTTGCCTCCAAAAATGTATGTGTCCTCTTGAAAATGAAATATCCAGAAAACGCTCTTATTCCATCATGGGGTACTATTGTGTACGCGGTGGTCACTCCCTCTAATTCATGCGTGACCGAACATTACTCCATAGCTGCTTCTCATATTTATTGCGTATGGGCCACCTTGCGTTATGGTACTCATCAAATAGTTCACAAGCTCTTGTTCTCGATGACCATTGATTTCATCCAGAGAAATCCAACTACTTAGTATGCGCACCGTCTCACGAGGATTAGAGGCGGCCTGGCTGCCATTGCAGAATGGATGACTACTAATTCCTTACAGCTGAATGCTAACAAGACCGAGGTTTTGTTAGTAGGGAAGAACTCGAGCTTGTGGAGTGAGCAATGGTGGCCGATTGTCCTGGGTTGTACTCCTAATCCCAAGGCAGCGGTTAGGAACCTGGGGGTATGGATGGATTCCTCCCTCAGTTTCCAAGACAATACTAACAAAGTGGCCGGCACCTGCTTTGGCCTCCTGCGGAGTCTTAAGTCTCTTCTGAGGTTTTTTGATCAACAACGAGCCAGCTGATTGCTAGTCTTTCCCGAATGGACTATGCCAGTTCCCTCCTACTAGGGGCCAATCAGGCTGTAATAACACAGATGCAGCGTGTTCAAAACACTGCAGCCAGAGCCTTGTTTGGGCTCCCGTGGTCTTGCCCCACGACTGTCGCCATTCGGAGACTTCATTGGCTTCCCATGGCGGAGGGCATTCAATTTAAGGTGGTGTGTCTTTCTTTTAGGATTCTGAAGCTCGCTACGCCTAGCCTGCTAGGTAACTTGCTTACACTGTATGTTCCCTCGACTCCTTGGGTCAGCATCTGGTCACTGTTTCCCATGTGAAACGTCTTCGTGCAGGGGGCAGTCCTTTCGCTGCGTGGCAGCCAAATATATGGAACTCCCTGCCTGTCCAGATCCGTAGAATGGAATGTCTGTTGGACTTTAGAAAAGCTATTAAAACTTTCCTTTTTATTCAATTTAGTCTCCTTGGCCACTTTTTCTATTCTTCGACGCTCTACTATCCAGGTGTTTAGGTCCATTTTCTGATGCTGTCAGGTCCAGGACGCCCCTTTTCTGGGGCAGCTGTGCGCTGTAAAAATAAAAAAAATAAAAAATCTAGAAGTTACCAAGAGTCACGCCGTATTGTTAATGTTGTCTAGGGCAGCTTATTTACAGAACAGAAGGCAGAAGAAGAGTCAGACTAAGGTGAGTGTTCAAGTCTATATTCCAGAAAGAAAGAATCAAACCTCGCGAGAGAGACTGAACTCAAAGGTGTGAGATTAACTTCCTCTCAGTGAGACTGGTTTCGTAGATACAAGTTCCATGCCGAATGAGAGAGACCTGATATTGTCTAGGACACATTTCATGTGAATGTGTGACAATGGAAGAGACAGATGTGGGTGGGTTTTGTGAGTCTGTGGGAGTTTCTACTTGTGTTCACTCAATGTGATACGAGGCATTTTTTGAATTTATGTAAGAATGTTTTGAGCATGCTGCTTTGTTTTCCATAGGAATGCTCGGGGAGTTGTGTATAAGTGGATTGTGTATAAGTATTGTTATGCACATACAAGTGAGAAATGTAAAAAGGTGTTGGTGACTGTATGCGCTCATGAAAAAAAGTGCATGTGTTTGTTGTCTGTGCATTTTTGGAGTCTTCTAGTATGTCTGGACCTCATGCATATGTGTATACTGTATATAACGCATGACAACATGTATGGGTTTGTTTGTTGATTATGTCCCTATGCCTTTTTGTGTGTCAGTCTGTCTGTGGTTGAATTGACAGTGTATTACACCACCCTTTCTTGTTGGAGTATGCCTCTTAATGTGCAGTCCTTAAATAAGCACTTCCATGAAGCCTATAGACTCCCAGAGTTAAAAAAGATAGACTTTTATTATTTCACGGAAACTTGATTACATGTGCCACAGTGCCATAGGACTCAATCTTCACTGTACTGACAAGACCCATATAGTATGAAACTGGTTTGGGGTTACTTGTCTTACTGTTCAGATGGGACTTGACAGTTCGGGCTGAATTGTTCCTATAGGAATAGGACTAAGGCCTGTTAGATCCGACAGACTTAGGGTGATCTCCCCCACAACATTTTACCTTCCTCCTCCACTTTTTTGTACTTGTCTTTGCTACCCTTAGGACTCTGAGAACTTTATCACTGCTGACCAGTGCTAATGTGCATGTACTCTCTTCCTAAAACATGGTGCTATAGGTTAATTGGCAATTGACATATTTTATTTATTTATACGTCGTTCCTAGTAAAATGAACTACATGTGTCCAGGGCCTATAAATTAAATGCTACTAGTGGGCTGCAGCACTAAGTGTGCCACCCACTTAAGTAGCCTTCTAACCATGGCTCAGGCATGCCATTGCAGAGCCTGTAAGTGCCATCTACACTGCCATCTTGACATTATAAGATTAACCTTTGCCAGACTCAGACCTTCAATGGTTTTACATATAAGTCACCTCTAAATAAGGACCTGGGCAATACATAGTGCAGGGTGCAATGTATTTAAAAGTCAGGGCATGTAGTTTTAAGTTTTACATGTCTTGGTAGTGAAAATTTCTCAAATTAGTTTTTTGTTTCTTCAAGGCCTATCTCTCCCATAGGATAACATCAGGATTACCGTATTCTATTTTCTAAGTGTAATTTCCATTTGTGAAGAGATAGACTTTCCAAGTTTGCCATCTCTGGAACCCTAATTAAAAATCCCAATTCATGGTGAGGTCGGATTTTCAAACTACATTTCTGAAAATGGCACTTTAATAAGTTGGCATTTTCCTTCTTTAGCGATTTGGTGCCTGATTCTGATCACATATCTGGAATAAGTGACCGTTTGTATTCCCCCTAGTCAGCCACACACGTTGGGAGCTTAGGTCTGGATTGATGGGCCATCCTGGCAGGATGAGAGGGAGCAGCCAGACCCAGCCTCACTTACCCCTGACTAGGATGGGTCCTGTCCCCACACAAGGGGCTGCTTACACCCCTGTAGTGAGTCTGCTCCAGGGCAGGAAGGGAGAGCCTCTGTGCAATTCAAAAGCATATTTTTGATTTCTCCCCCACTTCAAAGGCACAACTGGGTATAAGTAATGGGCCTCAGACACCACCACTTCAGTACACTTCTGGACATGTGACCACTCTACCAGGAAGAAGAACTACTGTGCTTCTAAAAGACTGCCACTCTTCTGGACTGCTGTTTGCTGAACTCCTGCCTTGATGCGTTGCCTTGTTGCCTGCTGCTTTCTCTTCCCTGGGTGTGAAGGACTAGACCTGCATCACTTGAACCCACAATGACTCCAAGGGCTAGCTGACTGGACTCCTGATCTGGAGTCTCAGTGACATAAAAGACTTCCAACCAGCCTATTCAAACCATTGGACTTTACAAACTGTGAGTGTGCCCTGGCAAGTGGTGCCACCTCAGTCCTGAATCCTTAAAAGTGGGCCTAGGTGTTTGCTCAAGCAGAACGTCGTATCCACTACTGCGAGAGAAAAATTGACGTATGATAGCTGTGGCGGGAGCAGGATCAGCGCATTGCACTCTGAACCAATGCTTCACTGTCACTGCGTGGTGAACAACACATCACCTCTACTGCGTGGAGAAACCCGCTGTATCGCTTTCGGAACAGCCGCATCTTGGAACTGGCGCATTGCCTTCACACCTGTTGCATTGCCGCCTTTGCATGGGGAAATTTGATGCATCTGCTAGGGAAACGCCGACACATCGCTTGGCTGCACCCTACATGTTCGTCGATGCAAACCAAGGATTAACGTACTTATGTTCAGCAGGCCTAACTGGGTCCTGGTGTTTGGCATGCGCTACACCGAGGTTGGCCAGAAGTTTATACTTTGTCATGGTCCTGCACAACCAGATACCCCAAATAGATGTTTATTGCTTCTAAGCGCTATTTATACAGTTGTTCTTTAAAATGTCTTTTCTCAACTTCTCAACATCTACTCTTTGGATTTTTGTCGTTTTGGTCTTGTTTTATTTATTAAACTAGGTTTTATTTTTCTAAACTGGCATGGATTCTTTTTGTGTGCTATTTTCACTGATTTACCTCTATGTTACGCCAGACTGTTCTGTGCCAAGCTACCAGAGGGTGAGCAAAGGTTACTTTAGGGTTGCCTGACCCATACCCTGACTAGGATTGTGGCTGCTGTTTGATGTAGGATTACACCCCTAGTCAATCAACACCCCCATTTCTAACACGGTTGATTTGCATGTTGTTGGTTCCTTTCTATAGCATGGTGGCTAAAAGTGACTGGATTGTACCCTGAGCATTACCCTTGACTGAGATTCATTCAAACAATGTACCCATCACTTTTTTGATGTTCTCAGTGTGACGGCCTAAATGTGACAGGTACATTCAGAAGTGGACCATTGCATACTATGCCATATAACTGAAGTTACACACTATTATTGAGCCCCAAATTTGCTAAAACCAGATTTGCGTTGCATGAACTCATGTCCAGCGGGGGCTTGACCTGCCAGTTAGGAATGGATGGCTTCTGTTCGAACAGGATCCAGGCTGAAATGCATATGGTTGGTTCCTGTCTAGGGTAGTATGATAGGAAGAATGAGGCAATGTAGTTTTGAAATATTTTCATTAAGTTACTTTCCAGCACAATTTTCTCTCGTCAAAAATATTTCTTTCTTTCAGTTTCTTACAAAAATGTTCTGGTTACTATGAAATGTCCACCCGCTTTTCCGATTTTCACCTAACCAGCTACTAAATTAACTTTCTAGCAACAAACTTGTCTCCAGTTCTTAGTGAGTGTTAATGCAAGCAGCCCAGCAAAGGAGATATACAAAAAAACTTTAAATTCCCACTATCTTAAAAAGTGCATGATTCATGATGCTTTCTCTATTTCAGTATAACCGATGGAGCTCTGTTAAAAACAACCTTTCCATAATCAAAAGCTAAACTAGCAGTAAACACTAATTAAGCTCTTCCCAAAGGCACTGGCAAATGATCTTCCCAGTTTCTGTTTAAAAAAATAAGTTCTTGCCTTCAAGAAGCTGAATATCATTGATAATATACTGCAGCTACACTGTTCAATATTTTATTACTTACTTTACCAGAATCTTTTTGCATGTGACCTTATCTGCCACAGATGCGTATGAGATTTTAATACATTCTTTAATATGTATTTTATTCTACTTGTAGTTGTAAGAGAATTTTGATCATATTAATTCCTTCATATATTGCTCAAGCAGTATTGCATTTATATACGAATTTCTTTTATGCATCAATGTGAGGCAGCTACCTGACTTTATGGCAACAGAAATATGTAGAGGATGTTATCAAATATACAGCAGCATTTGAATTTTGAGCTCATACCCCTGAATGACATTTCTTCATGAGTCCATAGAAATGTTTAACCAGCCTGGAATCAAAAGTGCACTGTACTCTGAGGCATGAAAGGTTTCAGCGCTCCGTCCAACATCTCCTTGTGTTTATCTTGTTCTCCTTGTTCACCCTTAGTTGGCAAGGTATGCCTAGACGTGGGTCCCTTGTTCACTTTGCCACTGTATTCAAGCTAGCCTGGCTGATGAGGCCTGTCAGACCGAAACCAGCCCCAGGATGTTTATTTCCGCACCAGGGAAGATATGGCTTGGTAGTTCGGGCTGGACTGTTCCTATGAGGAACAGGGTCAAGAGTGATTTGCATATAGCTGGATCTGAACTGAGGTGGTGAAGCGAGCTAAAGAACGATGATGGATTCAACTCAGATCTATGACTGAGGATGAGTGTATGAAAAGTTTCAGTGCTCCGTCCATCATCTCCTTGTGTTTACTTTGACAGACATAAAGGCCTGGTTCTTCAAACACCAAGAACAGTCCCTTTTAGGCAAGAGTAGTGATAGTTGTCTTTGTATTTTATAAATACATTTAGAGGACATTGCACCCTAACATAACGCAAGACTACACAAAGGAACACAATATATATTTAGATTAATAGAGAGGAACTGACCTGTAATCATTCTTTCACATTCTCCCTAAAAGGTTTGTTTTTGACACAATAGCAAATAATTATTTTGTGACTGTAACAATCAGAATTCTTTTATTCAACCTCCTCACATTTGTATTATTTCCAAATTAGCAATACAGCTCTATGTGATAGTTTTGCACCACATTTGCAAATGTGTAGATTGGATTGTGGCAAATGGAAGTTTATTATGTCGTAATAGTGTTAAAAGTGTTCTTATATTTTGTTGCTGTTTCGTTGAATTGTATTTTACTGATGATGGTCAGTGCCATTTATAGGAAAATGGACAGAAATGTCAAGTTTCTGAGCACTAGGAGGCTGTTAAACACTCCTCACAATGTAAATACTCTGACCCCTAAACATTATTACAATTGGCTAATTTCAATTGACATACCTGACTCCTTAATTAAGTCACGGTGATGTAGCACAACAAATGAACTAGTGGCATAAAGGTTGAATGTCACATAGGGGAAGCATGGTTTGGCTCTAAAAGTATGGTTTCAGGCCCTGGCTTTGCACATCTGAAATATTGCAGCCAAAAGTTGCTAACAACATATGTCTGAGTAAACCATTTTCGAAAAGTTAAAGACCCTACTTTTCCGTAAGCTGAGAAACTTGTAACGATGGAGCAAGATTTCATACGTACAGAAACTTGCTTGTATTCAACCCTCTCGAAATAACCTTTAACTTATTAATCAACATGTTTCGTCCGTTAAAATTTCAATTACACGACATATTTAGAAAGCTGGGGAAGCTTGCATATGTGCTTAACACAAGTATCCTAAAATGGCCGCCGAAAAAGCGGGAACTTCACTGCGCATGTGTTCGCCACATCTACGTGGTGTGACGTATCTCTGCCTTTGGTGGGAAATCTTTGCTTCTGCGCACTAGTGCCAGAAATGGCCGCTTCAAACCTCACATGCTAATGCTTATGCTGCTGCTTGTACTAAGCTTGTTTGTTCTGCTTAACTAATAATGCAAAATAAAAATAAAGTAATTGGGTTAGAGTAGAGATAGATGGCATTCATTTTTTTAAAAATTCTAATATGTTTCTTTTTGACTTTGTTACTAGCTTGTACTTTGGGCCTGAGGGGTGTCTTGAATCGCCATTTTGAAACCCTTTCTGCGCATGAGCTGGGAGAAATGAGAGACCTCGAACTGTGGCATTGAAACTGCCAGGGATTGTCTTACCTGCGATGCGCCTGAGAACCTCACCCCATGACCTGGGAAAAGAAAGAAGACTTAGAAATTGTTTCAACATTGTATGCTAAAACGAAATAATATTGGTGGGCGGCATAAAAACGTGAGAAAGTAAATTGTGGGTGGGAACTTGGTCAATTAAAATCAATTGAGATAACCTCATCTTAGTATGGTGTGATTACCTATCCTCGTCTTTCCAACCAATCACTCAAGGGAAACACATAGATTTGCAACATTTAGGGGTGGTACATTGCCCTCAAAATGGTAAAACTAAGGTAGGTTCAGCTAGAGAATTTGTCCAACTTGTCTGAATAGCTGACCTGTCACTGACCCAACGCACTCAATAGGCGATCGAGAGCAGAGGTGCTGGCAAAGCACTCTGTTAGAAGAATTGATTACCCAATTGGGGTACTAATTGGCTTTTCCTAGAGAAAGGGGTGTGACACTGGAGTTGCACTTAAAGGAGGTCACCTGTCCTAATCTGCACCTGTCTTGTCCCACGGGCACCTGATTAGCTGGGAGACTTGCCCTGGTCTTTTTTGCCCCGCCCGTGACCAGGATTGGTCATAGCACCATTCTAGGTAAATATAATATATGTGGTATGTCATTGTGCTATTTCCCTTTCTCACCCTTCCCAGGTACCAATGTCTAAAGGTGTTACTGTGATTTCTTACAAACTTTATGCCTACTGGTTATATTCTTGCTTGTAAAATTCATAGTCACAAAATTTTGGCTTTATCAATTTGACTCAGAAAATCTCTCATAGATAAAGGTTTTAAAACTTTTCCCGGGTCTGTGGTTTATTACAGGAAAAGAAAATGTGTTTTAAATACTGCCTATTTAAGCTCAACTCCCTTTCGATCCCAAGGACTTATAGCAAAGGTGACAAAGATTGGTTAGTCATGGTTAACAGGTATAAGTCCTAAAAGGACTCAAGGCACTGATAGGGTGATTAAACCAATTCAATTAGTTAGGCAGGACGTCTAGTTCAAAGTGTGAATGTTCTTATGGGCCCAGGTGAGTATTGTAAACTGAGATGGTTAGTCTCTGCGCGCTCTATCAGTATACTTTTCTTGTAGCAGAGCTATGTTTAGGGATTAGTTAAAATAGGTAGGTAGTTGTGTATTGACTATTGATTATTGATTGATTATTTTTTTGGGTGCCGCTCGAAGCCGTGGACAGTTGCTTCTGGCACATTGAGGGGGATATCGAAGAACTACTAAGCCAAGGAGGCTGAGGACTTTTCTCACCTGCTCCCCATAGCCCCGCCCACACGCCCTACTTAACGGCTCGTGGCCCCCGCTTCGCGGGAGACGCTCAAAGCCGTGGACAGTTGCTGCTGGCACATTGTGGGGGATATTGAAGAACTACTAAGCCCAGGAGGCTGCAGACTTTGCTCACCTGCTCCCCGTAGCCCCAGTACAACCACTTGTAGTCGAAACAACGGTCGACATTATTCCTGACATTACCCCTGTCGGACCACCAGGGGAGGGTAACTCTTCATCAAATATAGCTGGTAGCTCGTATAGCTCTACAGTAAACGTGGTCATAGTAGAAAAATACCTATCCACACCCGCACAAAGCCCAGGAACAACTAGATCTGGATTGTCAATTCGATCAGTATCTGGTATTGATTCAGGGGCTATCAACCAGGTCCCTGCTCCAGTAGTTAAAATAAAGTGTGGAGTAACTGCATTAATGAATAGAAAAACAAAAATGCAGAAACGCAGTAACACAGAGAGCAACGTAAATGTAGCTGATCCGGATGGGCTACAGTCAGCAGTAAATGGGCCCCTGACTACTCAAGTCACTGATGACACGATCCCCATTGAGAACAGACTTCTGGGCCAAGTTGGAATAAGTATTCACAGAGACCTGCCTCCCAACTATGAAAGACTGAACTCTATTGAGCAAAGACTTTCTCACTTGGAATCACTGTGTATAACAGCACAGGGAGGGGAGGGCATGCGGGTTGTGGATTGTTCTAGTGAGGGTCAGGGTCCTCCTGGCCCAAAACATGTAGGCCACCAGTCCGTAAACCCGCTGGCAACAAATGCTGCAGCGGATCTGCCAGCCCAATCTGCTCCAATGGGTGACCACCTTAATATGTTACCTGTTCCTGTTGAACTTAAGCAATAGATATGATCAGGGAGGGAGGGGGGTAGGGGGGCACGAAGTGTTGATCTACTAGCAAACAATGTAACTGGGGCAAAGACTAAGGGCGTATGTAGGACTCTGCTACCTCGTTTGGACCTCCCCCCAGAGTCTATACCCTATGTGATGGTCCTAGCTGGTGTCCCGCCTTGTGCTAGGAAAAAACTGAGGCTTACAGTGAACTTAAAAATAAATGTATTCACTGGTTAAATTGTCACAAGCCCCTTCCCAATCAGGGTTCAAGTAAACTTCTCTTTGCAAGACGTGTAGACTGGGTTGGGTCTCGGGCGAAAAATATGCGGGGTGATTGCGTTGTGATTAACTTTAGGAATAGATGGACTGTCAAACATATATGTAAAACAGAGACAGGCAGCCCAGAAACGCAAATAAGATCCCATCCTTTAACTTATTTTTACCCAGAAGCCTCCAGTAATGTATATCCTGTATCTAACAGGGGAGGGCTGGCCTGGGCGGACAGGGAAATTCAGGGTGGATATTCTTTTCTGGGAATTGCTAACTGGAAGGGGCCCCAAAATTGTTTCTCGTCACTTGATATGTTCCACCACAATAACAGATCCAGTGTCCTGGTTTCAGTAGACTGAATTCCAGGAAGTTTCCATCATTTGTAGTGGATGACAAGGGCCTACTGGAGACCAAAGCCGGCTTTGTAGAGATGAAGTGTAATATTCTCCAGTATGGGTCCTTGGGGGGAGAGGGCCTACCCGTGGTTTTGACATTGCCAAAGGGGATGGGAGGGAATTTTGGGATGAGAGGGGCTATTGATAGATTTCCCAGTAACAGTGGGGCTAGTTGTGAGAATGGGGGGGGGGGGGGGGGGAGGGGGGAACACATAAAAATTGTTGACCCATTATCAGGGTCAACCTACGGTGGGATTAATGAAAGGATTATGGTAGGGGAGGTAAATGGGAATATTAAAATACTCTCCTGGAACGTGGCAGGGATAAAAAACAAACTAATATGCCCAGACTGGGGATTTTTCATGGATAAACACAACATATGTCTTATGCAGGAGACATGGGCTCTCGATAATAACCAGAGAAGTGGTTTTGCTACTTTTAATACTTTAGCCACTACGAGGGGCAGGGGAAGACCATCGGGTGGGCTAAGTATTTGGTTGGCTACGAACTTGGGAGCCAAAGCAAAACAGATGACAACTAATTCACCTGACATACAATGTGTTTTATTAACCCTGCTAGGGAAAAAATACATAGCCCTAATTAATATCTACTCCAGGCCAACCCAGAGTGGGCAAGAGTCAAAAGTTATTGAACAACTGAGTGAATACATACTGAACCTTGATCCGGAGTATCTTGTAATAATAGGGTGCGATTTCAACTGCCAGTTCGAACCACTTAGTAATAAGGGTTCAGACGATCAAGATGCTGAGAAGCAGCTTTGGAATATTCCGGGACCCTTGATTTCGCCGGTGAAAGCATGGACCCCGTTGGTTTTACAAATAACCTCTCTTACTCTCTCCCTATACTTGAGGGCCTGCAACGGGAGACTGAAATCGGACAGACCTGGCCTTGGGACATTTAACAGAGAAGGGCAAACATTGATCATAGATTATTTCATGATTGAATCTAGATGCTGGAATAGGGTTCTGGATTTTCGGATCCAACAACGGAAAGACAGTGACCATAACGCCCTGGTAATGACACTACAGCCAGGGAGCTGGGGTTTATTAAACTATCAAATAGAGCCTAATTCTGTTCAACAACCTCTCCTTCTACATAATAATAGAAGGAGAGTAAAATGGCCTTACATATTTGGTTCTCCAAATAAGCTTGCACACATATACCAACAGGTTGGGCCTCACCTTAGCGAAATGGCTGGGGCTGGGTCACTGGGCTCCCTAGCTGGGCGGGACGCCAGTCCAGTCGAAATCCATAATCAGCTAGCTTTTAAAATGCTAGAGGTGTTTTACCTGAAAGGGAGTATCACGGAAAAACCGGTCCAGACACACCCATGGTATAATGGTAATTGCCGCAAAAAGAAAAGTGATCTAATTGATGCTATCAAGGCTAAGGATAAAATAGGGATTCAGAAACTCCGGGTGGAGTATAAGCAGTTGATTGAAAGGGAAAGAAAGTCTTGGGAGGTTGACAAGTGGGATGATTTGAGAACAGCCCTACAGTGCAAGGACTTGAAATCCTTCTGGGCCATTGTTAGTAATGGTGGGAGGGAAGACAAAATTGCAGTAACCCCTAACATAGCTTCTGCAGTATGGGAAGACCACTTTGAAATTCTTTATGCATGTCTGACCAATGATGACTCAGCTCCCATGTCCCTGTGCCTCCTCCACGAGTGTCGACTGGGGGGGGGGTACAGGAGATCTCAATCACCGAAGTGGAATCTGCAATTGCCAAGCTACTACCAAACAAAGCGCCCTGGCTTGATAAACTCCCTGTGGGCTTTTTTTGGTCTGAACCGAAAATTTGGGCTCCCTATCTCTGTGTCCTGTTTAATTCAATACTAATGTGGATGGACCCACCAGAGACCTGGCGTGGCGCAGAGATAGTCCCCATCCATAAAAAAGGCTGTCGCCTGCAACCCTCAAATTATAGGCCTATAAGCCTGATAGACACAGCCCAGAAGTTGTTGGGACGAATAATCCTGGAAAGAATCCAGACCTGGGGGGAGGAAAAGGAGATTTTGAGTACCCTTCAGGCTGGTTTTAGAACGTGTACGTCAACCACTGACCAGATATTCCGACTTCAGGTCCTTTATTGGAAATCAGTGAGTGTGGAGGGTGGCAGCCTCTACCTCATATTCATGGGCCTGAGGTCGGCATTTGATCTGGTCCCTAGGGACAAATTGTGGAGAGTTCTACAGGATCTCGTTATCCCACATTATCTCCTGGATGTTTAAGGAGGCTCCACACAGAAAACTTCGCCCAGGTGAGATGTGGGAAACATGGAGAATTGTCTGCTTGATTCCCAGTACAAAGGGGGGTGTGCCAGGGATGTGTGCTGGCTCCCACCCTTTTTTATTTATATACTAATGGGCTCATAAATCATCTATCGGGTATAAAGGACATCGATGCCCGAGATTAGCTTCAGGTAGGGTACACGGACAACACTTTATTACTGTCCCGAACATCAACGGGTATTTAAAGTATCCTGGATGGCTTTTCAGACTTCTGTGCGTGAAGTGGCCTGGAGTTAAATTTGGCCACAACAAAATGTATGATTTTTAATCCTCCCAGGCAGACGTGCCCTAATCCAGTTTTGAATGGCTTACCCCTAGAGCGAGTAAAGACCTTTGAATATCTAGGTATTATTCTCGAGGAACATCTGGGGTGGGATGCTCAACTAGCTAAGTCTGCTTTAAAATTTATGCAAACTGTGGGCGGATTATTGAAAATTGCATAGAGTATTGGTCTACCAGCTTGCTGCTCCTGTTATAGAAATTTACAAGGTACAAGCGAGAGCAGCATCTATATATGGGGCAGAACTATGGGGGCACTATAGGCCCACAAGTCTAACTAGGGTTGAACCCCTATTCATGAGAAATGTGCTGGGTTTGCCAGCTAGTACCCCGTTGGTTTCTCTAAGGTTAGACTTGGGTTTACTCCCTGTGGAGGAGGAGGTGGCACTAAGGCCACACACTTAGTGTAGAAGGCTATGGTCTGTCCCGGAGTCGGCTTCCTATCGTAATGAGTTTACGGAGGTGTGGGCTGTAATTAATTTGAAGAAAATCCCATGGTTAATAAATATTAAGGATCTTTGTGATAAGATTGGTTTACCAGACTCTGGGGATCCCCCGATGTATCTTGTCCGGCCCTTTCTAGGGCAGATTTGGTACACCGGTATAGGTATCATAACCTAATGCTCCTTCATGCCGTTTCATGTGTCAGAAGACTGACGTCACAGTTCCTCCAAATAAAAGTGGAGTACAAGAAGGAGGAATTTCTTGATCTGATCTATCCAGAATCAGCAAGGAAGTTGTATATGCAAATTAGAATAGGGAGACTGCCGCTTAGGTCATTTACTAGTAAATGGGATTTGAAGAAAAATATAGAAAGCCCCGCATGTAGACACCCCGTGGAAAATGAAATTCATGCCTTTTTTTTCTGTCCCGTATACCTGCTGGCGCACAATCGCTGGGTGAAACCAATTTGTAAGAATCTGGGCTATAGAGATTGTGAAAATGCCTTTAGAGTACTAAAATATGACACTCCCCCCCAATTGTTTTTGCCGTCTCCCGATTTTTAAACGGAAAATGGCTAAAACGCAGAACTTTTGTAGTGAAATAAATTATGATTCATGGATTTTATGTATTTAATTGTACTCTTCTGATAACTTAATAGAATGATTTAATAATATTTTTAGTAGTGTTGGTTTTATACGTGTAAATAGGTGTGTATATAAATGAATTTGTTTGTTAGCGATATCTTCTGTGTTATTTAATATTGACATGTAATGTATTGCTGTATGTATTTTAACTTTTATGGCCCTTTGTGGTCGAAATAAAGTTATCGAAGAAGATTATTGTTTTTATGTACTAACCAATATCCGCTCGTGTTGTTAAATGTTGTTTGGAAGATCCCCGGATAAAGAAAGCGGTTGGCAAATAGAAGCCATACTGCTGAGAGGTTACTTGCCTTGAGGAATAGGTGCGTAAAGTTAGGTAAAGCTTGAAACACTAGTTAGGATTTATTTTCTTAGTATAAAAGGGAAAGTGATTGGTAGCAAAGGAGTTCGCTGGTGAAACTTTGGTCTTATATCACCTAGAAAGGGTAATTCTGAAGGAGTGATAGGTTCTTTTTGCTTAAGTGAAGAGTAAACAGAAGATTGTTTTACTCGCAGTGTTTGAAGAGTAGACGCCATTAGGTTTATTCATTGTGAATAAATTGTCTTTTCTTTTGAATTTAGTCAATCAGGCACAGTAGCGAATGTTTTCATTTTGTCAATTAATGAAATGTGTAATTAAAGTTTGAAAGAAATTTAATTATTGTATTACCTTGCAAAGGAGGGAGTCAGTCACGGGTGCTGCACTGACGTCACAGAGAGCCACGCTGGGATTGGTAGAAACAGCGGGTGTGTAGCCGTGAGAACATTTTAAAGGAGGGGTGAGTGCAGAGAGTGAGATTTATGTCACAGAAAAGCCGCACAATCATTGGTTATCGCTGCTTGTAAGTCTAAACCTCATTGGTCATTAAAATTAAGAGACACGCTGGTATTGGAGAAATATTTCTGGAAAGTAAACAAACTGAATAAATTGAATTAATTGACTTTTTCATGCAAATTAAATAGCGGTATATGTGGCATTTAGATCCAACATTTATAGGAAACCGTCCTGATAGAAAATATTTAGGATTTGCGCGAGAACAACAAATTAGAGGAAAACCTTATATCATGTACGGAGTAAAAAGAAAGATGTCGCTTTTCAGTAGAATAAAAAATTATTTAAAAAAAGACAAAGTTATTAAAACCAGAGAAGGAATTATTATTCCACTACCTAATACAAACGCGTCATGCATGATGATAGAAAGGGGCTTTTACACATATGTGTGGTTAGAGAACTGGATAGAGTACACTAAAGAAGATGGTGTTTTGGCATTTTCGGAACATGGTACCTTTAAAGGAAGAATTTTATATAATTTAAGAAATCGCATGAAAAAGCTAGATCCCAGACCAAGATTAACGCAATATAACGGTCTAGAGGAGTGGGAGACATAGGCGTTTGAGCGAGACAGATCCAGAAGTGACAGAAATTGGAGTAAGTTTTACCCTAAATTTTCAAAAGAAACAAGGGATAAGCAAAAGAAAAGGTGGAGACAATCTTTGTTAGTAGAAGGATTATATCCTGTTTTTAACAACAGAATAACCATCAGTAAGTAAAAGTACAGGGAAAACGAAAAATTTAATGTCTAGTGGTGATTCGGATGATGATTATTTAGATGACTTGTTAATGAAAAATCTGCCACCTTACCAAGAAGAAAGTCAGAGGGTTACTCCTAGTGCTCCGTTCTTACAACCACCTTTAATTCTGCAGTAAATTAATTCAGAAAATCTCACAATTAAATACAAGTCCAGAAGCATTGACAATACCTGTGACAATAGGCCCTGTAGTTCCTTTATATGGAGATAAGCAAGCTAAACCTAAAGCTCCCGTTCTGACTACAGCCATAGTTCAGCCGAGAAAAGAAACCCTAACAGCTGATGATCAAGTAAGTGAATGTGAGTTGGTAATTACTGTAATGGACTTACCTATATGAGAACCAGTAAATGACTGGATCAGGAAAATGACACCCCCATGTTCAAAAGAGATACAGATTGAAACATCCTCAGGAACGAGGCATGCAACTGTAGTAAGTCCAAAAGAGTTAGATAGATGGACCCGAAACATAGAGAAGCCAAAATCACAGTCAAAAGTATTGGACATATTCAAATTGAGGGTGGAATTAGAAGGAATGGTAGCTGGAAATGTGGGACTGGACAGACTGAACTCATTTGATGAAGATGAATTATTGTTCATATGCAGAAGTATTACTCGAAATACAAAAATATGCCATGAAAAGTTAATGAATTTGGCTTTGGAAATGGGAATTGACATTTGTAAATCAAAGATTACAGACACCATATAAAGCTGAATTTTCTGATAAAGATTTAGAAAACATGAATGAAAAGAGTTGTTGTCATTGTTGCAAAAATAGGGAGATTTTGGACAAATGGAAAGTAAGATGGACAAAGAAAAAGGAAGAGGCACAGGCAAATAAAATGTCTTCTGAGTTTTTATTGAATGAAGCAGAAAAGGCCGAAAGGTCGTGTCCAATGAGAGAAGTGCCAGGAGGAGGTTATGTACGTGTCCCATGGTCCCGACATTGTTGTTCCAGCTGATTTATGGACCAAGTGTAAAATTACAGTATATTGGACAAATGATGAATACCCTAGAGACCCAAAAACAGGAGCACCATCGGATGATGTGATGAAAAAATACAATCAGGTGATAACTAACTTAAAGGGAAAAATTCCTCCAAAACAAACTGATTGGACTAAAATAGATAGAACTATCCAAAATAAAGATGAATCTGTACATGCATATTATGAACGCCTCTTGCAGGTGTTTAAACAGTACAGTGGTTTAGAAAACATCGATAACAAGGACATGCCACATTTTATTTATCGTTTTGTGCCTGGACTAAAACCTGAAATCTCCCAAACAATTAAAGAACATAAACTGTGTTGGCAAGCGAAGCCTGTCGACGAAATTATCAAGTATGCAAAATACTGTGAGGATTAAATTGATAATAAACTAAAGAAATTACAATAAAAGATAAAGTAGGCTCAAGTTAAAATGGCAGAACAACATGAACTTTAATTAAGTCAGCAAGCAAATAATCAGAAAAGAGGAGAAGGCCAAGGTGAAGGAAGTGGGGGCAAACCTAGAGGGAAAATGAGTAAATAAGAGGCAAATAAAAAGTTTCCTTGTCATGGGTGTGAAAAATTGGGACATTGGAGAAACAAGTGTAAATTAATATAGAATAATAATGTCAAAAATCTAAATTTTAATCCATGGATGCAGAATGAGGTGTCAATCAGACAACTTCAACAGGTAATACAGAATCACTTGCCTCAAGCCCCTATGCCAGATTTTGTGAGTCAACCAAAATACAGTGTGGACACCAGATTTCGGGAGGGAAGTGGTAAGAAAAATACAGTAACAACACATTTTTTTTGCAGGACTACTGGTGGTGCCTGAGAGGGGGGGGGGGGATTGCATACTTGGCGCATCTTTACCGGTAGATTAGTCAGGTCCTTACATTGAAGGGAAAGTGGAGGGAAATGAGGTTACCTTTTTGTTGGACTCTGGTGCTACCCGTTCTACTATAAGAACAGCAGACATCCCAAACCTACCCCTCTCAGGAGAAGCGATCCAAGTAGTGGGAGTTCCTAATAATTAAATTAGGACCCCGGTCACAGAACCTATGGAAGGCTGTATTGGCAACTTCTGAGAAATTCACAAATTCTTAGTGTGCGATTCTAGCCCTGTAAACTTGTTAGGAAGGGATCTACTGTACAAAATGAACTGCACAATCTTTTGTACACCAAATGGTGTTGAAATTCAGACTCTAGATGAAGACAGAGTGTATACAATTATGCTGACCAGAAAAGAAATAGAAGTTAAAAAGATGTGCCTAGAAGACTTACCAGGAGAACTAACAACTTTTGTGAATCCTGATGTATGGGATTTTACAGGTAAATAAGTAGGCCTAATGGTAGATGTCAATCACATAAAAGTAACAGTGAAAGAAGGTGCAGTTTACCCAAACATTCGACAGTGCAAAATGAGTCCCGAAATATAAGCAGTAGTTGCACAAGAAATAGGGGGTTTGGTTGAACAAGGCGTTCTAGAAGAAATAATGAGCAGTCCTTGTAATTCATCTACAATTGGCATAAAGAAACCAAACAGAAAGTACAGGGTGGTCCAAGACCTTCATAAAATTAATAAAGTTGTCATCCCATGTTGCCCAGTAGTACCAATTCCAGCTGTGATTCTGTATCAAATACCCTAGGGAGCCGGACGGTTTACTGTAATTGATTTATGCCATGCCTTATTTTCCATCCCGCTGCATCCAGATAGCAAGTTTTTATTTTCATTCAAGTTTGACGACGATGTTTACGTTTGGAATCATGTTCCTCAGGGGTACACGGAAAGTCCATAAATCGTTAACCAGATTTGGAAAAAGTGCCTAGAATCACTGGTGCTGCCCGGAAAATATGTCCTGGTGCAATATATAGAGGACCTATTGTTGGCATGGAGAACAAGAAATGACTGTGTCATCGATTCCATTGCATTGCTGAACCATTTAGCAAAAGGTGGATATAAAGTGTCCCCAGAGAAATTGCAATACTGTACAACCTCTGTAAAGTACTGGGACACCAGATAGAAAGAGGGGTCAGGAGAGTAACATCTGAAAGGATCAGGATAATTCAAAACATGAAATTACCTCAAAGTCAGAAAGAAATCAGAATGTTTCTTGGGTTGTAGGTTACTGCACGCAGTGGATTGTAGGATTTGCAGTACTTGCGAAGCCATTGATTCAAATTACAAAGAAACGAGCAAGCATGACTGCTTTCTTGAAACTGCATAACAGTTTATGTGAAGCTCCAGTATTAGGGATGCCTGATTATTCAAAAGAGTTCGCACTATTTTGTAACACAAGTGACAATTGTGCTCTTTCAGTTCTAACCCAGACCCATGGATTGATGCAACGACCTGTAGCATATTTTTCTGCCACATTGGACCCAGTTGCATCAGCACTGCCAGGTTGTCTAAAAAGCAGTAGTTGCAACGTGCATGACTCTTGAGCAAAGTGAATCCATTAACATGGGACATCCTGTAACAGTGTATGTTCCACATTCAGTCGTGACACGTACTCAGCACCTAACACCTAGTCGAATGAAAAATATGAAAGAATTATCCTCGGTTCAGAGAATGTGACAACAGTGAGATGCACTATTTTAAATCCAGCTACATTATTGCCAAATTCTCACTTTGAAGAAGTAAGAGAGGAAGTAGAACATGACTGTATTGACTTAACTGAATTCAGTACTAAACCTCGCGCAGACATACAGGAAGAAACTTAAAAAGACCCAGAGCTTGAGTTATTTGTAGATGGCTCGTGTATGCGCAATAAGGAAGGAGGGCTAAGCGCTGCTTATTCTGTGTGCCCATTATCCAATATAGTCGAAGCATCCTATTTACCAGGAGTCAGGTCTGCACAAGTAGCCAAATTGATTGCTTTAATAAAAGCGTGCAAAATTGGGAACATTGGAGAGTAACCATTTACACTGATAGCCAGTATGGTTACAGGGTTGTGCATGACTTTGGCCAGTTATGGATGCAAAGAGAGTTCATGACTTCTTCAGGAACCCCTATTAAAAATGGACAGTTTGTAAAAGAATGACTTCAAGCAATTCAATAGCCTAAAGAATTAGCTGTGGTCAAATGCGCTGCTCACCAATCTGGACATGACAAAGTGACAGTCGGTAATCGTTATGCTGACCAAGTGGGCCAACATTGTGCCAAGTATATAATGGCATTAACAAGAAAATTGAAGCATGTGGAAACAGCTGCCAAGTATGCTATTGAGTGGTGTGAATACATGGGAGGAAGTGAGAGATTTGCAAGGTGAGGCAGAGCCCAAAGAAAAGGAAGACTGGCAGAAATAGGGTGTCGGATGAGACCTTAAGATGGCATAATAGTCTACCTAGATGGGAGACCATTGTTACCTGACTGTATGCTTGCACCAATGGCCAGAATGTACCATTGGGACACACACATAGAGAGAGATGCAATGGTGAGGTTGTTTAGAAGGGAGTGGTTCAATGCGAAGTTCAGGAACGTAGCAGAGAGTCTTTGCCAGAGATGCCTTACATGTCAACAATTATACCCTGGTAAGAAAACTGTAGTGTACCCTGGGAAAATTGGGAAAGCAGAAGGCCCCTTTTTTAGATTACAAATTGATTTGATTCAGTTACCTGCTTGTCGAGGATTGAAGTATATTTTGGTCATTGTCTTCCTATGTTCAAAATGGGTGGAAGTATACCCTACCTGCAGAAATGATCGCTTAACTGTAGCCAAACTCTTTTTAAGAGAACTCATACCTAGGTTCAGTTTTCCAGTAACGATTGAGTCAGACCGAGGAAGACATTTTAATAATAAAATAATTAGTCTGATCCGTGAAGCATTCAAAATTTAGCAAGAACTGCACTGTGCATACCGCCCAGAGGCTTCTGGAGTGGTAGAACAATTGAATGGCACGATTAAAGCAAGATTGGGAAAGATGTGCAAATCTACCCAATTAGAATTGCCTGATGCTTTACCTCTGGTTCTGATGGGACTCATAAGCATTCCAGACAAGAAAACAGGCTTGAGTCCCCATGAGATACTCATGGGAAGAGCAATGAGGCAAGAATGTAAATGTAAATGTAAATGTGGGATACTTGTATAGCGCACAGTTACTCTACCCGAGTGTCCCGGCGCTGTAGACTGCTGGGGAACCCGTCCTGGCTTTCCCTGTGAGATGGTCCCTTTTTGGGTATCTCCAGGGTGAAACCAGGCATCCCTGGCATCTGTGGGGGCCGTTGTAGAGATGAGGCAAGCTAATGCCCAGAGTTGCCGAGTGTGCTCCCCGGTCGGAGTGGGCACCGATGCGAGAATTATCAGTCCGCTGATCCTGGTCCAAGACCCTGCCGCGTCGGGAATCGAACCCTGGTCCCGGGCCGTTCTCTGCACTCGGGTCTGCCGCCTCTAACCAGTGAGCCACACCTCTCTACTATGTGTGCCAGGACATCAGCTGTTAACTATAGCTGATGATTTAGTGTTGGAGTACTGCAAAGAGTTTGCTGACCAAGTGTGTTCTATATCTCACCGGGTTGGGGAAGAGGCTAAAGCCAGACATTAAACTCCAGCACATGATTTGAACGCAGGGGATTGGGTAGTGATAAAGAATCACACCCAGCAGGGAGAACATGGCGGCCGTGAGCTAAAGCATTCGCAGGTCGTGCTGGTAGCTCCCCTGTCGATGCACCATGTTACGTCTGCCCTAGAGGCTGTTACAATGCCTGTATGAAAGAAAGTGTGATTTCAGGTTTACTTTAATTTCTTTTAAAGAAATGGTGCGTGATAAAGATATCACGACCCTACCGAACGCACAGCGTGCTATTAGATATATCCTCCTGTTCTAATTATTTACATGACTTTCTGTTACACACTCATAACAAGTTTTCCTTGATTTTTACATTTATTTGAGTTATTGTTTAGACTTCCCTTAAACAATTAATAATCGCTTTTACATGTGCATGTATTTCATTTCAACATTCCAATGAATTCGAAAATACATTTGTTGTATTAAAATTCATACAAACAATATTTCAAATTTCGGCGATAGTTGAATAGATTGGCCCGATGCATTTCGGGACCCTCGTCCCTTCCTCAGGGGCCTCTGCAAAAAATCATATGCATAAATTAATTTTGACTCTCTGTATTCTTCATATCTGTATGTTACTTATATGCCACTACTCAGTTCTGAGTGCACCACCCTTATATTATGTATAAAAATACCATACTGCCATATTAACTGAAAATTACACTTCAATAGACTGAAAAAATATCCATCAAGTTCTTCAATTCGTACTATGTATCAAAAGAACAATTCTAGCATCTGTTACTGTTGCATCATGGTAGTACACACACAGGTGACTAAGCAAATGTACATTAGCCCTGCTCAAAAAGTTCATTGTTACATGACACTAAATTATAAGAAACTTCGACCACTCACAGTGTTTGCTGAAATTTGAATGTATGCACCTTTACGTATGATGTTCGTCCGAGTGAATGCTCTAAAGGAAAATGAAGGAAATGAAATGAGAAACTGCTGATATGTGTTGAGTTTTAAGCAGTAACTAATCTTGCTACCCTCGGTTATACGCGCCATTACCTGCACTGCGATATCGACAGCGGCGTATCTGTAGGGTCATGATATCTTTATCACGCACCATTTCTTTAAAATAAACTTTATGATCTCAGGGATAGGCAGCCCTCAGTCACCGATCAGCACGCCAGAGGAGGACTAAAATTCCTTTTACATTTATTCACGCAGAAAACATTGATTAACTGGAGTGCCGAGGGCCTATTTCAATTTTTTGTTAATATTACTTTAATTTCTTACCTGGTGTAGGCGTGGGCGATGGGCGTTGGTACCTTAGAGGATCTGCCGCGCTGCCTCGCAGTTGCCTCTGAGTTGAGGAGGGGCTGGAGATCTGTGGCACGTCGGCTGCTGCGCGTGGGACTCTCCCGGGGTGCTTTCAGGAACACGAGCGGCAGTGTCAGCACCTGCAGGGCGGCGGGAACCGCCGTATTCATGTCGAACAAGGAGGCATTGGAGCAACACGCTGCTGGGAAAGGTTTAGCCACCAAGATTAGAGTAGAAGAAGTAGTGTTTGTTCCGGAGGCACCGGAGATTTTAACACAAGGTAACATTGTGGGCCACCACTGTCTCTGATCCCCCGATAAATGGACACAAGCTCAAAAAGGCAGGGCAGTTAGAGGCTGAGGGCAGTTTTGAAGTAAATATGTCTGATAAACTAGATAAAAAAGGTAGAAAAAAAAACAGCCAAAACTAAATGAAAAGCTAAACTGGAAAAACTGAAATACAAGCAAACAAGGAGGGTAGTGCCTCAAAATAGTCCACAAAAGGTTTTTCTGGAAGTAAATAGCTACTCGAGGGGGGCCAGTGGAAAAAAACAACAAAAAAACTGAGTTCCTCCCACTATCGAATACATAAGGGAAAAGGTCGAAAAAATATCAAAAGGAAAGGGCCCCCTTCTGAGACTAAAGTCAAGGTAACTCCCTCACTGAGGTCATATTTTAAGGTTTTGCCTCAAGTTCTGAACGTCGTAGAGCAGGGGGAAGCTCTTAGGACAAACAGGGGGCAGTTTCATTCCTCTTCTAACATGGCAATAGAGAGTCCTCATGTTGCGCTGGAGTCTTGTCCCCAATTAAAATACCCCGCAGAATACTTGCCCACCTTTGAGCTCCTCTATTCTTTCAGCGTCACAAACGCAGTCACAACTGAAACCATATCCACAGCCACAACCACAGAGTAAACTGCAGGTTGACCAACTCCCTCAGCCGAAGGAGTCAGAGGTTCTAGGGGCCTCTGAAATCAATGAGATTACAAGCTGGGAAAACCCTTCCACAGGTGGAAGTGACAAAGTTGTTACTGTTGGCAGAGGGGTAGACGTAAAAACGGCAACGGGCGGATGGGAGTTATGTTTTTCCCACAGGCACTGGGCTAGAATCCTTATTCCTCACTATGGCATCTGACATTAAAAAGGGGTTTGCAACTTCAGAGGCAAATCAGCGGAACATCAGACTTTTCTGCGAAACCCTAGAGAAAAAGCTGGATATTCTGAATTCCAGGATGGGCGTTCTAGAAAACTCGGTGGAAAAACTTAAGAAAGACCTGGGAGCAGCTAAAAATGATATCATCTCACTTAGAAAAGAAGAAGCTGCACTCAGAGACCGAGTGGTGTCACTGGAAAAATGTTCTAGGCGCAATAATCTGCGCCTCTTGAAGGTGCCAGGGGTGAAAGAAGGGGAGGACCTAAAATCCTTCATTATAACTCTTATCAAGGAGGTAGTCCAGATTGACATATCGGAAGAGGAATTGAGGCAAGATATCCAGAGGATACACAGAGACCCTTACAGGAAAAATCCTAATCGTACAAAGCAGAGGAAGATCTTGATCAATTTTCTCACCTTTGAAATAAAAGAGAATATTCTAACGGCGGCTCTTAAATTGAAGTGTCTGAAATCAAGAGACTTCAATTTTTTTAGATTAGGTCACATCTCTCGCGTGCCAATTCTGGATCTCCAGTGGGAGCTGGGGAGGAGAATAGAAGACTTTAAGAAATTGGGGGCTGTGGTTCAACTCAGATTCCCGGCTGTTATGGCAGAGTTTTTGGCTTTATTTAGCAGTGATATAGATCATTAATCTTGCTCGCATCTAGTATAGGTATTCTTAGCCTGTGTTGGCCCTTTTAAGCCTTTTTTCCAGACCTAGAAGAGAATAGCTGCTTAATATGCCTTTATTCTTGACTTTCACCTGTCTATTGCCTATTGGCTTTGACATATTAGACACATTGGTATGGTTTATGTAGGTATTCTGACAGAGCTAAGGAGCATTTCACCCCTTTCAGGCCTACAGGCCTAGAGCTAGAGGGACTCCATCTTGATGAAGCTGAGAGGCTTTTCAGGGCAAAGGTAAAGTTTATAGTTATAACTGTTGTTCGCCCTAAGCGGACCGGAGAGAACCGGCCAGAGCTGAATCTAATCGGGAATTGTTCCCGGGCTCAGGTCTCTAGACGAAACAAGCAGACTGGTCACTGTGGGAGCGTCTAGCGCAAGGAGCCTGGTGCATGGGATTGGTGGGAGGAAGCTGCTGGCTGGAACTTTCCATGAGGAAACAGCATTCTATATCAGTGAAGTGCAGAGGCGGAGTCAGTCAGTCAGCCAGAGAGTCGAGCAGAGGGAGTCAAGCAGAGAGGGTTCAAGCTGGAGAAGAGCTGAGTTGAATAGTGAGCTGGAACTGAAGGAAGTAGTCAGAAGCAGTTGCTTATCAGGAGGAGGTGTGAATAGCTGGAGTCTGAAGTAATGCCTTTTAGAAGAGACGGAGGAGAGATCGTGGACTAACCTATGGGAGCAGATGGAGTTAATTGGACATTGGCGCAGAGACAGAGTGAATAAGCTAGTGGAATGAACGGTGATCAGAGCGGCAGGAACCATTAAGATTGAAGATAGAAGGTGGAGACAGTCCGTGTGGGGGAGAGGAGTCCAGAGACAGAGCGATCAGCGCAGAGGTGTACCCAAGAGTGCAGGAGAGAGAGAGAGTCTGAGATGAGCCAAGGCACAGACGAGAGAGGACCCCAGATGACAGCTAGAACAAGACTTCACACTAATCAGGTGATATTGTTTTCATCACATTAGTTAAACTTACACTTTATGTCTAATCTTTTCCCTTTCAGCGGAGTGTTCCTGTTATGTTTATTCTTTCCTCTTTCAAGCGGTGTGTTCTATCTATAGTTTTTGTCAGATCTGTGTAAATCTTTATATTGTTGTAATAAAATAACCCCAGTTTATAACAAACTGGCGTGTAGCCCCTATTCTTGTTCACTGAAGGTAAATGTATCTCCTAGGTGATTACTAGGTATGTGAATGGATGAGTAATCCCAATCAGGTAAGTGGTGATCACATAAATAGGGAGTGAGTGGACCTTTGATGCCAAGAGCAGGGAGTACACTATATAATTTGGAACCGTGTTCAAAGTCATTATTATAGTTTTATTCCGAGTAGGTAACTGAGATATTATCCTGATAACTGTTCATAGGAATGTGGTCGTCGTTGATATGCGGCGTTAGTGACAGCACTGGGTGGGAGACCAGTGTTAATACCCACTGGATTGTGGCTTGAGTAAGTGAGAGCGTTAGGAGGTTGAACTAACGTGTAGTTTCGCAGGATTGCGAACAGTTTGGAAAAGGGAGCATTGGGTTCTGCAGGCCCGTGTGTAGACACACCGGATTGTGTGTCAGATCTGCCCTAGGGTAGAACGGTCTGGGTCGGGGTGGCCGCGAGACCAACTGATGTGAATAAGTGTGGTGTAGGGTATGGATATCCCTAGTAATCAGTGAGTATTCTTAGTATCCCTATAGATTTAGTGGTGTTTTTAATAATATGAGCTTGTATATTGCGAGTTCCCCATCCTCAGGTAGGTACCAGGTGCCTGGATAGAGGAGTCCTGAGGAGGGAAGGTGAGTACGTTCTGGCTGGGTTGGAGGGGCCCCTGGGGGCTGATCCCACCTACTCAGAAAATCCAGCCATAACATCTGGCGTCTACGAACAGTTTACGAAACCTGTGTGACCTTGCCATGTGCTTAGAGAGTTTCCCATGTGTTCTGAGGGAGTGCCCTGAACGCTGGTTCTATCTGGCGTAATGTTGCAGTTTATGTAGCCTGTTAGACCTATGGGCTTGAACAGTTGCAGCGTGAGGAGATTGCATTACATCATGGCATTTGGTTTATTCAGGGTGGAAGGAATGGTTTTCATCTTGGTGTTTAAACTGTCAGAGTTGAAGGATGGCATTACATGAGGAAGCCAGTTACATCTATGTGATGGTCCAATTGTATAAATGTGTGTAAAAAATGCTTTTAAATTGCCCATTCAATTGCTTGCTGCATCTGCTTATGCTGTGCAATGTGAAATGTGTTCATTGTAATATGATCTGTGGAGTTCTTTGAATATAGCTCCTTGTAAATATGACTTGTGAATAGCGCCATATTAATGTGGCTTGTGAGGTGCAGGTTCTCATGTTGATCTATTGTGTTCCTTGTGCATTGCGCCTTGGATACATTGTTTGTGAAAAGCTTGTCTTGTAAATATGACTTGTGAATAGCGCCATATTAATGTGGCTTGTGAGGTGCAGGTTCTCATGTTGATCTGCTGTGTTCCTTGTGCATTGCGCCTTGGAAATGTTGTTTGTAAAAGGCTTGTCTTGTAAATATGGCTTGTGAATAGCGCCATGTGGTCATGGCTTGGACAGGGCATGTTATCATTACGTTTGGCAGGAGGGAGCTGGATCTCTCTCGGGTGCTTGGGGATAACGTTTTTGAAAATATGTGTACGTGTCATCTGTAAACGTGAAGAAATGTGATCATGATTTTCCCATGTATCCATGGACGTTGGGAAATGATTCTGCTTGAGCTGCCAAAGGGTTAATATCTTGAGTTGAGATGGCAGTCTTTATTTTTTACATGCTGTCAACATGCATGGTTATCTGACCTGACTATAAAAGTCAGTGGATTATTTGATGGTTTGATTTTGACTTTTTTTGATTCCTTGGTCTGCCTATGTGCTTTGTCAGTTTCTTGACGGGAAGGTAACATCTTGTGTTTTGAGAAGGGTGCTGTTCATTTCACATTCCTTTTGGAATGCGTCTACGAATTTTTGTGTGGGTTTGCCTTGGAACTGATGTGGTTATAAATCAACCAGTCTGATTACGGGGAAAGCTGTGTTCTTTTAAAATGAGTGAAATGTTAAAAAGATGGCCCGTTAGAGTGCACGCTACGGAGCTGTTTTCATTAATTATTTCTGTGAGGGGTTTCCATCTAGACAGGAATGTGCTGGTTGCAATAATGATAGGTTCAGAATAATGAATCTTGCCCGACTGTGCATGGTGACATGTGCTTTTAATTAGTGGAAGGCAACCATGTGCCTTTGAAAGAAAAAATGTTAAAATGTAACATTATTATTTTCCCAAATGTAAATTAAAATGTATGCTTTTATAAATGTGTCAGCAAAACATTAAATTAAATCCAATGTTGAAATGTATCTGCATTTTATGTTGTTTTACAAATTATTTCTCTTTTACAATGGACCATGTTAATTCATTTTTTTTCTCAAGTGCAGAATGTATAATCTTGTGTGGAAAAGGTAGTTGCCCCTTTCTAAATAAGTGCCCATATTTTAAGTGTCTTGCCTTTAGCTGAATTAGTTGGACAAAAGTCTTTTTAAATACTGGTGCTTTTTTTTTAATTGGCAGTACACTGTAACAGAATTGTTTTTTTTTTAAATGCTAGCTTCCGTTAGTTAGAAAATAAGGCATGAGAAATTTGTTTTTCGACCTTGGCAGACCAGCTGGTTTGTGCAGACGAGGTTTTTTTTTTCCTTCATTCTGCAAGTTTCGATCACGTCCCTGTTCGTTATGATTGGCTACAATCCAATTTTCTTCCGCGAACGGCTTGTTTACTTAAGGGCGGGGTGACCTGGCTCTTCCCTTGGAGTTAGTTAGTCGTGATGGGCCTGGGCGGGCTTCTCTGACCAGGGAAATGGGAGGCTTGCAGTGCCCTGCTGATGCTGTGAGCTCATCATTTGGCGGGAATCCAAATTACTTCATACTGTAGCCTGGCTCCTGCTCCGAAGGGAGGGGCTGGCTTAGTGAGGATTAGGGTATGTTAGGCCCTGCTAATTATTATTAAAAGTTAAATTTTGAATGTTTTTATTTAATTAGGATATTTTCTTTTTAATAATGAAAGGCACCCGGGGTGCTTTTTAAATGGAAAATTTTATTTTACAAGAATAATGATACTTGTTCTCTTGTTCCTAGGTTGCTGGGTTGTGGTGTTGGTGCGTGCGTCGGCCCACCCCCCTCCCACTCCCTTTATTATTTTGTTTTTTTACTTTCATGTTTTTATTTTAGTTTATTATTTTTGGATGATGGAACCAGACCAGACCAGACCAGACCGGGTGATGGATGGTCGCATTGGAGGAAGTGTCCGGATACCGAGGATGCAGGGTGGTGGCCTACACTGAAGACTTTTGGACTAAGTTATTTAATTCCTTAGCCTGCATTTTTTGTTGACATCACTACGAGCAGGCCCCACTTAAAAAACAATAACACCACGAACATGTTTTATTTGTTACAGAATTTTAAAAGGATTTGATGAATAATCCCTTGGACAAGCAGGCCCCACTTTTAAAGCAAAAAAACATGTCACCTATTATAGTTTTTCTGTTTTCTTCAAAACAGTTTTTGCCAATGAAGGACTTTTTTGAATGGTGGTGCGCACATGTGTTCCACCGTGTGATTTAAAATGTTTTTTGTTGTTCTAAGCTTGATGTTACACCAGCTATCTTGTAGAAATGGTTTTTTTTTACTGTTCTTACATTTTCACCTTGATTGATCAAAGGGTGGTTACCTTAAAATTTGGATTGTTCTGGGTGGTGTGTCTTTTAGTATGATTATGTATTAATGTTTGCCCAAACCTTGACACAGTTTGTCATGTTTATTTCTCAGATTTCACTTTAAATTGACAAATGTCAGCAGGTAGGCCTCATTTAGGCCTATTGTTATTTTCATCCCACAAACAAGCCCCTACACCAATAGTTTCATGAGTCATCATTAGCTTAAGTTGCTTATAGTAGGTAGGGCTCATTTAGGCCCTTTGTTGTTTTCTCATTAGGAGTTGAAACACATTTAGTTCTTAAGTTGACAATAGTAGGTAGGCCTCATTTAGCCTTAAGTTGTCCGAAGTAGGCCCATTTAGGCCCCTTGTTGTTTTTATTCAACACATAAGTCCCTACATCACTAGATTTCACCAGTTATCATTAGAAGTTGAGGCACATTTAGTTTGAGGATGCTTTGGTTAGTTTCTGTTGTTATCAGATATGTTTCAGCATTCAAGTCAAGGGTGCTTTGATTTGTTTTTAGGTTTCTATTGCCTATAATTGAGTTTCAGGTGGAATTTCCTTGAGTTGTCATTGTTTTTAGGGAGTTTTTTAGGTTTTGATTTGTTGATAGATTGTGTTGATGTTTGTTTATCTAGATGTTATTGTTTATAAGATGTTCACAAGATAAGGATCTAAGGGTGGATGGCAGAGATATTTAGCAGTGATATAGATCTTAATCTTGCTCACATCTAGGATAGGTATTCTTAGCCTATGTTGGATAGATTATGTTGATGTTTGTTTAGATGGTTGTTGTTGTTTACTGATGCTCGCAAGATAAGGATCTAGGGGTGCAATGTTATGGCAGAGTTTTTGGCTTTATTTAGCAGTGATATAGATCATTAATCTTGCTCGCATCTAGTATAGGTATTCTTAGCCTGTGTTGGCCCTTTTAAGCCCTTTTTCCAGACCTAGAAGAGGATAGCTGCTTAATATGCCTTTATTCTTGACTTTCACCTGTCTATTGCCTATTGGCTTTGACATATTAGACAAATTGGTATGGTTTATGTAGGTATTCTGACAGAGCTAAGGAGCATTTCACCCCTTTCAGGCCTATTATTATTATTATTATTATTATTATTATTAAATTTCTAAAGCGCTCAGCTACCCGTAGGTTTCCCGGCGCTAAAACCAAAAAGTGAGAGGGGAAAGTCAAAGGAGAACTGTTTAGATATCAAATAGCCAGGTCTTTATCTGTCCACGGAACCTGAGATAATTAGGTTCAATGCGTATCTGAAAGGGGAGAGAATTCCAGAGTGAGGGGGCCAGCCAAGCAAAAGAGCGGCCACCCATTCTGGCTTTCTTGATTCTGGGAACTAACAGTAGGTTTTGATTAGAAGATCGGAGATTACGAGGGGGCAGGTATGATTGTGCAAGGGGGTTGAGATAAGCGGGGGCTAATCCAGAGTTAATTCTGTGGATGATGCAGAGGGCCTTAAATTTTGTCCGATTTTCAATTCGGAGCCAGTGCAGGGAACGAATGGCATTGGAGGTGGGAGAAGTGTTAGGTAATTTGCAGAGGAGTCGTGCAGCCATGTTTTGAACTGTCTGCAACTTGCGCGTCACCTCTTTACTGGCTCCCAGAAGAAGGATGTTCCCGTAGTCCAGTCTAGAAGTTATAAGAGCCTGGACCACTGTCTTCTGCGTGTCCAAGGGAAGCATCCAAATGATTTTTCGCAACCACTTAATGATAGTGATGCAGGTGGAAGATGTTTTAACCACATGGTTCTTCATGGATAGTTGGTTATCGAAGGTGACGCCAAGGTTGCGAGCAGTTATGGATGGAGTGGGGAGAGGGCCCATTTGTGAAGGCCATTGCCTAGGTCCCCATAAGGTGGTGTTGGGACCAAACAGAAGAACCTCAGTTTTGCCCCCATTTAGTTGTAATTTGTGATCCAACATCCAGGCTGCAATGTTACTCAGACCTGTACGGAGGGAAGAAGAAGAGGAATGAGAGTCAGAGGAAAGGGAATAGATGATCTGGGTATCATCGGCGTACGAGTAAATAGTGAGCCCAGCTTGCTCTGCAATAGTAGCCAAAGGTCTGACATACAAATTGAAGAGCAAGGGGCTCAGGATGGAACCCTGCGGTACCCCGTACGCCGATGTAAGGGTTAGAGAAGCAGAAGACGAGGAAAAAACTTGAAAGGTGCGATCTGAAAGAAAACTAACAAACCAGTTGAGAGCTGTGCCGATAATACCAGATGATCTGAGGGCATTGATAAGGATGGCATGGGAAACCGTATCAAATGCGGCACTCAGATCAACTAAAATGAGTGCCACGGTTTCTCCCTTATCAACTCGGCTCCTGATGTTTTCCGAGACCCCTAACAGGGTGGATTCAGTCGAGAAGCCACGTCTGAATCCAGATTGAGATGGATGTAATAGTCCACTAGCCTCAACATGGGATGACAGTTGGGAGTTAATGTGTTTTTCCATAATTTTGGAAAAGACTGGAAGAAGTGAGATTGGGCGAAAATTAGATGGGATACTAGGATCTGCATTAGGCTTTTTTAACAGGGGTACTATCATTGCATGTTTCCATGCAGCGGGTACTGAAGCTGTGTTAAGGGAGGTGTTCAAAAGATCCACTATCAGTGCGAGGGAGGAATGGTCTAGTTTGTTTAGTATATGGGGAGGAAGGGGGTCCAGGGGAGAGCCGGATTTAATTTTGCGAATAATATCAGAGAGGATCGTGATGTTAAATGGCTCCCAAGTGTCGATCAGAGGAGCAGAAGGAGAGCTGGTATCACGATGAGTTCTGGAATCACAGGAGATCATGGGTAATGAGGGAGTGAAGGGAGTCTGTAAGTCTGAGGTAGAGGACGGGCCCTCTAGTGTCGGCTGTTCAGTGAGTAAGAAAGGAGTGGGTGGGTAAAAAAGGGAGGGGGAAGGGGTGGATTTCTCGAAGTTGGAGTAGATAGTATCAATTTTGGCTACAAAGAATTCGGCTAATGAGTTGCACTGCGCAGCATCAAGGCTAGGTTGTTTGGGTTGGCATTGAGCGCCCGAGAGACTCTGAACTACTTTAAAGAGAGCTTTAGGGCGATTTTTTGCTTCAAGAATGGTGATATTAACGTGCTCAACTTTGGCAGTTTTACATAAAGAATGATATTTGCATAAAGCGGCTTTATAAATTTGTTTCAAACAAGGATCGTATTTTAAACGCCATTTACGTTCAAGATTTTTGCAGATGGTTTTTTCTGCTTTTAAGGCAGCTGTAAA
The DNA here is from genome assembly GCF_964263255.1 of Lissotriton vulgaris. Taxonomy (NCBI): domain Eukaryota; kingdom Metazoa; phylum Chordata; class Amphibia; order Caudata; family Salamandridae; genus Lissotriton; species Lissotriton vulgaris. The sequence continues at coordinate 785,359,342 of NC_141696.1, forward strand.
CCAGGGTGCGGGCGGATGGTGAAAGTTATGTTTTTGCATATGTTGGGGTAGGCAAACATCAGCCGCCTTAGCTAGCCAGGCGTCAACCGCATCAGCAGCTGCAGTACAATTACCTTCCCTGGAAGGTCTACTGTTCTCAAGACAGAGATTGAGTTCATTGATATCTAATTTGTTCCAGTTTCTAGAAAGTCTGGATTCCGTTAATTTCAGGGGAATGTTAGATTGGCGACCAATGGAAATAGTGAAAGTTACCAAGAAGTGGTCCGACCATAATATTGGTAGTGGGGCCGCACAGTCGATGGTTTCTAAATTGGAAAGAATGGGGTCCAGAAGATGTCCTGCAATATGCGTAGGGCCTGTGTTATGTAAGGTGATGTTTAATGCAGCCAGGTCCTGTAAAAGATTACTACTAATGGAGCAACAAGGATCGTTAAGATGAAGATTGAGATCTCCAAGAATTGAAAAATTGGTGGAGTTTTGGATGAAGGGTGCTATATGCTCAGGAAGGGAGGTGGCCCAAGAGCTCGCTGGTCCCGGGGGACGATATATGAGCAGTCCGGAAAAGGTAAAATTGGGAGACAGCGAAAGCTTGAAGAGGCCTGCCTCACAGTTGGGTACTGTAATGTCTTCCCATTTGCAGGAGTATCGTCGGTTATAGACTATAGCTATTCCTCCGCCGTCTTTCAAGGCTCTGTTTTTACCGACATAGGTGTAATTGTCAGGGAGAGCCGCGGCAATGTCTGGGCCGGAATGATCTTTTAGCCATGTCTCCGTAAGGAATATAGCTGCAGGTTCTTCAGAGACAAGAAGGTCAAATATTTCCCTCTTATGTTTCACTAAGGATCTGCAGTTTAGGCTAATCAGTGTCCGGGTTGAAGAGATATTTACAATAAGGGGTGGTGAGGGACAGAGTCTCTGAATTAAACAGAATACTCTCACCCAGTCAAGAGATCAGGGCTAGATCCAACACCGTTTTTTAGCTCACTGCACCATCCCAGTTTCAGAACCTGGCTGTATGCAAATTAGTCTGTTCCTGTCCCAGTGCATGATGGGAACAGGGCAAACCAAACTACAAAAGCCAATTCTTACACTGGGAAGGAAACAAGCTGCTCCATCAGGATTCAAGCAAGCCGGGCCGAAGAGGCTGAAATGCCAGAAACCGGTCCCCGGTAGCTTGTCTCCTTTCTGGTAAAGAATTGGCTTTGTAGTTTAGTCTGCCCTGTTCCCATGATGCACTGGGCCAGGGACAGACTGATTTGCATATAGCCAGGTTCTGAGCTGGGATGGGGCAGTGAGATAAATAACGGTGATGGATCAAGCCCTGATCTTTGGACTGGGTAAGAGTGGTCTGCTCAATTCAGACACTCTGTTCATCACCACCCCCTTTTGTAAATCGATTTTGGCCACTATAGGTGTGGCAGGGTATACTCAGACATGAGTCCCTTTCTCACTGCTCCATCAGGATTCAAGCAAGCCGGGCCGAAGAGGCTGAAATGCCAGAAACCGGTCCCCGGTAGCTTGTCTCCTTTCTGGTAAAGAATTGGCTTTGTAGTTTAGTCTGCCCTGTTCCCATGATGCACTGGGCCAGGGACAGACTGATTTGCATATAGCCAGGTTCTGAGCTGGGATGGGGCAGTGAGATAAATAACGGTGATGGATCAAGCCCTGATCTTTGGACTGGGTAAGAGTGGTCTGCTCAATTCAGACACTCTGTTCATCACCACCCCCTTTTGTAAATCGATTTTGGCCACTATAGGTGTGGCAGGGTATACTCAGACATGAGTCCCTTTCTCACTGCTCCATCAGGATTCAAGCAAGCCGGGCCGAAGAGGCTGAAATGCCAGAAACCGGTCCCCGGTAGCTTGTCTCCTTTCTGGTAAAGAATTGGCTTTGTAGTTTAGTCTGCCCTGTTCCCATGATGCACTGGGCCAGGGACAGACTGATTTGCATATAGCCAGGTTCTGAGCTGGGATGGGGCAGTGAGATAAATAACGGTGATGGATCAAGCCCTGATCTTTGGACTGGGTAAGAGTGGTCTGCTCAATTCAGACACTCTGTTCATCACCACCCCCTTTTGTAAATCGATTTTGGCCACTATAGGTGTGGCAGGGTATACTCAGACATGAGTCCCTTTCTCACTGCTCCATCAGGATTCAAGCAAGCCGGGCCGAAGAGGCTGAAATGCCAGAAACCGGTCCCCGGTAGCTTGTCTCCTTTCTGGTAAAGAATTGGCTTTGTAGTTTAGTCTGCCCTGTTCCCATGATGCACTGGGCCAGGGACAGACTGATTTGCATATAGCCAGGTTCTGAGCTGGGATGGGGCAGTGAGATAAATAACGGTGATGGATCAAGCCCTGATCTTTGGACTGGGTAAGAGTGGTCTGCTCAATTCAGACACTCTGTTCATCACCACCCCCTTTTGTAAATCGATTTTGGCCACTATAGGTGTGGCAGGGTATACTCAGACATGAGTCCCTTTCTCACTGCTCCATCAGGATTCAAGCAAGCCGGGCCGAAGAGGCTGAAATGCCAGAAACCGGTCCCCGGTAGCTTGTCTCCTTTCTGGTAAAGAATTGGCTTTGTAGTTTAGTCTGCCCTGTTCCCATGATGCACTGGGCCAGGGACAGACTGATTTGCATATAGCCAGGTTCTGAGCTGGGATGGGGCAGTGAGATAAATAACGGTGATGGATCAAGCCCTGATCTTTGGACTGGGTAAGAGTGGTCTGCTCAATTCAGACACTCTGTTCATCACCACCCCCTTTTGTAAATCGATTTTGGCCACTATAGGTGTGGCAGGGTATACTCAGACATGAGTCCCTTTCTCACTGCTCCATCAGGATTCAAGCAAGCCAGGCCGAAGAGGCTGAAATGCCAGAAACCGGTCCCCGGTAGCTTGTCTCCTTTCTAGTAAAGAATTGGCTTTGTAGTTTAGTCTGCCCTGTTCCCATGATGCACTGGGCCAGGGACAGACTGATTTGCATATAGCCAGGTTCTGAGCTGGGATGGGGCAGTGAGATAAATAACGGTGATGGATCAAGCCCTGATCTTTGGACTGGGTAAGAGTGGTCTGCTCAATTCAGACACTCTGTTCATCACCACCCCCTTTTGTAAATCGATTTTGGCCACTATAGGTGTGGCAGGGTATACTCAGACATGAGTCCCTTTCTCACTGCTCCATCAGGATTCAAGCAAGCCGGGCCGAAGAGGCTGAAATGCCAGAAACCGGTCCCCGGTAGCTTGTCTCCTTTCTGGTAAAGAATTGGCTTTGTAGTTTAGTCTGCCCTGTTCCCATGATGCACTGGACCAGGGACAGACTGATTTGCATATAGCCAGGTTCTGAGCTGGGATGGGGCAGTGAGATAAATAACGGTGATGGATCAAGCCCTGATCTTTGGACTGGGTAAGAGTGGTCTGCTCAATTCAGACACTCTGTTCATCACCACCCCCTTTTGTAAATCGATTTTGGCCACTATAGGTGTGGCAGGGTATACTCAGACATGAGTCCCTTTCTCACTGCTCCATCAGGATTCAAGCAAGCCGGGCCGAAGAGGCTGAAATGCCAGAAACCGGTCCCCGGTAGCTTGTCTCCTTTCTGGTAAAGAATTGGCTTTGTAGTTTAGTCTGCCCTGTTCCCATGATGCACTGGGCCAGGGACAGACTGATTTGCATATAGCCAGGTTCTGAGCTGGGATGGGGCAGTGAGATAAATAACGGTGATGGATCAAGCCCTGATCTTTGGACTGGGTAAGAGTGGTCTGCTCAATTCAGACACTCTGTTCATCACCACCCCCTTTTGTAAATCGATTTTGGCCACTATAGGTGTGGCAGGGTATACTCAGACATGAGTCCCTTTCTCACTGCTCCATCAGGATTCAAGCAAGCCGGGCCGAAGAGGCTGAAATGCCAGAAACCGGTCCCCGGTAGCTTGTCTCCTTTCTGGTAAAGAATTGGCTTTGTAGTTTAGTCTGCCCTGTTCCCATGATGCACTGGGCCAGGGACAGACTGATTTGCATATAGCCAGGTTCTGAGCTGGGATGGGGCAGTGAGATAAATAACGGTGATGGATCAAGCCCTGATCTTTGGACTGGGTAAGAGTGGTCTGCTCAATTCAGACACTCTGTTCATCACCACCCCCTTTTGTAAATCGATTTTGGCCACTATAGGTGTGGCAGGGTATACTCAGACATGAGTCCCTTTCTCACTGCTCCATCAGGATTCAAGCAAGCCGGGCCGAAGAGGCTGAAATGCCAGAAACCGGTCCCCGGTAGCTTGTCTCCTTTCTGGTAAAGAATTGGCTTTGTAGTTTAGTCTGCCCTGTTCCCATGATGCACTGGGCCAGGGACAGACTGATTTGCATATAGCCAGGTTCTGAGCTGGGATGGGGCAGTGAGATAAATAACGGTGATGGATCAAGCCCTGATCTTTGGACTGGGTAAGAGTGGTCTGCTCAATTCAGACACTCTGTTCATCACCACCCCCTTTTGTAAATCGATTTTGGCCACTATAGGTGTGGCAGGGTATACTCAGACATGAGTCCCTTTCTCACTGCTCCATCAGGATTCAAGCAAGCCGGGCCGAAGAGGCTGAAATGCCAGAAACCGGTCCCCGGTAGCTTGTCTCCTTTCTGGTAAAGAATTGGCTTTGTAGTTTAGTCTGCCCTGTTCCCATGATGCACTGGGCCAGGGACAGACTGATTTGCATATAGCCAGGTTCTGAGCTGGGATGGGGCAGTGAGATAAATAACGGTGATGGATCAAGCCCTGATCTTTGGACTGGGTAAGAGTGGTCTGCTCAATTCAGACACTCTGTTCATCACCACCCCCTTTTGTAAATCGATTTTGGCCACTATAGGTGTGGCAGGGTATACTCAGACATGAGTCCCTTTCTCACTGCTCCATCAGGATTCAAGCAAGCCGGGCCGAAGAGGCTGAAATGCCAGAAACCGGTCCCCGGTAGCTTGTCTCCTTTCTGGTAAAGAATTGGCTTTGTAGTTTAGTCTGCCCTGTTCCCATGATGCACTGGGCCAGGGACAGACTGATTTGCATATAGCCAGGTTCTGAGCTGGGATGGGGCAGTGAGATAAATAACGGTGATGGATCAAGCCCTGATCTTTGGACTGGGTAAGAGTGGTCTGCTCAATTCAGACACTCTGTTCATCACCACCCCCTTTTGTAAATCGATTTTGGCCACTATAGGTGTGGCAGGGTATACTCAGACATGAGTCCCTTTCTCACTGCTCCATCAGGATTCAAGCAAGCCGGGCCGAAGAGGCTGAAATGTGAGAAACCGGTCCCCGGTAGCTTGTCTCCTTTCTGGTAAAGAATTGGCTTTGTAGTTTAGTCTGCCCTGTTCCCATGATGCACTGGGCCAGGGACAGACTGATTTGCATATAGCCAGGTTCTGAGCTGGGATGGGGCAGTGAGATAAATAACGGTGATGGATCAAGCCCTGATCTTTGGACTGGGTAAGAGTGGTCTGCTCAATTCAGACACTCTGTTCATCACCACCCCCTTTTGTAAATCGATTTTGGCCACTATAGGTGTGGCAGGGTATACTCAGACATGAGTCCCTTTCTCACTGCTCCATCAGGATTCAAGCAAGCCGGGCCGAAGAGGCTGAAATGCCAGAAACCGGTCCCCGGTAGCTTGTCTCCTTTCTGGTAAAGAATTGGCTTTGTAGTTTAGTCTGCCCTGTTCCCATGATGCACTGGGCCAGGGACAGACTGATTTGCATATAGCCAGGTTCTGAGCTGGGATGGGGCAGTGAGATAAATAACGGTGATGGATCAAGCCCTGATCTTTGGACTGGGTAAGAGTGGTCTGCTCAATTCAGACACTCTGTTCATCACCACCCCCTTTTGTAAATCGATTTTGGCCACTATAGGTGTGGCAGGGTATACTCAGACATGAGTCCCTTTCTCACTGCTCCATCAGGATTCAAGCAAGCCGGGCCGAAGAGGCTGAAATGCCAGAAACCGGTCCCCGGTAGCTTGTCTCCTTTCTGGTAAAGAATTGGCTTTGTAGTTTAGTCTGCCCTGTTCCCATGATGCACTGGGCCAGGGACAGACTGATTTGCATATAGCCAGGTTCTGAGCTGGGATGGGGCAGTGAGATAAATAACGGTGATGGATCAAGCCCTGATCTTTGGACTGGGTAAGAGTGGTCTGCTCAATTCAGACACTCTGTTCATCACCACCCCCTTTTGTAAATCGATTTTGGCCACTATAGGTGTGGCAGGGTATACTCAGACATGAGTCCCTTTCTCACTGCTCCATCAGGATTCAAGCAAGCCGGGCCGAAGAGGCTGAAATGCCAGAAACCGGTCCCCGGTAGCTTGTCTCCTTTCTGGTAAAGAATTGGCTTTGTAGTTTAGTCTGCCCTGTTCCCATGATGCACTGGGCCAGGGACAGACTGATTTGCATATAGCCAGGTTCTGAGCTGGGATGGGGCAGTGAGATAAATAACGGTGATGGATCAAGCCCTGATCTTTGGACTGGGTAAGAGTGGTCTGCTCAATTCAGACACTCTGTTCATCACCACCCCCTTTTGTAAATCGATTTTGGCCACTATAGGTGTGGCAGGGTATACTCAGACATGAGTCCCTTTCTCACTGCTCCATCAGGATTCAAGCAAGCCGGGCCGAAGAGGCTGAAATGCCAGAAACCGGTCCCCGGTAGCTTGTCTCCTTTCTGGTAAAGAATTGGCTTTGTAGTTTAGTCTGCCCTGTTCCCATGATGCACTGGGCCAGGGACAGACTGATTTGCATATAGCCAGGTTCTGAGCTGGGATGGGGCAGTGAGATAAATAACGGTGATGGATCAAGCCCTGATCTTTGGACTGGGTAAGAGTGGTCTGCTCAATTCAGACACTCTGTTCATCACCACCCCCTTTTGTAAATCGGGTTGAAGAGATAACTGTGGGTGTGGTTATGAGACATGTAGGAGGAAAATCGGAAAGTGCAATGTTAGTTAGGGAGGGGAGGGATGTAAGGGAGAGATGACAGGCTGGGCAGATGGACGGAACATGAAGAGGATTCAATATGGTACAGTAAGCACAAAATGAAGACCTAAACTTAAGCAAACTTTCCCTAGAGTAAGTGTGTAACATACCAGGGGGTGACGGGCCAGGGATCACAGCCCCTAGTCCCGGCCCGTCGCGGCCTAGAGCTAGAGGGACTCCATCTTGATGAAGCTGAGAGGCTTTTCAGGGCAAAGGTAAAGTTTATAGTTATAACTGTTGTTCGCCCTAAGCGGACCGGAGAGAACCGGCCAGAGCTGAATCTAATCAGGATTTGTTCCCGGGCTCAGGTCTCTAGACGAAACAAGCAGACTGGTCACTGTGGGAGCGTCTAGCGCAAGGAGCCTGGTGCATGGGATTGGTGGGAGGAAGCTGCTGGCTGGAACTTTCCATGAGGAAACAGCATTCTATATCAGTGAAGTGCAGAGGCGGAGTCAGTCAGTCAGCCAGAGAGTCGAGCAGAGGGAGTCAAGCAGAGAGGGTTCAAGCTGGAGAAGAGCTGAGTTGAATAGTGAGCTGGAACTGAAGGAAGTAGTCAGAAGCAGTTGCTTATCAGGAGGAGGTGTGAATAGCTGGAGTCTGAAGTAATGCCTTTTAGAAGAGACGGAGGAGAGATCGTGGACTAACCTATGGGAGCAGATGGAGTTAATTGGACATTGGCGCAGAGACAGAGTGAATAAGCTAGTGGAATGAACGGTGATCAGAGCGGCAGGAACCATTAAGATTGAAGATAGAAGGTGGAGACAGTCCGTGTGGGGGAGAGGAGTCCAGAGACAGAGCGATCAGCGCAGAGGTGTACCCAAGAGTGCAGGAGAGAGAGAGAGTCTGAGATGAGCCAAGGCACAGACGAGAGAGGACCCCAGATGACAGCTAGAACAAGACTTCACACTAATCAGGTGATATTGTTTTCATCACATTAGTTACACTTACACTTTATGTCTAATCTTTTCCCTTTCAGCGGAGTGTTCCTGTTATGTTTATTCTTTCCTCTTTCAAGCGGTGTGTTCTATCTATAGTATTTGTCAGATCTGTGTAAATGTTTATATTGTTGTAATAAAATAACCCCAGTTTATAACAAACTGGCGTGTAGCCCCTATTCTTGTTCACTGAAGGTAAATGTATCTCCTAGGTGATTACTAGGTATGTGAATGGATGAGTAATCCCAATCAGGTAAGTGGTGATCACATAAATAGGGAGTGAGTGGACCTTTGATGCCAAGAGCAGGGAGTACACTATATAATTTGGAACCGTGTTCAAAGTCATTATTATAGTTTTATTCCGAGTAGGTAACTGAGATATTATCCTGATAACTGTTCATAGGAATGTGGTCGTCGTTGATATGCGGCGTTAGTGACAGCACTGGGTGGGAGACCAGTGTTAATACCCACTGGATTGTGGCTTGAGTAAGTGAGAGCGTTAGGAGGTTGAACTAACGTGTAGTTTCGCAGGATTCCGAACAGTTTGGAAAAGGGAGCATTGGGTTCTGCAGGCCCGTGTGTAGACACACCGGATTGTGTGTCAGATCTGCCCTAGGGTAGAACGGTCTGGGTCGGGGTGGCCGCGAGACCAACTGATGTGAATAAGTGTGGTGTAGGGTATGGATATCCCTAGTAATCAGTGAGTATTCTTAGTATCCCTATAGATTTAGTGGTGTTTTTAATAATATGAGCTTGAATATTGCGAGTTCCCCATCCTCAGGTAGGTACCAGGTGCCTGGATAGAGGAGTCCTGAGGAGGGAAGGTGAGTACGTTCTGGCTGGGTTGGAGGGGCCCCTGGGGGCTGATCCCATCTACTCAGAAAATCCAGCCATAACACCGGCTCAATTGAGGATTATGTTAAATAATAAGATGCACAATAATCCTCTTTAGTATTATGATAAAATCATGCATAGTAGGTAGCTACCTGCTAAATTTGGGTGAAGATTATGAAGGGGAAGGATAGGCACCATTGCACCCCACTAGATGTAGATATACTCGGTATACACCAGGTACATATATGAAATAAATTGTATATTTTTACACATACACAAGCACTGTCACAATTAAAAAAAATGTTTTTTGAAAAATGCAGAGAAGGTGCTACCGGCCGGCAGAACCTGGATTCTCCAGGTAAATAGGGGTTGAGTTCTCCAAGGGGGTGGGGTAGGCTTAAGGGGGGAGGTGGAGGGAGCCCGGGGGAGGGAGCAGAGGGGTAAAATAGGAAAAAAGTCATCCTCATTGGTCTTTTTGTCCTATTCAGCCTTGTTTTATTTCGTCACTGCTGCTGGTCAGGAGCATATTCTGTACAGGATGGGGTAGGGTCAAACTGTGGTTCTCCTAGTTTCCAATGAAAGCACTCCAATGTCTATCATGGAATGTCAAAAATAGGAGAGAGAGAATTTTGCAATATTTGAGGGATTCACCCGTACAAATATTTATCCTGCAGGAAACCCACCTTATTAAAAATGAAGTTATTGAAATATGTCGTAAGCTCAGGTGGGTAGAACATTGTGTCTTTTCTGGTCAGTCATCTAACGTCAGGGTGGTTGCTATAATAATTAAAAGGCAAGCTAATGTTATTGTTCAAGATGTGAAGACGGATTCAAGTGGCAGATGGGTTATAGCAATGATTTTAGCAGAAATTACACCTATTACGGTAGAAGGCTATTACGGTCCTAATCAGGATGACCCTTCAACTTTAAAAACTATCTTTCTACATTTATTGGGGCTTCATGATAAGACAATTTTTTCTGGAGATTTTAATATAGTTTTAAATCCTCAGTGGGATAAATCACCAAATAGTAGAGCTAATACCCTGTCTAAATCTAGAACTTTTTTGAAATCTATGATGAGGCAAAATGTGTTAGTTGATATCTGGAGGGAGAGGTCTGGTACCCAATTGGGAGTGTCTTTTTATAACAGAAAATATTGACACAAGTCTAGGATAGACTATATTTTAATGAGTAACAATTTAAGAAGCTGTATTACAGATATAGGCTATCTGAATCCCCACCTTTCGGATCATGCAGCTGTTTGGATGGAATGGGATCTTGGAGCGAAACCCCAACAAAGAGTCTGGTCATTTGACTGAACTATTCTTCTAGATAAAGAGAGTATTACTATCTTGTCACAGGAAATAAAATCCTTCTTAGATATCAATATTGGTTCCGCCGACATCACTGTGGTCTGGGACACTCTAAAAGCCTTCCTGAGGGGATTGGCTACGAATTGGACCTCATATAAAAATAGGAAGTATAGAGAGGAAATTTCACAAAAAGAGGGTCAAATGAAAGAGGTTAAGAAAAACATAATTGAAGAGGTAGATCAGGAGCAAACTCAAAAATCAATTGATAAACTGGAATCTCCGAAAGTGCTTCTTGAAAGCACAGTTCAGGCTAGAATCTCCAGCAGTTGGGCAGTCAGTAAGCTCGCTCATTTTGAATATGGTGTGGGGGCTGGCAGATTATTAGCCTGGAAGGCCAAATCAGATAGGGTACGCAATTTGATTAAGGAGATAGAAGATGCAGACTCCAACATAATAACAACTAATGAGGATAAAATAAGAGATGCTTTCCACGCTTATTTTAAGGACTTATTTTATGAAGACAACTGCATAGATAAATCTGCCGCCAGAGACTGGTTAAACTTAATCCATCTTCCAGCTCTGGAATCTACTGAGAGGCAAAATTTGGAGGTAGAAATTACACAGCAGGAGGTTAGAAAGGCACTCTCAGCTTGAAAAAATGGGAAAGCAGCAGGGCTGGATGGCCTTCCAGTTGAAGTCTACAGATCTATCGATGAAGCCATAATTCCATATATGACTACACTCTTTAATAAAGTCCTAGTAGAGGGGGTTAAACCTCCTTCTTCATGGGGAAAAGAAAATATCACTTTGATTTTGAAAACCTGGTAAATCCTCTACAAATTGTGGGTCGTATAGACCTATTTCGCTCCTTAATTCTGATTATAAAGTTTTTACGAGAAATTTTGGCTGCCAGACTAGGAGCAGTGGCAGGAGATCTGTTACATATAGATCAGAAGGAGTTTTTGAAAGATAGAAACCTTTTTGATCTCACACACGATTTGATAGGTGTGATAGATTTCTCTTCCAGCTTTGCCCTCCCGTTGGCAGCCATGACACTCGATGCAACAAAAGCATTCAACAGAGTAAACTGGAATTATCTAGCTGCAGTTTTGTAAAAACTGACTTTTGGCTCAAAGTTTTGTCGAACTATTAAACTCCTATACAGTGACCCGTCAGCAAGGCTAATAGTGAACGGTAATCTGACAAAGCCTTTTAGCATTAAGAGAGGAACAAGACCGGGTTGCCCTCTCTCTCCCCTCCTCTTTGACCTGTACATAGAGCCATTTGCTTTGAGTATTAGGGAGGAGCAAGCCATAATACCATTCAAGAGAGGCACATGGGGGAGAAAGGTAGCCCTGTACGCAGACAATATTTTAATCTTATCGTCAGATTTAGATACATCTTTTCCCCAAGTCATTAGGTTAGCAGAAGATTTTGGCAGAGTGTCCGGCTACGAAGTTAATGCAAGAAAAACTGGAATTATGACTTGGAACTTGGCAAGGGGTCACTATCAAACTAAAGATGTCCATGAGCTACTTGGGAGTCAAAATTATTTCTAGTATTGACGAAATAGCTAAGGTGAATCTTTCAAATATTCTTAAAAGAGAGAGCCTAAATCAAATTAAATCTTGGGCTCATCTCCCCTTGACCATACTGGGCAGAGTAAACTTGATAATAATGGTAATTTTACCAAAAGTAACTTTTCTCTTTAATACCATCCCATTACATTTTGACAAACAACTGATTGCAAGATTCCAGCAGGCTATTAATGTATTCTTATGGGCCTACCAGGTCAACCAGGATCTCCTAGAAAAAACTGAGGCAGAGAAGGGAAAAAGTTGTTCTTGCACTCCGGGATGTTCAGTATTATGCGTGGGCATTCCAGTTAACATATTCAAGAATGCTGTTAAAACATCCAGATGACACGGATAAGGGGAAAATGTTTAAAGCAATGCTTGACCAGTCAGAGCTTCCCCAAGAAGGTTTTCTCTTTAAATACGGAGACAAAAAATTCTTCAAAAAGGTTAGGCTGGAGGCAAGATGGCTGCCGTGGGGAAGGCTGTGTAGGCAGCTAGCTCCCTCGCTCCTGGCGTTTGGATGTGCAGAGAAGAGAAGGGAAGAGGGATATTCCGCTTCTAAAAATCAGCGGTGCACCTTATCCGGATATCTGCAGTCAGCATGATCCCGGCTGGCTGGACGGAGCATTTGCCGTTTGTCTGCCGCCGATTCCCGCTGTTTGCAGGGGCTGCCCCGGAGCTGTGCGGAGATCGAGAGGCTGAGAGGCTGAACGGCTGAGAGGCGTTGTTCACTTCCGCCCACTACCTACGGGACCTGAGTCGGTGCTTCCAGCGACTGAGAAGCGTTCTGTTCGGAGCAGGAGGGGATTTCAGACCGGCGAATATTTCTGGAAGACAAGCGAGCTACGCTGCATTATTTGTGGCTCTGGCAGGCTGCTACAAAACTGCTACAAACTGTTGCCGGCAACAAACTATCCTCGTGACAGGCGGCGTTCACGAATGCTTCTAAATTTTTCAGAGCTCCGACGGCGGTCTCCGCTGTGGCGCGCTACGCTCTGTCTCTGCTGGGTACAGAGGAGCGTTTTTCCTGGCAGAGGGGGTTCACGAAAGAAAAAGAGGACGCCGCTTCCCCCTTCCATTGCAACACGTAGCAGCAAGAAAAACGATATTGGCTCTAAGCTGAAGGACGCGGAACAAGTGAGCGTGGAGGTTGCGATGGCAGAGGCAGCACCACTGATTTCTGGCAAGATTACCACAAAACCGGGTAAGAGCTCCAATAAGGGGGCTGCTACTAAATCCAATGTATTACAAACACTGCCAGACTTGTTTGAGAAACATGCCGCTAAAAAGAAAATTTTAGACAATGGCACCGATAATGTAAGCATGGATAATCAAAGCACTGATTCAACAACTGTTCAGCTCTCTTGTCAACCATCTATTTGCAGCGGTATTCAGAACAAAACTAATATTCCTTCTAATGTGATAACGGCTCCGATACCGACTGAATCTTTGAGGAAGGGCATTATGGGAATTGCAGTTCCCGGTGGAGCCATTTCCAATCGGTCATGCTCACTTCCATCATTATCTTTGGTATCAAACGACCTATCTAGTGATCTGCGAGCTGAAACAGAAACTATTTCGCAGCAGTATAATCAGGATCTTCCTGAAAACTTTTATTCTCTCTCAGATCTTTCATCTGATGAAGCAACAGGTGCAAATAAAGAGTGGGCAGACATCAGCTGTGAGAGCTTATCTTCCGCCGGAGAGAGTAGCCTCAGCCCTGACACTGCAAATGCAGCTACCATCGTTAAAAAGAGGCCGAAGAAGAAAAGATCCTCTCGCGCAGTGAGTAAAGAGACTACTCTCAGGCCATCAAATGATGTGAATTCTCTATCTCCCGACTTGGCAGCTACTGCTTCTGCTGCTGACGATACTCTCGGTCCTAATCATAATGGCTCACCTGACCCAATCTCACCATCAGATAATAATGAAGAGATAACACTGAAGACGATATTTGACACTATGATGACTCATCGGGCAGAAAGTAAGGCCGAGAATCAACGTACGCAAATGACATGTGCCAAAGTCAAAAATGCAGTACGCCGTGCAATTAAACTATGTTCAGAGACTGCGGACAGGGTCACTGAAGCAGAGGCCAGGATAGCCGTGCTGGAAGAGGAATGTATGGCTCAACGACAAGAAGTAGGAGACTTTAAAACACAAAAAAATGATCTATCTGATAAGCTAGCCAGCTTGGAAAATCAGGCCCGTAGAAGCAACCTGCGTTTCTTGGGAATCCCTGAAAACAAAGAAGGAGGTGACCCGAGGCGGTTCATCATTAATCTATTAGGTGATGCTTTCCCAGAAATCACCGATTGGGATTGGGCCCGGGAGATACAACGAGCTCACCGATTCCCTTTTACCGCAAGAAAACCGCGACAAGGACAAGAAAGCTATCCCAGGGCCATTTTGGTCTCATTTAATAATTTTCTTGCTCGTGAAGCTATCTTTGTCAATGCAAGACCAGATAAGAAAGCGGATGGTCTTGGTATCCAGTTTTTCGTGCGACCAGACTACTGCCAAGCTACTGTGGCCCAACGCTGGCATTTGAAGCAATTAATCCCTGACTTTCAGAAGAAGGAAGTAGCAGTATTTCTTCAAGGCCCCGCAAAACTTAAAACTATATTTAAAGGCCAAACAAAATTTTTCATTTCAACAGTTAAAGCTAAGGAGTATCTAGACTCTCTTTGAACGATTTGGATGAGCTTAGACGTGCTTTATGTAAATTTCAGAGTATATGCGTAGGAACTATATTTAGTAATAATTCTCATCCTAATGCAGGACTTCTATCTATTTAGTTCCTAAACGTTTTTTATACTCCTTCTCATTCTTTGTCTGAATCTGTTTGAATTTTGAGTACTCCTTCTTTCCTGTTCTCTTTTCCGTTCTCATTTTTCTTTCTCTCTTTGGTAAAGATGCTAGGAGCCAGGGACACGGCATCCATACCTTTCAGGAACTGATGGTTCCTGTGCCTCCTATAGTGGGGAGGGTGGGGGGAGGGGTTCTGGGGTTTAGGGTGGGGGTGGGAATGGGCAACGGGTGGTGGTGGGGGTGTATGGCTGAGGTGTTCAATACAGGGATGGCTACTAAGGCCGAGATGTTTAATACAGTGATGGCTATAAGGCATATAAAGTTTAATGTAGGGGAGCAAATGTTTATGATGATGAGCAACAATCGTTTTTTCATATTGTTTCTGAAATGTATAAAAGGCTGAGAATATGCACTATCAATATTAATGGTCTTAATGATTTAAAGAAGATAGCTATGTTCCGTACAATGCTACAAACTCTGAATATTGACTTGTTATGTGTTCAGGAAACCCATATTTCATGGGACAAACGCTCTCTCCTGAATAATCTTGGATTAGAAGTTTTGATCTCATCTAAGCAAATGGGTATCAAGAGAGGTGTTGCTATTTGTATGCGAAAGGGAGTAGGGAAGTGCGTTAAAACATCTTCCGATAAATGGGGGAGATGGGGGCTTACGGAATTAAAAATTGGTAGTTGTAGATTTACTCTATGTTGTCTGTATGGCCCAAATTTGGATGATGCTGAATTATTTAACCTTATTAATACAGAGCTATCTACTTGGACACAACCGATTATATTGTGTGGGGATCTCAATATTCATATACCAGCCAATTGGGATATTAAATTAGGAAACAGATATACGGGTCGTAAGATTCAAGCGTATAAAGCGTTAAGAGATCTGGTATTGTGTAACGGCTTAACCGATGTTTGGAATAAGTTTCATTGGAATGACCCCGGTTATACTTTCTTCTCCACCCCCCACCGAAAATTTGTCCGTTTAGATTATTTTTTTGTTTCCTCGGTTTTTCTGGAGCAAACTCGTATTGAAATACTACCACAGGTTATTTCGGACCATAATCCCATCATCGCGGAGATTCAATTCCCTATGGATCATCAAAGCTTAAATAGATCTTGGTCATTTCAGAGGAGCTTATTATTGGACGAAGAGTACCTCCAGTCCATGGTCACTATCATCAAAGATTACTTTTCTATAAATAATGATTCTGCCTCTCCACAGGTAGTCTGGGATTCTTTTAAATCCGTTGTACGGGGGGAGACTATTAGTTTCGCTAATTATAGAAAACAAAAAAATCAAAAAGACTTTAAGGATAGGCTAAATAAGGTTAGGCTGGCAGAGTTTGAATTATCCACCGCCTGTAAAAATAATGTCAATATAGAGGATGCACAAACTCGACTAACTACTGAACGTGCAGGACTCCGTACACATATTGCTGAAGAAGTAGCCATAAAATTTAAACAACACAGAACAGAACGCTATGAACTTAGTGAACGTACGGGAAAAATTTTAGCACAACGTTTACGTCAAAAATCTTCTTTTAATGAGATACAATGCATCAAAGATATTAATGGGGTCCTTCAAGAGAATAAGGCAGGGATATTAGACGCATTTCATGGTTTCTATAAGACATTATATAATGACTATAATAACGAAGTTGATAAGACTCTTAATCCTATAAACTATCTCCAAAACTCCGACCAACTGTCATTGCGTACAGATGATGTCGATCTCTTTGCTAGGCCAATAAGCTGGGAAGAGATTGAAGAGGCTATTCTGAGTCTAGCTGCCGGCAAAGCCATGGGGTCCGATCAGATCCCTCTCGAATTTTATCGGACGTTCAGACATCTGCTGAAGACAGAATTACTAAAAATTTTTAACGTAGCATTTCAAGATAAACCTCCTGATTCCTGGTCGACCGCTATCATAGTTGTTTTTGTAAAAAAGAACAAGGACCCAAAGGAACTTGGTTCGTATCGCCCCATTTCCCTCATCACGGCAGACAGCAAGATATACTCTAAAATTCTTGCCAATAGGTTAAATAATGTCATGGCTGGTCTGGTCTCTCACATTCAACACGGGTTTATTAAACATAGGGACACTACAGATCACGTTAAACGTGTTATTGCACTGCTGGATTGGGCCCAAGCAAAGGAATCCCCAGTCGGAGTGATTTTACTCGACGCTGAAAAAGCGTTCGACAGAGTAGACTGGGGGTTCCTTTGGTCAGTGTTAGAATGGAAGGGTTTTCCATCACAATTTATTAAGGCTGTACAGTCACTTTATTTCAATGCAAAAGGAGTAATAAGACTAGGCACTGACATTTCCAGATCATTTTCCATTACAAGGGGGACCAGACAAGGGTGCCCTTGCTCTCCACTTTTATTTGCACTTTATTTAGAACCTTATTTGAACAGATTAATCACAGAACCTGGCATTCCCCCAATCCGACTCCAGGAAATAGATCACAAAGTTTTAGCATACGCAGACGACGTGGCCATTGTAACCCCTGATTCATCCACTGCTTTACCTAAAATAATCGAAGTTGCTAGTGAATTTGGCAAATTTTCCGGGTATAAATTGAATGTTTCAAAAACCCAAATCATACATTCTAAGACAGGTACACCCACTGATCTCCCAATTAATACCACCGCTATATACCTTGGGGTAACTTTATCCTCTAAAATAGATGATATCGTTGGATTAAACTTGGACCCTCTACTCCTATCTACCAATAGGACCTTGGAACGGTTAAACAACTTACATTTATCTTTATTTGGACGGACCAATGTCATTAAGATGTTAATTTTCCCAAAATTTCTTTATTTTTTTCGTACTATTCCCCTATTCTTTTCTATGTCTCTCTTCAATAAAATAGATAGGATGCTGTCTAGATTTTTATGGGGGTATCGTCGATCTAGAAGATCTCTTAAGTGGTGTACTCTTCCGCAAGGACGTGCGGGGTTAGGATTCCCGAATTTCAGAATATATTATTGGGCCATTACTCTCAAAACTATCAAATTTTTATTATTCCACGATCATGTCAACGAAATTTGGATGGCCCCATCTATTTTTGAAATGCTTATGGGTGATCATGCGTGTCAATCGCTACTGATTTTTACGGAGCAGAGCTATTACAAAAAAACGAAATTTAAGATTCTTCTTTCTGCATTTTTGGCTTGGAGACAGATGAATAAAGCGTTGCGGATTATTCCTAAATATAATTTCTATACACCTATATGCTGCAACATTCCAACTTCTGGGATTCCTCTAAGCACCCCTATTTCTCGACTTTGTTTGGGACCGATTCACTCAATAGGGCAAATGTACTTAGATGGGATTTTAATGTCATTCTCCAAACTCCAAGACACATTTGGTCTTTCTAGAAATGATTTTTTTAAGTATCTACAAATTCGTAGCTTTTTGGAAAAGAAAAACCTTCTTTATAGCGATGAAATGGAGTCTAATGATATCCTGGAGAGTGGTAGGAAGGGTGCCCGTATTGGTACATTATATCAGTTAATGATTAACAGGCTGCACGATGACCTCGCTCAACAAGCCCAGAAGTGGGAGAGGAAACTGTCTATAGAAGGGATTGATCTGGCAAGGGCATTTGAGATTAGTAATACAGTATTAATTAACAGTTCTCTTAAAAGCCAACACTATATGGCCTCTTTGGATTTGTATTACACACCTGCTAAACTTGCTAAATGGAACGCTACGAAAGGTATCAACTGTAGCCGGTGTGGGATTTTAGCAGCTGATTCATGCCATATGTTCTTTAGTTGTCCTAAACTTAGTGTATATAAAAATAAGATTGAGAACTTTTTGACCAATTTGCTTGATGTTAATATCAAATTATGCCCTTCTGTCACCATCTTTGGTTTATATTTCCCATCCGAGAGTTTATCTGTTAATCAAGAGCTTTTTTTCTTCATTGGAATGTCTATCTATCGTTTCTGTATAACTTCAAGATGGTTAGATGCTGATCCACCATCATTTGAACAATGGTTAGGTAAGCTATTAGACACGTATCGAATGGACAATGCAGTCTATAAATTGAAAGGACGAAGAAAAAAGTTATTTGCTAGGAAGGTGTGGCTCCCTATTGATAATTGGATTTAATTCAACCATGATTATATCTTTAGGAAATAGTATCTGAGTTATATGTTTGTCTCGAACTTTACTATTGAGTGTCATTGCCTTATTTTTCTTTTTTGCTGTATCTTGTTACATCCCTGTATTTGTTCTGCCTCTGCCATTGGAAAAAAAAATAAAAAGAGTTTAAAAAAAAAAAAAAGGTTAGGCTGAAAGTTTTATGTGGAGCAGCCCAATTATGGGCCAGAATGAAAACACTAATGGGCCTGGAGTATTACTCAAGATTAGCCCTGGGTGGGACAGCCCAAGGTCTCCTAGTTGCGTTAAAGATGTGCTTGCTATACCATTAAAAACAGCAGGTTTAACAACATGGGCAGACTTAACTGAACATGGTTCTCTACTTCCCTGGGCAACGTTAGATGAGAAAACGGAAGGGGGCATGTCAAGATTTGAATACATACAGTTAAAAAGTTGGTCCCAAAATCACAAAAAGCAGAAAGGATTGGGTAACAATCTTGAAGAGCTCCTGGTTAAAAAGCTTGCAGGCAAGAAAGAAGTAGCAGGTTTTTATTGGGCAATTGAGGGTGCAATAGACGGAGACTTCAGATAAGCCAGTGAAATATGGGAAGAGTCGATTGTGGAGGGGGATTGTACTGAGTTATGGCAGGTCTCAAATAACACTTTGTTTTCGGTTAGGAAGCCAGCTTGGCTGAGAAGAAATCATTATTTCACAACACACTGGGCTTACCTGTCCCCTACTAGATTCTCGAAGATGTCTAACGATCCACCAGCAAGATGTAAAAAATGTAATATGGAAAGGGCTCCAGACACACACATGTTTTGGACCTGTCCGGCTATCTTGGTCTTCTGGCAAAAGGTGTCCTCCACCCTCACGTCTATCTTATGACAGCCAGTGCATATCACACTATGCCTAATAATCTTTGGTATTCAAACGGAAATCACTGGACATATCAGGAGTTTTCTCTTCTTTGCTATTCTGCTAGCCAGGCAAGAAATATGCAAGAGATGGGTAGAGGTTTCCCCTCCTACACATTCTGAATGGCTTTCACTATCTATAATGTACTTGGCCAGACTGAAAAAAAGCAAGAAAAAAGCAACTTGGAACTGTCTGTTAAAATGGTCTCCAGCTCAGACAGTATAGCAATCAAACCGGTCCATGTAATTTGTAAAGATCATCTTCTCTTTTTGTCCTATGATTAGGCCTCATGGAAAGCTCTCAGACCGAGTTGGATTGATCCCCTTGGTATCACTGGATCATCTGGTAATAGTGATCTTAGAAGGGTTCTATTGACAACACTGGTCGCAGGTTGGTCGAAATCGGTAGAGAGCATGATCACCCTCTCACAAACAACGAGAGGTCAGCAACAGGTAAGACGCAGGTGTACCACTGGTAGGCTGGCGATATGGAAGTCCCGCAAAATGTAAAACCTACCTCTCCAATGCGAGTAACAGTGGAGACCTGCAAACTACTACTCATAGGCGAATGAGGATCAAAAAAAAAAAGAATCACACCCGGGAATCTTGCCAAGCACCAAGGTGGGGAAAACCAGAACAAGTAATATTGGTCACCACCACAGCTGTAAAGAGCAAGGGAATCCCCAACTGGATCTACGCCAGCCACACTAAACGAATACCAGAACCTGACGAAATTGAGGCTGAAGGTTGTGCAGCTGAAGGATCTCAAGATGTTAATCCTGAAGTAGTTGACGAAGAGCAACCGAGTACACGTCAGGATGAAAGGATCCCAGTGGCTGACATACCTGAAATCAGAGTGAGAACAAGAAGCCAAACATATTTAGATAGTCATCACTGATAGTGAGGACAAGATAGGTATAGAAGAACGTACTCAGATTACAGAAATACAAACTAATGGAAATCATGAGGAGGACCAGTTAAGGAAAGAGCAATATACTCAGACCAACAAAACCCCTACAAGAACTCCATTGTCTGAGGAGGGACAGATAGGTACTAGTCAAAATGTGCAGGCAGAAGACAATCAATAATCTGCAAGACCTGTGCAGAACCATACAGGATTAGTAAAATGGGTTCAGGATGAAGAAAAAACTCCAGGCCCAACAAAATCATATCCTGAATCAGGTCAGATTGGACTAGAAGAATCCATTCAAGAGGAACAGTAAACAGAAATAAGCCCTGGACAAGGTGACTTAGAGAGGAAACCTGAAGTTGACGAAAATCAAGTTGTGCCACAACTTAAAGAGAACAAGAGAACACTTGAATCAGAAAGCACAGTGCCAGCTAAAATACTTTGAAAAGGTGATAAATGGCCTTGTTTTGTTAAAAGACTGAAATATCGCCTAGTCACAATAGAGGAAGAGCCAGAACAAGTAGATGAAGTGACAGGTCAAACTGAACCGTCTACAAACAATCAAAGAAGGAGAAGTCCACGCCTGAAAAAGCTGAATAATAAATTCAAAGGCCATGAATGCACATACCTCATACTTGAAGATTTCAAAAATCTGGAAATCAGTGATGTCAGTGATGAAGAATTGATTGCTGATCAAGATATTGAAGAAGTGAGGCCAACTTGAGATAAAACACAGGTGTTTTCTGTGTGAGATTCTCAAAGAGGGGTTAAGCTTCAATAGTAAAAAAAAATGGCTGATAAAAGAGTTACTGGAAACTCGAAAATAAGTTGTATAAAGACATGTTGCAGGATATGTAACTGTATGTGTCTTGATAGTACTATTAGTATGGTTAGGACTGACAATAGTAATACCGTACTTGATGGCTGCTAAGCAAAATGACACTAGTATACATGGAAAGATAGCGCACCATAAACAAGATAGAGTAGTCTTAGAAGCACCAGATGAGATAGAATTACATCACTTTAGAAACAGAAACAAAACTGATATGAATGTATTTGCTAGTCTATTAGTACGTTATGTAGAGACTATGCAGTTTAGAGACTGTTATTCCTGAATGAAATTACCCACTTCAGTAGCTGAAGGTGTTACCTACCATCATTTACCCCTGACTTATGGTATTTCCTGTAGCATATTAACTAGCCTGTTTTATAAAACTGGAAAATTACAGGGTTATATTCTTGCTTGTAAAATTTATAGTCACAAGATTGTGGCTTTATCAATTTGACTAAGAAAATCTCTCCTAGATAAAGGATTTAAAACTTTCCCCGAGTTTGAAGTTTATTACAGGAAAAGTAAATGTGTTTTAAATACTGCCTATTTAAACTCAACTCCATTTCGATCCCTAGGACTTATAGTAAAGGTGAGAAAGACTGGTAAGTCATGGTTTACAGGTATAAGTCCTAAAAGGACTCAAGGCACTGATAGGGTGATTAAACCTAGTAAATTAGTTAGGCAGGACTACTATTTCACAGTGTGAATGTTTTTATGGACCCAGGTGAGTATGGTAAACTGAGCTGGTTAGTCCCTGCACGCTCTATCACCATGAAAAGTTAATGAATTTTGCTTTGGAAATGGGAATTGACATTGGCAAATCAAAAGTATTACAGAAACCATATAGAGCTTCATTCTCTGACAAAGACTTGGAAAACATGAATGTGTCAGGAAGCTCTGCAAATAAAGGAATTGTTGTCCTTGTTGCAAAAATTGGGAAATTTAGACAAATGGAAAGCTAGATAGACAAAGAAGAAGGAAGAGGCACAGGCAAATAAAACCACTTCTGAGTATTTGCTAAAAGAAACTGAAAAGGTTGAAAGGTTGTTTCCAATGAGAGAAGTGCCAGGAGGAGGTTATGTACATGTCCCATGGTTCCAACAGGATATTTTATCATTTAGTAATGCTTTATCAAAGCTCAGAGAAAAATCTGTAGAATGGTACCGACAAGTTGAAAGGTTTGTGAAAGTGCGAAAGTGCTGTTAAAAGATTTAGATGGTTTATTTGACATTGTTGTTCCAGCTGATTTGTGGACCGAATGTAAAATTACAGTAGGTTGGCCAAATCATGAATACCCTAGAGATCCTAAAACAGGAGCACCATCAGACGATGTTATGAGGAAGTACAATCAGGTGAAAACTTATTTAAAGGGAAAGATTCCTACAAAAGAAACTGATTGGACTAAAATAGACAGAACCACCCAAGATAAAGATGAATCTGTACATGCATATTATGAACGCCTCTTGCAGGTATTTAAACAGTATAGTGGTTTAGAAAACATTGATAATAAGGACATGACACATTTTATTTATCGTTTTCTGTCTGGCTTAAAACCTGAAATCTCCCAAACAATTAAAAAGCATGAACTGTGTTGGCAAGCAAAGCTTGTCGACGAAATTCTCAAGTATGCAAAATACTGTGAGGATGAAATTGATAATAAATGAAAGAAGTAAGAAGAAAAGGTAATGTGGGCTCAAGTAAAAATTGCAGAACAACAAGGGCTTCAATTAAGTCAGCAGGCAAATAATCAGAGAAGAAGGCCAAAGTGAAGATAGTGGGGGCAAACCAAGAGGGAAAATGAGTAAAGAAGAGGCGAAGAAAAGGTTTCCTTGTCATGGGTGCGGAAAATTGGGGCATTGGAGAAACGTGTGTAAATTAATGCAGAATAATAATGTCCAATAGCTAAATTTAAATCCACAGACTCAGAATGAGGTGTCAATGAGACAACAGCAACAGGTAATACTGATTCAGTTGCCTCAAGCCCCTATGCCACATTTTGTGAGTCAACCCAAATACAGTGTAGACACCGGATTTCGGGAAGGAAGTGGTAAGAAAAATACGGTAACACCACAGTTTCTTTTACAGGATACATTTGTTGAAGACAAGACGTAACTGACTTAGAGGGGGGAAGAGGATTGCGTACTTGGCGCATCCTTACCGGTAGATCAGTCAGGTCCTTACATTGAAGGGAAAGTGGAGGGAAATGATGTTACCTTTTTGCTGAACTCTGGTGCTACCCGTTCTACTGTAAGAACAGCAAACATCCCAAACCTACCCCTCTCTGGAGAAGCAATCCAAGTAGTGGGCATTTCTAATAAACACATTAGGACCCCTGTCACAGAACCTATGGAAGTCTGTATTGGTAACTTCAGAAAAATGCACACATTCGTAGTGTGCGATTCTAGCCCTGTAAACCTGCTAGGAAGGGATCTACTGTGCAAAATGAACTACACATTTTTTTGTTCACCAAATGGTGTTGAAATTCAGACTCCAGATGAAGACTGAGTGTATAAAATTATGCTAGCCAGACAAGAAACAGAAATTTAAAAGATGTGCCTAGAAGATTTGCCAGGAGAACTGAAAACATTTGTAAATCCTGATGTATGGGATTTTACAGGTAAAGCAGTAGGCCTAATGGCAGATGTCGATCCCATAAAAGTGACAGTAAAGGAAGGTGCAGTTTACCCAAATATTTGACAGTACAAAATGAGTCCTGAAATAAAAGCAGGAGTTTTACCAGAAATAGGGCTTTTGGTTGAACAAGGCATTCTAAAAGAAATATTGAGCAGTCCTTGCAATTCACCAATAATTGGCATAAAGAAACCAAATAGAAAGTAGAGGGCGGTCCAAGACCTCTGTAAAATTAATAGAATTGTCGGCCCATGTTGCCCAATAATACCAAATTCAGCATTGATTCTGTACCAAATACCATAGGGAGCAGGATGGTTCACTGTAATTGATTTATGCCATGCCTTCTTTTCTAAGGTTTTCTAGCCCGGATTTAGCTCTTTTGTTGGGAGAGATACAAGTCTAGCCCATTGAATGTTTTTAAGGCCTTTCTTCCAAGTGCTTGATCAAGATAAGGCTGGGATTTGAGGTCCTTGTAGGTTGCTATCACCCCTGATTGACCTCTTCCTTTTCAAGATTTGTTAAAATTATTTCTCTTGACAATCAATAGCATTGTTTGTTTATTGCCTTTTTAACAGATAGATTATGCCTTCCAGGCTCCAGTTTTGTGTTGCCAAGTCCAAAGCTACCACTGCTTCCTGCAGATACGCCTGCCATGGGTTGGGTAAACCATCATAAAAGGGTTTTAACCTGCTCTTGAAGCTCCGATCCAGCACTTTAAGTACAGAAAAGTACACCTAGGCATTCTTTGCTCTGGTGCACCAGGCCAAATTCCAGGCGAATCCCAGTATTGAGTGTGTGTTTCGGTAGTTTAAAAATACGTTTATACGCCCAACACTGTGCTTTATCCATCAAGGTACTCATTTTGCTCGGAAAACCTGCTGGGCTTATCGCGTGACTGCCCTTATTTTTTATTGTAACACCTTTCTGATTGGAATGGTGGTGGGGCATTGCATTTTCTCTTGTAGCTTGCACAAAGCATATATTGTTGATTCCACCTTAGATTTCATTTTATGTAAGTGCATATTAGCTTTTCCTGAGTCGCTCAAACAACACCCAAGGTAATTGTAGAACTTTGAGACGGTTATTGTCTCCTTTCCCACGTGCCATTTTAGGAGTGTTTTTCTTTTACAGTTCCCGAAAATCAGTACTTTGGTCTTTTCTGGGTTTATCTTTAATTCATTATTCAGAATGTAGGCGTTTAGAGCATTGAGGGCCCTTTGTAAACCTGTTTCTGTGTGATCCATCACCACAAGGTCATCCACATATTGTAAGATTTGAATTTTGCTGATACCAATTTTTGGAACTGCTAGGTTTGCACTTGGATCATCTTGTCCAAGTCCGCTGTATATAAATTAAAAAGTAAAGTTCCAAAAGACCAAGGCAGCAGACCAGGTCAAGCACTTTGGATCCTATCGTTCTAAATTCTGGATGGTGCAAACTTCTTCCTACACCTGCTACCAATAGGTGTATAAATCAGAGATACACAAACATGAAATGGAAGGTGCACACAATTAGAGTCCAAAAGAAAGTGATGTATTAAATATCTTCTTCTTTATTTAACAGTATTCATCAGATATAGGCACAGCCAACGCGTTTCGTTCCATTTGCCTTTAAGGAACTTCGTTTGGGCGAATCAGTACAGTTTGAAGTTGTCAACCTTATCGGACAGAACCGTGTGGATCAAACAGCAGATGACAATTGTAGGTCAGAGTCATATGACCAAGATTGACAGATGTCAGGTCCTCAATCCGATGATATTTTGAAGTAGAACTTATGCCCACCGGGAAGTCTAGTAGTTCCCAGGGGAAATTTCCTATTGTCCTCGTAATTTTGTTCTCCGGAAAGGGCGTATTGTGAAGGCGTAGTAGACACCACTCTGCAGTGCGGCGCGGTGTTCGTGGCAATAACCACCGCGCACCTGTAGTCGGGTGCTCGGGTTCGGTAATCCTATTTTCTGCGGCGTCCCGGAGTGAACGGTGTCTACTACGCCTTCACAATACGCCCTTTCCGGAGAACAAAATTACGAGGACAATAGGAAATTTGTGACCTACAATTGTCATCTGCTGTTTGATCCACACGGTTCTGTCCGATAAGGTTGACAACTTCAAACTGTACTGATTCGCCCTGACAAAGTTCCTTAAAGGCAAATGGAACGAAACGCGTTGGCTGTGCCTATATCTGATGAATACTGTTAAATAAATAAGATATTTAATACATCACTTTCATTTGAACTCTAATTGTGTGCACCTTCCATTTCATGTTTGTGTATCATAAATTAAAAAGTGTTGGGGCAAGTGCACATCCCTGTTTTAAGCCCGATTTGTAAAGCACTATTTTGTTGTGATGTTGTTTACCAGTTTGACTCTGATCCAAGTATTTCTATATAGTGAGATAATGGCATTAAGGAGGCCATGTGGAATTTGCCAGTTGGGCAATTTGAACCAAAGCTTGCCACGTGGCACTCCGTTGAACACTGCTGAATAATCTATAAAGCAGGCATAGACTAGTTTCTTTTTCCTGCAATTGGCTTGCTGACCTAAGTATGATATTGCCATAATGTTGTCGATAGTCGAGCAGCCTTTGCGGAACCCTGTTTGATAGAAGGGGAGAATTTCATTTTCTTCAACCCATCTGGTAATTTCTGTCAGCAGGGTGTTTGCATAGGCTTTCCCTTCGATATCCAGCAGGGCTATTAATCTGTAGTTCTTTTGGTTCTGAGTTATCGTCCTTCTTGAATATGGGTTGTAGGATCGACCCGCGCCACGAGTCTGGCACCTTACCCTGTAATTGGCATTCGGTGAATAGGCCGATAGGACTCTCCCCCAATAGTTTAGATTTTCCCTGAACATTGCAGCCGGGAGACCGTTAGGTCCTGGTGTCCCATCTTTCCTTATCTTTTTAATCACTTTTTCAAAGGCTCTTATGTCCTGGTCTTTAAGCATGGCCGTGTTTGCGGGTTCCGCATCGTTGTTTATGCTTTCTGTATACACCGTAGAGCTTCCATGTTTAGTGAATTCTTCCTTGTTCACGTATGTTGAGTCAACATGTCTCACCCATGCGTCGGCATGTATGGAATTACTCCGGACAGCTCTATTATTATCCAGCTCTGCTATATAATGCCAGAGTTGTCGTTGTTTGTGAGGTTTTGTTAATTCGTAGATGTGGATCCACTCTTCTTCAAGCCTGTTTTGCTTGATTGTCCAGAGCAATTGTTTCTGTTCTTTGTGCAATTCTTTGTACTTATCCTGCGTATTTTTTGAGCCGGCAATCTTATATGCTCTTTTTGCCCTTTGTAAATTACGAGTTATATCAGTCAATTTATTATTATTATCCGTGGAGTGTGTAATGGTCTTCTCCTTAGGATTGGGCTCAGCTGTCTTTAGGCATGTTTTCAGGTCATTTGTCCACTCTGACCAATTTTCCCTTTTGGGCGCAATGCCTGTGTTGTTCCCTGTGTGTTCTTGTTTTTCTTTCCAATATTTTGGAGCTATCACCTGGTGAGTGTTCCATTTTATTCTTCTCACCAGGGCGTGTTCTTCAGCGCCTGTTGATTGGGAGACCGTTATAATTTTTTCTCGTTCTTTGGTAGTCACATTGAGTTCTACCTGGAGTAATGCATGATCGCTTGTGTCATCTGTCTTGATTTCAAATTTTTCAATTTTGGAGGCTAGCTGCTCACAAATAAAAATGTAATCAATTGTGGATCAGTTCTTAAATGTAGCTCTCCTTTGGATGTTTAGGTCTGGCCTTTTTTGTAAGTACTCAGCTGAATTAAGTTCGTACTCTAGTAAAAAGTTATTGAAAATTCTTTCGGTGCCAGTTAGGTAATTCCTTTCACACTTTTTTGTTCCTAAGTGGTGCAAATTGAAGTCGCCCACAAGCAGTTTCGCCAGAGACCGATATGTGCATAGAATTTCCTGTATTGTTGTAATCATGGATTTTGTAGCCTTTAGTTTCCATTGGGCTGGTGTGTTTAAATATACATTAATTACAAGTAGAGAGACACTGTTTTCCTTGTCACTTTTTCCTTCCATTAGCAGTGCATGTAGTATGTTTTGAATTGGTGTTTATATTCCTAACAGTTAATTGTTTTGTGTGTTTGACGTAAATCGAGATCCCACCTGATGGTCTTCCATGATGGTTATGATGGTGGCAAGTTGATGGACACCCGCATAACCTTCCAAGTGTACCGGTTCAGTTGCCCAGGTTTCTTGTAGGCATAAGATATCGCCCTCTCGAAATTTATTTTTTGCTGTCACTTGTCTAAGATTTACAAAAAGGGGGTGGTGATGAACAGAGTGTCTGAGTTAAACAGACCACTCTTACCCAGTCCAAAGATCAGGGCTTGATCCATCACCGTTATTTATCTCACTGCCCCATCCCAGCTCAGAACCTGGCTATATGCAAATCAGTCTGTCCCTGGCCCAGTGCATCATGGGAACAGGGCAGACTAAACTACCAAGCCAATTCTTCACCAGAAAGGAGACAAGCTACCGGGGACCGGTTTCTGGCATTTCAGCCTTCTTCGGCCCGGCTTGCTTGAATCCTGATGGAGCAGTGAGAAAGGGACTCATGTCTGAGTATACCCTGCCACACCTATAGTGGCCAAAAACGATTTACAAAAAGGGGGTGGTGATGAACAGAGTGTCTGAGTTAAACAGACCACTCTTACCCAGTCCAAAGATCAGGGCTTGATCCATCACCGTTATTTATCTCACTGCCCCATCCCAGCTCAGAACCTGGCTATATGCAAATCAGTCTGTCCCTGGCCCAGTGCATCATGGGAATAGGGCAGACTAAACCACCAAGCCAATTCTTCACCAGAAAGGAGACAAGCTACCGGGGACCGGTTTCTGGCATTTCAGCCTTCTTCGGCCCGGCTTGCTTGAATCCTGATGGAGCAGTGAGAAAGGGACTCATGTCTGAGTATACCCTGCCACACCTATAGTGGCCAAAAACGATTTACAAAAAGGGGGTGGTGATGAACAGAGTGTCTGAGTTAAACAGACCACTCTTACCCAGTCCAAAGATCAGGGCTTGATCCATCACCGTTATTTATCTCACTGCCCCATCCCAGCTCAGAACCTGGCTATATGCAAATCAGTCTGTCCCTGGCCCAGCGTGGAAGGGTATTCTCAGATGTGAGACCCTTGCTCATTGCACCATCAGGATTCAAGCAAACCGGGCCGAAGACGGCTGTAATGCCAGAAACCGGTCCCCGGAAGCTTGTTTCCTTCCCAGTGGAAGAATTGGCTTTTGTAGTTTGGTTTGCCCTGTTCCTATCATGCACTGGGACAGGAACAGACTAATTTGCATACAGCCAGGTTCTGAAACTGGGATGGTGCAGTGAGCTAAAAAACGGTGTTGGGTCTAGCCCTGATCTCTTGACGGGGTGAGAGCTTTCTGTTTAATTCAGAGACTCTATCCATCACCACCCCTTGTTGTAAATATTTTTGTTCACCCTAAGCGTGGAAGGGTATTCTCAGATGTGAGACCCTTGCTCATTGCACCATCAGGATTCAAGCAAACCGGGCCGAAGACGGCTGTAATGCCAGAAACCGGTCCCCGGGAGCTTGTTTCCTTCCCAGTGGAAGAATTGGCTTTTGTAGTTTGGTTTGCCCTGTTCCATCATGCACTGGGACAGGAACAGACTAATTTGCATACAGCCAGGTTCTGAAACTGGGATGGTGCAGTGAGCTAAAAAACGGTGTTGGATCTAGCCCTGATCTCTTGACGGGGTGAGAGCTTTCTGTTTAATTCAGAGACTCTATCCCTCACCACCCCTTGTTGTAAATATTTTTGTCCACCCTAAGCGTGGAAGGGTATTCTCAGATGTGAGACCCTTGCTCATTGCACCATCAGGATTCAAGCAAACCGGGCCGAAGACGGCTGTAATGCCAGAAACCGGTCCCCGGGAGCTTGTTTCCTTCCCAGTGGAAGAATTGGCTTTTGTAGTTTGGTTTGCCCTGTTCCCATCATGCACTGGGACAGGAACAGACTAATTTGCATACAGCCAGGTTCTGAAACTGGGATGGTGCAGTGAGCTAAAAAACGGTGTTGGATCTAGCCCTGATCTCTTGACGGGGTGAGAGCTTTCTGTTTAATTCAGAGACTCTATCCCTCACCACCCCTTGTTGTAAATATTTTTGTCCTCCCTAAGCGTGGAAGGGTATTCTCAGATGTGAGACCCTTGCTCATTGCACCATCAGGATTCAAGCAAACCGGGCCGAAGACGGCTGTAATATCAGAAACCGGTCCCCAGGAGCTTGTTTCCTTCCCAGTGGAAGAATTGGCTTTTGTAGTTTGGTTTGCCCTGTTCCCATCATGCACTGGGACAGGAACAGACTCATTTGCATACAGCCAGGTTCTGAAACTGGGATGGTGCAGTGAGCTAAAAAACGGTGTTGGATCTAGCCCTGATCTCTTGACGGGGTGAGAGCTTTCTGTTTAATTCAGAGACTCTATCCCTCACCACCCCTTGTTGTAAATATTTTTGTCCACCCTAAGCGTGGAAGGGTATTCTCAGATGTGAGACCCTTGCTCATTGCACCATCAGGATTCAAGCAAACCGGGCCGAAGACGGCTGCAATGCCAGAAACCGGTCCCCGGGAGCTTGTTTCCTTCCCAGTGGAAGAATTGGCTTTTGTAGTTTGGTTTGGCCTGTTCCCATCATGCACTGGGACAGGAACAGACTAATTTGCATACAGCCAGGTTCTGAAACTGGGATGGTGCAGTGAGCTAAAAAACGATGTTGGATCTAGCCCTGATCTCTTGACGGGTTGAGAGCTTTCTGTTTAATTCAGAGACTCTATCCCTCACCACCCCTTGTTGTAAATATTTTTGTCCACCCTAAGCGTGGAAGGGTATTCTCAGATGTGAGACCCTTGCTCATTGCACCATCAGGATTCAAGCAAACCGGGCCGAAGACGGCTGTAATGCCAGAAACCGGTCCCCGGGAGCTTGTTTCCTTCCCAGTGGAAGAATTGGCTTTTGTAGTTTGGTTTGCCCTGTTCCCATCATGCACTGGGACAGGAACAGACTCATTTGCATACAGCCAGGTTCTGAAACTGGGATGGTGCAGTGAGCTAAAAAACGGTGTTGGATCTAGCCCTGATCTCTTGACGGGGTGAGAGCTTTCTGTTTAATTCAGAGACTCTATCCCTCACCACCCCTTGTTGTAAATATTTTTGTCCACCCTAAGCGTGGAAGGGTATTCTCAGATGTGAGACCCTTGCTCATTGCACCATCAGGATTCAAGCAAACCGGGCCGAAGACGGCTGCAATGCCAGAAACCGGTCCCCGGGAGCTTGTTTCCTTCCCAGTGGAAGAATTGGCTTTTGTAGTTTGGTTTGGCCTGTTCCCATCATGCACTGGGACAGGAACAGACTAATTTGCATACAGCCAGGTTCTGAAACTGGGATGGTGCAGTGAGCTAAAAAACGATGTTGGATCTAGCCCTGATCTCTTGACGGGGTGAGAGCTTTCTGTTTAATTCAGAGACTCTATCCCTCACCACCCCTTGTTGTAAATATTTTTGTCCACCCTAAGCGTGGAAGGGTATTCTCAGATGTGAGACCCTTGCTCATTGCACCATCAGGATTCAAGCAAACCGGGCCGAAGACGGCTGTAATGCCAGAAACCGGTCCCCGGGAGCTTGTTTCCTTCCCAGTGGAAGAATTGGCTTTTGTAGTTTGGTTTGCCCTGTTCCCATCATGCACTGGGACAGGAACAGACTAATTTGCATACAGCCAGGTTCTGAAACTGGGATGGTGCAGTGAGCTAAAAAACGGTGTTGGATCTAGCCCTGATCTCTTGACGGGGTGAGAGCTTTCTGTTTAATTCAGAGACTCTATCCCTCACCACCCCTTGTTGTAAATATTTTTGTCCACCCTAAGCGTGGAAGGGTATTCTCAGATGTGAGACCCTTGCTCATTGCACCATCAGGATTCAAGCAAACCGGGCCGAAGACGGCTGTAATGCCAGAAACCGGTCCCCGGGAGCTTGTTTCCTTCCCAGTGGAAGAATTGGCTTTTGTAGTTTGGTTTGCCCTGTTCCCATCATGCACTGGGACAGGAACAGACTAATTTGCATACAGCCAGGTTCTGAAACTGGGATGGTGCAGTGAGCTAAAAAACGGTGTTGGATCTAGCCCTGATCTCTTGACGGGGTGAGAGCTTTCTGTTTAATTCAGAGACTCTATCCCTCACCACCCCTTGTTGTAAATATTTTTGTCCACCCTAAGCGTGGAAGGGTATTCTCAGATGTGAGACCCTTGCTCATTGCACCATCAGGATTCAAGCAAACCGGGCCGAAGACGGCTGTAATGCCAGAAACCGGTCCCCGGGAGCTTGTTTCCTTCCCAGTAGAAGAATTGGCTTTTGTAGTTTGGTTTGCCCTGTTCCCATCATGCACTGGGACAGGAACAGACTAATTTGCATACAGCCAGGTTCTGAAACTGGGATGGTGCAGTGAGCTAAAAAACGGTGTTGGATCTAGCCCTGATCTCTTGACGGGGTGAGAGCTTTCTGTTTAATTCAGAGACTCTATCCCTCACCACCCCTTGTTGTAAATATTTTTGTCCACCCTAAGCGTGGAAGGGTATTCTCAGATGTGAGACCCTTGCTCATTGCACCATCAGGATTCAAGCAAACCGGGCCGAAGACGGCTGTAATGCCAGAAACCGGTCCCCGGGAGCTTGTTTCCTTCCCAGTGGAAGAATTGGCTTTTGTAGTTTGGTTTGCCCTGTTCCCATCATGCACGGGGACAGGAACAGACTAATTTGCATACAGCCAGGTTCTGAAACTGGGATGGTGCAGTGAGCTAAAAAACGGTGTTGGATCTAGCCCTGATCTCTTGACGGGGGTGAGAGCTTTCTGTTTAATTCAGAGACTCTATCCCTCACCACCCCTTGTTGTAAATATTTTTGTCCACCCTAAGCGTGGAAGGGTATTCTCAGATGTGAGACCCTTGCTCATTGCACCATCAGGATTCAAGCAAACCGGGCCGAAGACGGCTGTAATGCCAGAAACCGGTCCCCGGGAGCTTGTTTCCTTCCCAGTGGAAGAATTGGCTTTTGTAGTTTGGTTTGCCCTGTTCCCATCATGCACTGGGACAGGAACAGACTAATTTGCATACAGCCAGGTTCTGAAACTGGGATGGTGCAGTGAGCTAAAAAACGGTGTTGGATCTAGCCCTGATCTCTTGACGGGGTGAGAGCTTTCTGTTTAATTCAGAGACTCTATCCATCACCACCCCTTGTTGTAAATATTTTTGTCCACCCTAAGCGTGGAAGGGTATTCTCAGATGTGAGACCCTTGCTCATTGCACCATCAGGATTCAAGCAAACCGGGCCGAAGACGGCTGTAATGCCAGAAACCGGTCCCCGGGAGCTTGTTTCCTTCCCAGTGGAAGAATTGGCTTTTGTAGTTTGGTTTGCCCTGTTCCCATCATGCACTGGGACAGGAACAGACTAATTTGCATACAGCCAGGTTCTGAAACTGGGATGGTGCAGTGAGCTAAAAAACGGTGTTGGATCTAGCCCTGATCTCTTGACGGGGTGAGAGCTTTCTGTTTAATTCAGAGACTCTATCCCTCACCACCCCTTGTTGTAAATATTTTTGTCCACCCTAAGCGTGGAAGTGTATTCTCAGATGTGAGACCCTTGCTCATTGCACCATCAGGATTCAAGCAAACCGGGCCGAAGACGGCTGTAATGCCAGAAACCGGTCCCCGGGAGCTTGTTTCCTTCCCAGTGGAAGAATTGGCTTTTGTAGTTTGGTTTGCCCTGTTCCCATCATGCACTGGGACAGGAACAGACTAATTTGCATACAGCCAGGTTCTGAAACTGGGATGGTGCAGTGAGCTAAAAAACGGTGTTGGATCTAGCCCTGATCTCTTGACGGGGTGAGAGCTTTCTGTTTAATTCAGAGACTCTATCCCTCACCACCCCTTGTTGTAAATGTCACTTGTCTAAGGGCTTTTTGTAATCCAGCCACATTGCAGGAGACAAGTTATAGACTTTGGTATATTTTTTGCACTTGACCTGGTTTACCAGTGTTTCCCTCTATTAACAAATGTGTTCTGGACTTTGCGTTAAGATCCCCCGAAAAGTCCGCCTTGTACTCTGTAGCATCAGGTATGACGAATGGAACTCTGTGTATTACTGTAATTCCCATTAAAATTCTCCCTCCATTGGGTTTTGTGGGTTGCCTCTTCTTTTATTTTTCTATGTGCTGTTGCTTCCCTCTGGAAGCTTACAATGATAACTAAGTTATTATAATTCTGTTCTAATTGTTTATTCGAGGTACCTTTCAATATGCTACGCGGGTGTTGCTTTACCTTCTTTATGTCGTTAACCGTATTTGATAGTTCAAGTAAGATTTGCGGGTATTTTTCTTGCTGAGGTGTCGTGACTACTATACGCAAATTTTTGAAGGTTTCTGTTTCCAAGAGCACAGCTTCTGCGATGTAATGATTTGTCCAGGTCACTACCGTGTTTTCGTCCCTTGGTTCAAAGTGAACACTCTCCATGTCTGCACTTATTATGTTAGACAAAGATGGAATATGTTGTAGGAGCCTTAATAGGTTGCCCCTATTTATGATGTCATGTCTGCCCTTTGATTTATAAGATGGCTGAAAGACGCTTAGTCGTGCGTCTCTTCTATCAGCCAGATTGGAATTGTTGAAAATTGCGTTATGCGGGGATTTAGTTGCATCAGGCTTTGTCTCACCTGAAGGCTTAGATATAGCCCCATGAGATTGGGCCTTTCCTTTCCCTATTTTATTTTTGGGGTATTCATTTAGTATTTTGTCCAAGCTAATGGTTATTGTGTCCAAAAAATCCCTCTTTGCTGCCTCCTCTTGCTCAGGTTTCTTCTGAGTTTCTCTAATGGCCAGATGTTCACGTTCTTCTGCTTTTCTCTGGTAGCTAATTCAATTGGACTGTTCACCGTCACCTTGCCATTTTCTAGTTGTTTATTTTCTTTTATCTGTTTGGAAAAAAATTGGATATGTTTTTTTATTTTATTGCTGGGCCTGTTTCTGGTTTAATGTTGTTACTGATTCATTTGAGCCATGTGTTGGCTGTCCCCAGCTTCTTCTAAGTTGTGTTGTCTTCTCAACCTTTTTTTGTTTTTTTAGTTTTGTTTCATACGTATGTTCATGTTCAATTGTGTTAGATGGGTTAAAGCTCCTTGCTTTTCCTCCTGATTAAAATTTTCTGTGGTAACTGTCGATTGATTGGCCAGTGCTGAATCAGAAACTACGCTTAGCTTATTTAGTTCCTCTTCTCTGTCGGTGTTCTGAGGCTGTGCTAGCATATTATTAAGCTTGTGATCGTCGATTACCCTGGTCTTTAAGTTCTCAATAAGGGTAGTCAGAAGTTCCGGGATTGTTGCCAGTTTGTCAATTGTTGGGCAACAGGCACATTCTGTGTTTAATGTGGTCGCCTATACCTGTGCTTGCATGTTTAAAGAATTGAGATCAGCCAATTTTTGGTCAATCCCTGAAATTGCATCTGCCATGATGTTTAGCAGGTCTACTTGCACATCCATCTTGTTTGAATGGTAGTTTAGTGCCTCCAAAGTGAGTTGTGATGTTTTGAAGAAGATATCCACTATTGTCCCTGAGTCGGTTGGTGGCGCTATTTTGGTTGTTAGTGCCGGGGCGTGGGTATCATAGCTTTGGATAAGATTTGCTCCTTCAGGCGAATTTTTTATTGGTGATGATATTACAGGTTGTGCAGTTTCTTCTAGTGCCTTGATATTCTGATCTTGCTTGCTTTGGTGCTTGGTTGAGAATTTTTACCTGGACCTCTATTGGTTGGTGAGCCTTAATGCGAGTGAAATGATTTTGTGCTTTTTACCCGAGTAAGCTGTCAGGTACCTCTTGTGGACATTCTGTCGCATGCGGTGATTGTTCTTTAGATATAATTAGCTCCAGATATGTTATGGACCCCCATGAATTATCTTGACGTTCCATTGGTTCTTGGTGTAGCATACACTCGGTTGGGCCCATAGCTGTTCCTGGGTCTTTTGAGTTGTCAAGGTCCTTTATATCATATACTCCATTTGTATCCTTTACTTGTGTGTCCCTAGTTTTCTTGTTTATTGGTGTGATTGGTGAGGGTAATTGATTATCTCCCTCTTGTTTGGTGAGCATTATCCCTGATGGATCTTTTAAGAATTCATCCTTACTTGCTCCATTACTCGTTCTTATAAAGGGGCAAAAGATTGGCGATATTAATGTCTGCGCCTCCCCCTCAGTTTTTGCTTTGTTGTTGTTTGCCGGTATTCCTTGCGTTTTTCTTTTCCTTTTTGTTCCAAGGCAAGGCGCTCTGCCTCTTCCAGACCTCATTTTTTATTAGGTTGTGTTGTGTTGTGCGCAACACAGCACCTCAAACCGGGGCTAGAAGCCCTGAAGTCAAGGAGCTGCAATCCACACCCTTGCTCCGGCTGGTCCGCTTGGCCGATTGGCCTGACACACGGCCACACGGTCGCTGTGACTTCCTCGCCTGGTCTGGGCAAGGCAGGGCAGGGTGCCAAGAACCAAAAACCGGGGAGCGATCAGCAATTCCGACACTTTAGACAATTACGGTGTCCTTCCTCCCACTGCTCCACTCCGCCCAGTGATTCTGCTTTAGCTTTAGCTGTAACAGCACTAAAGATGCTAGAGTTCATGTGTCTGTTCAATAAAAGAGACAATTATTAGTTGTGAGTGTCCACATTTTAAAGCGCCAAGTGCATAGAACATGGAACCGTTTCAAATCACAAGTGTTTAAACTGTTTGTGTGTTTTAATTATTGGGCACCAAACATTTTGAGGAGCTGGATGCGGTTATGTCTTATAAAGCTGCAGCAGAAAGGAGTGTGATGCGGCTGTACCTCAGGCACTTCTAACCTTCACAGATTTATAACCCCTTCAGTGTCAGCCATATGAAGAAAGCTCTGCCTTTCCCCTTCTCACCTTCAGCCGTCGGCTAGTCCCGGCTCGCTGAGATCCGTCAGTAGCGTGAGACGGCACACATCCTAACCCGGCCACTCACTCTCTTTTTCTCGACCGGGTTCGGAGCTCTGTTCTTGCTCACACTAGCTAACCACTGGGTTCACGCTGCATCCTCACCTGTTGGTCTCACTCTCCTCATTCTCCTCTCCTTGGCATGCACGAAAACCGGACCTGTGGGTGATGCCCCCGTGCTGTTGCGCTGTCAGGATGGAGCCACGCTTGTTTTTTTCCTGGCTTCTTGGTTCTCTCCACGCTCCAGGCTCTGCGCTCCTCCCGCTGCCGCCTGCTACCACTCGTGTACAGAGTGGCTCACTGTGTGGGTCAGGCACGGTGAGGCTTGTGAGGTGGCTGATAAGAGGCCAGAGGGTCCGAATGCTCAGAGGCTCAGAGTTGCGGGTGCCGGCATCGGCGTCTCGCTAGTTTGTGAAGCGCGGCGTCGGTCGGTCAGTGCAAAACCACGAAATGGAATGCTATCCCAGAA
This sequence comes from Lissotriton vulgaris, assembly GCF_964263255.1. Lineage (NCBI taxonomy): Eukaryota > Metazoa > Chordata > Amphibia > Caudata > Salamandridae > Lissotriton > Lissotriton vulgaris. The sequence goes on from NC_141696.1 coordinate 785,396,715, forward strand.
AGATACAAGCTTGTTCCTCAGGGGTACATGGAAAGTACATCTATTTTTAATCAAATTTTGAAAAAGTACCTTGAATCACTGGTGCTGCCTGGACAATCTGTTCTGCTGCAGTATATCGATGACCTATTATTGGCATTGAGGACAAGAAATGACTGTGTGATTGATTCCATTGCATTTTTGAACCATTTATCAAAGAGTGGACATAAAGTGTCCCCAGAGAAATTGCAATACTGTACAACCTCAGTCAAGTATCTTGGACACCAGATCGAAAGAGGGGTCAGGAGAGTGACATCTAAAAGAATCAAAATAATTCAAAATATGAACTTACCACTAACTCAGACAGAAATCAGAATGTTTCTCGGAGTTGTAGGTTACTGCAGGCAGTGGATTGTGGAATTTGCAGTGCTTGCAAAGCCATTGATTCAAATGACAAAGAAAGGAGCAAAAGATCCAGTTAAATGGGACGATGAAAGCATGACTGCTTTCTTAAAATTGCGTAACAGTTTGTGTAAAGCTCGAGCACTAGGGATGCCAGGTTATTCAAAAGAATTTGCACTATTTTGTGACACAAGAGACAATTGTGCTCTTTCAGTCCTAACCCAGACTCATGGGTTAATGCGAAGACCTGTGGCATATTTTTCTGCCACATTGGACCCAGTGGCATCAGCACTGCCAGGTTGCTTGAAAGCTGCAACGTGCATGAGTCTTGAGCATAGTGAATCCATCATTATCGGACATCCTGTAACAGTATATGTTCCTCATTCAGTCTTGATCCTGTTAACCAGAACACAACCTCAGCATTTAACTCCTAGTCGGACGACTAAATATGAAAGAATCATCATTGGTTTGGAAAACGTGACAATAGTGAGGTGTACTGTTCTAAATCCAGCAACCTTATTTCCCGATTCTCACTTTGAAAAGTGAGAGAGGAAGTCGAACATGACTGTATTGACGTTACTGAATTCAATACTAAACCTCGCGCAAACATACAGGAAGAAACTTTAAAAGACCCAGAGAATTAGTTATTTGTAGATGGCTTGTGTATGTGCCATGAGGAAGGAGGACTAAGCGCTGCTTATGCTGTGTGCACATTATCCTTTAAAGTCGAAGCATCCTATTTACCAGGGGTCAAGTCTGCACAAGTAGCCAAATTGATTGCTTTAATAAAGGCGTGCAAAATTGAGAAAATAGGAGAGTAACCATTTACACTGATCCTTTTTAATACAACGCCGAACAAATTTAGCTTTATCGGACATATCTCATTTGCTGTCTTTGTGGCTTATGGGCTCTTGTATCGTGTCGTTCTGGTCTTTGACAAGAACAAATTAGCTCTTCACAGTGCAGACATCTCATTAATGGTTTTCTTGAACTTACATCATGGCTTCCTGATGAAGGCTGATAGCCGAAACGTGCGTAGCAACTACTAGAACTTACAGCCATGTTAATATTGCTTGAACCTTTTTTTCTAAATATGCTTCTTTGATCAGATGAATTTTGAAAGTTATTATTGAACTTTACTAACTGTGACGTTCAAACATATATTAGCACAGAAGATTTATCAGTATTGGATATTTTTATTATATGTATAATTTTTGCTTAATAGTTTAAATGACACTAAAAAAATAAATAAAATTATGAATTTGTACTGTTGTTTATCATAGATAATGCTTGTATGATCATATATTGTTTTTGATTGCCACATCGTGCTTGTTTAGGTCCATAAGTTTTATTCATGTTTCCTAAACACTTTCTTTCAAACATTTACACTGATAGCCAGTATGGTTACGGGGTTGTGCATTACTTTAGCCAGTTATGGATGCAAAGGGAGTTCATGACTTCTTCAGGAACCCCTATTAAAAATGGACAGTTTGTAAAAGAATTACTTGAAGCAATTCAATTGCCCAAAGAATTGGCCGTGGTCAAAAGCGCTGCTCACTAATCTGGACATGACAAAGTGACAGTCGGTAATCGTTATGCTGACCAAGTGGCCCAACACTGTGCCACATATAAAATGGCAGTAAACAAGAAAATTGAAGCATGTGGAAACAGCTGCCAACTTATGCTATTGAGAGGTGTGAATACATGGGAGGAAGTGAAAGATTTACAAAGTGAAGCAGATCCCAAAGAAAAGGAAGACTGACAGAAAATAGGGTGTCAGATAAGACATTTAGATGGCATAGTAGTCTACCTTGATGGAAGACCAGTACTACCTGACTGTATGCTTGCACCAATGGCCAGAATGTACCATGGGACACACACATATGGAGAGATGACATGGTGAAGTTATTCAGATGGGACTGGTCAATACAAAGTTCAGGAAAATAGCAGAGGGTCTTTGCCAGAGATGCCTAACATGTCGGCGATTAAACCCTGGTAAGAAAACTGTAGTGTGTTCTGGTAAAATTGGGAAAGCAGAAATCCCATTTATCAGACTCCAACTTGACTTCATTCAGTTACCTGCTTGTCGAGGATTAAAGTATGTCTTGGTCATTGTCTGCCTATTTTCATAATGTGTGGAAGCATACCCTACCCACAGGAATGAAAGCTTAACTGTAGCCAAACTCTTTTTGAGAGAGCTCATTCCTCGGTTCCGTTTTCCAGTAACGATTGAGTCAGACAGAGGAAGACATTTTAATAATGAAAATATTGCTCTGATCTGTGAAGCATTTAAAATTGAGAAGAAATTGCACTGTGCATACCGCCCAGAGGCTTCTGGAGTGGTAGAACAATTGAATGGTACAATCAAAGCAAGACTGGGAAAGATGTGTGAATCTACCCAATTAGAATGGCCTGATGCTTTACCTCATGTCCTGATGGGAGTCACAAGCATTTCACACTAGAAAACAGGCTTGAGTCCCCATTAAATACTCATGGTAAGGGCAATGAGACAAGCATGTGTGCCAGGACATCAGCTGTTAACTATATCTGATGATTTAGTGTTGGAGTACTGCAAAGAGTTGGCTGACCAAGTGCGTTCTATCTCTCACTAGGTTGGGGAAGACGCTGAAGCCAGACATTCAACTCCAGCGCACGATTTTAACCCTGGAGATTGAACAGTGATAAAAAAATCACACCCGGGAATCTTGCCTAGCACTGAGGTTCCGTGACAATTGTAAGTGGTGTTTTCAACTCGCACGAATATGGTCGAGTCTGGTATCTATGAACCGCAAATGACGAGTTTAGTAAGTGTGCGCAGTTTCGCTGTGCTAACTTAAACCGTTCGTTTGTTATGTGGGTTTTTCATCTGTACCCACGGGTTCCATCTTAGATACGGCATCCATTTTGTCTCTTGCCCTCAAGTAGCCAGCGAACGGACGTTGTCCGCTTCGCGACCCTGGGGCTCCCAAGATATTTGCGGAAGACACATGTTCTTTGAAAGTGTCTTTATGACGAGGGGGTTGCTACTGTAAGGCAGATGGCGCCGCTCGAGGCTCATCTTGCCGCACGGACTTATTGTCTCAGCCGTGCATCTCATTAGGCACGTCTCTTTGATGCCTGTATCTCGTGTTTCCCGATACCTCCCCTTTTACACCCTTTCCGATCTCCCCACTGTCTCCGTCTTCCTCTGCACCTGTCTTCGTTCCTATTTCGATCTATTCTTACTGCTGATTGGAATTTGCTAATGGTGGGAAGATAGGTTTTTACAGTTGGGAACCGCCAAATGTTTCCGCACTTATGTTCCGGACCTTGTGTGTTTCAAAGTGACCAAAGCGACCCCTCTGGGGGATAATTGTGAGAACCGGGTTGTAAACTTTTGTGTATCATGTTATCGTATGGGTAAAAACTGTATAAAAGGAGCGATCCACAGAACCAATTTGAAGCAGTCTCCCCAAGTTGCACGCTGTGTACTTGTCGTGATCTCTGTGTTCCCTGCAGCAAATAAACCTTGAATCTTTGACGTCGAAGGAAGTGTCCCGTGTCTCTGTGACTTGTACGCCGGAGCAGGTTACCCACGAAGGTTTCAGGTGTTGTGCCCTGGCACCGCTGGGTCTTAAAGAACCCAGTCCTTCAGTTGGCGCCCAACGTGGGGCTGCATCAGTGGTACCGGTCCAAGCCCGACGATCGTGAGGAACTTCGTGTGAAATCTCCGAGGGAAGGTGCACTCCGCTTCATCGATCCTGTTGTCGAAATAAGTGGCCCGAAGACTTTTCCCGCGAAGATTCCCGCCTCCTGACGGCTGCGACGGACTGCTGCCCTGACTGTAGACCTGTTTTGGCGCCTGGCGTAGACCTTGGTATAGCGAGACGATTGACGGGCCTTCCTGGTGACGCCATCGATCTTTGAGTTAAGTATTTGTGGGTCGCTCCCAGAGTTCTTGGTTGTTGACACTTTAGCGAGTGTTTTTGTTGTTCACGCTGTGTGAGTGTTTTTGTCGGTGACACTTTGCTAGCGTACCTTGTTGTATTGTTTGACGACTGCAGCCGCCAAAAACCGAGGGTTTTGTTCTTTGCTGGGACTTGGTAAATCCCGTAACCCTTGAAGTTTGTGAAACTCGGCTAGTGTGCAAGATGCCTGGTCGCAGTACTTTGTTCAGTTGTTTCAGACCTTGTGGTGCGGATTCCCGACTGGAGGACTCGTGTCCGATACCTCCGGTTGGAACTCCTACTTATGACTTGTATAGCAAACATGGGCTAGGCCCGATTACCTTTAATGATTATTGGGTTAAATATACAAAGAAAGACGGCGACCTTCGTTGGCCACCTCACGGTAGCTTCGAGGCGTCGATCTTAGATAATCTAGAAATGAAGTTGTTCGAACGTAAATCAAGGCCGGCCATGTTTGATGCCTTTCGGTTGTGGCGCAAAGAAGCCCGACAGAAAGAGATCAGACAGAATAAACGTAGTCAGCGGGATAATGTTGCTACCATAGTGAAGAAAGCTGAGCAGTTCCAGCGTGATAAGGAGGATAAGGATAAGGAAGTGTTTGAGAGGTTACAACGTATGACCATAGATAAATGTTATCCTGCTTTGCCTACGGAGTCGGATAAGAAGGAAGAGGCAGTTGAGGATCCTTTAATGTCTTATCTTATGAAGTCGCCACCTCCGTACGTACAGGGTACCGCAGCTCCTGTGGTCCCTGCCGTACCTGTTCTTCCACCTATTGTTCCTCCGCCTGTTCCTCAACCTGCACCCGCTCTTCCGTCTGTTCCTGCACCTTTGTCTGTCTCTATTCCTACTGCTCCTCCGCTTCCACATACTCCTGCTCCCGCTACTGCTCCTGTTTTGTTAACCCCTGTTGTTGCTACTGTTTCTACTCCTTCTCTTGTTAGCCCTGTGTCTTATTCTTCTCCCTCTACTCGTGGTCGCAATTCTCCCCTTGCGGCTAGCTTCTTTCAGTCGCTCGGACCTGTTCATGGGTCTGCTGGTTCCGATGGTCCTCAGCGACGTAGTCAGCTTCCTGGAAACAGGGAACGCGTGGCGCTATATAATATGGCAATGGGTTGGATGGTAAACCCTCTTAGAAATCCACCCCGTGTTGTCCTCGAAACGTTTAGTCAATTCAACATACCAACTCAGAGATATGTGTTTGACGAAATGTGCAAGTTCCTACATGATCAGATAGCGGCCGATGCGCCTGACGAGGTGCTGACCGCCCTGTCTGAACTTCGGCTTCAGTTCGCAACTGGACTGATAGTAGATACTAATGTCCGACGTGCTATTGAGCGGTTACTATCCTTCCGTCCCGCTCCAATACCTCATGCATTGTTTGTTGAGGATATTGAAAATCAACCAGATGAGTCTGGCCAATATCCTATGCGTGAAGTTTCGCCGGTTTGGATACCAGCTGATCCTAATGCTAATCCTGCGACATTGGCGCATTTCCAGCAAGTGTGGATACATCTCCCATGGAAACGTTCGGAAGTACTACAGGTGAAACAATCCTTGCCCGATCCTCGGAAAAATCCTACTGGGTATTATAAGGAATTATCGCAGCTCGTAGATGCTACGGTAATGAATCTTGCCGATATCGACATGTTGTTTGGCAATGTCGTACCGCAACCGGTATGGGCTAAGATTCGTCACCAAGATCACGCAAATGAATTAGGCGGTGATTGGGTTGCCATTACAGCGGCAGATGCTGGACAAGTGGCTGCTGCTAAACCCGACCAATTGATTACTGCTCTTCCTCAGCGAATAATAACGTTAATGAAAACTCTTATGCCAGCTATGAGGGTTAATTGGGACAAACTGTCCGCTTGCAAACAAAAGAAAGATGAGAGTGTTTCGGACTTCTTTACGAGGTTTGAAGAAGCATTCATTGATCACAGCGGACAGGATATGGGTACTGAGGGTGGACAGAGGTTGTTTGTGGATAAATTTGTGTCAAATTTGTTGCCCGATTTGAGCAATAAATTAAAGAATTCAGAGAGTGCATGGGCCGTTTCTACCTCAGCTCAGATATTGGCTACGGCACAATATTATGAGAATAGGGAGAAAGAGGAGAATGACCGTGCTGACAAAAAGACGAAAGAACTAAAAACTAAAGTGTTGTTGCAACAAGCGTATCCGCCGCGTTCTAATCAGAATGCGCCCCAACAGAATAGATCGCAGTCGCAATCGAATCGATCGCAGCCACGTAATGATTCCTCCTTCCAAAGATCCTCGTTGGGGTACAATCAATGTGCTTACTGTAGACAGGAAGGACACATTAAATTCAATTGTCCTGCTTTAAATGAACGTAATAGTGGTAACTCGTCTAAAGGAGGCCGTGGTGGTTCACAGCACGCATCACGTGGTAGAGGTCGTGGTGCTCAGAACGATCGCTTTGACAATTCGTCAAATTCTAATAACTGTTTTGATCAACGTGGATCATCGCAAGGACGATCTGCGCAGTATAATGTAGACGATTATTACGTCGATCAGGGAACTGACGACAGTAATTACTAGGACAGCCAAAGACAAGGAGAGGGAGTGGTATCAGTTCCGGTTGATCAGAGAGGGCCTTACGTCGCAGTTGCTACATCGGGCGTCGTTGAGCCTTTTCTGTTGGACACTGGTGCAGCGAAAAGTTCTATCATGCATTCGAAACTCCCTGGCGCACCTTTGTCTGGCTTAACAAATGTTTCCGTTGGATTCTCTGGCGCCCCTGTTAGCAATCCAGTTTCACGCCCTTTGCCCCTTCAAATTGGGCCATGTGAGCTAGAAGCTCCGTTGATTTTAACCACGGGTTGTGGTGAGAATCTCTTGGGCCTGGATTTACTTAAACGTTTGTATGCAACTTTGTACTGTTCTCCTGCGGGTGTAAAGCTTACGTTAGGAGAGAGGGTAGTCTCTCCCATGTATTTGTCTCTCGATAAGCTTCCACCGGAATTGAGTTCTCTTCCTGCGTCTTTGTGGGCGACGGGTCCAAATGATGAGGGCCTACTTGATATCTCTCCTTATGTTGTTCAGTTGAAATCGAATGTGCGATTGCCACGTATTCCCCAGTATCGTATTTCCCTTGATGGTGAACGAGCTTTGTTAGCGATCATCTATGATCTGATCGAGAAAGATGTTATTGAAGAGACTCGGGGGAACGTGTGCAATAGCCCTGTACTGCCCATTCTTAAACGTACTGATCCTACAAAACCGCCTGTTTATCGCTTTGTTATCGATTTACGGGAGGTCAATAAAATTGTGGTTCCTCAATTCCCTGTTGTGCCTGACATCACGGCGCTACTGACTCTGATTCCAGCTACTGCATCATGGTTTTCGGTGATTGACTTGAAAAATGCGTTTTTCAGCATCCCGATTGCCGAGGAGAGCAGGGACCTTTTCGGTTTCTCTCTCGGTGGACGTAGCTTCCGGTTCAAACGCGCTCCTCAGGGCTACTGTGAAAGTCCATCTATTTACAGTCAAGCCTTGAAGGGTCAACTGGATGCGTTTAGGTTGCCGGTTGGTGCGGCTTTAATCCAATACGTCGATGACTTATTGGTGGCTGCCGATACTCAGGACATTTGCAAAATTGCTACGGTGTCATTGCTGCAACATCTCTGTGAGTTAAATCACAAGGTGTCACCTTCTAAACTCCAATATTGTTGTCAAGAAGTAACCTATCTAGGTCACTTATTGTCAAAGGAGGGAAGGAGATTGACCCCAGAGAGAATTGCAGCGATTGCGCGAATGGCTGTGCCAAAAACCCAAAGAGATGTGCGTGCCTTTATAGGTATCACGTCGTACTGCAGGCAATGGATTCCTAATTTTTCATTGCTAGCGAAACCATTGGTGGCTCTTACGTGCAAGGATGTTTCAACTCCTTTACCATGGACGGAAGAATGTCAGAAAAGTTTTTCTGAACTACGTGATTCATTGTGTTCGGCTCCTGTGTTAGGTACCCCTGACTACGGTAAGCCGTTCACGTTATATGTTCACGAGAGGGAAGGTTGTGCTTTGAGTGTTTTGACGCAACCTTTTGGTGGTAAGCAGCGTCCATGTGCATATTTCTCCTCGACCTTAGACCCAGTAGCTAGAGCATTGCCGAGTTGTTTGAGAGCAACTGCGGCAGCTGCGGTCTCCATCCGACAATCAGCAGGATTGGTCATGGATAATATGCTTACGGTGATGGTTCCGCATGCAGTCGATACTCTTTTGAATCGAACGAAAACTCAGCACTTGACGAGTGCGAGGTTGTCTGGGTACGAATTGACGCTCTTGGCAAGCCATATTCAGATAAAACGTTGTAATGTCCTAAATCCGGCAACTTTGTTACCAATTAGTGCAGAGTCAGATGAAGTAGCAGAACATGACTGCTACTTGAGGACTGAAGAAGAAACGAAAGGTCGAGTGGACCTTAAAAACACCCCATTGGAAGATCCGGATGGCACTCTGTATGTGGATGGGTCATGTTTTAAGTTGCCGAATGGCGATGTGACTACTGCTTATGCTGTTGTAACACTGTACACTGTTGTTGAAACTGCAAGATTGAATCAGAATTCTGCCCAAGCTGCAGAGCTGATCGCTCTTACTAGAGCATGTGTGTTAGCAAAAGGGAAACGTGTGAATGTGTACACTGATAGTCAATACGCTTTTGGTGTAGCGCATAGTTTTGGACGATTGTGGCGAGAGCGTGGTTTCTTGACATCGCATGGTACGAAGATACAGCATGGCCAGCTTGTGAACGATCTTTTGGATGCATTGACTTTGCCTACACAAGTTGCGATTGTTAAGTGTAGTGCGCATCGTAAAGTGACGGATGATGTTGGTCGTGGTAACGCGTTTGCGGATGAGATTGCTAAGGAGACTGCCCGGAACCTTAGCACTCGAATGTATGTGACGAGTTCGGTTAGGTGGCCTACAGAATCAAGTATGTGTGAAGATACTGTTGAGAGCGTGAAAGCAATTCAGAATGAGGCCACCGAGACTGAAAAGATGAAGTGGAAAGAAAGTACGGGAAAGTTGGATGCGAAAGGTTGTTGGATTGATTTGTCGGATCAGAAAAGATGGATGTTGCCTGATGCGTATGTGCTGGCTGTTGTGACAATGGCACATGGGTTAGCACATATTAGCGCGAAAGGTATTTGTAAGTTGTTGTCGCCTGTGTGGAAGAATGATGGCATTACGAAATGTGCTGAACGTTTGGTGAAGAATTGTATGGTGTGCATAATGTACAATCCTGGCAAAGGAACCCCAACTCCCCCTGGCAGTTTTGCTCCTCCTTCGTATCCCTTTGAGGTGATTCAATTGGACTTCATCCATATGGAGCGATGCAATAACCTGAAATACGTTTTAGTAGTGGTTTGCGCATTCTCCCGATGGATCGAGGCCTATCCCCTCAAAGACAATACTGCTTTGTCTACTGCAAAAATCCTACTGAAGGAATATTTTCCTCGGTATGGAATGCCTAGAGTCGTGTGGTCAGATAACGGAAGTGAGTTTGTTGGAAGTGTGATGAAGAGTGTGTGTAAGGGCCTTGGAATAAATCAAAAATTCCACAGCGCCAATCATCCCCAGTCAGCGTGATTAGTTGAGGGGTATAACGGCACCCTTAAACTAAAGTTAGCAAAGATTCAGGCTACGACTGGTCTTTCGTGGCCTGACGCTTTACCCTTAGCATTACTGTCAACTAGGGCGACTGTACACTCCCGAGTAGGGCTTAGTCCCTATGAGATAGTGTTCGGCCGTCCTGCGAATGTGTGGGGGGTTCCTAGGCCAGGAATATTCTCTGATCTTGAGTATCCAATGCTGATTGACTATTTACATGACTTGACTGCTAAACTGAGGTTAATTCACCAACAGGTTTACGACGCATTGCCGACGCAGACGGAGGGTCCAGGCCACCAGCTCCAGCCCGGAGACTGGGTGGTAACTCGCAACTTTTCACGCAAGAATAATCTGGACCCAAGATTTACCGGACCTTACCAGGTGCTCCTGGCCACGAGAACTGCCGTTCGTCTTGAGGGGCGCAAAAATTGGGTGCACGCTACGCACACCAAGCGAGTCCCTATCCCTTTGCCGGCAGACCCGTGGGTAAGGAAAGGCATTGCGTCAACAGAAACAGAAACATTGCCGGCGTTTGTGCCTTTCAGCGACGCACAGCCTGTTGGAGAATCCTCAGCGCAGCAGAAAGCCACTGTTGAAAAATTGTTAGCAAAAGACTCAAGACCAGAACAATCAACTGATCAGCAGGACGCTGTCTCTTCAACGGATCCTTTGTTCGACGAGCAGACACGTCCCGGGAAACACAGATATTCTCTGCGATCTCGCACTAAGGACAAATAAAATTTTTTCTTGCTTTGCTGAAATTGACAACTGCATTATCCTCTTTTCCCGTGATCAGTTTTGGACATTCGTATCACTGTGAATTGTGTACATATATATACATTGAGTTTCCTTCTTTGCATTTTTTTTACTTCCACAGCTGAGAGACTTTGTGTTTGTATATACATATTGTGTATCGAAGGCCGTAGGGCCGCGCGCGTACTTCCTTCTGGACAGTAGGTCTTGACGCTAGGTTAAAGGCCGTCGGTTCCTAGGAACTCCTGGGGATTGACTATTGCTGCACAGAACGAAGTGCGTCAAGAAACGTTGCGGACGGTCATAGGGAATGGCATTCTCGAAGCTGACTGATTTGGAGGGGGCTCAAGTCTATAGATTCAAGCTGCAGCAACTTAGTCGTACTAAATGTTTCATATTTCAATTGTGTGTAATGTTTTTGACTGCTTCTGCATTATTGGCGGGTGGGGTGTATTATACGATGTCCTATTTCTTACCTGCTACACCTACTCCTACTCCTTACCCTAATCTTACCTCAACTGCTTCTCCCCATTCCTTTCACATGTTACCGGAACACGAGCAGGCTAGACGTGTAGAATTCCGCAACAATTCCTTTATTCAGCTCCTTCATCAGCATCAGTTAGTAGTTAACACTACTAATTGTTGGGTGTGTGGGTTGATGCCACATACTACGGATAAGGGAATTCCATATCTGGTGTTACCGTATAGTTCCCAAGGGTCAGCTCGAGCATTTCAAACAATGTTTCGAAGTGCACTGGGTTTCCACCCCATTCGAGAACCACGTTCCCCCTACTCTGGCCCTACCTCGTATCAGAAGCCTTTATCGATAGCCATAGAGGACTTAGATAGTGAGATCTATGATCCTTCGCTTATCCCTGAAGAAGAGGTACAAGCCTATAAGGTCCTAAGTAGAGGTGAATATAGTGTGTTCACTAGTGAAAAGCAGCTTAAAAGCTCGCCTCCAATATGGGTCGTACCCCACACTGGTAATTTTTGTCTTATGGGTCGTGGCCGAAGATCGCAAGCCCGACTTGGAGCAAGTGCTTGCACTGAAAATTACATTCTGCCAATGTTCTCGTCCCCTGTGTTTCTGGCTGCCAAGGGTACATACTTTATCTGTTATGATCGTGCATATACATGGTTGCCCGCTGACTTCATGGGCTCATGTTTTATTGCAAATCTGTTGCCTCCGACGTTCACTGTAGATGCCGATTATCATAAGACTAGAGTTGTGCGAGGCGTAATTAGCGAAGAGGATACTGCCGGTCAAGAGGCAGGAGACTTTTTCAAGGGTTTCCTCCCGTTTTGGGGACCTATGGTTAATAGTAGGAACCTGAGACAGTTGACTCGAGTGGTAGAATCGACAGCTAATATTACTGCCAGTGCCCTTGGTAATATCACCACAGAACTTCAGGCGGAGAGACTTATGACGTTACAAAACCGTATGGTTTTAGATGTCATCTTAGCAGATCGTGGTGGAGTATGTAAGGTGATCCATTCGAGCTGCTGCATTTTCATTCCAGATAATGCTCCCACTGTCTATCAAGCCATCTCGAGGTTGCATAAGATCTCCGAATCCATACACGTGGATGTAGGGGATTGGACGCTACTTGGATGGTTTTGGGGCCTGATGTCGACTTGGGGTTGGAAAATTCTGATGATCATCGGAGTTGTGGTAGTGTTCCTGTTCACGTGTTGCCTTTGTGTGCAGTGTGGTCCTGCCTTATGTGGCCTCTGCGCTACAACGTGTATGAGACAACCATCTGTTACCAAGGGGACTCGGTTGGACAGAGCTATGCTCCAGCAACACCTCGATGGTCTGATGAATATCGAATATGACTCCGACTAGTGCTTGCCTACATGAGGGCAAAAGGAGCGTCTGAGGTTCCGTGACAATTGTAAGTGGTGTTTTCAACTCGCACGAATATGGTCGAGTCTGGTATCTATGAACCGCAAATGACGAGTTTAGTAAGTGTGCGCAGTTTCGCTGTGCTAACTTAAACCGTTTGTTTGTTATGTGGGTTTTTCATCTGTACCCACGGGTTCCATCTTAGATACGGCATCCATTTTGTCTCTTGCCCTCAAGTAGCCAGCGAACGGACGTTGTCCGCTTCGCGACCCTGGGGCTCCCAAGATATTTGCGGAAGACACATGTTCTTTGAAAGTGTCTTTATGACGAGGGGGTTGCTACTGTAAGGCAGATGGCGCCGCTCGAGGCTCATCTTGCCGCACGGACTTATTGTCTCAGCCGTGCATCTCATTAGGCACGTCTCTTTGATGCCTGTATCTCGTGTTTCCCGATACCTCCCCTTTTACACCCTTTCCGATCTCCCCACTGTCTCCATCTTCCTCTGCACCTGTCTTCGTTCCTATTTCGATCTATTCTTACTGCTGATTGGAATTTGCTAATGGTGGGAAGATAGGTTTTTACAGTTGGGAACCGCCAAATGTTTCCGCACTTATGTTCCGGACCTTGTGTGTTTCAAAGTGACCAAAGCGACCCCTCTGGGGGATAATTGTGGGAACCGGGTTGTAAACTTTTGTGTATCATGTTATCGTATGGGTAAAAACTGTATAAAAGGAGCGATCCACAGAACCAATTTGAAGCAGTCTCCCCAAGTTGCACGCTGTGTACTTGTCGTGATCTCTGTGTTCCCTGCAGCAAATAAACCTTGAATCTTTGACGTCGAAGGAAGTGTCCCGTGTCTCTGTGACTTGTACGCCGGAGCAGGTTACCCACGAAGGTTTCAGGTGTTGTGCCCTGGCACCGCTGGGTCTTAAAGAACCCAGTCCTTCAGCACCAAGGTGGGGAGAGCCACATCAAGTGATACTGTAAAGAGCAAGGGAATCCCCAACTGGATCCACGCAAGTCATACCAAAAGGGTAACAGAACCTGTCGAAGTTAAAGGCTGAAGGTTGTGCAGCTGAAGGGTCTCAAGAAGTTGATCCTGAAGTAGTTGATGAAGAACAACCTAGCACCAGTCAGGATGAATCGATCCCAGTGGTTGACATACCTGATATAAGAGTGGGAACAAGAAGCCAGACATATTTAGAAAGTCAGACTGATAGTGAGGACGAAATAGGTACAGAAGAACGTACTCAGATTACAGAATTACAAGCTAATGATAATCGTTAGGAGTCCCAGATGAGGAAAGAGAAATATACTCAGACCACTGAAACCCCCACCAGAACTCCATTGTCTGAGGAGGGACAGATAGGTACTAGACAAAACTCACAGGTGGAAGACAATCAAGAATCTGCAAGACCTGTGCAGGACCAGACAGGATTAGCAAAACGGGTTCAGGACGAAGAAAAAACTCCAGGCTCAACGAAGTCATATCCTGAATCAGGTCAGATTAGTCTAGAAGAATCCATCCAGGCAGAACAGTCAACAATATTAAGCCCTGGACAAGGTCACTTATTGAGGATACCTGAAGTTGAGAAAAATCAAGCTGTGCAACAAATAAAGAAAACAAAAGAATATTTGAAGAATTTGATAGCAGAGTGACAGCTAAAAGACTCATAAATGGTAATAAATGGCCTGGTGTTGTTAACTCCTTAACTGCCGCCGTTATTTTGCCACAGTGCAGCTGTTACATGGAGTGGGCAGGGCCGTATCGGGCGTTGGACATTTCCAGCACCAGCGAGGTAGTGCTCATGACGGCCAACTGCCGACGAGAGCACGGAAGGGGTTAAGAGACCGAAATATCGCCTAGTTACAATAGATGAAGAACCTGAACAGGTGGACGAAGTAACCAGTCCATCTGAAGCGTCTACAAGCAATCAAAGAAGAAGACGTCCACGCCTGAAAAATAAATTCAAAGGCCCTGAATATGTCATCATTGAAGATTTCGAGAATCTGGAAATCAGTGATGAAAGTGATGAAGAATTGATTGCCGATCAAAATATTGAAGAAGTGAGGCCAACTTGAGATAAAATCACAGGTGTATTCTGTGTAAAATTCTCAAAGAGGGTTAAGCCTCCTTAGTTAAAATGGCTGATAAAAGAGTTACTAGAAACTCAAAAAGCAGTTGTATAAAGACATGCTGTAGGATATGTATGTGTAGTATGTTTATAGTACTTGTAGTATGGCTAGGACTGACAATAGCAATACCTTACTTGATGGCTGCTAAACAGAATGACACTAGAGTACACGGAAAGATAGCACAACACAAACAAGATAGAGTAGACTTAGAAGCACCGGATGAGATAGAATTACATCACATCACAAACAGAAACAAAACTGATATGAATGTATTCGCTAGCGTATTAGTACATTATGTAGAAACTATGCAAATTAGTGATTGTTATGTCTGTATGAAATTACCTACTTCAGTAGCTGAAAATGTTACCATCATTTACCCTTGACCTATGGAATTTTCTGCAGTATATTAACTAGCTTATTTTATTGAACAGGAATGTTACAGTATTTCTATTCTAACATAGATGCCATTTTCCCTGAAATTCCTATATGTAGAAAAATGAATCCCGTCCTTAGTGCTAAAGATGCACATTTCTTTGGTGATTTTTTCCTAATAATGAAAGAAATAGATATAGCTAATGCACACAAAGACAATTTAACATGTAATTTACACAAAGAAGAAAAGATATTTTTAAATTTAGTGGAGAAAAGGAGGCAGGATTTCCATAGAAAAGCCACTGAAACAAAACCCCAGATACCCAAATGTGCTGAAAGGGAGTAGTTAATGGCAACTGGCAAGCCTCTTGCTGCTATGTCTTTGGACTTTGAGAAGAAGGGGAAAATCTGTCTCCATAGGAAGAAAACTGAGTATAACAACGTATTCATCAGTTCCAGTGAATGTGAACACAATGTCCTCATAATTTGGGGATGGGGACTAAAAGGGGGAACTGATCCAGTATTTCCTGGAGTCTATTATATTTGTGGGAACAACGCTTACCTTAATCTGCCTGATCATTGGTATGGGAGTTGCTATTTTGGAATAGTATTCCTAAAGGTATATCAAGTAAAAAGAATCGCTGGAAGCAATTAACATGAAAATTAACTAACACGATATAAAAGAGCTAGTTTTGCAGAAATTGTAGGTGATATATTTAGTGCATTGATACCTTCAGTGGGAGTAGTTCTGAATACTCAAAGAATCTGTAAAATGTCCTCAGTGGTGGATCGCTTATCGACTGACACTGCTGAGGGATTCTTATTGATCAATACCGAATTGGTTGCGATCAGATCAATGGTTGAAATTGCAACATTGTTGCACTTACATACCTGATAAAAGTGTTGGAATTAGAAGGTATGTAAGAAATATTACTCATTTGGAAAATGAACTGAAACCACTGGAGGTTGATAGAGCATGGAAGATTCTAACTGATGGTCTCTATTCTGTTGAAAATTGGATTTCTAATGTAGGAAGAAGTATTATAGGTAAAGTACTGATGCCAATGATGGGAATATCACTAATAATATTGGTGATAATGATTTGGTGCAAATGCTGCAGAAATAGAAAAAGATATACGGTAAATAAGGAAAGGAAGAAAAGGAAATTCGATGAAATTCAAATAGGAGAACTAAAAGGGGACATATATAAGAGAATGAACGTTTTCCGGAATGAGAGTGGAAAAATAACTCCCAAAGCAATTGAAGAAATTGAACTGGGAGAGTGTTGCAGTTGGAATCTGGTTCCTTAATTTGTGATGATATAATATATCATCAAAGAGGGGCTTGATGGAGCAAGGTTTCATACGTACAGAAACTTGCTTGTATTCAAGATATTTCGTCCTTTAATATTTGCAATACACAACAGATTTAGAAAGCTGGGGAAGATTGCATATGTGCTTTTACTAACATTAACACGAGTGTCCTAAAACAGCTGCCGAAAACATGGGAACTTTACTGCGCTTGCGTTCGCCACATCTACGTGGTGTGACCTATCTCTGCCTTTGGTGGGAAATCTTTGCTTCTGCGCACTAGTACCAGAAATGGCCGCTTCAAACCTCACATGCTAATGCATATGCTGCTGCTTTTACTAAGCTTGTTCGTTCTGCTTAACTATTAATGCAAACATTGAAATAAAGTAATGGGGTTAGAGTAGAGATAGGTGGTATACAGTGCATTCATTTATTTTTGTATTCTAATATGTTTCTCTTTGACTTTGCTACTAGCTCGTATTTGGGCCGGAGGGGTGTCTTGAATCACTATTTTGAAACCCTTTTTGCGCATGAGCCGGGAGAAACAAGAGACCTCGAACTGTGGCATTGAAACTGTGCTAGAGATTGTCTTCCCGCGATGCGCCTGAGAACCTCACCCCATGACCTGGGAAAAGGAAGGAGACTTAAAAATTGTTTCAAAATTGTATGCTAAAATGAAATAATATTGGTGGGTGGAATAAAATCGTGAGAAAATAAATTATGGGTGGGAACTTGATCAATTCAAGTCAATTGAGATGATCTTATCTTAGTATAGTGTGATGACCTCTCCTCGTCTTTCTGACCTATCACTGAAGGGGAACACATAGATTTGCAACATTTAGGGGTGGGACATTGCCCTCGAAATGGTGTAACTAAGGTATGTTTAGATAGAGAATTTGTCCGACTTGTCCGAATAGCTGACCTGTCACTGACCCAACGCATGCTATAGGAGATCGAGAGCAGAGGCCCTGGCGGAGAACTCTGTCAGAAGAATTGAGGTGTTGGGGGAAATTATCGTTTACCCAGTCGGGATACCAGATTTTGCTAGTGTGAAGCTGACGTTGCCCTTAGAGGAGGTCACCTGTCCTGATCTGCACCTGTCTTGTCCTATTGGCACCTGATTCATCTGGAGCCCAGCCCTGGTCTTTTTGACCCAGCCCGTCACCAGGATTGGTCATTGCACCATTCTAGGTAAATATAATCCATGTGGTATCCTTGTGCTATTTCCCTTTCATACCTTTCCCAGGTACCGATGTTTAAAGGTGTCACTGTGATTTCTTACAAACTTTATGACCTATTGATGATATTCTTGTTTGTAACATTTATGGTCATGGTATTGTGGCCTCTTTTTTTTTTGACTCAGAAAATCTTGAATAGATAAAGCTTTTAAAACTTTGCCCGAGTCTGTGGTTATTACAGGAAAGGTAAATGTGTTTAAATACTGCCTGTTCATTCTAACTCCTTTTCGATCCTTAGGACTTATAGCAAAGGTGACAAGAATTGGTAAGTCATGATTTACAGGTATAAGTCCTAAAAGGACTCAAAGTACTGATAGGGGATTAGTTAGTAATCCAAGGCAGGACTGCTAGATCAAAGTGTGAATGTTTTATGGGCCCAGGTGAATATGGTAAAACTGAGCTAGTTGTCCCTTGCCACTATCAGTAACATTCCCCTTGGAGCTCGCATGGCTAGGTGTGATGTACAGAAGAGGCAGTTTTCTCTTTGTTAGAAAATATTGAGGTTTGTCCACTATTCACTTATATCCGGTCTCTGGGAATGTGGCTCAAGGGGCAAGGAAGTTCACCTCAGTGGTCAATCTGCAATCGTCGACAAGGAAGTACACACCAGAAGAAAGAATCAGCTAGGCCTGTGGGACTGGCTCTAGGCTTTACTTATGAGCAAGCAGAGTGGAGAAAATATGTCTCCCCTTACAAGAAGAGGATACTTAAAAAAAAATTACTCATAGCACCAAAAGTGACATTGCAAGCATCTGAACGTAACAGCCTAAAAAATAACTGACTCTGCTTCAACTCTTCTGGCCTGTGTGAGGTAGGACAGGCTGCTGGTAATTGCTTTTTATTTTTGGTGTGAGAGATGCCTCCATTTGCAATAGTTGGTAATGCACATAGACAGATATTGACTTTTACACTTCCAATGTCTTAGTGGGCATTTTTGGCATTTAACCAAAAAAAACATATTTTCCAAACCTCTCATTCAATTTTTGTTGTGGTGTCTTGTTTAAATAATTACATGTTTCTTCTTTTAATAAATTGGGGAATATATTAATTGCTTTCTTGACATTAAAGTTGTTTTAGTACTTCTTAACTACTTTATATTTGATCTCTCTATGTTAAAAGAGTGACAGTATCAGGGATCCAAGAGGCTCACTTTGGCTGTCAAAACGGCCATAAGATTAGGCGTGGAAGATTTACAAGAACTGGCGCATCTCTGCATATTAGCAGAGATGCACCACTTAATTTGCAACATGTAAATAAACCCTTGTTCCACCATCGATGTGTCGCATTTACAATGCGGCGCACCGTGGTGCAAAAATAGACAGATGGGTGACGCATCTTTTGGCGTAAAGGCAATGCATTGCTGGAGTCATTTTGCAAGCACAATACAACACCTGCAATGGTCAGGAATGCTATTTCCTATCATGCTGCGTCACTACTTACGCCTGCTTCAAGCTGGTGCGCTGGTGCAAGGTTTTGACGCAGTGGCGCCGTTAAAAGTGACTCCATGAAATCTTGTAGATTTCACTGCATTACTATTACGAGGCTTTCTTACATAGGAACGTCCACCCTGCATACATTATACTTGACGCAGGTAAATATGTCACAACCCATTGTTTAAGACACTGCTGCGTCACAGAAGTGATGCAACGGCGGCGTAAAGTTGTTGCAAGGGACTTGTAATTCTGCCCCAGTGTGTTTTGAAGCATTTATGGGAGTTATTAGGAGGAAAATTAACGAGGGAGTTCAATAGAAAGCTTTGGTTATTTATATGCATTTATACCGCCTTGTTGTATTGTAGTCTTTATTAACTTGCCCTGATATGGGTACAATAAATTGACCATAGTCCTTATTAAGAATTGTTTTTATTTGTAATAGTCAACTTATGATTTTTTTTGTTCTAATTTATGAAAATTTTAATTAGTGGTAGATGACTGTGCCAATAAGAAAGAAATAAGTATTGGCGGATCACGGCGAGGGTCCCACAAGTCCCCGTGCTCCTTATGGATACATCAGATGGAGTTGGGGCATTAGACACCCCTTTCTTCTACTTACTTGCAGTCTTTGTGATCCGGCAATCCGGCTGACCTCTCCTGACCTTCATTAGCTTGCGCTCGATTCAGTAGCCGGAAAAGAGAGAGACAGCGGTAGGAAACGGTGTTGGCATTTTCCCATGGTGCTCGGAGCCGTGAGAATGATGGCATTTCTTTTCGCTGTTGTACGTCTCAGAGGCGTTGCTGTGAGGCATCGAGCCTTACTAGCACCAGACTGGTGGAGGAGACTTCTTGTTATGCCTGTTACTTTGTTTCAGCAGCGGTCTACAGGAGGGTCGCCCTTCTGTTTCTTACATTTCTGTGAAATTGTATACAACACCGACTCTCAGTGGAAATGTCTGCTGGTAACTTCTGAGTGGCTGTCAATTTTTGGATATCTTTGACTGCTCCCATTTGCTGTACATTGGCTGGGATGCCGGTTAAGGGGCCTGCAAGGGGGGCAGTGGGCAGATGGTGGCTGGCCCTCTCACACCCCAAAGGCTTGGAAGCAGGCAACTATTGCCAGCAACAAATATTGCTGTTGGCTTGGAGGGTACTAGAAGTTTAGCACAATGTTTAACATATGCCCGCGCATTTTAACCCCTACTGGGGGCACACCGAACATGTCGGACCAAATGCTAAGACTCAAGGGGATGAACTTGACCCGTCCGTTAATTCTGGTACTCTGTCATCTAACAAAGATACAGGGTTAATGGGGCTTGGAGGACGTGTTGAAGGGCACGATGGCTTGTCCACTTGATCCCAGAAAACCATGGATTGCTTCATAGCCCCTCCTCTTGCCACTGGGAGAGGTAGTGGGAGTGAAGGGGATGAGGCAACATTCCCGGCAGTCATTTCTAGGACCTCGGCTGCCCCTCCAAACTCCCATATTGAGTCTGCCATGACAGGGCCTCTCTAATCTCTAATATTCAACTGGCTGAGCCAACTGCTTCAGGTGAGGCTCGTGCTCCAACTGATGCTCTTGAGGTCCAGCATAAGTTAGCTAAGGAGGACTATCAAAGTGTAAAGGTGAGCCAACAACCTGAGCTGGGAGACATACATATATCACAGACTCTTACACAGGGAGGCTCTATTGCATTGCAGGTCCTAGCCACAGGGATGGATGCTCATGAGGCTTTTTTTTCTTTGTCAGACTCTAGTAGTCTCTTTGACATTGATGAACAAGATCAATATTATTTGTCCAGCCAGAGCTTATTAAGGGACATCCCTTGCTCTCACGGACACCAGTCTCTGCTCCCTAGGATATCCAATATAACTCTTGGGAACACTGACAGCTACCCAACTGGAAGATCTAGTTATGCCTGCATTCGAACATGGAGTTCTTGATCCCACCCTCTGTCTGGAGGAGGTTGAGCTGCTTTGGGATCCTAACGGGACTGAGCTAACACCCACTAACCCTTTTATATTAGCCGCTGTCCCATCTTTCATCTCCTCTTTGATCTCTTCAGATGTTAACTTGCCTGTTCCTAGGAACACCATTACAGGGGATGATTCCTCACAGGAGACATTACTAGCCCCAGATTCTCCTATGCTTGCTGCGATCCATACCCTTCACCTGTAACATAGGAAAGAATATAGGAAAGACTATATGGCTCTAAAAACAGCTCTTTTAAAGACTAAAGTAGTGCTGAGCAAGTTGTCAAAGAATATAGACATCATCCAACCCCACCTCACTGAAGTAGAGGCATCCCAGGAAGGCCTTTAGGCAGAAGGCAGAGAGACTCAATCATCCATATATCAGCAACACTTTCAGCTCCTAGTCTTTTTTCTATTGTGGAGGATTTGGAGAATAATTCACAAAGGAATAACCTAAGAGTTCTGGGTATCCCAGAGGGTGCTAAAGGACATGATCCAAGAGGGTGTGTTGACCGCCTTTTCGGAGAATATTTTCCTACATTAAGTGAGTTGCACATAAATATTATGATACAGAGGGCAAATTGCTTCCCTTTCATATCATGTGCATTTGTAAAGTGCACGTTCACTCAGAAGGTACCTTTTTGGGCTAAATTACAGGTGTCTATTGTTCATCAACTCTAAGGAACTCAACTTATCAACCTCAGAAGGATGAAAGGCTGAGTTTACCCACTGGGATTTGAACCTGTAACTATGAGGTCAAACACAAGCCCCTACAGTGGATGCATTAGTCAACGAAGCCACCAGACCCGGCTTACCAGGAAGGGTGGGCCCCTCACCACCCTCGTGCTATTCTTATCCATGTTGAGACAGGAAATCGATCTCGCAGCCTCACTAAAGTCACTTATTAGGGCCTGTAAGATTGAATTCTTTGTTTGGTCCAATTTCTGCCATCAAACAGTGGTGCAGCACTGGCACCTTCAAGAGCATATTCCAGCCGTACAGAATATTGAAGTGACAGTTTCTCTTATGGAGCTAACAACATTGTGGATTTAATTTGATGGTCACACCTAGTTCTGTTATGATGGCCCAAAGGTTTGGGAGCTATTAGCCAAACGGCACCCTGGGCAATGAGCCTTTTTTTCTTGTCTTCCTTTTTCCTTTCATACTCATTTCTTTTTTTAGCTCTTTTCAGTAGAAGAGCTCGAAGAAGGCTGCTTTTTAAAAACTTTTAATTGGATCTGCAACTATATACTGTTTGCTGCTTTATGCAATCTTAGTATTAGTACTTTCACTCTGATGGGACGATTCCTCTCTGGGGGTTTGGGGACTGGATGGTATTATGTGTTGGTTAAAGTTTTTCTGGGTATAACAGAAGGGGGTTGTATGTTTTTTTTCTTCTTTGTGGGTACGGTGTATCTGGAGAGGGCCTGGTAACATTACCTATTTGGTGTATAGGTGGGGGAGTGGGGTTTCTTTTGGCTGTTGGACTCTCTTTTGGGGCACAGTGTGGATTGTTCAATAGCGGCGTGTGGGAGGTTCGGGGACTTCATGGCACTAGGTTGAGCGGTTTGAGGGCAAAAATCAAACAAAAGTAGCTATGTGGAAAAGCAGTTTTTCTCTAGATACCCTCAAACACTGCTTGGCGGTAGTCGCCTCTGAACCATTCAATAATTATCAAATACAGAGGCGGGCGCTGGAAACTGGAAAGCAGGAAACGGGTTTTTAATTTCTCCAGAGCAAAGCACGTCAGATCGGACAAACAGGGTATCGTCTCGAGGTGCTCTCTAACTGCATCTCTGTGGCCTGGCCTTTTATACAGTGGTTTATTACTTTATTACAAGATAGCACATTCCTAACATTACTTCGAAGTACAGTAAAACGTTTCTGGAACCCCCGCTTCAGGCTCGTTCACACACGTATTCACAGTGGAGGTCCCCCACTCCAACCTCAGCAGGTGCTGAATATCGCGCAGCTGGGCATTCCATCAAGAACCGGAATATGTGCAATCGGTTAGATCTCATGGGGTGGTGAGACTGATTAATCCTGGCTCCTTCGATGAGAGGCGAGATCCTATAGTATGGGGGCAATAAACTGTATCCGCAGGGTTGGGTGATGGCCTGGGATCGGATCGAACAATCGGGTGCAGGGGAAGGGGTTATCAAAGGGGCTGCTCGTGTGAAAGAGATGAAAGGGTATGTGGGTCTGGCACAGGAAGTGGCTCCGGGGCAGGGTCGCGCTGTGGATGCGTTTATGGTTCATGCATGTGTGCATGGGGGCTGCCAGCGCACGGGGGATGTTAGCGATGTCAGGGAGACGTGCAGGCGATCAGCAGTGTACGAAGTGGCCATGGTGTCTAAGATGGCTGCCGCTTACGTGCTCGTACGGGCCCAGGTTTGGACAAGATGGCGCCAGCAATGTTCACATCGAAATCAAATTTTCCACAGCTTGCATAGGAAAGTTTGGAAAATATAATCTGGGATCCCTGTCTCTGGGTGAGGGCGTGCAGAGAGGTGTCGTCTGAGGGTGAAGCATGGAGGTTCCGATCAGTTTGGGATAATGGATAGAAACAACAGGGCTCTTGGCCGGCATGTGCATATTCTTTAATAGAATATCAACAGTGTTAAAGCTCATCATTCAGAAGCATAAGATGGCCATGGAAGAATTCTATACTGTAATACCTCAAATCTTCTGTCTCCAGGAGATACATCTTCAACCTGAGCAAATTGTACTGTTAAAAGAGCTTGGCTATAGAGTTGCATACACCTCATGTTTCACTTCAGCTCAAAGGGGTGTCCAACTATACAGTAAATGGGGGTGGTGTGGCAAAAGGGTGATTCTGTTGGATGGTGGCTTATTGGGATCATCAGGAAAGATGACATCTATATAGTCTATGGCCTGAATGAGAACAATCCAACAATTATTGACTTTCTATTGGTCGAGATTCTTCTTTTGCCATCTTCCCATATTATATGTAGAGATTTTAATGTGATGTTATGTTTTAAAAGAGATTCAATGCATCATGGTCAGGAAAACCGGTATCCAATCCAGTGGGGGAAGCAAAAACTGAGGCAGTGCACTCAAACAGCTGAAGGAAGTGGCCCTCAAGGGCCACCCAGGTAGCTTACAACCGCCTGCTATGCCTTCCCAAGAAGAGTCGGTCAGACAGTGGAGAATACAAACATACACTTTATCAGCAATACTCTGTAGAGGAGTCCATCCTGACCTGCACCTTAGAATGTCTGCCAAGGGACTGGACCCCAACAGTCTACAACATGTAATGTATCTCACAAAAGCCTCCAACCATGCACACAGTGGAAAGTTACTATCGTGGGACGAACATGAACAAAGAGAGCACAGAAGGATGAGCTACCACCTGCCAGATGGGTACTTGTTATCAGCATCTCAAGGTTGCAGTGCTGAGCCTCAGCGTCTCCTAACGTGGGAGCAGACCAGAACTACACACTCAGATAGGTATGTGAGGGCAGAATGCCCTATTCATTAGTAAGTCGAGAAACAACCTTGACCAGAAGAGAAAATAATAATGAAATACAGTGTTCTGCAGAGGCAAACAATACGAGTAATGAGGCCTAGTTCAGGCACAATCTAAGCAGCCTAATAAGGATTACAAAATGCAAAATGGAGTCACAGTCACTAACTGAAGCCTGTAAATTACGGGGGTAACTCAGTGGGTTGCAAAACGTGAATACAAATGGCATCTATTTAGCCACACACTGCTAACCTACTATAGCATCAAACTAGTGTATTGCAGGAACGAGAATTTCCAACATTCCTTTTAGCATGGGTGGCTAAATGCTTTATTGAGGCTATCCAGTGGGGTCTTTACAATTCTAAGTGGGGAGATAGAAAAATGCATAGTCACTCATTTTACAAAACAGAATAAAGCAACACACTTAGTATTAAAATCCATTAGTACGCAAAAATGCCCTCGTGGATGAGCATTATATCCTGGATATCCTGTATAATCTTAGTAGAGACCTTGTTATCACGTCCTGAGAACTTAGTAGTAGGGGTGAGCTTGCTCACACAATAGGTGCAAAATGCTGGAAGGCAATTAATACATAAGCAACATGTAAAGATGACACCTGCAATAGCTATTAGGACAAGCAGTATCTTCCAACCCCATGATGTCAATAGACTTCAGAGCCACCCTGTGAGGGACCATGAACCACTATCCTGATGGATATCTGAAGCAAGCAAGTATCAGAAATGTACACGCAGCAGCTGCTGCTAATGACATGCCAGAATGACTTCTAAAACCATCCGATTTTGAAGAACAACGAGCCTCGTAGTCTGAAGCTCAACTGTAATGTTAGTCAGTATACCAGCAGTAGTATTAATAACTCCCTCAACTACTCTGGCAAGGCGAGAAGTATTATGGCTTTTGAACATGGGACACCAGAATGGCAGAATGCCCTTCATTATGTCAGTAAATTGCTATAAGGAAGTCTGTATTGACAATTCTTTAAACTCGATGTAAATGAAGATCCCTACTCTGTAGCCTATGATCTTTGTGATAATTAGACGGTGTACTGAAATGGGAAGTAAGAGGAAAGAGACATAACACCGGCCATACCATCCCCTGGGAAGCCATGTATAAGCCTGTTCCCCACAGATGAAGTATAATTTGGAGGTGTAAGCAAATATGGGCTACTAGTAGTGTTTAATTAGTGTGTGTTGTTACAACTGCTCTCTCCTACAGGAATGTTCGCTGAGCCGTCAACACAGAAACTATATGTTTTATTGATGACAGGGACAGGCATGACTTTGTCTTAAGTGATATTTTGTTCCCGGAAACATTTGAAGTATTCAGTAACATCAAATCCTTGGAAATGTAACATTTCATTTTGTAACCAAGTGACATTCTCATTAGCTTCGAAAAGGTTCATGCAAGCTTCTGGATGCAGGATCCTTCCTTGCCTTCTGCCCCAGGTGTATATCCCTGGTGTTCCACTATATACTCCAACACTGCTTCGTAATCAGACTGTACCATTTTCATAGCGTCAACATGATAGTGCATGTATACCATAGAAAGCAATTGGAACCATACCTCACAACTACACAAGTATGACAGGGGCAATGACACCAGAAAAACATTCTTGTGCATAACGGAGGGGAGTAACCCACACACCCAACAATTTGTGACATTAGTGGCACTGTGTACCTGATGAAGCATCTGCAGAAAAGCGTTCTCGATATAAGTCTGTCTATGTCTCTCTTTATGCGGGGCCAATGTAACAAATAGGTGCTCATGGGGAATCGGGGTAGTCCCTACGAGAGTATGCAAAAGATGCTGTTCTTCTAAATACCACACCACCTCAAATAGTGTCAGCGTTACTATGAGGATGACTACTACCACTACCACCCTACTCCCAGTAGACAAACTAGACCACACAGGACCATTCTGCTGTAATGGAGGGACCTACAGGGGCTGTTCCTCCTTCATGACTGAATGGACAAATAGGTACATAGAAAGAAGGTTTAGGAATTGGAGCCACAAAAATACAACCGACCAGAGGAGTACAAGTCCCTCAGCATCTGTTTAGAGCCTCGCTGGTAGGCTCCTATTGGTCATAAACAATGGTGCTATGAAGCACTCCCACAGGGGAGCTGCGCAATCTCAGCCCTTGCAGAAAAAACAAATCCTCTTCTGTCAGGATAGGGCCCCCTCCCTCCTGGGTAAGTACCCTCAGCTTATCCTGTCCAGTGTCTAGGTCAGTTCACCAATCTCTATTCCCTACCCTTATCACCGGTACCTTAGGCAAGGTACCTACAGCCTGGTCCCAAGTCCTTCCCTAACTCATAGACTGTCCCTCAGATGCACCGACATTTCATCGAGAGCGCAGGTTTTATCTGCTGACTCCAGACACTGTCTTGTCAACAAAAAGAGGCAGAAACTCAGGATCAGGTGGGCATCGAGACTCAGATTCTGGTGTATTGGAAACACGGTTATCCGAGGGGGCCCTTATCTCTGGTGGGATCGCCTCAAACAAGGCTGCTTCACTTTCTTCGTCCATCTGTGCACACCTCAATCGGTCTACAGAGCAGGGAACGAAGCGTAGCACCCGCTCTCTTTCCTGATCAGCGATGCCTTTAAGGACCCAACAGTCATACGGAAGTGGGAGAGGAATCCGTTTGATGTGCGATTATTTATGAGCATGGGATCGAAACGTCGACATTTCTAAATAGAGCCACAACTATCAATTTTGTCTAATTATTGTGGTTGCTATTTTGGTCAAACTTGCTGTTACTTACCTCTGAATGCAAGTTACCTCAGCTCAAAATCTTTGCCTGTATTTAATGTTTTATTGTTTGTATTTTTTCCCATTCCCCCACGCTTTCCCTTATGTACCAGGGTACAGGCTTGTGCCCTACTAACTTTTGTTGTCAAAAACATTATTTGATCTAATTTTTTCTATTATATGAATAAAATGCTGGACATTGGATATATGTAGTATCCCATTGTGGGCTATATTTCATTATTTTCTCACTTTTTCTAAATTGCTCAGGACCTTTGTTCTCTGAAACAGGAATTGCAACCCGTGGTCCTCAGCCAAAATTCGGGTCCCCCTTGTCTGTTTAAAAATAATAATATGAAAGCCTTTGCACAGCAATTCAATGACTTTTGAATTGAAGGGACTTCAGTTGTCACTCCAAATCACACGTGACAATCCATAGCGCAGGAAAAACTATTTTAAGAGTGCCTTCGCCGTCGCCATAGCTGTATTCTATTTAGTGGGGTAATCCTCAATCCATTTACTGAATATGCAAATCACTACTAGCACATACTTCAAATTTGTACTCATTCTATTTCAATGAAATCCATCTGGAGTACTTTGAAAGGGAAGGAAGGCAGTGCAAAAATACCAGTGGGTGTAGAAGTAC
Source organism: Lissotriton vulgaris (assembly GCF_964263255.1). Classification (NCBI taxonomy): domain Eukaryota; kingdom Metazoa; phylum Chordata; class Amphibia; order Caudata; family Salamandridae; genus Lissotriton; species Lissotriton vulgaris. The sequence continues at coordinate 785,424,642 of NC_141696.1, forward strand.
CTTTCCTAAGATTATGCCTCAAACAAATGATAAAATGCTTCACTAGGTGTGTGGCTACCTTAGAGATATTGTTGTTCTGCCATACTGGATCCAGTAGCTTGCATATTCCTTTGGCACTGATGTATGCTGGGCCATGGCCATGGTAACAACAGGAGCACATACGAATTAGGCAGCAACCATCTCTGTGTCCCAGACTAGTCAGTCCAGCACCTATCCTTATTCAAACGCCCTGTACTCTCCTCCAACATTGCCAATTCATCTAGGGTCACCTCACCCTGAATTTCCCTGACATTTTCCAATGTGTCCTTGAACATTCCATTGTCTGGGACCCACCTAGTGGGACGTGCCACAAACATCTTTTTCATCTTTGATAGAGCTGTCTCCTTAGCTGTCTGATCTGCCAATGCATTTCTCCTCCCAACATCATCTGTGATGGTTTTATGAGCGCTACATTTTTATTATTGCTAACTTATCGGGAGATGTCAATGCAGACAGCAATCTATGTATCAATGTGCCATTCTGTATTTGGAGTCCATGCAAAGTCAAGAACCCTCTCTCCACCCAGAGGCGCCCAAAATTATGGGCCACCCCAAAGGTGAACTGGCTGTCAGTGTAGACATTAACAGCCAGTCCCTCACTCAACTCACAATCCCTAAGGAGGGCAACCAACTCTGCAGCCTGAGCCGATTAATATGGAATACGAGATGTCTCAACTACAGTGTGTAACGTTGTGATTGCATAGGCTGCAGTGGTGGTGCCATCTGGTAGTTTGAAACAAGAGCCATCGACATATAGTTCCCCTTGGGGGTCACATAAGGGAACATCAGTCAGGTCCCCCGTCCTTTTGTTTCTTCCTCAGTCTGAAATAAACAACCATGGACATTAATGTCCTTTTCTTCCGAAGGGAGGGGTAGTAAAATGGCTGGCTTCAGAGTAGTACATCGTTTGATGGTAATATGTAGAACAAGCAAGGTTAACTCATATCCAGTCAGATGTGCACTAGTAAGGTGCTGCGTCTTCGTCTTACTCAAAAGCGTATCCAAAGCATGAGGTACCATTACTGTGAGGTCAGTATCAAGGACGAGCCCTGCCGATAGTCTGATAGAAACTGCCACAGTGGCAGAAGCTCGTGAGAGCTCTGACGACGTTACCCAGAATAGCAGAGAAGTAGGCACAGAGACTCTGCTTACCTCTGAAACCCTGTGTCCTTACAACCACCTGCTATGCCTTCCCAAGAATGAAGAGTCAGTCAGACAGTGGAGAATACAAGCATATACTTTATTAGCAATACTCCGCAGAGTAGCCCATCCTGACCTGCACCCTAAGATGTCTGCCGAGGGACTGTGCCCCAACAGTCTACAACACATAATGAGTCTCCCAAAAGCCTCCAACCATGCCCACAGTGGAAGTTTACCGGCCTGGGCCGAACAGGAACAAAGAGGGCACAGAGGGATGAGCTACCACCTGCCTGATGGGTACATGTTATTGGCAACTCAAGGTTGTCATGCTGAGCCTGAGCATCTCCTAACGTGGGAGAAGAACTATACAATCGAATAGGTATGCAAGAGCAAAATGGCCTATTCATTAGTAAGTTGAGAAACAACCTTGAACAGAAAAGAAAATATTAATGAAATACAGTATTCTGCTGAGGCAAGCAATACGAGTAATGAGGCCTAGTTCTCGCACAGTCTAAGTAGCCTAATAGGAATTACAAAATGCAAAATGGAGTCACACTAACTAAAAGCCTGCACATTTTGGGGATAATTCAGTGGGTTGCATAATGTGAATACAAATGGCATCTATTTAGCCACAGACTGCTAACCTGATATAGCATGAAACAAGTGCATTGCAGGAACGGGAATTTCAAACCTAAAACATCTTGTGTCTTCCTATTCACTTGTTGATTTGTGGCAGCATGCAAGAGGTAATGAAGCAGATTTCCCATTCTTCTATGCCCCTAACAAATCTCTCTCTCAGGTACTGACATTTGTTTAGTGAGTCATTAGTTGAGTTTACTTTTGAATATTGTGATCAATCCTAGAATCATATCTGATCACAATTCTCTATCATTATTCATGCAAACATCAAAGGAGGATGGCCACTCTGGAAGAAGCCTAAAAATCACTTAACTCCTATTAGTTCTTTGGAGTCTAATGTTGGGCAAAGTATAATTGCCATGGATGGGCTGCAGATGGAATTACTAGCAGGGAGGTTGGTCACCCTGTATGCTTTCCTTGGAAAGAGTATATGGTATTGTACAGTTAAAAAATATCAAGCCAGACAGTTAAAAAATTATCAAGCCAGGCAGTTGCCAAGCTTTGAAGAGATGGGCCAGTTGCTTTCTTTCAGAGTTAAGGATAATACTAGTATATATGACATCCAGCAGATTAGAAATGAAATAGGAGAGCTCATGGTATTGCCTAAAGGTATTAAATGGTTTTGGGGTGGTTTTATCAGAATCTCTATCAAGAGGACTGCTTCACCTCTAGCAGGCACTGATTAAATTTGTGGGGCAATATTTTCATCATGAGCTGTATCATGCTGTGCAGTCTGAATTCGAAGTGCCCATAGCTTTTATTGAGGTAGAAGCTACTATCAGCTTATTAGCCAAGGGCAAGACCTTCGGACCTGATCCACTTACCCTAGAATTCTATGAGGCATTATTGCCTTTCATGGTCCCGGTCCTTTGGGATATCTTTAATTCATTTAACATACTTGACCAGGATCTGAGGTCGTGGGGTGAGACTAATATAGTTATTATTCCTAAAAAATAACATCTGTGACTTGTACTGCCCAATGTCTTTAAGTATCGTTGACTCTAAGATTTACACTCGCATTTTAGCCAATCGATTATAGACTGTGATTTAAGGACTGGTGGATCTGAATCACCATGGGTTCATCCATCGATGCAGTACAACTTCTTAAGTTAATATGGCTGTTTCAGCTCTGGAGGCAACTTCTGTGGATAGGGGCCAAGTCAGTATGATTCTGCTTGACGCAGAGAAGGCCTTCGATTGGGTCTCCTGGTCATTCTTAGGGTGGTCATAGAGTCAGAAGGTCTTGGCCCTTGTTTAATATCTAAACTCGGCCAACTATATGTTGGCCTGAAAGCTAGGATTTATTCTGTTCAGGATCTCTGTCTGACCCTAAAGACATTTCATGTGGCACTAAGCAAGGCTGCCCACTTCCTCTGCAGCTATTTGCGTTACATTTTGGGTCAGGGGTGTGTTCTTTCCCCATTGTTCTTCACATTACATATTAATGGGATAGATAAGGTACTACAAAAAGTAAAAACTGACACTCCTAGGGTTAGGAATCACCCAGTTCCAATCCTGCTATATGCAGATGATGCTAACTGGTCTCAAGAAATGCAAATAGGCTCCAGCTGCAGATTTATAATTTTGTCTCCTATAAGGAGGATAAAGACATGAAGGTCAACCTAAAGAAAACCTACACTATGGTATGTGGACATTGTAGGGCAAAAAGGGGACCACACTATATCAAGGGAGGGAGATTGGCGGACCCCCCTTTTTTTCCTAACTAAGAATGCATTTTACTGGTGAGGGGAGCAGGGGAACACAGTTGCATACAAGAAAATTTAAATTCTTTAGAGCCATAGAATACCATTTTAGATTCACGGCAAAAGTAGGCAATAGCCCAACCAGGTAAATATTGATGTTATATAAAAATAAATGGCTTTTGAGTGTTAGCTATGAGGCTTCGCTGTCAGGGTGGGTAAATTGTGACCTTTTACGAACCCAAGAAAATATGTTTTTAGATTGATTTCTGGCTGTACCAAAGTCTACTTCATACTATATTGTTCATAAGTAAGAGGCAGTTGCCTTTTTAGAGGATGACCTTCATGCTAGCCCTTTTTTATTTCGGCCTAATCTATGAAAGAACGTTGGCACAAAATTTACCAAAGAAATAATACTGGACTGTTTATCTTTAGAGTCTTGGAAAAAGATAAGATTGCTAGCTTACATAGAGAGCCACCTTAAAAAAGTGGATGAGAGCATTGGAGTAGAGGATACTGTTAGCATTCTACGATTTAGCAAGAAAGAAGTAAGACATATATTAATGGGAAAGAGTGAGACACAAAGAGATATTCGTGAGAGTAGCAAGTATAATGTGCATGGAGATAGTTCAGGTCTGGCACAATATGGTTTGCAAAATTACCTTTAAATTGTACAGAACACCCAAAATAGATTCTACCTCACCAGATTATGCCTAGGGATCTTGCATTTTAGGGTCACTTTCCCAAAAATGGTGGCCTGGGTATAGACTACCTAATGCCCATGTGACGGTATATCCACTCAAAGCACGATGCACTTAATTCTGTTTTGTAAATTATATAATGATTTGAGAGGACAACATTTATTAGCAATGTTTAAAACTGGAAAATATATTTTTTACCAGAAAGCTTTTGAGTACTTATGTGCATTAGAAAAAGTGAATATCTGTTTTTCCATCTCCTCCTTCATTATATTTGCTATTGTTAGAAGTATCATCTATTATATCTAGAAGCACTGACATCTGAGGCTGGGCAATGAAGAGCCTTGCTTAACTATATGAGATGATTGAAGAGCCTATTTTTCAATTTTTAGTGTTTCTTTGATTAGGTTTACATGTTTAGATTTGTACGGTGAAAGAGAGTGGAATGTATTATAATGAATATTTTATGGCTCTTTTATGGATATCATTATATTCGAATAAAGTGAATTTGACTTGACTTGAGTCATATTTCCAGGCCCCTCTATTGACTGAAGACATCAACCCTTTGCGTACCCATAGATTTGAGGTGAGGGTTTTAGCCTACGCAAACGATGTGGCTGTCATGACCCCTATCCCTGTGAAGGCTATTAGGGCAGTGGAGGTGGCCGCACAAGTCTTTGGAAACATTTCAGGATACAAACTCAATCTCAATAAAACATAGATCCCTTCCAATGTTATCCTGCCTGGCAATGGGTATATTTAGCCACATATTTGGGGGTAGAATTTTCAGTAAGAATGGAGGACATCATTGAACATGGCTATGGCGAACTCTATAAACAGACAGCCAATATCTCTAATAAATGGAATTGCTTTCATCTCAGCCTCAGTGGCAGGGGTAATCTTATTAAAATAATTATTATTCCCAGGTATATATATGTCTTCTGATGAATTCCTCTCTACCCATTTACAACAATTGTTAAGATGATAGAGGCATGCTGGCAGAAGTTTATTTGGAGCTAGAAGAATCCTTTTAGTAATATTCAGCTACTGCAGCTGCCCAAAGGTGGAGTTGCTCTACCTGTTTTGTGTTTTTTTAATTTCGCAATATTTTATTCTCAACTTTGCCTGATCATAGGCTGGGATACATAGGTGCATGGCTGTATGTTTGCAGACTATCTACCACTGGGGGACTTGAAAGTCCAGGGGACTGGCTTGATCAACACAGTCTACTTTAAAAGGACCTGGTTGAAAACCTTAGGGGTTTTTAATCTTGTTTGGAGCTACCTTAAAAGGTATTTCCAGATACTTTCCTTTTTAACCGTTATACTTACTTAGGTTTTAACCCTAACATACCTATCTGTGTTCATCATAGCTTTTGGGAGAGCTGGAAGGCAGCCAAACTCTTCACTCAAATATTTGAGGGATTTCTTTTTTCCTTTGAGATGATACAGCAGCAGTTCTCCCTTCCCTGTATTGTTTTTTTCAGGTATCTGTAAATCTGACATTCCAACACTATCCTTAATAGAGATGACATCTGCTGTTCCCAAAGTACTCTTTTAGATTTTTAGAGCAAGCTCCCAAAAAGGGGAATATCAGCTTGGCCTATAAGCTAATTCTTTCCACGGAATTATATCATGGAGTAGATCTTCTCTAGTTAGGTGCAGATAAATGGAGTAGTCATTTGGATACGACAGTAGCAGTTGAGGTCATGAGACTCAGCAACTCTCTTGTGCATAGCATCCCAAATGCATCACTAATCAAGGTCCATGGCATCAAATGCATTAACGATTTTTACTATACTCCCCACCAGATCTGGGTTATGATACTTATAGCGGATGAGTGCTGCTTCCCTTGTGGGCTGCAGGTGGTCAACATGGTTCATGTTTTTGCCACCTGTCCCATCCTACAAAACTACTGTGCTTTGGTCTTCCGGAAAATCAATGCCATATTGCACCTGCCAGTATTATGAGACCCAAACCTGATCATGCCGGGGCATTCACCCTGTATCCCACAAAATATTTTAAGTCTTTATTTTTTAACGATTTCTCTGGGTAGATTGGTGTTGGCATGCTTTTGGCTTCCAAACTCTGCCCCATGTCCCGGGAGCTGGTGGGGTGAATTTCTGAAAACATGCTCTTTCGAAATGTCCCTGTTGAAAAATGATGTCTGTGGAAGGCAGTTGAGCAAGATATATGACCCAGTTAGGCTCTAGATGGGCGAGATGCTGGCTGGTCAAGACAATGGGTCAATATTTTGATGTTCCTATTTCCCACTATGCTTCTAATACACAAAGAATGTGATGTCGAGTTTTAATATATACTTTATGCTGTTTACCTCTATTGTCTTGTGGCTTTGTTGTTTGCCAAATGTCCAGTCTCTTTGTTCTCTTGTATGGCTTATGTTCTCCAATAAAAAAAAATAAAAGAAAGAAGGAGATAAGTAAATAAGTAGACTGCTTTGTGGCAGACAGGGTGTTGCTGCAAGGGCTTACGATCAATTAGTGGGACTGGGATTTGTGCTTTCATGGGGTCCTCTTTCCTCATCACGTCTTCGTGAAGAGCTTGAGCCCTCGATGTAAGATTCTCTTCCGCTGCATATCCAGTTACCCTACATCCCAATGAAGAGAAAATGAGGGTGAAAATGAAGCCTCTCACCAGTTCACCGTTCTACTGACTGACAATTCTTGAATCAGAGACGAAATGCATCTAAGGAAGACCTCCTGCGGCCAGCAGCAGATAGTGATGCACTGAGCAGCCATGGGAGAATGCCCCTATCCGGTGTTTTTGGTCAAAACATCGAGGTAAAAATAACAGAACACAGAAATATATGGAAAGTAATATTGCTAGTCAAAAATATGTTGTGGTATAGAATATTGTTGTCAAGAATAGCACTTTTTTGATTAATGGTATGGTTTTCAAATATATCTTCCCCCAAAAATATTTTTAGTGATATAGATGTGAAAAATATACTTTTAAAAATATTTTATCGTGTTTTAATTACTATGTACAATGTATGTGTAGTATTATTGGTGTAATTGTTATACATTTTTAAAAATAGTTAGCATTTTTAAGTGATTTAGTATATTTTTTAATTATTAGCAATTTATAGTGTTGCAGAAGGTGGTTGGGTTTGTAGGGGATAATGTGGAATTTTATCCAAATTAGAAATATTTATATTTTGGGGCGTGACAGGGCAAGATGGACAACAGAACGTAGCTTCTGCAGCTCCCATCCTGTCATCTGAATATCCTTAATCATCCCTGATTGTAGCCCCCTGTGGGACTGAAATTGGGCTCTCTGCTGTTGTGTGGCCCTGGATGGAATTATTTGCGGCTAATGGTATGGATCCATGGTTTCTGAACTGCTTAAGGACTCTGTTGGCCTACACACAACTAGAGACCCCAAGGGCGGCAGTGGCGAGGTGCAGCCAGAGGTGAGGTGACGTATGACCTGGCACTCACCCGGGGGGTGCCAGGACTTCAGAAAGCTAGGCTGTGGCTGGAGGTGGTATCTAGACAGCTGTGGTGACCCAGGGTTGAGACCCGCAGGAGGCGCAGTTAGTAGCTCTGTGTTAGCTGCTTCTGAGGTGAGGTGAAGATTCTTGTGATGCCCACTATGGACGTGTGGGGGTCAGAGTTCCGGGACATATTCTAGAAGAGATTTGGGGGTCTGTTGGTCGCCCCCCTGCAGAGACTAAAACTGGACAATTGGTTTGGGCAAAATGCCCCACCACTCCCCCACCCAATGTGAGCCCTGGTGGACAGCGGTGAAGTCTAGGTCTGGCCCTGCCGCTCAAGGACCTGTTGCCATGGCCTGTGGGGGTTTCTTGACTGCAGATCCAGTGACAAGCCAACAGGTGCCAAACTTCTGTGTCACCCCAAGGGGAGATAAAGGCTGCTGATGGTGTACAGGATGCCAGTTAAGCCTCATGATGGGTCCCTGAACTGGTGGCACCGTAGGATGTGCTATCTTCTACCAGTGGAGCCTCATGGTAGACAAGCTGCAGGGCTTCATAAATGTTAAGTGCATGAGTCCAAAAGGCGGTTCCCTGTGCTGGTGTGGGCATACAGAATGATTTTTTACTATATTGGAGGCAGGGCTGCCTCATACCCATCCCATACCTTGCCTGGGGTAATACAGAGATGTCAACAGAGGACACTGTTAAAGCCCTTGGAACTACCTACAGTGAGTGTTGAAGGCAGGCACTTGTCTTATTCTGCTGGGTGGGGTACTTGGGCGTTGGGGCCTCCCTGTGGGCCATCTTGTCGGATCTGGAGCCTCCTACCTCCCTCTTCTGGGCACACACCCTGTAACTGGTGATCACACAGGGCTGAAAAGCACTGCCACCTTCTTCATATTGCATCCTTGCTGGACATCACAAATTTCCGGAACTGGACAAGGACTACATATGCCTTTCCCCTTCCCAGGGTGTTGAAAATACAACGGATGTGTGGGGTCAGCGTTGTAGATTGGGTCTGGGACCCATGGCAGTGCATTGATCAGTGCCAAATTCCTACGGAAGCTGAGTCTGGTGAACATGTTAGGTTACAGCGCAGCACCTCAGATTAGTGCGATAGCACTGTCTCCAAGTCGGGGGAAGTGGCAGACTCGCACCAGGGTGGTGGAGACAAGCTCCGAAGCGCCACAAGGAATGGAAGGACTGGGGTGGGGCCCTTTCAAAGCAGCCGGCATGTTGATCAACTGTGTGTCTTGCAGCATCATGTGGATAGAGTTCGAATAATCGCATACATTGATCACAAAAATACTTAGAGACAGAGATGCCATCCTGCATGCAGTTTGGCATTTGGGTGACCCCACATTTGAGAACAGTTTGATTCGCATTGTCCCGGATTATACGATGCAGGTGCAACAGTTGTGACTAACTTTTGGTTGGGTGAAACAAAAAATTAAAGCAATGGGATTACATTACATGCTCTTTTATCCAGAAAAAAATGTAAGTGTTCCCCAATCAGGAAACACATTTTTTCACCATCCCTGAGATGGTGTGGGACTTGCTGGAGATTTGACTGACTGCTTGGATTCCAGCTCTGGCCCTCCATGGCTCTGGGAGCTGGCCTAGTGATTCCCATGGGTCGCAACCAGTGGGGAGATGTAGGTGGTGTGGAGGCAGGGTTGAGCAATACATAGAGATATGGCTTCTTGATTTAAACTGGTGACGTGGAATGTTTGTGGGATCAACTCCTATGTTCAGCGGGATGGGATACAAACATGTCTCTGCCAAAGAGCATATATATTGCTCTGCTGCAGGAGACACATCTGATGGATAGTGAGGTACAGAAGATAAAAAGAGAAATGGAGGGGGCAATTGTAGTCTGCCATGTACTCTAACTATGCCTGGGGAGTTTTGATATTGGTCGCCCCTCATATTCCCTTCAATGTTCGGAGCTTTAAAGCTGATGTTGAGGGAAGGAACTTTTTACTGCATGGCCAATTGAACATGAGGGAGCTGTGCCTGTTGAACGTGTATGCATGGATGAGGAGGCGTTCTATCTTGACATGAAGTGGGAGCTACTCCCCTATGTTGTGTCCTCACTATTATGGGCTTGGGACTTCAGATGTGTGCTAGATGACTCTGCACGAAACTGAACTGAGAGGCTTGATGGAGGGTAAGCATTGTATGGATGTCTCGCGCACATCACACCCAGATTTAAGGGAAATTACATGCTATGCCCCAGCCCATGAAGCATACAGCCACCTTGATAGATTTCTAGTGAGATGTTGGAAACTCAGTTACTAGGTAGGCGCCTCTCAGACCATGCACCACTGTTCTTAGCGTGGGGGGTAGCAAGGCTTGACCTAGAGTGCCATTCTGATTTTTTACACCTGGAGAGGATTGGAGACTCCCAGTTCCATGAGAAGCATAGTATAGTGACAGTGGGGTATTTTGAGACAAACTGGTCGACAACAACCTGCAGCTCTGAAGCATGGAGCTCTGAAGGCAGTGGTGTGTGGGAGGGTCTGTCCCACATTAGTGGATCTAGGCACTGTTTATAGGCACAGTTTACTGGAGAGGAGAGAGAGTTAGTGAACCTCCAGTGGTACACTCATATCCTAGGGGAGAGGGCCTACCTATTGCCCAGAGGGCAGTAGGGGAGAACTGGGATAGGATAGACCACCTAGTTTGGGAAGACTTTTGCCAAATATTCCACAGGGAGGGTGATAAATCAGGAGGCCTTTTGGCATGGTGACTTCTAAGGGAACATCTACCCCCGGTTATCCTCTCATTGAGACGCTGAGAATGCACAATTGCTGGAACACAGACAAGAATCGATCTCCTCCTGTTAGATCATCTGGTGACAGTGTATATGGAGACAGAGAGGGACCAGTTGGTGGAGACTTGCCACTTTTGGATGGCTTGGTGCTTTGCAGACTCACAAAGAGGCAGGTGGAGGTCCTGGAGGGGGAGCTCCTAGTGGTAGAGCTGCAAGAGGAGGTCCGGGAGCTGGTGTGCCTTAATGCACCGGGCCCTAATGGGTTCCCCGTGGAATACTATCAGGTGTTCTCTGGACAGCTGATCCCCCACTTGTTGGATACTCTTTGGGATGCAAGGGGCTATAGTGTGGGACCACAATCTATGCTGGTAGTTCCAAATTGTTATGCTCCCCAAGCCATGTAGGGACCCTGCAGACCCTGTCTTCTACATGCCCTTGTCTATGCTGGGGGTTGACATTAAGATGCTCATGAAAGCTCTTCCAACTACATTCCATGGAGTTGTGACTCACTAAGTGCACAGTGATTACAGTAAGTTAATTGCCAGGAAGAGGAACCCAGCAGAACCTGCGTCAATTATCACATGTGTTATACTCTGTGGCTGATGGAAACGTGGAGGCTGCCCTGGTAGCTTTAGGTATTGAGAAAGCATTTGGCATGCTCAATTGGGAATACCTCTGGTAGGTACTGTGGAGAATGGGCTTAGGATTGATTTTCCTATCTTGGGTGCAACTGCTCTATGCTAGACCAGTCGCACGGGTCCACACAGGAAATGAGGTCTCGGGTGTACACATATTGAGAGGGGCAAGAGACAGAGATGCCCCTTGTCACCTCTCCTTTTCACTTTGGCGATGGAGCTGTTGGCCATTCTGCTCAATCGCAATATGATTTAGAGGGGCTTTATGTTAGGGGCCAACATCCATGTCATCTCGCTTTATACAGATTATGCACTTGTTTATGTCACCCTCACAGAAAGATCAGTCAGTGTGTTGCTGCAGAACATGAATGAACTTGGTGCATTACCTGGCCTTCATGTTAACAAGCAGAAAACAGTACTGTTTCCCCTAGCTGCACTGGCATGTGCAGATTGAAGTAGTCTCCCAGTAACTGAGCTTGGATGGGCAAGTGATCACATCTGTTATCTGGGGATACAGGTGTGAACACATCAGAGGCCTGCTACATTCTCAATATGGGTAGTGTTCTTGAAGGCCTTCATGTGTTGATCTGCTTCTGTGTCTGTCTGCCTCTGTCAGTGATGGGAAGAGTGACACTTTGTAAGATGGTGTCTGTATGCCCTTTAGAATGCCATGTATAGTATCTTAAAATCCATATTTGACAAATCGAATGCTCCCCTGGTGTCCCTCATGTGGGCTAATAAAATGAGCAGAGCAAAATTGAATGTCCTGAAATTAGACACCCAGCTGAGGGGTCTGGGGTTGCTGAACCTCCAACTATGGGCCTTATTATGAGTTTTGCAGTCAACGGACCACCAGACTCGTGGGGGCATGGCGGTGGTGGTCCAACCGCCACCGCACTGGCGGTCCGACAGCCTTATTGTAAGTTTGGTGGACGGACCGCCATTTGACCACCCAACTACCAGGGAACCACATTCCCTGGTGGTGTTGCAGTGGTCAGGGGCTCAAAATACACTGGCAGGGCTACAGCGGAAACACCATGTATATTTTGAGTTTCCCAAGCACCAGCTTTACATGGCAGACAGCACCATCATGTAAAAGCTGATGGTGGGTCCCTGCTCCATGCAGGTAGGTGCATGCAAGGGGGCACATATTGTGCCCTCCTGCTTGCAAGCACTCCCCCCAGGCATGGAATGGACTTATTAGTCCATGCTGTGCTGGAATGTGCTGTGGCGATCCCACAGTGGGACAGTATTAAAGGTTTATTGAGCCTTTTTTACTGTACTACTGTGGGACTACCACACTGCCAGCCTGCCAGATAATGATTTGTATTGTAATCTGACTGGTGGGCAGCATTTGGGTTTGACGGTGCAGGAGCAGGGTGGTGGTGAACCGCTGCTACCAACCGCCAAACTTTTAATAGGGAGCTAAAATGTTTTGCGTGTCTCTTGTAATACGCAGCTTAATAGTGCGCTGATGGTCAAAATGAGAATGCCCTTCTTTGGGAGTGGGGTGCTAATACAGATTTTCCACACTGCCTCACGCAGGGGTCAGGTGTTTTGAAGGACTACCCTTTTGTTGTTTGACAAGTGACCGTGGCCTGGGAGCATGCTGTTACCTGAGTTTTGCATTGCGTTCCTCATGCTAGATTACCGCCCCTCTGATGGCTAATACCCTTCATGTCTATACAATCAGTGAAGGATATGTTGTAGTGGGTCAGATGGGGTTGCATCTTGGCCTATGACCTGTAACTGAATGGTGCTTTCCTCACAATGGTGGAGGCACAGGAGCTGTACCAGCTACAACAGGGTCAGTTTTTGCAATACACAAGGATTTGGACAGATTTTCCTGCTGAGCCTGTGGAATCCCAGACATTACAACTTCTATTGGATCCCAGTTCCAGTTGGGATTTGATATCCCATATTTACAATGCTATTTAAGGTGATCTTCAGATTGATATGAAAGGGGTACATGACAGATGGGCTGGTGACATCCCCAAGCTACTTTCCAAGAGTGACTGGAGGACAGCCTTTGCTTAAGTTGGGGAGGTGGATAGTAGTGCGTGGTTCAAGCGCACTTAATTTTATTATGTGCACCGCACCTATTGGACTCCACAATGATTACAAAGGATCAACAGGTCACGATCTGCTGCTTGTCCTAGTTGTGAGTTGGAACCAGCGTCCATCCTCCAAATGACATGGGAGTGCAGTACATTTCAGGGTTAGTGGGGAGAGATCCTATGAGGTCTGTGAGAGATCACACGAGTCTGTTGGAAGCCTAAGTGAAACACTGCCTACTTGGAGTGCTTCCAACCCCAAAGCGAGGGGTCACATAGGTTTGCACTCCTGAGTCTGGTGCTTACCAACGGACGCATCACTATCCATTGGGTGCCACCCAGATCACTAACTTTCAAATATGGATGGGTGACATGTATCAATTCAATCAGCTTTATTCGATTAAAATAAATAATCATAAACGCACTATACAGTTATGGATATAATAAATGCAAGTATTCACATATAAATTCGTAAAATAACAGTGCAAAACAGTTCCAAAAAAGATTAACAAATGTGAATTACATAATGATTGAAATTCTACATTTTAAAACTAGTTTTAAAAATATTAAAATTGAAACAGACAACTGTTCTTCTCCTAATGATTTTAAAAGCAGAAAAGCAGGGCGACATTGTCTTAAGCCCTTATTTTTTTAAATTGGCAAAACCCACCTATAGCTAATATGAGAGTAACATTGACAAAAGAATAGGACATGGATAGTCGATTGAAAAGACACCTCATCACATGGACATTTACATAGCTCCTTTGACCAGTTGTTTTCAGTGGGAAAAGAGACGAGCCTGTGGAAAATATTCAATCTCAAACGGGTCAACAAAAATCTGTCATGCTCTCTTGTAAACTTACTTAGATAGGACTGGAGTATATCGGTGACCATTATTAACTATTGTGCCTGTACAGAAACGTTTTGGGATTCTATAGTTCTTCTCTTATTGTCCAAATAGGATAAGCAGTCAATTTTCAGTTCTTTCCTACTTACATTTAGCAGACTAATGGGGTTCCGAAAAATATTCAGGATGGCCAAGGTACCAACAAAATTTTTAATGTATTCTAGCCAGCTAATCTTCCGTGCCCCATCCAAATTGCTATAGTCTGTGAGTAACTGTCTATTGAGCTCCAGTGAATTGGTAGTCCATATTCTATGCCACTGGAATACTGGTTGAATTATACATATGTCCATAATGTATGGCAGACCCAATTCAGTGTGGCAAATGTAGGTAGAGGTGCTGTCCGGGACAATCAATAAGAATCTTAAAAACTTGTTCTCAATACATTGGTGTGAATTAACATTCTCATGACCCCAGATACCTGCCCCATAGTTGGCTATTGAGATGTATTTAGCCTTATATATCTGTAATAAGACCTCTGGAGCCCGTTTCCCCAACTTCCTACTAAAGTTTAAAAGTGCAGCTACCGCTTTAGAAAACAGTAGCCTCCTGGTCCTAATGGCCTGGGACATTGTCCCTGTCTTATCAAATAGTATTCCCAGTTAAGAAAAGGTTTTACAACAGTCAATCGGTTTCTTACCTATTAAAATGGGTCTGAAATGTGTTTTCCCTGCCTCACATTTCATCACAAAGGTTTTAGAGATATTCACTTCTAATCCTAATTTGGCCATGTGATTGGCAAAGCAGTCAACTATTCTCTGCATCCCTACCGGGGTATTTGACATCAAGACCGCATCATCGGCATACATGAATGTGGGAATAGGTCTCTTACCCACTTTGTGGGAGATCCTGGCACTCTTTCCCCAGCTTACTTCCCAAGTCGTTAAGGTATAATATAAATAGGAAGGGTGCCAGGACACATCCCTGTCTCACACCCCTTTTCACCCTAAAGTGCTTAGTGCATTCTCTTCCCATCCGATAATGAATCCTAGCATTTGCAGCCACATATAATTGTCTCAAGAATAAAACTATCGAGCTTTCCACCCCCATATTAGTTAAAATTCTCCAGAGTTACTCGTGGATTACAGAATCAAACGCAGCAGTTAAATCTATGAACGTTAAGTATAAGCTACCCCTTTTGGTCGCTGTTCCTATGCCCTCAATTAGGCCTCGCTAAGCAAGCAAAGAAGATGTATTGATAGGACAGCACAGCACTTACCGGGGGCAGGGAGAGGAAGCCCTACATCGTAGCCACCACCGCCAGGAGTCACCAGCTGCAGGGATCAGCGCCGCCGCCCCGGGACCACAACTTCCGGCTGCCACAGCGGCGGCGCAGCTTCTGTGACGCACCGCAGCGCCAGGAGGCGCCTTAAGCAGCGCTCTGCCCGGCGGAGCGGGTGGACAGCACAGCACTTACCGGGGGCAGGGAGAGGAAGCCCTACATCGTAGCTGCCACCGCCAGGAGTCACCAGCTGCAGGGATCAGCGCCGCCGCCCCAGGTCCACAACTCCCGGCTGCCACAGCAGCGGCGCAGCTTCTGTAACGCACCGCAGCGCCAGGAGGCGCCTTAAACAGCGCTCTGCCCCGCTTCGCGGGACGCCGAGCTAAGCCCCGGCAAAGGGCGGGCCCTCTGTGGCCCTCAGAGGTCCAAGGAGGACGGGACGGGCCACACCCCTGACATTTCCTTCTAAGAGGTACTGAGACCCCTTTTATCATTTCTATTGACTAACATTGGCGTACCGCATTATAATATGTCCATCTGGGAGGAGCTGAACGCCCTGTGTGGAACCAAATATGTTCCGGACATATTACCCACTATAAGCATGGCCACCAATCCAAATGATGTAAACGCCACCCTGCAGGATTCACCCTTTTACTCTAATAAAGACAAATCCCTAGCCAATGCACCGCTGGAGGGGCCCAACATTAAGAGGAAGCACGATGGCGATATTGTAAACGAGAAGCAAGCCAAAATTTTAAAATTATGCACCAGTCCCTCTCATCCCCCCTCCAACTCAATCCCAGCGTTGGGGGATATGGCGTATGGAAAAATAGAAAACCGTGCATCACCCCTCCAACCAACTTTATTGGCCCAGCTTGAGCATCTATTAACATCTCTTATATCACCACTGGTGACCAAATTTAACGATCTGGGGGATAGGTTATCCAGTATTGAACTAATAATCAAAACGCATATTCCATCAAGTATTAAACCGGTATTACCCAACTGTCCTATTCCCTTCACTATACCGGAAAAGCCTAAGCTCAATTCCCGCAAGAACGCTCATTCGCAAACATTACCTTCTGCAACAGGCTTTAAACCGGCCACAAAACACCCGTTAATAAACCATACTGAGGCCAAACCCGAACCAGTCAGAATGCCACAGATTAACTTGCCCCCTGAAACCGCCCCTTATGTGACTGTTGTCTCTGGGGTTCCACCATCAAATCAGGGAAAATATGAAACACGTCAAGACCTGTTAAATAAGGTTATTTTCTGGTTTCAGACCAATAGTCCTCTGCCACCTGACTTAGATGGTGGAATTTTAAGCGTCAGGAGGGTGGGGTGGTTGGGCGCGCTGCAAAAAATCCATCCCTGGGGACTTGGTGTTAATTAAATTCAAGCACAGGAACATAGTCCCCTACTTAAGATCCTGCAAGCACAAAGAGGGGGATGGCCCAATCAGCATCTGGGACTTACACGACTTCTATCCGAGCATTCCACCTATTCAGTCACCAAGAACAGCAGTAAAGAAATATAACATCTGGGGTGGGGGACCCTGTGCACCTAGTGCCCCTAGCTTCCTAGCTCCTAACAGATTTGAACCTCTGTTCAAAAACTGCACTTCCTGAGCACTACTTACAAGAGCCCACCTATAATCATCCAACTAATCAGAAAACTGCCGACAGAGCCCTGCTTGATGATTGTCCCTTGATCCCTATTCCACTAAATAACACTGTATGTATGATCCTTCCTTATTTTTTAGAGGTGCTCCACCTGACAGGGAATTGTTTTATACTGTTTTATACTGATTAGCTGATCCGTTTTATTAATTTAATTGTGTTTTAACTATCGATATGGTATGAAATATTGTTGTATTTATCTATGTTCTGTTGTTGCTTTTATGATTTTAAATCAAAAATCGAATAAAGCTAATCTGAATCTGAATCACATCCCTGTCTCACTCCCCTTTTCACCCTAAAGTGCTTAGTGCATTCTCTTCCCATCCGATAATGAATCCTAGCATTTGCAGCCACATATAATTGTCTCAAGAATAAAACTATCGAGCTTTCCACCCCCATATTAGTTAAAATTCTCCAGAGTTACTCGTGGATTACAGAATCAAACGCAGCAGTTAAATCTATGAACGTTAAGTACAAGCTACCCCTTTTGGCTTTAGTGTATTTGCCAATCATCATGTTCAAATTTAACCCCTGGTCAGTTGTACCCATTCCTTTGCAAAAACCATACTGGAGGTCGCTAAGTATCGATTGGTCTACCGCCCAATCTTGTAACCTTGATAACAAAACTCTGCCGATAATCTTAATTGTTGAATCAAGTAGAGATATTGGTCTATTGCAGGCAGGGTCTGACCTGTTCCATTTTTTAAAGATGGGGACCAAGGTCGATTCATACAAAGAAGAAAGGGGGCCGATTTTGCTACAAGCGCTTAAAACTTGAGTTAAAAGAGGACCCCACAATAAAATATTATGCATAAAAAGATCAACCGGGATGCCGTCAGGTCCTGGTGCCTTACCTCCCAGGCTCGATTCAATGGCTAGATTAACCTCACTCAGCTCAAATTTCAGATTCATAACCTCTATATCTTGTATAAAAACCAAATTGGCTATTGGCTCCATCTCTGCCCTTGTTGTGTGAGCTGTATTGCTATATAATTTTTCAAAATGTTCCAACCACTTGGGCTCGCTAATAGCTATCTCAATTGTGGCCCTGTCTTTCTCCAACAAAAAGGGTGCATTGACCGCCTTCCAAAATGCAGAGTGGTCTTTTAGTTTTGAAGCTATCTGCAAGTCCCGCCATGCTTCATTTTTAATAGTTGTTGTCCTTAACTTTAAGGCTGCATTATACTCCCTGTGTACCAGCCTGACATCCTCCACCACTCTAGGCTTTAAATGTAGTACTCTCTTTAACTTGGCATGGGCCTTAGAGCAAGTTGCATCGAACCAGCCATGCTTAGATTTATTAGATTTACTGAGTTTCTCCGACATTTCCTGTTTAATAAACTTTGAAATTGTCTAGAATTATAATGTCTTTATTCATAGTGCTAACATCTAAACACGCCTTAACCTTCTCTTCGCATTTGGTAATAACCTTACATGGGAAAGTATCAGGGTTTAGCTTATCCCTTTTTAGGGCATATCCATTTTGCCTAGATACATTGAGCTTCACCATAAATGTAGATGTGTGATCTATTATATTTCTCTCACATCCTAATGGAGGTGCTCAATATGTCATGTGTGACAAAATCTTTGACTCTAGTAGCATACCTGCATGACATCAGAATAAAATCTATTGTTGATGATTTCCCCTTCAGATTATAGGTGGGATTAAAAGGCACAGGGTTGGGACATAACATATTAGCAAAGCCCAAGTCGGTATCAAACATAATTTCATTTAGGATGTACCCGTATATATTACGTGCGAAGTGCTGAAAGATATGATCCTTATCCCATAAAAAACCACAGCACCCGTTATCTACATGGTCACTAATATTACAATTAAAATCGCCTCCCCATAAAATGCACACTTTCCTAGGCGATACAGCCTGAATGTTCTGTACAATAGTGGTGATGGATCTCACTACCTCCGCAAATCTACTGGTAGGAATGTTGTTGTAAAAGTTAATCACCAGCAGTCAGAGAGTCCTATCTATGTGAAGCGACAGGACCTGATAGTAAACGTCGCTGCCAATTAGAGCAGATTTTTCCAAATTCAGGAGATTCAACACATAAAGACATAAACCCCCCTTGGCTCTCCCATAGGCTGATGGAATAGCAGGGGTATGAAAAGTTCAAAAACCATTTAAATGTATAGCGTCACAAATCCAGGTCGCTTGGACAGCTAATACATCAAAAACCTTGACAAAAACCATCCACGTATGATTCGTCACCTTTGCATTTAGCCCAGCCACATTTCAGAAACATAGCTTTTGACAATTACCCCTGTCATCTCTCACTGAGATTATAGGCTCTCAAGCACCAGGCTGTAGGAACTGTTCATGCTATGGATTAGTAAATATTTCTCTGTTGGTGTGACTAAGAGATCCCACTCCCTCAGCAGCAGCATCATTATAACTGTGAATCTGTCCAATACTAGCCCTATTTAAGTTTTCTATGTTGTTAATGGACTGAAGTTCACGAGACCTTTCAGGGCTAAAACTGATGGAAATAGGCAGAGGGACATGGTTCCTAGGCGTGTGCGTGGTGAGTCAATCTACCTCTTCTAAGTTATGAAGAGCCTCAAATCTATTATAAACCTGTACGTTATACTGATTTTTGTGGTTTACCGGGTAGGGGCTGAGTCAGTGTACAACTGGATGTAAATCACATGGTGGCTGGTAAAAGTAGCCCAAAGGGAGGATGTTTATTCTGGTTTGTGATATGTATAAATGGGAAGTGGTGGAGTAAAGTAGATTATGCGTGGTACACACAAATGAACATTCTGAACAGGATTTAGAGCTCTGGGGGATATGCTGAACAGTTTGACAGCAGTGGAACTGCCAGTGGAAGAATCCCCTGCTGCCTCCTAGGTTCTGGGGCTGGGGGCCCCTGTTGTGGAGATGTGAAGGGATGGAGTTTATGCTGATTTAGGAAGTGTGCATGTTTATATGAGAGCACCTATATTGTTGTGTCAGCTTGATGAGGATACAGCTGTTGCCCCCTTTTTGCTTTCCTCCTACACTCTCAGCCCCCTGTCATCTTCCTCCTCCCCCCTTGTTGCTACGTTAGGATTATTCTGTTGGAGAAGCATTGGTATGGATGGTGGCTGGCACTGCTCAGCTTTGTATGGGTTGTAGTTCCCAATTTGTTAGTTGTTTAGCTTCTACAATGCATATTGTTAAGGATGTGGGGCAGCCTCTTTTGCTATTCCGCTGGTTTTGAACAGGGATGGACGCTGTCCTGTGCTTCATTATTTACTTGATGACCCGGGTGGGAATGGGATGCTTTTTCGCATTGAGTGCTTTAGAAAAATGGGTATATTGCCTTTATGGATATCTCCACCAGGGTCACATATACTGATTCAGCCTATTATGTATTGTACTGTTTTAATAATAACATGTTTTAAAAAAGAAATGCTTATATTTTGACAATAATTCGTTTTCTATTGTTAATTAATTTTTATTGATTGTTATTTATGTAGATGGTTTAAGTGTTATATTATATTTTGAATTTTACATTGTAATTGAGATTTTATTTTAATTATTAGCAATAGCAGGCTATATTTTTGTAGCAGGTTGTTAGGTTTGTAGGGGTATAGGGTGGGACATTGATTAAGAAATAAATAATAAAAAACAATTTCTGATTAGTTTTCAATCATCAAATATTTAATTGATTGTTAATTATGTTAAACGTTTAATACTGATTTATTTAAGTTATATTTTAGTTGTGGGATTCTGGGTTTGCAGGGGAACTGGGTGGGAAGATAAATACAATTACATACGAGAATGACGAAATGCACACCATAATTATCCTCTTTGATGAAAGTCACTTTTTACATTTTCCTTTTTTATCTTTTTTTGCGTGCAGCCCGAGAAATATGGTTTTGCCCTCCAACCACTGGATGATTAATCTGTCAAGAGTGGAGCCTGTTTAGCACTCCTTAACGGACGCACAGCTGGTTCAATTAAACAAACGATGGCTCTGTTTAATCCATGTTTATCTGTATATTTATTTCCTCGTTCCTCCAATCAAACAGGATAATTATGGTGTGCATTTCGTCATTCTCATATGTAATTGATTCAGGTTGCCTGCCAGACATGTCGCACCCATCATGGAACATTAAAGATTCAAGATAACCGCATGTGAGACATAAGAAAATCCGGATTTAAAATCAGCAATTTTTAAAAGGACACAGAGATCATGAATTATCCCTGGATTAACGCTACAGAAATGTACATGGACTGTTGTTGTTATAACTTTGTCATGAAGCAACGTGCCGAGGGTCACATTGAACGTGCATTATACATCTACGGGAGGGCGGGGAACTAGATTAGTCAACTTTCAAGCATTAGCAGTACGATTTAGTGCATTGATATCAATATAGTATTTAAGAGTGGGGAGCATTCTGGGATATGTAGTTTTGTAAAACGAGGGAGCTAAATGATTGGAAGAATTAGGGGGTGGAGAGTACAATGACTTGCGTAAAAAGCGAGAAGTTGAAGTCAGAAGGTTTATACAGTGGAGTAAGGAAGGAAGGAAGATGGCGAGATAATTTGAAAATGTAAAAATGTGAGTATGGAGAAAGGAGTTGATTAAGTGGTTGGTGATAACATAGAATGAGGGGAATTAACTAGTGCTGAGTCACAGATGGATTAACGCTTTAGTGGGGGTGAGAAACCTTTTGTTTAAATGCTATATAGCGCACTGAGCTAGAAGAGGGAGAACGTTTAATAAGGATCGGCGTTAACTAGGCACAGGAAAAGTTTTGAATGTACATTGAACCATGTCATTGGGTTCCACAAGGTAATGTTGTTGTTTTGAATATTTGCAGTGAATCCCTGACGAAGGGCTGAGAAAGTGCCAAAAATGCATTGGATAAAGGATGTTTTTAAATGTCTCAGTCGTGTTGCAGGAAGAAAAGGCCTGCATTGGCAAACTGCAGCATTTGAAAAGTTGGAAAGACATTTGAGTGTCGCACATGTGATTTGTTGATTTACATTTAATAAATTACTTGGACAAAACATTGGAGGAACGAGGAAATAAATATACAGACAAACATGGATTAAACAGAGCCATCGTTTGTTTAATTGAACCCGCTGTGCGTCCGATAAGGAGTGCTAAACACGCTTCATTCTTGAAAGATAAATACAATTATATATTTTTTAATTTATTGCTAATTCTGTTTAAACTATTGTTTTATTACAAATATGTAATTTACTCACTTTATTAATAATTGTGCAATCATTGTACTATTTTATTTATTTTTCACATGTATTTGAGTTTATTATGAATGTGTTTTTAATACTATGTTTTTTTTAGATGAATTGGTTGGAAAGAAAATGAATGGCCACTGCCACTTAGTAAATGTGTTTTTGGGTACTAATATTTTAGTTTATTGTTGACATCAATTAACATATGTTTTAGTGATTTCTTTTTTTCATGTCGCTTTTTACTTGTTTATGCATTGTATATATATATATATATATATATTACCTACTGGCGGTCGCCAGTAGGTAGTTATAGTTAGGATTGTTTTCCATAGGAAATCCTCAACATTCTATTTGGAATAACTTTGGCCCTGGTTGAAGAATCTTAGCGAATTTCTCAATGAAGATGGCTCGGTCCGCTGCGCTCCTTCCCTGAAAGTTTGGGGGGGATTGGTCACGTGGGGGCTGAGATATAAGGGGGGTCCCAAAACGTGTTTTCTGCATGTTATTTTCCATAGGACCTTTAGACTCGGCTACAGGTCGAA
This sequence comes from Lissotriton vulgaris, assembly GCF_964263255.1. Classification (NCBI taxonomy): domain Eukaryota; kingdom Metazoa; phylum Chordata; class Amphibia; order Caudata; family Salamandridae; genus Lissotriton; species Lissotriton vulgaris. Next base: position 785,447,335 of record NC_141696.1, read on the forward strand.
CGGCTGAATGGATTTATAAGAAATTTGGCAAAACTGTAGAGTCCGGTTCGCAGATTACGCTTTTTTTGGAATGGTGTAAATCCGTTCAGTAGTTGTTGAGAAAATTAAAGTTAAATTCAATTATATATCTATAGGCGCGCACGCATGCGCGCACTCAAGCGGCTGCGCGTGAGCGGAATTTTTTTTTGCTGCGTGACGTCTATTAACGTTCGATTCGAAGGAAATCAGGAAGTTTTGTTCGCCATTTTGTCACTGCGAGTAAATATATTGTTCATTTCAAAGCGTTGAAACATGGAAAGGGGAGAAGGTAGAGATTGTTTTGCTGCGTAGCTTTTCTCGGGGTGTGCAGTAAGGCCCTTAAACGCAAAAAGATATAATGTTTTCCCGAAAAAAAATACGGGGTGCGCGCACCCGGTCGTGCACACCTATTTACAAGAGTGTGAAAATGGAGATAAATCAGAAATTTGAGTGCTTAGATATAAGGTGGCTCTGAAAAGAGCCATTGTGTTAATTGAGTGTTTTCTGCATTTATAAGTAAGTACCGATGCAGAGCCTGATGTTGCAGAGGAAGATTCTGTTTCCCTCATTCGTGAAATGAACACCGTCTCTCCTATAGATGTCTTGCATGTGGTATCGCAAGTTGTTGTGATAAATAGAACCCATGCTATAATCTCTTAGGAACGCAGAAACAGATTTATTTACATGTCTCCTTGCTTTCTCAAATTGTGCACAATGTTGATTGGACCAATTCCATTTCTGTCTTTGGCATATATTGAAATATACCAAGGCAGATCGAGGAAAAAGTGTCATCAATTGTCGAAAGGTGTCTTTTAGAAGCATTTCCAGACCTACCCCAGTGATTGTGCCTAGATCGTTCCCACCACAGTGCACAATTATAAGGTCTGGTTCTGGGAGATGCATAAAAGTTTTCACCAATGGAATCAATTGGTGACATTTCAATCCTCTTTTGGCAATCCATGTTATGTGTACATTTGGTAAGCCGAGGTTGCAAATTCGTCTGCTTACTGCATATTTTTCACTCCAGTGAATATAATTGTGTCCTATAAGCCAGACCTTCATTTTCAAGGGATTTGTAGTCGTCCTCCGATCGGTTCTGGAAGTGGAATGGTAGTTAGAAGTTGAAATTCTAAATAAAGAAAAAGGAAGAGGCTGGGTGTGGTTAAAAAAATAAAAATGATTAGTTGATTGTAATAAGTGGAGATTGAACAGTACGTTGCATGTTAATGTTTATGTTGAACGAAAAGTACTATTGGGTGTGAAAAAACAAGACATGTAACAGAGCTGTGAATTTGGCAGGTGTTTCTGGAGGGAAAATAGTCTTCTTAATTTGTTGTAGAACGTTTAGACATGAACTTTTGACCTGTGCCTTCAGCAAGGTGCAGAATGAGGTGTAACCATGGAAACAGTCGGAGATGGCAGTTGGTGATGGGTTCACTCTTTGGTGCCTCTGTATCTGACTCTGTTCTGTGGTGGCAGGCGGAGAACTGTTTGTTATTGTGGAGATGAAAGGGTGATAATGAGAGAAATACGACATAGCGTTTGGCCTGTAGAAGCGTGGGAGCAGTGATTAAGTCTGAGTGAAGCGGAACTGTGGCGGTGCTTGGTAACAGTAAAAACATTTTTTTAACAGTGGTATAACTGTCTGTACGGTGCGCGACCTACTAAGAAAGAGTTCACGGGCCGTAATTGGCTTGCAGGTTCTAGTATCAGTAAGTGAGGTCGAGAAAAGAAAACATTCAGGACTTTATTTATGAAGGCCTTGCGCCACCGGTGCGTCACTGTTTCCCATTTTAAAAAATGAGGCACCGGTGGCGGAAGGTCTTCATAAATAAGGTCCTCAGTGACTACAGTTAAGGTTATGTGGAACCCATGAATAGTTTTTCAATATGAAATCATTTCAGTTGAGATTATGGATTAAAAGAGAAACCGTGAATATTTGAAATGTTTATTTAGAAATGTACTGTTTTAAAGGCAAATCATTATGTAATATGAGTACAGAAATTGCAAAAAACACAGTAATTGGTATTGTCAGTAGTACATGGAATACAAATGCTATAGTTGAAGAAAAATGAATATAGTTGGAAAAAAACATTGTACACTCTTATAAGGAAGTATATTATATTTTAATAAATGGAAGAAGCTCTCTGGCCTTTCAGTTTAGGAACGATATATGAAAATGCAAGTGGTTATACATCATTACTTTATCAATCAGCTGTCTACATGCGAAGCACTATCAAGTTTGTGTTATGTTACTGTGTACGGGGAAAAAAAGGCGCCAAAAGCGACAAAATGGCGAGAGGTGCATGTATGTAATCTGTTGGATGCTGCGCAAATCACTATTGAGGAGAACTACTGTATTGAGATATCTTTTGAAGGTTGCAGTATTGCATTTGAAATACAGTACAAGTAACAATGGAAATATTGTTGAAAGAACATATTTTTCTGTAAAGTATTTTAAATTAATATTTTATAGAAAATTAAAGGAGCAGAGGCGTGTGAGGCGGAAATAAGCAGTTGGGATGCGAAATGGCGTTTACAGTTATAAAAAACTTGTTTAAAATTTACACATTAATTAGGGTACATGTAGCATATATTAGCGAGTTTTGCATCGAGTACGTTTGAAATAACCTTAGATAAGATATGCAATAGAATTGTTGAGATTAGACTGTAAAAAAATAAAGTTGAAAATCGAGTAGCTGAAGAAACAAATGTAGTCCACATAAAAGACCAAAATTTAAACAACGCGAAATCATAATGTCCACTGTTAGTAAAGCCAATAGGTCTGTTCTTCAAAAGAAAATATGGAAAAGAACGTGAAGAATATAGGGAAGTAAAAGGAAATGAGGACGTCAATGGCTTGTATAAGAGTTATTGAAGCATTGTTTAGGCAAAATAGGTAGCTTCTGCTTGTAACAGGAAATCACTTTTATCATTTGAAAGTATGTCAGCTATCCAATGGAAAAGAGTAAAGCAGTACTCATGATCTGTTAAAATCGGAGCCTCTTTTATTATCAGAGGGCAGCTCGGTGGGTTTTCGATGTAGTTCTCTGTTAGGAAAGAGTTAACCGTCCATTGTGTAGGCAAAGTATGCAGCAAGTGCTTCTAACAGGAAATCACTGTTATCATCTGAAAACATGTCAGCCATCAATTGAGAAGATGAAAGGAGCATTCATGATCTGTCATTATTGGAGCGTCTTTTACCATCATAGGGCAGCTCGGTGGGTTTTCGATGTAGCTCTCTGTTAGGAAATCTTGCGCCGCTGCGAATATATTCCAATGACCCAGAACTCCTTGTATCGCTGCAAAGGCCATAAACCCTCCGTTGTAACAAAGCTGTTCATGATCAAGTAATGGATTCATGAGGTGATTGTAATTTGCTTCAGGAGGTACCAAATTGCAGAGACATAAATCCAGGGCCCACGTGAAATCACAGGTCAGGCAATGAAATACAGGCTGCACACAGGTGAAATACGAATATCGAAATGATAATCAATATGAAGTATTCAAAGTTGAGAGTGGTAAGGTGCCGTAGTACAGAAGCATTCTCTGTCGAAATAGTTCTAAGTAGTCCGGCTCGTTTGCGAAGGCAGGAGGGACATCCATTTTGAATTTCCCAAGATGGTAAAGGAAACGGCGCAGCACTGCCGGTTGTATAGCAACTCCACAGAATTAGGTCGCCGGCTATGCAGTGGAGAGGAGCAGAATGACTTGATACATTTTCTAGGAGTCTAGTCACTTATATATTGCTTAGTAGTTACCAAAAAAGTAGCTTTTCTTGAAGTGGAGGATGCGTTAAAAAATAAGGCAGTCATTTGAGCTAGTTGTAAAGCAAGGTCAATTTTTTTTACATCAATGCTGTTTTCTGTGAATGTTTGCTAAGTGAAAGATATGTGTGTGAGCAGATGCAACGTTCAGTTTTAAATGTGACAATGGAGCTCTTGTTCATGTCTTCCGATTCAAGGTCGGTATTCGCTGCCAAATACAAAGATCAAGAAACGCATGCGTGGGGTAGATAGTCTGCATTCTTAAAGGAAAGCAAATTGAGGGTTATTTTTACCGCGTTAGCATTGTCGTTTAAAAAGTTACAGTGATTTTCAATATATGTTAAGAAAGTGTCACTGATGAAGACTGAAAATAAATCCTTATCAATAACAGGGACTGGTGTATTTTAGAAAAGGTGTGTAACATTACATGAATTGTAAAAAAAAAAATAATGTAATTGAAAGTGTATGGTTTGAAAATGAAAAGTAGAGGTTTATAGTTCACGTTTTGAAAGCGGTTCTAGAGGGTCAGATGCATGATAGATTTATAAAAAATAGAACATGTTTTTCAATAGTATTATGGAAAAAATATGTGCCTTTATGTACTATTTAGATTATCTGCCTGTTGCCTATTCTTTGAGTTTTAGTAATCCTGTGTCTTATAAGTTTTCCAGGGGCGGTATGAGGTTCATGGTGGGCTTGGGCAGGGAGGGTAGGTTGGGGGTTTGTAATAGGGGGTCTGGGTGGGGTGGAGTGTGGAGTTTAGTGAAGAGTGAGGGGGGCGGGGGGTTAGGGTGTTTGGTAATGAAGCAGAGTCAGAGGACGCCAAATTTCTTTTATGGGGTGCCACGGAAATATGTATTTATTCTCAGAGGTTTATTATATTAAGGATATATATTAACAGGGTGGTTTTTGTCGTTTTGTGGTTCTGTGCATGTGTATAATGCTGGCCCTGTAGTTTTTGTTTATGGACCTTATTACGACACACAGGGGAGCCACGTTGCACAGTTGGAGATCAGAGACTTAGGAAATAAAACTTTATAATTGTAAGGGCTCTAAGCGATACAAATCGCCCGTTCTCGGTGTAAAAAATATCACCGCTATTGGTGGTATTTTCTACGGTGTTAGTGCTCGAAGGAGAATAGTAACATATATGTTGAAGAAAATTATGTAACAGGCTCCGCATTTCACATTATCGCGTGAAAACAAAAGTTGTTCTCACATAGCAATAAGTCTCTTATAATTAAGGGACGGAGTGTATATAGTGCTATTTACTACTCTGCTATGTGAACGATGTCGAATATTTCATAAGAGGAGGCTTTAAAAGTTTTTCGATAAACTGGTTTTCCAGGGAAGTGGGTGGAGTGTTCCGTGTAAATTGCAGAATAGAAACTAGTAAGAACCAATTGGAAGTGTTGTTTTAAAGTCACATGACTGCACATGCGTGTCTCGACGCCTGTACGCGATAGGTGGGTGCGCGCACCCGGTCGCGCACTAAATGTAAGCGGCGAAAAAACATCTTATAATATGCTCTTGGAGCACGTTTTGGTAAAAAGAGTTAGTTCTGAAAAGAACTTTTTTTTTTTTGGAAACAAGTGTTATGATGCTTTTGATTTCTTAAAGTTGCTACGACATTTTTCAGTATGTCATACTATTCAAATAAAGTGAAGAAATTTAATTTTTCTTGGAGCATTTATGACTCTCAATTTTGTGTTTAATTAGAGTAAATCTTTGCTCTCCGTATACAAGAAGTTTTCCACAGTTCGTGCATTTCATCTGCACGTTCGCCAGATATGGTTTCAAGTCCATTTCATCACTCGATGGAGATACAGGTCGTCCACCGGAAGATGTGCTGATTACTTCTGATGGTAATAGCGGGGCCTCCGTTTTTTCTTGTGAAAGGTGGTCGCTCATTTCCTTCAGATTCGGAAGATGAATGCGGAACGGTAGCCATTGCAGCGAAGTCTTCGGGAAGATGTTCGACGTTGTTCTCTCTTGAGAGTAGAAAAGAAAGTGATGGAAGTGGGTGGAGTGCTGCGTGTAAATTCCAGAATAGAAACTACCAAGAACCAATTAGAAGTGTTGTTTTGAAGTCACATGACTTCACATGCAAGTGTCAGGTCCTGTACGCGATAGGAGGGTGCGGGCACCCGGTCTCGCACTAAAATAAATCAGCGAAAAAACATCTCATAATATGCTCTTGGAGCACGTTTTGGTAGAAAGAGTTAGTTCTAAAAAGAACTTTTATTTATTTTTTTTTTTTTTTGGTAACAAGTGTTATGATGCTTTTGATTTCTTAAAGTTGCTACGACATTTTCAGTATGTCATACTATCCAAATATAGTGAAGAAATTTAACTTTTCTTGGAGCATTTATGACTCTCAATTTTGTGTTTAATTAGAGTAAAGCTTTGCTCTCCGTATACAAGAAGTTTTCCACAGTTGTTGCATTTCATGTGCACGTTCGCCAGACATGGTTTCAAGTCCATTTCAGCACTCGATGGAGATACAAGTCGTCCACCGGAAGATGTGCTGATTACTTCTGATGGTAATAGCGTGGCCTCCGTTTTTCTTGTCAAAGGTGGTCGCTCATTTCCTTCAGATTTGGAAGATGAATGCGGAACGGTAGCCATTGCAGCGAAGTCTCCGGGAAGATGTTCGACGTTGTTCTCTCTTGAGAGTAGAAAAGAAAGTGATGGAAGTTGGTGGAGTGCTGCGTGTAAATTCCAGAATAGAAACTACCAAGAACCAATCGGAAGTGTTGTTTTGAGGTCACATGACTTCACATGCAAGTGTCAGGTCCTGTACGTGATAGGAGGGTGCGTGCACCCGGTCTCGCACTAAAATAAAGCGGCGAAAACACATTTCATAATATGCTCTTGGAGCACGTTTTGGTGGAAATAGTTCGTTCTGAAAAGAACTTTTTTTTTTTTTTGGAAACAAGTGTTATGATGCTTTCGATTTCTTAAAGTTGCTACTACATTTTTCAGTATGTAATACTATGAAAATGAAGTAAAGAAATGTATCTTTTCTTGGGGCATTTATGACTTTCAATTTTGAGTTTAATAAGAACGAGGCTCTGCTCTCCATACAAAAGAATTTTTCCACACTCGTTGCATTTCATGTGCACCTTAGCAAGATATGGTCTCAAGTCCATCTCAGCACTCGATGGAGATACAGGTCGTCCACCAGAAGATGTGCTGGCCACCTCTGATGGTAATAGCGTGGCCAGGGCTCTTGTCGATGCTTTTGCATAATGCTCAGGGTGCCTTTGTTTAACATGCCGCAGCATGGTGTGTATAGAAAAGGAATATTTTCTATTTGGATTTCCCCTTGAGAGCTCCGAATTGCATATCGTGCAGGTTACTTTTAGCGCATTCACTTTCTTTTGATCTTCAGGATAAGTAAAAAGTTGCCAAATGAAAGATTCCTTTTTTCTTCTTAACGGTGGTCGCTCATTTCCTTCAGATTCGGAAGATGAATGCGAAAGGGCAGCCATTTCAGCAAAGTTTTCCGGAAGATGCTCGACGTTGTTGTCTCTTGAGAGTAGAAAAGATTGTGAGGAAAGTGGGTGGAGGGCTTCGTGTAAATTCCAGAACAGAAACTACTAAGAACCAATTGGAAGTCTTGTTTTCAAGTCACATGACTTTACATGCGCTTCTCAGGACGTGTAGGCGGTGACACTATCTAGTTACGAACGTGATTTCATACTTAGGAACTAGCATTCAAAAAACCTATGAAATTCACTGAAAAAACCATAGGTTTTACACACGTTATAGTTAGGAAATAGCATTTGAAAAACCTATGAAATTCACAGAAAAAACCATAGGTTTGACACCAGTTATAGTTAGCTGGAAATTTTACTGACATAAAACCAATGAAATGCTCTCGTAATTTCCTTTAGTAGGTCCCAGGAGTCACTGTGCCATTCGGCGTGGATGAGTTCCAAACCAAAGCCTCTCCATGTGTAGGAGATGGTGCTTTCCCCCACGGCCAAGTCGAGTGATTCCCTGAGCTCCCTGGGCTTTTGCTTAAACATATTTCACACGGCGCCCTGGCCGTGGGGGAAAGCACCATCTCCTACACATGGAGAGGCTTTGGTTTGGAACTCATCCACGCCGAATGGCACAGTGAGCCTATTTGAAAGAGGGTCTTGCATCGTGACTCCTGGGACCTACTAAAGGAAATTACGAGAGCATAACAAAGACTTTTGGCGCATGGAACCCACTCAGGGAACTACTAAATTTGTTTCTAGGACTACATGTCCCAACATTCTCAGCGTATTTCCTCTGAACCAATAAAAACTTGTCATGCATTTGTAATAACGCAAGTATTCCCTGCACCCCATTTGTATGCTAATGGCCTCTGAGGAAGCGGCGAGATGCCGTGAAACGCGTCAGGCATTACTGGGAAACACATGCAAGCTGAAATCAAGCACCGGATGGTGGGGCGACCTGTCGAGTGATTCCCTGAGCTCCCTGGGCTTTTGCTTAAACATATATATATATATATATATATATATATATATATATATATATATATATATGTATGTGTGTATGTATGTATATATATATATATATATATATATATATATATATATTCAATGAAAAAACCATAGGTTATAAGCCATATATAGTTAGGAATTAGCATTTACAAAACCTTATTTTACTCGCATAAAACCATTGAAATTCCATATATAGTTAGCTAACTATAAGCGCTAACTATATATCGCGCACCCGCAATCCACTGCTGATGATGTCACATATTACATCATTCATGACATGGTCAGTGACATCACTGATGACATCACTGATCAAAACAACCAGTGATTGTATGTGTCTGTAAAGTTTAAATATGTTTCACATATTGAAGAATGAGTGGATGTATAAGTGTCTGGATGAAGAATTTAGTAGGTGCATGACTGACTGTATGAGTGAGTGATTAAATGTGTCTCACTGAGTACATGGGTTAGTGACTAAACTGTCTTAATTCGTGCATCAGTATGTTTGATGTTGTGTAAGCTGCTGCATGTGTTGATCAGTAGCTATAAGAGTGGCCATATGGGTTATTGATTGGTTGCCCAAATATTTGAATGGGAGGCTGAGTGTGTGTGTGGGTGGCTGGGAGGTGCGTGACTCTGTGCATAGATGTGTAAGCAGTTGATTCACTAGGAGTATGAGTTCAAGAGTGCATGTGGAAACAGCTATATGGGCGGTTGACTGTGCATGGGTGTGTTGGTGAGTGAATGGATTTCTCATTGCTACATGTGCAAGTAAGTACGTATGTAAAACACAATACATGTGAGAGTTGAGATATATAAATAACTGAACATAAGAGCCAGTGAATGTGTGAGTGGCTGTATCGATCACTGTGAGCTTGTATCAGGGATTATATAAGAGAGTAAATATGTGTTATTATATGTTTGAATAAGTAAGATGTGTATAACTGTATAGTTGAGGTAATGGAGGTGTGATTGATTCTTTGCATGACTGACTAGGTGTGTGAGTAACTCCATGGATGAGTGATAGTCTGTGAGTGTCTGTTTATACTGAGTGTATGTAAGGTTATATTAGAGTCTGAAGAGGTTCATTGTATTATCACATGAGTGATGTGATCAGTGATGACAAATGAGATGTCATCAGTGATGTCATTTGAGTTGTCATCAGTGATGTCATTTGAGATGTCATCATTGATATCATTTGAGTTGTCATCAGTGATGTCATTTGAGATGTCATCAGTGATGTCATCAGTGATGTCACTGACCATGTCATGAATGATGTAATATGTGACATCATCAGCAGTGGATTGCGGGTGCGCGATATATAGTTAGCGCTTATAGTTAGCTAACTATATATGGAATTTCAATGGTTTTATGCGAGTAAAATAAGGTTTTGTAAATGCTAATTCCTAACTATATATGGCCTATAACCTATGGTTTTTTCATTGAATTTTCAAGGTTTTGTAAATGCAAATTCCTAACTATATATCCACTATAACCTATGGTTTTTTCTGTGAATTTCATTGGTTTTTTAATAGCAAATATGAAAAGCTTTAAAATGTCAAGTACGTGATAGATAAAAACATTTTCGTATTTATGCACGCTGATGTGCTTTGAACGCTGCCCCCCCCCTCCCCTCTTTTGCCTTAGTAGTACTCTCTCTTTGCAGATACAGAAGGGTAGTTAACGCAGGCCTTTACCCCCGTTGTAATCCGTCGTACCTCCTTGTCTCTCCATTTGATTGATTGTTGTCCAAGCATTTACTGTTTTAGAATTGGTTCTCTTTGGATCATTCTCTATTTACAAACAAGCACAAAGTCGCAATACTCTGTTTAGTCTTTGCAGATAGTGAAAAATCGTGTAAAAAAATAAAAGTAATCGAGCAAAATCAGTAGGCCACTAATTGGATCTCTTTTTGACCTCGCTAAAATAGAAATATTAGGAACAACCCTTCTTGAGAAATACGAAAATAGTGAGATGAACTGAGCTCCACACCATGAGGGCTGCAAGACAGCTCGGCTCCATCACCCATCCCGCACAAAATAATGACAAACCCTATGCAAATATTAAAAATATAAACAACACACCAGCAAAGAAACAGGGTAAAACATTTTATTAAAAAACTATTTACATAACGTTGGTTTATAAGATGATGTCAGTAGTGGACCGATGTGTGAATAGATCGAAAACAGCACAAGGCTCCAAGATCCAGATAGCAAGCTCCTGGATGTTGGGTGCCATAGTTTAGAGTTCTGAATTTCAGCCTTTATCAATGCCTGTGCTTTGTTGAATCAAAATGGCGGCTTGACACAAAGCTGACTCAAGCGTTGCTACTGATGCTATGCAGACCAAAACTGGTTTTCAGTTTGTACATTTTTCTAGATTTTTCAATCCAAGTTTGGTTGACTTTGTAGAACGATGGCTTCAGATTTTCAACATACGGTGTGGTGGCGCTGACTGGGAGGGGGCGCTTCGCTCCTGCCCCCTCCCCAAGTAAGATTTTCATACGTGAAAGTACGTTAATGGTTTTGGTCCCTGAGATGCTTCGATGTCACTACCATTCTCAAATAGCATAAGTTCTAGATATTGGGTGCCATAGTTAAGAGTTCTGAGCAGCGCTTGTAACACTGTCTGAAGCTTATTTCCACCTACTGCAGCTTCACTATTCTCAAAGTAAGTGAGTGTCGTTTGTGGACCTGACTGCATTAGAAAACAATGTGATATGTTACCTTCCTAAACAGCTTGACGGAGGCCCCTGAGGGGCGCTGTGATGGCCATGGACTCGGAGAAGACGCTTGGCTCCGACACCCTCCCCAAGTCTTATAGCACTGGTGTAGCCTGAGATCGCCCCCGACATAGGCGGCCGGCTCCCGGGGTCCGGCGGTACTTTTTGCCTTTTGTTGACTCTTCAATTCTGGACCTTGTCCCACAATCCGTTTGACCTGAAGACAAGCTGTAGTGGGGCGCCCCTTTATCGTTTTAGTTGCCATTCCGCCCGCTTTTGCTACACTGTGCCTCTTCCGCCATTCAGCTGTTTTCCGCCCGCTCTTGCGACTACAGCGTCTCGCTCACCATGTAGTTGAGATGCGCCCGCTCTTGCGGTGCAGCGATAGGCGGCTGCCACAGGACTCTCAAAATGGCGGCCGTCTCTTCGGTTTTGGGCCTGGTCCACTAAAATGGCCCTGGGACACCTTGGAACTCGGACGCTTGTCTGCTAGGGCTTGGGTCCCATTCTCGAAAAGCGTCCCCTCAGCCGTGAAGATTCTACAAAAGTCTTGGGGGCCTCCGACTCCCGCAGGCTTCTGGTGGGGAGCGGCTGCCATGATTGCTCGTGGAATGGCCACGACGGAGCTACGAGATGGTAGTGGTCTCATGCTGACGCCAGCTTTAGTCTGAAACATCCAGAAACACTGTAGACTACCAATTCGATCAGTTCCGGTAGCGCCCCAACATGACCCGGAAGAGAAGAACTTGCCCTCCCCTCTTTGACTGATGGTTCTTGTTGCCTGTCCCCTCTGTTGTCATTTAACAGAACTTTTTGGACTGCTGAAAGGGGTTGTGTTCTGAACGCTGGTTGGTGGAGACATTTAGACTATATTCTTGACCTACGTTGTCGCGTAATGCGTTTTATGACACGCCGCGTTAGCGCACCCGGAAGTGATCCGAGGCGCGGCGCGTAACGTAAGCATAACAGGTCATGTGACTTGTTAATAAAACTTTTCATTGGTTCATTTTACTTTTGTTAATTTAATGATGAAAAGCTTGGTCATATGACCTAAAAATTACGCTTTTTATTATTTTCGAACAATATTTTTTTTTCAAACATATGTTATAATATTCCAAGCTAATGTACTTTCCCGGAAAATTTACAACTGTCTTGCAAGTAAAATATATTCCTTTTTCGAGAAAAAGGGCGTTTCTTCCTTCCATGACGGAGCCGTTGAGTAAAAGAGATTCGGCCTGCTGTCTTAGTCGCCGATACGCCTGATTATCAGATTCTTATCGATCACTTTATGTTGCAGACATGAAAAACACAACTGCCCTTGACCATTTATCTTTACTGCGTTCCTACATATTATACCTTTTATCCGTCATGTAATTGGACTGCTTTATTTCACTTGCCTTTTACTGATTCGAAAACAGTCACTAAAAGTAAAAACTTTACAAATGAAAATACTACTACCGTGTTTTGTTTTAAAAACCTTTATTGTGAAAATGTCAGTATACAAATACGGGCCTATAACCACGTGGGCCGGCCACGGAGCAAACTCAAATCGTATATGATGAGGAGACATTTACACTGTAGAAGAACGTAACGAGCGGGCCATTAGGTGACAAGAACAAAGGTGTCTAACAGTTGCGGAATCGGTGGACGTACATTTTGTAATTAAAATACGACAGGGCCACTTACAATAACATTTTCTAGATATACATTTGCGGGCAAAGAGTTACGAGTCCCATTTATACCGGCGCCATTTTGGGCGAGGCCGGGCAGGTCCAAGATATAGTCAAAATGTCTCCACCAACCATCGGCCAGACCAGAACCCCTTTCGGCCCTTTATGTTACAAGATGGTGTCTTCCATTCAGAAAATATTGTTGGCAGCATTTTGAAAGGAAAGATAAACAGCCGTTCTCCTAGTGAGTCTCACATTGTTACATTTAGGAAGAATGTTGAAGAGTAGTATGTGGAAAATCTGAAGCCATTTTTCTACAAACTCTCAATCAGACTTGGATGGAAAAAAAAACCTGAAGAATGTACAAACTGAAAACCAATTTTTGTCTGTATAGCACCAACAGTAACGCTTGAGTCAGCTTTGTGTCAAGCCGCCATTTTCATTCAATCAATAGCGTCCCCCTGCACACATTCAGGGACCTGGTCGTGTCTTCAGATGAAACGCATTGTAGGAAAAGATGCAGAAAGGAAAAGGAAAAAAGTTCCGCCGGACCTAGTGAAGCTGCAGCAGGTGCAAATAAACTTCAGACAGTCTTACAAGCACTGCTCAGAACTCTCAACTGAGGCACTCAACATCCAGGACTTGCCATTCGGATCTTGGCGCCTTGTATTTTTGTTTTGTTTTTGATGGAGGGGAAAGAACAAAAAACAGACATTGAAAAAGGCTCAACAGTGCAGGGCGCCTTGTGCTGGTTCCGACCTATTCACACATCGGTCCGCTACTGACATCACCTCATAAACCAACGGGGCACCCCACGCCGACTTTCGGCGCAGCATTGTAGGATGGCCACACCAGTGCGGCAATTTGCTGGACACCACCTCGGTGCCATCCAGATCTCTGCGCGTTCATTCATTCAATAGCGTCCCCCTGCACACATTCAGGGACCTGGTCGTGTCTTCAGAAGAAACGCATTGTAGGAAAAGAAGCACAAAGGAAAAGGCAACAAGTTCCGCCGGACCTAGTGAAGCTGCAGCAGGTGCAAATAAGCTTCAGACAGTTCTACAAGCACTGCTCAGAAATCTCAACTGAGGCACTCAACATCCAGGACTTGCCATTCGGATCTTGGCGCCTTGTGCTGGTTCCGACCTATTCACACATCAGTCCACTACTGACATCACCTCATAAGCCAACGGGGCACCCCACGCCATCTTTCGGCGCAGCATTGTAGGATGGCCACACCAGTGCAGCCACTTGCTGGACACCACCTCGGTGCCATCCGGATCTCAGCGCGTTCGAGTCACTGTGCCGGAAGAGTAACCGGAACTCAGCTGAACACGCCGTCTTTCGGCGCAGCATTGTAGGATGGCCACACCAGTACGGCAATTTGCTGGACACCACCTCGGCGCCATCCGGATCTCGGCGCGTTCGAGTCACTGTACCGCAACAGTGACCGCAATTCTGCTGGACACGCCGTCTTTCGGCGCAGCATTGTAGGATGGCCACACCAGTGCGGCAATTTGCTGGACACCACCTCGGTGCCATCCGGATCTCGGCGCGTTGTGCTGCCTTCGGCCTATTCGCACATCGGTCCGCTACTGACGCCGCCTCACGTGCCAACGGATTTTCTACGCTTTTTGTAGCCCTATGTCGCATAACAGGTCATGTGACTTGTTTATAAAACTTTTCATTGGTTCATTTTACTTTTGGTTTCCTAAAGATGGAAGGCTTGGTCATATGACCTAAAAAATAACACTTTTCATTGGTTTAGAACATTTTTTTTTCCCAAACGATGAAAGCCCCACCTTGTTTCTGGATCATTCAGACTGAAGCTGGCGTCAGCATGAGAGCACCACCATCTCGTGGCTCCGTCGTGGTCATTCCGCGAGCAATCATGGCAGCCGCTCCCCACCGGAAGCCTGCGGGAGTCGGGGGCCCCCAAGACTTTTATACAATCTTCACGGCTGAGGGGACGCTTTTCGAGAATGGAGCCCAAGCCCTAGCAGGCAAGCGTCCGACTTCCAAGGTGTCCCAGGGCCATTTCAGTGGACCAGGCCCAAAACCGAAGAGCCGTCCGCCATTTTGACAGCCATGTGGCAGCCGCCTATCGCTGCACTGCAAGAGTGGGAGCAACTCAACAACATGGTGAGCGAGACGCTGTAGCCGCAAGAGCGGGCGCAACTCAGCTGGATGGCCGCCACCTGGGGAGGCCCGTTCACGCCGCCTCCCCCCCCCCCCCCCCCCCCCGGGCCGCCGCACGCCAATTTTCGGAGCAGCATTGTAGGATACCAAAACCAGTGCGGCAGTTTACTGGACATCACCTGGGTGCCTGTCGTACATGTTGTGTCAGCCATGTGACACTGGACACAGACCGCTACTGACGAGGCCTCCCCCCGCACCACCCGGGACGCCCCACGCTGTTTTTCTGTGCTGCATTGTAGGATCCCTAAACCAGTGCGGCACCCAGGCGACATCACCTGGGTGCCGTCCAGAACTCTGCACGTTGTGCTGCCTTGGGACTATTCGCACAGCAGACCGCTACTGACGAGGCCTCCCCCCGCCCCACCCGGGACGCCCCACGCCAATTTTCGGAGCAGCATTGTAGGATCCCTAAACCAGTGCGGCACCCAGGCGACATCACCTGGGTGCCGTCCAGAACTCTGCACGTTGTGCTGCCTTGGGACTATTCGCACAAAAGACAGCTTCTAACCATTGTTGCTTTTTGTGTTAATAAATGTTTAAATGTTTTTAGTTTTTGTTCTGTTCATTATCGTTAAAAGTTAATAAAGTTTTATAACCTTAATGTGTTGGAGTGTTATCTATTTTTTGAAAAACGGGTGAATGGGGCCTTGAATCGGGTTATTGTCATGTGTGGGCTTTGGAAGTGTGCTGCTGCAGGATCGGACATTTCAAACTCAAATGCACGTTCTTTTTCTTACCTTTCCGAAGCATGGAGCGCAATAGCAGGCAGAGAAAGGGTGATGCACGTGTTGAACACTACCTGACCTGGCAAGTTGCTGGCAGTGCCCCCCCGCCCGCTCCTGAAAGAGGGCACACACACACCGCCGCCCCGAGTACTTCACAAATCTTTAAAAGACCATGCGCTTGTTCATGAGGCTTAAATGGTTTATCACCTCTTCTAGAACCCCTACATCGACCCTCTGACGTTTCATGGAAAAATTACCATGTAACACAATACCAAGCCCTGTCAGCTGAAACCCCCAAGGAATCGTGGGGCATATTATCAAGGGGGTTTATCTCCGCTTTTTTGGCTTTAAAAACCATGAAAGCGGAGATAAAATTATTTCCCTATTATCAAGCTGTCGCTAACACCAGTTAGTGACACCTAAAAGGAGATAGCGACCATCTTGGGCCCGGCTTTGCATGTCAGTGATACTTATCACTAATGACATGCAAAGTGGCGTGCCAAGATGTTAGCGACTGGAAACAGTCCCTAACATCGCTACCTTCTATTACCAACTTTTGGAGATATTCGCGCTAAGCGCGAATATCTCCAAAATCTAACACCTGCCCTGAGTAGTTCTTAGCCATGTTATCCAATGGGAGGTGGATAACATGGCTAAGAGCATTTGCTCGATAATACATGAATATCGCTGACTTTTCTGCGATAATAGCAAGGTTTATCTGCGATAAAAATCGCCGATGTGCGGCGATAATTTTTGTCTCTAAACAAGTTATAGACAAAAATTATCGCTAGTTGTTCGTAATATGCCCCCGGGTTTTTGCTTGCAGAAATCGGGAGGCGGGAGACTAGCACTGAAATCAGTACTCACACGCCTGAATCAGGAGGATTGGCATGTCTGAATTCTCTACAGCTGGGGCCATAAACTACATCCGCAGGGGTAGGTGATAGCCTGGGACCAGCCTGGCATCTAAAATGGCTGCCGTGCACGACAAAATTGTGGCATTCGAAAAAAGGCAAGATGGCGCAGCCGCTGGAAGAGATATATCAACATATATCAGCCTCCTCAGCCACCCTCAGGAAACATAGGGGATTAGGATATGTCTCCCGCACCCCCTTATACCTAGTACTTTAATTAACGAAGCACAAAATGGCGAATTCCCGTTTCGCTACCAGTTTGCGGCCCAGTTCGCGGCCCGTGAAGCGCTTCTACCGTGAAAAATCATTTTTTTTTTATTTTCCCCACGGGACCCTTTAATAACCCCAACAACATTCCTAGGGGGTCAAGAGGGGGATACCTTGCCCCCTTTCATTAAATTCCCCCTTAGTTTTTCACCTTTTCTTCTCTCTCGATCCTACCGAGAGACAAGATGGCGGCCGCTCCGGACTGTCACGCAGCAAAAAAAAAAAAAAAGCTCACGCACAGCCGCTGGAAGAGATGTATCAACATATATCAGCCTCCTCACCCACCCTCAGGAAACATAGGGGATTAGGATACGTCTCCCGCACCCACTTATAACTAGTAATTTAATTTACGAAGCACAAAATGGCGAATTCCCGTTTCGCTACCAGTTCGCGGCCGCGCTTCTACCGTGAAAAATCATTTTTTTTTTATTTTCCCCACGGGACCCTTTAATAACCCCAACAACATTCCTAGGGGGTCAAGAGGGGGATACCTTGCCCCCTTTCATTAAATTCCCCCTTCGTTTTCCACCTCTTCTTCTCTCTCGATCCTACCGAGAGACAAGATGGCGTCCGCTCCGGACTGTTTAGAATGTTGACAGACACCGGAGAGCCAATCAGCTTTCTGCGCGCAAAGTTCCGATAAGCGAAAAGTAAGCGGACCGGATCGCTGCCCAGAGCGCTGTTACAGATATATATCTTGGTTTGAACGTTAATTTCTCAAAAACTACTGGAGCACATATATTGAGACCTAGCAAAGGCACATCGGGCTAACAGTCCCTACAATTTTGCCAAGTTTCGTGCAAATCCATTCAGCCGTTCGAGCTAAAAGTGAGTCCAACCGCCCTATGGAAAACTCAATGCAAAAAACGCGTTTTGGGACCCCCCTTTTTTCTCAGCCCCCCCTTGACGAAACCCCACCAAATTTTCAGGAGCTGCTCAGAAACAAAATGTGCCATTTTCCTGAAAATTTCAGCCGATTCCATCCACAAACGCCAAAGTTATTAGACATAGAATTTTCAAAAGTCCCATAGGGAATTTATCCTAACTATATATACCTACTGGCGAACGCCAGTAGGTAATATATATATATATATATATATATATATTCACTGAAAAAACCATAGGTTTCACACCAGTTATAGTTAGGAATTAGCATTTAAAAAACCTATTAAATTCACTGACAAAACCAGTTATAGTTAGCTGGAAATTTTACTGATATAAAACCAATGAAATTCCACGTTATAGTTAGTTGGACTCACTATAACTTGCGCGTGCAATGCACTGCTGATGACGTCACATATTACATCACTCATGACATGGTCAGTGACATCACTCATGACATCACTGATGACACCATCCAGTGAATATGTGTCTTTCTGAAAAATAAATATTAGTGAGTAATGTTTAAATATTTAAATATATATATTAGTGTTTCACTTTGTGTATAAGTGGCTACATGTGTTGGTAAGTAGCTACATGCGTATGTATATGGGTTATTAGGTGTTTCTCTTAGTATCAGTATGAGTGTCTATATGGTTTGGTGGGGATATTACTTAGCACATAGATGCATGAGTGTCTGACTCTCTGTTTGTATGTGTTTTGAAGACAGCATATGTGCAGGACTGTATGGGTGGATGAGTGTGTATATGTGTTTGTTAGTGAGTGAATGACTGTCTCACTAGTGTCTTTATCAGTAACTACATATGTTTTAATCTAGTATATGTGAATATTGATGTATATAAGTGAGTATATGTGAGAGTAAGAGATTGTAAGAGTTCCTGTTTAAATAAGTATGTGTTTCTATAAGTGATTGTTTAAGAGAATAAATATGTGTAATTTTCAATACAAGTAAGGTGGAAATGTGTGTATAACTCTATATTCAAATAAATGGATGTTCAATAGTTTATTTGCACGTGTGAGTATGTGTGTGAGTAACTTTTGGATGACTGTCGGTGTGTAACAGGATGTATAGGTGTATCACTTCATATGATGAGTGAGTATATGTATGAGTGACTATATAGAACTGTTGGTGAATGACTGGATGTGCATATAGATGGTGGAATTACTGAATTGCTTGTTGTAACTGATATGGGTATCGCAATTTTTTTTTAAATTTCAGTTTCTATTTTTGAATATGTGTTTCAAGGGTTACATTACAGTGAAAGGAGGTCTGTCACTATGTCACAAGGATGGTGTCATCAGTGATGTCATGAGTGATGTCACTGACCATGTCATGAGTGATGTAATATGTGACGTCATCAGCAGTGCATTGCACGCGCAAGTTATAGTGAGTCCAACTAACTATAACGTGGAATTTCATTGGTTTTATATCAGTAAAATTTCCAGCTAACTATAACTGGTTTTGTCAGTGAATTTAATAGGTTTTTTAAATGCTAATTCCTAACTATAACTGGTGTGAAACCTATGGTTTTTTCAGTGAATTTCAAAGGTTTTTTAAATGCTAATTCCTAACTATAACTGGTGTGAAACCTGTGGTTTTTTCAGTGAATTTCAAAGGTTTTTTTAATGCTAATTCCTAACTATACAAGACCTGAAAGCCCACCAGGAATCTCCAGTATGCGCCAGGGGACTGCATTGCAGAGAGGTGTAATGAAGCCACAACCCTTTTTACACCTCTCTGCAACGCAGCCCCCGTGCATGTTTGAAGAGGGGAAACTAATTCCCCTTGCATACTGGGGGCCCCTGGGGGCCAATTAGCCCACCTGGAACCTCCAGTATGCGCCTGGGGCTGCATTGCAGAGGTGTAATGAGACTATGCCCCTTGTTACACCTCTCTGCAACGCAGCCCACTGCCGCGTTTGCAGAGGGGGAACTAATTCCCCTTGC
This sequence comes from Lissotriton vulgaris, assembly GCF_964263255.1. NCBI lineage: Eukaryota > Metazoa > Chordata > Amphibia > Caudata > Salamandridae > Lissotriton > Lissotriton vulgaris. The sequence continues at coordinate 785,466,960 of NC_141696.1, forward strand.
ATACTGGGGGTCCCTGGGGTCAACTAGTCCACCAGGAGCCTCCAGTATGCGCGAGGGAGCTGCATTGCAGAGAAGTGTAATGAGACCACACCCTTGTTACACCTCTCTGCAATGCAGGCCACTGGCGCCTTTGCAGAGGGGGGACTAATTCCCCTTGCATACTGGGGGTCCCTGGATCATATCTGCCCAAACACCGATATTCCGAACGATTGTAAATGACTTTTCTTGAGAAACATTTGGATTTGGATTATCATGTCCTATACTTTGGAATTTTTGAAAGACTGACTTTGAGGATGCTATAAATTACTCAAGTCTGCCCGAATTGTGTGGGTAAAATTGATACCTAGTCACTTTTAATAAGAATATACTTATGTCTCGTCTAACATTTGGAAGAAATATCTAGTTATATGACAACGGGATACCGACATAACTTGAAGGAAATAAGAACGCCCTGAAGAAGTTCTGTTGTACAGAACGAAACGTTTCGGCTGGCTGTGGTACATAAACTTAAGGAAAATAAAAGCATTTGAATATACACCAAGATTCAGCGCTTCAATAAGTACTCTAAGTGATATGATTTGATTGGACTCATTGTGAAAGTGGTGCTGTGCCAAACTTTGGAATATTCTCCACTACTCTCTACTACTTACTCTCTCCCACTCTCTACTACTCACTCTCTACTGCTCTCTACTACTCACTCTACTACTTACTCTCTACTACTCTCTACTACTCACTCTCTACTACTCACTCTCTACTACTCTCTACTACTCACTCTACTATTCACTCTACTACTCTCTACTACTCACTCTGCTACTCTCTCTACTGCTCTCTACTACTCTCTACTACTCACTCTCTACTCTCTATTACTCACTCTCTACTCTCTACCTCTCTACCTCTCTACCTCTACGCCTCTACCTCTCTCTACACGCACACATATAGACATATATGCATATATATATGTGCATATGCATTTATATATATGTATGTGTATGTATAAAAAAAACAACTAAACATTTTTTTTTCTAATCAGCTACTTTTAAAACTGTCATTCTTTTTCCCCATGGTATGCTCCCCGGTACGCTCCCCGGTGCGCGTACCGGGCGCTCCCCCCGCGAAAATCCCCAAAAAAATTTATTTTTTTTTGCCCCGTGGCGCCCTTTTATGGCCCCCACATCAAACCTAGGGGGTCAAGGGGGGTCTACTCTGCCCCATTATGGTCATTTCCCCCTTTGTTTTGGCCACCTCTTGTGTCTCGATCCTACCGAGACACAAGATGGCGGCCGCTCCGGACTGTTTAGAATGTTTACAGACACCCCAGAGCCAATCAGCTTTCTGCGCGCAAGTCGCGTGACGCGCCCGGTGCGCGTTCCGGTGCGCTTACCGGAGCGCTGCTATAGATATATATATTTTTTTGAACCTTAATTACTCAAAATCCACTGGAGCACATACCTTGAGACATAGCAAAGGCACATCGGGCTACCAGTCCCTACAATTTTGCCAAGTTTGGTGGAAATCCATTCAGCCGTTCGGGCTAAAAGTGAAATCGACCGCCCTATGGAAATTAACATGGGGAAAACGCGTTTTGGGACCCCCCTTTTATCTCGGCCCCCGCTTGACGAATCCCCCCCAAACTTTCAGGGAAGGACCGGAACGCCGCGAGGCCATTTTGAGGAAATTTTCAGGCAGATTTGTCAACCGGCGCCAAAGTTATTCCAAATAGAATTTTCAGATTTAACATTGAAAAAAATCCTAACTATAACTACCTACTGGCGACCGCCAGTAGGTAATATATATATATATATATATATATATAATTACCTACTGGGATTTTTGAAACTTTGGCGTTTGTGGATGGAAGTGGCTGAAATTTTCAGGAAAATGGCACATTTTGTTTCTGAGCAGCCCCTGAAAATTTGGGGGGGTGTCATCAAGGGGGGGCCGAGAAAAAATGGAGGTCCCAAAACACATTTTCCCCATTCATTTTTCCATAGGGCGGTTGGAATCACTTTTAGCTCGAACGGCTGAATGGATTTACACGAAACGTGCCTTTGCTATGTCTCAATATATGTGCTCCAGTGGATTTTGAGAAATTAACGTTTTTGAAAACAGATATATCTGTGACAGCGCTCCGGTTAGCGCCCCGGTTCGCGTACCTGACGCATAACGGAACTTCGCGAAGCGAAGCTGATTGGCTGTCGGGTGTCTGTCAACATTCGAAACAGTCCGGAGCAGCCGCCATTTTGTGTCTCGGTAGGATCGAGACACAAGATGTGGCAAAAACAAAGGGGGAAATGAGCATAAGGGGGCAGAGTACATCCTCCCTGACCCCCTAGGTTTGATGAGGGGGCTTTAAAAGGGCCTCGCGGGGTTAAAAAATAACAATTTTTATATCGTTTTTTTTTGCGGGGGGAGCGCTCGGTACGCGCAATGGGAAGCGGTCCGGGAAGCGTAATATTGGGAAAATAGGATGAAAGAATGTTCAAATATTTTATGTTTATTGATCTTTTTTTTTTTTATTTAAGTACCAACATGTAGGTACCAATGCAGAGTCTAAAAATGAAAATACATTGTTTCCTTTGAAGATATCTTGCATGTTGTTTCAGAAGTTATTGTGGTATATGGAATTCATAGCGTAGTCTGTCAGGAAAGCAGAAAAACCATGGAGGCAGCAGATGATAAAGAGATGTTAAATACACATTGGAGATGATATAGTGGAAGAAAGGAATTCACTATGAGCAAACTTAAAGTTGCACAGTCTAATTTTACATTATAATCAATTTGCTACTAGTTTAAAAAATACATATAAAAATGAATAATGTCTCAAACAATTTTTGAATTATTATATATAAATGTATTTTTCAGAATTGTTTTCAAAATTAAAAAGAACTTCTAATAATTCTTTGTCAGAATTTGTCTCATTTTCAAGTAGGAAATCCACAGATTCAACACATTGCAGAAGTTCTATGTCCAGTGATTCATCAAAGAATTCTGATTCATTTTCTGTATCTTTGTTGCATTCTGCAACAATTTCCACGTTATTTTTTTTCTCTCCTTCCATTTTTGTGCTGTAAAATGAATTTAAAAAAAATATATCAGTACAGATAGGGCACAGACAGGTAGTTTGGTTTTTTAAACAGTGATTTTTTCTTTGGGCAGTGTATGGTATCAGACTGGAAGTAGAAATATCAAAAAATGTATGTGATAAAGTCTAAGTCAATTCTTAATTATACAAGACAAGCCTAACTCCATCCATAACTAAAACAGAGAAGTCTATCTTATTACAGAGGGATAGTATATAACTATCAGAAAATGTTTTCCTAATTAACTTAAAGTACAGAACATACTTCAGTTTTTAAAATAACATCTTACCTTTCAAATAGAAGCTTAAGTTCTCAGTTGAAATGCACTTGATATGTACTTCAGGAAGTAGTAGTCAAAATAGCTGTGTTTCTCTCTCTTTCTTTATATATATTCAGGTACATAACCAATCAAATGTCATGAAATAATAGAAGATATTGAAAGTAGCATTTTGATTGGTTGTTAATTCTAACTCTTCATAAGTGTTTTTGTTAGGTAATTTACCTCAGGATATTTAGTGAGGCTTACAGCATAATTTTCTCAATGGAATTCCATCAAATTTGGGGAAATGGTAGGGACTGCTATGTAGTAGGGGCTATTCTATATTTGATGAAAGTGTCTGTAGTGGTTTTTCTGTAAATTACTTTCCCACCTTTTTTTATCGAGCGCTTACCGGTGCGCTCCCCGGTACGCGAACCGGCAGCGTTACGGGAGACCTCCATTTTGAGTATCGGTAGAATTGAGACACAAGATGGAGGACAAACAATGTTTGGAATGGGTAAAAGGGGGCACGGTAGACACTTTGTGACTCTCTAGGTTTTCGGACGGGGGATTAGGATGCTGATACATGCAAAAATAAACAAAAATAAAAATTTAAAAATTTCGCGGGGGAGCGCCCGGTACGCGCACCGGTAAGCGAACCGGGGAGCGTACTTTGGTAAAAAAAAAGTATGAAAAAGATAAACGTTTTGAATAATCAGAGGTAGGGTAGCTCTGAAAAGAGCTATTGGGTTCTGTCGCTAATTTAGGTACCTACAAGTATGTTCTAATGCACACTTTTAAATAAAGGACAAATATTCTATTCCCTTCATCGGGGAAGTGCACACTATCTCTCTGTAGATGTCTTGAATGTTGTTACGCAATAATATTTCCTATTAAAAAACCATTGAAATTCACTGAAAAAACCATAGGTTATAGACCATATATAGTTAGGAATTAGCATTTACAAAACCATAAAAATTCACTGAAAAAACCATAGGTTATAGACCATATATAGTTAGGGATTAGCATTTACAAAACCTTATTTTACTCGCACAAAACCATTGAAATTCGCATATATAATTAGTTGCACTAACTATATATCGCGCATCCACAATCCACTGCTGATGATGTCACATATTACATCATTCATGACATGGTCAGTGACATCACTGATGACATCACTGTTGACAACTCAAATGACATCATTGACAACATCACTGATGACATCATTCATGTGATAATACAATGAACCTCTTCAGACTCTAATATAACCTTAGATAAACTCAGTGTAAACAGACACTCACAGACTGTCACTCATCCATGGAGTTACTCACACACCTAGTCAGTCATGCAAAGAATCAATCACACCTCCATTTCCTCAACTATACAATTATACACACCTTACTTATTCAAACATATACTAACACATATTTACTCTTTTATACAATCCTTGATTGAAGTTCACAATGATCCATACAGCCACTCACACATTCACTGGCTTTTATGCACAGTTATTTATATATGTCAACTCTCACATGTACTGTGTTTTACATATGTACTTACTTTGACATACAGCACTGAGATATCCATTCACTCACCAATACACTCATGCACACAGTCAACCACGCATACAGCTGTTTCCACATGCAGTTTTGAACCCATACATCTAGTGAATCAACTGGTCACACATCTATGCACAGAGTTATACACCTCCCAGCCACCCACATACATACTCAGTCTCCCATACAAATACTTGGGCAACCAATCAATAACCCATATAGTTACTCATATAGCTACTGATTAACACATGCAGCAGTTTAGAGAACAACAGACATAATGATGCACAAATTAAGACAGTTTAGTCACTAACCAATGCACTCAGTGAGACACATTTAATCACTCTCTCATACAGTCAGTCATGCACCTACTAAAACCTTTATCCCGACACTTATACATCCACTCATTCTTCAATATGTAAGACATAGTGCTGTCACTGACCATGTCATGAATGATGTAATATGTGACATCATCAGCAGTGGATTGCGGGTACGCGATATATAGTTAGTGCAACTAACTATATATGCGAATTTCAATGGTTTTGTGCGAGTAAAATAAGGTTTTGTAAATGCTAATCCCTAACTATATATGGTCTATAACCTCTAGTTTTTTCAGTGAATATATATATATATATATATCCACAGCCTTGGCTCAAACTTTCGCGGTCCAATGGCGCTCTCTCCACCGGTGCTAGGACTACTAAGCAGAGCCTCGCTTTTATATATTACACAAATCCCTTATGATAAGAGAATAAGTCCGCACTCACAAAAGAGTTTCTTTCCCAGTCCTTTGGTTTATTTGTCAAAAATCCTGCATATTAAGTTACAAAACCAACGCATTTCGCAACCCACAGTCGCGTGTTCACGGTAAATGCAAAAGTGTACAAACTCCTCCTATATTTTCGAAGGACCCGCCACAAACTCTCTGTTGTTGATCTCACTTCCTGTGGTTACACAGGAAGTTAGATGGGAAATGTAGTTTTTAGTCATTTCTTCATATGTTTCAATGTTTTATGAACACAGACTTGTGCAAACAATTTTGCGGCCATAGACAATTATATTACCTCATATATATCGTCAGTACAGTGGTTCGATAAGCTTTTACAAATTAATCATCGTTTGCCTCGTTTTGCTAAATGGCAAAAACCAACACATTTGGAAGAAAGCAATGAAGCCCTCTAGTGGGCATATTCATTTACAAACGCATTGATCTCATGAATTAGCTTCCATACTGAAAGCTTGAATATGTTTTTTGGTGCTTTTTAGCAAAGTTTGTGGCGGGTCCTTCGAAAATATAGGAGGAGTTTGTACACTTTTGCATTTACCGTGAACAAGCGACTGTGGGTTGCGAAACGCGTTGGTTTTGTAACTTAATATGCTGGATTTTTGACAAATAAACCAAAGGACTGGGAAAGAAACTCTTTTGTGAGTGCGGACTTATTCTCTTATCATAAGGGATTTGTGTAATATATATATATATATATATATATATATATATATATATATATATTCAATGAAAAAACCATAGGTTATAGGCCATATATAGTTAGGAATTAGCATTTACAAAACCTTATTTTACTCGCATAAAACCATTGAAATTCCATATATAGTTAGCTAACTATAAGCGCTAACTATATATCGCGCACCCGCAATCCACTGCTGATGATGTCACATATTACATCATTCATGACATGGTCAGTGACATCACTGATGACATCACTGATCAAAACAACCAGTGATTGTATGTGTCTGTAAAGTTTAAATATGTTTCACATATTGAAGAATGAGTGGATGTATAAGTGTCTGGATGAAGAATTTAGTAGGTGCATGACTGACTGTATGAGTGAGTGATTAAATGTGTCTCACTGAGTACATGGATTAGTGACTAAACTGTCTTAATTCGTGCATCAGTATGTTTGATGTTGTGTAAGCTGCTGCATGTGTTGATCAGTAGCTATAAGAGTGGCCATATGGGTTATTGATTGGTTGCCCAAATATTTGAATGGGAGGCTGAGTGTGTGTGTGGGTGGCTGGGAGGTGCGTGACTCTGTGCATAGATGTGTAAGCAGTTGATTCACTAGGAGTATGAGTTCAAGAGTGCATGTGGAAACAGCTATATGGGCGGTTGACTGTGCATGGGTGTGTTGGTGAGTGAATGGATTTCTCATTGCTACATGTGCAAGTAAGTACGTATGTAAAACACAATACATGTGAGAGTTGAGATATATAAATAACTGAACATAAGAGCCAGTGAATGTGTGAGTGGCTGTATCGATCACTGTGAGCTTGTATCAGGGATTATATAAGAGAGTAAATATGTGTTATTATATGTTTGAATAAGTAAGATGTGTATAACTGTATAGTTGAGGTAATGGAGGTGTGATTGATTCTTTGCATGACTGACTAGGTGTGTGAGTAACTCCATGGATGAGTGATAGTCTGTGAGTGTCTGTTTATACTGAGTGTATGTAAGGTTATATTAGAGTCTGAAGAGGTTCATTGTATTATCACATGAGTGATGTGATCAGTGATGACAAATGAGATGTCATCAGTGATGTCATTTGAGTTGTCATCAGTGATGTCATTTGAGATGTCATCATTGATATCATTTGAGTTGTCATCAGTGATGTCATTTGAGATGTCATCAGTGATGTCATCAGTGATGTCACTGACCATGTCATGAATGATGTAATATGTGACATCATCAGCAGTGGATTGCGGGTGCGCGATATATAGTTAGCGCTTATAGTTAGCTAACTATATATGGAATTTCAATGGTTTTATGCGAGTAAAATAAGGTTTTGTAAATGCTAATTCCTAACTATATATGGCCTATAACCTATGGTTTTTTCATTGAATTTTCAAGGTTTTGTAAATGCAAATTCCTAACTATATATCCACTATAACCTATGTTTTTTTCTGTGAATTTCATTGGTTTTTTAATAGCAAATATGAAAAGCTTTAAAATGTCAAGTACGTGATAGATAAAAACATTTTCGTATTTATGCACGCTGATGTGCTTTGAACGCTGCCCCCCCCCTCCCCTCTTTTGCCTTAGTAGTACTCTCTCTTTGCAGATACAGAAGGGTAGTTAACGCAGGCCTTTACCCCCGTTGTAATCCGTCGTACCTCCTTGTCTCTCCATTTGATTGATTGTTGTCCAAGCATTTACTGTTTTAGAATTGGTTCTCTTTGGATCATTCTCTATTTACAAACAAGCACAAAGTCGCAATACTCTGTTTAGTCTTTGCAGATAGTGAAAAATCGTGTAAAAAAATAAAAGTAATCGAGCAAAATCAGTAGGCCACTAATTGGATCTCTTTTTGACCTCGCTAAAATAGAAATATTAGGAACAACCCTTCTTGAGAAATACGAAAATAGTGAGATGAACTGAGCTCCACACCATGAGGGCTGCAAGACAGCTCGGCTCCATCACCCATCCCGCACAAAATAATGACAAACCCTATGCAAATATTAAAAATATAAACAACACACCAGCAAAGAAACAGGGTAAAACATTTTATTAAAAAACTATTTACATAACGTTGGTTTATAAGATGATGTCAGTAGTGGACCGATGTGTGAATAGATCGAAAACAGCACAAGGCTCCAAGATCCAGATAGCAAGCTCCTGGATGTTGGGTGCCATAGTTTAGAGTTCTGAATTTCAGCCTTTATCAATGCCTGTGCTTTGTTGAATCAAAATGGCGGCTTGACACAAAGCTGACTCAAGCGTTGCTACTGATGCTATGCAGACCAAAACTGGTTTTCAGTTTGTACATTTTTCTAGATTTTTCAATCCAAGTTTGGTTGACTTTGTAGAACGATGGCTTCAGATTTTCAACATACGGTGTGGTGGCGCTGACTGGGAGGGGGCGCTTCGCTCCTGCCCCCTCCCCAAGTAAGATTTTCATACGTGAAAGTACGTTAATGGTTTTGGTCCCTGAGATGCTTCGATGTCACTACCATTCTCAAATAGCATAAGTTCTAGATATTGGGTGCCATAGTTAAGAGTTCTGAGCAGCGCTTGTAACACTGTCTGAAGCTTATTTCCACCTACTGCAGCTTCACTATTCTCAAAGTAAGTGAGTGTCGTTTGTGGACCTGACTGCATTAGAAAACAATGTGATATGTTACCTTCCTAAACAGCTTGACGGAGGCCCCTGAGGGGCGCTGTGATGGCCATGGACTCGGAGAAGACGCTTGGCTCCGACACCCTCCCCAAGTCTTATAGCACTGGTGTAGCCTGAGATCGCCCCCGACATAGGCGGCCGGCTCCCGGGGTCCGGCAGTACTTTTTGCCTTTTGTTGACTCTTCAATTCTGGACCTTGTCCCACAATCCGTTTGACCTGAAGACAAGCTGTAGTGGGGCGCCCCTTTATCGTTTTAGTTGCCATTCCGCCCGCTTTTGCTACACTGTGCCTCTTCCGCCATTCAGCTGTTTTCCGCCCGCTCTTGCGACTACAGCGTCTCGCTCACCATGTAGTTGAGATGCGCCCGCTCTTGCGGTGCAGCGATAGGCGGCTGCCACAGGACTCTCAAAATGGCGGCCGTCTCTTCGGTTTTGGGCCTGGTCCACTAAAATGGCCCTGGGACACCTTGGAACTCGGACGCTTGTCTGCTAGGGCTTGGGTCCCATTCTCGAAAAGCGTCCCCTCAGCCGTGAAGATTCTACAAAAGTCTTGGGGGCCTCCGACTCCCGCAGGCTTCTGGTGGGGAGCGGCTGCCATGATTGCTCGTGGAATGGCCACGACGGAGCTACGAGATGGTAGTGGTCTCATGCTGACGCCAGCTTTAGTCTGAAACATCCAGAAACACTGTAGACTACCAATTCGATCAGTTCCGGTAGCGCCCCAACATGACCCGGAAGAGAAGAACTTGCCCTCCCCTCTTTGACTGATGGTTCTTGTTGCCTGTCCCCTCTGTTGTCATTTAACAGAACTTTTTGGACTGCTGAAAGGGGTTGTGTTCTGAACGCTGGTTGGTGGAGACATTTAGACTATATTCTTGACCTACGTTGTCGCGTAATGCGTTTTATGACACGCCGCGTTAGCGCACCCGGAAGTGATCCGAGGCGCGGCGCGTAACGTAAGCATAACAGGTCATGTGACTTGTTAATAAAACTTTTCATTGGTTCATTTTACTTTTGTTAATTTAATGATGAAAAGCTTGGTCATATGACCTAAAAATTACGCTTTTTATTATTTTCGAACAATATTTTTTTTTCAAACATATGTTATAATATTCCAAGCTAATGTACTTTCCCGGAAAATTTACAACTGTCTTGCAAGTAAAATATATTCCTTTTTCGAGAAAAAGGGCGTTTCTTCCTTCCATGACGGAGCCGTTGAGTAAAAGAGATTCGGCCTGCTGTCTTAGTCGCCGATACGCCTGATTATCAGATTCTTATCGATCACTTTATGTTGCAGACATGAAAAACACAACTGCCCTTGACCATTTATCTTTACTGCGTTCCTACATATTATACCTTTTATCCGTCATGTAATTGGACTGCTTTATTTCACTTGCCTTTTACTGATTCGAAAACAGTCACTAAAAGTAAAAACTTTACAAATGAAAATACTACTACCGTGTTTTATTTTAAAAACCTTTATTGTGAAAATGTCAGTATACAAATACGGGCCTATAACCACGTGGGCCGGCCACGGAGCAAACTCAAATCGTATATGATGAGGAGACATTTACACTGTAGAAGAATGTAACGAGCGGGCCATTAGGTGACAAGAACAAAGGTGTCTAACAGTTGCGGAATCGGTGGACGTACATTTTGTAATTAAAATACGACAGGGCCACTTACAATAACATTTTCTAGATATACATTTGCGGGCAAAGAGTTACGAGTCCCATTTATACCGGCGCCATTTTGGGCGAGGCCGGGCAGGTCCAAGATATAGTCAAAATGTCTCCACCAACCATCGGCCAGACCAGAACCCCTTTCGGCCCTTTATGTTACAAGATGGTGTCTTCCATTCAGAAAATATTGTTGGCAGCATTTTGAAAGGAAAGATAAACAGCCGTTCTCCTAGTGAGTCTCACATTGTTACATTTAGGAAGAATGTTGAAGAGTAGTATGTGGAAAATCTGAAGCCATTTTTCTACAAACTCTCAATCAGACTTGGATGGAAAAAAAAACCTGAAGAATGTACAAACTGAAAACCAATTTTTGTCTGTATAGCACCAACAGTAACGCTTGAGTCAGCTTTGTGTCAAGCCGCCATTTTCATTCAATCAATAGCGTCCCCCTGCACACATTCAGGGACCTGGTCGTGTCTTCAGATGAAACGCATTGTAGGAAAAGATGCAGAAAGGAAAAGGAAAAAAGTTCCGCCGGACCTAGTGAAGCTGCAGCAGGTGCAAATAAACTTCAGACAGTCTTACAAGCACTGCTCAGAACTCTCAACTGAGGCACTCAACATCCAGGACTTGCCATTCGGATCTTGGCGCCTTGTATTTTTGTTTTGTTTTTGATGGAGGGGAAAGAACAAAAAACAGACATTGAAAAAGGCTCAACAGTGCAGGGCGCCTTGTGCTGGTTCCGACCTATTCACACATCGGTCCGCTACTGACATCACCTCATAAACCAACGGGGCACCCCACGCCGACTTTCGGCGCAGCATTGTAGGATGGCCACACCAGTGCGGCAATTTGCTGGACACCACCTCGGTGCCATCCAGATCTCGGCGCGTTCATTCATTCAATAGCGTCCCCCTGCACACATTCAGGGACCTGGTCGTGTCTTCAGAAGAAACGCATTGTAGGAAAAGAAGCACAAAGGAAAAGGCAACAAGTTCCGCCGGACCTAGTGAAGCTGCAGCAGGTGCAAATAAGCTTCAGACAGTTCTACAAGCACTGCTCAGAAATCTCAACTGAGGCACTCAACATCCAGGACTTGCCATTCGGATCTTGGCGCCTTGTGCTGGTTCCGACCTATTCACACATCAGTCCACTACTGACATCACCTCATAAGCCAACGGGGCACCCCACGCCATCTTTCGGCGCAGCATTGTAGGATGGCCACACCAGTGCAGCCACTTGCTGGACACCACCTCGGTGCCATCCGGATCTCAGCGCGTTCGAGTCACTGTGCCGGAAGAGTAACCGGAACTCAGCTGAACACGCCGTCTTTCGGCGCAGCATTGTAGGATGGCCACACCAGTACGGCAATTTGCTGGACACCACCTCGGCGCCATCCGGATCTCGGCGCGTTCGAGTCACTGTACCGCAACAGTGACCGCAATTCTGCTGGACACGCCGTCTTTCGGCGCAGCATTGTAGGATGGCCACACCAGTGCGGCAATTTGCTGGACACCACCTCGGTGCCATCCGGATCTCGGCGCGTTGTGCTGCCTTCGGCCTATTCGCACATCGGTCCGCTACTGACGCCGCCTCACGTGCCAACGGATTTTCTACGCTTTTTGTAGCCCTATGTCGCATAACAGGTCATGTGACTTGTTTATAAAACTTTTCATTGGTTCATTTTACTTTTGGTTTCCTAAAGATGGAAGGCTTGGTCATATGACCTAAAAATAACACTTTTCATTGGTTTAGAACATTTTTTTTTCCCAAACGATGAAAGCCCCACCTTGTTTCTGGATCATTCAGACTGAAGCTGGCGTCAGCATGAGAGCACCACCATCTCGTGGCTCCGTCGTGGTCATTCCGCGAGCAATCATGGCAGCCGCTCCCCACCGGAAGCCTGCGGGAGTCGGGGGCCCCCAAGACTTTTATACAATCTTCACGGCTGAGGGGACGCTTTTCGAGAATGGAGCCCAAGCCCTAGCAGGCAAGCGTCCGACTTCCAAGGTGTCCCAGGGCCATTTCAGTGGACCAGGCCCAAAACCGAAGAGCCGTCCGCCATTTTGACAGCCATGTGGCAGCCGCCTATCGCTGCACTGCAAGAGTGGGAGCAACTCAACAACATGGTGAGCGAGACGCTGTAGCCGCAAGAGCGGGCGCAACTCAGCTGGATGGCCGCCACCTGGGGAGGCCCGTTCACGCCGCCTCCCCCCCCCCCCCCCCCCGGGCCGCCGCACGCCAATTTTCGGAGCAGCATTGTAGGATACCAAAACCAGTGCGGCAGTTTACTGGACATCACCTGGGTGCCTGTCGTACATGTTGTGTCAGCCATGTGACACTGGACACAGACCGCTACTGACGAGGCCTCCCCCCGCACCACCCGGGACGCCCCACGCTGTTTTTCTGTGCTGCATTGTAGGATCCCTAAACCAGTGCGGCACCCAGGCGACATCACCTGGGTGCCGTCCAGAACTCTGCACGTTGTGCTGCCTTGGGACTATTCGCACAGCAGACCGCTACTGACGAGGCCTCCCCCCGCCCCACCCGGGACGCCCCACGCCAATTTTCGGAGCAGCATTGTAGGATCCCTAAACCAGTGCGGCACCCAGGCGACATCACCTGGGTGCCGTCCAGAACTCTGCACGTTGTGCTGCCTTGGGACTATTCGCACAAAAGACAGCTTCTAACCATTGTTGCTTTTTGTGTTAATAAATGTTTAAATGTTTTTAGTTTTTGTTCTGTTCATTATCGTTAAAAGTTAATAAAGTTTTATAACCTTAATTTGTTGGAGTGTTATCTATTTTTTGAAAAACGGGTGAATGGGGCCTTGAATCGGGTTATTGTCATGTGTGGGCTTTGGAAGTGTGCTGCTGCAGGATCGGACATTTCAAACTCAAATGCACGTTCATTTTCTTACCTTTCCGAAGCATGGAGCGCAATAGCAGGCAGAGAAAGGGTGATGCACGTGTTGAACACTACCTGACCTGGCAAGTTGCTGGCAGTGCCCCCCCGCCCGCTCCTGAAAGAGGGCACACACACACCGCCGCCCCGAGTACTTCACAAATCTTTAAAAGACCATGCGCTTGTTCATGAGGCTTAAATGGTTTATCACCTCTTCTAGAACCCCTACATCGACCCTCTGACGTTTCATGGAAAAATTACCATGTAACACAATACCAAGCCCTGTCAGCTGAAACCCCCAAGGAATCGTGGGGCATATTATCAAGGGGGTTTATCTCCGCTTTTTTGGCTTTAAAAACCATGAAAGCGGAGATAAAATTATTTCCCTATTATCAAGCTGTCGCTAACACCAGTTAGTGACACCTAAAAGGAGATAGCGACCATCTTGGGCCCGGCTTTGCATGTCAGTGATACTTATCACTAATGACATGCAAAGTGGCGTGCCAAGATGTTAGCGACTGGAAACAGTCCCTAACATCGCTACCTTCTATTACCAACTTTTGGAGATATTCGCGCTAAGCGCGAATATCTCCAAAATCTAACACCTGCCCTGAGCAGTTCTTAGCCATGTTATCCAATGGGAGGTGGATAACATGGCTAAGAGCATTTGCTCGATAATACATGAATATCGCTGACTTTTCTGCGATAATAGCAAGGTTTATCTGCGATAAAAATCGCCGATGTGCGGCGATAATTTTTGTCTCTAAACAAGTTATAGACAAAAATTATCGCTAGTTGTTCGTAATATGCCCCCGGGTTTTTGCTTGCAGAAATCGGGAGGCGGGAGACTAGCACTGAAATCAGTACTCACACGCCTGAATCAGGAGGATTGGCATGTCTGAATTCTCTACAGCTGGGGCCATAAACTACATCCGCAGGGGTAGGTGATAGCCTGGGACCAGCCTGGCATCTAAAATGGCTGCCGTGCACGACAAAATTGTGGCATTCGAAAAAAGGCAAGATGGCGCAGCCGCTGGAAGAGATATATCAACATATATCAGCCTCCTCAGCCACCCTCAGGAAACATAGGGGATTAGGATATGTCTCCCGCACCCCCTTATACCTAGTACTTTAATTAACGAAGCACAAAATGGCGAATTCCCGTTTCGCTACCAGTTTGCGGCCCAGTTCGCGGCCCGTGAAGCGCTTCTACCGTGAAAAATCATTTTTTTTTTATTTTCCCCACGGGACCCTTTAATAACCCCAACAACATTCCTAGGGGGTCAAGAGGGGGATACCTTGCCCCCTTTCATTAAATTCCCCCTTAGTTTTTCACCTTTTCTTCTCTCTCGATCCTACCGAGAGACAAGATGGCGGCCGCTCCGGACTGTCACGCAGCAAAAAAAAAAAAAAAGCTCACGCACAGCCGCTGGAAGAGATGTATCAACATATATCAGCCTCCTCACCCACCCTCAGGAAACATAGGGGATTAGGATACGTCTCCCGCACCCACTTATAACTAGTAATTTAATTTACGAAGCACAAAATGGCGAATTCCCGTTTCGCTACCAGTTCGCGGCCGCGCTTCTACCGTGAAAAATCATTTTTTTTTATTTTCCCCACGGGACCCTTTAATAACCCCAACAACATTCCTAGGGGGTCAAGAGGGGGATACCTTGCCCCCTTTCATTAAATTCCCCCTTCGTTTTCCACCTCTTCTTCTCTCTCGATCCTACCGAGAGACAAGATGGCGTCCGCTCCGGACTGTTTAGAATGTTGACAGACACCGGAGAGCCAATCAGCTTTCTGCGCGCAAAGTTCCGATAAGCGAAAAGTAAGCGGACCGGATCGCTGCCCAGAGCGCTGTTACAGATATATATCTTGGTTTGAACGTTAATTTCTCAAAAACTACTGGAGCACATATATTGAGACCTAGCAAAGGCACATCGGGCTAACAGTCCCTACAATTTTGCCAAGTTTCGTGCAAATCCATTCAGCCGTTCGAGCTAAAAGTGAGTCCAACCGCCCTATGGAAAACTCAATGCAAAAAACGCGTTTTGGGACCCCCCTTTTTTCTCAGCCCCCCCTTGACGAAACCCCACCAAATTTTCAGGAGCTGCTCAGAAACAAAATGTGCCATTTTCCTGAAAATTTCAGCCGATTCCATCCACAAACGCCAAAGTTATTAGACATAGAATTTTCAAAAGTCCCATAGGGAATTTATCCTAACTATATATACCTACTGGCGAACGCCAGTAGGTAATATATATATATATATATATATATATATATATATATATATATATATATATATATATATATATATATATTCACTGAAAAAAACACAGGTTTCAGGGGTGTTATAGTTAGTTGGACATTTCACTCTTACAAAACCATTGAAATTCCCCCATTATAGTTTGTTGTACAAACTATAACTCATGCGCCTGCAATCCACTGCTGGTGATGTCACATATTACATCATTCAGTGACCTCACTGATGACATCACTGATGATATCACTGATGAAATCACTGATGACATAATCCAGTGAATTTGGTTTGCTTTGATATTTAAAGAAGTATAATATATATATATAGGAATCTGCCTTGAACACTGAGTCGATGTATAAGTGTCTGAATGGAGCATTCAGTAGCAATGTGATTGAGTGTTTAAGTGACAAATTTAAAGTGTCTCACTAAATATATGGGATAGTGATTAAACTTTGTGAATACCTGTATCACTCTATCTCTTGTTGTGTAAACTACTACATAAGTGCATTACTAGGTATGTGAAAGTCAACATTAGTTATTAATTAGTTAATTGAGTATTTGTATGGGATAGTGAATGAATGTGTGTGTGGTTGGGTGGGACATGTGTGACTGTCGAAAGATGTGTAAATAGTTGATTTAGTCGGTATATGAAGTTAAGACTGTATATGGAAACAGTTGTTTGGGTGAATGAATTTCTTTATGGGTGTGGTGATGAGTAAATATATTTCTCAATGATATATGTCCAACAAACTAAAAATATAAAAGGCAGAGTATGTGACAATTGTGTTATGTAAATAAGTATACATAAGACTCAGTGATTGTATGAGTGAGATATGGATAACTGTATAGTTGTAATAGGGATTTTATAGCACACTAAGTATGAGTTACTATCTATATGAATAAATAAAGTGGTGTTTGTGTAAATCAGTAGCTTAGTAAATATAAGTATGATCAATTATTTGCTTAAGTGAGTAGGATGTCTGCTTAAGTGAATAGGATATGTGCTGATGTGTAATGTTTATGTAGGTGTATAAGTATATTTAATAGTGTACTATTGATCTTTGTTAGCATGTTTGAGTGAATCTATAGGTAAGTGTTTATATGTGTTTGTAGATCTAGTTATCACTGAGTGGGTTTTTAGAAACTTGTACTGGTGTGTCAATAGTTTCAAATATGACACTTCATATTTTATAATGAGTGTTAAAAGGTTATGCTACTGTATGATGAGGTGTATCAGTTTGTCACATGGATGATGTCATCAGTGATGTCATTAGTGATGTCATTTGAGATGTCATCATTGATGTCACCGACCATGTCATGAATGATGTAATATGTGACATCCTCAGCAGTGGATTGCAGGCGCGTGAGTTATAGTTAGTACAACTAACTATAACAGGAGAATTTCGATGGTTTTGTTAGAGTGAAATGTCCAACTAACTATAACACCCCTGAAACTTGTGGTTTTTTCAGTGAATTTTGGAGGTTTTTTAAATGCTAATTACTAACTATAACATGTCTGAAACCTATGATTTTTTCAGTGAATTTCAAAGGTTTTTTAAATGCTAATTCCTAACTATCACATGTCTGAAACCTATGCTTTTTTCAGTGAATTTTAAAGGTTTTGTATATGACAATTTTTAAATATATTTATTCTTATATTTATTGTTTTGATACTGGTTACACATTTTTATTAAACTATTTATTTTGAGATATTTTATTTTTTTAAATTACATTACATTTTGTGCCCCCCTTCTTTTTATTTTTTTGCGCCCTTGACCCCTTCTCCTAGAGCCTGACCCGCACATCTAATTTTATTCTTTTTTTTATAGGAATGGGATTCCTATGGAAGAAAATACAAGCTGCTTGGAACTACTTTTCAGGGTCAGTGCTGGGCTAAAAGATGCAGCACTGGTTTCTCTCCTGATAACAAATTAATAAATTGGAATTCGTTCTTCGGGATGACTTAAGGTGAATATTTTAAAGTTCAAAAACTGCACACTTAGAAGAAGTTGCAACTGAAACCAGTCAACGTCAGCCTACGAAAGGAAATTCACTTAGCAGGTAAAAAGTGTTATTAATACTTTTTCTTACTCAGGGGTGGATCCTGGATCCAGCACTGCTGCATTACCTCTAAACAGTTGAAAGAATGCAAATTACCACAGACACGCAGATTGTATGGTTGTTGTGACAACCAACAACGAGGCGTAGACCTGCCTTTTCAGCTGGTACGAGGGAGTGTAGCTGAATAAGGCTTCCTGTTTAAAAATGTCGGAAGTGGGAGCAGCAACAGAGTACTAACCCTGATGAATCTGCCATAAAGGTCACTGGGCAGTGAAACATGTTGGTTACAGGTATTGGTATGCGACTTTAAGCTACCAGCCTTTTTATTTCAGCCGTACACAACTGAGTCATTAATAAAAGAAGTCCAAGAGGTGTGACTGTTGATTTTACTCTTCACTCTGTTTTCTGTATGTCTAAGGAGTCATGCTCTAAGCTCCTTGCATTGCACCGTTTCTTTATCTTTTGCTTTCTTTCACGTATTCACCAATTCTGGAATAGGAATGGTCACCTATGATGAGAAAGGGGCCAAGTTGTTGGTAAACATCTGACCAGATCGCCCGAGGGTGTTCGCCCGTGAGGTGCCTTCCTCTCCGCCACACATTTTTTTCCAGATTATTTTTGTGTATGTGTGGGTGTGTGTATGGTCCTAGGTAGGGCTGACACTTTTTCTGGTTGCGCCAAGTTGAAAAACACTTTGAATCCCCCATAATCAGCAAAACTGACAGATTAGAGAGTCTGTTCACGGACAGTAGGGCATTAGAGACAATGAACATCTAAATATAGAAATAGTATCGGGTGTTTTCCGCAATTCTATGAATTGAGAATTTTAGCGGAAGAGGGTCTCATGCCCGTTAGATAATTACTAACTATAGTCCTGGGTACTGGGAATTCTTTTTGGATTAGTTTCATTGAGTGGAGGGCTTTTTCTTTTTAGTACCCATAATTTTCCCTCTAAGCTCCTCTTGTTTTTGAATCTATAACCTGCCAACCTTCTTGAACTTTTACTATTCCACAGTCACAGCCATTGATAGTGTTCGTATCCACTTCTTCATAGGTGAGCACTTTTTTTTAAGAATAATTAAATTAATTAATCTGAATGATCTTTAAATACCGCCTCAATGCAAATTTTTGTTCGATTTCACAATGTGTTTTTAAGCACACTTTCCTACTTTTTTATATCCACCTCCACTAAAGTACAAAAATACCAGCATTGTCTGGAAATTATTCACCTTTCCACCTGACTTAAAAAAAGGTGAATACAACAAAAGTTACTTGCCACATATGCAAGACTGTGCTTTCAAGACAAGACTGCAATAAATAGTACTTGTGTAGAACTGCAAGAACACGGAAGCACTTGCAGACCAAGATGCTGTCTCTCTGCTGCTGCTCCCGTATCTGCTTGTGACAACTAGTACATTCCATAGTTGAGATATCGATGTAATGAAGTGGGTAGTAGATATATACTTGCCACTCCCCACGGCTGGTGTTGTATCCATCTGTGGACCACTATGTATCTGTATACCCCCTGTGTCATGGGGGAGCTGATAGAGACACGTTCTGTTTGTCTGCTGCTACTCCCCTATCTGCTAGTGATGACTAGAACATTCCATAGTTGAGACATCTGTGTAATGAACTGGGAAGCAGAGAAATACTTACCACCTCCAGGGCTGGTATTCTATCCATCTGTGGACCCCTATGTATCTGTGTACCCCATCCATCTGTGGACCCTTATGTATCTGTATACCCCCCTATATCACGGGGAGCTGATATAGATAGGTTCTTTCTATCTGCTGCTGCTCCCATATCTACTTGTGATTCTCCTTCCCAATTTGGAAAGCTTAGAATGACCTGTATAAAATATGGACGACTGATAGCATATGGAGAGCAGTCAGTAGATCTTTCCACCAGACTAAAAAGGGTTGGTGTTCTATCCATCTATGGACCGCTATGTATCTGTGTACCCCTATATCACGGGGAGCTGACATAGACAGGTTCTGTCTGTCTGCTGCTGCTCCCATATCTGCTTGTGACAACTAGTACATTCCACAGTTGAGACATCAGTGTAATGTACTGGGAAGCAGATATATACTGGCCACCCCCCAAAGCTCCTGTTCCATCCATCCATGCATCCCTATATATTCCCCCATGTCATGGGGGAGCTGATATAGACAGGTTCTGTATGTCTGCTGCTCCTCTCGTATCTGCTTGTGACGACTAGTACATTCCATAATTGAGACGTCTGTGTAATGAACTGGAAACCACACATATACTTGCCACCTCCCAGGGCTGCGTTTCTATCCATCTGTGGACCCCATGTATTTGTGTCACCCCAATGACGCAGAGAAGATAATATAGACAGGTTCTTTCTGTCTGCTACTGCTCCCATATCTGCTTGTGATACTCCTTCTCAATTTGGAAAAGTTAGAATGACCTGTATAAAATATGGACAGCTGATAGCATATGGAGAGCAGTCAGTGGATCTTTACTCCAGACTTAAAAGAGGGCTGGTGTTCTATCCATCTATGGGCCGCTATGTATCTGTGTACCCCCTTTATCACAGAGAGTTCATATAGACAGGTTTTGTTTGTCTGCTGCTCCTATATCTGATTGTAATGACTAATAAATTCCACAGTTGAGACATCTGTAATGAACTGGGAAGCAGATATATATTTGCCACCCCCAAGACTCCTGTTCTATCCATCTGTGGACCCCTATGTATCTTTATCCCCCGGTATGTCACAGGGGTGCTGATATAGACAGGTTCTGTTTGTCTACTGCTGCTCCCGTATCTGCTTGAGACGACTACTACATTCTATAGTTGAGACTCCTCTGTAATGAACTGGGAAGTAGAGACATACTTGCCACCCCACAGGGCTGCAGTTCTATCCATCTGTGGACCCCTATGAAACTGTGTACCCCCTATGTCACAAAGAAGCTGATATAGACAGATTCTATCTGTCTGCTGCTGCTTCCATATCTGTTTGTTATATCCGTTATCAATTTGCAAAAACGTAAAATGACCTGTATAAAATATGGACGGTTGATAGCATATGGAGAGCAGTCAGTGGATCTTTCCACCCGATGTAAAAAGGGTTGGTGTTCTATCCATCTGTGGACCCCTATGTATCTGTGTACCCCCCCTATGTCATGGGGGAGCTGACATAGACAGGTTCTGTTTTTCTCCAGATGCTCCCATATTGCTTGTGACGACTAGTACATTCCATAGTTGAGACATCTGTGTAATGAACTGGGAAGCAGATATATACTTGCCACCCTCCAAGACTCCTGTTCTATCCATCTGTGGACCCCTATGTATCTCTATCCCCCCTCTATGTCAAGGGGGAGCTCATATAGACAGGTTCTATTTGTCTGCTGCTGATTCTGTATCTGCTTTTGATGACTAAGCATGGGCTGAAAATTTGTTTCGCTTGCGGAATTTGCGGATTTTCCGCGATTTCCCAATCCACAAATCTCGCGAAATCGAGGTAAAATCCGCCAATCAGCTGAGACGAATTTTCAGCCAAGCACTTACAGGGTTACAGCAGCAGGTGCAAAAGTTGAAGCTAATTTTTTGTAACCTTTTACAAAAGGGTTACAAAAAAATTAACTTCAACTTGGGCACCTGCTGCTGTAAGCCTGTAAGTGCTTCCTGGCGCCTCATTGCCTACTTGCAACTATTCTCTGACCCTGCTCTGACCCTTGAAGCACGGTCAGAGAATAGTTACAAGTAGGCAATGAGGCGCCTGTCACGAAAGTTAAACCTCAACAGGAAGCACTGTCAGATATAAAAACAAGCATTTGCAATGCAATAGGTCTCGCATTAGAAAAGTTTGAGCTAGTGGTCTTGTAAATGACAATTTTTTTTATTTATGTGTTGGTTTTGAAAATAGCTAAATTAATAGCTTTGTCATTTACAATGCCAATAGTTATAACTTTCGCAAATGTGACTCCTATAGCATTTGTAATGCAACATGTTTTGTATTTTCGTGACTTAGATGTATTGTTTTAATTTTTTTAAATAATGATTTCTTAAATAAAAGTGATTTTAATTTATAATGGCAATAGCCTAAACATTTGTAAATAACTTTTGTGAAGATTATGTTCAGTGTATTTTATTGTGACGAAAATCTAAGAACAGAAGTGAAATATTAACATCTTTTTGTGACATTTGTAATAAAGCTTGAAACATTGAGAGAACATATTTGAACCAGTTGTTGTTGAATAGTTGCGCAGATTGATGCTGGGGTGGCGCTGATTGGGGCTGTAGTGGTGCTGAGTGATACTGGGATGGTGCTGAGTGCTGCTGGGGGGGTGCTGATTGGTGCTGTGGTGGTGCTGAGTGATAATGTGGTGGTGCTGAGTGATGCTGTGGTGGTGCTGAGTTGTGCTGTGGTGGGGCTGAGTGATAATGTGGTGGTGCTGAGTGATAATGTGGTGGCGCTGAGTGATAATGTGGTGGCGCTGAGTGGTGCTGTGGTGGTGCTGAGTGATGTTGTGGTGGTGCTGAGTTGTGCTGTGGTGGGGCTGAGTGATAATGTGGTGGTGCTGAGTGATAATGTGGTGGCGCTGAGTGATAATGTGGTGGCGCTGAGTGATGCTGAGGTAGCGCTGAGTGATGCTGTGGTGATGCCGAAGGCAGAAATGCACAAAACAGTCTAACAAAGGGCAGAAGGGCAGAAAAACAAGGGAAAAACGAGTCTAACAGAGGGCAGAAGGGCACAAAAAACAGTCTAACAGAGGACAGAAGTGCATACAAACAAGGGAAAAACAAGTCTAACAGAGGGCAGAAGGGCACAAAAACGAGTCTAACAGGGGGCTGAAAGGCACAAAACGAGTCTAAAAGAGGGCAGAAGGGCACAAAAAACGAGTCTAGCAGAGGGCAGAAGGGCACAAAAACAAGGGAATAACAGAGGGCAGAAGGGCAGAAAAACAAGGGAAAAATGAGTCTAACAGGACAGAAGGGCACAAAAATCGAGTCTAACAGGGGGCAGGAGGGCAGAAAAACAAGGGAAAAACGAGTCTAACAGGGCAGAAGGGCACAAAAAGCAAGTCTAACAGGGGGCAGAATGAATCCCGCCCTGTGTGTTTGTCCACGAAGATGCCACCTTTTTGCGCATTACCTCTACTCAACTGGAGTACTTTCTATTGTCTAATCAGTAAGTGCTCCCTCGTTGGCTAAATGTATTGGGGCAGATTTACAATAACTGGCGCATCCCCTGGGATGCGCCAGTTATTGTGCGCCGCAGCACCATGTGGCAAAAATGGCACAGATGCGTCAAGCATCCGTGCCGTAAAAGCAGCGCATTGTTGGAGCTGCGGCGCAGCTCCAGCAATGCTCTGAGGGGCCCTATCTCCACAATGCTGCATCAAGCCTTGTGCCTGCTTCAAACAGGCGCAGGGTTTTGACGCAGCATTGGCCTAAAAGTGACTGAGTGAAATCTTGTAGATTTCACTCAGCACTTTTAGGAGGTGTTCCTGCGCAGGAACGCCCTTCCCTGCGCCAAAACGCCTCCTGATGGTGCAGGGCTTTACAACGTGACGCATCTCTCAGATGTGTCACGTTGTTAATACCCAGCACCATGGCGCATCTTTTGTGCTGCCGCTGCGTCACAAAAGTGACTCAACTGCGGCGCAAAAGAGGCACAAGCGGCTTGTAAATCCGCCCCATAGTGCTTTTATTACACTGTAGCTGCGTAAAGGGCCAGAAGATGTGTTTCCAGTGACCATGTGTGCCTGTGCCTGTGTTACAGGCACACATGGTCACTGGAGACACATCTTCATGCCCTTTACGCAGCTGCAGTGTAGTAAAAGCGCTATACATTTAGCCAATGAGGGAGCACTTACTGGATTAGCCAGTAGAAAGTACTCCAGGGCAAAAAAATCCGCGATTTTGCGGGAAAATTTGCGAATTTGCAGATTTTTTTGCGATTTCACGGGGAAATCGCATATTTCGCCCATGCTTACTGATGATTAGTACATTCCATAGTTGAGACGTCTGTGTAATGACCTGGACAGCAGAGATATACTTGCCACCCCAAAGACTGCTGGTCTATCCATCTGTGGACCCCTATGTATCTGTGTACCCCCCTATGTCATGGGGAGCTGATCTATATATGTTCTGTTTGTCTGCTGCTGCTCCCATATATGCTTGTGACGACTAGTACATTCCATAGTTGAGACATCAGTGTAATGTATTGGGAAACAGACATATACTTGCTACCCCCAAAGCTCCTGTTCTATCCATTTGTGGCTTCCTATATATCTGTATCCCCCCTACGTCACGGGGGAACTGATATACACAGGTTGTATTTGTTTGCTGCTCCTATATCACAAAGAAGCTGATATAGACAGGTTCTATCTGTCTGTCTGCTGCTCCTGCCATATTTGTTTGTGATATTCGTTACCAATTTGAAAAAAACTTAAAATGACCTGTATAAAATATGGACGGCTGATAGCATATGGAGAGCAGTCAGTGGATCTTTCCACCTGACTTAAAAAAGGGCTGGTGTTCTATCCATCTGTAGACCCCTATGTATCTGTGTACCCCCTATATCACGGGGGAGCTAATATAGACAAGGTCTGTCTATCCCCTGCTGATCCCGTATTTGCTTGTGATGACTAGTACATTCCATAGTTGAGGCGTCTGTGTAATAAACTGGGAAACAGAGATATACTTGCCACCCCCCAAGGCTGCTGTTCTATCCATCTGTGGACCCCTATGTATCTGTGTACCCCCCATGTCACGGGGGAGCTGATATAGACAGGTTCTGTCTGTCTGCTGCTGATTCCGGATCTGCTTGTGACGACTAGTACATTCTATGGTTGCGACATCTGTGTAATGTACTGGGAAGCAGAGATATAATTGCCACCCCCCAGGGCTGGTGGTTTATCCATCTGCGGACCACTATGTATCTGTGTACCCCCCTATGTCACCGGGGAGTTGGTATGGACAGGTGTTGCCTGCCTGCTGCTGCTCCCGTATCAGCTTGTCACGACTAGTACATTCCATAGTTGATACATCTGTGTAATGAGCTGGGGATGCAGAGATATACTTGCCACAATCCCCAGGGCTGGTGTTCTATCCATCTGTGGACCCCTATGTTTCTGTGTACCCCCTATGTCATGGGAGAGCTGATATAGACAAGTTCTGTCTATCTGAACAGTTGTATGTCAGCCATGTGACATGTCATCACAAGAAAGTGGCCAAAAACTACCTACAATTTAAGAAGAAATGAAGAGTCAATATACATAAATGACTACAACCCAGTCATTTTGTCCATGTGGAATGCTAACATGGATATTCAATATGTTGCAGTTAATTCCATTGCTGTTTCTCGATATGTAACGTCCTACATTACAAAATCAGAAAAGGCGGAATTGAAAGAAATATGGGAAGAGATTTATCACGAGAACACACTAAGTAAGAAATTATACAGTTTTAGTTTGAAGATGTTATCCCATCGAGAAATCAGAGCATATGAATGCTCAGATCAGTTATCATCAGCAACTCTATACTCCAAATCTAGAAGAATAATTTACGTGAGTCTAAGTCTTGCGGCAATCCAAAATCGGGTACTGAAATCTGTTCAAGAAATTGAATATTTAGCAGAAAAACATCCAGAAAGTACAGATATTTTGAAAACGAATATGTTGGATACATATTACCCAAACAGAAGTCCTCATCTTGAGAACATTTTTCTCTATGAAGTGCTGCAAAATAACACTTTTAAACAGAATACTACAGAGAACACAATAATGGTAGATATGGAGACATTAGTTACGAAGGATATTTGGTGAAACAAACGAAAGGAAATTTGATTAATCAAAGGAAGCTGAGTTGTGACAGCTGATAAAAGGGAATTTTACTATTTAGCTCTTTTAAAAATATTCAAAACATGGCGTTTAGAAGTAGAATTATTTGGATATTTTAGGTGAAAGGCCACATTTTTCTTGTATTTGTTGTCGTCGAACTCACTACAAGAAAGAATTTGCAACTTATTTGTAGGTAGAGAATTGTTTTGATTTGGGTTCTGATCACTATATTTGTAAATATTGTTATAACAAATTTTATAAGAATAGAATGCCTGCTAGAGCTGTGCATAATAATTTAGAGTTAGTTTGCATTCCTCCAGAACTGACAGATCTCAATACCTATGGCTCTGTTCTCATTCAATGTGTGCACCCGTCTCAGGCTATTAGTCATATGGACCTAAAACAGGTAAATTGCATCTTTCAGATTTACAAAGACGATTAAAAGGAAGAGTGGTGTATTTACCATTAGATTTAAAGAAAAATATTGAACTATTGGTGTAGACAGTGTAGAAAGTGAACCACTAGTTATTCTTGTTAATAGTGTGCGGACTAAGAATAAGAAAATCTGGCAGGAGTTAGTGGATGTTAGGAAAGTGCAAAACGCAACATTGTATTCGATAAAAAACAATACATACTAAAAGAATGTTTATATAGAAGAAGAAGAAATAGTTTTAGCAGATCATACTGAAACATCAAGTGCACAAATTAAAAAAGTGGATCTGTTAAGATGTGAAGAAATCTATGAACATTACAGTGGACCCCTATTTATCTGTGTACTCCCATATGTCACGGGAGGGCTGATATAGACATGTTCTCTTTGTCTGCTGCTGTTCCCGTATCTGCTTCTGATGACTAGTACATGCCATAGTTGAGATGTCTGTATAATTAACTGGGAAGCAGAGATATACTTGCCACACCTCAGGGATGGTGTTCTATATATATATAGACCCCTATCTGTCTGTGTATCCCCCTATGTCAACAGGGAACTGATATATAAAGGTTCTGTCTATCTGCTGTTACTCCCGTATCTGCTTGTGACAACTAGTACATTCCATAATTGATACATCTGTGTAATAAACTGGGAAGCACAGATATATTTCCCACCCCCCAGGGCTTGTATTCTATCCATCTGAGAACCCCTATGTATCTGTGTAACCCCGTATTTCACGGGGGAGTAGATATAGACAGGTTTTATCTATCTGCTGCTGTTTCCATATTTGCTTGTGACAACTAGTACATTCCATTCGTGATACATCTGTGTAGTCAACTGGGAAGCAGAGATATAATTGCCATCCCCTAGAACTGCTTTTCTATCCATCTGTGGACCCCTATGTATCTGTATACACCCCTATATCACAGGGGATCTGATATAGAAAGGTTCTGTCTGTCTGCTATTGTTCCCGTATCTGCTTGTGATGACTAGTACATTCCATAGTTGATCCATTTGTGTAATGAACTGGTAAGCAGAGATAAACTTGCCACCCCCAATGCTGCTGTTCTATCCATCTGTGTACCCCTATGTATCTGTGCACCCTCCTATATCACGGGGGACCTGATATAGACAAGTTCAATCTGTCTGCTGCTGCTACCATATCTGATTGTAACAACTAGTACATTCCATAGAAGAGACAGAAAGTACAGATGTTTAAAAAACAAATATGTTGTATACATATTACCCAAACAAAAGTCATCATCTTGAGAACATGTATCTCTATGAAGTGCTGCAAAATGACACTTTTAAATGGACTACTACAGAGAATATCAATGATGGAAAATATAGAGTCACAAGAACCTGACTTGTGACACTGCTGATAAAAGAACATTTTACTACTTAGCCCTTTTACAACTATTCAAACCATGGCGTTCAAAACTGCAATTACTTGGAGATTTCCAGAGCTATGAAGATGCCTTTAATACTTGTAAAGATAGCACACGATGCAATGCTTTTGAAAATTATGTGAAAATGTTGAAAGATGTAATTGATCAAAAAGCTACAATTACAGCTGAGATTGCTAGAGACAGTTCTCAAGAAAGCCAAAGTTCTACTGCACTGTGTCAAGATCTATTAGGACAACTAATTATTGAAAACGAAGCAGCAATCGCCATAAATGAGGTGAAAACAGCATTGTATCAAGCTGAAGAAGATGTAACAAACTTAGCACACTGAGAAGAACAACTAAATGTTCAGCAAAAACAAATATATGAGCAAGTGAGACAACAGATTGACCATAGATTTCTTCATGAAAAGAAAGACCGCTCATGCATGTCATTTCAACCTATCCGAATGTACGTGAGTAGACAAGCTGCAACAGGAAAAGTTTTTTTAATTACAGTAATTACAACTTTTCTACAGAAAACAACTGTCGCATTTGTCTTCTGTTGTCACTGCTCCAACTGGGTTGGCAGCACACAACATTAAAGGAATTCCTTTATATAATTTACTAATGCTACTAGTAGAGCATGAAAACAAATTGGAATATCACAAGCTACCTGGAGAAGCTTGTTGTGAAGTTTCAAGAGTCTTGAACAAAATGAACTTCTCATTATTAATGAGGTAAGCATGATATCAAATTTAATGCTTGCCTTTGTGCATTATTATCTGCAATTTCCTTATATATTTACTCTGGAACTATATTTTCATTTGGAAATAAATTGAAAAGTAATCAAGTCTATAAAACTTGTTTGCCAAGTTCTGTCAGTAGTCCAATTCTTAAATCTTGGAGAATAATTCCATAATCAACATCATTTGCCTGTTGCATATTTGTAATGAGTTCTTTATATTTAAAATATGACAAATGTTCACGTTTCCAACACTTCCCAGAGAATTTCTAGTGTCTTCATGCGCAAGTGTTTTAAATACTGGTTGTCTTTTTACAGGAGTCAGTTGCAGTAAATCTCCAAAAACTATGACGTGTTTTCCTCCAAATAATACGTCCAACTCTGTTTTAAGAATTTCCTGTTTAAATGACATTCAGTCAGGCAGCTCCCTACTGTGCCCCTCTCACAATTGAGACCCTTGGTCAGCCCAAGTCACCTATACACAAGGCCTGCACTGTATAGAAAGCAACTTCCCTGTAAAATTTACTAATCTATATAAATACACATAGGTACAACTATATTATACTCCTAAATACTCCATTCTCAACATCTGCATCCTAATATACTAACAATAGAGTCGATTTTCATGCACAATATCATCGAAAGGAGAAGACAACCTAACGGCGTGACAAACTAGACTTCTTCAAAGAAAAACAACTTGCAAATATCTCAACACAACACAAGACGACAAGACTATGGAAACCATTTCAATCTACAGCACTACATGCCAAGAACAAACAATTACTGAGTAACTGACATTTTCCATCTGTCACATGAAAAATCTATCAGAAGTAAAGAAAGATGTTCTAAGTGAAGTGAAATTAGTTATTCTGATACATGGAAACTATTTTCATAACTTGTTCACTGTTTTTACAACTTCTTTACTGTAATATCCACCTTTGTGGTACTCACATAAAATATTATCTGATACATTAAAACTATTTTAAAAACTTCTTTACTGTAATTTCAGTGATTGAGATACTTAGGAAAAAAAATTAAGATACATTGAATTTTTTTAAATAATATAAGCCTTTGTGTTGCTTACTATAAAATCCATTTAATATTTATTTAGTAAATAAAGGAACAAAGTTTGTACTTGTGGCACCTATTTTGAAAACGTACACTATTTTCTGATACTTTGAAACTATTTTAAAGACATCTTTACTGTAATATCAGTGTTTGATGCAATCAGAAAAAAATTATTAACAAACATTGAAAATATTTTTACAACTTATGTACTGTAATATCGGCGTTTGTGATGTTTACTATAAAATGTATTTAATATTCATTTTGAAAATTAAGGAACAAAGTTTGTACTTGTATAAATTAATTTAAAAACATTCAATAACTATTCACAATAAATAAATACTGTATCAATATGCATTGTATCCAAGTGCTTTATCAAAAATATGCAGAACAAATGATCCCTTTAATTGTTGTGATGCACACAGCCAGACAGAGCTCACATATAAACTACTTTCCCAGCCTTCTTACTTTTTCTCTTGAAGTGTTGATAAGGTCTTTCCAATAGAATTTTAAAGGAGAAAGTAGAAGATGAAGAACATAAGTAGGACATTATATCTCAAAGTGCAAAAATTGATAAAAATAGACGGACCAAAGTATGCATGTACAATAGCCAGTGGAAGCACTCTGACAGCGGGTACACCCAAGGTGGTGAATAATGTGCAATATCTAGTAGAGGTACCACCACAAACAGAATGGGCAAGGGCACATGAATTGATGGATTGTATTGGCTTAGACTATCAGGAGAATATACTTTAAGAGGAACAGCTCAAGAAAAGACATTTGATTGATAAGACATAGCAAAGGAGTAGGCAACAACGGGGAGTAAAATCCGTGAGTGGTGAAGACTTGGTTTCTAAAACAATGTCTTTCCTACTATGTTGCAAGCTTAAGACACAATAACAACCTGAGCCCCTTACTTTGTGTCCCCCAATTATTTTGTCAATTAGGGTAGAGGGAGGAAATTGAAAACAGTAAACAACATATCTACAAATATACAGGTATGTTCAGAACACTAGATCAAGAACTGAAGAACAAAGGTCACAAAAAAAAGAAGTTACAAAAGGAAGGCTGCAAAAGAAAAATGACAGATCTTGTACACAAATAGGTAAGTCAGCAAAAGAACAACAAGTTAACAAGACTAAGAACACTGAAACAAAGGAATGCTGTGCAACAGATTGCGATAAGATGTAGAAAGATACTGTAAAAAAAACAGAGTTCAAATAAAGAAAAGTTCAAAAACATGTCATACGTGATGATGCAGGAGTAACACTATTGTCCATCACTTTTAATAATGCTCCCGGGATGGGCCCTCTTTGGTCAAATTAAAACAAAAATGCTTATGAAGGACATCTTTGGAGAATTATATAATACATTGGAGACCGTGAAGGAAGCCCCAATGCCCCCACGGTCCAAGCCGACTTCCCGCATCCTACGGAAGGCAGCATTACTTTTCCTCAAGGAGAGCAACTAACATGCTACTCCCCCTAAGCAAAAGCAATCTGCTTTCCTATTTGGAAGAGAAAGCAGGTTTCCTGCTCTCTCTTCCAAATAGGAAAGTAGTTTGCAATGGCAGGGTGGGAGCCGCAAGACTCATGCCCTGCCATTGCAAACAGCAGTGTCCTGGGGGTGAACACCCCGGGACACTACAAAACTCGGCCCTGGGGGGTGGCGGTCCCAAGGGCCATCTCCAGCCCCCCCTCCCACACATTAAAAAATCCCCGGGATGGCGGTCCCTGGGGCTGTGGAAGTCCTACCACCCCGCCACCCTTTTTAACAAGAACCAGGGAGTGGCGGTCCCCAGGTCTGCGAGGGGTAGTGAGCCCCCCCGGACATATTAATTTAGAGCCCGAGGGGTGGCGGTCCCCAGGGCAGTATGTGGGGGATTGGGACCCCCACGCTATTTATTTTAAAAATGCCCCTGGAATTTGGCCGTCCCGGGGACTAGTAACCTTTAAACTGCGTGAGCCCGCGCATCATTTTTCTGGTGGCGAAAGGCGCGGATTCTACACTCACACCGCGATTTAAAAAAAAAAATGTTTTTGCCCTAGAGGTCCTTCTGCGACCCCCTAGGCAGACCTAGGGAGTCAGGGTGTGTCTACCCTGCCCCCTTTTCACACGTTGCACACATATTTCAATGACTTCCTCAGCCTCGCTTCTATCGAGGCACAAAATGGCTGCCAACAGTTCCTGATTTCGAATGTTTACAACCGTTTGACAGCCAGTTAGAATTGAGTGTGTGATGGGGACGGTGCGCTTATCGTACGAGGCCAATCCTCGCACAATCCGCGAATCCACCGCACCCAATGATATATAAATGACTTTAACCGTAATTTTCAAAGAAACTACTGAACAGATTAACACCAGATATGCGAAAGGCACAAGTCAGAACTAAGGACTACCTCTCTGCCTAATTTGGTGTAATTCCATTCAGAAGTTCGAGCTGTAGCCGTGGCTAAAGCTCCTATGGGAAATTGCATGTGGAAAACACGTTTTGGACCCCCCTTTTTTCTCACCCGCGCATAGTATTTTTTAATTTTTCTGCGGCAAAATGCGCGTATCCTACACGCACCCCGTGATTTAAAAAAAAATATATATTATTTTGCCCTAGAGGTCCTTCTGCGACCCCCAGAGCAGACCTAGGGGGTCAGGGTGTGTCTACCCTGCCCCCTTTTCACACGTTGCACACATATTTCAATGACTTCCTCAGCCTCGCTTCTACAGAGGCACAAAATGGCTGCCAACAATTCCTGGTTTGGAATGTTTACAACCGCTTGACAGCCAATTAGAATTGAGCGCGTGATCGGGACGGTGCGCTTATCCTACGAGGCCAATCCTCGCACAATCTGCGGATCCACCGCACCCATAGATATATAAATGTCTTTAACCGTAATTTTCAAAGAAACTACTGAACAGATTGAAATCAGATGTGCGAAAGGCAAAACTCAGAACTAAGGACTACCTCTCTGCCAAATATGGTGCAATTCCGTTCAGCCGTTCGAGCTGTATCCGTGGCTAAAGGTCTTACGGGAAATTGCATGGGGAAAACACATTTTGGACCCCCCTTTTTTATCGGCCCGCTTCATCAATCACCCCCCAACTTTCAGGGAAGGAGTGGCACTGAGCTGGCCAAAAGTTTGAAAAATTTCAAGAAGATTCATTAATCAACGCCAAAGTTATTGGCAATAGAAAGTTGCGGTTTTCGTTTGGATAATAGGCCCAAACTATAACTACCTACTGGCGACTGCCGGTAGGTAATATATATATATATAAATATATGTATGTATATATATATATATATATATTACCTACTGGCGGTCGCCAGTAGGTAGTTATATTTAGGATTGTTTTCCATAGGAAATTCTTAACATTCTATTTGGAATAACTTTGGCCCTGGTTGAAGAATCTTAGCGAATTTCTCAAAGAAGATGGCTCGGTCCGCTGCGCTCCTTCCCTGAAAGTTTGGGGGGGATTGGTCAAGTGGGGGCTGAGATATAAGGGGGGTCCCAAAACGTGTTTTCTACATGTTATTTTCCATAGGACCTTTAGACTCGGCTACAGGTCGAACGGCTGAATGGATTTATAAGAAATTTGGCAAAACTGTAGAGTCCGGTTCGCAGATTACGCTTTTTTTGGAATGGTGTAAATCCGTTCAGTAGTTGTTGAGAAAATTAAAGTTAAAGTCAATTATATATCTATAGGCGGGCACGCGTGCGCGCACTCAAGCGGCTGCGCGTGAGCGGAATTTTTTTTTGCTGCGTGACGTCTGTTAACGTTCGATTCGAAGGAAATCAGGAAGTTTTGTTCGCCATTTTGTCACTGCGAGTAAATATATTGTTCATTTCAAAGCGTTGAAACATGGAAAGGGGAGAAGGTAGAGATTGTTTTGCTGCGTAGCTTTTCTCGGGGTGTGCATTAAGGCCCTTAAACGCAAAAAGATATAATTTTTTCCCGAAAAAAAATACGGGGTGCGCGCACACGGTCGCGCACACCTATTTACAAGAGAGTGAAATTGGAGATAAATCAGAAGTTTGAGTGCTTAGATATAAGGTGGCTCTGAAAAGAGCCATTGTGTTAATTGAGTGTTTTCTGCATTTATAAGTAAGTACCGATGCAGAGCCTGATGTTGCAGAGGAAGATTCTGTTTCCCTCATTCGTGAAATGAACACCGTCTCTCCTATAGACGTCTTGCATGTGGTATCGCAAGTTGTTGTGGTAAATAGAACCCATGCTATAATCTCTGAGGAAAGCAGAAACAGATGTATTTACATGTCTCCGTGCTTTCTCAAATTGTGCACAATGTTGATTGGACCAATTCCATTTCTGTCTTTGGCATATATTGGAATATACCAAGGCAGATCGAGGAAAAAGTGTCATCAATTGTCGAAAGGTGTCTTTTAGAAGCATTTCCAGACCTACCCCAGTGATTGTGCCTAGATCGTTCCCGCCACAGTGCACAATTATAAGGTCTGGTTCTGGGAGATGCATAAAAGTTTTCACCAATGGAATCAAGTGGTGACATTTCAATCCTCTTTTGCCAATCCATGTTATGTGTACATTTGGTAAGCCGAGGTTGCAAATTCGTCTGCTTACTGCATATTTTTCACTCCAGTGAATATAACTGTGTCCTATAAGCCAGACCTTCATTTTCAAGGGATTTGTAGTCGTCCTCCGATCGGTTCTGGAAGTGGAATGGTAGTTAGAAGTTGAAATTCTAAATAAAGAAAAAGGAAGAGGCTGGGTGTGGTTAAAAAAATAAAAATGATTGGTTGCTTGTAATAAGTGGAGATTGAACAGTACGTTGCATGTTAATGTTTATGTTAAACGAGAAGTACTATTGGGTGTGAAAAAACAAGACATGTAACAGAGCTGTGGATTGGCAGGTGTTTCTGGAGGGAAAATAGTCTTCTTAATTTGTTGTAGAACGTTGAGACATGAACTTTTGACCTGTGCCTTCAGCAAGGTGCAGAATGAGGTGTAACCATGGAAACAGCCGGAGATGGCAGTTGGTGATGGGTTCACTCTTTGGTGCCTCTGTGTCTGACTCTGTTCTGTGGTGGCAGGCGGACAACTGTTTGTTATTGTAGAGATGAAAGGGTGATAAGGAGAGAAATACGACATAGCGTTTGGCCTGTAGAAGCGTGGGAGCAGTGATTAAGTCTGAGTGAAGCGGAACTGTGGCGGTGCTTGGTAACAGTAAAAAAAATTTTTTAACAGTGGTATAACTGTCTGTACAGTGCGCGACCTACTAAGAAAGAGTTCACGGGCCGTAATTGGCTTGCAGGTTCTAGTATCAGTAAGTGATGTCGAGAAAAGAAAACATTCAGGACTTTATTTATGAAGGCCTTGCGCCACCGGTGCGTCACTGTTTCCCATTTTAAAAAATGAGGCACCGCCGGCGGAAGGTCTTCATAAATAAGGTCCTCAGTGACTACAGTTAAGGTTATGTGGAACCCATGAATAGTTTTTCAATATGAAATCATTTCAGTTGAGATTATGGATTAAAAGAGAAACCGTGAATATTTGAAATGTTTATTTAGAAATGTACTGTTTTAAAGGCAAATCATTATGTAATATGAGTACAGAAATTGCAAAAAACACAGTAATTGGTATTGTCAGTAGTACATGGAATACAAACGCTATAGTTGAAGAAAAATGAATATAGTTGGAAAAAAACATTGTACACTCTTATAAGGAAGTATATTATATTTCAATAAATGGAAGAAGGTCTCTGGCCTTTCAGTTTAGGAACGATATATGAAAAGGCAAGTGGTTATACATCATTACTTTATCAATCAGCTGTCTACATGCGAAGCACTATCAAGTTTGTGTTATGTTACTGTGTTCGGGGAAAAAAAGGCGCCAAAAGCGACAAAATGGCGAGAGGTGCATGTATGTAATCTGTTGGATGCTGCGCAAATCACTATTGAGGAGAACTACTGTATTGAGATATCTTTTGAAGGTTGCAGTATTGCATTTGAAATACAGCACAAGTAACAATGGAAATATTGTTGAAAGAACATATTTTTCTGTAAAGTATTTTAAATTAATAATTTTATAGAAAATTAAAGGAGCAGAGGCGTGTGAGGCGGAAATAAGCAGTTGAGATGCGAAATGGCGTTTACAGTTATAAAAAGCTCGTTTAAAATTTACACATTAATTAGGGTACATGTAGCATATATTAGCGAGTTTTGCATCGAGTACGTTTGAAATAACCTTAGATAAGATATGAAATAGAATTGTTGAGATTAGACTGTAAAAAAATAAAGTTGAAAATCGAGTAGCTGAAGAAACAAATGTAGTCCACATAAAAGACCAAAATTTAAACAACACGAAATCATAATGTCCACTGTTAGTAAAGCCAATAGGTCTGTTCTTCAAAAGAAAATATGGAAAAGAACTTGAAGAATATAGGGAAGCAAAAGGATAATGAGGACGTCAATGGCTTGTATAAGAGTTATTGAAGCATTGTTTAGGCAAAATAGATAACTTCTGCTTGTAACAGGAAATCACTTTTATGATTTGAAAGTATGCCAGCTATCCAATGGAAAAGAGTAAAGCAGTACTCATGATCTGTTAAAATTGGAGCCTCTTTTATTATCAGAGGGCAGCTCGGTGGGTTTTCGATGTAGTTCTCTGTTAGGAAAGAGTTAACCGTCCATTGTGTAGGCAAAGTATGCAGCAAGTGCTTCTAACAGGAAATCACTGTTATCATCTGAAAACATGTCAGCCATCCAATTGAGAAGATGAAAGGAGCATTCATGATCTGTCATTATTGGAGCGTCTTTTACCATCATAGGGCAGCTCGGTGGGTTTTCGATGTAGCTCTCTGTTAGGAAATCTTGCGCCGCTGCGAATATATTCCAATGACCCAGAACTCCTTGTATCGCTGCAAAGGCCATAAACCCTCCGTTGTAACAAAGCTGTTCATGATCAAGTAACGGATTCATGAGGCGATTGTAATTCGGTTCAGGAGGTACCAAATTGCAGAGACATAAATCCAGGGCCCACGTGAAATCACAGCTCAGGCAATGAAATACAGGCTGCACACAGATGAAATACGAATATCGAAATGTTAATCGATATGAAGTATTCAAAGTTGAGAGTGGTAAGGTGCCGTAGTACAGAAGCATTCTCTGTCGAAATAGTTCTAAGTAGTCCGGCTCGTTTGCGAAGGCAGGAGGGACATCCATTTTGAATTTCCCAAGATGGTAAAGGAAACGGCGCAGCACTGCCGGTTGTATAGCAACTCCACAGAATTAGGTCGCCGGCTATGCAGTGGAGAGGAGCAGAATGACTTAATAAATTTTCTAGGAGTCTAGTCACTTATATATTGCTTAGTAGTTATCAAAAAAGTAGCTTTTCTTGAAGTGGAGGATGCGTTAAAAAATAAGGGAGTCATTTGACCAAGTTGTAAAGCAAGGTCAATTTTTTTTTACATCAATGCTGTTTTCTGTGAATGTTTGCTAAGTGAAAGATATGTGTGTGAGCAGATGCAACGTTCAGTTTTAAATGGTAGGTAGGTGCTGTTTCTTTATTTTTATTTTGAATTCAGTTTATCTGTTTTTCCCATTAGTATACACCTCCGTTTGGTTGTTTCATTTTGTTTCAGAAAGTAACCCAACAAATGTTCCTCATCTAATTATTTTTCTCTCACATACAAGCCTAAATTGCTACGAATGTATTTTCGTTCCTAGAACATTTATTTTCCGCTGTTCCTTACTTATATTAATTCTCACAATCTTGGCATTTGCTAGTTTGCGTTGTCTATACCGTGGTTTGTCGCTTTTCAACTATATACCTCTTTTTGTACCAATTTGCTATCTTCATTCATGAGTTTTACTCACACCTGTCAAAATCAGAAAGGAGGGGTTCTGCAACTTCTACATGTTTGTATAAGATAGCTTTTCAGAATATCCACTGAGTTATCTTTAACATGGCCTTATAATGAACCCCCAAAACCCACTATATGATTTGTTGTTCGCCCTCTTCCTCAGCAAACATTTTCTGATGTCTCTTCACACACACAATGCATCTCTACATGTGCAGTGTGTCACCAAAAGTACAAACTGTCCTGTCCTATTAAGTGATGATGGGAAATTGGCCACCCTACTTGGCCCTATCAATGATGACTGCGAACCATGGCTGTGAGGCCCACTGAAGGGGACTTTCCTCTCCTGGACTTCTCAGCACAGACCATGAATGTGATGCCCGGGCAGTGGGGCCACATCTCCTGGGCCTTGCAGCACTAGACCATAGCTGTGAGGCTGTGACACTCTCCTAGCAGTCCTTGTGAAATCTACTTCCCCCCCACTCCCTATGGTGAGGTGGCTCATTCTGGCGAGCTTATAAAGAACAGGTCTTCTGTTAACTCAGAAAGTGAATGCACAATATCGATGCCTTTAAATCTTGTTTTTATCTTGTCAAATTTGCTCTTTGTTGAGAGACATAGGTCAAATGTCACCTTATGTCTTACAATTTGCTGTCAGAGAAGTAATGTAAACACAACCTCCAGGATATTATAAGCAGCTTAAGTTAGAGGAATTTGTAAAGTGAACTGTCTGACAATTGTGCTGGACAAAATGTATGAAATGTAAGGCTGTAGGATATTGGGTTTTTTTCTAACACACATTTAAAAAGCTTGTAAATAGACTGTAAAACACTTCAAAATATATTTTAGTAGTTATGAAAACACTTTTTGTAATTTTGAGTAATGAAAACGTTTATAATAGGATGAAAATAAGTCAGAACACTTTACTTGGTGATATGCAAATGATAAACATTGTTGCGAAACCCAATTTTCACAGATTATTAATTATACACTATATAGTTTTATCAGTACAAACTGCATGTTAATGGGAATATTTGTGGCCATTTCAATAAAACATATGCTTTTTGAAATTTTCAGTGTGCTACCAAATCAAGTTTTAGTAATACATTTATTAAAAGTGAGCTTTTAAATATTGACTGAGAAACATTCTTGTCCCGCCCTGATAACAATGTTATTGGTGAACTAAGAGGCAGGTCAGGGGTTAGGTCTACCCTATATGTGGGTTAGATTCTTACAGGTACCAAAAGTTTAGTCTAATAATGAAACAAAAGTGTTTTGTACAGCATAAAATGCTGAACTTGCATATTTGAAGTTGCTCACAATGGCTTCTGTGCTGGGGAGAGAGCCATAGTGATAGGTGGGTGAGGGTGGAGACTGTTCTACAAGTTTAGAAGTTAGGTATTATCATCAAGGACTCCCAGCCATTACCTACTGCTGTGAGGTCCAAGGGAGGAAGGAACAACCCCCATGCCTTGCAGCGCTGGACCACGGTGGGAAAGGCCCATCCTCCCTGGGGCCTCACAGACATGGTCAAGTGCTGCAAGACTCGAGGAAGGACGATGCCCTGGCCTTGCTGTGCTGGACCAACAATGAGGGACCTGGAGGGGCCCTTCTCCCTTGGTCCTTGCAGTCCTGGTCAAGTACTATGAGGCCTAGGGAAGTTTGCTTTTGATCACTTCTGAAGTTCAAGTAATATTTTCTTTCAGTTACTTTCCTGTCTGCAAACCGACGTTAATGTCTCCAGATCCCAGGCCACCTGTGAAATGGCTGAATAAATGGATTGCCCATTGTAGAGTGTCTCACTGCAACTGTTTTCGTTCACCAAAAGCACAGCCCTGTTTTAATAGGCATGATGTTGTCTCTACCACCTTGCTGCATAATATGTTTCTCCTGGTCAGTACTCCCTGAGATCATTTGAAGCCCACCAAGGGGGGCTCTCTGCAATTGCTCTACGCCATTTCTCCTTATGTTTTACGCACTTGAGAAATTTGACTTTGTTGTTGAAGCAAGAATTTGTTGTATAATGTTATATCCACCAAAAGTCTGTTGAAATCTTTGCTCTTTTGCTCTGGTTTAGACATTGAAATACTGGCCATTGGGGTAAAGTACAGACCAGATGTAATTCTAGAGGCCTGGGGTCCCTCCTCTGGGCTTTGCAGCCTTAGTCTGCCTTTTGACTAGGATTGTGCTGTAGAAATACCACATACACATGATTGCCACCCCTGCCTACTTGGATACGAATCTTGCTACTACTATTGACTCTGCACACACTTGCAGCAAGAACACCTTCAGATGGAAGAATTGCTAAGAAAATAAACAAACAAAAGGGTTTTGCCATCTATGCAGCAAGAATCTGGAACCATATCCCCCTATCCATCCGGACAGCCCTAACCAGGCTCCCGTTTAGCAAACAACTGAATACTGGGTTCTTTAAAAAGGACTACATCATAATCCTGTGACAGTCCACAAATCATGTACTCCTCATACCACATGTTGACTGTATCTTTGACCCTGTACGGCTCTTCACAACCGTTAAGCTAGGTTTGTGCTATATATATTCCTTATACATTAGTCCTCATGCTCTATTGTGGAAACAAATTGTTAACTTTTGATTAGAGATATAAGTTTTGGAGAAACTTAGACCAAACCTTTTCATCCAGTGTGACCAATATAATTTTGTTCCACTTAATAGAAATGTAAAATGTATATACTTATATTATTAGTGTCAATATTGATGTTTTTATTGTTTTACTGATATCCACACCTAGAAAGTTGCTTCTTGCAAAATTGCTTAAAAAATATTCAGTAGTTTTCACCTTCTAAACGCATTAGAGGGCCCTCACATTTTCCCTTTCTGGCCTGGTCCCCAGAAGTGCTAAAACCGAAATGGTAAATGTTTGTTGGAAGGACCAACTTATTTAGGGCATGTCACCAGTAAATTATTTAATTGCCTCAAATTGTAAAGCGCTCTGATATCCTTCGGGATCAAGTTCGCGCTATATAAAACTTTATAAATAAATAAATAAATAAATAAATAAATAAATAAATGTGACAATGGAGATCTTGTTCATGTCTTCCGATTCAAGGTCGGTATTCGCTGCCAAATACAAAGATCAAGAAACGCATGCGTGGGGTAGATAGTCTGCATTTTTAAAGGAAAGGAAATGAAGGGTTATTTTTACCGCGTTAGCATTGTCGTTTAAAAAGTTACAGTGATTTTCATTATATGTTAAGAAAGTGTCACTGATGAAGACTGAAAATAAATCCTTATAAATAACAGGGACTGGTGTATTTTAGAAAAGGTGTGTAACATTACATGAATTGTAAAAAAAAAAATAATGTAATTGAAAGTGTATGGTTTGAAAATGAAAAGTAGAGGTTTATAGTTCACGTTTTGAAAGCGGTTCTAGAAGGTCAGATGCATGATAGATTTATAAAAAATTGAACATGTTTTTCAATAGTATTATGGAAAAAATATGTGCCTTTATGTACTATTTAGATTATCTGCCTGTTGCCTATTCTTTGAGTTTTAGTAATCCTGTGTCTTATAAGTTTTCCAGGGGCGGTTTGAGGTCCATGGTGGGCTTGGGCAGGGAGGGTAGGTTGGGGGTTTGTAATAGGGGGTCCGGGTGGGGTGGAGTGTGGAGTTTAGTGAAGAGTGAGGGGGGCGGGGGGTTAGGGTGTTTGGTAATGAAGCAGAGTCAGAGGACTCCAAATTTCTTTTATGGGGTGCCACGGAAATATGTATTTATTCTCAGAGGTTTATTATATTAAGGATATATATTAACATGGTGGCTCTTGTCGTTTTGTGGTTCTGTGCATGTGTATAATGCTGGCCCTGTAGTTTTTGTTTATGGACCTTATTACGACACACAGGGGAGCCACGTTGCACAGTGTGAGATCAGAGACTTAGGAAATAAAACTTTATAATTGTAAGGGCTCTAAACGATACAAATCGCCCGTTCTTGGTGTAAAAAATATCACCGCTATTGGTGGTATTTTCTACGGTGTTAGTGCTCGAAGGAGAATAGTAACATATATGTGAAATAAAATTATGTAACAGGCTCAGCATTTCACATTATCGCGTGAAAACAAAAGTTGTTCTCACATAGCAATAAGTCTCTTATAATTAAGGGACGGAGTGTATATAGTGCTATTTACTACTCTGCTATGTGAACGATGTCGAATATTTCATAAGAGGAGGCTTTAAAAGTTTTTCGATGAACTGGTTTTCCAGGGAAGTGGGTGAAGTGTTCCGTGTAAATTGCAGAATAGAAACTAGTAAGAACCAATTGGAAGTGTTGTTTTAAAGTCACATGACTGCACATGCGTGTCTCGACACCTGTACGCGATAGGTGGGTGCGCGCACCCGGTCCCGCACTAAATGTAAGCGGTGAAAAAACATCCTATAATATGCTCTTGGAGCACGTTTTGGTAGAAAGAGTTAGTTCTGAAAATAATTTTTTTTTTTTTGGAAACAAGTGTTATGATGCTTTTGATTTCTTAAAGTTGCTACGACATTTTTCAGTATGTCATACTATCCAAATAAAGTGAAGAAATTTAACTTTTCTTGGAGCATTTATGACTGTTAATTTTGTGTTTAATTAGAGTAAAGCTTTGCTCTCCGTATACAAGAAGTTTTCCACAGTTCGTGCATTCCATGTGCACGTTCGCCAGATATGGTTTCAAGTCCATTTCAGCACTCGATGGAGATACAGGTCGTCCACCGGAAGATGTGCTGATTACTTCTGATGGTAATAGCGTGGCCTCCGTTTTTCTTGTCAAAGGTGGTCGCTCATTTCCTTCAGATTCGGAAGATAAATGCGGAACGGTAGCCATTGCAGCGAAGTCTTAGGGAAGATGTTCGACGTTGTTCTCTCTTGAGAGTAGAAAAGAAAGTGATGGAAGTGGGTGGAGTGCTGCATGTAAATTCCAGAATAGAAACTACCAAGAACCAATTAGAAGTGTTGTTTTGAAGTCACATGACTTCACATGCAAGTGTCAGGTCCTGTACGCGATAGGAGGGTGCGCGCACCCGGTCTCGCACTAAAATAAAGAGGCGAAAAAACATCTCATAATATGCTCTTGGAGCATGTTTTGGTAGAAAGAGGTAGTTCTGAAAAGAATTTTTTTTTTTTTTTTGGAAACAAGTGTTATGATGCTTTTGATTTCCTAAAGTTGCTACAACATTTTTCAGTATGTCATACTATCCAAATAAAGTGAAGAAATTTAACTTTTCTTGGAGCATTTATGACTCTCAATTTTGTGTTTAATTAGAGTAAAGCTTTGCTCTCCGTATACAAGAAGTTT
This sequence comes from Lissotriton vulgaris, assembly GCF_964263255.1. NCBI lineage: Eukaryota > Metazoa > Chordata > Amphibia > Caudata > Salamandridae > Lissotriton > Lissotriton vulgaris. The sequence goes on from NC_141696.1 coordinate 785,509,478, forward strand.
TCCACAGTTCATGCATTTCATGTGCACGTTCGCCAGATATGGTTTCAAGTCCATTTCAGCACTCGATGCAGATACAGGTCGTCCACCGGAAGATGTGCTGATTACTTCTGATGGTAATCGCGTGGCCTCCGTTTTTCTTGTCAAAGGTGGTCGCTCATTTCCTTCAGATTCGGAAGATGAATGCGGAACGGTAGCCATTGCAGCGAAGTCTTCGGGAAGATGTTCAACGTTGTTCTCTCTTGAGAGTAGAAAAGAAAGTGATGGAAGTGGGTGGAGTGCTGCGTGTAAATTCCAGAATAGAAACTACCAAGAACCAATTAGAAGTGTTGTTTTGAAGTCACATGACTTCAAATGCAAGTGTCAGGTCCTGTACGCGATAGGAGGGTGCGCGCACCCGGTCTCGCACTAAAATAAAGCGGCGAAAAAACATCTCATAATATGCTCTTGGAGCACGTTTTGGTAGAAAGAGGTAGTTCTGAAAATAACTTTTTTTTTTTTTTTTTTTGGAAACAAGTGTTATGATGCTTTCGATTTTTTAAAGTTGCTACTACATTTTCCAGTATGTAATACTATGAAAATGAAGTAAAGAAATGTATCTTTTCTTGGGGCATTTATGACTTTCAATTTTGAGTTGAATAAGAATGAGGCTCTGCTCTCCGTACAAAAGAATTTCTCCACACTCGTTGCATTTCATGTGCACCTTCGCAAGATATGGTCTCAAGTCCATCTCAGCACTCGATGGAGATACAGGTCGTCCACCAGAAGATGTGCTGGCCACCTCTGATGGTAATAGCGTGGCCAGGGCTCTTGTCGATGCTTTTGCATAATGCTCAGGGTGCCTTTGTTTAACATGCCGCAGCATGGTGTGTATAGAAAAGGAATATTTTCTATTTGGATTTCCCCTTGAGAGCTCCGAATTGCATATCGTGCAGGTTACTTTTGGGGCATTCACTTTCTTTTGATCTTCAGGATAAGTAAAAAATTGCCAAATGAAAGATTCCTTTTTTCTTCTTAACGGTGGTCGCTCATTTCCTTCAGATTCGGAAGATGAATGCGAAAGGGCAGCCATTTCAGCAAAGTTTTCCGGAAGATGCTCGACGTTGTTGTCTCTTGAGAGTAGAAAAGATTGTGAGGAAAGTGGGTGGAGTGCTTCGTGTAAATTCCAGAACAGAAACTACTAAGAACCAATTGGAAGTCTTGTTTTCAAGTCACATGACTTTACATGCGCTTCTCAGGACGTGTAGGCGGTGACACTATCTAGTTACGAACGTGATTTCATACTTAGGAACTAGCATTCAAAAAAACTATGAAATTCACTGAAAAAACCATAGGTTTTACATACGTTATAGTTAGGAAAAAGCATTTGAAAAACCTATGAAATTCACTGAAAAAACCATAGGTTTGACACCAGTTATAGTTAGCTGGAAATTTTACTGACATAAAACTAATGAAATTCCACGTTATAGTTAGTTGGACTCACTATAACTTGCGCGTGTAATGCACTGCTGATGACATTACATATTACATCACTCATGACATGGTCAGTGACATCACTCATGACATCACTGATGACAGACCTCCTTTAAGTGTAATGTAACCCTTAAAACACATATTGGAAAATAGAAATTAAAATTTTCAAAAAAATGGAGATACCCATACCAGTTACAACAACCAATTCAGTAATTCCACCATCTATATAAACATTCTCTCATTCACCAACAGTTCTATATAGTCACTCATACATATAATCACTCATCATATGTAGTGATACACCTATACATCCTGTTACACACCGACAATCATCCAAAAGTTACTCACACACATACTCACACATGCAAATAAACTATTGAACATCCATTTATTTGCATATACAACTATAAACACACACTACCACGTTACTTCTAAGGAAACTTATACATACTTACTCTCTTAAACAATCACTTATAGAAACACATACTTATTTAAACATGAACTCTTTCTATCTCTTAGTCTCACATATACTGACTTATATATATCAATACTCACATATACTAAATTAAAACATATCTCGTTACTGATAAAGACACTAGTGAGGCAGGCATTCACTCACTAACACACACATATACACACTCATCCACCCATACAGTCCTGCACATATGCTGTCTTCAAAAAATATAGAAACAGTGAGTCAGTCATTGATGGATCTATATGATAAGTAACACCCCCACCAAACCATAGAGACACTCATACTGATACTAAAAAACATCTAATAACCCATATACACACACATGTAGGTACTCATCAACCCATGCAGCCACTTATTCACAAAGTGAAACACTGATACATATATTTAAATATTTTAACATTACTCGCTAATATATGTATTCACTAAGATACACTTAATAAGCCAGTTAACCAATCATTTTTTTAAAAAAAAACATTCATTAAAACATTTATTTAAACATTTATTCTTCCATCGACCTTTACATATACATATATAAAAAATATTTATTTTTCAGTAGGATACACATTCACTGGATGGTGTCATCAGTGATGTCATGAGTGATGTCACTGACCATGTCATGAGTGATGTAATATGTAATGTCATCAGCAGTGCATTACACGCGCAAGTTATAGTGAGTCCAACTAACTATAACTGGTGTCAAACCTATGGTTTTTTCAGTGAATTTCATAGGTTTTTCAAATGCTATTTCCTAACTATAACGTGTGTAAAACCTATGGTTTTTTCAGTGAATATATATATATATATATATATATATATATATATATATATATATATATATATATATATATATATATATATATATATATATATATATATATATATACCTACTGGCGGTCGCCAGTAGGTATATATAGTTAGGATTTTTTCCCTATGGGATTTCTGAAAATTCTATGTCTAATAACTTTGGCGTTTGTGGACGGAATCGGCTGAAATTTTCAGGTAAATGGCACATTTTGTTTCTGAGCAGCTCCTGGAAATTTGGGGGGGTTTCGTCAAGGGGGGGCTGAGAAAAAAGGGGGGTCCCAAAACGCGTTTTTAACATTGAGTTTTCCATAGGGCGGTTGGACTCACTTTTAGCTCGAACGGCTGAATGGATTTGCACGAAACTTGGCAAAATTGTAGGGACTGTTAGCCCGATGTGCCTTTGCTAGGTCTCAATATATGTGCTTCAGTGGATTTTGAGAAATTAACGTTTAAATCAAGATATATATCTGTAACAGCGCTCCGGGCAGCGATCCGGTTCGCGTACTTTTCGCTTATCGGAACTTTGCGAAGCGAAGCTGATTGGCTCTCCGGTGTCTGTCAACATTCTAAACAGTCCGGTGCGGCCGCCATCTTGTCTCTCGGTAGGATCGAGAGACAAGAGGAGGCCAAAACAAAGGAGGAAATGAAGGAAAGGGGGCAAGGTAGACCCCTTCTGACCCCCTAGGATTGATGAGGGGATATTATAGAGCCACGCTGGGCCCAAAAAAAAAAAAAAAAAAAATTCCGTTTTTTTCGCCGTAGAGACGCGTCTTGGTACGCGAACCGGGCAGCTAACCGGGAAGCTAACCGGCAGTGTAACGGGAGTCTGACGAGTAGCTGATTGGCTGTCAACATTGTAAACAGTTCGGAGCGGCCGCCATCTTGTCTCTCGGTAGGATCGAGAGACAAGAGGAGGCCAAAACAAAGGGGGAAATGAAGGAAAGGGGCAAGGTAGACCCCTTATGACCCCCTAGGATTGATGAGGGGATATTATAGAGCCACGCTGGGCCCAAAAAAAAAAAATCCGATTTTTTCGCCGTAGAGACGCGTCTTGGTACGCGAACCGGGCAGCTAACCGGCAGTGTAACGGGAGTCTGAGGAGAAGCTGATTGGCTGTTATCATTGTAAACAGTCTGGAGCGGCCGCCATCTTGTCTCTCTGTGGGATCGAGAGACAAGAGGTGGAAAAAAAAAAAGGTGTAAATGAATGAAAGGGGTAAGGCAGACCCCTCCTGAACCCCTAGGATTGATGAGGGGGATATTAAAGATCCCTGGGGGGTGAAAAAAAAATGCGATTTTTCGCGGTAAAGGTGCTTCCTGGTACGTTAACCGGGCAGCTAACCGGCAGCGTAACGGGAGTCCGACATATTGTGTTTTTTGAACGTTTGTGATATGTGCACGTGTGGATTTTGTCTAATTAAGGGTTAAAAAAAAATATATATATCTTTAAGCGTGTTTTGGCGAGCTTACGTTTTGGGTTTGGTTTGCGCTGCAGAGACGATACGTCACGGTTATGCGATGCATCATGAGGCGTCTCACGGGCTACGTGATACGTCACTTAATAAAGAATATATTTTACAGCTATAGATATTAGCTTTTAAAAAACCAATGAAATTCACAGAAAAAACCATAGGATATAGACCATATATAGTTAGGAATTTGCATTTACAAAACCTTGAAAATTCACTGAAAAAACCATAGGTTATAGACCATATATAGTTAGGGATTAGCATTTAAAAAACCTTATTTTATTTGCACAAAACCATTGAAATTCCATATATAGTTAATTGCACTAACTATATATCGCGGACCCGCAATCCACTGCTAATGATGTCACATATTACATCATTCATGACATGGTCAGTGACATCACTGATGACATCACTGATGACATCTCAAATGACATCACTGATGACATCACTGATTACATCTCAAATGACATCACTGATGACATCACTGACATCTCATTTGACATTACTGATTACATCACTGATGATATCATTTATGTGATAATACATCTTCAGACTCTAATATAACCTTAGATACACTCAGTGTAAACAGGTACTCACAGACTGTCACACATCCATGGAGTTACTCACACACCTAGTCAGTCATGCAAAGAATCAATCACACCTCCATTTCCTCAACTATACAGTTATACACACCTTACTTATTCAAACATATACTAACACATATTTACTCTCTTATACAATCCTTGATACAAGTTCACAATGATTCATACAGCCACTCTCACATTCACTGGCTCTTATGTTCAGTTATTTATATATGTCAACTCTCACATGGAGTGTGTTTTACATATGTACTTACTTTGACATGTAGAACTGAGATATCCATTCACTCACCAATATACTCATGCACACAGTCAACTGTCCATACAGCTGTTTCTACATCCACTTTTGAAGCCATACACCTAGGGAATCAACTGCTCACACATCTATGCACAGAGTTATACACCTCCCAGCCACCCACACACATACTCAGTCTCCCATACAAATACTTGGGCAACCATTCAATAACCCATATAGTTACTGATATAGCTACTGATTTAAACATGCAGCAGTTTACAGAAGAACATAAATAATGATTGCCAAATTAAGACACTTTAATCACTAACCCATGCACTCAGTGAGACACATTTAATCATTCTCTCATACAGTCAGTCATGCACCTACTAAATCCTTCATCCAGACACTTATACATCCACTCATTCTTCAATATGTAAGACATATTTTAACTTTACAGAAACATACAGTCACTGGGTGTTGTCATCAGTGATGTCATCAGTGATGTCATTTGAGATGTCATCAGTGATGTCATCAGTGATGTCATTTGAGATGTCATCAGTGATGTCATCAGTGATGTCACTGACCATGTCATGAATGATGTAATATGTGACATCATTAGCAGTGGATTGCGGGTCCGCGATATATAGTTAGTGCAACTAACTATATATGGAATTTCAATGGTTTTGTGCAAATAAAATAAGGTTTTTTAAATGCTAATCCCTAACTATATATGGTCTATAACCTATGGTTTTTTCAGTGAATATATATATATATATGTATATATATATATATATATATATATATATATATATATATATAAATACACATCATCATATATGTGTGTGTTTATAACATATATATTAAAATATAGTATTGAAAAATTTGTGGAATCTATTTGTTTTATGGTATTAATATTATATATTTAAATATACAAAATGTACTACTTTAAGCTATATACTTCAAACTGTATATATTAGAAACACTACATTTGTGTATGTTTTTTGACAAAAGTATTGCCAACAATAAGTTTTTGATATATTTGTCATTTCCAATATAAATATAGGAACACAATACTGTGGTAAACAACATATTTTACAGTATGGGCCTCATTACGGTTTTGGTCGGAAAGGTTCCCAACGGCATTCGGATTTTCCTAACCTGTGTCGAAACCCATGTTTTCGACAAAGTCTGAAACCTTTCCGACCCACCGAGTACGATGGAAGGTAACCGTTCGGTCATTTTGAATCAGTTCTGACCGGCATTCAGAGAATCCAAGTCAGTCAGAGATGATTTATACAGCTCAATGGACAGCATTTCCGATTGACCAATTACAATGTGTGTCCAACATAAAAAGGCTGTCGGAAACCGACTTTGTGGGCCCCTAGCAGGCCCCCCTTCACCCGGAGGTCTCCAGGTGGGGCCCAAGATGGGACCCCTCTTTCAGACCATGCACAGTGTTGCATGCACCCCACAGGGTGCAGGGTTTTCGGCAACCACCCCTTTTTGCAATGGAAGCCTGTGTTGCCGATTGGAACACAGGCTCTCATCGAAGTCACTGGGAGTCTGACCGAACGGACCTAATTCTTTCTGACTACATCATAATGAGGTCCCAAGTTTTTGTCAACAATATTGTTTACCTCCATACTGTGTCATTGATCCGCTCCTGAAAACTGTAAACAAAAGCTGTGCGGACAGGAGTTAATTTGTGCTGGTGGGTCCCCACCTGCATTTGTTTGAAGGTACCAAGATTCTTTTAGTCACTCCTTTGATGGGTGGTGGCGAGTTGAAAAAGTTCCATGTTCACCTCATTTTATCAAGGAATTGCAAGTGACACTTGCTTGTATTTTTTGCTCATAAAGTATTTGATACTATGATGCGGGCATGGACAAGTCAGGCCATGCATGTGCATCATTTTGTAAAGTAGAATGAAAGTTCCTAACACCATCTCTACTCTGGTTTAACTTCTCTGTGGACACTGTTCAGTTACAATGAAAGAAGAAGAACTCTTGGAACTCAGCTATTAAGCCAACGGTGCATATTTCTGTGTGGCTTTTTCCATAGGGACATTTGTGCTCCTGGAGCGCAAAGTGAATTTGGCGAGCATGACCTGATGAATGATGTGAAATGGTAGCAATACCTTGACTTTATGAGTGGTTAAGCCTATATTCAGCGGTTTCAACTTCTAAAAACAAGGTATGACCTGAGTGCTTTTTTCTAGTAAGAGAAATCAGCTTTACTCAGCCTAAAAGGTTTTAGTTTATTAACCTCTATATTTAGTTCCTAGTATGTTGTAGCTAATTTCACTGGCTGTGAAAGATTGTAAATTAAATTGAGGATTAAGGGTGGGTGGTGAACTCTGCCCCGCCAGCAGAGTTTTCCAACTCTGAGCTCCACTGGGAGAGTGGAGTTCGGAAAAAACACTCTGACCCAGGCGCATAGCAGAGTTTGCCCCCACCGCCCACCCCTTGTAAGGTAGGAATACTCCCCAGTATTTCTCTGCTAATTGCAGAGGTGACTGAAGGAAAAGTAGGAGGCGGGTGTGTTAGTTTCATTTCCTGCAAGTTAAAATGTGAGAAGTTTCCACCTTATTCAATTAAATTCCCAGCATTCCTGACATTCTAGCTGCGGTGCATTCATGGTAGTTGCTGAGCACACAGAGCTGTCAAATGCAGATAAAAATGATGAAATGCACAACCAGGAGCCGGAGGCTCTCATCGTAAAAACCTCTTGAGTCCCACTGATTCGGTCTTGCAAGGCATAGCTCACTGTCAACACTAACCCTGCTGGTATATGCCTTTGCAGGTGCCCTGCAGAGCCCACTTCCGCTCTCGCCCGCCCCACTGTCAAGTTCAACTCTAGCCAATCGCAACACCAGCTGCTCTAATGCACCCACTACCCATGCGCGAAGCAGGATCCCAGTCTGCTCAATTCACATGAGTTTTAAGAACCTTTTTGCTTGCCTTTTCATTCTGCAACCGGATCTGGATATTATCTCCCTCCCACCGGCCCTAAAGGCACAGGTGGTCCTCACTTCCTGCCCAGTCTGCCTGGCTTACTTGTTGCTAATTGCTTTACCTGTGACTGCGAGAATTGACTCCAAAGAAGAAAGCAGAACCGGCTGTTCATCCTGTGCTGGTATTGTGTAGTATATTCATGTGTGGACCCTCCCCCCTAATCCGTGTACACCCCCTGTGCTAGGGCAGAGAGGAACTCTGTTGAATTCCAAAGTTTTTTTGCAACTCTGCGGAATTTTCCATAGTGCAAATTCGCCCACTTCGCCCACCCCTATTGAGGATGGTGACATTTTCAGACTTTTACTAAATGAGGCACACCACAATGCAGAAGAGTTAAAGAATTCATTCCAGATACCAGCAAAAACATGCCATCCCTGGCAGGTCCACCAAAAGTTGTCGCCGTTTAGTGTCTTTACAAGGATTTGGAGAAATGTTATGGCATAATGTCAGTTCATACAAAGCAGCTCCGCCCATGTTTCTACAGGAACCTGGAAATCCTATATTGACTTGGGAGGATTAGATGGAGGCATTTGAAACTTATTTGGTGGCACTAGTGAAAGATGTGAATGTTGTGTAAAATTTTTAGTATAAGAAAGGTAAAACCATTGTGAGCAAGAACTTAATTGAAATTCCTAGTTAGAAAGAAACTCTGTTATATGTGTCAAAGAGGACAACATTTAGCTGAGTCCAATACCTGCCCTGCTGTTAGGACAAGATGGTTTAAGAGAAATAAAATTGAACATTTCTCCAGTATCTGTAAGATGCTGAAGAGCAATGAAAAGAAGCGCAGGGTAATTGGATTAGGTAGGCAGCCGGATGATAGAGTGGGTGACTGGGAAGAGTCTGAAGGAGGAGATGTACAAGTTTTAGTAGTATCTGGGATGACTGGGCAACCTATTAATGCTTGTGATATATACTATTCACCTATGTGTTTACTTAAGGTGGATGGTGAAGAAGTACATATGTGGACGGATTTGTGTTCTTCTTACATCCTTATGTATATATAAATTTGGCAGAGATTGAGTTAATATGACCTAATTCTCATGGATGTGCAACCTAAGAGTTATTGTGGTGGTAAATTACCAGTATTAGGTTATTGTGTCGCCAACTTTGAATACAAAGACAGACACACCATGGGCTAAGTGTGCATTAAAGAAAACAGGAGAACATTGCTGGGTGGAAGGGAGCAACGAGCATTGGGAATTGCATTAAATCCTAATCGTCCGGATCAAGTGTTGCTTCCTGATTCTAATGAAGTAAGTAACTGGAGTTCTGAATTTCAGGCATTATTTGGCCAAACTTTAGGATGTTTAAACAAATTTGAGCATCAGATAACTTTAAAAATGGGGGCTATTCGCAACATTCATAGGCTATGCAATATTCCTTTAGCATTTATGAGTCGATTGAAGGACAAATTATACTGGTTGTGTGAGATAGGGGTTATAGAGCCGAGTGATGCCACAGAATGGCTTAGTCCTGTTGTCCTGACTAAGAAAGTAGCAGTGTGAATCCTGTTGTCAACTGAGACGACTTGCAGCAGGTATTGTAGTACTCCACCAGCCCAATTGCCACGAACAAGCTGTATGTGGGAGAGGGCAGCTTCTAATTGCAATCCCCCGAAGGACAAGAGAAGGTATATATAGAAGAGGGGAATAAGAGAATGTGTGGTTATGGGAAACGTAGAGGAGAAGAAAGAGGGGCAAATGCAGGCATGAACAAAACAGTTGGCTCGATGTATCAAATGGTTTTACCCATTCTGTGTCTATGGTGAAAGGCATTAATGCAAAACGGCCAGTATGCCTTAAGTAAAGAAAGGAAAGGTGGTGGGGAGAATGGCAAAAGGGGCTCTTACAAAGAGCAGGAGAAAGAAGGGTAAACGATAAACAATAGGCATGAAAAAACGACCAAGGAAAGAAAAAACGGTAAAAGCAGGGATTATATGAACAATAAAAGAAGAGTGGTAACTGTGGAGGGAATGAAACAATCGACTCTAGGAGGGGAAAGAAGAGGAAATGATTAAATGAAAGAATGCAGTGAAATAGAGAAACAACAAGAGAGACATTAACAAATAATGCTTATAGCGTCGACATAGTGAATGAAAATGAAAGCAAATAGATTGGGGAGTGAGTGGCAGGTGAAGAGAGTGACTGAAATGCAGCAGGAAAGTGATGTGGTAATATTGATGGAGTTACAGAGGAGAGTCTCTCATGAATGAGAAGCTACGACAAAGGGAGGTGAGAGAGACGACAGGTGCAGCATTTAGGGCTGAAAAAATAGAGTAAAGTAAGAAAGTGAGGACAAGGAAAGGTGGGGAGTAGATCAGGCGAAACAAACAGGCTTGCTACTTTGCCTACAACCATTCGGCTTTTGATGGCGTCCATACCGACAGTAGGCACCAATAGTGGGAATGGGCAGTGGCAGTAGCAGAAATGGGTGGTACCAGTGTGAAAAGGGGCAGTGCCAGTGGTGGAATGGGTGGTGACAGTGTTGAAGTAATAGATGTCCTTCTAACAAATTTGGGACAACTGCTGTATAGAAAGTGTCTTGAACTAAACACCTTTAAAAAAAAAAGTTTATCCTTAATTTTCCACCGCTCAAATTAAATTAATTTCATATTTCCCTAGACTACTTCACCACTAACCCTTTTTTTTTTCTGGAGTAGCGCGCTACTCGCGGAAAAGCTCTTCAACACCTCATAAGGGGTAGCAAGGGCTATATATCTCCACTATCCTCCTCAATCTAAATAACAGACTAACATATCCACCGCTCAAATTAAGTTCATATTTCACTATACTAATTCATCACTAATCCTTTTGGGTTCCGGAGTAGCATGCTACTTGCCAAAAAAGCGCTTAGGCGCCTCGTCACGGGTAGTAAGCGCAACATAAATGCAATTGCAATATAATTACAATACAATAAAAAACAAATGTGATGACATGCAGTGAGATAGTCTAACACCAGCACAAAGAAGGCATGATGTAGTTGCCAATAATTCCTGATAAAATTAATGGCCAGTCTTCCGATTCCTGCACAGACCCTGGGTGGGTTTCTTTGGTGCGGAGATTTTGCGTGAACTGAAATCGCGTTCTTTGTGATAAAAATATGGTATTGCTTTGGACAGATACAGAACTCCCTTTATTAGAGGTGTGATGCAATCATTTAACTCGCAAGATACAGGGGCATATTATCAAGGGGGTTTATCTCCCCTTTTTTGGCTTTAAAAGGCAAGAAAGCGGAGATAAAATTATCTCCCTATTACCTAGCTGCTGCTAACACCATTTAGCGACAGTTAGTAGGAGATAGCGACCATCTTGGGCCCCACTTTCCATGTCAGTGATATTTATCACTAATGACATGCAAAGTGGGCGTGCTAAGATGTTAGCGACTGAAAACAATCGCTAACATCGCTATCTCCTATTACCAACTTTTGGAGATATTCGCGCCTAGCGCGAATATCTCCAAAAGCTAACACCTGCCCTGAGCAGTTCTTAGCCATGTTATCCAATGGGAGGTGGATAACATGGCTAAGAATTGGATAACATGGCTAAGAGCATTAGCTCGGTAATGCATGAATATCGCTGACTTTTCAGCGATATTCATGCATTGCGGCGATTTTTATCGAATTTGCGATAAACCTTGGTAATACCAAGGTTTATTTGCGGTAAAAATCGCCGCAGCTCAGCGGTAAATTTTTGTCTCTAACCAAGCAATAGCGATAATTATCGCTATTGCTTGGTAATATGCCCCACATATCTTTGTTTGTTTTCGATAAAAAATTATTTTGAAAAAACTACCGTCTGTTAACATCTATGCAGATGTCACATTCTAGGTTTTCTCACACAAAGCTTTGTGAATGGCACATCAAACATCAACTGAAATAGAAACCAGCTGTGTGAGAATGTAGGCTGGCATGGAATGATAGCTGCTAAAATGCAACATCTTCACAAACAATAAAATAGAACAAGAATTTAAGAAATTGTGAAAAACGATTCCATAATTTAAGGTCGAACTTCATAATAAAAATGTTCATGTGATTTAGAACGCATATGACCTTCTTCTATGAAAATACGGTTTATGGGTAGCAGATGCTATCTCTTTCTAATCTGTTCATTTTTCACGTTGTTTCTGCTGTGAAGAACATAAAATAGGTATTGGGATTTGTAGTTAGAAAGAAAAACAGCCACACGTTTCGTTGTGATTCATCGAACTTTGGACTGAGCCTTTAATCTTTTCCAGAATTCTGACAGAAAAATGAAGGTGGATCGTAAACATTGTGGAAAAATCTATACGCCCTTTTGACTTCAGAATGGAAAGAAAGTGAAATCAATAAAGAAGTTTCAGTGCTGGCTAAATATTGCTGTCATTGAACAATTGAAAACGTTTTATCAAGGGAATAAAAACGCTTTGAGTTTCACAGCAGCGGTCACTAAACAAGCTGTTTACTCAAAAAAACATCGGCTACAATGCTTGTTGGTAAACATATGTCGCCCATCCCCCCCAAAAATTGCAACATAACGTTACATTTATAATAATGTAAATGAAGGCTGCAAAAAAACACCTCAAGCAATGCAGGATAACTTTCCTGTTATCACTCGACTTTACATTAGGACAAGGTGCACACAGTGAAATTGTATCTACCTACGGCGTCACTTCCGGTTTCTTTCCTTGGGTAGTCTTTAGTCGCTCATCTCATTTCGCTATATTTTCCTAAATTTCTATTGTTCCACTCCTTGTTGTCACCTCTTCATACTCTGTCTCCAGGTACCCAGGCATGGCAATCTGGTGTATAAACAAAATTGCTTGCACGTCAGGACCATTAGATTTTTGATTTTCTCACACAAACTACTGCTTTGGGAGTTTAGGAAAAAAAAAGAAAGAATGACAATTTGGTCTGAAAAACATGGCACCTACTCAGGATTCACATGGGCCAAAGTTACATCTTCTGGGGAGGTTCTCCACCAGGTTTGTAGACGTGAAGGCCTCTGATGACCTGGAAATCTGGCGGGTCATCCTCCAAAGCCTAACTCGCCCCTTATTCTCCAGTTCCTACGTGAAGTTTCTAATCACATACTTAGGTCCTAATTATGAGTCTAGTAGTCCATGGACCGCCAGACTTGTAGTGATGGTCTGGCCACCACCGCACCGCCGATCCGACCGCCTCATTACAAGCTGAGCTGTTCGGACCACCTGGGAGATCAGGAGGTCGCAATATGCTTGGTGGGACCACCGCATTCCCACCAAGCATATTACTTGTTTCCTCTCCTACAGGGTTTACATGGAGGTTCTTACTCCATGTAAACCCTGGAGGAGAGGAAACAAAGGGGGTCCTACAGGGCCCCCTGTGCCTCCTACATTTGTGGATGCAAACGGGGCATAACATGTGCCCCCCCCTGTGTGCATGCACAACAGTTACTGCACGGCATGGACTTTCGAGTGCACCGCTGTGCCACCGATCCGCTAAAAGTTGTAATCAGGCCCTAAGTGTTGCTGCATTTTCTGGCTCTGTCCACTGAGGAGGACTTGTAAGAGAATGCATTGCACATTGACATTGTTAAAAAAGTTCCCATTAGCTTCTACTATCTGCAAAAATGTTTGCTACCCTACAATTCATACCAATCAGGGTGGCATGGTAAGCAAAAAAGTATGAGTGCCCATCAGAGAGACAAACACTGGAGGTGGTTGGTACACCATAACGTTTGGCGCCAGTAATTTCCGGGATTTCCGCATCAAAACATGTAATCATTAAAGGTCCTCTTTCCATTTCATTGTTGAGGCAAGAACTTTTCAATGTAATTCTCACCTATGTTAGAAGAAAGGTTCTGAGAATTACAGGTTTCGGGTTCAGTCTTTCAGACCCTTCTCTTTCACACCTCACTTGTTTATATGCCTCTTTCCTTTAATGATGATGGTCTCATGACTCAGCCCTGCACATCCATTATCAAAAATATATTTGTCTTGTCACATTCATTTTGTGACTATTTAAATTGCTGAAAAGGTATGCAAATCAAGCATGAAAAGGACTCACTATTCCAGAAAAACAGTCCACTGTTCTATCTATAATGTCCACCCAAAAATCACAATGTGCCCATGTATTTCAGTTTTTCCAGGTCTAAATTCTTAATATTGTATACAGTCAATAGCACTGCGACCTTGTCATCAAAAACTTTGTGCAAGAATCAAGATTGCATCTAGGTTTCAACACCTGTATGAAGATACAGGATCGTTGTACAATATTGGCTAGTTCCTTTGTATTAAATGAAAAAGATATGGATTCCTGTTTTATAGAAGACCACCCTGAATCCATTGCAAATTCTTAAACATCACTCTTTTACCATTTGTAGCAAGATCGCAAAGTTCACGAAAAGAGTTGTTGCCAGGCAAGTCATATTCGCTTTTTATGCAAGCACCTTTCTGAAGCTATTGGGATTTAGACTCAACTAGGTGACTGATACTGCTGTGGTCGTCTTGTGGGACGATTTACAGTAATGCCGTACTGAGGATTTGACCACAATGCTATTTTCTGTTGTGTGCACGGGCTATATGGCCACCTCTTATTTTTTCTAACTTTATTGCACTTACAGGGTTTCACCTTCCCATTCCATGGACCAGGACCAATAAGATCAAGACGAGTCTTGGTGCCCTCAGCAACAGCTTAGCACGTCTTAGAAGGTAAAACTGCAAACACTGTGGAAGGACACTGACTTCAACCACCACCTCATGACAATATAAAGGAAGCACTAATGGTGGGGTACTGTGAAATGAGTGACACCATTTTTTTGCACTCCAACTGGTCGGCCTTCTATGGACCAAAAAAAAAAGGTGGCTGTCAAACAGGCGAGGTAGGTAGGTCTTGATTTAGCATCTGGTTCACGTGAGCAAAGTTGAAAGGGCTGGCTACAAACTTGGAGGTTGAATAAAGTTGTATTATAGGGGGTTACAAGTGCTGTACCCTATGCCCTTGAGTGGCCTCTTTTTAGTCTGTTCACAAAGTCCCCCTTATAAATAAAATCCTTCAAATTTGACAAATTAATTTAACTGAGGATGATGGATAATTACACCGCATGTGTTCATTGGTGTCTCTGTTTCAACATTTACATCCCTATCATACAGAATTTGCACTTTTTAGTCCTACCAACGGGGTACTTTTGTAAGGGAGGCCTGGTTTTCAATGTCCATTGGAGATTAAAAACAAAATATCAGACAGTAAAGAGCCCGCGTTTGGAATGTGGAATTGCTAACGTTTATTAAAGACTAATTTGATTTTATAGGTTAGACTATAAACTGAATTGTCATTTGCTTCTTACTTTAGTTCTAATACTCTAACCTGGCCCAGAGAGATTATTTATCAAAGTTAGGCTAGCCCAGCTAGGATTCGAACCTGTGACCTGCAGGTCAAGTTACAAACAGACCTCTAAAGTGGGCATTTGGGATATAAAGCAATTTTACATTATTTGCCACAAAATTGCTACCAAATCCCATGGACATCACCCAGCCACCTCACGTCTGTACCCTTCCTGGTTCACCTTCTCTCAACTACTGGATTTCCTGCAATGCTCCAGAGTTCCCTAGCCTCTTGATCTGGCAGTAGCTCTGGGGGCCCAAATGATGGTCTCCTGGCGTTTCTCCCAGCTCTACCTGTGACAGATTTCCACACCTTGAAAAAAGATGATCAAGTGAAGGGAGGTCTTGTTGCTGTCATTGAGCACCGAGGCAGGCAGCCGCTCTGTCCCACCGAATGGAGTTAGTGGACTGACCCTCCTCTTATGGACTGTGGCCTACACTAGCCAACACCCAGTCATCCCTGCAGTCTAGATATATTGAACATTGACCTCCATGGTGCTACAGAGAGGATGGTGTTCATCTCTGCTCAATGCAGTCCCACCTTATGAAGTAATGGGTTCATGGTTCAACATCCTCAAACGCTTGATGGAGAAATAATTTCTCACCATATACATGAAGTGACCATCTTTGATTTTATACAGCCATACATCTACACACTGGAGCTCATGCAAGAGATCTCGCAAAAACCCACATCGGCTAATTTGGGAGAGGGACTTCCTATTTGTTGTCATTGACACTGGGCTTAACCACTCTGCACTGAAATACTGTAGAGTGTTTATATTGGTACTTCTTCCATCACTGTTTCATTAATATTTGTTTAATGTTTGAAATGATTCTTGCGAAATGAAACAAAACTGCTATTGTATATAAATACTCGACTTATCTAAAGCGTCCTGTCACCCAGAATGGAGCTCTGCAGCTGGAAGGCACAACACTGCCTGACAGCATCTGCTGGTGAAAGGAGATGGGTCACCTTTGAATATCATGCACACAAGAACTGTCCATGAGGCCAAAGAAAATAGTACAACAATGACCAAAAGCATCCTGCGGCTCAGGTGTACTCGGATCCATAATTGTGACTACCAGGGGCAGAACACATGTCTGGATGCCGTCACCCACTCATGATCATCCAGCAGTGGCAAAGGTAACCTGTTCTCATGTTAATCAATCAGCTAAAATAGGACATCCTTTTATATAACCTGCAATTGGTCCTATATAATTTTATGGTATTATAATTGCATCTATATAGCCCTTATTACCACTTAGGAGGATTTGAAATGTTTTACACCAGAAATAAAGCTGCTCTGGAATTTAAGATTAGTGGTTAATTTACTGATTATTGGTTATTGTTGTGTATTGGGATCATCCTGGTGCTCTGAAAAAAACAATTCTTTGCATTTAATTCAGTTTTGCATGTGGGAGATTACATTAGGAGCTAGGTGTACTCTTTAGCACAATGTGAAACAAGCAAAAGTGTTCTTACATAACAAAATGTAACAAAACTGTTCTTATAACTTAAAAAAAACTACTTATGTAAAAAGCATTCTGTGCCCCATTTCGTTCTTTGTGTCCTATACATAAGCAAACACAAGGAGATGATGGATGAAGCGCTGAAACTTTTCAGACACTCACCCGCAGTCACAGATCTGGGTTGAATTGTTCTTTAGCATACTTCGCCACCCAAGTTTAGACACAGCTATGTGCAAATAAGTCTTGACTCCATGCCTCATGGGAACAGTCCAGCCCAAACTGCCAAGCCATGTCTTCTCTGGACCAGAAACAAGCATCCTGGGACTGATTTTGGGCTAAAAGGCCAGATCAGCCAGGATAGCTTGCATCCAGTGGCAAAGTGATCAAGGAACCCACGTCTGGGCATACCTTGCAAACTTAGTGCGAACAAAGCAAACACAAGGAGATGATGGACGGAGTACTTAAACCTTTCAGACACTCACCCCCAGTCACAGATGTGGGTTGAATCCATCATTATTTATTTTATTTAATTTATTTATTTTATTTATAAAGTTTTATGTAGCGCGAACTTGACCCAAGAGGGTATCAAAGCGCTTTACATTTAGGATCATTGCGTTAAAAGTTACATCAGAAACAAAATCATAGTAATGAACAATACACATAAAACAATGTTACAGTAATTCGGAGGAGGGAGGGGAGGAAGGAGTAATAGCGGGGAGACGAGGAGGAGCAATGCCCAATGTCCGTCTGGGTAGGTGACAGTCAAGGGGGAAAACCAGGGCCAGACTCCTCATTAGCTGTCAAGCAGCTCCACTGAACATCAGCCATGTTGCTCAGGTCTCAGCGTTCAGGAAAAGCCCATTTTTAGTTTATTTGCTATGCGAAGGTTCTATGGCGCTATCTAGACCCAGAGGTATCAGAACGCATAACCAGGGGAACGTTGAATTATAAGGTACATCAAAAAGGATTATAAAGCGCTTGCTAGACCCGTAGGTATCAGAGCGCTATAGCAGAGGAAGATTGTGTTACAAATTATATCAGTTACTATAGCGAAGTAGGTACAGTAAACAAACAACGGGAGGAAGGAGTAATAGTGGGGAGACGAGGAGGAACAATGCCCAATGTCCGGCTGCGTAGGTGATGGTCAAGAGGGAAAAGCAGGGCCAGAATCCTCATTAGCTGTCAAGCAGCTCCATCGGTCATCAGCCATGTTACTTAGGTCTCAGCGTTTCAGGAAATAACAGTTTTTAGTTTAATTTGCGAAGGTTATAAAGCGCTATCTACACCCGGAGTTATCAGAGCGCATAACCAGGGGAAACGTTGTATTATAAGATACATCAAAAGGATTATAAAGCGCTTGCTAGACCCGTAGGTATGAGAGTGCTATGGCAGAGGAAGATTGTGTTACAAAGTACATCACTTACAATGGCGTAGAAAGGTACAGTGAACAAACAACGAGGTTGAGAGAATTTATAGGAAAAGGAGGGTAGGAAGGAGCCTTAGCAGGGAGACGAGGAAGAACTGTGTCCAAAAGTCAGGAGAGAGAAATAGAGAGGGAAAGGGGAGAGGTGGAGTGAGAAGGGAGAGGACAAGAGGGAAAAAGGAAAGAAGATAAAGGTAAAGTCAGCCCAAGGACCATGTGGGTACGTGACGGGCGAGAAGTTCATCAGAAGCGCCAGTCGGTAGCAGAGGCACCTGCTCTCCGCCAGGGTCCCGTCTGCCTGCTTCTCCAGCGGCAGGCTGGCGTTCCTCCAGGGGGCAGTGAGGTTGGCGCCAGCGGGCACCAGGCAGCGGTGTTCCGGGGTGGCGGACAGGACAACCGCCGAGAGTCTATTGAAGCCGTTGGGGATGATGCTGGCGCTGAGCAGGAAGAAGATGGTGCGCTGGAAGGGCCCCCACTCTCCCAGGAAGGCGGTCTCTTTCTCGTAGTCTCGCATGGCGGCGCGGGGACCGGAGTTGCAATGCCAGATACTGGCGGCCACCTGAGGATTGGCCGGGCGTAGAGCCACATGGAGCAGGTGCTGGAAAGCAAGAAGCTCCCTCTTCAGCCTGGGGTTTTGATTGTCTACCCAGGTCCCGACTGCTGTGGTTATCCCGACTAGTAGTGAGACAGATCCTGGGACCACTCTGGAGCTGCTGCTGTCTCCAGGGTAGGGAAGATCCCTATGATGTGGCCTCATGAACAAGAGATATTCACCATTTTAGGGTCAGGCAAGGCTCCACTGGATCGCCTCCCCACTCAGTTTATTTTTATGACAGGAGACCCCCTCACCTTCAATCCATTCCTCTGCTAACGCCTCCTGTGCGCGCCAAGTCTGCTTTCGGCAATGATGGGGGCTCTCCCCCTCTTCAGCTTGCCCTCTGCTGGTGAGGCCTTGGGTATTGGATCTGGGAGACGCCTCTGCCTTGGAATCACCAGGACTGGGTGCTGCTCCCCGCCGCTGTCCCGGCAGGGGTCCCCACCACTGCCGCTCCGAATTCGCTCATAGGCCCTGAGGCCGCGCGCTCGATTTTTTTGCTATCCCGGTAGAGGCCTCTGTTCCGTCGCCCCTTTACTCTCTGCTGGGCCACGTTTTGTGTCGCTGCTGGGGGGTCACAGACCGTAGCTCTGGGTGCTTCAACTTTGTTGGGCTGCCTCCACAGGGGACCACAGGCTCTCGGAGACACTTCTCAGTCTTCACTCGACGTCGACCCTCCGTTCTGCCAATTACCCCGGAGCTAAATCGGGTCAATGAATGGAGGCCCCAGGCCAGACTGGTTTTGGGCTAACAGCCAATGTCTTCCCTAGACCAGAAACAAGCATCCTGAGACTGGTTTTGGGCTATCAACCCTCATCAGCCAGGTTAGCTTGAATCAAGTGGCAAAGTGAGCAAGAGACCCACGTCTAGGAAAACCCTGCCAACTTAGGGTGAACAAAGCAAACACAATGAGATGATGGATGGAGTGCTTACATCTTTCAGACACTCACCCTCAGTCTTAGATCTGGGTTGAATCCATCATCGTTCTTTAGCTCACTTCGCCACCCCAGTTCAGGCACAGCTATATGCAAATCAGTCTTGATCTTGTGCCTCATGGGAACAGTCCAGCCCAAACTGCCAAACCATGTCTTCCCTGGACCAGAAACAAGCATTCTGTGACCGGTTTTGGCCTAACAGCCCT
Organism: Lissotriton vulgaris; assembly: GCF_964263255.1. NCBI lineage: Eukaryota > Metazoa > Chordata > Amphibia > Caudata > Salamandridae > Lissotriton > Lissotriton vulgaris. The sequence goes on from NC_141696.1 coordinate 785,529,516, forward strand.
CATCAGCCAGTCTAGCTTGAATCCAGTGGCAAAGTGAGCAAGAGACCCACATCTGGGCATACCCTGCCAAGTTAGGGCGAGCAAAGCAAGCACAAGGAGATGATGGACGGAGCGCTGAAACTTTTCAGACACTCACCCCTAGTCACAGATCTGGGCTGAATCCATCATCGTTCTTTAGCTCACTTCGCCACACCAGTTCAGACACAGCTATATGCAAATCAGTCTTGACCCTGTGCCACATGGGAACAGTCCAGCCCGAACTGCCAAGCCATGTCTTCTCTGGACCAGAAAAAAGCATCCTGGGACCAGTTTCAGGTTAACAGCCCTCATCAGCCACGCTAGCTTGCATCCAGTGGCAAAGTGAGCAAGGGACCGGTGTCTGGGCATACCCTGCCAACTTAGGGCGAACTAAGCAAACACAAGGAGATGATGGATGTAGCGCTGAAGCTTTTCAGACACTCACCCCGCCACATATCTGAGTTGAATCCATCATCTTTCTTTAGCTCACTCCGCCACCCCAGTTCAGACACAGCTATATGCCAATCAGTCTTGACTCTGTGCCTCAAGGTAACAGTCCAGCCCGAACTGCCAAGCCATGTCTTCCATGGAACGGAAAAAAGCATCCTGGGACAGGTTTCGGGCTAACAGCCCTCATCAGCCAGGCTAGCTTGCATCCAGTGGCAAAGTGAGTAAGGGACCCACGTCTGGGCATTCCCTGCCAACTTAGGGCAAACAAAGCAAACACAAGGAGATGGTGTACGGAGCGCTGAAACTTTTCAGACACTCACCCACAGATCTGGGTTGCATTCATCATTGTTCTTTAGATCACACCCCAGTTCAGAAACAGCTATATGCATATCAGTCTTGACCCTGTGCCTCATTGGAACAGTCCAACCTGAACTGCCAAGCCATGTCGTCCCTAGACCGGAAACAAGCATCCTGGGACTGGTTTCAGGCTAACAGCCCTCATAAGCCAGGCTAGCTTGAATCCAGTGGCAAAGTGGGCAAGGGACCCATGTCTGGGCATACACTGGCAACTTAGGGCGAACAAAGCAAACCCAAGTAGATGGTGGATGGAGCACTGAAACTTTTCAGACACTCACCCCCAGTCACATATCTGGGTTGAACCCATCATCATTCTTTAGCTCACTTCACCACCCCAGTTCAGACACAGCTATATGCATATCAGTCTTGACCCTGTGCCTCATGGGTGCAGTTCAACCTGAACTGCCAAGCCATGTCGTCCCTAGACCGGAAACAAGCATCCTAGGACAGGTTTTGGGCTGACAGACCTCATCAGCCAGGCTAGCTTGAATCCAGTGGCAAAGTGAGCAAGAGACCCACGTTTGGACGCACCCTGCCATCTTAGGGCGAGCAAAGCAAACACAAGGAGATGATGGACGGAGCGCTGAAACCTTTCAGACACACCCCCAGTCACAGATCTTAGTTGAATCCATCATCTTTCTTCAGCTCACTTCGCCACCCCACTTCAGACACAGCTACCTGCCAATCAGTCTTGACTCTGTGCCTCATGGTAACAGTCCAGCCCGAAGTGCCAAGCCAGGTCCTCCCTGGACCGGAAACAAGCATCCTGGGACCGGTTTCGGGCTAACAGCCCTCATCAGCCAGACTAGCTTGAAACCAGTGGCAAAGTGGGCAAGGGACCCACGTCTGGGCATACCCAGGCAACTTAGGGTGAACAAAGCAAACACAAGGAGATGGTGGATGGAGCGCTGAAGCTTTTCAGACACTCACCCCCAGTCACAGATCGGGGTTCAATCAATCATCATTCTTTAGCTCTTCACCACCCCATTTCAGACACAGCTATATGCAAATCAATCTTGACCCTGTGCCTCATGGCAACAGTCCAGCCCGAACTGCCAAGCCATGTCTTCCCTGAACTGGAAACATAATCTATAAATAACTCATAAATAAATGAATTAATGAATTAATTAATAGTGTGCCTTTCCCCAATGATAGGAGATTGTCCATTAAGCAAAAGTCAACCTAAAATCCATAAATCAGTGTGCAGCATGTGTCCTATATGAATTCACACTCCGTCAACAATTCCACAGTAGAACGTGCTCCACCCCAATAAAACTTGTTCAGTATGCATTTGCAGCTTTGAATGTGGATGGAAGAATCGTATCCGCTTGAGCAGGATTTCCTTCCTCCTCTTCCCAATCCCTGGCTCTCCCAGTGCTATCATGGCAAGTAGCACCAGGTTTTCTGCCCTGCAAGGCCTCCTACATTGAGTGGGGAGCACGTTTTTATATTATCTGGCATCTGTGTCTTCATTTATATTATCTGGCATCTGTGTCTTCAGGTCTAACCACTAGTTTTGAGTGGAATGTTAGCATCGTCTCTGTAGTATGTATCTTAGGCAACCCTCCCTTTTTAGTTCTCGGCTCTAGGTGGCAGGCATGCACAGTCTCGAAAAGAGACTTGTTGAATCTACTTTGCGGGCTTCAGCCCGCCCATAGCCTTGTCATTTGCTGGTTCCCTCGTTGCTCCATTATTCATTCCCCCCATTTGCCCATAGCACGAATGTATCATGCCTCTTCCCCTCGTTAACCCTTCCGAGAGCAGCAACCAATTACTGCTAAACATATGCAGGCCAGGGGACATTTTAAGGCAGTGTTTCGGGAGTACTTTTTTACTATTACTTTGAGAGCACTTTTCACAAGTTCTTCTATTTATTCTTGCACTGTTTATTTCTTTCCTGCTTCTACCCCCTAGTTACTTCTTTGTTTCTCTTTGCCTCTCACAATTCCTCTATACTTCTCTCTCATTCCCCATTCTTTCACTGTCTGTTGTTGCATTCTCTCCCTTTCTCCTGAAAGTTTTTTGTTTTTTTGTAGTTTGTTTCTAGCGCTAACTCAACCTGAAGGGATTGGAGAGCATTACATGAGCACCAGTTACATTACACAAAGATACTTTCATTTCTTGGTTGCCCAGGGAGATTAGAAGATTTGCCCCGGATCACAGGATGTTGAGCTGATGCAAAGATTCAAACCTGGTTCCTCAGCTCCAAAGTCAGCAGCTCTGGGCTTTACTCCACATCATCTCACTGACAGTGATCAGTACAGACCCAGTGTTCACAGGTGTCATCACATGCCTTTCCCTTCTGCTGCTACTCAAGCTGCACTTTTTTTCCCCTTAGGGAAACTGTTTGTACACGAATCTAAAAAAAAAGCAAAACACACACACAGGACACATATTAGTTTGAATCCATTCTAAACATGCAACTACTATCTTCATTGTTGAACAGCAATCGGGCGGTTCACATGTTATTGATTTGGAGCATTTCCACTTTGATCAGTGCATGTAGATCAACAACATATCAAAGCTCTGGTTATTTCCCTTTGATATGTGAAAATGGAAAAAGCATACCGGACAAGGCAATAATGTTGTTTTCTGTAAGATCCCATGGACAACACTGAAATAAATATTTCTAAACACTGATGGCACTCCCTCTCAGTTGCTGCCTGCACCTGATCTGGGCTGCACGGATCCTTTGCACCCATGGGCGTTCAGTTCAAAGGTGCAGGTGCAGCACCTAGGGAAGGACGGAGATTGATGGAGAAACCCCCAGGATCACTTTTTATCTGTGTACATCTCAGTTTCACTACAATACCTATACATATTTATGGGGTCCTCTTGGTTGATTATGTAATATTCATTCCGTACATAAAATAAGCACATTGTTGGAAATTTAAGTAAGCACACCCCGTTGCTGAAAACATAATTTTTCTTTCAGGTAATGCTAGATGTATGTACTCAGACTTTATTTTTGAAGGTGACATAGTGCAAGCATAGTTTACACTGAATTCGACAATCACAGCTGTCTATACAAATAGCGCTGCATAAAAAACTCTATCTATCTATCTATCTATCTATCTATCTATCTATCTATCTATCTATCTATCTATCTATCTATCTATCTATCTATCTATCTATCTATCTATTTTTATCTACTTTTATCTATCTTTCTATATTTTATATCTATCTATCTATCTATCTATCTATCTATCTATCTATCTATCTATCTATCTATCTATCTATCTATCTATCTATCTATCTATCTATCTATATATCCATCTGTATATCTTTTATCTAGCTATTCTTTTTTAAATCATTTAAACACTTACTGTTTTATATCCTACAGGTTTTTTAGCAGGATTTTTTTCTTTTTTGCATGATCCGATGGTATTGGAGCCCTTGTTCCGTTCTCCATCTTGCCATAGTGCTAACACCAACCAATGGCATTGGAGCACTTTAATTGCTCAGCAGTTACATTACGCAATGACACAATTATTGTCATAGGCAGGGGGAAGCGTAAGTGATTTGCCCAGAATCACAAGCGGTTCAGCTGACCCCGAGATTCTAACGTGGTTCCCCAGTTCCCCTGCGGGCTGCTCTGGCCAGTACACCACATCCTCTCTTCACTTCAAAGCTCCTCCACTGTTTCTCACTGTCACTTCTACATTTGTTTAGTAAAGACCCAGTCAACACCCAGCAAGCATTGGCAAAGCCAATAGATCTCAGCTATGCCCTATCTATTGCCCTTGTTAACCATGGTGTCTAGCAGCACATCTGCTGTTCAACATGGCTAACAGTCCCTGAAAAAAGTGCTGTGATGCAGCCAGCGCAGTCCATGTCATAGCGTCATAGCACTTTTTTGTGTTAGGAGGAGCAGGACAATAAACACAACATAGGGAGCCAAAAGACTCGGTGTCGGCTCAACATCCTATTATTCTGGTCTTTCAGTAACTTTCAGCCATGCTGAACAGCATATGTTCTGCTAGACAACATAGCTAATAGACACTACATTGACAAGGCCAATAGCTCGGTCATTGCCGAGACCTATTGGTTTTGCTGATGCTCTTTTATGAAGTCTCTGCCCTCCTCTCTCCTGTGTAATGCGTATTCAATTGATAAGCTGGGGTAAGAGTTGCGATAATGATGATAGAAAAGTTAAATGGCTGGTAAATTAAGCATTGTCTACCAGAAAATTACATCTCTGTTCCTCATATCTAAATTCAGACAAGTACCAGCCACTCCGTGTACGAAAGAAGAACAGTAAATATTCTCTGTTAGTGAGGACTTTATTTTTGTATTGTTCATTTTGAATACGGTAAGAGGTCCTCCGAAGCAGGGCAATGTGAAAAATATTAAAGTGAAAACCTGCACTTTAGTTTATAAATGCTTCACTGCAAATTGGGCCTTCAACTTTAGGCACTGAAATGAAGATAAAAAACAGATGTTTCACAGCATTCAAAGAGACTGTTATCCTCATGAAACAAGGTCAAAGGCCAGCAATGACGTGCTTATACCACTGGACTCTAAGCACATTTGTTTTTGATATTTTCTTGATGTGTAAGATTTCTATCCTGACCATGGTGAATGCATCAAGCATTCAAAGGGTTGAAGCATGCTGGCTACTATCGAATTAGGCATCTATGGATTGCCATTAAATAAGATTAAAATATTCCAACTGCTTTATGTACACTGCTCAGTTGTATGCATTGTAAATTCTGATTCTGTGACACAGCCACCCGTCTGCAGTGTTCGCCAACCTCAAGAGCAGATCACAGCAATGTTTAGCACTTTCTCATGGCCAGTAGACTAAAACATTAATCCTTTCTGTGCCAAGGACTTAACGGTTACGTTTTGGCAACGGTGGCCATTTGTGGAGGACGTAACTGTTATGTCCTCTGCACATGTCCAGGAAATCCCTCTGCTGTTTACAGCAATGGGATATACTTTTTGTGCCCCAGGAGAAGGCTTGCCCTGCCATTTGCATCGAGAGACCTGCGGAAATACTCGGTGGAAGTACATTTGTGGCTCTGCAGATTCCAGAACTTTCCATCACAGAAATGGGAGGAAAATGTGTTTTCATAGTCAACGTTTGAGGTTTGCAAGGGATTCTGGGTAATAAATTGTGAGTCCACCCTTGATAGCCCTAGGTTAGCTAGGTTTCCCTGTGTGCTGGTTTAGCTGGGGTCCAAAATCTAGGGGAACAAAAATGTTAGAACAAGTGTTATTATCATTATTTCATGCCCAGGGAGCCTACACTTTCGTGGCAGGGTCCAGGAACTACGACCGGGCCCAAGTGCCCCGCCAGGCCCCAAGTGCCCGCCAGGCCCCGGAGCCAGCCCTCCTGCCCGGGCTCCATCCTCTGGCCTGCCTCACAGCCAAGGACCTGGTACAGGGTTCCATCAGGGCTGGGGAGGCCTCCCACACTTTGCCTGCATGATAAGATGCCTGTGGGCCTTGGGTGGGAGCTCAGTCAGAGGCCTCCTTGCAGCCATGTGTCTGAGGACCAGCTGGAGCTCCAAGTGCTCAGGCCCCAGGGTCCCCTGAGCCTGACCTTTTGATCACACGCCATGCTTTCCAATGGCACTTCCAGATGGCCAAGCCATCTGGAAGTGCCAGTTGGGGGCTCATGTGCTTCCCCAAGCCCAGCCAGTACTCCAGGAGATCCGATGCGTTTGTGCCTTTTGTCCCCTCTGATACTCAGTGTGCACAGATTAAAAGAGAGAAGGGTGGCCTTCCTCTGGATTAATAGGAACAGGATACCCAGGACCCCTTTTTGATCTTATGGTTTTCAGCCGGCAACCAGATGGCCTAGGGTCAGGTCCCCATGGGGTCTGTACTGGGGCCCCCATTTCTGATTGCCGTCCTCAGTCCTGCCATGTGGCAGAGTATTCAGAACTGGGTACTGTGGAGGCCTTCCCTGTGCAGCTGGGTCCAGAACCTTCTACCAGGGCCCCACTGGTTCGTGGGGTGGGTGCTCCCAACTTGGGCTTCATTCTCTGGCCTGTCCCACTGCCCAGGGCCCAAGTAGGGTGTCCATTGGGCAAGGGAGGCTTCCCCTGCTTGGCCTGGTTCAGAAGCTCTGACAAGGGCCCCAGCAGGTCCCAAGATGGGGCCCCCAAACCTGGTCTCTGTATTCCAGCCCACTGCATGGCCAAGCCCCTGGGGCTGGCTACTGTTGGCCCAGGGAGGCATCCCTGGTGTGGCCAGGCCCAGGAGCCCCGATTTGGCCCAGAGTCCCTCTGGTACAGACACCCCTACCCTGGGCTCTGTCCACAGGTCTGTCACACTGCTGAGGGCCCAGGAAATGGGCACATTGGGCCCAGGAGGCTTACCCTGCTTGATTAGGTTCAGAATTCCTGATTTGGCCCGGTAGGCTCCAGGGTGAGGCCCCCCCATTCTGGGTTCCGTCTTCTGGCCACTGCATGGGCAAGCACTTGGGACGGGCTTCTGTGGGCCAAGGGAGGACTCCCCACAATGGCCAGGCCCAGGATCTCTGACCAGACACTAGGGTCCCACTGGGTCTCAGGGTGGACACCCCTGCCCTGGGCTCTATCATCTGGCCAGCGGCATTGCCAAAGGAATGGTTGTGGGCCCCCATCCTGGGTCGTATCTTCCCATGGCATGGCAGTGCACCTGGGACAGGCTCCCGCAGGCTCATGGCAGCCTCTCTAACAGTCCGGGTTCAGATGCTCCACCCAAGCCCTCACCCCCTGGGCTCCATTCTCTGGCCTGCCGCCCTGCCAAGGGCCCAGGAAATAGGTCCATCAGCCCCAGGGAGTCTTCCCTTGCTTGGCTGGGTTCTGAAGCTCTTACCAAGGCCCCTTACTGCCCCTGGGTGGGATCCCCAACTTGGGCTCCATCTTTGGGCCCACCACGTGCCAAATTGCCTGGGACAGGTTCATGTGGGCTCTGGGTGGCCTCACCTGGGTCCAAGGGAAGGGGTGCTCAAGCCCTGGGCTCCATCCTCCAGCCTGCCGCACCGTCAACCACTTGTGACAGGGGTAAATTGGGCACAGGGAGGCCTACCCCACATCGCCAGCGTGTTACGGTGCCTGGGGGCCCCAGGTCAGAGGTCTGACAGTGCCCCCCTCGCAGTCACGTGCCTCTGGCCCAGGTGGGGCCCAGGTGGTGCCCAAGTGGGGGGGCCCAGGTGGGGCCCAGTTGAGGCTCTGAGTCCCCAGGCCACACAGCCCTTATTCCCTCCACAGATAAGCGTAAGCCCTGTGAGTTAAGGTTAAGCATAGCCAGATGGCTTTCCTTCAAACCCAGGCATCTGGTCCCATGCACTCCTTTTCAATGGTGCTACCAGATGGCCAAGCTGCCGAGGTAGTTCAGATGGGGGCTCATTTCCTTCCCTGAGTCCAGCCCTGGCTCCAGGAGGTCAGGTGCATTTGCGCCTTAAGTCCTCTCTCTCTCACTCGGTGCGCAGGAATTACAAGGGGGGTAGCCTTCCTCCGTATTACAAGGGACAGGGTACAACAGACGCCCTTGGGGTCTGGCGGTTCTCAGCTAGTGACCTAATGATCCAGGGCTGGCCCACCTCTATTCCAGGATCTGTCCTCATATGCTCCTCTTGCTAGAGCACCCAGAACAGGGTTCTGTGAGCCCGGGAAGGCCTCCCCTGCGCGTCCAGGCCCTGGGGCCCTTCCACCCTAGGCTACGTCCTCCGGCCAGCCCCATGGTCAAGGTCCCTGGTCAGTGGTCCACCCAACCCAGGTAAGCCTCCCCCTGCTTTGCCTACTTGTTAAGGTCCCTTCAGGCCCTGGGTCAGAGGCTTGCTGCCCCCCATCGCAGCCCCATGCCTGAGGCCCAGGTGGGGCTCAGACCTCCAGGGCCGCTGAGCCCCAGTCACCAGATGGCCGTCCTTCGAACCCGGCAGTCTGGTGCCACTCAATGCTTTCCAATGGCGCTACCAGGTGGCTGAGCCACCTTGGAAGTCCCGATGGATGCTAATTTGCTTCCCTGAGCCCAGCAAGGGCTCTGGGAGGCTATGTGCATTTGCACCTTCGGTCCCCTCTGTAACTTGGTGAGAACAGATTACAAGAAAGTGGGGAATTTTTCCCCTGGACTAGTCTGGACAGGGTACTTCAGACCACGTTGGGGTCCAGCAATTCTCAGCTGGGTGAAGCCTTTGCAAGTTGCAACCCCTGTGGTGTGACCAAAGTGGAAGGGGTCGGGACGCACCAGGTCCCAGAAAGGCTGCCTGGTCCCTGCACACCACACTGTGGCCCTCCCTCCGCCAAGAGCATTTCCACAGCAAATCGGAACAACCATTCCGGCTGCGCCTCAGCCTGCCTCTCCCTTCTGTGGAGATGTCTGGGCCTGCTAGTACCCATGTGACTGCCACTGTCCTCCCAGCAAGCCCCCCGGCAGGTGGGCTTCTCCAGCAGGCTCCCAAGGGGTTCGAAGGTCAGGAAGGGGATGGGCACGCAGCCCCTCAGCAACCAGTCCAGCAGGTGTGGCTACTTGGTTGATCCTGCTAGTAGCATAAGCATTTCTTAAAGATTAAGCCATGCAGGTGTAAGTACACACTGCCGGTGCAGCAAAACTGCAAATGGTTCATTGACTCAGTTATGGTTCCATTTATCGCTCATCTGTTACTTGGATAACTGTGGTAATTCTAGAGCTAATACATGGCAACGAGTGCTGACCTCCCAGGATGTGCTTGGTACTCTGCCCCATTAAGAACAATGGGGTCAACCTGTTTCCTAGGGACCTGGATGTATAATTATAAATCTACAATTTGCTCCATTAGGTAAGCACCATGAGGTGCTTGTTCAGAACAAAAATTTCCTTCACAATCACTATTGAATAGTACTAGACAGTCATGAATGTACCGCACCTAGAAAAACTCATCAAAAATATATACATTTATTAATTAAATTGTTCTGGTTTTCTTGTTTTTTTGTGTTTAATTTCAATATGAGCTGTCTAATGAAAAACCAAAAACAAACAAGATGATGGACGGAATGTTGCACAATGGCAAAACATTCACCCTAGTCACAGATCTGGGTTCAATCTATTGTTATTTTGCTCACCAAGCTACCCCAGTTCAGACATGGCCATATGCAAATCAGTCTTGACCCTGTGCCTCGTGGGAAGAGTCAAGCCCAAACTACCAAGCCATGTCTTCCCTGGACCGGAATCAAGCATCCTAGGACCGGTTTCTGGCTATCAGCCATCTTCAGCCAGGATAGCTTGACTCCAGTGGCATAGTGAGCAAGGGACCCACGTCTGGGCATACCCTTCCCACATAGGGTGAACTGCAAAACAAACAAGATGATGGACGGAATGTTGCACAATGGCAAAACATTCCCCCCAGTCACAGATCTGGGTTTAATCCATCGTTATTTTGCTCACCAAGCCACCCCAGTTCAGACATGGCCATATGCAAATCAGTCTTGACCCTGTGCCTCATGGGAACAGTCCAGCCCGAGCTGCCAAGCCATGTCTTCCCTGGACCGGAATCAAGCATCCTAAGACCGGTTTCTGGCTATCAGCTGTCTTCAGCCAGGATAGCTTGACTCCAGTGGCGTAGTGAGCAAGGGATCCACGTCTGGGCATACCCTTCCCACATAGGGTGAACAGCAAAACAAACAAGATGATGGACAGAATGTTGCACAAGGGCAAAACATTCACCCCCAGTCACAGATCTGGGTTTAATCCATCGTTATGCTGCTCACCAAGCCACCCCAGTTCAGACATGGCCATATGTAAATCAGTCTTGACCCTGTGCCTAGGGTCAGACGTGAGTCCAGTGCTCTCCATGCCACTGGAATCAAGCTATCCTGGCTGAAGAGGGCTGAAAGCCCGCAACCGGTCCTAGGATGCTTGTTTCCAGTCCAGGGAGGACCTGGCTTGGCACTTCGGGCTGGACTGTTCCCATGGGGCACAGGGTCAAGACTGATTTGCATATGGCTGGGTTCAAATTGGAATGGCATGGTGAGCAAAAAACAGATGGATTTAGGCCCAGATCTCTCTACTGGGGTGAATTTATGCTTTTGTGCCCTTCTGCCCTCTGCCCCACTCGCTTGTGGTGCCCTCCTGCCCTCTGCCCCACTCGCTTTTGGTGCCCTTCTGCCCTCTGCCCCACTCGTTTATGGTGCCCACCTGCCCTCTGTCCCACTCACTTTTGGTGCCCTCCTGCCCTCTGCCCCACTCGCTTTTGGTGCCTTTCTGCCCTCTGCCCCCCTCATTTTTGGTTCCCTCCTGCCCTCTAACCCACTCGCTTTTGGTGCCCTTCAGCCCTCTGCCCCACTTGCTTTTGGTTCCCTACTGCCCTCTGTCCCACTCGCTTTTGGTGCCTTTCTGCCCTCTGCCCCACTCGTTTTTTGGAGCCCTCCTGCCCTCTGTCCCACTCACTTTTGGTGCCCTCCTGCCCTCTGCCCCACTCGCTTTTGGTGCCCTTCTGCCCTCTGCCCCACTCGTTTTTGGTGCCCTCCAGCCCTCTGTCCCACTCGCTTTTGGTGCCCTCCTGCCCTCTGCCCCACTCACTTTTGGTGCCCTCCTGCCCTCTGCCCCACTCGCTTTTTGTGCCCTCCTGCCCTCTGCCTCACTCACTTTTCGTTAGCGCATTTCAACCGGGTAACTACGGCGACTGACCGGCAGAACATTTAATATTATTACTCAATGGACTCGTGTTCAGTTAGTCGACTTGAACAAACTCTGAAGGATGTCGGGCAGAGTTAGAAGCCCGCGATTCGACCCCCTCCCGAGCTCCCTCCCGCGAAATTGGAAAAAGACAAACAGCGAGATAAACTTCCAGAAAACACTGAGAATCAGCGAACCCACCGTGCCCTAGAGCATTTCAAACGGCTATTAGGAACTGGCCCCTCCATCCGCCTTACCCACCACCGCCCACCTACCTCCCACCCACCTACCCCACCCAGCTTCTCACGCTGGGAAGGGGTTCTGATAACTGCTCCACAGAGGCTTTTCTCCTGCTGTGCGTCAGTGGAAAGAAACTACACACTCCCAAGTAAAGATTAAGAGGCCAGTGGCAGCAATACACATAAACACGAGGAAAAGTGGCACTGCCTATGCACACGCAGGAACAGACACACCAGGCAGGCAGGCTCAGCCTTCCATCTTTACTAGGTCGGCAAACTTGGATCGATTTATATATCTGTAACAACATCAGTGCTTGGAAGAATGCATTTTATATAGCGCCTTAAGATGCAGATATGTTATACAAAAAGCTATGTATAAATACGTTATATTATTATTAATAATAGTAATAATACATATAATGATAAAAAATGATACCGTTCCCAAACAGACAGTATGGGCTGTCAATAAATTATCAAGGGATTGAATGCTTCCGATAAAGTGTTACTCATAGTTGTTGAAATGTCACTCGAAATTACAATGAAATTATGAAAATGGCAAACATAGCAATTTGTGGCGCTTGAGGCTATGAGGGAGGGCGGGGTAGACTCTGGCCATTTGTTTAAGTATTGCTGTTAATCATAGCCCCTTTACGGGCTCCGATTAACAGTAATATTTAAAGAAAAGGCCAGAGTCTTCCCCGCGCTTTCCTAACAAAAGCGTAGGCAGTTTCCAAACACAGCGTGTGAAAGACTTGTTGAGGACATATGATGTAGCCGTCGAAAGACGTAGTAGATATCTATCAAACAGTGAGCAAGTATTACTGATTCATATTTTCACAGAACGTAAGAAGAAACTAGAGAATAATAATGTCAATTAGTTACCTAAAAATCAACAGTTATGATCCTGTCGGATATTTGTTGCGATATTAACACTGAGGGTTGTATAAAAACTTCTGACTTGGCTGGAATTTTTAATGATATCTATTAAAGCAAAGCAGAAACAGGAAAAGAACAGATTAAGCTTCAATCTTTGATGTATGACGACTATTATGAATACAGTCTCAATGTGTATTTACCTCCACATTTTGAGTTTCACTCTAAGTAATGGAAGATGACGAACGATGGTAAAATGGAAAGATCTATTGGCAGTCTAAAAACAAACCATACATGAGAATATGTATTCAATAGGTTTACACAGTTGAAAAACATATCTGTGTTTCAAAGAAGTAGATAGAAGTTACCTAAAGATAGACTGTGAATGACTTCCCAGAAGCAAGGATCTGTGTGGTACATGATTTTCAGTTTCAGTTTTTAACGTCTTCATTTCAAAGTTTTCTTCATAAAAGACAACAGATAAAATGTATACAAAAATACAACACAATTAAGTGCAGATCTTAGAAAATACAATTTAGACAATCACATATCCGTTTAAAAGGTCAATTAAATAACATAGAAAGACGTTCTTTCCAGTTGATAAAAATATAATAGTTCATTCAATGGGTCATAAGTGTAAGTATGTTACTACTGTTACAATTTTCTCATATATCACCTTGTAAATACCTGGCTCTGATGGTCCAAGCCCATCCAAGATATTTTGCCATACCTATGGACAACCAATCTGCTGTATTAAATCTTAAGATTAACAGCGCTTCTTCACACACACTTGTATTGATCCTTCTACAAATGGGTTTGAGCCATTTCCGGCGTGGTGCGCAATATGCTGGGCATGCGAAAAGAAAATGGCCTAGGGATTCCCTTTGCTCACTACACCAGGGACAGTGCAAAAACGGTTGGTTATGCCACTTATTAGTAAATTCCCTTAATGGCAACGTCCCAACTCGAAATTGATGGTACAGTTTCCTGTCTGCACTTTTAGTAATGGTATCCCAATAGGTCTCAATGTGCGGAACCAGTTTGTGGACCAGGAAGGTACCTGTCAAATTCGGTTTCTGTGAGAGCAAGACCAAATCTTCCTTTACTGTGGCCCAGAATAAAAGTTTAAATTCTTTTTTCGACGGGAAAATATGATTTCCCGGATCTGTCCACTGCATGTGGAGACCCATTCTAAAAAGTGTAGTCTCTATCAGTTGAACCAGCATATATTCCGTGCCCCTTGTATCGATCTCACATCCAGAATCTCCTTGGCAAACATAGATAGTTCCGGTGTGGACCAGATACGTCTCCATAAAGCAACCATCCTATATTGGGCATGATATGTAACCCTAGTTTTGATGGCAGCTATCAGGGAACTATGTGTTTTACGGCAGGACTTGTCATATCATTTGGCTCCTAAATGGTTCCTACCAGTTTTTATAGAACTACCTGGTTTAATAAAAAAGGATTTAAGTTTGGCAAAAAGGGACTCGTGAATTGCGCCAATTTGTTCCAGTGACCCCACATCATCCAGTAGTAACTTCGCCTTCTTGGTCGCTGCCGATACTTCTACTGATATATTATCGATGATACCAGGATCTTCCAGAAACCTGACCAAGCGTACCCTACGACAGTCATTTGTAAGGACTGACTCGGCTGTGGTATAGCTTGTTGCATTATTTCTAAGTAGGCCACTGTCCACTTTCAAGTTTATTGATAAGGGATTGTGGTCGCTTTCCGGTCTTACAATTAATTCCATGTCCTCTAGTAGGCTCCAAAACTCCATTTTAATTAAAAAGTAATCTATGCGGCTGGTACTATAACTATTATCAAATGTGGCGTTTCCCGCCAAGTCGGATTTAGTCCTCCCATTAGCAGCTCTCAAATCCCACTCCAAGCATAGACCAAGCCATTGCATAACCGCCTCAGTAACCTTTTTAACAGGTGAAATGGCCAGGCTAGGGATATTCCATAGCTGATCTACTTCGCCATAACACCTGTCTTCCAGAGTAGGTAAGGGTTCGAACGTACAATTAAAATCACCAACCATCATGACACACTTATCTCTACCAATATTATTCAGAAGAGGATCTAGATCCTCAACAATTTTCGGTCTCTTCCCTCCTGGTCTCCCCCTTGCATAAATATTGATTAGGTAAACATCCTGGTTATTTACACTTCTAAATTTTAGCCCCTGGATATCAACACTTGGAATAGTCAGTTCATAGATCTTATAGCATAGAGATTGTCTGGTCCAAATGACAAGCCCCCCAGATGGGCGACCCTTCGGCCCTTTGAGTGCTGGTTTATAAAAGTGCAGATAACCAAGTCGATATATGGCATTGGCTGACCAGCTTTCTTGGAATACAATTATATCATATTGTTCTACAAAGAACCCCCAATCAGTCCCATCCAATTTCCCCTTCAACCCCGCAATGTTCCAGGATAATATCCTAAGTGTTTTTGCAGGTGCTACTGGTAACTTGCCAGGTGAGCTGAATTTCCCCCCGCTTCCCTCTTGTGTTGGGGAGTTACTTATGCATTCATCCATCAATTCTAATCCTAGGGGGACTTTTCCCAATTGATCTTTCAACATAACTACTGCATTCATGATAGGACTTGATTTTCACACTTCCATATCTATAGATAGAAAACATATGAGACATAATATAACGAAAGGCTATACCGCTTTCCAGATGACCGTTAAGACAAACATTGAGCAGCATCAAAAATAGATCAAACGTTGAAAACAGGAAAGTAATGGACCTGTGGCCATTTAGAAACATCTTCCTCAACATCTCTTTCATTTACCTACGTTCGAAAGGTATAGCAACATATTACATACTATTCCGTTTATGTTCATGGGGATTGGCTCCTTAGAAATTAGTTCTTGATATGTAAATCACAATTATTTTCTACCATGGCTATTTGAGCCATTACAATAACAAGCACATGTTATGTTACTTCTATAGATATCAAGAAGCCCTTATTTTCGACTGACCTATTAAATCTGCGCCACTTATCAGGTCTGGGTCCATATAGATTGTTGTAAGTATATTCTAGTAACTTTACTTCATCCCCCAATAGCTTATGTATTGAATGCCTTAATATTCAGGATTTTAATTGGTAGCCGTTTAGCCACATTGTCACTCACTGATTATGTCATGTGATGTTCCTACATTCTATGAACATGTTTTTCTCCTGCATCGAGGAAGTAGTTTGTTTTCGTAGTCCTGCTATAATCAAAGAATGTCTTTTTTCGACTTATGTACAATGAGTTCGGAGATTGTCAAAACTGTTACACTTAATGAATGTTCATTCTTGACATACAGTCTATGTACCTATAGATTATGAAAATGTGTAATTAGAAGGGTAATACATAGTAAGGTAGAGAATTCAAGATCTGATGAAATATATTTATATTTGGAAGACATACTTACTAAATAATGTTCTAACTTTGCTGCTCAAATGAAGATTTAAAGCTAAATAACTGTATATATTCTTTATATTTGTCTTAGTCCACTGTATATATTATGTCTGTTTAGTAGTTTTATTGATATATGTTTTTTTTTTTTTTTACAATTTATAGAGCAATAGACGGTCACCTGAAGAAGGCTCAAGAGCCAAAAAGCGCGTAGTGTTACCTACCGCTTTGCCTTCAACAATTTGTATAGTTTCATGTCTATTGATTATGCACTTTTTCTAGCATGATTTTAATTGAATGTTGTCATATCGAAAAATAATCATAAGAAAACAAAACAAAACAGAAGAGGAAAAGAAAAATAGAAAAAAATATAAATATTTGTACCTTTAAAGAAATAATGAATACATATATTATATACTAATAAAATCAATTCTGAAATATTTAATGTTTGATGTTTTTGAATACAGTTGGACTTTATATGTGGGTTATGGTAATTATGAATTTTATATAACCACAAAATTACTTGTTAATTTTGTCACTTGGCTAGAGACCTTTCCTAAACTCATAATTCGGCAAAAGGCGCCAGAGACATCTGCAAGTCAAAAAATACTTTACCTGTGGAAACGAGGTCCTAACTATAATTACCTACTGTGGGCTATGGCTACAGGGTAGTGGCTGCCACCAGGGACCAATCCCAGGTTAAGCCCCCAGCAAACTTGAAAATGGAATGCAGGTGATCGCAGCAAATCAACATCGGCTGAAATGACAGACATCACTCACCGGAGGGAAATATTGAAAAGCCTGACTACAGGCACCATAATGCTTTACACCATAATCCATCGCGGAGCCCACTAGATAGTTAAATCACTGAGATACAAAAGAGAAGCAATCACCTGGTTCCTGTTAGTACGGCCCCTTAGATGTCTGGAAGGCCTAAGGTTAGGCCGAAATGCATCAGGACTATGGGAGCGCATGAAAATAACATCTGACACCGCGATATGTGCAGCTCTTTTATTCCGATTTGGAAGGGTTTGAGAAATATAATGGCGGCGTGGTTCAGCCGCGGAGCAACGCACCACTTTTGAAGAGCGCCACAACTACCCGAAAAGGAATCACAGAAGTGAATTGGCGAACACACACATATATATATATATAAACATAAAGATATATACACACACACACATATATATACACACATATATATGTCTACACACAGATATATATATAAATATATATATATATATATATATACACATATATATGCCTACACACAGATATATATATATATATATATATATATATATATATATATATATATATATATATATATATATATATATATATATATATATATATATATATATATATATACAAGAAGCTCCAGCAATTTCTCTTCTCCAGTGCAGGTATAATGCAGATAATGCAGCACCGCAAACTTGAGATACATTTTTCTTTATTTTACTTTAACCAACAGTGCACAAAAGGAGACAGTCGATGTGTTTCAGCGTTTGCCTTCCACTTATTGTCTACAGTGTCCTTTTGAAGTGCCCATTACACTAAAAGTCCTTTATATATTGTTATTACTTGCAACAATTAGGCCATGCACATTCTTAACAAAATGCTGTCATTTATTGCACACGATTTTGAAACATTTATTTTTATATTTGTTATTCATAAAGTATGTTTTTAATTTTTCAAATTTTTTTCAACCTTGGTGAACTGGCTATATAACACTAAAGTAAACATTGGCTTTCGCGAATAGATATTACTGTTTGTTCTGATCCAGTACATGGAACAAATATGTTCTAATTACAGTAACATGCTTACATTTTGATCTGACAAACATTAAAATATGGTCAAGATTAGGAAACTGTCTACGTGTAAATAAGGTGCAAGTGCATCAAAGTGTAATATTCAAATGCACACATGCTAATGATTATACCAATTATAGTAAAGTACTCTGATTTTTAAATAATAGGTTAGAAGAAAGATTATCTTAGAAGAAATTGCAATCCAAACTGTTATTACTGAAGTGCACATGCACACAAATTGCTTTTGTCCAACTGTACTACCTAACTGTACAAAACCAAGGAGAAAACTAAGAATAACAGAGAAAGGGGATAACTTTAAACCCTTTTCCTTATATTAACTTTAAGCATATCCATTTAGTGCAAATGTGTTCATTCTTTAGTTCAAATGGTTTACAGAAAACAATGTTTGAAATTCAGTTCTATAACACATTAATGCAATAGATCTAACCAACACATACCTGCAAACATTTTTCAATAAAGGATCCCAGGGAGTACAGGCATTACAGTTCTGTTTTATCCAAATATATTGAATATCTAGACGAGTTCATTAAAGACAACTAAAGTAACCAAGAAAGAGCTTATAAAAAAAATTACTTCAAACCTCATTACTCATTGAAGCCCCCCATATATACAGGATTGTAACTAAAGCAAAAATGCCATAGATTTTCAGTGTAGAGGCTGTGCAAAAAGTCATGTGCAAAAAATAATGTCTGCATAATCATGTCTAAAGTGTGAATGTATATGTCTTCTAAGAAATATCAGAACCATAAGAAATACACATGAATATATAAATAGAGATTAGATGAATGGGATATAGACAATACTTCTTTCTAAGTTGACATTTCCTGGTGGGATCATATATCCCACATCAATGCCTATAAATCCATTAAACAAACACATACCAGTCCTAACAGGCATATTTATACATATAATATCCTTGAGGTTATTTTGTGTAGACCAGAGATGTTAAATCTAAAAACCAACAGTTAAATAAATACGCTACCCGCAGAAGTATAAATTACAAAGTGCATAATGCTTGCAAAGTGCATATTGTGGTGCTATAATCCATTTTTTTATCACATTACCCTGGAACAATCTGGCATAATATATTCACTGTTACTGTTTCAGATGCCCTCAGCTTCTTATAGTCTAAAACTTTCACAAATATCCCTATGCTGATTTTAAATATTCTATATCAGGGGTCTCCAAACCGGTCCTGTAGGGCGGATCCATGACAGATTTTTGGGATATCCCCATTGAGATACATGTAGTTATTTTAAAAATCTGGCATGAATCCGGCCCTCCAGGACCGGTTTGGAGACCCCTGTTCTATATCCAAAAAATGTAAATTTCCATTTAAAATATCCATATAAATGATGAATATATCGGATGTATCTTTATATGCATCCATTAGGAAACTCTGTCATAGATTGATTCATGTGAGCAAAGTGTTATTCATTAATAATCCCAAAACGGAGGCTGAATCTAGATTTCAAAATATAAATGTTAACAAACTTTTAATGACAAACAATGCAATCAGTTATTCATCTGGTCAAGAATTTTGCATTGACAGGAAGACCTAATGTTCCCAATGATTATACATGGGTTGTGGGATGGAGGAGAAATATAAAAATGTGCAAAATGTTTGGCATCTAAATTATGTCCCATGGGTGCTTCTGTCCTCATTAAGATGATTAATCCCAACTCCATCCTTCTTAGAGTTAGCTTTCAGTCACCTCCTCTTTCACTATGCCTTCCATCTTGCGCATTTCCAGAAACCAGGTTAACTCAGCTAGTTGGTGTTTTTGTTTGTTTCGACTGGGAAATGGCTATTTGTCAAGAGATTTCCTAAAGGGGGAACTTTTCTGTATGAGATACCGTCGTCCAGTCTCTTTGGAAAATTTGTTTAATTTCTTTATGTGTGATGTTATAATCAATAATGACTAATGCAAAAACAATTGATGGACGGAATGTTGCACAATGGCAAAACATTCACCCCAGTCACAGATCCGGTTTCTGGATATCAGCCGTCTTCAGCCAGGATAGCTTGATTCCAGTGTAATGGAGAGCACGAGAATCACGTCTGAGCCTACCCGTCCCACTCGGGGTAACAAATGCAAAAACAACAATTGATGGACGGAATGTTGCACAATGGCAAAACATTCACCCCCAGTCACAGATCTGGGTTTAATCCATCTTTATTTTGCTCATCACACCACCCCAGTTCAGACATGGCCATATGCAAATCAGTCTTGACTCTCTGCCTCATGGGAACAGTCCAGACCGATCTGCCAAGCCATGTCTTCCCTGGACCGGAATCAAGCATCCTAGGAGAGGTTTCTGGCTATCAGCCGTCTTCAGCCAGGATAGCTTGATTCCAGTGGCATGGAGAGCACGGGACTCACGTCTGAGCATACGCGTCCCACTCAGGTTGACAGATGTAAAAACAACAATTGAAGGATGGAATGTTGCACAATTGCAAAACATTCACCCCAGTCACAGATCTGGGTTTAATCCATCGTTATTTTGCTCACCACACCACCCCAGTTCAGACATGGCCATATGCAAATCAGTTTTGACCCTGTGCCTCATGTGAACAGTCCAGAACGAACTGTCAAGCCATGTCTTCCCTGGACCAGAATCAACAATCCTAGGACCGGTTTCTTGCTATCAGCCGTCTTCAGCCGGGATAGCTTGATTCCAGTGACATGGAGAGCTCGGGACTCACGTCTGAGCATACCCGTCCCACTCGGGGTGACAAATGCAATAATCAATAATGAGGCAAACTATATTCCCTTTTGTATCTTGTCTATGAGGTATCAATAATTAATCCATGGGTCATTTTCTGCCACTATCCATAGCATTCTCCAGTACCTTAGCTGGATAGCCTCAGGAAGGGAATCTCAAATTCATTTCTTCAATTTGTTCATCAAATTCCACTATTTCTGGGAAACTCCTTTTCGCTCTTATAATTTCCCTAATTGGGTGGTTCCACCTGAGACTCTTAGGGGGTCCACTGTTTCCATGGAGAATGCTATTGCATGCTCTTGCTTTGCAATGCATTTTTGTACAGATGTGCATGTTTCTCTATGTAGACATCAATATCCAAAATTTGTATTCAGTTAGGACTGACGGTATATGTTAAAGTTAAGTTGAGATTATTTTTATTGAGGGACAGAATAAATATCTCCAGGCTCTTAGAGTCTCCTTCCCACAACAAAAAAAATCACCAATGAGCCTGGTCTGCAGTCATATACGTTCCAATGCATTCTGATTTTCCTCTGTCCAGACAACTTCTGCTTCCCAAAATCCCATGAGAAGATTAACATATAGTGGGTTAGATGAGGTCCCCATTGCTGTGCCTTGCTTTTTGCAAATAATAATCAGCATTAAAAAATAAAACAATGGATTAAGAAAAAGTTCACCCTCTCAATTAGCATATTAGAATGCTCGCGGTAACTGGCTGATTTGTCTTTTTAAAATGCTTTACAGCTTGTTTTCCTTTGCCATGTCTGATTGATGTGTAAAGTGAGGTCACATATATTGGAGCCATTAAGTAGGTTTCTTTCCAGGGAATCCTCTAAATTTTATTTTAAAAAAATCACGGAATCAAGCAGGTAAGATGGAAGAACTGTCACATATAAGGGAAGAAATATGTCTATATGAAATTTTATGTACCTTTGAGTAGGGATCCAATAGAACTAACAATTGCATGACCGGGAGGATTTTGATGATTTTTGTGAACTTCCGGTAAAAAATAAATCATGGGGGTGGTTGGATGTTCTGTCTTAAGATAATTATGTTCTTCATCATCAATGAGTTCTAAATCGTGGCATTCCTGTAATTTCTTATTATACTCCTGGGTTATGGCGTTTAATGGATTCTCTCTCAAGTTTTCATGAGATTATTTTTTAGATGTTTTTCAGCATTAGCTAAGTACTTTTGATGCTCTTGAACCACAATATTCCACCCTATCATATTTTTAAATGGCAATTTGTTTCTCTTCCCTGAGTTACATACCTATATAGCCAAAGGTTAAAGTGTCATTTATG
This sequence comes from Lissotriton vulgaris, assembly GCF_964263255.1. Classification (NCBI taxonomy): domain Eukaryota; kingdom Metazoa; phylum Chordata; class Amphibia; order Caudata; family Salamandridae; genus Lissotriton; species Lissotriton vulgaris. Next base: position 785,551,327 of record NC_141696.1, read on the forward strand.
TGTGATAAAAAAGATTTCTTTTTGGTTTTTTAAAAAATAGAAACTCTCTAGGAAAAACAAAGATTACAGTAACGTTAGAGTTAGGTGAAATGTTCAGTTACAATGTAATGCTTTAAACTAAAAAAAACATAGAAATTCATCTCAAGTAACTAATTAAGGCAGTCAAATCCAAGTCCAAAGCGCTGATAAAGGTGGCTAGGAAAGAATATAAGCGGACAGTTTTGTAGCAAAAAAAGAGTGGGAAGACCAGTATTGGTAAGCACTTAAGGAGGCTAGCATTGAGAGGGATGCTGGCCGCTTCTGGGGCATTATAAGACTTAAGAATAGCCCGGATGATGATCTTATGACGTGCAACATTGCAGGCCAAACGTGGTTCGACCATTTTTCAAAACTATACTCGTGCCCACTGGGTGGCTTAATTGAGCCCATCTCCCAAAACTTTCCAGCAACCTTGGGGAATCTAACAGCTACCCCTTCATAGAGAAAGAAGTGTAAAATGCGATCAGGTGCATTGTGCCACACAAAGCAGCAGGTCCCGATGGTATCCCTGGTAACCTCATTCGTTTTGACCTGCCCAAATGGGGGAAGCTTATCACTATCTTAATCAACGCCATCGATAATAGCGCTACAATCCCTGAGTCTTGGAAGGGGGCAGAGGTCGTCCCTATTTTCAAAAAGGGGCATAGGGGCGACCCTGCCAACTACCAACCGATAAGCTTGATTGACTCCACCCAGAAGGTTGTCGGGAAGGTGGTACTCGAGAGAATCCTGCAATGGGCTGACGAAAACAAAGTCCTTTCGGACTACCAAGCAGGATTTAGCACTGGCACTGGGACCATAGAGCAGGCATTTCGTTTGCTACTTATCTATTGGAAAGTGGTTCTTATAGGAAAAGGCAGTCTTTATCTCGCGTTCATCGATCTAAATACTGCCTTTGACCTGTTGCCTAGGGAACGCCTTTGGGGGGTGCTGTCCGAAATAGGGGATCCCTCCGAACATTTTACTAATATTAGTGAGGCTTCACGATGGCAATTTCGCCTAAGTGAGGTGGGGTAAACAGGGGCAAAAGACTAATAGAATTCCAGTGAATAGGGGTGTCCGCCAGGGATGTGTCCTAGCCCCCACTCTGTTTTCACTTTATGTGAACGGCGTGGTGGAACATCTGCTGAAAAGTCCATCTGATGCCCCATCCCTGGCGGGCAAGCGAATTCTAACTATCCTATTCGCTGATGGCACCCTTCTCTTTTCCAAGTCCCCTGTTGGCCTCCAGAGCCTCCTAGACAGTTTCCAGTTATTTTGCATCCTGAGAGGGCTTGTAATAAACACAGATGAAACAAAATACCTGGTATTAAATCCACCAAAAAAGCTTAGTAGGCCCCCAGTTTTGAACCTCATACCACTGGAAAGGGTTAATGTTTTCGACTATCTTGGAATACGTATTTCCGATACCATGCAGTGGACCCCTCACATGCAGAAAAAGCTTCTATGCCATAAAAGGGTAGTGGGGGCCATTCTTAGGGAACAGCGCTCCTCATCCACCAGGCCCATTGCCCCGGTCGTCCTGATTTACAAGGCTAGAGGAGTAAGTTTGGCCCTATACGGGGCTGAACTGTGGGGCACAAGTAATACGGAGCAGGTAATAAGATCTGAAAATAAATTCCTTAAAGAACTAATGGCACTTCCTCAGAATACCCCTACGGTTCCATTGGTATTGGATTTGGGATGCCATTCAATCGGTGACCTGGCTAAAGTCCGACCGCTCCTACTAGTGGCTCGGCTATAGCGAGTACCGGAATTAGCAAAGTATGCGGAGGACCTGTCTATGTCGGGTTGGCATAAAATCAAGTGGCTTAAAGATGTTAAAACCCTGTTATGCGATTTGGGCCTAAAAGATGCATGGGAAACTAAATCTGCCCCACCAAAAGCAGTACTGAAGAGAATTTACTGGAGCTGGGTATCTAGCAAATGCCACCTTGATCCGAACTTGGGCAGAATAACCGATAATTTCCTAGGGATTAAGGACGTTGCATTTTTGTGAACCCTACCTTGATATTATCCAGAACCCATTTGATCAGGCTCTGTATTTTAAATTTAGGGTCGGCACACTGCCAATTTGTGAATTGACTGCTCGTTAGAAAATTCCTTTCCAGACTTCCCCTTTTTGCCCAAATTGTGCGACCTAAATAGAAACAATAGCACACATTTTGTTTGCATGTCCAGCATACCAATCACCAAGGAATTGTTGGCTATGTAGAGAACTGGGTACTAGACAACATTCTGTAGCGCTGCGCATCTTTAAAACGGAAACTTGAACATTGTATGTATGTGGATTATCAAAGTTCTCGAGATGGGCCTGGTCCATCAGATCAAAAAGGCTAAGAGAAAATGTTTAATTTGTGATATTGTTCTTTTATGAAATCGGTTTTTATCCTTTCTTTCCCTTCTTTTTGTGTCGCATTCCAGTTGTAATATGTGTACTTTTTTAATGAAAACTTTAAGAAGCTTTGCACCCAGGTGTCAATGTGGTCGTAAAACTTGTCTTTTTTGCACTGTTAAAGTACTGTTTTATGTTCATGCTTTTAAGATATGCTTATATCGAAATAAAGCCTTACTCATACTCAAGTAACTATAACTCATGCCCTAAGGTAACTATTACTTAAGTCCCCTGTAAATGGCTGCATCTTTGCTGCATCAGTGCATCAATTCCTATGTCTGCAGAGCAAAGAGGTGTACAAACTGAAAGCCAGTGCCATAAAAATAAACAAGAAAAATTAAAGTGCTATGATGTGGTTTTAAGAAGAATTAATGCCTTGCACTGCATTGTGTTACCTTGCATCAGGCAGGTCTTACATGGATGGAGCACATGCGTTCCCAGATATCCACCCATTCATTTTTAAAGCAAGCCCATATTTACTACATGCAGTAAACCTAGATTTGCATCCTGATATTGTTCTAACAGGAACAAATATCTTCATTTCACCTTGCTACTTCCTCTTTGCATGTGTGTTGCAATCCGCATCACACATGAAAAGAACAATAGCCTCTATTCATACAACAAAAGTTTCCTGAGCACAACACATGCATCTGCGCACAAGGGTACCTGTGCTGTTGCTAGGCAGCCCAAAGTGTTCCAAGACATTGACACAGGATAAGTTTGAAAAATCATGTGACAACTTTTGAAAGTTTCTTTTGCTTATTCATGCACCATAGAACATCAATCATACCTGCTGTGCTCTGTTGCATTAACACATTGCAAATATGGACCATGAAAATAAATTTACAAATATTTCCAAGCAACATTTTAACCATATAATCACAAAGATTAGATAAATAAAACATGAAATCAACCTGATAGCCTCAGTTAATGATAGTATAGCTGGTGATTGCATAAATTAGAATATGAATACATATGTCTGGTAATTTAATGTTAAAAAATTCTCACCTGCCGCAGCAGGATCCTGGAGGAAAGACAATTCCAAGATTATTTTTTTATAATGCAAAGTCCCTGACATGTACAATCCAGTGTATAAAATAATAATAATTTGTATTAATAACATGTACAATCCTGTGTATAATATAGTAACATGCCAATCCTTATTCATACAGTGTACCAATTTATTATTTTTATTCATAACATACCAGCATATTTATCTTTGAACATATTACACATATTTATATTTTTTTACAGACACAAATTCGATTAAATGTAAAATATTAATATGCTCAATAGTGCATGGCCGTGTGTTGGTGGTTGACTAACAAACAAGCAACAACACACATCTCTTCTTGATTGAGAATTTAGCATGTGTATATTTGTTATATGGATACACTTAATAATTTCTTCAAAATATGTTGTAAACTTTTTTACAACATATTACAATATTTATTGACTTGTCTAAAGAATAGCAAAAAAAACATAATATATATGAGATTGTAAAATAATTTAAAACAAATACATTTACAACTAATTTATACAAATATTTTTAGCATTGACTCTATACGTTTATATTTACAGTTACACTAGATAATGTTTAAAATTTGTAAAAATAAATACATAAACGTGTTAAAAGGACTAGCAACCTCAAGATCAAGATGCTGCTGCAGGTCTTCCTCTTCAGAAATTACATTGGTCCAGTGATGCTGGACCTGCTGCACACTCCGGTCACAGTTGGTCAGTTATGAACGATATAATCGGACATTCTCCCATTGCTGCTTCCTCTCAACAAAAGAATTGCTCTGGCCCACTCGGCCATCGTGCAGTGAACCATACTAAACCCCCAACAGCCTTCTCATCCATATTGCCCTCATATCCATTCCTACAATTATCCCCTATTAAATTCCCTTAAAGTCCTAAACTACAGCAAGCCTTGAAGGCCAGCTATACAATAATTATACAGATAGAAATGCACACAATAAAGCACTTTACAAATACAAGCTAACTTAACAAGAACAAAAAGATTATTTTACAACAATAAAGACCCAAAATAAGACAAGACAATGAAACAACTTTTCAAACAGATCACACAACACACTCTCAAAAAACACCACTAACTCACAACCACACTAAAGAGACAGTGAGAGGAACTAAGGAAAACTTGCAGTAATGGATTACAGCCAATTTTGCATAATTTCCATCTTGTCTGATGACTTTTTTAGTCATAATGCATGGCTTTCCCCACAGAATGCCACACAAACAGTAGATGCATGAGAATGCATTGGTAGAAGTAACAATTTTTCATGCAAAGCAACCTAGAAATGATGCAACTAAAGGAAATAAAAAATAAAATACAGCATTCAAAAATATAAACATTTTAAAATGTTGAAAAGACCCATACATTATTTCAAAAGTGACATCTACTAGATTAAAATATAAATATATGCATATGAAACCTAGATAAAACATAATAAAACTGAATAATGGGAATATATATTTAGTAAATAAATAATGTTAAATGAATGAAGATTTTGAACATAAATGACATGGATGAAAGAAAATGAAAAAAGTGTCCCCAAAAAATATAACTTAGAATTTTTAGTACTTTGAATATTTATCACAGGATTGAAAAAATATTATTCAGTAATAAAGAAATGAAAATTCACAATGATTATGGTGTTGACGTCAATACTATAATCATTCATTTTGCCATTTTATTATGTCATATTTTATCCTTATCAGAAAATTGTTTTTCAAAGGTACATGCAGAGTGTATATTCACAATTAAATAATAATATAAGTGATACAAATACAATTGTATGTGTTGTTCCCTATTCTGCATTATGATAAGCAATCCTCAGGTTATAGGATGTTGGCCTTCAAACATTTTTGTGGATTTATACAAATATAACACAATACTTAATTTTGATGTATGTGCATATCATTTGTTTTTTAAAATATGCAGCAAGTTGAAATGCATTTTTTGTCTAAATGTAACATAATATTAATCTGTAGGAGGGCAAAACAGCAGGCTGCAAAGAATAATAAAGGCACGAGTCTGAATTAAGTTCTTGAAATTTTATGATGTCAGCTACATTTTGGTATGTTAAATGTCAGAGCAGGGCCTACAGCAAAAATGTTCACAGCCACAATGCAATGTAGTAGTACATGAGAGGAGAACTTATCATAATCATACAGCAGTTGTCAAAGGCAGCAGAATTTACTTAACACATTTTTTGAAGATTGAATGTGTGAATGTACTTTGTACTCTGCCATAGGTCTTATACCTTGCGAGGATCACATGTACATACATCATATATTCAACAGAGGGCAGAAGGTAGATCAAGGTAACATTTGTAGGATTTGTTGAACACATACGTAATTTAGAAGTCTAGGTTTATATTTGTAGGACCTATACCTAAAACAGAAGTTAATTTAAAAAAAACTACATTTTATTTTTTAGTCACAGATAAAAAGACAGCAAGGTGAATTCTTCACAACTGATCACGGGTGACTTGAAGCATGCAAACTAAATGAAAGATTGTTTCTGCAATCATTGAATGTTGTAAGTAGTTTCATGTGACTGATAGTTGACATTTGAAAAAGTGGCCTGTGTGTGGTGTCAAAGTCAGGCAAACCTGTTTCAAGTTTTTAAAGTTTCAAATGGGTAAACAAACACACTAATCCAGTACTTCCTGTGTGGAATTATGCAAACAATCACTCTATATACCTCTAAAGACACATTTCAAATAACAAATATTCTTGTTTTCATTGAAGACGTAGTCTAAACACACAGAGGTGTCTATAAAAAAAAACAATCTTGACCACACGGAGCTGAATAATTTTCGGCCTATCTCTCTTCTGCCAGGTATTAGCAAAATGGCTGAGAAATTCATCAATAGCCAACTATAGGACTACCTAGAAGCAAGCAACCGACTTAAACCTTCACAAACGGGATTCCGACCTGGCCAGGGTACGGAGACTTCAATGATGGCGGTGGTTGAAGAGGCTAGGAAGATCATTGACGCAGGGGGATCAGTGGCAGTGATCCTCCTGGACCTGAGCGCAGCCTTCGACACCGTCAATCATCTTACGCTGCTTCCGCGATTGAGAGATTTGGGCATTTCAGGACTTGCTTTATCATGGCTTAAGTTCTTCCTGTACAATTGGTCATTCCAGGTAGCCGAGGGCAATTTTAGTTCCAACACAACCCCACTTCTTTGTGGTGTCCCCCAGGGCTCTTCCCTGAGCCCTACACTTTTTAATGTGTACATTTCCCCACTTGAAAAAATCGTCACCCCCTACGGTATCAAGCTCCTGACATATGCTCATGATACCCAGCTTGTGGTATCATTAAGCCAACGGGAACATCCCTCCACTAATCTGAACTCCTGTCTGAGGGATATAACCAGTTGGATGGGCAGGTCCAATCTTAAGCTCAACAGCGATAAGACGGAGATCCTGGTTATGGGCAATCAGTCACATTTCCGTCCTGAGACGCTGTGGCCTCCATGTATGGGCCCACCTCCAACCCCAAAGTCCGACATCAAAAGCCTTGGTGATCTTGCTGGATCAAGGCCTAACACTTAATACTCAAGCCAGGAAAACAGCTGAGGCCTGCTTCGGCCTCCTTCGCACCGCGCGAAAAATTCTCCCACTGTTGCCTTCACAGTCCAGAAAGCTCCTGATTCAGGGCCTTATACTGTCCAGACTGGACTACAGAAATGCACTTTATCTTGGCGCCCCAAAGAACGTGACAGCCAAATTGCAGGTTGTACAAAATACTGCTGCGCGGATTCTTACGGGCACCAACAACCGCTGCTCAGCGAAGCCGGCTTCAGGTTACTGCACTGGTTGCCAATACTCGAAAGGATACACTTCAAGGCCTTGTGTATCACCCATAAAATCTTGTATGGCAAAGCCCCTCCTATCCTAAAAGAATTTATCACCTCACACAAAACTAGTAGAACCCTTCGCTCCACACATCTTCACCTGACGACAACACCCAGGATCAAGAGGGCCCGATCAGGAGGACGCCTGTTTTCGTACAACGCCTCCAGACTTTGGAATGCACTTCAACTGGACATCTGGTCCCAGCCCAATCTTCTTTCCTTTCGCAGGCTTCTGAAGACCTGGCTGTTCCCTTAAAATCCACTCACCTGTCCCTACCTACTCTATCATTAGCGCTGGGACGCTCACGGGCAGCCATGCGCTCTAGAAATCTGCAAACATAAACATAAACATACACATATCTAAATGACCAAACACCAAATTGTGTACTTTCTAAATAATTTCTGTCTCTTCTCACTCCCACTGTGATTGATAACAGCCTGAGCAGAAGACACAAACAATATTGTAGTCCCTAGTGTGAGTAGATGCTGGTTGTGACAGTATAAGAATCTTGTTTTAGTATGTTTTTTGTGTACTCATCATGGTGGAGGCACCCATCGGTCAGGTGACAGATAATTAAGTATAATTAGTTAGCAAGAGGTTTTATGAGTGAATAGTTTAGGTTTACATGTCTGTAATGTCCTTCATAAATATAAAAAGCAGTAATATGATAAAACAGGTGCAATATCTGGATTTGAAGGAGTACAATACAGATTTTCTTAGTGATGGAATATAAAAAATGAAGATTATAATACCAATTTCAAAAGTTTATTCAGTGTGTTCAAAAAACAACCATAAAAGCAGTCACACTATAACAATCACACATGGTTAAAATGGAGAATAAAAACAACAACAGTCACAAATGATTATAATCATAACTGTCCCTTTCAGAGGTTTATGTTTAAAAAACACTAAAAGGCTGCTATCCAGTCTCAATATGGTTCATTATAGCATCAAAGAAGAATACTTTTATGTGTTTATATTGCTTTTGTGATAAACGTACAACATTAAGGCAAACCCTAGAGTCATTCAAACCAAGCAGATATTTCAGAGTAACAATATGTGATCTGATATCTTGTGAAAGCAAAAGAGGTTTTAAATAATGAGACCTAAAATAAGAATAAAAAATGCAAAAAAAACTAAAGTGCATAGTGCTTTGTTTGCTCTGTTTATCACCAGGACAGAGAATCATATCTAATGGGCAAATTGGCTTAAGGGGAAAGACAACTAAATGGTGGAGAATCCATAATCTAATTCTTGTTAATACAAATGGGTGCATTAAATTTAAAACATGAGTTAAATAACTTTGATAGCCCCCCGTCAGTGCAAGTGAGATATATAATGTGCAACAGTTAGCTTCCCCCTCTCGCTTCTCACCCTGGCTTCCCTTTCATAAAACATGAAGTTATCTTTGATATACCATTTAGAGAGTGTTATTATCGATCGAGGGTTAGGCTGAATTGGCATCTTAAACAGCTCAATATAGGTGGAATTAATATAACCTAGCCAAAGAATGCACAATACTTTATTCAAAGACTGACAGTCTTCAATAATTGACTCGGTAAAAAAAGTTTATTCTTTGGTCCAGATAGCATGCCAAAGCAACAAAGTGCGAAGTGCTCTTATATCTGCTAGGTACTGCAGCTCAACCTCAATGTGTGCTATCTCTGTTAAGGTGGAGGTAGAAAGACATAGAAAACGCTTCAGGAAAACTTACTCTTATGATGGCCGCATACCCCCGCCCCGTATGTGGCAGTAGCAAATACCCTAACCCTATAAACTGCAAGCATGTCTTGCATGGGTTGAGTGGCCAACTTTGCTGAGAACCTAAAAATTCTGTGGGCACTCCTACTCATCTTCACCCTAACATTGGTAATTTTGTGTGACCTTGAGCCATTTTGGGTAAAACCCAAATAACAAAAAATTTCTACTGTAGCTACCAGAGTATTATCCATAAAAAATGTTTCACATTTCGTTTGCTTGGCTCTGCAGATCATTGTATAGGTTTTGTTCTTAGTAACCACCAATTTTCTTGCAGCTATAAAATCGCTGAAAGTATTCATTAAATGTTGTAAGTTCACTGGGGTTCTAGCAGGCAGAACAGCAATGTCTGCATACAATAGAAATTGTACAGGACTTCAGGCAACTTGGCGGGCAGCTACTTTTATTGCTTTTATTGCCTTGTCCACCTCATTAATTAACAAGGAAAATAACAGAGGTGAATGTTATACCACAAAATGAGGATTAATGTTAGCCTATGGAACAGTCATTAATCCCCATAATATTATACAAAATAAGTACTTTTATGAGTATGGACATGCTTATAAAGACAATAATTACATGTCATAATTAGGACTCCACAAAACTGTGCTTTAAGAACAATAAAAGTACTTGGAGATGTTGAAATGTTGGTAAAAAGTATGTTTCTAACTGTCACAAGAGTAAAATCAGCGATATCCCAGTGTGGTAGCAAAGAAGTCAATGACACTAATATAGGGGATGATGCATGTTTTAGGTGCACCAGCTATGACTTGGCTAATGCTGAACAATGTAGCTAGTTAACTTACAGGCCCAGCCAAACAATTGACAAATATATGTTTGAAGTATGGATCATTCAATAATAATTATGTGTTTGATAATTCACAAATCCGTAAAGGTGCAGCACAAGTATTTTACTAGTGATTAGCAGAATAAAGTATGTTTTCATATTTCTTTATCAAAATTTGGAAGTCATAATGAGCGGTTGAATATGAGTCAAAATATGTAGTGCTGCATCGTTGTTAATTGTTATGTAAATACATGTTAGATAAGAACCTTTAAAATATATGATTATGTTTTAAAATAGTTTTGTTGTTATGTTCATTCCATAACTGAATATTGACATGCATTACCACATGATTTTTTTAATGTTTCCAGACTAATCAACCTATTGTCATATCTGCTTTGTAAAATTAATGATTTGAATATCATTTGTGAATGATATTACTTAAAACACATAGATATATGTAACCCTTGAAGACTACAACAAGAACACTCCTGGCAATAAGGCAATCATGTGAATACATTTGGTAGAAATAAAGGCACACAAACATTATGTATGTGTAAACAACATTTGTCTATGACATTTCAGGGATCAGTGTCATTGCTGGCACAAACAAGATATTACAATTTACAGTAGAGCAAATCCATGAAATATAAAAAAGGAATATTATAATACATAATTAGGATTATTGATAGCAAATGGAACAGTCATAAAGCTCCATTATAATATATTAAATACATCCTTTTATGAGCATGAACATGCTTCTGAAGACAATAAATACATTTCATAATTAGGACTCCACAAAAAAGTGCTTGAAGAACAATAAAAGTACTTGGAGATGAAGAAAATATATTAAAATGTATAGAAGAATAAACCCATTACACAAATTAAAACATTTAATAATGTCACAGATTACCATTATCTTAGAAGGATGCTTTCCGCCAATAATATAAATACAAAATAAAATACCAAGAACAATCGCAGTCCTTGCAGAATTCTGGTTGCGTCCAGCAATCGGGCACGGTGTAGGGTGACAGGTCTAAGTCCCGTTCAAAATCAGAAAAAGCAAGGTGGCCACATCTTAACACAAGAAAACCTGCACTCCATGGATCAGTTTTAAGAAAAAGTTTAATGCCAACGCGTTTAATAAAAAAGGGTCCTTCATACAGCCTAAAACAATTGTGCACAACTACATTATCAAACGTAATATAAACCATAGGCATATAGGAAAATGTATATATATAGTGCCATAAAGTCATACCATGACCATCAATTATTCTACCAGTGATAAACTGAGACAAAAAACCTAGATTAAACTAATACAACATGAATTAAAATAAATACATCAAATACCAAAGACTGTGTCAACAGTTCCTCAGTGAAATGGAACATTTGTGTATTTATACCAAGTTCAGAAAGAACTACACTATCGTACATCAAGCAAACAAAACTTGCCCATGACATGTAAAGATGCAACATATAAACATATTCATCTGGGAACTCATACATATTATGGCAATTATGAGTATCAAAACTATGAATGGCATCAAAAAGTCACCAGCAGGACAAACCAGGAAAAACACCACAAGAAGGAATTTACACCATTGTATAAACTCATATACAGTGAGATAATAGAAAGGGATAGTACAACAGGCAAGATTCAGTCTCTGAGTCCACCATTGATGTCATCAGCCAATGAGCACAAAAGTCCCTCATTCACAATCAGGCCCTTCAGGAGACTTGCTATTAAGCAGAATGATATACTTTGACTCAAGGAGTCTACGCTTCGTATCTCTGTCACCTCCATGTGGGTTTCTGGCAATCATGTCAGTTCCAAAAAAGAATAAAATGTCCGGTTTCTGATTATGCTCCTTTGCCCAATGTCCAGCTACAGGGTAATTGACATGACTATTGTTTTTTGCCCTGATGTGTCCTCTTCTTTACTGGCAAAATTGTGCTGCCAGCATGTTGGTAACTGCAATGGCAAACCAGAACATATACACAGTAGTCACTGCTGCAAATGATGAATTTGTTGATGTTAGCTGTTCTACCTGTGGGTAAGTGATATGTCCTTTTATTCCTGCACCATCTACAGGCTTTGCATTGCCCACATTTGTAAAAACCTCATTGTTCCTTAAGCCACCTCTCATTCCTTCCCTGTGTGCAAGTGTAGTTGTCCACCAGTATGTCCCACCCACCGATCCCCGGAGGGAGTGGGTCACTTTCCCTCCCATCACTGGGTCTGATTTCACCATATGCCAATGCCTCTTGAGAATATGCTTTAAATTGAAGGATTCACTATTAAAAGTGGTAATAAATGTTACTTTGTTGGGCCACTCTTCTCCCTACACTTCTTGTTGAGGAGGCTATTTACTAGCTTTTCCACTAGCCATTCTAAGGATTACTAAAGCGTAGCCCCTAACTCTGAACCTGTTGATCATCCTTTTTTCCTACTCTCAGAAGGCCTGTGATGTTCTGTAATTTCGTTTAGCTCTTAGTAAATCCCCAAACGGAATACTGCACTTGAGTTTCTTTGTGTGGTGGCTAGGAGCATGTAGGACACTGTTTCCCAGGGAGCTCCTCTGAAAAAGGCCAGTGTGTATGGTCCTATCCCATCTATGATTTTAACACCTACATTAGGGAAGTCCATCTCCCTGTCATGTTTCCTGTGTTGAAAGGCAAGACTGAGATTGTTCTCTGAAATGTGAGCCACAAGGCAACTTGCATGATGCTATACTTTGTTTGACTATGCAATGTACCTTTAAACGTCATGGGATTTATTTTCTCTTATGGGGTTGAATCTGCATGATTATGCTGAACAATATCCACATTCTTTACAAAATAAACACCATCACATCAGCAGAGAAAATGCAAAAAGATGGCATGATATCAATAACAGGACAAAGGATAGAACTGGTCAAGAACAACTTATTAGTGATTATTTAGCAGCCTTGAGTTTCCAAGTAGTGATTCCTATATCTTCATCATCTGATGAATCTGCATGCTTCTCATGCTGTGGTTGAAGAACAGTGCGAGGGGACTAATCCCAAAGGAAGATTTATCTGAGGTGGAACATGTAGGTCGCAAGGTACCTAAAACTTTAGTGGGTGTTCTGAAGGTTGCAAGATATTCTCTGCCAAGGGACTGTTGATTTGGTAATACAGCAACAACATTACTGTTGATGGCATCCATGCTGGACCATATTCAACTCAATTCCATGTTAGAAAACTGAATGGAGGAATTGATGTACTCTAGCTGCTTGATAACATCACTAGTACATGAGGTAAAGGATGTTGTTTTTTATTCTTCTTCTCATAACACCAGCAATATCAGCTGGAGGCTCATTGGTTCCACGAAGCTAAGCATATGTGTCTGTGACAAACACAGCGAAGCCCTTTTTGGGGTTCAGACAGATCCAGACTCCTTCTAGAGTGCGTCCATCTCTGACTTGACCTCCTCCATCATCTGCAGCTAAACACCATACACTTTTCTTTAAATGTTTACCTACGGCTCATCATGAATGACACATGGGTATTCACATGCAAGTGCACATTGTTTTTTTCAGAAATACTTATGTTCAAATATTGGTATGCAATGATTAGATAAGATCAGTGCACCGCCTTACGGCAGGTGTAAAAAGATGATTTTTTATAATTTCTCCAGCGTTTTATATATTTGTTTGTGTGCTGAATTGTACAACTCACATACAATGCTAAATTTTGTAAGCATTGAGACAACCTATGGTAACTAAACTATGCTTAGCGCAAGGCAGACACACTTGCATTAGGATGGTAGTGTGTCTGTGTTGGCATATGGCAGTATAGAGTGCACAACCGCAAACTCACAGCACAACAACACCATCAATATTATTAGATATAGAACTGTTTTGCACTCTCATATTCAGACAGCACAGCCCAACAACTGTCATTACTTTTACTGTGTTGCATATTATCGTTGAAAAATAATCTTTAAATGAAATACAAATTAAGATGAACTCAAAATTAATGATGGCAAAAATTTCAAACACATCTCTTAGAATAGAATTTACTATCTCTAATAAAATTTACATTAGTCAAAATTAGGTTTCACCTTCATTTAGAAAGCTGGCTCGGAATATATTATACCAAAGTAAGGAAAAATGTGTACAGACTCCAGGGAGTCCCCAGAGGTATAGCAGAGGCTAAATTAGGTAAGTACTAACAGCTCTATTTGTAGTAGTGTGGGCAAGCAGTAAGGCTTATCCAGAGGGTATGTTAAGCAGTTATTGTATTCACTCACTCCAGGCTGATGGCGATGGCACACACTCAGAGACTGAATGTAAACCAATTAGGTAAGTATACAAAAGATATACTTATGTTTTATTTTAGGAACCAAGCAGGACTTAGCAAAGGTAAGTAAAAAACACTCTCAAAGGCAAGACTTTTCAAGGAAATGCAGTTGTGGTTGAATTTGCAATTGTTACATATATGTATTGGCTTTCTAAGCAGTTTAAATTATACAGTAATTTCTTTTGGAATACTTTTAGATTACTTTTTCACTACATCGATTACTCAGAGTGGTATACATAGATATCACACCAGGGATCTCACAATAAAAGGTAAGTAAGACTTTTTAGGATTTTTGGTTTAGATACTTTTTCTTTCATACCAAGTTCAGCTTAACCCAGAACATTTTCAGGAACAAAACATCACAACATTGGTTCCTATGGGAAAAAGTGTTAGTGGTTTCTCAGGGAAGTAAACAACTAATGAGGGGGAGTTTTGGGGGTTAGGACCAAGGTTCCCCAAGGTCTAGGTAGGCACTCAAATTGCACCACCAGCGGCACTACGGCGGCCGGGTGCAGAGTGCAGGGCCCCAATGCTTTCCAATGGGGCTAAGGGGGCCTTCGGTCAGGGACTGCTTACCAACAGGCCACTCGGGTGTGGGAACAAAGCTCCTGGGGTTGAGGTCATCAGTGCAGGGGCTAACAAACAGCACTGGAGCTGTACCACCAGGGGCACAGGGACTGCCGAGTGCAGTGTGCCAAGAAGACATCAGGGACCATGTAGATTCCAATGGAGACCTCCATGTCAGCAAAGAGGCTACACCAGTTGGGCCTGTGGAGGGAGTTCTGTGGGGCAGAGAGGTGGGGTGGGGAGGGGCAGGGTAGGGTGTAATAAACACCAGAATATGGATGATTGCAGGTAAGTAAACAATTAAACGAATAAAAAGAAATTGTAGCACGCCCTGCATCTCATTTTGCAATGCAGGGCATGCAACAAAATTCATTTTATTCATTTATTTGTCTACTTACCTGCAATCATCCATATTCAGGTGTTTACTACCCCCACCCTGCCCCTCCCCCACCTTTCCGTCCCACGGAACATCTTTCATGGGCCGCAATTGGGCTACATGTTTGGGAAGGGAGACTTCCTAAAGGTGACCTGCTGGAGAGGTAAGTTGGGTTCTTGGAGGATGCATGGGCACCATCAGTTGGGCTTTCTAAGGCAGTGGGGCATCGGGTGCAGGGGTGTCTTTTGGCATCGGGTCTTCTTACCAGCTCTGGTTGCGGTTGGGGGGATCCTTCAGGATGAGGCTGCAGGCACCGTCTGGAAGCTAGAGAGAGGTCAGGGATCACCATATCCCCGGTCAGGATCGCTGGGGAGACCTCCTTGTGGTGTTGGGCCACTTGAACTTGGGCTGTAGGTTTTGGGTGCAGAGTGGTGCAGAACCACGGAGCAGGCTGGGTCCGGGTTCGGGTCTTGGAGTGTTTGTTGAATAAATCCAGTTCTCACAGGAGGCAAGGTTTGGGTCGCCCCAAAATAATAAATGTAGGGGTGTTACAGTGGTGTGCAGGTCAGGACCACTGGGTCCCTTCCTTGGGGTGAGTACATTCCCTATTATGTCACCCTCAAGTGGGAGTGGGCATGAGCTTCTTCCTAATTGGTTGAGTAACCTCATCTTCAAGATGGAGGGGACTGAGATTTGTCATTCACCTCACCTGAGGGGTGTGGTTGGCAAAGGTGGGCACACTTCTCCTCCTAGCTCCGTTTTCCTGCTGATTCTCCTAACCAAAGTGGGCGGTAGAACTGGTGGGAGCCTGTTCCTGGGGGCAGTAAAAGGCAGGGACAGCGTACAAAGGTGGCAGGCCTTTGAAGCTTCCCCTTTCGTGGACCCAACCCATCCTGGGGGAGGAGGCATGACTCCTCTGCCCAGGATGGTCTTTGTTTCTGGACCCGGAGAGCAGAGGTTCTCTACCCATGGGTCCAGAAACCTGTCTGGAGAAGATAAATGGCAGGCACTCATTCAGGAACCACACCAAGGCTGGTCTCTTTTCAGGGGGCATCTCTAAGATGCACTCTGGGTGCATTTTACCTTAAATCCCACACAGGCATCAGTGTGGGTTTAATGTGCTGAGAAGTTTTCTACCAAACTTCCCAGGTTTAATTGAAGCCATTATGGAGCTGTGGAGTTTGTAATGACCAACTCCCAGCCCATATACAGTTTATGATATTACTACACTTAGGATATCTAGGAATGGACTTAGACACTGTAGGGGTGCAGAGCTCATGCCACTGTACCCTCACCTGGTTTAGTGCACCCTGCTAGAGGGGGGATTTACCTAGGCCCCAAGCAGTGGGTTGCAGGCATGGCACACTAGGATGTGTGCCATGTCGACTTGTTTTTTTCTCTGTACCAAAAAACAAGGCCTGCAATGGCAGTTTGAGGGTGTTACAATGCAGGGCCTCTAAGGATGGCACAATAGGTGGTGCAGCCCTTAGAGGCCTTCCCTGGTCACAGTGTACTTGTTACCATGTTACCCTTATTACCTTGCTCTCTCTACACTTCTTGGTGAGGATGCTATTTACTACCTTTTTCACTAGTACCCTTGTTACCTTGTTCTCCCTATACTTCTTGGTGAGGAGGCTATTTCCTAGCTTTTTCACTAGTATTCAATTTCAAAACACTTTAATCAGTTTTAAGTTTTAAAACCATAAAAGATACATAGTTAAAACATATTAAAACAGTTCAACAAGAGTATACCAAGCATGAAGATCCTCCCAACAAGACTCAGCATAATTTATACAAATTAATAAACTGTACAGGATTCTACACGGTACACACAACAGATACATTATTTTTGTAAAACAAATGCATCATACATGATCAATTCAATTGGGCAGACTATTTCTAATCCTAACAACGGCTTTTAAAAATCCTACCACAATTAAAATACATTCAGGGTGAAGCAGCTGTAGATAAAGGAGAGCTGGGCGGACATGGGAAAAATGAATTTTTTTTAAAAGAGGAAATAAAAAATATCGACGTGGTCCCACATAAAAATTACAGAAAAACATGAAGTGAAGCAGATCCTGCGGAGAATTGTAGTCGCAGCCGCAGGGTGCTAACACTTGGCCTCAGTGGCTACCTTTTGGTACTGCTAATAACAAATGTAAAAAGTCTAACCGGAATCTTGTCAATAGAAAACGTTCCTGAGTAGAGATGGGGTACGTGAGATAGGGCTCAATGCCCGTAACAATTTTTAACAGTAAATGACTGCGGACACTCTGTTTGCCTAATTCTTGGTCTTCTCTACTCAGTGACTCTACTAGAAGAAAATAATTATTTGTAAAGGCAACATCTTGTTTAATGATCCGGTCAGGTTTGTAAAAAAGATCCGGCCGCCCCAGCTCCTCACAACAATTTTTTATGGACCTTACCCACGGGATGCCTAATCCTAGACTCATTATTTAAGAAAGAATCTGATGGGTAAGAACTAACTCCTTATTTAACCAGCAGTTTAGCCAAAAAAGTATGGGACATAGAGCCAATATATCACTTAAAACTTGCACTCCCAGTTCCTCATGTACCACCGCATTTGAAGTACTGTTAGGCACCCCTAATAACCATTTTAAAAAAGCATTCTCCACTATTTGCAGTGCACCCAAAGCTACATAACCCCAAATTTTGCTGCCGTAGCTGGCTAGCGCTACACTTTTGGCCTGATACAGTTTCAACAATGCCGCCACTGGCCGCTTGCCCATTTTAGAGGCAAAATTAAATATGGCAGTATTCACCCTGGTAGCCTACCCCCTTTTTCTGTGGAGGAGAGGGCCCCATTTGAGGGTATCGTCAAACAAAACCCCCAGATAACAAAAGGATCGAGTTATTGGGACCTTTGCATTACCTGCTCTAAAAGGGTACTGGGTCTTGGGACGAGTGCTGACCTGCATAATAAAAGATGTAGCATTGTTGATGTTCAGTTCCTGCTCTGACATGAAATGCTGAAAAGCCTCTAATATAATCTGTAAACCTCTAGCTGTTCTTGGAATAAGAACAGCGTCATCGGCGTAAAGTAAAACGGGCAGACCCCGTTTCCCTACGTGGGGGAAATCAGTCCCGGTGTTAACAAGATATTTCTCCAGGTCATTAATGTACAGATTAAAGAGAAAGGGGGCCAGGATGCATCCCTGGCGCACCCCTCTCTTGATGTTAAATTTGCTGGATACCTGGAGGTCCTGGACATATCTGATATTCGCCATAGTATTACAGTGTAGATCTTCCAAAAAGTTAACCAGGTTATCCTCTACCCCCATGGCCCTCATGGACCTTCTCAGCTTCCCCCGGTTAACTGGGTCATGACAAGGATAACCAAGGAGAGGTCCATGAAGGCCATGTAGATTGTATCCTGGTGCGCCATTGTGTAGTTTCCTGTAATAAGAGAAAGGTTTAAGCACTAGGATAAAGTGGAGTGACCAGGGCGGAAGCCATACTGTATTTCTGCCATGATCTTATTTTTTTCAGCTCACACTGAGAGTCTTTCCAAAATTACCCCACCTACTACTTTCACCACAGAATCCAGACGAGAGATCGGTCTGTAGCATGTAGTGCAGTTGTGATCTCCCTTCTTAAAAACTTGGACAATCGTAGAAACTCCCCAGGATTCTGGGCACCCAGACCTGGCTGCGGCATTAATTACTGCTTGCAGAACCGGGCCCCACAGGCTGGGATTAGATTTGTATAGGTCCGGGGGAATGCCATCCGGCCCGTGGCCTTTATTGCATGTAAGACCTGTGATACCCTTTTCCACCTCGGCTACCTCAAATATTAGTGGCACGTTACCAGTAATCGTGGGCTGAGACTGGTCCATGTCCTGTGGGACACTGAATATATCCTTAAAATGGGAAACCCATTGATCTTCCGTTAAGTAAGTTGTTACATCGCTGCCCCGAGAGTTCTCAAACAATGGTTGATTAATTATACCGCAGAATTTAGAGCTGTTCCCCAGGGTACTTGCCTCCAACTGGTCCCTCCACACCCCGGCTTTAATTTCACCTTTGCGAGCAGCCAGAGTTTTTTTATACTTATGGCGGCAAACACCAATCAAGTCTTTGTTTCTCGGGACCATTTTTAAGGCTTCCTTTCATTTCCTCCCTGCCTTAGAACAATTTGAAACAAACCATCTTGGGACTGTCAGTTTAGGGTTAGTAACCGGGGCACTCAAAATGTCTCCTATCTTGAAGATAATGGAGGCAAACGAATTAGGGATAACATTCGGTTCAATACCTGGTGTCACACAAGAGGTTAGTTCTACAGAGCATGACTCCTGCACCTTGCTTTGGAATATATCTGGAGTAACCTGGCGCCATCTCAGGCGACAGCGGCCGTCCGTCAAACTTACTTGAGCTGGCACCGGCACCCTCGTTTGTATGGCCAACGGCCTACCACCAATTGACACACACACGGGGTTGTGGTCGCTAAAAGCGCTCTCAGTTATTTCATACCCCTGAAATCGATCAAGGATACCAGAGGAGATCAAAATATCATCCACAAAGGACCTCCTGGTCCCATGAGCTCCACTACGTAAGGTTTGAGCTCCATGGCATCAGTTGCTTTGGGGCTGACACGTCCTCTCCCTAAGGAGAGGGGTCTTGATCCTTGTGCTGTGTGTAAGCTGTGTCGCCAGTCTTCCTACCTTTTGTCTTGGAAAGCTGGGCCATCATTTCTGGCTCCAGCTTTCCTTTTTCACCCTGTGCTAGGCACCGTGCTCTTGTTTTCACACTCACTATCTCAGGGATATGCATCATGGCTTCATGTGTCTTTCTTTCTACCTCAGCCAATGCTGAGGTCTCAAGATCAAGATAATTTCAAAGTAGACAGCTGTGAGTTTAGTAGAGATCATTACCTGTTTAAGGCCAGCAACCACCCCAGTCTAATGTTGCCATAGACATGGCATGGTAAGTAGTGGCACTGTCAGGTCTTTCTTTGGGGAAACCAGTGTATCTTTCACCATGGTGACACCTGTATCACTCAGGGCTTCTATCTTAGTTCCATTCACTAAGGGAAACTGCAGGTATTTCTTTACATTTGGGAGGCAGACAGCCAAAGTGGCTAATCCTCCCTCTCCTTCAGAGACTAAAACAGCCTCAGTGTGAGCCCTGATTTGCTCCAGGCACACTGTTGATCCCATCTTAAGATTATCCACACCAGTAGAAACTGGAGGAGGACTAGGGGCATTCTTGTAGGGACACGCAGGATCTCCAGTTTGGTGTCTCCTATTGTTACAGTGGAAATAGCAAGCATTTTTCAGGACCACAGTTTTCCTCTTGTATCCATCAATGGGCTCAGAAGAGTTCCTGGGCCCACCCCTCTGGACAGGATTTTGGGGGTCCTTTAGAAGACTCTCGGGGGCATATTCGCAAGCCCCCATATTGCCACCACAACATCACTTTTAGTGACATTTTGGTGGTGATAGGGGTCTCACCTTAACGCTGCCTTGTGAATAGGTCCCCTTTCGCACTGTGTTTACCGTGAAAGGGGCGTGCAGTGGGTGTTGTGGTGGGCGTTCCAGCGCAACACCCATTGATATTTATGCTGCCCCCTATTCACAAGGGCAGCGTAAATAGGAGCTCAAGCCAAACTTAAGACCGGGAAAACTCTGGTCATAAGTTGGTGATATGAGGAGAAATGCTTTATTTCTCCTCGTTTTTGCAGTTTCCTTGTGTGCTGCCTTGTGCAGCACACATGGAAAATGCAAAATCCCATGGTTTGTTTATGTACAGTAAGGTGTCCCTTCCTATACCTAAACAACCCTTTTTTTTAAATGCCGTTTTGTAACTTACATGTGTGCTGCATAAAGCAGCACACATGTAAGTTTCAAACTGGCATTTTAGGTTTTTTTATGTGCAGGAAGGTACACCTTCCTGTACATAAAAAAAACTCCCTGATTGCATCCACTCTGGTGCAAGGGTGCCTGCATTGGCACTAAGTTGTGAAATGTAGCACCATCGCAGGGGGAAAGCAATGCATATGGTGCAGCCTTGTTTTTCCAAAGTGGCAGAGCGAGGCGTTAAGCCAAGAAGGCTAACACCTCTCTTCGCCACTTACTTTTGAATATCCCCCTTGGTTTTTGTCTTTTGGTTTCTCACCCTCTTTCCCCTGGGGAGGCTTTGTAACCTTTTTTTTTGGTCATCCCCAGTGGTTGTCTTGGTTACCCTTGTCATGACCCAGTGGCCTGCATTATTTCCCAATTCTTGGGGGCAATTACACCAAGGTCTACCAGATACTGATGCAACTTTTCATTGATGCAGTTCCTATAAAATGTGTTCCTTCATAAACAAATTATAAAGTCTCTCATAATTCTGCACTTACCTTACAGTCAACCAGCCACCTTGTGTCTTTACAGAGTAGTCTACAAACTCCACCCAGGACTGATTCTTGGATTTCTGAGCCCCTATGAATTGAATTCTGTATTCCTCAGTAGTGAGTCCAAATTCCTAAATCAGGGTACCCTTTATGAGTTCATAGGACTCTTTTCCTGCCCCAGTAAGGGTCAGAAGTCTGTCTCTGCAATTGCCAGAGAACAGCTCCCATAGGAGTGTCTAGCAGTGAGATTTCCTCACTTTTCTGGCTTCCCAAGCCCTCTCAAAAATGTGAAACACTTGGTGATGTCATCACCATCCACAAATCTAGGCACAATCCATTTGGGGAATTTGGATCATAGGATCTGTCACTGTCTTGGTTTTTAGTATTGCTGCCACCATTGATGGTTCCTAGGCCCATACATGCTTTCTCTTTTTCCAGAGCTAGGAGCATAGTCTCTAGCTCTAGCCTCATGATCAACCTTAGTAAACGGTTGTTCAAGTCAGTGAAACTGTCTTCACTGTCCTGTACAGAGTCTAGCCTCCCTCTGGAGGGTCTAGCCTGTCTACTCCCTAGATTGGAGGCAGGGAGCTCAAAGGTTCCTTTTCGCAGTAAGTAGTTGAGGTGAGGGTAAAAAGACCTCATCCCCCTCACTACCTTACCCATCTCCCTGGGAGTCTTCCTCATCAGGAAAGGGGTGGTCCTTCTCATACTCTGCCAGAAACTCCAGTAGTTCTATTCTGGTATGGTTGGGCCCTGTTCTTGTTTTTCTAGCTTTACAGAGAAGCCTTAGTTTCCTAAACCTTAGCTTGGAGCAAGGGGTAAGGCTGAGCTCACACATTCCCTGTGTTGCTCATGATGTTTCTATAGTGGGGTTCTTTTCAGAAGACCTACAAAAAAGTTATACGTACTTCCCCTCTAACTTCAATGATTTTTTTACTTTTTTTCAAAAAAAGGCTAAATGGACTTAACACAAGGTCCTAACAAGACTTTTTATAAATTTGGAGAAAAATAGTCAATTCAAAAAATGACTTGAGATAAAGTAAATTTTTGGATTCTTGTCATGTGATCAGAGGTTGACTGAGTTAGTCCAATAAAGGTGAGGTTTTACATCTCACCGCTGATCCATCAATGTAGGAAGCTGGCTCGTGTATATACTACACCAAATAAGGTATAATGTGTACAGAGTCCAGGGAGTCCCCAGAGGTATGGCAGAGGCTAAATTAGGTAAGAACTAACAGCTCTCTTTGTGGTAGTGTGGGAAAGCAGTTAGGCTCATCCAGAGGGTGTATTAAGCATTTATTGTATTCAATCACTCAAGACTGATAACACACACTCAGTGACTGAATTCAGACCAATTAGGTAAGTAAAAAATCGATATACTTATGTTGTATTGTTAGAACCAAGCAGGACTTAGCAGTTGAGTAAAATATACTGTCAAATGCAAAACTTTACAAGGAAGTGCAGTTGTGGTTGAATTTGCAATTGTTACAGGTTTGTATTGGCTCTCTAAACAGTTTAAATTACACAGTGATTACTTTTGGAAAACTTTTATAATACTCTTTGGCTACATAGACTACTCAGAGTGGTATGTATAGATACCACACTGGGGATCTCACAGCACAAAGTAAGTAAGACGTTTAGGGTTTTCAGTTTAGTTACTTTTTCTTTCTTACAAAGTTCAGATCAACACAACATTTTCAGGAACAAAATATCACAACATTGGTTCCTATGGGGAAAACGTGTTAGCAGTTTCTCAGGTAAGTAAATGACTTACATGGGGGAGTTTTGGGGGTGAGGACCAAGGTTTCTGAAGGTCTACGAAGGCACTCAAATCACACCACCAGTGGCACTGGGGCGGCAGAGTGCAGAGGCCCAATGTTAGCCAATGGGGCAATGGGAGCGTTCGGTCAGGGACTGCTGACGAGCAGGCCACTTGTGTGTGGGAGCAAAGCTCCTGGGGTTAATGTTAGAACTGCAGGGACCAACAGTCATCACAGGAGCTGCACCACCAGTGGCACAGAGGTGGCCGGGTGCAGAGTGCCTTTAAGACGTTGGGGACCCCGTGGATTTCAATGGAGAACTCCAAATCGACAAAGAGGCTGCAGGTTCGAGCAGGGAGGCTTTCTGAAGATGACCACCGGCTGGAGAGGTAAGTTGGGTTTTTGGGGGATGCCTGTATACCATCAGTTGGGCCACCCAAGGCCGTGGGGCATTTGGTGTACAGGTGCCTTATGGCATCCGGTCTTCTTATTAGCTACAGTAGTGGGTGGGGGGACCCTTCTGGGCGAGGCTGCAGGAGTTGTCTTGAAGCTTGCGAGAGGTCAGGGATCACCAGATCCCCAGTGAGGATTGCTGGGGAGACCTCCTCATGTTGTTGGGGCACTTGAACTTGGGCCGTGCGCATCA
Source organism: Lissotriton vulgaris (assembly GCF_964263255.1). NCBI lineage: Eukaryota > Metazoa > Chordata > Amphibia > Caudata > Salamandridae > Lissotriton > Lissotriton vulgaris. The sequence continues at coordinate 785,575,224 of NC_141696.1, forward strand.
CGTGCAGAGTGGTGCAGAGCAGCAGAGCTGCTTGGGTCTGAGTTCTGGTCTTTGAGTCTTTGTTGAGCAAATACGGTGCTCACAGAAGACAGCGTCTGTAAGGGGATTTCAGGGCAGACACCCAGGCTCTGGGGTGCTGCTGGACATGCACATTTCTTTGCTGTAGGCAGGTTGGAGTTGGGACAGGCCGGTAGGGATGGGGCCAAAGCAGTTGGTGTCCTCTTCTTCCTGGTTCAGCTCTGCTCCTCTTTCCTTCTAAATGTAATGGTGTTACAGGGGTTTTATGCCACCCTCCAGTGGGAGGGTGGCATGAGCCTCTACATAATTGGTTAGGTCCCCTCATCTCCAAGATGGAGGGGTCTGAGATGTGTGCCTGGAGCATGGGGTTGGTAAAGGTGGGCATACCTCTCCTTCTAGCTTGGTTTTCCTGACGATTCTCCTGCCCAAAGTGGGTGTCTGGACTGGTGGGAGCCAGTTGCCGGGGGCAGCAAATGGCAGGGACAGCGTACAGAGGAGTAGGCCTTTGAAGATTCCCCTTTTGTGGACTCAACCCATCCTGGGGAGGAGGCATGTCACCTCTGCCCAGGATGGGCTTTGTTTCTGGACCTAGAGAGTGGAGGTTCCCTACCCAGGGGTCCAGAAACCTGTCTGTTGGTGGTAAATGGTGGGTAGTCATTCAGGTACCACACTAGGGCTGGTCACTTTTCAGGGGGTATCTCTAAGATGCCCTCTGTTTGTAATTTACATTAAAATCCCACACTGGCATAAGTGCAGGTTTATTGTGCTGAAACGTTTGCTGCCAAACTTCCCAGGTTTTAGTAAAGCCATGGAACTGTGGAGTTCATAATGTCCAATGCCCAGACCATATACTCTTTATGGCTGTACTACACTCACAATTTCTAAGAATGGACTTAGACACTGTAGGGGTGCAGGTCTCATGCCACTGTACACTCACCTGGGGTTAGTGCATCCTGCTAGATGCGTGACTTTCCTAATATCCAGGCAGTGGGTTGCAGGCATGGCACACAAGGATGGGTGCCATGTCGACTCTCTGCTTTTCTCTGCACCAAAACACGCAGCCTCCAATGGCACTGTGTGGGTGTTAAAGTACAATGCCTTTATGGGTGGCACATTAGGTGCTGCAGACCTTAGAGGTCTTCCCTGGTCACAGTGCCCTTAGTACCCATGGTACTTTTTACAAGGGGCTTACATGTGGCCAGAGATGTTCCAATTGTGGGTACAGAAGTACAGCTTTGGGAAAGAGCACATGCCCTGAGAATCTGATAGGCAGGGACCCAGGACACACCAAGTCAAAAGTGCATCATGTATCAGGCAAAAAGTGGCAGGAAACCATGTAAAAAGGGGCCCTTTCCTACATGTTTTGCAAGTTGTCATTGAACTATATTACTTGAAACATTGCTTTGTAAATATATTACATTGATGCTGCATAGCCTGGCTTTTTGTGTGGGCACAATACTATCACTGGATCTTGTACATTCACATGCATAACCTCAGCAATGTAGACACACATCCACATCATCAGAGACTTGTCCACAAGGATTTTTTCAAGTTTATTCAAATGGTCGGTCTTTTAAAGCCATCATACCATATTATTTCATTTACTTGCTTAGAGCATCCTATAAAAACGTTAATAAAAAGTATAAACATCTTTGTTCATTTTTCTACACTTAATAAAATCAAGACCAGATTATGTTGTCCATAAAGTGCTGCAACCCTAACAATCTTTCCCATCATAAAATTCATCCTGATCATGTTTGATTTTCTTCTGGAACTCGACCCAATTCCTTTAAATATGTGCTTATACATGTTATCCCCTGCAGACCAATGGAATCGAAAACCCACCTAACCAGGTAGTTACAGCTTCTCTGCATGTTCGAATGTTAATATTAATGAATATTTCTTTCAAAACTATCTTTCTTTTAATAACTTTGGACATGCACAGAGAATATGTGGTAGGGATTTGTGTTTGTAGTTGCACAATCTGCAGACTTGATTTTGATGCTGGTCTTTCTAGGAGGGGATCAGATCCTTTGTTTCCCACATACCAAAGCGTAAATTCATAAATTGATTTTTTAAAACAGTTGAAAAATTAGCTAATAAATAGTCCTGAGGTTTCCTTGTACCATATGACTTAATCACCATCCAAGCGTGACGTCTTTGTAATAAGCTGTTTTCATCTGTTGTGTTAACCAGGAGTTTTGCTGGCAGGTTAATTACTTTGTTGAGGGCCAGTTTCCCCATGCCTGAGTTCCAAATTTCTTGGGCGGAAAAATCCTCTATAACCTGGGTTAGGTAGCAACCCCAAAAAGCTTGTATTTCATTCTCTCTTTGAGCTTCTATTTCTTTCCAGCACTGGTACTCGATGGAGTCGTTTCTAGAATCTTTGAGCTTCCCACATAGTTTAATAACAGCACCTTTGCTCCAGAATATATGATTGATCAAACCAACCTCAAGTCAGACTTAAGCCTGTGATGCTGATTGCTGAATGAGGGAGACGTTTTTATAAACGTTTGTTTGGATGTTATTTATAAGTGAAATTTCGCGACCTCTCATAATTTCGGTACCATATTTTGTAGATATATAGGAGATTTTCACCTTTGGCCCCCATTGATAAGAGCTGCTGCTTACAACTCAGTTATCTCTCGATTTTAAATCCCAGATATTTGTATGAGAACACTGCCTCTACTTTTTCCCCGCCCAGAAACCACACATGTTTTTATATTTGGCATCCACTAACCTCACTACCGTTGTTTTAGATGAATTTAATTCTAACTCATGCCGATCCATGTACCTCGCTAGTGCACTCATATTGCGTTGAAATCCCAATTGGGGGTTTTAGCTTAGGAAGCACTATGTCGCCAGCATACTACAGGCACCTGATTTCCTCTTTGGCTAATGTTGGTAGATGGCTATTAGCTTCCCAAAGTGCTAATTCAAGATCGGATAAGTACAAATTAAAGAGGCTTGGGGCTAACACACACCCCTGCTTGTTACACAATTACCATTGCCTATTTTTACCTGGGACCAGGTACCTCTGTACAGTTCTTTGATGGCATTCTTAAGTTGCTTTGGATTCCCCACATAGCCAGTTTTTCCCATAAGTGTCTTCCGGTCACATGATAGAAAGCTGACCTTACGTCCACAAAGCAAGCGAACATCCACTTGTTCTGGTGTTTGGCCTTTTTGGTTAGTAGCCTTAGAGCTGTAAGATTAGCTAGTGTGCCTGCACCTACCTTGAACCCAGTTTGGGACCAAGGTATCCGTTTATTGTCATCTGACCATTTTTTTAAATGTTCCAGCAGACAGGCAGCATATAGCTTAGCTTCAACATCTATTAATGCAATAAGTCTGTAGTTGCTGGGCTGTGACGGATTTCCACCTTTACAAATTGGCTGAAAAATATTACCCTTTAATGATTCTGTGATTCTATTTGTCGGAAACAGCTCATTAAAAAGAGCTGTAAAATAATCCGCCCAGTACGAAGCTTCTCCCTTAAAGAGAGGTTTTGGTATACCATTTGGGCCTGCTGCCCCTTCTGGTTTTTAGTTCTTTATGATTTTTTTTTAATTGGTCTGTTTCTGTAACCTCAAGGATATTTTTTCTTTCATGTTCCTTATTCATGATACTTTTTTCTTGAGCCCTTGAGGATATCTGCTTAGCTGATGACAAGCCCCTTCTCATTTCAGTTATAGTATCATGATTGTTTTTATTTTGAGCTCTGGTTCTTTGTACATTGCTTGCACGTGAACTGCTGATGTGTCTGTGTTCATCTCTGCGTTTTGATGGCTGGATTTCCCAGGTGTCAGGGCGTTTATCACCTGCCAGAATTCTTTCTTTTTGAGTTGTTTACTTGCCACAAGAAGTTTGTTCCAAATGAGTGGTGATTTATTTTTGCTCCGCATCAGCTTTTCTTGTTTTGAGATCTTAATTTTTTAAGCTTATGTTTATCAGGTACTCCTTTGTGTTTTAACTGCTTTGCAACTTTTCTGATTTCTCGCAAAATTTGGCGTTTTTGCTTATATAATTTTGTACAGTACCAGGGTTGGTGGCTGTTTACCAGATTATGCTTCCTGTCAGGGATATGGTGTGTTTCTTCCCTTTATGTGGGAATGCTTCCAATAAGATGGCTAATAATGAAACCCAAGCCTTTTGTTTTTCACAGTTTACCGATTTTCTTGCTTCCCTATTCCCTTATTGAATTCTTCTTTTGTTCCTGCTTGGAGGTATACTTAGATGTGTGTACAAAAACTTCCTAGGCAGTCTAGAGACCAGAAAACAGGTGATTGGACCAAATAGGGCTAGGAAAAGGGGCAGACAATACAAGAGACCTTAATAAAAATAGATCATGATTTTAATCAACATATTAAAAATCATATAAAGAGCAAAGGGTTCACATTATATGACACAATTACATAAAACAGTACAGTATATACTCAATATAATTAAAAAAGACACCAACATAAATTTAATAGTGTCTGTAGTAAAATTTGTGATAGTAAATTACTCGACGCGCGTTTCGGCGAAAAAGCCTTCTTCAGGAGCCGCAAGTTACAATCTGTAATTACATATAAAAAAAAGGAATTATTACAAACATGACTCTATGGAGATTTGCGTTGAGAATAGGTGCATATTAGAAAAAACCCATTATTAATCACATTTTGCATCAACAGAATACATATAGTTAAACATTGACATATAGCCCTTAACCTAGAGATAGACGGTCCAACCATTGTGACTTGTGTCTGGGTAGTCTTTACATTCTTCATCAAGTATAGGAACTTATCTTAGCTACACAGGTACTACAGACTATAACTTCTATGTGTTATCTTAATTACACTTTGCACTAAATTAGATATGGCTACTCCTACAATGTTCCACAGTCTCGTATGTTTGTATGCTTAAATAGCTTTATTATATTATATATATATGTGAAGAATAACCAGACCAAAAAATATTATGGCATAGTGAATCAGTGAATCAACAAGACACAATGATTCCATGATGTGCGAATCCATGTAGACTGCTAATAAAGCTATTTAAGCATACAAACATACGAGACTGTGGAACATTGCGAATCTCCCGCAAAATCCGCAAATCAGCGAGTAAGTGCTAAATTGCAGAAATACGATCTTAGCAAAACTGAAACTACTTGCCAGGTTCAAAAGTTCAGGCTCATCATTAGTAGCCATTTCCTGTAGTGCTTCCTGAGGGGCCCCTCCAGAGTTCAGTTGCCAGTTGCAACTATTATGTGACCCTGCTCTGAACCTCAGAATAGTTACACATATGCCACAAAGGTCCTGAATTACAGCTAAGGGAGACAAGCAGGAGCCAGGCTGGAAGTTAAAATCCATTAATCAGCCCCTAATTCATTATTGTCAGTTGGGGCAGGGCAGGTGTTGTAACTAATTTTGCAACAATGAAAGCACTTAGCAAGTGCAAAAGATCACTAATCAGGGCGCACTAAGGAAGCAGGTGCCAGCTAAAAAAATATTCTGTGACACATTAATCAGCCCCAAATTAATTCAGGTCACTTGAGGCAGGGAAGGTGTGCTTTGCTTTGCCGAAAATAATGTACACTGGACAACCAGAGGGTGTGGTGATGAAACAGAGGGTGGCATGGGTGGGCCAGAGGGTGGCATGAGTAGTCAGAGAGTGGCAGTGGTGACAGAGAGTGGCAGTGATGAAGAAGAGTGTCCCAAACAGGCTGGACACGTAGAAACAACAAGTTCGCGAAACTTGCGACCCGACAGGTAAGTTCGCAAATTGCGAAATTGTAAAAACCCTCGCGAACTGGCAGAAACACGGGCGAACACAAAAAAAAAAAATCCGCAAATTTGCGGGAATTCGCGGATTTTGCGGATTGCGAATTCGCAAATCCGCAAAATTCGCGAACGCGAGATCCGCAAAATTCGCCCATGCTTAGTGGACATGATCGCTCTGTGTGCGTTGAATTATTTGGAATTCATGCCTCTGAGACCTTACATTTTCACTCACTAGTGTGTGGCGGATAGTTGAGCTCTTGTTCCCACATAGAAAGGTGATTGATGCAGGAGAGTCCTCTTTAGTGTTTCCGTCTACATGTTTTAAACCTAGAGATTCTAGCTGACGTCTGAATATGTTACCCATTTGATAAATGTTCCTGACATTTTTGCATAAATTTGTGTTAAAATCACCTGTGATGATGAACTGTGCATGCGCATATTGTCTCTGCATTGTTTTTATCATTTTAATCAGGGTATTCCTGTGTGCCTGCACCAACATCTTTTGCCCCACGGTGGGGACTACATCGCCCAGCCTGCTCGACGGGCCGCAGCTGACAGCAATATGCACCAGGAGGTGCATAAAGCACCTCGCGGCTACCGCTCCATGGAAACCGCTTAACGCTTGCACCAACATCTTTTGCCCCACGAGGGTGGACTACATCTCCCAATCTGATTCACGGGCCGCATCCGCAGCTGATAGAAATACGCGCTAGGAGGCACATAAAGCTCCTCGCGGCTCCCGCTTTGTGGGAACCGCTTAACGCCTGCACAAACATCTTTTTCTCCATGGGGGGGACTACATCGCCCAGCCTGCTTCACTGGCCGCCGCCGCAGCTGACAGCAATACCTGCCAGGAGGCGCATAAAGCTCCTTCCGGCTCCCGCTTTGCGAGACTCGCACGGGAATGCCCGTCCTTTCCCGTCAGTGACCAGAAGAGGCCGGGCTGGGCCACCCCTCTTACATCAACAATGGGTAGGCGGAAACAGTTATGTAGCCAAGACCAGGGGGGCTAAAAGCAAAACCTCCAAGAAAATCGGCAACTATTATATCATACCTAACTTCGGCAGTGGGAGCCTTAAACAAGGAAATTGCTAATGCGGAAAGGAATGGGTCTGGGTATGAGCCAAGAACCAGATGAAGGGATCATTAGACCGGATCTTGGGGTAAAAACTCTCGTCCCCCTGGAACCCATGGTATTGTTAATGACTACGTTAGGTGCGCAGGGTGCCCTAACTCATTATGTCGTTCAGTCTGGGGGGATGGACTATGTTACTATAGATCCTTTGCCGGTCCCGGAAATGGCTCAAAAAGGGCAGGTCCAGAGACTTATTGAGAAAGACAGACCTACCAGAAAAAAGTGAAAATGGGAAAAAGGTTCGAAAAAAAGTAATTCTACCAAAGGGAACTTTGCAAGTGAAAATATAGATGTGACAGTTCGGGATCTGGTGGAGGAGATTTTTACCTCTTGTTTGGTATCTGCTCTGATCAGCATAGCTAAATACATTATTGATACTCTAAACACTTGTGTAACTGGTATATTGAAAAATGTGACTGTATTAACTCTTCTTTAACAGCCTCAAGATCCTTGCATTTTCCTTCCAATCTAAGTGTACTCCTCAAAGTCCTTTCGGAGACCAGGCCACATCCTGGAGCTGACAACACGGATGGTCTTTTAATTTCCACGTCACAAGTAAGAGTAGACCCAGGTACTATGGAGAGAGCTGGGGGACATCAGGGCGCCCCTGGGAGAAGGGGGTACTACAGCAGTAGTGACAGGAACCCTGTGGTTATAACGGGTAATGTCCAGTCCCTTGCTATTAGGGAGTCCCCCGCTTTACATGAGAGGCTTGCAAAATCCAAATGTTGCAGTATTAATCTCCCCCCAGAAGCGACCCCACTGGTTGAGGTCCTCGTAAGGATACCACCACTTGGTGCTGAAGAGGATAAATCTACATCAGCCCTGCTATTGAAAGCCAAAAAATGGTGTGCACATTATTGTGTCGGAAATACTGAGATCTCCTTTAGCATTATAATGGCCAGACGGGTGGGGTGGGTAGGCAAATGCCCGAAACAAGTTGAAGGGGACTGTATTATTGTTAATTTTAACAAACGAGGCGCTGCTGACAGACTATTCTGGGATGGTTCGGATTTGGAGAGGGGAAAGGGGGGCATTAGAGCCCTGGCATTGGGATTTTTATATCCCCTAGTAAGACGCCCAAATGTTTTTGGTAAGACCCACTCAGAGGTGGACTTGAGGAGGCCCTATCAGTCTCTTCAAAGCCCTGGTGAATTGAATGATTTTGAACCTCACCTAGAAAGCCCTAGTGTTAGAGATATATTATTTCAGCAAACTCTTCCGCAGACAGGTCCTGTAGGGGTGGGCTTAGCTTTATCAAATAGGATCTCTCCACTGTCCCAGTTAGACGAGAATGACTGAGATCCCACGTGACTGTTCGCCTGTTGCCAGCCATAATCTTCAAACTAGTGATATTGATGTCGCCCCTAGCTGTAATATTATTAGCTGGAATATCAGGGGCTTAGATCCAAAAGGGATAATCCTAGTTTGCTCAAGTTAATAAAAAAATAAGATCTTATTGCTCTTCAGGAGACTTGGGAGAGGGAGAGTAACTTTTGGTTGGATGGGTTTAAAACTTATTGCTAACCCGCACATCCTACTTTGGCAGGTAGAGCCAAGGGGGGCTTCATGCTCCTTTTTTCCCTAAAGCTAAAAGTGCCCTTAAAGTTGTTGGAGGTAAGCTCCCACAATTGTTTGTTAGTAGAATTGTGTACCGCCAATCATCCCAAGATATTATTAATTAACTTTTATAATTCTGGGGAATGTGATTCTAGAAATGAACACCATTCTTATCTAAAATGTCTTTTAGAAGTTTACAGATCAAAGCATTCCCTTTTTTTACTATACCATACTTATGGGTGATTTTAATGTTCATTTGTGTGACTTGAGCTGCCATATTGACGACGTTCTGGGTCCTGATTATTGTATGTTACCCCATTTGAGCACACACTTGAGTCTCTGGAGGATCTTCTGGAAGGAGCTGACCTATTTCAACCTGGTTTTCATGATCCATCTAAGAGGGTACCAACATTTAAGGCCAGGGATAGGGATACCATTATCGATTATATATTTTTGTCCCCCTCAATGCTAGCCAATGTAGTGTTTTATAATGCTAGGTTGTCTCCATTTAGCGACCATAACCTAGTAACCCCGGAGTTAAGCAAAGACATGGATCTTTTGTTCTCTTTGGGCAAGAAGCCAATCATGTGGCAACCAAGCCAATCATGTGGGACCAAAGAAGGAGGCTTAAATGGTCTAAGGTAATCCCTTAATCCTTTTTTCTAATTTATGTTTGAAATCTAAAAATGATATTGCAAAGTGTGGGGATTATTCCACTCCGAAGGATGAGGTCATTAGAGCCTTTGAATGTATTTGTGGCCCGGTTGCAACTGTTTTGACAGTTGCAACTAAGCCCAGACTTAACTTAGGTGAAAGGTGGTTTGACGCAAAATGCTCTAGGACCCATTGAAATCTATTACAAGCCCTGAAAAACAAACCAAGAGACAGGGAGCAGATATTTAGCCTCAGGAAGCATTATAAATTAGCGGTATATACCCGCAAAAATGAGGCCTGGAATGTCTTAATGTCTTTTGAAATTTTTAAGGATAGCTCAAAATGTTGGGCTATTGTAAATACCCCTTTTTCCTCGGGACAGGAGAATGATAGCCTGGAAACTAATATCCCAGGGGAGTAGTGGCTATCACACGTTGAGAGTATTTATGGATCAAATGAGGTTCAAGAGCCTTTTTTAGCTTTAGATATACGTGGTGACTTACCTCTATTGGTTTTAAAGAGGAGGTCATTGAGAAGGCAATAATAGATACATATAGTAATAAGGCACCTGGCCCAGATGGTGTCCCAGCATATCTCCATAAGGGTGATCCTAAATTGTAGGCTAAGATTTAACAAATGTGTTTAATGCCTCAGCCGTCCAGGGGTTCCCTGCATCCTTGTCCCTGTCCACCATCATACCAGTTTTCAAAAAGGGTCAGAGAGGAGATCCGAGGATCTACAGACCAATATCATTGATTGATTCTGCTGTCAAAATTTTAGGTAAAGTGATTTTATCAAAAGTCACGGATTGGGTAAACGATAATGGGGTTTTATCCAATCTTCAGTATGGTTTTAGACAAGACAGAAGCACCATGGATCAGTGCCTTAATTTATATTTATTGATAGACAAATACACCGTAGCTAAAAAAGGTTCCCTGCATATGGGTTTTATAGATCTTTCCTCAGCATTCGATCTGGTAAACAGATCAAAGCTCTGGTCCATTTTACTCGACATAGGGATTGATCCATGTCTGGTTTATTTTTTGGCAGATTTACGTCGGGACCTTTTAGCAGCTCTTAGGGTTACTCAGGATGGTAAATGCACAAAACACTTTAAATAAGGCAGAGGCGTTCGCCAGGGTTATATACTGGCGCCATAACTTTTTTCCCTTTACATCAACGCCATAGATAAAACCTGGGATCAGGCCAGTCTGGACATCCCACACGCAGGAAATAGGGCCATTCTGGTCCTCCTTTATGCGTATGATGGCGTGTTATTATCCTGAACTCCCATAGGCCTTCAGAGACTCTAGGACACATTTGGGATTTATATGAAAACCCTGGATCTGGTGGTTAACATGTCAAAATCACATGTCATGACAATGGGTCGAAGAAACAAAAAAAGCTAAAATCTTCTCATGTAATGGAGCCGAGGTGTCCAGAGTAACTGCCTTTACATATTTGGGTGTTTTATTTGACAACAGATGCTCTTGAGTCCCCCAATTTAAAGCTAAAAAGAATGCAGTAGTTAGACCGTTGTCAGCGCTACTGGGCTTCACACAGCGATTGGGAGCCAGGCTTTTTGAGGCAATTCTTGCCATCTACAGATCTAAATGTCCGGCTATTGCTACATATGGCTCTGTCATTTGAGACTACAAACAATCGTCAGGGGTACAGTTGGCCGAAAACAGATTTTTACGTACCCTTTTGTCCGTGCCCCAATCAACCCCAACTTTTGCTATTTTGCTATTCACCAGGAACTGGGGATGGGTTATGGGACTGATTGGCTCCCTTGGTCTGTTGGATGAAAACTTTGAACCGTCAGATTTTAAGGGATAGTGTTGCCTTAGATAAAGCCAGCAGTATCCCATGGTTGTCATATGTTAAGGGTATGTTCCTTAAACTAGGGCGTCCTGATACCTATAGCGCCCCAGAAGGGATTAAAAAAATGTATGTAAAATGGGTGAAATCACAATTCTTGAATATATCGAGGCTGGAACGCGAAGAACAGGAGATTCAAAATCCTCTGGCCTGGGCTCATCACCTAATAAATTCCTCGCCATCAATAGAGCCCTATTTGAGAATTGTGACTAGGCCATGCCATCGCTGGCTTTTGACTAGTTTCCTCTTCAACCAAATTCATTTTTCCCTGGGTAACCTCCCTGGATGGTGTAAATCAGATGATATAGCCCCGTGTCACTGCAACAATTTTTCACCTCAGGACTCTATGCATTTTATAATGTTTTGTGATTTTTATACTGACATTAGGAGGAGGTTCCCAACTCCTCTATTGAGGGGAAAGTGCTTCTTACAGGTCAGACCAGCTTTAATGTACCTTCAATTGCTAGATGACACTTGGAATATATTTAAAATTACCAGTTTTCTTGTTGCTGCTTTCTGCCTTAGGAAAAAAAGATTCCCTATAACGAATGCTATATGAATTTTTCTGAATCCCATTTTATTGTAACTGTTTTTATCTGATAATATTTAAGTCTTGATGAATTATAGACTTTGTGTTTGAATTTTATATTTTTTATGCCGCCCATTTGATTTGAAAGTCAACATTTTTGCTCTTTCTGTTTTGTATTGTACTTTTATGATTTTAATTAATGGAATAAAGTGGTTTGACTGACCGACATGCGTGCCTCTTTAGTCTCTCTTCTTGGGTGTAATAGATATTTATGTAGTTGCTTTTCAATTGACCAGTCAAGTTGGGTTGAGAGATACGTAGACAACCCCCCCTTTGGATGGCTAAATCTTGATGATTTTACTGCCAGTATGTGGTAGTCAGTATATGGTTGGCAGTGGTTTAAGACTTGACGTTTCTTTAGTCAAAGTAATATTGTAATTTAACAGGAAATCCATGGCTTTTTTGTTTTCTAACCCAGGAGTGTTCCAGGAGCAGATGTTAAGTATTTTGGGACTTTCTTGTGGGCCTTTACATATGATGTCAGGATTGAGTGTGAGCATTGAGTTTTAATGGCCCTGTCCTTTTTTCGTCTGTTGCCTAATTGGTCTTGTTATATCCTTGTACGTTTCCTCCTGGGCCACTTATGCTTAGGGGATTAATGATGTTTAAGTTCTCAAACTCTTTTTGGTTGGTTCCCGCACCGATAGCACCCCTTAGGATCGACCCCTCTCTTTGTTTTGTAGGGGCAAGAGGCCCTGAGTAGCCTGGAACCTCAACCCTTGGTAGCTCAATCCCCCAGGTCTTAAACCTATGCTGATGTATCATGATGTGATCTACTATTTTTGGTGAGGACCAACTTGTTACTGTAGCCTCTCTGTTAATCAGAGATGTGTGCACTTTGAATTCAACTGATAACAAGTTGGTAGTTTCAATATAGGCTATATACTTGATTTCCTTTATCAGTTTGATAATCGTACCTCTATTTAAGATGTCAAAATTTCCTCTTGAAATGCAATTGGGGAGGAATACTAACTTGTCTGAATATTTCCATTTGTTGTGAACCTGTGAACTTGAACAAACCTCTGAGGTAGATGGATGACATTTTTCAGCAAGCGACCTTTTAAGATCCAATTTGTGTTTTGCTTTTGGAGTGGCCTTATTCCCTCACCTTATTGTTCCTGGAAACATCTCTGTTTCTGCTCCTTGAGTATAATTTCCTTGTTTGCTGAGTTCCTTCGCACTTGAGCCTCGGGCATATTTTTCCTACCAGTTTGTGGAGCAGAGAATCCGGTGCCATAAATGCCCTTAATATTTGTTTGTTGGGAACGGGCTCGACGTGGAATGTAGTCCTGCTCTGTTGATCTTTATCTTTATTTGAGTCGAGTAGGTCTGTTGTATTCTCTTTCCTTTTAGAAACTATTTCTGGGCTTCCAGGCTGTTCGCTTACTGGGTCTAAATCATCCTTATATACGTTCTCCTGGAGAGATGACCTTTTGTTCTTGTGTTGAGAGAATAATTGCTTTACTTTTTTTTTGTTAAGCTAAATTACCTTAGTTACCCATTTTCTTGATCTCTTTTCTTCCTTTTTTGAAACCACCGGCTTTACTTCTACTATCTCTGTCTTTTCATCTTCCTCTGTTTTACTGGTTGCTGGTCGTTTGACTTGTCTGTTAAAGGAGCTGTCTATGGTTTCTGTTAATTGGGGATTTTCCCCACAAGAGGTCTGATTAGTTGAAGCATGGTTCTTCTGATTTGACTGTCAAGGGGGATATCTGTTGTTTCTGTTGACTGATGAATATCCACGGTAGAGGTTTGGTTGGTTGAAGAACAATTCTCCTTTATTCAAGGCTTTCCTACTGAGGTTTTAGTATGTTTTTGAGGACTCTCCTCATGTTCTAGAAGACTTTATCTTGTATCTGGCCTTGCTGCTTGTGCTCCTATTTCCCTCAGTATATCCGTCCAGATTGATATTAAATTTTGATGGTTCTCACCTGTCGGTAAACAGTGACAGTTGATTTGCTGAGTGTACTTATACTGTTGGACTCTCATGATGAGATTGTTGAGTGACTGTAACTTTTGATCTATTCGCGTAGGTAACCATGATATTAAGAAGATCCACTTGGAGGTTGTGTTTAGCTGCTTGGTGGGAGACTGCTGACGAGATTTAATCCAGAGTCAATAAGAAAACACCCCATGTACTGGATGGAACTCTATCACCAGCATCTTTGAATTTGTGCTTTATTTTGAGGAAGTGTTCACTGTTTGGCGCAAAGTATTGATTCTCTGGTGAGAGCAAATAACTTTCACTTTCCCTAGCTGTTTTGATGTGGGAGTATTATTATTGAGTGGTCTTTTTAACCATATGAAAAAATACCTCCAGCCTCACACGGATCTGGCCCTGTTGCTTTTGTGCGCCTTACTGCTCTAACTAATCCGTTCGAGGTTACAGAGAAAGTCCATGGGTGGTCAAGACTTTTTGTACCCATGGTGTGTGCAGGCGTTGTAGTTTCTATTAGTTCTATAAGTAGTTGTTCCTCAGCTACCCCCTGTTCTGGGGGACTTAATGATTCCTGTGGCTGAGATGATACCGGTATTTGTTCCTGTTCTTCCCAGCAACTAATGTTTAGCAAAAAAGAGAATCAAATGAAGTTTGGTGGTGAACTTCAGCTTCTGTTATGATTCGATTCAGAAAAGGGGGTGGTGATGAACACTCCTACCCAGTCAAAAGATCAGAGCTTGATCCATCACCGTTTTTTAGCTCACTGCACCATCCCAGCTCAGAAACTGGCTAAATGCAAATTAGTCTGTCCCTGGCCCAGTGCATCATGGGAACAGGGCAGACCAAACTACCAAGCCAATTCTTATACTGGAAAGGAAACAAGCTTCCGGGGACCGGTTTCTGGCATTACAGCCGTCTTCGGCCCGGCTTGCTTGAATCCTGATGTTGCAGTGAGCAAGGGACTCATGTCTGAGCATACCCTTCCACGCTTATGGTGGACAAAACGATTCAGAAAAGGGGCTGGTGATGGACAGAGTATCTGAATTAAGCAGAACACTCCTACCCAGTCAAAAGATCAGGGCTTGATCCATCACTGTTTTTTAGCTCACTGCACCATCCCAGCTCAGAACCTGGCTACATGCAAATTAGTCTGTCCCTGGCCCAGTGCATCATGGGAACAGGGCAGACCAAACTACCAAGCCAATTCTTTTACTGGAAAGGAAACAAGCTTCCGGGAACCGGTTTCTGGCATTACAGCCGTCTTCGGCCCGGCTTGCTTGAATCCTGATGGTGCAGTGAGCAAGGGACTCATGTCTGAGCATACCTTTCCACGCTTATGGTGGACAAAACGATTCAGAAAAGGGGGTGGTGATGGACAGAGTATCTGAATTAAGCAGAACACTCCTACCCAGTCAAAAGATCAGGGCTTGATCCATCACCGTTTTCAGTTATGAAAGCATTTGTCATATTTATTATGACTAGGATTTTCTGGACTGTCCCGTCTTCTGAGTCCTCTTGACCTACTCAGTCCTCTCCGACCCTCATAAGAGCATCAACACTTTCTTGTTGTTACCTTACTGTAGTTTCATACTCCGGTTGCGAGGGCGATGCACGATCTCCTTGAGTTGTTACTTCTGTCTGAGATGAGAGACTAATGTTATTTGTGCTAGCTTTTTTTGAATTAACTCGTTCTGTTGCAATTAAGAAGTCTGTTATCTTGTACCCCTCTTTTCTTTCATTTTCTGTTATTCTTGCTTTTTTTACAGTTGTGGCATGCTGGGGAGATTTCTTCTCATTTGTAACATCCAGATGTATCACTGCATCAGAGGGAGATTCCTGCTTGAGGGAGACTTGTCTCAATCTCTTGTTTTGTTGCTTTTTACCCTGCCCCTGCTCTGTTCTTTTTACCGAGCTAATTGTAGCGCCTTGCTCCTTGAATCTGTTGGCTGGTACTCTTGGTACTCTTGGATCTCTTGTTGCTGTTGCCTTTTTGAGCTTCCTGTTTTGCTTGAACATCTTGCTCCTACCTCGACTTTCCACAGCCTGCTCTTGTTTGCCCAGATGGAAATGGGTCGGCGGTGGTGACTATGATGGTGTTTGAGACAATGCTGGTGCTAGAGCAGGAGCTGGAGGGCA
Source organism: Lissotriton vulgaris (assembly GCF_964263255.1). NCBI lineage: Eukaryota > Metazoa > Chordata > Amphibia > Caudata > Salamandridae > Lissotriton > Lissotriton vulgaris. The sequence goes on from NC_141696.1 coordinate 785,590,901, forward strand.
GTCCGCTGTTGACGGTTCCCAACTCACTGACCCGTTTAATCAAATTGCCACCTACTGCTTCCATCAGGACTAGGCCATAGGACGGAGGCGTTAGCATTGAGAGGATCCCCTGGCGAACTTGCAAGGAGCTTTCCTGGTGCTTAGAGAGCCAAGGGACCAGGTCCCAGAAAGCCAAACTCAGAAGTACACAGCGAGTGTGGCCTCTGCCTCCAGCAAGCTGCACCCATCACTGACTGGGCTGCTTCTGCAGGAAGAATCGGGATACGCACTTGGCAGCAGCCAACTATTGCTACCAAGCTCGCCCTTTACCCACTGGCAACTAGTATCGCTGATTTAGGCAGTTTTGCTCTTGAGCACTTTTATCTCTTGTCTTTGGTTTGCTGAAGGGAGGGATGGCTGGTGCAGGACTATGCGGTGCCCGTAGTGGATGTCTGACTGTGGAGGTGGGAACAACAAGGATTTGATGGAAAATAAAAGAGCATATCGGATAAGTCCGACAATATATTTATTTTACCCAACATTATTATATTTTTTCCATGTGTGATGATTTGTTTAACACCCATATTAAGACTTAAGAGCATCAAATAATAGTTTATGTGGAGAAATTAACACCCTTTTCCATTGGAAATTAGCACATTTAGGCACATCAACTATCCTGAAGATAACACTGGCACCGTTGGCCCATGACTCTAGGGTTTCTGCATTGACAATAGTATATCCCAAATGCAGCACTGTAAGGACAAAACAGAACTGCACCATATCTTTGCATACAGGACTCCGATCTGCTCTCTAGCTTTGATGCAATGTGTCTGCCAAATTAACTTTGGCTGTGCTGTGCTGTATTGCGTAAGATATTTCAACAATGTGTAACACAGTGTACTAAAACATATACCTTTATGATAGACATTTGAAAAGTATATTAGACATTGTAATGTTAGAAAATCATAAATAGGTGGGATGCAAATCCTCAAAGACCCTGTAGATAGAAAATTATGTTTATTTATGGACAGTCACTTATTTCATGACAGAAAGCTGCAAGGAGAAGCATCGCACTGCATCTCTTCTGCCCACTGACTCACAGCTGGGCTGACTTAGCACCTTCAGGCTCACTTCCAAGAGTCCATGACTGGGGTGGCACTACTTGGGGGTAGAACTCATAGTAGACATATTCCAGGTGCTGGGCTCAAAGTGAATAGGGCCTTTTCTGTCCCTGAGACTTTGAGCAACAGGGTAGCCAATTAGTCCCTGGAGGCAGTCAGATGTGTCATATGGTTACTACGTTTCTATATATTGTGTTAAGTTAGCATGTGCTTATTAAATGTTTAAACGCCATATTTTCTTTCTGCTTCGGTTTGCACACGACACCTAATTGTTATTGTAGCTTTCAACCTAGACGAAAGATATGATTTATTTGAGAATAATATGTTATTGCCTTGGTATCAGTCGTGCTTGGTACACTTGGTACAACTGTCTGCACACTGAGAACTGCACACTCTAAGAATAACCTAACACAAGGTTGTTGAAGGCCTGATCCTCGCACCACGTTAGTCATAACACAAATAATGTTGCTGCCAACATTGGGCTCTACGTGGGTTTAAGATAGAGTTACAGAGAATGAAACAACACACTTGAAGCTTCGCATGCTGAGAGCTGGTAGCGGTTGATGTGATCTCCTCCTACTGAGAATTAGAGGTATGGGTCCGCCCTGCTAAGAACCCAGATGAGACCTTCTTAGATATATTATAATATGCTAATTAGGGTGCGCGAAATATAGGTGATACAGAATTATATAGATCTTTGCATCATAACATGCTATCACCTTTTGCTTATTATGGATTAGTGACTATGCTGCTAACTCTGATTTTTATAATATGTATATTGATATTATATAAGATACTGCGTTTGAGAATGTTGCATTGAAAAATAAACATTTCAAACTTGCACGTGTGTTCTCTGCCTCCCAGTTTCGGTTTGTAATGATTATATAACGAAAGAGTGTTCATGTGTTCCACGATACCTGAGGTTCATGTTCTGGATTGTCTAAGTCATTGGGAAGTATTTACTACCGATGAGACACTGTAGCTAGCTTGGTAAGGGGATTTCTGAAACAAAGGTGAGTTCTGGGTCACCCTGACTCACCCAGGTTCTAGATCTCTGTGCACAGTTCTGTGGGAGAACGGAAACCCTGCTACATGGCGCCCGTACGTTGGTTGGCCTTATATCATGACACTCGAGTAGTATAACATTCAAACCCTAACGCCTTCATTCCCGTTTCCGGAAAACGGCAGTGTCGGAAAAACCTACCCATTTTTGAAATAGGTCTTTTTCAAGCTTGAATCTATCTGTAAAAGGTTTCTTTGAATTACTACCCAGTTGTGCTACAAAGTAATCTTTGTGTTTTCACTTTTCTGTGCTGGCATGGCACAAGCCGTGGACATCCCGCAGCATAGTCCCATTGCGGTGCGTGACCATTTGCGGATGTATGATGTTCCTGTGGAAGGCTTGGCTGTTGTTCTGGTAGTGAGTGCGGAACATGCTTACCCGTACGAACTGTTTTATTCGTGGGTGTCTGTGACGTTTCCGCCAGTGGACGCTAATTCTGGAGTGTTCCATTCATACACTGCTACAGCTGTACCGGCTGCGTATGCTCCGTACAGAGCACTGGAAGTTCCTATAGATGCATGGCAGCATGGAGTTTGGTTTGGTGGCGCCCTACCACACTCATTATCGGCTTCGAGGTTAGGTCCTTTGTCCATTCCGGGCACACCTTGGCCCGCTTTGGCTGGGTTCACTCCTCACCCTCAACGCGCCACTTGTAACGTGGCTGATCTGCGACGGCTTCATGAAGTCGCAGTGGCAGTGATTAGAGCGCTTGTTCATTACACTAGCCGTAATGTTCAAGACGCTGCCCCACGGGGCGCACAGCTTAGGGCAGAACATGCTGGTCTGAAAATCAATCCGGTCATAGTTAATTCCGTGATGGGAAAAAGCCCCAAGAAAAGGATGATTTTCCTTTCTGGCTTGCTGAGAAATTCGGCCAGCTGGAAGCTGTGTTTCCCAACACGAGTCCGGGTGATAAACACCGGATTCTTACACTAAGTTTGCCGAAGGATTTGGCTCCTGAACTTGTTGACTGTGAGACCTGGGGCAAGACTTTTGCAGCGGTCTATTCGAGGTGCTATGGCTCCCCGTCTGTGACCAATCTAGGTGAGGTCCTTAAACGTGTTCAAGACGAACACGGACCGGAGTCGGCTGTTGAATTGGGTATGCGCCTGTGTGGCTCCTTTGATGTAGTTTGCGATCTGATCCTTGCAAATGTCAAGGGGGATGCAGTGAACTTTCAAGTTGCTAACGCGTTGGCGTTGGTTCCCGAGGCCGAACGACCCAGACGGTTGGCAAGGATAATTGTAGCTGCTCACAAAATGGTTGGCCGCAATGCAATGGGGGTTAAAGCTTTTCCTGATAAGGAGAAGAAACAGCCCCAGGGTCAAACTTCGGAAACTAGTGGTCAACAAAAGTCCAAGAAGCAAAATTGGCCTAAAAAGCAGAATCAGGGTAAGCAACAACTACAACAAACACAGGTTTCTGATCCTGCGTCTCCGTTGCCTGCGCAGTCGGATCGTGTTTATGATTTGCGCGACCGCGCGATGATTAAATCGCCTGAGAGGTTTCAGGCTTCTGACCAACGCTCTCCTCGTTCCTTTCAGGACTCATCGGCTCCGTCAACCCGTGGTGGAGGGGGCGGCAGGGGTGGCCAGCAAGGACGTGGTCAGCCCCGCCCGCGAAACGTTGGAGAGCATCAGGAAGGCTCTACGCCCAAGAGACCACAGTTTGCCACGAAGAAAGTTGCCGCCCTGACAGCGCTTCGTTATGCCCCAGATAGTGAGAACGCGGCTTCGGAATCTGACGTGGGCTCTGACCTTGCTGGACAGCGCAGCAGAGATTACCATAGTGAGAGAGGCCCTCCGTCCACTGTTGAAGGTGACAGCGACTGATTCTTATGTTGTGATTGAAACTGCTGACACGCATGTTGCTCCCCCTGAACGACTTTTTGAAATTGTCCTGTTAATTGAAGGTGACATGCAGCGAACTGTAAAAGGGGTATTTTGGGAAAATCTCTCGTCTACATATGACATTTTGCTTTCGGAGGCTGACTGGCCCCCACCTTTTGTTCTCGCAGCTCCGCGAGGGGAGGAGGTAATCCTGCCCAGTTTCGCGCACACTGTACCGAGAGTGGAAGCGCTGCATTTTGCAGAAGAGTGGGCTCTGGCGCTTGCGCCGGCTGTGTACCGTAATCAGTGTGGCTGGGATAAATTGTCACCAAGCCACGAGATTCCTTTACGGTCTCAACCACAGCCTCAACCTCAATATCCCATACGACGTGAAGCCAAAGCTTCAGTCGCGGCTATCCTTGAACAATTGGAATATCAAGGTGTAATTGAAACGTGTGTGTCACCGATGAATAACCCACTTTTTACTGTAACCAAGCCGGACGGCTCATATCGTTTGGTTTTGGATTATAGGCATTTGAACTCGCATTGCCGTAACTGCGCAGTACAGAATACTCATGGCTCTGCGTTAGTGAATAGTCTTGAGCGTAAACGGTTCAAAACCACGCTTGACATTTCCAATGGTTTTTATGCCCATAGATTAGACGGTCTAAGTTCCCAATGGACCAGTTTTACATGCGGCGGTGTGCAAAAAATGTTTCGGCGTCTTCCAATGGGCTATAAGAACAGTCCTGGAGTATTCTCCGCCCGCATAGTCTCTCTTTTGGAGAGCTTCGACCCAGTTGCTTGTTCATATGTGGATGACATTTATCTCACAGACGACGATCTTTGGGAGCATCTGTGTCGAGTAAATAGCATAATTTGTAACTTTGCTGACATAGGTTACAAGTTTAACTTTGCAAAGTCGCACATTGCAGAGTACACAGTGTTGTTTCTAGGTTACGAGCTTAACAACGAAGGGAAGGTTTTAGCACCTCACTTCCTGGAGAAATGCGCACAGTTGCGTTCTCCGACAACACTGAAAAAATTACAATCTCTGCTGGGATTTTTGAATTTCGGGAGGACTTACATTCCGGAAAATGCCTAGCGTATCAAGCCTTTGTATGCTTTGATACAACCATCTTTTTCCAAATCATGCTGGCTGCCTGAGCATTCGGCCATTCTGCAGTCTTTGCAGGCTGATTTGCTCGCTTCTGAATACTTACAGACTCGTGATAACCAGACCAACCTGGTGATAAGGATTATCCCTGGGGCGGTGGGTTTCACGTACCTGACTTTTAATGAAGGAGATACAGTACCTATTGCTTATAAGTCACACTTGTACACTTCGGCTGAACTGCGATTTTCCACTGTAGAAAAAGTTTTAACGGCTGTGCAGATGGCGATTCTTAAAGAACGTGCCCTGTCACAAAGAAAACGCATGTTGGTTGTTACCCCGTGTCCTGCCTTAGAGGCGGTTACGAAAGCCAGTGTACCTAATTCCAAAGCTTTGCACCCTCGGTGGATTCAATGGGCTGCATCCTTGACGTCCCAGGATGTCACGTTCATTTTTGACGCCACGTTACGGTCGCAGGAGTATTTACAGTATGAATTTGTTCATCCTGCTCCTTTAGCAATGCGGCCGTTGGAGGATTTCCATTGCATCATTTACACTGATGGTTCGGCGCAGGTTGCGCATGGCTCTAAACATGCCTACGTTTCCGCTTGCGCCATTGTGGTCGGTGACATGGTGAACGATGAGTTCAAGTCCAGTGTCGTGCACACGCAGACGCTTGGGGACTGCACCGCACAATTAGCAGAGCTTCGTGCTCTGATGCTTGCATTGGAGTACGCAGATCCTAGTGTGACGACTTTGATCGTAAGTGACTCTTACTACTGTGTCAAGTCTTACAATGAAAACTTGTTCTTTTGGATTCAGAATGAATTTCGTGACTCCAAAGGTAGCACAATGAAACATAAGACGATCTGGGTCCGAGTGGCGGAACTTAAAGAGAAGTTGCCACTCGTGTTTGTGATTCATACTCTCGGTCATCAGCGCGTGGGGGTCCACGCTGTTGGCAATTCGCTTGCTGATGAAGCAGCGAAGTCAGCAGTATCGAAATACTTAGTTGCAGCAGTCACGAGATCCAAAAGCAAAATAGATGATGACATCTTGGCAGCAGTTGCTGCAACAGAGAAGGGAAGTAAATATCCTGCGGGGTTCCCTTCTAAATACACATACCACTTAAGTCCCGATAAGGTTCCTTATGTGAAAATCCCTGAAGTTGGCGAACGTCTAGTTCCCAACTCGGATCGCAGGGCTGCTTTGATTACAGCGGCTCATGAAGGTGTGGCGTCTGCGCATGCGGGCGTCTCAGCCACTGTAACTCAGCTACAACAGAGGTTCTGGTGGCGGGGACTGTACAAACAGACGCGCGATTATGTCCTTCAATGTGACATTTGCCAGCAGATTAAGCCTTCAACTGCTGCGCGTCCGCCTCAGACACAGTTGTACATCTCGAATAAACCACTTGGGTGCGTTTATTTGGATCACTGCGGTCCATTTTCTTCTGATACTGCGTATAAGTACATCTTAGTAGCAGTTGATTCATGCACACGCTTTGTGTGGGTTTGGCCTCATCGGAGCGCTGATTCACGTACTGTCATTAAGGATTTGCGAGTCTTTGTGGGAATTTTTGCCTGTGGTACTTTCCATTCGGATCAGGGTCCGGCTTTCGCCTCTAAGGCGTATAAGGATGCTATGGTTTCGATGGGGGTCCAAGTCAAGTTTTCGAGCCCCTACAGACCTGAGGGTAATAGTGTAGTTGAACGAATGAACCGCGACTTAAAGCAATCTTTGACAGCTTGAGTTATAGGCACTGGCAGAAACTGGTTAGCCCACCTCATGGGCGTGCAGCGTGCGCTTAATAATCTCCCTAGAAGGTCTCTGGGTGGGCGGACCCCATACGAAATGCTCTTTGGTATCAAGATGTATGTACCTGACCTCGATGGGCTAGACTCCAAGGCCCAGGCCACGGCCTTTGACGTAGATGAACATTGCAATGTTTTACAGAATCTACAAAAGACCAGAGACAGTCTTGCAAAGGAACATTTGCCCTCCACATCGGATGATGCGCTGCAGATCCCGGTAGTTGGCTGGCTACCCCGAGTTGGAGAACTGGTTCGAGAGAAGATCGATAACAAGAAAGAATTTGGTCCCTCATATCGAGCACCGGTTCGAGTTCTTGGAGTGAAGGGCACAAGAACAGTCATTTTACCACCACTTCCTGGTCGTAAGGAAAACAGATTTATTTCTATTGACAATGTCAAGACACACAGGGTGGCCGATTCTTCATAGCATGACACCGGCTGTATCCTGTCCTTCCATGGTGAGGCACTCTGTACTAGCAATAACATCTGGCGCAGAACAGGAGGTGTCCCTCGAGATGCCTGCCATATCCAGTCCTTTATTAAATACTATTCCTGTTACTAACATTGATGAGCTGACCTACACCTATCCTGCTGATTTATCAATGCCTGATTTGCAGACCCGTTTGGCCAACCAGTCCAGATTCTCTTTTGACTCTGTTTCGGAACTTTCAAAGAAACCCTCAAACATTGCAAGATATGCCACGTTGTTTAAAAAACATTTTTTAATTCCCCCTTGGACATACATTTGGTTGATCTTATTTTCATTTTATCTTTTTATGTCAATTGGTTTTGTGTTTTATTTTTTCCGTCTGATTGATGGTCACTACGTTAAAGAAAGAACAGGAATTTGGTACCTTAATGGAACATTGGCCCCTCTTTCCTCTTCACATTCAGCGCACAGACTGAAACGAAACTTAAATACAGTTAACATTACTGCTTGGCCTGTCCTTGATGGGACTGTGTGGGATGCGGTTAGGTTTCAGATACATGGGCCCACTGAAGTGATTAATGTTCCAAATGTGCTTAGAGTAAACATGGGAGATGTGATTAAACAAAATATACGTTCTGATGATTGGGATATTCAGGCCGTAGAAGCATTATTCTCTGATTTGAAGTATTATGCTGCCTTCGATGCTGAGGATCTGTATACAGATTCTATTAATTATGGCGATTTGTTTCGTTTTCAACACTATGGTAATCATTTTTTACATAAAACAAATTCCAGGAGGGTTGCTGTGAATTATACACAATGGGAACACTGCCCTGCTCCATTCGGTGGCAGCTCCAATACGTTTCTGAAAAAATACACCTATTTTACAGACTTTAATCAATCAAATCCCGAGTCATTCTATTTTAAAATGACACAAAAGCCCATGTCCAAAGTTAAACTTACAGATTCAAAAATGCTGTATTCGGCGTCCTTTCTAGACAAGTTGGCTGTAGATGGCTATGAGTTTTGGAAAGGAACAATTGACCTTAAATCGGTTTGGGGTACCAAAGATTGGCAGGTACAAGGCACTGAGGCTTTGCACCGTGCATGTCTCATCCCGCATCACATGTTGTTTTTAAATTCAACCATTTTCCAAACAACATGCTTTGGATTGGCTACTTCTAAAAAATTAAATACACCGACCATCCCAGATTTAGAGGAATATACAGGTTGGGGTAATTTTACTGATTTGTCCATTCATGAGTTGCAAACTCTTTTACACAATTCGTCCTTTAACATTTCCAGTTTGGATTCCAAGGGTTGGCTGGTGTGGCATAGGAGTGCTGATTCTTGCCAACGCCGTTTTCTGGGTTTGGCTGAGGGATTCACAGAAGTCAGACTCGATCCCCGTTTTGAAGAAGACTATACTGTCACGACTTATTCTGTGGGGAAGCTGTGTCAGTATTGGTTACAACATTCCACATTAGCTGCAGTTAAACTACATCTGTCTCTATTGAATGATAATGTGGATTTGAACGATTTTATAAAAGGCCCAGCTAAAGGTAGATCTAAACGATGGCTGTATGCGATTTACAATGAAATTTGGAAAGTTACCCAGGTTGAGGCTGCTAAACGCCTGAGAGCTATTGATCAAGCAAATTTAGAAAAGGTGCTTGCAGTTGTTGATAACAGTATTAACACGCTTTCTTCCCGGATTTACACGTTAAACAATATTGTGTCTTCTGTTGTTGACTTTGTACATGATGAAGTGTCCGTGTTATATCATGGTCAAAATCAATTACGTTCTGTGATGCAGTTTGCTTGGACACTACAAACTCTTAAGAATGGTCGAGTGCCTTGGAATTTTATGAACGTCTCATCACTATTTGCCCCATTTAATCTGACTGAAAAACAGCGCATGCTATCAATGAGAGATGCGACATTTTCTATGTTACACATTGAAAAATTAGAATCCTTGCCTTTTTCTGTGGCTGAAGTGACCGCTGCTACATGGCTTATCCATGGTGTGATTACCTTACCTTTTGCTTTGTATAAATTTACAAATTGTATGAAATATATAGCCATTGGGCGATATGAACCATTAGGCAGTGCTTTTCTCCATGAGACATGGTCTTTACCATACACTTATAGATGCCTAAAAGAGGGAAATGAAGTGAATCTGAATGGTGAAGAATGTACACAGTCACCTGACCGCTCACTAATATGCAGACACATCCAGTTGCATGGTTCTTGTAATCAGGACAAACCTAATTTGGCCTGTGTTTTGAAAGGGACACCAGTTCCTGCAATAGTTCCCACGTTCACTTTGTTGTCCAACGGTAGTTATTTACTTTTGAATAACGAATTTTGTTGTGGGTTAGAGGCCGGTATCGCATATGTGGTTACCGTGTCAGAAAGGGTGGTTTGCTGCAAGAATGTGTTATATCCACCCACGCATGGGAATTCAGATGTTTTAATTTGGCCAAGAATACCAACCTTGAAAGCTGAGTTCAATGGTTTAGGCCGTATAAGGGCCCTATTGTCTCAAAAGCAGGTGGCCCTGAGCTCTGCCCGCGAAACTTATGTCCTTCACATAGCAAACACACGCACAGAAGTACAGGCACTTTTAAGTACTGATTTGCCGTTTCATTTCTGCGAGCTGGTTCATCAAATCTTCAATGCCTCCTCCACAACTAGCCTGGCTCATTTTTTTTAAATGGTTAGCAGTGGTCTCGTGACTACATTTGAAAAAGTATTTGGTATTATCCCTGCGTTCTTTCATTCTATATTCGCTAGCCTGTTTGGCGGATTTCCTGTTTTGCTGGCTTTGGCTGCAGGCGTTCTGGTGATATTTTACTTTATAAAACATGGATGCCCATCCTGCGCAAGGAAACGCTCAGCACCTACTGATGCAGTTTCGCAACCGGATGCTTGATTACTATGGCTCCCTGCCGCTTGCGACTTTAAGCACGGCTTTTGGATTATCCTTCAGATTTTCCTATTTCACATGTGTCCAGCCCGTGTTTCATTGCCTGAGCTGTGATTTCGACTGGGCCATTGATTTGTGTCTCTGTTTACCGACTTCTCCTGACGTCAACTTTGATCAGCTGATGAACCCCGTAGTGGCTCACGAGCTGGTCTGTTCTGGTGAAAGGGTTATGGCTGTGGCAGCGATGCATGGACTAATGGGTCAGTGGGATATATTCGCAGCGGCGCATGACTTTCTGGCACAGAGCGTTCTCGAGAACCCACTGAGTTGTCCTCTGATGTTGCTAGAGGAATTGGTGTTGGAGGAGCACGTATGTTCTTTCCCATTGCTTAATTGGATGGCTGAACTGTTTTCGGATGATGACAGTGATTTCATGTTGGAAGCTGTGGCTACCTATTTTGCATATTCATTCAACCCATGAGTGACTTTGAAGACTTCCATCATTATGGCACGTGACTTTTTAGTAATTCTGAATGGTGCCTCTTTCAATACGAACATTCGATTTTTTCAGATGTTCCGGGCCTATTAACTGAGAGTAGGCCTCAAGTTCGACTTTTTATATTTTGTGTGGCCACTATAGGCATTCATACATGAATTTTATTTTTAAATTTTACATACATTTACATATATTTAGCTTGGCTCAATATCATTAAACTCTGCTTTCATGTCCTGCCTCTCATAGAGTATTGGCTTATAATTTTTCTTTTTTAACTGTCCTCGGATCATTGGGGGGGTGTCATATGGTTACTACGTTTCTATATATTGTGTTAAGTTAGCATGTGCTTATTAAATGTTTAAACACCATATTTCCTTCTGCTTCGGTTTGCACACGACACCTAATTGTTATTGTAGCTTTCAACCTAGACGAAAGATGTGATTTATTTGAGAATAATATGTTATTGCCTTGGTATCAGTCGTGCTTGGTACACTTGGTACAACTGTCTGCACACTGAGAACTGCACACTCTAAGAATAACCTAACACAAGGTTGTTGAAGGCCTGATCCTCGCACCACGTTAGTCATAACACAAATAATGTTGCTACCAACATTGGGCTCTACGTGGGTTTAAGATAGAGTTACAGAGAATGAAACAACACACTTGATGCTTCGCATGCTGACAGCTGGTAGCGGTTGATGTGATCTCCTCCTACTGAGAAATAGAGGTATGGGTCCGCCCTGCTAAGAACCCAGATGAGACCTTCTTAGATATAATATAATATGCTAATTAGGGTGCGCGAAATATAGGTGATACAGAATTATATAGATCTTTGCATCATAACATGCTATCACCTTTTGCTTATTATGGATTAGTGACTATGCTGCTAACTCTGATTTTTATAATATGTATATTGATATTATAAAAGATACTGCGTTTGAGAATGTTGCATTGAAAAATAAACATTTCAAACTTGCACGTGTGTTCTCTGCCTCCCAGTTTCGGTTTGTAATGATTATATAACGAAAGAGTGTTCATGTGTTCCACGATACCTGAGGTATTCTAAGTTCATGTTCTGGATTGTCTAAGTCATTGGGAAGTATTTACTACCGATGAGACACTGTAGCTAGCTTGGTAAGGGGATTTCTGAAACAAAGGTGAGTTCTGGGTCACCCTGACTCACCCAGGTTCTAGATCTCTGTGCACAGTTCTGTGGGAGAACGGAAACCCTGCTACAGATGGTCCGGGTTTTAAGATGCAGGTCCAGTCCTTTTCACTCAGGCAGTAGGACAGCAGTGTAGCTTTCTTTCTTGCAGAGCAGCTCAGCAGTCCTCCTGAGCCCTCCACAGGTCCAGAGGTGCTCTGAAGGGTTGGGTCTGAGGGTGCATTATTTACACCTGGTGCCCACTTAAAAGTAGGAGATGGTTCTGATGGATTCCACCCCCAGAGGTGTATGGAATTTCCTGTCTCCCTGCACTGACCCCAGCTTGTCTGGGGCCAAAAGAACTATTGTCAAACCCTATGTTATTGTGCTCAGGCAGAGCCTTTGTAATTTGCAAGTGTGGTTAGTGACAGCTCATCATCCTCATCAAGTCAGAGATGGCGTATCCTGTCAGCACCTATTCTCCCTTTGTCTCACTTTCTGGGATTAATATACAAATACCAAATTCCAGCTGCAACTAGTCATGTGACCCAGACTGCAGTCACAGAATGTTTAGGACAAGAAACTGAGAATTTTTGTGAGAGTTGCATTTTCAGAATTGTGACTTAAAATCAGACTTTAACATTACAGAGGGTTTTAAATTACAATTCCTTAGACACCAAACTTAACATTCCTACCTACTCCCAATTGAAAGTTATCACTTATTACATGTAATAAGTTAACCCAATGTTATGCTATGAGAGAGTCAGGGCTTGCAGAAGGGAAAAACGATTGTAAGATTTTTTTCACTACCAGGAAATGTACAACTTAAAAGTACATGTCAAACTTTGTAAAATAAACTGCACCCTGCCCTATGGACTGTTTAAGGCCTACTCTAAGATTGACTTATATGTAGTCAACAGGAAGAGTTAGTTCTGGCAAAAGTTTTCTTTTGTCTCATTGAAATGTCAGTTTGAAACTGCCCACACAGGCTGCAATGGCAGGCATGAGACATGTTTAAATGGATACTTTAGTCGTTGTGACAATAAGTGCTGCATGTCTACTAGTAGCATTTCATTTACAGGCTCTGGGTACATATAGGGCCAGTTTACTAGGGACTTACAAGTAAATTAAATCTGCCAATTATGTGTTAGCCAGTTCCAACATGTTTAAGAAAGATAGCACAGCCACTTTATCACTGACTAGCAGTGGTAAAGAGTGCAGATTCCAAAAAGCCAACAAAAACTGGTTCAGAAAATAGGAGGGGGAAGGCATAACATTTGTGGATGGCCCTGCAAAAAGGGCCAGGTCAAACAACATCCTTCTTAGAGCTGGCTTCCATCTTCTGTAAAGTTGAGTTTCCTTTTGCTAGTATTCTCCAGGAGAGCACCTCCATTCCTTTTTGTACCCTCCTGGCTGGTAGGTTGATCCAAGTTAACCATGTTGTAAGAAACAATGCTTGAAAATAGGTACATTTTTGTAGTGTAGCACTACATAGTTGGCTCAAGCACGAAGCACATTCTACTTGTGTCAGAAAATTGTGAATTGCGGCATGCAATTTGTTACAGCAGGTTGAGACATATAAACAACTTGGGGGCCGATTTCGATGTTGGTCTGAAAGGCTCCAAACGTCATTCTGTTAGTCCGGATCCATGTTGGAAGCCAAGTTTCCGATGGACTCGGACACAGTTCCGGCCGACCGATTACGATGGTCGGAATCTGTTCGGCCTGTCCGACTCAGTTCCAACTCGCGTCTGAACAGCATTTGGAGACACTGAGTCAGTCGGAGTACATCTCTATGGACCGCATTTCCAACCGAGCAATTACGATGTCGGATTCGGACAGCCTTTCCGAATCGGTCTGTCCGACATGGATTGGCTAACGGAATCCGACTTTGGGGGAAGTAGCATGCCTCCCCTCACTTGGAGGCCTCCAGTTGGGGCCCCGTGGGGGTACTCATGGGTCCCCTCTTTCCAATCATGCAAAGTGTGGGAGGCATCATGGGGTGCCCGAAACAGGGTAAAAGGTTTTCAGCAACCACCCCTTTTTCCAATGGGAGCCTGTGTTGTCGGTCGGAACACAGGCTCTCATTGAAGTCAATCGGAGTCCGACCAAACGGTGTTGATAACCGGTCTGTCAAACTCCCTGAATCCGATTCGATTGGAAACCTTTCTGAGACAGAGGTGGTTGGGATGCTTTCCGACGGGCATTGTAATGAGGCCCTCTGTACGATGTTGCATCATGGTTGCCTCCCCCCTAAACTGTGGGGTGCCATATAGTAAATATGGTGTATCCAGGAGGAAAGAAAGCAGCATAATGCACTACTTTTTTATTCCACATTACTACGCAATGTAATGTTGCATGACTCTGTTAAATCTGGGCGCTAATCTCAGCATTTTTGACCATTTACAAAGGTCTTACAGGACAGTTAAATAGGTAATTTGGGTGAAACCAATATTACCACTAGCATTGTAAGACAAGAGCAAACAAACTGTGGCACTGATTAGCAGCATCACAGGGTACACACTCCTAATTACACCAAACATAAGTCTAGAAAAAGACAAAATATCTGGTTTGACCATGCTAAAAACGTGAATGTGTTACAAAAGGCAGCCACAGATAGAGTGCAACTCTTGACCCAGAGCTCTGGACACTCTCATACCATGCACACTATAGCCACAGCGAGGATATGCATCAATGATAGTGCCTGATGAGCAGTGACGTAGCAAGGATGCCCTGGGCCCTAGTGCAAGCAAAGAAAATGGTCCCTTTGAGGGCTGTTGGGTTAGTAAAATACAATGATTTCAGGCGTTAATAAGCCCCTCTGGGCTCTGGGCCCTGGTGCCACAGTACTGCTACACCAATGCTTCTTATGCCCCTGCTGCTGAGACAGTCAGAATCAGGCCTCCCTCCTGTCTGCTACGGAAACCTCATTTGCCAGTACTTAAAGCAAAAACATATTCGTTCAGTTGCTTGGAATCTTTCTTTTTTTGTGTGTTTTTTTTGTTTTATATAGCACGACCTAGACCTGAAGGTATCAGGTACCAGAGCACTTTACATTGAGCACCAGTTTCGTTACAGTTGCACACATTCATTTTTGTTAGGCACAGGGAGATTAGGTGATTTGCCAAGAATTACAGGGTGTTGAGCGTCGTTGCCCAGACTCAAACCCGGTTCCCCAGTTTCAAGGTCAACCGCTTGTGGGGTGTGGGGGTGTGCGGGCCGGAATAACAGGCGTGGAGGCCGGATATAGTGTGCTATGATTAGCAAGGGTTTTATTGAAGTACAGAGAAGTTAAGTCCTTGGCCTTGGTTATTCGGTAAGATCCTCGGTGTTTCGGCTGTGCTTTCTCGGAAGGGTCTCCGGTGGGAAGGGTCTTGAAGGGTCTTCGACTGCACCGCCGGATTTCTCCTTCCTGGCGACGGGAGTTGGGGCGTCCCTCGGAGTTAAAGGAAAGAGACACGGGGCAGTTAGTTCCAACGACCACGGGACTTAACAGGTTGGCACCGACACCAGAAGTGTTAGGGTTGGAAACAGACGGTGAGGGAGGAAGGGAAGGTCGGGGAAGAGGCGGACGAAAGAGATGGACGAAGGTATAGAGTGTCAATAAAGGGGGGGGGTTTGTGGACAATAGGTACTATACAGTGCAGGCGTGCGTATAACATACAGTGGGGTGCTCGGGGTGTTCTGTACAAGATTTACACTATCTATACTAGTTACACAGGAAAGGGGAAACACGGAGAACGGTAACGCTTTACTCACGTGCCCCGCCGTAACTCTCGTCCGAGTTACGGCCGCTCTCCAGCCACCTCCTGAGGATGCCACCAATCCTCGCACCAAACGTCGTCTTCTTCTTCTTTCTCTCTCTTCGACCTCTCGGCTACAGCCGTCGCTGTCGGTCCGTCGCGTCTCGCCGACTCCTGCCACGAGTCCGCCGCTGGGAACGCCTTCTCCTCTGTGTCTCTGGCTTTTCTACCGTCTGCTGGGGAAAAGCTTCCGGGGTCAGATGAGGTCACTTCCGGTCCATAAGTGGCCGTTGTAGTTCCGGGGTCGGTCCATGCTGCTTCCGGTCCGCCATACTCCGGGATTGTTGTTGGTGCCTGCAGGGAAACAGAAAGAGGTGTAGCCGGTTGGGGCTGGTTAGTGTTATCGCCCGTATGGGCGGTCCTACGGGAGCGTTGTACCCGGGAGGTAAGGTCTGCCTTTTCACATCCCCTTTCCCTAGGATTGTTACTAGTACGGGAGGTGGAAAGCGGATGCCGGGAGAGATAGTCTGCATTGCCCTGATCTAGCCCTTTACGATGTAGAGTTTGGAAGCGAAAGGGTTGGAGTGAGAGGAACCACCTGAGTACTCGATCATTGTTACCACGGTTACGTGCCATCCATTCCAGAGGCGCGTGATCCGTATACAGAATGAACTCCCGCCCCTCCAGGTAATACCGGAGACTTTCCATCGCCCATTTAATGGCGAGGGCCTCTTTCTCAACCACTGAGTAATTGGTTTCTCTGGGGAACAACTTTCTACTTAGATAAAGGACGGGTCTTTCGGCTCCACCAACATCTTTTTGGGACAGGACCGCCCCCAACCCCAGATCTGACGCATCGGTCTGCAATATAAAGGGCTGGGAATAGTCCGGACTCATCAGCACGGTTTCTGATGTTAAAGCCTTTTTGAGCCGATGAAAGGCCTGTAGCAACAAGGGGCTTGGCTGTTTGAGGACCTCTTCTGTTTTCGTTGTTTTCTTCAATAGATCTGTTAGGGGGGCTGCGGTATGGGAGAAGTTGGGTATAAACCTCCTGTAATATCCCAGCATACCCAGGAAAGCACGGAGATCTTTACGGGTTTGTGGAAAGGGAATGGCCTGGATGGATTTGACCTTACTGTCTTGTGGACGGATATGCCCCTCCCCCAGCAGATACCCTAAGTACTTTACGTTCTGGGCGCCTAGTGTTGTCTTAGAAGGGTTAATCGTGAAGCCGGAGGCACCTAGGGAGGTGACGATTGAGTGTACATGAATTAGATGCTGCTCCCAGGTGTCGCTATAGATGACGATGTCATCGAGGTAAGCCCCCGAGTATTGGGAGTGGGGTTGTAGGACCTGGTTCATGGCCCTTTGAAAGGTCGCTGGGGCCCCATGAAGACCGAAAGGCATAACTTTGAATTGGAACAGACCCTCTGGAGTGGAAAAGGCGGTCTTGTGTTTGTCCTCTGCTCTCAAGGGGATCTGCCAGTATCCCTTGCAGAGGTCAAGGGTACTTATATATTTAGCTCTGCCGATGCGTTCAACCATCTCGTCTACGCGAGGGAGAGGGTAGGAGTCGAAGGCTGAGATTTTGTTCACCTCCCTGAAATCAATACAAAATCTGGTGGAGCCATCGGGTTTTGGTACTAAAACGATGGGCGAGTTCCAGTTACTACAGGAAGGTTCAATGATGCCCATTTTCAACATATTATTGGTTTCTTCTTTTATGACCGCTCTTCGGGCTTCCGGAACACGGTATGGTCGCTGTCTGACTATTTTCCCGGGTTCCGTGTGGATGGCGTGTTCTACCACCGAAGTGTGTCCCGGCAGGGAAGAAAACACCTTTTGCACCGAAAACAGGGTCCGGCAGAGGTCCTGCTTCTTGCTTTCAGGTAGCTCGACATCAAAACAGCTCTCAAAGGGGAGTGGGCTAACAGCAGATAAGACGGGTCGAGGACCTTCCCATTTCTTTAAGAGATTGACGTGATATATTTGGACTGACCCTCTCGTGGCGTCTGTCTGTATTTCATAGGTTACTGGAGTCACCTGTCTGGTTACGGTGAACGGACCTTGCCACTGACCTAGTAACTTATGGTCCGAGGAGGGTAGGAGCAACAGTACTAAGTCCCCGGGTACAAAGGACCGGGCTTTGGTTCCCTTATTGTATTGTTGCTTCTGAGACGTTTGGGCGGCCAGTAGGTTTTGTCTCACGATCTCTCTGATCTCCCCTAAATGTGTTTTTAGGTTGTTGACGTATTCAGGTAGAGGACGGGTTCGATCTGGCTCAGCTTCCCAGGCCTCACGAGCCATATCCAAAAGAGTCCTGGGAGGCCGGCCATACAGCAATTCATAGGGTGAATAACCCGTGCTGCTTTGGACCTTGCACCTGATGGCAAAAAGGGCCAAAGGAAGTAACTCCTCCCACCTCTTACTCTCGAGGCCCAAAAGTTTTTTCAAGGTGGTCTTTAGCGTGGCGTTGTACCGCTCCACCAAGCCGTCGGTCTGAGGGTGATAGGCAGAAGTCCGAATTTGTTTAATTCCCAGACTGGAACAGACTTGGCGCATGAGGGAGGAGACAAAAGGTGTGCCCTGGTCGGTCAGGATCTCTCGAGGAAACCCCACCCTGGAAAAAATGGAAATGAGCGCTTTGGAGATGTTTTGGGTGGTTGGTTGACGGAGAGGCACCGCTTCCGGGAATCGTGTGGCGTAGTCCACTACCACTAAGGCATACCTACAGCCACTCTTGGAAGGTAGCATAGGGCCTATAATGTCCATCCCTACTCTAGTGAAGGGGACATCGATCAGAGGGAGGGGCTGTAGGGGAGCCCTCGGTGGTCGGTACCGGCTGGTTCTTTGGCACACCGTGCATTCTCGACAATAACGTTTGATTTGAGCATACACGCCTGGCCAGTAAAACTTTTCCAAAATCGCCTCTCCTGTTTTTACATCACTAAAATGTCCACCCAACAGATGACTGTGAGCCAAAAACAAAACTTTATCACGAAACAGCCCGGGGATAACCAACTGGGTATTTGCCTGGGCTCCTCCTTTCCGATACAGGAGTCCGTTTCGGATGAAGAAATAGGGACCTACGTGTAAAGGATCCTCATTGGGAAGTGCACGACCCCAGGCATCCTGTAGTACTGGATCCTCTTGTTGAGCAGCACGGAACTCCCGGTCTGTTTCCCAGGGATGATCGTCGACCTGGGCGGGATAGGCGAGGGCGAATCCTCTCTTTTCTCTTTTTCTTTGGGCCTTGGTCTTCAACGGTTTGTGATTGTCCACCGAAGCAGGGGTTTCACTGGAGAACGGAGCCTCCGCCCACCATTTTCTTAGGGAGTCTGTGGTGTCTTGAAGGAGATGGGGAAGACCGCTGTAATCACTCCCAAGAATTGCCTGTTCCGGTAGATTAGGCACCAAGCCAACAGTCAGTAGGCTTCCTTTATCGGTAGGGTGTTGTACTCGCACTTGTGCTGTTGGGTAGCACTTCGTGTCCCCGTGGACGCATTTGATGGCTACTGACCCGGTCACGGGTCCGACTGCATGAGGAAGTTCTTGGGGACGCACAACACTATGGCGACATCCAGTATCCGCAAGTGCCATCAGGGGGTGTCCTTCTATGCGCACGGGACAACGAAAGGGTGGAGGGGTGGTTTCTGCTGTAAGACACACATAGTTCTTGGCCAGTCCAATCTCCATGGGTTCCTCCTTCTGGGGGCACACGCGGGCTATGTGTCCGAACCCTCCACAATGATAACATTGGGGTCCTGGTTGAGGTGGTCTTGGCAGGACCGGATACGGCATCAAAGGGGTTGGTTCTTGTTTTCGTACAACCAGGGGAGGTCTCGACGGCCGGGGATGACTGCCACGAGCTATGGGGGTTGTGTGTTCTTCCTTCCCTTTTTGTGACTCCTGGGCTCGATTGTAAGCGCTAGCTATTTCGACGGCACTGTCGAGAGTTAGTCGGGCATGTTGGCGGACCCACTTCTGTGTGGCTGGATGTAGCGAAGCCAAATACTGTTCCAGGTATATCTTCGACATGATTTCTGCTTTACTGGAGGTTTCAGGCTTTAACCACCGGTCGGCCAAGTCCTGTATACGGTAGGATAATGCTCGGGGATTTTCTTGGGGCCCCTCCCTAGCCTGGCGGAGCCTAACCCGGTATGTTTCGTCATCTATCCCCAGACGTTCCAGTATGCACTTCTTGATATCGGCATAAGGGGTCTGACCTTGTACGTTTGCTTGTTGGTAGGCTGCTTGTAATTCGCCAGTCAGAAGGGGACCGAGATAATGACCCCAACGGTCCGGGGGCCAAGCCGCCGCTTGGGCCAGGCGTTCAAAGTTAGTGAAAAAGAAATCGGGATCTTCGCCAGCCACATACTTCTGCAAGACTACCGAGGGTAGTGAGGTCATGGGCTTCTGCTGTCCCATGACTGTCGTCAGTTTCTCGAGTGCTTTGTCCTGGGCCGTGCCCTGCCCCTTCAAAACGTCGTGCAGCTGCCCCCTGTCGTTTTCCGCGGTCTTAAGGAACTGTTCCATTAGTTTGCCGAGAAGTTCCTGGCCTTCTGCCAGCTGTTTGACGGCGGCCTCCATGCTTCCGGGCAATCCCACTTCTGACACCACTTGTGGGGTGTGGGGGTGTGCGGGCCGGAATAACAGGCGTGGAGGCCGGATATAGTGTGCTATGATTAGCAAGGGTTTTATTGAAGTACAGAGAAGTTAAGTCCTTGGCCTTGGTTATTCGGTAAGATCCTCGGTGTTTCGGCTGTGCTTTCTCGGAAGGGTCTCCGGTGGGAAGGGTCTTGAAGGGTCTTCGACTGCACCGCCGGATTTCTCCTTCCTGGCGACGGGAGTTGGGGCGTCCCTCGGAGTTAAAGGAAAGAGACACGGGGCAGTTAGTTCCAACGACCACGGGACTTAACAGGTTGGCACCGACACCAGAAGTGTTAGGGTTGGAAACAGACGGTGAGGGAGGAAGGGAAGGTCGGGGAAGAGGCGGACGAAAGAGATGGACGAAGGTATAGAGTGTCAATAAAGGGGGGGGGTTTGTGGACAATAGGTACTATACAGTGCAGGCGTGCGTATAACATACAGTGGGGTGCTCGGGGTGTTCTGTACAAGATTTACACTATCTATACTAGTTACACAGGAAAGGGGAAACACGGAGAACGGTAACGCTTTACTCACGTGCCCCGCCGTAACTCTCGTCCGAGTTACGGCCGCTCTCCAGCCACCTCCTGAGGATGCCACCAATCCTCGCACCAAACGTCGTCTTCTTCTTCTTTCTCTCTCTTCGACCTCTCGGCTACAGCCGTCGCTGTCGGTCCGTCGCGTCTCGCCGACTCCTGCCACGAGTCCGCCGCTGGGAACGCCTTCTCCTCTGTGTCTCTGGCTTTTCTACCGTCTGCTGGGGAAAAGCTTCCGGGGTCAGATGAGGTCACTTCCGGTCCATAAGTGGCCGTTGTAGTTCCGGGGTCGGTCCATGCTGCTTCCGGTCCGCCATACTCCGGGATTGTTGTTGGTGCCTGCAGGGAAACAGAAAGAGGTGTAGCCGGTTGGGGCTGGTTAGTGTTATCGCCCGTATGGGCGGTCCTACGGGAGCGTTGTACCCGGGAGGTAAGGTCTGCCTTTTCACACCGCTCTAGCCGTAAGGCTACATCCTCCCCCCAATCTTATAACTGGTAAGGAGCAGCTCACAAATGGTAATTCCTTTCTCATCTAGAACATTGTGGGTGTTTTTCAAGTGACTTTGAGGATTATTGTCCACAGGCTAATTACAATTTTCAGAAGATTTAGACATGAATTCCTGTTCGACTTAGAATTAGTACATCAATGAAGAATCAAGCATCGAAGAATCTATGATCCTTTAGCAAAAATTGCAAAGCTTTTCGTAAGTGTGGAATTTAGTCTGCAGAAAAAACAATTTGTTTATCTCTAGTACTTTCTTTATTTGCAGATTAAGGAAGCAAAATAGTTTTGCACTTTACCCTTTTCAAGGTATTAATGCAGGTAGAGATTGCATACTTATTTGTCTGTGAACACAGCAATTACTATTGCCAGGATGTGCTGACATTTCAGAGATGTGCGGCAGAGTTAAGTAATTAGCTTTGATCGAGATCGCTGCAGTTATTTCAGTAGTGTAATAATCATATTTTGTCTTGATCACATAAATACTTCTTAGGACACAGCGCCCATATAATGAGTAATTAAACCAAATAATGATTGTCTGAACTAGGTGAGCTAGATGCGTGTAATACATTTTGCACCAAGAATGTTGACCTTACAGCGTCCTTCTGACAATTCTGACAATTTCTTCACCATTGATGCAGTTGGTTTTATGTTTGTTGATTGTCACTGAATAAAGTACATGAGCACCAAGCATGTTTTGTAGTTAACATTAGTAAAAAATGTTTTCATTAAAAGAGAAAATTATTGCTTGCATCATATATACGTATTTGCACGAGTTTGTGTTTTGTCAAAAAGTTTGATATATAGGGTAACAGAAGTGTAACAAACTACCTTTGAAAATAAGTTAATTCGATCAAATATAGCACAGCCAGCCATCATTGTTCATATCTATACTTGTGATGAGAACCTCGGTGCCATTCCAGGAAAGGAAAGGAATGTCTCCATATTTCATGGAAGCATATGTGAAATACTTTTTCACTGGATAAAAAATATGTATTTTTCCCCTGCAGAAACTGAACGAAAGGATTCAAAAAATTGTATTGGCATATTTCTACTATACCAACTACATCAGATTGTCCATAATGCTGATAATCTGCTCGAAGAGTCATAGCGTCCCGAAGTACGACTGGAAACCTATATTATGCGAAGTAATACAGACTTACTTCCACAGGAGTCTGTGAATTTACAAATGCCTACGTCTTTGCAGATTATGGATCATATGTACAATGAACTGGCGGAGAGCGAGTTAACTCCCAAATTGCTAACGCTGCGTTCTGTCGGTATTCAAAACCGCAGGGATGTGCCATATTTACAATGATATAGAGCACTCCTGTGTTTCCCCTAGCGCTGATGCTAATTTAGCCTGCCTAGCGCTAATGCAGGCACCCTTGTCTTGCGTCTGTCTGGTATGATTGTGCCATGATTGTCCTGTACAAAAACAATAATTTTTGGTGATTTGCTGTTTCTATGTGTGCTGCACAATGCAGCAAACATAGAAACAGCAAAAACAAGGAGAAATTAAACATTTCTCCTCTTTTTGCCATGTTAAGACCAGGGCCCTTATTTATGAGGCCTTGCGTCAGTTTTGCGCCGCCGGTGTGTCACTTTTTGTGACGCACCAGCGGCGTACAAAATGCGCCTTGTTGCGCCATATTTAAAAAGTGACGCATCTAGGTAGATGCGTCACTTTTTAAACCCCTGCGCCACATTATACCTGCGTCAGGTATAATGTATACAGAGGGGGCATTCCCCCGCAAAAAGCCTCGTAATAGTGACGCAGTGAAATCTATGAGATTTCACTGCGTCACTTTTAGGATCTGTTACGTCAAAATCTTGCGCCTGCCTCACAGCAGGCGTAAGACTGACGCAAGCCCTTTCACATGGGGCTTTCCCCATGTGAAAGGACGCATTGCTGGAGTTGCGTCACTTTTGTGACACACTCCAGCAATGCGTAACTTTTGCGCTTACAGATGAGTCAGAAATACTGACGTATCTGTAAGTCCTTGCGACATGATGCGTCATATATTAAATA
The DNA here is from genome assembly GCF_964263255.1 of Lissotriton vulgaris. Classification (NCBI taxonomy): domain Eukaryota; kingdom Metazoa; phylum Chordata; class Amphibia; order Caudata; family Salamandridae; genus Lissotriton; species Lissotriton vulgaris. Next base: position 785,614,280 of record NC_141696.1, read on the forward strand.
TGACGCATCATTGGTGTCGCAAGGAGTGCGCAGTGAAAAGTGATGCATCGCTGTTTTCACGCAGCAATGCGTCACTTTTCATAAATGAGGCCCCAGGTTTTTTTTGGTCTTAATTTTGGCGCTGCCCCATAATTACATCACCCTCGTACATGGAGGGCATCGTCAAAATCAATGGGTGTTGCGGCTGAACACCCACCACGACACCCATTAACCACCCATTTCACGCTAAGTGTAGCGTGAAAGGGGGCCTTATTTTCAAGGCGGTGTTAAGCCATGTCAAGGGATTTAACGGGCCTTGTTAATAAGGCAATGGACTTAATGCCACCAGAACATCTTAATCAGTGATGTTCTGGTGGCATTAAGTCCTTGTACATATGCCCGTATCATGCATACATGTATACATTGGATTTTAGAATGAGGTTTAAGTGCCTAGAAAAACGTTATGATTCAGGACGTGAGCTGGACAGGACAGTGGTTGATGTTCTTGACTTATAACCTGACTTATAACTGAATAAAAATGTGCATGCCAAGTCTTACGAACTACGGTGTTTTAGCTAAATGTACTGCATACATAATAGAAAGACAAAAATGTGGCAATGAGATGCCTAAAAACAGTCAGCCTATTCCTTTACTTCAATAGAGCCATACACAAAAATCATTGAGTAATATTTTTCTAATCGCCGCTCAATGCGTGTCTAGGGAAGCTGCTTTTAATGGATTGTAATAATTTTAGGAAAGAAGATGCAAAGGAGTAATGAGTGAATGCAGCAACAAGTCATGAATGCTGATAATTTTGCGGTTAACTCCAGCTCTGTTTACAGTAGGTAATAAATATGGTCTCTTTATAGAAAGCGATAAATGTAGTAATATGCCAACTATCATTCCTGCGAGTCAAATAGGGAATCCCAGTGTTTGTTTACGCTCCTTGTTGTTTGTTGATATAAAACTAAAACTAATATCTCCTTTATTTTTCAACGGAGACTCCCAAGTCCTTGTATTACATCTGACCACTCTCAGCAAACATTCAGCTAGCTAATCTGGTACCTCTTATTCTGCATCAATGGAGTAAAGTATATTCTAACTATATGCTTTTCTGCTCCAGTTAGAAGTCATTGGTATGTGATGACTTTTTCAACTCATGCGTTGAGATTTAATTGCACAGATCCTGATGATATTCTGATAATAGATTCTCATTGTGGAAATCATCTTGGCCCAGGTTTACTAAGCCTGTGAACTCAACAATGCACAAATGTCAGTAATATTTACAAAGCCACACAAGAGGGGGTTTGCGCCACCTTGGGCGACTTTGTAAAGAAATGTAATGCAACGCAGTGGCTTACGCTGAGTTAGGCTACATTTCATAGTAGTAAGCGTTCCATGGATAGAGCATGGGCAGTCCCCTGCATCCACCCACGGAATGTGATGCAATCCCAGATTAACTAAGCATAGTAGACCAGAGAAAGCACCAAAATGGTGTGCCGACCACAAGGAGGTATAACGAGGAGAAATATCTTTATTTCTACTTTCTAACATCTCCTCTTTCTTTGTGTGCGTCATTCTGCTGCACACATAGAAAGAGGAAATTGCCGCCTGCCTGGAATGCAGGCTCCCTTGCAGCATGGTTCATGATGGCTGCATTTAGTCAAGGCAAAATCTCTTGGAAAGAACAAGGGGGGGGGGGCGTGCAACCCCAAGTAAACCTGGGCATCTGTCTCATCATCTCAACTGGGGTTCCACATAGGTATTAATCAGGTCTAGCTGTTTCAACTCAACAACAGAGATTGCTTCACTGTTGGAGAACATCAGTTGTTTATGTAAGTCATGCAAATTCAATTTGCTTTAATTCATTATAGCATTGCCACACCATTAACACATATAAGTCAACATTAAGCAGAAACAAATAATAAAGATAACACATTCAAATATCCAATCATAACATACATTCATAAAGTCCTCCTATAATCAACCTCATGCCATGCTATCCTTGTTCACATATTGCATTTCTTATTTGCGTATTCAATAGGAGTATCTCTAAAAACTTGCAGAGTGAGTCCACCAAAATGGTAGTTTCACAGAGGCGTCCAGACTGGTCGCTCTAAACAATCATTGGGCTTCTTTCTTCCCTTAGGTTGCCTCTCAATGTGTCTACATTAATCATATAGTTTGCATATTGGGAAATACCATGTGTTTTAAATAGTTGATGCGTTTCAGCCCTTCAAATTTGGGCCTCCTCAGGACAATAAGGAACACAAGGGTGTCTGCAAACACATGGCTTTCACCTTTGAAAAAACAGACAAGTACACTAATTACGTGTAAAAACCTGCACAAGAACACTTTACATATTTGCATGCAAACTAAATGCATTTAATCCAGTAAGGGTGGAACCACGCAATAATATATGAGTATAGACATTAATGTTGCCATCAGGTGCTTTTTACTTAATAAAATGTATCTCCTGCAAGCAATTTGATTGTCTAAGGTGCTTAGGACGAAAGAGACCAATGATCAATGCACCTCTGTATAAACCCTGTTGTGCAATAAGACTAAAGGCAACCCACAGAAAGAGCAGAGGGAACATGGATCATTTTACCTAGCCAATTTCCTTTAAGTCTGTCCCGCAATCAAAACCGTTACTTTTTTTTAGGTGCCCTGACAAAAATTGTGCATGGAGAAATGTTCTGATTTGTTTTTTCTTTAGTCTCTTTAATTTTTCAAAATTATCAGATTTACTCTAAGAATAGTTTAAATTGCCTTTTAGCAAAGAAGGACTATCTAAACGTTTGGTAATCTGGTCCTCTGTATAGCTGACTGCATAGGGTTCAGACATATCTATCTCAATTCCCACCTATAATAATATCAGTGTCAAAAAATATGCAATGGATGTGCAGCCTACTTAGCATCTAAAGGAATTCTTAACTTTTAAATGAAATATCATGAATCCCTTGACACATATCCAGTGCACCAAGGAGGTGATATCAACCAATATCACACAGAAAGGAGGGGGGTGTATAACCCTAAGTGAACCTGGACATCTATCTCGTTGGCTCAATGAAAGCACAGTGTAGCAGAGACAAGAGGGAGCAGAAGGACACCATATATTAGTAAATATTACAGATTTCTGATCTTTCAGTTTCATGCACCGCAGTGCAGCTACTTTGCTTGCTTCCCTGCATTGTGTCATACATTAAAATATGCCCACCTTTTAAATCACAAGACTATAATACTGAGAGTCTTATTGCCAATGGACTGGATGAGGGTGAGATGTTTCCTGCATCTGTTAAAAACCATTACCAGTGAAAGAGATATTTTGGGTGTTGTAAATTCGACCTATTACATGTTAGACTTGGAAATATGGCAGAATCAGTATTTAAAGCATCAAATAGAGCATATTTCAGTTTTCGTCTGGGGTTTTTCATTTTTAAGTGAAAATTGCAAGTGTAATCAGAACCTTGAAGATTAAATCTACAGCCTAAAAAACGCTGCAAGTGAGGAAACTGAGCAATTACCAATCCACATCAACATCCAAACCAAGCCCCAGAATTGTTAATTTTTCACACAATGCAGTGCATCTTCCAGATTTGCTCTGCTGTACTGTGCAAGAAAGAAGATATAGCCCAACATAATATCTAAAAAGATAGACCTGTTGCAGTAGTCCTTCGCTGGTCTGGCACAAAAACCTTTACCTTGCAAAATGCTCAGCCTTGCACCATGGTGACGAGGTGAGCGTGTGCTATTTAACACAGGATTTATAATGGAGGCTTACCCTTTCAATGTGTAGGCAAACTCAGAAGGATCTCACACATTGGATGTGTGCATCAGTTTTTTTTTTAGATAAACACGTCTTTCCTTGTTTGTGTCTGCTTTAAGTAGATGTTAATTTTTGACAAAAAGCCTGATCTAACTATCCCAGTAGGTTAAGCTTTTTGTCAAAACCTATGGGTGTTTGCCTAACTTTTCCCCAATAATGCCTCTATCATGCCTCCTCAATTTAAATCAACAGAACGGTGAAAAATGTTTTTTGCTCAATATTCACCTTCCCCTGCATATCATAGCATAGCATAGCAAGAAGGGTGCATTGGATTGCACCAAGTTCTGGCACAAAGCCTAGTAAATCTGGGCTCAAATGTCGGCAACCTCTTAGTTCTATTTTTATATTAATTATTTTATTGAAGGCAACCTTATATGTTTTCCCCTAAGGAAGTGTATTTCTAACTGCACCTCCCGAGGTGGACTCTCCCTCTGCTACTCTTCCCTCAACAGATTACATTTGTCCATGTCGCAATAAGTACATGCATGTGCTAATGCACATCATCAGCACTTTAAGTTTGTCATGCCCTGGTAGTGACAAACTCCCATTTGATTTTTCACTATTGCAAGGATACCTCTCCCATAGGATAACACGGGGTTTCCTTTTAATACGTGCTAACGTTTGATTGGCAGCAGGTGGGAAAGTCATATCTGGTGTCTAAAGAATTGTCATTTAAAACCCTCTTAATGGGCAAAGTCTGATTTTAAGTTACTTTTAGAAAGTTGCCAGTTTCTTGTCCTATCAATTTTGTGCCTGCAGTCTGTATTCCTGGTCACATGACTATGTGCAGTTGGTAGCTGGCCATTGTGTATTCATCACAGACAGAATCAAAATAGACGTTCTGGGTGTTGGAGGGATGGGCCATCCCTGGTAGATGGGGCAGGCCTGTCACCTACCACACTTGACTTCAAAGGCACTGGTGCAGCCACACACCAAGGACTTCACACTAGCCATACAGACTGGGACCAGGGCAGGGATAAAGGAAATTGCATACACCTCTGTAGGGGGAAAACTTCATAAGCTTTTCCAACTTCAAGCGGGGATACAGGTATATGAATGGGACCCTCAGACCCATCCTTCAGTACACTCTTGGACCTGTGGATACTACAGAAGAAGAACTTCCCAGCTGTCCTGCTGCACTGGACCTGTAGCTGGACCTGCTGCTGGAGGCATGCCCTGCTGTATGAAAGGAAGACTGGAACTGCACCCTTTATACTAGGCTGAAGTGACTCCAAGGGTCAGCTGATTAATCTCCTTTTCTGAGGTACAGGGACACAACAAACTCCAGAGGCTTCTTAGCAACTTCCCAGCTGCCTGGGGAATTGGACCTGTCTGGAGCTGCAAGTGGACTTGGCTGAGCCCTTCTGGCTTCAGCTGGAGTCAGTTTCTAACTCCCAATAGGTGCTTCTCATGTCCTGGACCCCTGATGTGGCATCAGTTGCACCCCTCCTTGAAGTAAAGAGAAATCTTGACGTTTTGGGCTCTTCGTGAACACAAATGGGGCTGTTCGCTCCAATATCTTGCCTACCACCAATGTAAAGCCCCGGTGAATCCAACTTTTTGCTATACAGCAACTGCCAACATTGGCTGGTAATATGAGATCTGCACTTTGCGCTAGGGCATCAACGTCCTGCAGTGCCCGGCAATGCAAATCTCCAGCAATGACTATCCGTGACGCATAATGGGATCTTTCTGTTACAGTGATGACCGCCATGACGCTTTGGCTGCTCTTTGTGCTATAGCGACAACCATCCATGATGCTCTCCCTGCTTCTCACAGCCTCCTCCATCAAAATAGAACTCTTTTGAAGGTCACCTTTTCAGTAAGACTAACACAATTCCTTTATCTGAAATGCACTCCATCGCGGTCAACCTGAACTAGTGAAATTCACCTTGTCTCGCACAACCAGACAACCATGAGTGACACTCTGTACTTCAAGGCACTATATGTGAGAAGCTGGCATGGTATATGATGTACAGGTATGTAAGTGGACACCTAGCACCAGTCCAGACAACCCTTATGGTGATTTAAGTAGTCTTAGACAACTGTAGAAAGCTCTCTAAGTGGTTGCTGTGGAGAGCAGACTTCAGGCTTAGTCCAGAAGGACTGTAAAACAACTTTTTTTTACCAGAATGCAATGTTATAGTACAAATTAAGTGAAAAATAACCACACAAGGTATTTATATATATATTACTCTCTAACACATACAAATATCTCCTACCCGGAGATATGCAAAATGCACACAATACTTTGCAAAGAAACACAGTAAATAGCACATAATACACATTAGACCCCAGGGGGGACCAAATCATATACAAAGAAAGTGGTATAAGAACCACGACTCGGGTCAGGACAATGTCAAGAGGATCAAGGTGAGTGACTTGGAACCCCACGGAGAGTGTGTGCAGTGTGAGAACACAACCGCGTGATCCATACAAGTCTATGCCACTTTAGTAAAGAAGAATTGGAGGGCTGTGAGTGTGCTTGCTTTAGTATTGGTGTTAGCCCTCACCTGACGCTGTCCGGCATTTTGGTGTATGAACCACCTGGTCCGGCCACAAGTTTTATCAATTCCTTATTGGAACGGGTAGGGTCGCTTGCGGTGGACACCGCTAATTTCAGTATTTTTGGGGACTTGAATCTGCACCTTGAACTCATGCAAGATAGCATCATTGGTAATCTATTGGCAGATCTTGTTGCTTTTCAATTAGTCCAATTCGTCCCTAGCCCCACACATATTGGTGGACATCTGTTGGATCCGATCTTCTCTAACATTGATTCAGCTATGGCGGCAACTCCCACCACAGTGGGCTGGTCTGACCATTTTGTGGTAAAAATGTCTTTCTTTACTCCAGAGCACTCTGACAAAGCTGCTCCTCGATCTACTTTTAATCACCCATGGCGCAAATTGAGACTTGAGGATTTCATGCACTCCTTATTGACGACCCTCTTAGTCTTTTTACCAATGTTGAATTAGGCTATGATATGTTTTGTGACTGGATTACTTGGGCATTGGACTCTTTGATCCCGGCACGCTGGTGTAAGAGTCGTACCCATGAGTCCAGTCCATGGTATAATGATTCGTTGTCCATGCTAAGGAAGGCATCTAAAGGAAACGAGCTTGCTTGGAGGAAAGAGTATGATCCTGGATTTAAAAAACAATATCTGGCCGAGCTTAAACTATATCACAGAGCTGTCTGTAAAGCTCGGGCAGCTTATTATACTAATGAGATTAATCTCAGCGCTAACCCTGCCAAATGTATTTTTAAGATCTTAAAAGACCTCAGAGTTAGAAAGAACTCAGACCCTGTAATTACTTCAGAATCCCAGTGTGAAGTAGTGGCTTCCTTTTTTCGTTGAAAAAGTGCAGGCAATATATAAATCCTTTCCTCCTGGGACTTCTTCCTCTGGTTTGATTCCTTTAAGGACAGGCCCGAGCTCTAGCTCTAGGCTTATAGTTATTCCTGAAATCTCTCATGAAGAGCTTGGTAGGCTAAGCATAAAAATTAAATCTGGGCTAAGCCTGAAAACTACAGGCCTATATCCCTCCTTCCCTGGGTGGCAAAAGTAGCGGAATCCCATGTCAACACAACATTAACCAACTTTCTGCAGTCCAATAACATTCCAGACATGTCCTAAAAAGGTTTCCGGTCAGGACCTAGTACTGAAACTGCCCTCCTCGCCATGACTGAGCATCTACGTACCATTTGGGATGCTGGTCAGATGGCGGCACTGATCCTAATGGACCTCAGTGCCGCATTTGACACTGTTTCACATGACATCTTGATACAATGCCTGGAGGAGGCAAGTATAATGGGTATGGCTCTGGAATGGTTTCGTTCTTTTTTGTCTGGGAGATCATTTCGGGTTACCACCCGCCCTTTCTATCTGAGGCTCACTCTATTGAACAAGGGATTCCTCAGGGCTCTGCCCTGAGCCCTACTTTATATAATCTTTATGTTCAGCCACTTATTGCGGTCGCCAAGCAGTGGGATCTTTCCATCATCTCGTATGCGGGTGACACGCAGCTGGTGGTAGCACTGACAGAAGAATCTACTATGCATGCCTCTAAATTTAGAGATGGGTTGACAGAGGTGTCGGAATGGATGACCTCTAATTACCTACAATTAAACACCAGTAAAACTGAGGTTCTGATAGTTGGTAAGAATGCTAGTCTGTGGGGTGAACATTGGTGGCCTAGGGCGCTGGGTAAGACTCCTGAGCCTAAGGTTGAGGTCAAGAACTTAGGGGTGTGGATGGATTCTTCCCTTAGTTTTCGGTCGCATACAAAAAAGGTTTCCAACACATGTTTTGGTTTACGGGGGCTCAGACCCCTTTTAAAGTTCTTTGAGCCCGCAACACGTCAGTTGATTTTCCAATCAATGATTTTATCTCGACTGGACTATGCCATCTCCCTGTTCTTAGGCACCAATCAAGCCGAGATTGTTTGACTTCAACGCACTCAAATATGGCGGCCAGAGTTTTGTTAGGGCTTCCTCGGTGTTGCTCTATCTCCAAGACTATCTGGAAACTTCATTGGTTGCCTAAAAATGTTTTTTAAAATAACTTTTTTGTACTGGAGACATGTAGTCACTGTAAATTTTGTATTTTTAATTTCATAGTGATTTTAAATTGAAATCTTGTCCTGAAGAAGGTGACAACTCACATCACCGAAACGCCGTGTCGACATATTTCATGTTTGTGTATTTTTAATGTGATTATTGAATAAATGTGAAGTGCTTTGTTTTTAATCTCATATGGTCGGTCATACCATCAAATAAAGAAATTCTCTTTTTTTTTAAAAATCTCTCCTGTGTATGTGCATATTCTCACTAGTCCAGCATTGCGAAAGAACTATGAATGCATTATTTGTGTTTTTGGGTCCCAAGTGTCTTTGATTGACTGCTTTTGAAAATGTTTGATTTGTAAATTTGTTAATCTTCATGCAACCCTGGATATAACATACGGTTTATCCTTGAAATTGGAGATTAAAAATCCCTGAGTGGTTTTAATACCTCTACAAAATTTAAGAAAAGGGAATTTTTGTTTTTCTTAGAGTGCCTATGGCAGAGCACATTAAGTTTAAAACTTTGTGTCTTTCATTTAAGATACTTAAATGTGCTTCACCCAGCCTGCTTTGTAACATTCTGACTCCCTATGTACCATCTTGTGCGATGCGCTCTTTTGGGCCGCATTTAGTTACTGCCCCTCGCATAAAGCGCTCTAGAGCTGGGGGCTGCTCTTTCCGCTATTTAGCGGCAAAACTATGGAATTCTCTGCCACTTGAGATCCGAGGCATGGATGGCCTGTTGGACTTCAGGAGAGCGATTAAAACGTATCTTTTTCCACTGCAATAGTTCTGTTATCGGCCCGTATTTGAATCCCCCTTTCTTTTGGTTCCCGGGATTGGTCTGTGTGAGTGAAAGCGCCGGGACACCCCTTTGATGCGCTATAGAAGCACATATAACATAACATAACATAACGTGTGTAAGTTGCAGTTGGATTTTTAAAGATTAAGGACCCTTCCCAGTGAACCCTGAAGAAACTCCATGGAAGACAGAAGGTTGGAGAGCCACCCCACCCATAGATACCATAGTACCCACGTTACCTTCACCAGGGAAGCCGGGTCCATAGGTGTGAATTGGTGTCGGAAACCGCTGTCGAACCCAATGGAGGACTTCAGGAAAGTGCCGCTGTTGAAGAAGGAGAAAGTGTCCTTTGGAATCCAAAGTTGGATTCTTGTTGGGAGGTACCTGCAAGTAAAGGGGACAGAGTCTATGTCACTCAGGAGTGACCAAGAGATCTAGAAGATGAATGCCCACCGATGTAGGGAGTTGCAGGAGAGTTGACGAGGACCACAACACTGCAGCTGTGAGGACCAGGCGATGCTGAGGAAGACCAAGAGCCATGCACAAGCTGTCCCACAAAGGATGTCGAATGCTGAGAGATCGTGTCTGGCGAGAGCACCAACAAGCCTTAGCAAATGCAATCAATGCTGGAGCTGAAGAAGGAGCAACGTCAGAACCAGCAAGGTCCAGGGGACTCACCATAAACAGAGGAGTCAGGACAGGCCCGAGCAATGAGGGGAACAGAACAGAAGGAAAGTTGACCCTCAAATGGACCCACAGGCCAGAGGCGCTGGAGTCGTGGGGGAACCTCAAACTGCTTACCAAAAAATGCAGGCCATGATGCACACGATGTGATGTGGCCAACAATTCTGGTCACAGGAGATACTCAAGGTTGGGGCTACTAGGAGCCTGTAGATCTTCTTAGACAGTTGACACGGTGCACAGGGGTTTGGTTATTGCAACCTCCACAAGTGAAACTGGCCTGAAACTTGGCAAGAGGGCAGAGAAGGCCTCTTTAGTGGTGGAAAACCACCACCTGTGTTGCAGAACCTCTTGGAGTCTGGAGGAGCTCAGGGTCAGCAGACTAGTAGGCTTAGTTGCGGTGCCTGCGAACGCAGGGGAGTGACTCCTTCACTCCAAGGGAGATTCCTTCAGGTGTCTTTGATATCCATAGGCCTCTGAAGGTTCCTGTATGGTGCACAGTCACAGACAATGCAGCAGACTGGAAGGGAGTTGGAGTTGAGCCCAAACGAAGTCCAGCGTTGTCCAGAGTGCCCAGACTGTAGAAGAAGAAGTGAGGTCTGATCTAAATCTTATCCCATGACGAATCTAGGGACCCACCAAGAGGTAAGCCCTTTAGTACCCTAAGGAAAGGGTTGGGTTGATTCAGGGGACCCAACCAGGGGAGGGTTTGGACAGGGGGGAGATTACCCCCATTTCTTTTGTCCAGTTTTGTGCCAGAGCAGGAGTCAACGGCTCCCAAGACTGATTCCATATGTTTATGGTGTGGGGGTATGATTCCAACATGCTTGATACCAAACATGATAGAATTCGTTGCAGCCAGTTTCAAGATGGCCATCTTGTAATTAGGCAGTGCCCATTTAGATAGTATATGGCTGCTTCACTGACAACCTGGGAGAATGAACTCCGTAGGCTGTACGGGTATCCTGCCCTTGCAGGGGCACCCTCTCACTTAGAACAAAGCACCCTGACTTCAGGATTGTAAAAGCCTGCTATAGGGGTGACTTATAGGTTTTATGGTCAGATACCCTAGATATAGGAAACCTATATCTTTAATAAGGTGTGCTAGCACCAGCATACACTGTCTGCAATGGCAGGTCTGTAGTTCCATGTTGAATGGTCTCCCATGGTTGCATGGTGGCAATATGCATGCTTCAGCCCTCTGAGGTAGCTATGCCCTAGGTACCTTAGTACCATATATAAGTTACGTACAAGGGTACTCCGACATCCAATCTGGGATGTACCTAAGAACTGAACATAACAATTTAGGCAGAAAGCAGATAGACTGGGCTCCTGATTGGTAGGATCCCAGCCAGACTAGTCAATAACAGCTTAACACCAGGCAAAAAGTGGAGGTAACAATAGAAGCAGATCCTACTTTCCTACACTATACTTACCTTAAATCTTTGCAATAGCATAACTCCAGTTCTACTGATTGAATTTTGTTGTTTTTTTGTAAAACAGTGTATTACATTTTAGTCTATTTTTCTAATTTGCTGTGGATTTGTCTTATGTTGTGTTTTCACTTTATTACTGTTTCTGTGCTGCAAAAATACTTTACATATTGCCTCTAAGTTGATCCTGTCTGTTTTTATGCCAAGCTACCAGATTGTTAAACTCAAGTTAATTTAGTGACTTTTGTGGCTCACCCTGACAAGGATTGTGCTGTTGTGTTACAGGAAAACACTGGCTCTTTACATGTGGAAGTTCCAAAGTTTAGAGGTAGATTGATGCAATCCCTCCTTTCATTAGCATGGAAGTAAATTTTATGAGCATTAGAAAGATTTGAAAACTCACCTGTTCCTCTTCTTATATGGTGTTTAGTTTCACGCTCTTGCCAGCATGCTCCTTCTTTACCTTCACTTGCCTGTCCTACACTAAAAAAGCATTTTAAGCAGCAGTTTGAGGATAAAGAACCGTACAGACACAATTAAATAATACAAGAACGAAATGTCAATGATAAACCATCGATATGGCTTACTTTTACTTACTTAAGCTTTTGGAGTATAATAAATATCTATAGATCCTGCAAAATACATGCCTTTCTACATGAAAAGAAAGTAGCAATCACTGGTTCTTGCTGCAAATTTGTATCATTTGACTAATTCCACAGGTCCCCTTTAAGAAAAATAAATACTGGATAAGTGCAACAATTATAAAAAATACTTTTGTGTCTCCTTGTTACTGTGCCCTAGTCACTTTTACTAGACTTTAAAGTGAGAAATATATAGACAACTAAAAATATAATATTAGGTGTGGAAAACAAGATGGTGGCCGTGTGAGGATGGCTGTTCTTTGCCCTTCCTCAGACCGGTCCCACTGCTGGTTAAATCACTTCTCAGCGAGTCCTTCTTGGTGATCAGACCTGGAATCAGCCTCACTAGCGTTCCGCTAGCTCTTTGGCTACATACAGTTAGAGGTACTTCCTGTTGCATTGAGACTTGAGGTGGCTTGTATACGTTCCAATTTGCTGGCCATTAACTATAAAGCATCAGATGGAGCAGAGGCTGGCCATGCCTCCTCCAAAGGCAGTGAGAGGCCCTAAAACCAGCGGCGGTGGAGCAATGGCAGTAAGGATGGTGTCAAACCAGAGGCTGTCAGACCAAATCATGACCAAAAAACAAAGGGAGAAGCAGAGTCCAGAGACAAACTCGACAACAATAAAAGTGGCAGTTTCTATGGCAGCTACTGCAGGCTCCCAGGCAGATTTTTATTTTTTAAAAGCCTCTACAACCTACAGCTTTAAACACAGGTCTGTCAGACAGCTAGATTTCTGCCCCCGACATACCAGTGGGTCTGGCCCCCGCTTGAGCAGGGAGGGTGAAGCAGGGAATCGAAATACTTTGGAAGGAGGCGTGGAGCCCTCACCACTACAAAATCACCCCATGGCTGCCCAGAGTTTAGAGAAACAAACTGAACCAGCAATCAGAAAAGGTATGGTGGCAAACTCTGTAACTGAGGCAAATATGTAGGATGTAGTGGACTGAGAGAACAGACCGCAGGGCCTCGTGGTAGAACTGATGATGGATGGGAAGGTGGTTGAGGAAAAGATATTGTTGGGAAATAAAAGGAGGACCCCGCAACAGTTGATTAGGGACTGGGGGGGAATAGAATCTTTTAAACAAACTTGGGCGTCCCCTCAAACAAAAACCACACAGGTTGCGTATTCTACCCAAAAAATAGCATGCCGTTAATTCGGCGGGAAAGGTAAAGTTACAAAGTTAAGAATACCAATCTCTAAAGGCAGGCTTCAATCAGGGAGACAAGGTCTATGGTTCAGCTCAGCTATATTTCTGTAGTGGCTAAATTTTTGGTGAATTGTGTACATAGAGGAGCATTTCTTAACTTATTAAAAAACAAGAATCACAAGTCTTGCACTTGTGATTCTTGTTTTTTAATAAAATCTTTTTATGAAATGTATAAATATGTTTTTTTTAAATAATCTTGTATATTGTATTGTGATCATATAATAAATGTACAACAGAGTTTTTATTGCAATTCTTGGTGTGGAAAATAATTTTTAATGCCTCTTTGAACCACCTTTTACTGTGTTTTCTATGTAATTCATTTTGGTGGAAAAACAATGCTTACATTTTAACTCAAACTGTTTACGGTCAAAAGTTGTTTAAGAAATGCTCCTCTATGTACACAATTCACCAAAAATTTAGCCACTACAGAAATATAGCTGAGCTGAACCATAGACCTTGTCTCCCTGATTGAAGCCTGCCTTTAGAGATTGGTATTCTTAACTTTGTAACTTTACCTTTCCCGCCGAATTAACGGCATGCTATTTTTTGGGTAGAATACGCAACCTGTGTGGTTTTTGTTTGAGGGGACGCCCAAGTTTGTTTAAAAAATGAGGAAAAGATATGACAGCAGAACTACCCTCAGCATTTGTCCTCTGGTGCTCCCATTAAAGCATGCTTGGATATGTACTCGGTACAAAAGTTTCTCACACTCCAACTATTCAGACTGGTTGGATGAGGAGAGCTGGGAGAGAGACAACATATTGAGCGAAATAAGCAGCCAGCTGGAGAGGCATCTGTAGACATATAGCTTTGGCACTGATATAGTCAGGAAGTAAAAGACACCCCTAAAGGAAAGGTCTAAAGGGGAGGCTAAGGGGCTTCTTTGGGACTAATCTATTCAGCCTCATCTATAAGGAGATGTCCCAGGCGATGGGACCCTTGAACAAGGAGCCTCTGAGGCGGTATCACTGCAGTCAATATATCAAAGCATTCTGGCACACTGCAAATAAACACATACAGAGAGACACAGAACCCAGTCTGCTCGTTGGAAGTTGCAGAGTGCCATCCGAAGGGTCGCCAATACCTGCTCTGAATTCTCATAAAGAATGGAGTAAGCATAGAATAGGGTTGTGACACTAAAGAGTGATTCACTGACGCACAAGAAAGCAACTGAGACTCTAGAAGCTCAAATGGTTGATGCCCAATAGAAACTGAAAAGCTTTTGAGCACAGGATCAGGCAAAACAACCTTAGAGTTCTGGGCTTCCCAGAAGGCTTGGAGGGAGAGGATGTTCACAAGTACATAGTGGGACTTTTTAGGAAATTAAATTATCCAGCTCGGACTGGGATCAGGAGGTGTAACAAGTCCATAGGTTCCCCTTCAGACAGAAATCATGGTCTATCCAGGAAGGGGCAAAACCCAGGGACGTACTGATCTACCTTGGAGATTTTCAGTTGCACCAAGCAGTATTAGATCTGGCTCACCCAGATCGAAAACGGTCAATGGAGGGATGTACATTCTTCGTTACGCCAGATTTCTGCCATTTTACTGTGGAGCGTCGCTGCATCATTTAATACAACCCTTATAAGCTAAAGGGGCGCTGGCCTATTTAAATGACCCGGCTAAACTGAGGGGGGTCAGGAAAGACACATTTCACTCCTTCACATTGAAATTAAGGTGAAGGAGTTTCTTCAAGGTCTGAGTTCAGGCTAATCTGTTTGAATCGAAAGGCCAGCCTACAAAGAATATAAATTTGATGTCTTTGATGCTATTTTTGTCATATTTGTACATGTTATGATGAGGAAGATTGGCTTTGTTGAAGCTGTGGGTCATGGGTGCAGAATTTATGAAATGTTAAGTGTATTGGTGCTGGGGAGCAGAGTGATTGTTGATTCAGAAGTGCACATGGGGCTCAGTATGGGGCGCAGTGTACCATCACCGGACATGGGTTGTCCAACTGCTTTCAAGAAGTGGCAGGGGAAGGGGGAATGACGTGGAGGGGTTAGAAGGGGTGGTAAGCAGGAGTTAGGAGGGGTGGAGATGGTTTGGGGAGGGGGTGAGATGAATACTTTGGCAAAATGTCACAGCAGAGAAGATCAGATAGTAAGTAAGATGTGTCAAATGATGGTTATGTTGTTTCGGAGCACTAATAACAGCAGTAATAGCAGCAATAGCAGCAGGAAAGTTTCTGCATGGTGTTGGAATGGCAGGTTGCACATTGCATACTAAAACTATTAACATTCCTGGCCTCAATGATAGGGATGAGAGAGGCAGGGTTGCTATGGGTCTGAGGGCTATGAAGTTGGACCTGATATGCATACAGGAGACTTACATTACGTTTTATAAGAGGAGGTGGTTAAAATATATGAACCTGTCACTGTTGACATGTACATGCCAAAGGCTAACATCCAGTGGAGTTGCAGTGTTAGCAATCAGATCTATCAGCTCTTGCAATTGGGTAAAGGAGAATAAACTTGACCATTGAGTTTTGTTGAGTGTGGGTTTGGAAATGGTCTGGTCCGTATATGTGTGTAATACTAATGAGGGGGGAGTGTTTGACTTTCTGAATATAGAGCTGGCTTTGCGACCACACCCCCTTATCCTTTGTGGGGATTTATATATTAATTTGGATATACAGGACGATTTACCTGAGGACCAACCTTAATCCTGGAGGAAGCCAGAGGTGTATAGGGCTCTACAACACTGGTGA
This sequence comes from Lissotriton vulgaris, assembly GCF_964263255.1. Classification (NCBI taxonomy): domain Eukaryota; kingdom Metazoa; phylum Chordata; class Amphibia; order Caudata; family Salamandridae; genus Lissotriton; species Lissotriton vulgaris. The sequence continues at coordinate 785,630,136 of NC_141696.1, forward strand.
GAGATCATGTTCTCGCAGATGTTTAGGTTGAAAGTAAATCTCCAGACCCGGGGTTTACATTCAACTCAATCCCTTATAATAAATTAGTTTGACTATATTTTTTGCATCTACTACTCTTGTGGGCTGCTTTGTAATAGAGATTTTGCCAAGGGCTGTTTCTGACCACAAGCACTAGGTACAGGAAATTCAAATTGTGGGTATTATTAGACATAGAAGGGCTTGGACTTTTGATAGGAAGCTCCTGCTGGATGCAGCATATAGGGACCATATGTTGAAATGAATTCAAGAGTTCTTAGGGATTAACGGGGGCAGCCTCTGCAGGCATGGTGTGGGATGCTTTTAAGTTGGAGGGGACCCTTAGCTTCTGTCTGCATCAACAAAAGTCGAAGCAAGATGAGATTCGGAGGCTATTTGATCAGCTGTCTTTAGCTGAGGGAGAATTTACCTGGAGGGTATTTACTGGATTGGATATTCAGGAATGCTATCTTGAGATAGCAATTTTAAAATCAAAAGTTAACTGATATTTTGGTATTGAGGTAGCAGATGATTATTGTAAGTATATATCTGAGGACTAGGAATTTGGTAAAAACACTGGCAGGCTTTTAGCCAAATGTATCAGACACAAGGCAGTCGAAAATAGGAATCAGGCAGGGCAGATGTAGGAGTCACCCACCCATATCTTGAGGATCTTGAGGGAGTTTTATGAAGTATTACAAACTGAAAAGATAGAACTCCCAGGGGATGGATATGGGCATTTTTGGCAGATTTAGAAATAGCTAAATGAAGAAGGAGTAAGAAGCATTTATGGATCCGGGATGAAGTATATGAAGCAGTATAGACTCTTGCTACTGGAAAGGCTACGGGTCCAGGTAATGTACCATTAGAATGTTTTAGACTTTTTTTAAGAGAACCAACAAGATATGCTACAGACGTTTCTGCAAGCACAAGCCAGGACAATCCCAAGGTAATGAGCGACCACCAACATAGTCATGTTTAAAAAGAAAGACAAACCAGCTGTCCTGCCAGGGTCATCTAGGCAAGTTTCCCTAATAAACTGCGATGGTAAGATGTATGCCAAAGCACTAGCAAAGAGATTGGGGAAAATTATTGTGCCATTTGTTTCACTCCAGCAGCATGGCTTTATCCCGGGTCGGAGCACAGTATATCATGTTTGGAGGGTCATTACATTATTGGATATGACTGATGCCTCAGGTTCACCACTTGGCTTAGCGTTATTAGATGCTGAGAAAACCTTTGACCATGTGTCAAGGAGATGTCTATGGGTGGTGCTAGAGAGGAATGGTTTTGGTAGCAACTGTATTTGACCCATCAAGACCTTATATAAAACACAGAGGGCTATTGTGCAAATAATGGTGGCAAGATTCGGAAGGTATAAGAATTTCAAGGGGTACAAGGCGGGGATTCCTCTGCTCACCATTTTATTTGAACAATATATTGACCCCTTTCACAGGGAAACTGCACTAAATGTATTATTTTCAATCAGGCGGATTATAAGGTCCTTACATATGCAGACAACATCATAGTGTCAACTGCTGATCCATATTCTGTGATCACCAAAATCAAAGCTCTAGCTAGGCACTTTGGGGTGGGCTCTGGATATAAGTTGAATGAGAGCTAAAACAGATTCTATGCATAGAGGGAATAGGTCTTTGGGATTCTACGGTAGCAGCTAATGCAGTATGTCTTGGTATTAAAATTAATTAGCCCTGGATAACTGGTTGAAATTAATCTGGCACCAATACCTGATAATATCAAACATGTTCTTGACAGAATAGATCATCTGCACTTGTCACGTTATGGCAGGGGCAAGGTGCTGAAAATTACCATCTTGCCGAAGGAACTTAATAATTTTAGGACCGTCCTGCTCAAAATCATTCAAACTTGGGGGGATATTACGAAGAAATGCGATAATTATCGCAAAGCGTGCTTAGCGCTGTTTTTTTTATCGCCAGCTATCACTGGATTTCATCGTGGAGATAACGCGTTATTATCAACGCTTATCTCCAAGGCGGTAGAAAATCCAGCCATAGCCGCGAAACCCAGCAAAAGCGCAAGAAAACTAGCGATAAATTATACACGCTAATGAAAAGCTTGCTAATAGGCAGGTGAGGACTTAACCATACAATCCACCCCCCAATTGACTAGAATGGTTAAGTCAGGTTTTTAGCAGATGTTAGATTCCAGTGATATTTGCGGTTAGCGCACATTTTTGTATCGCTTCGCGGGCATTGCTAATAGGGGAAGCTGTGTTTGCGACTGTTTTTAGTCACTTTAAGTTGGGAACGCCTACTTTGCATGTCATTAGCGATATATATTGCTGACATACAAAGCGGCGCCAAAACGGTCGCTTTCACCAAAAAGCTGTTGCTAACATCTGTTAGCAACAGCTTGCTAATAGGGCAATAGAAATATCGCTGCTAAAGTGGCGCCAAGGCTCTTGCTAATATCCCCCTTGGTTGCCTAAGTTGGAGAGTGCCTGCCAGAGACCGTGGAGGGCAGCCAAATATATGATGTTGTCAAGCCTTTTTTGGGGTTTGTCAGTTGCCAATTTCACAGTTTATTACTGGGCATGCATTTTGCAGCATATGGGTATACCACTTTCAGATAGCTCTGGTGAGATTTGCTTGAGAGACACTCCAAGGATTGACAAGGTGGCTTTGGGGAGTGAAGCCAAAGGCTGCCTTGATAGAAATGTGGAGCCTAGCTATTTTAAGAAAACGAGGTTTAGATCCTAAAGGTGGCATATACGCTCTGGGCTCAAGTTAAGCAAAATTTGGGTATCCCTAAGGTCAGTCTACAAACACCATTGATGGCCCCCTCAAATCTTTCATTAGTGTTTCAAGATGCAATACCATTTAGATGGGCTCAAAGGGCCCTCACAGGCTATCTCTGCTCCTTTCCTGAGCTGTGAGACATATTTTGATTTGATAGGGGTGATGGTTTTAAGTTTCTCCGGCTCCGAGACATTATATTTAAGAACATGAAAAATGCAAAGGCGGTGGAAAGTATCCCTGTAGTTGAAGCAATGAGGCGAATGAATAAGACAGGTGTAATTTATAACTTTTTAATACAAATTTTACCAGATGATCTACAATTGCAAAACTCCAAATGGGAGGAAAGACTGGGCGCAGAGGGAGTAGATATCGGACTCTCATTGGATTTAGGTAACAAACTGCTTGTAAAATGGCAGTTAAAAAAGCCAGCATTTTTAGATGTTTTTTAATTTAAATCATACCCCAGCAAAGGTAGCAATGTGGGTGGGTAGGTTTGGGGCAAATGCAGTAGGTGTTGGTTGGAACCTGCTGATATTGCCACATGTTCTTTTATTCCCTAAATTAAATGTACTCCTGCAGGAGATTGGAAGATTTATGGGACACATTTTTGGTTGACAAGTTAAAATCAATCCAGTGATGATGATCCTAGGTGTGATTGATAGCACTGAAGATGATGGTGTTGGAAGGCTTGAGGCATATGTATTATTTGTGGCTATGGTAGTAGCCCGTCTAATCAATATGACTCATTGGCTAAGCCCTGGGCCCCCAAACTTTGCAACGTGGCAGTCAAGGTTTTTAGCAATTTACCACATGGAAATATCTCTGTATAAATGCAAAGGGCTTAGGAAACAAAAAATGCGGTCCAGGATTTAACCCCAACTACTACCTGGATGGAGGGGTAAGCAGGGTAGCAAGATAGATAAACATCCAGGCTGCCTTGGGGTTCCATCTGGCTATCTGTGCTAGTGTATTATTACTGGTGTTAAACATATCTTGTCATTATGCATGTGCACTTTAAGGACTTGCTGGCATCTAAAGGGAAGATAACTGTCTCTATAGGAATTTACTTGAGCTTTTAATATTTTGCATGTCATGAAAATGAAACTATTTTCTGAGTATTATGATCATGAATTTTCACCCAGAGTCAGAGCTAAGTTTCAATTCTAATCCAGGAAGTAAGGGTTTTAAATCTCGGCTGCTGCCATATATTTATAATATGAATATATCAGTGTTTGGTACGTTTTGTGTATTTGTTGCAAATAAGTTGTTGTCAAAGTGATTATGAAATTGAATTGAGTTTTATGCTGCTAGGAGCATTAAGGCTTTGTGATCTGGAGTATTTAGCTGATTAAATATATGTTAGTAATGAGTCATACCTTTCACATCAAGCAAAAAGTGACAGTTGTCCCGAACCAGAGATTACATCACTTTGTTAAAGGGACTTCTGAGTCTCTGGGGCCCTCCTCAGCAGTGATGTTACTTCTATGGGAGGTCCCGTGACCTTGTTGGGTCACGTGTGCTGTGACATCACCCTGGTCATGTGCTAGTCACGTGCTCATGGTCCTAAAACATGGTTAGACAGCTGTCATAACAGGTAGGGCCCCATTGCCCTGTGTCTAGGACTTTGTCACAGGCAAAATGTAAACACTCTCGGGGTGCATAGTACGTGAGTCTCTAACAAAGCAAGCCAGGGCATGTTCAGACAGCAGCAGTCGTGAATTCTTGATGAGACAGATGGAGGGATCCTCAATGAGAGGCTCAGGAAATACACAAACGGAAGTAGTGTGGCTCACTGGTTAGAGGCGGCGGACCCGAGAGCAGAGGACGGCCCGGAACCAGGGTTCGATTCCCGGCGCGGCAGGTTTCTGGACCAGGGTCAGCGGACTCGATAATTCTCTCGCCTCGGTGCCCACTCTGATCAGCGATCACACTCGGCAACTCTGGGCATTAGCTTGCCTCATCTTCACTAACGGCCCCACCAGACCGCCGAGGATGCCTGGTCTCACCCTGGAGATACCCATTAAGGGACCATCTCTCAGGGAAGTCAGGAAGGGTTTTGCACCGGTCGAAGCGCCTTGGGACCCTACGGGTAAGTAGTGTGCTATATAAATGCCTATACATTTACATCTATAAATTTACAACCCCGCCCCATTGTCTTCCTAAGCCATCTGTCTTCTCTTGGACGGTGCATATTTGACTTGAAACGGACGCCGCAGTGCTTTGCCTGTGGCTGTTTGCCATAAGGGACTCCCTGTCCCAGAAATCATCTTGCCAGCAGGAGGGGCCAAGAGCAGCTGATCACGCTCAAAAGTGCACATGCACTCCCGTCCTTGCCCGTCATAAGCAGGAAGAGGCAGGGCAAGGCCACCCTTCTATCACCTGCCCATCTGCCCTCCAGGATAGGTCTACCCTGGAGTAATCCCTTGCAACTGTGTGCACTATTTCATTTTTTCTCTTTGTGCTCTTGGTGAAGGAAAAGAGCAGGAATTTGAGGAATTTGATTGCCATGACCAATACACATCCCCAAGGACCTTTACGCAACGCATGGAACTTTTAGTGGAAAGACTGTGGAAGGCAGCGGGGTGGGGGCGAAGATGGCAGCAGTGGTAGAGCCTGTAAGGGTAAAAAAGTTAAAAAGGTATCCAAGCATGCTGGTAGCAACTGTGTATTGGATAGAATTGACATGCTTTTCATAGAGTGTGAGGATATATTAACAGCTGAACAGAATGTACGATCAGACAGGGATAACTCCCCTTCTATATCAGCACAAACCAATAGTGGGAGCCCAAATCGACATGTTGCTATTCCGGCTATGCTTCTTAATTAACAAAGAAAAGGGCCCATTTCTAAGAGTAGAGAGACAAAACAGAACCTAGGGAAGATGGGCGATCCTCCTTCTAGCGATCTTCGTTCCAGTACTTCTATTCCAGCAGATGACAAAAATTTCCATCATATTGATCCCCTAATCACATGCACAAACAGGTACACAGCATTGTTTAATAGCACAGAGGAAGAGAGGCCTCAGTTAACCGAGGAACCCCTAGTAAGTACCACAGGGAAGGTCGCAGTTCACACTGCAGATACTCAGGAGGTGACCCAACTGGTGCATTCACTGAAGGTAGAAATAGGGGCAATGAAAGTGATTATAGATGACTTGTCTATCATGGTAAGGCTGTTATCTCAAAAAGATTCACCATGTTTAGAATGCGCAAATAACAGAGCTACAAACCCCATACCACCCAGTCAGCCAACCACTCTAGAGTTAGTAAATGACCACTCTGAAAAAGGGTTGCCAATTCAAAGAAGTGGCTAAGCCCCAAACGTTGGCACCATTATTACCCACTCTGAGGCAAGTGCCACATACCACTCTAAATATCCCCGCCTACCATAGCCAGAGTACTATTTTTCATAGTGCAGAAAAAACAGCAGGTCAATCACCACCCAGCAGAAGATCACACAGCCCCCAGTCCCAGTCAGGGGGATATTAGTGTCCCCACACCGCTGTATGTGAGGTCAACATGTTTCTGCCAATAGGCCCAACTGGGTCCGCCGCATTCATCAGGACTATAATATAATGGGCTCCACTCTTACCACACTTCTAAGCCTAGGACTGCATGCCTCCGCACCATCGAAGAGCGGAGGCATGCGGTCCTAGGCTTAGAGGCGGAGATCACGTCATTTGACATTCCAGGACCTAAAGGGTCCACCTGCCCTCCCTCCTATGGGGCGTACTTGACCTCATCATAGGATTTACAAGACCTAATCATTGCAAAAAGTGGAGTGTGATTATTATTTTTTCACCCCACCAAGTGGAACTCTCTCACCGAAGTGTGGTACGAGTGGAGCCCGTTATATTATGGTCCTGATGAATGCCGCGGACCCAGTTGGGCCTATTGGCAGAAACATGTTGACCTCACATACAGCGGTGGGCGGACACTAATATCCCCATGACACCGATAACCTTATTTTAAATACCATATGGATGCTGGCCCCATTAAAACTAAGCTGACACCCATAATGGCCTTTTTATTCACTATATATTTTCTTTGGACCCCCACTTAGTTTAGAAGTGCATCCCTGTCATCAGGTGTATGCCCGCCCTCTATCAAACCAAGTTTTTAGAGGGCGTGGACTGGTCAATGATGATGCATGACACCTGGTGGTGTGTGAGACCAGTCCTTCACTTTTTGCATAGGCTTTCTTCCCTGGCTCAAAAGCAAGATTGTATTGAGCTTACATTAAGCAGGAAGGATCTTGTTGAAAATCTTTTTGCCCTTGAGTTCCGAATGTGCTCCCCTGATTCATCCCTTATCCAGTTTAGACAGCTGTATAGCCAGCCCAGACAGCCATCAGACAGATGCTCACAATGTGGATGGGTAGCTCTACATTGGAGAACATTGACTGACTAGGAGGCATGCCTAAAATAAATGAAGGATACATGGGAGATGTAGTAAGTAACAGGGGTAATCCTTCTACCACTTATCTCCCTCACAGAGATGCTTGTGCACTTGCTGAGAACCCAGGAACGATAAAAAAGACTCCACTCCCAATGGAGAGCCATAGCGAGTCTAGTCCCACGTCTCCTAGGAATCCTACAGACGCATCGCATTCTTGCCATGGCTCCCAAGGGGGGAACGCTACTATTGTGGAACATAGCAGGGATGGGTTCAAAGCTATCTTGCCGAGAGGGGCATGCTTTTGTTGAACGCTACGATATTTGCCTCTTTCAAGAAACCTGGCTCAGTGTACCACAATATTGTGTAGGTTACCAAAATGATCTTGTTCCAGCTGAGAGAGGAGCAAAAGGTCGCTCTTCATGGGGAGTGAAGATCTGGGTGTGACAAGAACTAGGCATCGTCATTGAGGAGCTCCCATTTAAGAATAATAACATCAAGGCATTGTGATTGAAACTGGGCCCTATGGAGAATGTATATATCTACAATGTATATGCGAGGGGCACCAGAGGGAGGAAGTCGGAAGTTATAGCGGCTCTCAACGACCTCCTTGATATATACTCAGTGGACACCAACGTCATTATTGCGGGCGATTTTAGTACCATGTTTGAGCCCCTTGATAATGAGGAATGTTACCTCATATAGGATGATGGAGGTCAGTATCCAAAGGGACCTAAAAATGTAAGCAGCGAATTAACCTGGCTACACTAAAGCATCGGTAATTGTCAGGATTGTTAACTAGGAGTATAACACCTCACTGACTAAGCCAATTAGCCCAGTGCTCCAGGTATACAACATGAAGGTGATTAATTCAGCACTATATGAAGCATAGCTAATGGGGTATGAGAACCTGTCTAAACTTACCATTGCTGAAAATAGGTTCCTACACAATATCACTAATCTACCCCAAAGCACTCCAGTGTGTCCCCTACTCTACGATGTAGGTAGAAAGCCCCTGGCTGAGGTTGCTAAACTACTCCCTCTACTATACTAGCGCAGACTATGAACCACACCAGAATGGAAACACTATGCCGCAGGCTTCATGGATATAATAAGGGCTGACACATTTCACAAAATCAAATGGGTAAGAGAAATTAGAGATGCCCTAACAAGCATAGGCATGATGTCACTATGGGAAGAACCAGATAAATCTTGCTTTCCTTCGAAAAAGATTCTGAAAGCAAAATCCTGGGAGATGAGCATGCGCAAAGCAATAATCAATCAATCAATCAATCATTTGTAGACCGCGCTACCCATACGTGAGGGTCCTCAAGGCGCTAAGGGGGTGGGAGAAGCAGCTATTGGTCGAACAGCCAGGTCTTGAGAATTCTCCTGAAGGTCAGCAGGTCCTGGGTCTGCCACAGATGGGCGGGGAGCAGTGCTTAATTTGTGCTGGTGTGTTCCTGTGCTTAGCACCAGCACTTATTTCTTAGGGCAATATCGCCTCACTATGGGCCATATGTATCATACTACCGTTTAGCGAATTCCAAATAGCGAATTTTAAGGAATCCCTATTTGGAATTCGCAAAACGGTATGTATGTACAAAATCGCTATTAAATAGCGAATCTTTACCATTCCTAATTTGCGATTAGCAAATTGCTAATCGCAAATTACCCATTCATTTCCATGGGCCAGGAGGCCCATAGGAATGAAGGTGCAATTTACAATTAGCAATTAGCTAATCGCAAATTAGGAATTTCTTCAAGGGTGCAGGGGTGTCTCAAGAACACCCTGCTGCACCCCTGAAAAAGACATTTGGGGGCATATGGCGCACATACATGCCCTAAGGGCATGTATGGGCGTCATATGGCACCTTTTGTTTTTTGGAAAAAAGCTTTTTGAGAAGAATTCGCAAATTACCACCAACTAGAAGTTGGTGGTAATTTGCGAATCCTTAATGGCATTTTTTGAATATTTTTTGTTTGATACATTGCATTTAAAGAATCGCAACATTTGCGATTCCTTAAGTGCAATCGCAAAATAAGGAATTGCAAATGTTGCGATTCCTTATTTTGCATCAAACATGTTTGATACATACCATTTGTCAAATTAGCATTCACAAAGGCCGAAATTCGTAGAATTTTGCCCTTTGCGAATGCTAATTAGCTTGATACATATGGCCCTAAGTTTGCTCTGTCTCCCTGGTGCAGAGCTGATATTGCGCAGTAATTCCATGCCTCCTGCCTGGGTTCAGCGCGCCTTTGCCGGCTGGCTTTGTGCTTAAAGTATTAAAATTTGGATGCCCTGCCCTTCCGGCATATCATGAGGCAGGCGTACACACGTGCATGCACAAGGGAACCAGGTGGACCTTCAAGCGGAAGTGGTGCGGGCGGGAGACGCTACTCATCATTCAGTGGAAATAACCACAATTAAGCAGCTGTAGCCTTGTTGTTTTCTTCACGAGCACTCCGAGCACTCGGTGCTGTTTAGTGGAAGAAGGGTCCATTTTCAGGTTGGTGAGCGTCAGAGTGAGAGCAGCATTAAAAGCGCACTGCATGCTGCAATTAAACAGGTCAGTAAGCCCTTGTATATGTTGTTTTATAGTTAGCATGAATCAGATTATTTGTAGCACTTTCGCTCACTGTGGCTATTATTTATGACGCCTCTCGTCTCATGCCTGTAGTTCGTAACCTTTCTTGAAACCTAGAAAGCTGTCCGGTCGCTTTTACTGAAAATGTTCCCCAAAAATGTCTTCGACATTTGTGCAGCCTGCGTTTTTGTACAATGATTCTGACAGCATTTGAACGGGGTGACATGCGATAGTTTATTTGGGTTGTAGCGAGTGGAGCAAAATGCATTGAACTCAATGCAGGCTGGTGCCATATGCACTTAATAGAAAGAAACTATTTGTACTATGGCACGAATCTCTGCAGACCAAAGGTGTGCATTGGCATGCTCTTTTTTATTCTAGTCTGAAAACCAAACTTCTTCATATTGACTTTATTTTATAGTCACATAGTATAGGATTATGATATAAAATCTCAACAAACCAGTTACTTTAAAATATAATTGTTCATGGAGGCGTTTATTGACAAAAATGTTCATGTTGATCTTCAAAAGATTATTTTGCCAGTGAAGAGGAAGATTAAAATGGTTTATTTTCCATATAACTGCATGCTCCGCCAGACAGATCAGGAAGATGTAATAAAACGTGTTACTTCATGATCTAGCACAGTTGATTGCAGTGGCATAACTCAGGCCCACTGGAATTATGGAACAATGGAACCCAAAATTATGGGCAGAGCTGGCTAAATTATGCAGTAATAAAGAGCAAATAAGGCCCATTCTGCAAACCTATTACTTTGCTATTTTCACAGTTTAGCACATAAATATTATCTTGGAAAAGGACTTACCTCTTTAGTACCAGTTGAATACTGGGATAACTGTTGGCAACTGTGAGGTTGACCAGTTCACATTTGTAAATGGTGCGCAGGTCTGCCACCATATGGCTTCTTGTTTGATGTTTTTTTTAAGTAATACTTGAGTTGCAAAAGTTAGAAACACATCTTTGTTGATATGTGGATGATGTAGTAGATGATGGATCATCTGACAGACGCAGTAAAGCCATAATTATGTGGAAACCACTACAGCTGCAGAAACACAGAGTTCTAGTGGCCCCATTTACACTGCATGCCGCATACGATAAGGGTACTGACCCATCTGAGTGTTATTGGTTTCAATATGCTCCATTGTTCAGCCAGAAAAATGCAAATGCTGAGCAAACTGAATAGTCTCCTGTGAAATGGTAGCCAGTCAGGCATGTCACCAAAGAACAAGAGTGCTGGAAAAATTATTCTATCTTCCCATCTCCATGTATAAAACTTTGGGCCTCATTTAGAGTTATGAGGTCCTGTTCACTGAACTCTTGCTTTCCCTCCTCTATTTAGAGCCTGAAGGTGCACCTTGTTTCTAATGGAAGGGCCTATTCTCGCTCCGAAGTAAGAACTCTTTTGATGGGTAGATCACTCAATCTATGTCAAACTATCTATCCTAATTAGGACAAAATTCCTGCTTTAGATTTTTCCTGTTCTAGACTACCAGGGCAAGCCTGTCTGTTCCGAACGGGAAGCCAAAGAAATGACCCTCTTGCACTGGTAGAAAACTCCCTGCATACCAAGGCCATTTTTGCAGTAATTAACCTGAGCTTCTACAGTTTGTTTTTGAAAAACAAAACTTTGAGCTGGTGCATTCAGCATGGGGCCTGCTAAGTAAAGCGCTAGTGCTTTCTGCCCAGTAACTACAATGATAGCTTCACGGAGATCCCTTACTGCCTGTCGAAGAGATCTATAAATATGGTTGGTTGACATCCTCCAGTGAAGCAAAGGACCTACCTCTGTAGATCAGGCGGCCATTCTACAAGCTCTAAACACGACCTTAGTCTTTAAATCAATTGGGAAGAAGTTAAACCACTTTTCTCTTGAGATCAAATGATCTAAATGTAAGTGAGAATGCATATTGAAGGAAACAGAGGGTTAATGGTTATGTAGTGGAAGTTTTAATACAATTTCTTGAATTATGAAATATAACCGATGACAGACCCTTGATGGCCTTTTTTCAGGTTAAATAAATTTATTTTTGGTACACCAGGGGCCATTGAGTTAAACCAATCAATTGCGTGCAACTGTCTCAAGCTAAGGTCACTGTCATACATTTACCTGTTGCAACTGTGTGTGGTAAAATGTTCAAGCCAAGTTTTTAAACTTATTAGTTTTAAGAGAAAACACAAACGGCACTGAATGAAATGGAAGTGAATGAGATTGGAGCTCCTATGGTTTGCAGTCTCCCATTGTGTAATTTAGCTAATCTGAATCAATTGCTCAAGTGTGTTATTTTTCAGTTGGAAAGAAAGCAGCTAAGGTACCTGTACTAAAAGAAACCCAAACAGAAGAAAGAGTACAGTTTTCATTATGGGTACAGAATTAAATAAACTAGAAGCCATATGACTTGTCCCTGATTCTCTCACACTACAATTTGCCTGTATGCTGATCAGAAACTAGAGAAGTGGATCTTAACCCTTTGACATCTGTGGACTTCCACTCAATCAGAGTCTGGGGACTCCCACTAAATCATGATTGGAAGTGGGCCCCCACATTCATAAGCAATTTCGATAATGAACCGCAAAACAATAAACAAAACAGACAAGTACACATGATAAAATATTTTGTTTAATTCACAAACAAATATAGAAATCCAATTTTAATGGGAATTTTGGAACTTTCTAAATTCAACTGAAGCCACCCTTCATCCATATTATATGCTGTTTGATGTACTTGTACAGACTCCTCCCATGAATGAATATGAGGATACCAATTAATATTTTACCCTCCAAGTTTCAAATTCCTTCACCTTCACAGAACATTTTAAAAATGACAATTTTACATCATTTTGCTTCTTTATTTATGTTCTCTTTACTGATCTGTAAATATTAATAATTTTTCCAAGCAGTTGTGGACCCAATAAAATTTGATTGGTGGACCCTCAGGGGTCTCTGGATTATAGGTTAAGAACTACTGGATTAGAGGGTTGCTCAGCATTGTGTTGCAATAAACCTGGTAGTAGATGGCTATGCTCCATGTTTATGTTTATGTTTTTGAGATTTTTATTGCGCACAACTACCCGAAGGTGTCTCTGTGCATATCAGACTGCCTGGGGTGGAGAGCTACCAGATAGATAATTGATTAATTAACCAGGTTTTCAGGAGTTTACGGAAAATGATAAGAGTAGGACTGGTTTTGATAAACAAAGGAAGAGAGTTCCACAGTCTGGGGGTTGCCACTAAGAAGCGTCTGTCTCCCCAGCTGGTGGTTCTGGTACGTGGGACGGAGAGGAGGTGAGTATTCGCCGAACGAAGGGATCTTCGAGGAGCATAGATCCGAAAGGCCTCTTTGAGAAACCTAGGTCCTGAGTCATGAATGGCTTTATAGGCAATGTATAGTGCCTTGAACTTTATCCGGCTCCTGACTCTAAGCCAATCTAGGTGTCGTAAGGCCAGAGAGGTGGGGCGGCGGCTGGGAATATATAACAGAATTCTGGCCACTGCGTTTTGCACCGTTTGTAGTTTAGTTAGGTTCTGTTCTTGCGTGCCTAGGAAGAGGGCAATGCGGTAATCCAATTTAGAGAATACGAGGGTGGTGATCAAAGTTTTCCCCGCCCTGAGGGGAGATATGGCAGCAATTTTTTTATCTTTTTTAAGGTGTAGAAGGACGATGAGACCACTAAATTCACGTGGTGTTTGAACAGCAACCTCTCATCGAACAAGATACCGAGGTTTCTGACCTTGGCAACTGGAGTGGGGGGTGGGCCCATTTCACTGGGCCCCAAGATGGAAGACCATTCCGGTGAGAGGTTGCCAAAGGTCATCACCTCGGTCTTGTCCAAATTTAATTTTAAGAAGTTGCTTGACATCCATGAGCCGATGGCCAACATCCCCTCCTGAAATCTTGCGGCCACGGCTGGTCCATCCTTATGGACTGCCAGCACCAATTGGGTATCATCCGCATAGGTGGTTAAGCGGAGTCCGTGTGCTTTAATAACTCTCGCCAGATCCGCCACATATATGTTGAATAATGTGGGGCTTAACGCGGAGCCTTGGGGTACACCGCACGGAAGGGTGAAGATGGGCAAATAAAAGGTGCCCAGTTTCACCGCCTGAGTGCAGTTGGCCAGAAATGAAGCAATGAGATCCCTGGCAAGGTGAGTCACCCCCAGGGATGTGACACGGTCGATCAAGATGGAGTGATCGACCGTCTCAAAGGCAGCGGACAGATCCAGAAGTATAAGGACCGCGGCACCTCCCTGGTGCATTATAGTTCTGATCTCGTCCGAGGCCTGTATCAGAGCCGTCTCAGTGCCGTGGCCCTTCCTGAAGCCAAACTGGGTATCGTCTAGGAGCTGATGGCAATTTATGAAATCCGAAAGCTGAGTGTTCATGGTAGCTTCAAATATTTTAGCCGTGAATGGAAGGCAGGCGATGGGTCTATAACTGGCAGAGTCAGCGGGGTCCAGGGAAGGCTTTTTTAACAAGGGCTTAATGACTGCCTTTTTCCAGATTTCGGGATAAGTACCTGTTTGGAAGATGGTATTGCATAGGTCCGTGAGTGGAGAGGTGATGACATCTGTTAGAGCATTCAGAATAGAAGGGGGACAGGGATCTAGTGGGGACCCAGAGTTAATGGACGTAATTAGCTTGCTAATCTGATCCGCCGTGACCATGTGAAAATTGGAGAAGGTAGGAGTGAGAGAAGAGGGACAGGGGGAAGGGACAGTGTGGTCCAAGCGGGTTGGGGGAGAGAAAGATGAATAGATGTTCATGACCTTGGTATAGAAGAACGTTGCCACGGCATTACATAGATCTTGTGTAGGTTCAATAGGAGGCCCTGTCTGGGGATTGGAGAGGGAATCGACTACTTGGAAAAGTTTTCTGGCCGAGTTCTGGGCGCATTCGATCTGAGCAAGAAAGAAAGCACTTTTGTGCTTAATTATAGCTTTCTTATATAGCGCTAGTGCATCTTTATAAGTTTGCTTATCTGAGGGCCTATAGTGCTTGCGCCAACGCCTTTCTAAATTCCTGCAATACTGTCTTTGTAGCCGAAGGTCCTCTGAGAACCATTGAGCAGATGGGGTGACCCCGTTAGAGATAATGGTTTTAGGTGGGGCTGCTTGATTAATGGCATCCTGAATCCATTCCTGGTATCAGCTAGACAGTAGCATGGGGTGCGGTGAAGCCTCATAGGAGGATTTAGTCAGAATGTTAGACAGAAGAGGGTGTTCCAAGTTTTTCCAGGCTCTAGTAACAATAGGGGTGCGGGCGGTGGATTGTGGAGGGTTGGGGTTATGAGCCAGTATAGTAAAAATGATTGCAGAATGATCTGACCATACTACTGGGAGAACTGTAGACATTAAGATGTTAGGGTTATTGGTGAACATGCCGTCAAGCGTATGGCCTGCTTGATGGGTGGGGGATGCCACCAACTGCTGTAGTCCTACTGCAAGTAGGTCAGAGATCAACTGGGTGGTGTCCTTGTCTCCTGAGGCTTCTAGATGAAAATTGAAGTCCCCCAGAATGGTGTAATCAGTGTGGCTCAAGGAAAGCTCCGTAAGTTCAAACAGAGTCGACAGGAAGTGGGTATGCGGGCCTGGGGGGCGGTATAAAAGAATTCCCCTGAAGACTTGATTATGATTAAGCATAATGGAGAAAATACAGGCTTCGCAATTCAGTCGGTGAATGGGTTCGATTTTGGATTGCAGAACCCCCTTATATATGATGGCTAGCCCACCACCTCTCCCGGTGACTCTATCCTGTCTTGCCATGCAGAATCCCTCTGGTGTGGCTGAACAGAAATCCGGGCCAGAGGCAGCGTCTCCCCAGGAGCCAGTTATAAACAGGATGTTAAGATCCTGGTGTGCAATGAGTTCCCTGATTTCAAAGCTGTGTTTCAGGAGAGAGCGAGCGCTGATAAGCGCTGCGCGAAAGTTGCGCCTAGGGGTGGAGCAGATTCAGAGAGCAGAAGGAGTAGGGCATGGGAGGGTATAGTAACAACCGGGGCATGGAGCAGGGGCGGATACAAGGCAACTAGGGGGTGACAGGACCCGGCAGCGTGGGTTAGTAGTGGGTGTATTGAGTTCCCGCAGCTGAGTGGAGGAATAACCAATGAGAGTACTGGGAATATCAGTATCAATGAGCCCAGGGCAAGGGGGGGTGCCCAATCGGCTGAACATTAGAGCGCTGTCCTCGTCCCTAACCAAAATGGTGGCTGCTAAAATTGCCGAAAGAGATCGAGGGCGGAGGTCCAGAGAAGCCCCAAATCGGCTCCCCTTCAGCCCCGGTGATCCCTGTTATGCTGCTCCCGCAGGTAAGGACAATGTGGTGAGAGGAGAAGGGAATTTAAAAACGGGGAATACAAACGGCGAAGCGCTTGAAATAGGCACAGTGCAAAGTACAACTGAGGTTAAAAAACAGTGCTCGCAATAAATCAGCAGGTTTTTTATAAAGTAATCTTTTCCCTAGCCTCCCGGCTTCCGCCGCAGGAGTCTAATTAATAGTGGAGAACGAGGTGACAAGCGCGTATTTATAGTGTTTGGGCCCCCAATCGGCCGAACACTAGAGCGCTGTCCTCGTCCCTAACCAAAATGGCGGCCGCTAAAAGTGCCGAAAGAGATCGAGGGCAGAGGTCCAGAGAAGCCCCAAATTGGCTCCCCTTAAGCCCCGGTGATCCCTGTTATGCTGCTCCCGCAGGTAAGGACAATGTGGTGAGAGGAGGAGGGAATTTAAAAACGGGGAATACAAACGGCGAAGCGCTTGAAATAGGCACAGTGCAAAGTACAATGAGGTTAAAAAAACAGTGCTCGCAATAAATCAGCAGGTTTTTTCAAAAGTAATCTTTTTCCTAGCCTCCCGGATTCCGCCTCAGGAGTCTAATTAATCTGCCACTGCTAACGAGATGAAGTTGAAGGATACCTATTGCTCTATTGCTCCATTAAGGGACTGCATTGAGGGGCAAGGATATCTGGTTTATGCACAAAAGTGCATACTTGCATCTCTCAGTGCTGTTACCAGTTGCACCCAATCCTGATCTGACCTTTCTGTCTTGCTTTGTATTTCTTCATTCGTCCCTGATGTGCATATGTTAAGACCCAGGTCTTCAGCTTCTTGCGTAATTCAAGCAGTGAGGTTGAGGCTCTGATGTGTTAGACTTGTGGATGTGGGGAAGCCAATAGAAGGAGTGGGTGGAGCCAATAAAGGAAGCGGGTGGAGCCAGATAAGTGGGGGTGGCCTCCTAATGAAATTTGAGCACCTATACTTAATTTTTTACAAATTAAGCACTGGCGGGTAGGGCGTTCCACGTCTTGGCAGCGAGGTGGGAGAATGATCTGCCGCCGATGGTTGTTCGGCGGATGCGTGGTATGGTGGCGAGGGCGAGGTCGGCGGAGCGAAGCAGGTGGTTCCAGATGTAGAACAACAGTCGTTCATAGAGGTATACTGGTCTGGCGTTGTGGAGTGCTTTGTGGGCGTGGGTGAGGAGCTTGAAGGTGATCCTCTTGTTGACCGTTAGCCAGTGCAGGTCTCTCAGGTGGGTGGTGATGTGGCTGTGGCGAGGGAGTCTGAGGATGAGACATGCGAAGGCGTCTTGTATGCGCTGGAGTCTCTTCTGGAGTGTGGCTGTTGTTCCTGCATAGAGGGCGTTGCCGTAGTCCATCTTGCTGCTGACAAGTGCATGGATGACTGTTCTTCTGGTTTCGGTGGGGATCCATCTGTAGATGGGGAGGGTGTTGAAGCAGGAGGAGGAAACAGGAATAACTTGCCGGGTCATAGTCAAGTCAAGTCAAGTCAAGTCGAAAGATTTATATAGCGCGCTACATACCCAGAGGGTCTCAAGGCGCTTGAAGAAGGGTGGGGAGTTACTTGTCGAATATCCACGTTTTGAGTTGTTTTCTGAATGCTAGGTGGTTCTGAGTAAGGCGAAGGTGAGTGGGAATTGAATTCCAAGTTTTAGCTGCTAGGTAGGAGAAGGATCTACCTCCCATGGTGGTTTTGTTGATGCGGGGTACAGAGGCGAGGGCTTGGTTGGAGGATCGTAGCTGGCGGGAGGGGGTGTAGAAGGATAGTCGTGTGTTGAGACATTCGGGTCCGATTTCGTAGAGTGCTTTGTGTGCGTGGGTTAAGAGCCGGAAAGTGATCCTCTTATTTACGGGGAGCCAGTGGAGGTTTTTCAGGTGATCAGAGATGTGTTCTTTACGTGGGATGTCTAATATGAGCCTGACTGAGGCGTTCTGGATGCGTTGTAGTTTTTTCTGGAGTTTTGCGGTGGTGCCGGCGTAGAGGGTGTTTCCGTAGTCCAGTCGGCTCGTGACCAGAGCGTGGGTGACTGTTTTTCTAGTTTCGGTAGGGATCCAGCGAAATGTTTTTTTGAGCATGCGAAGAATGTTGAAGCAAGATGAAGAAATGGCGTTGACTTGTCGGTTCATCGAGAGTGAGGAATCCAGGATGACGCCCAGGTTCCGTGCGTGGTCCGTCGGGATGGGTGCTTTTCCAAGGGCCTCTGGCCACCAAGAGTCGTCCCAGGCGGAGGGGGAGGTACCTAAGATGAGGACTTCTGTTTTGTCTGAGTTCAGTTTCAGACGGCTGTGCTTCATCCATTCGGCTACTTCTTTCATTCCTTCGTGTAGGTTGGTTTTGGCCGTGTTAGGGTCTCTGGTGAGTGATAGGATCAGTTGAGTGTCGTCGGCGTAGGAGATGATGTTGAGGTTATGTTGGCGTACGATGGCCGCGAGGGGGCTCATGTAAACGTTGAAGAGGGTGGGACTGAGTGAGGACCCTTGAGGTACGCCGCAGATGACTTCAGTGGCTTCTGACTTGAATGGTGGAAGGCGGACTCTCTGGGTTCTTCCGGAGAGGAACGAGGTAATCCATTCCAGTGCTTTTCCTTGGATTCCGATGTTTTTGAGGCGCTGTAGAAGGGTGCTATGGCAGACTGTGTCGAAGGCTGCGGAGAGGTCAAGGAGGATGAGGGCGACTGTGTCTCCATTGTCCAGTAGAGTTCGAATGTCGTCTGTTGCTGCGATGAGGGCGGTTTCGGTGCTGTGCTTAGCTCGGAAGCCGGACTGTGAGGAGTCGAGGGATTTGTTGGTTTCGAGGAATGCGGCAAGCTGGTTGTTGACAGCTTTCTCGATGACTTTGCCCGGGAACGGAAGGAGTGAGATAGGGCGGTAGTTTTTGAGTTCGGTGGGGTCAGCTGTGGGTTTCTTCAGGAGGGCGCTGAGTTTGGCATGTTTCCAGCTTTCCGGGAAGGTTGCGGAGTTGAGGGAGCAGTTGATGACGTCTCGGATGTGCGGTGCAATAATGGAGTCTGCTTTGTTAAAGATGTGGTGAGGGCAAGGGTCTGTGGGGGATCCTGAGTGGATAGAGTTCATCATACGGATGGTGTCCTCAGTGGAGATTGGCTTCCAGTCATTGAGGATGTTCAGGGGGGGTGGGGGTCCTGCAGGGGATTGGGTGGGTTGGTCCCCGGGTTGGTTGTCGAAGCTGTTGTGGATGTCTGCAATTTTGTTGTGGAAGAATGAGGCTAGGGAGTCGCAGAGGGCTTGAGAGGGGGTGATGTCGTTGGAGTTGGCCGAGGGGTTGGTAAATTCCTTGACGATGTTGAATAATTCCTTGCTGTTGTGGGCGTTGTTATCTAGACGGTCCTTGAAGGCTGCTTTCTTGGCATTTCGGATTAGTTGGTGGTGTATGCGGGTGGCGTTTTTGAAGGCGTCCTTGGTGCTGGTGGTTGGGTCTTTTTTCCAGGCCTTCTCAAGGGAGCGACAGAGTTTCTTGGATTTCTTAAGGTCATCGTTGAACCAGGAGGCCTTCTTGCTGCCTAGTTTGATTTGTCATTTTTTCAGTGGTGCTAGGATGTCGGCGCTGTTGGATAACCATTGGGTGAGGTTGGTGGCTGCTTGGTCTGGGTTTGAGGAGTGGGCGGGGGGCTTTTGAAGAAGCGATGAGGAGATCTGGTCGATGGTGATTTTGTTCCAGTTTCTTTGCAGAGTGGGTTGGGGGTGGTTGTTGGATGTGGGCTTGTTGTAGGTGAAGTGAACGCAGCTGTGGTCAGTCCAAAGGAGAGCTGTGGTGTGGCTGAAGGAAACATGTTTGCTGGAGGTGAAGATAGGGTCGAGTGTGTGACCTGCGATGTGGGTGGAGGTAGTGACAAGTTGTTTAAGTCCGAGGTTTGCGAGGTTGTCCAAAAGGGTGGTGGTGTTGCGGTCGTTGTTCTTTTCAAGGTGAAAGTTGAGGTCTCCCAGAAGGATGTAGTCCTCGGAGGGGAGCGCGTGTGGAGTGATGAAGTCCGTGATGTCTTCACTAAATTGTGCGCGGGGTCCTGGTGGCCTGTAAAGGAGGGTGCCTCTGAGTGTGGTTTTGGGGTTGATGTGGATCTGGAAGTGAAGGTGTTCAGAGTTGGCGAGGCTGACGTCTGAGCTGGTTGAGATGCGGATGGATTTCTTATGGACGATAGCGATGCCTCCTCCTGTGTGGCCGGTACGATCCTTGCGAATGATCTTGTAGCCTTCCGGGATGGCAATGGTGATGTCTGGGGCTGAAGTGGCGTTCATCCATGTTTCTGTTAGGAAGGCGACGTCCCGAGAGATGGTGTCTAGAAGATTCCAGAGGTCGATGGCGTGCCTGTGGACCGAGCGGGTGTTGAGCAGGATGCATTGTAGGTGGTTGGGGTCGGATATCTGTTGTGTGTTCGTAGATGAGGAGTTGTTCTTGGTGCCGTCGAACTTGCAGGAGTTGCAAGAGAAGGGTCCATGGGTGTGTCTAGGGGCGGCTTGGACGCAGTTGGGGGAACGGCCGGGGTTAAGGGCTAGGAGGGTGGTGGCATCATAAGTAATGCGGGTGGGGTGGGAGGACCAGGGGCCAGGGGGTCTGGCGCTGGGCGCGGACTTGGCGCGGACGGGCGTAGACGGGCTTACCTTTGGCGCACCTTCAGCACGGGTTGGGCGCGATCGCTGCGCGTGACCGCTGCGCGGGAAAGCATCTGTCATATATGGATAGTGGGAAGGGGAGGGGCGAGGCAGGGTCAGCTGGGAGGCGGGCGCGGGGTGGAGCTACGGCCAAGTAGGTACAACAAACAACAACAAAATGGCTGCAGGGAGGGGAGAGATGGAACTGGGTGAGCCTGGGGGTAAACAGAGGCGCAATCGACATACAGTGCTACAATGCTCTTAGCCACCAATGCGCAGCGTTACCAGCGCACTACCGATAAGATGACAGTCAAGGAAACAATGCAGCAAATACACACGATAGGATGGGAGCGAGCAGTGCAGGCTATGGCAGTAATGCGGGGGCAGGTCGCGCTGGGATTGAGCCTCTAGGCGCTACGATACCGCAGGTCAGCAAGCAGCAATCAGGCGCTATATATCTTCAAAGCCAGCAAGCCTTGGGAGCGTGGTGGGAGCGACCTCTTCTGCAGCAGGTCAGGATGAACCCCAGGTTGCATGTGTGCTTGGTGGAGGTCTGGGTAGCCCCAGCGTGGCCGGCCACCAGGAGTCGTCCCATGCGGAGGAGGTGAATCCGAGGATGAGGACCTCTGTCTTGTCTGAGTTCGATTTCAGCCGGCTAGTTTTCATCCAGTCTGTGACGGCCTTCATTCCCTTGTGGAGGTTGGATTTGGCAGTGGCCGGGTCCTTGGCGAGGGAAAGGATCAGCTGGGCGCCACTTACAGGGTTCAAATGTCAAATTGCTGCATATGTCCGCACAGTTCTCATGATCACAGTATAATAATACTTATCAATGGATCCTACAGCATATGTGAAGAAATAATAATGACAACATCCTCTTCTTTCCTTAGCTCAGTGTCACATGTCTGTCTTGTATATAGTGTACTATCAATATCACCAATCACTATATGTCACTTTTTTCACCACAGTCACCTATTCCTCACTACAATTGAATTTGTAAATTGTGGCAGCCCTAAATATTTTATATTTAATTTTGAATTCATCATTGAATCCTAACTTTGGTGTGTGTTATTTAATTTATTGATGCATGTGTTATAAATAAGTCTTTACTCCTTGAGTATTCAAAGCAATTGAGAATCCACGACAGAACGAAATGTTTGGCTTAATACTTATACCCAGGTTCTGAGGGACACCGGGTCGCCCCACTATCATTACTACTAACTGTCAAATAAAGCTTATTTGACTGACTTGAAAGGGTCTTTTGTTCTAAACGTCAAGGCAAATTGAAAATTGAATCTAGACTGCAGTAAAATGGAACCCAAAAGCAGATGACTGATACTCACCCTCCCAAAGTGGGCCCATCACATAATTAGCAAGCTCTACTAAGTATTAAATGCTGTCCCAAGTCCACTCACTATTAGAAGCAGTCATCTGCTATGAAATGGAACCCAAACACATATGGCTGCTCCCCCTCCAAAAGTGGGCCCATCGAATAGTTAGCAAGTTCTAGTAAATATAACGTGCTGTTCCAAGGGCATACACACAATCAAAACCAGCCATCTGCTATGAAATGGAACCCAAACCCAGATGGCTGCTCCCCCTCCCTAAAGTGGACCCATCGCATAATAAGCAACCTCCACTAATGTAAAATGCAACCCCAAAGCCACACACACAATCAGAAGCAGCTGCATAATGCTTATTTTAAGTTTGTGTACAAAGGGGCTTGAGCAACATGGAGAAAAGGGTTGTGCAGGGAGCAACCGGGTGATACAGGACTACTTCTACTTTAGGTAAAAAGAATATCAGTTAAATTATTTTTTTCCATTCAAAAAATGTGTGTCAGCTTGTAGTTGCTAGTTGTGAAAATGTTAAAGTGTTACAGTGTCCCCTCAAAGCTGGTCAACACAACATTCACAAATAAAGCAAATATGTGCAATCCCAGGCTGCTTACATGGGTTTATTTCCAATAAGAGAAGATGGTCTGTACCTGTCTTATGTAAAACTGTACATGTCGACAAGGCAGTCCCTGGTAATATCCTGTAATTATTACAATGTGTGTGTAAAATAGGGTTGTCAGAATGGCAGCTATTTCTTTCAACTGAGAGGGCTCATGGACCTTGTTGTATCTTATATCTTTCTGCTGCTCAGCTAGAATGCATGTGATGTGGAATGTTGGATGAATGGAATGTTAGTGGTTTGTGAATGTCAGTTAGGTGAGGGCTGAGCAGCAGGACAGCTGCTCCTGATGGGGTTATCGCTTTATCTTATCAACATCTTAACTTAAATAAAGTAACTTGAATAATCTACCTTAAAGTACCAGCTCCTTTTTGATTACGTCATTTGGCGATGGTTGAGAAGAAGAATCTACGCGTGCAACTTTTAAGACAAAGAGTGAAATGGTGAAGAGAGGTCCAAGTTGAAGGAAGTAAAACTGGCTGAAACAGAAAATTAAAGAAAAGATAATTTGGAGGTAAATGACTTTTAGGATTCATCATATGAATTGTTTAAACGTTGTCTGGCACAAAAGGAAAAAAAACCATCAGTGACCCTGCCATCGATCGCCCTAATACCCAGGTGTGCCAGAACAGCTATATTTAAGAGCTTACCAACAACCAATTTAGATTTTGGGGCGTTGTCTGGTGTTTAGTGCAGCATAACTGCCAGCTGCTATGTGGTTAGTTTTTGGTCAGAGGCATAAATTGAGTCTCGGAGAGGGAGTACTTTATTACCAGCAGCTGCGTGGGTTGGTTGTGTTCGGAGGTGAAAATCGAGCCTCAGTGCAAAGTGCAGGATTTGGTTGTATTCGGGGGCAAAAAATCGAGCCTCGAAGAGAGATGTACATGATTTGTTTGTGTTCGGGGGAAAAGGAAAAAAAACGAGCCTTGGTTTAAAGTGCGGGCTTAATATTAGCAGATGTGTTATTTGTCTTCTGTGATTTACTTTTGCTTCGGGGCCATAATTCGAGCCTCGGTGTTATGGATTGTACAAAGTCGGGGATCGTGCTTTTGTAAAGTCATCGATATATTACAAAAATGTTGACTTTCATTGGTTTTCACCGTTACATTAAGCAAGGAGAAGACAACGGTTACTGTTTGCTTTTAAATCTGCACAAGACCTTCAAATGATTTGCAGGTTTACCTTTTTCAGTGGTATTCTGCGTCATCCTCTGTGACGACTCTTCACTCTATTCCTGTCTTACTCTTGTGGGACATAATTTAGTGCTTGTTACGGCCGAGAACCAGCCAGCTCTACGTCGATGTGCGTGCCTCCATTTTGTTAATTGTAAGTCTAGGCATACATCGTCAAGTCAAGATATTGCCGAGCATGTTTCTGAAATGACATTTAGAGCTAATCGCGCTGTTTGTGTGGAGAAACAGGTACTGTCATCGTTTCAGTATAGCATGTGTTGCTAACAGGATTATAAGAGATGTGACAACATCCTTTTCAGAAGTTTTTTTTTTTTTTGGTTAGTAAACACAACAGCAACAGGGTTCATAGAAAACAATTCCTAAACGGCTAGGTACCCGGAAGAAATTGCATAGTGGATACAAAGGTCCCAGTAATGGAAAATGTTATTAGAGCCCAGTAGTAACAGGAACTGCTCAAAGGTCCCAGAAAGAGCAGTGGGTCAGTGAACACAGAAGAAGCTGTAAGGACAAAGGTCAAAGAAATAGTAGCGGGCCTGTGAGCCCAGAAGTGACTGAAAAGGGTCAAAGGTCCAGGAAATAGTAGCGGGCCTGTGAGCCAAGAAGTGACTGAAAAGGACAATGTCCCGGAACTTGTTTCGCAACGAGAAGCCAAAAAACGGGGTCAAAGGTCCCAGAAAACGACCACAATGGGGACTAGGATCCCAAAAGTCTTGTGTATGAGTGGCATTGGGATGTTAGCCCGCTCATTGGTTTGAGTTGTGTATGAGATGACTGCGTTTTGGTTAGGTCTCTCATTATTTGTGATGTTTGGTAGTTGCTAAATAAGTCACCAGGAGCTAAAGTTGGAG
This sequence comes from Lissotriton vulgaris, assembly GCF_964263255.1. Classification (NCBI taxonomy): domain Eukaryota; kingdom Metazoa; phylum Chordata; class Amphibia; order Caudata; family Salamandridae; genus Lissotriton; species Lissotriton vulgaris. Next base: position 785,654,823 of record NC_141696.1, read on the forward strand.
ACAAATGTCCAGTAACTTTATCCACGACAGGTGTTGTGTGTGAGATGGTGTCTAGTTGTTAGGCCACTTACTGGCTCATGTGTGCATGAGACGACGGTGTTATGGTTAAATCTCTCATTATGGGTTATGTGTGTAGTTGGTGAATAAGTCACCAGGAGCTAAAGTTGGCAGTGTCCCTCACACATCAGGGTTGTGTTGGGAATGTGTTTTGCCTCGCATGTCATGGTTGCATTGGCAGTGTCCCTCACATGTCAGGGTTGTGTTGGGGAAGGTGTTTTGCCTCACATGTCATGGTTGCGTTGGCAGTGTCCCTCACACGTCAGGGTTGTGTTGGGAAGGTGTTTTGCCTCGCATGTTAAGGTTGCGTTGGCAGTGTCCCTCGCACGTCATGGTTGCATTGGGAGTGTCCCTCACACGGCAGCGTTGTGTTGGGAATGTGCTTTGCCGCAATGGCTATGTTGTATGTGGTCGATAATTATTAGGTATTAGGTGTGTTGTGTTGATTGGTTCATGATTGAGTTTTGTGAATGTCTGTTCATTTGTCTGAGGTGTACATGTTGTTTCCTGATATATATGATGTTAAGGTGTGTTCCTGTGTGTGTTGCTCGTTGTACCGGTCTGGCCAACTGGTATGATTTGTGGTATAAGGTTTGTGGTGTGAGATGTAGGATAGTGGTTTATCTCAGGAAGTTATGTGATGCTCTGCTCAGTTTATAGTGTGGTGTGTAATCCAAAGCATAGTTGTGTGCGAGAGGAGATGTTATATATGGTCTCAGGATGTATCTTCTTTGTCAGTTTGATGAGTTGTGGTATGTAGTGTGACAGGATGTATCTTTTATGTCAGTTTGTGACTGGTTGGGATGCGAGGTGTGTGGAATTGTGTTGCATATTTATTTATTGCGTATTTATTATTTGTGCTGTATTTAAAATTTATTGAGTGTATTGTTTTCAACTTATTGACTATATGCACTATCCTTATTGTCATTATCTTAATTGTTTTATCTATTGTATTTCATAATGCAATTGTTTCCCAAAGAAGGGAGATATGTTGTATCTTATATCTTCCTGCTGCTCAGCTAGAATGCATGTGATGTGGAATGTTGAATGAATGAAATGTTAGTGGTTTGTGAATGTCAGTTGGGTGAGGGCTGAGCAGCAGGACAGCTGCTCCTGATGGGGTTATCTCTTTATCTTATCAACATCTTAACTTAAATAAAGTAACTTGAATAATCTACCTTGAAGTGACCAGCTCCTTTTTGATTACATCAGACCTCAGTTGTGGTTTAGGGAATGGAAGCTGAAGCATGTTGTTTTATACTTTGATGAGGAGACTGCAGGCCACGTTGAAATCTGTGTTTACAAAATTTGTAAAATAAAATCTGTTGTTTAAACTATGGTTTGCCAGGGGTTGAAGGTCAGAAGCAGGCTCTGAACCAGGCTGCAATGCACCTACGACAGGCCACGGCCTGTGGCGTTGGTTGTGACAAACGCCTCAGCAAAGCGGGGAACAGGATAGGAACAGGGGGGCTGAAGGGTGGGAGTTGTGAGGAAGCTGACTCTATAGGCACAGCTGTGATAGTTCAAAGGTCTGGAGCCAATGAAGTTGAGGAACAGCAACCTGTATGTACCATTTCCAAACAGCTGCAACTGTAGGGATCTCAAAAATGAAAGGGCTGTGTTGTTTTATTTTTTTGTGCAGAAGACTCTAGCTCTTGAATACTTACTTGTAAATGTTTAATGGTCTATGTAATAGCCCAAATTGTTCTGAGGTAAAATGTGTGTTGATTTTAAATATGCTTTGTACAATTCTGTAAAAAGGTTTAAAGATCTAACGCAGCCCATGGGCTTAGACGTCTGAAAGTCTGAACTGTTTAGCCAGTTTCACAGCCCCAGCAATAATTAGCCTTGAAGCTACAAAGTTTGCTAAGAATGCCAGTTTCAGCGAATTTAAAGCTGTGTAAAGTAGAGAGAGAGAGAGAGAGAGAGAGAGAGAGAGAGAGAGTGTGTGTGTGTTAGTGTGTCTAAAAAATGGCTGTCCATTGGACCAGTTGAGCTCGTTCCAAGGGTTGGAGCAAATTGGTTTCGAAACAGAGCCATATATACACCATCCATAACATGGGCAACTATAAGGATTCTTCTTATGAAATGGTATAAATTGTTCTGAGGTAAAACAAAATGTTTATATTTATATGATGCTAAACAGGGATGTGTTGATTTTGAATATGCTTTATGATATTCTGTAGGGGGTTAAAGATCCGGCATAGCCCCTGGGCTTAGAAGTCGGAAATATTGGTTCAAAACCTGTGCACTAATTTGCCCTGCTGGCTACGCAGCTTGTTAAGAATGCCTGTTCCAGCAACAGTAAATTATTTTAATATATTGTGAACAACACATGTGTAGATTTTTTTTTAAATGACTCAATCAATTAGAACAGGCGATGTCTGTTAGAGCTGTTTTAAACCAACGTTGCATGTCTGCTCTGCACAGAGGGTCTCCCAGAACTAACATGGAGCCATGGGGAAACAGGTGAATTTCAACAAGGCACAAATATTTAGAGCGCTATAGTTCTGAGACCTTTGCTAACCCTATTGTGCCAACAGCACACACTTAAAGAAAAATACATTTTTGTGTACGTTTTTATAGGGTATGAGTTGGAAGTACAGCTAGCTGTTGAAGAGATAAAACAAATCTTAGAGTTTAAAGACGAATCATACGGCATCCTGCATAATCCTGCTATTACAGGTGAATAAAGGAATGGCGTTGTTGTATAAAGGATGTGTAATAATTAGCCCGTACTGTCCAAAAAAAACCAAGATTCCATCGTTTCCTCAGAAAGTGTGCTAAATCAGTTTATTATATTGGACATGTGACAGTGATTCCTTTTCTTCACAGTTCCACTGCAAGCACACAATTATGACATACTGCATCAAAAGGTAGACCCCTAAGAAACGTCATGGCTGGTGCATCAATGAGTCCTAGAAGAGTAGTGACCCCATTCAAAAAACGGAAGTCTTCGGGGCCTATAGACAGACCATCTACAAAAGAAAGGGGTTCCACAAAAGGGCAATGCAGGTGTGTTTTACAAAATGTTGCGCCACAAGAACCCTAATGTATTTTTTGTCTCAAGCACTGTGTTCCTCCAGCATCTAGTAAGGGCGATAAAAATATAATGCACTAGTTAGACATGCGGGTCGAATAACAAGGTTGTAATGTAATGTAATGTAATGTAAAAAGGATTTATAGAGCGCAACATACACCGGACGGTTTCTTGGCGCTGTTCACTAAATCAGGAAGAGACAGAGAAGGGAGGGCAAGGGAGCTTATGTGTAAGCACAGCGGAAGAGGTGAGTTTTTAGGAGAGACCTGAAGTGAAAGTAGGAGGAGGAAAGTCTAAGTTCCGGAGGGAGAGAGTTCCAGAGTGAAGGGGCCAGAAAAGAGAATCTGAGGCCTCCGTGCTTTTTGCGCCTAAACCTGGGCGTCTGAAGGAGAGCATGGTGAGAAGATCGGAGGGGTCTGGAAGGGACGTACGGGTGCAAAAGCGACGAGATGAAGGAGGGGCCGATGGCGGCCAGGGATTTGTGGATCAAGCAGCCTAGTTTGAATTGACAACGCTCTGATACCGGAAGCCAGTGAAGGGCTTTAAGGAGAGGACGGACGTGGTGATGTTTAGGTTGGTGGTAGATGAGGCGTGCTGCCTGATTCTGTATCAGCTGAAGTCTTTTGATTTGATATTGCGGGATACCTGCGTATAGGGCGTTGGCATAGTCAACCCGAGAGATGACTAATGCCAGCAACGTCAGGGTGAGGGCTTCAGTGGTCAGAAAATGGGCGATTTTACGAATCTTTCTGAGCTGGTGGAAGCAGGAAGACACTGTAGCACTGACCTGATGTTGCATAGAAAGATCATGAGAGATGTAGACCCCCAAGCTTTTTACCTTGTCAGCAGGGCAGGGGGAGGGACCAAGGGCAGGGGGCCAAAAGGTGGAGTTCCAGGGGTTGGATGGGCCTCCGACAAGAACAAGCTCCGTCTTGTCGGGATTGAGTTTGAGATGGTGAGTGCCCATCCAATTGCTGATGTGACAGAGGGTAGACTGAAAATTTTGAGCCGCATCCTGCGAGGAGTCAAGATTGAAGATGAGCTGAATGTCATCTGCATAGTTAAATGCAGTGACATTCCTTCCCCGGAGGGAGCGGATCAGGGGGGTAAGGTACAAATTAAAAAGAAGTGGGGACAAAGACGAACCCTGTGGCACACCGCAGGTACTCTGTAAAGAGGTGCTCCGTTTATTTTTACTAATGTGCATTTTATTTTTGTTTCAATCATATATCCAACACAAAAGACAGGCCCCAGAGTCCCATGAAAGATTAAGTGTACTTTGATGCCACTGTAAGACATCACACATGTCCGTCAAAATGACCCTAGGCCAGAAACTAATGAGAGATGCCCAGTGCGTCATAACAAACCATTAATGGACTCTACAAATGGAGACTTTAGTGACACTTGTTACTCTAACCTCTACACTGCTTTGCCACCAAAACCTACAACCAGTACAGTGAACACGCATACAGGAATTCCATTTTTGGCTAGGGGTGTAGACATCAAAGAGTGCACATTTCCAGCCACAGACACACAACAGCCAGGGTCATGTCAAAACTAAGAAGTAGATCTTGCGCTAAACAAACCAAAATCAAGTTGCTTTTTATTTAGGTCTGGATAGAGTTTGCGGAGTTCCGCTATGCGGAACTCCTCGAAATGACCAAAAACTCTGCTGTGCTATGTGGAGTTCTGCAAGCGGTGGAGTACGTTAGGTCACGGGGTTTGTGCTAATTTGTAGCGCCAGGTGTTTGTCCTGTGCTGGAAAATCAGCATAAACATTAGCATGTGCAGTACAAGAGGGCGCTGTTTCTTCCTGCCTCTTGAATAGATGTTCTACTCGAGAGGCAGCTAATTAGCAAACACCAGAGGAAGGTTTCTCAATGGGAGAGGTTGCGGCCATCCACAACTGCCTGTGTTGAGAAATCTGATTGGGAGGTGGTCTAGCATTGGATTTTCCTTGTGCACCAACTTAATGTTGGTGAGAGTGAGTGAGGAAAAAACTCTGCTCTGCATTTTTTGGAACTCTGCCTGCTCAGTGGAGCATAGCAAACTCTTTGAATGGAGTTGAGTTCACCACCCAGGCCTACTTTTCTTAAAGAAGAAGAAGAAGCCCATGGTCCAGGACCTACAAACCGTCCCTTTAGATATATCCTTAGAAAACACAGCTAACACACTGCCCTGTCCCCATAATCTTCATGCAGGTAAATTTTCACCATCTGAAAGAATGAATGTCTATGTGCTCCCAGAGGATCTCTATATCTTACCTAGCCTTTGGAGTGAAGGGCTTGAAAACGATCATCCAAAAGGAAACACACCTATAAAAATCACATGTACTCTATTTGACTAAGGACTTGAAAATGATCATCCAGGCACGAACCCGTATTCTGCATATATAGGGCTTCTCAGGGGGCTAACGGGTAAGCCACAACTGCATATAAAAATCTCACAAATCCTAGTTGGTGAAGGGCTTGGAAATGATCATTCCCAAATGGACAGATTTTATGTAGGTAAAGGGTTTCTAAAGGGCCTGACAGGGGTGCCATCAAGTTTTGAAACACCAGCCAGTGCCGCTGTCACTCACACTGTTCCTTCTAATGTGGACCCCGAGGGTCAACAACTACCTATTCCCAGCGCCAGCACTTCCTACACCTCAACTGCGCAGAGCTATTATGACCAACATTTAAATTCTATAGACACAAAAGAAGAAAGGGGGATCCAGGTACTTCTCTTCCTTCCATCCTCCTTAATAGCAATAAATATCACCCCCAAAAGAAAAGGAGGGGACATCAGAGGGCAGCGAGTGGCTAAGAAGCAGCGTTATACCCTTGACGAAAGTGCGACTATAGGGTGGTGCTCCCACGTCTACCCCAGTTTTGGCGAATTTGATGAAACGCAGGTTGTTTCTGAGGAAATTCTCAACACTGGCAAGTATGGCCATAATGTGATTCCCCACCCTTATTTCCAAAATGTATTTTTTTAAATGGAGGGAGAAACAAGGCACAAGAGAGTGGGATTCTTATCCTGATGAAGGCATATGACCCCATGGTGTGATTTGGGGGGGTCAAAACATGTTAATGATGATCACAGCATACAGGGGGGATGGGTACTAAAAGTCCAAGTATAACCCAGATAACCAATTTGTAATCCTGCCCAGAGAGGTCTGGATTAAAAATTGAGTGGACACTTTATGAGATTGTTGTGTGTGGAGGAGCCTGGGTTCTGATGGACAATTTCTGGCCGTAAAAAAATATTTTTTTTGCTCCAATCTGAACGTTGGTCTGTGCTGGAGTGTCAAAGTTTGCCCTATGATGAAGCATGACATGATTGAGTGTGTGAGGGCAGTTGTTATACCATGAATGGTTTCCCATATGGTAATTAGGCAGCTTCTAGACATACAACATTTAAATTCACCATATCCTATGTCACAAATTACCCCTCCAGCCATATACGATCCCACCAGCCGTGCATCAAGTGTAAAACCTCCATCACCGCCTCAACATACCCCAATTATGCAGAAAAAATGGCAAGGATTCCTCCTTCCCATTTTTTATGCATAATATGTAGTTTCCTTACCCAGGCAAAGAGGGTGATATGGGTTAACCCCAGTGTTTATGTATCAAAATACCCCAATAGCAGTACAGGATGGAGAAGATGTCATAGCCAGATCTCTGAAACAGAGTATAGTGGTTAGGCATACTTAGGAGCAGCCAGCGGATACTCCGCTGGGTGTTCAGATTGGGAAACACTTTTTTTAATCTTCCCCAATTCCAAACCTTCAGAGCGGTGTTAGTGAGGGTAGCCAGAATGCTCGGGGAGATTCAGGATAATATACGCCTCACCCCTACTGTCACAGATAATGCTCAGGAATATGGGTTTTAGCCCAATACAGCTGTACTTGGGCCATATGTAGACATGAACCAGGATTACAGAAAACTGAAATCCAATCTGAACACTAAGACCATAAAACTGTGGAAGACAGAAACAGAGAACTGACCCTTGAGGGATGTACAGAGGGTACAAAGGTGTAAAAGAGAGGTGTTACAATCCTGCGACTCAGCCGTTGCAGGTGTAGAGGTTATTTCATCTTGACAAGGTCTGCGATCCTCCCTAAAGAGCAGGTGTTCCAGCTTAATTAATAAATCAGCCCAAAGATCCAAATGTAAAAAGAAGGTACAAGACATCCTTACTAAAGAGCAACGGTTCTTATGAGTCTGCGAGGTCAAAAAGAAGTTAGAACCCCGCAGACAGGGCCTAAAAGTTCCAAATACCATAAGAGCACATCCTAAAATGGCATGGATTAGAACCCCAAACACAAATCTCGGAGAGGACCGCAGGCGCTCCTGGCATTTCAACCACTCACAGGGCAAAACTGAGAGACCCGGATACACTGAACACAAAGACAGTCTCGAAGTAAAGGCTGTTGCCGGGGAATTGGGGAGGGCATCTTCAGCAAACACTCCTGAGAGCATTCATTCTGGCTCTGGGGGGCTGCCTAAAAACAGGAGTGTTGGTAAGAAACAAAAGTGGGCTAATAGCAGCAAGCAGCATAGGCTTATAAACAGTAAATTAAAAAAGCCAGAATTTGAGCTACAAGGAGGCTTAAATATTCCCTGCCTCAGGATCAGAGAAAGCCCCCCCAAAATGATTCACCAGAGAGCACAACATCCAACCCAAACCCCAATCTAAGGATTCAGTGCTGGTGTTTTTAGAGAGTGTCAGAAGGTCCTGGTGAGTTGTAAAGAGATTTAATTCTATGGAGTATTACAAAGAATTCAGATTTGATAACTTAGAACACATATACTCATCTGATCATGGGTTTTTAGCTATTCACCAGGCCATACAAACCTTTGTAGTGCGGTTGTTACATGACATGGGGCTGAATGATTTCTTTCAGCTCTACTTCCAAAGGCAGGGTATTTACAGTTCCTTGTTCACCAGACCAATGCTCCATGACGTGTTTGATGCTGTGGAATTTTTAGAAAACCTCTCTAAACCTTTACAGAGTAAAGCAGAAATAGCAGCATTTGGGTCCTTCAGAATAGTCACCCTCATTGTTTGGATTTATGAGGGGGGCATTTCCAGACCTTTAAAGAGTATCTTTGTTAGAAATGGGATTTCTGGTTGGCTAAGGTTTGCACCGAAGCCAGGCAGGAACCACCACTCTAGTCAGGTTCAGAGAGTTACACTCCTAAAATAACCCCTGCTCACCCCATTGGTAGTTTGGCACAAGCAGTCAGGCTTATCTCAGAGGCAGTGTGTAAAGCATTTGCACATAACCAGCAGTAATACAGTGTAAGCACTACAAACGGACACCACACGAGTTTAGAAAAATATCCAATATTTTTAAATACTCAAACAAGACCAATTACAATAAGAATCCACAGTACAGTACTTTTAAAATAGTTGCGTTGCCAGATGTCTTGAAAACACAGTTCCTTGATGTCGATAGCTCCGTCTGGGCTATCACTGTGTCGTGAACAACCAAGTCCAAACAGTTCTGGCTGGCCGCAGCGTCGCGTCGCGGGTCAGACCCGCCAACAGAACCTTTCGGAGATGCAGGTCGTGGATGACCTTTCGTTGTCATGCCCGTTGCAAGTCGATCTCCTCTCTGATGGAATCAGGTGCACTGGTGTTTGGCAGGCGGCGGGAGCTGCGGTGCAAAGTGCAGTGGTGTGGCGTGCGGTGCCGTCAAGTCGCAGTGTGAGCAGTGGCTCGGTGGCAGCGTCAGATGGTGTTGTCTGTGAACCAGGGTCGCGGTGTGAGATGTAGGTGGTACTCGTCACTGTGCTGGCAGGTCACGGTGCAGCAGCGGCGTCGTTGTCGCTGAAGCGCCATCGTCGGCTGACAACTGGAGTCGATGGCACCGGTATTGGTAGGCCAAGGCTGTGGTGCAGAATAAGGGCGGTGCGTCGTATAACTTTACGAGCGGTGCCCTTGAACCACGGTGCAAGCAGTGGCGTCGAGTCTGTCATGGAGCGGTGTCGTCGGGATACCACGGCGTTGTCGTGAAGCGAGGTTGTGCGGAGTGCGGTGCCCACACTCGCTGTGTGAGCAGCGGCTCAGTGGCAGTGTCAGCAGGCATTGTCTGTGAGGCCAGGGTCACGGTGCGGCCTTGCGGCGGTGTTCTCGGCGGTGCCTTCAGGGCACGGTGTCGGCAGCGGTGTCGTAGATGGCATCAGTCTTGAAGTCTTTGCAGCAAAAGGGCAGTACTCCTCCTGGCAGCTCTTGCAGCTCTTCTTCTTGGCAGGTTCCTTGATTCCAGGGAGTTCTCTGAAGTCTTTTCTATCCCTGAGACTTCCAATAGGAGGCAAGCTCTACTTCATGCCCTTGGAGAACATTCTATCAGCGGGAAGATGAAAGCACAGTCCAGTCTTTTCCCTACCCAAAATAAAAGCAACCACTGCAGGCCAACCCCTCAACATGCAGCATAGGGGCAGTACTCCTCCTCCAGCTTTCCCGGTCCTTCTTCCTGGCAGGTTCCTTAGTTCAGTAGTAATCTAAATCTCTGGGCCCTAATGTTTATACCACAAAATCCATTGTCCTCTGAAGGCAGAGGGGCCTGTACCTAGTTCAAACCAGTTTTGGGTGCATTCTGCCAGTGTGCACCTTCTTCCTTTGTCAGTGTAGGCCAGGGTAATCAAACGCACCACAGGAGGTGAAGCCAGCATTGCGGGAGGCAGGCACAGCCCTATTCAGACCCAGGTGTGACTCCTCCCACCCATCTATGTTTAGATGTGCCTATTCAGTCCTGCTGATTCACCCTGTCTCCCCCAGCCCCTGTCACTCACAAACCAGACAGACAATGCACAAGCTAGCAGAGGCAGGCTGGATGGTTAGGTCAGAAAATACATACTTTATAAAAGTGGTATTTTCAAACACAGAATGTTAAAACCAACTTCACTAAATGATGTATTTTATCATTCTGAGTTCAGGCATACTAAACTCGAATTTTTGCCATGTTCCCTGGTTCAGTTAGGATTATAGGATGTAATGATCAAACTGCCCATTCTGGCCTATGGAGAACAGATAGCCTTGCAATAGTGAAAAACGAAGCAGGCTGTAATTCACTATCAGGACATGCCACACACATACCAGGGCATGTCCTGCCTTTCACATACAATGCACCCTGCCCATGGGGGTACCTTGGGCCTACCTTAGGGGCGACTCACATGTAGAAAAGGGAATGTTTAGGGACTTGCAAGTGTGTGCACTTGCCAAGTCGACATGGCAGCCCCCGGCTGCGCACAGGCTCTGCAATGGCAGGCCAGAGTTACACTTTAGGGGCTGTTTGCGTTGGTGGCACAATCTAGTGCTGCAGCCCACCAACAGCATTTGATTTATAGGCCCTGGCAATCGCAGTGCACTTTACTAGGGACTGACACATAAATCAAATATGCCAATCATGGAAACACGAATCCACAACACAGTTCACACAGAGAGCATATACACTTTAGCACTGAATAGCAGTGGTAAAGTGCCCAGAGTCCTAAAACCAACACACACAGGTCAGGAAAAAATCGGAGGAAAAAGCAAAAAGTTTAAGGATAACCCTGCAAAAAGGGCCATTTCCAACAATCTTTTACAGTAAATTCATTGAAAAAAACAGCAGTGGTTGTCCATCTTTAATACCGGCATGACCAACACGTATCTGGTGGCTAGCATCACTGGGTTACTAATGGATTGCAGAACTACAGACGCTGTCTAGATTGGTTGAAGCCCATGCTGCACCTGGAACACCTCCCAACAGACAGGAGGCTTTGGAAAACTGGGTCTTTTTGCTGTCACAGTAAATTTCTTAACTACACCAGATTGTGGAAGTACTTCACAACCCGAGAACCTGTGAAAAGTAAGACGGTTTACATTTTCCGTCATGAAAATCCCTTTTAATTGTATCTTGAACCTGAAGGGTTTTCTAGAAGCCAAGTATGTGTGCACCAATTGCAATCACATCTACAACACACAGACAGCTCATCAGTGTGAAATGCATTGTAAAATGAGTCAAAGGAATGTTTGCATTATAGTCGCGGATCAGAAGGGGAGATGTCCTAGATGTAATCTGTTCTGATGTTCGCAAAACTGCTTGCGCATACACACTGGGGTTATTCAGTGTATCCCTAAAACAGGTTGTGTGGAGTGTGGACACTACACAGCTGCCAATTACGAATTCAACGGTATGACATGCCCCTGGTTTAAGGCGTCTCTTCCTCCGTGAACAGAACATATGTGTTACATGACTAATGGCTGGCCCCAGACCAAAAGAGAAGGCTACATAGTGTTCGATATAGACTGTACACAAGAGACTAGAGTGACCAGCCTAACTATATATTTGGGCACCATCTAAATTCCAATGAAAACTGGGAGTTTGAAGAACCTTCTTGCGAGAACAAATTCTTTAGCACATTCTTGCAGACAAAATTCAAAGGGTGTACCCGGATGGCTCATAACTCAAAAGTGTATGACTCGTTATTTTTTTTGTAAAATATGATTAGTGAAAAGATGCCTGTAGAACTCATCACCCACTGCTTCAAACTGATGCTGCTTACGGCTCTACTTTTACATATATAATTCATACATACCTTGAATTTTATGCCCATGAAATTGAGCAAGTTGCCGAAAACCTTTGGTTTCCCAGGTTGTAAAGGTTATTTCCCCCACTTTTTTAACACCTGGCTGAAACAGAATTATTAGGGTTCTGGGCCTCTGCATGACAACTACGGTGTTGAGTAAATGGTGCCGGAGGAGAAAGAGAGTTTTCAACAGTGGTATGTTGAATACCGCAAAAGCCGTTTCATTTTCAAACCAAGCTGAGAGCTTACTGTCAGGCAGATGTAATGATCTTGAGAAAATATTGCAATCTCTTCAGAGACATTGTTGTGCAGATGACAAACCAAGAAAAAGTTCTTCAACCCAATACCTCCAAGTTGTAAAAATCGATAGAGTACATCTACCCTTTTCAACACGTCACACTGGCTTCCATGTATATGTCTTTCTATAAGCACATGTTTTTCAACCTGAAAGCATAGCTCTAGTGCAGCCTGACCTCTATAACTGTAAACAGAAGTGTTATTCTACCCCCTCTATTCAATGGCTCATGTTCATCTCTGACAAGGAAAACATCTTCATCCAACACGCCTTGCATGGTGGTGAATACCCTGTGGGGGCCTTATTTCCTAGATGAGTACACAGTAATTAATGGCATGCAAACAGCCTTTAAATATAGCAGTTAGGTTCACCACAGTTGTCACCACTGCAACAAACTCTGCAAGTTTAATTAGCTGTTTGGTACCAAATTTGAACACTTGGAGAGGCGTACTCTGTTAAAGGTGCAATATTTTGAAAACTGTGGTTTTGTTTTGAGATCCTTCTGGGAGCATGAGCGGCTAGATATGTTGACATCAGATGCGGAACTCTATAACTTCATTAGGTGCAATGAGATATCCAAACCTTTGGAGACCCATGATGCCTTATTTGGGGGTCATATAAACACTATACAGTTGTACAGGGCCCTTGGGAGAATATGAGAAAATATATTACTATGTTATCAGGAGTCTGTATCCATTTGTGAACAAGATGACATTTTACCCCTTAAGTCACCCCTGCATCATTTATAGGGACTTTAAAGCCATAGACAAATTCTTTGGGTTAGTTAAATGTCAAGTCTACCCACTCCAGAGGCTTTAGACCCTGTGTCGAACATGCACTGAAAGTATAGAGACTAGTGAGTGCCGATACACTGATGAGCAAAGGGTGCTCACCGGGACCTGGTATAGGATTGAGGTACAGGCGGTCCTAGAGAAAGGATACCGACTTGGAAAAATACATGAAATTTGGCACTTTGTGAGGACTTGCACCAAACTCTTTTCTGAGTTTACTAACTTATTTCTGAGAGACAATAGAAAGGTATCAGAATTTCCAGAATGGTGCATCAACGTGGCCTCAAAGCAAAAATGCATCAATGATTACAACGCCCATGAGGGTATAGGCTTGAGACCTGAGTTCATTGATGCCAGACAATAGTTAGCCAAGCTGTGCCTCAATTCCTTATGGAGAAAATTTGCACAGTGTACAAACTTGTAAAAACATGAACATCATCACATATCCTGACAAACTATTTAAATATATTTTTGTGCCATGTTATGAGGTGTCCAACCATGAGTTTATAGATGACAAAACTGCAGCTCTTTGTTGGAAATGCACAAAAGAGTACCCCATAAATTGTAACAATATAAACACCTTCATAGCCTGGTTCACAACTGCTCATACTCGTTTAGAGCTTCACAATGTGATAGATAAACTTCAGGAACTGCGTCTGTCTCACAATACCTACTCTGTTATTTTTGTGAGCATATTCGGAGATGAAGATCCCAACTCAGTGATTATTTAGGCAATTTGACCAGCGAGCTAGAAAAGGATGAGTACATAGTTGAGTTTACCTGATCCGGTCCCAAAGCCTATTCTTACAGAACTTCCAACCATGCAGTATGTATTAAAGCCAAAGGCATCACCCTAAATGTAAACAACAGCATCAAAATCAATTTTGACAGTCTAAAGTAACTGGTGAACAAATGCTCTACCTCAAGCGACCATGACATTGATCAAACAATCGCTGTAAAACAACCTAGTATAGTTCAGTCCACAAACCAGTGGGAAATTACAACCCATCCCCTGAATAAAACCTTACATGTAGTATTTGTTAAAAGCGTCCTGGCTGAAGACTACAAAATCCTACCGTACACTTATTGAAGGTACATTAGAGTATCACAACCCCAACTATGGGCACCAGGTTGTAGTACCTGTTCTCCTGCATTTTTGGGAGCACCTCAAATTGTGGTAAAAGCTATTTTATTAAGAAACTATCAGAAACAGCTCCCTAACAATATTGTTTGTCTTTATTTGTGCTGGTAAGATCTTTACAAGGAACTATTCCTAAGGTTTCCACACATCAAATTTATAGAAGGCATATCAAATAATGTCAACGATGATGAATTGTTACCTACAGGCCTTGTAACCATGGTGATTGTAGACAACCTTATTAGCGAAGGTTGGGATCACCTTGAGGTAAAGGAAGCTTATATCTAATATTCACACCATCGCAGACTAAGCATTTGCTACATCATACAGAACTTGTTTTACAAGGGTAGGAGCAGTTGTTCTATAGCTCTTAAGGCCTCATATCTGGTTTTATTTAAACCCTACCTCGAGACAAACAACAGATATTCATTATAGCTAAATAGATGTACCCCAGAAACACCCAATTTCTCTTGGAAGCCTTTAATGATGCTACAGAGAAACCCCACAGTTACTTACAAGTTGACTTATAACCCAACACTCTAGAAGACTACAGTCTGCACGCTTGTATTTTCCCACAAGATCTCCCCGCCACTTACACGGATAAAACCAAGCAAAAGTCTATAAAAATAATTGTTAAAGAGGTTCCTGTAACATTTACAGTCTAGACCTTTTAATACCAGGTATTGACACATGTCGGCGCATCTATGAATAATCTAGTACTCCTAAACATGATAGTCACAGCTAGCCCCCAGCAAAGAAAGGCCATCCTGTATCCGGCTTCTGATGATTTAGTGGCTACCATTTTAGAATTCGCCCTAAACACCCTAAAAGGTAATGTACCTATATCAAAGCACCAGTTCCATATTTTTAAGAACAACTGCCACCTTATCAATTAGCTAAGTAAAACAAGGTCTTCCCTCATTTCTAAGAATAAACTGGCAGAGCACTCAGGAGAGTTTTATAGGTTCTTTGTTGGACATAGCTATACTGCTAATTACCAGCTTCCTAACTTGGAACAGATGGATTATGCCAAAAGATGTACTTGGTACCTTGGAAGCAGCTGGACCAGTTGGGGACATCTATGCGTGATGCCTGAGATATCCCCAAAAAATTAGATGCAGAGATTAAAGACATTTTGAACAGTACTGGTTTAACACCTTAGACAAAGCAGTCTTTAGTCCACAGCTCTTCAAAACTTTCTAAAATATTACAGGCAGGGGAATGCTGAAAACAAATGGTTGACCCTATATGTCCCAGACTCTGAACAGCCTCCACCATCCTCTTCAACACCTCAAGAACAACCACTATGAGAGGGGAAGCATAAATGCTGCTAAGTAAAATGTCAGCTTCTAAAAACCTGCCCTCATGAAATGAGAGAGGCAAATTCTTTTACAAAGGTCAAATGGTTGTTGGAACCCGCATGTACAACCTAGACACACCCCAAAACACTATTGCTCCATAAAGCACCTAGATTTTGGGAACATTTTCTGAGAGCCTCTGTGGAACACAACATTACTTCAATGATTGTCTGTAATGTTGAACACAGACGAGTGCTTAAAAGTTTGAAACATCCAGATTGCAGCCCCCAAGTATTCTAAAACTCTCCCTAAGATGCCCTCATCCCCTTTCTCTCCTCGGCTATCCCCCTCTTGGAGCACTAAGGCTCTGCCTCCGGAACGCCAAAAAAGCATTGTCCAAAATGAACATGTGGTTAAATGTGTTATGTTTCATCTGACTTTTGAACCTATGTATATGTGTGCCTGTGATTATGTGTATAGTTTTTCTATAGTTCACATTTTGATGTTTTTCTTCTTTTCTTTCTCAAGTAAGTTTATCAGTTTGATGCTTGCACCACGAAAGGACTGTGTTGTAAATAAACCTTTTAACTTTTCAAAGTTTTTCTGTCATCTTTTATAAACATTTGAAATGTGTTCCTTGCGTCAAAATAAAGATACTGAGTACGCATTCAAGTTTTTATTCTGTTATTTTAGAAACTTACCATTGCACATAAGAGATGTTATACACCATTACACTGTTGGCAATCAGTTTATTCTGTTTTAACAGACCTTGATGTAAACCTAGAGTTTTATTATACATATTTCATAACAATACTGTCATTGTTAACTAGGTAGTTTAAATAGAAATCTTGAAAATTTTGAGACGTCATATCCTCAGACATTTTACTAATAAAATATATACAATACTTCACACATGTGATGGCGAGAGAATCCTGTACCTGTATTTTATTATACTCTACCCTTGCAGCAGCTTTTTTCATATACTTGAATATAGGTTTCTTTTATAGATGTTATGCTCGGGGAACACCACTTCGCTGTCCAACACTGTAACCTTGTGTTTTTCTAAAAATAAGGCTGCCCAGTGAGTTCCTTCTATACAGTGCGGATCACTGTGGGCAAACTGAACCAGGAAATTGCTGACAAAGAACGTGAACTAGGCTTGGGCCCAATACCTTTGGATAGCCAAACATTGCCTACACAGACTAGACTACCTATCCCTTTGGACCCGGTAATTTTGATTGGAAATGCACCCATTACTAGGCAACAGGACACAGCCAACGCACCAGAACAAGAGGGACAAGAGGGTCAAGTGAATTATAGTCAAGTCCCTCAGCAACCTTTACATGACCGTACTCAGGAGCCTGAGCCTGAACCTCAGACTACCAAGTGCTCCAAATCAAAGGCTCACGGCGCATTGTGTCGAAAGCAACAAAGAACCCCATTGAGTGCCCTGGAAATTTCTATTAAGGACATGGTGGAGAAGGTCCTTGTAGACAAACTTGAAGGGGTACTCATACAAATCTCCACTGACATTATAGACACACTTAAGGAATGTGTTTCCGAAATTCTGAGGAAATGTGATAGGATTAATGGATACATAACATACTTTGAGAAAGATTCTCAGGCCCATTATCCAAAACTACATCACAGCCTTTCCCTAACCAACAGAGACAACCCCAATCCCCTATGGAGCTGGGGAATACTGTATCAACACGTCCCCTGATCCCATCTGTCCCACCACTAACGTCTAATGGTTGTGGCACTAGGCAAATGGATAGTAAATCTACCACCAATGTACATTTGGCACTTAAACCTTGTCCACCCCAGGCTAAACCTATGGTACCCCTTCTAGATGAGCATAACTCAGCGGGGCCTAGGAGACAGCGCCCCAGACCTCCAGTTCACCTCCCCCCGGAAGCTACACCTTATGTTGCCGTTCTGGTGAATGTACCTGTATTAAAGCCAGGGGAATTTGAGTCAAATGGTACACAGCTGGCTAATATAAAGACATGGTGTGATGCAAACTGTACTGGCCCGAATAATATCTCTGAGTGCATCCAGACAGGTAGACGGGTGGATTGGGTGGGATATTCAAAGAAAATTTTTTCTGGTGACTGTTTGATAGTCAACTTTAATAGACCCCATGAGGCCTCCTGTTTATTTTGGGATGCTACAGAGGTCAAAGAAGACAGGATTAGAGCGGTCCCCTTAGGTTTCTTCTACCCTCCACCCGTACCACCCAAGATGCTATCTGAAAGGGTTACCCGCAATGTTACTATAACTAAAATCCCCTGCACTAGCTCTTGGGCGACACAAACAACTGGCATGCTACCTAAAACCCATGATAATCAGGGATGTGAAGCAAGAAGTAGTCTGGTGCTAACAAATATGTTTTCTGCTCTATCTAATCTAGAAGAAATCGATTGACTGACTCCTTGCGACAATACTTGTAGCCAATTACTGCCCCCACCCACTATTAGAAAGGAAAAGGGTATTGTTGTTAAATTAATGAGCTGGAATATTGCAGGACTCCGCTCGAAAAGGGATGACACAAAATGGCTAGATTTATTAAAAGAATATGATGTGGTAGCCTTACAGGAAACGTGGGACAGGGATTGCGATTTCTGGTTAGATGGGTACACATCTTATTTCTTAGCAGCACAGACCTCGAACTCAGGCCGTAATAAAGGAGGGTTGCAGTTTTTAATATCAGTTAAATTGAATAGTACTGCGAAGGTATTACACACATTATCCCAAAACGATCTTATTCTGGAAGTCACAATGACTAATAAATCGAAATGTGTTTATATTAATTTTTATAATGCCAACCACAGTACAGGAGCCAATGAAAATGTCAATTCTTTGAATGAGTTCATCTATAATTTTAAAGAGAGTCAAACCACTTCGGAATATTTCATACTGATGGGAGATTTTAATGTACATTTATGTCAACAAAATTGACAGTTAAGAGATACTGTAAATACAGATATGTTCCCACTCCCACAATTTGAACATTCTGTAAAAGGGGCTGCTCTAGAAGAACTTCTTTTAGAGAATGAATTATTTGAACCGGAGTTCTTTGATAGTAACGAAAGGGTCCCAACCTACAGTGCTAGGGATTGCAACACTATTATTGATTATATATTCATTTCCCCGGCTATGTTACATAATGTTATTTTTTATAATGCTATACACACTACATTTAGTGATCATAATCCGGTTGTGTTGAATATAGAGGATAACAACCTGTTTTTATTTAATAAAAAATCTGAAGTAGATTTTTCTGCAGATATAACTACAAAGGATCAGGGGAGACGGGTGAAATGGAGCAAAGTTATCCCAGAGGATTTTTTTCACTCCCTAAATGAGAAAGTGGGTAATGATATTAACGTCTGTAGGGAACCACTTAAATTTGAGGGGAATATTATTGGGTCTTTTGAATCTATCTGCCATCAGGTAGCAGATGATCTAAAATGTAAAACGAAAAAGAGAGAGGAAAAGGTAAAGGGGTGGTTTAACAATGAATGCTCCAAATCACATCGAGAACTACACAAAGCTTTGAAAATGGTACCCCGAGATAGATTGGAGGTGGCTAGGCTTAGGAAACAGTATAATCTGGATATTCAAAAGAGAAAAAGGGAAATAAAGAGACAGGCTTGGGATGATTTGTATGAAAAGGCTACCCTGAGGGATAGCGCAAAATTCTGGACCATTGTTAATACCCCTCTGTTTAATGGGAAAGAAAATGCGCCACTAGAGGTAAATATCCCTGAGCAGGACTGGCTGGATCATTTCCAAAGGATTTATGGTAGCAACCTTGATCTAGGACAAATAGACCCAATATCGATTGATACACATGACAGTTTACCAAGTTTCACTATTAAAGAGGTACAGAAGGCAATTGAGGATATGGCAGCACAGAAGGCCCCCGGTCCAGATGGCGTACCCGCCGACATGTTTAAAGCAAACTCGGCCATGTGGTCAGTTGTACTTACAAATGTATTTAATGTAGTTAGTATAGACAAGACAAGACCCCCAACTACATGGTCACAGTCCGTCATTATCCCCATATTTAAGAAGGGCCAAAAGGGGGAGCCAAGATGCTACAGGCCCATATCATTGCTAGATTCTTCATTTAAAATCCTAGGTAAAGTAATACTAGAAAGAATCTCAGCTTGGGCCATTAATAAAGATATTTTGTGCGAGGCTCAGTATGGCTTTCGATCTGCCAGAGGTACAGAAGATCAATGCCTTAATTTACATCTTACACTGAGCAAATATACAGTAGCATCAAGGGGGATGATGTATCTGGCTTTCATGGACTTGTCCACAGCCTTTGACCTAGTCAATAGGTCAAAGCTGTGGACAATACTCCTTGAGAAGGGACTGGATCGAGCACTTGTGGATTTTTTGGCACGACTTCACAGTGATTTAAGGGCGACTATCCGTATGTCCCAAGAGGGAAATGTACCGCTTTCTTTAAATCTGGAAGGGGGGTGCGCCAAGGGTGCATCTTGGCCCCTATGCTCTTCTCTCTTTACATTAACTCATTGGGAGAGTCCCTAGAAGCGGCCTCTATTGACGTACCACGCATGGGTGTCTCCATGATGCCGGTACTTTTATATGCCGATGATACGGTACTGCTGTCAAGGACCCCAAAGGGTCTACAACATCTATTAAATGCATTTGGGGCTTTTATGCAAGACCTAGATCTAGTTATTAACGTAGAAAAATCACATGTTATGGCAGTGGGTAATCGCAAGAATAACATCAAAACCCTGTCTTGTAATGGCTCCGTACTCTCTAAAGTTAAAGTCTTCACTTATTTAGGAGTGGTGTTCGATGAGAAAGGAACATGGGCACCACAAATCCAGGATAAAGCTGCAGCAGTAAAAAGATCATCTGCTGCTATTCTGGGATTTGCAAAACGACTTGGCGGTAAACCAGCAGAGGCTATTCTATCTATCTACAGAGCTAAAACCCTAGCAATAGCTAGGTATGGAGCATCTATATGGGGTTTTAAGAATACGACCCACATTCAAAGAGCGGAGAATGTGTTCTTACGATCCCTTATGGGTCTGCCACAATCCACCCCTGCTTTCTAAATCCACATGGAACTAGGGTTAGGGTATATTGAAGATATGTTGTCCTTGGCTCCACTCCTAGCATGGATTAAAACATGGCTTAACTTCAACTTAACTCTAAATCATAAGATTATTAGAGATTGCATGGGGCGGGACCGAGTGGCGGAGATCGAGTGGCTCACATATATCAAAACAACAGCAGGATACCTGGGCCGCCCTGACCTATATACCAATCCAGAAGGTCTAAAGAAAGAGGACATTAGCTGGGTTAAGTCTCAATTTATAAAGAAAAGGGTAGCAGAAATAGAGTCATGTGAAATTATGAAACCAACTGTAAGGTCCCACTATATGACAATTACAACTTTAGCTATCGAACCATATCTGACGATAGTAAATAAACGTTTCCATCGGT
The DNA here is from genome assembly GCF_964263255.1 of Lissotriton vulgaris. Taxonomy (NCBI): domain Eukaryota; kingdom Metazoa; phylum Chordata; class Amphibia; order Caudata; family Salamandridae; genus Lissotriton; species Lissotriton vulgaris. Next base: position 785,675,505 of record NC_141696.1, read on the forward strand.
GGCTCCTAACGAAATTTCGTTACAACCAGGCTCACTTTCTGCTGGGTGAATACAATAAGTGGTGTAGGCCTCATGAGAATGTTCCCTGCAGGTGTGATGATTTCTCCGATCAGGATTCATTGCATTTTTTGTTCTTTTGCCCTTTCTTTAAAAATGCCAGAGAGAAGTTTATTAAGCCTATACTGAAAGAACAAGGGTTTATACAAGTTAAACCGGCTTTTTTGTTCCTGCAGCTTATGGAAACACCTTTGATAATGTACGGGGTAGCCAATTTCCTGACAATGTCTATACGGTCCAGACAAAAAAGACTTTGACCACCCCCACCCGGATGTATGTCGTTACAACACATACTTTTACTCCGCGTACCATTACAACGCGGTATTTACAACGCATACCGCTACAACACATAGCGCTTTGGGGTGCTGGATAGTGGTAAGTATAATTTACTATTCTAACTCCAGTCCCCGTGGACCCTAGGGAAGGTGTTGGATAGTAAATTAAACTTACCTCTTATCCTAGAGCGCCCCCCAGAGCAATGCGTTGTAACGGTATGCGTTGTAATGCCCGCATTGTAGTGGTAGTGCGGAGTAAAAAATGCGTTGTAACAGGTGAATACCCCCCCACCCTGATAGTATGGGAACTGACTTACTGATTTAGTCCCCTGAAAAAGTCTGTATGTCCTGTCAGGGTATTGCTTAAATTGATTGTAGTATAGATCTGTAAATATAATTGTAAATAGATCGTTAGCAAATTCATTTTGCACAAATTGTGTAAATCTACTGAAATACCTGAAGAAATTTATAGTGAGTGTAAAAATGATGCAGTTGTATATAATTATTGCACAGTTACCTTGATTACTATTGAAGATTTGTACATAATGATTTCCTGTTTTTAAAGTTTTTTATATAAATCCTTTTTACTCTTGTGATCAGAAATGGATGTATAGCATACTTTTATGATTTTAAAATAATCGAATAAAGTGTATTTGACTCTGACTCTCAGTGCGGATCAAGACGAGGGTGCTGAGTCTTTTGGACCCTATTTCACTAGGTAGAGTGTTGTTTGGAAAAACAGCTAAAAAGTATTTCTTAGCATATTTATGGCAACTTAAGAAACACTCAATCTGAACAGTGTCTATTTTATAATATTTTAAAGATAGTCAAACAAAATCTGACAGACATGTTTGATCGGAATGACATTGAATACTGAGAATACAATCATGTTCACATTCATAGCTAAATGCTGACTAAAACTTATTTCTGCTTTTAGATTTCAATTTTTGATCAAGCTATAGTATTGGCCATAAACAGCTAGCAGCCCGTCCCATTTTTGTTTCTTGACACAATGACTCTGAGTCAAGCAAGTGCTTCCCGGTTATCGAAACCAAGCCCAGATATTCCCTGATAAAATTAGCATCTCCAAATCGGGGTGTTTACAGTTTTGCAGGAATCACAGCCCTCCTATGGAACAGAGGAGCATAGTTGATGTCGTAATTTTTGAAATGTAATGGGGTTTAGGTATAGAGACCACTAAAAGCTGTGTTGTTGACAAAACCTATGATAATAAGTTTTGGGACTTGCCCCCAAAAATATTTTTTTGCCGCTGAGTTAATCTGGTACCAGCTGGGAGGGTGGCTATCTTCAGAGCTACTGTTACACATCCACGCTGATGAGACAGCATGAATCCTTGTTGTGGTTAAGTTTGATCTGAAGATCAATACCATTGATGAGGTCGGAAAAGGTCTGAATGTATACCCCTGAGGAGGTCAAACTGTGTACTGCCAGTAGTGAAGCTTGCTCTTTTTACAAAACTTTGATTGTTAACATCCAGCTCCTTGTCTTCAAAATGTGCATAAGTATCCTTGTAAAAGAGCCATGCTGAAGGCTGTGGACGTGTTTCAAAAAGGTCCTCTGCAATTTTTCTGCCCTGAATGCTGAAACTCCCCCACGACTGTGGGGCCTCCACCTTGAGTCAGGATGGCCTTCGTGATTAAGGCCCTGTGTGTCCAGGGAGTTGCAGCTATAATTTCTTGATCTAGGTTCTGTAGGCATGCATGTTATCACTTTGTGTGATGACTCGATCGCTAAGGGTAATGTCCAACTGATTAAACATTGTTGCGATGGGGTAAGCCATCATCACCACTTTAGCTGCAGCTGGTTTTTTGGCATGTCTGCTTTTACGATTATACAAATAAGATGCAGCACAGTATTGTTGAGAGCCAGATACATATCCGTGAACCCTGACACAAAGAACTCTATTGGCGCCAATGCCAACTGTTTTTGATACTGGTCTGAGTGGGCTTCAGAGAGTCTAAATCTGATTAAGTGTATTCTCCCGATGCACAATGTACAAAGGCCATGCTTCAGGTTGTTGCGTTTAAAAAAAGATTTATGGTAGTAGGTGTTCTTTTGTTCTTCTAGGCTCTCTTCTGCCTTACGGATCTTCATTTGTGAGCACTTTTTAAAGAATGTCTCTTTGTTTTGTGGGAGCTGGCAGACCCTACACCCCAAGAACTTTGCTTCCTTTATTACTTGTTCTTGGCTTGTACACAAGTCCCTCTCCTTCTTGGAGTTTTTGTTCATGCACTCGGCTACAGCCTCCATACCCAACCAGGTGTCTGTAATAGTCTGTGTACCGAGCAGGGTTGCCGTATATTTTCATGATCGCCATGATCACCATGATGACTTCTTAATATTCGCTGCCACAATCGGTCTTAAATGAAGCTTAACAATAACTTTCCTGTATTTAAATTACACCGGCTCAAATTGATCGCTGAAGATCATGACCTACATATTGTCAAAATGTTTTTTAGAAATTGCAGCATGGTCAGGTTTGATAAATTGAATATTAATCACAGGTTAATTTTCCCTCTTCACCTAGACCCACCTTAACAATGGTGCATAGCTCTGCGGCTCTACATTGTCACTATACATAGAGTGTATAGAACCCTCCGTTAATATTGGGGCACTTAGGGTCCGAATCGACCTGGCTTTTTATATGTTATACTGTTCCTAAAACTCTTCTTAATTTACCAGCACAAATAAACTCTGTATCATGATTTGGAGCTTTAAGAAACACCTTCCTTCTAAAGTAATCTTATATTAGCTAAATATTTGAATACGTTTTGATGCTGGCTATGGATTTTTTGATGCCCTCGACAACCAAAACTACGCAGGGATAATAACAATGACCAGAGCCAGCATGGATGCTATATTGGTCCTGATCATGCTTTATAGTAAATTTGGCCAAGAGTATTGTAAATGTATTCCATGTTCTTGGGTACTGGATTTTGGCTAGGGCTATTCCCAGTCTCCTTTTAAGGCCAAAGGTTTAACCCTCTTCATAGTATAATTAGAAATGTGATTGTCTGGGAAGATGTCCTTCGAGGAGTTGGATGGCAAGGTAATATAAAATGACGTTGTCTCCATATTGTCACCTTTAGAGATCCCCCCGTACTAACACACCCTGCAGAAAGCTGGCCAGCACCCAACTGTTAAATTTCTTTGACCACCCCCTCCATTTGACAAAAGCCTGTCTGTTAGCCCCTCTTCCTTTCCATTTCAGAATCTTTTCAACCCTGTACACCAGGTGTGGATCATCTGGTACCTTTTGTAACTCTTCGATCTAAAAGGCACCCAACACCGTTTCACCATTGTAATCCTAAGCTCCACATTCTCCACTATAAATTTTTATTGCTAAAAGTCTGCTGGTAGCCCTTCATAAAGACCCCTTTCAACTTTAAGACCCTAACATGATAAACTTAATTTAAAAGAGTCTTCTTTACCCTGGCAGCGAAGTGACTCCTGTACGCGATTTATCGGTCATTACCTTTATGGGAGACATTTTGATGGTTCTGTGATTACTGGTGTTATAAGCATCTATAAACACCTGTAGAACATCCACTTATTGGTAGGTGTTGTAGACAGTGAAATTGCCACCTTTTAGATTTTAAAGTTGTTAAAATGCTTTATGACTGCAGATTTTCCCCTGTGTGCGTTACATAATGATGAACAGCGTGCTGTTTTTATTGTTAAAAAATTATTTTCCTGCATCTATTTGCAGGTTTTGAGGGGTTCACCCTTTCCTGAAGATGGTTTTAAAGGCCTTGGTGGCGCTAGTACCACTTTTATCGATTAGCGCTTCTGCAAGGGAGTGCTTGGACAATGCATCCATTGCTGTTAATATATATATCGAACTCCATTATTATGCTTGGCTAGATCCTGAAGACTGTTTATCCACCTGCCATTGATTAATTAGCTGCGCATAAACAATAGTGGGTCCCCTCTTAAAAAGCCTCCTGTCTAGCTCGTGGAGTGAATATACCTCTTCCCCAGATAACCTCGCCTTTCACCTGCACTCTGTTTACCAACTCATTTTCAACTAGAGCCCTTCTAAACAGAGCTTTAGAGCTTCCGAAGCTTCTGACCCCGATTGTATCACAATAAAGCTTCCTTAAACCATCCCTCAACATGTTATCAGCTCCTGCATCCCATGAAACGAAAGACAATGGTTTTGTGTAGGAGCATTTTATTAAAAATAAAGCACGTTAGCAACACATTAACAAGGCATACTTTGCAGTTTATTGGTACATATCTTCATTGTTGTTGGACAGTTTGCTGACTTTCACTACGTATACATTATATGACACATGCTACATACATTACTAGGGGTCGGCAGATAATTTGCCTCAGCATCACAAGCTTTGATATTTTTACAGCTATAAACTAAATGGCAATAGACAGGACTTCCACAAACCCCTCCTATAACTTTGTACACTCAGGATACGGACATCATTCAAAAGATCATACAATTCTTTGTTGTACAATATAAAACCTTTATTTCCGAAATATTCTTCGGTAATAAGATCCAAGGTGATATTTAAGCTGGTTGTCGATGATAGTATTAACTCCCTCATATGGTATTTGCATGCGCTCCAGTATTCATACTTTGTAGTTAGCCATGCACTAATACACCAATTGGCTATGCACGTAGGACTGCAAACTGCATTGTAGTGGGTGGGTCACCAATCTTCAGAAAGCACAGAGTTTCAGCTATTCTTTCTTTAAGCAACACATATACCAATCTGACAATACATATGTAACTCAGAAGCATCTTGCGCACTGACATTCTGATGCTTGTCCTAAAAATGAGTGAGTATGTAACCAACCTTAATGATACGCTACTGGGGGGCTCGCCATTTCTTAAAATGGTTTTCAACGGGCTAAAGAGCTCAATTGTCTATTTTTAAAATAAATATCAAACATATGTCTTTCTATTGACCTTTCTGCCATCCTTCTAACAAAATATGTGCATAAGCCTTGCATACAACAGAGTTTAGAGTTTGGCTCACTCGAGCATCAGATCTCATTGAGTTTGGTCGTCAAGACTGTAATCATATCAGGGTGGACATTTTTCTTTTCCTTGGACAAACCATACACCAACCATAACAGTTTATATACTTTGTGCAGGACCAGCAAGCTACATATATGACCGATTGTTATTGAAGTGTATGAGTCATAAAGACACTGGTGAGCATCCTGCAGCTGATCATTAATGTTATGTCTGTCACAGAGATTATAATAGTCACGTTTGAAAAACGTGTTTGAAAAAATGGTAGCAAAATCTTTAGCAGCCCATATGGCATCATAGGATACGCTTGGAGCTTAATTTTCAAAATCTGCAAAATTATAGGTACAAACACTTTTGTTACGCAGGACTTTATTTTAGAGCATGGAACTTTCAGTCTGTTTTGAACAACAAAAGCAATACTAACGTACAGAGTTAAACTTTGGTAGAGTCCCCTCGACCATGGCTCTATTTAATGATGCTTTCTACGGTTCAAAAAAGAAAGAAAGACAGACTCTTAGTTAAAAATAAAGTATAGCCATATATATGGTAAAAGTAAGTGTCATTTTGCGTGAGTTGGCACCAGCTCTTAAATCTTGAGGTCCATCGAGGCATAATAGGCGTCAGAGTTTGCATGCAGCTGTTGCAAGATGATAGCCTCTGGAGCCGATTCATCCAGAAACCCCATATCATCATACACCGGTGAGTTGAGAGCTGGTATACATTCTTCACCATCTTCCTGGTCGATTAAACTGTTTCCAGCATTTGCTTCATTACTTGAGGTTTTGCTGCTGGAGCCCTTAATAGGGGATATCTGTTGCGGAAAATCCTTGAGGCTGAGCGTTTCCAACTGCTGACAAAACTCCTCGTCAAAACAGGTGATGCTGTGACCACCCTCTTTAACGTCTCTTTGCAGCACGTTCTGCTCCATTGCTGCTGGGGTTGGGCTACAATAATATCTATCGATAGTGTTCAAACCACCATCAGAGGGCGACTTTTTGATGAGTAGCCGTATTTCTTCATAATGACCAAGTAATCTCTTTCTGGAGGATGGCTCCTGGGTCTGGCATTGGCTGCTTAGGCCCACCTTAAATGTATTCAAAGCATCAAAAAAGTGGCATACTCCTCTCCTTCACATCATGGTCACCTGATCTCCAGGGGCTCTGGTTTACTGGGGGCTGCTGCACAGCCCCGACCACGTGGTTGAACCATGAGCACGTGAATAATGCATGACGAGGGTGTTGTCACAACACACGTGACCCAACACAGTCACGTCCCCCTTAGCCCCCACTGGAAGTGATGTCACTGTCTGGGAAGGCCCCAAGGGGCCCAGAAGTCCCGGTAATTAAGTGACATTACTTCCGGGGCAGGATAGCAGTCACTCTTTGCTTGATGTGAAAGGCATGCCTCATTACTACTTTCATTTTCTACCGTAATCTTTGCTGAGTATGGTAATGACTATTGGAATTTATGTTTAAAAGTAATATTAAACATAAAAAAACAAAAATAGATCTATATAAATATATTATTATATTCTAGTTTTCATGTTGCACAACAATTTGAATGGAAGATTAAGAATTTATACTGTGAACTTGCACAGATAAATGTGTGCTTGTAGTTGTTAGGTTTGAGCAGCGGCAGAGTAAAAAAAAAAATACCAGCTCACGATCTGTTAAGCCACTGGATACTGCATCAACTGCTGAGATGCAATTTTACTTTCAAAGTATCGCAAAGACTTTAACCTTGAATAGTGAAGTTGTTTGACGTATACATTATCTCACACCATTGCACCGCAGGACACGTTTCTAATCCCGCAGAAGGTTATCAGAAAATGTGATGTGAGGCAGGGCATCTGCATCTCAATTAGCAGCCTATTACAAGGCATATGTAAGCATAGACATATAGCCAGATTTGCTTTTGTCGATGTAAAGAAAAGAAGACAGAATAAATATTTCCCTAGCTTAAGTCAATGTTATATTAATGACACAGAGCCAACTATTTTGCAACCAGCTCTTTTGCTAAAGTTAGAGCTGTACGCAAGTTATGCAGGTACAAGGGAAAAGCTAAAAAGCATCCTTCCCATTGGTGGCAAATATGGGCCCGGCAGGTAATAGTAATCAATTACCAGGGTCTTGTGCATTGCATTGTGTGAGACCTATAGTTCGCATAGCCGATTAGCCGGTCAGTGAGGTATGGCTGGTGGAGCCAATAGAGGGTTTAGTTTTAGTCTAAGGGATGGTTGGGGTTTTCATTTGAAACGATAACTGTACATAACATTGTGTTTCAAGTGAATCTATAAATTTTATTAACATACTTATTTTTGACGTGTTAAGCCCAACTCTAACCAGAACTGCAATGTAACTGGGACTATATATGTGTCCGTCTGCCTATTAATACAAGGCCATGGCAATGTTTTCAGTCACAACACATAGAGGTTCTCAGATATTGTCACAGTCTCACTCATTCCTCCTTTCCAACTTGGATTTCAACATACATGAAAAATAGGGAATCTTACCTTATCCATGGCCTGTGAAGAAGGGATTTGATAAAGATATAAATACACAGTGTGTTAAATTAAAGGATAAGGGCTGAGAAATAAGAGGGATATAAATGGGGATGGACCATGCTGTCATGTCCTGTGTAGCAGTCTAGTGTTTGAGGATAGACCGGTAAGAGGAGCAGGAAAGGGAGGAGCAGGAAAAGGAAAAAGGGGCAGTTAGTTAAGAGTAGGATAGCCATGAATAAAGATGTGTTGAAGCCTACTCCTGGCTCCTGTCCTATTTGGGGGGGCATGACAATGGCGACGAGGGTGGGATTATGCTGAAACCCACATCTGCCCAAAACCCCTGCCGTCCGTGAACGGCCCGAGACCTGAGAGCCTGCAGCCTGTGTCAGTGCCGAGTGCAAGAAGCGCGAAAAACGAAACGCGCCACACGTCGAGCCTGAATGCTGCCCCATGAACTTGACTTGAAGACCTGGCAAGTGAGCCAACTCCACGATCGGGTGATTGTGCGAAGCCCGACCAGCAAGCGCTGTTGAGCGCTGGAGCCGCCTGAAGCCAAGCGCTGTTTGGAACCCAAATCGGGAGCTCACCCCGATGCGTGAGACTTGGCATGCAGTCGCCGAGTGAGCGCGCGACCGAGGAAAGTGAGGTGGGAGCACACCCCGACCTCACCTGGATGCTGCAGTGCTGTGAGGGTGAAGAGACCCGGAGAAGAGTTGTTGCCTCCGCGATCAGCGGTCGGTGAGTCCTGGATGAATCAGCATTGACCGGAATGAATGAAAAGGAAGTCTCGTGTGAACTGAGACTTCAGTGTCGGCGGCCATCTTTAAGTCAGACAGCCTATGGAGACACCCCTGTTCAAACGCCCAAGCGGCCATTTTTAAGTCAGGCACGCAGAAAAGAGCACTCAACAGACATCAGAAACAAGCATTGGCGCAGAGAATAAATAAACACTGCAATAGCAAACATAATAAGCACATGCAAATGCAAGAGACAAAATAAGCAAACAAGCACAAGCAAAAGCAACAATAGCAAACATAATAAGCACATGCAAATGCAAGAGACAAAATAAGCATACAAGCACGAGCTAAAGCAACAATAAAGTACAACGAACACAAGCAAATGCGGATCCTGAAACACAACAAGCACGAGCCAAGGCAAAGTGTGAAGCAACAAACTCAAGCAAATGAAGCAACAAACCCAAGAAAATGCAAGCCTTAAACGCAACAAACACGAGCAAAGGCAAACTCTGAACATAACAAGCACAAGCAAATACAAACAATCAAACGCAACAATTAGGAACAAAGAAGCATACAGCCAACGGGCGAGTGCTGACCAAGATGATCTCAAGAAACTAAATCCTTCCAACTGAAGCTTGCGCATTCCACCATCATGCCAGTGAGGAAAGACACGCACAAACCCAACCCCTGCATCGGAGTACCTCCTCCAGTGGCACAAACCAGCGACCACTGTTTAGGCCCCGAATGGTCAAGGTGGCTGGAGTCGTTGGACCAATTCCTCGCAACAACCGGTGAGCGGAGGGATAGCAGACGTCGACTACTATTGCTTCAGCTGGTGGGTAACGAAGGCCGATGCCTAATCAAAACATTTTCAGCAAAGGATACAGAGACATATAGGGGACTCAGAGAGACGCTGCTCACTCATTTCTACACAAAGGAAGACGTGGATCATGAACGCATTGCTTTCAACGCAGCACAGCAGGAACCATTAGAATCCTTACCAAGCTTCATTACCCGGCTGCAACGTCTAGTGAAATGTTGCCACTTCGACACTTTCACAAATGAAGATGCAATCCGACTGCGGGTGATTGAAGGCTGTTCAAAGCCTGACACCAAGCGCAAGATCTTTCAAGGGCGATACTCGCTAAAAGAGATCATCAGGAGAGCCGAAGTTGGAGAGCGGGTCACAGCGAGGGAAGCATCCAAGGAATTCCACCAGGATGCAGGAAACAAAAAGAGAAGAAAGGAGACATTCCCCATGTCTGCGAGGAAAATCCAGGAGACAAACAAAACCCGAGAGAGGGAGGGCGAAAGCAGACTAGAGGCAAGATACCATGAGAGACAAAATGACAGAGAAGCAGGAAACAAAAAGAGAAGAAAGGAGACATCCCCCATGTCCGCGAGGAAAGCCCAGGAGACAAACAAAACCTGAGAGAGGGAGGGCGAAAGCGGACTAGAGGCAAGATATCATGAAAGACGAAGTGACAGCGGACCAGAAACAAGATATCATGAGAGACAAAGTGACAAGGAACTCCCTGAGTCACCAACACAAAGGACAATGGATAAGGATGTACGAAGGACTGGGACAACCAGGAATTGTGACAACCAGATTGACATAACGTCGAGAAGTCACTCAACACACTACTCCGGAGACATATCAAGCAGTGACACAGACCACACAGAGGAGGCCGAAGACAATCTACTCAACGGTCATGACGAAAATATCAAACACCGACGAGGGGACAAGTCACGTTATATCCAGAAACTAACATACTACTCTGGAGAACCATCATGCAGAGACACAGACCACACAGAGGAGACCGACGACAGTCAACTCAACGGCTATAAGGAAAGGACCAATCTACTCAACGGTCATGACGAAAATATCAAGCACCGGCGAGGGGACAAGTCACGTTATATCCAGAAACTAACATACTACTCTGGAGAACCATCATGCAGAGACACAGACCACAAAGAGGAGACCGACGACAGTCAACTCAACGGCTATGAGGAAAGGACCAAACACAGGCGAGGGGACAAGCCACGCCATCTCCAGAAACCGATATACACACACACTCGAACAACTCAAGACGCATACGCTCAAGCCATCTGTGATCAGGAGAAAACAGAGAAGAGTCGAATGTTCCAAGACCAAACCAAGGAAGTAAATACGTGGCTAGCAAACAACCCTGTCACAACAACAACGCAAAAGACATTTCAAGAGATGCACCCAAAGGAGTGTCTCCTCGACAGCATCGACTCCAAGAGCGTGTCATCGTCACTTCAAGAGATGCACCCAGAAGAGTGTCCCCTTGATAGCATCGACTCCAGGAGTGCGTCATCGAGCAATTCAGAAAGCATGTCTGGACGATCACCTAGATCAACGGAATCCTGGTACCGACAACAGTCACGGTGTCCACCACCTGAAAACACAGTGGAAGCAAAGACTGTCTTCCCTGTCCAAAGCAGCGCACCTCAGGCCAACAACCCGCAATGCCTGAACTCCCCGCAAAACAACATACCATGTCAGCCCCAGGAACATCATGACGTGAAGAATATACCGTCACCACTGAAAGGGTCAGCAAGGCTTACGCAAAAGGGGCACAGAAAAAGCACGGACACAGGCGACTGTACCCGCTGGGCGGGGAAAGACCACCCAGTCACCCCACCCAGAAGGGCCAACACGTTGGGAAAGAGAGATCATCATCATCAGTCAGAAGGGAAACGTGCACCTATGTTGTCGGATATGCCTGTCCATGGACAGGAGGACAGTGTTGCCCCTGACCAAATAAGACAACGAGAAATAGAAGTGCATGCAGGCGCTCGGAAGAAAACCAAAATAACGGACATACATGTAAGAGATCAATTGTCACTCAAGCAAGAATTACAAAAGAATACGGACAGCCGACATCTAGCGGAACCATCGACAGCCACATCACAAGAAGCAATACTCCTGTCAAGATTGCCGGAAAGACACAACGAAATATCTCCAGCAGACTGCGCCCTGCTGACTGGTATGCACGACTCGAAACAAGAGGACAGTACTGCCCCCGACTCAAAGAGACAGAAGGGAGCAAGATCTCGTACACATGCTCGGAAGAGAACCAGAACATCGTCCACTCCTGAAGGAGATCGAGCGTCAGTCGAACGAGAATGCCCTGCTGACTGGTATGCACGACTCGAAACAAGAGGACAGTACTGCCCCCGACTCAAAGAGACAGAAGGGAGCAAGATCTCGTACAGATGCTCGGAAGAGAACCAGAACATCGTCCACTCCTGAAGGAGATCGAGCGTCAGTCGAATGAGAACTACCAAGAAAGACAGATTGCCGCTATCGAGCTGAGTCACCCACTGTCGTCTCACACAAAGCAGCCACGTTCGCGTCAGAATCTGTAAATGGGTGGATAACCCGGAAGACTACTGAAGCCCGCAATGAATCAGAGAACCAGAAGACCCCACACAATACTCCGTACTTTCATACTCCGTACTTTCAAAGGCACACTCCCGCAGTCAAGGATACCCTTGTCGAGGCAGCTGACAGCAGCTTGAATAAAACAGTGCCTCTACAGACTATACCTTGCTAGCGCCTGAGAAGCTGACTGAGTCCAAGCCTGGAACGCCAATGTGTCTATGACCCCTGCGGACTCCCGCAGACCTGTATGGGAACAGTCAAGAAACTACGAACAAGTTGAAGACGACTATTTTGTTAAGAAAGGGGGAGGTGTCATGTTGTGTGTAGCAGTCTAGTGTTTGAGGATAGACCGGTGGGAGGAGCAGGAAAGGGAGGAGCAGGAAAAGGAAAAAGGGGCAGTTAGTTAAGAGTAGGATAGCCATGAATAAAGATGTGTTGAAGCCTACTCCTGGCTCCTGTCCTATTTGGGGGGGCATGACACATGCCTCGAGGTTCAAAATGTACACTAGCTTCATTCAAATGTTTGTTGTTCCTGAAAAAAAGGGCTACAGGAAGATGTTACATGAGAAGGAAAACAGAGGCATTCCTTTTTCATTATGATGTGTAAATACCACAGAATCCTTTGGCTTTTTCAATGGAGTGGAGTTGGTTATCGTTTCATTTTTCATTCAAATGAAGATAAGGGCCTATAATATAATTAGCTCAAGTTCTCTGACAAAAAAAATTAAAAACTTATCAGGAATGGTATGGATGAGATATTGGGTTTGGTTGAGTGGGTGTTATTGGATTTTGACATGAAAATGGAGAGGATACGTTTCTCCATAATTTTGTTGAAATGCAAGTTTGAATGCAGGAATGAATGGGACTCTCACAATACCTAGTAACTGCTTCATGGTGTAACCAAGAACAAAAGGCATTGCTTGGAGTTTGACAGATGGGATACTCCATCAAAACATGGCAGATATCCCGGTGAATTAATGCCTTACAACAGTTATAGGCAATAATGCACTTGCAATGTAATAGATGGAACCGTTTGTGACGGAGTGTTGCATATGCAAAATTCGAAGTAATGGCCAAAGTCATAACATTTTGTGTACATATACTTATATATTTATATATATGTATATAACATATTGCAGAGTTTGTAATACCAACTCTATTGTTACGGTTAGGTCTGAGTTTCAATTGAAATGAAGATTGATAATTTGCACAAACTTTCCTAAGAATGAAAATCTAACTTACTTTTGGAACGTTTCGTGCAAATCAGCCAGAAAGGTGGGAAAATAAAGGAGTATGGAGGTGTCTAAGAGCGTGTGTTTCCCATTTCCACTGTCATAGAAACTTCTCTTTCTGCTACAGCAAAAATCACTGAAAGAAAGTACAAGAGACTTGGAATGAAAGCAGAACTGTACTTGGAGTGCCTTTGCTTAGTTTGGTTTAATTCTATTGAGTGGTTTTTGAGAAATTAGCATTAGAAAAAGACATTGGGTGGGCTTCAAACCAATATATTATAGAGTTATCTTGACTGTTGATTAACAGATAGATTGCATATCTGGGTTAATGGCCATCTATCTACCTAAAAAAAAATACATGAATTCTATTGGACTCAAAAGCGTTTTCTTCTGTCATCCAGTTTGGGTTTGTGCACTGGAACTCTGATTTCTCTGACAGACTGGTAGACCAACTGTAATAGAAAGGTCTCATTACAGAACACTGGCTAAGTAATCCTTTCATCAAGAAAGCAACAATTAGCCCAAGATGGGCAATGGGCACATTCCCTGGCTATACGCTCATGAGCTCGTTGTCTTATGTAGCCCAAGGTCAGAAATTGAGAAACATTTGATTTTCGTTTGATCTTCCTGAATCCTCATGACCAAATTCATGAAAGTTGCATGGGTCCTGGATGGTGATACCCGAGTCCAGCTAAGATATTCGCTAACTCCAATGAAGATAATAAAAAGCAACCACAGGGAATAGGCCATGTAGTCACAGGAGGTTGGACAAAGGACCTGGCCTAAAGCCATGCACAGTATTGGTTGTTTTTATTGAAGTTAGATATAGCATATTATTTCAAAATAATCACACAAAAAATGTAATAAGAACAAACTTATTATTATATTTGTTTATACCAGCTAACAGCAAGAAACAAAATGTCTAGAATACAGTTCTCATTTAAAATAAAGTTATGGTCATGAATTAAAACAAAGAAATGCCTTTAGTTCCACAGTTAATAACAAGCTCATATGTCACATAACCTGTGAAATAATTTATGTGATTTGGGATCTGTTACCTCGTGGAAGAGGCTATACGCATTTGGTGTGCAAGTTATAGATGTTTATCAATTGTATTAGATTGGTTATAAACCAGACCAGAACTATAAACAGCTATGGATTTTGCTAGAAATGGGGTCTCTAGTCGGTAGAGGTATGCACCCTTTCCAAGTACAAACCACACCTCTAGTCAGGGTAAGTCAGATACACACCCTAAACTAACCTGTGGTCGCCCTCTGGGAGCTGGGCACAGTGCAGTCAGGCTTAACTTAAGAGCCAATGTGTAAAGTATTTGTGCAACACATAAATTATTGCAAGACAGTGAAAGCACCACAAAAAGACTCCGCACTAATTTAGAAACATATTGAATATTTATCTGATTAAAGCAAGACCAAACGACAAAGATCCAATAAGTAAAACTTGGGCTACATTTTTAAAGATTAAATGTGAAATCAGTGCTTAAAAGTCACTAGTGGTCAAAAGGTCACTTGAGGCCACAAGGGGCCAGTGCACATCCAAATTTCAGGCTGACCGTGATGGAGGGCAGGCCAGCTAAAGGACCCAGACAGGTCCCACTGGAGAAATATCTTGGATAGAGCAAGTGTTAACGTCGAGAGCCTGCTGCGTCATCGTTGAGCTGCACAGAGGGGCTCCAACATCGTCGTTGAGCTCCGTTGAACTGTGGGTGCTGCATAATCATCATGCTGCTTTGGTGGTAGGATCACTGTTGTTGTCGACCCACGAAAGCTGTTGTCGAGTAGCCACTGCATTGGCATCCATGTGCGATGTATTGGTGTCTATCTGTGTGAAGTCACTGCTGCGTCAACGTTGAGGGTAAAAACAGCTGCAAAACCCACTTCCGAGGCCCAGGACTTGAGGGAGAACCTCAGGTAAGGGTAGAACTTACAGATAGGAGAGTCCAGCAACACCACAAGAGTTGCAAGAATTCTTTTGTGTCCCTGAGACTTCAGAAAACAGGAGGCAACCCCTTGGAGAATCTTGTGTTCAGTCCCTCTCACTCCCAGGCAAGAACCAGCAGGCAGCAGGCCAAAACAGCAGAGCAAGTAGTAAAGTGTCAGCCCCTCCTACAGCAAAGTAACGTTTCTTCCCATCAAAATGTCCTTGATTCCAGTAGCGTTCTAATTTGGTAGCATCAGAGCCCCAGCACGTATACCCAAATGTGCCTTTGAAATTGAGGATACTTCAAAAGACCTTTGAGGATCTCAAGGTCCCTGCCTTTCCTGCCCTGGCTCCAGACTCACTACTGAGATGTATGTGTGTGGGTATAGACACAGTCCTATTCAGGTGCAAGAGTCAGCCCCTCCCTCCCAGGCGACCTCAGGAAGGCCCATCAGCCTGGTAATGGCCCATCAGGATACAAATGTCACAACTTAGCTCCCTTTGTGCAACTGGCTATATAAAATGCACAAAGCTCAATTACCACCCAATCCAGGTGTATATTTCAAGACAGGCAGAGACACAGAATGGTTAAAGTAGGAAAGTCCCAATGTTTTAAAGGTGGCATCTTCAGGCTTACAATTTGAAATCCAACTTCACCATAACTTGTGGTTTGAAATTGTAATGCCCGAGACACCAAACTCCAAATTTCCATCTGCTCCCAAATGGAAATGGCACTTACAATTGTAGTACACTGGGTGTACTACAATTCTGTAATGTAATGTTTAGTATACTTTTTTATTGTAAGACCAATACATGTGGAGCAAGCTGCATAGATCCAGATTGGCTATGCTTCTTGAAAAAAAGAAACAAAGAGTGGTTCAGGATGCCACACATGACTACCCAAGAATCACATTCTTCTAAACACTTTAGCAGCCAAGCAACAATGGGTGTTCAGTCAGCGCTGCAATACTGGTTGCTTCAAGATCTCTGCACTAATGGGTTCCTGGTAAGTCAAGCATCTTTGGATGCTCCACCAGCCCTTCGCCACTGGGAATTACATTCATATCAATAAACACTCCAGGACATCCACACTACTGCTTGTTTCAGCAGACTTATACAATAAAGTATTGGAATATCTTTGAATCACAAAGGCACCTGGAGTGCTGCACTTCGCTCTTAGAATGTAATACCACTCAGCTCTCATATGCATTACTGGTTGCCTACAGATGCCTTTAATTATTGGTTGATCCATTCATCATCCCGACACCACAGAGAGATCTGTAAGGCCAGCAGCATTGGGAGCCAAAGGCCCTCAGAAATTCATGGCATTTCAGAACCAACCACTTCACCACTAAATTCTCAGGCAGCTTCATTGTGTGCTACAAGATCCCTGCACCACTGTTGTTTCTAAAAGCCTTTTTCAATGGATATTACACCTTAAACTATGCCATTGGTTGCATACCAAAGTGTTTTCCATTTGCCCCTTATCATTGAATGCATAGACACAACCTAACCACTGTTGTCACAAAGACGTCTGCTCTACTAAGATCCGCATTAGCAACTCAATTGGGTATTTCAAGAATACTCCACTAGTCTTTTGTCTATGGGACGACTGTTCATTCTGGTTTACTGGATGTTCTAACAGTTCTGCACCAATGATTGCACCAGGGTAGGAAAGTTTGTACAAGAAGCACTGAACCTCTTGGTACTCAAAGCATTTGAACATTGGGAACTCACCAAGAACTGTCTATCAGGAGAGCTGCATTGCTGGGTGTTCTGGTCTTGAAATACTACACTATTAGGTGCTCCAAGATAAAGGTACCACTTAGTGCTTCTAGATACTGGCACTACTAGTTTCTTCAGGATACTGGCACTACTAGTTGATGTGGGGGTTGATTGACACTGCAATATGCATTCTTAGTGATTTAAGGCATTGTACAGTGTTATACGTCGACATTTCTGTGCAATAGTAAGCATATCTTGACATTTATTCCACTGTAGGTCACCTCCTAAAATTTTTATCTTAACCCCAAATTTTTTTTGTGTTTTCCTTCTATCAATCTCTTATGTCAATAGTAGGGTCATAGATTAACTTGGAGAAAAGGTGTGTTGTTCATTTTGATAAATAGGCCAAAATCTTCGGGGACACGTATTCTCCATCGGGGAACATTCAATTGATTCGCTGGAGAAGACAGTTCATAAAAGTCTGGGGACATTTTGATGTCAATATTTTAGGGATCTTCTTGTTGGGTTTATAGCAGAGATTGGTAAACATTGATAACTTGCAATGAGACGTGTGACAGCATGTATCAATGCTGCTAATTGTTTGCATGCTTATAATGGTGCAATGTTATTATAGTGCAGACCATTCTGTTCATGAATATCTGGTTGATCTCTATAATCATCTCTGCCTACCAAAAAATGGAAACTTGAAAGCCAATGGACAGATATACCCATCATCCTAACAGATGTTGAAACTAACCATTATTAAAATCCTCCCTATGAAGCCTTCTAGAATGGATTGATCACTAAAAGGGGCATGGCCACTGCCATGTGAGCTTTTGTCATTGCCAAATAACTATAGATGACGCCTTTGTCCTGACTCATCTGATTCCACACAATACAGCAAAGCAACAACTCTATGTAGCCGTCTGGACTATTCAGCCTTTGGTCTAATTGATAGGGATAACCTTTGAACTAAACTAAAGTAGACAACAACAATGAAAAAATAAACTCAAACGTTTCTGCCCAAGCAAGACATAGGTCTCAGGGCAAACAAACAAGCACGTTTCTAAAATTAAATAAAGTCAGAAGGGTTGTCTTCTAATTCCACTTCTTTTCATTCTATGTGTTATTGATCTTTCAGAAATCCTGCAGACAGTTTTGGGTGACGTGCCAATGATTGGAAAATAAATGATCTCTATATCACTTTTAGGCCTGGGTGTAAAACTCCGCTTCACTCTCTAAGTTTGTGGAACTCAGCGATTCTGCGGAGAATGTGTAGTTACCGATAAACTCCCCACTCCTCAACTAAGAAAATTTGTATTTCTGGTGGCGAGATCATCACTTTATTTTGCATAAATGCCGAGATTTGCCGGGCGCTCACAGGAGCCGATAAGATTTGCTAGCCGCAGGTGTTTGCCTACGAGATTTTGCAACTGCCAAAGCGGCATTAGGCTTCGCCAGCGACTTCCTGCGCTTCATTTGTGATGTAGGCGAGTGCAAGAAGATTTTCTCCTGAAGAAGTAGGAAAATCTCCTCAAAAGACAATTTGGAGTTGATGAACCTCTCAAATGGACCATTCGTATTGTTTTTTTTGTGTGAGGAGCCCTTTTTATCTTACTTTTGTGTTCAACAAGGAGGAAATACACCAGAGACTCCAACTTCCTGTTTCTGTCCAAAAGGCTCCTCCTAGTGCTGCTTTGTCCACCTCCTGGTCACTTTTACATTTGGATTTAGTGCTGGAAGGATCACTCTGTTTGTCTGCTACATAAAAACTATTGCATTTGAGGATGTTGTTTTTGTGATATCATAAGTAAGTTAAAAAAAACTGTTGTATAAGGGTGTTGGTTCTTTACCAGGATTTGAGGCTTAGTTATATTTCTGCAAGTATTTTATCTTCTTTTATAAAGGAAAACTGTTGCACAATTCAGTATGTTTTCCTACATTTTTTTATAATAAATGTGCAATATTCATTTAATTCACTATGTGGTCTAGTCTGCCAATGGGCCATTCAGCTGTTAGGCTCAGTAATAGTCATAAGTGCATGAAACAACTGTTTCTGTGGTGTCTGTTGAATTGAAAGATCATTTAGGCCATGGATGGCATTGTCTTACATTACAAAATGTGTTTTTTTCACATTTTATTCTGCAAACAGTGTATAGTTGGTGGTAATATATTTGATGCCTATGGAGGATGTGTGTTATTGTGAACTTTTATAGCACAGTTAATTTTTGATTTTTGGCATTGCTGAATTAATGCTGTTTTGTCCTGTGTTACCATGCCTACTTTGTTTAGCCAGTGTGTGAGTGTGTTTGCTATAGGCCACCATTTGTATTTGTTCCCCATACCATATGGCCTGGGGGCTTTTTGTATAGTCAGTGTCCATAGTCCTGCATGTGTTCTTTTTTTCTCCATGCTAGCTTGCTGTTGTTTGACCATGTGGCTGGTGGCCATTTTGTGTAGCCAGTACCACTACCAGTCAGTGTGCTTTTGCCATAGGCCTGCATGTGTTCTTCTTTGTGGACATGGCAACTTGCTGGTTATTTTTCTTTGACCATGTGACTGGTGGGCATTCTATTTAGCCATCCATTGTGGTTTTGCCAGGGGCCTGCATGTGTTCTCTGTGGTAGCCATGCCTTCATGCTGGTGGTTGTTATTTAATTATGTGACCATGTGGCTGGCGGTGACTTTGTGTAGCCAGCCAGAATGCTTTTGCCATAGACCTTCACGTCTTCTTTGTTGTGGCCATGCCTCCTTGCTGGTTGTTGTTGTTTGACCATGTGGCCAGTAGACATTTTTTTAGCCAGCCAGTGTGCTTTGTGCCATATGCCTGCATGTGTTCTTTATATTCCATGCATCCTTGCTTGTTTGACCATGTGGCCAGTTTATGCAACCATCCTTTTGTCAGTTTCAAAGCCATTTTGTATGCAGAAGCCTAAGCCTTTTTGTTTGTGCTCATTTTTTGTAAACATTTTTTCTGATATCATTTTAATATTATTTTTGAGAGGTGTAGTTGATGCTCAATGCTCATGGTAAATGTACTGTATAGACAGTGTTTTATATTATTATATATTTTTTTTGCATTTTTCACCTGCACCACGTCTTCTCTCCCAAATCCCAATCGATTTCTCATTATAGTCCTTTAGTACATCAGTAATTATAATGTTTTTACTTTTTCTTTACTTTGGTAGTTTTTTCACATACATTTATTCAATTTAAATTTTTTGTCAATTTGTTTTATTTTTTTATTTGCATTTTTATGTACAAAAAATGTTTTTTTTTGTCATTTTCTTTTTTACATTTTCTCCCTTTTCTGCCATAGGGGCATAGACACACAACAACATTCATTTTTTAAGGATTATCCCATTGTCACCTGCTCCTCCCTGAGTGCCAGGTCCCAACTTGATGCACATAAACAGTTACATATGTATGTTGTTGCTCTTTGTGATTGTAAATGAAACTCTATGTTGGTGTGGTTTTACTTTTCAATGGATACCCTGTATTGTTGTTGAATATTTATAACTTGAGTATCCACACTCAATCAAATTGTTTGTACTACTAATTCAAACTGAAACAATGCCACATTTCAACAATGTTTTTCTTGCTTGTTTGTTTTTAGGTGCACAAGTACTGCCAGACAGAAAGCCTGTGCATGTGACTCGTGACCACATAACACGTGACCTCAGTACTCACATCTCTGCAGCTTGTGAAGCTAAATGCCACTTCCAACTGACAGCTTCAAGATGGCCCCAAAAAGGTGCTGCCAAGAAAGTAGCCAGTAATAAGAAGGAGCTTACCACCACCGGTATGTTGCCCCAGACCTATTTTTTGGGCAAACGTGTGTGCCTCGGGGTACATCTTGTCAGTTTGTGAAGCTAAATGCCACTTCCAATTGACAGCTTCAATATGGCCCCAAAGAAAGGTGCTACTAAGAATGTAGCCAGTGATGAGAATGAGCTTACCACCAATGGTATGTCGCCCAGACCTTTTTTTTTACAGTCATGTGCCTCTGAGTGGCAAGCTGGGAGTAGCACTCCTGCATCAACGTCCCCACCCCTACCTAAACCCATGGCCATTTCTGTCACAGAGTAAGCATGGGCGGAAAATCCGTTCCGCTCGCGGATTTTGCGAATTTTTGGTAAATTCACAATCCGCGAGATTCGCGAATTTCCAGCAAAATCCGCAAATTCGCACGCGGCGGATTTTTTTTTCTTGATGATACAATTTTGCGGCGTGCGGCGTTCACTTACTGTCATTCAGCGTTTGCCGAGTTGTTTTTCTCGATATTTTGCGAGTGCTGCGCCATTTTGGATCTTGCTGCGGGATCCTGCGGGAGTTTGGCGACCGCGATTAAGTCATCGCGGCTTGCCACCTTGCACAGCGAGAGTTTGTCAACGCGAGTACGCCGTGATCACGTATCGCGGGAGTTCGCAATTGCGAACACGTAGATGCGGCGGGCAGCAACAATCTTGCACTCGCGAAAATACAAAATTTGCAATTGTGCACAAGAAATCCACCAGCAAGCAGCATAAACCTTCTGGAAATGATGATTTTTATCAGAATAACTCCTCAGGTTGACATTTGCCTGCACTTTTTTTTGCAAGGAGTCCTTTTTTTGGGGGGGGGGGGGAGGAAGGAAGTGCCCCACAGTCTCCAACTTCCTGTTCCTGTCCAGCAGGCTCCTCCCAGTGCTTTCTGCATGTGCTGGTCACTTTCATTTGGATTCTTCACCTGGAAGGATTACTTTTTGTGGATGCTGCTGGATATTTGGATTTGAGGCCTTTTTGACTTTCTTTGGATCACTTTTGGATTAGAAATTTCACAAGTAAGTTTGTTTGGGGCATTACAGTTGCTGCAACTACAATTTTGGAATTTTCGATTTTTAGGCTGTTGTGGGGCCTTTTGCCCAGGGGTACTCAGTGGTGGGTGGACTGAGTCTTTCTGTGGGGTCTCTTTAATAAAAACATCATGGAGGGCCTGGATGGCTTGGGATTGTGCTGATTTTTCTGTGATTTTTGTTTTTTTTGGGCTGTTGTTGTGGCCTTTTCACCAGGGGTAGTGAGTGGTGCATGGGCCTAGTCTTTCTGTGGGGTGTCTTGAATTTAAACATCATGGAGGGCATGGATGACATAGGATTGTGCTGATTTTTCAGTGTTTTTCGATTTTTGGGCTGTTGTTGGGGCCTTTTGACCAGGGGTAGTGAGTGGTGCATGGGCCTAGTCTTTCTGTGGGGTGTCTTGAATTTAAACATCATGGAGGGCATGGATGGCATGGGATTGTGCTGATTTTTCTGTGTTTTTCGATTTTTTGAGGTGTTCATGGGAACAGGCCATTTGGGTGGGGGCCATTTTGAGTGCTGGTACAGGCAGGCCCTGGGCATGTGCTGGGAGGCAAGGGGGCATTTTGAATGCAGGCAGTGTTCTTAGGTCTGCAACCATTTGCCTAGCTTTCAACCTTTATGCCCAGGGGTAGTGAGTGGTGCATGGGTGTAGTCTTTCTCTGGGGTGTCTTGAATTTAACCATGATGGGGGGCTTGGGATTGTGCTGATTTTTCTGTGATTTTCGTTTTTTTGGGCTGTTGTTGTGGCCTTTTCACCAGTGGTGCATGGGCCTAGTCTTTCTGTGGGGTGTCTTGAATTTAAACATCATGGAGGGCCTGGATGCCATGGGATTGTGTTGATTTTTCTGTGTTTTTCGATTTTTTGGGCTGTTGTTGTGGCCTTTTCACCAGGGGTAGTGAGTGGTGCATGGGCCTAGTCTTTCTGTGGGGTGTCTTGAATTTAAACATCATGGAGGGCATGGATGGCATGGGATTGTGCTGATTTTTCTGGTTTTTTCGATTTTTTTGGGTGTTCATGGGGACAGGCCATGTGGGTGGGTGCCGGCCCTGTTCATACATGAGAATGGACATTGCCTGTCTCAATACCAATTTAAAGCAGTGTTCAAGTTGGCCCTGGGCAAATTGGGTCTGGGTAGAGCCAGTTTCTCCTCGCATTCATTTAGGATTGGCGCTTCCACTTTGGCGGCCGGGGCGGGTCTCTCCCCCGACGCAGTAAGGGGTGTGAGACGCTGGGCGTCAGGGTGCTATAAAAGATATGTCAGGCCTGAATTGTTATGACCAGATGTGGCATTCTCGTATCAGACGGTGTTTAACAGTGTCATTTCTCTCCTTCTGACTAGCATGCCTGAGTCGGTGGTGTGGGTACTTTGGCACTCGTTTGTACGTCGCGCGACGGTGCGCTTGCAGCAACGACAGGTGGTGAAACCGGCAGCCTTGAGCGAGACCGAATTCCTTTGGCGTGGCATCGGGGGGATGAGAATCCGACACTTGAGGCGGTTTGTCGAGGAGCTCAGGGCGCAGGAAGGTCACAGGCCACCTGACTGGTTTATCTTGCACCTGGGAGGCAACAACATGGTTGACAGAGAACGCTTGGCAGTCAAGGAGACTTTACTTGCAGAGTTTGCCTTTCTGGGGCACACTTTTCCAGCAGCAAAGATTGTTTGGTCAGGCATGCTCTCACGCAGGACATGGGGCCCGGAAGTCCGTGCGAGATCTTTGAATGTCTCAGTAAGAAGATTGAACGGTGAACTGGCAAGGTTGTGCTCAGTGAAGGGCCGCTTTAGCTACATGCAACACCGGATGATTTCTGGAGAGGCAATGTACCACCAGGATGGGGTACACCTGTCGGACTTAGGGATGGACACTTTCATAAGAGAACTTTGGTCATTTATCTTGAACGCAGGTGGGGAGGGTGTCAGACCTGAGGGCCTTGGCCACCCTTGTGGCGGAAATGTGACTTGCGATCAATAAACAGTGGTTGATGGGAGGCCGCTTGGTGGACTCCATAGGCCAGCTCTGAGGGGGGATATGGTAAGATCTCCGCTGGGAGGAAGTCAACACTGGCTGGGGAGGCTAGGGCGACAGATTTCGTGCCTCGGGGCGTCCCAGGGCAGCCTGGTGGTAGGGGGGTGGGCCCTGGTAATGCCGGACAAGGACCAGGGGTGCGGGCCCACCACTCTAAGGGGCAGGTACACGGCACCTGGCTTAGGATACCCAGTGTGAGATGCGAACCAGATGGGGCTCCTCCCTTAGTAAATGTGTTTACTTTTAATAAAGCTTTTAAACTTAAATAGACTCTGTGGTTTTTGGTCCTCCAGACTAGAGTGGCTGAGCTAAAGGTTTTGGAATTTTTGCAAGCATGAGTCCGTTCCTCTGAGACTTCTTGACTCTGACTCCATACTCTTGTCCTGCGTTGGATAATCTAATCATCATTGGGGATCAATCATCAGTGACTTTGGGAGCTAAATGACTCTGCCACACACTGGCCTGGTTGTAGGTGTGCTGGACCCGAGAGTGGTGGTACAAGGCCCGGCACACCTTCTCCCACTGCTTCCGGCACTCCTGGATCCCGTACCCGCTACCGATCTTGCCGCCTGCCAAGATGGTCCTGGGGAGGCGGCGCTGAACATAAAAAATTAGTGCGGCTACCTCCTCAGGCCTAAAGATCTCCCGGGGTGCGACCTGCTCCCCCCTCAAATGTCCGCACGGGAGCCGGGCGCGGGGTGCGGGACCCTTCCCCTTCTCAGGATGCTTCCAGGCTCCCTTTACTATGGTCTGGGCAGAAAGGAAGCTAAATAATAAAGAAAATAGAATAGGGAAGAGAAGAAAAGAAAAGAAAAGAAAAGAGTTTAAAAAAGTAGTTCAAAATTAAGCAAAAGTAGCAGAAAACACAAAAATATAGAGCTAGAAAAATAGAGGGATAGATAATAAGTAAAATAGATTAAAAAAAAACTTCAAACAAGCAAAGGATGGTAGAGATTCAGAGAGGATACAAAAAGCATGCCCAGAACCATAGCAATGAATGAGAAACAAGATGGCCGTGCCCGTTCACAACCGCGTGGGTAAGTTTGCGCGGGATTTTCCTCGCGAAAACATGTGAAATTGTTCTAGCGAGCCGCACAATTTGCGAGATTACACATCGCAGAAAAACGAGTTTTGCAAAACTGAAAGCAATCAGCAGGTGCAAAAGTTCAAACTCATCATTAGTAACCATTCCCTGTAGTGCTTCCTGACTGGGGCCCCTCCGGAGTTCAGTTGCTAGTTGCAACAATTGTATGAACCTGCTCTGACCCTCACAGCAGGCTCATAGAATAGCTAGAAGTAGGCCACAAAGGTCCTGGAAAAAAAATTGCATTGCAACAGAAAGCAAATTACTGATAAGGAAGCAGGTGCCAGACTGGAATTTTAAAACAGTGACACATTAATAAACCAACCCCAAATTAATTCATGTCAGTTGAAGCAGGGCAGGTGTGCTTGCTTTTCCCCCCCATAATCTACAGTGATGATGAACCAGAGGGTGGCATTGATGTACCAGAGGGTGGCATGGGTGAAACAGAGGGTGGCAGTAGTGAAACAGAGGGTGCTGGGAACCTGTGATGATGAACCAGACGAAGAAACACCATAGTCGCGACCGTTGCGAGCCGACAAGTAAGTTCGCAATTGCGAACTGGTACAAAACCCTCGCGAACTGGCAAAAACCCTTGCGAACACAAAAAAAAAACACGACAATTCGCGGATTTCGCGGATTGCGAGTTCACAAATACACAAATTCGCGAACGCCAGATTCGCAAAATTCGCCCATGCTTATCACAGAGGCAGCCATTAGAATTACTGAAATACCGACAGGCAGTGACATTGAAAAGAGTTATCTCTTTTGCAAAGTAGTACCCAATATTTGCCTGAAAGTCAGCTAAGTGGACAACAACAGCTGCAGCCAGCAATAGTAGTTCCTCCTGAAGCAGGAGCACTTAAGGAGATGGAGCTGTATGCTGAGGAAGTAGAAGGCCATTAAATATATTGGGATTAACCTGTGTCCCTAGAACCTGGCTATACAGTTAGGAGCTACACACAGTTCTGTCGGGTAAAGGAATTGTAAATAATGTTATTCATTAAACATTAAATACTGAAAGGGCCTATCAGTGAACCCATTCAACATCTGGAAAACGTTTCCTGACTCAAATAACACCAATCTTTGAAGAAAATATTATCTTAAAACCACAGACAGAACGCAAACATCAAATTTTGTTTTAAATATATTATTTTTCATATATCAAAACATGATTGCAAACCACTTACCCTCTTCTTCCGTACCTGAACAGTAATTTCCAAAACTTGTGTACAAATCCTTCCCCTAGCGCTTCATAGTTGCATACATGTTGGTATTGGAGATAATATTGGAACTGAAAGGTTGTGACTGATAGGGTGATGTAACAATGGATTATCCAGTCAGTGGATGGTGTCAACCATGATGAAAGGTAATTGGCCTAATTTTTCAATGTACAACATGGTATACGTTGCATCTCTGCGTGCCATTACTATCTGTCTTTCTGTTAGATCATATCCTGAAAACAGACTAGAACTGTTGAGGTAACGCCATGGCACCTGGCCAGAATGTAACGTTTGTAATGTCCAGCTCAGTATTACTTTACATCATAATTGTGACTGTCCTTGTTATGATATAGATATGTCTGGCTGTATTATGCAATTTGCAGGAGACACTATGCTGCCAGTGAGTACATTCTGTGTGATAAAGGGGTCATACTGTTGTCAACCACAGCCCAAGCATGTTCTGAAATAACCATATCAATCTTGCGCCATCTCTCAGCAGCTTTCTGTTGAGAAATCTTCCACAGCCCATTGTATATTTGGCACAAAATGTGCTTTTGACATGGATTCTGGGGGCCTATTAAAATATCGCTGATATCCATGTCATCAGAAAGAAGGGACAAGTGTTGTTTCAGCTGGGAGAGTGTTGAAGTTTGGAGGCAATCTAAGCATGACTTCCCAATACAATATGACGTCACCACTCGAGTGTTCTAGTTGTCCATATCGTTCATCAGGCCTATTGATTCTAAAACCTTTGGTGTTACCCAGGAATCTAGATTTACACCTGTTTGTGTCCACAGGCCAAACCAACCATTCCTTCCAATTGAGGTCGGATGCATTGAAAGAACCATTATCATGGTATCCAGTGCATCCTCACTGAAGTCAGTAAAGTGCTGCCAATTCTCGAAGCATGAGAATGCGGGAATATGCGGTGTGTTCAAATCCATGCTGCAGAATATTTCTGTTTCATTCATACGGTTGGCTGGGCAGATCCATTGGTATAAATTATACAATTATATTGATCTAGATGCATTATTTAATACGCCAGAGGATATTCTTGTTCGAACTAAAAGAATGCTTGTGCTAGTAATGCAGAGTCAAATCTGTAATCTACATCTGTTGCAGTGAGAGTGTTAGCCCATTAAATCCATTGTGGATGTAATGCTTTAGCATTCTGAAGCTTGCCATCGTGATGGCCTAATTATGCGTTTCCCCTGTGCTAGTGCTCTCTGTTTCACTACCTCAGACTGTACAGTTGTGAGTGTCTTCTCAGTTGGTTCCAAACACATTTCAGCGCTCATATACAAATGTGCTTTGTATACAATAGGGACTGTATCACCTTCATTGGAAGTGGTGTAAGTGTACCCGGTTGGTCCAGTGACTACGCGGATCACAAAGTTAGTTGTGTTAACACACGTGTGCAAATGTTTGGAAGCTATCATGTCAGCTCGTACAGAATCTAGAATAACTGTATGTTGCTGTGTCTCATTAAGTTGTACAATGGTTTCACCATTTGTGCGTAATCCCAAAAATATGTCCTACAAAAATTAAAAAAATCCTAAAATGGATTGTAGTCTCCTCAGACTGGTTGGAGGTTGAAGCAGTGCACATTTTCCTAAAAATTGTGCCAGCAGACTTTTGCCTTCACTTGACAATTCGTATTCTAAAAATAGGACACTGAGTTGTGCCATTGTTTGATTTTTTAAAGTTAAATTTGTATCCCAGGTAGAGGAATCCAAGAATGATGTGGTACACCCTACTCAAGTGTTCCATTAGTTTATCGTCTGTCAGATAGGTATCATCTACATAGGACAATGCCTCCTCATCAAAATGTTTAAGTAACTTTTTAACCCTGGCCAAAAACAGTCCAGGGCTAGACCCTATATCCTTATGGTAATCAACAAAATTGGCATTGAGAGCCTAGAGCCGAGAATGCTGTCAAATAACTGCTCCAAGGTGCTATATTTTGGCAGAAAAGCCCATTTGAAATATCTAGTGTTGATTGATATTTTTTCCGCACAATGTTATTCATTAGTGTGACACAAAGGTACTGCAAATGTGTGTGTGGATGCATTTAAATATCTATAATCTAAGACTAGACAAAATGAACTATCTGGATTCATTACAGGAAAACATGGATTCTTCATAGGTGAGGTGCCATTCTCTATCACACCCTGGTACTCAAGTTGATCTAGGATCTCCTTGACTTGTTTCTTTGCTTCATGCTTTATTGGGCATAGTCTCTGTGGTTAAGATATTGATTTTAATGGGTTTTCATGATGAGGTGACCCATCATCCCACCCAACATGATTGCCTTAAAGTGCAGGAGCTGGTGCTAATGCCCACTCCTCCATGTGTGAATTCTGGTTTGAGTTTGTAGAAAGAAGGTAAAATAACTCTTCCCCCATTGGGCAATCCATTGCAATATGTTATGTTATGTTAATCCAGTTTAAATAGCGCATGGCTACCCCAGCAACGGGGCGTCCCAGCACTTGCAGACATGCAAAAAGGCAGAACAATGCAGCCAGTGAAGGTGTGTTAAATGGAAGAGAACAACAAGGTTTTAATTTGTTTTCGAAAAAGCATGTGGTTGGTGGTGACCCGTGCCCTTAGAGGGATCGAGTTCCAGAGCTTCAGGGCAAGATACCTGAAGGAGCGGCCACCGGCTCTACTCCTCCGGATCTTGATTGTGCTTCAAGAAAGAGGTACGCCGAGCGGAGGGCACGCGTGGGGGCATAGAGGGAACAAAGTTCCTGCAAGGTTTGGGGGCCAGCGCAGCACAGGATTTTACAGGTTAGGCAGAGAGTTTTACATTGAATGTGTTGTTTGATCGGCAGCCAATGCAGGCGTCAGAGGATCGGGGATGGGTGGCAGATTTTTGGTAGTGCAAACAAAATACGGGCGGCGGCATTCTGAGCTCTTTGTAGCCTATTTATCACTGTCAAGTTGGAGCCTAGCATAAGAGCATTACAGTAGTCTAGATGGGATAAGACTAGGGCCTGGACTATGATCTGACGAGTGGGAGGCTCAAAGAAGCCAAGATTGGGTTTGAGGGAGCGTAGGCGACCATAACAGGTGCCTGCCACTCTTTTAGCATGGGTCTCTAAAGCAAGTAAATTGTCCAACATCACACCCAAATTTTTTGACTACCTCCTTAGGAATG
This sequence comes from Lissotriton vulgaris, assembly GCF_964263255.1. NCBI lineage: Eukaryota > Metazoa > Chordata > Amphibia > Caudata > Salamandridae > Lissotriton > Lissotriton vulgaris. The sequence goes on from NC_141696.1 coordinate 785,704,727, forward strand.
GGAGGTAGTCCTAGTGTGGGGGGCCACCAGTGCTTGTCCCATTTCTGTGTAACGCTGCCTATTAGGAGTGCCTCCGTTTTAGATGAATTTAACTGGAGACAGTTCTGAGACAACCAGTTTGATACGGCCAGGATATCTTTTTGGAATTTGGTTTGGTCTGCCACAGTGTTTGGGAAAAGGTAAAAATAAGTTGCGTGTCGTCCGTGTACGATATTAATTTGATCTTACGTTCCCGGGCCAACATGGCCAGGGGACAGACATACACGTTAAACAGTGTGGGGCTGAGCACAGACCCCTGCGGAACCCCACATTCAAGAAAGTGCCTGCTGAACGAGTACGGTGGGGCATGCACCTGGAAGGAGCGGTCGGATAGAAATGACACGAACCAATCCAGGGCACTCTCCCTGACTCCGATCTCCCAGTCTCTCAAGCAAGATTCTGTGGGAGACCGTGTCAAAGGCCGCACTCAAATCCAGCAGAATCATAATCGAGGTCTCGCCCCGGTCCTGTGCCTCCCTTAGATGTTCTGTGACGGACAATAAAGCAGAATCTGTGCTGTATTTAGCACGGAATCCGTTTTGAGACTCGTCCAAAATCCCATTGGACTCCAGGTAGATGGTCAAGATGGAATTCACATGTGCTTCCACCACCTTGGCAAGGTACGGAAGTAATGAGATAGGTCTGAAACTATCTGGCCTGGCAGGGTCCAACGAGGGTTTTTTTAAAAAGGGGGACTACTTTAGCATGTTTCCAAGATTTAGGGATGGAGGCTGACTGAAATGAGTTGTTGATCAACACCCGCCCCTCCCGCAGAATGGAGTCCTGAAGTGATCTAAACAATTCAGGTTTGACAGGATCTTCCGGGGATCCAGACTTTACTTTTAAAGCCAGGAGTTCCATCTCAGTCTGCTCAGTGGGTGGGAGGATTTGAAGTGAGTATGGGAGGTCGGTTAGGCCTATGGCGGGGCTGGGGGTCGTAGTGGGTCTATCCGGGTGTAGAGAGTTGGAGATCCCCTTAACTTAGTCAATAAAGAAACATGATAATTCTTCGCACTGTGCGTCAGATACTATCAAGTTACCTGTTCCCTCGGAGCCTTGGTCATGTCCTTCACCAGAGCAAAAATAGTTTTGGAGCGGTTGGTGCTGGAAATGATCAAGTCAGTGTAATAGCTGGCTTTGGTCGTCTTAATAAGTTTATGATAAGCTTTAGTAGCGGATCTGAAGTTGGTTTTAGCCAGGTGATCATATGATCGCCTCCAGATGCGCTCCAGTAACTTGCATTGCTTTTTTTTAGTTCCGAGTGCCTCAGAGTACCAAGGATGGGACTGCACACGCTTTGTTCTCGACCGTTTCATAGGGATGAAGTGATCAAGTGACTTATTTATCCACTCCCTGTAATCTGTATCAGCCTCCTCCATATTGCCGGGCCAAACTGGGCGGGAGGTTTACAGTCTGGTTTCAAACAGGACATCATCCAATTTATTCCAGGGGCGCCTCCACAGAAGGGGAGGGAACTTTTCCCTACAGCTGGCTGGGATCTTGATCAAAATGAAGACCGGGAAGTGATCGTTACAACTGAGGGGACATGGGGTAGTAATTATAACTTCCTGGATGTTTGTGAACACCGGGTCCAACAGGTGACCTGCCTGATGCGATGGCCCATCAACCAGCTGGTTGAGCTGGCAGGCCTCCGGATCGCCCAGAAACTTCAGTATAATGGGTGAATCACGGCGCTCAAGATGGAGATTGAGGTCCCCCAATATACTGAAGTTTGCTGATTGTAAGGCTAACCTCGAGATGGTCGATACCAGTGACGTCTGAAAAGCGCTTGCTGACCCAGGGGGGTGATTTATCAGGAGCCCCGTGAGGGTAAAGGTGTCGGAGACCCTTATCTTAAATATCGCGCTTTCACAGCTGACTATGCTTGTGGGGTTGAGGGTACAGGAATAGTTGTTTTTAAAAATAACCACTAATCCACCCTCCCCTTCCTTTGGGTCTATTCTGAGTACATATAAGATAGCCTGGAGGGAGAGTCAGGACTGAAATGGCCGAGGAGTCATCGGTTAACCACGTTTCTGTCAGAAATAAGAGGTCGGGGGAACGACCTATGAGAAGCTCATGGACATCTTTGTGGTGTTTCACTAGGGACCTACAATTTAGGCTCAATATGCTTAATTTTGTGGAGTTCTTTGCCACTGAGGCTGTGGGTGATGGCGTCGGACAGACCTCTGTAGCCTTAAAGCCACAGTGGTCACATTGTGTGCAGGGGGAACCGGGGTGCCACAAATGTGCCATACAGTCTGCCTGACTCCTGATAGCAATCAGCTCCTCTCGAGCGTAAGGGGACATTCGATTGCCTGTCAACCAGGGGTCCAGGCGCCTGGCGATGGACCAGTGCGGACGGGCGCAGACAGGCTCGCCTGGCGAGCCTTCGGCGACCCGCCGGCGCTCCGCCGCTCACATCCGCTGCGCGAGAGAAGGTGGTGCTGCCTAAGAAGGCACTGGTCCCGCCTCTGGTGGAAGTGTAATGCCCTCAGGGGCCGTACCAAAGGTCAGGAACACCCTCCACACTAGCGGCACAAGCCGCGGTGGACCGGGGTGGCGACCGAGTAAAGAACAGGGTAAGGTTGCACAGTAAATACAAATTTAAAACACACTTCAATATCGTGACTTTTAAAATCAGGAATGAAAGCACACAATCGCTGCTGCGTCGCCTAGCACTTCAATCGCGTCCGCTGCGTGGGAAAGGTGGTGCTGCCTAAGAAGGCACCGATCCCGCCTCTGGCAGAAGTGTAACGCCTATTTGACCTTTCCTACTTTTCTTTTTAGGTCAAATCCCACAGAGTAGGACCAAAGGCCTGCCCGTTTACCGACCTACCAAGGTTGTATACTTTCTATGTTTTTAATATTTTCACTTGTGTGCACTGTGTAGTACGCTACCGATAGGTCCTGAAGAATTGCCCTAGTGACATAAAACATGTCGACCAATAAAGAGGGTAGAGTTAGTCACCTGGACTAACTAGGCAGGTTTCAACTCCCCCTTCTCACCCTTTTACTAAGGGAGCCAGCCACGCCTTTAAACTCCCCCTGTGGACTGACTCACCTTTTTAAAATACCCTTCACCACTTTTTCACGACTACACCACACGAGAACACTCACACATTCGCTCATTTTTCGGCCGGGACAAAAGATCTCCACCAAAAGTAGTACCCTCGGGTACTCCTTCAGTCATTGCAGCGCCGGTCTGACGTAGGAGCAAAGGGCCGGTGATGAAGCACGACACCTAGCCGCTGAGTGATGAAGTATGTCACTTAGCCTGCTGGATGTGTGAGGTTCTTCAGTCCCACCAAGGGAACCCCTTAGTTCCCTGCTGGTTCACTTTCCTCTTGGTCACACACTATCACAACAATCTCTGGGGAACTCTGTACTTCTAATTGTAGATTAAAGAAGTGTAACGCCCTCATGGGCCGTTCCAAAGGTCAGAAACGCCCTCCAAACTAACGGCACAAGCCGTGGTGGACTGGGGCGGCGACCGAGTAAAGAACAGGGTAAGGTTGCACAGTAAATACAATTTTAAAACACACTTCAATATCGTGACTTTTAAAATCAGGAATGAGAGCACACAATCGCTGCTGAGGCGCCTAGCACTTCAGGTGGCCAATCATATTTGGCAAATAGAATATCATAACTATATGTCAGGTTCCCCGAAAAGAGACCCTTTACTTGCCTGGGTATGTCCCATTCCATTTGGAGCCTCATTCGTATAAACAATATGGAACACTTACCTTTGTATCAGATGTTTCCACTGTGAAATGCTCATTAAGCCCTACTTCCCCAGGTAATCTATCAGGTTCTGGTGAACTATTGTCACTTCGGCCACATTGTCCAGCATCATCACTGCCCATTCCCCGTTCAGAAGCAGAGTCCTCAGTAGCCTAAGCATTTCAAATTTGAATCCGTGCTATCTTCATCTTTTTAAATTGTTGTTTAGAAGTCTTTTGTTTGTCTTCCTGTTTAATTATGTAGTCCGAAGCGCGATGTGTCTCCCTTTCTGGCTTTACTCGCTCTTCCGATCTGTGCTCTGACTGTCCATCTCTCTCCGAACGTTTTTCGAGTGTCTCATGAAAAGAATGATATGAACTTGTATCAGTATCCTGATACCTGTGAGGCTTTGTAATATTGTCACAGTTTCCCAAATTGTACTTTCTCTCAATGTACTCCTGTTGAGGAGACCCACCACCTGACTGTGTTTTGTTTTGTTTATTTTTTTGTTTATCATCCCATTTCTTCTTTGAAGAATTTGGTGCTGGCTTAGAGCTATTCTTTTTTTCAGAATTGCTCTTAACTGTTGGTTTCCCAGGTCTGGAGCCTAGATTATCTCTACCAAGCTAAGCAGATGTATCTTCAATAATCTTAGGCAATTCTAGCTCCTGCTGTGCAGGAGTGAATCTCCTTAGGCAAAGAGCTACTGCTGCTGCCTCCCCTTTAATGTTATTCAACATAATGACTTATACATGGGCAAAAATACGCATCAGTTTAATCCCTAGATCTAAGCCTAGATCTAAAGCAGGCTCTGCCCTGTACTCGTTATGAATCTGTTTCAGAACATCTGGCATGACTCCTATTGAAGGGGTACCATGTGTTCTGGTAAATACAGCAGCGAAGATTGTACCCCAAGTGACAAAATCTTCGATCAAGTGGAACCATCCCCATGGGCAAACAAATTGTCAGTATTCTGGGGTTTTCCTGCAGACCCCTATGGAGAATAGAACATGACCAGGTATTCCCTGATGTAAGTTTTTGGTGCTGCCTCAGCCTTGTAAAACCGGAGCACCATCAATAAGCAATGTGTGTTGTGGTGGAACGTACACTTTAACACCTATTGCACAACCTTTTGAAGTAGAGGACTGCAGTGGAAATGGGCAAATTTGCAAGTTAGCGTTAAGTCTCGTCAAGTAGCTTAGCTCCACCTTGCAAATACAGGAAATGGTGCTCCGCCACCGGAGTGTCAAAAAAGTGACATATAGCAAATGGGGCTTGAAAAGATACCCCAGAATGTTTGCAGGTTTCTGTAGTAGTTCAAGTTCCAAAATTTGTATTGCGCACTACTCACCCAGAGGGTCTCAAGGCGCTTGAGGGAGGTGCTTTACTTATATATCCAGGTTTTTAGTTGCTTTCTGAAGGAGAGGTGGTTCTGGGTAAGGCGAAGGTGGGTGGGGAGAGAGTTCCCGGTCTTGGCCGCCAAGTAGGAGAAGGATCTACCTCCCATGGTGGATCTGTGAATTATCGGAATTGCGGTGAGGGCTTGATTGGACGATCGTAGCTGGCGGGAGGGGGTGTAGAAGGATAGTCGCGTGTTGAGGCAATCGGGACCTAGGTCGTAGAGGGCTTTGTGTGCGTGGGTGAGGAGACGGAACGTTATTCTCTTGTTGACAGGGAGCCAGTGGAGATCCTTCAGGTGGCTGGAAATGTGAGCTTGTCGAGGGATGTCCAGTATGAGTCTGGCTGAGGCGCTTTGGATGCGTTGGAGTTTTTTCTGTAGTTTGGCTGTGGTACCTGCGTAAAGGGTGTTTCCATAGTCCAATCGGCTAATGACCAGTGCGTGAGTGACCGTCTTTCTTGTTTCGGTGGGGATCCATCGGAAGATTTTTTTAAGCATGCGTAGGATGTTGAAGCATGATGATAAGACGGCGTTGACTTGTCTGGTTATCGAGAGGGAGGAGTCTAGGATGAAGCCCAGGTTACGTGCGTGGTCCGTAGGTGTGGGTGCGGTTTCCAGGGCCGGTGGCCACCATGAGTTGTCCCAGGCAGAGGGGGATGATCCTAAGACGAGGACGTACGTTTTGTCCGAGTTGAGTTTTAAACGACTAACCTTAATCCACTCGGCTACTTCTTTCATTCCTTGGTGTAAGTTGGTTTTGGCGGTGTTTGGGTCTTTGGTGAGGGAGAGGATCAGCTGGGTGTTGTCTGCGTAGGAGATGATGTTGAGGTTGTGTTGACGTGCGATGGATGCGAGGGGACTCATGTATATGTTGAAGAGGGTGGGACTGAGTGATGATCCTTGTGGTATGCCGCAGATGACTTCGGTGGCCTCTGATCTGAAAGGGGGAAGGCGGACTCTCTGGGTTCTTCCGGCGAGGAACGAGATGATCCAGTCCAATGCTTTTCCTTGTATTCCGACGATGTTGAGGCGTTGTATGAGGGTGCTATGACAGACTGTGTCGAAGGCTGCGGAGAGGTCAAGTAGGATGAGGGCGGTTGTTTCTCCGTTGTCCAGTTCGAATGTCGTCTGTTGCTGCGATGAGGGCGGTTTCGGTGCTGTGTTTGGCTTGGAAGCCGGACTGTGAGGGGTCGAGGGATTTGTTGGATTCGAGGAAGGTGGCGAGCTGACTGTTGACGGCTTTCTCAATTACTTTGGCAGGGAATGGGAGGAGCGAGATGGGACGGTAGTTCTTAAGTTCAGTGGGGTCTGCTGTGGGTTTCTTTAGAAGGGCGCTGAGTTTGGCATGTTTCCAGCTTTCCGGGAAGGTAGCGGAGTTGAAGGAGCAGTTGATGACGTCACGGAGATAGGGTGCGATGATGGAGTCTGCTTTGTTGAAAATGTGGTGGGGGCATGGGTCGGTTGGCGATCCCGAGTGGATGGAGTTCATCAGGCGGATGGTGTCTTCAGTGGTGATTGGGTTCCAGTCACAGAGGATGTTAGAGGGCGGTTTTGGTTCGGAAGTGGGTGGAGTGGACTGGTCTTTGGACTGGTTTCCAAAGCTGTTATGTATGTCGGCGATTTTGTTGTGGAAGAATGCGGCTAGGGAGTTGCAGAGGTCTTGGGAGGGAGTGATGTCGTTAGTGCCGGCGGTGGGGTTGGTAAATTCTTTGACGATGGTAAATAGTTCCATGCTGTTTTGGGTGTTGTTGTCAAGGCGATCCTTGAATGCTGATTTCTTGGTGGATCGGATTAGTTGGTGGTGTTTGCTGGTGGCGTTCTTGAAGGTGGTCAGGTTGTCAGTGGTTGGGTTTTTTCTCCAGGCTTTCTCGAGGGTACGACAGAACTTCGTGGATTTCTTAAGGTCATCGTTGAACTAGGGGGCTTTTTTGCTACCTTGCTTGATTTGATGGTTTTTCAAGGGTGCTAGTTCGTCGGCTCTGTGGGTGATCCATTGTGTGAGGTTGGTGGCTGCTTGGTTTGGGTCCGATGATGTGGCGGGAGAGTTTTGTTGAAGCGATGCGAAGAGCTGGTCGGTGGTAATTTTGTTCCAGTTTCTTCGGGGAATAGGTTGTGGGGGATGTGGGTCGTGGTCTTTTTGTAGTTGAAGTGAACGCAGCTGTGGTCAGTCCAATGGAGAGTTGTGGTATGATCAAAGGAGATGTGCTTGCCGGAGGTGAAGATAGGGTCGAGCGTGTGTCCGGCCAAGTGGGTGGGTGTGTCAATGAGTTTTTTGAGTCCGAGGTTGGCCAGGTTGTCCAGGAGGGTGGTGGTGTTGCTGTCGTTTTTCTTTTCCAGGTGGAAGTTGAGGTCTCCCAGTAGAATGTAGTTTTTGGAAGGGAGGTGCATGCGGGCTGATGAAGTCAGCGATGTCTTCGCTGAATTGTGTGCGGGGTCCTGGTGGTCTGCAGATGAGGGTGCCTCTGAGTGTGGTGTTGTGGTCGGTGTGGATTTGAAAGTGAAGGTGTTCCGCATGAGCGAGGTTATCATCGGAGCTGGTCATGATGCGGATGGTGTTCTAATGGACGATGGCGATGCCTCCTCCTGTTTGGTTGGTGTAATCTTTTCGGATGATCTTGTAAGTGTCCGGGATGGCTATGGCGATGTCGGGAGCTGATGAGGCGTTCATCCATGTTTCTGTAAGGAAGGCGACGTCCGGCGATGTAGTGTCGAGTAGGTTCCAGAGTTCGATTGAGTGTCTGTGGATTGAGCGGGTGTTGAGCAGGATGCACTTCAGGTGGTTAGTGTCTGATTTCTGTTTGGAATTTGTGGTATTGGTGTGGGTCTTGATGCAGTTGAACTTGCAGGAGTGGCAGGTGAAGGGTCCATGGGTGTGTGCTGGGACGACTTGGAAACAGTTAGGTGGTCGGCCGGAGTTGAGAGCAGAGAGGGTAGCGGCGTCATATGTTAAGCGGGTGGCATGGGAAAATCGGGGGCCAAGGGGTCTGGCGCTGGGCGCGGTCCAGGCGCGGACGGGCGTAGGCTGGCCTACCTTTGGCGCACCTTAGGAGCGCATAGGGCGTGACCGCTTCGCGTGAGCGCTGCGCGAGAATGCATCTGTCATATGCGGATAGTGGAGGGGAGTGGCGAGGGAGGAACAGCTGGGAGGCGGGAGACGGGTGGAGAGCAAGGCTGGGAGGCACAACAACAACAACAAAAACAAAATGGCAGTCAGCCAAAAGCGAAACAGGGTTGGGGCACAATAAGTTATAAACGCGATGTGAATGGCAGTGGAACCGGCACAAGGCACAATCAGGCACAAAACCAAAATACAGGCAGCACAATTGAGCAGAGCGTTGCAGCGCGCTTTGGAAGAATAGCGCTACGATAATATGCAAATGAGCGATCGCGAAATAGACAAGGCAGTGCAGCACAATTGAGCAGGTATTTAAAGCGTTATATGGTGATCTAGCGCAACAAGGGTATTCAATAAGTATTCAATGAAGGCAGAAGTCTGGCAGTGGGCGCTACAATACCAGATCGGCATGCAGGCATGCAGGGCAGGGAGCAGCGTGAGGAGTGACCGCTTCTGAAGAACTCAGGACGGTCACAGCGTTTCAGCAGGAGAGCGGAGCCTGACTATCAGTGGGAGGGGGGAGCAGCTGGGAGGCGGGAGGCGGGGTGGAGAGCCGGGCAGGGAGGCACAACAACAACAACAAAAACAAAATGGCAGTCAGCCAAAAGCGAAACAGGGTTGGGGCACAATAAGTTATAAACGTGATGTGAATGGCAGTGGAACCGGCACAAGGCACAATCAGGCACAAAACCAAAATACAGGCAGCACAATTGAGCAGAGTGTTGCAGCTCGCTTTGGAAGACTAGCGCTACGATAATATGCAAATGAGCGATCGCGAAATAGACAAGGCAGCGCAGCACAATTGAGCAGGTATTTAAAGCGTTATATGGCGATCTAGCGCAACGAGGGTATTCAATAGGCATTCAATGCAGGCAGAGGTCTGGCAGTGGGCGCTACAATACCAGATCGGCATGCAGGGCAGGGAGCAGCGTGAGGAGCGACCGCTTCTGAAGAAATCAGGACGGTCACAGCGTTTCAGCGGGAGAGCGGAGCCTGACTATCAGTGGGAGGGAGGAGCAGATGGGAGGCGGGAGGCGGGGTGGAGAGCCGGGCAGGGAGGCACAACAACAACAACAAAAACAAAATGCCAGTCAGCCAAAAGCGAAACAGGGTTGGGGCACAATAAGTTATAAACGCGATGTGAATGGCAGTGAAACCGGAACAAGGCACAATCAGGCACAAAACCAAAATACAGGCAGCACAATTGAGCAGAGCGTTGCAGCACGCTTTGGAAGACTAGCGCTACGATAATATGCAAATGAGCGATCGCGAAATAGACAAGGCAGCACAGCACAATTGAGCAGGTATTTAAAGCGTTATATGGTAATCTAGCGCAACAAGGGTATTCAATAAGTATTCAATTCAGGCAGAGGTCTAGCAGTGGGCGCTACAATACCAGATCGTCATGCAGGGCAGGGAGCAGTATGAGGAGCGACTGCTTCTGAAGAAATCAGGACGGTTAATATCAGTTCCCAGGTTAAATCCCAGACAAGTTTTCAGACAAAGTCACAGTCACCTGTTGAGAAATCCTGTAAAGGAAGAGGTAGTTGGAAAGCTACTAGGAAGTTTCAGAGTGCAACATTAGCCACCTTAGCTTAACGCTGTACTCCGCAACTTCGAATACATAGGGCTGCACCATATTTACAAGGTTACCGTGCAGCCCTATGTTTCCCCCTGCGCTGGTATCCCTTCCTGCATATAAACAATCAGAAATGGCATTTTGAAACTTCTATGTGAGCTGCTTAATGCAGCACAGATAGAAGTTGCAAAACATAATTTTTTTAATTGATTGCTTATGTGCAGGAAGGATCACCTTCCTGCACATAAACAATCAATGGCCTTTTGATGTTTCTATGTGTGCTGCACGATGCGGCTCACATTGAATCAGCAAAAACGAGGAGATATTAAACATGTCTCCTTGTTGCGCCTGTTTAAGATCAGGTTTTTCCTGGTCTTAATTTTAGTGCTGCCCCATATTTACGCTGCCCTTGTAATATGAGGCAGCATCACAATCAATGGGTATTGTGGTAGAACGCCACACCGCAATACCCATTGCCTGCCCCTTTATAGGGTGAAAGAGTGCCTTATTTACAAGGCAGTGTTTTGCTGCTCATGACGAGCTCAGCTCGTCATGAGGCACAGTGGAGCTGTGCTTATGACGAGCTCAGCTCATCATGAACAATGGGGTTCGGTTAGGATCAGCACAGGAGGGGAAAACCATTAGCAGCCAAGGTGTTAAGTGGCTTAGCGCGGCCTTGTAAATTAGGCAAAGCCCATATTGCCACAGGAACATCACTGATGTTTCTGTTCTGATAGGGGCTTGTAAATATGCCCGTAGAGTATTATGTGGTGTGGTTAGATAGACTTCACTATGTAATACTGTCACATTACCACAACGATGATCGTAGATTCAAACTAATAAATCCTTAGCTCTGTCCTGGTAGAGTGGCATTCAGGCTTTTCTGGAGGAACATGTGTTGAGCATTTCAGAGTACCAATATAATAATTGACACCTGCCTAGAGAATTCTGATTTTAATTTATGAAAATAGATTGTGTAGAGTGTACTTTTATCTTAATTTCAACACCAAAATTCATGAAATAGCTTACATATACAGGAGTTATTTTTGAAGCAATAATGTTATATTCTATCACCTTAGATGCGCGCAAATATCCCTCCCCAGTGCTGCGCTGTCCATTGGAACTAGTGCTGAATGGACATCCAATGGTCGTGCGCAGCACTGGGGAGGTAGTGCTGCCATCGGCCAACGCCCCGAAGCAGCACTTAAGAGGATAAATAGCCCCCTATATAGGCGCAGGTAACACTGCAACCTTTCACCTATTATTATTATTAATTATTATTATTATTATATTTAAGCTTATAAAGCGCACAGCTACCCGGAGGTTTCCCGGCGCTAGACACCAAAAGTGAGGGGGAAAGCAGATTGAAAGCTGAAGCGGCATTATTGGTTGAATAACCAGGTCTTGACTTCTCTACGAAATTTAAGATAACAGGGTTCCGTGCGAAGAGATGATGGAAGAGAGTTCCAGAGGGATGGGGCCAGGACGGAGAAGGAGCGACCACCCATCCTGTCTCTCTTAACTCTAGGAACTTGAAACCTGTGCTGATTAGAAGATCGAAGGGTGCAGGCAGGGCTGTATCGATGCGCTAAAGTACTAAGGTATGGTGGGGCCTGGCCTGTGTTTATCCTGTGCATGTAGCAGAGGGCCTTAAATTTTGTGCGGCTTTCACTGCGTAACCAGTGCAATTTACGAAGTGAGTTGGAAGTGGGGGATGTGTTAGGTAGTTTACAGAGCAGCCGAGCCGCCATGTTTTGGACTGTCTGTAGTTTACGGGTTACCTCTTTGCATGCCCCCAGGAGAAGAATATTGCCGTAGTCCAGTCTAGAAGTGATTAAGGCCTGGGTCTCCTGAGGGAGCATCCCGATGATCTTACGAAGCCACTTGATGATGGTGATGCAGGTGGAGGATATTTTTACCACATGATGTTTCATGGAGAGTTGATCATCAAAAGTGATGCCCAGATTACGAGCTGTTTTAGATGGAACGGGGAGCTTACCCATTTGTGTGGGCCAATGTTGGGGGCCCCACAAAGTAGTGTTCTTGCCAAATAACAGAAGCTCTGTTTTCCCCCCGTTCAGCTTAAGTTTGTTTTCGTGCATCCACTTGGCGATGTTACTAAGGCCGACACAGAGGGAAGAATGGGTAGCATGGAAACCGGTTGAGAGAGAGTAGATGATCTGTGTATCATCGGCGTATGAGTAGATGGTTAACCCTGCTTGTTCCGCAATGTAGGCCAGAGAGCTGACATACAGATTGAAAAGTAAGGGGCTTAGGATGGAGCCCTGGAGAACACCACGCGCCAATTTATAGGTTTGAGAAACAGAGGAATGGGGAGAAGAATTACGGTCTGAAAGAAAACTAATGAGCCAGTTGAGGGCTGGGCCGGTGATGCCAGATGATCTAAAGGCATTTATGAGGATGGGGTGGGAGACCGTGTCACAAGCGGCACTCAAGTCGAGTAAAATGAGTGCCACGGTCTCCCCCCCATCCACTCGGCAACAAATAGTTTCTGAGACCCCCAACAGGGTGGATTCTGTTGAGAAGCTGGATCGGAAGCCAGACTGAGATGGATGGAGGATCTTATTGGATTCAACATGCCGGGTGAGTTGTGTGATAATGTTTTTTTTTTAGTATTTTTGAGAAAACAGGGAGGAGAGAAATGGGGCGAAAATTGGATGGGTTGTTGGAGTCAGCATTAGCCTTTTTTAATAGTGGCTTGATCATGGCATGTTTCCAAGCGGAGGGGACCTTGGCTTCTCTGAGGGAGGAATTAAGTAGATCCAGAATAATATTAAGAGAGGGGGTGTCCAGACTTTTTAACATTTAAGGGGGAAGTGGACACAGTGGAGAGCCAGATTTGATGTTATTGATGATGTTGATGAGTGTAGAGCTGTTGAGAAGGTTCCAAGTACTAGTTTGATGGGCGGGTGAAGTATGGATTTCCTCTGAGTGTTCGGGTTCAGGAGAGATCACAGAAACAGGCCTGTTAGGGGGGCTATTCAGTTGCAGAAATGTAGAGAGTTTGTCCGCAGAAGCCTCAGGGACACATAGGGTGGTCGGATCAAGTAATTTTGGGGAAGGGGAGGGGGAAATCGGCTTATCAAAATCAACATAAATGGCGTCAATTTTGGAGATAAAAAATTCAGCCAGGGAATTGCATTGTGAGGCGTCTAGGCAGGGCGCTTTGGGCTGACATGCTGCTCCCGATAATTCTTGTACAGCCTTAAAGAGTGTCTTGGGGCGATTTTGTGCCTCGAGTATGGTAGTATTGACATATTCTCTTTTGGCAGTTCTGCAGAGTATATGGTAGTTATTTAAGGCGGTCTTGTACATTTTCTTAGAGCCTGTATAGTAGTGTATGCGCCACTTGCGCTCAAGGTTTTTACATAAGGATTTTTCTTTTTTCAATGCATCTGTGAACCAGGGCGCGGGGGTGATGCTGGTTGTGCTTTTTCTTTTGCTGGGGTAGACATACATTAACAGCTTCAGTTAGCCAGGTGTTAACTAGGGACTCCGCTTAATATCCTTCCCTACATTTCATACATAACGGTTCATAGGGACTGACCATTTACTTAGATACAAGACTGCATTCAGAATGCGGGTTTTTCCCTAGTTCGAAACTGATACATTATGCATGAGGCTTCTTGGAAGCACAGCAGGACTGAGAGCAGGACGAACATCTCCTGTATAATATCTATGTATAAAGTTCAAGCCCAACGTTATCCTTTAGGCCGACACAGTAACACAGCAAGTTAGGACCCCTGGGGAGACCTGTGGGTATATATACATAATGTCTTGCTTAGACAGACAGAGGAGACAGTGACTTCCCGGCTGACACACTGACCAGAGATGCTGAGGTTTACTGCATGTAGACACTCCAGCTCACTGTGGTCTAAGTTCCTTCGCGGGGTGTCAACTCGAGACCAGGACAGGGTCTCATATTCTCTCCTTTCTCAGGTGATGGGGTTCACTAGACCTTAGAGGGATTTTTGGCATAACACCTACCCAGATGCTAGGTACATCTAGTTAGGAAGGCATTGTAGGAGTACACACTTTCTTATCATGTGTTTTATGTACTTGTATATATTCATGAATACTGCAAAATGGTAGAACTGTACCACCCCTTTACTTTCGTAGCACTGCTAATCATAGATCTCTGCTACTGTCTAATGGTTGTTACAGCACATCTATTTTACACTGGAATAACTACTGCTCAATTAATCCTTATTGAAACACCCAGACTATTTATTCGGTGTATCACTGAGACCAACTAAGTGAGCACGAGTGACTGAGTGAAAAGTAGTATATTGTTTCCACAATTCTGAGGTTTAAGGGTTGTCATGTTCTGATTTTGCGAAAAACTATTCTCTCCCCAATAAGAGGAGATTCTATTGGCACTATGAGCTAGCAAATGCAAACAGGTTGGGGTGCTTGGAACTAGTCTGCCACCAAACCCACAGCTTATGTTATCCGAACACGCAGATCCTGTATAGGGTATATAGGAACTACACAACATGTTGCTGCCAATGTTGGTTGAGTACTTATTTAACAGTAGAATCTGAGTAGTTCAGTTGTGCTATTCTTAGAGACCCCTACTCACAAAACACCAGAGATGTCTGGAGCTGGGGGGCGCAAAAGTCTGCCACAGCAGAGTAGACGAAAAATCCTATTTATTAGCTGTTGGTTACTCAAGCTTGAAGGACACAGTGTTCCTAAAATTGTGCATAAAAACCTTTATCTTAGTTCCCTTGAACACACTTCTTCTTTACAAAAATGATGGAGGACAGGGATACCGAAAGAGTAGATCTACACATCTCAGCCAGAGAAGAAGATGCAGACACAGTTCCGATTGCAGACAAAATCAGACACACAGTCACCCTGAAACCTTTAGAAAATTGTTTCTCAGCTAGGGGTATCTTAGCAGTTTTCGTGATTGAGGCACATGAATCAAACAAAACAGAGGAGAAGGGGCAACATGGCCGATATTAGCGGCCTACACACCAAATCATGACATTGAAACAATGCCACTGAAGGACTGGGTTTTTCTAAGACCCAGCGGTGCCAGGGACAACACCTGAAACCTTTGTGGGTTACCTGTTCCGGCGTACAAATGACAGAGACACGGGACACTTCCTTCGGCGTCAAAGATTCAAGGTTTATCTACTGCAGGGAACACAGAAGTCACAAGAAGTACATAGCATGTAGGTTCAAGGAGACTGTTTCGAATTGTATCTGTGGATCGCTCCTTTTATACAGTTTTTCGTCATACGACAACATGGCAAACAAAAGGTTACAACCCGGTTCCCACAGTAAATTTCATAGGGGGTCGCTTCCATGTATTCAGGGTCCTGGAACAAGATTACAGTAGCATTGCCGGTTCCCAACTGTAAAAGTACATCTTCTCACCATTAGTGCATTCCATTCCGGCAGTAAATGAATCAAGGAAGAGACAGAAACAGGTGCAGAGGAAGACGAGGACAACGAACAGATTGAAAAGAGTGTAAGGGGTGTTTACCAGAAAGACGATTGCAGGGATCAAAGGAGACGTGCCTAATGAATGCACAACTGAGACAATAGACCGGCACGGCAAGATGAGCCTCGAGCGGGGCCATCTGCCTTGCAGTGTCGTCCCCCTCGTCATAAAGACATCCTCAAAGGAACACGTGTCTTCCGCAAGAGTTTGGGTATCCCAGGGTCACGAAGCGGACAATGTCCGTTCGCTGGCTACTTGAGGGCAAGAGACAAAATGGATGCCGTATCTAAAATGGAACCTGTGGGTTCAGATGAAGAAACCCACGAAACAGACGAACGGTTTAGGTTAGCACAGCGAAAACGCGTACACCCACTAAACTCGTCATTTGCGGTTCATAGATACCAGACTCGACCATATTCGGGCGAGTCGAAAACACCACTTACAATTGTCACGGAACCTCAGACGCTCCTTTTGCCCTCATGTAGGCAAGCACTAGTCGGAATCAGAATCGATCTCGATATTCATCAGACCATCCAGATGTTGCTGCAACATTATTCTATCCATCAGTGCTTCCTTGGTAACAGGTGGCCGTCTTATACACGTTGTAGCACAGAGGCCACATAAGGCTGGACCACACTGCACACAAAGACAACACGTGAACAGAAATGCTGCAACGACCCCAATGATCATCAGAATTTTCCAACCCCACGTCGACATCAGGCCCCAAAACCACCCTAGTAGCGTCCAATCCCCTACGTCCACGTGTATGGACTCGGAGATCTTATGCAACTTCGAGATGGCTTGATAGACAGTTGGAGCGTTGTCAGGAATGAAAATGCAGCAACTCGAATGGATCACCTTACATACTCCACCTCTATCTGAAAGGACAGCGTCTAAAACCATACGATTTTGTAACGTCATAAGCCTGTCAGCCTGAAGCTCTGCTGTAATATTACCAAGGGCGCTCGCAGTGATATTAGCGGTCGATTCCACCACTCGAGTCAACTGCCTCAGGTTCCTACTATTAATCATAGGTCCCCAAAACGGCAAGAAACCCTTAAAGAAGTCTCCTGCTTCTTGACCGGCAGTGTCCTCTTCGCTAATCACGCCTCTCACAACTCTGGTCTTGTGATAATCCGACCCAACAGTAAAGGTCGGCGGCAACAGATTCGCAATATAACATGTGCCTGAGAAGTCACGAGGCAACCATGTATATGCGCGGTCATAACAAACAAAGTAAGTACCCTTGCAAGTCAGAAAAACAGGGGAAGAGGCCGACGGCAACACATACATCTCGGTACAGGCACTCCTCCCGAGCTGAGCTCGCGGGCTTCGGCCAAGGCCTTTCAGACAGAAATTACCGAGATGGGGTACGATCCAGATCGTAGACGAGCTTTTAAGCTGCCGATCACCCACTGACATGCTATACTCCACCTCACTCAGATCTCTGTATGCTCGCACCTCTTCCTCTGGGATAAGCGATGCGTCAAAGATATCCCTATCTAAATCGGCAATCGCTCTTGCCGAAGGCTTGTGGTACGGGCCAGGACCATGATCTGCAGTGCGTGGCTCTCAATGAGGGTAGGAATCTAGTGCGCTACGAAACATTGTTTGGAATGCTCGAGCTGAACCCTGGGAACTGTAAGGAAGGACCAAGTACGGAATTCCCCTATCCGTGGTATGTGGCATTAACCCACACACCCAACAGTTGGTAGTGTTCATCACCAACTGATGTTGATGAAGGAGCTGAACGAAGGAATTGTTCATGAACTCCGCACGTCTAACCTGCTCGTGTTGGGTAAAATGTGAAAGAAATGAGGAGAAACAGTGGAAGTAGGTTTGGGTTCAGAGGAAGGGGTAGGTGAAGCAGAAGGCAATAATGATTGTATCGCATAGTATACTCCACCCACCAATTACGAGGAAACAGTTAGGAACAGTAAGAACACCTGAAACATAAAGCATTTAGTGCGTACCATCCTATGAAGTTCGAATCTTTGCGCTTGAGTCTTCTCCACTTCCGACAACTTTGAGAAAGCCATCCTCTAAAACCGTCCGCAACGTTCTTGACGCACTTCGTTCTGTGTAGCAATGGTCAATCCCCAGGAGTTCCCAGGAATCAACGGCCTCCGACCTAGTGTCAGGACCTACTAAACAGAAGGAAGTACCCGCACAGCCCTACGGTCAACCCGGATGTAAGGTTCTTTTAATCAAACAATATATACAAAATCTCCTAGCTGTGGAAAAACACACATATGTGGAAAAGAACTCAGAATTTGAAAAGAACCACAGTTGTTCAAAAATGTTCAGAGAGATAATGGGGGTAACGTGAATTTCAAAAGGGAAAAAAACAAAGATGATTTTATTAGTCACTGGTATTGGAACGGAGAAAATATCTGCTTCTTCAAGGACGAGTCTGCTCTTCAAACAATGGGTGGGATTGTAGAACAGAGTCCTGTCGACCAGATGATAGTTCAGATCTTGAATTCTCCAATGGCCAAGCTTTAACAAAGTTGTCTGGCTGCACTGAAGTATCTCCCACAGGCTGAGCATCACTGAACGGCACAAAGTTCGGCAAAGCTTCTGTTTCTGTTGCAGCGATGCCAGTCCTCACCCACGAGTCCGCTGGTAAAGGTTTTGGTACCTTTTTGGTGTGGGTGGCGTGCACCCAATGCTTATGGCCCTCCAAACAAACAGCGGTCCTCGTCGCGAGTAGCACTTGGAAGGGTCCAACAAACCTCAGCTCGAGGTTTCGCTTCCGGCCAAAGTTTCTGGTAACCACCCAGTCTCCGGGTTGGAGCTGGTGGCCTGGACCCTCCGTCTGCGCCGGCAGTGCTTCAAAGACCTGTTGATGAATTAACCTCAGTTTAGCAGTCAGATCATGAAGGTAATCAATCAGCATTGGATATTCAAGATTTGTGAATGCACTGGGTCTAGGAACCCACCAAATATTTGTAGGACGGCCGAACACAATCTCATATGGGCTGAGCCCTACTCGAGAGTGTACAGTCGCCCTAGTTGACAGAAGAGCCAGGGGCAAAGCATCGGGCCACGAGAGACCAGTCATAGCCTGAATCTTTGCGAGTTTTAGTTTTAGAGTACCATTGTACCCCTCAACCAAACCTGCTGACTGGGGATGATTGGCGCTGTGGAATTTTTGTGTAATTCCAAGGCCCTTACACACACTCTTCATCACACTCCCCACAAACTCACTTCCGTTATCAGACCATACAATCCGTGGCATTCCATACCGAGGGAAGTACTCCTTCAGTAGGACTTTCGCTGTGGACAGGGCAGTATTGTCTTTGGGAGGATAAGCTTCGATCCATCGGGAGAATGCGCAAACCACAACTAAAACATATTTTAGGTTATTACATCGCTCCATATGGATGAAATATAGTTGTATTACCTCAAAGGGACATGTAGGAGGAGCGAAATGGCCAGGGGGTGTAGGAGTGCCCTTGCCAGGATTGTACATCATACATACCATGCAATTCTTGACCAATCTCTCAGCACACTTAGCGATACCATCATTCTTCCATACAGGGGACAAACACTTGCAGATACCTTTTGCGCTAATATGTGACAAACCGTGTGCCATGGTCACAACAGCTAGCACATATGCATCCGGCAACATCCATCTTTGACTCTCCGACAAATCAATCCAACATCCATTCGCATCCAACTTTCCTGTGCTCTCATTCCACTTGGTCTTTTCAGTTTCGGTGGCCTCATTCTGAATCGCTTTCACACTTTTTACAGTATCCTCACACATACCAGTTTCTGCAGGCCACCTTACCGAACTCATCACATACATTCTAGTTGCAAGGTTTCTCGCAGTCTCCTTAGCAATCTCATCAGCAAACGCATTGCCACGACCAACATCATCCGTCACCTTACGATGCGCACTGCATTTAATAATCGCCACCTTCTTAGGCAATGTGAGTGCGTCTAAAAGATCATTCACAAGCTGTCCGTGTTGGATCTTCGTACCATGCGATGTCATAAAACCTCTCTCTCGCCACAATCGTCCAAAGCTATGAGCAACACCAAAAGCATACTGGCTGTCGGTGAACACATTCACCCGTTTTCCTTTCGACAAAACACACGCTCTCGTCAAGGCAATTAGTTCTGCCGCCTGTGCAGAATTCTGATTCAATCTTGCAGTTTCCACAACCGTACTCAACGTTACCACAGCATACGCAGTCGTCACATCACCATTCGGAAACTTAAAACACGAACCGTCCACATACAAAGTACCATCGGGGTCTTCCAATGGAGTGTTTTTTAGGTCAACACGACCCTTCGTTTCTTCCTCAGTTCGCAAATAACAATCATGTGGTAATACCTCGTCTGATTCCATATTGATTGGCAACAACATCGCCGGGTTTAGAACATTGCTGCGCTTTATTTGAATGTGACTTGCCAAAAGCGTCAACTCATAACCAGACAACCTTGCGCTCGTGAGATGTTGGGTTTTCGTACGATTCAAGAGGGTGTCAACTGCATGCGGAACCATCACCGTAAGCATATTATCCATGACCAATCCTGCAGATTGTCGGATGGACACCGCAGCTGCCGCTGTCGCTCTTAGACAACTCGTCAATGCTCTAGCTACTGGGTCCAAGGTCGAGGAAAAATATGCACATGGAAGCTGCTTACCGCCAAATTGCTGCGTCAAGACACTTAACGCACAACCTTCCCTCTCGTGAACGTATAGTGTAAACGGCTTACTGTAGTCAGGAGTACCTAACACAGGGGCCGAACACAACGCATCACGCAGTTCAGAAAAACTTTTCTGACACTCCTCCGTCCATGGCAAAGGAGTTGGAACATCCTTGCACGTGAGGGCTACCAATGGTTTTGCTAGCAATGAAAAATTTGGAATCCATTGCCTGCAGTATGACGTGAACCTAAACCATTTGATTTCAATTGGACAACATAAGGGGAGATGTCAAGCAGGCCCACGTCATTGGGACCTGTTGCCCACAAAGATGCAGGAAGAGAACTCAATTCCGGTGGGAGCTTATCAATGGACAAGTACATAGGAGAGATTACTCTCTCACCCAATGTAAGTTTTACTCCCGCAGGAGAACAATACAAAGTCGCATACAAACGTTTCAGCAAATCCAGGCCCAAAAGATTTTCACCACAACTAGTGGTCAAAATCAAAGGAGCTTTCAGCTCACGAGGCCCAATTGTAAGGGGCAAAGGGCGAGAAACCGGATTGCTAACAGGGGCGCCGGAGAATCCAACGGAAACATTTGTTAAGCCAGACAAAGGTGCGCCAGGGAGTTTCAAATGCATGATGGAACTTTTCGCTGCACCAGTGTCCAACAGAAAAGGCTCAACTACGCCCGATGTGGCAACTGCGACGTAAGGCCCTCTCTGATCAACCGGAACTGATACTACTCCCTCTCCTTGTCTATGGCTGTCCTAGTAATTACCGTCATCAGTACCCTGGTCGATATAATAATCGTCCACATTGTACTGTGCGGATCTACCTTACGAGGACCCAAGCTGATCAAAACAATTATTAGAACCAGAGGAATTATTAGAACGCTCATTTTGATTCTGAGTAACACCACGGCCTCTACCCCGTGAAGCCTGTTGAGGACCACTACGACCTCCTCTAGATGAATTGCCATTATTCCGATCGCGCAAAACCGGACAATCAGATTTCAAATGACCCTCACCTCGACAATAAGCACACTGATTGTACCCAAGCATAGATCTCTGCGAGGAAGAGTCATTCCGCGACTGCGACCTAGCGGGCTGAGATTGCGATCTATTCCTCTGTTGAGAATTGTTTTGATTCAAGCGCGGAGGATACGCTTGTTGTAACAAATCTTTCGTTTTCAGCTCTTTCTTCTTTTTATCGGCACAGTCATTTTCCTCCTTCTCTCTATTTTCATAATATTGAGCCGTGGCCAATATCTGAGCAGAAGTAGAAACAGCCCACGCACTTTCTGAATTTTTCAATTTGTTGCTAAGTTCAGGCAACAAATTTGATCAAATTTATCCACAAACAATCTCTGACCTCCCTCAGTGCCCATATCCTGACCACTATGATCGATGAATGCCTCCTCAAATCTCGTAAAGAAATCAGAGACACTCTCGTCCTTCTTTTGCTTACAGGCAGACAGTTTATCCCAGTTAACCTTCATTGCTGGCATAAGTGTCTTCATCAATGTAATTATTCTCTGGGGAAGATTAGTAATTAGTTGTTCAGGCTTAGCCCCACCAACTTGTCGTACGTCAGCCGCTGTAAGCGCAGCCCAATCACCACCTAATTCTGCTGCATGATCTTCATGACGTATTTTCGCCCATACCGGTTGTGGTACGACATTGGCCGAACAACATATCAATATCAGCAAGGTTCATTATCGTTGCATCCACTAACTGGGACAATTCTTTATAGTACCCCGTAGGATTTTTGCGAGGGTCAGGCAAGGTTTGCTTAACCTGCAAAACTTCCGATCGTTTCCATGGGAGGTGTATCCAAACTCTCTGGAAGTGTGACGGAATAGCAGGATTAGCATTCGCATCACCTGGCATCCACACTGGTGGAACTTCACGCATGGGATACTGACCAGGCGTCAACATCCATTCCTCATGTTCGTCTTTAAACAGTGCACGAGGCATCAAAGCGGGACGAAAAGATGGTTGATGCTCGACAGCGCGTCGAACATTGCTTCCCACAATCATACCACTCGAAAACTAAAGCTGAAGTTCAGTTAAAGCGGCCAGGACATCATCTACCGCATCAACTGATATCTCATTGCGTAAGAGTTTGCACATTTCTTCAAACACGGCTCATTGAATTGAGAGAAAGTGTCAACAACTATGCGTGGAGGATTCTTAAGGGGATACCTAATCCAATTTTTCGCCATTTTAAATAGCGTATCACGTTCCCTACCACCAGGAAGCTGACTTCTTCTTTGGGGAGCATCAGAATCAGCAGACCCAAGAATTGGTCCAAGAGGAGAGTAAAAGTTGGCAACAATATTAGGAATACGTCGCCGAACAGACGGTGAAGAAGAGAGAAGTAAAGGGGTAACAACAGGAGGACCAAAAACAGGAGGAGCAAGAGCAGTAGGAGTAGCCACAAGAGTGGAAGTAGCAGGAACAGTAGCTTGAGAAGGTATAGACGGTGGAGCAGTAGGAACAGTAGCAGGTAGAGGAATAGGGACAGAAGGATTCGCAAGAACAAGACCAGCGGCAGGCTGATTAACAGCTGCCGGAACAGCAGGTTGAGGAACAGGAGGAACCACGGGAGCTGTGGTATCCTGCGCATACGGAGGTGGTGACTTCAGTAGATAGGACAACAAAGGGTCCTCTACTGCTTCCTCTCCCTTCTTATCCGTACCCGTCGGTAAAGCAGGATAACATTTATCCACTGTCATACGTTGTAATCTATCAAAAATTTCCTTTTCCTTCTCTTCTTTGTCTCGCTGAAACTGTTCTGCATTTCTCATTGTTGTAACGATACCTTCTCTCTTATTACGCTTAAGCTGTTTGATTTCTTTTTGCTTGGCTTCTTTATGCCATAACCGAAAGGAATCAAACATGGCCGGCCTTGCTTTTCTTTGGAACAATTTAGCTTCAAGATTATCTAAAATCGGGGTCTCAAAACTACCATGAGGTGACCAACTAAGGACACCGTCATCTTTAGTGTAACGGACCCAGCAATCATTGAACGTGATAGGACCCACACCATGTCGACTATATAATTCATAAATTGGAGTTCCAACCGGAGGTATCAGACATGAGTCCTCCAATCGGGAATCCGTACCACAACCTCTAAAGCAACTGAACAAAGTACTACAGCCAGGCATCGTGCACACTAACCGAGTTTCACAAACGTCAAGGGTTATTGGATTACAATGTCCCCGCAAAAGTGCAAAAACCCTCGGTTTTTGGTGACTGCAGTCGTCAAATAGAACAACTAAGAACAAAATACGAAGGACCACAAATGCAATGGAACCATGCAACAACTAAGCACCCACAACAACTAAGGATTCTGGGGAGCGACCCACATATACTTAACTCAAAGATCAATGGCGTCACCAGGAAGGCTCGTCAATCGTCTCGCTATACCAAGGTCTACGCCAGGTGCCAAAACAGGTCGACAGTCAGGGCAGCAGTCCGTCGCAGCCGTCAGGAGGCGGTGATCTTCGCGGTAAAAGTCTTCGGGCCACTTGTTTCGACAACTGGATCGATGAAGCGGGGTGCACCTTCCCTCGGAGATTTCACACGAAGTTCCTCACGATAGTCGGGCTTTGGACCGGTACCGCTGATGCCGCCCCACGTTGGGCGCCAACTGAAGGACTGGGTTTTTCTAAGACCCAGCGGTGCCAGGGACAACACCTGAAACCTTCGTGGGTTACCTGTTCCGGCGTACAAATGACAGAGACACGGGACACTTCCTTCGGCGTCAAAGATTCGAGGTTTATTTACTGCAGGCAACACAGAAGGCACAAGAAGTACATAGCATGTAGGTTCAAGGAGACTGCTTCGAATTGTATCTGTGGATCGCTCCTTTTATACAGTTTTTCGTCATACGACAACATGGCAAACAAAAGGTTACAACCCGGTTCCCACAGTAAATTTCATAGGGGGTCGCTTCCATGTATTCAGGGTCCTGGAACATGATTACAGTAGCATTGCCGGTTCCCAACTGTAAAAGTACATCTTCTTACCATTAGTGCATTCCATTCTGACAATAAACGAATCAAGGAAGAGACAGAAACAGGTGCAGAGGAAGACGAGGACAACGAACAGATTGAAAAGAGTGTAAGGGGTGTTTATCAGAAACACGATTGCAGGGATCAAAGGAGACGTGCCTAATGAATGCACAACTGAGACAATAGACCGGCACGGCAAGATGAGCCTAGAGCGGGGCCATCTGCCTTGCAGTGTCATCCCCCTCGTCATAAAGACATCCTCAAAGGAACACGTGTCTTCCGCAAGAGTTTGGGAATCCCAGGGTCACGAAGAGGATGATGTCCGTTCGCTGGCTACTTGAGGGCAAGAGACAAAATGGATGCCGTATCTATAATGGAACCCGTGGGTTCAGATGAAGAAACCCACGAAACAGACGAACGGTTTAGGTTAGCACAGCGAAAACACGTACACCCACTAAACTCGTCATTTGCGGTTCATAGATACCAGACTCGACCATATTCGGGCGAGTCGAAAACACCACTTACAATTGTCACGGAACCTCACCACCAGGAGACTTACTCAGACAACACAAAAAATTATTTAAAATCTATGGAAACATGATGCAATTCGTCATAAGGACATTCACAGTCCAACCAGCAATACCTGCAACAAATGGAGCTCAATCTTAGGGTACAGCAACTAAAATCATACTACAAACATTACAAACAGTGGTGGGCAAAATGCCCACAAAATGTGAACAAATGCAATTCTAGGTAGCTCAGAAAATAACACAGAGGCAGTATTCCTGAATACTACCCCATATGAAAAAACACAGAATGCTAACAATCTGCTTACCCATGGGGACAACACCACAAGTAGAGGATTGTACCACTTAGGGTACAGTCTTTGCTGCCATTTATAACAGAACTCATGGTATACCTTCCTTAGCAGTGATACCCAATCCATTAAGACAAATACAGAACAAGTATGGAGCCTGAACATAGGGATGAAGTTACTAGGTAACTATGCCCAGGTGTCAGCTATAATAGCTAATATCAAAGGGGAAGCAGCTTAAGTGGCTATCCACCAACGCCTAAGGGAGTTCAGTCCTTTAGAACAGGAACACAAACTACCAAAAATAATTAAAACTGCATATGCAGAATTAGGCAGGGACAGCTTGGGTGGGAAAGCTTTAAAAGCACAACTAGTGGGCAGTTCTGAAAAGGACACTACCAAGCAGACACCTTCTTCTTCTAAAAAGAAGTGGTATAATAAAAAAACAACAAACATTTAAAGGAAACAGATCTCAATCCCGCGGTAGATCTCCTCCACAGGGGCCCTCTGAAAAGAGGCATAATCTTAGTAATAGGGATAATATTAGGAAAGCTGACAGGTTTCCGGATACTAATACAAGTTCCTCTCATTCCTTTCAGGGTTTATTGAAAAACTCAGAGAGGGAAGGTTGGTCAGAAAGACAAGAAGAGCGTACAAAGTCCAGAGAAAAGCAGCACACTCAAGATTACACTTCCAAAAAAAAAGAGAAGCCAAAGCAAAAGCCACAGTTCAAAAAGAAGAAGGTTGTAGGTCTGAAGATCAGACATGCATAGAATTCTGAACAGGGAATGGGCTCAGACGATGAAAGACAGTGCGGCAGAAGTAAAAATAGCTGCCAGATCCTGAATGAATTTCTGGTGATAGCGGACTTGAATGATTATATCACAGTGGAAACGCTTGATACTAGAGTAAGTTTCCCACATAAAGTGTATGAAATAACGCTCCAGATGGAGGGGACAAGTGTAGAAAAGTGAGAGGTCTCTTCTGGGAGAAGCTTATTTTTGGCTATGACATTTTGTTAGCTAAACCAGATTGGCCACCAGCATTCGTCATTGATTGCCCCAAAAGGAGAAACGGTAATCCTACCGGCATTCTCAGATCACATTCCCAGTCATTTGCAACACACATATGCGCAGGATTGGGCGGTAGCACAGGCTTCAGCTTTATACTAGAACCATGTTTGATAGGATGAGGATTCAACCAACCACATAATGCCTTTAAAAAATACTCCAACTGCACAGACGCAGTAGCCAATAAAGCAAGAAGCTAAAAAACAGGTCAGGGAGATCTTAGAACAACTTGAATACCAAGGGGTGATTGAAACATGCACCTCTCAAATGAACAATCCTTCCAGTCATGAAACCTGACAATTAATAACGTCTAGTTTTAGATCACAGACATTTAAACACTTGCACTAAGACATTTGCAGTTCAAAATGCACACAGAATCGCACTAATGAATAACATTGTGCAGAAAAAATACAAAACAACACTTGATATCTCAAATGGATTTTTTTGCCAAAATATAGCGCCTGAAAGCAGGTATTTAACAACATTCTCAGCGCTAGTGTCCCACTTGCAATTTCGTTGATACCCCCAAGGGTAAAAGAACAGCCCAGGGATGTTTTTGGCCAGAGTAACAGAGTTACTACAAAAATTGGATGAAGAGGCATTGTCCTATGTGAATGATATTTATCTGACGGACAATGACCTAGATGAACACTCAAACAGGGTGAATACCATAATTTGGGGATTTGCTTCTGAGGGCTACAAATTTAACTTTAAAAAGTAAAAAAAGCCCACCTCAGTGTCCTATTTTTAAGACATGAGCTTTCAAGTAAAGGAAAAAGCCCGGCAGGCAATTTTTTTGAATAATGCGCACTGCTCCAACCTCCAAGATCATAAAAAAATCTACAATCCATACTGGGATTCCTACATTTTTGGTAGAACATACATTTTGGATTACGCAGAAAGAGTAAAACCTTTCTGAAATTTATTAAATTCTGAGTTTTCAGCAAGAAATTGGACACAGGAACACACTGATATATTACGTTTCTTACAAGCTGACATGATAGCTTCCAAACACTTACAGACATGCATAAACATATGCAACTTGGTGATCCGTATAAATGCTAGTCAATCTGCACCTATCTAACATATAATGAAGGTGAAACAGTACCGATTGCATACAAATCACATTTGTAAACAAATGCTGAGATGCGCTTTGCATTCACTGTACAGACTGCTGTAGTGAGAGAAAGAGCACTTGCTCAGGGGAAACAAATAATAGTAGTGACTCTGGTTCCAGCCTTAGTGGCTGCGACAAAGGCAAGCATTCCTATTGAAAAAGCCTGACATCCGATATGGATACAATGGGCTAACTCTCTCACTGCAAGAGATGTACGATACAGGTAAGACCGAAATTTAAAGACACAAGCATTCCTGCAATACAAAAAAGAATATCCTCTACCTAATGAAATAATACCTCTGGATCAGTATGAATATATCCTTTACACTGTCGGATCTGCTCAACCAACCACAGGAAGTAAACAACAATATAGCACCGCATGTGCAATCGTTAAAGGTCACAGGTGGGATAGAAAGAACCATCAAAGTTGCACTAAAATGCAATCTCTAGGAAACTGCAAGGCTCAGTCGGCAGAATTAAGCGCACTGCTACTGGCACTGAAAATATGGATCGACAATTCCCCACAGTAATTGTGTGCGATTCTATTTACTGTGTACAGTCATATAATGAATACTTGCAATACTGTTCAAAGAAACTAAACGTGGCACAATTGAGCATAAAATGCTATGGGATCAGGTAGTGGAGTTGAAGTCCGAACTACCAAGGATTCACACGATACACACTGGGTTATCAGAATGATGGTGTTCACTTTAAAGGGAATCAATTGGCTGATGAAGCTGCAAAGGGGTCTGTGCGCACGGTTTCCAGCTGCAATCACAAGAATAGTCGGTGAGATTATCATGGCTGTTATTGCTTCACACAAAACAGTGGTGCAGTACCAAAAATATTTCCACTCAAGTACTCCTACAAGTTAGATGTCAATAACATTCCATTTGCTCAGATTCCTATAGCGGGGGATAGAGTAATTCCAAACATGGATCGCAGGTTAGATATAATTGTAGCAGAACACAAAGTGATAGGTTTTGCACATGCAGGAGTTAGACGACAGTTTCTTTATAAAACAACGCTATTGGTGGCCTGGTTTAATGAAGCAAACTAAATACTATTACATAGATGCATCAAGCTAGAATCCGCTCGCAAAGGGACAGATCAGCTCAGTGAATGTATCTGGCCATACATAATACTTTAAAATCAGAAAACATGAAAAAAACACAGGAAAAATGCAGTGCTTTCATGCTGTCACATTCTATATGTGCTTCCATTTACAATAAAAACCTCTGTGTGGCTAGATAAAGTACTAAAACATCATGGTGAGTATGTATCAGCTCACCTTTCACGAATTCTTATATTGCTTCATCAAATCGCAGCAGAGTTTGTGGACACTCAAAGTAGTGTCGCTGTATGTTGAAAGAGACAAATAACCAATTGCTAGTAGTCGGTTGCAGTCACAACGGTTAGTTGCTAAAGACCTGACTCTAGAGCATAACAGTAGGATAGTGGGTGGCATAGATCAGACTGAAAAATGAGCCCACAGCTGTGAAATAAGCACTCATGACAGTGTTGTTCTGCCTGATTAAAATTGCCACAGAATGTCCTGCGTCGCTATCCGTGTCCCACCAAATGTCCTGACAACTCAGTTATCTTTCGGTACAGTGGAAGCACCCACTGCCCCCAGCCATGTCAGAGGACCAAACCATACAAAACAAAACAAAAAAAACCAAAATAGTCAGTTGTACCCCTACCAGGAAACATGCGGTCACTTCTCAGTAATACCCAAGACGTCTCACCTCTTTTGTAAGCCAGTGTCGGGGTATAGTTCCAAACGCGGTGGCCCATACTCACCTGCTCCCGTTCAGAACAGTCCAGCTCACCTACCCGCTCCGCTGCATCAGGAAGGTAACGTCAGGCTGCCGATTCCTGTGTTAAATACCTTCTCCTGGTGCCGCGAAGCGAGGCTAATCAGCGTGTGGCGTGATGGTGTCAAGGTTACCTCATTCTAGGCGTAACCATGGTGCCCATCTTGGAATGTAGTGTGCAATACTGTGGATGGCCAGTAAAAAGGATGTATCCAACCGTGGAGGGCCAAAATTAATGCAAAGGTTAAGGCTTTTTGACAAACTTAAAGCAGGAAAGTTCCTGGTGCAAAGTGCTAGTTTCACTCAGCTATGGTCATATACAAATGTATCTGTTAATTTCGATGTTTCTGTGGAATCGTAATTGTGCAAACCTCGGGGTGTGAACCATTTATAAATGGCTGGGTGTTTTGCATTGTAGTTCTTCGTTGCTAATAAGATAAGCTTAGTGTAGGTGACTTCCATTATGAAAAGGAGCTACAGATTAGCTGGTTCATATGCCAGCCATAATGGAGTGTGATATTGTACTCCTTATTAGATGTCAAGATATGCTGTTCTGATGCAACTTATTCTCAGTGTTAGTCTGATGTAATATCAATGGTGGATGGCAGAAATGTAAGTGCTGGTATGACATAACTGATATTGATGGTGTGTACCAGACTAGTTGATGGTGCTCCAAGGAATGAGGTCAATAAGGGCATTATTTGCTAAATCAAGGCGGAACACCCATCTTTTTTTGATCCTGAACAAGGCAGTCAGTGTTATTTGTTGGTGTGATTCTAAAATGACCCAATACAAACTCTCTGGGGGATGTCTAAGTTCAGCGAAACGGCTGTATAGTTTGGCAGTGGCTTTCTGGCAGCGGATATTGCTCTTGTGCTCAGTGATTCTGTTTTTTACGGACCTCATGGTCATACCAACATACCTCTTCTCACACGGGCATGTTAACATGTTTACACAATGAGGGGTGTTACAGTTAGTGTGTTTTATTAAAGACCATGTAAAGGTATCTGACAGAACCACTTGTTTGGTATGTCTAGTCTGTGGACATACAGTACATGAGCCCCAGGGGTAATGTCCTGTCACAGGTGGGAGGTCCCACAAATACCTCTGACTGGGGTTGATTTTGTTCTTAGGTCTTGTGTGCACCAACATATTCTTCAAATTGCTGGTGTGTTTCAACGCAAACCTTGGTTTTGGTATTTCGAGTGTACCTGTGTTCAGAATCGTCCAATGTTGTTTACTGCTTTCTTTATCAGATTAGATCTAGGTGTGTATGTGGTTACACATGTCAAAGTACTTGAGGTTTCTTTTTCATGTACCTTTAGGAGGCCATCCAGGTTATTGTTTTTGTTCGTTTCACGCACGAGTAAACCTGTTTTTTAGGTATTGGATCTTCAGCAGATTGTTAGCCAGTATCTCTGCCTCAATTTTGTAGTCCTCTGTAGAACTACAGTTTCTTCTAATTCTTAGAAATGCACTGAAGGGGAGGTTATTTCTTAGAGTTGCAGGTTGGTAACTGTTGTACAATAGAAAGCTGTTCCTGTTGGTAGGCTTTTTGTATAGGGCTGTGGTTAGGTTCCCCTCTTGTAGTCTGATGGTGAGGTCTAGGAAGGCAATGTTCATGGGTGAAATGGTGTGGGTGAATTTGAGGTGCTGATTCTTTGTATTTATCCACTCACAAAATTCAGCGCATCTCTGCTTATCAGTCCTGCCAAAAGATGAGAATGTCATCTATGTATTTCTTCCACAGTCTCAGGTTAGCTTTGAAGGGGTTGCTCGCATGTTGAATGGTCTCTACTTCAAATGCTGCCATATACAGACATGCCAAAACTGGGGGAAACTGTACTCCCCATCGAAGTACCCTGAGACTGGTGGAAGAGTTGGTTATCAAACTCAAAAAAGTTTTCTGTTAAAGCCTGGGTGGTACATTGCATGATAAATGAAATGAGAGTGGCTGATGTCCATTCACTTCCACTGAGTGCAGATTCTCTTACTGCTAGTGTCTCTGTGGGATATTGGTATATAGTTGTTCCACATCCAGGGTGACCAGGAGGTCAATATCGCCTGTGTTCTCTATTTCGCCTATAACACAAAGGATATGTGTTCCTGCTTGATTCCGGTCGAGGAAAGACAAGGCTTGGCAGTTCGGGCTGGACTGCTCCCATGAGGCACAGGGTCAAGACTGATTTGCATATGGCCATGTCTGAACTGGGGTGGCTTGGTGAGCAAAATAATGATGGATTAAACCCAGATCTGTGACTGGGGGTGAGTTTCTGCCATTGTGCAACATTCCGCCCATCAATTGTTATTTGTACATCTTTTTGTAGCACATATTTTGCAAATACATGTACGTGTCAGTTCTGTGGGTAGAGGCTTTAGAAATTTTGATGTAAGTTTTAGCCCCCCCCCATCAATATCTTTCCAACCAAATTCACATGAATCTTTCTCTACATATGCATGATCCACATCGTTTGATCAAGTAGAAGGCTCTTTTACTGTGTCCATGCACAGAATATGACATTGGTGAAAGGCCACTTAGTGGGACTGATCTCTTGAACTTACTGTACCGATGAAAATCTACTGTGTGACAGTCAGAACTCATTTTCGACACAGGCACAAAGAATTTTTATAGGTCTTTAAAGTAACATTCTTCTTCTGTCCCAGCAAATCCTTTTAGAAACTTCACAGAATCAGTAGTTAAAGCTCCAAGCGTTGTTCCAATTTTGCTCATGGTGTATTCGCCCGTAAGAATATGTGCCTTGATAAGAACAGTCGGACTCTTCGAGTCAAGTTTCTTGCACAGAATATAAAGCAAAATGAAGTGTCTTTTCTCACCTGTTCCATAACGTATCCATAAGTCTGACAATTCTTGACTCAAGAACATTGCAACAAATCTAAGTAGCAGAATATTAACATCTATGTCATTTGACAGTACAATGACTCAATTGGAATGATTTCAAACAGTGCTCTCAACAAGAGGTCCAACAAGGCGTTCAACTTACTCCAATTTGCTGTTAAGTTCTTGAACAATATGGCCAGTACCTCTTGAATATATCTCTACAGACACCAACTCCTCATCGACAATCATTCAACTTGCAATAATTGGAAATTAAGTGTTCACTGTTTTGGCGAGCTAAAATCTCCAAGTTCATCTTGTTTTATGTTGATGCACAGGTAAAGGTGTTAAATATTTGATGCATGATGCAGGGGAAGTGACCCTTGACCTTGCGAGGTAGGTCGCTCCCCCCGCTGCAGCTCCACTTGCTCCCTGGGTGTCTCCGTGTCTTTTTGCTCCTCTGTGCCCCGCTGCCCACTTACCTTCTGTGACCCGTTCTTGTGTGCCCCTGGCGCACCTAATGCAAGCCCATCTGAGTCCGTCCGTGCTTGGACCGCACCCAGCGCCAGAACCCTTGGCCCCCGCACCAGCCATGTAGACCCCCTCCGATACGACGCCAGCACCCTCATCATTCTCAACCCCGGACAAACCCCCACCTGCTGCAGGGCCACCCCCAAACGCACCCACGGTCCCTTCTCCTGCCAGAACTGCAGCTTCTCCTGCATTGAAGATGCAGAGACACCCGCCACTACAAATCACAACCAGCTCCGATGCATTCTGATTAACATCCGCTCCTCACGCAAACACATCGTCGAGCTCTGGGACCTACTCGACACCACATCTCCAGATGTCGCCTTCCTTACCGAGACCTGGATGAACGAAGCCTCCTCTCCAGACATCACCATAGCCATCCCCAACGGATACAAGATCACCCGCAGAGACAGCGCCAACGGAGTCGGAGGAGGAATTGCCATCCTCCACAAGAAGACCATCAGGGTCTCAACAAACACCGACGGCACTCTCAGCACCGCCGAACACATGCACTTCCATATCCACACAGACCCCAAGACAACCCTAAGAGGCACCCTCCTCTACAAACCACTCGGACCCCGACCACAATCATCGCCGACTTCATCAGCACGCACGCACTGACCTCCACCGACTACATCCTCCTCGGAGACCTGAACTTCCATCTGGAGAACAACAATGACAGCAACTCCTCCAAACTGATAGACAACCTCGCCAACCTCACACTGGAACAGCTTGTCACGACACCGATCCACATCGTCAGACACGCGTTCAACGCCATCTTCTCCTCTAGCCCACACGTCTCCTTCAGCCACGTCTCCGATCCCACCTGGACCGACCACCTCTGCATCCACTTCACCTTCTGGAAACCCGTCGCACACCACCGCACTCTACAGATCCCCCGTCGCCACTGGGGGAAAATCACCAAAGTACAACTACAGACAAACCTCGCACTCAACCCACCGACCAACTCCCCCAACCCCGACGATGGTGCGCGCACCCTCAGACAATGGATGGACGACTGTGCCAACACCTTAGCCCCGCTGAAAAAACAAACCCTCAAAGTCACCAGCAAGAGAGCCAACTGGTTCACCCTGGAACTCCTACAGTCAAAGCGCACCTGCCGAAAGTTGGAGAACATATGGCACAGCGAGATGTCGCCGGGCAGCCGCGCAGCCCACAAAGACCACATCCTCAACCACCACCACCTCATCAGGACCGCAAAGAGGACCTCCTTCAAAGACCGCCTCGACAACAATGCACACAGCAGCAAGGAGCTCTTCAACGTCATGAAGGAACTCTCCAACCCCAGCTCCAACGCCAATGACATCCCACCATTGTAAGCCCTGTGTGACTCCCTCGCCACCTTCTTCCACTGCAAGATCGCTGACATCCACGATAGCTTCAACCCCTGGACGACCCTAACAGGCCCCAACACGCTGGAACCACCACACCTCACCGACTACGACCCCCTGACAACCTGGGCCAATGTGAGCATCGAAGACACAATCAAGACCATGGGCACAATCCTCTCCGGATCACCGTCTGACCCTTTTCCACACCACATCTTCAACAAAGCCGGCAGCTCCATCGTACCCCACCTACGCAACAACATCAACCTCTCCTTCAAGACCGTGATCTTCCCTGAAAGCTGGAAACACGCCTAGATGAACGCCCTACTGAAAAAACCCAAGGCAGACCAGAGCGAATTGAAAAACCTCTGGCCCATCTCCCTGCTTCTGTTCCCAGCTAAGCTCATCGAGAAGATAGTCAACATCCAGCTCACCCGCTACATCGAAAACAACAGCATCCTGGACCCCTCCCAGTCAGGATACCACAGCAACCACAGCACCGAGACCGCCCTCTTCACAACCACAGATGACATCAGGATCCTGCTGGGCAACGGCGAGACGGCAGCCCTCATCCTTCTGGACCCCTCCGCCACCTTCGACACCGTCTGCCACCGCACACTACGCACACGACTCCACGACGCAGGGATCCGCGACAAGGCCCTAGACTGGACCTCCTCCTTCCTCTCCGGCAGAACCCAGTGAATCTGCCTCTCCCTGTTCCGATCCAAAGCTTCCAAGATCACCTGCGGCATTCCCCAATACTTGCAAAGTTCTGATTTTTCTTCACATTCTTTGACAATCTACGATCTGGTTTTCAGGTTTTCTGATTTTGACCTGAGACTATTGAACATTGCCTGGCTTTGCATTATGTCTCCATGAAGTGCACCCTGTGCCTTGTTCACTTCTAAGATAAGATATGCAAAACCTACTTTGTCATTCTTGTTCCAGAAAGCATTCCAACGCAATGTGTCTATAGCCTCAGATATGATGATTATACCTTGTAACGAACAAACCTAATAAGTTCCGCTCAATACTGACTGGACAGTTTTGCTTTGAAAATGTCAGCATCAATAAGTGGATTGTCTATGCCACATCCACTGAGATAACTTTCTACACACCGCAACACAACTTTTGTCATGTGGAAACCAACTATTATTGGATAAAGATCATCAAATTCTACTTGATTTCTCATATAAATGTCAGATACAATAAGAAAACACCTTCATCACAGAAATTTGTCAGGATAGGTTGGTCTTCAAGCTGAGCATGCACATTTTAGAATTTATTTAAAGCTGTATATACTGTTGCGTAGTTTGTGACTGTAGATCATTTACTGGTAAAAACCCAACCTTCTTCAGTGGGAAGGTATTCTGGGAGATCAGAGCATGAATTTCGGCCCGTGAAAGAACTGGCTTTTCTTGATCCTTCAGTCTGCAACGAATAAGCAATATGATAAATTCAGTTAAATCAGCTTTGAGGACCCCAGCATCAGGTAGAAGAAGATCTATGTCCTCAGCAACTTTGAAACTTTATGATAGACTGGGACGTTTTGATGGCTTGTAGTGATTTTGCAGACGTCGACAAGGCAGTTGGGGTATAAGTTTGCAACTTCATTTGTTTATGCCTATAGCTTTACACAGCGTGTTGTCTATCAGCTACCTCATTGGTACAGTCTTAAAAAGGAGCATGGCAGTATAATGTGTGCTGGATGTTCCAGACAAAGAATTCCTGTCTTCAAAATGAAAATTATCAAGACCAGCAACTGTAAATCTTTTCCTGGTAAAGTGACTTGGAAGTGGCGTGCTGTCAGGTTCAAACATTTTTAAAGCATGAGCTGCTAACAAGTTCCTGCTCTGTACTATGTAATTATAATTTGTTGATATACCTATCCTATTCATTGAAATGATTAGTTCTCTACTTTAGCACTTGTCATAGATTGCATGGGCAGTCATCATGTGTAGTGGAGTTTTTTTGCGCTGATATAATTCATAAAACATGATTTGGAAAAGACAGTACATTTGCACAGAATAAGCCTATCAGTTCATGGGATTGTCTTCCACTTCTTCGCTTATATCTTCAAAGTCGTCATCGATGTCAGCTTCTGTTCCAAATTCTAGTTTGTAACAGTTTTG
The DNA here is from genome assembly GCF_964263255.1 of Lissotriton vulgaris. NCBI lineage: Eukaryota > Metazoa > Chordata > Amphibia > Caudata > Salamandridae > Lissotriton > Lissotriton vulgaris. The sequence continues at coordinate 785,740,408 of NC_141696.1, forward strand.
CTTTGCTGATTTTAAACAATGATGTAAAAAATATTAAGACAGCATCAGGCATTCTTGTTGACTCCCATGGTTTGCGGAGCTCCTGGGCATCACAAAATTTGTTATTGAGTCCAAAAACGTAATATTTCAGGATGTTTCTTGAAAAGGTTCCTGCTGACTTTACTGCATCCTGGGACCTTCTTTTGGCAACGAGAACTTCAGGAGTCAAATCAGCTGAGAACACCATGAGTGGCTCATTCATTTTTTTAGACTGACAAAAACGAATTCTGTCATTGTATGTTCTCACCAGAATAATCTTAATTTCATTATTGTGGATCACTACAGTTTCTTCCTTTGGCCCTTGTTCTGGCTAAACCACAGAAAACACATTGAAGATCCACTGCTTTCTGATCAGTTGGTGGGCGATCGGTAGCCATCGATCTTGTAAGTGAATGGGCATTGGGTTTGGTTGTCGTCGCTTTCTCAGAAGACTCTGATTCTTGTTAGAATTCACTGGTTTCAGCTATTTTTTGATGATTTATTTCCAGGACTTTTTCCATTGCATACAACTATTGTTGTTCCAATGATAAAATATTTGATTCCCTTCATCCATAAGTTTCAAGCTTTTGTGAACTTCATCTTGCCATATTTCTGCAGCATCTCGAACTCTCTTCTGTTCAACCGCAGTTGATGTTATCTTTTCTTTTGGATTAGTTTTGCATATGAAACATTTTTCTTTTGTGAAGGAGTCCTCAGATGTTGTAGTTAGCACACTCTGTCAGGATGTAAAGATCTTCTGCTGCCACCTGCTTCTTTCAAATTTATGAACTTGAATCAATGGAAAACATGAAACAAAAACAATGTTAAACTACATTATCAATATGATAGCTAAAAAACATCCTTATAGAGCCGCCATTTTGGAAAATGGCAGAAGGGTTGCTCTGAGGAGTTATTTACCGTCTCTATAAGACTACTTTAACCTCAAAACCTATGTTTTGACACTAAAATTAAGTATATAGTTCTCCTGGTTCCTGAAATATTACATCATCACAGCAACACATCTACCATTTTTAAAAATGTCATCCAGAAACTTTTAGCCCAGATTAGCAATGTCTACCCAAGGCAAGTTAGTTCTCTAATGAGACAAAAACACAAATTAAAAATGTAAATCTATATTCTACAATTTTTTTACGGAGGCATATCTGGGAAGCCAGGACTATGGGCCTGTACTAGTCATAGGTGGATGAAACAACAGTGTTTGTGGTAAATGTTGTTTAGAGCATCATTTACTGCAAGGATGGCATTGAATTAAAGTAGAAATGTGTTTTTTGGGGGGTGTTTCACCTTTTTATTCTGCAAAAAGTGTATAGGTTGGGTAATATTCGATGCCTTGGGAAGATGTGTGTTATTGCAAACGTTTTATGCTCTGTTAATTTCTGTTTTTGTCTTTGCTGACCTAATGGAAGTGCTTTCTTCAGTGTTAGCAATCCTTCTTTGTCTGGCCAGTAAGTTGGTTTGTCATTGGCCACCATTTGTCCTTGTTCTCCTTGCCATGTGGCCAGGGGTGATTTTGGGTATTCGATGTCTATAGGGCTGCATGTGTTCTTTGTTTTCCAGGCCTTCTTTATTGTTGTTTGATCATGTGGATGGCAACCAGTGCATTTTTTCCGTAGGCCTGCATGTGTCCTTTGTTGCGGTCATGCCCCCTTGCTGGTTGCTGTTGTTTGACCATTTAACCAATGGCCATTTTGGAAAGCCAGCCAGTGTGCTTTTGTCATAGGCCTGCATGTGTTCTTCATTGAGGCTATGATTCTTGCTTGCTGTTGTTGATTGAACGAGTGCCCATTTTGTGTTGTCTGCCACTGTGCTTTGGCCATATGCCAACATTTGTTCTTTGCTGTGGCCATACCTGTTTGCTGGTTGTTGTTGTTTAACAATCAATCAATCAGGGGGTTTTAAGCACATTACTCCACCGTGAGGTTCTCAAGGTGCTGGAGGGGCAGCTCCGGTCAGTCGAAGAGCTGGTCAGTCAAAGAGCCAAGTATTAAGGTCTTCCTGAAGATGTACAGCGTGGTGGCATGTCTGATGTCTATCAGGAGCTCTATTTAGGTCTTGACCATGATGTAGGAGAAGGATCATCCACCCATTCTTGCTCTGTGGATGTGCAGGGTTTCGGCCAAGGCCAAGGTTGCCAGATCGTAGGTTCCTCTTGGGTACGTGGAAGGAGATTCTGTCATTGAGATATTGGGGTCTGGTGTTGTGTAGGCATTTATAGGAGTGGGTGAGTATCTTGAAGGTTACTCTCTTTCTGACGGGGAGCTATCGGAGGCTGCACAGGTGTTGGGAAATGTGTTTGTGTCACGGGATGCAGAGGACAAGACTGGCTGCGGTGTTCTGTATGGTCTGAAGTTTCTGGAGCAGAGACTTGTTGATCCCAGCATAGAGGGTGTTTCCGTATTCCAGTCTGCTGGCTATGAGTATGTGGTTGATGGTCTTTCTTGATTCGGTGGGATCCATTTGAAGATCTTACAGAGGATGCGGAGGGTGTTGAAGCAGGTGGAGGCAACTGCATCGATCTGTCTGGTCATGGAGAGGGAGGAGTGGAGTATGATGCAGAGGTTTCCAGCGTAGTAATTGGGGGTGGAGGGCTGCCGAGGGCACAGGGCCAACAGGTGTTTTCCGATACAGAGATGGAGGGTTTGAGGACGAAGACCTCTGTCTTCTCTGAGTTTAGCTTCAGGCAGCTGCTGCTCATCCAGGATGTGATGTCCTTCATTCCTTCCTGGAAGTTGAGCCTGGTGGTGAGGAGGTCCATTTTGAGGGAGAGGATGAGCTGGGTGTTGTCGGCGTAGGATAATATGCTGAGTCTCTGCTGTCTGACAATGACAGCGAGGGGAGCCATGTAAATGTTAAAGAGCGAAGGGCTGAGCGACGATCCTTCGGGTACTCCGCAGTTGATCTCTGTGGGTTTGGAGAGGAAGGGTGAGAGTTTGATTCTTTGGGTTCTGCTGGTGAGGAGCGAGCGGAGCCAGTCAAGGGCGTTTCCCTGTATGCCGGCTTTGTAGAGTCTAGCACTGAGTGTGCCGTGGGATACGGTGTTGAAGGCTGCAGAGAGGTCAAGAAGGATCAGGCTGCAATGTGACCTCGGTAAAGGAGGGTGCGGTGTCATCTGTGGCGGCAAGTGGAGTAGTCTCAGTGCTGTGGTTGCTGTGGAATCCGGATTGGGAGGGGATGAGGATGAAGTTGTCTTTGATGAATTTCATTAGTTGGATGTTGACGGTCTTCTCAGTGACTTTGGCCATGAAGGGGAGGAGGGAGATGGGTTGGTATTTTTTGAGGTCAAGGGGGTCTGCTGAGGGTTTCTTGAGTAGGGGTCTGATTGCCGCGCATTTTGAGTCATCGGGAAAGATGCCTGTCCCAAAGATGGCATTGATGGCATGTCGTAGTTCCAGTTTGATGGCGGTGGCGGCTCTGTGGAAGATGTGCGGGGGCAGGGGTCCTTGGGGGCTTTGATGCGGATGACTTTCATGGTTGGTATGGTGTCTTCGGTGTTGACTGGGGTCCAGGAGGAGATGGTGTGCTGGCTGCCTGGTATTGCTGGAGGCTGGAGTGTTGTCGGGGTCCTGTGTCCAGTCATTGAAGTTGTTGTAGAGGCCCTTGATTTTCAGATGGAAGTAGGAGGCGAGCTTATTACAGAGGTGCTAGGAGAGGGTGATGTCTGTGTTTTTGCTGGAGGGTTTGGTGAATTCCTGAATACGCTGAAGAGTTCCGCGGTGTTTCTGGAGTTGGTGAGGATCTTGTTCTGGATGACTGTCCTTTTGGTAGATCTGATGCATTGGTGGTATTCCATCATTTGGTTCTTGTAGGCGGTGCGGTCTTCCGGGGATTTGCTGTTACTCCAGTTCTTCTCGAGATGTCTACAGGTGCGTCTGGATTCTTGGAGGTCAGTGGTGAACCAGGTGGCTTTTTCTTGTGCTCTGTCTGTCGGAGTTCTATAGGGGTGCGAGATCGTCTGCGCAGTTGATGATCCATTTGTGGAGTTCTTTGGCTGCAAGGTTGGCATTGGCCGGGGTGGAGAGAGGTGCGGTTGAGGGTGGAGATGAGCTGCTCCTCAGTGACCTTTCTCTAGTTCCTTCATGGAGGGCGGTGTGCATGATTGGGTGCAGTGGGTTGGTCGATGTAAAAGTGTATGCAGTAGTGGTCTGTCCATGTGAATTGCAAAGTATGGCTGAAGTGGGTGTTGTTACCTCCTGCAAAGATGGGGTCGAGGGTGTGTCCTGCGTTGTGTGTGGGGGTGGTGACGAGTTGAGTCAGTCTGAGGTTGGCGAGGCACAATGAAAAAGAAAGAAAACAGAGCAAAAGACAGGAACATGACAGAAAACAGGCACAATACAACACAGACAGAAGTGGAACCCGCAGAAAGAGCAAGCCTCTCCTACTGGATCACGTGGCCTGTGTCCATTTTGTCTAGCCTGCCAGTGTGCTTTGGCCATAGACTTGCATGTGTTCTTTGCTGTAGCAATGCCTCCTTGCTGGCTTTTGTTATTAGATCATGTGACCGGTGGTCATTTTGTGCAGCCAGATAGTGTCCTTCGCCAAAGGCCTGCATGTGTTCTTTGTTGTGGTCATGACTCCTTGCTGGTTGTTGTTTGACCATGTGGCCTGTGACCATTTTGTGCAGTCAATGGGTGTGCTTTGGTCATAGGCCTGCATTTGTTCTTTGTTGTGGCCATGCCTTCTTGCTGGTTGTTTGACCATGTGGCCAGTGGCGATTTTGTGTTGCAAGTCAGTGCGCTTTTGCCATAGTCCTGCATGTGTTCTTTGTTGAGGCGATGCCTCTTTGCTGGTTGCAGTTGTTTGACCATGTGACTGGTGGCCATTTTTATGTAGCCAGCCAGGGTGCTTTGGCCATAGGTTTGCATGTGGTCTGTGTTGTGGCCATGCCTCCTTGCTGGTTTTTGACCAGGTGGCCAGTGGCCATTTTGTGTAGCCAGCCAGTGTGCGTTGGCCAAAGGATTGCATGTGCTCTTAGTTGTGGCCAAGCCTCCTTGCTGTCAGTTGTTGTTTGACCATGTGGACGATGACCAATTTGTGTAGCCAGCCAGTGCGATTTGGCCATAGTCCTGCATGTGTTCTTTGTTGTGGCCATGACTTCTTGCTGGGTGTTGTTGGGTGACCATGTGGCCGGCGGCCATTTTGTGCAGCCCCCCGTAGTTCACTTTTTCCATTTTTCATTCAAAGCAATTTTCTAGGGAGATTGATGGGAGAGTGTTATGCCTTTTTGTTTTTGTCCAATTTTTTTGCTTTTATCAGATATCAGTTTAATAATCCTAGAGGATCATTGTATTAAATGTGTATTATGATTATTAGGAATAGTGTTTTATATTTTATGCATTGTTTTGCATTTTTTATTTGCACCTTCTTTCCTCCCAATGGGTTTCTCAGAGTTCCCTAGTACACAGGCAATGATTTAAAAAAAAAAAAAAAAAATTTTTAATTGTTTTTTAAATAACAAGATTATTTTTTTTTGCATTTTTCCACCATCTATTCAACCCTTGCCTATCATAGATGTACACACCAGTATTCATTTTTTAGCATTATTCCATTTTCCCTGGACCCCCTAGCCTGCAATAGGTGCAGCATTCTTTCTTTTTAAGGACTATTCCATTTTGCCCTGCACCTCCCTGACTGCCACAGGTGTCTCTCTGGCTTAGATGCACATAAAGCAAACATTTATATCTGTATGTTGTTTGTGCTGATTGGAAATTAAATATTTATGTTAAGATGGTGTTGTGTGACTTTGGAATGGATACACTATTGTATAATAATTTTTTAGGGTAATAATGTAAGTAACCACAGTAAATTATATTGTATTTGTCTGTACTTGATTCAAACTGCAAGAATGCCACATTTCACTAAATGTTTTTCTTGCTTGTTTGCTTTTAGGTGCACACGAGACATCACCCAGGGTATTGCCAGTCACAAAGACCTATACAACTTTACGACCACATAACACGTGAGGTGAGTCCGCCAATCTCTTCCACTTGTGAATCTAACTGCCACGGCCAACTGACAGCTTCAAGAAGGCCCCAAAGCAAAATGCTGCCAAGAAAGTGGCCAGTGAGAACTAGCAGCTTTTCACGTCAAGTCAAGTCAAGTCATAAAATTTGTATAGCGCACTACATACCCAGAGGGTTTCAAGGCGCTTAGGAAGGGGAGGAGGGTTATTTGTCAAATATCCACGTTTTAAGCTGCTTTCTGAACGCTAGGTGATTCTGGGTGAGGCGAAGGTAAGCTGGGAGTGAGTTCCATGTTTTGGCAGCCAGGTATGAAAAGGATCTGCCTCCCATGGTGGTCTTGTTGATGCGAGGTACAGTGGCGAAGGCTTGGCTGGAAGAGCGAAGTTGGCGGGAGGGGGTGTAGAAGGACAGTCGAGAGTTGAGGCAATCTGGTCCGATGTCGTAGAGTGATTTGTGTAAACTTTTTCTGTAAACTTGTGCCTGCTGTACCAGACTCTGGGGAGAAAGCTGGAAGCAGCACTGCTGCATCAACCACAAAACCCCAGCCTAAGTCGAAGTCCAAGCCCATGTCTCTCACTGAGGTAGTCACTGCAATAATGGTGACGCCGATGAGCAGTGACATTGAATTCGATTAATCTCTTTCACAAAGTAGTACCCAATTGTAATAGAAAATTGAGCACATTGGACAATACCTGCAAGCAGTAAAAGTAGAACTCACTGAAGTTGGAGCAGAACAACATGTTAAGCTTCCTGCTGAGCAAGAACCTCCTCTTTTTGAACCATTGGCTTCCTGATCTCCAGCAAGAAAAAGTAAGGGTACTGCATCATCTTCTCCAAGCACCCTTTACGATGATTTGAACATGACTGAACCCCGACTAAGTCTGAGACATATCAGGAGAGGCTCAGGAAAAGGTAAGTTCCTGAAAGCTTTACAATTATGGGAAAGGGTGAGGATGATGATGAGTCAGTCGTTGTGGAAGCTGACCCAGAGGATATCAACATTACCACTCCTATTCAACCTAATTCGAGGTTTGTGGTCCCAACACAACCCCCAGCACCAGTTCCCATAATTGTAAGACCTCCGCTGAGACCTGCATGTACCACTAGATCAGTAGAAATGTTCACTGCAGTGAGTCAATTGTATACACATCCGCATACTTCCAGTTCTTCCGGCCTAGGCAGTGGCCCAATGAAAGACTTCTCCCAAATGTGGGATTTTTTTTATGATTAGCAAGCAGAAGGATAACATTGCAATATGTTCCATTTGCCACACAAGTGTTCTTTGAGGGAAGCCTGGTACACACTATGGTACTGGAGGCCAAACTACTCATATGAAAAAAACACCATTCAAACTTGTGGGAGGTGCATCTTAAAAAAATTGCTTCAGGTGGTGATGTTGATGAGAGAGGGGAACAAGCTACAATCACAGTGGGAGATGAAGGTGGTGAGGAAGAAAAGGGTGAAATGCTCTTTACGTAAAGCAGCCCTATCCCCAGTACTGCACCAGTATCACCCAACTGAACAATCTCGCAATGACAAGAGTCAGATGAAGATACCATAGAAACAGCATACAGTGACTGCCCCAAGAAGCACATTGAGACTACCACCTTGGTTCTCTCTGTAAGCCGCATGCATCAGTGGCACCAACAAAAAGAAAGAAATCCAGGGTATTATTGCAGGCATGTTTAAATAGAAGGAGCATTAAAACCACCCAATGGCAGGTTTGCACGAAGAGAGGCTAACAAACATTTTTGCACTGGTCCTCCTCCCTTTTTTGGTCAAGCCTGGGTAGAGTGCGCGCTGCTCTGAGGCATGCTGTATTTGGTATATGGACTTTTGACACTCCGAGCACTTTTGCTTGGTTGGCTGGCCTACCTTTCAAAATTCCTTTACTTTGGTTAGTCAATAGTGTCCATCTGTCCCGCCTTTCGTTGCTTGATTCCCTTCCAGCGGACATCACCAATTGATTCTTATGGTTGGCCAGCTCTGGCCATCTGTTGCCTCCTTGCCCTCACCTACTCCCTCTCTCTCATCATTGCTGCAGTCACCTATTCTCCCCAGTGCCGTCCATTTCTGCTCAATTGTTTCTTTTAGTTGGCCAATTCTGGCCATTTGTTTCCTCCTCACTCGCACCCCCTCCCTCCCTCCTGTCATTGCTGTCAGCACTTAATCTCCCAAGTGCCAACCCCACAAATCACCTCCCATTAGTGGCATGCTGTCCAGTTCGTTGAAACGCCATGACTGATAATACAGGTTCACTTTGTCGGCTATTATCAAGGAGGCTTCCAAACCTATGTGAAGCCTCCATTGTTGCTGCCCCCGCCTGCCGAAAAACGCCACGCCAAGACGCGATCAACATAATCAACATCGGATCAGCCCGCCCACTTGGAGCCTCGAGGCACGGAACGTGGGTAGACTGCCGCGTTGTGCCTTTGACCTTCTGGACTCGGCGGACCCGGCGGATGCTTGGGAAGCATCGGGCCTCGCAGGATTGAGCCAGGAGGAAGAGAATCGCGGCACCAAGATATCGTGGGAGTAAAGAACAGTGGAAGCCGCCAGAAAAGGCTCCTGCCAGTAGGTGCGGGCTCAATACCTTAAAACTGCACCACAAAACGTGTTTGGGCAGGCCAGAGAAATCGGGAGCAGGAGAAGGTGGCCAGATAACCCCGGGGCCCCGGAGAAAGAAAGGAGGAGAAGGCCTCGAAGTAAAGTGACAGAGTGCACTCAGGTGATATCTACAAAGCCTGGTGCCATTCTCCTGGAGTGCCTCCCCTGCAGACATAAAAAAGTAAGGGGGAGGCCCTCAGGACAGCTCAAGCTACAAAGTACAGAGCTCAAGGTAAACTGGTGGGCATTACGGGATAAAGGCACAACAGAGGTAAGTGTATGAATGACTACAATACCATAATGCCCCCCTAAGCATACAGTAATTGCTAAACTTAGCTGTCTTGGAGGCAATTAAGGAGGGGAAAAAGCAAAAAAAGCAAGGAAGTGAACCAATTTTAGAACGCACATCCAATTTTGGAGCATATGAGAGGATAAACAATGAAACATACCTGCTATACTTACGGGTCGAGAGCTATGGTGCCAAAAAGGAAGCAAAAAATGTGTAAGGAGCCTACGGAGAAAAGCCCCGGGAGGAGAGAATTTTCCGGAGAGTTTAGGACCCTAGAAGAGAGCCAGGAGAGCCAGGCCAGTCCCATAGCAAGTGCCAAAGCAGTACCCCAAAAGAGAAGAAACAAAAAAGCCATTAAAGAGACCTTGCTAGGAAATAAGGAATGTCTATCAGTCTCTAAATACGTAAAGGACTTTGTAGGTAAACACTACAAAAGATTAGATCTATCCGTGAGGGCAATGGAAGCAGAAGCAGGGCATTAGAATGGGAATGGCACAGTAGAACTCACTGAAGAATTACTGGAGGCATCATTTCTGTTAAACCATTCTTTTTTATGTCAAAACAAATTAACAACAGCGCCGCAACTGTCTTCATCCCCCAAATTATTTTTGGTACAAATGCAGGAACTAGAGACCTCAGGTCAAACAGAGAATATTAGTCAAGGATCGAGAACTGATTGGGGGAGGTATGAAACACATCAGCTCCATGGACAAATCAAATACTGCAGGAAACATCGAGAATTGAAAGAACAGATAATCCTGAGAGGAATAGTCTACACAATCTAGACATTTACGCTACTCCTTCCTCTTCCATGATGGACTTTTTGCTGATGCTTTAGAAAACTCTGCAGGAGATACTAGTAGTCACAATGTTAAACAATGGGGTCTTGAAATTGCAAAAAACATACTTAAAAAGGATTGAGAAGGAGCTGCAAGGAATTAGAGGTCATATGCCACATTTGATGAGTCCAGTAGCAGACCCACAGTCTTCAGAACAGACAGGAAGTACAGAAACGGTAGAAACCCCACATAAAGAATATACATCTAAACGCCCATTGTTGATAAAAAGAAGAGGAGAAAACTCTGGATACAGGTCCATGAACTATGGGGCTAACCTAGAAGAGCGATATGCAAAAAGAGGAAATTTAAAGTAGAAACAAGGGAAAGAAAGAGTGAAAAGGAGGATGAGGTTAATTTTAATAGCCCAGCATTAACATTACTACCTGTGAAGACCCCTAGAACTGAGGGTAAGAGGTAGGGCCCCAACAATCAAGCAAAGAAACAGATTAGCAAGGGGACAAATAAAGAGCAACTAAAAGCAAACCCCTTATTAAAATCAAATAATGCGGAACACAACATATATTTTCAGAAGAATCAAAACCAAGAAAAAGCTGCCCGCAACTAGATAGAATTGTAGTAAAAAGCAAACTGGGGAAGGTTAAGTGGAAGAACATCGGGCAGTCAGGTATAGAAGCCCGGAAGACAGGGACAGAGGCAGGAAGTAATAAATGGCTGTACTTTGAACCAAATCAACCTGAAAAAAGGGAACGAAAACAAGGAAGATCCAACCCTTAAATAGGTCCCACATCCTATTTTCATTTTCAAAATTTTCAAGTTTGAGGGGAATAGGAACAAAAGATTTGAGACAAGTGGGCTTTGTAGAAAATATAAATGGAAAGGAAATCACAAGAGTCCTAGTCTACTCAGATCTGGTAAAATTGGCAATTTGAAAAGTGGAGAGTGAGATAGAGCAGGAAGGAATACGGCTAATCCCAGAGAGAATTGGAGAGAAATGTCAAATTAGGTAATAACTTTCTAAAATGCCACGCAGGTCTTGGAAAGAGACAGGTGAGGTTACTGGAGGAAAATGAAGAGGGGGGAGGCACTTTAAATATAGTAGTGAATAACTCAGCAATCAATAACTCTTGGGGTAACTGGAGCCAAATAAGCAGTCCCGCAGGCCCCTCCTAGTGGTATAAGGAAGATACGGATGAAGATGGAGATTTAAGTGAGGTGGAATAGGATGAAGGGGTGTCGCATAGCCTTACTTTCTTATTCTGGAATTGAAATGGCCTGAGAGATATAGTAAAACAGGAATGTTTAAATAAGCTAGCAAAGAATGTGGAAATTATGTGTGTGCAAGATACCTGGCTATGCGACGAAACCCCAATATTTGATGGTTTCCTACAGCTCCATCGACCGGCCACGTAAAAAGGTTTGGACGTCCAGCTGAAGGGTTTATAACCCTATTGTCTACAAAAATATCAAACAATTTGATTTCGTTAAAAATGAAAAATAAATGGCTTTTGGTATGCAGATTATCTTTGCTGATTTTAGATAACAAATATGAAAATGTAATCATTATAAATGTGTACATGCAATGGGAGAATACCAATTAGTATGAAATTGAATTGGAGCATTTTAAAGACGAAATAGATTCTCTATGTGAAAAGTATGGTTCGGATATATTCTTCATTATGGGGGACTTTAATCACAAACTGAACCCAAAGAAGGTAGATCTCTGGTACAGGGATATATTGGATGCGCATGAAATAAAAAAAGCAACTGGTACAGTCAATGAACCCCTAAGACGGGATAACGCGCTGGGAAATTACCTACGGACGAAGGGTTTATTCTGTCTGAATGGCAGATTAGAATCAGATTGCCCAGCAAAGAAAACATTTAAATTAGGCACACAAAGTTGCCTAATAGATAATTTCTTTTTATGTTCGTTTGGAATTTTCCTCTTATAAGCAAATTTAAGATACTCCTGATAGAAGGTAGTGACCATAATCCCCTGCTGTTGGAGATTCAAGGGAGAAGCTCGAAACCCAGTTACAAAGTAATCGCACAACAAGTTGAATATCCTAAAAGAGTGACTACTAGACTAACCGAAGAGTACATAGAAAAACTAGGGAAACTTGAACAGAAGGTACCCCCGGGGGATATAGGGGGCCGGAATCTGGAATGGTGTGAGGGAAAACTAGATCAGGTGGTGAGATGGGTTGGTATTTTTTGAGGTCAATGGGATCTGCTGAGGGTTTCTTGAGTAGGGGTCTGACTGCCGCGCATTTTGAGTCATCGGGAAAGATGCCGGTCCCAAAGATGGCATTGACGGCATGTCGTAGTTCCAGTTTGATGGCGGTGGCAGCTCTGTGGAAGATGTGCGGGGGCAGGGGTCCTTGGGGGCTTTGATGCGGATGACTTTCATGGTTGGTATGGTGTCTTCGGTGTTGACTGGGGTCCAGGAGGAGATGGTGTGCTGGCTGCCTGGTATTGCTGGAGGCTGGAGTGTTGTCGGGGTCCTGTGTCCAGTCATTGAAGTTGTTGTAGAGGCCCTTGATTTTCAGATGGAAGTAGGAGGCGAGCTTATTACAGAGGTGCTGGGAGAGGGTGATGTCTGTGTTTTTGCTGGAGGGTTTGGTGAATTCCTGAATACGCTGAAGAGTTCCACGGTGTTTCTGGAGTTGGTGAGGATCTTGTTCTGTATGACTGTCCTTTTGGTAGATCTGATGCATTGGTGGTATTCCATCATGTGGTTCTTGTAGGCGGTGCGGTCTTCCGGGGATTTGCTGTTACTCCAGTTCTTCTCGAGATGTCTACAGGTGCATCTGGATTCTTGGAGGTCAGTGGTGAACCAGGTGGCTTTTTCTTGGGCTCTGTCTGTCGGAGTTCTATAGGGGTGCGAGATCGTCTGCGCAGTTGATGATCCATTTGTGGAGTTCTTTGGCTGCAAGGTTGGCATTGGCCGGGGTGGAGAGAGGTGCGGTTGAGGGTGGAGATGAGCTCCTCCTCAGTGACCTTTCTCTAGTTCCTTCATGGAGGGCGGTGTGCATGATTGGGTGCAGTGGGTTGGTCGATGTAAAAGTGTATGCAGTAGTGGTCTGTCCATGTGAATTGCAAAGTATGGCTGAAGTGGGTGTTGTTACCTCCTGCAAAGATGGGGTCGAGGGTGTGTCCTGCGTTGTGTGTGGGGGTGGTGACGAGTTGAGTCAGTCTGAGGTTGGCGAGGCACAATGAAAAAGAAAGAAAACAGAGCAAAAGACAGGAACATGACAGAAAACAGGCAAAATACAACACAGACAGAAGTGGAACCCGCAGAAAGAGCAAGCCTCTCCTACTGGATCACGTGGCCTGTGTCCATTTTGTCTAGCCTGCCAGTGTGCTTTGGCCATAGACTTGCATGTGTTCTTTGCTGTAGCAATGCCTCCTTGCTGGCTTTTGTTATTAGATCATGTGACCGGTGGTCATTTTGTGCAGCCAGATAGTGTCCTTCGCCAAAGGCCTGCATGTGTTCTTTGTTGTGGTCATGACTCCTTGCTGGTTGTTGTTTGACCATGTGGCCTGTGACCATTTTGTGCAGTCAATGGGTGTGCTTTGGTCATAGGCCTGCATTTGTTCTTTGTTGTGGCCATGCCTTCTTGCTGGTTGTTTGACCATGTGGCCAGTGGCGATTTTGTGTTGCCAGTCAGTGTGCTTTTGCCATAGTCCTGCATGTGTTCTTTGTTGAGGCGATGCCTCTTTGCTGGTTGCAGTTGTTTGACCATGTGACTGGTGGCCATTTTTATGTAGCCAGCCAGGGTGCTTTGGCCATAGGTTTGCATGTGGTCTGTGTTGTGGCCATGCCTCCTTGCTGGTTTTTGATCAGGTGGCCAGTGGCCATTTTGTGTAGCCAGCCAGTGTGCGTTGGCCAAAGGATTGCATGTGTTCTTAGTTGTGGCCAAGCCTCCTTGCTGTCAGTTGTTGTTTGACCATGTGGACGATGACCAATTTGTTTAGCCAGCCAGTGCGATTTGGCCATAGTCCTGCATGTGTTCTTTGTTGTGGCCATGACTTCTTGCTGGGTGTTGTTGGTTGACCATGTGGCCGGCGGCCATTTTGTGCAGCCACCCGTAGTTCACTTTTTCCATTTTTCATTCAAAGCAATTTTCTAGGGAGATTGATGGGAGAGTGTTATGCCTTTTTGTTTTTGTCCAATTTTTTTGCTTTTATCAGATATCAGTTTAATAATCCTAGAGGATCATTGTATTAAATGTGTATTATGATTATTAGGAATAGTGTTTTATATTTTATGCATTGTTTTGCATTTTTTATTTGCACCTTCTTTCCTCCCAATGGGTTTCTCAGAGTCCCCTAGTACACAGGCAATGATTTTTTTTAAAATTTATTTTTTTTAAATTGTTTTTAAAATAACAAGATTATTTTTTTTTGCATTTTTCCACCATCTATTCAACCCTTGCCTATCATAGATGTACACACCAGTATTCATTTTTTAGCATTATTCCATTTTCCCTGGACCCCCTAGCCTGCAATAGGTGCAGCATTCTTTCTTTTTAAGGACTATTCCATTTTGCCCTGCACCTCCCTGACTGCCACAGGTGTCTCTCTGGCTTAGATGCACATAAAGCAAACATTTATATCTGTATGTTGTTTGTGCTGATTGGAAATTAAATATTTATGTTAAGATGGTGTTGTGTGACTTTGGAATGGATACACTATTGTATAATAATTTTTTAGGGTAATAATGTAAGTAACCACAGTAAATTATATTGTATTTGTCTGTACTTGATTCAAACTGCAAGAATGCCACATTTCACTAAATGTTTTTCTTGATTGTTTGCTTTTAGGTGCACACGAGACATCACCCAGGGTATTGCCAGTCACAAAGACCTATACAACTTTACGACCACATAACACGTGGGGTGAGTCCGCCAATCTCTTCCACTTGTGAATCTAACTGCCACGGCCAACTGACAGCTTCAAGAAGGCCCCAAAGCAAAATGCTGCCAAGAAAGTGCCAGTGAGAACTAGCAGCTTTTCACCACTGGCGTGCCGACTGTAAACTTTTTCTGTAAACTTGTGCCTGCTGTACCAGACTCTGGGGAGAAAGCTGGAAGCAGCACTGCTGCATCAACCACAAAACCCCAGCCTAAGTCGAAGTCCAAGCCCATGTCTCTCACTGAGGTAGCCACTGCAATAATGGTGACGCCGATGAGCAGTGACATTGAATTCGATTAATCTCTTTCACAAAGTAGTACCCAATTGTAATAGAAAATTGAGCACATTGGACAATACCCGCAAGCAGTAAAAGTAGAACTCACTGAAGTTGGAGCAGAACAACATGTTAAGCTTCCTGCTGAGCAAGAACCTCCTCTTTTTGAACCATTGGCTTCCTGATCTCCAACAAGAAAAAGGAAGGGTACTGCATCATCTTCTCCAAGCACCCTTTACGATGATTTGAACATGACTGAACCCCGACTAAGTCTGAGACATATCAGGAGAGGCTCAGGAAAAGGTAAGTTCCTGAAAGCTTTACAATTATGGGAAAGGGTGAGGATGATGATGAGTCAGTCGTTGTGGAAGCTGACCCAGAGGATATCAACATTACCCCTCCTATTCAACCTAATTCGAGGTATGTGGTCCCAACACAACCCCCAGCACCAGTTCCCATAATTGTAAGACCTCCGCTGAGACCTGCATGTACCACTAGATCAGTAGAAATGTTCACTGCAGTGAGTCAATTGTAAACACATCCGCATACTTCCAGTTCTTCCGGCCTAGGCAGTGGCCCAATGAAAGACTTCTCCCAAATGTGGGATTTTTTTTATGATTAGCAAGCAGTAGGATAACATTGCAATATGTTCCATTTGCCACACAAGTGTTCTTTGAGGGAAGTCTGGTACACACTATGGTACTGGAGGCCAAACTACTCATATGAAAAAAACACCATTCAAACTTGTGGGAGGTGCATCTTATAAAAATTGCTTCAGGTGGTGATGTTGATGAGAGAGGGGAACAAGCTACAATCACAGTGGGAGATGAAGGTAGTGAGGAAGAAAAGGGTGAAATGCTCTTTACGTAAAGCAGTCCTATCCCCAGCACTGCACCAGTATCACCCAACTGAGCAATCTCGCAATGACAAGAGTCAGATGAAGATACCATAGAAACAGCATACAGTGACTGCCCCAAGAAGCACATTGAGACTACCACCTTGGTTCTCTCTGTAAGCCGCATGCATCAGTGGCACCAACAAAAAGAAAGAAATCCAGGGTATTATTGCAGGCATGTTTAAATAGAAGGAGCATTAAAACCACCCAATGGCAGGTTTGCACGAAGAGAGGCTAGCAAACATTTTTGCACTGGTCCTCCTCCCTTTTTTGGTCAAGCCTGGGTAGAGTGCGCGCTGCTCTGAGGCATGCTGTATTTGGTATATGGAGTTTTGACACTCCGAGCACTTTTGCTTGGTTGGCTGGCCTACCTTTCAAAATTCCTTTACTTTGGTTAGTCAATAGTGTCCATCTGTCCCGCCTTTCGTTGCTTGATTCCCTTCCAGCGGACATCACCAATTGATTCTTATGGTTGGCCAGCTCTGGCCATCTGTTGCCTCCTTGCCCTCACCTACTCCCTCTCTCTCATCATTGCTGCAGTCACCTATTCTCCCCAGTGCCGTCCATTTCTGCTCAATTGTTTCTTTTAGTTGGCCAATTCTGGCCATTTGTTTCCTCCTCACTCGCACCCCCTCCCTCCCTCCTGTCATTGCTGTCAGCACTTAATCTCCCCAGTGCCAACCCCACAAATCACCTCCCATTAGTGGCATGCTGTCCAGTTCGTTGAAACGCCATGACTGATAATACAGGTTCACTTTGTCGGCCATTATCAAGGAGGCTTCCAAACCTATGTGAAGCCTCCATTGTTGCTGCCCCCGCCTGCCGAAAAACGCCACGCCAAGACGCGATCAACATAATCAACATCGGATCAGCCCGCCCACTTGGAGCCTCGAGGCACGGAACGCGGGTAGACTGCCGCGTTGTGCCTTTGACCTTCTGGACTGGGCGGACCCGGCGGATGCTTGGGAAGCATCGGGCCTCGCAGGATTGAGCCAGGAGGAAGAGAATCGCGGCACCAAGATATCGTGGGAGTAAAGGACAGTGGAAGCCGCCAGAAAAGGCTCCTGCCAGTAGGTGCGGGCTCAATACCTTAAAACTGCACCACAAAACGTGTTTGGGCAGGCCAGAGAAATCGGGAGCAGGAGAAGGTGGCCAGATAACCCCGGGGCCCCGGAGAAAGAAAGGAGGAGAAGGCCTCGAAGTAAAGTGACAGAGTGCACTCAGGTGATATCTACAAAGCCTGGTGCCATTCTCCTGGAGTGCCTCCCCTGCAGACATAAAAAAGTAAGGGGGAGGCCCTCAGGACAGCTCAAGCTACAAAGTACAGAGCTCAAGGTAAACTGGTGGGCATTGCGGGATAAAGGCACAACAGAGGTAAGTGTATGAATGACTGCAATACCATAATGCCCCCCTAAGCATACAGTAATGGCTAAACTTAGCTGTCTTGGGGGCAATTAAGGAGGGGAAAAAGCAAAAAAAGCAAGGAAGTGAACCAATTTTAGAACGCACATCCAATTTTGGATCATATGAGAGCATAAACAATGAAACATACCTGCTATACTTACGGGTCGAGAGCTATGGTGCCAAAAAGGAAGCAAAAAATGTGTAAGGAGCCTACGGAGAAAAGCCCCGGGAGGAGAGAATTTTCCGGAGAGTTTAGGACCCTAGAAGAGAGCCAGGAGAGCCAGGCCAGTCCCATAGCAAGTGCCAAAGCAGTACCCCAAAAGAGAAGAAACAAAAAAGCCATTAAAGAGACCTTGCTAGGAAATAAGGAATGTCTATCAGTCTCTAAATACGTAAAGGACTTTGTAGGTAAACACTACAAAAGATTAGATCTATCCGTGAGGGCAATGGAAGCAGAAGCAGGGCATTAGAATGGGAATGGCACAGTAGAACTCACTGAAGAATTACTGGAGGCATCATTTCTGTTAAACCATTCACTTTTATGTCAAAACAAATTAACAACAGCGCCGCAACTGTCTTCATCCCCCAAATTATTTTTGGTACAAATGCAGGAACTAGAGACCTCAGGTCAAACAGAGAATATTAGTCAAGGATCGAGAACTGATTGGGGGAGGTATGAAACACATCGGCTCCATGGACAAATCAAATACAGCAGGAAACATCGAGAATTGAAAGAACAGATAATCCTGAGAGGAATAGTCTACACAATCTAGACATTTACGCTACTCCTTCCTCTTCCATGATGGACTTTTTGCTGATGCTTCAGAAAACCCTGCAGGAGATACTAGTAGTCACAATGTTAAACAATGGGGTCTTGAAATTGCAAAAAACATACTTAAAAAGGATTGAGAAGGAGCTGCAAGGAATTAGAGGTCATATGCCACATTTGATGAGTCCAGTAGCAGACCCACAGTCTTCAGAACAGACAGGAAGTACAGAAACGGTAGAAACCCCACATAAAGAATATACATCTAAACGCCCATTGTTGCTAAAAAGAAGAGGAGAAAACTCTAGATACAGGTCCATGAACTATAGGGGCTAACCTAGAAGAGCGATATGCAAAAGGAGGAAATCTAAAGTAGAAACAAGGGAAAGAAAGAGTGAAAAGGAGGATGAGGTTAATTTTAATAGCCCAGCATTAACATTACTACCTGTGAAGACCCCTAGAACTGAGGGTAAGAGGTAGGGCCCCAACAATCAAGCAAAGAAACAGATTAGCAAGGGGACAAATAAAGAGCAACTAAAAGCAAACCCCTTATTAAAATCAAATAATGCGGAACACAACATATATTTTCAGAAGAATCAAAACCAAGAAAAAGCTGCCCGCAAGTAGATAGAATTGTAGTAAAAAGCAAACTGGGGAAGGTTAAGTGGAAGAACATCGGGCAGTCAGGTATAGAAGCCCGGAAGACAGGGACAGAGGCAGGAAGTAATAAATGGCTGTACTTTGAACCAAATCAACCTGAAAAAAGGGAACGAAAACAAGGAAGATCCAACCCTTAAATAGGTCCCACATCCTATTTTCATTTTCAAAATTTTCAAGTTTGAGGGGAATAGGAACAAAAGATTTGAGACAAGTGGGCTTTGTAGAAAATATAAATGGAAAGGAAATCACAAGAGTCCTAGTCTACTCAGATCTGGTAAAATTGGCAATTTGAAAAGTGGAGAGTGAGATAGAGCAGGAAGGAATACGGCTAATCCCAGAGAGAATTGGAGAGAAATGTCAAATTAGGTAATAACTTTCTAAAATGCCACGCAGGTCTTGGAAAGAGACAGGTGAGGTTACTGGAGGAAAATGAAGAGGGGGAGGCACTTTAAATATAGTAGTGAATAACTCAGCAATCAATAACTCTTGGGGTAACTGGAGCCAAATAAGCAGTCCCGCAGGCCCCTCCCAGTGGTATAAGGAAGATACGGATGAAGATGGAGATTTAAGTGAGGTGGAATAGGATGAAGGGGTGTCGCATAGCCTTACTTTCTTATTCTGGAATTGAAATGGCCTGAGAGATATAGTAAAACAGGAATGTTTAAATAAGCAAGCAAAGAATGTGGAAATTATGTGTGTGCAAGATACCTGGCTATGCGACGAAACCCCAATATTTGATGGTTTCCTACAGCTCCATCGACCGGCCAGGAAAAAAGGTTTGGACGTCCAGCTGAAGGGTTTATAACCCTATTGTCTACAAAAATATCAAACAATTTGATTTCGTTAAAAATGAAAAGTAAATGGCTTTAGGTATGCAGATTATCTTTGCTGATTTTAGATAACAAATATGAAAATGTAATCATTATAAATGTGTACATGCAATGGGAGAATACCAATTAGTATGAAATTGAATTGGAGCATTTTAAAGACGAAATAGATTCTCTATGTGAAAAGTATGGTTCGGATATATTCTTCATTATGGGGGACTTTAATCACAAACTGAACCCAAAGAAGGTAGATCTCTGGTACAGGGATATATTGGATGGGCATGAAATAAAAAAAGCAACTGGTACAGTCAATGAACCCCTAAGACGGGATAACGCGCTGGGAAATTACCTACGGACGAAGGGTTTATTCTGCCTGAATGGCAGATTAGAATCAGATTGCCCAGCAAAGAAAACATTTAAATTAGGCACACAAAATTGCCTCATAGATAATTTCTTTTTATGTTCGTTTGGAATTTTCCTCTTATAAGCAAATTTAAGATACTCCTGATAGAAGGTTGTGACCATAATCCCCTGCTGTTGGAGATTCAAGGGAGAAGCTCAAAACCCAGTTACAAAGTAATCGCACAACAAGTTGAATATCCTAAAAGAGTGACTACTAGACTAACCGAAGAGTACATAGAAAAACTAGGGAAACTTGAACAGAAGGTACCCCCGGGGGATATAGGGGGCCGGAATCTGGAATGGTGTGAGGGAAAACTAGATCAGGTGGTGCAATGCCTTCGAATCGAAATAAAAAAAGATAAAATAAACCAACATAAAACCCCAGTATTATGACCTAAATGGTTCTCTGTAGATTGTCTAAAGAAAAAAAGACAGCTCAGGAAAGAAACCAGAAGCATTAGCAAAAAACACGATCTGAAGAGAAAAAGTCATCTTGAAAAATCGAAAAGAGAATATAAAAAGTTACTTGCAAACGCAAAAAGAACTCATAAAGACAAATGCTGGGAAAACTGATTGGAATCTATTGAATCGATGAATATAAGACAGAATTGAATGTAAAAAATATAATAGCTAAATTAAAGTTAACATGAGCGGCAGGATCAGACAATCTCCCAGCAATAATAATAAAGTCAGAGATGAAGTGGTGGACGAGTTTTTTATCCCAGATGTTCCTGGTAATCTTAGATGTAGGGAAAATACCTAAGAATTGGAAGGGGGCTGTAATAAGGCCAGTCCACAAAAAAGGAAATGTGAACACACCACAAATTATAGGTAATTAATCAGTTAGACAAAGGGGAAAAAGTTTTCTCAAAAATAATTTTGAATATATTAAAGAACTGGGTGGAGGAGTTCTCAATTGTACCAGTTGAACTGGGGGGCTTTAAAGAAGGCCACTCCACGGTCGATCACTGCTTTGCTTCATGGGCAGTGGCACGTAAGTCAATAGAACAAAATGGTAAGCTGTGCTGCTGTTTTGTTGACTTCCGAGCAGCGTTCAATTCAGTTGACCAGAACTGCCTGTGGGAAACCCTTTGAAATAAAATATCCCCGAAGGGTTGTTGGCTATAATAAAAGAGCTACACAGTGGTAACTGGGCTCAAGTAATCATAGAAACAGAGGGGTCATTGACGCCAAAAATAGCAATTGAGAATGGCCTTAGACAGGGCTGTGTGCTGCCCCCCCTACTTTTTGCTATATTTTTGGCTGATTTACCGGCAACCGAAGCCCGAGAATGGACAGAAAGAAAATTTCCCGCCTGCTGTATGCGGACGATCTGGTGATTTTGGACCAGACTGAAATTGACCTCTAAAGAAAAATATATGTATTTAGAGGATAATGTAAGGGGACATTTTTAATTGCAAATATGGAAAAAACAAAAATGTCATGTTTCGGAAAAAAAGATATTAGATTTAATTGGAAATTAGGAGACTTGAAATTGGAAATGGTGAATGAATACCGTTACCTTGGGGTGTGGTTTGACAGGACTTTAAATTGGCACACTCACCTAGAAGCTCAGAAAGCTAAGGCCTTTGCATTGGTCTGTGGACTGAAGAAATGTAATCGAGATTATGGAGATATGTCCCACAGACCACTGTTAAAGGCTTTTAGCGCTATGATTCCCCCACAAGTACTAGATGGAGCAGAGGTCCTTTATTTAAGTGGCAAACAAGATTGGGATTCAGAGGAAGGGAAGTGCCTGAAAACATTGCTGGCATTACCACACTCGTCGATGATCCAAGCAATAGGAGCCGAGATAGGTACAATTGCTTGAAGCATACAGTCACAAATGATTTTAATTCGATTTTGGAAACGTTTGGATATAGTGACTGGCCAGAAGGTATCACAATGGTGCAGGAAAGGGATTCTATCAAGCAGCCTAAAATGGGCTAAAGAGATAAGGAAGAAAATATTACTGGCCTATGAGAATATAAAGGTGAACATTTCCCAAGAATCCCCGCAGGTAGAGTTCAATAAGATTGATCTTACAAAAAATGGACAAGAAGTCTCAAGAAGAGCAGATATGGAATATTTGGAGAAGAAAAAATCTGTGCAATTTATGAGGGATTGATAGCGAAACGAAAAGTGGTTCCCCTATTTGGATATCTGAACAAACCACTGGTATAGACAGAAGATCTTAAGATTGAGAATATGTATATATCCCTGGCTGGTAAATGAGAAATTAAAAAGAAAAATGTTACATCATGATGGTTATTGTAAGTGTACACTGGGCAATAAAGGTGATATATTGAACATCTTGCTAGACTGTGCAACATTACTAAAGCAGCATAAACCATACCTCCGCCCAATATTTCTAAAATATGATATAAGGCAACGGATTAAGGCGGCAGAACTACTTATAGAAATACCAAACCTTGACATAGCGATTGCATTGGGGAACTATATGAAAGTTATTAAAAGCTTCCTTAGAGAGAATTAGCCGATATGTCTAGAGATTTTAAACTGTCTTAATTTTTGTACAAGGTTAATATAACACTTTAAAAAAAAGCTGAATTGCATTTTAAAAACTGTTTTACATTACTAATAATCTTATAATTAGCTGTGTCGCCCTGTGCAGGAAATCCGGAATTGTTACTCCATTTTTTTGTTGAAAATTTGCCACCTTTTTAACATTGAGAATGTATAAACTGTGATATTTTATCTTGTTTTACATTAGTATCACAACTGTTTAAAGACCAAGGTCTAAATAAACATTGCTTTGACCTCCCGTTATTCCTGCTTTAGCCTCTATTTAGTGCACCGCATATAACATACACTGGTGCCGTGCTTTATGTTTTTTTAAGCAGCATGGCACGCAAAGCTTCATCTTAAACAATGGTGGCCGTGTGCCTTTCTTTTACTTTTGAGCAGTGTGGCACGCCATGCTGCATCTTAAACAATGGTGGCTGCATGCCTTTTTTTATTCCTGCTTGGCTTGTCAAACTGTGGGGCATAATATCAACAAAGGGCGTTACATTATCGTTGCTTTTATCGGCAGGAAACTGCCGATAAAGCGGTGATAATGGTCTTGATAATATGCTCTATGAATTCCAATTGAAGCCCATGTTAGATGTGAAGACATTTAACATGGGCTTCGATTGGAATTCAATAGAGCATATTAACAAGCCCATTATCGCCGCTTTATCGGCAGTTTCCTGCCGATAAAAGCGGCGATAATGTAACGCCCTTTGTTGATAATATGCCCCTGTGTTTTTTTATATTGCTGCCTCATTCATCTTTCCTGTGTTTGTGGAGTTTTTTTCAGAGTGCAATCTCCACAGAAAAAGTCCTTGCCACTCTGTGAACTCTTCATTAGGGACAGCAGCTGTGATAGCACTCTCTTGACCTGACTACACACAGTAGGTTACAGTAGGGTGTTGCCAGGGGATGAAAGGTATGCATTGAGACGCCATAACTAAACATTATTATAATTTGTAACATCAATAGCTCAAACTTTCAATAATGTGAGACCAATTGCATTGAAAATGTTTGCCTTTTTTGTAAGGAGTGGGTTTTTTCGAATTTTTGGCAGCCAAATGCATTTGTATCTATTTTGCCAGAGTTTCTGTTCCAGCACTCCACCATGATGTGCTGCAATTGGTTGGGCAAGCTTTTCAGCAGGGTGCAGTTCACACTAAACACCTGATGACAGACATGTCGACCAGTTATCGGCCACTGATTACATGTTTATTACTGCACACTTGATCTCATTTGTGGGGGTTAGGCAGCATGTATTTATATGTCACTTTGTTGAAGAAAGTTTTAAGGGTCTTCTGCGGCATGCAATAGTCGCAATGTTCACCATGGAGAAATCCCATACTGCTGCAAACTTCTTAAAAAACTCTAACAGCAAGGTGTTCAAATGGCTGCAGCTCAGAGGTCTCAGAAGATTTGTTGCTACAGACAATGGCAGTATGGTGGCTGTTTTGGGGTCCTGTGTTTGGCACATTGTATCAACCTCATTGTGCAGGACTTTCACAAAAAAGAAGACATAGGGCCTGATTTCTATCTTGACAGACATATTACTCTGTCACAATGCTGATGGAAATCCTGTCTGCCAAAATTAAGCATTGGCGAATTTTGCGAATCTGGCGTTTGCAAATTTGCGTATTCGCAAATTTGCAATCCGCAAAATCCACGAACTCTCGCGAATTTGCAGATTTTTTTTTGTGTTCGCACGGGTTTCTGCCAGTTCGCGAGGGTTTTGTACCAGTTCGCAATGGTCGCAACTATGTTAATTCTACATCTGGTTCATCATCAAAGGTTCACAGCACCCTCTGTTTCACCACTGCCATCCTCTGGTTCACCCATGCCACCCTCTGGTACATCACTGCCACCCTCTGGTTCATCACTGTAGATTATGGGGGGGAAAAGCAAGCACACCTGCCCTGCTTCAACTGACATGATTCATTTGGGGTTGATTTATTAATGTGTCACTGAATTTAAACTTCCAGTCTGGCACCTGCTTCCTTATCTGTAATTTGCTTTCTGTTGCAATTTTTTTCCCAGGACCTTTGTGGCCTACTTGTAGCTATTCTATGAGCCTGCTGTGAGGGTCAGAGAAGGGTCATAGAATAGTTGCAAGTAGACAACTGAACTCTGGAGGGGCCCCTCAGGAAGCACTACAGGGAATGGTTACTAATGATGAGTTTGAACTTTTGCACCTGCTGAGTGCTTTCAGTTTTGCAAAACTCGTTTTTCTGCAATTTCGCTGGATTCACGGGGTGCAAATTTGCCCGAGATCGAATTCGGAAGCCGCGAATTTGTGCGAATATGCGATTTGTTTTTTTGCTGTGTTTTAGTTCGCAAGGTTTTGTGCGTTTTAGCGAGCCGCTTGTAGCGCAACAGCGCGAAGTTACCCTCATGGTCGTTCACGGGCGCGGCCATCTTGTTTGCATGACGTATTTCCGTTTCCGGGCGCGATGTTTAATCTCTCAAAGTGTGCGGCTCGCTAGTACAATTTCGCGTGTGATCGCAAGGAAAATCTCGCGCGAACTTACCCACATGGTCATGAACGGGCGCGGCCATCTTGTTTCTCATTCATTGCTACGGTTCTGGGCATGCTTTCTATATCCTCTCTGAATCTCTGCCATCCTTTGCTTGTTTGAAGTTTTTTTTTATCTATTTTACTTATTATCTATCCCTCTATTTTTCTAGCTCTATATTTTTGTGTTTTCTGATACTTTTGGTTAATTTTAAACTACTTTTTTAAACTCTTTTCTTTTCTTCTTCCCTATTCTATTTCTTCTTTATTATTTAGCTTCCTTTCTGCCCAGACCATGGTAAAGGAAGCCGGGAAGCATCCTGAGAAGAGGAAGGTCCCACACCCCGTGCCCGGCTCCCGTGCAGGCGTTTGAGGGGGGAGACAGTCACAGCCCGGGAGATCTTCAGCGCGGAAGAGGTGGCCGCACTAGTTTTTTATGTTCAGCGCCGCCTCCCCAGGACCATCATGGCAGGCAGCAAGATCGCTAGCGGGTACGGGATCCCGGAGCGCCGGAAGCGGTGGAAGAAGGTGTGCCGGGCCATGTACCAATACTCTCGGGTCCGGCGCACCTACAACCAGGCCACCCACCGTTGGTCGGATCTCCTGGACCGGGAACGCGATCTGCTCGACCTGCTCGGCTTTGAGATCCCCGGGCTTGGTGAGTTGTAGTAATTATTTCTTTACTACTCTGTTTTCTCCTGCTCTGTGTGTTATTATCTTGCAAATTTTTGTTTTTTACCAAGAGCAAAAATGCTGTTGATTACATTGTAGGTAAATTATATTTCAAAATCTTCTGTGCATTTCAGGTGCATGCTCTCCTTCTCAGTAGCGCTGCTACTATGCTTATTTGTTTTCGATTTTGTGTTCATTTCATTGGCCTGTGAAATTATGCATGAGTGTAGTTTAAAGAACTGCGTAATGCTAGACACTAAGGGTCAGATTTTTAATTACCGGCGCATCCCTGCAAAGTAGCAGGGATGCGCCAGTAATTGTGCGCCACGCCACCACCACCCATGGTGCGCCGTATTTACAATGCGGCGCACCATGGGCCCAAAACGTTATCGAAGCGTTACGATTCTGTGCCGTAAAGGCGGCGCATTGCTGGAGTTGCGTCGCAACGATGGCGCAGCTCCAGCAATGCTCTGGGGTGCCCTATCTCCCCAATGCTGCGTCAAGCCGTACGTCTGCTTCAAGCAGGCGCAGGGTTTGAGTCACGCATCATTGTCCTCAAAGTGACTGATTGAAATCTTGTAGATTTCCCTCAACCACTTTTAGGATGCGTTCCTGCGCAGGAACGCCCTCCCTTGCGCCGAAACGCCCCCTGATGGCGCAGGGCTTTACAACGTGATGCATCTCCCATATGCGTCACGTTGTTAATATACGCCGCACCATGGCGCCTATTTTGTTCTGCCGCTGCGTCACAAAAGTCACGCAACAATGGAGCAAAAGAGCCGCAAGGGGCTTCTAAATCAACCCCTACAGACTCAAGTCCAGTCCTTCCTTTGTACACCTGGCAAAAAGAAGAAATAGTGGTGGTGGATTGATAGTTTGAGTATTTTAATTGCTGGTTAATGTAGTAGGAAAATTTTTAGTGTTGTCGCTGATCTGCAATCACGATGGACTTTGTCTGTCACTTCGCGTGCTGCGGACTGCTGCCTGCCAGTCCTAGGCGAACCTTTTTAGTAGTTTGTTTAGTGAGTTACATAACTTTCCAAGTCGACGGTCCGCAAATCAAGCAATACTAATATTGTAGCAGACCACATGAGATAGGTCAATATATCCCGTGGAATACTTGTCCATTTGCTATTTCGCCAAAATATTTTGTTATTGTTCTTTTGAAATGTTTGATTTGGTTGACAAATATCATCCATGTTTTCTGGTCTTTCTTTCTTTCATGTTGTACATCAGCTCCCCCCAGGGGCAAGAGGGCTTTGGAGGAGGCTGCTGCTGCTGCTGAACAAGGCCAGGATCGGTCAGGCGAGGGCTCCTTTGCTGGCCCCGGTAAGTTTTAATTTTAATATAGAGTACCTATTTATTCCTAGCGTTCCTCATTTGATTTTTTTGTAAATCGTCTTTGATCTTCTTGTAGACTGTATCTAAATTCTTATCCTGCCTCGACTATGACTCCGTGTGGTATTACTAGATTATTCTTATTAGTCTGTCTGTGTAGCTAACTAAGATTGCACATTTGGCAATTCCATTGGACTCCCATTCTAGTCAGCAATAGCTCTATGCACTGAGTGCAGTCCTCTGGGATTGTTCATAATGCCTTTTCAAGTCTTCCAAATGTTTATGCTTTGACAATTGCCAACAATAAAAAGGTGAATGACCACCAAGAAAGTATAAGATACTACTTTACTTTTGGTTTGGATAGGAGGACAATCCATTCTACTACTGTTGCAGGGACAAATCTGCCCAAACAGAACTATGGACACTAAATAGTGCATTGTTTATCAATTATAATAGGCGCAGGTAGACTTTTCACATACCTCAGTGATATCAGACTTTGAAGATCCCCCAATCTCCTTACTGACTAGATAGTGTGGCAGAGTCATTTAGCTCCAGAATTCATTGATGATTGGTCCCCAATGGTGATTATCCAACGCAGGACAAGAGTACGGAGTCAGAGTCCAGAAGTGTCAGAGGCACGGACTCATGCTTGCAAATTGCAAAACCTTTTGCTCATTCACTCATGACCAAAAACCACAGAGTCTATTTACGTTTTAAAGCTTTATTAAAAGTAAAAATATTTATTAAAATCAAGCTTGTCATAAAACATAAACGGTTGATTGAAAATGGAAAAGTGCTTATACTCATTTTTTATTTCACACATTTATTGTGGGCGAGCCGAGCCCTCACCTGGTTTGAACTTTCATTTTTCTTTTTGGTGCTGAATCATTGGTCCCTTCGTCCTAATGATTTGTTCTTAGAAGTGAAGCTTCTGTCTGTTATGAGGAAAATGGTGCGTGTTAAAAAGCAAGCATTCATCAGTTGTGCCAAATAATGCTGCAAGACAACACCCTTCCCTGGAAAAAGGGACATTTTTACTTTAGAGTAGACAGTCACAAATTATTAGATTGGTTTTGGTATTCACATTTCTTCATTCCTAGACAAAATACTAGTGAGTGGTGTATGTCTATGACATCTAACATTCTTAAATGTACTTTGTAGGTGGAACATCTGGTGCTGGGCCCAGCGCGGAGGTGGAGGGAAGCTCCGGGGATGAGGCGGAGCAAGTGCCGGACCAAACTGCTGTGCGGGCTGCCACGGTAGTGGCGAGCAGTGGTAAGCTCTTATATTCTTTACTTATTGAGATTGCAGGCTGCATAGTGTGCTGCTCCCAGTGAGAAAACGTAAGGTTTGTCCAGATGAGAGACATGAAGAAGAATGATTGACATTTAGGGGCCTATTATGATGGCGGACGGACCTGAGTCCGTCCGCCACCATAGAGTACGAGGGACCGTCCACAGGGGCAGGGGCGGTCCCTCTGTGGTAATTAGGATTACATCCTGTATTATTATCATTGCGGCGGGTGCTGCTTGAAGCAGCACCCGCCACAATGATAAAAATGTAAGTTGTGCATTTGCATGCACAAAGCGGCAGGCACCGCGCGGTGCCTGCCGCTTTGTGCAGGCAAATGCAGGGGGTACCATAGGTACCCCCATGTGCACCCCCCACCCCCCTTCACCTCTGGGGGCCCGCAACGGGCCCCCAAACAAAAATCCGTATGCCTTTGCACATCGGAAAAGCCGCCGTGTAAAGGCATGTCCCTTCAGACATCCTAATATGGCTGGCGGTGTCTGATAGACACCGCCAGCCATGTTAGTGCTTTTCCGCTGCGGACAGGAGGCGACCGCGGCTGAAAAGCTGCGGACTGAAAAACGATACTCCAGCCATCCTCATCTGGCGGGGGGTCTTTTTCAGTCCGCTGTGGATTTCCAGCCTCCTCCGGGCCGGCGGTGGATTCCGCCGGCCCGGAGAATGCAGGAAATCCGCAATCCTAATCTGCCCCATAGTTTGAATGGATGGATGCCTGGATCATGGTACTATCTGACTCTTAGATAGCATATGTGTATCTAGAGAGAGTATACGGTCACTGGATGAACTAAGTGTTACTTTGAAGAGCATGTAACACCGCACTCGCACGTCCGTCCCAGTGTAGGAAAGGCAAGGAAATGAAGTTGTAATTTTGTCCAAATACTACCATGAATAGTAGCAGTAGTTTGTATTGCAAGCACAGCATATATCCGGCTATTACGATGGCCACCCACTACCTCTGTTAATAAGTTTATTAGAACTCGGTCATTCATGTGTGGATGTATCACTCTTCACTCAATAAAAAGCAAAGCACCTAAAGTCATCCCATATGTAAGTAAATACATACCATGTGCAGTGATAGATAATCAGTTTATCTTCTTCATTTTCCTTTTCTAGTATTCATTGGCACTGTAGGGTGAAAGTTAAATTAATTAAGCAGTAGCCCTTGTAACAGAGTATTCTCAGTGCCACCCGTAATAGAAAAGTAAGAGAATCACCACCTGCATGTACTGGACTGGTACAGTAACGCAAGTCTGTCTCACTCATCATGGCGGGCGTCTGTTTTTCTCGGGTGCAAGTTGACTGCGCTGGCATTTTGCCGGCTTGCAGAAGTTAACGTACCAATTTTGCTAAACAAGAGAGAAGAAGAATAAGACTGGTGTACTGTCATAGTCGACTCTAATGGAGTGAGTCCATAGTGCTCGTAGAATTGATTCCTTAAACTCCCACTAATGTTAGAGCAAGGTTGAAGAAGTGGAGGGTTAGATAGATACTGGCCACAATAGTTATGTAATGCACTTGCAAGTTGCTAGTTCTACTGTGAAACAACTTTCTGCTGAATCATTTTTTGTTAATCTTAAAGAGCATTGGTTACAGACTATGTCTTTCTTTCTTCATATAGATGCTCCTTCCAAACCAACCCGGAAGGAGCTGTCTAGACGGGCCCGGCAACGAAGGCTGGAGGCCACTGTCGCTGAATATCGCCGGCAGGTGGCCCAGGAGGAGGGGGACACGCAGTCTACCACAACATCTACCGGGACAGCTGCATCCTCCTCCGCGCTCCCTGGGTCACCCAGTCAGCGCAGGTCTCCAGCGGTACGGAGCCGGGGTACCGCAGCCACCCGCCAACGCCGAGCAAAGAAATCAGCTGCCCCCCACAGCAGTTGCAAGAAACGCATGCACCGCCTTTCCCTGAGGGTTTCCTACCTCAAGCAGGAGCTGCTCAACATGAAAACCCTGCTCGAGACCCTCCGCAAGAAGCATTCCGACCTGGCCCGGAAATTCAACAGCAGCAGCCAGCAGTAAAGGAGACTGTCCCTTGCCCCTTTTTTAAAGACTTCTGGGGGTGGGAATTGGGAGTTGGGTTTTTTCACTTTTTTGGACTTTTCACGGGCATTCGTTGGGGTTAGGGAGTGGGGGTGGGTTGGGTCTTGTGGGAGATTATTTTTGTCAGGGATATAAATATACTTTAAACTTTATCTTAGCATACATGTTTTTTTTACTGCTTTTGAGGCTGGTGGGTGGGGGTTTAACAGTAAGTTTGTTTTGGTGAAACTTAAGTGGCATCTTGATTCAAGTTGGGTAATTAATTGCCCAAATGTTTTCAAAACTAAGTGCCTCTCACAGAGTAAGTGAATTCAATAGTCCTAGGACTTTACTAGTACTAGCGTCAGTCTCTCGTCTCTCCTAATACTCCATTATACTTCCTCCCCCCAAACGATTATCTTACCTGTAATTTGTGTTTGAAAATAGGGCTAGGCACAGGGCTGGCTGCACGGCAAATGGCGATTAAGGTTGGCAATCCTGGGCGGATGAAATGTCATCATTGCATTGGTACTAGTGGTGTTACACAGTGGCAGTTGCAGCATCTGAAAAAAAAGAAAATGAAACCTTGTTTGTCCTTACCGTAGCATTAGAACGGTACGATAGAGAATATAGCAGGTGACAGTACACTAGAACAGTGCCACAATGTAGCCTAACAAATGGTAAAGTATTGAAAGTATAACTAGTACTTGCGTTGAATTTCTTTGACACTGGCTACTACTACAAGAAATAGTACTAAAGGTGAAGGACACAGCAGCGTAATAATTTGCCACTTCTAGGAGGAGGATGTTCCTGATGACCTATCAAGTTGATGGCGCACATGAAAATCTGCTTTCATTTGTCAATAGTGACTGAGTGTGAAGCTGAGTAAGAATAGAATATATCCTCAGATTCCTTCACCAGCCTGTTGCTATGACCTTATCCTCCCCAGCAAGTGTGTGGAATTATTGCTGTCATTTAGTCACACATCAATCAAAACCACACAGAAGAGGGTTAGGGTTTGGAAAATGGATGGGAATGGGGGATTTTGGGAAAGTTTTTTGAGAGAAGAAAAAAAAAGCACAGCATGGACAAACAATAATTGAAGATAAAGAAATCTTTGGGTACAAAGCTAACCATAAATCTTTTAAGTGACATAAAGGAAGTGCATGCACTACGGCATGCATGGTTACTGAAAAGTAAGTAGTACTTTCGACAACCGTGAATGACAGAATGCATTTAATTTACTGGCCCTGGATATATGAGATACCACTGTACAAGGGTCTGATGAATAAATTAAATATGCCAAAAACGTGTAGACCAACTTACCAAGTTTACCATAAAGAGCACATGCACTAGAACTGTTCAGAAGTGACAAAGTGCCCAGAGTCCTAAAACCACCAACATCAGGTCAGAAAAAATACAGGCGGAAGGAAACAATTTCTGGTATGGCCCTGCAAAACTAGCCAAGTCCAATATGAGTCAATACCCCTGCATCCTGTTTAATGGCTGTATACAGGAAACAAACGTCAAGAGTTGTCATTTTGTATGTTTCCTCCCACTGGATATCATGTATTCTTTTTTCTTTAAAAAAATCAGCACTAGTAATCAATCAATATGGGGTTTATAAAGCGTGCTTCTCACCTGCGAGGGTCTCAAGGTGCTGGGGGGATGCAGCTCTGCATAAGTTGAAGAGCCAGGTCTTGAGGCACTTCCTGAAGGTGTGCAGAGTGGGGAAGCCTCTGATGTTGACTGGGAGATCGTTCCAGGTCTCTGCTGCAATGTAGGAGAAGGCTCTTCCGCCTGCTCAGTTTCTGCAGATACATGGGTCTCTGCCCAGGCGAGGTCGGTGGAGGGGAGGTTCCTCTAGGGTGCGAGGAAGGAGACTCTTTTGTTGGGGTATTTGAGTCTGATGTTGTGGAGGGATTTGTAGGTGTGGGTAAGTAACTTGAAGGTACTCTCTTCTCGATGGGGAGCCAGTGTAGGTCTTGTAGGTGTTGGGTCATGTGCTTGTGTCGTGGGGTTCAGAGGACGAGTCTGGCAGCAGTGTAGCAGGGTTTTGTTGATTCTGCCGTAGAGGGCGATGCCATAGTCCAATCTGCTGGTTTTGAGCGCATGGGTGATGTTCTTTCTGCATTCGGGGGATCTACGTGAAAGTTTTGCTGAGGATGCAGAGGGAGTTGAAACAGGTGGAGCTGATGGCGTTGATCTGGTGGGTCAAGGTGAGGGAGGAGTCTAGAATGATATAGAGGTTCCGGGCATGGTCCATCAGGGTGGGAGGGTTTCAGAGGGCAGGGGGGCATGAGGAGTTGTCCCATGCAGTGGGGGAGGGTCCGAGGACAAGGACCTCTGTCTTCTCCAAGTTCAGTTTTAGACAGCTGTTGCTCATCCGGGCTGCAACATCTTTCATCCCTTCTTGGAAGCTGAGTCTGGTGCCTTTGGGATTCTTCATTAGTGAGAGGATGAGCTGGGTGTTATCGGCGTAGAATACTATGCTGAGCCCATACTGTCTGACGATGGCGGTAAGGGCGCATGTAGATGTTGAAGAAGGTGGGGCTAAGCGAGTATCCTTGGGGTACTCCACAGTTGATCTTAGTAGGTTCGGAGAGGAAGGGAGGATGTCTGATCCTTTGGGTTCTGCTGGAGAGAAAGGAGAGGATTCATTTGAGGGTGTTTCCCTGTATACCAGCGTCATGGAGTTTGGCTGCAAGAGTCCGATGGGAGACGTCAGAGGCTGCGGAGAGGTCATGTAGGATCAGGGCTGCTGTGTGGCCCTGGTCAAGAAGCATGCAGATGTCATCGGTTTGCAGCAAGGGGGCCGGTCTCGGTGCTGTGGTTGCTGCGAAATCAGAACTGGGATGGGTCGAGGATGGTGTTCTCTTTGGTGAAGGTGGTCAGATGGGCGTTGATAAATCTCTTGGTGACTTTGGCTGCGAAGGGAAGGAGAGAGATGGGCCGGTAGTTTTTCAGGTCAGTCGGGTCCGCCGAAGGTTTCTTGAGGAGGGGCTTGACTTCTGCCCGCTTCCAGTCATCAGGGAAGATGCCGGAATCAAGGGAGGCATTGATGATCCGGCCTAGTTCGGGTGCTCTGGCGGCAGCAGCACTGTGGGAGATGTGCAGTGGGCCTTGTCCGTGGGGGCTCCCCAGTGGGTGTTCTTCATGGTCGTGCTGGTGTCTTCAGTGATGGCTGGTTTCTGGAAAGTAATGGTCGGCTGGTTGCAGGTGGTGAAGGGGTGTGGTGTCTGGGGTCTGTTTGCTGAAGTTAAGTGGAGACCTTTGATAAAGGGAAACAAGAAATGATCAAGAAAACTAGCTGTAGTCTCAAGAAAGCCTCTATTCAATGGCACAATTGGTCTCCACAGAGGATGGGTGGGAACTTTAGGTAAAAGATATAGGCAGGGAACCATGGGCTTGCCCACCTTTAGAAACTGGTACTTACCTACACTTAAAAGATTAGCTTCATACCACTCCCAGAGTATATCATGATATCAGTGAATAGACCTCTGTATGTTCCCCAAACAATCACCTCATAGTAAGTGAAATCATTGAGCTGAGTGCCTATTTCCATAGTCATCAATGTCCAATATGACTATATTTACACCCTTATCCAAGGTTTTTTTTAACTATGTTACGATCATTCATCAGACTCTGAATAGCAAGTCTTTATTCAGAAGTTAAATTATCCCTAACATAAAAATCCTTATTATTGCACAGCTTCATTAACTTGTGTTTCATTACACTGTGAAATGCTTCAATGTTTTCATATGTCAGTCAGTCAAGAATACTTTATTCAACTCTAAAAGAACCATAAAAGATTGCACATATGTATTTTCATTTAAAAGACAGCAAATCCTCATACACAAAATGTACAGATTTTAAAATAAATACTATCTACTGCAAATATTAAAAACAGTAAAGAGATCATTTAAAATGCAGTATACGATCTAATTAGTTTCTGGGGAGAGTAGATATTCCATTGCAATTTATAATTTATACTTCCTGCAGCCAGTAATAGTGGGCAGAAGAACTACTTCCTATGGAGAGAATAAAATCTACAGAATAAAGTGAAGTGTGTAGTGCTTTGGGGTGAGAAACTGTCACAAGGACAAACAGGGAGTGATGCAAACCAAGGACCTTGAATAGGAAAAGCAACTAAGAAGTGTATAGTTTTTAAACCCAACCTGGTGAAAAAAAATGTACTTTCATTTAGGTCAATTTTCAGGTAGAAGGCAGGTTCTCTTTGTGGCTGAGAGGAAGGCTATGAATGACCATTCACATTACATATAGGTCCTGCCCGCACATGACTTTGATAAAAGAGGGATTTAAGATCAGAAGCCATCGAAGTCATCTGCGGCGTTCCTCAAGGCTCCTCGCTCAGCCCAACCCTCTTCAACGTCTACATGAGCCCCCTCGCAGCCATCGCACGCCAACACAACCTCAACATCATCTCCTACAACGACGACACCCAGCTGATCCTATCCCTCACCAACGACCCCTTCACCGCCAGCGCCAACCTACACGAAGGGATGACAGACGTAGTCAAGTGGATGATGAACAGCCGCCTGAAACTGAACTCGGACAAGACGGAAGTCCTCATCCTGGGATCTTCACCCTCCGCCTGGGATGACTCCTAGTGGCCCCCCGCCCTGGGCAGTGCACCCAAACCAACAGACCACGCACGCAACCTGGGCTTCATCCTGGACTCCTCCCTCTCTATGACCAGACAAGTCAACGCCGTCTCCTCGTCGTGCTTCAACATCCTGCGCATGCTTCGTAAGATCTTCCGGTGGATACCCACGGAGACCAGGAAGACGGTCACCCAGGCCCTCGTCACCAGCTGTCTGGACTACGGCAACTCCCTCTACGCCGGAACCACCGCCAAACTCCAGAAGAGACTCCAGCGGATTCAGAACGCCTCAGCACGACTCATCCTGGACATCCCCCGTCGCAGCCACATCTCCGGACACCTGAGAGATCTGCACTGGCTCCCGTTCAACAAGAGAATCACCTTCCGTCTCCTCACCCACGCACACAAAGCCCTACACAACCAAGGACCAGGATACCCCAACAGCTGCCTCAACTTCTACGCTCCCACACGCCAGCTTCGGTCGACCGGCCACGCCCTCGCCGCCGTCCCCCGCATCCGAAGAGCCACTACAGGAGGAAGGTCCTTCTCCTACCTGGCCGCCAAGACTTGGAACTCCCTCCCGACACACCTCCGCCTGACCCAGGACCACCTTACCTTTAGGAAGCAGCTCAAGACCTGGCTGTTCGAGCAGTAGCGGACACCCCCTTCCCTAGCGCCTTGAGACCCTCCGGGTGAGTAGTGTGCTATATAAATGCTTTGATTGATTGATTGATTGATTGAATAGTGGCAGACAACACATTTTTTTGTGTTTCGGGGTTTGTATAGTATTCTATGACACCCATTTTAGCAAAACTCATTTTGATGTACCTTAACCAGGATATGTCTAAGCTATTATCTAGCTGCAGTCAGTCTGCCAGTATTGTCTCGCAAAGGACGGCGTCTGGATTCTTCCAGGTTTTTAGCCAGAGCAACAGTGGTTGTATTGCAATATAATCTTTCAAATAGTCCTCTAAGAAACTTGTTCTCTATTATTTGAAGTGATTTGCAATTTACGTGACCCCACACCCCGGCCCCAAAAGTTACCACGGAAAGGCTTTTACTTTTGTAAACACACAGAATCTCTTTGGTTGGTTTGTGTCCCAATCTTTTAGCAAATCTAAAAATAGCATCAAAGGATTTCTGAAACTGCATAGTTATGATATTTAAAACATGTTTCTAATTAAAATCAGCATCAAATGGAACCTCCAGGTAAGTAAAATGCGGGACTTTCCTAATTCCTTCACCCCCCCCCCCCCAATAAAAATGTTGTTGTTTTGGATTTTTTGGGACCACATTTCATAATAAATGATTTGGTACTATTAACTTTTAACCCCAGATAGTTCATAAAAACATTAAATGAATCAAGCAGTATTTGTAGGCCATTTGCTGTCCTAGCTATCAGGGCAGCATCATCAGCAAACAGCAGAACAGTGATTTGGCACAAATTACATATTGGGGTGTTCTTCCCCACCTTACATAGTTGGTTGCCAAGCCCACTAATATATTATAAATAGAGGAATGGCGCCAGGACACAAGCCTGCCTAACCCCTATATCAGAGGGGAATCCTTTGGTCAAATCTCCCTTAAAGCTGTAGTGTACTGAAGCTGAGATGTGCTCATGAACCCTACTGCAAAAGGTGATAATTGCTCCATTAATCCCCATTTGTGACATTATGGGCCATATAGTGGCTCAATGGTTAGAGCGGCAGACCCTGATGCAGAGGTCTAGCCCGGGACAGGGTTCAATTCCAGCCTCGGCGGGTTTTGGGCTCAATTTCCACGGACCTGATAATTCTCGCCTGAGTGCCTATTCTAATCATGGGTCCCACTCTGCAACTCTGGGCAATAGCTTGCTTAATCTCCACAACAGCCCCAACAACGCTAGGATGCCTGCTTCACCTTGGGGGTGCCCAGGAGTGGGCACTTCACAGGGAAAAGCCAGGAAGGGTTCCACAGCGGTATGCGTACACGCGCCTGAGATACCCCTTCGGGGGTCGATTCGGTGCGCTATACAAATACTACTACATTTACATTTACATAGTTGGCTGCGATTCACTGTGTCGAAGGAACTGGTCAGGTCCATAAAGGCTGGATGAACAGAAAGCTTTTGTACTCTGGTGTACTTTTGGACAAGTAATGCCAGTATTAGTGTTTTGTTCCACAGTTTCAAGTGCTAGCCAAAATCCAAATTGATAGATCAAAAGCGCATGATGTTCAAGCTCCCAAAGGTCTAGTTTGGCCAATGTTACCCTGCCCAAGACTTTAACTGAACTGTCGAGCAGGGAAATTGGACGATAACAATGAGGTTGCGTTTTGTCCCACTTTTTAAAAACCTTCACTATGATGGCTTCTTGCCATGTCTTGACTAGTGAAGAGAAAGACCTCGGAAGAGTGAATATCTTTGAAGAGTGAATATTTTTGGCTGACAGATCCTACTTTCCCTGTCTTAGAAATAGACGCAGGTCGTGGATCACAACAGGTTGTCCAGTCCTTCTGTAGTCCTGATGAAGACCCGAGCTGGTTGCGAAAAACAAGCACCGTAACATAGGGTCGAAACGTCGACGTAACAACATCCATCAGTCCCTACTTAGTTTCAACCACAATTAGAAACTTACAATAGGGTTGTAACCAATGTACAGTGAATTTTGGACAGGTTTTTAATTGTCGTAATGTATGTTTAGTTGTTGAATCACAGTAAATGTCACTCCCTTTTTTCACTTTCATGCACCTTAATCACGTGTAAATCAATTGTTTGTTTTTTGTTTTAGGACAACTGTCTAAATATATGTATATCAGAGTTATTTGTACAACTAATGATTTATAAAAGAATGAAATATACAGGATTAAATCCAAAGAATGGTGTGTTTGTTTAGTTTTTAATTGGATATTTGTAATTTTGTAGTAATATTGCAAATACATTCTGTCATGTCCGTTATAATTAAAGGTCTTGACTAGTGGGCCCACTATTTTGGCTTTTAAAATGTTTTTAATCATTGGGGCACAGAAATCTGGTAACTACTTGTATAAATCGATCTGAATTCTATCTGGGCCTAGGGCTTTCTCTGGACGACTATTTTCTATTGCCAACAGTACCACCCTCTCCTCTATTGTTTTACTTAGGGCTTTGGCAGATCTTATATCACTGGAAGTTTTTATGACTGAAGATCCATTTACTATCCTTGGTTCTGGAGAAAACATTTCCGAAAAAGTGGATAACCCAGGCTTCAGCTGGAACTACGGTGTCTATTTGGAGCGTTTCGTCACTGGACATAGATAATGAGTTTACCACCTCCCAGTAAGCACAAGAGTCTTTTAGGGTCGAGGTAATTTTTAGATATTCCCAGGCCTTATCCTTCAGGCACTGTTTCCTTTCATCAATTACCTTTTTGTAATCTTTCTTTGCTTTTGTTTTTTCATCCTTAATCCTTGAGGTCTTTTTTTTAAGGCCGACCATAGTGCCCTATGGGCTTCAGAGCAGATCTTGTTAAACCATCTTGGGTTTTCAGGAGTTTTTCTTCTATATTTAGTTAGTTTATCTGCCATGAAGCCATTTAAACTTGTGAAGGCAACTATGACATTCTCTGATGAAGCAGAGTCTGAAAGCACTGTCTCTATATAAGCCTTATTTTTGTCATAAGGTCCGTGAGAAAGGCTATCTTATCAACCTTTTCCCATTTATACAAATGCCTTTATTTCTTTTATATACTACCCTACTCTGAATATCCTTGTCCTTTTCTGAGGTCACAAATAGATTCATAGTTAAGACAATGGGGTTGTGGTCACTCATGCAACTAGCCTTCACTACACACCTGAAGAATTTTCCCAGGTCTTCGCTAATTAAAATATAGCCACTAGTCGAAGACGATAAGGGACCCACATATGTTGGAATCTGAGGGGAGGTAACTGCAACCAGGTCTTGTGCGAATTGCAGATTCTTAGCAGTGGCAACTCTATTCAATGTATCCCCACACGGAGTATGTTCGAAATGGTTCAAGGGCTGATCCCTCTCATTGCAAATACCACACGTTTCCTGGGCCCTAGGGTCACAAGTTCCTATATTAACATCCCCCATCCAAATTATTTGCAGATGCTTTATATTATTATTCTGAGCTTCAGTTATAACATCCTCTAGGTCATCTATGATGTTTGTCACAGTTGGATCAAAAACATTGTAATAATGTTTATGTTTATGTGCTTATAGAGTGCCTGAATCTCTCTAAGACCACCTAGGAGTGCTGAAGAGAAATGATTAGAACAGCGATGTTTTCAGCATTTTCCTGAAAACCGAGTGATCTGTGCATTGACACAGATGTAAAAGGAGTTCATTCCAGTAGAGTGGGGAAAGATGGTAAAAAGCCTTACCACCTTTTTAAAGCTAGGGACTGCTATCAGTGGAGAAGCGTGGCTCAGTGGTTAGAGGCGGCAGACCCGGAAGCTGAGATCGACCGTGGACCAGGGTTCGATTCCCCGCCTCGGCGGGTCTCGGGCTCAAAATTCCATGGACTCGACAATTCTTGCTCTGGTGCCTACTCAACTCACAGGGTCACACTCTGCGACTCTGGGCAATAGCTTGCTTAATCTCCACTACGGCCCCTCGCGGCGGGATGCCTGGCTTTCACCTTGTGGACACCCTGCCGTGGTTTCTCACAGGGGAATACCAGGACGGGTTCCCTAAGCAAGCGCCGGGACGCTTACGGGCAGCTGTGCGCTTTACAAGTCCAGCACATTTATCAGGACTTTAGTTCCAGAGCGGAGGGGTCTAGAGGGCACATAATTAACAAATTTATCATTTAGGTAGCTGGGGCCAAATCTGTTTACGGCTTTGTTTGCCATACAGCATATTTTAAATGTAATCATTTTCCTTATGGGTAACCAGTGTAATTCATGAAGCAAAGGGAGGGAGGCTGTTCTTGGGGGTGCATTGGTTACCAAACGAGCCGCAGTGTTCTGGACAACCTGGAGTCAGTTTATGGCACTTTCGTTGCCTGAGATCAATAGCGTGTTACAGTAATCCAAGCGGTTTAAGATTAGTGCCTTGATCAAGGTTTTTCTGGAAGATATTGGCAGGAAAGGGAAGACTCTTCTGAGCATGCTGAGGCTTTGGAAGCACGCCCTGACTGTAGAAGAGACATGGTCTCCCAGTGTAAGATTATGGTCTAAACAGACTCCAAGGTTTTTTACCACCTGTTTTGGACATGGGGTGGGGCCCAATTCCTTTGGCCACCAGCTAGGGGACCTTTTCAGAGTGGCATCGCCAAATAACATTATCTCTGACTTAGCAGCGTTGAGTTGAGAAAATTAATAATTAATGAAAAGCAGATCAAATATCTTTGGCGAAGTAATTAAAAGCAGCTGATAATATTGATATTTTCACAATTTTCTTATTGAGATATCTGTCAATGCCACTGATATAAAAGTGACTAAGCCCCCCTACGCATGGCCCACTCTTGAAGGGACAGCTGGTACATCATAATAAGCATATCCGTCAACATACAAGGAGTCCATTGTCAAAGTCTCTTGGCAACAAACAATTTGGTGTAGATCATGCAACATTTTCCAATCCGGATTATTGATCTTAGAATGAAGACCCGCAATGTTCCATGAGACAATACTAAGACCCTCTTTTTGTGTTTTAGTCACAGGGAGAGGTGACAGCGGTAATACAGTACAATCCTCTTCTATTGTTTCTGTACCATCTGAAACTAGTATCTGTCATTCTTGAGCTTCCAATTCTGACAGCTTTAAATCTATTTGAGAGAGGGAAATAGTTTGTTGACCTTTAAGATCAGGTTGAGGCGGGCTGTGTACTTGAACTACACTATGCAGGTTTTTTGTTGATAAAAGAAACCCAAAGGCTGGGCTCTAATTCCTTCAACATAAAATGGATTTTTTGCAAGACTTTGAAAGAGATTTTTAACCAAGCGCAGGTTCCTGAAATTGACAATTATGCAATCCCATAGGATGACTTTGATGCAGGGCCCACCCAATTGACTCTTCTTGTAGAGATAATTTCCCTGGATAAATCATAGGACCAGTTGGAGTTTCTCTTCAGCGAGAAAGAGACTTTATTCACTAGGGATCCATGTGATTCATATTGTGCCTGCCGGAGTGGGGTTACATTTTCCAAAACTATTATGTAAGGAGTACAATCTTGTGGGTTATTTGGTCCTTTAGACGCCCTGTGATTTATGTACCATAAGTCTCGCACCATTTGTTTATCCAGAGGCAACCCTAATGGCAAAAGTATTTCAGGCCTCTGACTTGGTATCTGTTTTGATTCTTAACTCTGTTTTGTGTTTCTGGTTTAGCAAGTGTTTTGTTTACATGCCCAGAGTTGGCCCCTCAGGATCCATTAAAGTTCCCCATCTCTTCCGAGGTGCCTGCTTTTCTTGTAAGGTTTTCTTGGCGCGAGATTACTTCCTCGATCTTTTCCTCTAGGAGAGTTTATTTTTCTAGTGTCCCGAAATATAATTTGAATATGGAATTTAACTGCTCACGCAGTTGAACAAGGTTGCCAGTATTGTTCGAACCCAATTGTTTCCTGGCGGGCTCCACCTTGGGAGACTTTCTTCTGGGGTTTTTCCCTGTACCTTTCTTTTTATTTGTGCCTTGTTTGACTGAGGTGTAGGGGATTATTTCTAGGACAATCAATTTTGGTTTCTCTACTATGTTTGGATCTTGCCTGCTTTTTTTGCATGTAGGACTATCCAGCTGTGAGATAACTTCTAATGCAGGCAATGATTGCGTATCTTTAACCACACAGGGATTAGAGTACCGACAGGGAGAAAGCTCTGAGGGCTTATTTAAGGGTAATAACTCTGCTTTCTTTTGGGACTTAGGTGTTAATGGTGTCGGATTATCATGTTTCTTCTGGGCTTGTTCAGCACTGGTAAGTTTAGTGGCAAAAGGGGTAGATTTTGTTCTTGCTGAATCCATCCTAGCTTTAACTTTGCCTATCTAATTTTTAATTGCACCCTTTACAAAAGTCAGGTAGCTTTTGTTTGAATTACTTTGTGCATCACTTTTCGCCCTTAGTGGGTCTAATTGACTCCCCTTTCTTTTTCCCATCATGTGATTGCAGTGAGTTACAACAGAGTTACCTTCCGGTGCTCTTCCGGTTCTTGGATAGTCTCTTCACAGTTGATCTTTTCAGACCCAATTTGCCACTTTTCCACTGCATGAAACACCCGTTGAAAAATCGAAGGGACCAGGCCCAGCCCAGCCTCTTTCGGCCCCCTGGCGGTCGCAGATGGGCCTGCCCTTGGCCCAGGCTTTGCCTGGCCACGACTCGGGCATTGCTGCGCACGTCCTGTGCTACGGTACCTCCGAGATGGCTTTATACACCACCGAGGGCGGACAAAATGCGTTGGTGCCTCCTAGCGCAAAGGCAGTTGGGGGATGGAGTCCCCAGGCATAATGCGGCAATGTCCTGAGCTTGCTTTATGCACCTCCTGGTGTGGGCAGTACACATTGGCGCCTCCTGGCACGGGAAGAACACGTTGGAGCCTCCTGGCGCAAAGGCAGTTGGGGATGGAGTCGCCAGGCAGAATAAAGTAATGAAGGGCTTCTGCGCTGCGGGAGCCCCGAGCTGGCTTTATGCGCCTCCTGGCACGTGCAGAAAACGTTGGCGCCTCCTGACTTAAAGGCAGTTGGGGGATGGAGTCCCCAGGCAGAATACTGCAATGAAGGGGGATGTAGTACTTTATTTGAAAAGCGCATCATATGTCATAATAGGATTGAATTTGGATTTAGGTTTAAAGCCAATATGTATGTGGTATCTACTTAAAAACCATCCGCTTTCAGTGACTCAATCACCTGATTTGAGAGCTTCACCTCACTCCCTTAATCCAATTCATGGAGGAACTAGATGGAATTCATCAAAAATCACATGAATCAACATTATATACCGTGTTTGATTACTCCTGTTTTTTCTTACTTGAAAACATCATCTCGTGTAACTTCAGAAGCTTTAACTTTCTCACATATGGAAAATAATCAATTCTTGCACTGGTATAGTCCATGTTAGTCATGGGGCAGAGTGATGATGCAAATTTAAGTACAGATTCCTCCTGTTTCAAAAGATCATGTCAGTATAAGTTGATGACAGGTTTATCTCCATCAACTGAAGTCATAATTGAATTGCCTACTGTTTGGATTGGATACATCGTCTTTTTAAGGTTGTTCTGACTACCCCTCCTGGTCGCTCTTGTCTGTAGTTTATGCCTCTTCCTCTCCCCTTCGTCTTGCCACATGCTGGCTCTCCTATTTCTGTTTCAGCAACTGAAACTCCTGTAAAAAACGTTAGTGGATAACTTCCTAAAGGGAGTAGAGTAGCTTGTTAATCTATGTCTGAACTCACACCCAAACTTGACTCTGTGGACAAAAAGTTCTTGTCTACACTGCTTGAATGTAACTATAAGGACTCTATGAGCTAAATCAAAGCATTTTGCAACTGTAAATATTTTTCCTTCCACATAGTCTTTTTTATTCCGTAAGAATTTCTGTTATTTCTTAGCTTTTATTCTTCTTCATAGTTATTCCGTCTAACTTCCAATGCTTCTCATAAGACCTAAACTATATCTTCTCCTTTGTGTTTATCAATCTCCTCACGCACTTTCTGTAACTTTTTTCTAGTCAATTTAAGATATTTATTGGCATATGTTACCAGCAGCTCATCATACCCTTGCAGGTGTTTGCCCTTTTCATAGGAGCTCAGGAAATGGATTTTCATATGTTGGGACGATAAAAATGTGTAGGACTTTTGGTACACCTCCCACCTCAATGTAGTTAACTGGAGAGGTAATTTCCCACAATTTATTAAGTCATTCAGTTAATTCCTCCCACAAATATGAACTTTGTTTCAATGATAGATCAATGGGTATTGTCCCTCTTGTTACAATTGCAGCTCTATTAGGATCACAGTCATCTTTCCAGTGGTATTATTATAAGGTATTCATATTATGATAATATATATTTATATAATCTTAATAATAGATTATGTTTTTTTAATACGACATAAATGCTTATGAATATAATTAGTAATGTGTAATTTAGTTGCGGGTTGTTGGGTTTGTAGGGGGATTATTGTGGGAAGTGATTTCAAATGTAAATATATATATATTTTTTTAATTAGTATTTTGTATTAAATTATTAATTGAAAATTCATAATGTAAATTATTTAATTCATTATTTGTTTTGTAGGTCAAGTCAAGTCAAGTCAGGATATTTCTATTGTGCACATATCACGTCCAAAGGAGTCTCATGGCGCATGCAGACGATTCTGACCAAAAGGGTAGGTAGCAAGATTAGCAGAAAAGCCAGGTCTTAAGCTTCTTTTGGAGGCTAGTGTGATCAGAGATTGTGCGAAGGCTAAGAGGCATTTTGTTCCAGAGAGATGGAGCCATATAGGAGAAAGCGCGACCTCCATTTCTGGCCGTTTGGATTCTCAAAGGGGTGAGTAATGATTCAGTGCTTGATCTCAGCTGCCTCCTTGGCATGTACCATGTGAGTTTCATGGTCCAATATTTTGGACCCCTTCCATACATATGTTGATGTACCATACATAATGTTTTAAACGTGATCCGTTTTTTCACAGGAAGCCAGTGTAAGGTTTTTAGGCACGGCACAGAGAGGGATCTACGAGGCAGGTCCAGGACAAGGCGTGCTGCCGTGTTCTGCAGGACCTGCAACTTCCTGATG
Source organism: Lissotriton vulgaris (assembly GCF_964263255.1). Lineage (NCBI taxonomy): Eukaryota > Metazoa > Chordata > Amphibia > Caudata > Salamandridae > Lissotriton > Lissotriton vulgaris. The sequence goes on from NC_141696.1 coordinate 785,784,955, forward strand.
TGATATTCATTTGTGGCAAGTAACTTGGTTTTGTTTAATACATTGTTAATTGTTTGATCAGTTTTTTTCATTATAACATTTTGTTACAGAGTTTTTATATTTATTATTTACTATATTGTAATTGGTATAATTAATACCAATAATGCTTCATTTATAAAAAAATAGTATTATTATTGTTTTTTTTCTTTGATGGTATATTTGTAATACTTTATATTTATTTTTGTAATATAAATGTTTTATTTTCAGTTTAATTTAATTTTTTTGTCTACAATGAGTTATATCTGTATTTTAAATATCTTAATTATTCTTAATATGTTTCATATTTAAATGTTGTTTAAAAAAACTTTAGGAGTTAGAGTTCTAAATCTAGCCCCTCCAATGTGCTATAACCTACAGGCTTTTGCTTACTTTGGGGTTAGAATAGAATACTTAGCTTCTCCAAAGTGGAAATAGTAAATCCAACTGCTCAAAAGTTGAACACTTTCTCTGCTGTTGCTTAGATTGGAGTGTGAATATTAAATGTAACCACTGCATAGTCCTACATTTTCCCTACTGTTTCTCAGATTGGAGCATGACTATTAAATCTTAGCCCTCCAAAGTCCAATACTTCCCCTATTTTTTACACGTTGGAGTGGGCATGTTAAATTTGACCCCCCAAAGTCTAGGGGGCATATTAACAAGCCAATTATCGCCGCTTTAGCAGCCTTTTTTCGGCTGAAGAGCAGCGATAATTTTATCGCAGTATTATCAAGGACACACTAACAGGCTTTAGCGCATGTTTCCTTGTGCTAGCACGCGTTTTACTAACGCCTTGCATCGCATCGCTAATGAGATTCAAAGTAGGCGTTCTTCACATACCTTTATGGGAATACATCTCTAACGCAGCTTTGTGATATTTACAACGATTGTGTGTTGTTAATATGCCCCCAGCACTTTCCCTACTGTTATTTAGATTCGAGATGGAATAGTAAATATAATAACTCCAAAGCCCAACACTTCCTCTACTGTCCCTTTTGTTGGAGTTACAATAGTCAATCTGACTCCTGACATTCCAATATGTAACTATTGTCTATGTTTTTAAATTAATATTCATGTATTATTTCAGTTTTTTATTTTTTATCATTTATAAAATAAATAGTTTTTATTTACATAGTTCCTTTTCAATTAATTGTTCTTTTAATTAAATATGATACATGTTTTTGTTATATATGTAAGTATATAATTATACTTATATAAATATGTTAGTTTATTCTAATATTTTTGTCTTATTAGTACATTTAATGAAAATTATTAAATCAGTCACATATTGTTTTTATTTTTAATAGTTATTTGCATTTTTATTTACTTTACATGTCAATATTGGTGGTTGTTTGAAGTGCTGTTTAATCATCTTAAAATTATGAAGTTCCTGGAGTGAAGCATGCTCCTGTTTGTGATAAAATATTGGAGGGTGAGTATGCCCTTCACGCAAGCACTAGCAGTCTTCGCTCGCAGCCACCTTTGACCGTGTTGAAACAAAATATATTATACATATATATATATATATATATATACATATATATATATATATATATATATAACACCGCTATAGTTAACCGCTGCTGCGCAGCAGACCAAGAGGCCATCAGCTTGTTTTACAGGAGTCAGCTTATTCCAGACGTTTACATCACTGCAATCCATCATTAAATGAACAAAGGTTGCCAACACTCAGAAGATATTTGAAAGGCCTACCAGTATTTTAGGAGTCAGCACATTTTTTGTTCAGTTAATGAAGGATTGCGCTGTGGGTGTGTGTATGTTACAATATACCTACCTTTTTTGACGATACTCTGATCGACAATATTTTGTTTTCAATATTTTTCTAGTTTACATAAAAGGGTCTTATTTACAAGTCCACGGTGCCGCTGATGCTTCACTTTTTTTGACACACCACGTAGTGTGCTGCCCGTATTTACAAGGCCACGTAAAATCACGCTGCATGACTTTTCATGGCATTGTAAATATGGGCCACTTTCACGCATTACTCTGCATGAAAGAGGCATTCCATGGGTGTCCCTGTGGGTGTTCCATGGAACCTGATACATTCTCAGATTTACAAAGTGTTGTAAACCTGGAAATGTTTCAGAATCCTACGCCTCCCAAGGCAAGCCATAGGAGTGGCGCAACGAGGAGAAATACTTATATTTCTCCTTGTTTCTTCCTCTTTCTATGTTTCCTGCTCTCTGCAGTACAAATAGAACGAGCAAAATGCCATTAATGATTGTTTTTGTGCAGGAAGGTGTACCTTCCTGCACAACAACAATCATCCCAACAATACAGGCACCCTTGCACCATGGCGTAAACATGTCTGTGTTGCCGCACGGCTGCTGTTTGTGCACCAGCGTAGGGGGGAAGGACAGGAATGAACTATATCTTGTAGATACTGCGCATTCCTGCCCTTTAACTTTTACGCACAGCAGTGCCTCAGGAAGGCTTACTGCGCTGCTGTGCATCAAAATATAGTAAATGAGGACCAAAGAAAGTACAACCCATATATTTGTTGACAATATTGGTGACAAAATATTTATGTGTCACGATATGTTTGTGTGCAATATTTTGCCATACAACCCATAAATATGCAGAGCGTGTAAATTCTCCTTTCTGTGCTGATTTAGTTGGCATCTTGCCGAAGCAGGCAAGTATTGTTTGTGACAGCCCAAATCCATGTTTGCATTTTGTGTAGATATACAAACCAGAAACATTGCAATGTACAACAGTAAAACAGATCTTGTCTCCACAAAACATAATGGGGTAAAATAACACCGAGATAACACATAGAAAACTCCCAAATGCCACCCAGGGGCAAATCAACACGACTGGGCCGGTTCTGATTGTGAGCCAGAATGATGGCTCGTACATTCCCCATAGAGGTCTTTTAGGTCATCGACAGTGAACGCTTTTAACTTCTATGCTTCTAAGCTTTAGGGGCGAATAATGAACAGCCTCTCAGACACATAAATAGCATGAAGGAACTTTTATGTCTGCCAGGAACTGGAAGACATAAAATGTATCCACAGGCTACAGAGCTGTGATAATAAAAGCTCGTAGTGTTAAAGCCAACAAACGTGGACCTTGAGAGTGACAGCAAATTCACGTCGAAAGATGAATATTGGGGCAAAGATTTGCCAAAAAATATTCATCTGCGATTTAAAATTGATTTAACGTCTGCCAGTAAAGGGATTGATTAATAAGTCTGGAACATACAGTTCGTGCTTGCCTTTCAGCTCAATCGAGACAGATTAATATTGATTATTTCTCCAGTAATTTCAGCCCTTGGGAAATAATTGTATACTGTATCTTATAGGCAGCTCTGAGGCTTGCAGTACTTGTTACTTCTTTTGTTATATGCATACAGTTACTTTTAAATTGATGGTGAATAATGTGCTTTATGATTCATGGCTGAAAGAACCTGCACTCCCAACAGAAATTATTTCATTTTTCTGATTATTATTTCTCAAATGTTAATATCACCCTGCTCAAGAGGAACGCCTCTGCTTTCTGCCTAAACTGCAGAATCTGCAAAAATGTCCACATCCTTGTGCAGCACTGCTTTGTAAAATGAAGGCTGTTTTGTGCTGTGCAGACGTGATTTGTGCTTTCGATATTCAGCACGAAGCAGCAGACCAGTCATGGACGCGGCCCTGCTCCTACATTAGATACAGTCAGTGAACCAGGTGGCAGCCATATCCGGGAATTTGGCAAGATGTTTCCTTCATAATTAACAAATGCTACTTAATGATCCCTGGTTTGCAGTGCGGGAATTCTAAAGGGCTATTAAAGCGAAAAATAGCCGTCCAGCTGCACGCTGTTTATGCCTGAGGCATTAAGCTCCTCTAATCCTCCAAGGACCTCATTCCCAGTGCATTAAGTCAGGTCATTTAAAACAGATGAAAGAGCACAAAGCTCTTCTTTATAGTCTGTTTCTTGTGAGTAAATCGAAATATGGCTGCTCGCTGGACTCTTGATAGCAGTGGTACTGGCTGCAGGGCTAGGCCGACCTGGGTTGGGCCTGCACAGGATAACATTAACTGATTTCCCATGCAGTGCTTACTTTGTAAAAAAAACATAAGTTCCAGGGCCCTCGTCAGGAGGCCACTGCAGCTTGCACCACACATTGGCCCTCCCAGTGCTGCGAATGGCAGGACCAACACTACACAATTACTAATCATCACATTCCTACAAGTGTGACAGTTCAATCTATTCCAGGCCCCCAAAGTTAAAAGAATGGCTTGGGTGGCAGTCAATAGTCAGTTTTAATGTATATTGAATTAATAAACAATTGTTTGTGTGCTCATCTTGAAATTAGACAGACAGCATTCTGTTACAAGCCCGGCATTGACAAATCATTGCCCGTGCCGAGCTCTGGTAACCACCAGCTCAAATTAAGCACGGCTCCCAGGCTGATTGATAGGACGGGTGTTGCCCAAACTACTCCTCCTTTCCTTTCATATAATAGTCCAGTCAAGACACTCATGCTGTTCTTTCTGGAGGACCAAAGAGAGAGGTTGCAATGATGCAGGCAGCCTAGGCAGGAGGGGTCAGATTTATTAACACTTTGCATCACTGCAAAGTTACTTAAAGTGAGCTACCAGTCAAAAAGTGTTGATTTGTTATTTACTTTACAGCGAAAAATGTGAGTTGAATAAAAGGACTCAAAGCTCTGCGCATTCTGCTTGTGTCAGAGGGGTGTTACCTGGGTGGTACATGGGCATTACGATGGCACCATTCATAGTTTTTGATGCAAAGCTCTATGTACTAGCAAAGGTAGGCAGGGCTTTGCGGCAAAACAATTTCACATATCCTTGAAACATGTGGATAGTAGTAGGCATGTTTATTAGAAATGTGCATGTTTGCTGCACTGTGCAGAACTTGCACAAAATGGGAAACATTTAAAAATTAGTCTAAGCGTAGTTTTTTGTACAGGAAGCAGTGCTTAATTTGATCCAGTGGTGTTGGGGACGAGCACTTATTTTTCGTCATCAGACATTTCCCGAGAGCAAGAGAGAGAAAAACGGACAAAGTGGAAAGACAGAGGATGATAGTGATGGAAAAACGTCACTAATGGAGAAAGTAGGAAACTACAAGAGTGAGAGAAATTGGCAGGCAGTGTCTGGCACTGAATTAGGGAGGCCTGAGGTGGAATCAGGACTACTCAGCCTTTCTCATCAGCGCGCTGATATTTAAAAGCCCTGGTTGTGAGCTTCTGAGGAGACAGCTGGGCTCCTGCGCTCATTATTTAACAAATGAAGCCCTTACTGGAAGAGTGCCTTCCAATACAAAACCTATGCTAGACTCACACACAAACACACCTTTGCATCATAGGTACATAGGTTTTGCATGAAACTATGCAGCCGGATTACGCAGCGCTAGTGAAGAGAACAGATATGGAGCTGCCCTGCTCTCTCCATTTCATGCAATACAGCGCAGCAACTTTGGTTAGTAATAGTACATTTACCCTGAGGTTTGAAAGGTACGCAATTGTCTTTCCATAGCGCTTCAAACTCAATGTGCTAAGTTTCTTTAACGAGAAGCGTAGTACCCTACACTGTGATGACGTGCAGCTCGACATTTGCCGAGACGCAGGGTCTTCGCCATTACTAGGCTTCGATGCACATGCACATGTGTCAACCTATACCAGACTGAATTATCCTTCAGTCTTTATGTTTCTTTTGAATGTGATAATCTGACGACCCTGTATTGGCTTTGTAGATGTACGCTGACCTATTGATGAGCTTATCGCACTCTCCAATTATCCTGCCTATATAGATGCCTTTTGACATTTGCCTAACCTTTCATGCTATTGGATTTTGCCTGATTATTATTCTTCACTCTCCGTTGAATTTGTTTTGAACCCAACCGGGTTGGAATTATCACCGGTTCAGGGATTATTACACAGTGTTCACAGGACTGTTGCAATGGTTGGTCTACAATCACAAGGTCATCCCTTTCCTGTCAGCACCATTAGGATTTAGAACTGTGTCGGACTGACTAACGTAAACCTTGCAGAGCGCCATCAACTCATCTATACTAAAACCCTAGCTTCTCGCACCATGGGGCAAGGAAGAGGATTGATCACGTAATTTCGTACTGTCTGGCCTAAGGAAAAAGGACAAGGGCAGACACCCCTTGCCAAATATGACTGGGTAATGAGGGTACTTAAAGTTCATTAGTTTGCAGTGGCTGCTGATGGGTTCTAAAATTGGCGGAGCAGTGAGATTTGACTTGAAAAAAAAGTGCAAGCGACACCAACTTGTAAGTTTGAATTGAAATATGAGGGTGGTGAATAGGATTGCCCCTGATGACCAATTTGTGGAAAAAATGGGTGCAAATGGCGTATTTTCACCTTATGATCCCATACAAATTCCTACTATTTTTTATAAAGAAGTGGAGTCAAAAAGGTACACCACTCTCCCTGCATTCATGCAGACACATAGTTAATCCAGCACTCATACAGGCACATCACTATGCTCACATTGCACTCACAGACACACAAAGCTCACCCTGCACTTACAGTGTCAGAACTTAAGACTCCTAACCGGATACCTGGCTTCTGGCTGGAGCAATGAGTAATCCCTCCAACCCTCCATTGAATAACACATTTCCAAGTGTGTTATCTGGGAACCTGGGCTATTCAACAGGAGGGAGAGGATTGGGAAGAGAGAATTAGAGATACAATGGCCAAGGTGGCCTCAGCTGACAGCTGAGGGTTCAGCTTACTTGGCTAGGGCTGTTGGCTTATCAGGCTTGTGGCTTGGACTTGCGTAGTTCTCTTGCAACCATCAAAGTTACCTGTTTTAGAGACACTTACGTTTACCTCAAGGTTTACATGTAAATCTTGGCTTACATGTAAATCAATCACAACTATGACTTTTTGTAAACCTTCCTAAAGCTGTATCATCACAGTTGTACTTTATTTGGATTGTAATTGTATTTATAGAAATCTTACTATTATTGTGATTATTCACTTGCTTTCAAGAAACAAATTGAATTCATTTATTCCAATTACTTTGTGATAGTCTGTATTATTGCCAGTTAGGTATGATCATTAGTGGGGAATATTTATTTTCAGGTGAATGCTTGGTGAAATAGATGGGAAACATTCATCACAAAGCAGTCATTACAACAACCTACCTTTGCAACGCAACTGTTACAACACAAGTGCCTTTACATCGCATCGCCATTACAATGCATGCCAATATAATGCATATCACTACAGCGCATGTCATTACAACACATTATAAGGTAAGTAATGGAGACTTTTTTAGTATTAGGGTGGGTATGGGTTTTGAGGTACATGGGAATATTAATTTTGTACCCCTACACTATCCAAAACTTTCCCTACTGTAGCACTCACTTAGATGGGAATAGTCATTTTTACCCCTACAGTGTCCAACACTTACCCTACTGTTGTCCTAAAGTATTATGCGTTGTAATTGTATGCATTATAATGGTATGTGTTGTAATAAAATGTGTTGCAATGGTAGTTTTTAAAAATGCGTTTTATTGGCATGCGTTGCTAAATCAAATCATGCTATGTAAAGGTAGTTGCTATGTAAAGAATGCTTGGTAAAAGCATGCGTTGTAACCTCATATATTCAGATAGATAGGCTGGCAAACATTATGTAATGTGAAATTGCAGTGATACGATTTTTAATGCAGGAGAGTTTGTGATCTATGAAATGAGGTGTCAACCTATTTTAGAATTACAATGAGAGATAAAGACCAGCCAGCATGAGAGTGAGGGGAAATGAGAATAGGCTTTATTCAGAAATAGAAGACTAATGGAGGATGGAAGGTAAGAAGAGGGTCATTCTGAAAACAGAAACAAGAGGAATGAAATAGAAATACCTCAAGGGCAAATTTTCATGCAGGATATAGGAGTATAGTGGGAAAAGGCTTTCTGAGATAGCCAGCAATCTAAGGGTACATGCAGTAGAAAGCAAGTTAGGGTTTCTAAGACATTGGCTGCATGTAGAGAACTATACAGAGCTATAAGTTATTCAGCGCTATACAGATTTGATGTAAAGAATAGAGTGCCCTGCATCGCAAAATGCGATGCAGGACCCGGTGTTTACCACCCCCCACCCTGCCCCTCACCCGCCCCGCCTGCCTGCCCCACAGAACTCCCTCCACAGGCCGCGGCTGGCAAAGACTGATATTCTGTCCACAGGCATGAGCCAGCTCTGGTGCCACTCCTGTTCACAGAGTGCCAGATGCTAGTTTCATTCACTTCTACTTCTGCCTCACTTTCACACGGACCGTTCTGTACCATTCTACCTCACTATCCCACATCTCCAAATCTCACATCAATGCTCACTCCCACAGTGCTCCCAATCTCTCAGCCTGCCCAGCACATTCACCAGTAACTCGTCCTTTCTATCTAACATCAAGCCACATTGAAGTGCCCACCTCTGCCTCCCTCACTGACCCCTCCACCCCTCTAACCCTCCACCGTCGCCGTGACACCACAATACACTCAGCTGCCAGTAGACAGTTGCTCCCCAACTCCAATGGATCCTTGGGGAGGGACTTTGGGGTAGTCATTGCTGCACAGACCTTGGCCCAGCTGGGCCTCTGGGACCGAGCAGCACTAGTGCCGGTCCCACCGCAGAAGGTGGTTCAGGTGCGTTGTAACTGTAGGGGCAATGAAAGTCGCAGGCATGCTCCCCATGCAGGCCTCTGTCCATCCAGAGATGGTAGTAAATAAGACAACCAAGCTTGGCAAGAGGCAACGAGAGACCTATGACTAAAGACCCCTTAATATTTCCATTTAATCCACTAGGCAAAGCATGTTCAACGTGGAGAAATCATTTCATCTGCACAGATGAAAAGGATGCATGTTTGGTTTTTTGTGCTCTGGAGAAACTAAAACAGAGTTCATGCCTGCTATCTCCTTTAGGAAATGTTTTTTTTGCATTTCACAGGCAGTCTCAATTCATTCATTTCTCTTTAGAGTCCTTTTCAACAATGACTGTTGAAGTTTTTTTGTGGTCCAATTGGTCACATATTTAGATCATATCTTCCTTTCCTTCAGATGGCTCAACGTGTGACTTTTACTTTGAATTGTACCCAAAGTGGGAATTAACTCTTGGTTAATTTTCAATCTAAAGTGTCTTTTGGATTTGTGCCCTGTTCCTCTACTTGTAGTTTTAAAATGTTTTCTTTGCTATGTAAATAAGTAAAACCTTTGCAATTTTGTTTGCATTGTAAATAAAATAAGGATAACATGTGCTGAGTAAGAAAAAGGATACTTAAAACATGTTTTGCATTTTTCCTTAGTGCCAATAAAATCAGTAATCTAAAAATTCCGCGTTTGGCAACTTACGGTGTTAAAAGGGCATTTTCAATCCCTCATATATGCCAATTTTAAGCATACAATGTCTTCTTGTTAGTCCCCATTGACTGGTATGCAGCTGTAATTCAAATCGTCAGTAGAGTGTTATTAAAAAGGTTGCAGTTCTTAGTGGTACTCCATAATTAGAGTGCAGTGATCTGTACACATTGCAGTGTTGGCATGGTGGTATCCCACTTGCTTTTTAGGTCGAGTATTCAAGGTCTCTTGTATATACTTCAGTATATACTTGAATGTGTATGTACTTTGTGGGCTCTGGAGATCAGCCCTAGGACTTGTCTGCTTCCGCTTAGGGACTTTTTTTTGTTTTACTGCCTCTATTTAACTGTCTCGATAGAAAACGACCAGCAGAGGTCAGTAAAATACCAGAATTGCTTTCTGCTGAGGAACTTTATTGTTTTTATTTTTCTGGTAACTGCCTCTGTTTAACTTTCTTGAGAGAAAATGACCAGCTGAGGTCAGTAAAATACCATAATCACTTTAGCATTCTCTAGATTCCAGTCCATAGAAATTGTCTTCTCCCAGTACCCGTAGACAATAATATTATTTTCATATCTTGTATTTTCAGTGATATGACCACTTTTATATTAAAAACAGAGCTTTGGATTATACCATTTCCTGCTGAAAGGCAATAATTCTCCACATGTGTTCCCATACCTGGCGTGTCACGCAGTTTGATGTTTACTTTCCCTCCATGTTAAAGAACAGCAGATGTTTCAACACCCAGGCTAATGTGCTGCATAGCTAAATACATATAGGTCCTAAAGGCGAAACCGATTTCTTTGCAAATGCTTGTTTTGGTTTCCTCTGCTCATTTGCCTGACCTGGTGCAACTTTAACAGAATAATACCATTTAAAAAAAATAAACACTCTGCTTCATGTTTATTGTACATTGGCTGTTCAAATGGTTCCCCCCTTATTTCTATTATTTTTTGTAAAGTGTTGTATTGTGAGATCTTGTTGATTTACCGGCTCTGTCTGTTTCCAGGATGCTTGAATGGGGGTTATGTATGCGTTTTGCAAAAAGTGATAGAGTACTCATCCATTGAATGTTGTTGTAGTATCCTCACATTTCCTGTTTGGTGATTGGTATCCTCTTGGGCCGATTGCTGTTAACTCTCTGTGCCATTTTGTTTGAAAGCGAGGCAGAGCAGAGTTTGACTAATGTCCAGTAGGCTTGGCAAATGCAGATAACATGCACAAGATCCTCACTTCCGTTTCCACAGAGGCACCATGAATGCTCACCTGGTTTCCTTTTCTAGGGAGGTAGGTGCGGGAGTATTGGTAGAATGCCCAGGTGGTGTCTTAAGAATTTTTCTTTTGTTGACTTTGTTACTGCCTTCTTAAAGCTATGGTGGGTTGCAGAGGTGTTAGCTCTAGTTTTGATAGGTAGTCTAAAAGGTACTCTCTGGTGGGTAATTTTCCATGGCATGTCAATATCAATCAATCAATCAAGAGTATTTGTAAAGCGCGCTACTCACCCGCTAGGGTCTCAAGGCGCCGGGGGGGGCTGCTACTGCTCGAAGAGCCAGGTCTTGGGTTGCTTCCTGAAGGAAAGGTGGTCCTGGGTGAGTCGTAGGTGGGTGGGGAGGGTGTTCCAGGTCTTGGCCGCCAGGTAGGTGAAGGATCTTCTGCGGATCCGTGGGACGGTGGCGAGGGCGAGGCTGGCAGAGCGTAGCTGGCGGGTTAGCGTGTAGAACGTGAGGCGGTTGTTGAGGTATTCAGGGCCCAGGTCGTGGAGAGCCTTGTGTGTGGGTGAGGAGTCTGAACGTGATCCTTTTGCTGACGGGGTGCCAGTGCAGGTCCCTCAGGTGGGCGGAGATGTGGCTGTGTCGGGGGATGTCCAAGACAAGTCGTGCTGAGGCGTTCTGGATGCGCTGGAGTCTTTTCTGTAGTTTGGCGGTGGTCCCAGCATAGAGGGCGTTCCGGTAGTCCAGACAGCTGGTGACGAGGGCCTGGGTGACCATTTTCCTGGTTCCAGTGGAGATACAGCGGAAGATCTTACGAAGCATGAGGAGAGTGTTGAAGCAGGAGGAGATAACAGCGTTAACTTGCTTGGCCATCGTGAGGGAGGAGTCAAGGATGAAGCCCAGGTTGCATGCATGGTCCGTGTGCTTGGGTGGGGGGCCCAGAGCAGGGGGCCACCAGGAGTCGTCCCAGGTGGAGATAGATGGGCCGAGGATAAGGACTTCTGTCTTGTCTGAGTTCAGTTTCAGGCGGCTGAGCTTCATCCAGTCTGCAATGTCTTTCATTCCGTCCTGGAAGCTGGCTCTGGTGGAGGTGGGGTTGTTGGTGAGGGAGAGGATCAGTTGGGTATCGTCGGCGTAGGACATGATGTTGAGGTTGTGCTTGCGTAAGATGGCTGCGAGGGGGCTCATGTAGACGTTGAAGAGGGTGGGGCGATGTGAGGAGCCTTGAGGTACGCCGCAGATGATCTTGGTGGCTTCTGCGAGGAAGGGCGGGAGACGGACTCTTTGGGTTCTGTCGGAGAGGAAGGAGGTAATCCATTCCAGGGCCTTTCCTTGGATCCCGGCGTGCCGGAGGCGGGTTGTCAGGGTGCGGTGGCAGACCGCGTCGAACGCAGCCGAAAGGTCGAGCAGAATGAGGGTGGTGGTTTCTCCGTTGTCCAGCAGGGTCCGGATGTCGTCGGTGGCCATGATGAGGGCGGTCTCGGTGCTGTGGTTTGCTCGGAATCCAGACTGCGATGGGTCGAGGGAGCTGTTCGTCTCCAGGAAGGCTGTCGGCTGTTTGTTGACGGTTTTCTTGATGACTTTTGCAGGGAAGGGGAGGAGCGAGATGGGGCGGAGGTTCTTGAGGTCTGAGAGGTCTGCGGTGGGTTTCTTCAGGCGGGCGCTGATCTCTGTGTGCTTCCAGCTCTCCGGGAAGGTGGCGGATATGAAGGAGTTGTTGATGATGTCCCGAAAGTTTGGGTGCGATGATGGAGTCGGCTTTGTTGAAGATGTGGTGTTGGCAGGGATCGGCTGGGGAGCCCGAGTGGATGGTGTTCATTGTGTGGGTGTTATATTCCGTGCTGACCTGAGTCCAGGCTCACATGTTGGTGGTGGGGGGTGTAGGTTCGGTGGTGGGGGTACATGTTCTGAGCGCCGAAGCTGTTGTGTATGTACAATTACAATACAGTCCAGAGGTGTGACTTTAATGGTCCTTTCTCAGCTTCCCTGATCTTGCGCCAGCTCTTTATGAATGCCCCCCTCCTACCCACAGTCTGCTTCTGTAGGCCAAATTCTAGATGAATTTAAGCAGGAAATGCATAGGTCCAGATGTGGAAGCTCGCTCTGTAGGTGTTGATGATGATTCTGCCCAAAGCAATCGCATCCCTCTCTCGCATTGGTTCACTTTCATAAAATAGCATTGGTTGTAGTTTGGCCTGGATAACCTGTCATAGTGGATCTAAAGTTAGGCCTGGTTCTGTTTTTTTTTAGTGGTTTCATTGCTAATGTTGTTGTCATGCCTTTCTGGCGCAAGTCCTCCATCGGGGTTTGTACAAGCCTCTGATGTCTAATAAGACTCTGACGTATTTATATTCAGTTGCTCGTTATAAGGGGGTTCCCGTCCAGATACCAGTTAATTCTTTTTCTGGAGTAGTTTATTGCCAAAGTTTTTTGTTTTACTTAAATTGATGCATAACGTGTTTGCTGCTGAGAAGTTGTTAGGAGTGTCCAGGAGGGTCTGTAGTTCAATTGACGTTCTGCTTATTAAGACCTGGTCGTCCGAATATAGAAGGTTGTAAAGGGACATTTTCATAGTTTTGAGGCATGTGATATGCTTTTATCCACTTCCCCCGGGAGGTCAGCCATAAAGAGATTGAAGAGTGAGGGTTCTAGTACACACCTTGTTTTATCCCTTTGGAGGTGTTAATTCACCTAGAAAGATGTGTCCCAGCTCCCAGCTTGTTTTTGACCCAGGTGTCCGTGTGTAGTAAGATCAACTGGTTTAGGAGGGCTGATGGAATCCCCATTTTTCCAGTTACTGCCATAATCTTGCACGGTCTACGTAATCAAATTGTGTGCTCTGATCTTTGAAACATAGACATAGCAGTTGCTTTGTCTCTTTGAGAGCATCAATTAACAGTGCCAGGGTCATGATGAGAGTTGTGGTTCCCATTTGTCTGCAGAAGCCAATCTGGTTTACAGGGATGATGGCTTTTGACGTGGCCCAGGATTACATTTTTATGCAGGATCACTCCTGTATAGTACTTAACTTGTTTGTCAATTAAGGCGTCAAGACAATAGTTATTTGTGTTGGCCTTTTCTCCTTGCTTATAGATGGGCGAGATTGTGAATCCCTTCCAAGATTCCGGAGTGATTTCTATTTCCAGTACCTCGTTAAAGACTGGTGCCTGGGCTTTGCTCCAGTATTCTAGATCACAAGGTGAGAATTTTTTTTGTTGTTGTATAGCTTTATTTCGAAATATTTCATTTCATAAAAGCGTTACAGAAAAAATAAGATAAGAGCAAGCATAAAAACAGTTGTACAACAAGTGGACAAAATCACAGCTAAAATACTTAAAATATGCCACTTGGTAAGAGCAACTATTCTAAAAACATTAGTGCAAATACATAGTTAGCAGCTTTAGGTGTGCATAATCGGAAGGGGACACGTACAGGGGAGGGCCAGGCTACTGGAATACCAATTGGGATCCTTACTGGAGGACCATTCTCCTCACAGATCTTATCCTCCATGCCCACCCCAGGAATTTGGCCAAGCCACATGCAAGCAGTGGGTGAGGATCTGTTCTTAGTAGCTGTAAGGCCTCCAAATGTGACCGAGTGCCCAGCCTCACGCAGAGCGGTTTCAGCCATCTGCGACGAGGAGCAGCATAGGCTGGGCACTCGAACAATAAATGGGGAATGGATTCATCCCTGGTTGGGCAGAAGGGGCAAGTTGCTATGGTTTGCCATGGTGGTTTCCATTTTGATGTCCTTGTGCCTAGGGGCAAGACCCCTGCCCTGAATTTAAAATACAGCGCCCTGTCTGTTGTGTTCAGAATTACATCCAGGTAGGGTTCTCTGAAGGGACGGCATTTGGTAGTCAAGAACTCCTCTGCTGATCGGCACAGATTTGGATGGGACACTCTCTCGCTATCTACCCATGCCCAAAATAATTTCTTCAGCAGCTGTTTGGGGGGTGATGACCTGCTGGCCCAAGCGTCCTCCAGGCCTAGATCGCACAGAAGGCGTTTTACTCCAAGGAGCCAACCAATCTTATTCCAGCCAGGGGTTGAGAGAAGTTCGTTTAACGCATCCGCGTAGCTTGAGAGTTCAGGAACATTCCATATGCGGGCCCACAAGAGGAGGGGACGTAACTTAGCCTGATCATCTATGGCTCGTGTTCCTGTGTCTAGTAATAGGGGTATGGTGGGCGCACTGTAGGGGAGCCGCATTAAATCTTTGTGGAACTTATTTTCCAGTTGAGATAGAGTGTCAAATTTCTGGATGCCCCACAACTCGGCCCCATACAGTGCCGCACTCACAGCTTTTGCCTTATAGATGTCAAGTATCACCCCGATTGGTTTGAGGGGTGAGGCGCGGTGTTCTTTTAGGAGGGCGCCTGTCACCCTCCTATGAGTCAAGATGACTTTCTGACGGTGCGCCTTCCAAGACATGGAGTCGCAAAGCCTGATTCCTAGATAGTCGAATTCCCTCACCCTTTCTAGGGGTACGGCATCTACAGATGGAGGGTGGACTGTTTTCCTGGGGGGATTCAACACAAGGAACTTGGTTTTACCAATATTGATAGCCAAGCCCCTTGTGTCACAAAAGCCCTGGAATCTTGTTAGCAGGGTTTGAAGGCCCTTCGGGGATTTTGAGATCAGCAAGGTATCATCTGCGAACAGGAGCGTTGGTATTTTTCTGCCCGCCAGGGAGGGGGCATCTGCTGGTAGTTGGAGAAGATGCTCAACCACTCCGTTTAGATATAAAGAAAACAGAGTGGGAGCTAGCACACACCCCTGGCGGACGCCCCTGTCAACAGGTATCCGAGATGTTTTTTGGCCCTGCTGACCCCATCTAACTTGGGCGTAGTTGTTTTCGTGGAATTTCATGGTTAGGGACAGCAAGTACGCAGGCATACCCATGCCCTCAAGTACAGCCCACAGATGGTTGCGTGGGACGAGGTCAAAGGCAGTCCACAGATCGATAAAGGCGAGATACAGACTGCCCTTGCCCAGAGTGACCACCTTCCAATAGAGCATTAGGAAACGGAATGTCTGTTCAATCGTGCCGGTTCCAGATCTGAAGCCGGCCTGAAAGTCAGACAAGACCTGCATTTCCTCAGCCCACTGCAGGATCCTGCCCAGAACTACCTTCCCTGCTGCCTTCTGGGTGGAATCAAGCAGGCTTATGGGTCGGTAGTTGGCAGGATCGTCCCTACAGCCCTTTTTATAGATGGGGACGACTTCCGCCCCCCTCCAAGAGTCCGGGAAATCGCCACCCATCATTGCCTCATTCAAGAGTTTAGCAATGAATGGGCTCCAGACCTCAGCGTTGTTACGAAGTAAGTCGCCAGGGACTCCATCTGGGCCTGCCGCCTTATTGGGGACTATAGACCTAATTGCTTTTTCCACCTCCCTAGAAGAAAAAGTGGGGCCAGGATGAGAGCTGTTGGCTGACACTTTGTAGCTGGATACCCTGCTTGGACCCGGGACCCCCAAGAGATTCGAGTTGGAGTAGAGTTTAGAGAAGTGGGCTAGCCAGGCTTCCCCTGTAATGTTACACGTTAACAGGGAATCAACGGGCCTGTCCCTACCTCTAATCAGGGCCCAGAAAGCCCTTGAGTCCTTTCTGGAGCCAGCCTCCATTAAGTCACTCCAAAAATTGGTTTCGTGCGTGGCCTTTGCCACGGCCTGGGTCTTCTTATACTTTTTCCTGGCTACTGCGATCAAGGCAGGTTCTTTGGCACTAACCGCCAAGATTAACTCGCTTTTTGCTAGGCGGCAGTCCTGGGAGTACCATTGGTCTCTACCCCTGATTTCTTTTTTCCGCTTAGACCCTCCCCTCCCCTCAGGAATCATGAAAAGATTGCTAAGAAATACAATAGTTTCTACGAAAGGCACGAGGATAGGGGTGTCGGAGTCCAACGTGTCGACAGTACACTTAGCTTCCTTTAAGATGGACTTAGCTTGGGCCATTCTTTTAGCATCAGAAGCGACCTTAGCCCACTTCAGTCGCCTCCCACAATTAGATGGAATGACTTCGTGGGATGTTTTCCCGGTTAACCGGGGTGGTGCTAAGGGCCCTGGGTCCCACAGGGGAGCAAGCGAGAGGACCAAAGGATTGTGGTCACTGTCCGTGCTTTGTTGAACGACCATATCAATAACATATTCCCACAGATTATAATTTAACATCACATAGTCAATTCTGGAGGTATGTCCAGTCCTGTTAAAAGTGTGCACACCCCCAGTATCTGACTTGCAGCGACCGTTGGTAGCTCTAAGGTCGTGTTCAAGGCAAAGTGCATTAATGTCAATAGCATTCTGTGTCCATTTCTTGATAGGATCAAGGGTAAGCAGGGGAATGCCTCTCTTGACATCGTCTTCCCATATGTCCAGGATGTCATCACTAGCCAAAGGCTCGAAACAACAATTGAGATCCCCAGCCAGAATTGTGAAGGAATCAATATTACAGCCAGATAGCTCCTCTTCAATACCAGTCATGGACAAAGGGCTAGAGTTCGCCGCCCTTGCCCCCCTTAAATACAGATTAAAAAGCTCCAGAGTTTTACCTCCCGGACATTGAATGGTGAGCCTCAAGAGATCTGGGGATGGAGAATTTATGTGTTTTACTGTGAGCCCCAACGAAATGCTAAGCCAAATAAGGAGGCCGCCAGAAGGACGGCCTTTGCTGCCTTTGGGCCTGGTAGCCGGCACTATGTAGGTGGTGAAGCCAACCCTATGCACTGGCTCCAGGCACCAAGTTTCTTGTAGAAGGCAGATCCCAAAAGGCTCCAAAAAGGAGATCCAATCAGGTTTATCAAAATTCCGGGCAAGCCCCGCCACGTTCCAGCTCAGGATTTTAAGCTGGGAAGCACCTGCCGGGGTTTTGCCCATCTTGGGCTCAGGAACTTGAGATATAGCATGAATGTCATTGGCTCTGGGAGATTGGAGAGGGGATGGAGGTAACAAATCATCGGGTGGAGTCATTTTTAAAGCTAAGGGGATAATAGGGGAACAAACAGCTGAGGAGGGATACACCGGGTCCTGTAAAGGGGGGGTCTGGGTTGGGGGCTGGGATAAAGGAGAAGTACTAGTCGCACCCACAATAGTCGCCAGAGTCGATCTCCCTGTCTCTGGTACAATACTATTGGGGTTTCTAGTTAGGGCTATTGGTGGAGGCGTTAGGAGTCAGTCGACATCCTCCAGGCTGCCAAACCTATTTGGGTTTGCAGATCCAAACCTGCCACTGTTTGGATTGAACACCTTGGGGGGATATCCCCAGCTAGGCTGTTGGGGAACTAGAGGCCAAAGGCCCCCCTGCGGGCATACTGTGCGGGGGGGATAGAAAAATGACAAGGGCCTAGGTGCAATGGAAGAACCCCAGTCTTGATTCCCAGGGGACCAAATGTGTTTGGCCGTGTGCGCATCATCAAAAGTTACGACTATACAGTCGCCAGGGGTCATTTTCCTCGTGGTGCCCACCCAAGGAACTCTTCGTGTCGTTAAAACTCTACTCCTCCTGCCATTGGGGATAGGCCTATAGGTGTTGAGCCAGTGCATGACCTTATTGCGTAAGGAATGCTGGTCCTCATACTGGCCATTCTCTAATTCCGGGACACCCGTTAGGACCACCATATAGTCATTTGCTTCTGGAGGAAGGTCGATATAACCTCCTCGGAAGTTGCTCCTGGTTTGAGAGCCCCCAACAGGATGGATAGGGGGTTTGTTCCGGGGGGCTTTAGCAGGACGAGAACTAGTGCCAGCTGCGCTCTGGGCTCTCGGTGCTGGTAGATTGTTGTTCCGAGAGGCCTGAACAGAGCGAGAGCTGGAACTAGCTACGTTCTGAGCTCCAGATGATGGTGTAATGTCATTTCGGGGGGCCTGGACGGGGCGGGAGCTAGAGGTAGCTGAGTTCTGGGCTCTTGATGCGTTTGAGGTGGTAACCCTAACTTGAGGTGGCAGATTTGTAGCAATGCAGCTCCTGGTGCGGGGTTTAGGGATGGGATAGGTAGGGCGAGGGACAGTGGGATTGGGGAGCGGGCCGGGGATAGGTGCAGGGGGTGGGATGGAGTCCTGAGGAGCCATGTTACTATCAATCACCCCCTGGCGTTCGAGGCTTTTCAGGCCAAGAGTGGCCAAGGCGATGATACTTTTCTCCATCTCGAGGAGATTATTCTCTATACGAGAAAGCCTTAAGTCCAGGGGGGATAGAAGATTTTTTAGGGACTCCCATACCACTCCTATGAATTCCCTCTCCCTCCCTTCTTGGTTAGTCCAGCCCGGATCTATTCTCTCAGGTAATATCGTACTTCCAGGATCAACAGGGACTTGTCCCACGCTATTATCAGCACGGGGAATCAGTGGGGAAGAAAGGGATGTGACCGAACTAGCATCGTCCACAGTTTTGTCAATAATGGACGTATTGGCCCCCTGTACTAGTATTTTTTTCCTTGGGGAGGTTGGACTAGGGGAGCGTTTTCTCTTATTAGGATTCCCTAGCATATTATCGAGGCCGCCATATGAAGTGGAGGCCAAGGATACATCAAGGGATTGTGGGGAAGAAATGGAAGGAACAGGGGGGCTACCCTCAGCACAGGGCAGTACTTCAGTCAATGCGGGTAGACCTAGGAGTGGAGAGGGGATAGGTAAAGTAGGTATATCATGTACATCCACCAGAACTAAAGCACCCTCCTTTATAGAAATGTGGTTAGGGGAAACAGCAGTGGCTATATGACCAAGGGAAGATTTTTTATGGGAAGCAAATTCGAGTGAAAGCTTCCTAGCCGCTTCCAAGTCGAGGGACACTCTAGTTTGCAGTTTGTTGATTTCGTGATCTATCGCCTTGCTTGTCCTCGTGATAAAATCGTCCATAGGCCCATTAAGTGCCGCCCCTCCCTTAGCTGCCCTATTACGTGTAACACGAGTACACATGGTTCCTGCCTTAAGGCTAACAACACAGGCAACAAAAAATAGGCAAGCTCACAACACAGGGAACGAAGCAAAGATGAAAGAGAAGGGGCCCAGACCAGACCGCTCAGACCTCGAACGGCCTCAAACGGCCCGCTCTTTGCCCGGTCTTCGCCCCGTGCTGAGACCCGCGCGCGTCCCGCGTCGCGGAAGCCTCAGAGTAGGATATATGGGCCGTTTGTAGGCGGTGGGCGGGCCACGGGGAGAGCGGACCGGAAGGTCTTGCAGGTCACGCAGGGACTCCTGGGCAATGGAGTCCCTGCAACGCTCGCAGCCCCGCTGCGCCTCGCTCCCACCACCAGCCTCAAGCTCACGGGAAGGTGTCCAGGCAGCACACAGCCAACAGGGCGAAGCGGCACCCGCGGAGCGGGTGCGGCGAGTAGTGGCCACAAGTCCAGCAGCAAGGAATCCGGGTGTAGCGCCAACAACAGCGCTATGGCAGGCAGAAGCGTCCCGAGGAGCAGTGCAGGAAGAGGAGGTAAAGTACCCTCCTGTGGGCGGTGGGCGGGCCACGGGGAGAGCGGACCGGAAGGTCTTGCAGGTCACGCAGGGACTCCTGGGCAATGGAGTCCCTGCAACGCTCGCAGCCCCGCTGCGCCTGGCTCCCACCACCAGCCTCAAGCTCACGGGAAGGTGTCCAGCCAGCACACAGCCAACAGGGCGAAGCGGCACCCGCGGAGCGGATGCGGCGAGTAGTGGCCACAAGTCCAGCAGCAAGGAATCCGGGTGTAGCGCCAACAACAGCGCTATGGCAGGCAGAAGCGTCCCGAGGAGCAGTGCAGGAAGAGGAGGTAAAGTACCCTCCTGTGGGCGGTGGGCGGGCCACGGGGAGAGCGGACCGGAAGGTCTTGCAGGTCACGCAGGGACTCCTGGGCAATGGAGTCCCTGCAACGCTCGCAGCCCCGCTGCGCCTCGCTCCCACCACCAGCCTCAAGCTCACGGGAAGGTGTCCAGGCAGCACACAGCCAACAGGGCGAGTAGTGGCCACAAGTCCAGCAGCAAGGAATCCGGGTGTAGCGCCAACAACAGCGCTATGGCAGGCAGAAGCGTCCCGAGGAGCAGTGCAGGAAGAGGAGGTAAAGTACCCTCCTGTGGGCGGTGGGCGGGCCACGGGGAGAGCGGACCGGAAGGTCTTGCAGGTCACGCAGGGACTCCTGGGCAATGGAGTCCCTGCAACGCTCGCAGCCCCGCTGCGCCTCGCTCCCACCACCAGCCTCAAGCTCACGGGAAGGTGTCCAGGCAGCACACAGCCAACAGGGCGAAGCGGCACCCGCGGAGCGGGTGCGGCGAGTAGTGGCCACAAGTCCAGCAGCAAGGAATCCGGGTGTAGCGCCAACAACAGCGCTATGGCAGGCAGAAGCGTCCCGAGGAGCAGTGCAGGAAGAGGAGGTAAAGTACCCTCCTGTGGGCGGTGGGCGGGCCACGGGGAGAGCGGACCGGAAGGTCTTGCAGGTCACGCAGGGACTCCTGGGCAATGGAGTCCCTGCAACGCTCGCAGCCCCGCTGCGCCTCGCTCCCACCACCAGCCTCAAGCTCACGGGAAGGTGTCCAGGCAGCACACAGCCAACAGGGCGAAGCGGCACCCGCGGAGCGGGTGCGGCGAGTAGTGGCCACAAGTCCAGCAGCAAGGAATCCGGGTGTAGCGCCAACAACAGCGCTATGGCAGGCAGAAGCGTCCCGAGGAGCAGTGCAGGAAGAGGAGGTAAAGTACCCTCCTGTGGGCGGTGGGCGGGCCACGGGGAGAGCGGACCGGAAGGTCTTGCAGGTCACGCAGGGACTCCTGGGCAATGGAGTCCCTGCAACGCTCGCAGCCCCGCTGCGCCTCGCTCCCACCACCAGCCTCAAGCTCACGGGAAGGTGTCCAGGCAGCACACAGCCAACAGGGCGAAGCGGCACCCGCGGAGCGGGTGCGGCGAGTAGTGGCCACAAGTCCAGCAGCAAGGAATCCGGGTGTAGCGCCAACAACAGCGCTATGGCAGGCAGAAGCGTCCCGAGGAGCAGTGCAGGAAGAGGAGGTAAAGTACCCTCCTGTGGGCGGTGGGCGGGCCACGGGGAGAGCGGACCGGAAGGTCTTGCAGGTCACGCAGGGACTCCTGGGCAATGGAGTCCCTGCAACGCTCGCAGCCCCGCTGCGCCTCGCTCCCACCACCAGCCTCAAGCTCACGGGAAGGTGTCCAGGCAGCACACAGCCAACAGGGCGAAGCGGCACCCGCGGAGCGGGTGCGGCGAGTAGTGGCCACAAGTCCAGCAGCAAGGAATCCGGGTGTAGCGCCAACAACAGCGCTATGGCAGGCAGAAGCGTCCCCACACACAAGGTGAGAATTAACTTTCTCTTGCTTAATTTTCTATCTAAAATGTCTTTTGGCTTTTTGCCCTGTTCCTCTGTTTGTAGTTTAAAAATCTTTTATGTTCTATGAGCATTGATTACACACTGATTCTTAGCACCCTGATCAACTCAAATTATTGCCTTTTTGTGTAGATTTGGAGTATTTCAAATGCTACTAGAAAACCTTCAGTGTACCCAATGCACGAGATTCTAGGTTCAGATAAGTATTCCTCGCTTCCTTGTCATTATATAAACGTAACTTGTTCCTACCTGGACTTTGTGACTTTTCATAGGCTTTTCTTTCTCTTGTTTCTCTTTCTTCCACAGGAACACAGGAGCCTAAAAATTCAGAGTTGAGTTTTTAAAGAATGATGGGCAAGAACTGACGTGGTCCGGATCTCATTCAGGTAAGTGTGAGTGAAGTGCCACAAAAAGCTGCAAAGATTAAGGTCTCTAGGGGTAGAGCACAATGCTGCCAGTGAGAGGAAGTGCTAGAACTGGTGGTTTGCTTGGGTGTGGCATTTATATAAGACCACGCCCAAGATGGCTACTAAGATGGCCACTAAGACTTGGAAGTTCTTGCTGGAATTTCTAAAGGTCTTGTAGGTGCTTCTTTTGAACTTATTTAGTTATTTATTTATTTTATGTATTTGTATGGCGCTCAGCTACCCAACAAGGGTTTCCCGGCGCCTATGACATATGGATGGTCAAGGAAAATACTGGATTAATAGTTTAACACAGTTGTTTCTGAAACAACCAGGTTTTTACGTGTTTCCGGAATTTTATGTAGCTGTCCTCTTTCCGGATATGAAGGGGGAGTGAGTTCCATAGTACCGGTCCTCTAACAGAAAAGGATTTCCCACCAGATCTTTGTAGTTTGAAACGGGGGACGACAAAATTAGAGGCCGTTTGAGAGCGAAGACTTCTTTGTGGCAGGTAGGGAGAGGCTAAGGCTTGTAGGTAGGAGGGTGCCGTTTTGTTTTTGATTTTAAACATATAGCTCAATGTTTTGAAGTTTATCCGATGTTCAACCCTGAGCCAGTGCAATTCATTCAGAGGTTTTGAAACGCTTTCGGACTTTTTAATCCTACACAGGAGTCTTGCAGCAGAGTTTTGAATTAGTTGGAGTCGCTTGATTACTGCTAAATTGGAACCAAGGTAGAGGACATTTCCGTAGTCAATACGTGAAGTTATTAAAGCGTTGACCACGGTTTTTTGCGTGTCTAGGGGCAGCATCCAGATGATTTTTTTTAGCCACTTGATTATGGTGAAACAGAGTCCCGTGACTTTGTTTGCCTGCTGTTTCATAGACAGGGAATTGTCCAGGATGACCCCTAGGTTTCTTACCTGGGAGGCTGGTGGGGGAATGTTGCCCAGCTCAGGCGGCCAGTGGAGAGGGGTCCAGAGCTCCTTATTTCTTCCCAGTAGAAGAACCTCCGTTTTGTCTCCATTTAGTTTCAACTGGTTGGTGGTCATCCAGTTGAAAATCTCTTGGAGGCCATATTTCAGTAGGGAGGGGGCTAACGTGTTTGCTTCGGAAAGAGAGAAGATAATTTGTGAGTCGTCAGCGTAGGTCATCAAGGTCAGGCCTACGTGGTCGGCCAGGTCTACCAGTGGTCTGAGGTAAAGATTAAAAAACAGTGGGCTTAGGATGGAGCCTTGTGGAACTCCATGTGGCAGGGGGAAGATGTCTGAACTAGCGATGTTGGATTTGATCTGGAAAGTTCTTCCGGATAGAAAGGACTTGATCCATTTTAGGGCATCACTACGAATGCCATTTTCCTCTAGGGTAGACAAAAGGGTTTTGTGTGATATGGTGTCAAACGCCGCACTCAAGTCTAGAAGAATGAGTGCGACTGTTTGACCTCCATCCAGGAGTTGGCAAATTTTTTCTGTCACATGTGGTAGAGCGGTCTCTGTGGAGTAGCCTGCTCTGAAGCCTGACTGGGAGGGGTGAAGAAGATTGTTGTCTTCAGAAAAAGAGGTAAGGGCGAAGTGAATGTGCCTTTCCATGAGCTTGGAAAATGCAGGGAGCAGGGAGATAGGTCGGAAATTGGAGAGAACTGTGGGGTCGGATGATGGTTTCTTCAGTAGTGGGGTCACCACTGCGTGCTTCCAGCAGGAAGGAACAGTGGAGGTTTGAAGGGAAGCATTTAGGATAGCTGTTATGGCAGTCAGGGGTGTAGGTTTGAGCTGTTTTAAGACACTCACAGGGAGGGGGTCACAAGGGGAGCCTGATGTAATGGATTTTAGGGCATATTGTAAGGAGTTGCTGGTTATTGGAGGCCAATTGTCCAAGGTGTTTATTTTGTCAGGTGCCAAGGGCAGGTCCTGGCGAGGGCAGATGCAAAGGGGTCTGGACGCAATATTTGTAATTATGTTTTCAATCTTGTCATTGAAAAATGTCGCAAGGTCTTGACATTGTTTTTTAGTTAGGGGGTGGGCATCGGCGGCTGTTTGGGCCCCAGCTAGATCCTTTACAGTGTTAAACAAAGTCCTGGCTTTGTTTGAAGCATTTTTGATGGAGTTTGCCACATATAAGGCACGTGCTTTTGCGCAGGAGGAGTGGTAGGCACTTCTCGCCTTATTGTAAGCGGTCTTTTTTGCCGGGTCGTAGTCTTTGCGCCATTTTCTTTCAAGCGCTTTGCACATGGATTTTTCTTCTTTGAGAAGTTCATTGAACCATGGGGCCGGAGGGTGGTGGAATTTTTTATTTGCCGTTTGTAGGGGGAGGCACTGATTGACAGCGGATGCCAGCCACTGATTAGTGGCTACAGCAAAAATTTCCACATTTTGGTCCTGGTGAGGTATGCTAGTGGATAGCGTTTGATTAAGTTTATTGACGTCTAGTCGCTTCCAGTTTCGCGTGGGGTTTAAGGACCGGGTGGTATTTCTGGGGGGGGAGTACAGAGTAGGTTAAAACTGATAAGGTAATGGTCTGACCAGCATATAGGGCTGGTTTGAGTCCATTTTAAATCCGGAAGATTTGAGATTACGGGGTCTAGTAAGTGTCCCGCCTTGTGCGTGGGACCGGAGTTGAGGAGTGATAGGTTTAAGGCATTTAGGTCATCTAATAAACTGCAACACGCCAGATTTAAGGGATCCTCTAGATGCAAGTTAAGGTCCCCTAGGAGTGTAAAGTTTTTGTAGTCTAATAGGAATGGTGAGATATAGCTTGCTAGGGTGGCTACCCAGGTAGTAGCGTTCCCTGGAGGTCTGTAAATTAAGAGACCGGAGAGCGTAAAATTGGGGTTCAAAGTGATTTGGAAGGAGGCAGTTTCACAGTCTGGGATGTTCACTGGGAGCATGTTGCAGGTAAAATCTTTGCAATAAATGATCGCAATTCCCCCGCCCATTTGACCTTGACGGTCGTGCCTCGCTATGGCGTAGTTGGCTGGGAGGGCTGTGGCTACATCAGGGACTGAGCTGTCATGCAGCCATGTTTCTGTGAGGAAAAGAGCACTAGGTGCTTCGTCTGTTAGAAGGGTGAAAATGTCCATTTTGTGCTGGGGCACAAAATGGACATTCAGCACTCAGCACATGTTATATTCTCTGTGTTGGTTTGCTGCTTCTTCTTCCATTGTGGTTAGGTACCAGCGGGTCAGCTCTCCTGGTGGAGGGAAAGTAGGAAACAGAATGGTGGGAGTGTGGACTGACACACAGTTACACTACTCAACCTGCACTCACATCACGTGTTCAGTTCATACACCACTCACCTTGCAGCCCTGCCAAAACTGTGGCCAGAAGGTAGGTTATAATACAAAATCAAAGGCATGGGCTACCCAAATATATATTAATTGTTACCTTGTAGAGACTCAAATGGGATAAGGCTTAGGTGACAGATATCATCTTATGCATTGATGTCACTTGATTTGAAACATGTTCTGTTGAAGATTGGTAATAAGTGATGAGAGAAAGCTGGCACAGTGAATCTATGAAAAATATAGGAAGGTTTGTCATATTTTAGTCAAAGTTGACCATTGATGGCAGACGTATATCTTCTCCTCAAACTCTTATCATCAAATATATTTCCCCATTGGTCGCATGGATCTTTGTTAGGTGACATGAAGCGTTGTAACAGTGTTAAAATCAGATATACATTTCCAAATTTGTGAAGACAATGTCAACCCACAATGAAGACCAGTTGTCAATTCATTCAAATATATGGATTTATTTTAGGACATCAATAAAAAAAGTATATAATGCAAAGTGGAAATCAATTTAGAAGGTATAACAATATAGTTTGAAGGCTAAACTGTGCCAGTAAGTTAAATCACAATAAAATAAGCAACAACATATTAACAGCTACAATAATGTGTTCCATAAAGAAACTTTCCTTTCCTAATCTAAATATGAATTGAGACCAAGATTATCTAAGTGGATTTCTAATAGGGGAGCATTAAAGGTGTCAGCATAGTGTCAGACTTCTAAAGAAGTTCAGGGAAACAAAGACGTGTTCAGCATGAAGCTTTAGACTCAGGAAAGCTCAGTAAAGAGATTTGTTCCGTTTCAAAGTCAAGGGGAATTTTTCCTAACTAACTATGGAAATACCTCTCAAAAATAAAAAGTAGTTTCAAGAATATCGATATCTATCTCCCACCACCAAGAGCCAATGCAGTAACCGTGAAAAGGGGAGCCAACATACTTCCTAAGTTCTCATCTCCTCAGAATTTGATATGCAAAAGTCTGGTCTAGTGAAGAAGGTAGTCCCCTCAAATGTCCGCCTATTATCTGGTCTTGCTTTTTCCAAAAGTTCTTCTCTGAGGAGATAATTACCTACATAAATCAGAATAGCTCTGGGTAGAGGTGGTTGTCCCCCCCCACCCCTGGCTTTCTTGACTGTGAATGGGAATCTGTGTGCTCGTTGAACCTCCTTTTCCCATTGACGGTAGAGAGGAGATGGAGGTTGAGGGAGCTGATCAAGCCGTTTCAGGCAGTAGGTGCTGAGGCGTATCTCTTATTTCCAGCAAGATTGAAGGTGGTCGTGAGAGGGAAGGTGCTAATGTTCTGGTCGGAGGTTAAGGCTCAGCAGTTCTTGGAAGAGCTTAAACAGAAAAAGAATGGTTGAAACTCCTAAAAGTATCTTATTGGCTTATACACTAAAAGAAGTACAGAGCACTGTAACTAAGAAAATAAGAATGGGAAAGGGGAGGATAGATATAGGGGGGAAAAAGACAGGGGAGAAGAGGGGGGTTGTGGTGGTGGGGGGGTCAGGGGGTGGCTAGCGACAGCCACGATCTGCAGCGATCACACATAGGTCCTATGGACCTATTTGCCTGTAAAGGGGGGGAGGGGGGTGGGTCAGCAAGGGAGGAGAGGGGGGGACAGGGAGGGATAAGGGGGTTAAGGGGAAATAAAAAATGTAGAGGAAAAACGGCACAATGTTTAGTACAACACAAGGGTGGACAATGTAACACACACTTTATCTGGTTTTTTCAGCACTTGAGTAAGAATAGTAGGAATTTGAAGCAGCTGCTTATGTATGGTTTCATAGTCCCCGGGAAAAGTACGATATCCCTTAAATGAGCTGTAGAATTGCCACTATAAATGTTTGTGGGTTGAACGACTCTGCAAAAAGGCTAAGAGTGGCTGCACTTTTGAGATTGATGAGACTAGACTTAGTATGTCTGCAAGAAACACATGTGGAGGCATCTAAGAGTTACCTCTTGGGACAGCTAGGGTTCATGGTTTTGGCCAATTCTAAACAAGGGTCTAGAAATAGGGGGGTAGCAGTTTTAGGCAGAAGTAGAGATGTGGTGGTAATAAGGAAGAAGGAGGATCAGTGGGGTCGGTGGGTGATTGTTGAGTTAAGTTTTAAAGGTGATAAATTTACCCTTGCAACAGTCTACGGGTCAACGGAAGATGATCCTGAGGTTTTTCAATACCTGGACGCAGAGCTAGCACATTGGTCAGAACCAATTATATTTTGTGGAG
Organism: Lissotriton vulgaris; assembly: GCF_964263255.1. Lineage (NCBI taxonomy): Eukaryota > Metazoa > Chordata > Amphibia > Caudata > Salamandridae > Lissotriton > Lissotriton vulgaris. The sequence goes on from NC_141696.1 coordinate 785,812,744, forward strand.
ACTTAAATATTCATGATCCCTCGAGTTCATTCTTACAGGTAGGGGGCCATTATGGAGGTAGGAAGAAGAAAACATATAGGGCTATAGCAGGGCTAGTTGCACATAACTCACTGACTGACCCATGGATTAAGATTCTCCCAAATAAAGATCCAAGCACATTCTGCTCAGCTCCACATAGAGTGCTTGTCAGGCTAGACTATTTTCTCATCTCGGGTTCTTTGATCGGGGGGGCACAGATTGAAAAACAACCGCGAGTGGTGTCGGATCATAGCCCTGTTATTCTAACTGTTAAGATGGGCCAAGGCGGGAGGAAGGAAATACAATGGACATTTGAAAGAGCACTTTTGGCGGATGAGGGGTATAGGAAGTATATGGAGGGTTGGATTGAGGGATTCTGGGACATTAACAGAGGTACGGCACCATCAGGAGTGGTTTGGGATGCCTTGAAGGCAAGGGTTTGGGGAGAGACCCTAAGCTTCGTACTCTCATCTCAGAAGAAGGAAAAAGATAGGATTAAGGGGATAAATAGTGAATTACTGAAAGCAGAAGAGGAATTGGGAGTAGCTATAGAAGAACAGCTTTCATTGGAACAACATTTACTTAAAATAGTTTCATTAAAAGCCTTAGCAATAGAACATATAGCTAAAAAAGCAGTAGATAACTATTTAATTAAGAAAGAAGGAGCATATGAGCTCAGTGAGAAAGTGGGACATTTGCTAGCTGTCCGCACTAGGCAGAGATTGGCAGCTGCGGATATCATGGAAATTAGGGACGAACAGGGGGCTAATATCCAAGATACAGAAGGGGTGAGGGAGGTGTTTAGGCGATTTTATGCGCATCTATACCAGGAGGACAGTTTAAGAGAGGTAGAAAAGATCGAAAGGTATTTAAGCGGCATTATTCCGCCTCGTATGGTGGAGGAGGATAAGGAGGAGCTGGAATCACCCTTTCAGATGGAGGAGTTATCAATGGCATTGGGTGCTCTCTCTCCTGGAAAGGCTGCGGGCCCGGATCAGATTCCGGTGGAATTTTATAAAACTTTCTTTAGTGTTCTGGGGCCTGATATGTTTGGGGTTATGAAATTAGCTCAAATTGGAGAGGCAGTACCTGATTCATGGGGCGGAGCTGATATTATGGTTATTTTAAAAAAAGGGAAACCTCCAATTCAACCTGGGTCGTACAGACCGATTACGCTGATGAATGCGGACACTAAAGTTTACTCCAAAATGCTGGCTAAGAGATTAGCAGGGGTTGTTGAGAATCTTGTAGTTTGCTCACAGCATGGGTTTATACCAGGCAAAGGAACTACAGTGCACACAAGGCAGGTGATTACAATGTTCGACGCTGCTGGTATCCTGGGAGACCCTATGGCGGCTTTGTTTTTGGATGCTGAGAAAGCTTTTGATAGGGTCTCCTGGGATTATTTATGGCAAACTTTAAGATGGGGTGGCATAGGGGAGCGGTTTATTAAAGCCTTGCAAACACTATATAAGAACCCTAGCGCCAGAATTAGGGTCAACAGAGGACACTCAGCGGCAGTGAAGATAGAAAGAGGAACCAGACAAGGCTGTCCCTCATCGCCTCTTCTTTTCGCAATATACTTAGATCCTTTTTTGCGTAGGTTGGAAGGAAATCAGGAGATCCCCCCAATGAGATTGAAGGGCTGCATGGCTAAAACCTTGGCTTATGCAGACGATGTGGCTGTGTTGACATCTAACCCAGAGGGAGCTATTAGAGAGGTTGAAGCTGAGGCCCTTAATTTTGGTCAGGTTTCAGGTTATAGTTTAAATAGGGCTAAAACCCAAATAGTCTGTAATCAACATGTTGTGGGATGTACGGATCAAAGGGTCACGGGGTCGGCGGTATATTTGGGGGTGATAATTTCAGCGGATCTTGGTACTGTGGTACAGAGGAATATGACCCCTTTGATGAGTACGGTAAAGCTGGACTTGGAACGATTGAATAATCTGCATCTCTCTTTAGTGGGGTGTACGAATGTTATTAAAATGTTAATATTGCCCAAGTTTTTATATTTGTTTAGGGCAATACCCCTTTATTTTGAGGGGCAATGGTTTAATACTCTGGAAGCTTTACTTAATAGATTCATATGGGCGCAGGGTAAGACCCGTAGAGCATATAGGTTCATGACCCTTCCTAGAGAGAGAGGTGGGTGGGGAGCACCTGATTTTAGGCTATATTATCTGGCAGCCGCAACTCAATATCTTCAAGGGCTGATTGGAGGGGCAGGGCCTGATCAGAGAACGATGGATAGCTCTGATAGGGTTTATGCAGCAGTCTTGGGGGAGGAGGTGGAAAATTGTTTTTTATACTGTACGGAGTTTGCTTATTATAAAAGAACTAGATTTAAGACTTTGGAAGCTGGAATTAAGAATTGGACTGCTCTTATGAAGAAAGTGGGTATAGGGAGGTTTAATTGGTATACTAGGTTGCTGAAAAATAGGTCTTTTCCATCTGAAATTTTTGGGGACAGGACAATGGAGGGTTGGGCAGCGAAAGGAGTTGTTCAGGTAGGAGATGTGATAAATTTAGGAGGCTTTGTGCAGTTTACAGAGCTAACGGAGAGGTTCGGAATAGATAGACGGGATTTTTTTAAATTCCTGCAGATAAGGAGTTTTTTGGGGACGAAGCTAGGTGGACGGACCGGGTTTAATAGAGTGGATATTATGGAAAAGATTAGGTTAGGGGGAGATTGCTCAATACGTAGCTTTTATGCAAGCCTTGTTGAATTAAAGCAGGACGATAGGGATAAGTATGGCTGTAAGTGGGCAGAGAAATTGGATGGAGAAGTTGGATGGTTTCAGGAGGCACTGGACTTAGGAAGAACGATACTCTGCTCTGCGCCACTGCAGTCACAACAATACAAAACTCTGTACTTACTCTATCACACTCCAGCCAGAATAGCGAAATGGGGCGGCACTACGGGGATTTCGTGTCCACGTTGTAATTCACTAGACGCTGACATAGTACATATGTTTGCCCTATGCCCTCAGCTTCATTCCTTAATTAAGGACATAGAGAGATTTTTGGAATCATCCCTAGATGTGAAAATTACCCTTACACCCGCCCAGATACTATTGGGAATAGTAGTGGAGGATACCTTTCGGGAGAGAGACTTTATTTTTGTTGCCATGGCTGTATATAGACTTTGTTTAGCAAGGGCATGGCTGGATAAGAACCCACCTGGTATGCAAGTATGGCTTGCTAACTTATTGGCAGTGTATAATTTGGAAAAAGCTATATATGCAAGGAAAGGTAGGAGAGGAAGGCAATTGGGTTTAAGAATATGGGAACCTATTAGTAGGTGGCGGGCTGGATTTGGGACATGATAAGATGTTATTATGTTGGGTAACTTCAGTAGGATGGTGTATGGTCTGAAGTACTGTAATGCGTATTAATTATAGTAGTAATTTTGCTGTAATGTTCTTTTTTCCAATGTTATGTTCAATACTCAGTTATTTTTTATGCTTGTTATTTTTATAGGAAATTGTGTTGCACTGTCTATGCATTGTGTTTAATTGGAAAATAAAAAATATATTTAAAAAAAAAAAAAGAATTTGATATGCAGCTTGTATCCTTGAGCTTTCTGCTTTCCTGGTACACTGACTCCGGGTTCATTGCCAACTTCCTCTTCCTAGACCGCACTATCAGTAGTCTAATACAGGACAGCAGGCCTTTCTCTAGCTAAAGAGAAACAGGATAATGCACCTGCAGAAGAAATAATTAACACAGTGGGAAAATAAAGTAAGCATTCTCCATCAAGGCCTAATGTCAAGCTAAGCCCTTTTGGAAATCAAAACAGATGCCTCTTACATTAATAAATATGCATAACATATATATTACCTACTAGCGGTCAACAGTAAGTAGTTATAGTTAGGATGCAGTTTCCATTTTTGATTTGCCAATAATTTTAGAGCTCTTTGATGAATCTTCATGATATTTTCACAACTATTTTGGCAGTCACTGCAGTTGCTGTCTTGAAAATTGTGGGATGTTCTGTGAAGTAACCGTGCAAACCAGGCAAACCGTGCAAAGGGGAGCCAACATACTCCCTAAGATCTCATCTTTTGCCCTCTGCCTTCTGTTCCCCTCGTGTGCCTGATTATTTGTCCATTTTGCCTTCTGTTTTCCCTTGTGTGCCGCCAGTCCCTGCGCCCGATTGATTTGTCTTCTGTTTCCCCTTGTGCGCCCCTGATTCTGTTCCCGGTTCTGTGTCCCTCGCAGCTCCCGTTTCCTGCCGATGTGTCCCCTGCGGCCCGCCCCCCTGACTGACCATTCGATGCCACTGCCTCCCAGCTGCTCCTCCCTCCCACCTCCCCATATATGGCGGGCGCGCCGCTGGTGCACCAAAGGCAAGCCCATCTGCATCTGTCCACGCCTGGACCATGCACAGCACCAGAACCCCTGGTCCTCGCATCCCTTGCGGCCACCAGGACGATCGCCACCGCTACGATGCCAGCACACCCCACGCTCTGAACCCAGGACGGCCCCACACCTGCTTCAAGGACACCCCGAAATGCACTCATGATCCCTTCACCTGCCGAACTGCTGCTACACCAGCCTCAGAGCCGCCGAAGCGCCCATCAAGAAGGACCCCAACTACCTCCGATGCATCCTACTGAACACCCGCTACACACGCAAACACGCCGTTGAGCTCTGGGACCTGCTCGACACATCATCCCCGGACGTCCCCTTCCTGACAGAGACCTGGATGAACAACTCCTCCGCACCCAACATCACCATAGCCATCCCAGACAGCTATAAGATCACCAGCAGAGACCACACCAAAGGAGTAGGAGGAGGAATCACCATCATCCACAAGAACACCATCAGGGTCTCGACCAGCACCGGCGACACTCTCAGCAACGCCAAAGGCATGCACTTCCAGATCCACATGGACCCCAACACCACCCTAAGAGGCACCCTCATGTACAGACCCCCCCCCCGGACCCGACCCCAGTTGAGAGACTCCATCGCCGACTTCATCAGCTCGGACGCCCTAACCTCCACCGACTACAACCTCATCAGAGACCTGAACTTTCACCTGGAGAACAACAACAACAGCAACTCGACCACTCTGATTGACAATCTCGCCAATATCGGACTGAGACAGCTCATCACAATGCCGACCCATTCCGCCGGTCACAGGCTCAACCCCGTCTTCTTCTCAAGCTTCCAGGTCTCCTTCAGCCACACCACTTAACTACCCTGGACCGACCACCGCTGCATCCACTTCACCTTCCAGAAACCCACCACACACCACCGCACCACACAGATCCCACGACGTTGCTGGAGCAAAGTCATCAAAGACCAACTACAGGCAAACCTCGCTCTCAGCCCACCCATTGACCTCTCCAACACCGACGACGCTGCCCGCAACCTCAGACGATGGATTAAGGGCTGCGCCAACACCCTCTCCCCGCTGGAAAAAAACACCTACAGACACACCAGCAAGAGAGCCAAGTGGTTCACCCTGAAACTCATAGCATCCAAGTGTCCCTGCCGGAAACTAGAGATGAAATGGCACAATGAAAATACACTGGAAAGCCACACAGCCCACAAAGATGCCATCAGCAACCAGCAACACCTCATCTAGCCCGGACAATGGTGAGACCGCAGCCCTCATCCTGTTGGACCTCTCCGCCGCCTTCGATACTGTCTGCCACTGCACTCTATGCGCACACCTCCACGACGCAAGGATCTGAAACAATGCCCTGGAATGGACCACCTTCTTCCTCTCTGGCAGAACCCAGAGCGTCCGCCTCCCCCGGCTCCGATCCGAAGCCTCCGAGATCATCTGCGGCGTACCCCAGGGATCATCCCTCAGCTCAACACTGTTCAACATTCACAAGGCCCCCCTCACAAGCATCGCTCGACAGCACGACCTCAACATAATCTCCTACGCCGATGACACTCAAATGATCCCCCTCCCTCACCAAGGACACCCTCACTGCCAAATCCAACCTCCACGAAGGAATGAAGGCTGTCGCTGATTGGATGAAGAGCAGCTGACTAAAGCTGAACACGGACAAGACGGAGGTCCTCATCCTCGACTCCAACCCTTCAGCCTGGGACGACTCCTGGTGGCCTACGACACTGTGGGCAGCCCCAACACCCACTGACCACGCACGCAACCTGGGAGTCATCCTCGACTAAATGCTCTCCATGGCCAAGCAAGTCAAGGCAGTCTCCTCCTTCTGCTTCAACAACCTCCGCATTCTCCACAAGATCTATAGGTGGATCCCGACAGATACTAGAAGAACAGTCACCCAGGCCCTCGTTAGTAGCAAACTCGACTATGGAAAAGCCCTCTACACGAGAACCCCGGCAAAGCTCATCAAACGACTGCAACACATTCAAAATGCCTCGCCATGCCTGATCCTCAACGTACCATGCCACAGCCACATCACCCCTCACCTGAGAAACCTGCACTGGCTCCCCGTCGAAAGGAGAATTTCCTTTAAACTCCTCATCCACACACACAAGGCACTCCACAAGACCGGCCCAGCCTACCTCAACAGACTGCTCTCCTTCTACGTCTAAAACCACCAGCTCCACTCCGCCGACCTCTCCCTCACCACGGTCCCCTGCATCCAAAAAAGCACCTCCGGCGGCAGGTCCTTCTCCCACCTTGCCGCCAAGACCTGGAACACCCTTCCACTCAGCCTACGACAGTCCCAAGACCTGCTAACCTTCAAGAAGCTACTCAAGACCTGGCTGTTCGACCAGTAGCGGCACCCCCCCTTTTCTCTTCCCTTTTTCTTCCCCAGCACCTTGAGACCCTCGCGGGTAAGTAGTGCACTCTACAATTCCGTGATTGATTGATTGATTGAATGAAGTGAGGGCTGAGAAAAAGGGGAGGTCCCAAAACACTTTTTTAATGTAAATTTCTATAGAACAACTTTAGACATTGATACAGCCCGAACTACTGAACGGAATTACACCAAATTTGGCAGAAAGGTAGCTCTTGGTCCAGAAAGCACTATTTTGTTAAATGGTTTAACTCCATTCAGTAGTTTCTGAGAAATTGAAAGATTTCTCAGGTATACAACTGAGGCGGCAGTGCCTGAGATCTGATTGATTGGCAACACTTCAAACCAGGAAGTGTTGGCAGCCATTTAGGGAATCATACTCTTTGACACAATTTGCATCCGCACTTACTTTGCTGTCATCAAAATAACTAACAACAAACCGGACAATGTTCTAACTCGATATAATGCTTCATAGGACGTACCTTCATTATATATTAACTACCAATATTAATAAAAGCTGCATCTACACTTAAACCCTGACATTTATGGATAGTTACAGCATATGCTAGAGAGCCTGGGAACTGCTGCTGTCGGACATACAAGTCTTTTACAAGCAAAAAAATATACAATACATCTACCAATCTGCTTCACACCATCAATCTGATTACATTTTATTGCTAAGTATTAAACATCATCCCTATTAGGAAGGTGAATGAACTCAAACACTTTACCCATAGAGTGCGCCATTTACTAATCCTTCCTCAACATTCACATAATGCCACAAAATTACTATGTATGTGAAAACACTTTTCTAATCCTGCAATCTTGGAAACTGATTTCTCCAATTAATCCAATTGTGCTTGTAGTTTTCACTTAGCAGTACTGTTACCCCCTAGTTTCCCGTTGTGTCAGTTGCTGCTGTTCATTAAAACAGGAGCCCCCCTGAAGCATAGGCATTGGACAGACACTAGATTTCCCTTCTTTAATGAAATTGTACAAAAGCTGTACTGCAGTTTTATTAGAAGAAAATAGTTTCTTGACAAGTAGAATTTCTAAGCAATGTTTCCCCTTTTTGTGAGAACTCCTAATCTAATATCCTTCAGAATATTCTCATATACCATGTCAGATGTTTGATGTATATTGTTAAGTAGTTTCTTGTATTGGAAATTTAGCCAAATGTTTACATTTCTAATACTGCCCAAGGAATTCTGAGTTTCATCATGGAGAAGTGTCCTGAGCACAGGATGTCCTTTGATGGGGTGAGTTATAGTAGGTCAATGAAGGCAATTAAGTGATTTCCCTCAAACAGCATGTCATAATCTATTTTTAACATCTGTTGCATTCTCAAGTGTAAAAAGGCAAGGATTACGTTTGTGACAGTGCTATCCTCATTGATGATTAAAAGTTTCAGTTTCTTCAGTAGACTTGAGACTTCATGACAAGCTTCAATGGATAGCTTTAGGTACTCAAGCTTATTGTCCTGGTTAAGAGGTAGCATTAATAGTTGATGTAAAGTAATTCCTTTAATGATGTGTGTATCTAATCCAGTTGGTGCTGTTACTACACATGACAAATGTGATTCTGTAGTCCTCTGTAGGTAAGTAGTGAGAACTTTAACTAAAAAGCTTTTCCCAGTGCCAGCTTGACCCCTAACGTACAATAGTACTGGCTTAAATGATGATCATTTACATTAATTCTTCTTGTGGACAAATGAATGCTCTATTTTCTCTTTAACCTCCATATACATATATTTTTGTTCATCATTCATTGGCCCAACTAACAGTTCCAAGTCAACGTGTTCCTATTCACCTCATTCATGGCTACTGCAGCTTCATTTTTAATAATTGTTTGTCCATGAGGATCTTGACTCAGTGGTCCTCAACTTTGGCTGCTTTATGAACTCTCCTTAGCAATCTCAGCAGCAATTGTTTCTTCCTATTCAATCTCATCATTTAATCTTTACAACTAGTTTGGAAACACTGAACACTAAATGCTGTCTATCATAGCGTTGAAAGAAGCTTCTTAGCAGTCATGATCTCCAAGTAATTCTAATTAAGAATAGCTAAGGCTTGAAGAGTTGTATAAGTGCCTAAAAGAAAAACTCCCTTTTGTCTGGAGCTTTGGCAATTAAGTTTTCTGTTGTTATTTAGATTTCATTTTGTGTATCCTACCAAACAATCGTCACAATCAACATCTGCATATTTCCCTTCATCTGCATTTTCAGTTACATTAGTTCTGTATCTATAAGTTTAAAGTAGTTCAAAAAGACACATATTTTCTAGATGTGGACTCCTTCTTGGGTGGTATGTGTTCTACATATTTGATTTCACGATGTCTGCACTGTCTCGATTAAATTCTGATAGGTTCTAAAAACTTTAATACTCTACTTTGCTTGTTTGCAAGGCCTAGACTTACCCAAACACCTTGGGGGTGCCCAGCTGGGCTATCCCACAAGGAAAAACCAGGTCGGGTTCCCAAAGCAAGCGCCGAGATACCCTTTGTGGTGATACGTGCGCTATTTAAGAAACTACATTTTTTTATTTTTTTTTATTCATGATTGTGTGCCTGTATGCCTCAGTATATGCATGCATGTCTGTCCGGGTATGTCAATGTATGCATGAGTGTGTGCCTGGTTGTATCAGTTTATGCATCAGTGTGGCCATGGTTGTGTCAGTGTGTCCATGGGTGCCTCAGTGTATGCATCAACGCGTGGCTGGGTGTATCAGTATATGCATGAGTATGTCCCTGGGTGTCTCGGTTTATGAGTGAGTGTGTGCCTGGGTGTGTCAGGTTATGCATTAGTGTGTGACTGTGTTTGTCAGTATCTGTATCAGCCCACCCATATGGCGGAGCCTCGTCATGTAGGACGTTTTGAACTAGGTCTGTGTCCCTAAGCCCTGATGTATTGGCTTTGTATCACTAGGCCATAGTTCAGAGGATAGAAGTGTCAACACCACTGGCGGTGGAAAAAAAACCTGACGTCCAGGTGAATATTACTAAACTTTTTCATTTGCCTTGACCGTCATTTTAAACACCACTCACTTTTCATTGTTTCATTGCACTGCATTACATCAGCACCGCCAGTGGTGATGACACTTCTATCCTCTGAACTATGGCCTAGTGATACAAAGCCAATACATCAGGGCTTGGGGACACAGACCTAGTTCAAGACGTCCTACATGACGAGGCTCCGCCATATGGGTGGCCTGATAGGACTTATTTCAGTACTGTAAGTGTCTCTCCACCATGTGGTAACTGATGCACTGTACTCCCAGTGTGTCGCGTATGGTGATAGTCTTTACTACTCAGCTAAATTCAGACCTTCAAGTTTCTTTGTTGTTTATGTAGTTACATTAGGGGTATTAACTTGGATGGTCGTTAAACATAGTCCCTTTGACCCTCCGCTGAAAGTTGTTGTTTCTCGGTCCAAACTCATCCCCATTGGGAAACTGGCAGAAGGACCACAGTGTTATAGAGGCAGGGAAGTGCTGCCTTGGGGTGAAGAGGGAACAAAATACCTGGGCGTGAGGGTGGCATATACTGCCACTAGGTCTCTGGAACTTAATATTGGCTTGATAATAGAGGGACTGAAGGGGTCCATAAGGTTCTGGTGAGTATTACCAATGTCCCCTATGGGTCGAATTATAGCGATTATGAAAGTGAATATTGTGGTCAGGTTTCTGTATGCTTTACAACACTTGTTTCATATTATCCACCAGAGCTACTTCCGAACGTGGGACCAACTCCTCGTAGACAGGTACGTTTGCAGACATTGCAGTGACCGTGAGGACAGGGAGGTCTGGAGATCTCATGCCTGGAGCTGTATTATATGGCATCCCAGCTTCAGCATGCAGTGCACTGGCTGGACCCAGAGAGTACATGGGAGGATGAACTATTAGTGGGTACACTCACTGGACATACACTGCCAGAACTGCTGATGCTGGAGGGCCCCTTCCCAAGCCCCATACATCGTGCAGCATGTAGTCGGAATATGGGAATGGGCTGAATGGGAAGGAGTAGTTCAACACGCCCCATATGCTCCAGACCTGCCCCTTTGGTTGAGGCAACCGTTTGCCCGTATAGCGGATTCAATGTCCGTACGTAGGTGTAAGAAAGGAGGATGTCAAACAATAGGGGATTTATACACAGAAGGGAGGTTCATAACACATGCAGAAGCTATAGAGTTCTTCGACTTGGGGGTGGGACAATGTTTACAATATGGGAAAATATCCAAGGTCACTCTAGAAATCTGGCTGGAGTTTCCGAAGGAACCCCCCAGCAGTAACATACTGAAAGTAAGGTTGTATATGGCAGGGGGGAGGCGACTAATTTCCCACGTATACCAAGCTTAGAGGGATGATCTGTCACATTGGACCTTACCAGAGAAGCAAAAATGTGATGAAGTGCTGAAGGATCCGTTAACAGGCAGAGAATGGGAGAGGGTGCACAAGGGACTGAGAACATTTAGCTCTAAGGCAAGATTCAAGCTCCTGCCATATAATATAACTTACCAAGTGTACCTCACTCAAGCACCCTGCACAGGATTTACCCGGCCCGGGTGGATGAGTGCCTCAGGTGTAGATCCGAGGCAGTGGACTTCCTCCGTATGACTTGAGCATGCCCAACCCTGGACCCCCTACTGGGCTGCGGTGTTGGCACACCTTCCGAGAGCCACGGGGTGGGTGATCCCTAAAGAGATCAGACAAGCCCTCCTTGGCCTGCTGCCTACTCCCAAGAAAAAAAGATTAAGTAGATGTTTTCTCTCCCTGGGATTGGTATTAACAAAGAGGCGAATCGTTACAGTATGACTACGTCCTAGACCTCCAAGGGTAGAAGAATGGCTGAAAGATATGTATGAATCGGCAACAGCGGAAAGAGCATGAATGATGATAGTTTGAAAAGATGAAAAACTTGAAGATGTCCTCCAGGCATGGTATCAGATGTTGTAAGACCTTCAGGGGGAACAGAACGCAGGGACTCAGGAACCCACAACTGTGACAGCAGCTACACCACACATAGGATATCAAGATGAGAGTACAGTGTGATATAAACCTGGAATACAGAAGTAATAAATGCCACCATACAAAAACCCATGACAACCAGGACTATAGTTGGGAAGGGATGGGAGGGGGGAAAGGGGAAGGGAAGGGGAAACACAAGTTCAGATTAGCATAATGGTTGTACGTTTCAGGGGAATGTATGCAGGACGCACATGACTCCAATGTGAGAGGTATGGATAGATGGGAGGAACCCCTTTGCCTGGATTTTGTACCTTGTATAGATAAGATAGCGCATTGTGAATTTGTTGGGATTGACTTCATATAGTGAAGAATGATGGGGAATAGGGGATTGTGCTGCTGTTTCTATACATCACTGTAACATTGTCTTTATCCAGTTTAAATGCCAATAAAATTAACTTGAAAAAAGAAAGGAATATGAAGGGGTCAAAGTATACTGTCTGTAGAAATAAAACGCATTGAATTGAGTGTCCCATACAGAGTCAATAATAATAATACATGGACATGTAGCTTTAACCCTCTGTGCCAGAAGTGATCAACACTGATTTCATGAAAAGTGACATGTGGACTATATGTAATTGAAAATTCATGTTTGTGGAAAAAGTAGATCCAACGTGATTTTATGACATTGACATTGATGTTCATGCATTTCCTTCATATTTTTGTGATAGGTCTGAGGTTCAATGTGTGGAAAATGAATATTTTTCGTTATGTTTGTCCCATTATACACCCTCTCTTTCACGTCCCGAGCTCACCATAGTGGAAACTAGAAAACCCGGACAGATGAACGTAAGGTTGCACTCAACATTCTATTTCCTCTAATCACAGCCACACATTCTTATGTCCAAGCCGATTCCGAGAAACGAGCCCCGTTGCAACCACGCACTCTTATGGTCAGGCCGATTCCGAGAAATAAGCCCCTGTTTGCCAAGACACAACGACCCATTCCGAGAAACCAGGGCCTGTTTGCTAAAGACACAACACCAGACATCCGGTCAACGACCAGTTCTCTTTTCTTTCTTTCTCTCTCTTATCTAAGGAACAAGCCTAGGGTTATTTCTCAACGTTCTGCTTCTGCCGTGACTTCCTCATGATTAAAGACACAGTCACGCTTCTTCCTGTCATGACTTCTGTATGATTATGACACAGTTACGCTGCCATGACTTCTGTATGATTACAAAACGGCTATCCGAGTTTTGCTCAAAGGGAAGCTCCTTCCTCTTTTCTATGTCAAAAATGTATAAATACCATGTTTTCTTTGATTAAAGTAGAGACTATTCCCGAGCCTCCTTAGGTGACGGAGCTCTCCCTTAACTCGAGTTACTGAATAAAGACCCTTGAATTCTAACCACCACCGACTCTGCTCTTCATGCTTGACCTTATTGATATTATAGAAATTCCGATCAAGGTAAATTACTATAATATTTACCACAAATGTTCCATTAATATGTCACCATCCCGAATACAAAGCTATCATGGCATGATTTTCAAACATTTGTTGACAGATCTTTAGAAAACCAGAAAAAATTGCTTGTAGGTATTTCATTGTTTTGTACCTGAAACAGAATATTCATAAAAATGGCCCTCATCATTTCATTAGTCTCTGAAACACTTGTGCAATAGGATTAGGGTGTCGACTTTTTTTTACAAATTGCTCTGCAATTCGGTTTTCAGCACCACAGAGAAATGAGACACTTCAACTGCAACATCAAGGTACAAGCCTACAATGCAATCATATCCACAGGAATGCTATAAGTTTTGTTGCTGTTGTTCCATAACATAGATTTTCAATAGAACTGAAAACAATGGAGCAATGATTGGCAGCTTAACCACAAAAATCCATCTGCAAAATTTCAACCATCAAAACTATTTCTCCAATGAAGAAAATGAAACTATTCCCATACCAAAAATATGGTGCCCCTAACAAGAGAATGTTTATATAATCACGCATCATATTAATAGTCAGTCATGTTATCCCTCGTACCAAAGGATATTTAAGGTCAGCTGTATGGACTAATGAAATCCTTCAGGTCTTGAATGGAATACAAGTCAATACAGTGCCATCACTATTTGAATAGTTTATCAATGCTTGAGCATCCTGCAAAGCACTTTAAGGGGTCAATTACTATCTTGTTAGGAAGGGATCCAAATCTGATTCGGGCTTGTTGAATCATACCCTGTTCGAAATGACCGATTACGATGCCCGGTAACCGTGGGGGCTCTCACAATTGGTTCCAGAAGACATTCAGACAGGTTGAGCCTTTAGAAGCCGAATCGTACAGCTCCATGGACTCAGTTTCCTAGCAAGTGATTACGATGGCTGATTTGTACAGCCGTACTGAATCGGTTTGCCCGGAACGAAATGGCTGTCGTAATCAGTATTTGGTGGCCCGTAGCAGGCCCCTCTTCACACAGGGCCCTCTGAATCGGGACTCTGGGAGGCCCCATGGGTCCCCCCTCTCAACCATGCACAGTGTGGCAGACACCTTGGGGTGCCCGCCACAGGGTGCACGTTTTCCCCCATTCACTCCTTTTTTCAATGGGGGCCTGTGTTCTCAATTGGAACACAGGCTCGAATTGAAGTCAATGTGAGTCTGACCAAATCATATCCAGTTGCACCCAAATCGCTCCGTGAGACTCTTCTGATCCGAGTCGCCCGTAAAGCCGGAATGCTTTCTGAACGGGATCGTAATTGTACCCTAAGTCTGATAATGGGCAAGGGAAGGGCTACATAATTACTTATGCATTAAAATACAATATTATACTATACAATACAGCAGAATACAACACATGACATAAATGTTTCCTTCAGATAGAGTACATGAACTTGTATCAAGCTTACAATAATAACGCTTTACTACACATAAAACATTTCACCCAATTCAACTCTGTGTTCTCTTTGGGTCATATTTAAAATAAAGTGGTGGAGTGCAGGTTAGCTCCAAAATAGCTAACGTTGCGCTCTTTCACTTTAGAAATGCAAGGATGCATCATATTTACAAAAATACTATGCATCTCTGAGTTTCTCCCTGCCTAGCTCCAACTCAGGCACCCTTGCACCATAGTGCCTGCGTTGAGGGAGTGATTGCTTATGTGCTGTAAGGTGTCCCTCCCTGCACATAAACAATGCATAAGGGTGATGTGTAACTTCCATGTGTGCTGCATTATGAAGCACACATAGAAGTTGCAAATCATCATTTTTTTAATGATTGTTGATGAGCAGGAAGGGACATCTACCTGCACATCAACAATCATTCATAGTTTTTTGCTGTTTCACCGCGTGCTCCACAATGCAGCACACATAGAAACAGCAAAAATCAGGAGAAATAAAGCATTTCTCCTTGCTTAGCCAAGTTAAGACCAGGCTTTCCATGGTCTTAATTGTGGTGCTGCCTCCTATTTACGTCACCCTTGTAAATAGGGGCAGCATCAGATACAATGGGTGTTACGGTGGAACGCCCACCTCAACACCCATTGCCCACCCCTTTCATGCTAAGTATAGTGTGAAAGGGTGGCTTATTTACAAAGCTGCGTTAAGCCATGCTAAATGGATAATGCTGCCTTGTAAATAAGGCAAAGCCTCTATCAGTACTGGAAAAGATATGCTTTTGTGTTGATAGGGGCTTGTAATTATGCCACTTTAGGTCCACAGTAAAAACGCAAACCCTTACAATATAGCTGAGGGCTTTTTATGAGTCTGGCTGTCTATGGACTGCCGGACACACGGGGGCGCAGTGGTGGCTGACTTACGATTGTCACATTACGACCAGCGTGGTCAAGCTGCCCTGGGACCCCCACAACGTATCAGAGATCCCTGGTGGTGCTGCAGCGGTATTGAGGTCCCAATATGCTTAGCTAGGTCGCTGAAGGCCCGCCAAGCATATTACAAGTTTCCTCACTGCCACACTTTTCATGGTTGTACGACGACCGCCATGAAAAGTGTGGCAGAGAGTAAACAAAGGGGACCCTACTAGGCCCCGTTGTGCCTCACACGATGTGGCTGCATCATGGGGGGCACAACCTGTGCCCCCCTCTGTGCATACACATCAATACCTGCATGGCATGGACTGCAGCAGTCCATGCTGTGCAGGTAATACCTTTGATGTTACCCTTGCGGTGCATATGCAGCCCTAGGAACACCAAAGAACCTCCCTCAGACAGGAGAAAACTCCTAATCTGGCAGGTGGTTTGTACATGGGTTTGGCGGTGTGGGGAAGGGGGTCCCGCTCCAGCACCACCAAACTTATAATGAGGCCTTGAGTCTCTCCCTCTTCTGGATGTTTTTTTTCAGAAAGTGAGTTGCAAATCTGCGAAGGGGTAACATAATCTACTTATTAAAATTCAATCTTGTTAGTTCACAATATAGGTTACTGATTAACCCGGCTAATGCCCTAGGAGCTATGGCACAAGCAACCAGCAGAAGTGAGTGAGTATTATTAAAGTTAAGAACCCATAAAAATCAAATTCCAAACTTATTGTATTTTTATCTTTGTTTAACTCAAATAAAAGTATTAAATAGTTTATATTATATATTATATATTCATGTAAATTCATTTTACATATTTATTTCATTGTAGAGCAAAATTAAAGAATGCTGCAGCATTATTAACCTAATTTTGCAATAAATCTTTAATTAATGGAAATATGCTAAATTAAATGAAAAGTATTTTTGCTGAAGTTTAATTTAAAAAAAAATCCAAACTGAATAAAAATACTAATATTTTCTAATTATTCAAACAGGTGTATGGAATTCATTACAATTAAACTAGGTATATGTTATTCGAAATATGTATTATTACATTTATTTTAAAATTCCAAATATGGTTTAGAAAATATTTTATAATTAAACTATGAATATGTATTATTTTTATATTTTTTAACAATAAATTATGTTTATTTATATTGTTACCCATGCTAAATAATGTAATTTCATTATCATTATTTCATATGGAGTTTATTTTTAATTTCCTACCTCTATTATTTTCAATTGAATAGTGTTGTGGTACCAATGGCTGGCCATGTATGATGCTAGACTTACTACAGGTTTAAAAAATATATATATTTTAGTGGTAATTTACACTCAAAAGTGTAAGTTTCATTTGTGAATCAGACCCAATGTTCACATGAGACGAGGACTATAATTGCAAGCTGCCCAGGACAGAGCAGTATCGAATAGGCCTTGTGGGTTGGACAGGTTAAACAAATATCTTGGGCCTCTGTTATTCAATTTCTCTCAGTGGGGAAAGGGAGGATGCTGTGCCATTTTAAGTCAGATACACTACTATTAGGCAGCAGCGGCCCTTGGAGGGAGTTCCATGGGACAGAAAGGTGGGGCAGGGTGGGGGGTGCTAAACACCGGAATATGGATAATGTGAGGTAAGTAAACAATTTAATAAATAGAAACAAATTTCGTAGTGAGCCCTGCGTCGCATTTTGAGATGCAGGGCGCGCAACAAAATTTGTTTTATTTATTACATTGTTTACTTACCTCACATTATCCATATTCCGGTGTTTAGCACCCCCCACCCTGCCCCTCCTCCGCCCCTCCTTTCTGCCCCACGGAACCCTCTCCACGGGCCGCAGCTGCTATCAGGCTCTTGCTGAAGGTTTAAAACTTTTGCCACTAATAGTTCTGTGCGGTACAATGAAATATTTCAAAATATTCATAATTTACAAGGTTGCTGAGATGAATTCCTAGCCTGCAGATCTGTGTTGTAGCTTAAATCTTAGGGAACAATATAAGGTCTGGCAGAAAGGATACTGAGTTACATACAACCCTGCTGGCCTAACCTTCGCAGTGCCCTCTACCTTTGGAGACTGGTGGACTTTAGTACTCTTTCAACAAAACCCACGTTGGCTCTGTAAACAGAATACCTCCTCCAATGGCCTGATGGAAAAGGGGTGTAGGAGGAAGGACATTTCACTGCCCACACTATTTATGGTAGACAGTGTTATGGCTTTTTTTCCTGTCCATCTCTGAATGAATGACATTTTATTGGTTTGATTAATTAAGAAATCTAACAATAAATGGATTCCGTACAAAATAACTGTTGTAACCTCTCCTCTTGCCTCCCTCACCCTCGCATCTTTCCCTCTCCTTTGGTTAGCCCTTCCGTACCCTGCCTCCCCCCTCCTTTCCCTCCTCCTTTGGTTCTGTCCAGCATGAAGGCAATTTAGAACGTTCGCTCTGAGTGAGATGAAAGCTCAGCAGGGCATGTTAGAGGAGCTTGGAAACTGACGTAATAAATAACTTCTTTTACCTCATCTGGTGTGGACCTTCATCACTACAAATTTGGCGACGAGGACTCCAGAGACGAGGGTGTAGCTGTGTGGGGGACGGCGTCAGTTTCCCCCCCCCATTTTTTCCATTATCTCCTCATTGTTTTCGCCTTATCTTCAAGGCATTTGAAGTTCGGTCTCCGGATTTTAAGCGGAGATATCTATTCGAGGCCTCTCTTCACCCTGGACACTCTTCCAAAATCCATGATCCGACAGTGCTGACTCTCCTCTGCTCGGGGAAGCTCTGTTTGCACCCCTGACCATCGGCGGTGTGTGTTGTCTCTGTATTGAGGTGGCCAACTCTCCCCTGCCTGTGGGAGCGCTTTGAGTCTTCGCCTGTCATTGCGGTGAGTGCCGTCCCTGAGGTGCAGGAAGCCAGTTTGGATCACAATCTCCTTTGCCTTTGGGATTGTTTGTAGGCACCGTTTTTCCTATCGGAGCCAGTGCCGGTGCTGAGGTGGAGGCGTGTTCGTCTCCGATTTTCCGGATTTTCCTGTCACGTGATTTATGTGTAGTGGCGTTTCAGGGGCATGCGAGTTTGCCTGAGTTATCGTCACTTCTTCTTCAGGAGATTAGCGTCCTGCCGTGTGAAGAGACCTGCGTGAAGAGAGTGGTGTCTTGACTTCTGGAGGGAGCAGTTTCATTGGGTTTGTGGTATTTTCATGCGTCATTCTTCAAGAGAGTAGCGTTTAACCAAGCGCCTGCCTGGTGAAGAGAACTGTGTGAGGAGAGTGGCGTCTCTACCTTTGGATGGAGCAGCTTCATCATGGGGCGGTGATTCCTTCTCCTGACATTTCGCCTCAGTGCATCTTCATTTGAGGGATTGGCGTTTTGTAAGCGCTGATTTGGTACTGCTGTTCTACTACAAGTATTTCCCTCCACTGTAATTTAGCGCTTTGTGCCTCATTACTTCCTTTCAATCTAAATTATCATTCTGCCATTTTACTTTTCGACTGCTTTTGGGAACCAGTATTTCTATCCCAATCAGAAGAGGCATCAGCAGTGCTATTCCAGTTCAGATTTTTTCTTTTCTCTTTTTCTCAGCATCTTATATTCTTCGTCTCTCTCTCTCTCCTCTACCCTCCATATTTTCTCTTTTTCCCGTATTTCACACTACATTCCTATACTGTTTCTGTCTTTTGCTACAGCTCATATCCAATTTTGTGTACCTTACTTCTACAGTTGAAAATGTCGGTGGCAAATATGAACCAACCACCACCTTTCTTAAACGATGAAGGAGAACCTGAAATCCCATGGGACAGATGGGTAAAAATGTTGCAATCCTACCTAATTGCAATTGGGGGGGTAAAGTTTTCCTCAGTTAGGAAACAACACATTCTACTTCACAACATAGGTGCACAAGCTAGGAAAGTGTATGAGGATTTAGCTGATGGGGAGGAGGAAGGATGTGAGGGGGGCGAAGATGTGTTTACTATTACATTAAGGAAATTGAGTTTACATTTCAAAGATAAGATCAATGTTGTGTTAGAAAGACACAAGTTTTTTAAGAGAGCTTAAGGTAAAAATGAAAAAGTTACCTCATACATAGCAGCCTTAAGAGGTCTCGCAGCAACTTGTGATTTTGGAGTGCTTACAGATTCTCTTATAAGAGGTCAGTCGGTACGCTGTACCAATGACCATAAGGTGCAAGAGAGACTGCTAACACAAAACCCTGATTTAGATGAAGCTATAACAATAGCAAAAAGCATAGAGCACACAGCTTTCTGTGTTAAAGAAATGAGAACCAGTAAAGATGTTTCTCAAGAAGAGAACAAGGTGAATGAGATTAATGATGATGTAAATGTTTTAAAGGTCACTAAGGGAAATGTGGCAAGCAAACCCAAAATGCAGAAAGTAGTGTACAAATGTTTTCGTTGTGGCAACACCAATCATCTTGCAAATTTTCCCAGATGTCCTGCAAAAAGTGTCACTTGTAGGATATGTAATAAGGTGGGTCATTTTTCCAAATGTTGCAACACAAAAGATACTAAGAATGATGTGCATGTGGTATATGATGAACAGGAATCGCATAGTAGTGAAAATAAGTTTATTTTTCAAATAAAAGACCAAGAAGAATTAAAGGAGGAAATGAATTACCCTGTTTGTGAGATTCTACTGGATGGTAAAAGAATTAATGCCTATGCGGATTCTTGTTCACCGTATACGCTTGTTGATGAAGAGTCATTTAATAAGTTATTCCAACAAGATGAATACATATATGAGAAACCAGATATACGCCCAGGGGGATACAATAAGATCTCATTCCTCTTAAAGGCATGGTGAAGATGCGCATTTCATTTAAGGATAGATACACATTTGGCAAAGTGTACATCACGGAAAAAGGGAGCAACTTGTTGGGGTGGAGACACCAAAAGGACTTAGGAATTACGCTAGACCCCAACAATAAAGATCAAGTTCTGTTAGTGGACAGATCCTTAACGGGAGGGAATATTTGTGAAGAGTTTCCTGAAGTCTTTTCAGACTAGAAAGGTGTTTTGAACAACTATGAACACAGAATCAAACTCAAAAAAGATGCCATTCCCATTGCCCATAAAACTAGATCTGTTCCACTACTCTTAAGAGAACCACTTAAAAAAGAATTGGAGAAGTTGGTGAAACAAGGAATCTTTCAAGCCATTGAATACTCAGAATGAGTCGCCCCATAGTCATTACTTCTAAAAAAAATACTGCAGACATCCGCATGTGTGTGGACCTTAGGAGTTTGAATGCCAGCATATGGGTGGATAGGTTTCCTCTCCCCAACATAAATGAAATGTTGTCTATCATCAATGGTGCCAAATATTTTACAGTTTTAGACCTCACGTCAGCTTACTACCAGGTGCCATTACACCCTAAGTCTCAACCTCTGACAGCTTTCACCACACCTTTTGGCACATTTAAATTTCTGAGGATGCCATTTGGTTTGGCTTCGGCTGCATCTGCATTCCAAAGAATTATGCAGCACCTTTTAGCAGATATTGGTAAAACCCTGGGGCATATTACCAACAACTAGCGATAATTTTTGTCTCTAACTTGTTTAGAGACAAAAATTATCGCCGCACATCGGCGATTTTTATCGCAGATAAACCTTGCTATTAACAAGGTTTATCGCAAATGCGATAAAAAACGTCCGAAATGCATGAATATCGCTGAAAAGTCAGCGATATTCATGCATTATCGAGCAAATGCTCTTAGCCATGTTATCCACCTCCCATTGGATAACATGGCTAAGAACTGCTCAGGGCAGGTGTTAGCTTTTGGAGATATTCCCGCTTAGCGCGAATATCTCCAAAAGTTGGTAATAGGAGATAGCGATGTTAGCGAGCGTTTTCAATCTCTAACATCTTGGCACGCCCACTTTGCATCTCATTAGTGATAAATATCACTGACATGCAAAGTGGGGCCCAAGATGGTCGCTATCTCCTACTAGCTGTCACTAACTGGTGTTAGCGACAGCTTGGTAATAGGGAGATAATTTGATCTCCGCTTTCTTGGCTTTTAAAGCCAAAAAAGCAGAGATAAACCCCCTTGATAATATGCCCCCCTGTGCTTTCAGGATGACATCCTCATCTACGGGTCAAATGAGGAGGAACATGATTTCAATCTCAGAAAAACTTGCAATAAACTTAAAGTAGCTGGCCTTACCATAAAGAAAAACAAATGTAAATTTGGTGTAACTTCTGTGGAATTCCTAGGGCACACCCTCTCATGTGAGGGTATCAAACCAAAATTAGACCTCATAGAATCAGTGGTGAAAGCTCCTACTCCCACAAACAAGGAAGAAATCAAATCATTCCTAGGTTTGGCAGAGTATATGTCAAAGTTCGTCAAGAACTTTGCTGATGTGGTCCAACCCATTAGAGATCTATTAAAAAAGGATGTTAGATTCTCATGGCTTCCTGTACATGATCAAGCATTTGCCAACATCATGAGAGCTATAACCATAGCACCATGCATTGGCAATTTTGACAGTACCAAGGATACTTTCCTCACCACGGATGCTAGCAAAAGAGGTTTAGGTGCTACGCTGTCTCAACTACACAATGGCAAAAAAAGCATCATAGCCTTTGCCTCCAGAACTTTGAAGGAAGCAGAGTTAAATTATTCAACCATAGAAAGGGAAGCATTGTCTTGTTTCTGGGCCACTGATCACTTTAAGTATTTCCTATGGGGTATACCATTCAAACTTAAAACTGACCATAAACCCCTAGTTTCATTGTTTACCTCCAAAGACATTGAAAAATCTACACCCAGGATTGGGAAATGGCTGGTGTCCTTACAAAATTATAACTATACCATGGAGTACGTGCCAGGCAATAAAAATCTAGTAGAAGATTGTCTCTCTCGCCTTCCCATTGACACAACTTGCGAGAACAACAAAGAGTATTTTGAAGTTCTCATGGTATCTGTCCCAGCTGTACTGGAAGATGAGTGGAATTCTTCTTACAAAGAAGATAAAGTGCTTAAAACCGTGAGAGACAAAATTCAAAATGAGTGGCCTGACAAATGTGGTGAGCTCCCAAGTGAGTTGCAACCTTACTGGAACGTAAGAAATGAATTATCCATTGTAGGGTCTTATATATACAAGAGTGACAAGGTCATACCTCCTGAATCCCTAAAGAAACAGATTAGTGATCTTGCACATGAAGGTCATTTAGGAAGGAATTTAACCAAAAGCAAACTACGTGCTGAATACTGGTTCCCAGGAATGGACTCTTCCATTGAAGAATTAGTTAAAGGGTGCCATGCCTAGGGAGCCAGTAACAAAGTTAAATGTACTAGAAGGACACCATTAGAACCAGTTCATGTTCCCATGAAGGAATGGGAAAAGTTGGGCCTAGACATCATTGGGCCTCTGCAAGTTCTGGGTTTACAAGAAAAATTCATCCTGGTGTTAGTGGATTACATTTCAAATTGGGTCACCATTAAGTTTGTAAATGGGGTCGACACCAAAGCCGTTAAAGTATTTCTCTCTGACACCTTTGCCTATGAAGGTATTCCCCATACTCTTATAACGGACAATGGGGTACAGTTTGTTTCAGAGGAGATGAAAGAATTCCTTGTTAGTTTGGCCACAAAACATGTATCCACACCCCTTTACTGTCCACGTGCCAATGGATTAGTGGAACGCTGCAATCGCATGATAAAAGATGCTCTTCAACTTGCTGTAGCTTCCCACAGACCCATAGTGCAGTCTATCAAAGACATGTTATGGTCCTATGCTACAACGCCTAACAGTGTAACATGGTACTCGCCGTTTTGTTTGTTGAGAGGGCGCAAACCAGGGTCAAAACTCACACCCAGTTGGCTTTTTGAGGACAACACTTTTGTGTGGGACAAAACTACCACTCAAAAAAAGATCCTGTGTCACCAAAACGAATACAAACAAGACTAGGATCTTAGATGGAAAACTAAGCCCAGAAATTGGGAAATTGGGCAATGGGTCTTTGTAAAAAAACCTGTCTCGAGTGCCAATAGGCACAACAAATTTTACAGTCCTCAAAGAATATTGAGGTTGGGAAGAACGTTGTCACCATGGCTGATGGCAAGAAATGGAGCATGGACAGGTTAGTGAAGTGTTCTCCACAAACAACCACTTCCAAGCCAAACAATGCTTCAAATGTTGGGCCCACCAATGCTAATGTTCCAGAGGCTAAGAGAGGTGTCAAGTCTCCAACTTGGCAGAAGGACTATGTACTGTATTGAACTGTCTACTTACCGTTTCTATTGTGCCTTGCCTATTCCAAAAAAAACATTTTTAGTCTGTACTTAACCTAGCAATGTAATCTGTTCATCTTTGATTTTCTGTAGAAAGGGAGATGTGTTGTAACCTCTCCTCTTACCTCCCTCACCCTCGCATCATTCCCTCTCCTTTGGTTTGCCCTTCCGTACCCTGCCTCCCCCCTCCTTTCCCTCCTCCTTTGGTTCTGTCCAGCATGAAGGCAATTTAGAACGTTCGCTCTGAGTGAGACGAAAGCTCAGCAGGGCATGTTAGAGGAGCTTGGAAACTGACGTAATAAATAACTTCTTTTACCTCATCTGGTGTGGACCTTCATCACTACAATAACCATTACTAAAACAATAAAATCGAATTTTCTTTGTAAAATAATTCATTATTTTAAATCACAATATATTAATACTCCTCGTCAGTTGTTTTGTTTGTTAGCAGTCATCCTTTATATTACTTAAAAACAGAGCGAGGCAATTTTGAGTTGAGTTTTGTTATTAACTTTGCAAACCATGCTAGGTCCGTGGTATCAGTGCAAATACCCCTCTGCAAGTTATATTTGTGTTTCTTAAAAGCATCCACCTAAGTAAAGAGTAGCGAGCATTTATTAATACAGGGTAGCAACAAAGTTTGTGCGCTATGGGTTCTATTACGTACTTTCAAAATCCGTAGCTCTCTGTGTCATATTGTTTTTTTTCCAAGCTGTCCTGTACTTTTTAAATGGAATTACCTGCGTAAAGCTTTTATCACGCATGGATGCATCTATTCTTTCTCCTATGACTTGCAGATTATTTCGAATCAAGGCTTGCTTTGTATTTTTGTTAAATTCGCTTCCCTGGATATTCGTCAAACTTGCTTTTTTAATAAAGATGTTAAAGTCACTTATGGAATAGTGTAAAAGCTGGAATTCAGTGTGAGATTGAATTTGTTCATCACTGCAGTCCAGTTGTTTAACAAGTCATTATTTTTTGGATCACAGATTGCTTGGATCTTCATCTTATGTGTCTGTGGAGTTTTTGATTTGATAATAGTATTTAATCAAGTACGACTTACATTCAAAATCCTGTCCTATTTGAACCACATTCTAGTCATATCTGTACCGGAACTGTTCATTGTGGTAGGCAAAAGATACGCTCATAGCTTTTACCCTCGGAGGCATATTCTCAAGGACTTATCGCCGAGTTATTGGCCCTTTATCACAGACAAAGTCGCGATAAATTAATCGCCCCATTCACAAGCTGGTGCTAACATCCGATATCACCAGTTTCCCTGAGATAGCAGCCACAAAAGACATCGCTACAGTTGATAACGGCAATTATCGCTAATGACATGCAGAGTAGGCGTTCCTGTGCAAAAAAAGCCACAACAACACCACTTCGCAACATTCAGAACGACCAGCCAGATCAGCTATAAGATCCCAAAACAGGAAATAAGACATGTTAGCAGCAGGGATTTAATACCTGCTCTTACCCAAGAGGGCCACAACACCAACCACCACCACCCCAGGACCCCCCACCCACACCCATGCACAACGATATGTTACATCATCTTCACAAAATCATGAACAATTTCCAAACAAATAATTTAATTCAAATTAAACACAAAACAACTATTGTGAAGAGTCAGGAAAGGGTCTCTTCAGGACAATCTGTAAGTCACAGCCTGCAAGAGAAAATTCTAGATAAGAAGGTGTGTCATGGGGTCATCAAAGAACAGAGAGAGAGAGTGAAAGAGAAAGAGAGATAGAGAGATAGAGAGAGAGAGAACAGGAGGGAGAGAGAGAGAGAAAGAGAGGGAGAGAGAGAGAGAAAGAGGGAAGGAGAGAGAAAGAGAGGGAGCGAGAGAGAGAGAAAGAGAGAGAGAGAGAGAGAGAGAGAAAGGGAGAGAGAGAGAGAAAGAGGGAAAGACAGGGAGAGAGAGAGATAAAGAGAGGGAGCGAGAGAGAGGAAGATAAAGAGAGGGAGAGAGAAAAACAAAGAGGGAAAGAGAGTGAGAGGGCGAGAGAAAGAGAGGGAGAGAGAGAGAGATAGTGAAAAGAAGAGAGGGAGAGAGAGTGTGGACACTGCAGACCCAAGCCTCACTGTCCACCTGCTGTCTTCAGCGTGTTTCCAACCACGTGCCGGTATGTACTGCAGTACACCAGGTCCCTTATCTGAAACAGAGTCCAGATTTATGAATGGCAAAGTACATACAATTGCACATGCCATCATGGCTTGCCCGCCGCTGCGCACACAGTTTGCTGCACCCCAGCCCCACCCGCCACCCAGTGGTGACTGCCCGCCCCTGTGCACCCAGGCCTCACTGCTCACCTTCCACCACTGGCGTGTCTCCAAGAGGGCCCACCACGTGCCTGTGCAAGCTCCAAGCCCGGGGTCTGTGACCATGGCAGCCTCAACAGCATGCAGCCCTGCTCCATGGAACACTAGTTCACACACTTGATTCTGGGTCTTGATTCTGCTATGGCAGAGATCCTATCCATGCACACAGCATCATCACAGGCTGCACAACCACTCAGCCCTTTAGGTGCCACTAACTCTGTGACCAGCGTGGCAACGCCACGTGGCGGTATGCCCTCACTGCCTGCTGGCTCAGGCCTACACTGCGGTCCAGCAGGGTTCACTCAAATTCTTACCAGTCCCGCCCACCAGGACGGGGTATTATCGCAGGCTGCACACCCGCTCAGCTCTTTAGGTACCCCTACCTCAGTGCACCGAAAGTCACTGTCCCATGGTGGTGTGCCTGTGCCGGCTGCAGTGTATCCGGTGTGACCAAATCTATGCACTGCAAATCATGGACCCTTTATGATTGAGTCTTGTGGTGCGGACACCAACATGTCACCTCCAGTACTGGGGAATGTGATGTGGCAGGGCCCTAGGCACTCATGCATAAATAATAACCAGATAGATACACCCAGATAGAAAGTGGTAGCGGCGTCCAGCATGTGAGCCCGGCCCTTTTTATTGGCAGGGTCACATGTCCTGTGACGCGTGTGCTTGATGGGTGTGGTGTGGGTGTAAATCAGCGATGAGGGAGTGGTTGTGGAATGCTGACAACTAGACCAGTGAACAGCAGATCACAACAGGGAAGACTTGGGACATGTAGCATTATCGTCCCCCCTGTAGCGTAAGCATAGTGGGCTGGCCTGGCGTATACCAGTCCAGCATAAGGGTGTGAACAATGACCCCAGGGCTCTGGTCATGATTCCATCCTGGGCTGGACAAGGAAGTAACAAATGCATGTGTCCCTGTTGTAGTGTTGGCGCCACCCGGACCGCAATCGGCAATGTGTCACCCTGTGACCCAAGTCCCACAACATGAGCAACATGGACGTAAGGGGGAATCCCTGACCCTACATTCATCCATACTTGAAAGATCATATACATGACACATCTATGTTAATATGAATGTTTAATGCACATTCAGTGTAGTGTTGTAGCTGGAGCAGTACAGGGCCATGCGAACCCCACCTTACATTGTTGGCCCGTGGAGGTCCAGCCAGAGTCATTTGGGGAATGACAAGTTCATTGGAAGAGGAAAAGTACAATCCTCAGTCTAAAGGCTGTGTAATTGGTGACCAAACAGAATATGGCAGTCCATGTTGAGGTCCAAGGCGAGTGTCGCAGAGTCTATCGGGGGACAGTAGAAGGTGATGATGCATAGGGCAGAACCAAGCAGAATGGCGGAGACGAATGCTACTGCGTCCTTCTTACCATGAAGGCAGATTCATCTGCATCTTCGTCCTCTGCTGTTTCATGTGCCTCACATGTGGTTGGTGGTGTTCTGTCTCCAGCACTGTGTGGCAGTGATACCTCAGGGGCAGAGGTGGAAGTCTGCTGCACTCTGTGGCACTTGCACTTCAGGGGGCGGAGACGTGGATGGAGTGGTAGCAGCAGCATCCATCAGCGCCAGGCCTTGTGGCAACAATGTCAGGAGGGGGGTCTTTAGCACATTTAGAAACCCAGCTACCTCTTGCTGGTGTGCAGCTGTGGCAGCCACTCTTTCAGCCTGAATCTGCTCCATGTTCTTCATGATCCTCTGCATGCGTTCCAACTCCCGGGTGACATTGCTGGAGCCACTCTGACTAGACAGTTGTTCTTGTCTCTGAGTCATGACTCCAGCGCTGACAGCCATGGATCATTGGAGAGCATGGAGCTTACTGTGGGTGTCCGTTAGGGACTGTGAGAGGTCCCTGATGGGACTCTGACACCCACGTATAGCATCTAGATTGGCTGCCATGCGGCCGAACCCCACCCGCACCTGTTCAGCCAGCTTCTCCTGGCACCCCAACACAAAGTGTTGGAAGACCATGTGTTCTTCGTGGGGGTCCTGGGAGGCAGCAGTGGTGGTGGGTGCTGCCTGCTGTGTGTTCTCTGCAGAGGGGGGGGTCTCCTCGTTGCAGCTTGGCTGCCCTGCTCCTGGAGGTGGGGTGCAGAGGCTGTCCACGAGCTGTTGGAGGGCATGGAGGTTGAAGGTGTGGTGGTCCTCTACGACATCAGAGAACAGAGGTTTGGCCTGCTCTGTAGGAGGTGCAGTTTAACATTGTGTTCACATATATGTTGACGCATTGTACATGTTTACATACAGACTGCATGACAGTGTACATTGTGACTGTTTCGGAGGAGCTGCCTATTTGATGCGGGACAGTGGACATTTCGACATCACGGATGTGTGTTTGTACTTATACATTATCTCACATTTCCCTGCACTGCCAAATGTGATTGTCCAGTTTCTACACAGAAGCAGCACCAGTTGTGTCCTCTGTTCTGGCGTGAAAGTATTGCACTTTATACCACATTGTTGTCAATGTTGATGTGCTCTGCATGTTATGTGTCTGTGCTGTATTTTGGGAGATTTGCCCCTGCAGCTCTGATTTTGCTGTCCCTTATCCCTTTCATGCGTTGTGACTTTGACTTCTCTGCTTCTACAGTGCTGTGATGTTGCATACTTGGGTACATTGGTCTCTAGGTGAGAGTTGGGGGGCATGGTTTGTCTGCAGATGTGCCATACTATGTGTGCCATTGTTCCCATCTCCCCCTGTCCCCCTAGTCCCTGGTCATTACTCACCCTGGTGCTGTTGTGTCAGGTCAAGTTGAGCAGCGTCCGGTCCCCCAGCTCCTGCCACCATCTCCCCACTGATGACAGGGGACACCATTTCCTCCATCTCGTCCAGGTCCTCCTGTGGTGTTGGACTCCCACCTCCAGTCTGCATTTCTGCCTTCCATTTGTTTGGTCAGTTTCTGCTTTGTTTTGTGCTTCACATCATTCCATCGTCTTTTGACCTCTTCCATTATCCTCTTCAGCATTCCGACTGTATTCACCTTGCCCACAATTGACTGCCATATTCCATTTTTAGTTGCAAATGACACAGTGGAGGTGACGAACAGTTGTTGATGGGGTTCTATCACCTCCGTTATCAGGATCCTGTTTTCCTGCGGACTGAACCATGTCTTCCTCTTCTTCTTGTCCTTGCCCTTCCCTGACCCCAAGGTCCCAGGCTGGTCCTCCGGGAGTCTTGTGGGGCTCTGGTTGTCCTCTGTACTTGCTCCGGCTACCTCCATTGTGCTTCGCTGTTGTTTTGCTTTTGTTTGTAGGTGTTTTTTCTACTTTTGTAGTGATTTTTCCCCCCTGACATGTGTGAATTGCAGGCCTGCCGCAGCTTAGCGCTGATTTTGTTATCACGGTTGGGCCCATCACACCTTTTTTCACGTTGGAGTTTAAAGTTTTATCTCCGCCCTGGTAACTTCATTGCGTACATTTGCCGCATTATCGAGAGACTATCACTATTACCGCTGTGTTGTGAATAGGACGTTAACACTGAGTTATTTTCATGCGATAGATGGTGATGTGGAACATTGCGATAAACAATTTTGGCAATGATTATCACATGTTCTTGAGAATGTCCCCCTGAATTTTTTCCAACACTTAGGAAAGTTTAGAAGGGAATGCCAAAGGACCGTAGGATGCCGTTGAGATAATCTTTCCTTTAGTTGGTCTGAGTAATGCTTCTGCTGTTGGACTATGTAACTGTGAGTTGGGTTTACAAATGGGTAAAACTTACATTGCTGTCCTTTTTTTCCATGTTTTTTTGTGTATGATCTATGTGCCCTTTGTTGAGAACCATAAGTCCAAGTAGTTGTATGTTACAGCATATCCTAATCCCACCGTGGTTTTACCAGCATTTAGTTGTAGTTTATTGTCAGAGTTGTGTTTATGCAGTTTACCCAAGGAGTGTTGCATGCCTATTTCGGTTTGATCAAGAATAACCAGATCGACCACATACTGGATGAGTTGAATCACCTGAATACCAAGTCTTAGGGGGAAGCCATTAGATTGCAATTATGTGCTCCCCATATCTGCTGTTTAGAGATTAGGGTCAGGGCCAAGACACAGCCCTGTTTCAAGACTTCATGTATATTCATTTCTTTCTGTCACGTTTTCATCAACACTTAACTTAACTTGTACTAGTTATCTGACTACAGGTAGATTATTGCTGTTAGTAAAGATTGTGAAATACACAATTCTTAAACTTAGACCATAGTATGTCATGGTCTACTCTATCAAAAGCAGCAGAATAGTACACAAAGAATGCAAACAATGGAGGTCTTCATGACAATGTTTAATGATGTTTCATGCATACTAGGGTATGATGTTATCCTGATTAGAAGATTTTGCCCTAAATTCAGTTTGATAGAATGTTATTATTTTTTTCGCTTTGGCCTATTCCTCAAGGTCTGCAAGTAATATCTTCATATAAGCTTTTGCTTCCACATCCAGCAGAGCAATCAAGCAATAGTTGGCTTTGTTGGTGTTGTCATCTTTCTTGTGCATTGCATTGTGAATGGATTCTCTTCATGATTCCGGTACCAGTGCATTGGTAAATGAGGAAGTGTAGAGTGGAGTTAACCCCTTAGTCCAAAACTCTGTCTCTGCTTCAAACAGCAAACCAACCATTCGGCCCTGTTGCTCCATCTTCTCTCATTGATTACAATATCTTTTTAACTTTAGTCTCAGTGATTATTGATTCATCTGCTGTTATTTTGCTTAGTGTTGTCTTGTGAGTGTCTTGCATCATGTTATCTATGTACAAGCCTTGCACATGAGTTATCCACTACGACTATGTGGCTCAGTTCCTTCACTTAATGTATTCATTTAAAGTTCCAGATTCACCAGGTTATTTTGCCCCAACAAAGTAAATAAATGCGTTCCTTAGGCTTCTATGTGTTTTGGCTTTTCTGCCCCGGGAATGGCTCGATAATGTTTTTTTGTTTCTTTTAGCCTTTCATTCTTTCTCTGTTTAGTGAGTTGTTTTTGCTGCCGCTCGCACAGCTGTTTTACATCTTACTTTTGTAGCATCCCATGGATTTGTTTCCAGTAAAATATTCTGTTTGTGTTTTGCCCTCCTTTGTGCTCTGTTGTTAAGTACCTATGTAGTGGGAATATTATGCTGGACCATGTTTCTGGGAAATTTTTGTTCTTTGTTCAATAGGTCCAAAAGCTTCTCTTTAAATGCCAGGAAAAACCTGGTGGTGAGGGACAGAAGAAACAAATAGTGATCCCATAACCTTGGAGAAAACTCAAAGGTTTGGGTATCATTAGTTTTTGCTTTTCAGCAACAACCTTCCTCTTTTAGAATATGTTTTTGAAAAACAAAAACTTTGTAAACATTTGGCAAATGGTTTTGAAACCGATGGTGACCATACACCCACCGTTTAGTAGATTGAAAGAGGCCACCATGCCAGAAGTTCCCTTCAATGTACAGAGATGACCACTGGGCTGGTAATCATCTTTAAAATTGGCGGACATAGTATCGATGACATGGTAGAATTAATGTCCTCCTCCATTCCAAAGGACACTAATTCCCCTGCCAAATAGTATATCATGCCCATAGTATTATTGCTGTCCCATTTCTCAAGTGAGGCAATGCAGGTGACTGTAGCTAACACACTCTGAATAAATGTTTTTACCGCTCTGGAAGTAGCCTTGAAATCCAGGTGGGAAAGTTTCAAGCAAGACGCAGAGGCAAATTGTAACCAATAAGGCTAAGCATTTTTTGAAGATGTTTGGTGTTTTTTTCTTTGTTCTAGAATTCAGATAAATGACTCAATCCCAATATTTTTGTGCATTGGAAAAGTCACTTTGGTGTCCCCTACAGGTCCAGGAGAACGGGCAGGCTTGTAAGGTTCTATGTCTCTCTTCAGCTATGGCTACCACGTGGTCCTGCACAGTCCATTCGGAAATGGTAGATGATTCTTCCATTCAGGATGGAACCCTGTGTCAGGTAAAATAACTAGGACTATCATATCTCCTGCCAATAGTGTCCTTGGCCAAATGAGAGAATAAATTGGACTTGGCACATGTAAGCGGGCACACACAGATTACTCTGATCTGGTAAGTTAAAGGCTGTGATAAAGCAAATATCAATACAAAACGTTTTGAGGCCAGTGCTTTACAGAAACACTGACTCTAGTAGAACAGTAGCTCCTAGCATGTTTCACTTGCTGAAATATTTCTTTCCTAGGTAAGCCTACTAAACAGCTCAGCCTCTTCCTATCCTGGATGGATTTTTCAGAAAGTGGGTTGTGAATCTGGGAGAGGTTAATCTAACCAATTT
The DNA here is from genome assembly GCF_964263255.1 of Lissotriton vulgaris. Classification (NCBI taxonomy): domain Eukaryota; kingdom Metazoa; phylum Chordata; class Amphibia; order Caudata; family Salamandridae; genus Lissotriton; species Lissotriton vulgaris. The sequence continues at coordinate 785,845,149 of NC_141696.1, forward strand.
AATGAAACACAGTCTGTGAGGTCACAACACTGTTCACTTAGAAACTCTGCCAAAGCCCTTGGAGTTATGGCACAAGATACAGGCAGGACCTTAGAAAAGTGAGTGAATGAGTAACTCTGAGACAGTTTAGAACGTAGGCGCTACATTTGTTACAACTACCACATGTACCCCTGTCAGCTAAACCCCTCTTTGTAGATGCTTGTATTTATATTCTACGTAAAGTGCAGAATAGTGAGTTATTGTATTAAGGGTGCTGTGAGCTTTGGATCAGTCTTGACTGTGGTGGCTGCTGGAGATGGACCCTCTTACTACAATGAACCAGGTGGACCAAACAAAGTAAGATATATTTCTCTTTTTGGGATCTGAAAGGAAAGATGACCCAGTATCCGGCTATTAGATAGTTCTTATGTCATTCAAACTGAGAAAGAGCGTATTATATGTATTTCCTGTCTAATGTTATTTTATGCCACAGCAGGGTTGGAAATTGATGTCAACAAAATTAAATATTAAGGTTAAGCGTAATCCCAAGGTCTTTGGAGAAGTGTGAGTACCTTTGACTCGTATGCCACATGATAAGAGACAATGAATGGATCTCAGCCATACTTGTTGGTCTGTAAGCTTTTCAGGGTAGTGACAAAAGCCACTGGAATTCAAGGAAGTAGAGTGGAACTCTGCATAAAAGTGTGTGATGTATTACTTGTTTCCTTACCGCCATGATTTGAATGGACCTTACAGTAGGCACTAATATAAGGGGTGGTCCTTACCCTAATGCCCAATACACGATTCCCCTACTTTAGGTAGATGTAGGGCAGTGTTTTATCCACCTTTCTCTGCCGTACATACTTTTACTACCATGGGCAGGATTGAGGTGCCTGTCCTCTACCTTTGTCCTTGGAATGAGCCACTCCTGGAGTAAGTAGCCTGTCCATTCTCCATGGAACAAGTCACTCCTGTATGAGACAAGATTGTAGCATAACCAGATTGAGCCAGGTAAGTCTGATATTGGAGTTGTGACAGCTATAAGAACAGGAAAAGACGAAGGGGATTAAAAGCTTGCCTCTCTCCCACTCTCACTCATTACATATGTAACCAAGTGGCCCAGCGCCCTGCAGGTACCTGAAGAAATGGAAAGGCTATGCACAAAATGACAAGCCTGAATTTAATGGGAAGCTAAGATAGGGAATAACGGTGGGTTGGTTAGCTAAGAGAAGAGAGAAACTAATTATTGTCTGCCAGTTCATTGGCCCAAATTATCCCTTTCTGGAGCAGGTTTATTACCTATCCGCACCCAAACTGCCTAGAATGTTTGTCACCTCTGAAGGTCCTCAACAAATGACAAAACTAGGAGTACCTTCCATGAACAATAGAGAGGATAGGGAGCAGGGAGACTATGCACTGCTCTTTCTATCACACACAAGACTCAAGAATCGATGCTGCAAGCGTTGTTACCTGAATGGACTGATGAATCAATTAATGAGAAATTAAATACCCGTTAGGGGCTGTTAGTGTCTGTTATATGTTATTCTTAGGTGCATTTGAGAATCTGTGTTATTTTTTTATTGATTTTGTCACTATTTGTTTCATGTGGACTCCTTTAACCCCTTAAGTGCTGATGACGGAACCGCTCCGTCATAAGCACAGCGCAACCGACGCTGGTGACGGAGCGGTTCCGTCACCAGCATGCGCCCGCCGCTCTTCCGCCCCGCCCCCTTAGCACTGCGGCGGAATAGCCGCTGCAGTGAAGGGGTTAAAGCATATGGTTTCATATTGCTTATTATTGTGAAGAGTAATATTTTGTGTTTAAAGAGCTTATTGAAGTGAACCCTATCAGTGCTTTCTTTCGCAAAGCCCCATTGATCCTTGGCCATTTGTAAACATGCATGCTTGCTTCTCTCCTTTGACTGAACAGACAGCCATATTTCTTCCTCTCTTTTCCAACAAGACTTGGATGAATACATTTTTGTTATGATTGAGCCTGCGTCTTTGAATGTGTAAACTGGGCTGGATAAATGTAATTTTGCTGTAACATATTTTTTGTTTCTTTGTTCATTATGTTTTGTTTTGGATTCTGGGCACTGATTGATGATATAGAATGTGTTTTCGAACGAGTTAGTGAAGGTTTGTGTGTGATATGAGAGTAAATATAATATATTTGTGAGAGTTGTAGAGGACTGTGAAGGAAACCGGTAGTTTTACTCAACCGCGGAAATCTTCCTGTTAAACTGCAAGCTGTTGAGGCAATGGAAAAGAGTCTTCAAAAACAGACCGCAGATTCCCAAATTTCCAGTCCTAGCCATCTTTCAATCCCTTTGACCATGTCTCATTGATAGCAAAGCCTGCTGATCTGCAGTCAAAGACTCTGGTTTCCATGCTTTCCTGCTGTCAGGCAGACTTGTGGGGTTAATTGACATTTTGAGTTAGCATGTTCCCCATTCTGTTTCCATTCCTGTCTCTATCACCTTGGGTCCCATATCAGCCCAGCAAGTCTGCTTTTTGAAATGTACCTGCTTATCAACCTTCTTGGTAGGGTATTGCTATGTAAGCTGAATTACGCTGTGTATTATATGTCAAATGAAGGTTTCTGTGGCGGTGTTTATCAGAAATGATAATGTTTTATTAGCAATGTTGAATGAGACTTTACTCTTTGATATTCCCCTAACCCTCATAGCACCACACTTCTCAGAGGATCAGTCCAAGCTCCAAAAGCAGACCCCGCCTTGTGCACCCTACATGTTGGCTAGCTATGGGGTATCCTTGCCACAGATCCTGTCAGAATTCACTTCAACCTCATGAAAAGACTTACCTAAGTTCTTTAATTCCTGCGAAGTTACTCTTCGCTTTGAACTCGAGGAACTCTTATTCATCTTGGTCATCCCCAGGTGGAATCATATTGGAAAAGATGTGTCTCAATCTTAATTTAAATTGATTAACAAATGTCATGCTCACACATCAATGATTAACCTTTAGCCAGTTACTCTACATTTCCTCATATTCATGTTATTGTTCATTGCCTCACATTTTTTTAGAAGGTACACTTGTAAGAATATGGCCATCAGTTTCATTACTATGTCATCACATGTGCCATAGCAAGAAAAATAGCATGCTGTTGAGGGTCCACAGTTAGGGTGACTAACACTAGGTGTGAGCACAAAAGATCACAGGACCAGAATAGGCTGCTGTTTAATATCGAGTCGACGGGAGAGTTTGGGGCATTTTCTGATAACTGTTCCTGGTGGAGGGGCTATTGCGTTATGTTCAGTCACACTATGGTGCTTTGACTGAGTGAGCAAATATGAACGATTGTTTATTGTCCAGGTTTGGCACCACAACCATATGGTGTGTGTTCACTGAACAGAGGTAGAACGGCAAAAAGACGTCTGTGGTCTATGTTAATGGTGAAATCATATATCTGCAATGGTTAGTGGTAGGACACGCGCAGCTGAATCCGGTGTTGTAGAACCGTTGGTGTCAAGTCACGGCAGATTCTGCTTAGATGTATGAGGCCCATTACTTAGAAGTATAGCATCAATAGTGGCTATCAGCATTGAGTTACAGCTAAAGTTGATCATTTGATTTTGTTTTTAAAGATATATTATGACATATACTTTATTATTAGCACAACATAATTCACATACTTTTTGACGGAAGGGAGTGCATGAGGCCACGTTTGAAGGGTGAATATTAACACATTAGAGACAAGCACAATATATTACTTTCATTGTTTTTATGGATGTATTCTTACCATTGAAGCCAAACCCTGTACCAGTTGTTATTTCTTTCAGATTATCCCCTGAGGAAGGGACTAAGGGCCGGATGTAGGTGGCTAAATACCGAGCGGTACCGCAGAAATTCGCAGAATTTCTGTGTTATCGACCGGTATTTGGCTGAGAGCAATGTAGGTGAGTTTAAACCTACTAGCAAAATTAGGAATCACAAAATTTACGATTCCTTATTTTGCTCTTGCATTTAAGAAATCGCTAATTGCGATTCCATAAATGCAATGTAGGTAGCACAAAAGAAAGTGCTTTTTAGGCTTAAGGAATCACTAATTACCACCAACTTCAAGTTGGTGGTAATTAGCAATTTCCTGTAAAAAAGCACTTTTTTGCTTTTTAAAGTGCCATGTGGCACACATTCATGCCCTTAGAGCATGTATGCGCACACATGCACATTTCAGGGGTGCAACAGGGTGTCCTTTTGACACCCTGTCACCCTTGAACTAGCTCCTGCTATTTGCTATTCTTTAATACCGAATCACAAATAGTGAATATCTTCCCATCCTTTCCAATGGGCCTCTTAGACCATAGGAATGAATGTGTAGGTATTCCTTATTAACGAATTTCAATTTGCGATTCGTTATCAAGGAATTTTAAGGAATCACTAATATTTTAGCGATTTCTACCTACATTCAATTTAGCGAGTCCTTAATAGCGATTCGGTAATATTCGCTATGAAGGACTCGCTGAATTGAATTTACCTACATCTGGCTCTAGGTCCCGAAATGCATTAGGCATGAAGACCAAACATCGTTTTATAATTGTGTTCAATACTTTAAAGCACTGCAGCAAATCCTGTAATTTGCTAGCAATTAGCTGAACACATGTTTGTGAATGTTAATGTATGCAGTGTTTGATCTAATTGAGAAAAAGCAAATGAAGACAAGAGACATGTAAAAGCCAGTATTATGTTGACAAGAACAGTATAAACCTGTTATATATTATTCAGTGACTGAGCACACTGTGTTCAAGTCCAAGTACTTGACACTTGGATTTCATGACAGTTACGTATGTCAGACAGCACATGTCTCAGTGTAGCACACAGTGATAATTTTGCAGAAAACTGATTACATTTTTTTTTATTATAGTGAGTGCACTACACACCGCTCGAGTTTACTGCTAAGACTACCCATATGAAGACATTGGGTAGAAAACAATTCTCCATGCAATCTATGACTATACTGCCTAAATCCTCTCATTGACATTACATACTAATTTTTGCATGCATATTATTGGGTGGGTTGGATCATATTCCTGCTTTGCGAAGTGTATAAAATTGGCCAGGAGATTTCCTTAGGGATGTATTCCATATCTCAGAATACAAATTAGGTTTGAAATTGAACAGTTTCAATTTGCTCACTGTCCAAAGTCATCAGAAGAGGCTGAGCAACAAAATGGCATCCTAAAAAAATTAACTGGCCTCGATTGCATATACTGACTAGCTTGAGATGGCCCGATGCCCTCGAGATTGAGGTCCACCTCCAAGATTAGCCTTAGCCCTCTTGAAAATTCAAATGAGAAGGCCCATGACTATTCCTTCCACTTCCCTACTACATTCAACTGTTGTTGGACGCAAACCTATATAACAAGGTGCTTTCCATTCTTCCAAACTCTCTTTTTTTAAATTTGTTTAGTGAGCAGCTTGTGTAATACACAGTAGGTCCCGTATTATGGGCCAAGGCTGACATCGAGGATCTCAAACGGTACAAGCATTTTCAATAGAGTAAAGCAACATCCCTCGGAACATCCCACCACCCTCATCCCCTCCTTTCCCCCACTGCACTGACAAAGGTATTGGCACCCTAACGAAGTATATAATCAGATGCAGTAGTTTAACAACAAGTGGCAGACCCAAGGTTAAACAGATCCAGAGCATCAGGTCTATTGCAAATCAGGGTTTCCCAGAAGGTACACAGATAGCGGAGCCCAGAAGTCTTTAGGGCGTGAAGTTTCAGGCTATTCCTCAGCATAGATCCCAAGTTGGTCTATGCAGTAAAGTAAATCTCGGACCCACTTTTCAATGTTAGGGTGAGTTTAAACCCCCAGCATTGGGCCACTGCCCTCTTAGCCCGTAAGGGCGAAACAGCCACCAGTCTGCAGTTGCAGGGTTTAAGATTCTTTACCCAGCCTAATAGACAAACCTCAAGAGTACATAGCACAGGTTCTGACACCACTGTCCTAAGCATGTTCGTGACCTTGCTCTAGAATTTATATACTCCCTTACAATCCGATGCGAGATGCAACAAATCTGCATCCCCCTGCATACAGCTAACACAGCAAGCGCTCTCCCGCAGATCAAAGCGCATCAGTTGAATCAGGGTATAGTATAACTGGTGCAAGTATTTAAAATGGATGACGCTGAGGTTACAATTTGCTGTGAGGCGGCCAGTCAGGGCACAGCAGAACCTCCACACATCCGGCGACAATGAAGTCCCCAGTATCACCACCCATTTTTTATATGAAGGGAAATCAAGATGTTTTCCTTCCCTAAGGGACGCATTATATAACTTTGTGATTAGGCTTGTGCAATTCGCACCTGCTAACACCCCCTGCAGTGCCAACAGCAGCTTGGGTTCAGCTGGCTAATCAGGATAGATGGTTCTGATCGCCTGCCCCACATGTACATAAGTAAACCCAAGCGTCAAACCCCGGTCCCTACCACCCTCTATGTCAGAGAGCGACCTGAACTGGCCTTGTTTATAAAGGTCCCCTAAGTGTGTTATTCCCACCGCACCCAATGTTTAAAGGGCATCCGGCTCTTGAGCAGCAGAGATATCCGGGTGAGCAGCAAGTCGTAATGTTGGGGCATAGAGATACTGCAACTTAGTACATACCCCAAGCATCTTCCACGCCCATGCTGTGCAAAGTGCGTGGTTAATTTCAGTCCTGGGCCCACCTCCCCCACCAGACAAGGCATTTGCGACAAGGGCGAACGGAAGGACAGCATCAGCCTCAATAGCTTCGTGTGGTTGGAATTGCTGTGGAAAGAACCAATAATGTGCAAATTGGGACTGTGCACAGAGATAGTATCAGTGCATCATTCTGCCAAACTCTAATCAGAACTTTAGCGTTCCTTCATTAAAAGGTGAAAAAGGACTATGCTAAAATGACGTATAAGGCAGCTTACGAGTCTCTGACTGGGTTCCTATTACATACCTTCAACAAGAGACATAAGGATTACTTGTCTCTTACTATAAGGAAGTCCCTGCTCTACCAGAGCTGACAGCTTATGTGCAGCTATGAGAAATCTGACCAAATAAGGCTCTTTTTGATTAATCACCTTCTGCAGGTAATGGCAGCAGTGGCCACACTCTTTCCCCAAATACAGTCTGTGGCATAAGAAGAGCAATTATCTGGCTAATTTGTACCTCTGTATAGGTGCCCTATTCAAATCAATCGGTGATTCATCTACTGTGCCGCTGCCATAAAGACCAGTGGCCTCCTGTGTGAAGTAAATAACTGGATAGTACCTGTAAATAACCCATGAAAGCTCACTTCCTATTCAACTTGGACACTTCTATAAGAATTATAGCCCATGCTTCCACTTTCGATGTTCTCTTCTTCCAAAATCAAAATCCCACCATTTGAACTAGATCTTTTAAAATGGGACATACTGCTGCTTGCCCAAAGACTGAACAGACTTCTGCTATGGTGCCTTCCATTCGGCACCCCTCTGGACTTTACGGTTACACAAGTGAAAGAGGAATATCAGAAGACAGATTTTTCTGAATTATGGTGTGTGCCTCTCAATTTGAGAGTTGAAGAAGTGGCTAGAATCCTGGAGAATGTTAGTAACATCACTGCCATGGAGAAAATAACCACTGGGCTTATGACACAAAGAACTGTAGTTGCCTGGACATTTCTAAACAGATCTTTGAACAAGCTGTTTTTGCCTGAAAAGGCTAAAAGTTTGCATTTTATGTAAATTATAAGGATTCTTTTTTTTTATGAATGGTTACATTGGAAATTGCTATGTGGGAATGTTTTTTCCATTACAAATAAGCTCCTATTTTGTTTGCTTATGTCCTAAATAGACTGCTATGGTCAGTAATGTAGTACCTGGGCGCCACTCTACGGCGATCGGCACAATGCACACCACAATGCCTTGCTCGTAGTTCAGAGCAGTTCCGCTTTATTGAGGGACCGCCCACATACTTTCTAGCCCTTTGTGGGAGAGTGATTGGAATCCTCCATTTATTTAAGTAGAATGCATACTGGTAATAAAAAGAAATTCTTCACTTGTTTTGCGCAACTGCGCTTGGACTACATGCCTTTAGAGTCTACTAATATCTTTGCCGCAGACTCCTCATGACTAGGAGCTTGAACCAATTGTTCTATTGGAATTTTCTATTGGACGCTCTGTTATTGAATATTATTTGTCCTGAAGATGACCACCAAAGTTAATGTGGTCGAAACGCCGTTGATGCCTTCATGTGGCCTTGATTGAAGAGGTTGCATTCTTTGCTATTCTTGTTTTTTGTTTTGTCCAAACAGTTTATATGTAATTTTCCTCAGCCACTGTTTATATATTTACACTGTTTATCCTATTTATGTTTTTTTGTGTGACTTATTGAATGCCATTTTCCTTAGATTTTACATTATTTTCTTATTAGATTTTGTAAATTTTTGAATTTGTGTAGGGGTATCACCTGTTAAGAACATTTCATTACCTTTTTGGTTTTGTTCTGTGTCATCTATATTCTATATTTTTCGTAATTCCCATTACATGGAATATACTACTTGATCCCTTGTTAGGATTCTAGTCTTTACCTTGCCTCTGGTTCAGGTATTAGGGCTGCCCCTGTTGGTGGTAATCATCCTTGCAACACTTTGCCAGCACCATTGCGTCACTTTTCCTGATGCATGGGCGGCGTAAACACTGAAACACGTTGCGCTATGCTTACAAAATGATGCATCTAGGCAGATGTGTCACCATGTAAACCCCTGCGCCACATTATATATTGCGATCCCAGCAAGAAAGCTCGCAGAAGTGGTGCAGCGAAATCTATCAGATTTCACTGCGCTACTTCTAGGATGCCACTGCATCAAAAACTTACGCCTGCCTCATAGCAAGCGTAAGGGTGACGCAGTGCAATATATATAGGCCTCCCCATGTATTGCTGGATTTGCGTCATGCTTACAACACAACTCCAGCAATGCGTGAGTTTTGCGCTGACAGATACGTCAGGATTCCTGACGCATCTGTAACTCCTTGTGACATGGAGTGCTGTATAGTACATATAGCGCATTCATGGTGTCACAAGGAGGGCGCAGCGAAAAGTGTCACATCAATGTTTTATCGGAGCGATGCAACACCTTTCATAAGTGAGGCCCTTGGTTCTTGAGCAAGATCCATAAAATGAAAGTTGAAAGCATACGCCTTGAAAAGTTGGAAAAGGATGAATATTGAAGATGAAGTGAGGGCACCTAGGACTATCAAGATATGTTGTACTAAGGAAGAAAAAATGATGGGTGGTGTCAGAAAAAAAACTGGAACCACCATGGCTCTTGCCAAAAGCGAGAAAGAAAGAAAGAAAGAAAAGAAAAGAAAAGAAAAGAAAAGAAAAGAAAAGAAAAGAAAGAAACTTGGCACATCTAAGCAGTCACACAGCAAATAAGCAGAACTGGTGAAAAGAAGGCTGTGAGAAAGCAATAGAAAAGGCCACCGCTAAAAGCAACATAGCCTCTGGTAGAACAGTGATTTCTAATTCATTTTCTATGATTAAAATGTTTCTCTCCAAGGTATGCCCATAATACAGAGTATAGATTTGAGACGGCTCAATACTCATGGATATCCATTTTTTGACAAATGCCAGGGAAACGTCTGTCAACTGGGCGTCTTACTTTGTGATCACAAATTTAATGAATATATATTTATATTCCACCTTCATTTCAGAGTACAGAATTATTTACTTCAACACATTCATCAGCCTTTTGTGGCCTTGCACCCATGGACAGACAGCTAATGCTCTTGATGACCTTTTCCAATCCCTGGGTTCAAATAAATATCAGATGTCTTTCAGTCTTCTTTCTTGAGCAGGTCAGGCAGAATTCTTCCTTCGTCAGGCATTTCGTCCAGATCCCATAATGTTCTGAGCAGTTGTTTGTGACATGCCATTTTTCACCAGTAAATGACAATTTCCCTTGATCGATTTTGCCAAAATATCAACAAAACTCAGTACTTCTTGTTTCTTCTAAGTGTACATCTTCCCAAAAATGCAAAAAAGTGAAGCTCTTCACAAAAGCTCTGAGCCTCTCCCAGATCCTGGAAATGAGAAACAACAACTCTCAATGATCTGGGAACATCCTCTCTTCCTGCTGTTGGTAGAGACTAATGTCTTGAAGATACCCCTGTATGAATGTTTTTTGTTACCTGGCTCTCTTTTGGGAAATTCATGTAAAAACAACTCTGATTCTCAGGTACTTTGTAGTGCCACCTGTTCCGGTCCCTTCCCTGAAGGTTCATCCCTGCTACTTGGCAGTGATACACCACAAATGTGTTTGTGTTTGTGGCTTCAGAAGTTGGTGTATTGTTTTCTCACAGCACAACATTTCACACTAAATCAGCATTATAATTAGTCACAGTAGTGTAGTCACGACAGCAGAAATGTTTTAATGTTGCTAGGGTTTTAAGCAAGAGAGTGTATTTTTCAAAATACTTTTCCATTTCACGTAAAAATGTGCCTGCACTATTGAATTAAGATATTGATGAATTAATAAAAAGAATGTTTAAGTAATTTGTACTATTTTCAGAACTGTTTAAATATTCTTTTATTAACAGATAGGACTTCCGATAGGAAAATTCAACTCTACCTACATGATGATAAGCATCTTTTAGCATCACTGAGTTAACATACTTTTCTTTAATACTTTAGATAACAACTTAACAATCTGTGGGTTTGAAGGTTACAATTAAGAGTAATTTAGCCAAGGTTAGAGAAAATTATTTTCTCTAACATTTGTTAATGCAATTCGTTTATTCTGAAATCAGTTAAGACACAAAGTGCCACAGAGTGGAGTCATGCCCTATTACTTAACGGTAATCTTCATTACTCTTTGTCCTGCTGTCCTCGTCCCATTCATATAACAGTGAGATAGTACTAGCTCACCAACAGAAAAAAAACAAAGAAATGCTGTCCCGACCCCACACCCTCCCCCTGTGTGTACAAATATGTACCTATCCCAGCATTCCTCCTGAAATTCCAAGACAATGATGAAGGCTGGTAAAGGTAGGAATGAATGGGACGAGGACAATGGGACCAGGAGTAATAAATATTACTGGTAAATAATAGGGCATTACCCCGAGGTCCCTCCTGTCCATGTCCCATTCATAAAATAGTGAGAATACCCAAGCAACCACCGGTGTTAATCACCAACAAACCACCAGGGCACAAACTGACTGCAAAATCAGTGATGTAATTAAACAGTAGAATAGAAAATTCAAGAGCATACAGCCCGAAGTACCCCCAAACCAAAATTAGCATCATCACCCAGCAGATTCTGGATTCGGGAATGCCTCACAAAAGTATTAGATGAAGCCGAAGTAGTAGCCATGCAGACCTTGGACAGAGTCAATTCCCGAACCTCAGCCCAAGAGACCGCCACCCCCCTGGTATAACTCCCCTGAACACCTGACGGACGAGGGGGACCGAAAGAGAGTAAACCAACATAATGACTTGTTTCAGCCAGTGACCATTGGAAGAAGAAGGAGCCTTCCCCCCATGAGAGGCCACCCCAAATGAGACAAACAGGCAAACAGACTTCCTTAAGGATCATTCAGTAAAGGTGAAGGAAGATCATCGTCAGACTCCTGATCAGTGCACAAGGCAGGCAATACCAACTCCTGGGAACAATGGAACTGCAAAGAAACCTTGGGAACAAAGGCTGAATCCAACTGAGGACCACAAGTTTAGTATGCCTGAGCTCAGATTGATAAAACCCCTCTTTTAGTGACGTTGGTTTTAACATTCTGTGTTAGAAAATACCACTTTTAAAAAGTAGGTATTTTCTTTCCTAACAATCCAAGCCTGCCTCTGCTAGGTTGTGTATTCCGTGTCTGGTTTGTGAGTGACAGGGGATCGGGTGGTTCCAGCAGACAGGGTGAGTCAGCGCAAGGCCTAATAGATCTATCTGCATGATGAGTGTGGGAGGAGTAGCACTTGGGCCTGTATAGGGCTGTGCCTGCCTTCCACAATGCTGGCTCCACCTCCTGTCCTGTGTCTGATGACCCTGGCCCAAACTGACAAGGAAAGAAGTTGTGCACTGGCAGAATGCACCCAGAACTGGTTTGGACTAGGTACAAACACTCTCTGCCTTCAGAGACAAAGGATTTTGGTGTATTCAAAGGGAGACCCAGACCCCAGAACGTTAGATCACTTCTGGGAATCAAGACAACCCTTTGCCAAGGAGAAGAACCAAGGAAACTGAAGGAGGAGACTGTTCCTGTGCTGTGCTGTTGGGGTTGGCCTGCAGTGGTTACTTCATTGCCAAGGAAAGGATAAAAGGAACTTTGTGTGTACTTTTGCAATCTTGAACAAGAATCTCCAAGGGCTTGAACTGTGCATGCCTCCTGCCTGAAGTGTCAGGGAAACAAGACTTCCCTACCAGCTCCCCTAAATTCCCTCGCTGAGGAATTCTGCCTGCAGAGAGGTGCCTACTGTTGTTTGGGCCCTCTAAGAAGACTGAGAGTCACTGGGTGCTGGAAGCGCGACGCTAGTAGAAGTGTGTTGCCACCGCAGTAGTTGCCGTCTTATCGCCGAAGAAACGTGTCGCTGCTGCAGCTGTTTGCTGTCGCATCATTGACAAAGTGTATCGGGTCACCGGAGAAGTGTGTTGCCGCCGCAGAGGGCGCTGCCGCATCACCGGAGAAGCATGTCGAAGGGCCTGTCGCTGCTCAGAAGTTACAGAGGATGCTGCACAGCCATCGGGCGTGCACGCATCACATCCAACGTTGTTGCCTCGGGTCAAGATGCCATTTGCTTGCATCGCAGCAGATCGGCGCATCGCATCGAGACGCCATCTTGTTGCATCGCACCAGATCGCAGTAAGAAACCGACGCATCACCTCCTCTCCGGTAAGGAACTGACGCATCACATCCCTTGTGCTGCAGTAAGGAACCAACGCATCACCTCCCCTGAAGTAAGGAACTGACACATCGCCTTACCTGCGACCCTTTTGTTTGTATTGTGTGACGCATCCAAGGTACTTTGAGAGTCAAGAGTTGCATTTACCATTTACATTGAACTAAGCTATTTCTACCATTTTAAAGTCTATTTTTGATTACAGTATTGTGGATTTTTGTCAAATGGTCTTAAGTTAAGTCTAGTAATGATTACTTATTTTTCTAAATGGGTGTGGTGTTCATTGTAGTGTTTTTACTGTATTACTGTATGTGTTCACAGATGCTTTACACACTGCCTCTGAGATAAGCCTGCCTGCTCATGCCAAGCTACCAAGGGGGTGAACAGGGGTTATTTTAGAGGTGTACCCCCTTACCCTGACTAGAAGCAAGTGTCCCGATTTGGTCAAAGGTACCTACCTCTGCCAACCAAAGACCCCAATTCTAACAGAGACTGATAAGGCCAAAATGGAACCACCACTCGGGATTCCCGATTAAGACAAGCCTGAAGATAAGCATGAAGGCCAAGGAATGGACAGAGCATTCACACCCCAAACCTCCTCCTGCCGAACCCGGGAGCAGAACCAAGCAAAACTGGTCTTTGTGCCGGGAAGCAAAGATGCTGAGATAAGGAAGACCAAACTTCCTGCACAAAAACCAAAAAGCCACTGGAGTCAGAGACAACTCCTGGGAGGCAGGGAAATACCTGCTGACGGCTTCCACCACACCGTTGTCCACATCCTGAATGTGAACATCCGAGAGAGACAACAGATGCCCCTCGACCCAACAAAACAACAGAATCACAACTGCATCTCCCTTGATGGTCCAGGTAGGCCACCAACATCATGTTGTCTGAATTGACCACTACATTGCAACGCAACAACTGCCAGCGGATACCCATCACAGCAGGTGACACCGCTGTCAACTCCCTCCAATTCAAGGAACGCCCACCCTCCTGAAGGGACCAATGACCCTTAAGAAATCTGGACTCCAAAGTCCCCCCCTCCAAAAAGCACTGCCATTCGTCTTCAGAGCTGCCGTTGGAGAGGGCTGCAATGGCAGACCCTGAGAAAGATGTTCTGACAATGTCCACCTGAGCTGGGCAGGGAGGAGGGCTGGAGACACCAGACCCCACACAACCAGATTGTGCGACAACAGATTCTAACGAGCCAACAGATACAACCACAGAGGCCTGAGATTAAACTAAGCCCATGCCACCATAAACACTGTCACATCCATGAGACCCAGAAGCCGTAACCAGAGACAGACTGGAAAAGAGCCCCCCGCCAAGAACCTCCGAGGAAGTGAACACAAGGTCACAGCTCAAGAAACAGACAGGAACACTCTTTTCAGATCAGTGAAAAAGCACGCCCAATGAAGGTCAAGTCCTGCAAGGGCTCCAGTTGATATTTGGGAAGATACAGAAGAAACCCATGAACTCGGTAACCAAACTTACGACATCCTGATCCACCAACAGCAGATTTCGAGAGGGAACATGAATCAACCAATCATCCTGGTATGGGTAAACAAGGACCCCCTAAAGATGCAAGGAAGCAACCAGCGGTGCCACCACCTTGGCCAAAAGGCTGGACTTGAAACTGCAAATGACGTCTCTGAAGGCAAAACTTCAGGTACCACCAGGACCTGGGGTGAACCGGGACATGATAGTAAGCCTCCTGGAGATCGCAAGAAATGGATGGGGAGCACAAACGGAATCAGCCGCTGAAGAGTCTCAAGCCAGAAGGACTACAAAGTTGATTGGATCCTTCAAGTTGAGAACCCAACGTAAACCTCCCAGTCACCTTGAGAACCAGAAACATCAATGAGTAAACCCCCACCCCCCACCTACAGAGGAGGAACGGTTGAACCACCGCCTTCTTCAAGGGAGACTCGACCCTAGAGACAACTCTGACCACTTGGCCTGAGAGGACGGCTAAGGAGTTGGAGGAATCACTAAATCTGGAGGAGGCTCCAAAAAATCTTTACGGTACCTCTGACAAACAATGTCCAGAACCCACATGTCAGAACAGGACTGCAGCCATGCTGGAAGCCGCCCTCCTACAAAGAATCCGGGACCCTGGTCATATAGTCAGAAACGAGGCTTTGGAGAGTGATTTAGCCGTTCTATCCTGACCCCAACCCAAAAAGGCCCTCCTGTGACCCCTGGAAAACTATAGACAAGAAGGAAGGTGAAAAAAAGACTTTGGTTTGGAAGAAGGAGTCGCAGTGGAAGGCTGCTTGAAGGAAGAAGAGTGCTTTTTCTCTTTAAACAACTTATGCCACTTGCCCTCTAATTCCTCCCCAAACATCATACTCCCCTAAAAAGGCAAGCGCAAGGCGCAAGCCTTTTAAGTGGAATCAGTCTTCCAGTCCTTCAACACCAGATTGCGGTGGGCTACCACACCTGCACCACCCGAAAGGGCAGAAGCCCTCACCACATCCAAGGACACATCGGAAAAGTCCCCAAACTGCTGCTCGATGTGTTCCAAAAGCCTAGAGCAGTCCTATGTATCATCATTGACTGATACAGCGCCTTGATATCAGAGATCAGGGACTGAACTACGTAAGTGCCTTAAATACCAGCCCGTAAGTCCAGAGGAAACGCAGAGTACACCTTCCAGAGGGAAGCATCCACCTTCTTATCCACTAGATCTTTAATCACTCTATCCTCAGCTAAGGAAGTCCACCTCACAAGGCTCACCATAAAGGAATCAACTGGAATAGAACCCGGCAATTCCTTGAACATATCCTGAAGCGGATAAAGTTTGGCCAAAAACCTAGGAAGCGAAATATGATCCAGATCCTTCCATTCCCTCTTCAAAACCTCACGGATATAGGGATGGACAGGCACAACTACCGCAGCTGAACTCTGAAACTGCTGCAGCAACAAACCACCAGACGTGCTGGGCGCTTCATCATCCAGAAAACCCATGTTGGTTTTGACATGTTTAAGCAAATCAGTTAAACTTGTGTTTGTCAATATATTTGCCTGTATGTTCAGCAAACCCCATCCATTCCTCCTCAGAATCGGAAGAGTCAGAGGAATGCAGAGGAAGGCGACCCTTGGAACGAGGCCCTCCCCCATCTCATGCTGGCTTTCCTAAATTAATCTCTTGATCGATTATCATCTCCCTTTCTGCAGCATTTAGACTGAATTGGAGAAGTGGTGGAAGAATAGTCAGAAGATGACGAAGAGGAGTGCTCCACATGTTTGCACTTCCTTGAATGCTTCCACATGGCAGTACTGGAAGGATCCACCAACTGACCACCAACCAGCAAAATTATCCCACTGCCTTGGGTCAGAGAGAGTGTGGTAACAGGGACACCAAAACCCCTAGACACCACCTCTGGCAAGTTCAAAATCAGCCCAAGCCGATTTCAGCAAGTACATACCAGGACCGGTCAACGAGGGCTCCAATCCAGACCAAACCGCCCAATCCACATGTAAAAAAAATTGCCACCATCCAAAATTGCCTCCAGAACATATCCAAAAACCACTATGAGGAACTTACATTTATGCAGGCCCAAATACAGCCTCACTACAAACTAACACACCATTGCCTGACTTCCTGACAAGCCCTCCTGCTGGAAGTCAGGCAGCGAGACCTGGAAGAAGAATCCTGGCAACAGACGGGTCTCGCCAGAACCGCTGCGCCTTCCAGCTTGCCCGCAACCCAGGAGACGCAGACTGGAATTCCCCTGTAGTCGCCACAAACAGAGCCTCAGAGAAGGTAATCCACCCATCTCCTCCCAAGCCCGGCAGGGAAGAAGACAGGAACATGCCGCAGCGCCCTCACCGTCCGGCAGTGGAGCACGTAAGTATCCAGGTGCCCCTCAGGTCCAACTTCTAGTCCCATTCTGTCAGAAGGCAGCAAGAAAAGAACAGGAGAAATGCTGGGATAGGTACATATGTGTACTCCCAAGGGGAAGGGGGTGGTGTAGGTTCAGCATTCCTTTGTTCTTTTTTTATGTTGGTGATATAGTACTCTTTCACTTTTTCATGAATGGGACGAGGACAGGAGGGACCTGGGGGTAATACATGCTTGTGGTGTACATAAACACTCATGCCCACATGCAACAACAGGTTCACACCGCTTGTGCAATTTCTGAACCAAATTATGATGGTCTTACTAGAAAGTTAAGTACCCCATTCAGTATAACACATTGTACCTTATGTATGTGGGAAAGAACACATTCACTGTCAAACTGACTTACACTGTCACAGCACACAGAGTCAAAATACTTACCAAAATCAGCCAACAGATAGGCAAAATAACCTAAGGGGCATGGCAGAAAAGACATATTTGCTTTACTTTATTAATCTTTATTTCGGCGATTGCCATAAAGGATACACATAAAATTGATACAAGCAAAAAACGACATCAATATTACATCAAATCGACAAAGCACATAAGTACAGAGAAGGATGCGTCACCTGTTCTATATAACAATCCAACAGCCACCAATGATTCCCTAAAACAGTCTTAAATGTTACTAATTTTCAGTTAAAAACAATAAATCAGGAAAAACTAGAATCTTACATATGGTGACATAACACAGAATTTTTAAGACAAGATAGCACGATCAGGGGCTCAGGAATGCGGTACCCTTGGAATTAGGAGCAATCTCTTGTGCCATACTGCTTCTAGAAATTTCAATAAGCAAAAGAAAGTGCCAGTGCTGATGTAAATAATATTCATGCAACTAATGACACCAGATATAAAGACAACTGTATTGTGCCCCCCGTGCCATTCTAAGTTGGATTCGTCTCCATCGATACTACATAAGGCCCTGAAGAGAATCCCAGGAAAGCCAGCGGGATTCGAAACGCGTAGGCCACTGCCACATGGTGTCTGCGAGAGCGACAAGAGTTTATAGTTTTTCCTTAGTCGCTAGTACAATACCGAGCTCTACTATTAGGAAAAGTTTTGTTCGTAGACCATATCAGGATTGTACAGTATACAGTGATTGTTTTTTGTCATTTTTCTGTAAATTGTGTCCGCAGACAGTGGCCTATTGCTTAGTTTATCTTGTAGTATATCTCAGTGTACAGATTTTATTGCTATTTGTGCCCCACACTTCCCCCGTCCCTGAGTGGTACGAATGTGTTTCGAATGTATGTGATATGCCTGAAATGTTGTATGATTGATGAACTTCAAACACTCCCCTTAGTTTCATGTGTCCTTTTGTAAATATGTCCTTTTGTAAATGAAAAATAGAGAATTTCCTTCTTTTCTAAACATTGTTAAAATAAAAAAAACTATTAAATAGTTACTCCCGTTCTTGATTTTTTCGAGTTCTGTTTTGGTCATTAGTTGCATGAATATTATTTACATCAGCACTGGCACTTTCTTTTGCTTATTGATATTTCGGCTCAGCCTTGCTGATTAGAGCCTCCCGTAGTTGTTTTCCGCTTCTAGAAATTTGGCCATTGCAAACACGGTCGCTTTTGATAGGTCAGTTTTAAGAATTCTGAAGGCCTCAGAGCATTTGCGAAACCCTAGATTTTACATAAGAGAATAACCCAATACCTTCTGGCCGCAGTGTAGGCAGGACAGAAGAAGACTAGATGCGGTTTGTCTTCAAGCCTACCATTGCAACCAGGGCAGTTTTCCAGGGACTGCTGTTTCCATTTAATTGTAAATGCTCTTAGCGGAAGAGTACTGTACCGCCATTGGAGGTATAACTTCCTGGCCAAATTTGGAAAGATATCATCGAACACTGACTCAAAGTTATAAGAATCTTTCATCCCGAGAAAAATATTAACCAGAGAATCTGGACGTGTACCCTGTGTGCGAGATGCCAGGTTACATGCATAGAAGGTTGCCACCAGATGTTTACGGGACAGACCTTGGCATGCCACTTCAGGGTCGCTCCAAAGGGACGAAAGGCCCAGCCGAGCAAATTCAGTTTTTATGTATTTGAACCACGGAATGTTCTCTGTAGCAGGAAGAGCGAGAATTTCCTGTAATTCCTGTCTATAGTTAACTAACTCAGGAGTGGACCATAATCTTCTCCAAAAAGTTAGAGGTTTTACACCCACCACTTCATCCAAAAGCTTCAGATCCATGTCCAGCCTAAGAGGCAGAAGTGGTGTGCTTACCGGCAACTTTAGGAGTTGTCTCAGAAACTTATTTTCTACAGTGACAAAATCTTTTCTACAAGCGTGTCCCCAAGGTTCACTACCATAGAGGATTGCTCCTCTGGCCTGGAGTCTATAAATCTCCAACGGGGGGGTTAGCGGCCTAATGGATGATCTGTTGGAATTTACTAGCCTGATTATTCCCCCTGTTAATTGCGCCAGTCTGAGCTGTGACTTAGCCTGGTGATCACCCCATTCCAGTTTATCATTGATGGTCACGCCCAGGTATTCGAACATAAAGACTCTTTCAAGTCTATTCAGGCCTATAGAAGGATTGGGCCGTGTTTTTTTGGAGGGATTAAAGATCATGAACTTATTTTTCATGGCTTTTTTTTTGAGACCATGTTCTCGGCAAAAAGCCTCAAACCCCTCCAGAATGCGCTGAATCCGCATAGGGGATTTAGACAGCAGCAGGGTGTCATCCGCAAACATGATTGCGGGCACCCTGCTGCCGCCGAGCCTGGGTACATCTGAGTTGGTGACATTGTTTAAAAAATTGATTACTCCGTTCACAAAGAGGCAGAACAGGGTCGGTGCAAGAACACAGCCCTGCCTTACCCCTCTGCCAACGGGAAATCTTTTGGAAAGGCAGCCCATCCTCCCGCACCTTACCTGCGCATAATTGTACGTGTGTAAGCGAATGATGATATCTAGGATAGCGGGGGGGATGCCAAGTTTAGCAAGTACCGTCTAAAGTTTGCTTCGTGGGACCAAATCGAATGCCGCACGAAGGTCGACAAAGACGATATATAGTGTTCCCCCCTCCACCCGCACCATCTTCCAAAAGAGAAGGGCCAGCCGGAAAAGTTGGTCCGTGGTTGACACCTTGCTCCTGAATCCCGCCTGAAATGTACTTAAGATTGAATGATCCGTCATCCATTCCTGGAGGCGGTCAAGAATCAGCCTCGCAAACAGTTTTTGCGAAACATCAATGAGGCTGATAGGCCTATAGGTGGCTGGGAGCAGAAGAGAGCCCTTCTTGAAGATAGGTACAATCTCTGCTCCCAGCCAAGTGCTGGGGACCGCCATTCCCGCAAGGATTGCATTAAACACTAATAGCAAGTAGGGAGCCCAAACCCTAGGTTGGTGCTTAAATAGATCACCCGGATCTTATCTAATCCCGGGGCTTTTCCTGATGGTAATTTGGATATTGTATTGGAAACCTCCTCTAAAGAGAATTGCAAAGACTCGGCGCCCTCGGACGATAAAGATTGCGCGGTTGGCCCACCCAGGGAAAAAAGGTGTTCAAACGAAGAACCGGCTTGGGGTTTCAGCAGACCCGGGTCGACCTCTTCGTAAAGACAGCGGAAATGATCTTCCCACACCGAAGCCGCTATGTTGGCCTCAACAGCTTGAGTCGGCTCGGCAGATCCTGTTCTCACTATCTGCCAAAATTTACGAGCGTCTCTGACCTTCAAAGAGGCCAGCATATTTTCCCAGTTGGAGTAGTCCCAATCTACCTTTGCATGGTGGATGGCTTGCTTCAGCTCTCCTTGTCTTGATTACCTCTATGTCCCTGGGGTGCTTCAGTGCGGCGAGCAGGTTGGCCTATGCCTTCCTACAGGCTGGGTTAAACCATGAAGGTCTTTGCGCTCTGCGGATCCCTTTCCTTACAACTGGATTCAAAAGTTCCGCAAGGGTATCCACCAAGTCCATATGGAGGGTGCCCAACTTAGGGAAAAGATCTTCTAAAGAGGATTGATCAATAATTGTCCCTTCGGATTCTAATGTGGGGAGTATTCGGGCATAAAGCTCAGAAATGCAGGCAGGATTATCCAAGAGCTTGGTCCATCAGACTCTGCGCCTGTCGTTGGTTAAAATTAGATTATGATCTGGGGCAGCATCAACCAGCTGGTCATCCTTGGAGCCACAGGATGAAACCAGCGAGAGAGTCAGCCATTGTGATCGCTATCACTTCTTTGGACTACTTCAAAGTGCAGGACCTTATTCCAGTCCACAGTCTGGACCAAGATGTAATCCAAATGGGACTCCTGCCCAGGTTTATTGAAAGTAGGGTTTGGAGGGATATCGCTCCTAGATCTACCATTGCAGGCCCTCAGAGAATTGTTAAGGGTAATTGTCAGAATTTGTGTTGCAAGGGGAGTTCATGGCTTAGCAGGAGGACCAACTAGTTGCGGTATTCCCCACTGTTCATCCTCCTCCATGAGTGCTCCCTCCATGGTCAGAAATAGCGGCTCGAACTGACAATTAAAATCTCCCCCCACCAAGATCACAGCACCCTTGGGTAGTTTAGGAAGAAATGCAGAGAGCTCCTCAAAGGTGGGTGATGGCCTTGTTATACCCACTGGTCTCGAATATACATGTATCAGGGCGAGTTGTGTGTGGTTCGGCCAATCCAACAATACGCACTGAACATCCAGTGAGTTGGTGTTAAGGGCCCTGGCCTTACAACCCAGATGTGCTGCCACCCAAATGCAAAGGCCCCCCGAGGGCCGTCCTCTCCCCTCCCATTTGCTGGAATCGAAAAGCTCGCATAGCTTGAGCGCCATTTGTCCTCCCGTGCCCATGTCTCCTGAAACATACAAACATCTTGGGTATCAATAAAAGACCCCCAATCTGGGCAGTCTATTTTGCCCTGGAGACCGGCTAAATTCCAGGAGAGAATAGACAGCGAGGATGTACGCTTGCTAATACACAACACAGTGGGATCAGCTAACGGAGCCACAATTGTAGCTAATGACTCAGAAAGGGGTTCA
This sequence comes from Lissotriton vulgaris, assembly GCF_964263255.1. Classification (NCBI taxonomy): domain Eukaryota; kingdom Metazoa; phylum Chordata; class Amphibia; order Caudata; family Salamandridae; genus Lissotriton; species Lissotriton vulgaris. The sequence continues at coordinate 785,866,902 of NC_141696.1, forward strand.
ATAAATTGAGCCTCCCCATTGGTCAAACCCTCACCCATTGCGATTGTTTGACCACACGTGCAGTGGTCAGACAGTGATCTTCAATCGCAGTTATCCAGACCAGAGAAGACATCAAACCAGTTTGCTGTCTCCAGGGGTGTGAAGGGTCTCAAATGTTCCATTCTCTTATTGGGATTTCTATTAGACCTAAAAGGTACAGTGTTCCACCCAAAGGGGTCAGCAACATGATGGAGATGTGGGGGTTGTGGCGGATACCCAGTGTTGTAGGACAATAAGGGAGCAATCTGGTTAGGAATTTGACCACTAATGTAGGTATGGGGAAACACCAGGGATCTGGGGTAGAAATAAGTCAAGGGGCGTGGGACAATAGTTACTGCCTCCGCCCTGAGGCCAATTTAGTATATAATTGACTGCTCGGGGGTCTCTGAAATTTATGACACCTAAATCTCTGTCAATATCCTTGAGCCTACTACCCAACCAAGGGAGTCGTCTAACATGCACAATATCGCCATTGATGTTATGTGCAAGTGGTCTAAATTGGGCGAGCCAGTGCATGATTTTATTTTTAAGCTGAAAAAAACCCTCCCTCTTATTTACTTGCAAGGTAGGCACCCCCGTCAGAACAAACACATACGGGGCAGCTTCAGGGGGCAATTCTGCTTGAGGACTTCTTCGAGAGGGTGACCTGTTATGTCTGGTAAGACCCCTTGTGGTGTGCTGTGCAATCCCGACAGAAGGTTTTCCAGGTCCTGTCACGGCTACACCAGCTGGTATGGGGACTGAGTTGTTATTCAGTTTAGGGGAGGGAACCTTCTTTTGCTTGGGGTTCGTTAGTTTGATGGATTGAGAAGTACCTTTCGAAATGCCCGGTGTGCTCGAAGCCACCACGGCTGGAGGCACTGACACTGAAACCCCACTCACCACTGCCTTAGATAGTCCCTGGTGATTATTGACTGCAGCTTCAATCGCTTCAAGCTTTTTCTCCACCCTCCTCAGCCACTCGATAATGGGTAAAATGAAAGACCTAATTAGGTTTTATCCAATGAGGCGACAGTAGAACCATCCATTTGAGAGGGGTCATCCAGAATATCGATTGGGACATTAGTTTTGACAATTTGTGCAGCTGGTGCCAGTGGTGGCGAAGGAGCCAGAGATGGTGTGTTATCTTGAGCAACCACTGGGACCTGAGCAGTTCTGATAATAGGTTTGGAAGATTTCCCAACGTTCGAATGACTAATCTTTGGTTTATGGGCAACCCCCCTCTTCCGTCTTCTTTTTGCAGGCGGTGGGCCATGACTCATTGCCTGCACTGGTTTTTTCAATTTATTTTGAGCAGGTTTGGCCTTTGACAGGGTCCGGGTAGTCAAGTCAGCATCAAACAATATCGAACTAGAGAGAGGGACATCATTTGCGGGCTGGACAATATGACCCAAGGGTGTTGGAGTACAGTCACGTAGCAAAAGTGGGAAGCTTTCCAAAGATAAGGGATCTTCATTAGTAGAAAGGCATCCAAGAGTAAGGGGAAGGGCATTGAGCGGGGAATTGGCAGGAGCCTTGATCTTCAAGCTTTCGACAGAGCGACGGCGATCTGCCCTATGCTCTGCCAAGGTTTTCTCCCTTTCTGGATCATTGAGAGCCTTTGTAAAATAGTTGTCTAGGGGGCAGTTGAAACTGCACCCAGCCTTCTCAGAAAGTAATAGGCCCGGACTTTGAGCCATCGCTGAGCCTAATAGCTATAAGAGTCAATGGATGGAAAAAAGTAGGCCCTGCCCGGCCTCACTCGGTCTCTGAGGGCCTCAGAGGGCCCGCCCTTTGCCCAGGCTTCGCCCCGTGCTCCGTCCCGCGCGCGTCCCGCGTCCGCGAGATAAGAAGGAGTTAAATACAGGGGATTATCTCCGTCAAGGGGAGGAGTGGGGCCGGAAGAGTCGCAGGTGAGCTGGTGCCTCACACGCTATTCCTGCTGGGACTCGCAGTCCCACACCCACTAACCGGACTGACAGAAGTCTCTCCCCGGGATCCTTGGCGAAGGTTTCTCACTCCACAGGCTTCAGATAGCAGCAGCAATCAGTGTCAAACAATACTGCTGCAAGCGGCACCCGTGAAGCGGGGGCTGCGAGCCGTTATGAGAAGCAGAGGGAGGAGTGGGCCGGGAAGAGTCGCAGGTGCGCTGGTGCCTCATGCACTATTCCTGCTGGGACTCGCAGTCCCACACCCACTAACCGGACTAACAGAAGTCTCTCTCCGGGATCCTTGGCGAAGGTTTCACACTCCACGGGCTTCAGATAGCAGCAGCAATCAGTGTCAAACAATACGGCTGCAAGTGGTTAGTTTGCGTTCCCTATGTGCATAGGTTAATTAATCCAGAATTGTGAGTAATACATTCTGTAGTTGGTTGAGGAGGAGAGCCCTTCTCAAGCAACAGACACAATCTTTGTCAGGGTGAACCATAAAAGCCAGTAAATTAACCAGTGCTTGACCCTCTGGAAGCTTGGCACAAACTTAGTCAAGCGTAACTTAGAGGCAATGTTTAAAGTATTTATCAAGCACTTAAACAGTAATAAAGTGAAAATGTAACAAAAAAATGTCATCCTAATTTAAAAAAATGTGAGTAATATATAATAAATTATTTGACACCAAAATGACAAAAATTCAATCAATGGAACTGAAGATATGCAATTTCAAGATTTTAGGTAATTATAGTGTCTAAAATCTAAAAGCGTCACTGGTGTTTATATGGTTGTGGTAGACTGTGATAAAGTCACAAGTTCAGGCCGACCTCGATGGAGCTCTGTCTGGATACAGAGACCAGGTTAGCCCAGCTGAAAGTTAACTTTTCTAAGGTTGGCATGAAGTGATCAGTTTGTTGTGGAGAAGGCTGCGACTAGAATGTCATGGATGGTTGCTGCTGTATCGCTAAGAGCAGGACTGGCATCGCAGAAGATCCTGTAGGGTGTTTTGGGCTGTCGTTGCTGTAGTGCAAAGTGCCAATCTTTCGTTGCCAGTCCTCACTGGCATTAATTGTAGAGCAAGAAATCAAGTTCACAGGAGCTTCATGTTGGCGATTGAAACAGGTGGCAAGATCTCTTTGCAAACAGGCAATTTACGGTTGCAAAGATCCCACAATTTTACCTTTATCAAAGGAGCACACTCTGGTGTTAACCAAGGGCCCAGGACCTGGGCACGTGCCTCTTGGGGATCATGGACTCACTCTAGCAGAGTACAGCCAACCTCAGCTGGGCAGTTGCAGTGAGGCTTCTGGAGAATGCTGTGTCCCTGCAGGTCAGAATAGGAGGTCAGTCAGCTGAAAGCTGGAGTCACTCTGCCTGAGATGAAGGGAGTAGGTTCAGTCTCCCTTCTCAGAGAGCAGGGCAGTCCTCAAGCAGTAGGGTATTCCTTCTTCTGTATCCACAGGTCCAGTACTATACTAAAGAGTTGGTCTGCAGTCCAATATTTATGACTGCTGCCAGCTTTTAAGAGAGAGAAATGTCTAGATTTCCCCCCACATCTTATTCTGGAATTTTATCCAGCCAACAGTCTGCCTTGCTTTGAGATACTATCAGGGAGGAATATACAAAGGACAACTGCCAACTACAACTAGACATTTGACCTGCAATACATGCTGCATGCACCAAATAGTCAGGACAAGAAAATGCCAACTTTTTAAATGTGACATTTTCAGAATTGTGACTTAAAATCTGATTTTACCTCTAAAAATGGCTTGACATTACAATTCCTTGGGCACAAAATATGGCATTTCTACCTGTTCTCCCCATAAAACTAGCACTTATTAAACGTGATAGGGTAATCCAATGACATCTTAAGGGAGAGGTAAGCCTCATAGTAGTGAATTATAAAAGTGTAATTTTTTCACTATCAGGATATGTAAAACTGAAAAGCACTTTTAAATGCAATGTACCCCACCACATGGGTTCTTTAAGACCTACCCTAAGACTGACTTATATGTATTAAGGAGGGAGTTTTAGACTTGGCAAAAAGGTTATTTTGCTAAGTCCAATTGACAGTTTAAAACTGCAAACAGGCTGCAATGGCAAGCCAGAGGCATGTTTTACGGGGCTTCTTGCGTGGGTGACACAATAAGTGATGCAGACCCACTAGTTGCATTTTATTTACAGGCCCTGGTTACAATTATTTTCATGTTAGTAGGAACAAATATGTACATTAACTGTGGCAACTGGATGTAGGCCAATTTTACCATGTTTGAAGGAGTGAGCATAAGCACTTTAGCACTGGTTAGCAGAGGCAAAATGCAACAAAAATGGGTTCAGAAAACAGGAGGGGTGAAGGCAAATAGTTTGGGGGTGACTCTGCAGAAAGGGTCAAGTATAACAAGAATCATCTATTTGCATAGTTTGCCAGACTAATCTAATCTGGACTGGCAATTCGTTTGTTCCTTCATTATTTATATCCAACTGTCTTATCAATGATTAATGATATATCTGCACATCCAAATAATTTAATTGTAAAGCATATCAATTCAAGACACAGATTCCAATTAATTATTTTTTAGTTCGTAAAGACTTTTTGCAGAAGTGTCATCTCAGTTCTCTCAACAAATGTATACGGTTTGTAAGAAATGGTTTACTGAAATAAAAACAAGTAGCATTTTAAATTAAGATGGGGGAATGGAGATTTGTTGGAGAGAAAACTTCACCATACTGGTGGTGGAGTACCCTGTCTAACAAATCTCTAATGATTCCCAGAGTCTCAATACTTATGATGTCATCCAGCCATTCAAAAGTCCCCATCGGAAACTGTATTTTGTTGTTGCTTATGGGTACTGATTTTCATTTATATTAATCGGCTTTGTTTAGTGATATTTTACCTTGAACATTGATGATTATTATTGTTTGTGCTTCAAGATTATCTTCACATTCATACCATTGTTAAAGAGCAGACCAAATAGTAAGGTGGACGGCGTGCTTTTTTCTTGATCAGCGAGGATTCTAAAGGATTAAAATATACTATTACCTGGACAACATATTTATTATAAACATCAGTTAAGGTGTTTTGACAGCAGGTAAATACTATCTTTAGCAGAATAGAAATAGGGCAATTCAAGGCCAAGTTGAGAAATGCCTTGTCTGCTTTAATTTCTAGGATTACTGTCACAATGTTTTTCTCCAAGTTCTAAAATGTTAAATAGTTATTTTGTTGTTTTTGTGAATTTACCAAGTTTTAGTAAAAGTCAGGCGAATCTTAGTTAACAATTTTATATGTTACTTTTTCCATTCTGAGAGCTAGGATTTTTGGAAGGATTTCCATAGCCACACTTACAAATAAAAATGGAATTAATATCTCAGTGGGTCTTTCCATAGATTAGAAGTAAGAGCAAGCAGACATGTTTTCAAATTAACATTTTTGTTGCCAGTGGTTATGTTTTTATGAAAATCTTGAAGGAAGATGAGTGCCATAAAATCTTGAATGACATGTTGATATAGATTGGGGTAGCAGAATCTACATTTAGTTGCCATTTTCAGAACCCTTAGGATAAGTCTATTTAGGTTATTTTCTTTTGAAAATTCACACTTTCAATTGGACCCATTTTTGATGCTGAAAGAGGAAACAGGAGAGTGCTTAATGTAGCTGCAGTAGTATTTCAATTTCAACATACACATTATGTTTTTGAGGTGAAGATCTGTTAATATTAAACTTAGGTTTCCTATACGGAAGTTTTATTAACATCCACTATTTTCAATGCAAAGTTCTTCTCTTTCCACGGATTAGTTTCAATTCCTGATATTTTATCTTTATCTGCTTAGACTGCTAGAATTCAGAGGGATTAGATACAAGGAGCTGTATCACATAAAGCAAGCCGCAGGAGTGCTAAGTTAATCACCGCTTTTAGTCCCTGTCTAGGGCAGTTTTATGTCATAAATAGTAAATGTAGAAGCACTGTAGGGAATGGTAAATAGGTGATTGTCACAGGAACTTTAAAAAGCATCTGCTTCTTTATCTGAAAATGTAGCGACATTTGTTGACATACATAAGGTAAACAACAGAACATACACATTAGCATGCACAAACCAACATAACAACTTTATTAAAGTATACTAGAGCACAACAAAGCAGTCAAACCTGAAAGCATCAAAGCAACCAAAGCATATCATAATTACATCACATTCCAATACTACAGCACAAAAAACACATAGCACATTAGAAAAAACAACGAAATACCACTCAACAAATGTACACAAATATATTTGTCATACATTACCACTGTCCGAATCCTGTTTTTTGTATCTTCTTGGTAAAAGGTGTTTGAAGCCAGTAGCGCCTTGCATAAAACTAAGGACATGAAACATCACCAGCCAAAAATGTTTTATAATCCTTCCCTAAGAGCCTGTCTACAAGTGCCCTTGTAAATTGTGATCCCATTGCAAACAACTGTCCCTCCATGGCACACATCATCAAGCTCATAACTCCCCTTGTACTGTGAAACAAGGGCCCACATGTTAAAATACACATTTATGTGGGTTCTTGTTCTCTAATATAAAGTTCTTGGTCTCTTTTTCATGGTATTAACTGAGTCAGTGTTTTATAAAAGTGACATGTTGAATTCACCTACTACATGAACTGACCTTTCTGAGGTTAAAATGACATTTATTTTCAATGGTGCATGTTAACCAAAATATGGATGTTAGATTTTCTTTAAAAATTAAACCTAGGCATAACTGACTAATTTTCTGAATGATCATAGCTGTGAAAAGATATCACTGCACTATTTATAATACATGCTTTCCTTTGTGGAAGGATTTGCAATTCTCAATGCTTCATTCAGTCACATAGCTTGCATATCACTTTGCTAGACTTCCTAGCTTTCTGGGCAGTACATCTTACTATGTTATTTTTGGATTTGTCAGTAAAAGGCTCAGACATTAATAGAAATAATCTGCTGTTAACATGTTGGGTTCAGAATATGGAGTAATATCCATACCGAAATGAGGTTACAAAAAGAGCATACTTTTCGTTACAGAAATGTAGATTAATTTAAAACTGCCATACAATTTGAGCCCAAGCTCAACAGCTAATTCTCTCACTTGCATATCACATATTGAAGGCTGCTGCTTCTGAAAAGGCAGTGGTTTTTAATATGAAATTCCTTTCTCGCCCACTTTTCTTTGCCATTCACCGCACTTCTTATGATGTAAATGGGTTTCCTGAGTTAGAGCAATATTTGAATACATATTTTTGATGTAGGCTATAGACCTAGAACATTTATTTGGGTTTTTAAAACCATTGGTAATACATAAAAACATATTTAGACAAGGTATGATTTTCGAAATATAAAATCAAAAAGTGCAACTTAATGTAATGGAATGTGGGACATAGTGTACCAGGAATTAATTGCCTACTTAGATTATGTTCAGTAAACAATGTTTCTGGACTTATGCTGCTGGTTTGCAAATCAGCACAATTGGCCACTGCTCTCTTTTCACACTGTATGGGCTCCTACTACTAAAGCATTGTAACATTGGATAATTCTTGATTGGCATATTTAACTTTAAAGTACGGTCATGGTATTTGGTGTAAGGTAGTACACCAATGGCATGGAAAAGGTAAATAGCACCTATAGACTGCTGCACATATTGCGTCATCCACTAGGCAAACCAAGAAAAAAGGCTTCAGGACTACCTGTGCAGCCTGAGTTCTGCAGATTTTGAACCTGCAGGCGATAATGCCAAGATAACTCTTTTTGACAGGAAAGAACACTGCTTTTAAATATTAAATAGGTTAACCCTAGGTAGGCCTTGTAGCCCAAAAGGTAGGGTTCTTATTATTTAAAAGTGGTACATGCAAGGATGTAATGTTGGCAAGTACCCAAAAGCTATTTTCACAGTAAAGGGGCAGTAGCTGACTATGAAGAAAACCACATTTCCGAATAAAAACATGCGTCTGCTATTTTTGTTTTAGGCCAAGCTACTCGAATAATTCAGACACTATTGGTAATATTAATAATATTTATCAAAATTTCTGTTCAGTGGTCAAGTCAGATTTTTGTTCAATATTTAGGGACAAGTTATTTTTAAAAGCAGGAACTTGACTGCCTGTACCTAGCATTAGCCTGCCAGCTTCTGGTTGGCTGTTGTCAGTGCTTTCACCTAATGAGGTGTTAAAACTGCCACCAGAGCAGAAACCTTTAGGCAGGAGGACGTATGTGATTCCTATCTGCTCAAGAAGGGCAGCTAAAGAGGGTTTGCAGACTTTATTAAATTAGAAGAGACCAGGGAGAGGCTTGCTCATTCACAGCTGAGTATAACGAGAGAACTGGGGTAGAGAATCCTATGCCTTCCTGGATTCTCTGTAGCTCGCTTTGCACCATCATAGAGGGAGTTGGACCTGATCCCAGTACAGAATACCAGTTTGCTGTAGTTGATGAGAAAGGGACTGCTCATTTCCCTAAACACTACCCTGGCTAGCACAGCGGAGGTTTCCAAGAAGTTGCTGCAATTAAGCATGGGCGAATTTTGCGAATTCGCGATCCGCGAATTTGCAGATTTGCGAATTCGCGAATCGCAAAATTCGCAAATTTGTGCGAATTTGCAGATTTTTGTTTTTTTGCATGTTCGTGGGTTTTTTTGCGTGTTCGCGGGACTTTTTGCGTCTTCGCGAGCCGCTTGCATAGCGAAGTTACCCATGCAGTCATTTATGGGAGAGGGAGAGAGAGATAGATAGATAGATAGATAGATAGATAGATAGATAGATAGATAGATAGATAGATAGATAGATAGATAGAAAAAGAGAGAAAGAGAGAGGGAGAGAGAGAGAGAACGAGAGAAAGAAAGAGAGGCCGGATCTCTGAAGGGCCAGATTCCTGAGTTGCCCCTACATAACATACAGCTTTTTATTTTTAGCAAAATGCATATGAAAATTGTGCTGTAAAGGTCTCTTTTTATTTAACCCCTCCTGACAACTCAAAATGGGTGTATTTGCCATCCTCTCCCTTCTTCCTGTTTTTTATATCTGTAAGTGGTTCCTGATGAGGTTTAATTCCTTGGACAGGTGCCTCGTTGCCTACTTGTAACTATTCTCTGACCCTGCTTCAAGGGTCAGAGCAGGGTCAGAGAATAGTTGCAAGTAGGCAACGAGGCGCCAGAAAGCAATTAGCAGAAGGTGTCCAAGTTGAAGTTAATTTGTTTGTAATCCTTTTGTAAAAGGTTACAAAGAAATTAGGTTCAACTTTTGCACCTGCTGCTGTAACCCTTGCTTGGCTGAAAATTCGACCCCGCTAATTCGCGGATTTTACCGCGATTTCGCGAGGTTCGCGGATCGCCAAATCGCGGAAAATCCGCAAATTCGCCCGCAAAACGGATTTTACGCCCACCCTTAGCTGCCATCTTGGATTTGCCTTAGAATAGTAAACTGCGGAACAGTTTGCAGTAAGAGTTGCCTCTGGGACCCTTTTTCTCATTGGTTAGGGAGCGTCCTGGAGTCACCTCCATCCACTGGCTCGAAAATCCTACAAAAGTGGCACCTCACCCACAGAGAATCAAAACACTGTCTGCACTTGTTGATGAACAGGAGACAGCACTTACTGTTTGGGTCTAAAGGGCTGAACCTGCGCCTACCTGTCCCCAGGACTAAGACGGAGACTCCATGGGTGTGCTGTCCACAGGTTTAGAAGTGTACTGAGTTGGAGGTGTTGGGGTCCATTACTCATAAACTGTTAAGTCTTTGAAGTGGGAGAGACTTCAAAAAGGGGCCTTTGAAGTACATTGGGTCCCTTCCCTGGCTCCAGACTCACTACAGGGGGATAATCACTCGTTTTTTGTGGGAACAGTACACAGCCAATTTAAATGTAAGTAACAGCTCACCCCTTCCATTCTGCCCAGGATGACCCATCAGGATGTGGACAGCCCATCAGTCACATCTAAGCTCCCTTTGTGTGTGGCTGACTGGAGGTAATGCACAAATCCCAGCTGTCACCCACCACAGACATGTATTCAGAGACAGGCAGAAGGCATCAAATGGCTAATGCAGACTTTAAAAAAAGGCATTTTCAGAATTACAATTTAAAATCTAACTTCGCCATTAGTTATGGTTTTAAATTGTGATTCTAGAGACACCCAATTTAGAAATTACACTTATAAGATGTTAGAAGGTAATCACAAATTTTGACCTATTGGTGTATTAGGCCTTGCAGTAGTGAGAAATGAATTTAAGAGTTTTTCACTGCCTGAACATGTAAAACCTAAAGGTACATGTTCAACTTTTTAAATACACTGGACCCTGACCTTGCCCTGTTCAGTGCCTACCATAGGGGTGACATATACATTAAAAAAGAAGGCTTGTGCCTGGCAAGAGGGTTATTTTGCCAGGTCGGCATGCAGCTTAAAACTACACATACAGGCTCTGCAGTGGTAGGGCGGAGGGATGATTCAAGTGCTACTTAAGAGGGTGTAACAACCAGTACTGCAGGCCCACTAGGAGCATTTAGTTCACAGGCCCTGGTCATATATAGTGCACTTTACTAGGGACCTATAGGTAATTTAAATATTGCAATTGTGTATAAGCAAATATTATCATGTTTTAAGTAAAGAGCACATGCACTTTAGCATTGGTTAGCAGTGGTAAAGTGCCTAGAGTGCTAAAGCAGTGGGAACAAAATGGGGCTGGCTCTAATCAGCAAGGCTGAGCCTATATCACAAATAACAAAGTAGAATGCCAGTGCTGATAATATTACTAAGGACTGGGACTAGTCCCCTGCAAACAGAAAATTAATTCCAGAAAGGGTACTGCTGTTTAGTCGCAATTTTATTTTGTAGAAAATCAACAATTTGTTATAAAATTTATCTTTACATTAGAGAAGAAAACATAGGAAAAATCAAGAAAAGGGCGGACACATCAAATTACATTCAATTGGGCACGTCAAACCATTCAGAACTTCAATCATGTCACATTCACAACACAATCACCACATTCAGACTTAACTCTGCTCTGCTGCAAGAGAAGAAAAATACAAAACTGGGTCTGCGTAAATTAGACGAGAATTCAGAGCAATTGTTTGAAAATCGTACGAACCAAAAAATGTTTTTACATTTTTAAAGATTCATTAAGAGATAATGCAAATAGGTAATGTACAAGAAATTGTAAGGAGTATGCAGGTAGACGTAACTTTTATACACATAAGCAGACCAGTGAGATATTAGGCCTAAGCGTTTCAAATCCCCTTTAGTTCATCGGAGATTTTCATCAGGGCCTCAAGCAACTAAAAGAAAGGAAGAAAAACATACTTAAAAGAAATTGAGGGAATTAAAGTAATAGTGACATGTGAAAAAGAGATAAATACAGACATGGCATACACTGTTGTAAATAGCGATGGCATACACTGTAGAAAGCCATGGCATACACTGTTGAAAATTACTGCACAACAGGAGTCTCAAAACTTAGTGAATCATCTACTGGGGGATCACCCTGGGCTAGGGGGACAATAATGTAAAACATATGGTCACAAAAAGCCTGCATAACGGTCCATAGAAGGCAAACGGACCTCTGCACTAAACTGGAGATATTCAAAGCAACACAAGAGATCATAAGATTGGGGATTACTTACCACCAATATCGCTAAACGCTGAGCCTATGGGGGTCCGGATAAAACAAGCTTCTCTATGGTGCAAAGCCTGGGAATGCAGAATGGAGTCTAATGATTAAATGGGAATTGTCTAAACTGTTATTCTAATGAACAAAGACCTGGGAGGGTAACTTACCGCTCTGTGAAAAGAAGGTGAACACAGGCGGCAAAGGATTAAGTTGTGTCCAAGGAAACAATCTGTAAGGGAAAAGAAGAACCTTTTAAATAAAAGCCGACACTCTTAATGTGTGGGCAGATAGGAAAACTAGGGTAAACATGGTGCGGACAAAGTCACCTACCTTCGTGTGCAATATATGCCACAGTCGAGTGAACCGTAAGAGGGGGCGTCGACTTATAAGGTGAGTGGATCCGTCATTGTTTTCGTAAGGCAGCGTTTCGTGCTTGTTAACATGAGCTTCGAGTCCTGTAGGATGTTTAACCAAAGGGTTGTAAGGATTAGAGGCAGATTAGAGGATTCTTAAAAGAAAGAGAGCGAAAAGGAATCAACAGTGTACATCACCTAAGAGAAGCGATCAATAATGAAAAGCTTCTGCCGATTTAAACCAAGCTGCAAGGTAGGGGTGGCAGCGTCAGCACATGCAGACTGGATCGCGTGTGCTATAAAAGAGAAACAAGGGAAGGTTAAAATTAAAGTTGAAGCAGAGGTTTAGGAAAGCCTCAGTGAGGCCATGTAAGGCACATGGGAGAGTCAGGGGCCCACGGGGAAGGTGGTACTGCTTCTTACCGGGAGGAAGGAATCCAAAGGTATCTTCTTCGCGCTGGAGCCGGGCGGCATCGGAATTGGCCCTAATCACTCGCGCAGGTGCGTTACCCTCCCGAGTGGAACTCTCCCTTTTATCACTGAAAGAGCACTGAAGCCTCAGAAAAGAGGCGGTTCTACGGGCGTGGGCTGACTCGGACGGAAGAGAGCCAAACGAGGGTGGAATGGCAAGGAAGGAAGGGGTATAGATGCATATAATGCATATAAATGAGGCCTGAAAGGCGAGGTTACATACATATAAATGAAGCAAAAAACGGGGGGGGGGGCGGACAGCATAAACGGAAATGTCAATCGATGGGGTCGAGGCTAACTAGGGTATATATAAAAAATAGATCTCAAGTGCTGGGGGATAATTTAGCCTAAAAGGTAGTGCAAGGTGACAGATATATTATATCCAATGCTGGTTCATAATTTGAATATTTCAGATAGTTCATTTAGACCTGACACAGCCGTGTCAAATTTTACAATTAACATTGCTTCCCTTTTGGATAGTTGGAGGCTCCAATCGCCTCCTCGGGGATCTTTTTCTATCCTGGAAATGACTGTCCATTTGAACTCATTGAGTCCATGTCGCATTCTAGTCCAGTGATTTACCAGTGGGGCGTTCTCAACGTTTCTCTTCAACCTCAACTTGTGTTGTGATATGCGTTGGCGCACTTCTTGCTCTGTTTTGCCGATGTACAGGCAATCACACGGGCATTTTATGCCATAGACCATGAATTTAGATTTGCATTTACTGAAGACCTCATGTTTCCAGGATATGCCCTTATGCTGGAAAACAGAGCCCTGTATGGTGGTTTCACAGCATAGGCACGTACCACACTTGTGGTGACCTAGTATGGGTGCCAGTCCCATCACTTGGCGGAGTGATGGTTGGGTTTGAGTTGGCATGGAGGCTCTTACCAGATGGTTTGCGACACTATTCTCTCTTTTAAACGCAAACAACGGTGGATCTCTCAGGCTTTCATCTAAATTTTTCACCAAATGCCAGTTCTGACCAATGATGCGTTTCTACTGGTTGGCATTAGGGCAAAAGGTGGTGACACAAACCTGGCGCTTCTGTTCTGGTTTCTTTTTGCGCTCCAGTAATGTTTCACGGGGGGTCCACCTAGCTCTTTTCATACAATCCTTCACCAGTTTTTTGGGGTACCCTCTGTCACAAAGTTTGGAAACAAGTTTTTCCTCATGGTGGGAGAAGTCATTCTCATATGTGCAGTTTCTGCACACGCGCAGAATCTGCCCATAGGGCAGATTTTCTCTTAAGCTTCTCGAGTGATTGCTATGGAAGAGTAACGCCTTATTGCGATCTGTAGGTTTTATAAACAGAGTCGTTGCCAACTTGCCAGCTTTGGGGAACACCTCAACGTCCAAAAAGCGATTTTAGTTTCAGAATAGGAAAGACTGAATTGAATGTCAGATGTTCTGGTATTGAGCCATTGATGGAACAAGGTCAGATTGTTGATTCCTCCAGTCCATACCATAAAGACATCGTCGATAAAACGATACCATTTACCAATATGTTCTCCAAAAGGGTTATTGTTATGTATGTACATGTCCTCGTACATCAACATAAACAACACTGCCAACCCCGGGGCAAAAGGGCACCCCATTGCCACCCCTTTTACTTGGTAATAGAATTCTTTGTTGAAACAAAAATAGTTCTTCTTCAAAGCGAAGGAAGCCAAGTCAACCAAGAACTTTAAGGGAACTTGCAAAGGTCTAGGGTGTGAATCTAAAAAGAAGGAGAGCACTGCCACTGCCTCATCCTGGGGGATTTGCGTGTATAGTGATGTTACGTCAAGAGTGACTAGCAAATCTGTCCCTTCACGAAAGGTTATAGTTTCCAACTTATTTATAAAGTCGGTTGTGTCCTGTAAGTATGATACAACTTGGTTCATAAATTGTTTAAGGAAGCAATCAACATACTTTGCAATAGGTTCCAAGAGAGAACCACATCCTGCCACGATGGATCTCCTTGGAGGTTTACTCTGATTTTTATGCACTTTAGGTAGTGCATAAAACAAGGGGACCTTAGGGTGTTTAATTTGTAGGTACTCACATTCTTTTTTGCCAACAAAGCCTTGATCAAAACCTTCCTGGATAATCACAAAGAGTTGGCTCTGAAATTCATTTGTGGGATCTTTGTCGATTTTGCGATAGCAACTGGGGTCGTCAAGTTGCCTTCTTATTTCATTGGTCTAGTCTACGGTATCCCATAGTACTATAGATCCGACTTTATCAGCTTGCTTTATCACAACTGTGGGGCAGGATGTGGTTCTCTCTTGGAACCTATTGCGAAGTATGTTGATTGTTTCCTTAAACAATTTATGAACCAAGTTGTATCATACTTACAGGACACAACCGACTTTATAAATAAGTTGGAAACTATAACCTTTCGTGAAGGGACAGATTTGCTAGTCACTCTTGACGTAACATCACTATACACGCAAATCCCCCAGGATGAGGCAGTGGCAGTGCTCTCCTTCTTTTTAGATTCACGCCCTAGACCTATGCAAGTTCCCACAAAGTTCTTGGTTGACTTGGCTTCCTTCGCTTTGAAGAAGATCTATTTTTGTTTCAACAAAGAATTCTATTACCAGGTAAAGGGGGTGGCAATGGGGTGCCCTTTTGCCCGAGTTGGCAGTGTTGTTTATGTCGATGTACGAGGACATGCACATACATAACAATAACCCTTTTGGAGAACATATTGGTAAATGGTATCGTTTTATCGACGATGTCTTTATGGTATGGACTGGAGGAATCAACAATCTGACCTTGTTCCATCAATGGCTCAATACCAGAACATCTGACATTCAATTCAGACTTTCCTATTCTGAAACTAAAATCGCTTTTTGGACGTTGAGGTGTTCCCCAAAGCTGGCAAGTTGGCAAAGACTCTGTTTATAAAACCTACAGATCGCAATAAGGCGTTACTTTTCCATAGCAATCACTCGAGAAGCTTAAGAGAAAATCTGCCCTATGGGCAGTTTCTGCGCGTGCACAGAAACTGCACATATGAGAATGACTTCTCCCACCATGCGGAAAAACTTGTTTCCAAACTTTGTGACAGAGGGTACCCCAAAAAACTGGTGAAGGATTGTATGAAAAGAGCTAGGTGGACCCCCCGTGAAACATTACTGGAGCGCAAAAAGAGACCAGAACAGAAGCGCCAGGTTTGTGTCACCACCTTTTGCCCTAATGCCAACCAGTTGAAACGCATCATTGGTCAGAACTGGCATTTGGTGAAAAATTTAGATGAAAGCCTGAGTGATCCACTGTTGTTTGCGTTTAAAAGAGAGAATAGTGTCGCAAACCATCTGGTAAGAGCCTCCATGCCACCTCAAACCCACCCATCACTCCGCAAAATGATGGGACTGGCACCCATACCAGATCACCACAAGTGTGGTACGTGCCTATGCTGTGAAACCACCATACAGGGCTCTGTTTTCCAGCATAAGGGCATATCCTGGAAACATGAGGTCTTCAGTAATTGCAAATCTAAATTTGTGGTCTATGGCATAAAATGCCCGTGTGATTGCCTGTACATCGGCAAAACAGAGCAAGAAGTGCGCCAACGCATATCACAGCACAAGTCGAGGTTGAAGAGAAACGTTGAGAACGCCCCACTGGTAAATCACTGGACTAGAATGCGACATGGACTCAATGAGTTCAAATGGACAGTCATTTCCAGGATAGAAAAAGATCCCCGAGGATGCGATTGGAGCCTCCAACTATCCAAAAGGGAAGCAATGTTAATTGTAAAATTTGACACGGCTGTGTCGGGTCTAAATGAATTATCTGAAATATTCAAATTATGAACCAGCATTGGATATAATATATCTGTCACCTTGCACTACCTTTCAGGCTAAATTATCCCCCAGCACTTGAGATCTATTTTTTATATATACCCTAGTTAGCCTCGACCCCATCGATTGACATTTCCGTTTATGCTGTCCGCCCCCCCCCCATTTTTTGCTTCATTTATATGTATGTAACCTCGCCTTTCAGGCCTCATTTATATGCTTTATATGCAACTAATCCCCTTCCTTCCTGGCCATTCCACCCTCATTTGGCTCACCCGTCCGAGTCAGCCCACGCACGTAGAACCGCCTCTTTTCTGATGCTTCAGTGCTCTCTCAGTGATAAAAGGGAGAGTTCCACTCGGCAGGTTAACGCGCCTGCACGAGTGATTAGTGCCAATTCCGACGCCGCCCGGCTCCAGCGCGAAGAAGAAACCTTTGGATTCCTTCCTCCCGGTAAGAAGCAGTACCACCTTCCCCGTGGGCCCCTGACTCTCCCATGTGCCTTACAGGGCCTCACCGAGGCTTTCCTAAACCTCTGCTTCAACTTTAATTGTAACCTTCCCTTGTTTCTCTTTTATAGCACACGCGATCCAGTCTGCATGTGCTGACGCTGCCACCCCTACCTTGCAGCTTGGTTTAAATCGGCAGAAGCTTTTCATTATTGATCGCTTCTCTTAGGTGATGTACACTGTTGATTCCTTTTCTTTCTCTTTCTTTTAAGAATCCTCTAATCTGCCTCTAATCCTTCCAACCCTTTGGTTAAACATCCTTCCACTACTCGAAGCTCATGTTAACAAGCACGAAACGCCGCCTTACGAAAACAATGACGGATCCACTCACCTTATAAGTCGACGCCCCCTCTTACGGTTCACTCGACTGTGGCATAAATTGCACACGAAGGTAGCTGACTTTGTCCGCACCATGTTTACCCGAGTTTTCCTATCTGCCAACACATTAAGAGTGTCGGCTTTTATTTAAAAGGTTCCTCTTTTCCCTTACAGATTGTTTCCTTGGACACAACGTAATCCTTTGCCGCCTGTGTTCACCTTCTTTTCACAGAGCGGTAAGTTACCCTCCCAGGTCTTTGTTCATTAGAATAACAGTTTAGACAATTCCCATTTAATCATTAGACTCCATTCTGCATTTCCAGGCTTTGCACCATAGAGAAGCTTGTTTTATCCGGACCCCCATAGGCTCAACGTTTAGCAATATTGGTGGTAAGTAATCCCCAATCTTATGATCTCTTGTGTTGCTTTGAATATCTCCAGTTTAGTGCAGAGGTCTGTTTGCCTTCTATGGCCCGTTATGCAGGCTTTTTGTGACCATATGTTTTACATTATTGTCCCCCTAGCCCAGGGTGATCCCCCAGTAGATGATTCACAAAGTTTTGAGACTCCTGTTGTGCAGTAATTTTCAACAGTGTATGCCATGGCTTTCTACAGTGTATGCCATCGCTATTTACAACAGTGTATGCCATGTCTGTATTTATCTCTTTTTCACATGTCACTAATACTTTAATTCCCTCAACTCTTTTTAAGTATGTTTTTCTTCCTTTCTTTTAGTTGCTTGAGGCCCTGATGAGAATCTCTGATGAACTGAAGGGGATTTGAAACGCGTAGGCCTAATATCTCACTGGTCTGCTTATGTGTATAGGAGTTACGTCTACCTGCATACTCCTTACAATTTCTTGTACATTACCTATTTGTATTATCTCTTAATGAATGTTTAAAAATGTAAAAACATTTTTTGGTTTGTACGATTTTCAAACAATTGCTCTGAATTTTCGTCTAATTTACGCAGACCCAGTTTTGTATTTTTCTTCTCTTGCAGCAGTAATCTGTGATATGCTTGAGTTAAGTCTGAATGTGGTGATTGTGTTGTGAATGTGACATGATTGAAGTTCTGAATGTTTGACGTGCCCAATTGAATGTAATTTGATGTGTCCGCCATTTTCTTGATTTTTCCTATGTTTTCTTCTCTAATGTAAAGATAAATTTTATAACAAATTGTTGATTTTCTACAAAATAAAATTGCAACTAAACAGCAGTACCCTTTCTGGAATTAATTTTCTGTTTGCGGGGGACTAGTCCCAGTCCTTAGTAATATTATCAGCACTGGCATTCTCCTTTTTTATTTGTAGAGTGCTAAAGCAAGCACAAATGAAGCCAGCAAAACAGAAGTTCAGAAGTCAAAAATGTCAGGGGAAACCATGCTAAGGATGCCAGGTCTAACAAGCGGATTTCCAAAAGGTAGAGAACAAATCTTTAATATGACTGTCACTACCACATTCTTCACAATATATTATGCTGAGTAGAGCTCCTTTTCTGGGGCCAAAGAAAAATAGAAACAAACTTACAAAATGTAGGAGGTAAAAAATTCACACTATACGACTCCTGTAGACTGAGATTTTGGGAAATATGAAACTTTTCTGGCAAGCCTGTCACGCTCTTCCTCTATGTTCAAGTTTAAATAGATTGCAACAAGATGATAATGTGCTTCTTATGTTAGCTGTCATCAGTGATGTCATCAATATTGTCAGTTAACATGTCATAAGTGATATAATAGGTGAAGTGATAGGCAGTGCATGACTGGGAGGCAAGTTATAGCTATAACTATAACTCATGACCCCGTTATGCACAGTATTGTCAACAAAGATGTCATTTGAAATATTGCAATCATGTTATCAATGATATCATAGAACATGCTGTGAGTGATGTAAAATGTGGGGTAATAAACATTGTATGACAACGGTGTGAGTTATAGTTACTTTGGAATAGAGGTCTTCGAACTTTTTTAGGTTGATCCCCCCCTAGCTGAAATCTGATACACTACATAACTAACTTTCCTCCACATATCCCAGGCCATATCCTGCAAATCATGTTAAACACAGTAAAAGTGTTTAGAAAACTGTAGGTTTGTGAGTAGGTTTGGTAAAATGACAGAGGCTTATTACACAGAACAAATCAACATTTTTCAAGAAAAAATGTGCCCAAATAATTTTTACTAGGGTTTTACTTATGCAGTTGAGTCATAATGGGACAGTGTTATCTGGAGCAGCCCAGTCACCTCCTAAATAATTATGCTCAATTCAGGCCATTACCTACCAATCTCTTTATAAACATTTTCAATGTTAGTGAGCCACTCAGTCCCAGACTTGTTATTGCACCTTCTCAAATTGTTCAGCGTTACCAATGCAATTGAAGGCTTTGTCTTCATACAACACAGGTAACTATCGAAGGAGTGGCCACAGCAAGCAAAGAAGAAAAGCCTATCATATTCCCTTTAAAAATAAAGATCTCACAGTGTAGTGACATCCCTTCCTGTGATGTCATGTCACACCAATCGTGCATTGGTTATGCTACTTATTCTCCCCACTTGTTTTTTAGGACTTGTGCCCTCAGTGGGGGTTTAGGACACGTCAGGCTTATGTATCCGCACCCCATCTTGCCAAACACAGAACTGCTAATGTATGATTAAATGACCGTGAGCACCCCCCGAGTATTTGAATCATCCCACATGACATGAAACTATCCAAAATACGCAACCACATTACATGCCACTTCTCTAAACCATAAAAAATAAACAGTGAAACATGCAAACCTTTCTCCTCACCAAATGTTTTGTTTAAAAACATAATCATTGACACAGATACATAATTGCTTTAAAATTCAAAGTAATGATGAATGTGTCTGTGTACAATGTGTCTGAATGTTGCCAACTCAGTAAATGTTCACACTATCTTCATGAAATTGGTTCATTCCATGAGCTTGAATGCTTCAGCTGATGTGGGAGGCAGGGATTCTCCTGTGCTGTGAAACCGAAAGCGAACAGCTTTCAATAAGACAAAAGTATGCGATCGTCATGCCTCATTGATTAGGAAAGTGGGGAACAATGAGATGTTAGAGTGGAGTGCGTGTCCCCCTTGAATAGTGTTGCGACCCCTGGAAGGGCGCAGCCCACAGTTTGAGTAACTGTGCTGAAGAGTTATTAATGTGGGAGCCCAGTGCCCACCCAGCATGCCCATAGAATGTGAAATGTTAGGGGTGGCGGGGGAGCCCCCAAAGTCCTTGCGGCCTCACCGGCTGGTTTAAGGTGCAATGGGAGCCGAAATTGCTCCCATACCATGGTAGCAATTTTATTTTGCTTCCTCTGGGAGAAGCAATTCTGTGTTTTTCCCTGGCTGTGACAGGACAGCCAGGGAGAAACCTTTGAGCTCCTGCCTGGCAGGAGTATATTTATGTTTTTCTGGGTAGGAGCACATAATAGTTATCTGCCTGTTCTTCTCAGGCAGGCAAACAATGATGTTCCGGTGTGGGCTCCCTGAGGCACTGCGACAGAGCCCCGTAGAATTGCTCGGGCAGAGGTTCCATGTGCTCCCTCTCCTATAATTATTATTGGCCGTTGGGAATGGGGTCCCGAAGCCTCAAGCAGGCTTGGGTGGGGAAATTGCATATCCCCCTCTACTTTCATTAATGTATTGGCCCCCGGGGATTGGGTACACTGGGCCTCATGAAAGCTAAAGGAGAACTGCAGCAGGTCCATCTCCCTTCCAAATAATGATGATGTGACTGCCCCGGGCACGGGAGCCCACACTTCTGATTTTAGTGCAGATTTGTGAATCCAGCAAATTCATTGTAACATTTTAAAAAATATACATGTTTTTGACCAGTGGGGTTCCCACCAGAAGTAAGGTGGCCCATTCAGGACAAGGGACTGAGTCCCAAATCCTAAGATGGCTGCAGTCACATTAGATGATGACTTGAGATCTGCCAGCCCTGCAAATCTTCAGCGGCATGAAATATCCATCATTTTTTAGCTTTAATATCTCTATATCTACTCAATAGATGTACACCAAGTCATAAACAGCACATTTTCTGGACCAAGATCTAGCTTTCTAGCAAATTTAGTGTGAGTACTCGTTTGGGCTGGAGCTGTGCCTAAAATCCCTATGGAAAAATTAATGAGGAAAACAAGTTTTGGGACACTCCTTTCTTTCGGTCTCTGCTCGATAGATCACCCCAAAGCTTTCCAGTAAAGAACTGAGGTGGAAGAATGTTTTTTGGTAAGTTTCATGAATATTCATCAAATAGTTTCAAAATTATTAGGAAAACCAAAAATGTTTTACCCTGGAAACACAATACTAAACATAACTACCCAGTGGGTAAAACAATCCTTGCAGCAAAGACGTAGCTCACTCCTGAGTATATTCATCAAGATATTTTTAGTTTATCACCAATACCTGACAAATGCATTTCGGCCCTCCCAACCTTTATCAATGTCAGCATTTCAACTCCATCTTCTCACATTTATCGAAAACAACACAGTTACGTGTCTCATTATTGGTTGTGAAATAAAAATTTCTCGGTGATTATACTCTGGAGTTCTCTACATTTTCCCTACAAGGTTTCTTATTCAATTGAATGTGGAATTGCCTGTGTGAGTGGGCTGCTCCCATCGCACAGGAGAGCGGCATTGTCAGATAATAATCTACGTACCTGTACAGGTTTTTGAAGAACTACAACCCTACCCTCCCGGTCCTGTACCTCTTACCCAAAATACATAAGAGCAAGGAGAATCCTCCCGGGATACCTATTGTCTCCTCGAGAGGCAGCGTTGTGGAAACACGTATCTAAGTACGTAGATCATTATCTACGGGACTGGGTCCAAGGCCTAGCCAGTTACATCAAAGACACCAAAGAGTTCCTGGCAAAACTTCAGAATCTGACATGGGATGAAGATTATGTTCTCATCACCATGGATGTCCAGGCCCTCTATACCATCATCAATCATCAACAGGGCCTGGAATCCTGTGAACATTTCCTGAACAATCGACCCCTACGTTTCAGGGAACAAGCTTCCTTTCACACCAACTAACAACCATACATGCGCACAGACACAACAGACACACAGGCACCCTTGCACACGAACCCACACACATACAGGCACACATGGCAGGGCATCCATTTGCTATTTGGTGCCACATTTAAAATTACTTTTGTGCCCACATAGGTGTCCATTTACTCCAGAAAAGGTGTTGAATTCCTTGGTTGTTCACCTTCCATTTGTCATGTCAGTAACTTCCTTTTCTGCTTCTAGGCATGAAATCATCGACTTGCAAAACTCTTTTATAAATAATGTGACAAGGGCCCATTACCCTAACTAACTGCACGCCATGAGTCTATATAATTTCACACCGAGATGCCAAGCGAGAATGGTTCCATTCACTTTATGTACTGCACAGTAATCTGGCTCATTTAAGAAATGAACAGGCCACGTGTGCTTACTTCAGCTTTGTTTAAAAACCTCGCTATACCCATTTTGATCCTTAAAAATCATTAAAACGTTCCCTTCATGGCAGGCCTGGCTCTAGAACACGGCACCGGTGCCCATCCCCATTCTCCGGTACCAGCTTTTTATTTCTGCCATTACTTACTCCTTCCGCTGCCTCCCCACTCGCCGCCCGTTATTTCGTCCTGTGACTCTGGGTTGGGTTCTTTTCCTCAGTATCAGTGACCCTGAGCACGCGCGTGTGTGTCATAAAGATGGCGATCTCCTGCTCTTCACACCTACTTGTGCCGCGCCTCTCCGGGGCTCAAACCTCTCTGATAACAATGGTGCTAACACCAAGCGTTTTAAGACAGCTAGCGTTCCACACCCAACCGTTGCATTTACAAAAAAGCACAGTGAGCCGTAGAAGAGGAAATAATTCAGTGCAACTCTTACTGCTCCATTGAAACAATGTATTGTCATTAAGTGAGATTAAACCAACGCCCTTTCCTCCGAGTCTATCCCAACCGCCCTAGACAATTTGCTTCATGCGTTTTTATTGCTATCCAGCCGTTTACCCTCACTTTAGTATTTATTTACATGTTCATATAAGCCGCATTCCTACAGTACTTTGCAAAAAAATACAAGTATTAGTTACATGCAAAAAACTTTATAGTTGCACAATGCGTGACTGCAATCCAAACAGGAACTTTGCACCAACAAAAAGGGCTTGCACTGATTGAATGGAGCACCATTTAGAAAGAAACCATATGGTAAACCTCATCGACTTTGGGCTGCAATGAAAACTATCCAACTATTCACGTATGTTATATATAAAGATCATATCCTGAATTTAATTCCCTTTACACTTCAATTTACTCGACACTCATCCCCCTTCCCCCCCATGAGGTTTGTTCATTCATTGACAAATGTTTATGATTCAAACTGTTTATACTCGATGATATTTCCTTGCCCCAGCCATGACTATATCTTTCTTAGGCATTATGGCTCCCACTATGTCGTCCATTCCACCTCACCTGCTGCATTTCTTTGATTCTTGTGATTGGATTTTATTTCACAACAGCGCAAACACAGCACCACTCAGCGCAACCACAGCACCACCCAGCGCAACCACAGCACCACTCAGCGCAACCACAGCACCACTCAGCGCAACCACAGCTTCACTCAGCGCAACCACAGCATCACTGGTTCAAATATTTTCTCTCAATGTTTCAAGCTTTATTACAAATGTCACAAAAAGATGTTAATAATTCACTTCTGTTCTTGGATTTTCGTCACAATAAAATACACTGAACATATTCTTCACAAGTTATTTACAAAAGTTTAAGCTATTGCCATTATAAATTAAATAAATTATTTAAGTATTAATTATTTAAAAAAATTAAAAGCCATTGTTATTTGTAATATCAATATATCTAAGTCACGTGAATACAAAACATGTTGCATTACAAATGCTATAGGTGTCACATTTGCAAAAGTTATAACTATTGGCATAGTAAATGACAAAGCTATTAATTTAGCTATTTTCAAAAACAACACATAAAAAAAATAATTTACAAGACCAATAGCTCCAACTTTTCTAATGCGAGACCTATTGCATTTCCAATGCTTGTTTCCCTATTATTTCTGTGTTATGACCAATCTTATCCATGAGATTTTGATATTGTATCTGTTTATGGTTGACTTGATTCCTTTTGAGGTTGACTTGGCGATGTAATTTCTTAATTTCGTCAATGATTCGCTCATGAAAGATGTCCACCGCATCTTTTGGCATTAGCGGTAAAAATTATGATTTGGGTTTGAACGGGCTTTCACCGGCACCTTTCTGTAGGAAATTGATCTTACTAAGTCTTTGTTTTGTTGGTAGTTGTGATTCATTTTGCCCCTCATTACTTAGGTCATGCATAGCCAGAGTGTTGGAACATCTGCTGCCTGTAATCTGGAATCAACAGTTCGATTGTCTATGTTATGTTTTTTATCTAAATCTGTTTTAAGCGCATAGAGCTTCCTGATTTTTAATTTTTTTATGAAACAAAAAATGTCAACTCGCGTTGTGGCATAGTTGAAATTGGTTACCGGGCAATATTTCAGTCCTAAAGCCAGTAGTTGTTAACTACCATTAACAATTAACATCTGTTATTTTTAACATAGACGCACACATCTAAGAATTCAATTGAGGTAGGGTTAAGATGTGAACTGAATTGCAAGTTAAAACCATTAATGTTAATATTTCTAACGGCTTTTGTCAATGTCATGGTTGTTAAATTAACAATGGTTTGTTCATCCACTTCTACTTCTTGCGCCAATTATTTTGTCTTTTTTTCGGTTTCTCGCTTATGCTTGCGGCGTTCTGTCCGCCTGATTGTGTCCCGCCTTTTTCTTTTAGACATTTTTCGTTCCACGGCCTCTTCTCCCAGACTCAGTATGACTTTATTTAGTTCTCTGTCACTACTCGATGTTTCCACACTAGATTTGATAGTTAAAGATTAAGTATCAGTCTCAGCCGGTTTCTCATTTATTCCATCATGCCATGCAAGTAATAGAGTATTGGGTTTGTTTGCACAGTTGGTTTTCAATTTGCGAGCATTATCATATTTACGTGCAAATGTATATATTTTGTCCAATTGATAATCCTCCTTATCGCGGGCAAATTTATGCACTTTCCTTGCCTTTATTTTCTTTCTTTCTTTATTTATTTGCAGTTTTTATAGAGCGCAACCCTCATCCCGAGGGATATCACAGCGCTTATACCAAGCAGAAACTACTGACGACTGATACTGAGGAGAGTTTAGAGATTTGGGAAAAGGTGGGTTTTCAGCTTTTTCCGAAACAGGAGATAATTTGTGGCATGTCTTAAGTCGACAGGATGCTCATTCCACATCTTTGCTGCCAAATAAGAAAAAGAACGGCCACCTGTTCTGACTTTATAGATGCGCTTAGTTCTCACCAGTGCTGATTGAAGTGAACGTAACTTCCTAGTGGGGACATAGAATTTGATCTTCCCTTGAAGGATAGTGGGGCCAGTCTTATGCAGAGCCCTATGGGCATGGCTAAGCAATTTAAAGGCAGCCCTCTGATGCATCGGGAGCCAAAGAAGTTTCTTCAAGCATTCCGAGGCCGAGTCTAGCTTGCCTTTGCTGCAAATAAGTTTGACCGCCGAGTTCTGTAATACCTGTAGGCGAGAGAACAGATGTTCGTTCATCCCTACAAACAGCGCATTACCATAGTCTAAACAACTAACCGATAGGTGACGGAGTGTCTGCAGTCCAGGGGTATCCCGGGAAATAACCTAGCGAGAAGTTTTAGGATGGCGAAACCCTTGCCGCAGAGTGATGGCAGAGTGATCGCACATGATCTTTCATGGACAGGGCGTCATCCAAGTTCCTAGCATGTTGTATCGGAATGGGGGCCAAACCCAATGAGGGTGGCCACCATGAGGCATCCCACACATGTTTGGCACCGCCAAAATCGTTTATGTCCTCGAATGCTTCTGCAAACAGAAATATGTGGGTAGCACCACATGTATGGCCAAGAAAAGAGTACAGGAACATCTCAGAGCCATTAGACATGTGGACAATCGATACCCCATTGCAAGACATTTCCAAGAGTACCACCAATCGAATAACTCTTTACTTAAATATTTTGGGGTGGAACAAGTCAACATGGGAAGAAGGGGCGGGAATCGGGAGTTGGCCCTTAGGAAAAAAGAGTCAAGATGGAAAATAGAACTCTAAACTAAGTTCCCTAGGGGGCACAACTTAGATGAGGAACTCGCGACTCATCTACATATGGACTAGGAATGTCTCACATACCTGTCAGTGTCACAAGTACTGAATATCATACATCGATTATGATCTATTTGAATATATGTTTTGTCTCAGAACCTGTGTTATTTAGAAACTGTTTAAGTTCTCTTTAAATTGTACAACAATTTTATTAAGGAGATTTTTAACTGTACATTTGTATATGTTTTTTAAAGGAGAAATGGAAGAGAGATTCACTTCTGTCACGTTCATTGCACCGTCCTTGGACCTTTCCTGTCATCTGGATGAAAGACACTAGCACCTGTATGAAAGTAGATATTCACTTTACCATATTAATTTGCACTGTATTCGGTGTTTGAGAGGCATGATACATGATGATTTTTGTTTACTGGTACGAGGTTAATTAGATGTAACTTTCTAGTGGCACTAGACCCCCTTTCACCTAGATCTTTGCATGAGGGAATGGTCACGAGATACTTTCTGGCAACAGCACAATTTTCCCTATCGCACCCTCCTTGGGCTATTATATTAACATAGCTGTTCTTTTTGTTGCACTTACAAGTTAGGACAATCGCATCGATGTGGTTGTACAGGGCACTAGTCCTACGTAAACCTGTAGATCCTCTGACTTCATATTGAGTGGAATGCTTTTTAGCATGTTTTTTAGCAACTTATACTCCGATTGCATTTACATTCACTCATCAATTGAATAATCAGCTGTATTTAAGCAGAATATATTGTTACCATATATCGTTACTTAATGGTATATGGTAAATCATAGGGTTTGATGACATATAACTCTGTTCCAAGATGGCAGATGCAGTGTAATTAAATGTCACATGACTTACACGCTAGGCACTCTGATTACCTCGTTTGTGTTTATGCTTCTGTATAACATGCCTTTTGAACCAGTTTGGTTTCACGTGTGATCAAGACATAAGATTGTCGAAACGCGTAGCGTGTAGTTGGAAATAAACTTCCTTACTGCAAAGAATTCCCGAGTGCGCCTTTTGCTTTGAAGCAAATTCTTGGATGTTTACAAAATTTCGGCTTCGTGAGGTCCGCCTAATGTGAGGTGCTACCTGACTTGGGAGTGAGAATCCCGGAAGGACCCTGCTGTGTGAATTTGGATATATATATATATATATATATATATATATATATATATATATATATATATATATATATATATATTCAATGAAAAAACCATAGGTTATAGGCCATATATAGTTAGGAATTAGCATTTACAAAACCTTATTTTACTCGCATAAAACCATTGAAATTCCATATATAGTTAGCTAACTATAAGCGCTAACTATATATCGCGCACCCGCAATCCACTGCTGATGATGTCACATATTACATCATTCATGACATGGTCAGTGACATCACTGATGACATCACTGATCACAACATCCAGTGATTGTATGTGTCTGTAAAGTTTAAATATGTTTCACATATTGAAGAATGAGTGGATGTATAAGTGTCTGGATGAAGAATTTAGTAGGTGCATGACTGACTGTATGAGTGAGTGATTAAATGTGTCTCACTGAGTACATGGGTTAGTGACTAAACTGTCTTAATTCGTGCATCAGTATGTTTGATGTTGTGTAAGCTGCTGCATGTGTTGATCAGTAGCTATAAGAGTGGCCATATGGGTTATTGATTGGTTGCCCAAATATTTGAATGGGAGGCTGAGTGTGTGTGTGGGTGGCTGGGAGGTGCGTGACTCTGTGCATAGATGTGTAAGCAGTTGATTCACTAGGAGTATGAGTTCAAGAGTGCATGTGGAAACAACTATATGGGCGGTTGACTGTGCATGGGTGTGTTGGTGAGTGAATGGATTTCTCATTGCTACATGTGCAAGTAAGTACGTATGTAAAACACAATACATGTGAGAGTTGAGATATATAAATAACTGAACATAAGAGCCAGTGAATGTGTGAGTGGCTGTATCGATCACTGTGAGCTTGTATCAGGGATTATATAAGAGAGTAAATATGTGTTATTATATGTTTGAATAAGTAAGATGTGTATAACTATATAGTTGAGGAAATGGAGGTGTGATTGATTCTTTGCATGACTGACTAGGTGTGTGAGTAACTCCATGGATGAGTGACAGTCTGTGAGTGTCTGTTTATACTGAGTGTATGTAAGGTTATATTAGAGTCTGAAGAGGTTCATTGTATTATCACATGAGTGATGTGATCAGTGATGACAAATGAGATGTCATCAGTGATGTCATTTGAGTTGTCATCAGTGATGTCATTTGAGATGTCATCATTGATATCATTTGAGTTGTCATCAGTGATGTCATTTGAGATGTCATCAGTGATGTCATCAGTGATGTCACTGACCATGTCATGAATGATGTAATATGTGACATCATCAGCAGTGGATTGCGGGTGCGCGATATATAGTTAGCGCTTATAGTTAGCTAACTATATATGGAATTTCAATGGTTTTATGCGAGTAAAATAAGGTTTTGTAAATGCTAATTCCTAACTATATATGGCCTATAACCTATGGTTTTTTCATTGAATTTTCAAGGTTTTGTAAATGCAAATTCCTAACTATATATCCACTATAACCTATGGTTTTTTCTGTGAATTTCATTGGTTTTTTAATAGCAAATATGAAAAGCTTTAAAATGTCAAGTACGTGATAGATAAAAACATTTTCGTATTTATGCACGCTGATGTGCTTTGAACGCTGCCCCCCCCCCTCCCCTCTTTTGCCTTAGTAGTACTCTCTCTTTGCAGATACAGAAGGGTAGTTAACGCAGGCCTTTACCCCCGTTGTAATCCGTCGTACCTCCTTGTCTCTCCATTTGATTGATTGTTGTCCAAGCATTTACTGTTTTAGAATTGGTTCTCTTTGGATCATTCTCTATTTACAAACAAGCACAAAGTCGCAATACTCTGTTTAGTCTTTGCAGATAGTGAAAAATCGTGTAAAAAAATAAAAGTAATCGAGCAAAATCAGTAGGCCACTAATTGGATCTCTTTTTGACCTCGCTAAAATAGAAACATTAGGAACAACCCTTCTTGAGAAATACGAAAATAGTGAGATGAACTGAGCTCCACACCATGAGGGCTGCAAGACAGCTCGACTCCGCCACCCACACCGCCCAAAATAACGGCAAACCCTATGCAAATATTATAAATATACACAACACACCAGCAAAGAAACAGAGTAAAACATTTTATTAAATAACTATTTACATAACTATTTTATACTTTTTATTACCCGATCCGGCTAGCTCAATCGATCGAGCATGAAACTCATGCACTGATAACAAGCGTTGAGAGTTTGTAGAATGATGTCTTCAGATTTTCCACATATGGTGTACTGGCGCGAACTGGCAGGGGGCGTTTGGATTCTACCCCTTCTCCAAATAAGATTTTCATACGTGAATGTTCGTTCATGCTTTTTGTCCCTGACTTGCTTCCATGTCACTGCCTTACATACATGGCATAAGTCCTGGTTGTCATACTTCAGAGTTCTAAGCAGCTCTTGTAACACTGTTTAAACCTTATTTGCACCTGCTGCAGCTTCACTATTCAAAGTAAGTGGGGTCCATTTGTGGACCTGACTGCATTGGAAAACAATGTGATACAGTGCCTCCCTAAACCGCTTGACGGAGGCCCCCGAGGGGCGGTGAGATGGCGCGGACTGAGAGGGGGCGCTTGGCTCCTGCCCCCTCCCCAAGTCGTGTTGCCCTGGTGAGGCCTGAGATCGCCCCCGGCATAGGCGGCCGGCTCCCGGGGTCCGGCGGAATTTTTTCCCTTTTGAAGAATCTTTCATTCTGGACCTTGTCCCACAATCCGTTTCACCTGAAGACACGCTGTCGTAGGGCGCCCCTTTACCGTTTTAGTTGCCATTCCGCCCGCTTTTGGTACTCTGTGCCTCTTCCGCCATTCAGCTGTTTACCGCTCGCTCTTGCGACTACAACGTCTCGCTCACCATGTAGTTGAGTTGCTCCCGCTCTTAAGATTTGACCGAACTTTTTGGACTGCTGAAAGCGGTTGTATTCCGACCGCTGGTTGGTGGAGACATTTTGACTATATTCTGCACCTGCATTGTCGCGTAATGCGTCATATGACGCGACGCGTTAGCGCACCCGGAAGTGCTCTGGTGCGCAAGGCGCAGCTTCCCGGAAACGATCCAGAGCGCTGCGCAGCGCGTAACGTAAGCATAACAGGTCATGTGACTTGTTAATAAAACTTTTCATTGGTTCATTTTACTTTTCTTTTCCTAATTATGTAAGACTAGGTCATGTGACCTAAAAATAACACTTTTCATTGGATTAAAACATTTTTTTTTCCCCAAACGATGAAAGCCCCACCTTGTTTCTGGATGTTTCAGACTGAAGCTGCCGTCACCATGAGAGCACCACCATCTCGTAGCTCCGTCGTGGCCATTCCGCAAGCAATCATGGCAGCCGCTCCCCACCGGAAGGCCGCGGGAGTCGAGGGCCCCCAAGACTTTTGTACAATCTTCAAGGCTGAGGGGACGCTTTCGAGAATGGAACCCAAGCCCTGGCAGACAAGCGTCCGAGTTCCAAGGTGTCCCAGGGCCATTTTACTGGACCAGGCCCAAATCCGAAGAGCCGGCCGCCATTTTAAGAGTCCTGTGGCAGCCGCCTATCGCTGCACCGCAAGAGTGGGAGCAACTCAACTACATGGTGAGCGAGACGCTGTAGCCGTAAGAGCGGGCGCTAAACAGGTGAATGGCGGAAAAGGCACAGTGTAGCAAAAGCGGGCGGAATGGCGACTGAAACGATAAAGGGGCGCCCCACTACAGCAGACAAGCCTCCGCCATGTGCTTCAAAACTGCATATGTATCTCGTGATATCAAGGTTGGGCAACCAGTACAGAACAAGCAGTTACGAGTCCCATTTACACCGGCGCCATTTTGGGCGCGGCCGGGCAGGTCCAGGACCTACTGAAACATAAAAAATGAGGCTGACGTCTCTGAAGCAGTTCACGAACAGCAGGACATAGCAAATAAACATGAACTCTCTAAAGCTGTTAACTCACTGCAGGACAAAACAAGTGAACCTGAAACCTCTGGAATAATTGTCGCTCAAAAGAACAACACACAAAACTCTGTAGAGCCTGAAGAAAAAAAACAGAAGGGCACTGTAGTTTCAGACACACTTAACACTAATGACTAAACAAAGATATCGTCTGTTTATAAAGCAGTTATCATCTTGACAGAATTGACAAAGAAGTGTACAGACACCAATGCATCAGCATTCTCGGAGATAACATCTTAAGGAACAAAGAAAGACCTGTTCACTCTTGACACCCCAGGTGCTGTGTATATTGCACTATAGTGCTGCATCGAGAAAACGGGCAACCCTATTGATGTGGATTTTTCATTATTGATTATTGTAAAGAAATTGCGACTCCCCCCTTTAGCAGATTAGCTAAATGTTTGCGTAATTTAGGCATAAAAGTTATATTATTGTTGTTGTTATCGTTATAGTTCTGGTTAATTTCAAAAAATGGTTAAATATATTTACAGTTTTTGTTGCGTTCGTTATATTTAAATGTTAATAAAGTTTTAAAATGTAACTGTCTTGGAGTACTATATTTTTTTAAAAAATCGGGTGAATGGGGCCTTGAATCGGGTTATTGTCATGTGTGGGCTTTGCAAGTGTACTGCTACAAGATCGGACATTTCAAACTCAAATGCACGTTCTTTTTCTTACCTTTCCGAAGCATGGAGCGCAATAGCAGGCAGAGAAAGGGTGATGCACGTGTTGAACACTGCCTGGCCTGCAAATTGCTGGCAGTGCCCCCCCCGCCCGCTCCTGAAAGAGGGCACACACACACCGCCGCCCCGAGTACTTCACAAATCTTTAAAAGACCATGCGCTTGTTCAATGTGAAGTGGATAACATGGCTAATAGCATTTGCTGGATAATGCATGAATATCGCTGACTTTTCAACGATATTCATGCATTGCGGCCGTTTTTTATCGCATTTGCGATAAACCTTGCTAATAGCAAGGTTTATGTACGATAAAATTCGCCGATGTGCGGTGATAATTTTTGTCTCTAAACAAGTTAGAGACAAAATTACCGCTAGTTGTTGGTAATATGCCCCCGGGTTTTTCCTTGCAGGAATCGGGAAGCGAAAGACTAGCACTGAAATCAGTAGTCTCACGCCTGAATCGGGAGGGTTGGCATGTCTGGATACTCTACAGCTGGGGCCATAAACTACATTCGCAGGGCTAGGTGATAGCCTAGGTCCGGCCTGGACAATCGGACACAGAGGAAGAGGAGTGTCAGAGGGTGCGGTAGTGAATAGGGTGAAAGGGAGGTGTCGGGCAGGCACAGGGTGTGATTCTCAGACAAGAGCAGCGCAGATGGGGGGAAGTATATGGCCCATGCATGAGAGAGAGAGCGGGGGTGACCATTGCGTGGGGGAGATGCGTGCGAGGGTGGGGAGCCATGTTTACCGCTAGTTGTTGGTAATATGCCCCCGGGTTTTTCCTTGCAGGAATCGGGAAGCGAAAGACTAGCACTGAAATCAGTAGTCTCACGCCTGAATCGGGAGGGTTGGCATGTCTGGATACTCTACAGCTGGGGTCATAAACTACATTCGCAGGGCTAGGTGATAGCCTAGGTCCGGCCTGGACAATCGGACACAAAGGAAGAGGAGTGTCAGAGGGTGCGGTAGTGAATAGGGTGAAAGGGAGGTGTCGGGCAGGCACAGGGTGTGATTCTCAGACAAGAGCAGCGCAGATGGGGGGAAGTATATGGCCCATGCATGAGAGAGAGAGCGGGGGTGACCATTGCGTGGGGGAGATGCGTGCGAGGGTGGGGAGCCATGCTGAGAATCGGCGGCGTGCAGAGAGTGGCCCTGGTCAAGGCATCTAAAATGGCAGCCGTGCACGACAAAATTGTGGCATTGGACAAAACGCAAGATGGCGCAGACAATGTTTATCAATAAGGATTCATTTATAACAAAATATTTACTCGCAGTGACAAAATGGTGGTCACCACTTCCTGATTTCCATCGAATCGAACGTTAACAAACGTCACGCAGCAAAAAAAAAAAAAAACACGCACAGAGCAGTTTTTAGCCATGTTATCCAATGGAAGGTGGATAACACGGCTAAGAGCATTTGCTGGATAATGCATGAATATCGCTGACTTTTCAACGATATTCATGCATTGTGGCCGATGTGCGGCGATAATTTTTGTCTCTAAACAATTAAAACGAAGTACAAAATGGCGAATTCCCGTTTCGCTACCAGTTCGCGGCCCGGGAAACGCTTCTACCGTGAAAAATAATTTTTTTTTTATTTTCCCCACGGGACCCTTTAATAACCCCAACAACAATCCTAGGGGGTCAAGAGGGGGATACCTTGCCCCCTTTCATTAAATTCCCCATTCGTTTTTCACCTCTTCTTCTCTCTCGATCCTACCGAGAGATAAGATGGCGGCCGCTCCGGACTGTCACGCAGCAAAAAAAAAAAAAGCTCACGCACAGCCGCTGGAAGAGATGTATCAACATATATGAGCCTCCTCAGCCACCCTCAGGAAATATAGGGGATTAGGATACGTCTCCCGCACCCCCTTATACCTAGTAATTTAATTAACGAAGCACAAAATGGCGAATTCCCGTTTCGCTACCAGTTTGCAGCCCAGTTCGCGGCCCGGGAAGCGCTTCTACCGTGAAAAATCATTTTTTTTTTAATTTTCCCCACGGGACCCTTTAATAACCCCAACAACATTCCTAGGGGGTCAAGAGGGGGATACCTTGCCCCCTTTCATTAAATTCCCCTTTCGTTTTTCACCTCTTCTTCTCTCTCGATCCTACCGAGAGACAAGATGGCGGCCGCTCCGGACTGTTTAGAATGTTGACAGACACCGGAGAGCCAATCAGCTTTCTGCGCGCAAAGTTCCGATAAGCGAAAAGTAAGCGGACCGGATCGCTGCCCGGAGCGCTGTTACAGATATATATCTTGATTTAAACGTTAATTTCTCAAAAACTACTGGAGCACATATATTGAGACCTAGCAAAGGCACATCGGGCTAACAGTCCCTACAATTTTGCCAAGTTTCGTGCAAATCCATTCAGCCGTTCGAGCTAAAAGTGAGTCCAACCGCCCTATGGAAAACTCAATGCAAAAAACGCGTTTTGGGACCCCCCTTTTTTCTCAGCCCCCCCTTGACGAAACCCCACCAAATTTTCAGGAGCTGCTCAGAAACAAAATGTGCCATTTTCCTGAAAATTTCAGCCGATTCCATCCACAAACGCCAAAGTTATTAGACATAGAATTTTCAAAAGTCCCATAGGGAATTTATCCTAACTATATATACCTACTGGCTATTGCCAGTAGGTAATATATATATATATATATATATATATATATATATATATATTACCTACTGGCGGTCGCCAGTAAGTATATATAGTTAGGATTTTTTTCCAATAGGATTTTTGAAAATTCTATGTCGAATACCTTTGGCGTTTGTGGACCGAATTGGCTGAAATTTTCAGGAAAATGGCACATTTTGTTTCTGAGCAGCCCCTGAAAATTTGGGGGGGGTTTCGTCAATAGGGGGCCGAGACAAAAGGGGGGTCCCAAAACGCGTTTTTCCCATTCATTTTTCCATAGGGCGTTTGGAATCACTTTTAGCTCGAACAGCTGAATGGATTTACACGAAACTTGGCAAAATTGTATTTATGGTTTGCTCGAGGTGCCTTTGCTATGTCTCAATATATGTGCTCCAGTGGATTTTGAGAAATTAACGTTTTAAAAAACAGTTATATCTGTGACAGCGCTTCGGTTAGTGCCCCGGTTTGCGTACCTGAGGCGTAACGGAACTTCGCGAAGCGAAGCTGATTGGCTGTTGGGTGTCTGCCAACATTCGAAACAGTCCGGAGCGGCCGTGATCTTGTGTCTCGGTAGGATCGAGACACAAGATGTGGCAAAAACAAAGGGGGAAATGAGCATAAGGGGGCAGAGTACATCCTCCCTGACCCCCTAGGTTTCATGATGGGGCTTTAAAAGGGCCTCGCAGGGTTAAAAAATAATAATTTTTATATCGTTTATTTTGCGGGGGAGCGCTCGGTACGCGCACCGGGAAGCGGTCCGGGAAGCGTAATATTGGGAAAATAGGATGAAAGAATGTTCAAATATTGCATGTTTATTGATTGTTCTTTTTGGTTTTTTTTTTTTTTTTATTTAAGTACCAACATGTAGGTACCAATGCAGAGTCTAAAAATAAAAATACATTGTTTCCTTTGTAGATATCTTGCATGTTGTTTCAGAAGGTATTGTGGTATATGGAATTCATAGCGTAGTCTGTCAGGAAAGCAGAAACACCATGGAGGCAGGAGATGATAAAGAGATGTTAAATACACATTGGAGATGATATAGTGGAAGAAAGGAAGTAACTATGAGCAAACTTAAAGTTGCACAGTATATTTAAAGTCTAATTTTACATTATAATCAATTTGCTACTAGTTTAAAAAATACATATAAAAATGAATAATGTCTCAAACAATTTTTGAATTATTATGTATACATTTATTTTTCAGAATTGTTTTCAAAATTAAAAAGAACTTCTAATAATTCTTTGTCAGAATTTGTCTCATTTTCAATTAGGAAATCCGCAGATTCAACACATTGCAGAAGTTCTATGTCCAGTGATTCATCAAAGAATTCTGATTCATTTTCTGTATCTTTGTTGCATTCTGCAACAATTTCCACGTTATTTTTTTTCTCTCCTTCCATTTTTGTGCTGTAAAATGATTTTTAAAAAAATATATCAGTACAGATAGGGCACTGTTGGGTTTAAGTACAGACAAGTAGTTTTTTTTTTAAACAGTGATTTTTTCGTTGGGCAGTGTATGGTATCAGACTGGAAGTAGAAATATCAAAAAATGTATGTGATAAAGTCTAAGTCAATTCTTAATTATACAAGACAAGCCTAACTCCATCCATAACTAAAACAGAGAAGTCTATCTTATTCTATAAGTATTACAGAGGGATAGTATATAACTATCAGAAAATGTTTTCCTAATTAACTTAAAGTTCAGAACATACTTCAGTTTTTAAAATAACATCTTACCTTTATTATTATATTATTATTGCATTTATTGAGCGCACAGCTACCCGGAGGTTTCCCGGCGCTTGCCTTGGGAACCCGTCCTGGCTTTTCCCTGTGAGATAGCCCCTACAGAGCATCCCCAAGGTGAAAGCCAGGCATCCCGCCGCAGGGGGGCCGTTGTGGAGATTAAGCAAGCTTAATGCCCAGAGTTGCAGAGTGAGAACCCATGATTTGAGCAGGCACCGAAGCAAGAATTATCGAGTCCGTGGACATTTGAGCTCAAGACGCTGCCTCGTCGGGAATTGAACCCTGGTCCCAGGTCTGACCTCAGCTTCCGGGTCTGCCTGCTCTACACCGTGAGCCACACTTCTCCACTTTCAAATAGAAGTTTAAGTTCTCAGTTGAAATGCACTTGATATGTACTTCAGGAAGCAGTAGTCAAAAAGGCTGTGTTTCTCTCTCTTTCTTTATATATATTCAGGTACATAACCAATCAAATGTCATGAAATAATAGAAGATATTGAAAGTAGAATTTTGATTGGTTGTCAATTCTAACACTTCATAAGTGTTTTTGTTAGGTAATTTACCTCAGGATATTTAGTGAGGCTTACAGCATAATTTTCTCAATGGAATTCCATCAAATTTGGGGAAATGGTAGGGACTGCTATGTAGTAGGGGCTATTCTATATTTGATGAAAGTGTCTATAGTGGTTTTTCTGTAAATTACTTTCCCACCTTTTTTTATCGAGCGCTTACCGGTGCGCTCCCCGGTACGCGAACCGGCAGCGTTACGGGAGTCCTCCATTTTGAGTATCGGTAGAATTGAGACACAAGATGGAGGACAAACAATGTTCGGAATGGGTAGAAGGGGGCACGGTAGACACTTTGTGACCCTCTAGGTTTTCGGAGGGGGGATTAGGATGCTGATACATGCAAAAATAAAAAAATAAAACATTTAAAAATTTTGCAGGGGGAGCGCCCAGTACGCACACCGGTAAGCGAACCGGGGAGCGTACTTTGGTGAAAAAAAAAAAGTAAGAAAAAGATCAACGTTTTGAATAATCAGAGGTAGGGTAGCTCTGAAAGAGCTATTGGGTTCTGTCGCTAATTTAGGTACCTACAAGTATGTTCCAATGCACACTTTTAAATATTGGACGAATATTCTATTCTCTTCATCGGGGAAGTGCACACCATCTCTTCTGTAGATGTCTTGAATGTTGTAACGCAATATTATTTACTATTAAAAAACCATTCAAATTCACTGAAAAAACCATAGGTTATAGAACATATATAGTTAGGAATTAGCATTTACAAAACCATAAATATTCACTGAAAAAACCATAGGTTATAGACCATATATAGTTAGGGATTTGCATTTACAAAACCTTATTTTACTCGCACAAAACCATTGAAATTCGCATATATAGTTAGTTGCACTAACTATATATCGCGCACCCGCAATCCACTGCTGATGATGTCACATATTACATCATTCATGACATGGTCAGTGACATCACTGATGACATCATCCAGTGACTGTATGTTTCTGTAAAGTTAAAATATGTCTTACATATTGAAGAATGAGTGGATGTATAAGTGTCTGGATGAAGGTTTTAGTAGGTGCATGACTGACTGTATGAGAGAGTGATTAAATGTGTCTCACTGAGTGCATGGGTTAGTGACTAAACTGTCTTAATTTGTGCATCATTATGTCTGTTGTTCTGTAAACTGCTGCATGTGTTAGTGCAACTAACGATATATGCGAATTTCAATGGTTTTGTGCGAGTAAAATAATGTTTTGTAAATGCTAATCCCTAACTATATATGGTCTATAACCTATGGTTTTTTCAGTGAATATATATATATATATATATATATATATCTTCCATATGCGAAGAGAATCGCAGATTGAAGAAACTCCACCGCTGATCAATTCAAAAGTATTAAAAAGCAACCCTTGGAGTGACCTTTTCTGGCCCCAGAAGCTAAGTGCCACCCCCTTACCAGTGCTGGTAGTGAAAAGCCTGGCATAAATGTTGATTCTGAGCTTTCCATCGCCAACCAGGTCACCTCAATGGTCGGCACATGTACAGGCTTTATGAGGCAGTTGCGGAAACTTGTCCCCCTCCTTCCAACCACCTCATTACAGATGATTGTGTCAGCCAAGATGATTTTCAGGCTTCCTAGAAGGTCGCACACCACCCCACCATTGTGCAAGCTGCACTGGCTCCCCATCAGGCAGAGAACAAAATTCAAGGACCTCTGTATTGCCCACAAAGCAAACTACGGCCAAACCTTGGCCTACATCAAAGAATGCCTCGAGAATTATGTTCCAGGCCACACACTGCAGTCTACTGAGGCCTGCCGCTTGGCCCTTTCACGGTACAACACTGCATCCAAAGGGGGCAGAGCATTCTCCGTCCTGGTTCCACAACTATGGAACCAACTACCTGATCACCTCCTTACAGAACCAGCACTCCTCCTGTTCAGGAAGCAGCTCAAAATGGTCCTGTTTGAGAGGCCTTGGACACAGTTTAGCTCCCTGTCCATGCACTGTTATGGCACCGCTAGTAGTTTTTGGCCACTCCAAAGCGCTGAGAGACCTGCTGGCGACTATGCGCTATACAAATACTAGTTAATATTAACATTAACAATTACCGGGCAATAAGACGCGTTTAAACTCCATCCATTGTCTTTGTCACATGATATCCTCCCGGGTCAGACCCCATTTTAAAAGTTCTTAACACATATGTGGACTCCACGCGTCAGTTAATAAACATAAAAGAAATCTTAAAACAATAATTCAAATACAATCAACATGTATGCTAAATAGCAAGTACATTTTAAAGGATGTTTTGTAATTCCTAAACAATTGCCTATTATTGTCAGCATAATAGTCACTTTAGCATGTGCCCTGTGTTTGATAACCCCACTTGCATAGGGGTCAACTGCAGTGTTCGGGGAGACTTGCATACATGTGGATAGGGAAAGTAGGGTCTAGTACCCTGTGTTTGGTGTCAGTGGAACTGGTCGAGGTCAGTGACTGTCCTGAAATACACAGGCACGGCCGCAATTCCGGTATGGTACCAAAACCAAGGGTAAACTATAAAAGTACAGTTACCATGTGTAGATGCCTGGAGTCGCTGTCTGTTCTATTTGGGTGTTTCCATATAGCCGCGTGACGTGGTCTCAAAGGGACAGTATGGGGATCGATACCAATGATTTGGAGTGGTGAGGAATGCCGGAGACGTTCATCCGCTCAGGTGCACATAGCTCTAATGGAGGTGAGTCAGTCCATTTGTCAAACACAGCCCAATGTACCTGTCAACAATTAATTTCAACAGTCATAAGTTTTACAATTGCACCGTCATAAACTCTATTCTGAATGCGTATCACATAGGCACCATGCTCAATGAATGTATTTACGTCCTGTAACAGAAATCATTCTGGGTATATTCCAACATAAAAGATACAGAAAAAGGGGAAAAAAGGAGAAAAGGGGGTGAGGACTCTGACATACATTGCCAGTATGTAAATTCAAACTATTCTACGGATGGGAGTGTATCTCCTCATCCAAGTTGAGTCCACCAGGGAACTTGGTGCAGGCCTGTAGGATAAAGCGTGATTCTAGCCTGCGCAGGGTCACCTGTCGGTTGCCCCCTTTGGGGTCACTGAGTCCTGACCAAAGTATTTGACTTGTGCCCAGTCTCCCTCATGTTTGTTGGTGAAGTGTCTGGCTGTGTTGCAACTGTGGTCTGTATTTGTAATGGCCCTCCTGTGTTCTAAAATATGCGTCTTTACAGGAAATGTAGTTGAGCCAATATTCCACAGGCCGCAGGGGCACACGATAGTGTACACCACAAAATCAGTACCGCAAG
This sequence comes from Lissotriton vulgaris, assembly GCF_964263255.1. Classification (NCBI taxonomy): domain Eukaryota; kingdom Metazoa; phylum Chordata; class Amphibia; order Caudata; family Salamandridae; genus Lissotriton; species Lissotriton vulgaris. The sequence continues at coordinate 785,907,083 of NC_141696.1, forward strand.
TGATCAGTCTAGGGATCTTCCATTTCGTTTTTACTCTGTCTAAGGTGACTTCTGTCACATTACTGCTATGCCTGCAGGTTTTGCAATTGCAGCACCTTCGGAAACCCTTAGTTTGTTTTAGCCAAATGGTTTCCCTGTTCTGGAGGTGGCCGGGTATGAGAAGGTCTCTTAGGGATATACTTCTCCTGTAGGTCATGGAATGATTAGGTCTCACTTTGTTTCTCAAGATAGTATCCTGCCTCAGAATCCCCCATTTGGTTTTCAATATCTTTCGTAACCGATCTGCATGGCTACTATATTTGGTGATGAACTGGATGGGTTCTGACATGTTTTCTTTGGATATTCTTTTAGGGCTTTGTTTCAATAGATTCTCACTCCCAGATAGTTTCTCCACCCGGGCTTCTTCCTGTTTCCATGTGTTAGGTGAGTAGCCTTTTTTGTAAATTATATGCAAAAGAAAAAGTGAGATGGATTTTGCCCCTTTTGAATGGGGGGTTGTATGCAATGCAGACCAGTCTTCTTATGCTGGCAACTACTAGATAGTTTTTACAGCGTAGGTGCAATGACCAGCTTTAAAAAAAATGTACTTAGACTTAGGAAGATTGTTAGCGGCTAATTGTTATAATTAATCAAAATCAAGTAAAATATGAGTGTTTATAAGATGCATAATATTTTTACACGACCTCTATACTGCTGAGTCAAACTTGCAACCTTATTTGGAAGATGAATTCTTCGCAATACTGAATCCATTTATGTATTTTAAGTGTGTTTTTAATATGTTTTTTTTAATTGTTACATCTGCTTCTGTAATGTTATATGACTAAACTTGAATAAAGCTTACTTTGATTTGATTTGAGTAGCCTCTTTCTCTAAACCTCACTATCATATCTTGTTTAGTTTGTTCATATGTGGTGGCAGAGCTGCAGTTAAGTTTGGCCCTTAAAAACTCACTGTAAGGTATGCCCCATCTGAAGCTAGGTGGATGACAGCTGCAGTCATGCAGTATCGAATTACCTACAGTTTTCTTTCTAAAAGCATTGGTACATGTGGTGCCCTTGTCAACACTCAGCTGAGTCGAGGAAATCAATCGATTTTTTGCTGTAATGTCTGGTAAATTTTAAGTTAACAGAATTCTCATATATATATATATATATATAAATTTTATATATATATATATATATATATATATATATATATATATATATATATATATATATATATATATATATATATATATATATATATATATATAGAGAGAGAGAGAGAGAGAGCTGTTCAGCTACTGCTAAGTTGGGTAGGCTGAAAACATATTTGGAAAAAGGATGTTGTACTGCAGACCTCGCTCACACCACCTATTTTTAGCACTTTTAAAAAGACAATCAAATAAAAAAAATATGTCTCACACTACTAAGAATTCACACTTCCCCTCACATTTTTCACACTCTGGTTTAATTGCTGCCTTAATGTCTCAATGGTCATTTACTTGAACCTGCTCTTCAGCAAAGGCTATAAATTCAACACCTCCTACAAAATGATTAGTGCACTAGTTGTTCATTATAACTTTGTTACTAGGGCGTTACATGACAAAATGCTAGTGGTATTGTAAGCACATGTTTCCCTTTGCATGTCAGAATGTTTTACTGAAATGGATGAGGTAAATGTTTGAGAACTCACAGAATATGTGACCTTGGTTTAGCTTTAACTAAAGGAACCCTCTTTTTGTTCACTATTAAAGGAAATGTTTTAAGATTTAAAGATTTGCAGCTTTGATTCTATCAAGATGGCTTGAGGTGTGCAGTCTGTCATAAATATGGAATGTTGGGGCTCTAGTTGTTTATTAGACCACTGTGGGAAACTGCAGTATTAACTGGTGAGTTAACTGACAGACTGCTGCTGCTGTTGAAGGTACATGTTTCAGTCGGCATGTCACAATGTTTTACTGTCATGCATGAGTAAGATATCTGAAAACTCATAGAAAATGTGTCCTACGTTTTTAGCTTTCCAGAGTAGTATCCATGATTTCTATGACGAAAACGCACCTCCTCATTTTGTTCCTTCCTAAAGGGTATGATTTATCTAACAGCTTTGATTCCATCGCGATGGCTTCAGGTATGCCAAGGTTTTGTCCAAAATACATTCTACCCTGCATTCTAGTTGGTCATTAGAACATGCTGGGAAGCAGCAAACTCTCCTAGTGAGTTAACTGACAGACTACTATTATAAGTATGTTTCACTCAGAAATCAGATTTTATTCTAGCTGAGTAAGTTAGTGTGAATTTACATACAATGGCACTTCAATTTAGCTTTGGGGGAACCTTTCATAACCTCATAATAGAAAACAGTTTTCTCTGAAACATGGTTCATCAAATCCCAGAAAAGGAATACACCACAATTCCTGAATTAGTATGGAACCACCAACAAATGATTTATTTGACTAAAATCTATCCCCTTTATATGTGCTTGTATTTGCGGGCTATTGAAGCATGGTTAAAAACAGAAAATCCAGGGGTTATTTTTTTACTGGAAACTCATGTTGCGACCATTAAGGCTTCTGAATTTTCTATGTTCAGATCATGGCCAGGTTATAGGGGGCTCTCAACCTCTTCAGTATCCCATAGAGGGACTGCCATATTTGTTAATAAGAATTTACAAGCAGAATATATTAATTCTGGGAGCGATCCATCCGGGAGATGGTGCTGGGCCTCCTTTTCGTTTAGATCAAAACCTCACCCTCTCAGGTTAGTGAGTTTTTATGCACCTGTAGAGGATAATATGAAACTTTTTCTAGCATTGATTAGGATTCCGGGGTATTTCATTTTAGGAAGGTATTTCAATATTTTGATGGATCCACGGTTAGATTCCACAGTGCAGGGGAAGAAGCAGACAAAGTCCAGATCTCTGAAAGTTTTGAAATACTATGAATCTGTACTGAATTTACATGATCTATGGCGTCTAGCGTTTCCTTCTCAAAAGAGATATACGTGTGGATCTGGTCGATTCTGCTCCTCCTCTCGCATTGATTTATTTTTTATCTCCCAGGGGCTAGAGTTTTTGCAGCAAAATCTTTTATTGCATGCATTTTCGGAGCCCGCAATGCTGACTTTAGAAATACAGCTGGGGGAGGGTTAATAACCCCCAGATGGTGGGCCTTTAATAAGCAATATTTCAATCATAAAGATTGGGTAAAGTCCATGGATTTGGAGCTTAGGCAATTTTTAACTCAGGACATCACATCTGCTGCTCCACATATAGTTTGGGACTCACTGAAAGCATTTGTGCGGGGGCTATTGATAGGTAAAGATGCAGCCATGTCCAGGAAGGCCAGGTTGGAAAAGTTACAGATCAAAGATAAGATCCATGTCCTTAATGAGATATTCCTAGAGGCCCCTACTATTCTAATAGAAAACTTCTTGATCAGGCTAAATGCAAGCTTAGCACTGTTTATAACACCCAAAGCGAGATCTTTTTTTCAAAGCTTTCAGCAGAAGATCTATGAAGAAAGTAACTTCACTGGCAGGCTTTTGGTGTGGCAGGCCAAAGAGCAGGCCGTAGCAAATCAAATTAAAGCATTAAAATGCCCCTGACAGCAGTCCCTATACAAGATCCAGGGAAAATAGGGGACATTATGAAGGCCCACTATGAAGCTATCTATGGTAAATCACAAAGGGTCGATGACCAACTGCTTGCCAAATTTCTTCAAGAAAATCCCTCTTTAACACATTCCGAAATAGATAACCAATCTATGGCGAGCCCTTTTTCTTTGTCTGAACTCGAGGAAGTTGTAATGAGTTTGGCAAATGGCAAGGCCTGCGGTCCAGACGGATTGCCTGCAGAATTTTTTAAGGTTTTTTTTGGAGCACTGTCAGATTTTCTTTTAGTCCTGATTAATTCTTTACTGGAAGGAGGGTCGGTCCCAGAATCTTTTAGACATGGGAATATTGTAAGTTTCCCAAAGAAAGGCAAGGATACGATGGATCCTAGATCCTATCGTCCAATTACGCTGCTGAACTCGGACTATAAAATTGATACAAAACTTTTATCTTTTCGGTTCAATACATTCGCAGCACATTTAATCCACCCCGACCAGAACGGGTTTTTGACAGGAAGACAAATGGCCACTAACACCCACTTTCTTGCAGAAGCCCTAAATTATTTTGAGGGTCGGAAAATTCCGGCTCTCATTTTATTATTAGATGCCGAAAAGGCCTTTGACCTCGTGGTTTGTGAGACGTTATTTTTAATTTTACACTCTTTTACTATCCCAAGGTCATTGATATTGTTAATTCAGAGCCTATATGAGATTGCGATGGCCAATATAATTATTACTTCGGAAGTGGCAGGATATATTAAAATTAAGCGAGGTACAAGGCAAGGCTGCCCTTTATCTCCAGTGCTATTTGCGTTTTTTTATTGAACCCTTAGCAACAGCTATTCGTAATTGTGTTGATATTTCCCCTCCAATTTCAGCAATGCCCAAAATAAAGCTATATGCCGACGACATCATGCTCCTAATTAAGCCCACAGTTGAGGTGCAATCCAAGGTTTTTTGAATTGTTTGCAGACTTTGAATCTCTAGGGGGGTATTGTATTAATAAGGGCAAGACGGAAATTATTCAGTGTGGGAGTGATGCCCTAAATTTACACCCTGATCTTCGAGGTTCCGCTAACTCTAATCCAAAGAGATGTCTAGGAATATTTTTCTCAAACCTTATTGATGATCTTTATAAATTAAACTTTGTTCCCCTGATAAAGAAAGTTAAAGGGCTATTCTCCCGATGGAATTTACTTCCCTTATCTATCATGGGACGAGTGTCTCTGATAAAGATGTCTGTTTTACCGTTATTTAACTTTTTTTTGCCTCAAATCCGTGCACTTTATCAAACTCCTTCTTTTCTCAGGTGGAGTCAATGTTTACAACTTTTATATGGGCAAAGAAAGTCCCACGGCTTGCACTTAGCATTTTATATGAAGAGCTCGATCAGGGTGGATTAGCACTTCCCAATCTCAAAGCCTATTATGATGCGTATTTTGCACAATATTTATCGAGGTTTAAGCCTGCACCACAAGTTCACTTCTTTATTGACTTTTTTATTATTCTTATGTGTCAGGATAGCCAAATTCATTCCCCTCTGTTAATGTATAGATCGCCAAAGCTGGTCCGCTATAAGAGCTTGCAATGGCTTTTTAAAAGAAGGCAGGCTTTTTAAAAAAAATATTCCATACCTGCAATAAACTCTGCTTCCTTGTTAGAAGAGATTCTCCCCCTTATAGGTGCTAGACAACCCAGTTATCTGGCCGTAAAATGGGCGGAAGCGGGATTTGTTAAAATGTCAGATTTTATACGGGATGGTAACTGGGTGTCTATAGCAGATATGCGTCAACTATTAACCAGTGATTTTATCTTAATGAATTCTTATAGTACTCTATATAAATATCTAGCTGAAATCAGTACTATCTTTTTCTTGGCTCAGAATCAGCTGGTGGAGGACCTGTTAGTAAAGGCTTCAGACAGGAAACCTGGTGCCTGGAAGAAATATTTGACTTCAGTGTAATTCCATTCAGTTGTTTTTTCTGTAGCTGAAAAAGAAGTTTCCTATGGAATTAACTTGGGAAATCAATGTTTGGAACTCCCTCCATATTTTTACTTGCTTATTGCTTGATGTATCATCACAAAACCTTAGAGGAAGGAGTTGAGGAGGATGAGCTTTTTTTGCTAAAGTTTTGTAAAAAAGTGTTAAAGAGCACCAATGTGTGTGTGTGTGTGTGTGTGTGTGGGTGTGTGTGTGTGTGTGTGTGTGTGTGTGTGTGTGTGTGTGTGTGTGTATATATATATATATATATATATATATATATATATATATATATATATATATATATATATATATATATATATATATATATATATATTCACTGAAAAAACCATAGGTTTCAGCCACGTTATAGTTAGGAATTAACATTTAAAAAACCTTAGAAATTCACTGAAAAAAACATAGGTTTCACACATGTTATAGTTAGCTGGACATTTCACTCATACAAAATCATTGAAATTCCCCCGTTATAGTTAGTTCAGCTTACTATAACTTGCGCGCCCCCAATCCACTGCTGATGAGGTCACATATTACATCACTCATGACATGGTCAGTAGCATCACTCATGACATCACTGATGACATCTCAAATGACATCCCTGATGACATCACTGATGACATTATCCAGTGAATGTGTGTCTTTCTGAAAAATAAATATTTTTTATGCATGTATATCTAAAGCTCGATGGAAGAATAAATGGGTAAATAAGTGTCTAAATGGATGTTTTTTTGTAAAATTGATTGTATAACTGACTTATTAAGTGTATCTTACTGAATACATGTATTAGCGAGTAATGTTTAAATATTTAAATATCTGTATCAGTGTCTCACTATGTGTATAAGTGGTTGCATGGGTTGGTGAGTAGCTACATGAGTGTGTATATGGGTTATTAGTTGGGTTTTTCAGTATCAGTATGAGTGTCTGTATGGTTCGGTGGGGGATATTACTTAGCGCTTCGATGCATGAATGAGTGACTCATTGTTTGTATGTGTTTTGAAGACAGCATGTGTGCAGGACCGTATGGGAGGATGAGTGTGTGTATGGGTGTGTTAGTGAGTGAATGACTGTCTCAATAGTGTCTTTATGAGTATGTACACATGTTTTACACTAGTAGATGTGAGTATTGATGTATATCAGTGAGTATATCTGAGTGAGAGATTGGAAGATTTCATATATAAATAAGTATGTGTTTCTATAAGTGATTGTTTAAGAGAGTAAGTATGTGTATGTTTCTGTAGAAGTAAGTGTAGTGGTGTGTATATAGCTGTAGATGCAAGTAACTGGATCTTTGAAAGTTTATTTGCATGTGTGAGTGTAGGTGTGTAACAGGATGTATAGGTGTATGTGTACATATGATGAGTGAGTACATGTATGAGTGACTATATAGAATTGTTGGTGAATGAGTGGATGTGTATGTAGATTTTAGAATTACTGAATAGTTTGTTCTAACTAGTATTGGTATTTCCATTGTTTTGAAAACTGTAGTTTCTATTTTCTGTTACTCTTTTACAAGGATGATGTCATCAGTGATGTCCTCAATGATGTCATTTGAGATGTCATCAGTGATGTCATGAGCGATGTGACTGACCTTGTCATGAGTGATGTAATATGTGACGTCATCAGCAGTGGATTGCGGGCGGAATTTCAATGGTTTTGTATGAGTGAAATGTCCAGCTAACTATAACATGTGTGAAACCTATGATTTTTTCAGTGAATTTCTAAAGTTTTTTTAAATGCTAATTCCTAACTATAACGTGTGTGAAACCTATGTTTATTGCAGTGAATTTGCAAGGTTTTTCAAATGCTAATTCCTAACTATAACGTGCCTAAAACCTATGTTTTTTCAGTGAACTTCATAGGTTTTATAAATGCCAATGTTTATATCTATTAATTGTTATATATATATTTTTTAACTAATTTAATAAATTTTTAATGATAATTCTTTTTAGCTATTTTATTTTTCAAATTACAATACATATTTTTAATGTAAAATAATAAAAAACGAAATTTTAAAATGATTTACTATTATTTTTTCAATATATTAAAATTAATTTCTATATTTTGTTTGTGAAAAACGTATGGTACACGTACTATACTCGCATTATCCTACACACCTGTAATCGTACTGTACACATACCAGCCCATACGTTGCGAATACGTTTTGACGTTACGCGTTGCATCTGCGCTTCCGCGTGACGTTATGTGCGTTTCTACGGTGAATATACAGTCAGTGATACCCCGTACCTTCCATGTTAGCCAAGTTGTGGAACTTTACAGATATGATGACACATTCACTTTGAAGACCGGGGTGACGTCAGCACTACAAAACGGACTTCCGAATCACATGATTTTTCATATAGCTCACGACGGAATCATGCCCATAGCTCCGGAATCATGCTTCAGAGCCTTGCGCAGCACTAGTGTACATCAGGCCAGCCCACTCCGATTACGCTACCAGGAAAACACAACAACATTACATGGCCTAGATTTCTATTGTAGTGATTTGTTAGTTCCAGGTCTAGTTGTCAGAACGGCACACACACTCCCTCATGGCTGGTGTACACCCACACCACACCCATCCAGCACATGCTTCGCAACACAGGTGACCCTACCTATAAAAAAAAAGGGCGGACATGCTCTATGCCATTTTAGAGTTGCTCCCATCCCAATCTATGAGACAGTCCATCCTACTGGTTTGAAAGGTTCATGTAGGCCCGAACTACTGAATAAGGAGGCCTATTCATCCAGTCCATCGTGTGCATACCTCATTCGTCGAGTTCATCAAGTGCATACCTCATCTTTTTCCTATCCTTGCAAGGTGAGAAATGTGCATTATTTTTGTAATTGTCTATACTGTAACTATAAGTACTGAATTGCTTCTCGTACATCGTTGTGTATTTCTGTGCCACATTTTTGTGCTGCGCCACGTGCCCTAAGCTTCCTTGTATGTAATGGTAAGGTAAGGTTTAATCCTAGTTCTGTGGTGGTCTAATCACTTAATCCTCCCTTGACTTTCATATTTATTCTTGCGCCGCGGGCCATTCCTGGCCTGTTTTTTCAAATATAATGCATGTCTGACGCTAAACTTAATGTAATGTGCTCTCTCTTATTCCTCCCATGTTTGCAATAGTTGTTGCTGCGCCACATGACACTCCCCGGCCTCTATTCCTATAAATCGTGTGTGCATGACTGTAATACTGTTTGCTGCGTCACGTGGCCCTCCCAGGCCTCTATTCTTATAAATAGTGGGTGCTATACCCCGAAGTTAATGTAAGTTTTCTCCTGCTCAGGAAATTGATTCTTGTGAATTTCTGTGTTGCATTTTTGTGGTGCGCTACGTGCCCTGTGCTTCCTTGTATGCAATGGTAGTGTAAGGTTTAATCCTAGTTCTGTGGTGGTCCAATCACTTAATCCTCCCTAGACTTTAATATTTATTCATGCGCTGCGTGGCTGTTCCTGACTTGTTTTTTCAAATATCATGCATGTCTGAAGCTGATCCTAATGTAATGTGCTCCCTCTTAATCCTCCCATGATTGGAATAGTTTTACTGGCGCTCCCAGGCCTCTGTTCTTACAAATCGTGTGTGCATGACTGTAATACTTCTTGCTGCGTACGTGGCCCTCCCAGGCCTCTATTCTTATAAATAGTGTGTGCCAATACCCCAAAGTTAATTTAAGTTTTCTCCCGCTCAGGAAATGGATTCTTGTGATTCTGTGTCGTATTTTTGTGCTGTGCCACAAGCCCTATGCTTCCTCACATGTAATGGTAGTGTAAAGTTTAATGCTAGGTCTGTGGTGGGCCATCCACTTAATCCTCTCTTGACTTTCATATTTTTTCCAGTGCCGCGTGGCCGTTCCTGGCCTGTTTTTTCAAATATCATGCATGTCTGATGCTGAACTTAATGTAATGAGCTCTCTCTTATTCCTCCTGCGTTTGTAATAGTTGTTCCTGCGTCACATGATGCTCCTAGGCCTCTATTCCTATAAATCGTGCATGCATGACTGTAATACTTCTTGCTGTGTCTATTCTTATCAATAGTGCGTGCCATACCCCGAAGTTAATGTAAGTTGTCTTCTGCTCAAAAAATTGATTCTTGTAAATTTCTGTGTCGTATTTTTGTGGTGCGCACTGTGCTTTGTTGCATGTAATGCTAGTGTAAGGTTTAATCCTACTTTTGTGGTGTTCTATATTGTTTTCTTTATAGATTTTGAAACCTTTAACCAAGACAATAATCGTTCATGATTCACAGAGTAACAAAATTCAGACCTATCAAGAGTTTTTACTAAATTGAAGGTAAGTTTACCTTAAAAAAATCTCACTTTTTCTTATCTCACTTGGAACGTGACGCGCGGAGGCAAGATGGCGGTTTGTCAAGTAACGGCAGTGCACCCACAGCACCAGAGCTCCTGATTATGATCGGAGGATACCGGCCCTGTATCGCCTGAACCCATGGCTCAACCCCGACCAGCCTGACGATAATGCTGAAGGAGTGTCAGAGAGCACGCAATATGGACCCTAAACGATTATTGTCTCTCTATACTGTGATCGGATGGGCCATCCTCAAATTTTTCTTAAACCTGTCAACACGCTCTCATAACAAGCCTGATGAGTTTGATGCCCCCACCTACCTGGTAGAACCTACTGAAAGAATCTCAACTGCAGTAATGGCCCCGAAAGTCGCTGCATCCTCGCTGTCCGCCGCAGCTCGAGCAAGAGCTGCAAGATCGGTGCTGTGGGAGAACGCGGAATGCCAAGCTCAGAGTAATGTTGGAAACTCACAGACGCCCGCAGCGATGGAGAAGACACCCTTTGAGACGGACGTAGCGACCAATAACTCACAGAGGCAGAGCACCGCACCGGTCCGAAAGAAGGATGGAAAGAAGGACACTGCCAGCTCTACCGTAATCGACCTCTGGCGGAGGCCTCCGGGGGCACTTCCGGAGCGAGAGAAGAAGTGCCTGACTTCATCCTCCAGCGATGCTGCAAAATCTGCCGCTGCTCCCATAGGAATCACACTTGGGGAAGTGGGTGAAGGAACCGAGGGGACGAATGCTCAGTGTGACCCAGCCAAAACACAAACAACTCTCAAAAGGAAGCAGGACCCCCCGCTTCAGTGCAAACCGCACAATTAGCGCAATCGGCCGCTAAAAAAGTGAGTACTATGGGGGCTAAAGTCAAGAATGGACAGGGGAATGTTACTAACACCAGCGTAGCTCCTGATGCTACCCTTGAAACTATAGAAGCTATTGATTTATTAGCAGAACTTAACGTCTCCAATATTGCCAATCTAACTTTGAGTAGTGCTCAGATGCAAGAAGTGCAGGAAACACAGAAAGCCGTATTAGAATCTCATGCACCCCGAGATAAAACCTTAGGCCTAAAGGGGGAACAGAAACTGAATGGTGCAGTTAATGAGCAGGCGCAGGACAATATTGACTGTAATCTGGTTGTGAAAAAAGGGCCCAAGCAGCATAGATTGTAACTTGGACGGAGAAATAGACCAGAGTGATTTTTTCTCATTCTCTGATGAGGCAGAGATTGAAGGAGAATGGACGGATGACTCCATGTCGTACCTTATGGATGAGAGCGGCAGCAGTGGAGATAAAGTAGAGATTAGCACCATCAAGTCTAAACCTGCTTTGAAATGTAAAAAGAGACAACATTGTGGAGGGGAACTAGCCTGGGACTACACTCCCACCAATCAACGTATTCTCCCCTCATGCGGTCTCAAACCAGCGCATCAGCCTGCTTACCTTCCTGTCGGGGGCCCCCTGTAGCAACATTAGACACCGTATTACAAGCTACAGCGGCCCATCACGAAAAAACGGCACAAGACGGACACAAAACACAAACAGCATTGCGCAAAGTACAAGGGATTGTACTCAAGCTAACAAAGACTTGTAGCTCTTTCCGGGACAGAATTACAGAGATTGAATCCAGGGTGTTTTCTAATGAAACCGAACTGGCAACGAACCAGGAACGAATTGAATCAAATGAATCAAAGTTAGGTGGAAGTTAGAGGAATTCGAAAACCGCCAATGAAGGAATAATCTTCGCATACTGGGGGTTCCCAAGGCGGCAGAAGGGGATGATATCCGTTCCTTTGTGGTCAATTTATTCAAAGACTCTCTACCTGAACTATCAAATTGGGAATGGGTTGCAGAAATCCAACGAGTACATCGTATGCCCTTTAAACCCCTATCAAAAGCTGGGACCTATCCACGTGCTATCCTGGTGTACTTTGGTAATTTTTTGCTCCGACAGGCAATTTACGAAAAAGCTAGGCCTGAATCCAAGCGTACTAGTAGAGGTATCATCAATTTTGTCTGCGCTGAACTCCTGCGAGCATTACAGTGGAAAGAAGGTGGAGGCTACACATGTTAATCAAGCCGTTTCAAGAAAAAAAAGCACAAGCCTACTTAAATAACCCTGCACGGCTTAAAGTCATTTATGGAGGTCAAACAAAGTTTTTTCTCTCAGAGATCAAAGGTAAAGAGTACTTGTACGAATTAAAATGAGCTAGCTATAATTGACTATATACTCTTAAAGTGTTTAAACTGATGCATACCCAATTGTTATTGGTAAATTCAGTATTTATGCTTGATTTGTAATGATTCGGGTTGTGTCTTTCACTTGCTGGGGGGAGGGTCCACCATGGGTTGTGGCCGATATTGGTCTTTAATAGTTTTTTTTTTGTAATGACTGAAGGTCGGTATCCTCCATTAGTCTACAATGAGAGGTTTACTGTTTAAGCTCTGTTGCTGTGTTGCATTTTCATCAATCCAAACTCTCATGGAGTCTGTATGCCTTATTTTGGGTTTGAACTGGGAGGGGGGAGGGGGCTGGGGCATGGGAGGGGTCGGGTGGGGGGGAGAAGCATGGTCGGGTGGGGGGGAGAAGCATCAAAAAAAGAAAAAACATATCCAGGCGTGAAACAGGAGTCACCACTACTACTTTTTTCACATTAACTCTAGTAGGTACACCAACAAAACCCATTGCATATCAGGGGAAAAATCGAATATCGATAGTGCAGATATATAGAGAAATAAGGAACAAGTCTTTATGGGGAAACTAACCATACGTACTTTGAATGTCGCGGGGCTTCATGACAGAGACAAGCGCCTGCGACTGAATGAGATAATCTACCAAAATCCTGCAGATATAGTATGTCTCCAAGAAACCCACTTCCGTGGGACAAAAAGGAGTTTTTAATAATCAGGGTTATAACCTACTTTCTTGCACCACTCAAATATCTAACACACGTGGGGTAGCGATACTCGCTAAAACCTTCTTAGGGCAAGCTATCCGTAAGATTGCAGATGCTCAGGGCAGATGGGTCGTCATTGAATTGGCTCTGGGCATAACTGGTTGCTCGGTCTATGGATCCAATCAAGATGATCCCTCTATCTTTGAGAAACTTGAACTTGAGCTTGCTTCATGGCCGGGCCCACTTGTTTTTTGCGGCGATTTGAACATCTCGCTCGGACCCTCATTTAACAATAAGAGGCAGCAAAAACATCTGGGCCACAAACCACAAGTTTTTAATGCAATTAGCCAGCTCCGAGATAGCTTTGGCTTGGTCGATACATGGGGTGCTAAAAATCTGCCAGATCCAGGGTTCACATACTTCTCATGCCCTCACAATAAATACGTTAGAATCGAATATATACTTACAACAATGGATCTCTCTAATGAAGCTACAATCATTAAACATCCCAAAATAATCTCTGACCACAATGCACTAACCCTTACAATTAACGTAACAACCTTTAGTAGACAATGTAGGAGCTGGACCTTTGATAGGAAACTATTGGTTAATAAGGAGTACATCAAATACATTACCAATTGGGCTCAAGAATTCTTTGATATAAACCGTTTTAGAGCCCCAAGGTGTGTGGTCTGAGATTGCTTTATGTTTGTGGAAGAAAAGGGGCCCCTGCCTAAAAGGATAAACCCTGGTAAGGTAACTATATTTTTAGGAAGAAAAAAAGTTAGCACTAGTGTTAGACCTGTCTGCCTCTGGGAGTTACCTACCAATTAATCATTTATTTTGTCCCCTTTGGCCTCCTAGTGTTACCATTTTTTTACTTCGCCAGAATTTTTCTAGTGTTGTCAGGGGGCTAGGTGTTCCTTGACGTCACCTTTTCTTACTTTTGAGGCCTAGTCACCCTCATGAGAGCTGAGGGAAACATAGAGACCTAAAATGGTGGCCAGCAACTGTCATAACGGTTAACTTAGTGAGAGTGACCCATTGGACTACATGGAGAAGTTTCTGGAACCTTCTAGAAGGTTCCAGTAGTCAGAGGCGAGCCTAAATAAGGCCAAGTCCAGGGCGGCCATTTGGAGTAGTGAGTGACCAGAGTAAGTGTGAGGTAGTCCAGGACAGGAGGGAGGCGATTTAGAGAGGAGGACAGCGCGGACTCAGGGATAAATCGACCTGTGGGCCGGCTAATTACCTGTGCTGATGCAACCCCTCTTGGGTTGACCAAGAGGATCCATAACTAATTTTCAAGCAGGTCCTCTTATCGGCCTCACAAAAACTCTGGAGCTGTACACTGACTTAAAGACTGACCAGGAGCGAGAGATTAGCTCTAGAGAGCGGTCGTCACCACAGAGGATCTAGATCTCCATGCCGTTCTGCTGATGGGGAGCGAACATCAGCTATGGTAGAAACATTGTGCGTGGGGAGCAGCACTCACCAAATGGGTGACTCGAGGCATCAGCTATCAGACCGTCAACGAGTGGGATGCCCCCTCCTTCGGGTCAGTTTCCGACTGCTCGGTTGGTGGAGGCGCGGCTCAGAGGAGGCCGTCTGAGAAGAGGAGGAATCCCGTGGTGACGTCGAGTGAGAGGCGGGCAGACGCGGATCGAGGCCGAGTAGAGGCGTCGACCTGACCCAGGGAGTCTCCGGTGTCATCGGAAGGGGAGGAGCCTGCCTCAGAGAGATCCCGGTACGAGTAGAAACGCGAGTTGAGGAAAAGCAGCCCCCGTGAATCTCAGTCTTCCCACCTCTGGCGCTGTAACGAGTGATCGGAGCACATCGGAAACTCGAGCCGAGTCAGAACACAAGTGCGAAGTAAGCTGGGAAACTTTTGGGGAAGCGGGAGGCGACACAGCGAGAGAACTGTGAACTCTGTATCGCCGGACTAAAAAGTACTGCAATTAGACATTCCGGCTTTGGAGCAACATCCTAGAGATCGAATTCAATAAATTAAGAAACTATTGAGGCACTGAGGGTGTGAGAAGGAAGAAGGTGCCCTGAGAAAATGGGTCCCTGGCACAAGTGTTGAGAACCGGATTGTAGGGATAAATTAGAGGCCAGAGGTCAATGTTATAAGAACTCCACAGTGCATTAAATGTCCTTTAAGAGCCGAATCGTTCCCAATTGAAGTAGAGCAAAAGCATAGCCATAAGAATGTATGAGTAATTTGCCTGTCTTCTTTTAGTTGAATTGCTGGCTGTGACACTTGCCAGGAACGCTGCTGGGGGTAGAAGCTGTGCAGCTGTAAGCTCAAGCTAATTCGGACCCTGAATTCTTATGGGTAATGTACATGTCAGATTACAAATTGAAGAGCATTAATCTGTTAATGTGACCTATCCAATCTGCACTATCTATGCTGGCAAGTGACCCTGGTGATAATGTTGCTGGTTGATCTCAAATGAAAATGAAACAGGAATTAATCTTCACTGAAATGAGAAAGTTAATGAATATTGCTTATTGAATGCAAAAATTCCTATTGAACTGAATGTATACATTAATTTGATTTAAAGAAAAAGAAAAAGGTACAAAGAGAACTTTCATAAAAGGCACTGGTATTTTTCTAAATTGGTGTGGCGTCCTTTATTTTTAGTGGTAGGACATTGGGTTACTGTGAGTGAGTTTGTAAGCACTACACGAAAACCTCGGAGGTTAGCTGTGACCACTCTGCGCCGGGCTACCCTCTGTAGTCTAGGATTCCTAGGTCTAACATAATTGGTGTTTCAGCTGTCGGATACGAGTTTGTGCTTATAGCCATTTAGTAGTAACGCAGTGTGTACCACAGGCCTACACCTGGAGTTTTCTCCAAGCGGACCCCTGCTTATATTTTAGTTTTTTCCAAATTTACACCTGGTGGTGGGTGGAGGTAGCTTCTAAATACCCTCTTAATTAATTCCTTCCAAGTGGCTGTCCCTGACTCTCATTGGCAAAATGGAATTTGCCCTGGAAGAAATGGAGACCTATACTGTGGCCAATCTTAGAGACTTTTGCCAAAATATGGGAGTTTTCTTTGAGCATGGTGCTAAAAAGGGGGAACTCCAGACCAGTTTGAGGGCGTGGGTGGCAGCACACCCAGAGGGGAAGGAGGGGGAAGAGGAGGAGCGGGACACGGTCATCGGGATAGATGAGTTGTACCAGCCTGAGAGGGAGAACCTACTGACAGGTCCCAGAACACTCTCAAGGGAGGGCAGCAGTGTTTCCGTGAGGAGTTTGACTGAAGCCGAACTAGCGGACAGGAGGGAGAAAAGACAGTTGAAGTGGGAGTTAGCCCGGTTGGAAAAGAAGAAGGAGGAGCAGAGGATGGCTCACGAGTTGAAACTCAGAGAGTTAGATCTCAAGGACCTACAGGCAGGGACTCCCAGTTCTCCAAATGGTTGCAGCGAATCTAAGGACTTGACCAGGGAACCCAGACCCTATTTACCCAAGGACGTAGTTGCCAGCTACAGCGCAGGGGAGGACATCGCCAAGTGGCTGGCTGCCTATGAGGTCTCTTTGAGAGCCCATGGGATACTGGAGATACACTGGGGGGGCTGGCTTGTATAAATATATGCCTCCTGCGGGAAGGGATACACTATTGGCCCTGGACAGGGAGAGCAGACCCACTACCCCACCATGAAAGTGGTGCTAATAGGAAAGTTTGGACTGACTCCAGAAAAATACCGACAGAAGTTTAGGGGTAGTCACAAACTAGGCACACAGAATTGGGTGGATTTCTTGGACTACACAAAGAAGGCATTAGAGGGTTGGGTGCAAGGCAGCGAGGTGGGGGACTATGAGGGGTTGTATGACCTTATTATCAAGGAGCACCTACTCGAGAAATGTTTTCCCGAGCTGCGTCAACACCTGGTGGACAGCAAGCTGACCAACCCTCGGAAGCTTGCTGAGGAGGCGGACATCTGGGCAAGTACCGGGGACTGGAGGGGATTCCCAAAGGACCGGACAGGGCACCCCCCAGAAGAAAGAGGGGGGAGATAAAAAGAGGGAGTTCTCAAAAGGCCCCCAAAACAGTTTCCCGGGAAAGGGAACAGGATTCACCCCTAAGGCTAACCCGCCGAGAAACCCTCATCCTGGCCAAAGTCAGCAGCCAAGGGTTGTCCACTCCTTTCAGTGTGGTGGTGTTGGACATTATAAGGGAGATGTCAAGTGCCCAAAGAGACCACCCCCTCCCACTGGAGGAAAAGCCCCGGGCATAGCTAGTGTAGTGCTCGGGGAGGAGTTGCCCTTGGATAAGGGGGGGAGTGGGCGGGTGTCACCTTAGTGTCCCTGGGAGATCGGGAGATGGTTCCTAAGATCCAGGTGCCCTCCAATACTACAAAGTATGGGCAGTGGGTCACCATCAATGGCCAAAGAGGGGAGGCTCTAAGAGACACAGGAGCCAGTATGACTATGGTAAGGAGTCAACTGGTGTTTCCGGAGCAGGTGATTCCACATGTACTCCTCCCCGCCGCGATGGCTGATGGCAGATTGGGCCACTACCCTGTGGCCGAGGTTCCCTTTGAGTGGGAAGGGGTTGCAGGTTCACTTCAAGGCGCCGTAAGCCCTGCCGTGCCAGTCGATTGTCTGTTGGGAAATGACATGGAGCACAATGCTTGGAAGGAGGTGGAATACCGGACTGATTCGGAGATGCTGGGTACACCTGACTGGGCCTGTGCTAGCACAAGGTCCGCGACTAACCGGAGGGGGAGTTCGCTTGGGCTGGAGCCTGGAACAAGGGCCCAGCCTGCTGCCAAAAAGGGAAAGAACCGAGGACAGGAGAAGCCTGCCTCGGCTTCCACGCCCCATGAGACAGATAGGCCACCTGCGGTGGTGGACCAGGAGTCCGTGGAGGGGGAAGTTGTCTCCCTGGAGAACCTACCTATCCCTGCTGAGTGGCATGTGGAAGGAGGGCCTACCAGGGAGGAGTTTTGTAAGGGCCAGAAGGAATGCCCTACCCTAGAGGGACTGAGGCGACTGGCCGAAGCCCAGGCAGCAGGGAACGTTACTGGGAGTTACCATATTTACTGGGAGGATGGACTCCTCTACAGTGAACCTAAGGCACCCATGCACGGTTCATCACGGGCCTTGGTTGTCCCTCAACATTACTGAGCCTTTCTTTTAGAACTGGCTCATGAAATTCTCTTGGCAGGACACTTAGGACTGGACAAGACCTTTGCTCGGCTTGTCCCCCACTTTTACCGGCCTCAGATGAAAGTGGCATCCGACACATACTGTCGGACATGTGTATCCTACCAAGCCAGTCGGAAAACAGGGGTGCAGCTGAAAGCTCCCCTGGAACCACTTCCTGTGGTTTGCCCTGTTCCCATCATGCACTGGGACAGGAACAGACTAATTTGCATGTAGCCAGGTTCTGAGCTGGGATGGTGCAGTGATCTTAAAAACGGTGATGGATCAAGCCCTGATCTCTTGACTGGGTAAGAGTATTCTGCATCATTCAGAAACTCTGTCCATCACCACCCCCTTTCCCAAAATCGACTTTGTCCACACTAAGTGTGGGAGGGTATACTCAGACGTGAGTCCCTTGCTCATTGCACCATCAGGATTCAAGCAAGCCGGGCCGACGACGGCTGAAATGCCAGAAACCGGTCCCCCGAAGCTTGTTTCCTTCCCAGTATAAGAATTGGCTTGGTAGTTTGGTTTGCCCGGTTCCCATCATGCACTGGGACAGGAACAGACTAATTTGCATGTAGCCAGGTTCTGAGCTGGGATGGTGCAGTGAGCTAAAAAACGGTGATGGATCAAGCCCTGATCTCTTGACTGGGTAAGAGTATTCTGCATCATTCAGAAACTCTGTCCATCACCACCCCCTTTTCCAAAATCGATTTTGTCCACACTAAGTGTGGGAGGGTATACTCAGACGTGAGTCCCTTGCTCATTGCACCATCAGGATTCAAGCAAGCCGGGCCGACGACGGCTGAAATGCCAGAAACCGGTCCCCGGAAGCTTGTTTCCTTCCCAGTATAAGGATTGGCTTGGTAGTTTGGTTTGCCCTGTTCCCATCATGCACTGGGACAGGAACAGACTAATTTGCATGTAGCCAGGTTCTGAGCTGGGATGGTGCAGTGAGCTAAAAAACGGTGATGGATCAAGCCCTGATCTCTTGACTGGGTAAGAGTATTCTGCATCATTCAGAAACTCTGTCCATCACCACCCCCTTTTCCAAAATCGATTTTGTCCACACTAAGTGTGGGAGGGTATCCTCAGACGTGAGTCCCTTGCTCATTGCACCATCAGGATTCAAGCAAGCCGGGCCGACGACGGCTGAAATGCCAGAAACCGGTCCCCGGAAGCTTGTTTCCTTCCCAGTATAAGAATTGGCTTGGTAGTTTGGTTTGCCCTGTTCCCATCATGCACTGGGACAGGAACAGACTAATTTGCATGCAGCCAGGTTCTGAGCTGGGATGGTGCAGTGAGCTAAAAAACGGTGATGGATCAAGCCCTGATCTCTTGACTGGGTAAGAGTATTCTGCATCATTCAGAAACTCTGTCCATCACCACCCCCTTTTCCAAAATCAATTTTGTCCACACTAAGTGTGGGAGGGTATACTCAGACGTGAGTCCCTTGCTCATTGCACCATCAGGATTCAAGCAAGCCGGGCCGACGACGGCTGAAATGCCAGAAACCGGTCCCCGGAAGCTTGTTTCCTTCCCAGTATAAGAATTGGCTTGGTAGTTTGGTTTGCCCTGTTCCCATCATGCACTGGGACAGGAACAGACTAATTTGCATGTAGCCAGGTTCTGAGCTGGGATGGTGCAGTGAGCTAAAAAACGGTGATGGATCAAGCCCTGATCTCTTGACTGGGTAAGAGTATTCTGCATCATTCAGAAACTCTGT
The DNA here is from genome assembly GCF_964263255.1 of Lissotriton vulgaris. Taxonomy (NCBI): domain Eukaryota; kingdom Metazoa; phylum Chordata; class Amphibia; order Caudata; family Salamandridae; genus Lissotriton; species Lissotriton vulgaris. Next base: position 785,926,761 of record NC_141696.1, read on the forward strand.
CCATCACCACCCCCTTTTCCAAAATCGATTTTGTCCACTCTAAGTGTGGGAGGGTATACTCAGACGTGAGTCCCTTGCTCATTGCACCATCAGGATTCAAGCAAGCCAGGCCGACGACGGCTGAAATGCCAGAAACCGGTCCCCGGAAGCTTGTTTCCTTCCCAGTATAAGAATTGGTTTGGTAGTTTGGTTTGCCCTGTTCCCATCATGCACTGGGACAGGAACAGACTAATTTTCATGTAGCCAGGTTCTGAGCTGGGATGGTGCAGTGAGCTAAAAAACGGTGATGGATCAAGCCCTGATCTCTTGACTGGGTAAGAGTATTCTGCATCATTCAGAAACTCTGTCCATCACCACCCCCTTTTCCAAAATCGATTTTGTCCACACTAAGTGTGGGAGGGTATACTCAGACGTGAGTCCCTTGCTCATTGCACCATCAGGATTCAAGCAAGCCGGGCCGACGACGGCTGAAATGCCAGAAACCGGTCCCCGGAAGCTTGTTTCCTTCCCAGTATAAGAATTGGATTGGTAGTTTGGTTTGCCCTGTTCCCATCATGCACTGGGACAGGAACAGACTAATTTGCATGTAGCCAGGTTCTGAGCTGGGATGGTGCAGTGAGCTAAAAAACGGTGATGGATCAAGCCCTGATCTCTTGACTGGGTAAGAGTATTCTGCATCATTCAGAAACTCTGTCCATCACCACCCCCTTTTCCAAAAACGTTACTGGGAGTTACCATATTTACTGGGAGGATGGATTCCTCTACAGTGAACCTAAGGCACCCATGCACGGTTCATCACGGGCCTTGGTTGTCCCTCAACATTACTGAGCCTTTCTTTTAGAACTGGCTGATGAAATTCTCTTGGCAGGACACTTAGGAAAGGACAAGACCTTTGCTCGGCTTGTCCCCCACTTTTACCGGCCTCAGATGAAAGTGGCATCCGACACATACTGTCGGACATGTGTATCCTACCAAGCCAGTCGGAAAACAGGGGTGCAGCTCAAAACTCCCCTGGAACCACTTCCTGTCGTTAGCACCCCCTTTGAAAGGGGGGGCATCGACATTGTGGGGCCATTGGATCCGCCAACTACAGCTGGTCACAGGTTCATCCTGGTTCTGGTGGATCACGCCACACGGTACCCAGAGGCAATACCTCGGAGGACCATTACTGCACCTGCAGTGGCTAGGGCCCTGATGGGGATCTTTACCCGAGTGGGTTTTCCCAAGGAGGTTGTGTCCGACAGGGGGACCAACTTCATGTCAGCATATATGCGGGCTATGTGGAAGGAGTATGGAGTTACCTACCGGTTTACCACTCCTTATCACCCACAGACCAATGGTCTAGTGGAAAGGTTCAACAAGACCTGGAAAGGCATGATAAGGAGTCTGCCTGAGAGCCTGCGGAGGAAATTGGACGTCCTACCCTGTTTGCTGTTTTCCTACAGGGAAGTGCCACAGAAGGGAGTGGGCTTCAGCCCCTTCAAGCTTCTGTATGGGCACCCTGTGCGTGGACCTCTCAGCCTGGTGAAGGATGGATGGGAAAAGTCTTCCAGGAGGCTTCCCCAGGATGTGGTGAGCTACATGCTGGCTTTCCGGAGCCAAATGGCTAAGTTGTAGAAGCAAGCTTCAGACAACTTGGAAGCCAGTCAAGCAGTGATGAAAGAGTGGTATGACCACAATGCTCACCCCGTGGAGTTGGAGCCTGGCCAGAAAGTGTGGGTGATGGAACCTGGAGAGCTAAGTGCCCTCCAATATCGCTGGACAGGCCCCTTTGAGGTGATGGAGAAGAAGGGTAAGGCCACCTACCTGGTGGATCTTAGGACCCCTCGACAGTCCCTACGGGTGTTGCACGCCAATCGCCTCAAACCCCACTATGATAGGCCCGAGGTCATCTTGATGATGGTGACTGATGGAGCAGAGGAGGCGGAAAGCGAGCCTCTCCCTGATCTCTTTTCGTCTCAGGAAAAGGATGGGTCGGTGGAGGGAGTGATTCTCTCCCCATCCCTAACTCCTGAGCAGCGAGAGGACTGCTGCCAGGTCTTGGAGCAGTACTCATCGTTGTTCTCCCTTGTCCCGGGAAGGACCCACCTGTGTACCTATGATGTGGACACAGGAGACAGCCCACCAGTGAAGTCTAAGACCTACCGGCTGTCAGACAAGGTGAAGGCCAGCATCCACAGTGACGTTACCAAGATGCTGGAGCTAGGAGTCATTGAACCTTCTAATAGCCCCTGGTCCAGTCCGGTGGTTCTGGTACCAAAAGCTGCCCCACAGGGCACCACCCCAGAACTGAGGTTCTGTGTGGATTACCGGGGAGTGACTTCAGTGACTAAAACTGATGCACATCCGATCCCCTGGGCGGATGAACTTATTGATCGGCTGGGAGCTGCCCAATTCCTGAGTACCTCTGACCTTACTTCAGGGTACTGGCAGATCTCCCTTACAGATGGAGCCAAGGAAAGGTCAGCCTTCTCCACGCCTGAGGGTCACTACCAGTTCTGTGTGATGCCCTTTGGGCTCAAGAACGCCCCTGCCACTTTTCAGCGGCTGGTGAACCAGGTCCCCTCTGGAATGGAGGCTTAATCCGCTGCTTATCTGGATGACATTGCCGTCTTCAGCAGCAGTTGGGAGGACCATTTGTGTCACTTACAAGCTGTTCTCCAGGCCCTGAAACAGACTGACTTGACAATCAAGGCCAGTAAATGTCAGATCGGGCAGGGGCGGTTTTGTACCTAGGCCACTTGGTGGGCAGGGGAGCAGTGCAGCCCCTCCAGGCAAAGATTGAGGCAATTTTGACCTGGGAACCCCCCAAGACACAAACTGAGGTCCGAGCTTTCCTGGGCTTCACAGGTTACTACCGTTGCTTTGTGAAGGTTTATGGCACTATTGTAGCACCCCTCACTGAGCTCACATCTAAGAAACAACCTCGACGGGTAGTCTGGACGGAGGCTTGTCAGCAAGCCTTTGAAAAGTTAAAACAGGCAATGTGTGCAGCACCGGTCCTGAGGGCCCCAGATTTCTCCAAGGAGTTTATTGTCCAGACAGATGCATCAGAGCATGTCATTGGAGAAGTGTTATCGCAACTCAACAAAGAGGGTCTGGATCAACCTGTTGTCTTTCTGTCTAGGAGACTGCTTCCCCGGGAACAGAAGTGGAGTGCAATTGAGCGGGAAGCTTTTGCGGTGGTTTGGGCTCTGAAGAAGCTGCGTCCATACCTGTTTGGCTCGCACTTCCTGGTTCAGACCAACCACCGACCCCTTCATTGGCTGATGGAAATGAAGGGAGAAAACCCCAAGCTGTTGAGATGGTCTAACTCCCTACAGGGAATGGACTTCCAGGTGGAACATCGGCCTGGAGTGGACCACGCCAATGCAGACGGTCTCTCTAGGTATTTCCGCCTTAGTGATGAGAACTCCCAAGGGGTTGGGTAGCTCTCCCCCACTTTCAGCTGGAGGGGAAGCGTGTTAGACCTGTCTGCCTCTGCGAGTTGAATTTGAATTTTTGAATTTAAAATTTCTTATAGAGCGCACGTATACCTGCGGTTTCTTGGCGCTGTTACTGATAGGATCCTAATTTAAAAAGCTGGGGGAACAGGAGGGTTATTATTCGAAATATTTCGTGAATAGGTAGGTCTTAAGTTGTTTACGGAATTGTGGGTAGAGAGAGATGGTGCGGAGTTCAAGGGGGAGGGAGTTCCAGAGGGTAGGGGCGAGGGTGGCAAATTTAGAGCCTCCCCATTTCTTTCTCCGGTAGCGTGGGATGGTGAGGAGGGACTGGGAGGACGAACGGAGTTCCCTGGTGGGAACATAGGAAACAATCTCGGAGGAGATGAATTCAGGTGCGAGTCCGTGTCGGGCCCGGAAAGTGATGGAAGCAAGTTTGAATTCAATTCTGGCTCGCACAGGGAGCCAGTGAAGTGATTTCAGGAGCGGGGTAGAGTGGTGAAATTTGGGGAGTTTGAAAACCAGGCGGGCCGCCTGGTTTTGGATCTGTTGAAGGCGACGCAGACTGTAGGCGGGGATGCCGGCATACAGGGCGTTGCCATAGTCCAGGCGGGATACCACCATGGCCAAGATGATGAGCTTTAGAGCAGAGAAAGTGAAGAAACGGGACACCCTGCGTATAGTACGCAGTGAAAGGAAGGAAGAAGATACCACAGAGCTAACCTGGGAGTGAAGGGTGAGTTGAGAATTAAGTTTTATGCCAAGTGTTTTAACTGAGGAAGCGGGGGTGGGGGGAGGGCCAAGAGAAGGGGGCCAGAAGAGAGGGGACCAGGGGCTGGCTGAACCACCCGTCAATACCAACTCAGTTTTGTCGGGGTTCAGTTTGAGGTGGTTGTGGTTCATCCAGTCCCTGATGTGAAGCATAACAGATTGAAAGTTTAGAATAGAGGAAGGAGAAGATAGATTAAAGACAAGCTGGAGGTCGTCCGCATAGTTAAATACGCCGACCTCCATCTGTTGAAGAGAGAAGATTAGGGGGGCAATGTACAGATTGAACAATAGAGGAGAAAGGGAGGAACCTTGGGGAACCCCGCACTGAACTTTCCGGATGTCCGCCGTGAAGTCACCCAGGCGAACAGCCTGGGTGCGGTCACTCAGGAAGGAGGACAACCAGACCAGGGCGGTCCCCCCGATCCCCGCCGCTCCGATACGGGAGAGGAGGATGGTGTGATCCACCGTATCGAAGGCGGCTGAGAGATCAAGGAGCACAAGGGCCTGGTGCTGATTAGTGTCCATGCCCTCCCTGAGGGTGTCCAAGACCGACAGGACGACGGACTCCGTAGAGTGTGCAGGGCGGAAACCGGCTTGACGGGGGGCAAGAGCACCATGATTCTCCACAAAGGAGCTCAGAGCGCAGGTGACGTGGCGCTCGAGCACCTTGGCCAGGAATGGTAGGAGGGAGATAGGACGGAAGTTGGCGGGGATAGAAGGATCTGCCCCGGGTTTTTTTAGGATGGGCACAATTACCGCAGACTTCAAGGGTTTAGGGACGATGCCTTGAGCGAGAGAGCTGTTAAGAAGATGAAGGGGGGGGTCGGGGCAGGAAACAAAGATGTGGCGGAGAATGTGAGCGGGGCAGGGGTCGAGAGGAGAACCGGATTTGACCAGGGGAACCAAGGTGATCAGGCTCTCCCGAGTGATAGGGGGAAATGAGGTAAGCTCGCCCTTGGGAGGGGGGCATTGGGGGTCAACGAAAGAGGAGGAAGGTGGCGGGATGTTAGTCTTGATGGTGATGATTTTGTGAATGAAATAGTTGTTGAGGGAAGAACAGAGTTCTTCGGAAGGGGCCGGCTTAAGAGTAGTTCTGTCCGAGAACGCTAGGTTGTGGACGATGGTGAATATCTCCTTGGACTGGTTTTCCGCGGCTAAGATTTTAGAGGAGAAGTAAGATGTTTTTGCCTCCAAGATATCTTTTTTATACTGGCTCAGGATGTTAGTGTAGTCCAGTTTCAGGGTGGGGCAGTAATTTCTTCTCCATGCCCGCTCAGCGCGGCGAACTGTTAATTTGGTGGTCTTAAGCTCTTCGGTGAACCACCGATTGGCGTCCTTGTCGCGTTTGGAGGTAATACGCTTGAGCGGGGCAAAAGCGTCGCGTCCGTTGGAGAGCCACTGATCTATGGCGTCAACCTGGGAAAGTGTGGGGAGACCCTGTAGGGGGGGGAGGGACGAGGTAAGGAGGGAAGAGAGATTCTCCAGATTGACACGACCCCATGATCGGACCCAGGTGTTTTTGGGCCGGGGGGGCTGCCAATTAATCATTTATTTTGTCCCCTTTGGCCTCCTAGTGTTACCATTTTTTTATTTTATGTTCGCCAGAATTTTTCTAGTGTTGTCAGGGGGCTAGGTGTTCCTTGAGGTTGCCACCTTTTCTTACTTTTGAGGCCTAGTCACCTTCATGAGAGCTGAGGGAAACATAGAGACCTAAAATGGTGGCCAGCAACTGTCATAACGGTTAACTTAGTGAGGCTGACCCATTGGACTACATGGAGAAGGTTCTGGAACCTTCTGGCAGGTTCCAGTAGTCAGAGGCCAGCCTATATAAGGCCAAGTCCAGGGCGGCCATTTGGAGTAGTGAGTGACCAGAGGAAGTGTGAGGTAGTCTAGGACAGGAGGGAGGCGATTTAGAGAGGAGGACAGCGCGGAATCAGGGATAGATCGACCTGTGGGCCGGCTAATTACCTGTGCTGATGCAACCCCTCTTGGTTTGACCAAACCCTGACCTTTTAGATCCATAACTAATTTTCAAGCAGGTCCTCTTATCGGCCTCACAAAAACTCTGGAGCGGTAAATTGACTTAAAGACTGACCGGGAGCGAGAGATTAGCCCATGAGAGCGGTCGTCACCACAGAGGAGCTAGAACTCCACGCCGTTCTGCTGGTGGGGAGCGAACATCAGGTACGGTAAAAACGTTGTGTGTGGGGAGCAGCACTCACCATGTGGGTGACTAGAGGCATCAGCTGTCAGCCTGTCAACGAGTGGGTTGCCCCCTCCATCGGGTCAGTTTCCGACCGCTGCGTTGGTGGAAGCGCGGCTCAGAGGAAGCCGTCTGAGAAGAGGAGGAATCCCGTGGTGACGTTGAGTGAGAGGCGGGGAGACACGGATGGAGGCCGAGTAGAGGCGTCGACCTGACCCAGGGAGTCTCCGGTGTCATCGGAAGGGAAGGAGCCTGCCTCAGAGGGATCCCGGTACGAGGACCAACGAGAGTTGAGGAAAAGCGGCCCCCGTGAATCTCAGCGGAGTCTTCCCATCTCCGGCGCTGGAACGAGTGATCGGAGCACATCGTAAACTCGAGCCGAGTCAGACCACAAGTGCGAAGTAAGCTGGGAAACTTGTGGGGTAGCGGGAGGCGACACAGCAAGAGAACTGTGACGCCGGACTAAAAAGTACTGCAATTAGACATTCCAGCTTTGGAGCAACATCCTTTAGAGATCGAATTCAATAAATTAAGAAACTATTGAAGCACTAAGGGTGTGGGAAGGGAGAAGGTGCCCTGAGAAAATGGGCCCCTGGCACAAGGATTGAGAACCGGATTATAGGGCTAAATTAGAGGCCAGAGGTCAATGTTATAATAACTCCACAGTGCATTAAATGTCCTTTAAGAGCCGAATTGAAGTAGAGCAAAAGCATGGCCATAAGAATGTATGAGTACATTGCCTGTCTTCTTTTTGTTGAATTGCTGGCTGTGACACTTGCCGGGAACGCTGCTGGGGGTAGAAGCTGTGCATCTGTAAGCTCAAGCTAATTCAGACCCTGAATTCTTATGGGTAATATACATGTCAGATTACAAATTGAAGAGCATTAGTCTGTTAATGTGACCTATCCAATCTGCACTATCTATGCTGGCAAGTGACCCCGTTGATAATGTTGCTGGTTGATCTCGAATGAAAATGAAACAGGAATTAATCTTCACTGAAATGAGAAAGTTAATGAATATTGCTTATTGAATGTGAAAATTCCTATTGAATTGAATGTATACATTAATTTGATTTAAAGAAAAAGAGAACTTTCATAAAAGGTACTGGTATTTTTCTAAATTGGTGTGGCGTCCTTTATTTTTAGTGGTAGGACATTGGGTTACTGTGAGTGAGTTTGTAAGCACTACACGAAAACCTCGGAGGTTAGCTGTGACCACTCTGCGCCGGGCTACCCTATGTAGTCTAGGATTCCTAGGTCTAACAACCAGGTTCTGTGCATATTTTAAAACATCTTACTAGACGTTGTACAAACTGACTGAATACTACTGTGAATAATCTTGATTTGTATTTTCCTTTTATTATTGTTGCATTTTTATTTTAAAAATATTTTTTCAAAATATTTTCTTTTTTTTCAGTAACAAATTCATAATAGATAATTTTTCAAACAATCATTATTCTGTACGTGAATAAATTCTCAGTGCTAACAGAATACAAAAAGTGTATAATACAATTCAGTAATCAATGTTCATATACAGAACCAAAATTCCATTCAACGCGTTTCGGCGTATGCCTTCCTCAGGAATTCTGTATTTTTGTTACATAAGTGGTTACTATAAGAAAAAATTAATTCAATCAGTTATTCATGTGTTTTTTTAAAAGTTTCAAAAGTCAACGTCTAATAGATTACAATATTTATATTTCTGACAGCTTGATTTCTGTATTGTTTCTAACGGGAACTTCTCTAGCACCGTCAGGTTCAATTCCAACTATACCACAGCTTATTACCACCATATTTACATTCCATTTATATACATATTTTCAGTATGTGCAAGTTCAGTGCGAATATTTATCTCACTCTCTATACATTATATACACTATTTACATATTATCAACATTATATACAAATCTTCACCTTCTCATGCATTTATAGCACTGTGATTCCACCCACCGATCGGTCAATAAATGTTAAAAAAATAAAAACTTTTTTTGTACAACAATTTGTCATATCAGTTTACTATATGATTCTGCATAATTTTAAAACAAGAGATGGAAAAAAAATTCTATAGATTGGATCTGTGGATTAGTGGACTCATGATGGTATTATCCATGGGCAATAGGACAGCTAGATTAATTCAATAGGTAGAGTAAGTTGGCAACCAACTCCTAATCTTAAGTTTAAAGGTTAAACTAAGTAGTTACATGTAATTTAGGGTGTGGGCATTATATCAAGTTGACAGTACCTGTAGGTGTCCTAGAGGGATGCCTTTTGCGACGGGTAATAGCGAAAAGAGAAAAAGAGCCATCCACTCGTAAATTGTCTCCAATTTAGGGACTACAGTATACACTTATTTCCTAAATAGAAGAACAGTAGGTGTAACGAATGTTCAATATGTGTATCTAATACTAAGTTCAAGATACCCAACAAAAGAGTAAGTATACCTGCAGTAGTGGTTTCTACTGTCGATATTCCATAAGTCGGGATAAGGTAGCTGTAGTGCCCTTGCTGCAAATACTCTGTGTTCAATAGTGCCGTAATTCACTACGTAGGTGGAAAAAAGAAAAACATTGATTCTGTCAAATGCGTATATGCCTATTATGTGCCAATCAAAAAAACGCTGAATTATCACGATATCTCAACATACCATGATGTAAAACTTATCGCAGATACAGGTGGCATGCTTATTGCTTCACTTCGTCATGGGTGCCATTCACCATCAATAAAGTGGTGTTGCCTTAAAGATGTAAAAAGTGGCACCATGACATATGGTAGTTATTACCAGTAATAAAAAGCTACCTTCTTTCAACTCGGCTAGCATTATAATGGAAGCCCAGACCTACTTTAATCCCACTAAGAGACTCTATGGCAGCTACAGACTGAATGGAACTAATGCTAAAGTCTAAAAACTGAACTTACATCTGCCCCATTTCCCTCGTGGCTTTTTACATGGGAAACGCAAAGCACGCCGAGTACATCAGCAATATTGTGTGTCACTGCCTACGACTAAACCAAAATTATGAATGTGCCAGAATTCGACACATATCGTAAAGATAAATAAATGTTCCGATCGTCTTCACGATAAATTCAATTTAAATATACTACATGCAACCCGTGGGGATCCTGTACCTGACCCCGGTGACCGATATATACATCGTACAGCCGTCTACACGTTAAGTTCAATCTGAATATACTGTGTGCAACCCGTGGGGATCCTGTACCTAACCCCGGTTGCCGTCTACACGTTAAGTTCAATCTAAATATACTGTGTGCAACCCGTGGGGATCCTGTACCTAACCCCGGTTGCTGATACATACGTCCCACAGCCTAAGCTACGTGAAAACTTACTTGTAAAAAAGGTGTTTCGCAGGAACGATGTGTCTTCTCTCCGGTCTCTCTTGATAAGAGCTATATTAATGCTTCCCGTTTAAATTGAGGCCCGATCTCGCGCTCATTTAAAGGCAAGTATCGCAATATAACGTAGTTAGAGACGTTTGCGACATATGAAGTTCCGCTTTGTATAAATTTTGTTAAATAGACCACCATCTTGTAGTGGAGTGAAACCACGGTTTCAAAATATAAGTAAAAGACAAATTCATCACTTAATTAAAAAAAAAAATGTCGAGACAAAATCAAGGCTGAGTCCTATTCCGATTACCAGTGTTAAATGCCGAGTTTGTTTTCTGATAGTTTCTAAAAAGTGATTGGATATCTTCAACTACTCAGGTTATACAGTGGAAACACATTTCGAGACCACTAAGTGTGTGAATAATTAAGATTGCAGCAACTATCTGCATTAAAGCGGTACAACGGCGACTTCTAGTCTCATGTCAACCACCATCTTGAAAAGGGATATCGTATGATTATCAGGAATATGAAAGGTAGCTCAAATCTTCAAAAACACGAACTTACAGGGGAAAAGTAAAACCAAGGGGGAATGTATGTATCAAATAACGGGTGTACCATTAATATGTTAAAAATTACCTGAGTATTATTTTCACTCTTAATTAGAGGCTGTAATTCAACTAATCGAAAGGGGATCAGACTGAATTTTGATTCTACCTCTTAGTTTGGAATATGGAAATTAAAATATACGGAATCATCTGCAAGTCTAGACCAGTCAGGGGTGGAAGTTCTGTACTATTTGAGTAATTATATCAGACAAGCGGAACATACCTGTACAATGCATTATCTATATATTACATTATTGCCTGCTCCCATGGTATTTCCGCGTTTATTCCATGAACTGCTGTCCCCAAGATAAAAATCCAGTACACCTCCCGCATTTTTCTAATTTTATCTAGATCACATCCTATCTTATGATGTATTCTTTCCAAGATGTACCAGGTCATATCCTCAGGTGCTGTCAATTTTCTTGTTCTTATCGCTGACCGGTGTTCAGTCAATCTGACATTCAGTGCCCGGCTTGTTTGTCCCACATAACCTTTCTGACAGGGACAGATTATCAGATATATGACATTTGAACTTCTACAGTTATTAAGATCTTGAGGTTTAATCATCTGTTTATTGAACTGTAATGTGGGGCCCTGTATAGCAGAATCACAGGATTTACAGTTTGAACATTTATACGTTCCCTGTACTGGTTGCATACCTGTGAGTGCTAGTTGGCTACCTAATGTTCTGGATGTCATACGTGATCTAACGATATGATCTTTTAAAGATGTGTTTCTTTTATAAGCAAACATAGGTTTTGGCACCTGGTTTTCTTTGGGGGTGTTCACATTCAGTATGTGCCAATTGGCATCTACTACTTGTTTGATTCTATCATTGAGGACAGAATGTTTGGTAATGAATACCAAGCTAGGAGCTTTTTTGTCTTTACTAGGTTGCAGGAGGTGCTGGCGATCATAAAAGCTAGCCCGCTTATATGAATCCCGAACTATTTTTCTTGGATAACCTCTTGCCAGAACTTTAGCTTTCATCATAACTGATTTTCATTGTAATCGGATAAATTAGTGCAATTGCGTCTCAATCGCAAAAATTCACCGAATGGGGCACTGTTCTTCTGTATGCTAGGGTGATAACTATCGTAGTGTAGTAAGGTGTTTCTTGCTGTGGGTTTAACGAATAAATCCACAGCAAGAACCCCATTTTGAGGTTTGATGATGACGTCCAAATATTCCACTTGTTTGTTGTCTATGTGGTGGGTGAACTTGATGTTTGTATCACACAAGTTTATCCATTGGATGAACTGGTCAAGGTTATCCTCATTGTCTATCCAAATAAAGAGCACATCGTCTATGTATCGTGACCAGGAGGTCACAGATTCATAGAACGGTGTGACTTTATTAAAGATGAACTGATTCTCAAACTGGGACGTGTATATATTTGCAATGGTAGGTGCACATGAAGCCCCCATACTGACTCCCTGTTGTTGTTTGAACAAATTGCCATTAAATTCAAAGATGTTGTCCATCAAGACAATTTTCAAACATTCCAAAATAAATATGGTGGGGCATATTATATTGTATTTCTGCATGAACCAGTGAGTCGCTTCTAGAGCTCCCATAATTGGAATATTGCTGTTTAATGCTTCTATGTCAATTGTTACTAGAAACTGAGAGGTGTTACAAAAGTGAACATTTTCAACTAGATTTATAATATGTCTAGTATCCTGGACATATCCCGGGATAAGGGAGATGTGTGGACACAAAATAGCATCTATATACTTAGCTAATGGCTCCGTAACCGAGCCAATTGTTGTCACTATGGGTCTCAAGGGCGGGTCCTGAATATTTTTATGCACCTTGGGTATCCCATAAATGCTAGCCAATTTGGGATTGGTAACATTTAGATATTCCCATTCTTTTTTGCAGATTTCCCCTTCCCTTGGGGCTTTGTCAGTTAATTTTCAGATTTTGGTCTTTATTTGTGCAGTAGCGTCTCTAGCTACAGGGGCATAGAATCGTGTGTCACTTAACATGTCTTCCATTTTTTTGATACAGCTAGATGCATCATACACTACAATCCCCCCACCCTTGTCACATGCCTTCACTACCAAGCTCTTGTCCTCTTTGATTTTATTCTGGGCCTTGTATTGAGCTTGATTAAGATTAAATGGTGTTCTAGGAGTCAAATTGGTAATGTTCGTGAATTTATCAGACACAATTTGCTCGAATATAGCAACCTGGGGTGGTAATTTATCCACCGTGGGTGGAAAGAGAGACTGGGGTCGGAGGCCAGAGCGATTTACCTCCTCTGTACGTTCTTCATGTCCTTGAAAGTAGAATTTTAATCTAATCTTACAAAAAAAGGACTGTAGATCCCTAAATAAGTCAAATTTTGTTTAATCCAGAGAGTGGGGCAAATGTAAGGCCTTTGGATAGATTCTTTTTACTGAGGTTAAATATGGGCAGTAAGTCTAATTTCTCCAGTATCACTTGTTTCTCGTTTCCAAATACTGGTTGTACATCATCGGTTGATTTGCCGGGAATTGGCTGAAATCCTGATGGGATGTGTTCTGGAAACGTGGTTGGTATTGTGGCCTCCAGTTGCCGCGTCTCATCTGGCGGTGCCCTAAAAAAGGCGGCCTATTTTTTTTTTTTAATTCTTTTTATTGTTGCATCAGGCGAATCATAAGTACAAGAAACGAGACATCGCGGGGGAACGTCAACATTCCGCTCTTCCCGTCATTACGCAACTTTTTTAATAGTCAGTTACATAACATTCATCATGACGAACCCATTTGTCATTTTCACCCCAAACTCCCCCCACCCCCCTCAACTGCAAGTAAAGTCATCAAATGAGAGACCTCTTCTCGAAGCCCCCCTTCCCGCCCTCCACTTCCCCCCCCAAGCAGCGTGACACCCTCTCTACCACCCCCCCCGACCCCCGAGTCTCCCTCTGCCCTCTAAGTTGTGCGACATTGAATATAAGCAATCCCATGGCCCGAACCCTCCGGGAACAACTATGCTGGAATCAGCGACAAAAGTACCACCCCGGTGATCCACCCTACCACCCGCCCTCCTCCCTGATCGGTCTCAACTTCCTACTCCAATCCATGGTAGTGCCTCCACTTAGCCCATATTTTTCGAAATTTTTGTGGGCACCCTCTAGCTTTATAGGTAACTCGTTCAGCTGCCATATACATATCTAAACCCCTTCTCCAGTCCTCCAGGTTGGGTTTCCCAGGCGCCCCCCACAATCTTGCTATGTCTCTTTTTGCGACTACCAAAGCCAACAGCAGAAAAATGAGTAGGTGCTGTGTGATGTCCACCTCCGTTGACATGCCCAAAAGCGCCAGTTTGGGGTCCTTAGGTATCTCCACCTCCAGTATCGCACTCAATTCACTGAAGACCTCGTCCCAATATTCCTGTATCACAGTGCACCCCCAAATGATGTGGAAGAAATCTCCTGTTTGGTGCTGGCATCGTAAGCAAGAGGTGTCGGCAACCCTCCCCATCCGGAAGAGCCTCACTCTGTCAAAGTAGGCCCGATGAAGGACCTTAAACTGTATGAGGCGAAGCCTCGATTTTATGGCCACTTCTCGCGGGTGCATGAGTATGAGTTCCCAATCCAGGTTCTCCAGCGTGCCCACATCCGCCTCCCACCTCCCCCTGAGAGCCTATAAATCACCCAACATGTTATTTGTCAGTGTTTTGTATGTCATAGATACCGCCCCCCTCTGTACCCGTTCCTGCAGTAGGCGGCCCTCGAGTGGTGCAAACTGGGGTATGTCTGTGAGAGATATGTTTTGTGCCCCCCACGCATGTCGTAACTGTAGGTATTTATAGTATTGGGTTTTCTGGAGGCCAAAGTCCTGCTGCAGCGCCTGGAAGGTTTTAAGTTCCCCCCTTGCTATGACATCCCCTACTGTGGAGATGCCGATATCGTCCCACCTTTGAAATCCCCGTAGTTTGTTCAGCTCAGCCAGCCACCCACATGACCATAGGGGTGTTTGGCGGGTGGGCCTTTCATGCCAGCCCATTCTAACCGTCGCTCTGCGCCACGCCGACAAGGTAATCTTAGTCGCAGGGAGGAGCTGGCGGCCCCCTCCCCCCCCATATAAGAAGTGTAGCACCGCCTTATTGCCCCATTTGGATCTCTCTAGTGCATAAGTGGGGTGATCAGCCGGGGCGTGTATCCAATCATTGATCGGGGTAAGGTGTTCTGCCCAGTAGTAGGCCTCCAGATTAGGTAGCGAGATTTCCCCACTATATTGGTGGCGCTGCAGAGTCGTGAGTGCCACCCGGGACTGTTTCCCCAGCCACAAGAAAGAGCGGAGATCAGCATGAATTTTCCGCATTGTCATAGCCGGCAAGGGATAGTACTCATTTTGGAGGGCATATAAAAACTTCGGTAGCAGGATCATTTTATACAGGGCGGCCCTGCCTAAAATGGTGAGCGGGAGCGGTCTCCATCTATCCATCTCCGCCTTCGCTGCCACCAACACCCTGTCGACATTGTCTGCGTAGGAGCGCCGCCTATCTCGGGTGATAAAGACCCCCAAGTACCGGAAGCCTTCTGTGGTGTGGATGAGTAGCTCAGGCAGGCACTACCCCCGCGGTGCACATTGTGGGTCGTAGAGGATCGACTTATGCCAGTTTATAGTGTGTCCGGCCACTGCCCCAAAGTCGCCTAGTTCCTTGAATAAGGCCGGTATTGTCCTAGCCGGGTCTGTCACGTACAACAGCACATCATCGGCGTACAGGGAGATCTTCTCCTGTTCAGTGACCAATTCCCCCCAGTGAAAGCCAGTCACATCTCGGTTATGCCAGATAAGGATCGCAAGGATCTCAATCGTGAGGGTAAAGAGGAGTGGGGATAGCGGGCACCCCTGGCGTGTCCCCCGCTCTATCGCGAACTCTCTCGACATTCGCCCATTAATTCGCACTCTAGCCCTAGGGTTCGAGTATAGAAGTCGCACCCAATGCTGGAACTTGGGCCCAAACCCAAAACGTTCAAGGGGTCCCATTAGGAAGGGCCAGTGGACCGAATCGAATGCCTTCTCTGCGTCCAAGGAGAGGAACCAGTGTGGTTCATTTCTGTCACAGACTTCCTGGAGCCAGTTGTGGGTGCGCCGCAGGTTGAGTTTAGTGGCCCTGTCCGGCAGGAACCCGGACTGGTCTGGGTGTACTACGTCCGTTATGACCCGTCGTAGGCGCCTTGCCAGAATAGTGGCCAGGATTTTAGTCTCAATGTTCAGAAGGGAGATTGGGTGGTAGGAGGAAAAGTCCCCTCCGGGCTTGCCCTCCTTGTGGATCGGGATTATGGTAGCTAGGGCCAGGTCCGGCGGGAGACTCCCGGAGTCAAACGCATCCGCATATAGCGACTTCAAGTGGCGTGAAAGGAGGTCCCCCGTCCGCTTGAAAAACTCCGCCGGGAAATCATTAGGTCCCGGGGATTTCCCCGGTTTCAGGGCAGCCACCGCCTCCGCGATTTCATCCAAGGACAGAAAGGCGGCCTATTTTGATACCTAGTATTAGCTCTAGGGTTTTGATAACTGCCTTCATAGTAAGCCCCTTCTCCATCAGAACATGATGACTCTAAAAATGTGTTAATTCTTTTGCCATATTTATTAGCTTTGTTTCCCCGATTGTCTGTAGGGACCTCAGCATTTGTATAGAAATTGCCAGATAAATAGGAGTATGTGGTTTCTTTCTTAAAAAACTTGATGTCCTTTTGTAGTTTCTGTTTTTCTCTTGAATAAATAATCAGAGTAGGAATTCAGGTCCTTTTCTATTTCATCCAACTTTTTCTTAACATCTTCCACCACTCCTGAGTTTTAAATTTTATCTTCTAGCTCTGCTATTTCTTTAGCTAGTTGTTGTAATATGTCCTTTGAAGTTTCTACTATTAACATCATGTAGTCTCTGGAGCACCGGTTAGAAATCAAGGCCCAGTGCTCCAGAAATTCCTTGATGGGTATGAATAGACTTGGTATGTTCCTAACCCTCAGACCCTGGGGTATTACTCCCGCCTTTAAGAATTGTAACATGAAATATCCATGTTGCTCAATACGTTTCAGTTTTTTCTTAACCCTAATAGGGTATTAACATCGTCATTCTTATCTTGTCCCAGAGTAGAGGATTCACCAAAGGAGACTGAACTTCCTACCATATTGGCATATTGTTCGTCCGAGAACCCAAACGTAGGTAATTTAGCCATGATTTAGCGATATTAATAAATATTGTCAATTTTTTTTTTTTAAAGGTGAGATATATGATTAAGAATTGAAACTAAAGTGCAAGTAGCCGTTGACAAAGTCAAACTAAACCTAACAGGTGCACCAAGAGGTCCCTTTACGATGCTGTGATTTCTACAACCAGATCGGTCAGTTGGTATATATGTTTCTAAACCCCTCACGGACCTGCCGTGAGTCTGCTGTTTGTGGAAGAAAAGGGGCCCCTGCGTAAAAGGATAAACCCTGGCAAGGTAACTATATTTTTAGGAAGAAGAAAAGTTAGCACCAGGTTCTGTGCATATTTTAAAACATCTTACTAGACGTTGTACAAACTGACTGAATAATACTTTGAATAATCTTGATTTGTATTTTCCTTTTATTATTGTTGCATTTTTATTTTAAAAATATATTTTTTAAAATTTTAAATTTTTTTCAGGAACAAATTTATAATAGATAATTTTTCAAACAATCATTATTCTGTACATAAATAAATTCTCAGTGCTAACAGAATGCAAAAAGTGTATAATACAATTCATTAATCAATGTTCATATACAGAACCAAAATTCCATTCAATTCGTTTTGCCGTATACCTACCTCAGGTATTCTGTATTTTTGTCACATAAGTGGTTACTATAGGAAAAAATTAATACAATCAATTATTCATGTTTTTTTTAAGTTTCGAAATTCAACGTCTAATAGATTACAATATTTATATTTCTGACAGCTTGATTTATGTATTGTTTCTTAAGGGAACTTCCCTAGCACCGTCAGGTTCAATTGCAACTATATCACAGCTTATTACCACCATATTTACATTCCATTTATATACATATTTTCAGTATATGCAAGTTCAGTGCGAATATTTATCTCACTCTCTATACATTATATCCACTATTTACATATTATCAACATTATATACAAATCTTCACCTTTTCATGCATTTATAGCACTGTGTTTCCACCCACCGATCGGTCAATACATGTTAAAAAAACAAAAACTTTTTTTGTACAACAATTTGTCATATCAGTTTACTAGATGATTCTGCATAATTTTAAAACAGGAGATGAGAAAAAAATCTATAGATTGGATCTGTGGATTAGTGGACTCATGATGGTATTATCCATGGGCAATAGGACAGCTAGATGAATTCAATAGGTAGAGTAAGTTGGTAACCAACTCCTAATCTTAAGTTTAAAGGTTAAACTAAGTAGTTACATGTAATTTAGGGTGTGTGCATTATATCAAGTTGACAGTACCTGCAGGTGTCTTAGAGGGATGCCTTTAGCGACGGGTAATAGCGAAACGAGAAACAGAGCCGTCCACTCGTAAATATGTCTCCAATTTAGGGACTACAGGATAAACTTATTTCCTAAAAAGAAGAACAGTAGGTGTAATGAATGTTCAATATGTGTATCTAATACTAAGTTCAAGATATCCAACAAAAGAGTAAGTATACCTGCAGTAGTGGTTTCTACTGTCGATATTCCATAAGACGGGATAAGGTAGCTGTAGTGCCCCTGCTGTAAATACTCTGTGTTCATTAGTGCCATAATTCACTACGTAGGTGGAAAATAGAAAAACATTGATTCTGTCAAATGCGTATATGCTTATTATGTGCCAATCAAAAAAAGGCTGAATTATCACAATATCTCAACATACCTTGATGTAAAACTTATCGCAGATACAGGTGGCATGCTTATTACTTCACTTCGTTATGGGTGTCATTCACCATCAATAAAGTGGTGTTGCCTAAAAGATGTAAAAAGTGGCCCCATGACATATGGTAGCTATTACCAGTCATAAAAAGCTACCTTCTAACAACCCGGCTAGCATAATAATGGATGCCCAGACCTACTTTAATCCCACTAAGAGACTCTATGGCGGCTACAGACTGAATGGAATTAATGCTATAGTCTAGAAACTGAACTCGTGGCTTTTTACATGGGAAACACAAAGCTCGCCGATTACATAAGCAATGTTGTGTGTCACTGCCTACGACTATACCAAAATTATGAATGTGCCAGAATTCGACACATATCGTAAAGATAAATAAATGTACCGATCGTCTTCACGATAAATTCAATTTAAATTTACTACATGCAATGCAACCCGTGGGGATCCTGTACATGACCCCGGTGACCGATATATACATCGTACAGCCGTCTACACGTTAAGTTCAATCTGAATATACTGTGTGCAACCCGTGGGGATCCTGTACCTAACCCCGGTTGCTGATACATACGTCCCACAGCCAAAGCTACGTGAAAACTTACTTGTAAAAAAGGTGTTTCGCAGAAACGATGTGTCTTCTCTCCAGTCTCTCTTGATAAGAGCTATATTAATGCTTCCGGTTTAAATTGAGGCCCGATCTCGCGCTCATTTAAAGGCAAGTATCGCGATATAACGTAGTCAGAGACATTTGCGACATATGAAGTTCCGCTATGTATATGTTTTGTTAAATAGACCGCCATCTTGTAGTGGAGTGAAACCACGGTTTCAAAATATAAGTAAAAGACGAATTTATCACTTAATTTTAAAGAAAAAATGTCGAGACAAATTCAAGGCTGAGTCCTATTCCGATTACCAGTGTTAAATGCCGAGTTTGTTTTCTGATAGTTTCTAAAAACTGATTGGATATCTTCAACTACTCAGGTTATACAGTGGAAACACATTTCGAGAACACTAAGTGTGTGAATAATTAAGATTGCAGCAACTATCTGCATAAAAGCGGTACAACGGCGACTTCTAGTCTCATGTCAACCACCATCTTGAAAAAGGATATCGTCTGATTATCAGGAATATGAAAGGTAGCTCAAATCTTCAAAAACACGAACTTACAGGGGAAAAGTATAACCAAGGGGGAATGTATGTATCAAATAACGGGTGTACCATTAATATGTTAAAAATTACCTCAGTATTATTTTCACTCTTAATTAGAGGCTGTAATTCAACTAATCAAAAGGGATTAGACTGAATTTTGATTCTACCTCTTAGTATGAAATATGGAAATTAAAATATACTGAATCATCTGTAAGTCTAGACCAGTCAGGGTAGAAGTTCTGTACTATTTGAGTAATTATATCAGAAAATAGGGGCAAAACGGTGAGCTATTTAGCTAGAACCAGAAAACAATTCAATAGGGAGTACAACCAGAATATACACGAACTAGCTAGGGCAGAGGAAGAGCACACAGCACAGATAGCTCAAGGGGAGGATGGGAAACACACTATGTATCGTATGCTGGTACTAAAAACAGATTTAAACTCTGGGTTGACTCAGAAAGCTGTGGAAATCTATAAATCACACCAGAGGAATGTATATGAGAATGAGGAAAGAGTAGGCAAACAGCTCGCACTGCGTACTCGCCAGAAAAACTCCTACAATGCTATCTCAGCTATACAATCAGGAGGACATACACATACACAAACAACTGACATAATTAACGCATTACAACACTACTATCAGAAGCTTTACCGAAAGGATAGCATAGCCAATAGGGTTGAATCCGATATGTTCCTAAGGGATTTCCTAAGTGATCCAGAAATGAGCCGGGGCATAGATGCCACAACCCGAAAGGACCTTGAGAAAGAAATCACTATCACAGAAGTACAAATAGCCCTCTCTGCTCTTGCCTCAGGAAAGGCTGCTGGCCCGGACAAAATCCCCCTCAAATTATATAAAGCTCTGAGTAAATGTCTAGGCCCTCTTCTACTCGATTCATTTCTTGGTATACAATGGGGTGGAAAGAAACAAATATAATCATCTTTCTAAAAAAGGGAAAAGCCCCAGACCAACTGTCATCATACCGCCAAATTTCATTAATTAACTCAGACTCAAAATTATACGCTAATATCATGGCCAATCGGCTCGGGAGGGTTGTCAAACATCTGGTCTCCCCATGGCCGCACGGATTCATCCCCGGTAAAGGCACGACCGACCATACTCGAAAGGCTATCTCGAAGGGCTATCTCCCTCTTCGACATCATGTCCGGGACGGGGGTCTGGATGTCAATGATCTACCTGGATGCCGATAAGGCCTTCGAGTGTGTGTCGTGGGATTTTCTCTGGGCAATATTGACGCACAATAACTTCGGCCCCATTTTTGTTTAATCTATTATGGCGATGTATCTGGATCCTAAAGCTAAACTGCAGCTAATGGGCTCCGAATCAAGTTTAATCAAAATCTCAAGAGGTACAAGGCAAGCGTGCCCCTGCTCCCCGATATTATTCGCATTATACATACACCCCCTGATCTTGAAACTATTAGAAAACCAAGCAATTAAACCTGTGGTGACTGGCCTATATGAAACTAAAGTATTGGCCTACGCCGATGACATTGCTGTCTTACCACCTAATACTGCTGAGGCTATTCTTGAAATAGAGGCTGTCACACAAACATATCAGCGTTACTCTGGATATTCCCTTAATAAGGATAAAACAAATATGCTCTGTATCGACAATATCAAACTTATCGATCCCAGAAAAGCCAAAAAAGCTATGTATCTAGGTGTATGCATAAGCCCAGATGTTAAATCCATCCCCAAACTCATCTACGAGCCATCAATAAGCACTATAAGAAGGGACCTAAAATGAGTCAATAGCTTACATCTCTCAATTATTGGCAGGGGAAATTTCTTGAAGATGAAAATATTCCATTATATTTATTTCGAGCAATTCCCCTGATCTTTGAAGACAACATTCTAAAGTGTCTAAAATCTCAAATGTCTAAGTTTATGTGGCAGCATGGTAAAATTAGGAGATCTTTAAAGTTTCCCTCTCTACAACAGCACAGTGGTGGATTAGCTATCTCCAACATGCTATTCTACTTCTGGGCGGCTTTTCTTCAACAAATGGCTCCACTTCTTGGTACCACCCCTTTTACTGATAACATAGGGGACATAGTAGTACCATCTATTTATGAGTTACCAATAGGTATGAAAGTTAAAGGCCTTTTTCTAAGGCAACTAGAACTAAGCTATTTCAAAAAAATCAAATGTAAGGTCATCTCTAATGCCTGGAAAATTTGGTCAAGAACGGCTAAATACATGCAGATCTCGAAGATAAATGGATATACTACCCTATGGCATTCTACAGTGCTCCCCACACAAGCCAACAATGATATTGCCAAAAAATGGGAAAATATAGGAATTATTACAGTTGGCAATTTCCTTGGCGAGGATATATATACTACCTTCATAGACCTACAGAGAAAATTCTACTTATCTAATGGTGATTATTTTAAGTTTATTCAGTTCTATACTATCCTAAAGCTTAAAGCTCCCAATAATAATTTAGAAAGAATTCAAATTATAGAAACTATTACCAAAAGTGCCACCAAAATTGGTTCAATATACGGGCTTCTCTTAGAAAGATTGCGGGATGACATGGAGCAAACAGAAGCAGCTTGGGCTGGCAAGTTAGCTAATCCAAATGTGGATATCGATTTGAGTCTATAATTATCATCACGTCTGTTCATATTGTCTAGCTTAAAAACCCAGACATACAAAACTATCTATAATTTGTATTTTACTCCTGCAAAACTACATGCCTGGGGAGGGTAAATAACGAATGCCCTAGATGCGCATCTGGTCCAGCTACGCTTATACACATGTTTTGCAAATGTAATAAATTAACACTGATCAAAACAATGATGCTTGAATTTTGAGAAGAGGTGTTTGGACACAAATTAGATGATTCCCCCACCCTCTACATGCTTGGGTATGATAGTGCTCTTGTACTTAAAGCAGAAGAAGAAGCAATGTTATTTAATGGCACCGCTGTATACAGAATTATACTCGCAGCGTGTTGGAAAGACTCAGAACCGCCGAGTTTCCAAATATGGTTGGCCCGCTTTTTGGGGGTATTTAATCAAGAGAGTGCTATGTATGCCACTAGGGGAATACAAGCTAGTAGGCGGGCATCAGGATCTGATCACCCATAACAACTAGGAGTATAGGTGTTAGGTCTCCCGCACCATAGTCGGATGTAACTTTTTATGTATTTCAGTATGGTTATAGGTATAAAA
This sequence comes from Lissotriton vulgaris, assembly GCF_964263255.1. Lineage (NCBI taxonomy): Eukaryota > Metazoa > Chordata > Amphibia > Caudata > Salamandridae > Lissotriton > Lissotriton vulgaris. Next base: position 785,949,344 of record NC_141696.1, read on the forward strand.
ATTCGATGTACAATGTAATTTATTTATTCAATACGAGTTTATGAATTCCTAAAATCTTTTTTCTTCCCTTTTCTCAAAAATGCACACTTTGTATAACTAGGTACTTCCCTTTTTTCTACTGTAAAATCATGTATTATCTACTTCTGAATGACATTTGTTTTATCTAGATTTGATAATAAATATATTTTTTTTAAAAATCTCACTCATCTCTTTATTATTTCTTATATTGCATAAATATAAAATTCTCAATATGATTTCTCTTTATGAAATTAAAAAAGCGAAATATTTAACATAACCATTCGTATGTCTCTGAAGGGTTTTCCTCAGCAATTGAAGCGTCCCGACTATGGCCAATGGCAGTTAGTCGTAGAATGTAACCAAAAGTAACAGAACAGCCACAATTGTGGTGTTTTTCGCATCCTGGTAATGATACTTCCGTTATGGTTTTTTAAAATCTTAATTTGTTAAAGATACATTACTTTATCTTAATAGCTTACTTCTTTACAATACTCGTAAATAGCAAAGAGGATTTTTAGGGATGACATTTAGGAAGTCTACCAAATGTATCTATAGTGTCCGTTGGAAGCATATTGCTATTCGCATATGATTTTGACTGACCGCTATTATGGTCCTAACGTGGTTGCTCTGAGACCTATAATTGCTTTTCAACCCCAATCCTATTGCGAACAATTGTTTTTATGTAAATTAAAATTCAGGTTGGACATTTGTACAACATACATTTATAACTCTCTTTTCAGTTTGCACCATGTTACATAAGTCAGCTGTCAGTTGCCCAGATTTTTATTAATGAAATATTTCTGGAGAATTATCTATTGAAAATTGCAATGGACCTAATGGAGTCATAAGGTTTACTTTAACAATTCAATGATAAAAAATGTTTAATACTCTAGTGATGTCATGAAAATTGGATTATTTGGTATTTTGTTTTGTCTTATAATTTTTTTTAGAAAAAGGCATAACTTTAAATTTAAACATAGTATAGGGAGACTTTTTCATTATGTAAGTACATTTTCAATTATGTTTGTTGTCTAGCCATTACAATTTCTTTGGAACAGTTGTGACTTACTAATTTCCTTCATTTGAAAACACTTGGAAACATGTACAATATATAGCAAATTTAATTTTCAATGGTTAGCATTGCTGTTATGATACGCTAATGTACATCTTTTTTACATTTAGACTCTGTTGAAAAGTATTGTGGTGTCTGCAACCAAAAAGCTTCAGCAATATATATGGAAAACTTTATGATGAGAGTCTTTTCTGCATTGTGTCCGCCATGTTTTTTCATTGGTTATGCATCCTTCCTAGTAATGGACTCAACACCACTTTGACACTGACTGAGGATAGTTCACTATGTTCACTATGTAAATAAGTTTAAGTAAGCATAACAAAAAGCTATTGACCGTTATACAATGCAAATAGAGTAAAAATACATTTTTACTTTCTTCCCAACAGGCACAATGTTTAGAATGCTGCCGATGGGGCCACCTTGAATGTATCAAAACAAATGCAAGATTTTACTTACCTTTTTCATGTTACAAATTTAACAAATGTATGTATTAAGAAAGTAAAGATGTGATCGCATGCCAGCTACAGAATAACATGTCCTGCATACTCCAGCCATCTAGTGTTGTGTCCCGATTATCATAAGTAGTATTTATTTGAAGAAGTCTTTCAAGTTGCGAGGAAGGTCACTCCTCTTCTTTTTTATTCTCTGTGGGCATCAACTCCATTGTTTCTATTCACACACGAGTTTGATAATGGAGTAAGTATGTGTAAGGTAGAGTTGTTAATGCGTATGTGAAATAAATAAAAACATGAAACAACCACAGGTGTTGACAGGGTAGGCAAGAGGACACATGTTAATGAATAGCTGAACATTCCAACAATACATACTGACACTAATAATAATCCAGATATTGACCCTGTTTGCAGTTTCTTACATGAGTCAACAGCCCGAAGCAGATATTTTAAGAAGGTTGCAAAAAACCAAGGGGCATATTATCAAGGGGGTTTATCTCAGCTTTTTAGGCTTTAAAAGCCAAGAAAGCGGAGATAAAATGATCTCCCTATTACCTAGCTGTCGCTAGCACCAGTTAGCGACAGCTAGTAGGAGATAGCGACCATCTTGGGCCCCACTTTGCATGTCAGTGATATTTATCACTAATGACATGCAAAGTGGGCGTGCCAAGATGTTAGCGACTGAAAACAGTCGCTAACATCGCTATCTCCTATTACCAACTTTTGGAGATATTCGCGCTAAGCGCGAATATCTCCAAAAGCTAACACCTGCCCTGAGCAGTTCTTAGCCATGTTATCCAATGGGAGGTGGATAACATGGCTAAGAGCATTAGCTTGGTAATGCATGAATATCGCTGACTTTTCAGCGATATTCATGCATTGTGGCGATTTTTATCGCATTTGCGATAAACCTTGGTAATACCAAGGTTTATTTGCGGTAAAAATCACTGCAGCTCAGCGGTACATTTTTCACGCTAACCAAGCAATAGCGATAATTATCGCTATTGTTTGGTAATATGCCCCCGAGTTGTAGAACGACTAAATTGCCATAGTTTTTTAATTTCATCAAATTTTATTTTCAAAAATTAATGGTTGTCCTTTTACAGGAGTAAATTGTAGTAGATCTCCAAAAACTATGACGTGTTTTCCTCCAAATAACATGTTGTACTCTGTTTTAAGACTTTTGCTGCATTTTTAAATACACAAAGGCAAGCATTACATTTGATACCATGCTTACCTCATCAATAATGAGAAGTTTCATTTTCTTCAAGACTCTTGAAACTTCACAACACGCTTCTCCAGATAGCTTGTAGTATTCCAATTTGTTTTCATGCTCTACTGGTGGCATTAGTAAACAATGTAAAATAATTCCTTTACAATTGTGTGCTGCCAACCCAGTTACTATTTTAGATGGGGTAAGGTGAATAGACATATTCAAACATTTTTAGGACTGCATTTTAGTATAACAGCCTGAGTCATTTTCCATAGTCATAAGCAGTGACTGGTTTTGAATTTTACGAAAACTAAAGAACAGGATATCTTTATAAGCAGTTATATTTATATAACCTTATAAACTACTAAAACTCTACTGTTGGAATGTTATTAGACAACTGTATTTACATAATATTTGTTTTGGGTCAAAATAGTTCGTAAACCTACTTTTGTATTATGTACTAAGAAAACTGTTAAAGTGATGCTTATAGATAAAAAGGCCAATATTACAGAAGAGACATTAAAAATGAGCAACAGTGTAATTGAACTACAAAATCTTCGTGGAGATTGGTTTTGGCAATGTTAGGGTCTTTGGTGAGGGAAAGGATTAGCTGGGTGTCGTCGGCGTAAGAGATGTTAAGGTTGTGTTGACGTGCGATGGAGGCAAGTGGACTCATGTACACGTTGAAGAGGGTGGGACTGAGTGATGATCCTTGAGGTACTCCACAGATGACTTCAGTGGCCTCCGATTTGAATGGGGGAAGTCGGACTCTTTGAGTTCTCCCAGCGAGGAATGAGGTGATCCAGTCTAAGGCTTTTCCTTGTAATCCAATGTTGCTGAGGCGTTGTATGAGGGTGTTGTGGCAGACTGTGTCGAAAGCGGCGGAGAGGTCGAGTAGGATGAGGGCCACAGTTTCACTGTTGTCCAGTAGTGATCGGATGTCGTCAGTTGCTGCAATGAGGGTGGTTTCGGTGCTGTGTTTGGCTCGAAATCCGGATTGAGATGGATCGAGGGAGTTGTAGGATTCAAGGAAGGTGGCGAGCTGGTTGTTGACGGCTTTCTCGATGACTTTGGCCGGGAATGGGAGGAGGGATATGGGTCGGTAGTTTTTAAGTTCAGAGGGGTCTGCTGTGGGTTTCTTCAGAAGGGCGCTGAGTTCGGCGTGTTTCCAGCTTTCTGGAAAGGTTGCAGAGTTGAACGAGCAGTTGATGACATCACGGAGATGGGGTGCCACGATGGAGTTCGCTTTGTTGAAGATGTGGTGGGGGCAGGGGTCGGTTGGCGAGCCGGAGTGGATGGAGTTCATTAGGCGGATGGTGTCTTCAGTGGTGATTGGGTTCCAGGCGGTGAGGTTGTTAGTTGGCGGAGTAGGATCTGAGGGGGGTGGGGAGGGTTGAAAGCTGGGAGTGTTCTCGAAGCTGTTGTGGATGTCGGCAATTTTGTTGCAGAAGAAGGAGTATAGCGCGTCGCAGATGTCTTGGGAGGGAGTGATGTCGTTAGATGCTGCGGTGGGGTTGGTAAATTCTTTGACGATGTTGAAAAGTTCCTTGCTGTTGTGAGTGTTGTTGTCGAGACGATCCTTGAGTGCTGATTTCTTAGCGGATCGAATCAGTTGGTGGTGTTTGCGGGTGGCAGGCTTGAGGGCGGACATGCTGTCGGTAGTTGGGTTTTTTCTCCATGTTTTCTCCAGGGTGCGGCATAGCTTCTTGGATTTTTTAAGGTCATCATTGAAACAAGGAGCCTTTTTGCTGGCTGATTTGATCTGGTGTTTTTTCAAGGGTGGTAATTCGTCGGCACTGTGGGTGATCCATTGCTTGAGATTGGTGGCCGCTTGGTTTGGGTCCAATGAGAGGGTGGGAGGGTTTTGGTTGAGTGATGTGAGGAGTTGGTCGGAGGTGATTTTGTTCCAGTTTCTCCGAGGAATGGGTTGTGGGTCAGGGTGGTTTTGTAGCTAAAGTGAACACAGCTGTGGTCCGCCCAGTGGAGAGCTGTGGTGCGATCGAAGGAGATGTGCTTGCTGGAGGTGAAGATAGGGTCGAGCGTGTGTCCGGCTACATGGGTGGGGGTGTCAACGAGTTGTTTGGGTCCGAGATTGGACAGGTTGTCCAGAAGGGTGGTGGTGTTGCTGTCGTGTTTGTTTTCAAGGTGGTAGTTGAAGTCTCCTAGAAGAATGTAGTTCTCGGAGGCGAGGGCAAGTGGGCAGACGAAGTCGGTGATGTCATCGCTGAATTGGCTGCAGGTACCTGGAGGTCTGTAGATGAGGGTGCCTCTAAGAGTGGTCCTAGGGTCGGTGTGGATCTGAAAGTTGAGATATTCGGCGGTTGCAAGATTATCGTCGGAGCTGGTCGTGATTTTGATGGTGTTCTTGTGGATGATGGCGATGCCTCCTCCTGTCTGATTGATGCGGTCTTTTCGGATGATCTTGTAAGCGTCCGGTATGGCTATAGCGATGACGGGTGCTGATGATGTATTCATCCATGTTTCTGTAAGGAAGGCGATGTCCGTTGACGTAGTGTCGAGTAGGTCCCAGAGTTCCGTTGCGTGTCTGTGGACCGAGCGGGTGTTGAGCAAGATGCACTTCAGGTGGTTAGAGGCGGCGCTGTGTGTGGAGGGGTTGGAATTGGTGAGGGTCCTGGAGCAGTTGTAGTTGCAGGAGAGGCAGGCGAAAGGTCCGTGGGTACGTCCTGGGGTGGCTTCGCAGCATTGTGGTGCGCGTCCGGGATTGAGGGCGAGGAGAGTTGCGGCATCATAAGTGAATCTAGTGGGTTGGGAGCGGCGGGGACCAGGGGGACAGGTGCTGGGCGTGGTCCAGGCGCTGACGGGCGCAGACGGGCTTACCTTTGGCGCACCTTTGGCGCGAATGGGGCGCGACCGCTGCGCGTGAATGCTGCGCGTAAAAGCATCTGTCATATGTGGATGAAGGTGAGGGGAGGGGCAAGGGCGGGGCAGCTGGGAGGCGGGGGTGTGGTGGGGAACTGGGCTAGGCTGGGGGTTAAACAACAAACAACAAAATGGCTGCGAGCCAAGAGCTTCCACAAACAGATGAGGGCACAACCTGAGTTAGGCTAGAGAAAGGGCAATGGCGCCAGCACAATCAAGGCAAAATCGATTCTACAGTTTAAAGGCACAAGGCGAAAATTATACAACACTCTGGCACAGGTGGAAATGGCAGTGGTGCGAGCAGAGCGCTACTTCAGTCAACAGTCACGCACAAAGTAAAGCGTCAGTAGTGGTATCAGAGCGGGAGCCAAGTTGACTCTGCAGTAATGCGAGCAGCTGAGATGTGAGCAGAGCGGGCGCAAGAGCGCTACTTCAGTCAAACAATCACGCGTATAGTAAAGCGGCAGTAGTGCGAGCAGAGCGGGAGCCAAAATAAAGCAGCACTAATGCGAGCAGCTGAGATGTGAGCCGAGCGGGCACAAATTAAGTCTGCAGTGATGCGAGCGGAGCGCTAATAAATTAGATTTCAGCAACAAAACCAGCTTCTGGGTCTGGGACAGGTCAGGGAGCAGCGTTGGGAGCGACCGCTTCTGGCGAGTGCAGGACGGTCACAGCGTTAGGGCACGACGGTAGAGCCTGACTATCAGTTGAAGGGCGGGGCAGCTGGGAGCCGGGGGCGTGGTGGGGAACTGGGCTGGGGGTTAAACAACAAACAACAAAATGGCTGCGAGCCAAGAGTCTACCACAAACAGATGAGGGCACAACCTGAGTTAGGCTAGGGAAAGGGCAATGGCGCCAGCACAATCAAGGCAAAATCGATTCCACAGTTTAAAGGCACAAGGCGAATATTATACAACACTCTGGCACACGTGGAAATGGCAGTAGTGCGAGCAGAGCGCTACTTCAGTCAACAGTCACGCACAAAGTAAAGCGTCAGTAGTGCTATCAGAGCAGGAGCCAAGTTGACTCTGCAGTAATGCGAGCAGCTGAGATGTGAGCAGAGCGGGCGCAAGAGCGCTACTTCAGTCAAACAATCACGCGTATAGTAAAGCGGCAGTAGTGCGAGCAGAGCGGGAGCCAAAATAAAGCAGCACTAATGCGAGCAGCTGAGATGTGAGCCGAGCGGGCACAAATTAGGTCTGCAGTGATGCAAGCGGAGCGCTAATAAATTAGATTTCAGCAACAATACCAGCTTCTGGGTCTGGGACAGGTCAGGGAGCAGCGTTGGGAGCGGCCGCTTCTGTCACTAATATGCGTGTTCCTAAAACCCAGTGTGAAGTACACGCATTCATTGGTATTACCTCGTATTGTCGCCACTGGATCCCTAATTATTCCTTACTAACAAAACCACTCCTTTATCTGACCACTACCGAAGTGCATGAACCCCTGCCTTGGGCACTTGCATGTCAGCAATCTTTAAGCAATTAAACATTGCGCTTTGCTCTGCCCCTGTGCTTGGTACTCCTGACTACCAGAAGCCTTTTGTGGTCTACATACATGAGGCAGATGGTTGCATGCTCTCTCTTCTAACACAGGGTTTGGTGGTAAGCAGAGACCCTGTGCTTATTTTTCTGCTCTTCTTGATAACGTTGCCAGAGTCCTCCCAAGCTGCTCGACAGCAATTGATCCAGGAGTCACTGCGACCAGTACCAGAGGGGCCCGGGCATCAGCTTCGGCTTGTGAAGAGCTTCCAGCGGAAGAGATGCCTGGAGCCTCGTTGGAAAGGCCCACTCCTTGTCCTTCTTGCCACTCACACCGCAGTGTAGTTCGAGGTTCGGAAGAACTGGGTGCACGCCACCCACACCAAGAAGAATCCTCTCCCACTTTCGTATGACAAGTAGGTCCTCAATGGCGTTGGGGACTGGGAACGAGAGAAGGTCACTTGTTTTCTTCCCCTTTCTGACGTCTGGCTGACATGGGCGCAGACAGAGAGGAGAGTGATAATGTATTGCAGGAAGGGATACCTCGAGAGATCAGAGCTGCCCACGATTCTGCCCCATCTCCTTCGGTGGCAGTTGAACACCAGTCCCCTGCCGTCCCTGAATTTCAACCACTTTTTGCTGACGAAACAGTGCCTGGAGTCACCAGGTATAACTTGCCCACCCGGTGGAAGGACAGAGAGAGAGATTCGAGGAGCTAGGGAAGGACTTGAGACTAGGGTGAGGGTACCAAGCCCAAGGTGCCTGCAATGGAATAGGTTGAGCTGCACTGGTGCACTGCCCTAGACACTGGACAGGATCGTTGAGGGTATTTGCCCAGGAGGGAGGGTACCCTATCCTGAAAGAAGAAGGATTTGTTTTCAGTAATGGCTGTGATTGCGCAGCTCAACTGAGGGAGTGCTTCATAGCACCGACCTTGATGAACAATAGGAGTCTACCAGTGAGGCTCTGACGGACACTAGGTAACTTACACCCCTCTGTTTCTGCTGTAGTGGTTCCAGTTTGTGATTTTCCCCTGATAAATATAAGTTGCTCACGAGATTCTCTAAATGTATATATTTGGTTGTGCTGTTATGGAAGAAGAACAGCCCCTAGTGGCCCCACCACTAGGGCAGAGTAGTCCTGGTTGGTCTAGATGGTCCACAAGGAGTAAGATAGTAGTAGTGATTTTCTTTCTCATACTATTGATCACAATGATTGGGGTATAATGGTATTTAGAAGAAAACCATCCAGCACACACTCTGATAGGGACTACCCTGGTTCCACCTGAGCGCCTGTTTGGTACATTGGCTCCAAACAAGGAGAGACATAGACAGGCATTCGTCGAAAATGTGTGTGTGCAAATGCTTTACCAGGTACACCACATGACAAATGCCACAAACTGTTAGATGTGTGGGTTACTCCCATCTGTCGCACACAAGAATGATTTACTGGTGTATTTACCCTTGTCGTACCTAGGTAGCTGTGAGGCATGGTTCCAGCTAATTTCCATGGTCTATATTAATTATCATGCTGACTCTATGGATATGACGGAGTCTGATTATAAAGCAGCATTAGAGTATGTAGTGGTCCAGGAGAAAAGGAGGGTTCTTTATGTCCAGATGCCTGCATGAATATCTTTGAGAATAACAGAAATGTCACATGGTTGCAAGATGAAATGCTGGATTTCCAGGCATTCAAAGTCACTAAATACTTTAAATGTTTTCATGAACTAAATATCTCTGTAAATGAAATTATGCCCGTACCTGTCATCCATACAGCAGCTAGTTTCTGTATTGAAGGTTCTGGGAAAATTCCAGTGGGACTAATCAACTGTACTTACACATATACATTGAACACCACTAGTAGCCGACCTTTGCTCACATCCCCTAATGTGTACTTTCTGTGTGGTACACATGCTTATACCTGGCTCCCTAGAGGATGGTCTAGCCATTGTTATCTCTCATTTCTTTTACCTCCAGTTTACATTGCAAAGTCTAACTATCACAAAGACCATAGACTGCAGCGAAGAGGTGCTCACTTGTCCCGATTAAGGAGAATTATTAGTACAGCAGACATTGATCAGACTGATACTACTTTACAGCAATTCACAGATGCCATGAAGGGTATTCTACCTTTCTAGAGACCCATGCATAACAGTATTAGTATTTGTCGCCTCACCAGGGTAGTAGAAGGTGTTATCAACACAACAGCAGGTAAACTCACTAACATTACAGCTGAGCTCCAGGCTACCAGGCTCATTGCTCTTCAAAATCCGATTCTGTTAGACATCATCCTAGCAGATAGGGGAGGAGCTTGCTGCGTCATAGGCAGTAGCTGCTGCGTGTACATTCCTGGTCACCCACCTACTGTGTACTCAGCTATCCAGAAGATACATAGAATAGCATCTGATATTCATCAAGACAACGGTTCTTGGTCCTTGTCAGGATGGTTCTGGGGCCTGATATCATCCTGGGGATGGAAGATACTTATTTTCTTAGTGGTCATTGCAGGTGTCGTCTTCATGTGCTGTCTATATGTTAATTGCCTTCAAGCGTGCTGCACCTATTGCATCTGTAAGCTTAGTTGCGAGGACACAATAGTAAAGTGTCTACTATGAAGATGCAAGAAATAACGGATATGACGTTGATAGATAAAGGAATTTCTTAATATTAACAAGTTTTTTGCTATACATGCAATAATTCATTTATCTTCTGCTTAGAATTGTAAAGACCCTACCTGATAGCCTCAATAAAGTACTTTAGCCTCCCCTGCTAAAAGGAGGGTCTGTTAGGTTTGAATCATCTTTAATTCTTTATACGCCTTTTCTATGCTATGTTAGGTTAGCTGGGTGCGGCTAAAGTAGGTATCATTCATATTCATAGTAAGCAACCCACTGAGTTGTCCCTGCAATGTGTAAGCTTTAGTTAGCACTCATAACTCCATTTGGTATTTCGTAATCTGCATTAGGCTGTGTCTGAACTAGGCCTCATTATTCGTATTGCTTGCCTCAGCAGAAAACTGTATTCAGCTATTAATTCCTTCGCTGCTCAAGGTTGGATTCTGACTTGCTAATGAATAGGCCATTCTGCCCTCACATTCCTATCCTTGTGTGTAACTTTGCTCCCACATTAGGAGACGCTAAGCCTCAGACACTTGAGACACTGATAATATGTACCCATCTGGCAGGTGGTAGCCCATCCTTCTGTGCCTGCATTGTTCATGTTCGGCCTGAGCCGGTAACATTCCACTGTGGGCGTGGTTGGGGGGTTCTTGGAAGAATGACTATGCATTGCAGACTGTTGGGAGGCCAGTTCCTGGCAGACATCTTAGGGTGCAGGTCAGATCGGACTCCTCTGCAGAGTATTACTAACGCTTGTTTATATTCTCTACTGTCTGACCGACTCTTCATAACTTGGGAAGGCATAGCAGGCGGTTTTCAGTAACCTGGGTGACTTTTTCGGGTCACTTCTTTCACTCCACGAATGGAGTGGGGCTCACTGCTCAGGCTTACTCTGTAATAGTGTGCACGGTGTGCAGAACTGACTAGGTACACACTACTGCAGTGCACACATAAGGAACTTCCCGAGAACGTTGAAGGTGATGTGGTACTATAGGCTACTGTGTAACTGGTGTATGTGCAGTTAGACAATTTCCTTCCACTGCACAGAGCTTTTCTTTATTATCCACCCTGGTTCTCTATCGAAGGATATTTAAGTTAGCTTTACATTGTAAGAATAATTATGTTCCACAGGTTAACTAAGACAAATGACAGCCTTTTTTAATTTAAATAAGGGACATCATTTATTCAAATGGGTTTAAGGTACTAAGCACTTGTGAAAGCATGAAGAAAACAACACAAAATATCAAAAGAAACCTACAGTAGTTACAAATAAACTATCTTTAAACTAATGTAAGCGTTCAACACGGTTTGAGAAAGTAGCAATTGTGTGAAACGAACGTGGAGAATAAGTCAGCGCAATGGAACATTAAACCAAAAAATGTTTACCGCAAGAGACTACTTTAAAGAAAAAAACAGAGAGGACAAAACAAGAAATTATTTTCATTAGATGTAGAAAACTGCTTGCCCTACCGAATTAAAAATTATATTGAATACATAAATGTAAGAATTTAAATTGACCGGAAATCACCATTACATTTGAAATATGTACCGGAGAGCAATGCAAGCGTGGAATGATGAACAGCACAATTCAGGTTGCAAGATGGCTGGCTTGTAAATCTCTTTAAATGGTAGCATACAGTACTGTTCAGTAATGACGGATGAAAACAGCCGATCTGATCCTCATTTCCATCTGTTCGCTAGTGTCGTTCATGCCAAGGGATTTGTGTCAGATCCGTGGTCTCTAAATCCCTGGCTTGTAAAAACTGGGACAAGCAGTTTAACTGTTTCCTTTATTTAACAGACCATTTCTGCGTGCTCCGCTTGTCACGGTGATATTCAGAGGGTCCCTTGTGTGAATCAGATGAAGCCTGGTTAGCTAATGTGGCGACATTATTACTACGCATTGGCGAGCCGTTCACCTAATTAATGATCCGACCAGGTGCCGTGGAAACTTGACATGTGATTGGTGTCAGATCAGAAACATGAAATTGAATTGACATTTTGACAAAGGATCGAATGCCTATGAAAGAGGCAGACGTGATTTAGGAGGCACGGCATTATATTTCACAAAATGGCATGTCTGCATAGATTTAAAAAATATAAATAAGCATATACGTTGCCTAATGCAAGTTTTTTTTATCTAATAAGACAACAGCATAACATCCAAAGACATGAAATCACAAGTTACAGGCTAAATGAGCAGTACCTTTTCCAGTGTGGCACAAACACCAACACAAGACAAGATGCTGACGAAGAGACAGTGGCTAGGGGTGTAGTGGCAGAGATAGCAAAGAGAGATGACAGTGGATTCTTCCACTTTCAAAGATGTTTTTTTCTTCTCTGCATCTGTTGGTCACTGAGCAGAAGGGTCGCAAGGCAAAGGCGGCAAATGTTCTTTTGGACAAGATTATGACAACTGTTGGTAACATTTGTGACAATAAAGGGGTTGCATGCAAAACATTCAGTTCCAGGAGTAAGGTGGTCTGTGTTTCGTTAGTGCATCATTCTTTCTTCCCACCTGTTCATTTACATGACGTACTTCTAGATCTGGCCATTAGTGAATGAAAGGATTAGCACTGCATGTCAATATCTGAATTCATGTAGATCAATGCATTACACATAGGGTGTTAACAATGTTAAAGCAGACCTCTTGTCTCAGCTCCTTCAGTCTTTCCCTTTTAACCCACCATAACCTACGCTTAAAGGCATAGACATGAAGAGGGAAAGGCTGCAATACTTGCTAACTTAGGGCTTGATTTAGCGTTTGACGGGCAATACTCTGTCAGCCAAGGTGGCATACAACATTATCTCTGTGTTCCTGATGGGCTTTCATCCTTCAAATTCCGTGAAGACCGGTGGTTGTTTCTCTCCCTTAAAGGCAGCCACATTCATGGCAGTTTCCCACCTTCATGGCAGTTGCCCCCAAGGTAAGTACAAGTTTGGTGGGGAGCTGCGGTCAGTTTTGACGGCAGTTCACTATATTTTTAACATTTTTAGGGTTATATGTACATGCCCCTATTGCCACAACATCACTTTTACGGATGTTGTGGTGGCGATAGGGGCTGCGCCTTATGTACAAGGAAGCGTTAAGCCACTTAACGTGGCTTAATGCTTCCTTGTACATAAGGCACCCTTTCACGCTATCGTTAGCATGAAAGGGGCATTCAATGGGTGTTTTGGTGGGCGTTCCACTGCAACACCCATTGTATTCGACGCTGCCCCCTATGTAGAAGGGTGGCGTGCCTAGGAGGCAGCGCCAAAATGAAGGCGAGGAAAACCCTGGTCTTAAGTTGGCGAAACAAGGAGAAATGCATTATTTATCCTCGTTTATGCTTTTTCCATGTGTGCTGCCTGGTGCAGGACACATGGAAAAAGCAAAATGTCATGGTTTGTTTATGTACAGGAAGGTGTCCTTTCCTGTACATAAACAAACCTTTAAAAAAATGCCATTTTGTTACTTTAATGTGTGCTGCATGAAACAGCACACATGAAAGTGACAGAATTGCATTTTAGGATTGTTTATGTGCAGGAAGGGACACCTTCCTACACATAAACAATCCTCCACTGCACGCAGACACCCTTGCACTTTGGTGCAAGTTGCCTGCGTTGGAGCTAAGTTGCTGAACTTAGCGACATCGCAGGGGGAAACGCAAGGCTGCACTACATTCTCGTACATATGGTGCAGCCTTGCGTTTCAGAAGTGGCGGAGCGTGCTGTTAAGCTAATGAGGCTAACAACACACTCCGCCACTTCGTTGTACATATCCCCCTTAGTTTATTAAAACAAGCTCCCAAAGTGGGAGTTTGTTTTAAAAAAACGAAAAACGAATGACTACTACATCGAGGGATTTTTTTTCCAATGTGCGGAGGGGGTCATTTTTTTTCAGTCCCTCACAAACATGTTTTACCTGGCTGTGATGGAGTGAATAAAAAGACTTTAACCCCTTAAGTGCTGCCTCGGTGCATTGGCCGACGGCAGCACTACCTCCCCAGTGCTGCTAACGACTATTGGACGTCCATTCAGCACTAGTTCCAAAGTACAGCGCAGCACTGGGGAGGAATGTTTAATAGCATCTATGAGGTTAAACAGTCCACCCTAAATAAGGCAAGCATTGAAATGCCCTCCCTCTAACAGCCTTACTCTATCAGGACATAAGAGGAAGCCTCCCCTTGACAGAGCCAAAAAGGGCTTGCTCATTGAAAGCGTACTGTCTGCTTGTCTCCAAATGAAGCAGACATATTTTTACTTTTCATTACTGTCATGTTTTATATGTTCTATATCGTGGTCACTGTTAGACATGACAGCCTTAAGGTTGTCTTTACAAAACCTTTTCCAGCCTTTTTCAATTTTTCTAAATTCATTTTGTTGGCTTTAGAAATCTGTGCACTTTACCAATGCTAACCAGTGCTAAAATGCCTGTGCTCTCTCCCCTAAACATGGTAACATAGGCTTATGCCCAATTGGCATATTTAGTTTACTCATAATTCCCTAGAAAAGTCACTACATGTACCCAGGGTCTGTAAATTAAATGCTACTAGTGTGCCTGCAGCGCTCATTGTGCCTCCGACTTGAGGTGACCTCTAACCGTGACTCAGGCCTGCCATTGCAGAGCTTGTATGTGCAGTTTACACTGCCAGTTCAACATGGCAAGCTAAACCTCTTGCCAGGCTAAACCTTCTCTTTTTATACAAATGTCACCTCTAAGGTAGACCCTGTATGACCTACAGGGCAGAGTGCAATGTGTTTAAAAGGTAGGACATGTACTTTTATGTTTTACATGTCTTGGACTCACAATGTCGTTTTTCACTACTGCAAAGTCTATCTCTCCCATAGGATAACATTGGCATCACCTTATTATATATTTTAACTGTAATTCCCATTTGCAAAGAGATAGACTTTTCAAGTTTTGTGTCACCGGACTCACAATTTAAAATCAGAACTTATAGTAAGTTGGATTTTAAATTTCAGTTAAGCAAATGCCAATTTTAGAAAGCTGGCATGCAAACAAATGATGAGGGAATGCTGAATAAATTAAACATTCACTCCCAGTCAAGAGATATGGGTTTAATCCATCGTTCTCTTGCTGACCTTGCCACCCCAGTTTAGACCCAGCCATTTGTAAATGCGTCTTTACCATGTTCCTCATGGGAACACTCCAGCCCGAGCTGCCTAGTCAGGTCCTCCCTCGACTGGAAACAAGCATCCTGGGACCGGTTTTGGGGTATCACCCCTCATCAGCACGCTAGCTTGAATCCAGTGGCACAGTGAACAAGTGACCTACGTCTGGGCATACCCATCCCACTTATGGTGAAAAATGCTACGCAAACAAATGATGGATGGAATTCTGATTAAATCAAACATTCACCCCAACTAAGAGATGTGGGTTGAATCCATTGCTCTTTTGGTCACCATGCCACCTATTTTAGACCCAGCCATATGAAAATCGGTCTTGACCCATGTCCTCAAGGAAACAGTCTAGTCCGAACTCACAAGTCAGATCCTCCTACGACTAGAAACAAGCATTCTGGGACAGGTTTCAGGGTATCACCCCTCATGAGCCAAGCGAGCTTGAATCCATTGGCATGGTGAGCAAGGTACCCACTGGTGGGCATGCCCATCCCACTTAGGGCAAAAAATGCTACGTAAACAAATGATGGATGAAATGCAGAATAAATCAAACATTCACCCCTAGTCAAGAAATCTGGGTTGAAACTATTGTTCTTTTGCTCACCATGCAACCCAGTTTAAACCCAGCCTTGACCCTCTTCTCAAGGGAACAGTAAACCCCAAACTTCAAAGTCAGGTCTTCCCTGGACCAAAAACAAGCATCCTAGGGCCGGTTCTGGGGGTATCACACCTCATCAGTCAGGCTAGTTTCAATCCAGTGGCACAGTGAGCAAGGGACCCATGTCTGGGCATGCTCATCCCACTTAGGGTGAAAAATTCTACACAAATAATTATGGACGAAATGCTGGGTTGCATCTATCGTTCTTTTGCTCACCATGCACTCCAGTTTAGACCCAGCAACATGCAAATCAGTCTCAACCCTGCTCCTCAAGGGAACAGTCCAGCCCGAACTGCCAAGCCATGTCCTCTCTCGACCATAAACAAGCATCCTGGGACCAGTTTCGGGGTAGCACCTCTCATCAGACAGGCTAGCTTGAAAGCAATGGTACATTGAACAAAGGACCCACGTCTTTTGTTCCCAAAAACCGGTCCCAGGATGCGTGTTTCCGTCCCAGGGAGCACCTGGCCTGGCATTTAGGGCTGGGCCGTTCTCATGGGGAGCAGGGTCAAGATTGATTTGTATATCATTAGGTCCAAACTGGAATGGCATGGCGAACAAAAATAATCTTTCTTTTCTTTCACTGGCTGCAAAGTGAGAGGAGTTTGTAAACACTAATCCCCATGTTAAAAATACAAGTAGCAATTTTTCAGAAGATATAGCCCGACAGTTGACCTCTGTTATTGAAGCACAGCAAATGTGACAAGGCGAATGCATAATTTAAAGACATCTTTATTTATGGCTTTGACTTACAGGACCCATCAAATATCAGCTTACGACAGATCCACAGTTTGGGAAATACTGATGTAGTGGATTAAGGCTAAGATGTTCGGGTTATATAAAATGTAGAAAATGTAAATTATGATTTGTTGGGATACAGGTTGCACAATGCTGACTTTGTAGTTTTCGTAAATTTCTATGCAAGAATACTGCATATAAACCCTTGAATTTGGGAGTGAGTAAGATTAATTCTGCCTACTAGGGATGCTCTCCAAATTCCTACAGATTTTTCTGTACATTTTAGAAAGTCTAGTCCCATTTTGCCTATTAATTTGTATTACTTTGTACTATTAGTATTAATGAATCATCATGGCACATACATTCCTATGCATTTTAATGAAATTAGTACTATATTTCCATTCTTTAAAATTTCTCTACTGCACCTTAACCTTCACTTTTTGAGTCCTTTCTTATTGTCTTTATTGTTGAATTATTTTTGGAATCTTGTCTCTGGGGTTCGCGTTACTTCATAGACTATGAGGTTAACATCATCCCCTTTCGAGTGCCACTGACATGCATATTTTCTGGGAATAATTCATGCCCTCGCCTTCAAAGAATTAAAAGGATTGATTCTATCCAGGGAGATGCACCAGAATGTCCTATAAAATAGTCATTAGGGATCACACATTGGCCACAGTAAGCTTTAAGAAGAAAATATTGACTGAATTAGATCACTGGAGGATCAGATTTGAAAAATGTAGACACATTTGTTCCAACACCCAAACCCTATCAAGTACTAAAGCAGACTCTCACAAAGGCAGTGAAGGCCCAATACACTGCCACATAGGGACAGCTTTGAGAAATGTGTAAGGGACACCTCCCTATACAAAAACAATAATTGATGCAATTTTCCTCTTTCTATAAATGCTGCATAATGCTCCAGGCATAGAAAGAGGAAAAAAAGGAGAAATAAAAGTATTTGGGGAGGTGTAGGATTCTGACGCATTCCCAGGTTTACAAAACATTGTAAATTTAGGAATGTGTCAGGTTCCATGGATTCTGCGTGGAATACCCTCAGCAATGCCCATGGAATGTCAGTTTCATGCAGAGTAATGTGTGAAAGAGGCCCATATTTACAAGGCCATGAAGAGTCATGAAGGGTGACTTTACGTGGCCTTGTAAATAAGAGCAAGCCCATTGCGACTCCGGTGCATCAAAAAAAGTGATGCACCAGTGGCATAACAAGCTTGTAAATGAGGCCCTTAGTGTGGTATGGCATATGCTGCCCCGTTTCGTGAGCCTTTTCTGTAACTAGCAAGCGACATATGTGTTATGTAGTATGAGCCTTGCGCCAACCCTGTGCTGCACTGACTAAAGACCAACTAAAGACCACCTGAACAAGTGCTCCCACGCCTCCTCTACCGCACTCATTTCAGCCTCGGAACGGCAACTGATGGTAGCTGAGAGTCGACCCCTCAAGCCTCAGAGTGGAGGATGGTGGTCTCCCTGAAGCCATTGTGAGTACATGACATATTGGGCCAGGAGCAACATGTATGCACTCACACCAGCAGTCTGACGGCATCCACTTAGCCCTGTTGTGGCCGCCCCACTCTTCCCTGCCATGCAATCTAGACCATGATGATCAGAGCTCTGTACTAAGATCACTTGTTGGCTTGCGGACACCCTCATCTTTAAAGCCACAGTCACAAAGAGCACCAATGTGGTTGAGGACACCAACCAACTGACCTACTACTCACGTCTCCTAAACTATCAACGGTATACTTCTTCCTCAGTAAGGTGGCGTTGCATGAAGGAAGCACAGTAAACTCATACCATCTGACCACCGCACACCGACTTAATCCTCACATACCTTCGAGAACGAGTGTTGGGTGCCTGATTGAAGGATTGCCAAAGCAAATCCTGCCTAGAAGACTGAGCCTCACCTCTACAAACAATGTTCTTGCGCTGCCTCAATCAACATGTTGGACGTCAGAGAGAGAAACATGAAGGAAAGGGATACCAAAGCAAATTTAAATCATCCAAAGCAATATCCACCTGTCCTGGAATAACCAGTAAAGGAAAAGTCAGACCCCTCCTCCACACTAGCACTCACGGAGCAGGAATGCTGTACTCGTGGAAGTAATCTTTATATTTTTGGACTGCCGGAGGGAGTTGAAATCACTCCAAATCTCCTTCAACAAAGACATTAAGATCAAAGGAGCCCAAAGAATCCACAGTTTCGAACAAAAAATATGTCCTCTCCGAGAAAAATGATTTTCAAACCCCAATGCCACCAACAAATAGAACAAAGTCTGTCCCATATGAGCCAGATTATATCAATTATGTGGCAAGAACCTAAAATGTCCATCTCTCAAGACTATGCCAGAGACACAGTCATTCGTCGGAAGGGTTTCCTGGTCCTACGAAAAGACTTTCAGAAATGTGAAGCCCATTCGCATACTCCAGCCCGTCGAAGTTCCGAATCACATTCAGGGATCAAACAAGAATCCTCTCGGAGCCTTCGGAGTTATCCAAGATAAAAAGACTAAATCGAAGATGGATTCTGATTCCTTTCTGAAAATGATAGCGAATCCAACCCACTTGACAAGTACAAGATCCTCTCGCCCAGACACTGATATCATCCACATATCTTTTTTAAAGTGGGTACAATATAGATACAATAAATATTTGCAGGTGCTGGTCCTGACACAGATGCTGTTCAACACAAGGTCAGCGAATTTTGCTCTTCGACTTATTAGTGATTTAGAATCGTAGCATGCTCAGTTTTATGTAATTAGTGTTTTTTTGTGTTCAAGGAGCTAGCGCCAACCACAATGCTGTTCGTATAAGATGCAATGTGTTTTAGGAGTGTTTGCAGATAATAGTTCTATTATATCTACAGGCATAGACGTACAGAGGTGCAGGTCCCATGAACTGTATAACCAAGACTCACACTGGCTAGCCAAGAAAAGCTATTTAAAGGTTATCTATTGAACAGGGCGGGTAGAATTCCCTAATGCAATGATTACAATAAATGGATCAATTTGATTTCAGTATGTATATGGTCTAATTGGAAATACCACTCTCACCATGGGGTTTCTCTCCCTCACCTAATCTTTGACCACACTGGTGGGTATATAGACATGCTGTTTGATTCACAACCAGTCTTGGTAAATATGATATGTGTGGGTAATTGGAGCAAGGCACTAACACCTACCATAATGCTGCCCTGAAGTACCTCCACACCAATTTTACGGCTAAGCGGATCTCCTCTACTTTGCCTCCCACAGGGACAACCCATCCACAGATACAATATGCATCTACAATGCCCCCCATTTATACAATCATTGGAACCACCTATCTGCCTCAAATGAGTTATAGGCTGGTCAAGTAACACACACAGTGCCCCTCTTTCTTAATACATTAACATAAATCCATCCCTGCATGAATCATCCCACAGCTGGCCATTCTCTCCGGACATAGCAGCTGCAGCCGCCCTCCACTGACTCCCGCTATGCACCTTGTCCCCTACAGTCACCCAAGGTGGGAAGGAGCTCAAGTTTGGTTCTGGGAGCCCCATTAGCCCAGTAAGTTTTCAAATGTGTTTATCTGCACCTTCCAGTTTTTCCCATCCCTAATTCCACCCCTTACTTACCCTGGTGAGATAATTCAACCTGAGAGGATGCACTCAAAGACACCTAAGGCCTACCTCAGGCCCTGCCCACCTTTCATAACAATTACCAACATCTTTACTAAACAATATCTCCTTGAACACTAAGAGGTTGAACCTCCCAGTTAAAAGAACCAAAATTCTAGATTACAGGAAAGATCTGTCAGGTGACATAGTCCTCCTCCAGGAGACAAAGATCAGGTTTAAAGAACGCCTATATATGAGAAGGGCCTGGATGACAGCCGTGACTTGTCCTGAAGCCTGCAATGCAAAATGGGTACTCACCTTAATTAAAAAAATGTTGGCCTAATGGTAATCGCTTCAGAACGGTAAATGGCAATTCACCAGTCTACACAATGGAGGGCATGACCTTTAGGTAATGAAAATACTTGCACCCAATGCAGATGACCCATTATTCCTGTGTTCACTTAACAAGAAATCAGAAGACATCCCACAAGACTCGAAAATGATACTGGGAGGGAGAGGGGACTTCAACCTCCTAATGGATCTTATTTTGGACAAGAACTCAGCCATTAAATTTGAAACCCGAAAGCACACAAACGGATGCTCAAGCTATGTACCTCTCACTTGCTCCTAGATATTTGGACACCATCTAACCAAAAGGCCAATGACTATACATTCTTCTTCACTCCACACGCAAGTTTATCCCACATTGACTATCTCCTAGTAGGTGCCTTACTTCTCCACGCCATGTCCAAAGTTATAATTTATCCAATCCTTGTCTCAGATCTTGCTGCAATCTCAGTGTCCATTGTTAGTCTCCCCACATAAAGAATTCAATACAAACCTGGAATCTCAATACTGAAATACTAGACAAGGAATTAGATGTAATGGACCTTAAAAGAAATTGAGCGACTCTGCAAAGAAAACAAACATGCTGTCATTTCCCCAGTGACTTTTTGGGATGCATTCAAGTGTGCCAGAATTGGACAAGTAATTAAACAAATGTAAAAAAAATTGTGAAAGTTAAGAAACTCTACGAAACTTGGGCATTGCGATAAAAAAACAGCTTTTAGACATTCCAAAAAGAAGACTCTTCTAAATGAAATCAAACAACTAAAATACAACTATGACTCCTTTGTCAGTAAACAGGCATATTTATGGGATCATGCTAAAAAATCCAAACACATTATTGGCTCATAAAAGAGCTGCCAAAGCTCTAGCCTCCACCCTCAAATTTAAAAACCTTAGTAATCAAGTCACACACATTATTTTCATATTAGATCTAACTCCATTTGGTCTACAAAACAATCTCCAGGCACTGCATAAATACACGGAGGAAAACCACTTAATCCCTAACATCACTAAAACAAAAATAGTCTCGTTTTTGGGGAGGAAAAAGAGCCCAAAGTATTGCTGGACCCTTGGGGGAGAAAAGGTGGAAGAGGTAAAGGAATATACCTATTTAGGCAGAATTATTTCTAATACTCTACAAAATCGGCCACAGATTGTGAATTTGACCAGGAAATCCGATGTTCATGTGGGAGCTCTTTCAAGGTTATATGCAGCCTCGGGACACAGGCACTTCTCTTCCCTGTTTAAGGTATACAGCGTCGGGGCCTGGCTTGCACGCCATCTGCAGAGGACGTCTTTCCCGTGAGCTCCGCTACGGACTGATCCGCGGATGCCGTGAGGACCCTTCCTGCCGTTTTTCGGACGGCTTTTTTGGTATATAGCAGTGTCGGAAGGTGGACAGTCTACAATGGAGCGCTTTTGCAGCCTTGAAGACCGCAATTTCACCGAATAATTTGTAACAGTAACTTTTCTCTGACATCTCATCACGAACGGCCGCCATTTTGTTTGCTGCCGACGCAAATGTCTCCCTTCGCTCCCTCTTCAATCCCCCCTTCATTCTGGCATTAGCTCGTTCTGGACATAATAATATGGTGCTGCTCTTTTTTGCTGACTGCTCAGAGTTTATTTCTACTTTGCGCACTTTGCCTATTTCGCTCTAATGCGCAACAACCCCTCTGAGGTAAAATGGCCGCCATTTTGAATCTCCTGGCTGTGATGTTTTTTGCTTCTACATAACGGCTATGTGGTGACTGCAGTACTCTTGCTCTCCTGCCTTTCCGTGACCATCTGCCTCCTGCATTTTGTTCTCATTCTGTTTCTGCAAGTCTTATTGTGTACCGGCTACTACTTCTCCAGCCTGCCACTTCATATTAGCGTTGTCCATATTCTAGTCTTGGTTGATGCCTCCTTCATGGTGTTGTGTGGCTTTTCGCTGTTTTCGCACTGACCAATAGTGCGTTACTTGGCGGTTCCTTTTTTCATTGCCTTATTTTTGCCACAGTGTTTGCCCCTATCACCATAGTGCATCTCCAGTCCGGCTCATACTCTACGATTTATTGGACATACCTGCTTCTGGTATTCTTAACCATGGCGAATGTCTCTACCTCGCCGAAGTTGTCGCAGACCGGAACCAAGCCTAAAAGGCCTAAAAATGACCCGCCTTCCCCAATTAACTCTTCGACTAATCCTGTACTGGACTCTATCCTTGAAGAGGTGCGTGGTCTTCAACCTTTTATGTCTGCTACTAATGCTAAGCTACAACAGATTGAGGAGCGCTGGGTGGTCATGGAAAATAAAGTTTTGAATTTAGAACAGCGTGTGAGCGATGTCCAAGATCTCTCAACTAAGATCCCATTATTGGAACAAGAGATTCACAAGCTCAAACTGCACACCGAGGATTTGGAAAATCGCAATAGACGTAATAACGTACGTGTTTATGGTGTTCCGGAAAATTTGGAAGGGGCTGACATGGTCTCCTTTATTCGAAAATTTCTCCAGGAACTTTTGGAACTCCAACCATCGTCATACCCTCTCAACATCCAGCGAGCACACCGTCTTGTCCGCCTCAATTCTAATGCCTCCAAACCCTGTGGCATCATTATGCTCTTCTTGGAGTTCACCGAATTAATGGCTGTACTGAAGGCTGCCAGGGCCAAACGTCGTCTCCAGTGGTCTGGTCATAACATTTTCATTTCCCAAGATCTATCTTCTGCTACTAATGCTAGGCGTAAAGAGTTCCTGAACCTCCGTCCCATGATGAGACAGCTCAATATTCAATATGGAATTCTACATCCCTGCTTCTGCAAGATCACACATAATGGTCGCACCAAATCCTATGATGATCCACAGACTCTTCGCGACTACTTGCTAAGTGTCTCTCCTTCCACTATGGACACTGCTAGCTAATGCTTTTACGTCTTTCTTTGTTCTCTTTATGTATCTCCCCTTTTTCTCTTCGTCAGATATTTACCTCACATCCTTGTGTTTTTCCTTTTCCTAATGTCCGTGTTCTGTGTGCTCGTGGGTCACGTCTTCTCTCTGGTGTACCCTCGTCTCACATGTTTTGGTCACTTTTTTTTTCTCAGATCGAGCCTTCGTGCTTTGATCTGTCCCTTTTCTCTCTCTCTCTCTTTACATCTCTTTCTTACCTTTCTCTTTCTTCTCTTTATCTTTGCTTTCTACTTCCTAAGTGGTCTCTCTTGTTTTCTCTGTTTGTTCGATTATTGGTTCCTCGTTTTTTGACTCGTGTTGGCTTTTTTAAGATGAGCGTTCTACGAATCAGATGTTTACCTGGTATTTTTTGTCTTCCCTTTTCTAGTGATCTCCTTGCCATGTGTCGCCTCCATTTGTTGCCCATCCTCCCCTCCTCCCATCATGTGTAATTTTGTCTCTTGGAATGTTCGAGGTCTTGGTCATCCTGTCAAGCGTCAGAAGGTATTGTCACACTTAACCAAATTCCATTCACAGGTTGTTTTCCTTCAAGAAACGCATTGCTCAGAAGTTGAATCGCTTACGCTTAAGAGACATTGGGTGGGTCAGGTTGTGTTTTCTCCTGCAGTTAACAAAAAAGGAGGGGTTGCTATATTATTCCATAAAGCTTTAAATGCTCAAATTATTTCCTCTCAGAATGATGATGAAGGTCGTTGGGCAATGGCAAAGGTTGTTATCCACAACAAGACGATGGTTTTATTGAATGTATATGGCCCTGTTCGCCCAGATCCCAAATTTTGGAAAGACATCAAAATACTCATTGCATCTATAGATTGCCCTGATTTTATCGTAGCTGGTGATTTTACCAATGGTTAGACCCTTTTTCAGATCGGTTGTCTTCGAGTAAATTTCAGCCTGATAAAACTCATAAGAGCTTTCAATCTGCCATTGCCTCGCGTCCTTTATATGATTCGTGGAAAGTGTGTAACCCTGATTTATTGGAATATACTTTTTTTTATAATGTTCATCACACACGTTCAAGAATTGATTATATTATGATTAGTAAGTCCCTTCTCCCCTCTATTCAAAAGTCTGCTATTGGTTCTATTTTTATTTCCGACCATGCTCCTGTATATACTACCCTTGATCTGTCCCTCAGTCCCTCTAAATTTAGTCGTGGGAAGTTTAATTCTTTTCTTTTATCTGATGCCACTTTCATGAAAAAATGTACTGAATTTTTTACTGAATACTTTTCCTTTAATAACCCAGCTGACACCTCCATTTCTAACACCTGGGATGCTTTTAAGGCTTCTTTCAGAGCTTTTGTTATTTCCTATGTTTCTACAAAAAAGAAGCTCAATAAGCAAAAATATGAGGATCAACTTAAACAGATTAAAACTCTCGAACACATATATTTCCTCCAAAGCCCCCTCTACCCTTCAGGACTTGATTCTTGCCAAAACAGCACTTAATAAAATTATCACCAATGAAGCCTGTCACACCCTCCTTAAAATAAAATCTAAATTTCATGGTGGTCTGAACAAAGCTGGGAAAATGCTGGCCAATTATTTAAAAATCAAGTCTGAACGCAAAGCTGTCGGCCCAATTTTTAATGATTCTCTCAATAGACTGGTTACTTCCGACGAAGACATTGCGGAAGTCTTTCACAACTTTTACCAAACCCTATATGCAGATGACACAAACCCCTCTGATGCAAACTTAGCGTCATTTTTTGAAGGCCTTCCTTCTCCTCCTTCCCTCCCCGTTGATTTTTCTCACTTGGAGCATGAAATTACTCTCCAGGAGATCGCCACAGCCATCCATTCTCTCAAAAAATCAAAAGCCCCTGGCCCTGATGGTCTACCTGTTGAATTTTATTCCTCCTTCCATTCCTTTTTTGCCCCTAAACTCCTTCAATTATTTAATTCCTTTATTTTGGAGGCTAAAGCCTCTGGGTCCTTTTTGGATGCTCTCATTGTAATTATCCCCAAACCTGATAAAGATCATTCCCAATGTAAAAATTACCGCCCCATATCCTTAATTAATTATGATTGTAAGATTTTTGCTAAAATCCTCGCCTCTCGCTTGGACTCCATTATCCCTTGCTTAATTAACACAGATCAGGTGGGTTTTGTTAAGGGTAGACTCGCTGCTGATAATGCTCGTCTTTTTTCCAATGTCCTTGCTCACAGTAAAAATGTCAAAGCCCCGTTGGCAGCCCTTTCTCTGGATGCTGAGAAAGCTTTTGACCGTATCAATTGGCAATATATGTTCCGTACCCTTAATTGGTTTGGTTTTGGCCCAAATTTTATATCCTTAGTTAAGCTCCTTTATTCATCCCCTCGTGCCAGTATTTTTGTTAACAACCAATTCTCGAGATTTTTTTCTTTGTCCAGAGGCACAAGACAAGGTTGTCCCCTTTCCCCTTTATTATTTATTTTATGTCTTGAGCCCTTTCTACAGCGCATTCGTTCAAATCCTGATATTACTGGTGTAAAATTTTCCTCTGTCGAAACTAAATTGTCAGCGTATGCTGATGATGTCCTCATTTACATGTCTAATCCCGAATCCTCCCTTCCACCCTTTTTAAATGAAGTTCAGCTGTATTCGTCCATATCTGGTTATAAACTCAATTTATCCAAAACAGAAGTTCTACCACTTAACTCACTGTGTTTCCAATACATGTTTAATAATACTGATTTTACATGGTGTCCAACTAAAATTAAGTATCTTGGTATATGGTTCTCCTCCTCTTTAAAAGATACCCTTAAATTAACCTTTGATTCATTGACTAGTAAAATCCAATCCCTTCT
The DNA here is from genome assembly GCF_964263255.1 of Lissotriton vulgaris. Classification (NCBI taxonomy): domain Eukaryota; kingdom Metazoa; phylum Chordata; class Amphibia; order Caudata; family Salamandridae; genus Lissotriton; species Lissotriton vulgaris. Next base: position 785,975,314 of record NC_141696.1, read on the forward strand.
GCAAATTTGGTCCCCCTTATTTCTATCCTGGTGGGGTAGACTGGACACCATCAAAATGATGATTACCCCACATGTATTGTACACTGTTTCTATGCTCCCTTTCAAAATTCCCAAATCCTATTTTTCTCGTATTAACTCTTTATGTACAAAATTTCTGTGGAATAATAAACATCCCCGCATTGGTTTACATAGGCTGATCCGACCTAAAAATGAAGGTGGTGTTCGATTTCCCGATTTTGGCTCATACCACTCTGCCTTTTTGATCAAACAATCCTTCTCCTTGGCTTACAACTTCCTTGATAATCCTGTCCCTAAATGGGTTCTTCTGGAACGCTCTCTTCTAAAAGATTTCTCTTTTCAGCATATTACTTTTATGTCAAATTGTACCTTTATATCCAAATACCCCATTTTGAAGTATTCCCAATCTCTGTTGCAGAATGTTTTTTCCTCTGCTCTCTCCCCTCTGCAATGTTTTTTATCCTCTATAGTTTGGTATAACAAATTTCTTAGATATAAAGGTAAATCGTTCTATTGTAAACACTGGAAAGAAAAGGATATACTGTTTGTACATCAATTTTTCCTTGATTCCTCTCTTATTTCTTTTCCAGTATTACAAAACATGTTTAATTTACCTTCCTCATTTCTCTCTGACTATTCTATTATAACATCTGCTATTCAATCTCACTTATCCTCCTTATCTTCTTCCTCTGAAGCTTTTTCTTCCTTCACTCCTTTCACTCCACTTTATCCTCTTTTTTCTACTCAACTCCCTAAAGCTGCTCTTGTATATTCACTTTTACTGTCCAATTCTTCTGTTCGCTCTAAATCCAAAGTAGAGACTGCTTGGGAGACAGATCTTGATGTCTCCCTTGACATTGCAATGTGGGATCGTTTATGGTCCAGGATTTTCAAAGTCTCCGTTGCTTGCCGCATTACTCAATCCTTACTTTTTTTATATCATAGAGTTGTTATTACCCCGGTTACCATTCATAAATTTTCTCCAACCTCTTCTCCTTTATGTTGGTCTTGTTCCAAAGTTACAGGTACTCTACAACATCAACTGTACGAATGTTCCCCTGTTTTATCTTTTTGGACTGATGTTTGGACTATATGTATGAAAATGTTATCTCTTTCCTCCCAATTATCTTTTTTACGAATATTTTTAGGTTCTTTATCTGATGATATTGATATTGTTGCACCCTCTTCTGCTAAATTGTTAGACCTGTTTATTGCTCTTGCATTTAAAGTTATTTTATCGTGTTGGAAAGACAATTCAAAACTTTCGGTCCACACTTGGTGGAGTTATATTTGTGATGAACATAGAATTTCTATTGCTTCCTCCACCTCTGTCCCTCTGAAAATGAAATCCGACCTGTTATGGCTTCCCTTTACCTCCTATCTTTCCTCTAATACTTCTCCCTTACCGCGTGCTTCTCATCCCTCATGATCCCTCTGGTTACCTATCTTTTCCTCTCTTTCTCCCCTCTACTCTTTCCTTCTTTTCTGTTTTCCTCTTTCTCTCTCTCTCCTTCTTTCCTTTCTCTATTTCTTTCTACCCTTCTTTCTCGTATATAAATTCCTCTGCATTAATGTCATTTCTTAATATATTCTTATGTACTTTTCTTAATTTTACATGACATGCTTTTTGTATTACTTTTCAATGCTTAATAAAAATTTCTTAAACAAAAAAAAAAGGTATACAGCGTCAAAATACCACCAGTACTATCATATGATCTGGAATATATTCCTATAAATCGATGGAGCTTCCTAGACCTAAAAGAAGGGAAATTACTACAGAGATTAATGGAGGTGTCTCAGGCTGTTCAAGTGCTCTCCGCCTCGAGTTTTCACTAACCAGCTCTTATTCTCAAGTAATCGCTAATATTATCAGGTGGGCGTACAATCTCCTACATGCGGAGGAAGGAACTCTTCGATCCCTGCTCAAAACAGAGACCTTTGATCGAGACTCGTCTAAACACATATTTTTCAAGAACATGTCAATAGCTTTTAAGCTAGTAGAGACTAACATCAATTTGCTACTAGCTTGGACACCAGCCCAGTTGAAGCTCTTTTTAAAACATTACACTCGAAGATTTAGTTTCGAACTTGACTCTTTGCATTGCTCTAAACTAACTGTATATAAGAATTTTATTGAATCAATCTCATTTAAGAAACCTCAGCAGTATATTGCTTTTAACCTAAATCATGGTGTTAGGAGAGCGATTGTTCTGCTCCGGTTCGGCATATTACCTGTCAAAGCTGTAACATCTAAATGGCATTTAAAGGAAAGCACGATATGTAACTTGTGTAATGGCGGAGAGCAGGACTTAGAGCATTTAATGTTTGTATGCCCAAATCCAAAAGTGTTAATAGCAAAGAAAATGTTTTTGCAATCTATATATGTTAAATGTAGAATTAACTCAGCAAAGGAACTGATCATTTTATGCAAATTTCCCCCAAATGAATTTGTTAGTCATATATTTTACACATTTTTAAAACCATTTTTAACTTTGTATTAATATGAGAAATCTTAAATGGTGTAAAAACTGAATTTTATGCTTAAAATATTTGTGGTCCTCAGTTGAGTACCAAAGCAAATAAAAATAAATAAACTTTACTTAACCAAAGTCACACACATGGCACAAGATGGCACTCAGCAATTTAAAAACATGGAGATTCTGGAAGTACTTAAAGATGTCTATGCCAAACTCTATAGACCTCAAACATTGTGCAATAAATCTGAGGTCATGACGTTCCTACATTCCCTCCCTATTACGTCAGTCTCTGACTCAGATAGACTTTGGCTAAGTAAACCAATAGAAACGAAAGACATTTTTAGTGTAGTGAAATTAATTGACGCCAGGAAAGCACCAGGCCCAATGGCTTACCCATCATCTTCTACAAAAAGTATACAAACGCCATCATCAGCCATCTTAAAAATACCTAAGACCATTTTGAACTTCAAGGCAGAGTGTCTGCCACTGCCTCTCAGGTCACAATATTGGTGATTTCCAAAGAGGGCAAGGACCACTATGACCATGAAAATGTTCACTGCAGTTAATTCCTAAATATGGAAGCCAATATATCCACCAAAATGCTAGCCAAAAGGCTAGAAACATGTATTCCCCATCTCATCTACAACTTTCAAATGGTTTTCGTTAAAGGGAAACGTGACAGGGAAAACATAGGCATATTCCGTCACATAATTGAAAAGGCCCACATCTCCTTCTTACTGGCAGCTGCAGTTTCTCTTGACACAGAGAAGGCCTTCAATAAGGTCTCCTGGTCTTTTCTCTATGCACTTCTCGATTCTTATAACCTCAGAGACTCATTTATCAAAATGACCATGGCCCTATATGCCAATCCCAAAGCAAATATTAGAACAAATGGCACACTTTCCTCGTTCTTTGATCTACACCAAGGCACAAGACAGGGCTGCCCTCTCCCCACCCGATCTTTCGATTCACTATTGACCCTCTAATTACATTTATCAACATCTCCCCAGAAATTAAGGGTTTCCAATTTGGCACAAATCATACAAAACAGCAGCATACATAGATGGCATCTTCATTTTCTCAGAAGAAATTCAAAATAAAATCCCGACGGTCACTAACAATCCACAAGTCTTGGGATATACATTAAACCAAGATAATACCAAGGTATTTCCTCATAACCCACTGTGCTTTCCTTCACATTTAGGTGACTCTGAACTCAAGTGGCAACGCAAGAGCCTCAAATATCTGGGGATTTGATTTCCCAGTAACCTAGCCAATACACTTTAATACAATGAATCCCAAACCATAAACAAAGTCAATGGTCTGCTCACTTAGATAACCTCCTGGTGAGGAAGACTTCAAACATTAAAGATCACACCAATAGTAACCATGCTCCTCCTGAAGCTATCCCCCTCCTTTTCCCATGAAATAGACAAATCAACATCAAAAATTCTTTGGAATGGTAGAAGAGCAAGGATCTCATATAAAGCCCTTAGACATTAGTTCACAGAGGGAGGCTGCAACCTACCAAACTGGAATCTCCACCAATCTGCTTTCCTAGCAGTGCAAGGGGCTTTCTGGAAACTCTTGAACACCCCTAACGTCCCATGTTAGATGAACACAGATCGCACACTATGTTTCCCTTTTAGTACCACCTCAAAAAAACAAAATTTAAACCCTGCACTTGCATCGTATATTTACAGTCACTGTGAAAGCTCTAAAATTATAAAACAAGACTATGCCGGATTCTATTCATAATTGCACAATAGCGCCACTTTGACATAACTCTAAGAAAAATATTACCATTGCCCACACGTGGGCCCTCAAAGGCATCAGCCTAATCCGACGTTCATATATAAAACCAATATGGACCCTTGTCGCTTTTCTGAACTGGCTAAAAAATATAGTCTCTATAACCTAGATTTCTGCCTAAAACTTAAAGTAAAACTTGTCCAAACTAAGCTTTGAACTCTTCTGAGTATGATTTCTCGCCTAGCGGCTTGGCACTACTCGGATCATATTGCCTTGAAAATGTATAAAACTATGTGTGACTCGTGCTTAACATCACATGCAATACTACACTTAAAATGGGTTAAACATCTTTACACTGACTCCGATGACTACATAAAAGAAGACAATTGGCAGCAAAGTGGCAAATCCTCCCTATGCAACAAAATCACTCCTTCACTATTGCAATCCAAATTCTTTACAATTAACTTCCTACATTGGACCCCTACCAGGTTACACAAACTGAACCTACGTGTTAATGGCACTTGCTGGAACGGCAATCTGGCACCAGGCTCCCATGAACATACATTCTTTAACTCCCACCTATTAAGCTCACACCAGCACTCAATCCAGAGCAATCTTTAATACTTATTTGGCACAGCAAATTCCTTGAGCTTCCCTACGATAGCAGTAGGCCCTTGGGACTCCATGACCGCTTTAAACCTCAAAGCTAATTACATGGTGTTAGATTTGGTGGTCTCTAGTTGGCACAGGTAGGTCCTTGTGACAGCTAGGGACCCTTGCCTCTAATCAGGGTAAGGGGTACACTCCTAACGTAACCCCTGCTCACCCTCTTGGTAGCTTGGCACAAGCAGACAGGCTTATCTCAGAGGCAGTGTGTAAAGCATTTGTGAACACATACAGTAATCAAGTCACAACACTACAGATGGACACCACACAAGTTGTATATTAAAAATAAGTATTCTTTATATAGATTTAACACAAAACCACAAACAACAATACTGTACCTAAAATGGTAGGTTTAGCTTAGTTCTCTTTAGATCTTAAAATGCGACACTTTGAGTCAATGTACCTTACGATGCGTCACACTTCCACAAGAAAGGGTAGCAGAGATGGAGATGCGGCAAAGATCCGGTGCAAAGAAATAAAGAGATGAAATTCTTCCTGATGCGGCACGCTTCTCCGATGTTGCGAGAAATCTCGACTCGATGCGTCAGCTGCATCGGCGACACATTTGTTCCGTGATGCGATGACAGCGGCTTTGGCGACGAGGCTCTTCTCTGATGATGCGAGCCGCTTTCGCTCAAAGTGACAACTGCAGCGGTGAAACCCTTGTTCCGTGATGCGACGACATTAGCTCAAACTGCAGCACGCTTCTCTGTGGATGCGAGGCGCTTTTCTTGATGTGGTGCAATGCGACAGCTACATCGGCGACATCCACGATGCGACGGCAGGGGCTGTGACGGCAACACGCTTCTTCTTGTTTGCAGGACGTTTCTTGAGATGCGGTGCAATGCGACAGCTACAGCGGTGACATCCATGATTCGACGGCAGCGGCTGTGACGGTGTCACGCTTCTCCCTCTCGAGCCGCGCTTCCAGCTCCTTGCGACACACTGTCCCTCAGAAGGCCCAAAACAGCAGCATGCACTTCCAAAGATCTCTTGGGGAGCTGGGGGTTGAAGTCCGTTATCCCTGAGATTTCAGCAGGAGGCAAGCTCGTCTCTCAAGCCCTTGGAGATCCTTACAAATTGAATAAAGCATACACAGTCCTTTCTCCTTTCTTTGGCAGTCAGGCAACCACTGCAGGCCAATCCCCCAAGCAGCACTTCAGCTTAGGGATAGTCTCCCCTCAGTTTCTTTAGGTTCCTCTCTCCAGCAAAGGTTTCTTCTTGTTGTCCAAAAGTGATCTAAAGTTCTGGAGTATGGGTCCCCCTTTTTATACACAGTTTCTTTTTGTTCTCTGAAGGAAGAGAGGTCTTTGCCTAGTCCAAACCATTTCTGGTCAGTCCTGGAGCACTCTGTTTACATGACTCCTTCTTTCCTTTCACAATGCAGGGCAGGGACATCAGATGCACCACAGGGGGTGGAGCCGGCATTGTGGAAGGCAGGCACAGCCCTATTCAGGTCCCAGGCGCAACTTCTCTCACCCATCTGCATGTAGATCTCTCTATTCACCACTGGGCTGACTCACCCTGTCTCCTGGAATCCCCCAGCCGTGTCACTCAAACTCCAGACAAGGAATACACAACCTAGCAGAGGCAGGCTTGGATAGTTAGACAAGAAAATACCTACTTTCTAAAAGTGGTATTGTCAAACACAGACTGTTAAAACCAACTTCACTAAAAGATGTATTTTATCATCCTGAGTTCAGGCATACTAAACTCGATTTTCTACCATGTTCCCTGAGTCAGTTAGGATTATAAAATGTAATAATCTAACTGCCTATGGAGAACAGGTAGCCTTACAATAGTGAACAACGAAAATGGCTGTAATTCACTATTAGGACATGCCACACACACCAGGGCATGTCCTACCTTATACTTACAATGCACCCTGCCCTTGGGCCTATCATAGGGGCGTCTGATATGAAAAAAGGGAAGGTTTAGTCAGCATGGCAGTACCAGACAGCACACAGGCTCTGCAATGGCAAGCCTTAGACACACGTTTACAGGTTGCTTCTGTGGGTGGCACAACCAGTGCTGCAAGCCCACTAGCAGCATTTGGATTACCAGCCCTGGGCACTCCTGGTGCACGGTACTAGGGTCTGACAGGTAAACCAAACCAGCCAATCATGGAATCACTAATCCATACATCAATTTCAAATAGGGAGAGCATATGCAGTTTAGCACTGATCATTAGTGGTAAAGTGCCCAGAGTCATAAAACAACCAACAACAGGTCAGAAAAAGTATAGGAGGAAGGCAAAACGTTCAGGGATGACCCTGCAAAACACATGGCACTGCTGGACCTTCCCCTGACAATCGCAGTTCAAGTAATCCTATCTGAATGGAAGTCATTTAACCAGCTAACCTATCACACATGGTGGGTATGGATCGCCTACCTCAGAGAAGCGCATTGCCCTCAAGCGCCATATTCATCCATCCCCCAGATCTTGAGGGAAGTATGGTGAACCCTATACAAATATGTTGATCAAAATGACAACGCAGTTGTTTCTCGGTGAACATCACACTATGCAGGATTCCAACTAGCAGACCTACTACCAGTCTGAAATATGTTGCTGTCTCTATATCATATGCAATGTACTACTGTTTCTCCACTGGATATACGTATTGCAGACTGAATCATGCTAAACTTATATTTGTATCTTTTATTATAAAACAAATAAAATGTTCAGAACAAAAAAAATGTAGAAGTCTTACTTACCTGTTCAAACCAGGTAGCCCACCCAGAGGTGTGGATAGCCTTTTGGGGCCTAATTTATGTGCTTTTGCCAAGTGTTTGTGCAGCAAGCCCATATATTCTGTTGTGTAGATGTGAGTACTACTTGATGGTGTTCAAAATAAATTTTCATAGGTCTGCCATATTCCTGTAACCGCACAGGGTATGAGGTCCATTACTTTGATCTAGTGCTGCATGTCAGCTTTTGTGCTTATATTCTGTATGATAATAGGCCCATTAAAATATGGTATTTAGAGCCTCAGATCAAAATGAAGGAAGTTCAACATGCTTCCTGTGGTAAGTTCCCTTTAGGGCCCACTGTGGTTCTCCCTAATTTTAGCCTCACTGCGTTTAACAGCTCATTTGCTTTGCTTTGCACAGTCACATGTAAATTGTTTTATTTTGAGCCATGATAATATTTTAGAAATACACTATACATGTTTTTATTATTCAGTTTATCTTCTTGGGATTCAGTCTGAACATTTAGTATAAGGTCGAACAACATGGTGCCCTGTTTTTCTATGATCAGTCAAAAACATATTCTAACATTTAGACAAAACACAGAAGCACAGCTGATGTTTTCTAGCACAGCACTTCTCATCATATGAACCGAGACTTGCCCTTGGGAAAACAGAGAGGAGGATTCTTGCAGAGGGTCAGGTCATGGAACGGGCACCCCAGCCTTTTGCGTAAACTGAGTTTGCACTTATGATGCGGACTGCCTAATGACCAAATACCAAATATGGGGTACCGTTCTAATCCCAGAGATTATTGATATATCCCTGTGCATACAAATGAGGGTAGGCATAGGCATATATATAATTCGCCATGGTAGGGCTTTTCCTTCTGTTAAGTTTGCTCGTAATGTTAACTACTTTGCTCAATTGTATATGTTTTCTAATCTCTGCGCAGTTGCTTCATTATAGAGCACAATAGTTTCAATAACTATTGTAAAAGGCCCTCATGTCCCTACTTTGTTTATTTTGGACATGCATGATTGAGAACTCGAAAGTACCTGTTACTTTGAGAAGGTTAGGAGGGCAGGTAAGACACTTTGAGCTAGTCAGATTTGGGCCCATAGGAACTGATGTGGTATGGTGGCTCAGACCTTACATTCTGACGTCCTGTGATCTCAGGCATAGTTCTGTTTCCAAACAGATTCTCTGCAATAAGCCCTCCGTAATTAGCCACCCTATTATGTCAGTCGAAGAAGTTGCAACCACTGGCTATAAAGTCACCACAGGCTTTACAGTATTATTTTGTACCACCACGGTAACTGATTGCTATAGTGTTGATACATTTTTGAAACATTTCTAAATTTATATTAATCAACCTGGGATTCATTAAATGTTTTACAATGGTATTTAGAAAAAATATGAAACTGAAAAGGAATTTCCATTTTATATATTTTTTTAAAGATTACTGTCAACCTCCTTGCCAGGTTTTTATCAATAAAGATAATTTGTTTATCGAAGTTTATGTATGTTTGGTCACAGCTGGACCCAATGATTTATTAAAGTATATTCCAGTTCCAGTTTCCAGTTCGATAACTTTAGTTCGGCCTCATAGAATTTGTACAATACAAATATTAAGACAATAAATACATTGAGTATGCAGTGAAAAAGATACATAGTAAAATAGGATTAAAATAGGATTAAACTATAATTCTTTATCGAACTAACATTTGATTGGGATGGGAGTACAAGCTAGGCACTAATCAATTTCCTACGCTGATGTCACATTGCGTTCAGGAAACGCGAAACAGCAAAAATAATAGGGGGGTGAGTGTCATATTTTAGGACTCTCATTGCGCGTGAGCACTCGCGAAATCCCAGGTTTCTGCAAATAGGGATTAGCCAGTATTTGCGTGCACCCTGGTACCCTGAGCAAAAGAAAAAGACATGTATGTCATTTTCCAGAGAATATCCACAAACAGGGCATTCTTTCTGGTTGCTTTTGTCCCATTTACTAAAGAAAACTCTATGAGGCAAAGTGCCCAATCTAAATTGTATATAGAGTTTTCTTGCTAGTGCAGGGAATACCACGTCCAAGAATTCTTCCCTTTTGTATTCTGCCTTGACCTCAAGGAACTCTGTGGTCAGTCTTCCCACCCCAGAGCTCACCTGAAGGGTGGCTAAGTTGTAGTTCTTGTAATGGCGGATCACCTCAGTCTTGGTGATCTCTGGGCAGGCAACATCCAGAGTCTCCCAAAGCTCTGGTAAGCCTATCCTGCTACTAATGAACTTTATATGTGACAGCCACCTAATGTTATTGCCTCTCCAGGCATCCAGTACATCCCTGAATTCATTTCTATAGGACACAAGTTCTGGGACGGACCACAATCTTTTCCAAAATCTTAGAGGGCGTGATGACATAACCTCTTCAATAGGGAGCAACCCTAGGTCCAAACGCAATGTTACGAGTGGGGTACTCACAGGGAGGCCCTGTATGTTCCTTAGAAAAGAGTGTTCAACCTTCGCCAATCTGGGGGAGTTTTGGTGCCCCCAGAGTTCGGCCCCATAAAGGGCTGCTGCTCTGGCCTGCACACTGTAAATTTCTATAACTGGGGCCGCCGGTTTGAACTCAGACTCTCTATGGAGCTTCTGCAGCCGCCCCACCACTCTTGTTAGTTTAAGTGTAGCTTTGGCCAACTGCGGATCCAATTGGAATTGTTCACCCAGGGTAATACCCAAATATTCAAAGGTTTTCACTCTTTCTAGAGGAATTTCTCCCAACAGCGGCTTCGGGCGTGTCTGCCTCAGGGGATTGAAGATCATGAACTTGGTTTTGTCCAGGTTTATCTCGAATCCCCGCAAGACACAAAAGTCTGCGAAGCCATCCAGGATGCCATGGATGCCCGTTGATGTCTTGGACAACAGCAGAGTGTCATCCGCGAACATCACCCGGCCCGTAACTAGCCTCGGGCATCTATGTTTCCGGTCCCAAGCAGGTGACCTACCAGGCTATTGATGTACAGGCAAAAAAGGATGGGCGCCAGAACACAGCCCTGACGGACCCCCTGCTTGACCAGAAAACGTGGAGACAGTTCACCCTGAGTTCCACACCTCACCTGGACAAAGTTATTGGTATGGAGCCTAACTAAAACATTGAGGAGGTAGTCTGGTAGACCCAACTCATGTAGCAGCTTACAAAGTTTAGCTCTGGGCACCAGGTCAAACGCTGACTGAAGGTCTACAAAGATCATTTAGAGGCTGCCACCCTCTACAGTCACTGTTCTCCAGTATAGAACCTGGAGCCTAAACAACTGGTCCAGGTGATGTTCCCTGCCTGAAGCCAGCCTGGAAGGTAGACAGGATCTCATGTTCCTCTGCCCAGGATGATGCCTCCCAGCAATTTTGGGTGATGTCTATAAGGCTAATTGGCCTACAGTTGGACGGTTTCAGAGAGCAATCTTTTTTATAAATGGGGACGATTTCGGCACCCCGCCATGAATCCGGAGGATCCATGCCCTTTAGGATAGCATTATACAGAACATAGAGATATGGGGCCCATATATTCGGCTCTGAGCAGTACAAGTCCCCCGGTAGCTTGTCCAAATCAGGGGCTTTATTTGTGGACAGGTTCAGAATGGCAGACTCAACCTCCGCAGGTGTAATCTCCCATGCCCCCTCTAGTCGATATTCATGGGGGGGGGCATGGGAGAGGGGACTCTAGTCCATCATTGCTCGGGAGGGAGTACAACCCCCTAAAATGTAACTCCCAAGCCGAAGCAGCTATATTGGGTTCATTCGTCAGTTTCCCTTCCTTACTCCCACAGCTAACAATTGACCAATAGGATTTAGAGTCTTTGGTCTTAAGTGCAGATCTTAAATCTTCTTAATTGTCTGCCTCCCACTCCTTCCTAGCCCTCTTCGTAGCCAACTTGTACAAACGCCGGTAAAGCCTAATCTTGTCTATATCCTGGAGCCTGAACGCACAGACCAGTTCCTTTTTTGCTTTCCTACAGTGGGCATTGTACCACGGTTGGACTGTGGCTGTTTTTACCTTAGGTCTCCCCTCTGGGTAGAACACATCACCAAGGCCCCGCACCAGCCCCTGATGGATAGTTAGGGGCTCCTTGCTGGCTACTGGAATTTCATCCACCTCCCCCATACCGCAAAGGTGGGGAAAGGCCCCTTGATAGACATCAGCCAATTTGTTAGGAGAACTCAATATATATGGCCACTTAACTCTCCGCCTGTTATTGGTTAAAGATAGCGGAGGGGCAATTAAATTTGGATGTGAACCTGGGTTGGACAGGCCAGAGTTCCCGGGTTTCAGAAACATGACCAGGGGATTGTGGTCACTGTCTTTCCTGGGGAAGATTTTGAAATCTAAGACCATTCCCGAGGTTCTAGCTTCCACAAGGATATAATCCAGGATGGAGTTTTGGCGCTCCCTATTAAATGTCATTTGGGCTGGTCTGTCTGAGTTTGTCCTCCCATTACAGGCTCTGAGAGAGGTCGAAAGAGTGAGAGAATTAATTTGTAAGACCAATGGGGTCCATGCTCTCACCACCGGAATCCGCGGTTCCGGGATGAGCCAGAGCTGGTCCTCTTCATCTGGGCCATCGTGGGATGAGCCAGTGAGTGGCTCAAACTGGCAATTAAAATCACCACCCACAATTAGCGTAACTGCTGGGTTCAGAGTTGGAATGAACTGCACAAGTTGGTCTATAGTTGGAGACTCCTTCCCACTTACAGTAGGTCTCGAGTAGATATTATTTAGCGCAGCTTTCCTGTTTCCAGGGAGTGTAAGTAACACACACTGCACATCTCAGGATTCTGTGGGAACCTGGCCAGCCTGTGCCCCCAGGTGTGTACCGACCCAAATGCTGAGGCCCCTAGAAGGTCTGGCCCTCCCCTTCTTAATTGCCTGTTCGCTAAAGGTTGAATACCCGCACCTTTGTTCACCTACCAGTGCCCAAGTTTCCTGGAATAGGCAGACATCATTACTTTCCACAAATGCTCCCTAATCTGGGTGCAACAGTTTGTTTTTAATTCCAGCCACATTCCAGGGGAGAATTTTAATAAAATCCTTTCCCATCCCCTCCCTGTTTTCAGTAAACCACTGGGTTTGTGCTGTCCCCCCGAACAGGCCCCTCCTCTGGTATGTTTGTAGGGAGTGATTGCCCTGCCTTAGGTGGCTCACTGTCTATGTCCTCAACCTCTGAGGCGGCCAGAAACTGGCCCTCCACTCCGCCCGAAGGGGGCCGACCTGAGCCCCAAGACGGGCGTCAATCAAGTTGGTCTAACACACTGAATCTATTGGTGAGGGCGAACAGATCGCTCCTATTATTATTATTATTATTATTATGTTTCTTATATAGCGCCTTAATCGACCCCCGAAGGGGTATCTCCGCGCTTGCCTTGAGAACCCGTCCTGGCTTTTCCCTGTGAGATAGCCCCTACAGGGCATCCCCAAGGTGAAAGCCAGGCATTCCGCCACGGGGGGGGCCGTTGTGGAGATTAAGCAAGCTTAATGCCCAGAGTTGCAGAGTGTGAACCCATGATTAGGTCAGGCACCGAAGCGAGAATTATCGAGTCCATGGACATTTGAGCTCAAAACCCTGCCGCGTCGGGAATTGAACCCTGGTCCCGGGTCTGACCTCTGCTTCAGGGTCTGCCTGCTCTAACCAGTGAGCCACACTTCTCCACCTAGGGCCATTATTAATATTTCTCATCCAGGGGGTTCGGGTACCATAGGGTCTTGGGTCCAGAATACCCTATTCACCCCTGTTCTGTATCCCTCTCACCCTCTTCGACGTGGGATAGAAATAAGTCAAGGGTAGAGATTGAACTTGTGATCCGGAACACCCTGGGGCCCAGTTAGAGATATAGTCCACCACCCTGCTATCCCTAAAATGTATGACTATACAGTCTCCTTCGATGTTTTTCACCCGTGGCCCTACCCAACTTACACGCCGAGCAAAAAGAATTTCACTCGATACGTGCAGTGGCAGTGGCCTATTATGGTTAAGCCAATGAATGCATTTATTGTTAAGGATGCCATAATCCTCCCTGCTCTCTTGGTCCAGGGCTGGCCCTCCAGCAACTACAACCACATACGGGGCAGACTAAGAAGGAGATTCAAGCAATTAGTTTCTATTATAGAGGATGAGGGATTCAGGATTACACTCCTAGAAGAATTAATATGGGGATTGGCAAGCCCACCACCCCTCGCCCGCTCAAGGGGCCCATGCGCCACTGTGTGCCCAACGGTGCCCTCCCCAACTATATCCCCTGGCTCCGTGCCGGGAGTCTCTGGGGTAGCGGGTCTATGAGCTTATGCATTAGCAATACCGGGGGGTTACAGGACACATTATCCAACCCTGGTGGCCTCACTGGAATGTCCTTAGTTACTAATAAAACAGAAACCACCCCCTCCCCTGGGACAACAGAGTGCAATTGTTCCAAGCATGTAAATCTATTTTCAATTGCATTCAGTCTATCATGCAAAGGGCCACAAGTCTTAACAAAAATATTTTCCATTTTGGCCCAGAAATCTTCACCCAGGTCCGTGTGGCAGACATCATTAGAGACTGAGGATACCCTGGATACATGTTCTGACTGCTGGTTCGCTGATGGACTCACGACGTCTGTTGGCAATTGGTCCTTTACCCTGCCATTACATTTTTGCATTTTGGCCTTCCTCTTGTTCATGGGTGCGCGCCCACGCTTCCTTTTAGCTGATGCTACCGCAGCCTCTGCACCTCTCTATAAACTGGTCGCGAGCAAGTTTGGAGGTTCCTGGAGGTAGGGCCCGGAGATTCAATCCTGGTCACCAATCTATCCTGCACAGGAGATAGAGCATCCTCCCCAACTAAGGATACCTGAGGTCGTCTTTCTATTTGCACCTGGTGAGAAGGACCCTCTCCACCACCCCCCCTGTTAGATGTTTCCGGTGAAACCAGCCTAATAAGTGAATGGGCCTGTGCCAACCGACCCAAATAAGACCTCTTGTCGAAATTAGGAGCCAGAGTTAGCCTTTTTTTAGTAATGTATATTTGGTGGGTCAATATAGACGATGCCCTAGTGAGAATTTGATCAAGATTTCCAATAAAATACCCACCGGGGATCGATTTTATACCCTTTCCCACTTTTGCGCCTGCCATACCGGAGTTGGAAGCCACAGTACCTTTAATCAACGGCAGTGAAATATAGCGAGCACCACAAAGCTCTCCCGAAGTTAGAGGGCTGAAATAGTCAAAATTAAATCACACCAACCTCGTCTTGGTCCTTTGCGGTGAAAATGAGAGAGGGTGGCCCCATCGCATCCTCTGCCGGCCTTGAACAGGCTCAAACGGGCCCGCCCTTGACCCGGGCATTGCCCGGCGCGCGCCCGCACGCATCCTGCGGGACGATGAAAGAGGGCTGATTAAGTACAGCTACTGTGCTTGAGTCGTGGCGAATGGGCGGCTTTTGGCCCTGTGACTCCTGGGGAGCGTGGTTCTCTCCTGTTTGTGTGCCCCACTGCTGCTGCTGTCAGGTCCGGTGTTCTGAGGAAAGGTAATGAGCCCCTGGTGTGCTTGGGGCGTGACGAATGGGTGGCTCTCCGCCCGGTGACTCCTGGGGAGCGTGGTTCTCCCCTATTCGTGTGTCCCACTGCTGCAGCTATCAGATCCGGTGT
This sequence comes from Lissotriton vulgaris, assembly GCF_964263255.1. Classification (NCBI taxonomy): domain Eukaryota; kingdom Metazoa; phylum Chordata; class Amphibia; order Caudata; family Salamandridae; genus Lissotriton; species Lissotriton vulgaris. The sequence continues at coordinate 785,990,586 of NC_141696.1, forward strand.
TTTGCGAGTGTCTCCTGCGGAGCGGGAGATGCAAGTAATAATGAGCCCCATGTCTGCTTAGGGCGTGGCGAATGGGCAGCTCTTGGCCTGGTGAATCCTGGGGAACGTAGCTCTCCCCTATTCTTGTGCCTCACTGCTGCCGCTGTCAGGTCCGGTGTTCTGCGAGCGTCTAGAGGTAATGAGCCTCTGTGTACTTGGGGGTGGCGAATGGGCGGCTCTCAGCCCGGTGACTCCTGGGGAGCGTAGTTCTCCCCTGTTCGTGTGCCCCACTGCTGCCGCTGTCAGGTCCGGTGTTCTGCGAGCGTGTACGGCTGAGCGGGAGATGCGAGAGGTATTGAGCCTCAGGTGTGCTTGGGGCGTGGCGAATGGGCGGCTCTCGGCCCGGTGACTCCTGGGGAGCGTGGTTCTCCCCTGTTCGTGTGCCCCACTGCTGCCGCTGTCAGGTCCGGTGTTCTGCGAGCGTCATTCAATAATGGCCCAATATTTTATCTCAAAGCTTCCATCAAAAAGTATGTTTACATTCTCTTTAGGAGTTTAACCAAACAATCACTCCAAAGTGACCCCAGCAACAAAAAAATATTGGTGTCTATTGTTTTACTATGTAACACATAACAAAGTATAACAATATGCAAAAGGAAAATGGTTTTCCTGCTTGTAATATATAAGATTTCTGCGTAGTTGAACATATCATGCAATTCACTTATGGGCCTTTGTCGGCACACACATAGTAGCACTGAGAGTGTCCTTTGAATACAATTCCTAGGGAAGACAATGATCGTTCGCCTTTGCGCTTTGGCACATTACTTCACAGATCTTCCAGATCTCCCGAGGCTTCTCCGGGAGCAACGCTCATTTTCAGATCTCCCGAGGCTTCTCCTGGAGCAACGTGGATTTTACTCATTAGACTTTTAATTTTGCTTACTTGCACTGCCTTCAAGCGCTCCGGACCCAGCGCTCGGATCCTCCCTGGCTGCCCCCTCTCCTGCACGCGACCCAGACCGCCTCCGCTGATCGCCCCCTCCTTGCCTGACTCTCGGAGTGGGACGGGCGGCTCCACCTTCTTGGGTGGGTCTGGGCTCGGCGCTGCAGTTCTTTGGCTCCTCCCCCCCTGGTAAGTACTTTAGGCACTCACCTGCTCGCACGCCTAAATTTGCTTCCAGATCTCCCGAGGCTTCTCCGGGAGCAACGCTCATTTTCAGATCTCCCGAGGCTTCTCCGGGAGCAACGTGGATTTTACTCATTAGACTTTTAATTTTGCTTACTTGCACTGCCTTCAAGCACTTCGGACCCAGCGCTCAGATCCTCCCTGGCTGCCCCCTCTCCTGCACGCGACCCAGACCGCCTCCGCTGATCGCCCCCTCCTTGCCTGACTCTCGGAGTCGGACGGGCAGCTCCACCATCTTGGGCGGGTCTGGGCTCGGCGCTGCAGTTCTTTGGCTCCTCCCCCCTGGCAAGTACTTTAGGCACTCACCTGCTCGCACGCCTTAACCTGCTTCCAGATCTCCCGAGGCTTCTCCGGGAGCAACGCTCATTTTCAGATCTCCCGAGGCTTCTTCGGGAGCAACGTGGATTTTACTCATTAGACTTTTAATTTTGCTTACTTGGACTGCCTTCAAGCGCTTCGGACCCAGCGCTCAGATCCTCCCTGGCTGCCCCCTCTCCTGCACGCGACCCAGACCGCCTCGCTGATCGCCCCCTCCTTGCCTGACTCTCGGAGTCGGACGGGCGGCTCCACCTTCTTGGGCGGGTCTGGGCTCGGCGCTGCAGTTCTTTGGCTCCTCCCCTCCTGGCAAGTACTTTAGGCACTCACCTGCTCGCACGCCTAAACCTGCTTCCAGATCTCCCGAGGCTTCCCCGGGAGCAACGCTCATTTTCAGATCTCCCGAGGCTTCTCCGGGAGCAACGTGGATTTTACTCTTTAGACTTTTAATTTTGCTTACTTGCACTGCCTTCAAGCGCTTCGGACCCAGCGCTCGGATCCTCCCTGGCTGCCCCCTCTCCTGCACGCGACCCAGACCGCCTCCGCTGATCGCCCCCTCCTTGCCTGACTCTCGGAGTGGGACGGGCGGCTCCACCTTTCCTGGGTGGGTCTGGGCTCGGCGCTGCAGTTCTTTGGCTCCTCCCCCCTGGCAAGTACTTTAGGCACTCACCTGCTCGCACGCCTAAACCTGCTTCCAGATCTCCCGAGGCTTCTCCGGGAGCAACGCTCATTTTCAGATCTCCCGAGGCTTCTCCGGGAGCAACGTGGATTTTACTCATTAGACTTTTAATTTTGCTTACTTGCACTGCCTTCAAGCGCTTCGGACTCAGCGCTCAGATCCTCCCTGGCTGCCCCCTCTCCTGCACGCGACCCAGACCGCCTCTGCTGATCGCCCCCTCCTTGCCTGACTCTCGGAGTGGGACGGGCCGCTCCACCATCTTGGGCGGGTCTGGGCTCGGCGCTGCAGTTCTTTGGCTCCTCCCCCCTGGCAAGTACTTTAGGCACTCACCTGCTCGCACGCCTTAACCTGCTTCCAGATCTCCCAAGGCTTCTCCGGGAGCAACGCTCATTTTCAGATCTCCCGAGGCTTCTCCGGGAGCAACATGGATTTTACTCATTAGACTTTTAATTTTGCTTACTTGCACTGCCTTCAAGCGCTTCGGACCCAGCGCTCAGATCCTCCCTGGCTGCCCCCTCTCCTGCACGCGACCCAGACCGCCTCCGCTGATCGCCCCCTCCTTGCCTGACTCTCGGAGTGGGACGGGCGGCTGCACCTTCTTGGGCGGGTCTGGGCTCGGCACTGCAGTTCTTTGGCTCCTCCCCCCCTGGCAAGTACTTTAGGCACTCACCTGCTCGCACGCCTAAACCTGCTTCCAGATCTCCCGAGGCTTCCCCGGGAGCAACGCTCATTTTCAGATCTCCCGAGGCTTCTCCGGGAGCAACGTGGATTTTACTCATTAGACTTTTAATTTTGCTTACTTGCACTGCCTTCAAGCGCTTCGGACCAAGCGCTCAGATCCTCCATGGCTGCCCCCTCTCCTGCATGCGACCCAGACCGCCTCCGCTGATCGCCCCCTCCTTGCCTGACTCTCGGAGTGGGACGGGCAGCTTCACCATCTTGGGCGGGTCTGGGCTCGGCGCTGCAGTTCTTTGGCTCCTCCCCCCTGCCACGCCCCCCTGATCCTCCTCCCTCATGTGTCCCTACATTATGGGTCCTCTTTACCGGCAGCGCAGCGGACGGGCGCAGCGGGCGCGACAAAGGCGCGCCGAAGTTGCACCTAAGTTAAGCCCGTCTGCGCCCGTCCGCGACGGGCCGGGACCAGGGGCCACACACTCTGCTCCTTCATTGGCTTACTCTTCCTCCCAACTCACTGCTCTCTCCGCTACCTCTTCACCCTCACCCTCTCTATTGCATCATCTAGACACACTTGGTATCCTCACCTCTCCCCCGTCACACTTGACACGGGCCTCTCATAGCCCCACTCCTCTTTCTGTTAAACCTCCCCCTGTCTCCCGCCCTTCCCCTGCTCCTACTTCAGCCTCCACTTATCTACTCAACACCCGTTCTGCAGTCAAACACCAGACAGCACTTTTCAACCTCCTGACTACCCACTCCCCTGAATTTCTTTTTCTGACCGAAACCTGGTTCACAGCTGATTCCCTCCCAGATCTTTTAGCCATTCTCCCCGATACCTACTACGCCCTCCGAGCTGACCGCCTGGATGGCAAGGCTGGGGGAGGTGTGGCAATGATCATTCGGTCGACTCTCAAATTCCACCTTCTTCCTCACCCCCCTATACCTAATGTGGACTACTTAGTGGCCCGCTCTCTCAACCTTCCTGCCCCCCTCACTGTTGTTCTCGTCTATCGTCCCCCTCAATCTATGCCTTCCTTTGTAGCTTCCCTTCAGGACCTTCTGGCCACCTTGGTGGTCAACAACTCCTCCGTCCTATTGCTCAGCGACTTTAACTTCTGGCCGGGTGATCCTAGGGAAGATCTTCCCTCTAAAGACTTTTCCGCCACCCTCCAATGCTTGAATCTCACATCCTATGTTACAGTTCCCACCCATGCTCAAGGTCACATCCTAGATCAAATTTGGTCCTCTCGTCCTCTCGCTTCACCTCCCTCTATATCTCCCTGCATTTGGTCGGATCACTTTATCATTTCTTTTTCTATTCACCTGGGTGTGGTCGACAAGCCCCCCCATCCCAAAAACATTCTAGCCCGCAACTGGAATCAGAATGACTTTGACTCTCTTTCGCGTGTTTTGGCTTCATCCGCTCCGGACCTCACTGATCTTCCCCTCGAATCTCAGGCCAACGCCATCAGCACATGGCTATCTTCTTCGTGTGACCTAGTGGCCACGCTCAGAAAGATCAAAGCGGTTCGCCCCTATGATGCGCACAAATGGTTCTCTCCAGAGCTCAAAGCATTAAAACCCGACCTTAGGCGCTCGGAACGCCTCTGGAGACGGAAGTACTGTCCCTCTTTGCGCGCCAAATACAAACAACTTCTCACCGAATATAAAAAAGCAATTTTAGTGGCCAAAACCTCTTCTTTCACTGAGAGAGTAGCTCTCTACGCCAACAAATCCCGTGAAATTTTCTCCCTGGTTCACAATCTTGCCACCTCCGATCGTTCCTCCCCTTGCCTGGTTCCCTCTCAGTCCCTCTGTTCGTCACTCAATGACTTTTTCATTGACAAGATTGTGAAGATTAAAGCTAACATCCCCACTGTGCCTCAACCTAGCCTCACCTGTCCCCTCACTCCTCCCCCGTCCTCCTTTGCTCTCTTCCCCTCTATTTCCCCTGATTTATTTTTCAAATATCTGCTCAAAGTTAAGTCTGGCTCTCCCACGGACTGCGCACCGGCACGCATTCTTAAAACTCTCTTCACTAACTGCCCTGCCTCCCCTCTTGCTCTACTTAATTCTTCTCTGGCTATTGGTTCCGTCCCCTTATCTTTCAAATCCGCAATCGTCCTCCCCATTCTAAAAAAAACTGGTCTGGATCCCTCTCTCCCCTCTAATTTCCGACCCATCTCCCGTCTTCCCTACCTCGGCAAGATCCTTGAGGTCCATGTCACCTCTTGCCTCTCCTCGTATATCGAGGAGAACGGCCTTTTGGCATCCCATCAGGCGGGCTTCCGCCCGGGCCACTCTACGGAGGCAGTGGTCCTCGCGGTTCTGGATGAACTCAAGGGGAAAGCCGACTCTAACCTTCCCCAAGCCTTGGTCCTTCTCGATCTGTCCGCTTTGTTCGACACGGTTGACCACTCCATTCTTCTCGACCATGTCAGTGCAGCGGGCATTCAGGGCGCGGCCTTTTCCTGGCTCGCGTCCTTCCTTCGGGACAGGTCCCAGGCTGTTCACCTCTCCGGTTTCTCTGCCCCTCCAGGCCCGGTCACCTGTAGTGCTCCCCAAGGTTCCTCCCTTTCCCCCCTTCTTTTCAATCTTTATATCCATCCTCTCATCTCCTCCCTTCTCTAGCTGGGGGTCTCTGTGTACAATTACGCCGACGACCTCCAGCTCGTCTTCGATCTCTCTTATTCTCCGGACTCTCTTCCTAAATTTTGTTCCACTTTAATTTTCATTTCCGAGTGGATGAGTGCTAACCATCTTAAGCTCAATCCTGACAAGACTGAACTTGTCCTCACTGGTGGTCCCTCTAACCCTTGGTCCCCTGCACACTGGCCCCTCTCTTTTGGCCCCCCTCCCTCGCCCGCCTCCTCTGTTCGTACCCTTGGTATTAAAGTCAGTCATGACTTATCCATGAACAGTCATATCAGCTCCGTCGTGTCCTCCTGTTTTCTGTCCCTCCGTCTCATCCGGAAAATCTTGCGATTCTTTTCCACCGATGCACTCAAAACCATAGTCATGGCTTTAGTCATCTCCCGCCTCGACTATGGGAATGGCCTGTACGTGGGCATACCCGCCTACGAAACCCGTCGGCTCCAGGCCATTCAAAATGAGGCTGCTCGCCTCATTCTGTCCCTCCCCAAATCCTCCCATATCACTCCCGCTCTCAAATCTCTTCACTGGCTTCCTATTCGATTCAGATCCTTCTTCAAACTGGCTTGCTTAGCCTTTCGGGCTTATTCTCGTTCTGCCCCCTCTTTCATCACTTCTCTCATCTCCTCTCACGCCCCTAGCCGCACTCTCCAATCTTCCTCCCTCTCTCTCTTGCACATCCCCCGCTTTCGCAAATCCAGAACGGGAGGTACTCGGTTTTCGGTCCTGGCCCCCCAGTTCTGGAACAGCCTCCCACTTTCTATTTGTTTCATCCCCATTTACAATCACTTCCGTAAGGCCCTCAAAACTTTCCTCTTTTCTCAGGCATTCCCTTCTTAGTTCTCCTGGTTTCCCTCTGTGAGCTCTGATTAGGTCCCCAGCGCCAGGAAGCCGCTTGGCCGCAGTGCGCTCTTTTAAATATCTTTTTCATTTCATTTCATTTCATTGTGCAGCAATGGCACTTTTCCCTCAAACACCACCAATTAATTCCTCATCACATGACACTTTGTAAAATATGGAGCTGCACATTTAACAAAAAATCCTTTATACCATTCTTGCAACCTAGTATTTTGATCAGAACTCCCTTAGGGCAAAGTAAGTGGCAAAAACATTCAGCCTATCATCATCCAATGAAGAGCATCAAAAGCAGTAGCAATAATTTTCCACGATGGTCCTTCAACAACATCTGGACATTACACTGCCTATCTAAAAAATGTGAAAGGCTGGAGTCTTTGTAATGATGCCGAGTTGCTTTTCAAACAGCGTTTGCCTTTCGAATTACCAAATTCCTACCTATTATTTTTAAAGCCAAAGTTTTAGGAAGATAATTTAGCCTCTGAGGAAATTATTATCCTTTAATAGGACTACCATTGGACATTTTACATAAAAATGACTGCGAAAATACAATTTGGCTCAAGGAAAGGTATTTCTTTGAATTATGGACTTTTTTTTGCACTTGCTTTCATTTAGTACTTGGATCTCCCACATCACCAAGGGCCTCATTTAATAGGCATAGGGCAGCGTCACAAGCCTTCTTGCTGACAGCCCTACACCGATGTGAAAGGCCAGAAAAGCAACATATTTACGAAATACAGTGCATTCCTGTCCTTTCCCCTTGCACTGGTGCACGATTTGCTGCCTAGCCCCATTGCAGGCACCCTTGTACAATAGTGCACAGGTAATAATATCCAAGAATGGAACGGTGCACGGAGAGAAATGTTCTACTCCAAAAAAATTCAGGCAATTTTTATAAATATTCCTTTTTATTTCTTACTATTCCTCTCTTGTGGAGACGTACACAAAAGAGGAATAGCATATAAAAAACAAGACAAATTTAAACGCATATAAAAAACAAGACAAATTTAACAAGTCTCAACAATCACAAAAATACAAATATATGACTGACACTTATAAAGCAACACTAATTTGTTGCCAATCAAATGGTGTAAGAAACGAATAACAGCACCAAGCAGCACAAGCTGCAAATTTTAACATCTTCTCATATTCTAGAACACACATTAAGTAGAATAATAGAAAAATCCTATATCACTACACATATAACACCCATAACATTTATGACAAAGCACTTATGGGCTCATTATGATGGCGGGAGGACCGCCACCGCTGAGCCAGCGGTGGCGATCCTCCAGCGATCACAATGAGATTTACCCACTGCCAAATTATAATGGTTGTGGGTATGGCGGCATACGCGAAGTCCCTCCGCTGCTTTTCCCACTGGTGACAATCGCACCAATTGCATGGCGGGTGGAAAAGGGCTACTAATATGGTTGCGGTACCCTGAAGGCACCGTCCGCCATATTAGGATGTGCCCTGGTACAGGCCTTCCCATGGCGGCGATGCTGCCATGGAAAGGGTGGTGGGTATTGGGTTCGGGGGCCTGTTGCAGGCCGCTTCTGTGTGGGGGGAAGGTGTAGGTGCACTGGGGGTACCCGTGGTACCCCCCTACATTTCCATGCACAAAGTGGCAGGTACCGCATGGTGCCTGCCACGTTGTGCATGGAAATGCACATCTTGGCATTTTAACATTGCCAACGGTGCTGCACCCAGCAGCAATGTCCACAATGGTAAAAGGCCAGGATGTGCCCGCCATATTGGCAGGCGCATCCTAATTGGGCTGCTGGGACCACCATATGTCTGGCGGGCGGTCCCAGCACTGCTATGATGGTGGGAGGACTGATGTTCGCCCACCATCATAATGACCCCCTTAGTGATAATCCCATCCTCGTAGCTCAGACTGGGTTCTCAAAATTGATTTTCATGCTGTGGTCCAATATTATTGAATCAAGGGTTCATTTTAAAATATATAACATCAATTATTGCACGTAGTGATGTGTCAAATGGAATTGTAGATTATAAAAAACTATAATGTATTTCTCATAACCCTCCTCTAAATAATATAGATCCCACTTCTTCCAAATATTAATAGAAAGGGGGGAGAATCCTCACATACCTCATGTATGTCGTATTTATAAAATATATATCTCTTTCTTTGAATCACATTTTTTTCCAAAATATCAATACATCAATGGATAAAAGAATATTTATCTTCAGGAAATAAGTAGTGTAGGTCCAGAAAAGTTTTTCACCATGACTTGGTCTGTATGTACTAGAACGTGGAAAATGTGCCCACCATTAATACCTGTTAAAAATGAATATTATCATATAAGTATTAAAGCGTAAAAAAGGTATGTGGCATATAATATATAATATTGCACTTTTGAAGCTAAAACGGTAATATTAACCATCACCAAGTGCCATGCATTTCGTTGCAAAATATTTAGTAATAATGTCAATTTGATCAAAGTGAGTTGTGACAGCCAAGGAGCAATGTATATACTATGATTTCAAAATAAAACGGCTATAGTGACATGTGATGAATCGCAAAAAGTGTGGTAACGCTGATTTAGAAGAATCAACAAATTGTTGAGGATGGACTCATTAGGGGAGACTCGCAATACAATCCAAAACCGCCAGGGCAAGGTGCGCTATGCTTTCACGTCTAAAACCATGGGTCACACCGAAAGTCTCATAGTTAATCTTGTAGGTAATGTGTGCCCGCTCGTATACAATTTAAACAAAGTGCGTACAATCCTAAACTAAAAGACTGTTATGATTATAAGATCAGCCTGCTGTCTCATGGCTCAAAAATAGTTTGCAACCCTCATATGTTAAAGAGTGAGGCTAAATATGAACAAGGTATATAGCTTGATTTGGCGTGCTGCACCAGGGAATCAATGCTATTCAACAAATCTATCAGGTACATGCATCATTGTAGGAATTTACGATTCCTAAATTGCGAAAATTAAGGAATCGCAATTTAGGAATCGCAAATACCTATGCATCAAAAATAGCAAATTTTATTGTGATCTGCTAATTTTCCTTATTTGCGATTCCTTAATTGCGAATCGCAAATAAGGAAAGGCTTTACATTCATTCCTATGGGCTTAGAGGCCCATAGGAATCAATGGGAAGGCATTCTCATTTTGCGAATTCGCAATTAAGGAACCGCAAAATGAGAATGCAATTTCAAGGGTGCAGGGGGGGGTCCGAAGGACCCCCCCCCTGCACCCCTGGAATTTCATGTAAGTACATTTTACTCACACACATGTCCCAAGGCCATGTGTGTGTGTAAAATGTAAGATTCAAAAATGCATTTATTTGCATTTTTGAAACTTTTTGCAAATTACCATGAAGGTGTACTTCATGGTAATTTTCCATTTAAAATTGCAAATTTGCAAAAATAAAAAAATCATGCATAGCATTTAATAAATCGCAAAATTTGCGATTTCTTAAATGCTATCGCAATTTGAGAAATCGCAAAAAATTGCGATTTCTTAAATTGCTAGAATAGGGAAATGAATGATGCATCCCAATAAGTGATTTTGGAATCGCAAACGGACGATTTTTGCGATTCGCACCATTTGCGATTCCAAAATCGCTTGATGCATGTGCCTGTATGTGAATAAACACGCAACACCACGGGTGGGTCAACTGCATCCACGAACCCCCCCAAATGCTACTTACACTCAAATGCCGAATGTACCTCCTCAGTCTTTCAGCAGCTAACGCTTATGCAGCTCATCACCTATCTAATATAACCACCTGCCATTCATCAATAAGAAAATTTGATACCACATTGGTTGAGGTGAAGTCACAACACACCACTTACATGCTGTGTTAAAACAGTGGCCATCTTGTAATGGAAAGATGATAAGGAGTGAAAGATATCTATTTTAAACAATTCAGAATTAAAGTGGGAGGGTCGGTATCTGTGGTCCAAAAATATGTCGACCTTCTTACATTAATATAGGGTCATATCCACAGACACTAAACCTTACTATATCCACAATATTGAAAATGTTCCCGAAAGAGAAAGTAAAGATTCCAATAAGTCATCAGAAAGAATATAATATTAAAAACTACGAAAAGCAAAAAGCAGAAAGTACAAATAAGTACTTATGATATACTCCTACGCTATAGATAAAATAGCCATGTGAGAATGTTGAAATGCGCAGCCCTAACGTTTATAAATATAGTGGCCTGATGGTACACGGGTGGCTGCATTGCATGCAGGATTGTTTTAGTGCAGGAAGGGGGCTCTTTCCGACACAAAAAAAATCCTGAGAGGTGTTTTCCTCTTCCTGTGTGTGCTGCAGAATGCAGCACACATAGAAAGAGGAAAAATCAGGAAAATATTTCTCCTTTTTACGGCTGCTCGGGGGGGGGGTAAGATTTTGTTGCAGTTCCAGGTTTACGTGATTAACTAAATCTGGGGCAGCGTCAAAATACATGGGTGTTGCATGCGAAAACCCACAGCAGAACCTAGGGAACGCTTCTCTGGTGCAGGGGAAGGTAATGCAGTGACTTGCGCTGCTTTATCTTACTCAATATCTATGAGGCCATGCAAGGGCAAGCAAATTGGCTTTGAGTGGCCTCATAGAAGTGGTTAGAAAAAGGGATGCTCTCGCAGTGCACACCTATCTTAAATAAGTCCCCTATTCTCTCCACATTAGTTGATATGGCTTTGCAAGGAATCCTACAGGTTTTTCACTGTTCCACCCCATTTAGTCCCCGTTGCATACAATAACATGAGTTTGGCTGTATGTAACTTATATCTGCGAGTGTATGCTTACTTTTACCACCATGTTAATTTCTTTAAAAATCTGATATCATAATACTTGTTCTGTACCTCATACAAGGCTTACATTAAGCAATCGTCTGTATAACAAATAATCTAAAAGTATTGGTTGAAGGCATGTGACCTAAAAATCAACAAAAACTTGCCTCTGTTCTTATAAAATGTTGATCAAATGAGTGCTAATTTGCTTCTAGAGCTGGGGAAGGACAATCTGAACAGGTGGGACTTTAAAGAGAAGATTTCTTGGCTCCCTCTGATTCGCAAAAACATTTAGTGCATTTTCAAGTTCATCTGGCAACGTCTCCACTGAGTAGCATTTATTATGTGCATTTTATTACCTTGTTTCACAAGGTCTGAATTCTTTTCCAAAGAATGCAAGAGATAGTGCTGTGAAGGAAAAGGAAAAACACAGAATTGATAATGAGCTACTCTCAACAAGATTGCTTTGTGTTTATAGACATTATTCTAATGGCAGGTAGACTATCATGTTCTGAATATTTTAGAAATTAAAGTACCATATACTTTTGAAGTAGAACTTTTTGTAGAAAAATATTAAGGTGTTTTAAGGTTATTGTAATTCTACGTGGATTGTCATCAAACATTTGCACTGCCAGAACTTTGAAAAGTTAGAATGTTGCGTTTTTATAAATTATGATCCGAAATATGTTTACTTATATTTATATGGACATAAAAATGTACAATACTGATGAAAAAGTACATACAGCAGGCTTAAAATTTTCAGATCACTGATGCTATGTGGGAATCTATAATATCCTGTAACAAAATGTCTTGTCAAAAATGTTGTTTATAAAAATATCACTTCCCTATCCTTATAATGGGAAGTACAAAAATATAGAAAAAAATATTACTTCACACTAATATTGTTATAAACATATTGTTTTTTAATATATATATATATATATATGTATATATTACCTACTGGCGGTCGCCAGTAGGTATATATAGTTAGGATTTTTTCCCTATGGCATTTCTGAAAATTCTATGTCTAATAACTTTAGCGTTTGTGAACGGAATCGGCTGAAATTTTCAGGAAAATGGCACATTTTGTTTCTGAGCAGCCCCTAAAAATTTGGGGGGGGGTCGTCAAGGGGGGGCCGAGAAAAAAGGGGGGTCCCAAAACGCGTTTTTCCCATGTTAATTTCCATAGGGCGGTTGGACTCACTTTTAGGCCGAACGGCTGAATGGATTTTCACGAAACTTGGCAAAATTGTAGGGACTGTTAGCCCGATGTGCCTTTGCTAGGTCTCAATATATGTGCTTCAGTGGATTTTGAGAAATTACCGTTTAAATCAAGATATATATCTGTAACAGCGCTCTGGGCAGCGATCCGGTTAGCGAACTTTTCGCGTATCGGAACTTTGCGAAGCGAAGCTGATTGGCCCTTCGGTGTCTGTCAACATTCTAAACAGTCCGGAGCGGCCGCCATCTTGTCTCTCGGTAGGATCGAGAGACAAGAGGAGGCAAAAACAAAGGGGGTAGTTACCATAAGGGGGAATAGTAGATCCTCGTTGACCCCCTAGGTTTTATGTGGAGGTTTTAAAAGGGCCTAGGAGGGTTCAAAAAAAAAAAAATATATATATATTTTTTTTGCGTGGTAAGCGCCAAGTTCGCGAACCGGAAAGCGTTCTGGGCAGCGTACTTTAAGGATAAAAGAATGATAGACTTTTCTAATACTGTATGTTAATTATTTGTTGTTTTTGTTCGTTTTTTTATTTATTTATTTATTTTGATTTTAAAAAAAATTATTTATTATTTTCATAGTTTATTAAAACTTCCAGCATTATATCATCTGGTATCTCGTCGAACATGGATGTTTCTGTCTCTTGTAAGGTTTGAATAAATTGTTCGTCAAAAGATTGATCCATAAAATCTTCATCCACATTTTCTTCAGTTACAATGTCTTCGGATGTAATCTCGAAGGAAACATTAGTTTCTTCTTGCTCCCCTTCCATTTTTTTGCTGTAAATTGCCTAAAAAAAAAAATTATATTAGAAGACTTAGGGCACTGTTGGGTTTAAGTTCAGACATGTTGTTCTGTTTTTTTAACAGTGAAGTTAAAGTAAGTAAATTCATAATTATAGCAGAGAAGTGTAAGTCAATCAATAAATGTAACAGAGGAGGTTATCTGTATCTATAACTATAGCAGGGGGTCAGTAAATAATTATCAATAAACATTTTTACAAATTAATTTAAAGTGCCACTTACAAATTATCAAATAACTTTACAGGGAGGTGAAAAGGCTCTTTAAATGTAGTTCAGGAAGTAGCAGTGAAAATGGCTGTGTTTCCTTCTCTTCCTTTATATATATTCAGGTATATAACCAATCAAATGTCAGGTAATAAAAATTGTAAATGAAAGTAAAGTTTTCATTGGTTGTCAATTCCAATATTTTATATGTGTTTTGTGAAGTAATTTACCTCAGGGTATTTAGATAGGTCTACAGGCTAAATGGCTAAATGAAATTTCAATCATATTTGTGAGAATGAAAGGGATTGTTATGTAGTATGAGGTAATCTATATTTGGTGAGAGTGTCTCTAGTCGTTTTTCTGCTAATTACTTTCCCACCTTTTTTTAGGACCGCTTTCTGGAAAGCGGCCCGGTTAGCGAACCTTAAGCGTCACGGGAGTCCACCATTTTGTGTTTCGGTCGCATTAAGATACAAGATGGAGGGCAAATAATGTTCAGAATGTGTAGAAGGGGGCACGGTAGACTTATCTTGACCCCCTAGGTTTTCTGAGGGTGGCTGACGAGGTTTAAATGTGCGGAAAAAAACATTTTTTTAAAAAATTCCGCGAGGTTAGCTTTCGGTTAGCGAACCGGGGAGCGTATTTTGTGGAAAATTAGCGAAAAAAGTTAGAAAAAAATAATAATTGTGAGTGATTAGATGAAGGGTAGCTCTGAGAAGAGCTTTTGGGTTTATGGTACATTTAGGTACTTATAAGTAGGTACCAATGCACATTCTTAAATTCAGAATGAAAATTCTGTTGCCCTCATCTGAGAAGTGAACTCCATCTCCTCTGTAGATATCTTGCATGTAGTAACGCAAGTTATTGTTGTACAGGGAGCCCATTCCATGGTCTCTCATGAAAGCTGAAACAGATTTGTTTACATGCTTCCTCGACTTCTCAATTTGTGGACAAAATTGGTTGGACCACCTCCATTTCTGTCTTTGGCATATATTGGAATATACCAAGGCAGTTTGAGGAAAAAGTGCCATTAATTGCTCAAAGGTGTCCTTTAATAGCATTTCCAGACCTACTCCTGTCAAAGTGCCCAAATCATTACCTCCACAGTGCACAATTAACAGGTCAGGTTTTGGCAAATGCATAAAGGTTTTCACCAATGGTATCAATTGGTGACATTTTAATCCTCTTTGGCCCAACCACTTAATTTCCACATCTTGTAAATTGAGGTTGTGTAAATTTCTGTTCTCGGCATACCTTTGAGCCGAGTGGATGTAACTATGTCCAACAATCCAGACGTTAAACATGGTGGGAGAAGGTTGTGCTGCAGTCAGATGAAGTATGGTAATGAAAGGGCAGTTGAAACAGTAGGAGTTTGTAAAGAAAAAAAACTGTGGATTTCCAATGCTAATGATTCATTAGCAGTGATTGGTGTATTTCCATTTCTGAAAACAGAAAGTTAGGGTGCATGGATGTGTTCTTTGAAAGATGTAATTTGAATGGTCAAGGAAGAAACTTTTAATGAAAGATTGCACTGGATACGCAGGTGCACTGAGAGTTCAGAGTTCAATTGAAACATTGTTGTGTGAATTTGCAAACGTGAGAGGTCTTCCAGGAGGTCGTTGCTATGGAAAAAAGGTAGAGAGGGCAGAGGGGGGAAGGGTTTTGATTTGAAAAAAGTGAGGGAAGAGTTATGATTGGCTAATATGAGAGATATGTGAAATGAATATCTGTATTTCTGTGCTTTCAATAGCTGCAGCCTCTGGAGTGCATCCTCTTTCTTCTGCTGAAGACAATTTGGTGTATTTCTGAGACTGTTTTCAAAACTCAAAAAGTATTTGCTAAGGTGAGAAAAGATTTATTTATTTTAGATAGAGAATAGTATGAATTAAGGAGAAAATGATGAAGAAAGCAGTGTTTTTAAACTGTGGCTTTGTCTGTAGTGATATAGAAATAGATTTTGTTACTTAGAGAAATTGTAATTGCATATTCGGTGTAGCATTCTGGAATGCAGTTATACAAGTTATTGTTGTATATGAAGCCCAGTCCATGGTCTCTTATGTAAGCTGAAACAGATATGTTGTTTATAAAAATAGTTTTTGAAATCAATTACATTTCTGCATATGTACTGCTAGAGCTTCATAGGTTGTTGTGGGTCATATTTAAAAGGCATTTGAGTGTCTTTGATGTTATTTTTCCTTTTTAAATGGAAAGCGTTCCTCATGGGGCCCTGAGCAGTTCTTAGCCATGTTATTTAATGGGAAGTGGATAACATGGCTCAGAGCATTTGCTGGACAATGCATGAATATCGCTGACTTTTCAACGATATTCATGCATTGCGGCCGTTTTTTTTCGCATTTGCGAGCAGTTCTTCGCCATGTTATCCAATGGGAGGTGGATAACATGGCTAAGAGCATCTGTTGGATAATGCATGAATATCGTTCACTTTTCAGCGATATTTATGCATTGCAGCCGTTTTTTTCGCATTTGCGATAAACCTTGCTAAGGAGAAAATGATGAAGAAAGATGTGTTTTTAAACTGTGGCTTTGTCTGTAGTGGTATAGAAATAGATTTTGTTACTTTGAGAAATTGTAATTGCATATTCGGTGTAGCATTCTGGCATGCAGTAACACAAGTTATTGTTGTATAGGAAGCCCATTCCATGGTCTCTTATGAAAGCTGAAACAGATATGTTGTTTTTAAAAACCATTTTTGAAATTAATTACATTTCTGGATATGTACTGCTAGAGCTTTGGGTCATATTTATAAGGCATTTGAGTGTAATTGATGTTATTTTTTTCCTTTTTAAATGGAAAGCATTCCTCATGGGGCAAGTGTCTTGTAAATACGTTGCCACCTGCGCTTGGCAAATTTAGATTTTGATTATGGGAGTTACATAGCCATGTTAATAATGTCCAAAAAATGGTGCTAGGGCATTCCAGAAAACGCTTTCATGTGTCTCAAGGATATTTTCAGTCATTTCCTCTTGAATGCAGGTATACAATTGATTTATATGTTGTGTTTAAAAACGATTCTTTTCTATAATGTTATTTTTTCGTTTTTAAATGGAAAGCGTTCCTCATGGGACCATGAGCAGTTCTTAGCCATGTTATCCAATGGGAGGTGGATAACATGGCTAAAAGCATATGCTGGATAATGCATGAATATCGCTGATTTTTCAGCAATATTGATGCATTGCGGCCGCTTCTTATCGCATTTGCGAGCAGTTCTTAGCCATGTTATCTAATGAGAGGTGGATAACATGGCTAAGAGCATTTGCTGGATAATGCATGAATATTGCTGACTTTTCAGCGATATTCATGCATTGCGGCCGTTTTTTATCGCATTTGCGATAAACCTTGCTAATAGCAAGGTTTATCTGCGATAAAAATCGCCGATGTTCGGCGATAATTTTTGTCTCTAAAGAAGTTATCGCTAGTGGTTGGTAATATACCCCCGCGTTTTTGGTTGCAGGAATCGGGAGGCGGGAGAGTAGCACTGAAATCAGTAGTCTGACGCTTGAATCGGGAGGGTTGGTATGTGTGGATTCTCTACAGCTGGGGCCTGGAAGGGGAGTATTTTGGTTCCGTTGTTCAAAAAGGGCGATAGGAACTTACCTATCAACTATCGCCAAATAGCTCTCCTAGACGCTATTGGGAAAGTGTTTTGTAAATGTCTACTATCACTAATTAATGATTGGGTGGCGCTAAAACAAATCTTACCCTTAGAACAAGTAGGCTTTCGTAAGGGCCACGGAACGCTGGACAATCTCTCTGCTCTTCAGACAATCACTGATAAATATATAGGGGTACGTGGCGGAAGAGTTTATGTGGCCTTTATAGACTTCTCCACAGCATTTGACAAGGTTGACCGTCCACTGCTGTGGAGAAAGCTCTCGGCTATAGGAATGCCGCCGTATCTATTAGATATGATTCAGTTGCTACATACAGACACTTGGTGCCAGGTTTTGCAAGGAGGAGACAAGGGGCTCTCTAAGATTATTCCTTCATGCAATGGTCTTAAGCAAGGTTGTTTACTTGCTCCGTTACTCTTTTCATTATATATTGCTGATTTACCTGCTTCTCTCTCTTCTTGCGATGGTATAGCTCCAATTTTGGGCGGAAAACACATCTCATGTATGTTATATGCGGATGATATCATAATAATGGATCTTATGCCCAAAGGTCTTGCTAAACGCCTCCTTGCTCTACATCAGTATGCAGTTGATCATTTCCTAAAAATTAATGCAAGTAAGAGTAAAATTATGTGCATCACAGGCCGGAAAAAACATAAATTTAGGAACTTTACCTGGTCTGTGGGAGATGACAAACTGGAGGTTGTAAAGAATTACGTTTTTCTGGGAAAAGTAATTTGTGATAACTTAAGTGCCAAATCCCATATCGATAACAGTGTCCGTAAGGCTTTAGCTCAAGGAAGAAGCTTAAATTCACTGTATTCGGCTCTGGGAAAAAGGCATTTTTCTCATTTACTGGAGGTCTTTAGGGCAAAGGTCCCATCCACCCTTCTATATGGCTTAGAATTAATTGATATCAAGCACTGGGATTTTTTAAATAGGGTGGAGGGGAAATTGCTAAGAAGTATATCTTCTGTCAGTTCTGCCTGCTCCGTGGCAGCTTGCAGACTTGAGTTTGGTTTGCGCAGCAGTTGGGTGCAGGGCCTGGCTGCTGTGGTACGCTGGGTCGCAAGCATAGCCAGAGGAGAAGAGGGGACTATGAGGTTCCTCCTAAGGACTGAACTATTGGGAGGTTTAGGGGAACACTCCTTGATTGTTAGCAATTTTAGAAAGGCTGTATCCCTCTTGCAGTTGGAAGAGAGTACCCTCCTTTCTTTATCTGTATCCCAGTTAAAGTCTGTCCTGAAAGATGCTACATGGGACCTTAGTTATAGACTAGACTTTTCTGCTATTTTCGTTAAGAAGGGTGTTAATTTTCTTACTGATTCATTCGCAAGAAAATCCGCCCAACCTTACGCTACTTGGAACTTATCTCATGGTATTCGGAGATTCTGGTTTTTATTGAGACAAGATCTGCTTCCCCTAAATAATCTTTTGTTTAAATGGCATGGAGTGTCTGCAATTTGCAATTTTTGTCATCATTCTATTCAAGATCGAATACATGTACTTTTTATATGCCCAGCGCTGCGTCCCTATCGCAGCAAATGGCTAAGACAAATATGCCTGCAAATGGGTATTTTAAATGTGAATTCTTTTATGTGTGCTTTATATAATCCCCCTAATGAGAGATTTTGTTTTCATATCTTTAATTTTTTTAAATGTTTTTTAGAAATTTTTTGAAGACTGACGTGTCTAATAATATGTCACTTTGTGTTCTAGTAAGTGCAATTGCGATGATTTGTCAATTTTCGCTGTGAATGGTATTTTTGTATTGTATTTTTTCTTTATGTGGACCTCTAAGGAGTTCCAAAGCATAATAAAGATTGAATACAGCTGGGGCCATAAACTACATCCGCAGGGCTAGGTGATAGCCTGGGACCGGCCTGGCATCTAAAATGGCTACCGTGTACGACAAAATTGTGGCATTGTAAAAAAGACAAGATGGCGCAGACAATGTTTATCAATAAGGATTCATTTATAACGAAATATTTTATCGCACTGACAAAATGGTTGTCAACACTTCCCGATTTCCTTCGAATCGAACGTTAACAAACGTGACGCAGCAAAGAAAAAAAAAAGCTCACACAGAGCCGCTGGAACACATGTATCAACATATATGAGCCTTCTCAGCCACCCTCAGAAAATATAAGGGATTAGGATACGTCTCCCGCACCCCCTTATACTTAGTAATTTAATTAAAACGAAGCACAAAATGGTCTCCCGCACCCCCTTATACCTATTCCCGTTTTGCCAGCAGTTTGCGGCCCAGTTCGGTGTTCGGAAAGCGCTTCTACCGTGAAAAATATATTTTTTTTATTTCCCCCACGGGACCCTTTAAAAACCCCAACAACATTCCTAGGGGGTCAAGAGGGGTATACCTTGCCCCCTTTCATTAAATTCCCCCTTCGTTTTTCACCTCTTCTTCTCTCTCGATCCTACCGAGAGATAAGATGGCGGCCGCTCCGGTCTGTTTAGAATGTTGACAGACACCGGAGAGCCAATCAGCTTTCTGCGCGCAAAGTTCCGTTTCGCAGGTGGAAGCGTATTTATAAGAAACTTGCACCATGAACAACGCTTTCCATTTAAAAAGGAAAAATAACATTATAGACACTCATATGCCTTATAAATATGACCCAAAGTAACCTATAAAGCTCTAGCAGTACATATCCAGAAATGTAATTGATTTCAAAAAATCGTTTATAAACACGGCACATAAATCAATTGTATATCTGCATTCAAGAGGAAATGACTGAAAATGTCCTTGTGATGCAGTGCTGGTGCAAAAGATTTTCTATGTTAAATAATAAGTAGGACGTTAAGTTTTTGATGACTGTTATTCATTTACTGTTTGGTAATAGTGCTTAATAACATTTTTCATTATATTTTTCCACAGATTCAACTGCAGATCTTTTTTAAATTTGAAAAATGCCTACGAAAAATAGAATTCGAAAGGCTAGAAAACGTCAAAGACAGCAGGATGATGTTTTATTGCAGCAGTCCTCTTCCCCAAATACTTATCAAAACACCAAGAAAGCTCCGGGTAAGAGCACAAAATCATTCTTAAAAAGTATTTTTAGAAAAAAAAGTATTTTTCACCAAAATGTTTCAGTTCAGAAAAAGAAGAGTAATTTAAATGGAAAGGAAAGAGCCATCAAAAATGTTATTGGTAGAGGAAGAGATAACTCTGTGCATGATAGTAGAAGGAAACAACAGTTTAGGGACATTCGACATCGAATGTTCCGTAACAGGATAATAGTTAATTTATTAAGAAATATTAAAAAAGGCCAACAGAAAGCGGCATTTTATAAGAAGAAGAAAAATGTAGAGAAAATTATTGATCATGCTTTTGAAATTAAGCGGAAGTTGTTTATTTTGGTAATCAATAGAATTAGGAAACTAAGCAAGGTAATTTCTGATTTCAAAACAAACAGTAGATGGAAGAGAGTAGTAAATCGTAGTAACTTTTGTGAAGTTTTTTCCGGAGAATGGATGCATAGTTCAAGTTCTGAGGCATTTTTTAATGAGGAGAGTTATTTTCAGGATAATGATTTGGTGTTTGCAGTTGACACCAGTGGTCGAGATTATGAAGTGAAGGATGGTTGTCCTGTTGAAAAAGAAAAGCTTGTGACAACAGAGACAGATGAGGTGTTAGGTCATGAGGTTTTAGGAAGACGTCCTAAGGGTCCTGTGTACATTTGGAAGTGTAGTTCTATTTGCAGTGTGCGACAGGTTTCCATCAATTTGCTTTGTGATTTTATACGGACATTTAATAAGAAAAGTTTGAAGCAGAAAATGAAGTTGTTGCAAAATTTAGATCCTTGCAGAGTGAGACAAATGACAGGCGAGCGCTGTGGGGAGAGCACCCAACAGGGAGGAGAAAGGCCCTTGGGAGGTCCTGCCAACAAGATCTAAAAACCTTTGCCGTGAGGGGAACGGCCGCGGACAGACCGACAACAGCGCCAGCACCCTGACCGCCGCGGGGGCAAGGGACTACATCCCCCAGGTGCCCCGGCGGTCAGGTGACATCAGCGGAGCGCCCGGAGGCGCAGGGGTAAAAGCCACGAGAGCCGAGCGCTGGTGGCGAGCGCTGTGGGGAGAGCACCCAACAGGGAGGAGAAAGGCCCTTGGGAGGTCCTGCCAGCAAGATCTAAAAACCTTTGCCGTGAGGGGAACGGCCGCGGACAGACCGACAACAGCGCCAGCACCCTGACCGCCGCGGGGGCAAGGGACTACATCCCCCAGGTGCCCCGGCGGTCAGGTGACATCAGCGGAGCGCCCGGAGGCGCAGGGGTAAAAGCCACGAGAGCCGAGCGCTGGTGGCGAGCGCTGTGGGGAGAGCACCCAACAGGGAGGAGAAAGGCCCTTGGGAGGTCCTGCCAGCAAGATCTAAAAACCTTTGCCGTGAGGGGAACGGCCGCGGACAGACCGACAACAGCGCCAGCACCCTGACCGCCGCGGGGGCAAGGGACTACATCCCCCAGGTGCCCCGGCGGTCAGGTGACATCAGCGGAGCGCCCGGAGGCGCAGGGGTAAAAGCCACGAGAGCCGAGCGTGGTGGCGAGCGCTGTGGGGAGAGCACCCAACAGGGAGGAGAAAGGCCCTTGGGAGGTCCTGCCAGCAAGATCTAAAAACCTTTGCCGTGAGGGGAACGGCCGCGGACAGACCGACAACAGCGCCAGCACCCTGACCGCCGCGGGGGCAAGGGACTACATCCCCCAGGTGCCCCGGCGGTCAGGTGACATCAGCGGAGCGCCCGGAGGCGCAGGGGTAAAAGCCACGAGAGCCGAGCGCTGGTGGCGAGCGCTGTGGGGAGAGCACCCAACAGGGAGGAGAAAGGCCCTTGGGAGGTCCTGCCAGCAAGATCTAAAAACCTTTGCCGTGAGGGGAACGGCCGCGGACAGACCGACAACAGCGCCAGCACCCTGACCGCCGCGGGGGCAAGGGACTACATCCCCCAGGTGCCCCGGCGGTCAGGTGACATCAGCGGAGCGCCCGGAGGCGCAGGGGTAAAAGCCACGAGAGCCGAGCGCTGGTGGCGAGCGCTGTGGGGAGAGCACCCAACAGGGAGGAGAAAGGCCCTTGGGAGGTCCTGCCAGCAAGATCTAAAAACCTTTGCCGTGAGGGGAACGGCCGCGGACAGACCGACAACAGCGCCAGCACCCTGACCGCCGCGGGGGCAAGGGACTACATCCCCCAGGTGCCCCGGCGGTCAGGTGACATCAGCGGAGCGCCCGGAGGCGCAGGGGTAAAAGCCACGAGAACCTCTCGCACCGCGAGTCGCGCGCGGGAGCGCCGGGCGAAGCCCGGGCAAAGGGCGGGCCCTCTACGGCCCTCATCGGACAGAGGAGGACGGGGACGGGCCACCCCCTTTGCAAGTTGTGAGGTAAATTTCCGATCCGTATCACTGTAGTACTGTATTCATGCCTAAATCAGGGGATATGTCCAATCACATCCCGGACGATATATTTGCACATTCCCCATCTAGCTTCCCATGGCTGGATGACCTGAACAGTTTGTGCAAGGTCAAATATGTGCCTGCAGCACCCTCCCCCACTCCAAAACGTCGCAACTCATTATCACAGCCAAGGGAGCAGAATTGTCTTTCTGATACAAAACCCACACCTCCCAGGGCTGCGCTTGTCAAAAAGAAGATTGCGGGGAACAAAGCCAATGTGAGTTCTACTAAACTTCAAACACCTGATAAACCTTCTCCAAGCCCAAATCCACCCTTAACTAATCCTCTTTCTACCATGCCACCTGGTGTCAACCTGGAGGATTTATCACCACCTTCCCACCAGGCCTTGCTATCTATAGTTGATCATCTGCTCAAATCTTTAATACACCCCTTGATGGACAAAATCTCTATGTTGGGGAATAAGCTCATAGGGCTGGAGAACTCCATTGAAGCACTCCGGAAACCCTCAGCCCATATCGCAAGAACTCATTGTCCACCCACTACCGTCCATTCAAATTTACCTAACTTGACTAATTCATATGAAGCGGCGCCTATCCAATTGCCAACCCCCACCTCCTCCCCGCCTATTAAACCCAAAGCCCCCCCGAAATTGAAAAACCCACGTCATGCTCCTCCTAAACTTACATATACCACCCACATCCACTTACCTCCAGAAGCGGCGCCTTTTGTCATTGTCCTGTCGGGAGTCCCTGAATTAACAGAAGGCAAAGCTGAGAGACACCACGAACTAATGAACAAGGTCAAATATTGGCTATCAAATAACAGACCTCTGCCCCACTACCTTGATGGCCGAATAATAAGTGTCCGGAGGGTGGGATGGCTTGGGCCTCTTAAAAAGGACATTTCGGGGGATCTGATCTTGATACGTTTTAGGAGTAGACTCATTGTGCCATACATGCGGACGTGGCTACCCCAGAATGGAGACGGGCTCATTTCTACCTGGAACCTTCATGACTTTTACTCTTATAGGCCCTACATGTTTTCCCCTAGTACCTGGGGCATTGATAGCTTCCGGGGTGGTAGTGGAACATACCCAAGAAACCGCAGTAGTTTTCCAGTGGCCTTTAACTGTCCCATACCACTGTACAATGGTTTTTCTGTGTCATAATTATTAATTCTTGTAGATTACTGTGCCCTATAACGTGGTCTAAAGGTGGCGTAAAGCATGTTTAATGGACTAACTGTGTAACCAAAAGTTATTAGGAGACTTATTTTAAAATGTTTATAAATGTATTTTAGTATTTGTATGTATGCTTTTATGATTTTAATATCTAAAATCGAATAAAGCTTTGATTCATTCATTCATATGACAGGTTTGCGTGGTCATTCACTGGCTTGTCTTTCCAGGAGAGTATGCCAGAGTGTTTTTCATCATTTCAGGATGGTAGCAGTGCATCATAATAAAGTGAGAAAATTAGTGAGAATGTTGTATTATGCTAAGAGTCCAGCAATTATGCTTAAACAATTATGTGCTGCTCTTTTGCATGGTTCAGAAATAGATGTGAAGAATATTTGTGAAGAAATTGAGTTTTGTTACTTTAGTAGTAAAGATGAGAATGTTCAAATTGACCCTGAAGTAGAGGGTAATGTTGAAGATAATGTACAGGTTTCCAGTACAGATAATTTTCAGAAGGAAATTGCCACTTTTCAGATGAAATCAAGTGAGAGGCCTAATTTCACTTGTGTATGTTGTCGACGCACTTATTATAAGAATCAGACTAAAGTAGTGGATTTATATGGAAAAAGTGAAAGGGAAAATAATAGTGAATGGAAGGATTTTGCCACATACTTGATGGTAGAAAATTATTTTGATTTAGGATCGGATCAACGTGTGTGTACTTATTGTTGTAATAAATTAAACCAAAACCAGATGCCTGCTAGGGCAGTACATAATAATCTGGAATTGGTTGAGATTCCTTCTGAATTGAAGGATTTAAATACTTATGAATGTATTTTGATTCAAAGTATCCATCCCTTTCAGGCTCTTGTAAGAATGGAGCCAAAGACAGGGAAGTTGCCTCCAGCAGATTTACAGCGAGGATTAAAGGGAAGAGTTGTTTATTTGCCTCTAGATTTGAACAAAAACATTAACACAATTGGAATAGAAAAAGTGGAAGAGGAACCTCTGGTTATCTTAGTTAATGGGGTTCCGACAAAGAATAAGAAAATATGGCAAGATTTAGTGGATGTTAGGAAAGTCAAAAAAGCAACAGTGTATTTGAAGACAAATAATAAGTACTATAAGAATGTATATGTTGCAGAAGAGGAAGTAAGTGATGAAGAGGATAGAGATTTGTGTGTTGGCCAAATTGAGAAAGTAGAGGATTCTAAAAGTGAAGAAATATATGAACATTATAGTGTTCATCCTTTGCATTCCAAGGAAGTCATGGGGAATGCTATTGAGTTGTTTCAAATGAAACAAGCTAAAGGGAGTCCCATTAGTGTTTGGAAGGAAAGTTTGGAAGCTCGGTGTTTCCCACAGCTATTTCCAACAGGTCGAGGAGGAAGATATGATGAGCGACCTCATCAAATTCCTGCGTCTGAATACCGGACTTTACGATTGTATGCAGGCGATCCTAGGTTTCGTCAATGCATTCCATATTTGTTTCATCTCCTGTTTGAAAGCGATCTGTCTGGACTGTCATATGCAGTTAACCACATCTTAAAAAGTGGTATACAGATGCGAAATATCTCGGCAAGGGACTTTATGCATAAAGTCAATGTCCAAGACAGTATTTTGGATTCTCACTTAATTAATCTCATGGCGTGTCAGCGTGGTACTAATGAGTACTGGTACCGTCGTCATGGTGATTTAAAATGTATGCTGAGGAACTTAGGAACTCCGACATGGTTCCTCACTCTGAGCTGTGCCGAGTATGGCTGGGAAGACTTACTTGAATTTCTACGGGAGGCAAATGGAAATATTGAAAACATTGAATTCAAGACACCTGGAGAACTGTGTTCTTTGGATCCTGTGAATGTATGCAGGTACTTCAATCATAGATTTGAAGCTATGATGTCTTTCATCACAAATAAGAAGAATCCACCTCTTGGAGAGGTGTTGGATTTCTTCTGGAGAAAGGAGTACCAAGCAAGAGGTGCTCCTCATATACATATGGTGTTGTGGATCAAGGATGCACCTAAATTTGGAACAGATCCGGATGACTTAGTGATGAATTTCATAGAACAGTATTCTACGTGTGCTGTTCCAAACGCAACGGAGAAGAAAAGCCTAAGAGAACAAGTTTTACGTTTCCAAAGCCATCGTTGTGGAAAGTACTGTCGTCGTAAATTCAGAAACAAGGACAAGTTCTACACCAAATGTCGTTTCAACTTTCCACGACCGGTGATTTCTAAAGGAAAAGTGAACAGTTTGATGTCTTCACTGCGACATAATGTGACGAGGAAATCACCCAAAAATACATACAATTTGAAAAGGAACGAAGAGTCCAAGTACATCAACGACTACAACCCAGTGATTTTGTCCATGTGGAATGCTAACATGGATATACAGTTTGTGGGTGACAACTGTATGGCTGTGGCTCGGTATGTGACATCTTACATCACCAAAAAAGAAAAGACAGAACTGAAGGATATGTGGGAGGACATTTCCCATGAAAAGAGCCTCAGCAAGAAGTTGTACAGTTTCAGTCTGAAGATGTTGTCGCATCGAGAAATCGGAGCTTACGAATGTTCAGATCGATTGTCTTCAGCAAGTCTCTATGCCAAATCCAGGAGTATTGTTTGGGCGAGTCTTGGTCTTGCTGCAACGCGAAATCGGGTTCTAAAACCTGTCCGGGAAATTGAATATTTGGCAGAAAAGGAACCAAACAGTACTGACATTTTGAAGACCAACATGTTGGATACATATTATCCAAATCGAAGCAGTCACCTTGAGAATGTTTGTCTATATGAGGTTCTACAAAATTATATATTCAAGAGGAACATCAAAGAAGATATTGAGAAAGGAGTGTATGCTGTAATTGGAAGTGAGGGATGCCTGGTCAAGCAAAGAAAATGCCAATTAGTAAACCATCGAAAATTGAGTGGCGAATCTTCAGAAACAAAGGAGTTTTTCTATTTAGCACTTTTGCAACTTTTCAAGCCTTGGCGTGCAGAAGAGGAACTGCTTGGAGATTTCCTCTGTTACGAAGACTCTTTCACTGCTGCTAAGGATAGCATAGAATGTCCTGCTTTTCTCAAATATCAAGAAATGCTAACTTTGGAAATTGAGCAGGAAGCAACGATTGCAGCCGAGATTGCCAGAGACAGTTCTCAGGACAGTCAGAGTTCTGTTTCATTGAGTCAAGATCCACTTGGAGGACCTATTATCGAAAATGAAGCTGCCACTGCTATGAATGAAGTGGAAAGAGCCATGGCACATGCTCAGGAGGATTCAGTTAACTTAGAAGACTTGGAAAAACAACTCAATGTTGAGCAGAGGAAAATATATGAAGAAGTTACCAAGCAAATTGAGCATGGATTAAGTCATGAGAAGAAAGAGTGCTCATGTACATCGTTGAAGCCTGTCCGACTGTATGTGAGTGGAGAAGCGGGAACTGGAAAAAGTTTCCTTATTAAAGCAATTTCATGCTATTTGCAGGAAAGGACTGAGTCATCGCTGTCTTGTGTTGTCACCGCTCCTACTGGACTTGCAGCACATAACATTAAAGGTATTACTTTGCATCGTCTACTGATGCTGCCGGTGGAGCATGACAACAAATTACAATATCACAAGTTAACTGGGGATGCTTGCTTTGAAGTTTCAAGAGTCTTGAGGAAAATGAAACTACTTATCATTGACGAAGTAAGCATGGTTTCCAATATCATGCTTGCCTTTGTGCATTTGAGAATGCAAGAAGTACTTAAAACTGAATATGATGTGTTATTTGGTGGCAAACACATCATTGTTTTCGGAGATCTTCTGCAGCTGACACCAGTAAAAGGAGAACCTGTGTTCAAAATACTCACGCATGAAGATACCAGGAAGTGCCTAGGGAGCATTGGCAACGTCAATATATGGTTAAACTTCAATTATGCTGAACTGCATGAAAATATGCGTCAGGCAAAAGATGAAGATTACAAGAATATTCTACAAGATATTAGAATTGGAAAAGTGACCGAGCATGGAAAAGAAGCTTTGAATGCACGATTACTTTCAAATTTATATCCCGAACAAGAGATTGTGGCTGAGAATATTTTTCAGAAAATTACTGAGAAGAAATCCGGAATATGTTTGATGCCAACTCTTGCAGAATGTGCCATCTTCAACAACAAAATGTTGAATTTAGAAAAGCAAGAGATTGTGAAACTTGAAGCTATTGACAAAATAGAGCACATGGGATCAACAATTATTTTGTCAGAAAATTTGAAATCAAAATTGGATTCATTAGAGAAGACTATATCTAAAACAGCGGGTTTTGAAAAGACTTTGAATGTGTGTTTAAATTGACGAATCATTTTGAGAAGAAATTTACATGTTGAAAGAGGTCTGGTAAATGGATCAATGGGTAATGTTGTTGATTTTCAGAAGTACAGAAGTAGAGATGGAATAGAATTTTTAAAAATTAAATTTGATGGCATTGAGGAAGTACAGCTAATTAGTCGTTGTTCTGCTAGGTTTTTGCTTGTTAAAGACTTATATGTTCGCCGTAAACAGTTTCCTGTTTCCTTGGCATATGCGGTAACAATTCATAAATCGCAAGGTTTAAGTGTAGACAGTGCATTGGTGAATATTGGCAGTTCTGTGTTCAAGGAGGGTATGGCATATGTGGCATTGTCACGAGTAAGAACTTTATCAGGATTGTACTTGATTGACTGTGATGTCACAAACATTTGTGCGGATCTAGATTGTGTTAAGGAATACAATAGGTTAAGAAGAGAGTATGCGCCACATTTGCCTCAATATCCTTTGTTTGAGAAACGTGTGGTAGGCCGGAAACGTAGAAATATCAGTAATAGTAGGGAGGTTGTTGCAAAAAGACTAAAAGTTAATGAACCGAAAATTGTTAGCAGAAAGAAAGTGGATTCTGTTGAAGATGTTGTCGGTTTTCAATTTGAAAACAGTTCTGGTGTCAACTGCTATGCAAATGTAGTGGTTAATGTTCTCTTTTCACTAGAGAGTTTAAAAGAACAGATTCTGTTGAATTCAGAACAAATTTTATGCTGTTTATTGAATTCTGTTTTCGAGAAATGTAGCAGTGATCGAACAAAAGTAGAAAGTGTGTCTGAAGTTCGTTATCTGTTAGATGAATGTTCAGGGCAAACAGACTTCTCTGAAAATAATCAGCAAGATTGTCAGGAGTTTTTAATGGATATGCTTGATGTATTGCAAGATGAGGGTGTAGATGTAGATCACCTGTTTGGGCTTTCTTATCAATGGCAGCATGACTGCGAGAATTGTAGGGTATCAAGTACTACTAGTGTAGACTCAGAAAGATTTATATATTTAACTTTGCCAGACAGTAAATCAGTCTCCTTTAATAAGCTAGTAAATGCAGCGGATCACAACATGGAGTGTAGCCAATGTAAATCTGAAATGATGTCAACATTATTTATACGTAGATATGGACAGTATGTCATTTTAATGATTCAACGATGTAGGCCTGATGGATCAAAATTGTCAACTTTAATAAAAAAATTTGTGGCTTCTCAGCTTTCAATATCAGGAAGGACTTTTGTAACTGTAGCAATTATCTATCACGATGGTCCTTCAACAACATCAGGACATTATACAGCTTATTTAAAGTCTGGAAACGGCTGGTCATTCTGCAATGATTCCGTTGTAACTTTCAAAAAAAAATTGCCGTTTGACCTTAAAAATTCTTACCTGGTGTTTTTAAAACCAAAATTTTAATGAAAGAATCTCGGGATTTTTTGTGAAGAATTGCAAAAGGTTCATGAAGTAGAGGGAATGTAAGTCTGCAATGCTGTCTAGATTATTGGTCCAAAACTTTTAATTATAATGTCAATTTAAAAATCCAACTATATAAACCTGATGCAAGTAAGTCTGCTTCATAGTAAGCAGTATCAGTGTCATAGGAAAAGGAGAACATGAGTGACAAAGAAGGGTAAGATATTAGTAGTCCAGGATTGTGAATATAATCTCAAATGTTTTTTTTTAGAAAGTTGCGAAAATAGAAAATGTCGGGATTTGATTGGAAGAATTACAAGAGTAGCGAATCGCGGCAACATGATTTGGCCTAGTGGAAACATGTGATAGAATGAGAGAACTGTTTTCTTCTATGTAACATATTTTTCGTATCGATGGAGGTTTTATTTCAGAAAGTGGCGGGCTGAAAATATTTATAGCACAACAGAGTGAATGCTGTTCATAGGAGATCCTTCGACGTCATTGAAAGTAAGTTAATTTTAAGGAGTTTTGAAATCAGATTTCTTAGGTTGTATGGGTTTTTTAAACACAGTCATTTTGATTGTGTTTTTTTTCCCCGCTGTTACATGATGAATACGTTCAAGTCACTGATTTAAGTGAAATTTGATACATTCTGAGAACAGCAAAAATAAACCATAAAACATGTATAATTAATGTTCTTCTGTTTGTACTTATGATATACATTTAGAAATGTGAGGTAGATATGGAAAAACTGAGTCTTCTGTAAGTGTCAATTTTAATGCTTATAGTGCTGTATTTCCGGGTACTGTTTTTTTTTAAAAAAAGGAATAGGCCTCACCTCAAAGAAAGCTCTTCAAAGCACACATCTTATTTGCATCCTGAAACTATCATTTAAAATATTAGAGACAATTTTATGATGGCTTTACATCTTTTTTGCGCTGCTATTGCATCACTATTGTGAGACATCAGCAGTGCAAAAGAAGTACCATGTTGAAAAATAGGTCTCAGTTCATCAGCATGAAGATACTGTTTATTTAAAATATATATCTTTAGGATTGTGTAGGGGACGTAGAGAAGCAGAGGCTTCTGTAAATGTCAAAATTGTTGAAAAAGTGTTTCTTCTTGAACCTTTTCCCTTTTCTTTTGTAATTTTTAAATACATGTAGTAATATTTTTGGAAATGTATGTTTTCTCTTTTACAGATTGAAAGTATGAAAAAAAATTTAAAAAAGGTAACAAGAATTATAAGGTAAATGTTTTCTACTCTTTTTACCCGCAATGCACTGCTGATGATGTCACTGACACTATCTCTGATTTACTCTCTATAGCTGTCTTTCTTTTTACATTATTCTCTGTTTACTTCCCTTATACTAACTCTTCTTTTTTTTAAAAAAATATTTTTTTGGTTCGCTTCAAGTTCGCGAACCGGTCAGCGAACTTGAAGCGAACCAAAAGAAATAGAGCTTGCTAGAGTGTTAAACATTCTAGCAATTTTATTTGAAAGGGGAGGTAGTTCTGAAAAGAACTTTTTTTTAATGTTTTTGATGTTTTTTAATTTTTTTTATTTTCTGAACATTTTTTGTTTTTTTTGTATTTTTAGAACAGTTTTATTTTTTTTTGTGTTTTTCATGGAGGGGAAACAACAAAAAAACAGGCATCGAAAAGGGCTCAACAGGAGCAAAGAAAAAATTACTGCTTGGGTGGGTTAGGGCAGTTATGGTTATCAAACACCAAGTTGATTAAGTTTACGCTCATGTTGCCACATGAGAGCATAGCACCACAATGTATGCACGTAAACTTCATGTGCTTGAAGTTTGGCTGTATGTTTGGCACAGTTTCCTGTGCCTCTCTTACAGTCAAATTTATATTAGAAGTTGATTTGGCCACAGGAGTTGTCGGGGGATTATCTTGCAGATCCCTTAACTCTGCCCGGCTGTAATTTAATGGATGCCACCTGACCATATGGCGATGCATAGTATAGTTGCCCATACTATACTTTTTCTCTGTGCCTCGAGATAATCTTTTTTTGCAAATTAGGCAGGTGGCATATTTTGCATTAACTTTCTTCTCCCCTCGAGGAATTGAGAAAAATTGCCAAATGAAACTTGTTTTCCTTCTGGAAACACGGGGCAACTCCGGAATAAATTCAGGTTCATCAGTGTCCTCTTCTTCTAAGTCGTCTTCTTCTTCCTCTCTGTTTGAGATGAATTGAGATGGTGGTCCTCTCTTGTCATGAGGAGGTTGAGGTGGTGGTGGGGGTCCACCAGCTGAAGCAAAGATAGAAGCCATTGTAATCAAAATGGAAAATGGTCTTTCTCTCACCAAGATGAAAGTCAGAGAGAGGAAAGAAGAAGGGGTTTACGTGATTTTGGAAAAGCAAAAGTTCGGATCCAATGAAATGTGTTATTTTTAGATCACATGACCTAGTCATACATCATTTGAAAACCAAAAGTGAAATGAACCAATGAAAACTTCGATAAACAATTCACATGACTTGTTCCGCTCACGTTACGCGGTGCGCGCCGCGTCCCGCATCGTTTCCGGTTCGCGGTCCCGAGCACTTTCGGGAGCGCTAAAGCGGCGCGTCATAAGACGCATTCGCGACAATTATACGTCGCGCTTCCGCGACGCGTCACAGTTCCGCTAACGTAAGGTTTACCGGTTCGCGTACTAGATCGCGGCATCAAGATGAGCTAACGGAAAGCTTCCCGGTTCGCTTACCGGAAGCGAAGAAAAAAATATTTCAATTAAAATTATCAATAAACATCTGAAATATATTTTGGGTTTTAAAGTAGATTACATTTTACAGCTACAGATGTTAGCTTTTAAAAAACCAATGAAATTCACAGAAAAAACCATAGGTTATAGTCCATATATAGTTAGGAATTTGCATTTACAAAACCTTGAAAATTCAATGAAAAAACCATTGGTTATAGAAGATATATAGTTAGGAATTTGCATTTACAAAACCTTGAAAATTCAATGAAAAAACCATTGGTTATAGAACATATATAGTTAGGAATTTGCATTTACCAAACCTTATTTTACTCGCATAAAACCATTGAAATTCCATATATAGTTAGATGCGCTAACTATATATCGCGCACCCGCAATCCACTGCTGATGATGTCACATATTACATCATTCATGACATGGTCAGTGACATCACTGATGACATCACTGATGACATCTCAAATGACATCACTGACAACATCTCAAATGACATCACTGATGACATCACTGATGACATCTCATTTGACATTACTGATCACATCACTGATGACATCATTCATGTGATAATACGATGAACCTCTTCAGACTCT
The DNA here is from genome assembly GCF_964263255.1 of Lissotriton vulgaris. Classification (NCBI taxonomy): domain Eukaryota; kingdom Metazoa; phylum Chordata; class Amphibia; order Caudata; family Salamandridae; genus Lissotriton; species Lissotriton vulgaris. Next base: position 786,023,226 of record NC_141696.1, read on the forward strand.
AATATAACCTTAGATACAATCAGTGTAAACAGACACTCACAGACTGTCACTCATCCATGGAGTTACTCACACACCTAGTCAGTCATGCAAAGAATCAATCACACCTCCATTTCCTCAACTATACAGTTATACAAACTTTACTTATTCAAACATATACTAACACATATTTACTCGCTTATACAATCCCTGATACAAGTTCACAATGATCCATACAGCCACTCACACATTCACTGGCTCTTATGCACAGTTATTTATATATGTCAACTCTCACATGTACTGTGTTTTACATATGTACTTACTTTGACATGTAGCACTGAGATATCCATTCACTCACCAATACACTCATGCACACAGTCAACCGCCCATACAGCTGTTTCCACATGCACTTTTGAACCCATACATCTAGTGAATCCACTGCTCACACATCTATGCACAGAGTCACACACCCCCCAGACACCCACACACACACACTCGCTCTCCCATACAAATACTTGGGCAACCAATCAATAACCCATATAGTTACTCATATAGGTACAGAATAACACATGCAGCATCTTATACAACAACAGACATACTGATGCACACATTCAGACAGTTTAGTCACTAACCAATGCACTCAGTGAGACACATTTAATCACTCTCTCATACAGTCAGTCATGCACCTACTAAATCCTTTATCCAGACACTTATACATCCACTCATTCTTCAATATGTAAGACATATTTTAACTTTACAGAAACATACAGTCACTGGATAATGTCATCAGTGATGTCATCAGTGATGTCATCAGTGATGTCACTGACCATGTCATGAATGATGTAATATGTGACATCATCAGCAGTGGATTGCGGGTGCGCGATATATAGTTAGCGCATCTAACTATATATGGAATTTCAATGGTTTTATGCGAGTAAAATAAGGTTTTGTAAATGCAAATTCCTAACTATATATGTTCTATAACCAATGGTTTTTTCATTGAATTTTCATGGTTTTGTAAATGCAAATTCCTAACTATATATCTTCTATAACCAATGGTTTTTTCATTGAATTTTCAAGGTTTTGTAAATGCAAATTCCTAACTATATATGGACTATAACCTATGTTTTTTTCTGTGAATATATATATATATATATATATATATATATATATATATATATATATATATATATATATATATATATATATATATATATATATATATATATATATATATATATATATATATATATATATATTACCTACTGGTGGTCGCCAGTAGGTATGTATAGTTAGGATTTTTTCTCTATGGAACTTTTGAAAATTCTATGTCTAATAACTTTGGCGTTTGTGGACGGAATCGGCTGAAATTTTCAGGAAAATGGCACATTTTGTTTGAGCAGCCCCTAGAAGTTTGGGGGGGTTCCGTCAAGGGGGGGCCGAGATAAAAGGGGGGTCCCAAAACGCGTTTTTCCCATTCATTTTTCCATAGGGCTTTTGGCCTCACTTTTAGCTCTAACGGCTGAATGGATTTACACGAAACTGGGCAAAATTGTAGGGACTGTTAGCCCGATGTGCCTTTGCTGGGTCTCAATATATGTGCTCCAGTGGATTTTGAGAAATTAACGTTTAAAAAAACAGATATATCTGTGACAGCGTCCTAGATAGCGCACCAGATCGCGTACTTTTCACGTTACGGAGCTTTGCGTAGCGAAGCTGATTGGCTCTCCGGTATCTGTCAACATTCTAAACAGTCCGGTGTGGCCGCCATCTTGTCTCTCGGTAGGATCGAGAGACAAGAGGAGGAGAAAAACGAAGGGGGAATTTAATGAAAGGGGGCAAGGTAGACTCCTCTTGACTCCCTAGGAATGATGTTGGGGTTATTAAAGGGTCCCGTGGTGCAAATAATTAAAATTTGATTTTTCGCGGTAGAAGCGCTTCTCGGTTCGCGAACCGGGCCGCAAACTGGTAGCGAAACGGGAATTCGCCATTTTGTGTTTCGATTTAATTAAATTACTAGGTATAAGGGGGTACGGGAGACGTATCCTGACCCCTTATGTTTTCTGAGGGTGACTGAGGAGGCTCATATATGTTGATACATGTCTTCCAGCGGCTGTGCGTGAGCGTTTTATTTTTCTTTTGCTGCGTGACGTCTGTTAACGTTCGATTCGATGGAAATCAGAAACTGTTGACCGCCATTTTGTCACTGCGAGTAAATATTTTGTTAAAAATAATTGTTATAAATTAATCCTTATTGATAAACATTGTCTGCGCCATCTTGCCTTTTATGCAATGCCACACTTTTGTTGAGCACGGCAGCCATTTTAGATGCCTTGACCAGACCCACTCTCTGCACGCCGCCGATCCTCAGCATGGCTCCCCACCCTCGCAAGCATCTCCCCCACGCACTGGTCACCCCCGCTCTCTCTCTCATGCATGGGCCATAAACCTCCCCCCATCTGCGCTGCTCTTCCCTGAGAATCACACCCTGTGCCCGCCCGACACCTCCCTTTCACCCTATTCACTACCGCACCCTCTGACACTCCTCTTCCTCTGTGTCTGATTGTGCAGGCCGGTCTCAGGCTATCACTTAGCCCTGCAGATGTAGTTTATGGCTCCAGCTGTAGAGAATCACCCCTGTTCAAAGGAGTTACAGTAGATCAAGGCCCCCACCCGATGAGATACGTCACACCACACGCGTTCCTACTATCTGATAACTATCCTGTATTGTGCTTGGGGAGGGGATTCTCACTGTGAGGGTGTGTGGGTCCGAGCCTGAAGCGGAAGATTCCAGGGATGCCTTTTTGTACATCAAAGTCTTCACAATTACGTGTCACATTAAAAATATATAGCACTCCAACAAAGTTGTAGGATTATAACACTTTAATAACTTATAAATATATACAACGCTCCAACAAAGTAAACACGTTAAAAAAAACTTTTTAAACAACTATTTACATGACATTGCTTTAAGCAGGATAGACAAAGAAATGACACAGTGATGTAAAAGTTTCTGAAAGAAATGCCAAGAACGTCCCATGTGAAAGTGAATTTTATCTGGCAATTTTTTTCTTTTCCTTCTCATGGAAAGAAAGTTAATGCCAGGTTCGTTACCTGCCTCATCTGCCCAAAAAAAACTCTCGAGAGGGACCGAAAAAAAATATATCTATGGTAATCATATCATGCATTGGCACATGGAGAGGTGGCACCCTTTTAATTATTCTAAAGCACAACTTCGAGATTTGGTGGATAATCCCCGACCGGCAAAAACATCCACCAATGACTTAGCAATAAGTGAGTCAGAGGCAAGGGAAACGGTCCCAAATCTGTAAAAGAACTTTAGGCAGATGAGATTGACTTGTGTAGCATGTGGAAAATTAATTTCATGCGGAGAGATGAGTATTACTTTAATAAATAGATCATATGAAAATCATTAATGTCCAAAACGTTCTAGAAAGTAATTTTTGTCATTTTTGAGGAAGAGAGATAACCTACAGTGGTAAGGGGTCGTTTTCGTTCGTACTAGTGGGGCCAGGTTACATTTGTTCGGGGTGGCTTAGGGGCATTTAAAACAACTTCCCTGATACAGGTAGCATATAAAGTAGAGGCTAAATACCAGGATCTTTATCGATTGCTTTATGCTGTAGAAAAATGAAAAACACACAACAAACCTGGACCATTCATATTTTCAATGTTTCTGCGTACTATACTTTTTAACCCTTAACTAATTTAGCTGCTTCATTTCACCTGCTTTTTTTTTAACAAAAAAAAAAATCGGAAACAGTGGCCATTTCTTCGAAACTTACCAATCTACGCGTTACAACTACGTTTGCTTTTTCAAAAACCTTTAATAAAAATGTTGGTGCCCAAATACGGGCTTACAACCCCGTGGGCCGGCCACGGAGCAGGCTGGAACTGTAAATGGGGGGGTATTTATTTGTGGAAAACATAACAGAGAGTCAGTGGTCGTTGATTTCATAGTAAAAAGTGCGACAAGTGCAACAAAATCATATCGATAATTCATTGTGAGCAAGTACCAAAAGTGTCGACAATTCGAACCTTCAATAATAAATTCAGTAATCAATGATGCATTAGAACTTAATATCAATTCATTGTTCGAACGTGTAATCAGTCTTATCCCATATCAATTCATGTGCTAAAAACTGCATACATATCTCATGATATCAAGGCTGAGCAATCGGGGCACAACAAGGAGTTGAGAGTTTCATTTGTACCAGCGCCATTTCGGGTGAGGTCAGGAAGGTCCAAGTATAGTCAAAATGTCTCCACCAACTCGTGGTAGGACCGGGACCTCTTTCGGCAGTCCAAAAGTTTTCATTGAAGGGTAGCAGAGGGGACTGCCGACATGAACCATCAGTCAAAGTGGGGTGGGAGGCAACAATCTCTCCTACCGGGTCATACTGGTGTCCCACCGGAACTGATCAAGTTGGTAGTCTTGCAGGATTTTGGTGATTTCAAGACTGAGGCCGGCGCCGGCATGAGCGCGCCGACGTCCCGCGGCTACGTCGTGGTCGTTCCGTGGGTGATTTTGGCAGTCATTCCCCATCGGGGGTTGGGGGCCCCCGTGGCTCTTATAGAATCTTCAAAGTTGAGGAGAAGGTTTCTGGACGCAGGAAACTAGAAGCGTCGTTGCACCGCAACAGTGAACAAGACCCCCGCTGGGTGAGCGGAGCATCATTGCCTCGCAATAGTGGACGAGACCTTTTGTCGGGAGAGTTCAGCACCGCTGCATCGCAAGAGTGGAGGAACCCTTGTCGGGTGAGTGAAGCGTTGGGGGTGCAGCTGAGGGGCCCCCACCTGGGAGGGTGGGCGAGGCTTGTTCGCGCCGCCTCTCCCTCCCAGCGCACCCCACGCCGACACCTGGCGTTGATATCCGTGATGTCCGGACCAGGCGATAAGAGGGGGGGGTCGGAGGCAGAGGCAAGACATCCCCCCCGTGGCCTGCAAGGCGGCAGAAGAAGGGAATCGGGAGACCAGTACATTTTGGGCCTTCCACCCCACGGCTGATGGCGACTAGCCGGGCCCCGCCCTGCACGTGTCGAGGCCTCATCTTCCGGATGGGCGTAACCGTGGTCCTGTTGCACTTCGGGAGTTTCTGGAATGGGGGTAGGTATTTGCTGATTTGTATCTATTTCATGTGACCGTTAATGGGCGTGGCGGGCGGTGGGACAGACATGCTTGGAGCAGTGGGGGGGGTGGCGGAGCCTAGCTACCTCGTGGCTGCCGTAACGTCAAGCTTGGCTTTTTTCACCACTTCCATGTTTCTTTTTTTTTTTTTTTTTTTATTTAAAAATCTTTTATTGGCATACAAAAACCATACAAAAATTTATATATATATAGGTGGAGCGTACAATAGCGGTTTTTTCTATAACAGTCCATTTGTGGATGCTATTGGTGAAATTGTTTTTGATGGTAAAATGATGTGACTCCTGCAATGTGTCGCTTTTGCGGAACAGATATATGATGTAATTGTGTTGTTAATGTTACGGTGTACATGTAAAAAATGATGCATAAGTGTTGCACAGGCATTGTAGATACTCTCCTATGTGTGCTTAGCAATTTCAAGTCACTTCCTCCGGGTTCATGTGCCTTGTAAATACGTCCCCTTGTGTGTCTGGTCATTTGAAGTCATTTTCCTTGTAGTGTAAGGCCCTTGTAAATACGCCCCCATGTGTAAAATTAATTACTTTGCCCTTAAATGTTGCGTTTTCGGTAATTTTACCGAATCGGTAATTTTACCGATTCGGTAATTTTACCGAAAATGCAAGATTGAAATGTGGGTAGCCAATTTTCCATTGGCACATGGCTTTCAGAATCGGTATTTTACCATGGAATACAAATCCATGGTAAAATACCGATTCCTGTGTACATGCACATCTGTGCATGTACACATATGCCATGTGACAGACAGATGTGTCCTTAGGGCATGTCTGTGTGCCACATTGCACACATGCCCGTTTTGGGGGTGCTAGATGGTGTCAAAGTGATACCCCCTGCACCCTTGACAAATTCGGTATTTACCGATTCGGTAAATACTGAATCGGTATTTGAATTGAATCCTATGGGCTTCAAGGCCCATAGGATTCAATAGGAAATACCGATTCAGTATTTACCGAATCGGTAAATACCGAATTTTTAAGGAATCGGTAATAAATCAGATGTTGATACTTACATCCCATTTACCGATTTTGAAATACCGAATCGGTAAAATTCGGTAATATTCGGTATTTCAAAATCGGTAAATGTGATTTACCTACATCTGGCCCTAGGTGTATTATTGTTTTACATAAAATGTTTTAAAACTTTGTTTGAAATCAAATGCATGCACACTTAGGGCCCGATGTAGGTGGTCGTTTAGGCCATTTACCGACCAGTTACGGCCGATTTCGGTCGTTTCAGACCTGTAAATGGCGAAAAGGTATGTAGGCGCCTAAATCCAGGGCCACATGTAGGTAAATCTACATTTACAGAATCGGTGAAATTGTTTTTGATGGTAAAATGATGTGACTCCTGCAATGCGTCGCTTTTGCGGAACAGATATATGATGCAATTGTGTTGTTAATGTTACTGTGTACATGTAAAAAATGATGCATAAGTGTTGCACGGGCATTGTAGATACTCTCCTAAGTGTGCTTAGCAATTTCAAGTCACTTCCCCCGGGTTCAAGGGCCTTGTAAATACGTCCCCATGTGTGTCTGGTCATTTGAAGTCACTTTCCTCGTAGTGCAAGGCCCTTGTAAATACGCCCCATGTGTGCCTGGCAAATTTTCATTTTGATTGTTTGAGTTACATAGCCATGTTAAAAGTTATTGAAAAAAAGGTGCAAGTTCCTTAAAAAAACGTTTTCATGTGTATTAGGGCATTTTAAGTCTGTTCCCCATGAATGTAGGTGTATTATTGTTTTACATAAAAGGTTTAAAAACTTTTTTTGAAGTCAAATGCATGCACGCTTAGGGCCCGATGTAGGTGGTCGTTCCATGTCATTTACCGACCGGTTACGGCCGATTCTGTAAATTCCATATGTAGTTGGGACTCTTCTGAGTCCCAAAGGCCTTAACGAATCAGTATTTTAGCATGAAATCCAACTTCATGGTAAAATACCGATTCCGGTGTGCATGCACATGTGTGCATGCACACCTATGTCATGTGACAGGGAGACCTGCCCTTAGGGCAGGTATGCCTGCCACATGGCACCTGTGCCTGTTTTGGGGTGCCAGAGGGTGTCAAAGTGACACCCCTTGCACCCTTGTGAATTCTTTAATTACCGATTCGGTAAATACCGAATCGGTAATGTCTAATCATTCCTATGGGCTTCAAAGTCAATAGGAATGATTGATTGTTTGAGTTACATAGCCATGTTAAATGTTATTGAAAAAAAGGTGCAAATACCTTAAGAAAACGTGTTCATGTGTATTAGGGCATTTTAAGTCAGTTTCCCATGAATGTAGGTGTATAATTGTTTTACATAAAAGGTTTAAAAACTTTTTTTGAAATCAAATGCATGCACACTTAGGGCCCGATGTAGGTGGTTGTTTCAGGCCATTTACCGACCGGTTACGGCCAATTTCGGCCGTTTCCGACCGGTAAATGGCCAATCGGTATGTAGGGGCTTAAATCCAAGGCCACATGTAGGTAAATCTACATTTACAGAATCGGAAAAATTATTTGTTCGGTAAAATACCGAATCGGTAATTTTACCTATTCTGTTAATTTGTTATGTAGGGGGGTGTCTTCTGAGTCCCAAAGGCCTTAACGAATCGGTATTTTAGCATGAAATCAAACTTCATGGTAAAATACCGATTCCGGTGTGCATGCACATGTGTGCTCGCACATCTATGTCATGTGAAAGGCAGACCTGCCCTTAGGGCTGGTTTGCTTGCTACATGGCACTTGTGCCTGTTTTGAGGGTGTCAGAGGGTGTCAAAGTGATACCCCCTGCATCCTTGTGCATACTTTTTTTTTTTATAGCATTGTCGAATCTGGTTCTTACTGTTATTGATTTACTGTTTGGTAATAGTGGTTAATAACATTTTTTATTATATTTCACCACAGATTCAACTGCAGATTATTTGGGAATTAGACAATGCCATCTAAGGATAGAATTCGAAAGGCTACAAACCGTCAAAGACAGCTTGACCCCGGGAACCGGCCGCTTATGTCGGGTGCGATCTCAGGCTACACCAGTGCTATAAGACTTGGGGAAGGGGTCGGAGCCAAGCGTCTTCTCCGAGTCCGTGCCATCACACCGCCCCTTGGGGTCTCCGTCAAGCGGTTTAGGGAGGTACCATATCACATTGTTTTCAAATGCAGTCAGGTCCACAAACGGCCCCCACTTACTTTGAGAATATACTCGCACAAAACCATAGAAATTCGCATATATAGTTAGATGCAATAACTATATATCACGCACCCGCAACCCACTGCTGATGATGTCACATATTACATCATTCATGACATGGTCGGTGACATCACTGATGACATCACTGATGACATCACTGATGACATCATTCATGACATGGTCAGTGACATCACTGATTACATCACTGATGACATCTCAAATGACATCACTGATAACATCTCATTTGTCATTACTGATCACATCATTGATGATATCATTCATGTGATAATACGATCAACCTCTTCAGACTCTAATATAACCTTAGATACAATCAGTGTAAACACACTCTCACAGACTGTCACTCATCCATGGAGTTACTCACACACCTAGTCAGTCATGCAAAGAATCAATCACACCTCCATTTCCTCAACTATACAGTTATACACACCTTACTTAATCAAACATATACTAACACATATTTACTCTCTATACAATCCCTGATACAAGTTCAGAATGATCCATACAGCCACTCACACATTGACTGGCTCTTATGCACAGTTATTTATATATGTCAACTCTTACATGTACTGTGTTTTACATATGTACTTACTTTGACATATAGTACTGATAAATCCAATTACTCACCAATGCACTCATGCTGATAGTCAACCGCCCATACAGCTGTTTTCACATGCACTTTTGAACCCATACATCTACTGAATCAACTGCTCACACATCTATGCACAGAGTCACACACCTCCCAGCCACCCCCACTCACACACTCACTCTCCCATACAAATATTTGGGCAACCAATCAATAACCCATATAGTTACTCATATAGCTACTGATCAACACATGCAGCATCTTACACAACAACAGACATACTGATGCACACGTTCAGACAGTTTAGTCACTAACCCATGCACTCAGTGAGACACATTTAATCATTTACTCATACAGTCAGTCATGCACCTACTAAATCCTTCATCCAGACACTTATACATCCACTTATTCTTCAATATGTAAGACATATTTTAACTTTACAGAAACTTACAGTCACTGGATGATGTCATCAGTGATGTCATCAGTGATGTCACTGACCATGTCATGAATGATGTAATATGTGACATCATCAGCAGTGGGTTGTGGGTGCGCGATATATAGTTATTGCATCTAACTATATATGCGAATTTCTATGGTTTTGTGCGAGTATATTAAGGTTTTGTAAATGCTAATCCCTAACTATATATGGCCTAAAACCTATGGTTTTTTCTGTGAATATATATATATATATATATATATATAGTTTAAAATAGTAAATCCTAAATATTTTAATATATACCATTAATATAGTGTAAATTAAATAAATCTCAGTGATATTTAATACCATATATAAATATATACCTATAAAAACACAGACACATACATATATATTACCTACTGGCAGTCGCCAGTAGGTAGTTATAGTTAGGACCATAGGAAAATGGCGTTCTGTTGTTTCCGGATACAACAGAACGACCCATGAGACATGCTGCAACTATCACAGATCCTGCACTATAAGGGACGGACCTGTCCTTTACTTTCTTTTGATGTACCGAGAGACGTCAAGAGATGTTTCATTGTCATCTCCCGATCTATACTATGATTGCTCTTATTCTGCCTTTTGAATACAGGCAGGAAACTGCCGCTAAAGCGACGATAAGGGGTCAATAATATGCCCTTGTGAATTCCGATAGAAGCCCAGGTTCACACCAGAACCTGGGCTTTTAGGGAATTCACAAGGGCATATTATCAACCCCTTTGCGCCGCTTTAGCTGCAGTTTCATGCCGCTAAAGCAGCGATAATTATCAACCTTCCTTGATAATATGGCCCATAATCTCTGGCGTCATGTATTTAATTTGAAGGACTTGCTGCACCACACTCTTTCTCGTGGACCCCAGCATCCTAGACAAACGGGTGATGGAGGGTAAACACTAAGGGCTGGGTGCAATAGGCCGATGCTCTCCTCCTCCGTCTCTTCTTTTGACCCTCCCCTTCTCCCTTTGACCCACTCTCCCTCCCTTCCATTCTCACTATGGTCCTTTCATTTGGACTACCTTTCTTTACCTCTTCCACATAGCACACATACTTATGTTTAATTTTTGTCTTGCAGGTTTTCTACTCTGCTTCCACTGGAGTCCAACCCACGTTTTTTTAAATATACTGGTATAATAAAGGTATATTTCTATCATTTCTGTTTTAATAAAGGTTATCTTTTTTTCAAATAAATAACTGAGTGCACAGGAGTAATGAATAAAAAGCCAGTAAATCAAGTGATGTGAGCCTCGAGACTCGTTTGTGCAGCCCATGAAGAAGTGTTCAATTACCCTGAAACGAGTCGGCATTAATTGAAAGGTGAGCATGAAAGCAGGCTGCATCACAAAGCCGGATCGCAGAGCACTGTTGTGTGCCTCCTAATGCTTCAGGGCATCTTGTTGTTTGATTTCTATGCACAGCGGCCAGGCCGTGAGGAAGGCACCATCACCAGTTGGAGGGAAAAATGCTTTTCCAGCTGGATGAGGCTGGTAGTCACAAACTGTTTGGGACTTAGTCTGCTCACTTCCAGTCCACAAAAGGGTTATTCAGTAGTTGAGGTCAATAAAGCATAGTGACAAAGCATATCCTGTGACCAGGCATTTTGATGAGCAACATCAAAGTGACCCCAGTGGCCTTAAATATTTTGTGGTTGTTGCAATCTCCACCAACATCAAAGGTGACAACCAGGAGAAATTACTAAGAAGACTGGAGTCCCGCCATAGGGTAAAGCTAAACTCTAAAACCCACCATAGGCTCAATATGGAGGAACACCTCCGTACACATTTATAGTTCTCTAATGCCTCTCATAGAGCATGAGGTTCAATACAGGATGATTGAATATAACATATGACAGATTAACATGATGATTATTAGGTAGGCAATACATTAAAGACACACATTTCTTCATGAAACAAAGAGGGTTAGCATCACATGACATAGTTGTGATAAGGGAGATGTTGAAATGTTGTGGTAACTGTCATTTTACACCCATAATATTAAAAAATAACTTACAGTTATGTTGCAGTAGACGGTCCTTGAAAACAAATAAATCTATTGTAGATTAATCGAAAGACTAATTCATTGGAAAACAAAGTCCCCAAAAAGATGCAAAAATGCAACTGTTGAAAAAAGGCTCCAAGGATGCAACCCTCTCAATAAGGAAAAACTGAAACCCCAAAAATTAGCTTAAAAACTCCCCGCAAAAATAGAACTTTAGAAAAACGACTCCAACGAAGTAATCCTCTCCATGACAAAACTCTCAAAAACCCCCAAATAGCTTAAATCACAAAAATGCACCAACAATCCACAAACATAAAAGGAAATGTAAAAAAATGTATTTGGTTTCAAAGAAACCAAATACATTTTCCTTTTTTTTTTAAATAAAGGAGTTGTCAGCAACATCCGTCAGCGAAACGGAAAACCTGTAAAGAAAAGAAGAGAATACCCTCCCCCAATATTATGTAAATACCCACAAACATTAATATTCACATTAAATACAACATAACATAATTAAACAGCACATAACTAACAGTACAAAACACTGTACTTCAATACAACACTACGTCAAACTCATCAAATATTAAACCACCAAAGCAGCACCTAACTGCAACAAAATCAAACACTTAACGAACTAACAATCTAACTACACTACTACTACCTGGACAATACCCTATAACTACTTTGAAAGTAAAATAAATGAAACTTATCTTAACCGACAAAACTCGGCTCCCAAGGCTCCCAACCGCGAGGTTACATCTTGCAAAATGACCTAAAAATGAAACAGATAGACAGAAAAGTGAGAACAAGGAAAACAAAATGGAAAAAAGACTAACTCCCCTTAGACAAGAATGGAGAATTAATTTTAAAATCCCGAAAATTAAATGTCTTTTTTTATTGTACAAAATGTTTTCAAATGTTCAAAAAATGTACAAAAATATGAAAAATATGCATTAAATATTATGGGGTCCATTAGGATGGCGGGCAGTGGCACCACCGCTGTGCAGTCGGGGCGGAAAACATTGGTTAAATCCCGATCACCGCAGAGCGACGCGCACCGCCATCAAAGTGCGCCAGCTACCGATGAGGTGGGAGACAATGGAGACCCTCCCCGCGCGGAATGACGTCCGGCCCGCTCCACAAATTAGGATGGCCCAAACAGGCAGACGCACCGCAGCAGAGACACCGCCCAACCAGAGACGGAGGAAACTCGACAGCGGAGTGCGAGAGCAGAGACCCAGTCCACGCCACCCGGTCACGGCCACCATGGACCTAGCTCTACATGTGTATCCGGTGCTGTAGCTGCTACAGCACTTTCATCTACTGGGCTACCGCGGACGACGCTGCAGGTATGCAACTACACAAATACAACACGCAACACACGGGCTGACAAAGGGTTCAAAACCACAACAGACACCCTGCTGGGGGCAACAAGACAACCACAAGGGCACCCACACATGACCCACCTGCCACCAAGTCACCCCACTGCATCCTGGACACACATCGGCCGCAAACTTGCAGCAACGTCCCGGTCGCAGTCATGTCACCACAGTGGTCAACACATGTGCACAATGCAGAAGGCTGGGCCAGTCCAAGGCATGGGCAGGGCACAAAGTCCACAAGGACACACCACCCCCAGCCACACATCAACACACCCCATCAAGTCACAGGCCAGGTGCCCATCCTGTGCACCCCCATGCACAGCAACAAGCACAGCAACAACCAAGCACAATCAACACCCAGCACCTCACAAAAAACAATTAGGGAGACAGCCACTGCAGGAGTGGCTGACAAGGAACACACAACAACAGTGCCACACACGCTGAAGCCTGCCAATACTTGGCAGAACATACACTCACAAACAAACACACACCCTGGGGTAGCCACAAACATAACACACACAGGGATGCCTGAGCAGATGCCTGCCCAAAAGCAACACACAAACACTACAGAAACCCACGCACAGAAACCAATCAGAAACAGACATACCCTGTCAGGCAAACTGTGGAAAGGCAATGGGAGCACAGACACAACAGGAGTGCACAACCCCATCACTCAGGAACAAAACACACACAACATACCACAAATCACACAAGAAATGCACCATCACAGAACTACACTGCCAAATGAAACCAATCACAGATGCACATGAAATCAAAAATGAACAAGCACTACATAACATCGGGGGATGCACATCAGGCAATACCAAGGCCACATACACACAGCACTGTATGCCCAACAAGAAGTGTGTGCACACCAAGCAGAACAGTCACACACAGACATGACTGACACAGCATCAACACACACAACACAAATCAGCACAGCACAAACACAACAGCACACCCAGGAAGTGAAGCAATACCACAGCCAACACACATACATCCAACACAACAACAATAGATGCACCACTCTGGGATACAAGAGCAGAACAATCTTGACCAGAGCACAGGGCAGCACACACAGCTGAAGTGCACATGAGCAATCCTCACTGATTAATAGCACAAGAACACCACACATAAACAATTGGGGCAATGTCCAGAGTGGAACATCACTCTTGGCCCAAGAACTGCACCACAAAGCACCTCGTCACAAATGAAGTGAGGGGGAGGCACACACACATGTACACCAAGGGGACAGCTGACATCAAAGTGAACTGACTTGCATGTCAGTAGTAGACATTTCAGGGTTTACCATACACAAATAGAGGGAGTGCAGACCCAAAATGGGTAGGAATAAGTGGCGCACATAGGGGATGGCATTACACCACACACCATGCCATACAGGAGGAGAAAAGGCACCATGTGCCTGCAATGCATGAGAAACACAACCACAGTGGCAGTGTGGAGCAGCAGGGCTACACAGTCTACACAAATACACGCAAGACACATGGATGAGCAAACAAACACAACACTGATGTGCAAGTCATACACTTTGCAAACACATAAGTGACTAAAACTACAAGGAGGCATCAGACAGAACAGCATGGACACACCAACACACTGTACACAGTGCACAACAGACAACTCACACATGCGCATACAACCATATCCACAGGGCAGAACATTACAAACAACAGGCACACAACTCCTGGGTGACACATATGTGTCTTTCACAATCCAGGGGCACACACACATCCACACCCCCTACAAAGTCACACCCTTCACAATGCACAACTCTTGACTACCCAAGAGCACACATCTCATATAGGCCATGGGACCAGGACTAAGGGCCAACACACGATGACCATACACATACATAGGTGGGCACACATAAAGGAATAACACACATACATCATGACATTGCCCAGCCTGCATGCAAACCTATGCACAGCATCACACCCTGTGCTGGCAGTGTCCCTCAACCTGACATGTGAACAATGTAGCCAACAATAGCACACTACTAAAAAGAGAACTGCATGACAGGTAAAATAGCCATCACAGATAACACTAGTATCAGTGTCTGAATGGACTGAAGACCCTGTCCCCCCTGATTAAAAATGTGATGTAGCCAAATAGCTGGGCAATGTTTAAGTGACACATAGAGCATGGACCACAGGCAACCAAATGCACACACCAAAAGAACTTTAATCTTCAAGGACACTGACAAAACAGACAACAGGAGTAACTGTCTTTATTCACATATTGCATAGATGTGACAGTAGAACAACAGTAGACATGAGCAAGGCAGAAAATGCTGATCATATGCAAGATAATCTGCACAGGCAAACTCCAAACAGGAAGGCCAGTGTCCATGGCAGGTCGCACAGCAAGTACACGAGAGGCTGCACGGGGAAGACTCCAACACAGCAGAGCAACAGGGACAGTGTCCATGGCACAGGTAAGACTCCAACACAGCAGAGCAACAGGGCCAGTGTCCATGGCACAGGTGAGACTCCAACACCGCAGAGCAACAGGGCCAGTGTCCATGGCACAGGTAAGACTCCAACACAGCAGAGCAACAGGGCCAGTGCCCATGGCACAGGTGAGACTCCAACACAGCAGAGCAACAGGGCCAGTGTCCATGGCACAGGTGAGAGTACAACACAGCAGAGCAACAGGGCCAGTGTCCATGGCACAGGTGAGAGTACAACACAGCAGAGCAACAGGGCCAGTGTCCATGGCACAGGTGAGACTCCAACACAGCAGAGTAGCAGGTCCAGTGCCCATGGCACAGGTGAGAGTACAACATAGCAGAACAACAGGGCCAGTGTCCATGGCACAGGTGAGAGTACAACACAGCAGAGCAACAGGGCCAGTGTTCATGGCACAGGTGAGAGTACAACACAGCAGAGCAACAGGGCCAGTGTCCATGGCACAGGGGAGAGTACAACACAGCAGAGCAACAGGGCCAGTGGGCATGGCAGGTGGCACAGCAACTATGTTAGAGGCTGCAAAGGGGAGACTCCATCACAGCAGAGCAACAGGGTCAGTGGGCATGGCACAGGTGAGAGTACAACACAGCAGAGCAACAGGGCCAGTGGGCATGGCACAGGTGAGAGTAAAGCACAGCAGAGCAACAGGGCTAGTGGGCATGGCAGGTAACACAGCAAGTATATGAGAGGCTGCACATGGGAGACTCTAACACAGAAGAGCAACAGGGCCAGTGGGCATGGCAAAGTGCAGAGTCAGGACATGAGAAGCTACACAGGCAAGGCCAGAACAGTAGTGATTGACAAGGCCAGTGGGCATGGCAAAGTGCAGAGTCTGGACATGAGAAGCTGCAGAGGCAAGGCCAGAACAGCAGTGAATGACAAGGCCAGTGGGCATGGCAAAGTACAGAGTCAGGCCTTGAGAAGCTGCACAGGCATGGCCAGAACAGCAGTGAATAACAAGGCCAGTGGGCAAGGCAAAGTGCAGAGTCAGGACATGAGAAGCTGCACAGGCAAGGCCAGAACAGCAGTGAATGACAAGGCCACTGAGCATGTCGAAGTGCAGAGTCAGGACACGAGAAGTTGCACAGGCAAGGCCAGAAAAGCAGTGAATGACAAGGCCAGTGGGCATGGCAAAGTGCAGTCAGGACATGAGAAGCTGCACAGTGAGTGTGTTTGACTGTACCCTTCCATGGCCAGCAACACACCCAGGTGGTAAACAATGGGCAGGACTAGCACACCTGTATGTGAGACAGGTGTATGAGGGAGACTACCACTCACACTTGGCTGTCAGGCTGACTTGGAGCTGGCTGTGTGTCGGGGAGAACAGGACCACTTGACTGGGGCTAGAGAGGCCCAGGTGATGTAGGGCTATCAGTGGCTTGGCAAGCTGGAGGGCTGTTTGGACCAGGTGGTGTAGTGGCATATGGAGGTGGAGTCATGCAGACCTGCGACACAGTGTGGGTGGGAGAGGTTTGAGGGGTGCCTTTCCACTTCTTGGGAATTCGAAATGCCTTCCCTGTACTGGGGTCAATGGGAACTGGTGATGACACAACAGGCACACACACCAACAGACCTGCATCGGGTGCAAACACTGGCACTTCCTCTGGTGACATGCTGGATCCTGCGGAATGCTTTGTCTGGCTACGCCTTTGGATCACCTTCCCTGTTTGCCAGGTGTACCCCCTACAGTGCCCTCCTTTGCCTGTTTGCCTGAGGTTGCCCCTACAGTGCCCTCCTTCACCTGCTTCACTGGGCTTGGCATTGGAGTTGATGTGGCAGGGGAATGTGGCCCTGAGCCCTTCCTAGGTGTACCCTTGCCATACAACACCTCCTCAGTGGGCGTAGACACTGCACACCTAGCTCTGTGTGAAGTTTTAGGGACAGGAGAGTCCTTCACTGTTGATGCCTCTGAGGCATATGAGCCTGATGTCTGCTTCATTGATATTTTGACCTTGCTCTTCCCTGACGGGCTCTCATCTTTGCATTCTGGGGTGGCTCTGCTCTTCTGTGGGGATGGTGTCTGGGCAAGCCCGCTTGGGTTGTTTCTGCTCGGTGCTTCTTGTGCTGTATCGTGACTGTGGCACATGGGAACAGTGGTCACTATCATCTGATGTGGCCACTGACTGGGGGATGCACAAATACACTGGAGCAGGAATGGGAGTATGTGCAAGTTGAAGGGCAGACGTCACTGTGGACGACAAAGCTTGGACTGTAAGGTGTAGCCCACCCATGTCAGAGTGTATGCCGTCCATGTAGGCAACCACCTGGCCGAATTTTTTGTCATGGTCACTGAAGGCATTGAGCAGGGCTGCCTGGCCCATACAAAGCAGGCGCAGGAGCTCTACAGACTCAGCACTGAGGGCAGCAGGGGGACAGGTGCAGGCTCAGTGGTGCCAGGTGTGAATCTAACTCGTCCCCTCTTACTGACATGGACACGGGCAGCACCAGAGAAAATGGATGGGAGGCTGGCCACTGGCCGCTGTGTGGTAGAAGATGATGCAGAGTCCCCATTCCCTGTGCCTGCCAACATAGATGCATCACTGCAGGCATCAGATGATGGAGTACTTTGTGTCTCAGGCAGGGATTCCTCCTGCATACTCCGGTCCCCCTCAGATGCGCTGGTGAGCTCTGTGTGTTGGGCTCCGGTGCAGCTGTAGGGTTACTCTCGCCACCACTGGTTTCCGGCTCCTGTTCCTCCGTGTCCACTGGCAATTCTGTATGAGAGAGAGATGCATCGTGTTAGTGTCATCAGCAGGACAATGCAATTCGATCAATACAGTACAGGAGATGCCCAAATCAACATGGTGACCACCACACCCTGCAATCACATTGCAGCAACACACTAAATAGATCACAACAGTGCCTGTAACCCTGAACATCTTCCATGACTGAGCCATTTTAAAGCCACACAGCACAACACTCTGCCCGTGGATGAAGTGTAGCAGACACACAACTTGCTCTGCCCACTCCTAGGGAGATGATGTGGGGATACCACTTATTACCACTAACAGATCTTGAGGGAACAAGAGGGGAAAACACACAAACCTATTAGGACATGACAGTCCACAATGACTAGTAGCCCATACCAAACACCATGTGGTACTCTGGGGCACATTGTTATCAGATGTGTGGGCCTGAACGATCGTGGTGCATGCAAGGTAGCCATACATGAAGTCACACTCAGATAGTGGACACTGCTGTTCACCCCCTAATAGACTCCCCACACTATCCCAATGCTGAATGACCATGTTGATACTAACACATCTGGCTATGGGAATGCACAGCAGGGAGGATCACCTTTGTAAGGCCAGTTTGGGCTAATGCATGACACTGGCACCCTTCCCAGCAACCTCTCACATGACACAGCACAGCACCACCCCACGAACATCACATGGGCCACTGCTGCCACAGGCCCTGTACACATGGATCCGCTCCCAGCCAAAGTCACCCTCCCTAAATACTCACCTCTGCCTTGCTGCTGATGCTCCTTCAGACGTGCATCCAGCTCAGGATGAGTCACTGCCAATATGCGGCCCATCAGTGGTGTCATGCTGCGCCGTTCCAAACGCCGAGTACGTGGTAGCAGCCCCAAGGTCATCTCTGCCACGTTCTTTGCCAGCCGGCTGATGTCGTACCACCTCTTGTGCAGTGGGTGCTTCATCAGTTAGATACCCCCAGGGCTCGCACATTTGCTGCAATGGCCCTCCACACTGCCTTACACTGGTGTACCTTGATCTGCAGGCATGGGAGCAAAGAAGGGGAAATAATCAGTGACACAGTGTCATGTACAAACATCTATCAGTACAGTAGCAAGACACAGACTCATTACCAAATGTAATCTCCCTCTATCCCAAACTGGGGTACACCTCACAAGGGCACTCTGCATGGGCCAAGCAGATGTGATTGCATGCATTAATGAGGGCGTACAGGGTCCCTGATAATCTTACACACATGCAGGATGACTGTACTGAACACCCTCTGTGGCTTGCACACATCTCCAGTCCTATGCATGTCTGGCCACTACATACATCACATATCGACCTGTGTCTGTGTGTAGAATCACTGGGTGCATGACTGGGCAGCATTCAATGAGCATGTCCTGTTAACATATGTGTATGTAATGTGTGTGGCATCGGGGTACATGGACTCACCAACAAAATATCCATCTACACAAGTGTGGTCATGTGCAATTATACAGGGCTGAGATGGTGCATATTTTTATTTCAGTGTGAATTATCAAGAGTAAGGGCACAGTAAGTGCAGTGATGTGATCTCGTCTTGGTGTGCGGGCACTGGGCATAGCCTCTGGGTTCACACTGAGTCGGACAACAGGGGCACACAGAGACAATAAGCCGAGCAATTACTGTCCTGGCACCTGCATGTCCAACATCCTGTGGCTCTGTATGGCTGACAATGTAACACACTCCAATCAGACATACAACTGCAGGCAGGGAAAACTGACATTGGGACATACACACACTCCTTCACCCTGGAGACAGCATGTTTGTCAGTGTATGACACAACCCCACACCCTCAGGCATATACTGCAGCAGTACAACTACATGTCTGCTCCCCTGCCCTACACCTCCCTTTACGATGACTTATCACAACATTGGGGGCACCATACAGCCTTGGGTACTGTGCGAGCACCTCGTCCACCAGGACCTCCAGCTCCTCGCTTGTGAATGGACTGGCAAGGATCTTCTCTTTACTTGATATCCCTGTGGACATGGAACACCTGTGGTGGAAGTGGGTGGTGAGGGATACCAGGCAGTAGGCTCTGTAGGCAGCAGCAGAAGAGAATCTTCCCATGTCTTCATGCCAATGACTACCGCACTTGTGTAAGGGGTGGTGCTGGTGACACACCGCCGTGGCCAGGCGGCATCTACCACGAGTAGGGTGCGGAGCATGCCCACCGCCATTTGGGCATGTCTTCATGCCAATGACTACCGGAACTGTGTAAGGGGTAGTGCTGGTGACACACCGCTCGGGCCAGGCGTTGTCTACCGCGAGTAGGGTGGCAGAGCGTGCCCACCGCCATTGGGCATGTCTACATGCCAATGACTACTGGTACTTGTGTAAAGGGTGGTGCTGGTGAAACACTGCTGTGGCCAGGCGGTAGCTACCACGAGTAGGATGGCGGAGCATGCCCACCGCCATCTTCCCATGACTTCATGCCAATAACTACTGTGCTTGTGTAAGGGGTGGTGCTGGTGACACACTGCCATGGCCAGGCGGTAGCTACCGTGAGTAGGGTCGCGGAGCATGCCCACCGCATCTTCCCATGTATCCATGCCAATGACTACCACACTTGTGTAAGGGGTGGTGCTGGTGACACACCGCCGCGGCCAGGCGGCATCTAGCACGAGTAGGGTGGCAGAGCATGCCCACCGCCATTTGGGCATGCCTCAATGCCAATGACTACCGGTACTTGTGTAAAGGGTGTTGCTGGTGACACACTGCTGTGGCCAGGCGGTAGCTACCGCGAGTAGGATGGTGGAGCAGGCCCACCGCCATCTTTCTATGTCTCCATGCCAATGACTACCGCACTTGTGTAAGGGGTTGTGCTGGTGACACACCGCTGTGGCCAGGCGGTAGCTACCGCGAGTAGGGTGGCGGAGCATGCCCACCACCATTTTCCCATGTCTCCATGCCAATGACTACCGCATTTGTGTAAGGGGTGGTGCGGGTGACTCACCGCTGTGTCCAGGTGGTAGCTACCACGAGTAGGGTGGCAGAGCATGCCCACCGCCATCTTCCCATGTCTCTATGCCAATGACTGCCGCACTTGTGTAAGGGGTGGTGCTGGTGACAAACTGCCGTGTCCAGGCGGGAGCAACCCGAGTAGGGTGGCATTTATTTATTTATTAATCTTATAAAGCGCACTATCACCTTGCAGGCATCCTGGCGCTAAAGGCTCTTGGGGTAGGAGGGGGTGTCAGGTCGGGCTGGTCAGCAAATTACTTGGGAAACAACCATGTTTTAACAGTTTTCCTAAAAGGAAGAAGCTCCTTAATTTGCCTAATTTCACACAGGAGCGTGTTCCATAGTTTGGCAGCTGCCACTTCAAAGGATCTACCCCCTGACCTAATCTTCCTAAACCTTGGCACACTCACCAGTCTAGCCGATGAGGAGCGCAGTAGCCTAGTCGGGGTGTACCAACCAAATTTAGATTGCAATGGTAAGGGTCCTATCCCATGAAGAGCCTTAAACTCGAGACAGAGGGACTTAAATTGTACTCTCTGTCTCAGAGGGAGCCAGTGAAGTTCCGCCAGAGCTGCCGACGCAGATGCTCTTCTAGGAAGCCCGAAGACCAGCCTAGCAGCCGCTGATTGAATTCTTTGTAGCCTATCCATCAAAAAGCCAGGAGATTCAAGCAAAAGGGCGTTACAATAATACAGCCTGCTAAGGATCGTGCATCTAGCCACTTGGGCACGCGCCTGAGAAGGAAGTAGTGGCAAGATCTTTCGCAGAGACCGCAAAATTGCAAAGCAGCAGGATGTCGTTTTTGCAATCTGAGTCTCCAAGCTAAGCTTGTTGTCAAGCATGACGCCTAAATTGCGGACTGAATCCACTGGTCAGACTTTAGTCGCAGTTTCGGGAGGCCAGAAATTCCCTGGAAAAGGACTGGGGAACTTATTCCCTGCACAGAGAAGCCCCTCAGTCTTTCCAGCATTGAATTGAAGGGAGGTATTCTGCAGCCAGTATGACGTATCCCGCAGACCCTTGTGAAACACCTCCATCGGTGTTGAATCCTCAACTGTGTATCGTCTGCATAATTTATTATGTTGATATTGTAAGACTTTATAGGCGTGATCAGAGGTCTTAAATATAAGTGAAATAAAATAGGACTAATTGCCGAGCCCTGCGGCACCCCATGCAGAACAGGAGAAAACGCAGACTGAAAAGGGGGCAGGGACACTGCCTGCTGCCTATCCTGCAGAAACGACCAAAACCAACGCAGAGCGGCTGCCTCTCACCCCAGCATCATTTAGTCTACTCAACAGAATCTTGTGGTTAACCGTATCAAAGGCGGCAGACATATCAAGCAGAATCAGTGCAGCTGCCTGACCCCTGTCTGCTCGCCTTTGAAGCGCATCCATAGCGGTCACCAGGGCCGTCTCGGTCCCATGAGCCGGCAGAAAGCCAAATTGAGGTTCCTCCATTAAGTGATGCTGTTCCAGATGTTTCAAGAGAATTAAGCTGACCATGCGTTCAACAATTTTAGCAGGAAAAGGCAGCAGGGAGATAGGTCTATAGTTCTTGGAGCATTCAGAGGCTAAAGAGGGCTTCTTCAGCAGGGGAGATCTCAGAGCCTGCTTCCAGTAAGCTGGAACAATGCCACTGGCAAGCGATTGATTACAGACCAGGCGAAGAGTAAGGAATAATTCATCCTCATACTCCTTCCAAATCCTGTGTGGCACGGGGTCCAAAGGTGAGCCAGAGGAGACACCCCGTGCCAGCCCGCTAAAGGCTTCGTCCTTAAGAGGCAGACACTCTGATAATTGCTCTTCTAATAGCCAAAATGGACAATTAACCATGGCCTCCGAAAGCCTATGCCCTGTAACACGGGGGCTGCTGGCCTCTGAGGAATTCTCCAAATCCTTGATAATTATGCAATATATATATAATGGCAATGCCCATCAGAAACAGTTAAACAAGTACACAGTGGCAACATGGTGAAGGGCACATCATAGTGCATACAATGCCATTATTCCATTGGATCCACAGGTGCCCGCACGTGCCTTTGTTGGGTATGTGTGACGTACATTGGTCTGTAGTCCATGTCATGTCAAGTATGCATTTGATGGTTGATGATGTATGACAGTGTTGAAGGGGACTCAACAATGTGTGCACTAATCAATGTGTTGTGGGTTAGTGATGACCATGGCAAGGCTTGTCTCACTGTATGATGTTGTTTCTTACTTGTGCTTTTATATCTGCGCCTGGACTCCAGCCAGCACCGGAGACACCACCCGCACGATGAACACCATCCACTCCGGATTACCAACCGACCCCTGCCCCCACCACGTCTTCAACCAGGCCGACTCCATCATCTGTAGTGACCGGGTTTTTGGTTCTATTTCTGAGTGATGGTGACTTTAGCTTGCTACCATCCTAGATCCCTCTTCTTAGCTTGTTTTGGTCCTTTTTAGGCCTCTTTTCAGACCTAGAAGCATAAACTAGAGGATAGCCGCTTTATATGATGATAGATCCCTTATTCCTGACTCTAATCCATCTATTGCCTATTGGCTTTGACATAATTATGTGTCCTTTCATCATTTTCAGGCCTGAAGACCTATAGTAGAGGGTGGATCCTGTAGTTCCGATTTTATATTACCTATTGGTAGGGTTTGTGAATGTACTTTGATAGAGCTATGTGTCTATTTCATCCTTTTTGGGCCTACAAGGCCCAGAACCAGAGAGATTCCATTTTGCTTTCTGCCTCTGCAGACTGAGATGCATGTAGGTCAAGTGTGATGTTTTAGTTATGATGTGTTGTTCGCTCTTTGCTAACTAGAGAGAACCGGCCGGTGCTGAATCTTATCAAGAAGGGTCCCTGGGGCTCAAGTCTCTAGACGAAACAAGCAGCTGATCACTGTGAGAGCGTCTGGAGCAGGGAGCCTGGTACATGGATTTGGTGGGAGGAGGCTACTGGCTGGAACTTTCCACTAGGGGAGAGCATTCCATACTAGCGAAGTGCAGAGAGGTGGAGTTGTCAGAAGCAGTTACTTGTCAGAAGCAGTTGTGTTCAGATGGATCTTGGAGCGGTCAGATGAATCTTGGAATGGAGTTGGAACTGTCAGCTGGAGCTGCCAGTTTGTCAGAATGTATTGAAGCAGTTGCCAGTCAGATGGAAGAGTTGGAGCTGCCAGTTGGAGCTTTTGGAGCAGTTGAGCCAGTGGAGTGAAGCCGTGGTGACAAAGGGAGAGAGCTCTGATTCCACCAGAGAGAGAGAGAAACATTCCTTTCTTATAGGGTGAGGTATTCTAAACTAGTTTGCTTTACACTTAATCATTCACTTTCCTTTATTCCCTAGGCTATATTCCCTACTGTATTGTTACACTGATTAATCCCTTTTCTTTCAGCGGTGTGCAGTCCTGTTATAATTCATTATTCAGCTATATGTGGATGTGTTAGTAATAAAGCTTTATGTATTCCTTAGATGTGTATATTCCCCTTTATTTTTCAGGCTATGTCTAGATTGCTAGTTATTGTGATAATATAATTTGCTATTGTGTAATAAAGGGACCCCAGTTCTTAGTGAACAGCTGTGCAAGTGTTATTTCTTGATGAAACTAACCTTTCTTCTAGTCAGATGCTGTTAGGTGGACGGATGTGTTCCCCGTCCGGGTAAGTGGTAACCGAGCAAGGGAGCAGGGAGCGCCTAAATCAGAGAATAACCTTTGCATA
This sequence comes from Lissotriton vulgaris, assembly GCF_964263255.1. NCBI lineage: Eukaryota > Metazoa > Chordata > Amphibia > Caudata > Salamandridae > Lissotriton > Lissotriton vulgaris. The sequence continues at coordinate 786,047,920 of NC_141696.1, forward strand.
TTGTGATTTGGCCATTCTTGTGTGAGTGGATTGAACTGTCTATCTACCACATAAAATATAATAATACATTCCCAGTAGATATTAGATATATAGAGAAACTTCGCAACAGAGAGAGAGAGAGAGAGCTGAAGGAATTCATAGGACAGAGATAGAGTGGCATTAGTGAGAGCATTGATTGTGATCAATGTGTATACCCGCTGGATTGCGGCTTGTGAGAGATTGCCGCTAGAGAGAGTGGCATTAGTGAGAGCATTGATTGTGGTCAGTGTGTATCCGCACCAGATTGTGATGGAAGTGAGAGCACCGGGAGGATACGGTGTGTAGTGAGATTGCCGCTAGAGAAAGTGTCATTAATGAGAGCATTGATTGTGCTCAATGTGTATACCCACCGGATTGTGGCTTGCGTGAGCACTTATTGAGGTCAGTGTGTAATGGTGAATGATCAGAACTGCCCCCTTCACTATGAGGAGGAGGGTAGCGTAGTCTGGGCCTGAGTTGCCGCGAGACTATAAGGTATGAGTGTGGTGTGGATTATGGAATTCCTTAGTAAATAGTGAGTATTCCTAGTAATCCTATAGATTTAGTGGTATTTTTGATGATATGAGCTTGTATATACTTGTGAAACACCACGCTGAAGTGTTCACCCTTTTAACAGAGGAAAGCCCAGATATTATGTTCCTATGCGAAACCTGGCTCCATGACGAACAAACTAGTATCCAGAACCTCTCACTACCCGAGGGCTTCTCTATGAAAACCATCAATAGAGACTCTAGGGGTGGTGGGATAGCTGTCGTTTACCGAACGACATACAACTGCTCCTTCACAAAGGAAGCTATCTGGGGTTGCGAAAGCGCACGGTTTAAGATCTCCACCAGTCCTCAGTTTACCCTCTCTGGACTCTATATCTACCGTTCCCCCGGCCCTACCTCTAGGTTCATTGAAGAACTTCTGGATGCAGCTCACACTCTAGTGGTATCCTCTCCCAACTTCACCATCTTGGGAGACCTCAATCTCCACTTCGACTCTATGTCTGACCCAACCATCAAGAACTTACAGGCAGACCTCACTGCCCTTCAGCTTAACCTGCTTATTCACTCCCCCACTCATTCTGCCGGGCACCTATTGGACCCTGTTTTCTCCAACCTCTCAGAGGCCACGGCTGATTCCCCCAAACCCATGGGCTGGACCGACCATTCCCTTATTAGATTCTCCTTGAGGGTCAGAGACCCGCTCACGAAAAATACCCCCAGTTCCTGCTACAAGAGGCCTTGGCACAGACTGTCATCTAATGACCTCACTAACAATCTAGGCGACTTCCACATTAGCTCTGAAAACAGAGACATACATTTGGCCTATGCTGCCTTTCATGAGTGGATCACCACAGGACTTGACTCCTTAATCCCAGCGAAGTGGACCAAAACCCGTAGCACCCCGTCTAACCCATGGTATAATGAGAACCTAAAAACCCTGCGGAAAGACTGCAAAAGAGCTGAACGCCATTGGCGGAAAGAGTATAAGGATACGGATAAAGCCACCTACCTGTCAAAGCAAAGGTCGTACCACAAGGCGGTACGTACCACCCGTGCATCCTTTTATGCTGAATAAATCAGCTTAAGTACAAACCCCTCCAAAACCATCTTTAAGCTTGTACAAAAACTCCAAAATAGCACTAATCCAGCCCCATGCATTACCTCCTCACAACAATGTGACGACCTCGCCACCTTCTTTATAGAAAAAGTGAGAAAAATCTACAACACTTTTCCACAGGACCTCCTGGAAACCCCCGAACCTCGTAAACTCTCGCCCGATAACCCCAATTTGTCTCTTATACCTAGTATAACTCATGACAATCTAGCCAAACTATGCACAAAGGTTAAGTCCGGTTCTCCTACTGATCCCATGAGACCAGCCAAATTCCTAGAATCCCTTGATTTCTTCCTCCCCCCCCTGGCCACCTTACTCAACCTCTCTTTCTCCTCTGCGGTGGTTCCCACATGCTGGAAGCAGGCAAGGGTCTCTCCGATTATCAAAAAACCCACACTAGACCCCTCAAAGCCAGAAAAGTTTAGACCAATTTCGCTGCTTCCATGGGTTTCGAAACTGGCAGAAGCCCATGTGAACAAAGTACTGTCCGATTACATGGCGCAATATCAAATCCTGGACCCCTCACAGAACGGTTTCCGGCCAGGATTCAGTACTGAGTCCGCCCTGCTGACTACTATTGAACACCTCCGGAACATCATGGACGCCGGTCAAAGTGCTGCGCTGATTTTACTTGACCTCAGCGCGGCCTTTGATACGGTCTCCCACCCTCTTTTGCTAAATCGTCTCGAAGCCATAGGGATCAGTGACCTAGCTCTTGAGTGGTTTCGGTCTTTCCTGAAGGATAGATCCTTCCGGGTCTCAGCCCCCCCATTTATCTCTCAGCCTCACCCCATAGAGCAAGGAGTCCCGCAGGGATCGGCCCTTAGCCCTTCCCTTTTTAATCTCTACGTCCAGCCTCTCGCTGAAGTAGCAAAAGAATGGGACCTCACGCTGGTGTCGTACGCCGACGACACGCAGCTGGTCATTTCTCTATCTTAATGCCCCTCGATCTCAGCTGCGAAATTTAAGAATGGCTTAGAGGCAGTCGCGCGTTGGATGTCACACAACTGCCTACAGCTGAACGCTGGAAAAACAGAGGTGCTGCTCCTGGGAAATAATCCCTGTTACTGGAGTGAGCACTGGTGGCCGTCCTTACTTGGCCCCATCCCTTCCCCCAAAAAGTAGGTGAAAAATCTAGGTGTCTGGGTGGACTCCTCCCTCAATTTCCAGACACACACCAAGAAAGTGGCTGCTACTTGTGTGGGCCTGCTGAGGAGCCTTCACCCGATACTTGGCTTTTTCGACCCCAGTACGCGCCAACTGATAGTTCAATCTATCATTTTGGCTCGACTGGATTATGCCAATGTTCTATTCCTTGGCATCAACAAAGCAGAGATGGCTCGGCTGCAACGGATACAAAACTCTGCAGCCAGGGCTGTCGTAGGCCTCCCTCGCAGATGCTCTGCCAGAAACACCACCCAGAAGCTACACTGGCAACGTATTGAAGCCCGTGTTCAATTCAAGGCTCTCACCACTGCTTTTAAAATTCTTAGATCTGACTGTCCCGGGCTCCTACGCCCACTCCTAGTGCCTTACACCCCCCAGCATGCCCTACGCTCCTTAGGACAACACTTGGGGGTAGTCCCTCGTACTAGGCTAAGCAGAATGGGTGGCCGTTCTTTAAGAGTTTTAGGGGCAAAGCTTTGCAATGCTCTGCCTCCCCACATTCGCTCCATGACCAACTTGTTGGCCTTTCGCAAGGCAATTAAAACTTTTCTATTCTCCCCAACATAATCTCCCTGTAGTTCCTCTCCCCCCTCCCCCTCCCTTCAGGTTTCTGTTATGGTTCAGCGCCGGGACGCCTCGTTGCTGGGGCAGCTGTTTGCGCTTAGTAAAATATTAACATAACATAACATATATATTTTTAATTCCCCATCCCCAGGAAGGTACCTAGGTACTGTGGTAAGTAGGCTCTGGGGAGGGAGATGGTTACGTTTCGGCTGGATTGGTGGTGTCTTGGTGAGCTGGTGATATCTGGTCTGAAAATCCGGGCGTTACATTATCGCACCCCAACTCCGGGACATCATCAACACCTCCTTCAACACCGCCACCTTCCGGGAGATCTGGAAGCGCGCCGAGCTCAGCGCCCTCCTGAAGAAACCAACAGCGGACCCCACCGACCTCAAGAACTACCGCCCCATCTCGCTCCTCCCTTTTCCTGCTAAAGTCATCGAGAAGACCGTCAACAGACAGCTTGCCACCTTCCTCGAGACGAACGGATACCTCAAACCCTCGCAGTTCGGTTTCCGAGCCAACCACAGCACCGAGATGGCCCTCATCGCAGCCATTGATGACATCAGATCCCTGATCGACAACTGGGAAACAGCGGCCCCCATCCTCCAGGACCTCTCTGCAGCTTTTGACACTGTCTGCCACCGCAACCTAGTACAGCGCCTAAACAACATCGGAATCCAAGAGAAGGCACTGGAGTGGATCATCTCATTCGTCGCCGGAAGAACCCAGAGAGTCCGCCTCCCCCGTACATATCCGAGACCACCAAAGTCATCTGCGGCGTACCACAAGGATCATCACTCAGCCCAACCCTCTTCAACGTCTACATGAGCCCTCTCGCAGCCATCGCACGCAAACACAACCTCAACATCATCTCCTACGCCGACGACACAGCTGATCCTCTCCCTCACCAACGACCCCACCACTGCCAGAACCAGCCTACACGAAGGGATGAAAGACGTTGCCGAATGGATGAAGAACAGCCGCCTGAAACTGAACTCAGACAAGACGGAAATCCTCATCCTGGGATCATCGCCCTGCGCCTGGGATAACTCCTGGTGGCCCTCTGCCCTGGGCACCACTCCCAAACCAACGGACCACGTGCGCACCTGGGCTTCATCCTGGACTCCTCCCTCTCGATGACCAGACAATTCAACGCCATCTCATCATCATGCTTCAACACCCTGCGCATGCTCCGCAAGATCTTCCGTTGGATCCCCACCGAAACCAGGAAGACAATCACCCAGGCACTCGTCAACAGCCGGCTGGACTACGGAAACACTCTCTACGCGGGAACCACAGCCAAACTTCAGAAAAGGATCCAGCGCATCCAGAACGCCTACTCACGACTCGTCCTGGACATCCCCCGACACAGCCACATCTCCGGCCACCTGAGAGACCTGCACTGGCTCCCCGTCAGCAAGAGGATCACATTCAGACTACTCACCCACGCACACAAGGCCCTTCACGACCTGGGCCCCAAGTACCTCAACAACCGCCTGACCTTCTACGCGCCCACCCGCCAGCTACGATCGTCCAGCCTCGCCCTCGCCGCTGTACCATGCATCCGCCGCCGGGGGAAGATCCTTCTCCTACCTGGCAGCCAAGACATGGAACTTCCTCCCGATCCACCTCCCGCTGACCCAGGATCACCTCTTCTTCAGGAAGCTCCTCAAGACTTGGGTCTTCGAGCAGTAACTGATCCCTACCCCCCAGCGCCTTGAGACCCTCCCGGGTGAGTAGCGCGCTATACAAATGCCCATGATTGATTGATTGATTGATATCTGCTCATACATACAATTGACAGTTTGCGGACTACTGTGATCATTGTGTTGTGGATGTGTGCCAAGTTTACATGATGCATTGAGGTGTGACAGGTACAGCAGATGAGTATGAGACAGTCATGTTAATTTTACACACATTGGCTGAATGGTACGCTGCAAGGCATGCATATGTGAAATGTGGGGTTTAGTATGTGTGCATTCATAATGACCTATGTGTTGTTTGAGGCACTTGTGTATGGCAAATGGAGAGATGTGCCCTCTGTTGGCTCAAAAGTCCACCCATGTAACCAGGTGTGTCACGCATTTCTCAGGGCAGTCTTTGTTTTTCCGTGACATCCTTAACGGCATGTGCTGTGGCCATTTCATGATGGTTGTCATTGACATGTGTCCATTTTCATCTCAACTAGGAGGAGGCCTAATCTCCTACGTCACTTGACACTGCTGGAGGACATGGAGGATGTTGCGATCATTCGCAAATTCTGCCTCAACTTAGCCACCCTGAAGACCCTTTGTGATCTGTTGGAGCCCCACCTGCAGCGTCGTCGCCACTACCCAACAGCTTTCCTACCAATGTAGAAAGTGATGGCAGCCCTCCATTTTTTTGCAACTGGTTCCTTCCAGGAGACCGTGGCCAGCGCTTCAGGGATGTCTCAACCCATGTTCAGCCTGGTGCTGAGGGATGTTCTTTCAGCCATGAAGACCTTTAAGGACAAATATATACATTTCCTCAGGGGAGCAGAATTGGCCGTTGTGAAGGGAGACTTCTAAATGCTTGGGAACATCCCCTATGTTGTTGGTGCCATTGATTGCACACATGTCTGTCTGTTGCCGCCACAGGCGAGTGAGCACATTTTTCGCAACCGAAAACATTATCACTCGATCAATGTGCAGGGGGTGTGCCTGGCAGACATGATCACTTTGCATGTGTGTGCTAGATTCTGCGGCATGGCCCATGACTCGTACATCCTGCGGAACAGCATTGGGCCCGAATGATGGTAAATATACTTTCCGAGCGTGCTTGGATTGTGGGTGAGTATGCCTAGTAATATGGTGTGCTGTGTGTGTGACCTGCTGCCCTCTGCCTGTGCAACATTGCAATGTGTGTTTGTCATTCCTAGGTGACTCTGCATATTCCAGCCATCCATGGCTGCTGAGCCCACTGCGTAATCCCAGGACCCCGGCTGATATCAGGTACAATGAGGCCCTTGGCAGGACCTGTCGTGTCATTGTGCGGACTTTTGGCCTGCTCAAGTCAAGATTCCGCTGCCTTGACAGGACTGGAGGTGCACTGTCATACTCGCCTGGGCAGGTCTGTAAGATCGTTGTGGCATGCTGTATGCTCCACAACATGGTCATTCACAAGGGGATTCCCCTGCTCCTAGATGATGATGAGGACCCAATCCCCCCACCTTCCCAAGGACCTGAGTCCAGTGATGAGGACAGTGGAGGGGAGGAAGAAGTTAACATGCGTCAACAGCACATCACCCGCTACTTCACTTGAAGGTGGGGGACAAGGTCCAACTTGTACTATGTATGGTGTGATTGCTGTGGTCGGGAAGGGCTATGTGCAGATGGTACAGACAGACACATGTTAAGTCACCTGTGTGTGGAAATGTGACAGTGACATTTCATCTATGAACATTTACGGGACTCAGTTTGTTGACACTTGTTGCACATTGTGTTGTCTGCCTGTTGACTTATGTAGATGGTTGGTGTAGTGTACTGTCTGTGATGCCACACTGATACAAGTGACTGTTATTCTGTCTCCCTGGGTGCCTTGAAATTATCCTGGCCTACATACTGTATACCTTTTGGATACATTATGGACATTTTGAACACTGTAACTATTGCACTAAAGACAAAGCTGAACCAATTGAAGTGTGTAAGCTATTTTATTTACAACATTGAAATGTGAGGGGTGCGGGCAGATTTACATGAAGGTGGTGATGGAGCAGTGAGCAGTGAGTTGACAGTCATGGTAAATGAGATGTAAGAGTCGATGTGGTGACTCAGTCCAACAGACAACGCTAAGGAAGCGCGGGTCGCGGCAGGACTCTAAGCATTGTTCTCCTCACCATGACACTGCCTATCATCAGGTATCAAAGGGAGAATATGCCGGCCATCCGGGGTCGGATTACTACTTGTGACCTCCCGCCTACGGTCCCGGTATGTGGTCCTTATCGCTGTACCTGTTGCGGTTGGGCATTAGATACTCCTTCTCGTATTCGATCATTGGACTCGCCATCTCTGCGTAAAAATTTGGCTGGAATATACGATCTGAATTTTCTGATTCTGAATGTCAGATCACTAGTAAAACACCATCAGGAGATATTTGATCTTCTTAAAGATGAGTCACCTGATGTGCTCTTCTTGACCGAAACCTGGTTACAGAATTCGGATTCCTCCATAATCAACCTGGCCTTTCCCCCAGATTATTCTATCTTCACTCTTAATCGTGCTACTAGGGGGGGTGGAATCGCAATAGCCACTAAGCGGTGCTATCCATGTGAATGGAAGGCCTTAAAAATTCCAGGATGTGAGAGTGCCCTCTTCAAAATTTCGTTCAGCCATCACTTTACCCTTTCTGGCCTATTATTATATCGTCCTCCGGGATGCGACTCTGCCTTTAGGGCTGCTCTTCCGGACTTAATTAACACTGAGGCACTAGAATGTGCTAATTTCAATGTTCTCGGAGACCTTAATCTTCACTTTGATTGCCCGTCTTCACCCCCTATCAGGAGCTTTTTGGCTGATTTGGAGGCCTTGCAGTTCTCCCAGCTGGTCACTTCCCCCACTCATAGAGATGGCCATATCCTCGACCCTTTCTTTACTAATTTAGAGGGAATTAGAGCACTCTGTCCTACCCAGATGGTTTGGACAGATCATAGGCTGGTGAAAATAATATGCCCTATATCTGAACCTCCTTTTATATCCCAGGACAGATTCGTTTTTAAACGCCACTGGAAAAAACTGAAATTGGAGGACTTCTACCATTTGCTGGAGGAGGCACCATTGGGCCCTTTTACGGATGTTGACCGCGGTTATGACTCCTTCTGCGAGTGGATCTTCCGTGCCCTTGATTCGCTCATCCCTTTAGTATGGTCCAAGTGTCGCTCGAAGGAGCCCAGCCCTTGGTATGATAGTACTTTAGCGTCGCTTAAAAGTGCCTATGGACAGGCTGAAAGGCTATGGAGGAAATCGTTTGATCCTGAATTAAAGGCTTGCTACCTTGCTAAAACTAAAATCTACCATAGGGCGGTGTGTAGAACACGAGCAGCCTTTTATGCCCAAGAGTTCCAGAACAGTCCAAATCCTTCAAAACTCATATTCAAGAGGTGTTAAAGGATCTCATGGCCAAGAGGACAACGGCGGCTGAAATTTGTTCGGACTCCCATTGTGAGGGTCTGGCCTCCTTTTTTCTCGAGAAGGTTCAAGCCATCTATCGAACCTTCTCGATGGGCTCTCCTCTTCCAGAGCGGGTCAGATGCATCTTGGGAGACAGTGAGTGTCTTACTATCCTGCCTTCCCTAACTAGGGAGGACTTTGATTCCCTGAGCCTTAAAATTAAGTCAGGGTCTCCTGCAGATCCGCTGAAACCGGCTCAACTTAAGAATATGTCATCTCTATGCAGCACTCCGATGCTGTCTCTGATCAATCTGTCACTTTCCTCAGGTGTAGTTTCTATTAGGTGGAAGCAGGCTGTAGTTACACCTATTTTGAAGAAGGCTACCCTTGACCCCCTTAAACCCGAGAACTACAGCCCCAATTCTTTGCTCCCTTGGGCTACGAAAGTCACTGAGGCCTATGTGAACGGCATTGTTGCAGACCATCTGACTAGAGCAAACATTCTTGACCCTACCCAGAATGGGTTCCGTGCAGGCCACAGCACGGAGACGGCCCTACTTTCTATGGTCGAACATCTTCGTTCTGTGCTTGATGCGAGTCGGACGGCGGCACTATTGTTATTAGATCTTAGTGCTGCGTGCGACGCGGTCTCGCACAGGATTTTGCTTCAGCGACTTGAGGAAGTAGGTGTCAAGGGTTCTGCCCTATGCTGGTTTTGATCCTTTCTTGCGGAAAGGTCTTTCCAGGTTGCGATTCCACCCGGCAAGTCCAAATCCTATCCGTTGGACCTGGGGGTCCCACAGGGTTCATTGTTGAGTCCCACTCTATTCAATCTCTACGTGAGGCCGCTGGCTGCGGTCGTGAAGCAATGGGGCTTGACGATTGTCTCATATGCAGACGATACGCAGCTGGCGGTCACGTTGAGTGGGGACTCTGATATGGAGGCTCCCAGGTTCCGTGACGGTTTACGGGCAGTGGCCAACTGAATGAATTCCAACTGTCTCCAGTTAAATACCAAGAAGACCGAGGTTATGGTGGTCGGCAAGCAGGTGGGTCTGTGGGGTGACGAGTGGTGGCCTTCTGAACTAGGTGTGACCCCCTCTCCAGCATCGGAGATAAAAAATCTTTGGGTCTGGCTTGACCCGACACTCAGTTTCATCTGGCACACCAAGAAGGTGGCGGCCTCTTGCTATGGCATTATTAGAGGACTTAGACCCATTCTTAAATTCTTTGATGCCTCCACCAGACAACTGGTGGTTCAAGCATCTGTGTTGTCCCGGCTGGATTATGCCAGCTCGCTCCTGGCCGGGATTAATCAGGCAGAACTTATCCAGCTGCAGCGAGTTCAAAATGCTGCAGCCAGAGTGGTGATAGGTTTGCCTAGGCGGTGCTCGGTTTCCAAATCTCTGCGCTCGCTCCAGTGGCTCCCTGTAAATCAGAGGATCAAATTCAAGGTTCTCTGCCTTGCGTTTAAAATCCTCAAGGGTACGTCTCCCCAAATTCTGGAGAATCTGATGACACCTTATGTACCCCGCGAACCCTCAGATCTCTCGGTCAGAATCTGGCTGTGGTTCCGCGCTTCAGGTTGAGTAGAACTGGTGGCCACTCTTTTCGAGTTCTAGTGGCGAATTGGTGGAATTCTCTTCCTCCTCAAATTCGGGCCATTGATGACCTCTTCCAGTTTAGACGTGGCATCAAGACCTTCTTATTTGTTTAGCCTCATGCTGTTTCTGTAGTCTTTCTATTTTATCGGTGTTGTGTTGTGTCTGCCTTATCAAAGCGCCAGGACGCCCCTTCGCTGGGGCAGCTGTGCGCGGTATAAGAATAAATAACATAACAACATAACAGGTGCCATTCACAAGGCAGTGTGGGGAAGGACAGTCCAAACAGTCAATGCAGTGGGGAAGAGGGTTGCCATCAGGGCTGGCTCCGTGACTGGTGTTTGGCTGGTGCTTTGTATCCTGAGACTCCCAGGCTCTTCTTTGGACGCCCCCTTGGTCACTGTGCCCTGGGGGACCCTGCTGTATGTCCAGCGGCATCTGAGGACTCGCCCCTCTCTGTGGCGGCAGGGGAGGATGGTGCACTGCTCATCTTGCAGCACAACAGAGGGGAGCGGATGTGTTGTTTGGGACGCAGGCCTGTCCCTCAGTAACGCCACTTGCTGGCCCATGAGGTCCACCATTTGCCCCATGCGGGTGTCGATGGACCTCATCAGCAGGAGGAGCTTGCGTAATAGTTCTTCAGACCGGCCACTTTGTCCCTGGACCTGTTCGTAGCCCCGATGACTCTGGTGAAGTGGTCCAGGGATGGTGTCCCAACCTCCTGAGGTCTGGGGGTGACCCTGGCCCTCCTACTTGCCCTGCTGCCATGGACCTGTTGCCTCACCACTGTGGGTCCACGCACACTCTCCCTGCCGTCCACAGTTGTTGGTGTGGGCTGGTCATCCCCTGGGACAGGGAGGGTGCTGCAGGTGGCACTGGTGGTGGTGGTGGCAGCGGTGGAGGCACAGGCTGTAACTGCAGGGTTCTGCTGTGCAGTTGTTGTTGCAGCAGACATGGTGGTGAGGAGGATGGGGACCTGGGATCTGTTGCTCCCTGGCACACCAGATGGGCCGGCCTGGAGCTCATTGTCCAGAGAATCCTGGGAGTCTACATCCGAGAGCACATGCACCGGGGGTGGAGACTGGCTCTGCTGGTCGTTGCTGTCATCCTCAGCAGTGAGCTCTTGGTCACCTGTGGATCAGATGGGGAATGGTCAGTGTTGTGCACTGTGCAAGAATTCTGTTAGCTGCGTGTCATCCACTGTCTGTACACTATACAATTGACTGATCTTCACTATTTTTTGTAAGTGCAATACTGTGCCTCATTACATGATGCAGAGGTACACAAATTACTCGTACATGTCAGGTATCGATGCATTGCATGCAATTGGTGCTGTGTGTAGTGATGCAGGTCTCCCACCCACAAACAGCCAGCCCAGGGAATATGGCTACCTACCTGTAAGATGAGAATAAAGAATGCAATAGCTTCCATGTGCTCCTGGGTGGTGTGGGGGAGGGCTCCATCTTGCTGGGGTGTGGGACAGGGGGCATGGGAGTAGGAATACAGGCCTCCCTCCCAAATTCAGGCCTCCCAGTGAAGATGGATACCTACCTGTAAGGTGAGGGTGAACAATGCAATGGCTTCCATGTGCTCCTGGGTGGTGTGGGGGGATGGCTCTATCTTGATGGGGTGTGGGACAGGGGGCATGGTGGGAGTAGTAATGCAGGGCTCCCTCCCACATACAGACCTCTCAAGCAAGATGGCTACCTACCTGTAAGGTGAGGGTGAACAATGCAATGGCTTCCATGTGCTCCTGAGTGGTGTGGGGGGAGGGATCTATCTTGATGGGGTGTGGGACAGGGGGCATGGTGGGAGTAGTAATGCAGGCCTCCCTCCCACATACAGACCTCCAAAGCAAGATGGCTACCTACCTGTAAGGTGAGGGTGAACAATGCAATGGCTTCCATGTGCTCCTTGGTGGTGTGGGGGGAGGGCTCCATCTTGCTGGTGTGTGGGACAGGGGGCATGGTGGGAGTTGGAGTGCAGGCCTCCCTCCCACAAACAGGCCTCCCAAGTAAGATGGCTACCTACCTGTTAGTTTGTTTGGTGAACAATGTAATGGCTTCACAGTGTTTGTGGGAGCGAGGGAGTGCTCCATGCTGCTGGGGTGTGGGACAGTGGGCACGGTGAGAGTTTGAGTACAGGCCGCCCTCCCACATACAGACCCCCCAAGCAAGATGGCTACCAACCTTTAAGGTGAGGGTGAACAATGCAATGGCTTCCATGTGCTCCTGGGTGGTATGGGGGGAGGGATCTATCTTGATGGGGTGTGGGACAGGGGCCATGGTGGGAGTAGTAATGCAGGCCTCCCTCCCACATACAGACCTCCAAAGCAAGATGGCTACCTACCTGTAAGGTGAGGGTGAACAATGCAATGGCTTCCATGTGCTCCTGGGTGGTTTGGGGGGAGGGCTCTATCTTGCTGGAGTGTGGGACAGGGGGCATGGTGGGAGTTGGAGTGCAGGTCTCCCTCCCACAAACAAGCAGTGGGCATGGTAGGAATAGGAATACCGGTCTCCCTCCCACTTTCAGGCCTCCCAGTGAAGATGGCTACCTACCTGTTAGTTTATTTGGTGAACAATGTAATGGCTTCACAGTGTTTGTGGGAGCGAGGGAGTGCTCCATGCTGCTGGGGTGTGGCACAGGGGGCACAGTGAGAGTTGGAGTACAGGCCGCCTTCCCACATACAGATCTCCCAAGCAAGATGGCTACCTACCTAGAAGGTAAGGGTGAACAATGCAATGGCTTCCATCTGCTCCTAGATGGTGTGGGGGAGGAATCTATCTTGCTGGGGTGTGGGACAGGGGGCATGGTGGGAGTAGTGCAGACCTCCTCCCACATACAGACCTCCAAAGCAAGATGGCTACCTACCCGTAAGGTGCGGGTGAACAATGTAATGGCTTCCATGTGCTCTTGGGTTGTGTGGGCGGAGGGCTCCATCTTGCTGGGGTGTGGGACACGGGGCATGGTGGGAGTTGGAGGACAGCAGTCCTCCCTCCCACATACAGGCCTCCCAAGCAAGATGGCTACCTACTTGTTAGTTTGTTTGGTGAACAATGTAATGGCTTCACAGTGCTTGAGGGAGGGAGAGAGTGCTCTATGCTGCTGGAGTGTGGGACAGGGGGCATGGTGGGAGTAGGAATATAGGCCTCCCTCCCACACTCAGGCTTCCCAGTGAAGAAAGCTACCTACCTGTAAGTTTGTTTGGTGTACTGCAATGGCTACAAGGTGCTTGTGGGAGGGAAGGAGTGCTCCAAGCTGCTGGGGTGTGGGACAGTGGGCATGGTAGAAATAGGAATACCGGTCTCCCTCCCACATTCAGGCCTCCCAGTGAAGATGGCTACCTACCTGTAAGTTTGTTTGGTGTACTGCAATGGCTTCAAGGTTCTTGTGGGAGGGAGGGAGTGCTCAATGCTGCTGGTGTGTGGGACAGGGGGGATGGTGGGAATAGTAGTGCAGGCTGACTGTGATCATGCTCCCATGGTTATATTGCTATCTACATTTAGGGTACATGGGAGTGGGTGTCTGTTGGATCTGTGAGACAGGTTTTTGTGGGTGTGTGGTGCAGATGGATGTGATTTGTCTGGATGGTGTGTGTTTTTGGATGTGCAAAACAGTACATATCAGTGTGTTGGTTGACATTTGTTTATACTTACCAGCCTCCACTCCCCCGGATACTCCTGTGAGACTCTCAGTATGCAGTATGGCAAGCACCTTCTCCTCCCATGGTGTGAATGTTTTCTGTGGGATGGGAGGGCCACTGCCAGTCCGGTTAGTCAGCACCCAGTTCTTGCTCCTCCTCTCTTTGACAACCCTCTTGAGATCATGCCACCGCTTCATGATCTCCTTCTTGGATCGCGGGGGTGGACCCTACTGCATTGACCCTTTGTACTATCCTTTCCCACATTTGAGCCCTTGTGGCTAATGGTGTCTGTTGGACCAGGCTACCAAACAGTTGTGGTTCCACTCTGACTATCTCATTTACCATGACTGTCAACTGACTCTCAGTGAATTTGGGCATTTTCTGTGATGCCATGGTGTGTGGTGTTTGAAGTGTTTGGGGGTACAGGGGTGTGGGTGGTGTGTGTGGTGTATTTGTGTGAGGTGTGTTATGTGCTGGAGGATTGTTGGTGCTGGTGTGATAGTGGTGGCGGTGGATGTGCTGTGTTCTCTTGCCTCTCCTGTTGGATTTGGTGGATGCCCTTCTCTTCTGGAGTGTTGCAAAGGATTGTGGTCAGTGAAGGGGCTGGTTTTATACACAGCTGAGTGGGTGTGTCCACATGGGATTTTGCTGTCTGGTGTGTTGTGGGGTTTGTCCTGGAGATTGTATGTTTCTGTTTAGCATGTTTTCTTTTCATTTGGTTGTGTTTTGTGTAGTTGGGGGGCATGGCTACTTTGGTTTGTGCAATGTTTGGCATTGCGGCGGTATTTTTGTATCATCTGCCATGTTTTTCATGTATCGTCTGCTGCAGTGGCTATGCTGCAGCTCTTCCGCTGTCTCTCACATTCACTCCTGTATGCAACCGCGGTGGTCGGAAACAGCGGATCGTACCGCGGGACCACCCGGGATATACTAATTTCCCACGCGGAGTCTCCAATATGCTTGCGGCGGATTATAGCTTTTCCGCTGCGTTTCTGACCACCGCGGTTTTGGTTAGCCCGCTACCGCCGCAGTTGGCTTTTTGGCGGTTGCTCCTAATTTGACTGCCAGTTTCTCCACGGTCCCGGCGGGCGGTTGTTTCCCGCCTCTGTGGCGATCAGGGTGGTTTTCCGCCCGTCATCCTAATGGGGCCCTATGTTATCAAAAAAACAAAAAAAATTAATATACTAAAATGTATGTTTCTTTCATGCACTTACCTTCAGAATATAAATTTACAATAACACTATTGTAATTGTCCTAACAATATAACAAAGTTTCAAAAAATATATATTATAGAAAAATATAATTATTTAAATATTATTGTTTTAATAATATTTAAAATATCAACTATTAATAACAATTTACAATATATACATTTGTAAAAACTTATTATAAAATTTTACAACATTTTTTAGATAAAATGTAATAAAGAAATGTAGTAACGTTAACTTTTTCTCATAAAAAATGTTAAAAATGGAAATGTCATTCATTAAAATATTACAAATATATTTACTTTACTATTAGTATTATTCAGAAAATTTATACTTTTTCAAAAGTGTTAAAAATATGTTTGTAAAAATATATTTTTAATTTGACTAATGTACATGAAAAATATATGTTAAAATATATGATACTCTTCATAATAAATTCTGAATAATATCAACATTTCCAACTCCTCATTTTAATATTGTATAAAAACTAAATAAATACAATGTAACTGTGAAGAAAAAAAATGCTGAACAATAAACCATAATAAATTACAAATCCAACTCCAAAACAAAATAAACTCAGGGAAAGTGCTGGATAATAAACCATAATAAATTACTATTTCAACTCCAAAAATAGATAAACTCAGGGAAAGTTCTGGATAATAAGCCATATTAAATTACCATTTCAACTCCAAAATAAACTCCAGATTAAACTCAGGGAAAGTGCTGGATAATAAACCATAATAAATTACTATTTCAAATCCAAAATCAAATAAACACAGGGAAAGTGCTGGATAATTAACCATGATAATTTACTATCCCAACTCCAAAAGAAACTAAACTATAAACAAAATGCTGGATAATAAATCCCCAAATAGTTATTAACCCTAACTCCAAAATAATAAAGGAAAATACTACATAATGTAAAAATAACAAATATGTAAAATTAATTATATAGTATTTCACACCAGAATGTTTCCCAAATGTGTTCGTAAAAACATTTAAATAAAAGAGTTAAAAGAAATTTGAAAAATACAAATATTTATTAATATATTGTTAAAAAATTGAGACACCCCTTCTCACAAACATTTAAAAATATAAATATTCAATTCTAAATCATAATAAATAAATTACAAATTTAAAATTTAAATATATATCTAAAAGTTATTGGGAAAAAAAACAAAGACAATAAAATAATATATATCATATATTAATCTAATTTTATATTTATTTTTAATAAACATTCCTAAATTATTCACAACCCTTTCCCCAAAACACCCAACATCCCACTCCTAAAATTGTACAATCTTTTTAAAAATATTTAACATTTTAAACCAATATTTTTTAATTACTCCCCAACCTTATACCCCATAAACCCAACATCCCACTCCGAAAAATAAATTAGAATACCATAAAAACAAATAGTTTTTACATAAAAAGAATAAAAAAATATAAAATAACCACTTCCAAATTCATAAAAAAATAATAATAATAATAGTCGATATTATTAATATATTATATTATGTATATTTGCAATTGATAATTACTGATGTGATATTTGTACATTATACAAAAATTTATATTTTAAACAACAAAAAACCTTACCTCAATATTTTCCACCATCGATATTCTTGCCTCGATATTCAACGTTGATATCCTGTCTCTGCACCACTCCAGGAGGCCCCTTTGCAGAGTGGTTGAAAAAGGGGGTGTGGCAGTGAGGTCTCAACAATCCCGCTGATGGGGGACTTACTAGTGGCAACAATACAGGTTCTTGGCCCTCAATGACCCTCAGCAGCCAACGGGACTTCATAAGGGGTGGCTGGGCGATACTCCACCTGCTCACAGAACTCAGTGAAATTCTGCAGCATTTTTCAATAACACTGCGGAATTCCCCAGAGTGAAACTCTGTGAGGTCCACCCATGCCTACAGAAAACAAGCAGAACTCATTCAGGCACTCATGCATGTACTCAGAGAACAACTCGGACACTCTCCCAGCCTCTCACAGAACCATCACTCATGTACCCACTCACAGAGAAACTAAGGGGGCGATTACGATAGCGGATGAACTGGAGTCTGTCTGCCATTGTGGTGGGAACCCGGACCGTCTGCAATTCATGCGGCGGTCCCACACACCCAATCAGGATGCGACCGCCACCATTTTAACATTGCGGTAGGTCCTACTGACAGCAGCACCCACTGGGATGGTAAACATGTTATGTTTTTCACTGCACCATGTGGCAGGCAGCACACAGTGCATGTCACTTGGTGCAGTGAAATGTAGGGGGGTACCGCCAGTGCACCCACCCCTCCCCCAACACATGGGGGCCCACAACGTGCCCCCAAACCCAATCTCCACCAGCCTTTCAATGGCGGTGTACCCACCACAGAAAAGCTGGCTGGAGACAGCACTGTGATTGTGATCTGGCGGACAGTGCCTGCTAGGCACTGTCACCATTTCATTGATGCAGACTGCTTGATTGCAGTTCCATGGCAGACAACCTTTGCGTCTGCCGTGGTCCGAGCGCGATTTCCTCTGCCATCGTAATGTAGCAGGGGAAACTTGTGTTCCAATTGCGCATGGCTGGCTGTGACAGGCCTTCTGCAATCGTATTTGGCCCCTAGGTCACATACACCCACTCACAGATACAGTCATACACTCATGCACCCACTTGCAGAATCCGATATATCCTCCATCACCCACTTACAGATCTACTCAGAAACTCACATAGCGGCTCACAGACCCTCTCAGACTCACACAACCACTCAAAGATCGATTCAGACTCTCACATACCCACTTACAGCCCCAGTAATACTCTCTCATACCGACTTACAAACCTATTCAGACACTGATAAACCAACTGAGACACTCATGCACTCACTAACACACTGAGTGGCCTATTATGATGTCAGGAGGACTTGCATCCACTGACACCTTCTCAGTGTGCGAACCGACCGACTATAGGTCGGTGGTTCCGCACTGCCTATTAAAATGTGACTGCACATGGTGCGGTGCAAACTCCCATTTCTCAATGGGAGCATGTGCTGCTGTCGGAAACCAGCCGCAGCTCAAGCTCCAGTAGAGAAAATGGAGTTTCTGTGAATCCTTGCACCACTTGGCAGGCATTGTATAGTGACTGCCACACGGTATAGCGTTTTAAAGGGGGGTACCCTAGGTGGCCCCCAACCAAAGACCGCTCAGGTATGAGGGCCTTGCTAAGGGCCGCTAAGTCCCTTTCTAACAGGTTTTACATATTGGAATGCCCGACATGGGAAGCCTGTCTGAAATTGACATCATAATCCCAACGGCATAAATGCAGTCAGAAAGGGATTATGAGAGGCCTCCGACTGGCTGACAGGCTCCTTGAACCTGTCAAGACATTTTAAACTCTAACCACCTTCTTTGTAATAAGGCAGTCGAGGTTAAACCAACCATGTTGGTCAGAAAGTCTCCAACCTGCAGTCAGAGGCTGACATCCTAATCTGTACCTCAGTGTAAAAGGTTAGTGGTTACAATTAAGAAATAAAATTTTATAAACATTACAATTTCACTTAAAAAAACAAAGGTTACAGGGGCGTTATAGTTGGGAAATAGAATTTTAAAAAAGTAGAAATTCACTGAAAAAATTAAAAGTTACAGGGATGTTATAGATAGGAAATACAATTAAAAACAAGTTAGAAATTCGCACAAAAAACAAAGGATACAGGGACTTTATATTTAGGCTCAGATTTCACTCATACAAAACCCGCAGTTATAATCATATAAGCTAACTATAGCTTATGCCCCCAAAATGCACTGTTCATTACCTCACATATTATATCATTCATGACATGTTCAGTGACATCACTCATGACATCTTCCAGATAACCACTCACATACCTAATCACACCCCCATGCAACATCTCATATACCCACTCACTCACCCACACAACCACACACATACCCATTCAGAGACCCATACAAGTACTTATACAACCGCTCACTTATCCTTAGAGCCACTTATGTACCAGCTCACTCACTCATAGAGCCGGATCATACACCCAGTCACTTATTCATTCAGCCATTCACACTGCTACATCCTTACCCATGCAGCTACTGACACACCTGGTTATTCACCTATACAGCCACTCACACACCCACTCACCCATACACTGTTTCAACAGAGCCACTCACTCACCCATTCAAACACTCACTCACACACCCACACAACCAATGACATACCCATCCATACATCCATATACCTACCCACACAGCCGCTCATACATCCATAAAATCAATACCATAGACACTCACTCTTCTATACAGCCACTCACACACCAACTCACTTAACCAAAATGAAAATGATTTTTATAGAGCGCACATAGCTGCCCTGAGGCGTCCAAGCGCTGAGATTACAGCCGAGACTTTGGTTGCTTAAAGGAAGGATATCCACCCGAACTACTGATTGTTAAACGGGAGCGTTTTCAGCTGTTTGCGAAATGAGGTGAGATCGAGGTTGGACCTTAGATGCTGGGAGAGAGCATTCCACATCTTGGCCACATTATAGGAAAAAGAGCGGCCTCCCGATCTTGTTTTCTTTATTTTAGGAACAGTGGCCAGAGTGGCATGGGTTGAACGCAGCTGTCTGGCAGGGTGGTAGGGCGTGATGAGGGATTGATTGATTACTGGGCCTAAAGACCAAAAGGCCTGATGTGCAATGCAGTGAGATTTAAAGCTGACTCTTTCCCTAATGGGGAGCCAGTGTAGTCTCCTTAGCCCAGACTTTACTGATGATCTGCGGGGGATTTGTAAAAGAGTCCGGGCGGCGCAGTTTTGTATCAATTGCAGTTTGCGCATAGTGAAGTCAGGGGCTCCCAGGTATAGGGCGTTCCCGAAGTCCAGCCGGGATAGGATCAGGCCCAGAACCACAGTCTTTCTTGCTTCAAAGGGAGTAGAGGGAGAGTCTTTCTGATGACTCTGAGGATGCCAAAACAGATGGCAGATAGTCCTATTGCCTGCTGGTCAAATGACAGGGACCTATCCAGCCAGATACCAAGGCTCTTGATGGTATCCTTGGGTGCCGGGACAGGGCCTAAGCAGGGTGGCCAAAAAGCATTGATAGAAGATGGTGCGAGCCGACCCAGAAGCATAAGCTCAGTCTTGTCTCCGTTGAGTTTGAGACAAGACTTGGTCTTCCAGTTCTTGACTATCTCCAGACAGCCTGTAAGATCCACGCCCGCTGAGGAGCCCCCTTCCTGAGCCAGAGAGACGACCAGCTGAGTATCGTCCGCGTAGGTAATGATCTTGATACCATACGTTCAGACGATCTCAGCCAGCGGCCTCATATAGACGTTGAGTAACGTCGGGCTCAATGATGATCCCTGCGGGACTCCACAACCCAGAGGCTTACTGGTGGAGGTGGCATTGCCCTCATATACCTGGAAGGATCTGTCGGTCAGGTAAGACCTGAACCACTCCAGAGCTCTGTCAGATATTCCAGTATCCAGGAGACGCTGCAAAAGGATGCCGTGGTTAACGGTATCAAATGCAGCGCTCAGATCAAGGAGGATGACTGCCACCGATCCTCCCCGATCTAAGATTTTCCTGGACTCCTCTGGGACAGCCAGTAATGCAGTCTCGGTCCCAAGCTTGGGCCGGAAGCCTGTCTGGGAGGGATCGAGCAGCTGGTTTTGTTCAAGAAAGGTTGTTAATAAACCATTTATGTATTTCTCCACAATTTTGGCTGCCCAGGGCAGCAGGGAGATCGGACAAAATTTGTTAGGATTCTTAGTGTCTAAGTTGGGTTTTTTGACAAGGGCCCTCACCATGGCCTGTTTCCAAGCCACTGGGACTGTGCTGGTGGAGATCGAGCAAAGTAGGGAGGATGGTCTGTATAGCAGAGACTAGAATATGTGGAGGTGCTGGGTCACTAGGGGAGCCTGATTTCACCTGACGCATAAAGGAGGTGAGTTGGTCCGCATTTATCAGGGGAAATTCCGCCAGCACAGGGGGGCACTCACTCAAACAGCCGCTCACTCACACTTATACAGCCACTAACACATCCAGTCACTCACTCATACAGCCATTCAGAGACCCACTCGCTCACTCATGAATGAATGAATGACTGAAAATGGCACTTGTAGAGTGCACAGCTAGTCTGGGTAAGAAGTATATTAAGCCCCCGCTTCACAGGTCGGAGGGGCGGGTGGTGCGTACCTGACCCCTGGGCCTCCTGGGTCCTGTAGTGCTCCGATATTACCCCCAGCAGTCTTGGCTCTCATGGAAAGCAGAGCGCAGGGTCTCCCGTGGAGTGGGAGACGCAAGAAGTATATTAAGCCCCCGCTTCACAGATGGGAAGGGTGGGTGGTGTGTGGCAGACCCCTGGGACTTCTGGGTCCTGTAGTGCTCCGATATTGCCCCCAGAAGTCTTGGCTCTCACTGGAAAACAGAGCGCAGCAGTCTTGGCTCTCACGGAAAACAGAGCGTAGCGTCTCCCACGGAGCGGGAGACGCAAGAAGTTTTTTAAGCCCCCGCTTCACAGGTGGGAGGGGCGGTGGTGCATAGCTGACCCCTGGGCCTCCTGGGTCCTGTAGTGCTCCGATATTGCTCCCTGCAGTCTTGGCTCTCACAGAAAACAGAGTGCAGAGTTTCCTGGGCAGCGGGAGACGCAAGAAGTATTTTAAGCCCCCGCTTCACAGGTGGGAGGGGCGATTGGTGCGTGGCTGACCCATGGGCCTCCTGGGTCCTGTAGTGCTCCGATATTGCCCCCAGCAGTCTTGGCTCTCACGGAAAACAGAGCGCAACAATATTACTTACCAGAAATTACAATATTCTTGACAGCGATATTATTGCAACACAATATTTTTGTATCACAATATTTTTTCCTAATATTTCTGTCTCCCGATATTTTAAAACTCGATATTTGTCCATATGCTGTATTTTCTTCAAGCGCCATACTCCGCAGATGCTTCTAGTAGGTAATATAAAAAGCATATCACCAAGACATGTAAATTGGATTTAGGTATAGAAAATCTATACAAACTTACCTTTCAATATTTTGTCCTTGGTATTCCTTTGCTATTCAAACCACGATATTGTGATCCTTCAATATTCAGCTTTCGATAGTCATTGAAAGACAGCACCAATGGCAGGAGAAAAAAGTATTAGCTCCTTTCAATTGAATTGTCCCTAGAATCAGTAGAACTCGTTCAGGCAAACAACACGTAGGATGTCTTCATAAAATGCAGCTATTCTCTGGAAAACACTCCCAATCCAGCTTACATCAATGACTCAGCATCTGACGTTCTGGAACCAACTAAAAACGTGGGGGCATATTATCAAGCCTGTGCGCTAAAATTATCGCCGCTTTATCGGCCGAAAATGGGCTTGATAATATGCTCTGTGGAATTCCAATCGAAGCCCATGTTAGATGTCTTCACATCTAACATGGGCTTCGATTGGAATTCCATAGAGCATATTATCAAGCCCATTATCGCCGCTTTATTGGCCGTTTTCGGCAGATAAAGCGGCGATAATTTTAGCGCACAGGCTTGATAATATGCCCCGTGGCTCTTCCAGAAATTGCAGTGAGACTGAAACCATCTTGTAGTTGCGCCTAGCGCTGGGATTCCCCAAGGGTAGCCATGCACTTTATCAAGAATGAATGAATAATAATAATATTTAAACAAGGCATAAATCAACACCCAGCAGTGTCCCGCTAATGTTCTGTACCAGTCACCAACACATTTAAACTTTCAGCTGACTGCGCAAGCTGCCTGGGAGAGATGGTGGTGTTAAGTCCACCGATAACCATGTCAATTTTTTAAAACATTGCCATATGTTAAGGAATATGTTAACTTATTGTTAAATGTTCTTCATGGATATAATTTAGTTTGAGATGTAGTGCATTTGTAAAATAAACTAAAGAAAGTTATTTACTAGAAGCTCAACTCTGGTCCAGTTGGTAATACCAATGTTTATTGCATATGCCTGATGCTTCTTATGGTTTGGCTTGATAGCGAAGCTGTCACCAAACAATTTTGTGAGACTCACAGAGAGGCTTTGGCTCTGCCAACATGTTGGGAACTAGAAGTACAGGATTTGATTGGACGGAGATTGTGTACTTTCACAAAAATGCATGCGGTCCAAGCAGATGTGATCATTTAATTTATTTATACAGTCATCTGACCTTCTTATTAATTTTTTTTCCTCAAACATTTGGAGTATAACCATAGGAACCCTCTTCGTCTGTAAACATCAGTGACAGCGTATTTCACAAATGTGTGGTCAAAGACGTTATGACATTATAGGCGGATGGAGGCCTCAACCAGCCCACTGTCTCCAGAGAGGCAAGACTAGTGGCCTGACGGGTTTAGAGGTGTCCCATGACCACCAACTTTAGGTATTTTTAGCCCACAAAGTTGCTGCACTCATCTCAAGCAGACGTGAGCTGTACAGCTCTCCACTTTTTTGTGTGCAGTTTTCATGTAGCGCAAACTCGACCGAAAGGTATTGGAGCTCTGTACATAAGCACCAGTTACACATCCATGTTTGGTAGGCGTGAGACGATTAAGGGTCAGATTTATGGGGAGTTTGTGTAGAGCACCTCAGCAAGTCACCTTGGTGTGCTGCCCTACATCAAAGGGAAAGGGCAGGAACTCACTGTATTTATCTAATACTGTTCATTACTGTTCTTTCCCCCTGTGCTGGGGCCGTTTTGGCAGCTTAGCACCAATGCAGGGACACTTGCACCATGCTGCAAGGGCGTCGGTGTTGCTTTCAGGATTGTTTTTGGGCAGAAAGGGGCACCTTATCACACAAAAACAATCTTGGGAGGTTTTTTCCTTCTATGTGTATTGCAGAGGTGTAAGGTTTTGCTGCATCCCCAGGTTTACCTGGTCTTGTAAATCTGGGGAAGCATAAAAGTCCATGGGTGTTGCATGAGGACAACCTCTGCAATGCCCATATAATACATCCCTAGAACAGAGAAAGGCAATGTAGAGCTTTGCGCTGCTTTGCCTTAATCCATATCTATGAGGTCATTCAAAGTCACGCAAAGTGGCTTTGCGTGGCCTTATAAATATGATTTTGTGGTTTTCCCAACCAAAGCTTCACAAAAAGTGATGCCACAGCATCAGTAAGGGCTTATAAATATGCCCCTGTTCGATTTACCCAGAATCACACGTTGTTGAGTCCACAGTGAGACTCGAACCTTGTACCCCAATTCTGGAGTTGGCAGCTCTGGCCATTACACCACATCCTCTCCAGGCTTCGACATGCCCACCTTACCAGTGAAAATAAATATTTCATCATTCTCCTAAATAAAAATCTAATATTTGTTTGTTAGCTAAGTAATTATTAGTGCCAAAAAACTTAAAAAGCCAATCAGTTTTCTATTAACTAACCCTCTACAAAGTGAAGAAAACAAAATGTTTCATATAGAAACCTCACCTAACAGGGTTGCCCCTTGGTGGCATGTTTCATCATTGGGTACATTCCGTTCTGCTCTGGAACAGATTGTTCTGTGACCTACGAATTAAGTGGGAGCACTTATAGATGTATATTATATAATGTAAAAATATGATAAACAAAATAGGATTTTGGGGATATTTGTGTGTGGAAAGAAAACCTGCCCTGGCAATTTGCAGTATTTGGGGATTACGACCCGCAAGGTAAATACAAGAATCTGCCAAAATTCCAGCAATTTAAGGTGTGGCTGTGCGACAATTGCAATGCCTTCTTATTTCATTGAGAAGAGATAAACAGCACACAACTATTGGTGGGTGGATCTGGAAAACCTGACTGACTTCGTAAACTGCAGGTCCAAACTGTTTGGGAAAGGAAAAGGGTGAGAGTTTCGGTTTAAAACCCACACTGAATGCTGAACAACAATGCACCGTGTAGCCAATTTGTAGCGTAACCCCTCCTCCCTTCTTGCAACAATAGGTTGAGAATAATACCAAATCTACAATCAGAAACCATTAGCAAAAGGGTATGCGTAAATGCATGTTTGGAAATAACAATATCTCCATAAGCCTCCTCTGGCACAACCCCGCCTTTTTGTGTATGCTGACTGTTAGATCTGGAGGTCTCTAGTTGGCAGAGGTAGGTACCAATGTCCAAATAGTGACCCTTGCTTCTAGTCGGGGTAAGGGGGAAACACTCTTTAGATAACCCCTGCTCACCCCCTTGGTAGCTTGGCACGAGCAGGCAGGCTTATCAAAGGCAATGTGTAAAGTATTATACCAACACTCACAGTAACACAGTGAAAACACCACAAATGGACTCCACACAATTTTAGAAAAATAAAGTATCTTAATCTAAACTACACAAGACCAAAACAACAAAAATCCAACATACACAGTTCAAGAATATGAGTTTAAAAGAGTTCTAGGTTTTGCGTCAAAATTATCCACAGTTGCATCATGTTTAGCCCAAAGTACCTGTATATGCGACAAAAATTCTAAAAGGAACCTGCAGCGTTGAAAAACAAGCGATGCGTCACTCCTTAGACCCTGGGGAGGCGTTGCGCCAGCCCCGCTGGACGCAGCGCGTGGGTTGCGACAAATCTGGTTTGCATGGGGAGGATATGATACCTTGTATAGATTCCGGTGCGCAAGTTCGGTAGGAAGCGTCTTGCACAGGCACGATTCCACGATCTTCAGGACAGTGACAAACTCAGGTACGGCGGCGATGCGCAGCGCAGGGTCGATCTTCTCCTCTCACGGCCTCTCGATGCGAAGGCTCTGCTACGATGTTCGTAGCGAGGTGATGCGGTCCACAAGCAAGCGGTGCAGCAATCTCACCCAGCGACGACAGGCTCTGCGACGATACACAACTTCCCGCACAGGGGCGATGCGTTCCGACGATCTCGATGTTGGTGGCGGCAGGATTTTCCTCGCACTGTCGGTGGATGCGCTCCACAAGCGAGCAATGCGCGGAAATAGAAGATTTTCTTCTTTTCTCCTTGGCCAGCTTTTTAAACAGCAAGCACAACTTCCAGAGGCCCCACGATTGGATCAAGCACTCTAGGAAGGACAGAACTCATACAGCAGAGTTCAAGGGGAAGCTGGGGGTGAAGTCTTTTTGTTCCTGGGACTTCTTAACAGGGAGTCTCTGGCACCTTGGAGATCTCTTCAAGCAAGGGGACAAAGCAAAAACAAAGTCCTTCCCCTCTCCTTGGCAGCAAAGCAACTGCCCCACAAACCCACAGCAGGACAGACCTTCCTCTTCAGTCTTCCAGTTTTCTCCTTGGCAGAGGTTCCTTCTTGATTCCAGGGTGATCTAATTTTCTTTAGTCTGGGTAGCCCTTTTTATACCAGTCTTTCCTTCGTTCTCTAGAGGCAGAGAGGCCTTGGCTTGGTCAGAACCAGTTCAGGTCAATTCATGAGCACTTTGTTTTTATGTCTTCTCCTCTCCTTTCAAAGAGAGGGGCAGAGTCGTCAGCCGCCCAGCATTGTGAATGGCAGGCACAGCCCTATTCAGGCTCAGGCTCAGGTGCTCCTCCCACCACTCAAGATGCAGATGCAGTCATTCAGCCTAGGGCTGACTCATCCACCCTCCAGGGGGCTCCCCAGCCCCTGTCACTCTCAAACCAGACAGTCAATTCACAAACAGGCCAAGGCACACAGAAAGGTTAGACAAGAGAACAGACACTTTCTAAAAGTGCTGTTCTCAAACACAGGATTTAAAAACCATCCTTCCTAAAAGATATGTTATTAAATTCTGAGTTCAAGGATACCAGACTTTAGTTTTCTATCTTGCTCCTACGGGACGATATGCAGGTAAACATTATACTCAGCAAACCCCATTATAGCCTATAGGCAAGATAGCCCTCTCAATAGTGAAAAAACGAAAATGACTCTAATTCACTACCAGAGCATGTCACACACACTAGGACATTCTCTACCTTTCATATACACTGCACCCTGCCCTGAGGGCGGGCGGGGGGGGGGTACCTAGGGCATTCTATAGGGGTGTCCGAAGTGTACAGAAGGGAAGGGTTAGACCTGGCCAGTGTGGACACTGGGCAGGGCAGGATGGCAGTTAGCAACTGCACACAGGCACTGCGGTGGCATGCCTGAGACACCATTTTAGGGCTACCTGTGTGGGTGGCACAATCAGTGCTGCAGCCCACTAGTAGCATTTGAATCTCCTGCCCTGGCATACTTAGTACACTTTAATAGTGACTTCCTGGTAATACAAATATGCCAATCATGGATAACCAATCACAATGACAATTTACTCAGGGAGCACTTGCACTTTGACACTGATCAGCAGTGGGCAAAGTGCCCAAAGCATCTAAGCCAGCAAAAACAAAATCCAGCACAGTGTAAAAAATACAGGAGATAGAGGCAAGAAGTCAGGGGAACCAAAGATGCCAGGTCTAACACTGACTATGAGTGGAATAATAGCAATTGTTTTACACAATGACATGCCCTTATTTTTATAAAATGCTCAGGATATACAAGGTTGCATGCCCAGAGAGGTATATACACAGTACAACTGTTCGTCTCCCATTAGTTGAGATCAAAACAAACAAGGAACATGGAAAATAGTATTGCGGACCTGAAAAGCATACACAAAATAGCAGACATGCACCATTATTTACAAAAATATATATTTTTTATTTTTCCTATTTTATAGGCTGATCATATTTTACTATAGTTTAAGAACAAAAGAAATAACATAGGAGGAATACAATGGAGGAAATGATGACCTCTTTGCTAAAAAGTGCATAATGTTTACACATCTAGATACTTAAATCATTCTACAACAGAAGATATAGTGATTTGTATTTTATCTGAAATTCATTGAACATTCTAAAATTCATATACAAATTGTTGGTTAATATTGGAATGAAAACAAGTTGATCTTGGGCATGGCTCTTGTACAATTTAGATCCTACGCGCCTTTCGGCCTGGAGCCTTCATCAGGACGCCATGTACAAATATCAAATGAAACCTCTATATTTCATACAGGGCACTTAAACCTCTAGGGTACTTCAACTGCAAGCGATTTTGCGGCTCTTCGGTTCCTACATAAGATTCTTAGATGGATGTCTAGTAAGTCAAACATGGTTCTAATATTAATCTTTCCGAATTCCAAAGCTTCCTGTCTGTATATCTTATCGGGTAAACCCAATCTATGCACTGATACAGGTTACTGTAGTAAAAAAAAAATGTGACTATCCATTACGGATAAAATGGAGCTTGATGCCCCATCTATAGCGGTAACCGCTATGCAATTGCGACAAAAAATGTGTTATGTGTATTCCGATAATGCCGCAACAACAATCCAATATGTATAAAAAAAGAGAAGATGATGACAGCCGCTTTTTATTTAAACCATCTTCGGGATTAGAGTGTCCATTATTGTGGGTTCTGGTGCGCACAAACTGCCGCTAGATTGTGGTCCCGAATTTTAAAACGTCTTGCCTGGTGAACGCCATTCGTCTCCCACCATTCTTTTCAGAAATATTGCATATTTGCTATATATAACATTTTTTCAATAATATTGCTTAATTTTAGTTTAAAATGTGGTCTGTTCTGCCTGATTTCCCATAGTACGTGGCTGGGGATTAAGAAATGTGGAAGCATTGCCATCATGCGCCATCAATTTGGACCGCAAGTGTGGTCCAGTGTTCAAAGCAGTGGTGATGCAGCACCTGCTTGGCTTTGAACTTGAGCTTCTCTACTCAAAGCGAGCTGCTGGAGTTCAGAGAATGCGGCAGCTGTCCATTACTAGTCACCATTTTGGAAGTGGGTGCAGTCTAGTTTTCAAAGCAGCAAAGACGTAGCGCTTGCTTGGCTTTTAACTTGAGATTTTTATATAAATACACCATGGGAACACACCACAGTAAGATTCGGGCCTCGGATGGCAATGTAGGTCAGTGTACAGCGTCCATGCCTTGGAATAGTAAGTTCGGCACAATCTGCAAGAAATATTGTTTCAAAGATCCAAATATATTGATCCCCACATGTCAGAGTATTCTCTCTCCCGCTTTATTTATTTATAGAGTGTGACTACAAGCTTCTCTCCCCACCAGAGTACCCATGATGCAGGAATGCTGCAACTTTTATGTATGTGGTGTGTTTTTCTATGGGGCATATTCTCAAGAACGTGTGATAACCTCCACAAATTTTGCCTAACGCAACTGTGCATATCACAGTCTATTGCGAGAAAATAACACTGTCTTAACATCCAATTCCCAACCCGGTGGCACCATGCGATAGTAGCATGATAACGCTCCAAATGATTGCGCAGCATTCAACGTGACTAACAGAAAATGGGAAACACAAACGCACAAAAAGTTGCGATGCCCCAAAGCATGATCCCAATATCATCGAAAACCAGCGACAGCCCTGCAATAGCCATCCATCATGCGGGAAAACGCATTATAAAAGAAAAAACAAAAAAACACACGAAAACCAATTCAAACTGCGTAGCACCTTCAATGCACCCGGACTGAGTGCAGAGGAGAAGTTGAACCCCACAAGCCCCACGTAGGACCAGCATGTAACTCCGTGTTCGTAGAAGGGCAAGGAGAAGAGAAAGACGGAGTTCATTCTGCAGGAAGACCGGATCATCGTCACGGAAGTGATAGGACAAACAGACCCTCACTGCCAAAAAAGGCAGCAACGGCGCCTGGAGGTGGGAGTCCTGTGCCACAGGAGGGGCTGGATGAGTTGGATGAAATTGTGGCCACAGTCACCAGTGTGGAGACGGTCCTAGGAGTTGGGGCCCTGGACACAGCCCAATATGACCTGACCCAACTGCAACAGGGTGAGTGACGACCAGGGATTGCGGCGACGGGGGCAATGGGTACAATAGAACACAAGCACAATCATGTGTAGCACACCGCACATGCACAATGACCATGGAACATGTTCCTGATACCCTTGGCACACTGCAGCACACATACAAACACCAAGTAGGCCCCCATCCACCATACACTATCAATCCATGCACATGTGATGAAACCAGAAAAGCAGCGGTTGTGTTGGCCACACTGACTAAGCAAGTGACACTGCATGACCAATAGCATGGCAGCAGCCTAAAAAAATGACATGGTGCACAAATCGACATGGAGGTGACCCAGTGTGGATCACATCTGTAAAGGAGAAGGTCACACTGTGACACATCTACGTGCACCTCCAACCCATGCCGTCCAAAACACCCAGCAGACAAACAATGCACAAGGGCACAAAAATGGTGCAAGAGCACAAATAACCCAAGTCGCAGACATCCCAGCCCCCGAAAAGCACACAAATCAAAGGCACACCACCTCAAAGGAACAAGGGTCCACGAAATCAGAGCTGCAGGGTTGACTCTCCCACAATGCAGCACGCACACATAGCAACCACAGAACATCACCAATGACGGCAATGTGGGACAACGTTCAACACCTACACCACAGGACAGAGGACGCAACATGTTCCGCTTGCACGTAGTGACTGGCCACTCACATCTGGCATTGCCTGACACTGTGTGATGACAATTTACGAGTACTGCCACACACCCATCATGTACTCGAAAAACCGACTGTCTGCCATCAAATATCCAGCTCCACCAAAACAGTCACAATGTACACTGTCACGCAGTCTGCATGTGAACATCTGCAAAGCGGCAACATAGATGGGAACCTCTGTTAACATGCATCTCCCCTTAACATTGCAGGGGGACAAACAACACTTACTGCAGAGCAGACCATAAATCCCATCAGTGATGATGAAGATGACAATCTGTTCAGACACGCTCCAACGGCTAATGGACACCCCACCCCCAGGAGCAGGGCAGCCCAGCTGCCTCGAGGTGACCCCACCACTTGCACAGACCACACAGCAGGAAACACACACCACCATTGCTGTCTCCCAGGACCCCCACGAACAACACATGGAATTTCAACACCTTGTGTTGGGTTGCCAGATGGAGTTGGCTGATCAGCTGCGGGTGGGTTTTGAGCTTATGGCAGCCAAACTCAATGCCATACGTGGGTGTCTGAGTCCCATCAGGGACCACTTACAGTCCCTTACGAACACACACTGTCCGCACCATGCTCCACGACAATCTTTGGCTGACATCGCTGGGGCCTCCTCCTGGATACAAGAACTGTCTAGTCAGACAGGCACCAGCGATGACAGCACAGAGTTGGTATAGATGCACAGGACCATTGAGACCATGAAGCAGATGCAAGCTGGAAGTTGAGATGCCACGGCTGAACATCAGCGAGATATAGCTGGGATCTTCCATGCCTTGCAGTTCATCATTCTGCCATTGCTGCCACTGAGCCAGTTCCAGATGACTGCAGCAGGAACTGTGACACACACCTTTCCAACCCCTGACTTGTCAGAGGCACACAGTGATGCAGCCCTATCACCATCGCACCCTGATGTGGCAGTGGCACCCAGTGATGCAGCCATTACCCCGCCACACACACTGGACACACCGGACACTGAGGAATATCTGAGGACTAAGATGTGGATGGTAATTCCTATGTGAGGAAGAAGGTAGTAGCATCCATCACCACCATATGACGTGTCCCTGCCTGGTTCTGCCCTATGCATCATGCTGTGGGACAACACCTTCTACTGACCCCAGAAAATACACCTGGACCCCGACATGGACTGGCATATCTTAACTGGTTGACAATAACACAGCAATCCTGTAACAGACAGCACTACCCCTCCCAAATCACTTTCCAGTCCCCAGCGGACTCTAGTTGGCCCACCACTGGGCTCCCAAGTAATGTGGGCTTCTCATGGCCATGTACAGCTCCAGCTCCAGAATGCACCAGAATGTGAATAAAACATTCAAAATCAGACAGATGTGTAATGGCTATGTTCACTCAAGTGTGAAAGTATGTAAGTATGTATGGACAATGATTGCACAAGAATATACACCTGTGTAAATGACATTAATGTACATGTTGAACCCTGAGTCACTTGGCTGGTTGGATGTCTGTGAAGGTGAGTACTAGCTGTGACCTAGTTGCACATTAATGTAAATCTTGCAACCCCCCCAATGTAGGCACACTTCCATGTATTGAATACGGCTGTGTGTGGGAATGACCAATTCGGTAGCAGGCCAGAATTGGTGTCCTACATCACGTGTCACCAGAACTTCACATCACATACCTACATAAACATATCAGTGAGGGCACAATCTGCTTTGATTCATAGCATTGCTCCACATGGCCAGAAGTTGGACACCATACTCACATTGCTGGAGACACGTAAGTGCACAGGCCTGCCAGCAACAATCCTGAACACAGTGTTTGGCTCACAGAGTTGGATCAGGCAAAAGGGACCCACCCGAATTGTACAGGCATCACTCAGTCCCTCCCTGTGTAGGGACAATGCTCATTGTGGCACACGATTCGTATATCTAATCAACACTCATCGCATTTGGACAGTTGCGGGGACATTATTGTCATGTGCATGTCAGTACGGACAAGGCAAGGGCCACAACATGCAGGGACAAGCTTGAGACACTTACAAGCAGCATGGGAACATATTGAGGTGTAAGACATGGCGGTGCAAAAATGTACACAAAATCATTACGGATGGCAAAGATCTCAGCCCACCTTGCCTTGCTGGACAAGACATGAGATGTTTGGCGTCTGCCCATTGCCCTGTGTGAGGGGACACGACTCACAGCCCAAGGGGTCTGCATAGTGCTGTGCCACCGGACTGCGCAGACTGTCTGTTCTGCTGACAGTAAGCAGGTGGAAAGGTCCGACAAGGTCACATGTCGCGCTACATTGCCATGTGTGTACTGCCCCCCAGCAGTATGTCCGATTTGGGAACGTTGGCAAACGACGCTGTGCTGCTCTGACCATGGAAGTGTCTCAACTTGCACAAGTGTGTGCACACACACGTAGTTCCAGACAAATGCATTCTGAGTCCAGATGAAGGCAGACATGGTCAATGTTGTGGTGGGATATTTGAGCATTCCCCACAATGTAACAAGGTGTTGGGACATGTGCTGTTGGTGTCAATCCGATGTGGCTGCAGGAACATATTTACTCGTTCATGATTGCCAGTGCAGCTTTATGGGCAATGTTTTCCAATTGTACATCGTTGTCGGGTTCACGGAACACCAGGGTGACCCAATCCCTTAACTGGTCCGGGCAGATGTGCTCAGTCCACGCCATTTCCCCAATCCATAACACAGTCCAATAGGGTAGCGCCTCAATGTGGTCACTGCACACAAGGAGTTTGCGATCTCCCATGCACAACTCTCAGCACATATGCCAAAGATCAGTGCATCCCATGCACATCTTTCCTGGTGACACTCCTGTTCATGGGACAACAGGGGGCGCACTGTCTGGTCATAATCCAATTCAGCTACTGTTGCGTTGGATAGGCAGACCTCCATGGGGCACTCAAATGTGCATGATCAACAGTGGACCCAGGACTGGACACAGGTGATGTAGGCAAGACAGAAACTCAGACGGTAACTGATTCACAACACTGCCGTTGGCACAGATCCCAACAGATGCAGCATTTGTGCACTGTACAGTTCCATGTGACAGGGGTTGTGCAGGTGTCTGGGAATGCCTGCCATTGTATTTGTTGGTCTCATAGCACCGGCACTCCTCAGACTGGCTGCAGTTCTGTGGACGATATGCTGCAGCTCATGGCAATGAGTAGTATGTGTGGGCAACGTTTGGACATTTGGGTAGTTTTTTACCAATGTGTCAAAATCATCCCCTTCAGGTGAAGGTCGTGCAGGGACAAGTGTGTGTGGGGCGTGGGTTCGTTGGTTTTTCATTAGCACTGCTCTTGGTGTGGGAGTCGTCGGAGGCTGCTTTGGTATCTTACGCAGGGTGTGCCAGCTACATTCAGGACCAAGGTCAAAGGGTCGGTTGGCCTTCTGCCTTGTGTGTAGGGACAAAGGAGCTTTAATTCCTAATTTTAGTCTAACTATTGCTTGCTTTTATGTGATGTGATGTGGCCTTCACGCTGACTTTGATGCCAGGCCTGTGATTTGGGGTAAACAAATTTCGAGACACGTTGGCATGTTTGCATGTGCCAAGGGCCTGATTTACATTGCACTCCTTGTTCAGTCCCTCTTTTACTCTCTCTTTCATTCTCTCTCTTTCGTTCTCTCCCTGTCCTTTGATGTGTGCCTGCCACACATTCTTATCTTGGATATTGTCTTGCAGGCTGTGATTCACAGGGGATGCCCCCTCATGACTCTTCACAATAGTTGTTTGGAGATGAATTAGTATGTGACATTTTGTTTGGTCTTTCAATGGTGCATGAATGACTCCGAATTTCTGTACTCATGTATGTGTTGATTGCTGCAATTGTGCGACATCAGACAGGTGCTTTTTTCCATGTTTCGGTCCCGTGATGTGCAGTGTCTTGGTCCAGTGGTGGTGGGGTGTGCCCGGGGTAGGGCCAGGGGGGAGGTGGTCCTGGGGGTGGTGGCGGTCGGTGTTGTGTCCCTCTTGGGTTTTAGCCCACATGATCAGTGGCTCGAGGCATCTGTTGTTATTCAGGTGTGGCTCTGGGCTGGGCTCCCTTTTGTGGTGCAGGCTGTTCTCTCACTTTGCACCAGGTCAGAGCAGGTGTTACTTTCCTGCAGCTAACGCACCTTATCGCATGTTTTGTGCTCTTATCGCCGATCTAGCTGGACGTTGAGAATGCTGCGGAGTTATGTTGTTGCTGCTTTCTGCACAGGAACAGCTACTCTGCACCTCATTAGCGATAGTTGCTGGGGTCATATGTGGCAATGTTTTTTCCTGCTGCTATCGCGGGTAAACTGGTGCTATGAGCTGTTAGCACCACCTTGTAATTGAGGTGATAACTTTATCACAACTTTGGCTGTGATAAAGTGCTGTTAACTCGGCAATAACTCCTTGAGAATATGCCCCTATGTGTTTCGTGTTATATGTTGTGTGCCATAAGGCTCATTTTGGTTTGACTAAATTTGTTTCCCCTTAAGAATGATACTACTGAACTTCACAAGCTTGTCACTACGAGTTGGGTGCACTGATTGACACATATGAAGGGTTCAATATTACCAGTAAAAGTGGATGTTTCAGTGTGTGTACTTGCAAAATCTTTTAGCAAACTAACTCTCCGATTAATTATCCACAGATTCCCAAGCAGTAAACACCAAGTAGGTGCTGTAGATATATCTAGTGAGAATATTCAAAGCATGCAGAGTGTGGGCAACTATATTGGGTAAAGGAATTGGTATCAAGGATCCTTGGTCCTGAAGAAAAGCCATGGTGAACAGCTTGAAACGTGTTGACCCTTAAAAAGGCAGATACATTGTTATCGACTCATTCTTTTACACATTTTTGACCATACTGACTGGACGACAGAATAAAAAATGATCTACTATGCAGGTATTTTTAACTTCTTCTTTGCATAGTAAAATACCCCCACTCCTATTTTGTTACCATATTTTTACATCCTATGAAATACATGTACAAGTGCTCCCATGTAATTCGTAAGTGGCAGAATGGACCGTTCCACAGCAGAAAGGGATGAACCCAATTATGAAGCATGCCACAAAGGGACAACACTGGTGGGTGAGGGTTATATAGGAAAACATTTTGTTAAATCCACCTTGCGGAGGGTTGGTTCATAGAAAACTGATTGGCTCATTTTGTTTTTTGTACTTATCAGCAGGAGGATGAGCCTTTCTGTCCCTTTGCCTCCCCTTTATTTTTGATAGTAAGTAATTATCAAGCCATAAATTCTCCAATCTGCATGGTGTTTCACATGTTAATGTTCCTGATTGAGCAGAGGGGGCAGTAAACAAAGGGAGGTAGAAGGGGCAATGATCACGGTGATGGTGAAATATTGATCGCACAATCAATCACTGGCTGATGAGTCCTTTCGACGCCCGGCTGCAAATCCGGCCTGTGCTCTAGGTTCAACTACTCATTGTCTTCACTTCCCTCTGCTTCATTGCCATCGCAGCAGCCACCCCTGATTTGAAAGTGGTTCCAGATTCAATTTGGTACCACAGGGAAAAAACAAGATATTTCTGGGGTCTTGTGAGTGTGTACATTCCAACTAATAGCTTAAGCCCAGAGAGAGGTCATCCTGCCTACTCCTTGTACTATGCCTGTTGCTGGGCACTGGCTCAGCACTCCACTGAGCTTTGTGCAGGGGCTCTTTGGAAAATGTTAGCAGGAATCATTGAGAGGGACCTATGGCACCCAAGTTACAGAATTATCGGGGTCTGAAAAGGTACACTTTGCACATGGAGCAGTTGGGTAGGAACGCAAGCTGGCCAAGGAGTCAGAAGGAGTGGGTAGGTGGCATGAGTGTAATGGAAAGCTTGTAAAGGGGTACCGCAGCAGTTTGTTTGCAGGAGTCGGTTGGTCATTTAGGTGGAAGTGGCCTGAAGTTGGGGAAGGGTATTGTGCAAGTTGTGGGATCTTGCTTACCAGACATATTGCAGAAGCTATTCGACAATATTGCCAGGGGTAGACAGGATATTTAGGGGCCAGTGGGCACTTTTGGGGGAGGGGGCGACTGGACAGCAACATGGCTGTAATAGTGTCTGGATTTGGGAAATTGTGTAACAAGTGTAACATGGAGAGAATGTGGTAGGTATGACAGAAGTATGAGGAGCTCAGATTACTACATATTAGAACGAGACAGGAGGACATTTGAAGGGAAGGCAACTTAGCCGCTACTAATGTGTTTCTTGGCCTTTCCTGATAGCCTTTTCTGATACTTTCTTAGCTTGGCACTAGATTAGTGGTACTCAAAGTGCATCCCTCTTGACTGTTACATGCACCCCCCCTGGTGGGCAGCAGTACGAGCTGCTGTTTAGTTACTCAACTCAAAAATTCATCACAAAATGGTAAATAAACCGACAGGCATTTATTAACCTGCAAATAAATGCTTCCCGTTTATTTAACATTTCTTAAACAGACGCATTTTGGATCAAGTATTGTGACACAATGTAAAGCACCATGTTAAGATGGCCGCCATCATAGATGCATTGTGAGAAAGTTCCTTACCGTCATTGAGATAGTTACTCGGGTGACGACAATGAGTTTAAATAGCTTCCTCGCAGTGATCATAGTTGACACTGATGAAGGAATTTCCGAAAAGCATCTGTTTAGTGTACTTGTTTGCTGATTAAAGATTTATTACTCTACCCCCGTCGAGTGCTTGACTTTTTTGGAAAACAAAGGAAGTCGTGGCAGCATGCAGATATATATATATATATATATATATATTCCAAGAATAATCCGATGGAGCGCAGAGCTTTCCAGACAGCTGCAAAAACGGACTCGAACCCAAAATTATGTGCAAATTGATGATTTATTTAGCAGATGGTGTTCCCTTAGTCATCACGACGCGTTTCGCGCTTCACAGAGCGCTTGATCACATGACACAGGTGATCACCTGACACATGTTTAAATACAGTCTACCAATGTAAATCGAACTACAAGTGCAATAGAAATGGAAGAGTTAAGTCTCTACGAACTACTCACATTATTGTTGCAATGACTGCAAATGCATTTGTTTATAGTGTCTTTTGAACACATTTAAGCATCTGTAGAGTTAAATAACTGGCATAAGTAAAAAAAACATGTGTAATAAACGTTCGGTGAAAGTGATTAAAAGTAGGAGTTTAACCAAAAAATATTTTTAAATAGGATAAAAACAATCATGGTTAATTATCGGTTAAAGTGCAGCATTATTTTTAGAAGTTCAACGTTTTGCAATGATACCGGTATAGTACCCTATTGCTAAAGTCCGTGTTTTAAAAACACGTACACATGTGGAGCCCCACAAGTGGATACATTGCCATATAATATGTGCAAACTGCAAAGATATGAAAAGTACTGTAAAGTGCTGGTGCAAACAAGACTGAATAGCTGCCAAATTTCATGAGGACAACATCACCTATGGTGGCAAAACGATATTGCATTGAGGGATAAAGGTATAGTCTCTGTAAAATACGAAATACAATCCCCAATTTGGTCGTTTTACCAGTGATAGCATTCACGATGTGTACAGTACTAGGGAGAGTATATTAGGGAGAATATATTATCATTCATATAGAGCCGTTTGTTCCATTCACAGCAAGTGACCCAGTGATTAAAAAACAATACGATATTTTGTTCATAATTCATATAAAGCCATATAAATACCTTAAAATAGTAATTTACATAAAAGACTAAAATTAATGAATCTAAAACCACATATAAATAGATTGATAAAATCACAGGCTAATTAATGTATATGGTACAAAAGGGTATAAATGACATAGACAGTCCCAGATATTTCTCCGAATTAATAAAGACCCATGGAACTTTGAAACAGGTTGTGTATTAATGGGGATTAGTTTTGTGTGTATACTTTATCATAGACAAGTATATAAATCTTCCGTAATGTTCAGGCCTGAGGGATGCTTTGTATTCAGTTCAATGATGTACTGTGTTTCAAGGCGGCGTAATCTGTCTTCCCTATTGCCACCTCTCCTGCTAGCCTGTACACAGTCTATAACATAGTATTTGAGGTCACTACTTTTGGAATTGTGTTTTGACTTAAAGTGCCTCGCTACAGGATAGGTATTGTCCTGATTCCCAATGGCTCGAAGATGTTGCAGGATTCTTCTGTGTACTGGGAGCTTAGTGCTCCCCACGTACAACAGGTTGCAGAGGCATATTAACACGTAGACAGCAAATTCTGTCTTACATGTTAATAGTTTCGTAATTTTATGTTCTCTGCTATCAAAAGGGGAATGGTAGCTCTTTTTGTTGATAGCTTGTTGGCATGCCTTGCAGATTTTGCAATTATAGAATCCTGTATGGGTTTGGTACCATGCTGTTGTTTCCAGTACCTCAGGACTAGTTTTGACCAGTTCGTCCCTCATTGACTGCCCTCTGCTATATGTGATGCTGGGCCTTTTAGGGAGATCCCTCCCGATCACTGGGTCACTAAGGACCAATGGCCAGTTTTTGCTAATAATTTTAGCTATTTCCTTGTATTGGGTGTTGTACTGTACAATAAATCTGAACTCAGAGTTCATTGTGGTGGTGTCCTCAGAGTCTGTTGTTAAAGGTAAGTTACCTGCCAATAAAAGAGATCTGTCTTTCTGATTGGCTTTCTCAATAGCCGCATCTACAATTTTAGGAGAGTATCCCCTGGCTAAAAATCTTGCTTTGCTCTCCCTCTGTGCTGTTACATGCACCCCCCCTGGTGGGCAGCAGTACGAGCTGCTGTTTAGTTACTCAACTCAAAAATTCATCACAAAATGGTAAATAAACCGACAGGCATTTATTAACCTGCAAATAAATGCTTCCCGTTTATTTAACATTTCTTAAACAGACGCATTTTGGATCGAGTATTGTGACACAATGTAAAGCACCATGTTAAGATGGCCGCCATTATAGATGCATTGTGAGAAAGTTCCTTACCGTCATTGAGATAGTTACTCGGGTGACGACAATGAGTTTAAATAGCTTCCTCGCAGTGATCATAGTTGACACTGATGAAGGAATTTCCGAAAAGCATCTGTTTAGTGTACTTGTTTGCTGATTAAAGATTTATTACTCTACCCCCGTCGAGTGCTTGACTTTTTTGGAAAACAAAGGAAGTCGTGGCAGCATGCAGATATATATATATATATATATATATATATATATATATATATATATATATATATATATATATATATATATATATATATATATATGAGGCATACAACGTCTTGGCATTTGTAGAAAAAGATGAGGCGAACCCATGAATAGTGCGGTAGAATTTATTGGAGCCCAAACACCACACCGAACATGACGCGTTTCAGCCCACGGAGGGCCTTGATCACATGATATATATGCTTATGATTCTTTTGATAGCGATGTACCTGCACCATCTTTGCTATCACACCCCTTCTAGTCACTTGTTTTTATCGCAAATGAAAGTCGTTAATTATTGCTTTTCTATTGACTCATAAACTATTCATGTACCATAGACTCAAACTATCAGTGTACTTGCCTCTTAAGTGGTAGTTGTAATATGCAATTTCTTATAGCTAATGTTTCATATTAAAGCCTCTAAATTATTTAGAAATGTTCTAGAACCTAACATCATTATCAACTGTGTCCCTGTTTTCTCTTAATGATGAATTGTACACCTCCTTCTAATTGGAATTCTTGCCCATGGGTCTGGATGGCATGAATCTGCTTAGGAGGGGTCACATTTCATAATCTGCTTGAAGGAGATGTCCAGGAATCCAGAACAATGTCTATGCAAATTATGCAAGCTTTTCTATTCTGGTTATGGGCTAAAAGAACCTTTCCGCATGTAACACACAAAAAATAGATATACAGAAAGCTTATTGCATACCGTGCTCCATAACTTTATTTAAAAAGCAGAAGGCAAAATGTATGAATGACAACTACAGATCTTCACATACTCTTGTACAAGCACAGTGGAAGGTATGTGAGCAGTGTGAGTGCAGGATCTATGTTGTAAGTGAGAGGTAGTTGAGGGCAAAGTGAGCTTTGTTTAAGAAGAGGGTGAGAGCGAAATTTGTGGAATTAGAGCATGCAGGGTTTTTGGTTGTGCATGAGTGCGCATGGGGAGTGGTATGTCAGTAGAGGGTGATAAGTGTATATGAGTGCAAGGTGAGCATTGTGTGTACCCAGGATCAGTGGTTTGTGTGTTCAGTGAGCTGTGTGAGAGTACAGGGTGAGTGTAAAAGGGAAGTGGTGTGAGAGTGCAGGGTGATCGTTCAGCACTAGTGATGTGTGAGGTGAGAGGTGATGGAATGCAGGATTAGAAGTATCTGGGTTCGCATCGAGATATTTTTGGGTTCAGGGTGAGAAGTAGATGAGTGTGCATGGTGTAAGGTGGATTTGTGACCAAGGTGAGCGGTGTGAGTAGAAAGTAAGTGATGTATTACTGTACAAGGGAAGCTGTGTGCAGGATAACATGAGTTTATATTCAGGGTGAACAGTCTATGTATAAGGTAAGTGGTTTGTCTCTGTGCATGAGACTGGTGTGGTGTGTGAGTGCAGATTAAGAGGTGTGCAAGAGGTGTTGTAATGAATGGTGTAGGGGAGTGCCCTTTTTAAATGATCAGCCTCCACATTTTGCTCTGCATTCTGTAGTTTTAGAACGGTAAGTGTACTGGGAGTTGCTAACCAAGCCCCAGTGCCAGTTCTCTTTCCCTCAAAATGTAATGTGCATTGGTACACCCAAATGGCAAAATGCTTTAACCCCCTTCCCCTTGTAAGTCCCTAGTATATGGTATCAGTGGTACCCAGGGCAAGGGTGTTAAAGGGGTCACCAGGGCTGCACCATTTTTTGTGCCACAAGTGAAAGTGAAGTCTGCAGTACTGCTTTTGCAGCCTCTATTTGCAGCTTCACTGCCCAAATTTGACTCTGCACAAACCCTATGGACAGAGTACCCTCAC
This sequence comes from Lissotriton vulgaris, assembly GCF_964263255.1. Taxonomy (NCBI): domain Eukaryota; kingdom Metazoa; phylum Chordata; class Amphibia; order Caudata; family Salamandridae; genus Lissotriton; species Lissotriton vulgaris. The sequence continues at coordinate 786,089,264 of NC_141696.1, forward strand.
TGCCTGGAGTCATGGACGTCACACCTAAGGTAGGCCTCCTAAAGCCTTGGAGGCGGGGTGCATTAGTTCAATGGTGATGGTATAAATGTAAGGATATATATACCTCTACCGTAATCTTGCCATTCAAGTTTACTTTAAGTGAACAGCAGTCCATAATGTAACATGGGCTCGTCATGAGGAACGGTTGAGCTGTGCTTATGACGAGCTGAGCTCGTCATGAATAAAGGAGCTTCAAAAAAGTCAGCACCGGAGGGAAAAACCCTTAGCAGCCAAGGTGTTAAACAACGTGCTTTTTAACCCCTGACACGATTCTCATGTTGAGGGTGAACTCGCATGTATTCAGGTTGTGCCCGTAGAGGATGCCCTCCAAGAACTGGAGTCCCCTTGCGCCTTGGGGGCCTTTCTGAGCCATTTGCCATCAAGACAGAAGTTTGACCATGTGCTGGTGAGTGCTATTACTACCAGAGAACGTAAAACAAAAAGCCTGGGCAAAAAGGAGGTCACAGCTCCGCCTTCTCAGGATAGCTAGGGAAAGACCCATCAGGGCAGTGGTATTTAAGTGACTTGTCTCCCAGTGGAGACAAAGGCCCCCTGCGCTCAGGCACTCAGGTTTTATGGGAAGGCAGGAAATTAGATATGCAGGAAGGGTACAACCCCCAAAGGCCAACCACACCTCTTGGGTGAGCCAGATGGCCTCTATTGTAGTTTGGTTATATATACCCCCTGGTTGTGGTCACCTCAGGAGAAGAGCAGCCCCAGGACTAGTAGCACATTAGCTACTAGTCCTCACACCCCTAACCACTCCTTAATTCCAGGATTAATGGGGCACCCCTTGCACCAGAACTCCAAATCTGCTCTGAAGAAGAAAAGGGCAAAGAAGAGACGCAGGTCAGCACAAAACAGGGTTCCAAAAAGAAGAGGCTCAAAGTACTGCAAATATGGAAGGCCCCTGCACCAGCTGCATTTTACTTCGTCCTGAACAAGAGACAAGTTTCGAAGGTGAACCCCTCTGCAACTTAAAGAGTTCATCTGGACTGGAGAACCGCAGCCTTAAGGCCCGATGGCACAGGGTACGACTGAAAGCCCCGGGATTCACCTGCCTCACCTGTCAGAAACAGAGACACGGACTCTTCGTCTGGCGTGGAAGATTGTATTTATTAGCTGCAGCTAGTACAGTGCTCTTAGAAGTCGTTGGTATAACGAGGTTCAAAAGAGACTGCCACTTATCTCTGTGGCGCACAGGTTTATATACAGTACAATACAATGCAAAATGCAATCACACAAGGGCATGAGACATTGGCAAATGTTATAGACAATGCTTTACGTCCGAAGCAACTCAAGATCCCGGTTGTGTTGTCACTCGACCCCTTAAGCAAATTACAAACGAATCCACACAATTCAATTTACAAGTAGAGAAAACACAGCTGTATGTTCTAGAAGGACAGTCGTGAAACAAGAGAATGCATGAGATGTGTAGCGAAGGACAGCAGATAAGATAGCTTAAAGGAAAGAATGGTGCGAACCAACAAATAGTCCGGACGGGGATTAATCAGCTCAGACAGGAATTGGTGTACTCGGCCAGACCCTGACACTCGTTAGTAAACATAGGCAAAGAAGCCACCTGACACGTAAATACAGAAACGACAAAAACATTGCGTTCGCCGCGCTGCCTGAGTGACCTGTCATCCTCCTATAGAGGTGGAGTGGACTGACCACTTCGTGATAGGTTTCTCCCTTCCCATTCTGACAGAAGATCGCCCCCAACCTGCCCCTCTTCCTCTATGGGGCAGGCAGTGGCACAAGGTGTCCGTGGAGGCCTTTAGAGACATCTTTGTTCCCCCGGACATTTCCACCTTGGATACCCCGGATATGGCCCTTTCCAAATACAATACTGCCTTGAATACTGCAGTTAACCTTATTGCCCCTTTAAGAGTCTGTAATCAGCGGTCCAACCGCCGGCAGGAATTATGGTATTCGGATCTACTGCGTGCAGAAAAGAAAGTATGCAGGAAGTTGGAGAAGACCTGGAGAAACTCCCATACTGTAGCAGATACATTTCTCTACCACTCTGCCATGAGATCTTATCACAGAAATATCAGAGCTGCTCGTAAAAACCATATTATTTCTCAACTGTCTGAGGCAGGCAATGACCCGAAAATACTCTATCGGGTTCTCCTAACCTTCACCAAGCCTGTAGCTTGTGAAAGTCCAGAGACTGTGTCCCAACAACTGTGTGAAGACACTGCTGGGTTCCTCTCGAATAAGATCGACTCCATCTACCAAAAAATTGCCCACTCTAGTAGTTTGGTTGATACTAGTGACTTCTCTCTAAGCCCTCAGCACGAGACTGCTGAATCTGGCCCTACTAAACTGTCTTGCATCCCTGAGATCAGTTTGGATGATGTTAATGCCCTGATTGGCACCATTAAATCTGGTTGCCCGGCGGACCTTGTTCCTGCCCGAGTGATGCATCTCATAGGAGACACTCTTAGTCCTACTATTCAGACCCTGATTAACTGCTCGTTATCTGAAGGTTTAGTCCCACAGGAGTGGAAAACTGCCCTTGTCAAACCCATTAGGAAAAACACCTCCGTCCCTTGGTCTGATATGTACAACTTGAGGCCCAACTCTCTTCTGCAGTTTGTCGGCAAACTGATGGAGAAACATGTCAACTCTCATTTCTCCAGTTTCATTGAGCAGGCCGGTTGCCTGGACCATTCTCAATCAGGGTTCAGGCCAAAGTATAGTACCGAGACGAAAGGAGAGACTGCTCTCCTTTCGGTCACGGATACTATACGTATGTCTCTGGACAAGGGTTTGTCTGTGGTGTTGGTGCTGTTGGACTTGTCTGCAGCATTCGACACCATATCCCATGCCATTCTCCTAAGAAGACTAGAGGAGATTGGCTTGGAAAAATCTGCCCTGGCGTTGTTCACCAGCTTCCTCACAGACCGTACCCAGCAGGTGAACATGGGCACTTTCAGTTCCACTCCTTCCAAAATCACTAGAGGAGTCCCGCAGGGCTCCTGTCTCAGCCCTACGCTGTTTAATGTCTATGTTGCCTCTCTGGCCAGTATTATTAGATCGTACGGGTTTGTACCCATATCATACGCCGATGACACTCAGTTGCTGTTTACCTTTAAAACCTTCACCCCTGTGGTAAGGCAGGCCTTCTCGAGTGGCATGACGGCGGTCGCCAGCTGGATGGCCAACAACTTCCTCCAGTGTAATGTGGGAAAGTCAGAAGTCATGTTGTTCGGGGAAGCTAAAATCCTGTGGGCCCCTGATTGGTGGCCTACCAGCCTGTGAGAGGCCCCCTCCCCTAAACAGGTGGTGAAAAATCTGGGGGTCCGCCTTGACAAAGACCTCACACTTGTACATCACTTTAACATCACGGTGGGGTCTTGTTTTCATGTCATCAGCCTCCTTCAGAAGGTGTTCCCTCTTCTCCCCGACACCTCGAGGAAGACCTTGGTTCAGGCTCTCGTGTTGAGTCGCTTGGACTACTGTAATGGTCTTCTCCTAGCGGCCAATGAGGGCGTTTTAAACAAACTCCAAGTAGTACAGAACACCGCAGCACGCCTGGTGACTAATGCCCCTCCCAGAACTCCATCCCGGGCCCTCCTTAAGTTGCTCCACTGGTTGCCCATCCGGAAACGGGTGGAATTTAAGACCTGCTGCGTGGTGCACAAAAGTTTGCATAATTTAGGGCCATCCTACCTAGCTGACAAATTTGTCCATCATCACCCCTCACGAAACCTGCGCTCTAGTAACCAGCTGTTACTGCAGGTTCCCAGAATCAGCAAGACCAGACAGGGAGGACGTGCCCTCTCTGTGATGGGTCCACGACTGTGGAACAACCTTCCCCTTTCCCTTAGGCAGTGTACCAGCCACTCAATCTTCAGGAAGAGTCTTAAGACCACGCTGTTCCAGTACTAGCGCTCACATCTCTTTGCTTCCTCCGACAGCACTGCGCGGAGATACACCTTCGGGTGTGATTCCGGCGCGTTACAAACCCATAAATAAATAAATAAACATAAGTGGCGGCGGCTACAAAATGAAGGCTTAGCACGAATGAATTCGCAATTTACAGAACCTCAGGACATCCTAGGACTAGAGGTACTAGTCCCCTGCAGTCAGCAGGCACAAACCACACTTCCAAGATCCTAAGAAGAATTATCCGCCGTGCTCTGTCCACTCCAAACTTAATCATCCAGTGACCTTCTGAAAATCATAGTCCTAAACCTCAGTGTGTCTCAGCTCTCTACAGTGTTCTCAAGACTCATGGAAGAACGTTTGCTTCATCGCTGCATTTATCATGGCCAGGGTTTGTTGGTAATCTTGTTGACTACTGACTACTTTATGCGACGCTCCAAGAAGAGGGGATCATTTGCTCCATCAACCTTCTCTTTCTGTGGTGCAGTTGTCAAGTACTTGCATCCCAAACCTGTCTGCGATTGCACACCTGTTAAAGTCAGCTCCTGAAGCCCCATTCAGCACCATGGAAAGCCCGGTACACCTCTGCACCAAGACGCCCAAGCTAAGTAGAGTTGTTTTACCTGGAGATTCCTGGTTCAGGAAATCCTCCAAGCTTCACCCCAAGGGGCTCCTGTGAACTAGACCTACAAATATCGTTTTGTTAAGTTCTGCTTTTCAGCACCCACAGCTCCAGTTCGGAACCAAGGTTAGCAAAGTCAACTATGCACTCGACTGCCTGGGCAAGGTAAAGTTGTTCTGACTATTAAAGCTTAGAAACAGAGAGATATTTGAGAGCCCTGATGAAGTCAGAGATGCGAGCGCATCAGGTCTGATGAAACACGTGGTGGCTATTTTGAGAACATTGTAGCTTGTAAAGGAAGGATGAATAGTCACCTGTGATGAAAATATCTCAAGAATAAACATCAGAGTGGAAGAAGACGGATTGGACTTTGGTTTCATAACACACACTTAGTGGTGCTCAGGATAACCTGTTTCTTGCTGTGCGACTAGATTTTTCTAGTCTGTCTTTGTGGGTATGAGTGGCTCCACTCTTCCTTGGAGCACACAATTTGATATTTTTGCATTTGACTGTGGGGATTGCTGAGAATCTTGCACATAGAGCCTTGCCACGTCCAGCTTTGGTTGTTTTTACTATTGAAGCTTAGTCTGTGGACCAACAAGATCTTAACTTCAAGTGGGTTCCGTTGACCTCACCCTGCAAGTGACCAAGGGTCACCTGATATTTTCCCAATTGACCGCAAAGGTATAGTTTGACAGCTCCGCAAAGTACTGATTTATTGACCCAAGTTTAGTCTATTTCCTGGTGGATTTACATAGGGATCTCTCAGCTAGAGTTAGGGTTACCCAGGAAGGGAAATGCACAAGGCACTTTAAATCTGGTAGAGGTGACTGTGAAGGATGTATTTTGGCACCACTACTTTTTACCATTTAGATTAATAATTTAGAAAAGTTTTTAGACTTGTCAAGTTTGGACATCTCGCGAGTTGGAGAAAGGGGTATTCCTGTTCTCCTATATGTGGATGACGCTGTGTTAGTATCCCGTACAGCCATAGACCGTCAGAGGCTATTGGATGCCTTTGGGGTCTATATGGAGTCCTTGGACGTAACAATGAATACAGCAAATCCCACATTATTTCTATGGGTCAAGAAATAGAAAAGTAAAGTCCTTTTATTGCAATGGAGATGAGGTGTCTAGGGTGTCCTCTTTTACCTATATGGGGGTTCTATTTAATGAGAAAGGTTCCTGGGCCCCCAACAGAAAATCAAAAGAAATGCAGTGGTAAGATCAACAGCTGCTATTCACGGGTTCACACAGTGTCTGGGGTTAATATTTATAGACCTAAATGCTTGACTATTGCTCTCTATGGCTCTGACATCTGGGGCTACAAGCACTTGGAAGGGGTGCAGATTTCCGGAAAAAAGATTCTGCCTACCCTTTTGTTTGTCCCCCAATCAACTCCAACTTTTGTCATTCATCAGGAATTGGGGCTCGAATACATGTCAGACTCCATGAGGATGGTTGGCCTCGGTAGTATGCTGGCTTAGGACCTTGCTTAACCCAGACTTTGCCTGGAATCATCAGTTCAGTCAGAACTGTGTTACCCTGGAGAAAGCCAGTAGTATCCTGTGGTTGGACAATGTCAAGGGTATGTTTTCAAATGGGGGCGCCCCGATCTTATTGATTACCCAGATAGGATAAAAAAAGAGGATCATAAATAGGGTAAATCCCAACTTTTTAATTTATTGAGGATGGAGCGTGAGGAGAGGGAGTTATTGAAACCATCAGTTAGGGCTCACTTTCTGTTAAAAACCTCCCCATTGATTAAGCCCTACCTAAGAATTGTTACCAAGCCCTTTCATCGTTGGCTTTTAACTAGGATCCATTTTAACTTAATCCATTTCTCCTTAGGTAATCTGCAAGGCTGGTGCAAACCAGAGGATATAGGCCCATGTCATTGTGATAATTTTTCAGCACAGGACACAATGCATCTCATAATGTTTTGTGACTACTATAATGAGATTCGTAGGAGATGTTTAGTTCCTTTGTTAAGGGTAAAGGGCTTCTCACAGGTCAGACCTGCTTTACTGTATCTTCAACCGCTTAACAATCTTTAGGAGATTTTTAACATTGCCAGTTTTCTAGTGGCAGCAGTTCTTCTTAATAAAAAAAGGAACCCTATGTTAAAATCTGTATGACCTTATATAGCCTATAGCCTTATGACCTCTGCTTTATTTTATATGAAATTATTCTTAATTGTGTTTTAGGGTCTTTTGCATTAGAAAATAGATCCTGCTGTATTTATTCCTTTAAAAAAAAAATCGCTTAAATGTCTTATTGGGTTACATGATTTTATTATATTGTACAATGTGTATGAGGATTTAAGATTTTAATTAATCGAAAATAAGTGATTCGACTGACTGACTGACTCCGGTTATATGCCTTGTATTGATTTCAGTTGGTGTCTCAATTTAGATAAAAGTAAGTCTATTTTTATAAATTGGTGTTAGATTTCTTTAGAGTTGTCTCAATTACTTATTGTTAATGTTGGTACTGTAAAATGCTTCACACGTGTTCCTCTAAGTAAGCCTGTCTGTTCTTTGCCACTCTTCCAGGCCTGAGAGAAGGATTACTAGTGTGAATCCGAGGTCCATTTTTAGGTTTTGTGCTAATATAACATGGTGAGGCCTCCCAGCCATACCACATAATATTGCCACCTTGCTACAAATGGTGAGTGCAGGGTGAGTATTGAGTATGCAGCGTGAGCAGTATTTCAGTGTGCAGGGTGAGAGGTGAATGCACAGGATGAGAGGTGTGTGCGCAGATGAGAGCTGTGTCCACGCAGGGTGAACTGTCAGCATGAGTAGTGTGTCAGTCGTGTGTGAGTGCAGTGTGGAGTGTCAGTTCAGGTTGTGAGTTATGTGGTGTAGGATGACAGGTGTTTCAGTGCTAATAGAGAGGTATGTGAAGTGTCGAGTGCAGCATGTGTGGTCTCTCATGTGCAGGGTGAGCAATGACTGTGAAAGATGAGTACTCCAATTGAAAAGTGCATGCGCTGAATGTGATGTGCAAGGTGACTGGCATGCAACCGCCTAGTGTGTGGTTTGAGAGCAGTGTGAATGCAGTGTTGCTCCACAAATGCATGATAAAAAAGAGAGTGACTGCAGGGTAAGATTTTGGTGAGTGCAAAGTAAATGTAGAGTGTGCTGCATAAGATGCAAGTAGTGGGTGATATCTGTGTGTGTGCTGGCTGTGCAGATTGTAAGTACAGGATAAGAGGTCTGTGAGTGCAAGGTGAGTGGTCTACTTGGGTGATTGCAGTATAAGCGGTATGCTGTGTAAATGCAGGGTGAGAGGTGTGCCCTTGTGAATTCAGAGTAGCCAAATTGGTTTTATGTGAGTTCCTTTTTCTAATGAACTGGCATTTTTCTTTTTACATAAAAAACGCCCAGCCCATCAGCAGCTCCTTTTTAGTGAAGGGGTGTGTTATGGGGACATTTTCTGCTCCAGCTACTAAGATCACCATCGGTGCTCCTGGACACCACATCACAAAGGTGTACTTGCCATATTACTGAGAAACAGATACTGGCCCCCCCATGCAGGAAGTTGTAGTAAGCATCTTTGACCTCTCAAATTAAACGGGGATAAACTACAGAGACCCTTTAGAATAAGGCTAGACTGGGTAACTATTTAAAATATTAAATGTATATACCCTAATAGATCAAAGAACAACAAAATACGAGCTGACCGGTTGTAGTCCATATTAATTATTAACAAGAAATGTAACCATCAACCAGTAAACCACAAGATCACTTTTGTTAGACCTGACATCATTGGCTTGAGTCTCTCCTCCATTTTTTCTGTTTGCCTCCACTGTTTTACGATGTTTTGCTGGATAATGCTTTGGGCGCCGTGCCACTGCTGATCAGTGCCACAGCGCAAGTGCTCCCGATGTTAAATTGATGTATCGATTGTATCCATGTTTGGCTTATTTGGTTTACTGTCAGTCCCTAGTGTAGTGCTCCAAGAGTGCCGGGGCTTGAAAATCCAAATGCCGCTCGTGGGCTTGCAGCACATGTTGTGCCACCCACAAGAGCGGCCTCGTAAAAGAATGTCTACGGGTCGGTCATTGCGAGACCCACGTGCAGTCTGGTACTGTCACGCGGGCTGCGCAAGTATACTTACTTGCCAGTCCCTTAAACCTTCCCTTAACTTCATGTTAGTCACCCCTATGGTAGGCCCACGGGCAGGGTGCGTTGTAAGTAGAAGGTGGGACACGCCTGACCAAGTTGGCATGTCCTGATAGTGAACAACAGCCATCTTCGTTCTTCACTATTGCGAGGTAGCCTGCTCTCCATTAGTTAGAATGGGCCGCCGGGATTATTATTGCTATGATCCTAGCTGGCTCGGGGAGCGTGGTGCAATGTCAAGTTTGGTGTCCCTGAACTCGGGGTTTAATTACGCATCCATTGGTGTGGATGGTTTTTGGACTCTGGGTTTGAAAATAGCACTTTTAGAAAGTGTCTATTTTCTTGTCTAACCATTTCTGGTTTCTGCTGGTCTTGCGTGTGTGTGACAGGAGCTGGGTGGCTCCAGAGGTCTGGATGAGTCAGTGTGGGATGAGTGGGACATTTGCGTTGAGAGTAGGGGGAGAGTAGTTGCTGATAGCCTGCCCTGACTGATACAATGCTGGCTCCACCTCCTACCAAGCGACTGATGGCTCTGTGCCTGCCATGGACGATCCTGGCCCCACCTCCTGCCAGGAGGCCGATAGCCAAAGTCAAAGTCAAAGTCAAAGTCAAAAATTGTATTTGTTTCGGTACTCTATTGAGGACCACAAATTTGTTTAAAATTTACACACAGTTATTTATACAATTTAATACATTTTCAATGAAATTTTTAAAAATGTATAAATTTTATAGCAAACAAATTAATTCGGCGGCCTTTTGCATATTTGTGGCAGATCTTTAGCATTAACAATCCTACATGTCCGATAGATGGGATCAAGACACGTTAACCGAGCATTTACCACTTTGTTGTTTGGGCATATAAATAAGAGGTGCTCAAGATTCTGTGTACCCCCCTGGCAGAGAGTACATAGCGAAGAACTATCTATTCTCCAGGTAGAGGTAAAGGTTAGCACGGGTAGTATATCCATACGCAACATCATAATTGCCCGCCTTGCACCATGTGTGAGAGAATAGTCTAAGTAGGGCTGATAATGCTTATATTCCAAAGAGTTAGCATAAGATTTATACATAGATAGTTTAATACAGTGTAATTGATCAAGCTCGAAACTCAATTTGGGGGTAAAAATTTTTAGGAAGAGTTTGAGTTGAGCAGGTGTCCAAGATAACAAAATTTCTAAACTGATTTTAGCTAACTGAAATGCCTCTCTCATATTTCTGAAAAAGGTAAAATGAGTGGAATTTTTATCAAAAGTCTCGATCTTTAACAGGCCTCGTAAAGTATCTTCTTTAGAATGGAGAAGGTTGTAAGCCCACCTGATGATGCTTGCTACAGCTGTAGCATATGCGCTGGTGATAGAAAATTCCAGTCTTAGTGCCTGCACTGGTGTAGAAGTTGAGACTTTCAGTATATTCTTTAGTGTTTTGCCCTCTTTTAAATCCATGTAGGACCATTGTTTTGAAGGAATATATTCAGAGGCATATGACAGAACCGGGGGAATCTTAGCTTTATAGACTTTTATTAATGCTGAGAAATGCCTATTTCCAGTGGCCGAGTACAATCGTGAGATGGCCCCAGCATGTAAGTCACATTTCCTTTTTAGATGGTTAATTTGTTTAATGTTATTTATATTGCAAGAGAAAATTCTGCCCAGATAGGTATATTCCTCTACCTGCTCTAACCTCTCTCCACCCAGCTTTCAGCAATACCTAACTCCTTTTTTCTTTTTCGAAAATGCGACCACTTTTGTTTTATTTATATTAGGAATTAGAAAATTTTCTTTAGAGTAGTTATATAAAATGTCTAAAAGGCGTTGGAGTCCAAAAGGCGTTAAGTCAAACATGACTATGTCGTCCGCATATAATAGAGCATGTATGCGTTGAGTGGTGATCTTCGGGGGCGTGCATAACCCCTGTTGCAGTCGTGATGGTAAATCGCTTAAGTACAAAGAAAATAAAATCGGGGCTAAAAGACACCCTTGTTTTAGTCCATTTGATGTCCATATTATTTTAGACAAGCCCTTATCGCTCCCCATTTGTACTCGGCACCAAGTGTTGCTGTGGAGATTCACTATTAACTGTAGCAGTCGTTCAGGGATTCCCATCCTTTTTAGTTTATTCCACAGGGTCGGTCTATCCACTCGATCAAAGGCAGTGGTGTAATCAATGAAAGCTGCGTATATGGGTTGTGACTTCCCTGCTACATATTTATCAAGAATTGTTTGGAAAATTGCTATATTATTTGTAACTGAGTGATTAGGTCGAAATTCAGCCTGAAACATGGGAATTAAATCCAGCGAAAATGCCCAGGATTTTAATCTGTCCAATATTTCCGCTGCGAAGATCTTCCCGGCAGCGTCCATCAACGCTATTTGTCTGTAATTTCCTGCTATGTTTCTATTTCCTTTTTTGTGTATGGGAATAATTATGCTTCCCTGCCAGGACTTTGGTACTTTTCCTGAGTCAAAGATGTAATTAAACAAAGGTGAGAGCATCAGGCTCCACTTCTTAGGATCGGCTTGGTAGACCTTAATGGGGATCTGGTCTGGGCCGGATGCTCCCGTGCTTCTTGCCTTTCTAATATTCTTAGCAATAGAGACTGCCGAAGTCTTGATGGTCTTGGTATCTTCGGTTTCCATCTCTTGAACAACAGCCTCCGTTACCATAGTTGTAGAATTAGATTTGTATAAAACACTCAAGTAACTGTCCCAGTCTTCCTCTGATACTGGGGTCGCTTCCAGCTTCTTTTTAGATCCAGTCATTTTCGCAATCAGAGACCAGTATTTGCGCTGATTACATTGTTTGACTGCTAATTGGATATCAATCCAGTTGGAGTCCTGAACCAGTTTTTTCTGTTTAGTTTTTTCTCTTCGTATTTGATTCTTTAATCTATTGATTTCCACTTTATTTGCCGAAGAGAAACTCAGATGTTGTACTCGGATTAATCTATTAAGCTTTTTTACAGTAGGTTGATTCCAATTTTTTATCCTATTAATATTTTTACTTTTCACTGGTCTATCCTGTTGTGATTTGCTTTGAAGTGCGTACTTGAGATGATAGATTATATTTTCGAAGTTCTGTATAGGATCATCTGAATAGATGGTAGTCAACAACTGGGTATGAGTGAGTCGAGTTTCTAAATAATCCAGGTTATCTGAGCACCAATAAATTTGACGTTGGGCTATATTTACTTCGGTTTCAGTTTTGTAAAATATTGGCTGGTTCATGAAACTGGTCTGTGCAATCCAAAGAGTTGTTAAATGTAAAAGTGCGTGGTCGCTGTCTTCTTTAAAGTTAATTGAGAGTTGGGTGATTTGTTCCTTTTCTTCTATCCCACAGATGAAATAATCAAGGGTAGACGGAGCTCCATTTCCCTGCCTTGTGTGGGATGCTGGTTTATCTCCCTTAATATTACTATTTAAAATTATCCCATTTATGCTAGGAAGGAATGATAGTAGTGATCTTCCTCTCTTATCTGATTTTGCTCCCTTAGGGAGTTGTGGGAGAGATATTTCAAGAGATTCCTCTTTAAAAAGTTTGGCCCATTTCTCAATTTCTCTATTTGAAATGTTGGCGTTCATATCACTCATGATAATGCATGGCATATAGTGGCGATCATCAAGTATGTGAATAATAATTTCCGTTAAATGATCAAATAAAGAATCGTATTCATTACTGGGAGGAGCATAGATGTTAAATAGCAGTATATTATTCTGGGTGGTTGCTGATTGGGATTTGAATGACACCTTAATAAATTGTAGGTTATCTGAATTTGTATCTATAATTTCTTGTGACCAAGAATATTCCTCGCGTAATAAGATTGCCGGACCTCCCTTCGCATGGCCCCTTTTAGATCTTTTTGCGGGGATTTCATAGACATAGTATCCTTTTTGCGAGAAGGACTCAATTGCTCCTGCCAGTGACAATGCTGGCTCCACCTCCTGCTGGGCGTCTGAGGACCCAGCCCTGCTCAGTGAATAAGCCAGGTGCTTCTGCCTGGCTCCACCCACAACAGACCCAGGATGTTGGGAAAGTCCCCTGCATGGACAAAGGGATCAAAGCCGAAAAGGGGTATAAGAGTAGGACCCCTGAACTAAGAAATAAGATCACTTCTGACAAGGTACCTTGTAACCAAGGACAAGAGGCCTGCTGATGTGAGGACTTGCCTACCCCTTCTGCCAGTGTGCTGTTTGCTGGGGGGAATCCTGCAGTGCTTCTTTATTTTTGCCAAGGAACCAGGAGAGAGGAACTGTGTGTGTACTCTCACGCTTGCTAAGAAAATCTCCAAGGACTGGAAGAGTGCAAGTCTCCTGCTGAAGTCACAGGGCTAAAGAACTTCATCTGCTTAAAGTGCTATTTGCTGGAACCTGTGAATCCAGCACCTCTGAAAGAACCAGCAATCTCGACGCCGACGGACGTCGCCGAATCCAGCTCGACATAGTGAGTAACGGCTCCAGTGTCCCGCTTCCTCGACGCTGGCCGCCGGGCCCGATCGACGCCAGCAGCAACGCCAGTGAGTAGTGAGTTCGACTCCAGCTCCAAGGGACCCCGTGTCTGCACCGCTGCTGATCGTGTCGCCCTCATGCCCTCTCGACGCCGTGAGCGCTGTTCACACTTGCAACAGAATCATCGACATCGACGACTGCTGAGGCCTGAACGACACCGGAGACGCGACGCCGGATTGCTCGACGCCGCTGATCATCGTGTGCTTCATTTTCCAAGATACTGTGTTGTTGGGGGTCCGTGTGACTCCGGGCTCGACGTAGCGCTCCTCGCGGTCGAAGCCGAACCTTTGGATTAACTTTACCTCGACGTCGTGTAGCTCCCGTGTGTGTTACCTTGTTGCTAAGAACTGTGTTTCCAAGAAGAAGAATTGCTTTGATACGAAAAGACTTTGTCCTAAAGAAGCATCCGCATTTGAACCGTTATTTCCCTTCCAAAAGTATTTATTAAGATTGTGTATATTTTTGTCGTTATTTGGTCTTGTGCTAAGCCTTATATAAAAATCCTTATTTTTATAATACTACTGTGTCGTGTCCATTTGTAGTGTATTCACTTTATTACTGTATGTGGTCATAAATGCTTAACTCACAGCCTCGGAGATAAGCCTGTTCTACTCTGCCAAGCTACCAAGGGGGTGAGCAGGGGTTATCAAAGGGTGTGATCCCCTTGCCCTGACTAGAAAAGGTGTGTCCCTATTTGTCAGAAGTGTATACCTCTGCCAACTAGAGACAGCCGGTTCTAACAACTTTGTATATAAAAATATGGTTAATTCAGCTATATATGTGCCTCACTCTAAATATAAAATAATCTGCGAATACAGAACAGCAACGTACAAATAAATGGAACTTTTTAGAGACCTTTGATACGTAATACATTCAAAAACTCTTGTTATTAGGAAGTTACACTCTGTAAACAATCACAATAATATAATAAAGACATCATATAGGTACAATAAATATTAAAAACATCTGATAGCGAAGGGCGCGCTGCAGTGGCGATCCAAGATTCCGCTCCTTGAATCGGCTCCGTGTCACGGAGGAGCGTCTTCTATCGAGGGGCTTGTTTTAATGCTCGAACCATGCAGAAAATTATGGATTCCGACTGCAGAAGTTCTGCTGCACGCTGATGCAAGCTTTTTTAAAATAATTTTGGTCTTTTTTACTGTTTTCTGGCCTCCGCCTCCTCCGGCCTCTGTAGATGCTGCCATTTTGTCTTCTCCTCGCAGTCACTCCTCACTTTTTTGTTTGTTATGCTGCCTCATTGCTAAAATGTGCATTTTTCCTCATTTTTGGTCTTTTTGAGAGGATGTTATTTTTAAATGGTGCTATACTCATCACATAAGAGACACTTGTTTTTATTTTTCATTGATGTTCATGGCATCATCAAGATTAATCAGCGATTATTAGTCCTTCTCTTCACAAGGTATGTTGGCGTTCCTTCATACTGGCTGTTATTGACTGTGACTTTGTACTTTTCGTGCCTACAAACTACATATTGTTGGCCGTGCTGAATTTCGTGCCTTGCTATGGATGCTTCAAACTGTACTAAGCCTCAAGGCACATCAGGGTCATCTGTTGGAGGTCACACACACTCAGCTGTTAATACTAACAAGCGTGTTAAGAAAGACCTCATGGCGATTCTCAATGCTGCAAAACAGCACAAACAAATTATTTGGTCCGGCCACTAAGTTTTATTCAACCAGGATGTTTCAAAGCCAACCGCCAACCGCCGAAAGTAATTTCTAGAACTCAGACCAATGCTTAGAGCCATGAATGCTCGTTATGGTCTCATCCACACATGCATCTTTAAAGTGACCTACAAGGAAAGAACTTTTACTTTTGAAGACCCAGCTGAACTTCGTAAATTCATCCATGTTCACAGCGCCATTTCAAACAACTTTTGGTGCCTCAGTTATTCTTATTAATTAATCACTTTCTCACTTCCTGTGAGTCGCGCAGATCTTTCACTCAGGCTTATGTCTAATTCCTAAAAAAGGTAAGGACCCTTACCTTTGTAAAAATTATAGGCTCCTTTCCCTGATCAATACCGACCATAAAATCTTTGCTCAAGTACTTGCCCTCTGCATTAATAAAGTAATCCCAAAACTCATCAACATATATCAATCTGGCTTTGTTAAAGGACGTTCCATCACTGATAACTCCAGAATATTTCTTATAATATTATTATTCTTATTCTTATATTATTCACCTGGCCTCCAAATTAGATTCTCCCATTGCAGCTATTACGTTGGACACTGAAAAAGCATTTCATAGGGTTAATTGGGATTTTATCTTCAGCGCACTACAGTGGCATGGCTTTAGCCCACCCAATATTAAGTATATTCAATTGCTATATTCTGTCCCCGCTACTTCTATATGGGTAAATGGACGTCAATCTGGATATTTCCCACTACTTAGAGGGATGAGACAGGGGTGTCCCCTTTCCCCTCTCCTGTTTATTCTTGCTTTGGAGCCCTTTTCAGAAAAACCTAGACATTCACCACAATACACAAGTTTTAAATTGATTAATATTGACATCAAATTCACTGCCTATGTTGATGATATTCTTCTATATATCTCTAATCCATCAACTTCCCTCTAAGCATTCTTTTCACTTCTACAAGAATACTCTTTTGTTTCTGGCTATAAGTTGAATATTGTTAAATCCAAAGTCCTGCCCTTGAATAACCGGTATTATGACCCCCAGTGTCCCATGAAGAAATCGAATGCACTGCCGAGTGCACCCCCCGTCAGTTGGCGAGTGTAGCCCTGGGAGGGGAGGAGATGGTTGCCCCTGGTGGGAGGGGTCCCGCAGAAATGTCCCTGGTCTCGCTAGGAGACATGCAAATGGTCCCTCCACCCCCTCTGCCTAGTAACACTAGTAAATATAGGCAGTGGGTGACCATTAATGGCCATAGAGTGGAAGCTCTCAGAGACACCGGAGCGAGTGTGACAACTGTCAAGTGTCACTTAGTGTCCAGGGAGCAGGTGGTTCCCCACGCATTCTACCCTGTGATAGCTGCTGACAACTCCCAGAAAGAGTGTGAGGTAGCTCAGGTTTCCTTTGAATGGGGGGGAGTTTCAGGTACTCTTCAGGTTGCTGTGAGGCCCACCATGCCTGTCGATTGTCTCCTGGGCAATGATTTAGAAGACTCCCCTTGGGCTAAGGTGGAGAGGGAGGCGCACTTGAAAATGTTGGGTGTGCCAGAGTGGGTGTGTGCAACCACTCGATCGATGACAGCGAGTAAGGGTGTTGATGGGGTTCCGGAGCCTGAAAGTACGGCCCAGGACCCAGCTGTGAAGAGAAGAGGCAGGAGGCGCGGGAAACCGGCCCCCGTAGTTCCCATGGTCCAGGAGGAGGTAGACCCCGAGGGGGATGCCCTGGAGCCCACAGGGGAACAAATTGCCGAACTGGGAGATCTGCCCGAGCTGACCCATTGGCAGCAGGATAGTGGTCCCTCCAGGGAGGAATTCTGTGCCGAACAGAAGGTGTGCCCTTCTCTTGTGGGTATGAGGCAGCAGGCCTCAGCCCAATCCTCAGGTGATCAGTCAGGGTCACATTTTGTGTACTGGGAGAACGACCTCCTGTATAGCGAGCCTAAGGCTGCTGAGCCTGGGTCAGCCCGTGTGCTGGTGGTACCCCAGCGCTTCAGAGCCTTTCTTCTGGGTTTGGCTCATGACGTTCCGTTAGCTGGACATCTGGGGCAGGACAAGACCTATGACAGGCTTGTCCCCCATTTTTATTGGCCTCAGATGTGCAGGAATGTAGACATCCATTTTAAGACTTGTCACACTTGCCAGGCAAGTGGGAAAAGCGGAAGGAAGCAGAAGGCTCCCCTCCAACCTTTTCCAGTGGTCAGTACCCCCTTTGACCGGGTGGGTATTGACATTGTTGGGCCCCTGGACCCCAAGACAGCCCTGGGCAACAGGTTCATCCTGGTCTTGGTGGACCATGCCACACGGTACCCGGAAGCCATCCCTCTCCGAACAGTGATGGCCCCCGTGGTGGGACGGGCACTGAATGGTGTTTTCTCCCGGATGGGGTTCCCCAGAGAGGTGGTGTCAGACCGAGGCACCAACTTCATTTCTAACTATATGAAGTCTCTGTGGAAGGAGTGTGGGGTAACCTACAAGTTCACCACTCCTTACCACCCTCAAGGAAATGGGCTGGTTGAGAGATTCAAACGGACCCTTAAAGGCATGATCATGGGTTTTGAAGAACCAATGAGGTGGAAATGGGACGTCCTCTTGCCATGCCTGTTGTTCGCTTACCGAGAGGTGCCGCAGAAGTCTCTAGGGTTCAGCCCCTTTGAGCTTTTGTACGGTCACCCGGTAAGAGGGCCTTTGAGTCTGATCAAGGAAGGCTGGGAGCAATCTCCCAGGAAACATCCCCAGGATGTATACAGCTACATGCTGGCCTTTCGGAACCAGACTCGGTGCTTCAGAGAACTTGCTCAGGCAAATCTGGAGGCCAGCCAGGAGGAGATGAAGCATTGGTACGACCGGAATGCCACTCTGGTAGAGCTTCAGCCTGGCCAAGAAGTGTGGGTCATGTCCCCTGTGGAACCTTGTGCGCTCAAGGACAGGTGGACTGGACCGTTTAGGGTTGTGGAGAAGAAGAGCGATGTCACCTACTTGGTGGACTTGAAATCTCCCAGGAACCCCTTGCGGGTCCTGCATGTCAACCGTTTGAATCCCCACTTAGAAAGGTCCGAAGTGGGCATGCTCCTAGCTACAGACGCTGGAATGGAGGAGGAGAGTGAGCCTCTTCCTGACCTCCTGTGTGCTAAAGAGCAAGACGGGTCAGTGGATGGTGTGGTCCTCTCTGACACACTGACCCTTGAGCAGAAACAGGATTGTCGCCACCTGTTGGGACAACTCCCGGATCTGTTTTCCTTGGTTCTGGGTGTCACTCATTGGTGTGTCCATGACGTTGACACCGGAGACAGCCCTCCTGTGAAGCACAAGGCTTACAGGGTGACTGACAAGGTTCGAGCATACATTAGGGAGAAGGTCTCCAAAATGTTTGCGTTATGGGTGGTTGAGTCCTCTAGCAGTCCTTGGGCCAGCCCTGTGGTCTTGGTCCCGAAGGCTGCAGCGCCTGGTGCTTCACCAGAACTTCGGTTCTGCGTGGATTACCGAGGACTCAATTCAGTCACGAAGACTGACGCGCACCCCATCCCCAGAGCTGATGAGCTCATTGATCGGTTGGGGGCTGCCCGGTACCTTAGCACATTTGATTTGACGTCTGGGTACTGGCAGATCGCCTTGACCAATGGGGCAAAGAAGAGGTCAGCATTCTCCACACCAGATGGGCTATACCAGTTCCGGGTGATGCCCTTTGGGATGAAGAATGCCCCTGCCACCTTCCAGAGGTTGGTCAACCAGGTCTTGGCTGGACTGGAGGATTTCAGTGCCGCCTACCTGGACGACATCGCAGTGTTCAGCGCCAGCTGGGAGGAACACTTGCGCCACCTCCAGGAAGTGTTGTTGGCCCTGTGCAGAACAGGCCTCACAATCAAAGCCAGTAAGTGCCAGATTGGGCAGGGTTCTGTGGTGTACTTGGGGCACCAAGTAGGGAGCGGCAAGGTTGCCCCCCTGCAACCCAAGATTGATACCATCCTGGCTTGGGCGCCGCCCAAAACCCAAACTCAGGTGAGAGCCTTCTTAGGACTCACGGGTTACTACAGGAGGTTTGTCAAGGATTACGGTAACATTGTGCACCCCTTGACTTCGCTGACTTCCAGGAAGCAGCCACGAAATGTGATCTGGACTGATGCCTGTCAAACGGCCTTCGATACCCTGATAGAATGCCACTCTGGTAGAGCTTCAGCCTGGCCAAGAAGTGTGGGTCATGTCCCCTGTGGAACCTTGTGCGCTCAAGGACAGGTGGACTGGACCGTTTAGGGTTGTGGAGAAGAAGAGCGATGTCACCTACTTGGTGGACTTGAAATCTCCCAGGAACCCCTTGCGGGTCCTGCATGTCAACCGTTTGAATCCCCACTTAGATAGGTCCGAAGTGGGCATGCTCCTAGCTACAGACGCTGGAATGGAGGAGGAGAGTGAGCCTCTTCCTGACCTCCTGTGTGCTAAAGAGCAAGACGGGTCAGTGGATGGTGTGGTCCTCTCTGACACACTGACCCTTGAGCAGAAACAGGATTGTCGCCACCTGTTGGGACAATTCCCGGATCTGTTTTCCTTGGTTCCGGGTGTCACTCATTGGTGTGTCCATGACGTTGACACCGGAGACAGCCCTCCTGTGAAGCACAAGGCTTACAGGGTGACTGACAAGGTTTGAGCATACATTAGGGAGGAGGTCTCCAAAATGTTTGCGTTATGGGTGGTTGAGTGCTCTAGCAGTCCTTGGGCCAGCCCTGTGGTCTTGGTCCCGAAGGCTGCAGCGCCTGGTGCTTCACCAGAACTTCGGTTCTGCGTGGATTACCGAGGACTCAATTCAGTCACGAAGACTGACGCGCACCCCATCCCCAGAGCTGATGAGCTCATTGATCGGTTGGGGGCTGCCCGGTACCTTAGCACGTTTGATTTGACGTCTGGGTACTGGCAGATCGCCTTGACCGATGGGGCAAAGAAGAGGTCAGCATTCTCCACACCAGATGGGCTATACCAGTTCTGGGTGATGCCCTTTGGGATGAAGAATGCCCCTGCCACCTTTCAGAGGTTGGTCAACCAGGTCTTGGCTGGACTGGAGGATTTCAGTGCCGCCTACCTGGACGACATCGCAGTGTTCAGCGCCAGCTGGGAGGAACACTTGCGCCACCTCCAGGAAGTGTTGTTGGCCCTGCGCAGAACAGGCCTCACAATCAAAGCCAGTAAGTGCCAGATTGGGCAGGGTTCTGTGGTGTACTTGGGGCACCACATAGGGAGCGGCAAGGTTGCCCCCCTGCAACCCAAGATTGATACCATCCTGGCTTGGGCGCCGCCCAAAACCCAAACTCAGGTGAGAGCCTTCTTAGGACTCACGGGTTACTACAGGAGGTTTGTCAAGGATTACGGTAACATTGTGCACCCCTTGACTTCGCTGACTTCCAGGAAGCAGCCACGAAATGTAATCTGGACTGATGCCTGTCAAACGGCCTTCGACACCCTGAAAACTGCAATGTGCACAGCACCTATACTCCAGGCACCCGACTTTTCGAAAGAATTTATTGTCCAGACGGACGCTTCAGAGCATGGCGTGGAGGCTGTTCTAGCTCAGGTGAATGAAGAGGGCCTAGACTTGCCTGTAGCCTTCATCAGTCGGAGGTTACTTCCCAGGGAAACGAGGTGGAGTGCGATAGAGAGAGAAGCATTTGCTGTGGTATGGGCGCTGAAGAAGCTAAGACCCTACCTGTTTGGGACTCACTTCTGGGTTCAGACAGACCACAGGCCCCCCAGATGGTTGATGCAGATAAGGGGTGAGAATCCGAAACTGTTGAGGTGGTCCATTTCCCTACAGGGGATGGACTTTACGGTGGAACACCGCCCTGGTACAGATCACGCCAATGCTGATGGTCTGTCCAGATTTTTCCGCCTTAGTGATGAGGACTCCCTAGGTGAAGGGTAGTTCTCCCCACATTTCATCTGGAGGGGACACGTGTTAGACCTGTCTCTCATCCATTTTTTCTGTTTGCCTCCACTGTTTTACGATGTTTTGCTGGATAATGCTTTGGGCGCCGTGCCACTGCTGATCAGTGCCACAGCGCAAGTGCTCCCAATGTTAAATTGATGTATCGATTGTATCCATGTTTGGCTTATTTGGTTTACTGTCAGTCCCTAGGCTAGTGCACCAAGAGTGCCGGGGCTTGTAAATCCAAATGCCGCTCGTGGGCTTGCAGCACGTGTTGTGCCACCCACAAGAGCGGCCTCGTAAAAGAATTTCTACGGGTCGGTCATTGCGAGACCCACGTGCAGTCTGGTACTGTCACGCGGGCTGCGAAGTATACTTACTTGCCAGTCCCTCAAACCTTCCCTTAACTTCATGTTAGTCACCCCTATGGTAGGCCCACGGGCAGGGTGCGTTGTAAGTATAAGGTGGGACACGCCTGACCAAGTTGGCATGTCCTGATAGTGAACAACAGCCATCTTCGTTCTTCACTATTGCGAGGTAGCCAGCTCTCCATTAGTTAGAATGGGCCGCCGGGATTATTATTGCTATTATCCTAGCTGGCTCGGGGAGCGTGGTGCAATGTCGAGTTTGGTATCCCTGAACTCGGGGTTTAATTACGCATCCATTGGTGTGGATGGTTTTTGGACTCTGGGTTTGAAAATAGCACTTTTTGAAAGTGTCTATTTTCTTGTCTAACCATTTCTGGTTTCTGCTGGTCTTGCGTGTGTGTGACAGGAGCTGGGTGGCTCCAGAGGTCTGGATGAGTCAGTGTGGGATGAGTGGGACATTTGCGTTGAGAGTAGGGGGAGAGTAGTTGCTGATAGCCTGCCCTGCCTGATACAATGCTGGCTCCACCTCCTACCAAGCGACTGATGGCTCTGTGCCTGCCATGGACGATCCTGGCCCCACCTCCTGCCAGGAGGCCGATAGCTCTGCTCCTGCCAGTGACAATGCTGGCTCCACCTCCTGCTGGGCGTCTGAGGACCCAGCCCTGCTCAGTGAATAAGCCAGGTGCTTCTGCCTGGCTCCACCCACAACAGACCCAGGATGTTGGGAAAGTCCCCTGCATGGACAAAGGGATCAAAGCCGAATAGGGGTATAAGAGTAGGACCCCTGAACTAAGAAATCAGATCACTTCTGACAAGGAACCCTGTAACCAAGGACAAGAGGCCTGCTGATCTGAGGACTTGCCTACCCCTTCTGCCAGTGTGCTGTTTGCTGGGGGGAATCCTGCAGTGCTTCTTTATTTTTGCCAAGGAACCAGGAGAGAGGAACTGTGTGTGTACTCTCACGCTTGCTAAGAAAATCTCCAAGGACTGGAAGAGTGCCAGTCTCCTGCTGAAGTCACAGGGCTAAAGGACTTCATCTGCTTAAAGTGCTATTTGCTGGAACCTGTGAATCCAGCACCTCTGAAAGAACCAGCAATCTCGACGCCGACGGACGTCGCCGAATCCAGCTCGACATAGTGAGTAACGGCTCCAGTGTCCCGCTTCCTCGACGCTGGCCGCCGGGCCCGATCGACGCCAGCAGCAACGCCAGTGAGTAGTGAGTTCGGCTCCAGCTCCAAGGGACCCCGTGTCTGCACCGCTGCTGATCGCTTCCCCCTCGTGCCCTCTCGACGCCGTGAGCGCTGCTCACACTTGCAACAGAATCATCGACATCGACGACTGCTGAGGCTTGATCGACACCAAAGACGCGACGACGGATTGCTCGACGCCGCTGATCATCGTGTGCTTCATTTTTCAAGATACTGTGTTGTTGGGGGTCCGTGTGACTCCGGGCTCGACGTAGCGCTCCTCGCGGTCGACGCCGAACCTTTGGATTAACTTTACCTCGACGTCGTGTAGCTCCCGTGTGGGTTACCTTGTTGCTAAGAACTGTGTTTCCAAGAAGAAGAATTGCTTTGATACGAAACGACTTTGTCCTAAAGAAGCATCCGCATTTGAACTGGTATTTCCCTTCCAAAAGTATTTATTAAGATTGTGTATATTTTTGTCGTTATTTGGTCTTGTGCTAAGCCTTATATAAAAATCCTTATTTTTATAATACTACTGTGTCGTGTCCATTTGTAGTGTATTCACTTTATTACTGTATGTGGTCATAACTGCTTAACACACAGCCTCGGAGATAAGCCTGTTCTGCTCTGCCAAGCTACCAAGGGGGTGAGCAGGGGTTATCAAAGGGTGTGATCCCCTTGCCCTGACTAGAAAAGGTGTGTCCCTATTTGTCAGAAGTGTATACCTCTGCCAACTAGAGACAGCCGGTTCTAACAACTTTGTATATAAAAATATGGTTAATTCAGCTATATATGTGCCTCACTCTAAATATAAAATAATCTGCAAATACAGAACAGCAACGTACAAATAAATGGAACTTTTTAGAGACCTTTGATACGTAATACCTTCAAAAACTCTTGTTATTAGGAAGTTACACTCTGTAAACAATCACAATAATATAATAAAGACATCATATAGGTACAATAAATATTAAAAACATCTGATAGCGAAGGGCGCGCTGCAGTGGCGATCCAAGATTGCCGCTCCTTGAATCGGCTCAGTGTCCCGGAGGAGCGTCTTCTATCGAGGGGCTTGTTTTAATGCTCGAACCATGCAGAAAATTATGGATTCCGACTGCAGA
This sequence comes from Lissotriton vulgaris, assembly GCF_964263255.1. Lineage (NCBI taxonomy): Eukaryota > Metazoa > Chordata > Amphibia > Caudata > Salamandridae > Lissotriton > Lissotriton vulgaris. The sequence goes on from NC_141696.1 coordinate 786,112,694, forward strand.
AGTTCTGCTGCACGCTGATGCAAGCTTTTTTTAAATAATTTTGGTCTTTTTTACTGTTTTCTGGCCTCCGCCTCCTCCGGCCTCTGTAGATGCTGCCATTTTGTCTTCTCCTCGCAGTCACTCCTCACTTTTTCGTTTGTTATGCTGCCTCATTGCTAAAATGTGCATTTTTCCTCATTTTTGGTCTTTTTGAGAGGATGTTATTTTTAAATGGTAACTTGTTTTTATTTTTCATTGATGTTCATGGCATCATCAAGATAAATCAGCGATTTTTAGTCCTTCTCTTCACAAGGTATGTTGGCGTTCCTTCATACTGGCTGTTATTGACTGTGACTTTGTACTTTTCGTGCCTACAAACTACATATTGTTGGCCGTGCTGAATTTCGTGCCTTGCTATGGATGCTTCAAACTGTACCAAGCCTCAAGGCACATCAGGGTCATCTGTTGGAGGTCACACACACTCAGCTGTTAATACTAACAAGCGTGTTAAGAAAGACCTCATGGCGATTCTCAATGCAGCAAAACAGCACAAACAAATTATTTGGTCCGGCCACTAAGTTTTATTCAACCAGGATGTTTCAAAGCCAACCGCCAACCGCCGAAAGTAATTTCTAGAACTCAGGCCAATGCTTAGAGCCATAAATGCTCGTTATGGTCTCATCCACACATGCATCTTTAAAGTGACCTACAAGGAAAGAACTTTTACTTTTGAAGACCCAGCTGAACTTCGTAAATTCATCCATGTTCACAGCGCCATTTCAAACAACTTTTGGTGCCTCAGTTATTCTTATTAATTAATCACTTTCTCACTTCCTGTGAGTCGCGCAGATCTTTCACTCAGGCTTATGTCTAATTCCTAAAAAAGCTAAGGACCCTTACCTTTGTAAAACTTATAGGCTCCTTTCCCTGATCAATACCAACCATAAAATCTTTGCTCAATTACTTGCCCTCTGCAATAATAAAGTAATCCCAAAACTCATCAACATATATCAATCTGGCTTTGTTAAAGGACGTTCCATCACTGATAACTCCAGAATATTTCTTATATTATTCACCTGGCCTCCAAATTAGATTCTCCCATTGCAGCTATTACGTTGGACACTGAAAAAGCATTTCATAGGGTTAATTGGGATTTTATCTTCAGCGCACTACAGTGGCATGGCTTTAGCCCACCCAATATTAAGTATATTCAATTGCTATATTCTGTCCCCGCTACTTCTATTTGGGTAAATGGACGTCAATCTGGATATTTCCCACTACTTAGAGGGATGAGACAGGGGTGTCCCCTTTCCCCTCTCCTGTTTATTCTTGCTTTGGAGCCCTTTTCAGAAAAACTTAGACATTCACCACAATACACAAGTTTTAAATTGAATAATATTGACATCAAATTCACTGCCTATGTTGATGATATTCTTCTATATATCTCTAATCCATCAACTTCCCTCTCGGAATTCTTTTCACTTCTACAAGAATACTCTTTTGTTTCTGGCTATAAGTTGAATATTGATAAATTCAAAGTCCTGCCCTTGAATATGTATTGTCTTCCATATATGTTTCACAACACTGTTTTTGAATGGAACTCCAAAAGTATCAAATGTTTAGGAATGCTTTACGCTAATAACATTAGAGAAACTATCAAAATAAACCTTACTGAAATACCTAAAAAACTATCAGATCTCACGGAAAGTTGGTCTCCACTTTTCTTATCTAGGTGGTGTAGAGTAGCTACGATCAAAATGATGCTTCTCCCAATCATTTCATTTTGTTCTTTCTATGCTTCCAGTTTCCCTTCCCAACTCCTTTTTTAGCACTATTTATCACTCTTTGACCAAATTTCTTTGGAAAAATCGCAAGGCCAGGATTTCACTTTCTTGCTTACAACTTACCAAGGAGTTGGGAGGAGTAAACTTCCCTAACCTCAAACGTTATCATTCTGCATTTTCTCTGAGTCAAATATGGTCCCTTTTATCTGAATCTATTCATTTACCTGTAACAGCATGGAGTTCCATAGAACAGGCCCAGCACACATTTTTTTCCTTTCTTTCAGCTACCCGTCTTTCCTAATCTCCAAAATGTTTGTTCAACCTATCTTTACCCATTCCAAGGCAATTGCCATCTTTCTGCTTACAACTCAGCTGTCTTCTGCAGATCACATCTCTAACATTCCAATCTGGTATAACAAACATCTAAAGACTAACAATAGAGCTTTATTTTGGAAGGAATGGTTTGACAAAGGCATCATCACACTTGACCATTTATTAGGAGATGGGTCCCCTATGGATTGTTCGGAGATTCAAAGATCCGATGGTATTTCTTCCACACAAGCCCACTAATAGCCCTCTCTCAAAGATTCTCTGACTCTTTATTTTTGCCAAAGTAACTCTGCTATTACACATGACCAAACTATCTCTTCTCTTTTGGACTTCTCCACTCAATTTAAAGCTGCTGTTATATACAAGTTACTTTCTCGCTCTGTTAATGTCAGAGCTAAATCCAAACTGAACTTTTGTATGAAAATGACCTAGCACAAGACTTTTCATTTTAAATATTTGACTCCATTTGCTCAAAAATCCACACTTCCTCACGCTCAGCTAGTACAACCCAGACTTTATATTATTTTTATAATAGACTTTTTTTACCCCTACTGACGTACACATATTTAAACTATTGGATTCCCCAAAAATGTTGGTCTTGTTATATAGAGAGCAGTGATTTTTTTCATATGTTGTTTCACTGTCCTATGGTTAACGCTTTGTGGTCCCGTATATGGTCCAAATTGAATGAAATGTTATTAACTACTGTATCTTTTTATATTTTAGATATATTTTTAGGTAGTTCTTCTACTGTTTGGAATGTACAGAGGAAAGTGGGTTTGTTTTTAGCCATTTCCTTTCAGATTATCACCACTAATTAGAAGGACACCTCGAAAATGTATTTTTAAGCTTGGTTGAATTTGCTTTGTCATCATCATAGACTTGATCGGGCTTAGGCTTCCTCTACTTCCTTGCTGTTAAAAAACGACTTGTGGTTACCACTCACATCCTTTCTTACAAGGTGTGCCAATTGATTATGCTTGTACAAATGATATCAACCTATATCTTGTTATATTTTAAAGTGCTATTTCTTTCTTTCTTTTCATTCTTCCTCTTTATTCTATTCCTCTGCTGTACTCTTCTCCCCCTCCTTCTTCCCGTTTCCTTCTTTCTCTTCTTCCCCTTTTTCTTTCTTAACTCAAAAAGTTAAAATGCATTTACTCTTTGTACAGGCTTTACCTTTTGAGGATTTTTAAAAAAAAATGTATTGCCACATATATTTTGTCTTTACCTTTCATCCTCCTATTTTTAACCATGAATTGATGTTTTGCTTTGATTATTACCTCAATAAAGCATTCTAAACGTTAGAAAACATCTGATAGCCAATAATGAGCTATAAAATATGAACAGCAGTATTTTGACCCATCCATAAAAAGGTAGATGCAAGATTTGTGGATTTTACTTGACAAGATAAGAAGTAGTCTACATTAACCACCTGCTCTGGCATAACACTCTTCTTATATATTGGTCCTTAGGCACAACTACATTTTTGTCATGAGTAGCTGCTATCAGCTTGCAAACCTAGGGCATCATTTATGAGGTGCTGCCATGTGTCCTGTCCCTGCCTCTCACAAATGCAGATCTCTTTCAAGGTATACGCTCTAAGCCACTTGTTTTAACATTGCAACATTTTTCTTCAACAAGAGCTCTGGTATTCTCCACCTCTTCTGTTATCTATCTTCTATCAGCCCTGCCTTAATTTGTCCTAACCAGCCAAATGTACCAACCCACTTTTGCAGCTTCCTTGAGTTCTTAAGCAGTTCTCTTTCCAGAGAGGTTTTAGGCCTACCCAACATCTTCTTCTTAATTGCCCTTGTTCCTTCATAAAATTTAAACCCAAGTTTCTATTCCTTCACAGATATTTTAGATAATATCTCAAACTCTAAGGCTAATAGGTTCTTAAGTTATCATACTTTCATTAACTAGCTAGGTCTAGATTCCTTTACCAAGGACTAATTCCACCGTGGCATCTTTAATTGTTGTACAAAAAATGGGGGTAACAGTTTGATAAGAGCGCACAGCAAATATAGGTTAGTCACAATGTTCCAAGTCTCAAGGAGTGAGAATGGGTATGAGATTGAGATCATGGAAACCTTAATGTCAGAAGATGAGTCAAAGGTGAGAGACATAGAGATCATTAATCTGTTGTCTTGTGAATTATCTGATAATATGAAGAGTGTGCTCAAGAAAGGTATTGGGTTTTGCCCGTTGACTAAATCTGATTGGTTTAAGACTAAAATCGATTTATATAAATTTGTGCGAAGACTCAAACTAAAAAAGTTTTTTGCAAATGTACCTGAGAGAACTAAACATGTAAAAATAAAACCTATGAGCAATTTAACGATTGAAGAACTTAAAGAAACTCAGCTATTGCTTTCCCTTACTGAGAAAGAGGATGATCCTGTGACAATCTCAAGGTTACTTGATGAATTTGAGATAGATCGCTAAAAAAGTGAGAGTAGTGGACTTAGGACTAAATCGAAATGGACACCACAATTAGGAACAGGTAGCACTATAGATGCTTTCTATAGGGCAGTTACTTTGGAGATAGACAGACTAATTGAAAAAAACACCAGAATAGATTGAGAATGAAGGGAGATAATCTTAAATATGGTGAGAGAGAAGCGCTGAGGGAACTTAGTGATAATAAGAGCATAATTATCTGCAGAGCGGACAAAGGTGGCAATATCGTTGTGCAGGATATACAAGCTTATAATGATGAAGCATATACACAACTAAATGATGAGCACTATTATGAAAGATTGTCTTCAAACCCCCTTGAGACTCTTACTAAGGAAATTAACTTACAATTGAAACAATGGTATGATCTATCACTCTTGGATTATGATGAATATATGTATTTGTTGGTAACTACACCAAGAGCGCCTTGTATGTATACCTTACCCAAGGTGCACAAGTGCTTGGATAAGCCTCCTGGCAGGCCTATACTCTCAGGTATCGGAGGGCCAACTGAGCGATTGTCACAATATGTGGATAATTTTCTTAGATTGTATGTTCAGAATCTACCTTCTTTTATTGAAGATACCAAGCATGTACTGAACATAATCAATGACTTAGTTTGGGGGGATGGAATGATTCTGGCTACACTAGACGTAGTGTCGCTTTACACTAATATTGATCATGAACTAGGAATACAAGCACTGGATTACTTTCTGAGTCGTAGATTAGCTGAGTTAAAACTCACATACTCAGATGATTCTGAAAATGACAGAAATGGTTTTGAAAAATCACGTGTTTTTATTTGGACACTGGTTCAGACAGCGCCTTGGCACTGCTATGGGTCCCAGATTCGCTCCGTCCTTTGCCAACCTTTTCATGGGCTGATTTGAGGCGGAGCGGATCTGGGGCCATGGTGGGCAAAGATGGATACAATATATACACTATTGTTGTTGTTTAATCGACGATTGCCTATTAATATGGACGGGATCGACGGATGAACTGAAAGGTTTCTTTGACTACCTGAATGACAACAAATTTAATCTGAAATTTACAACTCATTATGACAATGACCATATAACCTTCTTGGACATAGAATTATGCGTAGATGGAGACAGACTAGGTAGTAGGATGTTTAGGAAACCCACTAGCTGTAATGCCATCTTGCATGCAGGAAGTTGTCATTCGAATAGTCAAATTAAAGCAATACCTTTTGGAGAAATGACTAGAGCCAGACGAAATTGTACTAATGAGAAGGATTTTGATTATAATTTAAAGGATCAATCAATCAATCAATCATCGCATTTATACAACGCGCTACTCACCCAGAGGGTCTCAAGGCGCTGGGGAGGGGGGTCCGCTACTGCTCGAACAGCCAGGTCTTGAGTTGCTTCCTGAAGGCGAGGTGGTCCTGGGTCAGGTGGAGGTGGGTGGGGAGGGAGTTCCATGTCTTGGCGGAGAGGTAGGACAAGGACCGTCCCCCTGTGGTGGCTCTTTGGATGCGGGGGACGGCGGCGAGGGCGTGGCTGGTCGATCGAAGCTGGCGTTTTGGGAGCGTAGAAGTTGAGGCGGCTGTTGAGGTATCCTGGGCCTTGGTTGTGTAGGGCTTTGTGTGCGTGGGTGAGAAGACGGAAGGTGATTCTCTTGTTGACCGGGAGCCAGTGCAGGTCTCTCAAGTGTCCGGAGATGTGGCTGCGACGGGGGATGTCCAGGATGAGTCGTGCTGAGGCGTTCTGGATCCGCTGGAGTCTCTTCTGGAGTTTGGTGGTGGTTCCGGCGTAGAGGGAGTTGCCGTAGTCCAGACGGCTGGCGACGAGGGCCTGGGTGACTGTCTTCCTGGTCTCGGTGGGGATCCACCAGAAGATCTTACGTAGCATGCGCAGGATGTTGAAGCATGACGAGGAGACGGCGTTGACTTTTCTGGTCATGGAGAGGGAGGAGTCCAGGATGAAGCCCAGGTTGCGTGCGTGGTCTGTCGGTTTGGGTGCGCTGCCTAGGGCGGGGGGCCACCAGGAGTCGTCCCAAGCGGCGGGTGAGGATCCCAGGATGAGGACTTCCGTCTTGTCCGAGTTCAGTTTCAGGCGGCTGTTCTTCATCCACTCGGCTACCTCTTTCATCCCTTCGTGACGGTTGGCTCTGGCGGTGGCGGGGTCGTTGGGAAGGGAGAGGATCAGCTGGGTGTCGTCGGTGTAGGAGATGATGTTGAGGTTGTGCTGGCGTGCGATGTCTGCGAGGGGGCTCATGTAGACGTTGAAGAGGGTTGGACTGAGCGAGGAGCCTTGAGGGACGCCGCAGATGACTTCAGTAGCTTCGGATCTGAACGGAGGGAGACGGACCCTCTGTGTCCTTCCGGCGAGGAAGGAAATGATCCACTCCAGTGCCTTCTCCTGGACTCCGACGTTGCTGAGGCGTTGTACTAGGGTACCGTGGCAGACAGTGTCGAAGGCAGCGGAGAGGTCGAGGAGTATGAGGGCCGCTGTTTCTCCATTGTCGAGCAGCGCTCGGATGTCATCGGTGGCTGCGATCAGGGGGGTCTTGGTGCTGTGGTTGGCCCGGAAGCAAGACTGCTAGGGGTCGAGGGATCCATTCGTCTTGAGGAAGGCGGCCAGCTGCTTGTTGACGGTCTTCTCGATGACTTTTGCAGGAAACGGGAGCAGCGAGATGGGGCAGTCGTTTTTGAGGTCGGTGGGGTCGGCCGATGGCTTCTTCAGTAGGGCGCTGAGTTTGGCGTGCTTCCAGCTCTCCGGTAAAGTAGCGGTGTCGAAGGAGGTGTTGATGATGTCCCGCAGCTGGGGTGCGATGACAGCGTCGGCCTTGTTGAAGTCGTGGTGAGGGCAGGGGTCGGTCGGAGATCCGGAGTGGATGGAGTTCATCGTGCGGACGGTGTCTTCGGTGCTGATCGGAGTCCAGGCGCGGAGGGTGGTGGTGGGGGGCGGTGGTTCGGTCGTGGCGTTCGTCGGTTGAGTGCTGAAGCTGTTGTGTATGTCCGCGATGTTGTTGTGGAAGTAGGAGGCGAGGGAAATGCAGAGGTCTTGCGAACGGGTGATGTCGTTGTTTTCGGTGTTGGGGTTGGAGAGCTCTTTGACGATGTTGAAGAGTTCCTTGCTGTTGTGTGCGTGGTTGTCCAGTCGTTCCTTGAATGCAGTTTTCTTGGTGGCGTGGATGAGTTGGTGGTGTTTACGGGTGGCGAGCTTGAGGGCAGTCATTTTGTACGGTGTAGGGTCTCTGCGCCACGTTCTCTCGAGGGCTCGGCAGTTCTTCTTGGAGCTCTTGAGTTCGTCGGTGAACCATGGGGCTTTCTTGCTACTGGGTCTGCTGGGCGGGGTCCTCAGGGGGGCGAGCTCATCTGCGCAGTCGCTGATCCACTTTGTGAGGTTGGTGGCCGCCTGGCTAGGGTTCGTTGTGCTGGTGGGAGGGTTCATGTTCAGGGAGGTCGCGAGCTGGTCGGCTGTGATCTTGTTCCAGCTCCTGCGTGCAACCTGTTGCTGGTGGTGGTGGATCGTGGTCCTTCCGAAGCTGAAGTGGACGCAGCTGTGGTCCGTCCAGTGGAGTCCGGTGGCGTGGCTGAAGGCGATGTCCTTGCTGGATGAGAAGACGGGGTCGAGTGTGTGTCCGGCGTAGTGGGTGGGGGTGGTCACCAGCTGCTTGAGTCCCAGGTTGGCGAGGTTGTCCAGCAGGGTGGTGGTGTTGCGGTCGTTGTTGTTCTCCAGGTGGAAGTTGAGGTCCCCTAGGAGGATGTAGTCAGCGGAGCAGAGGGCGTGCGGGCTGATGAAGTCGGCAATGTCTTCGACGAATTGTGTGCGTTGTCCCGGGGGTCTGTAGATGAGGGTGCCTCTGAGGGTGGTCTTGGGGTTGATGTGGACCTGAAAGTGCAGGTGCTCGGCGCTTGGAGGGTGTCGTCAGTGTTGGTCGTGATGCGGATGGTGTTCCTGTGGACGATGGCGATGCCTTCCCCGGTGTGGTTGATGCGGTCCCTTCGGATGATCTTGTAGCCGTCTGGGATGGTGATGGCAATGTCGGGCGCTGAAGTGGCGTTCATCCAGGTTTCCGTGAGGAAGGCGACGTCTGGTGAAGTAGTGTCGAGCAGGGTCCAAAGCTCGACGGCGTGTCTGTGGACGGAGCGGGTGTTGAGCAGGATGCACTTTAGGTGGCTGCTGCTGTTGCTCGTCGAGGTCTTGAGCACTGCTGGAGTGGTGCAGGTCCGGATGCAGCTGAACTTGTAGGCATTGCAGCAGAAGGGTCCGTGGGTGCGTCTCGGGGTGGCTCGGTAGCACCCCGGGATTCTTCCGGCGTTGAGTGCATAGAGTTCGGTGGCATCGTAGGTCCGGCGGGTGGGCTGGGGTCTGCGGGGGCCAGGGGTCCTGGCACTGGGCGCGGTCCAGGCTCGGACGGGCGCAGACGGGCTTACCTTTGGCGCACCTTCGGCGCACAATCGGCGCGCCCGCTGCGAGTGGCCGCTGCGTGTTCACCCGGTCGCCATTTATGGCGAAGTGCGAGGGAGGGAGGAGCAGCTGGGAGGCGGGAGCGGGGAGGGTACAGAAAGAAAACGGGGTGTGGCCAACCTGACGGAGGCGGGAAGCGGGGAGCGGGCGGGAGGGCACAGGGGTTAACAGAGGGGAGAACAGCACCGGGGGACAGGCAAAAAACAAACTATGAGCACAATGGGTCACAGAGGAGCGGAAAAAAAAGGGGCACAACTGCCTAAAACGGCAACAGAAATTCACCAACACAAATCACATTCACATGTACCTAGACCGCAGGAGACCACGCCAAGCGACGGCAGGAGGCGTGGTCAGCCGGCAGCAGGCAGGCAGGGACAGCGAGGCAGGCGGGGGGGCACAAGCTACAGCTGGTGGCCGTGCGGCGCGGGGGTGTCCTAAGACTAGGACACATTCACCTGCGTCGCACGGCCGCCCATTTATGGCCAAGTGCGAGGGAGGGAGGAGCAGCTGGGAGGCGGGAGCGGGGAGGGTACAGAAAGAAAAGGGGGCGTCGCCAACCTGACGGAGGCGGGAAGCGGGGAACGGGCGGGAGGGCACAGGGGTTAACAGAGGGGAGAACAGCACCGGGGGACAGGCAAAAAACAAACTATGTGCACAATGGGTCACAGAGGAGCGAAAAAGAAGGGGCACAACTGCCTAAAACGGCAACAGAAATTCACCAACACAAATCACATTCACATGTACCTAGACCGCAGGAGACCACGCCGAGCGACGGCAGGGGGCGTAGTCAGCCGGCAGCAGGCAGGCAGGGACAGCGAGGCAGGCGGGGGGGGCACACGCTACAGCTGGTGGCCGTGCGGTGCAGGGGTGTCCTAAGACTAGGTCACGTAGATTCATCAATCGAGGTTATGATAAACAGACAATTGTGAAGGCTGAGGCAAGAGCAAGGAAACTGAAACGTGATAAAATTTTACAGAAAAAACAACAGAACACTGAGTAGGGGACCGAGAAAGTACGAATGATTACTAATTATAATGCAGATAGTACTAAGCTATACTCTATTCTTAGAAGACACTGACATCTACTTAAATTAGATAATGATTTGTCACTTTTTCTTAATGAAAAACCAAGTGTGACATATAAAAGAGGCACTACATTGGCCAACATGATTAGCCCCAGTTACCCGAGAAAACCCGAGAGTGTAATCTGGTTAAGAAATAAACTTAAAGGTTTTTATAAATGTGGTAAGTGTAGCTCTTATAGATGGGCTAAAAGTAAGATAACAGCCTTTAACTACAATGACTCAGGGAATTATACTATAGACATGTTTTTTAATTGTGATACAACCTATGTGGTTTATGTCATAGTGTGCAGTTTCAGTAAGATCTACGTAGGTAGCACCATTAGAAGACTAAAAGACAGAATGATGGAACACTTCAGAGCTCTAAAAAATGGTGATACCCGTTACCCCATTGCTTCACATATGGTTCAAAATAACGAGAATAGAGATCAACATCGGTTCAGTTTCCATGGCATTGAACACTTGAAACAAGACCCATGAGGGGGTAACAGACAATTACAACTGAGAAGATGAGAAGTGTTGTGGTTAATGAGATTGAAGGCGATTGAGCTGGGGCTGAATGTAGATAATGAACTGGAATATTTCCTTGGTCAAGACTAAGAATAATAGCCACCAGGCATATGTAGACAGGTTGTTGAACTGTAAGATATGAATACCATGATGATGGTATTTGTACAAAAGTGCTACTATGAAATGCTGAGATGTTTGTAGGACCTCTCCTCTCTCCTGAACCTCTCAATCTATTTTCTGGTCTTTTCAGCTATTTTTATTTCTTTAATGTTATTTATTTTTATCACAATGAACACACGCTCTTACGATGAGGGTCATTGGACCCGTTGACAAATCTATTTGTCTATATAATTACTATTGATGTAATAGGAGACACGAAGATTTATTACAATTACATTATATAGGTACTAAGGTTTTGTAATATTCTCAGGATGAGCTCCTCATTAGCCCTATAATAGACATATATCAATACTTTGCACTACTCAAGTGCACTTAGGATATATAACGGTCTCGCGGATGATTACTCTTAAATTCCTGGTACAAAATTGTATTAAACAGAACTACTCTTATGACGTCAATACTATATTACTGACTAGACTGAATAATATTTAACATCATTATTTTACTTTATGATTTGACCATTACAAGATGGCGCCCGTTACTCTTCCATATAAATAGACACTCTAATATGGCGGCGATGCAGTACGCCACGATTTTTACGGATAGGGAGCTGTATACTGAGGTAAGTGACGGAGCCTAAGGGTGAGACAGAGGGGGACTTATTATGGCTGAATGTGTTGCTGATATGCAACTTTATTTGTTTTTAGCACACGGACACGTGGCTTGGGAAACATTCTTGATATCCTTCGAAGGGGGAATACAAAATAGAGGTGAGCCTTGTAATTAGTTGGTTAACATGAGGATATACCATTATAGAGGTTGTTGCTTACATGCGATTTTAAATTCCTTAGGATACAAATAAAACTGTTACAAGGTTCTGAAGGAGTAACGATATTTGGCATACATGCCTAATGAGGTGAGCTTAAAGTTATTGCGCTGTAGACTGGTACAGGTGGTGTGGGGGATAATAATTATAGAAGTTCTACTTTTCTTTTAGAATACAATTACTGTGCCATAGTGACTAGACCGTGATGGCATTGTATGACAGCAAACTCACGAGATTGGTGATTTGACTATGGAGGATCCTTAAGTTATTGTGAGCACTGAGAGCCTGACTTTGCACATTTGGATTAACTTATGGTTATGATTATATTTTGACCCTCTACTAATGGAGGAAAGACTGAATCGTAAGATACCTGTTATTAGCTTAAGCCAGAAACGCAGTGGACTTTTTTGTTAGTGAAATTAGCTATTACACAATGGTGATTCTAGTGTGGACTTGGCCTTTTGGTTTTCCTTTTCTATACTATATCCTATAACAACACTGGGTGATTAAAGGGTGTATCCCTTAATTCTCTATAGAATTGAGATTTAAGTCTACTTTACGATGTAGTATTTTAATGATGTATATCATTTGTCTTGTATGTTGTTGTTTGGGTTGCAGCCCTGAAGAAGTCTATAAGTCAATCACTGACTAGACGAAACACGTGTTGGCTTCACTGCCCATAGTGTTTGGGCTTTGAATTTGTTGGAGAAAATAAAAGCTTGGATACAGACAACTGAGAGATACAAGTGGAGGACTGTTACTTTACATACTGCAAGTGCTCGGAGGAACTTTTGTTATAATTCAGGATCACCGAAGGGTGGTTTTATCTGGGGTTGTGGTAACCGACCCCATCTTCCTGGAGCACTATTTTGAGACTTGGAGCATTGTGACTAACCTATATTTGCTGTGCGATCTTATCAAACTGTTACCCCATTTTGTTGTATTGCTATAAGTTGTTAGAGCAACCGCATAGGTAATAATGAATAGAGACAAGGAAGCAGAAGATTTATTTAGTAATCTGAATGCAGGCGGCACGATTGGAGCAGCCGTAAGAAGTACAAGAGACAATAAAAAGGAAGGTCTGAGAGCCAAATTTGTTAAGCTAGAATTACTGAAAAGGACAGAACTCAATAAATGGTGGGACACTGCCGCTCTGAAGCAATATTTAATACTCAACAGGATCCCATGTGAACTAATATCCCAGATAATACCAACCTACGAAGATTTAGAACCAGATCTCTATGCAACTTAGGAAAAAGAACTAAATGCTAGCTCTAGAAATCTCATTAACATCCTTATAGAGAATGCTGAAAGAAAGATAGCTAAATTACTGATTGAAATACAGAAGGTTGAGGATGAAATTAAAGCGATGAATCTCCCTGAGGCTACAAATAAAAATTATACTACACTGGATGAGAAACCTAATGAGTTACAAATAGACATCAAAAAGAGGAAGGCAAGGAAATTGAAACAAGATGAAAATGATTATAGATCAGGTCGTGTGTATACCTTTGCGAAAAGGTTTGATTACTTAATGAAGAAAGCACCAATAACAAACCGAAAGGCAGTATTCCATCGAGCAGTGACATAGATGCATCCTCAAGCAACTTATCAAGTAGTGAGAATGAGGATATACCAGAAATTACTTTACGCCCTCCCCAGAGAATAATTTTTTATAAGAAGTCCGCAGACTGAGGAGATAGAATCGGGATAAAGAGAACAGGAATCAAGATTTAAATGCACAAAGACCAGGAGAGGGAGGAGAGGCAGGAGGAGGACAAGGAGTGAGAATGGGTATGAAATTGAGATCATGGAAACCTTAATGTCAGAAGATGAGTCAAAAGTGAGAGACCTAGAGATCATGTCTTGTGAATTATCTGATAATATGAAGAGTGTGCTCAAGAAAGGTATGGGGTTTTGCCCGTTGACTAAATCTGATTGGTTTAAGACTAAAATTGATTTATATATATTTGTGCGAAGACTCAAACTAAAAAGTTTTTTTGCAAATGTACCTGAGAGAACTAAACATGTAAAAATAAAACCTATGAGCAATTTAACGATGATTCCTGTTTGCACAGCAGCCACGGAGGCAAACCTTTCCAGGCGGCACTTACGCTGTAAATTCGCCCACACCTCTCCGCACCCGCTCCGCGGGTGCCGCAGCGCACAGGAGTGTGTGGGACTCGGACCTTCAGGCAGCAAGCCGGTCTGGGCGTGAGGCTCGGCGGGGTTGCGAGTGTGCAGGGGACTCCAACTACCAGGAGCCCCTGCTAGACCGGGAACCACCATCCGGTCCGCTCTCCCTGCTGGCCCGCCCCCCGCCCACCTGAGGGCTGTAAAGGCGCCCTGCATCTTCCATCGGCGGGATTCCTGTTTGCACAGCAGCCACGGAGGCAAACTTTTCCAGGCGGCACTTACCCTGTAAATTCGCCCACACCTCGCCGCACCCGCTCCGCGGGTGCCGCAGCACACAGGAGTGCGTGGGACTCGGACCTTCAGGCAGCAAGGCGGTCTGGGCGTGAGGCTCGGCGGGGCTGCGAGTGTGCAGGGGACTCCAACTACCAGGAGACCCTGCTAGACCGGGAACCACCATCCGGTCCGCTCTCCCTGCTGGCCCGCCCCCGCCTAACACGCCCCTCTATATCACATTCTCAGACTCCCGCAGCGCGGGACGCAGTTTGGGGCGAAGACCGGGCTAAGAGGACTGAGCGGACTGGACTGGCCCACCCTCTTTCGCCATTTCTTCTCGATTTCCCTCTACTGAGCCCAAATAGGTAAACTCATCTTATTATACCATTTTCACTGCTAGATTGGCGATTGCCTTCTTGTACTAAAGTTATGTGTACCAGGTTAACCCGGAGTAAGGCTGCCAATGGTGGCCCACCAATCAGTGGCCCCATGGATGACTTCATTACCCGTACCAATCTAGCTATAGACCAAGAAATCTCTAAACTCCAAACTCGGGTCTCACTAGAATTGGTAGCTGCTAGAAGACTGTCCCAGGTCATTGCAAATTCTAAAAAATCCTCTCTAGGCCACATAGCCACTGCGGTTACCCCGGAGCGTCCTGCCATTCCCCATTGTGTAGTCACGCAGGTTGATGTTCACCAGACCCCGATTCCCCCCCCTCCTCTCCCCGCCCTTAGAGCAACTATTCAAAGCAGACGAAGCGAACCTACCAGCTGTTCCTCGCAATCAGGATGCTAGTTTTAACCCACCCACACCGGCATTTTCTAACGCGACCAGTGGCAAACAACCTAAAAGAAAACGCCATTCCCGCTCTGCCTACTCTCGCAAGAAGGCAAAAATTGCGGTCTCACAACATCTGGCATTGACTAGTGTCCCGGTATCTAACGGAAAAGGAGAGCGTACCCCTAGGAAACAGCCACTAAGGGAGGGAGGGGGAGAGGGGACAGCCACTGTTCCATCCACCACCACTCTAGAGGATGAGGGCTTACAGGTAGAGGGGTTGGGAAAGAATGAAGGGGAATTTATAGGTTTAGTTTGGGAAACCCTCAAAAAACTTCTTTCCCCCCTCGACCTCAGACTCCCACGGATTGAAAACAACCTGCTCGAGATGGAAAAGAGCATTATTGCTCTGGCCACTCTCGACCTGAGAAGTCTTGAAAATCAGGGTCTCCCTGTAGCTGATCCAACACCATTAGCTCCTACATCTCAAGCTCAGCAACCTCCCCCCCCAGTACCAGCCTCTGTACGGCCGGTGCCCAAACCGAGGACCATGGCTGTGGATCAAACTTCCGCTGTCACTAAACCTAAGGCTCCTAAGCGTGCTTTCCCGCACCAATCAGTAAACCCTAATCCCGGAGTCCCTCCTAGACCCCCTCCTAGTGAAGTGGCTTATCAGCCTATTCAGGGCCCTCCTGTCAAGAACAATTTTAGAGGGGGTTATATTGATTTTCCTCCAGAAGCCAATGATTATGTGGTTGTGTTGACGGGCGTCCCCCAGATTGGTAATGGTCAACACGAGAACCACTGGTCTCTGAAGAACAAGATAATGCATTAGCTTAATGTGAATAGACCAATCCCCAATGGCCGGAGAAGCAGAGTCCTGATGGTTCGTAGAACTCCCTGGGTGGGCCCCACAAAGAAAACCAGTCCTGGGGACTGTATAGTGGTGACTTTTGAGGATCCACACACGGTACAGCACATCTGTTCTTGGCCCAGCAGTGAAGGGTCTTTTGTCATAACTAGGCCGCTGTCCTTCTTCTATCCACCACGCCCCAGACATATCCAGGTGGATGACTGGTCATGGGTACATCACCATTCATGGAAGAGTCATCCTAACAACCAAAAGGATTTCCTCTCACATTGGAACGGCCTTCCAACCTCAAATATTTTTGGTGGCCTGGAGGAGGTAGATTGACTCCCTAGGCAACCTGCTCATCAATTAATGGGAAAAGCACCTTCACCACAGGTCCTAGGGCTCGTAGAATCTCCCCGTTTGTTAATTGAACCTTTAGTTCCTGACCCTCCAGTAGGTCCAGTTGGAACACCACATAGTTTGTTTATTGATGGGGGGTTGATTGCTCCAAGCATTTTAGACCTTCAAGTCGTGGAAGAACGACTGGATTCACCCTGTATGATTCCCCTGTCACCCATTCAGACTGTTTTAATAGATAGAAAGCTGTCCGGTGCAGTTATGGCTCCTAATTACCACCAGATTGACCCACCACCAAGGCCATCTAGAGCGGCTGTGACCAATCCGCCTACACCTATCTATTTTCCTAAGCAGACTACCTCAGGTGAACCTTTGCTAAAGATTCTAAGCTGGAATGTGGCAGGGCTTGCCCGTAACTTTGAAATCCCTGAATGGAACGCTTTCTTAGAACCCTATAACATCTGCCTCCTACAGGAAACATGGTGCAAAGAACCCAGGCACAGAGTAGGCTTTTCAACCTACTTTGTCCCAGCTTCCCAACAACATGGATGCAAAGGTCGCCCTTCTGGCGGCCTTATTATATGGGTCAGCATTGGACTAGGATTAAGTGTAAGCCAAAGGACCACTCAATCTCCTGACCTCCAGAGGATAACTATATACTGCCAAGGGGGAAGGAAGTTAGAAGTCTTTAATCTTTATTTGAGGGGCGCCAGGTGTGGGGCATCATGTCTAACCTCAACAGGACTAAGCAGCGATCTAGCTGCTTGCAACATCGATTCTTATGTTCTTCTTGCAGGCGACTTCAACTGCTGTTTTGAGCCACTGGCTAGGGAAGACATTTTGGACACCTTTGAAGAGGATACAAGGAGAGGTATCCCTATCCTGACCCTAGACCCGATTCCCAAATGGACGCAAAGTGCGATAGACATCAATGCTCTTTGCATGGAACACAACCTGAGACCAACAAATGGTCAATCCAAATCGGATTCTATGGGTGCGCATACGTATAACAGGACGGGCCACACCTCCAGAATTGACTACATCCTGCTGAATTATAATCTTTGGTCATTCCATCAAGACATGGAGGTCATAGTGTCTTGTGATAGTGACCACAATCCTCTCTCCTTAACCCTTACTCCTCCTTGGCAGGCCGGGAACCAAGACAAGACTGCCCACAAGTGGAAATCATCCCATGAACTTGTTCCCTCAAACTGTGGCAGGCGCCTAAAGTGGGCAAAAGCAGCAGCGGACGAAGCAAGGATGGCGCAAGCCGGGACCATCTTGTCAGTGGTGGAGCCACGGCTTGACGCCTTAAGTCCCACCAGTAAAAAGGTCTTACCAATATTTACAGCGACTATAGTGGCACTGAGCGATTTGTTTATCATTCCCCAATCCAGTGCGAGGGTTGTACCGAAAGGTGTTTCTAAGGCTAGAGACAAGTGGTATTCCTCCAAATGTCGAGCTGCTAAGGGGGAACTTATCTCTGCAGTAAAAAACAAGGACCCAGTTAATATTAGAGTCGCGAGGAAACTCTACAAAAAAACTGTGGCTGAGGCAAAGGAGACTCACGAATTCAATTTTTGGTGGGAGCTAGTAGAGGCAAGTACTAGGAAAGATTCCAAGGGGTTTTGGGATTTGCTAAGAGCTAGCGACAAGCCTCTTGATCAACAGATAACTTGTAATATCCCTGGTGACGCCTGGTTTGCCCACTTCTCCAAACTATATTCTGCTCCACTGGGGGCACCCTGTCTAAGTCAGGGTCCTTTGCCCAGTCCTACAGTTGACTTTCCAATTAACGACGGCCCCTTCACCAGTCAGGAAGTAGAAAGGGCAATCAGGTGTATTGTATCCAATAAGGCTGCAGGCCCTGATGGGATTCTGGGTGACTTATTGAAGAACTACCCATTATTGTGGAGCAGATTAATTGCTTCACTCTTAAACGAGGCCTTGCTGGGAGGTTCTCTCCCTGACTCATGGAGGGGCGCAGAAGTCGTCCCTATTTTTAAGAAAGGCTGTAGGGACGACCCAGCCAACTATCGCCCTATCAGTTTGCTGGACTCAACTCAAAAGTTTGCGGGCAAAGTGGTTCTAGGTAGGATTTTGCAGTGGGCTGAAGAAAACCAGATCCTTTCAGATTTCCAAGCAGGTTTTAGAACAGGGACAGGCACCATCGAGCAGCCATTTCGCCTTTTAATGATATATTGGAAAGTGGTGGTGCTGGGAGGGGGCAGTTTGTATCTAGTCTTTATAGACTTGCGAACAGCCTTCGACCTGGTCCCACGAGCCCTATTGTGGAATGTCCTGGATGGGTTAGGTTTACCCCCTTACTTGCTGGCTTTGCTTATAAAATTTCATGAAAGCAATTTTGCCCAGATTAGATGGGGTGTCCAGGGGGGAAAAAAACATCTCGTATCCCTGTAGATAGGGGCGTCCGCCAGGGGTGTGTGCTTGCCCCCACTATGTTCTCTCTCTACGTTAACGGAGTGGTGGAGCATCTCCTTCAACATCCATCAGATGCACCTTCCCTGGCTGGAAGGAAAGTTCCGACGCTCCTATTTGCGGATGACACCCTTCTAATCTCAAAATCACCAGCAGGCATCCAAAAGTTGCTTTCTAGTTTCAAGGCTTTTTGTGATACTAAGGGCCTGGCTATAAATATAGGCAAGACCAAATTCCTTGTTCTTAACCCCCCTAAGAAATCAGTTGCTCCTCCTGCTCTAGACTCTGTTCCACTTGAAAGTGTCAAAGAATTTGACTACCTGGGCATACGTCTCTGCGACACTATGAGTTGGAAGGCACACCACCAAAAGGTGTTTCTGACTCATAAGAGGTTCGCAGGTGCCCTGCTCAAAGAACAACGTGCCTCATCTATAAAACCTATTGGGGCACTATTAGACATTTACAGGGCAAGGGTCGTGAGTGCAGCACTGTACAGCGCAGAACTGTGGGGTATTCAGAGAGTTGACACCTTGGCTCACCTCGAAAATAACTTTAACAAAGATCTTATGAGGCTACCCCACAGTACCCCTACAATCCCCCTCTTGTTAGATGCAGGCACCCGCCCAATATGTGAGCAAGCAAAACTATGTCCCCTTTTATTATGGGCCAGGATATGGAATGTCCCTGAACTGTGTAGTTACGCAGAATCCCTAAGTGAACTTTTGTCCCTCTCGGGCTGGTACAAGGTAACCTGGCTCAGGGAGGTTAAGCGGCTTCTCTATGAGTTGGGGTTAGGAGACGCTTGGGTCGATAAATCATCACCGTCAAAACAACTGCTAAAGAAGGCTTATTGGTCATGGGTGGACAACAAGAGGATGTGCAATTCAAAGCATTGTAAATCTGTTGCCCAGTTTCTGTTAGTTAAGGAGCTCCCCTATAGGGAACCCTACCTGGATTTAATCCATAACTCGGGCGACAGATCACTGTACTTCAAATTCAGGGTGAGGGTTCTCCCCTTAGGGCTGCTAACTTCCACCTGGAAACCACCATTACAAACTGTACTATATTGTCCCTTCTGTGACTCAAGGGTTGAGTCCGTTGCCCATCTGTTGTTTGAGTGCAATGCTTATGCGCTGCCTAGATCGAGATGGTTAAAGCCTTTATGTAGGAGCTTGGGAACGAGTTCACATTTGGAAGCCTTACGCATATTGCGTACAGATGCCCGACCCTTTTTTGCCGGAATGATGAATTTGAGATCGATCGCTATCAAAGTGAGAGTAGTGGATTTAGGACTAAATCGAAATGGACACCACAATTAGGAACAGGTAGCACTATAGATGCTTTCTATAGGGCAGTTATTTTGGAGATAGACACACTACTTGACAAAAAACACCAGAAGAGATTGAAAATGAAGGGAGAGCATAATTATCCGCAGAGCGGACAAAGGTGGCAATATTGTTGTGCAGGATACACAAGCTTATAATGATGAAGTATATACACAACTAAATGATGAGCACTATTATGAAAGATTGTCTTCAAACCCCCTTGAGACTCTTACTAAGGAAATTAACTTACAAATGAAACAATATTATGATCTATCACTCTTGGATTATGATGAATATATGTATTTTATTGGTAACTACACCAAGAGCGACTTGTATGTATACCTTACCCAAGGTGCACAAGAGCTTGGATAAACCTCCTGGGAGGCCTATAGTCTCAGGTATCGGAGGGCCAACTGAGCGATTGTCACAATATGTGGATAATTTTCTTAGATTGTATGTTCAGAAACTACCTTCTTTTATTGAAGATACCAAGCATGTACTTAACATAATCAATGACTTGGTATGGGAGGATGGAATGATTCTGGCTACACTAGACGTAGTGTCGCTTTACACTAATATTGATCATGAACTAGAAATACAAGCACTGGATTACTTTCTGAGTCGTAGAATAGCTGAGTTTTATGAACATACTCAGATGATTCTGAAAATGACAGAAATGGTTTTGAAAAATAACGTGTTTTTATTTGATGGACACTGGTTCAGACAGCGCCTTGGGACTGCTATGGGTTCCAGATTCGCGCCTTCCTTTGCCAACCTTTTCATGGGCTGGTTTGAGGCGGAGCGGATGTGGGGCCATGGTGGGCAAAGATGGATACAATATATACACTATTGGGGTCGTTCCATTGACGATTGCCTATTAATATGGACGGGATCGACGGATGAACTGAAAGGTTTCTTTGACTACCTGAATGACAACAATTTTAATCTGAAATTTACAACTCATTATGACAATGACCATATAACCTTCTTGGACATAGAATTATTTGTAGATGGAGATAGACTAGGTAGTAGGATGTTTAGGAAACCCACTAGCTGTAATGCAATCTTGCATGCAGGAAGTTGTCATCCGAATAGTCAAATTAAAGCAATAGCTTATGGAGAAATGACTAGAGCCAGACAAAATTGTACTAATGAGAAGGATTTTGATTATAATTTAAAGGATATGTCACGTAGATTCATCAATCGAGGTTATGTTAAACAGACAATTGTGAAGGCTGAGGCAAGAGCAAGGAAACTGAAACATGATACAATTTTACAGAAAAAACAACAGAACACTGAACAGGGGACCGAGAAAGTACGAATGATTACTAATTATAATGCAGATAGTACTAAGCACTACTCTATTCTTAGAAGACACTGGTATCTTCTTAAAGTAGAAAATGATTTGTCACCTTTTCTTAATGAAAATCAAGAGTGACATATAAAAGAGGCACTACATTGGCCAACCTGATTAGCCCCAGTTACCCGAAAAAACCCGAGAATGTAATCTGGTTAAGAAATGAACTTAAAGGTTTTTATAAATGTGGTAAGTGTAGCTCTTGTAGATGGGCTAAAAGTAAGATAACAACCTTTAACTACAATGATTTAGGGAATTATACTATAGACATGTTTTTGAATTGTGATAAAACCTATCTGGTTTATGTCATAGTGTCACCATTAATAGACTAAAAGACAGAATGATGGAACACTTCAGAGCTCTAAAAAATGGTGATACCCGTTACCCCATTGCTTCACATATGGTTTAAATAATGAAAATAGAGATCAACATCGATTCAGTTTCCATGGCATTGATCACGTGAAACAAGACCCAAGAGGGGGCAACAGACAATTACAACTGAGAAGAAGAGAAGTTTTGTGGTTAATGAGATTGAAGGCGGTTGAGCTGGGGCTGAATGTAGATAATGAACTGGAATATTACCTTGGTCAAGACTAAGAATAATAGCCACCATGCATATGTCAACAGGTTGTTGATCTGTAAGATATGAATACCATGATGATGAACACGTGCAATATTTTCTTTTTGTACAAAAGTGCTACTATGAAATGTTGAGATGTTTGTAGGACCTCTCCTCTCTCCTGAACCTCTCAACCTCTTTTTTGTTCTTTTCAGCTTATTTTTTTTCTTTAATGTTATTTATTTTTATCACAATTAACCCACTCTCTTACGATTAGGGTCATTGGACCCGTTGACGAATCTGTTTGTCTATATAATTACTATCGATGTAATAGGAGACATGAAGATTTATTACAAGTACATTATATAGGTACTAAGGTTTTGCTGGGGCTGAATGTAGATAATGAACTGGAATATTACCTTGGTCAAGACTAAGAATAATAGCCCCCATGCATATGTCAACAGGTTGTTGATCTGTAAGATATGAATACCATGATGATGAACACGTGCAATATTTTCTTTTTGTACAAAAGTGCTACTATGAAATGTTGAGATGTTTGTAGGACCTCTCCTCTCTCCTGAACCTCTCAACCTCTTTTTTGTTCTTTTCAGCTTATTTTTTTTTCTTTAATGTTATTTATTTTTATCACAATTAACCCACTCTCTTACGATTAGGGTCATTGGACCCGTTGACGAATCTGTTTGTCTATATAATTACTATCGATGTAATAGGAGACATGAAGATTTATTACAAGTACATTATATAGGTACTAAGGTTTTGCTGGGGCTGAATGTAGATAATGAACTGGAATATTACCTTGGTCAAGAGTAAGAATAATAGCCCCCATGCATATGTCAACAGGTTGTTGATCTGTAAGATATGAATACCATGATGATGAACACGTGCAATATTTTCTTTTTGTACAAAAGTGCTACTATGAAATGTTGAGATGTTTGTAGGACCTCTCCTCTCTCCTGAACCTCTCAACCTCTTTTTTGTTCTTTTCAGCTTATTTTTTTTTCTTTAATGTTATTTATTTTTATCACAATTAACCCACTCTCTTACGATTAGGGTCATTGGACCCGTTGACGAATCTGTTTGTCTATATAATTACTATCGATGTAATAGGAGACATGAAGATTTATTACAAGTACATTATATAGGTACTAAGGTTTTGTAATATGCTCAGGATGAGCTCCTCATTAGCCCTATAATAGAGATATATCAATACTTTGCACTACTCAAGTGCACTTAGAATATATACCGGTCCCGCAGATGATTACTCTTAGGATCCTGGTACGAAATCGTATCATACAGAACTACTCTTATGACGTCAATACTCTATTACTGACACAGACTATCTGACTTTATAACGTGATACCCTTATTTAATGATAAATAAATACAATGAGATTTTTTTAACGATTTTAGGTTAATTTTGGAATGAGTGACTACAATTTTGTACGAGAATACAAGAATACTGATAATTATAGCTACTTTACTATACAACGAGTGATAAATTCACTTCTCGGTAAGATCTAACCATTACAAAATGGGCCACGCTCTGGTAAATAAATAGATACTATAATATAGCGGTGATATGAAATGCAGAGACTTTTACGGATACGAAGTTATTTACCGAAGTAAGTGATGGGTTACTATAGTGATCTACGAGATCAAGAGAACCAATGTTTACAGCTACTAGACTGAATAATATTCAACATAAGCATTTTACTTTATGATTTGACCATTACAAGATGGCGCCCGTTACTCTTCCATACATATAGACACTCTAATAGGGCGGCGATGCAGTACGCCGGGATTTTTACGGATAGGGAGCTGTATACTGAGGTAAGCGATGGAGTCTAAAGGTGAGACAGAGGGGGACTTATTATGGTTGAATGTGTTGCTGATATGCAACTTTATTTGTTTTTAGCACACGGACATGTGGCTTGGGAAACATTCTTGATATCCTACGAAGTGGGAATACAAAATAGAGGTGAGCCTTGTAATTAGTTGGTTAACATGAGAATATACCATTATAGAGGTTGTTGCTTACGTGCGATTTTATATTCCTTAGGATACAAATAAATCGGTTACGAGGTTCTGAAGGAGTAACGATATTTGGCATACATGCCTAATGATGTAAGCTTAAAGTGATTGCGCTGTAGACTGGTACAGGTGGTGTGGGGGATAATAATTATAGAAGTTCTACTTTTCTTTTAGAATACAATTACTGTGCCATAGTGACTAGACCGTGATGGCATGGTATGACCGCAAACTCACGAGATTGGTGAGCTGACTAAGGAGGATCCTTAAGTTATTGTGAGCACTGAGAGCCTGACTTTGCACATTTGGATTCATTTATGGTTATGATTATATTTTGACCCTCTACTAATGGAGGAAAGACTGAATCAAAAGATACCTGTTATTACCTTACGCCGGAAACGCAGTGGACTTTTTTGTTAGTGAAATTAGCTATTACACAATGGTGATTCTAGAGTGGACTTGGCCTTTCGGTTTTCCTTTTCTATACTATATCCTATAACAACACTGGGTGATTAAAGCCTGTATCCCTTAATTCTCTATAGAATTGAGATTTAAGTCTACTTTACGATGTAGTATTTTAATGATGTTTATTATTTGTCTTATATGTTGTTGTTTGGGTTGCAGCCCTGAAGAAGTCTATAAGTAAATTACTGACTAGACGAAACACGTGTTGGCTGCACTGCTCATAGTGTTTGGGCTTTGAATTTGTTGGAGAAAATAAAAAGTTGGATACAGACAACTGAGAGATACAAGTGGAGGACTGTTACTTTACATACTGCAAGTGCTCGGAGGAACTTTTGTTATAATCTTTAATTGTTGCTTTGTTGTTATCCTGACTTGTTTCTTACTTGTTCTTAGTACCAAAAAGGAATGTTTTCTTTTCATATTATTTTCCTTCTTGTCTTTTTCAGGTCTCTTCTGCAAAAAGCTTTTGCAGTGCTGAATCTGGAATTTGCGTTTTGTGCTCTCGCGTAAATACACAAAATGGCTACCAAATTCCTTGAAATTTTGAAGGACTATGTGAAATGCAAATCCAACATTGGCAATACATTTAATGCAAAAACCACAGTTGATGGACAGAATGCAGAACAAAATCATACATTCACCCCAGTACAGAGATCTGGGCCTAAATCCATCGTTTTTTTGCACTCCACACCACCCCAGTTCGGACATGGCCATATGCAAATAAGCCTTGACCCTGTGCCTCATGGGAACAGTCCAGCCCGAACTGCCAAGCCATGTCTTTCCAATACATTTAATGGCATGTAATTATGCGAAGTAGAATAAAGGCATATTTTGAGGAATTATGCATAACAAAACTATTCCCAAAACTACACGAATTATACCGCCTCAATTTACATTTAACAGAGACTCACATAAGGCTAGTACAAAGCATCAGAGTGATATACTAAAATAGGAGATATAGAACAGCTGGTCAGAGAATGCTTCATATACTATCATCATATTAGTTTGCAAGAAATAAACAAAAGAATTATGCAGAGTCGGAAACATGAATATATCTGCTCACTACTCATTATAAACCAATAAAAAAAATTCTTGATCTGAGATGGATGCTTAGATGATTAGATATACCATTCAGAGGGCCCCAGAATGACACTTTACTAAAGACTTACAGCCGCCATAGAGCACTTTAACGGCTATTAAAGGCCCTCTCCAGCGTGGGAGAGGGACTTTAATAGCTGGTATAGCCGGTATAGCCCTGCTACGAAGAGCTATAAGGCTATTAGAACATTCTTCCACTAGAGGACAGACTGTTTTAACAAAAAAAAACAATGCCTTCAGGGAGCATGAGGGGATTGGAATCCCCTCAGGCTCCCTGAAGCCTTTGTTCACAGCCAGTGCTCTGAACAAAGAACCATTGAAATGTTGGATCTCCGGGCTTATACCAGCCATTATAAGCCCGGAGCACTCCATTGTTTTCAATAGAGCTCCCAACATTCCAATGTTCTAATAGTGATTAAATATATATAGATCCTATGACCGAGAACAAAAAAAGAGAAAGCAAGTGACTGCTTTATTCTGACAAACAGTGTAAAAACCAGAGAAAAAGAAACAACTCCTCTGCCAAAGATGCATTTTTATGGGGACAGGAGAAGAGGTAATACACAGCACAACAAGCATTACGAGAAGGTGGATATATATTTCACTCACCATGCATTCTAGGATTAAAATCTGGATCAGAAGAACATACCTTTCGGTTAAAACAAGGAATGCTTTAAACATCAGATACTTCAAGAAGCTGCATCACCAAACTGTAAAAAAGTGAGTTATTAACAAATGAATCGATGGAGGGGAATGGGAGTAGTCGACGTGGAAATAAGAACACTAGACAAAAGAACCAATAAAAGGCTAATCAAAACAGAGACTGCTGTGATCCAGAGATAATTGTGTAAAAGAACAGTATGTAAATTCATAAAAGACAAATTTCAAATGACCAACTTTCAACTCGCATGGCAAACCTCTGTGGGTCCCAAATTTAAGATACATGCATCACTGCCCAAATGAAACATGGAGGGGGGGCTGCAAGGTATATGGAGGGGCTCAATCAGGAGCTCTCCAGCCAGAGAATTGTGCTGAGGGGGGCCTCTGGAGCTTGGCACCCCATCCACCGCTTCACTGGGGCTGCAGGCCTGTTTTATGCCATTGACATGCATCTTCAATAAAGTCAGCCATACTTCTTTCTGCATCGTATGGTTCATTACCCTTGGAATGAATGAAATAAATCTTCCAGTGTTCATTCTCATCCAAGGTGTATACTCCAAGTGACTGATTTACTGTTATTATGACTCTCAAGCTATAGGATAGCTCTTCTGGTGTGGATTTGTAAGAAAGTGAATAATTAATTGGACAGGATGGCAGTCTACCACCGGTAATGGAGTCACTAACCTGTAAGGCCAAGTCAAAGGTTTCAATCAATTAAAACTTTGCTTAAGCCTTGGTAGCTGTGGCACAGTGCAGGCAAGCTTCACCTAAAGAAAATGTGTGAAGCCTTTAGAAGTATCAAAAGCTAAAAAGTCAAAGATACAGAAAATAAAAAAATCCCACTCAAATATATAACTTTAGAGAAATGTTCAATAAGCAAAAAGACAATAAAATGAAAAAAATCCAATTAAGGGAACCAAAGATATGCATTTTTAAACATTTAAGTGGAAAGAGCACCAAAAAGTCAAAGTACAATGTAAGTCAATTGACGTAGAAGACCTGGACCAAGGTGTATTTTCAAGACAACCAGAATGGAGCCCTGGTGTGATACTCCAAGCAAATTGGTCCCGGTGCAAGTCTGGAAGTCAAACAGTTGAAAAAGCTTGTAAGTCCACTTCAGAAAGGGACTTTAACACTTTTTAAAGGAAAATATCAAAAGTCAAACATGTTTCAACTCCTTTGTCATTTTTTTAGAGGGAAAAGGGCCGATTGGTAATGCTGAAGCTCTGCAACTTCAGAGATTTTTTTGCTAAACGTTTCTAAGTCCCAACGCAGAATGGGACTTTGTCATTTTTTTTGGGGGGGGGAGATGTGGAGATCTCCTTGTGAGACCAAGCTGAAGTGAACTCCAATGCCATGGAACTGCCAGTCAAGGGTGCCACTGAAGTTCTGGCTTTCTGGATGAAAAGTTTTCAAAAAATCCAAACTTTCTTCTGATGCCAAAACAACTACAGGAGATTACTTCTAACTCCCTAGAACCCTTGGGGAGGCACCTAGAGACTCTCAGGGTCCCAGGCAGAGGCCAAAAGCAGCAGCTTGCTGAGGTAATGTTGAAAATGGTGAGGTGGGCACTTCAAGAAAGGGCCTCTTGCAACTTGCTGTGTCCCTGTAATCACACAGCAAGTCAGTCAAGTGACTATTGGAGTCAACGTTTTGTCCTGGGTGCAAGTAGGAGCAGCTCCAGCTCTTTAGTTACCCTTGATGGTCTCAGACAGCAGGTGCTGTCCTTCTTCTCTTTTCTCACAGATCCAAAAAGATTCCTATGGTTGGTGCCTTAGGGAGCCACATTCATGCCTAGCACCTGCTTGTGGATGAGAGTGACTCCTGGCCCTTCGATATCCAATGCCCTAAATGCTTCCAGGGGCAAACCTACCTATTGTGCCAAGATTAGATCACATTTGCCTTACTGCAAATAGGCCCAAAATGCCATGTGCTGAGGAAATGCCAAGATGGCCGAAGTCTTCAGCAAGACCAATCTTAGGCTTTGAGAGCTGGGTGTGTGTAGGGGAGGGTAGTGTGGAAATCACCAGTGACCTGCCATAACCAACTCTAAAAGGCAGTTTAAAGCAGGCCCTGAAAACAACAAACAATGGAAGGCAGCAGCCTAATAGGACAAAAGCAGGGTCCTTCGGCAACTAGACAGAGAATTGTGTCCTGGTCCTGTTTGACCCCCACTTTTTGCCTGACATCTGATGCAACTTGACTTGATGTGCCCTGGGTCCCTGCCAAACAGTTTCCTGGGTCTGTGTTGTTTCCCAAATATGTACCTTTGTACCCACAATTGACACATTCCTGGCCACAGGTAAGCCCCTTGCAAAAGGCACCATGGGTATCAAGGGCACTGTGACAAAGGAAGGCCTCTAAGGGCTGCAGCTCTTATTTTGTCACCCTTGAGGGCCCTGTAACTGAACACCCACACACTGCCAGTGCAGGCAGTATCTTTTGTTTCAGAGAAAAGTGAAGAGTCAACATGGCTCACATTCTAGCAGGGTGCAGTAGTCCTGAGGTAAGGGTACAGTGCCATGAGCCCTGTGCCCCTACAGTGTGTAAGTCCATTCTCAGACACTTTAGGTGTAGTAAAGCCATAAAGAGTATATGGTATGTGAGTTGGCCATTTCGAACTCCACAGCTCTATAATTGCTTTAGTAAAAACTGGGAAGTTTGGTAGCAAGCATCTCAGCACATTAAACCCCCACTGATGCCAGTTTGAAATTTAATGTAAAATCCACTCAGACGGAATCTTAGAGATGCCGCCCAGAAATCGACCAGTCCTGGTGTGGTTCCTCAAGGCTGCCTGCCATTTGCAACCACCAGACAGGTTTCTGGACCCTTGGGTAGAGACCCTCTGCTGTCTGGGTCCAGAAACAAACCCCATCAATGGCAGAGGTGGCATGCCTCCTCTAACAGGATGGTATCAAAAACAGTGGTCCAAGACCATTGATCAAGTATTAAACAAATTCACACTTTCAATCAGTATTTGCAGTTTTTTAAAAACTTCTAAACAGTAAGTTTATATCGTATGTATCAAGGTACTTGATTATAGACATATGCTACAACTGACAAGAGGTAGTATTACAGAGATGGAGTTTATTGAATCACTCCCTTCTGTAAGATCAATTATACATAACTTATACTTGATAGCTTTTTAATTTTACAATCATCGGTACAAAAACAAACATAGTGTGTCCTGGAAAGTGCAAAGGAGGGAGTGAATAAGTGATAAGGAGAAGTGGTGTGAAGGCATCAAAAACAAAGGGACATAAAAAAAGTATTTACAATCATTTTATAAAACCTGGTCAAACACTTCCAGTTCTGAGGGCACCTGGCCACTGGACTTAGTAATATCAATTCAACATCATTGATTTACAAATGAAATAAATTCATTGTTTGAAAATTGGCATGTACAGGGAATGGTCCGGGTGTAAGCAAAGATGGGTGTCGACGTTTCAACCCTTTTGGCTCAAGGGTAATTGGGGACCTCGGCCTGCAGGTCTTCTTCGGGACGGGAAGTGGGGTAGCCTGGGTACCTAGATGTGGCTTGATCACATATCTAAGAGTAAATTAATTATTTGCAGGTCAGGTTTGCATATATTACATTTGTAGTAACCCATCATAAGTGTCAGATGGGTACAGGGTTAATCTTACCCGTTATGTCTTCATGAGGGCCAAGAAGATCCCTAGAGAATGGTTGCAAGGCGGCCGATCACCGGAAAGCAACACGTTTTTCTCATCTAATTGGGAAAAGGAGGTAGGATTGCAGGAGCATTTCGCACAAGTTAAAACATTTAAAAGGGGGTATAACTCTCCACAACCACAAGGCCATGATGAACACTTACCCGATGTTCATGGGTAGCGTTCAGAGCGAAATCGGTTGTTCCTTCCTCCCTCGGTTGGGGTTGCCAAACTGTGGGGAAAGGACAACTTAAGTATGGACGGGGACACTATTTTAGGCATTGAGGCAGCGCTGGTTGCAGGGCGCTTACCTGGTAAATTGAAGCACCGATGTCAATGGATCGCTTGCGCCGAGGTGAGGGGCTCATTTTCCGAACCGCGAGGACGTTTTAACGGCAACATCCGACGCGCAGCGCACGTTATTGGCAGTGAAGAGAGACTTACGCGGGGAGTGAATTAGCTTGTTACCGAGGGGTAACATTAGCAGTGTTGGGGATTTTGTCAGCACAATTCCAGTATTAAATCATCGTGACAGTATATTTACATCTTTACAGAAAATGTGTCATTTAAAAGACATGTATTAAAAACACAGACATAATTAGACTGTGTTACAATATGGAACGGAGTGCAACATAAAATGCAGTTCGAGTACAAACATATCTACAATAGCTATGTGCCTATAACATGTCTGAATTCATATTGCACATAGACTCCTATATAGTAAGTACAGTAGCTATGAGCCTATGGAGGGGTTCTAATTCATGTGGCACATAGACTCATAGGGCCCCTATTGTGATTGGAAACAGAATAGGAAATTGCCATTCAATTGCGTGAGAGCTGACTCATTGGAGGTACATGCGATCTAGTGCAATTTACCCATTGGTCAGGTCAACTGCCTGTTTATTGATTTCTTCATGTTCATTTAGCCCTTGGTTAATGGTGTTAAATAGATGGATGAATTTGCACTCCCTAGTGTTCAAGATGTTACTGAAGTTCCCACCCCTAGGGTTGGGTATCACCCACCATTTCAAACTCTCTGGTGCATGATTGAACCTGGTGAAGTGGTCCACCAAAGGGGCCCCCTGTGTCTGGCATCTGATACGGCTACAGTGTTTCAAAATGCGACATTTTGCTTTCTGGATGGTTTGCCCTATGTATAAGAAGTTGCATGGACAGCTGATTGCATAGATTACCCCTGAGGAGTTGCAGTTTGAATGATCCTGTACTACATGGTTGTGGTTATTATATGTAAACTGCTTTGTTTCTTGCATCCGGGGGCAAGCTTTACACTGGCCACATTTCACATGCCCTGTGATTGGGGGAATGCTCCAGAGTACTGTTCGGTTGGAAGTAGTTACTGAGGGTAGGAGTCTCTTCACCACATGGTCTCATACATTTTTGGCCTTCTTAAACGCGTGGAGGGGTGGTGGTATGTTTCCTATATCATCTGAGATGAGGTGCCGGTGTCGGTTAATAATTATCTTCACTGCATTGCTTTTAGTGGAGAAGGTTGTCACACAGTGGAGTGGTGTGGCTCACTGGTTAGAGGCGGCAGACCCGGAAGCAGAGGACAGCCCCGGACCAGGGTTCAATTCCCGACGCAGCAGGGTCGTGAACCAGGGTCAGTGGACTCGATAATTCTCGCCTCGGTGCCTACTCTAACCAGGGATCACACTCGGCAACTCTGGGCATTAGCTTGCCACATCTCCACAATGGCCCCCCACAAACACCGGGGATGCCTGGTTTCACCTTGGAGATACCCAGGAGGGAACATCTCACAGGGAAAGCCAGGACGGGTTCCCCAGCGGTCTATAGCGCCAGGACCCCTCCGGGTAGCAGTTCGCTTTACAAGACACACACATTTACATTTACATTTACATTTACATAATAGACGCTCCTCATTCTTATTTTTGTCAATTCTGGGTTCAAGTAGATGTTCTCTGTGGTTATGCCATGCCCGTTTTCTTGCTTGTTTTAACATTCTGACAGGGTACCCTCTTTTGTGAAGGCGTGCTACTAGTCCTGCAGATTCATTAAAATAATCCTCCTTCTTAGAGCAGTTCCTATGCAGCCTCAGGAATTGCCCGAAGGGGAGGTTGTCCCTGAGGTTATGTGAGTGATGGCTGGTATATCTTAGTAAGGTGTTACGTTCACTGCTTTTGCGAAAGAGACCGGTATATAGGGTCTCAGATTCAGCATTGATGGTAATGTCAAGAAAATGAAGGGTGGATCTGTCAAATTCAAGGCTGAACTGGATGTCACTTGAGCACGTATTTAACCAAGTGTGGAAAGAAGTTGTTCCTCATTTCCTTTCCATATTATTAGAAAGGATATGAGACTTCTTGGTGACAGAGCAGGACTGTTTGATGTAGAACATACCCTGTCCGCGAAAAGGTGAGCAGTGAGCTCTGGGTGTGCA
Source organism: Lissotriton vulgaris (assembly GCF_964263255.1). Classification (NCBI taxonomy): domain Eukaryota; kingdom Metazoa; phylum Chordata; class Amphibia; order Caudata; family Salamandridae; genus Lissotriton; species Lissotriton vulgaris. The sequence goes on from NC_141696.1 coordinate 786,144,664, forward strand.
GCAGAGGGAGTAGATGGGGTGCAGCAGACTGAATACAAAAAGGCGACACAGCGTTTTAGGCGTACGCAGTCCTATATACCATATCTTATTGCATTTGCATTTTTTTTCCTATAGCAGGAAAGTTTTTATAGTCGGTCAAAAGTCTGTCGCTCATGATGATTGAAACCATGTGTATCACTGCGCACAACTTGTTTTCTATAACCCGATGGAAAACATTACTACTCTACTAATTCTTCATAAATCGAAGCCCATTATACAAGTTGGAACTGTACAAATAGTTGCATTTTAAATGCGGGAGGGAAGGTGTGTGAAAGGGCGATGTTATTCTGCTCCACATTAAGATAGTAACAATTACCAATCATAAAATATTTCTTTTACTATTTTTTAGATGTAGAGCTTCAGGGTGCACTATGTCTCGGCACGTGGTGGAAGACACACCGGTGACAGAAAGGTGTGCTGTGAATATTCTTTTTAGTCACTCTCTCACTTCCTCTCCCTTTGATAAACAAATGGTGCACAATCTTATCTTCCTTTTTATCTAACAGGTTGTGTTTCACAAATTGAAGTCCCACCCAACACATCCAAAGCTCAACATTTAAGGATTCTGTGATGATGCGTGGCCATCATAACAACGCATAAGAAGTCTGCTTCGACACGTGGGGGACCCTCTTTGAATCATGCCATTGGCACAAGGTGAGCAAAGAAGCTTGTTTTCAAAGCAACAAGAAGTAACCTGTGGGCGGAGAGAGTGGACAGTGTGCAGCAGCTTAACTGCATTCAAAAGAACAATTACCTCTGGACAGTAGGAGTGGATAGATTGGAACAGTCTGGGTGCACAAGAAAGGGCACTCACCTCCGGACACTGGGAGTCAATGGGGTGCAACAGCCTGGGTACGCAGTAATGAGAACTCACCGCTATGCAGTGGGAGTGCATGAGGTAGAGTACTCTGGGAGAAAAAGAACGCACAGGCACCTTCTTGCAGTGGAAGTTGATGTAATACAGTGTCCTGAGTGTCCAAAGGGATAACACAGAAATATATACCTGTGCAGTTGTATGTACTCTGCTATTACTAACTGTATACTATCTTTCAGATCACTAAACTTGAGGGTGCACTATGAACCGGCACATGCTTGGACACACACCAGAGGCAAAAAGTTCAGCTACGAAGATTTTCTCCAGTATCAATACTACCTTTCCTGCTCCATCTATTACTTTCTCCCTCTCACACTTTCAATGTCGTTTTTTCTCTCTTTCTCTCTCTCCCTCTCTCTCACATTGTTTCTCTTTCTCTTTGCAAGTTATGGAGGCTGCTGATGAATAAATCAAGACTGAATTAAATACAGTCTGCAGTAAAGAACCAAGTTGTGAGCTCTGTTGAAAACAGTGTTTACAAAAGGTAAGCAGAGCGGCCTAGATACACAATGCCTCCGATTGAATGCGTTGCAAATAAACAATATTGTCCTGCATAATGACGTGATCTCTCCCCTAATTCTTTCTCATCTGTGAATCATTTTAAAGACCTGTTGGACCATACTGTAGATCTATCCCAGCAGGCATTTCCCTACAGACACCTCTTTAACGTGGGCCGTTGACAGGGGTGGGATATATCAGGCACACTGCACACTTGCGAATAAGCAATATAGCAAAGTTGTATGTTAATTAGTGATCTTTGACCTCATTCAGTCACATCAATCTAATTATACAGCCTTATTTTTATTTCTGGTTTGCAGGTTACCAAGCCTCCTACCATTGGAGTCCATTTCACATTGTGTTCATTATACTGTTATGTTAAAGTTACGTTCCTATATTATTTATTTTTGTTTTAATAAAAGTTAATTAAAAAAAGTGTTTACGTCTTCTTTTTCTTATAACATTTCACTATTATTTAGTGTGATAATCATATTCTTAGAGAAGATTTAACAATCAAAAGTAGAAAGGATGTTTATAACTAGAAGTATAATACTGAGGCTAACTCTTTACCAGAGTGTCTAGCTGCGATTAACGGTTCCTATGGAAAATTTTAAAAAGTTCAACACACTTACTGTTTGTATTAGCAACATTGTGTGGTGAACTTGTGACCTGTGTGCTCACTTAAGTGTTCCATGAACTGTTACTATGGTAACAGGCAGTAAGCAGTTTGGGGTAGGGTTGAAAGGTACTGGCTGTACAGAAGCCGTTATATTTACCCAGGATCCTCTACATGACAGAGGGGAAAGCAAACTGAGAAGCCAGAGAACTATGTACCTTACGACAAAAGTAGTACACAACTCTTCGAATTAACCTCAAGTGAGGGCTCGAGGAATAGCCACTGAAGTTACAAAACCCCATGTACAATTTGCCTACTCTGTACTTAACAATGGGCAATTCTTTATCGATCGTAATTAAACACCGTTGCTTCACGATTCACAGTTTGCACTTCACTAAATACTTATTTAAATGGGAGACGGGATTGTCGACATTCCAAAACTTAGGGGAATATTTACAAGGACGGCGTTAAAATTATTGCCGCTTTAACAGCAGCAAACTACAGCTAAAACGCGATAATGAACTTCAAAATCCTTGATTTTTTCACCGCTACAGTTTGCTATGGCAGGGTGAGAGCTGAGACCTACTCTCTCTTTTAAAATGTAAAGCAGAATGTTTGTTCCCATGGGGAGCTGCATATTAGCAGGTCCCCGGTGGAAAAGTAATGGTGGCTTCCGAAGGACGCAGGGAGCTGACTGGCACCATAGGGAAATTGGGCCTCCACCCACAGTCCCCAACGTTGAATATACGCCCATGGGATGGGATACTGAGGAAGAATAAAAATTAGTAGTAGGTGCTATTTTTTTACGGTAAAATTAGAGGTCTGTAATGGAAATATTTACAAGGACAGTATTAAAATGTTCTGGTGTAAACCTGGGCTTCTATTGGAATTCTCACAAATTCTCAAAAGCCTACTATTAAGCCCATTATGGCCGCTTGAACTGCACTTTCCTAACGCTAAAGCAACGATAATTTTAACGGTGTCCTTGTAAATATGCCTACAATATCGCAAGAAAAACAGCGATAATTCATGTTCGCAAGTGAAAAGCTTGTTAATATAAGACTGTGGACTCAACATATCAATCTACCTCACATATTAAACATGCTTAAGCCTACTTCAGAACAGATGTTAGGATCCAACATAAACTGCAATTATCAAGAGTTTTGCTATCGATCCTCAAATCCAGTGCCGCCTTGTAAATACAACGCTGTTGTCATACCTCTCTCTTCCATGTTATATTGTCATAGGAACACCTACCTTTCCACTGGGAACACTTACATTGCAACTCATTGGAGATACGAGGCGAGCTGTTAGCATACCGGCTGCTAACATGCGTTAATGCATCTTAGCATCGCCTAGTAAACAGGGCAATATAGTTTTCACCGCATTTTTTAAAAACATTGTGGCGAAATGGCACTTGTTAATATGCCATAAAGTTTGCTATGCCAGAGCTGGAACCTCGACTCCCATCCTGCCATAGCAAACAGCAGTGTCCCGGGGGTAGGCACCCCAAGACACAAAGGAGCCGCTCCTGGGGGGGTGGTGTTCCGCAAGGCTTTCGACTGCTCCAGAATGAAGACCAGGCAGCCTCCCTCCCAAAATATGAAAAGACCCGGAGGGTGGTAATCCCCGGGGTTTTGACGGACCTTTGAGCTCCCTTATCGATTTATTTTGTAGCACCGAGGAATGGCGGTCCCCGGGCTCCAGGGCCCCTCTGAACCCCCATCAAATGTCATATTTTAGACCCCGGGATTTTGCCCTTCCAGGTAGTTAATTTTTAAATAAGCACAGGAGCCTGTGCTGCATTTTTATTTTTTTTACGGCGGATCCATGCACCCATCGCGCATTTCTCAGTTTAAAAAAAAAAAAATAATAATACTTTTGTGGGACCCCCCTAAGCAGGTTTAGAGGGTCCAAATATTTCTGTCCTGCCCCCTTTATACGTTTTGAACACTTGTTCCACTAATTTCTAGATCCTCACTTCAACCGAGGCACAAAATGGCTGCCAACACTTCCTGGTTTCAAATGTTAACAACCACTTGACAGCCAATTAGCATTCAGCGCATGATCGAGACGGTGCGCTTAGAGTGTGCGCAAGATGTGCGGATCCACCGAGGCTATAGATATATGTGTACTTTTTTATTGTAATTTTCTCAGGAACTACTGAACGGATTTATACCATTTAAGCAAAAGGCACAAGTCTGAACCAAGGACTACCTCTGTGCCAAATTTGGTATAATTTCGTTCAGTAGTTCGGGCTGTAGCCGTGATGAACTCTTACTATGGAAAATTGCATGGGGAAAACACATTTTAGGACCCCCTTTTTTCTCTGCCCCGCTTCACGAATCACCCCAAGACTTTCAGGGAAGAAGCGGACCTGAGCGCCCCACCAGTTTTGAGAATTTTGCGAAGATTCGTCAACCGGCGCCAAAGTTCTTCCAAATAGAATGTTGCGTATTTCCGATGGAAAATAGGTCCTAACTGTAACTACCTACTGGGGACCTTCAGTAGGTAATATATATATGCCTATTTTTGACTTGACTATACATGCCTAGCATTGGCTTGAGCTACCATCAGCTGTAAGAACATATAGCGATTATCTCGCAATATGCAGGAACTTTCAAATCAGTATTGATTGGACTGTATTTATTATAAAAATCTTTTTTATGGTACTTTTGAAATTTTCATCAAAAATGTGATTTTTAACAAAAGTGAACCTTGAATTTTAAAATAATTAATGACTATGTTCCCCATGGATTTTATCATTCATGTATCACTATGCTTTTCTGGCAACTACTTATGTTTGTAGTATGTTCTTCAAGTCTATGTATTTGTTGCACTGAATGTGACCATTTCCGATGCACTAGCACTTTAGATAGCCGTCCTGATCACTCGCAACATGTCATGTGATCAAGCTTCGCAGGGAAGTGAAACACGCGTTGGCGGACATGCTGGGCACAATAAAGGCCCTTTAAGTTTTCACCAGAAACCTTAGGTCTGCTCTTCGTCATTGTGCTGTGCGGGAAAGCAGTTGGCTGTGACGACTTATCAGATATCTTGGTACCGAGGTGCTTCAGCGGTACGAGCAGAACCCCTCCCCGAGCATGGGCGACGTGGCAGGAAGCAGCTGATTCTGCTAACCCAGAAACAGAAGTTACAAAACTCCAGTGAGGAGCAAGCCGCAAGAGCACCTTGGTGCCGCCGATTGACCGACTCGACTGCAGAAGTCAGCGTGTTCCGTGTCGGCCGACCGGAGGAAGCGCAGGCAGTCTGGCTCAGGTAGGATCCCTGTGGCCGACCTAGTGGGGAGTGTGCATGGCATTTGCAGTGATATTGTATATCGTGCAAGTGACCGTTCAAAGTGTAAAGCAGTATTGCTAAAGCCACACAGCAAGAATGTCCACAGACGTGTTGCGATACCGAGAAGAGGCTGTGGAGACCATGTTTAATGACTCCCCGGTAGGGGGTCAATGACCGCAGTACATACCAGTGCAGTTACCGGCAATCCCACCATGAGAGACTTGTTCAAGAACCTGGAAAGACTCATGCGCTCTGAACAGTCCAAGTGGTGAGACCGCCGCTCTTTGTCCCGCTACCTACAAGTCGGAAGGGTGCCTAGGGGATTACGTATTACCCTTGCCCCATCTACGACAATCCAGACCCGGCAATGTTGGCGGAGTGGGCCGAATAAAACCTCGAGTCCTCAAGTAGGTTAATGGCCATTCTAGTGAAGTACGCGGAAAGTGACAGCGGTAAAATTCAAACTGAAATTGAGTCACTGGAGAAATTGGTAAACTGGAAATGTGTGACCAAATTAAAAAAATGAGAGAAGACATGATGGCCAGATTACGCAGAGATGAGGACACAATTAAAAAAAGAAAGTCCTTTAAGTTTAAGAGGGATCAAGCAGACTATCAAAATGGAAAAGTTTTCCCATTTGCTCACCGATATGATGCAGTGAAAGCACGAGCAAATAAACCAGAACAAAGGAAAACAAGCGAAATGATGACAATGTCCATGTCAGCTTCAGATCTCAGTTCTGCTGCAGAAAGTGACCCTGAAGGGGATGCCACTAGAGCTCCAAGCTTGGGGTTTACCAAGCTTTCTCTGGCACAGGAAGTAAATTGCTTATGCCAGGATCGATGGGATAAATTAGGACCCCAAGTACCGGCTGGAAACAAAACCAAAGAGCAAACTACAAGCATTGCCAGAGATGCAGATGCAACGAAAGAGAGCTGAGTCATAGGAAAAAGGAGGCGAGGGGCCACTGGAATCGATTTCAAAACCAAAACCTGGTCCAAACAAAAACCCCAACACAGTAGTCAATCTAACTAATTTGAAATTGATCCCAGGAGAGGAATCGGTCCTAGGTTAGGACTATCCTATTGTCCTCCTTGCAAATTCAATAATGCAGACACTAGAATGGACACTTACAGATTCATAAGGAAACATAAACTAAGTAAATTCCATAGTCTACTGTGGTAAAATCTAATTACCCATGCTTAATTTATGCGGAAAAATCCATAAGAATAACTCAGATAAATAAGAGGCAAAATCCGTGATATTGAGGTTTACTCAAAAAGGTTTTATTCCTTAAAAAGGAATAGGGTATTTGGCTCGAGCCAAGGTGGCATACCATTCCGTCACCACATAGGTTCGGGAAGGGACTGACAGACAACATTTTATTGACAGTTATTCATATATATAGTCAATGCATTACAGTAAAGGCATATGCAAAATGCGTAACAGCTGAGAAGAGAGATAAAATGCTCATACGTAACAGAAAAGGCGTTACAATAGGCGTGCATGAAGGCGTGTACTAGAAACGTCATTTACCATGAGGTCACAAGTAGGTGGATCCATAAGAGAATCCTGCAGTGTCAGCAGAATTACATGGCAGAGATGCGCGCGCAGCAGTATGACGTGTGGCTGACGTGTAACTGGAGGGTGAAGGGGACTTGACATTTAGCCCTACAAGTGCAGACATAAGTCTGGGATGTCAGACCAACCTAATCCCAAATCGTATCTGATATCTTATGTTTAAGGAACTGTAGTATCTGGAAGGGAAAGGTCTCTCGGACGGAGGCTATTCTATACTGGTTGTGAGTGTGTGTATAAGCGTCTTGTGTCTACGTGTCTGCATGAGAGGTGAGGGGGCATGGGCCTACCATGGCAACGGAGTCTATGAATTACTTGCACGGAGACAGAAAGGCCGGGCCCAGTGCTCCTGCAGCTGGGAGGATGTTTACTTGAACGACGAGACAGGAATGTATTTTCGAGGAGTGGAGCAGATAAATCGAAGGTTGAAAAAAGTCTTGGCAGGCAGAAGGCTGGGCTAAGCGCCATGAGCCGCGCGAGGAGTAAGGCAGGGGTCACTGGTACAGAGGCAGCCTGGGCTGAGGCCCTCAGAGTCAGAAGGCAGGAAAAAGAGGCTCGATGGCAGAATCAGGGCCTACTTCGCCAGAGCTGAAAAACGTGTAAAGTATACCACAAAAAGACGTTGGCATAGCATATTTAGAAACTGAATATTCAATCCGTTCATGGCAGATCTGAAAGAGGACATGTTAAAGATGGACGCAAATGTATTTGCGTCTTCATAGCTGGCACAGGAGGGAAATTACATGCACTTCAAGCTAGTACATGGAGACGGTGGGGTACGCGTTAGGGAACATTACTTGACCAAAAATCTATATTTCCTCATTCCCTCCTTGTTCCCTACGGACCCTTCATGATACATCGATCCTCATGAATCGATCAATCTGTTCACGTAACATCATTTGCTCTTCTTTCTTCTTTTCGCGTTTTGAATGAGAATTTGAATGCGGAATGCATGATGTGGCGCACAGGCCACAAATCGCCGGCCCACATTGTAGACACAGGCAGCAACTGAATACTATGAGAAGGGCAATGCCTAGGAGGGATAGGATCTTCCATCCCCAAGCAGTTAACGTTGTCCAAAACCAACCGGACCAAGTCCAGGTGCCTGGATTCTGGTGTATCAAACTTGCAATTTTATGAAGACGTGTGATAGCTTTATATACAGTTGGCGCGTTTTCTGGAATGAAAACACAGCAACTTGACCCGATGACCCTACAAGCTCCACCCCTATCTGCCAAGATGACGTCAATAACAAGACGATTTTGAAGAACAACAACCCGCATGGCGGACTGCTCCTCCGTTAGGTTACCTAGAGCTGAAGTAGTCTCATTCACTACTGCTTCGAGAGTTCTGGTTCGTCTGCGTATCAGTTTACTATTAAAAACAGCACCTAGATAGGGGAAAAAACCTTTATTGAAGTCCGTATATTGCTCCCATGCCGTTTCAGTGTAATCGACAAGTGGGAGATCTCTTCGGAGTCGATGGTTCACTAGATTAGTATTTCTATGATAATCAGGAGGGGCTAGGAAGACAGGTGGCAAAAGGAATGCAATGTAACAGGTACCATCCCAGTCTAGAGGTAAGCGTATGTATGCGGTATGGCCGCAAACAAAATAGGAATGACGTGAAGCTCTGAATGAAGATTTGCCTTGGTCACTGAATTCGACCACAGTAGTGCATTTGCTATGACCTAAATGTACTGAACCATTTTTCCGGACACATAATTCGCCTGTGACTGGTAATACTGACATAGCTGGTAAGACTGGTGCAGCTTCAGATTCAATTGTTAGGATCATGAAATTAATGGTGTAGTTACCTAACCCATACACTTCGTTTTCTAAATCAGTTCCTGTCCCAACGGGAAGTCCCTCCTTGTCAGGGTAGCAGGCTTTAAGCAAGACTAAGTTCAGGTTTCCCCAAACCCAGCTTCCTTCATATACAGCAGTATCAGGATCTAGGGCATTAATCAATTTAAACCACGCGCCACATGAACCATTGTGAGTGAACGGGTACGGAAAGAGGGGCAGAACTCCCTTGTATTTCTGGTAGGGAGGGAGTCGGCCACATATCCAACAATTGGTAGCGTTATTAGTCTGATGGGAGTGATGTAACATACTAATGAAAGTGTTGTTGCGCAGCGCAAGTCTGTAGGATAATTCGTGAGGGGGTAATTCACTAAAGGAATGTTCAGCAGTGACGTTATAAGCAGATTGTGCATGCTTGAATATAGGGTAATATATGTGCAATACAATACTAGCAGCAATAATCAGAAGACTTATAAAAAACATAATCAGTAGCGCCACTATACAGTGACTACGAAGTGATTTACAATATGCACTCTTCTTGAGTTGTCTTTGTCTATCTCTCTCTCTATCTCGATCTAGGGGATACATGTCAGAAACTAATTTAACCGATTCACCTAGGGGAGGACTTAAACAATTAAACTGTCTGACTTGCTAGATCGTAATTTCAGTCTATATTCTTCAGAGGCGGTTTTTTCAACCAAAGGGAGTTTTGAATCAGTTTGTGTAGGAGGGCAGGGCTTAGAGTCCAAGTCCGAAGGAAGTCCGTGAAATTTCTTGACGTGGCTGGAATGCAGCCACCCTTTCCTGCCCTCTACTTTTATCGCTGTCCTGGTTGTTAGAAGGACCAATTTCGGGGTTTGCCAGCGGGGCTCCAACGGACCTCTCCGATCGAAGTTGCGCACGAAGACAAAGTCCCCCGGGACCACCTCGTGGGGTTTCACCTCGGTGTTGTCGGGAAAGGCTGCAGCTACCTGTGAACGACAAGATTGTAGTGCAGACATCAAGGAGGCAAGGTAATCTGTCAGCATAATACAGTCAACATCTGTAAGTTTACGTGGAATAGGCGTCCCCCACATATTCGGTGGCCTCCCAAAGACCACTTCATACGGGGGTAGCCCAGTTCGAGAATGGGCCACCATCCTCATATAGAAGAGGGCAACCGGCAAAGCAACTATCCAGTCAACACCCTTCTCTCTACAGATCTTGGAAAGTCGGATTTTTAGAGTCTGATTATGGCGCTCCATGAGACCTGCTGCCTCGGGATGCCGGACACAGTGGAACTTCCACTGATAGCCTAACAGGAGTGTAATGTGTTTCACAAGCTCGGATGAGAATGGCTGACCGTTATCTGAGTACACGATACGGGGCAAACCATACCGTGGGAAAAATTCACGAACCAGCTGCTTGGCAGTGGTCGGAGCAGTATAATCTGGGACTGGGTATGCTTCTGTCCATCGGGAAAGAGCACATACAACTACGAGGACATATTTGAATCCTCGACAACGTTCCATCTGGATATAATCCATCTGGAGGACTTCAAAAGGGTGTTCGGGAGGCTGAAATCCACCTTGCTCTACGGGGATGCTTTTACCTGGATTAAACTGACCACAAATCATGCAAGTACGCACTTTCTGCTTGGCTGCTGCTCGTAAGTTATTATTGAACCATATGTGTTGAATACTGTCTAGCATTGCTTTCTCTCCTAGGTGTGCAGGACTATGTATCGTGTTAATGATAACCTGAACCATAGAGTCGGGGAGAAACCATGTAGATATTCCCTTCGTCATCCATCCCTGGTCTGTTTGGATCCCTCCTGATTCAGTCCATTTCTTAATTTCGTCTGGCGTGGCATGTGTTTGTATGTCAATTACATCACGTGCGGGATCCCTGACTGTCATGCAGTGTGTCGGTACTACTATTTGTGTCTGTTCAGTTACATGAGTTCGGTTTTGAGCAGTTTGCTTTGCTGTTCGGTCTGCCAGGTCGTTACCCTGGGAGATGGTATCAGTAACTTTTGTATGTGCCTTACATTTCATGATAGAAATTTCAGTGGGTAGATGTATCGCATCTAACAGAGCTTGAATGAGGGGACCATGTTGGATGTTGGCACCGTGAGAAGTTAAGTAACCTCTCTCTCGCCAAAGGACTCCAAAGTCGTGAACGACTCCGAATGCATAACGTGAATCAGTGTATATATTGACTTTCTTATTCTTGGCTTGGATACATGCTTGTGTCAGAGCGATGAGCTCTGCTGCTTGAGCTGACAAGGTGTCGATACAATTGGTTTCAATAACATCGATGTCTGTCGTGACTGCGTAGGCTGCCACTAATTCACCTGTCTTTGTTCTCATACATGAACCGTCCACATAAAGTGTCAGGTCTGGATCTGATAATGGAACATCTGTCAAGTCTTGTCTGGGTTTTGTTGTAATAGTAATGACTTCAATACAATCATGTGCCAATGGATCTACTCCATTGAGTGGCAATAACGTGGCAGGATTTAATGTGCTGCAGCGTCTGATTTCTATGTGTGGTTGAAACAATGTCAGTTCGTAACCTGTCAATCTTGCTATGGTCAGGTGTTGAGTCTGAGTTCGATTTAAAAGGACTTCCACGGAATGTGGAACCTGTACTGTCAATGGATGTCCTAACACGATGGAATCACTCTGTCTGATTGCTAAAGCTGTTGCTGCAACTGATTTCAAACACGCCGGGAGGGCCTGGGCTACTGGATCTAATGTGCTAGAAAAGTAAGCACACGGTTTGTGTGAACCTGCTTGTTCCTGAGTGAGGACTGACAAGGCAGTACCTTCACGTTCTGTGACAAAAAGTGTAAAAGGTTTACTGTAACATGGTGTCGCTAAAACAGGTGCTTGACATAAGGCTTTCTTCAAGTCTTCAAAAGCTTGTGTATGTTCCTGAGTCCAAGGGAGGACAGTCGAAGTCGCTGCCTCCTGTGTTGTCAACTGAATGAGTGGTTTTGCTAGAAATGCATATTGGGGAATCCATTGTCTGCAGTATGAAGTGAGGCCTATAAAAGCCCGCACCTCCTTTTGTGTTCTGGGTGGTGACATGTTTACAATTAACTGAATGCGATCAGGAGTGAGCTGTCTCCCCACTTTGGACAGCAAGTGACCCAGGTACACAACTTGCTGAACACAGAATTGCAGCTTCGAAGGGGACACCTTGTGCCCCTTGTCAGCCAGGAAGTTCAAAACAGTCAGTGAGGCATGTTCACATTCGGGTTCGCTTCGAGCGGTGATCAGCAGATCATCGACATATTGAAGCAGGGCAGTGTTAACTGGCATGTGGATACTGTCGAGTTGTTTTTTCAATGCTTGACTATAAATGCTGGGGCTTTCTGTGAATCCTTGAGGTGCGCGTGCAAATTTGAAAGATCGTCCATTTAAACTGAATCCGAACAAGTATTGGCTTTCCGGATCGATCGGGACACTGAAGAAGGCGTTCTTGAGGTCAATTACAGTGAAGAACGTCGCTTCTGAATCAATAGCTGTCAGTAATGAGGAGATATCTGGGACCACAGGATACTGTGGTACAATGCATTTATTCAATTCGCGCAGATCAATAACTAATCGATAAACAGGTGGTGCATTTGTGTCAGTACGTTTAAGAACTGGAATAATAGGAGAATTACATACATTGGAGTCAGTTTCCACAACCACTCCTTGTGCAATGAGCTCGTCAATGATTCTCAGTAAAGCCACTACAGCATCTGGGGGTAACTTGTATTGTCGAATACGTGGTAATATCACTCCTGCTTTGAGTGTGACTCGATATGGTGTAATGCGCATACAACCTACATCAGTGGGGCCTTGCGCCCACAAGTGTGCAGGGACATCCTGTAATCTGCGATCCATGTCTCTCAATACATAATGGCCTTTGAAATCTCGCAAAAACAATCGTACTCCTTCCGGAGAACAGCATATAATAGCTCCTAGAGCTTTCAATGTCTTTATACCTAACAGGTTTTCTGGGCATGATTTCGTAAGCAATAAATCTGTGGTCCGTGTCAAAGGACCAACTGCAAGAGGAAGGGGTTGTGATACTTCATTAATAATGGGTTTTCCTGAAAATCCAAGGGACACGTTCTGTGAGCCTGAGAGGGGTGCCCCTGGTACTTCATTGTGACTTATAGTGGTTCTGCTTGCCCCTGTATCAATGAGAAACTTTCTGTCCTTTCCTAATACTTGACTGTGTACATAAGGACCCCTTTGATCTACAGGAACCTCAATAAGAGGCAAGCGGAACTCCCTCTCCAGGCTGTTTCATGTGTATCGTTGATAATCGGGGTAATCATTTTGTGCATACTGGTACATCTGCTGTGTCGTGTTTTGTGTTGCGGTGATAGGCTGTTGTTGGGGTATCGCTACGGTCTGTGATGAAGCTGGCATAGGCGGAATATGTTGTACATTCTGGGGTACTTGTTGTTGAACCTGATCTTGTCTAGGTGGACGCGGTCTCTCCTTGGTCTTACCCGTGGAGATATTGTGTTTCAGAACTGCACAATCATTTATATAATGACCTGGCTGTTTACAATAGTTACATACCCCTTTAACAGGAGCCGTTGAATTACTGGGCTGGGTCGCACCCTTTTTGTGACCGTCAGCTGGAACTGACTGAGCAACTAACATTTTCATTTTTGTATCTTTCATACGTCTTTGTTCGTGTTCTTGTTCTTCTCTAAGTCTATTCTGATGGTACTGTAACATTTGTAACATTTGTGAAGGAGTATTAGCTTGCCAAGTACTTTCTACTTTCAGTACCCTGTTCTTGACCTAGTGCAGGGAATTCTCGACTAATTTCGTTACAAAAAGATGTGGATATGACTCGCTACTTGCTTTCAGACCGCTATTAATACCAAAACATTTCTCAAATCGGGTGTAGAAATCACTAGTGTCTTCATCGGGTTTCTGTTTGCAGGCTGAGATTGCACCCCAATCTTCCTTTTTCGTACTCAATAAACGTGGCAATACTTGTACTAACAACCCTGGTAACGCCTTGACTTTGTCTCCAAGCCCTAGGCCTGGAACTCGGGTATTTTCTTCATCTTCTAATGCAGCCCAATCAATCTTTGTGTCTCCCACCTCCCACTCTTTTTCTTTGAGTTTCTCGTATATACCTGGAGGCAGTAATACTTTCAATATTTTCATAAGGTCTGGAAAAGTGTAATCACCCATTAATAACATATCCTTTATTTCACGGTGAAAACCTGCGGGATCTTTGTCATGACTAGGTACTAATTTCTTCATCTCCAATAATTCCATTTTAGTTATGGGTGTGTACACAAACACGCGCCTAAGCGTATTGTCTGCGTTCTGTACTGGGTGCACTTCTCGCAACGGATTCTGTCTGTCCATATAATACATTTTTCTTTCCATGACACGTGCTGAGTTGATCTGTGGACATAAGAAGGTACTATACTTGTGACGATGTTCTAAAATTACTTTAATTAGATCAGTACCCAGACCACTCCATCTGTTCATGAGCAGTTCTATTAATATATCAGGAAGAGGGCCTGGATCGGAATGTTGGCTTCTGTACAATAAGAGCAGGTGTTGTATCATGTATATACCAGCTAAACGCTGTTCACTCGGTGTCAGGTTCAAAAACGTATGTGCTAACGCATCATCACCATATTTCTCAGAATTGTCAGCCCATTGCACGGCTGACCTAGCTAATTCTTGTTCATCTATAGAATCGAGTACATGGTACCCCATTCGTTCTTGAAGTACTTTATCAGTGGCCTGGAATAAGTGTTCGGGCGTTTTCGGATTACACATGGCTTCCTGAAAAATCCTTTTACTTTCTGGACGCACTGGGCGCATTGAATTATTGAACGGTCTTCCTTTACCTACATAAGCTATCATTTCTCTAGCTGGTAACTGTGTGTGCTCTGGTATCTCTGCTTGATCGTCCTCCTCCTCCTCCTCCGTGGATTCATGTTTGTCTGAATCTACTTCCGGTAGTGGCTGTCTTTTCTCATGCATTTTATTTATTGCAGTTCTGATTCTTCGGTACATATTATCTACACAGGCCTCTTTATCGTGCTGCCCATCTGCTATATTCTGGCCCCACCTGTGAAGTGCTTTCACGTCTTCCGGGTTCATACCCGGCCTATCCACTTCTCTTATGAAACAGTTTATAAGAAACCGTAATATCTTGGCTTTAGTATCCACTTTCTGGAAGGCCATGGCCTCCTTAATACTTTCAGGCCCTACTCCTGTCTGGACAAACCGATATATTCGATCTAGATGATCTATCATTCCAGGTAGTGTTAATAAGAAGTTCGTGACTCTCCGCAATCGTACTGATGCGAGCAACATTCTTTCATCATTCTTTTTACCAGGTACTGGATCATATCTACAGTCTGCAAGACGATCTCCATATACCATAATATCGCCTATTCTAGGTGTACGCTGTTGTGCTTGTTCTCTAAAAGTCATCCGATGGGTGGGTGACGGGGTCTGGAAACCTACCGCTCCTCCGGACGCGCCACCTGAGGCGCCGGCTCCGAAGGGGTTAGTTGGGGCCATATCAAGGGGTGCAGGTCCAGGAAGAGGTGGAAGGAGGATTGGAAGACCAGGAGGAACAGCGGGAGGAGGAGTAGCTTGTCGGGGAGGTAGGGGCTGACCATCTTGGCCGCCAGGCGGAGGTGTGCGTGGCGGTACGGTATTAACATATGCAGGAGCTACATCGTCTAGATAGGAAGAAAGGAAAACGTCCTTTGCTGTTTTCTGGTGCTTTTTAGTCGGGAGCAGTGGGGGTGGTAGGTTTTTCGGGACTTCCGGGGTGGCCTTAGGCAAACCCTCAGTCAAGAGGGGATACATGCCATTCATGAGTGTGTTTCGCTGTCTGTCTACTTGTTCTAATTTTACTCGGATACCTTCCTCAACTAATACGTTTTCTCGGGTCTTTTCAGGCTCCTCCTTATGTTTCTCTTCTAGTCTGTGTGCTTTTTCTGTGCGCCTATGCGATTCTTCACGCCATAGTTCAATGGCATCTTTCTGTGACTGCCTGGCTTTCTTTTTCCATAATGCTTCTTCTACTCTCATGATGCAATCTGCATCCCATGTCCCAGCAGCGGGCCATCTCTGATTCTCTGATAGGTCTTTAGTGTAATCCACCCATAAGTCGAGAAATAAAACGGCATCTAGGCCATGTTTGTGGTACATAAAGTACCCTGGAGTGTCCCTAGGGGGAATGGGGACGGCTTCTTCTAGTACCCCTTTTCTAGTTTTTATTTGTCTTAATTTACGGCATTCTGAAACCTGGCTACTTGGTTCCTACTCAGATATGAACACACTGAACATGAACACAATGATCACAATAATGAAGATCGAACATTCACTCATACCACGACATTTGAATGACACATTAAAACATTTCAAAAACAAACTACTATAATTATAATAAAACCTACTAACTGAGCAAAACTGGATGTACCGCTAAACGGTACAGATACACCGTAAACAGTGCAAACTAGATATACTGCTAAACAGTACAGATACACTGCTAAACAGTGCAGACCAGGCTTGTGTACCCAAGCCCGTCTCGACCGGCACAAACTAATGCGCACGTCTAGATGCGACCCTAGCAACGGTACTCACCGGGAAGCACGGAAACAGAAGGCCTCGGAAACCCTGGACTGGACTGGACTCGGACTGGATTCGGACTCGACTCGTGACGCAGATACTTCGGAACTTCGGAACCTGGTGGGCCTCCGTATACCTCGGATCTTGCTCTCTCAGCTAGGCTCTGGTCGGGATCCTCCGCACTCCTCACCGCCTCGTCTGGGTGTCGATCGCAGCCTCAGTCACCTCCGTTGGCCTGAGGGAGATACTGGAAATCCTGCGGGTACGCGTAGTTGTCCGTCCGGCTGTGGCAGGGGGCCAGGCCTGCAACGCACCGCCGGTGCGTGAGATGGGGGAGGGGTTCCTGTTCGGGCGCCAGTTCTGTGGTAAAATCTAATTACCCATGCTTAATTTATGCGGAAAAATCCATAAGAATAACTCAGATAAATAAGAGGCAAAATCCGTGATATTGAGGTTTACTCAAAAGGGTTTTATTCCTTAAAAAGGAATTGGGTATTTGGCTCGAGCCAAGGTGGCATACCATTCCGTCACCACATAGGTTCGGGAAGGGACTGACAGACAACATTTTATTGACAGTTATTCATATATATAGTCAATGCATTACAGTAAAGGCATATGCAGAAGGCGTAACAGCTGAGAAGAGAGATAAAATGCTCATACGTAACAGAAAAGGCGTTACAATAGGCGTGCATGAAGGCGTGTACTAGAAACGTCATTTACCATGAGGTCACAAGTAGGTGGATCCATAAGAGAATCCTGCAGTGTCAGCAGAATTACATGGCAGAGATGCGCGCGCA
Organism: Lissotriton vulgaris; assembly: GCF_964263255.1. NCBI lineage: Eukaryota > Metazoa > Chordata > Amphibia > Caudata > Salamandridae > Lissotriton > Lissotriton vulgaris. The sequence goes on from NC_141696.1 coordinate 786,161,784, forward strand.
GCAGTATGACGTGTGGCTGACGTGTAACTGGAGGGTGAAGGGGACTTGACATTTAGCCCTACAAGTGCAGACATAAGTCTGGGATGTCAGACCAACCTAATCCCAAATCGTATCTGATATCTTATGTTTAAGGAACTGTAGTATCTGGAAGGGAAAGGTCTCTCGGACGGAGGCTATTCTATACTGGTTGTGAGTGTGTGTATAAGCGTCTTGTGTCTACATGTCTGCATGAGAGGTGAGGGGGCATGGGCCTACCATGGCAACGGAGTCTATGAATTACTTGCACGGAGACAGAAAGGCCGGGCCCAGTGCTCCTGCAGCTGGGAGGATGTTTACTTGAACGACAAGACAGGAATGTATTTTCGAGGAGTGGAGCAGATAAATCGAAGGTTGAAAAAAGTCTTGGCAGGCAGAAGGCTGGGCTAAGCGCCATGAGCCGCGCGAGGAGTAAGGCAGGGGTCACTGGTACAGAGGCAGCCTGGGCTGAGGCCCTCAGAGTCAGAAGGCAGGAAAAAGAGGCTCGATGGCAGAATCAGGGCCTACTTCGCCAGAGCTGAAAAACGTGTAAAGTATACCACAAAAAGACGTTGGCATAGCATATTTAGAAACTGAATATTCAATCCGTTTATGGCAGATCTGAAAGAGGACATGTTAAAGATGGATGCAAATGTATTTGCGTCTTCATAGCTGGCACAGGAGGGAAATTACATGCACTTCAAGCTAGTACATGGAGACGGTGGGGTACGCGTTAGGGAACATTACTTGACCAAAAATCTATATTTCCTCAAACCTCAAGCCTAGGGGATTACGTATTACGTATTACCCTTGCCCCATCTACGACAATCCAGACCCGGCAATGTTGGCGGAGTGGGCCGAATAAAACCTCGAGTCCTCAAGTAGGTTAATGGCCATTCTAGTGAAGTACGCGGAAAGTGACAGCGGTAAAATTCAAACTGAAATTGAGTCACTGGAGAAATTGGTAAACTGGAAATGTGTGACCAAATTAAAAAAATGAGAGAAGACATGATGGCCAGATTACGCAGAGATGAGGACACAATTAAAAAAAGAAAGTCCTTTAAGTTTAAGAGGGATCAAGCAGACTATCAAAATGGAAAAGTTTTCCCATTTGCTCACCGATATGATGCAGTGAAAGCACGAGCAAATAAACCAGAACAAAGGAAAACAAGCGAAATGATGACAATGTCTATGTCAGCTTCAGATCTCAGTTCTGCTGCAGAAAGTGACCCTGAAGGGGATGCCACTAGAGCTCCAAGCTTGGGGTTTACCAAGCTTTCTCTGGCACAGGAAGTAAATTGCTTATGCCAGGATCGATGGGATAAATTAGGACCCCAAGTACCGGCTGGAAACAAAACCAAAGAGCAAACTACAAGCATTGCCAGAGATGCAGATGCAACGAAAGAGAGCTGAGTCATAGGAAAAAGGAGGCGAGGGGCCACTGGAATCGATTTCAAAACCAAAACCTGGTCCAAACAAAAACCCCAACACAGTAGTCAATCTAACTAATTTGAAATTGATCCCAGGAGAGGAATCGGTCCTAGGTTAGGACTATCCTATTGTCCTCCTTGCAAATTCAATAATGCAGACACTAGAATGGACACTTACAGATTCATAAGGAAACATAAACTAAGTAAATTCCATAGTCTACAACCAAAAAAAATGGTGCACTCTGAAGTCATCACAAGTCCTTCTCTACTTACTGCTGGGGACCGAGAGATTTTTGAGGATATATGGTCTTTACAGAATGAACAGGGGGAGACTTCCAATGTGTCAGAATTATCACTTGCTGATGATATGAGTAATGTATGACCCCTCACAAACAAACGTCAGTTTTTCAACCCACAATGGTACATGACAATTTGGATGTCCATCAGGATATGGTCATTCAGGACTTAAAGAAACTATACATTGCCAGCAATAAAAAGCAATTTGCCATCAGTAAACACAATCGATGCTACCCCCAGCTAATTGGAAAGCTGGAGTCTGACTGTAACATCATAGTCAGACCAGCTGATAAAGGTGGGAACATTGTCCTGTGGTCCCGCCAACTATACCTGGAGGAGGCTGAGTTACAGTTGGGGGATACATCTTGCTACAGAAAAAGCAACATCCAGACAGTTAAGGCTACATGGATAGATCAGTATTTGAAACTCCAGGCTTGGAGAAGTGGGGGTTTGATTTCCGAGGAGGATTTTCGCTTCTTGAAAAAAGAACATCCATTTATCCCCACCTTTTATTTGATCCCAAAAATACATAAAAATATAGATAAACCCCCCGGTAGACCAATTATCTTGACCATAAATAGTTCAATGGAAAATACATCTAAATACATTGACTATTTTTTACAGGACTGGGTCAAAGGACTAATTTCATATGTGCAGGACACTTCCAATTTTGTACGCTAGATAGATCATGTGACTTGGGGCCCTGATATGTTTTTAATGACTATGGATGTATCCACCCTATATACATCGATAAGGCACTGCGATGGATTGAAAGCAATTGAACACTTCCTCATTAAACGTCCGATGAACTTCTCAGCGCACAATAAAATGTTAAAAATTTGCATTTAAAAAACCTTAGAAATTCACTGAAAAAAACATAGGTTTCACACACGCTATAGTTAAAAATTAGCATTTAAAGAACCTTAGAAATTCACTGAAAAACCATGTGCAAACATGCCCCGTAACGCGTTCTAAGTTGGGGGATAAAGTCCCCTTGCATACTGGGGGTCCCTGGGGGCCAACTAGCACACCAGGAACCTCCAGTATCGCGCCAGGGGGCTGCATTACAGAGAGGTGTAAAAAGTGGCATGGCCTTATTACACCTCTCTGCAATGCAGCCCCCTGGCGTGTTTGCAGAGGAGGAACTAATTCTCCTTGCATACTGGAGGTGCCTGGGGGCCAACTAGCCCACCTGGAACCTCCAGTATGCGCCAGGGGGATGCGTTGCAGAGAGGTGTAATGAGGCCATGCCCCTTTTTACACCTCTCTGTAACGCTGCCCCCTGGTGTGTTTGCAGAGGGGGAAATATTTCCCTTGCATACTGGGGGTCCCTGGGGGCCAACTAGCCCACCAGCAACCTCCAGTATGCGCCAAGGGGCTCCATTGCAGAGAGGTGTAAAAAGGGGCATGCCCTCTTTACACGTCTCTGCAAGGGAGCCCCCTGGCCCATACTAGGGGCTGTGAGCCCCCCACATACTTACTAACAAAGCCCTGGGGGTGGCGGTCCCCAGGAGGCCTTAGAGTCCCCCCATCATAAACGTCGTTTCCCCGGGGGGTGGCATTCCACGTGGCTGCGGGGAGACTGTGTGCCCCCACTAGCATAATTACTTTGTTCGGGGGTGCCGGTCCCCGGGACAGTGTGGGGGGGATTGGGGCCCTCCACGCTTTTTGTAAAATATGCCCACGGGATTTGGTCCCCCCGGGGGCTAATTTTAAAAAAAGCAGACCAGGTTTTTTTTTTTCACGGGTGAGCTCCCACCACGTACAAAACCACATAACAGAAGTACAGCAAGGAGAATCGGCATCAAGGGTGTCAGTATCTTAGCACCCATCAGGGAATCCTCAAAAAGTTACTTTTCAACCAGTCCTGCTCCAGGGCAACTCCTTCTTTCTTCATATTGGCTTGCAGCTTGTGCAGATCTTGGATAGCACAAGCTAGTGTTTCATTATTTCGCCAGAGGATGAAAGTACAACAGGAAGCATAAATCTTAGCACACACCCCACCCTCCATCACAGTCATCAAATCCAACACGTACCAATGTTGCATCACCATAAGGCAGATGGCTTGCAATTCTTACTTGATAGCATGTAGGCTGAGCTCAGTATTGTAAATCATTTGCATCAGCTCCAATATGGTTATTTGCAACCTGCAACCGGCGGGTGTTTGCTTTGGTTTGCATGGTGAAGAAGGGTATTGATCCTCCGGTGTTTACTGGATCATCTTTTAACAGTCCGAATTCTTCTGGAATGTCCTTGTACTGAGCCCAGCCAAAATAATCAGCAGCTCTTCTCCTTCGAGCCTGATTCAACAGAGTTGTTTTCCTCTGTAACAGATGTTGAGAGAACTCAGACAGATATTCTCCAGGACTGCTCAGGGTTGGGGTGTGTATGGTCATGAGGGCGCAGTGGCCCTGCCATCCAGGGATGAGCTGGGTGTAGGCAAGGTCACTGCAATGCCAGCAGAAATCCATCAGCATGGAGGTGCCCCTTTGCAGGTCTGACACATGCAGCATTGTGCCTCAATTCTTGTTGCTGTCTAACAGTATGCTTCCTTTGCCACTGAAGCATAAACAGTACAGTGTATGTTTCCATACAATTAGGCATGGCCCCTTCCACTCCAACCAGATGTACCTATTGATGATCTCGCTATCCCAGATTTCCTGTCACGGGGGGCTATGCTGGTATTGGACCCCCTCCAATTGGACTTATTTTCCCCCTGTGTGATTGAAATGAGTGACCCTTCACTGGAAATCCATGTGTGGGGTTGATTGATCATTAAAGAAGGTGGCTCAATGATGTTAAGGGCTGCCCTGGGACCTCATACAAAGTATTTGTGCTTTGGTGTGGTGGTCATGTACCTCCAAGAATCTTTATTCAATGAAGTTCCGGGGCCAAACAGTGTACAACCCATGGTACCCCTTATACACATCCTATGTTCCTCTGATTTGATGTCATTTGGCTCAGTGAAGAGATATGGTGCAGTGGGGTTGGTCTCATACCGGGTGATGTTTACTAGTGTTCTATGAGATTCTCCTCCATTGGGATGGATTTTGTGTCCGAATCCTGCAAAGGTACAGGAGGATGAGGCATCTCAGGTGCTATCTCCCTGTTTGAACCTACCGCGTGAGCTATAATTAACTGATGCAACATAATTTGTTTGTAATTTGTGTGTCTATACTGGACATATGTTGGTACTAGGTTTTGTGTAGGAGTGTGCTGGGTAGTGCGTGACCAATACTAACATTTGGTTTAGTGTAGGTGTATGTGAGATGAGAGGTCTTTGTGCAAGCATGCAAGAAAGTAGGAGTAGAGCTTACAAAATCATGCACATTTTTGGTTTCAGAGAAGCTCGAAAGCAGAATGGTTAAAAAGAGCATGTACAAAAATATAAGAGTACATAACTTGGGAAGCATTTATAGAATGTAGGATCGTCTTCGGGAGAGATGTCTATCATTTGGACCTGTCTTTTGTTGTTCCGTGTCTGTGGTCCGGTGTGGGGTGGCTGTTGTCTGGAGGCGAAGGGGTAGTTTCACCTTGGTGTGGTGCAGAAAGAGTGTCTCTTAGAAATTAAATTACAAAGTCAATTGAACTCTGTAGTACTTGAACAACTGATCTTTTGAAAGTCTTTTGAGAGTCCTGAATAAAGGAATGGCAGGCTGCGGCCATGTTGGTGCACTTAGAGTTTGATCGCTGACGTGTAGAGTAAGAGCTGTAGGTTGTAGGTTAATTTGCAAAAACACCTTTGTTATGCAATTTTTGGGAACATTCGTGTTCCATCTATAAAATGATCCTGCTATATGGTTTTGCCATGGCTATATGATTTTAGTGGGGAGCAAATTTTCCTTTCGGGATTAGATGGAAGTGATAGAATTTTTAATGGCATTGATGAGGTTTTTAAACTAATTTCAGTGAGCAGTCAAAATTTGGGGACAACCAGGGATGTTTAAACTCACTTTAATGTGACTTGTATTGTGGGTTTCCCCCCCTCTCCTTGTTACAGTGGGGATATTATTTTCTCTGTAGGCTATTCTGTTGAGAGCGCAATGTTTTAGCAGGTGCTGAGGTGTCTTTTCATTCTTTCAGAGCTGGGTGCAGTTGTGAGGCGAGGAGGATGTTTAATGTTTTGGTTTAAGCCTCCGTTGACACATGTGTGCCCCTTCGGTCTTGTATGTGTCATGGAATGTGGTTTCTCTAATTTAGGCTGAATTGTTGGGTCCTGCCCTTCTTTTGGAAGGGCCAAGAACCTTAGGGCTCTTTTGTGTGGGTCCCAGCAGCCTGTTCCCTGTTCATGGGTGTTGGCACATCTAACAAAGGATACTGGAGGTGGTTTGAAGGTCGTGTGGGGACCCCTTGTTAAGTACCTGCAGTGGGAAAAATGGCTGTGACTATGTTTGTTTGCAGTGTTTCCTTGGAAAGATTCAAGGGTCCCTTTGGGACTTTAGGAGTCTGGCCTGAGGAGGTGGCGTAAATGAACTTGTGAACTTGTTTTTTCTTCCGGGCATTTTAGGATCCATTGCTGGGATGCTGTTCTGTGGACCCTGTGGATTGAATGTAGCTATAGCAGAGATTGGGATTTCCAATTCTTTTAATGCTGCCTCATGGGGCATGTGAGTGTCATTTTGACCAGCTGGGCATAACTGGAATGCCCACCTTGCACTCCAGATGCGGCCTGAGGTGGTAAGCTGTGGAGATCCTTTACCTCCCACCGCTCCCCTCCCCAAGGGCCCTGGATGTTCTGAATCTATTGCTTTTGATGAGGCCTAACCCGCTAGGTCAACCTCAGAAGGCTTTGGAGACATTTTGGGGGAGAGGAGGATGGAACTGAATGCTCTGTTCTCAGCGGGGAGTTCAGTGTGCAGGTGGGGGCTTATTACGTGGTGAATAAGTTAACTGAAACTGCTGTTCACTGGTGGATTTATCCACTGACTCGGTGCTGGATCAGTGTAAGGCCCATCGAGCTCCAAGGTTCTTTCAACCCCCTCTTCCCTAAAATGCATGATAGGTCCAGTTCCCCCACTGGAGCATTTGCTTAATTTTGGAACCATAGGTGGACCTCCATTTGGAGGAGGCCTGAAAGAGAATGGAGAGTGAAGTCCTTTTGATCTGCGACATGACCTGGTGGTATGGGCACGAAGATCTGGATGGCTGCTTTCATGTACCAGTGAGGGCCATCCTGCTCCTTTGTCAGACTGTCTTCCCACCAGGGGCATAGTCAGCCAACCCCCGTTGGGGGATCAACAGCTGAGGGTACCCTGGGCCTCCTGTGGGCATCTGGATGGGGAACTCAAGCGTGGATTCCCCATCGACATAGAATGGTCGTCCAGAGATTTTCCTTTGTGAACATACGGTTTTGAATTATCCTGTATGTTTTGGTGGTAAAAAAGCTTTAAGTTATCCCTAATGTTGTTGTTAAATTAAAGAATTTGACTGATACCTACTGTCATTGTTATCCCTACTGGTGCGATGTTTCCCTTTAGACATTAGTGGGGGGGGGGGTTCCATCAGCGGGTCTCAGAGGTATTCTTATACTGAGGTTCGAGATTCACTCAATGTTTGGGGGGTTCTGAGGGTTTCTCTGGGTTTTGGGATTCTGTGGGGGTAGTCCTGATATCAGTCTATTCCATTCATGGTATATTTTAGGTGACAATAGGCAGCCTTGTGGTTTCTTCGGAGACAATAGTGGCACTTTATGATAGTTTGAGGTCAAACGCCCTTTGGCTGTCTGGTGCGAGTGCTCAGTTGGATTCCCCTGGGGTCCTATATGTTCATGGTTGCTTCAACACCTTTGGGGTGGTTTGTCCAGTTTCTTGGTGGCTCCTGTATAACCATGGGGTGGGGAATGTAGGCAATAGCCAGTCTACTCTAGGCCCAGGGATTTCTCCAATGTGACCGGCAGGGACAATTCCTTGAGGCAATGTCCTAATGGTTTGGCATGCCGCCTTCCCTGCCACAGTTATTTGTCTCAGCCCTGTACTGGATAACAAGGAGGGGGATCCCCGTGCAAAACAATTTTTCCCTTTGCGGGTCTCTGGTTGGGTATGGTGCCTGTTGGTACTGCCCTCAAAAGCCCACATTCTTAACAGGGTCATTTTCCTGTCTCTCTCTTGTCCCTTATGTCTGGTTTGAATGAAAGTTTTGATGAGATCTATGATGTTGGTATCAAATGTACCCCACTCAGGCCAGGGGAATGCTTGTGCCGTGCTATGGGCACCGCAGTGTCTCTCTAGTTTTCAAGCCTGGTTGCAACACTTTGCTTTCATGCAGTCTAGGGGAGTCTCCATGATGCATTGGGAAATTTGGTTTGTTTTACAGGTTTGGAAAATTTAGGTTATCTCAAGACTTTCTTAAATGTAGTTATCAATTATACTCTTATTTGGGGGAACAGTGTACACTGGGTGGTACCAAAACTCAACAATAGTGCAACGAAGCAATAACAACCTGTAACAAAAGTGCAATTGTTAGTTCAAAGCAGAGCAGATTCTTTTGCATCAGAAAACTAGCAATTATGAACCTCTGATTTGGAAAGACAGTTAATATTACCTAAAAGCATAGACGTATTAACAAGGCATAACATTTAAACATGTGGCATGATTTGCAAAATTTCAACAGCACCACAACATTAATAAATGCATGAAAATAGAAATAATCTAATAGAGACTAAAAAGGTTGACTGTTTTTTTTTATTTTGTCCAAAAAACTGAGTCCTCTCCGAGTGGCTTTAGCCCGAGGAGAGGGGAAGCTCTGCGCAGTACGCAGAGTAAGTGAGCCTGATAGTCTCTCACTATCAGCTTGATGGACAAAAATTCGAAACAATTTTAAGCAGAGAAAAAAGGAATACCATGATAACTATTAGCCCTCTGTGGCCTGACACAAGCTTCACCTGATTCACCAAGGTCTGAACTTTTCTTAATTTCTGAATTATACCCTATATCACACCCAAGGGTTGTGCGTGTTACTGTCTAATGTCCGGATATCCAAGAGGAGATAAAAATGGGAACACCTCTCTCTTCTTTCAGGTGCTGTCAATGTTGGAATCAATAGCCCTAAGAATCTCTGTAGCTAAAAAAATCAAGTTTGAGATGCTAGCTCTATATCACACCCAGAGCCTATGCGAACCGACTTGCCACCAAGTCCAGTTGGCCAAGCTATCCCTTACTGACACCCAGAGACTAACCGTATCCTCTGAACCATGCCCAGAGGTACAAACGTTCCCTTACTGACACCCAGGGTTGAGCCATACCATGCGCTCCACTCTTGGTGTAAAATACCAAAAATTGTAGTTGCCTTCACCTTGTTTTAGCGTGCTGACTAGGAGAAAAAAACTAAATTGATCTACATACTTATCAAAGTTTGCCACACACCACATACTGGGACTAAGGATCAGATGTTATTCTCTTACCCAATGACGGCTGCCTCTGGACGGACCTCCACCCAGTGAATTAAGCAGAACTTCTAAACATTTATGGTTTCTGCTCACCAATCTTTTTGAACAGATGTGAATCCGTTCAAGTCAGGGTCCTTCCTTCGACAGCAATTAGGCTCAAAGAACCAATTTCTCCTACCTGCCCACTAAAATGTTTATATGAATTTACCTTAATTAAATGAAAAGACAAAACAGAAACAAGTTGGTTTTATTAAACGCTGCAGCCGGGACAGAGTGCGTCTGCTCAAAATCTCTCGATATACAAAAGTTTGGCCGGCAATATATACAGTTCATGAGGTACAATAAAATGATCTACATTCCTAAAGTGCATCTTAGTGGTAAATCAATTGAGTGCGTGCATCTGATGAGAACACAGATGGCTCTCGACCTCGGGGAGAGCAAATGTGGTCCAGTGTGTATGTGCCCCGATGTTCTGCATAAGGATCACGTGATCACTATGTGTGGTGTGCATGTTGTGTCTTGATTAGATGAGTGTACTTATCTACATGTGGTATACAGCTTTGTGGTATTTCTGGGGAACATGAGATTTTGGCTAAACATGTTATATTGGGGCCAATTACCTCTGACTTGTTTGTGGTGTATCTATCTATCTGCGGAGTCAATCAAGGTTTTCCCTGGGTGTGTGCTTGGCTTTAGTTTATGGTGGACCCCAACTGTGACCTGTTACTCAATAGGCATGGGTGGGGGTCACAAGACCTGCCTGAACACATATCTCTGACTCTGGGTTGAAAGGTATGTCATCATGGATGAATCTGACAGGACTGATATGCGTTCATAGGAACTCATAAAAATATTATAGCGGCGACTGGCATTATTTTTATAGACATTATCAACATCGCGCATACAGTTGTCATCTTGTGCATTGACATTGTTCTTACTGTTACTATCAAATATATGTTTGCTTTGATCTGGACGTACATCGACATTGTTCTTATTGGCAACAATAATATCACCATACGTACATGAATTATGACACACATTTTTATCATTATTGCTTGATGTGAGCTCTGCTGTGCGGGCACATTTTATGGTATATATTAACATTGCATTAATGGCCATTCATGTGGTTATATGGGCACAGGCTATGACATACGTCCACATTACATTTACTGATATTGTTGTTGTGTGGCCTGCATGCAAGTGAAGACTTTTTTAATTGAGTCATTGAATTAGGTCCAAGTACGAGCATGAACTTATTTATGAAATTAGAACTCAAGGGCAAAAAGCTCCATTGAGACTATTAGGGTATTTTAAGATTTGATTAGTGTATTTGCATATGAACCTACTAGTTCCTGTTTATATGGCTCACCTTAATAATTGTACAACGTTTTTGATATAGCTCAGATTGTGATATATGGTAGGCCTATATAATGTTCGTTATTGTGATTAATTCCATGGTTTTTTGTAAATAATCAAACAATTTACCCATCATCTATGGGAAACTCCCTCTACCCTTTTTGTATTAAGTGGTGCATGAGTGTCTGCTGTCATCTGTAGCTGGTTGAGTGTTGTTGAAGTCTATGTGCTGTATCTCAATTTCTGCAGTGGTCAAATCTGCATGCTTGAGATATCAGGCTGCGGTGAAGGCCAGTGTCTGTGCACAATGATTAATTAAAATCCATCTTGAGGGATTTAGGGACATGACGGTATTAACATGAACATGCAGGTTGCTAGTTCGAGAATTGTAAAATAGAATAGTCACAGTTTCCGGGTTGGAGTAAGAAGCTTCAATATGCAGCGTTACTCACTAATTCTTCCTTTTCTCCTCAAGAGATGGCAGTCTATTGCTTCTCAGATTTAGTTTCAGATATCCGCACTCAAATATTGACTGATTCGCTCATTCACCTGCTCATTCAACTGAGGACTTTTAGTGTTATGATGAGAATCATTTGTCGATGCCACATTACGAGGAACGTGAGACAGTGGTGCATAAAAAAGACATGATTGATAATTTATGCCCTGGCACTTTCCTCATCTCTAGCAAGCTAGAGGACCAGGGTGACATTTCGGAGTCATAGGAAGTAAGTAAGAAAATACATCAGTATGTCAGAGGCAGAACCAGATAACGCCTGAATATAACATTAAAGGACGTAACTAAAAAGACAACTGTTTGAGGCATATTGATCATTTCAATGTCTTCCTCGTTATGATGCTACTGGAGTTTTCAACACCTGCTTTCAATCGTTTTCCTTTGAAAGACACATGGCTATGTTTTAAAAGGTTAAGTAGTGTACAGAGGAATCTGCCTCTGCCAGATGCTGTCTTTGCTCGAGGCTTTGTAGAATATAATAGTATTCATCTATTCGCATTCCAGCCTTTAGCTAAGTCTCCAAGGAAGTTAAAATAAAATGAAAACTGATTGCTGCCAATATTTCCATTGGCGGAGATTTCCTATCCTCAACGTTGCAACATCCTGATTGGACACAGCGTTTTCTTATTCAACATAATATTGCTAAGGTTTATACTGGGATGTTATGCAGTGCAGTCCGTGCTAACAGTGGAATGTAGTGTGCCACAGTACAGAGCTGAAGGTAGGGATTATTGTAATCATGCAATAATGTGTCATGATCCCCAGGGCCGGACTGGGAACTGAAAGCAGCCCTGGCAAATTTTGCCAGACCAGCCCCCATTGCCCGTACCGAGAGAGCGCAGCGAGCGAGCCTGACGGCTAATAAGGGGGTTTGGCGAGGTAGTCCCCTAGGAAAATTTGAGAAAACGACAGACCAAAATGGGGAATTTTACAGCACATTTTCATTACATATTCATCACATATTCAAATTGTATCAACTTTCAAAGCACAGTAAATAGTAGATGATGACCTTAAAGGTTTCAGATTGCTATGTGTGACATTTTCATAATTTCAGTGTAATTATGGGTGACATTTCAACAACTATGAGTGACACTTTCTTGCGAGCGAAATCAAGCAATTAAGACATGGGAAACATATAAATATCAGAAATTACTCCCATTTGAGCAACAAGAAACTCTAAGAAGATCTTAAAACTTCTGCAAAGTATGGGAAATGGAAGGGCGTTAACTGGAGAGAGACTTTGTGACTTAAGTTCTCAGAAACAGAGGGTAGGCACTGCAGCTGCTCAGAACTTGATCTCATTAATCTGATCCTTCATGACCACATGGTAGCCTAAAAAGCAAATTTTATAGCATAGCAAGTGTAACTTGGAGATTATACTGTCACTCAGTCTCAAGCACTTACTCATAGCTGCCAAGTATTCTGACTTCTCATGTGTCACATTTTCATGATTTAACTGTACTTATGAGTGACATTCAACAGCAACATGTGACAACATGTGTAACACTTAGAGTGACACTTTCACAAGAAAAATCAATCAATGAAGTGCATTGACAGAACAAAATATCCAAAATTATACACCTTCAAATAATGAGAAGTTCTAAAAAGATATTGAAGCTACTACAAAATACCTGAAAAATAAGTTCACTAACCTACTGCCCTGCCCGTTTCTAAGAGGATTGTACTGCCATCTGTCAGGGGCTCAGAGCTGCAGAGAGTGCTGACATACATTACACTCAACTATTGTCCTCTTACTGAGGCCTCAATACTGTTGCTCATTTAGGATTGCCACCTTTTGGAGAAAAAATAAAGTCTACCATTTCAGGTTTTAACAGTTTGCAAAGGCCTGGACTTGAGTTTTAAGGGAACTTTGCATGAAATTGTCTGTATTCATTTTTGAAATGCACTTTCTCTCTTTTTTTACTTTATCAGTCAGGGGTCATTAGGGCAGTTTGAATACACATTTTATACTGTTTTCTTCTTATATGCACTGTTTAAAGTATGTACAGATAGGGGTAAAAATACCTTTTGTATCTGCCAGAATATTAAAATACCGACTGTACCGGAGTCGCGCTTCTAGAGCGGTTTTCTCTGATAAATTACCTGAATGCTGCTGGTGCTGGCATGGTAGTAGGTAGGCTGAGACAGAAGTTATCGTTCCTGGGGCTTAGTGCTATAGAGTGTTCCGGTATACAGTACACTCGACTGCTGTGCTTTAAATGTGGCATCAATGCTGGTGCTCACTGTACCACACAGGCTGAGGCAGGAAATCGAACATCGGACCATCACTAGTTGGACATGTGTGTTGCCAGGCCAGCGGACAACAATTAGCCAGCCTATGCCGACTAGGCCCCCTAGCTCCTACCCTGGAATTTATAATCATAATAATGGCATGTGCATTACAGCACTTTGGACTCCAGGCCAGGGATTAGGGCGGGGCCCAGCCTACACTCGAGCCTCCATCAGGATGTTAGAGGCCCCAAACTTTAGCAGCTGCCTAGTGATTATAGAGAGACGCTGTTAGATTGTGTCAGTGGACTCACTCGAGCCGACGACATGGGACAGTAAGTCTCTGAGAAGTCAGTGAATCAGTGTAGACGAGGCTAACACAGACTGAGGCATAGGTCAGTCACGTAGGTCACAGCCAGGCGGCCTCAGGTTGGCTGTATTACTTTTTTAAAACACTACAACGTTGTTTACTCATGGCTGTTTACTAAAATGAGTTCTCCTGCCACATGTATTGCAAATTAGAGACAACCAGGGCCCATCTTGTCATTGGCTCTATGTCCCACCATTCCACATCTGTAAAATGTCCCTATAAGTTCTAAATCTCCTTTTTTTAAACTCACTATTAGTTTTGACAACACACACATCACTTGTGCCCTCTTTTTCACAATAGTTTTCACATCCTTCTCTACATTCAACTCTTCCAGATACTTCAGCATTAGTTCTAAACGTTTAGCCACCAGAATCCCTTCTTCTAGAGGTGGGTCATCCTTCGACCAAAATTCTTCTAGTATTTCGTCACTACTGCTTTTTAAAACAAATTAGTCTTTAATTCGTTGCTCTGTAGGTTTGCCAAAATTGAAGCTTTATGCCAGTTTGCGCAAAATAGTCACAAAATCTTCCACAGACTGCTCTAGTTTTTGTAAGACAATTTTGTACTCGATCAAATTCCTTGTGTCTTCTATAGACAATTCAGGTACATTTTCTAACACCTCTTGCCTTCTGTGCCTAAATGATGTAATACCAGTGCACGTTTCCTCGCTGAGCTTAATTTAGTGCCACAAACTCAAAAATAATCCCCGAAAACCTTCTTCCATTTAAGATTTGGTTCGCCCTGTGATGTCAAGAAAAACCATTGGAGCTGAAATTTTCGGCAGAAATTACTACAAGAATGCCTTTAAATTGACTAGACACCTGAATATATTATAGAGAAGAGCAAAAAGCAAGTGTCAGGGTATTGTTGTCTGTTTGCTCAAAATTACATAATTTAACTACTGTAAAGTGCCTTATGCTCACACATAGTACAAGAAATAAAATTTACTTTCCAAAGTGGACACTTTTATATGGACAACTTCGTCGGGACCTTTCACTTCAGCAAATGCCTCCAAAATATCACAGTGACCCACTCAAAAATGGCTGCTCGCAGTTATCACTCCTCTGTAATTGAATCCCAATCCAAAATGGCCATGACGTCATCACACAATGACATCATACACTCGTTGAGGCGACACGCACACTTTGCCAACCTCACTGCTGAGTCAATATGATGCACGAGCTTCAACAAGCTGATCATGCTCATGCCACTCCGATTGACATAACCATCCAAAATCCTCCTCTTACTTAGTTCAATGCCTCTTTACACACCTTGCTGCAGTCACTGGGAGTATGTCCGGGTCCTGTTTCCACTCGAGTTGTCACTATGGCAATACTCCTAAGTGACACAGAGCAGTCTGCGGTCAGTCTCTTTACGTATGACCTAGCTTCTGCCTACCATCCTTGTTGCCAAATTGGGATGTCAACCTCAATTACACATTAAAGAAAGGCAGTGAAACGGTTCAAGTAAGGTATTATTTATTCAGACACCTCAGCCTTCATCAACTGCCCTATGGCCTTCCAACATTCCATCTCATTACATCTCTAACATTCTAAAGAGGTGACCAGGACTACACAGCCACATCATATGATATGCCCATCCTAATGGTTTTGGGGATCCTGTGCACCAAAATATTCTGTCCCTCTGTTCAGAATATTTAGGGGGTTACTGCGAGTCACGTAGATTTTGGTGTGATAATACTACACCTGGTAAAGACGGATATTCCTCAAGGAATTGAAGATTAGATTTACAAAGCTGCAGAAGGAAATACAGGGATTCCATTTGTTGTCTTGGCTCACCAAATTAGTTTAGTTACATTTATAAAAATGATAAATAAAGGTTTTTAAAAAAATTGTTAGTTAAATGATCCCAGTGGTACTTTAAAAGATTTGAATAGTTTCTTGTGAGAACCTCTTCTATAAATTACCGGATCAGTTCAGTTGGCAGCACTAATGGCAACTTGCCCTCTCTCCCCATTCTATAAGGTCAGAGAACTGTGGTTCAGAGTTTAATTGAGACGCTAATGCTGCACCGTGCTTCGAGTCACTGGGACACGCTTGTGAGGACTACCTGAGGACAACCACTGCAGGAGCGGTCATTCCGAGTGAGAAACTGCCCAACCCCAAAGCCTGCCAGTACCAGCGTGCACCACTGCCTGCCACTCCAGATTTCATCCGGAGCTCTCAGGCCTCAGTACTGTGTTGAGGTCCCCCCCCCCGCACTGCGGGGGCTGTGTTACGCCCCTGCAAACGCGTACATTACATCTGGATCATCTATGGAACATCGAGGATATTTGTGTGTTTTCCCTCTCCCTCTCTGAACAGGTTTGACATATGTGTCACTCTTGAATTTTCAGTAGTACTAGTCTTTTTCCGACCTCTGTGAACCTTTGTTTGGTGCAGTTAATGGTCAGCAGCAGCCGTACTCAGAAAATTGTTCCAGCAGCAAGGAGAGTGCAAGCCGGCACTCATAGCAGCAACATCGAATACTATAGAAAACAAAACAAGACTGCAAGCAAGTACCTCGTGTAGGAAGCAACAGTGAGAGTGCGAGTTGACAGGCATTACAACAAGGAGGTGGCGCAAGACAGCACAGTGAGTAGAGACCAGCAGCACCTGTTGTATTTAACAGCAGAGCAATGAAAGCTTGCTAGTACACTAAGACAACAGTAGCGAAGTACAGGCTATGAAGTGTTATAGGGAAAAAACTTGAGTTTGCAAACTGTCATGTGATACAGGGAAAAACGAGGCAGTGCGAGCTTTCTTATACTAAAGAGAGAAACCCAGGATTTTATTTAAATCTCTCACGCAACCCATCAAGTGACAAAGGACAGTGCACATTTTTTCTATTTATAGGGGGCGAACTGAGAGCAAACTGTCACTTATTACAGAGGCATATAGGCGTTTGCACACTGGCACGTTTATATTCAGGAAAGTAATTAAAGGTGCACGCTGCCACTGAACATGCTTCCTTTATTATTGAGAAGTCTGACAACCCACACTTCATTTCACAAAGTCCGCAGAACAGGTCTTTCAGCTGCTAAATGGGTTGGACTTTAACCTTCTGTCCTATGCTCCCTAGCTCGAGGACGCCCGTCTCTGTGTGCTTTATACATCTACATTTAATTATTTCCATGGGGATAAACAGATGAGCGCGCCTCGAAGTCTGATAGGGACACAATGGGTGTATGCATCCTGTTACACGTAGAGTAAAAGAAGAGGAATACATGCTTACACTTTGAACAGAGAGACCATGTCGATAAACATGTCACAAAATCCATCGTGATGATTTCACTTCAATTTTGGCTGATTGCTGTGTTTTTCCTAGTTCCGTCTTTCACACCCACCTGCTAAAAATGTCTTTTTAGCACACTGCACAGTAGTGCTGTGCCGCCCACACCCATAAATCATATCTGGCCCCTGCCCACTGCAAACAAATAAATACTACACTCACATGCGTTGCGGGCGGCAGACAGGGAAGATTAAATTACGGGGTGCGAATCTCTTTCCTGGCTGTACTGCTCTGAATGCCTGCCTCGACCTCGCCTCATTCACGCGCATTTCCCAATGCGCATGAGCATCACTGCAGTCCTCACCCTAAAAAAAACAGCGGCGCCGCGGAGGCGGTGACACAAGCGCGCTGCGCACGTCTTAAACAACACATCATGGTCAGGTGACAGGAGGAGGTGAGGTCAGGTGGTGATCAAAATGAAATCATTTATTTTAAATCGGCGCAGCACCGCAGCTCACACAGGCCTCTCAGGCAGCAGCCAGGCGGCCTGATTGTGATGTACTTAAAGTACAGCTGTAAACACTATCTGTGTTATGTTGTTGGGGCCGGTCCAAATCGGCCCCAACAACAGAACCGGCCCCCCGTCACGAAACCAGCCCCCACCCCATCCAGCCTACCGGGGGATTGCCCGGTGCCCGGAATGACCAGTCCGGGCCTGATGATGCCCGTGCTGCCTTGTCCGCGTACTAAAGGTGTCGCTGTAGCGGTATTCCATTTACATACCTGTAAAGATGGAAGGCTAAGTTAGCATTGCCAAGATTTGAAGTTATGAATTACAGACAGCAGATGTCAACAGCTATCATTTAACTCAGTGAGCCATCTAGGCATTTCTTTGCTGGATTCTTAAGAAATGAATTACAAGCTATGACAGAGGTCCATTTTGAAACGACTGTACTTATGGGGGATCAGGGTGCACAGCCATTTAAGGATTTGTATCCTACTTTTGATCACTGTTCTGGTACACGTCTCTGACACTCTGCTCATTTCTTTTCCCCGATTGGACCTCCAGAGGGTCACTGTGTTTTATTTAGGGCCTTGACCTTGACCTTTTTGAGTATTTACTATAAAGTACTTGAAGCTTGAAGAACAAAAAGGGTATCCGTAAAACAAAATCTTATTGCGCTGCAACCAGTCTCTTCCTTTGGAGTGTGATATTTGTCCACAGTCCTATTTCTGCAAAAGGACAGGTCGCAGAAACTTGCACACCTCCAGCCATTAACATTAATTGGTTAGGACTCCTTACGACGTGCAGTTGCGAATGGTGGGTTAAAGGCTAGCATTAGAAAGCATACTTTTATTTCTTGATTAGCTTTCACAGAATGCCTACTTTTTATTGCATCACTAGCTTACCCGTCGCACGTTGCTGCGATCTCAGAAGAAAGGAAATTCAAGGAAACTCGTTATGATAACATAAAATTTACATTGTGTCATTGTTATTGAAACGTATTCATTTTATTTTTGAAAACATTTCTAAGTGTGGCTTGAGCAGTGTGTCCTCGATTGGCTTCCAATCTTGATTCTGGTTGCTCTCCTGTTTCATTCGAGCGTGCTTGAGCAGTGCGTAATTGATCATTTTCAAATCTTGATTCTAGTTGCTCCCCTGTTTCATTCGTTGCTTGTTCGTTTGAGAAGAACAGGCTTGAGAAGTGCGTACTCGATCGGCTTCCAATCTTGATTCTCTTTGCTCGTTCGTTTGAGCAGTTTGTATTCAAACAGCATTACGGGCTTGTGCAGTTTGTATTCGAACAGCTTCTAATCTTGCTTCCCGTTGCTTGTCTGTTTCTGAAGCTCATAATGCCTTTTTCTTTCGTGCATCTGATGTAGATTGACCATTCGATTTCCGTTTGGGGTCATAACTGTCGACGATGCTCACAAATTCGCTGTCTATTTCAGTATTCGAAAGATTATGAGGGCCCTGGGGGGAGTGTACTCAACAACTTCCCAAAGTTTCATGTCGATCGATCGAATGAATGGTGTAGTAATGCATAAAGGACAGACAGACAGACATACTTTCGTTTTTATATATATAGATGAGAAAAGGGTAGACAAGTGCACTCCGTTTGTTTCCAATTTAACAATTCATCCAAATTTCAAAAGTTGAGGCGTGCAGCCCGACCCTGGTCTGTCCTGGAGCCACGTGAGGATTATTAGTGTGAGGAAGTTCTGAAGAGTGTGTACACTTCAAGTTCGGACGCACTGCGAACATCCAAAGCGTATCACAAATACATCAAATTAATCCAAAACTTAATTCATTTATTTCCGGTAATTCGATAAGTCTTCATAACCATCTTTGCAACATGTTAGACAACAAGTATAGTTAGTTTCTACACGGCAGATGTGCCTCAAGCTTCTTTCTGTCGTATGCCCCATACTTTAAACATATCCTTAGTGATTCATCTTGTCCCAATGCATTTCAGGCCTATTTTATAGCCCTTCTACAGGGATTCACTAGATACGTTTAAAAAACATTATTATTAGATTCTATAGTCTTTTCAACTGTGCATTTTTATTGCAGCCCATGTATGTTAAAGAGATTGGAGCATATTTAAGACCCAGTTTGCATCAAGCAACAAGGTACATGTATGACACAAACCCTAAGTGAAATTTGTGAAGCCATGCAAGGCAATTTTGTGTGGCACTGTGTGGCTCAGTAAATCTGCAGTAAAATAGCTCAGCGCAAATCACCCTGTTGCCTTAATCTGCCCTGGGAAGGCATTCTATGGATGTTGCGTGGGTGCAAGGATGTCATCTCCAATCCCCAATATTGTGACCCTGTTCAACTGTGACTATGAGGGCAAGCGTGGGTCTTTATATAAATACCGCAGCCTTACCCAAAATGACTGCAAGTGGATAGGGTAGGTGGTCCTTTGGCTCTGACCACAAATAAGTCATTTTTGGTCAGAACCAAAACTAAAGCTGATCATATTTCGACGTGGTCAATGAAATTCATAGTGCAGATTTTGGTATGTCATTTTTAATCAGGCATTCTGTCATGCTATAATTGCTTACACCCTTCTTTATGCCACAAAGGTGCTAAAACTGAAATGAGGACAACACAGCCATTCACATTACAGAAGGAAGTAAATCATTTAATCCTAATTAACACTCTCCACTGCATATTTTAATAATGGTGGGAGCTTGCCTGCTAAAAACTGAGGCCCTGGCTCACACCGGAAACGTACAGTTTTGAGTAATTCACACTTATTAGAAAGTTAACTTCTGTTTGGTTATTTACAAAATCCAAGTGTCATTTTTACTACAAAAGTTTAACTTACACTCGGATTTTTGTGCATAGCCAAATAGTGGCAAACTAGCTCAACAGAGCAATGTATTCAAAGTGTTAAGCCTTCACGCAGACACATTTAAGTTACACTTTTAGATTAAATTTACTTTCAGATTATGTAAAAATCCTAAAAGAAGTAAATTTACATAAAAATTGTCAAATACACATACATTTTATTTACCTTTGTCAATCGGTTTCTATTTTATTAATATCAAATGGCCACAAAGCCACCAACCTTAGTCGTGGAATTAGTCATCCCTTTAGAATCTAACAATCACAATATTATAATGGCTCAATAACATCTAATTTTAAGCTTGCTTAAGTAATACCGGAGGTGACAGAGTCACAATAACATACCCACACAACCACAACTACATACCATCAAAACACATTCGAGTATAATGGTAGGGCAACCATTTTTCACCCACACAGCCAGAATTTCATTATACTTGATAGCATATTTTTAAACAACAGTATCATGACATCGTATAATCATTCACAGACTTATTAACACATGCTTTATTAAGTGTTGACAGGTATGGTAGTTAGGATTTACTTTAAGTATTATGGGATAGTTTCACAAGGTAAATGTAGACCCTTTGGAATTTCTTAGCTTTTTCTTAATGAAAATATATTTCACCAGTCACTGTGAACTTGGGGATTCCTCGTTATATTGACAGCTTCCATCCACTCTGCACAGTGTTGTTTTTGCTTACAGTTTAATCAATATTTTATCCATGAAAGGCACGCAACCCTTAGCATACTTACTCCAATCAGTGTCCTTTGGAACCAGCTTCTTGCAGAGGACATCTTCAACAGTGTTTCTCTTTTATATGTAGGATATATCTTTTTACAATGCAATGGGTGTTTTTCTCAAATTCTATATTCTAAATGTAATATTGTTCTCATCTTTTTTGTGGGACCAGCAAAACTTCAAAACTGTATTTAAACTAATCGAGGTTATCCTTGGTTAATCAAATGAAAGGTTAGAGAACTATTAGATGCCCTAGAGGTTTTAAATATTTTATGCCAAACCTTAAGCCCTCAAAATTCCATGCCATATGTAAGTCAGTCTATAAAAGCAATTCAGTATTAGATTGACATTCTTTGTAAATTTTTATCCTAGCTAAAGCGATATAGTTATTTCAAACGTAATAATGAAATCTTTGTCTGAAGTTAGCGTTAACGTCATCATCAATAGTGTATAAATTAACAACAGAAAATAAGGCATTTGTAAGATTCAAATAATTGGTATAGAACTTAGGTGGCAAATTAGTGATGGTTTGTAGAGAAACATGTGTTCTAGACTTTCCATCATAAACTTGATCGGACACAAACTTATCATGCCAAACCTTACAATAAAATTATCTATAATTAATTTCCGGACGTTTTCATGCCAAATAATTGATCAACAAAATATGTTATTCATGAGCTAGGTAACAAATTATTATTTTCTTAATATATCTAGAGGTCAGGTTGCAAGAGTAGCTCAATATTAGAATAAATGCTAGAGCCTTAGATTGATTAATGTTTTTAAAGATGTTCATACTCAGGGATATAATCATTCCAAATGTGATAATGAACTCTGCCGGCTTTCGCTCGGCACGTATGTTTTAAGGGTGCCCCATGACACAGAATGGGACAGTGCGGCATATCTGTAATGAAGACTCTGATAGCTTAAAAGCAAACAATGAGTTTAAAACTAAAACATTGGCAACAAGCATCATCTTGATTGAGTCATGTCCGCCCCATCTGACCAAAAAAGCAATTAGGGCATGTATTCTTCCTCTTATATAACGTAACTTTAAATGAAGACTCCCAGTTTTCCATTTTTACTTCTTAGTTTGTTTACCATGGGGACAGAAAACAATATGTTGCCTGTATTCATTTTTAGAGCACAAGCATACAAAAGATTTTGCTGCTTTTATGAGTCTGTCCATGTTGTCATTCATTAATTCCAGGCTAATAGATGTGCATATGAACAGCATGGGGGGATAAAAAACAGGATGAGATTTGCTTAAATAACTGTATATCCCAACAAATGCTTGCGCTATTTTGCAAATATTTCACATGTTGGTAGACTGATTTATTATATGTGGCTGTTTAATGTGCTAACACCCAACAGACATTAAAGTATGAGTGCGCACTTATTGGTTAAATACATTTGGAAATATATGCCTACAACTTAATTTTTTTCACAAACTATTTATAATTAATCATATCTTTAACATTTCTCAAAATACAGTTCAAATTTTCCAAAATTCTGTCATAATTCTGAATCACCAAATACGAATTATATGCAATAACATTGCAGCTGCAATCATTCTGTTTCATTCAAGTTCAGCTGATAACCACTATATTATGATTTTGGGATGATTTTGCAGTATTAGTATTCTTAATATGAAAACACTCATCTGCTCAGTTGTATCTGATCAATTTCAAAACAGGTTCCATTTAGGTTCAAGGTATAAAATAAAAAGTGAGGTTATTAGTGGTCAACCCTGTCTTGTGATGCAATAAGAGTTACAATAAAGGGAAGCAGAGCAATTTGAAAACAACGTCACCTTGGGTTGATGTGTATAATCATCTTCACAACAATTGAACCAAATTCAAAGCACATAAGCATTTTAAACAAATAAAACATATTAATCTGATCAAAAACATTTTTTCCATGAAGGGAAAATACATCTGCAGGAGGCTTAATTTAGAAAGTTTTCAAAATAACAGATAATAATATAGCATTATCAGAAACTAGTTCTCCCTTATCAAATCCAGCTTAAGCAGACATTATGAAATGTGGAATATGGGATCTTCTAGTCTAGTCTATTGCTATGAATTATAGCAAATATCTTATAATCATAATTGATTAATTATATAGGCCTATAATGTGTATTTTCTTGCTTGGGTTTTAACATAATACATGCTTCCAAAATGTACCTTTATTCATCGAATTTCCAAACAATGAGTTATATAATTTGATTAATTTAGGGGTAAAAATAAAAGTTACATGGAAGACAACATTTTTGTAAATTCCAACAGACCATTGTTGTATAGCATTTTAGGAACCTAGTGTAATTTTCCCGATTTTTCCAATCCCGGAGACGTACTGGTGGCCAGGGATGAATGCCCACATTACGAATGTGCAATTATTTGTGATGTCTGCTACAGACATCACAGCATATAATGCCGCCAGATACCTGACTACATTATAGCCAGCCCAGTACAGACACCATTGTTAGACAGCACTAGACTTTCTACACCAGACATCACTATGGACAAATGCGGCCCAACAACTATTAGGACAAGATTCATTTGGATGTGGCCTCAGCGCTTGGCTGACGCCCAAACTGTTATAAAAGATTTGCGAGTCTTTTTTATCGGCACATACGCAATTGGCATGCTACATTCTGAACAGGGTCCTGCATTTAGCTCTCAAGCTTACAAGGAGGCCATGGCCAATCTGGGCGTTGCATTGCGGTACTCAAGTCCATTCCATCCTGAGAGAAATTCGGTAGTGGAAAGAAAAAAACGGGACATAAAGCAATCTATAACAGCTAGGGTATTAGCCTCGGGTGACGGGTGGGTCAAACATCTAATAAGTGTCCAACGTAGTTTAAATAATCTGCCAAGAAATTCTCTGGGTGGAATCACTCCATATGAAATCCTTTTTGGTACTAGAATGATTGTCGAAGACCTCGATCATCATACTTCAGTGGTAGAACAAAAATCCTTTGATATCAAAGACCGTTTGGCTGTTTTGCAGGAGTTAAATTAAACAAGACGAAGTCTAAGCAACACATTACAAAAGCCTGAAGAAAAAACACCTGTCCTAGCAAGACCTGTCTGGATTCCAAAAGATTGGGGATCTAGTCAGAGAAAAGATCGCAGATAAGAAGGAATTTGGGCCTTCTTACAGAAAACCAGTACCTGTCTTAGCAATCCAGGGATCAAGAACAGTGTTACTGACGCTAATAGCTGGAAGAAAGGAGAACCGGTTCGTATTGATCAACCTGGTGACCAATAATAAGTTGTAGGCCCAGTGGATTCCAAAGATGTAGCAGACGACCAAATCTTGCTACTATCCAAGAGGTTCAAACTGAGAGACTCATCACCGTTGAAGTATCTGCAGTGCGAAAAAAAGGACTATGCAACAAAGCCATGGAACTTGTGCCTCTTGAGACCCAAATAACAGTTTGTCAAGACATTCATGGTCCTGTAGAGCTGTTGAAGATTCCACATCAATTTAAAGTTTCCTTGAGTGACTTTGTTTCATCCAGCACATTTACTGATGATTGGCACTTTGAGACTGTTAATAACATGATGGCAGAATTAGAATGTCAGCAAGATTTACAAAACATGAATACTTAGAAGCTTCATCAGATTATGAACAAATGTATTGTTTTAATGATTTTGGTCATCATTATTTGCACAAATCTGCAAACCCTAGAAATGTTTATACTTCTAATCAATGGGAACATTGTTCAACGCCACCAAAGTGTAGCTCAAAAACATTTTATGAAAAACTTCCATACTTCTCAGGTTTTAATGTCACAAATCCAGAAACATTTTACTTTAAAACTGTTAATATGATAGGAATAAAAAATATGTTGACTAATACTAAGCACATTTATTCTGCGGCCTTTTATGCTCAATTGTCCACATTAGGTTTTGAATTTTGGAAAGACAACATTGAGACAAAAACTGTCTGGGGCACAAAAGACTGGCAGGTGCAAGGTTTCAAAGCCTTATTCAGAGCCTACATCATCCCAGAACAAATAATGTTTTTGAATGACACTGTTCAACAGACATCTTGTCTTGGCCTGGCTAAGATAAATGACTAAAAAAAAAACGTCCATACCTAAACCCACACTTGATAGTAATGGAACTACAGATGAGGAGGTAGACTTGAAATATATTTTTCCACAAAACAGAACTAATCTTGATTGAAAAAATGATTAATCTGGCCCACAGACACAAATGACTGTCAAGATAGATTCCTTAACAAGACACAAGGGTTTACAGTAACTAGGCCAGATCCAAGATATGGCCTGAGACAACATTCAGGGATAATAACAACATACAGTGTAGGAAAACTGTGCCTTGAGTGGCTACAGAAATACGCACTACCAGTTATAAAACAACACTTAACTTTACTTAAAGATGGCGTTGATTTGAAAGACTTCTTACAAGAACCTCGCAAACCACGTCATAAACGTTTCATATACGCCGGTATATATGCTGCTTATAATGAAGTATGGAAAATCACACAAATGGAAACTGCAGAACAAACACGAGAAATTGATCATATTAATTTATAGAGAGCTCTCTCTGTAGTTGACAATGGGGTAACAACTCTGTCATCCAGAATGTATTCTTTGGACAGCATTGTATCCTCTGCCATAGACATAATGGAACAGGACTTGCTCATGTTACAACATGGACAGACTCAACTGTGTTCTATAATGTGTTCTATAATGCTGCTAGGCTGGACGTTACAAAACCTTCGTTCAGGCTATGTGCCCTGGCGTCTAATCAACACCACGTCATTGTTTACTGAATTTAACCTTACAGATAAACAAATCTCTTTGGCACAGAGGGGAGCAGTTTATACGGTGCTGAGCATAGAAAAACTGGAAAGATTACCATTAACAGTTTCTGAGAAACCAGCCATAGAATGGATAATACATGGTACCATCACAATGCCAGTGATGATTTTCCAGTTTTAGTATTGCTTGAAACACATGCCAGTAGGCCTCTATGAAAGGTTGGGTAAAGAATACATAAAGTCGACCTGGAATTTACCATACACACACAAATGTTGGAGTGGGCAAAAGGAGGTATTTCTTAGTGGTAAAAATTGCAAGAGCACACTGAGCGGTACACTTTTATGTCAGGGTATTAATTTGCCTGCAATGGTTCTACGACCAACTTATCCTGCCACCAGCAAGGTTCACCGGCAGCCGTGATAGTTCCAATTTTTAGGCAGCTTTCCAATGGGAGCTACATAATGTTGAATTATCACAGCTGTTGTGGAATGATGCCAGGAATAACCTATCTCGTTAGTGTGTCAGCCAGGGTCACTTGTTGTATGCAAGTATTGTTTCCTAAAACTAAGACAGACGGGGAGTCGGCGCTATGGCCTTCACTGAACATCTCTTCTATACATATTGATACTTTAAGCAGAATGAAAGCCATTCTTTTACAAAAAACTGTGCCACTGACCTCATCCAGAGAGATGTATGATCTGCAAGTTGCAAAGTCCTCTGTGGAGATACATGCCCTATTATCAAAAAATTGCCCCATGCATTTCGCAGAAATGTTAGGTCGTATCTTAAACATGCCTGATACCAGTGGTATTGTACATGTATTGAAGATGATTTTTTCAGGAAGGTTAGCACCCTTTGAAGCAGTACTAGGCATTTTTCCAAACTTCGTGCACTCTGTTCGGCGGCCTGCCTCATATTTTGGGATTTGTAGCAGGAATACTATTCTTATTCCTTCTGCTCCAATATGGCAAGTCCAGTCACCAGCGATACCTAGGTTTACATGGAGAACACTCTTCTGGCAATGCAGTATCGTGAGTGCATAATACAGATTCTTGGCTTGGCTCGTTTGAGAGATCTGAATACCACGTGGTTTCTTTCAGTCAGACCAATCTGGCAAGATTGCATCTTACCTGTTCTACGATGCCTGCTTTGTGGAGAGGAATGCGTGTTGGATATTTGTCTGACACTTCCATCAGCACTGCCAACGGATGTTGACGCTTGTCTTGGTTCGGTAACGGCTCATGCATTGTGTTGTCCCAAGCGGCTACCAATCCTGATGACGGCATTCATTGAGGTCTCACCAGCAATTCCAGCTGAGGGTGAGATACGTGGACCAACAGGCAAACAGGTACCATCTTCTGCGAACATTGCTAATGCGACTGACGCTGACGGCGATGCTTCTCATCTGTGTACAATTGATCTACTCAATGTAGTGCTTCAACTTTCACCTACTGTGGTAGACGATTTCTTTGCCAGCTTAGAAGATTTAATGTTTTCTCCTGACACCGAGAATAACTTTTGAAATTAACACACAGCATTCTATCAACTTTGAATTCGACCTTCATTTTTCCAAACAAAGTAAAAAAAACTTCTAAAGTTTGGAAGGCTATTTTTGTCCGATTTTTTTTTACTTTTTTTCCCCCCAAAATTGACCTTTGGCACAAAGTAATCTGCTTAAAGTAGAACTATTCTTAGAGAACAAGAATTCTTTGAATACTTCCTAGAAACAATATTGACCTTATCCACAAACCAAACCAGTTTATATATTCTGCTATGGGATGGTCTCCACCTTTTTCTTCTGTATTTAAGAGCCATTTCATAAATGTAATTTTCATGATTCATTCAGTTAGCATTACCAATATCATAGTATATGCTTAAAATAAAATCATTGCTTTCAAATGCGTACAGTACAAATGCTCATTTTTCGTGTGCAACCATTTCAAATGCATTTTATGTATTTTTGGGTGGGATTGTAAGCACATGCTTTAGATATGTTTTAAATGCTTAGAATTTAGTAATGTTGAACATGATAAAGTGGAGTGAGTGTTGTATAGCATTTTAGGACCCTAGTGTAATTTTCCCGATTCATGCCCTTATATAGGCATAAATCATCTAGTCCTTATATAGGCATAGAAATCATAACTGTATGGAGACATAGCCCATGCAGTCCAAATACAGGCATGGATACTTCCTATAGTTCTGAAAAGCCACAACGATTTCTTGGAAACTCGGCTTCAGCAGTTAGGGACTTCCTCTTGCTTGAATATTGATTTGTCCAAGAACTCATGGAGTTTTCAAAGAACTGCGATTCTTTGATGACGTTATTATGTCCAACTTTACGTCAAACTCGGCACCTTCAAGGTATAAATATGCCCACATTTGCCCTAGCAAACACATGGTGGTTTGGAGAAGTTTGACTATCTACTTGCCCGACGCAGCTCTCTACAGCAAGAGCCGAAGGAAGCCGACCCTCCAGCTGACACACTGAGAGAGACGCTGTCTTTTCTCTTGCCGAGAAATCCAGCTCCAGTGTTTCCAAGCTCCCCTTGTGGGGTGTTGGGAAATCGAGTCCTGAGACAGAGAGATACCAGACCTCCTTCATTCTAAACTAAGGTACTGAGCTGATTCAATCAATCAATCAATCATAGTACTTGTAAAGCGCGCTACTTACCCGTGAAGGTCTCAAGGGGCTGAGGGGAGAGGGGTGCCGCTACTGCTCAAAGACCCAGGTCTTGAGGAGTCTTTTGAAGGTAAGTAGGTCTTGGGTCTGCCATAGGTGAGTAGGGAAGGTGTCCCAGGTCTTGGCGGTGAGGTAGGAGAAGGATCTTCCACCAGAGGTCATTCGTTGGATGCGGGGGACGGCTGCAAGGGCGAGGCTGGCGGAGCGGAGCTAGCAAGTGGTGGTGTGGAGGTTGAGTCTGCTGTTCAGGTAGGCTGGTCCGGCATTGTGGAGTGCTTTGTGTGCGTGGGTGAGGAGCTTGAAGGTGATCCTCTTGTCTATGGGCAGCCAGTGTAGGTCTGTCAGGAGGGGGGTAATGTGGCTGCTGCGGGGGCTTTGATGATCAGTCGGGCGGAGGCGTTTTGGATGCATTGTAGTCGTCATAGGTGTTTGGCTGGGATTCCTACGTAGAGTGTGTAGCCGTAGTCCAGTCTGCTGCTGATGAGTGCCTGTGTCACCGTTCTTCTTGTTTCGGTCGAGATCCACTTGTAGATCCTGCAGAGCATGCAGAGGGTGTTGTAGCAGGAGGAGGTGACGGCGTTGACCTCTTTAGACATGGAGAGGGAGGAGTTGAGGATTAATCCAAGGTTGCGTGCATGGTCGGTGGGTGTCGGTGCTGTTCCCAGTGTGGTAGGCCACCAGGAGTCATCCCAGGCTGAGGGGGAAGGTCCAAGGATGAGGACCTCCGTTTTGTCCGAGTTCAGCTTCAGACGGCTGTTCCTCATCCATTCGGCGATGGCCTTCATTCCCTCACGGAGGTTGATGTTGGCAGTGTGTGGGTCCTTGGTGAGGGAGAGGATGAGCTGGGTGTCATCGGCATAGGAGATGATGTTGAGGTCATGATGGCGGGCCACTTGTGCGAGGGGGGCCATGTAGACGTTGAACAGCGTCGGGCTGAGGGATGAGCCCTGGGGGACGCCGCAGATGGTGTCGGTGGCTTCAGATCGGAAGGGTGGGAGGCGGACGCTCTAGGTTCTTCCGGAGAGGAAGGACGTGGTCCAGTCAAGAGCCTTCTCTTGGATTCTGGCTTCTAGGAGGCGTGTCTTTAGAATGCGATGGCAGACCGTGTCGAAGGGGGCTGTCTTGTCCAGGAGGATGAGGGCTGATGTTTCGCCGTTGTACAGTTGGCGCCTGATGTCGTCTTTGGCAGTGATGAGGGCAGTCTCGATGCTGTGGTTTTGTCTGAATCCGGACTGGGACGGGTCCAAAATGTTGTTGTCTTCGAGGTGGTGAGCCAATTGTATGTTGACGATTTTCTTGATGACCTTCGCCGGGAACGGGAGCAGGCAGATGGGCCGGAAATTCTTTAGTTCCTTGGGGTCCGCCTTGGGCTTCTAGAGGAGGACGTTGATTTTGGTGTGTTTCCAGCTTTCTGGGAATGTTGCTGATTCAATGAAGATGTTGATGACCTTCCGTAGTAGGGGTGTGATGGCTGCGTCTGCTTTTTTGAATATGTGGTGTGGGCACGGGTCTGACGGAGATCCTGAGTGGATGGAGTTCATGACCTTGCGTGTCTCGTCATCGTTGACGTTGGATCAGGAGGTCAGGCGGTTGACGGGGAAGTGGAATCTGACGTAGTCGGGGCGGTCATGGTGTTGAAGCTGTCGTGGATGTCAGCGATCTTGCGGGGGAAGAAGATGGCTAGTGAGTCGCACAGTTCTTGTGAGGGCGGGATGTCATTGGCGTTGGGGTTGGAGAGTTCCTTTACGATGCTAAAGAGCTCTTTGCTGTCATGTGCGTTGTTATGTAGGTGGTTTTTGAAGGAGGATCTTTTGGCTAATCTGGTGAGGTGGTGATGTCTGCGGGTGGCGTCCTTGTGGGCTGTGTGGTTGTCAGGTGTGCGTTCACTGAGCCATATCTTCTCCAGTTTCCGGCATGCGCGTTTGGAGGTTTGGAGCTCGTCGGCGAACCAGGTGGCTCTCTTGCTGGTGTGATTGTTGGAGAGTTTCTTGAGCGGAGCGAGGGTGTTGGCGTAGTTGTCGATCCACTGTCTGAGGTTGCAGGCTGCGGCGTCTGGGTTGGTGGGGTTGGTGGATGGGTCCTGGGCGACGGTGGTGATCAGCTGATCTTCGGTGACTTTGCTCCAGCAGCGGTGAGGCAGCTGTTGGGTGCGGTGGTGCGTGATTGGTTTCTTGAAGGTAAAATGGATGCACCAGAGGTCGGTCCAGTGGAGTTCGGTGATGTGGTCGAAGGCGACTTGGGTGCCTGTGGAGAAGACGGGGTCCAGCGTGTGGCCAGCTGCGTGGGTGGGTGTGGTGATGAGTTGTCTGAGGCCGAGGTTGGCGAGGTTGGCGATCAGGGTAGCGGAGTTGGCGTTGTTGTTGTTCTCGAGGTTTAAGTTCAGGTCCCCGAGGATGATGTAGTCCGTGGAGGCGAGTGCGTGGGTGCTGGCGAGGTCGGCGATGGAGTCGCTGAACTGGGCCCGGGGTCCGTAGATGGAGGGTGGTGTTGGGGTCGGTGTGGATTTGGAAGTGCAGGTGCTGTGTGAGTGTCGTCCTCGTGGGTGGAGACCTTGAGGATGGATTAGTGGACGATGGCTATTCCTCTTCCAATTCCGTTGGTGCGATCCCTGCGGGTGATCTTGTATCCGTCCGGGAAGGCCATGGCGAACTCGGGTGCCGAGGAATTGTTCCACCAGGTTTCGGTCAGGAAGGCTGCGTCAGGGGAAAGGGTGTCCAGTAGGTCCCAGAGCTCGACGGCATGTTTGCGTGCACAGCGGGGGTTCAGGAGTATGCAGTGGAGGTGGTTGGGTCCGGTCTTAGGAGGTTTGTTGGCTCTGTCGCAGGTGAAGCTGCAGGTGCAGCAGGAGAAGGGACCGCCTGTGTGTTTCCGGGCGGCTTGGGTGCAGGGGTGGTCTCTCCGGGGTTGAGTGCGAGGAGAGTGCCGGCGTCGTACTGGAGTCTGGTGTTGTGGAGTTCGCAGGGGCCAGGGGTTCTGGCGCTGGGCGCGGTGCCGGCCGTGGACGGGCGCAGACAGCTTGCTCTGGTGGGCCAGCTGCACGGTTGTGCAGCGGCCGCCATGTAATGCGGGGAGGGAGGAATGATCATCTGGAAGGCGGGAGCGTGGCGGCGAGGGGGCGGGCCGCAGGAAGCAGCGGCAGGAAAGGGGCAGGGGAACACAAGGCAAACAAGGTGGGGAGGGGGTGAATGAGGCCAAACAATGAGGACGGCACAAGCAGAAAAACAGTACAATAAAGTACAGAATCATAGTAATACAGGTACCAAAATACTGAGACACTCTACCACAGGCAATGGCAGGAACGAATTTGCGGGCAGGGAGGCAGCGGCAGCGAGGGAGGCACTGGGGCACAGGTGGAGCTGTGTGACAGCAGGGGAGCAACCTGACCTGCAAGCAGGGTCAGAGGTTATATTAGACCCTAATAGAAATCTTGGATAGATTATTGGCAAAGAATACTAAACTTATACTACACCTCACTTACTTCTTCCCTCGTATTAGACTTAGGTTAGGTACATCGGGGTAGGCATATTTTAGAAGCACCAGTTGAGTACATTTTAGTATTTTATTATTTATGTATGTATTTTATGGCTTGGAAACCATACCATGCTTTTACAGTATTATTTTATAATTCTCTTCTTGCTGTACGCATTATACTTTACAGCAAGTATTATGATTGTAGCAGTTCATTTCTTCTGCATGAGAAAGAAGACTGTTCAATAAATACTTTTATTGAAAACGCCCGTCTCTCTATTTCTCTGCACCTCTGATGAAACGAGGCATGCACGAGTAAAATATCTATCTATTGTTTCCACGACTCTGAAGATACGTTCTTATCTTGGGGAAACAAAGTTGTCATGCTTATGCTGTTGTCACATACTAATCCCTTCTTGTTTATTTGAGAAAGTTTCTAGTGACCACAGAACTAGCTGGCACTCACAATTAAGTCTAATATATTCGATAGTGACCTAGTAGACATAAGTCCTACTTCACATCTATAGGATATATTATTCCAATGCGCAGAGCCTATTGGGAATATAGGAACTACACTACACCATAGCCCTACCTTTTTTTAAATTAACAAATAGTAAGGATTACTTTGTCCACTTTACTGTTTCTTTCTAAAGCACTAAAACCCAAATTACCAGTGGAATGTTTATGGACACTGCAGAATAACTTGTTAACACTTCAAAAGGAATGAAGGATATCAGTATCAGTTTCAAGGACAAAGTTACAGGTTGCATCAATAATACTAGTGGTTAATTTAAATTCATTGACAGCCAACATTTTTGCAGCTTTTTTCACCATAAACATTGCCAAGACTCTTGGAAGCATCATAAAGCATCCCTGCTTCTTGGCAGACAGCCATCTTGTCCCAATATTTAAGGAAAGCAACAGGTAGGATCCTTGCTGTTATCAACCAATATCACTACTGGACTCTGTAGTAAAATAGGTAGGATAGAGGTCTGGGTACAGCAGTCTGGTACCATTAGTAAGGTCCAGTATTTATTCAAAGAAGGTCTAGGGACATAGGAAGAGTGTCTGATTCTCAGCTTATTGGTTGGCAAAAACACAGTTGCAAAAAAGGGCTCTCTCTTTCTTGCGTTCATGAACCTAAGTAGCATGTTTGATCATGTGAATCACTCAAAACTATGGCATATCCTTATTGAGATTGCCTTGTCCCTGCCCTTGGTCGATTTTTTACGTGCATTGTACTGTGGGGTTTCAGCAATGGTCAGATACGGAATGGAGGGGGAATGTACAGATAATTTTAGGTTGCCGGAGGCAAATGTCAGGGGTATGTCCTGGCACCAGTCTTGTTCCTGTTGTATATTAATGGCCTGAACTCATTCCTCTCAATGACAGGGAAAGACCTACCCAAGGTAAAATCATTGACAGTCTCAGCACTGCTCTATGCTGGCAAAGTGGTTTTGTCCTGCAGGCCTTGTGCTTTATGCTGCCTGATTGAAAATCTAGTGCTCTTTATGGATAATTTGAACCTTGAAGTTAACATAACCAAAATCCACTTTATGTGTGTGAGGAAACACGTAAAAGTCAAACCCATTACCATAAAGGGCAAAATATATTTCAAGGGTCTGTGAATTCCCCTATCTCAGAATGAACTTTGGTTTCCATGGCAGCTTTTTGCCCTACATTGCCAATCACTGCCTTTGTTTTAGTCAGTCCTAATTGAGGGGCCTTATTTTATGTGTCTCAAAAAGTTGGTGACAAACTTTTATTACCCTTCTTAGAAATGTTCAAACTGAAATTCCTACCAGATTTGACTCATGAAGCAGAAATATGGGGGTTTTCGTAATTGCACTAAGATACAGCAGGTGGAAAACCACTTCTGTTGGAGCCTATTAGGAGTAGGACCTTGACTTAACCTATGTGACAGATCAGGTGGAGCTCTCCCTGCTCCTCCACTGGATCTCTGTGTGGAGTAATGAGAAAACAGTTTTCAGCCACAAAATCTAGGGTGAAGGAGCTCTACCTGAGGCTTGCAGCCACTAATTTAAAAAAAAAAACAGGGAGTTGATCAAGACAATCATGTGGTTTCTGGTTATCATTCAAACCAGCATGGGTATGGGACCATACCTAACTCTGGTAAATAAAGTCCACTAGAGGGGACTTTTGACAAAGTTCCACTTAGGTACCATCAGAAGCAACGTATGCTTTTTCCTGGGCCACTATGACTCTAAGTCAATTCTGCTTTGCCTATGTGAGGAATCCTCGCACAAACACTGGTTCATTCCTCCTTTTTTTGTAACTTTGATCAGATTTTAGACATAAATATTTGGTACCTATTTTTAACTCTCATGGTTTTTATCAATGTAAACCAGCTTCATTATCTCAGCATCCTATGTGATCCCTGTGTATGATACTGTGTGGGAGGAGTTTTGAAAAATGCTGTTCTTTGGAGAGAGTCCTTGACATCTCAGCCTTTATCCATGTGGCAGGGTATCTTTTTTGCCTTGTCTCAATATTACTTGTAACTTTATTTACACACAGGGTTACTGCAGTAAACATAGGAATGAGTCTCTTTGGAATGTGTTCCTTAATCAGATAAGTCTTTTATCTTTGTATTTTTTTTATTTTTGCAGACATATGGAGCTTTATGGTGATTAGTGTATTAATATGTAAGCAGATTTGATGTTTGTCGCAATGACTTTTTATCAGATGAGCTTATTATGTTTCTATGTGATTTTTATGTATATTTGTTCCCTTTAATGATTATATGTGTATAATTGAATAAAGATTACAAAAAAAAACTCCCTCTTAGAAAGATTTTCCAAGTGTTAATGATAACACCTTTATTGACCATGATCTTAGCTTTTGTAACATCTAAACAGATATTGGATGATTTCTTGGAACAAAATGAATGTTCAACTTTCATTTGTTTATGAAGGTCTGTGTTCAAAATATTGGAAACTTTTTTATTTTTAGATACACACAAGAGTGCAAAGCATCGGAAGCTATCTTAAATGTGTTTCGATGATTGAATATAAGCGTTTCTGATGGAATGTTTATTTAAAAAAGAATATTGATTCTTTATTAACCAAATCAGAAAATAAGGAGTTTTTAAACCCACAAACCACTAGATTTTCCATCCCTAAGTCAAGATATATAATGATATAAGGGTACGACCCAAAATGAAACTATGTCTCATCTCAGCACTTCACTAAATAACAGTCACATGATTACTGAAACAAAGAATATGATGGCCTCTCATAGGGAAGACAGAATGTTTGCAAGCTACATGATTGGATGTCCTCCAAGCATACAAAATATATTTTGTCAATAATGTAACTAACTCTGCTTTATAAAGATATCAAAAACCGGGTTAAACTCTAAAGCACTAACATTATCTTTGTTTAGGTTAATAAGCTTAAGTTTAATATTGTTCCATAAAAAAGGTGGACTCGTGTACTAAAAAGATAATTCATGTCATCAAGTTAGCATCCTTTAACAAAAAGTTTAGAAAGATGAAAGATTCCAGTGAAATACTAAAGTGAGGGCGAAGTAAAGCATCTAAACAAAAAGGTAGAAAATACAGATAGAAGAAAAAGTAATAAAGAAATAACAACTTCAGGCCATAAGGATGGACTGCTAGTGGGGAAACTTGTTCGAAAAATACTAAGAAACGCACCATGGGCCTGATTCACAAAGGTAAACTTACTCTTTTATGCAAGTCAATGATTGTTTGCTATTCACAAGTAGAATCCTTATGAGTGCAGAGTGTCTGTACATAATAAGATCTATTTGTTTGTGTGCAGAGACTCAGCACTCATAAAGATACTACTCATAAACCCCTTTGTGGCTATGTGTCTTTCAATTGAGATAGCAATTTTCGCCGTTGAATCGCATAATTACTCGACCTCATCAGTCTCCATCATTATTTTGCATTTTATGCCGCCTCAGTTGGACTAAGCCTTTGAAGCGCACACAATGACAGTAATGACATAGCTTTACTGCACCATTTAAAGTTCACAATGAATTAGAAAACACATTCTCTTTAACAAAACTAAAAGTCCCATGTGCTGCAACCCTTAAGGTCCCACTGTCTGAGATCGTCCATTTAACTCCAATGAACACACAGCAAAGTGGGGCACCTTCAAAGAAGTAAGTCTATATGTAAGACTTAAATGTCCAGAGACCCAGATAATAGACAAAGGGCCAGATGTAGGTGGCTAAATACCGGTCGGTATGCCGTAATTCGGTAAATTTCAGCATTACCGACCGGTATTTACCCATGTATGATGTAGGTATTACCGAACGCCATCGGTAATAAGGAATCGGTAAAAATAAGGGAAACCAGTTACCAATTCCTTATTTACCAATTGTCAGACACCGAAACACTAAAATACTGAATCGGTAAACAAGAAATCGGTAAATACTCGCTAATGCGATGTACCAAAAAAACGGTAATACCGAATTTGCCAAAAATCGGTATTTAAGAATCGGTAATTACCACTGACTCCAAGCAGGTGGTAATCAGGTGCACTACATAAAAACAGCACCAAAATGCAACAGTGTGAACATAATGGCGGTCCTCTATGTTATAGCAAGGGGGCTACGTTTGCAAGCAGCAGGACTGAGGGTCTGGAGACAGGAAGAGCGTGTGTACAGACTGCGTGTCACAATGTTCCAAATAACTGAGGCAGAAATACATGAGAGGTACAAGCTACACCCACAAACCATCCTAGACCTGATACAGGACCTGCAGCAATTCCTGGAGCATCAGACACCATAACAACACATGTGCAGGTGCACTGTAGCCTGCACCTACTTGCATCAGGAAGTTACCGGGGTGTGATAGCTGTGGCAGGTGGTGTGTCACAGAGTTGCCTGCCCCATTTCTTGAACTCCTTCTTGGATGCAATGATGCAGAGATGGCATCACTACATACGCTTCCCCAGCACACAGGCGGAACTGCAGAAGACAAAACTGGATTTCTACCAAAAGGCACAGTTCCCATGTGGAAATTGAAGAAATTGATGTACATAAACAGTGTTCATTTCCCCTTTTGTTTCCCACTCCTCTCCCTGTGGGTACCATGAATACCGTAAATTATTGACCGCATCACTCTGCCAGCAAGAACCCGTACCCATATGTACATGACAGCCATTCTAGGCACCCTGGCCCTTATTGCCCGCTCATTGGAATCCCCGGCTTCCCTCCTGCGCGTATCTTAAACCCTCTCCCTCTGCGCGACCCTGCCGTGCAAGGCAACCCTTCTGCTTGACCCACGCAAACCCCCCATCTCCTCTTGAAGAGGCAGCCTTCGCCTCAGATGACATAGCCCTCCCCAGCTGCACCTGACGGCCCCCGCTCTCTCATGTACGGGTCATAAGATCTCTCTCTGTGTGCGACTCTGTCCCTGTGCACACCCTGGCTTCCCCCCTCCCCTTCTCCCCCACACGAGCAAGTCATAAACCTTCTTCTTCTGCAAGACCCTGTCCTTGGGAGTCACGGCCGCGCCTGACCAACACCTCCTTTCCTTCCATGAATGCCCCTCTGTTGACAAGCCTTCCCTCCGCGCTCGATTGTCCACGCGGCATGAATACCACTCCTTTGATGACCCCTTCTCCCGAGTCCGACTGACCACACATGTCCGAGGCCATCGCCTAAGCCAGGAGATACCATTTACTGCCCCTTATTGTATGAAGTCACTCCTCTTCAAAGGACCCACTATTGATCCTAGCCTCCCCACCCCCTGGGCTACGATCAGGCGCACATCTCCTAATAATCAGCGGAACACTCAGCTGCGTCATTGCCTCCCCTCTTATCAGCAGGTCAAGGGTCCCTATTGTGAACATATGTGGGGTAGGATTGACACGAGGATTATAGGGATGTCTTTTCTTTTGTGTCACAATGTCCTGATTGTAATGCCAAGTGTTTTGTAAAGTATAAAAGAAGACGTCTCAGCTCACTTGTTAGAGCACCTCCCGAAAGACACTGTGTTTTGTGTCCGAAATGAAAGGCTCTCCTCATGAGTAATAAATCGTGTTCTTGATTCCTGCTACCAGCGCCCTTCTCTTTATTTGGTAATTATTCAGAATGGAAACTAGGAGGCGTCTTGCGCCAGCAGCCCGGGCATCGATGGTAATAGAAGTACCGCCTTTTACAATTGGCGTCCCAACGCGGGGTCCATCAGTGACATAAGATTCAGTAAGAGAGATCCAGAAGATGAGGTGAATATCTAAATGATCGGAGTATACCTGCCTTGAGAGGGCCCTCGCCCGGCTGCCGATTGAAAGAACTTCACCGATTCTGAACGGCCCTCTCTCGAGGGACCTGTTGTCCTGACTGGAATCCCACAGGAATGCTGCATGGAGAAAGAGAACAATTGGGCGCTGGAGGAGGAAGACGAAGAACTGTCCGTATGGTCCGGTCCGGGTAAGATTAAGTAGGGCGTTTTGCGCCTGATTGGTAGGATGGTTTTATCCATCTGATTGATTGATTGATTGATTGTATTGGAATCGGTATTGAATACTGATATTGTTGTTATTGGTTCATTTAGCTTTGGATGCTACTTGAAATATTGGTTCTCTTCTTGAGAACGAGACATTCTCTGTTTGCAAACGGCGGCGAATAGGAACGTTCGCCCCTCTTTGCAGATAGAGAAGGGTAGGTAATGCAGACTTTTGTCCCCGTTGTAATCCGTCATGCCTATTTTTCTCCCCACTGATTGTTTGAAATCGATTAATAATCGATTGTTGCTCTTTGAGATCTTCCCTGTCCACAAACAGAGACGAATAGGAATATTCTGTTTCCCTTTGCAGATAGCGAAGGGCAGGTAATGCAGACATTTGTCCCCGTTGTAATCCGTCATGCCTGTTTTTCTCCCCACTGATTGATTGGTTGCCTGGACATTGTTGTTCCAGGAATTGTTTCGTTTGAGGTATTTTCTACCTGCAAACAACGTGGAATAGAAATATTCTGTCTAGTCTTTGCAAGTAGTAAAGGGTAGGTTATGCCCCTTTGTGAATTCGTCAGTCCTACCCACTCCCCATTGATTGTTTATTTGGGGGTAGCTCGCATGGTCCGTCCAGGAGGCTACCCTTATGGAGGACATATGCTCCCCACTCACGGGCCATTTAGTGGAAGTAGATCATCTGGTCCGTCCAGGAGGCTACCCTAGTAAGTGGAAGTACATCCTTTGGTCTGTCCAGGATGACACCCTAATGAAGGAATATATGTTCCCCTTTTGATTGATAATCTAGTTCCACCCGGACCATTTATTGGAGGTAACTCACCTGGTCCGTCCAGGAGTACCCCTAGTGAAAGGACATATAAAAATGAAGTGATCACCGTACCCTACTAACAAAAAAAAACTTTAGCTCGAAACACGCTAAGGAAAAGAAAGAAAAATAAAAAGAAATCGGGCTAAGTCAGTAACCCCCTGATGAGCTTTCGACTTCACTAAAAATAAGAAACATTAGAAACAGTTCGTAATAAGAAATATAAAATGGCGAAAAATCGACAGCAAGACAGCCACGAGGTAGCTAGGCTCCACTGCCTATTCCTGCTCCCAACATGTCTGCCTCATTGCCCACCACGCCCAAATAACGGTCGCATGAAATAGAAACAATTCAATAGGTACCTACCCCCCATTCCAGAAGCTCCCGAAGTGCAACAGGTCCGCGGTTACGCCCATCCGGAAGGCGAGGCCTCGATGCGTGCAGGGCTCGGCTGGCCGCAGTCGAAGGGGGAGGCTGTAGGGCGG
Organism: Lissotriton vulgaris; assembly: GCF_964263255.1. Classification (NCBI taxonomy): domain Eukaryota; kingdom Metazoa; phylum Chordata; class Amphibia; order Caudata; family Salamandridae; genus Lissotriton; species Lissotriton vulgaris. Next base: position 786,201,403 of record NC_141696.1, read on the forward strand.
ACGGTCCGAGGAATCATGGAGGTCTCCCCTTTCCCTCTTCTGCCGCCCTGCAGGACGGGGGGAGAGGGGGCTGTCTTGCCTCGGCCACCGACCACCTCTCTCTCTCACCGGATCCGGCTTTCGTCGAAGGCCGAAGCCAAAGCGAGGATGGCGGCATTTCTTTGAGCTATAATGGCTGCAACTACATGTCAACGCCTGAGAGTGGCAGATAGTCCAGCCACACGGCAACGCCTGGATAGTTGCAGGTAGTCCCGCCACATGTCAAGGGGGGGATGTCTTGCCTCAGCCACCGACCCCCCCCCATCTGCAATGGCTGGCACGGCCGTACCGAAGCGCTGGAGCCGGAAAACGGCGCGGGGTCGCTGGACGGGGGAGGCGGCGCGAACGAGCCTCCCCCACCTCCCTCCAGGTGGAGGCTTCCAGCGACACCCCAATGCTCTTGCTTAAAGAGGGTCAACATCGGAAAGCAGTCTTTTGCCCAGGACGGGCACACGCCCCATGCCTTCTCTCCTCAACTTTGAAGATTCTATGAGAGCCGGGGGGCACCCCGATCCCTCCGCATGGGCGCCCCCGTCCCCCTCACTGGGAACCACGACATCGGCACACTCCGACCTGCGCCAGCCTCAGTTTGGAAATAGCTAAAATACAGCCAAGGTACAGACTTGTTCAGTTCCGGAGGAACACCAGAATGACCCGGTAGGAAAATTGTTACCGCCCTCTCCACTCTTTGACTGATGGTCCATATTGCTAAACTGTTAACCCATTGCGAAAAAACTTTTGTAACCACCAACGGAAGGTTCTGGTCCTACTACGAGTCAGTGGAGGCAATCTGACTATGCAGGGACTTGCCTGACCTCGCCCAAAATGGCGCCGACACAAAATGAGACTTTTTAAATACACCTTGTTGCACCCTGATTGCGCAGCTTTTGATGCCCCGAGATATGTATGCAGTTTTTGGACGATGAAAGTAGATAAGAGGGATATTGAGTATGTGCTTGGAAAAGAAAGCGATATAAGATGGATATTGATTATGTGCTGGGACAATGAGCTGATTTAGAGTGGGTACTAATTATGTGTTGGAAGCAATGAATTGGTATGAAATAGGAACTGATTGAGCATTTAGACGATGAATTGGTAAACATTAGATCTTGAGTAATAGTTGGACAGTGAGATAAAAATTATTGAAGAAAAAATTGTATTATTGGCATGCATCATACTTGCAGTATAGGAAAGTTCGATATGATTTTATTTTACTACTGCACTTTACGAAATGAATGACCACCGACTTTTATTCTCCGTTGCCGGCCCACTGGTTTGTAGGCCCGTATTTGTGCACCAACCTCTTTCATTAAAATCTTTGAACACGCAAATATTATCGTAGCGTTTATATTTATGAATGTTGTTGAAATGTATGGCTACTGTCATCGACATAGGCAAAATACATGCAGTATGATTAAGGTTGAAGGTTAAAAAGGCCCGGTATTTAGCAGCTACACTATGTATCACAGGCAGCCGGAAAGATGTTCTTAGACGCCCTTGAGCGATACCACAGAAATACCACCTGACCGCCACCCTTGCACACGACCTATAAGGCCACGATCGTGTGACTCATGTAAATACGCAGACCATCGATGATTATCTATCTGACACAGCTGGTCCCTCTGGGCTTAAACGCCGAGATGGTAGATAATGCACCCCGGGGAGATAGGTCGAGTATGTGGTAGGTAAAAACATTTTCGGATTTATGCGCGCTGATGTGTTTTGAATGCTGCCCCCACCCCCCTTCTTCTCCTCCCTTCTGCAGGTCCCGTCGGAACGTCGGCTGAAGTATGGAAAAGCGACGATCGAACGACCAACAAAGGAGAAAAGGGGGATCTGAGCATAGTACTTATGCTAACAAGCTTTGACAGACGTAGACGTAGATATGACTGTTCCTCCCTAGAACGTAACGACTGGGAGGATGGACTGACATGGAAACCTGACGAGTACTGTATGACGGAAATTGACTCGACATTAGCACGCTAGATAACGCGATTATGACGTTTAATTAGATAGGGAAGGGACTAGGAAAAGTCCTGAGGTAAAGGGTACCCAGGCACCACCCGTCTGGGAAGTTAGAAATATTGTTGATGTTCGAAATATACCACCTCCTTCTCACCCTCTTATAGGTATAACAAGGCTGCCTGACTGTTCTCCTGATCAATACCATCTGTTGCCTCAGCCTGGAGAACGTCCAACCAAAGGAAGAAAATCAAAAGTGGTTTAAGATCCACCTATGGGCAATAGCCCGACCAGGTTAATTTCTGACCGGCTGACCGAGGTGTAAGTATTGGCAATTGGGAGCGCTCGCAGAAGTAGTAAACGAGAAGAGAAGGAGGAAAGGTAAAAAGAACTCAGCCAATGGATAAATAGGATATTAAAAATGCGCAACATGCGCAAGGAGATTTTTGTTTGGCCAACAACTGTTGTATGTTTTGTCGTGAACGCTTTTGTATGTAACACATGTACTGTCTTCCCTTGTCTGAGTTTTTGTGTATGTAATGTACGGATTTATGTCTTCCCTCTGTCTGTGTTGGCATGTTACCTGACCCCTGTTGTTCTGTGTTGTGAGCGCACTAAATGACCTATTACCGTACATGCCTTTCTCTCTCTCTCCCCTCGATCTCTCTCTCTCCCTCTATCCGTCTCTCTCTCTCTCTCTCTCTCTCTCTCTCTCTCTCTCTACCTGTCATATGTGTACTGAATAGCTCGTTTAGATTGCGGACGACTCTCACTCTCTATGAGAGTCTCCCTATTTCCTCTTCCCCTTTTTTTGGTAAAATTGTGCCCCGCTGGCACTAGTCTGATTGGATACTCTGTGAACACAAAGGTGTTCAGTGAAATTGACAGAAAATAAAATGATTGTGATTTGCCATATTACTACCTCTCCTTTCTACAAAATGAATGAACTCGAATTGGCTAAGAAAGAAAGGACAGGTGAGACGACTAAGGTCCCCTAATCTGGCCCTCTTAAAAAAGGGAACTATATGTCAATGGCACCCTATTTTTTATTATTGTTAGAGACAAACGTCAATGTCCAGATTGGCCACCAATGCCCAGATTGCCCCACCCCCTTTGCACCCAAGCGCGAATACCCGAAGCATCCCCGCCCCACTTGATTGACCCCAGCTGCTGTCCCGGATATAAACATGATGACTATGAGTAACTTTCGTCCCTCGAGAAAAAAAAAATGTTTTACCCTGACTCTCGATGATAGCGCCCCCGCCCAGTTTAAAAAGGTTAGCCGGCCTTGAAGGGAAATGTTAGACTGTTAAGGCTCAGGTTAGAAAGACGAGTCTCCCTGGAGGCTCCGAAATGTTGAGTTTGATGAAATGCGCAGTTGATAAGAGTCTGACTTCCCTCCATATGTGACATGTGTAGACGATGAATAAAACTTGGCATGAACTCAGTAGGAATGCTGACATAGGCACTGCTTGGTAAATGAACCTCTGACTGTGACCAATGAGCGTATCTCCCAAGTGCGTAGGATTGAGGGAGGAATTCACATGCATAAATGTCTTCCCCTGACCAGTTCTCTAAAGCTTGTTTTGTACCTATTTCAAAGATATGCGATCAACGGAGGAGAAGGGTCGGACGTGACACACAGCCTGGCCGCAGATCATGGGACACATGCGACATCGACCAAAGGTGGAGCCCCAGCACGACAGGAATACGGGACGAGACAGCACTCTCCAATGTGGTGAAACGAAAGGATGAAGGGCTGTCCTGAAGCCTTTTTGTCCACCTACCCACACATGCCTGAAGCTTCCGTCCCCCTCTTCAAGCCCGATTGATGGGCTTGCTTGCTTGTTATCATTCGCTCCCTTGGTCCCTTTGGTGTGTCCCAGGAAAATCTGCCCCCACTCCGCCCTCTCACTCCCATCGACTATCGAAACCACACACCCTCTTTTCCACATGACTCCTTGTCGAAAGGAAGAACAGCATCCAGGTGGAAATGGGGTACGCCGCAGGAATATGGGTGCCGAACATAAGGCGCCACTAAAAGGATTGGTTAGGGAACAGGACTGTGGTCTAACAGCAGAGGACTGACCGCACCCTGCAACGCGTAAGGATGGACTCGAGCTGGACCTATAGCTCCACCGCCGGTGCTCAACAGCGCCAACGAAAGGACACGGACTAGAGCCTACCAGTGATGGCTCACTGCTAAAAAGACACTGTGACGAAGAGATCTTGTGTATTGAACTGAATTCCGCCCTCAACTACTTGGTCAAAATGTTCACTGGTCACATTTTTAAGTCAGAAACGTTTATGCTATGTAGTGCTTTTGGAATGATAGGAACTCGACAAATGCAATTTCCTATGTGCTGCATTCTGCCCATCACATGATTATATGCCAAATGTTAGTATTGACAAATGCTAATTCTTCAACGATGCCTGTCTATCTGTAACCCCATCAATTACAAAAATGAACTCTGTAATGTAAAAAGGGGCGACTGTGGAAATTGAAGAAATTGATGTACATAAACAGCGTTCATTTCCCCTTTTGTTTCCCACTCCTCTCCCTGTGAGTACCATGAATACCGTAAATTATTGACCGCATCACTCTGCCAGCAAGAACCCGTACCCATATGTACATGACAGCCATTCTAGGCACCCTGGCCCTTTTTGCCCGCTCATTGGAATCCCCGGCTTCCCTCCTGCGCGTATCTTAAACCCTCTCCCTCTGCGCGACCCTGCCCTGCAAGGCAACCCTTCTGCTTGACCCACGCAAACCCCCCATCTCCTCTTGAAGAGGCATCCTTCGCCTCAGCTGACATAGCCCTCCCCAGCTGCACCTGACGGCCCCCGCTCTCTGATGTACGGGTCATAAGATCTCTCTCTGTGTGCGACTCTGTCCCTGTGCACACCCTGGCTTCCCCCCTCCCCTTCTCCCCCACACGAGCAAGTCATAAACCTTCTTCTTCTGCAAGACCCTGTCCTTGGGAGTCACGGCCGCGCCTGACCAACACCTCCTTTCCTTCCATGAATGACCCTCTGTTGACAAGCCTTCCCTCCGCGCTCGATTGTCCAAGCGACATGAATACCACTCCTTTGATGACCCCTTCTCCCGAGTCCGACTGACCACACATGTCCGAGGCCATCGCCTAAGCCAGGAGATACCATTTACTGCCCCTTATTGTATGAAGTCACTCCTCTTCAAAGGACCCACTATTGATCCTAGCCTCCCCACCCCCTGGGCTACGATCAGGCGCACATCTCCTAATAATCAGCGGAACACTCAGCTGCGTCATTGCCTCCCCTCTTATCAGCAGGTCAAGGGTCCCTATTGTGAACATATGTGGGGTAGGATTGACACGAGGATTATAGGGATGTCTTTTCTTTTGTGTCACAATGTCCTGATTGTAATGCCAAGTGTTTTGTAAAGTATAAAAGAAGACGTCTCAGCTCACTTGTTAGAGCACCTCCCGAAAGACACTGTGTTTTGTGTCCGAAATGACAGGCTCTCCTCATGAGTAATAAATCCTGTTCTTGATTCCTGCTACCAGCGCCCGTCTCTTTATTTGGTAATTATTCAGAATGGAAACTAGGAGGCGTCTTGCGCCAGCAGCCCGGGCATCGATGGCAATAGAAGTACCGCCTTTTACACCCACATGTAATAGGGTGCATTGATGGGACCCAGATACCAATCTGCCCACCTGCTGCTACAGAATACATATACCGCAACCGCAAATCCTCGCATTCCATCAACATGCAGGTGATATGTGATGCAGACAACATCCTCACCGAGATCGTGGCCAAATTTCCAGGTAGTACCCATGACTCCTACATATTCAGGAACAGTGGGATCTACACAGGTCTGGCAGGTGGTGAATTTGGAGAAGGATACCTGCTAGGTAAATCAATGTGACACACCCTGCTGTATACCTTGGATGAATGTATTGGTGACTCCAATTAATGGCACTTCCTTTCCCATTTAGGTGACAGCTCCTATGCTTTGCGGGCATTTATCCTAAGACTATACCTCAACCCTTCCACCACAAGTGAGAGGAGATACAATGTGGCACATAAAAGCACGCACGATGTTGTGGAGCTACTAAAAAGCAGGTTCCGTTGCCTCCAGAAAAGTGTAGGTGCATGTCAGTACCGCCCCATCATCTGCTGCAAAATAATAGCAACATGTGCAATGTTGCATAACCTTGCCACAAAGAAAGAAACAGCAGTGGAACTAACTGACTCTGAGGACGAGGGTGAGGTCTGTCCACAGCCAGAGCACAGCTCAGCAGGTGTGAAAGCAGCACCGGATGGGAGACACAGACGGGCTGAGATAACACGCAACAGTAAGTAAGGAGACATAGCCAGTTACTGTATGTGAGTGATGGTGTTTAATGATCATAGCACACCACCACAACTTGAATTGCCTCACATGTTAGGCCTAAATCAAATGCAGTGTCCCTGCAAAAAATGGGTTACATCATCCTTTTCAGTAAAACCATGTCATGGCTGGCTCTACTTCCTGCGCCCATGCGCTATACTGCTGTGTTCCTTCACCCCACTGTCCGCTCTGCCAGTCTGTCCAGTGGCAGCGCTGTGGTATTTGCTGCGCCTCCTGGACACTGTGGGAGGGGGCGTGATGCTACTGCGGCTAATAGCCTCTTCACTTTCACCCCCATCACCTGTAGTTGCCACCTTGTCAGTTTGTAGCACTTCAAGTGTACTGGTCACTGTGACGATCCCCCTTGCCACATCACAGCTGCAGTGTGCCATATGCTCCTGCATGGCCACTGAGTACCTGCACAGCAGAGAGGTGGCAGTGGAGAGGCTGCCTCTCCCTGCACTTTGGCAGATGGTCCTCATCTAATTTGCTGCACAGCAGCCTCACAGCCTCGGACACGTCCTTCATGCCCTCAGCGATAGTAGTGTTCATGGAATTGATGCCCTTCTCAATACGGTGCATGTGGGCATTCGCGTGTGCCATTTCCCACTGCACTGACCTAACTGCTCTTCCTTGCAGGCGCTGGAACTTCAACATGTTCCCTTCAATGCCAGGGAACACAATCTCATCTTCACCCTGAGAATGAGGACTGGCTGCCCTTGCCCTGCGGCGTCTGGAACATATGTGGGCCCGCTATGTGGGGGACTGTGACCTTGTACCGTTGGCATCCTCAGCCACCTGGGACTATTGTCCTCCTGTGCTGTCCTCCTCTGACACCTCCATCTGCTGGAGGGTGGGTACTGAATGCCTCCTGCCTTTCGGTGCTGGTGGCATTGATGGTGGCGGTGGTGATGGTGGTGGTGGTGATGATAATGGCAGTGGTGATGGTGATGGTGGTGGTGATGGTGGCGGTGGTAGTGGTGGGGTGATGTACCCTGCATGCTACTGGTACTCCTCTTCTTGTCTCCTCTCTGTCCTTGGTGCCTTTACTTTGCTCCCCTCTGCTGCCCAGCGAGATGGCTCGCCTGTGAAAACAGAATGTACATATGCTCATTTATCTGGCAGCATTTGCATTGTAATAGATTTCATGCCTGCCAATCACACTGACTGTCCTCTGCTTGCTAATTGCTAATTGGTTTCACATGCCTTTGGGTTCAGTGGACTGACTGTTCTGACATGTGTTACTTCTAACTACATCTCCCGTTATGCATTGCAGGTTTTATGTAAAATATGTACTGGAGTGGGAGTCTCTATGCCTCTTTGGGGATTGGGAGTAAGGACTGGGGGGCACAGCATGCTGTGAATGCATCTTACCTTGTTTGTTGGCAGCTCTGGCTGAGCTGTCTGCATCTCAAATTCCACTCAAACTCTCCAGCTGGAGGGTGGACTCAACCAGGAGATCCAGAGCAGTTGGTGCAGGTGCTGTGTTCCTCCCTCCACCTGTACGGTCGGTCTGCTTCTTCCTCTCTGCCAGCTTTGCCTTAGCAGTCTTGCTCAGATCGTACCATCTTTTTTTTAGGTCCTCAATGGACCGCTTGGTGACTCCGATGGCATTTATTTTTTCCTAAATGGCAAGCCAGATCTGCCTTTTCTGTGACTCTGGCACATGCAGAGACTGTTTCTCAAATAATGTTTTGTGGTCCTTGGTCACATCCTCAATGATGAACTCCAGCTCCCTCTCACTGAATTTGTGCTTCCTTTTTCTTTCAGCGGCCCCCATCGCCCTCTCCCGGTTGGCCATTTTACTAAGTATTGGTTGCAAAATTCAGTTGAGTAGCTCCTGGCTTCTCTGCTCTGCTCCCTGACTCACAGTCAGCTCCAGGTTCAGTGCAGCTGCATGGGTGTGGCCACTTCCTGTTTGGGAGGTAATGACGATGTTTTTTTTTGTTGTTTTTTTTCACTACCACTTAATCACGACTACACCACTATTTTTCTGCCCTCTCACACGCATGCACCATATGGCTGGAACAAAAGATCTCTGTTAAAGAGCCCCTTCGCGGGTTCCCGTCAGACATTGCAGCGCCAGTCTGATGAGGAGCAGGACCCATATGATGAAGCATGACACCTAGCTTGCTGGGTGTGTGAGGGTTCTAGTTCCCAAGAGGGAATTTTCCCTCTCTTTCTTTTCTCTTTCCTTTCCCTATACTCACATACTCCTCCCTTCTAGTCCTACTGGGGAACTTTGTGCTACGAATTGCTACAGGTAATGACGATGCACAGGATTGGCTGATTCCACAGTTACCAATTTTTTTAATTACCGATTCGGTACTGAGGATTCAGTTATAACGATTCGGTAATGGGGATTCAGTATTTATTTTTTACTGATTCTTTCCAAATTGCTATTTTTTTGCGATTTTTACCGAATCGGTAATTTTTACCGATTCATTACGTACATCTGGAATACTGAGTTCTTAATAACGAATAGGTAAAATTTGCTATTAAGGACTCGTATTTCAGGATTACCTACATCTGGCCTAAAGTTGTCTATTTTCTTGATCGCTAAACATTTAAGTCATACAGATAGACTTTATACTTTGAAGGTGCTCCCTTTTGCTGAGTGAAAATCAGACTTGAACCTGCTCCAATGGGAATAGTCCAGCCTCCCTGAACCACAAGTACCTCATGGCCAGTTGTGCCCTTAATAGAGTTCATCTGCCGGATATAGCTTGATTCCAGTGGCACACTATGCACAGGACACACATTTGGGCATACCTGTTCAACTTAGGGCATCACACTGAAATATATACAGTTTCTGTGTGATGGATATGCCTAAATGTGAGTCCCATGCTAAGCAGTTAACTGGGCCATCAGAAGCCCAAACGCCCACTCTACAGGACCCCTCATTCATATATAGGCCTCTTTGAAGTGGGATGTCAGGATATGTAGTAGGCAGGGTTACTCTCCTTCCCCGGTTTGTGTATTATGGAATAGGTGTAGTCTTGTAGCTGAATTCCCCATCTTTTGATGCATACAGGCATTTTGGCTTTGGGGTTTTCTGCAGATGGGAATGAGCGCTTGATGGTCTGTTATTATAGTGAATTGTTTCCCAGACACAAAGACATGATAGTGCTCACAGTCCTACACCCGGCAAGGCTTTCTTTCTTGGGCTGTGAGTATGCTCTTTGTTGTCTGTGAAGCTCCTATTAGCATATGATACAATATGTCATTGTTCTGAGTCTTTCTTGTGTTAGGCCAGTATGGCACCTCATTCCACTTGGCTTGCATTGACAGTGAGCTCAGTATAGTGTGGGGTTGCAATATGACTGCTTGTGGCACTCCTGACTCTCTTTTTGATGGTTTAGAATGTCTGTTCACACTCCTGTGTCCACTGAAACAGCTTGCCATGCCTAGGAATGACCGTATTTTGCCAATGTCCATGGGGGCAGTGATGTCACTAGGAGCCTTGGCTTTTTCTGGGTCTGGGCACATTCCCTTGTTTGAGAAGATGTGGACAAAAAATGTGACTTAGTCTTTGCTGGAATTTTCACTTGTCTGTATTTTGTGTGAGATTAGCGTGACATATGGCTTGGCAAACATTGTGTAGTACTCTTCTGCGTTCTTCTCCTGGCTTCCCAAATGCTAGGATGATGTTACTGCAGTTGAGAGCATTGGTCATGGGTCTGAGTACCCTTTGGATTGTATCCTGGAAGATTTTGACAGTGGATGATATTCCTAAGTTTAGTCATTTATATCTGAATAGTCCAAGATGCGTGGTGAATGTGATGATGTATCTTGCGTCCTTGTGTAATTCTAGCTGGTGGTATCCATTTTTTTATGGACAATTTTATAGCTCCATTTAGCAGGGTGATCATATCACTCATGTGCGGTCCTGAGTGTCTATCCCTCTCTATGTTTGAGTTTGGCATCTGAATGTTGATGCATTGGTGGACCTTCCCTTCAGTACTTTTCTCTGAGCCTATTACTAGTTTTGAGACCCACGTTGTAGGGCCACAGGATTCCTCATTAATGTGGTAGCTATTAATTTTCAACTACCTTCTGCGGGTAAAATGGAGTCTACCTGTGGTGTTGATCAACTGGCTTTATGTTTTCTTTTATATGGAGGTGTACTTCAAAGTCTTTCATTTCCCTAGGCCAGTCAACAATTTCAGGTATTGCTTCATTATGGGTGTCTCATCATCCATTTTGTATAGGATGGCGGCAAACTTGAGTTATAAAACTGTAATCTGGCAGCTACCAACTTTCTGCCCTCCATAACATGGATGACAGCTTCTACAGACTGTTCTTTGTATGTTACCACAGTTTCATACTTTCCTAGGCACTTCAGCGTTTGTCAGACATTCATGTGTATCCCTTCATATCTGTCTTTTGCAATGTGGGTCTTGACTTCATACGTTTATATTCTGTGGCTCCAATGTAGTTTAGCAATGCTCCTCTGTCTATAATGAATGGAGTTTCATAGTTTTCCATTTGAATCTTTATGTGTGGGTGCTTCTTGTTATGATTTGCATATCGGCTATTATGAGTACGTATTTGTAGCTTTCACTGGAGCATGATGAGGTTGTGCTGTGGCAAAAGTCTTGCGATATCATTCATCATGATTGAATGTGATAATTTGCTGGTGTTTATGCTCTGCACTCCTTGTGCATGATGTTGTGACTTGTTGTCTTTTGATGCCCTAGAGTCTTTTTTCCTTGCACCTTTGCACATTTGCTCGTAGTGGTAGTCCTATCCACACTCCTGGCTCGTTTAACCCAAGGCAGAGCATTTCTCTTTTATAAATGTTTTTACGGGTGTTTTCTGTCCATGTCTTGTATGAGAAGATGGTATTCATATACAGGAGCAACACCTCCCCATGGAACGACTCCTGGTGGTTAATGGAACTGGGTCCCTTGCTCAATTCCACAGAGCACACTGTAAACCTCGACATCAGACACTATGAAGAAGATAAAAGCTGTCTCCTCAGCCTGCTTCCCAACCATCCACATGCTCCAGAAAAAATCCAAATGGCTCCCCAACACCAGACACACCGTCACCCAAGCCCTCGTCACCAGCCACCTGGACTACAGAAACTCCCTCTACGTGGGCATCACCTCACAATGACTGAGCAGACTGCAGACCATTCAAAACACTACAACCAGGCTCATCCTCGACCTCCTGAGAAGATCCCACATCACCCCTGTTAGACCTGGCACCATTGGTGTGGATCTCCCTTCTATTTTTGCTTTTGCCTCATGTGTTTTTGCTGGTGTTAGATGCTTTGGGCACTGTGCCACTTCTGTCAAGTGCCACAGTGCGAGTACTCCCTATTGTAAATTGATGTATTAATCAGTGGTTCCATATTTGGCTATTTAGTTTACTTGTAAAACCCTAGTACCGTGCACTGAGTGTGCCCAGGGCTTGTAAATCCAAATGCTGCTGGTGGGCTTGGAGCACTGGTTGTGCCACCCACAGAAGCAGCCTTGTAAAATGTGTCTAAGGTCTGCCATTGCAGAGCCTGTGTGCAGTCTGGTACTGTCACACTGACTGGGCAAGTGCACCCACTTGCCAGTCCCTAAACCATCCCTTTTCTTCATATCAGTCACCCCTATTGTAGGCCCAAGGGCAGGGTGCATTGTAAGTCGAAGGTAGGACATGCCCTGGTGTGTGTGGCATGTCCTAATAGTGAATTACAACCATTTTCATTTTTTATTATTGCAAGGCTACCTATTCTGCATAGGCCAGAATGGGCTGTTAGAACTATTACCTTTAATGTTTACTACCTCAGAGAACATGGTACAATTTTGAGTTCAGTATGCCTGGACTCAGAGTGATAAAATGCATCTTTTAGTGAAGTTGGTTTTAACATTCTGTGTTTGAAAATACCACTTTTAGAAAGTAGGTATTTTCTTGTCTAACCTTACAAGCCTGCCTCTGCTAGGTTGTGTATTCCTTGTCTGGAGTTTGTGAGTGACAGGGCTGGGGGATTCCAAGAGACAGGATGAGTCAGCCCCGTGGTGAATAGAGAGATCTGCATCTAGATGGGAGGGAGGAGTTGCACCTGAACCTTGAATAGGGCTGTGCCTGTTTTCCACAATGCTGGCTCCACATCCAGGAGTGTGGCTGATGACTCTGCCCTGCACCCTGAAAGAAGAGAAGGAATCCTTTCAAAAAAGTGCTCCAGGGCTGTACTTGCCTTCCACAATGCTGGCTCCACCTCCTGTGGGTCATCTGATGTCTCTGCCCTGCACTGTGAAAGGAAAGGAGAAGTCTGGTAAAAAGAGTGCTTAAGAACTGGTTTGGACTGGGCAAAGACCCCTCTCCCCTCAGAGAACAAAGGATTTTGGGGTATAAATATTGGGACCCTGATCCCATGAAATTAGATCACTTTTGGACTACAAGAAGAAACCTCTGCTGAGGAGAGGAACCTGAAGAAACTGGGGAGAGACTATTCCTACGCTGAAGTGCTGCCTATGGTATTGGCCTGCAGTGGTTGCCTTACTGACAAAGACAGGAGAAAGAACTTTGTTTACCTTGATTTCAACTTGTGAAGGATTTCCAAGGGCTTGGAAAAGAGCTTGCCTCCTGCTGAAGTCTCAGGGACCACAGACTTCAACCCCCAACTTCCCAGAGTTATTTTGGAAGTGCCTGCTGCTGTTTTGGGCCTTCTGAGGAACTGCATGTCGCAAGGAGCTGGAAGCGCGATGCAACGAAGAGGAAGCGTGTCGACGCTACTGCCATCACACATCTGCACAAGGGTGTCGCCACTGGAGTTGTCGCACTGCAACACATCAAGAGAAGCGTCTCACAATGAAGAGGAAGCGCGTCACCATCGCTGCTGCCTGCCATCGCACTTCTGAACAAGGGTGTTGCTTCTGGAGTTGTCGCGATGCACCACATCGTGAGAAGAGTCTCGCAATAAGGAAGAAGCGTGTTGCCGTCGCTCTTGCTGCCGTCGCACTTCTGAACAAGGGTGTCACTGCTGGAACTGTCGCATTGCACCGCATCGAGGAAAGGTCCTTGCATCCCCGAGAAGCACGCTGGCGTCGGAGCTGCTGCCATCACATTTCTGCACAAGGATGCCGCCGCTGTAGTTGTCGCATTGTGCGGAAGCTTCACGCAAACGTGGGAGAAGAGTGTTGCAGCTTGAGCAGTTGCCGTCGCACTTCTGAACAAGGGTATCGCCTCCTCAGTCCACGCATCAAACCAAGAACTTCTCACATCCCCAGAGAAGCGTGCCACATGTGGAAGATCTTCACGTCTTTATTTCTTTGCACCAGAACTTTGCCGCATTTCCCTTGCTGCAACATTGCTTGTCGTGGAAGTGCAACGCATCGTAAGGTACATTGATGCAAAGTGTTGCATCTTAAGAACTGAACTGAACTAAGCTAAAACTACCAACTTAAAGTATTGTGTATTTTTGTCATTTATAGTCTTGTGGTAAGTCAACATAAAGTATACTTATTTTTGATATACAACCTTGTGTGGTGTCCATCTGTAGTGTTGTCACTGGGTTACTGTATGTGGTCACAAATGCTTTACACACTGCCTCTAAGATAAGCCTGTCTGCTCCTGCCAAGCTACCAAGGGGGTGAGCAGGGGTTATTTTAGGAGTGTACCCCCTTACCCTGACTAGAGGCAAAGGTCCCTATTTGTCACAAGTACCTACCTGTGCCAACTAGAGACCCCCAAATCTAACATTGGTGGTCAGCGGTGAGGATTCTGGACTTGCATTTGTGACTCATGTACAGTGATTGGTGAATATGTTGTTCAATGTTTATGGGGGCGCACCAAACAGAAGTCCAAAGAGAGTTTTGTTCAAGTATGTAGAAAAGTTCTTTATTTATTTTTGTCCATTCTTAAAATACAAATCACCAGATATTTTACAAAAAGGTCAGCCAACGCGTTTCACTCCTTTCCAGGGAGTTTCTTCATGGCTGAAAACAGAATAGATAAAAGAAAGCTAACATCAGTTTCATGTGTCGTTGGTCTTGTACACATTTCCCATTTCACATTTCATTTTAAAAAAGGAAAGACATATGATTAGATTGTTAACTTTTCAAAAGGACGACACAGTATCCAGATTTGGGAAAAGACTGCTAAAAAAACACAACCGCAAATTACATTGTGTGGATGTAGTCCAAAACAAGCACCTTGTGGTTATCTACAAACCACCTCTCTAAGATGTGCCGCCGCGGAAGGGGGACGGAATTTTTTTTTGCGGAAACCCATAAAGAGAAATGGAAAGGTGGGGATCGGTTATCAAAACCACAGACAGATCTTGTTTAGGCTTCAATTGGCACACTTTAAAACAAACAAACATAAGACAGGTTTCAAATCATATACTACATTGTCACTGATAATACATTATTCCCTATCTGCTCAGGGTCATTTCATAGCTTCATAGTATATTTTCAATAGATTTCATACATATTGTGGTTTCCCATCATATTCCTGTCCTTTAGAGTACAGATTTCACATTAATCGTCAATGGATAGGCAATGCCCCAAATTAGATTTATTTTTGTGTATATTTTGGGCATTTTGGGATTTTTCAAAGTGAAAGGAAGAGAGGGAAGAAGGAGGGGTAGGCAAAGGCAGACAAAGAATATTGTCAAAAGAATTTAAGAGAGAAACAGATGTAGACTTAGAAGCCAGTTTGTTGCATGGGTTGCCAGATGGTACTATTTCTTCAAAGAAAGGGGAGTATTTCCTAATTGCGTATTCTTACAGATACCTTGAGGTTCGCTCAAGTTACACCTTAAGGTATCCAAATCCTATTTACATATATGTGGACAGTACAGTGATTTGGTGCAAATTCTTACCACAACAATCTTTTTCCGCTAGTATACTAATTCATCTTACATATACCTCACAGTGCTTCTTGAATTATCCAAGTCCTATTCGCATATGTACGTGCAATACTGACAATACAATATTTGGGTGCAGATTCTTACCACAACGGTCTTTTTCCGGTAACGTGGGGTTGAATCTTTCCTTTTCCCAAATAGTTTCCTTTTAGTCCTGCCCACTTGGTTGTTCTTATAATGGTCTATACAGAAAAAGAGAATACTTTTAGGTCCCTTCAATTACTTTTTAAAGGGGTCCTTTAGTTTCTTGTTTGCATTTCTTCATGCATACCTGTTATCAATGTGATATATTCTTCCCCATATAAGTTTCCACGCTTCCGGTGGTGGGAGTTTTTACCACAATTAGTCCAGGAAGTTCAATCTCTTCCTTTCCCTGACCGTGTCGGTGTAGATTCGTTGCAAGTCTAATATTGAAGAGACCAACAGTATCGATTAGACGGTCTCCAGTGAACATGGGTACTTGTCTATCATAAAAGCTATCTTTTAGTTGCACTATATTTAAGCAAACTATATTCAAATATTACCTCCCATTTTTGAGCCCAGTTAATATGGCCAAGTAACTAAACTGCCGGCAATTTGTTTACATGTTGCCCCAAGCATAGAATATTTTCTAGCTTTACAGTTTATACTGTATTTGTACAGATTACAATCAACTATGACCCCCCACATGCCCTGTACCTGGTGAGTAGTAAAGTACAGTTACAGTAACCAAGTAGCCTAACAGTCGGCACCTCATTTATATTTTGCCCCATGCAAAGGATGTTCACCATATATTTGTATACACATTTGGGAACCCCGCGGCGTTCGGTTTGAGCAGCGCAGCTTTCCCTAAAGGTTACAGGTATCGTGAAGCGCTGGCGTATCTTGCAGCCACCTTTTGATATAAGTCAAAAGGTTCACCATATATTTGTATATATATTTGGGAACCCTGCGCGTTCGGCTAGAGCAACGCGGCGTTCCCTAAAGGTTCCCGGTTCAGTGGAGCGTTAGCGTATCCTGCAGCCACCATTTGACATATGTCAACGGAGTCGTTTGAAGTTTATAAATTACCGCGTGTTCTCTTACCCTTCCTTACTTTAAACCCAGAGCAAGACAGTTGTTGCATTTAAAGGGAAGATATAACTCCCCCATGCTAGGACCCCAAAACAAATGACAATAGAGCCTGGTGTAATGTAGAAAAGGGACGGTTCCCCTAAATCACATACAATAGTCCTGCCCCCCTTTCCTCACCTGTATCTGTCGGCGTAGATGTATCACCGTAGCGGCATGGATGATCCCGAGCTGAAGCCCCCATGTCGGAGACCGCCTTATATTCTAACTTGCAAGCCACCAATTAGGTTGCGACTCTACCCCCGGAAATGCATCTCCCTTGGTTCCTGCATGATCGCGGGCGCCATATTTGAATAGGCAATAATCGCGTGAGCACTGTTTAAAATATATAAAGAAATATGTGCTTAAATGGAAATAAGTTACTTTTTGCTATCTAGCAGTCCTGTGACAGGAGATACATTAATCAACCCGACGTGTGTTACACCTTGAGTTAAATCTCTCTTGGTTGGTGGCATCTTTTAATGTTATTTATGCTATAAACAAGGGTGCTATATACTGGTGTATCCCCAGAATATGCGCTGGGAGCGTGTTTAACATTTAACATATATTCCCACTATTGAGAGAGCTTACGATAGTAGATTCACGGATCATATCCTTAAGGCATAGTTTACCCAAACATGGATCTCTAAAT
This sequence comes from Lissotriton vulgaris, assembly GCF_964263255.1. Lineage (NCBI taxonomy): Eukaryota > Metazoa > Chordata > Amphibia > Caudata > Salamandridae > Lissotriton > Lissotriton vulgaris. Next base: position 786,218,383 of record NC_141696.1, read on the forward strand.
GGGCGCCATCTTTAGATGGTGTTTGCGCTATAGTGCGATTTGAACAATGCTATTCGTTTCTTTTTATCGCGTTTTTTACATTGTTAATGGTCTTTAAAAAGGGCATCTCAATTTCTTTTTCGGTTATTATAGCCTATCATCTCACCAATCTGTATAAGGCAGACCCATTTTAGAACATACTGTTAGATATGGGGTTTGTGCTAGTTTTCTTGGGGGAATTTTTAAAAAAAGATAAGGTCTCCTTGTGTATCGTATTGATTATTGTTAGGTTGAAAGTCTAATGTTGTCAGTCCAATTAAACCTTCACGATCGATCGCATTTCTCAAAACGTAAGGATAGGTATATAATATACCCTTAACTACTTTTAAAGGATAAAAGATCTCATAATTAAAGAACGATGTTTAGAAATAAAAATATCAAGGTTATGAAAGAATATAATATTATAATATTTTACAGAACAAGTGGAAAAGAGAGTGTTTTTAGAAAAAGAGCGTACAGGCCAATATGCTTCAAAATAGTTCTCAAAATTGTGTATTGACTGTATGGCCCACATAGCCCACAGTTCTCAACGGTTTATGGAACTTAGGAGTGGGAGCGGAAGGAAAAGAGGTTTTTGTAAAGAGTAAGGGGGGAAAAAGGAAAAAAGGAAAAAAGTGAGAGGCGAGAGGGGTGGGTTACTAAGGTAAACCATAACCTCCTTTGTGGGAGTACCCAAACATGCTAAGGTATAGCTCACATTCAGTTTGTTCCCATTTCTTATGGAAGAACCTTGTTTGCATGCTTGAGTATCCCTTACACATCAAACTCAGCATAGTATACAGATTTCAAGTATTATATATTTTGCCACTACAACTGTAGATCATTTTGGATTATGTCAAAAAATAGTGCATTTCATCATCCAAGTTCATACCATATTTTATGCACTGTAATTTACAAATCCATCTTGCCTCCCGCTGTCTCAGCAGTAGCTCTCGATTCCCTCCTCTTGTGAGTGGTTGTATCTGTTCCAAACCATGGAACCAAAAATCTGGTTTCCCACCATGTTTTTCCCAAAAATGCTTTGTGTGGGCATATTTTTCGTCTTTGTTCAAGATGGCTCTTCTATGTTCCTGAATTCTTACCCTCAGGCTGCGTTTGGAACTACCTACGTAGATTAGACCGCAGGTACAACCCAATATATACACCACAAAAGTGGTAGCATAATTTATAAAGGATAAGATCTCGAAATTTTGTGAGCCATTGAATGCAAAGTGCTAGATTTTGTCACAACCATATATTCACAAATATTGCAGTCCCTGCATACAAAGAAACCCTTAGGTTTCTGTGGCAACCAATTTGCACCATTATCTTTTTTAGGCTTTAGATAACTAGGACATAGTTCATTGCGCAGGGTCCTACCTCTACGATATGTCACTGAAGGATTGGTCATTATATGTGGCTGTAGTCCTGGGACCTCCTTTAGGAGGTGCCAGTTGTTTTTCAAGATTTTGAAGATGTCACTATTGTGTCTGGTGTATTTTGTTATGAATCTAACGTTTGTATTTGTTCCTTTTGTTTCTTTGCGTGATTTAGATGTGAGAGTGTCATTTCTGTGGATTTTACGTGTCCTACTCTCCGCCTTGCGGATAACCTCCCTGTTATACCCCCTGGCTTCAAATCTGTTCTTAAGCATTTGTAAGTTCACATCAAATAGTTCTTCCTCACTACAGTTTCGTTTAAGGCGTACCATCTCGCCAAACGGTATGTTGTTTATCGTAGAGCTAGCATGTGCACTACTTGCGTGCAGTGCCACATTGCATGCAGTATCTTTGCGAAAGAGAGTGCTCTGGTTTTTATTATTATTTTTGATGTAAAATTTCAAGTCCAGGAAGTTTATACTCTCCCTGCTGTAGTCGATTGTCAGTTTCACATTCATGTAGTTCCTATTTAGATACCCAAAGTATTGTAAAAGATCATTTTCAGATCCTGACCAGAGACAGATGATATCGTCAATGTACCTCCCCCAGAACACGATGTTGTTGGTCCAGGGGGAAGCACTCTGGTTCCATGCATGTTCTCTCTCAAATTGTCCCATGAAGAGACAGGCATCCGATGGTGCAAATTTTGTTCCCATCGCAGTACCCCTCTTTTGGTGGTACCACACTTCATCGAATAGGAAATAGTTTTTTGTTAGCACTAGTTCCATCATTTCTAGAACCATCTGGTTTCTATGTAACAGGTCGGCCCCTTCTCTGTCCAGATAGAATTCGCTGGCCTTTAGGCCGATGTCATGTTGAATGGACGTATAGAGACTTGTGACATCTAGAGTAACAAAGTATAAGTCATTCGACCAGTCAAAGTCCTGCAGTTTGTTCAAAATGTCCTTGCTATCTTGGATAAAGGATGGTAAAGGATGGTAGGTTTTGAACATGTTTGTTGAGTTTGAGGTCAATGTACTCTGATAGCCTCTCAGTTGGTGATCCTATTCCCGAAATTATTGGCCGGCCGGGCGGGAAGGCCCCCCCCTTGTGTACTTTTGGGAGCATATAGATGCAAGGGGATTTGGGATTGGAGACTAACAGGTATTGATATTCTTGATCACTGAGTAGTCCCATATCCCTCCAATCCAATGATTTCTATGGTCAAGGGACCTATCGGGTTGTGTGTTATCCGCTCATAACACTCCTTATCCCCCAGTTGTCTCTCAATCTCACTTGTGTAGTCCTTTATGTTCATAATAACGATGTTTCCCCCCTTATCAGCCTCCTTAATCACTATGTTGGGGTCTTCTCTTAATCTCTTAAGGGCAGCTCTATCTCCCTTTGTGAGATTAGAGTTCCTGCATCGTTGTTCCCTACTTTCCCTCTCAAGTTTATGTAGGCCGGCACTGACTCGCTCATTAAATGTGTCAATGTTTTCGATGATATGTGTTTGGGAGAAATCTGGAGTTGGGATGTAATCCACTATCCCCAGAAACATTTTCAGAGATACTGTATTCAGATCGAATGGTGTCTAGATCGACCTCCGTTTCTTCATGCAAAGTGGTTAAACATTGTAAACTTTTGATCTCAGCAATAGACATAATCACAGGTTCCACTGCATCCCCTTAGTTCCCCGATATCAAATTACACATGGGTTTATTGCTGAAAATGACTGCAAAAAAGACCTTTCTGAAAACAACATACAAATTTCGAAAGTTGCATGACTAATTCGTGTCATTTAGTGAATGTGTTTAATTGTTCACATTCTAACCTTCAGTACTTTGCATCGACCTTGTCAATCCACTATTGATTAGTATTTTCTAATGCTGTAGGAAAGACACTAGGACAGGCAGTAGGGGGCTGATGCACAAATGTTTGCTCTGGAGTAAATCAGTTTTCCTCCAAGCACACCCAAATGTAACGGATTGCTTCTTGCAGATGAGTGCCAATGTGCGCAAAACACATGTTGTATCTGAATACACTGGACAACCAACGCGAGTACAGACTGCATAGCACCATTGTCGGGCTGGGGTAGAAAATAGGCCTGGGGATTAAAATAAAGGTGGTCCCACGGGTGTTTTAGACAGCTAAAAAAATGCCCCATGTTTAGAAATTGAAAGTTTTGAACTTGTAAAAACATGTTGTATAAGTGTTTTGCAAGGTATGAAAGACTGAATGGATTTGTGCTTGCAGCTAGAGCAGGGTAAGTTATGCTCCACACTTTATACATCACAAATATACATTTATATACTAACATATAGCATTTATAATTAACGTGTGACTTATCTTTATTAACATGTGTGAGGCATTCCATGTGTAATTCATGAAAAAATTAGTGCAAGGCCCTTATCAGGAGTCCACTGCAACTTGCACCTCCTGTTCCCCCTGCCAGTGCTGTCATTGACATTACCTACAGGAACTGATGTGCATCACATTTCTCCAAGTGTGACAATTCAGACTATTCAAGGCCCCCACAGCTATAAGAATGGCTTGGGAGACTGGTATTAGTCATTTTTAAGGTTTTTGAATTAACAAAAAACTGTTGTTGTGCTCGTCTTTAAATTATACAATCAGCGCCACCATGCGGCAGACTATCATAAGATCTGGTGTTAACAATTAGGTGCAGGTGCTGAGCACCGGAAACCATGGGCTCAAATTAAGCACCAACTAACCAATGAACAATATGTAATCATTGTAGTTATTAAGAATTGATACCTAAGTGTAATAGGTTGATCAATTGACCCAATATAATCCTTTTCTTTTCATACTCACGTTTTAAGTATGTATTTCTATTATATATATATATATATATCTAGTACAATTGTATATCCAAAGTTCATGTTGATTTTTAAATTAACTTAGCCTGACTTTAGACCTCAATTGATATGTGTGTTTTAAGCTTGACGGTAGGCTATTTTCTTCCTTTTGTAAGTGTGTTGTCATGCTTCTCGTTAGTTAGCGAAAGACTTATTGTTTGTATAATACGACTGATAGTGAGGCCTGCGGGGAGGAAAGGGGCAAATAACTTGGAGAAATGATGGCCAAAGGAGGCGTTCTGTTTATCACAGAAATGGATGGGGAGTACTCAAGGTTGACCTCTGCAGTCCCAGTTTCGATGAGATGAGAACTTAAGGGAGTATGCTGACTCCCTTCACATTCAGCAATCTAATTAGTTCTTGGTGGTGGGAAGAGAGATATGGATGTTTTGAAACTAAGTTTATATTTAACTAGCAGCCCGCCCCAGCGTTGCCTGGGGCAGAAGGGGACTGGGGGCAGTATTTCAGGCTTGCGTGCTTGCCCGCCACGACATTGTCTGTGTCCCGGACAATGTCGTGGTGGGCGGGGGCCGGGGCGGGAGTGCACGCAAGCCTGAAATGCTGGCCCCAGACCCTGAGCCTTACTGCAGTTGTTCCGGGCCAACCTCCCGCACCGGCTCCCTCCCGTCCCCTGTCCCAGAGCCTTACCTGAGCCGCCGCTCCTCCGCGAGCTCCTCACTTCACCGCCGCTCCTCCTCATCATCACGTACGTTGCGGCCAGCGCTACGTCTGATGAGAGGTGTTACCTCGAAACCGGTCCGGTCCTCGGATGCTTGATTCCGTTCTGGGAAGGACATGGCTTTTGTAGTTCGGACTGGACTGTTCCCATGGGGCAACAGGGTCAGAGCTGATTTGCATATCGCCATTGTCTAACCCAGGGTGGTGTGGAGTGCAAAAAAACGATGGATTTGGGCCCAGATCTTTGGACTGGGGTGAATGTGTGACATTGATCCACATTCTGTCCATCACTTGTTTTGTTTGCAATTGCCGCCATAAGTGCGCTGGGGATGCTCAGACGTGAGTCCCAGGCACTCCACACCACTGGAGTCAAGCTAGCCGGGCTGATGAGAGGTGTTACCTCGAAACCGGTCCGGTCCTCGGATGCTTGATTCCGTTCTGGGAAGGACATGGCTTTTGTAGTTCGGACTGGACTGTTCCCATGGGGCAACAGGGTCAGAGCTGATTTGCATATCACCATTGTCTAACCCAGGGTGGTGTGGAGTGCAAAAAAACGATGGATTTGGGCCCAGATCTTTGGACTGGGGTGAATGTGTGACATTGATCCACATTCTGTCCATCACTTGTTTTGTTTGCAATTGCCGCCATAAGTGTGCTGGGGATGCTCAGACGTGGGTCCCAGGCACTCCACACCACTGGAGTCAAGCTAGCCGGGCTGATGAGAGGTGTTACCTCGAAACCGGTCCGTTCCTCGGATGCTTGATTCCGTTCTGGGAAGGACATGGCTTTTGTAGTTCGGACTGGACTGTTCCCATGGGGCAACAGGGTCGGAGCTGATTTGCATATCGCCATTGTCTAACCCAGGGTGGTGTGGAGTGCAAAAAAACGATGGATTTGGGCCCAGATCTTTGGACTGGGGTGAATGTGTGACATTGATCCACATTCTGTCCATCACTTGTTTTGTTTGCAATTGCCGCCATAAGTGCGCTGGGGATGCTCAGACGTGGGTCCCAGGCACTCCACACCACTGGAGTCAAGCTAGCCGGGCTGATGAGAGGTGTTACCTCGAAACCGGTCCGGTCCTCGGATGCTTGATTCCGTTCTGGGAAGGACATGGCTTTTGTAGTTCGGACTAGACTGTTCCCATGGGGCAACAGGGTCAGAGCTGATTTGCATATCGCCATTGTCTAACCCAGGGTGGTGTGGAGTGCAAAAAAACGATGGATTTGGGCCCAGATCTTTGGACTGGGGTGAATGTGTGACATTGATCCACATTCTGTCCATCACTTGTTTTGTTTGCAATTGCCGCCATAAGTGCGCTGGGGATGCTCAGACGTGGGTCCCAGGCACTCCACACCACTGGAGTCAAGATAGCCGGGCTGATGAGAGGTGTTACCTCGAAACCGGTCCGGTCCTCGGATGCTTGATTCCGTTCTGGGAAGGACATGGCTTTTGTAGTTCGGACTGGACTGTTCCCATGGGGCAACAGGGTCAGAGCTGATTTGCATATCGCCATTGTCTAACCCAGGGTGGTGTGGAGTGCAAAAAAACGATGGATTTGGGCCCAGATCTTTGGACTGGGGTGAATGTGTGACATTGATCCACATTCTGTCCATCACTTGTTTTGTTTGCAATTGCCGCCATAAGTGCGCTGGGGATGCTCAGACGTGGGTCCCAGGCACTCCACACCACTGGAGTCAAGCTAGCTGGGCTGATGAGAGGTATTACCTCGAAACCGGTCCGGTCCTCGGATGCTTGATTCCGTTCTGGGAAGGACATGGCTTTTGTAGTTCGGACTGGACTGTTCCCATGGGGCAACAGGGTCGGAGCTGATTTGCATATCGCCATTGTCTAACCCAGGGTGGTGTGGAGTGCAAAAAAACGATGGATTTGGGCCCAGATCTTTGGACTGGGGTGAATGTGTGACATTGATCCACATTCTGTCCATCACTTGTTTTGTTTGCAATTGCCGCCATAAGTGCGCTGGGGATGCCCAGACGTGGGGCCCAGGCACTCTACACCACTGGAGTCAAGCTAGCCGGGCTGATGAGAGGTGTTACCTCGAAACCGGTCCGGTCCTCGGATGCTTGATTCCGTTCTGGGAAGGACATGGCTTTTGTAGTTCGGACTGGACTGTTCCCATGGGGCAACAGGGTCAGAGCTGATTTGCATATCGCCATTGTCTAACCCAGGGTGGTGTGGAGTGCAAAAAACGATGGATTTGGGCCCAGATCTTTGGACTGGGGTGAATGTGTGACATTGATCCACATTCTGTCCATCACTTGTTTTGTTTGCAATTGCCGCCATAAGTGCGCTGGGGATGCTCAGACGTGGGTCCCAGGCACTCCACACCACTGGAGTCAAGCTAGCCGGGCTGATGAGAGGTGTTACCTCAAAACCGGTCCGGTCCTCGGATGCTTGATTCCGTTCTGGGAAGGACATGGCTTTTGTAGTTCGGACTGGACTGTTCCCATGGGGCAACAGGGTCAGAGCTGATTTGCATATCGCCATTGTCTAACCCAGGGTGGTGTGGAGTGCAAAAAAACGATGGATTTGGGCCCAGATCTTTGGACTGGGGTGAATGTGTGACATTGATCCACATTCTGTCCATCACTTGTTTTGTTTGCAATTGCCGCCATAAGTGCTTTGGGGATGCTCAGACGTGGGTCCCAGGCACTCTACACCACTGGAGTCAAGCTAGCCAGGCTGATGAGAGGTGTTACCTCGAAACCGGTCCGGTCCTCGGATGCTTGATTCCGTTCTGGGAAGGACATGGCTTTTGTAGTTCGGACTGGACTGTTCCCATGGGGCAACAGGGTCAGAGCTGATTTGCATATCGCCATTGTCTAACCCAGGGTGGTGTGGAGTGCAAAAAAACGATGGATTTGGGCCCAGATCTTTGGACTGGGGTGAATGTGTGACATTGATCCACATTCTGTCCATCACTTGTTTTGTTTGCAATTGCCGCCATAAGTGCGCTGGGGATGCTCAGACGTGGGTCCCAGGCACTCCACACCACTGGAGTCAAGCTAGCCGGGCTGATGAGAGGTGTTACCTCGAAACCGGTCCGGTCCTCGGATGCTTGATTCCGTTCTGGGAAGGACATGGCTTTTGTAGTTCGGACTGGACTGTTCCCATGGGGCAACAGGGTCAGAGCTGATTTGCATATCGCCATTGTCTAACCCAGGGTGGTGTGGAGTGCAAAAAAATGATGGATTTGGGCCCAGATCTTTGGACTGGGGTGAATGTGTGACATTGATCCACATTCTGTCCATCACTTGTTTTGTTTGCAATTGCCGCCATAAGTGCGCTGGGGATGCTCAGACGTGGGTCCCAGGCACTCCACACCACTGGAGTCAAGCTAGCCGGGCTGATGAGAGGTGTTACCTCGAAACCGGTCCGGTCCTCGGATGCTTGATTCCGTTCTGGGAAGGACATGGCTTTTGTAGTTCGGACTGGACTGTTCCCATGGGGCAACAGGGTCAGAGCTGATTTGCATATCGCCATTGTCTAACCCAGGGTGGTGTGGAGTGCAAAAAAACGATGGATTTGGGCCCAGATCTTTGGACTGGGGTGAATGTGTGACATTGATCCACATTCTGTCCATCACTTGTTTTGTTTGCAATTGCCGCCATAAGTGCGCTGGGGATGCTCAGACGTGGGTCCCAGGCACTCCACACCACTGGAGTCAAGCTAGCCGGGCTGATGAGAGGTGTTACCTCGAAACCGGTCCGGTCCTCGGATGCTTGATTCCGTTCTGGGAAGGACATGGCTTTTGTAGTTCGGACTGGACTGTTCCCATGGGGCAACAGGGTCAGAGCTGATTTGCATATCGCCATTGTCTAACCCAGGGTGGTGTGGAGTGCAAAAAAACGATGGATTTGGGCCCAGATCTTTGGACTGGGGTGAATGTGTGACATTGATCCACATTCTGTCCATCACTTGTTTTGTTTCCCTTTTCTAAATGGAGCCTGTGTTACGGCCATAAAACCGGCCTCAACACAAGCTCCCAAGGAGAAAAGGGAGGTGCAGTTCACGGGGTGCAGGGATCAACAAGGGTGCACCATAGTTGCCCCCTTGACCTCCAACTGGAGGCCGTGCACCAAAGAAGGCCCTGCTGGGGGCTTCCAAACACGTTTTTCAACATGGTTTCCATGTCATACAGGCCCGCATGGAAACCATGTCGAAAACCATGCATCGTAATCTCAAGGGCAGAAAGGCCTGCTCTTGAGATTACAGGCCAGCTTTCGACTCTCCGAGACCGTCAGAAGCCGTCCGGAATGACCAGCCGAGTTACTTTCCAACCACCTCCATTATAATGAGGCGGTCGGAAAGTAAACTGCGCTGGACATTATAATGCGGCCCTGGCCACATTGTAATCAGCCCCTAATTAATCTGTCAGACCAGCTTTTTGAACGCTACCTGATTGCCCTCCAGGCCTTGCTCACCCGGCATAGCACGGTTCGCAAATACACATTTCCAGCTTGGAAAATACGTCTGTCCGATCTCACAGGTATATTTTGTTGAAAACCAAAACTTCCGTCTTTCAGAATGAATATGAAATTATAGTATTTGACACTGATGTTAATAGTATTTCATTATGCATATATTAGCAGGATAGGTGTTATAATGCTGTGCGCATGCACCTTGCATTCACAGGGTTTTCAATCAATTAGTATTCGGAATAAATATTAATTTAGGAGTTGTTATGGGCAGAATTGTGATGTGTTTATGTGAATTTTACAAGTGAGGTCTTTCAACAAAATATGTTTCACTAATATATTCTTCCTTCAGGCAAATCGTGGCACTGTGATATCTGAAAGGGACTTTATAACAAACGTCAAAATAACATATGTTGTACTTCAATTGGTAGAAAGTCTGAAAACGTGTATGGCAGTTTTCAGCCTGTGTCAATGCAATTAAGGTATGAAAATAGCATCTATCACGTGAAGGCTGTTCACACATAAGATGGGAATCTGTAAATACAGTGAAGCTCGCTTCACTTACTAGCACCATCTGTTCTGTTAACGGTGATTTACCTCTCACATTAGATCCGAGGTTAATCTGTAAAGTACACTTGAGTGTAATTTCATGATTAGACTGGAGCACAAGAGGTAAGAACGCAGTGATGGTTTTTAGAGGTGGGAAATAATGTATACATCGAGAAAAGAAAATAAGCATTGTCAGAGCCCCTGAGTTGGTCTGTTAAAATTGGATACTCGCCTCATTCTCCCCAGACACTCCCTCCACATGTTGGTCCTGTCCTTGTCCCTTAGCCGATCTGAAACACATGTTATTTGATTGTCCTCACATTTTACGTTTTTGGCACTTGGTTTGGTCCCAATTACAAAAGATTTTCCACTTTACTTTTTCTTTTTCCATCATTCACATTTTCCTAGGCTCTCTTTCCCCTGCGTTCACCGGCTCACATCACAAACATAAATTACTCGATCTCTTAATAGCCATTGCTTTTCATCACATTACATCACATTGGAAACAGGCTAATGATGTCTCCTTTACTGCTTGGTGGAATGCAGTTTGTTTTAACCACCGTCTAGATACTAATTTTGTTTCCCCCATTTCATTAGCAATTAAACGTGACCTTTTATGGATACCCATCACAGACTATTTATCTAAGATTGCCAGACCTCCTCCCACATCTCCAGTACGTAATGTTGAAGTCCGTAAACCACCATAAATGCATTTTCTTATTTGCTTATAATGTTTTTTCCATTACATCTACTGTTTATCATTTTATTTATATGCTTTCTTATTCTAGACGGTTTCATATTACGTTGTGCTTCCTGATATCTAATGCGATTTTTATTTTTTCTGTATGAAATAGCTTTAATAAGTTGCCATTATTTGTAAGAGAGATTTTTTAGATCCTTTAACTTATGATTGTTTCTTCATTTTCTGCCTTTGTCTGTTTTTATTTCAATAAACTTCAAACTTAAAAAAAATTGGATACTCGCTGAGACACCCATGCAGGCACTTGAATACATACCCACTAGGCATGCACGCAGGGCTTTAAGTGGGCCGGATCCTGCGGTGCTGAAGCAGGTGCTGAGAGGAGTCCCTATCGGGCTTTCCTTTTTTCCCTCTCCTTCAGGGTGAACAAAAAATCTTAACTCTGCAGCAGTCGAGACTCGTTAGACTTCCTTCACAGTCTCATCATGTCAACTCTGAATCACTTTCAAAGTTCTATAAAAGCAAGCCATACTTGTTGATCATTTATCGTAGGCAATTAACAATCATTGACAAAGCCAATAGTTCTGGCTTGTTGTAGGTTTAATGTTTCTTGTTGTATTATATATCTGGATGCAATGACAGAAGCAGCAGAATTGGGGGGCATATTATCAAGGGGGTTTATCTCTGCTTTTTTGGCTTTAAAAGCCAAGAAAGCGGAGATAATATTATCTCCCTATTACCTAGCTGTCTCTAACACCAGTTAGCGACAGTTAGTAGGAGATAGTCAAGTCAAGTCAAGTCATAGAATTTATATAGCGCACTACACACCCAGAGGGTTTCAAGGCGCTTAGGAAGGGGAGGAGGATTACTTGTCAAATATCCACGTTTTAAGTTGCTTTCTGAATGCTAGGTGGTTCTGGGTAAGGCGAAGGTAAGCGGGGAGTGAGTTCCATGTTTTAGCAGCCAGGTATGAAAAGGATCTGCCTCCCATGGTGGTCTTGTTGATGCGAGGTACAGTGGCGAGGGCTTGGCTGGAAGAACGTAGTTGGCGGGAGGGGGTGTAGAAGGACAGTCGTGAGTTGAGGCATTCTGGTCCGATGTCGTAGAGTGATTTGTGTGCGTGGGTAAGCAGTCGGAAAGTGATCCTCTTATTGACGGGTAGCCAGTGGAGGTCTTTAAGGTGACCAGAGATGTGTTCGTTGCGTGGGATGTCTAATATGAGCCTGGCTGAGGCGTTTTGGATTCGTTGGAGTTTCTTCTGGAGTTTTGCGGTAGTACCTGCGTAGAGGGTGTTTCCGTAGTCCAGTCGGCTCGTGACTAGAGCGTGGGTGACAGTTTTCCTTGTTTCGGAGGGGATCCAGCGAAATGTTTTTCTGAGCATGCGAAGAATGTTGAAGCAGGAAGAGGATACGGCGCTGACTTGTCTGTTCATTGAGAGTGAAGAATCCAGGATGACGCCTAGGTTCCGTGCGTGGTCTGTCGGGATGGGTGCTTTTCCGAGGGCTTCCGGCCACCAGGAGTCGTCCCATGCAGAGGGGGATGTACCTAAGATGAGGACTTCTGTTTTGTCTGAGTTCAGTTTCAGACGGCTTTGTTTCATCCATTCGGCAACTTCTTTCATTCCTTCGTGTAGGTTAGTTTTGGCGGTGCTGGGGTCGTTGGTGAGAGAAAGGATCAGTTGAGTGTCATCCGCGTAAGAGATGATGTTGAGGTTGTGTTGGCGTGCGACGGCCGCGAGGGGGCTCATGTATACGTTGAAGAGGGTGGGACTGAGTGAGGATCCTTGTGGTACGCCGCAGATGACTTCAGAGGCCTCGGACTTGAATGGTGGAAGGCGGACTCTCTGGGTTCTTCCGGTGAGGAACGAGGTGATCCATTCAAGTGCTTTTCTTTGGATTCCGATGTTATTGAGGCGTTGTAAAAGGGTGCTGTGGCAGACTGTGTCGAATGCTGCAGAGAGGTCAAGGAGGATGAGGGCGACTGTGTCTCCATTGTCCAGTAGAGTTCGAATGTCGTCTGTTGCTGCGATGAGGGCGGTCTCAGTGCTGTGTTTTGCTCGGAAGCCAGATTGTGAGGGGTCGAGGGATTTGTTGGCTTCGAGGAAGGCGGCGAGCTGGTTGTTGACAGCTTTCTCGATGACTTTGGCCTGGAATGGAAGAAGCGAGATGGGGCGGTAATTTTTGAGTTCGGTGGGGTCCGCTGTGGGTTTTTTCAGAAGGGCGGTGAGTTCAGCGTGTTTCCAGTCTTCCGGGAAGGTGGCGGAGTTGAAGGAGCAGTTGATGACGTCTCGGAGGTGCGGTGCTAGGACGGAGTCTGCTTTGTTGAGGATGTGGTGAGGGCATGGGTCTGTGGGGGATCCTGAGTGGATGGAGTTCATCAGGCGGATGGTGTCCTCAGTGGAGATTGGGTTCCAGTCGTTAAGGGTGTTCACGGGGGGAAGATGATCAGCAAATGGTAGGGTGGGTTGGTTCCGGGTTGGTTGTCAAAGCTGTTGTGGATGTCTGCAATCTTGTTGTGGAAAAATGAGGCTAGGGAGTCGCAGAGGGTTTGAGAGGGGGTGATGTCGTTGGAGTTGGCCGAGGGATTGGAAAATTCCTTGACGATGTTGAAAAGTTCCTTGCTGTTGTGGGCGTTGTTGTCAAGTCGATCCTTGAATGCTGTTTTCTTGGCTTTTCGGATTAGTTGGTGGTGAGTGCGGGTGGCGTTTTTGAAGGCGTCCTTGGTGCTAGTGGTTGGGTCTTTTTTCCAGGCCTTTTCAAGGGAGCGGCAGACTTTCTTGGACTTCTTGAGATCATCGTTGAACCATGAGGCCTTCTTGCTGCCAGGTTTGCTTTGACGTTTTTTCAGTGGTGCTAAGGTGTCGGCGACCATCTTGGGCCCCACTTTGCATGTCAGTGATATTTATCACTAATGACATGCAAAGTGGGCGTGCCAAGATGTTAGCGACTGAAAACAGTCACTAACATCGCTATCTCCTATTACCAACTTTTGGAGATGTTCGCGCTAATCGCGAATATCTCCAAAAGCTAACACCTGCCCTGAGCAGTTCTTAGCCATGTTATCCAATGGGAGATGGATAACATGGCTAAGAGCATTAACTCGGTAATGCATGAATATCGCTGACTTTTCAGCGATATTCATGCATTTGCGGCGATTTTTATCGCATTTGCGATAAACCTTGGTAATACCAAGGTTTATTTGCGGTAAAAATTGCCGCAGCTCAGCGGTAAATTTTTGTCTCTAACCAAGCAATAGCGATAATTATCGCTATTGCTTGGTAATATGCCCCATCATTCGGTGGCACACTATGCTAAGCACGGATTTTCACCTTCGGTGTTTTTAAGCCAAGCCCTTAATTACTTCGGCATCGCTCCTTGGAGAGACCCCCAGTTTTTTCATCCCACTTAAAGCTCTACATGCACGCCTATGCATACACACGGAAAAATGTACAAGCATCCATGCATTCATTCACAGATCAACACACATACTGTAATTCAAGTACAAAGATTAATATATATAGTCACCGATCAACAGACGTGAAGACACACAGGCATACACACAATGCACTGTTCCTCGTTGATGAGCTTGGGTAAGCATTTTTGTCAACGGGCTCTCAACCAAACTATCCTCCAAGCACATGGTTGTGAGCCTCTTCGGAAAAACTTTCTGAAATGTTGGTTTCAGGCTAGCCCCACAGCCAGTGCTTATATTTACTGCTCTGCAATGTTTAAAATTGTGCCACCCTTTATTTTTCTAATTCTTACGGATTTTCTAAATGGCTCCCCATTTTGAATCAACAGTTTTAGACCTGAAAATAGACCTCAGCGTTTCTCTGCTGCAAAGTTCTTGATTGACCCAGCAATACTCTCCAACTACCAGTTAATTCTACATTTACTCAGTCCTGTAACATTTATAGACCCTTCCACCTCTTGACTTCAATCAGGTAAACTTCAACGTGAGTTTTTGGGTGGAATCGGTCCTAGTCGCCGTCCTCAGTTGCTTCACAAAAGAAGTTTGCACCTTCATATGTGGGAAACCTGGTAATATTAGATGTGGTGTTAGCCACCTTTGTTACCCTTCAACCAATCAGTAATCTTATAAAGCGCAACTTCTTACCCGTGAGGGTCTCAAGGCACTGAGTGGGGGAAGTCTGCGGTTCAGTTGAAGAGCCAGGTCTTGAGGTCCTTCCTGAATTGCGGCAGCGATGGTCATTGCCTGTGGTGCAGAGGCAGGGAGATCCAGTCATGGCTTGCTGCAGATCTGTGGGACGGTGACCCTTCCTTGGGCATAGCCTCTTACTAATTAGTCTAAAACGTATTAGTGTAGAAGATATCCAGTTAACATATATTTTATCTTTTATTTCTGAATCCATCCAAACTATTAATACTGTCCCTATTCTTCAGGCAGTACTAAGAAGTTTTGCCCAATCCAAAGCATGCTGATTTCTTCTTCTGGTTTCGGTAAGATATTTATGCAGAGGCCAACGTTCAATTCAATTAAAAGACTATTATATATAATTAGCAATTACACTGCAAAATTCCATTACGAAGAATAATGGCTGTATTTGAAATAAGCATTGGGGGAAGCCAGTAGGTCCTGCCTTTGGAACCTATTACCTTTGTCAATAGCCTTTCCCTGTGCTTTACCGCATCGCCAATACAGCACAGCATAACTAAAAAAAAGCCTATTGCATAATTCGGTAGAATCATGCCCCATGAATGTGCTGCCAGCAAAATTACGCTGATATTTTTTGTTTCTTTCTACTTGCTGTTTAAAATAGAAGCACATGAGTGAGAAAGCTACACAGGCGAGAAACCGACATCAGTGGGGAGCACACAAGGACAAGTGAATCATGGAGTGGAGCAGGAGAGAAGCACATTGGCCACAGAGAGCAAAGCAGAGAAAGGAGGAAAAGCGTATTAGGGAGACAGCTGAAATACACATGCACTCATGCAGCGTGCCTAAACAAAATGGAAATAGTAACCCCTGATAAAGCAAGCAGTGTAATGACACAGTAATGGGTCAATGCTCCAGGGGAGGGACAAATACAAGAATTTGAAGTAAAGCTCACACATGCTACGAAACATATGAAGCAAGGAATTGAGAGCACCAATGAAGCCAACCAATAGTAAGCAAAGGACAGACTTTAACCAGCTGTAAGCTAACAATAAGTCTCTCAACAGACAGTAAATGCATTGTCTAGAATTCAAGACCTCACAATGATGTAAAGCTGAAGGTTTATTTGACTGAAGTCTTATTCCAAAGAGGAAGGAACACACTCTGGACTGATGACTTTTAGCAGCGGACTGTGAACCCCTCCCTAAGCTTCTGTCAAAATGTCAAAAAAGTTGTGTTTATCTTGAGCAAAACCTTCTCTGGTACTCCCCAAATAAATTCAGTTTTAATCGTTTAACAATTTTAAAGTGAGTAATGTATACGCACTGGAATACAATCACAGTAACAACATGTTTTCCCATATTTGACCATTACACCAGTCCTAATTCTTATTCATTTTATAATTAGTTTCTTGTAACCTTTCTGTCACCTCAAAGTGCAGAATGGGGTGGAGACACTATCCAGTGTTATGGAAAAATGAGGTGGGGTAGAATTTGTCCAATCAGGATGATGTTCTACAGTTGCAACTCCTGGGAGTCTGGAAGGTCCATTTGAAAGGTGAGCCTGAAACCTTCAGGTTTCAGGAGCCTCCTGAAAGGAATATTACCAAGTTCTGATCACAGAGATGAGTCTCAGTTCTTCATTTGCTTGAATCACCTTTTCTGGATAAAGTTTGCAACTGACGAGCATACATTTCAGGTTGTGATGTATTGAGTGGCAAGGTTTTGCCAGTAATTTGACCCTTTATGGCCAGTAGGCATTTTAGCCGGCGCAGGCAACCTTGATTTTGAGTCTGTCTTTGCTAGCAAACGGAGAGGTTTTTTCCTGATTTTATAAGTCAAATTGCAATCTGGCTTGCTTTTTTTCTCAATCAGCATTTTGAGTATGGTATGTATTGTGTTATAGTGATTTTTCCTTGATGGTTAGTTTGGAATTGTGGACATATTTTGCAGAATACTGATAGCTGATGTTTGACTAATTTAACCACAGCACTGACTTGCGAAATGCATGACAGCTCAGATTAAAAGAGTATGCACAGTTGTAGGAAATACCTGTCTTTTGTGTGGTGTATCCCCAGATTTTCCTCTATTTGTTTTTGATGGTTTTAGAGCTCTGTACATGTTACCCCCACTAACCAGTAGTGAAGTTCCTGTCCTCTCCCTATTAACATGGTTGAATTAGCATACATTTAATTAGTCTCTAGTATGGAATACAAAGTGCACATCTGACCGGGAAGTTAAATGAGACTGGTGGACTGCAGCATTTATTGTGCCATCCACTATGGAGACTGTGCAAATATGTCTTCAGCCCTATCACTGTAGCCTTACAGGTGCAGTGTAAAAACTGCGCTCCCACTGGTCAAAATTAACCATTTTGACAGGTCTAAAACGTCCTTTTAATTATTAATAAATGATACCAAGTAGGCCTTGTTGTCCAATTTGGCACATTACAGTGTATTTAATAACAGGACATGCTGAAATCTAATGTTACTGTGTCCTTACAGTGACAAGCATCCAAAAGCCATTTTTACAGTAGGAAGGCTGGTTCGCCATAGAGAAACACTGGGAAGCCATATTACATATGGATTTTGATATCTACAGTTAGAGAACAGCTAGAAATATGATTAATCAAACTCTTTTTAATGTTTATGAAGAACCCAACTCAATGATAAGTCCACTTTTTAATAACAATTGAGGAAAAGTAACTTTCAGAAAGTTACCTTTTCCCTGCCTGAAATTCATGCCGGCTAATTTACATGTCCCATCAAAATGTCTCCCAGCGGATGAATGGCCCTGAATGAGGAGTGAAATTTGATGGGGCAATGATTTTGGTTCCTCTTGTAAGATGAGCATTTGGGCTGTGCCCAGAAATTGTATTTACTTTAAAGGGGGCTATTCTATCACAAGCAGATATCAGATGACACCTGGGCAGCCCCCTTCTTTAATTCTACTATTCAGACAGGCACCACACCTAGCAGGGAGTGAGTTGTCACCAGAACTGTCTTGGAGTGACCACAGATCATAGGCTGCCCAATACACTGGTTACACCTCTGGATGGGCACCCAGGCTCTGCAAAAGGAGATTCCAGTTACCCCAGGGACATTTTATCTCATTGATTAAGGCGAATCCAAGTGTCACTCACCATCTAGTGTCAGGCATAAATGTGGCACTCTCTACAGAACTCTACAGGACCTGAGAAATATCAGAAGAGGACTGAAACTGGTTTCTGTGATCTGGGAGGGAGTCTGGAATATTGGGCCTGCTCCCTCTTGTATCCAGAACACAGAGGTAGGCTCAAAATGTCATAAAGCTGCCCTGCTATTCAAGCTAAAGGGACATAACAAGCTATTGTAGAGACATGTTCCTTCAACTGCCCAACTGACAAGTTCAAAGTGGACCTGCCCTGTGCCCTGCTGTTGGCCTCTGCCAAGCCATTCGCCTGAGGTGTGCTGCCACAAGACTGAAGATTCATGTTCCTCTCACCCAGGGCTACTGCATATTAGCAATGATATTTGGTCTCATGGAGCCCTCTTTGGCTACGGCCTGCTGCCTGGCTATGCTGAAAAAAGGCTTTAAGTTTGAATGTCAAATTCTCGACCTGGTGAAAGCTTAAAAAGTATCTGGGCAGGGAGAGGAATTCTCTAGGTGCAAAATTCGAATGTCTCCCGCACAGACCTTTTCACATCAAAACCTACAGCTTCACTGGAACTGTGTCCAATGGTTATCGGTCCTTGTGGTGCTCACTTTGGCTACAACCTGCTGCCTTCACCATGCTGAGAATTTTATATTTTTATTTTGAGGTTAAATCCGAAGGTTAAAACTGAGATCGGGTAAAACATGTTCTTTGTATTTGACCAGCGCTCAATTGTGGTTGGTCTCAAATCACATGTATGTCCCACTCTATCGTGACTAGTTGACCGCGTCTGAGCTTAGCAGTTTTTGGCGCTATTTCTATTTAAAACTGTAAGAATCTATATATCCAGCTGCTCTTATAGGATTTTTAAAAATCATTTTGGTGTCATATTGTCATTTATCAAAATTTACTCTAGTTTTCTAATTTGGCTTGGGACTTTTATTGTATTGTGTTTTTACTTTATTAATATTTTGGTGTTGTATAAATGCTTTACACATTGCCCTAATTTAAGCCAATTATCAGGGATTGAGCTCAGGTTAATGTAGTGATTGGAAGGGTTCACTCTGAGAATAATTGTGATTAATACTCAAATTGAGTAGTCACCTCCCTTGAATAAAAACCACATTTCTTACACCAAGTTTTTGGCTTGAGGAATTGCAGAAAAAGGGTGTTCTATAAGTGGAAGCCAGTTGAACATTTCTGAGACTGGTTTAAATTCTCCTTCCAAGATGATCTCAGTCTCGGTTCTGCAGAGGTATCCATTGTTTATCCAATGGAGGACCAAAAAAACATGCGCTGAAACTGATGTTTTTGTTTGAGTTGTTCTCTAGATGGAAATTACGTTTTCCATTGTGTCAATATATTTTAAAATGTATGTGATCCTGCTTGAGATGCTCTGTGTTGGACCTGTCCCTCTCTGCTGTGTCACCCCAAACATTTTGCCTTCACTCTTCTGTTTTCAGACCTCAATTTGTTCAGTTTTAGGGCCCCTTGCACTTTACCTCTGCTAACCAGTTCAAAAGTCCTCCCCTTTAAACATAGTGAAATTGGCGTACACCCAATTGGCACAATTAAATGTACCAGTACATCCCTAATAAGGTGGTACCACAGGTACACAGGACCTGTAAATTAAATTCTACTAGCGGGCTTTCAGCCCTACTGGTGTCACCCACTTAAGTAGACCTGTAAAACATGTCTCAGGCCTGCCATTGTAGCCTGTGTGAAGTTGAAAACTGCCATTTCAACTTGGCAAAATAACCCTTTTGCCAGGCCTAAACCATCCTTTTTAATATCTATCTCACCCCTAGGGTAGTTTCTAAATAGTGTATAGGCCATGGTTCATGGTATTTAAACAGTTGGACATGTACCTTTAAGTTTTACCTATCCTAGTAGTGAAAAACTCTTACATTTATATTTCTCTACTGTAAAGCTTACCTCTCCATAGGATAATATTTGGTTACCTTATTAGATTTAATAAGTGATAACTGTGTTTGGGGGCAGGTAGACATTTCACGTTTGGTGTGAAAGGCACTGTAATTTAAAATCCTCTTTAATAATAAAAATGACTTTAACTCACAGCTCTGAAAATGCCACATTTTTAAAGGTAGGCATTTTCCAGTACTAACCACGTTGTGCCTGCAGCCTGATTGTGGGGCATATGACTATGTGAAGGTGGCAGTTGACCTTTGTGTATTGCTCCCAGACAGTATCAAAAAAGGGACACTGGATGTTGGCAGCATTGGTCATCCTATCTTGATGGAAGGGGCAGAGATATCCCCTACCACACGTCACCTCAAAGGAGCTGCCTCGGCACATACACAAAGAACTTCACACTAGCCCTTGTGTGACTCCAAACATCAATGGACCAGGGCCCGCAGTCAAGCCCCTCATCAAGAAGCCCTCCGCAGACCCAACGGACCTCAAAAACTACAGACCCATCGCTCTCCACCCCTTCGAAGCAAAAATCAAAGAGAAGATCGTCAACAATCAGCTCACAAACTTCATCGAATCCAAGAAGCTCCTCGACACCTCTCAATCTGAATCCTGCAGCAACCACAACACTGACACCACCCTCCTAACCGCCACGGATGTAATACGCACCCTCCTTGACCAAGGCTACATGGCTGCCCTCATCCTACTTTTTCTCTCAGCAGCCTTCGTCACTGTCTCCCAGACTCCACGATGCCGGCGTACAGGGTACTGCCCTAGACTGGATATGCTCATTTCTCACTGGCTGAACTCAAAGAATGATACTCCCGCCCATCGTCTCTGCACCATCAGAGATCAGCTGCAGGGTACCCCCCGGATCCTCACTCAGCCTAACGCTCTTCACCATCTACATGCCCCCCCTCTCTACCATTGTCAGAAAAAACAGACTCAGCATAGGATCCTACGCCGACGACACCCAGCTCATCCTCTCCCTCATCGAAGGAACCCAACATCAGCAGACACAGTTTACAGGAAGGAATGAAAGACGTTGCCTCCTGGATGAGCTGCCTGAATCTCAACTCAGACAAAACAGAAGTCCTCGTCCTTGGATCCACCCCCTTCGCATGGGACAACACTTGATGGCCCACCACCCGTGGCAACCCTCCCACACCCACAGACCACGCCCTCAACCTCAGCATCATACTCGACTCCTCCCTCATCATGAACCGACAGGTAGATGCGGTATCTTTCACGTGCTTCAATACCCTGCGCAGCCTCCCCAAGACTTAAAATTGATCCCCCCGAATCCAGAAACACTGTCACATACGCACTCCAGCAGACTGGACTACAGGAATGCCCTATACACCAGAATCATTATCTCTCTGCACCTCAAACTTCAGACCATCCAGAACGCCATAGCCAAACTCGTCCTCGGCATCCCACGACAAGACCACATCACCCAGCACCTAAGAGACCTCCATGACCCTGCCAACCTTGCACTGCCCAAAATCTCATGCATCCGCAGAGCCAGAACGGGAGGAACAGCCTTCTGCTACATCACAGCCAAGACCTAGAGCAAACTACACCCTCAGCATCAGACAAAACCCCACACTGCAAGCATTCAGGAAGTGCCTCAAGACATGGCTCTTAAAATGAGACATAGCTGCCCGAATCTCCCCCTTCCTCCCAGTGCCTTGAAACCCTCGCGGGTGAGTAGTGCGCTTCACAAATCACTGATTGATTGATTGATTGATTGATTGACTTGAGGGCATTCCAGACACATCTGTGGGGGGAATCCTCCTACCTCAAAGCTGGCACCAGGTATTTTTTGGTATGTTATGTTGATTTGTATTGCACACTAATCACTCATGGAAGCATCCATGTGCTTGGACAGGTGTGTAGGTGTGTGGTACCGAAGATGCTTATATGAAGAACCAGGTCTTCAGCTTCTTGCGGAACACAAGGAGGAGGCAATGGTGTGTTAAAGGAGGATATTCCATGTCTTGGCTGCGATGTAGGAGAACGAGCAACCGCCAGTTTTGCATTTACGATGTGGAAGTGTGTGTGAGTGAGAGAGAGGTAAAGCATAGGTGTCTGGTAGGTTGGTGAAAGATTGCGCGTCTGTGAAGTTATTCTGGTCCTGTGTTGTGTAGGGCTTTATATGCTTGCGTGAGAAGTTTGACTTGGCTACGCTTGTAAAAAGGCTGCCAGTGACACTCCCTAACATGTGGGTGTGCATGGTATGTCTCGTATGGGTCTTGTATCTGATTGATCTGTAATCTGTGTAAGAGTTGTTTAGCGATTTAGATGAAGACAGTGTTGCTACAGTCCAGCCTGCTGATGATGAGTGCTTACATGATGGCCCGTCTGGTGTTCTGAGGAAACCGCTTGAAGATCTTTCACAGCGTGTGCAGGAAGAGCAACCATGAAGTGCACACTGTGTTGACTTAAGCCATCGAGTTGAGCTTGTCATCTAGGATGATCCCTAAATTGTTTGCATGGTCTGTGGGTGTGGGCATTGGTCCTAGCTCTGACAGCCACAAGGTGAAATCTCATGCAGAGGTCTTGTTAACGAAGACCAGTACTTCCGTCTTTTCAGAGTTGAGCTTCAGGCAGTTGGTTTGCATCCAGTCAGCTACCATGGTCATGCAGTTGATGAAGTTGGTCCTGGTGGTCGTTTTCATGTTTGTCAGGGAGTGGATGAGTTAGGTGTCATTGTCATAGGAGATGATGGTGATGGCTTGTTATCAAATGATGAGCGTTTTCATGTATATTTTGAAAAGATAGAGCTGAGGGATGATCTATGTAGGATTCTGCATATCAGTTTCTTGGTATCTGATATGAAGGGTGGCAGCCTGACCCCTAGGGTTCTTCTCATGAAGAAGGAATAGATCCATTTGAGAGCAGATCCTAGTATGCCAATCTCGTGGAGTCTTCTGATGAGGGTGTTGTGGGAGACAGTGTTTAAGGCCGCAGAGAGGTCAAGCAGGATGAGGGTCGTTGTTTCACCTCTATCCAGAATTATTTGAATGTTGTCGGTGGCCACAATAAGTGCAGTTTCAGTGCTTTGATTCTTTATGATTCCTGATTGAGTGTTGTCTAGAAGATGGTGAAGTTGGAGGTGGCTTTTCAGTTGCTTGTTAATGACCTGCTCAATCACTTTGGCTGGACAGGATTTGCTCAGATGATTTGGGTCAGCTGCGTGCTTCTTGAGGAGGTTGTTGAGCTCTGCAAGTTTCCATTCATCAGGGAATGTGACGGACATGATCTAAGTGTTGAGGATGTGGGCCAGGGTAGTGCTGATTGGTAATGTTCCCAGGTTGGAGATGTGGTGGAGGCCTGGGTCTTTTGTGGCCCCTAAGTGGGTGGCCTGCATGATCCGGAATGGATGCAGTGCAATGCACCTCGACAGCACTTCGCAAGACCTGATTTGCAGTGTTGTAACTAGGGCCCACGCAGCACCCGCGGTGCAGGGAGGTGGCAAGCTCCAGGGGCCCCTTCAGCACTGTACCCTAGTGTGACAGCTCCTGACTGAGTCTGGAGGGGGCCTCCATGTAGTTTCCATGGGGGGCCACTCAAATTTTGTTACTCTAGTACTGATTGGTGGCCTCATCATAACTGATGCAACTTGACACAGCTTGACTCAGGATCTTGTATCTCAGTCCAAGTATAACAGGTACATTTCCCAGCAGGCTAAATTGGGTCTGTTTCCGACCGGCACTCTATCGAGTTCGGCTTGAACTTGTGACTTGGTCTGGAGCGGTCAGACAACCTCAGTTTGTCTTTTTCCCTTCTTGGTGCTATTTTTATTTAAACCTTTAAAATTGTATTCCTCTGGTTCTACTGCTGGAATTTTTGTCGTTTTGGTCTCAAATTGCTTATTCATTTTTTCTCAATTCTAAATTGGTTTGAGATATCTTTTGTGTTGTATTTTCACTCTATTACTGTCATAAATACTTAACACAGTGCATCTAAGTTAAGCCCGTCTGTTTTTGTGCCAAACTACCAGAGGGTTAATCACAGGTTAACTTAGTGACTTTTGTGGTTCACCCTGACAATTATTGTGACAGTTGCTTGAGGATGGTTTTTACGCCCCTCGATTAAAAACCCAATTTCTCACCTTCTGACAATGGGTGTGCCCAGATATTGACTATAATTCAAGAAAGTGAGGTGACTTTGGGGACACTGCATGTTACTGGATGAGTGGAAGAGTCAGCTATTCTGATCCTGACATTTTGAGATCAAGAGAGGTAAGTGCTCACTGTTACCATTCACTTTTCAAGACTGTCCTACAAAAAGGAATGGATGACAGTGCTGCAAGAAGCAGACAGGTAAAACAGCTGGTTGTTTGTTTTGCTATTTTCATCCATTGAAAGTAAGAGGTTCCCCCTTGTTTCAATTATGTTCATTTTGTTGCCTGTTTTCCAATGTTAATCAAGACTTTCTGTAATTTAGGAGGTGGCTTCATTTTTATTGATATTAATGCTGTCTTGTCACCTCATTTTACATTGTCTTTCTGCGGATTGAAGATTAAATATGGACAAAATTGGTTTTGGGTTGCTTGTGTTCCAGATGTTTCAGATAGGACATAGCTTGGATGTTCAGGCTGGACTGTTCCCATTGGAGCAGGGTCTAGACTGATTTGCATATGCTGAGTCCAAACTTAGGTGGCATGGTGGGCAAAAGAGAGAGTGTTTGTAAAGCTTCCCCAAGCGATTGCCAGTGGTTAGACTTATAACAAGCATTCCTCCCATTGCCATTTGTATGTTGGATGTACAGTTCTATGTTTGAAATGACCAGACGTGGGTCCCATGATCACTGTGCCACTGGAATCAAGCTACACCTGACTGATAAGCTCCAATGAGGGTGTAACAGAACTTGGGTAGCTTTTATTCTGGTTAATGGAGTACCTGGTTTGGCAGTTCAGACTTGACTGTCCCTACTGAAGCAGAGCCAAGACTGAGTTGCATATGACTGGGTCCAAACTGAGGTGACCTGGTGAGCAAAAGAAAGATGGATTGGAAAGTAACCCGAGCAGTTGCCAGTGGTTAGGTTTATTGCAAGCATTCCTCCCATCACCCTTTGTATGTTTAAAGATTAGACATTGGCCTGTGAATAGCCAGGATCTTG
This sequence comes from Lissotriton vulgaris, assembly GCF_964263255.1. Lineage (NCBI taxonomy): Eukaryota > Metazoa > Chordata > Amphibia > Caudata > Salamandridae > Lissotriton > Lissotriton vulgaris. Next base: position 786,243,335 of record NC_141696.1, read on the forward strand.
AGGTTTTTTTTCAGAATCGCAGTGATACTAGCTTGCTTTAGAGGGCTAGGTATGATTCCTATTTGAAGTATTTACTTATCAAATATGTTGTTTCAAGGTCAGGGGCATGTAGGAGTTGTTAAAGTTAAGAATCACATCCAATTATAAGGGTTATAAATAATGTGATTGTGGGTAATAATAAAGGCACTGAGCCAGAAAGGTTTGGAAATGGGTAAGTTGCATTGGAAATGGACTCAGAAAATATGAAGATTTTGTAATCAAAGAAATCTATTGCACTACACTGAGATTGCACTTCAGAGGATTCGGGCTGCCTTTTATGCCCTCATATTGCCTGCATCATGCAGAGGATTCTGTTCACTTTGGACACAGACAAGCACATTTGACATTCTAAGTTATGGGTGCTACAGTTACGGAAATTCAAAACTGAACAGCTTACTAAGCTCTTTAATACCTTATTGGGGTTTGTAGTATTTAACCACTTGGCTGCTAAGGCAATATTTTTCTTTTCATTGATTTTCCATTGAAATCAATGGAAAGTCCATGACGAGTTACCCTTGTCATTAGCGGCGAAGAGGTTAAAAGGAACAAGAATGATTAGGGTAGAAAGGGAGTTGAGGTAGATGTTGTTTAATAGGGAAGTAAGATTGGCTGTGTTAGATAAGAAGGTATTAGTTTCAGTGTATATGGCTTCTATAGGGTTATTTCTGAAATATCTGTGAAAGGTTAGGGAGATCAATTAGGATGATGGGCGTGCAAGGAAGGGTGGTCATGTTAGTAAAGATGAAGTTGTCATGACAAGTCTTAAGCAAGGACTTAGATACATCTTTAATAGTATACAATTGATGTCAAATGTACTCACTTGGCTGGTGAGAGCTACAAGGAACATTCATAAATCTGTCTGTCAGACATTGGAATGGTTTTAGTTGTTACGATTCCCCTATTGTGACCATTGTGACCATGGGAAGGGGACTGTGATATGCACTCAGCATTCTTGGATGTTGCTACTGGCATCCATTTCATTCCTGGCCAAGTGGAGACTGCCACCTCCTTGCAGTAACTGAGGATATTGGTAACAGTCAGTTAAAGTGCAGGTTTCCAGAATTGAGGAATAAGTGGTTAGTATCATATTGAGACCACAGAATAAGCTATGTGTAGGAAGTAGAAGAAGCAGGGCCATAGAAAATTTGGGGTTGTCAACATCACACTACCCTTTTACCACTCAATAAGCCTGTACAAGGAGAATATGTTTGCGGCAGCTGAGGATGGCAAGAGGAGAAACTGGATGGGCAAAATGGGGGACAGACTATGGATGCTTTGGAATGCTCAGCCTTCTCACAATGTACAATTCCTTATACGATGGTCATCATAGGTGTTTGAGATGCTGGTGAACAGGGGTTGAACCCAAATTAGTCTCCCAGTTGTGCCACCTCTGTAAGTTTCTGATGTGCACTTCTCTTTCATCCACAAATACCTGTTTAGCAGTGGTAAAGTGGAGAGAGTCCTGAGGCCTACAAAACTGAATCTCAGAAGAAATTGGAGGTAAGTAGGCAAATCTTTTGGGGGAAGACCATCCTAAGGCTGACAGGACTAACGCGGGGCATACGTTGGCACTGAAAGAAGCAATTACCATTAAGAGCCCACAAGTGAGTAATAGTCTCAATCTATGCATCATGCATGACTTGTCACCTGGAATGTAGTTGGGCTAGCAGGCCTGGAAATGCTCTATCATGCAAACTTTCCAATCCATTGGAACTAAGGGGGAATAGAATCATTTTTACAGCAAATAATTTCATTGCCTTTGGAATGTCATAAACTAGCTATTTCTGTGAAATCACTAAAATGCCATGCATCCACTTAGACTTTCAGGAGGTCACAAGGATGAATAGTTGTGGCGTACTCTTGAATGGGTGATGAAGCTTTAAAAAATCGCATGCAGGTTGAAGGACTGGGTTATTTAAGACCCAGCGGTGCCAGGGGACAACACCTGAAACCTTCGTGGGTAACCTGTTCCGGCGTACAAATGACAGAGACACTGGACACTTCCTTCGGCGTCAAAGATTCGAGGTTTATTTACTGCAGGGAACACAGAAGTCACGTGAAGTACACGGCATGTAAGTTCGCGGGATCTGATTCAATTTGCTACTGTGGATCGCTCCTTTTTATACAGTTTTCTCCCATAGGTTAACATGATACACAAAGGTTTACAACTTGGTTCCGATCATTATCCCCAAGAGGGGTCGCTTTGAAGTATTCAAGGTCCGGAACATAAGTACAGAAACATTCGGTGGTTCCCAACTGTAAAAACTCATCTTCCCACCATTAGTACATTCCAATCGGCAGTAAACAGATCGAAGAAGGAACAAGGACAGGTGCAAAGGAAGGCAGAAACAGTGGGGAGATCGGAAAGGGTGTAAAAGGGGTGGTATCGGGAAACACGAGCTGCAGGCATCAAAGGGACGTGCCTAATGAGATGCACGGCTAAGACAATAGACCGGCACGGCAAGATGTGCCTCGAGCGGGGACATCTGCCTTACAGTATCATCCCCCTCATCATAAAGACACTTTCAAAGGAAACGTGTCTTCCGCAAGAGCCTTGGGAATCCCAGGGTCGCGAAGCGGACAGCGTCCGTTCGCTGGCTACTTGAGGGCAAGAGACAAAATGGATGCCGTATCTAAGATGGAACCCGTGGGTACAGATAGAAACCCACGAAACAAACGAACGGTTCAGGTTAGCACAGCGAAACTGCGCACACCCACTAAACTCGTCATTTGCGGTTCATAGATACCAGACTCGACCATATTCGTGCGAGTCGAAAACACCACTTACAATCGTCACGGAACCTCAGATGCTCCTTTTGCCCTCATGTAGGCAAGCACTAGTCAGAATCATATTCAATATTCATCAGACCATCTAGATGTTGCTGCAACATAACTCTGTCCAACTGAGCTCCTTTGGTAACAGGCGGCTGTCCTATACACGTCGTAGCACAGAGGCCACATAAGGCAGGACCACACTGCACACAAAGGCAACACGTGAACAGAAACGCCACAACAACTCCGATGATCATCAGAATCTTCCAACCCCAAGTCGACATCAGGCCCCAAAACCACCCAAGTAGCGTCCAATCCCCTACATCCACGGGTATGGACTCAGAGATCTTATGCAACTTTGAGATGGCTTGATAGACAGTCGGAGTGTTATCTGGAATGAAAATACAGCAGCTCGAATGGATCACCTTACATACTCCACCTCGATCTGCTAAGACCACGTCTAAAACCATACGGTTTTGTAACGTCATAAGCCTATCCGCTTGAAGTTCTGTGGTGATATTACCAAGGGCACTGGCAGTGATATTAGCTGTCGATTCCACCACTCGAGTCAATTGTCTCAGGTTCCTACTATTGACCAAAGGCCCCCAAAACGGAAGGAAACCCTTGAAAAAGTCTCCTGCCTCTTGACCGGCAGTGTCCTCTTCGCTAATCACGCCTCTCACAACTCTAGTCTTGTGATAGTCTGCATCAACAGTGAACATCGGAGGCAACAGATTTGCGATATAACATGAGCCCACAAAGTTGGAGGGCAACCATGTATACGCACGATCATGGCAGACAAAGTATGTACCCTTGGCAGCCAGAAACACAGGGGAAGAGAGCATCGGCAGGATATAAGTCTCGGAGCAAGCACTCTCTCCAAGACGGGCTCTCGATCTTCGGCCACGACCCAGTAAACAGAAATTACCAAGGTGGGGTACGATACATATCGGAGGCGAGCTTCTAAGCTGTTTTTCATCAGTGAGCGCACTATACTCGACCTTACTCAGGACCCTATAGGCTTGTACCTCTTCCTCTGGGATGAGCGACGGTTCATAGATATCCCTATCTAAATCATCTATCGCTATAGTCAAAGGTTTTTGGTACGAACCAGGACCAGAGTGGGAAGGATGTGGCTCTCGATTGGGGTAGGAATCTAGTGCACTTCGAACATTGTTTGAAATGCTCGAGCTGAACCCTGGGAACTATAAGGAAGGACCAGATATGGAATTCCCTTATCCGTGGTATGTGGCATTAACCCGCACACCCAACAATTAGTAGTGTTAACCACTAACTGATGCTGATGAAGGAGCTGAATAATGGAATTATTCCGGAATTCCGCACGTCTAGCCTGTTCGTGTTCGGGTAAGATATGGAAAGAATGAGGGGATGCAGTGGAGGTAGATTTAGGTTCAGAAGTAGGATTAGGTATGGCAGAGGGTAGGAAGTACGGTATCATGTAATGCACCCCACCCGCCAATAACGAAGACAGAACCAGAAACAGAAGGAACACTTGAAACATAAAACATTTGGTACGAGTGATCTGCTGTAGTTTAAATCTTTGCGCCTGAGCTTCTTCCAAATCCATCAGCTTCGAAAACGCCATCCCCTAAAACCGTCCGCAACGTTTCTTGACGCACTTCGTTCTGTGTAGCAGTAGTCAATCCCTAGGAGTTCCCAGGAACCGACGGTCTTTGACCTAGTGTCAAGACCTACTAACCAGAAGGAAGTACACGCGCGGCCCTACGGTACACCTGGATGCAAGGTATCTTATTCGCAAATATATATAAAGTCTCTTAGCTGTGGAAGTAAAAACACATATGTGGAACGAAACTCAATATTTACAAAAATAATCACAGTTATACGGGTGTTTAGACTGATCGTGGCAAATGGGATAATGTAGATGTCGAGGGACAAAACGAAAATGTATTAGTCTTTGGTGCTGGATCGCAAAAAGTATCGAGTTTTCCCAAGACGTGTCTGTTCATCAAACAATGGATCCAATGAAGGAACAGAGTTCTGTTGATCAGTCGATTGTTCAGATCTTTTGATGACAAATGTTCAACAATGTCGTTCTGCTGCACTGAGGATTCTCCAGCAGGTTCAGCGTCACTAAAAGGTACAAATGTCTGGAATTTCTCTGTTTCAGACGAAGCAATGCCTTTCCTCACCCACGAGTCTACCGGTAAAGGTATAGGTACCTTTTTCGTATGGGTGGCGTTCACCCAGTTTTTGCGCCCTTCCAAACGGACAGCAGTTCTCGTGGCAAGGAGGACTTGAAAAGGGCCAGTGAAGCGGGGTTCAAGATTCTTCTTGCAAGCGAAGTTTCGAGTAACCACCCAATCTCCTGGTTGGAGCTGGTGGCCTGGACCCTCCGTCTGCGTCGGCAATGCTTCGTAAACCTGTTGGTGAATTAACCTCAGTTTAGCAGTCAGATCATGAAGATAATCAATCAACATTGGGTACTCAAGATCAGAAAACACACTTGGTCTAGGGACCCCCCAAACATTCGCAGGACGGCAAACACTATTTCATAGGGACTAAGCCCTACTCGGGAGTGTACGGTTGCCCTTGTTGACAACAAAGCAAGGGGCAAAGCGTCAGGCCACGAAAGACCAGTCGTAGCCTGAATCTTAGCTAGCTTGAGTTTAAGGGTGCCATTATACCCCTCAACCAAACCTGCTGACTGGGGATGATTGGCGCTATGGAATTTTTGATTAATTCCAAGGCCCTTACACACACTCTTCATCACACTCCCTACAAACTCACTTCCGTTATCAGACCATACAATTCGGGGCATTCCATACCGAGGAAAGTATTCCTTCAGTAGGATTTTCGCAGTAGACAGGGCAGTATTGTCTTTGAGAGGGTAGGCTTCAATCCATCGGGAGAATGCGCAAACCACAACTAAAACGTATTTCAGGTTATTGCATCGTTCCATATGGATGAAGTCTAGCTGGATCACTTCAAAGGGATATGAAGGGGGAGCAAAATGGCCAGGAGGTGTAGGGGTTCCCTTACCAGGATTGTACAACATACATATCATGCAATTCTTAACCAATCTCTCAGCACATTTCGTAATACCATCATTCTTCCACACAGGGGACAACAACTTACAAATACCTTTCACACTAAAATGTGCTAACCCGTGTGCCATGGTCACAACAGCCAGCACATACGCATCTGGCAACATCCATCTCTTATGCTCCGACAAATCAACCCAACAACCATTCGCATCCAACTTTCCCGTACTCTCTTTCCACTTCGTCTTTTCAGTGTCAGTGGCCTCATTCTGAATCGTTTTCACACTTTGGATAGTATCCTCACACATACTAGTCTCTGTAGGCCACCTAACCAAACTCGTCACATACATTCTAGTGCTAAGGTTCTGGGCAGTCTCCTTAGCAGTCTCATCCGCAAACGCATTACCACGGCCAACATCATCCGTCACCTTACGATGCGCACTACATTTAACAATCGCCACCTGCTTAGGCAACGTAAGTGCATCCAAAAGATCATTCACAAGCTGTCCATGCTGAATCTTTGTACCATGCGACGTCATAAAACCTCTCTCTCTCCACAACCGTCCAAAACTATGTGCGACGCCAAAAGCGTATTGGCTGTCGGTAAACACATTCACTCGTTTCCCTTTCGCCAACACACACGCTCTAGTTAAGGCAATCAGCTCTGCAGCCTGGGCAGAGTTCTGATTCAATCTCGCAGCTTCCACAACAGTATTCAACGTTACCACAGCATACGCAGTAGTCACATCACCATTTGGCAATTTAAAACATGAACCATCCACATACAAAGTTCCATCGGGATCTTCCAAAGGAGTGTTTTTAAGGTCCACTCAACCTTTTGTTTCCTCCTCAGTCCTTAAGTAACAGTCATGCGCTGTTACTTTGTCTGACTCTGCACTGATTGGCAATAAGGTCCCGGGTTTAGAACATTACAACGTTTTATCTGAATATGACTTGCCAACAGCGTCAACTCGTACCCAGACAACCTCGCACTCGTCAAGTGTTGAGTTTTCGTACGATTCAAAAGAGTGTCAACTGCATGTGGAACCATCACCGTAAGCATATTATCCATGACCAATCCTGCTGATTGTCGGATGGACACCGCAGCTGCCGCTGTTGCTCTCAAACAACTCGGCAATGCTCTAGCTACCGGGTCCAAGGTCGAGGAAAAATATGCACATGGACGTTGCTTATCACCGAAGGGTTGCGTTAAGACACTCAACGCACAACCTTCCCTCTCGTGAACGTATAGTGTAAACGGCTTGCTGTAGTCAGGAGTACCTAACACAGGAGCCGAACACAATGCGTCACGCAGTTCAGAAAAACTTTTCTGACATTCTTCCGTCCATGGTAAAGGAGTTGAATCATCCTTGCACGTAAGAGCCACCAATGGTTTCGCTAACAATGAAAAATTCGGAATCCACTGTCTGCAGTAAGACGTGATACCTAGAAAGGCACGCACATCTCTTTGGGTTGTTGGCACAGTCATTCGTGCAATCGCTGCAATTCTCTCTGGGGTCAACCGTCTTCCCTCCTTTGACAATAAGTGACCTAGATAGGTTACTTCTTGACAACAATATTGAAGTTTAGAAGGTGACACCTTGTGATGCAAGTCACAGAGATGTTGCAACAACGACACCGTAGCAATTTTGCAAATGTCCTGAGTATCTGCAGCCACCAATAAGTCGTCAACGTATTGGATTAAGGCTGCACCAGCCGGCAACAAAAATGCATCTAGTTGGCCCTTCAAGGCTTGACTGTATATCGATGGACTTTCACAGTAGCCCTGAGGAGCACGTTTAAACCGGAAGCTACGACCACCAAGAGAGAAACCGAAAAGGTCTCTGCTTTCTTCAGCAATCGGAATACTGAAGAACGCATTCTTCAGATCGATCACTGAAAACCATGAAGCCGAGGCTGGAATCAGAGTCAGTAACGCCGTGATGTCAGGCACAACAGGGAACTGAGGAATCACAATTTTATTTACCTCCCGTAAATCGATAACAAAACGATAAACAGGTGGTTTGGAAGGATCAGTACGTTTCAAAATAGGCAGTACAGGGCTGTTGCACACGTTTCCCCGAGTCTCCTCAATAACATCTTTCCCGATCAAATCATAGATGATCGCCAACAGTGCCCGTTCACCATCAAGAGAGATTCGATACTGGGGAATACGTGGCAATCGCACATTAGATTTCAAGTGAACAACATAAGGGGAGATGTCAAGCAGGCCCACGTCATTGGGACCTGTTGCCCACAAGGATGCAGGAAGAGAACTCAATTCCGGTGGGAGCTTATCGAGAGACAAGTACATTGGAGAGATCACTCTCCCACCCAAAGTAAGCTTCACTCCCGCAGGAGAACAGTACAAAGTCGCATACAAACATTTTAGCAAATCCAGGCCCAAAATATTTTCACCACAGCCAGTGGTCAAAATCAACGGAGCTTGCAGCTCACGAGGCCCAATTGTAAGTGGCAAAGGGCACGAAACCGGATTGCTAACAGGGGCGCCAGAGAATCCAACGGAAACATTTGTAAAGCCAGACAAAGGTGCGCCAGGGAGTTTTGAATGCATGATGGAACTTTTTGCTGCACCAGTGTCCAACAGAAAAGGCTCAACGACGCCCGATGTGGCAACTGCGACGTAAGGCCCTCTCTGATCAACCGGAACTGATACTACTCCCTCTCCTTGTCTATGGCTGTCCTAGTAATTACTGTTGTCAGTTCCCTGATCAACGTAATAGTCATCTACATTGTACTGCGCAGATCGTCCTTGCGACGATCCACGTTGATCAAAACAATTATTGGAATTTGACGAATTGTCTGAACGATCATTTTGAGCACCACGACCCCAACCACGTGATGTCTGCTGAGAACCACCACGAACTCCTCTAGATATGTTACCACTGTTACGCTCATTTAGGACCGGACAGTTGAATTTTAAATGACCCTCCTGTCTACAATAGGCACACTGATTGTACCCTAACGAAGATCTCTGCGAAGAGGAGTCATTTCGCGATTGCGACCTATTAGATTGCGACTGTGATCGATTACGTTGTTGCGAATCATTCTGATTCGAACGCGGAGGGTACGCTTGCTGCAACAATACTTTAGATTTGAGTTCTTTTGTCTTCTTATCGGCACGGTCATTCTCTTCTTTCTCCCTATTCTCGTAATACTGTGCCGTAGCCAATATTTGAGCAGAAGTAGAGACAGCCCACGCACTCTCAGAATTTTTCAATTTGCTGCTCAAATCGGGCAATAAGTTAGAGACGAATTTATCCACAAACAACCGCTGACCACCCTCGGTACCCATATCCTGACCACTGTGATCGATGAATGCCTCCTCAAATCTCGTAAAGAAGTCAGAGACACTCTCGTCCTTCTTTTGTCGACAAGCTGACAACTTGTCCCAATTCACCCTCATAGCTGGCATAAGTGTTTTCATTAGGGTAATAATTCTCTGAGGGAGAGCAGTAATAAGCTGTTCAGGCTTAGCCCCACCAATTTGTCGTGTATCTGCCGCAGTAAGAGCAGCCCAATCACCTCCTAATTCGTTTGCATGATCTTCCTGACGAATCTTGGCCCATACCGGTTGCGGTACGACATTGCCAAACAGCATATCGATATCGGCAAGATTCATTATCGTAGCATCTACAAGCTGCGACAATTCCTTATAATACCCTGCAGGATTTTTGCGAGGGTCAGGCAAAGATTGCTTCACCTGTAAAACTTCTGATCGTTTCCATGGGAGATGTATCCATACTCTCTGGAAATGTGGCAAGATCGGAGGTTGAGCTGCAGCATTACCCGGCATCCATACTGGTGGAACTTCGCGCATGGGAAACTGACCAGACGCATCTAACGGTCTCTCAATATCCTCAACGAACAATGCTTGAGGCATCATAGAGGGGCGAAGAGCTAATAATTGCTCAACAGCACGTCGAACATTAGTACCTACTATCATTCCGCTCGAAAACTGGAGCTGTAGGTTGGTCAAAGCAGTTAATACATCATCCGATGCATCAGCCGATATTTGATCACGTAAAGCCTTGCACATTTCTTCAAAAACATATCTTTGTGTCGGTATATTGAATTGACTAAACGTATTCACTACCGAACGTGGAGGATTCCTATAGGGGTGCAGCATCCATGCCATCGCCATATTGTACAGCCCAGCACGTTCCCTATTACCAGGAAGCTGACTACGTCTTTGTGGACCGTCCGAACCAGCTGACTCAGGAATAGGTCCAAGAGAATTAACAAAGTTAGCAGCAACTAAAGGGGTACGACGTCGGGTTGATGGAGAAGTATACGATAGAGTAGTAACAAGAGAAGAATCGGGGACAGAAGAAGCAGCAGGAGTAAGTAGAACAGGAGCAGTAGCGGGAGCAGGAGTATGAGGAAGTACAAGCGGAGGAGCAGTAGGAACAGAAGTAGGCAAAGGAATAGGAACAGTCGGAGGAGCAGGTTGAGGAGCAGGTACAGGAGCAGGTACAGGAGGAACCACAGGAGCTGCGGTACCCTGTGCGTACGGAGGTGGTGACTTCATAAGATAGGACATTAAAGGATCCTCAACTAATTCCTTCTTCTTATCCGACTCCATTGGCAAAGCGGGATAACATTTATCTATAGTCATACGCTGAAGCCTATCAAAAACTTCCTTTTCCTTTTCCTCCTTATCACGCTGAAACTGCTCTGCTTTCTTTACAATGGTAGCAACACCATCTCTCTGATTACGTTTTGTCTGTCTGATCTCTTTCTGTCTGGCTTCTTTGCGCCATAACCAAAAGGCATCAAACATGGCCGGCCTTGACTTTTTCTTAAACAATTTATTATTATTATTATTATTACATTTCTTATATAGCGCCAGAATCGACCCCCGAAGGGGTATCTCCGCGCTTGCCTTGGGAACCCGTCCTGGTTTTTCCCTGTGAGATAGCCCCTACAGGGCATCCCCAAGGTGAAAGCCAGGCATCCCGCCGCGGGGGGCCGTTGTGGAGATTAAGCAAGCTTAATGCCCAGAGTTGCAGAGTGTGAACCCATGATTAGGTCAGGCACCGGAGCGAGAGTTATCGAGTCCGTGGACATTTGAGCTCAACACCCTGCCGCGTCGGGAATCGAACCCTGGTCCCGGGTCTGACCTCTGCTTCAGGGTCTGCCTGCTCTAACCAGTGAGCCACACTTCTTCGGGGTCTCGAAACTACCATGAGGTGGCCAACTAAGGACACCATCTTTTTTGGTGTAGCGAATCCAATATTCATTAAAGGTAATCGGACCTAACCCATGTTTGCTGTAAAGCTCATAAGTGGGAGTTCCAACCGGAGGTATCGGACACGAGTCCTCCAGTCGGGAATCCGTACCACAACGTCTGAAACAACTGAACAAAGTACTACGACCAGGCATCCTGCACACTAGCCGAGTTTCACAAACTTCAAGGGTTACGGGATTTACCAAGTCCCTGCAAAGAGCAAAAACCTTCGGTTTTTGGCGGCTGCAGTCGTCAAATATTACAACAAAGAACCAAATACGAAGAACCACAAATGCAATGGAACCATGCAACAACTAAGCAACCACAACCAAGGATTCTGGGAGCGACCCACAAATACTTAACTCAAAGATCGATGGCGTCACCAGGAAGGCCCGTCAATCGTCTCGCTGTACCAAGGTCTACGCCAGGCGCCAAAACAGGTCTACAGTCAGGGCAGCAGTCTGTCGCACCCGTCAAGAGGCGGGAAGCTTCGCGGGAAAAGTCGTCGGGCCACTTATTTCGACAACAGGATCGATGAAGCGGGGTGCACCTTCCCTCGGAGATTTCACACGAAGTTCCTCACGATCGTCGGGCTTGGACCGGTACCACTGATGCAGCCCCACGTTGGGCGCCAACTGAAGGACTGGGTTATTTAAGACCCAGCGGTGCCAGGGGACAACACCTGAAACCTTTGTGGGTAACCTGTTCCGGCGTACAAATGACAGAGACACGGGACACTTCCTTCGGCGTCAAAGATTCGAGGTTTATTTACTGCAGGGAACACAGAAGTCACGTGAAGTACACGGCATGTAAGTTCGCGGGATCTGATTCAATTTGCTACTGTGGATCGCTCCTTTTTATACAGTTTTCTCTCATAGGTTAACATGATACACAAAGGTTTACAACTTGGTTCCCATCATTATCCCCAAGAGGGGTAGCTTTGATGTATTCAAGGTCCGGAACATAAGTACAGAAACATTCGGTGGTTCCCAACTGTAAAAACCCATCTTCCCACCATTAGTACATTCCAATCGTCAGTAAACAGATCGAAGAAGGAACAAGGACAGGTGCAAAGGAAGGCAGAAACAGTGGGGAGATCGGAAAGGGTGTAAAAGGGGTGGTATCGGGAAACACGAGCTGCAGGCATCAGAGGGACGTGCCTAATGAGATGCACGGCTAAGACAATAGACCGGCACGGCAAGATGTGCCTCGAGCGGGGACATCTGCCTTACAGTGTCATCCCCCTCATCATAAAGACACTTTCAAAGGAAACGTGTCTTCCGCAAGAGCCTTGGGAATCCCAGGGTCGCGAAGCGGACAGCGTCCGTTCGCTGGCTACTTGAGGGCAAGAGACAAAATGGATGCCGTATCTAAGATGGAACCCGTGGGTACAGATAGAAACCCACGAAACAAACGAACGGTTCAGGTTAGCACAGCGTGCGAGTCGAAAACACCACTTACAATCGTCACGGAACCTCAAGGTGACGATAAAATATCACTTAATATTTGTATTATCACATCAGTGCAAGACCTTGATAAAATACTTCTGTTTAGGGTAAATAGTTTATAAACAGGTCATAGCCTTACCATTAAATAAACTGCATCCTATTTGGGATCAATCTGGCTTCTCTTACTCAGATACAGCCAGTATTCAGTGCACATACACTAAAAAAATAGCACAGAGAACGCCTCTGCACTTCAAATCATAAATATTGTCTAGGATCTGAGGGGCATATTAATGTGTGGGGTTGAATCACGCTTGCACCACCCAATGTGGAGCATGCTAAACACAAGCACAAAATGTGATATATGATGCCACACAAGGCCAGCTTGCATGACCCGGACTGGTTTCATAAATCCAAAGTAACGCAACACTGCACAAATTGCTGTTGCATTACTCTGCACCAGCGAGGCAATCCATGGGTGTTGCATGGACACAACATCCCTGAATTTTGATACATTCGCAGGTTTACCAAAAATGGTAGACCTGGAAATGCACCTTCCCAAGTGATGCATAACTAGGAGAAATATCTTTATTTCTCTTTGTTACTTCCTCTTTCTGTGTGTGCTCCTTCATGCACAAAAACAATCCTCCTTACAATGCAGGCACCCTTGCACCATGGTGCAAGGGGGCTTGCCTTGGTGCTAGGCAGCCAAAAAGGCACCAGCACATGGACAAAGGCAGGAATGCACTGTGGGGCATATTACCAACAACTAGCGATAATTATCGCTATGTTGGTTTTGCGGCGATATTTTTATCGCCGAGCTGCAGTGATTTTTATCGCTTAGGAGCCTTGCTATTATCAAGGTTTATCTACTAAGCGATAAAAATCGGCCGAAATGCATGAATATCGCTGTAAAGTCAGCGATATTCATGCATTACCGAGCTAATGCTCTTAGCCATGTTATCCACCTACCATTGGATAACATGGCTAAGAACTGCTCAGGGGCAGGTGTTAGCTTTTGGAGATATTCGCGCTTAGCCCGAATATCTCCAAAAGTTGGTAATAGGAATAACGATGTTAGTGACTGTTTCCAGTCGCTAACATCTTTGCACGCCCACTTTGCATGTCATTAGTGATAAATATCACTGACATGCAAAGCGGGGCCCAAGATGGTCGCTATCTCCTACTAGCTGTCGCTAACAGGTGTTAGCGACAGCTAGGTAATAGGGAGATCATTTTATCTCCGCTTTCTTGGCTTTTAAAGCCAAAAAAGCGGAGATAAACCCCCTTGATAATATGCCCCGTGTTCTTTAAAATATGGTGCATTCCTACCCTTTCCATGTCACACAGGGCAGCACAGCAAGGTGCCCTTCTGCGCTGCATGACTTTCTTATAAAAATTCGCCTGAGTGTCTGGTCGGTGCAACTTTATGTGCATATTTCAGTCTTATATGTTCTTGGTGCACAGTAGAACTAGTGACTCTGTTGCAACTCTGCAGCCTAAAGGAATGTGTTGTGTGCTTGTGGTTGGAATGGCAGACATGGAGAAGTGTTAAGGCTGCTTCAGTGTGTTAACACTGTTGCAATTGATACTGAAGTTAGACTGCAACTTCATGGATCATTAAGGCAAGATTCCAGACTATGTGACACACCATTTAGGGCCACACAAAGGTTATTGATAAGCCCTCACTGGCAGGGACTGAAGGAAAGATGACATTTGAGAATGGATGTGTGGCATCAGGCTGGTCAAGTTAGATGGGGCTGTATGTTTGTTACCCATTCGGCTCTGGGTTTATGATTTTAAAATCTGGGTCAATCCTTTTTTCAATAGCTATTTTTGCTTATAGTTTTTGCAGGTAAATTTGATGTGCATTGCCATATGGCTAGAGTTAGTCTGTGCATGGTGTTGTTGGCTGTGTAGTTGTACTTAACTATGTAGTGGCAGCCATGCACTGGACATGTCTGTGATTTCTAACTAATGTTATCTGCTGTGTTTGATATGTGGCCATCTCATTAGGGGTTAATACTTTTGGGACCACATTTATGGAAGACTAGTGAATATGAGGATGGTTGCATGTGTGTGAGATTTTCCCTCTAAAATTATCTGTTGAACCGAGTGAGGACTTTAATGTTTTATGTTGTGTTAATGTGTGGTTTATCTGAGCACCACGTTCAGAAACTGAGACATAAGTAAATCCACAAAGAACATGAGAGTTTAAATTCCTGATCCTCGTGGGGTCTACATTTGTTGCATAAAATGCATTCCTAGAATTTAATTCTACCTCAAGGAGAGCAGGAATCTCCAGGACAGCAGCATAATCAACTGTGAACCGGTGAAGTAGTGTGGCTCACTGGTTAGAGGCGGCAGACCCGAGAGCAGAGGACGGCCCGGGACCAAGGTTCGATTCCCGGCGCGGCAGGTTTCTGGACCAGGGTCAGCGGACTCGATAATTCTCTCGCCTCGGTGCCCACTCTGATCAGCGATCACACTTGGCAACTCTGGGCATTAGCTTGCCTCATCTTCACTAACGGCCCCACCAGACCGCCGGGGATGCCTGGTCTCACCCTGGAGATACCCATTAAGGGACCATCTCTCAGGGAAGCCAGGAAGGGTTTCGCAGTGGTCGAAGCGCCTTGGGACCCTACGGGTAAGTAGTGCGCTATATAAATGCCTATACATTACTATACATTACATTACAACTGTGTTCTAAGGTTTTCCTATTTTGACTGATGCATTCCAGAAGGTTGCAGAAACTATATCTGAAAGGGCCAGTCATTGCTGATTTACTTTTCTCAATGCTAATCACAGTGACAGTTCCTACTAACGGTCCGTAATACAGTTATGAATAATAAAGAGGCACATGTGGAAGAGATAAACAACAGGCTTTGCTATATCTATGAGCGCACGTGTCTGTGAGTGTGTGTGATACAATAAGCACTGGCAATAGGACGCATTGCGTTCTTAAAAAAAAAAAGAATACCAGATGTTCTCTCTGACCAGGGGAGATTATTACATATGATACATATCCAACGATGCTATCAACAAATCGTGCAATGCAACTTTAATGTTTACAGATATATGTTATATTGAAAGAAACTCCACATTATTCAGAATATAGCTTAACTGCTATTTACAAGCATAACCAAAGACAATTGGTCTGGCGAAGGCCACCAGCCTTTTGGAGATTGTTTTTTGTTTTGTCATGGGAAAGAAAGAAAGAAAGAAAGAAAGAAAGAAAGAAAGAAAGAAAGAAAGAAAGAAAGAAAGAAAGAAAGAAAGAAAGAAAGAAAGAAAGAAAGAAAGAAAGAAAGAAAGAAAAAGACAGAAACAAAGGAAAAGGAGAAGACAAATAAACAAGAAAGAATGGAGGGTGGGAGGGAGGGAGGGAGGGAAGGATGGAAACAAAGAAATGAAGGAAAGAAAGGAATAAGGCAAGAAAGAAAGCAAAAGGGAATAAAGAAAGAAGGAAAGAAACAAATAGGCAAAAAGTAAAGAACAGCAAAGAAAGAAGGAAAGAAGAAAAGAAGAATCAAAAGAAGAACAAAGAAAGAAGCAAAGAAAGAAAGAGGAAAGAAAAATAATGAAGGAAAGAAAGAAGGACAGAAAGAATGAATGACAGACACAGTTGCAAAGACAGAGCGCCCTCATGAGCTTATATTCAGAGTTAATGTGAGCTGCCTGTAAGGTGTGAAAAAGCAGCAGTCAGAGAAACAAAGGGCTTAAAAAGGAATTTGCAATGGCAGGATAAAGGTGGAATTTTAAATGTATTCATTCAAAAAGTTTTTATACAGTGCTAACGTGACCCTTCCGGGTCTCAGAGCACTTTACAAGTAAATGAGGCAAAGAAAAATCCTTAAGCATAGTAAATGTACATAGGGGATAAGAGAACAATAAGCTCATGAAGCAGAATTCTCATATCCTATTCAAGACATTTTTTTTCATAAATATAAGTTTGACTTTTTTCTTAAAGGAGGCAGTGGAAGGGGTCAATCTTTTTTCAGGGGGGGGGGTAGAGTTTCAGATTCTGGGGGCGATGCCAGAGAAAGCTTTGCTGTAGGTTTTCTTCCTGACAAAACACTGTGGTATTGGCAGTAGGGTGCTATTGCTTCTAAAAGATATAGAGCCTCCCGACAGCTCAAGTTTATTGGCGAGATAACTTGGGGTGTTGAAGTTTAGAGCTGTGTGTGTCATACAAACAAATCTTTGTTGAATTCTTGCTTCATAAGAGGGCCAGTTAAGGACTTTCACGTCAGGGAAGATGTGTCTCTACCTTTTTGATCCTGTGATGAGACTTGCCGCAGAGTTAAGTGAGGCCCTAAATAAGGCTGTTGTGGATCTGTGCAGGCCTGAGAGGATAGCGCTTCCATATTCCATTCTGGGAATCACAAGTGCTTCCACTGCACACCTGAAGTCGTTTTGAGGGAGGAAAGGTTTTAATTTCCTTAGTATGCTCATTTGGAGGTTTACTCCTTTAGTGGTGACACTAATATGCTCCTGCATATTTAGGTTTTTGTCAAGGATAATTTCTAGCGATCTTGCTGACTCAATAATTTGTGATGTACAATTGAGTGGGGGTAGCGGCTTCATCCAATCTTTAGTAGTGTGTATTTCATTGGGTGGGGTGATTAGGAGGATTTCTGTTTTTCAGTTTGAGGTGGTTGCATGATCGTTAGTTTTCAGTATTTTGAAGAATTGTACTGAGGGATCGTATGTCTACAGTGGATTACATTTTCAAGTACAGTTGGATATAATCAGTGTAAAGATGGTAGTGAATGTTCAGAGTCAGAGTCAGAGTCAAAAATACTTTATTCGATTATTTTAAAATCATAAAAGTATACTACACACACAATTATACAAAAATACACATACATACACAGATCAGCAATGCAAATCAATTATAAACAATTGTTAAAAGACGGTTAAGAACAATTGGGTAGGAAAAAAGTCAGAAGCAATTAAAACATTAAGAATAATTCATATACCCTAAAACCATTATATTAGAATTATAAGTAGTTTTATTTACCATGTTACTTCATCCTGGAAGCTTGATCACAACAGGGAGAAAATAAATGAACAACTCTTACCAGAATAAAATTAAATCTAAACTTGGGCTACTCCAGAATACATTCCATCTACAACAATCTATGCCGTTTAGCACGCATCGATGCTACCAAGAAATTAGCAACCCCGAACATCACAATAGGGGTCTCCATGAGTTGTAAGAACAACAATGCGGGTTTCACTTGCCTAAATCCCTTATCCCTCAGAAGTGGTAAGATATATTTTTTCCTTCCCTCAACAAAAAAGGGACAAAAAAAGACAAAGTGTATCAGGTCTTGATCAGTGAAAGCATCACATTTACAAGGAGCATTATCCCTAGGCGTATTCCATTTCAGATATTCACCCAATAAAAGATGCATCTGGTTAAAACGGAATTTCGTCAATAGCCATCGATGATATGGCCTGTTCACTACAATCAAGTAAGGCTGAATAGTCATAGTTGATATTACTGTGTAGTGTGCCCTTACTGTAGTTTTCTCGATTTCCTGGGCTTCACGATGGATATTTCTGTAATTCATAAATTGGACTTTTATCCATGTGACATCATCTTTGCACAGGCTTTCGGGGCTAAAATATAATTCCGGGCGGCCCAATTGTGTAGCTACGGTTTTAATATGTTTCAACCATTTTATGTGTTTGGCTCTATCTCTCCCCATGCAATCGCTGATGATTTTACGATTTAAAGTCAGACTAGGATTCAGCCATAATTTCACCCAAAGAAGTAGTGGGGCCATATTAAGTGCATCCTCGATGTGACCTATTCCTAGTTCAGTGTGAACAGAAAAGGAGGGAGTAGACTGTGGTAAACCCAATAGAGAACGCATGGATTTGTTCTCTTCTTTCTGTATTGGGGTAAGATCCTTATAGCCCCAAATTCCAGCCCCATATCTTGCTAGGGCCAAAGTTTTGGCTCTATACAGGGTAAGTATGGCTTCTGTAGGTTTCCCTCCCAGTCTTTTAGCGAAACTCAGTATGGCTGCAAAAGACCTGCGCACGGCCATCGCTTTATTTGCAATCTGGGGAGTCCAGGTGCCCAAGTCATCGAATATTACACCTAGGTATGTAAATATTTTAACTTTGGACAGTATCACACAGTGAATGTTAAATGACTGTAGAATTTCTGTTAGTGGCTTCATGAATAGGTTGAAGATAGTAGGTGAAAGAGAGGAGCCTTGTGGGACCCCAAGTGGGACTGGAGCTCTCTTAGCAGATAGATGCTGATATTCCCATCCTGTGCTCTAGTAAATTGAGTAGGTAGTCCTGCTTAACCATATCAAAGGCTGAGGAAAGTTCCAAGAGGATTAGTAGTACTGACTCGTTTCGAGACAACATTTTTGGAGCATCACCCACTATATGTGTCAGGGCAGCTTCAGTACTGTGCCCAGAGTGGGAGAAAGATTGGTGCTGGTCAAAGAGACGGAATTGTTCAATGTGGTTACATAGTTGAACATGGATATATTTTTTAAGCACCTTCACCAGCGTCGAATTGTTGGAAATGGGGAAAAAATTGTTAAGGTTGGTTGGATCAGCCATTGGTTTATTTAAGATGGGGGTGACATGTCTGGATTTTAGGCTGTCCGGTATTTTTCCCTGTCGTAGTGAAGCATTTACAATCTTAAACCAGAGTGGGAGTATTGACATTTTGACTTCGTTGAAGAGGGTGGAGGGAAGTGTATCAATGAAGTGATTTGAGGGTTTCAAGTCTCTAAGCATTCTGAGAATTGTGTTTTGCTCAATTGTTTCGAATGAACTCCAGGAGGCATTATTTTTGAGGATGCACTCTGGAAGGTATGTGGGTTCACTTATCACAGTGGGGAAAATTCTAGTTTCTAGTGAGCGAGGACATTGATGTCGTGCTATTTAAAGGTCAGCTTTCAAATTGTCTGTCCTTTTAAGGAAGAAGGTGGCAAACCCTTCACTATTGGGTAGTAGATTAGATCCCTTTCCGGAGAGATTGAGTAGGCTCTTAGATTGATGCTTGACCAGATCAAATAGTTTTTTGGGACGTTTTTTGGCTTGGTCCAGTTGGTGTCTGAAGAAGTGGGCTTTGACATTCATGATTCTTTTGTGAAAGGTATTCCTACTAGATCCTAGATGTTTGAGGTGTTCAAGAGTTGGAGAGGATCTCCACTTTTTCTCGGCTAGTGTCAGGTTACGTCTTTTAGTATTGAGGCTATCATTGTACCATGGTTACAAATCCTTTGTGGATCTTTTTATTTGTAAGTTTGTAGTTAACAGAGTAATATTATTCATGGAGCTAGTATAGGGGTCTGTGAGCTCTTCTACATCTACAGTATTTTCAAGAGGTACTAGGATATTATCACCCAGTGATGTCAGTTTGGTGAGATTGATATTTCTCATAATACATTTTAGTTGGAGTACTTGTGTGGTAGTTGTTCTCAATGGAGTAGTGATGAGGAAGGTGATGCAGTAATGGTGAGATCAATCACAGGGGATTATAGATTCGAATTGGGTAGACTTACCTTTTGCAATGATACAATCTAAGATTTCCCCCTTGTTGTCTGTGGGGCCATCACAAATTTGTATCAAGTTAAGATCCATATGAAAAGATTTAAGGCTGTTACCTATAGGGTCATTCAGATCACTCCAGTGGATGTTAAAGTCCCAGAGGAAGATTTGAGTACCATGTTGACCAGTGTTTGTTGTGATGATATCCATGATTTGTTCTATGAAGGAGAGATTATCATCAGGCAGATAAAAGAACTTGTGAAATTTGCAGAGGTGATTGTTATTGCAGGCTATCTCAATCCCTAGATATTCACATGATGAAAGACCAGGGGACTGTAACTGTTTAACGGAAAGGATGATACGGTGAATACAAGCAATGACTCCACCTAGTCTGATATGTCTATCTAGCCTAGAGGTATCGTAACTAGGAAGGGCTAGAATGTCGAGGATAGTTGCAGAGGACTCATTTAGTGAAGTTTCTGTCTGGATCAAGAGGTCTAAATCCTTCGCTAGGTTGAGATCTGTGAGGTGAGATGTGTGTCTAGCTGCCAATCTCCAATTGAGAAGAATGAGTTAAAGAAAGGATTTGGGGATGTCTTTAGAAGTCTGGGTAAGTGTAACTCTCATAAACCAAACCAAATAATCAGAGGGTCCAAGGGCGAGTTTAATGACCCACACTAGGTACATGCCCCAAAACCGTATAATTCATCACACAAAGGGTACCTAGAGGTCAAAGCAGATCTATCACTCGACTGTGGATACAAAACCCAACACCATACTAGTAACACAGTGGGAACAAACAGTGCAAACCGAGTGTGATAATTAATGAGTTAAAGAGTTAAGACTCAAGGGCATAGGGAAAAATTCCCATCAGAAGCCACAGTGTACCGCCCTCTTTCACATCATTTGGGTACTCCTTGCCCAGGAGGAATAACAAAACAAAGCGGCCGGTCACATGTTACCATGACCGTTTGTAAATGTGAATGGAATGTATCAATAGAGGGAGGTTATTTAGAAGTTTTCAATGTTGAAGTGGCTACTGAGAAAGCAGTGTAAAAGTAAGTGAGAAGTAAGTGAAGAAAAACTTTTGGATAGGCTGGGTAGATGTTAGTGATTTATTGTTATCTCCCAGTCTCCCAAATTTAAAAACCAAGTGCAAACACAGATTTAACATAATATCTGTGATCAGTAGTGGTCAACATGTTTCAGCATATCAATGAAAGATTTTCATGCCTTCGTCAGGACCCGTTGTAAATTAACTACTGTTTTTGTAAGTGAAAAAATAAAAAAATATCACCTGCAATGTTCAGGTTGTATGTTCAACCACATACCATTAGTTGTGGTTGTTGCGCTTCACCCCACCTGGCTGCAGCTCAGGTTTAGAGGAGCACCGCTCTATCCGTCGGTGTCTCCCGGCAGTCTTCCAAACTGTCTGGGGGGGCCAGACAGTGCAGCCAGGTAGGGTGAAGCGCAACAATCACAACTAATGGTATGTGGTTGAACATCCAACCTGAACATTGCAGGTGATATTTTTTTATTTTTTCACTTACAAAAGCAGTAGTTAATTTACAACGGGTCCTGACGAAGGCATGACAATCTTTCATTGATATGCTGAAACATGTTGACCACTACTGATCACAGATATTATGTTAAATCTGTGTTTGCACTTGGTTTTTAAATTTGGGAGACTGGGAGATAACAATAAATCACTAACATCTACCCAGCCTATCCAATATTAAGTTTTTCTTCACTCATTTCTCACTTACTTTTACACTGCTTTCTCAGTAGCCACTACAACATTGAAAACTTCGAAATAACCTCCCTATTGATACATTCCATTCACATTTACAAACGGTCATGGTAACATCTGACCGTCCGGTTTGTTTTGTTATGCCTCCTGGGCAAGGAGTACCCAAATGATGTGAAAAAGGGCGGTACAGTGTGGCTTCTCATGGGAATTTTTTCCTATGCCCTTGAGTCTTATCTCTTTAACTCATTAATCATCACACTTGGTTTGCACTGTTTGTTCCCACTGTGTTACTCGTATGGTGTTGGGTTTTGTATCCACAGCCGAGTGATAGATCTGCTTTGACCTCTAGGTAACCTTTGTAAGTGTAACTCTCTTCAGGTTATGTTTATTTATCTTTCTGTGGTTGGGTTTAACTTCTCTGTGAGGGTTTGCAGGTATAGATTGGATTTGACTCTGATTGTCAATGCTCTCATGGTGAAGAGGGTTGTATGATAGAAGGAGAGATTCAGTATCTTCCTCTGATAATGAGTTTGGATCAGAGGATCTCATGGGTCTAGAGAGTGCATTGGGGCAGGGAAGAGTTCTCCAACTCAACAATGGACGCTTTGAGATGGATGAGGATGGGATGGGTGTGGGGTGAGTTGGAGGCATAGAAGGGAAAGAGTTAAGTTGTTAACGGCCATGCATAGTGGAACAGAGATTGTTACTTATCCCATAATTGGTAGTCGACCTAATTGTGAGATGTATAAGACTATGTAAGTCTTCCTTCATTTGATGTGATGTTTGTGCAATCTCATCCATCTTGGATGCTAGTAGGTTGTGCGAGGATAAAGTAGGGGCTTGTCGTAAGGAGAGAGGGGAGATGGATGTTGTAGTCTGCTCTAGTCAGTGATGTTTGGCCACCGGGGAGAGACATGGGGGGACTGGCCTCAGCATTGAGATCTTGGAGTGTAGGAGGGGTGGTATTGAATCCTGCGCAGGTGTAGTGCTGTTAGCCAGGGGGATGTAGGAGTAGTGACATAGGATAGGAGGAGGCAGAGGGCTTCTGATTAGTTCATAGGGGGTTAGGGTGAAGTAAAGGAGACAGGGTCAGTGACTGGTTGAGGTCTGAGATATTGGGTTTTGTCCTTGGAACCTCCATGGAGTGTAGCGAGAGGGGGTAGGCGAGAAGGTCAGAGGAAATAAATGGTTACCATGGCTATATGGTTCAGCAGTGTTTGCGCTTGGTGTGAGGTGGGAATGTGGTGAGGTATAGCGAGCGATAGGGGTTGGCTCAGATCCCCTTGAAGGCGAGTACATGTTGCTTGCCTGTTTATAGAGGCCTTGGGAGGGGGAGGGCATATTTGTGGTTGCAGCTTTTTTGATTAATGGGAACATTTTCTCAAATAGCTCTAGGTTGTGATCTGAGGATTGGGTGAGAATCGTCCCACTATGGTAGATGGAGATGGTTGATTCTGCTTTGTAGGCAGAAGAGGGGGTTAACAAGTATCTTAAGCCATGGAGAGTTTTTCTTTGGATGCAGAAATCTGGAGCAAAGAGAGCAAGGCTTTCCCCCAATGTGCCCTTCTTCTCATATAGAGGATAAGGTCACAGGTGATAGCACCTTTTTGTAGGCAGATTTATGGGTCAGAGATCAGGGTTTCAGGATGGGCCATTAGACGTCTGTGTTTAAACTTCTTAGCCACAATTTTTGAAAGGTTGCTGTCAATGGAACCATATCTGAACGAGATGCATTGAACAGCTGTTTAAAGTGAGGGCGATCAACCTTAGGTATGTTGTGAGGTGAGGGATTGAGTCAGATAAACATCTTTCTAAGTGATTGTGAGAGAAGGCTGGATACGGTGAGGGAGGAGAGGGTTGACATAATATCTGTGGGTGAGTTCTCTAGAGCACGCCAAGACAGTGAACATAAATGAGGAATGACACTTGATTACTGAGGATCGTGCGAGGAAGCAAATACAATACTTTTAGAGGTTTCTAGGATAGGTCAGTGGCTACACAGTGAGATGGAATAATTAGTTCTATTGATTCTAATCTGTTATTTTCCTATCCAACTAGTACACGCCCTATGATAATCGTCATAATTTGCATGCAATTTAGGTCCAGTTCAGGTATAAGCACATTACTGTAGTACATGCCCTCTGATGACAATAGATGTTTACAAACAATTTAAAACGTGGAATTACAGTTCGGGGTTATATATTAAAGAGGGCTTCATGTTTACACTGTATGCAGGGACAGTACTTGTCCTTTTTTATTTTTAGTTAAATGTGGAGCAGGTTACACAAGCCTTTCTTCTATCTCTATAAGCTGAGTTAAGACGAGTCTTTGTTAACTCCTAGTTATATGAGGAACGTCCACCATTTTGTGGGAAGATGTGATAGAGGTCAACAAGATGTCCAAAAATCAGAAACACTACATCAGAAAAAAATGGAGGAGAGCTAGACCACCAGAAGAGGCAAAGGCAGGAATCAGTTCAACATGGCTGAGTAGTAAGCGAGACAGAGGGGTGGGCGTCACTTACCCTGCAAGCGCAATGGACACAAACGCACAACTGAGCGTGAGCCGAATATCATCTGGTGTTCATATGCCGATTTGGTTGGCATCAAGAGAACCACCTACAATGGCACCAAAGGCTATGTTGCGTTTCGCTCAGTGCAGCATGATGCAGCTTCTCCTCAGGACCAGGTGGCGCACAGCAGGAGTGTGGGCCTGGTGGAGGTAATCCTGCAAGGATCACTTCCCTCCATGGCAGTCCAGGAGAACAATTACAGGTGCTCCTCAATCACGGGACCGCAGGCAGCTGTTCTAGAATGACAAAGCTGCTACGCTTTGCAGTTGAAAAGTGCTGCTTGAACTTCAACGAGTGCACCAAAGGCTATGCTGCTATCCATTTAGTGCAGTACAATGCGACTTCCCCCAGGACCTGGTGGTGTACAGCGAGGTGAAGGGCATCTCACATGAATCGCATTACTCCGTAGTGTTTCAGGAGTACGCCTCAAGGTGCTCAGCACTCACGGGACAGTGAGTGGCTGTTCTAAGATGCCATAGTTGCTCCCCTTCCCTGCCGAGGTCGCTTCCCTCCGTAGCAATTTGGAAGTGCTAATATAGCTGTTTGGCACTTATCAGACAGCGAGCTGGTGTACCAAGATGCCATAGCCTCACCCCTTCACAGCTGATAAAATCTGGATGAGGCACAGGGGTGTCTGTCCCTAGGATCAGACAGGGCAATTATTTGAGTCTTGAGAAAAAAGGTGGATCCTATCCACTACGCCTACCTCGTTAGCTCCGTTTTGGCTCCTGCAGTAGGGAACAGACAGAGAGTTCAGAAAAGTCAGGGCCTCCTGGTGCTGATGTCCAGCAGGAATAGGCCCCTTGTTTGGAACGACTGACGAAGCTCGTGCCAACTGGAAACAGCTGCAGTCACGGACAAGGCCATTGGTAGGTGCATTGTCTGATGGTAAATATGAGCAAAATTCAACTTTCGAGAGAGAAATTGTCCTGTAGGCGGTTCTTTTAGCAAATATGTGGCTTTTGAGGGTGGACGGCAGGGTACAATTGGGATATTTAAGCAAAAAAGATCCTAAACATGAGAGCTTCTATTTGGAGCTAAATGGTCAGTGGCCATCTTAAATCTTGAATGCGGACTGTGGTCTCATCTGGTCAATAGCATCTTGCTATCACATCAGGCTCTGCAGACAAAGGCAACCGTAAATTAACATTAAAATGTAAAAAACAAAAACACTGACCTTAACTATCTTGTTTGCAGGTAGAAGTGATCCTCGTGAAAGGACTAAATGCCATCACTATAAGCGAAGTTAGCCAGTGGCTGAAGTAGGCTAACCCAATGTCCCATACTGTATGCTGTAGTGAAGGGAAACAAAGTGTGAATTACACAAGAGCAAACCAATAGATGAAGTCAGGTGACTAAAAGCACCTTTACATAAAAAGAGCAAAAATATAATTTTTGTAAAAACAAAAATGTTTTGCTTAACATCAGACATAAAATGTTTCCCTGCATTGCAGCTTATTTACAGCAAATGTTACACATGTTTTGTACTAACGACACAACTTTTATCTAGAGAAAGGGGAATCGATGATTGGAAAGTTAAGGTCAGTTTTATGCTAATGGTCATGGTAAGCTATATCACATAAAATTAACACTGTAAGGGCTAAGTTTAGACTCAGTATATGCCATAGTTTAGGGCTACTGGTGGAGCAGTGCTATTTTAGGGTTCCATGTTAAAATATTGATGTTAAAAACATAGATTAAAAAAATATTGATGTAAAAATAACGATAACAAAAATATAGACTTATATACATAAGCAGGTAAGTACAATAATATCGACACAAAAATATCGATGTAAAAAATATAGAAGTAAAAAATATTGACTTAAAAAATGACATATCTTAAATATAATTATTCATTAATTAAATAATATCAATATAATTACCAAAATAAATTACATTTAATATATATTTTACCTAATTATAACAAATACATTTAATTTAACAAATATAAACACAAAGAAATGTGTACATATATTTACTTAAATACATTGTATTAACTATTATCTTTATTTAATTTATAAACCTGTTAAATTATGTAAAAATAAAATATACACATATATATATAATTAAAAATTAAATAAAATATTCTATATTTAATTAACACATTAAACTAATTAAAAAAAGAATAAAACCTACATTTATGGGCCGATTCCGATGTCAGACGGACTCAGGTCCGTCTGACATCGGTCAGGAGCCGTAACCGACTGACCTGCTGTCGTCGGTTACGGCCGTGCAGGGTTCGGTCGCACTCGTATACCTCATAAAGGGAGCATGCATTTGAAGCGGAAGGCATGCCTGCATTGTGAAAAGCAGGGGTGCAGTCCATCTCTGCAACCTGTGGCCGGCATCCCAAGGTCAGATCAGAATCGCGCCCCTAATAGCAAAGTAAACACGATAGTTGTGAAAACGTTGGATAGCAATGGGGTAAAAATTACTATTCCCACTCCAGGAAGTGCAACAGTATGGAAAGCGCTGGATAGCGGAGGGATAACAATTACTATTCCCACTCGAGTGAGTGCAACAGTAGGGAAAGTGTTGGATAGCATAGGAGTAAAAATTACTATTCCCACTCCAGCGAGTGCAACAGTAGGGAAAGCGCTGGATGGCGGAGGGGTAAAAGTTACTATTCCAACTCCAGTGAGTGCAACAGTAGGGAAAGCGCTGGATAAGGTAGGGGTTGAAATTACTATTCCCACTACAGTGAGTGCAACAGTAGGGAATGTGCTGGATAGTGGAGGGGTATAAATTACTATTCCCACTTCAGTGAGTACAGCAGTAGGGAAAGGGCTGGATAGCGGAGGGTTAAACATTACTATTCCCACTCCAATGAGTGCAACAGTAGGGAAAGCACTGGATAGCGGAGGAGTAAAAATTACTATTACCACTCTAGTGAGTGCAACAGTAGGAAAGGTGCTGGATAGCAGAGGGATAAAAATTACTATTCCCACTTCAGTGAGTGCAATAGTAGGGAAAACGTTGGATAGCGTAGGGGTAAAAATTACTATTCCCACTCCAGTGAGTGCAACAGTAGGGAAAGTGATGGATTGCGTAGGGGTAAAAATTACCATTGCCACTCCAGTGAGTGCAACAGTAGGGAAAGTGCTGGATCCCACAACAATAAAAAACAAAAACACCAATATTTTTATTAAATTTAATTTCCAATATGAACATAATTACTATATACATTTAAATATATCATTATTAACAACATTTAATTTCTAATTTAAAACATTTATAAAGCGCAGCGTACACCGAACGGTTTCTTGGCGCTAATACAAAAACATTCATTATACATTAATTAACACTATAATATCCACAACACACACATACAATTAATTACACAATTACAATCACTAATTACTAAATCATTAATGGAAATTAACTTAAAAATATTTAATAATTAATCAATAAAAAATGTATTACTTACCACCTTTCACACCATTTACACATATAAACACCACAACACACATCTAAAATTAACTACACATTGAACATAACTAAATATTAATTGATTCATCGAAATTAATAAAAACTAATTAGCAAACAATTATTAATTAATCAATTGATACATTAATTATTCAACACATTTTATATAATTAAATTACTTCCCACCCTATTCCCCTATAAACCACCAACATGCTACGGTACTAAAAACGCAAAATTTCATTAAAAAAATAAGAAATATTAACTCCTATAAATAATTATTTAAATCTATATAATTAAATTACTTCCCACCCTATTCCCCTATAAAACCACAACCCGGTACCGAAATAAAAACACAAAATTAAACTTAAAATAAATTAATAACTAGTAAAAATGTAAAACATATTATAAAATGACAAACAATTCTCATTAAAAACACTAAAATACATAACATTAGTAATAATTCGATATTTTTGTCAAGTATATATTTGTAAAAGATATTTAAGAAGTCAATATTTTTGAAATCAATATTACTTACCTGTCAGTCGATATTCTTGTCAACAATATTTTTGTCGATATTTCTTCCCCACAATATTTTTGTGGCGATCTTTATGTCTCTCGATATTTCTCCGTCAATATTACTGCTCTGCACCCTATCTTACCAGCTTAGACATTGGTAAATAGTTGTTTGTCACAGTAACTTTAAAGGCATGTTTTATTTTGGCTGAAAATGTACCAACCTTTGTTGACATCAGAACGTAACAATGCCTAACAACAAAGCCACACAGCAAGACAATTAACCTCTTCACTGCTAGGGCTTCCCCCCCCCCCTACTAAGCTTTTTTTGGGCTATATGGGGTAGTTTGCACTTAGGCCCCTGTAACTTTTTGACCAAATAAGGTATCCATGACAAATTTGTGTCCTTTTATTCCACCATCATGGAGATTTTAAAGGCACCCAGAGTTTGTTGATTCCCCTGGAGGGGACACAGAAAGTAGACAAAATACAGCTACATTTTGTTTTGTTTTTGGGAAAAAAGTGCTGCAGATTAAAGCATCTCATTCTTTCCCTGCTAATGGTATCAACAACGATTTTATGGTGCTGAAATAACCATCTTCCCTGCTTTCCTGGACTCACAGACTTTTGTCAGAAAACCCAATTTTTTCACACAGTTTTGGCATTTTATTGGGACATAGCCTATTTTTCCTGTATTTTTGTGTCCTTCCAGTTAGTGGTGGAAATAGGTATAAAAGCAATAATGGATCCTGGAAAGCTATACATTTCAGGAAAGTAGACACAATTCTGAATTCAGAAAGGGGTCATTTGTGTAGATCCTTCAAGGTTTGTTCTTTATAGAAACTAACAGTTGAAAATATGAAAATTTGAGAATGAGTTGAAAAAAACAGCCATTTGTGCCAACGTTTTCACCTGTAACTTCTTATAAGTATGACAGATTATTTAAAACAATTTACAATTAGATCCACTGAACCCTTCAGTTTATATGAAATTACATCAGCACAACATGTGCGCTTATTATCATTTCACAGAGACCAGGGGTAGAGCCACTGGAGCTGGGGAAGCTCTTCCACAGCTCCTGAGTCTGTTGGTGAGAAAAGGAAATCCCTCTGGTGCCTGCACCAGAGCGATTTTGGTGGCATGTGCGAGGACGGCCGGGAGCAGTCCTGAGCACATGAGCACTGTGGCTCAGGATGGCTACCGGCTGCCCTGAGCACAGAAGGGATTAATACATAACAAGGCACAACAAACAAAGCAGTCAAAACAGAATGCCACACAAATATAGTACAACACAACATTATATTGTAATAATACAAAACGAAAACACAGTTGTGCAAAAACGAGAATACATTACTAACACAACAAAATATAACACAACATAGCCACACTAAAGGTTTTGTCATACATTGCTACCTTCATATACCTGTTTTCATAATAGTAAATTAGTAAGAATATTTGTATGTTAAATATTAATGGAAATTAATTTCTACCTTTATGTTGCATGCAGAACAAAAGAAAAACATATGACTGCGCTATTTCATTTGATTTAAATCTTTAATTGATTTAAATATATCAAAATAATTGAAATCATTTTTATAGAGTTTAAATTTAAAAAGTAAATCCCTACCTAAAGTAAAAAATGTATTTATTTCATTATACACTACTTATTAAAAGTGATGTATAGGCATAATTAAAAATAATGTAATTATATTTTGCTAAAATAATGTAACATTACATTTAGCTTTAAACAGGGTTATCAAAGTATGTTATATTTAAGTTATAATTATGTATTTTCTTTTTCTACTTTTAACATTAAATTATCTTTGTTTATAGTTTCAACAATAAAAAACAATTATTTTAACATTATATCCCATAACGCTTTTGCTTTAAGTCCCTACCTCAATTATTTTCTATGGAATGGTGTTGCAGTATCAGTGGCTGACTATGTGTGTGCTGGACTTACTCCAGCTCTGAGCTGGAGTAATTTGCTACTGTTTTAGATCCCCTTTGGCTGTAGTAACTTTAGAAGTGTAGCTTGTGAGTAGCAATAGCCTTAGTCTTTTGTGGGTGGCTGCATATCCCTATCTAAACTCCTCTCTTACAGTCTCTAAACTCCTACTCACTCCTCCTTAAACCCTATCGCATTTAGTAGAAAATATGAACCTTTTTTAGCTAGGCGCCCGACCAACCCACATTTACTGTTTAGTAGTAATCATATATTTGTGAGGATCTCCTCACAGAAAAGTAGGAGAGCTGGAGGTGGAGATTTCTATTAGTAGGTTGGTGAATAGCATTCTGTAGAACTTTAGTACTACTATTGTACTACTACTAAATATGCTACAAAATGCAGTCGATGAAGTGGCCCCTAAACCTTCTGTGATCTTGCCCTCTTGATGAACTTAATTGATGAGGGCAGATAATGTGGCTATAGTAAGGGATGAATTCTATAGACTGAGAAGAATTTGATAAAATTATGTGCAAGGAAGAAATAAAGCGGATGGGGAATAGTAGGTGTAATTATTTTCAAAATCTATAATTTAGACTTGTTTAACTTTTTTGCTCCCTTAAATCAGGGAGAGAATGTGGTCTAACAGCTATGGTTGTCAACCTCGGACCTGATGCTCAAAATTCTGTAATTCTGGGCAAATCACTTAATCTCCCATGCCTAACAAAAATAAATGTGTGCGTCTGTAACATAACTGGTGCTCATGGAAAGTACTCTGATACCTTTGGGTTTGGTTAGCGCTATATAAAACTCCACAAATAAAAACATCCGTTTTTGTATGGCTGGGAGACATTTTAAATTTGTACTTAAAGTTATGCAAAGTTGGCAAACTTTTTTGACCAACTTTGCCTAACTTTAATTGCTAGAGAACTTTTCCACAGAAGAAATGTTTTTGTAGGATTTGTTTTCACAAAAGCATTTTTATAATGATAGTTCACACTATATTGTTTTTTTCAAGTTTTCCTCTCCCACAGGTTCTGAGCCCATCTTTTTTAAATCGTCTCAAAATTAATTAGGTAAACAAAGATTGCAAAACATTAAAAAAGCTTCATAAATGTTCAAAGAACCCACCCTGTACAGTCATACATTTCTGATGCCTACACTTCTGCCTATAATTTGCAGACATTTAACAAATGTACTTGTGCAAAACAATTCCAGTGTGACAGCTGGAAAATCTACAATTGACATAAATTATAGTGCATGCATCTGTTAGTTCTATAATTACAGATTGTCTGAAGAGTGCATTTGACACTGCAGTAGGGCCAGAAAAAATGTGCAATTTTAGGTGATATCATTTACATATTATCATTACATCCCCTTAAAATGTTGGGCTTAGGACACTCTTCGAGACTTCACAAATCAGTTACCTTAATTTATTTAGGTTAACTTTAAAAGTGAGAAAAGTGAAGAAATTACATTGGATGTGTAATTTCTCTTTTGCCTGCTCTGTTGCTGTTGACTGCTGCTGTATGTTACCTGAGGATGTCGCACTGGCAGCAGATCTATTACAAGCCCGGGTTTCAGTTGGGCCACAATCAAATTACTCTTCAGCCCACAGGACCATGGTGTCTAAGGTTTGACTGGTCCAGAGTCTGGCCTTTCACAGGCAAATATTTCATTCTTTTTCAAATTTCTCTATCCTTTTCTCATGCTAGGTGACCACATTATTTCAGGCTTGGCTGGGTTGGAGCAGTTGGGGTTACTTGCATTTGTGGACCGATGGCCATTTCTGTTCATGATTTTTAAAACAAAATTTCTTTACCCAGGAAGAAACTAGTGTAATGTTTCCCCAGACCTAGGGTAAGCACTGAAGGAATGAATGCTTGTTTCTAGTGATTATAATAATAAGATTGTGAAATGATGCTTGTTGGTTGAGTGTTCATAAGTATCATTAGGTTCTGCACCATTACATTTTACCTCCTCCGGGAAGCCAGAGAATGTGGGGTGTGTGACAGGGCACTGAACGGTGACTACAGGTGGATGATTACAGCCACTACCCAGTGGCTCTATTGTAAGGAATATTGCAAAAAGTTTTCAAATGAATTTGGATTAAGGGGTCTGCTCTCTACTTAGAGTCTCTTTGGTGACCTTAACATCTTTAGACCTTACCATGTTTAATGATGCTTGGATTACATAATGTAACCCAGAGTCAAATCTAGAGATGAAAACATGGGGACCTTTGTGTACGTTTTGCGACTCTAACGAGAAAAGACAGCAACCTGGTGACCCACTAACATTAATATTTTGGACAGTGAGTGAGGAGGAAGATGTTTTGTTTAAGTCAACAATTGAAAATCTAATTTGGCTTTCAAGGAAATAGAAAGCAATATTCAATTTAAAAAATATATTTTTTTATTCAGGTTTTTTAAAATATAAACAGCACAAGATGATATGACATATTAAACCATGAGGTTAAATTCAATAGTTATAACCAAACAAAATAAACAATAATTCATCATACTTCAAATGACAGTTAAAGGTGAGGTCAACCATATATCAATTCATACATCGCAGTATAACAGTTGCAGTATTTAATAAAGCTGACATACCACATATATTTCCCAGCCCCACTAAGTGTCTAGTTCATGGGCAATTAGCAATCTGCGCCTCCTTCCAATTCACTTTAGGAGCCCAGATCTGTCGACCTAGCATTCTCCCTAGGCATAGGCTTAGGTGATCCGTGCCGGCATGAAGCCCAGACGTCCTGAATCCTTCCCTCTCTCGCCTCCTAAGCTAAACCCCAAATCCCTTGCCTGACCTGCAAATGGTGACCGAGCAGGATCAACCCGAACATAAGTTCCAGGCTTCATCTCTCCACAGGGGACATCCTGAAACAGCCAAGGTGAGCCGCCCCTCTCTCTAAACCCAGGTGACTGCCCATTCCTCACCACGCGCCCAAGCCACCCGCACCTGGACACGGAACCCTCCCTTGACTCCAAAATAGCGGCCCCTCGAAGAGAACTCACCCGGTAGTGTCCGGTCACGGTCTCCAATTGGGAATCTATGTACAAATTGATCAGCTTTTGCCAGCACCTCTTAGGGAAACCCGGCACTTATAGCTACACATAGCAACACATCCGATCAGCCCCTTATGGGCAATATTTACACACTCACCATCCCCTCATCCATCTCCTCTGTTTCACCCGTCACCCCCCCTGCACATGCACCCTTCCACTCACATTACCGTCACGATGGCTCGTGACTTGCCTTCCCCTCTCACTCAAGTCCTAACTACCCACCTAAAACCCCACAGCCAGAACTCTTTCACCATCATCTTCCCCCCTCACCTCTCTACAAAAGTGAGACACATTTTCAAACAGAAACTTATCCGCCAACACAAAGAAACCCTAATCACAGACATTTACCACTCGGCCTCCAATGGTCCGACTAAGATGGACCTCTTATTCCACACTGAGAGACCGGAAGACTGGATCTCCATGATCAGAACGCAACTGTATATCACCAAAACCACATCCACTTCCCACAGCTGCAAACTAAACTCTATACTCCCTATTGGCTCGGTCGGAAGAGGGTACACATCCGTGACCATCTACACGAACGGCACGGTCCTCATCCAGTCTAATAATGAGAACCTTGAAGCTTTTGACTCCCTATTTCCCGCATTAAGATCAGCCCTCCCAACCCTACCGCACCCCGACCCCGACCCCAATCCGCACCTCGCCCTCATCCACAACCAACAGAGAAGCCTATGATCCTCCCTTCCGCGATACCGCTACGGCCCGCTACGCTCCTCTTCTCCCCGCCGCATCCCAACGCACGCTTACAGCCAACCGGCCACAACAGAAAACCCTAACCACACCCTCAATTCCCCCTTCCAACCACCCCACTCCCCCCACCTACTGTATCCCTCAGCTCCCTACAGATAATGCTACCCCGCCACCATATGGGATCCCTCCCCAGCAAATTCATAGATGCGACACACCGACAGGGACCCCCCTCCCCATGAGCCTCATCCCAGCCCCCAGACACTCAAAGCCTTTCCCTGTCCCTTCCTCTCCCCTTCCTCTGATCTCTCCCTCGATCCCAAAAAAGGACAACCCAACTTGCTCCACCATCAAGAGACCACAATTCCTCAACCTGAACCACAGCACCCTAGATGCCCTCAACTCCTCCCTCGATTCCGTGTCAGAGCGCCTCGCAGTTCTTGAAAGCCAGATAGACGTAATCTCCCTGGGCTTAACGGAAATCCTTTCTAACCTAGGTATAGCCCGCAGACCCTTGAAACCCCCTTCCGGGACTCCCCACACCGTCAACACAAACTGCCCCCCTGGGCCCACAGAAACCACTAGTACACAGCTGCACGGTCCCCCCTACAGGGTCTTGGGATCATGTGCACATAAGGCCTCAAAAACCGGAGTCCCCTTCTCTAGGACCAAGATCCACACACTATCAGATACAAAACACCCGACATCAAGGCCCTCCAGAACAGAAGCACCTATGTCAGACAGTGAAGCAGCCTTACTAGCTGCCGCATACGACACTCCCGCCTTAGACTCTCCTAAATCCAAAATTCAAGTGATCACAGGACACCGGAAAGACCTTCCCTGCAACAAACCACTGTGACATCCTGTCCTCACCGCCATACCTAGGGCGACTAAAAATAGAACTGCCAGCAATCAGGAGCTTTTCACCAACTGCTTACTAATCAACAGCAGATCGGCCTCACTACATGCAACAGAACTAGCTGAGGCTATCCTCACCCATGATATTGACATTGCGTTCCTCACGGAGACCTGGCTGAATAAGATATCTCCTCCCTGTCTAGACATGCTGGTACCACCTGGCTTCTCCCTCATCACCAAAGACAGGATAGATCAGCGAGGAGGAGCTGTTGCTATCATCCACAAGGATAGTTTGGGCATCTTGGAAACCACCTCTTTTGAGTACGATTCATTTGAATGTCTATCCGCCATCATCAAGACCAAAGACAATGATTCTTTACTATGTCACCTGCTCTATCACCCCCCAGGCAGAAACAACGCTTTTGGAAAACAACTATCCGACCTGATAGAACAAGACGCACTTGGCGATTCCAATAACTTAATTCTTGGTGATCTGAATCTACGATGGAACGAGACACACATTTCTCTAATCCAATCGCTATCCAGCCTCCTCGATGATAAAAACCTTAAACAACACTGCACTGAGGAAACTCATTACAAAGGAGCCACATTGTATGCTATCATTTCGCAAAAGAACTCTATCACGGTCAACCACATACTTCCCGTCGACTGGTCAGACCACCACGTGATTCTATTTCATATCAATCACCCCATTATCTCCCACCAACCTCCACATGACCCCCCAAAATGGATGGGAAACATCTCCCAAGTACCCCTGGATAACCTGGAAGCTCAGTTAAGCTCACTTCCCCCGGACAACAAAGCCCACCTCTCCACCAATGATCTCACTGATTGGTACAGTCCCGAGCTAGTGTCTATACTCGACAAACTAGCTCCACTAAAGCTCAAAAGAAGCAGAACCACTCCATCCATGACATGGTTCAACTTTGACCTCAACGCAGAAAGGAGAAACTTAAGAGCCAAAGAAAGAAAATGGAGAAATAACCCGACTGCCACCCTTCGTGACCACCTGAAATCCGCCCGTAGGAAGTACAACAACCACATCAAAAATAAGAAATCCAACTTCTTCCGTGAGGCACTGGACAAGGCCAAAAACAGACCGAAGGAGCTCTACAGCATCATCAGACAACAAACCTCCAAGCCACTGTCCTCTTCTGTACAGGCGTCCAAAGAACTTTGCGACAACTTTGCACACTTCTTCAACGATAAGATCGCAAAAATCGAACTATCATTAGACATCAACGAATCATATCCCAAGAAGAGCAGCACGGCTGTACCCCATGCCCTCTCTCCTGACTCCTCTCTCCCCCCTGGCTTAGCTTTCGCCCCGTTCTAGAAACAGAGATAATCTCGCTGATCTCGACCTCCAGAACCATCAGCTCATATCTTAGACCCCATTCCTCCCCTACTAATCAAGAAAATGAAGCACGCTTTTGCACCTATATGGGGCAAAATCATATATAGCTCCTTAAAAAATGGAGTGGTCCCTGATTGCCTTAAAATGGGGCAAGTCACCCCCTGCTGAAAAAACCCGGTGTAGACTCGACAGATTTGAAGAATTTCAGACCTATTTCTAACCTCCCCTTGCTCTCAAAAACACTTGAGCATTGCGTACTTCATCAACTGACACAGCACCTGGACAACATCAACCTCCTAGACCCCCACCAGTCTGGCTTTAGAAAAGGCTGCAGCACAGAAACCGCGATGCTGAACATCATAGATGACATTCATGGATCATTAGACTCAGACAAATGCTGCCTCCTCATTCTCCTTGACCTCTCAGCAGCATTTGACACGGTGGACCACAAAATCCTCATAAAGGCTCTCCAAAAAAGAGCTGGCCTCGGCGAGGCAGTACTCAAGTGGTTCTCCTCCTTTATACACAACTGCACACAAAAAATAAAAATCAAGAACTTAACCTTTGAAACCCAGCAAGTTAACAAGGGCATCCCCAAGGATCGGTGCTCTCTCCACAGCTTTTTAACATCTATATGGAACCGCTCTCCAAGTTACTCAGAAAAGCCAACATCCGCTTTCACCTCTACGCGGATGATACACAGATCTATCTGGAAACTTCCTATCTCACTGACATCCAAAGACTAAATGATGTCCTGAAAGTTGTTCAAGAATGGCTAAAAAATCAACCACCTGAAACTAAATCCAGACAAGACCGAGACACTCCTCATCTGGAACAAGGAGGACAACCCTCAAATCACCGAATGGCTAAAGGCAATCGATGCGCTCAAAGGGAATCTTACTCTAGCAGACTCTGTTAAATCTCTTGGCATCACCCTGGACTCTAAACTAAACATGATGAAACACATTAAGAACTCGGCCAAAAGTGCATTCTTTAACCTCAGACTTCTGAACAAAATCAAACCCTACATTCCTAACAAGGATCTCAAACTGGCCACTCAATCCCTGGTACTGTCAAGACTGGACTATGGGAACGCAATCCTAACAGGTATTCCTATATCGCACTTGGCACCGATCAAAACAACATTACATGCGGCAGCCAGAATGATCACCGGCATCAAAAAATCTGATCACATCTCCCCGGCACTCAAACAACTCAAATGGCTCCCAGTAGAAATGCGTAGTAACTTCAGAACGGCCTGCCTAACCCACAAAGCCCTCCATACCGGCAAACCCGAATACTTGGCAAAAAAAATCAAAAAAGCAGACCAAGCCAGGAATCTGAGAAGCTCTAACTCCCTCCTGCTCCTCCTACCTAAAACTAGAAAGAAAAGAACAGCGGACTGCTCTTTCACGGGAAACGCCCCTAAAATTTGGAACTCCATCCCCCCGCACATCAGAACCATACCGTCCTTTGTGGAATTCAAAAGCCAACTCAAATCCTTGTTCCTCACCCGTTCCTTAGTTGCGGATAACACGGAACAGACAGCAACCCCAGAACTTTGTGCCCGCATTGAACCTTGAAACCAAAGAAGTTCTGCAGTACAATCATGCAGCTCTTACTCTGACACTCGTTGATTGCTAAAACCTTTCATATGTCATGCTTCTGTTGATTATATGCTATTCTCTTACTGTAAAGCGCTCTGTTACCCCTGGGGCTTGACAGTGCTATAGAAAACTTCTAAAATAAAATCTCTCATTGATGGCTCTTTCCAAAGTAAACATTGAGAGCAATCGCCCAAGCCAGTGCTGAAATGTTGGGGGTGCCGGATCTAACCAGGCAGAAGGAATACATATCAGTACTACGGCCATGGCCAGGAAAAGGAATTGATAAGATGGATCTTGTACTTCATTGCTGCTAACTCCAAGAAGTATCAGAGCTGGGGTTAGTTTAATTTTCAAACCTAGTGTCAAATCAAGAAATGTCTCAATGGAGTCTAGCAGGGTTTCAAGATGTAGACAGGTTGCAAACATGTGTACAAGGTCAGCATCTGGCGAATTGCACTGCGGGCATCTAACTCCTATCTGCTCCCCCCACTGTGCAATCCTCGCCGGTGTGTAAGAGTGCAAAAATGGTTTTGTAGTGCTGAGCTTGAAGCTCTGCCAAACACACTACCGTCTGACCCAGTTCTAAAGAATCACAAAACTTCTCCGATTCAACACCCACCCGTTCCTCCCATTTACCCACATGTTTTTCCAAATCGTCTTGTTTAAGCGAAATGAGTTCGGCATATATTAGTTTTATGGTACACTTCCTACTATCTCTAATAACATTGATGACTTTAATGTTACCAAATCCATAAAACCCCCACCTTCTTATTAAAAAAAGCTCCGCAGCTGCAGAAATTTGAAAAAATTGTTCCTATCTAGCCGGAACTCCATCTGAATTTCGCTAAACTGACTAAAGCCATCCATCCGTATTAGAACCCCACAATTTAAACCCCCCTCCCTGCCCAGTCTGTCATTACCACATCAAAAAATATGCCAGGAAACATAGGATTTTTAAAAAGCTGAGTATAGCAGTTAATTCTCCCAAGACCAGTCTTCTTTTTAAGTGAAGCCCAAATTATAAACGCAGCCATTAGAGTCTTAGATTTTATCTTCTTTTAGTCCCTAGGCTCGCTAAATTTCATAAAACAATTCCTCACTCTTTCCCCGAGCAATAGCTTGTGCACATCAGGGCGCCCTTCTTCCTCCCCGGGTTCAGTAGAGCAAGTACCAAATAAGATACTCATATATTGGAGAGTCGCCACCCAATAATAAGTTTTAAAATCAGGGACTGCAAAGCCCCCTCTTTCCCTGGGGAGTGCCATAAACCTGAGAGCACTCCTCGTTTTTCTTTGCGCCCTAATAAATCGGTTAACTATATTCTCCAATGCCGCAAACCAAGCATTTTAACCGCATTACATCGGCCAACCAATGACGTGTAAATTATGAAATCTGTCAAAATCAGTTTTCACCTTCCTAATTACAGGCTCGATGTTTCTTGCGACGAGATTCCCCAGTTTCGGGGTGATAGCCATACCAAGATACACAGTTTAATCAGTTATTCGTCGATCAGTCATAACAACATGCATATTCTTAATTATCTGAGTTTTTAATTTGTTTATGGCGTACCCAGAGACTCTACCAAAATCCTGTGCTATTGCCTCCACCATAGCAAGCACAGTTGTGGGGTTCGCAGTAACGATGGCAAAATCGTCAGTGTAGGCCAATATTTTAGTTTCGAGACCGTAACACACTATAGGCTTAACTCCATTGTTGGCCTCCAGTATTCGTATTAGGGGATCTTTATATATGGCAAAGAGGGGGGGTTAGCACAGGCAACCCTGTCTTGTCCCACGCTCAATAGAAAATGGTGCTGTGTAGCCCCCATTCAATCTTAAGCGAACTGTGGGTGCTTTATACAAACCTGGATGGCTTTAAAGAATCCTCCCCAGACACCAAACCATTTCAAAGTCTCCCACAGGAAGTCCCAGGAGACCCTATCAAATGCCTTTTCAGCATCCAAAAACATGGCATCCATAGGGTCCCCTGAGACCTCTGCTACATCAAAGAGTGTTATTACTCAGCGGATGTGCTGCGTTGTTCCCCTCACTGGTGTAAACCTGCATTGACAGGGATGAATTATTTTCCTAATATTACAATTTAGTCTTGTTGCCATCGCTTTAGAAAAAATGGTAACATCACTATTTAAAAGGGGTATTGGCCTATTTGAGCCTGGCACCATGGTTGGTTTATCTTTTTTTTTTAATTACTAAATCTGCCCCTGCCCATGACTCAGGAGCAGATCCACCCTTTTGAGCTCAGCGGATAACCTCAATCAAATCAGGTCCAATAATATCTGCAAATGTTTTATAGAACTCTAGTGGAATCTGATCTGGACCAGCAGCTTTGCTAGATGGTGAGCTTTGAAAAGCACCCATTATTTCATCATGAGTCAAAGCGGCCTCGAGAGTCTCCTTATCTGCTAAGTCAACCCCCTTTAAGGGTATTTTGTTTAAATACTCTTGAATTAAACTCAACACATTCAGGGGTTCCTTGCTATACAGCCATTAATAAAACTGCTGGAACACCTCCTGAATTCCGGAAGAATCAACTGTTATACTCCTATTGCTATTCAAGATTTCAGTTATTTCTCCTACAGTGCTCTCTTGTCTTAATCTTACTGCAAGGGTATGCCCCACCCACTCACTAAACTTGCAGCAGTGCTCCCTTTTTGCCAAGAATGTTTCCGCAGCCTTAACAGCCTCTCCAACATAAGCCTTATTTGAGGCCAACCGAATTAATATATCCTTGATTGGTCTGCACTTATATTGATAGCTATAGCAAGATCCTCCTCTATCCTGATCAGAGTGTTTCTAGTTTCTTCTTCTTGCTGTGCCGATTTCTTCAGAGGATGCAGACTATAGCTCATTGTTTCACCTCTGACCCTCGCATTAAAAGCGTCCCAAACTATGCCTGTACATGCGCTCTCCCTATTAAAATCCCAAACTTCTATAATCCGCCCCCTCATATGGAGCACATATTCTGGATCTTTTAAGAGCCCCCGTTCGAAAGTCCAGCTCTGTTCCAGCCTTACCCCCCCCAGTCAGAGCGACTGTGAGGATTAGCAGATTATGATCCAAGAGTATCCGGGGATATTTCTCCATCCTAAGCTTTGAGGTAAAATAATGTGACACAACAAAAAATAATCAAGTCGTGTATTAACCTTATGTGGTGCCGAAAAGAACGTACTGCTGGGATCTTCAGGGTTTAAATAAACCCATGCATCAGTAAGTCCGTTATTCCTTACTAGATTCATAGGAGCTGTGGAGACCCTTCTTTTGCTACCAGAATATCCAGCTCCCAAACTACCCCAGCGCACACCTAACCCATTAATACTAAAATCCCCACAGACTACTGAAGGCATAGGCCAAGTTGCAAGTTCAGTATCCAAGAATTCAAGAGCCTCAGGATCATCTGCAGTTGATCCGTACACAGAGCAGACTGTGACTATTTCACTGAGCATTCAGTCATAACCCAGCGGCCCCATTTATCAGCTAATTTTCTTTTCACCTTTATATCACGTCTTAGAGTAAGGATTGCAACCCCTCTTGTATGGGTACCTTGCTTGGAATTTACCATAAGCTTATATCCTAGCTCTTCAAGGATACTGCCTCTAATACCCTCTATGTGAGTTTCTTGAACAGAGTATATCGAGTATATCGATTCGTTGAGTTTTAAACAAGATCGCCGCCTTTTGTTGTTTGCCTTGATCATTTAACCATTAATTGAAGCGATTTGCAGGCTCATTATGCTATGTTTTGACAGTTCCTACGCATGGGCAACAGACATCCCAACATATTTTCCTTTTAATACCTCAGAGGTTGGTCTTACAGAGCTCATTTACTTCCCATTCCTTAACTCTTCGCAGCATTTTTCCTCATGTGATGTCCTGTGCAGTGTTGTGCTGTGCCCTTTCCCACCCCCCCCAGCTTGCCCCCCCTACCTACCAGAAGAACTGCCCCCTACCCCTACCCCCCTATAACCCTTAAACGCAGATAGGTCAAGCATGACCTATGTATGGCAGCCAATCTCTCATCTCAAACCGCAGCAGTCCTCCAACCCCCCCAAGACCCCAAACTCCATCTAAACCCACCCCCATTTGCCATCTAGGCCTATAACCGATAAATATATAAAGAAAAAATAGAGTGTTAGCACGGATATAAACTTCAGGTCACTACAACAAAAAAATTGAATTCACAATTATAAACAATAATCATTCAGCCATCGGACCCCCAACTTCCATATGGGTTACCCTTTCAGCCTTATCCGCAAAGAGCTTGTTAACTTTACGGATTGACCCCTGCAGTTTTTTAGTAGCATGGATTGACCTTTGGCTCTCTAGTCTGGACTCCGCCTGGATCCTGTTTAAGGGTAGCATAAAATAGCTCTATTGTGGGGGGGTCTGCCACTGATTCAGGGTCATTAGAACCCCCTTACACGATGCTCACTGAGTTATAAGCCATATTCATGGTCATAGTTGCGGCAGAGTAATCCCATTCGAGCTTACGAACTGTGGCTGAATCTGATTTAGAGGGTCCAGCTCTGGACCGTGCCTGTCGCTTTGAGTTGGATCTACTGCGATGTGTTTTTTGCGTAGCAGATGACTCCCCCGAATCAGTCTCGTCAGATGACATATTAGGCCCAGATGATTCGGAGTCATTGTTCAATGAGTAGAACTTATCCCCCTCTGGGGACAACAATGATACATTAGACCACAGTGGGGTCGCAATCTGGTTGGTGAGATTGCAAACAGCATTTTCCACAGGGAAATCTACGGCCACAGGCAGAGCTTCCGATACTATTACAGAGCAGACACAGACATCGACATTCAGCCCTCCAGTCACTGTGGGTCCAGCCTCACCTTCAGCAGTCCCGCCAGCTGTCCCGCTAACCAATGCATTGATATTAACCTGAGAGGGACATTCCCCAGATACCCCAGGGCTTCCCTCTCTGCTCGCAAACTCAGCCAATTCCCCAAGTAGCGGCTGAGGTTGTAGACCCTTTGCAGCATTCTCAGCGTTCTCAGTATTTTCGGTCTCTTGATCTGCGGGACAATTCAACTCTGGTCCGGGTTGTGCAGATGGCCCTGCGGCATGCTGGTGTGGGGGAGTGAGCTGCCTCAAGCTCTCATCCTGGCCACCACTGCAGCTGTCAGATCCTGTCCAATGTTAGGCGCTGCAATGTCCATGCCACCGGGGATTTTCTGAAAGATGGAAGGGGTGCATGAGGCCATC
The DNA here is from genome assembly GCF_964263255.1 of Lissotriton vulgaris. Lineage (NCBI taxonomy): Eukaryota > Metazoa > Chordata > Amphibia > Caudata > Salamandridae > Lissotriton > Lissotriton vulgaris. The sequence continues at coordinate 786,286,463 of NC_141696.1, forward strand.
GCAGACATGAAAGCCTAACGATGGTTGGCTGACGTAGAGATCCCTCCACGGCAGCCGCCACCGCCCAGAGGTAAGTGCCTCACTCCACAGCAATTTCTTTTGTCTTCGTCCCGCTATCGTCCCTTTCTTCGCCTGGTCCCCACGATGAACTTGGATTGATCCTCGGGCCGCATCCAGTGTGGCATCCTTGACAGCCTCTTTAGTCGCCTTGTTTGCTTTGGGCACCATGACTTGCAGGTTATGCCTGCACCACCTCCGTAGAAACAGTGAGAGCAGCTGGAGGGTCAAGCCAAATCCCCTTGACCACAGCGGCAAATGTCCACGACTACCAGATCCCACTGATCGAGCCACTGAGCAGTGCAGGTGAGTACACAAAACCATATCATCAAGTCTGCTTCAACATCCTTTGGTGTCTCGCGAGGAGTGAAAGCTGCCACAGCTCTCACTGAGGCCAGTCGGCGGCTATCTTGCCAAACGCAATGGTTACCAATATTCCAGTTGATTAAAAGAAAGAATGCTTTATTTTATTAATCCTCACCCTTCCTGCCACTTTGTGACAATCAATGGCAATTGAGAAATAATGCTGTAAATATGAACCAAATGTCACTGACCACGCAATGAGGTTTCCTTTCCTTCCCTTGCATCTTTGAATTCTGTAAGTAGGACAAATATCTTATCATCTACATTATCACACCCAATAAGGAAATGTGTGGAGAACTGTTTTAAGTGAAAAATATAATCTGAAGTTTCATTAAAGAATAAAAACAGCATTATACTTTTGCTAGTTCAATCCATAAAGATCAGATTACTAGCGTGAGTGAACAGAGGACATTTCTTTTACAATTACATAAATCAAGCCAATCTAACCACAACATTTCTTTTAATAGGAAATATTTTGGAATACATATTTTGGACAGTTTAAGTTTTCATCATCAAGACTACCATAGCCAAGGAATCTTGCTTTTTTTATAACTCATTTATCTAGAAAATGTGTGTATTTTTCTTTGGGAGATCATGTCCCTTCACACCTCCAACAGGATAGTCCACAGAATAAACTAAATCTACCAGAAGATAAAGAAGAAGACCTCCTTAGATCTAACTGGTGAACATCTACACCAGCAAGCATGAGCATATGGTCACCCTAGGTATCTTCAATGTTGGACATATTGATAGTGATACAACAAAATTCAAAAGGGATACTCAAATCTTTGCTTGTAGTGAATAATAACCTACACACTCATCCAAGCTTTCAACACAGTATCTCAGCCAACGTGTACAAAGTAGATGGATATCTCCCCACTCTTATTCATCCCATGGTATTTACAAAGTAGAGGGCCAATGGAAATGAGACAATAGGGGGCAGTGAGAAATTAACAAAAATTCAAATAGAGCTGAGTAATAAAGTAGAACCAATTTCTTTTCAATATCAGTCTCATTTATCTATGGCTCCAGTATATGTGTTGTATACATGAATGCTAACAACACAAAGGTTAAATGGATATGAGCTCTTTTATCCCTTTCAAAGGAAAGAATGGTAACATGGCTGTAAAATACCCCGAACAAATCTTCCATTGAATATTTGATGTTAAGGCTTGCTCTGCAGTGAGTAAAGTAACCTTTTCAATGGAAATACATTCCTACCAGGTGATATGTAATGGAATAAAACAATAAGCTTTAAGGCATCTAATTGCACTATTACAAATATATGTAGTAACTAGATGGAAAGATAGATAAAAAATGACATAAATTCTAACAGGATAAATTTCAGATTTCATTAACTGTTATAGATAGCATGGGGGGGCGGAGCTTGCCCGGCTGAAAGATGGCCCCATCCCGCTAAAGCTCCACTCTACGCCGCCACCATATCTTCAAGATCAGTGAAAAATCCGACAGCAGCAACTTACCCGAAGTAGGGGCTGGTCCCCTGGATGAAGTCGATCCTGATATTAGCGCCCACCCATGCCCGAGCACCCACATCCTGAGACCTGCGGGGACTCGGCGGTCACGGCGTGGTGCGGCCTGCACATCCCAGGGCTGGAGTTTGGGGCTGCCCGATGCTCCCATTCCCTAGGCCGCGCTCCTGAACGCTGCACAGGGCGCCCCTGAGGCTGAGGTTTAATCTGTGGCGCCGGTGCCTCAGAGGGGCATTCAGCCTAGGCACTGCAGCGGCTCCTCACTGCCTGCTGGGGCTTCCTGAGGCCCGGCTCTCCATGATCTGAAGCTTCCTGGCCTGTTATTGTCCCCAGAGTTGGATGAGTGGCCATTTTTGACTGCTAGCTTGGAGCGCCTGAAGGGAGGTATGTGGCCCTCGCGCTTTGGGGGGGGGTCACTCCCTCTGGCCTTGAGGTAGATTTGGGGTCTTCCTGGTTACTGCCCTCACCTACTGCCTACCTGGGGTACTTCTTCTGCAGCCTGGAAACAATGCAGTTTGGGCAGTCTGGGGCATAATAGGCGAACAATACTGGCTCTGATCCCCTTGTGGCTGCTGCTGACTTGGAGACTGCTCTCCCCCTCACAGGCTGCCCTCTGCCATCTTTGCCTCAGGAGACACTAGGAAGCTGTGCTTCTCCCCTCACTTTGGGTCTGGGCAACTGGACACGGCGTGGAGATCTTCCCTTGTGCCTTGGGGCCTCTAGTATATCTGCTGCGGCGAGTACATACCTGCTTAACTTGACGACATAGGGAATGTTGATAGGACCAAGCCTAAGCTCCAATTTGAGCAACACAAATCCAGGCGCAACAAGGAGGGAGCAGAAGGGGGGCCCTCCCCATCAGAAACAGACACTTCAACTGATGACCAGGTGGGAGACATTAAACAGATCATTGCCTCCATGCAGCAAGGCCTGACTGCTATTGACACCAAGATAGACTCGCTGGCTTACAGAATAGACCGGGTCTCCGAGCGCATCAACAAACATTCTGAGCACTTGGACATGGCAGTGTGCGGCATAACCGAGGTGGAGGAGGCTCAGATGGATGCAGGAGACACGCAAAAGCATATGAAGTGCACCCTCATGGCCCTGCCAGACAAGGAGGACCTTGAGGCCCGGTCGCACCGCAGCTTTCTGCGCATCACGGGCCCGGCAGAGTCCACTGCCGCAGGAAACATGGAGCAATTCGTGGAGCTCCTTCTGACCTCCCTCCTAGGTGCAGACACATTCTCTCATCTATTTGTGGTTGAGAGGGAGCACTGGTCGCTTGGCTCTCGACCACAGCCAGGAGCCCCGCCTCGCCCCATCATCGCAAAACTCCTGAATTATCAGGACAGGGATGCACGTTGCGGAAGGCAAGAGAGCTGGGCCCTCTGCAGTATGTGGGATCAGACATCTCTCTGTTCCCCGACTCCACCCTAAAAGTACAAGAGGCACGGCGGCAGTTCACCTTAATGAAACGTAAACTGCGTGACCATCACATCGTATATACTATGTTGTATTCCGCCAGATTGAAAGTCCTCTTTGATGGAGAGCTGTGTATATACCAAGACCTGCAGTCCCTTCAAAAGGCCTTCTGAGAATGGGAGAGGGCCAACAAGCGTCCGAACACTCAACCAGCCTCCCCAGTACCGAATGCTGACGTCGGAACTATGGATGACAATGACTGGTGATAGCTCCTTTATTTGTAATGCTTTTATTCTGCTCTTATAGCCAATGGTTTCGAGACTGGTTGCAGTGCTTTCTAATGGCCCACTTGGACCCTGTGGCAAGTGAGATGAACCTGACCACCTGTCACCCTAGTATACGTTATCTTCTCCGATTTGGAGTTTCTTATTAACATGCCCATCTGGCTACTCGTAGTGTGTGGCCTCGACATCGGCCTTTTCCTTGGGGACTTGCCTCGATGCTGTTATCCTGCTTCCCCAAAACAGAGTTTTTCTGCATGCTCCTTGAACTTAATTAATCACAGATAAGCTGTTGTAGGATTAGTACTTGCATGTGGTGTTTGGGGGGGGTTGGCTCAGTTTGTGTTCCCGGGCAACATCCGCCCCACTTAACCGCTGTTCTACTTTTTGTTGACTGGTTTTTCATTAGAGATATGGTGGGACTCCCTCACATTTGATTTCCTTCTCAGTGAGGGTTGGGTGGGTGATGGCTTGCCTCTGCAGTGTTGGGGTATGCAGGGCATGGGTGCTGGTGGTGTGTACTTATGGAATGTTTTATTTTATTGCTTAACATTTTATGCTTGGATCACCTTTTTTTTGTTTACAGGATGTGGGAGGTGGCGGGCGAGGCTTACCTCTGTACAGTTGTTTTTCACTCCCTTTATGTACGCCTCATGTCAAATATGTAACCCAAAGCTGAAGCACCGTGGCTCCTGACCTTTTTAACTTGGAATGTGAGGGGCTTAAACAATGGTCGAAAAGTGAGCAAAATCATCGCATACCTGAAGCGCAGGGAAATCGATGTAGCACTGCTGAAGGAGACACACCTGCATCTGGGCGGGGCTCTCCCAGAAAAGTACGGGCTAGCAAACACCTCCCGTGCGACTTACTTTACCTCACACTCAAGGGGTGTCTTAACATGAATCAATCCTAAAGCAGACCTCCGACTCAAGCCTTTGCATACAGACACAGCAGCCAGATACACAGTGTCACAGTGTTATGGCCCCCTATGGGAATTCCTAATAGTTAACACGTACAGCCCTAACTATGATGACCCCGGCTTCTATCGATCCCTGTTCACACTACTCCGGAGCGCAGCTCCCTTCTGATTATCGGGGGTGGTGACTTTAACAGCATCATGGACACAACTCTTGGCCGCTCATGTGGCCCTCCCCGCCGCTCTCCGCTTCAGCTAAAGCGGTGCTAGATGTCACCCTACAATTACATTTAGCGGATCTGTGGAGGTTGCGTTCGCAGGTCCAGGGTGGGTATATGCACTATTCAGCACCACATGATGTTTATACCCGCATTGGCTATAGGTTTCTCCCACGCGACATGATTGCTAGGGTGTTTTACTGCTCAGTCCTTCCACGCACCTTCTCGGATCATTCCCCAGTTTTGTTTTCTCTTGCTGCCCCTCCCTGCATCCCTCCCCCATTTTTATGGCTTTCCCCCCCCTACTCCTTATTGGATGCTGTTTTCCGCTCTGACCTGCATGAAGCAATCTCTGAATTCTTTACTAACAACGTGGGCACGGTCGACCTCTTTGCTACGGTATGGGGGGCTTTTGAGGTGTATATCCGGGAATCAGCTATCAGTAAACCAGCAGGAGTCCTTTGTGCTACCTGGGACCGCTAAACTTTACTAGAGTCCCGTCTGGCCAACCTTGAGGCGCGGCGAACCAGTGCTGAAGACACTGTGCTTCGTGAACAGTTTAAGTCCACTCTAACTGAATTCTACGAGGAAGCTGATCAGGAAATCAAATATATGGGCAAGTACGTACCTGCCAGAGCCTATGGTGAATCAGATCCTGGGCTCAGTGCTGGCGGCATTGGCGCAGCACTGGGCAGGATCTGGGGCAGTCGTTGAAATTGTGGACGAGGATGGTTCCTTGCTGACGGAGAACGCTGCGATCTGTGCACAATTCCATTCCTATTATCAAGATCTGTACAGTTCTAAGCTCTCCCCTAGCGATGAGGACATAGCTGACTACGTGGAATATATACAACTCCCCTGGTTGCAGAACTGGCATGGTGAGTTCTTGATGCAGCCTATTGAGGTTGCAGAGGTCCGCCTTGCATTGGGTTCTATGCTAGAAGTGAGTGCCCCCAGTATGGACGGCTTAACGGTTGCATGTTATAAAAGATTCAGCGACCTTCTTATTCCCCATCTTATCACTTTATTTCATTACATTGCCGCTGATAGTTCTATGCCCCCTACCATATGTGAGGCGTTAATTATTACAATTAAAACCCAATTAAGATCCACATAAATGCTCACCCTACAGACCACTATCACTCCTCAATGTTGACGGCAAATTATACGCCAAAATACTTGCAAACCGACTATCCCCGCTTTTCCCTCAACTGATTGGTCCCGAGCAAGCCTGTTTTATTCCTGGTTGTACACTCACGCAGAATATCCGTACTGTCTCTAGTGCCCTGCAGCACGTGAGGTCGGAGGTCAAGGCCGCAGCAGTCTTTCTTGATGCTGAAAAGGCCTTCAATGTAATCGAATGGAAATTTATGAAGGCTGTACTGACCCGAATGGTGTTGGCCGAGTGTACCTGAAGCGGATTTCAGCTTTGTAACACGCTCCTGTGGCCAGGGTCTGAGCGGGCGATGCAGTGTCGGGTAAGTTTTCAATCTCCCGGGGCACCTGTCAGAGGTTCCCGTTGTCTCTGCTGTTATATGTGGTTGCAGCCGAACCACTGCTGCAGGCTTTACGAGAATACCACAGTCACAGGGGACTATGCTTCCCCCGATACAATCTCATAACAACTGCTTACGCTGATGACACCCTACTATATGTTAGGGACCCCAAAGTCAATCTTGCTCCTGTAATCCGAGAAGTCCTTCGTTTTGGGGGCCTTTCTGGTCTGTTAATTAACTGGGATAAGTCTCTCATATTTCCCTTGACACCTGCGATGCAGCAATTCACGTTAGAATACCCGCTGCAGTGGACTAGGGAGCCTGTGAGATACCTGGGCATCCAAATCCACTCTGATGCGGGCGTGATCTTGAGGGTCAACTACAGTACAGCGATAGGGAATCTCACAGATGATTTCGATCATTGGATACGTCTTCCTCTTTCTTTGATGGGCTGTGTTGCACTGATGAAAATGGTTGTCCTCCCACGCCTACTTTCGCTCTTTGTTAATATACCTATAGTCCTCCCGCAGCACATGTTTCATAACCTTCACTCATTAAACTAGCATGAGCGGGTGAGACTCAGGGGGTGGTGTTGGACACGCTAATGCTTCCATATTCCTCTGGGGGATTGAACGCCCCAAACCTGGAATTGTATTACAGAGCTGCTCATGCCTCGCATGCTTCTAGCTGGGCACATGGTCCCCAAGAGCTTCCCCACCTTCAGGTGGAAGGGGTTGCAGCTGCCTCGCACTCTCTGCCAAGTTTTCTAACAAAGACCCCATCTCGTAGATGTGGAATACTTGACTCCATCAACTCCATCTCTCATGCATGGAATGCGCTCCTTGATATGTACAAAGGCCCGCAGCTTTATTCTCCCCGATTGCGGGTTTTGTGGTGCCAATGGTTTGGACCTAGCTCAGATAGGGGCACCCTTGACTCCCTTTACAAGCTACATATACAGACTATGGGGGTTCTATTTCGAGGTGGGGGGTGCGCACATGGGAGGAGGTAGCGGGCACTACTGACAAACATACGACACTGACAAAATTTCCTTTTTTTAGATCTCATCACGATCCTGGCTGAGGAACCCTTCTAACTATGCTTTTGGGCGCCCAGGGCCCGAGCAAGCTGATCTCCAAATTGTACACCTTGGCCCTTGCCACGAAGGTACCCCCCTAAACAAAGCTGGACAAGCATGGCAATCTGACATTGACGCCCCTATCACGGACGATGTCTGGTTCTACTGTTGCACAGTAACTCGCCAAATTTCAATAAACGGCCGACATAGGCTTGCCCATTTTAAGTTCCTGAATAGGATGCATCATTCCCCCTTGCGCCTGTGCCGGTTCGGATTATGGGAAACTGATAGCTGTGAGCGGGGTGAGGCCCCCCAGGCAGGTTTTTACCATGTGCCTTGGCTTTGCCCCCCAGTAGCGCAGTACTCTGCTTCGATCTTTCATAAACTCAGCAACATCGTTGGATCACCCTTATCCCCGGATCCAATGTTAGCCTTCCTAGGATAAACTAAACCTCTTAAGAAGGTAATGCGTAAATTGGTTGCTTTAGGCCTCCTCTTAGCCAAGCGCAGACTAGCGATGATGTGGATGAGAGCACCGCTGCCCACCCCGGTGGAATGGGAGCGAGATATATGATATTGTCATACTCAATCAGAGGTTTACAATGAGATGAGGCCACCAAGTAAACGCCCGAAGAGTTTCTGGGGTCTCTTTGCTCATTACTGTGCACGCCAAATGTCTAACCCTGATTCTTCTGATGACTAATTACTGTCAACAGGTATTTTAATTCCATGCATACACTGGTGTGTGACGGCCGTTGTTGCAGATCCCCCTTTTCTTGCTGTAAGGGGTCTTTGCGGCAGTCTGGCACCCTGCTAAAAAATATGTGCTATATTTCCTTCTCGCCCCTTGAGTGGCTTCCTCACCTAAGGCGCTTTTCCTTGCCTGCCTGCTCATTGCCACCAATCCCCTCTTTATCAGTATTGTTTATTTGATCCAAGGATTGTGATACTAGTGATATGCATTTGTTTTCTATCGTTTATTGTCTTGTCTATTCTTTTCAGATATGTATCGATTTTTGTCTTTACTCTTATGTTTTGTATTCGGAAATTTAACAAAAACAAATAAAAAAAAACTGTTATAGATAGCAATGTAAGGCACTCTAATTTGTTAACTGTAGGAAAGGTAAAATGGCTAATACCTGTTCCTCAACTTGCAGATATTACGTCAAAGCATGTTGATTATTTACAATATAAAAACATGATTGATGGCAGAGAGGTAGCCAGAATATGTTTTGCCTCTTCCTAAAAAAAAATATTGTTCTATTCTGGGAACTTGTAAAGTGCATGGCTACCTGGAGAATGCTACTCAGTGCTGGACATAGTTCAGCTCCCTAACTCAACCAGATTAGACTAATAGCCATGTTTTCAGCTGCTTCCTAAAACTCAATTCATCTTCCATGACCTGATAGGCAGAGAATTTCATAATTTGGAGACAAGGAAAGAGGAGGCACACCCACCACTTCTAACTTACTGTACAATCAGTATCACAGCAAGATATGACATTGAGATCTCAAAGTTCTGGTAAGCATATAAGATTGGATCAAGGGTTTAACAGCAAAGGGCACTTTTTTTTATAAACTCGGTGAGCGATACAGAGAGCTATAATTTGGATTCTCTATTTAATGGGTAGCTAATGCATGGAGGTCAATAAACCTGAACCAGGGTGAGGCTCCAGCATCCTTAAAAGGAGGCAGGCTGCTACATTCTGCACCTCCTGTAATCTCCTTAATTCATAGTGTGGACATCATAGATAGAGAGAATTATGGTAGTCTAGGTACAAAGAAATTTAGGCCTGGAAAGGGGGTTGGGCTCAAATCCTTCCAGATGACTATTGGCTGGTCTATTAAAGTCCAGCCAATTATACAACCCCCCCATGCTTACACTGGTTTGATGCCTTCACATATAGACATGGGGTGGTTTAAGAATGTGTAATTAGAACAAGAACTAAATCAAAACAGTTTTCAGTTCCAATCAAGTGCTAGAAGACACAATTTAGGAATAGTATTAATAATTGAAAATTTCTTTAAATGTTCCTCATGTAATTCAACTTGATACACTGTCACAACACTATTCAGAGTGTTTTGAGTGTTCACCTTTTAATGATTATGCATGAATGTATAGGCAAACCTTTCACCACAAGCTGGAATGTGCATCGACTTACTCACATTGTGAAATTAGGCACGTTAAAAAAAATTTGAGAAGAAAATGAAATCATAATGTTTCAAGTAACGTAGCTGTGAAAGTCAACAGACCTACATGGTTATTTTTCAGTAAGTCTCTCAAGAATATTTTCACTTTTTTCATTTTTAAGGAATTGATAGCATGCACAATATCTTCAATGGTTAGAGGGGATTTTAATCTAAGATTATCTGGTTGAGATAACATAGGTAAGTTACAAGACTATGTAAAAATATCTATTTGTTATGTTATGCGTATTTATCACACACGAGGGCCAAGTGTGTATGTCTAGCCCTGCCTATGGTAGGTTGATTAATTGAAAAACAGAGTCTTCCGATTCTCGTGGAATTCAAGAAGTGAGGAGGAGAATCTGATATGAAGTGGGCAGATTTTTACACTTTGGGGGCAATGTAAGTTTATGCTTGTCCTCCTGATCTGGTTCTGTGTATGTGTGAGATGTGTGTGAGTAGGAGTCCTGTGGAGTGGAGGTGTCTGAGTAGTTGGTATACAAAGATTGACTGTTTGGGTAGGTGGGGCCTTAGTTGCATATTGCTTCGAGTAAGTGTGTGGGGAGTTTGAAATGAGCACATTTGTTTATCAAGAGCCAGTAGAGCTCCCTGAAGTGGAGTGAGGTACATTCTGTGAGGGAGGTTGAGGATGAATCTGTTGAGTTCTGGATGGGTTATAGTCTTCTAGTGAGTTGCATGGTGTTCCTCGCTTAAAGGTTGTTCCCATAGTCCAACTTGCTTGTGACTAGGGCATGAGTGACATCTTTTATAATGTTGCATGGGAGCCATTTGAAAATCTTCCTAAGCATCTTAGGGGTGTGGAAGCAAGACGCAGTGATGGCAAGATGCAGTGATGGCGTTGACTTGTGCTCTCATGTGCAGTTTGCTGTCAATTAGTATTCCAAGGTTCCTGACATGGCTGATGTGTGATGCTCCGAGTCCAGCCAGTCACCAACTGGAGTCCCATGGAGAGGTGTTCTTGCCGAAGACCACTACTTCTATCTTTTTGCTGTTGATGTTGATAGAATTTTTTTTAATCTAGTTAGAGACGTCACTCATGCAGGTGGCGAACCTATTTCCTGTATTGGGCGGTCTTTTCTGAAAGGAGGAGAATGCATGACCAGAAAAAGAATGCAAACCAGCCCTTGCAATCAACAAGGACCGGCCCTCGAGAGGGGGGTGCTGGTGGAAACACTACTGCTGCCTTTGTCACAGGGGGCTGATATTGCAGTGCTGTTTTAAAACCGTCCTCCAGTAACTAAAATGGTTCACCTCGGTCCAAAATTGGCCCCTACCCCCTCGGTCCCTCGCGAAAACGCCTGGTGCCCGCAATGGCCAGTCCGGCCTGGGAGTATGAGTTGCATGTCGTCAGCATAGGGGAGTATGTTGATGCAGCTCATAAACATGAAACAAACAAAACAAAAATGACACATAATACATAAGATATCAAAATTACAACAGAACAAACAGAACAGGGCTGGTGCGCAATCATGTATAAGCAAGAATAACCAACACCCCAGAGCCCACTAAACATATTTTTAGTAGGAACCTAAATCTATAAAAGGCACATATGATGTATAAATGATTGATATACATTTCTAAGAGTCAGTAAAGTCTTGAGTTTCCATGGATAAATGATGGAGCTGATCCAAGTACCTTATCAAATCTCCTGGTTGCTTACACGATGTAGAAACATCACCTTACCAAATTCTCATGATGGATGGGCCAAAGAGACCAGATTAGATACCAAGATCCTTAAGTCTAGGTCTCAGGGCTGTAAATACGTTTGAAATGGCAACAATGTTTTTGTAATCAACCATCGAAGAAGGAATTTCCCAAAGAACATTGAAGGCCTTTCTAACTACTGTATATTAAACTACTTAACCATTGATGGGGACGAAACAAAAATTGTGATATTTGGGAAAAAGTCATTAAAATGTACTAGCATTACAAAAGTGAACAAATTAAATAAGTAAATATGTAAAAATATTTGGGAAGGCAATTTACATGTAATTTGAAATGGAATGATCACTTTGACTCAATAGAATCAACTAACATAGGAAAGGGACCTTATCTACATTTAATAAAAATTATTGCGTAAAGAGGCAGAATTCCTCCAAGGACATTATTTGCCTCCGAATTAGTGTATGCTGATTGAAGAATCTCCTGGTAGCTTGAGAAAATCAGTGTTTAAAGAAATCTTTGGGAAATATGGTGCAGTGAATACGCTTTGAATTTTAAATGGCCTCTTGTAAGAAATGACAGGAGTTCGGGTACTAAGATTATTTATTAGATTAGCTGCGAGTGTGGAAATTATTAACATCTCATAGTATTGCTGGAAAGAGGGTGCATCAAGTGAAAGATCATAGGTCACTCATTTATTATGGACCCACTGAATCGAATTGCACCAAATGTATCAGTTGAAAATTAGATCGATTATTTCAACTAATCAATCAAATTAACTTTATTGGAGTGACAGAAATGCCCATAAAAGTACATAAAAACAATCAAAAGACACACACATAAAGGTTCAAAGCATACTACTGTCAAGAATACCAAGACATCATTGGTTACAAAAGCAATTTGTTCCTAGAATATACCACAGATTATAAGAAATTTCCCACACAAAAAGAAATAGTCCTCATCCTTAGTGCGGCAATTGTGTTGCTTTCCACACTACAATAGAAGGCACGGAATTTGTTCACAATAATATCAGATGGAAACATCATGGGCCTCATTTATGAGAAATGACGCATCACTGCTTTAAAGCAGCGATGCGTCACTTCTCAGTGCGCACTCCTTGCGACATTCCTGATGCGTCATATTTAATGTATGACGCATCATGTCGCAAGGAGTTACAGATACGCCAGTATTTCTGACGTATCTGTAAGCGCGAAAGTGACGCATTGCTGGAGTGTGTCACAAAAGTGACGCAACTCCAGCAATGCATCCTTTCACATGGGGCAAGCCCCATGTGAAAGGGCCTGTGTCAGTCTTACGCCTGCTGTGAGGCAGGGGCAAGATTTTGACGCAACGTCGTCCTAAAAGTGACGCAGTGAAATCTCATAGATTTCACTGCGTCACTTCTACGACCCTTCCTTGCGTCAATACGCCCCCTTGCACACATTATACCTGGCGCAGGTATAATGTGGCGCAGGGGTTTACAAAGTGACGCATCTACCTAGATGCGTCACTTTGTAAATATGGAGAAACAAGGCGCATTTTTTACGCTGCTGGTGCACCGCAAAAAGTGACGCACCGGCGGCGTAAAAGTGACGCGCAGCCTCATAAATGAGGCCCCATGATTTTACTAATTGCAGAACTAAGAACGCGGTATATGCCATAGTTTCCCATGTTCTAAAATTTACATAGGCAAATACAAACCTACAAGTCAATGCTAGGATCACGCAACACAGATCACGAATATGGAAAAAAGTGAACACTGCACCAATGGTAGAACATTTTGTGGAGAAATCGCACAGTGAAAATGACTTCAAATGGACTATACTGCCGGTCATTAAGACTTCTAAATATCAAATCGTTATTGATGCGCTACTTAGAAAAGAGGCTTACCTCATTCTTAAGTATAACTGTACACTGACAGGTCTTAACAGCATGTCGGAGCTATCAAAAACTTAAAAACTACTGCACCCAGAATGCACCTCAACGGATTTTCAAGATAATAGGGTCCTATTGGAAAACACTCAGAAACTACAACTCCCAAGTACATCAACACCATATTAGTTTGTACACTGAGGATGAACTCCATTGCTGATCAAACAAAGAAGGAGTAGAAAGCAATTGCAAAGTAGAGAATCAAAAATGAGGTAAGCGCAAAAAGATGAAAGAGATATGGCAGCAACCATTTGTCAAATAGATACAGAATGACAACTAGTAACCGCGTTCCGAAATACTTTTCTTGCAGAGCACACAAGTAAAGTTAAAAAGCAAGCCCCGTAATTGCAAGGAGACGCTACATCAAATGTTTGAGACGTAGAGTACACAGCAGGTTGTGACGTCCGGCCAGAAGGTACAATAAATAATGAGCCCACACAGAGCAAAAATAGAATTAGCTAAAACTTTGTTCCGCCATTTCAAGCGCATAACTAAGCCGATGTATTGCTTACAGGACTGCAACTGCCACCACACAAACTTTGATAAATGGACCTAAAAGAAAAATGAAGGTAGGAGACAGCTACTAACAGCATAAACATTTAAATAAAGCAATACAAATGCCCAACAATGACGGTTTCTTCTGTTTTACACAGAACTAGCCCTTCTGCAATTAACTACCTGCTGGTTTAAAATATCCAAAGAAGAGAAAGATAAATAAGAAGTCTAAGGTAAATGATTTAACTGTAAACAATGAGACTAGTGAATATAAGGCAAATAGAAAGGAGCCCCTTTTAACAATTGTTTTGTGTCACACACCCTTACAGAAATCGCCATTGCTGTTTAAATACAATTGCCCTGATGAGTTTCCTGGTACTTTGCGCCCTGGAACAGAAACGCGTTGGCAGCTAAATATACAGAGGTCGGCAGAATAATTCAAATTTGTGATTAGTGAGAAAAATCTCAAATTTTTTCACAACAATTCAACTTGCCCGGTATAAGATTGGATATCGAATATTAACAATAAAGAGTCTTAAGTATCGTAATCAAAAGCACATCACCAAGAGCGATATATGTATTGGATGTCTTTTTTGTTAGAATGTTTTTCATGTAAAAAGTGTTTGTGATATATGATGTATTGCACATTTATGTCTTATTTAAGTGTGTTTGTTAAATTGTTTTGAGAATAAGGATGTATTGATATGACACGACATACGTCTTTTTTCGGATCGAAAGAAACAACTAAGAATGTAAAATAGTGATAATAAAAAGGTGACAATAAATACACTGGTTCAAACTGAAATTAATGAGTTTGGCTATTTAGCAAAGATTTCATAGTATTGCTGGAAAAGGTTGCATCAAGTGAAAGATCATGGTTCATTCATTTAATAAAACGTGTACAAATATGAGCACTTTTCCTTCTATGGACCCACTGAATTGAATTGCACCTAATGTATCAGTTGAAAATTAGATGGATTATTTCCACCAATCAATCAAATTAACTTTATTAGAGTGACAGAAATGTCCATAAAAGTACATTAAAATAATTGAAAGATGCGCAAATAAAGGTTCCAAGCCAACTACTCTCAAGAATACTAAGACATCATTGGTTACAAAAACCCTTTGTTCCTAGAATATTCAGCAGATTATAAGAAATTTCACACACAAAAGAAATAGTCCTCATCCCTAAGAAATTGTAAAAGTCATAATGATATTTTGCATTGTATAACACTTTGGTTCTTTAAAACAGAAAGTAAACACTCTTTGCTAAAAATAAAATAAAACTTGCAAAAGAAGGTAAAATACAGTATGGACTGTGCAGTCTCGCCATCACACTGGCAACCATTAGCTGAAAGGTCTTGATGGTGCCACGAAAAGATACACAATTCAATTCAATTCCTCCCCCAGTGGTCTGACACAACAGATAAATTATATTCAAGACCTAACAAAATTTTAACTGGGTATACTGGGTATAGTTCTTCACAGTCTGTTCCCTATGCTCCACTGCCGGCTGATTATTAGAGAAAGCCTCTAGAAACTGAAGCTTTTTTTTTTCTTTTTAGAGGTTTATATACCGGGAACTCAACCCAAAGGTATTAGAGCGCTTTACATGAGCACCACTTACATTACAGACCAACACATTAATTTTTGGTAGGCATGGGGAGATTAAGTGTTTTGCGTAGAATCACAAGACGTTTAGCGTCCCCGTCAAGATGGAGCTTGGGCAGGGGAAGGCAAAGCCGGACCCAATGGGGGCCGGGCCAAATGCCGCCCAGAGGTGGGAAGCCTCCTCCCCATCCCTGGGGCACAACCCCAGGAAAAGGGGGCTACCACAATTGGTCACCCCAAGTATAACTCAGCCTCTCCCAATCAGGAGAGCAGGCCGTTAGCCGTGGAGGGAATTAAGAAGGGAATAAGCAGCCCCATTGAGCATTCAATCTCCTCCGACAGCATAGAGTAAGGAGACTGGATAGATGAGGTGCTCACATGGGGTTCTTGGGGTGCCACGTGGTAGGGACCCCGAAGAGAAGGGAGGGGCCAAGATGGCACTGAAGGCACGTGGGATTGCACTTGCAGCCCGAGCAAATCCGGAAGGACACCCACCAAGTCGGTAGCAAGTTGAAGCCTAACCCCTCGGCAACAGTGGCCGCGGTTTTGGGGCCCCCTCCCAAAGGTGATCTGTCTGAGAACAGAGAACAACCAAAAAAGGACTGAAGGAGCCAGTATGGCAATTCATTAAGCGAAGAACAAATGTTATGTAGGACCATGAGAAACAAATGTAGAAATGTTCAAGTGTTTAATAAACTGCCACTTTTTTTGGCACCAAGCAAGTTGTCCATGATGTATTGAGAGGTCAAAGGGGCGCAGTTGGAAAGCGACTAAGGGAGGGGGAGGCAACTCGCCGCCTGTGAGGGGTTTCGAACATGGTTCGGCAGGTTCATCGTCGACCAGTCTACCCATGAGGTCACATCTTCTCCTCGAGCTGTAACTGCTTTTTATCTCTGTACGAGCAGAGAATGGTTAGTCAAACAAGGAGCGCTGCACTAGCTTTGCAAATGTATCATGAACATAAGTGAGCCGTTGTATACTAAGACCTTTGTTGCAAGAGAGGCAGTGTTTGATGATCTGTTGGTTCAGACTAGCACTAGGATTAAGCCATACCTATAGCCTCAAAAATATGGGCCCCAATTTTATACGATTTTCTAAATAGGAGAGCCCTTATTTCTCCTCTGAAATATAATGTGAGGATAAGTGGTTCTCCCCTTAGTTTAAATGGCAGAGCAATTTCCATACATCCATATACCTTAACCATAAGCAGTGATGGGGAACATTGGAAATTATAGATTGCAAGTGGGCTTGCACCTAATTGGCCAGGAACAGGGACGAACTGCTGCTGTTTTCCGCAGCGCTTGCCAGGAACCTCCTCATCGTTCCACAACGTTGCTGCTAGCGGAACCCGCTTCGCGGGTCCCGCGTCGCCCTAGGACCAGGGGCTGAAGTTCACTTTGTTGCGGAGCGGGTCAGAGGGCTGCGAGCGACGGGGTGTGGACTCCGTTTCCCAGGAGCCCAAGGGAAACCCCGAGCCCGTGTCACCTGGGCTGCTCTCCCTCATCGTCCCGCCCCCTCACCTAACTGGAGGAAGCGATCTATATTAACTGTAGAGCCCTGCTGCGCGGGAGCGCGCGGGAGCGCCCGGGCAAAGGGCGGGCCCTCTGAGGCCCTCGTAGGCCAGAGCAGGCCGGGCTGGGCCCACTCACTAAAACCCATTTTGCAGGCTTGTGTTACAGGGTAGTTAATGGCTACCTTACCTGTTGGGGGGTCACCTGGGAAGAAGGGCAAACTTCGCAATGGGTCTCTAGACAACTACTTTCCTAAGGTACTGTCCGAGGGGGAGAAAGAATTGTCTATGGCTGAACGCAGGGCTGAGCGGAGGCGTTCAATTGAAAGCTTGAAAAACAGATCCCTTCTTGACTCTGCATCCGTATCCTTGTTCACCGAGGGGGACTTAATTGACCTTGGGAGGGAAACCGTCAGTCAAGAAGGCTTCCCACTTTTACTGCGTGACTGTTCATCCTCACCTGGTATGCCCCCTGATCCTATAGTGATTGACCCCCCTACTCAGATCCCTCCTGCCCCCCTGAAGCCTAAACCCCTGAAATCCAAGCAACTAGTGGTTGCACAGATACACGGCCCACCACCAAATAAAAAAAGGAGGAAATTAAGGGCGGGTAAAGCCAAAGTTAAAATCTCCCATTTAGACTTTGGCAAAGGCCCTAAATTATCTTCACCGCATGTAAGGGCTACCACGGAAGCTGCAACTATTGCATCACCCGAGGCATTACCATTGGTGGCTAATTCGCTTGTTGAGGTTCCCAATACAGCAGGTTTAGTTAAGAGCCAGGGGCCCTTACTTATAAATTCATCGACTCCTCTTCCTTCTACAGGGGATTTCGAACTTCTATTGAGGTCTCTGCTGTCACCGGTGATTGAGAGTCTTAGGAAAGTCGAAAATAGATTGACCTTAGTAGAGGCTGCCTTAAATAGTATGGCCAAGGTGACCAGGGCTCATGGGAGTGGGGGAACACTAACAATACCTTGCAATGGGGCCTCGTCTACCGAGACTGTAAAACCCCCAGTAGTCACCTCCTCTGCTCTACTCCAGCCGACTAGTCAGTCGGCTCAGCATCAGGGAAAGACGGCGCCTGCTATTAATAAAGATAATCCCACAATGACCCCGACCATCTCTGTAGCTGGGATAGAAGGTGGCGCCAAAAGGCCAATGATAAAGGCTCCCCCAGTAAATAGTAGCAAGAGACAGGGGGAAGGGGGACGTACTAGAGTTCCTTTAACTAAGGTACCTCATGTGGAAATTCCACCCCAGGCGGTGCCCTATGTAGTAGTCATGTCCGGGGTTCCTCCACTAGCAGACAACAAGAAGGAAGGTTATGGCCAATTGAAAAATAAAATAATCCATTGGCTGAGGACATTCAGGCCTATAGCCCCAAATGTGGATGGAGATATCGTACATGTTAGAAGGCTCCCGTGGTTGGGTAACACTAGGAAAGACATTGACGGGGATCTAGTGGTGGTCAACTTTAGAGACCCCCGTGCAGTGGACTATATTTTAAATTGGCCTTATGCAGGAGGAGGAAACTCTATTATACCTAGGCCCTTAACCTACTTTTACCCGAGGACGGTTCCTCACCCCCCCATGCAGTTTGGTTATAATAGTACTCATCCTGTATTTGGCCAGCATCAGTATTACCCTAATGGTCAGTCTGGTTGGTTTACGGTTCCACAGAGTCATCGCCCAAGCCACAAAGGCGAAATGGAGCATCTCAGACCCGTCACCCCTTTAGATACTTTCAATAGGTTTTCGCAGCTCAGTGGCATGGAGGACTGCGACTGATGCTTACAGCCTAGGGAGGAGGGAGGCGGCAGACATGGAGTGGATCCCCAGCAAGGAGGAATTATTTGTGATAATTCCCAGGAGGTCACTACTGATGAATCTAATGTAATCCACTCGAATAAGCCCCACTCGGATGCCACGGATATGTCTATTGTTGTTGATTGTGCTGAACCCGACAGGCAACTTGGTTGTGTGAGTAACAGCTACCAATCTAGAGGTGTGGGAATGGAGCCGGGGGGGGGTGACCACGGAAGGGTACCTTCTAGTTCACAAGGGATCTAGGGTAATAAATTTGATTTCCTGGAACGTAGCCGGGCTCAAAAGGAAATTAGACATTCCTGAATGGCACGAATTCATCGAGAAGTTCGATGTCTGCCTGTTCCAAGAAACTTGGTGTTTGTCACCAATTGATAAATCTGGCTACACATCCTTCTTTTCCCCAGCGATAAGTAGAGGGAAAGGTAGACCAGCAGGAGGTCTTTTAGTTTGGATAAGAACTGACCTAGATTGGGACATGGCCTCTATTGACACCCACTGCAATGATTTAATGCACCTTTCTTCCAGGGGCCATATAGAGGGGATCAGGCTTGAACTTTTTAACGTGTATGCTAGAGGGGCTGTGGGGGATAATACATCGGCAACCATTTTGAGCCTTGATTCTGCTCTAGCTAATTGCCCTCCCTCAGCTAGAATCATGGTGGGTGGTGATTTTAATTGCACGTTTGAACCTCTTCTTGGTGATGATCCACTAGGTACTGAGGAGGACGACTCCAGGTGGTCTATCCCCCCTTTGACGGTACCCCCCATCCGGAAATGGTCTGCTAGGGCAATCCAATTGAACGCCCTCACTAGGGAGCACAAATTAAGAGCCCTTAATGGCAGGACCCGGTCTGATAAATTAGGTGCATCGACTTTTAATAGGATATCGGCCCCGTCCAGAATTGATTATATTTTAGTGAGTGCTAGTATGTGGATGGATCTTATTGATATGGAGGTGGTACCCACCCAGGATAGCGATCATAATCCGCTCTGCTCCAAGTTTAAATGGGGAAAAACTAAAGAGAAAGGGATGAGTGTACCGTTGAAACTAACCAAAGAGATCATCCCCTACGAAAGCAATCGTAGATTGAAGTGGGATAAAGCTCAGTTAAACGCAGACCAACTAGAGACCATCAAAATTACCATCGAAGCCCTGCATAGGGACTTGGAAGTAGTGGAACGGGAGGTTGTTAGTCCTCCAAGTCCTTCTTTAAAATTAGATTCTGCATATAAAGGCGCGATAGACCAAGTGAGTCTTTATTTCTCCTCCAAAGGGAAATCCCGTAGACCTAATAGGTCGCCCCCCATATCCAGCAACCCATGGTATTCTACGGACTGCAGGGTTAAGAGGAAAAGTCTGTCAGTTGCCTTGCTCTCAAGGAATCCTACTCTGGTTAGAGCGGCCAGGAGGGAGTACTTGAGAGCAATTGATCTGGCAAAGCGTGAGTGGGAGGAGGAGCACTGGAGGGAAATAACAGACGCCGTCAGCAGGAGGGACTTGACGCAATTCTGGGATTTAATTAATAGAGCTAGACAGGGTAAATCCCAGCCATTAGCAACTCATATAACCTGCCAACAATGGTTCAATCACTTTTCATCTCTGTATGGCGGCAGTGAAGAAACATCTGGCCCCTTGGTTGCTTGTGGGGAGGGAAGGGATCCTGACGGCGAGTCGGAGTGCTTATTTATGGCCTCCGAAGTAGTGGCAGCAATTAATCATCTGACGCCCAAAAAGGCAGCTGGCCCGGATGGGATCCCTGGGGACCTCTTGATTGCTGAACCCCTAGCCTGGGCAAATTTAATAGCCACCATAATGAATTTGTTAGTAAAGGGACACCCCGTGCCAGATTCATGGAAGGGTGCCGAGGTGGTCACAGTATACAAGAAGGGGGCAAGAGATGACCCTGCCAACTACCGACCGATTAGTCTGATAGACATAGTCCAGAAAGTGGTTGGCAGGGTCATTATCACCAGGGTAGGCGACTGGATGGAGGAGGAATGTATTCTTTCTCATCTGCAGGCCGGATTTCGCCAAAGGGTGGGCACGATGGACCAGGTCTTTCGGCTGTTTGGGATCTATTGGAAGGCAGTGACCATCAAGAAGGGGAGCCTATATATGGCCTTCATAGATCTCAAGACGGCCTTCGACCTGGTCCCCCGCGCTAAACTGTGGGAGATTTTGGAAAGCATGGGCTTTCCTGGCTCACTCTTAAGATTGATTGTAAGACTCCACGAGGGGACATACGCTAGGATCAGATGGGGTACACAGGGCCAACTGACAGATAGGGTACCTGTGAGGAGTGGTGTCCGCCAAGGGTGTGTCATGGCTCCGACCCTCTTCTCCTTGTTTGTGAATGGTGTGGTGGACCATCTGAGAGGAGAAGAGACGGATGCCCCAACCCTGGCGGGGGAAAAGATCCAGACCCTACTCTTTGCTGATGACACCTTACTGATAGCTAAATCCCCGATAGGCCTGCACAAACTCCTGCAGCGTTTCTCCTCCTTTTGTACAGAGAGGGGCCTTACCATCAACACTACTAAAACTAAATTGATGGCCTTTTCACCCTCCAAAAATTTTAAAAACAACTTTCTGCTTAATGGGACTCCTTTGGAGTTGGTCGAGGCTTTCGACTATTTAGGGATCCGACTAAATAGCCGAATGACCTGGAAGGATCACTTAGCGAAAATGCTATTGGGCCACAAAAGAGTGTCGGGGGTGATCCTTCGCGAGCACCGGGCATCAATTAGCAAACCAGTGTCCCCGGTAATGGCCATCTACGACGGCCAGATACTCCCGGCTGCATTGTACGGCTCAGAATTATGGGGGTTCGACAATGTAAATGAGCTAACCCTAGCAGAAAATAAGTTTTTTAGAGATGTGGTGGCACTCCCTGTTTCCACTCCGCTTATCCCTTTGCGGCTAGACCTTGGTAGACGTGCCCTAAAAGATATAGTGAGGTTGCGACCATTGCTTTTTTGGGTACGCCTGAGAAGGACTAAGGAGTTGGCCAAATATGCTGAAGCACTGGATGAGCTAATTTTACTGGACTCTGGGTGTAAAATTGGCTGGTTGAAAAATTTGAGGCTACTGGTCTCCCAATTGGGTTTGAGAGATAGTTGGGAGTCTCAAGCACCCCCGTCCAAAATGGTTATCAAGAAATTATATTGGGATTGGGTTCAGGCTGAAGCCTCACGTGGTATAACAGGGGGTTCACTTACAGAGTCCTTTTTGGAGTGTAAGTTTGCAAGGAAGCTAGAACCCTTTTTGGATTTGATAACTAAGCCTTTAGATAGGTCCCTCTTTTTAAAATTAAGGTACGGTACCCTCCCGGTGCGCGAATTTACTTCAAAGTGGTCCAACCAGGGCGGTCTTTTACGATCTTGTCCGGGTTGTGCGGCCCCTAAAGAGTCCGTGGCCCATCTTCTTTTCGCCTGCCCCGCGTACAAAGTGGCGCGGAAAAACTGGTTGAAACCAGTATGTAAAGGTCTGGGGATGAGGTGCCACCGCTCGGCATTACGAGTGATTACATCGGATTTATCATCTATCTCAGTGATATGCGGGGTGGCAAAGT
The DNA here is from genome assembly GCF_964263255.1 of Lissotriton vulgaris. NCBI lineage: Eukaryota > Metazoa > Chordata > Amphibia > Caudata > Salamandridae > Lissotriton > Lissotriton vulgaris. The sequence continues at coordinate 786,308,609 of NC_141696.1, forward strand.
TTTTAGGTAGTGCCTGGATTATTAGATCAAGATCTTTGGGGAAGATTGTAAGGCCTCTACCTATCTTGAGTGGAGTTGTTTGAAGCTGTTAATTCTGAGTACCTGGTGTAACTTGTTTTTTCCTGTGGTTTTATTATCATGCTAGTGTTTAGTCGTATTTTAAGTTTGGTCTTCCCCTGTTGCTGCTAGTATAATTACGATGAAATGTATTTTAAAATGTATATTGTTGTCTTTTATGGTGATCAATTTACCGAATAAAGATTATAAACTTGAGATTGCAAGTGCAGGAATAATTAAATTACTATCCAAAGGTTGTGGCATATGAAATAGTGCTCCCACATACAGAGGCTGCCTCACACTGCAGTTAAAAACATTAATACTCCAGGAACGAGGGGAGTTGAGTTTACCCCAAAATAAGGAAGACTGTTGACTCTTTCCAAGTGTTTACTGCCAAATGCGTGTGCTGGGACACTAAGCCATTTGGGGGTCACGTGATTTTGAGTGGTTGGCAACAAACTCAAGATCTTCCATAAATTCAACAAAGTAGCTAACTAATTGTTGCAAAGCCTTTGGTGTGTGGGTCATCAAAATCGCATCATCAGTATCTAACAATAACATAATTGGCGTGTTTAGAACATATAATTGTCTGCTTACTTAACAAGCATTTGCAATGCAATAGGTCTCGCTTTTATGGCCTTATACGTATATAGCCATGCAACATGGCGACCGCCCACTTTTCTTTTCAATTTATTTTATTTTGTAGCATTTGCAGAATGCCACGCTTTAACTTTTTTTTTGTTTAGAAATCTTTATTGAAGTAATCAATACAGATTATATGATGAGGGGTGGCATTACTAGAATAAATGTAACAATAAGGGAAAAAGTTAATCACACCTCAATTGAAAAAAATATATATACAAAGTCATATGTATTTTCAGGATTATCAGAAGAAGGAGAAAGAAAGAAGAGAGGAGAAGAAAGAGAGTAGGAGAGAGGGAAAAGAGGAGAAGAGAGACGAAAGGGGTCTAACAAAAAAGAAAAACAAAGATATGTAACTGTGAATAAATACTGAAAAGGGAAGAAAAACTGTAAAAAGTGCATGTACAAGCTTAACTGTTTGACCTAGAAAGAAAAGAAATTAAAGGCAACTATAACAAATCCTTATTGATCATCAAAGCAGTAGAATAAGCTAAAGCACGGTCAAGTCTGTGATGACGGCATAGTAAATTTCACCAAGCATGGAAGGAGATTTTTGAAGTGTCTGTCCAATTGGTAGGTATATTTGAAGAGTGATAGCAAAAACAAAAAATAAATCAATGAATTTACCCACAATACCATGAACATTCCAAACAGTAGAACTGACAAAAAAAACTTGTGAAATCTCAAAAATAACATTAGTCGATAAAATATCATTCAATTTTGACCAAACTTGAGACCAAAAAGTTTTAACTAGAGGGCAAAGGAAAAACATATGAAGTAAATCACTAATATTGTTAGGACAAGACCAACACTTCCAGGAATCTATTAACTTAAATGTATACATATCACAGGGGGTGAAAAAGAGTCTGTTATAAAAAAAATATAAGGTCTGCGTAGTGCTAGCGGAACGGGAGGAGGTGTGATTTTTTGTCCAAAGGGAATCCCATGTGCATAAAGGGATTGTTAGGGCTAGATCCTTTTCCCATACAAGCTCTAATTTGGAGTTGGTCCTAATTTTTGAAGAGTGGGATAATATTTTATATATGGTAGAAGCTTTGAATTGAGCAGTTTATTCAATGGAGGAAGGGAGAGTTTGATCAGGAGTGGTCATGGGAGAACCCTGAAAAGGAAGGCAAATGAGAGATTCCTTGAGTAGAGGATAATGAGGGGCATGAGAAGAGGAAACATAGGAAGTTTGGAGATCTGAAAAATCCATAAAATATCCATCTTTCATTAAATGTGGAGGTGTCAATTCATTCTTTCCAAAATAAAGAACGTTTGTTAATCTTAATAGATTTGTGATACCAAATTGGGGTGCGTAAAAAAGGATCAGCAGAAGGTAAGTAAGAGTGAAGCAGAGAGGTAGTTCTTGCTTTGGAGTGGATAAAGGTAGGAGAGGAGAAATATTTAGGAGGTTGTGACAAACAGACAGCAGAGTTAAAAGAAAAAGGAGAGTACTGAGCTTGTTCCAGCGAGCTCCATGCTGTAAGAGGTGGATCCGAGGTCTCAGATAAAGAAGTCCAGATTTGATTTAGAGTGAAAGCAGAATGATAACGGCGAATATTCGGAAAATTGACACCTCCCAATTCCTTAGACGACTGAAGGGGAGCCAAAGAGATCCTGGGTTTGCGATTGTTCCAATGAAACTTGAAGAGAGAAGTATTGATAACATAGAAAAGGAATTAGGAAGAGAAATAGAAAGCATGGATGAGTAAAAATTAATAATAGGAAGAATCATCATCTTGATGGTGGCTAATCTACCCCACAATGAAAGAAATAGTGGAGACCAGCCATCGATCAGAGCAGACAGTTTCTTAAGGATATCAGTAAGATTAATTTTTTTTGTTTCCTTTATTGTGTCAGCATAAAGAATACCAAGACATTTGATATGTTTAAAAGTACATTCAAAACCTGTATTAGAAAACATAGAAGGAAGTCAGAATTCATTAAGAGGTAGAATCTCAGACGTGTCTACATTTAATTTATATCCAGAGACTATTGAGTATTCCTTTAAGAGTTAGTAAAATGTACAAAAGAATATCGTCTGCATGTGCAGTAAACTTAATATCCAGTGACTTAAATTGAAGACCCCATAGTGAGAGGAGCGTCTTATTGATTCTAGAAAGGGTTCCAATGCAAGGATAAAAAGAAGAAGAGAAAGGGGGCATCACTGTCTAGTCCCTCTGAGAAGAGGGAAATACCAGGTCTGACAACCATTTACCCAAACAGAAGTGGTCGGACCTGAGTAGAGAAGTTGAATGTATTGGAGAATAGGAGGGCCGAAACCATGCCATTTAAGGGCACCAAAAACGAACTCCCAATTAACGTTATCGAATGCTTTTTCAGCATCCAATGTTATGGCGGCTAAAGGAGAATCTAATTTAGAAGCCTGATGGATGATATTAAGAAAAGTACGTGAATTATCTGTAATGGAATGGCCTTTGACAAATCTGGATTGATATATGTTGACAAGATCAGGGATAACTTTATTAATACAAATGGCGAGTAATTTTGCAAAGATTTTACAGTCTATGTTAATCAAAGACATAGGCCTATAATCTTTACAAAGGGATGGATCTTTATCTTTTCTAGGTATCAGGCACAGCATAGCCTGAGTAAAAATACCATGCGCTGTACCGGTGGTAAGAAAATGGTTAAAGAAAGAGAGAAGGTGAGGAGTCAAAAGTGATTTAATTTGGAGGAAGAATAAAACGGAGAAACCATCTTTACCTGCAATCTTATCTTTAGGCAAAAGAGAGATAGCATCGATAATTTCTTGTTCGGAGATGGGGTAATTCAAAGAAGAAAGTATAGCAGGGATTCTGCTACTACACAGAACTGTGCATAGAGACTTAGAACCTCAGTGAATTAGGGTGTGCCAAAACTCACCTTAGTATCCAAAATCCCCTACCAGACTAGCATTCAGTGTCTCATTGGTATTAACAAAGCCCCAATGATTTAGACAACCCAGAACATGGACTTAGAACACCTAAGATAACGTGGAACACATGAACACTCTTGCGTTATACTAACATATCAATCCAGAACGAGGAGTCAATGAGGACCTGTGCGAGTTTGAAATGTTTATTTCTAATGCAGTGTTCTCAAACGCAGTATCTTAGCTAATACAAGCAAACATATTATAAAGATCAAGGTTAAAAACATAGTTACTATTCCATAAAATACAAAGGGAGAAAGCATGTTAAAAATGCTAAAGGAAAAAGGTCTAAATAGAACCTTAGTTTACCCTCTCTAGCTAGTATTTTATATTATATCTAAAGAAGGTCTCTTTGGGTTTAGAAGGGCGGGCCCATACCTTTAGGTTCAGTGGAAATGGATCACATCATCTCCTACACCAACACTCTGCATACGGATATTCATCAAGTGTGTGTCTCCTGACTTACGCAGTGCAATATCATTCGCGCCTACAATCAAAGTTGGCCACGGCTGCATCCATATTATGTCTACTCTGTGCACTGATCAATCCAAACAATAAGCGCTGTGTTGAGATAACCTTGAAGGCCTCGGCACCCACTGTACAGACATAGCTTACCAAGCAAGACTGGTATTATAAGCAAACATGTTATTCTCGTGTAAAGCAAAATACCTAACTAGGCGAAAAGCATTAATAACAAAATGTGTCGTGTGCAGAGGCAGCAGGAAAGGAAAAATTGAGTTTAAAATTCTAACTAACACATGCAAACTTAAAACAGTGCAAAGGTGAAACCCATACATAAGACACCCTCCCTTTGATCCAAGCACTGATAGGACAAGTATAAAGGGGAAATTTAGGAACGCAGAGTTCAAGTTCGATAGTTCAAACACAAGTCTCCAATTTGGCACTTAAAAAATCGAAAGAGATAAAAAAAATGCAATAGTCGTGAAAAAAACTCAGCATTGGACATTGATAAAGTCAATAGGCAATCTTTTTTGAAGATAAAAATCCTTGGGAGGGTCTAAAACTTTCTTTCAATCAAATGAGATGTTCTGGTCAAAAACTTGAGACTGCAAACCCAGTTCATCCAAAATTAAATGTAATTGAGCATCAGAAAAGATATTATGGAGAAAGAACTCTTATGCAAAGAGCGAGAACATTTCCAGAAATTGAGAATCTAAGAAAAGAGAATTGTTAAAGCGCCAATGAGGTTCCGTGACAATTGTAAGTGGTGTTTTCGACTCGCACGAATATGGTCGAGTCTGGTATCTACGAACCGCAAATGACGAGTTTAGTGGGTGTGCGCAGTTTCGCTGTGCTAACCTAAACCGTTCGTCTGTTTTGTGGGTTTATACATCTGTACCCACGGGTTCCATCTTAGATATGGCATCCATTTTGTCTCTTGCCCTCAAGTAGCCAGCGAACGGACGCTGTCCGCTTCGCGACCCTGGGATTCCCAAGACTCTTGCGGAAGACACGTTTCCTTTGAAAGTGTCTTTATGATGAGGGGGATGATGCTGTAGGGCAGATGTCCCCGCTCGAGGCTCATCTTGCCGTGCCGGTCTATTGTCTCAGCCGTGCATCTCATTAGGCACGTCTCTTTGATGCCTGTAGTTCGTGTTTCCCGATACCACCCCTTTTACACCCTTTCCGATCTCCCCACTGTTTCTGCCTTCCTCTGCACCTGTCCTTGTTCCTTTTTCGATCTGTTTACTGCCGATTGGAATGTACTAATGGTGGGAAGATGGGTTTTTACAGTTGGGAACCACGAATGTTTCTGTACTTATGTTCCGGACCTTGAATGCATCAAAGCGGCCCCTCTCGGGGATAATTATGGGAACCAAGTTATAAACCTTTGTGTACCATGTTAACCTATGAGAGAAATGTGTATAAAAAGGAGCGATCCACAGTAGCAAATTGAAGCAGATCCCGCAAACATACCGTTGTGTACTTCACGTGACTTCTGTGTTCCCTGCAGTAAATAAACCTCGAATCTTTGACGCCGAAGGAAGTGTCCCGTGTCTCTGTCATTTGTACGCCGGAACAGGTTACCCACGAAGGTTTCAGGTGTTGTCCCCTGGCACCGCTGGGTCTTAAATAGCCCAGTCCTTCAGTTGGCGCCCAATGTGGGGCTGCATCAGTGGTACCGGTCCAAGCCCGACGATCGTGAGTAACTCTGTGTGAAATCTCCGAGGGAAGGTGCACCCCGCTTCATCGATCCTGTTGTCGAAACAAGTGGCCCGACGACTTTTCCCGCGAAGATTCCCGCCTCCTGACGGCTGCGACGGACTGCTGCCCTGACTGTAGACCTGTTTTGGCGCCTGGCGTAGACCTTGGTACAGCGAGACGATTGACGGGCCTTCCTGGTGACGCCATTGATCTTTGAGTTAAGTATTTGTGGGTCGCTCCCAGAGTCCTTGGTTGTGGTTGCTTAGTTGTTGCATGGTTCCATTGCATTTGTGGTTCTTAGTACTTGGTTCTTTGTTGTGTTATTTGACGTCTGCAGTCGCCAAAAACCGAGGGTTTTTGCTCTTTGCTGGGACTTGGTAAATCCCGTAACCCTTGAAGTTTGTGAAACTCGGCTAGTGTGCAAGATGCCTGGTCGTAGTACTTTGTTCAGTTGTTTCAGACGTTGTGGTACGGATTCCCGACTGGAGGACTCGTGTCCGATACCTCCGGTTGGAACTCCAACTTATGAGCTCTACAGTAAGCATGGGTTAGGTCCTATTACCTTTAATGAATATTGGATTCGTTACACCAAAAAGGATGGTGTCCTTAGTTGGCCACCTCATGGTAGTTTCGAGACCCCGATTTTAGATAACCTCGAGGCAAAATTGTTTAAGAAAAAGTCAAGGCCGGCCATGTTTGATGCCTTTCGGTTGTGGCGTAAAGAAGCCCGACAGAAAGAGATCAGACAGACTAAACGTAATCAGAGAGATGGTGTTGCTACTATTGTAAAGAAAGCAGAGCAGTTTCAGCGTGATAAGGAGGAAAAGGAAAAGGAAGTTTTTGACAGGCTTCAGCGTATGACTATAGATAAATGTTATCCCGCTTTGCCAACGGAGTCGGATAAGAAGGAGGAATTAGTTGAGGATCCTTTAATGTCCTATCTTATGAAGTCACCACCTCCGTACGCACAGGGTACCGCAGTTCCTGTAGTTCCCCCTGCCCCTGCTCCTGTACCTGCTCCTCAACCTGTTCTTCCGACTGTTCCTGCTCCCTTGCCTATTGCTGTTCCTACTGCTCCTCCGCTTGTACTTCCACATACTCCTGCTCCCGCTACTGCTCCTGTTCTACTTACTCCTCCTGCTTCTTCTGTTCCTACTCCTTCTCTCGTTTCTACTCTATCGTATACTTCTCCAACTACTCGACGTCGTACCCCTTCAATGGCTGCTAATTTTGCTAATTCTCTTGGACCTATTCTTGAGTCCGCTGATTCGGACAGTCCACAAAGACGTAGTCAGCTTCCTGGTAATAGGGAGCGTGCCGCGTTGTACAATATGGCGATGTCCTGGATGTTGCATCCCTATAGAAATCCTCCACGTTCGGTGTTGAATACGTTTAGTCAATTCAATATACCGACACAGAGGTATGTTTTTGAAGAAATGTGCAAGGTTTTGCGCGATCAAATATCGGCAGATGCATCGGAAGATGTATTAACTGCTTTGACTAACTTACAGCTTCAGTTTTCGAGCGGAATGGTGGTGGGAACCAATGTTCGACGTGCTATCGAGCAATTATTAGCTTTCCGTCCCTCTCCGATACCTCAAGCATTGTTCGTTGAGGATGTTGAGAGACAGTTAGATGCGTCTGGTCAGTATCCCATGCGCGAGGTTCCTCCAGTATGGAGGCCAGCTAATCCTCAGGCTCAACCTCCGGTATTGGCACATTTCCAGAGAGTATGGATACATCTCCCATGGAAACGATCGGAAGTTTTACAGGTGAAGCAATCTTTGCCTGACCCTCGCAAAAATCCTCCAGGGTATTATAAGGAATTGTCGCAGCTCGTAGATGCTACGATAATGAATCTTGCCGATATCGATATGCTGTTTGGCAATGTTGTACCGCAACCGGTATGGGCCAAGATTCGGCACGAAGATCATGCAAACGAATTAGGTGGCGATTGGGCTGCTCTTACTGCGGCCGATACATGACAAGTTGGCGGGGCTAAGCCTGAACAGCTTACTACTGCTCTCCCTCAGAGAATCATTACCTTGATGAAAACGCTTATGCCAGCTATGAGGGTAAACTGGGACAAGTTGTCAGCTTGCAGACAGAAGAAAGACGAGAGTGTCTCTGACTTCTTTACGAGATTTGAGGAGGCATTCATCGACCAAAGTGGTCAGGATATGGGTACCGAGGGTGGTCAGCGGTTGTTTGTGGATAAATTTGTTTCAAACTTATTGCCCGACTTGAGCAATAAATTAAAAAATTCTGAGAGTGCGTGGGCTGTTTCTACGTCTGCTCAAATATTGGCTACGGCACAATATTATGAGAATAGGGAGAAAGAAGAGAATGATTGTGCCGATAAAAAGACGAAAGAACTTAAAACTAAGGTGTTGTTGCAGCAAGCGTATCCTCCGCGCTCGAATCAGAATGATTCGCAACAACGTAATCGATCGCAGTTGCAATCTAATAGGTCGCAATCGCGAAATGACTCCTCTTTGCATAGATCTTCATTAGGGTACAATCAGTGTGCCTATTGTAGACAGGAAGGTCACTTAAAATTCAATTGTCCTGTTCTAAATGAGCGTAATAGTGGTAGCACATCTAGAGGAGGTCGTGGTGGTGCTCAGCAGACATCACGTGGTAGGGGTCGTGGTGCTCCCAACGATCGTTCAGACAATTCGTCAAATTCTAACAATTGTTTTGATCAACGTGGATCATCGCAAGGACGATCTGCGCAGTACAACGTAGATGATTATTACGTCGATCAGGATGCTGACAACGGTAATTACTAGGACAGCCGTAGACAAGGCGAGGGAGTGGTATCAGTTCCGGTTGATCAGAGAGGGCCTTACGTCGCAGTTGCCACCTCAGGCGTCGTTGAGCCTTTTCTGTTGGACACTGGTGCAGAGAAAAGTTCCATCATGCATTCGAAACTCCCTGGCGCACCTTTGTCTGGCTTAACAAATGTTTCCTTTGGATTCTCTGGCGCCCCTGTTAGCAATCCGGTTTCGTGCCCATTGCCACTCACAATTGGGCCACGTGAACTTGAAGCTCCGTTGATTTTGACCACTGGTTGTGGTGAAAATCTCTTGGGCCTGGATTTGCTAAAACGTCTGTATGCGACTTTGTATTGTTCTCCTGCGGGAGTAAAGCTTACTTTGGGTGATATTTGTCTCTCGATAAGCTTCCACCGGAATTGAGTTCTCTTCCTGCATCTTTGTGGGCAACAGGTCCCAATGACGTGGGCCTGCTTGACATTTCCCCTTATGTTGTTCACGTGAAATCTAATGTGCGATTGCCACGTATTCCTCAGTATCGTATCTCCCTTGATGGTGAACGAGCATTGTTGGCGATCATCTATGATTTGATCGAGAAAGATGTTATTGAGGAGACTCGGGGAAACGTGTGCAACAGCCCTGTACTGCCTATCCTGAAACGTACCGATCCTTCTAAACCACCTGTTTATCGTTTTGTTATCGATTTATGGGAGGTAAATAAAATTGTGATTCCTCAGTTCCCTGTTGTGCCTGACATCACAGCGCTACTGACTCTGATTCCAGCTTCTGCATCTTGGTTTTCAGTAATCGATCTGAAGAATGCGTTCTTCAGTATCCCGATTGCTGAAGAAAGCAGAGACCTTTCCGGTTTCTCTCTTGGTGGCCGTAGCTTCCGGTTTAAACGTGCTCCTCAGGGCTACTGTGAGAGTCCATCGATTTACAGTCAAGCCTTGAAGGGCCAACTAGATGCGTTTGTGCTGCCGGCTGGTGCGGCTTTGATCCAATACGTCGACGACTTATTGGTGGCTGCAGATACTCAGGACATTTGCAAAATTACCACTATATCATTGTTGCAGCATCTCTGTGATTTACATCACAAGGTGTCTCCTTCTAAACTTCAATATTGTTGTCAAGAAGTAACATATCTAGGTCACTTATTGTCAAAGGAGGGAAGAAGGTTGACCCCAGAGAGAATTGCAGCCATTGCGCGCATATCTGTGCCAACAACCCAAAGAGATGTGCGTGCCTTTTTAGGTATCACGTCATACTGCAGACAGTGGATTCCGAATTTTTCATTGTTAGCGAAACCATTGGTGGCTCTTACGTGCAAGGATGTTTCAACTCCTTTACCATGGACGGAAGAATGTCAGAAAAGTTTTTCTGAACTGCATGACGCATTGTGTTCGGCTCCTGTGTTAGGTACTCCTGACTATAGCAAGCCGTTTACACTATACGTTCACGAGAGGGAAGGTTGTGCGTTGAGTGTTTTAACGCAACCTTTCGGTGATAAGCAACGTCCATGTGCATATTTTTCCTCGACCTTGGACCCGGTAGCTAGAGCATTGCCGAGTTGTTTGAGAGCAACAGCGGCAGCCGCGGTCTCCATCCGACAATCAGCAGGATTGGTCATGGATAATATGTTTACGGTGATGGTTCCACATGCAGTTGACACTCTTTTGAATCGTACGAAAACTCACCACTTGACGAGTGCGAGGTTGTCAGGGTACGAGCTGACGTTGTTGGCAAGCCATATCCAGATAAAACGTTGTAATGTCCTGAACCCGGCGACTTTGTTGCCAATTAGTGCAGAGTCAGATGAAGTAGCAGCGCATGACTGTTACTTAAGGACTGAGGAGGAAACAAAAAGGTCGAGTGGACCTTAAAAACACTCCTTTGGAAGATCCCGATGGAACTTTGTATGTGGATGGTTCATGTTTTAAATTGCCGAATGGTGATGTGACGACTGCGTATGCTGTGGTAACGTTGAATACTGTCGTGGAAACTGCAAGATTGAATCAGAACTCTGCCCAGGCTGCAGAGCTGATTGCCCTAACCCGAGCGTGTGTGTTGGCGAAAGGGAAACGAGTGAATGTGTTTACCGACAGCCAATACGCTTTTGGCGTCGCGCATAGCTTTGGACGATTGTGTAGAGAGAGAGGTTTTATGACGTCGCATGGTACAAAGATTCAGCATGGACAGCTTGTGAATGATCTTTTGGATGCACTTACGTTGCCTAAGCAGGTAGCGATTGTTAAATGTAGTGTGCACCGTAAGGTGACGGATGATGTTGGCCGTGGTAATGCGTTTGCAGATGAGACTGCTAAGGAGACTGCCCGGAACCTTAGCACTAGAATGTATGTGATGAGTTCGGTTAGGTGGCCTACAGAGACTAGCATGTGTGAGGACACTATCGAGAGCGTGAAAGCAATTCAGAATGAGGCCACTGAGACTGAAAAGACGAAGTGGAAAGAGAGTACAGGAAAGTTGGATGCGAATGGTTGCTGGGTCGATTTGTCGGAGCACAAGAGGTGGATGTTGCCAGATGCGTATGTGCTGGCTGTTGTGACAATGGCACACGGGTTAGCACATATTAGTGCGAAAGGTATTTGTAAGTTGTTGTCTCCTGTGTGGAAGAATGATGGTATTACGAAGTGTGCTGAGAGATTGGTGAAGAATTGCATGATATGTATGTTATACAATCCTGGAAAGGGGACCCCCACACCTCCTGGCCATTTTGCTCCCTCTTCATATCCCTTTGAAGTAATCCAGCTAGACTTCATCCATATGGAGAGCTGCAATAACCTGAAATACGTTTTAGTTGTGGTTTGCGCATTCTCCCGATGGATTGAAGCCTACCCTCTTAAAGACAATACTGCCCTGTCTACTGCGAAAATCCTGCTGAAGGAATACTTTCCTCGGTATGGAATGCCTCGAATTGTATGGTCTGATAACGGAAGTGAGTTTGTAGGGAGTGTGATGAAGAGTGTGTGTAAGGGCCTTGGAATTAATCAAAAATTCCATAGTGCCAATCATTCCCAGTCAGCAGGTTTGGTTGAGGGGTATAATGGCACCCTTAAACTCAAACTGGCTAAGATTCAGGCTACGACTGGTCTGTTGTGGCCTGACGCTCTGCCCCTTGCCTTGTTGTCAACAAGGACGACAGTACACTCCCGAGTAGGGCTCAGTCCCTATGAAATAGTGTTCGGCTGTCCTGCGAATGTTTGGGGGGTTCCTAGACCGGGTGTATTTTCTAATCTTGAGTACCCAATGTTGATTGATTATCTTCATGATCTGACTGCTAAACTGAGGTTAATTCACCAACAGGTTTACGAAGCACTGCCGACGCAGACAGAGGGTCCAGGCCACCAGCTCCAACCCGGGGACTGGGTGGTTACCCGCAACTTTACCCGCAAAAAGAATTTGGAACCCCGTTTTACTGGACCCTATCAGGTCCTCCTTGCCACGAGAACTGCCGTCCGTTTGGAAGGGCGAAAAAATTGGGTGCATGCCACTCATACCAAGAAGGTTCCTATACCTTTACCGGCAGACTCGTGGGTGAGGAAGGGCATTGCTTCATCTGAAACCGAAGGACCACAGACTTTTGTACCCTTTAGCGACGCACAGCCTGTCGGAGAATCCTCAGTGCAGCAGAAAGACATTGTTGAACATTTGCCATCACAAGACTCAAGATCAGAACAATCGACTGATCGGCAGAACTCTGTTCCCTCATCGGATTCTTTGTTTGACGAACAGACACGTCCTGGGAAAACTCGATACTTTTTGCGATCCAACACCAGAGACAAATAAAAATTTCCGTTCTGTCCCTTGACAACTGCATTATCCCATTTGCCACGATCAGTTTAAAACACCTGTATTATTGTGATTATTTTTGTAAAAATTGAGTTTCGTTCCATCTATGTGCTTTTACTTCCACAGCTAAGAGACTTTTTGTACATACATTGTGAGAAAGATACCTTGCATCCAGGTGTACCGTAGGGCCGCGCGTGTACTTCCTTCTGGTTAGTAGGTCTTGGCGTTAGGCCAAAGACCGTCGGTTCCTGGGAACTCCTAGGGATTGACTACTGCTACACAGAACGAAGTGCGTCAAGAAACGTTGCGGACGGTTGTAGGGGATGGCGTTTTCGAAGCTGATGGACTTGGAAGAAGCTCAGGCGCAAAGATTCAAACTGCAACAAATTATTCGTACCAAATGTTTTATGTTTCAAGTGTTCCTACTGTTTCTGACTGTTTCTTTGCTATTGGCGGGTGGGGTGTATTACATGATGTCGTACTTCTTACCTTCTGCCATACCTACTCCTACTTCCGAACCTAAATCTACCTCCACTGCATCCCCTCATTCTTTCCATATCTTACCCGAACACGAGCAGGCTAGACGTGTGGAATTCAGAAATAATTCCTTTATTCAGCTCCTTCATCAGCATCAGTTAGTGGTTAACACTACAAATTGTTGGGTGTGTGGGTTAATGCCACATAACACGGATAAGGGAATTCCATATCTGGTCCTACCTTATAGTTCCCAAGGTTCAGCTCGAGCATTCCAAACAATGTTTCGAAAGTGCACTAGATTCTTACCCCAGTCGAGAGCCACGTTCTCCCTACTCTGGTCCTGGCTCGTATCAGAAGCCTTTGTCTATAGCGATAGAGGATTTAGATAGAGATATCTATGAGCCGTCGCTCATCCCAGAGGAAGAGGTACAAGCCTATAGGGTCCTGAGTAAGGTCGAGTATAGTGCGCTCACGAGTGAAAAACAGCTTAGAACCTCGCCTCCGATATGGGTCGTACCCCACCTTGGTAATTTCTGTCTAATGGGTCGTGGCCGAAGATCGAAAGCTCGTCTTGGAGAGAGTGCTTGCTCCGAGACTTATATCCTGCCGATGGTCTCGTCCCCTGTGTTTCTGGCTGCCAAGGGTACATACTTTGTCTGCTATGATCGTGCGTATACATGGTTGCCCTCCGACTTTGTGGGCTCATGTTTTATCGCAAATCTGTTGCCTCCGACGTTCACTGTAGATGCAGACTATCACAAGACTAGAGTTGTGAGAGGCGTGATTAGCGAAGAGGACACCGCCGGTCAAGAGGCAGGAGACTTTTTCAAGGGTTTCCTCCCGTTTTGGGGACCTATGGTTAATAGTAGGAACCTGAGACAGTTGACTCGTGTGGTGGAATCGACAGCTAATATCACTGCCAGTGCCCTTGGTAATATCACCACAGAACTTCAGGCGGAAAGGCTTATGATGTTACAAAACCGTATGGTTTTAGACGTGGTCTTAGCAGATCGAGGTGGAGTATGTAAGGTGATCCATTCGAGCTGCTGCATTTTCATTCCAGATAATGCTCCGACTGTCTATCAAGCCATCTCAAAGTTGCATAAGATCTCTGAGTCCATACACGTGGACGTAGGGGATTGGACGCTGCTTGGGTGGTTTTGGGGCCTGATGTCGACTTGGGGTTGGAAGATTCTGATGATCATGGGAGTTGTTGTAGTGTTCCTGTTCCTTTGTGTGCAGTGTGGTCCTGCCTTATGTGGCCTCTGTGCTACGACGTGTATAAGACAGCCGCCTGTTACCAAAGGAGCTCGGTTGGACAGAGCTATGTTGCAGCAACATCTAGATGGTCTGATGAATATTGAATATGATTCTGACTAGTGCTTGCCTACATGAGGGCAAAAGGAGCGTCTGAGGTTCCGTGACAATTGTAAGTGGTGTTTTTGACTCGCACGAATATGGTCGAGTCTGGTATCTACGAACCGCAAATGACGAGTTTAGTGGGTGTGCGCAGTTTCGCTGTGCTAACCTAAACCGTTCGTCTGTTTCGTGGGTTTATACATCTGTACCCACGGGTTCCATCTTAGATATGGCATCCATTTTGTCTCTTGCCCTCAAGTAGCCAGCGAACGGACGCTGTCCGCTTCGCGACCCTGGGATTCCCAAGACTCTTGCGGAAGACACGTTTCCTTTGAAAGTGTCTTTATGATGAGGGGGATGATGCTGTAGGGCAGATGTCCCCGCTCGAGGCTCATCTTGCCGTGCCGGTCTATTGTCTCAGCCGTGCATCTCATTAGGCACGTCTCTTTGATGCCTGTAGTTCGTGTTTCCCGATACCACCCCTTTTACACCCTTTCCGATCTCCCCACTGTTTCTGCCTTCCTCTGCACCTGTCCTTGTTCCTTTTTCGATCTGTTTGCTGCCGATTGGAATGTACTAATGGTGGGAAGATGGGTTTTTACAGTTGGGAACCACGAATGTTTCTGTACTTATGTTCCGGACCTTGAATGCATCAAAGCGACCCCTCTCGGGGATAATTATGGGAACCAAGTTATAAACCTTTGTGTACCATGTTAACCTATGAGAGAAATGTGTATAAAAAGGAGCGATCCACAGTAGCAAATTGAAGCAGATCCCGCGAACATACCCATTGTGTACTTCACGTGACTTCTGTGTTCCCTGCAGTAAATAAACCTCGAATCTTTGACGCCGAAGGAAGTGTCCCGTGTCTCTGTCATTTGTACGCCGGAACAGGTTACCCACGAAGGTTTCAGGTGTTGTCCCCTGGCACCGCTGGGTCTTAAATAACCCAGTCCTTCACCAACGCCTAGATGAGGGTGTAGGAGAAGGATGTTCTATATCTAGAATGATGGGGGCATGGTCAGAGATAAGAATAGAGCCAATCTAAATCTTATTCATGAATTGTAGGGTGTGTTGAGTGAGACAGATATAATCTATTCGGGAGTGGGATCTGTGAGCAGGAGATAAGAAAGAATATTCTAGAACATCTGGGTGTAAAGTTCTCCATGCATAAACTAACCCTCTTGCAGTGATTACATTATCAAAGGTTTTTTGCATCTTGTTGGGCACATATTTGGCTTGAGATTTTCGGTCCATAAAGGGGTCCATGAGTTGGTTGCAGTCTCCACCCAAAATCAAATTATCAGTATTATGTGAGGAGAGAAGAGTGGGAAAATCAGACCAAAAGGATGAGTCAATACCATTCGGGTCACATATATTGCAAAAAGAGATAGGAGTGCTATTAACTGTAACATCTAAGAAAAGCAATCTACTATTAGTGTCTTTAGATTCATTTTTTAAAGGAACAGTCTATTATTTATGGAACAGAATAACAACACCATTCTTATTACGGTCAGAAGAGGAGCAAAAAACCCAGTGTTAACGTAATGAAGGCAAATCTTTTAACCTCGGGTCTGATTCTTGTAACAAAGCAATATGACATTCCAATTTAGAAAAGTGGGACCAAACTCTCTGCTTCTTACAGGATTACGCATACCTTTTACATTCCATGAAATAATGCGAAGACTTGTCATAGGTAAGGTTCGTAAAAGGGTAAACAATCACTAAGCATAACAGGCGCAGGAGAGATGCTTTTTTTATGCAAGGAGCAGAAGATGAGCGATAAACAATGAAAGCAGCATCAGAAAAACAAGTTGAGCATATAGGCAAATCTAGAAATAACATCAAGGAGGGTTTACATACTTCTATACTTCTTAACAACAAAAGGATAAAGAAGCGAAGAAACTGAAAAAAACAATTATTTGAAAAAAATACCAATAATCTTTTGCCAAAATATACATTCAAAGAAAAAAGCAGTTCTACAGTACATTATATGCAATCAGTTATGGGGGCCCATATTTTTAACCCTCTCATCCTCTTGCGAATATTCTTAGTTTTGAATATAGCAACTTCAATATTATACATGGATAATAACTGTGCCCTCCATGAAGAAAATAACGGGGAATCTGGAGATATCCAATCCTTAGTAATAGAGGCACGTAATACAGCCATACATATAAAAAGAAATGTGACACGTGCCTTCGATCTATTTTGGGCATTAGAATCAATACCTAACATCACCAACTCTGCTACGATACATATCGGGGAACCGAGTACCTCCATCATAAACTGTTAAAATAGACGTTAAAAGAACTGAAAGCTATGAACACAAAAAAACATATGCTGGGCATCTGCAGCGTAACAATCACATCTGCTGCAACTGGCTCCAGCACCGGTACACCATTTAGAAACTTTCCTGGGAGAATAGCACAAATCATACAAAACCATATAATGTTGTGCCCGCATCCTGCCAGAAATCAAAACTTCATTAGCCCTAATGATAGCGGGAAGAAGGTCGAGTGTCCCTGAGTTTAAGTTAGTTCGCCATTTATCTTGACATTGGTCTAAATCATCTGGCAGTATCTGTATTAAATTAACGTAAAAAAAAAACAATGGACATCCCTTTTCCAATCCCCTCTATCAAAGGAATTTTCATGAATCGAGAATTATATTGCCCCAACAACGCAAAGTAGCTACAAATTTGTAATTTTTTTTAAATCCTTCTTTTGCACACCATGTTTACATTGTATCTCAGTGAAAGACAGGGGTTGGATGTTAGGGGTGTTACCGGTCGTCTTAATTAGATTCAGACCCAGTCTAGGCTCAGTGTACACCTTGTGAATAAAAGGGGACATTTAGTTTATTGGTTAAAATGTTAAACTTTAGTTAGAATCCTTTTGGTAATTAATTTCAATAATTGCCTTTGGCAATGCTTGTTTGTTTTTTAAACTAAGTTTTGAGCAATTCCCAGATTGTGCGCTCAATTGAGACAGGCTCGTGTCAGCCCTCGCGCTAGGAGTATGATGTGTGAGACTCGCGCTGGGTCTCGTGGCTGAAGCTATAAATTCATGCTCCTGCCAACTGCCAAACGCTTTGTCTCTCGTTGTTCCAGGCGAGAGCTTCTGTCCCCGCGTAGGAAATCCTCAGGTCACGTAAATTCCTGTTCGCCCCTTGGTTCTCCTTGCCCGGTAATCCCTTCCCTGAAGAAACATTTTCTGTGAGGTCCCGGAAGCTCCTGGCTGTCAACGTCGCTGATGAATGTTAAGAAGACGACGTGACTGGATTCTCCGAGACAGCCGGGAGGTTTGTTTACCCGTTCTCCTCTGCCGGCTGGCAGTTCTAGTCTCCTGTCAGCGCAACGCTGCACCTCGAAAAAAGGAAAGTAAGGAGTTTATTTATTTTCTCTCAATAGCCACGAACAATTCAGCTCAATGTGGAAGTGGCTAGATTAATTTCAGAAAGACGCTCTAGACGCTAAAAGGGATTAGCGCGTCGTGGAGAGCAGATCAAAAGAACAAGCCTTTACAAAGGCAAGACACTCAGAAAAGTGAGCTGGGACTATTATCTTAGCGCTTGGTTCACGGAGTGCTTCTTAACTAGACTTTGAAGAGACAATGTCTGCTAACGAACAGTGCAAAAAATAGAACTGGCTTATGTGCTCATTAAGCGGATAGTAGACAAAAACAAGCCTTGATAAAGGCAGCGTGTAAAATAGACAATCTGAATCTAACTGAACTTTTTGGTGATAAGTTTATTTAAAAACTTGTTTTAGAAGGAAGGTTTACACATTTATAAGTGGTGTCTGGAATAATAACCTTAGATAGTTTTGAGAATTTAGATAGGCTGTTATTTCCTGTCTTCCTACTGCAGAATCACCAAACAGAAGATTTATTTAAAGACTCAGGTGTCAAGACTCAGAACCAGAGCTAAACAACTCTAAGTGCAAACAAGGGTCAGATGGATTAATGTGTTGCGTGAAGTCAGCGCAGAACTTTTCTAACTGAAGGTCCACGGCCCGGAGCACTTTCAAGAGAGAGAGACAACCGTAGATATAAACTTGTATAATTTGTTGTGAGTCTCTCTGTCCACTTCCCCTTTCCCTGGGGGAGAAGTCAATCCAGTCAGTGTCAAGTTCCTGACTGGTTGGTTGATCCTTGAGGGAGTTGGGAGCTTGCAGCTCGAAAGGAAACGTCAGAAGAGTCTCGCTGGGCTCCTCAACAGTAGACAAAGCCAATCTTCTCTATTTTAAAAAATCGTTTCCTTTCGAGACTGTAAACTCACCCTCATGGATGCTTCTCAGTTGTCACAGTTAGTCCAGAAGTTGACAGTGGAAATGGAAAATTTACGTTTGGAGAATCAATCGCTTCGTCAGGAGCTAGATGAGACTAGGGCAGGTTTCACTATTTGGAGGGATTCCTCTAAGGAGAGGAAACCAGTTTTAGCGCCAGCTAGATTAGGAGCTGACGTGGTTCAGCCTCTTACCTCAGAAGATCGGTCTGAAAAACAACCAGTTCAAGTTACTGTAGTTACTCCTACACCTGTCCCTTTGGCAAACCCTGAAAGGTTTACTGGAGATAATAGCAGATTTGCAACCTTTTTTAGTCAGTGCCAATTGCATTTCATGTGTAAACCTCAAATTTTTTCTTCTGATTCTGCTAAGGTTGCATTTATTATTTCTTATCTGGGAGGGGTGGCTGCGAATTGGGCCATGCCTTTAGTAGATAATAATGACCCTTTGCTTCATAATTTGCAGAATTTTAAATTGGCTATGTCCAATTTATTCGCCAAACACACTTTAATTCAGTCTTCTGATAACGAGTTATTGAGTCTTCGTCAAGGGACCAAGGATCTTATCTCTTATATGACTACCTTTAATAGACTTCTGTCCGAAACTCATTGGCCTGAAGAAAAGAGAATTTCTTTATTTTATAGAGGCCTAAAAGATGATTTAAAGGATTCTCTTGCACACATAGTGAATTTGCCTGATGGGTTTAAGGAGTTTCAGGATCTAGTGGTTAGGCTTGATCACAGATTAGGTGAACGTAGAAATGAAAAAACAAGGAGTGATTTTAAAAGTCCTCTAGTTAAAGTTGAGAAAAAAGAGTCTGAAATTAAGAATGTTTTTGTTGAACCTGTTGTACCGAGTGGGTTCAAAGGGCCTTTAACTCCTGAAGAGAAAGAAAGGAGACGTAAGGGCAATTTATGTTTGTATTGTGGCAAACCTGGGCATTTTGCCAAGGATTGTTCTGTAAAACCTGCTAAAAAGAAAGTTCTAGCTATTGAAACCCTCCCTATTAAGCCGTCGGAAAACTAAAATTCTCGAGGGAAGCAGAGATCGTTTCCTCGAGTAAAATTTCTTCAAAGATCTCCAAATTTGTCACCAATGTAACTACACATATTCCCAAACATTTTACTATTCGGATGGTTTTTATCTTAACTACTCTTCAAAGACATAGTATTCCTGTACTTTTGGACTCTGGGGCTACTGGGAATTTTTTCGATATTGGATTTGCCCATAAATTGAATCTGAAATTTGTTACTAAGGAAGAACCTGAGTCTGTGAGGGCTGTTGATGGTTCAGTTTTGTCTTCTGGTATGATTCAATTTAACACTGAACCGTTGACTTTGGTAGCGGATAATGGTCATACTGAGAAAGTGGTTTTTGATCTTATTGATGCACCAAGTTTTGGTGTCATCTTAGGCATTCCTTGGTTGGAATTACACAATCCCAAGATTGATTGGATTAAGAGGACTGTTACCTTGGAGTCTTCCTTTTGTAAGTTACATTGTTATCAAGAAACCCAAGATCCTGTGATGCCCCTTTTTTGTGCTGCTCTTACTACTGAAGATAGTAAACTTCCTGTAGAGTATAGGAGTTTTTCTAAGGTTTTTGATCCTGTTGAAGCAACCAAATTACCTCCACACAGAATTTTTGATTGCAGGATTGATTTAGTTCCGGGTGCTATTCTACCATGTAGTAGAATTTACGCCTTAACTGAACCTGAAAATGTTTATTTAAGGAACTACTTGGATGAGCTTTTGGAATTAGGTTTTATTCGACATTCTACTTCTCCTGTTTCGTCTCCTCTTTTCTTCGTTGCGAAGAAGTCTGGGGATTTGAGGGCTTGTATTGATTATAGAGCGGTTAATAAAGCAACCATTAAGAATAGGTATCCGTTGCCCTTGATTCCAGTGCTTCTTAATCAAATTAAAGGTTCTAGTGTTTATACCAAACTAGATCTTAGAGGTGCATATCATCTAATTAGAGTCAAAGAAGGCGACGAGTGGAAGACCGCTTTTCGTACGAAATTTGGTCTTTTTGAGTATACGGTTATGCCTTTTGGTCTTTGCAATGCTCCAGCGGCCTTTCAATACTTTATTAATGAGGTCTTGCATGATCTATTGGATGTCTGTTGTATTGTTTATATTGACGACATCCTAATTTATTCTAAAAATATGGAAGAGCATATACAACATGTTCAGTTAGTATTACAGAAATTAAGAGATAATTCTCTTTATGCTAAATTGGAAAAATGTGTTTTCAATGCTTCTCAAGTGGAATTTCTTGGCTATTGTTTATCACCTGAGGGAATTCATATGGATCCAAAGAAAGTTGAAGCAATTTTAACTTGGCCAATTCCTGCTTCAATTAAAGACACACAAAGAATTCTGGGATTTGCTAATTTTTATAGGCGATTCATTTCTAAGTTTTCAGAAATTGTTACTCCTATTACCCAGTTATTGAAAAAAGGGAAAGTCTTTTCTTGGACTGAGGAAGCCGACCTAGCTTTTTCTTTATTGAAGAAGGCTTTTACCTCTGCTCCTATTTTGGTTCATCCTGATCCTGACAGGCCTTTCTTTGTGGAAGCAGATGCTTCACAGACTGCTATTGGTGGTGTGTTGCTTCAAAAGGATACAAATACTGGTCACCTTCATCCAATCGCCTTTTTCTCTAGGAAATTACTTTTGGCTGAGCAGAATTATACAATTGCAGAACGAGAATTGTTAGCCATTAAAGATGTTTTTCAAGAATGGAGGCATCATCTTTTGGGGGCTAAACACACTATTACTGTTTATTCTGACCATAAAAATTTACAGTTTTATTCCACTGTTAAGGCCTTTACTCCTAGACAAATGAGGTGGTTACAATTCTTTAGTGAATTTGATTTTTTGATTATGTATCGACCTGGGAAGAAGCAGCTGTTATCTGATACACTTTCACGTTTAGTTTGTGAAAAAGATTTAAATTCTATGAAGGATCCTCCCAGCATTTTGCCTTTAGAAAAAATTGCTGCTGAAATCCATTCAGAAAGTTTCTTGGATTCCGTTAAAAAGGAATTAAAGAACCTTGATGTTCACGAATGGTTATTAAAGAAAGGTAATTCCGTTAGAGATGGTTTTTTTTATCACAATGACAAATTGTTTATTCCCACAAGAGATTTACAGAATAAGGTCATGCGATGGAATCATGAGTTGGCAATTGCTGCACATCCAGGTATTAACAAAACCCTGGATTTATGTCAACGTCATTTTTGGTGGGAAAAAATGATTTCTATGATTCAACAATTTGTGAAAGCCTGTCCAGTTTGTTCACGTCAAAAGGCTTTACATGAAGTTCCAATGGGTTTACTTCGTCCTATGACTATTCCCCCTCATCCCTGGCATACAATCAGTTTAGATTTTATTACTGATCTCCCTAAGTCTAATGGTTTTACTACAGTCCTTGTGGTGGTGGATCTGTTATCTAAAATGGGACATTTTATCCCGTTACACAAGATTCCCTCTGCAACTGAATTCAGTACTGTATTTTTATCTAATATTGTGAAACTTCATGGTCTGCCCTCAAAAATTATTTCGGATAGGGGTCCTCAGTTCATTTCTAGATTCTGGTCACAACTCAGTAAAATGTTGGGAATCGAGTTGGCTCTGTCTTCTTCTTTTCACCCACAGACAGATGGTCAGACAGAGAGATTGAATCAGCATGTTGAACAGGGTTTAAGATGTTTGTTAACTACCTCCTCTTACCCTTGGGATGAAGTGTTACCATGGGCTGAATTTTCTTATAATAACACGACTCATTCAGCTTTGGGTTGTTCTCCTTTTTATTTTCTCACTGGTCAACATCCAAGATCTATTCCTATACTCTTACCTGATGAACAATTGTCTATGCCAGCAGTTACTGATAGGTTGACTCATCTGTTGGATATCCAAGATAAGGCTAGGAAACAATGGGTCAAGAGTAAGTTATCCATGAAAAAGACTGCTGATTCTCATCGTAAAGCTGCTCCTTTGTATAAGGAAGGTCAGTTGGTATGGTTATCCACTAGAAACATTCAGTTGGAGGGTCCCAGGAAGTTGAAGCCTAGATATATTGGGCCTTTTGAAATTAAGAAAGTTTTGAACCCTGTATCTGTGAAATTAGTTTTACCTGAGGAATATGCCATTCACCCTGTTTTTCATGTTTCTCTGTTGAAACCTTTTGAACCTTCTACTCGTGCTGATAATCCACCACCGCCAGTAATTGTCGGTGACCATGTTGAGTACGAGGTTAAATCCATTCTCGACTCTAAAAGGATTCGGGGAGCCTTGTTTTATTTGGTTGACTGGAAGGGTTATGATCCTTCTGAGCGATCTTGGGAACCTGAAAAAAATGTTCATGCTCTTAGACTTGTTAGATCTTTTCATGCTCTGCATCCTGATAAACCTAGACCTGTAAGACGACCTTTGGGGGGAGGAACTGTTAGGGGTGTTACCGGTCGTCTTAATTAGATTCAGACCCAGTCTAGGCTCAGTGTACACCTTGTGAATAAAAGGGGACATTTAGTTTATTGGTTAAAATGTTAAACTTTAGTTAGAATCCTTTTGGTAATTAATTTCAATAATTGCCTTTGGCAATGCTTGTTTGTTTTTTAAACTAAGTTTTGAGCAATTCCCAGATTGTGCGCTCAATTGAGACAGGCTCGTGTCAGCCCTCGCGCTAGGAGTATGATGTGTGAGACTCGCGCTGGGTCTCGTGGCTGAAGCTATAAATTCATGCTCCTGCCAACTGCCAAACGCTTTGTCTCTCGTTGTTCCAGGCGAGAGCTTCTGTCCCCGCGTAGGAAATCCTCAGGTCACGTAAATTCCTGTTCGCCCCTTGGTTCTCCTTGCCCGGTAATCCCTTCCCTGAAGAAACATTTTCTGTGAGGTCCCGGAAGCTCCTGGCTGTCAACGTCGCTGATGAATGTTAAGAAGACGACGTGACTGGATTCTCCGAGACAGCCGGGAGGTTTGTTTACCCGTTCTCCTCTGCCGGCTGGCAGTTCTAGTCTCCTGTCAGCGCAACGCTGCACCTCGAAAAAAGGAAAGTAAGGAGTTTATTTATTTTCTCTCAATAGCCACGAACAATTCAGCTCAATGTGGAAGTGGCTAGATTAATTTCAGAAAGACGCTCTAGACGCTAAAAGGGATTAGCGCGTCGTGGAGAGCAGATCAAAAGAACAAGCCTTTACAAAGGCAAGACACTCAGAAAAGTGAGCTGGGACTATTATCTTAGCGCTTGGTTCACGGAGTGCTTCTTAACTAGACTTTGAAGAGACAATGTCTGCTAACGAACAGTGCAAAAAATAGAACTGGCTTATGTGCTCATTAAGCGGATAGTAGACAAAAACAAGCCTTGATAAAGGCAGCGTGTAAAATAGACAATCTGAATCTAACTGAACTTTTTGGTGATAAGTTTATTTAAAAACTTGTTTTAGAAGGAAGGTTTACACATTTATAAGTGGTGTCTGGAATAATAACCTTAGATAGTTTTGAGAATTTAGATAGGCTGTTATTTCCTGTCTTCCTACTGCAGAATCACCAAACAGAAGATTTATTTAAAGACTCAGGTGTCAAGACTCAGAACCAGAGCTAAACAACTCTAAGTGCAAACAAGGGTCAGATGGATTAATGTGTTGCGTGAAGTCAGCGCAGAACTTTTCTAACTGAAGGTCCACGGCCCGGAGCACTTTCAAGAGAGAGAGACAACCGTAGATATAAACTTGTATAATTTGTTGTGAGTCTCTCTGTCCACTTCCCCTTTCCCTGGGGGAGAAGTCAATCCAGTCAGTGTCAAGTTCCTGACTGGTTGGTTGATCCTTGAGGGAGTTGGGAGCTTGCAGCTCGAAAGGAAACGTCAGAAGAGTCTCGCTGGGCTCCTCAACATTGGAAATCTTGAAACATATCCCCTAAACTGCTAATACCTTGCTGACGCCAGTTCCTGGTTATTACATCACAAAAAACAATAGGGAGGAGGCCAACTGAACCAATAGGGGTATAACGGTTTATTTGAGGAAGCCCTAGATGACGCTTGATTTGTCTCCAAATCGAAAAGGCAGAGATCAGCACTTTAAACTTAGTTCGTTTATAATAACTAGGTTCTAGAATTTTCAAGAGACAACTGTTGACCTCTTCACCAATAGCAAATTTATATATTGAAGGAGTATGGCATGGCAATAGTTTGGTTTCTTCACCTACAACTAAGGGAGAGATAAATTGCAAAACCGATACCCAATAATAAAATAAAAAGTAAGGGATACCCCACCGCTCTTGGAAGTGCCATTTTTTTAAGAGCCCTTCTATGTCATTTATACCCCTACAAAAATCTAGAGGAAATATTTTCAAGTCTTTTAAAACAGCTTAAAGGAAATTCTAAAGGGACAGATCTAAATAAAGGAATTTGAGGAGAACAATCATTTTTAAGACGATTGATCTTCCGTATAATGATAGATGAAGATGATTAGGGCGCTCCAGGGTTGAATTCACTTTGTCTAAAACAGGATTAGTGTTAATTTCAGGAATCTTATTAACTGGTTAGGTAATTTTGATCCCTAAATATATTGCCTCTGTTACAATGGAAATATCCCTCGGGAACACCCCGACATGCAGGATCTGAGTCGTGTTTATATTTAACTTATACCCTGAAAATTGACTAAACTGCCCAGCGAGATTTTCTATAGTTGTTAAGGCCGACGGTAGATCGGTGGTTATGACAACAATGTTGTTTGCATAAGCGAGGGCCCTATATTCCACATCACATATATTTACTGGTTTAATCAGTATACAATCGGTTAATTTGCCCAAAAAAATCAATATATAACGCAAATAATAATGGTGACGTGGGACAGCCTTGCCTAGTACCACGTAGGATAGGAAAGAAATCAGAATCTCTACCAGCTAGGCGAATTGATGCCTTAGGGGCCTGACACAAAGTTATAATTGCCTGAAGGATTCCTGCCCCAAACCCCTTCAGACGAAGTACCTCCCATAGATAAGGCCAGGCAACGCTGTCAAATGCCTTTTCGGCATCCAACAGGGTAACCCTATAGGGGTTTTTGTAGCCTCAGCCCAGTCCATTAATGTGATGACTCGCCGCACATGATCTGTCGTATCACGACCTGGGATAAAACTGTGTTGTAAATGTGATACCAGAGAGGAAATAATTGATGAAAGTCACGTGGCTAAAATTTTTGAATCAAGCTTGCTGTCGGCATTAATAAGTGAAATTGGCCGATACGAGGATGGATATAGAGGGGGTTTATCCTTTTTTAGAAACATAGTTATTATAGATTTCTGCCAGGAAGCCGGGGGTAAGCCTCACAGACTATCCGCAGTTGTTCCTTCAGGATTGAAATAAAAGTGCAAAAAAATTCCAAAGGAATCCCATCAGGACCAACCGCTTTCCCCAATGCTAAAGATACAATCACAGACTCAAGTTCTTGTAATGTAAAATTGTCCTCTAAAGATTCACTCTGAGGGTGGGAATGCTTAGGGAATTCCTGATAACCTAAAAACTCAGCAAGCTGGTCTACAGTATCCAGAGAGTCCTCATTTAAGTAAAGATTGCAATAGAACTCCTTGAATGTACCCCCAAAAAATTCCGGATTAGTATGTATCAGATCCTTTGCATCTTGTATCGCATCTACTTTCCTAGCCACTGCCCTCTGCCTTAACCTTTTAGATAATAGTCGTCCCGAATTTTCATCCACCTCATATATATCAGCACAATAGATAGCTATTTGGGCAGCTAATTTATCAGCAAAACATTCATATATTTTCATTTTTTGAATGGCAAGAACACGAAACCTCTGTTCATAAGCTTGATTGGTGCTATTTAATTGCATCAATACAATCTCTAAATCACGCAATTTGGCCAATTCTTTATCTTGTTTGGCCCTAATCTTGCACTGCTTCTTAATAGAAAAGCTGAGAGTTTTTCCACGAACTCCCGCTTTTGGGACGCTTTAAAAGCGTCCCAAACTATGCCAACTGAGGCGGAGCCAGCATTGAACTTAAAACACTTGGGTATCCAATTGGCCATATTTTGTAAATAAGCATGATCCAGCAGTAGCTGACGCTCAAAAGTCCACAAACTCATATTTGGACAAGACAAGGTATCTACTACTAATTCAAGAATAATAGGATTGTGATCTGATATAATTTTGGGAAAATATCAATTTTTGCATTAGTTAATAGTTCGAAAGGGGCAAAAAAATAGTCAAGACGGACGTGCTTTTGGTGTGGAGCATAAAAAAATGTGTAACCGGGGACTCCAGATTTTTTGAGCCACCACGCATCCACTAACCCAAACTCATTAATAATGCCCCGAGTAGCTCTAAAGATCTTATGCTTTCTACCCGCATAACAGCAATAATTGCGAATATCAAAATCTGCAGGTAAATGCAGGTTAAATTCACCACAGATCACAAGCGGTGAAGACCAAGAAGCCAATTCAATACTGATATCATTTAACATATCCGCATCATCCAAATTGGGTCCGAATAAGGAACAGATGGTAATTAGGGAATTATTAACCTTAAGTTCAACAATCAACCCAGCGCCCATGTTGATCTGCTTTTGCAGGTTGACACTCCCCCCAGCCATATTTTTTAAAGATGGCCACCTCTCTGGTTGTTGATCCCTGTTGTGTACATGCCAAAACTTCAAAGCACAAATCCTTCAAGCAGGCCCTGTTATTCCAAACAATATGTGTCTCTTGAATACATAAAAGTTGAACCCCCATAGTTTTAAGGATCTGTGCCATAAACCCCCTTTTCTTCCTATTGTTCAACCCACAAACATTCCAATAACAAATAGAAAATGCATCCATTGTCATACAAAAACAAGTTCGCCTGCATCAAGACCCCCACCAATTCCACTAACTCCAAACACAGCTCCGACCCTAACCACCTGAAGTGCATCCTGCTAAACACCCATTCGATCCACAGACACGCCACAGAACTCTGGGACCTACTTGACTCTGCTTCACCGGGCATCCCCTTCCTAACAGAAACCTGGATGAACACCTCTTCAGCGCCCGACATCGCCATAGCCATCCCGGACGCTTTCAAGATCATCCGAAAGGACCGCACCAACCAAACAGGAGGAGGCATCGCCATCGTCCATAAAAACACCATCAGAATCACATTCAGCTTCGACGATAACCTTACTACCGCCGAACACCTCCACTTTCAGATCCACACCGACCCCAAGACCACACTTAGAGGCACCCTCATCTACAGACCACCAGGAACCCGTAAACAATTCAGCGAAGACATCACTGACTTCATCAGCCCACATGCCCTCGCCTCCGAGAACTACATGCTACTGGGAGACCTCAACTTCCACCTGGAAAAGAAAAACGACAGCAACACCACCACCCTTCTGGAAAACCTGGCCAATCTGGGTCTCAAACAACTTGTTGACACCCCCACCCATATAGCCGGACATACGCTCGACCCAATCTTCACCTCCAGTAAGCGCATCTCCTTCGATCACACCACAGCTCTCCACTGAACGGACCACAGCTGTGTTCACTTCAACTACAAAACCACCTTGACCCACAACCCCCCACAACCTATCCCACAAAGAAACTGGAACAAAATCACCACCGACCAACTCCTCACATCGCTAAATCAAAACCCTCCCACCCTCTCATCGGACCCAAACCAAGCAGCCATCAAACTCAAACAATGGATCACTCACAGCGCTGACAAACTAGCACCCCTGAAAAACCACCAAACCAAACAGGGTAGCAAAAAAGCCCCCTGGTTCAACGAGGACCTTAAGAAATCCAAGAAACTATGCCGTACTCTCGAGAAAACCTGGAGAAAAAACCCAACCACTGACAACCTGAGCACCTTCAAGACAGCCACCCGCAAACACCACCAACTGATCCGATTCATCAAGAAGTCAGCATTCAAGGATCGACTCGACAACAAAGCCCAAAACAGCAAAGAACTATTCAACATCGTCAAAGAATTTACCAACCCCACCACAGCCTCAAACGACATTACTCCCTCCCAAGAACTCTGCGACTCCTTATCCTCTTTCTTCTATACCAAAATAGCCGACATACACAACAGCTTTGAGAACATTTCCAAAGAACAGTCCACTCCACCCACCTCCGAACCTAAACCGCACTCTAACATCCTTAACGCCTGGAACCCAATCACCACTGAAGACACCATCCGCCTAATGAACTCCATCCATTCAGGCTCGCCAACAGACCCCTGTCCCCACCACATCTTCAACAAAGCAGATTCCATCATCGCACCCCATCTCTGTGATGTCATCAACTGCGCCTTCAACTCCGCTACCTTCCCAGAAAGCTGGAAACACGCTGAACTCAACGCCCTCTAAAAGAAACCCACAGCGGACCCCTCTGAACTCAAGAACTACCGCCCCATCTCCCTCCTCCCATTCCCTGCCAAAGTCACTGAGAAAGCTGTCAATAGACAGCTCGCCGCCTTCCTTGAATCCAACAACTCCCTCGACTCCTCACAGTCCGGCTTTCGAGCCAAACACAGCACCGAAACTGCCCTTATTGCAGCGGCAGACGACATCCGAGCACTACTGGACAACTGAGAAACAGTTGCCCTCATCCTGCTAGACCTCTCTGCCGCCTTCGACACGGTCTGTCATAGCACCCTCATACAACGCCTCAGCAACATCGGCATACAAGGAAGAGCCTTAGACTGGATCATCTTGTTCCTCGCCGGGAGAACCCAGAGGGTCCGACTCCCCCCATTCAAATCAGAGGCCACAGAAGTCATCTGCGGCGTACCACAAGGATCATCACTCAGTCCCACCCTCTTCAACGTTTACATGAGTCCCCTCGCATCCATCGTGCGACAACACAACCTCAACATCATCTCTTACGCTGATGACACCCAGCTGATCCTTTCCCTTACCAAAGACCCTAACAACGCCAAAACCAATCTTCACGAATGCATGAAAGAAGTTGCCGAATGGATGAAAAACAGCCGCCTAAAACTTAACTCAGACAAAACAGAAGTCCTCATCCTAGGATCATCCCCCTCTGCCTGGGACGACTCATGGTGGCCATCGGCCCTGGGCACGGCACCCATACCCACAGACCACGCACGTATCCTAGGCTTCATCTTAGACTCCTCCCTCTCGATGACCAGACAAGTCAACGCCGTCTCATCCTCTTGCTTTAACGTACTTCGTATGCTCAAAAAAATCTTTCGTTGGATCCCCAACGAAACAAGAAAAACTGTCACCCATGCTCTGGTCACTAGCCGATTGGACTATGGAAACACCCTCTATGCCGGAACCACTTCCAAATTACAGAAAAAAACTCCAACTCATCCAAAACGCATCAGCCAGACTCATATTGGACATCCCACGTCAAGCTCACATTACCGGTCACCTGAAAGACCTCCACTGGCTTCCTGTCAACAAGAGAATAACGTTCCGTCTCCTCACCCACACACACAAGGCCCTCTACAAACTAGGACCCGAATGCCTCAACTCACGACTGTCCTTCTACACACCGACCCGACAACTAAGATCCTCCAACAAAGCCCTCACTGCAGTTCCACGCATCCAAAGATCCACCATGGGAGGAAGATCCTTCTCCAACGTGGATGCCAAAACATGGAATTCTCTCCCCACTCACCTCCCCCTTACCCAGAACCACATTTCCTTCAGGAAGGAACTTAAAACCTGGCTATTCGATAAATAATGCACCCCCTTCCCCCAAGCGCCTTGAGACCCTCTGGGTGAGTAGTGCGCTAGACAAATTCCTGAACTTGAACTTGAACTTTATTGTTGCACCAATGCGGTTGCACATTTATATAACCCAATCTCACACCTCTGTTCCTTCTGCTCCTTGCCGCCTGACCCCAGTCCCCCCATCAACCCAGTCACCCTTCCACCCCCCAACCCCCAACCCCCCACCCCCCCAAACCCCACCACACCCCACCACACCCAACCCTATGAGGCAAAGGGACCGAAGGGTCCCTATATGTGATGGAAAGAAAAGATTGAGCGCTCTTCAACCCACCCCACCCCCCTGCACTAATTAGAAATCCAACAAGAAGAAAAATGTTATCACATAAGAAATTGACACATCATATGTGAACCTAGCAAGGAAAAAAAATAGACAAAGGCAATTTTAAAAAAAAGACCACCAAAAACAGGGCAATTTGTTAAAGAGTATCTAAAAGTTCCTTTGCCTTGATCTCCGATGTGAAAAACACTGTCTTACCTCTGGAGAGAAGCTTCGCAGGGTTTAATAAGAATGCCTGTGCTCCTTTACCTTGAAAAGTGGAAATAAGTTGGCGCAAATGCCATCTTAGTTGTACCGTAGCCAGACAGAAGTCAGGATGAACAAAAAATTTGCAACCTTTAGCCTTATGTTTACGATCAGGGCGAGCCAGATCATATAATTGCTCACGTAATATGAAATTGTCAAGACAAATCAGAATTGCCCTTGGTTTAACCACGGCTCCTCTAGACCCCGCACGAATCTGGAAGGGAAATTTATGGACCCGTTGGAGCTCCCATTCCCATTTTCATTCTTTTAACTCAGGAAAGGCTTCTGTACACAGCTCTATGACAATTTGACGTATGTCTTTCCCCTCCAGGCCCTCGGGAAACCCCAGTATTTGAAGATTATTTCTCCTTGCCCGGTTTTCGATATCAATCAGTTTCCAATTTATATCGTCTCGGACTGAGTGCAGGGCAGAGACATCAGCTTTGCAGACAGAAAAGTAATCCTCCATTGTAGAAATTCTACCTTCAGCCTCGGCCACTCTAATTGAAAGTTCGGCACTTGTTTTCACGATGCAACGCACTGAGTTCTGCAACTTTCGTACTGCCCCATGAATGCGAAGACTCTCAGCCTTCTTCTCCTCCCGATGAGTCATAATCGCCTGGTAAATTGTAGAAAGAGTGATACTACTATCTGCAGCATCAAGAGGGAGTTTTTGACTCTCTGCAAGGTCTACACTTTCAGCCTCACCCTCTGATACCACTGAAACATCCGACATTGAGTAAAATTTCCCTCCGAGTCACAAGAGTCTAAGTCATTCAAAGTTTCTTTCTCAAAGGAGGGATTCAAGACATCAGACACTATAGTTGTATCAGGATAAATAGGAGTAGGCTCAGACCGGAGGAGGCCGGGGGCATTATTGACCAGGGATTGCCGAATGCTTCCCACAAGTGTATCAAGGATTGTACTAGGCAGCATAGTTACAGTCACCGGATCATTCATTTCCTCTCGTACCAAGTTTTTTTTCTTATTGAAAATTAATGGTATTATTACCTTCTGGCCTTGCATTGGAATCAGCTGTCCCTGCAGATCCGGCATGATTAACACTCTCGCTAAGACCCTTGTTTCCATTCTTGAATCTGTCCGTCTTTCTCCCATTATGCAAGTTACCTGTAGCATCCATTCCTTTAAAACCAGTGAAAGCCTGCGCAGTAGGGGCGAGTGAGACCGGTGTATTCGCAGCAGCTGCCGCCCTTGTAGTTGCGCCTTTTGAAGCTGTATTAGAGCCTGTATTCTTGGGTCTTATTTTGAGTGGTTCACAACTCCGCTCCAGGTTTTGCCCGGAGCCCTCCAAGTGAACCCTGGTAGGATAAATGACTCTCTTCTGAATCGCGTGGTTCTCTCTGCGAAATATGCCCTGTTTGCGCGATGAACTGTGGAAAGATCATCCCAGTAGCAGTTCTTTGGTTGCACAACCCCGGTACCTTTCTCTCCACCAAGTTTGCCAGCTGAGCGAGGCACAGGACACACACGCCGGATGCCGACAGTAAGCAGCAACTGGAAACGGCGTTTCTGACTGGGTGCTCTAAAGAAGGTAAAAACACTTAGCATGGCCGCATAACCAGGTAAAGGAATCCGTTGGTGTGACCTTATCCAGGAATGTCGGACTAAGCCCCTGACTGAGTCCAGTCACAGACGCAACATCACAGAGGCAAGTAAAGGGTAGAGAACGCCGTGGAATCCAGCCCTTTCCCCAGGGGAAAAAAGTTCTTCTGCACACGTACGGTTCACCAGCAGTCCACTATAACAATATCCAAGAAAGGTAGCGTGTCTCATGAAGGCACAGGGTTATAGGTAACGGCAGGAGAGCACCTACTGCCTGACTCGCTCGGACACAGCCGTGTCCGCCATCTTGCTCCTCTGAGAGATGTAGATTAAAGTATTAGGAAACAAAAGAGGATACAAATGTGAAAAAAGGAAGGGAATGAAAAAAGAGAATATGAAAAAGGAAGAAGAGTAGATAGCATTGCTTGGTTTAACTAAAGTAGTGAGTGAAAATGAGAGTAGAAAAACACTGTTATGAAAGAATAAAAGAAGAACAAAAAATCTCAGTGCAGAAAAAGACCCAGGAAGGAAAAGAAGGAGAAAAGAAAAATATAGTAGAAGAAGTTGGGAAAGAAAGCATATTCGCCAAGTGAGATAAGGAGAGAAAAGATGACTAGTGAAGGGGGAAAGTGAGAGAGAAAGAAAGGGGGGAGGAGAACATAGTCTCCAAAGAAAAGATAACAGAAAAAAGATGATAAAAAGCCGGAAGGCTTCAGTCCTAAAGAACACTGTGAAGAAGAACATTGACGTGTGGCGGGCGGCGAGGAACAAGACAACCATGCGAATGAAGAGACACCAAGAAAAGAACCAGATTACCTTTTAAAAATAGAAATAAGAGTGAGAGAAAAACCAAAGACAAAGGTAAACAATGGAACAAAAGGAAGGGAACTTACCAAACAGTAGAGAGGAATTGCAGCAAAATGAGCCGCACATTACAGAAAAGGGGGGCAATAAAGGTGAGGAACACCAACTTCAATTCCATGGAGGGAAGGCCTGGAAAATGTGGGAGATAACAAAGACGTAATTAAAGATTACTAACTTAATAGTAGGCACAACAAAACAGACCAAAACAGAAACAACATAAAGCAATTAAGGCTTGCTCAGATCCATATGTTCTCCTTTATGTTCATGAATGAACTTCCGGAGGTCGGCAGGATCTTCAAAGCTCAAAGTTCTTTCTTTCTATGTTACTTTGAATAAGCAAGGATGTATTGGACCATAGCAGGCATTCATGGATCTCAAGGCCGGCTGAAGGTCAAGGAATTCCTTTTGCCAGTTAGAAGTTGGCTTGGAGACATCTTGACTGAAGATAACTTTATGACCAGACCAAAGCATCTGTTTATGTTGCTTAGCTGCATTCAGAATGGCCATAAGAACCGAGTAGAGAAGAAAATAAGCAATTATACCTCTTGGTTTAGATGAGGAGGATACACTCTGTGGTCCCAACCGATGAGCTCTTTGGGTATTAAAATGCATGGATTTTGGAAGACCAACTATCTGAAGGACTTGAGTTTTCAAAAATGTAATCATATCTGATCCTTCGGAACCCAAGGATTTGAAAGCAAATGCAAAAGCAACTTCGACGGGGCAATCAACTACATCGCAGCCTAGTATATTAAACATCTTTAGCCCACTATCCAAAGCTGGGGTAAATAAAGGGGCATGTCGAGAGCTAGTGGTCCAGGATTCAACGATAAAGAACGGGACAAGCCAAAAATCTGCTCAGGGGATGAACGCTCGTGTAACATCGAATCCCCCAAAGGACAAATTGCCTCCGCTAGAAACTGATTCACACTAAGATGAATCTGAAGCAGATTTATACGAAACCGGCATCTCAACTTCTAGTGAGGCAAGTGATGTAAACAAAGTACAAGACCAAGAAGTATCAACCCAGGAAATATTAGGTTGCTCAGGCATAAGGAACATAAGCAGTCTCGGGCAAGGAAATACACCAAGGAAAAAACTAGAGAAAAGAAGAATAAGGAATAAAAGATTAAACAAAAGTACCTATGAAGAAACCACCGATCAAGGAAGCAACCCAGAATCCATCAATCCCCGAAAAAATTTAAAAAATAAATTAAAGGAAACAGTACCGGCTCAAGAAAGCGAGGAGGATTCAACTGGGGACATCTCTCAATATGATGAAGAAATAGGAGAAGCGGCTGAGCCGTCACTGAAAGATATATTAAGCTCAATAAGAAAACGTCATAAAGATGTTAAAATGGAAACCCAAAAGCATCATTTAGCCATCCAACAACTGCAAGGTGCTGTAAATAAGGTGGGAAGTACATGTATAGAGATATCCGAAAGGATGGTGTCAGTTGAAATACAAACCGACCATCTTGAGAATGATGTTACTTACCTTCAAAAGCAGAAAAAAAAACAAACAGGAATTATACAGGATTTATTGATAAAGTTCGAGGACCAGCAGAATAGATCAAGACGAAACAATCTGCGCTTACTGGGGCTCCCAGAAGGTGTTGAGGAAAATGACCCCAGGGGGGATGTAATCAGACTTCCTAAATCAGCCCTCCCTGAACTTCAAACCTGGGAACTAGAGAGAGAAGTTCAATGCGCCCATCGATTCCCCCTCACTCAGTCTAAGAAAGCACAGAATCAACCTAAATTTCCAAGGGCAATGTTGGTGGTTTTTGGAAACGTTTTACTTCGTGATACTATCTACGACTTAGCTCATCCTACAAGTAAGAGAGAATATAACGGTTCCATATTTTTTGTGAGACCAGATTTTACCCACGCTACCGTTGAAAGGAGGTGGAGGCTGAGACAGCTATTTTGACAAGGTTACAAGCACCCTTACCTGTAGGTCGCTTGTTGTGGATTTTCGCAGAGACGTTATGGACCAACTTCCCCAAATTCTAGACAACACCTAGTGATTGATTAATAACACTGAGGTAATTAAATAGAAATCAGGGAGGTAGGCCGGATCGTGGACGCTACCTGCTTCCTTGATTGTCGACCTGCGAAGCAATAAGGAGAACTTTTGTAAAATCAGTTTCCCGTATTTCTAATGGTTTACCCCAATAACGCCCCTAAGGGTTTGTAACTATTCTTAGTAGAAGCCTACCTGCGACTGGTAAAGATTTGGCGTCGCGTCCGTGTTGTCGTCGTGAAGGGTAGAAACTGGGCAAGATTTGTGATGATGCGGAAGGGTTGTTTTATCAGTGATAGTCCTATGAAAAGCAATAGTAAGAATGGGTCATGAGTTACTTTCTTTCTAGATTATTTGCATTACACTCTGCCCCTCTTCATTATATTTCACTTACTCAGAATTCACACCGTGCCGTTCTTCTCCTTCACTCCCTAGTATATACAATATCAAACAAAAAGACAATTTTGGCAATCAACAATAACATTTGCCCTCACTTTGACACTTCTCAAAGCTTTAAAGTTCTTTTTCCAAAGTCTTTGTAACAATGTTTTTTCCTTTAGGTTCTCAACGGATTAAACCTTAGAATGCTGTCCAGGTAAGTCTCTAAGTTCTTTGAATCACTTGTAGCTTGCTTGCGATGGGCGCCAGATAATGCAAATAAGAAGAAGATTATTCACTTAGCTTATTTGTTCCTTTTTCTTCTTTTCAGGTTTGATGTCGAGCGTGCGCGGGCAGGATGAAGACCTTCAAGCTTCCTGGGCGTTGGACGTCGTCTTCGGGATCCAGGACTCTCCTCGGCGAACCTCTGGAGGGCGGTGGCAGAAGGCAAAGTGCTGAGCAACGTTGGGTGTGGCCTTTTATAGTAGAGCCACACCCAGAGATCGTTGACGCATCGCGCACCAAATACCTGCGTGCCGTTTTCAACGTGCGCAGCGCCAGCGTCTTCCGAACCTTCTCAGGGCATTTCTCTTCTCAATACATTGGCGTGCTGGTAGCACGGGACAGGGGTGGGTTTCTTGAGTGGGCAAACTACCCCTGCGTGAATGTGCATATGTGGATGAATGTAAGGCCTGTGATTCATGACAGTACTCCCCTCTCAAGAGCCCTCCCAAAATCTGTGGAACAGGTTTCGATTTATTTGGATTACGAAGATGAAAATTTCTGAGTAATCGAGGAGAATATTGTACGTTGGAAAGAGGTTCCCATGTTCGTTCTTCAGGACCATACCCTTTCCAATGTATTAAGTAGAACAATTTCCCTCGAACTCTCTTTGCATCTACAATCTTTTGAACTTCAAATTCAGGGACCCCATCTATAAGTATGGGTGGCGGATTCTTTTTAAACCTAGTCATGGGATTACAAGGTTTGATCAATGAAACATGAAACACCGGATGAAACTTATACCTAGTAGGTAAGGTAAGTTTAATACTGACTGGATTTATTATTTTTTCTACAACAAATGGGCCGATGAATTTGGGACGTAGTTTCTTACAAATTTTCATTCTTAGATTCTTTGTAGATAACCACAGCTTATCTCCGATTGAATAGTTAGGTGGCGGTTTTCTATGTAAGTCTGCAGTTTCTTTTTGGCTTTCTTTTGCTTGAGCTAAGTGATATTGGGCCTGACTTTGAACATGAACCAATTTTGCAATGTGATCTTCCAATGATGGTATTTCTGAAGGGATTTGTATTGTTCCCGGGATATTTTTAGGATGAAATCCGTAATTGCAAAAGAAAGGTGAAAGAGTGGTGGAAGAATTATCTATGTTATTGAAAGCAAATTCTAGGACCCACAAAATATCTGACCACTCCCTTTCTTCTTCTGCTAAAGCACATCTTAGAAACTGCTCTATGGTTTGATTTGTTCTTTCAGTTAAGCCATCTGTTTGAGGATGGTAACCAGAGGACATGCGAATGTCCATGTTCAAAGTTTCTCCTAAGCTTTGCCAAAAGTCTGAGACAAATTGTGGACCTCTGTCTGAAATAATTACTGAAGGAATACCATGCAATCAAATTATTTCTTTAGAGAAGACTTGAGTCAAATCTTTTGCAGAAGGGATATTTTTTAACGGGATAAAATGAGCCATTCGAGAAAAATGGTCAACCACTGTCAAAATAGTGTTATACCCTTCTTTGGTCTTAGGAAGTTCCACAATAAAGTCCAGCGATATTGTGTGCCATGGTTGGGGCGGAATTGGGAGAGGAAGTAAAAGACCACTAGGTGCCTGATGTTGTGTTTTATTCTGAGTGCAAACTACACAAGTCTCAATATAAGATTTTACATCATTCAACAAAGAAGACCACCAGAATTTCCTCTTAATTAACTGACTGGTTTTAGCAACCCCAGGATGTGCACACATTAGAGTATCATGATGTAATTGTATCACTTTGTCTTGCAGTTCCTGTGTAGGTACAAAAATTTGCTCATTCATGTACATTAATCCTTCTTTGAATTGCATCAGAGGATACAAAGCTTTCCATTCTTGAAAAGTCTTTTCTTGTACCCTTTTTTTAATGTCTTCCATTACATCAGTAACCACCACTTCCACCTTGAAGCAACTATCAGGCAGTACAGGTTGAACTTTTTCAAGAGAACACTCCTTATCATCCATGATCCCCAAACGTGACAATGCATCCGCTTTTAGATTCTCTTCTCCGGGACGATAAGTAATTACAAAATTGAAATCATTGAAGAACAATGTCCACCTTAACTGTCTAGCAGTGAGAGCTTTTACTGAATGCAAAAATTGTAGATTTATGTGATCTGTATAGATTGTTATTGGATGTCTTGCCCCTAACAAGTAATGGCGCCATTCTTCGAAGACTGCTTTTATGGCTAACAACTCCTTGTCAGCTATGGCATAATTCTGCTCAGTAGGGGTTAGCTTCCTTGAATAGTATGAGATTGGATGCATCTGACCAGCTTCTTTGTGTCTTTGGGACAAAATGCCTCCAATAGCAAACTGGGAAGCATCTGCTTCTACAATAAATGGATTGGAAGGGTCAGGGTGCATTAATACTGGTGCTGAAGTGAAATGATTCTTTAAATTTTGAAAGGCTTCTTCGACATCACTATTCCATTCAAATCTTGCGTTCTTTTTTTTAACAATTTAGTAATTGGGGTTATTAAGTGAGAAAAATTACATATAAAGCGCCTATAGAAATTAGCGAACCCCAAGAAACTTTGTACCTGCTTAACTGAGGAGGGACTGGACCAATCTAGGACTTGCTTAATTTTCTTTGGATCCATTTCTATACCATTTGGACTCAGGACATATCCCAGAAATTCAACTCTTGTGGTGTGAAAGGTACTTTTTTCGAGCTTGATGTACAAGGAGTTGTCAAGAAGTTTTTGAAGAATAGCTCTTACTTGTTGTACATGTTCTGTGGTATTCTTAGAATAGATGAGAATATCATCTATGTACACAATGCAACAAATATCCAAAAATTCTCTCAAAACCTCGTTTATAAAAAATTGAAAAGCTGCGGGAGCGTTACAGAGCCCGAATGGCATGACCTGGTATTCGTACAAACCAAATTTGGTACGAAATGCTGTCTTCCATTCATCTCCACTGCGAACCCTGACCAAATGGTAAGCTCCTCGCAAATCCATTTTAGTGTATATGGTGGCATCTTTTAATTGGTCTAAAAGTGTTGGGATCAAGGGAAGTGGATATCTATTTTTGATGGTAACATTGTTTAAGGCTCTATAGTCGATGCATGTTCGCAACTCACCTCCCTTTTTTGGAAGGAAAAAGAGAGGGGATGATACAGGAGATTTCGAATGTCGGATAAATCCATTGGCCAGATATTCATCTAAATATTCTCTTAGATGTTCATTTTCTTTCTCGGTGAGAGCATATATTCTACTACACGGCAATGTAGCCCCTGGTACCAAATCTATTTGACAATCGAAATCCCGATGAGGTGGTAGAGTGTTGGCCCTTTTTTTGTCAAATACATCGTGAAGGTCTAAATATTCTTTAGGAACTCCTTCCAGTAGTAGTATACTCTTTGAAGTCAAGGGGAAATTATTACCTAGAATCAATACTTTGGAATCTTGTGTCGTCAGACAAGAAGATACACAATGATCAGGGTCAAATAGCAAAGTTCTTTCCACCCAATCAATCTTAGGGTTATGCTTAACTAGCCAAGGTATGCCTAAAATTAAGCGGAATTGAGGGGCATCTATGATGTCAAAGGTTATGTCCTCTTTGTGTTTATGTAAACAGGTCATCAAAAGAGTTTCAGTGTGAAATTGAATTAGTCCAGATGATAATTCCTTACCATCTACCGCTTTAACCACCTCCGGATGTTGTTTTGCCTTGGTTTTAAAATCTAATTTCTTCAAAAACATGGTATCGATGAAATTGCCTGTAGCCCCTGAATCAATCAATGCGTCAACTGTCCATTCCTTACCCTTTTCTGACAAAGATTGTAAAGTAACCTTTATACTAAGATGATCTGAAGTTATCTCAGGGGTTATTGAGGCCAAACTAGATAACTTTCTCGACAATCTGACCTCTTGATTTGTCGAGCCAGTTAGTTTTCCGACTGCTGTACTAAAGCTACCTCAGAATTCTTGCTTTTAGGTTTATTTGGGCGCACTGGACATTCCTTGACGAAATGATCTGATTTGCCACAATATAAACATTGATTCAGTTTTCTTCTTTTGTCCTTCTCTTCTTTACTCAGAGGTCCTCTAAACGTGCCTATTTGCATAGGTTCTACTCCTGAATCCAATTTAGATGTGTTTTCGGTCTTTACACTGTTGTATCTCTCTTTAAAGGAGAACACTTAAACTTCTGTTTTACCTTTCTCCCCTCTGCGTTCCAATAAACGATGATTTAATTTTACTACTAAATCTATGAAGTCTTCGATGGTATCTGGTGGATCTAGGATTTGCGTGACCATATCCTTTAGCTCATCTCTAAGCCCCTTGTAAAAAAGGGAAACCCTTTTTTCTTCGGGCCAGCGGGCTTCAATAACGAGCCTATTAAATTGGGATATGTAATGTAGTAAGTCCAAAGACCCTTGCTTGAGGTGTAATAGTTCATGGTCTGCAGACTGGACAAAGACATGTTTGGCAAATAATTTTTTCATAGTGTTCTTAAAATGTCTAAGGTTATACAGAATTGGGTCATCTCGCTCTACAATTGGTACAGACCACAGGGCTGCGTCACCACCTAAGTACGACAGAATAAAAGCTACCTTAGAGGAGTCATCAGGAAAGGCTGCTGGTTTAGCTATAAAATGCAGATGACATTGATTTAAAAAGATTGAGAACTTATTACTATCGCCCAGAAATCGTTCAGGTGGTGCTAAAGGGACTGTTACCGGAGTCACTACCTGAATCTGGGTTGGAGTAGTAGATGAGCTGGAACCAGAGTGCAAAGTTTAAAACCCCGGCTGAAATGTGGCTGGTTTCAATACAGATTTCTGAGTTGGGGAAAAGTTCCAGTGTCCAGAACCGGATTGCATATTACTTTGGATATCTGTAATATCTCTACGAAGGGCTGCGTTTTCAGCTTGTATAGCCGTCAACAAGGTTGTAATGTCTTGCAAGGAATTTGCAATGGAAGGATCCATAACGTCTGGGCGAAAATGTCGTCGTGGGCTTTGCCTTCTGACAAGGTTACAAGCACCCTTACCTGTAGGTCGCTTGTTGTGGATTTTCGCAGAGACGTTATGGACCAACTTCCCCAAATTCTAGGCAACACCTAGTGATTGATTAATAACACTGAGGTAATTAAATAGAAATCAGGGAGGTAGGCCGGATCGTGGACGCTACCTGCTCCCTTGATTGTCGACCTGCGAAGCAATAAGGAGAACTTTTGTAAAATCAGTTTCCTGTATTTCTAATGGTTTACCCCAATAACGCCCCTAAGGGTTTGTAACTATTCTTAGTAAAAGCCTACCTGCGACTGGTAAAGATTTGGCGTTGCGTCCGTGTTGTCGTCGTGAAGGGTAGAAACTGGGCAAGATTTGTGATGATGCGGAAGGGTTGTTTTATCAGTGATAGTCCTCTGAAAAGCAATAGTAAGAATTGGTCATGAGTTACTTTCTTTCTAGATTATTTGCATTACACTCTGCCCCTCTTCATTATATTTCACTTACTCAGAATTCACACTGTGCCGTTCTTCTCCTTCACTCCTTAGTATATACAATATCAAACAAAAAGACAATTTTGGCAATCAACAATAACATTTGCCCTCACTTTGATACTTCTCAAAGCTTTAAAGTTCTTTTTCCAAAGTCTTTGTAACAATGTTTTTTCCTTTAGGTTCTCAACGGATTAAACCTTAGAATGCTGTCCAGGTAAGTCTCTAAGTTCTTTGAATCACTTGTAGCTTGCTTGCGATGGGCGCCAGATAATGCAAATAAGAAGAAGATTATTCACTTAGCTTATTTGTTCCTTTTTCTTCTTTTCAGGTTTGATGTCGAGCATGCGGGGGCAGGATGAAGACCTTCAAGCTTCCTGGGCGTTGGCCGTCGTCTTCGGGATCCAGGACTCTCCTCGGCGAACCTCTGGAGGGCGGTGGCAGAAGGCAAAGCGCTGAGCAACGTTAGGTGTGGCCTTTTATAGTAGAGCCACACCCAGAGATTGTTGACGCATCGCGCACCAAATACCTGCGTGCCGTTTTCAACGTGCGCAGCGCCAGCGTCTTCCGAACCTTCTCAGGGCATTTCTCTTCTCAATCTCGCTCGCTAGCCAACCGGTTTCTCCTGCAATCTTACCAACACCCCTGTACAAGGTCCAAATCCATTCTGCATTTCCCTACTTCGATAATGACATCAATAAACAGCACTTGGTAAAGACAAATGATGTTATGAAAACGTGTATAACATGAAAAGCATGGTTTACCAAGGAAGTACAGTAACAATATACGTTTAAGCACTCACAATACATTGGCGTGCTGGTAGCACGGGACAGGGGTGGGTTTCTTGAGTGGGCAAACTACCCCTGCGTGAATGTGCAT
This sequence comes from Lissotriton vulgaris, assembly GCF_964263255.1. Lineage (NCBI taxonomy): Eukaryota > Metazoa > Chordata > Amphibia > Caudata > Salamandridae > Lissotriton > Lissotriton vulgaris. The sequence continues at coordinate 786,350,850 of NC_141696.1, forward strand.
ATGTGGATGAATGCAAGGCCTGTGATTCATGACATATTTACTCCTTTTGAGCAGATGGGCGCTAATGTTTTTTTACACAACCCTGCCCGACTGAAAGTAATTTTTAGGGGATCAACTCGCAGTTTCACCAGTGAAATACAGGCTGAAAATTATCTTAAAAAGATCTCAGAGATTGCAAAAGATAATACCGGAAAATGATCAAGAACTAAATCTTTTCTTATGATGTGGACTGGATAATAAGTTTCAATTCTTTTTTTTGTTTAAAAATTTTACTCTGCGAATAATATGGGGAGCTTAATACCATTCGCAAATCAAATATGAAGTAATACATGATTATATCAATACTAGGTGCAGAACATTTGTTTTTTCACAGATTTTCTCCCAATCTAATTATAATATTCACGCGGGGCTGGCGGGTGGGAGAGCGCACTGAGGCGTACTGGTCAACGGACGCCCACAACTGGATCCGGCTGGACCCAGGATGCCTCAAGGGGAGGGGGGAGGGGGGGAGGGGGAAGGGGCGCAGGGCAGAATATAGGGAAAAGGACTGGGACATATAAAAACGAGTAAATTATGAAAAAGGAACTCAGGATACATGTAAGGGAAGCAAGGGCTGCATTCACGTTTAATGAGTTATTTTTGGCTAGATTAAACAGCTGGATTTGGCAAAAACTAGACGAAAACTTAAAGGCAAAGACAATGGTACTTGCAGCAAGGGTGATATTGAGGGTGGAAAAGAAATTCTATCTCTAGCGCTACTCACGGCAAACAAACACCCCCACAGACTCAACCCAAACCTCAGATACGCCAAAGAGGCAACTCCACGCGCTCCCAGAAAGCGAGCTATACACATTCCTGAAGATCAAGACCGCCATAACGAAAGCAAACTTAAGTAAGAACGAACCGACGATCATCAAATACATGCAAAGCATGACCCTGAAGTATTCGAGTTCCTGGATATAGAACTAGCTACCTGGGCACCAAGAGTGATCCTCGTAGGAGATTTCAACATCGATGGGGCATCAGGTTTGGGACTGAATAATAGGGGCCTATACCAAGGAAGGAAAAAGAGGGTGTGCAGAGCAATCCGAAGTATGGCCAGTAACAACGCCTTTATTGATGTCTGGGAAGAGCATAAAGTGGGCGAGGACGGCTTTACTTACTACTCGGCCCCCATAGGAAGTGCGTCCGTCTGGATTACTTCTTTACCTCCGGGTTACTTTCAAATACCCTCACGATAGCAAGGCTACCCCGTATTTTGTCTGATCACAACCCCCTATTATTGACAATAACGGGTAGTGGGCTTAAAAGACAGGCTAAATCATGGACATTTGAAAGGGAACTTCTGACGGATATTGACTATATTACACACTTGCACGCTTGGATAAAGGACTTCTGGGATATCAACAGAGGGAGCACTAATTCTGGAAATGATTCTGATACTTTTAAAGCCAGGGTGCGAGGTGAAACACTGAGCTTTAGCCTAGCCAATCAGAAAAAGGAGAAAGCTAAGGTAGATCAGGTAAACAGTGACCTGTTGAAAGCAGAGCAGAGACTTGAACAGGCCATTACAGAGGGGCGGGAGCTGGAACAATATCTAATGGAGACCATGGTGGCTAAAACGGATGCAGAAGAGAGTATAGCAATAAAATCAGCTAAAATATACACTGCTAAGAGAGAGCAATGCTATGAATATAGTTAAAGGGTAGAGCGGACACTCGCAACATGCATGAGACAGAGGATGGCAAAAGGTGAAATTAAAGAGATAAGAGACAGCGGGGGCAATATGGTTTCAGATAGGGAAGGTATCCTCGAGGTCTTTAGGGAGTTCTATAGCAAGCTCTATGAGGAGGAGCAGGACAGGGATCCTGCCGATATTCAGAGGTACCTGCAAGAACTACCAAGTAAAGCCCTACAGGAGGTAGATAGGGACTCTCTCGAGACTTGTTTAGAGGCAGAAGAAATTAAGGAGGCTATGCTCAGTCTGCCTTCCGGCAAGGCTGCCGGGCCGGACCTGATACCCTGGGAATATTACAAAGTGTTTTTTGCATCAATCATCTCAGAGCTAGTCAGGACACTTAGGGAGGCACAGGCAGGGCATTCTATACCAGCCAGCTGGGCAGGGGCAGATATTGTTGTAATCCTTAAAAAAGGGAAACCCCCCGCAGAGCCCGGGTCATACCGCTCGATTGCATTGAATAATGCTGACCTAAAAATCTTCTCTAAAACATTAGCGAACAGACTTGCTAGGGTAATAGTGCAACTAGTAAGCATTAACCAGCATGGATTTATTCCACATAGAGGAACAACACTGCATGTTAGAAAGATGATCACGCTATTTGACGTACAAGAGGCGGAGGAGAAACCAATGGCAGCCATGGTATTAGATGCCGAAAAGGCCTTCGACCGCGTGGCATGGGAATTTCTGTGGGCAGTGCTAAGGAAAGGGAGAATCGGAGAAGGATTTATAAAATCGATACAATCATTGTATGCAGGACCAACGACGTGTTTAAGGGTGAATGCAGGCCGCACTATCCCATTTAGAATTATACGGGGAACACGACAGGGGTGCCCGTGCTCACCCCTGCTCTTTGCACTTTACATAGACCCATTAATTAAGAAATTGGAGCTAAATGATCGAATTAGGCCGCTAGATACTAAAATGGGACGATTAAGGTACTAGCATACGCGGATGATATCGCGATTATCACATCCTCACCGGTAGAGGCTACCAGTAAAATAGAGCAGGAGGCGGAGCAATTTGGGCGGGTTGCGGGGTACGAACTAAATAAAACTAAGGCACAAATTATAAAGAGTACATACGCAACATGCACAGATTCATGGGTGGTGGCTGAGGGGTTTATTTAGAAATAACTATCACTGCTGACCTGTGCAATTTGGTGGACTTAAATACTTCTCCTATCATCGCGAAAGCGAAGAAGGATTTGGATAGGGTACATAATCTGCACATGTCCATAGTTGGTAGAGTAAATTTTATTAAAATGAATTTCCTCCCGAAATTTCTATATATATTTAGAACTATCCCTCTATTTTTTAGCCCACTTTTGTTTAGTAGAATAGAGCTTATAATAAACCGGTTTATTTGGTCACAGGGTAAAACAAGAAGGGCACTAAAATGTATGGCATTACCAAGAGAGAGGGGGGGGTGGGCACTACCGGATCTGAGACTCTATTACTGGGCAGCAGTGCTGCAGCAAATAACGGGCCTCATCAGTGGGGCGGAGATGGAAGTAGAATTTTACACCGGCTCACTAGAGATTTTCGGTTTGATTCTAGGTGAGGAGGCACAGAATGTGTTACTGAGATACATTGAACCGAGCTATTTTAAGAGGACCAGATTCAAGACTCTGGAAGCAGCTTAGAAGGTGTGGAAGGCGTTTAAAAAGAGTTTTGGACTGGGTAGATATCATGCATATACTAGGTTTGGGAACGACCCCACATTACCCCCAGAGATCTTTGCTGATACTGTTTTCAAGGAATGGGGACGGTTGGGAGTGAAAAGAATGGGGGATTTGATAGGCCCGCTAGGAGTGCGCCAATTGTCAGAGATACAGAGAAAATTTGGGGTCAGTACAAGGATGTTTTTTAAGTATTTACAGATAAGAAGCTTATTGGCTGGAAAGAGAGGTGGACCTTTAGGATTTGGAGACAATATAATACTACAAGTAATAGAAGGGGGGAACGGCTGCACGATAAAAAGGTTCTATGCCAAACTTATAGCACACAGGGGAGATGACCTGGGTAAATTCGAAGCAAAATGGATGGATGCGTTAGGGATTACGGAGGGGATCTCTGAGAAGTCATTACAGATGGGACAGGAGGTTCTCCGCTCTTCTTCATTGCAAGCCCAGCACTATAAGACCATGTACAAGCTATACTACACTCCAGCCAGAATTGCACAGTGGGGGGGCACACAAGGGATAACATGCCCAAGATGCGATAGCCAGGAGGGAGACATAGTGCACATGTTTGGCAAATGCCCCAACCTGGTTCCTCTGATAAAAGAAATCGAAGGGTTTTTAGATAGATTGCTGAATTGTAAGTTAACAATGACACCGAAGTAATATTAATGGGATTGGATGGGACTGGAGAGCAACCACAGCTGGAGAACTTTCTGTTTGTAGCCATGGCTGTATTTCGTCTATGCATAGCTTTGGCATGACGAGATACGCTCCCCCCGACTATGCAGCAATGGTTGGCCAGGCTTTTGTATATATACAACTTGGAAAAAGCGCTATATGCTAGAAAAGGGAAGAAGGGCAGATCCCTTGGTCTTCAGATCTGGAAACCAATTACAGACATAACAGACTGGAAGAATAGGGTGGCAGGAAACACAGAGCTTTGATATGGTTTCCAGGCGGGTGTGCAATGTAAATCAGGAATATTAACTACGCTGTATCCATGGGGTTATGTTTATTTGATCATCTTTCATGGTTTTTCTTTTCCAGCTGTTTTGATTGATGCTCTAGGTTACCCATTATAATTTGCTAGGCCGAAATATTGTAACCTGAGATACAGAAATGTCCTAGAAAATCAAAACTTGATTGTATTTTTTGCTTTTTTCATGTCCTGTGAAGGGGGGAAGGAATTAGGGGAATAAGTGTTGTAAAATATTTTAAATAAAAATTACAAAAAAAAAAAAGATCCTTCAGAACCTTCCAGAATACCATAAATGCGTAGATTGTTATGCCTGTTTTGATTTCCAAGTCCTCTGTAGATTTTTTGAGCAAACTGACTTCTTTTGTGAGTCAATCGACTTTAGCGAGAACATCTTGCACATCACTAACTTTTTATTTCCACATCCGAAAGCCTCAAATCCAGGCCAGACCACTACTCATCTAACCTTTGTAGAGTGGCAGCTGTGTCAGTCATGAAAGGACAAATGAGGCTTAATTCCTCCATTATATCTTCCAACGTCAGGGGGAGCGTGATTTAGAAGGAGAGGGGGGTCCTTCTTAATGCATTTACCAGAACAAGTAGCTGCATCTCTCCGCCCCCCAGAACAGGCCCCCTGTGGTTTATTTGGATGATGAGAATCCATGATGGCAACAGAGAGGAAGAACAAGGAGCAGCCGTAAATTATGCTAAAAACAGCAAAGGAGAGAGCGTTGTTGGTATGGTAAGGAAGAGGCAAAAATAAAATGACCAGCAATATATCAGCAAATGAGTGCGGTAAGTAGGAAGCAAAATGCAACAATAATGAACAGTCTAAAGTTACTCAAAGATAAGTTTGCAAAAAAGGAGGAGACCTGCACAGCTTCACTAAATAGGCAATAATACCGCCAAAATGATGCAAAGAAGCCGGTCACGACTGCTATATTAAGAAAGGGGCTTTCATCCAGTTAATTACCAGCTTCTTCTAGAAATATGAAAGCCATTGTATCAAACTGGTCTGATTATGTGAAATAATAAGCATAACATTGCCCATCTAGAAAAAGAGAGGAGGTTCTACAGTATTCATGAGGAGAACATCTTCATCACGGTAGGGTGGAGTGCCACTCAAGGAGCCCACAAAATGGCTGCTGCTGTGAGGCAGAAACTAAAGGAGCTTATAAAAAGACAAAGTCTAGAAACTTGCCGTTCTGCGCTCGAACATTTCCTGCACTGAAAACCGCAATTGCAATGAAGAGGCCCTGCGTAGGAGAGGTCCCTTTGTCGGCGAGCGGAGCTTGAAATGACGGAGCTCTTCAAGTGGCAGCCATCTTGCTTCGCCGCTGCTGTGTGCTCACTGCCACGCTTTAACTTGACACATTTAAAGCTCAAGTAGACCTCACTGCATCAGCATTGTGCAGCAGAGAAGATACTATGCACATTGTCAATGAGTAAAATTCCAGTGCACCTACATATATACAGTGCTTACGTTGAGCCAGTATTTGTAGTTACAGGTCGGCCCACTGGCACACATGTTTAGCGACCAGCACTTATTTTTATACATCAGACTTTCACTCAGAGCCAAAAAGAGAAAAAGACATAAGGGAGCAAGCATGAGATAGCGACCGACGGAAAAAGAGTGAGCAAGGGGGGAAGTATGGATGAAAAAGAATCTAAGAGCAAGTCAAAGGGCAGAGAGTACCTATTGGTGAAAGAAAGAGGCACCAGATGGAAACAAGACTATGCAACCTTGGCTTTCATGCCTCCCTCCCCTGCCATGTTCATAGCACCGGCCTCAGGCTTTTTAGATAAACTTTGGATCCCGGCACTTACTGATGTAGAAATAAAGCACTGAGTGTATCCATATGGAAGCTGTTAAGAAGGTAAAAATGAAAGTTTATTTTACTAAATAAAAAAACACATACACTTAGTGTTGCTGTTCAGAAATGGAGGGAGGAGTCTAACTAACCGCCATAGTTAAAGTGCAGTGGGGATGAAGCAGTCGGAATATGTTTTGCCTTTGTCAAATTTCATAAGCTGTCTTTCGTCTGGATTGAATCTATAAATAGCCCTTTTTCTTAGACATCCGGTGCTTTCTGTGTGTGCACATACCGCATGACTTTATGAATTCTTTGACTAGTTGCTGTGGTAAATATCGAATTGTGCCTGGGTATAAAACGAATTTGGTTGCGATTGATGTTTGTGACTCACTCATCAACTAAAGATTGTGCTGTCCTAAATGAGGTGTGTCACACAAAACTGAAGAACAGAAACATCCAGACTGACAGACTGTTTTCAATGTTCACTCGTGCTGCTCTCATCCGAAATCCCATGTACAGAAGGTGGTGGAGCATCTTCCACACTTTTGATGACATATCCGAATTGTCTGGGGCTGCTTGTATTAAGTGAGCACTGCGCTCTACAGCTTCTTTTACAGTCAATGTCTCCGGTATATTCCCAGCAATTGTCGTTTATCAGTATTTGAGGTTTAACATATGTCCTGCTTAGATACAAATTAATAGTCACTCTTGTACAGGTTTATGAGTTTCAGATGACAAAACTAAAAGCTGTGACACAATGAATCAAGTTTATGCATTTTTGCATGTCATGCAACTAAGTTGAGAACTTCTTGTGATAAAAAAGGTAGGTGCTGACCCTGCTAGCTATCCAGATGGCCCAGGAAAACAGCTCTACGAAGGGTATTTGGCAACTCCCAAAAGGAACTTCAAAAGTATATCTTGGGTCGTACATAAAGGTCACTATGTTCTCATGTAAATCGCTCTGATACCTCTGGTCTAGCCAGCGCTATTTAAAACTCTTCAAATAAATAAATAAATAAAGTCACACGTTCCTGGTGAAGTAGGGGGAAAGCAAATAAATACACACTAACAATAATATGACTTTATTTATTAAAATTGGTGGACATTTCCCATAAAAAAATTCCAAGCCAAAGACCATGGAAGAGATCTGACTTGAACTAGCTCTGCCCTGCAATCTTTCCATGGCTACACTTGTATAGCTCCTGGCACTCCCTCTAGGCCTGCAGAGTTCTTCAAACTGTGGGGCATGGCCCCCAGGGGGTCGTGGAGTCCTAGGAAGGGGGTCGCAGATTCTCCAGCTTCACTTGTCTCTGCAAAAAGACAGTAGTCCTGGGACAGCTAATTGAGGTTGTTATCAGCTGCTTGCCTGAATGAAAGCAAATGCGCCTTATCTGTTAGTCTTCAAGTGTAATGGATGCTTAGGAGCAGTCCTGGCTCATTGTGAAGACAAAGATGTGTTGTTAGGTCAAGCCTAAGGCAGCTCGCATGCGCTACTCTAGGAAAACGACCTCTTGGTATCGCTCTGGACTTTCGGCTTAAGGCTTGCGATTATGAGCAACACGAGTGCGCGCTCATGGTAACTGTAAGCCATAGGGAAGTCCAGAGCAAATCACATGCACAGTGAAAGTGAGGAGTGCAGATACCAGCAACACAAGCGTGCGTCCACCAATACTTTTTGGTGTAGCTCCTCACCCCACAAACAAGCACAGGTTTCTGTTTTTCCTTCCACTCTGCCTAAAGTTGGATTATGATGACAAGTTTGCAGTGAAGTTTCTGCAAAGCAAGCTCTCTCCCTCTCAGAAAGAAATAAGTGCTCTTTGGATACGTTGCTGTCAGAGGAGTGACATCTGACTCTGTCTCGGGGACTTCACAGAGAGGGACAGAGCGAGGGGACGGCTTGGCCTGAAGTGAGTGAGTGAATGGGAGAGGGAAGGCATTTTGCCTATGAGTAAACCTATGATTAGGGAGAAGGAGGTGCAGCCCATATTCTGACAGGCTGCTTTCCGTATGCACACTTTTCCTAAAACACACCTCTTATATCATATCATTATATTTTACTGTCCTCACACACCGACTCATGCTCTCTCACCCCACCCCTCCCTGCATCCCTCCTTTCTCTTCTAACCCCTCACTCCTTCCCTCCTAATCATTTACTGAGCACTTTATTTCTAATTCATACTCACTGGCGCTTGTCTGTCTGCTCCCCCTGTGCGTGTGCTCACTAATTCCACTTCAGCAACCAAGAAACTATTATTCACGTTACATCTCTGTACAAGGAACGCTTCCGCACTTGGAGACGCATGCTGCTATCAGTTTATTTTTATTCTTTGTCAAATTGTAATGAAACCTCTACATTTTTACTAACATGCGGTCTCTGGCTTTTTTCTTTCTCTTTTGCGTCACTCTACATGTCTTTCTCCCCATTCCCTCTCTCTTTGGTTTTTCATTCCTCCACCTTCTCTCTCACCATTTTTACGCCTTTACCTTTTTTTGCTGACACATTCTCCCTTTCTCCTTCTCCATCACTCTCTGTTTCACTCCATCACACTGACTCTTTCTTTATCCCCTCTTCTCTCTCTACCCCATGCTATCCACTCCAATTAGTTTATGTGCCCTTCCCTCTTAGTCTTCCACTCTCCATTAGTCTCTCCCTGTTTAACCTTTTCTCTTCCTCTTCTTTTAGAACTCTCTCTATTTTCTCTAGACCTTTCACTTACTCCTTTGCTCAAAATTCCCTCCCCCTAGTTCCATTTGCCTCTCCACGATGCTCGCCCCTTCTCCCTTTCCCTCTGCCAACTGGCTGCACATCTCTATAAGCGTTCCTCTCTCTCACTCAGCCCACACCTCCCCTATATTTTACACTCTCCTTTTCCTTCTTTTGGTCTCTTTCTTTCGAATCTAACTCCACCTGAGAAAAATCTTTATTTCATCTCCACTATCTCTCTCCCATCTCTATATTATTCATTATATTGCACTCTCTCATCTCTCAGTCCTTCTTCATGTACCTCTTTCTCCCTAAGTCCCTACTCCCTCTTCTACCCCTTCCTCCTCCATTTTTTCCCTTTTTCTCCTTCCCATCTCTTTCTTCCACTCTTTTTTTCTACCACCCACCTCCAGGTTTCCTATTTCTATATCCCTCCCCACTGATCTCTCCTTGCACTATTTCGATATCTCATTATTCCTCTCTAGCGACACCTCTCTCCAAGCTCTACATTCCTTTCACATACTTTTCTCTCTTACTTCCCTTGTTCGATCTCTCCCCTTCTACCTTTCCCACCTCATTATCCAACTCCCCATTTTTATTTCTGTCTTCTCCACTATCGGTTTGGTTCACTTTCTTGCATTTTATTGGTCTCTTTCTCTCTGACAGCATTATTTCTTCAATGTTTTCCCACCTCTGTCTCTTACATTGTTCAATCTCGCTGTTCCTCCCCTCCTTCTTTCTCTCTGTACCCCGCTGTTTTCCTTTCTCTCCCTCCTCCCTTCATATTCCCCAATTCTATCTTTATATTTTTGTTTCAGTTTCTTTGTCATTCATTCTCTATTGCTTCCTCTTTCTTTCTCTCCCAATCACAAATTCTCTTACTCCCAATTTCTGTTTTTCTGTCTCTCTCATTTCAATATTTATTGGGATACTTTCCACACAAACTCTCTTAGACCGAAATCAGTAGTGCAATTTGGTGCACATACTTTATGCTGTCTAACTTGAACTGTCCCGGTTGCCCCCATACAATCCACACTCTCCTTGGGTTACAGAAGTTTATGTTCCATTTCGGCATAGAATGAATAGCTAGATGTGTGATGAGTGTACAGTGAGGGTTTAGCTTCCCTTGGCATAGCCAATAGGTCTCTCCTTTGGGACCTTATAAGTGTTTAGTTATCCAGCACAATATCCTTTAGTGCAACAACATCAACTGTTGCATGGCTAAACATTTATACCGTCCCAAAGGCGAGACCTATTGGCTATTGCACTTAAACTGCCCTTTGGGCCCCTAAAGAGGTGTTTATGGGACAGGTATGTAAAACTATGCTCTGGTATTACTAAAACCTAAAGTTGAAAGCACCATTTTATTGTAAAACTATTCGCGCATTTTGCAGCATTCTATCTTACCATGTGTGTAATGTTAGTATAAAAAATTGACTTACATATTCTCAGTGCTTTCCCTCCCTCTGGCACTAAAAATACACATCACTGTTTTCCACTGCACCATTCAAGATTTATTGACGTGGTTCTCTCGTTACACGCACCTCTACAGTGTATTAACTAATATAGGTTTCATAATGTACTACAGTGCATTTCCCACTGAGAAATAACTTTTTGAATTTATTTTTCATTTATGCTGCCCATTATTTTATATGTAGATACCTGAAGGTGAAAGATCTAAAACATGTATAGAATATTTTGGGCTTATTCATGAGAGGCTTGCATCGGCCGAGCATCACTTTTTTGATGCTCCGGTGGTGCAGGCATCTCAACCAAGCCTATGAGTTAGAGCACAGTCCCCCTGCATGGCTTGCATTGCCTCATAGATATGGAGTAAGACATAGCAATGCAAGTCAATTTGTTACTCTGTTTAAGGAGGTGTTTCATGGGAGCTGCGTGGAGTTCCCACGCAAAGCCCATGGAATTTGATGCTGACCCATATTTACAAAATCATGTTAACCTGGGGCAGCTCCAAAAATTGACACCATTCCAGTAGAGGTGTAATGGGGAGAAATGTTTGCATTCCTCCTCGTTTTTTCCTCCTTCCGTGTGTGCTGCATTATGCAGCTCACATAGAAATAGGAAAACGCCCTTCAGGATTGTTTTAGTGAAGGAAGGTGCCTCTTCCCATACAAAAACAATCCTGCCTTTCACTGCCCAAGGAAGAAGCAGCAACTGCAGGCCAAACCAATAGAGCAACAACACAGCAAAGTTGCAGTACTCCTCTTTGCAGTTCGTCCAGCTCTCCTTCTTGGCAGGTTCATTTATTCCAGCCAGTTCTAACGTTCTGGGGTCTGGACCCCAATATCTATACTCAGTCTCGCTTTGTGCCTTTGGGCAGAGTGTGCCTATGCCCAGCCCAAACCAGTTCCATCCTCTCTGGCCCAGCTACCTGGCAGGAGGTGGAGACAGCATTGTTCAAGGTAGACCAGACCCATTCAGGTGCAAGGAAAACTCATCCCACTACTCTAAATACAGCCCAGGTCTATTCAGCCCAGAAAGGCAGGACACACCTTGACCCCCAGTGGCTGTCTGATGAGCATGCACATCCCCAGACCCTGTCACTCCAAAGCAAAGACAGTCAATCCACAAACCCAGCAGAGGCACACAGGATGGCTACGTAAGAAAATACCTACTTTCTAAAAGTGGTATTTTCAAACACAGAACATATAAATCATCTTTACTAAAAGATGCATTTGTATATTCTGAGTTCAGGCATACTAAGCCCCATTTCTCTATCTTGTCCCAATGGGAAGATTTGCTTCTTAGATGCTATTAGTAAACTCCCATTCTATCCCTTGGGACAGATAGCCTTTCCATAGTAAAAAATGAAACACACTGTAATTAACTACCAGGACATGTCCTACCTTTAATATACACAGCTCCCTACCAATAGGGGTACCATGGGCTTACCTTGGGGATGACTTACATGTAAGAAAAGTGAAGATTAGGGCCTGGTAAGTGGGTGCACTTGCCAGGTCGATATGGCAGTCACAAACCCCACAGACACTACAGTAGCAGGTCTGATAACCCTTTTCTGGGCTGCATGGGTGATTGGCACAATCAGTACTACTGGCCATTAAGCAGCATTTGATTTACAGGCCCTGAACCATCAGTGCACTTTACTAGGGACTTACTAGTATGTCAAACATGCCAATCATGGAAACACCAATCCATAATACAATTTACAATAAGAGCAATTGCACTTTAACACTGAACAGCAGTGAGAAGGTGTTCAGAGACACTGAACCAGCAAAAACAGAGTCCAAACTAGGAGGCCAGAAAGGAAAATAGGGTAACATGCCAAAAGATGCCACATCTAACGGGCATTTATGGTTGTCGATAGATGTTGATGATGAGGAGAACTAGTTTCTAGAAAATGTTGTCAGAAGGGGTCCTTATGCCTCAAAAGGCATGACAAGGGGGTATTGACATCAACAAGTATGAAGACCACTGCTCTAGGGTCTCTAGGATCTTAACATATTTTGTCATGGAGCTTTAATTACCGCGGACATTGATTTCTCATTTTTGCTAACCCCAAATGTATGTAGTGCTGAATTGACCTCATTGCAACATTTGATCAACAGGTTAAATGCACTTGCAGGTATTAGGAGCGGTATCCCCTGAAGGCGTCTTTAGTAAATAGAGAGTTCTACACGTATGGTAGCAAAGTAAAGTCAATAACTAAGGCATGTGTGTCACATGCGCAGTACTGGTGGCAGAGAACTTATTAGTGCAATGTTCATGTTTTCTTTTCATCTGGTTAGAAATTCAGCAGCAGAAAATGAAAATAGAGGCTGACAAAGTGTTGTTGTTAATGCACTAGGTTGTTCAAAATATAGGTGTTTGAAAATGAGAGCAAATCTCTACCACCTTAAATTAAGTGTTGAAATGACCTCAGCTTTTGATTGCCGAGAGCTGCACTTTGAAACAGCTCTCGCAGCCGGTCTTGTGAGGCCAAACACCCATTGTAGTACTTGGAGGATAAGTAGTATGCCAGAAGTAGCTATGTCGAACAAAATAAAGTACACATTTATAGTTATCACAGGCCGGTGGGAGGGGGGGGGAGGTGAACAGAGATGATAATCCAAAAAAGGATGTGGCGTAACATCCTGAGCGGTCGACTTTGGACCTTGGGAACGGGTTAAAATCTCTGCATTGCCTCTGCTCGTGCCTACAAAATGAATAATTGATTTTTTTGCATGGTGTATTTTACATCAATTTAACCTACAAATAATGAAAGGATGAAGTGGGACCCACGCTAATAAACAGGAACGTGCATGAAGACCTCTGAACTGCTGTTCAAAATTACAAGCAAACTTGGACAGAGTGAGTGATTGATATACTACTCCTGTTGTGTGTAATAGCCAACCAGGAGGAAACGGAGGAGGGGCCTTCATGCACTCTGCCAGGAGTGTGAACACATAGCAATGGACAACCAAAATAAACAATGAATGAATTTGCCTGGGAGGAAATCAAGAGCCCAAAGGAGGGACACTGCAACAATAAAAAAGCAGCATTTCCGATTGCCACAGCAAAAAACCAATGGCAAGCAATGGGCTTGGTTATAGTCCATATTAATTCCATCAACAAGAGAGTAAGGGTCAGAAGAAAACACTCTCATGCCCCTTATAAATCCATATCTCAAACAACAGGAGAGTGTTAATATACACAACAGACAAAGTGAGCTAGCCAAATTCTGTTCAAAGTGCTACTGAACTGTTAGAAGAGGCTGTTATTTTCAGTTGGAAAAATAGAGTGCACGTGTTCAAAGATCTAGCTAAAAGGACCCTCAGGCCCCAGTGGAACACTGGTAGCCAGTTGTCTTCATTGGGTCCTCCTTTTTGCTAGGAAAGTGAATGTGAGTTTAAAAAGAGTATGCACTACTCCTCAAAATTATTTTAATAAGAGGGTAGCTCTAACTCTGTTAAAACAGTGATTGAAAAACATGATTATTTTTCTGGACTACTAAAGGTTGTGCAAGTTTGAACCAACTAGTCCCATTAATAAAGTGAAAGAGAAAATAATATATAAAACATGGTCAACATGTTTCTGCCTATTAAGCCAAATTCGCTCGGCATTCATCAGGACCAGGAAAACAATATCACTCGCTGTTCGGAGCACGCTAAAGTGCTCAGATACAGGGAGTAATGACACTGAATAATACGACCTGCAGTTTGTCGATGCTCCTTGTGGGAAAGTCTTCCCCAAATTTCTATAAGCTCCTTGTTATAGGAGAAACGATAAGAATCTGTAAGGGTAAATAGAAAAAACAGAAATGTCCAAATTATGAACCTTTAAATGTTTAAATCTACCCTGTTAGAACTCTAATCATGTGCACATAATTATTAAGACCAAATAGTGTCTAAAATACAGGAAATGAAGGAAATTTATCCTTTTCAAATCAAGAAGAAAAACCAAGCTGGAGGTAAATCTAATATTCAGTCAGTGTTGCAGACAGAGGCTTTTCATTGTCCTTTCAAGCATTAGATACCAACATAAAGTAAGTGATTGCCTTAAAAACAGTGCTCTATCAAACCGAATAGGTTTGAAAACTTGAAATAATTACACCAAAAAAGACACCTTTGCAAGAAGCATACAGAGCGCAATGAACTCCAAAACGGGGAAGCTAAGCCAGACACTTACATTATATTTTTAGATAATGAGCCCCATGGGCATTGCGGCAGGAGGAAATCTTCACGTTTGGGCTCTAACAAGAAACACAACGAAAAAGCGTTACTATGTGTTTCCAAAGCCGCTAATAGTGAAATAATAAATCTTAAAACTCGTATGGTCTGGAGAGAGACTTACGTGTCACCAAACGGCTCCCTGCTGAAATACCTACAAGCGGCCACTTCCGCCGTCCGTATCGACCAACGCGGTAGTGGAGCCGTGTAAGAAATAAACACTGAAAACGCGTAATGCGTCTGGGACGGTGACGCCGATCACGTGACTGAAGTGATCGCGTCACATTTTTTAAAGGGTGCCAGTTTGTTTACAAGCACAATTCAGAGCGATCTTTGCAGAAAGGAAGAACCATGAGGAAAAAGCCTCAAATAACACAATGGAAGGGCGTAGTTACGTTGTGTAAACAATTGTTGGATTCTATGTTAAACCCATGGAGGAGGAAGTGTCTCATGTATTTTTTGTATTTGGGTTAGTTCAGACTGAAGCCAGCCTTTTACATATGTCACATGGGGAGATACAAAGGTTCTTATTTCTGTGATTATCAGCTAGAAAAACACAAATTGATGGAAACGAAGGTAAACTGATAATTAGGGTGGATAGTGTGTCTATCTACGCATGACTGATCCCCAAGGGATGTCCTCATTAAGACCCTGTTTGTTAGTAGATAGACGGTGTATCCATCGCTGCTCCTTTTCGAACAGTGTGCCTTCATCAGTGCAATTCAGCTGTTCAATTATTACTCATTTGACATCGTTTGGACAATGGCCTTGCTCCAGAAAATGGGTAGTCATCTTTGTGGTATTTCTGCCACATCGAATATTACTACGATGCTCTCCTATTCTTGTTTTAATTTTTCTGGTGGTCATCCCTATATATCTAAGACCACAGGGACATGTAATCAAGTAGATGACATTACTTGAATTACAATTTGTGTGACATCGTAAGTGCCAGGTTTTACCCTCTTCTAGTTGTAGTGTTTTTGTGGATGATGTTAAGTGACATGTACTACATCCCCCGCAAGGGAAATGGCCAGTTATAGAAGGCAGGCCCCAGGCATTCAGAACAGTGGCATCATGTTTGGGTTGATTAGTTCTCGGGCGGGTATGTACCAGAGCATCTTGCAAACTCCTTTCTTTTTTATAAGAAAATAATGGTTTCTGCCAATTTCTACCATTACTCGTCAGGATTTGCCAGTGCTTGCCAATGCAACGACTTACAGAGTTGGAAATGTTACTGTAGGTAGTCACACAGGTCAGAGGGACCTCAGATTCACTTTTTTACATTATCTTCCAGAAGCGCTTCCCTGTTGTTATTTCTTGCTCTTTTTCTACTCTTTTGTAGGATTTTTCTAGGGTAACCTCTCTGTTCTAATTTTAGTGTAAGAACAATCTTCTCCATTTCTCCAGTTTTCACCCGCGTCCACTACGCGAAAACCTCCCTTTTGGCCAATATCTACGTATACGTAGAAATTGCAGCAATCTTGCGGACTTCAACAAACAAGCGGATGACCTTACACTAAAATTAGAACAGAGAGGTTACCCTAGAAAAATCCTACAAAAGAGTAGAAAAAGAGCAAGAAATAACAACAGGGAAGCGCTTCTGGAAGATAATGTAAAACAAAGTGAATCTGAGGTCCCTCTGACCTGTACCCGCCAGAGAACTAATCAACCCAAACATGATGCCACTGTTCTGAATGCCTGGGGCCTGCCTTCTATAACTGGCCATTTCCCGTGCGGGGGATGTAGTGTATGTCACTTAACATCATCCACAAAAACACTACAACTAGAAAAGGGTAAAACCTGGCACTTACGATGTCACACAAATTGCAATTCAAGTAATGTCATCTACTTGATTACGTGTCCCTATGGTCTTAGATATATAGGGATGAGCACCAGAAAAATTAAAACAAGAATAGGAGAGCATCGTAGTAATATTCGATGTGGCAGAAATACCACAAAGATGACTACCCATTTTCTGGAGCAAGGCCATTGTCCAAACGATGTCAAATGGGTAATAATTGAACAGCTGAATTGCACTGATGAAGGCACACTGTTCGAAAAGGAGCAGCGATGGATATACCGTCTACCTACTCACAAACAGGGTCTTAATGACCACATCCCTTGGGGATCAGTCATGCGTAGATAGACACACTATCCACCCTAATTATCAGTTTACCTTCGTTTCCATCAATTTGTGTTTTTCTAGCTGATAATCACAGAAATAAGAACCTTTGTATCTCCCCATGTGACATATGTAAAAGGCTGGCTTCAGTCTGAACTAACCCAAATACAAAAAATACATGAGACACTTCCTCTTCCATGGGTTTAACATAGAATCCTACAATTTTTTACACAACGTAACTACGCCCTTCCATTGTGTTATTTGAGGCTTTTTCCTCATGGTTCTTCCTTTCCGCAAAGATCGCTCTGAATTGTGCTTGTAAACAAACTGGCCCCTTTAAAAAATGTGACGCGATCACTTCAGTCACGTGATCGGCGTCACCGTCCCAGACGCATTACGCGTTTTCAGTGTTTATTTCTTACACGGCTCCACTACCGCGTTGGTCGATACAGGCGGCGGAAGTGGCCGCTTGTAGGTATTCCAGCAGGGAGCCGTTTGGTGACAAGTAAGTCTCTCTCCAGACCATACGAGTTTTAAGATTTATTATTTCACTATTAGCGGCTTTGGAAACACGTAGTAACGCTTTTTCGTTGTGTTTCTTGTTAGAGCCCAAACGTGAAGATTTCCTCCTGCCGCAATGCCCATGGGGCTCATTATCTACAAATATAATGTAAGTGTCTGGCTTAGCTTCCCCGTTTTGGAGTTCATTGCGCTCTGTATGCTTCTTGCAAAGGTGTCTTTTTTGGTGTAATTATTTCAAGTTTTCAAACCTATTCGGTTTGATAGAGCACTGTTTTTAAGGCAATCACTTACTTTATGTTGGTATCTAATGCTTGAAAGGACAATGAAAAGCCTCTGTCTGCAACACTGACTGAATATTAGATCTTCCTCCAGCTTGGTTTTTCTTCTTGATTTGAAAAGGATAAATTTCCTTCATTTCCTGTATTTTAGACACTATTTGGTCTTAATAATTATGTGCACATGATTAGAGTTCTAACAGGGTAGATTTAAACATTTAAAGGTTCATAATTTGGACATTTCTGTTTTTTCTATTTACCCTTACAGATTCTTATCGTTTCTCCTATAACAAGGAGCTTATAGAAATTTGGGGAAGACTTTCCCACAAGGAGCCTCGACAAACTGCAGGTCGTATTATTCAGCGTCATTACTCCCTGTATCTGAGCACTTTAGCGTGCTCCGAACAGCGAGTGATATTGTTTTCCTGGTCCTGACGAATGCCGAGCGAATTTGGCTTAGTAGGCAGAAACATGTTGACCGTGTTTTATATATTATTTTCTCTTTCACTTTATTAATGGGACTAGTTGGTTCAAACTTGCACAACCTTTAGTAGTCCAGAAAAATAATCATGTTTTTCAATCACTGTTTTTAACAGAGTTAGAGCTACCCTCTTATTAAAATAATTTTGAGGAGTAGTGCATACTCTTTTTAAACTCACATTCACTTTCCTAGCAAAAAGGAGGACCCAATGAAGACAACTGGCTACCAGTGTTCCACTGGGGCCTGAGGGTCCTTTTAGCTAGATCTTTGAACACGTGCACTCTATTTTTCCAACTGAAAATAACAGCCTCTTCTAACAGTTCAGTAGCGCTTTGAACAGAATTTGGCTAGCTCACTTTGTCTGTTGTGTATATTAACACTCTCCTGTTGTTTGAGATATAGTCCATATTATACACACATCAGGTTTTGCAGATAAGATAGCGCATGCGCACTGCCTAGGCTCAACCTCAAAAGGACTCAATTTATTTATACATAAAATGAAGAGAAGGAAGCAAACACACATCCCTGCCGGATGCCCAGTAAAACGGAAAAAGGATCTGATCAGATTTCACTAAATCCCAGCCTAGCTGTCAAATTCTTGTGAAGTACAGACAGAAAATGTACAAGTGCTTCATCCAGCCCCAAATCAAGCAGTAGCAGCCATATCTTTGTGCTATTTATACAATCAAAGACTATTGACAGTTCCATGAATGCTAGATACAGCGCACAGCACTTAGCGATGGCATACTTACCTACAATAAAGTTAACATTTAAGCAATGCTCCACCATCCCTAGCCACTCCCTGAACAAGTATTGGCAATAGTTAAGAATATTATTATTAACAGCCCAGTCCCTCATTCTGTTATAAATAAATCTGCCAATAATTTTGATGGCAGTAACAATAAGCGAGAAAGGGCAGTAACAACTTGGTTCTGAGCAATTGCCCTTTTAAAGTAATGGGAAGATAATCACTGTAGACCATGAACTTGGCAGTTGCTTACTACCCACATAATGAAAAATATATATTAACAGAAATGCCCACAAATCCAGATTACATTTTACAGATCAGTTGGAAGCCCTTTTGGTCTGGGTGCCTAGCCTCCTAGACTCTTGACGTATTGCTTCAGTTACCTCCTCAAATACAACTAGCTTTGGCCCTGCCTTAGAGTAAGACTCTAATTCAATTGATGGGTTGCTCAAAGCAAGGTCACAATGGAAGGTCAAAAAATAAGCAACTTATTGGTCACCATTGATATGGCTCCTCATTAAAAAGTGCAATTACCACATGTCTGAATCGAGTTTACATTGAGCTACAAACCTTTAGCATTCTTATAGGCAGAGGCTAAAACTAGCATTCACAGTTTTCAATATTCACTTCCCTCTTTATTTTTTTTAATGTCCCCTTCAGATCTGTCGTGGTCACTGTTAATGCCTGTGTAACCGACTGTTTTCTAAGGAGCATGCTGAGGCAAACCAACGGGTACTATGTGTGAGTTTTTTCACAGGTTTTTAGTAAGCGGTTCGAATATAATTAGATAAACCCACAAATGATTGCATTATTAACTCACCCTCTCTACTCCAGGAAGACAATTCAAGATTTTTCCTAAGCTTAAGTGCCAGAAACTGATTGGGATCCAGAACATTCCAGTACAACATGAGACCATAATGTTTCCATTGGGCTGTGTTACAAGTCTGGTGGGACCGTTAACTCCAGATTAAGGGAGGGTTTCTGAGGCCACTAGAGACAGGCCAAACACTCCATCAGATCCCAACTTGCCCTCTCCAAGCCTTAAAGTTGGCAGACCTCAAGCACTTTTGTGCAGTTTTGAGAGTGTGCATTGGAAGGCTGGATGTGCCCTAAGGAGGAGCCAAGGCCGAACTTTATCTAACAAACAAAAGTACCAATGTTAAATCAGAAAAAAAAATCCCATATTTTGAAAAAGAGTGTAATAGATATTTGGGTTATGAAGGCTAAATTTTATTTGTTATTTATAAAAGCAGATTTTAGTAAATGTGTTAAAATAAAGAAGTGAGTCTGCATATTCATTATTCTTTTTAATGTACAAATAGTCATCTGATAATGGTCAATGTTTGCTGTTAGAAACTCGGTAGACATTTTAAAAACCTTTGCTTTTAAACAATTTGTCAATTACATGAATCGGTATTAAATCTTTTACTCAATACAGAACATTTTGATTTACATTATCCTGGGCGTTTTGTATGTGCTTTTGAACATTTTTGTACATAATTGCTTTAATGTGCACTCTTTATATTGGTTTGAGGATTAATATGCCAAACAAACGTATCTTTTGTCTGACTTACTGACCAAAATGATACACAGTTGTGAGTGTTCAACACATGTAAACTGCTAATTATCATATCAGTTGCACAAAAAATATATTTTCCCCACCCCTTGCTCTAACTTAGGGACATATATGTATATAGGGTTCATGCCACCCTTGCGCCATGCATGGGTGACGCAAAACCTAAGTAGGATTTATCAAGCCACACAAGGCCACCTTGCATCGCCCTGAGTGGCCTGAGCATGATGCAGTGCAATTTGCTGCATTGCATTACTTTGCACCAGGAAACTGTTCCATGGGTGGAGAGTGGGTGTACCCATGCATTCACCCATTGATTTTGGAGCATTCCCAAATGTATCATTATTGGTAGTCATGGGAATGTGTCTGAAGGCTCCGCCTCCCCAGGTGATGCTTGAGAAATACAATATCTCCTTGTTACTTCCTCTGCGGGGTATCTTGTTAAGTACAGCACATTCATGCCCTTTCCCTATCACACAGTGAAGGGCAACAAGGTGACCTGCTGTGCTGCTTGATATCTTCATAAATATGCCCCATACTTCTAGCCATAAATAGGGGTGTGCAAAAGTTTTGTTATAGAAACAAAGGGCCTCATTTATGAGAACCTGTGCGCCGCCAGAACGTCACGTTTTGTGACGTTCCATGGCTCAGGGGCCTGCTCAATATTTAAGTGGCTAAGAAAAAGGAGTCTGGTCCTGGGACAAAGGGGAAGCTGGACCAATTTATAGTGAACAAAAAAGAATTGCTAACCCCCACTCTAATTTCATGTCTCCAGATTTAAGAACGCACAAACAAAGAAATTATCTTCTGTTTGTAGGGGTTGTTTTATTTAAACCCTTTTGGAATTAATCAAATCTTTTATATATTTTCATGAGTGAGAAAGATACTTATATACAACGTTTATACATATATACAAAACTACTACACAACAAACATATATACAAATATGAACAGTTTATGTATAGTCTTCTTTTCGAATGTAGCGTTTTTTTATCCACAAATAATTAATTTTTGCTAAATCTCTTTTCCACTACAATAAACACAAAGTGAAGTAGCTGCAAAAAAAAAAAAACGGCAACAAAATTACTTTAAGAAAGATCAAAACCAACTTTGAAAACACAATCAAAGTGATAAACAATAAATTCTTGTTAGCTTTCTTTTAGTGCCTGCCGACGCGTTTCGAATCTGGAGTTAAGTTTCAGATTCTCATCAGTGCTCTTTCAGTGTGGGTAATCTAAACATAAAATGTAAAGGAAGACCATTCAGTAACTATATCTATTAAAGAATTACTCCCCCTTTAGGAGTTAGATGTCACAAAGCAAGTTACCTTTAGCAATGGGCGACGCGGTCCCGCGGGTCCAATTATTCTAATGAGGCTAGTGAAATCCTGAGTCTTTTAGTACAATTGTAGACCTGGTGTGTGGAGTAAGGAACACTGCTTTCTGACGAACTTCGCATCAGTCATGTTCTACTAAGAGGTCTGGACGGGCACAGTCAGAACAGCAGAAACCTGGAAACAAAAGGCTTTTGATGTCGAGTGGGGACATTTAAATAAGAGTAAAATGACGAAGAGGAGTTTACAGCGTCACGCTGTAAACCTGCATAAATGAGGCACACACATTATCATAGTTTGTGAAGTGTCTGCTTTCCCTTTTATCCCCAGCAAAGGTACACTCCACACTTTAATTTTGAGATGTAATAAAAAAGGCAGCAAATACCAAAATAGCATTTCTATTCACTATTTCTATTGTGAAAATATGTAAATGGGAATATGCATTTTGAATTGTGTACGCAAGTGCATGCCTTGTGTACTTTTTCCTCACAAACTAATCATCACACGAGAGAAAGGTATGTGTCACATTACATTCCTGTTTCCCTTTAACGGAGGCACTATCGGCAAGGAGGAAACTTTAGCGGCATTCTTCACCTACCTACACCTCGCCGCACCCGCTTTGCAGGTGCCGCATCGCCTTGTGGTGAAAGGGGCATTGTCACAACCTGAGAGAGTAGGAAAGGCGGTTCCGGGTGAGAGGCTACAGCGGGGCTGCGAGCGTAGCGGGGACTCCAACAACCAGGAGTCCCTGCGTGACCTATAGCCAGCTTCCGGTCCGCTCTCCCTGCTGGCCCGCCCCCGCCCACCTGAGGTCTTCAAAATCGACCCTCACCTGCACTCTGTGGTTTCCTGTTTCCCTTTAATGGAGGCACTATCGGCAAGGAGGAAACTTTAGCGGCATTCTTCACCTACCTACACCTCGCCGCACCCGCTTTGCGGGTGCCCCATCGCCTTGTGGTGAAAGGGGCATTGTCACAACCGGAGAGAGGAGGAAAGGCGGTTCCGGGTGAGGGGCTAAAGCGGGGCTGCGAGCGTAGCGGGGACTCCAACAACCAGGAGTCCCTGCGTGACCTATAGCCAGCTTCCGGTCCACTCTCCCTGCTGGCCCGCCCCCCGCCCACCTGAGGTCTTCAAAATCGACCCTCACCTGCACTCTGTGGTTTCCTGTTTCCCTTTAACGGAGGCACTATCGGCAAGGAGGAAACTTTAGCGGCATTCTTCACCTACCTACACCTCGCCGCACCTTCTTCGCGGGTGCCGCGTCGCCTTGTGGTGAAAGGGGCATTGTCACAACCTGAGAGAGGAGGAAAGGCGGTTCCGGGTGAGAGGTTACAGCGGGGCTGCGAGCGTAGCGGGGACTCCAACAACCAGGCGTGACCTATAGCCAGCTTCCGGTCCCCTCTCCCTGCTGACCCGCCCCCCCGCCCAACACGCCCCCTATATCATAGTCTTAGACTCCCGCAGCGCGGGACGCAGCACGGGGTGAAGAGGGGGCAAAGAGCGAGCTGTTTGAGGCCGTTAGAGGCTGGGAGAGACTGGACTGGGCCACATTATTTGGTCCTACCGTTCTCCTACATTGCCACCGTTTGCCGATTATCCTGATCAAGTACCATGTCAACCCGTGAGTATAGAGACAGAGCTGCTAAGACCAAACTGAAAAACGGCACTTTAGATGACTTTATCACCAGGACCCACACAGCCATTGACACGGAGATTGCTAAAATGCAGCATAGAGTTTCCATTGAACTAGATGCAGCAAGAAGACTGTCACAGGAGCTAGCTGCAGCCAAAAAATCCTCCTTAGGGCCCATTGCTTTGGCTAAAACACCCGATCGCCCATTTGGCCCTGCACCTACCCTGATTGTAACACAGGTAGACATCCACCAGTCACAAACAGACATTACATCTATACTTCAGGGGGGGTCCCCACTGGTACCCCCCAATTCCTCAAAATGTTCACTTGGTGAAACCTCTGGGCAGGAGAAGGAGGCTGAGGGGGGTCCATCGACAACGGCGCAAATCTACAAATCTATGCCACCAGGGGGAGGGAATCCTTTTACCTCACAAAAAGGACCACATAACAAAAGGAAGCACAAAGACACTTCGGCATACACAAGGAAAAAAGCCAAGATAGCGAAGGCTCAGCTATCCACCAAGGCACCATTCCAGGCACTCCCAGACCCCCTCCCAGCGATTATTACACACTCCCCTGAATTAAGATCAGAACCCATCCCTGCACAACCGGTTGTTACACACGAAAATGACAACCTTGTAATAGAAAGTGAAACTTGTGGGGTTCCACTTTGTACTATAAAAGGGAAGGATGTGGAGTTTTTAACAATCGTGTGGGAAACACTCAAAAAATTGCTCACCCCCCTTGAAGTGAGACTTTCACATATTGAAACCCAGCTCTTGGAGACAGATAAAAGCATTCTGAATTTAGCAACTATCAGCATGCATAACAAAAAAACAACTTGTCCGCAGGGAATTGCTACCACCACAGCATTACCTGATGCTATAACTCCTGTTGCTGCTATCCCTTCGGCTGCTCTGAAGGTCTAAGCCCCCGGGAACTACTAATACCATCTCACTACCTGCTGCTATAACGCCGGCAGCTGTCACCGCCACTGCCATCCCAAAGGCCAAACCGATTCCAAAACCCCGGCATAAGGCTAACACACACACCGCCATTAATAGGGCAATGATGGCCACTAACCAACTGGTGGTTGACAACCCACCACCACCTAAATCAGTCACGGCAGGCCAACTTGCACCACCCATGACAGATCTGTCCAATCCGAGGGCTACTGGTTATAATTATAACTACCCTACAACCCAGAGAGTTAATACCAACAATAATCGCCACAGGGGCTATGTTGACCTTCCGCCTGAGGTAAGACCCTATGTAGTTGTGCTGACAGGGGTCACAGAATTGACTCACAACCAGCAGGAAGACTTTGCTTCATTAAAGAACAAAGTAATCCACTGGTTTAATGTCAATAGGCCAATACCTAACCACCTAAGGAGCAAAATCCTTATGGTGCGCAGGGTTCCATGGGTAGGCACCTCACACAAGTCCATCAGTGGCGACTGCGTGATCGTCTCATTTGAGGATCCCAATACTGCACATGCTATACACTCCTGGAACTACAATAGTATAAATTCACCAATAGCATCCAGACCCCTTACTTATTTCTATCCACCCCACTCTTATTCGAACTTGGGAGGGAACTGGAGCTGGATCCCGGAGAGGAAGGGAGGCCGGGGAGGGTTACCCAATCACTGGTCGGATACACATGGTGGTTGGACCGGGGCACCGACTTTCAACAGATACGGGTGCCTTGAGGAAGTGGACTGACTTCCACATATGCCCACTACCACCACTTCAGCACCCGACTTAACAAGTCGCCCGATCCATCCTACGGGACGACCAGCTCCTACCACACTAAAACCACAATTGGGCCGATTGGTCCCTCCCCCACCACAACATCAGTTGGAGAATTATAACCAAACTGCAGGGGAAGGTAGGCACAAGGGTTGGGCTTCCATAACATCTAAGCCCACTAAAGTTAAATCCTACAAACTAGATCCGAGTGACAAGGATAGCCCTTCCATTGAGGCCTGCCCAAAACCAAAGCCAGTGCCATCAGATATACCCCCCTACCCAACAAGGTGAATCTATCCCACACAAGTGTTCTCTGCCATTAGCTACCATCGATACATCGGAGGCTCCAGGAGTAATATCCATACTCTCCTGGAATGTCGCCGGGTTGGCTAATAAAGTAGATTCACCTGAATGGGGGGAACTTATCAAAGGGCACGATATATGCCTATTTCAAGAGACGTGGGCCAGGGAAAAACATCCCTGTCCGGGATACGCCACCTTTGAGATCCAGGCGAAATGGGGTGGAAAGGGCCGACCATCAGGGGGCCTTCTGATCTGGGTGGGTTCCCACCTGGGTTGCAGGGCTACACATCTGGAAACCAACTCACCGGATTTCCAGTGTGTATCTCTGGAATGGCCATGTGGAGGAAAAGTAACACTGATCAACGTATACTCGAGACCGGTGGGGATAGCAGCTACCTCGAGAACAGTCAAGGATTTAGCTCTGTTCCTTGACTCTATCACTCTCTGCTCCCCAATAATCGTTGGTGGAGATTTTAATCAGCAGTATGAACCCCTCCCGGACCACCTGGCAGGCATAACCAGTGGAGAGGATGAACTCTGGAACATCCCCACTTTGATCGATCCCCTGTTAAAGGCTTGGACACCACTTGCCACCCAAATAACGTCTCTCACGCTCTGTCACTCGCTGAGGGCCTGCAATGGGCGAATAAAAGGGGATATCCCACCAAAATACACTTTTAACAGACCTGGTTATGAGTCACGTATTGACTACATCATGGTCTCAGTAAGGGATTGGGATAAAGTGAAGGATTTTGGAGTAATTTCCAGATCCGACAGTGACCACAACCCACTTTCATTAAGATTCGAGGTCCAGGGGTCACACACGGCCCTGGTAGAAGAAAATCCAGCACATCAGGTGGACCTAACACTATCCAGCAATAGATGTAGAATTAAATGGGCAAAATTGCTGGAAAATCCGATTAATATCAAAGGCTGTATGCGCTAGTTGTCCCCGCCCTAGAAAAGGTTGAGCGTTGCATGCATCAACCAGTCAATGATTCAGAATCCCCTCCCCTAGAAAAATTTGAGGCAATTAATCCCTCCCGTTCTAATCCTGCACAACTGATTGAGCTTGGTGCTATTCACTCTGATTTATGCACCAACCTTGCAGAAGTGCTGAACCCAGTGGCCAGGCCAAAGAAGCCTAAGCAGAAAAGAGTCACATGGTTCAACGCTTCCTGTAGGAGAGCGAAAGCCGCATTACTGGAATCTCTTAAAACACGAGATACCCCAAGCAAAATTAAGGAAAAGCGTTTAGCCTATAAATCACTCCTTCGTACTGCCAAAGTAGATTGGGACGAGGGAAATTGGACCGAAATGACAGTCTCTCTTGCATCTCGAGATGCCCGAACTTTCTGGCAAATCGTTAAGCATGGCTCAGCTGAACCACTTGTAGCAGTAGAGGCTAACATAGCACCCTTCGTCTGGGAGGAACATTTTAAAAACCTATACAAAACACATAACAGTGACCTACTGATGACCCCACCAGAAGATGCACTGCACTCACCCACTGAAAGCGTAGCCCCCATGGACGGTTTCAGCGTGGAGGAGGTTACCATGGCAATCACGGCCCTGGTTGCTGGAAAGTAGCCCTGGGCATAGTGGGCGTAGTGGGGCTTCGCGGAGCTACGTGAAGTGGGCGAGAAACTACGCCCACCTCCGCACTCCGCGTAGCCCCACTACGCACCACAGGCCTCCCTCCCGCCCTCCCTAAATACGTTAAATTAAAAGTATAAAATAATTAAAAAGACACTTACCTTGCCCGCCGCTGCCTGCCGCGTCCCCGGGGCTCGCTATCTTCTTTGCTGCTGTCTTGTTTACTAATGCGCATGCGCGGGCGGCCGCGCATGCGCGTTTTCTCGTGAGAAATGCGCATGCGCGGCCGCCCGCGCATGCGCATTAGTAAACAAGACGGCAGCAATGAAGATAGCGAGCCCCGGGGACGCGGCGGGCAGCGGCGGGCAAGGTAAGTGCCTTTTAATTAATTTAAACTTTTAATTTAAAGTATTTAGGGAGGGCGGGGGGGAGGCGGGTGGCGGCCAGCTACGCTCCGTCTGCGGAGCGTGCGTAGTGCCGCCTGGCTACGCCCGCTACGCAAAATGCGGAGTAGATGGCACTACGCACATTCCGTGCACGGAGCGTAGCTGGCCGCCCACCCCTACTGGAAAGGCGCCGGGCCTTGATAGGCTGCCTGGCGACCTCTACAAACATGAACCCAAGATCTGGGCACCGTATCTTAGGGTGTTGTTTAACTCAATCCTGAATGGCATGTCAATCCCCCCGACATGGCCGGGGGCAGAGATAGTCCCAATCTTTAAGAAGGGATCACCTCTGCTCCCGGCCAACTATAGGCCAATAAGCCTGATTGACGTGTCACAAAAACTGTTTGCCAGGCTGTTGCTGAATCGTCTGCTGGAATGGACAAGGGATTGTAACATCCTGAGTCCCTTCCAAGCAGGCTTTAGGGAGAAGGTCTCAACCACAGACCAGGTCTTTCGGCTTGTCCTCATTTTTTGGAAAACGGTGCAGCTGGAGGGTGGCAGCCTCTATACTGTATTCGTGGACCTGAAGGCGGCGTTTGACCTGGTCCCCCGGAACAAGCTTTGGGAGGTGCTGGCCAAATTGGGCGTCCCTGGGGGTCTGTTGAAAATGATAATTCGTCTTCACAGTGCCAATTTTGCACAGGTGAGATGTGGCAGGATGGGGGCACTGTCTAAGAGGTTCCCTGTTGGCCGGGGGGTAAGACAGGGTTGTGTGCTTGCACTGACCCTGTTCTGCCTCTATGTCAATGGGGTCATCTCTCATCTAAATGGGGTCACCAACTCTGACGCTCCAAAATTGGCTGGTGAAAGGGTGCCGGCCCTTATGTTTGCCGATGACACCCTGCTGCTATCAAAGTCCGCAACGGGCATCCAGCGTGTCCTTGACGGCTTTGCGGACATCTGTGAGGGCCATGGTTTAGAAATTAACACCCTAAAGACTAAATTCATGGTCTTCAACCCCCCACCGAAATTCCGCTTCAGCCCCAGAATTGGACAAAGTAGGCTTGAGAGGGTGAAAACCTTTGAATATCTTGGTGTCATGTTAAACGACAAACTGTACTGGAACACGCACCAGAAGAAAGCTCTCCTTAAATTGATTCAATACTCGGGGGGCATCATGAACCTTCTGGCGAACAACAAATCATCAATTAGGCCCATCGGTCCTCCGATGCAGATTTACAAAACACAGGCTAGGGGGGCTGCCATGTATGGGTCCGAACTCTGGGGTCATGTAGGTACATCAGACCTCCTGAAAGAAGAGAACAAATGTATTCGAAGGGTTGTAGGACTCCACCCTAGTACGCCCCTAGTTCCCCTCAGGTTGGACCTGGGGCTACGTCCGCTAGACGACGAATTGGCTTTCCGCCCGCTGGCTTATTGGCGTAGACTGTGGGCAACCCCAGAACTGGCTAGCTATAGACAGGGACTACAGGAGGCGCTCGCCATGCCGGATGCTGGAAAAATTAAGTGGCTCAAATTCATTAAATCAGAACTGGAGGGTTTGGGACTTCCTAAGATGAGGTCTGATCCTCTGGCTACTTGCCCACTCATTCCCAAAAAGGAATTAGCCAAGGCATACCACGACAGCAAATTACTGGCACTTTTTAACCATCTAAAACCTGGTTCGTTGACAGATTCCTTCACATCCTTTAAGGACACTTACAACTTTGAACCAACCCTAGACAAAGTGCATCCTCCTTTGCTTAGGAAACTATACCTGCAGTGGAGACATGGGTCCCTCCCTATTCGATCACTCACAAGTAAATGGAGCAAAGACTCAACCAGTATCTGTCCAGCATGTAGAACCTCTGACGAATCTGAACTTCACATTCTCTTTTTTTGCCCTGCTTACCGAGAGATTCGCAAGCAATGGATAGTCCCTTTATGCAGAAATCTGGGATTTGTGAAGTGTTTGGCTGCTCTCAGAGTTTTGAAAACTAATCTGACTGATTACATTGTGTTTGCAGTGGCCAAATACTTGGGTGTCTCAGAAGGAAATGCCTTAGGGCCGGCAACTGACCCTACTGTACCAAGGACATGGCAGCGTAACATGGGACTGTGTTAATGTCTGATTTTATACTGTACAAACTTTTATACACACAGTTTTTAAAATGTATGTTTTAAATGTCTTTTATGGTAAAAATTTTACCGAAATAAAGATCTTTTGAATTGAACATTCGCTTACACAATGGTGAATTTACATGTGACAGTTAGATCACATTTAAGTGTATAAATTATGCATTTTTTTGCATTGTTTGTGAGAAGAACACCAACGTCATGAAAAACAAAATTTGCTACTTTGAACACCTCTTTAAAATAAATCCACTTATCCTGCATTTTGTCAGCCATCCTAAGGGTAAATTCGGTCTCAGAATATTAACAGGCTGTGAATTTTAATAAGTATCTGAGCTTTTAAAGCAGTGAGTACATGCTGTGTGCACATATGCTCCACTCCAATGAGCAAATCAATGTGTGACTGATCTCTAATTCATGACTTAAAAACAAGGCGTGTCTGCCCCCCGAAACCAAACGCACTGCAAAAATATGCCACATTGGCGAAAAAATTGTTCCTTTTAAACCACTTTCAACTTCTTTCATTCATCCTTGTACTCCTCCTCGTCATTTTACTCTTATTTAAATGTCCCCACTCGACATCAAAAGCCTTTTATGTCCAGGTTTCTGCTGTTCTGACTGTGCCCGTCCAGACCTCTTAGTAGAATGACTGATGCGAAGTTCATTGTGGATTTGCGAAAGAAATGAACTTTGGCGTATGTCACGGTGTACTTGACATTATTTCAGTATCCAAGTCGGACAATGTAAACATCAACCCGAGTCGGGTTGATTTAATAGCATTTTGGGATATGTAATTTATTCCTTACTAACAACCTCCGCAGTCCACCAAGATGGTGGGAAAGTCGGAAAAGCTGACTAATCGGGATGGGTTTAAAACGCAAGGGAGTGTGGAAGGAATTATGATTCCTGGGATTTGAGAGAAGAACGTGCGGTTTTTAAACTTTGGCGGCAGGTGCGTGTGTTTATTTGAGTGACGATATATAATGCTGGTTAAACTAATACCGTATATGGGCAAATGAATTTAAACGTGTGAAATAGGAGGCCAGTTAAAGCTCGGGATGACATCTGGTAGGGGTACACGCAGCTCGACCGCTATGTTGGATTAACGGTTGTAGACTAAAAGAGGGAGGGAGAGATATTTTCTTGGAAAAGTATTTTTTTGATAATGTTGGGAGGTGGACAGTGAAATAACAAGGATTGTATTGTTAGGTAATACTAATCTGTGCTTGCAAAGAAATAGGAGCCTGGGTAAAACGTAATGTTATATCGCAAAAAGAGGTTCTCAATATGTTGTAGCAGTATGGTTAATACTGATTGGTTGTTGTTGTTATTATTGTTTACAGTGACCCCTGACGAAGGGCATTTCCATGCCCGAAATGCATTGGGTTTTATCTTCTGCCTTCTCACGAACTTCGCATCAGTCATGTTCTACTAGGAGGTCCGGATGGGCACAGTCAGAACAGCAGAAACCTGGACATAAACGGCGTATTATGTTGAGTGGGGACATTTAAATAAGAGTAAAACGAAGAAGAGGAGTACAAGGATGAATGAAAGAAGTTGAAAGTGGTTTAGGAGGAACGATTTTTTTGCCAATGTCGCATATTTTCGCAGTGCATTTGGTTTCAGGGCGCAGACACACCCCGTTTTTCAGTCATGTTTATTCCCAGGTGTCAATTGGGCAAGGCACCTTTGACCGAGCTGCACGCACATTCAGAATACGCATGGATTAATCAGAACAAGATATGGTATATAGCAGGTGTGCATTCCCACCCCCTAGAAATGTTAATGATCTCTAAATCACTCATGAATGGTAAAAAATATATACTAAGAGTGTACAACCTTATCTTTTGAAGCCTGGCTACAGAAAACTTAAATGGTTTGCCAAAGCTTGTGTCATCAATTCACACAGAAATACACAAAAAGCAGGCTTTGAGGTGAGTACCATTCAGTCTTTGCCTTTCTTTGTTGGGTTAGCCTACTTATGGGATTTCTTATTTTATTTTGGGCTTGATATAACAATGAGGTTGCTCGATGCACACATTTTCCATGGAGCTGTGAATAACCTATTCCTTTGAAGGTTCAGAGATGTGCGTGCAGCAAACAGGACAGATAAAAAAAATCCACGCACCAACGACCCAGTGGCCTAGCTAGATCATGCGGCACCCGCGGAGGTCCCTACCTTTGCCGCCTGCAGGAGAGGCATGTGAGAGTGAGGAGCATTGCTGGCAATTCTTGCAGCAGCTGCAGATTAATGTGAGAGAGGCCCAAAAGCTCGTGCCGCCAGGGGCAGACCGCTACCCGCCCCACCTTGCTACGCATGATTAATGTTAATGCGGCGGCAGATTTGTTATTATTACTTCATGAGACCTGTTGCAAATGTGAGGATGGAGACCTGCATTGGACAGCTGAACTATATGCCAGCATTTGCCGAATGGCTGTTTTTAATTACAACCCAAAAAACTTTGAAGAGACTGGGTCTTCTATAAAATAAGCATTTTGTGAATGGGACTGGATGGAGTAAGCAGTGGGCTGTAGATTGCTGTTTACTAGGGGTGGGTGTAACTCGCATAATTAATTCAATGCAGAGTAATGATGCAGAATAACTTGAGAATTCCACAAGAATACGCAAAATTATGTGAGAAGAGTAATTCGGTGTTTAGCGCTATTTCTTAGTACAAAAATATGCCCTTGCATCCAAAATGGGCATGAGAATCCAATTTGTGCTAACAAATAGTGCTAATTACAACAGAACCCGAATAACGAGCGCAAGCAACGAATCATACTCGCTAAATGTGCTCTTAGGGAAATATTTTACCTTCATTTATACATTTAGAGCTCTTTTCTTAGCACAAAATGCTCCCCAAATAGCACTGAACGTGTTCTTGGAGCAGTATTTTTCCTCAACTTACTCCTAGCATTCAGTAATATTTCCTTAGTGCTAAATGCACCCTCGCATCCACAATGGACATGGGGATGCATTTTGTGCTAAGAAATAGTGCTAAATGCAGCAGAACACAAATAGCGAACACGAGCGACCGCTTACACTTGATGCATGTGCTCTCGCAATAGGAATGTTTTTTGCAAGCAGGAATAATTGTGTTATTATAGGTAATTCAACGTCAAAGCAAAAAAGTGGAATTAGCAAAATAACTTGTTCCAAGTGGCCTACTTTATACCACCATCCCTAAGAGTGCTCATGCAGACAGGAGTTTCAACAATCAGAACATCGTGAAAAGGTCTGACATCTTCGCTATAGGATCACTTTTCAAGAACAAAAATACATTGCAACAATTTTGGTTCTGATGATGATATGATACATACTGCTTCAAATTCTCTACAATGCATAATTATTTAATGTTTCAAATTTGCATTTATGCCTCACGTTTGACCTTTCAGTGTAGATTTCAAAGTGTTAGAATTAAAAAAAGACAGTTTGTTAGATCTGTCATCCTTAGGATGGTCTTCCCCTAAACCTTTTGCCTGCGTCCCTCCTGTTTTTGCTGTATCTTTTTGTTGGCCTTAGGACTCTGAGCACTTTAAGACTGCTAACCAGTGCTAAAGTGCTTTAAGTTTGTCCCCTAAACATAGTGACAATGGTGTATGCATGCTTGGCATATTACATTACTTTAAGTCCCTTGTAAAGTGGTTTACCATATACCCAGGGCCTGTAATCTAAATGCTGCTAGTGAGTTTGCAGCGCTGCTTGTGCCACTTACACAAGTAGCCTTTCAAACCTTTTCCAGGCCAGCCTTTGCAAGGCCTGGGTGTGTAGATTGCTGCCACTTCAACTTGGCATTTAAACCCACTTGCCAAGCCTAAAACTCCTGTTTTATTACACAAGTCACCACTAAGGTAGGCATTAGGTATCCCTAAGGGCAGGGTGCTGTGTAGTTAAAAAGGTAGGGCATGTACTATTAAGTTTAACATGTCCTGGTTGTTAACAAACAGCTAAATTTGTTTTTCTCAACTGTGAGGCCTACTCTTCTGATAGGCTAGCATTGGGAATTCCTGAAAACACTTTTAAGCTGTAATTTCTGATTAGAAAGGCGTAGCTGCATCAGGTTTCATATCTTTAAAATGATAATGATAAATCCTCTTTACTGGAAAAAATTGATTTAGCATTACTGTTTTAGAAGTGCTAATTTTGGAAAGTGGACATTTCCCTGCTCTTAACCTAGCTCTGTCTGCCTGTAGCCTGTCACCAATACATGTATAGGCTGGGTGACAGCTACGTTTTGTGCATTTTTTCTAGACAACCACAAAGACAAGAAGGGTGGTTGTGGCAGAGAACTCATCTACTTTCTAATAGCTCTTCCTGGGCAGGAAGAGGGAGGGGGACTGACATACCTGAATAGGCAGTGTCCTGTTTACCACACAAGGGGCTGATTACCCCACACAGATTGCATGGAAGGCAGGGCTAGGATGAACGGGGACTTGTGCACTTCAAGATACTGGTTTGAATTCACCCCCACTTCAAAGGCACATTTGTGTATACACACCGGGGCTCTGACCCTCTCCAACACAGTACATAACTGGACCTGTGAAGAACTTTGCCACGAGTAAAGACTGTTTGGCCGCAAGGATCGACATTTTGCCTGAATGCTGCTCAGAAGAAACTTATTTTTGCTTTGCTGAGCTGCCCTGCTGCCTGCTGATCTCTGCTCTACTGAGGACAAGGACTGGACCCATCTCGCTTGAACCCAGAGTGACTCCAAGGGCTTGCTGGCTGGCCCCTTTTTATGAAGTCTCAGAGCCATCAAAGACTTTCTTCAGCAGCATCTGGACTCTGCTATCTATGAGTCAGTCAGTCAGTCGATCCTCTTTGTTCGATTATTTAAAATCATAAAAGTACAGAGCACAATATATAAAAACGACTATCAAGTTAACAATAAATACATGTGAGCGATAATAAAAGAATAAAACATAACATATCAAATTACATAGAATTTCCATAAAATAAAAAAATAGGGGATTTATACATGATTTATCATAGGGGTTTTCCTTTTCCTAAGACTTACAGAAGCAACAGGAAAACTGGCAAAATTAAAAATGTCCCAGGTATTATTAAGCATTTGAAGGCAAAGCAGTACTGGTATAACCTGTAAAAAGCCTTTGTCCTTCAATGAAGGGACTAAAAATTTCCTGCGAATTCCATTATAATAACCACAAAACATCATAAAATGCAGTGTGTCCTGTGAAGAATGATTATCACACTGGCACGGGGCTGCATCCTCTGGTTTACACAACCCCAGCAGGTCACCAAGCGTGAAATGGATTACATTAAAACAAAACCTGATCAGAAGCCAACGGTGGAAAGGCTCAGTCACAATTCTCAGATAGGGCTCAATTAACAAGGAGAATTTTGTCAGATAATGGGCCCTAACCTGAGGTTTCTGTAGCTCCTACTCCTCACGTTCCATCGCCACTATATTCAAATGGTGAGATTTAACCCATTTTACATCTTCTTTTTTAATCCCCTCTGGAGCATTAAAAAGTTCAGGACGACCCAGTTTGGAAAACATAAGTTTAACGTAAGAACACCCCGGGATGCTACTGGCTTTATCAGCTTAACACAATCCCGCAAGATCTGATGATTCAGTGTAATATCTGGATTAAGTCAGGTTTTTAGCCAGCAGACCAACGGGGCTAGACTAAGCAAATCGGAAACATAGGCCAGTCCCAGTTCCTGATGGATAGCAAAGGTTGAGGATGATTGGGGTACAGACAGGATGGCACGTAAAAATCAATTTTCTGCTATCTGTACCCCTTCCTGCTGTTTATAGCCCCCAATAGATGAGCTATACATAGCAATAGCCAGACACTTGAATCTATAGATGTTTAGCTTGGCCTCAAAAGGCCTTGCCCCCAATCGCTGTGCAAACCCTCATAAAGCTAAGGTCGATCTGACTACTGCATTATTTTTAACTTTCTTTTGGGGAATCCAAGAGCATCTTTCATCAAATAGTACCCCCAAATAAGTAAAGGAGGTCACCCCAGTCACCTCTGCTCCATTACAGAAAAAGGTTTAGATGTTCTATTTCCTCAGCCCATTGTCATTACATGTGATTTCGAGATGTTCAGTATCTGGTCCAGGGGCTGCACGTAAGCCCCAAAAGGCATCCATAGCCTTTGAAGGCCTACAGCAGTACGGGCTAATAACACAGCGTCGTCCGCGTACAGAAGAACCAGAATAGTCCTTTCTCCTACACGCGGGACATCCAGGGTTACCACAGCTAAAGATTTATCTAGCAAATTATTATAAAGGGTAAAAAGCAGTGGCGCCAATATGCACCCCTGGCGGACGCCCCTGCCCGATTTAAAGTGCCTTGTGCAATTACCTTCCTGAGTTACCCTAACTGATGCTGATAGATCCCGATGCAAATCTGCCACAAAATAAATCAGGCAGGGATCAATACCCATATCAAGCAAAATAGTCCACAGGTTCGAGCTGTTAACCAGATCGAACGCTGAGGAGAGGTCCATAAAGGCCATCTGTAGTGAACCTACTTTAGCCATAGTATATTTG
Organism: Lissotriton vulgaris; assembly: GCF_964263255.1. Lineage (NCBI taxonomy): Eukaryota > Metazoa > Chordata > Amphibia > Caudata > Salamandridae > Lissotriton > Lissotriton vulgaris. The sequence goes on from NC_141696.1 coordinate 786,386,836, forward strand.
CCTTTTAATAAATAAAGATTACTGCACTGGACCATGGTGCTTCTGCCTTGTCTAAAGCCATATTGTAGGTTTGATAAAACTTCATTGTCATTCACCCAAACCAATACTTTGGCTAGGATCGCTTTGCCTAGTATTTTGACAGCGGAATCAATCAATGATATCGGTCTATAGCACCGTGGATCCCCTCTCTGACCCTCTTTAAAAACCGGTATAATTGTCGACAGGGATTAAGACGCAGGAAACCCCAGTGCACCCGAAGCATTAAAAACATTTTTTAATATCTTCACCCAAAATTTGGGGTGGCATTAATGCAAATATGCTGGGACACAGTCGGGGCCAGGTGCTTTATTGCTAAAGATCTCTATTATTGCCCTTTCAATGTCCTCCTTCTTAAAAACAAGCGAAGTTGAGTCCCTCTGGGGTAGTAAGCTAAAACATAGGGGTCCAAATCCATGTTAGACCCATAAATTCCCTCAAAATATGAAAGCCACTGTGCCTCAGTGATATTACTTTCCAAGGGATAGTTTTCAAGGCCAGTGAAAAAGGGAGTATTAATGAAAGACCAGCACCTCAAGCTTTCCTTTAAGACTTCAACCATCAAAAGTGCGTTCCAAGCCTCATCTTTAATCTCATTTTTCCATATGTCGACCGCTGACTTATATTGCTTCCTTAAACTGGCTATCAATTTGCTATCTCAAGGTATATTTTTCAGGGCCTGGAGTAGATTACGGTGGACCCATGAGCAGTTATTATCAAACCATCTTTCTCCCTTATTTGATCTAGGTTTGGTTGTAACTGTCAGATCAGATGATATCTGGTCACAAATACCTTCAAAGGCTCTAAGGACCACAACCCTTGGGGTGGTGTGATCAGCACAATTTACAATGTTTTTTCAGCCTTCGTACAAAGATCTGTAAAAAAAGAGTCTGGGATTACTTTGGATCATTTAAGCCTCCTACCCTGATCACTTGTTGCCACAGAGTTAGCGACCACTTGCTTTCCTGCTGGTCCCTGAAGACCACAATCTTTATCTAGCTCTAAAAATACAGGATTGTGATCACTAAAAGGGGACAACCTAGCATTATAAAACAATACCTTAGCTAACAGCGAGGGGGACAAGAATATATAATCAATAATGGTGTCCCTATCCTTGGCTTTAAACTTAGGAAACCGGTCAGTTTGATCATTAAAACTAGGTTCAAAGAGATCAGCTCCAGCCAAGAGGTCCTCCAAGGCCTCCCCCTGCTGCGTTTGCTCGAAATGGGGAGTCACCGAATGAGCATGCCCTAGATGATCATCAATATCAAATCACACAAATGAATATTAAAATTGCCCATAAGTACAATGTATTAAAAGGTGGATTGCTTCGACCTGTAATCTTCTAAAAAAATATTTCAAATAACATAGATGTTGGTTCATAACATCACATTCCCCGGAATTATAAAAATTAACTAATAGTATTTTGGGGTAGTTAGGAGTAGTTAATTCTATTATCAGGCAGTTATGGGAGGCGGCATCCTACCTCTTCAGTGACCCTTTTAGCTTTAAGGAGAAAAGGAACACTAGACCCCCCTTAGCTCTACCTGCCGGGGCAGGGCATGTGGGTAAACAATAGGATGTAAAACCATCCAACCAGAAATTATCCCCCATGTCCCAAGTTTCCTGGAGGGTGATTATATCATAATGTTTTATTAAGTTCAGCCAACTTAGATCTGCTCTTTTGGTTCAAAGACCTGCAATGTTCCAGCTGATAATTTTACATTTAGGATAAATTTCTTCTACTTCGACCAGACCGTTATGGCTAGATACAGTAAACAGTCATCCGGCACCTCCAATCAATAGTTTACATCTAACTGGGACAGTGGGAGGAATCTGTTTGTTAGAGCTAAGCCGCCTCCTTCGAGCCCTAAAGGCGAGGATGGAAATTGGGGGGCTGTCACATCACTCCCACAGGAGCTTTGTGTACGGAGCTCAGAGACTATATTACGAGATGGACGATTGAAAATGTGATATGTTTTCTTCAAGTGAGCCTCAGTATGAGGTCAATCAAATACTAATAGTCACCATGCAGGAGGGTAGAAAAAGTCTAGAGGCAAAGCCGTAATACTCCCCTTCTCTAAATCAGAGGCATCCCAGAACAGCCTGTCGACTATGTCACGTTTATTAAAGTTAACAATAATACAGTCCACATTGTTGGTCACACCAGTTTTTGGTTTTAAGTATCAGAGCCGGTGTAGATTCATTGTCGTGGGCTCCCAAGTGGAGGCACCCCTACTGGAACTGCTACCAAAGGGGTGGCTTCTGGGGGGAGATTAATTTTACAATGTTTTGCCTTGTATTCCTCTCTATTAGGGCTGATATCCCTGTAGTCGCCACAGTTGTACCATTAACTGGCAGAATTAAGTGGGTCTGCATGGGTGGGCATCCCCATCCCTGCATGATGGTGTTGGACTACCTTGGGTCTAACTGAAGAACTGCTTGTTAACCTAGCCCGTGACTGAGATAGAGGTTGACGGTCAAGGTAGTCCTCTCCAGTATGAGGCCTAGTCTCTGATTGGGCCTTAGGTAACGTGCTTAGACTGGGGGAAATTGGTCGAAATCTTGGATCCCTAAGATACTAGTCAATTCTCTCGCATTTATTCAAGATACCCGCAATACAGTTGTTCAAAGTATCAATTAAATCTTTAGCAATACCAGTAAGTATGAATGCAAACCGTGTGCTAAATATGTCCTCCACCAGGTTTCGCAATGTCAATTGAATGTTCTTGTCTACCGGGTGCCCCTGCTTCAGTGTACTCTTTTTTCAGCCTTTTCCCCCTTTTGTTGACTTTTCTACTGGCCCTCTTTTTCCCAGTAGCCCCCAAGGTCGGCCCATTTGCTACCCTTTCCAAGTACAGCGGGCTTTCATTATTTGTGGCATCCAAGTCCCCCGTCAAGGAAACTGCATATTTCGATGCTTCTCTCCCTGCCGTCTGGCTATTTATCAACACCGTTGGTTCCAGGGCAACAGGAAATATAGTCAGGGATTAAAATTCAATATTCACCTCTCTAGAGTTTTGGCTCGTACCCAAGCCCAGTTCCTGTTCTGCGTTAGCTATCTCCTTGTTTAAGGCTCCCACCGCCGAGTTCAAAAAAGAGATAATAGATGTGGACTTTCTTGGCATTTTTGCTTTTAGGTCCCCTTGTTCTTGACTGCAAAGATGCTAGCGCTTGCTCATTGCTGAAGTTAGAGGAGCGGCCCAGCCCGGTCTCCTTCAATCTCTGATGGGCTCAGACGGGCCACCCTTGGCCCGGGCTTTGCCCGGACGCTCCCATGCTGCTGGAGCCATGGCCCCTTCTTAAATGCCTCCTGGTGCTACAGGCACGGTGCGCGGCATGTGTGCCACAAGGAAAGATGGGGGATGTAGTCCCCAGCAGTGATGATGTGGCCCAGCAGCGATTAAGGCCCCCAGCAGCAACAATGTTGTGCCCAAACCGCAAGTAACAATAACAGACTCCCACGCTGCGGAGCCCTGGCCCCTTCTTAAATGCCTCCTGGCACTTCAAGCACAGTGTGCGGCATGTGTGCCGTGAGGGAAGATGGCAGACGTAGTCCCCAGCAGTGCTGGTGTGATCCAGCAGCGATTAAGGCTCCCAGCAGCAACAATGTTGTGGCCCAAACAGCAAGTAAGAATAAAGGGCTCCCGTGCTGCGGTAGCCCTGGCCCCTTCTTAAACGCCTCCTGGCGCTTCAGGCGCAGTGCACGGTGTGCCTGCCGTGAGGGAAGATGGAGTATGTAGTCCTCAGCAGCGATGGTGTGGCCCAGCAGAGATTAAGGCCCACAGCAGCAACAATGTCATGACCCAAACCGCGAGTAACAATAATGGGCGCCTATGAGTCAATTAATTCAATTCCAAACCTTTATTTGGTTGTAGGGCAACCATAAAAGTGCAAAGTCAGCAATAAATACACATGTATCCAAATGCAACAGTACTATATCATCAAACATCATCAAACATGATAAAAATATAACATTTCTTTGTGCGAATATATAATAAAAAGTCAAAGCAGTAAGCAAATCATCGTAATTAACGTACATTGTGTTCCAGGAACGTACTGCAGCACGTAAAAAGGAGCTTACATAAAAACAAGTTTCTTCATCATAAAGCTGCTGCAAGAAATAATATACCTTGGCACAATGCCTCAATTTTCTGGACTTCATAAAAGAGGTTAAAAACTATTTGGTGAATTTTTGGGAAAAGCCGGCAACAAACTAAAATGTAACATGGACATATCCGAGTCCTGCCCTACCAAGTGGTGCAAATCCAGTTCTGGACCCTTGAAAGTTTATTTCTGTTGTCCTGGCCCATCAAAATTCAAATCAGTGATGACTTTGCGCCAATTAGAACCGACACTTGCCCTTCGAACCTGAGGCAGGAGCCAATTGATGACAAAGCGACGGCAGACAACGTGGCTCTATGATAACCCAGTGCCTGCATGGAACAGGGCAAATACATCAAGACTTTGACATCAACACTTTGCTCCATCCAAGGTACTTTCTCAGAGGGACCTGTGTGAGTTCTGTAACTCGCCTGCCCTCCATCACAGTCGGCATGAACATTGGATTTGCTCCTTCCCAGCATGACCTCAAGTAACCCCTTAAAACAATTGACAATAAGCACTACATTTTGATGTATTCTTTAAAAATTAATAACTCTACTTATCGGATGTCATCTTGTTTTACTCATACAGTTATTCTCTTGTTTTCTAAACCTATGTGGAGTACTTTTGTGGTGTTTTCATTTTGTTACTCTGTCTGTGTGTGTGTGTGTTGCACACATACTTTATGTGTTGTCTTTTTAGATGAGCCTGACTGCTCTATGTCAAGCTACCAGAGGGTGATCACAGGTTATCTTTTAGTGTGTATCTAGCTTAAACTGACTAGGAGGGTGGTCCCTACTTAGACTTGGTGCCACCTCTGCCAACTAGAGACCCAATTTCCAACACAGTTCTAAATCATTAATTACTTAAATGTGGAGCATTGCTTTGTACAAGGGCTTTAATGTCTGTGTATTCATAAACCCTCCACTGATTCTTAAACCCTTTGTGAAGTTGACACGAAGTGCACATGGATAGAGAAGATAAATATTCTACGTCTTCCTAATACTAGCCTACACACCAAACAGTCATCAAAAGAGTTAGGCTGCTGCAATGAGAAGAGTGTTTATCCTGTAAAGTAGAGCTATTGTTTCTAAAGAACATACCACTTTACACACACTATCTAGCTAAGCAAACACACAAAAACATCTAAATATATATTTTTTTAAAGGCAAAAGATTCAAGACTATTCAAAAAGGATTGTGGGTATGCAAAGTTTATGCAAAGGTTTGTGTGAATGTAGAAGCACAATCATGCTTAGACTTCTCTCTAATCCCATCTAGCACCTCCTCTCTGTTCACTGTCTGAGTTCCCTTTACTTTCTAGTAACAACATGATCCTCCAGAAATATAAGTGCTTATCGTAGCTTTGCCTTCAGTTGTGGGGTCAGTTTTCTTGTAAACATAGGACCTTTAGGGATTCTATGGACATACACACATTCTTTTATGTGCATAGGAATGTGGTGAAGTGAAAAAGAGTGCAGGCGTATGCAAATTACTTGATGCAGAATGTGAGGTTCTCAACTCAAAGTCGATAGAATATTGTGCCCAGTATCTTCAGTGTTCCTGCCTCAGGAGCTCTTTGAGGTTTCCTCTCACAGTCACTCAAACGATTTTATTGCTTCAGACCATTCCTTACTGCTTGATCATGCTTGATAATTTATTAAAGATTTTTCTAAAACGACTGGGCATATAATATCGAACACATAGCATATTTTTATGGCAAGATATTTTCTTATATTTTCTTGGTGAAGGGCTACATTTAGAATTTTACAGTATGGGAGTCAAAATGAAATCCTGCTGCAGATTTTGTTGATATGATTTGGGCATATGTTTCTAAGTGCACACGTATCTCATAGGTTAAAATGGCACTATGCCCTTCTGATAACTTCCTGAAATACTGTACCCCTTCTGCTGACTTCAGAGGGACCTCTGTACCTTCCTGAGGTAATGTAGGCCTTCTGCTGACTTAAAATGGACTAATAATATTCGCCTGCACTACTTTTTTTCTGCTGACTTCAATGGGTTCTCCAGTAATGACTTACAGGACTGTACTCTTTTGTCTGTCTTCAGAAGCATGTTTAGTAATGTTCTGCGGTTCTGCACATTGTCTGTGCACTTTAGAAAGACCTCTACTAACAACACCGGGTACTGAATCCTGAATCTACTTCAGAGGGGCATTTATATAAAGGGCCTGTTCTAAAGTTTCGAGGACAGAGTGATATCAGTCAAGGTGACAAAGTAAATCCATCACACTGACATTCAGCACTTGCCCCAAATCCAGAGATATCCACCGGTCCAGCAGGTATCTCTTTACATTGGCAGTCAATATTGTAAAACTGTGACAGATTGTTTTGTGAGATACTAAGGCTAGCTGTAAAACATTTACAGTTTCTCATTTTTCCAAAACAAACTCTCAAAATAGGAATTTGTTTTTGAGAAATGGAAAACGAATGACTTTTTCTTGTTTCCCTCATCACCAGATTTTACCTGGCAGTGATGAACAGCGAAAAGAAGCCACCAGATCGCCCACTCTAAATTAAGTGGGTAGTCAGATGGCTAACAAATGACAGTAGCCTGTACACCGACAGGCCTGCAGAGGAGTATGTCATCAATGGAGCCAGAGTAATCTCCATTGTCAACATACTTGCATCCTGCCTGCCTCTAATTCAGTCTGGCAAATCATCAGTTTGGCAGAAAAGGTATTATTTTAGTATTACGATTAAATATTATCTTCCCCCAAACTGCAAATCGGCTCCAAAGTAGTTACTTCTGGGGTAAGAATAGGAGTGGTGTAGTGCCATCAGCATAAAGATCATGGGCCTAATGTTGATTTTGAGGGATGGAGTAAAGCCAGACAGGGTGGCAGTGGGCTTCCCGCCCTCGACCCTACTTTTACTCCATTCTCTGAATTTAGAGAAGTTTGCTAGCCCTGTGAACATCACTATATATAAACTATATGCAAATTGGCTGGAACTGTTGTCAATGTAGTTCCTTTCAATGAAGGAAAAAATTGGAAGCAAGATGGCGATCTGAAGCCGCCGCAGTGAGGACGCCTCCACTGGACCTCCCCGACCTCCGCGAGATCAGATGCAGATCAGCGTTACACTGAATGGAGCAGAGCAGAGCGGAGAAGAGACACTCTGAATAAAGCGAGCGGAGTAGCGAAGCGAGGCGGTGACTTCGGGGGATTTTCTTACTTCTTGGACGATCCATGTGCCCTCAGAGAAAGGATCTTTTCTATTGCTGCAGCTAGCCGCTGCCGTTTTTCGTTCCTCGTCCACTGCCTGCTCTTTTGCTGGAATGGAACGGAACGGGGGAATCGGTGGGATTGATCGAGCAGGGGCGGAGTTGGCTGCCGAGCAATTCTGCTCTCCTAGGCAGCGGTGGCTGAAGGCATTTTACTGCCTACTCCTTTGCCTGCTCCTTTGCCGGGTTTCAACGAGCGGAATCAGCGGTACTGACAGAGCGGGCGGAGTTGGCCGCTGAGCAATTCTGCGGGGGCGGAAAAAAGAAACACATTGACCTTGTACTCTTTTCAAACTGAGAGACAAAGCAGACGTGAAATACGACATACAACAGCAGAACAGACGAAAGTGGCGAGAACAAGAAGTATAAAAACGCTGGAAGGCAGCGCTACAATGGCCCCTAAAAATGCACCCAAGAACCCTCCTTGGCAGAATAAACTACACAAGGAGAGTACTGAAGGTAAAGAGACTGCGGAGCCGGCTGCAACAACAAAAGAGGCAGTAGCAACATTGCAAGCAGCGGTAGCGGTAATTGCGAAAACCCCAATAGCAGCTGCCAAATGAATTACCAGATCTCCCATCAATGCACAAGGCAAGCAAAGGGGTAAGCAACTGTCCATTTGTCTACCAGTAGCTGTGGGTCCCAGAGGGGACGAACCAGTAGTAAATGCAACTAAAAATGTGACAGTGATAGGGAAAAGTGAAAGTGCCAACAACAAAGTGCCAGCTAACTCTCCGGCTCTTTTCAGCTCTGGGGGACATAAGAACATAATTACAAACAACTCTAACACTAATAAAGACACTATTGCACCCCCCACAGCTCCCATAGCCATGATTACTACAGCCATCACAGCCGAAGCTAATTTAGTCCAACCAGGTGTTGATCCTGGGGGTCCTATTCAAAAGCCCGCAGAGAGATATCAAGCTAATGAGGGGTCAAGTAAGGCGGCACAGATCCAGGATATGGATATTAATATGAGGAAAACTAATGTGACTGTTGAAGACACTGAAGACGCAGTTTCTAACCTAATAGGTCAACCAAGCAACCAAAACTTAAGCTCCACAAACATAGATATAATAAGTGAGACTATTGTAAATGCAGGAAATACCCTATTTGGATCCTTATCTAGAAAAGGGGAGGACTCCGCTAAAATTGATGTATCAGGAGCCTCCGGTGTGGAGTCTAATGAGGATGAATATGAAGATCTGGTTACCCGAGGAAGGGGTTGAGGGTGATGAAAATGAGGATGATTCTGTTACAATCATGAATGGCAAGACTACCGGTCTACTTAAAAGGAGAGAGAAGGCAAAAGTTAAGACTAAAAAGGGCAGAAGTTTGAACTTTAACTCTATGTCATCGACACTAGCATCTGCAAGCGCTAGGGAGAAACTCTTGAAAGATCAGAGCCCATTACATAAGTGGATACAAGCTAAAGGTGGTGTTAAAACCTTAGCTAAGCGTCTCTCTGGTAATAGCCCCACGGAGGGTATGAGCAATACTAAGATACCTTCAGATTCTTTAACAACAGGTGTGCCAAGAGTAGTAGACGATGGTTCTGTCTTAGTTGCAATAGAAGGTGAGACAGCAGACTCGCCATCTCCTCTACCCTCTGTCTGTGCTGATTCAACCCAAGCTACCTTTTCCACACCATGTCCATCTGCGACACTAACTCTGCCCCAAAAACCATGCCCAGTGTCTGTAACAGCTCCTGCTGCTGACGTGGGTACCTCTTTGGATCTGATTTTGCAGACTCTTTTGGAGCATCGTCAAGAGGTACTGCACAACTTCTCTCAGCTAAGGGAAGATAATTGCAAAATGCAGAATTGTCTGCAGGAGGTCACAGGTAGACTACATAATGTCACAGAGGAGATAGTCGAAATCCAACAGAGGATTGTTACAGTTAAAGAAACTTTGGCTACCACGGTTGTTTCTTCAGAGTGCCAGGACAAAGACATTGTAATGCTTAAAAATAAAGTCGAAGACTTGGAAAATCGCCAAAGGCGCCAGAATCTGCGCTTTTTGGAGTTCCCGAGGGATCAGAAGGGGCCGACGCTCGGGCGTACATGGTCAAGCTACTGCAAAAAGCTTTCCCAGATCTCTCTGATTGGGATTGGGACTCTCAAGTACAGAGAGCTCACAGATTGCCCATGTTCGCTGAAAACAAGGATAGCAGATTTCCAAGGCCCATCCTGATGTATCTGGGGAATTTTCTACTGAGACAAGCAATTTCCATCAAGGCTAGACCTAACACTCCAGTGACGGTAGACAATGTTACGTTTTTCACGAAGTCCGATCTGAGCAAGGCCACAATGGACAAGCGGTGGAAACTGAGAAAATTGATAGACCCTTTGAAGTCGATGGGGGCGGTGGTCTATTTACAAGAACCTGCTAGGCTCAAAATTATAAAGTCAGGCCACACCCGCATATTTAATGATTTCAAGGAGGCCGAACAATTTCTCGCATCATTAGCAGCTGATGGCTAAAAATACCAGAAGTACTGCACTTTATTATTTAAAGAGACTTGATTGGTTATTTTGATTCTCTTCTTTTTTTTCTCTCTTTTTGCAAGTTGACACTATTATATGACTTTTTTCTCTACTCCGATAATACGATACTTAAGTTTGTATGACTGAATGCGGAGGGGGGGCTCCTTGGAGGGTCCACACTGTCTCGCTGCCCAACCAGTGGCAGCAGAAGATAGGGTTAGGCTTCCGGGTAGGTACAGTGTGGGGGGAGGGACTTAGGTCTAGACCTGGGGGTGGTTGTGGGAGGGGAGTGGGGTTAATTAACAAGGGTATCACAGGCAGGTACGACGCTTGCTACAAATTTATAATTTCAGAATGGGTATATATGTCATTAGAAGCGGTTATTCAGAACATTTCTGAATTAAGAAATGTGTCAAGTTAACTGTCTTGCATGGAACGTATCAGGGCTTAATAATAGGAGTAAAAGGCAGCTTGTATTTGAAGAGTTAAGGATGTATAACCCTCACTTGGCACTGCTAAATGAAACACATATAAGATATCGAGACAGGAAAATGCTGGTGCAAGGGGGGTATGAGCTGATAACTAGCACATCTCTAAATGCCTCGATACATGGGGTAGCTATACTAAAGAAAAAAACATTCAAGGTTGAGGTTAATAGGGTAGCATCTGACAAAGCGGGTAGATTGGTCATCGCTCAAATCACGCTATCAGATCTTAAATACACTATATGTGCCGTATATGGGTCCAATCATGATGATGCTGCAGTCTTTGATCGTTTAAATATAGAACTACTAGGGTGGGAGGGAGAGATATTAATCATGGGGGATTTCAACTGTGTTATAAACTACGCAATAGACACGACCAAGAGTACCCCCTCACAGCGAATGTGTAAGACTAGGGCATCCATTTTAGAGCTGGCCTGTATACATAAATTAAAAGATGTCTGGAGACAGCTACACCCTACATTGGCGGGATACACCTACCATTCTATACCTCATAAAATGTACTCCCGTATAGATATGGCCTGGGCAACGAGCCAAATCATCAATGGCTGTAAAATGGAGATCTGCCCAAAGGTAACGTCGGACCGTAACCCCATAATGGTAATTTTTAAGGTACTTTCTTCAAAGAAAGAACCCAGGCTATTTTCTTGTCCCAGACACCTCTTATCTGATAACACATTCATTCCTTTACTGAAAGCTCACATAAAGGAATTCTTAGAGTTCAATATTGATTCAACTAAAATCACTTTAGTTTGGGACTGTTGTAAGGCCAGTATTAGAGGATTGGCACAGCAATATATTATTCAGCAGAATTTCAATCAGAAAACAGAGACTCAATGCTTACTTTCAGGAATTAGAGGGCTAGAAGAACACCTGGCCGAGATTGCTAGAAAAGAAAGTGCAGGAGCCCCTCATAATTTAAACAAGGACAGACTTGAACTTAAAATAACTACGCTGCGCTGCGAGACAAAAAAATTCTTAAGAGATAAAGTTACTGCTAACCTACACAAGTATAAAATTACACAGTATGAGAGCAGTGACAGAATAGGAAAGATACTTGCCTATAAAATAGCCGACGAACGAGCCACCTCTCTAATTAAGAGCATAAAAGGAACAGAAGGTACTATTTATACTCGACCTGATAAGATACTGCAGCAATTCGCTGAATACTACACTAAGCTGTATACCCCGGAGAGTGTGCCCTCAACTGAACTGGTGGAGAATTATATCAGAAACAACGGGCAATCGGAGAATGATTTGATAGGTATGGAAGAGCTACGAAAAGACTATACTGAGGAAGAATTAAAATTAGCCATTTTCTCCCTCCCATCTGGAAAGGCTGCCGGAGATTACACCCTCCCTATTGAAATTTGTAAATTATGCTGGGAAGAACTTGTGCCTGCACTTTGTTTGGTTATTAATCAGATTGTTACAGATGACGGACCCCGTCATCTTGGAACACCGCCAAAATTATATTTTTCTTAAAAAAGAATAAAACTCCTACAGAATGCGGATCTTACCGCCCAATCTCCTTGATTAATGCTGATGCCAAGGTGTTTGCCAAATTACTAGCCTTGAGACTGTCCCCCATTATGCCGAGATTGGTTAGCAAACATCAGCATGGTTTTGTAACAGGTAGAGATACAACGCAACATGTAAATACAGCCATCACAGTGCTTGACATGGCCTCAGTTAACTCCACCCCACTCGGTATTATACTACTTGACGCTGAAAAAGCTTTTGACCGAGAGGGGTGGGATTACCTGTGGTCAGTTTTGAAAGCAATGGGGCTTAAAAGCAAGTTCATTACAAAGATAAAAGCACTTTACTATTTACCTAATGCATTAATTGGATACAACTGCCTACTCTCTACCAAATTTCCCATAAGAAGAGGAACTCGGCAGGGTTGCCCTTTATCACCCCTTCTATTTGCCCTCTCTATGGAACCTTTTATTAATGCCATACAGCTTCAAGTTATGATAAAACCATTTACATTTGGGGCAAACTCTCTTAAAATAACAGCATACGCCGATGATCTGGCAGTATATACAAGCGATGTGACTGAATCCATGTTAGGTATAGTAAAGAGGCAGAAATCTTTGGAAAAGTCTCGGGGTATAAGCTAAACCTAGACAAAACCCAAATTATAGCCAACTACAAACCGCCAATACCTGTAATGGGAGTATGCTATGCTGCTACCTACCTAGGCATTAAGCTAACATCTAATATAAGGAAAATTATTTTACTGAACTATGATGCTTTATTAAAAGAAACTGAGGCCCTCCTTAAAATATGGCATAAGGTACCTTTAAATCTCATCGGGAGAATCAACCTTATTAAAATGAACATCTTGCCAAAATTTCTATACTTATTCAGATGTATACCGTTGAAAATAAACACAGTCTTTTTCAGAAAATTAGATGGCATACTGGGCAGCTTCATTTGGGGTTATAAAAAGAACCGAAGAGCACTTTCCTCTCTGAAACTCCCATTTATAAAAGGAGGGCTTAACTTCCCAGATTTCCAATCATATTATTTTGCATCATTTTTGGGGCGGCTACAGAGCTTGTTTAATTCCAGCAACCCATACTTTTTCCATCAATTTATGTTGGGGCCAGATTGCTTGCAGTTTTTGGCTAGAAGTAATGACCCAAATTACTTCAAAAGAGTGAGGTTCAAGACCGCAAAGGACATGATTAACATTGGAGGATACTTATGAATCAGAATAAGCTATCATTTTATCATCCTCTTATAAGCCTATGGAACAACCCAGGTTTACCTACCATTTTTTCCGACTCTGGGTGTAAAATATGGGCGAGTCAAGGTATATTGAAACTTGGGGATCTTTACGGCTCTTCAGGTTTTTTGGAGTTCGAAACATTAAGGTTATTATATAAACTACCAGAACACACTTATTTTAAATATGTACAAATTCATGATTTTTTTGTAAGAAAATTAAAACTGAAAGAGATTCTGGATTCGGATTTCTGGCAATGCCTGAACAAGGGAGAGGAAAACCAAAAAATAACTATTAGCGAGGGATATAAGTGCCTTACTAAAAATAAACAAGATGAGTGTCCAAAAATAGCAGAGAAATGGACCTTATGCTTTCCCATAGGTATCACCTCGAATGAAATATCATGCTCCTTAAAGAAAATTGATACAATAGTCCACTCTTCAAGTTTAAAACTGCAAGCATATAAAACAATATGTCAACTTTATCACACTCCTCTACAAATAAGCAAATGGTCCCCGAATAATGCCTTTAATGATCGAACCAAATGCCCAAAATGACACCTACAGGCTGCTGATCTAGAACACATGTTGGTCCTTTGTCCCGCGCTAGTTTCGTTTTGGGACAGTATAGGAAAGATACTGAGATTGAAATTGTTAATTGATGCACCGTTAACATCTGAAATGATTCTGTTAGGTATACAACCCAATCCTACACCTTTTCAAGATCTAATTTTTATTGTGCTGGCATGTGCAAGGCTAGTCCTGGCTAGAGCTTGGATAGCTGATCAAGCACCTAATGCGAATGAATGGTGGTGTTTGGTTAAAGAGATACATCATATGGAGCTATCTCTAGCCAGAAAATAGGAGTGAAAGCAATGATTAAAGTAAAGAGAATATGGGGAGGCATGTTTTATACATCCGAAACTAACTAACTTAATTTGAAGCTGTGTCTAACTCTAATTTAGATAAGATTGTATTTATTTGTGTAAATACTTCCTGTATTGTACTTATTTGCCCGTCTGAGTATTGTTTAATATTTACAAGTTTTGGTAAACTGCTTTATGTAATATTTTTGGAGACACTGGAAGTTATGTACAAACAAAAGTATGTTTATTCTGTTTAAATCTGCCTGTGATACCCACAAATAAAAAAAAAATTTTAAAAAAGGAAAAAATTGGCAGATGGCTGCATCAAACATGGAGGCTCACCGTCAATCTTTCCCAATGTGTTTTATTTGTTAACTCCTGTCCTGGACGTGTGTTTTTATTTAAAAAAAATGATTAACCCCCAACACCATGTAAGTTCTCTCTCCCTCAGAGGAAGAACATTCCTGATGGCAAAGGATAGTAAAAAAAAAGCGATCTACCTGCCCATTCTAAATAGGGGAGATAGTCAAGTGGCTTACCTCCTACAACCCATACTCCCTCTGGCCATTGGAGGAAGGTTTATGTAGAGTAAATTTTACTCCATCATTGTAAAACTGATGATCTGCACACCTCTAAATTGGATGGGCAGACCAAAAGTATGGTAGAAAGGGTACTTCTTTGCCATTAAAACAGAGAACCCTCTCTGCCAAACTCTAAATCAGCTCCTATGTCAATTTACCAAATGAGGTGTTTTGGACTACATGTTTTCAAATGAAATTTGACAGTAGTACAGAACAATCATACAATTATGGTTACATACATAGGATTGGTGAGTATTAGTGAAAATCCCAAAATACATGAATGATTACTAAACAATGTTGCATGTACAAACATGTACAATGATTAAACAGTGATGATGCAAATGTTCCAATGCAGTCAATTCTTGAACATAATATTGGAAATATGCCCTGACCTTCAAGATTTCTGAGTGCAAATCTGAATAAGCATTGCAAATGATTGAATGATGATACAAATCTGAATATGCTCCAATGCTGATTGAATGCAAACATTCACTAAGGATTATTAAGTTACAGGCTAAACCTAGACAAGCAGTTAGAATTTATGAGTGATTATGTAAATATGAACATGTGCTAAGAATTACTGAGTGATGGATTACATCTGAACACACTTAATGGTGGTAATGTTTGAAGCGTGGTAGGCATCAATGGGAAGATGGTGGCTACTCCTATGTAAAGATTACACTGGAATAATAGCAATAAATGTTGACCCATTATTGTGGAACCTTGGATCAATAGCAGCCATCATTTTTGTAATGATGCATCAGTTGATATTGGTATTTCTTTATGCATGTTGTGGGCATTCTTAGCATAAAAATATCCGGCCTTGGCAGGGAAGCCAAGGCTGTAAATATAGTACTGAGATAATATTTTTAGTTCTCTGCACTGTGACTGGGGTTTCCTTAGACCAGAGCCTGTAAGATTTGGTGTGACCTGTATACATTCATCCATCCATATAGTCACTCATTAATCCATTTGTGTACTCAACAATGTATCCAGTCATCCATTAAAGAGCTCACTTTCAGTCATCTGTAAACTTACTCAACCAACACTTATACATACATTCACTTGTTTATTCGTTGCACTCTCATCACTTCAACTGTTAATTTCAAGCACTTACTTATCAATCCAACTGTTATCGCTTAATTATATCCACCCACTCACCCATTCATACAGTCACACAGCCTAACTTGCAAATCAGTGACTAATCATATTCCCTTCTGAAACATCTGGACCAGGTTGCTATGTTAATGCTTGTTTTAATTAGCATCTGGCTGTTCCTACTAAAGACATCAACATAAAGTACAATGGTATAAGAAAAGTCATTCACATAATCCCTAAAGAGACAACGGAGTGTTCGTGAATAATTCATATTACATTAGCACTCACGATCCCCACATAACATGCATGCTTGAGAAGCCAAGAAAGACATTTTATTATATCCTTCTACTGCTGAAGTATTCCACTAGAATGTGATTACCAGTCATTTAGCTGCGAACATTATTTGGAAGACAATGAGTAATAAGTGTGCTCTTCTTTTCTTTTCCAATTGGTCTCCTAATTCCAATGGTACCTGCTTGCATACTTCAAATCTGTTTCTTTCGCTCAGACTATGGTAGTTGAAAACAATAAAAATTGTAATGTGAAACTCTGTAGAGAAATGAGGACTTACGGGGGCAATCAGACCCATAATTTTTGATTTCCCTGGTAATTTCTCATTTCTAAGGGGCTCTGAGGGCCCACTTATAATCCCCTAAAATCTGTAGCCTGCAGAGTTACCCGTGCTCATGGTGTCAGAAACTTTGATGGCCAAAAAGAGGAATACATATAAAGTTATGAAGAGAAACCTAGCAGGGGAACACTTAGTAGCCTTCAACAAATAAATATTGGTCATGGAAACCTGCTTTGTCAGTTTGTATATTTATAATTACAAACAATGGTTTTCATTATTAGGGACGGAGTCAGGGGTGTGACTAGCTCAAAAATGCAGTGAGTAGTGGTGGAGTCCTCCCCCTGACCGATACCACCTAAAATTCAATCCTGAAATGTTTTCTCATTGTGCTGAGGCTCCCCGGTGCCTGGTATCAAAGTAGTGGAGGGCGCAACAACTTTTAGCGCAGACTGCACCTTTGCAACACTGCTGTTGGTGGTGTCTTCTGCACTCCAACCATATCTCCGATGAGTCGCAGGATAGCAGCTGCACGGAACACTTCGGCCAGAAAGAATACTGTGTACGGGTGGGTCGGAGGCTCCTTTGACCTTGTTGCCGCCCATTGGCACAGGATGGAAGACTGGTGGGTGAGACTGGGGCACAATGACTTATTGGGTGCTCCAGATACATGACTGAAAGATTTCCTGACGTACCTAGGGCATGTGAAAACAAAACGTCTTCTGCAGTGATCCTAACAGCTAACACAGGAGGCAGTTGTAGGATGCTCCACTGCTCTGTGGACCACCTGTTGGTCAGAGAACATCCACACCCAGAATGTGACACCCCAATATCTAGAGCTGGGTGCCTGTTATGTCAACGGTGGGGCCCAGGATAAAAGGCCTACTACAGGGGAACCAAGCAACCCCGGTGGATATTTGCCATAATTGAGGTAGGTGAGCAAAAAGCCATGCGGTGGTTCAAGAGGTGTATGGGACCTAACTAGCGTGAGGGACAAGCAGGAGGAAGCTTGCATGCCCGATTCCGGCCTTTTGTTTTATTTTCTGAGGGAGCCAGGACAAGACGGCTGACAAGGACTGTGGCTTAGGTGCCCACACACTGATCGTAATTTTGCTTGGACACACAACCCCAGGCAATATGCCTAACACTAGTGAGGGCTGCCAAGACGGATGATGGTACATCCTAAGGAACATTGACTTGCCAAGATCAGACAGGCAGGGAAGCCAAGGCTGAAAGTATCCCATTTGCTTTTAAGTTATTATTTGAGGTTGAGGGATGTGGGTAGTAGTTAGTGTTGAATAGTTGTTTGTTGATTTATAGTGTTTGTGCAGTTTTTTGTTACCTTATGGTTTACTAGTTAGGAAGTGAAGTGAGGTAGGCCTTACTATAGTATGTTAAGTATATTTAGTTTAATTAACTATGTTTATGATGACAGTGTAGTTTTTAAATATGTTTTTTATGTGTTTTTGTGTTTGGGAACTAATTGTGTCAGGATGGTATGCTGTGTATTTTGCAGGTTATTTGGTTCAAATAGAAGAATTTCCTTATTTTTGGATGCATGTGTAAGTTAATTATTCTGTTTATATGTTAACTAATATTAATGTTTCATTTCCTTAAATGCTTGGGTTTTCCAGGAGCAGTTTCTAAGTTTATTTTTTGAGTTGTTTTTGAATTGATAGGGATGATCAATAACTTATTTTGATCTCCTAGTCTTTTTGGATAGTGTTTGATTATAAATGTCATACTAGACTGAGTATTACAAATATTTTAAATAATATTAGGGAATATATAAATTGTACTAGTTGCACAGGTTTATGTTGGATGTGATTTTATTTTGATTTGATAGGTGGGTTATAGTAGTGTTCTTGCTGTGCTTTGTAAGTAGGTGAATCCTTTGCTATTTATCAAGCTTTACTTTACATTGTGGCATTTCATTAGTCTGTTTAGATATTTAGGTTTAATTTAGGTTAATGATTACTCTATTTTTAATTCTTTGCAACTTTATTCCTTTTTTAGGTTTACTAAGAATAGGTATTGAGTAGAATCACTTCTGTGTAATGTAGCTTTGAAGGCATTGTACCATCCTTCCACTACGTATTTTTTTTAATTTGTTGGGCCATGATGACATCACAGACATTACATCATGGTATTTGGAATGTGGGTTGGCATCTGTGGACAGAAGGGTGCAATCTGCCAACTAGGTTTCCTTCAAACTAGTCCATTAGGGGCATAGTTTTTGCTTGTGGGTTTGATAGTAGGAGATATTCTATAAGGAAGTTGTAGGGGTTAGCTACTTCTGTCACTGGTGCATATGCCAGGGCTATTCAATTTTTTTTAATTTTATAAGCAAAAGTGTTGTTTTCTGAATGTTCTACATTTAGTGCAGATTTGTGCAGGTGTCTTCAAATGCTTTGATTGAAGTGGTTATAGCAGCCTTGCATTGCTATGTGGGGGTACACTTTTAAAATAGTTTATATTATTGTTTGATCAAAGTCTATCATGATCTTTTGTGGTAGTGATTGTTCAGACTTATTTTAATTTGGCTTTGCAATTTACAGCAGGTAGGACATTCGTTGTTGGGAAGGAGAGTGTAAATTAGGGTATGTTACTTTATGATATTCACCGTGTTCACCAATATCTTTGTGAATGGTTGATGGCATGATTTAAAAGGGGAATCCATCATCCATTTTTGTATTTGACTTAGGGCCATATTTAGAGCTTGGTGAATGGAATACTCTGTTACAAACGTGACATATCTAGTCCGCTGTATTACAATCTCCATTGGATATAATGGGATCTTAATATGGGGGACGGGATATCTGTCATGTTTGTGATGAAGTATTCCTCTCTGCCAAGATTTAAATCAGGCCCTCTGTCTGAGGAGGTTCTTTTCAGTTACATATATTATTCTTCTCCTGTCATTATGTTTATTGTCTTACAGGAGTAAGAGTTCTTAAGTATATGAAATGGTTAGATTTTCATGAATATCTATATATCGGTTTCTTCCAGTACAGCAGATGTGTTCTTTTGTAGATTTTTTGGGTTAGGTAATGAATCTTTTTACAAAGGGGATTCCTGGTATTTGGCCTGTAGTGTGCAGAGGAATTTTGGCCAGTATAATTAATTTAAGAATCTGCTGTGTGTTTCTTGCAGATAGTACTTGCTGCTCTCATGTCTTGTAATACATTCTTTCTGTCTCTTTATATTTCAAAGGCAGTTAATTATGAACTAATTTTTATTTGTATTTCTCTTATAACAAGCACTAGAATAGTCTTTACCACACTTCAATATATATTATCTACTGTTTGTGCTCTTATGGCTGTAAATATAGCCCATGTGTAATAATAATACATTTTTCTTTCTGAGTGGTGATGTACGTGGCTATTTCTGACATTAAATCAGGAAATGTTCAAAGTATATATTTATTACTTGAAGTTTAGATGTTTGTAATTTACAGTCAACATGATTTAATGCATTTTTACTGTTGTGGAAGTTGGTGTGTTTGGTCAGCAGGATGATGCTCTTATATGAAATTTTGTAATGGAGGCTAAAGTTTGTAGATATAAGAAGAACAATTTATTTTAGTGTTTTATATTGGGTTAAGTGTTAGGCAAATAGTTTAGTTACATGTTTAGTTAAAATCTTTTTAAACATATTTTGTAAAGTAGATGGTATGTTTTGTGCAGGGTAGTTCTAGACATTTCAGTGTAGAATATTGCAGATTGTTGTTTTCCAGTAGGTGTAGTGTTTTTGTCGTAATGTTTAGGTGATTTTTATGCTCTTCTTTATAGTGTCTCTTCAATTAGTCCAAGAGTTCCATTGGTTACATAGTTTTTTGTTGAATTTCATTGGTTTGTTTGTGTTTATTTAGAATTTTCATTATCGATTTATTCCTTAGTTTATAAACGTTAATTACTGTTTATGTTTAAGTTTAATATATGTTTCTCTGTATTTTTTGAGTGTATAAATTAATATTTTACATTTATAGATAATGTTTCTTATATATATTAAATCATTAGTTCTATGTCATTTTTATACTTTTAATCACTTAAAATAGTTATGTATTTAGTTACATTATTTATTTATCAATGATAGATTTAAATATAATTATTAATATTTAATTTTGTGTTCAATTGTCTTTGTAAATTTGCACGTAATGCTCAGGGCGGCCACTCTGACACCCCAGCTGATCCCCCTCACCCCCGTGTCAGAGCCAATCACGCTGGTTAGGGGCGGAACTTGGGGTGGAGCCAGGAGATTTAAGCCTACCGCAGCGCGGGAGTTTCTCCCTAACATCTCCCGCTACCGGAGAACGTCGATTAGGAACGATCTCGGCCTTAATTCAATCTGGCTATTTTTAAAACTTGTGGGAATTTATTAAAGAATTCATCTGTGTTTTTAAAAATTGTATTTGTAAAATTTACACGTAATGCTCAGGGCGGCCACTCCGACACCCCAGCTGATCTCCGTCACCCCCGCGTCAGAGCCAATCACGCTGGTTAGGGGCGGAACTTGGGGCGGGGCCAGAAGATTTAAGCCTACCGCAGTGTGGGAGTTTCTCCCTAACATCTCTAGCTACCGGAGAACGTCGATTAGGAACGCTCTCGGCCTTAATTCAATCTGGCTATTTTTAAAACTTGTGGGAATTTATCTGAGAATCTACCTGTGTTTTTAAACATTGCTTTTGTAAAATTTGCATGTAACGCTCAGGGCGGCCACTCCGACACTACAGCTGATCCCCCTCACCCCCGCATTAGAGCCAATAGAGATAGGGAAGGGATACCACTTCCCCTGGGATCACAGCTTACTGGACTGTGGACGTTGCCTTGACTCGTCTACTGGTTTGTGTCCCCGTCACCCTTCCCCTCCTCTCCCCATGCTGTGTCTTTCACCCTCCCCTCCTCTTTCCCACCTTCATTATCTGTCTAATTGCCCAGCTCCAACCCCCCCTCCCCTGAATCTCTCACCTTGCCTCCTTTTCCCCTTACGTATTTGTGCTTATTGTTTATCTTGACCTTACAAGTAACTATGTTGCCATGCTCTAAGAACTGTGTAACCTTTGTAACGATGTAACCTGTAACTATGATCTGATGTTCATGTAAAGAGCTCTGATACCTCCAGGTCTAAGTAACTCCTTAAAACAATTGACAATAAGCACTTCATTTTGATGTATTCTTTAAAAATTCATAACTCTGGTTCTACTTATCAGCTTACACAGGAGGCAGTTGTAGAATGCTCCACTGCTCTGTGGACCACCTGTTGGTCAGAGAACATCCACACCCAGAATGTGACATCCCAATATCTAGAGATGGGTGCCTGTTATGTCAACGGTGGGGCCCTGGATAAAAGGCCTACTACAAGGGAACCAAGCAACTCTCTCGGATATTTGCCATAAATGAGGTAGGTGAGCAAAAAGCCATGCGGTGGTTCAAGAGGTGTATGGGACCTTACTAGCATGAGGGACAAGCAGGAAGGAAGCTTGCATGCCCGATTCCGTCTTTTTGTTTTGTTTTCTGAGGGAGTGAGGACAAGACGGCTGACATGGACTGTGGCTTTGGTGCCCACACACTGATCGTAATTTTGCTTGGACACACAACCCCAGACAATATGCCTAACACTAGTGAGGGCTGCCAAGACGGATGATGGTACATCTTAAGGAACATTGACTTGCCAAGATCGGACAGGCAGGGAAGCCAAGGCTGAAAATATCCCATAGACGTATTCGCTGTTGGTGCTGGTGCTAGCAAATTACGTATATACCGTCTGAGAAAACTTGCCTGTTGAGACATAGAATCAATGTCTGAAGGCATCGAATCCTTACCAGGCTGCGACAAACACACGATGGTCAAACTCAAAGTGACCAGACCCCTCATGGATAATTCTGTTGACATGACAACACAGGTCAGCCCTTCTTGGACCCAACACTAAGATAAGCGGAGACCAGCCTGGAAGGATATAAAGGTAGATAAGATACTACAGGCATTCCATGGATAAGGTAAGTTTGCTTTTAATTTAATATTTGAGGTTGAGGAATGTGGGTAGTAGTAAGTGTTGAATAGTTTGTTGATTTATAGTGTTTGTGCAGTTTTTTGTTACCTTATGGTTTACTAGTTAGGAAGTGAAGTGAGGTAGGCGTTACTATAGTATGTTAAGTATATTTAGTTTAATTAACTATGTTTATGATGACAGTGTAGTTTTTAAATATGTTTTTCATGTGTTTTTGTGTTTGGGAACTAATTGTGTCAGGATAGTATGTTGTGTTTTTTACAGGTTATTTGGTTCAGATAGAAGAATTTCCTTTATTTTTGGATGCATGTGTAAGTTAATTATTCTGTTTATATGTTAACTAATATTAATGTTTCATTTCCTTAAATGCTTGGGTTTTCCAGGAGCAGTTTCTAAGTTTATTTTTTGGGTTGTTTTTGAATTGATAGGTCTGTTCAATAACTTATTTTGATCTCCTAGTCTTTTTGGATAGTGCTTGATTATAAATGTCATACTAGACTGAGTATTAAAAAGTATTTTAAATAATATTAGGGAATATATAAATTGTACTAGTTGCATAGATTTATGGTGGATGTGATTTTATTTTGATTTGATACGTGGGTTATGGTAGTGTTCTTGCTGTGCTTTCTTTGTAAGTAGGCGAATCCTTTGCTATTTATCAAGCTTTACTTTACATTGTGGCATTTCATTAGTCTGTTTAGATATTTAGGTTTAATTTAGGTTAATGATTATTCTATTTTTAATTCTTTGCAACTTTATTCCTTTTTTAGGGTTACTAAGAATAGGTACTGAGTAGAATCACTTCTGTGTAATGTAGCTTTGAAGGCATTTTACCATCCTTCCACTACGTATTTTTTTTAATTTGTTGGGCCATGATGCCATCACAGACATTACATCATGGTATTTGGAATGTGGGTTGGCATCTGTGGACAGAAGGGTGCAATCTGCCAACTAGGTTTCCTTCTAACTAGTCCATTATGGGCATAGTTTTTGCTTGTATGTTTGATAGTAGGAGATATTCTATAAGGAAGTTGTAGGGGTTAGCTACTTCTGTGACTGGTGCATATGCCAGGGCTATTCAATTTATTTAATTTTATAAGCAAAATTGTTGTTTGCTGAATGTTCTACATTTAGTGCAGATTTGTGCAGGTGTCTTCAAATGCTTTGATTGAAGTGGTTATAGCAGCCTTGCATTGCTGTGTGGGGGTAGACTTTTAAAATAGTTTATATTATTGTTTGATCAAAGTCTATCATGATCTTTTGTGGTAGTGATTGTACACACTTATTTTAATTTGGCTTTGCAATTTACAGCAGGTAGTACATTCGTTGTTGGGAAGGAGAGTGTAAATTAGGGTATGTTACTCTTATGATATTCACCGTGTTCACCAATATCTTTGTGAATGGTTGATGGCATGATTTAAAAGGGGAATACATCATCCATGTTTGTATTTGACTTAGGGCCATATTTAGAGCTTGGTGGATGGAATACTCTGTTACAAACGTGACATATCTAGTCCGCTGTATTACGATCTCCATTGGATATAATGGGATCTTAATATGGGGGACTGGATATCTGTCATGTTTGTGATGAAGTATTCCCCTCTGCCAAGATTTAAATCAGGCCCTCTGTCTGAGGAGGTTCTTTTCAGTTACATATATTATTATTTGAACTGTCAATATGTTTATTGTCTTACAGGAGTAAGAGTTCTTAAGTATATGAAATGATTAGATTTTCATGAATGTCTATATCTCGGTTTCTTCCAGTACAGCAGATGTGTTCTTTTGTAGATTTTTCGGGTTAGGTAATGAATCTTTTTACAAAGGGGATTCCTGGTATTTGGCCTGTAGTGTGCAGAGGAATTTTGGCCAGTATAATTTATTTAAGAATCTGCTGTGTGTTTCTTGCAGATAGTACTTGCTGCTCTCATGTCTTGTAATACATTCTTTCTGTCTCTTTATATTTCAAAGGCAGTTAATTATGAACTAATTTTTATTTGTATTCCTCTCATAACAAGCACTAGAATAGTCTTTACCACACTTCAATATATATTATCTACTGTTTGTGCTCTTATGGCTGTAAATATAGCCCATGTGTAATAATAATACATTTTTCTTTCTGAGTGGTGATGTACGTGGCTATTTCTGACATTAAATCAGGAAATGTTAGAAGTATATATTTATTACTTGAAGTTTAGATGTTTGTAATTTACAGTCAACATGATTTAATGCATTTTTACTGTTGTGGAAGTTGGTGTGTTTGGTCAGCAGGATGATGCTCCTATATGAAATTTTGTAATGGAGGCTAAAGTTTGTAGATATAAGAAGAACAATTTATTTTAGTGTTTTATATTGGGTTAAGTGTTAGGCAAATAGTTTAGTTACATGTTTAGTTAAATTCTTTTTAAACATATTTTGTAAAGTAGATGGTCGGTTTTGTGCAGGGTAGTTCTAGACATTTCAGTGTAGAATATTGCAGATTGTTGATTTCCAGTAGGTGTAGTGTTTTTGTCGTTATGTTTAGGTGATTTTTCTGCTCTTCTTTATAGTGTCTCTTCAATTAGTCCAAGAGTTCCATTGGTTACATATTTTTTTTGTTGAATTTCATTGGTTTGTTTGTGTTTATTTAAAATGTTCATTATCGATTTATTCCTTAGTTTATAAACGTTAATTACTGTTTATGTTTAAGTTTAATATATGTTTCTCTGTATTTTTTGAGTGTATAAATTAATATTTTAAATGTTTAGATAATGTTTCTTATATATATTATACCATTAGCTCTATGTCATTTTTATACTTTTAATCACTTAAAATAGTTAGTAATTTAGTTACATTATTTATTTATCAATGATAGATTTAAATATAATTATTAATATTTAATTTTGTGTTCAATTGTCTTTGTTAATTTGCATGTAATGCTCAGGGCGGCCACTCCGACACCCCAGCTGATCCCCCTCACCCCCGTGTCAGAGCCAATCACGCTGGTTAGGGGCGGAACTTGGGGTGGGGCCAGGAGATTTAAGCCTACCGCAGCACGGGAGTTTCTCCCTAACATCTCTCGCTACCGGAGAACGTCGATTAGGAACGATCTCGGCCTTAATTCAATCTGGCTATTTTTAAAACTTGTGGGAATTTATTAAAGAATTCATCTGTGTTTTTAAAAATTGTATTTGTAAAATTTACACGTAATGCTCAGGGCGGCCACTCCGACACCCCAGCTGATCTCCGTCACCCCCCGCGTCAGAGCCAATCACGCTGGTTAGGGGCGGAACTTGGGGCGGAGCCAGAAGATTTAAGCCTACCGCAGTGTGGGAGTTTCTCCCTAACATCTCTAGCTACCGGAGAACGTCGATTAGGAACGCTCTCGGCCTTAATTCAATCTGGCTATTTTTAAAACTTGTGGGAATTTATCTGAGAATCTACCTGTGTTTTTAAACATTGCTTTTGTAAAATTTGCATGTAACGCTCAGGGCGGCCACTCCGACACCCCAGCTGATCCCCCTCACCCCCGCATTAGAGCCAATAGAGATAGGGAAGGGATACCACTTCCCCTGGGATCACAGCTTACTGGACTTTGGACGTTGCCTTGACTCGTCTACTGGTTTGTGCCCCCGTCACCCTTCCCCTCCTCTCCCCATGCTGTGTCTTTCACCCTCCCCTCCTCTTTCCCACCTTCATTATCTGTCTAATTGCCCAGCTCCAACCCCCCCTCCCCTGAATCTCTGACCTTGCCTCCTTTTCCCCTTACGTATTTGTGCTTATTGTTTATCTTGACCTTACAAGTAACTATGTTGCCATGCTCTAAGAACTGTGTAACCTTTGTAACGATGTAACCTGTAACTATGATCTGATGTTCATGTAAAGAGCTCTGATACCTCCAGGTCTAAGTAACTCCTTAAAACAATTTACAATAAGCACTTCATTTTGATGTATTCTTTAAAAATTCATAACTCTGGTTCTACTTATCAGCTTACACAGGAGGCAGTTGTAGAATGCTCCACTGCTCTGTGGACCACCTGTTGGTCAGAGAACATCCACACCCAGAATGTGACATCCCAATATCTAGAGATGGGTGCCTGTTATGTCAACGGTGGGGCCCTGGATAAAAGGCCTACTACAAGGGAACCAAGCAACTCCCTCGGATATTTGCCATAAATGAGGTAGGTGAGCAAAAAGCCATGCGGTGGTTCAAGAGGTGTATGGGACCTTACTAGCATGAGGGACAAGCAGGAAGGAAGCTTGCATGCCCGATTCCGTCTTTTTGTTTTGTTTTCTGAGGGAGTGAGGACAAGACGGCTGACATGGACTGTGGCTTTGGTGCCCACACACTGATCGTAATTTTGCTTGGACACACAACCCCAGACAATATGCCTAACACTAGTGAGGGCTGCCAAGACGGATGATGGTACATCTTAAGGAACATTGACTTGCCAAGATCGGACAGGCAGGGAAGCCAAGGCTGAAAATATCCCATAGACGTATTCGCTGTTGGTGCTGGTGCTAGCAAATTACGTATATACCGTCTGAGAAAACTTGCCTGTTGAGACATAGAATCAACGTCTGAAGGCATCGAATCCTTACCAGGCTGCGACAAACACACGATGGTCAAACTCAAAGTGACCAGACCCCTCATGGATAATTCTGTTGACATGACAACACAGGTCAGCCCTTCTTGGACCCAACACTAAGATAAGCGGAGACCAGCCTGGAAGGATATAAAGGTAGATAAGATACTACAGGCATTCCATGGATAAGGTAAGTTTGCTTTTAATTTAATATTTGAGGTTGAGGAATGTGGGTAGTAGTTAGTGTTGAATAGTTTGTTGATTTATAGTGTTTGTGCAGTTTTTTGTTACCTTATGGTTTACTAGTTAGGAAGTGAAGTGAGTTAGGCGTTACTATAGTATGTTAAGTATATTTAGTTTAATTAACTATGTTTATGATGACAGTGTAGTTTTTAAATATGTTTTTCATGTGTTTTTGTGTTTGGGAACTAATTGTGTCAGGATAGTATGTTGTGTTTTTTACAGGTTATTTGGTACAGATAGAAGAATTTCCTTTATTTTTGGATGCATGTGTAAGTTAATTATTCTGTTTATATGTTAACTAATATTAATGTTTAATTTCTTTAAATGCTTGGGTTTTCCAGGAGCAGTTTCTAAGTTTATTTTTTGGGTTGTTTTTGAATTGATAGGTCTGTTCAATAACTTATTTTGATCTCCTAGTCTTTTTGGATAGTGCTTGATTATAAATGTCATACTAGACTGAGTATTAAAAAGTATTTTAAATAATATTAGGGAATATATAAATTGTACTAGTTGCATAGATTTATGGTGGATGTGATTTTATTTTGATTTGATAGGTGGGTTATGGTAGTGTTCTTGCTGTGCTTTCTTTGTAAGTAGGCGAATCCTTTGCTATTTATCAAGCTTTACTTTACATTGTGGCATTTCATTAGTCTGTTTAGATATTTAGGTTTAATTTAGGTTAATGAATATTCTATTTATAATTCTTTGCAACTTTATTCCTTTTTTAGGGTTACTAAGAATAGGTACTGAGTAGAATCACTTCTGTGTAATGTAGCTTTGAAGGCATTTTACCATCCTTCCACTACGTATTTTTTTTAATTTGTTGGGCCATGATGCCATCACAGACATTACATCATGGTATTTGGAATGTGGGTTGGCATCTGTGGACAGAAGGGTGCAATCTGCCAACTAGGTTTCCTTCTAACTAGTCCATTATGGGCATAGTTTTTGCTTGTATGTTTGATAGTAGGAGATATTCTATAAGGAAGTTGTAGGGGTTAGCTACTTCTGTGACTGGTGCATATGCCAGGGCTATTCAATTTATTTAATTTTATAAGCAAAATTGTTGTTTGCTGAATGTTCTACATTTAGTGCAGATTTGTGCAGGTGTCTTCAAATGCTTTGATTGAAGTGGTTATAGCAGCCTTGCATTGCTGTGTGGGGGTAGACTTTTAAAATAGTTTATATTATTGTTTGATCAAAGTCTATCATGATCTTTTGTGGTAGTGATTGTACAGACTTATTTTAATTTGGCTTTGCAATTTACAGCAGGTAGTACATTCGTTGTTGGGAAGGAGAGTGTAAATTAGGGTATGTTACTCTTATGATATTCACCGTGTTCACCAATATCTTTGTGAATGGTTGATGGCATGATTTAAAAGGGGAATCCATCATCCATGTTTGTATTTGACTTAGGGCCATATTTAGAGCTTGGTGGATGGAATACTCTGTTACAAACGTGACATATCTAGTCCGCTGTATTACGATCTCCATTGGATATAATGGGATCTTAATATGGGGGACTGGATATCTGTCATGTTTGTGATGAAGTATTCCCCTCTGCCAAGATATAAATCAGGCCCTCTGTCTGAGGAGGTTCTTTTCAGTTACATATATTATTATTTGAACTGTCATTATGTTTATTGTCTTACAGGAGTAAGAGTTCTTAAGTATATGAAATGATTAGATTTTCATGAATGTCTATATCTCGGTTTCTTCCAGTACAGCAGATGTGTTCTTTTGTAGATTTTTTGGGTTAGGTAATGAATCTTTTTACAAAGGGGATTCCTGGTATTTGGCCTGTAGTGTGCAGAGGAATTTTGGCCAGTATAATTTATTTAAGAATCTGCTGTGTGTTTCTTGCAGATAGTACTTGCTGCTCTCATGTCTTGTAATACATTCTTTCTGTCTCTTTATATTTCAAAGGCAGTTAATTATGAACTAATTTTTATTTGTATTCCTCTCATAACAAGCACTAGAATAGTCTTTACCACACTTCAATATATATTATCTACTGTTTGTGCTCTTATGGCTGTAAATAGAGCCCATGTGTAATAATAATACATTTTTCTTTCTGAGTGGTGATGTACGTGGCTATTTCTGACATTAAATCAGGAAATGTTAGAAGTATATATTTATTACTTGAAGTTTAGATGTTTGTAATTTACAGTCAACATGATTTAATGCATTTTTACTGTTGTGGAAGTTAGTGTGTTTGGTCAGCAGGATGATGCTCTTATATGAAATTTTGTAATGGAGGCTAAAGTTTGTAGATATAAGAAGAACAATTTATTTTAGTGTTTTATATTGGGTTAAGTGTTAGGCAAATAGTTTAGTTACATGTTTAGTTAAATTCTTTTTAAACATATTTTGTAAAGTAGATGGTCGGTTTTGTGCAGGGTAGTTCTAGACATTTCAGTGTAGAATATTGCAGATTGTTGTTTTCCAGTAGGTGTAGTGTTTTTGTCGTAATGTTTAGGTGATTTTTCTGCTCTTCTTTATAGTGTCTCTTCAATTAGTCCAAGAGTTCTATTGGTTACATATTTTTTTTGTTGAATTTCATTGGTTTGTTTGTGTTTATTTAAAATGTTCATTATCGATTTATTCCTTAGTTTATAAACGTTAATTACTGTTTATGTTTAAGTTTAATATATGTTTCTCTGTATTTTTTGAGTGTATAAATTAATATTTTACATGTTTAGATAATGTTTCTTATATATATTATACCATTAGCTCTATGTCATTTTTATACTTTTAATCACTTAAAATAGTTAGTAATTTAGTTACATTATTTATTTATCAATGATAGATTTAAATATAATTATTAATATTTAATTTTGTGTTCAATTGTCTTTGTTAATTTGCATGTAATGCTCAGGGCGGCCACTCCGACACCCCAGCTGATCCCCCTCACCCCCGTGTCAGAGCCAATCACGCTGGTTAGGGGCGGAACTTGTGGTGGGGCCAGGAGATTTAAGCCTACCGCAGCGCCGGAGTTTCTCCCTAACATCTCTCGCTACCGGAGAACGTCGATTAGGAACGATCTCGGCCTTAATTCAATCTGGCTATTTTTAAAGCTTGTGGGAGTTTATTAAAGAATTTATCTGTGTTTTTAAGAATTGTCTTTGTAAAATTTACACGTAATGCTCAGGGCGGCCACTCCGACACCCCAGCTGATCTCCGTCACCCCCCGCTTCAGAGCCAATCACGCTGGTTAGGGGCGGAACTTGGGGCGGGCCAGAAGATTTAAGCCTACGGCAGTGTGGGAGTTTCTCCCTAACATCTCTCGCTACCGGAGAACGTCGATTAGGAACGCTCTCGGCCTTAATTCAATCTGGCTATTTTTAAAACTTGTGGGAATTTATCTGAGAATTTACCTGTGTTTTTAAACATTGCTTTTGTAAAATTTGCATGTAACGCTCAGGGCGGCCACTCCGACACCCCAGCTGATCCCCCTCACCCCCGCATTAGAGCCAATAGAGATAGGGAAGGGATACCACTTTCCCTGGGATCACAGCTTACTGTACTTTGGACGTTGCCTTGACTCGTCTACTGGTTTGTGTCCCCGTCACCCTTCCCCTCCTCTCCCCATGCTGTGTCTCTCACCCTCCCCTCCTCTTTCCCGCCTTCATTATCTGTCTAATTGCCCAGCTCCAACCCCCCTCCCCTGAATCTCTCACCTTGCCTCCTTTTCCCCTTACGTATTTGTGCTTATTGTTTATCTTGACCTTACAAGTAACTATGTTGCCATGCTCTAAGAACTGTGTAACCTTTGTAACGATGTAACCTGTAACTATGATCTGATGCTCATGTAAAGAGCTCTGATACCTCCGGGTCTAGCCAGCGCTATATAAAACTTTTAAAATAACTAAAATAAATAAATAAATAAACACCTTGCTCCATCCAAGGTACTTTCTTAGAGGGACCTGCGTGAGTCCTGTAACTGGCCTCGCCTCCATCACAGTCGGCATGAACATTGGATTTGCTCCTTCCCAGCATGACATCAAGTAACCCCTTAAAACAATTGACAATAAGCACTACATTTTGATGTTTTCTTTAAAAATTCATAACTCTGGTTCTACTTATCGGATGTCATCTTGTTTTACTCATACAGTTATTCTCTTGTTTTCTAAACTTATGTGTAGTACTTTTGTGGTGTTTTCATTGTGTTACTCTGTCTGTGTGTGTTGCACACATACTTTATGTGTTGTCTTTTTAGATGAGCCTGACTGCTCTAATTCAAGCTACCAGAGGGTGATCACCGGTTATCTTTTAGTGTGTATCTTGCTTAAACTGACTAGGATGGTGGTCCCTACCTGGACAGGTTGCACACCTCTGCCAACTAGAGACCCAATTTCTAACACAGTTCCACAATCATTAATTACTTAAATGTGGAGTATTGGTTTGTACAAGGGCTTCAATGTCTGTGTATTCAGAAACCCTCCACTTATTCTTAAACCCTTTGTGAAAATGACACAAAGTGCACATGGATAGAGAAGATAAACATTGTACGTCTTCCTAATACTAGCCTATACACCAAACAGTCATCAAAAGAGTTAGGCCCCTGCAATGAGAAGAGTGTTTATCCTGTAAAGTAGAGCTATTGTTTCTAAACAACATACCACTTTACACACACTATCTAGCTAAGCAAACACACAAAAACATCTAAATATATTTTTTAACGGCAAAAGATTCAAGACTATTCAAAAAGGATTCTGGGTATGCAAAGTTTATGCAAAGGTTAGTGTATATGTAGTAGCACAATCATGCTTAGACTTCTCTCTAATCCCATCTAGCACCTCCTCTCTGTTCACTGTCTGAGTTCCCTTTACTTTCTAGTAACAACATGAACCTCCAGAAATATAAGTGCTTATCTTAGCTTTGCCTTCAGTTGTGGGGCCAGTTTTCTTGTAGACATAGGACCTTCAGGGATTCTATGGACATACACACATTCTTTTATGTGCAAAGGAATGTGATAAAGTGAATAGGAGTGCACGCGTATGCAAATTACATGACGCAGAATGTGAGGTTCTCAACACAAAGTCGATAGAATATTGTGCCAGTATCTTCAGTGTTCCTGCCTCAGGAGCTCTTTGAGGTTTCCTCTCACAGTCATTCAAACTATATTATCGCTGCAGACCATTCCTTACTGCTTGATCATGCTTGATATTTCATTAAAGGTTTTTCTAAAACTACTGGGCATATATTATCGAACACATAGCATATTTTCATGGCAAGATATTTTCTTGGTGAAGGTCTACATTTAGAATTTTACAGTATGGGAGTCAAAAGGAAATCATGCTGCAGATTTTGTTGATATGGTTTGGGCATAGGCTTCTAAGTACACTGGGTAGCTGATAAGTTATTATGGCACTATCCCCTTCTGCTAACTTCCTGAAATACTGTACCCCTTTTGCTGACTTCAGAGGGACCTCTGTACCTTCCTGAGGTAATGCAGGCCTTCTGCTGACCTAAAATGGACTAATAATAATCACCTACTTTTTGTCTACTAACAACACCGGGTACTGAATCCTGAATCCACTTCAGAGGGGCATTTAGTACAGCCTGTGGTATTTTACCTTTGTGCTGTTGGTAGCAGAAGAGGTAGATACTATAAATGGCCTGATCTAAAGTGTGGAAGACAGAGTAATATCAGTCAAGGTGACAAAGTAAATCCATCACACTGACATACAGCACTTGCCCCAAATCCAGAGATGTCTTCTGGTCCAACAGGTATCTCTTAACATTGGCAGTCAATATTGTAAAACTGTGACAGATGGTTTTGTGAGATACCAAGGCTACCTGTCAAATATTTACAGTTTCTCATTTTTTCAAAAACAAACCCTCAAAATAGGAGTTTGTTTTTGTCAACGGCACCCTCCGGCCGGCTCCTCACCGCCACTAACGGCCGTTGTTGTTGCAGTCGCGGCCGGATGCACGTCCAGGTCAACGCCCCGGTCTCTTCACCACGTGGGCAGCAGAGCAGTCGGGGACAATTCTCAGGGCCCGCTGCACGCAGGAGCCTCAGGAGCAGACGGTAAGTGTTCATTCTTCTTCTCCCATTAAAGTACGCCTCCGCGGCTCAGGATAAACACCAGGATATCCGTGTGGGGCGAAAGGGTTCATGGAGCCGAGCGACTATGCGGCCATTTCGAATGCCTGCTTGGCTCCTCCCCCAAGGAGACCAAGTTGACCTGCTTTGTCATGGAGAGTGTGAAGTCGATGATGACCCCTAGGTTTCGTGCGTGGTTGGTGGGTGTGGGGGTGCTCCTAGTGCCGTCGGCCAACAGGAGACATCCCTAGCCGAAGGGGTGGAGCCGAGGATGAGGACCTCCGTCTTGTCTGAGTTTTGACCAAAGAAGATCCAGTTGGACATGATAGAAAGCCTTTCTGTAATCTATAAACCAGCTGTAAAGGAGTTGATTTTTCTGTATCTGTTTTGATACTAACATCCTGACAGCTACTAGGTTACCAGTGGTTCCCAACATGGGCCTAAATCCAGTTTGATGAAATGAAATCAGATGTTTTGAGCTTGCCCATGCCACTAGGTCCTCCAATAATAGGGAAGCAAAGAATTTAGCTTTAACATCTTGGAGAGCGATGAGACGATAGCTCTGAGGATTCGCTAATGGGCCTTATTTAGGTCTCGCCTATACAGGACGCATGCGTTGCATAGGAAAGAGACCTTAACCATGGGGCCCCTTTTTCGCCCGAAAATGGGCACGCGTTCCATTGCCTTCAATGATAATGCATGCACATTTGGTGATTTCCTTGCGGGAGCGAGCAGCTGGCGCCATGTGTTATCAATTATCGCGCCTTGCTGCTTGCTCCCGCAAGGGGATCGCGCAGGCCCCTCCTCCCTCCACTCCCCCCTGCTGCCGCGGGCGGCACGCAAGCCCGTGCTTGTTAATATTGAAAGCAAAATGCATGTTCTTTGCCACCACCTTCCTCAGAGCATCCACCCTGCAGTCCCTCTCTAATTTTCAAAATTGCCTAGTGTAATAATCATGTTTTTGAAAGATGTCACTCCCTTGTTTTACCTCTCTTCTGGAGGCCTGAAGTCTTTTCACAACCTGTGTCTCTACTTGTGTAGGTCTGTCTTCCTGCACTGTTAGGGTTTCTGAGTTGTTGCTTTTTTGGCATACCTGCAGTGACACAAATGAACCTTCTCCCCGTACCATGGCATATCGTCATAATTGAGGATTGGGCTCCGTGTCTGACCTTGTGTTAAGGAGCATCACCAGGTCTGCAGGGCTGCAGCTTTCCAGGTGAAGGCGACTAACTGACCTTTGGAACACTGAAAGGTTACTGTGGCCAGATGGTGAGAGTTTCCGTGTTTCTAGGTCACTGTCTGCACCATGCATTCTGGGTATTCCCATTAGGGCAGAGGTACATGGGCCCCTTGACCCTGCATTTCAAGCTCGAGCCAAGAATCACGTGACTCCCCGTGCAGCCAGACCATGCATTGATGTGTAGGTGTTGCTCGGAGGGTATACGTGCTTTCCATTCTTACTCATGAGTTAAGCTCACTTTCCTTACTCTAAAAGTGACGAGAAAGTCATTAAAAGGCACTTTCCAAAACTTTAAAAAATACATAGTGCTTCATTAAAATAATGCACTCATCTACTCATGTGTAAGCCTGCTTATGTCAAACAGTGACCAGTTGTGAATGCTAAATGAAACGAAAGAGGTTAAGACATTCTGTGGAGGTCGCAACAGAATTCATTTTTACTGCACACCCTACCAGTGGCACCAAAACTCATTAACACCCTCGTAAGCACCGCCATCACTCTCCCTAGCCCTTAAACCGCCCCATTGCTTTTAAAGTCAACAAATATTTTTTCACTATTGAACAACAAATAGCAACCGATTAGAAGTTAAACTCAATATATTTATGAATTTATAAACAGCACCACCTTAAGTTACCACATCAGCCTAGTGGAAAATTCCTCATTAATCAGATTTGATTTTCCATTTCTGGATGTGATGTAGGGGTCGCCTGGGATATCTGTAGCACCCACTATGGTTTTCCTAGTAACCTGCATGGTTTTGAGACACTCTGCTTCTAAACAAAAGTTCTCTCTGGTGCTCATGGGACCAGTGATAGAGCAATGTGGTCATTCACACCTAGTGCAAGATCATCTGTGACTCAGTACCGCAGTCAGAGGTGTAAAGGTGTACCACTCACTCTTATCCCCCCATTTCCTTTCTTTGCATGCCTTCTATCTACTTGTGTGAGATTGTGAAGTTGTTTATTATTATCATGGTAGACTTTATTCGATTTCGAACTACCAATATTTCCAAATGAGAAAAGACAAGTTTATAAATTTTGTGAGTATGATGGTATCTCAGAGCATCCGACATAATATAGTTTAAGATACTATTGTTCAGATTATTCTGTGATGAAAAAAGCCTACTCTCAATTATCCACAATATTTTGTAAATGTTTTCCCAGAGATCTTTAAAATGTCTAAATTACTTTGATCTTTTAAAAAAAATTCTGGTTCTCTCTTTTTATTAAAAGTATGTGTTAAGGAAATAGCACTGTGTATTGCTCTTTGTAAATATGTGTTTTTGTATCTTTTTGTATTGTGTATAGCCCTGAAGAAGTCCGGTAATGGATGAAACGCGTTGCCTATTTGGCTATCAGCGATTTTTTATGAAAATGAAAAACTGAATAAAGGACAGAAAACTGAAGATACAGAGTCTCTTGTTTGTGTATTTGTTGGGAAAACAATCGTGATACCGTCACACGTGATTAAATAAATGTTGAGATATTATATTTGTTATCTATCTTAAATTGTGTATTTAATTCTGAAGGGTGTTGTCCAATTCCAAAGTATAGTATGTCAAGGAAGTAGGGTTTCCTTACTTTCTATGTTAGGTATGTATAGGAATTACGTTCCTGGTTCTAGCACCTTCTTCTTGGACATAGACACAGTACTTAAATAGTGGTGCAAACTCTTTGCCTTAATCCCTATAACATGTGTTTTTCTTGGGCTGGTGACTCTTGCCTGCTGTCTGCCCTACATCTGCAGGAATAGCGCTGTATGCACACATGAACAGGACTGCTTCTAGGCCCTGCAGTAGATAAGTGTGTCAAATTTAATATCGCCAAGGATATTGTATGTATTTTCCTAAAATGCCTAACTCCAGAAACGCGGGCTGTACTTTTTCCAAACAATGTTGAAGTATATAAGGAATCCGCAGCAATTTCCGTCAGGCAGCTTCCCTTGGCTTCCAGCCATCCACGTGGGAGATAGTTTTGATTTCTGACTTCAGACCTTTCAGAGTTATGCTCTGTGTTTTTTTAAAACTATTTATTGTCTAGCACACCTCTATTTTATTATATAGAGCAAATGTGGCCACTGGTTTTTATACTTCACTACCCGCCTGCTGGGGGAAGTGGCAGCAAAGTTCAGATAGAACGGGGAAGAGGTGTATGAATGACAAAGGTGTGTGGTGTTTTATTATTATGTATATATCAGCAGTGGTCTCTATCAAGCCTTCCCACGTGCACCATTGCAGATCCGATATCCCGCTACTGCGGGTCTTCTTTCTTGCCATACTCTATGAATTAAGATTTATTGTCTCTATATGTGCTGCACAGCTAAACACTAATGCGGTCCCAAAGGTGAGACCTATTGGCTACGCCAATGCTTGTTATAGATTGGGTGCAGGATTAATCCCTGAAACGAGAGGAAATAAGTAGGTTCTAAACAGTCTTTTCAGCATTTGTGACCAAAAATCCTTATCCAATTTATATATTGAGGCGGGGATACCTTTCGGTCCCGGAGCACCGTCAGCTCTATTTTTTTTATTAAAATGGCAATCCTATTGGCCGTTATGGTCTGTGCTAAGTGAAAAGTTTGTTCTTTAACATCTTCTGACATTTTTAAAATTTGATCAGATTGAGAAGACAATGTTTGGATGATAGATAAGTTTGGATTGGTTTGATACAAATTGCTAATGTGTTGAGACCAGCTGTCTGCGGTCACGTTATTTCCTTTCAGCTGAATAGTACTTTCGTTGTTTCGTCAATTTATGATAATCCAAAAGGCTTTAGAATTTTTTGTTTGATAGGCCAAGAATAACTCAAGCTGTAATGCTTCCTCGTGTTTCTTTTTTGCTTGCCAAATGGAGCATTTGTATATCCCTCAATGTTTTTTAAGTTCTGCCGCGGAGACGATGTGTGATCTGTTTTAACTAGTCTAATCTTCTTATTTAAAGCTTTTTTTAAAACAAATTGAGATCATTTGTGAACTATGGTCATGTTGGAGTGGGTTTTGCTTGGCCTAAACCCTGTGCAGAAAACTGGGTAATGGTAGGAGAAGTTGGTACATAAATGATTCCCTGTCTTCTGTTGTGTAATATTGTGACAAAAGGTGATTGAAGAGTGATTTTCCCATATTGCGTATATTGTGGGAGTATCCATAGTCCATTTAATGCGCTTCCTATTTTGATGCTGGCTTTGCAAGCCAATCATCTTTAATTTCATGAGGGGCTTGGTTTGATGGTATAGAAGCAGCCAGTGGGGCATGTGGTAACTTTCTCAGCATATTTAGATGGTGAAAAATTTTACATGACTTATCTGTGGAACTGAGCAGAATGTGTAGTTTAGAATGGTGTGTGAAATGTGCGTAGTGGGCTTGCTGGTCATTGGAGTTGAGACCATTTAGGCTGCGTAGATACAAGTCTTCAAGGATGGCTAGCAGAGCTTGTCCTGTAGGCTGAGTTCTTTGAGGTGCCTTGATCTGTGAGGGTATTACCCACCGTGAACTCACAAATATAGAAGAAGGGTTTCCGAAAGGGTTCTCTATTAAGTTTAGGTTAATGTCGCCTATTGACAGTAATTGATTGTTTGGATAAGTGAATTTGATATTGTTATTAAGAGCTCCAAAGCTTTGATGTTTTGCTTCTTTTCTATTGCTGCTGGATGGATAGAGACATTTAGCAATATTAAGGTAGTTGAAGGGAGATTTTGGCTCTAGTTTTTGCTTATGATGCATAAAAAATTATGATGATTGTTTGGAAGAATGGAGGTGTCCAGCGACAAGCCCAGTGATAAGTAAATGGATAAACCGCCTATCACATGGCCTTAGTAGATTGTCTGGTTGCTGGGTTGAAAAATTCTTTGTAACCTTTGAGTTGAGCTTCTTTGGGCCATGATTCCTGCATACATGTCATGTGATGATAAAAAGGATTTTGTATCAGGATCTGTTACGATGTTTTCTAGCCCATCCACATCCCAAGATAGAAGACTGAGTTTTGGCTCATTTTTCATTATTTGCGATGACTGTGCATGATTTTTGTGCGCAAGTTATTTTAAGGGCGGGGCTGCCAAAGTAGCAGCCAACCAGCCCCAATCCTCTCGCTGATATTCCAATGTTGGCCGGAGTGAACTTGCAAAGTCTTCCTTCTTGGGTGTTAGCGGAAATAATGCATGATAAAATCAAGCGAAACCGCTTGCCCTCTGCGCACTGTTGCGAATCCAAAATGGATGTTTACATAATACTCAAATCTGAATATAACCAATATCAACATGCACAAAGTACATAATGACTCATAAGCATTGTAAATTTCAATCAATGTGTGTTTTTACTAGCATCATAACATTGTTATGCACAGTGTTCGTTTAATCTTGAGTAAATACAATGAATTCATCATGACAAAAAGTTTGATGTTTACATCACATCAATTTTTATGTTTTATCTCACAAGTTTGCCCTGCCCAATGCATTTCGGGCCACACGGCCCTTCGTCAGGGGCGATACCTGAAACGACACAAACATAAATTGCTTTCACTCTAATGAAAGAATCTCCAACTGCATAGTTCATAGTTCACCACAGCTATAATATCGAAATTGCAATTAAATATAATGATACTCCTGCTTCGTTGATGGCAAAAAAAATAAAAAGGTAAACAACTCTGACTTGTACACCCACTTGAACAGTTGTATTTAAATTTGATCATGTATCAACACTCTGGCACTTTATCTGTATGCCCAACCATTTAGGCATGGCGTCTTAGTACTATTAGTACTATCACTTTCCCTCACATCCTCGCGGATGAGTCCGTTTTTTGTTTTCATTACACCCCCACG
Source organism: Lissotriton vulgaris (assembly GCF_964263255.1). NCBI lineage: Eukaryota > Metazoa > Chordata > Amphibia > Caudata > Salamandridae > Lissotriton > Lissotriton vulgaris. The sequence goes on from NC_141696.1 coordinate 786,425,973, forward strand.
TCACTTAACAAGGCCGTCGCACTGAGCTCGGCGTTCGAATCGGCATGATTATCGGGCGTTCGTGACCGGGAGTTGAGCACGAGCGTGGAATCTGGATTATTTTGTTACCGTTATCCGTGGCTCAAGGTACATGCTATTTGAACAAGGTTCTGTAGTTTAATTCAGGATAGCAGTCAGATAGAGTAACGCTGTCGTTGTTTTTGTAGATTGTCGGGCTGAACTTGGCACAAATCATCGTGAATGTTTGGCGAAAATCATCGCATTACTTAAGATTTAAAAGGTTGCTTTTAGTTTCCTGTATGGACTTTCACATTGGAGTCTATGAACATTCACACCGATAGATAGACCAGTGCTTACAAGCTTTGTTTTGGATCAAATGTTCTGTTTTATTTCACTTATCATTTCAGGAAATTTTGCACATACCATTGAGGCGATTGAGTGTCCCAGCCCTCCAGGTTCTGTTTCGTTATATTCGGATTGAATGGACCGTACCATTTAGCCACCGTATCAGTTTAAACGTGAGTGCGTTTTTTGGGGTTTATGTCACCGCTTTTCCATTTTTATCACATCTTGCTCATTTGGTGTATTTTCTCGTATATTTTTCTTAAGCACATTGACCCGTCAGGCCCTCAACACCAGAACATCTTACCGTGGTTTTACTTACATACCCCGTGCCATTCTGTCACAACTGTTCAAGTGAGTGTACAAGTCAGAGTTGTTTACCTTTTTATTTTTTTTGCCATCAACGAAACAGGAGTATCATTATATTTAATTGCCATTTCGATATTATAGCTGTGGTGAACTATGAACTATGCAGTTGGAGATTCTTTCATTAGAGTGAAAGCAATTTAATGTTTGTGTCGTTTCAGGTATCGCCCCTGACGAAGGGCCGTGTGGCCCGAAATGCATTGGGCAGGGCAAACTTGTGAGATAAAACAAAAAAATTGATGTGATGTAAACATCAAACTTTTTTTTTATGATGAATTCATTGTATTTACTCAAGATTAAACGAACACTGTGCATAACAATGTTATGATGCTAGTAAAAACACACATTGATTGAAATTTACAATGCTTATGAGTCCTTATGTACTTTGTGCATGTTGATATTGGTTATATTCAGATTTGAGTATTATGTAAACATCCATTTTGGATTCGCAACAGTGCACAGAGGGCAAGCGGTTTCGCTTGATTTTATCATGCATTAATTCACTGGCGCGGTATGGGCATTGCGTCTACCTCTACAGCACGCGTGATTAATGAGCAGATAAATTCCACTGTTAATTGTTTATTTAATTAGGAGTGCCTCTCCCATTATTAATTGTTGTTAGCAGAATGCAATCAGAATACCCCATTCCTAGAAGATGGGGGATGATGTTGTATCAAACGACTTCACGAAAGGTAAGAGGGGTAAACGCTCTGGAATCCTGCTCATATTCTCTTTCATCAAAGATGCAATTTTGCCCGGTCGACAAAAGATGTTTTAATCATTACGAGAGTACGATTTTCGTAGATGGTGTTGGCAGCTAATAAGGTGGATCAATTCACGGATGATGCTTCTTTATGTGGAAATAAGGTTTTACAGGATAAATTGGATGCTCTTCATATCAGCAGAGTCTGGATGTTGAAATTTCGGATGGGAAGCTAGATGTTTGACAATATTATTCCTATTTAGGATATCATTTGATCCTTGGAACACATACCGTGGATGTAAGATTGTTGTTTGAGTAGTGGTTGGTGAAAATGAGTTGTTGTCAGTAGGAGCCATGGTTACATTTCACATTGATGTATCTAAAGTTGCCTGCAGTGTGCTTATTGTCTCACTATTTTGTTGCTGATTTTAATATCGACGTGAGCCTTCAGACTTTTGACTGGACCCATTTAAAGATTGCCTCGATTCATTCTCTGGAGGACTAATGCTGTTTATTGCTTGGTTCAATTCATTTTTCTGGGTAAAGGCAGCCTGAGGCTTTTTTTGGTGATTGGGCAGTAGTAATCTCAAATTCCTGGGCCAGGGGGTCTAATCAGGTGATGAAAATTTGAGCTATAATCTCTATGGAGTCCAATGCATGCTTCTTTGCAGATGCTTGAGGTGAGGATTTGGTCAAATGCATAATGGCACTTTCATTCTTCATGCCCAACACATTCTCTGATGTACCAATGTGTGTTTAGATTCCTTTCCTAAGGGAGGGATGAAACTCTCCATATTGGCCGCGTAAGCCGCAGGCGCCTTCTGTATTTTATCCTGTTTTTTGGTTCTTTTCTTTGGCGTTTTCTCTTTCACTAGGTTAATTTATCAGCATTGGAGCCTAGGTCATACAAATAGCTTTTTCAACCGTGGGCAATGATTTGGATGATGAAGTTACTTGTTGACTTACATCAGAGATGGCTTGATGTTCCATTACTTGGTCATTGATTGGGGAGTCAGAGCACGAAGGTGCAGGATGAACTTCTACTTTAAGTTCTATTGTATTCTTTGAAGGTAGCATTGTTTGAAGAAATGACGTAGGGACCAGCTTTTGACTTGGCGATGCTGAGAGAGAGTGGGATTTTTATGTAGTGAGTGGTTTGGGGCTCAGTCTAGCACCCCTATGCTTGTCGATCTATTTAACTTCCTGTGATAACTAACTTAATATTGCTGGAATTGTGAGAAAGCGGCTCTATATATACTGGACCAAAGTAAGGTACAGTGTGTATAGAGACCACCAACCTCAGAGGTATAACAGAGGTTAAAGTCAGGGCTGACCTTACTCACAAAAGTGGTAGCTTGGTTGAGCAGTAAGGCAGTACCAGAGGACCGTGTAAAGCATTTGCTGTACACACTCAGTCAGCAAAAGGTTTCACACACTCAAGGACCGAACTCCAGGTCAATTGTTTTTATATCAAAAGATATAGTTGTTTTATTTCTAGAACCAACATGTATCAAAATATACTTTTCTCAATCATGAGTGATCTCAGGTAAGTACTTTGCAGAAAGGTAATGACTTTGGAAACACAATAGGTACAGGGGTTGCAGTAGGCAACACAATTCTAAACAAAATTCAACAATGGGTTTTTCTACAAAAATGCAGGTAATTACTTTGTAGATTACTTTTGTAATTCCAGGACTGGATCCTAAATTCATTCCTGTGGTGTAAGATGAAAATAGATTAGGAAAAATGTTTTGGTTATTGCAATGCTTTTTAGGGAATAGAAAGGTATTTTAAAAGTTCACACTTAGAAACTTTTCAGTGAAAATCTAGCAATGTTATCCATTGGAAGAAAATTCAGGTTACAGGTATAGTATACGTTCTTGTTACCTTTGTAATCCAGTACTGGGCTCCTAGGTCCAACACTGGGATCTCTACTTAAGACAGGTAAGTAATTATGTTTCAGTAGTTGGTTTGATTTTTATGGAATATTTCAAGTTTTCAAAAGTAGGCACTTAAAAGAAATGTCACAGAAAAGCAGACAATGGATTCCTATGGAGAAAATGCAGGTCACTAGTAAATTCAGCCAGGATTACTTTTGTGGTTCAGTACTGGGCTACAAGGTACAGTACTGGCTTCTCTCCTGATCCCAGGTGAGTACTTTGGTTTTCGGTATTCGGATGATTTTATAGGAATATTTTAGAGTTTCAAAACTTCACACTTAAGAATTTTTGAGTCAAACGAGTCAATGTTATCCTATGGCAGGAAAGTGAGTTATCGGTTTCCAGGTGACTACTCGACCAGTGAAGTTAAGGTTCTGGGCATAGACTCAGGGGTCCCCCAGAGTCATGTAGCTACAGTTGGTAGCGGCCCCGGGGCAGCCAGGTGCAGAGATTGTTAGGCCCAATGCTATCCAATAGGAGGCAGGGGACTTCGGTTGGTGGATGCAGGCCACGCGGCTGTGGGAGCTGGGCTCCTGGTCACTTGCTCAGGGCAAATGGGGAAGTAGGATAGGACACAAGGTGCACAGCCAGAGGCACTTGGGCGGTTGAGTGAAGGGTGCTTTTGAGCCGTTGGGCGCTCAATGTTATTCAATGGGAAAGGTAAAAAGGAAACAAAGGCTGCAGACTCGGGGACGGTGATTCTTCAGGTGCGACCACCACTTCAAGAGGTAAGTTGGGATCTTGGAGAAGAGGTACCCCAAAGGAAGGCACAGAGGGCCGCAGGGCGCTGGGTGCAGGTGTCTCTTTGGGAGCCCGGAAATCTTACCCTCGGCTGGTGGCGGTTGGATGGTCCCTGGTTCTGAGGCTGCAGGCATCGTTTGATTCATCAAGGAGGGTCTTTGGGCACTGGACTTTGTGTCCCTGTCACCGGGGAAACATCCTCGTGGTCTTGGATCACTCGTGCACGGGCCGAGCTCGGCGGGTGCAGAGTGGGTTGTTCTGGTGCTTCCTGGCTGGCACCAGGGGTATGGTTGTTGAAGCAGAGCCTCTGCTTATGGGAGTCCCAATCTTCAAGAGGGTCAAGGCAGGCAGATCCTCTGGTGGTCCCAAAGTTGCTGTCTGCAGGAGTCACCGGGATTAGGCAGGAGCAGGTTCCAGGGCTGACAGGCCGGTAGGGCTGGGGCCAAGTCAGTGGGTGCCGTCCTGTTGTTAGCAGCTGAACGCCGGGTCTTCTTCTTCTTGATCTTCTTTCTTCTTTTATTATCGGGATCAGAGGAAGGAAGGTTAAGGGAGTCCCTAAATACTGAATTTAGGGGTGTTACAGGTAGGTCAAGGGCAGGGACCAATAGGTCCCTGTCCACGGTGGGTACACTCCCTAGTCTGCTCCTCTCCGGTGGGAGGAGGCAGAAGCCTAGCTGTGATTGGGGAGTGTTCCCGGTCCTCAAGATGGCCGGAGCCCTGGGTCATGCTTCACCTCACCTCTCCCACCTGAGGGGTGGGATTGGCACAGGCTTGCACACCCCTCTTCCTGATGTAGGGTTTCCCACCAGTCTTCCCGCCAGAGTGGGGGTCAGAACCGGTGAGGGCCAGTTGCCGGGTACAGCAAATGGTCTGGAGAAGCTCAGAGAGGAGGCAGGCTGTTGAAGCTTCCCCCTGCCCATCCTGGGGGAGGAGACCTATAACCTTGCCCAGGATGTCCATTGTTGCAAGACCTGGAGAGCGGATGGCTCTCCACCCACGGGTCCAGCAACATGTCTGCTGGGTGGCAGCCTATGAAAGGGTAATTGTACCGTCAAGGGTTTTGTTAAACTGTAAAGTATTCAAAATTATATATTATTTTGTGGTCCTAAGCATTTGACACCACTGATGCACAATTTGTGTCAGACAAAGTTTTTAAACAAATAGAGCTAATACCAAATGGTAATAAAAAGAGAGAGCAATAGCAGGGTGTATGGAAAAGTTCTGTTTGTTTTAATTATTCACAAAACAAAAATATTATATACATGGGTATACCATTTGTTGCAAAAGCTACAATAGGAAAAAATATCAATAAAACAGCCTATTTGCAGCAATTATTGTAGCTTATTCACCTATTTACAAGTTATATCATTAAAAGCAGTGGAATAAGCGCAGTCGACGTTTCGGTCTCTAGACTTGCGTTATGGAGTCCATCCTCAGGACAGACAAATCAAATCATGAATACTCTAAAAAACAGTAAAAACGATAATTAAAAAACTGTTTTATTCCCATTCAAGAGATTTGCATATATTATCCAAAAAACCCTAAGCTCTCTACATGATTTAATAACAAACTATGTTGCTTTTTGATTCATAATATTTCATTCAATGACACCTTAATACTCAGAAGAAAGGAGATTGTCAACATAATTCAAGACATATTGCGGCATCATTATCTTTTGTACAGATTTCATTATTATTTTTTCATTCTTGATGGTATTGTCAGTTAACCAACAACATTGTTCGGTTATACATTGTAACACTCGATTCATCATATAGTGGATATGGTCTGTATAGAAGCACAAGACAATCCAATTGCAATTAAGAAATAAAATTCTAATCCATTTAACCTGGTCACAATTAGTAGATTCGGCGGAAACTTTTACCTTTCTTATAGATAAATGAAGCTCATGGAGTTTTAATGGGCCTCAAATTCAAGTAGATGGTAGCGATGAGTACAATCATCTGTTTTCAGAAAAGCCAAAAATAAACCATAAGTTGTTTATAGAGCATATATTACATGTAACCCTTGTTCATGGTAGAACAAATATCAGGATAGACTAATTAATGCATTCATATCGATCCTTTAATTAAAATGTAACTTGAATGCATTATTTGAAGATTAGGGCCAAATTATTGCTGATAAAAAGTTATTTTATTTTTATTAAAGTTGAATGAAGGAATCAACACATTAGATTCTCAAAAAAATCATATTCTTGGCCTTATTTTCTATTTACTGCAACAAGGGTATGGCAACCTCTCGACATTGTCATGTGTGTTTAGTCGACCATATATTACATTCTGGTCCAAAGGATCTTCAATATTTGTCACATCTGTTTGTTATGGTGGGCAAACTGATTACATATCTGTATACATATATGAAACAACGGTGTTGTTGCTGTAAGAGATGCAGAGATTCTCAACTGACACACACGGCTCACATTCAAAATTATCATGCCAGCCATTAATTATATCAGCCACGACATGGGGAACAAAGGTTTACCTGTAAAGACAGGAATCAACTGATTTTATATCTCCCTGTGTGACTTTGGAAATGGCGCTGCTGATGAAAACGCACAGATAGTCTATACTTCAGTTTTCTAATGGAGATAAATCAAGGAAAACTTGTCACATATCATTTCAACTAAGGTTTTTTATCTCAAATGTTAAAATTACCACATACGGAAAACTAGCCTAGTAAGATATCAATGTTAGAGGACTAACATACCTGTGTATTTAAGCGATTTGCAGTCCCTCGATCACTTTTAAATGAAATTCACTTAAAACGGCAGTCCTACAAATGATAATAAGGAGATCACCATAAATATTATGAGGTGCCCAGGCTTAAACTAGCTTAGAGGACATTAAACTAGTTTCTCAACTATAGATCCTCAGTTGTAAAGCTATACCATTTACCTGCTTAAACAAAGGTCGAAGGCGATCCTCGCAGTTCAACAGGCAGCAACAATTCGGCAGAGAACTTGTAATTCTCTCGCCTCATGGTTTTTATACCCTGTTTGTTTGGTAGTGGAAATAGGACTAGCAAGATGTGTCCTTTCGTTATCTCCTCTAAAAGGAGAGTAGCGGCTATCTTGTAATATGCAATTTACCAACCTTAATAGTCGTGAATAGAGGTGATGCAGAATATATCATTACTCTGTTTCATTTAAAAAGGGGGGAAAAGGGGCGCGACCAAATCAAATTGTATATTTAACATAGTGAAAAGGACTAGTTTTGTTTGTTTTTATTTTCTAAAGAATCGACTTGAATGACGACCAATAAATAATTAACAAACGGGCGCTTGTGTTTTGTTTGTTTCAGGATTGTTTAGTATCCTACTATTTTGTGGTTAAAGTATACATTCAAGAATACTTATTCCTATTATTCTTTACTTATTCCAAGAAACTCGTAAATGTGTAGGTTTACAAATGGGGTTACCTACAATTTATAGAGTAATATCAGCATCTAATACAAGCATTGATCATGAAATTACAGTGTCAGATAGAACAAATTGGTTGGTGTTGGTACATGTTTGTCTATAGTTTGTTGAACTCATTTAAATGCTGTATATTCCAAATGCCAGTCAATATAAGACATTAATGTTCTTTATCATGTACCCTCCTGGCCAGTCACCAGTTCACAACTTATGATTCATATTGTACATTGCTTTACATATTGATGTATAGTCCCTCCTGGCTTTATGCCAGTTTACATCTAATCCTAATGTGATGTCCCTCCTGGTGATCTGCCAGTTTACAGCTAATTATCAAAAATACATAGATTTTATCCTTCAGAGACATGCAAGCGAATGCCATTCGGTAGCACTATTCAGTCCTTGCTCAATGGTATTGGCATTACATATTAGCTTTCCCTCCCTCAGTGTCAAAATGTGGTCTACATTTTGTTGTCTTCTGGTGGGTTTGATCACATCAACTACCCACCAGGACATTTGGTTGAACTTGTGTCCTGATCTGAGATAATGCTCCACAAGGGGCGCATTTTATACACAGCACCTGATACGGGATTGATGTTGAAGTATCCTTTTTTTAATTGGTTGTATTGTCTTGCCAATATAGACTAACTGGCATGGACACCTAATGCAGTACACCACATTAGTGGTGTTGCAGTTTGAGAACGACTTAAGTTGTAGATTTAGACCATTGATGTTACATGACTTCACTGATTGTGTAGTATGGCATGGCTGACAATTGCCGCATTTATGATGACCAACAACAGGGACTAGTTGTCTCATGTTGTCCACAATATTCTTTTCTCTGGTATTTTCATAGGCATGGACCAGCCGGTCCTGCACATTGGTACCCCTCTTAAATGCAAAAAGAGGTTTTAGGATGAGCTCTGGTATTACTTGGAGTAAACTCCAGTGTTTCAACACAATCTTTTTAATGGCATTAGCATGGGTGCCAAAGGTGGACACACAGATTAGATTTTCTTTCTTTGAACGATTTTTTACCTTGAGAAGCTCCTCTCTGGGATTATACCAGGCTCTCTTTAAAGATTTCTTTAATAGCCTAGATGGATACCCCCTTGCTTTAAGTTTGTCCTTCAGCTTTTTTGCTTCAAGGAAATAGTCTGCCCTGAGAGTACAATTTCGGCGCAAGCACAGAAACTGCCCAAATGGCAGCCCATCCTTCAGGGCTTGTGGGTGATGGCTTTGATACTTTAGGAGCGTATTGCGGGAGGTGGGTTTTGTGTATAAGCTTGTGTATAGACGATTATTCAGGTCACATTTAATGTATATATCTAGAAAATTCATTTCAGTGACATTATATTCCAAAGTGAATTTAAGATGGCTACTCTGGTTGTTGAGCCATACATGAAAATCTTGCAGTTCTACATCAGTGCCGTGCCATACCATAAAAACATCGTCGATGTATCTCAACCACTTTCGGATATTTCCTAGGAAAGGGTTGGATACATCATGGATGAATAAAGTTTCAAAATGAGCTACATAAATATTAGCTATGTCCGGGGCGTATACAGCCCCCATAGCTACCCCATTGAGCTGTTGGCAATAGGTGTTTTTGAATAGAAAGAAGTTTTCGCATAGTGATATGCGAACACATTCTATTATAAAGTCCGTAGGGACCTCATGTGGACGGGGTCTACCATCTAACAGATTGTTTAGGATGGTTAGTACTTCAGCTTGTGGTATGTTCGTATACAAGCTTTCAATATCCATGGTGACTAAAATGTCACTCATGGAATTAAACTCAAAATGTTCAACTTCATTTATTACTGCCAACGTGTCCCTGATGTATGAAGGAGAGTCGATGGCAAAAGGTCTGATAAAATGGTCGGCATATTGTGCTAGGGGCTTAAGGATCGAATTGCACCCGGACACAATAGGTCTCCCAGGTGGGTTGACTTGATCCTTGTGCACTTTAGGTAATAGGTAGATTGCAGGTGTTGTCGGGGTTTTGTTGATGAGGAAGGCAGCTTCTTTTTCATTGAGCCAGCCTAGGCAGCCTCTCAGTCCAGACGTGGATTGTAGGTTAGGTTTCAGGGGGCATCTCTAAGATGCCCTCTGGTGCATTTTACATTAAATCTCACACTGGCAGTAGTGCGGGTCTAATGTGCAGAGAAGTTTGATACCAAACTTCTCAGTCTTCAGTGAGGCCCTCATGGTGCTGTGGAGTTCGTAATGTCGACCTCCCAGCACCATATACTCTTAATGGCAGCACTGCACTTACAATGCCCAGAAATGGCCCCTGGTACTGTAGGGGCACAGGGCTCATGCACCGGTGCCCACACCACTAGTGGAGGGCACCCAGCTAGAGGGGTGACTGAGGTATTCCAGAGCAGTGGGTCTTGTGGGCATGCCATGTCGACTCTTTATTTAGTTCTGTACTTAGACACTTGTGTGTGGGGGTCAGGGTACAGGGCCCCTAAGGGGAGTACAATAAGTGCTGTAGCCCAGGGGTCTTCTCTGGTCACCATACCCTGTGTACCTAGTGTACCATTTACTAGGGGCTTACAGGTGACCAGAGATGCCAATTGGGTTTTAGTTTCAACACAGTTTTAGGGAAGGAACACAGGCCTCGGGTACCTGGTTGGCAGGAGCCCAGTGCACACTCAGTCAAAGCACATCAGCAGTTCAGAAAAAAGCGGGGGCATACAAATGCAAGAAAGATGGCACTTTCTCACAGGTATATAAAATATTTCATCTTGCAGGATCGCACATACACAGTCTTTTTTTTTTTTAAAAAACCTTTATTCAGAAAAGAAGGAGATACATGCGCAGGCCCACAACCATCATGGCCGGCCGCAAAAGCAATCAATAAAACAGGAGAAACTGAAGCCAATCAGGAACCATGATATATAAAAGAACATCAAATGCGGTTGTGGGGCTCGCAAACAGGATATGAGGTTTTCATTTTTAAATTTTAGAAGAAGAGTAGGGGCTGCAACAACAAGGGCATCACACCTCACAGGATAGGAGCACAAAGGAGACAATTGGGACCAACCCCAATTACAGTCGGAGATAGGCTATAACCAAAGCAACTATACAATCCAAGCAGCCACGGCGATAATAGTGGACGGGAAACCACATTACAATGATCCACATTTCTAAAAATCACCCCAAAAAGCCTACCCCCCAAGAACTGAAAAACAGAGGCTTGTCGAGAAGCCGAATAAAGAAAAAGAAAGGTGCAAGACCAAGAGACAGCCAACCCTACGAAAGGGGAAAGAACCCTCCCAAAGCCAGAAAAGAGCGATAGAGACCATAGAACATAACAAACTAAAATAACAAACCCCCCCCACACCCGCCACCCTGCACCCCTGTAATGGCTACGGCCTAACCCACTAACAGCGTGCCTGTCGCCCCGGAACTGCCCCACAGAAGGGAAAGTATTAAAAAGAAGTGGAGGAGGAGAAATCAAACTAGCCCCCGGACACCTAATACCTCCCGCCGGCTGTATCCCCCCCCCGTAGCACAATCATCATCAATGAGCAGAATCAGTCAGCATTAGGACAGTTACCAGAAACCCCCCCCCCCCAACCCCCTGCTCGGTGAGGTATTCGGTGCAATCCCGGCAAGAGTAAACGGAGCAACCCCGGGGAATTAGAAGTCAACCCTGCAAGCGTCACAAGGAGTCATATTGCCAAAGTCGTAACAGTTGCAAACCGAGGAAGCGTCGCAAAGTTCAAAGCAGTGGCAAATAGCAAGAAAATTCCAAAGTCAAAGTCAGCCCTGACCAGTGCGAATCCGTTCCGGGGCACATCTCAACCAAGCCGCATCAGACCAGAAGCAATCAAAGCGTCCATGGTGGACCAGGGCAGTGCAGGCGGAGCACGGGTCGGTTTCAAAATGGCGGCATCCGTTGCGCAGACTGGCCGGGACAAAGGAAAATGGCGATCTTCTCTGACGGGACCGTGAGACTCGGCAATGGGGAACAGGATTTCCAACGACGACACACCATCGAAGAGGAGATGTAGAGGGAAGGCCATGCGCTGCAGTAGATGAGGGAAATGTGGGGCCGACTCTCAAAGGAACAAAATCGTGCTGCCGCTCGGGCCTCGCAGATGGAGGGTCAAATCGGTCGTCTGGATCGCAGATTTCTGTGCAGGCACTGCAGCAATCGTGGCCGGCCGCGAGCAAACATCGTCCAGTTTCGCGGCCAGGGAGACACAAGCGCCGGTGAATTGAGAGCGGAGCGCCCCAATCGCCGCCATTACGGACCTCAATGAATGTGCGCCATCCATCCCCTCCATCCCGGGGCTCAGAGGACGGAGGGGAACACAAACTCCAGCACACAGCACCGGGCTCTGGGCACACACTTGGCGATCGCAACAGCAAGGGCGTCCCGAATTGGCGCACTCAGGGCAGACACCGGCCGTGGGTGCAGCCCGTCGGCCCCGGGACCGTGAAACGGGGGCAGGCACACAACCCACAGCCGTGGTGCAGGAGGATCTCAGCAGTGTCTCTTCACCATCCATCAACAAGGACAAGAGTCAAGAGCAGAAAAAAAAATTCCAGACCTGGAGGACCGGCCACAATCGCGGTCCCACAGCCGATGTTGATCAGGTCCCTCTCGGGTGCTTCAGAAATCGAGGACCCGGCGGCAGCCCGGGAGTAGGCCGAAAATGGAACACGACATAACTTCGTCGCTAAAGAAGATAGAAAATCCAGGAAAGCACCATTGGCATCAGGCAATCTTCGTACAGCCGGGCGCGGGGCGTGGGTAGAGGATACTCGACAGGATAGTCGGGCCGCCGGCGGAGGTCGGCGGAGCCGGGAGCTTATGCGGCCATCTTGGATCATGGCGTAACTCTTCCTCCCCACATACACAGTCTTGAAGACTTTGTTGACTTGCTGTCTTGTATGACCACCAGGATTACCCAGATTTTGAGGGTTTGTTTTCAGACTGCTAAATGTGGTGTTCAGTCGCTAAAAATGCGCCTCTATGGATGGTGTGTACTGAGCTAAAGCTTCTAACCAAGAAATTTGAATTTCAAATTTGTTTGGTTGGTATTCCAGTGCTCTAACTGTAGATTTTAAAGTGCTTATCAGTTGTTGCCAAGTTCTTGAGTCAAAAGCTGCAGAAGGTGCAGGGTTACTCTTGTTCTACCTGACCTCCTTGTTTTTGTGCAGAACAATTGCTGATGGTCTAGTGCAGGTGAATGAATTGGCAGCGTAGGATGAAAGTAAAGGGTAACTGAGGTGGAATGCAAACTGGGGTTGAAAGCTAGCTAAGGTGGAGGACTGCGGAAGGTTTGAGGTTGTAAGCAGCCAAAAAAAACCTACATTAAATGAAATAAGCCAAAGGTGAGCTCCCCTTTTCAATGCTCAGGGATTGAGGATGGAGCCCCAATGCCCGTGCTGCAACCACAAACTATACAACTTGACTGTTTTTTGTGAGGGAGGGGCTGGACCCCCTAGCACAGGGGCACACTACCCATGATGATAATTAATGTACAATTTACCTTTGCATGTTTTAAGGGAGTACCCTGTCTACAATACACTAATGCACTTAGTCATTCTCTAAATAATTTTTAGGGAGCTTCGAAGAGTCTGCCCCAGGATTTTTACCAGCATTTTCAAACACCGTTGTGCTCACAATGTCCCTGGAATTGGTAAAAAGACATAATCGAACACTACCCCAACTTATTACTATGCAGTGGAAGGAGTTTTATTCAGCACAATCAGTGCTCTAAAGAAGCATGGAAGACATACCTTACTAAGCCTAAATTGTGTGCAATGGGGAGGCATTAGTTAAGGTTCATCAGCTATCTAGATATTATTAGTCAGAACTCTGAATGAAAGAGAGACATGTAGAGATACTTTAGCCTAGGATTATTTTCATAGGGAACCCATGCACACAGAACGCCGCTGGTCAGGGTAGGAGTGAAGCACCCATCGCTGCACTCATTACAACTTACATAGGTTGTGCTTCAAACACACAACTCTCTAATCACACATACATGTCTGACTATAATCTCTTCATGCTTGCAAAACTTTGGCATTATACAAATGACAGCCAACTAAAACGGAAGTTCCCCAGTGCTAGAATATAGGATTCAATGATAATGGATGCCACTCTATGTGGGTGAGGGTCTACTTTCCTTCATTATGTGTATCCCACAGTCATAAGTATAAATTAACATGTGAAAATTAAGTGTCAATGGAATGTAGTGGAATGTTCTTATCTGTCATTTACATGTTTATAATAAATTGAGCAATCTGACACTTCTCCCAGACACATTTATTCTGTTTACATGTGCTTTTCATTGGGGAGGAAATGTTGGACACTGCGTCGAATAGCAAAAAATGGTGACTTCAAGTAGGTGTGACTGGAGGATTTGGATCAGAGTGATACAGCTCTCTAGACAACATACCAGGGCCAGATATTTGAAATGGAATGAAATATTAGAGACAATTGCAATTTTGGAAAAGCTTGACATTTCCAAGGCATCCTAGGTAAGAAAACATAGTGTGTTGCCTGCAAGTCACACCACCCAGGACTCCCCTTTGTGTCTAGTTTTCAGCAATGTATGGCTATGTTAAAGTGTCCTTGATTGATGGCAGAGCACAGGCAAAATTCCACTGCTTCCCACATTTCCATAAAGAGTCAATTTTCAAGATAAAATCGTGATGCCTTCCCATTGTGTTTTACTACCTTTTATGTTGCAAGTGATAACTCTAGCCACACGAATGGGGTACTGTCATTATCAGGAAAAGTGTTGAAACAGTGGGTAAAAGGAATTTAGCATCACAAAAAATGTAAGAACTATTCCTCATACAATCTGAGGAAAATGCTTAATTTTCGTCAATGTTTGAGGTTTGCAGGGCATTATGGGTAAAATAATGTAATGGATACCACTACACAAACCACCCTAGACTCCTTGGGTGGCTAGTTTTTGAAGTGTCTGGGTTTGATAGGTTTCCCTGGGTGGCTGTCGACCTTGGGCAAACTACAACAGTGTCCTACAATTGATCAACTTAAAATCTTGATGTCTCCACATTGAGTTATGGGGCCTTTCCTGTTGTGAGTGATATCAGTTAAACAAGTGGGGGGTCATTTTTATTGGATGAACTGTGGAAACTCTAGGTGGTAGGAATTTTGTGGAACTCTGCAGTTTCCAGAACATTCCCTCACAGACATGCGAGGAAACTGTTTTGATTTCAGACAAAGTTTGCAGGGCATTCTGTGTAAGAAAATATAGTTGGGTCCATGCAAGTTATAGCACACTGGACACTTTGTGTGTTTAGTTTACAGAAAATCTCTGAATTTGATTGGTTTCCCAGGGTGGTGGGTGAGCCCAGGCCTAAACACAGCAGCTTCCCATGTTGCCAGAATTGGCCAATTTGAAAGATGAGATCGTATGTCATAATATTGTCTTGTGGGGCTTTTCCTCTTATGGTTCATACTGTCAGCCACATAAGTGATGTTTTAGCAGGAGAAGAGTGGGAATGAGGGGATGCTGGAATTTTGTGGATCCCCACAGACTCTGGACCTTTCTGTCACACAAATCTGAGGAAAAAGTGACATTTTAGCCAAAGTTTGAGGTTTGAAGGGCATTATGGGTAGGAACATGCAGAATCTTGGACTCTCTTAGGTGTCTAGTTCTCAGATGTGTCTGGATTTGGTAGATTTCCATGGATAGCGGCCTCAGCAAGCTATATTGCAAGAATGGTTAAGTTTCCATGGTGAAACGTTGATGTCTCCACGTTACATTATGTGGCCTTTCGTGACGCAGGCAAAAGGCCCAGCCACACAAGTCGTGTTTAGTTTTTATCAGGAGAAGTATGAGACTGCTGGGTGAGAGGAATTTTCTGGATCTCTCAGATTAAAGAACTGTCTTTCACAGAAATGTGAGGAAAATATGTGATAGCCAAAGTTTGCCAGGACATTCTGGGTATGCAAATGTAGTGAAAATCTATGCAAGTCACGCCACCCTGGACTTATCTTGGTGTCCAGTTTGTGACATTGCTGTCTTTGGTTGGTTTCCATGGGTGTGGCCAAGCTTCACCCGAATGCCACAGCTCCACACATTTTCAGAATTTTACAGGGCAAAATCGTGGTGTCTTCATGTTGCATTTTGGGCTTTTTCTGTCATTGGTGATAGTCCCTGGCACACCAGTGAAGTGCTATTTTCATCAAGGGATATGTGGGAACACAGAATAGTAGAATCTATGTTAATATGATTTGAATTTCTTTTCATTTTAGGCTTGCAATTGTAAGCCAATATGTAAAAAAGAACAGATTTGAAAAATGCCATTTGAATGTCATGCTAGTATAGTTAAACCCAAATTCAAATTCGCACAAATAACTGCTTTCCCTAAAGTCAGGTTCTTGGGAACATTTGAAAACGCATGGGTTTCTTTCAAACCCATTTTTAGATTCATTAGATGTTACCATATGGATGAATGCATAGTTAGAACACAATGAAAAATTACATTAACCACATCGCTGCTGTGGTTATTTTTCCCCTGTGCTGAAAATTGATATTCTCCTTTTTTTATGACGAGCTCAGCTCGTCATCAGCACAGCTCAACTGTTCCTCATGACGAGCTGAGCTCGTCATGAGCATGGAAGGGGTTAAGCTGCAGCCCAATTGTTGACTTCGCGTATGACGGATTTTTGGACAACCAATAAGCAGTATATATCCCTGCAACCAAAAAGGTCTGACGGAGATAACAGTATAATATTTTTGCTCCCTCCAGAGGAATCCCCAAACAGTTAATACATTTAGAGTTGGCAATAAGTTGGAACAAGAATGCAAATTTGGCCTGTGTATCTTAAGGGGAAAAACTGTTTTGAAAGCTGAAGCTGGAAGTCCCCAAACATCTAAAAGGAGGCTCAGCTCTTAGGGGAGGAGACTCAGTAGCAAATGGGTTAAAGCCACTGCATTTTGATGCAGTAACAATGTACTCTTAAAAACCTGCTATCATTCCCATTGTATTCAGTGTCTTTCACACTCAGTTGCCTTTCAGTTAGATTTAGCTATTAAAATACATACAGGCCAACATTTCGATGCTACAAAGAGGGACATTTTGAATAATAAATCAAGAGACTTTATTTTCCACATTGAAGCAGAGACTAATTTAAGCAGAGAAAGCTAAAATTAAGTCATTTGTGGCTTAAAATCCGGACTCTCTTGCCTGAATCGGGTCTGTTGGTGTGTTTGTAAATACCACATGCTCACACACAAACCTACCATGCAAGCAAACTACTAAGGGACTCATTTATGAAAAGTGACACATCGCTGTGTGAAAACTTGCAACCTCCTTGCGACATGCTTGGTTCTTCATATTTACAGTATGATGCATCATGTTGCAAGGAGTTACAGATAAATCAGTATTTCTGCCGTATCTGTAGGCGCAAAAATGATGCATTGCTGCAGTGTCTCACAAAAGTGATGCAACTCCATCAATGGGTCATTTCACATGGCTAAGTTCCATTTCAAATGTGCCGGTGTCAGTCTTACGCCTGCTGTGAGGCAGGCATAAGATATTGGCGTATTTGCATCCTAGAAGTGATGCAGTGAAATCTCATAGCTTTCACTTTGTCACTTCTACGAGGCTTACTTGCATCAGCATGCCCACCCTGCATACATTATACCTGGCGCAGGTATAATGTGGTGCAGGGGTTTGCAAAATGACACATCTAAGTAAATGCCTCACTTTGTAAATATGACGCAACATGGCACATTTTTTATGCTGCTGGTGCGTAACAAAAGGCGCAAAAGTGACACAAAGGCTCATAAATAAGCCCCCCAAGTACTTTTAGACTCAGACTCTTAGGGGCAGATCTACAAGGAAGTGTCACAGCGTGGCAACACGATCCCTTTGGCTGCGCCATGCTGCGGCACTTCCGAATCACAGGAATACGACCTATTTACAATAATATGTCGCATTCCTGTGCTCTTCCCTGCACTGGCGCACAAACTGCAGCCATGCGCCGGCACAGGCCTGCGTCATGGGGAGATTGTTTCCTGCACAAAAACAATCACTACAGGCATTTTCTTGTTTCAATGTGTGCTGCAAAATGCAGCACGCTCTGAAAGAGGAAAAAACAAGGAGCCATGAAAACATTTCTCCTCATGTGCCTTGCTACGCCTCCCCATGGGAGGCGTTGCATTGACGCATATTTCCAGATTTGCGATTCTTCTTGAATATGGAAATGTGTCTCGTTCCATGGGTATTGCGTGGGAACCCCCCAGTAACACCCATGGAACGCCCCTACCAGACAAAGAGCTGCATGTGAAGGGGCCATATTTACAAGGAGAGGAAAAGTCACGTAGGGTGGCTTTTCCTCTCCTTGGAAATATGGAGAAGTGAAATGCACCTCCAATACGTCACAAAAAGTGACGTACTGGGGGCGCAGGGGGCTTGTAAATCTGCCCATCAATATTTTCCTACTTTTTCAAACCATGGTAACATTTGACACTGGGCGAAAGGCGCCACATTTTCGCCTCTTTGTTTCTGAAGAATGTTGCAGCCTATGTGAGTGAGCTAATCCAATTGCTGATTTTTTTTATCTTTTCCCATTCGCATATGTCAATGTGTGCTAGTTTTAGCAGCTGTTTAGTGCTTCCTCTCATTTATAAATGTTTTAACTTGCAGCAATCTTTAGAAATTGTTTGAAAAAGCATGGGATGGCGTGTTGCTATGTTTCCCTTTTTGTGGCAGACGAGGAGAGGCTGTGTGGTGTCTATTTCAGAACTCACAAGTTTTTGATAAAATGAGCTAGTGCTGTGAGATCACACCATGAATCAATAAAGGAGCAGCGCAAATAATCACATTTAAATTATAGAATCAAGATGAATATATTTAATTTAATTTTAGTACCGACCATACTCATAAATGAAGGACCTTTTGTATTTAACAGGCATCCACAAGGGCTCCTTCAGGCTAAGCCTACCACATTTCACTTGACTTTTTCACAGCATTGCCATTGTTTGCATGTCCTTGTCTGTAGAGCGGGAAGGTCGCAAAATGTCGCTCAGCCCACGCGCGACCTCCGTGAAGTGCGCTGTCAGACAAGGCCTTGTTTTGACTATCAACCGTCAAATAATAAAGACCGAATGTACAGATCCACGACAGACATGGGGTTTCCACAAATGCACTCTATGGATTAGGGAAAGTTAAAACTAGAGATATGGCTGAGCCTTGTTTTCTAATCAGCTTTTCTATTTAATCTAATTTAAGCCAAGCTACAAAATATGATGCGAGCAGTACGGATTGCTCAGTGATATGATTCTCTGAAAGAACTGTAGCTCAGACGATGAATTTTCGACAAGGGCAAAGGAGGGACATTTAGGATTAATTCTAAAATGTCATATCTTACAGAATGGATTCACCCAGGTACATTTCTGACCCTTCATGACGCATCCTGGCCCTCCCCTCAGTTTCTGGGAATCCAGTGTGTGAAGAAATGGCAGCCCGATGAGATAGCGACCATTATGCGCCTCACAAGGGTGTAGCTGTGGGGATATATGCACACAAAATTAAACAGAAAGGGCAGTCATAACGTAATGAGCCATTATTTTGGATAGATTAGGCTCGACCGGTTTACAGCTAATAATGGCTAATCTACTTCCAACACCTGTTTTAAGAGGATAAGACAAATCAACTTCACCTCTGCATTTTGGGATGTGCGGCTTTTGCCAGGCAAACTTCAGAAATCAATCTTAAAAGTGTTCATTGACCGAAGGCCCACTTTTCTGAATTACAAGCAATGGCCTCAGATGAAATGCACTGACAGAAATAAGAGGGCATATTTTAGAAAACAAGGATTTCCGTTGTTAACCGCTTAACGCGGGCGCAATTTCGCCGCGGTGCAGCGGTTTAGGGAAGTGGGCGGGGCGGCGGCGGCCAACTGACGTGCACAGCACTATGGAGGTAGTGCTCGCGACGGCCATTGGCTGACGAACGCATGGAAGGGGGTTAAGAAACAATCTTGTCAACTCCAGCGGCCTCTTAATTCTGATGTAGTTGCTGTCTCCATCTAATGTCTGGCAGGGCTGTTGCTGCAATTGGAGCAGCAGGTGCAGTGGCACTGGGGTCATTTGAAACCTGATGTTGTATTTTACTACTCTAACAGCAGTTAAAGGCAGCATTTTCCTTGCTTTCATTTGGGCCTAATGTATCCTTGATACGCTACTGCAATTTCTAGTTTATTTCTCCCATAGACTCCATCTGCTGAAGTACCCGACATTAGCTTTCGGGCATAGAATTGACAAGTTCCTCACTAGTTTCTTATTTATTTTGGGGAGCTACGGGGTCACACTTGAAACTTGCAAGTAACTCCCACTCCAAAGTTATTGGTGCCCCTTGGACACTCAGAATGAGGCCACAGAGGGTAAAATAAACTCTGAATTGCCAACATCTGGTCGTGCCAAAACACAGAATTTTAGCAAATTTGACTTATTATTAAAAATTTGCAAACACATAACAAATGTAAATGTGGGGATCAAGTTTTTTTCTTTTTGGAACATTAGCACATTGTACTGCTGTGCACCTATTCTCTCAGCCAGGGCCGGCTTTAGCGCTGGTGATTCCCGGTGCAGCAATATTTTTAGCACCCCTCATGACCTCGTTCTCCACAGATTCCTCCACTTCCACCCTCCAACAGTGCCCTTACGTCTCCATACCCACTCTCACAGGCATATCCTTTGTTTTATAGGGCTACTCATATCAGGGTTGAATGTCGGAGCACTTTTCATCACATACTCATTCATAAACATTATAGAGAAACAGTGAACCAAACAAGTGTAAATCAGTCTATTGGAAATGTCACATATTTCTAACAAAACAAACCATTTTTAGCAACCTTACGATATTGATAGACTGGGGAAAAAAATAACGTTCTTACCAAGGCAATTTGCATACAGCTCTTTGATAACAGTTCATAGGTCACTGTGCTATGTTAGGATTGTATCTTATGAACTACAAGTAACAAAATTATCTCTGTGAGTATAGCAGTAACCTACTGAGCTATCCATTAAAAAGCAGTTTTTCAATCTTCATGGTACACGTTTTTTACAGCAGGCATATTAACCCTCTGCTCTACTTTATGATGAGTGTTGGAAAGGGCCCTTTTTGCAGGGTTATCCCCAAACGTGTTGCTTCTTTCTTCTATTTTTCCTAACCTGTTTTTGTTGGCTTTGGGACTCTGGGCACTTTACCACTTCTAATCAGTGCTTGAGTGCATATGCTGTCTGTGTACATGTTTATTATGATTGGTTATCTATGATTGGCATATTTGAATTACTGGTAAGCCCCTAGTCGGTTTTCGTTCTGGAACCGGGACTATTGAACAGGCCTTTAGACTGGCTCTCTTGTATTGGAAGGTGGTGGTGCTGGGCAAAGGCAGTCTCTATCTGGCCTTTATAGACCTTAAGACTGCCTTTGACCTGGTACCTAGAGAGGAGTTGTGGAAGATCTTATCAGAACTGGGGCTGCCTTCGTATATTCTATCCCTCCTTGTGAGACTACATGATGGTAATTTTGCACAGGCTCGATGGGGCACGAATGGTGAAAAAAAAGACAGGATTCCTGTGGGAAGGGGTGTCCGTCAGGGATGTGTGCTAGCTCCCACTCTGTTCTCTCTCTATGTGAACGGAGTGGTTGAGCATTTGTTAAGACATCCCTCTGATGCTCCTTCCCTGGCTGGTAAAAGGATTCCTACACTGCTTTTCGCAGATGACACTCTTCTTATTTCAAAGTCCCTCATGGGTCTTCAGAGCCTCCTGAATAGCTTTAAGGAGTTTTGTTCGCTGAGGGGGTTGGTAATCAACACCAACAAAAACAAGTATTTGATTATGAATCCCCCTAAAAATCCTGGGCGTCCTCCAACCTTAAATTCTGCTTCATTGGAGAGGGTATCTGAGTTTTATTATTTGGGGATCCGCCTTAATGATTCTTTTAGTTGGAATCCACACATCAATAAAATGCTCCTTGGCCACAAAAGGGTGGGCGGAACATTACTCAAGGAACAACGCTCCTCCACAAGTAAACCTATAGCCCCAGTGGTGGAGATTTACAAAGCTAGGGGGGTTAGCGCTGCCCTTTATGGGGCTGAGCTATGGGGTACTTGTAACTTGGATGTACTAGTAAAATCTGAGAGCAAATTTTTGAAAGATCTGATGGCTCTCCCGTTGAGTACTCCAACCATCCCAGTGTCTCTCGACTTAGGCTGTAAATCGATCAAGGATCATGCGCAACTTCGCCCTCTGCTTCTCTAGGCTCGGTTGTGGGGGGTGCCGGAACTAGCCTCCTACGCAGAAGCGCTATCAGAGGTAATGGCAATGGTAGGCTGCTCTAGGATTAAATGGTTGAGGGACGTAAAACGGCTGCTAGTGGAGATAGGGCTAGGCGAGGCTTGGGCATTGAGATCTGCCCCCCTAAAGCTATGATTAAGAAATTGTACTGGGATTGGGTCTCTTCTAAACTACTCTCAGATCCAAGTCATTGCAACTCCACTGTAGCCTGTTTGGGGATTAAAGATGTGGTGGCCTATGAACCCTACTTAGACATGATTTCCATCCCTTTTGACCGTACCCTGTACTTTAAGTTCAGAGTGGGGACATTACCAGTAGGTGAATTAGTTGCCTGTTGGAAATCCCCCTACCAGTTCTCTCCCTTTTGTGCGCGCTGTCCCACTCGTGTTGAGTCAGTAGCCCACATTCTTTTTGAATGTCCGGATTATTCTGCACCCAGGAGACGATGGCTTAAACCCTTATGTAGACTTTTAGGCACCCGTCAACATAAAGTGGCGTTATGTATTTTAATGTCTGACACATCAACTTTGATTGTTTGTACTGTGTCAAAAATTGGTGTTGGTTGATTCGTGCAAGAAGGCTTTCATTATCAATTTAATTCTGTTTTAACTGTTTTTAACACCTTTTCTTCCTGTTCTCTCCTTTTGTGTAACTGGAAATTGATTGTTTTAAATACTGTGTCTTATATTTATTGTACATGCTTTTATGACATTTTTATATCGAAATAAAGCCTATCAATCGAATTACTGGTAAACCCCTAGTAAAGTGCACTAAGTTTGCCAAGGCCTGTAAATCAAATGCTACTAGAGGGCTTCCAGCACTGATTTTGCCACCCACATGAGTAGCCCTGAAAAGGTATCTCAGACCTGCCACTGCAGTGACTGTGCGCAGTTTTAAACTGCAATGTTGGCCTAGCAAGTGCCCCCACTTGTCAGGCCCTAACCTTCCCTTTTCTTACCTGTAAGACACCCCTCAGGTAGGCGAAGGTACCCCCTTGGGCAGAGTGCAATGCATGTAAAAGGTAGGACATGTACTGGTGTGTGTGACATGTCATGATAATGAAATACTGACAATTTCATTGTCACTATTGAAAGTATATTTATCTCATAGGATAGAATGGGAGATACTTTGTAATATATTACAAGTATAACTTCCCATTGGGACAAGATAGAGGAATAACATGTAGGTTCTCTAAACTCAGGATTTAATAACACATATTTTAGCACTGTTGGCTTTTAAATTGTGCATTTGAAAATGGCACTTTTAGAAAGTGGGCATTTTTTTATTTAACCATTCTGTGGGCCTCTGCCTGTTTGTGGAGTGACTGTCTGTTTTTGGACTGACAGGGGCTGGGGATGTACATTCACAGAACACAGCCGCTAGGGGGAGGGTTGAGGTGTGCCTGGCCTTTCCTAGGTGACTTAGAGCTGAGCTGTATAGACCTTGGCTGCATTTAGAGTAGTGGGAGGAGTTTTTCTTGCACCTGAATGAGGCCTGTCTCCCTTTCACAATGCTGTCTCCATCCCCTGTGGTCATACTGCACCAGTGCGGACAAAACTGGTTTGGACAGGGCTCTCAGACCCTTGCACAAAGAAGAACAAAGACAAAATGGGGTATAAGTAGTGGTCCTTGAGCCCCAGAACTTTAGATCACTCCTGGACTCGATAGGAACCATTGCCAAGGAGAAGAGCTGGAGAGCTGTGAGGAGGAGTACTGCCCCTTTGCTGTGTACTGTGTGGGATTAGCCTGTAGTTTCTGTTTCTGCCAATGAAAGGACAAGGACTAGAATTTTGCTGAGAACCTGCTTGAAGAAGAATGTCCAAGAGCTTGTGTGTGCTGGCCTCCAGTTCTGAAATCTTAGGGACACAAATACTTCATCCCCAGCTCCCATGAACTCTACAGCTGAGAGTTCTGACCTGCCAGGAAGTGCCTGTTCCAGTTCTGGGCCTCTTGAGGTTATTACTGCTGTTGGGAGCTGGAAGAAACTGAAGAAACTATGAGAATCGGCGCATCGCCACTTCTTGCGTCTGTTTTTTCTGACGCAGTACCGCCATGCGAGAAGAATCTCCCTCCACCGCCGCTATGCTGCTGCAGAGACAACTCAGCACCTGCAACTGCATAAATCAATGCTTCATGGGATCGCAGCTGAATAAACCAATGCAGCACCGGTTGCTGCTAAAGCATCCCTAATTTCCACGCATCGCACCTGTGCGGCAAGTTTAACTGATGTATCACCTACAGACCAATACCTTCTGGGAATCGACGCATCACTTCCCCCTACAGTCCAGATTTGACACATCACTTCACCTGTGTGCATCAGAACTGTCACAAGACCTCCCCAAGGACTCAGGAACCAAAGGACTCAGAACCTAACTCGTTCTTTTGTTATTTGACGCTTCCTTTTTCTGCAGCTGTTTGGCCTTGTGACTTTTGACGCATCTACAGGTACTTTGTGTAAAACTACAATATACATAGCTGATTTACCCGATTGCTTTGCTCAAACTGATGGAGATGCACCAAAGATAAGTACCCGGCCTTTTGCATGTCATTTATATGCAGATGATATAGTAGTAATGGACCTAACCTCTATTGGGTTGAATAGAAAGTTGGTATCAGTATTAAAATATACAGTGGGCCACTTTTTGAAAAAAATGTCTCTATAAGTAAAATTCTAATTATGACAAGATTAAACCTAGCAACTCATGTAACTTTAAGTGGCAAATTGGTCTTGAAAAGCTGGAGGTGGTAGACTCATACCTTTATTTAGGGAAACCTTTAACAGGTAGTTCAAAGAGCAAACTTCATATTGAACATAACACTTGTAAAGCTACATCCCACACCAATGGTTTGCGTATTTTTTTACAGTGCTATGGACAGAAGACACTTTTTACATCTACTGATGATTTTTAAGTCAAACATTCCTCGAACCCTGCTTTATGGAATTGAATTAATCCCTGTTCAGGACTGGAGTTTTTTAGCTAGGATTGAAGGTCCGATACTACGTAAAATAGGTAATTTTAACACGTTAGTTCCAATGGCAGCAATTAGACTGGGATTCGGTTTGATAAGCTCCTATATACAAGCTTTGTCCAGGGTTCTACGCTGGGGATATCAGCTAGAAAACTAGCGAGCCAAATTCACTAAGAGGTCTCATGTGTCATGAAATCTTCGATGTTAAGGCAGGTAATTACTTTTTTACTGTGATTTCTCATTGCACTAAAAACCTTTGGTATACAAGAATAATCAGTGTTCACACTCACACCATTTGTATTTAAATCTCTCCTAAAACCTTAAAAGGCAAAACTAGCTTTAATAGAGACATTACATTTTGCAATTCTAAGAAAGATGAAAGCTAATAGCCAGGACAAACTCACTGAAAATTGCACAAAAATATTTATTTTGGAATTTAGAACACGCAATTCGACGTTTGCTCATCTTCAGGGCATAAAATCACGGTCCTGGGAGAGAAAAATCGAAGTGTGCAATATGGGCTGCGTGGGCCACCTTGATAAGGGCCGGTATGTGCTGCGTCCGAAGGCAAAGATAAGAGTGAGCCGTCTGCTTTGGAAATTCACTCGTATTTCCGAAGCTCACACTTCCATTTTTCATTCCCAGGAACATTATTTTATGCCCTGAAGAAGTTCATTCTCATGAACGAAACGCGTTGGCTGGTATTTTGTATATGGACACTAATGAAAATAAAGGATTGTTTAAGACAACTTTAACAAAACCATAAGACTCTTTTGACCAATATTCTTTTAATTGGGTGGCTAACACCCTTGTTTGTCATCTTCTTACAAAGTATTAGTATATCATCCTCTATCAATTTGTACTTTACACACTGATTGACTGCTGTTTTGCACAATAGGGATATGTTGCGTTTGTTTCCCTCTATGTTCTTGTTGTTCACTTCAAAACGTAATTGAAGTGGGATTTTGGATGTATTTTGCACATAAACTGGCTGCTACTGAATTGCTTTTTGCACAGGTTTGGATATGTTTAGTTATTCCTTTTTCTTGCTGCTAATTCCAAATTTTACTTTTTTGCTGGAATTGAACTTTGGACATATGAACTGGCTGATACTGCCCTTTACACACTTTAGGAGATGCTCTGTTATTCCCTTTTTCTTGCTGCTAATTCTAAATTGATCTTCTAGCTGAAACTGAACTTTGGATTTTATGTTGTATACAAACTGGCATCTACTTAATGTCCTATTGCACATTCTAGGATATGTTTTGTTACTTCATTCCTTACGCTGCCTATTCTAAATGCTATTATTCTTTTGAAATAGCTATGTGCTGCTGCCCAAATTATTGAAAAATCTTCTCTATGCACTGAGGTTTTGCAAATTATTTCTACTTAAATGTATCTGTTATTGTCTAATACGGCCCTGATAAAAAAACACAAAAAAAACCTTAACTTCTCTAGTAGAGGTCTCGGGCCTCTGTTTTTGCTGTGAGCTAATGGTTTTAATGTTGCAAATCTTAAGTATTTTGCGTACTGGGATAACTGACAATATTGACTGTTCCTACTTAAAGGAATTCTAGCCTTGCTAACGTAGGTCCTTGATCATTTTATAATGGCTCGTGGAATGAGCTCTGTTATGTTTTGTTATTTGTAATAATATGCATGTACATTTATGTGGACCTCCTGGGAGTTCCAAATCTTTAATAAAATATTGAATTGAATTGGACTTGGCCCTTTTTGCATGGTCATCCCAGAACTATTTGCCTTCCTCCTGCTTTTTGTCTGACCTGTTGTTGGTGGTTTTAGGACTCTGGGCAATTTATCACTGCTGTTCAGTGCTAAAGTGCATCTGTTCTCTATGGTAAACTTGGGAAGATTGGTTTACACCTCTTTGGCATATTTAATTTAACTATCAGTCCCTTGTACAGTGGTATCTCATATACCCAGAGCCAGTATATGTAATGCTACTGGTGGGCTTGTGGTGCTGCTTTCGCCACCCACCAAAGTATCCTTTCATACTTGTCTCAGGTCTCTTACACTGCAGGGCTTGCATGCACTGTTTACTGCCACTGTGACATGGCACATAAAGTAGTTGCCATGTCTGTGACTACCCTTTCACTAAATATCAGTCACCTCTAAGGTAGGCCCTAGCTAGCCCTATGGGGAGGGTACGGTGTAGGTAAAAGGTAGGACATGTGCCTTAATTGTGTGGCATGTCCTGGTAGTGACAAACAACCTTTTTGGTTTCTCACTGCTGTGAGGCTGCCCTATCATAGGAATGCATTGGGAATTCCCTGAGATGTGCTTCAGTGTTAATTCCTGATCTGAAAGGGGTAGCGTGATCAAGTTTGGTATGTTTGAAATAGTGGTGATAAATGCTGCGTATTTGTGTTTGCGGAATTATTATTACTATTTTAGAAATGCCACTTTTAGAACTAGGCATTTATATGTGCTGTGTGTCTTTGGTCCTCTGCTAGGATGTGTATTCACTGTCTGGCTTTGGAGTGATAGGGGCTGGGGAGGTGCAGTGACTCCAGAGAGTCTGGATGAGTCAGCACTAGGCTGAATATGCCTGGTCTGCATTTGGAGGGGTGGGAGGAGTAGCACCTGCACATGAATTGGGCTGTGCCTACCTTCCACAATGATGGCTCCACACCCTGTGGTGTATCTGAGGTCACGACCTACACTTACAATGGGGAGTATTGTGCTCTTGCCAAGTGCCCCCCAGAACTGATTTAGATGGAGTTCAGAGCCCTGGGTGAGGGGACAACAAAGACACTTACTGGTATAAGTACTGGGGCTGTGACCCAATCTCAGTTGAGCTTGCTTGGGATTGAAAAAGGAAACATTGTGTGGGCTTGCCCTTAGCAGGCTGCTGGACTGCCAGGAGGAACTGCCAGGGGACTACTACTCTGCACGGATGTCCCCTCATGCTGGCCAGCCTGCCTGTACCTAGCTGGGGAACCCAGCACTCTGCAAATAGTGCATAGTGAATGCTTTTCAATTGTTCCTTCCTACAGGGAATAGCGCCTGGTTAGCACTTTTGCTTTGTGACCTGAGGAGGTGTACTCACTCTGCCCCTGTAATGGACAGGAGCACCAACATTGCTATGATGCATGGGAAGCACTGTCCTCTTCTCAGGGGGTACCAGCAGCAAGAGAGGAGAATAATTGGAAGAGCCACGCTCCTTTCTTTCCAGCCCCTTTCATCTCATGTGGGGGACTTGTCAGCATCCGGGGCTCTGCTACGTAAACCCGGGCTGCAAATATGGTGCACCAGTAGCTAGGAATCGGCGCCAGGGCAACACCAACATCAGTAAAAGGGTTGTGGCCAAGCCAGAGGAAGAAACAGGAAGTCAGGAGTAGGACGCCTGGCTGTGGGTGGGGCTCCCGTAAGGAAGAGGGGAGCCCCGCGTGTTTGCTCAGCCTGGTTGGAGGCGGGGCCAATGAATCCAGAGCTGATGGAGACGGTGCTCCGCACCCTATCATCAGTTCTTTTTGTTTTACATCTCTAGACAGGAGTGGCTGCACTGCGTGGTTGCAGGTAGCTGTGGTTCAGGAGGTCAGGACAGAAGGCCCCAACCAGTGATCACCATGTCAGTGGGACGGGGAGGATCTCCTGCAAAGGGGAAGTTGCCCACTTTGGGCCTGACTGCCCTGAGCCGCTTTTGTGTTGCTCCGAGTTTGGGAGCGGGAATCGGTGTCCGCAGCTGCACCGCCAGATCACCGGCAGCTGCTTGAGGGACATGCCTTGGCCCAAGCCCTTACTTCTGAAAGGGGCATTACGAGTCCCTGAGGATGAAGCTAGACTGCTGGATCTTTGCCCCTAGCTGGGCCTGATGCCATTAGGTGTTGTGTGCAATCTAGGAGTATGTATCCCATTGCTGTACTAATGATTTATGTGTCAAACAGTGCAGTTTAGGCCTAAGATCAGTGTTGTCAATAAACATTACTTATCAATTTCTGCGAGATTTGCACTGGAGCTATGTTGAATATTTTAAAAGAACATTATTAACACCTTTAAAAAGTGCCAAGTCCAGGTCTTTGAAGAAGGATCATTTAAACACTTTACTGTGGTGGATGCGCCTTTCATAACCACTGTAGTGCATTCTTACTGTGGGGAACTTTAATGGTTTATCCACCACAGTGCTTCTGAAAATCCTTCTTGTGTACACCCCAGAAGGATTTCCATTTAAAAAAAAAAAAAACATTTTTAATGTCCGGGGAATGGATTACTAGGTTAAAACATGGTGGATGTCGCATACACCATATTACAAGTGCCATAGGCTGAAATACAATTGTAATACTAAAGACTGGATATCTGCAATGATTGTGACTGAGTTTCCCTTCCACCAGACTCTGAATGAGGGCCTCAGTTTGAACATGAAGGAGAAGGTTCGATTTTGTTCAGAGTTTTCTGTGTGTGTTTGCTCTGATTTGTAGCATGCACACCGTTCTCATGCCACAGTAAAGAAAGTTAAAGAAAGACCTCACCATTAGTCACAGTCTGCTTTCACCTTCCTCATAGATCAGAGGGCATAAGTATACCCCCAAATACCGATCTGTGCAGGACAGGCGCCCCTGGGAAGCGAAAACATTTTCCAGTGGTACTTTTTCTAAGCAGATGCCTGTTTGGGGATAGCCACAGGACTTCTCTCCCTAAGCTGGGATCCACTCTCTAGACACCAGCATGAGTAGGATTGGGCCTCAGTCATGGGCAAGTGCTCCCACAGTTTTAATAATTGTAGTGGTTCTGCAGCATATGGAGAATTTACTCCATTTGTCTACTAGGAGGCCAAAAACCCACTTGACAGTAGGGTATATTACAAAATAACAAGGGGGACTGTCCACCTTGACCATGGGTCATATCTAAAAATTCTTCTCTGAGGGGAATAGAAGGAATCTTGATGCCATTGTGGGGATGCAGGCATGGCCCAATGTCATGATGGGCCACCCCTCCTAGTTATTTTTTATTTTTATACTTTTTCCCTGTTGTCTAGTGGGAAATGCAGTTCCTTAACTGAGTCTGCATCATTGCATGTCTGAATGTATGTGTGTTTGTGCATGTTTGTATGTGAATCTGTGTATCTAATTTTCCTTTGTGCGCATGAGTAGAAGAGAAAAGTTCATGATGAATTTATTATGTACATCTCCCCCTCTGTTAATGATTTGCTATTTTTCCCTTCCTCCTCTTGTTTACATTCTAAAATTCCATGTGTGTGATCTTCTTCCTCATTCTCTGATCTCCATATGGCAATCTAACAGACCAAGGAGCCAATTATTGGTGATGAGTTAATAATGAGTTAATATCCTTACTCGTGGTTACCTGAGTACAGGCGAGGAAACTGCTCCAGAACTATCCCCGCCAGAAAGATGTTCCCTGTTTATGGAGTTATAAGGGAGCTGACCTAGACTTCCATGGGTATATAGTAGATAAGGTCTTATATCTCCTTTTACCTGTCTTAGAGGGGGGGTAAAAAATAACAATGATAGTGCCCTAATACTTCCTTCCTCTCTCTTCAGATCAGAGGCGTCCCACAACAGACGGGGTACAACATGAGAATTATTAAAATTAACGATGACGCAGTCACCTTTGATTACCTTTTGTGAGCTCCCTAACCAACCAACCCGCCTTGACATTATAATGTTTGAGGAAATTTCAGTATCGCCAGAGCAATTTTGGTCACACCATTTTTTGGTGACTGCTAATAGAGCATCTGTAGATTCAACCTCTACCTCCGCCAATGGAGGAACCCTTACAAGAACTACCACCAGCGGGGCTGCTTCAGGGGGTAGATTAATATTAGGTTGAATAACAATTTTGTTCCTAGGCTGTTGATCTGTTTCTTTCCACCTACACCTAGATGGAACTAAATTGCTTCACATCTCTGGTTTCCTTACTGGGCTTCTCTGTGGTTCCCCAACCCCATTATGATCAGTAAGACCCCTAGGTATGACGGGTCCAGGCATAGGATGTGCAACCAATAGGGGGCTTACTGGCCTATACCCTTCACCTTGTCCCACATTTTTCTCAGTGCCCGCTTTAGAGTGACATATAGGGGGCCCAGATATCTGAACCGAACCAGGTACACAATTAGGCAAATTTAAAAACCCATTGATTCGATCACATTTTTCTAATACACCAGCAACACAAATGTTCAAAGTAAGCCTGGGCGGAGAACTACGCTCCGTTTGCGGAGTTTGTGAAGTTTCGGCAACTTCGCACTTCGCGGAGAGCGCGAAGCTGTCGCCTGCTTTGCAATCTACAGCGTAGCGTAGTAGTTTTTCTTCCTCACGCGCTCAATAGCATTCTCGCGTGCGCTGTAATGACTTACCGTGGTTCTGCGTTCGCTTTCTCACTTTTCTCTCCCGGTCGCGTTCACTACGATGTTTGGAATCCGGCCGCACAATCCAACATGACTGTGAGAACGCGATAACGTCATTCGGACGCGCGAACACATCATTAGACACGCGATCTTCCTTACAGCGCTATGTAGGTAAGATCGCGTTTCCGAACACGCAAAAACTGCAATCTGGCACAGAATATCTCTCGAGCATGTTAAAATTTTCTCAAAAATCTTCATTTAACCCCTCAGATTGTGATTTGGCTGTATTTGTTTGGGCTAGGAGTCCTCTTTTTGTTTCTACTCTTTTTTTCAAGGAAATGCCCCTGAGTTTCCAACTTCCTGTTCCTGTTCACCAGGCTCCTCCCAGTGCTTTGTCCATGTGGTGTTCACTTTCATTTGGAATTGGAGCTGGAAGGATCACTCTTTGTGTTTGTCTGCTGCATCATAGCATTTAATTGGATTTATTGAGGAATTTTGGATTTGAACTTTTCTTTCACAAGTAAGTTTGAGAATTGAGAATTGGTGTACTGCAAATGTTTTTTTTTTTTTTTGTTTAACTACAGTTTCCTGTGCTTACCAATCTTTCTTAAAAATTATTATTGGGGGAGGCCTGTACTGTTTTGGTATGTTTGCACAGTGCTACAACGCGACCTTACAGTTTTTGTCTTCTTCGCGCGCTCAATGTGCGTGCTCGGGCGCGCGATCACGACGTTTTGTACAGTTCGCACCGCCGAACACGCCGAATTTGCATTCTCGCGAGCAACATCTCTCGAGTTGCCTAAAACGTTCCCGAAAATGTAGATGCTGTTCATTTTGCAAACAGAAACTCCTCAGGTTGTCATTTGCTTGTAGTTTTTGGAGCATGGACCACTTACTGTTTCTGTCCTCTATGTACCTTGTTGTGAGGCGGAAGACCCGAGAGCAGAGGACGGCCCGGGACCAGGGTTCGATTCCCGGCGTGGCAGGTTTCTGGACCAGGGTCAGCGGACTCAATAATTCTCTCGCCTCGGTGCCACCCTGATCAGCGATCACACTCGGCAACTCTGGGCATTAGCTTGCCTCATCTTCACTAACGGCCCCACCAGACCGCCGGGGATGCCTGGTCTCACCCTGGAGATACCCATTAAGGGGCCATCTCTCAGGGAAGCCAGGAAGAGTTTCGCAGCGGTCGAAGCGCCTTGGGACCCTCCGGGTAAGTAGTGCGCTATATAAATGCCTATACATTTACATTTACATTTAGACGGTGGTCTGACCATGTGGGCGGCTTGGTGGCGGCCATTTTGTCAAGCCAAGCATTGTCCTTTTGCCATAGGAATGTATTGTCTGTCTTCTCTTTCTTTTTATGTTTTTGGGGGTGGCCAGGCCATGTGGGGGCGGCCATTTTAATTCCAGGTACTAGTAGCAGCCTCTGTGTTTTTGCCATAGGCCTCCAAGCTTGTGGCCTACTGTGCCAGTAGGTAGGCCCAAGGGTACTACTAGAGTCCTCCTCATCATGGGTGCATGAAAGTGGTTCAACTGGTATAGGGGTGTTTAAGTTGTAAGTGTAACATCATGTGGGTCATGGATGGCTTTTGATTATTTAGAAAAATGTGTTTTTGGTGTTGAATTACAGGTTTTGGGTGTGTGTTGAATAATATGGCTTTTTACTGCGCTCTAGGTAACCCTAGAATTCAGCTCGCGTAGTTTTGGTAAGTTTCCACAGTGCTACAACGCGACCTTACAGTTTTTGTCGTCTTCGCGCACTCAATGTGCGTGCTCGGGCGTGCGATCACGACGTTTAGTTCAGTTCGCACCGCCGAACACGCCGAATTCGCATTCTCGCGAGCAATATCTCTCGAGTTGCCTAAAACGTTCCCGAAAATGTAGATGCTGTTCATTTTTGTAAAAGAAACTCCTCAGGTTGTCATTTGCTTGTAGTTTTTGGAGCATGGACCACTTACTGTTTCTGTCCTCTATGCACCTTGTTGTTAGACGGTGGCCTGACCATATGGGCTGCTTAGTGGCGGCCATTTTGTCAAGCCAAGCATTGTCCATTTGCCATAGGATTGTATTGTCTGTCTTCTCTTTCTTTTTATGTTTTTGGGGGTGGCCAGGCCATGTGGGGGTGGCCATTTTAATTCCTGGTACTAGTAGCAGCCTCTGTGTTTTTGCCATAGGCCTCCAAGCTTGTGGCCTACTGTGCCAGTAGGTAGGCCCAAGGGTACTACTAGAGTCCTCCTCATCATGGGTGTATGAAAGTTGTTCAACTGTTATAGGGGTGTTTAAGTTGTAAGTGTAACATCATGTGGGTCTTGGATGGCTTTGGATTAATTAGAAAAATGTGTTTTTGGTGTTGAATTGCAGGTTTTGGGTGTGTCTTGAATAATATGACTTTTTCCTGCGCACTAGGTAACCCTAGAATTCAGCTCGCGTAGTTTTGGTAAGTTTGCACAGTGCTACAACGCGACCTTACAGTTTTTGTCATCTTCGCGTGCTCAATGTGCGTGCTCGGGCGCGCGATCACGACGTTTTGTTCAGTTAGCGCCGCCGAACACGCCGAATTTGCATTCTTGCGAGCAATATCTCTGGAGTTGCCTAAAACGTTCCGGAAAATGTAGATGCTGTTCATTTTGCAAAAAGAAACTCCTCAGGTTGTCATTTGCTTGTAGTTTTTGGAGCATGGACCACTTACTGTTTCTGTCCTCTATGTACCTTGTTGTTAGACGGTGGCCTGACCATGTGGGCGGCTTGGTGGCGGCCATTTTGTCAAGCCAAGCATTGTCCTTTTGCCATAGGAATGTATTGTCTGTCTTCTCTTTCTTTTTATGTTTTTGGGGGTGGCCAGGCCATGTGGGGGCGGCCATTTTAATTCCTGGTACTAGTAGCAGCCTCTGTGTTTTTGCCATAGGCCTCCAAGCTTGTGGCCTACTGTGCCAGTAGGTAGGCCCAAGGGTACTACTAGAGTCCTCCTCATCAAGGGTGCATGAAAGTTGTTCAACTGTTATAGGGGTGTTTACGTTGTAAGTGTAACATCATGTGGGTCATGGATGGCTTTGGATTAATTAGAAAAATGTGTTTTTGGTGTTGAATTGCAGGTTTTGGGTGTGTGTTGAATAATATGGCTTTTTCCTGCGCACTAGGTAACCCTAGAATTCAGCTCGCGTAGTTTTGGTAAGTTTGCACAGTGCTACAACGCGAACTTACAGTTTTTGTCGTCTTCGCACGCTCAATGTGCGTGCTCGGCGCGCGATCACTACGTTTTGTTCAGTTCGTGCCGCCGAACACGCGAATTTGCATTCTCGCGAGCAATATCTCTCGAGTTGCCTAAAACGTTCCCGAAAATGTAGATGCTGTTCATTTTTGTAAAAGAAACTCCTCAGGTTGTCATTTGCTTGTAGTTTTTGGAGCATGGACCACTTACTGTTTCTGTCCTCTATGTACCTTGTTGTTAGACGTTGACCTGACCATGTGGGCGGCTTGGTGGCGGCCATTTTGTCAAGCCAAGCATTGTCCTTTTGCCATAGGAATGTATTGTCTTTCTTCTCTTTCTTTTCATGTTTTTGGGGGTGGCACTGGCCAGGCCATGTGGGGGCGGGCATTTTGTGTAACCTTCCATCCTGGTTTAGTTTTTTTGCTGCAGGCCTACAAAGTTGTGTGATTCTTTTCTGCCAGTAGGCCTAGAGTCCCAGAGATAGTCAGCGGGGATGCTTGATGTAGCGGTTTCCATTTTGTCTGTTGAAATTAACATCATTTAGGGCATGGGTGGCAATGCATTGAATTTTCAAATGTGGTGTTTGGGGTGTAGTTAACTGTTTGGGGGAAATCTCCAAATGCCTTTGTTGTTTGTGTTGTTGTGTAACTTTCAAACCTTGTAGCCATGGGGATTTTCTTTTTTGCATTAAGCTGTGATGTAGGCATCCTCCTTTTTCTGGCCATATAGGGAGGGATATAGGCCTGGTTGAGTTTATTTTTTTCTGGCCTTTACCCATGTACCTGTGATGAGTGCCCATGTGGAGCTGTGGTGGTAGTAGTAGTGTGCTGTTTTTTTTTTGACAAATTGGCCCTGTGTCTTGCCATTGTTCATGTTGGCTTACTACTGTTCACATCCCCATTGCTATCTGCTGCAGGTCACTGATGCTGCATCCATCCAAAATGATGCACAAATTAAGGATAAACAAGTTCCACTTCCACTACATTTGCATTTTAATTCTTTGCTATTCTTACTCTTACTGGATGTACTAATTCTTCTAGTAGTAATTAAAGCTAAAAAAAATCCATATTCGACTGATGTTGTTCTGTCTTCTTTGCTTGTAGGTGCACAAAAGACTGACGAGGAGGTGTCTCATCATTCATCGCCTGTTCTACTGCCAGACGGACATCCTTCTGTACTACGTCACGTGTGGTGTGAGTGACTAACCTGACCAGACATCATTCTCAGCAACTTGTGCAACTGAGTGCTGCTGCTGACATCTGAAGAAGATGGGCCCAGAGAAAGCAGGTACCAGGTCCTCCAAGACCAAGAAAGTTGCTGAGAAGAGAGAAGAACAGAAGAAGGAAGTGACACTTAAGTCTGGTGTTGACCCGAAAACCTTTTTTGGGAGAAAAAAAAGTACTCCTGCAGCAGCAGTGACCGGGGTCCAAGCTGGGGCCAGCACCTCCGCATCAGTGGGCCCAAGCCACCACCCCAGGCCCAAGCAGATGAGTGGGGAAGAGGTAGCCAGCCTAATGGTGGAAAGCAGTGATACTGAGCCTGACCTGAACTTATCTCAATCTCAAAGTAGTACACATTCCACGCAAGAGGGAACACAGCAGAAAAGTGGTGAACAACAACCAGCGCCCGCAATAGTAGATGTTCAACAACCACCGCCCGCAATAGTAGATGCTCAACAAAAAGAACAACCACAACCACCACCTGTAATATTAGTTGTTCCACAACCACCGCCCGCAATAGTAGATGTTCAACAAAAATAACTACCACAACCATCGCCTGCAATGGTTGTTCAAGAACCACCACTGGCAATAGTAGTTGTTGTTCCTCCCGAAGTCGGGGAAGTTCAGGAAATTGAGCCTGATGCAGAGCAAGAAGAGGAAGCACCTCATGCAGGAGATCTATTGGTTTCCAAATCCCCACCAAGGAAAAGGAGGGTTAGTCCATTGAGTTCTTCGCCAAGCAACCCTTCTGATGATCTTGACTTCTATTGGGAGCCAGAACGATCTGAGCATGAGAGGGAGAGACATCCCAAGAAGACCAGGCTAGGGAAAAGGAAGGTTCCAGGAAGCCTACCACTTATGGAGTGCAATGTTCAGCAGCCGGATAATGATGGTGATGATGAGTCAGACCCAGTCATCACAAGCATTACTCCTGGCCCTGAGGACATGGAGACCAACATTTTAACCCTATCAAGAATGGCTGCGACTAGGGATGTAGTAGCACGCATACCACCAACACAGGCCACACCAAAACTACCTCCAGCTTCCATTTTTACATTTGCACGAAGCCGGCAGCGTCCTACATCCAGCACAAGTTCCACCTCAGCAGAAGGAGGTAGTGGTACTACTGCGTAGCCACATAGTGAAGTTCACCACACAACCTCCAGTTCATCCGACATTGGAAGTGGCACTTCTAGCAGGAGACAAAAGTTAAGCTCCCCAGTGTGGGACTTCTTTACAGTTAGCGCAAATGAGGACAACATTGCTATATGCTCCATTTGTCATTCCTCTGTTAGTCGTGGTAAGCTTGGCACAAACTATGGTACCGGAGGCCAAATGACCCATATGAAAAAACACCACGCAATCCAGTGGGAGGACCACCTACGTATCATAAAAGCAGGAACCATTAATGTTGGTGGGGAAGCAGTAGAAGGTCCACGGGTAACCGGACAGGATGAAGAGGGAGACATTCTATCTGGTAGTGGTACACTAAGTACCCCTGTCCCACTCCCCAGCACTGCAGTGGTAGAACCCAGATCCTCCAGATCAGCAACATCTCTGTGGCACCAGAGTAAGAGTAACCCGGAGACACCAAGGAGTACGGGTGCAAAGTCTGCGACACGAAGTACTGCATCGGCCATATGTGAAAGACATACCAAGCAGCGTACCATTCTTAGCATGTTTAGGCAGGAGGGAAAGTACGAGCGCAACCACCCAATAGCACGTTTGTACAATGCTAAGCGTGCTAAAATGTTGGCTCTGGACCTTCTCCCTTTTTCTTTTGTTAAAGGGATGGGTTTCCTGGAATTTGTGTCAACCCTCTGCCCAAAATGGAATGTTCCCAGCCGCTACTATTTTGCCAGAGTTGCTGTTCCAGCACTACACCACGACGTGTTGGAATTGCTTGGAAAAGCCTTGCAGCAGAGTGCTGTGCATAGTATCCACCTGACAACAGACATGTAGAGCAGTAGCCAAGCCACAGATTACATGTGCATCACTGCACACTGGATCTCTTTTTCAGGTGTTAGAGACAAGATATCTACAGGCATTGACACTACTGAGATTTTTAATGATGCTCGCAAACATGCTACTGTAGCCATGTTTGCTATGGAGCAATCGCATACTGCTGCAAACATTTTGGATGAGTTCAACAGCAAGGTCTTTGAATGGCTGCAACCAAGAGGCCTCAATATTGGTTTTGTTGCCACCGACAATGGCAGTAATGTAGTTAAGGCCATGGAAGATGGCCGCTATTTCAGGGTCCCGTGTTTGGCACACTGCATTAACATTGTGGTTCAAGACTTTCTGAAAAGTGAAAGCAAAGTCAGCAACTTACTGACCATTTGCAGAAGAATCTGCACGCATTTCTATCATTCTTTTAAAGGCCGGAAGCAGCTACGGGTCATTCAACGTGAGTGTAACATGCCAGTCAAAGCACTCATCCAGGAGGTACTAACACGTTGGAACTCTACGTATTACATGCTCGAACTGCTGTTTGAGCAGTACATACCACTTAATGCTTATGTCATGACAAGAAGATCAGGGGATAATGCTGTTAAAGCCATGACCGTTGAGATGTGGCAATGGGACCTCATTAAATGCCTGACTGAGATGCTACTTCCTTTTGAGGTCTTCACACGTGCAGTCAGCAGGGAGGACTGTACTATGAGCCAAGCAATCCCATTGTTGTACATGGTCGAGCAAGAGCTAAAGGAGGTGTCTGAAACGTACGAAGGTGTGGAAGGAAAACGTGAAACATGTAATTTTGCGAAGTCCTTGGCAAGCTGCTTATCTGAGAATACAATGATTCAAAATAAGATTTTGTCACATCAACATTACATTACTGCCACAAATTTGGATCCACGGTACAAATTATTTGTGAACAGTAATGCAGTAATTCCTTTTTCAGAAGAGGATGTTGCCAAGTACAAAACTGTAATAGCCAAGGAAGCCATTGATTTAGAAAATGAACGTCTCTCAATAAGAGGCCTGCCAGTGCCAGCCCAGGACAGTGCAAGTACTACTGAGCATCCTACAGAGTCAAGTTCTTCTTCACAGCATGCAAGCAGTGCGTTTGCTTCCCAGCAGTCACCAACACAAACAATAACAGCAACCGCACCAACAGGATCTGATTCATCAAACACAAGCAAAAAAATAGCTGCTTGGTTTCTACATAAAGGGATGGGGAAGTCAGTTGCTGTCGCAAAGCAAAAAGAGGATGAGCAAACCAGAGCACCAATGAACATTGAGCGGATGGTCCAGGCCTATCTGGATGACACAACAGAGGTGTTCATGGAGCAAAGCCCATTGGTGTATTGGTATAGGACAAGAAGCCAATGGCCACTGCTCAGCAGGCTGGCGATAAAGTATCTAGCTTGCCCTGTTGCAAGTGTCTCTTCTGAGCGTGTGTTCAGTGCTGCTGGTGCCATTGTGACTGTGAGAAGGATCAGTCTCTCGCCCAAAAGCCTGGAGAGGTTAACCATAATAAAAATGAACCAGCACTTGATACCACCAGACTACAAAGTCCGTGAATCAGAGCTGGAAGAGGAGAGCGATTCGGAAGAAATAAGTATTGGGTTACAGGACCTACTTCTGTCAGAAGAACCACCAGGGTTTGAGGATGAGCTCCTCTTCCCTGACAACTAGGCTTGGAAATTGTTACATTCTCCCTTCCTTTATTTCTCCCTTCCTTAGTTATTTGT
This sequence comes from Lissotriton vulgaris, assembly GCF_964263255.1. NCBI lineage: Eukaryota > Metazoa > Chordata > Amphibia > Caudata > Salamandridae > Lissotriton > Lissotriton vulgaris. The sequence continues at coordinate 786,465,233 of NC_141696.1, forward strand.
GTGTATCTGTCTTTCCGACTCAAACTTGAAAACCAACACCATCTTCCTTTCTCTTTTAATTACCTATTGGAGTTGCACATCTGAGCATTTACTGTGCAGTCCACTCATCAGAGTCCTGCTCCTTCTTCCTGACTCACCCTAAATACATTTCCATCTTGCCATACTTTGGATGGAGATGGACAATAGTGCAATAATGTAGCCTCTAACAGTCCCTACATAACAAGTGAAACGTACGTGACTACAGCCATCTTCTGTTTTGTTTCCAATCTGAAATGCATCACTGTCTTAAGGCTACACCTCTGTCTGCCGGCATACACAACTCTTCAATTTCAGAACTTGAGCAGGGCTCTAAAATTAAAGTAAACTCGTCATCACTTTCAGAAGGTTCTGCTGCATCTGTGATCTGACAGTCACAAAGAAGAGAAAGACAGGTATATGAAATAAATGATGCCATACATTGCATTGGCTGCTTGCTGACTCAGAGCAAATGTGCAAGAAGTAGAAGTATACTAGTAGTTTCAAAGTGCTTCTGTCTCAAGTGATGGTCAACGTTTCCATGTTGTTTAATAATATGTATCCAATTGTACTCCTACTACAGCAGGTGCAGTCTGGACTTAATCGTAGTCACTCACTACATACATAGTTGCTGTTTTTGGTCAGTTGGAGAACACGTACACGTGCCACCCCGATGATGATGATGATGACCACCATACCATCTTTGCACGCTGTCAGTCAGTTTGATCAAAGATGATTGATGGAATATGTTCAGGAAGTGGAATACAAGGTAAACACACAACCAATCAACAAGAAGCACAGCAGACCTAGGCTACATGTGTGTGCAGTGGTGGAATGGAATAGTGGTATGATTGACATTGGCGCATTAATTTACCTTAATCACTTGTTTTGGAAATACTAGGTTGATGTATTGTATATGCCTTTTGTCTGGAACTCTGAAAAATGTAGGTAAATGGAGTTTGGGCCACAGACTCACGTCCCGGTGTTGTGGTGTGGCCCTGTAACTGTTCTGTGCTGGCTCCTATCTTGTTGTTCTTTCAATGATTGCTGTGCAACTAGAAGAGTAGAGTTAATCAATGTATCCAAGCAGCCTCAGTCTGAAAATCTTCTCGCTCACGAGTCTTGTCTTTTTCGCACTACACCGTAATTGATTTTTATGTTTTCATTCTGTTAACTTATTTTGTAATACCCCATTTCTTCTTTCATCAACACTTACAGGCCGGCCTTTCACCCAGCGCTACTATTATACGTGGAGCAACAACTCACACTTACCTTACCAGTCCTCCTCATCATCATCATTCTGCCAGAGGTGCCCAAGAATGATATAATCAATCAATCAGTCACAACAGTGTCCATGGAAGGGAGGAAAAAATGAATGACGAGATACAACTACACATTTGGCCCTGGATAATACATTAACTTTAGTATCATTTTCATATTTTTCTTTGATTCCTTTTTCCTCTTCATTTATTTCACGCTTGTGTTAGGTAATTGATTGTTCACTTAAAGTATCTCAATTTTGTTGGCTAGCTTTCAGCCAGCTACAACAGGTATTACGGTTTCTCAGAGGGCATACAGCCTAGGCAAAAGTCATATTCATATCATAAGAAGTACTTCCTTTGAATTGTGTAGTAGTAGTTAAGTAATTACCACTTATTATTAACCATCCAGTTAATAATAAACCTTTATCGTGCATCCATTTTGTTGTTCTTAATTGACTTTACATTTATTGGGGAATTGTGGATCACCAATCATCGTCTTCATTGTTTTGCTTTTGTTGTCTCCATGCGTACTGTTTTTCTTTGTCAAACCTTTCCCCAAACCCCCGTTCCCATCAATTCATCAAACCCTAACCCTCTTCCCCCGGGCTGTGTTTTTTTATATTGAGGTATGATGTTACTACATTAAATATACACCAACAATAGATCACACGCTTGCTGGGGGAGATGTGGTGAAACCAACTCTAATGGAATCAAATATCAACGAGGCAGGGCGAGGATCTTCTTCTGCTTGCCCACCCAAGCTCACTTTATGTAATAGTGTACAAGGCAATTCATTTCCCAAAGTGACCCAATGAATAAATGTAAATCATTGCTGGCATTGTTTGAATTTAACTTTAGAGCATTTACGTTTACGATTTGAATTGTGTTTTAATGACTCCAACGCAACTGCAGGTATCTTCTACTTTTTCAGTCCCCGACACCATTGATTTCTTTGAGTTCGTTTAGCAGTTGCAATATTGTTTGTATTTTTTGTCCGTATTATGTACTACTTCTCTCACATTCTTTCTCAGGCAAATGACTGTCTCTTTGTTTTTGTTTTCCAATGCTAGTGCCAGTGTCTAGGAGTCTAGTCTACTACTATCACACAACCACGGCATATTCTCTGTTGTCTTACGAAACCATGCAGCCCTTGCGGTGCCAAACGTAATCATCATCAATCACAGGTAAGAAGAGAAGTTTGCTGAGAGGTATAATGGAGGAGAGGCTGGTAGTACTAATAGGACAAATATAACTGAGTGAGGGGCACAGCATCTATCTGTTTGCATGTTACACATGTGGTCAGTTAATAAAGTATTTCAATCAAACACTGGCCGCTGCCCTGCATCTAGAGTAAACCTTGTGACGTACAACAGTAACCCCACCACAAAACAACATCATATCATATCCGTGTAAGTTGAAAATAAATAACATTAATTCAAGTATAAAAATATCCTCCTATCCCACCCCTAACCCCAACCAATGTCCAAGTCCAAAGAATGTCCCACAAAAATAACCCCAACACCCAATTCCCACCTACCAACAAAAGTATTAAAAAAGGGGCAAATCAACAGGGTCCGGGTCCATTACAGTTGGCGGGCTTTAAGGTGTTTGTCCACAATGATCTTTACGCACTCCTCTAATTGGTCCTCCATCTTGGCCATCCAGAGGAGAAGTTTTTGCCGAAATGCACGGCACCTACATTTGCATCCATTGTGTGTGGGGGTGGCAGATGTTAAATGCCGGCGGTGAGCGGCTGCCTGGCTGTGGCGCCGTACTCCTGCAGGTGGAGCCTTGCTGGGGCCAGACGCATTGGAAGAGGCAGCAGCTGCTGCCGCCGCCTCTTCCTCCTCCTCCTCAGCCTCAGACACCAGCTTGCGGTACTCCTCCACAATGGCCTGCAGTTTCCTTTGCCCGGCCCTGGCTGCCAACTCCTTCTGCGATGGTTTTGAGGAAGGAGTATGAGTATCTATAAAAAAAGAAACAGAATTGTAACTGAAACTCTTCATTATTAATTCAACAGTACATTGTGGCATAGTAGCACTACCAACCGCAGTACATACAATTGGTGTCAACTTTTAGTATCTATCTAATTTGTCCTCCGGCTTCCCCTGCCTGTAGCATTTGTTGAAGTTTTTTCCGGCATTATACTTGCCCTAGTACTGGGTGGCCTTGAGTACACATAAGAAGAACAAAAGTCTTTTTTGATTCCTTTTATTTTTTCAAAGTAAGACTCTGCTTCCAGTGACAGTCTTCACCTATGATGAATATACAAATACATTTAGGGGGCATCCACCCATTAAAAGTAAATGTCTATCATTCTTTATTATCGGCTTAGCTGGTTTCACTTTCACCAGCAACCACCCATGCGTCCACTCCTTCCTTGCCTTGGGTTTCATTGACACAAACTCCGCTCATGATTCTTGCTATCCACTGTATCCATGCACCCATATTCTTTTGCCCAACCAGGCCTGCATTTTCTTTGACCTTACAGTTCTACCCATCCTTTAACAACCCATGCATCCGATTCATATCAGCGATGTGAATGAACCTTCCAAAGTATCCTTCTATGGTAGTTAGTCTTATTATTACATCTCTTTAGTCCTTCCTCCTTCCACCCTAGTTCACTTCTTTCCCTTTTTGTTCAACACATCCCTCAAGGTCATCGGATCTGACTTGTAGTCTTCTCCAAAAGTTTCACAGCTGAGTTGGAATCTGATGGAAGAGGCCTTGTTTACTCAACTCAAACTGGTAATGCTACAAAGGGTGTATTCTTCAACCATTGTATATTGTCCAGTACAACTTCAAATTCATACTTTCTTAGTAAGTCTCATAGCACAGTGAGGGAAATGTTCCCCTTCCACCTAGTAATGCAAATAAGTAATGAATATAACTTACCACCGCCCACCGCTGATGTTTCCTCCCCCACTGGTGCTCCTGCAGGTGCCGCAGCCACTGTCCCCTCCTGGATGGCATTAGCATCGCCGCTGGCCCAGTCTGCATTGGTGGTTGGTAGTGATTGTGCACCTATAAAAGCAAGTACACCTTTTTAGATGCCTGCACACCTCCCCCTATTTTACTAGTTGTACTTTTTTCACCAGGAAGGAAGATTGAAAAAACAGTTACGTACAACATGAATCGTTGTGACAGTGTAACTAGTCCAAATTGCGTCCAATGTACAGCAGTCACATTAGACAGAGTTTAGTTTTAATTTATTAGATGGTCCCTAGGGTCATCTAATCTACTCCTACTCTAGTCTTTGGAAAGTTAGCCTGAGCCATATAACCATTTTTAGATCCGTGTCTACTGCTTTGCCCATGTTACCTCGCAGCTTGTTGCACAGTAAGAAAGACACCATTGAGGCCACATGAGTGTCGCATACAATTGACGAACCAGTATTGTAAGTCCCTTTTGCTTATCCATAATGTTGCACTTGTTGCCATGTGATGACTGCTAAAAGCTGGCATAGTTGTATTCACTGTCTAACGTGCAACATTTTTCTCATAGGCAGATGAGAAGAGAAGATTGCCTTCTACGAAACAAGGGATTTGCAGAGCTTTCGAAAGATGCATGTGTAACCACTAACAGTGTACGTTCAACGGTGAGAGGTCTCCCACAATTCACACATTTCTCTATCGTGCACTAGATGTACAAAATGTACAGTATTTAATCTTCTTCATTTTGAATGGTGGAGCAAGGATATTTTTCATCGAAATACTTACAAGTTACAACAATACAAAGTTTGTTATTAAAAAAATAAAGTTTTTGAACTTGCACGTAGACTCTGTGGTATATTTTCAGTTTCTGGGGTGCTGTGGACTGAAACGAGTGAGTGAGCGAAAGGGTCTTCTTCTTCTGTTCTGGCGTGGGTTGTGTATTAAAATCATTGGGTATATATCTAACTATCTTCGTGTGGGGGTCGGGAGTGGGACAAATGACTATGACCGAGACACTTAGGTAGGTAGACTAGACGGTCATTGGATTATGGGTTCTTCTGACTGAGTTCTGTGACCAGGGTGTAAAGTCCAACCTCCCTATCACCAACATCAACAACATCCTATTTTCTTGTGCATAGTTCTGTATGTGTATGTGCAGAGAGAGAATAATAACCACAACAGTAGTAGAAGTATACTAACTGAACAAAAATTAGTAGGCAAACATCTGGTTGTGCATTTTTGTTGGTGGGAATTGACAAAGACCAGAGAATACAGAGGACAAATGCAAAAGACAGGAGTGGACCCAGTGGCTACAGCTATTCTATCACAGCTTTATTCAAAAGAAGACCTTAACTAAAGAGTGGCCAACAGGGCAAGCTTAGCTACACACAGTCTAATAGTAGTAGCACAGAGAGTCTAGGGGCAGAGGCAGCTTGAAGGAACTGAAAGTCAGGGATGGCATTGGATAGTTACGCAAAATTTGGAAAACAAATTTAAGACCAAAGAAGGTTTTGCTAACATTGAATTACGAAGGAGGATTAATAGGTTGGAAAAAATAAGGTGCGTTAAAAAGTTAGGGAAATATAATTGTTAATAATATAAGCACTGTAGGACTTACTGGGGCCAGCAGCAGGATCCGCTGTAGAGGAGCGCTCCTCCTGTGGTTGGCCCGCCAACTCGGACCCCGTCTTCTTGCCCTTGGGTGGTGCTGATCATGTAAGAAATACTAAAGAAAGAGAAACATTAAGTTCTGTGAAACAAAGACCTCATTCAAAAATCCTCTCAAACATTTTAGGGAACAACAATTCCAATAAAATTGACTTCGAAGTATAAATGACTACTGGCTTGCAAGATCCACAGACCGTCTACTTATAGAACACTAATCAAATGTGCCATAAACATTCTGATTGCAGAATACTAACGAAGCCAGTACCACATGACCTACACCACCTATTCAAGAATCCAGATGGGCCAATTCTTCAGTAAGTCGGCATTTCAATTTTATTTTTGCCCGCAAACATGCATAGATGATGAGATGGAGGACACATGCATAAATTTGTACATACACATAATTGTTGGTTGCTTGCGTCAGAACTGCTACTGACTCACCTGACCATGCTATTGCTGTGCTAAGCCTACCACTCAGTAAACAAACTCAAACCAGTTCTATGGAGGGGTGGGGTAAATAAGAACTAACTAAGCATTCAGTGACAGAGGAGGCGTCATGCAGACCGTTAAAAAATATGAAGTAATACTATCCATCCACCACTATTTCACTAAAGGACAATGGGACTAGACTCAGTTCTCTAAAAACTCTAGCATCAATCAGCACCCCAAGCTAGCGCTAAGTTACAAACCAGTAAGAGAAGTGGCGAGCAGCACCTGTGTCATACAATAACAGAAGAATTTGAGACGGCATTGATCTGCAATGTAACTAAGCGCACCAGTAACCGTGTTACTTATTCATCCAAGAATTATACACAATACTTATACTACTATAATATATATTAAATTATTAATATTACTAGCTACTCACCAAGCCCCACGACCTCAACACCTATCAGGTCCAACAGGTCCTGCTCCCTGTCCAGAATGTCTGCCCACCAGTGGGCCAGCTGCTGGTGGGTGCACTGGATTTCTGAGCGACGGTAGACTGCCCGGCGCACCTTCGCCCACCGGCGGTGACGCTCCTCTGGCAGGTAACCGGACCCTGGCTGCCAAGGTCAAGGGGAGGTGGCGCTGGATGAAAAAAACCAGGGCGGCCACCTCCGCCTCCCCGAAAAGATTCCGGGCCTGCACCCCTGCAGGTCGCATTCTGCCGCAAGGCAGCCGGCTCTTGGGCGCAGGCGCCTTTCGCTTCCAGCCGGTTCTGCTGCTCCCCTTTGCCATGGTTCTGAGGTGGAGGTGGAGGTGGAGGTGGAAAAGAAAAGTTAGAACAAAAGGAAAAAAAGTTAGGGGGAAGAAGTAGGAGCTTAAATAAAGAAGTAAAATAAACCAGTAGAAAAGCTAAAAAAAGGTGGAAAAGTAGAAATAAAATGCAAAATATAAACTTAGGGACAGAGAGAGATAGATGAGAAGTAAAAAAAAGTAGGAAAAACTGTGAAAAGAGGTAAGGATTGAAGAGATATAAGGTGGATAGAAAACTAGGCCCAGAACCATAGCATAGAGTGTGAAAAACAAGATGGCCGCGCCCATCGCGACCACGTGGGTAAGTTCGCGCGAGATTTCACGCAAACACACACTTTGTCAGTGTGAACAAGTAGTTGTGTTCCCGAACAAGACGTGCACCATGCGAACGCGTTATTCGCGACCCGGATGAGGAAGTAGGGGACGCGGGCGGGCGAGACAATTAAAAAAACAAGATGGCCGTGCCCATAGCCCACCACATGGGTAAGGTCGCACGCTACAATCCCCCGAACACGCAGATAGCGTTCCGAACACGCACTACGCGCTCCCGAGCAAGAAAAATGGCTCGCGAACGGGACCAGCAAGCTACTACACAAGCTTGCGAAGCTCGCGTAGTGCGAGAACGGCTTCGCGTAGCTTCACGGAGTGCGGCTACGCGAACTACGCCCACCCTTAGTTCAAAGTATCAATAATGTCCTTGGCAATACTGGTTAGAGCCAACTCCAGCCGAGAGGTAAAAATGTCCTCCAGTGGTCTCTATTGTATTAGATGTGGCAGGCCCATGATTATGTGTGGTACTTTTTGGCTTTTTGGCCCGCTTATTTGTTCTCTTCGGGGCTTTCTTTGACACAGTACTCTGTTTCTTAGACTGACCTTTAGAAATCGGCGTCTGTCTGGGGGATTTACTAGGGGCATTACTTGTGGGTCGTTGAGCCCTCTCCTCAGCGACAACACGGTGTGCTCGGATCCAGCCCAAGTTCCCTCTCAGCGGTTTCAATTTCTGTTGCCAACACACCCACCGCGGAGGTCAGATAGGAAATGATAGACGTAAACTTCCTAGGGACTTTAGCCTTAACCCCCTCCTGATCTTGTGAAGTATGTAATTTCCGCTTCCCAGAATGGAGTTCATATTGAAGAGCGGTGGCCCGGCCCGGCCTCTTCTGGCCCCTGACGGCCACAGACGGCCTGCCCTTTGCCCGGGCTTAGCCCGGCGCACACCCACGCACGTCCCGCGGGACGGAAATGACAATCCACCTTTAAGATACTACAAGCGGAAAGGGAGGGCTGTAGCAATCACAGAGTGCCCCCAATGGATCCTGGGGCCAGTAGTCCTGGTGTCAAGCACCCTCTCACACACCCGGTGCTGTGTCTCCCACGAAGCGGGAGGCGCGCGGTGGTTTTGAGCCGGTGCAGGCAGAAGGGAGGGCTATAGCAATCACAGAGTGCCCCAATGGCTCTTGGGGCCGGTAGTCCTGGTGTCAAGCGCCCTCTCACACACCCGGTGCTGCATCTCCCGCGAAGCAGGAGGCGCGAGGTGGTTTTGAGCCGGTGCGGGGGGAAGGGAGGGCTGTAGCAATCGCAGAGTACCCCCAATGGCTCCTGGGGCCGGTAGTCCTGGTGTCAAGCGCCCTCTCACACACCCGGTGCAGCGTCTCCCGCGAAGCGGGAGGCGCGCGGTGGTTTTGAGCCGGTGCGGGCAGAAGGGAGGGCTGTAGCAATCACAGAGTGCCCCCAATGGCTCCTGGGGCCGGTAGTCCTGGTGTCAAGCACCCTCTCACACACCCGGCGCTGCATCTCCCGCGAAGCGGGATGCGCGAGGTGGTTTTGAGCATGTGCGGGCGTATTGTTATTGTTAACTGGCATGCCAATTATTAATAACTAGCATGTGTGGATATTGCAAAGTGCCAAATTAATTGTATTTATTAAACAGTTTTATATAGTGCTGGCCAGACCCGAGTGTATTGGAGCGCTTTAAAACATACGTATCAAGGAAAAAACTCAGTAACGCAATAGTATACGCAATGGCTCATGGCCCCTCAGAGAACTGAGAGTGCTGCACAGCATAAAGGCAAGGGGAACAGATAGAGTTCTGGCCATATGTATGTTGTCTTAAGCCGACCTCCTTCAGGGAGGGTGGATAGAGGAAGGGGTCTGGTGGCTTGGCGGATGTATCAGTCTTAATGTCAAATTATCAGAATGCTGTCATGTGCCAGGTTGTGTGCTCTGGTGGCTGCTATCGAATTGGGGGCGGACGATTGAGGAAGAGGTGTTTGAGCTGTCTTTTAAATTTCGAAAAGGATGGGGTAGTTCTGATATGTTCTGGGATATAATTCCAGATTTTGGGCGCACTTCCAGAGAAGGAGCGGCCTGCATTTTTTTTTGTTTACAAGTTTTCTGCGGTATGAGGAAAAGCGTATTGGAGCTTCTGAGGGTCCTTGCCTGCCCGGCCTTCTTAAGTTTGGAGGCCAGGTAGGCAGGTTTCCCTGTGTGCACAGCTTTGTACGTGAGGCAAGCCGTTCTGAAGCTAGCAGGCATTTCCACTGGGAGCCATTTTAGCTCTCTGAGTGCGTGTGAGATGTGAACACATTTCTTTACTCCTGTGATAATTTTGGCTGCTGCATTGAGCATTGTTCTAAGGGGAGCTAGGTGGGATTTGGCTGTACTAGTGAGGGCTGCATTCCCATAGTCAAGTCTGGACAACACTTGTGATTGAGTAGCTTTTTTGATGTCCTTGTGTGGAATGAAGTATTTTATTTTGTTGAGTAACTTCAGATTGAGGAAGGCGCTCTTTGCTGAGTTCTTGATGTGCTTGTGAAGAAATCAAGAAAGGTTCCTAGGGGTCCCACTGATAATTAGTCCTTTTAAAACAATAAAGAAGAAATAGGCACAGAAGCTGAAATATAAAAGTTACATCTTTATTAACCTCAAATGAGTTAGACTACGTCACACAGAAGCCTTAGCAACTGAATGAGGCAGTCTGAGGAGTACAGAAAACTGGGGCCTTATATATGCTTAGGGTTTCATAGTCGACATAAGACCAAGGGGCAGTCCTGGCTCATGTAAGCATGCAAAAATGACTAAGATGGGCATTCAAGATCTGCTTGCTCAACAAAGTGGGAGGAGAGTTACTTCTCCATACAGCAGCAAAAATAGCCTGACAGTTATACTAGAGAAGCAGGTGCATTCTACTAGCTAGGCCCTTCTGGGCATGTGCAAAGGTGGACGATGCTAAATATAGTTAGTTTCTAGGCAGATTATACAAGAGTAGTCAACACTGAGGGAGGACAGAGCACATGGCGAGCACGTGGCAGCACATGGCAAACTAAAATGGCTGCCAGAAATACAAAATGGCTTTCACAAAACGGATAAGATAACTTCTAAATATAGGATGGCTTCTGCTAATGCTAACCCATTGCTGTCAATTTACAACACTTGGACATGTCTAGTTTTGGGTCGAGGGTGATTCCTAGCGATTTCACTGAGTTCTCCAGGATGATTTTGCTCTAGATAGCATCAATGGCTTTTAACCATTCTACGATTTATGGATTCTCCTCTTTGTTTGAAATGAGGAGGAATACCAAATGCATATGGAAACAGTGAAATCAATTGGTGAGCTGGTGGCACCTGAGGCAACTGTGAAGTTTGGGTGATGTGAATGGAAGCCATACTGTTGTTATGTTATGCAGATCTGAAGAGCTCATTGTCACTCTGAATGGTATCCTGGGCGGAGCAGGTGTGAGTCTATCAAAGCCTAGGGACTACTGGGACTACTAAATACTCCAGGGCTTTTTGTGGAATTCAAGAAGTGAGGAGGAGGCTCTTTTGTGTAGTGGCAGGTCGCTGCAAGCGTTGGGGCGATGTAGGAGAAGGCTTGACCACCGGATATTGTTTTTCATATATATGAGTTGTGTGCAAGTAGAAGTCCAGACAAGCGGAGTAGAAGTCCAGACGAGCGGATGTGTCTGGAAGGTTGGTGAAAGCAGATGCGATTGTTGAGGTATGCTGAGCCAGTGTGTGTAGTGTTTTGGAAATGTGGATGAGGAGTTTGAATATTGCTTCTTGGTGTATGGGCATCCAGTGAATTGCCTTCAGGTGTGATGTGATGTAAAACTGTGTAGGAAGTCAAGAGTGATTCAGGCAACCAAGTTCTGAATAGTCTGCAGCCTTCTGGTGAAATTTGTGTTGAGCCCTGCATTGAGGGTTTTCCTGTAATCCATCTTGCTTGTGAAAATGTTGTCCATTACGTTTTTTCTGGATTCTGATTGGGAACCATTATAAATCTTCCTCCACATCTTCTGGTAATTGAAGCATGAGGTGGTAATGGTGTTGACATGTGCAGGCATGTCAAGTTTGCTGTTAATAGCAATCCTGAGGTTCCTGCTGTGGGTGGTTGGGGGGGGCTATCAGTTCTAGCTCTGTTGGCGACCGGTGGAGTCCCACAGTGAAGTGCAATACCAGAATATCAAGATTTCATTCTTGTCATGTTCAGCTTTAGATGGCTGGTCTTCATTCAGTGGTAGATTTCAGTCATACAGGCATTGAACATGGGCTGGGTACTGGGAATCTTGTTTCTTAGGGAGAGTACGTTGACGTTGTGAGAGTGGATGATTCTGGCTAGAGGGAATATGTTTGTGTTGAAAAGGGTCTGGCTTCGGGAGAATCCTTGCTGAGCTCCTCAGATGACGTTGGGGGCAACCGAGGTGCATTGTGCCAGACTGACAGGGTTTTTCCAGTTGAGGAGGAGCACTTCTGTGGTGTGTAGGCATTGGATATAAATGCATTGGGAGACCATGTCAAATGCTGTGAAGAGGTCCGGGAGGATGAGAGCAGGCATGTCTCCTCTGTCCAGAGTCCTGCAGACATCATCCATAGCAGCAATGAGGGCACTTTCCATGTTGTGGTTGGGTCTGAAACCAGATTGAGTGGTGTCAAGGAGTTGGTGGTTGTTGAGGTATTCAGTGAGGCATCCATTGATGATTTTCTTAAAGACTTTAGCCAGGAACTTATCAGGTAGATCGGTCTGTATTTGGTGATCATCGAAGGGCCTGTGGAGGGTTTTTTCAGCAATGAGTGTACTGATGTGTGTCTTAAGAGACTGGGAAACCCACGAAAGTGGTGGAGGCATTCACAATGGGTGTGACCATGGCGCTGATGGGTTGCTGGCCTCTGGAGTTGACATGGTAGATTTAGAGTTCTGCTGTGGCCCCTTAATGGATAAACTTCATTGTGGAGGCGGTTTCTTCACGGGTGATGACGGGCCATGTGGTTAGCAATGGTTCTTTGGATAAGATTGGGGGGATTTGGTGATGTCCGTTGGGTCTGGTTGCATGTTGAAATTGCAGGAAATGGCAGACATTGTTGCAGAGGCCCTGCAAGTGGGGGATCAAGTGAGAGCCAGCAGCTGGTGAGGTGAAATCCTTCACAGTGGCTAGGTTTCTGTTGGTGCTGCCATTGATGCGGTACCCAGAGTTGCGTGTTTGCTGTCTAGTTCATTTGGTGGTAGTGTCTCAAGGCAGATTTGGAAGTGCTACAGTCTACACTGTCCTGGTGCATTCTCCATTCGCGCTCCAGTTTTTCACTGTAGCATTTTATCAGTCTGAGTTCCTTTGTGCATCAATTGACCTCACATCTGGGGCCTGTTTATTGCTGCGTTTGTGGGGGATCAGGGAGTCGAAGTAGGGGGTAATCCAATTGTTGAACATCTTGATGGTTAGGCTGTTGCTGTCTTAAGGTCAGTGGGTTTTAAAAGCGGTGTTCCAGTCCTTGTCAGTGATGTTGTTCTATATTTTCTACCAATAGACAAGAAGTTACAGTTATAACCTGATGTTCCCTTAGACAAGTAAAACTTCATCAGTGCATGTGCTCTCCTCACATTTTTGTAGAGTAATACATGCTTCAGGGGTCTTGTTTACATGAGCCTCTCCCTCAAAATGGCTGTTTCATTATTCTCTGCTGATCCTATGTGATTTTTCTGCTGCGATTGCTTCAGTTCCCCGTCTTAAATGCATGTCAGCTTTTCCACCTCCCTTTGATGTCATTGAGTTTGGCAGGTTTTGTAATGCATGATCCAGTCAAATGAAACTGAAAAAGGAGATTTGATCTTTTGTATGGACTATACTTTCTGGTGGTTGTACTGTGGCAGGGCAAAACATACTCTGCTTTCAGTCTATAGCAGTTGTCACAAATGTTCAGAACATTATATGTGTGCCCTATATACTATAGTGATGTATGCATGAAGGGCTATACATTTATCTGTACTCACATACAGCTTTTAAAAGGCCTTATTCTCTGTTTCCCTAATTGTACATTGTTTGGGTACCGGACTAGCCTCCAAAATGGCAGCATTACACATAACAAGCATTGGCATAGCCAATAGAACTTGCCTTTTGGACTTTGAAAGTGTTGAACCATGCACCACATTATCCTGGGTGCTGTGCTGCCAGTAATTGAAGAGCTATACAATTTCTACGGACTGAGTGTGAAAAAAGAGTGAATACTTTTCTGTCCAATTATTGTCCCTATTGTTAATTTAATTTTGATAAATGGCAGGACTTACATATTCTGCTCAATGTAGTCAAGCCCGAGGTACACCAAATGCTAAATTTGGTGCAGAAAAATCATGCTTGCGCATTACACCTAGCTAATTGCTGTAACTGGCCACCTTCTACCTTCTCACCCCTTAACGGCTCCTTGCCGACAGAGGTGTTTACTTTTGAAAAAGTAATTCTAAAAGAACTGTTCAAACTAGAATCTACACCAGGATTTATACCTTACAACTTCCCATTTAAAGAAAAGCAAGCACTTATTAACTTCCAACATAATCAAGATCTGATTGTGAAAGCAGCCTATACAGGAGGCGGTATCAAGATCCAAGACATAAACCCCTTGTGAAAGGGAGGGAGAAACTGAAGATGAACAACCCATTACATGGGATATATTTAGCTCACCTGCCTGCTCTCCTTTCCCTCTGCAGACCACCGCTAGTGAAAATGCCTTGAACAGTCAGAAAGTACTAGAAAAAAGACAGGCTCTGGTGTCACTAATGCTGAAATCGATGACGCAGAGCACGTGACAAATCCACAGCCAATCATCAGGAAGGGAGAGCCTTTTAAACCCAGGCAACGTGAAGATGTGTTGTTGCTGGGAGGAAAACACTGAAGCAGATGATTCGAAAGCAGAGGATATCTGTGAAGAACGCGAGGTCCAGCCAAAACCCACGTACTTCCTCAGCAGCAGCTGGAGGGCAAAAAAACACTGAGGCTTCCATCATTCCGCAACTGAGAGTGCCCATGAGTTCTCGTCTCCAACAGATCCGGAGAGAGAGACACTCTGCTAAGCCGGTGAAAAGTGCGAAGTCCTGGCTTACGGAGCGAGGCCATCACAGCACAACGGAGTACAAGGACAGGCACACAGCCCTGGCACGTTTCAGGAGGAACATGGCTAATCCAGGTATGGGCTGTATCTTTGGTAAGGTCACGGAAAAAGGGCAACGTGGCAGACCAAAAGGGGGATTAACCACTTGGGTTAGACAATGTGATCAGTACACGGTAGAGGAGCTCCACACTAATTGTAGGGACATCCTCATAATTAGGTTACATCAGGTAAATGTCCCAGACCTGCTACTTATCAATGTTTATTCGAGGGGCCTGCAGGGTGGGAAAGCTTCCCCAACTGTAGCTTTTTTAGATTTGTTTTATTAGAACACAGAGGTGATAACACTGTCAAAATAGCTGGTGATTTTAACTCTACATTTGAACCCCTGGACCTTTACAACATAAATCTTAGTGCATAGGAGGATGCCCAGTGGTCCATTCCCCCGTTAGAACTTCCTGCAATAAAAAAATGGATGTGTGCAGCACTGCATTTAAAAGTTTTTTGTTTGGAACAAGGGGTTAGGGCTGCTAACGGGAGATCCCTCTCTGACAAACTAGGTTTGCATACCTTTAGCACTGGACTGCGCACTAGTGGAATAGACTTTTTTCTACTCAACAAAGAGTTCTGATCCAATTTAGTAGATGTGGTGGTCTGCGAAAGACCAGAGAGTGACCACAACCCGCTATTGCTTTCCTTACTACCCATGTCTATGTCTTGTGGAGCCAGTTTGGCCCCACGTATAGATTATGTGGAGGCCCAACTGACAAACGACACTAGACGAGTTAAATGGGCAAATGTGCTCAAAAAGGATGAGCATATGAAGCAAATAGGCATTTTGGTAGTTAATGCTCTAGGTATTTTACAGCCTTGCGTAACACAGTAAGAGCTTAACTTTAAAGTTGTGCTGGTCCATGAGGAACATTTTACACAGCTCAAAAGCTTTTTTTACTTCTAAAAGCAAAAAACCTATGATTCACTCAGACTTTTAAGCCGCCACCTGGTATGGTACTTCTTGCAGGCTGGCCTATAGAACCCTAGCGTTAGCAATTAGGTCAAAAGACAGGGATGAAATACGCAAGGGTAGGGCAGATTACAAAATAGTGCAATATCGTGCCAAAAGAGACTGGGTCGAACAGCATTGGGCGGAACTGCTCGAAGCATGTTCGGGGAGAAACATGACTGCTTTTTAACACTTGGTGAGGTGGGGTAGTGGGGCCCCTAAAAAGGTCCCTACGAACCACGTGGAGCCAGCTCAGTGGGTCTCACACTTTAAATCCCAGTTCCCATGTGCTGGTGATGTGCAAGATTGTTTTGATATGCCATCTTCCGCTTCTACCCTATATTTTACTGAGAAAGAGGTGGAAAATGCTCTTCTCTTAGTACCAAGAGGTATGACATCTGGTCCTGATTGCATCCCCGCTGATCTGTTTCTCCACGACATACCTATCTGGGCATCATACATTCAGCTCCTAGTGAATGCTATTGCTAGTGGAGCATCTATGCCCGGCACTTGGGCAGGAGCAGAAATACTTCCCATTTTTAAAAAAGGGGATCGCACTCAACCAGTGAACTACAGGCCAATAAGCCTTATCTATTGTATACAAAAAGTATCGGCAAAATTGGTACTAAATAGAATTCAGACTTGGATGGAGGAATGCGACATCCTGTCTCACCTTCAGGCGGGGTTACGGTCATGCACTAGCACCATCGACCAGGTGTTCAGGTTTATCCTTGTCTATTGGCGTACCGTAGTTCTAGGTGGAGGCGCCATCTATGCAGTCTTCGTCAACGTTAAGTCGGCCTTCAACCTTGTTCCCTGTACCAAGAAGTGGCGTACTTTTTTGAAGCTAGGTATGCCGCTAGATATTCTGCCACTTCTGGTCAAGCTACATGCAGCTAACTACGCACAGGTAAGATGGGATGCGCAAGGAAGCATCACCCCAAATTTCCTGTAGAGAAGGGGGTTAGACAGGAGTGCGAGCACCCTCCCTCTTCTCTCTATACCTAAATGGGGTGGTGCACTATTTTGAGAACTTCCCAACAGATGCGCCGTCATTAGCAGGGCACAAGATCCTGTTACTCATGTTTGCAGATGACACCCTCATCCTCTCCAAGACAAGAAAGGGCCTTCAATGTGCCCTCTTGAGATTCGAGGAGTTTTGTGAGGACCATGATTTAATCGTTAATGTGGACAAAACAAAATATATGGTCTTGCACAAACATAAGAAGATCGTGGGTAGAGTCAAAATGAAGGGAGGTACTCTGGAACAAACTGAGATTGTTTCCTATTTAGGCGTAACCATCGACAAAAAACTAAGCTGTTAGCCCCAAATTGAATTGCTCACAGTTAAGCATGCCCAATTCTCGGGTGCATTGCTAAAGGAGCAGAGATCTTCATGAATCAAACCTATTGCTCCTGTATTACAAATCTATCACACCAAATTTGGCGCCTAGACCCTATATGGGTCTGAGCTGTGGGGATATGTCAATCTGGACTCTTTGGTGTTAGCACAAAACAAATTCCTGCGGTCCATAACTGGCCTCCCACAGTCCACCCCGTTATTACCCCTATACTCGGATCTGGGTTGTCACTCTATCAGCGACGTGGCACACTATAGGCCAGTACCATACTGGAGACGGCTATGGGTGACCCCAGAGCTCTCACACTTTGCCCTGGCTCTATTAGATGTAAGAGAGGCTGAGGTTAAGAACAAAATTCCATAGTTAAGGTGTGTTAGAACTACACTCTGTGAGATGGGGATGAGCCATTTATGGACTTCCCCCACTGACACTGTCTTTCCAACCAAAACAGTGCTTAAGGCAGTGTTTTAGAATTTGATAATGATGAAGCGGTTTGCAGCCCTTACTGTACCTTCTTTTTCCAGAGCCTTCCTCGAGTTCAAACGTGAAGTAAACTGCGAAGGCTACTGGGATCTAATTACCATCCCCAAAAATAGGAAACCGTATCATCAGTTTAGGGTGGGTTCAATCCCTACCCATGCATTTACCAATAAATGGTGTAGCTCGAACAGCAGTAATTGCCCACATTGCCCGGATTCGACTCAATCAGCCATACACATCTTTTTGGCTTGCCCAGTCTATAGTAAACCTAGGTCAAGATGGTCGAACCCCCTATGTTCGAACTTGGGGACCAAGTCCAGCAGTGAGGCATTTAGGATTCTAAATACATCTATGGAAGAGTCCATTGTGATTGCTGTTGCAAAGTTTCTGAGATGGGTATGGGTAATTCGCTGGAAAGAAAGGAGCCCAAGGTAGATGTTTCAGGTTCTGTAGTTGGCACTATGCACTTTATTGCACTGATATTGTATGTTAAAAAATCAGTTTTGTAATATGAAATAATTATAGCTGGTTTTCTAAGTGATAGCTTTGGCAGGGTGAACTTTTAGTGTTTTAAAACATATTTATTACATAACAATGTAATTCTAGAGTGGTTGTTCAAATATTAGATGACTTATTTTAGGAGGCAAATTGGATATATTTTATTTTCACCTCTGCGTATTTTGTATCAACTTTTGTGATTTTTTTAAATCGAAATAAAGTTTATGACTGACTGGCAATTTATTTTAAGTGGATATTCTGAAAATATGCCATAGATTTGACCCTTGTGGCCCCCACTGAAGACCCTTGCAATTGAGGCTACAATTTGAGAATAAAGATCTGCTACAAAAAATGCACGTCTAAAGATGCATGTCACAGTAGATCTGGCAAGGCCAATACCTCCATTATATAAAACGGTGGTCCCAAAAATATTCGTGAAAGGGATGTAGAAATCATGGCCAATGAGTATAGCAGAAAATGCAGACCTGCAGATACAAATAACTGTGGAGGCTGCACATCCAGCTCTGACATTCAACACAGAAAATGAGGGATTGTGAATACATGTCACAGTGGAGCCTGCACATCCACCTCTGACATTCAAAACACAAAATTAGGGTTTGTGGATACATGTCACTGTGGAGCCTGCACATCCAAGGCTGAGATTCATCACAGTACCTCCAGGTTTGTGAATACATGTCACTGTGGAACCTGCACATTCAAGGGTGACATACAGCACAGAAAATGCAGGTTTGTGAATACATGTCACTTCGGAACCTGTACATCCAAGGTGACCTTCACTGCAGAAAATGCAGGTTTGTGAATACATGTCACTTCGGAACCTGTACATCTAAGGTGACCTTCACTGCAGAAAATGCAGGTTTGTGAATACATGTCACTGCGTAACCTGAACATCCAATGTGACCTTCATTGCAGAAAATGCACGTTTTTGAATGCATGTCCCAGTGGAACCTGCACATCCAGCTCTGACATTCAACGCAGAGAATGAGGGTTTGTGAATATATGCCACTGTAAAATCTGAACATCCAAGGTTGACATTGTTCATAGAAAATTCAGGTTTGTGGACACATATCACTGTGGAATGTGCACATCCAAAGCTGACATTGATCACAGAAAATGCAGACCTGTGGATACATGTAACTGGGGAATCTGCACATACAGCTCTGACACTCAACACAGAAAATGAGGATTTGTGAATAAATGCCATTGTGGCACCTGCACATCTGAGGCTGACATTCATTACACAAAATGCAGGTTTGTGGATAGACGTCACAGTGAAATCTGCTCATCCAGCGTTAGGCTTCATTGACAAAATTGAAGGTCTGTGGGTGCATGTTACTGTGAAACCTGCAATGCCAGGGCTAATCTCTCCAATTTAAAGTGTAAATGTATGTATTCATAACTCTATTGAAATTACAAAGTCGCACGCCGATTTAGTTTTCTCATTTAAACTGGTAAAATGGTGTGCTTTAACTGCAAGTGTTCCGTACGCATGGCTGTCACTCTGACTTAAAACTAACACCAAGAAGCTTTTACGAAGGCCTTGGAAGATGTTATAACGAAAACATATCCAAATATTATAATTACTCAGTGACAAACATGGAAAGTAGTCATGCAAGATGCGTTCCTGCGCAGACTCGGAAAATACACACCTACCTCCTCTCTACAACTGAAACTAAATTGCAGTAATCTTACTGCCGAGTCTATCAAACGTCTGGGACTCTGAAAATAGCAGCAAGTTAGCAAGCTCGGTGCAGGGCAAATGTAAAGCAGCAGCACGCTGCATATAACTACACACTGTTGAAAGTATCCGCAGAGGGGGAAAGGGTTAACGGAAATGCACGCGCTGCTGTCGAAGCAAACAGAGGCAGGCACCAGGTGGGTGCTGGTGGTAGGGGGGATCCGCAGTACATGGTCTCAGCATAGGCCCTCCGCCGTGTACTGAGACACACAGCTGTGTTTGTGCTCGGAGTGTGGGGGAGGGCTCCTATCTCAAGGAGGGAGAGAGAAAGCCAAAAAACATAATGAGGCAGCAACGGAAGGGAAAGATAAGGCGGGCGTAATATAAATGCAATAAATCCGTGAAGCAGGCATTGTAATGATACATCAGCAGAGGGAATTGAAAAAAAAAGAGGGCGCAAGAACAAACAGTAATACCACAGGTAACAGGGGCGTCACCAGGGACGGTCCAACGCTCCAAAAGGCGGGACTAATTTAGCATATCCACCAAACAAAAGCTGGAATTTAGGAAGAGCACTAGCAGAAGCCAATAGAAAAGATGGGAAGCTGACCCACATATACCAGAGACAGCATGCCTTGCTGAGCAGCGCATGCGCGCTGTGCTAGGCTCGACCTAAAAACGTAAAACCTCTTAAACTATTGGGGGAATAGAAGGGTAACATCCCAAACAGGTTGCATGCTGAGGCTAGTGCAGCCTTGCCCATATCACTGCTCAACACCAAATTAAGACTCAAAGAATTTCCATCAAAACTTTATGGGGCCTTAAAATAATGGCATATTTAGGTGCAGTAAATAGTACTCCAGTAGCAATAAATCCTGTATTCACAATTGCTATTCATTAATCTCCAGCTGGAGATCTCAGCTCCGCCTATCCTGTCTCTTCTGTGCAAAGATCCTGTACACAAGTGCAGAGCTATCCACACACAAAGGTTCCCGTTCAGTAGGAGATCTAGGAAAAGCAAGGAGCTTGGATGAAAAATGCAGGTTGAATAAAAAAGGGGGAGGGGAGGTTGGGGAACATTTAAAAATAATCATAAAGTTATTCTCTATCTGTGGGGTAGATCTAGTCCTTGCCTTTAAACCTTATTGATGTTATGTATCCACTTTGCATATGCTCCAGTATTTGAAAGTCTACACATATTGTAGTTATATTTTCTCAGAAGGGTTTGAACAATAAACAAGGAGTTGGCCCTTCACCTTAACTCTCTCTCACATGGCTTTAATAGTAAGTGTCACTGTGAGGACCAAGCTTAAAACAGTGCCTTTTCACTGTATACCTCTAAAAACACTTCCACAGCACCTGTCGTGCATATTTGCTGTCTTGCACAGTTGTCCCAGCATGTGACACCTCAAGGTTGATCGATCCCAAAATTAGCAGTGATGTGCAGTACACACTACATTTAATGATTCAAAACAAGTGCACCCCAAACTCTCACCAATGTCAGTGATGTTCATTGTGGAGCCCCCTACTGCCTTCACATTAAGCAAGAGGCCTTCTACGGACCTTTATAAAAGTAAGATTGTGTCTGTAGGTAAACTTGAATTGTGTCTGGCACACAATTGCATGGCTAAAATTCTGATGCAGCTTCCTCCTAATCAATGTGAAGGCTATCTTTGCTTCCTGGAATGCTTCTGTAAAGTCTGGGTAAAACTACACCACTGACCACAGGTATTTAAGATCCTTTGTATACTCTTTTCTTGGCTCTTCTGCTCTTCACCACTCTCCTCTCATTAGTTACCATCTTTACTCTTTGTTGTGTTCCTTTCTCTAGACTCTATGACTATCCCTAGAGCTTACGTGTTGTTGCTCTTACACTCCTCTCTCTAGTCTGTCATTGCTTGTCCACATATTCATCTATGATTGCCCCCCCCCCCAGGAGTTGCATAATTACTTCAAACCCCAGTCCTTTTAGTCAACGCTGTTCCTCACCTCACCTATCATTGCTTCCTTCCTTTCACCAGGCCCCTTCCATTTTCCAGGGCCCTTCACATCTCATCTCTTTCTATCACACCCCTGGTGGCTGCTGGCTTGCACAGTCAAGAAAAAAACTAAAAAGATATATATAATTACTATAGCTCTCTATTAGGGTGACATCTTCCAAAACCTGCAGGAAATACACTCAAAGTCACCATTATGACTATCATCGTAGCTTAGCATTGGAATATTTATTTAAAGTATAGAAACAATCAACAATCAAAAATAATTATACCTATGAAAGGGAATAGATAAATGTAAGCCACACTCACTGTAAGATCTGCCTTCTAAAAATAGAATATTTGTTTGCCAATAATCCTTTCCTTTTTCTGCAAAAAGAGACAAATTAATGGAATATGAGCCATTCATAAATCTCTGGTATCCTCAGATTAAGGGGGCAGTGGTGGAAGCCTATGGGATCTTACAGTACTGTGACCTGGTAAAGCAAACAAATGTGTCTTAATCAAGCGACCTACAGTAATGGCTTAAAGTACTGCAGCCTCATAAAGCAAGTGTTTTTGTCTTACTCGAATTGACCACTACTGAGAGTTTAAGCAACTGCGGCCTCCTACAGCAATATTTGTGTCTGACTTAAAGAACCTCTAGTAAGGACTTAAGGTACTGCAACCTGGTAGTGCAAGTATTTTACTTTCACCCAAGGAACGTCTAGCAATCTCCTATGGTACTGTGGACTACTACATGAAAATCTCGTTTGTAACTCAAGGGATCTCTAATACCGTCATAAAGTATTGCATCGTGCTAAAGCAAAAATGTGTGTATGACTCGAGGGACCTTACCAATGCCTTAAGACACTGTACTTTGCCTTAGACAAGAGTTGATTTCAGCTTTCCAAGAAAATTCAAATGTACTCTTTGAAAAATGTAAGGCTTATTGGTTTTGCCACTGCTTGTTTATGATAGTTGCAATGTGGGATTTCATGATCTCACTATTCCAGGACAATGCACATCCTGGATTTTAACCGAAGTGTATGCCACATAGAGCAGTTTACATTCATTGCATTTCTTAATTAACATAAACGTTTTATAATAACTTGTCTTTGTAACTCGTGGAAAAATAATGACAGATACCCAATTAGGTGTGCTCTTCTGTAGAACACATTGCAATGGTGACACTTGCCCTCATTTAGTAAAACGACCTGACATAAGGCTACAAAGTGTAATCCATTTATTTAAATGGAATGTGCTAATAAGGCTTTCAGAATTTTACTTGGGAATTAATTACTAAATTCCATCACTAATTTATATCATTAACACACAGTAATGGAGCAAACTCCCCTGTGAATAATAAAAGCAGTAATGTAACAGCATGGCGCAAACATTATGTGAAACGTGTACCAGCTGTCATCCCTTGCTGTGCCCTTTATCAAACATATTTACTTATATTTTACGGAAAATTGCGCTTTATAGATATTTTCTATGGTCTGAACAACATTTTCAAGTTCATGGTTTTCTAAATAGAGGACCTTATTTACAAGACAATGGCGCTGTTGATGCATCACTTTTTTTGATGCACCGGCGGCACAGTGTGCCTTCTTATATTTACAAGGCCACATATAGACCCCCTGCGTGACTTTTTGGCGCATTGTAAATATGGGCCTTTTTCATGCATTCCGCGTGAAAGGGGTGTTCCATGTGTGTTGCTGTAGGTGTTCCCACTCAACATCCATGGAACTGACACATTGCCAGGTTTGCAAAGTATTGTAAATCTGGGAATTCATCAGAATCCTATGCCTTCCTGGAGGAGGCATAGGAGTGGTGCAACAAGGAGAAATACTTTTGCTTCTATTTGTTTTTTCCTCTTTCTATGCGTGCTGCATTCTGCAACACGCATTGAAAGAGGAAAATGCCATCAATTATTGTTATTGTGTTTCTTCCTGCACAAAACAATCATCCCTGTAACTCAGGCATCCTTGCAACATGATGCAAAGGTGCCTGTTCTGGCACATGGCAGCCATTTGTGCACCAGACCAGGGGAAAGCACACAGAAGCATCATATTGTTGTTAATACGATACATCCCACTGTTTTTAACCCTTTAAGTGCTGCGAACGTCCAACGGTCGTCGCGTGCACTACCTCGCTAGTGCTGCGCACGACCGTTGGACGTCCGAATCCCGTTAGCGCGATCGAACGTCCGCACTGGGGCGGAATGTTCGACGCGCTAAATGGGTTAAAATGACACAGCTAGGTGCAGCAAAATGGCTTGCAGCGCCATGCTGCTTAATTGTTTTGTAAATGAGGCCCTTAGTGCTAACAGGCATTTGGGTTTTGAATGGCCTGTGTCCTTTTGAACAATGTGCTTTCCGTCCATCAGTAAATCAATCAAGTGCTGTAGGCTATCAATTAATCGATATATTGTTCATTTTAAGGCATATGTCTGTTGATTTCGTCCCAATGATGTGTACCAGTAATCCAAAGAGTTTGTAATTAAGCAGGGAGCTTCAATAAAATCCCCTTGATAACATGCATTGACAAAAGACACAAGGTATGTTTTTGTCTTCCTACAGCAATCGGCAAAGCCTTTAAATCACAGTGGGACACATTTGTCAAGCCTTTGCATTCTCTTTGCATCACACAAGGCGGTGCAAGAATAATGCAAAGGCTTCAGTAATATTTACAAAGGCATGCAAGGGATTCTTTTCATGAGAAGTGCATAGGTGGCATCACACTTCCACTCATGGATTTTGGCACAATCCCAGATTTACTAAAGCGAATAAACCTGGGCATGTGTCAAATGCTATGCCTTCTCCACTGAGGCACAACAAGGAAAATTATATTTCTCCTTGTTGCTTTTTCTTTTTATGTGTGATGCACTCTCCATGACATATAGAATGAAGAAAATGCATCGAAAATTGTTTTTGTGCATGAAGATATCCCTTCCTGCAGAAAAAGAATGCGGCCTGTGATTCAGGCACCCTGGTACAAGGGTGCCTGCATAGGCACTAGGGGACTCACACTGTGCCAGCTGCACAAGGAGAGAGCAGAAATGCTCCTTATCTTTGTAAGTGTGGGGCATTTGTGCCCTCTCCCTTCACGCAACACAGAACAGAAACTTTGCTTGCTGCCCTGCACTGTATGGTATGTTAATTTATATTTGTAATCAACAAAATAATAATGTCTCGGGATAGATAATCATGCTAAACAGTACGAAGAAGTGATACCTAAATTATCTCTTCCTACAGACATAAATCCATAGAAACTTCTATATATTTCAACCATCCATAGTCAAAGGCAAAACAATATGTACACAAGTGTTCCTGATTAAAGCATATTTTGCTGTATTTATTCCATACATTCTGTGAAGAAAATCATCTTTTTTCTTTTTTAAATATAGAAGCAGATACATCACATAGACATATATATACACACATTTACATTTACACATACAAAACACAATGTATATATTTTCTTCTTGCTCTCTTAGCCCTTTTCATCAATCACACCCAGGACGCGACACAACGGTGGAACTGTGTTTGTTAGGAGAAGAGACTCCCGTACTAAGAGGGGACCACATATCCAAGAGTATTACCAGGATAGTCCGTGTGGTGGAGAATTTACCGCCCGGCCTTTCCTCCTAAACTACCGAGACAAGAAATGGATGCTGGATAGCTTTAGAAGTACGATGAGGAAATGGTGGATTTGGAAATTATGCACTGAACTGCCCTAGTCCTCATGAGGCCCACAAGTAGTGTGGCTGAAACTCGTCGACAGACAATTTAAGACACCCAACATAATTAAAACAATAGGCAAGAAATCAGGAGTACTCCAAAAAAAAAGGTTAGAATTATAAACCTCTAAGTGGCGCCAATAGGGTGATCTATTATTTAAGGGAATGCTCAATGTAAAATAATTTTAACAGCATCCTGATTGATGAAAAGGGCTAAGAGAGCAAGAATAAAATATATACGTTGTGTTTTGTATGTGTAAATGTAAATATTGTTTTGCCTTTGACTATGGATGGTTGAAATATATAGAAGTTTCTAGGGATTTAAGTCCATAGGAAGAGATAATTTAGGTATCGCTTCTTCGTACTGTTTAGCATGATCATCTATCCCAAAGCATTATTATTTTGTTGATTGTATGTCTTTACCCAGATGCCAAAGGGTTACTTGGGTTACCAGTACAAGAAAAAGATCCCTTGGTATACAGAACTACTATCGCCACTCAAAATAAATGTAGCCCATGTATTAGAACAAACATCTAATATTCACACCATAGATTTCAGAATAACTGATTAAAAAGATTTTTCTTTTATTTTTTTGATTAAAAACAAAGTCATCAATATTACACAAATCAATCTTAAAAATGCATAATCGTAAAAACATATACTTCAAATTCGCATATGTGTACACTTCAAATCACATATATCTAACTTTTTAATCTAAAACACAGGTTTTTGTAAACAAACAAATTGATTGCCACAAATCTAGATTAAATACACCTAACAACAGGAAAAGGAAAAGGAGAGAGACAGAAAAACAGACACTATTTTTTGTCATAAAGGTCAGACGCAGCGCTCTTGTGGTGTGAGGAGAGTGCTACTGGACCTTGGGACCCTTTGGAGAGGCAGAACGGCGGGCGGTCAGTAGTGCGAGGGACTCGCTGTTCCAACAACCACCAGCGCGCACAGCCCCGCCTAGACCTACCGGGCAGCTTGTTAATTGACCTTGCGCCTCCCGCTTCGCCGGAGACGCAGCGCTCTTGTGGTGTGAGGAGAGTGCTACTGGACCTTGGGACCCTTTGGAGAGGCAGAGCGGCGGGCGGTCAATAGCGCAAGGGACTCGCTGTCCCAACAACCACCAGCGCACACAGCCCCGCCCCCACCCTACTGGATATCTTCAGCCGGCTACTTCCGCCCGCGGAACGCGCGCGGACGGCGCCGGGCGAAGCCCAGGCAAAGGGCGGGCCGTCTGTGGCCGTCCGGGGCTGTTCGTGGCTGGGCTGGGCCACCCCCCTGAAATCTGTGTTTTGGCTGCGAAGGCTCCCTGAACTCCTGTTATTTTCCAACTGTTCCAGGACTAAGAGTCTCACTGAAGGTACTGTGCCCATACCCTGCAATCCCTGCCATGTCAATGGAAACTCGATCGGCCAAAAACTTGAGAAGGGGGGGTATGGGTGAAGAGGGGGGTTTGGTTGGCACCATGGACAAGTTTATCACCCATGTGGCTACTGTCATAGAAAAGGAGATCGCTATGACAGAGCGGCGCATTTCTTGAGGACCCCTTGTTGATAAACGGTCATCGCTGGGCCCGATAGCTCTGGTGCCATCGCCAACGCGTCCTCTTGACCCTCTAATCCCTGCATCTCCTCCCCTGGACCACCCCTGGGTGGCCGCCCTAAGAGCAAGCATAGATAGGTTGGAGAGTCTGACGGCTGAAGCTTATCTAGCTGAAAGCAATACTGCCCCAGACCCCCTGGATAGTGAGTCAACTGTCCCTACACCGTCCTTGGTTATAACTCCTACCCAGGTGGACACACCCCTTCAACCTGCACTCGTAGTACAGGCACAAATACATCCTGTTCCAATTAAACGAAAAAGAATGGCTAGCCCTCGGAAAGGCAGATTGGTTAAACCATACAAGAGATCCCGGGCGTTAGGCATTAGGCCAGGTGGTGCCCAAAAGGTACTGGGACGGGACACCGGCACTTTGGCGGGAGCAATGGGGGGGACAGTGCCCAATGTCTGTACAAACCAGATTAGTGATCTTGCAGGGACCTCACCCTCACCCTCACCCTCAGACTCTCTCTCCATCGCAAACATGAAGAGAAAATGATGAAAGTATTACTTCTCCCTGTATTAGAGAGAATCCAAGGCCTGTCAGAGCGGATGGATAAATTAGAGCAGACAACCCTAGACAATTTCTTCTCCCTAAAATCGTGTATGAAGTTGCAGTTAAGAATTAGGGAGGAGGGTTCTGGGGGAGGACCGGACAGCAGAGAGAGTCCGATCGCCCCACAAGGTCCTACTCCTATACCCAATATCATAGCCGGTCCCGCACCTGTGCCGGTAGTGATCGTTCCTGCTCCCAACTCCGCGGCTCGTCCAGGGGTAGCCAAGAAGCCCGGGCCGTTGGCACCTAATGCCGCAGTCAATTCAAAGCCTCCCAAGGCTAACACTATTCCAGCTAAAAAGACGACATATCCCAGGGCTAATGGCACTCCTGGACGAGCAAGCATTAACACTCCAGCCCCCTGTAATGCCCCCGAGAGTACCACCCCTAAAATAGATAACCCAGTATCAGCCCATGCTTTGCAGCCAGGCAAGGGCCCTAAGGGGGGGATAGTTCCAAATGCCAATTTACCTCCCGACTGCCAGCCTTTTGTGGCAGTACTGACTGGGGTGCCAGAAATTAATCCATGCAAACAAGAGTCTTATGTGGAATTGCTGAATAAAACCTTATTATGGCTTAAAGAAAATAGACCCTTGCCTGATACCTGGGATGGGCGGGTAATTTATGTAAGGAGAGTTGGCTGGATCGGCACTCGACCAAAAAGCATAAGTGGGGATTGTATCATAGTAAACTTTGAGGACCCAAGGGTTGCCAGTTATGTTTGTTCTTTTCCCATCAGGGAGCATAGCCCATCAGGTAGCGGTGGAGTAATAGGCACACGTGACCTCAGCTTCTTTAATCCCCCAAATCTATCAGCTAGGCCAGTCGGAACACCTATGTGGGAGGAAAGGGGTGGCAGGCAGGCTCGTGGTAATTTCTCCCAAATCAGTCTATTTTGCAACAGCCCGTTCCAGCCGCAGGTTTGGTTGTGGCATAACTATTGACGTGCTAGCTGCCCCTTACGGGAGAAGCATGCAGAGGCAGTTGGGGAGAAATCAAGTGACAGTCCAACCTCTAGTGGGGATCCGGTGAGGCCTCCTACTTGCACTCCTCTTGCTCCCGCTATGTCTGTGGATCATCTGTCTGTAGATGGTGCTGTAGACCTTGCACGACCTCCCTTAGAGGTGCCTGGGGGAGCAGCTTTATTCTTGGTCCCGGAGGAGGCCCCCAGCATTGTGCATGACCCCCTTCTGAGCGAATTAGCGCTAGGGTGGGGAAGAGCTGGTGACGTAGCCCTAAAGGTGGTTAGCTGGAATATAGCGGGTCTTACACGGAATACAGGCATACCTGAATGGAATTCATTTATTGAATCTTTCGGGATCTGCTTGTTTCAGGAAACTTGGTGCCTGGAACCATGTCACAAGGTGGGTTATACTACCTTCTTTGTTTCCGCAATACAATCGCCTGGTGGGAAGGGCCGCCCCTCTGGCGGTCTACTAATTTGGGC
Organism: Lissotriton vulgaris; assembly: GCF_964263255.1. NCBI lineage: Eukaryota > Metazoa > Chordata > Amphibia > Caudata > Salamandridae > Lissotriton > Lissotriton vulgaris. Next base: position 786,494,091 of record NC_141696.1, read on the forward strand.
AAGTATTTCCTTGGGATTCTCTATCAGATGTATAGCCACTAAGTCGCCAGACTTGCAGAGAATAACAGTGAGAGGGCCTCGTGGGGGGAGGGTGCTGGAAGTCTTTAATATCTATGTCAGAGGCTCAAGGGGTGGCACATCCACACTGTCCCTTACGGGCATTGATGAGGAACTTAGGTCTAGTGGTGCTGACTCCCTTGTTATACTGGCTGGGGACTTCAATTGTACATTTGAACCCCTCGCTATGGAGGATATATTGGGTACCCGGGAGGACGTTGCAAGGAGAGGTATTCCCCCCCTCACATTACCCCCAACTAAAAGCTGGACCTAAAGTGCCATTGATCTCAATGCCCTTTGTCTGGAACATGGTCTTAGGGCAACCAACGGCAGATCAAACTCAGATCCTAATGGGGCTCATACGTTCAATAGAGTAGGTCATTCCTCAAGTATTGACTTCATTCTCTTGAACTATAGACTTTGGGCCCACTTGTTAGATATGGTGGTCTTACCCTCTACTGACAGCGACCACAATCCTCTACCTCTGTCCCTGTCCCCTCTATGGGCGGGGGTGACCACAGCTCCACTCCCACATGTTTGGAGAACAACACACAAAGTATGCCCCTCCAACTGTGGTAGGCGCCTGAAATGGAACACCATTGCTGCCAATGAGAGGAAGTTCCTAGAAATAAAATCCATAATGTCTAACATCATGCCCCGTCTAGTCTCCCCCGCTCTCAGTGTGCACGAGGTTCCCGCTTTGTTTGCCCAAACTACCAATGCCTTAAGCGATCTATTCTTAGCTCGTCCTGTAGGCACAAGGGGCAACGCAAGAGGTGGACCCAAGGGTATTGCGGGCTGGTTCTCCCCGGCCTGTCGCACTGCCAAAAGTGATCTAATTAAGGCGGTGAAAGACAAGGATGTAGGTCTGATTAGTATTGCAAGGAGTAATTACAGAAGGGCAATATCTAAGGCCAAGGCTGAGCATGAGAATCAGTTTTGGTATGACCTTAAGGTGGCAAGTTCAAAGAAGGACTCGAAGGGATTTTGGGACCTAATAAGAGCTAGGGACAAACCTGCTTATAACATGCAATATAACGGAAGGCGCATGGTTTGATCACTTCTACCAGCTCTATACTGTGGCTTCGGGTACTGAGGTAACCCCGACTGAACAGTCCCCCATAGATTGCATCGAGCTTAATGAGGAACTCCTGTTTACATCTAAGGAAGTGGTGGAGGCGATTAAACTTCTTGTCCCCAACAAGGCAGCGGGCCCTGACGGTGTACCGGGGGACTTGCTTCATCAATCCAGATGAGTGGGGGAGACTTATTGCTTCCTTACTGAATGCTGGCTTGGCTGGTGCAGCTCTCCCGGATTCATGGAAGGGCGCAGTGGTCGTCCCAATTTTCAAGAAAGGGAGCCAGGAGGAGCCAGCTAACTATCGTCCTATAAGCTTCCTGGACTCCACACAGAAGGTAGCAGGTAAAGTGGTTTTAGGAAGGGTATTGCAGAGGGTAGAGGGGAAGCATATCCTTTCTGAATACCAGGCTGGCTTCAGACCAGGTATGGGGACAATTGAGCAATCATTCCGGCTTATGATGCTTTATTGGAAAGTGGTTCTACTGGGCAAAGGCAGTCTGTACCTAGCATTTATAGACCTGGTCCCATGTAGCCAACTTTGGAGTGTGCTCGATGCACTGGGAATTCCCCCATACTTATTAAGCATGCTGATAAAGCTGCATGCTGACAACTTTACACAGATCAGGTGGGGTAACCAGGGACAAAAAACATCACATATTCCTGTAAATAGAGGGGTCCGCCAGGGATGTGTGCTAGCCCCCACTCTGTTTTCCTTGTATGTCAACTGAGTGGTGGAGCACCTGCTACAACACCCTGCAGACGCACCATCCCTGGCTGGCAGGAGAATACCCTCCCTCTTATTTGCAGATGATACCCTCCTGATCTCCAAAACCCCAGCAGGCCTGCAGAATCTTCTAACTAGCTTTAAGTCCTTCTGTGATTCTAGGGGACTAGTTATCAACACAGGGAAGACCAAGTACCTAGTCCTAAACCCCCCGAAGAAGACCGTCAAACCACCTACCCTTGACTCAGTTCCAATCGAGAGGGTCAAGGAGTTTGATTACCTCGGTATTTGTCTCTGCGACTCCATGAGTTGGAAATGTCATCACCAAAAGATGCTGCTGACCCACAAAAGGGTGGTCGGGGCCCTCCTTAACAAACAGCGTGCCTCAACCCTCAAACTCATCGCACCGGTACTTGACATCTATGGGGCAAGAGGTGTCAGTGCAGCTCTTTATGGGGCAGAACTCTGGGGCGTGGAGAATGTGGACCAGTTGTCCCGGTCAGAAAACAAATTACACTAGGACTTAATGGGGCTCCCCTACAGTACGCCAACTCAACCACTCCTCCTAGATATGGGTACTCGGCCTATTAGTGACCAGGCGAGGTTGCGCCCCCTTCTCTTGTGGGCGCGTATCTGGAGAGTCCCTGAAATGTCCAGCTATGCAGAAGGTCTAAAAGAGGTTCTTTCAATGCCTGGCTGGTCTAAGATCCGCTGGTTAAGGGAAGTCAAGCACCTTCTTGCAGACCTGGGCCTTGAAGACGCTTGGACTACCAGAACTGCCCCGCCCAAGACAGCTTTGAAGAAGTTATACTGGAGTTGGGTGTTTGATGGCAGAAATAGTAACGCTAATTTGTGTAGGTCCACTATGGATTTCCTCTTGGTCAAGGAGGTGCACTTCTGCAAGCCATATTTGGATATTATTCTAAAACCCTGGGACAGGGCTCTATATTTTAAATTTAGGGTAGGCCTACTCCCAGTTGGGAATCTGACCTCCAGGTGGAAGGTCCCGGAACAGACAATTCAATTTTGCCCCTTCTGTGAGACCAGGATGGAGTCAGTTCCCCACCTGTTGTTCGAATGCCCGGGCTATGCAGTTCCTCGCTGCAGATGGTTGAAACCACTCTGTAGTGAGCTTGGGACTAGATCCCACAAGGAGGCCCTACGAATTTTGAAAACGGACCCGCGGCCCCTGTTTGCATGTGGAATGGCGAAATTTCTAGGTTGGGCATGGCGTATTAGATCCATTAGGCTTTCGCACCTCGTTTAATATGCATTTTTAGACTGTTCTTATGTAATTTATTTGCGCCATTTGTAATATGAACTGTATGCCTTCTATTTATGCATTGGCTTTTTAACTGTTTTTATCTATTTGTAATGCTTTTTAAGATATGCATCATATCGAAATAAAGCCTAATTGACTGACATAAAGGTCACACATCAAGGTAAAAATCTTTCTTGGCCTTTCTTGGAAATGCTTAAATATTCATAACTACAGGATCGGTTGCCTCCCTTAATTGTGTGTGCTAGAGCGTCAACGCGTGTCGATGGGTTTAGGATCGATAAACCATCTTTATCAAGACCTTAAATAATTGTCTCTCTTGTGATGGGCACTGGTTGGTTGCCACTCTCGTTTGTTACCTGTTGACAGACATAATCAGATAAAGAAGGTTTTTTTTTCTGAGAAAATCGAGCATGCGATCATTCTCCCATATTATATGTCCCTGTTTTTCTTCTATACATTGGAACCACAGTTCTCTCCATCTAAGTTAAGTAAAACCTCACATTGTTTGGAATACCACCAAATTACTACATTTCCTTGTTTGCAGTGGTTTTTTAAAGAACATAGACCAAAGCTCCCCTTTCCCATTTCAACTTCTTCTTACTTTTTTTGTAAATTCGAAAACCAATTTTCTCCACCTACATTAGCTACAACCTTTTCTTATGTGGAATGCTAACATGTTCATACATTTCCTTGGTATGCACATTAAAAAAAGGGAGGTATAGTCAAGCCTCACCCATACATTGTTTACATGTACAGGTTCAATTTTTGCACAATAAATGAACCACACTTCTATTTGTGTCATATTAGTATACCAATTTATTTGTAGTGTTCTAATAAATGGGTTGTTTCACTTAAAATCTCTGCCACACCTGTGCCCCATTTCTGAGCCACATCCTGGATCCCTTAAGCCATCTGCTACTGCATTATTTGAGGAGAGATAACAGAATGGTGGATTGATAGGGGACTCCCCTTATTTCTGGCATTGTTTCATCGCAGAGCAATTATCTTCATTTCTACTACTCCCAATCAGAGAAAGTCCTTTGGTTACCTTATATCATGTTCTTTGCTGTTTCCATCAGTCACTTATTATTGCATCAAATTCATCAATATCCCCGTTATCTAAAAATTAAATGGGTTCCATTACTAATCTCACATTTTTTCTTGGATTTTACTTTATGGATCTATTCTTATATCTTATTTTGTCACCATTAAACATCATTACTTTTTGCTCAATGTCCAGTGTCCCTTTCATTGGCATTGACGTTATTATCACGGGTAATCCAGTAACCTCAATTAAGACTCGAATGGAATCTAGATAGACACATATTATGAAGCTGTTACTTTATATGTAAATAAGCATTCTCAATATATTAGCCACTAATAACCATTCTATACCTGCTGTGGTGTGGTTAGCTATACTACGTCTTGTTAATTTCGCGCTGGTAGTAAAATTTAAAATTTGCTTCTTCTTGTGGTATTCCCTTCTTTTCAGCTGGGAATTCAATTTATTTCCCTCCTGAATTTCCGTCTAGTGGGAAAACGGGCAAAAATTGGCAATGTGCTGTTTGTTTTTTAAGAAGTGCTCACATTCCTCTCTATCTCTTTATTATTAACTTCTGTTTCTCACCTTGGGCAGAAAAACCGAGGTAAAGAGCTTCGATCCCGGAAAATAACACTCTACGGCAATAACAATATTTACTCTGCAGCGGGGTGAGACGAGAAAGGCAAATGCTTTTAAACAAAGAATTCCCCGATTTAGTCAATCCCTATCGTGCACTGCCCACACCGAGGTTAAGGGATCCTTACCTAAAACTCCCTCTCTATTCACGTCAGCGCCACCGTCAGCTTTTCCAGAAACCGCTAAGTTTTTACTGAATGTAACTGCCGGTTTAAATATCCCATATTCTAGCTTCATTGGCCCGCTAGATATCTTTCATGTGTGTTCATTCGCCACTTATTAGATCACATGTCCTAAAATATCACCTTTGCCCCGGTTGTATATCCGGCTTGCTCAGGAAGTAGTTCTTCTTTTTGTTTGTAGTTCTACGTTTAAAACCTTCAACCGCGGGCCTCAAGCCTCGCTTTCGTGTTACTATTGGTGCGTTCCAAGCCTCAAATGTATTTTTATGGAGCATATACTCCATCGCACTGCTCAATTTACATGTGTTCCGTACCTATGCGCATGGACGGCAAACATTCCTCTGGAACTTATTGTCAATACTGTCCCAGCCTCAATTATATGCTCGTTGGGCATGTTATGCACCGCAAGTTTCAATTCACTGGGTGCTATCTTCTAACAATATTTCATTCCATTAAAATATCCCTATTCTACGATGTTATTTGTGGGACCAATTTGCATAGTATTTATATGATGATTATTTCTTCAGATTTTAGATGTGACAGCATCTAACGGGTTTTGGCCAGCTATTCAGTCAAACTATAGTTCATATCACAGGTAATTTATTTTCCTACCTCTATACAATCTGCCCTGTCTCAACAGTTGTGTGTCAGCCTATTTAATTAACTAGTTGCCAATAGCTTCATCCACTCTTCTCTAGTATTGAGGCCTGCATCTATAGTATTGAGAAAACACATAAACCATTGTTACCGCATTTTACGTATTACTTCAAGGTTTCCGCCTCTTCAACTAACAGTTACCTTTTCCAAAATGTACCAAGTGAACTGATTACAGTCATGGTTGCATTTTTGGAAATGCTCGGTCAAAAGCGCATTTCCTTTTTTGTTTTTAACCGCTGACCTATGTTCTAGGAGTCTAATACGGATTTCCATACCTGTCTCCCCCACGTAGCCAAGGCCACAGCGGCAAATAATCAGGTAAACAACGCTAGTACTCGTACAATTGTTCAGTGTTTTAGCCACCAGGGTTTGTCCATTGAAACTCATGCTTCTTGTCTCAATACAATTGGGGCAGATTGAACAGGATCCACATTTGTAATTCCCAATAGCTTTTTGATTGTTCAGGGTAGTTTGGATGTTTGTGCCAGGATTTTTGTATGTGGTCACTAACGTATTTTTGATTGTTTTATTCCGCCTGAATGAAAAAAGCGGCTTTGTTAGTGGTACCGATAGGCCATTGTTGAGAATTTTCCAGTTTCGATTCACAATATTTTAAATTATATTACGTAGACCTGAGTACTGGCTCACAAAGACAAGCCTGTCTTGTACCCTATTCGTTTTTCTTTATTGATGTCTAAAAGATGATCCCTGTCAAAAGAAAATTCATTTTAATGATTGCTTGATCAATTTTTTTGGGTAGCCCCTATCTCTAAGTTTTTTATCCATGATTTCTGCATGGTGGTAGAAATCTTTTAGGGTGGTACAGTTGTGCCGTAACCTCAAAAATTCCCCGAACGGGATGTTATCTTTCTGTGAACGGGGATGGTTACTTTTGTATTGCAAAAGTGTGTTTTTGTCAGTGGGCTTTGAGAAGAGTTCTACCTCCAATGTTCCTTCTGACTCCTTAATTTTGATATCTAAAAAATCCACACTTGTTGCGCTCCAATGGGCAGTACATTTTAAATTATCATCCCCAGATTGAGCCACTCTAAAAATAGGGCTAAATCCTCACTGGCACTGTTCCAGACAAAGATGATATCGTAAAAAACAGTGCCAGTGGGACACGTTCTCAAAATAGGGGGCCATCTCGTTATAGATATGTTTCTGTTCAAAATGCCCTACATAAAGGCATGCCAGACTGGGGGCACAAGTGGCCCCCATGCTGGTCCCCTTTATTTGTTTATAAAGCTCATCCCTAAACAGAAAAACATTGTTTTTCAGTACCAATTCAATGCAACCAAGGATCAATTCTTTGTGACCACCATTTAGCTCTTCCTCATCCAGAATGGATGACATTACTTCAATTGTATTATCTTGCGGGATATGTAGGACATTTTGAACAGAAACATATCTATAACGAGATTGCCCCCTATTTTTAGAGTGGCTCAATCTGGGGGATGATAATTTAAAATGTACTGCCCATTGGAGCGCAACAAGTGTGGATTATTTAGATATCAAAATTAAGGAGTCAGAAGGAACATTGGAGTTAGAACTCTTCTCAAAGCCCACTGACAAAAACACACTTTTGCAATACAAAAGTAACCATCCCCGTTCACAGGAAAGATAACATCCAGTTTGGGGAATTTTTTTGAGGTTACGGCGCAACTGTACCACCCTAAAAGATTTCTACCACCATGCAGAAATCATGAATAAAAAACTTAGAGATAGGGGCTACCCAAAAAAATTGATCAAGCAATCATTAAAACGAGCAAGATTTTATGACAGGGATCATCTTTTAGACATCAATAAAGAAAAAAAGAATAGGGTACAAGACAGGATTGTCTTTGTGAGCCAGTATTCAGGTCTAAGTAATAAAATTTTAAATATTGTGAATCGAAACTGGAAAATTCTCAACAATGGCCTATCGGTACCACTAACAAAACCGCTTTTTTCATTCAGGCGGAATAAATCAATCAAAAATGCGTTTGTGACCACATACAAAAATCCTGGCACAAAAATCCCAACCACCCTGAACAATCAAAAAGCTATTGGGAATTACTAATGTGGATCCTGTTCAATCTGCCCCAATTGTATTGAGACAAAAAGCATGAGTTTCAATGGAAAAACCCTGGTGGCTAAAACACTGAACAATTGTAGGAGTACTAGCGTTGTGTACCTGCTTATTTGCCCCTGTGGCCTTGGCTACGTGGGGGAGACGGGTAGGGAACTCCGTATTAGACTCCTAGAACATAGGTCAGCGGTTAAAAACAAAAAAGAAAATGCGACACTGACCGAGCATTTCCAAAAATGCAACCATGACTGTAATCAGTTCACTTGGTACATTTTGGAAAATGTAACTGTTAGTCGAAGAGGCGGAAACCTTGAAGTAATACATAAAATGCGGGAACAATGGTTCATGTGTTTCCTCAATACTATAGACCCAGGCCTCAATACTAGAGGAGAGTGGATGAAGCTATTGGCAACTAGTTAATTAAATAGGATGACACACAACTGTTGTGACAGGGCAGATTGTATAGAGGTAAGAAAATAAACTACCTGTGATATGAACTATAGTTTGACTGTACAGATGGCCAAAACCCGTTAGATAATGTCACATGTAAAATCTGAAGAAATAACCATCATATAAATACTAGGCAAATTGGTCCCACAAATAACATCGTAGAATAGGGATATTTTAATGGCATGAAATATTGTTAGAAGATAGCACCCAGTGAATTGAAACTTGTGGTGCATAACATGCCCAACGAGCATATAATTGAGGCTGGGACAGTATTGACAATAAGTTCCAGAGGAATGATTGCGGTCCATGCGCATAGGTACGGAACGCATGTAAATTGAGCAGTGCGATGGAGTATATGCTCCATAAAAATGAATTTGAGGCTTGGAACGCACCAATAGTAACACGAAAGCGAGGCTTGAGGCCCGCGGTTGAAGGTTTTGAACATAGAACTACAAACAAAAAGAAGAACTACTTCCTGAGCAAGTCAGATATACAACCTTATCAGAGGTGATATTTTAGGACATGTGATCTAATAAACGGCGAATAAACACACATGAAAGATATCTAGCGGGCCAATGAAGCTAGAATATGGGATATTTACGTTACGTTCAATAAAAACTTAGCTGTTTCTGGAAAAGCTGACGGTGGCGCCGACGTGAATAGAGAGGGAGTTTTAGGTAAGGATCCCTTAACCTCGGTGTGGGCAGTGCACGATAGGGATTGACTAAATCGGAGAATTCTTTGTTTAAAAGCATTTGCCTTTCTCGTCTCACCCCGCTGCACAGTAAAGATCGTTATTGCCGTAGATTGTGATTTTCCGGCACCGAAGCTCTTTACCTCGGTTTTTCTGTCCAAGGTGAGAAACAGAAGTTAATAATAAAGAAATAGAGAGGAGTGTGAGCACTTCTTAAAAAACAAACAGCACATTGCCAATTTTTGCCCGTTTTCCCACTAGACGAAAATTCGGGAGGGAAATAAATTGAATTCCCAGCTGAAAAAGAATGGAATACCACAAGAAGAAGCAACTTTTACATTTTACTACCAGCGCGAAATGGACAAGACGTAGTATAGCTAACCACACCACAGCAGGTATAGAATGGTTATTAGTGGCTAATATATTGAGAATGCTTATTTACATATAAAGTAACAGCTTCATAATATGTGTCTATCTAGATTCCATTCGAGTCTTAATTGAGGTTACTGGATTACCCGTGATAATAACGTCAATACCAATGAAAGGGAGACTGGACATTGAGCAAAAGGTAATGATGTTTAATGGTGACAAAATAAGATATAAGAATAGATCCATGAAGTAAAATCCAAGAAAAAATGTGAGATTAATGGAACCCATTTATTTTTTAGATAACGGGGATAGAGATGAATTTAATGCAATAATAAGTGACTGATGGAAACAGCAAAGAACATGATATAAGGTAACCAAAGGACTTTCTCTGATTGGGAGTAGTAGAAATGAAGATAGTTGCTCTGCGATGAAACAATGCCAGAAATAAGGGGAGTCCCTTATCAATCCACCATTCTGTTATCTCTCCTCAAATAATGCAGTAGCAGATGGCTTAAGGGATCCAGGATGTGGCTCAGAAAGAGTAGGGGGCACAGGTGTAGCAGAGATTTTTAAGTGAAACAGCCCATTTATTAGAACACTACAAATAAATTGGTATAATAATATGACACAAAAAGAATTGTGGTTCAACTATTGTGCAAAAATTTAACCTGTACATGTAAACAATGTATGGCTGAGGCTTGACTATACCTCCCTTTTTTTAATGTGTATACCAAGGAAATGTATATACATGTTAGCATTCCAAATAAGAAAAGGTTGTAGCTAATGTAGGTGGAGAAAATTGGGTTTCGAATTTACAAAAAAAGTAAGAAGAAGGTAAAATGGGTGAAGAGGAGCTTTGCTCTATGTTCTTTAAAAAACCTCTGCAAACAAGGAAATGTAGTAATTTGGTGGTATTCCAAACAATGTGAGGTTTTACTTAACTTAGATGGAGAGAACCCTGGTTCCAATGTATAGAAGAAAAACAGGGACATATAATATGGGAGAATGATAGCATGCTCGATTTACCAACCAGTGCCCATCACAAGAGAGACAATTATTAAAGATGGTTTATTGATCCTAAACCAATCGAAACGTGTTGACGCTCTAGCACACACAATTAAGGGAGGCAACCGATCCTGTAGTTATGAATATTTAAGCATTTCCAGGAAAGGCCAAGAAAGATTTTTACCTTGATGTGTGACCTTTATGACAAAAAATAGTGTCTGTTTTTCTGTCTCTCTCCTTTTCATTTTCCTGTTGTTCGTTGTGTTTAATCTAGATTTGTGGCAATCAATTTGTTTTTTTTACAAAAACCTATGTTTTGGGTTAAAAAGTCTGTTAGATATATGTAATTTGAAGTGTACACATATGCAAATTTAAAGTGTATGTTTTTACCATTATGCATTTTTAAGATTGATTTGTGTAATATTGATGACTGTTTTTAATCAAAAAAATAAAAGAAAAATCTTTTTAATCAGTTATTCTAAAATCTATGGTGTGAATATTAGATGTTTGTTCTAATACATGGGCTACATTTGGTGTGGAGTGGTGATATTAGTTCTGTTTACCAAGGGATCTTTTTCTTGTACTGTTTATAAGTACCCTAATCCCCTGGTTGTTTACAAGGGGTCTCTCTCATTGTTTATAACATTACTTGGGTTACCCTCTGTTTAAATCAATGTATGTTTGTAAAGCTCCAATTCACTAACGGTCTCTAAGCGCTACAAACCATAAACACAGGAGTGCCATGATACTTGCAAATAGAGCAGAAAATGGGTTATGCTTATCCAAACGCCTCAGTAAACAGAGTGGTCTTGGTCTTTAGTTTCTTCCTGAATGGGAGGAGAGTCACCTCCCCAGGCAGACTCTCTGGGAGTTTATTCCAAAGCTGGAGAATCACAACCGAGAAGGCTCGTCGCCCTAAGGTTGTTCTGTTAAACTTGGACAGGCCAACAGGTGTGCTTCTGATGATCAAAGACAATGACCAGGTACATAAGGCATCAAACAGTCTTGCATGAAAGATTAGTAATTATGGCCCTTTGTTTTCTTCCTCAGACTAAGGCTTGATTTTGTGAATAAATAGCACTAACTATATTGTGGTGGATCAGTTGCATAATAGGATTTGCCATAGTGCATTGTGGGATGTGACACATCCCTATTATTTTCATATCTCCCAAATCAGTAGGAGATGAGACTAAAAAATACTGAGCAATTTAAGATTTTCATATAACTGCATGTCATATTCTTCCTGGTATGCACTTAATTGTTTGGGATACAGTTTTTTTTGGTAGTTTTAACATAGTAGAAAAGACGTTCATTTAATGAGACAAAACATGCATGTGATGCATTTCTTCTATGCTCTTGTTCACTAAAGGTTGCACTTGAAGTTAATATTGTTGGCCAAGACAGCTCTATCAATCATGCCAGCATCATCTCTTTCAAAATCAGTCATAAAAACACATATACAAAGAGGAGCTTTTAGTCAACCCTCTTCATCCCTTTGTCAAATGTCTATAAAATTATGCTTTCTCCCATCACAGTGGCTAGCATCAGACAACGGAGCGGCCTGCTTTTTGCATTAGCTTACTTCACTTTAAAACAACCACATGATTCTGCACATGCATAAATTCACCTAATAAGAAGCATCCTCTTCCATATTTATGAACTTGAAGGCACTTGTATTTACTAGAAACTAATAGAACTTATGTACAGAAGAGAGTCACCACAGCCTTCATAACAATCAATGGGCCCAAAGGTAAACTGAGACAAAGGTTTAACTTTACAACTTTTGGTATTTGCAAAGGGCATTTACGAGTAGTAAAGTTAGACTTTTGTCTCAGTGTACCTTAAGTTTTGGTCTTAAGTTTAACTGAGACTATAATTTTGGTCTTAGTTAAACTTAAGACCAAAACTTAAATTAAACTGAGACAAAAGTCTAACTTTACTACTTGTATGGGTCCTTTGTGAATACCGAACATTGTAAAGTTAGACTTTCGTTTCAGTTTACCTTTGTGAATCGGGCCTAATACAATTATCAAAAGTTGCAAAATGTACTTGTCATTATAAACAAGGCTTGACATCTTTAGTTCGCATATAGATATCAAGCATAAATCATTAGAGTTGCAAACATGTATAAGGAAAGTATATTTGAAGACATACCCTCTTATCTCCATAAATGATATTTCAAGCAAATGGATCCGTCACAAGAGTGGCATCAATTGAAGAGGGTACTGTAGCTTTCTGAAGACTTTCAGGCAGTTGGATCTGACTCAAGAGGGACAGCTATTAACCACTTGAAGTAATGAAGCTTTGTAAAAGAGTTATCAAGCTGTTGCATCTGACTAAAGAGGGACATCTAGTAGCAATTTGAGGTATGACAGCTTTGCAAAGACTTTAAAGGCAATTGAATATGACTCAAAAGGGACCTCTTGTAATTACCTGAAGTACTGCAATGTTGTAAACGACTTTTGAACCAGTTACACATAACTTAAGAACAGCTTGTATCAGCTTTCAGTACTACAGGTTTGTGCATGTCTTTCCAACATCAAGTAAACAAAATGGCATTTAGTCAATTATTTGGCTGTTTAATCGAAATTGAGATTTGGCTTCAAGCTATCCTAGCAGATGGCAATAATGGAACACAGCTCAACCATAATCTATTCTCCATATAAAAAACTGCAATTCACATCCATCCACGTAAACCTCCAGTTTAAAAACTAGGATGCCAAACATAAGGCGAGATTAAACTTGAATATACCTAAGCACAAATCATTAGAGTAGCAAATGTGGATATGCAAATGTATATGTTGAAGCCACACCCCTTCAGTTTTGGGAATGACATTTCGCACAATTGCATCTGATTAGAGAGGGAAATGTAGTAATAACTGGAAGTACTGCAGCTTTGTGATGAGTTTTCAAACAGTTGGATATGACTTGAGAGGGTGATTTCATAATGACTTTAAGTACTGCAATTTTTTAAAGACTTTTGAAGCAGTTGCATTTACCTGAAGGGAACATCTAGTGACAGAATTAGTAATGCAGGCTTGTAAACATCTGCCCACTTTTTTGATGCTGCAGCATTTTACTTTTTAGCACCATATTTACATATGACAGTAGAGCCCCTTAGTGTCTCTTTTCCACTGCTAGCCCCTATTATTTTCAATGCCAGTTCTCTAACGGCCTTTTCCAAAAATGATATGCAAGGTAAAAGTTCCCTCAGAAAATTCCTCACAAAACTGATGCTGCCATATGTCCAAAGATTTTCAGAAATGCCATTTCTTTTGAAAAACTGCTGCTAAGTCCCATTAGCAGCAGTTTTTTACAACTAAGGAAAAGCTGGTTTTATAAATGATGCTAGCAAATTGGTAGAAAAGCAGAACAGACCCAAAGCAATGTTGCAAGCTCAACTACATCATGGATCTACTGCTACTGTAGCTAGTAGCACCAAGGAAACCACCACCACAGAGGCAGCACAGGAGAAGGGAGCGGATATACTGCCAGAGGATAGCCCTCATTGACCTCATAGAGTAGGAGGTCATTGCCCATTACAGGCTCAGGAGGGAGTCCATTGTCGTCCTCTTGCACCAGGCTGCTGACAATATTGCAGTGGGGCACCAACATTCCTCGTCAGGCCAAGTTACTGGCTGTACTCCACATGCTGGCCTTTGGAACTTCACCAGAGCCAGAGTCTTAGCAGTATCCCAGGCATCCTTCTCCAGGTTCCTCCCTACTGTCCTGGATGCCATCAAAAGCCTCACGCCCCAGTGCCTCTACTTCCCCAACACAGTGCAGCAACAACAGTACAACAAGCATGGCTTTTGAAATTGCAGAATTCTCACATGTGTTGGGGGCATTGGACTGAACACATGTGCAACTTGTGCCTCCAGGAGCAACATCCCTTATCTACTGCAACAGGAAGATCACCTATTGCATTAACGTGCAGGCAACCATGGACCATCTGGGTCTTTCATCATCATCCTTGCCAAGTACCCGGGCATTGCAAATGGCTCATTCATCTTCAGGCATTCCACCATCAATGAGCGCTTCCAGAATGGTACCTATGGGAATGGCCTACTGGTCGGTGAATACACTTCAAGCACATGACAGATCCCATTGCTGTCATTTATATGGGAATACGTTGACATATCATTCTTGGGTTGAATGAGACAGTGTATATGTAGTTGGTGTGGGCCTACATACTTGCACCATACTACATGGCCATTGCACAACATAATCCTTAAAGTCACACATGTCAACACCACCTACGCCACTGTGAGCCAAAAGTATTGGAGAACTGTGCTGATGGACTATCACTATTTATGATGCTCTAGTGGAGCAGCTTTCCAAATCACATCAAATTGGCAATGCAAAGTCTGTCTGCATGACATTGCATGGCCTCATTGGTATGCAGTAAAGCAATCCATATCAAAGTGCAGCATTCATTCTTCCTATGTTAAGGATGTCTACCTTGGGCATTGTGGTTGCCAGTCCCATCCAGCACCCATTATTCACTCACACATTTACACATAACCTAGGTTCAGGAACACTGTGACAATGTGCAAATAGCGTGCCTCCCAAAGGGAGATGAAATGAGGATACAGGATCACATGTCTCTTTGTCATGTCCAATAACTATGTGTCCAACCATCTACATGACACAAAGAAGGACAAATATGCATAGAAGGTGTGTTATTGGTGCTGGAATGTGTCCCTTAAAACATGATGCCTTATGAGGACACTAAGCTAGCACACGTGCACTATGGTGCAAGGGTAGACTGATGGTAGCACTAGTCACAGTCATGTGATGTACCGAATGTGGACAAACTGTGGATGTGCTGTATGCCAACTGAAAAGCACAATCCACAAATTCACTTTGGATGCAAGTCAGATCAGTCATTTCACAGCAATTGCTGCCCAGTGGCAACAAATGTTACATGAGGCCCTGTGTGTGCATTCAATAGTGTCAAACACCCTCACAAATGTAATAAGTAGTAAAATTATGCTTCCAAATACCCTGTTAAATCAGGGCAATCCCTGTGTCTAGTCTGTGTTTCACATGTAAATCCCATGGTCATGAGGCATGAAGATGTATCCCAGACCTGTGAAACTAAGATATATTGTCATATATAAACCTCACAGTATGAGCTCTAATTTGCAATGTCATATCACTTATCATATACACACATCACATACTACATATTTTTATTTGTGCTGAAACTACTACAGCATTCATCCAAGGCACCTGCCTGTGCAGCAAGGTGCAGCCTCATGCACAAAGTATAGCCAATAATGCAGTTCTCAGGGAAATTATGACTGTCTTGGAACAATGCTGCACTGGTTCTGCCAGCACAGCAACAGAACCATTGACACTGAATCATGTGGAAGATATAGCCTACACTGTCCACAAGATGTGAGGCCCTGTGCTGTACTTAGTCTACCAGCTCCACTGTACAGTGGAAGATTGACTCATATCTATAACGCCTTGTTTACTGTCACCATAGTAGACACTCTGCACTGCCATGTGCATGCTACCAAGTCCCTCATTTATATCCACTCACTATCCTTCCCATGGAGGAGCACATTGAACAATATTGATTCCAATTCTCAATGCAAAATATGTGTGACTGAAGTAACACACATCATCTGCTCCTGTTATATGTTGTCAAATTAGAGTTGTTTCAGTTCAGGATTGGCCATTCATAGACACAATAGGTGAATGTGAGACATGTGTCTTCTCAATGGCAAATTGACTTTCCTTACTGGTGAGAATTCATCACCTGCATGGTATTATTACCCACCAGAATGACAAATAGCAAGAGAATCACAGAGGGCAGCACAGCTGTTTGTGTAGCTCAGTGTCAGCCATTTACAAGCCCTACTTGTGCATATATCACACTATGTTATAGCACATCTATTACTGTAAGCAAGATGTATGAGTCAAGCAGGACATAGAACAGATTTGAAATGAATATTGGTCTATCTCTTGCAATGACTCTTAACTAATATGACACCCCTTTCTTTGCATCAGGTCAAGGTTATGCTCTGATGCTGTGGGTCATGACTCCAATTAAGAACCCACAAACAGAAAACCCACCAGGCATACAACTGTACAGTCTGCTGCACCAGGTCCATTATTGAGTGGGCATTCGGAATATTAAACTCCCATTTCCGGAGCCTGGACATATCTGGGGGCAGATAGCTCTACTCCCCACCTATGATGTGTAAAATTATTTTGATATACTGCATTTTGTACAGTATCTTTGTTAGGACAAATTTGTAATGGCAGTTGAAAATTTGGAGCAGGAAATGCCAGACAATAAGGAGGAAGATGAGGAGTCTCAGCTACCTGGACCAACATTTGCCGCAACACGGCATAGGACAACGTTGGCACGTATTTTTTACTGAACCATGAATGTTCAAAATCATAGCCAACAATGATGAAATATCACACATTGTTCATCAATCTGTAAATAAATTTCTCAGCACTACCGCTGTGTATGCATGTTATTCCATCGTCAAAGTAAACACCTAAACATTAACATTTTACCTGCTCCTTCTTGTCGCACAGGTAATGTATGTAGCTATGTGTAACAAACAGCACTGAGAAATATCTGGTACAACTTAGTTTGCATGCCAACTTCCTGTGGCAGATAGACCCCCCTTGCCAGCCACAATTTCCTTGGTGTGGTCATGTAGATAGTGTGCACTGACTGTGTGTGTGTCTCTCCTGTTGCGATCCGTGTTTACGGCCTCATACTTGTGTACGATAGTAGAGGCCACTTATAGTATGATGAATTTCAAGTGTTCCACACAATATGTGCATGGGGTCACAGTCCCAAAACTACAGTCTACATATCGTACAACAACAATTGTATCCACATGTCAAATCTATAAGGTGAGCACATCTCACATAGACAAATGCTACATACTATACTTTGCCAGTCCAACAATGTTGCATGTGAACACCCACTTCTATGTACAAACTGCACCGCCTTGATACAGAGTGTAGGGGTACAAAAGGGGGTGGTGATGGACGGAGCATCAGAACCAATCAAACACTCACACCCAGTCAAAAGATCTGGGTTTGATCCATCACCGCTCTTTAACCCACTCTGCCACCCCAGTTCAGACATGGCTATATGCAAATCAGTCTGACCCTGTGCCTCATGGGAACAGTCCAGTCCGAACTGCCAAGCCATGCCTTCCCTGGACTGGAAACAAGCTTCCGAGGACCGGTTTCTGGCATTCCAGCCGTCTTCAGCCCGGCTTGCTTGAATCCAGTGGCAAAGTGAGCAAGGGACTCACGACTGAGCATACCCTGCCACACTTATGGCGGCCAAAGCGGTACAAAAGGGGGTGGTGATGGACGGAGCATCAGAACCAATGAAACACTCACACCCAATCAAAAGATCTGGGTTTGATCCATCACCGTTCTTTAGCCCACTCTGCCACCCCAGTTCAGACATGGCTATAAGCAAATCAGTCTGACCCTGTGCCTCATGGGAACATTCCAGCCCAAACTGCCAAGTCATGTCTTCCCTGGACCTGAAACAAGCTTCCGAGGACCGGTTTCTGGCATTCCAGCCGTCTTCAGCCCGGCTTGCTTGAATCCAGTGGCAAAGTGAGCAAGGGACTCACGTCTGAGCATACCCTGCCACACTTATGGCGGCCAAAGCGGTACAAAAGGGGGTGGTGATGGACGGAGCATCAGAAATAATCAAACACTCACACCCAGTCAAAAGATCTGGGTTTGATCCATCACCGTTCTTTAGCCCACTCTGCCACCCCAGTTCAGACATGGCTATATGCAAATCAATCTGACCCTGTGCCTCATGGGAACAGTTCAGCCCGAACTGCCAAGCCAAGCCTTTCATGGACCAGAAACAAGCTTCCAAGAACTGGTTTCCTGCTTTCCAGTCATCTTCAGCCCGGCTTGCTTGAGTCCAGTGGCAAAGTGAGCAAGGGACTCACGTCTCAGCATACCCTGCCACATTTATGGCAGCCAAAGCGGTACAAAAGGGGGTGGTGATGGACGGAGCATCAGAACCAATCAAACACTCACACCCAGTCAAAAGATCTGGGTTTGATCCATCACCGTTCTTTAGCCCACTCTGCCACCCCAGTTCAGACATGGCTATATGCAAATCAGTCTGACACTATGCCTCATGGGAACAGTCCAATCCGAACTGCCAAGCCATGCCTTACCTGGACCGGAAACAAGCTTCCGAGGACCAGTTTCTGGCATTCCAGCCGTCTTCAGCCCGGCTTGCTTGAATCCAGTGGCAAAGTGAGCAAGGGACTCACGTCTGAGCATACCCTGCCACACTTATGGCGGCCAAAGCGGTAAAAAAAGGGGGTGGTGATGGACGGAGCATCAGAACCAATCAAACACTCACACCCAGTCAAAAGATCTGCGTTTGATCCATCACCGTTCTTCAGCCTACTCTGCCACCCAAGTTCAGACATGGCTATATGCAAATCAGTTTGGCCCTGTGCCTCATGGGAACAGTCCAGCCCGAACTGCCAAGCCATGCCTTCCCTGGACCGGAAACAAGCTTCCGAGGACCGGTTTTTGGCATTCCAGCCGTCTTCAGCCCGGCTTGCTTGAATCCAGTGGCAAAGTGAGCAAGAGACTCACGTCTGAGCATACCCTGCCACACCTATGGCGGCCAAAGCGGTACAAAAGGGGGTGGTGATGGACGGAGCATCAGAACCAATCAAACACTCACACCCAGTCAAAAGATCTGGGTTTGATCCATCACCGTTCTTTAGCCCACTCTGCCACCCCGGTTCAGACATGGCTATATGCAAATCAGTCTGACCCTGTGCCTCATGGGAACAGTCCAGCCCGAACTGCCAAGCCATGCCTTCCCTGGACCGGAAACAAGCTTCCGAGGACCGGTTTCTGGCATTCCAGCCGTCTTCAGCCCGGCTTGCTTGAATCCAGTGGCAAAGTGAGCAAGAGACTCACGTCTGAGCATACCCTGCCACACTTATGGCAGCCAAAGCGGTACAAAAGGGGGTGGTGATGGACGGAGCATCAGAACCCATAAAACACTCACACCCAGTCAAAAGATCTGGGTTTGATCCATCACCGTTCTTTAGCCCACTCTGCCACCCCGGTTCAGACATGGCTATATGCAAATCAGTCTGACCCTGTGCCTCATGGGAACAGTCCAGGCCGAACTGCCAAGCCATGCCTTCCCTGGACCAGAAACAAGCTTCCGAGGACCGGTTTCTGGCATTCCAGCCGTCTTCAGCCCGGCTTGCTTGAATCCAGTGGCAAGATACAGAGTGTAGGCATGGTGTGATTAACCTACCCTTACTTTCAGCCATATGTAGGAGGTCATACCAAGGCATCCATGGTGATCTACCATAGCACAATCACCAAGATTTGAGCATCATGTTTGACACAAAATATGAAAATGTTGCTTTCCTGTGGGGTATGTTCCTTTGATATGGAATGTAAATACTTTAACACATGGCACCAGCCATGCACCCCCTTCCATGTGGGTGTAGTCAATTTCTGCACACTCCTAAAATTCAACACAGCCTGATCCCTCCACTGTGGGACACAGCGCAGTTCAGCAGGAGGCTGAGTGGTCGGAGATATGGGTGCACTGACCCCATGACAGTCTCTTGCATCCATGAGGTAAGCTGATACAGTGTGAATGAGTGCTAATAATGAGTTAGCCCATGCAGAACCTCTGGTAAGGTGCGTCATTGTGCTACAACAGTATTTAGGTACTATGCATAGTATGATCCCTGAACAGGATGATCCCACACATATGTTCACTTAGCAACTCACATTTGACACATATGCAAAGACTATGAATCTATGTAAGACCTATTGCGCTCCCAAAAAAATGATGAAATACCATTCTGCATGAAATCTTTTAGCCCTGCATCAGTGAAAAATGACCCTTCCCCGTCGGTGCGCAATATAAATAGTATTTTCCATTGTCAGGCTTTTTGTAAAATTGATGCATTGAGCGGTAGATTAAAAAAAATAACGCATCGGATGAAAAAGTGCCATATATTGACCCAGGAAGTTAAGTAATGGATAAAGGGAAGTCATGGATGCTGCATGCTGTAAGCCAGGAACTGTGAAGTTACTTTCATTTTCACTTTAAGTCACATTTTTTCTGTCTGAGCTTAGGGGTGGTGGTGTTGTGCTGGAGAGTGGTGTTGGTGTTTTTGGAGCTGGTGCATCATGTCTGATGTCCCACTTGTGTCCCTAAAGTCATTTTTGTGCATATTTGTAGTATATTGTTGTTTATTGTCCTGTGCTGTCATGTGTTTGTCTTTAGGAGTATAATTGTTATGGGGTAGTAAGCTTTTTTTGGGGGGGGGGTGTTATGGTTTGATAATTGAGAGTTGGATCATGCCGGGGCATAGTCGTTGTCAACCATGGTTGACCAAGAATTTGAGGAATTCCTGTGTTTGATCTGCTTTCACCTGCCCAACATGTAAGCCAGTGGGGGCCATGTCATAAAGGGCTACCCTGTGAAGGTCAACAAGCACAGATGGTACTACAGGTAGTACAGAAATCCTCTAGAGCTGCTTATTTCACAACAGGCATTTGTCGTGTACAGTTGTGATGGCCCATCAAACAACATCTGTCAATCATAAACAGGCTTATTTAGAAGTCCCTTGCACTGCTGGCTTGTTACTTCTTACAACATCAAACAATGATGCATCAGCTGTGCAAGAGCCTTGGAAGAAGCCCCATAGTGCTGTGCCAATGATATTCCTTGGCATACCTACAATGTGTTGGCAAGTATTTATGAGGCTTGCCATGGCTTACACTGCTTAGCTCACCTCGGAATGTTGCAATACACATGACACTGGTCTTGCTTGAACTTCATTTATTTTCTAATAGGTATAGTTTCTTGATGACCACTATGGTTAAGCTGTGCTTTGCATTAGCTTGACAGACTACTTACCTCTGACTGCATAGCAAATCCCACATGCTGCATTTTCAGAGCCTCAATGATGTGTTTATGAGGCCAGAGCCACTGGAGCTGTCTTTACATATCAAACTCACATAGTACATGCCTCCAATGCGAACAACCAAAAGTATGTTCGATGGGAGCCTATTCACATGGTACAGTATCTAAGAGTATGCTAGCCTGAATGAAACACATCTCTACCCATACCATACGTGTTCAAGTTCAAATATGTAATTTTCAGCTTGTGGATGTATGGCACATAAGTGTACAATATCATGCACTCAGCAGCACTGACAGGTACAGTCCTCACATTACTTAAGAAACCAGTACGCATGGAGTGAAATGTACGTAGCTCACTCATTTCCTGGTGTCTGCATTTAAGAGGGCCTCAGTATAGCAACACCTTTCTGAGTATGAAATGTGAATGATGTAGGTGCAGAACATCATCAAAGTCAGCTACCATAGTGGCATTTGGTAGTGATGATCTCCATGACCTGGTTCTGAAACTTGGCCTACAGGTGCACTTTTGGTGCTTCATATGTACGTTCATGCCAGCCGGCCTCACCGATGTGTATCATTTATGAATGTAAACTGTGTCCATTGAACACTTGCAACCTGAAGGGTTACATAGCCAATTGCCATGCAAATGTACTGTGCTTTTATTGCATATCAAATATGTGTAATGAGTTTACTTATGTGATTTACGTTATGTCTTGTAACTGGACCCCCATCATACACAAAACCTGAGGTGGCGAACTTCAAGGACCCCAATTTCCAGAATCAAAGTGCATCCCTATCACAATAGAACTTTGGAAGGAGATAATTAGGTATTGAAATTTTGAGTAAACGTGTTGTGTGTCTATCAGCCTCTGAATAATTTCAAGGAGAACACTCTGCAAATCTGAGATGGACAACATGATTGTGGCTTAACAAGGGAGCCATGATCCCCGTGGCTGACAATGCAAAGATATGCAAAGATCTGTGGTAGTGGATACACAACAGAAAATGGACCTGCTTATGAAGATTACAGCATGCATGTCACTTACATACGCAATAAAATTGGGAGTATGTAATGAGCGGTGCCATGGTCGACTGACATGATCATACCTAGATATGCTTATGGAGTTGCAATTGAATTGTGTAACAATTGGCCTGCCTTTGCATTTAAGGCGGAGGACATCTCATATGATAGATAATAGGTATCGATATGGTTACTCTAACCTGCAAGATGAATTTAGGCAGTAACGGCTGCTATCTCAGATGTTATGTTGATAATGATGTTGCATGATGCTGATAGCTGTTCCTAGTCACCCTTTGACTAGCATATATCCTCATTGCCTCAACAGACAACATGACCCCAGAGGACCTGAGCCAACACACTAAGTGAAAGGAGCTCTACCACCACCTCCGGTGGGTCGCCAATGCACACAGGGGCACGAAGAGGAGGTATGAGGAGGAGAAGGCACAGGGCAAGTGGAAGGGCTTTCCAATAGGCCTGCCAAACAGCGCTAGGAGGAGCTCCTCCAGGCATGGACAGTCCACTGCAGGTTCCTCCCAGCCAGCTGTTGCCAATACCTCTACCAGCAGCCCATCAATGCCCCCTGGACCCATACCTCAGGCCACAGGAGGGCCCACCAACTTTGAGAAGGATATTTGCAAGGACATTTCGGTTCTAAAACTGCATGTGGCAGTCCTGGAGAATAAAATGGACTAGGCTTTATCCCTGCTGCAAAAGATTAAGCAGGCAGTGGGCAGACCAAACGTCCATAGACATAAGGACCCTTGCCACCCTTCCCCCTGCTGATATATTTTTGAATTGTATATTGTGTTTTTAGTTTAGTTTAGGTTAGTGTAGTGATAGTGATAGTGTAGGGATAAGGATATTTGGGGGGTTTAGCAGTGGATTAGATTGTTAGTGGGCAGGGGGAGTTTGGGTTATTTGGGGGAGGGGGTGGGGGTTGATGTGTGTTATATGTTAAAAAAAGTAAAATACCAAAACAAACAAACATGTTTTTTAAAATATATATTTTCTCAGGTTTCTATGTGCACCTAGTTGATGTTTAGGTGCAGTTTATGTTTCCCTTGTATGAAGATGTGTCTTAAGGGGAGTGGGGGGTTGATATTTATAATTCGCGCTCTATAAAACACAAAATAAATAAATAAAATAAATGTTGTGCTAAATGTGAAGAGTAAGCTGAGTTTAGTTATGGTAGTCTTATATAGTATATAGGCTAAGATAATGTAGGATAGGTTAGGATAGGTAATTAGCATAGGAGAGGTAGTTTTTCTTATTTAAATTTTCTATTGACATTAAATGCCATTGTTTGCTACATCCAGGTCTACGTCACAATTTACTATGTGGGAGTTAGCATATATGCTCAGGGAAATTATTTTACATGCATATGTTTTTGCTAGCAGTGTTTGGCAATATGTGTGAGTATGTGTCCTACCTATGGGCAGGGATCCGTCAGGCTGGCCATGACATTATATCATCTTACAATCAGACATTGTTGAGCAGTGGAACTGGCAATCAGGATTGAATTGTGACACAGGGTCAATCATGTGTTCACATCAAATATCTATGTGTGAATTGCTAATTCAACATGCATTGGAGAGATGTTGGGGACACTGATGCCTGTCCTATACCCACTCACACTTGCATCGTTTACTTGTCAGGGCAATGTTGTATGCTTACAGTAACCATGGGTGAAGCCAGCATTTATGGGGTGACTTTATTCACCATTCACATTGACTGCATGACACCAGTTGAACTTAATTCTTGTAAACTTGAATCAGCATTTACTAGTCATCACACAAACAATGATCACAAAATATGTTTCACTCTCAATGCCTAGCATCGTCCCTTCCTCCACAAAACGCATGTCCATTTGGCAAGTAGTTGGTGTAGTTGCCTCCTAGATTGGCCAATAGTCAACCTGGTCCTAGAGACACACAATACCCAGGAAGGTATTATTTGTGCATTTATTTACAAGTGCAAATGTTGAAGTGGCTCACAGGTAAAGTTCATTGGACAACAACCCCAAAGGATGTTTAGAGCCAGTGGATGTCCAGGCAGAGTCCATGTGGGGAACATGTGGGCAAGTGGAGGAGAGGAGTGCTTCAGTCAGGAGGATGGCCACAATGTCATTTGGGATTATAGGCCCCAGTGACAGCCAAAAATAGTCAAAGTGAATAGGGTGCTATCTAAGTGAAGACAGAGACAGCAGATGTCCCCTGGCATGTTAATCAGCACAGGGCTAAGGAGAAACTGGATATAATACACAGATGAAAGCTACCAAACACTTCTTCGTTGGAATGAGATATTGTCCACATCTTGCTCGACTGATGTGTATGTACAGTGTCTCCCATCAGGGTGGTGTTGTAGATGTGGCAGCAGAGGGAGGCACACATGCATCAGGGGCATGTGATGTTGATCCTGTGCCAGGAGCAGCATTCATCTGTGCCAACACATGAGGCAGCACAGCAGCAAGGAGGATATACTGGTTTCGCAATGCAGCAGCAACATCACTGTGGTAGGCAGCCATGGCAGCAATGTGGGAGTCCTGCTTCCACTCCATGGACTCCAAGGTGGCTCTGATTTTTCCCAGCTCTTTGGCCGGATCACTGGTGCCATTTTGGCAGGACAGTTGTTGATGCCTCTGCCTCGTGACACCAGCGATGTGAGGCAGGAACTGCTGGAGACCATGGAGCGGATATTAGGGGCCTATGATGGTAGCAGTGTTGTCCCTATTGTGACTGAGGCACCCACAGGCTCCATATAGCATGGCTGCCACAGTCTCCATTACCGCCCGCACCTGCCTGATCTGCCAACTTCCACTGGACTCCTACCACAGCACGTTAAAAGGCAATCTGTGGATCCTCAAAGTCAAGGGCTCTGGTTGGGGTGGAAGGTGGTGTCTGTTGGTTGTTAGACGGGGATGTAGAGATGCCATGATGTTGCTGACCTTCCCCGTGTCCAGAGATGGTGTCACAATGTAGTCCAGGAGTTCTTGGTTTGTGTCATAGTCAAGCTTTGGTAGGTTGTCATCATCACCGATGTCCAGGACAGGGTGCTGGACTGGAGGCGAGGGTTCATCCTCTGCAATGAGATGAGATCTGACATACTGATTAAGCCTTTTCTCTTAGAGGAATTAGTTTTAAAATTTGCATTATATGCGGAAGATCTTTTAATGTTTACCACCAATCCTGAAGTGGCAATTTCTCGACTTCTTGATCAGGCTGAGGCCTTTGGAGCAATTTCAGGGTATAAGATAAACAAGGAAAAAACTGAAATTATGCAGTGGAACCAGGCAGTTGTATCCCATGCAATTAAGCCTCAGATGAGATATCTAGGAATACTCTTGACACAAAAAATCTCTGAGATATCTACGATAAATCTTAATAAAGTTTATAAGGAGGTCTGTGGGCTTTTACAGCACTGGTCTGGTCTTCCTCTAAATTTTTTTGTGAGAGCAAATTTAATAAAAATGGTCATTTTGCCCAAAGTGACCGTTTTATTTAACTCTATACCCCTAAGTTTTAGTCCTAAGGACATAGCAAAAATACAGGGGAAAATCGGATCCTTTATTTGGAATTCAAAATTTCCTCGAATCTCCTGGAAAAAGGAGGAAACTGAAAGTAGGAGGGTTGGCACTGCCTGATATATGAATCTATTGCCACTCATTTCATTTTAAAATTTTCAGGATAATGGCAGATAAAGCGGATCCGTCTTCAATGGGCCTCTTTTTTCAGGCGCTATTGCAGGGCATTCCCCAAGGGCATGAGTATTTGTTCTATAAACTCGGGGATCCCAGATTCTATAAAAAAAGTAATATTGAAGATTTTAGGTACAGCCCTGAAGAATTGGGTATTCTTGAGGAAAAAAACTAGGAATTCCGTATTATGTGCCTCAGGCCCCGATATGGGATTCCCCAGGGACACCTGAATGCCTTAAAGACCAATTATCAAATCCCCTTAAAACAGCGGGCATTACTCACTGGCATGATCTCCAAAATAATTTACAGCTTTTGGACTGGGATACCATTTCTAACCTGACTGGAGGAACCCTTACCAGATTCAAATACTACCAGATAATATACCTTCTGACCTTTGGAACTTAAAATTGTTACAAAACTCTCTGCTAAACAAACGTTAAAGTTTCCAACAGAAATTGAAAAACGACCTCACCCAGAATGCACCATTAAGTGCTTAATGGACTAGAAGGTACATAAGTTAGAAAGAGACAATGGACTAGTGGCAACACTGTGAACAAGCCCTGCGGTCGAAACGCGTAGGTGAAGGGGGCTGTATTGTAGTCTCTGTTGAATAAACCCAATTTATCGAATTGAGCGAGTGCGGACAGTATTTTCTTTTGGTGGATAATCTATAGTAGGGGACGTTCATCCCTACTAACCAGCAACAACCGTGCAAAGAGCGCACTTCCGAGTGAACGATTTGGTGGAATATATATATATATATATATATATATATATATATATATATATATATATATATATATATATATATATATATATATATATATATGACCCACTAAGTGTCAAATATGATTTTAAAGTGTCACTAAAGGTATTTACATGTAATAAACATGCCTTTTGTTTTGAATGAAAAAACACAGACTGAACAATCATTTATTGAGGGTTGATGTTATGTGTCAAAGAATGGAGGATACTAGTCGACATCACCACCCCAAAGTAGGCCTTGAACTGCTTTGCTTCACTGTCCTCAGAGAATAAAGTGCTACAATGGGCTAGTTGGTTTCTCGTAACGAGATACTTGAGGACTTATTGCTTGTAATAAGATCTTACTTTATATTACAAAAAAATCAAGAAATTCACTGAAAATAACAAAGGTTTAAGGAATTTTATAGACTGTGAAAATGTAAATTAAAAGTTAGCATTTTAAACTTAAAAAACACTGAAATTCACCAGTTATAGTTTACTGAGATAACGATAAGTATATCTGAATTGATGTACTAGTTTACAGATTCATTTATACAGCAGTTGCTTGAATAAAGTAATTTGAGATGTCATGATTGGTGTCATCAATGATGTCAATAAACATGTCATGTGTCATGTATTAGGTAAGGTCAAATGCTGAGCGTACCGGGGCGCAAGGTATATGTAGCTCAGTAAATTATAACTGGTGAATAGCACAGTTATTTGTTTTAAATGTAAAGTATTAAGTGACATTTTCACCTATGATGTCACTTTATAAATATTTATCATGCAACATTAATTGAGGTAACCTGGAGGTGCATCATGATTTTTGTTTGGAGAAATATTGGCACATGAGGTATACCAATGATATTAAATTCAGTGACCCTGCTCTTTCCCTACTCCTGAATACCTACGCAAGCTCCACCACCCCACCACAGCCTACTTCTTGAATGATTTCATTACAAGACCGGATGCTACCATTATGCATACAACTTTTAATGCAGTCCAAGCATAGCCGCATATGTCACAAAGCAAAAGTTCCAACTTAGAATACATATGAACCAACAATAGCATGAATCACTAGGCAATCAGCCTCTTTTAAATGCGGCTCCAAGCAAGATAAGTCAACTTCCTACTTAGCTCATGAAAAGTCTTATATTTTAGAGTTTAAGATTAGTATTTTATTATTAATTTACTTTAATACCGTATACTGAGTAACCCTCTTTTATCCCTACAGGAGTAAATATTTATATATACAATGTAAGGATATATATATGCAATGTTATGTTATAAGGTACAATGTTATATGGTACAGTAACACCATTTCACTCCTTGTTTTCGGTTTCACAACCTCCAATTTACGGAGGTTGGCTTCCGTTTTTTCCTTCCCTTCGTTTGTCTTTATATTTCATGAATGATACTAAGTCTTTAAAACTAGCGCGTGAAATGTTTAAAAGCACACATTGACTCGCGTCGCAAGTGTAGTTACCTTCCCCACTGCTTTGGAGTTCATTTACATTTTCGGAAAGCTTTGCCATGCTCAAGGCTTCATGTTTCTTACTGCGATACATTTCTTTGATTATAAATTGGGAAATTATAATATTTAGTTACCTCTATGAACATAATCCGATTATCTGTGTAACCCCCCCCAATAATCAGAAAGTTTATTATATTATAAAAATTAAAAAAAAGGAAATCAGACAGTTATAATTGATATTTACAAGTTTATTATATTATAAAAAAAATAACAAAAATCAGAGGATCAGACATTTATATATATTTATTTGACTAACATGTCTGACTCAGATTCGGATTCAATTCATGGTAATACTGTTGAATCTGATTTTACTAATGATGCCATCAAAAAACTTATCCATAAGGAAATGAGATCATGTATGTTTTCTACTCTCTCTCAAGTTATGTCATCTAAGAGATCCTTGATCCATGAAAATGATTATTTATCAGATCTGGACATAACAGAGGTTAATGATCTCACTGAACAAAGGGGCAAGAGGCATAAAAAAAGTAAAAATATTGATTATACCCCAGAGAGCACGGGAGGTCCTAGCACCTCAGGTTTTACAGGAGGTCCTCGCACCTCATTTGCCTCAGGTGTCCCTTGCGGCCCAAATTTGAAAGGTGTCCTTAGCGGCACAAATTTAATGGGTGTCCCTCGTGGCACAATTCATCAAAGTGCTCTAGACAATGATCCTATTGATATTGATGATGGCTCAGAATTTCCTGACGAATATATTCTTGATCTCGATGAGGATGATCAAGATATTGAGTCCTTTCTCTTAAATGATAATAACGGTCCTTCATCTTCTAAGGATAGTATTTTGGACCCTTTGGGGGAGGAGATGTTCTCCCCTTTTAACATTAAACACCCTAGAAGCTCAGAGTGGACCCCACACGAGCACGTATCTAAATTCATAACTAAATGGATTAGAAATCCTTTAGAAAGAGAGACTCGTAATCTCTTAAGAGCAGAGTGTACCAGACCTTCAATCGAAGGTAAAGTTTGTCAAACTCCTAACCTTGACCCAGAATTAATTACCTACCTATTTAAATTAGGGTGAGACCCGCGTAAAGGCCTGGAAAGATCGCTTAAGATCTGTCAAGATAAAGTTCTCGACATTCTAGGACCCCTAACAAAAATAATCAACGCAGCAGAAGAGAGTTACCTTAATGGCTGCCCTCTTGATACACACTCCATTCGGGGGTGGAGCCAAAGGGCACTAGTCCTCTTAGGCTCTTGATATTTCTTATAGATCTTATGATATGATTGGGGTTAATTTTGAAATACATAGAATAACTAAAACTATGTCAGATTCTATTTTCTATCCTCGTTTTGATAGTTGCACTAAACTCTGTGTTGTTCAATGTATGAAAGAATACGATGTTAGAATGAACTCTCTTCGTTCTTTGAATGTATCTCAATTACTCATCTCTTTTGTTAAACCCCACAAAGGAATTTCTTCTTCCTCTATTGCTAGATGGGTTAAGACAGTCATGAAGCTTGCTGGAATCAATCTGGATATTTTTAAATCACATTCTATTAGAGGCGCAATGGCCAGTAAGTCATTCTGGTCAGGTGGTAAGTTAGATGATATTCTAAAGGTTGGTGATAGGTCTAATTCTAGAACCTTTGCTCATCATTATTGCAAACCTGTATCTCACATGTCTGATGTTCATGGCTACCAACATGCATAATGGTAGCCTCCGGTCTTGTAATGAAATTGCGATTCTCCTATTAACATGACCAGAGAATCTGGATTTCATTAAAGACACGGAGGCTAACATTATCCCTCCCACCCTTTCCCTGGGTGGTTGATTATATGATATATTACGGTACAGGTTGATGTTTATGATATGATATGCTTATTTGAATATTTTACTTACAAGCTTACATTCTTTTCCTTTGCAGGACTGTTTACTTTCTTTTCCTTTTCAGGACTGTTATTTTGCTGATTGTTTATTATTGAAATCCTTAATATTTTTATTTGATTTTATTAACAACCTTTCTTTGTTTTGCAGATAACCTTTCTTGATTTTGTCTTCTTGATTCCACATCTGGTGAATCAATCGTGGATGGTGTATTCTTTGATCATCCTTCTTCAAGTTTGATGTTTCATTGGAGTTGTTTGGACATTTGCTTTCTCACTGTCACCACATTTAAAAGAGGCTGATTGCCTAGTGATTCATGCTATTGTTGGTTCATATGTATTCTAAGTTGGAACTTTTGCTTTGTGACATATGCGGCTATGCTTGGACTGCATTAAAAGTTGTATGCATAATGTTAGCCTCCGTGTCTTTAATGAAATCCAGATTCTCTGGTCATGTTAATAGGAGAATCGCAATTACAATACACTATACAGAATATATTATTCCTGGGCTGGAGAGAAAGTGGATAAATGGCAAGGTCCTAAATTTCACGTCGTGGGCTAGGTTTAGATTGGGTTATGGACAGATTGGGTCACAGGGTTAATGAAGGGTGGAAGACATGCCAGTGAAAGAGATTGCATAAGA
This sequence comes from Lissotriton vulgaris, assembly GCF_964263255.1. Classification (NCBI taxonomy): domain Eukaryota; kingdom Metazoa; phylum Chordata; class Amphibia; order Caudata; family Salamandridae; genus Lissotriton; species Lissotriton vulgaris. Next base: position 786,524,771 of record NC_141696.1, read on the forward strand.
AGGAAGGAAATAAATCTAGGAAGAAGTTGCGGGAGAATTGTGACATTTGCTAGGAAAGGACAGGATGCATGGAAGTAGGTATGGAAGTAGGGAGTGGGCCCTGGGCAACACATCTCTTCTACCCATTTATTTGAATGGAAGAGAGCATGGACTAAAACATGGGATAGTTGGTAATTTAAAATGACTTGAGGACTATTTTTAAATTCAAGCAAGGGATACCTTAACAAACACAGCAATCATTGAGAAAGGAAATTGACTTACAGCTCAGCCGCTTGACCCTCGTGCTTCCTCTCCTTGGGTGACTGTTGGTCCTGTCCCTCCTCCTCTTTGGTGTAACTTAGGCAGGCTCTAAATAAAAATAAAACACACTTATATAGTAGTATCACTACCAACCAAAGTATTAACACAACTTATAAACAACAAATAACAAATCTATAAATATTGCTAGTCAAAATATCACTTTGAAGGGTTTCCTGGTACATTTCTAAAATTGAATAGTAAACAATTCAAAGCTAAATGAACTCACTTAAACTTACTGCTGTAATACCACCTTCAAAGAATGAAAATAACCACCCAAAATGTTCAACAGCACTTACTTGTTAGTGTTGTCACCTCAATGCCAAAGCATGTGAGCAAGTTCTGCTTGCAATTGATGAAGTTGGCCCATCATGCGACCCATCGGAGGCAGCGCCACCTGCTGCTCTCATCCCCAGCACATTTTCTATTGTGAAAGCTGTAACCCTTCATGGGCCTGCTGTCACCAGAAGCCGAAGGTGGTGCTGCACAAAAAAAGTATTGGCACCTCCTCCTCGGAAATAAATGCTGTGCAGAAAAATGTCTTTACTCCTCCGACGATGAACATAGGTTTTCTCCAATTGCCTAATGCCTGCCTCTGCCATAACTGGAGAGGAGATGGGCCTGGGAGGTTCAACCAAATCAGCAAGCAAGTGATGGTAGATTACTTGAATTAATCTCAGCCACTGGCAATTTTACCCTACTGATCTTTTCTAAACAGAGACCAATCTTTTGCAAATTTGTTTTGGTCCTGCTCCAATTGGACATCTGAGCCGGAACTGCCAGGCCAGGTCCTTCTAGATGGAATCAGAAGAAACCATATACAAGTGTAATCCTACCTAATTCTCATCAGTGATGTATAGCTTGAGTCCCATAGCACAGTGGGCACTGGATCTTTGCCTGGGTATACCCGTCACACTTAGGCCCTAACTGTGAGTTGGACAAAGTGGTTGCAGTCCCGCCTCCACTGCATTGGTAGTCCAACCACCACATTACGAGTTGAGCGGTCAGACCGTCGCCAGGGAACCGCCGTTCCCATGAGGTGGTATGGCGATCAGAGGCCACAATAAGCTTGGCGAGGACTCCGCAGTCCTGTCAAGCTCATTACGAGTTTCCTTTCTGCCAGCGGTGTGATGGACGTTCCTCCTCTATGTACACCATGGAGGAGAGGAAACAAAGGGGGCCCTACAGGTCCCCTTGTGCCTCCCATGCTTGTGGTTGCGTACAGCGGTACAAAAGGGGGTGGTGATGGATGGAGCATCTGAATCAATCAAACACTCACACCCAGTCAAAAGATCTGGGTTTAATCCATCACCGTTCTTTAGCCCACTCTGCCACCCCAGTTCAGACATGGCTATATGCAAATCAGTCTGACCCTGTGCCTCATGGGAACAGTCCATCCCGAACTGCCAAGCCATGTCTTCCCTCGGCCAGAAACAAGCTTCCGAGGACCGGTTTCTGGCATTCCAGCCGTCTCAGCCCGGCTTGCTTGAATCCAGTGGCAAAGTGAGCAAGGGACTCACATCTGAGCATACCCTGCCACACTTATGGCGGCCAAAAGCGGTACAAAAGGGGGTGGTGATGGACTGAGCATCTGAATCAATCAAACACTCACATCCAGTCAAAAGATCTGGGTTTAATCCATCACCGTTCTTTAGCCCTCTCTGCCACCCCAGTTCAGACATGGCTATATGCAAATCAGTCTGACCCTCTGCCTCATGGGAACAGTCCAGGCCGAACTGCCAAGCCATGTCTTCCCTCGACCGGAAACAAGCTTCCGAGGACCGGTTTATGGCATTCCAGCCGTCTTCAGCCCGGCTTGCTTGAATCCAGTGGCAAAGTGAGCAAGGGACTCACGTCTGAGCATACCCTCCCACACTTATGGCGGCCAAAAGCGGTACAAAAGGGGGTGGTGATGGACGGAGCATCTGAATCAATCAAACACTCACACCCAGTCAAAAGATCTGGGTTTAATCCATCACCGTTCTTTAGCCCACTCTGCCACCCCAGTTCAGACATGGCTATATGCGAATCAGTCTGACCCTGTGCCTCATGGGAACAGTCCAGCCCGAACTGCCAAGCCATGTCTCCCCTCGACCGGAAACAAACTTCCGAGGACCAGTTTCTGGCATTCCAGACGTCTTCAGCCCGGCTTGCTTGAATCCAGTGGCAAAGTGAGCAAGAGAGCCCTTGCTCACTTTGACTGACTGACTGAAGTATTTGTAGAGCGCACGAATGCCGCGGCGTCTTGGCGCTAACAGATCCAGCAAAGAGAGAGGCAGAGGAGCAGGTTGATCTAGACAAAGAGCCAGGTTTTTAGATCTTTTCTGAAGCGCATTTTAGATTTTTGGGCACGAAGAGCTGGGGGTAATGAGTTCCAGATTTTTGCCTCTTGGTATGAGAAGGACTTTCCCCCCCACATGCTTTATTTATTCTGGGTTGGCAGACGAGGTCAAGGGTGGATGACCTCAGTGCGCGCGGGGGGATGTATTGGGGCAGTAGGTTATTGAAGTCGTCGGGTCCTTTGCCGTGGAGAGATCTGTGGACCAGACAGAGAGCTTTGAAGTGTATGCGGCGCCTGACTGGGAGCCAATGTAGCTCTCGAATAGCCTTGGATGTAGGGTGTCGTCTGGGAATGTTTAGTAGGGCTCTGGCTGCCGCGTTTTGGATTGCCTAAAGTTTAGACAGCTGTTTTTCTCCTGCTCCCAGATAGAGGGAGTTACAGTAGTCAATGCGGGATAAGACCAGGGCTCCCATTACCATTTTCCTAAGGGTGTCTGGGATGTAGGGAAGAACTTTCCTGATCAGTTTGATGTTATGAAAGCAAGCTGAGGTCACCTGGTTCACCTGGGCTTTGCAGGAGAGTTCTTTGTCAAATAAGAAGCCAAGGTTTCTGACCTTGTCTACGGGGAGAGGGCAGGTTCCTGCTCCGGGGGGCCACCATAGGTCGTTCCAGATGGAAGTTTTGTAGCCGAACTCGATGACTTCGGTTTTATCCGTGTTCAGTCTTAGGAAGTTGTTGCACATCCAGTTTTTGACCTGAGAGAGGCAGTTCCTGAATCGTTCTGCAGTGGCGTCGATAGATTGGGAGATGGACAGTATGATTTGTGTGTCGTCGGCATAAGACACCAATTGTAGGTCGTGGGATCTGATCAGAGTAGCTAGGGGAGTGACGTAAAGGTTAAAAAGAGTTGGAGACAGTGCTGAGCCTTGGGGGACTCCGCCTGGAAGAGAGAATTCAGCGGATTGCAATCCATTCCAGACCAGTTGATTAGTTTGATTGGTTAGGAAGGAGGCAATAAGGGCCAGCGCGGAACCGGTGAAGCTGAGTGACGTGAGTCTTTTTAATAGGACGGCGTGATTCACAGTGTCGAAGGCCGCTGTGAGGTCTAAAAGTATTAGGGCGGATCGCCCACCTTCGTCCATGGTTTTGCAAATTTTTTCAGTGGCCATAATGAGGGCTGATTCTGTGGAGTGAAGGGGTCTGAAGCCGTGTTGAGATGGATCAAGTAGTTTTTTTTCCTCCACATGACGCATTATTTCCTGATTTATAGCTTTTTCCAAGATTTTTGAAGGTAGGGGCAAGCAGGAAATGGGCCGGTAGTGTTTGGGTTCGAAAGGATCACGGGATTCTTTCTTGAGGATAGGTCTAATGCAGGCCATTTTCCAGTTTTTTGGAAATTCTCCTTGGGAGATGATTTTATTGAGCAGGGGAGTCAGGGTGTTTGCGATGGTCTCGGGAATTTGGTGAAGCACATAGGGGGGGCATGGATCCAGAGGGGAGCCGGATTTTATCTGGATTAGTAAATCATGTACTTGTTGTTTTTCAAGTACAGGGAAGCTGGGAAAGAAGGGGGGAGATATGTTGGTATGTCCTTCTATGTTAGGAGGTATGGTGGATACCATGGTGCTAAGGTCATCATATACTGATTGTACCTTTTCTTGGAAGAAGGTGGCCATTTTATCGACGAAACTTTGATCAGGGTTAAATACTGTGTCTCGCTGGGTTTTTGTTAGGTGGGCCACAGTTTTAAAAAGTTCCCTGGAGGAATTGGCCGATTTCTGGTTTTTTTTCTGTGAAGTAGGCGGCCTTTGCCTGTACTATTATGGATTTGTACTCCTGTAAGGTGTTTAAGTATTCAAGTTTTTTCTCACAGCTATAATCAGAGCGCCAGCTACGTTCTGCGCGTCGGCACTTAATCTTGGCAGTTTTTAACTCAGCCGTATACCATTGGGCGGTTACGAGCCGTTTTCTGGGTTTCTTTAATTCAACTTTGCCACTGGATTCAAGCAAGCCGGGCTGAAGACGGCTGGAATGCCGGGCTGAAGACGGCTGGAATGCCAGAAACCGGTCCTCGGAAGCTTGTTTCCGGTCGAGGGAAGACATGGCTTGGCAGTTCGGGCTTGACTTTTCCCATGAGGCACAGGGTCAGACTGATTTGCATATAGCCACGTCTGAACTGGGGTGGCAGAGTGGGCTAAAGAACGGTGATGGATTAATCCCAGATCTTTTGACTGGGTGTGAGTGTTTGATTGATTCAGATGCTCCATCCGTCACCACCCCCTTTTGTACCGCTTTTGGCCGCCATAAGTGTGGCAGGGTATGCTCAGACGTGAGTCCCTTGCTCACTTTGCCACTGGATTCAAGCAAGCCGGGCTGAAGATGGCTGGAATGCCAGAAACCGGTCCTCGGAAGCTTGTTTCCGGTTGAGGGAAGACATGGCTTGGCAGTTCGGGCTGGACTGTTCCCATGAGGCACAGGGTCAGACTGATTTGCATATAGCCATGTCTGAACTGGGGTGGCAGAGTGGGCTAAAGAACGGTGATGGATTAAACCCAGATCTTTTGACTGGGTGTGAGTGTTTGTTTGATTCAGATGCTCCGTCCATCACCACCCCCTTTTGTACCGCTTTTGGCCACCATAAGTGTGGCAGGGTATGCTCAGACGTGAGTCCCATGCTCACTTTGCCACTGGATTCAAGCAAGCCGGGCTGAAGACGGCTGGAATGCCAGAAACCGGTCCTCGGAAGCTTGTTTCCGGTCCAGGGAAGACATGGCTTGGTAGTTCGGGCTGAACTGTTCCCATGAGGCACAGGGTCAGACTGATTTGCATATAGCCACGTCTGAACTGGGGTGGCAGAGTGGGCTAAAGAACGGTGATGGATTAAACCCAGATCTTTTGACTGGGTGTGAGTGTTTGATTGATTTAGATGCTCCGTCCATCACCACCCCCTTTTGTACCGCTTTTGGCCGCCATAAGTGTGGCAGGGTATGCTCAGACGTGAGTCCCTTGCTCACTTTGCCACTGGATTCAAGCAATCCGGGCTGAAGACGGCTGGAATGCCAGAAACCGGTCCTCGGAAGCTTGTTTCCGCTCGAAAGAAGACATGGCTTGGCAGTTCGGGCTGGACTGTTCCCATGAGGCACAGGGTCAGACTGATTTGCATATAGCCATGTCTGAACTGGGGTGGCAGAGTGGGCTAAAGAACGGTGATGGATTAAACCCAGATCTTTTGACTGGGTGTGAGTGTTTGATTGATTCAGATGCTCCGTCCATCACCACCCCCTTTTGTACCGCTTTTGGCCACCATAAGTGTGGCAGGGTATGCTCAGACGTGAGTCCCATGCTCACTTTGCCACTGGATTCAAGCAAGCCGGGCTGAAGACAGCTGGAATGCCAGAAACCGATCCTCAGAAGCTTGTTTCCGGTCCAGGGAAGACATGGCTTGGTAGTTCGGGCTGGACTGTTCCCATGAGGCACAGGGTCAGGCTGATTTGCATATAGCCATGTCTGAACTGGGGTGGCAGAGAGGGCTAAAGAACGTTGATGGATTAAACCCAGATCTTTTGACTGGGTGTGAGTGTTTGATTGATTCAGATGCTCTGTCCATCACCACCCCCTTTTGTACCTTGGTTGCATACAGGCAGGCATAATATGTGGCCCCCCTGTGTGCATGTACAACAGTAACTGCATTGCATGGACGTTCGAGTCCATGCAGTGCAGGAACCTTGTGAGGCATTCACATTGAGGTGCCTTTTTCCAAAGGCACTGCTGTCTTTGAAAGAGGCACCACCCTGGGACCGCCAAGCTGCCCGCCCACCAGACCACTTTAAAGTCATAAGTTGGCAGGGGGCAGTTGGGCAGGTGAGTGTCTCGGCGTTGGGGGGCATGGTGGGGGAGTGGTAGTGATGTACTGCCCGCCCGCACCTCCAAAACTGATAATCGGGCCCTTAGAGCATCTACTGCAAAAATCAAAAAGATGTTGGAGGTAATGCTTCTATTAATCTCAGACACTTGTGATAACTCTGGGCAGCAGTCCAGACTATCAATTCTTACCAACTCTTCCATTTATGACAGTGATCCGCCTTATGCAATGAGTTTTGGCCCTGCCCCAATAGAATCAGTCCGGCCTGACCTGTTGGGAGGGGAGATGGAAGGAGGTGTCAAAACCAAAGCAGACAGACAGGGAAAAATAACTAATAAAGTCACAGTGAAAGTAGATGAAAAATGAAAATAAAGATGGAAAAATTGGAGAAATACACTGGAATGGATGTGATGACGAGGGGTCGTCAGTGGAACATGAGGAAACAACTAGGCAAGAGCAGGATGGATTCCACGATGCTCAACTAATCAACATTGCCACACACATGCATCCTGCGTCATCCAGTTTTGCACTAATTTAACATGAAATGCATCCTTACGTACTTTTTGGGCACTAGATGCAGAGAGCTGCATTTCTCAAAAGTAAACTACATTTTGCATAGGTTTTTTGGTGAATTTGTGTAATTAAGCTAGCATAAATTATGCACATATTTCCCAATCCTAGATATAATAAAATGTTAACAAATGCAACATAGCCACTGTTCATAGTAGCTGTGTCCACACCTACAGCTTATTATTATGTTAGACCTTTATTGTAAAACATTTTATTTGTGTGAGAACATGCATTAAAAAAAGATAATATAAATATGATTTGTGCTCAAAGGTCGGTACCTAAATTAATTATCTTACATTTCCATTTAAGTGAATGTTGTAATGTGCAGTGGATCTTTAAGGAGAACATTGAATTCTTCTTGGGGAATAGGACAGCAATGCTACTGCTGTAGAACATGATGACATCTTTTCAGAGCCCAAATAATTGCAACCAATTTCAATTCGTTTTCACTATATACATTTATATTCCTTTTAAAATATGAGCTGTGCCCTTGCCTCTAGGTGACATGGTATATTTTCAATTACAAATTTAATTTGAAATCTATTATTTTGTTCCTGGAATTGGAGGGAGCATCTAGAGGTTGAAAAGACAAACTAATGCATTTTTTCTAGGTGGAGATTGCTTTAAAGGTTTAAATGGCAGTGCTAATGTAACTCCCACGTTGTTCAAATTAAGTACACTAGTAAAATCAGTGACAATTACTTTTATGTGTACTCTTTCTTCTAATGAGTACTTTATACATGTCTTCCTACTTAGAGCTCTTTATTGAACCTCTCCTCACATATAATGCAGTGCAACTCTGCTATCTCTCATCTCTCTTGAAAGTCCGTACCAGTTCATTCATGTCAGCAAAAATTCTGTATTATTTTCTCATTGTTTTAGAATGTCTATATATTCAAAGACCAGTTGCGGCTTGTGACATTTGAAAGTGGTGTAGCACAGAAGTTGTGTATGGTATGACTTTTATGTAGCGAACAAAGCGACCAAGCTTACAAACATTGGTTTGGGTATGGGTACTCTTCCCGAGAATTGTGTTAGAAAAGATTGGCAAATAGTGAATTTTTAAATAAATGAATTTAGTGAGAAAGCAAGGTTTATGATGCAGTGTAAAAGTATAGTTTCGAAATATTAAACACAATGAAAACAGCCCCATATCTTACTGTATTTATACGCTCAACAGTTACTGTAATGTGCAAATTGTACTGTGCTACAACTTGGGGACTTTTAAAGTCTGTACTTGCCCAGTGTCTTGCATTGCATGCAGCATCGGCTTTGGAAGAAAAGGTTATTTCCTGACTTTGGAAAGCTGCTGGCTGCAATCAGTCGCATAGAAATATGTGCAGTCAGGTCTTTAAGTGGGATGGAAAAAGTGAGGGCTCTCTAAAAGAAAACATGTAAAATAAATCATGTGATTTCCATAGTGTGCCACCCAACTGGTATTTTGGTTTCGCTCTGAGATGTTATTGCATCCATATATCAATCAATCAATCAGGGTATTATGAAGCGCACTATTCATCCGTGAGGGTCTCAAGGCACTGAAGGGGGGAGCTGCGGCTCCGGGTTAGTCGAAGAGCCAGGTCTTGAGATCCTTCCTGAATGTGTGCAGATTGGGGGAGCGTCTGATGTTGCGTGTAGCTCGTTCCAGGTTTTTGCTGTGATGAAAGAAAAAGCTCTCCCGCCCGTTTTCTGTCTGTGAATGCGGGGAACCTCTGCCAGGGTGAGGTCGCCGGAGCGGATGTTCCTCTTGGATGCGTGGAAGGACAGTCTGTCTTTGAGGTACTTGGGTCCGATGTTGTTGAGGGATTTGTAGGCGTGGTTGAGGAGTTTGAAGGTGACCCTCTTTTCAACGATCTTGTGGAGGATGTGGGGGCAGTTGAAGCTGTGGAGGCAACAGCGTTGATCTGGGTGTTCATGCAGAGGGAGGAGTCCAGGATGATGCAGAGGTTCCGCGCGTGGTCTGTTGGGGTGGGTGGGCTCCCGAGGCGGGTGGCCACCAGGTGTTGTCCCAGGTGGTGGTAAAAGGACCGAGAATGAGGTTCTCCGTTTTCTCTGAGTTTAGCTTCAGGCAGATGTCCTTTATCCAGGCTGCCACTTTCTTCATTCCTTCCTGGAAGCAGGGTCTGGTGTCTTTGGGCTTCTTCCTGAGCGAGAGGATGAGTTGGGTGTCATCGGCGTAGGATAAGATGTTGAGTCCATGCTGTCTGACGATGGCAGCGAGGGGGACCATATAGATATTGAAGAGCGTGGGGCTGAGAGATGATCTCTGGGGTACTACGCAGCTGACTTCCGAGGGTATGGAGAGGAAGGTTGGGAGTCGGATTCTCTGGGTTCTATCGGATAGGAAGGATCAGATACAGTCGAGGGCGGCTCCTTGTATTCCCGTGTCATGTAGTCTGGCAGTTAGCGTGCCATGTGAGACGGTGTCAAAAGCTGCGGAGAGGTCAAGAAGGATGAGGGCTGCAGTGTGTCCCTGGTCCAGCAGCATGCGGATGTCGTTGTTGGTTGCGAGTAGGGAGGTCTCGGTGCTGTGGTTGCTGAGGACTCCAGACTGAGAGGCGTCCAGGATGGAGTTCTCTTCTATGAAGGCGGTCAGCTGGGTGTTTATGATTCTCTCAGTGACTTTGGGCACAAAGGGAAGGAGAGAGATGGGCGGTAGTTTTTCAGGTCCGTAGGGTCGGCCATTGGTTTCTTGAGGAGGGGTTTTACTTCTGCCCATTTCCAGCCATCTGGGCAGATGCCTGACCTGAGGGAGGCGTTGATGGTTCGACCAAGTTTGGGTGCGATGGCGGTGGCGATGGCAGCTCTTTGGAATATCTGCAGTGGGCAGGGATCCATTGGGGCACCTGAGTGGGGTTTCTTCATGGTCATGGTGATGAATTTGATGGTCACGGGGTCCCAGGATGTGATGGTGGGTTTGTTGGTGGCAGTGGGTCCGGGGTGGTGTTCGTCATAGGTTTGCTGAAGTTGTCGTAGAGGGCCTTGATCTTCCGATGGAAGTAGGAGCTGAGCTTGTCGCATAGTTCCTAGGTGGGTGTGACGTCCGTGGATTCGCCGTTGTATTTGGCAAACTGCTGTATGATGTCGAACATTTCCTTGGCATTGGATACGCTGGTCTGGACTTTGTCTCTTATGAAGATCCGTTTGGTGTCTCTTATGCGCTGGTGGTAATCCTTCAGGGCACTCTTGTGGTTGTTCAGCAATTCTGTGGCTCTCAGGTTTCGCCAGGTTTTCTCCAGGTGTCTGCAGGATTGTCTGGCTTCTTGAAGTTCTGCGGTGAACCAGGCGGCTTTTAGAGGGTGTTGTTTGGTGGCGGGTGGAGGGGTGCAAGCTTGTCGGTGCAGCAGGAGATCCAGTGGTGAAATTCTTTGGCTGCAGAGTTGGTGTTGGTTGTGGTGCTGGGGGGGGTCTTGGAGGAGGGTCCTGTTGAGGAGATCCTCTGTGACCTTGCCCCAGTTCTTTTGTGGTTGGCGTGCGGCGGGCTTGGGTGCGGTGGTTGTTTTGAATGTGAAATGGACGCAGTAGTGGTCGGTCCAGGGGGGTTGGGTAGTGTGACTGAGAGGAAGTTAGTCCCTCCTGCGAAGATGGGGTCGATGGTGTGGCTCACTCTGTGGGTGGGCATGTTATCGAGCTGCTTCACTCCAAGGTTGTCGAGGTTGTCAAGGAGAGTGGTTTAGTTGGGGTCTTTGACGTTGTCAAGGTGGAAATTCAGGTCGCCGAGTAGAATGTAGCCCGTAGAAGTGATGGTGTGGGGTGCGGGGATTTCGGCGATGGTGGTTGCGTGGTGAGTGCGGGGTCCAGGCAGTCCTTAGATGAGGGTGCCGCGTAGCATGGTCCTGGGGCTAGTCTGGATATGGAAGTGGAGGTGTTCTGTGTTGGAGTGGGGGTCGCTCGAGCAGGATGTGGAGAGTCAGAGGGGGGTCTTGTGTGCGATGGCACATCAACCTCCGGGGCAATGAGGTGGGTCTTTTCTCTGGATCTTGTAGCCGCTGGGGATGGCAATGGCAATGTTGAACGGGAGGTGATGGTTGTTCCGGTTTCCAGGGAAGAATGCGACGTCGGGTGAGAGGGTGTCGATCAGGTCCCAGATCTCTACGGCATGTCGGTGCAGGGAGCACACGTTGAGAAGGATTGCGTCAGGGTATGGGTGGTGCGTGATCGGGTGTGCCTTTGGCGGTCATGGGGGCTTTGTTGATGGTGAAGGATCTGCGGCAGGGTCTGCACGAGAACTGCCCGCAGGTTATGGTGGTGGGCGAGGATCTTGCTCAGTCGGCGTGTCTTCCGGGGTTGAGTGATTGTACGGTGTTTGGGTTAAAGCGGTGGGGTCTGGGAGGACCAGGGGTCCTGGCGCTGGTCGTGGTTGGGTCACAGTCTGCACAGATGGACTTGTTTTAGGCGCGCCTTTGATGCGCCAGCGGTGCGCACGTCCACTGCACGACCACGAAGTGGCCACCATTATGAAGGGGAGGGACGTGCAGCTGGGAGGCAGGAGCGGTGCGGTAGGGGGAGGAGTCACGGGTCGGGCAGTGGGAAAAAACAGAGGGGGCACCAGGAACAAAGAGAAAACTAGCGAGAAAAATACAGCGACAGGCGCAATAAAGTAAAATAAGCACACAAATTAGACAGGCACAATAAAGTAAATTAGCCTCAGAATTAGGCAACAATGCGCAACATAGCGAGAACTGAAGTCAAGGTGTACACAAACCCTGAAAGCGGAGTGTCAGGCTTGAGAGGTGACACAGGGCACAGCAGAGCTGCCAGGGAGAGTGCGCTCCGAGGATCGAGGTCTGTGGACTTTATTTATTTACATAACAACTGACATACACCTAAAACCTACAAGTACTATTGGCTTTGTCGATGGTTGTTAGCCTTTTAAGATAACTGAGCAACAAAATTGATATGTTGTAAATATTTAACATTGGAAATGTTTCAAATCTGAAAGTGTGAGACTGTGAATATTGTTGAGGCCTGTGAAAGGAGCATTGACTTTCAGTCATGTGTGCTTTATGCTGGATATATATGACCTTTTTCTCTGCACATCTCATCCATCTGCACATCCTCAGCCTTATCTCTTTTTTCTTAAGCAATCTCTTTTCACTCTCCCCAGAATGACCTTCCTCACATCTCCCCCACTTCATCACCCCCAAAAATACACTGTACTCGCTCACATTTTAAGCACTTTATTTTCATTTTCTTTCCTATTAAGAAGATTTTGGAAGGCCTTCCCTGATTCCGTTATATACAGCTTAAAGGAAATGCCCCTCCCCCCCAATGTTTATACAGGGTATGACTCTTACGTCTGGGGATAAACCATAACTGGGATAAGAGCAAAGGAAAATGTCCCCAAAAATATTTGGGCTCCCTATATGTGTAATGTCACAGGCAGTTGGAATAAAATATAGCCTGCAATCTTGGTTTTTTATTTCACAGAAATCAAGCATGCACTTCTGGTACAAATAGGTATGTGCTTCTGGGGATAAATATTCTGCCCTGTGCGCCAAGGAAATTTGCAATAGTGAGTTGCAGTGGGCAAAAAATGTAAGAGAGAAACTTTTGAGAAGTTTCAATATTGCCGATTTTAAGGTAATGGAGCCCCTGATCCTTTTGAAACAAGAACTAAATGACATTTGTGCGAGGGGGCCCAGCCTCACCTATTTCTGTTATTTGGTTACAAAGAGATCCACTTATTTGTTTGAATCCAGCCAGGTAAACTCAGATTACCCATTTTAATCTGAGCTATACAATCCACATGTTTATGCTACTATTGAAATTTTGCAAAGTTTTCAGCCTTTTACATGCAGGTCTTGATTCAGTATATGGTTTCTTGGACAGGAATGGTCAATGCACATGTGGATTACACAGCGAGAATTTTAATGTCCATTTATTATTTGATTGTTTACATTTGGTATCAGCGAGACGCTGAATTTTAAAACCAATCTTTGTGAAATATGGCACATGGAATAGAAGAGAAGAAAAACAGCTGTTATATATATATAACATGGGATTTTTTGATGTAGAGTGTGTGCTGGGAAAGTTTTTAAGGAGGATCTTGGCTAATGGTATTGCATGGCTTATAGTGCTTTGAATGTGACGTTGTTTTTTATTTGAAGTGAACATATGCTGTTATAGACGATGCTCTAAAAAAATCAATTTTCACTCATAAAATCAAAGAAATTTCACAATGTTTTAAACTACCATCTTTTCCCTGGTGTGCTCCCAGGTTTTTGCCTTTGATGTGAAGAGATATTCTGTTCCTCTGACAGGATGACCACCTAAGCCCAGGAAATTAATTAACTTCAATTAATCCTACCCTTTCACAAGCAAGTGTAGCCTCTCCTTTGTACCTCTAATCAGCCAGGCACCAATCGCAGTGGGAGAGGAGCTGCCCCAGAACCGGTTTGAGTGACCATAGTGTAGGGGTCACTCATTTCTCTAGCCACACATTTAGGAAATCTTGACAGGGGATGAAAGGTTGTGCCATCTTAGTTGTAGATGGAGAGGGGCACTGTGGTATTGTGTGTAGCAGGGCACACAGGAAATGCTGTAAAGGTTCAAAGGGTCACCCCTTGGAATTGTTTACCCATTGGTTGGAGAGTGGCCAGGATGTTTCACCTACCCACAAGCAGGTGCCAGGCATAAGTGTGACGCCCACAGTACCCTCCTCAGAACACTTTCTTGACCTGTGAAAATACAGAAGAGAGTGGACCTGCTGTCTGTTACCTCAGAAGAGCCTAGAAGACTGAACGTGCTCTCCCTTTTTAGCCCAGGAGAAAGAAGTGGACTCCACGGATCATAAGGCCAACCTAAAACTACCGGGACACAACAAGCTGCGAGCATCCTTTCCTGTAACTGCCCAGAAACCAAATCCAACTGGACCTGCACTGCACCCTGTTGCTGGCCTATGCTGGAGTGAATTGTTACCACCATGTCATGTCTCCAAGGTACTGGACCCTTGGCTGGTGTCAAAATGGGCTCCTCCTAACTTTTCCTGACACCTGCAAAATATAATCTTATTGGCTTCAAAGACCTCTGGAGGACAAGTAACAACATGCCAAACCAATCCGATGAGGGTTAGTTGTTGTTAAGTCAAAAATTAATGTTGCTTCTCCTACAAGCTTTTCCACAGCAGAAAACACTTATCAGCAGGACCTCAAAGGGAAAGTGTCTGGCCTTGTGGAGCCATCTTCATCTACAGACTGCAGCCTTACGCCAGTGGATAAATCTGAGCTAAAAAAAAAGTGTCTACGTCAGAAAGCAGAAATCTTCACTGAATGAAGAATTGAAAAAGATCCAGCCAGCAAGGGACCCTCTATGAGAGCATCTTTCTAATTTCTGCCCCTCACAACTTTCCCACTAATTGTCAACAGTTTCACTAAGACCTTTTTCAGCATGTGTCTTAGGATGTGGAGCCCTCTTCAGCCACAGGTTGCTGCGTTGCCTGAGTATTGTTGATTTCCATTTCGGAGTCCAGGTCCAAAGATAAAACTCCTACCTTGAAGTTAACCCTACCTGCTCTGTGCCACACCTCTAGGAGGATAAGCTCAGGTTAAATTAGTTACTTTAAGGGTTCACCCCTACTAGGTTTGTGATTAATATTTGAGGTGGGTACTCACTCCCTCAAATAATAATCACAATTTCTTTCACACAAAAGTCCTTCTGAGATCAGAGGGAGGAAGAGACGGAAGACATCCCTATCACCTCCTCCAATCCTTTGTCTCCCCTACATGTCCACTGTATGAAGAAATTGGAGGGTTCAATTTTGATAAGTTATCACTGCTCTCCACGCCTCCCGCGGCCATGTCTAGAACACCAATGGCTGTATATTGGGTAAAAAGGAAAGGGCTAGAGGATGTTTAGACAATCTCACAATTGCATTCATTGTTCAATCCCATTACAGTCACAGACCTAAGTAATGGGAAAAAGACATGAAGTTACAAGACTGTATTTGCCACCAGTTATTGCCCTTCCTACTCCACCTTCTTTCCTTCAGTTTTCCTGCTGATATGTGTGGTGTCTTCCAAGTTAAAAATGATGGAACCCTTTTTGCTCCTGAGGGACTTCATAGAACTCTGATGTAAGCGTTAGAGCAGAATGCATTGTAGGCTGGTTTAGAATATTGAGTTTGCCGCTACAAGCTACACCCATATGAATAAAGGTGTGTAAAACTAAGTTGCTTGTGTGACATAGTCATTGGGGGTGGTTAGGCTGGGGAAGATGCTACAACTGGTGACGAGTTACAGGATAAGTAAAACGTAGATCTGCAGTGCTCACCTAGAGAGTTTGCCTATTAATAATCACAAGTTGCAAGATAGTGTTACAATCTGAAAGCGGTGAAGACAAAGTGCACACAAAGAGACGTCAAAGATTAAACAGTTCAAGTCAAGAATAACTATTTTCGTTCAAAAAACCATAAACGTTTAATAGTTTCAATAACATTTTAAAATTCATTAAAGAAACATGATATAAAGAGCTAAAAGACAATTCATAAAATTACAGCAGTGTAACGTTATTTACATACAATAGTCAGTCTGAGTAGCATGATGGTTCACCAATATTTATGTGCATCTTTTATTCATAGCACATCCTAATATTAGGAACTTTTATATTGTTCGCTACCGCAAAACATATATCTGCGGAGGCCAATGTATGCAGGAAATTAAAACCATCAAGATATGAGCAGGGGCGAATCTTTCTTATTAGCGGAAGTAAATTAAACAGTTATTTACTCACCAGAACCTGAGTAAAATGTGCTGGTATGACATCAGCACCAGGTGCCGCAAGCCAAGCACAGCACCGTGGATGTGCGCCAACCGAAGGGCTGTGAAGGTTGTCAGAATAGGAACATAGCAGTGGGCAACAATCAGAATGGTTGCAGATATCTTAGTAAAACTGAAATGCTTCTTTTTCAATGGAGGCAAAGACCAAGGCCGTCATTTAAAAAAGAGAGCAAGGATGATCCAGGGTCAGCACATCTAAATGCCTTAGGAATGGCAAACACAAACCGATTCAAGATAAACTACAGAGGGAGCCTGAGAGAGCTCCACCCTCAATATTAAACACTCCCAGAAATGGCTACAATGCTGCTGCTGTCCTGAAACCACCACCTCTGTTCAATACCGCCAAAAAGCAATATATTGATCACAGACTGGCTGCTTGGATAGAGACATTAGATGCTTTTGTTAATGCACTTGAAGAGAAAACCAACATAAAGATTATCATGTATTTCAAAAATCTTGCTGGTTATGGTAAAAAAAAGTCCCTTTGGTGATTTGGTCATATATTCTCTTTTAGAAAACCTCATACAATCATACTCCAAACATGTGCCCAGCAGGTATATCAATGTAGTGCCACAAATGCTCAAATGCTGAAAAAATATATTTTTTTAAGATTAATACTTAAAAATTGTATCATACGATCAATACGTTATGAATTACATTGGCCGACACATGAAAAACTTTTCATAATTGTGACTTTTTCCTTATATGGTACATGATTATAGAAAAAATCAGCCGAACAAACAAATTCCAATACATAGATAGCTTAAACAATTCAATAAACTACATTATAAATCAAACATAAGTAAAAATTAAAAACAAGGAGGAGAGATAAAAATGAGAAAAAGGGATAGACTCAAAACATATATGACTATACACTTCTTTATAGTTCATTGATTAATCCATAAAATAAATGAGACAAGAGGCATATGTATGGTGTTTTCTTTGACCCCAACTCCCATCAAGGCCTTGTGCACTTCACACCAGTCCCCAGTGTCAGCCATCTTGCCAGTACTTTTCCACTCAGTGTCAGGAAAGCATGGTTCCAGTTGGGGCTGTTGGGCTGTGTGGAAGGAGGAGCGTTTGCACTGACTTCAACCCCCATCATGCCCTGTCCTCCACACACCTTCCCAGCCATCACAAACAGCCCACCCGGAACCATATTTTCCTGACAATTAGTGGAAATGTACTGGCAAGATTGCTGACACTGGGGCCTGCTGTCTGCTTTGACCCAAACTCCCATCATGGCCTTGTGCTCCTCACAAAAGTCCCTAGTTTCAGTCATCTTTCCAGTATTTATCCACTCACTGTCAGGTAAGCATAGTACCAGGTTGGCTGTTTGGGCTATGAGGGCGGAGGAGTATCTGCAATGACTTCAACTCTCATCATGCAGGAATGCACTCCCTTGCACTGGAACTACCCCTGATGGTGCAGGGCTTTACAACGTGATGCATCTCCCAGATGTATCACGTTGTTAATATACCCCGCACCATGGCGCCTCTTTTGCGCTGCCGCTGCGTCACAAAAGTCACGCAACGACAGAGCAAAAGAGCCACAAGGGACTTGTAAATCTGCCCCTAGAGACTCAAGTCCAGTCTTTCCTTTATACACCTGCCACTAAGAAGAGATAGTGATGGTGGATTGATAGTTTGAGTATTTTAATTACTGGTTATGTAGTAGGAAACTTACTTTTTAGTGTTCTTACTGGTCTGCAATCACGATGGACTTTGTCTGTCACTTCGCGTGCTGCGGAGTGCTGCCTGCCAGTCCTAGTCGAACCTTTTTGTAGTTGGTTTAGTGAGTTACATAACTTTCCAAGTCGACGGTCCGCGAATCCAGCAATACTAATATCCTAGTAGACCACATCAGATAGGTCAATAAATGTAGTGCAATTGTTGTCTATTTCCCCAAAATAATTTGTTATTGTTCTTTTGAAATGTTTGATTTGGTTGACAACAATCATCCATGTTTGGGTCTTTCTTTCATGTTGTACATCAGCTTCCCCCAGGGGCAAGAGGACAGAGGAGGAGGTAGCGGCGCCGGCGGAGGAGGAACAGGAAAGCCAGGATCGGTCCGGCGAGGGCTCCTCTGCTGGCGCCAGTAAGTTTTAATGTTAATATTAATAATTATACTTCCCTATCTTTTAGAGAACCTATTTTTTACTAACGTTCCTCATTCGATTTTTCTAAATCGTCTTTGATCTGTTTCTAAATTCTTATCCTGCCTCTACTATGACTCCCTGTGGTACTACTAGATTATTATTATTAGTCTGTCTGTGTAGCTAACTAAGCTTGCACAGTTGGCAAAGGTTTTAAACGAAATTCCCATTCTATTCAGCAATAGCTCTATGCACTGAGTGCAGTACTCTGGGTTGTTCATAATGTCTTTTAAAGTCTTCTAAATGTTTATGCTTTGACAATTCCCAACAATAAAATGTCAATGACCACCATGAAAGAATACGAATCTAGTTTACTTTTTGATTGGATAGGAGGACAATCCATACTACTATTGTTGCAGGGACAATTCTGCACAAACAGAACTATGAACACTAAATAGTGCACTGTTTATCAATTATAATAGGCACAGTTAGACTTTCCACATACCTCAGTCATAACAGAATTTGAACCCCCAATCTCCTTACTGACTAGCTAGTGTGACAGAGTCATTTAGCTCCCTAATTCATCGATGATTGATCCCCAATGATGATTATCCAACCCAGACATAAGACTACGGAGTCAGAGTCCAGAACTGTCAGAGCCACGGACTCATGCTTGCAAATTGAAAACGCTTTCGCTCACTCACTCATGACTAAACACCACAGAGTCTGTAAATTTTAAAGCTTTATTAAAGGTAAAAACATTTATTAAAATCAAGTTCATCATACAACATTAACGGTGGATTGAAAATGGAAAAGTGCTTCGTGATTTCACACATTAATTGTGGGCGAGCCCTCACCTGGTTGGAACTTCAAATCTTCTTTGTGGTGCAGAATCTTTGCTGACTCCGTCCTTGTGATGATGATCTGATCTTGTTCTTGTTCTTAGAAGGGAAGCTTATGTCTGTTATGAGAAAAACGGTGCGTGTTAAAAAGCAGGTATTCATCAGTTCTGCCAAAAAGTGTAGCAAGACAACACCCTTCCCCGAAAAAAGTGCAATTTTTAGTTTTGACTAGACAGTCACAAACTAATAAATTTGTTTGTGTAGTCGTAGTGACATTATTTCATTCCTAGATAAAATACTAGGGAGTGGTGTATATGGCATCTAAGAATCTGAAATTTATTTTCTAGGCGGAACATCGGCACAACCATCCACCTGTGCCGGGGCCAGCGCGGAGGTGGGCACTCCTGGGGTGGAGGCGGTGCAACAGCCAGCGGAAATTGCTGAGGGGGATGCCACGGTAGTGGCGGACAGTGGTAAGCTATTATATTCCTTACTTATTGAGATTGCAGACTGCAGAGGGTGCTCTCTGCACTGTGTATATGTTGTACAGTACAAGTATACTATACTGTTAAGAAGACTTACAAATTTAGAACTAAGTTTTTAATCAACCAGGTAGTAGCCTCCTCCAAATTGACTTCAACTCAGCTGTGAAAGTTTTTTCGAGAATCCAAGTCAGATCAAAGATGAACTTAATGGATGGGATGAACGAAAAGGGAAAGAAGGGTGTAAGTAAGTGTGGAAGGACGAGCGAGTTAAAAGTAATGATGACTGGCAAAGAATGATACTTGTTTTTGAATGCTGCCCGAGGTGGCTGGGAATATGATGCATGGCCGGTTGAAGGATGAAGCAAGGATGGGTGGAAGAAGAAAGGGAAGAGGACTGCCTGGGTGGGTGAAACAGAAACTGTATGTGTACGCAATATATCCTTTGGTTAAAATTCAAATGCAACTCAGGCACGGATGCATGGCTTGCGGTTTCCAAAATAAAATGAAAATGTTGTTTTCTTGTGAGAAAAAGTAAGGTTTGTCCAGTTGAGACATTAAGAAGCATGATTGGCATTTACTTTGAATGGATGGATGCCTGGATCATGGTACTATCTGACTCATAGATAGCATATGTGTATGTAGAGAGAGTAGACGGTCACTGGATGAACTAAGTGTTACTTTGAAGAGCATGTAACACCGCACCCGCACGTCCGTTCCAGTGTAGGAAAGGCAAGAAAAAGACATTGTAATTTTTCCGAATACTACCATGAATAATAGCAGTAGTTTGTATTGCAAGCACAGCATATATCCGTCGATTACGGGGCCACTCACTACCTCTGTTAAGAATTTTAGTACAACTCTGTCATTCATGTGTGGCCTATCAGTGTTCACTCAATAAAAAACAAAGCGCCTAAAGTCATCCTATATGTAATCAAATACATATCCTGGTGAAGGGATAGATAAACATATTATTTATCTTCTTCATTTTCCTTTTCTAGTAGTCATTGGCACTGTAAGGTGAAAGTTTAATTAATTAGGCAGTAGCCCTTGTAAGAGAGTATTCTCAGTGCCACCCGTAATAGAAAAGTAACAGCTTCACCACCTGCATGTACTGGACTGGTACAGTAACGCAAGCCTGTGTCATCATGGCGTGGGTCTGTTTTCCTCGGGTGCAAGTTGACTGCGCTGGCATTATGCCGGCTTCCAGAAGTTTGCGTACCAATTTCGCTAAACAAGAGAGAAGAAGAAGAATAAGACTGGTGTACTGTCATAGTTGACTCTAATGTAGTCAGTCCATAGTGCTCGTAGAATTGATTCCTGAAACTCCCACTAATGTTAGAGCAAGGCTGAAGAAGTGGGAGGTTAGTTAGATGCAGGCCACAAATGTTATGTACTGTGCTTGCAAGTTGCTAGTTCTACTGTGACACAACTTTCTGCTGAATTATTTTATGTTAATCTTAAAGAGCATTGGTTACAGACTATGGGGCATATTACCAAGCAATAGCGATAATTATCGCTATTGCTTGGTTAGAGACAAAAATTTACCGCTGGGCTGCGGCGATTTTTACCGCAAATAAACCTTGGTATTACCAAGGTTTATCGCAAATGCGATAAAAATCGTCGCAATGCATGAATATCGCTGAAAAGTCAGCGATATTCATGCATTACCGAGCTAATGCTCTTAGCCATGTTATCCACCTCCCATTGGATAACATGGCTAAGAACTGCTCAGGGCAGGTGTTAGCTTTTGGAGATATTCGCGCTTAGCGCGAATATCTCCAAAAGTTGGTAATAGGAGATAGCGATGTTAGCGACTGTTTTCAGTCGCTAACATCTTGGCACGCCCACTTTGCATGTCATTAGTAATAAATATCACTGACATGCAAAGTGGGGCCCAAGATGGTCGCTATCTCCTACTAGCTGTCGCTAACTGGTGTTAGCGACAGCTAGGTAATAGGGAGATAATTTTATCTCTGCTTTCTTGGCTTTTAAAGCCAAAAAAGTGGAGATAAACCCCCTTGATAATATGCCCCTATGTTTTTCTTTCTTCATATAGATGCTCCTTCAAAACTGTCACTGAAGGAGCTGGCTAGACGGGCCCGGCAACGGTAACTGGAGGCGACTGTCACGAATATCGGCGGCTGGTGGCCTAGGAGGAGGAGGACACGCAGTTGACCTCCACAACATCCACAGCGACAGCTGCATCCTCCTCAGCGCTCCCTGGGTCAGCCAGTCAGCACAGGCCTCCAGCGGTACGGAGCCGTGGTACCGTAGCTACCCGCCACCGCCAAGCAGCCAAAAAGTCAGCTGCCCCCCACAGCAGGTGAAAGGCACGCGTGCACCGCCTAACCCTCAGGGTGTCCTACCTTGAGCAGGAGCAGAAGAAAATGAAAATCCTGCTCAAGAACCTCTGCAAGGAGCATGACCACCTGGCCCAAAAAGTAGGAGAGACTGTTCCTTGCCCCTTTTTTAAAGACTTTTGGGGGGTGGGAATTGGGAGTTGGGTTTTTTGGACTTTGAGGACTTTTTATTTCATGGACATTCTTTGGGGTTAGGTAGGGGGGGTGGGTCGGGTCTTGCGGGATAGTTTATTTTTGTTAGGGATGTAAATAATTATAACTTTCAACTTAAACATAGCATAAGTGTTTTTACTGCAGTTGAGGCTGGAGGGGGGGGGTTAACTGTAAGTTTGTTTTCCTGAAACTTAAGTGGCTTCTTGAATCAAATTGTGTAAGTAATTGCCCAAATGTTTACAAAAGTAAGTGCCTCTCACAGAGTTAGTGAATTCAATTGTCCTAGGAATTTACTAGTACTACTGTCAGTCTCTCGTCTCTCCTACTACTCCATTATTCTTCCCCCCACCCAACGCTTATCTTACCTGTAATTCATGTTTGAAAATAAGGCTAGGCACAGGGCTGGCTCCATGGCAAAATGGCGATTAAGGTTGGCAATCCTGGGCGGATGAAATGGCATCATTGCGGTGGTACACAGTGGCAGTTGCAGCATATGAAAAAAAATAAAATGAAACCTTGATTTGCCTGAGCGGAGCATTAGAACGGTATGATAGATACTATAGCACGTGACAGTACACTAGAACAGTGCCATAATGTTGCCTTACAAATGCTAAAGTATTGAAAGTATAACTACTACTTGCGTGGAATTTGACATTGGCTACTACTACAAGAAATAGTACTGAAGGTGAAGGACACAGCAGCGTAATCATTTGCCACGTGTAGGAGGAGGATATTCTTCATGATCAATCCAGTTGATGGCGCCCATTAAAATCTGCTTTGATTTGCCAATAGTCATGGGTCTGTGTCAAGCTGAGTAAGAATGTATCCTCAGATTCCTTCACCAGCCTTGAAATGTAATTCATTTTCAGTTGCTATGACCTTATCCTCCCCAGCAAGTGTGTGGAATTATTGCTGTCATTTACTCACACATCAATGAAAACCACACAGCCCGGGGGAAAGAGGGTTAGGGTTTGGAAATTGGATGGGAATGGGGTTTTTTGGGAAAGTTTTGTTGAGAGAGGAAAAAAAAACACAGCATGGACAAACAACAAATAAAGATAAACAAATCTTTGTATACAAAGATATCCATAAATCATTTAAGGGACATAAAGGAAGTGAATGCACTACTGCAGGCATGAAGTTGATTGCTAAATGGATGGTTAGGTTACTTAAACTAAGTAGTACTTTCTAATGAATGAAAGAATGCGACAGTACAGGGCAGTGGTAAATATGCATTTTCACTTGCCTATCTCTGCACTCAGAGAAACACTTTGTTCATTAAATTAGTTTGAAACATAGCAAAGTAAAACTATACAATGGCTGGAGGGATGAATTTAGAAGCAGAGAGCAAAGAAATGCAGAGTCACACTCATAGAAGTTCACAGCAATAACATTACTTAAAAGATAAGTAGAAATGAATGGATACTGTTACTGTATGTTGTTGTACTTGTCCTGTTGAACTTGGGAAGTTGCATGCATCCAGCCATTCCTCTTATTTGCGGTACTCCTCCGTTCCATCCGACGCTCCGTCGATCAATGTTGGTGACCAGAAGACACCCTGTCCACTGCCTGCCTGGCAGGTGCTGAATTGCGGCTCGCTAATGTGAAGCCTGACTTCATCCTTTTTTCCATTGCACAGGGTGAAAGCCGCCCTGTAAATGTTGATGGAAAAACAGGAAGTGATATAAAAACACCACTGAGAAAAAAATATAAGGTATGTATGCTGTGTAGGGCAAAAAGTCACACTTTCAGTTTCAGAATCGACAGTACAATAGTTTCGAAAGGGCGTACTCTGAGTCTCCTTTTGAAGGATAAATAAGTATGGGCGAATTTTGCGGATCTTTCCCCTCAAGCTAGGTGTACTGTAAACTACGATTTTAGAACAAAATTAGAACATCTTAGCAGTGCTCCCAGACCCTTAAACCCAGATGCTAAAATGTAGAATACCCCCAATCAGACCCCAAAAAACGTGCGATACTGCTACCTGTCTGAGGCCTAGTGGAAAATGGTGACAAAATGTACTTTGAAAGTAAAGTAGGCCCAAATCGCCCCTTTCCCACCATGGATTTTCTTCAAACCACTTGCAACCAAAATTAGACATTTCTCGACAAGTGCTCAAAGAGTAGACCCCAGAACCCAGTTTCCAAAATCTCGAACACCCCCAAACACATGCAATATTGCGAACCCTAACGAGCCCTAAGTTAAAAATAGTGTCAAACGCTTTCTTCAACTAGGCCCTAACTCCCCTTTACCACCATGGAATTTCTCCAAACCAAACCAAACCACAAATACCAGGAACCCCCCCAAACAGCCCCCAAAAACACTAAAGTGAGCAAAATGTCTGAAAATGGAAAAACGTTTTCACCTTCGATTTCCTCCAAACCACTTTTATCTGGTATTAGACCTTCCCGTTGCTCCAAGACCCCCCAATCCCCCCCCAAACACCTGAAACCCCCCAAAGCAGGCCCCCGAACACACGAAAGTGTGCGAAAACTCTGAAAAGTAAAACACTTTTATCCGGTATTAGACCTTCCCAGCAATGCCCCCAGACCCGTCAACCCAGACGAAAACAAGTTTAACACTCCCAAACAGGCAATAAGCAATAATGCAAAAACGGGGAGTTAGACAAATGTAGGCCTAGCTCCCAGGGAGTTAGCTAGGCCCTAACTCCCCTCTGCCACCATGGATTTTCTTCAAACCACTTGCAATCAAAACTATACATACCCAGCGTTGTTCCAAGACCCCAAAGCCCCCCCCACAAATACCTGGAACCCCCCCAAACAGCCCCCAAAAACACTAAAGTGAGCAAAATGTCTGAAAATGGAAAAACTTTTTCACCTTCGATTTTCTCCAAACCACTTTTATCCGGTATTAGACCTTCCCAGCAATGCCCCCAGACCCGTCAACCCGGGCGAGAACAAGTTTAACACCCCCAAACAGCCAAAAAGCAAACCCGCAAAAAGTGAGACTTAGCAAATTTCAAACCTACCTGGAATTCAGTCCAAATGCGCTTTGCAGCTAGGCCCTAACTCCCCTTTTCCACCATGGATTTCCTAAAAAACAAATGCAATCAACATTAGACTGTGCCAGCAGTGCTCCCAGCCCCCCAAACCCACCCACAAAAACCTAGAAGCCTCCCAAACAGCACCCCAAAGACAGGCAAGTGAGCAAAAAAGCAAAAACTTTTTCAACCCCGATTTTCTTCAAACCACTTTTATCCGGTATAAGACCTTCCCAGCAATGCCCCCAGACCTGTCAACCCAGGCGAAAACAAGTTTAACACCCCCAAACAGCCAAAAAGCAAAACCGCAAAAAGTGAGACAGAATATTTTAGCCCTCAATCCCAAATCACTCCATGTGCGCTCTGCAGCTAGGCCCTAACTCCCTTTTGCCACCATGGATTTTCTCCAAACCACTTGCAATCAAAAGTATCCATACCCAGCGTTGCTCCAAGACCCCAAAATCCCCCCACAAACACCAGGAACCCCCCCAAGCAGGCCCCCAAAAACACGAAAGTGAACGAAAACTCTCGAAAGTGAAAAACATTTCCACCATGGATTTTCTCCAAAACACTTTTATCCGGTATTAGACCTTCCCAGCAATGCCCCCAGACCCGTCAACCCAGGCAGAAAAAAGTTTAACACCCTCAAACAGCCAAAAAGCAAAACCGTAAAAAATGAGACAGAATAATTTAGCCCTCAATCCCAAATCACTCCATGCGCGCTCTGCAGCTAGGCCCTAACTCCCCTTTGCCACCATGGATTTTCTCCAAACCACTTGCAATCAAAAGTATCCATACCCAGTGTTGCTCCAAGACCCCAAAATCCCCCCACAAACACCAGGAACCCCCCCAAGCAGGCCCCCGAAAACACGAAAGTGAACGAAAACTCTGGAAAGTGAAAAACATTTCCACCATGGATTTTCTCCAAAACACTTTTATCCGGTATTAGACCTTCCCAGCAATGCCCCCAGACCCGTCAACCCATGCAGAAAAAAGTTTAACACCCTTAAACAGCCAAAAAGCAAAACCGCAAAAAGTGAGATTTAGAATAATTTAGCCCTCAATCCCAAATCACTCCATGCGCGCTCTGCAGCTTGGCCCTAACTCCCCTTTGCCACCATGGATTTTCTCCAAACCACTTGCAATCAAAAGTATCCATACCTAGCGTTGCTCCAAGACCCCCCAACCCCCCAAACACCAGGAACCCCCCCAAGCAGGCCCCCGAAAACACGAAAGTGAGCGAAAACTCTGGAAAGTGAAAAACTTTTCCACCATAGATTTTCTCCAAAACACTTTTATCCGGTATTAGACCTTCCCAGCAATGCCCCCAGGCCCCTGCAGCCACCCGCAAAAAAGCAGAACACTCCCAAACAGGCAAAAAGCAAAAATGGGCCTACATTCAATTGAGTCCAAATACGCTCTGCAGCTAGGCCCCAACTCCCCTTTTCCACCCTGGATTTTCTGAAAAAGAAATGCAATCAAAATTAGACTGTGCCAGCAGTGCTCCCAGACCCCAAAACCCACCCCCAATAACCTAGAAGCCCCCCAAACAGCACCCTAAAAACAGGCAAGTGAGCAAAAACGGAAACACTTTTTCACCATGGATTTGGTCCAAAACACTTGATACCGATATTAGACCTTGCGAGCTATGCCCCCAGACCCCTGCAGCCACCCGCAAAAAAGCAGAACACCCCTAAACAGGCTAAAAGCAAAAATGCATAAACTCATACTTAGAACATTTTCAGCCAACCAGTCAACATCGGTACTAACGCGCTCTGCAGCTAGAACCTAACTCATCTTTCCCACCATAGATTTTCTTCAAATCACTTGCAATCAAAATTATGCTATCCCAGCAGTGCTCCCAGACCCCGGACCCTCCCCCACAAATCTAGAACACCCCCAAACAGCCCCCCAAGAACATGCAATACTGGTATATTCAAAACATGGCAAATTGTGCTGTTCACAAAACATTGCTGTTTTCAGCACTTCCACTACTTCGATCCTCTTGAAACTTACCTGGACAGTCACTTGTTCCACCGATTCACAAGAATGTCAGCAAGGCAGAGCAAAATCGAACCACTGCGCTCTTTGAAGAAGAAGAAGAAGGTCTACAACTAGTTTTCACTTAGTTTTCACCCAAACACACGCGCCCGCAAAACACCAAAAAAAGGACAACATTCTGCCAATTCTGGACCAAAGAACACCAAATCCCCCTAAAACCTTGCCAACATCATTATGAACGAGCCTGCATCGGGCCCCGAGCCCTAGAATCAGCGTGAACCATACCAACTCAAACCCAAAAACCCTAGTAAATCGCACTGAACCCTAAACCCTAGATATATATGCTTTGTCTGTCTGTGTCAAAGAGCCTAGGTATGCTACATCAGAAGGATGCTTCACTCAGTGGTGCCTGCCTTGACCGTCTGCATGGCCCTGCCGCAAGCATGGGCAAAAAATCCGTTCCGCTCAAGATTTTGCGATTTTTCGGTAATTTCGCGAGATTTCCGAAATACCGAAAAACAGCAAATTTTGCAAACATAACGGATATTTGGCCCAAGCTTGAGGCAGTGCCATGCAGAAGGTCAAGGCAGGCACCACTGAGTGAAGCAACCTGATGTAGCATACCTAGGCTCTTTGTCAGACAGACAAAGCATATCTAATTGTATGCAGCAAGCTACATATCCCCAATTTTACATGAACTGCTGTCTAGTCTGGAGTGGACTCTGCCTGGCATAACAACAACAGTACACTGCCTCGCCCTCGACCACTACATACCACGAATAGACAGACATGTAGATCTGCTGTAGTAGTTGTTGTAGACTGGTTTACTAGTTTGCCACTCACGATTTGGCCATAGTTCTTCCGTAAACCGACGCTGATGATCCATCCATCCCAGTGAGTGACTGTAAAGAAAAAAGATATAATATTTAATCAATCATTATAGTATATTGGCAAGTGAGTCCGCTCCAAGGACATTTTGCATATTGTGAAATGCAATATAGGGGCCCCTGAATTTGAAGTACATTTTGAATTAAACAAGGTAAAAAGAGTTATTGACATGAATTACAATTACTGTGTAAAAGATTAAATAATAACTGAGACAAGACATATGAATCATCATTTCATGCACAAAAAACAAACAGCAATTGGTTTAATCAGAACCAGACAGCCATTGCTGTCCACTGCATGCCATCTTCTCAATTATTCATTACCTGTTCTACTTTTTGTCCGCATCTTCTTCGGACAGTGAGGGCCCACAGGGCAGCTTCTCCTGTCAATATCAGAAGTAACTTTGTCAGCAATCAGCAAGTATGTAGTCAGTTAGTAATTTCAGTCCCACTTGAGGGGACTCGTCGTACTCCATCCATCTGCCTTGAGGGAAATGGATAGGGGGAGTCTGGAAGAGGAGTATAAAGAAGCATGATTGAGTTGTGAACTTGTGAACCTCAGGAATGCAGACTGCGGCACCTTCAAAATCAATAAGGAATATAAGATGAAGACATTGCTGCTGATGGACTTGTTGTGATCAGGTGATTAGAGTTTTGTTGTGGTAAAAGTTGCAAAACAAAGAAAGACACACAGGAATAAAAGTGAATAAGGATGAAAAAAAGGAAGTCATTTTCAGGGCTCGGTGTCAGGGAAGTAGGGCTCGTCCTCAAACTCCATGAATTGAGACGGGAGTAGGTCAGGTAACAGAGAAGAACTTCCGTCACCTAAGTCGGTGTCCTCTTCTTCCTGCGTGCATTCACGTACTTTGTAATCTGGTGGTATGAAGTGCTGATTCAGCTTGATCAGTGTTAACCTCTCCACATTTTTGGCCGAGAGGCGGGTCCTTTTTGAAGTTACAATGGCACCAGCAGCACTGAAAACACGTTCAGAAGACATGCTTGCAAGTGGGCAAGACAAATAATTTACAGCCAGGTTCGTGATCAGTGGCCATAGAGCCATTTTTCCTGTACCAATACAGCAATGGGTTCTTAATAAGAAAGCCCTCTGTTGGGTCATCCAGATAGGCCTGCACCATCGACTCAAGGTTCTCCACGTTGCTCCACTTTGCGTACCGTCTGTGGCCTTTGCAGCACTGGAACGAGCAAACCCTTGACGAGTTAGCCAATCCGCTTCCGACAATATTATGGCTGGGCCTGGTGCAGGTGAGCATGATGATACGGTTGCTGCTGGTGTCGTTAACGGCTGTGAGGGAAAGTGACTCCCTTCGCCCACAGATTCAGAAGTGGAACTTGACGCCGGGTGGCCTGCTGATTCAGTTGGAATTCTGCCGGCTCCTTGAATTTTCTGCCCATCTTTTTCAAACCTAGTGGCTGACACAGCTAGCCAATGTTTGTACTTTGAAACATCTGCTTCATCAAAAGGAATGAATGCTTTGCTGGCCATTGCCTTTTTGTACCGTGGATCCAGAATAGTGGCACAAATGTAATGTTGTTCTGTATGTATGTTTTTAAGCCTTTCATTGGCAACTAGCCGGCTTAATAAGCTCTCCGCCAACTGATATGCTTCTTGCTTTTTTTCACCAGCATCTCTGAACGTTGAAGACACCGCCTTCAGTTGGTGCTCTAGCATGACCAACAATGGGATAGCTTTGCCCAAAGAACACCTCCCTGCTGACTTCATGCATGAATACCACAAAAGGACATAGCATGTCTGTCAGGCTTTTAACTAGCTTCCATTCCTTCAACTCTAGCCTCATGTCTTTCATAGTAGAACCTAGTTGAAAGACATAGTCATTGATTACCATGCACTGCTCAGACAGACGCTCAAGCACGTAAAAGGTTGAGTTTTAACGTGTTGCCACCTCCTGGATGAGACCTTTGACTGGCACTTTACGTTCATGTTGAATGCTCCTCAGCTCCTTCCTGGCATTAAAAGAATGGTTGAAATGTGTGCAGATTCTTCGGCAGGTCGTCAGTAACTTCTTGCCTGTGTTTTGATTTTTCAAGAAATCTTGCACAACTAGGTTTATACAGTGCGCCAAACACGGCACTCTGAAATAGCCACCTTGCTGCATGGCCTTAACTATATTCCTGCCATTATCCGTGGAAATATAACCAACTATGCGATTTTTTGGTTGCAGCCATTCAGAGACCTTACTGTTAAACTCCTCCAAAATGTTTTTTGCAGTATGAGATTTCTCCATGGCAAACATGGCTAATGTTGCATGTTTCCGAGTACCTTGAAAAAGTGTGTCCAGGTCAACAACTGCACTTGACTTGTCTCTAACCCCTGCAAAAGAGACCCAGTGTGCAGTGATGCACATGTAATCAAGGGCTTGGCAACTGGTCCACATATCTGTTGTCAAGTGGATAGTGTGAACAGCACTCTTCTGGAAAGCTGCCCCAATCACCTCCAGCACATCTTGATGTAGTGCTGGAACCGCAACTCTGGCAAAATAGGACCGGCTAGGACCTTCCATTTAGGGCAGACTGTTGCCACTAATTCTAAAAACCCCACTCCTTCCACGAAAGAAAAAGGGAGAAGGTCCAGCGCTAGCATTTTAGCCAGCTTTGCGTTATACAGACAGTTGGGTGGTTGAATTCAAATGGCGCCTCTGACCAAAACATGCTTTTAATGGTGGGCTGGATCGTTTTACGTGATGACGATGACGATGATGATGATGATGCGGACTTCAAACCAGTTATGCTCATTGATAGACTTTTTTGCATTGGTGTCTATCCTAGACTCTTAGTGTGCCTCATACATGTTGCAGGGGTAGAGGGTGTGGGCGCTACCACTGCAGTGCTGCTGCCAGGGGTACTGGGTGTACCAGAATTTTTTTTGCTTGATTCTTGACTTCCCCACTGCACAATCAGCCCCTCGTCAGCATCAGATGCAATGTGAATAGATACATTTGGACCAGTCTACTTTGTTGGGCTTCCTCGATCTTACTTAGGTGCGTATACCACTGGATAGGGTGTTGTTGTTTGAGATGACCTCTCTGGCCTCCAGTACCATAGTTGGTACCAAGCTTACCCCGACTAACGTATACTTTACAAATCGAACAAATGACCATGTTTTCAGCCTTTGCGCTAACAGTACAGAAGTCCCAAACTGGGGACGGTTGATGTCTGCTGGTGGTGGAGGTGCTACTTTGACTTTCAATGCCAGATGAAGTGGAGGATGGGCGTGGCTGAATTTGTTTCTGTTGTTCACTTACAGCACCACTACTTGAGGTCGAGCTGGATGAAGGTCCATGCTGGCCCTTCTGAATAAAAAGGATGGAAGCTGTAGGTCGTGTTGGTGTTGTAGTTAACGGTGGTGGTACCAGTGCCACGCCGCCCATATCCCGCTCAGCAGCCATTTGGGATAGGGTCAAAATGTTTGTCGCTGCATGCCCGCTGGGGCTGGAGTGACAACTGTGATGACAGGGTTGTCGTCAGACTGTTCATCAGCAGGAGAATACACCACTTCTTGTTCGTCGTCATCACCCAAAAGTTGAAGCTTTGCGGGAGCCTTCCTTTTAGGCTTAGCTACCTTTGTCGGCTCATGGCGTGACTCACTCTCAGACTGAATTGCTGGGTTCCAATCACGATCAAGGTCATCAGAATGAAGGGGGCTTGAAGAAGAACTTGTAGTAGTATTAGTATCCCTCCTTCACCTTTTTCTTGCTGGGGATCTGGAAGACAATGGATCATCATCAGGAGGAGTGGCTTCCTCGGATGATACCTCCTCTTGAATATCAATTTCCTGATGTACCCCTACTTCTGGAGGAACAAGCGTTGTAGGCAGTTGTGCCGCTCCATGAACCTCTAGTTGCACCTCTCCATGCACCTCTCCTTGCGCCTCTCCTTGCGCCTCTCCTTGCGCCTCTCCTTGCGCCTCTTCTAGCCCATGTACTTGCGCTTGTACTAGTTGCACCTGTGTTTGTGGTTGCGGCTGTGGTTGTTGAACACTCGTCAGCTGAGTTACACCCGGCGTTGATTGGATGGTACTTTCTTGTGATGCGCCAAGATCACTGGTCGATGGTGATTGAACAACCAAAGTGGGTGCCGCAGCAGCACTCATGTTCTTGGACCTAAATTGGCGTGGTGGCACTGAGGCCAATGAAGCGGAGGTGCTGCTTCCAGCTTGGTCCCCGGCAGACACCGCTGCTGCTGCAGGCGTAGGTTTTTTTTTCTCCAAAAAAGGTGTCGGTGGGAACACCAGTATCCTTGGTAGGTGGTGCCACTTGCTTCTTCTGCTCCTTCTTACTGGCAGTGGCACTGGCAAGTTTTTTCGCTGAGGCGCTACGGCCAACTTTCTCTGGGGCCATCTTCTTGAGATGTCAGAACAGCAGGCGGCAGTTGCACAAGTTGCAGAGTTGTCTTGTCAGTGGCCACACGTGACGTCATGTGACGTTGTGCTGCACACACCGCTGCAGGACTTCTTCCTGGCAATGGTGGTTCTCTTGTGCACCTAAAAGCAATGGAAGGCAGAGGAACATCAGTTATACACCCCAAAAAGTCGAAAAACACTCAAAAATCACCACAATCCAATGCCATCCATGCCCTCAATGATGTTTAAATTCAAGACACCCCACAGAAAGACTAGGCCCATGCACCACTGAGTACCCCTGGGCATAATGTTTGAAAGCAAGGCAAACTGGGTTCAGGCCTGAGTACACTGCCTGGCATCAAAATGGCCCCTTGACCCCCACCACATGGCCGGGCCCTGCCTGTCACAGGCCTCAAAATGGCCCCCACCCACATGGCCAGGCCACAACAATGCCCCAAAAAGTCGAAAAACACTAAAAAATCACCACAATCCAATGCCATCCATACCCTCACTGATGGTTAATTCAAGACACCCCACAGAAAAACTAGGCCCATGCACCACTGAGTGCCCCTGGGCATAATGGTTGAAAGCAAGCTAAACTGGGTGCAGGCCTGAGCACACTGTCTGGCTTCAAAATGGCCCCTTGACCCCCACCACATGGCCAGGCCCTGCCTGTCCCAGGCCTTAAATTGGCCCTCACCTACATGGCCAGGCCCCAACACCGCCCCAAAAAGTCGAAAAACACACAAAAATCACCACAATCCAATGCCATCCATGCCCTCAATGATGTTTAAATTCAAGACACCCCACAGAAAGACGAGGTCCATGCACCACTGAGTAACCATGGGCATAATGGTTGACAGCAAGGCAAACTGGGTGCAGGCCTGAGCACACTGCCTGGCGTCAAAATGGCCTCTTGATCCCCACCACATGGCCAGGCCCTGCCAGTCCCAGGCCTCAAAATGGCCCCCACCTACATGTCCAGGCCCCAACAACGCCCCAAAAAGTCGAAAAACACTCAAAAATCACCATAATCCAATGCCATCCATGCCCTCAACGATGTTTAAATTCAAGACACCCCACAGAAAGACTAGGCCCATGCACCACTGAGTACCCCCGAGCATAATGGTTGAAAGCAAGGCAAACTGAGTGCAGGCCTGAGCACACTGCCTGGCTTCAAAATGGCCCCTTGACCACCACCACATGGCCAGGCCCTGCCTGTCTCAGGTCTCAAAATGGCCCCAACCCACATGGCCAGGCCCCAACAACACCCAAAAAAGTCGAAAAACACACAAAAATCACCACAATCCAATGCCATCCATGCCCTCAATGATGTTTAAATTCAAGACACCTCACAGAAAGACTAGGCCCATGCACCACTGAGTACCCCTGGGCATAATGGTTGAAAGCAAGGCAAACTGGGTGCAGGCCTGAGCACACTGCCTGTCTTCAAAATGGCCCCTTTACCCCCACCACATTGCCAGGCCCTGCCTGTCCCAGGACTCAGAATTGCCCCCACCCACATGGCCAGGCCCCAACAACGCCCCAAAAAATCGAAAAACACGCAAAAATCACCACAATCCAATGCCATCCATGCCCTCAATGATGTTTAAATTCAAGACACCCCACAGAAAGACTAGGCCCATGCACCACTGAGTACCCCTGGGCATAATGGTTGAAAGCAAGGCAAACTGGGTGCAGGCCTGAGCACACTGCCTGGCTTCAAAATGGCCCCTTGTCCCCCACCACATGGCCAGGCCCTGCCTGTCCCAGGCCGCAAAATGGCCCCCACCCACATGGCCAGGCCCCAACAACGCCCCAAAAAGTAAAAAAACACTCAAAAATCACCAAAATCAAATGCCATCCATGCCCTCAATGATGTTTAAATTCAAGACACCCCACTGAAAGATTAGGCCCATGCACCACTGAGTACCCCTGGGCATAATGGTTGAAAGCAAGGCAAACTGGGTGCAGGCCTGAGCACAGTGCCTGGTGTCAAAATGGCCCCTTGACCCCCACCACTTGACCAGGCCCTGCCTGTCCCAGGCCTCAAAAGGGCCCCCACCCACATGGCCAGGCCCCAACAACGCCCCAAAAAATCGAAAAACACTCAAAAATCACCACAATCCAATGCCATCCATGCCCTCAATGATGTTTGAATTCAAGACACCCCACAGAAAGACTAGGCCCATGCACCACTGAGTACCCCTGGGCATAATGGTTGAAAGCAAGGCAAACTGGGTCCAGGCCTGAGCACACTGCCATCCATGCCCGCAATGATGTTTAAATTCAAGACACCCCACAGAAAGACTAGGCCCATGTACCACTCACTACCCTTGGGCCTACTGGCTAGTAAGGCTTTACAGGCAACCCCAAAATAAAAAAAATAAAAAACACATATAACAGTGAGCTAAAATTCCAAGACATAAATGAGATTTAAGTTCAACAAAACTCACAGAAACAGTTGTATCATGCACCCATGACTAACCCTGGGCCTACTGGATACGGTGGGTACCCAACAATATATATTTTTTGAAGTTGTGAAAAAGTTTTAAGATTGTAGTTGCAGCAACTGCAATGCCCCAAACAAACAACACCAACGTACTTGTAAAATCTCAAATCTCTGTGTGCTCCAATTTGCCTCTGCATGTAGCATTTGTCTCACTATTTACAGCATTTATTCTGTGTTGTACCATTTTATCCTCTGAGTGTACCATGTGTGTGTCTGCTTGCACTATCTGTGTCTCTGCTTGAAACATCTCACCCTCTCTCTGCGCAATCTTTTCTCTGACTGCACCATCTGGACCTCTGCCTTGCAGCCCTGCACCATCTATCCTCTGCCTGTACCAGTTTAGTCTCTGCCTGCATTATCTCATTTTCTGTTTGCATCAACCCTCTCCCTTTGCTTGCACCCTCTGTCTACACTCTCTCATGTACATCAGCAGAGGCCTATTATGATATGGCTGCTGGTGTGTATTAGACAGTGTTACCATGTTAAATCTTTTCCTTCTCTGCCTGTTGTCTTGTACCTTCTCGTGTACCATTTTATCTATGACATTTTTTTTATCTCCCACCCTCTGTGTGCCCCAATTTGCCTCTGCATGTAGCATTTGTCTCACTTGTACCAGCATTTGTTATCTGTTGTACCATGTTATCCTCTGTGTATACCATGTATGTGTCTGCTTCCACTATCTGTGTTTCTGCTTGAACCATCTTACCCTTTGTTTGCACCATCTTTTCTCTGACTGCACCATACGTTTCTCTGCATACAGCCCTGCACCATCTATCCTCTGCCTGTACTAGTTTAGTCTCTGCCTGCATTCTCATTTTCTGTCTGCACCATCCCTCTCCCTCTGCCTCTAACCTCTGCCTGCAGTCTCTCATGTGCATCTGCAGAGGCCTATTATGATACAGCTGCTGGTGTGTATTACACAGCAGTACCATGTAAAATCCTTTCCTTCTCTGCCTGTAGTCTCTCACCCTTTGCGTGTACCATTTTATCTCTGTCTTCACTATCTCCCTCTCTGTGTGCTCCAATTTGCCTCTGCATATAGCATTTGTCTCACTATTTACAGCATTTCTTCTGTGTTGTACCATTTTGTCCTCTGAGTGTACCATGTCTGTGTCTGCTTGCACTATCTGTGTCTCTGCTTGAAACTTCTCACCC
Organism: Lissotriton vulgaris; assembly: GCF_964263255.1. Lineage (NCBI taxonomy): Eukaryota > Metazoa > Chordata > Amphibia > Caudata > Salamandridae > Lissotriton > Lissotriton vulgaris. The sequence goes on from NC_141696.1 coordinate 786,560,424, forward strand.
CCTCTCTGCGCAATCTTTTCTATGACTGCACCATCTGGCCCTCTGCCTGCAGCCCTGCACCATCTATCCTCTGCCTGTGCCAGTTTAGTCTCTGCCTGCATTATCTAATTTTCTGTGTGCACCAACCCTCTCCCTTTGCCTGCACCCTCTGCCTGCACTCTCTCATGTGCATCTGCAGACGCCTATTATGATATTGCTGTGTTTACATCATTTAGTGGTTGTAATTGCTATGTAGTATGTTACTAGTGGTCTATAACATGTTCTTTTTTCTTCACAACAGATTGAAATTATCTACAGAAAGAAAAAACAACAAGCCTACAAAGAACGCAAAAAGAAAAAAATATAAACAGGCTTTCTTTTCCCAAAAAATACAATTACAAGATCTATCTAAAAAACAATGCAAGGAGAAAAAGAAAAATGCTCCTGGTAGGACAACAAAATATTTTATAAGGATATTAACCCAATGTAGAAAAAATGTGGATAATGTGCAAAAGAAAAAAATGTCATCTGTAACTACAAAGAAAAAGCAAACCCCCCCAAAAAATGTTGAAAAAGTATGTGGCGATCATATTCTCTATAGTAATAGACGAAAAAAACAGTTTGTTCAAATTCGCAAGAGAATGTTTTATAACAGAGTAGTTTTAAATGTATTAAAAAATGTAAAGAATTGTAAAAGGAAAACAGCTTTTTATAAGAAAAAGAAAAATATTGAGAGTATAGTAGATCAGGCTTTTGAATTGAAAAAGAAGTTGTATATTTTAGTAATCAATAGAATTGGTACACGAGACAAGGCAATCAATGTTTTGAAATTGAAAAGTAAATGGAGAAGACTAATTAATAGAACAAAGTTTTGTAATGTTTTTTCTGGAGAATGAGAGTATAGTTCAAGTTCTGAGCCATTTTTTAATGAAGAGACTTACTTTCAGGCTAATGATTTGTTGCATGCAGTTGACACCAGTGGTCGAGCATATGAGGTGAAGGTTGGTTGCCCGATTGAAAAAGAAAAAATTGTGCCTAGAAATGCAGAAGAGGTGTAAGCTGATGAAGTTTTAGTGAGACATTCTAAAGCTCCAGTGTACACTTGGAATTGTAGAAGTATTTGTAGTGTACGACAGGATTCAATTGATTTGTTTCGCAATTTCTTACGTAAATATACTAAGAAAAGTCTTAAACAAAAGATGAAAATGTTGCAAGAATTAGATCCTTGCAGACTGAGAGAAAAAATGGGTTTGCAAGGGCATTCACTAGCTTGTCTTTCCAGAAAAGTATGCCAGAGTGTTTTTCACAATTTTAGGATGTTAGCAGTTCATCATACTGAAGTGAGGAAATTAGTGAGAAGGTTGTATTATGCAAAAAGTCCAGCACTTAAACTAAAACAGTTAAACAGTGCTCTTTTGCATGGATCTGTATTAGATGTAAAGAACATTTGTGAGGAAATTGAGGTTAGTTACTTTGGTGAAAAAGAGGACAGTGCAGAAATGGATACAGTAACAGAAGGAAACGTGGAAGAAAATGTACAGAATTTTAGTACAGGAAATTTTGACCAAGAAATTACAAGGTTTAAGGTCATTCCAGGTGAAAGGCCAAACTTTTCTTGTGTGTGTTGTCGACGAACTCATTATAAGAATCAGACTAGGTTAGTTGATTTATATGTAAAAAGTAAAAAGGAAAATAATAATGAGTGGAAGGATTTTGCAACTTTTTTGTTGGTAGAGAATTGTTTTGATTTGGGTTCTGATCAACGTATTTGTAAATAGTGTTATAATAAATTAAATGATAACAAAATGCCTGCTAGAGCTGTACATAATAATCTTGAGTTGGTAAATATTCCTTCTGAACTGATTGATTTAAATACCTATGAGTCTATTCTGATTCAATGTGTGAATCAATTTCAGGCTGGAGCCTAAGACAGGGAAATTGCCTCCTTCAGATTTACAGAGAGGATTAAAGGGAAGAGTTGTCTATTTACCTCTAGATTTAAAGAAAAATATTGAAACAATTGGTGTAGAAAAAGTGGAAGAGGAACCTCTAGTTATTCTAGTTAATGGCATTCCTACAAAGAGTAAGAAAATCTGGCAAGAATTAGTGGATGTTAGGAAAGTGAAAAAGGCAACGTTGTATTTGGTGAAAAATAATCAATACTACAAAAATGTAAATGTTGGAGAAGAGGAAATAACTGTAGAAGAGAACAGTGATTTGTCACCTGGGCAAATTGAAAGAGTGGATGTGTCCAGAAGTGAACAAATTTATGAACATTATAGTGTTCATCCTCTGCATTCCAAAGAAGTAATGGGAAATGCTATCGAGTTATTCCAAATGAAAGAAGCAAAAGGAATCCCATTAGTGTATGGGAAGAAAGCTTGGAAGCTCGTTGTTTTCCTCAGTTATTTCCAACAGGTCAAGGTGGACGATATGATGACCAACCTGTGCAGATTCCTGCATCTGAATACCAGACATCAAAATTATATGCAGAAGATCCAAGGTTTCGCCAATGTATTCCTTATTTGTTTCATCTTCTGTTTGAGAGTGACTTGTCTGGACTTTCTTATGAAGTGAACCATATACTAAAAAGCGGAGTACATCTGCAAAATGTTTTGGCAAGGGACTTTATGGATAAAGTCCAACAGAAAGACACTGTTTTGGAATCTCAGCTAATTAATCTCATGGCATGTATCCACAAAGAGCAAAAAAACAGCAGCGGGTCTTCAGATGCCGCACCTTAGTCCCAGTTCAACAAATAATTAGAACATTTCGTGCACACAACCCCTGCATCAGCTGCTGAGTGACACAACAGAGCTCCAGATCACTGAGATATTTAAAAGTATGGTTGGGGGTGCACGTAGTAAGAAAGAGTCCAGAGGGAGTGGTGTTTGTATGTCTTGACTTAGTGATTTAATTCTGCATGAGACCGTGCAGAGATGCGTATTCAATCTCAGGCAACGGTTTGTCGATTCCTTTTGTTGAGGGTCACTCTTCTATGAATTACTGACAGCATAAAGGATTCAAAGAGGTCAGTCCTTGGTTACAAGGGATCCAACAAGATGCTGCCTCGTAATTCTTCCTATGCGTGCGTAGGTTGTCTCTAACCAGGTCACATATATACGAACCGAGTTTCTGGATCACAGGTCTTCCGAGCGGCGTATCGTATGGTAACGTGTGGGTCCCGCGTTACCATACGAGACTTCGGCTGGTTGAAATCTACCCACTTCCGGGCACAGAACAATTTGTCTGGTTATACTTTCAATATACTACAAGCATTTCCAACTTTGGAGGCTCGTTATAAATTTAATTGCCCTGAGGAAGCTCCCTGTGAGGGAGAGAAACGCGTTGGCTGATGTTTGTTGACAAATGTGGAACTTTTGGAAAAAATAAAATTTGAATTAATAAGACATTTTTTGCATACAAATACCACTCTCTCTGGACTCTTTCTTACTACCTGCACCCCCAACCAATCTTTTAAATAATCTCATGGCATGTCAGCGTGGTACTAACGAGTATTGGTTCCGTCGTCATGGGGAATTGAAATGAAAGCTAAGAAACTTAGGAACTCCTACATGGTTCCTTACTCTTAGCTGTGCTGAGTATGCTTGGGAAGACTTACTTCAATTTCTTCGAGAGGCAAATGAAAACATAGAAAATATAGAATACAAGACACCTGGAGAACTGTGCTCTTTGGATCCAGTTAATGTATGCAGGTATTTCAATCATAGATTTGAAGCTATGATGTCTTTTATCACAAATAAAAAAAAATCCTCCTCTTGGAGAGGTTCTGGATTTCTTTTGTAGAAAGGAGTATCAAAAAAAAACATTTGCTTCATTCGAGCTAAAAACTTATAAAAGCACAGTACATTTAAAACCGTTTTTATTCTTGATAAATGATATAAAATATATTTACAAGCTCCAATACATTTCCTTATTAACCTTGTTACATAAAAGGAACAGTAGTTACATATTGGGAATTTAAAAGAATAAAGCATTTTGACTTTACTAACATTAAAAAACCAACAATAAAACATCAGTAAAAATAATAGTACGACCAATGAGGACCCATCAACATGGTCAAAACATTCCTTGTAACTAGCACAGAGACATAGAAGTGAAGGCTTGTTCTCAACCAGCCTACTATCATGCTATCAATTTCCTTCTGATAGCCCATGCCCATCCCAAGAATTTTGCAACCGCCACAGATACAACCGGCTGGGTATCAAGCAAGAGGTGCTCCTCACATACATATGCTGCTATGGATCAAAGATGCCCCCAAATTTGGAACAGATTCGGATGACACAGTGATGAGTTTTATTGAACAGTATTCTACATGTGCTGTTCCCAAAAGTACAGAACAAAACAATTTAAGACATCAAGTCTTACGGTTTCAAGCCCATCGTTGTGGAAAATACTGACGTCGAAAGTTCAAATCTAAGGACAAATTCTACACAAAATGTCGTTTTGAATTTCCACTACCAGTAATATCAAAAGGAGGAGTGAACAATTTTATGTCATCTTTGTGACATATTGTCACAAGAAAATCACAGAAAAATACCTAGAACTTAAGAAGAAATTAAGAGTCAAAATACATAAATGACTATAACCCAGTCATGTTATTCATGTGGAATGCAAACATGGATATTCAATATGTTGCAGACAACTCTATTGCTGTGGCTCGATATGTAACATCTTACATTACAAAATCTGAAAAGACAGAACTAAAGGAAATGTGGGAGGAAATTTCCCATGAAAAGAGCCTAAGTAGGAAATTGTACAGCTACAGTTTGAAGATGTTGTCTCATCGAGAAATTGGAGCATATGAATGTTCAGATCGCTTATCATCTGCAAGTCTATATGCCAAATCTAGAACACTTATTTGGGTGATTTTAGGTCTTGCAAGAACATGAAACCAAGTTTTGAAATCTGTACAAGAAATTGAGTATTTAGCAGAGAAAGAACCAAACAGTACAGATATTGTGAAGACAAAAATGTTCGATACATACTATCCAAATAGAAGTAATCATCTTGAGAATGTTTGTCTCTATGAAGAACAGCAAACCTATACTTTTAAAAGGAATATTACAGAAGATATCAGTAAAGGTGTATATGCTGTGATTGGATATGAAGGATTTCTGGTGAAACAAAGAAAAGGACATTTGATTAATCATTGAAAACTGAGTTGCAAAACTCCTGACGAAAGGGAATTTTACTATTTAGCTCGTTTGCAACTGTTTAAGCCATGGCGTACAGAAGAGGAACTACTTGGAGATTTTCTGAGTTGTGAAGATTCATTCAACGCAACCAAAAATACTATAGAATGTCCTGTTTTTACTAACTATCTACAAATGTTGAACGAGGAAATACAGCAAGCTACAATTGCAGCAGAGATTGCTAGAGACAGTTCTCAAGACAGTCAAAGTTCTGCTTCGTTGAGTCAGGATACTCTAGGAGGACCAATTATCCAAAATGAAGCAGCCACTGCCATGGATGAGGTGGTAAGAGCAATGGAACAAGCTCAGGAGGATGTAATAAATTTAGAAGAATTGGAAAAACAGCTAAACGTTGAGCAAAAACAAATATACGATGAAGTGACAGAGCAGATTGAGCATGGTTTATGTCATGGGAAAAAAGAGTGCTCATGTACGTCATTTAAACCTGTCCGACTGTACGTGAGTGAAGAAGCAGGAACTGGAAAAAGTTTTCTAATTAAAGCAATTGCAACTTATCTACAGAAAAGAACTGAGTCGTCACTCTCTTGTGTTATTACCGCTCCAACTGGGTTGGCAGCACATAACATTAAAGGGATTACTTTACATCGTTTATTGATGCTGCCAGTAGAGCACGAAAATAAATTAGAATACCACAAGCTATCTGGAGAAGCTTGTTGTGAAGTTTCCAGAGTCCTGAAAAAAATTAAACTTCTCATTATTGATGAGGTAAGCATGGTATCAAATGTAATGCATGCCTTTGTGCATTTAAGAATGCAACAAATTCTTAAAACAGAGTATGATGTGTTATTTGGAGGCAAACACGTCATCGTTTTTGGAGATCTACTACAGCTAACTCCTGTGAAAGGACAACCAGTGTTTAAAACCCTTACACATGAAGATACCAGGAAGTGCCTGGGAAGCATTGGAAATGTTAATATTTGGTCATATTTTGAATATTCAGAACTCATTCAAAATATGCGACAAGCAAAGGATGCTGATTATAAAAGTATTCTTCAAGATATAAGAATTGGAAAAGTGAGTGAACATGGCAAAGAAGCTTTACAGGCACGATTACTTTCAAATTTGTTTCCAAATGAAAATGTTGCTGCAGAGAATATATATAGAAAAATTGTAGAAAAAAAATCAGTGATATGCTTGATGCCAACTCTGCAAGAATGTTCAATCTTCAATGAAAAAATGTTAAAGTTAGAAAAACAAGAAATTATAAAACTAGAAGCTATTGATAGAATAGAGCATGAAAGAGCTACTATTATTTTGTCACAAAAGTTGAAGTCAAAATTGGAGTCTTTAGAGAAATCATTATCTAAAACTGCTGGTTTAGAATAGAATCTATATGCATGTATAAATTGTTGGATAATTTTACGACGTAATTTACATGTGGAAAGAGGTTTAGTAAATGGAGCAAGGGGTCATGTTGTTGATTTTGTGAATTACCCAAATAGAGATGACATTGAATTTTTGAAAATCAAATTTGATGAAATTGAAGAAGTACAACAATTGAGTCGTTGTTCAGATCGATTTTTGCTTGTAAAAGATTTATATGTCCGCCGAAAACAGTTTCCTGTTTGTTTGGCCTATGCGGTGACTATTCATAAATCTTAAGGTTTAAGTGTAGATAGTGCTTTGGTGAATATTGGAAGTACTGTGTTCAAGGAGGGTATGGCATATGTTGCTTTATCTCGAGTCAGAAATTTATCTGGATTATGCTTGATTGATTTTGATGAGACAAAGATTAGTGCAGATCTAAATTGTGTGAAAGAGTATAATAGGTTAAGAAGAGAATATGCTCCAAATTTACCTCAATATCCTTTATTTGAAAATCGAGTGGTAGGTCAAAAAAGAAGATATGAGAAAAATTGTAGCGAGGTTGTAGAGAAAAGAAAAAAAGTAGATGAACCAGTAATTGTAAGCAAAAAGAAAAAGGATAGTATTAAAGAGGTTGTTGTATTTCAGTTTGAAAACAGTTCTGGTGTCAACTGCTATGCTAATGTAGTGGTTAATTTTTTTTTTTTGTCTTCAAACTTTACAACAACAGATTGTTGAAAATCGGGATCAAAGATTTTGTTGTTTGTTGAATTCTGTCTTTGAGAAATGTAGCAGTGATAAAACAAAAATAGAAAGTGTTTCTGATATTCGAAATGTTTTAGACATATGTTCTGGTCTAAATCAATTTTCACAGAATATTCAGCAAGATTGACAGGAATTTCTAATGTATATGCTTGTTGTATTGCAAGATGAAGGTAAAGATATTGAAAATCTTTTTGGCCTTTCTTATAAATGGCAACATGACTGTGACAATTGTTCGTTTTCAAGTAGTACTAAAATAGACACTGAAAGATTTATATATTTGACGTTACCAGACTGCAAATCAGTGTCTTTTAATAATCTAGTTAGAGAAGCAAATCAAAACATGGTCTGTACCCAATGTAACTCTCAAATGTTATCAACATTATTATTACAAACATATGGACAGTATATAATTTTAATGCTCCAATGATGTATACCTGATGGAACAAAATTGACAACTTTAACTAAAAATGTTGTGGCTTCTCAATTATCAATTTCAGGAAGAACTTTTGTAACTGTAGCAATTATTTTCCATTGTTAGAACTGGGATTTCTGGTTGGCTAAGGCTTACGCCAAAGCCAGGCAGAAACCACCATTCTAGTCAGGGCAAGGGAGTCACACGCCAAGATAACCCCTGCTCACCAGCTTGGTAGCTTGGCACCAGCAGACAGGCTTATCCCGGAGGCAATGTGTAAAGCATTTGCGCACGCACACAACAGCAACAACATCCTAGGCACACCACACAAGGAACTCCACACAAGGTTATATAAAAATAACTTTTGTATTGTCAAAACACATCAGATAGTAATCACACAATATACATTGTGCCAACTAGCAGGGGCAATATTCACAAGGGATTATTTACACCAGGACATGGCCACATTGGCCACTGTCAGAATCAGCACTTAGTAGAACTAGCACTTAGAATAACTGTCACACCAAATAACAATTATAGATCACAACCAGTAACCACTGGTAACAGGTAGGTGCACACTACGCAATACTAATAACCATAGGCCTAGATCACGCATGGACACATAACCTCTCTAGTATAAACTATACTAGGCAAAACCACCTCCTAAACATGAAAACACAATTAGAGGTATCACAGGCATAATGGCATTGCACATTACCCATAAATCCCATTTAGGCCTAACCAGTAAAAATACATTAGGCAATCTCCTCACTAGTCTAAACACATTAGACCCTCCCCCTAAGCATAACTCACATTTAGGGGCGTAAATCACAGTGAAGTAAACTCTCACTAACACCAACCTCCATAGGTAAAACCATCTCTAGAGTTATCAACACAGGGTGCGTAAAACATACTAGATGCATTACATTTCCTAGCACCACATTTAAAGCACATAAATCACATTAGGCAATCATCATCACAAACCTAGTAATCACATTGCGCAAAAATCACATTAGGGCCTTGCGCCCTACCCACAAACCAGCCCCCCAGGCCAACTGGCCATCTCAAGAAGGGGCTCAAATGCCCTGTGTCCAGAATGTCAGGGCACGCTGCCATCGCAGCGCCAGTCAGGGGTGCGCCACCGGCGCAAACCTAAACGTTGCAGCTGCCCACTAATTGCTGGGCAGCTGGGAACAACAACAGGGCCTAAACGTTGCAGCTGGCACTAAGTGATGTGCAGCTGTAGAAGGCCTGGCACCTCTGTGCCATCTCCGTCCCTCCCAGGGACTTTCACTCACATTGCGCCTAAACGGTGCAGCTGCCCACTACTTGCTGGGCAGCTGGGAATCAAGAACGGCGACAGGGGCTCTAACTAGCCCCTCATGACAAGACTGCACCAACTGTTGGAGCCATATGGCTCTGAAATCCACTGTGCACCTTGGAGCCCTCTAGGCTCTATTCATAATGAGGCAAAACATGGGGACAAGAACCTGGGCCCTTCAAAGAAATATAGCCCACGTTGGAGCCTTCTGGGCTCTGAAACAACTGTGCCCCAGGAGCATACTGGCTCCTTAAACAACCAAATACAGCCCCCAACGTTGGAGCCATGGGGCACAGAACCAATAAACAATATCCCAGAGTGTGTGGAGTGCACCGGTGCTTCTAAATAATCTAGGGCCAGTGTCGGAGCCCTTCAGACTGGAAATACCCATGTCCCTGGAGCCCTCAGGCTCTTACATCCACTATGGCCCCGGAGCCCACTGGCTCCTTAAATCATTTAAGGATGCCCCCAAACATTGGGAACAACACAGGCCCTACACTGGGGCAACCACAGGCCCCTCTGACCCAGGAACAACCAACTCCTCATTGGAACGGCCCACTGACACACGGGGCCGTTCTGACGCAGTGCCTCGCACGACACCACAAAAATCCACCTGCTCCCTTGTGGAGCAGAAACCGAACTGCCCCCAAGACACCCGGGTAAGCCCTGACTCACCAGGGCAACCGTCTTCATTACCGGAGTCCCGCGGGGAATCCTGCATCAGACTGATCCTTCACCCGGGCTCTCCCTCACGCTGGGGAGCCTCGCTGGTTGCTGCTGCACGTCTCCCGGGCATCGCGCAGGCACTCTCCTGTGGCCGGTACCGCAGCGCTCCCCCTTTCTCATGGGAGCCTCGCGTCTTCACCGGCGCTGACCTCCTCACTCTCCCGGGGCTTCTCCTTTCCTGATGCAGGGCTCCCTCCAGCACACGGGATTCCTACTGGAACCGGCCACGCTACCTTGGTTGCCCCTCTTCCGGCCGTGCCAGCCAATTAGAGCGCGGCGGCAGGTGGGACTTCCTCTGAAAACTGTAAGTCCCGCCCCGTGTCAGGCACTACGGTGCCTGACTTCCTGTATGCGGCGCGAGGGCCGTGGCGGTGATCTCCGGGGCACAGAGAGGGGTAGGCACCCCGAGGTTTAAAATAAAAGTAGAAACGGGGTGGGCACCCGTTAAGGCGCCTATAAAAAGGGGTGGCACCCTTAAAGAAAAATATATAACTGTGGGCACAATGCAGGGTGGGCACCGGCGAAAACCCCACCAGGAGGGGGGAATCCCGAAGAGGGTTATCCCCTCTATAAGGGCTGCAGCGCCGCACTGCTCAGCCCCCAGGCTCTCCCTTCTCTAGGGAGAGTAAATCAAAAGCGCGCCCAGTTCAAAAATAAGGCGCAGGAAGGCTGCTGAAGGTCCTGGCCAGGGCAAAAGCAGCCAGTAAGGTCCCAGAAATCCTGGAGATCAAAGGATGGAGCAACACAGCTTCCAGCAAGGAAAATCCTCCAGGCATCCAGGGGCAGGGCAGGGCCCAGGGTATGCAAGCCTTCCCCTGGGCCCCAGCAGCAGCACGCCCCTGGTTGTTTCAAGTTAGGAAAAACAAGAAAACTGACATGGGGTCACAGCTCCTCAGTTATACAGCAAAATCCTTTGTCTAGCAGGGTGCAGGCAATGTGAGAACCAGCTACAACTGGTTATGGGGAACTCCCTTTCACTGGCCAGGCTAGGGACATCAGACGCACCACAGGGGGTGGAGCCAGCATTGTGTGGGGAAAGCCCAGCCCTATTCAGGTCCCAAGTGTACCCCTCCCTCACATCAGCATTTTAATCTCTCCATTCACCACCGGGGCAGACCCATCCTGACTCCTGGAGCCAGGCTCACCAGCCAGCTCCAACCAATCAGACAATCAGACACAAATTACACTTACATGCCAACTTCTAGAAGTGGCACTTCCACACCAGACACAATCATGCCGCATACATCATTGCGCAGCATTCAATCTCACAAGGTCGCACGTACCAAACTCGACCCTGCACTCCCCATACATCAGGAATTACCATGGTCACACTTATTCCCCATGCATTCCTATGGGAGGGCGGTTCACTCTCACCACACACACACAGAGAGCTTGCATTTTACACTGGACCACAGTGAAAAAGTGCGCAGAGACCTAAAATCACCAACACCAGTTTACAAAAACAGGCTAGGTTAAAAGCAAAAAGTTTCGGGGTGAACCTGCCCAAAGGGCCGGGTCCAACATTCATGATGGTCCTTCTTCAACATCAGGACATTACACAGCTTATTTAAAATGTCCAAAAGGCTGGACTCATTGTAATGATACTCAATTGACTTTTAAACAACGTCTGCCTTTTGACTCACCAAATTCTTACCTTGTGTTTTTACAACCCAAATTTTAGAGAAAATAATTGGCCTAGGAAGATTAGTGCTGTCAAAAAGGGTTAGTCAGCTGTTGAGAATTACTTTGTGAGTGAGGGTGATCAAGAGAAAAAGAAAACTTGTACTTGTTATAGCGGTAGTGTAAGTATATCACATAGTGAGTGATATGAGTATTACAGGAATTGTTGATCATGAGTGAGGCAGAGGTCTTTTAGACTAATCATAGTTTTTGTAGATGTTGTTGACATTTTTGATTCTCTTAAATAAGTTTCTCTTAATGGTATACAGCTCCTTGCTATGATAAAGGATGAGCAGAGTGTCATCAGCATACCACATGACTTCCAAACAAAGGACTTTCCATATACTATTTGGCCATGTGGAATAGTATATCAATCAAAAATGAGTATTTCGGGTAAATGTTGTAAATATATGTTTCTACATAAGTTTACTTTGAGAGTACAAAAAAGAAGTAATAATGTTTTATTTCTTTGTGATTGTTGATATTTACATAAGAAATTGGTGTTTGGAAGAAAATATTTAAGATATGTTTTTTTCTAATTTTAACATTATTTATTGAAACGTTGTATGGGTTTTTAAAACACAATCTTTTTGATTGTGTTTTTTTTTTGCCCGCTGTCATATGATGAGTAGTATTGAACTTAGTGTTTTTAGTGAAATTCAATATATTCTGAGAACAGCAAAATAAACAATATAACATATTGTACAAATTATTTTTTATTTTGTATTGTGAAATATATATTATAACTCAATTGTTTATTCTCTTCCACAGATATTACATTTATAAGGTAAGTACGACAAACAAAAAATACTTTTTCATCACTTTCTTACTTCTCTTTCTCTCTATCCTTTCTTCACTCTGTCTTACTCCTTTACCTTTCCTCATCTTACTCCTCTTCCCTCATTCTACTTACTCCCCTTTATTCACCTTTACACTCCTTCTCTCACCATCAGTACTCTTCCTTCACCCTCACTCATCTTGTCCAACTCCCTCTTTCCCCTGTCTGTCCCTCACTTATCTTTTCTATCTTCCTCCATCACTACCCTTGTCTTGCTGTATCGATCAGTCTCTTCTCACTGCCCCCTTACTCTCTTTTCTTCACATCATCCCTCAGTGACCTTCACTCACTTCACTTATTTCACTTCGTCACTCCCTTTCGCTCACTCCCCTTTCTTCCATCTGTCTCCGAGTCTGTTCCTTTGTGTTAGTCACTATAACTGATTTACTCCCTCACAGTCCGTCATTCTCCCGCTGTTTCTCTCTTTTACTGTTACCCTCTCTCTCCACTAGTCTTCCTTTTCTTTTCTCTCTCTTTCCATAAATCCTTCTCTCTCACTTACTTCTTTTTCCTTTCTATTAATATGCTTCTTTTTCCATCACTCCCCTTCCCTCACCTTTATATCCCTTCCCTCAATGTCACTGCCCTTCATTCAATCTGAGTCCTCTTCTTCCACTTCATGTTCTCTTCTCTCTGCATCACTCTTATTCTATTTCTCCTGCACCCATTCCCTCATGCTCTGTCATACTCTTTCACTCACTCCATCCGTCGATCTCCTTTCCGTATTCCCCGTACCTCAATTGCATTTGGTAACTCTCATTCCTTTAGTCTCTCACTCCTTTCACTCCATTTCTCTCTCTTTCTCTCTCTCTGTCTCACTGAGTCTAACCACTTTATTTCGTGTCAGTCACTTCTTCTCTCTCTCTTTCTCTCACACTCTCTCCCTCTGTGTTTCTCCCTCACCCTTTCTTTCTTTCCCTTTCTGTTTTTTTCAATTCTACTTTCTTTTGTATTATGAAATATATATTATAACTCAATTTTTTCTTGTCTTCCACAGATACTATATTTATATAACAATATTCTATTAAGTTGTCATTATTTTTAAGGTAAGTATGACAAACAGAAACTTTTACTTCACTCTCTTACTTCTCTTTTTCTCTTTCCTATTCCTCAATCTCTTTCTTACTCCTTTACCTTTCCTCATCTTCCTCCTCTTCCGTCATTCTACTTACTCCCCTTCATTCACCTTTACACACCTTCTCTCACCATCAGTACTCTTCCTTCACCCTCACTCATCTTCTCCAACTCAGTCTTTCCCCCTTTCTATCCCTCACTTGTCTTTCCTATCTTACTCCATCACTACCTTTGGCTTGCTGTATCGATCAGTCTCTTCTCACTGCCCCTTACTCTTTTTCCTTTATATCATCCCTCACTCTCTTTGACTCACTCCACTTCTCTCACTCCCCCTCACTCTCTTTCCCTCACTCCATCCGTCAGTCCCTTTCCCTTACTCTTCTTTCCTCATTCACTTTTGGTAACTCCCATTCCTTTAGTCCCACACTCCCCTTCACTCCATTTCTCTCTCCCTCTCTCCCTCTATCTCAGTCAGTCTAACCGCCTTACTCCCTCTCAGTCATTTGCTCTCCCTCGCTTTCTCTCTCACTCTCTCTCTCTTTCTCTCCCTCACCCTTAGTGTCTTTCTCTTTCTGTTTCCTTCACTCCTACTTTATCCCTCAGTCCCCTTTCCTCTCTCTTAATCTCCTTCCTTCTCTCTCATTCTCTATCGTTACCCTAATACCCCTTTTCTCGCTGTTACTGCCTTTCACTTACCCTTAGTTCTTTTCCTTCTATCAACTTCCCTCACTCCCCTTTCCTCACTGCCTCACTCATCTCACTTATTCCCCTTTGCTTATTCCTTCTCTCACTTTTTTTCATACATGTTTCTCTCCCTGTTTCCCTCTGTGTCACTCAGTGTCACTGGTTCACTTCTTCTCAGTTCCTTCCTATTCCTCTCCCTCTCTCTCACTCTGTCTCTCTCTCTCCCTTACTCTTGAACTCTTTTTCTCTCTCTTTCTATCAATTCTTTTCTATTCCTCACTTAGTTTCCATGTCTCTTACTTTTCTTCCTACTCCCTCACTCATCTTCCCTCTTCCTCATACTACTTCCCTAACTGTCACTGCTCTTCAGTCACCGTCACTCCCTTTCTTCCTCTGCACTTCATCCTATCTGTATTTTTCACCACTTCACCTTCCCATTCCTTTTTCCTCACTCCCCCTCACTCTGCTTCTCTCACTCCGCTTCCCTCACTCTCCTTGCTTTACTCTTCTTTCATCACACCCTCACTCCATCTCACTTACTCCCCTTCATTTACTCCCTCACTCATTTTTTTTTCATCCTTGTTTCTCTCCCTGTCTACCTCTGTCTCACTCACTCTAACTGCTTTACTCCTTTTCAGGTAACAGATAACAAAGAATCTCATTGCAGAAGTTGCATCGGAAGGTGGACATTTGTGAAAAGTGGCCGGATATCAGAGCAGTTGATGAAGGAGATGCTCCTGCAGACGAAGTGCTGGGAACAGCAACTGGAGGGTTCACTGCAAGGGTTTGGGTTGATGCCCTTGCATAGTTGTTAGAATGTAAATTTTTACATTTTTTACGTGCCTAATCAATGTGTGTATACTAAAAGACTAGTGTTTCTTTCGGTCTCCTCTAGATAGCACAGTACCACAGATTTTGCAGGTGAACTTCGGTGCATTTACTTTCTTGTGCCCCTCTGGAATGGTGAAAAACTTCCAGATAAAGGACTCCTTGGTCTTTTTACCACATGGCTGCTCTTCAACAAACTCCACATCTGAGTCAGATGATGAACTTTCTTTACTCCCCCACTCTCCTTCACTCCATTTCTCTCTCCCTCTCTCCCTCTGTCTCACTGGGTGTAACCACTCTACTCCATCTCAGTGGCTCACTCTCCCTCTCTTTCTCTCTCACTCTCTCCCTCTCTCTCTCTCTCTCTCCCTCACTCTTCCTGTTTTTCTCTTTCTGTTTCCTTCACTTCTACTTTATCCCTCAGTTTCTCTTTCCTCTCTCTTATTCTCCTTCCTTCTCTCTCATTCCCTTTCGTCACCCTCATACTCCTTTTCCCACTGTTACTGCCTTTCACTCACCCTCAGTACTTTTCCCTCACTCCCCTTCCATCACTCTCCTTTCCTCACTGCCTCACTCCATCTCACTTACTCCCTTTCACTTATTCCTTCCCTCACTTTTTTTTCATCCATTTTTCTCTCCCTGTTTCCCTCTGTATCACTCAGTCTAACCGCCTCACTCCTTCTCAGTTCTTTGCTCTCCCTCTCCCTCTCTCTCACTCTGTCCTTCTCTCTCCCTCATCTTTAAACTCCTATCCTCTCTATTTCTATCACTACTCTTCTATTCCTCACTCACTTTCCCTGTGTCTTAATTTTCTTTTTTCTCCCTCACTCATCTTGCCTTTTCCTCATACTACTTCCCTAACTGTCACTGTTGTTCACTCACCATCACTCGCTTTCTCCCTCTGCACTTCATCCTATCTCCTTGGTCTTCTTACCACGTGGCTGCTCTTCACATATGAGTCAGATGATGAAGTTCCTTTACTCCCCCATGCTCATTCACTCCATTTTCCTCTCCCGCTCTCCCTCTGTCTCACTCAGTGTAACCGCCTTACTCCATCTCAGTCACTCGCTCTCCTTCTCTGCCTCTCTCTCCCTCACCCTTCCGGTCTCTCTCTTTCTTTTTCTTTCACTCCTACTTTATCCCTCAGTCACCTTTCTTCTCTCTTAATGTCCTTCCTTCTCTCTCATTCCCCTTCCCTCACCCTCACACACCTTCCCTAAGTGTGACTGTACTTCACTCACCGTCACTACCCTTCCCCACTGTACTTCCTCCTGTCTGTATTTTTCAACCTTTCACTTTCCAGTTCCCTTTTCCTCACTCCCCTTGTTCTCCTTCTGTCACTCCATTCTTTACTCCCCTTCTCTCACTCCCCTTTTCTAAGTTCCTCCATGCCCTCACTCCACTTCTCTTTGTCTCACTCCTCATCTCTCACTTTCCATTACCCCCGTTCCCTTAGCCTCATACCCCTTCTCTCACCGTCACTCCACTTCTCTTACCTTCACTCCCTTCACTCTGCTCTACTTCTCCCTTTCCATCTCTTACTCCCCTTCTCTGTCTCTGTTCCATGCTCCCCTTTTCTCACTCCTCGTCTCTCACTTTTCTTTCCTTACTGCCCTTCCCTTACTCTTGCTCTCCACTTACCTCACTCCTCTACCCTTAGTTCCCTTGTTTCAGTCACTCTTCGACTCTCTTTTCCTCACTCACCATACTACCCTTTCCTCACTCATTCCATCAGTCCTTTCCTCCTTTTCACTCATTCATTTATACACTACACATTCATTCAAAAAAAGTATGACACAGTATATAAAAGATATAGCTCTTCTCCGTGCCTGACTCCGTGTGAGGCGGCCGCTCCACCCTCCCTCCTGGATTCATAGCGCTGCTTGTGGTATCGTAGCGCTGCTCCCAAACCTCTGGTATCATTGTTATTTAACTAATTGGATCTGCACTCGCTCTATCTGCGTAGCGCTCAGCATTACTCTGCTTGTAGTGTGTTTTCCATGCGAACTGTGATTTTACGCATAGTTTAGCCAGATTTGCTTATAGCATTTAAGAAAGGTGTGCATTGCTCTCACTTAATTCAATCTGTTACTGTGCCCGTGTTCCAGCGCCAGCTCGCACTTCCCGGTCCTGTTGTTTATCTCCCCTTCCATTTTGTTGTGACTGCAGCCCGTCCCTCCCCCTACGCTCATGCCTCCCACCTCCCCCTCCCACCCACGAGATACCAGGGACGTCTCAGCTGTTGAACCTTTGTGACTTGCCTGACTCCGTGTGAGGCGGCCGCTCCACCCTCCCTCCTGGATTCATAGCGCTGCCTGTGGTATAGTAGCGCTGCTCCCAAACCTCTGGCATCATTGTTATTTAACTAATTGGATCTGCACTCGCTCTATCTGCGTAGCGCTCAGCATTACTCTGCTTGTAGTGTGTTTTCCATGCGAACTGTGATTTTACGCATAGTTTAGCCAGATTTGCTTATAGCATTTAAGAAAGGTGTGCATTGCTCTCACTTAATTCAATCTGTTACTGTGCCCGTGTTCCAGCACCAGCTCGCACTTCCGGGTCCTGTTGTTTATCTCTCCTTCCATTTTGCTCGGCCTGCAGCCCGTCCCTCCCCCTACGCTCACGCCTCCCACCTCCCCCTCCCACGCTTCGCCCCCTCCACTATCCATTTAAGACTGATGAGCCAACGCGCAGCGTCCACGCGCTGCGGCCCACCGAAGGTGCGCCAAAGGTAAGCCCGTCTACGCCCGTCCGCGCCTGGACCGCGCCCAGCGCCAGACCCCCTGGCCCTTGCATTGCCCAGCCCTCCCGCATTACTTACGACGCCTCCACCCTCCTAGCCCTTAACCTCGGCCGCTCACCCAACTGCGTCCAAGCCGCTCCTGGACTCACCCATGGACCCTTCTCTTGCAACTCCTGCAAGTTCGTCGGCACCAAACCCAGCTCCTCATCCACCAACACCACTCAGAGACCTGACACCAACCACCTAAAATGCATCCTGCTGAACACCCGCTCGGTCCACAGACACGCCATCGACCTCTGGAATCTACTCGACACCATCTCACCGGACGTCGCCTTCCTAACAGAAACATGGATGAACGCCTCATCAGCCCCAGACATCACCATTGCCATCCCGGAAGGATACAAGATCATCCGTAAGGACCGCACCGACCAAACTGGAGGAGGAATCGCTATCGTCCATAAGAACTCCATCCGCATCTCAACCAGCTCTGACGCCTACCTCGCCAACGCCGAACACCACCACTTCCAGATCCACATCGACCCCAAAACCACACTCAGAGGCACCCTCCTCTACCGGCGCCCAGGACCCCGTGCACAATTCAGTGACGACATCACTGACTTTATCACCCCACACGCCCTCCCCTCCAAGGATTACATTCTATTGGGAGACCTCAATTTTCACCTGGAAAAGAGCAACGACGGCAGCACCACCACCCTTCTGGACAATCTTGCCAACCTCGGACTCAAACAACTGGTCACTACCCCCACCCACATTGCTGGCCACACACTAGACCCTATCTTCCCTTCCAGCAAACATGTCTCCTTCAGTCACACCACAGCTCTTCACTGGACGGACCACAGCTGCGTTCACTTCACATACAACAGGTCCACAATCTACAACCATCCTCAACCCACCATGCGAAGAAACTGGAACAAAATCACCATCGACCAGATCTCCTCATCGCTTCTTCAAAACCCTCCTGTCCACTCCTCAAACCCCGACCAAGCAGCCACTAACCTCACACAATGGATATCCAACAGCGCCGACATCCTAGCCCCGCTGAAAAAACGTCAAAGCAAACCAGGCAGCAAAAACGCCTCCTGGTTCAACGATGATCTTAAGAAATCGAAGAAACTCTGTCGCTCCCTCGAGAAGGCCTGGAAAAAAGACCCAAACACCAGCACCAAGGACGCCTTCAAAAACGCCACCCGCATACACCACCAACTAATCCGGTCCGCTAAGAAAGCCGCATTCAAAGACCGACTAGACAACAACGCCCACAACAGCAAGGAACTATTCAACATCGTCAAAGAATTCACCAACCCATCAGCCAACTCCAACGACATCACCCCTTCCCAAGCCCTTTGCGACTCCCTAGCTTCCTTCTTCCACAACAAAATCGCAGACATCCACAACAGCTTCGACAACCGACCCGGAGACCAACCCACACAACCTTCTGCAGGACCTTCACCCCCCCTGAACAACCTCAACGACTGGAACCCAATCTCCACTGAAGACACCATCCGCCTGATGAACTCCATCCACTCAGGATCCCCAACTGACCCATGCCCTCATCATATCTTCAACAAAGCAGACTCCATCATAGCACCACACCTCCGAGATGTCATCAACTGCTCCCTCAACTCCGCCACCTTCCCGGAAAGCTGGAAACATGCAGAACTCAGCGCCCTTCTGAAAAAACCCACAGCTGACCCCACCGAACTCAAAAACTACCGCCCCATCTCGCTTCTTCCATTCCCGGCCAAAGTCATCGAGAAAGCTGTCAACAACCAACTCGCAGCCTTCCTCGAAACCAACAAATCCCTTGACTCCTCACAGTCCGGCTTCCGAGCCAAACACAGCACTGAGACCGCACTCATCGCTGCAACTGACGACATTCGAACCCTACTGGACAACGGAGACACAGTCGCCCTCATCCTCCTCGACCTCTCCGCTGCCTTCGACACAGTCTGTCATAGCACCCTCCTACAGCGCCTCAGAAACGTCGGAATCCAAGGAAAAGCACTGGAATGGATCACTTCGTTCCTCACCGGAAGAACCCAGAGAGTCCGCCTCCCACCATTCAAGTCAGAGGCCACTGAAGTCATTTGTGGCGTACCACAAGGATCTTCTCTCAGCCCCACCCTCTTCAACGTATACATGAGCCCCCTTGCGACCATCGCTCGCCAACACAACCTCAACATCATCTCCTACGCTGACGACACTCAACTGATCCTCTCACTCACCAAAGACCCTAACACCGCCAAAACCAACTTACACGAAGGAATGAAAGAAGTGGCCGAGTGGATGAAGCACAGCTGTCTGAAACTGAACTCCGACAAAACAGAAGTCCTCATCTTAGGCACCTCCCCCTCCGCCTGGGATGACTCTTGGTGGCCAGAAGCCCTTGGAAAGGCACCCATCCCGTCAGACCACGCACGGAACCTGGGCGTCATCCTGGACTCCTCACTCTCGATGACCAGACAAGTCAACGCCGTTTCATCATCTTGTTTCAACATTCTCCGCATGCTCAAAAAACATTTCGCTGGATCAATACCGAAACTCGTAAAACGGTCACCCACACACTGGTCACTAGCCGCCTTGACTACGGAAAACCCTCTACGCAGGTACCACCGCAAAACTCCAGAAAAACTCCAACGCATCCAGAACGCTTCTGCCAGGCTCATACTAGACATCCCGCGTAAAGAACACATCTCTGGTCACCTGAAAAAACTCCACTGGCTCCCCGTAAATAAGAGAATTACTTTCCACCTACTAACCCACGCACACAAAGCACTTTACGAACTTGGACCTGAATGCCTCAACACACGACTGTCATTCTACACCCCCTCCCGTCAACTACGATCCTCCAACCAAGCTCTTGCCACTGTACCTCGCATCAACAAAACCACCATGGGAGGCAGATCCTTCTCCTACCTGGCAGCTAAAACTTGGAACTCTCTTCCTACTCACCTTCGCCTTACTCAGAACCACCTAGCATTCAGAAAGCAACTTAAAACTTGGATATTCGACAAGTAATTCCCCACCCCTCCTCAAGCGCCTTGAGACCCTATGGGTATGTAGCGCGCTATATAAATCTTTTGACATGACTTGACTTGACTTCTTTGTGAAGTGAGGTTAGTTCTGAAAATAACTTTTTTTTGTCTTTGTGTTTTATATATTTTTTCTTTTTTGAACAGTTTTATATATTAAAAAAAAACAGAATAAGAAAAAGGAAAACTGTTCAACAGGAACAAGAAACAAACAAAAAAAAATGACGTCCGGGGACATTGGTGCTGCCTTATTTTGTTCCCAATGAGATTGAGACTTTGTTCCCCGTAGCAAAGAATTTCATAGCAAGAATTACACCTAATGTGTACAGTGCCGAAAAGTGGCCGGAGATCTAAGTCAGCTGTAGACAGCGATGCTGCTGGTGGTGCTGACGAGGTGCTGGGGGTATCAGCTGGACCTTCAGCAGCAAGTGCTCTGGTTGAAGCTCGAGCATAATTTTTAGGGTGCACATTTTTCATGTGGCGCAGCATTGTATGAATGCTAAAAGAATACTTCTTATTGGGGTTTCCCCTGGAGAGAACACCCCCACAAATAGTACAAGTAACTTTAGGAGCATTCACTTTCTTTTGGCCTTGTGGGCAGGTGAAGACCTTCCACACAAATGATTCTTTAGTCTTCTTGGCCCGTGGCTGCTTTGGTATCACCTCCACATCTGAGTCCGATGATGATGATGAATCTTGCGGCTGCTGCTCTGCCATATTCTCAATAGTCAGTTGGGAAACAGGGAAAAAGCTGGAAAGAACCTTCTCTCTGCAAACAGAAATAAATAGTGAGGGAAGTGGGTGGGTTTTTGAAGATTGTGGAACAGAAACTACTGAAAACCAATCAAAAGTGTTATTTCAAGCCACATCACTTTGTTTTCAAGTCACATGTCTTGACGTGCGCGCAACGTGCGCGCACGCATGCGCGCACGTTGCACGCACGAGTCGGTAATTACATTTTACCCGATTTTTTAAAATGGCTTAAAAACGTGAAAAGGAGGCAGGGAAGAGACTCTCTGACCCCCTAGGCCTTCTCACCGGGTCCCTAAAGGACCTCGAAGGCCGTTTTTTTTTTTCTTCAAAAAAATCGCGAGGTGCATGCACGGAGCACGCACCCTCGAGGCAGAAGTCACTCAAAAACAATAGTGGAGAACGTGATAATGAGGCAAGTTAGAGACTCCCTGACCCCCTAGGCCTTCTCAGGGGGTCCCTGAAGGACCCCAAAGGAAAAAAACACATTTTTTTTTCAAAAAAATCAAGAGGTGCGCGCACGGTGCACGCACCCTCGAGGCAGAAGTCACTCAAAAACAATAGTGGAGAACATGAAAATGAGGCAGAATAGAGACTCCCTGTCCCCTAGGTCTTCTCAGGGGGTCCCAGAAGGACCCCGAAGGGCAAAAAATAAATGCTTTCTTTTTTTTTTAATCGCGGGTGCGCGCAGGTTGCGCGCACGTCAGAAAAAAAAAATACAGTTAAATAACAAGTTTGAGTGTTTAGATGTTGGTTGGCTCTAAAAAGAGCCGTTGTGTTCATTGAGTATGTATATATATAAAATGTATATATATTTATATTCACTGAAAAAACCATGGGTTTCACACTGGTTATAGTTAGGAATTAGCATTTTAAAAACCTTGCAAATTCACTGAAAAAAATATAGGTTTCACACCAACAAAAAAACAATAGTGGAGAACGTGATAATGAGGCAAGTTAGAGACTCCCTGACCCCCTAGGCCTTCTCAGGGGGTCCCTGAAGGACCCCAAAGGAAAAAAACACATTTTTTTTTCAAAAAAATCACGAGGTGCGGGCACGGTGCACGCACCCTCGAGGCAGAAGTCACTCAAAAACAATAGTGGAGAACATGAAAATGAGGCAGAATAGAGACTCCCTGTCCCCTAGGTCTTCTCAGGGGGTCCCAGAAGAACCCCGAAGGGCAAAAAATAAATGCTTTCTTTTTTTTTTTTATCGCGGGTGCGCGCAGGTTGCGCGCACGTCAGAAAAAAAAAATACAGTTAAATAACAAGTTTGAGTGTTTAGATGTTGGTTGGCTCTAAAAAGAGCCGTTGTGTTCATTGAGTATGTATATATATAAAATGTATATATATTTATATTCACTGAAAAAACCATGGGTTTCACACTGGTTATAGTTAGGAATTAGCATTTTAAAAACCTTGCAAATTCACTGAAAAAAATATAGGTTTCACACCAATTATAGTTAGCTGGTCATTTTACTCATACAAAACCTATGAAATTCCTCTGGTATAGTTAGTTCAGCTAACTATAACTCGCGCGCCCGCAAGCACTGCTGATGACGTCACATATTACATCACTCATGACATGGTCAGTGACATCACTCATGACATCACTCATGACATCTCAAATGACATGCCTGATGACATCACTGATGACATCATCCTTGTGACAGACCTCCTCTCACCGTAATATAATCTTTGATACACACAATCAAAAATAGAAAGTAACATTTTCAAAAAAATGGAGCTACCAATTCCAGTTAGAATTACCTATTCAGTAATTTCAAAATCTACATACATATCCAGTCATTCACTAACAGTTCTATATAGGCACTCATACATGTACTCACTCATCATATATACTCATACACCTATACATCTTATTACCCACCGACACTCATCTATAGAGTTACTCACACATGCATTTACTTGCATATACAGCTATACACCCACCACTACACTAATTTCTACAGAATCGTACACATACTTACTCTCTAAAACAATCACTTATAGAAACACATACTTATTTATACAGGAACTCTTACAATCTCTCGCTCTCACATATACTCATTTATATACATCAATACTAACATATACTAGTTTAAAACATATGTAGTTGCTCATAAAGATACTTTTGAGACAATCATTCACTCACTAACACACCCATACACACACTCATCCACCTATACAGTCCTGCACACATGCTGTCTTCAAAACACATACAAACAGTGAGTCAGTCATTCATGCATCTATACGCTAAGTAATACTCCCCACCAAACCATACAGACACTCATTCTGATACTTAAAAAAAACTAATAACCCATATACACACTCATGTAGCTACTCACCACCCCATGCAGCCACTTATATACAAAGTGAGACACTGATACATATATTTAAATATTTAAAGAGTACTCGCTAATACACCTATTCACTAAGATATACTTAATAAGTCAGTTGTACAATCAATTTTACAAAAAATATCCTTTTAGAGACTTATTTACCCATTCAATCTTCCATCGACCTTTAGATATACATATATAAAAAATATTTATTTCTTTTTCAGAAAGAGACACATTCACTGGATGATGTCATCAGTGATGTCATCAGGGATGTCATTTGAGATGTCATCGGTGATGTCATGAGTGATGTCACTGACCATGTTGTGAGTGATGTAATATGTGACGTCATCAGCAGTGCATTGCGGGCGCGCGAGTTACAGTTAGCTGAACTATCTATAACAGGGGAATTTCATAGGTTTTGTATGAGTAAAATGACCAGCTAACTATAACTGGTGTGAAACCTATGTTTTTTTCAGTGAATATATATATATATATATATATATATATATATATATATATATATATATATATATATATATATATATATATATATATATATATATATATATATTACCTACTGGCGGTCGCCAGTAGGTATATATAGTTAGGATTTTTTCTCTATGGGATTTTTGAAAATTCTATGTCTAATAACTTTGGCGTTTGTGGACGGAATTGGCTGAAATTTTCAGGAAAATGGAACATTTTGTTTCTGAGCAGTCCCTGACAATTTGGGGGGGTTTCATCAAGGGGGGGGCTGAGAAAAAAGGGGGGTCCCAAAACGCGTTTTTCCCATGTTAATTTCCATAGGGCGGTTGGCCTCACTTTTAGCTTGAACGGCTGAATGGATTTGCACAAAACTTGGCAAAATTGTAGGGACTGTTAGCCCGATGTGCCTTTGCTAGGTCTCAATATATGTGCTCCAGTGGATTTTGAGTAATTTAGGTTCAAAAAAAGATATATATCTGGGCGGAGCCAAACCACACATCTGATCTGATTGGCTGTCAGCACTTCATCCAAGAAGTGTTGGCAGCCATCTTGGGACCAATATACATGATAGCACCTCATTAAAAAGCATTGTAGTTAATAGAGGGTTTTAGGACTTTAGTTACATTATAAATCATTTGTTGATGGTACCATACTCGTTTTAGGAATTGTGTTGGGTTCTAAGGTGATTTTACCATGTGAAAAAACCTTCTGCTGTGATATCATGAATATTGTTTGAAAGAAAACTAATATCTCATGATTTTCCCACAGTGGTTTGGAAGGGGATCTATAAGCTAAACTGAAAGCATATTTTCTGTAAATTCACATTATCTTTCTCAGTCATGTGAAAATGAAGTCTGACATTCTCAGTAAAACATGTACATCCAACAAGGACATAGACTGTCAGTTGATTCCTTTGTGCTCTACTGCAGCCTCCTAAAGTGTTCTAAAGAACAACTAGAGCGCTAACAGTCCTACGTATTACAAAGGTATAGCACACCTGGAGCCATCGTGATGGGAATAAAGTGGTAACTCTTAAAACATTTAATTTAAAAAGGAACAAAATGAGGGGGTATATTATGCAATAGAAGGTATTATTAGTGCTGCAGAAAGAAAAATTAGGGCACATTTTGATTGACTTTTCAAATCCTCTTCTATTTCATTAAAAAAATGCTGACATGCAGTCTCCCAAAATGGCCACCAGAGACAAAAGAGCCCAAATGTAGCCCAAATATCACCCAGATGTAGCCCAAGTATAGCCCAATGACAGAATGTCCCAGAGTGTTCTAAAGAACAACTAGAGCGCTAACAGTCCTACTTATTACAAAGGTATGGCACACCCGAAGCCATCTTGATTGGAATAAAGTGGTAACTCTTAAAACATTTAATTTAAAAAGGAACAACATGAGGGGGTATATTTTGCCATATGAATTATGATTAGTGCTGCAGAAAGAAAAATTAGGGCACATTTTGAGTGACTTTTCAAATCCTCTTCTATTTCATTAAAAAAATCTGACATGCAGTCTCCCAAAATGGCCACCAGAGGCAAAAGAGCCCAAATGTAGCCCAAATATCACCCAGATGTAGCCCAAGTATAGCCCAATGACAGAATGTCCCAGAGTGTTCTAAAGAACAACTAGAGCGCTAACAGTCCTACTTATTACAAAGGTATGGCACACCTGAAGCCATCTTGATTGGAATAAAGTGGTAACTCTTAAAACATTTAATTTAAAAAGGAACAAAATGAGGGGGTATATTTTGCCATATGAATTATGATTAGTGCTGCAGAAAGAAAACTTAGGGCACATTTTGAGTGACTTCTCAAACCCTCTTCAATTTCATAAAAAAAATTCTGACATACAGTCTCCCAAGATGGCCACCAGAGACAAAAGAGCCTAAATGTAGCCCAAATATCACCCAGATGTACCCCAAGTATAGCCCGATGACAGAATGTCCCAGTGTGTTCTAAAGAACAACTAGAGCGCTAACAGTCTTACTTATGACAAAAGTATGGCACACCTGAAGCCATCTTGATTGGAATAAAGTGGTAAGTGTGAAAACACTCAATTTAAAAAGGAACAACATGAGGGGGTTAATTTTGCCATAGAAAGTATGATTAGTGCTTCAGAAAGAAAAATTAGGGATCATTTTGAGTGACTTCTCAAATCCTCTTCTATTTCATTAAAAAAATTCTGACATGCAGACTGGAACATGCACTTTGAATACCAGCAGCAGACGTCCCTGGTGAGCAGTAGCTTTACTACAGTGATCTAATGTGCAACTAGAGTGCTAACATTCAGAATTTATGGCAAATGTGTGACACATCTGAATGCCTTCTTGATGGAACCAAAGTAAACAAGCATTGAAAATGCAACAGATCTCGCCCTCGTTTAAGTTAAAGCCATTCTGTTTGTAATGAGGTGGCTTTTTAGCTTTGCTTTTATTAGTGTTTTTTCAACTTTCATGTAAATAACATGCATCTGTATGCATATAAGTATATGTATGCATGCATTTATGTTTGTATTTATATAGATATACAGATGATATATGTTTATATATGTATGTATATATATATATTCACTGAAAAAACCATAGGTTACAGACCATATATAGTTAGGAATTAGCATTTACAAAACCTTGAAAATTCACTGAAAAAACCATAGGTTATAGACCATATATAGTTAGGAATTAGCATTTACAAAACCTTGAAAATTCACTGAAAAAACCATAGGTTATAGACCATACATAGTTAGGAATTCGCATTTACAAAACCTTATTTTACTCACACAAAACCATTGAAATTCCATATATAGTTAGTTGCACTAACTATATATCACGCACCCGCAATCCACTGCTGATGATGTCACATATTACATCATTCATGACATGGTCAGTGACATCACTGATGACATCACTGATGACATCTCAAATGACATCACTGATGACATCACTGATGACAACATCCAGTGACTGTATGTTTCTGTAAAGTTAAAATATGTCTTACATATTGAAGAATGAGTGGATGTATAAGTGTCTGGATGAAGGATTTAGTAGGTGCATGACTGACTGTATGAGTGAGTGATTAAATGTGTCTCACTGAGTGCATGGGTTAGTGACTAAACTGTCTTAATTTGTGCATCATTATGTCTGTTGTTCTGTAAAATGTTGCATGTGTTGATAAGTAGCTATATGAGTAACTATATGGGTTATTGATTGGTTGCCCAAGTATTTGTATGGGAGACTGAGTGTGTGTGTGGGTGGCTAGGAGGTGTATGACTCTGTGCATAGATGTGTGAGCAGTTGATTCACTAGATGTATGGTTTCAAAAGTGCATGTGGAAAGAGCTGTATGGGCGGTTGACTGTGTGCATGAGTGTATTGGTGAGTGAATGGATATCTCAGTGCTACATGTCAAAGTAAGTACATATGTAAAACACAGTACATGTGAGAGTTGACATATATAAATAACTGTGCATAAGAGCCAGTGAATGTGTGAGTGGCTGTATGGATCATTGTGAACTTGTATCAGGGATTGTATAAGAGAGTAAATATGTGTTAGTATATGTTTGAATAAGTAAAGTTTGTATAACTGTATAGTTGAGGAAATGGAGGTGTGATTGATTCTTTGCATGACTGACTAGGTGTGTGAGTAACTCCATGGATGAGTTACAGTCTGTGAGTGTCTGTTTACACTGATTGTATCTAAGGTTATATTAGAGTCTGAAGAGGTTCATTGTATTATCACATGAATGATATCATCAGTGATGTGATCAGTAATGTCAAATGAGATGTCATCAGTGATGTCATCAGTGATGTCATTTGAGATGTCATCAGTGATGTCATTTGAGATGTCATCAGTGATGTCATCAGTGATGTCACTGACCATGTCATGAATGATGTAATATGTGACATCATCAGCAGTGGATTGCGGGTGCGTGATATATAGTTAGTGCAACTAACTATATATGGAATTTCAATGGTTTTGTGTGAGTAAAATAAGGTTTTGTGAATGCGAATTCCTAACTATATATGGTCTATAACCTATGTTTTTTTCAGTGAATATATATATATATATATATATATATATATATATATATATATATATATATATATATATATATATATATATTGAACTTAGATAAAGTCATAAGTAGACTTTTCCTCATAGATCTTTTTTTATTTCTCCTGCAAGTTTGTAGGCAAAAAATTATGGGGTGTTTTGGTGTTGGCCGTTGTATGTGATGCAAGCAGTTTGTTGCTAATTTGTTCCTCAGGAGGTAGACAGTCTATTGTAGATCTGTTTTAAATTTAGGGTGAATTCTAGCATGCCAGTGATGAATGTGCTTCAGAATGACAGCTTTCAGTGGGGCACATTCAGTTTAGGGTACAGAGATTAGTACAGCAGAGATTAGTCTAATTCAGTTTTAGGTATGCAATGTCATGCAACAGGTCTATAAGGTCAGACATCAGGAGAAATCATCTGATGTTTCTTAGAATCCTAAATAGATAGGTTGCACCTTCGATAACTGCCTTGATGAGAGAGTCCAGTTATCGCTGATAATCCAGTATTTTGCCTAGTAATTCTGAGTTTTGATGCAATCAATTGGTACACCATTGTAGGCTTTTGAGGGGAAAATTCGAAATTCATTTTTCTGGATGTCACTTTAAGATTCATGTTATTCAACCAGGCAATTCATTTTCATGTAGATCTGTGGGACATCAGAGTATAGGTGTAAGAAGACAACACAATTGTGTAAGAGATCTGTGAGAGGACAGCGTAGAAATTAAACAGCATGGGGCTATTTGATATGAAGGAGCTTTGTGGTACTCCATACATTGATGGGGTAAGTTTGGCAGTAGTGTTTTCTAAACTGGATATACACTCTGAAATATGATTTTAACCAGCTTAGGAATTTACTATCAATGTCCATAGGTTCCTGGAGGATGGCTAGAAGGGTATGCTAATTGATTGTCTCAAATACCAAGGACAGTTAAAGCAGCTAAAATAGGAAGGGTTTTCCTTGCTCAAAGAGTTGAAGCAGATCAACTACAGTTTATATAGACTGATTTTAGAGCTGTGGCCCATTCTGAAGAATGACTGACAAATTCCTAGAGGAATTAATTTTTGTCCAGACCCTAGTGCCGTACAGTGCAGTAGTGAGCAAGTCATTAAACAAGGAAAAAACAGCAACATTTACAGCGCTATTGCAAATAAGTATGGGGGACATTTTCGAATTCACGGTACGCAAATTCGTGCGGATACGTACTCGCGGTTCGCAAAATTCACGAATCTGTGCGAATTTGCAGATTTTTTTTGTGTGTTCGCAGGGTTTTTTTCAGCGCAGCTACCACGAAGTTTCCCATGCGGTTGTACATGGGCGCAGCCATCTTGTTTTCAGTGTTTGCGTTGCGTATTTCCGTTTCCGTGCGCAAGTTGCATGCTCACGTTGGGCATTTCCTATGTGCTGGGCGCAATTACATGTTCGCATCTGTTTTTGCGTGCTCGCGGGGGAAATATCTCGCGAACTTACCCACGTGTCGCAATGGGCACGGCCATCTTGTTTTTTATTCATTGCTATGGTTCTGGGCATGCTTTTTCTATCCTGCTTTAATCTGTGCAATCCTTTGTTTGTTTCAACTGCTTTTTGATCTGTTTTACTCATTATCTATCCCTCTCTGTTTCTACATCTTTATTTTGTGTTTTTTTCAACTTTTTGCTACTTTAATAACTACTTTTTTTGTTTAGCTCTCTCTTTTCTTTTACTTACTTTTTTTCCCTATTCTTTTCTTCTTTCACCCAGGACCATGGCAAAGGGAGCCTGCAAGTCTAAGGGGAAGACTCCCACACCCCGTGGCCAGCTCCCTTGCGAGTGCTTAAGGGGGAGAATGTAATTGCCCGGGAGATCTTTAGCGCGGTGGAGGTGGCAGCACTGGTTTTCTTCGTCCAGCGCCACCTCCCCAAGACTGTCTCGGCAGGCAGCAGGCCCGGTGCTGGGTATGGGCTCCGGGAGCGTCACCAGCTATGGGGGAAGGTGTGCCGGGCCATGTATCGGGAGTCTCGGGTCCGGCTCACCTACAACCAGGTGACGCACCGGTGGTCCGACATCCTGGACCAGGAACACAACCTGCTTGGCGTGGAGATCCCTGGGCTTGGTGAGTAGTAGTAGCTATTTAATCACTACTTTGTTTTCTCCTGCTCTGTGTTATGATATTGCAAATATGTTTTTTTTCTGAAGAGCAAGAATGCTGCCGATTACATTGCAGGTAAATTATGTTTCAAAAGCTTCTGTGATTGCAGGTGCTCAGCTGCTTGCCTGCTCACTGGCGGTGTTACTATGCTTACTTGTTTTCAATTTTGTGCTCATTTGGGTTGGGTGATTATGTATGAGTGTACTCTACAGAAGTGTGTAATGCTAGACACTAGAGACTCAAGTCCAGTCCTTCCTTTGTACTCCTGCCACTAAGAAAAGATAGTGGTGTTGGATTGATAGTTTGAGTATATTATGACTGGTTATTTACTATTTAGTAGGAAACTTTTTAGTGGTTCGCAATCATGACGGACTGTGTCTGTCACTTTGCGTGCTGTGTAGCGCTGCCTGCCAGTCCTAGTAGAACTTTTTTGTAGTTGGTTTAGTGAGTTACATAACTTTCCAAGTAGACGGTCCGCGAATCCAGCAATACTAATATCCTAGTAGACCACATCGGATAGGTCAATAAATTTAGTGCAATTGTTGTCTATTTCCCCGAAATAATTTGTTATTGATTTTTTTAAATGTTTGATTTGGCTGACAACAATCATCCATGTTTGTGTCTTTCTTTCATTTTGTACATCAGCTCCCACCAGGGGCAAGAGGACAGAGGAAGAGGTAGCGGCGCCAGCGGAGAAGGAACAGCAAGGCCAGGATAGGTCCGCTGAGGGCTCCTCTGTTGGCCCCAGTAAGTTTTCCTGTTAATATTATTATTTATACTTCCCTATCTTTTACAGCACCTATTTATTCCAAACGTTCCTCCTAATTCAATTTTTTCCAAAATTGTCTTTGATCTTCTTGTAGACTGTTTCTAAATTCTTATCCTGCCTCTACTATGACTGTCTGTGCTACTACTAGATTAATATTAGTCTGTGTGTAGCTAGCTAAGCTTGCACAGTTGGCAAAAGGTGTTAAACAAAACTCCTATTCAGCAATAGCTCTAGGCACTGAGTGCAGTCCTCTCAGTTGTCCATAATGTCTATAGAAGTCTTCTAAATGTTTATGCTTTTGACAATTCCCAACAATAAAATGTCAATGGCCACCAAGAATAAGATACCGGTTTACTTTTTGATTGGATAGGAGGACATACTACTACTGTAGCAGGGACTATTCTGCACATACAGAACTATGGACAAGAAATAGGGCATTGGTGATAATAGGCGCAGTTAGACTTTCCACATACCTCAGTCATAACAGAAGTTGAACCCCCAATCTCCTTACTGACTAGCTAGTGTGTCAGAGTCCTTATTTAGCTCTAGAACGCAGCAATGATCCTCAACGATTATACAACCCAGAACATAAGACTACGGAGTCAGAGTTCCGACCTCTCAGAGTCACGGATAAGCATGGGCGAATTTTGCGAATTCGCGATCCGCAAAATTCGCGAATTTGCGGATTTTTGTTTTTTTGCGTGTTCACTGGGTTTTTTGCGTGTTCGCAGGGTTTTTTGCGTGTTCGCAGGGCTTTTTGCGTCTTCGCGAGCCGCTTGCATAGCGAAGTTACCCATGCAGTCGTTTATGGGCGAGGGAGAGAGAGATAGATAGATAGATAGATAGATAGATAGATAGATAGATAGATAGATAGATAGATAGATAGATAGATAGATAGATAGAGAGAGAAAGAGAGGGAAAGAGAGAGGGAGAGAGAGAACGAGAGAAAGAAAGAGAGGCCGGATCTCTGAAGGGTCAGATTCCTGAGTTGCCCCTACAGAACATACAGCTTTTTATTTTTAGCAAAATGCATATGAAAATTGTGCTGTAAAGGTCTCATTTAGTTTAACCCCTCCTGACAACTCAAAATGGGTGTATTTGCCATCCTCTCCCTTCTTCCTGTTTTTTATATCCGTAAGTGCTTCCTGATGAGGTTTAATTCCTTGGACAGGTGCCTCGTTGCCTACTTGTAACTATTCTCTGACCCTGCTTGAAGGGTCAGAGCAGGGTCAGAGAATAGTTGCAAGTAGGCAACGAGGCGCCAGGAAGCAATTAGCAGCAGGTGTCCAAGTTGAAGTTAATTTGTTTGTAACCCTTTTGTAAAAGGTTACAAAGAAATTAGGTTCAACTTTTGCACCTGCTGCTGTAACCCTTGCTTGGCTGAAAATTCGTCCCCGCTGAATCGCGGATTTTACCGCGATTTTGCGAGATTCGCGGATTGCGAAATCGCGGAAAATCTGCAAATTCGCACGTGAAACGGATTTTACGCCCACCCTTAGTCACGGACTCATGCTTGCAAATTGCAAACCCTTTCACTCACTCACTCATGACCAAAAACCACAGAGTCTATGTAAGTTTTAAAGCTTTATTAAAAGTAAAACATCTAGCTCTGTGTGTACTCTGTAAAAATTTAAATTATGCATTATATAAAAACATTTATTAAAATCAATGTCATATGAGATGAACGGTGAACAACTGAAAAGTGGCTGATTTCACACATTAATTGTGGGAGAGCCCTCACCTGGTTGGAGCTTAAAGTCTTGGTGGGGATGAATCGTTGACGACTCCGACTAATCATCATGATCTTGCTCTTGTTCGTAGAAGGGAAGCTTCTGTCTGTTAGGAGAAAAATTGTGCGTATTAAAAAGCAAGCATTCATCAGTTGTGGCAAAAAGTGTAGCATTATAGGTTATGGCTAAGCATAAATAAAAAACACCCTTCCCTGAAGAAAGGGACATTTTTAGTTTAGACTAGAGAGTCACAAGTTATTACATTTGTTTATGTATTACTAGTAAAAAAAATATTCCTAGACAAAATAGGGAGGGGTGTATATGGCATCTAAAAATATAAAATGTATTTTCCAGGCGTAACACCATTGGCACAGCCATCCACCAGTGCCGGAGCCAGCACGGAGGAGGGCACTCCAGGGGCGGATGCGGTGCCACAGCCAGCAGGAACTGCTGTGGGGGATGCCACGGTAGTGGCGGGCAGTGGTCAGCTATTATATTCCTTACTTATTGAGATTGCAGAGTGGGCTCTCTGCAGGGGTGTATATGTTGTACAGTACAAGTACACTTTACTATTAAAAAGACTTACAAATTTTGAGCTAAGTTTTTGTCAACCGGGTGAAGACAGTCACCCTTGACTTATCATTAGCAATAGCATTAGCAGCGGGAGTTGCCCAGTAACCAATGGCCTCCTCTAAATTTGACTTCAACTCAGCTGTGAAAGTTTTATCGAGAAGCCAAGTCAGATCAGAGATGAACTTGATGGATGGGATGAATGAAAAGGGAACGAAGGGTGTAAGGAAGGACGAGCTAGTTAAAATTAAAGACTGGCAAAGAATGATACATGTTTTTGAATGCTGCCTGAGGTGGCTGGGAATCTGATGCATGGCCGGTTGAAGGCTGAAGCAAGGATGGGTGGAAGGAGAAAGAAAAGAGGACTGCCTGGGTGGGTGAAACAGAAACTGTATGTGTGCAAAATATATGCTTTGGTTCAAATTCAAATGCAAGTCAAGCACGGACGCATGGCTGGCGGTTTACAAAATAAAATAGAAAGGTTGTTTTTCGGTGAGAAAAAGTAAGGTTTGTCCAGTTGAGACATTATGAAGAGTGATCGACATTTACTTTGAATGGATGGATGCCGGGATGGTATCTTCCTCATAGATAGCATAGGTGTATGTAGACAGAGTAGACGGTCACTGGATGAAGAGTGTTACTTTGAAGAGCATGTAACACCGCACCTCTGTGCCAGAGTAGCAAAGCCGAGGAAAGAAGTTGTAATTTTTCAGAATACTACCATAACTAGTAACAGTAGTTTGCAAGCACAGCATATATCCGGTGATTATGGGGACCACTCACTACCTCTGTTAAAAATTTTTTTACAACTCTGTCATTGACATTGATGTGTGGCCTATCGGTGCTCAGTCAATCAAAAGCAAAGCACCTAAAGTCATCCCATATGTAAGCAAATATCCTGTGAAGGGATAGATGATCATATTATCTTCTTCATTTTCCTTTTGTAGTAGTCAGGGGCAGGCCAGGGTGAAAGTTAAATTAATTGAGCAGTAGCCCTTGTAACAGAGTATGGCCAGTGCCACCCGTAATAGAAAAGTAAGAGCTTCACCACCTGCATGTACTGGACTGGTAACAGTAACGCAAGTCTGTGTCATCATGGCTTGCGTCTGTTTTTCTGATGTGAAAATTGACTGCGCTGGCATTATGCCGGCTTCCACAAGTTTACGTACCAATTTCGCTAAACAAGAGAGATGAAGAAGACTGGTGACTGAGTCTAATGTAGTGAGTCAATATAGCGCTAGTAGAATTCCTGAAACTCCCACTAATGTTATAGCAGAGGGCGACGAAGTGGGAGGTTAGATCGCTACATGCCACAAGTTGCTAGTGCTACTGTGAGACAACTTTCTGCTGAATTATTTTGTGTTAATCTTAAAGAGCATTGGTTACAGTATGTTTTTCTTTCCTCATATAGATACTCCTTCTAAACTAACTAGGAAGGAGATGGCTAGACGGGCCGGCCACGGAAGCTGGAGGCAATTGTCGCCGAATATCGGTGGCTGGTGGCCCAGGAGGAGGAGGACACGCAGTCTCAGTCAACAACAACATCACAACATCTGCACCCTTCTCCGCTGCCCCTGGGCCATACAGCCAGTGCAAACCTCCAGCGGTACAGAGCCGCGGTCCGGCAGCCACCCGCCACCACAGAGCAGCAAAAACAACAGCTGCCCCCCACAGTACCTGCAAGTGCAAGGGGCGTGTGCACCGCTTGACCCTGAGAGCGTCCCACCTTGAGCAGGAGGTGGTGAGGCAGAAAGCCCTGCTCAAGGACCTCCGGAGAGAGCTGCGTGACGACCTGGCCAAAGGACACAGCCGGCGGAAGTAGAAGAGAGACTGTCCCTTGCCCCTTTTTTAAAGACTATGGGGGGGGGGGAATTGGGCGTTGGGGTTTTTGGACTTTTGGGGACTGATTTGATTCATGGACATTGGTTGGGGTTAGGGAGGGGGATGGGTTGGATCTTCTTGTGGGATAGTTTATTTTTGTTAGGGCTCCAATAATTATTTATTTCTCTACTTAAACATAGCATACACGTTTTTTTTACTGTTTTGTGGGGGAGGCGGGGGGGGTAAACTGTACGTTAGTTTTCCTGCAACTTAACTGGCTGGTTGATTCAAATTGTCTAAGCGCCCAAATTTGTAAAAAAGTGCCACTGACAGAGTTAGTGAATTCAATTGTCCTACTACTTTACTAATACTACCGTCAGTCTCTCCTCTCCTCCTACTCCATTATTCTTCCTCCCCCAAAATGCTTATCTTACCTGTGATTCGTGTTTGAGAATAGGGCTAGGCACAGGGCTGGGTGCATGGCAAATGGCGATTAAGGTTGGCTATGAAATCCTGGACAGTTGAAATGTCATTGTTGTGGTGGTAGTAGTAGTGGTACACACTGGCAGTAGCAGCGTATGGAAAAAAAGAAATTGAGTGGCCTGAGCGTAGCATTAGAACAGTACGATAGATAGTACAGTACACAGTACGAATATATCCTCGGATTCCTTCACCAGCCTTGAAATTGATTTTCGGTTGCTTTGACCTTATCCTCCCCAGCAAGTGTGTGGAATTATTGTAGTCATTTAGTCACACCTCAATGAAAACCACACAGCCCGGGGGAAGAGGGTTAGGGTTTGAAAATTGGATGGGAATGGGGGGTTTTGGAAAGGTTTTGTGGAGAGAGGAAAAAAAACACAGCATGGACAAACAACAAATGAAGAAAGACAAATCTTTGATACGAATATATCTATAAATCTGTTAACGGACATAAAGGAAATGCACTACTGCATGCATGAAGTTGTTTGCTAAATGGATGGTTAGGTTACTGAAAAGTAGTACGTACTACAACTTACTAACTATGAAGAAACAATTTGACAGTACAGGGCTGCAGTAATTACTCAATTTCACTTGCCTATATTCCCTCAGGGAGAATAAACACTTATTAGTACATTAAATTAGTTTTACAAATAGTGAAGAAACTTATTAAATAGCTGGAGGGATGAATTTGAAGCAGAGAGCAAACAAACGCACAGAGACACACTCATAGAAGTTCACAACAATAACATTATTTAAAAGATAAGGAGAAGTGAAGAGGATACTGTAACTGTATGTTGTAGTTGTCCTGTTCAATTTGGGAAGTTGCATGCATCCAGCCAGTCCTCCTATTCGCGGTACTCCTCCATTCCATCTGACGCTCCGTCGATCAATCCTGGTGACCAGACAGACACACTGTCCACTGCCTGCCTGGCGGATGTGGAATTGCGGATCACTAATGGTAAGCCTGAGTTAATCATTTTTCCCATCACACAGGGTAAAAGCCGGTCTGTAATTGTTGATGGAAACACAGGAAGTGATATTCAAAAACACCACAGAGAAAAATATATAATGTACGGTGTGTAGTGTAAAAATAACTCTTTTAGTTTCAGAGGCGACAGTAGTATTACATACAAGCATAATTTCTAAAGTGCGTACTCTGAGTCTCCTTTTCAAAGATAGTAATTAGCACACAGCACAGCAGGCCAGGGCCATGAAGACGGTCAAGGCAGGCACCACTGAGTGAAGAAACCTGATATAGCATACCTCTTTGACATTGACAGACAAAGCATATCTAATTGTATGCAGCAAGCCACATAGCTGCAATTTTACATGAACTGCTGTCTGGACTCTGGCATAACAACACTACACTGGATCGACCACTCCATACCACGACTAGACAGACATGTAGTTCTGCTGTGGTTGTTGTTGACTTTTTGACTTGTTTGCCACTCACGAAATGGGCATAGTTCTTCCGTAAATCGACGATGATGATCCATCCATCCCAGTGAGTGACTGTAAAGAAAAAAGATATTATGTAACTTTGATTATCAAGACTCATCATCATCATGGTATATTGGCAAACTCAATGTTGTTCATGCAGTCGCAGTCTACACACACAGTGAGTCCTAGGACATTTTGCATATTAAAAAATGCAATGTAGTGGCCCCTGCAGTAGAAGTACAATTTGAATTAAACAAGGTAGACTTGAGTTACATTTAGTGTGTAAAAGATTTAATAATAACAGAAGACATATGATGATTCATTTCATGCACAAATAAACATACAGCAATTGCTTTCATCAGAGCCAGACAGCCGGTGCTGTCCACTGCATGCCATCTCATTATTCATTACCGGTTCCACTTTTTGTCTGCATCTTGTTCTTAAAGTGAAGGCCCACAGGGCAGCCTCTTGTGTCAATTTCAGAAGTAACTGTCAAAAATCAGCATATAGTCAGTAATTCCAGTCCCACTTCTTTTGAGGGGACTCGTCTACGAAGCGACAGTTTCTTCTTTCTGCGTAATCTGCCTTGAGGGAAATGGATAGGGGGAGTCTGGAGAAGAAGGACAGAGGAGCATGACTGAGTTGTGAGCTTGTGAACTTCAGGATTGCAGACAGCGGCACCTTCAACAAGGAAATAAGACAAAGACAGTGCTGCTGATGGATTTGTTGTGATTAGAGTTTTGTTCTGGTAAAAGTTGCAAAACAAAGAAAGACACACAGGAGTAAAAGTGAATAAGGTGTCAGGGCGAAATATAAAAGGAAGTCAGTTTCAGGCCTAGGTGTCAGGGAAGTAGAGCTCGTCCTCAAACTCTGTGAATTGAGACAGGAGTAGGTCAGCTAACAGAGAAGAACTTCCGTCACCTAAGTCGGTGTCCTCTTCTTCCTGCGTGGATTCACGTATTTTGTAATCTGGTGGTATGAAGTGCTGATTTATCTTGATCATTGTTAACCTCTCCACATTTTTGGGCAAGAGGCGGGTCCTTTTTGAAGTTACAATGGCACCAGCAGCACAGAAAACACGCTCATTAGACACTCTTGCGAAAGGGCAACACAAATAATTTAGAGCCAGCTTGGTGATCAGTGGCCATTGACCCCTTTAGCCAAACCAATACAGCAATGGGTTGTGATCAATGTAGACCTCTGTTGGGTCATCCAGATAGGCCTGCACCATCCACTCAAGGTCATCCAGGGCTGCTCCACTTTGCGTACCATCTGTGGCCTTTGCATCAGCACTGGAATGAGCAAACCCTTGATGAGTTATCCAATCCGCTTCCGACAATAAAATGGCTGGGCCTGGTGCAGGTGAGGATGATGATACGGTTGCTGGTGTAGGTAACGACTGTGAGGGAAAGTGACTGCCTTCGGCCACAGAAGTGGACCTTGACGCCGGATGGCCTGCTGATTCAGTAGTACTTCTGCCGGTTCCTTCAATTTCCTGCCGCTCTTTTTCGAACCGAGTGGCTGACAGAGCTAACCAATGTTTGTACTTTGTAAAATCTGCTTCAGTAAAAGGAATGAATGCTTTGCTGGCCAGTGCCTTTTTGTACCGTGGATCCAAAATAGTGACACAGATGTAATGTTGTTCTGTATGGATTTTTTTAAGCCTTTCATTGTCAACTAGGCGGGTTAATAAGCTCTCCGCCAACTGATATGCGTCTTGCTTGTCAGTATCATCTCTGAACGTTGAAGACACCGCCTTCAGTTGGTGCTCTAGCATGCGCAACAATGGGGTAGCTTTGCCCAAAGTACAGTCCTCCCTGCTGACTTCACGCATGAAGACCTCAAAAGGACGAAACATGTCTGTCAGGCTATTAACTAGGTCCCATTCCTCCAACTCTAGCCTCATGTCTTTCATAGAAGAACCCCGTGCAAAGACATACTCATTGATTACCAAGAACTGCTCAAACAGAAGCTCAAGCATGTAGAATGTTGAGTTCCAACGTGTTACCACCTCCTGGATGAGTCCTCTGACTGGCACTCTACGGTTACGTTGAAGGATCCTCAGCTGCTTCCGGGCCTTAACACCTTGGCTGCTAGGGGTTTTCCCCTCCTGTGCTGGAAATTGAAATAGTCCATGGATCATGACAAGGTCAGCTCGTCAGAAGCACAGCTCCACTGTGCCTCATGACGAGCTGACCTTGTCATGAGCATGGAAGGGGTTAAAAGAATGGCTTAAATGTGTGCAGATTCTTCGGCAGGTGGTCAATAACTTGTTGACTGTGTTTTCTTTTTTCAAGAAATCTTGAACAACAATGTTAATACTGTGCGCCAAACACATTCATGGCCCTAACTACATTACTGCCATTATCCGTGGAAACATAACCAATCATGGGCTTTCTTGGATGCAGCCATTCAAAGACCTTACTGTTAAACTCCTCCAAAATGTTTACTGAAGTATGAGATTTCTCCATGGCAAACATGGCTACTGTTGCAGGTTTCCGACTAGCTTGAAAAATTGTGGCAGTGTCAACTACACCTGCAGACATCTTGTCTCTAACCCCTGCAAAAGAGACCCAGTGTGCAGTGATGCACATGTAATCAAGGGCTTGGCAACTGGTCCACATGTCTGTTGTCAGGTGGATAGTGTGAACAGCACTCTTCTGCAAAGCTGCCCCAATCACCTCCAGCACATCTTGATGTAGTGCTGGAACCGCAACCGTGTCAAAATAGGACCGGCTAGGAACCTTCCATTTAGGGTAGACTGTTGCCACAAATTCTCAAAAACCCACCCCTTCCACGAAAGAAAAAGGGAGAAGGTCCAGCGCTAACATTTTAGCCAGCATTGCATTATAAAGAAGTGCCGTTGGGTGGTTGCGTTCCAATGGCGCCTCCGACAAAAACATGCTTTTAATGGTGGTCTGGACCGTTTTCATATGTGATGATAATGATCCAGACTTCTTCAACCCAGTTAGGCTCATTGATGTACTTTTTCGCATTGGTGTCTCTCCCAAACTCTTAGTGTGCCTCATAGATGTTGCCGGGGTAGAGGGTGTGGGTGCTACCACTGCAGTGCTGCTGCCAGGGGTACTGTGTGTACCAGACAAAAATGTATGTTGCTTCTTCACCTCCCCCCTGCACAATCATCAGCTCCTTGTCATCATCAGATGCAATATCAATGGATACATTTGGATTTGTTATACTTTTGGCTTCCGGGATCTTACTTAGGTGCACCTCCCACTGGATAGTGTGGTGTTTTTGGAGATGACCTCTCTGGCCTCCGATACCATAGTTGGTACCAAGCTTACCCCGACTAACTACAGTTTTACAAATCAAACAAACAACTAGGTTTTCTGCCTCTTTGCTAATACTAAAGAAGTCCCAAACTGGGGAAGAGAGATTTCTGGTGGTGGTGGTGGAGGTGCTACTTTCAATGCCAGAT
This sequence comes from Lissotriton vulgaris, assembly GCF_964263255.1. NCBI lineage: Eukaryota > Metazoa > Chordata > Amphibia > Caudata > Salamandridae > Lissotriton > Lissotriton vulgaris. Next base: position 786,601,081 of record NC_141696.1, read on the forward strand.
GAAGTGGAGGATGGGCGTGGCCGAATTTGACTCTGTTGTGCACTTACAATTACAGCACCACTACTTGAGGTAACAGAGGTCGAGCAGGATAGAGGTCCATGCCGGCCCTTCTGAAGAGAAAATATGGCAACTGTAGGTTGTGTTGGTGTAGTAGTTGCCTGTGTTGGTGGTGGTACCAGTGCCACGCCGCCCACATCCCGCTCAGCAGCAATTCAGGATAGGGTAAAAATGTCTGTCTGCTGCATGCCCGCAGGGGCTGGAGTGACGACTGTGATGACTGGGTTGTCATCGTCAGACTGTTCATCAGCAGCAGAATACACCTCTTCTTCCACTTCTTGTTCGTCGTCATCACCCATAAGTGAAAGCCTTGCGGGAACCTTCCTTTTAGGTCTAGCTACCTTTGTCCGTTCCAATCAAGATCTAGATCATCAGAAAGAAGGGGGCTTGAAGAAAAACTTGTACTAGCCCTCAATGACCTTTTTCTTGCTGGGGATCTTGAAGAGAATGGATCATCAGGAGGAGTGGCATGCTCGGATGATACCTCCGCTGGAAACTCGATTTCCTGATGTGCCCCTACTTCTGGAGGAACAAGCATTGTGGGCAGTTGTGCCTCTCCATGCGCCTCTCAATGCACCTCTACTTGCGCCTCTACTTGCGCCACTCCTTGCGCCATTCCTTGCACCTCTACTTGCACCACTCCTTGCACCACTCCTTGCGGCTCTCCTTGCGTCTCTCCTCGCGCCTCTCCTTGCTCCTCTCCTTGCACCTCTCCTTGTTGCACCTGTGGTTGACGTTGCGGCTGTGGTTGAACACTCGTCAGATGAGTTACACCCTGCGTTGATTGGATGCTATTTTCTTGCGATGAGTCAACGCCAACATCACTGGTCGATGGTGATTGAGCAATTAATGTGGCTGCCTCTGCGGCACTCATGGCCTTGGGCCTAACTTGGCGTGATGGCACAAAGACCAATGAAGGTGAGGTGCTGTTCCCAGCTTGGTCACCGGCGGACACCGCTGCTTCAGGCGTAGTTTTTTCCCCCCAAAAAATGTCTGTGGGCACACCAGTCTCCTTGGTAAGTGGCGCCACTTGCTTCTTCTGCTCCTTCTTACTGGCAACTTTCTTTGTAGAGGAGCTATGGCCACCTTTCTTTGGGCCCATCTTCTTCAGATGTCAGAACAGCAGGCCGCAGTTGCACGAGTTACAGAGTCGTCTGTGGCCACACGTGACGTCACGTGGCGTTGTGCTGCACACACCGCAGCAGGACTTCTTCCTGGCCACTGATGATGAACGATGAGGATGATTTGTGGTTCTCTTTATGCACCTAAAAGCAAAGGAAGCCAGAGGAACATCAGTTAACTAAATGTTGCATATGTCGTGCTTCAATTAATATTTGCAAATAGGCATTTAATATTATTACAACATACCCGAAAACGGTAAGACCAAAAATAAAAATAGCAATTATTGCTAATCAAAAATGGATGTTCACATTAATAGAAGAGAGACCAGACACAGAGAGTTGTTTCATGCACCACTGAGTACCCAATGGCATAATGGATGAAAGGAGGCAGACTGGGTGCATGCTTTTGGCACAAAGCACACTGCCTGGTTTCAAAATGGCCTCTTGACACCCACCCACATGGCCAGGCCCTGCCTGGACCAGGCCTCAAAAATGGCCCCCACCCACATGGCCAGGCCCCAACAACACCCCAAAAAATCGAAAAACACACAAAAATCACCCCAATCCAATGCCATCCATGCCCTAAAAGATGTTTAAATTCAAGAGACCCCACAGAAAGCCTTGGTCCATGCACCAATGAGTACCCCTGGGCATAATGGATGAAAGCAAGGCAGACTGGATGCAGGCCTATGGCACAAAGCACACTGCCTGGTTTCAAAATGGCCCCTTGACCCCCACCCACATGGCCAGGCCCTGCCTGGACCAGGCCTCAAAGTGGCCCCCACCCACATGGCCAGGCCCCAACAACACCCCAAAAAAGCGAAAAACATACACAAATCACTCCAATCCAATGCCATCCATGCCCTAAATGATGTTTACATTCAAGAGACCTCACAGAAAGCCTTGGTCCATGCACCACTGAGTACCCCTGGGCATAATGGATGAAAGCAAGGCAAACTGGGTGCAGGCCTATGGCACAAAGCACACTGCCTGGCTTCAAAATGGCCCCTTGACCCCCACCCACATGGCCAGGCCCTGCCTGGACCAAGCCTCAAAATGGCCCCCACCCACATGGCCAGGCCCTAACAACACCCCAAAAAATCGAAAAACAGACAAAAATCACCACAATCCAATGCCTTCCATGCCCTAACTGATGTTTAAATTCAAGACACCTTACAGAAAAACTTGGTCCATGCACCACAAACTACCCCCTGGGCCTACTGGCTAGTGTGGCTTTACACGCAACCCCAAAATAAAATAAAAATTCCACATATAACAGTGAGCTATTCAATTCCATGACATAAATGATATTTAAGTTCAACAAAACTCACAGAAACAGTTGTATCATGCACCCATGACTAACCCTGGGCCTACTGCATACTGTGCTTACCCACAATATATGTGTTTAAAGTAGTGATAAAGTTAAAAAATTGAAGTTGCAGCAACTTCAATGCCCCAAACAAACAACACCAATTTACTTGTAAAATCTCAAATCCAAAAGTAATCCAAAAGTGATACAAACAAAAAGTCCTCAAACACAAATATCCAGCTGCAACCACAAAAAGTAATCCTTCCAGCTCCAGATCCAAATGAAAAGTGACCAGGACATGGACAAAGCACTGGAAGGAGCCTGCTGGACAGGAACAGGAAGTTGGAGACTCTAGGGCACTTCCTTCCTCCCGCCCCCCAAAAATGGACTCCTTGCACAAAAAAGTGCAGCCAAATGTCAATCTGAGGAGTCATTCTGATCCAAATCATCATTTTCGGAAGGTTTATGCTGCCTGTGGTAGATTTCTTGTGCAGAATTGCAACTTTTGCAAGTTCGGGAAAGCAAGCTATTCAAATCTCCCGCCGGATGTCAGCTGCGCGGCGCATCTACGTGTTTGCGATAGTTTTCTCGCGCGGTGCGTGATCGCGGGCCCTTATGACGTATTCGCGTTCAACAACTCTCGCAGTGCAAGATGGCGGGCCGCTATGACGTACTCGCGGTCAAAAAGTCTTGCACGATCACGCAGCCAGATCCAAAATGGCGCAGCCCACTCAAACCGGGAGGAAAAACAACTCGGCGAACTCAGAACCACGGTAAGTCACCGCCACGTGCGCGAGATTGTATTTTTGAAGCGCGACAAAGCAAACAAATCCGCCAGCTTGCAAATTGCAATTTTTTTGACAATTTTGCGCGATTCATGGACCGCAAAATTGCCAAAAATTCGCAAATTCCGTGAGCATAAGGGATTTTCAGCCCATACATAATTGCAAACACAAAGCAACAATTCCCCATCAACCAATAGACGGACACGTTTACAGGAAAAAAAATGATTAGAAACTTACTGTAGAATCACCAATACTTTCATTTAACAGCTTAGATGTCTCCAAGTTCAATCGATCGGCCTCAAAATCCCTTGAATGACCACATAAAAACACTGCGTCCCCTCCTAACGAAAAGACAAAAGAAGCGTGCAAGGAAGGCCAGAAAGCACCCTCAGAATAACAAGAAGACAGATCAACAGGTGAACAGAATGTACCCAATCTTCAACCTTAAGGAGGAAAGAAATCTGAGCTCAACAGCCCCTGCAAGAAATCGAGATCATAAGAAAGAAGTGGAGGAGCATCGCAAAGACCAATTGGTGATATTGGAGACTTCAAGCTCCTTAACTGGAGAACCGATGGGCCTACATGATCCAAACAAAGCAAATGCAAAGTGTATAAGCAGAGGGCCCCGGCCAAACACAATTCAAGCAGCAACAATGTTATCCCCTGACAGTACAAAACTGCCTATTATGAGCAATGCAATCCTATTGGAGGATAAAACGAACAAAAACTGAAGTGGATCGACAAACCTCCAACAACAGATAACAAAAACATACAAAAGAGACGCAATCAACTTATAAAACTCTAATGGATGCTCTACTTTCTCCCAGTGAAAGCATTAACCCCGGTCAAGGTGGTCGAGAAATCATATTACAGAGATGCCACCAACCTAGTAGAGAACAAGTTCTGCTAAAACTAAACTTGCATCAGATGGCAAGAGCTGAATCAACAGTCTGAAAACCAAAACCTCACTTCAGCATCTGTGTCACAGTTTCAAATTATTGGCCCAGCAAATCCTCCAAATAACCAGATATTACTAACTCCACATTACATATCACATGGGCCACAAGATTATTTAAATAGAGGAAATGTCCTAAGCCTAATGGCAGCCATTGCAACATTGAAGCACCTCTCTTCATCAGACCTACTGGCAGTAGAGTTCATTGAACAGGTGAACAGTAACTGTTTGGTCTTTCAACTTGGAAGAATAAAGAAATGGTTCTAGCAATACTAAAAGCTGCCACACAGTTTGAGGCCTGGGGTATATCTTTGTCTAAATCTACAACACATCGTTACCCTACTCCTCTGCTACACCTGCACAATATTAAGCTTAGTCATCTCAGTACCAAGCCTGTTTATTCAGTATTACATAGTGCAAGAGGCAAAAAGGGAGCTAAGACACCATCACTAAACACACAAGACACAATCCATTTAGATCATGTCAGATCAAGGCCCGACAAACGAAGAGAATTACATAAATAATACCTACTATATATGGGTTTCCATCAATAAAAATCTTGTCATGGAACATAGCAGATGCAAAGCATGATTTGCGGTATAACATACCTCCCGAGAATTGGAAAAACTTTGAAATTATAGCCCTTTAAGAAACATGGCTAATAGCCCCTGTTCAGGTTCATGGGTGCATTCTTTATCAAGTAAAAGCTGTAAGAACCCAGCGGCACAGTAGACCAAAGGGCGGGCTCGCTGTATACATCTCCACAACGTTAAACATTACATCAGTCCAATTGTCTACTATAACAAAGAATATGCAACTAATAAAAATGGACTTGGGACCTAATAAAGAGGCAAGCACTATCATCCTTATCAACGTATATGCACATCCGAAACAAGTGACTAAAATAGCGCAATTCAAATTACTGACCACAGAACTTCGGTATGAACATCCTGTACCGGAAATAATATTAATGGGTGATTTTGATAAAAATTGAATATACACCCCAGAGGAAGACAGCAACATATTTGCAGCAAACACAGATTGATCAGTGCAAACCAAAGCCCATTCAACATTAAAACAATCCGGCTTAGGGGGGCATAAAGTGGTGACAGATCGCGAACACCTAGAGATAACAGTACTAAATGGTAGAAGTGCACAGGATAGACCTCTGGCTTTCACGTATCTTGGTCCTAATGCCTGTACAATCATAGATTACACAATTGTCACTCGACCGCTGCTCGCCCAAGTAAAGGCATTTTCAATCATATACACTCCCGATAGTGACCACTCGTGCCAACATTCTGAACTGATAATTTCCTTTTCAAGGCACATAAAAGCATCAACAGAGTTAGGGTCAACAACAACGATAAACCTTAAACCCTTAAGATGGACAAGCAGTACAATTCCACAAACCGTTTCGAGGGCAAAGGTACTGATAGTAACATATGATTTACAGAAAGGTTTGGCAACAGAATCCTGGGCCACCTTTCTAACAAATGTATTGCAGGATGCCCTGTCAACAAACCTGCACCAATGTACGAAGGGTGACCAAAGCAGAACCCTGAGTAGAACAGCTAGAAACTTAAGGAAAAAGCTAAGAGTTGCGATTTGAGCCACAAGAGGCCCAAATCCACTCAAATTACTTGGCCTCAAATACAACAACTCAGGAAGCAGTACAAAAAACAAACTTGGGAAGACAACAGAATGCAATTGGATCATTTTTGGGCCAAACTCCTATATAAAGCTAAACGATCATATACTAGGGCCTTTTGGGAACAAGTTAATTTGCTTATAAGATCCTAAAAAGTCATAAACATGACCTGCATTAAGGAGACTGCTTGTACACACCATATAATCACCACCTTCTCAATATTAGCAGAGGAAAAAACTGTAATGCAGGAAACACCAAACTATTCCCAGGTCAAGAGCCAAACCACAACAACACAATAAACACCAGCAATATTAGCAGAGTTTACATTATCTGCAGAACTAACAGGTTTAAAAACCAGATCAACGAAACGCATATAACAGTTCTGACCTCCAATGAGTTAGGAAACATCTGGAAGGGCACCATGACAAGAGATCAATCACTCATACACTATCTGAAGAACAAATATCCAAGGTCATAGCTATGGGCAGACTAGATGTGGCACCAGGCCCGAATGGCATACCTCACGCAATCTACAAGCAAGATCCTGACTTTTGGGTGGCCCAGTTGTCCTACCTATTTCATCACAAACAATCTTCCAGAGAGCTGGAGAGGCTCAGTAAGGAATCCAGTATACAAGGGTGGGGACCGAACTGATCCTGCTAACTATCGACAGACTGCTTTAATAGACGCTGAAGCAAAATACTATGTCTCACTGATTCTGGCAGACTTAATAAACTGGTCTGAGAGCAACAACAAAATCCCTACCAATTAGTCCGGCTTCTGAAGGTGCACTGGTACCATCACAAACATCCTTGCCCTAGGTCTAATGGCTGACAAAAGCTTACGGCATCCACAAAATCTGTACCTATGTTTCGTAGATTTTAAAGCTGTATTCAATTGAGTTAATAGAGGAATCTTATGGCATAAATTGAAGCAGTGGGGCCTTCTGGAAACAATATTGTGGTATATAATGCAATTATATACCAACACATGGATGAAAGTCAAAATAGCAGATGGAAAGAGGTTATCCTGGAAAATCCATACAAGCGAGGGCCTCAAACAAGGCTGCACCCTAGCACCTCACTGGTTTAATCTTTTCATTGCCAAGTTTGAATGAAACCAACTCACACTCTCCACGTTTGGGAACACTGCCTATTACACTTCTTTCCTATGCATCTGACATAGTGCTCTTAAGCCATACAGAAATCAGCCTTCAAAGGGTAAATAATAAATTGGGGAATTTCGCCAAGGCAAACTTGTTAGAAATAAATGGCACAAAAACAAAGGTCATGATAATAAGCTGTCGCGTCCACAAATAGTCACCATTCAAAATCAGCAATACAAACCTGGAAGTGGTCAGCTGTTATAAATATTTAGGGGTAAACATGGACAGTTGATTATCTTTTCAAAAGCAGAATGAAACCTTACTGAAAAAGGGGAATAGTCTAATATTCACCATTTGTTCAATATTAAAGAGTTTAAAAGGTCCATCGTTTACTCCACGTTTAATGGTAACCAAAGCAAAATTACTGCTGACAGTAGCCTACGGAAGTGAAGTTCAGCACAGGAAAGAAGTGGCAATCTTGGAATCCCTTCAATCACGGGTAAACGAAATGGTATTCTCCCTACCCTGTATCTCCTCACCGGCACAGATCAGGTTAGAATTCAGGTTGCACCAGCAGCAACTGCACAGAAGATATGTAACAATAAAAACTTGGAAAGGCATGCAGTATTTGTGGATCTCCAACACAGGACTGTATTCACAATAAGCATCTGCCCAGCTCTTAGTCTATACTGTTGACAACTACTAAATAATGTATTTAATGCAAGAGGCATTTGTACCTGTCGAACTGCTATATTAAAATGTCTCAATCTGAACGACTCGCAGCTTAATTGTCATTTAGTAAAATTTGTCATCAATTATGAGAAAGTTTTAAAACATGGTTGAAATCAAGGCGCAAATGAACTTTAAGGTCTATGCTCAATGTCTCCTCCTTGCATCTCATGCATTGTACAACTCTTTCTACTCTTTCTACTCTAACTGTGCACTTATGGCCCACAGTTTAATTGGTATTTGGTAAAATAAATCGTATCTTTAAGATATGAGAGAGGCTCATAATACAGTAATGGGTAAAGCACAACAGTACTTTAGAGACCAGGGGATTTATTATGATGGCGGGCTTATCGCCTCCGGCGGGCCGGCGGTAGCCACCGCCGACCCAGCGGGGGAGGTCCGCCCGCCATCAATGCCTGATTTACTCCCTGCCATATTAGTATGGCTGAGGGATCCGCGGCGGACGTAAAGATTGTCTGCCGCTTTTCCGCCAGTTGACTCGTCGACTGGGCGGAAAACGTGTATAATATGGTGGCGGTGTCTGCAAGACACTGCCATCCATATTATGATCATGGTGGAGGGCAAATTCCCCTATAGATAGGCATGTGGTTTCTGCTTTTGGGGGCTCGTTGCGGACCCCAGGTTGTTTGGGAGTGCACATGGGGGGTACCGATGGTACCCCCTGCATTTGCATGCACAAGGTGGCAGGCACCGCAAGGTGCCTGTCACGTTGTGCATGCAAATTCACGACATGCATTTTTTACATTCTGCCGCAATGTAAAAAATGTGGGATGCGCCCGCCAGTGTGGCGGGTGCATCCTAATTTGAATGACGGGACCACTGCACCTATGGCGGGCGGTCCCTTTTGCCATTGCGATTTTGGCCCGCCATCGTAATAGACCCCTAAGTCTCACGTCTTTCTCTGTTACCCCATGTATTACATAATGACCCAGGCTTTATACTTAAATTGTGTGCTCAAGGTACTGCTGAAACTTGAAACTTTTAATAAGAACATTTTTAAAGTATATTTTAATGGTGTTATGTATTTCGTTATGTTGGTGTATTGCTTTGGTTTTAATTAAATAAACAATCAAACATATTCTGATTCTTGTCAAGGTTTCCAGTTAGTTGTGAGACCACACATTGTTCGAGAAGCTTCACTATAAAAGTGAGTGCAGGTATTGGTCTAAAATGTATCGTTTTCATGGTGTCAGCTCCTTTCGTTTTTAAAAGAGATCCTTTATGACCAATATTAACTTAGTCCATTAAGAAGCATGTTTGAAGGGAAGCATTAAAGCAGTTTAAACATATTGGCGAGATGGTGTCACTAACTTGTATCTACCATGGCCTGGATCATTGGTTTAGTCAGATGGAGAGGTTTCAGAGATTTTTTTTTTTAAGTCATGATTAGAGATATAGTTGAAGGCATTCAAAAAATGTTGCAGTTTTCTTAGGTTCAATGTTTGTGTTGACTTGAAAGCAGTACAGAGTTTTTAATTTCTTACCTGACTTTAGGAATCTTATTCAGGAAGAAGCTGGCAAATTCTGCCATCTAGATTTGTCTGGCTGGTAAGCAATTGTGGAGAACCATTGCATTATGATGTTCAGCAGGTCTCTAAGGCAATGTTTTGCCTGTTCAAATAGCTCTTGAGAAAGACTTGTTTGTCTTTTTAAAACATTTTTTTGTTGGACATCTTCCTTCATGTGCAATCAGTTTTCCGTATATACATATGAGTTCTTTGAAGTACAGTTGCTGAGAGTAACAGGGAAATTATTCATTCTTGTATACCTTGTAATCTCTAGTAGTTCAGTGCAGTCCATCAAATTCTGATTTCTGAATAATCATTATTATGTGTGTTAAGAGCATTTGGCTATATTGGTGTCTCATGTAAAGTTCCTGGTTTGATATTCTTTAGGTTCTTTTGGGAAGTTTTAGGTTTCATTAGCTATGGGGCAGGAGACGGTGGGCTGAGGTTAATGTAAAAGGGGAGCAACAGGTAGTCTTATCAGTCCAATAGACATTCATCTGAGGATTGCATTGCATAAGGGTTTGCAATGAAGAGGTCCTTTTACACATGAACTGAGCTTGGTATGATGTTTATTTCAATAAACCTTATAACTGAGCAGTGGTTTTATTTTTTCCTCTTCTTCTCTGGAACACTGAAATTGCACAGAAAATGTGATAGTATGGAGAAAGCAACTTGTCAGTCACAAATTCCATTTAGTAATTAGCGAACACAATATCCTGTCCTGGGAGATTTTAGCTAAAGCTTGTTTTCATGGGATATGACTGTTAGTGACACATTCAAAGGAGCTGAGGAATTGAATTCTGATTTTGTTGCATTTGAGATGTTTTTGGCATGTTAGATCCTTACAGAACTGTATTGGTCGATGGTCTCTTTACGAGACTTTCGAAGATGCACTGTGCCCTCATTACAATGTGAGTTTCTTGAGCTTAAACACCTACCAGCCTATGAACCCTACTGGGACCTTATTACAATCCCTGAGGACAGGAAATGGTTTCACCAATACAGGGTGGGCACTTTGCCAATTAACACCTTTACATGCAAATGGTCCACTGGTGGGGGTGCTATGTGCCCCTTCTGCATTACACAACCGGAAAGCCTTGTTCACATGTTGTTTATCTGCCCGGTGTATAAAATTCCGCGACTAAGGTGGATCAGGCCGGTTTGTCTCCAGAAAGGCATACAAAAAGGTACAAAGGCCCTTAGGGTCTTCAAAACGGACAGCTCTGAAAGTTTAATATTTGCTGTGTCTAAGTTCCTTAGCTGGATGTGGGCAATACGCAGGAATAAACTGAATTCAGTAGTTGCCCCCACTGTCTAAGTAACCCCTCTATTTCATGAAACAATATTTTGTATATAAAGTTTCCCTCTAGACAAATTGTTGTAAATATTGTTCCTTTTAAATGTTTTTTATTTTTCTAAATTTTTTTTTATTTCATCATCAGAAAAACAAAGTGTAAACAATTGATTATTTTGACATATATATCAGTTATAACAGAAATCATTCAATTAGTGCTTTGTCACTTAAAGAATCAAACGAATTGTACAACATATTCTTAAAAGGCAAAGTTTAAACGAAAGCGAAAACAAAAAAACAACAAAAAAAAGAGAAAAAAATTGAAAAATTACAAAGAGGGCTAAGCAGTTTTTGACCCCACCGACTATAATCTTGTAAGAATAAGCATGAGTTTATCCCTCTTTTTAGTTAACCGTCTAATTTAATTTTCCATTTTTCAACTGGGGCCCATATCCGCTTCCCAAGCTGCTTTGCCTTCGCGCCTTTTTTTTCATATAAAGCTTTCTCTAGAGTATAGATAGCTAATAATTTTGAAAGCCATTGTTGAAACGAAGGAGGATTAGAGTCTTTCCATACCGTTGCAATACAAAGCCGGATCAGCGTCATTGCAATAAATAAAAATTCTTGATGGGGTACCTCCTGCCCCTCCTTTGCCACCCCAAGAACCATAATCTCATTAGTTAATTTAATTGAGATTTTCAATTCCTCTTTAAAGAATTCCTCCATAGCTTCTTTAAGGGGATCTAGTTTAGGACAAGCTGCAAACATATGTATTGTGTCAGCCTCCATACTCTGACATCTTGGGCAGAAGATCCCACTCGTGCCCCCCCAACTGGCTATTCTATGCGGTGTATAATATAATTCATATAGAGTCTTAAAATATTGTGCCTGCAGATTTGCAACCTTTAAAGTAGTGTTTCCTAACCTGAGCGATTTTTCAGCCTCATTTCCTGATAGATTTAATTTATTTCTCCATTTATCAAATACCTTTCCTCTGTCATCCTCATTATACTGGCATAATGCCCCATATAGTTGAGAGATTGTGCATCCATCCTCATCTCGAACAAATTCCATCAGGTCTACCCTAATAAATTTACAATTGCCTGCTTGTTTTCTCTGCAGGACTGACCTTATCTGTAAGTATTTGAAAAAGTCTCTCTGATCCAAATTGTATAGCTGTTGCGCCCTTTCAAATGTTATTAACCCTGATTTATCTGTGATGTCTCCAATTATGCTAACCCCAAGATTATCCCACCGCCTCATCACTTGATCATGGAATACATCTGGGAAAAGTTCATTCATATATAAAGGAGTATAGAAATTCATTCGCCCTAATTTAATTTTCTTCCGGATAATTGACCAAGCTGAGATAGCCGCACCCAACACCTTGAACTTCGTTCTTTTATAATAGTTTAACTCCCTGAAAGTAAGGAGTCCCTTATTAGAATCCAAAACCAGCAGTTCATATATATCCGGAATGCCAGCATTACCCCTCCAGATATCTTTCGTATTTCCTCCGAGAAGTCCTTTACAATACTGAAGGACTGAAGCAAAATAATATGTCTTAAAGTCCGGTGCTGCAAGGCCCCCCCGTTCTTTAGATAGTGCCAACATCTTAATGGATCTTCGGGTTCTGCCCTTTGCCCATATAAAGCGATTACAAATCCCCTCTATTTCTTTAAACCACTTATTAGTAAATATTAAAGGAATCGTGCGGAATAAATATAAAATTTTGGGCAGGAACAGCATTTTTATAACATTACAGCGACCTATAATCGTTAAATGTAAATTGTCCATCCTGTCTAGGTCTAATTTTGCCTTTTTAATTACTGGGGTCAGATTTTTCTCCACAACCTTCGATAAGTCGGATGTTATATTAACGCCCAAATAAACCGCAGACTCTATAACTCTTTCGTCCTGAATATTAACAAATTGATTTACAACTATTTGCGTTTTCCCTTGGTTCAATTTATACCCTGATAGAAGACCATATTTTTTAGCTTCATCCTCGATCTCTCTAATTGCTATTACTGGTGTTGATGATGTGATTGCTAAATCGTCCGCGTATCCCAATATTTTGGTCTCGTATCCATTCAGCATAATTGGGCTGATATTTTTATTTTTTTCTATATATCTGATAAATGAATCAATATAACAGGCGAAGAGTAGAGGGGAACATGGGCATCCTTGCCTGGTCCCACGTTCGATTTTTATTACCTCGCTCAGTTCTCCCCCTACTCTCAGTCTGATACTCGGATTTTTATAAAGGGCCTTTAATGCTCCTATGCATTTTTTCCCGAAATTGCACTTAATCATTGTTGCCCACAGGAAACCCCACGAGACCCTATCAAAAGCCTTTTCGGCGTCCAGCAATATTAAAGACATAGGGTCTCGTGAGGCAGTTGTACCATCCAGCAGCGCAAACACCCTTCTAATATGATCGGCGGTACTCCTCCCCGGTATAAACCCGTGCTGCCACGGTGAAACTATCTTCCCAATTATCAAGCGCAGCCTATTTGACAAGATTTTAGAATAGGCTTTACAATCACTATTCATTAAGCTGATTGGTCTGTATGACCCGGGATCCGTAGAGCTTTTATTCTTTTTTAGAAACACCACCATTGAAGCTTCTCCCCAAGACCCCGGAGGGGCAGCACCGTTTTGTATAAGAACCATAAGTCTATTAATGTCTGCTTCTAAGATCAGAAAGAACTTCTTGTAAAACTCTAGGGGTATTAAATCAGGTCCAACTGCTTTCCCTGACGGAAGATCTTTAAAGGCTCTTTGTACTTCTTCTAAGGTAAAGTTATTCTCAAGGGATTCGTTGTCCTCTTTTGTTAGCTTATCTAGTGAGGCCGACTCTAAATATTGCTCAATTTCTGCTGTATCTGCTTCCCCATTATCCTGACTATATAATTTTTTATAAAACTTCTGGAATACAGAGCAAATTTCTTTTGGTGTTTTCACTATCACCCCTGCCTCCGTAGTCATTTCTGTTATCTGCCCCTGAGTAGCCGCCTGCCGAGTTCTGATCGCTAGGATTCGTCCTACCTGTTCGCTGTATTCATGTTGCTCTTCCCTCCTTGCTAGATATTTACCAGCTGATTTTGCGGCATATGCTTCCCCCACTCTAGCTTTAGCCATTGCCAATTTTTGCATTACTTTTGTCACCTCCTCTTTCTCTCTTATATTTCTTATCAATTCTTCCTCTAACTTTGCTACTAAGCTTATCTTCTTCTCAAGATCTTCTTTTTCCTGCTTATTCCGTCTAAGAGAGTAGCTTAGCGTTTCCCCCCTAATACCTGCCTTCATAGCATCCCATACTATTTGGGGTGACGCTGTACCTCTATTGTTTTCCAGGAATTCTTTTAACCAAGTTTCCATGTAGGTAATATAATTTGTATCCTGTAACAATTCTCTCTCAAAAGTCCAGCTAGTTATATTTTTCTGAAAATTTGGTATAGAGATCTCCATAGAGAGCGGATTATGATCCGACATCAATCTGGGCATTTTTTTAACTTTCACCATCGGTATCAACGAGGGGGAGATCAGAAAGTAATCTAACCGAGCTAAAGTTTTATGGGGGGCAGAATAGTATGTGCTGCCTCCCCCTCCATTTGTATGTTCCCAAATATCGATCAACCCATTGTCCTGCATGAGTTGAATCAGAGCTCTATGAGTTTTTTTCTTTTTACCAGTAAACCTTGCAGGATCATCTTTCCACAACCCATTAAGGCCATTTATATTTAAGTCACCACATAGTATAATGTTTTTTAATGCATTTTAATATATTTATGATCTCAAATGGAAATTTTATTTAATCAAAGATAAGGAATAGCCAGAATTGTTTGGAAGTTCTATTGTTACAGCTGTTAATGAATTATTCCTGTTTATTGTACTATTTGGGCATGATGATGTTTACTTGTCCCTTTAAATTCTTTTTAAACTCTTGTTTTTAATATGTTTATCTTTTATGACATGATGTCGAAATAAAGACTAAATGGATTGAATTGAGATGTTAGTGATACATCCACCAATTACCAATGATCTGTCTTTGTATAGGATGTTTTATCCAATCCAGCAGAATGTGTCTATCCAAGGCTGAGATAGTACTATCCCTCCTTGGAACAAGAATATCCAGATCTCTTTCTTGGAGGATAAAAGAGAGAGTTGTATGGTTAGACATACTGGTAAAATTAATTGTCTCAAATTGGACTGGTTTTATTATAAGATGTATTTTGTAATAAGTGTTTTTAACATGTACGCTTTTATGATTTTGAATCACTGAATCGAATAAAGCAAATATTTGACTTTGACTTTGACATATCTGAAATTTATGAGGGCCCAAATTAACTGGCAATTTTTCAGAGGAACTTGTTGTTCGGTAATGAGGTGATTGGACTTTGATTTTCTTAACACGCTCATCTGTTACTAACTCTGTGTCATCTAGGTCTATTAATGGTACGAATGTTCTAGTTGATAGGATTTAGGATTTATTAGTTGGGTGAGTTAAGTCGATAGGTCACAGTGCATTTACTAAGAAAGAAAAAGGTATTTATTCATACTGGTAACTATTTTAAATAATCTTATTTAATACCACATGACTTCCGGGGGCAGGGGGTATTTTAAGTCCCTACCCCCATTATTTTCTTTGGGAAGGTGTTACAGTACCAGTAGTTGACTATGTCCAGTACTAGACTACCTTCAAAAGTATACAATTACTAAAAAAGTGTATGTTACAAAAAAGGGCACTTTGTGAATACCGGAAAGTAGTTCACTTCCTCAAAGGTGGAAATCTACTCAAAAGTGTAAGTTACCTCTGTAAATCAGGCCCTATATGCTAAAACAGATGCACATTAATTAGATTTCTTAAATGAGATATATTAGTACTTCTTTAAATTCTGCAGCTCAATTGCATTGAAGGATTATAATACTCCCACCTTGTTGTCTTTAATGAAATCTTTGAATTCCTCTGTACTAAAGCTAATAAAATCCCCACTGTACTTAAAAGGAAAGTTGTTTGTCTGATACTTTGAGCAAAGAAACAGTGTAATTCAGTAATTGCGAAGTAAAGAAGTCATTAAAGTAAATGCAGTAAAATAAATGTCAAATCAAAGAGGCAAAATATGTCAGGTGGGTACAAGAACATGTATTGTCTGTTCTTTCATTCAGATGTGGGAGTTTTCTGATCTGTGTCAAATGCAACAAGCAATACCAGAATATGCAGCATAAAGACCAAAACATGACTAATTACTCATTCTCTGTTTCAAACTTCTGAAATCAAAATGTTTCCAAAACTCAGTAACCAGACTAAAGATATCCCCTTTTTATTAATGGGCATAAGGAAGCATTAATGACAAAGAGGAGCACTGCAGGCCACAACATCCATACACTAAGAGAACAATTAAATTACCAGCCTCAATGTTGGCCATTCCCAGGTATACCCAGATGTTGGGTCACAGAGTTGACCATATGCCCCCAATAACAACATTTTTGCTCATGGAAAAGATAATCTAGTCTAGGGCGAGTTATCAATAATCAATAAAGACAACCTCCCAACCTCTCACATCATTATTCCTGAGCAACACATATAAAATAAGTGGAAGCGTTAAGTCATCCTGCAGCATTACAAAATCCATTACCTCTCCTATCAAGCTCAATTGAAGCTTTCCTGTAAGACCTTTCAACCTTGCTATATGAACAGTTTCTACAGTGGGCTACCAATGGCTGGAAATTAAAAATTCTTGATTGGAAACAATTGCATCCTGTTAGAAATGAGGATCTCTAGTTGGTAGGATGCTACCTTGTCCAAGTAGGGACTCTTCTTCCTAGTCAGGATAATGGGGATAGACTTCTAAAATAACCCCTGTTCACCACCTTGGTAGCTTGGCACGAGCAGCCAGGCTTATATCAGAGGCAATGTGTAAAGCATTTGCACATAACCAGCAGTAATACAGTGAAAACACCACAAAAGGACACCACATTCGTTTTAGAGAATTATCCAATATTTTATCTGTGAAAAATAAGACTGAAACGATAATAAAATCCACCATACAGTTTCGAAGAAATATCAATAAGGAAAAATAGACTTAAAATATCAAAAGCTCTGTCGGGGCTTTCACTGTGTCCTGAACAACAAATCCAAACAGTTCTGGCTAACTGCGACATCATGGGCCAGCCATGGTGTCAGGAAGACCAGCAAACAGCAATTTAGAAATGCAGGTCATGGGTAACCTCACGATGACCCTCGAAGAGCCAGCGTCGGCAGGCGTCAGTTCCAGAGTTCAGTGCAGGAGTCATTGGGCCGTTGAAGTCACACTCATTGCAGATTGAATTCCACCTGGTTGAAGTCAAGGGTGCTGGCATTATCAGACATTGGGGTTGTGGTGCAAAGTGCAGAGGTGCGGCGTGCAGTCCCTTCAGGTCGCGGTGCAGGCAGAGGCTCATTAATGGTCATCCAGCAGCATCGGTGAGACCAGGGCTGCGGTGCAATGTGCTTCTGTGCTTGTCGTGGTGTTGGCAGGTCACTGTGCATGCAGCGGCATTCTCATTGCTGAAGCTTTGTCGTTGGCTGATAAACTGGTGTCGGTAGGCCAAGGGTGTGGTGTGGGACAGGACTGTGCATTGTGTAACTTACAAGCAGTGCCCTCAAACTATTGTGCAAGTACCTTTCACATCCACTGCACCCTGCCCAGGTGGATAGATTGGGCCTACCTGATGGGTGCCCTACATGCAAGCAAAGGGAAGGTTGGGCATGGCAAGTGGGGCACTTGCCAGGTCAACATGCTAGTAAAGACTGTGCATAGACATAGCAGTGGCAGGTCTGAGACACCTTTGAAAGGCTGCTTGAGTGGGTGGCACAATCAGTGCTGCAGGCCCACAAGCAGCATTTGATTTCCAGACCCTGGCCATGCACAGTGCACTATACTAGGGACTTAGTAGTAAATCAAATAAACCAAACATGGAAACATCAATTCATAAACACAATTTACAGTTGGAGCACTTGCACTGAACATCAGTGAGAAAGTGTGCAGAGGCATTAAACCAGCAAAACAAAGTCCAATGCACCACTAAAAACAGGAGCCCAGAAAGCAAAAAGACAGGAGAAACACGGCAAAAGATGCCAGGTCTAACACATCCCCACCTTCAAAGATTTTCTTGACCAATGTGATAGCATCATACTAATGATAAGGAGCCCCTAGAACACAACCTTAGGCAGAAAAGGAAAGAAAACCCACCCTCTACACATGCAATATGAAATGCATCCTGTTAATTGAAAACATTAGCAGACAACCTCACCTAAGTTAAACTTGACACTCAACCTTAACCTCTTTAGAAGGAAGCATGAAATTGGTCAGAACAGTATACAAATGGTCACCCGTTCTATAACAAAAAGAAACTAGAGTTCATGTCAATCCCTCTTTTAGTATAACACTAAAAACTCATTAAGGAGAAGGCTGACGTTTTGAACTGCTGCAAACCTTTTTTCAGGCTATATATTCATGTATGACCTGCCACCAAATAAACTATCATTCCTGAAAGGAATACTTATCTGTAGAGTAAATGGAAGCCATAAATTGTGCCACTGAAATGTTAAATTTGGTACACTAGTGTTGACAATACTTTGCAAGAAATATGTGCCATACATTGTGGCTTCTTGAATGAAAATTTCCAGAAACTGATAAGCCAATGCCACCTATCCCGTTACCTCCACTAATCTGCCAGAGCCACCACCTACCAAAAGCTTTCCATTCACACCAGTCAACCTCACAAAATTACAGCAATTACTAGGACATTTCACTCCAAGCAAAGACATAGGTGACCCATGCCCAATGACATTTTAAAGTTGTAGAAGACGTTGTTAAAACCCAACTCAAATTACACTTTAAACCCCATGAAAAGTCAAACCTCCCAACAATGCAGCTTCCAGCTACTACATGGTACACTTATGGTCCTACCAACCTCTGGGGTGGCATAAGAAAAATAGCAGACAAAGGAATCCTTCAGTCTGTTTATTCTGAAACATATCTCCACCACTTACAACAAGGAGAACTGCAAAGTCCTACAATAGTGGCCGATGCCTTAAAGGGAGCTCTCGGTTCTTATCAACCCTGCCCAGCTTAACCACCTCTGGAGTACATCAAAACTCGTATCATTCAGCTCTGTGTTTCATTCATTTTTTTCAAACCTCCGATGGATCTCCATTGCTTGCATTATTTCCAACTCTACTACTCCTTCTTTAACATGAAAATACACCTTCATGTATCAGTAAAAAATGTAAAATGCATAATTCTGTCCAAAGCCATTGAGGATGTGAACACTTGGATGGAACATAACAGCCACAATTTGAACAGCTTACAAACTGGAATTTCTAGTAGTAATACCAAACCACGTCCTCAGTAAAATTACATCGCTCTGACAACCTCCACCAACCCAAACCATCTAAGGCAAAACAATTCCAGTACGAATAGAGGTGAGAAACCAGTTTCAAGTATGATGCAGACTTCAGCCTCAACACAAAATTCTAGCATTTATAAAAGTAGCATTTGTCTAGATGACTTGACAAATAATATCCTGCCACTCATAATACCAGAGAAATCCAGATGACAGAGAGCTGCTGAATTTACACCTTGATTAGATAGCAGCATATATATTATAGACAACCTGCATACCAAAGTAAAAGTATTTCAAATGCCCACAAACCTGCAAAATGCTTCGTTGTGGACTACAAAAATAGCAGCCAATAATAATTCACATGAAAATCATACACTGGCTTCCTCATTTAAGAAAGCGTGCCCCACATACAAATTGCTAGAAGAATGTGCACCCAAATGCCTCTAAGGCAAAGCTAAACTGGCTGCCACCCCACCCACATAGTCTGCTCTACTGAAAATAACTAACTGGTCAAATACAAATCAGACTCAAGAACATAGGCATCGATGATTCGTTCAAAACATCATTCCACAACTATGAGGCTTGATTCACAAAGGACATGAGAATTCTCATTGTTGAGATTCTGCCCGAGTGCGGAGACCCTTCCACATCTGTGAGGGTCACCACCTTGAGTGCAGAGGCCCTTTGTAATCAGGCCCATAATATTTACCCAACACTTCATCATGCGGCAATCCAAAGACTATTTTCTACTGTTGTGTTGCATTTTAGGATCCAAGCGAATTTTCCTGATTCATGCCCTTATATAGGTATACAATTCACATTGCCCTAATATAGGCATAGAAATCATACCCATATTTAGACGTAGCCCATGCAGTCCAAATACAGGCATGGCTACTTTCACCCGTACCAAAATGTCACAACGATTTCTTGGCAAATCGGCTGAAGAAGTCAGGGACCTCCTCTTGCTTGAATATTGAATGTTAGAAGACATCAACGCACAACTTGACAAGCACACCCGAGAAACACAAGAGCGCAAATTCGAAAATTTAAGTGCGATACCATAGACTATAAGCTTGGGGAGGTGTACACGTGGGCTGAAGTGTATGCCCGCCGACGCCTAAATAGATCATACAATCCATATTCCGAAAATGAGACCTCATCATCGGAAGGAGACACCAGAACCCAGTCAAAACAAAAGACAAACCGTCCAGATCAACAACAAGCGGGTCCATCTAATGCTGCGGTTCATTTTTTGGAACAAGGCAAAGGACAACAAGCCGACCCAGGCGGGTCAAAACCCGCAAAGGTGGAAAAAACACCAGAGGTGGAAAAAATACCAGTGGAACCAGAGAAGAAGAAAGGTCCACGCAGGAAATAAAGGACCAGAACAATCTCGTCATCAATATCTCCTCATATCAGCTAACTCAGAAGGAGACTCTCACCCTTCAGAAAGGTCAATCCTTCGTTCCCACCACAAGTACAAACAGTTTGGAACTAGAAGTCAGCGCTTTCAAATTGATACGTAACATACGGTTACGCCTATAGGGAATGGATAAAGAACTCACTGGACAACTTCATCCCCTTGAAACGCTCTAGGCCTAAGCGAGATCAATCCCATCGCTGGTACTCAGAGACGCTCGCTAACACTAAAAAACAATGCAAACTCCTAGAGCGTATCTGGAGACGATCCTATGATTCTCAGGCCAAGATCAAGTTCCGACTGGCCACCAAAGCATACCACAAACTTATAAAAAAAACTAAAGCTACCTACTACTCAGACTTGATTTCCTCAAGCACTAACCATTCCAAAACGATCTTTTCCTTGGTGAAAGATATGACTAAGGCTTCGGAAGGCACAGGAAACCTGACAGTGTCAGATGCACAGTGTGAAGAACTATCCTGCTTCTTCATTAATAAAGTCAAAGGGATATATGATATATTACAACCGGATGGCCCCCTGGGGTTCTCCGACCCTGTTAGAGACAAATCTGATCCTCCCTACTCCCTCTTAACCTTTCCACCTTTAGAGCAGATAGGGATGGAACACTTGGCTTTAAGAGTAAAATCTGGATCTCCGGATGATCCCATCAAACTGGAATTGTTCAGATCACTCTGTGAATCTGTCTTGCAGGAAGGCCGAGAGCTGATTAATCGATCTTTACAGCAAGCATCTATTCCTAAATCGTGGAAACATGCCAAAGTAGTGCCCCTCTTGAAGAAACCATCACTGGATCCCTCTAGGCCAGATAGTTTCCGACCTGTTCCACTGCTTCCCTATCTTGCGAAAGAGGCTGAAGCACATGTCAACTCCACTCTGACTGCCTACCTGGAGTCTAATGGGATTCTAGATGAGTCCCAGAATGGCTTCCGGGCTAATCATAGCACGGAGTCTGCCTTGCTAACAGTCACAGAATATCTAAGGGCCTCTTTGGATATGGGCGCAACCTCTATTTTGGTTCTGCTGGATTTGAGTGCGGCTTTTGACACTGTCTCCCACAAGATACTACTTAAGAGACTGTGGAAGATCGGAGTCAGGGAAACGGACCTGGATTGGTTCGTGTCATTTCTATCTGACCGTTCCTTCCAGGTGCACGCCCCGCCGTACTCATCCAGCAGGCTCCCTCTTGAATGTGGGGTGCCTCAGGGGTCTGCGCTCAGTCCCACACTGTTTAATGTGTACGTCCGCCCCCTGGCCTTGATGGCACGGGAACGTAAGATCCAGTTAATATCATATGCGGACGACACGCAACTTTTTTTCAACTTTTCAAATAACAATGTGGTTGACCAAAGCAAATTCTAAGAAGATATCCTGGCCATATAAAGGTGATTATCTAACAACTGTCTTCAGCTTAACTCCTCCAAAACAGAGGTACTCCTAATTGGCAATGGCACGCAGACATGGGACGAGCACTGGTGGCCTCCTGCGCTGGGACCAGCTCCTATACCAAAGGAGGCAGTAAAAAATTTGTGGGTGATGCTTGATAGCTCACTTAACCTGGAATCCCATGCAAAAAAGTGGCAGGTACTTGCTATGGTCGTCTTCGCTCTCTTAACCGCATCATTGCTACAGCACATTCCCGTGCTACGCTGCAATTTTTAAAATCCCATGTTATGTGACAAGGTCAACTCGTCAAACGCACAGCGCAGGTAACACCCATGACGAGTTGACCTTGTCACAAGCATCGAAGGGGTTAAGCTCATTTTGGGGTTCTTTGAGCCCCCTGTCTGCCAGATTATAGTTCAGGCATCAGTCTTGTCTCACCTGGATTATTGTAATGCCCTCATGTTAGGCTCCAATATGACAGTGATAAAAAGGATGCAAAGAGCACAGAACGCTGCTGCTCGCGTTCTGTTCGCCCTACCCAAAACCTGCCACACGTCCCCCCTTCTCCGACGACTACACTGGCTGCCGATACAACAGCGCATTCAATTCAAGACCCTCTGCCTTACTCATAAAATCTTGTATAGCGCTGGCCCCCAAATTCTGCAGGGACTTTGTACCTTTTATACTCCCATGCGCGCTCTCCGCTCAGCTGACCTTTTTCGAGCCCGCACGGTCAGGATTCGGAGGAGTAGAGCCGGCGGTCGCTCCTTCAAGTATCTGGCCCCTAAACTTTGGAATTCTATTCCCCCAAAAGCTCGGGCTACTTCAAACCACCTGCAATTTCGAAAACTTATAAAAATCTGGCTGTTTGCGTCTATTTAACACACTCTCTGTCGTACTATCCTCTGGCATGTCCGCAAGCACTGGGACACCCCGTTGCTGGGGTAGCCATGCGCTATACAAGATTCCATAACATAACATAACATAACATAACATTTTCAAAACATCGTGTCTATGCCCACAGCAGAAGAAGATAGCTTGAGAGGACTTCTCCCCAAAAGTACATTTTTGGCTCACCAGAGCCATAAAATCATAGACACATTTGAAAACCTTATCAAACATGAGATATCGACACTGCCGTTCCAATCTCCCATCAAACGAAGCAACCTTTCCAAAAAGAGAAGAACATTCTACAAAAACTGGCGAATAGCACTTCCATAGTGTGCCAAATGGCCGATAAAGGGGGAGCGTTAGTAATCATGGATGCCACCTACTACCACAAACAAATCGGAGAACACACATCCGATATTAACACCTATGCCCCTATGCAAAAGGATCCTACTAACGAGTATGCTGACATTTTAAATCAAATCATACAACATGCATTTGATAATGGCACCATCAACGACATAGTCAGAAGATATCTGGTTCCAACAATCCCACAGCACCGTAATGTACATGGTGCCAAAAATACATAAGCACCCAACTAAACCTCCACTCCGGCCCATAGTGTCCACAAAAGGAAGTATACACGAAACCACTGGGAAATTTATCGATAAATATCTTCAGCCTTTTGTCTTGACTCAGGATCATACATACGTGATACCACCAATTTTTTGGTGAAACTGAACACCTGTACGGATCAACTGGAAGATCAGAAATTGCTATTATGTACAGTAGATGTACGTTCATTGTACACATCTATACCTCATGATCTGGGTATAGAAGCAGTAGAAAAAGTCCTGTCAGGATCTACACTGGACGCTGATCTCCAAGTATTTCTAATGGAACTACTTGGATTCACACTCTATCACAGTTATTTCACTGTAGATGGGAATTGGTTTAATCAATTATGCGGAACTTCCATGGGAAATTGTGCGGCTCCAAGCTATGCCAATACATTCATGAAAACATTCGAAGAGACACATATTCTAGACAGTCAATCTTGGAAGAGTCATGGCAAATTATATCTCAGATTCATTGACGATATGTTTATACTTTGGGCAGGCACCAGAGATAGCCTCACAGACTTTTTGGAAAACTGGAATCATATCAAAGACCGCAGATCCAATTCACTTGGGACTATGACGACAAAACCATCCACTTTTTGGATGTAGCAGTGCATAGACAGGATAGCAAAATCTCTACCACTATTTTTCGAAAACCTACATTTCGCAACTCAATATTACATTTCAAGAGTTTTCACTGACCTGGCCTCAAACTCAATTTACCATATTCACAACTACTAAGAGTGAAACTCATTGTGTCCACCACAGGAGAGAGTGAAAACCAACAAAGATTGACATTGGAAAGATTCAAAGCTCGGGGATGCCCACAAGAAGTTTTAGACAAGGCAGCCACCCGATGTGAGAAGGTGAGCCGCAACGAACTCCTACAGATTAAACCTAAAGTGGAAAACAAGCGCATGGTAGTTGTGTCCAAATACACGGTAACTAGCAATCAATTTCGCAAAATGATTCTGAAACATTGGCCACTGTTAAGCACAGAACCTGACTTTCAAAACATCTTTGCTCAAATCCCTATCTTTGCTTACACTAGAGGACGCAATCTTAAAGAAATACTCACAAAGCCAAGGGATCAAGTGGATGCTCAAACATACAAAGGACTCAGGCCATGTCATAATTGCAGCAACTGCAACAACGTAATAACAGGAAATTACACCAATCACCCCATGAAAGGAAACAAAGTAAAATTGAAGGTGCCACATGCAACTCTTACAACATAATCTATATGCTCAAATGTCCTTGTGGCTCTTGTTACATAGGCCACACGGAAAGAAAAATTCGAACACATATCTTGGAGCACAAAAGCAATATCCGGACTAAAAACACCAAGTCTACAGTAGCAGCACACTTTATGGAGAACAATCACACAGTCGCACAACTGAAATATTTGATTCTGGAACAAATCAAACCCACCAGACATGACAAAAATACACTACTGAAAAGTGAAAATTACTGGATCCGCTACATGGCGACGATGCAACCGCATGGGTTGAATGATAGGATGGAATTCCTATGTTATCTGTAATAATCCACCATGGTGATGAAACACATTGGGACTGTCTCATCCTTATTAATGCATCACATGTGTATATAATGTATGATACCATCTTAGAATTTTTTGTATAACACTCCTTTCTGGTTCACATTTTCATAGCACCTGTACAACATACCATTTTTTTATATCACAGGGTGCACTTCATTAATATTGTTCACAGAGGAGTGTGTCTAAATATTATCCGTCTCCCTAACATTAGCCAGTTTACCACTTCAAGATGGCTCCCGTTACCGCGGGTGTGTCCACCCTTTATGTTCATATCAGTCAGAACTCCGGGTTGACGACGTTCACTCTAACCGACACTCGGCAGGTTCACTACGCTGAGTTTTCGTCTACGCTTCTGTAAGTACCTCTATTTGGGGACATGTCATTTTGTGACATTCACGTTTTAGCGCTAACCAGCCGCACGCACTGTTGTTATATTTTTTAGGCTCACAGAAGGATCATGCTAAAGTAAACAGTGAGTCTTCCAGTACACAGCACACCGTCTGTTATACTCTTGGGGAAGTGGCCACTTTTTACACACATTTCGGCATAAATCTAAGCACTATAGTTTTCTTCTTTGATACACACATTCTTCCACCAGTTCGGCACTGTGAGAAACGCCATAAATTTGCACTATCGGCACAATCAGTCACGTTCTTTATAGTCACCATAGTTTTGACTTCGGGCACCGGACTCGTTTATGTGCACCATCACCCATAGATATTACAGTTGAGCCGTAACCATGTGTTATTACCACACCATAAGCATGTATGCACAACACTCGTAGTACCCAGGCTGATAGCCACTTCTTTCTTTCTTTTTTGTAGAGTTGTTCCCTGATGAAGGGATGAAGGATAGCCCGAAATGCATTGGGATAAATAACTTGATTTTATAGGCATTGGATAGAGATGTTAAAGACTTTGACAACCATGAAAGCAATGTGTTGAGATTGAAAATGAACTTGCAAAAACGCAGCTAACAAACAGTTGTTGAAAAAACGTTATTAAAAACAGACAATTGAATAAGACTGGTTCAGTCTTTTGTGCAGTGCGAGGAGGAGTCTTCCCCACGGTGGGGACAGCATAGTAATAGAATTTAACGTAACACACGCTGTAAGGAACAGACAGCGATACCTCTTCCTCACGCCACAGACCATCACACAGGATCACATTTCGTGAACTGAGCAGTGCAAATCCCACCCATTATCTTTGTGAATATTGATTTGTCCAAGAACTCATGAACTTTACAAAGAACTACCATTCCCTTGGGGTTCTTTACTGACGTTATTATGCCCGATTTTACGTCAAACTAGGCACCTTCAAGGTATAAATATGCCTTCACTTGCTCTAGCAAGACACAGTGGTTCGGAGCAGTTCAACTATCTACTTGCCTGACGCAGCTCACTACAGCAAGTGCCGAAGGAAGCCGACCCTCCATCTGATGCACTGATCGAGAAGCTGTCCTTTCTCTTGCTGAGAATCCAGCTCCAGTGTTTCCAAGCCCACCTCGCGGGGTGTTGGGAAATCGAGTTCTGAGACAGAGATACCAGACCTCCTTCATTCTAAACTAAGGTATGGAGCTGATTAGACCCTAAGAGAAATCTTGGATAGATTCTTGGCAAATAAACTAAACCTATGCTACACCGCACTTACTTCCTCCCTAGTACTAAGACTTAGGTTAGGTACATTTGGGGTAGGTGTATTTTAGAAGCACCAGTTGAGTACTCTTAGCCTTCATTATTTATGTATATATTTATCTATGGTTTAGTTTATAATACTCTTCTTGCTGTACGCATTATACTTTGCAGCCTGCATTACGATTGTAGCAGTTCACTTTACTTGTATGAGAAAGAAGACTGTTCAATAAATCTTTTTATTGAAAACGCCTGTCTCTCTATTTTCTCTGCACCTCTGATGAAACGAAGCATGCACGATTAACTGAGTAAAATATCTATCTATTGTTTCCACGACTCTGAAGATACGTTTATT
Source organism: Lissotriton vulgaris (assembly GCF_964263255.1). NCBI lineage: Eukaryota > Metazoa > Chordata > Amphibia > Caudata > Salamandridae > Lissotriton > Lissotriton vulgaris. The sequence continues at coordinate 786,627,888 of NC_141696.1, forward strand.
CTTGGGGAAACAAAGTTGTCATGTTTATGCGGTTGTCAGAAACGAATCCCTTCTTATGTATTCGAGAACATTTCTAGTGACCTCTGAGCTAGCTGGCACTCACAATTAAGTTTAATATATTCGATAGAGACCTAGTCGACATAAGTCCTACGTTAAATCTATAGGATATATTATTCCAATGCGCAGAGCCTATTTGGAATATAGGAACCACACTACAATACAGACATTATGATTATTTTTTATCTGAATCTTACTAGTTTACAACATGGCTCAGAAACCTTTTCTCAATAATGTAATTCATCAACACTGGTAAATCAACAGCAAGGAGCTTTGGAAAGAGTAAAAGGAAAGTACATTTTACTGAGAAGCTTAATAACAGTGCATTACAATTAATAGCAAGATGTTATTTTGAATTACTTTTAATGAAAATATATCATTTGCTTACCAGGTGAACTAGGAAAACCGAATGTATACATGGCACTTTATTGGATTGAACTATTGAAAAAGCCTTTGAATTAAGGTAGATAGCTTGTGAAGCACTCAATCTAAAGCAATAAACATCCACAGAAATCAGGACTGGAGGTTGGAGACGATTACATTTTCCTTTTGAGATGAAGCTTTTAGTCTGGCCTCTTTTTCAATGTTTTCTCCAAAAAAAGACAATGCTACTACAAGTCCAGTTTTATTTCTGACGGGCTCCCTTACCAAAAAGGATATTCCATTGGAACCTGGTCAAGCTGATGGTGTTACCAACAGCAGACTACTTATACAGTGTTGATTGGGAGGTACTACTGCATGGCAGGCTTACTACATAGGTGGGGTGTGTTAATCTGGGTGTGGAAGGTTTCTGATATTCAACTGTGGGAAGTATGTGTGGATCCAGGTGGCATGTATTTGGTGGTGCACTGCTGTAAAGATGATTTGGTAGCTTTGCTGGTTGGGGTTTATGGCCCTAATTATGATAATCTGCAGTTTTATCATAAGCTACATACCCGGCTTTCTCAGCACGGGGATATGCCTCAAATATGGGGCATACATTTTCAGTGTGATTTGTGCCCTGACCAAGATCATTCCAGAGGCCAGCCGGGGCAGCCCTTGGCTGCGGCCTCACTCTTAATTAAAGAGCTCACCAGTGAGGACTAGTAATTGTTAGGTGACATAGGTTCCCCATAGTGGCGGGATACCTGCATTACTCCACATGCATGACACTCACACACTCATAGATTATTGGCTTATGACTCGGAGTTTGGTACAGTGTGTCCGGAGGTGCAAACATTTACTGCACACGTGCTCAGACCACTCACCGATGTGGATGGAGCTAACGCTGAGCAGTCCAAGGCTGCTTGCGTTCACCTTGAGGTTTCCACCTTCCTCTCTCCTAGATGTAGTATTCCTGGAGGAGCTTGTGCAGGTGACTGGTTCAATATTAACATAGGTTCAATGGAGACATTTTAGACTGTCTAGGAACCTTTAAAAGTTTATATCCAGGGGGTTCACAATTTCTAAACATGCTGGCATACTCAGATCACTACAGGGCAGGCTGGCCAGGCTGGAGACCAAAAAATCTGACTTAGAGCGTGTGCGTAGAGAGACAGCTGAGCAAAGTGGGCTGGGTGACATTAAGCTCAAGTTAGAGGAGTATGATGAAGTGTAGCATGGTGAAATTACACATCTAGGGAAATATGCAACTGCAAATGTTTATGGTGAGGGCGAACGTCCTAGCTCAATGCTGGCAGTGCTCCTGAGACCTTGGCAGGAGGATGAAATTATTTTATTTGTCAAAGATGAGTCAAGTGTGCCCTTGCACATGTCAGAGCAGGTGTCGGAATGTTTTTGCCGTTACCATGTGGATATATATCCGATGCGTCTTCCCCACGATGAACATGCTACGGCAGACTACCTCACATCATGATGAAGTGGCTGAAAGTGGGCCACAGAGACCATCTCATGGCCCCACTCCACTCAGCATAGATTGTGTCAGCACTTGAAGATATGCTGGGTAGGAAAGAGCCGGGCACTGATGGGCTAATGGTGGCCTTTTATAATGCCTACCAGGCGAGAATGGTGCTGCACCTGGTCACCCTGAAAACTACGACATTCACTGGCAGAATCGCATAGGGAACACCCGAGGGGGAGGGGTGGCTATAATTTTTAAGAAACATCTAGCAGTGACTAAAATACTGGCGGAGTCGGCTGATTTGGCCGACTTGCTGGCGATAAAAATCATGTTTGATAACATGTGTGTTACAGTTCTCACAGTCTATCGCCCTCCCAACGCCACCCCAGGGTTTAATGACTCCTTTATGACCTATGTCTCCGACATGTGTTCTAGATATAGAAATGTCATAGTTACAGGAGACTTCAACTTTCACTGGGACAAAGATAGGAAACAGCCAGGGGCCAGCACCCTAGAGACAACCATGTCCTCTCTAGGTTTCAGGCAGCTTGTAAATGCTCCCACCCATATAAAAGGCCACACCCTAGATCTAATATGGACCACAGATCTTAGGGTGGTACTAGCTGCAATCCTCCCTTGTATGTGGTCAGACCACCACCTGATCTACTGTGATATCCCTCTAGATACCATACTCCCACGCCCAGAACCGAAAACCAGACTGACCCGCCAGTGGAAAAACGTAGACCAACACACACTGACTACATCACTTAGAGGAACTGTCCAGCCAATAATACTTAATAAAGATGTAGATCAGGATTGTAAATACATGATGGACTATTTGGTAAAGGCCATTGATCAGATAGCCCCTGAGAAACCTCAAACAAAAAACAGTGGGAAAAAGGGAGCCCCTTGGTTCACACCTGCCTTGAGGGACCAAAGGAAGGCCCTGCGTAATATAGAGAGAAACTGGAGGAAGAATAAGGACACAGCTACTTGTGAACAATACAAGATGGCGTTTCGTAGCTACAAAAAATCTATTCGGACAACTAAAGCCGCATTCTATGAGGTCCGTATAAATAGGGCGAACAATGTTCAAAAGGAAACATTTAAAATCCTGAAGGAACTAACAAAAAGAGCCCAGGATGCAGAAAGTAGCATAGACTGTGATACTTTCCAGAATTTTTTTCTGGATAAGGTCGATACTATCATGCGCGAAATAAAAAGCATGGGGTGCAACCCAATTGAGCAGCATATCGCTCTAAATCCAACTACCAGCTGCTTATCATCATTTCCCCCCATAGATTCACTAACCCTCGAATCATTGATGAGAAAGACAAAATCTGGCTCCCCAGCAGATCCATGCCCTCCAAGTATTTTCTGCTTGGCAGGTCCAATCCTAGAGGACCATATCCTAGCTACATTGAATAAATCGCTGAGTACTGGCAGGCTCCCCACTAGCTTCAAGGAAGCTCGTGTAAGAACGCTACTAAAAAAAGTGGGGGCAGACCCCAATGTCTTAAAAAACTATCGACCCATATCCCAGCTGCCCTTCCTGTCCAAAGTACTCGAGCAACATGTACTAAAATATATGTCAAGCTATCTGGAGTCTAACCATCTACTCCATGAGAGGCAGGCAGGCTTCCGTGCACATCACAGCACCGAGTTGGTCATGCTCTCGGTGCTGGACGAACTCAGAAGGATGGCTGACAGTAAAAGACCGAGGGCCCTGATTTTGTTAGACCTATCAGCGGCGTTCGATACTGTCAGCCATTCCATTCTGTTGAATAGGCTGGCTGGGTTTGGTATTCAGGACTTAGCCCTTCGGTGGCTGGAATCATTTCTATCTGGGAGAACCCAGAGAATCCAGATGGGAGATAATGTATCAGGAGTGGGAAGTCTGACTTGTGGCGTCCCCCAGGGCTCAGCTCTATCCCCACTCCTGTTTAACATATATCTACAGCCCCTGATTCATACACTAGCGGGGATGGGCTGTCGGGTGTTCAACTATGCCGACGACACACAGTTGCTGCTGGGCATAGATGACACAGCACAAGCCCAGTCACACGCTCAGGACATACTTAGATACACGGTTCCACTGGATGTCCACCAACCAGCTTAAAATTAACCCCGAAAAGACAGAGGTGCTGGTAGTACCATCCAAGTGCTCCTCCTGGAGTGATGTGTACTGGCCCCAGGAACTGGGCCCAACCCCACAGCCAGCAGCCACGGTAAAAAGTCTGGGCATTAAATTGGACAGTGCCCTCTCAATGACCAACCAGGTTTCCACCGTGGTTGGCACTTGTTTAGGTCTTCTAAGCACAGGTGCGCAAACTAGTCCCTCTCCTCTCCCAGTCGATGCTACGCACTGTGGTCTCAGCCACCATGGTATCTAGACTTGACTATGGCAAGGCGCTCTACTTAGGCCTGCCAAAAATGCTAACAAACAGGCTTCAGGCAGTCCTAAACGACGCCGCTAGACTTATTTTTAACCTTCCGCAGAGAACACATGCCTCTCCACTACTAAAAAGTCTACACTGGCTGCCAATTGGACAGAGGTCCGTTTTTAAAAGCCTTTGTATAGCCCACAAAGCCATCTATGGGAAGGCCCCGACCTACATCAATGAACGGATTGAGATATATAGACCGGAAAGAAATCTCAGGTCCTCTGATGCCAAACTCCTTGTATGTCCTCGCTTTAAACTGGCCACAATGGGAGGGAGATCCTTTTCGGTTTTACTACCGAACCTTTGGAACGCCCTGCCTGAGACACTCCGAAAGGAGGGGAATCTACTCCGTTTCAGGAAAGCCTTGAAAACAAACTTGTTCAGAACAGCACTCAGCTCAGCTTAAGTACTCCCCCTTTTCGATATCCCGGATGTTATGTTCTGTGGTCAAAGCGCCCTGAGACCTGTAGGTGACCCGGCGCTATACAAATCCACAATAACAATAACAATAACAACCCTTTATAATCAAATGACCAAGGAAGGCCAAGGAAGGCTGCATGCTGTCCATGAAGCACTTCTATTGACTACGGAAGTCGGGCAAACCCACTGACTGTTGCCTGTCTTACAGACCTGTGTCGCTGTTAAATAATGAAACTAGAATGTTTGTGAAAGTGCTTGCCAACAGGTTGGCGCCTCTACTACCAGTTATTGTTGAGCCTGAGAATGTTGGGTTCATACTGGGTCGGTTGGTAATTTACAGCCTCAGAACCCTTATCAGCACGATTTCTCAGATTGACCCAAAAATGCATGCTACTAGAGTATTTTTGGATGCTGAAAAAACTTTTGACTCTGGTGAGGCGAGGTTCATGCTGGAACTGTTACGACGAGGTGGTGGAAGATGTGTTTTTACAACTCATAAAACTGCTCTGCATGATGCCATTGAAATCACAAGTGGCAACAGGCAGGGTTGTCCCTTATCACTGCTGTTGTATACCCTAGTGGACGAACCGCTGGCCAGAGTATTGAGAGTCTACCATGCACATTGGGGGATTTGTTTTACAATCTGGTTATATCTGCATTTGTAAATGATACACTTCTCTATGTGCAGAATCTAGAGCCTAATTTATCACCCATTCTCCGTGACATCATGCTGTTTAGCAGACCCTCCAGCTTGCATATTAATTGGGAAAAATCTCTAATATTCCCACTCACTGCAGCCACTGTGCAAGGGAATTAGAGTACCCATTGCAGTGGATGACGGACTCAGTGGAATACTCAGGCATTCAGGTTCACACAGACCCATCAGTGGTGCTGCTGAACAATTATGGCTGAGCCATTCAGTGGCTTATGGAGGCTGTTGACCGAGGGACCAGACTACTTCTGTCGGTCAGTGGGCCCATTATTATAATAAAGATTGTGGTGTTGCCCTTGTCCTTCTCCTGCGAGCAGTTGTCCACAACTTGCATACACTTTTAGTATGCTTGGCAAGGGCTAGGAAATAGCCTTGCATGAGCTGGGACAAGCTAACTCTCCTCTATGATATGGGAGGACTGACCGTCCCAGGTCAAGAGGTCTATTACAGAGCTGCACAGTGTAGGTTTGTCCATTACTGGCTGCACAGCTTGGAAGAACTTCCTCATTTGTGGCTTGAGAGTTATGCCGCCTCCTCACATTCGCTACCCAAAAATCTCTACGAGAGCCCAAAACGACACTATAACACCTTCGACTTGCTGAATACCATTGCCTACTCTTGGAAGAGGATAGCTGAGCTCCAGTCTAGAACTCTCATTTACTATCCACTGTTGCTGATGGAATAGTGTATGTGCATCACTTTATTGCAAAACAGTACGCATGGTCCCAAGATGCACAGTGGCTTGGATCACTAATGTTAGGCTGGATTGGCAAGAGGTGTTAGGTATAATTATCAGTGATAAACATTGGACCTATTGCTGTTCTTTTGTCAAACCAATATCCCTGAATAGCCGAAAATGGCTAATACACTAAAATTATCTTAATAGACTATTAAACTCCAGCCCACCTATTCCACTCTGGGTTGAGGAACAGTTTGTGCAGCCTTGGTTGCAGAGAAGAAGGGGCAGGCTTTGCTCCATTGGCATGATTCTGCTTGGGGACACAGTGCTACTGGGATGCAATAATGCGAACGTTGATGAGATATTGAGTGGATGCATTGAGCCATTTCCTCTGTTGGAGCTGCTGGGTTACAACAGGGACATCCCAAATTCTGTACGGCGTCTGGTGGAATTGAGGCTCTGACTGGTGAAGCACAAAATAGCAATGTGATTGGTAAAGGGACCACTCCCGACGTTGCAGGAGTGGCATTTGAACATGGCCTATTGTAACACTCATTCTGAAGCCATCTGAAGCACCTCTTTAGACCCTATCAGGCATACCTGGTTCAGACAGAGAATACTGAGTCTGATTGCACTGGGAAGGCGATGTTGTGATAAGTGGAGCAGCTTCAGAATGGGTGGTGTAAACTCCTGTGCTGCTCATGCTATGTTTAGGGGTCTGGTGGAGTGGCCTGGTGCCATGGGTCAATGTGTGCTGTTGGCTCTGCCTGCCCCCCAAGTTGGCTAAGCGGGATTGTGTATCCAGTACCCCCCCCCCCCTGTAAGATGAGCTGTGGATGTGTTGTGCCGCACAGTGTGTGTGGTTTTGCTACAATTGTCCAGGATATATCACGTTACACCCTGAATGTGTATTCAGTAGGCACGTAACTTGAACTGCCCTAATGGGCTCTGCATATCTAACCTGGGCTTCTATTGGAATTCTATAACGCATATTAGCAAGCCCATTATCGCCATTTTAGTGGCAGTTTCCTGCCGCTAAAACAGCGATAATTTTAATGTGGTTCTTGCTAATATGCCCCTAACTTGGTCCAGCAGGGTGATTCAAAGTTCAATTCTCGTGAGAATGCTGTAATATTTAAAGTATATAAAGGAGGGAAAATATGTCCAAATTCATATTTTCACATCTAGCAAGCAATACTTAATCTTTTCTCTATGATGAGACAATGCACATTTTATATGTTGTCATAGCTTTCGCCTAAAGCACTACAAACTCACGAAACAGTAAAAAAGAAATGGGGAAAATTATTTTTGGCTGCCCAATGAAATAGGCAAAGATAAATAATCAGTCATTATTAGAAACGTTCACTTTCAACTATAGGATGCAGAGTAACTCAAAAAAGCAAGCTAATTGTAACTAGGACAGTTAATTTAAGGTTTTTTATTAATAATTTGGGATTGGAATTCAAGGTCTATGCAGGGCATTAAGCCGAAGTTGAATAATCATGTATCAAACTAGACAAGAAATTGGAGAACATATTGGTTAAGTCACATGCTTCAGAAGACGTTTTAGAAATAGTGCATGAGATAATAAATGTCCATTCAATGCTTTTTGTATGTTGTTGTAAAGAAAAAAGATCTACACCTAGAATACATTATTTACGTATACATGTATTTATTTGCATTTTCATATAACATGAATGTGGCCTTATGGAATGTGAACACTTTACAATATAGATATCTAGTTGCCTAATTAAAGGTAAATGAACATAGATACACATATAGATAGGTATATCTAAACCAAAATCACCAATGCAAATCTGTGGAGGTGTGCATTTGTAGTGTTAGAGGAAGTCCTTAATTTGTCATATAATGGGCATACACAAGTTGATATGTTTTGGTTCCTATGGGGAACCTTGCACCAAAGAAGACAGTGTAGTCCATTATTTGTTTTTGTGCTTCACATGTGATAGAAAATGAGAGACTCCTCACAATAAAGACATAAACAAATTACTTTTTGAGTGATCTTGTGGGAAATTAGGTTGTTGGTTGACTGGGATGTGAGACTTGGTCAAACAACTGCCACAATCCCCGGCAGAGTGAAGCACAAAAAGTCACTACATTAACCTGTACTTAATCCTGGGTGTATTGGAAAAAAACAGTCAGGATTAATTAAGATGCAACGTGTAAAGTATGTATGCAGCACAAAAACAGTAACAAAGTGAAAACAACACAAGAAAAATCCAACACCAATTTACAAAAATAGAGTAATTCTTAATTAATTATTTGACACCAAAATGACAAAAAGCTCAATCAGTAGAACCAGAGTTATGATTTTTTAAAGAACTCAGGACATCTAGTTAGGCAAGATTGGGTTCAGTGTGGTAAGGCTGCTGACAGCGTCGGAGGAAGACGAAGTGTAATTGTCGAGGAGACACTGGACAAAGTTGCAGTGAAGATTTCTGTGATTGAACATTTTTACAAATTGAAAACCTCCAGCGGGATGAGGCTGGAAACTGTATCCGACAAGAGTTCCAGGAGGCCAGATACCCCTTTGGCGAAAGACCACTGAACAGGATTTGCTGCTCTCTGTAGAAGAATGTAGATGGAGCAGCCATGAAGTCAGACCAATTGGCGATGCACCTTGGGTGGGTAGATAAGCAGGTTGGTCCACAGTCTCCTCTCAGTTCTCAGAGCTGTTATTATCCAAAAATGTTTTAATCCCAAGTGTTGGATTTTGGCTATCTGGACATCTTTAGTACTACAACCAAGGGTCCCGAACTGGAGGGGCACCACTTGGGGGTTTAGAACTCACACAGGCTAGTCCCAGGTGTGGGTTCAAGATGATGGGAGCATTTAATGTCCCTAAGGCTCTGAACAGGACGCTAGCAAACTAACCCTTAAAGTTACTCTGGTAGCCCTGGGTTTAAGTGATGAAGCAGGGCTCAAGCATCAGGGCAGGCCTCTGAGGATTCAAGGTCGGCTAGAGGCAGCAAAGCAGCCCTTCCAGGTACCGCAAATCAGTCTTTTTGACTGCTTAGCAGGCCACAGTAGCAGGCAGTCCTCTTAGAGTCCTTCCACAGGTCCAGAAATTGAACTGAAGAGTGGTTCTGAGGACCGACCTTTTTTATCTCTGGTACCTTCTTTGAAGAAGGAGAAGTTTCTAAAGGTATCTCTTTGAGGTGTTTATCATTTCCTGTCTTCCTTGTCCTGGCTCCAAATGGGCTGCAGGGACAATGCTATTTGTGTGAAGGCAGGGCACAGCCTACCCAGTCACAAGTGGGGCTGTGTGCCCAGCGCTGCCCCATCCTGCTAGCAGATGGCCCATTCAGGCACTCCTAATCCCTCTATTGTGTGACTAGAGGGAATTCACAAAGTTCAGCTGCCAACTACACCCAGTCATGTGACCTAGGACAGGCTGCAGGTACTGTTATGTTCCCCAATGTACCCCAATCTAGGCCTAGGTAGCTACACAACCTTTTACCTACATTTGTCCTAACTTGCTATGCATAACGGTTCTAGCACTGACCTTTTACCTAGTTATGTCCTGAATAGATGTCGATCCGTTTCTTGGAAATTAGCCTCATTTATTATGCATGAGGGTTCTTAGAAAAGTCCCTGCACATGACGTATGTAACTGCATGAACATATTCTGTGTAAAATGTCATGGTCATCGCAGGTATTAATGTAGGTTCATTTGCATTATCATACTTACAACACTTCAATTATGTAAGGAAACCTGAGGCTATCTTTATGGTATAAATGACCCATGCCAACACTTGATAGAAAGGGGAGAAGCTTCACGCTGACACTAGATGCTGAGGTCCCGGCCTGCAAAAGCTCCAGCACGCAGTGGTCTGACATCCCTTGCGGGGTGTCCAACTCGAGACCAAGACGGTGCCCTTCGTTCTCTCCCATCAGGTAATGGGGTTGGCTCTTCCCTAGGGGATTCTTGGCTTTACAACCACATACATTCAAGGTACACTTAAGAACACTTAGGTAGGGTTTGCATCTTAGGAGTATGCTTGATTTCTGTCATGTATCTATATGCCTATATATATTAACTGTCTTTTCATCATGGTAGAGTTCTACTGTTTACTCTGTTGGTGTTTGTAATCTTATACATCTGTTTCTGTCTAATAGTTGTCGCAGCACACATGTTTTAAACTAGAAAGACGCTGGTTCAATAAATACTTATTGAAAACGTCCCCATTGTTTATTCTGTGTTTCAATCTGAGACCAACGGAGCATGAGTGACTGAGTGACAAGTACTGTACTGTTTCCACGATCCCTGAAGGATCAATGATATTCGTGCTCAATAGTTGCCAGAAACTATTTGCTCCTTGATAAGGTTAGGGGGCTTAAGGTGGCAATGTGAACTAGCTGGTGTAAAGGCTGACATATCCTTCGGGGTGCCCAGAATCAGTCTGGACACCAATGCCTTAGTTTATGTTGTCTAAACTCGCAGATCCAATGCATTATTAGGAACAGCCAGGAGGATGGATTAAACCCAGATCAGTTGACTGGAGGTGAGTGCTTGCAATGTTCAACAATCCGTCCATCATCCCCTTTGGTTTTGCTTTGTTCGCCCTAAGTTGGCAGGGTATGCCCAAACGTGGATCCCTTGCTCACTTTGCCACTGGATACAAGCTAGCCTGGCTGATGAAGGCTGTTTAGCCAGAAGCCAGTCCCAGAATGCTTGTTTCCGTTCCAGGGAAGACATGGCTTGTCAGTTAGGGCTGGACTGTTCCCATGATGCACAGGGTCAGACGGATTTGCATATGGCCATATCTGAACTGGGGTGGCGGAGTGAGCTAAAGCATGATAATGGATTAAACCCAGATCAGTTGACTGGGGGTGAGTGCTTGCAATGTTCAACACTCCGTCCATCATCCCCCTTGGTTTTGCTTTGTTTGCCCTAAGTTGGCAGGATATGCCCAGACGTGGGTTCCTTGCTCACTTTGCCACTGGATTCAAGCTAGCCTGGCTGATGACGGCTGATTAGCCAGAAGCCGGTCCCAGGATGCTTGTTTCCAGACCAGGGAAGACATTGCTTGGCAGTTCGGGCTGGACTGTTCCCATGAGCCACAGGGTCAGACTGATTTCCATATGGCCATGTCTGAACTGGGGTGGTGGAGTGAGCTAAAGAATGATGATGGATTAAACCCAGATAGAATGTATGACGATACATAGCATGCCCTTAATGTGCATGCTTTTAGTGCGATGTTTTGACATTGCAAATGGCATTAGTACACATATTATTACTACGCTTACCATTACTTCGCAAAAACATTAAAAATAGAAGGAATGTATTTTAATGCGCAGACCATTACTTCGCAAAGCACTACTACACGTACATGCCCCTACACTACACATACATGAGATCACTATATTGAAAGCATTAAGACTACACACCACTACTCTACCCTAAACCCTAGCTCACTACCCCAGCACAACCCCCTACACTAGTAAAACTCAACACTACCCTGAACCCTAACACTATTCCAAGCACAACCCCCTACACTACAAAAACACAACACTACCCTGAACCCTAATACACTACTCCCAGCATGACGCCTATTCTACCCTAAACCCTAACTCACTACCCCCAGCACAACCCCCTACGCTACAAAAACACAACACTACCCTGAACCCTAACACCACTCTCAGCACAACCCCCTACACTACAAAAACACAACACTACCCTGAACCCTAATACACTACTCCCAGCACGACCCCTACTCTACCCTAAACCCTAACTCACTACCCCCAGCACACCCCCCTACACTACAAAAACACAACACTGCCCTAAACCCTAACACCACTCCCAGCACAACCCCCTACACTACAAAAACACAACACTACTCTGAACCCTAATACACTATTCCCAGCACAACCCCTACTCTACCCTAAACCCTAACTCATTATCCCAGCACATCCCCTGGAGAAGTGTGGCTCACTGGTTAGAGGAGGCAGACCTGGAAGCAGAGGTCAGCCCGGGACCAGGGTTCAATTCCCGGCTCGGCGGGGTCTTGAGTCCTAAATTGTCCAAGGACTTGACAATTCTCGCTCCGGTGCCTACTCGATTCACGGGTTCACACTCTGCGACTCTGGGCAATTGCTTGCTTAATCTCCACAACGGCCCCTCGCGGCGGGATGCCTGGCATTCACCTTGCGGATACCCTGCCGGGGTTATCTCACAGGGGAATACCACGACGGGTTCCCTAAGCAAGCGCTTAGAGACCGGTTGGTGATTTGCGCTATATAAATTCCTGTACATTTACATTTACACTACACATACACAACACTACCCTGAACCCTAACACTACTCCCAGCACAACCCCCTACACTACAAAAACACAACACTACCCTGAACCCTAACACTACTCCCAGCATGACCCCCTACACTACAAAAGCACACTAAATCCCCCTTACCTCGTGGTTCCTCTCTCCTAATGGGACCTTCCTCACGTCGTCTCCGATGGGTGGTGCACGTTGGTGTGAGGAAACAGTCTCCGTTTCCTTAAAACGACATGGATGGTTTTCTTTTAAAGCATAACATTACTTTGTATGCGTAGTAACAGTGCTTGCGATGTAACAACTTGCGTACTAATGGTACGCATTGTAACATCGCAAGCGTTACTACGTAATGGTATGCGCAGTAGCAGCCGCGCACTAAAGGCTGTTTACCACCCAGAACAGTTGACTGGGTGTGGAAAATTAATACAGTTTGGTGAACATTATCTACGCCATCTTGCCTTTTTCCCGATGCCACACTTTTCGTCATGCACATCCGCCATATTTTAGCCGTTACGATCAGAATCACCCTCACGAAAGACCCCCACGCACCGGTCATTCCCACTCTCACATGCCTTGCGCATAAGCGGCAGCCATTTTAAACACCATGGCCTCCCTGCCCCTCGCTGATAGCCAGCGCGTCTCTCTCTCTCTCTCCTAACCTCGCAAGCATCCCCCGCACGCTGACAACCCCCGCTCTCTCATGCCTTGGGTCATAAACCCCTCTTCAGCGCAGCTTCACCACAGAATCCCATCCTGTTCCCAGCGCGACACCTCCCCTCATTCCTTTATGCAAACCCCCTTTCCCTGTGTCCCCGTTTGCCTTCCTTGTTCCCAGGCCGCCACCTGGCCCTACGGATACTGTTTATTACCCCGTACAGTAGGAAGCTTCCCCTCCCCATCAAAAGACCCTCGAGCCGATCAAAGCCCCCACCCTATGAGATCCGATCAACTCCACGCATTCCGTGAATCGGCGGAATGCCCTGCTGCGCGACAATCATCACCTGTTGTGACCGGGGTGGGGAATTCAACTGTAAATGTATGTGGGAACGGGTCTGAAGGGGAGATTCCGAGGATGTTCTTTCAAATATCAAAGTGTTGCGAGAATGTGTTACGTGCAATAAAGGTCATAAACCCTAGTATAAGAGGCCAGGCCTCAGAGATGTGGTTAGAGCACCTCGTGACGATACTTGCTGTCTGAATTGATGTGTTCTCCTCCGGAGAAAATAAAATCCTCGTTTCCTGCCTTCCAGTCTCCAGCGCCTGCTTCTTCATTGATTAATATTGGTGGGTCATAGAGGCGACACCGCCGGGCAACATAAAGGGGTCTTTGGTTACTGGTTGTCTTTGAACCCCTTTTAACATGGGGGTGAGTGCTTGCAATATTCAACACTCCGTCCATCATCCCCTTTGGTTTTGCTTTGTTCACCCTAAGTTGGCAGGGTATGCCCATATGTGGGTCCCTTGCTCACTTTGCCACTGGATTCAAGCTGGCCTGGCTGATGACGGCTGATTAGCCAGAAACTGGTCCCAGGATGCTTGTTTCCGGTCCAGGGAAGACATGGCTTGGCAGTTCGGGCTGGACTGTTCCCATGAGGCACATGATCAGACTGATTTGCATATGGCCATGTCTGAACTGGGGTGGCGGAGTGAGCTAAAGAATGATAATATGTTAAACACAGATCAGTTGACTGGGGGTGAGTGCTTGCAATGTTCAACACTCCGTCCATCATCCCCTTTGGTTTAACTTTCTAAAAGTGGCGTTTTCAAAATTGTAATTTAAAATTCACATTTACCAATAAAGAGAATTTTTGATTATGTTGTAGCATCTGCTCTATCAATTACAATTTCATATATACTAGACGTGAAAGGCTTATCTATATCCAATCAAAAGTTAGCACTTACTAAATGTCATAAAGCAACCCAATGTTATCCTATGATAGAGGTAGGCCTCAAAGTAGTAAAAAACTAATTTAGGAGTTTTTCACTATCAGCACATATAAAACTTCAACGTACATGTCCAACCTTTTAATCACAATGCACCCTACGCTATGTGTTACTTATGGCTTACCTTAAGGGCAACCTATACATAATAAAAGGGGTGTTTAAGGCTTGGCAAGTGGGTTATAGTACCAAGTCGAACTGGCAGTTTAAAACTGCATTTAGCTTCAATGGCATGCCTAGGACATGTTTTAGGGGCAACTTAAGAGTATGGCACAATAAGTGTTGCAGGCCCACTAGTATCATTTAATTTACCAGCCTTGGATATATGGTATACCATTTTCCAAGGGACTAATAAACAAATATAACATGCCAATCAGGTGTAAGCCAAAATTACCATGTTTAAAGGAGAGAGCACAAGCACTTTAGCATGTGTTAGCAGTGGTAATGTGCAGAGTTCTAAAGCCAACAAAAACTAATTAAGCAAAACAAATCGAGGGAAAAAGGCAAAGTGAATTGGGGTGACCCCGTAGAGAAGGCCAGGTCCAACAGATTTCTTTATTTCTTCACAACTTTGTAATATCACATTGAAATTATGGGTATAATGAAAATAAACCTGTCAGCATATCCAGGAGAAGGCGCTGGAATGGATCGTCTCCTTCCTCGACGGAAGAAACAGAGAGTCCGCCTACCACCGTACAAGTCAGAAGCCACCGAAGTCATCTGCGGCGTCCCTCAAGGATCCTCGCTGAGCCCTACCCTCTTCAACGTCTACATGAGCCCCCTCGCGGCCATCGCACGCCAACACAACCTCAACATAATCTCCTACGCCGACAACACCCAGCTGATCCTCTCCCTGACCAACAACCCCGCCGGCGCCAGAGCCAACCTGCACGAAGGGATGAAGGAGGTAGCCGAGTGGATGACGACCAGCCGCCTGAAACTGAACTCAGACAAGACGGAGGTCCTCATCCTGGGCTCCACGCCCACCGCCTGGGACGACTCCTGGTGGCCCCCCGCCCTGGGCACTGCACCCAAACTGACTAACCACGCACGCAACCTGGGCTTCATCCTGGACTCCTCCCTCTCCATGACGAAGCAAGTCAACGCCGTCTCCTCGGCGTGCTTCAACATCCTGCGCATGCTACGGAAGATCTTCTGGTGGATCCCCACGGAGACCAGGAAGACCGTCACCCAGGCCACCGTCACCAGCCGACTGGACTACGGCAACGCCCTCTACGCCGGAACCACCGCCAAGCTCCAGAAGAGACTTCAACGGATCCAGAATGCCTCAGCCAGACTCATCCTCGACATCCCACGCAACAGCCACATCTCCGGACACCTGAGAGACCTGCACTGGCTCCCCGTCAACAAAAGAATCACCTTTCGTCTCCTCACCCACGCACACAAAGCCCTTCACGATCAAGGCCCGAGCTACCTCAACAACCGAATCAACTTCTACGCTCCCAAACGCCACCTCCGATCAGCCAGCCACGCCCTCGCCGCCGTCCCACGCATCCGTAGAGCGACAACAGGAGGAAGGTCCTTCTCCTACCTGGCCGCCAAGACCTGGAACTCCCTCCCGACCGACCTGCGCCTGACCCAAGACCACCTCTCCTTCAGGAAGAAGCTCAAGACCTGGCTGTTCGAGCAGTAACGGCACCCCCCCCCACTTAGCGCCTTGAGACCCTACGGGTAAGTAGTGCGCTCTATAAATGTCTTTGATTGATTGATTGAACAATAGATCGATGCCACAGTCCATGTCAGGTTTAATTTTCAATTCTCCTAAAATGCAAATCATACATTTCTAATTATGCTAAAGTTCAAATTTACAATCCATATTTGTCACTGATTGAGCAAAACTATACTAGCGAAAATCAACCTCAAGAGGGAAAAAGCATGTATTAATTTAATGTAAACCAAACAGATGATCCAAATGGTTGAATAGGCCAGTATAAAACCCTTACTTTATTTATAATACAGGTCAAATCTATTGTATGGTCTTTGTGATCCATAACATTTTCAAGCTCCACTCTGTAAACTGAACATATTTGCAATAAAAACAATGGAAAGAAATATAGCCTGATAAAATAAACTGTCCCATTGCATTTCAGGAGGGGAAGCAAGAGGAAAGGTGTGAAAGGGAAAAACCAGATATTAGGAGTAACATGAAATTGCCATATAACAAAATATCAAATTCAGCTTTTGAATTTTCTTTTTGAAAATAAAAACAAATTGAAAGTTTAATATATGGCTCGGTCATGTTGTCAGAACCGTCCACCAAACTTTCAATCTATTTACAGGAACTGTCATGACGGTGATTCCTGTAAATACAAGAGATATTCACAGGGCCAGCACACATCTCTAAATGTGGTGGGCTGGGTACCCTCAACATGACGGAGTAAAGTCTATCAGTGTTCATAGGCAAGTGTGAAGTAAAGGTTAGTCATTCAAGATGAGGTGAACAGGACTAAGGTACGAGCTATCTGAACTTAAAAATCAATAAAATGTCTTCGAAAAAAAATGAGGTGAACGTCTATAACCTGTCAGTCACCTGGGATACTTATGCAGGAACGGAATCGTAGCCTACACCACCCTTATCTTAATGCAGTAGCCTTGAACAAGAACAGTGGCAAACCACGACAATGTGAAGGGGGATGGGGTTAGGAATGGAACTCCAGTAAGTAGAACCTGTAAATTTTAAAACATGGTTACAGAATATACGAATAGTACTTGGAATAAGGTAAGAAAAATCTCCTTCCTCAGATTTTGAGATTTCTAAGCCTATCAATGAGATTGGGTATGCTTTGTCCTTAGAGCAAGGTTCAGGGTAAAGAGGTGGAATAGGAAAAAAGTGTTCTGGGCTGAGACTTTGTTAAGGAAGGGCAGAGTTAGTGCCTCAATGTTCAGATATGTAATTTAAAAAAAATATCTCAATTCTGTAAACAAATGTTTGTTCCACCTTAGAGCACGTAACAAGTAACAAGACTATGTTTGTCTCTGAAAAGTTCAATTTAGCGGAATGTTGTCATAAAACTGTAGGGAAATCAAGAGGGGGGAGGAAGAGGTAGTGCTGCGTGGCACCGAGGTGGGCACGTCCTCCTCTTGCGAAAGTAACTGTAATCAAAAGGGTCCACCTCAAAGAGGGTTAGTGTGTATCCTGGTGACTTTGGAATACACACTTTTGATTACAGTCATAAAACTGTAACTACAGCTTGGAATTAACACTTCCTTCACTGAAGCACAGCTGGGTATACAGTTATTGTTTATCCATGGCCAACTACTGAAGATAGCGTAAATACTAAATGCTGACAAGGGCTGTTCAGTCTCAAATTCCAGAGGATATCTCAAATGAGGTTTCAACTTCAGGCAGTTAAAAATGGTCTCTAACACCAATTTCTGATAAAAGTTACTTGGTCCAAAATCCTGATGATATCCCCAAAAACATAACTTCAAATTGTGCACAATTGTCTGATTACAGGGAATGGCCTGCCTGCCAGTAGTTTTGCTTAATTTGACCTCAATAACAAACTAAAGGATGAACTATACCACTCTCCTTATGTGAGTGAAACAAATCTTTGTACGGTCTCTTGTTATGTTATGTTATGTTATGTTAAAATGATTTATAGAGCGCACTTTCACCAGGCGGTTTCATGGCGCTGTGAACGGGGGGCAGCAGATGAATGGTGTGCAGAGCCTTACTCATATGCCTGAGAGAACAGGGGTTTCAGAAGGGATCTGAAGTGGGTATAAGATGTTACTCATCTGAATTCCTAGGGGAGCGAGTTCCAGAAGTAAGGTGCAAGAAAAGAGAATCTGAGACCACTGTGTTTCTTTTGTTTGAAGGTGGGGGTAGTAAGCAAGGACAAATGGGAGGAGTGAAGATCACGAGAGGGGAGATAGCGATGGATCAAAGAGGAGATGAAAGCTGGACCAAGACTGGCCAAGGCTTTAAAGATGGTACAGCCCAATTTGAATACGCACGTTTGGCCACCGGAAGCCAGTGGAGGCTCTTCCAGCCCAATTTGAATACGCACGTTTGGCCACCGGAAGCCAGTGGAGGCTCTTCATCAGGGGACAAACATGGTGGTGTCTAGGTTGGTGAAAGATGAGCCTAGCTTCCTGGTTTTGTACCAATTGCAGGCGACGGAACTGGTAGGCAGGGATGCCAACATAAAGCGAGTTGTATACAAAAGTAATTGCCGACTTCACCTTACTCAGCTCCTCTCAATTGAGGAAAAACAAACCAAAATTACTATATGGTCTTTTTGGTATATTTACTTAATACCTTTATACTTTTTTTATTTCATTATGTTCAAATAGTTAAGGTACAAAAAAGACACTTTTCAATACATTCAACAATTTAAATATTCAAAATCAAATTACATTCCACATTGTATATATAAACACCACATGAATTGACATTACATATATAGACTCCATATTAATTTTGATCAACAAATAAACTCACATAAATGATCATTTACTGAACAAAGGACAAAGAAAACATTTAAATACTATTACTCAGCAAGCAGCAAATTAATGCATTATTATTTGTCAAAGTCATTCGAAATCAATCAATGTACTGCAAATTAATGCATTCCTGATTCAAAAGCCGACGCGTTTCAAACCCATTCCTGCCCCTTTATGGGTTCTCATCAGGGCTCTGTCTCTTTTATTTCTATGTCAGATATATGTAAAAAAAAGAGAGAGAATGCAATTCTATGTTAGTGTTTGGGTATATTTCTTATCCATCGCCCTTCTTTTTGATGCGTGACCTGTGCTGTGTTGTTTTTTTTCAAAATGGGAACGACTTCGGCTATCTTGAAGGTGTCGGGGAGGGAGCCTAGTCTAAGAGAGCTGTGAAGGAGCATGAGCGGGGGGTCAGGGCAGATGGCAAAAGCTTCTTGTAGGATGTGGGATGGGCAGTAATCTGTAGGGGAACCTGATCCAACCTTTTTTAGTAGGGCGAAAAACTCATCCCAAGATATCAGGGGTATTTGATCCACCACCTGGGAGTTTTTTTAAGTAATAGGAGAGGTTGTTGAGGGTGTGGGAGAAGGAATACTGCTTTTAGTTGAAGAAACCTTCTGCGTTAAATATAGGTTAAGGGAACCACATAATGTTTGTGAGGGGACCGGTTTGACTATTACTCTGTCCGGGTGTGACAGGACCTCAACTATGGAGGATATGTCTTTGGTCTTAGTAGCAGAGTTGGTGATTTTCAGGGAAAAAGTATGTTGTCTTAGCCTTGAGAATTGATTTTTTGTAGTCTTTTAACAAAGTGATATGAGAATCTTTTTTTCCTGTGGCGTAGTCTCGTCTCCAGCTACGCTCAGCTTTCCTGAGTGTTAGTTTCTTATTTTTCAGCTCGTCAGAGAACCAACGCTGGGCATCATGGGGACGCTTAAGTATGGTTCTCCTAAAAGGTGCAACGATGTTGCTAGTTGATTCAAGCCAACGCTTAATGCTGGTAGCCTGATTATCTAAGCAGTCCTGTTCGCTGGGAGATGAAGCATTGAGTAGGGTACAGAACTCGTTGATATTGGCCCAGCTCCAGTTCCTCGCCATATGGTTCCCTGTGAGGGACAATTTTGTGTGGGAGACGCAGACCAGTGAGAATGTAATAATATGGTGGTCTGACAAGGGGCATGGGGAAATCCGGGGTTGGGTAATTTCCAAGTTGGAGGTCCACACTTGGTCTAGAACATGTCCCTTAATGTGTGTGGCGGACTGAAGACTTTCTCTGTAGATGTGTGAAAATCCAGAAAACACTAGAGCATCAAAACAGAGATCCCACCGCTGGCTGGGAGTCTCAATAAGTGGAAGTTGGGAACAGAGGGGACTCTCTACCTAGACAGGCCTCATCTGAGCTTGCTGCTGCTCAATTTTGGGAATGGGAGGTGCCTCCCTTTGGAAGTTGGGAACGGGTGTCTTCCCTTTAGAGACAAGACCAACCCAAGATGGCTTTTTCTTGATGGGTAGGACAACACTTGACCCCAGAATAAGAGGTGTAGAAGTATTTGTGGTCACACTGTTTCCTTTTGCAGACGGTTGCCTTGCCAAATGGAAGAAACTTGAATATCAACGCTGGAGCACATGAAGAATGCAGTTGACGACTAGGAGCAGGGTGCGGCAGGTGCTTAAGGGTCCTGACAGTGGGGTCTTCACATAAAGCCATATCTTCAAGTGCGTGCTAAACGATTCACAGGTCAGCTGCCACCCAAGAAATGCACATGAAAAACTGTCCTGCAGGCAGGTGTAAGTGGGCTTTCAGATACTGAAATGAAAAGATACGTCCACTAATGTATTGGTTTATAAGGGAAGTGATTTCTCCGTGAAGAAACATGATTTCCTAATATGGAGAAAAAGTTTCAAGAAATAAATTTGCTTTTGAACAGTTTCCTCTGACATATTTATGTGGAACGCATGCCACATTCGCATCCCAAGGAGAGTCATCAGGGACTATGAGTGCGTGTGTAAATGTGTATTTTAAAAGATGTTTCTGCATATTCTTTATGTTTTTGAGTAAACCAACATAAGTCATAGGCATAAATCTGCCGAGTTTGGACTCACGCATATTTTGATGAAGTGACGTCCTATGATCAGTAGAATTGTAACTCAAATTGAACAGTTGCAGATAAATCCAAGGGCCAACTGAAACTTTTAAATTCCTCTCCAACAGGGCCTACCTTTAAAGAAAAACATTTCCCAGAGGGGCCATTATTAAAACGAACCCTTCCAGATGCAGGAAGGCCTTCAGCCCTCCTTCATTAGATGCTCCTAGAAGGAAAGCCTTCCTCGAGACGCGGAGGAGGTATTTCCTCATGGGATCCTTCACAATGTTTCTGTCTCCGGTAGAAAGCAGATGCAGCGATAGCCTGTGGTGTAAGAGTCGCCATATGTCTGAAGCAATCCAGCATTGTCCACGCGCTGCAGTAAGCGTGTAAGAATTTTGGCGGCATTCCGATTCTTCCAAAATATAGTCTCAAAATTGTAAAAGCACACTGGCTCGACAATAATGCTGTTTTAATATTAGTTAAAGAAAGGTGCCTTCAGTGCCATATTAATCACCAAAAGAAAGAAAAAAAACGTGCGCCCCTTTTTTTGTCACATATATTACACCGAGCACCGAGTTGCTTTTTACGGTGCCAGACGTGAAGAACAGGCGCACAGCATTTAGACATGCTGTTTGAATAATTAATACCTGCACATCTGGCCGCCTCTGTGTGGCTTTGTTGACTGCTGGTAACGCGCAGCACACGTCGGAATCGCTCTGGGTGCATCTGCACCGCCTTTGATGAGATATGGCGGCCTGGCTTTGAAACAGGCCTGCACCAACACAAAGCAGCTGCGTCAAAGGCAATTTACTCCGAAAACGCCTAATGCACCGAGAGGCGCTTTCACCTAAGCCCCCCCCCCCCCCCCCCCACCCCCTTCACTGAATCAGTAGGAAAATGTGATGCTGGCGACCGAAGTAGCTCAGCTGGATTTATCAGACATTGCCCCGAGAATTTTCACATGATTTCCTCTCAGCCTCCCGGGTGTGCACGATTGCTTCCAGTTTCATTTTTCATTATTATTCCTAGCTACTCCTCATCCCCTCTCATTTCCCCCCAGGAGCACATCTTTTTGGAGAAGAGCTGACAGTGAAGCATTTGCACACACGTTTCGAAATCAATTTAATGTGTTAAGAACCGCCTTCGTATGGAAATAGCACGGTCTGAAATTTACCTGCCAGGTTATTTTCAGGATACTGGGCGCTTGAGAATAACACCCCTTGCTAGCTGCCTTCATTTCTTCGCATTTATTGAATCAGTAACCCATCTTTGCTATTTTCGCCTAACCCACTTGCCCGCTCAGTTTGCAGGAGTACATTGTCGCACAGTAGTTGTGCTGAGGAGAGATGCCAGACATGGAGGTGTGAATTCGTTTAGCACTTTGAGGACCGTAATAGAAGCTGCCTTGACTGTAAATTAAAAGGGTCTAGTGTTGTGTATGTGTAAGTGAGAAATGCTTGTTGCTGAAATTCTGTTTTACGAATTACAGAGACATATTGTCACGGTACATTCATCACCCTATAGGTGATATACTTCTAGCAGCATAAATGTTTATAGAATGTATTTCATACAAAACTATTGGTTATCTAAAAAGTTAGGCGTACTTTAACCTGCTACGCAGTTACATAGGGCCTGATTTACAAAGAAAAGCTGCAGATTTACAACAAGATTACGATGCAAATGGAACCAATATGTGTTTGTGTAAATTAAATTGTATTTACAAAAGTTAAACAAACTGGAAAGTCAGTGAATTAACAAAGTGATACACATGTATACAAACCTTAAAAAGTTTCAGGTTAAGTGATTGTTGCCCAGGGCTGTGTCAGGGGAGTAGTTAAGGAAATCATATGCAAAATGAGATGCACACCCAATCAGAAGAAACTTTTTTACGATTTTCAAACCATGTAAGTACTATTTGTACACTTATCTGAACATACATCTGAAAGATCTCGACATAAATATTACAGAGAGTATTTGAAGGGCACCAGTCACCAAATTACTTGTCAGCGACTCTTTCTTGATTCTTGATTCCTGGGTGCAAGTATGGCCCCCTCCACTGTCCATTTATGTCTGATGGTCCCACGCGCAGCGTCCACGCGCTACGGCCGCGCCGAAGGGGCGCCAAAGGTAAGCCCGTCTACGCCCGTCCGCGCCTGGACCGCGCCCAGCGCCATACCCCCTGGTCCTCTTAATGCCCACCCCTCCCGCATTACTTACGATGCCACCACCCTCCTAGCCCTTAACCCCGGCCGTTCCCCCAACTGCGTCCAAGCCGCTCCTGGACACACCCATGGACCCTTCTCCTGCAACTCCTGCAAGTTCGACGGCACCAAGATCAACTCCTCATCTACGAACACACAACAGATATCCGACCCCAACCACCTACAATGCATCCTGCTCAACACCCGCTCAGTCCACAGGCACGCCATCGACCTCTGGAATCTACTAGACACCATCTCTCCAGACGTCGCCTTCCTAACAGAAACATGGATGAACGCCACATCAGCCCCAGACATCACCATTGCCATCCCGGAAGGCTATAAAATCATTTGCAAGGACCGTACCGGCCACACAGGAGGAGGCATTGCTATCGTCCATAAGAAATCCCTCCGCATCTCAACCAGCTCAGAGGTCAATCTCGCCAACACTGAACACCTTCACTTCCAGATCCACACCGACCCCAAGACCACACTCAGAGGCACCTTCCTTTACAGGCCACCAGGACCCCGCGCACAATTTAGTGAAGACATCATGGACTTCATCACTCCACACGCGCTCCCCTCCGAGGATTACATCCTTTTGGGAGACCTCAACTTTCACCTTGAAAAGAACAACGACCGCAACACCACCACCCTTTTGGACAACCTCGCCAACCTCGGACTTAAACAACTTGTCACTACCCCCACCCACATCGCAGGTCACACACTCGACCCTATCTTCATCTCCAGCAAACATGTCTCCTTCAGCCACACCACAGCTCTCCTTTGGACTGACCACAGCTGCGTTCACTTTACCTACAACAAGCCCACATCCAACAACCACCCCCAACCCACTCTGCAAAGAAACTGGAACAAAATCACCATCGACCAGATCTCCTCATCGCTTCTTCTAAACCCCCCAGCCCACTCCTCAAACTCCGACCAAGCAGCCACCAACCTCACCCAATGGTTATCCAACAGCGCCGACATCCTAGCACCACTGAAAAAACGACAAATCAAACTAAGCAGCAAGAAGGACTCCTGGTTCAACGATGATCTTAAGAAATCCAAGAAACTCTGTCGCTCTCTTGAGAAGGTCTGGAAAAAAGACCCAACCACCAGCACCAAGGACGCCTTCAAAAACGCCACCCGCATACACCACCAACTGATCCGGAATGCCAAGAAAGCCGCTTTCAAGGACCGACTAGATAACAACGCCCACAACAGCAAGGAATTATTCAACATCGTCAAGGAATTTACCAACCCCTCAGCCAACTCCAACGACATCACCCCCTCTCAAGCCCTCTGCGACTCCCTAGCCTCATTCTTCCACAACAAAATCGCAGACATCCACAACAGCTTCGACAACCGACCCGAAGACCAACCCACCCAACCCCCTGCAGGACCCCCACCCCCCTTGAACATCCTCAATGACTGGAAGCCAATCTTCACTGAGGACACCATCCGTCTGATGAACTCTATCCACTCAGGATCCCCCACAGACCCATGCCCTCACCACATCTTCAACAAAGCAGACTCCATTATAGCACCGCACCTCCGAGACGTCATCAACTGCTCCCTCAACTCCGCAACCTTCCCGGAAAGCTGGAAACACGCAGAACTCAGCGCCCTCCTGAAGAAACCTACAGCTGACCCCACCGAACTCAAAAACTACCGCCCTATCTCACTCCTTCCATTCCCGGCCAAAGTCATCGAGAAAGCGGTTAACAACCAGCTCGCCGCATTCCTCGAAACCAACAAATCCCTCGACTCCTCACAATCCGGCTTCCGAGCCAAGCACAGCACTGAAACCGCCCTCATAGCAGCAACAGACGACATTCGAACTCTACTGGGCAATGGAGACTCAGTCGCCCTCATCCTCCTCGACCTCTCCGCAGCCTTCGACACGGTCTGTCATAGCACCCTTTTACAACGCCTCAGAAACGTCGGAATCCAAGGAAAAGCACTGGAATGGATCACCTCGTTCCTCACCGGAAGAACCCAGAGAGTCCGCCTCCCACCATTCAAGTCTGAGGCCACTGAAGTAATCTGCGGCGTACCACAAGGATCTTCACTTAGCCCCACCCTCTTCAACGTATACATGAGCCCCCTCGCGGTCATCGCACGCCAACACAACCTCAACATCATCTCCTACGCCGATGACACTTACCCCAGTTGCTGATCCATCCCTTAACTAGCGCCGAGACGCCCACGGGTATTCGCCGCGCTCTACAAATGTCAATAAATAAATAAATAAATTAATAAACTGATCCTTTCTCTCACCAGAGACCCCAACACTGCCAAAGCCAACCTGCATGAAGGAATGAAAGAAGTAGCCGACTGGATGAAGCACAGCTGTCTAAAACTGAACTCAGACAAAACAGAAGTCCTCATCCTAGGCACTTCCCCCTCCGCCTGGGATGACTCTTGGTGGCCAGAGGCCCTTGGAAAAGCACCCATCCCGACGGACCACGCACGGAACCTAGGCGTCATCCTGGATTCCTCACTCTCGATGAATAGACAAGTCAACGCCGTTTCTTCATCTTGCTTCAGCATTCTTCGCATGCTCAAAAAAACATTTAGTCGGATCCCCACCGAAACTAGAAAAACGGTCACCCACGCTCTGGTCACGAGCCGACTGGACTACGGAAACACTCTCTACGCCGGTACCACCGCAAAACTCCAGAAAAAACTCCAACGCATCCAGAACGCTTCAGCCAGCCGCGGCCGTGGACCAGGGTTCGATTCCCGACGCGGCAGGGTCTTGGGCTCAAAAATTCCATGGACTCGATAATTCTCGCGCCGGTGCCTACTCAACTCACGGGGTCACACTCTGCGACTCTGGGCAATAGCTTGCTTAATCTCCACTACGCCCCCTCGCGGCGGGATGCCTGGCTTTCACCTTGTGGATACCCTGCCGGGGTATCTCACAGGGGAATACCAGGACGGGTTCCCTAAGCAAGCGCCCTGAGACCTTCGGGTGATTTGTGCGCTATATAAAATCAATTACACACACATATTAGACATCCCGCGTAAAGAACACATCTCTGGTCACCTGAAAAACCTCCACTGGCTCCCCGTCAATAAGAGGATTACTTTCCGACTCCTAACCCACGCACACAAAGCACTCTACGAAATCGGACCCGAATGCCTCAACACACGACTGTCCTTCTACACCCCCTCCCGCCAGCTACGATCCTCCAACCAAGCCCTTGCCACTGTACCTCGCATCAACAAAACCACCATGGGAGGTAGATCCTTCTCCTACCTGGCAGCTAAAACCTGGAACTCACTTCCCACTCACCTTCGCCTTACTCAGAACCACCTAGCATTCAGAAAGCAACTTAAAACGTGGATATTTGACAAGTAATTCCCCACCCTCCTTCAAGCGCCTTGAGACCCTCTGGGTATGTAGCGCGCTATATACATTTTTTGACTTGACTTGACTACATGCAATCATCCGTTTGTTAATTCCTTTGAAACTCATTTGACTGTGATTAATCTAAGTTCTTCTATTTCTTTTTTCAGACACTAGGATTGTTCTCAGCTCATAAGACTTTATAGTTACATTTGTTGGTTCTTCACTTCCTCTCTGCCTTTCCATAGACGAGAAAGTCACAATAAAGAGAAATGTCAGAAAAACTGTGCCTCATGGACCATAAAATATGAAGAAATGAACTAAAGGAGTAATATACTATAGATGTTGAGAAGGTGAAGAATTAAGGCAAGTATTTTGCATTGAAAAAATGAATTTGGAAAAATAATTGACATAACAGCAACTAAAGGCGTTTCTAAAAGGCATTGACAAATTATTCTGGACAATGAATCTGGATTCAGGACAGGTGCTCTGAGATTGGTTGACCAAAGTTAACACAATTAATTTTAGTGTAACACAAGTGAAAATGTGAATGCGTCAAGGCGGTAAATGTTAGCAACAGTGTGTTTTTGGAGCACTAATTACCTGAGTATTCACTTCCGGTATCACAAAAAAAGAACAAAGTAGTAAAAATAACTTTAACTGAGAGAAGAAAAGATTTCGAAAATTAATTTGAAAATGTTTGTAATTAACTATTGGTGGAGCATGGATCTCATTTAAATACATTCGTTTACCAAGAGAAGAATTTACGACTCATCAAAGAGAAATCCCCTCTGTATCTCTACTTCTCAATAGGCCAATGAATCTTCAATATAGGCTGAGATTAACTAGGATCCGTGTATCATATTCATTATAACACAATTTGATACTCTATATTTTCAGTCATTAATGAGAATTTCGTATGAGTTAAAGGATTGTATTAATCAATTATTTTAGTAATTTATCTTTATTAGAGTCACTTGTTACTTTCATCAATCTCAGTTGTTAGAGAATCTAATTCTAAATCAGTAATCAATAAACAATCAATAAATGACAATAAAAATACATTAGGGCTTTACATAAAAGAAAGAATCCCTTTTCTAAGAAATGGGGGAGAGAAAGGGTGTCAGTCAGTAGTACCCATAAAGAGTTCTAAGTTCAAGATAAATCAAAAAGCATAAAGCTTCAGCATTAAAGTCATATGAATAGTTCAGTAATCATCCAAAGCAGAACTTCCCTAAAGATAGTGGACTAAGGATGAAAATGAAGAAGCAGCATAAGGCAGGGCCTGCTCTAGGAACATGCACTATTATAGACATCACAGTCTGAAGCTTCTGCCACATGTTGCTTTTTCCGTCTCCCGTCAGCCAATCAGCTTTCATGGGAACAGGATCACTCCTCGTCTTCTCACCAAGAATACAATACTCGTCAGACAGCAATTTCGAAGTTGGCAACTATGTTTTATTACTTCTAAACATTTCTATGAATCATTCTCCCATTCAAGACTACTTTCTAACCTTTCAAATTGCAAATTCTCCATTCGCTAACATTTTTCTTTGTAAATGTAAATGTAAATGTACATGTATTTATATAGCGCAAATCACTGACCCGGTATCGAAGCGCTTGCTTAGGGAACCCGTCCTGGTATTCCCCTGTGAGATAGCCCCGGCAGGGTATCCACAAGGTGAAAGCCAGGCATCCCACCGCGAGGAGCCACTGTGGAGATTAAGCAAGCTATTGCCCAGAGTCGCAGAGTGTGAACCCGTGAGTCGAGTAGGCACCGGAGCAAGAATTGTCGAGTCCGTGGAATTTTTGAGCCCAAGACCCGCTGAGGCGGGGAATTGAACCCTGGTCCATGGCCGATCTCAGCTTCTGGGTCTGCCGCCTCTAACCCCTGAGCCACTCTTCTTGTAGATGTTGAAACATCTGTGTAACAAAAAAACAAACATTTTAAGCAACAACCATTCATTGAAAAGAAAATTCAAGTCAGTTAAAAAGATCAAGATCAAGTTTAAATGATAAATCTACAAATGTTAACTTCTTAATTACCTCACTAAGGGGCTGATTATTATGTCGGGGGACTGCAACCGACCAGCCATCGATGCGGTCCGCCCGACATGTGCCCGTGCGGTCCATTATGTGCAATATGATGTGGCGGGCCGAGGCATCAGGCAGAGGGACCACCCGCTGTTCTTCCAATGGGTTCCTTGTGCCTGTCAGAGCATCAGAAATGCTCATGATCCCTTAATGACGGCAGAGCCAGACTCCGCTCTGCTGTCAGGATTATGATGTTAAATTTTTGACAGCCTTCCATGTTGACCTTTCTGACATGGAAAGGATGACGGAAAATGACTTGAGGGGTCCTTATCAGGGCCTCCTTCCCCCTGGCTCTTCTCTAGGGTTCTAAACATCCCTGAACCATGTGGCAGGCACTATAAGTAGCCTGCCACACAGTGCACTGATGTTTAAAAACATCAATTTTACAGTGGCAGCTTGTGCTGCGGGACTTTTCCACCCTATGCACAAGCTGCCATTATAAAATGGATGCTTCCGACTGTCCATAGGACAGTTGCATCCTAATTCTGATGTTCCAAAATGATACATTGTCCCCGAAATCACCATTAGCCCCTAAATCATGAATCCCTATTCAGTGATTGTTGTATACCTAGAAACGTTTTCAGTGTTAGCTAAAAAGATTTATTCAACTGTTATTTATTATGAAAATAAGTCTATGGGAAGGCCAGAAAAATATACATTTTAGGTTATTTCAGCATTGTTTAGTCATGTCAGCTTTTGGTCAAGCAAGGCTATGTTGTCTTTTAAGGCTCAGAGAATAAATATGGTTGCCTACTACAATTTTTGCATTTAAATACATTTATTTTAATTAAATCTACATGTTAATTCTGCAAACTGTTGTCCTATTTTTCTAGACTTCATAAAACACTCCCTCACTATCCTAAACTGATGTATTTTACACATAGTTACAAGAAAGTACATTTAATGCTAAGTAAAAGCTGTAGGTGTCCTTTTCCAATGATTTCTAAAGACCTTATTTAGAGTTTGTTGTATAGGATGCTCCACCACATAGAGTGACTACCAGAAATGTGAGTATTTTGGATGCCCTCTTCTGCTTGAGGAATCTCTTTAGGATAGACTGCTGCTCAGTGAAAATGTTAAAAGAAGTGTGTGTAACATGTGCTTTTCATTTCCTTCACATGTTTAATGTTAAATTGTTTTTCAGAATATGTATTCTCAGAAAGTTGCATTCTGAAAAGAAACTAGATAAGATGAATTAGTTATATACTCAACTAGGCAAAACTATTGACACACACTGGAAGTGAAGATTGCCCTCAAATATCTGAAATTCATCTTAATATATGAAAGGGAGCACTGACATAGTGGAGGTCATTTGAAGTTATATTAAAAGTGAAAGCACTGAAAAATCTTTCTTACTGCAAATTAATCACCAAATTCAAAAACAGGAAATGTTCAACCTAGGACTCTGAGAACTATGGTGTTGGAATTGGTCCTTTCATCAGGGTCATCCACAAACTTTCTGCATTGTGCCTCCTATTTCTCTGACCCTGTTTTTGTTGGCTATAGGATTCTAGGCACTTTACCACTGCTGATCGGTGCTAAAAAGCATATGCTCTCTGAATAAATTATGACAATGATTGGTTATCCATGATTGGCACATTTACTGATAAGTCCTTAGTAAAGTGTATGTTGCGTACCAGGGCCTGTAATTCAAATGCTACTAGTCGGCATGCAGTACTGGTTGTGCCACCCACATGAGTAGGCCTTTAAATGTCTCAGACCTACCACTGTAGTGTCTGCACGCGCAGATGTAAACTGCCTTGTTGTTCTGGCAAGTGCACCCACTTGGACAGGCCCAAACCATTCTTTTCCTTACATGTAAAACACCCCTAGTGAAGGCCCAAGGTACCCCCATGCGCAGGGTGCAGTGTTTGTGAAAGGTAGGACATCTACCGGTGTGTGTGACATGTCCTGATGGTGAAATACTGTGTATTTCATTTCTCACTATTGAAAGGCTATCTGTCCCGTAGGCTTATTATTGGGGTTTGACTGTAACAATTTTGCATGTGTAATTCGCAGTGGGGACAAGAAAGAAAAGTTGAGTTTACAGACACGCGCACAAATACACGCAGACACACGCGCACACACACACACGCACAGACATATGCAGACACACGCGCACACACACAAACATGCACCCCTCCCTTCACCACTCACCAGGCTCTTTCTGGTACAAGCTCCGAAAATGCAGGGCTCCCTCAGCTCACAGGAGCCCCGGACACTGCTACAGGTTCTGAAAACGCACAGCTCCCTCAGCTCACGGGAGTCCCGGACACTGCAGAGCGCTCCACGCCCCAGGCAAAGTTGGCCGCACGCATGCGAAGTGCGTAAGGACTGCGTGTGTGTTCCTGTGAGGTCGTGCGCTTTCGCTTTGGCTAAACCCGTGCTGGGCGTCCCTTGTTAAATTGTGCTTTCAGATACGGAGAGTCGTTTTATAAGCTTGTTTTGATTCGTCCCGTATTTTGGACCGAGCCAGGTAACATTCACATGCACATCTTTAAGCTTGGGTATTCTGCTCTCTACTATCTTTTCTTATTACATACATTGTTTATATTTGGACCCCGGAAATTTTATTCATCCGCAGGTTCACTCACGTTCTGAATGGGGGTTTCTGGGCAAGATTCGGGTTGTGTGCAGTAGTAAGTTGGTATTTCAAATGCTCTCTTGAGTACACGTTACACTGTCTCACTTCTTACCCTATTCACCCCCTGGGCATCAGCATCCTTTCTCTCCCTTTGAAGTGGGTGGTATCTTTTTCAGTTTTAGCTGTCTATCTGTTATTCGTTTTTCACCACAGGTGGCAGTAACTTGTTTGCTCAGTTAATTTTTTTACATCGGGATATAAACTTGTTTTCCTTGAATGCACAGGGCAATTGTATTCTCTGTACATCTCTGTTACCCATGCTTTTGAACAACGTAAGCATGATGCAGGCTGAGCACTATAGCCCTGCCCACAATTCTGAAACCGTCGAATTTGCATCTCGTGCAGATTTGACAGAGGTGTCTTGGCCGTAAACGGGAACGCTTAACTTTTTATAGTTAAGTTAATACCGTTTTATAGTGATGTTAAAATAGTTCATCAAGCCAGAGTAATTGGTGTAATTGCCATGCATCGTATTTAAATACAGACATTCTACCTTTCAGTACGTGTTTTTTTTTACATTTTCTTCTTGATATATCACTTCAGTACCCTGGGTCAAATGGTGGTAGACCTATTGCTTCTGTAGTATAGTGGTAAACGTGGAAATAAAACCATTTACACTGCTAAAATGATTAACAGAGTAATACCGGATGAAGCAGCATTCAACAGGCAGGTTTTCCCAACACATGCGCACATTATTATTATTATTAAAATTATATTTATAATTTAGGTCCGTTATACAAATATCCATCAGTTCAGACATGGTCGTGCAACACACATGCTTGTAACTTTGTAACTGTACTTTGTGGGCTACATTTATTTTTGCATATTTTCCATGGAGCGTGTGACATTTTAAACACAAACCAGAAGGAGCCAGACCAGGGAAAAAGAAGAATCCTTGTGCAAGCTGTATATGTGTAATGGTTATTGTTGTGACCTAGAGTGGGCGGAACGACTATAGAACAGTCTCCCACGCTACTGCATTGCTGGAATAACATGTTGCAGCGCAATGTAAAAGGCGAGGCCAGGCTGAAGAACCAGGCAAGGAGGTGGGGACTTTCAGGGCCGACCAGGTGAGCAACTGCCACATCCTGCCCCGAGCCGCCCCTTCACTCAATATTATTAGGACCAATTGTTCTTGTTGTGCCTTTCTGCCCCCTGTTAGACTCATTTTTTGTGGCCTTCTGCCCTCTGTTAGACTCGTTTTTCCCTTGTTTTTCTGCCCTTCTGCCCTTTGTGACACTGCTTTTTGTGCCTTTCTGCCCTCTGCATCATCACATCATCACTCAGCGCTATCCCAGCACCACTCAACACCACTCACTGCTACCACAGCATCACTCAGCACCACCACATTATCACTCAGCACCACCACAGCACCACTCAGCACCACCACAGCATCACTCAGCACCACCACAGCATCACTCAGCACCACTGAGCGCCACCACAGCACCACTCAGCGCCACCACAGCATCACTCAGCGCCACCACAGCATCACTCAGCGCCACCACAGCATCACTTAGCATCACCACATTATCACTCAGCACCACCACAGCACCACTCAGCACCACCACAGCATCACTCAGCACCACCACAGCATCCCTCAGCACCACTGAGCACCACCACAGCACCACTCAGTGCCACCACAGCATCACTCAGCACCACTACAGCATCACTCAGCGCCACCACAGCATCAGTCAGCACCACCACATTATCACTCAGCACCACCACAGCACCACTCAGCACCACCACAGCATCACTCAGCACCACCACAGCATCACTCAGCACCACCACAGCATCACTCTGCACCACCACATTATCACTCAGCACCACCACAGCACCCCTCAGCACCACCACAGCATCACTCAGCACCACTACAGCATCACTCAGCACCACCACAGCACCACTCAACACCACCCCAGCATCACTCAGCACCATCCCAGTATCACTCAGCACCACCACAGCACCACTCACCATCACCACAGCACCACTTAGCACCACCACAGCACCACTCAGCGCCACCCTAGCATCAATCTGCGCAACCATTCAACAACAACTGGTTCGAATATGTTCTCTCAATATTTCAAGCTTTATTACAAATGTCACAAAAAGATGTAATATTTCATTTCTGTTTTTGGATTTTCGTCACAATAAAATACACTGAACATAATCTTCACAAAAGTTATTTACAAAAGTTTAAGCTATTGCCATTATAAATTAAAATCACTTCTATTTAAGTATTAATTATTTAAAAAAATTAAAAGCCATTGTAATTTGTAATATCAATACATTTATTTATTTATTTAAAAAATGTATAAAGCGCAGCATACATCTAAGTCACGTAAATACAAAACATGTTGCATTACAAATGCTATAGGTGTCACATTTGCGAAAGTTATAACTATTGGCATCAGCGACGGCTCGTGGAGGGAGTTACGGTGGGGCAGGAGGGTGGGGAGGGGGAGGGGCAGGGTGGAGGTTGCTAAAAACCGGCATATGGATAATTGCAGGTAAGTAAACAATTTAATTAATAAAACAAATTTCGTAGTGCGCCTTGCATCGCAAAATGCAATGCAGTGCGAGCTACGAAATTCGTTTTATTAATTAAATTGTTTACTTACCTGCAATTATCCATATGCCGGTTTTTAGCAACCTCCACCCTGCCCCTCCCCCTCCCCACCCTCCTGCCCCACCGTAACTCCCTCCACGAGCCGTCGCTGATTGGCATTGTAAATGACAAAACTATTAATTTAGCTATTTTCAAAACCAACACATAAATAAAAAAAATTGTCATTTACAAGACCAATAGCTCAAACTTTCCTAATGCGAGACCTATTGCATTGCAAATGCTTGTTCACAATGCTGTCTCTGTCCCCTGTGGATATGCTGCACTAGGGAAGACAGAACAGGTTTGGACTCTGTTCAGCGACCCTGCCACAAAGAGAACAATTACATTTTGGGGTATAAGTATTACACTTAAAACCCCAGGACTTTAGATTACTTCTAGGAACAAGAGGACCCTGCCAATAAGAAGAGTGGAAGGACTGTGTGGGAGTGCTGCCTTTTCTGAGTGAGGGGTGGGTTGGCCTCCAGTGGCTGCTTCTGTCTGTGATGGAAGAACAAAGGGACATAAACGTCTTCTTGGTAAATTAGGTGTGGCAAGTTTCCTTATGCTGTGCTTACTTGAAACTTCCTGGTACTTCACTTTATTGAAACTTCTGGGCTTTTGCCTTACTGGGAGTTCCTTGTGCATGTTGGATCTCCCTTAGGCTTTGCGTTCTCCCTGGAGGCTTTCGACTGCTGTTCCCATGGGCTGTTCATTGCTGAGAGCCCTGTGTTCTACTGGGAGCTCTGTGGGTGTTTCAGTGATTGCACCCCCAGGACCGAGTTCTGGGCTGTGCCCGAGAAAGCAGGGAGAGGCTGCTCCTACATGAAGCCAGGACCCTGGGGAAGCCAGGCACTGCCTAACAACTGGCCTAAGCAGAGGGCAGCCCACTAAATTCCTGGAGTGCGAGGCCGCACTGTCCGGAAGCAAGAAAAGTCAACAGTGTTGGCAGGCAGCCAACTCAGCTGCCCAGAGTTTCTGATGTCACAGCCTGGAAGTAGATGGGGCGTGCACACATAGAGGACCAGTGCCTCCAGCCCCAGAGGCCGCGGGAAGAAATCTGCGTGTGGCCTTACCGGTGAGAGGCCAAGGGAGGTGGCACAGGCTCCCGGGGATGAACCCTGTAGCTCGCTAAATTTGGTGACCCGGGGAGAGGAGAAAAGGTACGTGGGCTCCCTCTCAGCACCCGGTGCTTGTGAAAGGGGGCTGAGATTCACAGCATAAGTTGCAGCTGCACTGTGCAGTCGCGGGCAGCTGCTTGGTGTGTGTTTCATGTTTGGGGGACCTAGGATGGTGGCGGCAGCAGGGCATGTCCACCCCGCTCTGACCCATACCTTGGGGGCCCTTCTTTGGGATCATCAAATATCCCTGATCAATTAATCAATCAAGCGTTTTTTTAAGCGCAACTACTCACCCGTAGGAGTCTCAAGGCGCTGGGGTTGGGGGGGGGCAGGTTCTAGTCCATTAAGGAGTAGGTGTGTCGAAGAGCCAAGTTTTGAGGTTTCTAGCAAAGATGGGAAGCGACGTTGTCTGTCTGAGGTGGAGCTGAAGGGCATTCCAGGCTTTGATCGCGAGGAAGGAGAAGGAGTGGCCTCCCGATTTGGTTTCTCTGGTGCGGGGGACCACAGCGTAGGAGAGCTGGGCTGATCATAGGATCGACTAGGATCAACAGCTGCTGCACTGCGCGTTCGTGGGCAGCAGCATTTCTGCTCAATTTATGTATTCGGGGGGGGGGGGGGGACCAAGGAAGGTCTTCCCGCTAACGGGGGCAGCTTTGTTTGATATAACCCAGCATTGCTTTTCCTTGGAGGCATTAATGAAAAGTGCCCCACCACTAGTAGAAGACGTGCAGGTGTTCCTGCAGCCTACGCTCCTGGCATGATTTTTTGGCACATTGTCCTGATTCATGGGAGTGATCTTAGAACCTGATTGGTTTATACATGTCACTTTGGCCCTACTGGTTTTACTACCACGTACTGTTATCAGAGACTGCACAATGATGGTGGTTTTCATGATATTATGCCATGTGCAAGTTGTGGGTATTTACCTCAGTGCACTAAATTTGATGCTATGACCATGGCCTTATGGAAGAGTGATTTATGATTTTTGTAATGTCCTTACAATTGCCTAGTAGGCAAAGTGATTTTTGTGATTGTGGTATAATTTGCTTTTCATACTACCAATTGATTTATTGTCGATGTGTCATATATATAATACAGTGATATGTTTATATACCCTTGTGTGGAATCTCTTATTCTGGTGTGCCTAGTGTGTCACTAGTTGGGTTTGTGTTGCACAAACGCGGATATGCCTGACTGTTCTGCCAAGCTACCAAAGGGGTGAGCAGGAGTTATCTTCGGTGTGCAACTCCCTTACCCTGACTAGAGTGGGGGGATCCGCCTGGCTTAGGTGCATACCCGAGCCAACCGGAAACCCCATTTATAACATATGGACTCCCTCATAAGCTCAATTCAAGGTGTTAGATTGGACCATTGGAGAAGGAATCTGAATATAACAAATAGATAGTTGTGTCTTGGGGAGCGTGTGTTTGTTCCCCCTCCCATTAAAAAAGGACCCCAGGGGATGGGGTCTCTAGAGCCTGAAGTTGCTTGGGTAGTTGGTGCGACAATGGGTTGGGTTCAAGACCTGGACGTTGGCCTAGCCTTGCTGCCAACCCCAAGGCATTCATGGGAGAAGGTTGTATGGAGTTGGCTGCCTGTAGGGGGTTGATCACGGGCTCTGCAGCCAACCACCACCGCACAAAACTGAAGGCTGTGTGCAGCAGGCGCTGGTTTTACATATTTTGATAAAATATTACTTTACATTAAAAAAAACTTGGAATTCATTGGAAAAATCAAAGGTTTAAGTAATGTCATAGTTAAGTAGAATTTCAGTGACAATCTAATGTTTAAAATGTACAAAACCCTGATATTCACCAGTTAAAGTTATCTCAAGTAACTATAACTTGTGCTCTAACTGTGTGATCAGCGCCCCCACCATGCACAGTTTTCTCCTCAATAAATTCATTGCAAATGTTGATGTGATATTATTAACGATGTCCTACAAGATGTCATGAGTGATGTAATATATGGAATAATTAGCAGTGCGTTACAAGAGGGTAAGTTATAGTTACTTCAGGGCAAAGAGATGTTTGGGCTCCTGATCTGGTACTGGGTCATGGAAATAATGCACACTTTTCAGTGTTCTTACAGTGTTCTTAAGGTTGCTTTTGACAAATGCTACTATTTAGTATATTAGGGAGACAGAGGATTACTAATATTCAATTGTTCTTCTGGGCTGCGCCCTTAATTTGTGAATGACTAGCTGTTTGAGCAGCAAGAGGGCACACCTCTTCATCGCGAATGAGAATGAATGTTCTGTAACTTGGGTGGGTCCCAGCAGGCATTCCCCCCACAACTTGAGTGATGATTTTTAGTGCGAGCAATGACCTAAAGATGAAAGTTTGGAAGGAATATTGCACTGAGAGACACCCTTTTGAAGAGTAAGTGGGGCATTGGGTAGCAGCTGTATTTGGTTTTGGATGATGAGAACTTACTGGAATCTCAAAATTGGGTGAAGTGCTGGGTGGGAAGGGTGAATACATCATTTGTTTGATGAGGTCAGTGCTGAGATTGAGTCACAATTTACAAGCATTCATGCTCTGCGATGCATTGGTTCAGTTCACAGAGGCCCCTAAAGCATATCTAAATTGAGCACTTGGAGGGCAAAACGCACAGAGTACAGGTTACTTAATAACAGAGTGCCCCAGGTCAAGAATACTGTAATGCTTAAGCAACAATACCTCTTTGTCCACTTGATCATGGTTCTACAGTAGTTTACAGAAGATGAGTAGAGAGACACTGAATGGTACAGAGAACGTTTGTCAAATTGGCCGGACTACATCTGATCCAATGTAATTACCCTAATCAAATGTGAATAACTCTGGTAGATAAAACTGGGATACTTACTAGACTGCAGACTCAAGCAAGGAGCAGTTTTTTGTACGGTCTGGGGTGGGTGTGAAATGATCCGGGGCTATTTAATGGAAGTCCTTAAGGGCTTACCATATGTATTGTGCAGGATACACTCCTTGTTCTTGCAGAGGCTTTGATGGTAATCAGAGGCAATAAGTCTTTCTACTGACGAAAAGCAACATCTCTAATAATTAGAGGAGTACATGGGTATTGGTAGATGGGGAGTGGATTAGTAGTATGGACAGATGAATGCTGCTAGAGGTAGCTATGTATCTGAACAGGGTTTGCCCCTGGAAGCATATAGAAATGTGTGGTCCTTCAAAGAGACATTTCAGTATTCCATTTTACTGAAGATCATATCCAAGGGAAATTCTGGTGAAGATTAGTAAACAGTCAAATCTTTTGAAAAGCTTAGTTGGGGAGGGATGGTACATTAGCACCTGGGTTTCTTTTGATGCCAAAAGGCAGAATGTATTTTCGGTGCTGTCATTGCTTTTGTATTTTAAATGAGTCATTAGCTTCTATGAAATGACAAGAAAACTAATTATTAAGAAAGAAGATTCTCATTTTCGTGCATCACCTCTCAGGGAGCACTGAAGAAAAGCAATTAAGACCTAATGTAGAGTTTAGCAGAGCAAGAGCAATGCCCCAAATCAGTAGTGCCCCATTCCTGCCAAACTTGAAATTCCTTGACTCTATTCTGAAGCATGGGCATGACCCCACTGATGACCCTTTTATTATTGATTCAAATCAGGGTGGGGTTTAGGGTACGGTGATCGCCACTAGATTTTCCTGTCCTGAACTTCCATATGGTTCATGACGGTCCCAGGCAGATTTCGGCGAACTCAAAACCCACTGCATAATAGGAATTTCGGGTCTCAAAACCACAGCATGGCCTAGGGTCAATTGCTCGGTATCCACCAGAGCCCAGTAACATGCAAGTAATTGTTTTTCAAAAGGTGAATAACGCTCACCAGCCTCAGGTAACTTTTTAGTCCAAAAACCTAATGGCACTTTTTGTCTGCCCTGCTTTTGCCACAGACTCCAATTGGCATACAGACCTTCCACGGACACATTCAAGTCCACATCACCTTCACCCACCGGCCACAAATCCAAAGCATACTGAATTGCTTCTTTCGCCAAATTAAAAGCATTCTGTTGTGATTCACCCCATTCAAACGCATTCTTCTTACAAGTGACTCGATATAACGGGGCTAAAATCTGACCCAAATGGGGAATATGCTGACGCCAAAAGCCAAACAAACCAATGAAACTCTGAGCCTCTTTCCTATTCTTTGGAACTGCAAAATCTAGGATTTTTCGCTTCACCTGTGGGATCACTTCTCTGTGACCTTCATGCCAATTAATTCCTAAAAATTTTACATTTTGGGATGGACCTTGTAATTTATCAGGATTAATTTCCCAACCTTTTGCTCGCAAACAATCAAGGATCTGATCTAAATGGGACTGTACCTGATCTTGCGTCTCACCTTGAATCAAAATGTCATCAATATAATGACACACCTGTATCTGTGGAGTAGCGGACACTTCAGACAAATGCTCTGCCACCAGCCGGTGACAGATTGTGGGACTGTGTACATAACCTTGAGGAAGACTCCGGAACGTCATTTGACGTCCATTCCATGTAAAACTGAATTGTTCCTGACACTCGGGGGCAATCGGAATTGAAAAGAAAGCATTAGCAATATCAATAGACGCATACCATGTACCTGGATGCTTTTGAATTCTCTGAATCAAAGTGACAGTGTCTGGTACTGCAACAGCCAATTTAGGTGTGTGTTTATTCAATTCTCGATAATCAACAGTCATGCGCCAAGAATTATCACTTTTGCGCACAGGCCAAACAGGGTTATTCCAAGCAGACGTGACCGGAGTAATAACTCCCGCGTCAACCAAATCCTGAATTGTAGCATTAATTTCTTCATGACCACCTGGGATACGATACTGCTTCTGAGAAACCACTTTCGTGGCTAAAGGAATTTTAATAGGGGGCATCCGTAAACGGCCAACCCGTACGGGTCTGGTCGAAATGTATTGTCTAGTTCCAAATTGATAACAACCATCATCCAGATGCAAAGTCATTCCTTTCAAAATATCAATTCCAATTATATACTCCAAAAGTAGTACAACTAACACAGAGTATTCTCTATGAGGAATCCTACCAATTTTAATTTCAAGTGTAGTTTGTACTGCAGGGGTTTCTTTTCCACCTAAACCAGTAATTGTGAAAAACTGACCTTTACATTTCTTTGACTTTCCGTGAATTAAAGTGGCCTCCGCTCCTGTATCAACTAGTGCTCGGGCCCTTTGGATATTTCGATGTTTCCAAAAAATCTCAATATCTACATAGGGTCTGTTGTCTCTGTGAGCCCACTTGTGTACTGGAGCTTGACCTATTTCCTAGTCATTTTTCCTGCGTTTTGTCAACCAGGACAAATCAGGGTAAATGCTCTCTGTTTTCTTTGGTATCAAAATGTCTTGTTCATATCCATCTCCATTACGAAACGGATTTTTATCATTTTCAAAATACTGTCAATTACGGTCAGAAAGTCTGTTACGATCCTCCCTTCTTTTCATTTCAGGGGAATAACTCCTCTCCTCTCTATGTCGGTTGGAAGCACGATCCTCTCTCCCCCTTTCTTTTCCCCCTCTCTCCCTCTCTCGTAATCACGATGAGGGGACACATCACGTTCATAACGCCGATCATCACGGCGATCAGAATCCACACGTCGTCTCTCATCACCACTGTCGTCAGAACCACGGTCATACTCATTCTTCCGCACACGACGGGCACCCTCTTTCCGATCTAAACCACGCTTACGAAACATATCCCATAAGCGATTATTAGGCTCACCGTCAATGTCCTCCCTTTTGACACCATCAGCAATAAGAGCAAGAAACATGTCACGTCTAGAGAACTTATAGTCCCCAGCAGTACGACCCTCAGGTCGAGACTGTCTTTCAGGTTTAAACCACTCACCCAGCTCACCAAGCTGACGAACAGATTCAAGCACAATAGACAAAGGATTGCCAGTTTGATTAATCAACAAAGTCATCATAACCTGCTTGTAAGCAACAGGCGAAGAACGGATAATGCGATTACGCACAGAAGATGTTAAAAGACCATCCAGCAATCTGTCAGAAGTACTGAGAAAGATAGCAGTTTTCATAACTTCCTCCTTCAAACGTTGCGACGCGTCGCGCAAAGTGTACCATGGCTTGTCATTAACAGGCCAATCAGATTCAGTAGGATATTTATGGTTACAGCCGTCAGACGCAAGCTGGAGCAAAGTAATTTGACCAGCACCATTATAGTTCCGAAAATGATCTTGAATAGTGGAATCAGAACTCAAAGAGCAAAACCGCAAGCAATCAACAGCATCAAGCATAATACCGGCAGCACCGAGCTCATAAAGGCGCACCATCCATGTAAGCAAGGCCTCACCAGGCCGTTGACGAAATCGTTGTAAAATGTCACTAACCTCCTGTTGAGTAAAATCTTCAATACTATCCAGAGCAACACCACCCGGATTACCAGGAGCTTGTTGTAATTTGCGACGAAACACGGGATGAGCAGAAACCTCAGGAAGGGCCTCCGAGGAAGCCCGCATCTTAGATTTAGCAGAACAATCGGGGCAAGATACGTCACCTGAATGGGAAGAGCGAGCACGGTCGCTGTGAGCGACAGTATCAGTATAAGAAGCAGATTTACAATCACGTCCGGAGCGAGAAGATTCGCGCTTATCACCCTCCTCAGCCGAGGAGTCTGAAGCATTTGAATCCCAGATATTACAATCCCACTCATCAGGGTTCCAATCCATTCCGGCCTTTGCTACGACCAGACGCACTTTCCGTGTAGACACACGACCACGACGATGTTTGTACTTATATCGAGCAATGCGGACCGCAGCTCTTTCGGCTATGGTCTGATATGTTTCAAGTTTATCAGCAAGCAATTTATTTTGACAGCGCAAAAGAGTATGCGCATTTTGCAACTCAACACACTGTCCTTCCATGTCCTTAAATTGCTTCTGCAGCTGAACAAACTTCTCATGAAGAATTCTGTATGCATTAAGAACAATCCAACCTCTGCGTCCTAAAATAGGAAGCTCATCACCTTTCACCACTGGCGCTTTCTGTAAGCATAATACCACATCAGCAGGCTCCGCCTGCTCCAAACAAGAAGACCAATTTTCACTCAAACCAGTAGAATCTGCCCACTCACGGGCCAAAGCCTCGTTAGGCGTAGACTCCCAGCCGGGAATCTGAATAGGTAACTTAAAAACCGACGGTGATTTTTTCGCAAACATATTGACACACAAAAATTATATACACAAATATACACAAAATATTATACGTACAAGCCGAGCGCAAACCAACAAGATCAAAACTATACAGCGCACACAGGCTTCGTAAACAGTTCTTGACGCCAGATGTAATGGCCGGATTTTCCGTTTAGATGGGATCAGCCCCTAGGGGCCCCTCTAACCCAGCCAGAACGTACTCACCCCCCTCCTTAGAACGTATTCACAAGGGATATAGATATATATATATATACCTAAGGATGGGGAATAGCAATAAACATGCATAGGTTTTCTACCATATCTTATTCACATCAGTTAGTCTCGCGGCCACTCCGACCCAGACTGATCTACCCCAGGGCAGATATGACACACAATCCGGTGTGTCTACACATGGGCCTGCAGAACCCAATGCTCTCTTTTCCAAACGGTTTACAATCCGGCAAACCTAAACGCTGGTAATCCCCCCAACGCTCTCACTTACACAAGCCACAATCCTGTGGGTATACACGCTGGTAATCCACCCCAGCGCTCTCACTAACGCTGTATATCAACGACAACCACATTCCTATGAGCACCTATTGGAACAATTTCTCCTTTGTCTACTTGGGATAAAACTATAATAATAGAATTTAGTACGATTTCCAAATAGTATAATGTGCCTCTTATCCTTGGCATCAAAGGTCCACTTCGCTCCCTATTTATGTGATCACCACTTACCTGATTGGGGTTACTCATCCATTCATATAAACAACAACCACCTAGGAACCACGTTTACCAAGATTGAACAAGAATACACGGCACATATTAGTTCACTAAGAACTAGGGTATTTATTGTCATTAAACATATAACACAATACTATGCAACACAGATTATGCAAAGAAAAGGCACAGATTAGAATGCGCGCTTATTATGGAA
Organism: Lissotriton vulgaris; assembly: GCF_964263255.1. Taxonomy (NCBI): domain Eukaryota; kingdom Metazoa; phylum Chordata; class Amphibia; order Caudata; family Salamandridae; genus Lissotriton; species Lissotriton vulgaris. The sequence continues at coordinate 786,670,943 of NC_141696.1, forward strand.
AGGGCGGATGTCACCTTATTAATGTGAAGTCGGGACTCGGCAGTCATCTAGGTTCCCTTCTCGTCTCTGTGTCCTGGCTTGTCTCGCAGTCACACCCCAGCCGTTACAAGTACACGTCTGCACCGCTAGGCTCAACCTCGTCTGCTTCCCTCCAGGCCACTGGAACCTTGATGGTTATTAGCTACCGTATCTCTCTCTCTCTCTGTTTCAGTGCGCTCCGTGCTAATTCTCCTTCAGTTTTTCTCAGAGAGTCTCGGTCTTAAATCTTTCTCGGACTTCAAAGATGGCGACTGTCCGCCATGAGATAATTAATGGCAGAGATGCTAACGGCTAGATGCCGCCTACGAACTAACTCTCGACTGACTAACACCTTCGCTAATACCAAAACCTGTTCCTCCATGGAAAGCTACGGCCAGTAACCTGCCGCCCATCAAATTCTTGTACCTCCCCGTACCAAGGACACGTTCCCAGCCGGCCGGCCTGAAGTTGTGTCTTCAGAGTGGAGAAAAATACATTCCTTCGATAAGGGCCAGCCTGAGCCGGTTCTCTCCAAGCGAACAGCAGCTTGAAACTAAAACATTACACTTGACCTAGAAGGCCTCTCGAGCTACCAGGCAGAGGGCAAGATGGAGTCTGTCTCGTTTAAGGCCTACAGGACCCACAATATGCATAACTCCGTGGAAAATATCCTAACACGTTAGCAAAAGGGCAAATCATGATTAATACTTATATATCTATCCCCTAGCTTGAATTCATAAGCCCTACTCTAAAGAAAGGGACACGAAAATACTCTACTATATAAAAGACAGAGATCCTATCTATAGTCCTAATCCCTATGCTATAAGGGTGATAGACTGGAGTCACTCTCCATCATTCTCCCTCTTAAAGGAGCCAGAAAAGGTCAGCCATTACAGAGAAGAAGCCATAAACTCCACTGACCTTCTGGGCCAGTGGACCACCTGGCAGGGTATGAATGACCCCATTAGAATTAGAGGTGATGTGGGGTAGAGACTCAGATACAGTAACTAGAATGGAACACACTAAATATAATGCCAAAGCTATAAAAAAGACCATACAGTGTTTATTAATGGTAAAGTTTCAAAAGCTTTGTAAAATAGTATCTCTTTAGCATCACAATTGTAGAGTCTTCCCAGCCGGGGTAACCTCCAAAGACTACTCTAAGCCTGGGCGGCAAACTACGCTCCGTTCGCAGAGTTTGCGAAGTTTCGGCATTTTCGCACTTCGAGGAGAGCGCGAAGCTGTCGCCTACTTGGCAATCTACAGCGTAGCGTAGTAGTTTTTCTTTCTCGCGCGCTCAATAGCATTCTCGCTTGCGCGGTAATGACTTACCATGGTTCTGCTTTTGCTTTCTCGCTTTTCTCTCCCGGTCGCGTTCGCTACAATGTTTGGAATCCGGCCTCACAATCCAACCCGACTGTGAGAATGCGATAACGTCATTCGGATGCGCAAACACGTCATTAGGATGCGCAATCTTCCTTACAGCGCTATGTAGGTAAGATCGCGTTTCCGAACACGCAGAAACTGCAATCTGGCACAGAATATCTCTCGAGCATGTTAACATTTCCTCTAAAATGTTCATTTAACCCCTCAGATTGTGATTTGGCTGTATTTTTTTGGGCCAGGAGTCCTCTTTTTGTTTCTACTCTTTTTTTCAAGAGAAAGGAAGTGCCCCTGAGTCTCCAACTTCCTGTTCCTGTCCACCATGCTCCTCCCAGTGCTTTGTCCATGTGGTGTTCACTTTCATTTGGAATTGGAGCTGGAAGGATCACTCTTTGTGTTTGTCTGCTGCATCATAGCATTTTATTGGATTTATTGAGGAATTTTGGATTTGAACTTTTCTTTCACAAGTAAGTTTGAGAATTGAGAATTGGTGTGCTGTATAAATGTTTTTTTTTTTTTTAACTACAACTTAATCTTTTCTAAATATTATTATTGGGGGAGGCCTGTACTGTTTTGGTATGTTTGCACAGTGCTACAACGCGACCTTACAGTTTTTGTCTTCTTCGCACGCTCAATGTGCGTGCTCGGGCGCGCGATCACGACGTTTTGTACAGTTCGCACCGCCGAATACGCCGAATTTGCATTCTCGCGAGCAATATCTCTTGAGTTGCCTAAAACGTTGCCAAAAATGTAGATGCTGTTTTTTTGGCTAAAAGAAACTCCTCAGGTTGTCATTTGCTTGTAGTTTTTGGAGCATGGACCATTTACTGTTTCTGTCCTCTATGTACCTTGTTGTTTGAGGGTGGCCTGACCATGTGGGCGGCTTGGTGGCAGCCATTTTGTCAAGCCAAGCATTGTCCTTTTCCCATAGGAATGTATTGTCTATTTGTCTGTCTTCTCTTTCTTTTCATGTTTTTGGGGGTGGCCAGGCCATGTGGGGGCGGCCATTTTCCATGTGGAGGGCGGCCATTTTAATTCCTGGTACTAGTAGCAGCCTCTGTGTTTTTGCCATAGGCCTCCAAGCTACTAGAGTCCTCCTCATCATGGGTGCATGAAAGTTGTTCAATTGTTATAGGGGTGTTTAAGTTGTAAGCGTATCAGCATGTAGGTCATGGATGGCTTTGGATTAATTAGCAAAATGTGTCTTTGGTGTTGAATTGCAGGTTTTGGTTGTGTTGAATAATATGGTTTTTTCCTGCTCACTAGGTAACCCTAGAATTCAGCTCGCGTAGTTTTGGTAAGTTTGCACAGAGCTGCAACCCGACCTTACAGTTTTTGTCGTCTTCCCGCGCTCAATGTGTGTGCTCGGGTCCGCGATCACGACGTTTTGTTCAGTTCGCGCCGCCGAACACGCCGAATTTGCATTCTCGCGAGCAATATCTCTCGAGTTGCCTAAAACGTTGCCGAAAATGTAGATGCTGTTCATTTTGCTAAAAGAAACTCCTCAGGTTGTCATTTGCTTGTAGTTTTTGGAGCATGGACCACTTACTGCTTCTGTCCTCTATGTACCTTGTTGTTAGACGGTGGCCTGACCATGTGGGCGACTTGGTGGCAATCATTTTGGCAAGCCAAGCATTGTCCTTTTGCCATAGGAATGAATTGTCTGTCTTTTCTTTCTTTTTATGTTTTTGGGGGTGGCACTGGCCAAGCCATGTGGGGGCGGCCATTTTAATTCCTGGTACTAGTAGCAGCCTCTGTGTTTTTGCCATAGGCCTCCAAGCTTGTGGCCTACTGTGCAGGTATGTAGGCCCAAGGGTACTACTAGAGTCCTCCTCATCATGGGTGCATGAAAGTTGTTTAACTGTTATAGGGGTGTTTAAGTTGTAAGTGTAACATCATGTGGGTCATGGATGGCTTTGGATTTATTAGAAAAATGTGTTTTTGGTGTTGAATTGCAGGTTTTGGGTGTGTGTTGAATAATATGGCTTTTTCTTGCGCACTAGGTAACCCTAGAATTCAGCTCGCGTAGTTTTGGTAAGTTTGCACAGTGCTACAACGAGACCTAACAGTTTTTGTCGTCTTCGCGCGCTCAATGTGCGTGCTCGGGCACGCGATCACGACGTTTTGTTCAGTTCGCGCCGCCGAACACGCCCAATTTGCATTCTCGCAAGCAATATCTCTCGAGTTGCCTAAAACGTTCCCGAAAATGTAGATGCTGTTCATTTTGCTAATAGAAACTCCTCAGTTTGTCATTTGCTTGTAGTTTTTGGAGCATGGACCACTTACTGTTTCTGTCCTCTATGTACCTTGTTGTTAGACGATGGCCTGACCATGTGGGCGGCTTGGTGGCGGCCATTTTGTCAAGCCAAGCGTTGTCCTTTTGCCATAGGAATGTATTGTCTGTCTTTTCATGTTTTTGGGGGTGGCACTGGCCAGGCCATGTGGGGGCGGCCATTTTGTGTAACCTTCCATCCTGGTTGCCGCAGGCCTACAAAGTTGTGTGATTTTTTTCTGCCAGTAGGCCTAGAGTCCCAGAGATAGTCAGCGGGGATGCTTGATGTAGCGGTTTCCATTTTGTCTGTTGAATTTAACATCATTTAGGGCATGGGTGGCAATGCATTGAATTTTCAAATGTGGTGTTTGGGGTGTAGTTAACTGTTTGGGGGAAAACTCCAAATGCCTTTGTTGTTTGTGTTGTTGTGTAACTTTCAAACCTTGTAGCCATGGGGATTTTCTTTTTTGCATTAAGCTGTGATGTATGCATCCTCCTTTTTCTAGCCATATAGGGAGGGATATAGGCCTGGTTGAGTTTATTTTTTCTGGCCTTTGCCCTTTACCAATGTACCTGTGATGAGTGCCCATGTGGAGCTGTGGGGGTAGTAGTAGTGTGCCGTTTTGTTTTTGACAAATTGGCCTGTGTCTTGCCATTGTTCCTGTTGGCTTAATACTGTTCACATCCCCATTGCTATCTACTGCAGGCCACTGATGCTGCATCCATGATGCACAAATTATGGATAAACAAGTTCCACTTCCACTACATTTGCATTTTAATTCTTTGCTATTCTTACTCTTACTGGATGTACTAATACTTCTAGTAGTAATTAAAGCTAAAATAAATCCATATTCGACTGATGTTGTTCTGCCTTCTTTGCTTGTAGGTGCACACAAAAGACTGAAGAGGAGGTGTCTGTCATCATTCATCGCCTGTTCAACTGCAGACGGACGTCCTTCTGTACTACGTCACGTGTGGTGTGAGTGACTAACCTGACCAGACATCGTTCTCAGCAACTTGTGCAACTGAGTGCTGCTGCTGACATCTGAAGAAGATGGGCCCAAAGAAAGCAGGTACCAGGTCCTCCAAGACCAAGAAAGTTGCTGAGAAGAAGGAAGAGCAGAAGAAGGAAGTGACACTTAAGTCTGGTGTTGACCCGAAAACCTTTTTTGGGAGAAAAATAAGTACGCCTGCAGCAGCAGTGACCGGGGTCCAAGCTGGGGCCGGCACCTCCGCATCAGTGGGCCCAAGCCACCACCCCAGACCCAAGCAGATGAGTGGGGAAGAGGTAGCCAGCCTAATGGTGGAAAGCAGTGATACTGAGCATGACCTGAATTTATCTCAATCTCAAAGTAGTACACATCCCACGCAAGAGGGAACACAGCAGAAAAGTGGTGAACAACAACCAGCGCCCGCAATAGTAGATGTTCAACAACCACCGCCCGCAATAGTAGATGCTCAACGAAAAGAACAACCACAACCACCACCTGTAATAGTAGTTGTTCCACAACCACCGCCCGCAATAGTAGATGTTCAACAAAAACAACTACCACAACCACCGCCTGCAATAGTTGTTCAAGAACCAGCGCCGAGACGCCCAAGGGTAATTGTACGCGCTCTACAAATGGCATTAATAAATAAATAAATAAATAAATAAACCACCACTGGCAATAGTAGTTGTTGTTCCTCCCGAAGTCGGGGCAGTTCAGGAAATTGAGCCTGATGCAGAGCAAGAAGATTCCCCACCAAGGAAAAGGAGGGTTAGTCCATTGAGTTCTTCGCCAAGCATCCCTTCTGATGATCTTGATTTAACTTGGGAGCCAGAACGATCTGAGCATGAGAGGGAGAGACATCCCATGAAAAGCAGGCTAGGGAAAAGGAAGGTTCCAGGAAGCCTACCACTTATGGAGTGCGATGTTCAGCAGCCGGATAATGATACTGATGGTGATGATGAGTCAGACCCAGTCATCACAAGCATTACTCCTGGCCCTGAGGACATGGAGACCAACATTTTAACCCTATCAAGAATGGCTGCGACTAGGGATGTAGTAGCACGCATACCACCAACACAGGCCACACCAAAACTACCTCCAGCTTCCATTTTTACATTTGCACAAAGCCGGCAGCGTCCTACATCCAACACAAGTTCCACCTCAGCAGAAGGAGGTAGTGGTTCTACTGCGCAGCCACATAGTGCAGCTCACCACACAACCTCCAGTTCATCCGGCATTGGAAGTGGCACTTCTAGCAGGAGACAAAAGTTAAGCTCCCCAGTGTGGGACTTCTTTACAGTTAGCGCAAATGAGGACAACATTGCTATATGCTCCATTTGTCATTCCTCTGTTAGTCGTGGTAAGCTTGGCACAAACTATGGTACCGGAGGCCAAATGACCCATATGAAAAAACACCACCCAATCCAGTGGGAGGACCACCTACATATCATAAAAGCTGGAACCATTAATGTTGGTGGGGAATCAGTAGAAGATCCATGGGTAACCGGACAGGATGAAGAGGGAGACATTCTATCTGGTAGTGGTACACTAGTAAGTACCCCTGTCCCACACACCAGCACTGCAGTGGTATCACAACTCACAACTCCTCCGGATCAGCAACATCTCTGTGGCACCAGAGTAAGAGTAACCCGGAGACACCAAGGAGTTCGGGTGCGAAGTCTGCGACACGAAGTACTGCATCGGGCATATCTGAAAGAAATACCAAGCAGCGTACCATTCTTAGCATTTTTAGGCAAGAGGGAAAGTACGAGCGCAACCACCCAATAGCACGTTTTTACAATGCTAAGCTTGCTAAAATGTTAGCTCTGTACCTTCTCCCTTTTTCTTTTGTTGAAGGGATGGGTTTCCTGGAATTTGTGTCAACCCTCTGCCCAAGATGGAATGTTCCCAGCCGCTACTATTTTGCCAGAGTTGTTGTTCCAGCACTACACCACGACGTGCTGGAATTGCTTGGAAAAGCCTTGCAGCAGAGTGCTGTGCATAGTATCCACCCTACAACAGACATGTGGAGCAGTAGCCAAGCCACAGATTGCATGTGCATCACTGCACACTGGATGTCTTTTTCAGGTGTTAGAGATAAGATATCTACAGGCATTGACACTACTGAGATTTTTAATGATACTCGCAGACATGCTACTGTGCCCATGTTTGCTATGGAGGAATCGCATACTGCTGCAAACATTTTGGATGAGTGCAACAGCAAGGTCTTTGAATGGCTGCAACCAAGAGGCCTCAATATTGGTTTTGTTGCCACCGACAATGGCCGTAATGTAGTTAAGGCCATGGAAGATGGCGGCTATTTCAGGGTCCCGTGTTTGGCACACTGCATTAACATTGTGGTTCAAGACTTTCTGAAAAGTGAAAGCAAAGTCAGCAACTTACTGACCATTTGCAGAAGAATCTGCACGCATTTCAATCATTCTTTTAAAGCCCGGAAGCAGCTATGGGTCATTCAACGTGAGTGTAACATGCCAGTCAAAGCACTCATTCAAGAGGTACCAACACGTTGGAACTCTACGCATTACATGCTCGAACAGCTGTGTGAGCAGTACATACCACTTAATGCTTATGTCATGACAAGAAGATCAGGGGTTAATGCTGTTAAAGCCATGACCGTTGAGATGTGCCAATGGGACCTCATTAAATGCCTGACTGAGATGCTACTTCCTTTTGAGGTCTTCACACGTGCAGTCAGCAGGGAGGACTGTACTATGAGCCAAGCAATCCCATTGTTGTACATGCTTGAGCAAGAGATGAAGGAGGTGTCTGAAACGTACAAAGGTGTGGTAGGAAAACGTGAAGCATGTAATTTTGCGAAGTCCTTAGCAAGCCGCTTATCTCAGAATACAAGGATTCAAAATAAGATTTTGTCACATGAACTTTACATTACTGCCACAGTACAAATTATTTGTGAACAGTAATGCAGTAGTTCCTTTTTCAGAAGAGGATGCTTCCAAGTACAAAACTGTATTAGCCAAGGAAGCCACTGATTTAGAAAACGAACAACTCTCAATTAGAGGCCTTCCAGTGCCATCCGAGGACAGTGCAAGTACTACTGAGCATCCTACTGAGTCAAGTTCCTCTTCACAGCATGCGAGCAGTGCGTTTGCTTCCCAGCAGTCATCAACACAAACAATAACACCAACCGCACCAACAGGATCTGATTCATCAGACACAAGCAAAAAAATAGCTGCTTGGTTTCTACAGAAAGGGTTGGGGAAGTCCGTTGCTGTCGCAAAGCAAAAAGAGGACGAGCAAACCAGAGCACCAATGAACATTGAGCGGATGGTCCAGGCCTATCTGGATGACACAACAGAGGTGTTCATGGAGCAAAGCTCATTGGTGTATTGGTATAGGACAAGAAGCCAATGGCCACTGTTCAGCAGGCTGGCGATAAAGTATCTAGCTTGCCCTGTTGCAAGTGTCTCTTCTGAGCGTGTGTTCAGTGCTGCTGGTGCCATTGTTACTGTGAGAAGGACCAGTCTCTCGCCCAAAAGCGTGTAGAGGTTAACCATGATAAAAATGAACCAGCACTTGATACCGCCAGACTACAAAGTCAGTGAATCAGAGCTGGAAGAGGAGAGCGAGTCCGAAGAAATAAGTATTGGAATACAGGACCTACTTCTGTCAGAAGAACCCCAGGGTTTGAGGACGAGCTCCTCTTCCCTGACAACTAGGCTTGGAAATTGTTACATTCTCCCTTCCTTTATTTCTCCCTTCCTTAGTTATTTCTGTGTATCTGTCTTTCTGACTCAAACTTGAAAACCAACTCCATCTTCCTTTCTCTTTTAATTACCTATTGGAGTTGCACATCTGAGTATTTACTGTGCACTCCACTCATCAGAGTCCTGCTCCATCTTCCTGACTCACCCTAAATACATTTCCATCTTGCCATACTTTGGATGGCGATGGACAATAGTGCAATAATATAGCCTCTAACAGTCCCTCCATAACAATTGAAACGTACGTGACTACAGCCATCTTCTGTTTTGTTTCCAATCTGAAATGCATCACTGTCTTAAGGCTACACCTCTGTCTGCAGGCATACATAACTCTTCAATGTCAGAACTTGAACAGGGCTCCAAAATTAAAGTAAACTCGTCATCACTTTCAGAAGGCTCTGCTGCATCTGTGATCTGACAGTCACAAAGAAGAGAAAGACAGGTATATGAAATAAATGATGCCATACATTGCATTGGCTGCTTGCTGACTCAGAGCAAATGTGCATGAAGTCGAAGTATACTAGTAGTTTCAAAGTGCTTGTGTCTCGAGTGATGGTCAATGTTTCCATGTTGTTTAATAATATGTATCCAATTGTACTCCTACTACTGCAGGTGCAGTCTGGACTTAATCGTAGTCACTCAATACATACTTAGTTGCTGTTTTTGGTCAGTTGGAGAACACGTACACGTGCCACACCGGATGGTGATGATGATGACCACCATACCATCTTTGCACGCTGTCAGTCAGTTTGATCAGAGATGAATGATGTAATATGTTCAGGAAGTGGAATACAAGGTAAACACACAACCAATCAAGAAGAAGCACAGCAGACCTAGGCATCGTGTGTGCAGTGGTGGAATGGAATAGTGGTATGATTGACATTGGCGCATTGATTTACATTTACATTAATCACTTGTTTTGGAAATACTAGGTTGATGTATATGCCTTTTGTCTGAAACTCTAAAAAATGTAGGTAAATGGAGATTGGGCCACAGACTCACGTCCCGGTGTTGTGGTGTGGCCCTGTAACTGTTCTGTGCTGGCTCCTATCTTGTTGTTCTTTCTGATGACTGCTGTGCAACTAGAAGAGTAGAGTTAATCAATGTATCCAATTAGCCTCAGTCTGAAAATGTTCTCGCTCACGAGTCTTGTCTTTTTCGCACTACACCGTAATTGATTTCTATGTTTTTATTCTGTTAACTTATTTTGTTATACCCCATTTCTTCTTTCATCAACACTTACAGGCCGGCCATTCACCCAGCGCTACTATATTACACGTGGAGCAACAACTCACACTTACCTTACCAATCCTCCTCATCATCATCATTCTGCCAGAGGCGCCCAAGAATGATATAATCAATCAATCAGTCACAACAGTGTCCATGGAAGGGAGGAAAAAATGAATGAAGAGATACAACTACACATTTGGCCCTGGATAATACATTAACTTTAGTATTATTTTCATATTTTTCTTTGATTCCTTTTTCCTCTTCATTTATTTTATGCTTGTGTTTGGTAATTGATTGTTCACTTAAAGTATCACAATTTTGTTTGCTAACTTTCAGCCCGCTACAACAGGTATTACGGTTTCTCAGAGGACATACAGCCTAGGTAAAAGTCATATCATTCATATCATAAGAAGTACTTCCTTTGAATTGTGTAGTAGTAGTTAAGTAATTACCACTTCTTATTAACCATCAAGTTAATAAAACCTTCATCGTGCATCAATTTCGTTGTTCTTAATTGTCTTTACTAAGCATGGGCGGAAAATCCGTTCCGCTCGCTGATTTTGCGGATTTTCGGTAAATTTGCAATGTGCGAACTCTCGCGAATTTACCAAAAATCCGCAAATTCGCACGCAGCGGATTTTTTTTTCTTGGTGATACAATTTTGCGGCATGCGGTGTAAGTTCGCAATTGCGAGCATGTAGGTGCGGCGGGCAGAAACAATCTCGTACTCCCGAAATTACAAAAATTGCAATTCTGCACAAGAAATCTACTAGCAAGCAGCATAGACCTTCTGAAAATGATGATTTTTATCAGAATAACTCCTCAGGTTGACATTTGCCTGCACTTTTTTGGATTTGAGGCCTTTTGCTTTTCTTTGGATAACTTTTGGATTAGAAATCAACTTTCTCATATAAGCTTGTTTGGGGCATTACAGTTGCTGTAATGCTGTTCTGCAGAAAAACGAGTTTTGCAATAGTGAAAGCATTCAGCAGGTTCAAAAGTTCAAACTCATCATTAGTAACCATTCCCTGTACTGCTTCCTGACAAGGGCCCCTCCAGAGATCAGTTGCTAGTTGCAACAATTGTATGACCCTGCTCTGACCCTCACAGCAGGCTCATAGAATAGCTACAAGTAGGCCACAAAGGTCCTGGAAAAAAAAATTGCACTGCAACAGAAAGCAAATTACAGATAAGGAAGCAGGTGCCAGACTGGAATTTTAAAACAGTGACACATTAATAAATCAACCCCAAATTAATTCATGTCAGTTGAAGCAGGCAGGTGTGCTTGCTTTTTCCCCCCATAATCTACAGTGATGATGAACCAGAGGGTGGCATTGATGTACCAGAGGGTGGCATGGGTGAAACAGAGGGTGGCAGGGGTGAAACAGAGGGTGCTGGGAACCTGTGATGATGAACCAGACGTAGAAACAACATAATCGTGACCGTTGCGAGCCGACATGTAAGTTCGCAATTGCGAACTGGTACAAAACCCTCGCGAACTGGCAGAAATCCTTGCGAACTGGCAGAAATCCTCGCGAACACACAAAAAAATCTGCTAATTCGCGAGAATTCGCGGATTTTGTGGATTTTGAGTTCGCAAATTCGCAAAATTCGCGAACGCCAGATTCGCAAAATTCGCCCATGCTTAGTCTTTACATTTATTGGCGAATTGTGGATCAGCAATCATCGTCTTCATTGTTTTACTTGTTGTCTCCATGCGTACTGTTTTTCTTTGTCAAACCTTTCCCCAAACCCCCATTCCCATCCATTCATCAAACCCTAACCTTCTTCCCCCGGGCTGTGTGGTTTTATATTGAGGTGTGATGTTACTACATTAAATTTATACACCAACAATTGATCACACGCTTGCTGGGGCAGATGTGGTGAAACCAACAATAATAAAATCAAATGTCAACGAGGCTGGGCGAGGATCTTCTTCTGCTTGCCCACCCAAGCTCACTTTATGTAATAGTGTACAAGGCAATTAATTTCCCAAAGTGACCCAACGAATAAATGTTAATCATTGCTGGCATTGTTTGAATTTAATTTTAGAGCATGTACGTTTACGATTTGTATAGTGTTTTAATGACTCCAACGCAACTACAGTTATCTTCTTTTACTTTTTCAGTCCCCGACACCATTGATTTCTTTGAGTTCGTTTAGCAGTAGCAAAATTGTTTGTATTTTTGGTCCGTATTATGTACTGTAATTTTCTACTTCTCTCACATTCTTTCTCAGGCAAATGACTCTCTCTTTGTTTTTGTTTTCCAATGCTAGTGCCAGTGTCTAGGAGTCTACTCGACTACTATCACACAACCACGGCATATTCTCTGTTGTCTTGGGAAACCATGCAGTCCTTGCGGTGCCAAACGTAATCATCTTCAATCACAGGTAAGAAGAGCAGTTTGCTGGGAGGTATAATGGAGGAGAGGCTGGTAGTACTAATAGGACAAATGTTACTTTGAGTGAGGGGCACAGCATCTATCTGTTTGCATGTTACACATGTGGTCAGTTAATAAAGTATTTCAATCAAACACTGGCCGCTGCCCTGCATCTAGAGTAAACCTTGTGACGTACAACAGTAACCCCACCACAAAATAACATCATATCATATTTGTGTAAGTTGAAAATAAATAACATTTATTCATGTATAAAAATATCCTCCTATCCCACCCCTATCCCCACCCTAACCCCAACCATAGTCCAAGTCCAAAGAATGTCCCACAAAAATATCGCCAACACCCAATTCCCATCCACCAACAAAAGTATTAAAAAAGGGCAAATCAACAGGGTCCGGGTCCATTACAGTTGGTGGGCTTTAGGTGTTTGTCCACAATGATCTTTACCCGCTCCTCTAATTGGTCCTCCAGCTTGGCCATCCGGAGGAGAAGTTTTTGCCGAATTGCACGGCACCTACATTTGCATCCATTGTCTGTGGGGGTGGCAGATGTTAAATGGCAGCGGTGAGCGGCTGCCTGGCCGTGGCGCCGTACTCCTGCAGGTGGAGCCTTGCTGGGGCCAGACGCATTGGAAGAGGCAGCAGCTGCTGCCGCCGCCTCTTCCTCCTCCTCCTCAGCCTCAGCCACCAGCTTGCGGTAATCCTCCACAATGGCCTGCAGTTTCCTTTGCCGGGCCCTGGCTGCCAACTCCTTCCGTGATAGTTTTGAGGAAGGAGTATGAGTATCTATAAAAAAAGAAACAGAATTGTAGCAAACTCTTCATAATGAATTCAACAGTACATAGTGGCATTGTAGCACTATCAAGCGCAGTCCATACAATTGGTGTCAACTTTTAGTATCTATCTAATCTGTCCTCCTGCTTCCCCTGCCTGTAGCATTTGTTGAAGTTTTTTCCGACATTATACTTGCCCTAGAACTGGGTGGGCTTGAGTACACATAAGAACAAAAGTCTTTTTTGTATCTCCTTTTATTTTTTCAAAGTAAGACTCTGCTTCCAGTGACAGTCTTCACCTATGATGAATGCAAATACATTTAGGGGGCATCCACCCATTAAAAGTAAATGTCTATCATTCTTTATTATCGGCTTAGCTGGTTTCACTTTCACCGGCAAACCAACCACCCATGTGTCCACTCCTTCCTTGCCTTGGGTTTCATTGACACAAACTCCGCTCATGATTCTTGCTATCCACTGTATCCATGCACCCATATTCTTTTGCCCAACCAGGCCTGCATTTTCTTTGACCTTACAGTTCTACCCATCCTTTAACAACCCATGCATCCGATTCATATCAGCCATGTGAATGAACCTTCCAAAGTATCCTTCTATGGTAGTTAGTCTTATTATCACATCTCTTAGTCCTCCCTTCCTCCTTCCACCCTAGTTCACTTCTTTCCCTTTTTGTTCAAAACATGCCTCAAGGTCATCTGATCTGACTTTTAGTCTTCTCCATAAGTTTCACAACTGAGTTGGAGTCTGATGGAAGAGGCCTTGTTTACTCAACTAAAACTGGTAATGCTACAAAGGGTGTCTTCTTCAACCATTGTATATTGTCCAGTACAACTTCAAATTCATACTTTCTTAATAAGTCTCATAGCAGAGTGAGGAAAAAATGTCCCCCATCCACCTAGTAATGCAAATAAGTAATGAATATAACTTACCACCGCCCACAGCTGAACTTTCCTCCTAAACTGATGCTCCTGCAGGTGCCGCATCCTCTGTCCCCTCCTGGATGGCAATCTCTTCGCCGCTGGCCCCGTCGGCACTGGTGGTTCGTATTGATTGTGCACCTATAAAAGCAAGTACACCTTTTTAGATGCCTTCACACCTCCCCCTATTTTACTGGTTGTACTTTTTTAACCAGGAAGGAATATTGAAAAAACAGTTACGTACAACATAAATCGTTGTGACAGTGTAACTAGTTCAAATTGCGTCCTAATGTACATCAGTCACATTAGACAGAGTTTAGTTTTCATTTATTAGATGGTCCCTAGGGTCATCTAATCTACTCCTACTCTAGTCTTTGGAAAGTTAGACTGAGCCATATAACCATTTTTAGATCCGTGTCTACTGCTTTGCCCATGTTACCTCGCAGCTTGTTGCACAGTAAGAAAGACACCATTGAGGCCACATGAGTGTCGCATACAATTGACAAACCAGTATTGTTAGTCCCTGTTGCTTATCCATAATGTAACGTTGCACTTTTTGCCATGACTGCTAAAAACTGGCATAGTTTTATTCACTGTCTAACGTGCAACATTTTTCTCATAGGCAGATGAGAAGAAAAGATTGCCTTCTACGTAACAAGGGATTTGCAGAGCTTTCGAAAGATGCATGTGTAACCACTTACAGTATACGTTCAACGGTGAGAGGTCTCCCACAATTCACACATTTCTCTATCGTGCACTAGATGTACAAAATATACAGTATTTAATCTTCTTCATTTTGCATGGTGGAGCAGGATGTTTTTCATGGAAATACTTACAAGTTACAACAATACAAAGCTTGTTATTAAAAAAAAATAAAGTTTTTGAACTTGCACATAGACTCTGTGGTATATTTTCAGTGTCTGGGGTGTTGTGGACTGAAACAAGTGAGTGAGCGAAAGGGTCTTCTTCTTCTTCTGTTCTGGCCTGGGTTGTGTAATAAAATCATTGGGTATATCTAACTATCTTCGTGTGGGGGTCGAGAGTGGGACAAATGACTATGACCGAGACACTTAGGTAGGTAGACTAGACGGTCATTGGATTATGGGTTGTTCTGACTGAGTTCTGTGACCAGGGTGTAAGGTCCAACCTCCCCATCACCAACATCAACAACATCCTAATTTCTTGTGCATAGTTCTGTATGTGTATGTGCAGAGAATAATAACCACAACAGTAGTAGAAGTATACTAACTGAACAAAAATTAGTAGGCAAACATCTGGTTGTGCATTTTTGTTGGTGGGAATTGACAAAGACTGGAGATTACAGAGGACAACGCAAAAGACAGGAGTGGACCCAGTGCCTACAGCTATTCTATCACAGCTTTATTCAAAAGAATACCTTAACTAAAGAGTGGCCAACAGGGCAAGCTTAGCTACACACAGTCTAATAGTAGTAGCACAGAGAGTCTTGGGGCAGAGGCAGTTTGAAGGAACTGAAAGTCAGGGATGGCATTGGATAGTTAGTTATCCAAAATTTGGAAAACAAATTTAAGACCAAAGAAGGTTTTGCTAACATTGAATTAGGAAGGAGGATTAATCGGTTGGAAAAAATAAAGTGCGTTAAAAAGTTAGGGAAATATAATTGTTAATATAAGCACTGTAGGACTTACTGGGGCCAGCAGCAGGATCCGCGGTAGAGGAGCGCTCCTCTTGTCGTTGTCCCGCCAACTCAGACCCCGTCTTCTTGCCCTTGGGTGGTGCTGATCATGTAAGAAATAATAAAGAAAGAGAAACATTAAGTGCTGTGAAACAAAGACCTCATTCAAAAATCCTCTCAAACATTTTAGGGAACAACAATTCCAATAAAATTGACTTCAAAGTATAAATGACTATTGGCTTGCAAGATCCACAGACCGTCTACTTATAGAACACTAATCAAATGTGCCATAAACATTCTGATTGCAGAATATACTAAAGAAGCAGTACCACCTGATCTACACCACCTATTCAAGAATCCAGACGGGCCAATTGTTCAGTAAGTCGGCATTTCAATTTTATTTTTGCCCGCAAACATGCATAGATGATGACATGGAGGACACATGCATGAATTTGTACATACACGTAATGGTTGGTTGCTTGCATCAGAACTGCTACTGACTCACCTGACCATGCTATTGCTGTGCTGCTAAGCCTACTACTCAGTAAACAAACCCAAACCGGTTCTATGGAGGGGTGGGGTAAATAAGAACTAACTAAGCATTCAGTGACAGAGGAGGCGTCATGCAGACCGTTAAAAAAATATGAACTAATACTATCCATCCACCACTATTTCACTAAAGGACAATGTAAGGACTAGACTCTAGCAATAGCATCAACTAACTTTAGTTCTCTAAAAACTCTAACATCAATAATCGGCATCCCAAGCCAGTTACAAACCAGTAAGAGAAGTGACGAGCAGCACCTGTTCATACAATAACAGAAGAATTTGAGACGGAATTCATCTGCAATGTAACTAAGCGCACCAGTAACCGTGTTACTTATTCGTCCAAGAATTATACACAATACTTATACTACTATAATATATATAAAATTATTAATATTACTAGCTACTCACCAAGCCCCACGACTTCAACACCTAGCAGGTCCAACAGGTCCTGCTCCCTGTCCAGAATGTCTGCCCACCGGTGGGCCAGCTGCTGGTGGGTGCCCTGGATTTGCGAGCGACGGTACACTGCCCGGCGCACCTTCGCCCACCGGCGGTGACGCTCCCCTGAGAGGTAACCGGACCCTGGCCTGCCACCTGCTGCCAAGCTCAAGGGTAGGTGGCACTGCATGAAAAAACCAGGGCGGCCACCTCCGCCTCCCCGAAAAGATTCCGGGCCTGCACCCCTGCAGGTCGCATTCTGCCGCAAGGCAGCCGACTCTTCTTGGGCGCAGGGCCTTGCCCTTTGAGCCGGTGCTGCTGCTCCCCTTTGCCATGGTTCTGGGGTGGAGGTGGAGGTGGGAAAGAAAAGTTAGAACAAAAGGAAAAAAAGTTAGGGGGAAGAAGTAGGAGCTTAAATAAAGAAGTAAAATAAAACAGTAGAAAAGGTAAAAAAAGGTGGAAAAGTAGAAATAAAATGCAAAACATAAACTTAGGGACAGAGAGAAATAGATGAGAAGTAAAAAAAGTAAGAAAAACTGTGAAAATAGGTAAAGATTGAACAGATATAAGGTGGATAGAAAACTAGGCCCAGAACCATAGCATACAGTGTGAAAAACAAGATGGCCGCGCCCATCGCGACCACGTGGGTAAGTTCGTGCGAGATTTGACGCGAACACGCACTTTCTCAGTGTGAACAAGTAGTTGTGTTCCCGAACAAGATGTGCACCGCGCGAACGCGTTATTCGCGACCCGGAAGAGGAAATAGGAGGTGCGGGTGGGCGGGACAATTGAAAAAAAAAAAGATGGCCGCGCCCATAGCCCAACCACATGGGTAAGGTCGCACGCTACTATCCCCCGAACACGCAGACAGCGCCCTGACCACGCACTTCGCGCTCCCAAGCAAGAAAAACGGCTCACGAACGGGACTAGCAAGCTACTACGCAAGCTCGCGAAGCTCGCGTAGTGCAAGAACGGCTTTGCGTAGCTTCGCGGAGTGCGGCTACGCGAACTACGCGAACTACGCCCTGGCATTACACTTCTTTATTTATCTGCATGTAACTGTGAACTTAATATTCTAAAACAGCCTTCACTGCAATACACTCAATTTACTACATCATAGCTCTACGGAGTTCATCAGGAGCCAAAAGAGGTACATCATTGTTAACTCGCAAGACACTACATCTACCCCTCTGTTAAACAAAAACATACAAATTTGACAAAATATATACACATGTATACATTTAAATCTCTTCAATTAATCACTTTAGCACTGTTACCGTTCAACTTGAATGTGTTGTGTGAAGTTGAGACCTGATGCTATCATGATCCAAGATCTGCTGGGATGGTGAAAAGGCAGCAGCAGTTACTGGTGCATTGAAATCAGTCCCTCCTTCACCATGGAGATTTGGTGAACTGTGAATCAAACACCGAAAGTGAGAAGAGTCTCTGGTAATAGACTTCCCAGGGCTCTGGGCAGTCACCATGTGTCCTTTGGTCGACACCACTTGGATAAGTTCTGCATCAAAGGGAGCATCAGATCATCTATTCTGCATCTGTCCTGCAAGCATTTTGTCTCCTTTCTGGAAGACAACGTTTTTTGCATGTTGTATTCGTCAGCATATTTTTCATCTTTTGTTTCTGAAATAAGTTCCTCATACCAGTTGCATTCTCATCTCTTTCTTTCTGATTGGTCCACTGGGGTATTGTAGTTCTCATTGCTCTCCCAAACATCAATGATGCCAGACTTTCAACGGTGGTCAAGTGAGGTGTTTAATGGTAAGCCCAGAATGTAGAGTTTAACACAGTTTGTAAATTGATCTTCACAGTGTAACATGCTGCACAGCTTTCTTTAACATATTCATACATCTCTCAACCAGCGACCACAGAGGAGTGCTCTTTTGATGCTTTATACTTAGTTGCTCTAAGAAGTCTTTGAACTCCAAACTATTAAAGGCCTGCCATTGTAAGGTTTTAGAATGGCAGGAACACCCCATGTCACAAAGATGCCATCAGTCTCTCAATGCCTCGTGATTGAGTGGTTGATGAGAGATCCCCAATTAATGAAAATTGCGAGTATTTGTCCACAATCACCATCAGGTGATGTCCGTTGTCAAGTGGAGCAAAAAAGACAATGGCTAATCTCTCCCTGGCATGCTTCGGGAGTTCTGACATGGTTAGAGTGTGTTTAGTAACTAGTGTAGATAAGCTGCTGCATAGATGACAAGCCTTTAATTCCTTCTCAACTCCATAGTTGAGATATAGAAAAAAGGTTTGGTCTCGGAGAGTTCATTTTGTGGCAATGATTCCCCTATTTCCTTCATGGGCTGCATAAATAATTTTCTGCCATAGACTCTCCAGAATCAAGATTCTTGACACTCGCAATATAACTTCCTCTTGTGTTATGGACGGTTAATCTTTGACATTTCTGTAGTTTTTTATACTCAACTTAACGAGTTAGCTGGTTCCACAACAGATTATTTTATTTATTATTATATCTCTCAAATTTAGCATGTCACTATCATGGCTCATGGCAGTGGTAATCTGAGCCAATGAAATGGCAGCTGGTGAGTTTGATTTTACAATGAAGTTGATATAAGCTTCAGCTGACTTGGATGGAGTGCCATGACCTTGAATAGGCAATCTGCAAAAGGAGTCAGCAATGTTCTGATCCTTTACTTGATGATGCAGTGTTATAATTGTACTCTTGTAGCCATAGTTTCCAAAGTTCAATGTGAGGAGGCATCTTAGCCTTTGGATTGCCAAATATTGTTAGTAAAGCTTAATGATCGGTATACACCTGTTACAACGCATTCGTTACTCCGCACTACCATTACAACGCGACTTTTACAATGCATACCATTACAACGCATTGCGCTGGGGGGCGCTCTAGGATAGGGAATAAGTATAATTTACTATCCAACACCTTCCCTAGGGTCCACGGGGACTGGAGTTAGAATAGTAAATTATACTTACCACTATCCAGCACCTCAAAGCGCTATGCGTTGTAATGGTATGCGTTGTAATGGTCGCGTTGTAATGGTAGGTAGTTGTAACGGTATGCGTTGTAACATGGTACATCCTAATGATCAGTTACCAGCATAAAAGCCTTTCAATACAGGAATACATGAAAGTGCTCACATGCCAATACCACGGCTAAACTTTCATTTTCAGGTTGCGAGTAACCACGTTCTGGTTGGGACAAATTCCTACTTGCATATCCTACAACATACCTTCGAGCATTCAGGTGTCTGCTGTGCTAGTGCAACTGGGCTAGCTTCTAAAACAACCTCTGTATGAAAATTATGTGTGAAATAAGCCATTTCAGTAGCATTCTGTTATGATGGAGATTGATGTCATCAGGTTCCAGATTGTTGAACCTGAGGATATCTGGAAGTTCAGAGGTATGATATGTAGAACTGAGGAGAAGGATAACGGGTGGAGGATGGAGTGGCGAGGAGTTGTTGTACCTCCAGGTTTTCATGAATAAATTACTCAACAGCACTACTGACTAGCTTGCTTGGCCAGTGGTGGGCCGTAGGTAGATTTGTTCTTCCTTCGCTTTATTGCTTTTATTGTATTTTCATTGTTGTGTCTGTGACTGTTGTTGTCTGTCTTCCCTGGCTGCCTGTACGTGGTCTGTGCCCCTTTGTCTTCCCTCTGTTCCCCTCGCTGTCCCCGTGCTCTCTCTGCCTGGTCTTTCCTTCTGTACCCGTCGCTGCCCCCGTGTCTCTACCCGGTTTTCCCTTCTGTTCCCCTCGCTGGCCGTGCCTCTCTGCCCGTTCTGCCCTCTGTTCCACTCGTTTTCCCCTCATTTTCTGTGCCTCTCTGCCCTCTGTTCCACTCGTTTTACCCTCATTTGTGTGCCTTTCTGCCCTCTGTGTCACTCGTTTTCCCTCGTTTTTTTGTGCCTTTCTGCCCTCTGTTCCACTCATTTTTCCCTCGTTTTTATGCACTTCTGCCCTCTGTTCTACTTTTTTTTTGTGCCATTCTGCCTTCTGTGACAATAATTTTTCCCTCTTTTTTTTGTGCCTTTCTGCCCTCTGTTCCACTCGTTTTCCCTCATTTTTTGTGCCTTTCTGCCCTCTGTTCCACTCGTTTCTCCCTTTGTTTTTGTGCATTTCAGCCCTCCGTTCCCCTAGTTTTTCCCTCGTTTTTTTGTGCCCTTGTGCCCTTTGTTCCACTAATTCTTTTTGTGCCCTTCTGCCCTCTGTGCCACTCGTTTTTCCCTTCTTTTTGTGCCTTTCTGCCCTCTGTTCCACTAGTTTTTCCCTCATTTTTTGTGCCTTTCTGCCCTCTGTTCCACTCATTTTTCCTCGTTTTTTGTGCCTTTCTGCCCTCTGTTCCACTCGTTTTTCCCTCGTTTTTTGTGCCTTTCTGCCCTCTGTTCCACTCGCTTTTCCCTCATTTTTTGTGCCCTTCTGCCCTCTGTTCCACTTGTTTTTTGTGCCCTTCTGCCCTCTGTGCCACTTGTTTTTCCCTTGTTTCTGTGCCCCTTTTGTCTTCTGTTCCACTTGTTTTTTGTGCCTTTTTGCCTTCTGTGCCACTTGTTTTACCCTCGATTTTTGTGGCCCTTTTTCCACCTGTTACCTTTGTTGTCCCTCACAACCCTCGCCACTGCGTCCCCTGCGGCCCCGCCCCCCTAACTCCCCACTGCCCATTCGCTGCCTTGCCGCCAGCCTCCAAGCTTCTCTTCCCTCCCACCTCCCCAAATATGCCAGCTGCTGCGCGGCCATGCCGCTGGCATGCAGAAGGCGCGCCTAAGGTGAGCCCGTCTGTGCCCCCCCATGCCTGGACCGGGCCCAGAGGCAGAACCCCTGGTCCCCACACCCATCACGATGACCACCACCACTACGACACCAGCACTCTGCATGCTCTCAACTCTGGACGGAGCCACGCCTGCTTCAAGGCCACCCCAAAACGCACACAAGGCCCCTTACCCTGCCCGAACAGCAGCTACACTAGCCTCAGAGCCGACGAACCACCCGCCAAGAAAGACATCAACCACCTCCGATGCATACTACTGAACACCCGCTCCGCACGCAAGCATGCCTTCGAGCTCTCGGACCTGCTCGACACAATATCCCCTGACGTCGCCTTCCTGATGGACACCTGGTTTAACGACTCCCCCGCACCCGACATCGCCATAGCCATCCCAGACGGCTACAAGATCACCTGCAGAGACCGCACCAACGGAATCGGAGGAGTAATCGCCATCGTCCACAAGAACAGCATCAGGGTCTCGACTATCACCGGCGACGCGCTCAGCACCGCAGAACACATGCATTTCCAGATCCACACAGACCTTAATTCCACCCTCGTCTACCGACCCCCCGACCCCGCCCCCAGTTCAGGGACTC
Source organism: Lissotriton vulgaris (assembly GCF_964263255.1). Lineage (NCBI taxonomy): Eukaryota > Metazoa > Chordata > Amphibia > Caudata > Salamandridae > Lissotriton > Lissotriton vulgaris. The sequence continues at coordinate 786,692,685 of NC_141696.1, forward strand.
CATCGCCGACTTGAGTAGCACGCACGCCCTGACCTCCACCGACTACACCCTCCTCGGAGACCTGAACTTTCACCTTGAGAACAACGACAACAACTCCACAACCCAGATCGATAACCTCGCCAACCTCAGACTGAAGCAACTTGTCACAACGCCGACCCCCTCCGCCAGGCACACGCTCGACCCAGTCTTCTCCTCAATCCCGTACGTCTCAATCAGCCACACCACAAACTCCTCTGGACCGACCACCGCTGCATCCACTTTGCCTTCCAGAAACCCACCACACACCACCGCATCCAACAGATCCCCAGCCACTGCTGGAGCAAAATCACCAAAGACCAACTACATGCAAACCTCACTCTCAGCCCACCCACCGAACCCTCCAACACCGACGACGCTGCCCCTAGCCTCAGACGCTGGATCTAGGACTGCGCCAACACCCTCCCTGAAGAAATATAAAATCGATACTATATAATGTTGTCTTAATGTACCCAACATATATTTGCTCTTTAATAGAAACCTCTTGTAAATACACACGACCCATGTATAACCAATAACTTAGGCCTGAACCGGACAAACGGCATACTGATTTCATTTCCCTGGGCCTCTTTCGTTAGTAAGGAAAACACATGACATATAGCTGAGAGGAGAATCTGAAGGGTTTGCCTGGACTATGAACAGAGCATTGATTCTAATTAGGAAACTCAAGGTCACATCTGTCTTTCTTCTAGGATGAGCACATTCTTGCAGTCACCATGCCTGTACTCCCAGGCATCAGAACCAAAGGGAGGCACCTTTACTGACCTACCCCCGGAATAGCTTGAGCTAAGTTTCGAATCAATCTATTGTGCCTTATATGGGTCTTCCTGTTGGTTTCTTGGTTACTGGTACTTTTCCATGTACGGGGTTTCAATGAGGTATGCCGAAAGTATATATGCACTGTTTTGAATGGGATCCAGTAGTCTCCTCTGCACACCTTTGAGATCTGTGGGGAGAGGGAGGCTCGCCTATATAGGGTGCTTTGCAAAATAAACGATTGAACCTTTTCCATTGCCGGCTGACTTATGTATGGTAAATAAGGTATATGGGCTATTGGTAAGTATAGCTTTATGGTATATTTTTGTAGTACTTCAGTTGGCGACTCCGCCGGGACTCCTCCATAGGGTTGTCCCCTCCTGTAAACAGGGGAAGAGGGATGGGGAGGGGTTCTGGTTGAGGGGGTGGATTGAAAAAGGATCCTAATTGAGAAACCAGTTTGTGGTAGAAAAGGAAAATTCCACTCTTTGACCCAGTGACCTTCCCAGCTGCTAAATAACCCTTCGCCGGAGTCCTTCGGGCTTAACCCGGGAACAGCTGACCGTGTTGGTCTATAAGAGAAGTTGGCGGTGGAGAACCCTCAATCAGACCTGAGTGCACCAGGTGAGTGAATTCTATTGTATGGAACAAGCACTTTTTTGAGAAGTGGCTCAGAAGAACAGTTAACTGCGTATGGAATATAGTGGTTAGTGAACCACAGGGAATCTGGGGGTCTGACGTGGCAGAGGTGTGACTGCACGGGCAGATGCCCCACAGACTTGTTTGGTGATTAGTTGGTCACAACGTTGGACTCCTTAGTGTTGCACGGTGGGTGCTCACTCGGCCGAATCCTCTTCAGAAAAGCCCTCAGGAGCAACTGGGTAAGCGCAGGGTCTGGGGTGGCACCCATAACGCCTGGCCCAACCAGCACAGGACTGAGGGATTGTCTGTAAGAGGATTTGTGGGGCACCTGTCTGATGATCCCAGGGCAGTCTCTGGACTGTCTCTTTTGTGAATTCTTTTGGTGGTCTGGAATCCAGGGTGATCGATTCCCCGAACAGGAGTCGACAGGCTCTGTTCGCGTATGAGACATGTTGTATGGAATTGTAAATTCATGACCGGAGTACTTTTATCGATCGAAATTAATGCACTTTAAGTATAGTATGTACATTGGCTTCTTGTGGGTTGAAAAAGTGAAAGAATGTGTTGTGAGTAGACGCGTCTATGAGTGTAACTGTAGTTGGAATGATATGATCTGTTGAACACATGAAAATGTCTTGTTTTAGTAAATTATGTTTTGGGTGCAGCTGTCGGAAAAACGGGCGTCTGGAAGAAAGACAGCCCGCTCCTCCGGAAGGTAGTCCTAGTTTTGACATGTATGTTAAACATGGTATTTCTCCCATTTTGTTTAATACACTGTGGAACAAATATACTAAAGATAATGCAGAATTACAGTGGCCCTTAACAGGGTCTTCTGATTAAAGGTGTTAGAACTGGGAATTCAGGTTGGCTAAGGCTTACGCCAAAGCCATGCAGAAACCACCATTTTAGTCAGGGCAAGGGAGTCACACGCCAAGATAACCCCTGCTCACCCCCTTGGTAGCTTGGCACGGGCAGACAGACTTATCCCGGAGGCAATGTGTAAAGCATTTGCACACGCACAAAACAGCAACAACATCCTAGGTACACCACAAAAGGAACTCCACACAAGGTTATATAAAAATAACTTTTGTTTCGTCAAAACATATCAGAGAGTAATCACACAATATACATTGTGCCAACTGGCACGGGCAATATTCACAATGGATTATTTACACCAGGACAGGGCCACGTGGGCCACTGTCAGAATCAGCACTTAGTAGAATTAGCACTTAGAATAACTGTCACACCAAATAACAATTATAGATCACAACCAGTAACCACTGGTAACAGGTAGGTACACACTACGCAATACTAATAACCATAGGCCTAGATCACGCATGTACACATAACCTCTCTAGTATAAACTATACTAGGCAAAACAACCTCCTAAACATGAAAACACAGTTAGAGGTATCACAGGCATAATGACATTGCACATTACCTATAAATGACATTAAGGCCTAACCAGTAAAAATACAGTAGGCAATCTCCTCACTAGTCCAAACACATTAGACCCTACCCCCTAAGTATAACTCACATTTAGGGGTGTAACTCACAGTGAATTAAACTCTCACTAACACCAACCTCCATAGGTAAAACCATCTCTAGAGGTATCAACACAGGGTGCGTAAAACATACTAAATGCATTACATTTCCTAGCACCACATTTAAAGCACATATCACCTTTAGCACGTAAATCACATTAGGCAATTATCATCACAAACATAGTAAGTAATCACATTGTGCAAAAATCACATTAGGGCCTTGCACCCTATCCATACACCAGTCCCCCTGGCCAACTGGCCATCTCAAGAAGGGGCTCAAATGCTCTGTGTCCAGAATGTCAGGGCGCGCTGCTAACGCAGCGCCAGTCAGGGGTGCGCCACCGGTGCAAGCCTAAAAGTTGCAGCAGCCTACTAATTGCTGGGCAGATGACCACAACAACAGGGCCTAAACGTAGCAGCTGGCACAAAGTGCTGCGCAGCTGTAGAAGGCCTGACACCTCTGTTCCAGTTTTGTTTCTCTCATGGACACTCTCTCCCTTGTGCCTAAACGGTGTAGCTGCCCACTACTTGCTGGCCAGCTGTAGGAGATAAGACTGCGGCACAGGGGTTGGAGCCACACAGGCTCTGAAAGGAAAAACATGACCCTCTGGGCACTCTGGCTCCTTGAACACTGAGCCAAACGTTGGAGCCCTCTGGCTCTAAAGAACACTGCACAAACGGTGGAGCCCTCTAGGCTTTGAACGACTGTGCCCCTGTTGAGCACTCTGGCTCCTAAAATAACCATGCCTCCAAACACTGGTGCTTTAGCAGAACTGGGCCCCCCTAGGAACCACTCTGGCGGTAATGGGGCCTAAAAAGAGGGAGCCCCTCAGTCTCTAGAGGCCCCATAAGCCCCGACGGTGGAGCCATTCACGCTCTGGCAACATCTGGAGCCATCTGGGCTCGGAAATAAGCAAATGGCCCCTTAACTAACTTAGGCTCAGTATAGGGAGCGCGCTGGCGTTTTAAGTAAATACAGCCACGCTAGAGCCACGCAGGCTCTTTCAATAACCATGCTCCTTGTCATTGGGGCAGCCCTCTCGCCTGCGGGGCCGCCCAGAAAATGCCAATGCGCTTCACTAGGGTCCCGGAAACAGCGTCTGCCAGGCACCCTCTGACCCGAGCCCTGCTCACCTGATTTCCACGGCTGGGCTCCGGTCCTGGCCTCTCTTCGCGTGTCCTGCTGCAGATGCCGGCTCGATCTCCTTTTCCCCTGGGCCCCCTCCTGGGACCCGGGGCTCTTCTGCACTAGCAGCAGGGCTCTCCCTCACAGGAGCCTCGTGGCGGCTGCACCTCTCCTTTTTATTTGCGGCGGGGGCAGGCACCGGCAGTGTGCCTCCTGCCCCCTCCACCTCTGCTCACCATGCTTGTGGGCACGCACAGGGCTCCCAATGGCATACGAGAGCTCTGTTTGAGAAGACTCCTCTCTCTTCTATTTCCCCCATGCTGGGGGAGGCGGGGTAGGCTCCCGACCTCCTTGCTCCCTCACAACTTCTTTTCTGGGGCTCCCTCAGCACAGGGGAGCCCTGCAACAGGCCACAACACTCCTCCTGTGGTCGCGGCGGGGGCAGCCAGCATCTCCGGCCACAGCAATGGCTTCCTCCCGGCAGGGGTAAGCGGAAACAGCGTCCTCCCGGCCCCGCCCACAACCAGGCAGCGGGCCGGACATCTCCTTCCAGCGGCAATCCTAACATGGCTCCGGTCACGGCTGTGAATCTCGGGGGCCAAAACAAAGGGTGGGCACCCTCGGAAAGCAATTGAAAGTGGGCACTCGCTAGATAATTAAATAAACGGGGTGGCACCCGTCCATAAATTAAATAAGTGGATCAAGGGGCAGAATGCAGGGTGGGCACCTGCGCTGGTGACCACAAGGACAGGAGCGCTTCCCCCGAGGAAAAACAACAGCGCTTTGCCCACACATGGGAAATAAAGCAGAGGTCACAGCTAAAACCACAGACCTCAGAGCAGGAAATGACCCCTACAACAAGAAGGGTCCAAAGAAGTCCTGGAGCATCAAGATGGAGCACAGCAGCTCCCAGCAAGGCAATTCCTCCAGCATCCAGGGGTCCAGGGGCTGGGCAGGGCCCAGGGAGGCAAGCCTTTCCTTGAGCCCCAGCAGCAGCAAGCCCCTGGTAGATTCCAGTCAGAAACAAGAACACTTACATGGGGTCACAGCCCCTCCTTTATACAGCAACATTCTTTGTCTAGCAGGGTTCAGGCAATGTGAGAACCAGCTACAACTGGTTATGGGGAACTCCCTTTCACTGGCCAGGCTAGGGACAACAGACATACCACAGGGGGTGGAGCCAGCATTTTGGTGGGAAAGACCAGCCCTATTCAGGTCCCAGGTGTACCCCTCCCTCACATCAGCATGCTAATCTCTCCATTCACCACCGGGCAGACCCATCCTAACTCCTGGAGCTAGGCTCACCAGCCACCTCCAGCCAATCACACGCCAGACACAAATTACACTAACATGCCAACTTCTAGAAGTGGCACTTCCACACTAGGCACAATCATGCCGCATACATTATTGCGCAGAATTCAATCTCACGAGTTCGCACATACCAAACTCAACCCTGCACTCCCCACACATCAGGAACTAACATGGTCACACATATTCCCCATGCATTCCTATGGGAGGGCAGGTACATCTCACCACACACACAGAGAGTGCACGCACTTTACCCTGGACCAGAGTGAAAAAGTGTGCAACTAACACCAGGTTACAGAAACAGGCTAGGCAAGAGCAAAAAGTTTTGGGGTGAACCCGCCAAAAAGGGGCGGGTCCAACAAAAGGAAAATTAATTACTTGCAGAATAAATTATTTTTGAGAAAGAGCCGTCAGACTATGTTTGACTCCCTAACCTTATGGTTAAAGGAGGCAAAGCGACGACGAATACGAGAAGAGAAATTGGGAAGGATTAAAGCTGGACAGACTGTAACCCAAAAGGCAGTAGCATATGAGAAAGAAAAAGTAGAAAAAAATATCGAGCAATTAGATAGACAGTTTAGATTGCAGACTGATAAAAGTTATGTGACCCGAACTGAAACAGAAGACAAAATAGAGGAACTATTAGAGGCTCGCCCTCCGCCACCATATGCACCAAAAGGTTTGTACCTAGCGGTCCCAGTAGCTGTGCACCCTCCTGCTCCATTGTCTGCCCCTCCTACCCTCCGTCCCACTACCTCAGATTTAATTACTTTGTTACCTGGGGCGGTGTCTGCCTCTCCTGTGTCCCCTAAAGGGATGACCGCTGCCTCTTCAGATGACACGCCACAGCGCCCTATGGGAGGGATGGAAAGTTGACGAGTTTTTACTCGATCATCCTTAGGGGATGAAGAAAGACGGGCGGAATCCAATTTATACTCTAGAGGACATCTGGAGTACTATGAAAGATTTTGAACCAGTTACACAACAAGTAGCATTAGAACACATGGCAATAAGACTGATTTCTCTTATGGGAACAATGTTTTCAAGAAGGGCTGGCCCCTCAGATATTGGGCGACATCAAAGATTAAGCTTTTAAATTCAAATTACAGGTCAACGAGGTGTTTCAGAATGTTGAAACTTTGATAAACTATCGGGACCGAATGATTAGGAGATGCCCAGATGTAGGGACACAGTACCCCATGAGAGAAGTGCATCCTCTTTTTCATCCTGAGGTTCCCGAAGTATTGGACGGAGGAGCCAAGTCAGAGCACGTGTAGAGGCAAACTTTCACGACCAATGGGTTTATACCCCTTGGAAGTGGGGTGAAGTTCTTACTTTAAAAGCTCAGCTTCCTGAACCTCGAAAGAACCCTACGACTTATTATAAAGAATTAACTGAAGCAGCGAATTCAGCCATTATGACTTTAGCTGATATTGGACACAAGTGCATGATTCAGATCATGCCGCCAAACTTAGAGGGACCTGGGACCAAATTAAGGCATAGGACAAAGATCGGAAGCCTGGCAATAAACCTAAAGACGAGAATTTAGCTATGCCCGCTCGAATTATTACATATATGCAAACACTTATTTCCCCACGAAAGGTGGATTGGGATAAGCTAACAGCCTGCATCCAAAAGAAGGATGAAAATGTATCTGACTTCTTTACCCGGTTTGAGAAAGTATTTATTGACTTCAGTGGACAGGATTTGTCCACAGAAGGTGGCATACAGCTATTTGTCATTAGATTTGTCACTAATTTGTTACCAGAAATAAAAACACGTTTACAGGCTGCCGAAAGTACTTGGACCACTTCAACCCCCTCAGTTATCCTTAGCATGGCTCAGTTTTATTAGCATCGAGAAAATGAGAGTAAGGATAAATCGGATAAAAAGGTTAAGGAGTTGAAAACCCGGGTGCTACTGCAGAAAGTCAGCAGAGGGCAAAACGGTAGAAGGGGAGGAAGGGGCTCTTTCTCAAGGGGTGCATGGGAGGAGGTGGAGGTCAGGGACCCCCTGTGAGGATTGATCAGTGCTTGAATTGCAGACAGGAAGGACACTGGCGAGCCCAGTGTCTATTACTATGCGGACAGGGTGGTTTCAATAGAGGACGAGGAAGAGGAGGTACCGATCGAAGTAGTATGAGACGTGGTGACAGGTCCGGCGATGAGTCAGGGAAAAAGTATTTTGATGATTTTCAAGGAAGGCAGTACTATAATGAGGATTATTGAGAAGACAGCTATGGTGGAAACAATTATGCATGAGACAGCCACAGACAGAGCAGGGGCCATATATCAGTACCAGTTGACCAGCAGGGGCCTTACGTCCAGGGGCAATTGATGGGTACATCTGAGAAGTTTTTGGTGGATACTGGAGCTATGAATAGTTCTGTTGCTCATACATTGGTCCCAGAGGCTGCTCTGTCTGGGCAAAATAACGTATCAGTGGGATTTTCAGGAATCCCCATGGTCAGCCCCGTTTCAAAACCACTTCCCTTTACTATTGGACCTGTTGCTGTGGATTCACCATTTTTGCTTACTTCTAGTTGCAGTGAAAATTTGCTAGGCTTGGATATATTGAAAAAGTTGCATGCTCGCATTTATTGTTCTCCTGATGGTGTGTACTTAACATTGCAGCCTCCCATTGAACGTATATCTCAATGTTTAGTCAAAAATGCACCTCTCCCTCCTGAGTTTTGCAGATATACCGCCCACTCTTTGGGCAAAAGGGGACACGGATGTCGGATTGTTGAAAATAGCCCCTATATCCATAACCCTAAAGCCAAATGCACACCTACCACGTATTCCCCAATATCGAATTTCGCCTGAAGGTGAACAGGCTTTACTGCATGTCATTCGTGATTTAATTAAGAAAGGAGTTGTAAAAGAAACAGCAGCAAATATTTGTAATAGTTTTATTTTACCGATTTTGAAAAAGGCCCCTTTAGATGGCGACCCTGATTATAAAGATACTTATCGTTTTGTAATTGACCTAAGAGAGGTTAATAAAATAGTAATTCCTCAATATCCTGTGGTCCCAGATATCACTGCCATCTTGACTATGATTCCCCCTACCGCACTGTATTTTTCAGTGATCGATTTAAAAAGCGCTTTCTTTAGCATTCCCATACATCCAGACAGCCGTCATGTTTTTGGATTCTCATTATCTGGCTGCAGTTTTAGATTTTGTCGTGCACCTCAAGGCTATACTGAAAGTCCTAGTATCTATAGTCAGGCTCTGAAAGCAGTATTGGATGAATTGGTTCTCCCTCCAGGTAATGTTCTCGTCCAATATGTGGATGATCGGCTGGTGGCATCTGATACGGCAGATGGTTGTAAGGAAGCCACTGTTAAATTGTTGCACCACTTGGCTGCTAATGGTAATAAAGTGTCCTTGTCCAAATTTCAATGTTGTCGACAGGAAGTGACCTATCTTGGTCATTTACTGTCGAAAGCGGGGAGACGATTAACTCCTGAACGCATAACTGTTATTACTAACACGTCTGTGCCTCGTACTCAGCGTGATGTTCGTGCTTTTCTGGGCATAACCTCTTACTGTTGCCAATGGATTCCTAATTTTTCCCTTCTGGCTAAACCTTTGTTGCATTTGGTTACCAAAGATGTGCAGGAACCCTTGCCCTGGACGGATGAATGTCAAGATGCTTTTAATTCTTTAAAGACTGCTCTTTGTTCTGCACCCGTTCTGGGTACTCCGGACTAGCGGAAACCTTTTGTACTCTATGTGCATGAGGTGGACGGTTGTTCTCTTTCAGTGTTAAGCCAGGGTTTTGGCGGAAAACAACGACCCTGTGCATATTTTTCAGCAGTATTAGATAATGTTGCCAGAGCCCTTCCTAGCTGTCTAAGGGCTAATGCTGCTGTGGCGGTGGCCTTTCGACAGGCGGAGGGGATTGTTTTGAATACTGACCTCACAGTAATGCTACCGCACGTTGTGGACAAATTATTGAATTGAACAAATACTCAGCACCTCACGAGTGCGCGATTGACTGGTTATGAATTAACTTTATTTGCACCCCACATTGTTGATATGGTAATAATTTATGTTATGTTAATAATTTTCCAAAGCGCACAGCTGCCCCAGCAAAGGGGCGTCCCGGCGCTACCAAATCTGAATAACACATCGCCCAGAGGAGTCATCACAGCTATAATCAGTCCCAAGCTATATTAAAGGGAAGAGGAAGGTTTTAATGGCTCTTCGAAAAGCAAGCAGGTCCTCCATCCCACGAATGTGTATCAGCAGAGAATTCCACAGCTTGGCTACCAGGTACCGAAATGAGCGACCACCTACTCGGCCGAGTTTAAACCGTGGGACAGCCGCCATGTGCTGTCCCAGCGAGCGCAATTGTCGGTGGGGCACGTACGGGGTCAAAAGATTGCCCAGTACCTCCGGGCTCCCAGATTTTAAGATCTTGAAAGATAGGCAAAGAGATTTGAACTGGATCTGGGTGTCAATCGGAAGCCAGTGCAGCTTTTGCATATTGGCCCTGACCGAGCACCGTCAGGGGAGTCCCACCAGAGATCTGGCTGCCGAGTTTTGAACCTGTTGCAGTCGCCGTATCTCAGCTTTATTAGCCCCCAGGAGCAGAGAGCTAGCATAGTCTAATCGCAAAAGTAATGTAGATTGCACAATGAGCTGCCGTACTGCTGGGTCAAAAAATTTCAAGAGAGCATTAAGACCCCTTAACAAGCCAACACATGTAGCAGTGACTCTCTTTGTGTGAGTCTGGAAGCTAAGTGAAGAATCCATCCAGACTCCTAGATTCTTTACCAATGTCTTAGGCGTTGGCATAGTACCCAGGGACGCCGGCCACCAATGTTCATTCCAAAGGGCGGTGTTCTTTTCTACCAATTAAACCTCGGTTTTACTCGCATTTAACTGTAAACAGTTCTTTGCCATCCATTGAGCCACCGCTGCCATCCCATCTCTGAATCTAGTGGCCGATATTGATGGTCCTTCAGCTAAGGTGATAACAAGCTGGGTGTCATCAGCATAGGACACCATTGTTAGGTCCCATTCTTTTGCAACAGCCACCAGTGGCTGTACATAGAGATTAAACAGAGACGGGCTTAACGCTGAGCCTTGGGGGACCCCCTGACCGTGGGTATGGGATTGAGTAAGGAAAGGAGGGGCCGACACACAAAAAGATCTTTCAGTCAGAAATTACCTGAACTACTCTAAGGCGGTTCCGGTGACCCCTGCTGCCTCTAGACGATGAAGGAGAATGTCATGTGACACCGTATCAAAGGCAGCGCTGAGATCCAACAAAATCAGTGCTGGACTTTGACCGGCGTCCAAAATCTTCCTAAGATGTTCCGTAGTGGCTAGCAGGCCCGATTCCGTGCTGTGGCCCGGTCGAAAACCGTTTTGTGACAGTTCCAGAATGTTATGAGAGCTCAGAAATTGGGATAAAGTATTAACATTGGCTTCTGCGATCTTGGCCAACCAAGGGAGAAGGGAGATAGGTCTAAAATGCTCAGGTTTTGAGGGGTCTAACGTGGGTTTCTTGATAATAGGAGACACCCAAGCCTGTTTCCAGGCCACAGGGACACTGGCCATGGAAACTGACAAATTTAGTATTTGACACAGCGGCTGCTGAAGGAGCGGCAATGACTCAATAAATTGGGCTGGACTCATAGGGTCCGAAGGAGACCCAGATTTAATTCTACCACATAGTCTGGTTAACTCCTCTTTGGAGATCTCCGGAATAGCTGGTAGAATAGGACAGGACTCATCCCTAACCGCTGAAACGGTGGAGTCAGGGGACACCTGTGGAAAAGATTGGTAAATCTTTTGTACTTTTTCCACGAAAAAAGGTCGAAGCTCCTAACAATGTAGTGCAGATACTATGCTAGGTAGAGCAGCTTTATTACTCTTAAGCTGTTTGACAATTTTAAATATACATTTCGTAGGATTAGAGCTAGATTTTATTTGCTTAGCATAGAAAACGGCACGTGCAGTACAGATAGCTTTGTGGTAGAGCTTGACTTTAGACAAATACATTGATTTATTCCCTCCTTTGTTAAAATTAAACGATGTGCCACTCTGAATCCAGCCACGTTACTACCCCTCTCTTCGAGTGACCAAAAGGATGATGTCCATGATTGTATATTACAGACTGAAGAAGAAACGAAGGGACGTGTAGACCTCACTGACTCCCCTTTATCTGACCCGCAAGGGGAGTTGTATGTGGATGGCTCTTGTTTCAAGTTACCAGATGGCAAGACAACAGCTGCTTATGCTATAACTACCCTTAGAACAATAGTAGAGACCGCTCGGGTTTCTCAGCAATCAGCGCAAGCAGCTGAACTAATAGCATTATTAAGAGCATGTGAGCTGAGTGAAGGGTTAAGAGTAAATATTTTTACCGACAGCCTATACACCTTTGGCGGGGCCCATAGTTTTGGGTGGCTGTGGAGGGAACGGGGATTTCTTACCTCCCATGGTCAAAGACTACAGCATGGCCCATTGATTGAAAGCTTGTTATATGCTTTAACTTTACCAGAGAAGGTAGCTATCATTAAGTGTAGTGCCCATAGGAAAATCATTGATACTACAGGAGAGGGAAATGCCTTTGCTGATCAAGTAGCGAAGGAAACATCACAAACTAAAACGTCCACAATGTTCCCCAGTGTAGCAACTCAGTGGGTGGCGGAGACTACAGTATTTGATAACACTATTGAAAGTGTTAGAGAATTGCAGAAAGAAGCCACGCCTGATGAATTATTAAAGTGGGAACAGGAAAAAGGGCGGTTAGACCAGAATGACTGCTGGATTGATTTGACTGACAGACAGAGACGGCTATTGCCTAATGCCCTGGTGTACGCAGTAGAAGTGATGGCCCATGGCACTGCCCACAGGACAAAAAGGTATTTGTTCATTATTGTACCCAGTGTGAAATGACTCGAATATCCCAAAAACTGCTGGCCATGTGGTCAAATACTGCATGGTCTGTTTACAGCATAATCCTGGAGGAAGGGAGACAGTCCTTAGTGGAAATTTTGCGCCCCCTTCTTTGCCATTTGAAGTGTTACAGATGGATTATATTCAATTCGACAGAGTAAACAATCTCAAGTATGTGTTGGTGGTGGTTTGCGCGTTTAGTAAATGGGTTGAAGCATACCCCACCAAGGGGACCCCTGCCCTAGCTACTGCAAAAGCCCTAAATAAGGAATTTCTGCCCCGATTCGGTTTGCCCCGAATTATAGGGACAGACAATGGGGTACATTTTAATGCAGAACTCATTAAATATGTTTGTAAGGGATTGCAAATAAAACAGAAATTTCATGCAGCATGACACCCACAATCTGCAGGACTGGTTGAGAAATATAATGGTATATTGAAATTGAAGATGACAAAGATACAGGAGAGTATGGGTTTGAGTTGGCCTGATGCCCTGCCCCTAGCATTAATGTCAATACGGGTAACCCCTCTTTCTCGGGCTGGGCTGTCACCTTATGAGGTTGTTATCGGTCGACCGGCCAATGTGTGGGGTGTTCCAAGACCCAGATCCTTCCGTGATCTTGATTTCCTATGATGACAGATTATCTGTACGCTTTAACTGAAGACCTGCGTTCTATTCATCAACAGGTGTCAGCCGTACTGCAGCTGCTGCCGAAGGGTCCCGGACATCGCTTGGAACCAGGACAGTGGGTCCTCGTGCAGAATTATCAATGGAAATCGAGTCTGGAACCCAGGTGGAGCTGTCCTTACCAGATCCTCCTGGCCACTCGAACAGCAGTGAAAGTGGATGGGAAAAAACACTGGATACATGTGTCGGATAAAGAAGCTACCCTTACCCCTTCCTTCTGATCAGCAGAACCGAGACGGAGTTCTGACACAGGAGGGAGGTTTTTGCCTTTCTCGGAAGCCATTGAAATCGGGCAAGAGGAAGTATTGTTGATACGCCAAGGAGATAAATTGGCCCCAGTTTCTGAAACGTCTGATAAGGCTGATCCCTCTGAGGCTTCGGAAAAACGTGTTACACCAAATGTCCCTGCTGCTGTGTTGTTCCATGACCAGGAGCAACCTGGCCATCTTCAATACAATTTACGGCCCCAAAAAACACGCAATACCCCAGTTTCAGATTGTAGGAGACAGGGAAAGACTTGAATTGTAGGGTTGAAGATAAGCTTTTCTGGGGTATTGAGCGAGACACTGGACTGAACTCGTTGAGAGTTTGGAACTGACACGTTGCTCTGTTCAGAATCTAAAGGGCCTAATTTGCAACGGTGAACTTACAGTGAAGATCGTTTTTGTGGATGGATAGCAAGAGCCTGCATGGGGGGCTCTAAACGTGTCGTAATTGGCCTGGCCGCGTTAGCGATTAGCTGAACCTACACGTTGTCCTCCTTAACTTGGCTATATACGAAAACGCCATCTTGAATACTGTGGCGGCCATCTTAGATCATAAGCGGCCTCGTGGCCGGCGTGCCCTTTAGTCCGTTGTCCGTTCCAATGACCACTTCAGTCTGCCCAGCAACAGGCTATTTTTAGCACTGGTCAAGCTTGCACATGCGCAGTCCCAACTGACCAGTGGAGTTGTGCCCCCTCCAATGAGCTGGCAGTGTTCCAAAACATGACCATATATGTACATAAATGTGTCCTAACTTGTGCCGCCTATCTTTTTATTGCCCCTAACTGTATATAAATTGGGGTCACACCGGTGTTCGGTGTGATACCTCTTACATTACCGAAGGGTGCTGTTTGAGTGTACCACCACCCCATGGGGTCTTAATAAACTTGTTCTTTGCCTTTTACAGTTTCCGTGCCAACAGTTCTTGAGTGTAAGTGGGTTATCTTCGGAGCATGTAGGCCTTGGGAACCCTGATTACTTCAAATTGGCGACCACGAAGGGACTCATCGGCGACTCGGATGCCCGAAGGAGAGGTCGTGACGAAGCCTTGGAAACTCGCCATGGACGCGCGCTGCCACGAGTGACCCGAGTCTTGGCTGCCACGGTGTTTCTTCCTTTCCTTCCGATCTGACCTTCCAGGTGGCGCCGGTCTCCGACTGAGTTTTCGAGTGTCTGCATCGCTGAGATAGTGCCGTTTGGCTGATTTGGCTTACAAGATCTTGGCAGTTGGAATCTGGACGTTTGAGAAGTTGGGTAAGCTTTGTGTTCGGTAAGGTAGTCTTCGGACGCTTACTGAAGTTCTATGATTTGTGATCGGTAAGGTAGTCCTCGGACGCTTGCCGAAGTCCTACGATTTATGTTTTTGATTTGAGTTAGCTAACATTGTGATTTGTGATCTTTGAACTTATATGTGTAGTGCACTTCACATAGGCAGGCATGTAGAGATGTTTCTCTAAACTTTGTTTTTTTCCTCTGAGCGGCACAATCGTGTGAAGTACTGTAAGTGCCATTTTGTACGGTGTCACGTTTTCGTGATACTTTTCGAACATGCCTGTTTTCAGCACACTCCGAGGGATGTGCTGTCTTGGAGAGGGTACCTCAATTAGGTTAGCAGAAGCACAGCCGGCTCCCCCAGAGGGAACACCAAATCGTGAGATGTATATAAAATTTGGCCTCCCCCCTATAATGTACAGCAAATTATGGCATAAGTATACAAAGTCGGATCCTGAATTGCAATGGCCTCTACATGGGTCGTTCGATTTACGTAAAGTACAGTTTGTGGAACAATGTTTGTTTCAACGCAGGTCTAGACAAAATATGTTTGATTGTGTGCAAATGTGGGAGAAAGCGGTGCGTGAGCGAATGAAGCGTGAAGTTGCCTTGGCGGACAAAGAGCAGCGCAAGGCTGCTCGGGATAAGGCTTTACAGCTTGAGGAAAAGGAGGCTCAGGAGAAGAAAGAGAGGGAGGAACGGGAACGTAAATTGCAAACGACTGGTCAATTTCCTATCCGTCGACCGCTTTATCCTGTCCTTAATAATGAGACTGATGATTTTTCATTGCTAGATCGGTCACCGCCTCCGTACGTTTCGCCGACGGCACCAGCTGCAGATTCGGAGGACGATGGACAGGATAAGTCGGAACAGAAGGGGGTATCTGCTCTCAGGTTTACTGCGGAGAGGTCCGCACATTTGCGTAGTTGGGCTCGTAAAGTGAATAAGAAGTGTGTTTCTCAGGATCAGTTGCTTACGGAGAAAAAGGCGTGGTCGGATCTTGAATTGATGTATTTTTTATCTAGTTTGGCAGATGAAGTTGTTGCTGCGTATCGTGAACTTTCTGTCACGTTAGAACCTAAATCGGTATCAGTGTATCGTGAGAATTTGCTTCAAGGTATCTTTGATCTTTCAGATGTCGATGACCTATTCACGCAACTGATCCAGCTGCGAGACGAAACGACGAAATTACGGGAGGAGCGGAAAAGGAGGCAAAAGGAGTCCGAATTGGAGAATAGCGGGCAGGCTAAGGAGTGTTCTCTCCGTGGTTCAGATAAGAGTTCTGCGTTGCATGTTATGCCTATGCGTGAAGCCGCGCCTTTGTATGTTCCACCTAAAGGGGACGGTACAGATGATGATAAATTATCGAAAGATGCGAAAGGGTATTTTGTATATAACTGGGTATACACGCCTTGGAATAGAGCAGATGTTATGGCATTGAAAAACTCTTTACCTGATCTGCGAAAAAATCCGGCGGCATTTTATGAAGGGGTGGAAGGGGCTATTTCGTCTTGTGTGATGACTCTTGTGGATATAGATTTGTTCTTTGGGCTAATTCTGCCACCTGATATGTGGAGACAAATTCGTAAAAATAATGATGAAACGATACTGGGGGGCACATGGAAAGAAATAAATGCTGCCGATTTAGATAGGGAACCAGCATGTAAGCCTTGTCAGTTGATTCTAGACCTTCCGGCGGCTATTTTGAATAAATTGAAGACGCTTGTTCCCTCTAAAAAGATTGATTGGACTATGCTAACGTCGTGCAAACAGAAACCCGATGAAACGGTCTCAGACTTCTTTACACGCTTCGAGGAGGCATTCCATGATTACAGTGGTCAATCTTTAACAGACGATACGGGTCGGCATTTGTTTGTAGATAAGTATGTGGCTAATCTCCTACCGGAGATTGCAAAACGATTGAAGACGAGTGAAAGTTCCTGGGCCACGGCGACCCCTGCGTCCTTGTTAACTATGGCTCAGTATTATGAGCGGCAGGAATTGGAGGCTAAAGAAAGTGTTGAGAAAAAGGCGAAGGAATTGAAAACGAAGGTGATGTTGGCGCAGGTTCGGGGAACACAGGGTAGAGGGAATGATAGAGGTAGACGGGGTGGAGGAAATACGTCGTATGGTCGTACAGACATTGCGGAGGATCAGTGCGCTTATTGTAAGGAGTTTGGGCATTGGGCCGAAGATTGTCCGGTACTTCGTGAGCAGCGTAGTCAGCGTGGTCGAGGAGGTGGAATGTCGAGGGGAGGTTATACGGGAGCGAGAGGTAGCGGAAGTGATCGTGGAAGGGTTGAGGAGAGGGGCCGTGGCCAGGATGAACGAAATACGTTTGATAGGCGGAATCAATATCAGATTTCGGAGGGAGAGAATGTGGAACACCAGGATTATGTGCATGCATAGGACTGCGTAGGATGGGGTAAGGAATCAGTTGAAGTGCCGGTAGATCAGCAGGGTCCATATGTAACAGCGGGTATTCTGGGTTCTACTGATCAATTTCTTGTCGACACTGGGGCTACACGTAGCGCTTTGTCGAAAAACTTGGTTCCGAGGGCTCCCCTGTCTGGCGAAATGATTACATGTGTAGGGTTTGATGGCACACCCTCCCCCAGCCCATTGTCCAAGCCCCTTGCACTATGTCTTGACAAATACTTTAGTTTTGGTCAATTCTTGTTATCACCCCATACACCAGACAATATCCTGGGTATTGACTTGCTTAAATATTTTCGAGCAACGATACGTTGCGCCCCTGAGGGAGTGCGAGTTATCCTGAATGACAATTATCCTGACCCCGATAGGTTTTACGCCATCTTAGATGTTCCAGCTTTGGCCTCTTTACCGCATACGTTATGGGCGACCTCAGATACAGATGTGGGAGAGATGCGTATTCCACCAATACACATTACTGTTAAGGAGGGGGCCCCTCTACCACGAGTGCCACAATATAAGATTTCGAGAGAGGGTGAATTTGCATTGACACGCATTGTTCAGGATTTGATTTCTGCAGGGGTTGTAGAGGAGGTCCGTTATAATGTTTGCAACAGTCCTATTCTTCCGATTCTCAAGAGAGACACTGACGGCAAAATCTATCGCTTTATTATTGATTTGCGAGAGATCAACAAAATTGTCATTCCCCAATACCCGGTGGTGTCCGATATTACGACCCTGCTTACCTTGGTTCCACCAACGGCCACCACGTTTAGTGTCATTGATTTAAAGAATGCGTTCTTTTCCATCCCTGTTCATCCTGATAGCAGATACCTGTTTGGCTTTACGCTCAATAATAAATCATATAGATTTTGTCGTGTTCCCCAAGGTTATACTGAAAGCCCTAGCATCTACAGCCAGGCTTTGAAAAGGCAGCTTGATTTGTTTAAATTGCAGTCGGGCGTTGCTCTCATCCAGTACGTGGATGACCTTCTGCTTGCTGCTGACACTTATGCACAATGTGAAGAAAGTACAATTGCGTTGCTTTCCTTTTTGGCGCAGAACAATCATAAGGTTTCGAAAAAGAAGCTCCAATATTGTAGACCCCAGGTGACTTACCTCGGTCATCTGTTGTCTAAGGAGGGGCGTGCATTAACATCTGATCGAATTCAAGCAATTCTAGACACACCAGTCCCCTGCACGCAGAGAGATGTACGTGCCTTCATAGGGTTGACGTCCTTTTGTAGACAATGGATTATGGGTTTTTCACACATTATAAAGCCCTTGCTAGCGTTATTGTCCAAAGCTACACCAATGCCCTTAGCATGGACAGATGAATGTCAGAAGGCTTTTGAACAGTTGAGACAGGCCCTTTGTTCCGCACCCGTGTTAGGCACACCAGACTACACGAAACTTTTCACATTGTACGTGCACGAGAATGATGGGTGCGCGTTGTCAGTGTTAGTGCAACTACACGGGGATAAGCAGAGACCATGTGCATACTTCTCTGCCATTCTGGATCATGTAGCGCGAGGGTTGCCTGGGTGTTTTCGAGCGGTAGCAGCAACAGCAGTGGCCATACGACAGAGTGAGGGAATAGTGTTATCACACAAACTGTTGGTGTTAGTTCCTCACGCAGTAGATGCCCTGCTAAACCAAAGAAAGGCCCAATACCTTACAAGTGCACGGCTAACAGGATATGAGCTGACACTCTTGGCGCCACATATTACACTGAAAAGATGCGCTACTTTGAACCCTGCCACTTTATTGCCCTATCCGGCCGAGGAGGGTCAGGAAGAAAAACATCATGATTGTGTTTTCCTGACCGAGGAACAGACAAAGGGTCGTGTCGATTTACAGGATGTCCCACTTCCAGATGTGGATGGGGAACTGTGGGTTGATGGATCATGTGTAAGGCTGCCAGATGGTACGACTTCCGCAGCCTATGCGATCACGACACTTAAGACAGTGGTAGAAACAGCTAGGATACCACAAAAATCGGCTCAGGCAGCAGAGCTGATAGCTTTAACAAGAGCCTGCGAATTGAGTACTGGTCTATGTGTGAACATATACACGGACAGCCGGTATGCCTTCGGAGTGGCACATGACTTCGGGCTACTCTGGAGAGAACGTGGGTTTTTGACATCACACGGAGAACACATTATGCACGGAGAGCTAGTGCGTGATCTCCTAAATGCGCTGCTTGGCCCAAAGAAAGTAGCGATAGTGAAGTGCAGTGCCCATAAAAAGATCACGGATAAAGTGGGCCAAGGAAATGCCTTTGCAGGCAGCATAGCAAGACAAACGGCTATGTCTCGAACTAGCTCCCCCATGTACGTGATACAGTCACAGGCTGAACGATGGAGTGATGCTAGGGCAGAAATACTGGATATTCAAAAATCAGCTACTGAATCTGAACTTGCGGCATGGGCAGTAGATGGGGTACTAGATGACGAGGGTTGTTGGAGAAGCAAAGACATGGAGAAGTGGAAATTGCCTGCGGCTTACTTGCAGGCGATGGTCCAGATGACACATGGACTGGCGCATGTCAGAGCTCTAATTGACAAAAAACAACCTAGGCAACCTATAGAATATAATCACAGACAAATGGCTACAAGAGGTTAAGAAAAATGTATATTGCTTTATTCTCAGATTATATATTAAAAAAATGCATAACATATAGTACAATCGACAATGGACATGAATTAAAATTTACTCTCACATAAGTAAAGGTTGAACAAATTTATACATTAGTGGCAAAAAAATATATACACGAATTCTTGGATTAAAAGGGGAAAACATAGAAAAGTGGCCGATAGGATCTCTACGCGCGTTTCGGCGAACCAGCGCCTTCTTCTGGAGTAGCCACACAAAGCTCTAGAACAAAATATTTTTAAAAAAAGAACAACATTGCATTAATAATACATCTTTAAAACTGTATGTATAAAAACATGTAGCAATCTACATCTTAACACTGTAGCCAACAAGTCTTGTATCTAGATAATCTAATATATATCTTTTCATTTCCTAGTGTGAGTCATGAGTCCAATCAGACACAGATCTTTATTTTAAGCACAATTGAAATGGATTAGTACATGGGTACAAAGATATTCATGGGATATAGTGCTTTCCTAATACTAGTTAATTCAAAAGAGCTTAAAACCAGAGGCTCAAATGGATATACATGGTATATAAACATAACAACTTTATTGTCAGCGGACACCTAGATTTAATGACTATTGGTGTTCCTATTCTATTTTTAACATCGCTCGTATAATTCAGATGTATAGCTCACTCTTTCAAGCGATGTTATGTACTAGATATTATATAAGGTGATCATAAAAAGTTGGTACTCACAAGTAATTTTCAAGTTTTACATCAATGATTATTGAGACGTATAGCCGATGTTTTTTTGGATATTTTCCAACCAATAGGTCTTTTCTTGATGCTATTGTTAAAAAAAGGGGGAGGACAAAGATAGCAATCTTTTTTAGTTTATTTTGTCCCTATTATTCAATTGGGTGTATTAGAAAATTAAGAATAAAATTACCTTATTTCGGATATCAAAAATTAAGTCCCGCCTACCAGATAGGTGTTAAAGATGTATTTCTAAAATCTGGTTTGTTTCAAATATCAAGTTAGTTAAAAGATCTCCCTGCCTGTTGATTGTGAGACAAGAGGGGAGAATTGAAAAAATTAGAGAGATAAGCCTGACTATATTTTTTAATCATAATCCTGTTACGTTAAATATAAAAACTGAGGTTTCCCATCTTACCCGAGGTAATACGGCAGAGCTCCTTAAAATTGTGGATATATTTGTGTTTGAGATGAAATTCTTCCTGTCAAGATAGATCATTGTCTACTATAAATATTAAAGTTGTTTATTAGATTACCTATAACGCATTCTATTATTCTAATGCTTAAGTGGCTTACCGGCATGTCGGAGCTCTTGCAATCACTCGGCTTTTAACACGAGTTTGGGAACATCCTGAGATTGCTAACACTGCGAAGAGAGTAGTGCAGACCTGCCTGGTTTGTTTACAGCACAATCCTGGAAAGGGGACCCATACTCCGAAAGGAGGGTTCGTTCCACCTTCTGCACCATTTGAGGTTCTCCAAATGGATTACATCCAACTCGAGCGCTGCAATAACCTGAAGTACGTCCTAGTGGTGGTATGTGCTTTTAGCAAATGGGTTGAGGCCTACCCCACGAAAGACAATACGGCTCTGACAACAGCCAAGGTGTTGCTTAAGGAATTCT
This sequence comes from Lissotriton vulgaris, assembly GCF_964263255.1. Classification (NCBI taxonomy): domain Eukaryota; kingdom Metazoa; phylum Chordata; class Amphibia; order Caudata; family Salamandridae; genus Lissotriton; species Lissotriton vulgaris. Next base: position 786,713,933 of record NC_141696.1, read on the forward strand.
TTCCTCGCTTTGGAGTTTGTAAATTTCTGTGGAGCGATAATGGGCCCCATTTTGTTGGAAAGATTGTGGAAAGATTGTGGAATATGTACTGAAGGGGTTAGGGATTCAGCAGAAGTTCCACGCTGTATTCCACCCTCAGTCAGCAGGTCTGGTCGAGCGGTGTAATGCGACGTTGCGACGTTGAAGCTTAAACTGGCCAAAATTGTGGCGTCTACATCGTTGAAGTGGCCTGATGCTTTGCCGCTAGCACTACTCTCTCTTAGATCAGTACCCCATTCACGAACTGGCCTTACGCCCTATGAGGTGGTGTTTGGGCGCCCGATGAATATCTGGGGGGTGCCTAAGCCGCGATTAATACATGATGTGCCGTGCGTTATGATGAATGACTATCTGGCACGATTAACAAATGATTTGCTCTCTATTCATCAACAGGTTCGAGAAGCGCTCCCTGACAACTCTACTGGAGAGGGCCATGATCTCCGCCCTGGTGACCATGTGATGGTTCGCTCGTTTGAGAGAGCAAGCAGTCTGGAGCCCAGGTGGAAGGGCCCCGAACAGGTCCTCCTTGCAACCCGCACCGCTGTACGAGTGACCAACAGGAAGCGGTGGGTGCATTCGACACATTGTCGCCGTGTCTCCCCGGATCTGGTGACTCCTGCTGTATTGACCGACTACAAAGAGATCTTGGAGAAAGAAAAGAGCCCAGCTGTGACGTCGGCCGAAGTTGAGGGAGCCTTCCCGGACCACGCTGCTGCCGGACGAGAGCGCTACAATTTGCGCCCTCGATAAGAAGATTTTTGTTTTTTAAGACTGGTTGGTTACCGCTCCAGGTTTGTGAAACGGAAACCGGGAATTCCAAGGGGGGGGGATCAGTTCTGCCAGTGTAGCGACACCCGTCTTGGCCCGGAGAAGAAAACAACGGCTACCTCGGAGTTCAGCACCGTATTTTTCCTTTTTAGGTATACACGCACGTGTATTTGAGACTTTGCGAACAATTTGTGCTATTTAAGACTTTGCACAAACATTTCTGAACTATGGCAACAATGGCTTCACGTGATAAAAAAGTATTGGGTGCCTTTCTTTTTGTTCTGACTATTGTGGTGATAGCTGTTATAGCCTGGGTAGTTGAACTTGTGGCGCCTGTACGTGAACATTTGCTGCCGACTACCCCGGCTCCGTCTGAACATTTTCATTTTACATTACCTTTTCATGAAGAACGTCATAGGCAAACGTATCTAAATAACAGCTTTATTCAGATTCTTCACCACACACATAACATGACCAATACCTCAAATTGTTGGGTGTGTGGGATGTTGCCAGGGCACCAAAAGAGAGGGGGCACCCCACTTATTCCACTCCCGTTTTCACATAATGGATCATGCAACGCTTGGTACACCCTCCTTTTTACTCTGAGATGGCCAACCAAAGGGGGGGTGCTTTTCCGTTTGAATAAAGTATGTTCCCATGACAAGGATGGGTTTCCACGGGCTGAGGGTACTCGATTTGAATGGGAAGAGTACAGGCCTGATAACGTGTCTGCCCCACGTGTGTACAGCAACCAGAGGAATATTAATGTATCAAGTGCACATGTCATTAATGTCATTTCCACAAAAGCCGATTTATGTATCAGAAATAAGGGTTCAATTGCAGTGGGGAAAAGCGAATGTAATACCACTCTCACTTTTGATAGCCCGAATGGCATCTCATTTGTTGCATCACGGAATACGTATTTTATTTGTGGAACGAAGGGTTACCATCAGCTTCCATTGGGGTGGTTGGGCACATGCTATGTATCGTTTGTACTACCACCTGTATTTATTGCCCCACCAATGTATCACAATGATTACACGTTATATCATGACTTCGTCCTGAATAGGGTTAAGCGAACTGTTGTTCTGGATGACATTGACCAGACTGATACTGCCTTGCAACAGTATGTGGACTTTAATTTGGGACTATTCTCCTTTGTGGGGGCCGCACTGAACAGCCGGAAAATAAGACGACTGACACGTGTTGTCGAGGCTGTAGCGAATGACACTGCCATTGCCCTGGGGAACATTACCGAGGAACTACAGATTTCCAGGATTGTTATGCTCCAAAACAGGATGGTGTTGGATGTCGTTTTGGCTGATCGTGGGGGGGCATGTAGAATTATCGGAAGCAGCTGTTGTGTATATGTTCCGGACAATTCTCCATCTGTTTATGATGCCATCTCCAAGCTTCACAAGATTGCAGCTGAAATACACCCAGACAATGGAACTTGGACACTTTTGGGATGGTTCTGGTCCATGCTTGCTACTTGGGGCTGGAAACTGTTGACGATTCTGTGTATACTTGTGGGAGCAATGTTTTTCATATGTCTGTGTATTCAATGTGGCCCAGCCCTATGTTCTATGTGCCTATCAGCTTGCATACCATCGAGACGAGCTCTTGCTCATGACAAAATGATGCTTCATAAAGAAGTAACACAAATCATGTTAATAGATATTGAGGACGAACATCCTGATTATGTTCATTATGAGGTAGATTCAGCTAAACGCTAAAAGGGTCGTCTGTCGTAATTGGCCTGGCCGCGTTAGCGATTAGCTGAACCTACACGTTGTCCTCCTTAACTTGGCTATATACGAAAACGCCATCTTGAATACTGTGGCGGCCATCTTAGATCATAAGCGGCCTCGTGGCCGGCGTGCCCTTTAGTCCGTTGTCCGTTCCAATGACCACTTCAGTCTGCCCAGCAACAGGCTATTTTTAGCACTGGTCAAGCTTGCACATGCGCAGTCCCAACTGACCAGTGGAGTTGTGCCCCCTCCAATGAGCTGGCAGTGTTCCAAAACATGACCATATATGTACATAAATGTGTCCTAACTTGTGCCGCCTATCTTTTTATTGCCCCTAACTGTATATAAATTGGGGTCACACCGGTGTTCGGTGTGATACCTCTTACATTACCGAAGGGTGCTGTTTGAGTGTACCACCACCCCATGGGGTCTTAATAAACTTGTTCTTTGCCTTTTACAGTTTCCGTGCCAACAGTTCTTGAGTGTAAGTGGCTTATCTTCGGAGCATGTAGGCCTTGGGAACCCTGATTACTTCAAACGGACACAGGGAGAAGAAACCCTCTGGCAGTTGGCTTGCACCTTTTCCCCGAGTTTAGTTTGGACTTTTAGTTAGGATGTATCTCTTTGCCCGATTTGCTTTTGAAGATGAGAGACCTCTTGCCCCTAGACCTTTTTTTGAGAATGTCTCCATGTTTTCCGGTTGGGCTACCAGAGTGAAGATAGCCTTTGTAATAATTATTGCAGTGATTATGGTAATATTAATGAGCGTGTTCATGTATTTGGAATTCCAATACCCTATGCATAATGTTTTAGGTACCACCACAGCACCACCTGAGCATTTCTTTTATACCTTGCCTCCCCACAAAGAGAGACATCGAGAAACCTATGTTAAAAATGCGTTTATAGAAATGTTGCATGAGGCTCATAGCACTAGGAAAAAGACAAACTGCTGGGTATGTGGCCTTTTGCCATCTGTAATGCATCGCCATGATTTGTTCATTTCTTTGCCATTACCACACTTAGCAAGTTGTGAAGCCTGGTTTCAGTTACTATCTCTCATGTATTTGCATTATGTAGCTGATCCCAAAAGGTATACTGAAAAGGACTATGAAGCTGTTCTAAAGTATATAGAACAACACCAGGGATTTGATGCCCAGGGGAACCAAGGGGAGGGATACTTAGATCCGGATGCCTGCATGAATATGTACACCACTTATGATAATGCCACTTGATTAAAGGAAGAAATGTTGGATTTTGAACAATTTATTTCCACGCAATATTTTCAGCATTTCCAGGATCGAAATGTCACTGATGATAAAGCAATGCCAGTTCCTATTCTGAATAGTACTGCTTCCTTCTGCATACAAGATAAAGGTCATGTTAATGTAGGGAATAGCAGATGTAACTATACTTACATTTTACATACTAACAGCACCCCACCACTGATAACACCGCCAAAAGTGTATTTATTTTGTGGTTAGAATGCCTACACGTGGCTTCCTAGGGGTGGGCCGGAAAATGTTACCTCTCCTTCTTGTATCCTACAGTATATATAGCTCCTTCTAATTATCACAAGACACACCAGCTGACTAAACGAAGTTTAGATCCTTATCGAGTTAGCAGGAGTATTAGTAGTGAAGGCACTGATCAGACTGATACTGCTTCCCAGCAGTTTATGAATATAGCAAAGGGTCTCTTCCATATGGGGTCCCATTTTCACTAGTAGAGATGTTAGACGTCTCTCTAGAGTAGTGGAAAATGTAGTTCAAACCACTGCTGGGATCTTAACTAATCTCACTGTAGAGCTTCAGGCTACGAGGCTTGTATCGCTCCAAAATCGGATGGTGCTTGACATCATCCTGGCTGATCGAGGAGGAGCATGTCACGTGATCGGCAGCTCCTGCAGTGTATATATTCCAGATTCTGCTCCCACTATACATTTAGCTATTCAGAAATTACATTGTTTAGCTGCGGAAGTCCATGCTGATACTGGTACTTGGTCTTTAACGGGGTGGTTCTGGGATGTCCTCTCCACCTGGGGTTGGAAAATTTTCATGATTCTGGCTGGAGCCCTGGGAGTGGTATTTGTTTGCTGCCTGTGCCTCCATTGTGGCCCGACATGCAGCTCCTATTGTGCCGCCAAACTTACTTCCTCATTGACAGTTTCCAGACAGACTAAAATAGAGAGGCAGTTAGTGCAAAAGGAGGTGGCCGACCTCATGCAGATAGATGAGGGTGTGTTCTTAGATTAGGGGACCAGACTTTATATATTGGCTACATCACGCCAAAAGGGCGGTCTGAAGAAATATAAAATCGATACTATATAATGTTGTCTTAATGTACCCAATATATATTTGCTCTTTAATGGAAACCTCTTGTAAATACACACGACCCATGTATAACCAATAACTAAGGTGTGAACCGGACAAACGGCATACTGATTACATTTCCCTGGGCTCTTTCGTTAGTAAGGAAAACACATGACATATAGCTGAGCGGAGAATCTGAAGGGTTGGCCCGGGCTATGAACAGAGCATTGATTCTAACTTAGGAAACTCAAGGTCAGATCTGTCTTTCTTCTAGGATGAGCACATTCTTGCAGGCGCAATGCCTGTACTCCCATGCATCAGAACCAAAGGGAGGCGCCTTTACTGACCTACCCCCGGAATAGCTTGAGCTAAGTTTCGAATCAATCTATTGTGCCTTATATGGGTCTTCCTGTTGGTTTCTTGATTACTGGTACTTTTCCATGTATGGGGTTTCAATGAGGTATGTCGATAGTATATATGCATTGTTTTGAATGTGATCCAGTAGTCTCCTCTGCACACCTTTGAGAGCTGTGGCGAGAGGGAGGCTCCCCTATATAGGGCGCTTTGCAAAATAAACGATTGAACCTTTTTCATTGCCGACTGACTTATGTATGGTAAATAAAGTATATGGGCTATTGGTAAGTATAGCTCTATGGTATATTTTTGTAGAACTTCAGTCCTCCCCCACTGAAGAAACCCCCCCACAGAGACACCAGAAAAAGGGCCATCTAGTTCACCACAGAACTCCTAGCCTCCAAGCAAGCCTGCCAGAAACTAGAGAAGAAATGGCACAGTAAACAAACTCCGGATAGCCCGTAGCACACAAGGACGCCATCCCCAACCACCACCTCATCAGGGCCGCCAAGAGGACCTCCTTTAAAGACGCCTCGACAACAACGCACACAATAGCAAGGAGCTATTCAACATCCTGAAGGAACTCTCCAACCCCAGCTCTAACACCAACGACATCCCACCGTCGCAAGCCCTGTGCGACTTCCTCGCCACCTTCTTCAAACACAAGATAGAAAACATCCACAACAGCTTCAAAACCCAGACAGCCCTAACAGACAGCAATGCAACAGACCCTTCATACACCATTGCCCACGGCCCCCTTCTAACCTGGACCAGCGCGAGCATCAATGACACCATCAAGACCATGTGCTCAATCCCCTCCGGCTCTTCGTCGGGCCCATTTCCGCCCCACGTCTTCTACAGAGCAAGCAGCACCATCACACCCCACCTGCGCAACGTCATCAATCTCTCCCTCGAGACCGTGACCTTCCCAGAGATCTGGAAACACGCTGAGATCAACGCCCTACTCAAAAAGCCTAAGGCAGACCCAAGAGACCTCAAGAACTTCCGGCCCTCTCTCTGCTCCCCTTCCTGGCCATGGTCATCGAGAAAACCATCAACAGACAGCTAACACAATACCTGGAAGAAAACAGAATCCTGGACCCTTCTCAGTCAGGGTTCCGCAGCAACCACAGCACCGAGACTGCCCTCATCGCCGCCACCGATGACATCAGGACCCTGCTGGACAACGGCGAGCCAGCAGCACTCATCCTCCTAGACCTCTCTGCCGCCTTCGACGCGGTCTGCCACCGCACACTACACGCACGCCTCCACGCTGCAGGTATCCAAGACAAGGCTCTGGATTGGACCACCTCCTTCCTCTCTGGCAGAACCCATAGCGTCCGCCTCCCCCATTCTATTCCAAAGCCTCCGAGATCATCTGCGGCATACCCCAGGGATCCTCCCCTCTAGTCCGACGCTGTTCAACATTTACAAGGCCCAGCTCGCACACATAGCCCGATAGCACAACCTCAACATAATCTCCTATGCCAACGACACTCAGCTGATTCTCTCCCTCACCAAGGACCCATCACAGCCAAAACCAACCTCCACAAAGGAATGTAGGCCGTCGCCGACTGGATGAATACCAGCCGTCTGAAGCTGAACTCGGACAAGACAGAGGTCCTCATCCTCGGCTTTAACCCTTCAGCCTGGGATGACTCCTGGTGGCCGACGGCACTGGGGGCAGCCCCAACACCCACCGACCACTCACGCAACCTTGGAGTCATCCTCGACTCAATGCTCTCAATGAACAAGCAATTCAATGCCATCTCCTCCTCCTGCTTCAACACCCTCCGCATGCTCCGCAAGATCTACAGATGGATCGCGACATATACAAGAAAGACAGTCACCCAGGCCCTTGTCAGCAGCAGACTCGACTACAGAAACACCCTCTATGCCGGAGCTCGACCAAGCTCATCAAACAACTACAACGCATCCAAAATGCCTCATCAAGACTCATCCTCGCTGTACTGCGCCACAGCCACATCACCCCCCACCTGAGAAACCTGCACTGGCTTCCCATCAACAAGAGGATATCCTTTAAGCTCCTCACCCACGCACACAAGGCACTCCACAAGACTGGCCCAGCGTACTTCAACAGACGGCTCTCCTTCTACATCCCCAACCGCCAGCTACGCTCCGCCAACCTCTCATTTGCCACCGTCCCTCGCATCCAAAGAACAACCACCAGTGGGAGATCCTTCTCCCACCTCGCCGCCAAGACATGGAACACCCTCCCACTGAACCTACGACAGACCCAAGACCTGCTGACCTTCAGGAGGATACTCAAGACCTGGCTGTTCGATTTGTAGCGGCCCCCCAGCGCCTTGAGACCCTCACGGGTATGTAGTGCGCTTTACAAATGAATGATTGATTGATTGATTGCTTTATACAAATGGTGACAAGTTGCCTGGAGGTGAACCCACTGTGAAGTTCATTACCTGGGTTCTACCTTCAGATTATCTCCCAAGATTGGAGGCACTCATTGAGTTTCCACAAATTTTCTCATACACAGAGGAATTATTCACCAAAGCAATATGTTTTCTTCCTCTTCACTCTACTGATTCATGGTAATTATAGGAAATCCTTAAAAGGCGTTATCTGTTACCTTCAACAAGACCGGCGTCCGCCCGTTGGCAATATTTGAAGCCATGTCTCGAGGTGAGGCTCGTGCATCCCGCCTCATTGTTCATGGAGCGTGGCTTGCTCGCTTACATAACGGAACCCTTCAGTGAGCATTTTTCATCTTCTGGGGCTACGTTCCTCATCTGATGCACTGGAAACCATCTTAGATTGGGGCCACACCATTCCTTGAGAGAGTCCTTCTTTTGGACTTATCCAAATGGAGCATACACAGAAGCAGGAACACAATCCCTGTGCAAAGCTTCAGGAAGAGGAGGCACACCATCTACGCTCACAAGTACTCCTTGTAGTGCTCAGTTTTTGATATTATGGATTGCTTCCATTATAACACCTGTTAAAGGAAGTTTTATGTTGATGTGAACAACTGTGCATGTTAAAGAAGGTACTGGAAATTTAACAAGTTTTATATCTGCACATTTTTAAGTTATTGATGTACTAGTTCATTGGTGTATATGAGTACAACAGAATCTAATGTCTACAACATCACAGCAGCTAACCAAAACTTTACAATCAAACCACCAACACCCTTCTGGAAACCCATCAATGAACCACTCTTAAAATGGGTGGAGTGGTAGAATTACTTTTTAAACTACATTACAGTGGATTCCCAAGTTATTAAAAAAGTGGTTGTGGGAGATGCAAATGCTTTTGATGCAACTATTTCTTATTTAGACAATTATTATGCCCCAAAAGTGTGTATTGTTTTTACCAGGTACACGTTTTTTTCAAAGGAAGCAGGCTTAGAAATAAACTATATCATAACCCAGAAATATTTGCACCTTTCATCATGGTACATGCAGTACACAATGTTTGCCCCCCTTAGTGTTAACTGCGGTGTCAACACTACCGTCAACACTAAGGGGATTGCCCTGAGAGTTGACTGTGGTGTTGACACTACTATTAACACTGAGGGGAGAGCAAATTGTAGCACAATACAAAGGAGTGAACTTTTCTGGGTTATGATGTAGTGACTGGCTTTACCATTTTCCCTGCCCAAACTATTTTTCATGACCTCCTCTACCATTTATCTCATATTCCTAATGTTCCTTTTTGTAAAAATTACATTCCAGCCCATTGATTACACTTTATCCAGCCTGAGCTGGAGATTATGTTCCGGGTGTGGAGAGCACGGTCCGGGTGCTGAGATTCCTGCCCGACTGCGGACGTAAAGATAGGAGTTGTAAATGATTTCTGTGAATACCAAAAGTCGTAAATTTAGATTTTTGGCTCAGATTACTTTTTTGAATCGGGCCCTATGTTCCTATGTTTGCTGTGAAAACATTTAATATAAGACAGTTACTTAAGAACAAAAGCAAATTTGTTTGGTCCTCTCAATGTGTAGAAGATTCTAAGAACATGAAGCTGAACCTTGCCAACGCCTCATCTTTAAAATGTTTTGACCCAAACGCTGATTGTGTTTTCACAACAGACGCAAGAAGCAAAGGTTTTGGAGCTGTCTTGACAAAATTTGACAAGTACAGCAAAGAATGTGTAATTGCCTATGCGTCCCGATCACTTTCCCTTACTTCGGAAATGTACCAAATTATTGAAAGGGAGACTTTAGCTTGTGCTTCGGCTTTGAACCATTTCAGAAATGTTGTTTGGGGAAAACTTTGCGCACTACAGTTTGATCACAAACCGTTGGTCAAGATTTTACCAACTGAAGGAAGGGTAAATGCTTCTGGTAGGCTAGCCCGTTTATCCATGTGCATGCAAGATTTCCAATACAAATTATTGTATGTTCCAGGTAAAGATAATGTGGTGGCAGACTTCCTTTCTAGAATGCCTAAAGATATGGAGAAATGTGAGGAAGAAAAGAGGAATGAATTCCAGGTGGCTTTGGTGCATGACAGTGGTAAACCAGCAGTCAAGAGTGAAGAATGATTTAGTGAATATAAAAAGGACACTGTATTCCAATCCGTCAGATCTTATGTGAGTGATGGTTGGCCGTATAAATGTATTGTACTACAGACCATCAGACCTTTTTGGGAAGTTAGATCCGAATTATCCATAGAGTGTAACACGTTGTTTAGGGGTCAACAAGTAAATCCGCATGAAACATTATGTGACATGGTCATTGATCTTGTTCATGATCGACATTTGGCATCACTAGGACAAAATCATTATTTATTCAAAAAATTATTTTGGTGGCCGGGCATTGATATTGCAGTGGAAAGGTTTGTCAGAGGGTGTTCTAATTTCAGTCAGCAGATAAGTCTCTGCAGACATTAACACCTCCAATGAGCTGAGGTTTCATCCCACAGCATTCCTCAGTTTCAGTACCCATGGATATCGTTTGACCTGTGGATCATTCTCAAAAATGTATTGTGGTTCTGATTGATTTATTCTCTTGCTGGCCCATTATTATTGTGGTGGATAAGACTGACACAGATGTCATTTTAGAGTTTTTGGACCAAGAGTTTATTTCCAAAGTTATAACAGTCAATATTTTGACAGTCAAAGGCATCCAATGCTGTTCCAATAAGGACAACGTGTATTATGAGAGTCTTGGAGTAAAAAAAAACCACCTCTCTTTATAATCCTGCGGGGAATGGAATGGAATGACCGTGTTATCAAAGGTGTGATACATTAACTATGAAAAGCAAGCAGGATTGGGTTGTTCAATTAAGCAAGATGGTTTGGGCATTGTGACCATAAAGAAAACTGTGGGTGAGTCACCATTTGTCATGATGAGGAGTAGGAACCCTACAACAATTTTACTCCAGGGTGGTTATTTACCAGGGGTGTACAAGATGGTCGGTTGAGGATGTGAAGGACAATTTGGTGGTTAACCACGAGAAAAGTAAGAAATATTTGACATAAAAAAGGGTTCCAGACCTGTAAACATTAAAGTAGGTGATTGGGTCTGCATTAAGAAAGCTGGTTATGCACGGAAAGTTGAGGCAGAATTCTAGGATCCTAAAGACGTTATTAAGATTTTGTGTAATTGAGTGAGAGTGAGTGATGGTAGGGTTTGGAATATGAGAAGAGGGGCTGTTGGTTTCAGTGATGTTTGGAAGGAGCATGGTGGGGAGTCACAGACATCAGAATCTTGTGGGGGAACGATATGAGTACTGATGTCTACTGAAAGTAGATGGCAAGGTTAATCAAGGTTCATGTGGACATTATGGCATCACATAATCTGTGGTTGATAATGACAGTGTTTGTGATTCAGTTGTGGGGGAAATGGAGTGTAGTGAGACAAGTGCTGGGGGAATGGAACAAGTTGGTAATGAGGCTACGGAGTGTGAACATTTTCAGCTTCAGATGGAGAACGGTGCTGAAGGAAAAAGGACCAGCAAACCACCCAAATGGTTGGAGGAATATATCCATACTAATGCTTAGATTGTATTCGATATTACTTCTCATATACATAGCTTGTCAATTTGTTTTGTTACACCTTTCCAAGTTCGTTAGGCAATATATAGGTGCTTTTATTTTGTGTATATAAAAAGGGGGATGTGTTATGATTAGGGCTCCCGATTTTAATTGTTTAGCATTTTCGTCTGCATTTTCATATTTATTTTTTAAACACTTTATCTGTATTGCCCTCATCTGCCCTCATTGCCCTCATTGCCCTCATCTGCTCTCATCTCCGAGAACTACATTCTACTGGGAGACCTCAACTTCCACCTGGAAAAGAATAACGACAGCAACACCACCACCCTTCTGGACAACCTGGCCGATCTCGGACTCAAACAACTTGTTGACACCCCCACCCACTTAGCCGGACACACGCTCGATACTATCTTCACCTCCAGCAAACACATCTCCTTCGATCACACCACAGCTCTCCATTGGACGGACCACAGCTGCGTTCACTTCAGCTACAAAAAGACCACAACCCACATCCCACCACAACCTATTCCTCGAAGAAACTGGAACAAAATCACCACCGACCAACTCTTCACATCGCTTAACCAAAAGCCTCCCACCATATCATCGGACCCAAACCAAGCTGCCACCAAACTCACACAATGGATCACCCACAGCGCTGACGAATTAGCAGCCTTGAAAAACCACCAGATCAAACAAGGTAGCAAAAAGGCCCCCTGGTTCAATGATGAACTTAAGAAACCCAAAAAGCTATGTCGTACCCTCGAGAAAACCTGGAAAAAAAACCCAACAACTAACAACCTGACCACCTTCAAGGACGCCACCCGCAAACACCACCAATTGATCCGATCCACCAAGAAATCAGCATTCAAGGATCGACTCGACAACAACGCCCATAACAGCAAGGAACTATTCAACACCGTCAAAGAATTTACCAACCCCACTGCAGCCTCAAATGACATCACTCCCTCCCAAGACCTCTGTGATTCGTTATCCTCTTTCTTCTACAACAAAATCGCTGACATACATAACAGCTTTGAGAACATTTCCAAAGAACAGTCCACTCCACCCACCTCCGAACCTAAACCGCCCTCTAACAACCTTAGTGCCTGGAACCCAATCACCACTGAAGACACCATCCGCCTAATGAACTCCATCCATTCAGGTTCGCCAACCGACCCATGCCCCCACCACATCTTCAACAAAGCAGACTCCATCTCCGAAATGTCATCAACTGCTCCCTCAACTCCGCTACCTTCCCAGAAAGCTGGAAACATGCCGAACTCAGCGCCCTTCTGAAGAAACCCACAGCGGACCCCTCTGAACTTAAGAACTACCACCCCATCTCACTCCTCCCCTTCCCGGCCAAAGTCATCGAGAAAGCCGTCAATAGCCAGCTCGCTGCCTTCCTTGAATCCAACAATTCACTCGACCCCTTACAGTCCGGCTTTCAAGCCAAACACAGCACCGAAACTGAACTCATCGCTGCTACGGATGACATCCGAACGTTACTGGACAACGGAGAATCAGTTGCCCTCATCCTACTTGACCTCTCCGCCGCCTTCGACACGGTCTGTCATAACACCCTCATACAACGCCTCAACAATGTCGGAATACAAGGAAAAGCGTTGGACTGGATCATCTCGTTCCTCGCCAGAAGAACACAGAGAGTTTGCCTCCCCCCATTCAAATCAGAGGCCACCAAAGTCATCTGCGGCGTACCACAAGGATCATCACTCAGTCCCACCCTCTTCAACGTGTACATGAGTCCCCTCGCAACCATCGCGCGACAACACGACCTCAACATCATCTCCTATGCCGACGACACCCAGCTAATCCTCTCCCTCACCAAAGACCCCAACACCGCCAAAACCAATCTACACGAAGGAATGAAAGAAGTAGCCGAATGGATGAAGAACAGTTGTTTAAAACTAAACTCGGACAAAACGGAAGTCCTCATTTAAGGTTCGTCCTCCTCTGCATGGGACGACTCATGGTGGCCACCGGCTCTGGGCACAGCTCCCATACCTACAGATCACGCACGGAACCTGGGCTTCATCCTAGACTCCTCCCTCTCGATGACCAGACAAGTCAACGCCATTTTATCATCATGCTTCAACATCCTACGCCTGCTCAAAAAAATCTTCAGCTGGATCCCCACCGAAACAAGAAAGACAGTCACCCACACACTAGTCACTAGCTGACTAGATTATGGAAACACCCTTTACGCCGCAACCACAGCCAAACTACAGAAAAAACTCCAAGGCATCCAGAACGCCTCAGCCAGACTCATTCTGGACATCCCCCGTCAAGCCCACATTTCCGGTCACCTGAAAGATCTCCACTGGCTTCCCGTCAACAAGAGAGTAACGTTCCGTCTCCTCACCCACGCACACAAGGCCCTCTACGACCTAGGACCCGAATGCCTCAACAAACGACTGTCCTTCTACACACCCACCCGCCAACTTCGTTCATCCAATCAAGCCCTCGCCGCAATTCCGCGCATCAATAGATCCACCATGGGAGGAAGATCTTTCTCCTACTTAGCGGCCAAAACCTGGAATTCTCTGCCCACTCACCTCCGCCTCACACAGAACAACCTCTCCTTTAGAAAGCAGCTAAAAACCTGGCTATTCGATAAGTAATGCACCCACCCTCCCCAAGCGCCTTGAGACCCTGTGGGTGAGTAGTGCGCTATGCAAATTATTGAACTTGAACTTGAACTATTTATCAATATTTATTTTGTGTTTTGCGGATGAATGAAGTAGTAAAAATGTGCATTTCCATATTTATTTAACCAATAGACTCCCACTCATACCTTGATATCTTTCTGTTTTAGCTATTTAAGCTGCCAAATATTATATATAAAAACATCCACTGGTAAATATTAGCATTATACCACAAATGTCGGTTAATAACTGGCATTATTTAATGAAAATGCATCCATTTTTTTTTTTACTTGCTGTCCATCTGCCCAGCTGTTGGCCAATAATTCAATAGAAACAGCACGGAGTCACTTAAGAGAAGCCCACTTTTCTGTATTTATCCACTTTAAAAAAAAAATGTAGACAGAAAAGACATTGTTTTCTGTCTGTATTTGTCTAAAAAAAAAATACGTAAAAATGGAAAACCGTGAGGCTTAGTTATGATGGCAGCTTGATGTCATCAGGATCCAGATTGTGGAACCTGAGGACATCAGTAAGTTCTGGGGTATGATATGTAGAACTGGGGAGGAGGATAACGGGTGGAGGACGGAGTGGAGAGGACATGCAGTACATCGTTTTTCGTGAATAAATTACTCAAAAACACTAGTGACGGCTAGCAGCCCGAGAAAATGACCACAGCCTAGGGAGTCTCCGCCATCCACCTACCTTTCCCGCAGATCCGCATACTGATCCGGAGGCTTCTTCCACTTCCACATATAGTAGATGGTGTTGGAGGAAACCGTGCCTGCACTGCTGGTGGACCGAACTCGATTACAGGCTCCCTGAGGCGGCAACGGCGAATGGGAAAACCCTGGCGAGACGTGCTGGGGATGAAAGTTGGCACAGAGCCGGGCGCGGCAAGCGCAGGGGTCAGGCACCCATTGAGAGCAGAGCCCGGTGTCTCGGCTGAAAAAAGGGGGACCCGGCACGTCTCCGACGCAGTATCACTGTGAAAGACTGGGGCGATTTGCGACCGAATTTACAGCACCAGTGACCGCAGAAGATCGCAGCGGCAGTGGGCACAGCTCTCCAGAGCCTCTGCACTGTTTGCAACAGGCCGGGCCGCCTGGCAGTGGCGCGAGCCAAAACCTTCACAATGTGCAGCACCGGCCCAAAAGGACACTTAGGTGGTTGGATTCAAGCTGGCAGACGATTGGCGCAATAGAGGTAGGCAGTAGCGCCCGCCTCACCACAGCAACTCCATCCACTGCGCAGTATTAACGCAGGCGCCCCATCGACAACACGGACGGGAGGTGTCTGACTCTGGCAACCCACCGGCTCCTGGGTGCAGGGTGACATCGTCCCTCGCCATCAGACTTCACAACAGCACCAGCAACCGCCGATCCTGGTAGCATGCATACTGCCGTGGTGCCCCACAGATAAGACATAGTGCCGGGGTGGGAAACTCGAAAGGCGGGTGTGCTAGGGCAGGGCACTGGTGGGCAACAGTGACTACCACCCCAGCACTGGAATATAGCACCTCACCATACTCACTGCCAAAATGAGTGGCAAATCTCAGAAGGGTGCGCATCATGCCGAACTGGAAAAATACGCCTACGCTAAACCTCAGGCCGAACCCGCAGGCCAGGACACCATGTCTGCAACTAGCTCTAAAGACACTGAGAAACAAGAGATCATGCTGCAAGACATCATGACCACATTAAATAGCGTTCATGCCTCCCTTGATTCTCGTATTGGGTCCCTCTCAGTGAAACTTTCATTAATCCGAGCTGATTTCAACAAAATGTCCATCAGGGACTTGTTGGTGGAAACTACAGCAACGGACCTCACAAGTGATATGCCCACTCTCAAAAAGCAGGTTCACCAACTAGAGGCGGACAACAAGATGCTGACCGCCAAGCTCAAAGATCAGGAAGGCCGATTGAAGAGTAATTACATTTGCCTCATAGGTGTACCGGAACGGGCAGGTGGCCAGGCCCTCGACCTTTTTGTCTAGGACCTCTCAAAACCACCTCCAGCCACGAGGCCTCTCCAACTATGATTGCATGGAAAGGGCGCACCGGGTCCCGGGTGGGAAACCCAGACCGAGGGCGCCCCAAGACCCATTCTTGCCCACATTTTTAACTACCGGGATCAAGATGTGATACTACAAACTGCCTGCACCGCCCCTCCACTGTGATTTGATAACTATGCTATCACAATCTACCAGGACTACAAGGCAACAGTCACAAAACAACACTGTGGCTTCCTTGCTGTTAAAAACGAACTTAGAGACTGTGGACTTAAATATTCCATGCTGTTCTCCGCTAAACCGGAGGTGGAAGCCGAGGGCAAAGTGTGTTTTTTTCTGACACTCGAAGACGCTCAGGAGTGGATGCAAGGTTGGCGCAGTGTCTCAAGGTCGATTCGAGCTGGCGATGGTAAAGGACAAGGTGGGAGAAATGATGCGCTGTAAGATCCGGAACAGGTGGAAGCAACAGACAGACGTTGTATACTAGTGGAGGAGAATTATCAGAACTATGGCACAGAGGAAAATTGGCGCTGAAGGACTGTTGGAATTTGGCTGCTTATTGGCTTAGTAGGCCAACCTCAGGCCAACATCACCAAGTGGCAGCACGGTGAGGGACAATTCTGTAATGATGGCAGTGGGAACATATAGAACTTTTCTGCTGTTACCCAGTTGACACCAGAAGTATCCTTTAATGCATTCACCGCTGGAGCGGATACAGCCACTAAAGTACACAATGTTGTGGGGAAGGTTCTGGGGGACTACGGATGTTCTCCCCCCTGTTATTGTATTGGGAAAGGATACTGAGCACTCTGCACAGTTGGGGAGGCAGGTAGTTTTAAATCTGTCATGCAGGGAGGCAAGGAGGAGGGAGGGTGAGGGGGATTGTTAGTTGTTTTTTGTGTTTTCTTCTTTACAGATTCTATAAGGGCAGCGATTAGTCATTTTCACTTTTACACTACACATCTGACATATTGCCAACACATTCCCATTGTATGCGTACAGACCATGATAGAAATAGCAGTGAGGACTCAGCAGGGACCTGACCCCACACCACCTCCCTTGACTCCAACTGCTCCCCTATCATTGCTTAGGTGCAACGTCCACAGGCTTGGCGATAATATTAAAAGAGGGTTAGTTTTGCAATACTTACTTGCAGTGGCCCTACTTCAAGAAACAAATCTGGTGGGTCACTCCTGTAAGGCTAAGGACCGATGGGGATTGGAAATGGTGGTACATTCTGAATTCACCTCGGGGTCACAGGGCGTAGGTATTATATTGCAAAAGCAGTTCCAGCTGATAATTAAATGGACATGGGGGGATGACCAGGGCTGATTCGCAGCCATCACATGCCAGTGGGAGGGACGGGCCTTTAAAATAGCAACAGTATATATTCCTCCAGCACTTCCCATGATAGCCCTCTCAGCCCTTAGTGATTTTCTGCTCACCCTTCCAAAGGGAGAACTCCTAATTGGAGGGAATTTTAATGCCATGATTTGCAGTAATCTAGAAAGACAAAGCCCCCAAGACCAAAGTAGTGGGACCTCCTGTCTAACGGGATTTCTCGAAGTACTCAGTCTTGTGGATGCTTGGCGCTCTTACCATCCACTGACTCGGCAGTTCACCATTCACTCAAGAGTACATAATAGCCTCTCATTGATAGACTACTTTTTACCGTCAGTGAATAGTCTACGACATATAGTTGAAATCAATACTTTGCCCAGGGGTATCTCTGATCACTCGCCAGTGCTGCTAACATATACCTATAAACGAACTACTAGAAATCGCATTTTCCCCATATATTTTGGATACCTACATAACCCCAAAGTTCTCAAAGACATTACTACCACAACGTGATACTACTTCCAGGAGAATACCCAATCCGTTTCGTCCCCAGCAACCCTCTAGGAGGCTTATAAAACAGTTATTCGCGGCCAAGCCATTGCCTCTATTAATGGTCACAAGCTCGAAAAGAATACGGAGGTGGAAGGCATGGAGCAAGAATTAAACCAAGCAGAGGAGCTCCATGCCCGAAACCCGACGAAGGTGTTGGCCCACTCTCTGCATCTTAAGCAACAAGAATATAGGGAATATGTAAAAGAAACGGTTTGGACCCGGTTGCAGGGTGTGCAGCATAACGTTTTTGAAATTGGATATAAGGCGCGAAAGCTTCTGGCCTGGCTCGATATGAAAGAACGCGCTAAACGATGGATTATACAAATATGGATAGAAGACAAAGGACCCATAACGGACCCTCAGGAAAGAGTAACTAACTTAGCTAAACATTACAAAAAGGTTTATACACTAACATCCATGACGACGATCTTCCTTAAAGATATTAAGATGCCTAAACTAACTCAAGGAGCGGTATCAACGCTCGAAGCAGACATCACGGATATACTGCAATTAGCTATAGGGGCCATACAGTCAGGGAAGGCGGTGGGGACTAACGGCATACCCGTTGAACTCTATACCACTAAAGCTATGCATCTTTTGAATATGTTTCTCATGAGCCTGGAGGTGAAGGAACTCCTGCGGGATCAACGTACTGCCATCATAGTGGTGATTCCTAAACCGTGTAAACTTCCTGAAGAATGTACCTCATATCGCCCTATATCGCTGATCATCGCTGAGGCAAAAATTCTCACTAAGATCCTTGCAACTAGATTAACCCCTCATCTCACTGTCCTAATACACCCAGACCAATCGGGCTGCCTGGTAGGAATATGGCCCTCAATCTGAGATGCCTCCATGGGGTAATGGCGCATATACCCTTCATCCAAGAATCGGCTGTTATTCTCTCCCTTGATGCCCGAATGGCGTTTGATATGGTGGAGTGGTGTTTCTCTTCGCGGTCCTGCATCATTTTGGTTTGGGCCCCAAATGTTGTGCCTAGGTGCCCTTGCTGTATCCAAACCTTTGGCTCACGTAACAGCAAACGGCTACATATCAGAGGATTTCCCGCTGGGGCGCGGAACGCATCAAGGATGTCCCCTCTCACCGTTGCACTTCGCTCTGGTCCTGGAGCAAATAGCTGAATGGATTAGATGGGAACCGACGATCCGAGGGCTCCACTGGGCGGCTGGTTGGGAGGATCGTATCTCCCTGTATGCCGATGATGTGTTGGAATATTTGGCATCTCCCAGATGGTCCATCCTTGTACTGTTAAACATCTGCGACTTGTATGGTCAGGTCTCCGGCTACACCATTAACTGGTCCAAGTCAATTATATATGTATTTCAGGGCCCCCCACCGCAACTCCCAGAGCGGTGTATTTGCAGATAGCAGAAGAAAGTTTTAAATATCTAGGTATCCATGTCACGCCAAGGTCAGAAGACCTTATTAAAAAAAATCTTGTACCACCCTTGCAACGTCTCAGGCGTGATACGATACACTGGCAATCCCTACAGTTGAATTGTTTTGTGTGTCGATTTAGATATTGTATATAGATTTCGCGATTCATGACCTTTTATAGGTATAATTCACATTGCCGTTAGTCAGGCATAGAAATCCAGTCCTTATTTAGGCATTGCTCATGCTAACCAAATCCAGGCATGGTTAACTACATCTTATCCTCTTCATCACAACAACTTCTTGGAAAACCAGACTCTTAAGCCTCTAGGACTTCCCCGTGACTGGATATTGATTTCTCCAAGAACTCATTTATTGTGCATGAGCATCTATTCCTTAGGGGTTCATTCATGATGTTCTTATGCCCGACTTGTATGTCAATACTGGCATTCCTAAACACCTTCAAGGTATAAATATACCTTCACTTTCGATGGCAAGGCACGGTGCGGTTTGGCTACCTACTTGCACAACGCGGCTCGCCACAGCAAGTACCGAAGGAAATCAAGTCCCCAACTGATGCACTGACTAGACGCTGTCATCCTCCTCGCCGAGAATCCAGCTCCAGTGTTTCTGATTCCCCTTGCGGAGTAATAGAGATCGAGTCCCGGGAAAGAGATACTAACCTCTCTCATTCTAACTGGCATGGAGCTGATTAGACACTAGAGAAACTTTTGGCAAATTCATGGCACAACTAAACTAAACCAAACTATAGCTAAAACAGCACCTACGTCTTCCCTCGTATTACACTTAGGTTAGATACATTGAGGTAAGATCATTCTAGAAGCACCAGTTGAGTATTTTAGCCTGTGCTATTTATGTATGTATTTTTATATATGATATCGCTACAGACCATGCTATTGCAGTATTATTTTTTATTACTGCTAATGCTGTACGCAATATACTTCGCATTTTGTCTTACGATTGTAGCAGTTCATATCTCTTGCATGAGAAATAAGACTGTTCAATAAACCCTTTTTATTGAAACGCCCATCTCTCTATTTCTGTGCAACTTTGTAGAAATGAAGCATGCATGATTGACTGAGTGAAACTGTAATCTATTGTTTCCACGACTCTGAAGATATTGTTCCGACTCCAAGGAAAACAAAGTTGTCATGTTTATGCGGTTGTCAGAAACGAATCCCTTCTTAATCATTCAAGAAGTTTCTAGTGACCTCTGAGTTAGCTAGCACACACAAGTAATTAAGTTTAATGTACTCGATAGAGACAAACTGAACTCAGTCCAATGGCAAAAATATAGTCTATATTATTCTAATGCCCAGAGCCTATTGGGGATTAAGGAACTACACTACATGGCGGCCAACGGTTTGGTAAGGCACTAATTTAACGCTAGATACTGAAGTAACTCAGTTTTGCTTTTCTCAGGGACCCTCTACTCCATAAGACATCTGGAGTGAATAGGGATAATATCCGCCATAGCTGAGTAGGACGAAAAATCCTATGTATTAGCTATTTGGTTTGTTTAACGTTGAAGGATACAGTGTTCCAAAATATTGTGCTTCTTATCTTTGTTCCTTTGAAACTTGTTCTGCATTTTTCATTAAACAATGTCCGAAAATGGCAACACCGAAACCGGTGGAGCTTCAGGCAACAACGCCGTACCACCTTGTAACTTAACAGATTTTACTGAAACCGATGAGAATGATATAATCATTCCTCCAAATTTAAGGAGAGCCCTCACTCTAAAACCTATAAAACATGGCCTAACATCAAGAGGTGATAGAGCAGTTTTTTTGATAGAGACACATGAATAACACCAGACAGGATAGTATTATCTGAATCACATCCAGTAACACATATGTTTCACTTCTACAGAGAAGATGATTTCCCAGAGGAGTATATTCCGTTCGAGGATATTGAAATTCCACTCAAATAACAGGAGCATGAGCTCAGGCTTAAAGGCACCCTAAAACATTTAAATCACATTACCAGGCTTGGTCCACTAGGTAGACCAGGGGCAACATGGCCAGTTTTATCCGGCTATACACCACATCTTGACATTGATGACATGTCAGACATAGATTTACTCACTCAACTCAAAGAGTTAATCAACATTTTTAGACAATTGGTTCAATATGTCTCACAGTCCAACCTCCAATAGTTATTACACAACAAACCTCTCACCAGTGAAATACAATTAAAATTACACCACAGTCTTTACACGCAGTCATGAGTAAATTCCCCGCAAAACGTGAACAAATTCCATCTGGATAGCTAAAAAAATTGCTCAAATTGAAGCAGTATTTCCTAATACTAGCCCTCATGAGAAACACAGAATTTTAACAATCTGTTTATCAATGGGGATCACACCACATCTGGAAGACTGCACCACTTGGGGCACAGTCTTTGCTGCTATCTACACTAAAACACATGGTGATGGCGGTGATACACGACGTCCTGAAACAGATTCAAAATGAATATGGGGCAAAACCTGCTCTAAATTTAGGTATGAAATCACTGAAAAAATGTAACCAGGTCCCATCGATAATATTATCTAATATTAAAGGAAAAGCAGCATCAGTGGCGTTCTGCCAGGAATTAAGGGAATTTGATGTAACAGAAAAACCACAAGAACTAGCCAGAATAATTGAAAAATCCTATGAAGAATTAGACAGAGACAGTTTGGATGGGAAACCAGTTAAACCTCAACTGTCTGAAAATCTTGAAAAGGTCTTTACTAAAAACACTCCTACATCTTCTAAAAAGAAGTGGGAAAATAGCAAACAACCTTCCAAAGAGAAGCGTTCTCATTCCAAAGGTAGGTCTCCTCCAAAGGAGCCCTCTGAAAGGAGGTATAACCTCAGGAATAGGGATAATTTAAGAAAACGTGACAGGTATCATGATTCTGATACACATTCCTCTCATACCTTTCAGATATCGTCACAGACATCTGAAAGAAGAGGACGGTCAGACAACAAGGAAGAACGTGTGAAGTCCAAAGACGATCAACATGTTCAGAAAATCATCAGATTTGTATAGCGCGCTACTCACCTGTGAGGATCTCAAGGCGCGGGGGGGGGGAGTCGCTACTGTTCGAACAGCCAGGTCTTGAGTTGTTTCCTGAAGGAGAGATGGTCCTGGGCCCGTTGTAGGTGGGTGGGGAGTGAGTTCCATGTCTTGGCCGCAAGGTAGGAGAAGGAACGTCCTCCAGCGGTGGCTTTGCGAATCCATGGGACGGTGGCGAGGGCGAGGCTGGCGGATCAAAGCTGGCAGGTGGGTGTGTAGAAAGTGAGGCGGTTGTTGAGGTACTTGGGGCTCATGTCATGGAGAGCCTTGTGTGCGTGGGTGAGGAGTCTGAACGTGATCCTTTTGCTGACGGGGAGCCAATGCAGGCCTTTCAGATGGGCAGAGATGTGGCTGTGGCAGGGGAGGTCCAGGATGAGTCATGCCGATGCGTTCTGTATGCGCTGGAGTCGTTTCTGGAGTTTGGCTGTGGTTCCAGCGTAGAGGGTGTTCCCGTAGTCTAGGTGGCTGGTGACGAGAGCATGGGTGACAGTCTTTCTGGTTGCGGTAGGGATCCAACAGAAGATCTTTTGGAGCATGCGCAGGGTGTTGAAACAGGATGACGAGACGGCGTTGACTTGCTTGGTTATCATGAGGGAGGAGTCCAGGATGAAGCCCAGGTTGCGAGCATGGTCCGTTGGCTTGGGTGCGGTGCCCAGGGCAGGGGGCCACCAGGAGTCGTCCTAGGCAGAGGGGGATGGTCCCAGGATGAGGACTTCTGTCTTGTCTGAGTTCAGTTTCAAACGGCTGAGCTTCATCCATTCCGTGACCTCTTTCATTCCTTCCTGGAGGTTGGCTCTGGCGGTGGCGGGGTCGTTGGTGAGGGAGAGGATCAGCTGGGTGTCGTCAGCGTAGGAGATGATGTTAAGGTTGTGTTGGCGTGCGGTGGCTACAAGGGGGCTCATGTAGAAATTGAAGAGGGTGGGGCTGAGCGAGGATCCCGGTGGAACGCCGCAGATGACTTCGGTGGTCGCGGTTCAGAACGGTGGAAGGCGGACTCTCTGGGTTCTTCCGTCGAGGAACGAGATGATCCACTCCAAGGCTGTTCCTTGGATTCCGGTGTTGCTGAGGCGCTGTATCAGGGTGCGGTGGCATACCATGTCGAAGGCAGCTGACAGGTCCAGGAGGATGAGGGCAGCTGTTTCCCTGTTGTCGAGTAGGGCTCGGATGTCGTCGGTTGCTGCGATGAGGGCGGTCTCGGTGCTCTGTTTTGCTCGTAAACCAGACTGCGATGGGTCGAGGCATCCGTTTGACTCGAGGAATGCGGAGAGTTGCTTGTTGACGGTCTTTTCGATGACTTTGGCAGGAAAAGGGAGGAGCGAGATGGGGCGGAAGTTCTTGAGGTCCATGGGGTCCGCGGTGGGTTTCTTCAGGAGGGCGCTGAGCTCGGTATGTTTCCAGCTCTCCGGGAAGGTGGCAGATGCGAAGGAGCTGTTGCTGATGTCCCGGAGTTGGGGTGCGATGATGGAGCCGGCTTTGTTGAAGATGTGGTGTGGGCATGGGTCGGTAGGGGAGCCGGAGTGGATGGTCCTCATCGTGCAGGCGGTGTCTTCGGTGCTGACTGAGGTCCAGGTGCAGAGGGTGGTGGTTGGGTGCGCTGGTTCGGTGGTTGGGTGCGTGGTTTGTGCAACAAAGCTGTTGTGTATGTCGGCGATCTTGCGGTGAAAGAACGAGGCAAGTGAGTCGTAGAGGTCTTGCGAGGGTGTGATGTCGTTCTTGCAGGCGCTGGGGTTGGAGAGCTCATTGACGATGCTGAAGAGTTCCTTGCTGTTGTGGGTGTTGTTGTCCAGTCGTTCTTTAAATGTAGTCCTTTTGGTGGTGCGGATCAGCTGGTGGTGTTTGCGGGTCGCGTTTTTGAGGGCTGTCATGTTCTCTGTTGTCTGGTCGTGGTGCCAGGCTTTCTCGAGGGTGCGGCAGGTTTTCTTGGAGTTTTTGAAGTCGTTGGTGAACCACGAGGATTTCTTGCTGTTGGTTCTGCCGGGTAGTTTTTTCAGTGGTGCGAGGGTGTCGGCGCAGTTGGTGAGCCACTGTGTGAGGGTCCGGGCAGCTTCGTTTGGGTCCGCTGTGTTGATGGGAGGGTTCTGGCTGAAGGAGGTGGTGAGCTGGTCAGTGGTGATCTTTCTCCAGCTTCTGCGGGGAACCTGTTGTGGGTGGTGGTGGGTCGTGGTTATCCTGAAGTTGAAGTGGACGCAGCTGTGATCAGTCCAGTGTAGTCCAGTGGAGTGGCTGAAGGAGATGTGCTTGCTGGAGGAGAAGACGGGGTCAAGCAAGTGGCTGGCGTAGTGGGTGGGGGTGTTCACCAGTTGCTTGAGTCCGAGGTTGGCGAGGTTGTCCAGCAGGGCAGCGGTGTTGCTGTCATTGCTGTTCTCCAGGTGGAAGTTGAGGTCCCCTAGGAGGATGTAGTCTGAGGAGGTTAGGGCATACGGGCTGACGAAGTCTGCGATGGCTTCGCTGAATTGTCTGCATGGTCCCGGGGGTCTGTAGATGAGGGTGCCTCTGAGGGTAGTCCTGGGGTCGGTGTGTATCTGGAAGTGAAGATGTTCGGCGGCGGTGAGGGTGTTGTCGGAGTTAGTCGTGATTCGGATGGTGTTTCTGTGGACTATGGCGATGCCTCCTCCGGTTTGGTTGACGCGGTCCCTCCGGGTGATCTTGTAGCCATCCGGGATAGCCATGGCGATGTCGGGGGCTGATGAGGCGTTCATCCAGGTTTCAGTGAGGAAGATGACGTCTGGTGATATAGTGTCCAGGAGGTTCCAGAGTTCGACGGCGTGTCTGTGGACGGAGCGGGTGTTGAGCAGGATACACTTGAGGTGATTGTTGCTGGTGCTAGGCTTGGCGGGTGCCGGGCCAGGTCGGAGGCAGGTGAATTTGCAGTCTTGGCAGGTGAAGGGTCCGTGGGTGCATTTCGGGGTGGCTCAGTAGCAGGCGGGGTTCCGGCCGGCGTTGAGTTTTTAGAAAAGTGTGTGCTGCTCCAACCACCAAAAACGCTGAAGAATTTACAGTCGATTCTAGGTTTCCATAATTTTGGAAGAATATACATTCTAAACTACGCAGAAAGGGTTAAACCTCTCTACAAATTAATCAAACCTGATTTTAAAACAATAAATTGGACTACAAAACACACAGAAATTTAGCGTTCATTACAAACAGACATGTTAGCAACAAAACATTTATAAACATGCGTAAAAGTATGCAACTTAGTGATCCAAATCATTCGGGGTCAATGTGGATTCACCTACTTAACTTTTAATGAAGGTTAAAAAGTGCTGATTGCCTAAAATCACATCTGTACGCACAAGCAGAAATTAAATTCACTTCTACATAACAAATTCTGACAGCAGTTCAAACCGCTGTAGGAAAAGAAAGAGACCTAGCACAGGGGAAACGCATAATAGTTGTAACTCCTGCACCAGCCTTGGAGGCAGTGACTAAAGCGAGCATTCCTGTCGAAGCTCACTGTGAAAGTGTGAAAATAAAAGATAAATGACAACACTGAAATAAACAATTTTCTCTTTGTTTGCAAGGTTTATTGGGAACCCAACCAGAATGCAAAATATACGTGCACACGGATATCTCAGCAAAGCTTACTGAGTGCCCAAATGGTATGACAGTGCAGAGACATTTTATAGGTACAAGCCCTACAGGATGGGCATTACGTATGCTATGGGCATAATAGTTGTAACTCCTGTACCAGCCTTGGAGGCAGTAATTAAAGCGAGCATTCCTGTTGAAGCTCACTGTGAAACTGTGAAAATAAAATATAAATGACAACACTGAAATAAACAATTTGTTCTTTGTTTGCAAGGTTTATTGGGAACCCAACCAGAATGCAAAATATACGTGCACACGGAGATCTCAGCAAAGCTTACTGAGTGCCCAATTGGTATGACAGTGCAGAGACATTTTATAGGTACAAGTCCTACAGGATGGGCATTACGTATGCTATGGGCATAATAGTTGTAACTCCTGTACCAGCCTTGGAGGCAGTGACTAAAGCGCGCATTCCTGTTGAAGCTCACTGTGAAACTGTGAAAATGAAAGATAAATGACAACACTGAAATAAACAATTCGCTCTTTGTTTGCAAGGTTTATTTGGAACCCAACCAGAATGCTGAATATACGTGCACATGGAGATCTCAGCAAAGCTTACTGAGTGCCAAATTGGTATGACAGTGCAGAGACATTTATAGGTACAAGCCCTACAGGATGGGCATTACGTATGCTATGGGCATCATAGCATACGTAACCTAGATCAGACTATGTCCTGCTGGACCAATCAATGAAGGGCAATTGTGGTGTGATACCCTTTTAAGGCTCAAAATATGTCTATACCCTGGCGTTGCTACCCACGTGCTATATACAAGAGCAGATTTGGGATCTCCCCTAAAGGTGAAATCTGTGACTCTGGTATACGTGGACATGGCACGGACGTGACCGGCCAGGTCATGTCGACATGATTACTGAAATGTGAGGTTTTGCAATAGCTAGCTGGAAGCTGGCGTGTTTGTTCTCGGAAATCCTTGCGTTGCTTTGCACGTTGCAGCTGACTGACACACAAAATGGAGCGTGCGACCATTTTGTGAATTCCTGCTGGTGTCAATTCTTTAGTAGTTCAAAGAAGACTATAGGCCTGGAAAGAAATGTATTTGGTATCATAGAAATATCCGGTTCATCATCCCAAAATCTGATACTAAATCATATGTTAATCAGAAACCATCTATCCTCATCATCTCTTGTCCCTCATCCTCATCCTTATGGGTGTGGTGTGGTGAGCCACCATCCCTGGATAGGCAGCGGGCACAGGAGCTGGAATTTACTGTACAACAAGCTGGGCATATTTTGATCTGGAGGCATAGTGTCAAAAAGGCTGCTACCACTATTATAATTGCCTTTAGTATCCAAGAACCCCAGTCTGTGAACCAGTTCATCATGTCTTCCCATAGGCCTCCTGTGTGTATACCGTGAGCCTCATCTCTAATGTCTTTGATCTTTCTTATTGCCTTATTTATATTCCCACTGTTATCCGGTATGAATACACAGCACCAGCCCTGGGAAGATACTTCATGAAGTATGGAACAGACTCCACCCTCTTTTGCCAGAATGATATAGAGAGCAATCCTGTTTTGGACCACGACCTCTCTCGTTGTTACTAGTATTGCTGGTGCCGGTAACAATATTGCAAGGACCACTGCTTTCCAGTTTTATGTGTGTCTTTCAGTGGACTGCATGACTGAAAAAACCTGACCCTTCCCTATGCTATGCAATCTTCTTGCAAATAGACCCTAAGTTTATTCTTGGTCCACTCGGGCTTGTGAATAGGCCTTAATTTTATTCTTCTTCCTCTTGACGCTATGCTAACTGTCCCTTAGAGCCAAGTATTTAACCACTGTTTTTCTCTTGTATTTAATGTCTCGAATAAGTCTAGGACCAGTGACCTCTGTTGCAAAAACGGCACAATGGAGAATGTTCAAGGTTTTTAATAATGCTTGAACCAGTACTTTCTATCGCAAAAATGGCACTATTGAGAATGTCGAAACGTAGATCTGTTAATTCTTGCTCAGGGACTTGCTCTGGGCCCGTGGGAAAGGCAATCTCATTAAAAATTAATCTTATTAGCTCACTGAGCAATAGTGGCCTTGGGATAAGTAATGTTAATGTTGCACTTATGTCTCTCCCCGGGCACAAAATGGTTAATTGTATCCTGGAGCGTTGTCCGCAGGCTTGTATTGACACAGATTGAAGTCTATCAGTCCTGAGCCCTTGCATTTAGGCAGCAGTCCATTAATCATTAATCGACCTCTTCAGCTTTCTGTTTGTTGGAGCGAAGGTTATATTCTCGGCGAGGCTCTGCTGTTGGTATCTGCGTTGGTGGGATCCGTCCTTCGTTCTCGGGGGTCGCTTTTTTTGTGTGTGTCGCGTTAATCCGCGAAGTTAGACCATCACATTTCACTGCTGTAGCAGTTGTGAGAATGATCTGCATTGACCGCCTCCATCTGGGCTGCAAGCAATTCCTCTGTGTGTGGGCCTTCACCCAAATCCAATCCCCTGGTAGTAGATCGTGGGCTGGTGGAGTTGCGGCCTCTGGAAGGGACTTCAGCACCTGACAATGGAGGTAACGTAAAATGTCTGTTAACTTCTTACAGTAACACAATAATAAGTCATCAGTTACTAACAGTGGGGCTGTGGACATGTGTCCTGGAATGTGCATGGGTCTGCCAAATACAATGTTGTGTGGACTCAGCTTCGTTACTCTGTCTGGTGTACATCTCATTGCTAGTAATGCTAAGGGCAGCGCATCTACCCAGGAGAGGTCTGTTGACGCACAAATTTTAGCTATCTTGTTTTTCAACACCCCATTTTTCCTCTCTACAGCGCCTGCTGCTGGTGGATGATAAGCACAATGCAATTTCAGTGTTATTGCAAGCCCCTTACATAGTCCCTTTATGGCATTGGAAATAAATGCAGGCCCCTTGTCGGACGCAAGGAGGGAGGGTACCCCAAACCTTGGCAGAATTCCTTCAGTAGGCACTTGGCCATGCTCTGTGCATCACAATGTTTGGTGGGGTAGGCCTCTGTCCAATTGATAAAAATACAGACAATGACCAAAACATAACGGTATGTCTGAGTGGGGGGCATGTCTTTAAAATCAAGCGGAAGGCTTTCAAATGGCCCGTGAGGAGGTGGGAAATAGCTGCCTACTAATTGTACCATTGTTCGCTGGCAGCATGTAAGTGCTATTCTCTTAGCTTCTTGGTCAATTAAAGCATTGCCTCTGGAAATGGGGTCTTTTGATGAGGTGTGAGCATCACATTTTATGATAGCCACTTTAAAAGGTAGTAGCAGAGCTTGGAGAAGGTCACAAATCAATTGTGCATGGTGTATCTGCTGGCCTGCTGATGTAAGGAACCCCCTCATTGCCCATAGCTGGCTAAAGTCATGGACCACCCCAAAGGCATACTGGCTGTCCATGTATATATTCACTTTCTTCCCTTCAGCCCACGCACATGCCCTCGTAAGTGCCACGAGTTCGGCTGCCTGTGCACTCTTTGCTGCTGTCAGCCTTTCCCCTTCCAATAATCTAGTAGCTGTGCCCACCGCATAAGATGCTTGTAATACTCCTGTGTCATCCCTTAGGCATAACCCATCTACAAATAAATCTCCTTGAGTATCTGGGAATGGTGTATCTTTAAGGTCTGGGCGTTTCTTAGTGTGCCTATCTATGGCCAAGGCACAATCATGAAAGGAATCATCTGAATCAAAATCCTCTAGCTCATGTTCAGTTGGAAGCAAGCATGCGGGGCTCAGAGTGGTATATCTCTTGATGATAATGTGTGGTGTCAAGAGTACCAACTCGTACCTGGTGAGGCGTGCATTGGTGAGGTGTTGTGTCTTAGTGGATATGAGAAGTGTGTCCACTGCATGTGGAATGTGTAGGACTAGTGTGTGTCCTAACACTAAGTTGTCTGACTGTTCCACGGCAAGTGCTGCAGCTGCAACTGCTTTCAGACATGGTGGGAGCCCTGAGGCCACTGGGTCTAGCGTGGCAGAGTAATAGGCCACTGGACGGTAAAAGGCTCATGTTTCTGAGCCAAGACCCCTATTGAGCACCCTGCCTTCTCGTGACAAAACATGTGAAAATCTTTGCTATAGACCGGTATGCCTAGTGCTGGTGCTTCCCTCAATGCTCTTTTCAGTTCATTGAAGGCTGTCTCACATTCTTGTGACCAGGGTACGGTGTCAGGTATGTCTTTGTGTGTGAGTGCCTGTAAGGGTTTTGCAATGAGAGAGAAATTCGGTATCCAGTGACGACAGTACCCTGCATCCCCTAAGAATGCCCTAACCTCCTTCTGAGTGCGGGGTCTGGGAAAATGGGTGATTGTCGAAATTCTGTTTGGCAGCAGTTTTCTTGTTCCTTCTGTTAACTCATGGCCTAGGTACTTCACAGAGGTGAGGCAAAACTGTAACTTCTTTGGAGAAACTTTGTATCCCTTTAGTGCTAAGTGGCACAGGACAGCGATGGTGTCCTTTACCCAAGCTACCCTCGAAGGCGAGGCCAATAGTAAATCGTCAATATACTGGATAGGCGTGATCCCTCCTTTAGTACCAGGGAGTCTAAATCTGTTTTTAAGGCATGTGTGAAGATGGAAGGTGACTCTGTATAGCCCTGCACGAGCCTTGTCCAACAAAATCTATTTTGTCTAAAGCTAAAGGAGAAAAAATGTTGGCTGTCCGGGTGCAAGGGGGTGGTAATGAAGGCGGAGCTAAGATCCATCACTGTGAAGGTGGTGGCTGTCACTGGTATGTTAGATAATATTGTTGCAGGGTTTGGGACCACTGGGATAGAGGGCAGCACTATTTTGTTCAATTCTCTCAGGTCTTGTGTGAATCTAAAGACAGGGGCCCCATTCGGGCCCTTGGTGGCCTTCCTCACCAGGAGTATCGGTGTGTTACATTGGCTGTATTGAATATCTCTTAAAATTCCTTGCTTCAGGAGATCCTGTATGACTGGTGCGATGCCTTCCTCCCCCTCTTTGGAGATTTTGTATTGTGGCACTCTTGGGAGAATTGCCCGTGGCTTTTGTTTTATCTGTACCAGTGGGTAGTTCAATGCCCGCCCTACGCCATTGGCACTTGTTGCCCAGACTTCAGGTTTACAAAAAACAATGGTCCTTGACACAGGGATAGAGGAGTATAATAATTATAGGCCACAATGTGCACTATAATGGCAAAAAAAGTCCAGCCGGACTTACAAAATTTATTCAATAATTCATATAACCAAGTTGAAAAGAAGCAATAAAACAGTGGGACACAGTCCTGTATCCACAAAGCTTACACAGACTCAGGGACAGTACAAACATATACAATTACATCAGGCCGGTAAACAAAAAAATGGAGCAAGAAGGGGACTCTGTGATATACTTGCTTCACATATGTGGGGAACAAAACTTATTATGCACATAATAGTGAACTAGTGTTAAGCCCACATATCATGTCGACGGCGTTTCAATCCTGTCATGGATAACGGATCATCATCAGGACTACCATTGTTTGCCTGAAAAAAGCATCAATCAGGTGGGACATGGAATACCAGTGGTGTTCGCGCGGACGAGGTCGCAGTGAATAAACAAGGTGCGTCAGGGCGCTTGTGGCTGCATCAACAATAAATGGCTGAGCGTAAGGAAGCTATAGACTGAGTATCTCGAGGGAGGCTTCGTAGGGGTCAGGCAACAGTGTGCCGGTCATGGAGTGCCGAGCGTCCTGTGGTCTGCAGCGTTACCAGCGTGGTGGTGCTGGAAGGGATAATGTGTGGGCACTAATAGGTGAGTGGGGTGATAGCGCTGGGATGGTGAGCGGGAATCCAGTAGATAACAACCCGCAATTTCAGCAAGGGATAGACTGAGTCGGTTCCTGCGTTCGCAGTGGAGCGGCAAGAAGGCGTCCCGGTGCACGATCGCGCCGTGGATCCGACTTCAGGTGGCACACAATGGCGTAGTTCTGGTGGTATTGTGGGGTCTGTACATGTCATGAAGGCTTGTACCGTTAGGCCATTTGCCTCGCTCTCTAGAAAGACCCCTGTTGGCGAGCAGTGTATGGTGCATTGCAATTTGCATAACAAATCTCTCCCCAGCAAATTCACGGGGCAAAATCTGCTAAGAATAAACTGGTGGTGCACTGTTATTGTGCCTACTACAAACTGTAGTGGCTCAGTAAGGTATTCTGTAATAGGTTGGCCAGTCATGCCTACTACGGTTATTGTAGTCCTAGAAAGAGGAGCCTCTGGCGTTGTTAGTGCCTTCAGCATTGATCTTTGAACAACCCTGCCCAATATCTCTCCCTGTACATATGGTCCGGATTGATCTACTGCTTTTGTTGCTATTGCTGGTGCTATCACGCAGTTTCCCACTTTCAGGCATCCCTAGAATGATGTTGGGGGCGGTGGCAGAGGCCAATCTGGTGTCCACCCCTTCCTCCCTGTCCATTGCTGCTGGGACTCATTTTCCTGTTGCAGATTGTCTTGGTACCCTGTGTGCCGAGTGTAGTTGGTGTGCTGGTGTCTGCCCTCTTGCCCGCTGTTCTGTTTGTACCTGCTGTCCTCATTTGTTTTCTTTAATATTGGACAATCGGCTTTCCAATGGTTGGGGTCCTTACAATAGAAGCATGCTGTTCCTTGTGGTGGCAGGGAGGTTGATCTGCGGGGTAAGGAAGGTGTCCTACCGGTCTGTTGTTTTCCTGCGCCTCGTGCCCCTCCTCTGCTCCTTTCCCTTCCCCTATTATTGCTGTAAAACTGTTCTTGTGCCACCATTAGCCTCACTCTTTCTTTCTTTAATTTTTCTGTCTCCATCGCCTGCGCACTAGACTGAAAATCTGAGCAGTATTTGGCCGCTGACAGCACTTTTTCTATAGGTTCCTGCTGCCAGCAGACAAAAGAAGTTTGCAAGTGTGTTCTGATAGGTGGTGTGAGACCTTGTACAAATGTAGTTACCAGGGCGGGCATTGCATCCCCATTGGGTTTTTCAATCCACTGTTCTGCCTATATACTTGCAGGAGGCGGTCAAAGTATGTGTTCACACTTTCATCCTTCTCCTGTTTAGTACTCATAATTTTGCTCCAATCAACCCTATCTTCAGGTACCTTCTCCTTTAAGTGTTCAACCACCTTCTTGTATAACTCATCTACTTCTGGACCTGGCATCCCTCCCTTGCCCCTTTTTGGCTCCACTTCTGGCCACCCGACCTTCCCTTTACAATCTTCCCAAAGGTTGTGGGTGGCACAACCAGCGGTGCAGGCCCACTAGCGGCATTTGTATCTACAAGCCCCGGCACGCCTCGTGAACTTTACTGGGGACTGACAGTAAACCAAATAATCCAATCGTGGAAATCAATTACACATACACTTTACATTGGGAGCACTGGCACTGTGGCACGGATCGGCCCTGGCGCAGTGCCCGGAGCATCGAACACCAGCAAAACATCTGAGGCACATCATCAAAAAGTGGAAGGGAGACTCACGCCAAGGTGCCAGGTCTAACATTTAGCATATGCCAAATGGGCCTGGGGTCCTTTGTTCTTTAACTCTGCTCGTTCTAGGGACAGTGTTTTCTCTAAGTACCTCCTACTCTGCGATTGTATAAAGGAGTCCATTGTTAGTGAGCCCTCTACGAGCCGCTGTAGTAGTGCTTGAAAATTTAAGGAATCACTCTTTAGCGTCAATTTTGGTGAGTTTGGATTGGACGTAGAAGCTCCTCCCATCATTCCCCCCAAGCTGCCTCATCTTTTTCTCTCTGGAGTCGACTCTGTTTCTGCCAAACATTGTTCTAACATTGAAATGTCGTGTTCTGTGTGGTGGACGTACGTAAATGCATCCCATATTAGCAAATGCCATTGTGACTGTCTAAATGAATCATCCTGTGATTGATCCTCAAATAATTGCTGCCACGGTCTGTCTATTAGTTTAGGTATTTTAACCTGTTTTTTAACACATTCTTTGAGAATGCTATGTTTCTTATCGTTGTAGTCTGAAGCAACTTGGACCGCTGTCTCTCTCATTAGTTTCAGAGTACCCAGGTATTGGACAGTGTCCAATTCCGGTCTTGCAACCTTATCTTTCAATGTTCTGCGTACAAAGGTTATGGCTGCCTCTCGTTCCCCGGGAGTTAGCTCAGTGTGTTCCTGCTCAGATGCATGCAGCGGTGAATCACCACCCAGGAACCCCAAGAGAATGTCTTCTAGGAGTTGGTTCTCCACCCCTGCCCCACCTTCTACCTTCTCTTCTTCTTTAACTTGGACGCATGGGAATGCGCCTACTACGTCTAGCTGATGTTTCCTCCTCTGCCCTCCAGGTTTGCCTGTAATACTTTCTTTTTAATTTCCATAAGTTCACTATGGACCTTTGATTTGACTGCGCTGGTTGAACGCATCTCACTTAACACACAGTCCCAACTATGGTAAGCCACCCATTCCAGACTTCTAACCTTCTTTCCCTTTAGATTCAACATCTGGTGCAAATATGATAGTTTTGCCATGTCATATGTGCCATTACATGGGAACTGTAGATCCGGGTCTTTAGATGTGAGATTGTGCAACTTGTGTGTGTACATAATTGAGCTTAAGCCTCTTTTTATACCCACTATATATGCAGGTGAGTTCTTGGGTGGTGCTGGCTGAGCCGTATCTAAATTCTTTTTACTATTGCTCTTTCCCCTGGTTGAGTTGTGTGTAGAAGCTAAACCTAAATGCCTTACAAATAACTGTTCAATTATACCAGACAGATGGGTTGCAGGGTGGACTTCAACACAGTAACATGTGACGCAATAGGTTGACAGAAATGCTTCATATAAATTTCAGCCACACAGTATTTGCAAGAGGGCAACAAGAAAGCCATACATCTATCACCCCAACAGGTCATGTAGTGCCAATTCACCAAAGCTTTTTCACAAGGAAGAAAGAAGCCAGATCCCAGTTGTTTTGTTGAGCCTTGATGGCCTCTGAAAATAAGTAAGATAGGAAAGAGACCCTGTCTGTGGTTGTGCCACAGGGTCCCAACCCCCAAATAGTAAAGCAAGAGTGGTGAATTGCTTCGTGCAGTTCATACAATCACATAAAACATCTAGGACAAATTCGGGGGATCCTACACAGCAGCACTCTAGAAAAAAACCTCTGTGTAGAGAATGTGTGTGGGTCTGCTGTACTTAACCCCAAAGGAGTGAGGGGAATAACAGAAATTCTTTTAAGTTATGGAAGTTTAGAGAGGTGCACATTAATCAGTCTTTCCAGCCAGTCCCTTTCTGAGGCCAGAGAGTATTATGGACAGGAGTACTTATTTGGTAACGTTGGTATACGAATTAATCATGCTACATTCTGACCAGGGCCCTGGGTTTAGCTCTCGAGCTTACATAGAAGCCATGGCCAGTTTGGGCGTTAAATTGCGGTACTTTTCTCCATTCCATCCTGAGGGAAATTCTGTTGTGGAAAGAAAAAACTGGGACATAAAGCAGTCTATAACAGCTAGGGTATTAGGGTCTGGTGATGGGTGGGTCAAACATCTTATTGGGGTTCAACGTGCACTTAACAAATTGCCGAGAAGTTCTCTAGGGGGTGTCACTCCATATGAAGTCCTATTTGGGACAACAATGTTGGTACTGTACCTTGATTGTCATGGAACAGTGGTGGAAAATAAGAAATTTGATATCAAAGACCGTTTGGCTGTTTTACAGGACTTAAATGAACTAAGAACGAAACAAAGCAAAGTGTTCCTGAAGCCAGCCACCACTGGGGAAAAACAAGCCGTCCCAGCAAGATCTGTCTGGATCCCAAAGCTTGGTGATTTAGTCAGAGAAAAGATTACGGACAAGATGGAATTTGGGCCTTCTTACAGAAAACCAGTACCTGTCCTAGATATCCACGGAACAAGAACAGTGATACTGCTGCCTCTTGCTAGTAAAAAGGAGAATTGATGTGTGTCCATCAACCTGATCAAACCACACTATGTGGCCGATACTAAGCAGTAGGCCAAGTGGACTCCGACAATGTAGCAGACACACTCCTCTAGCTACAATCCCAGCATTTCAAACTGAGAGACTCATCACATTTGAAGATTCTACAGTGAGAAAAGAAGGACTAAGCAACAAAGCTATAGAACTCGTACCTCTTGAGACCCAAATAACAGTTCGTCCAGATAATCCGGATTCACCTGTCTACAACGAAGTAACAACTGATCAAGGGGTTCCAGTGATTTCAACAAATCCGGATGCAATTCCAACCGTTGACAGAATTGCAGCTGGCTATTTCATTAACTTTGATACGTTTTCTGAGGATCCAAGCGAACCTGAAACGACGCCATCATGACGTTCTTATGCCCAACTTGTATGTCAATATTGGCATTCCTAAACACCTTCAAGGTATAAATATACCTTCACTTGCTATGGCAAGGAACGGTGCAGTTCGGCTACCTACCTGCACGACGCAGCTCACCACTGCAAGTACCGCAGGAAGTCAAGTCCCCAACTGATGCACTGACCAGATGCTGTCATCCTCCTTGCTGAGAATCCAGCTCCAGAGTTTCTGATTCCCCTTTCGGGGTGTTAGAGATCGAGTCCTGGGAAAGAGATACCAACCTCTTTCATTCTAAGGTATGGAGCTGATTAGAACCTAGAGAAACTTTTGGCAAATTCTTGGCATAACTAAACGAAACTAAACTATAGCTAAAACAGCATCTACGTCTTCCCTCGTACTACACTTAGGTTAGGTACATTGGGGTAGGATTATTTTAGAAGCACAAGTTGAGTATTTTAGCCTGTGTTATTTATGTATGTATTTTTATATATGTCATAGCTACAGACCATGCTATTACAGTATTATTTTATATTACTGCTAACACTGTACGCATTATACTTCACATTCTGTCGTATGATTGTAGCAGTTCATATCTCTTGAATGAGAAATAAGACTGTTCAATAAACCCTTTTTATTGAAACGCCCTTCTCTCTATTTCTGTGCAACTTTGTAGAAACGAAGCATGCACGATTGACTGTAATCTATTGTTTCCACGACTCTGAAGATATTGTTCCGGCTCTAAGGGAAACAAAGTTGTCATGTTTATGCGGTTGTCAGAAAGGAATCCCTTCTTGTTCATTCGAGAAGTTTCTAGTGACCTCTAAGTTAGCTGGCACACACAAGTAATTAAGTGTAATGTACTCGATAGAGACATACTGACCTCAGTCCTTTGTCAAAATTATAGTGTATATTATTCCAATGCGCACAGCCTATCAGGAATATAGGAACTACTTTACAAATGCTTGGGAAAGCAGCTCTTTTTAGGATGATGGCGCTTCCCCGGTTCCTCTACGCCCTGGAGACTACCCCGTTTCCAGTGCCACAAAGTTACTTTGAAGCAATAGCAGTGGAAGTTTCTAGTTTACTTTGGCAGGACAACCCAGCACGCATCGCCATGGACAAATTGGTACAAGGCTGGTATGATGGGGGCATAGCTCTCCCGAACATACAACTATATTACTGGGCATCGCAGTTGAAAGTTCTTAATCAGTGGATACATGCCCCACAAACAGACCCTCTGTATAAAGCAGGCAGATATGGACAGGAAGAAGGGGGCGTCATGAGAGCGCTCTATAATACAAAGCTAGATACCCCATTAATCGGTCCCACAGCACATAAAGTCCAGGTTTGGTACTCGGCGCTCAAAAAACTAGGCTGGAGTGGAGTTGTAACTCAGCTCACTCCACTCTGGGAAGCACGTGACTGAGTAGACTTTGGAATAGTAAGGGTTTCCATAGATGGGACTCTATCAGCATCTCTACGGTGGGTCACTTATGGGTTATAGGGGAGATGGTTACCTTTACTTACCTCCAGGAACACTATGACCTGGTGTCCTCTAAAAGAATTCGATATATGCAGGTCAGACATGCACTCATGCCAGTAATACCACCTGACACCACACTCCCTTAGGCCTCCACCCTGTAGGATAGGTTGTTGACTGACTACATGGAAAGGAAGGCTACCTTTCTCACTTACCTCAAGCTGGTAAACAATCTACCTGATCCAATGCAATCTCTACGCCTAAAATGGTCTGATGAACTGGGGGAACTAGACGACACAGACTGTCAGGAAGCACTTTCTTCTCCTCATGAAGTGGCAATACCCTCCTGCCTGAGACTTGTGCAACTAATGATATTACATTGCACGTCTTATACCAGAGGAACCTCACACAGAATAGGGGGTACCATATATCCACTTTCCCTAAGGGGATGTGGGGAGGAAAGAATGTTCTACTACACTATATGGCAGTGACCACAGATAGGGCACTACAGGACAGCAGTGATGCAAACTATTTCTCAAGTAGGTGGAGTCTCAGTTATGTCGGAACCCAAAAGATGTTTGTTAAGTATTTGGGAACCCACTGATCTTAATCACGCAACACAGGATTGGGAGACCCTTGGTATGATGTTCGCTAAATGAAATATAGTCCGTTTACGGGAAGCACGGTTCTTCCCAACACTCCATGACTGGTGCAAACACATGGATGGGGCCATGGTGGCGGAAAAGGCGACATATGTACGCCGTGGATGTCCGAAAAAATGAGAGAGAATATGGGGAGCATGGAATAAGTATACAGGATATATCTGTACTCCACCATTGCCAGCTTTGGATGAAGGTTCTGAATAAAGAGGGTGAGGGGGGATAGGTTGGCTTGCATTATTCCGTATTCCATACAATGTACTGACTGTCTTGCTGATATGATTTTGGCAATTGGAAATGTTTTCAGTCTATCAATATGTAACCACTTTTTAATATGCCCTGTTATCAATAAACATAATTAAAAAAAAGCACTAGTGACTAGCGGGCTTTGTACACATTCTCAATGGCTTGGATTAGGCATACCGCTCCTTCACTGTCCTTTTATGGGCACTACCATGTTGGGAGAAAACCATGGTGTTGGACCAGTAGAACACTCATTGATATCATGCTTAGGTAACAATTTAAGTTGTTTTTATCAGCATCTTGTAAATGAAAAGCAATTTGCCTATGTCTTTGAGCAACAGGACCTTGTTTCTGGTCCAGGGAAGACATGGCTCGGCAGTTCAGGCTGGACTGTTCCCATGAGGCACAGGGTCAGACTGATTTGTATATGGCCATGTCTGAACTGGGGTGGTGAAGTGAGCTAAGTAATGATGATGGATTAAACCCAGATCAGTTGACTGGGGGTGAGTGTTTGATTTTCTCAAATGCTCCGTCCATCATCCCCTTTGGTACAACTGATTCTAGCAATTATTAAGGATCTGCTCCCTCATAATCAAATTGTACAATCCTGTAAAATCATTCACTTTGTTGTCAAGCAACCAGCCTTATAGAGCCTTAATGGCACTGTCCACAAAGTCTACCCAGCCCTGATTTTGTGACTTCTGGGTGTCTCTGAACTTAATCCTGTACTATTCAGTGGTTAAGCCAAACACATCAATGAGAGCACTCGTCAGGACTGAATAATTGTCAGGATCCTCTTCTCTAACATCTTATCTCTACCTTTGTCAGCAAAGGAGAGCCGCAAGATAGCTGCCCACTGCTCTTGAGGGACCCAGTGTACTTTACTCTTCCAGGAGGGGTGAAGAGGGGTCCATCTTGGCCGTCTTCAGCATCTCCCTGAAGATCTGAGTTGTCCAGGTGGAAAATATCTTGATCCACCCATCCGGAGTTTGAGTCTATGTCATAAAAGGTGTCACCTCCTGACCTGTCCTCATTCCCTGACCCACCCCTGTCCTGTTCATCTGAGCCAGGGGTCTTCCTAAGATCATCTAACAGTGACATCTCAATGAGACGTTGAGTGTTGGCACTTCTCGCTGTCTTCAGCTTTCTAGAGGCACAGGGCTTTCAATTCTTGGAATGAAAGCTCATTGTATCTAGAAGGGGGAGAAACCCTTTAGAACATAGAAGGTTGGAGAGCCACTGCTGGAAAGAAGAAACGTGTCCAGTGGAACCAACACGTGGATTCTTGAAGGAAGGTACCTGAAGCAGGGGTGACAAAGTCTGGGTCACTCAGGAGTGACCAGGGGATTGGTAGATAAATGTCCAACGATGTTGGGTGCTTCAGTTGTAAAGAGGGAGAACTTAACTCTGCAGCCACTGGGACCAGGAGATGTTGAGGTTGACCAGTAGCTGGATACGAGCTGTCCCACAAAGGATGTTGTGTTCTGGGGGTCGGTGTCTGATGTGAGCACCAACAAGCCTTGGCAGCGACAACCCACCTAGAAGGTTGAGGAAGGTCATAGTCTAGCCCAGCAAGGACCAGGAGACTCACCACAGCAATGGGAGTCAGGGCATACAGGAAGCAACTGGGGGAGCTTAAGAAAAGCAGTGTTGTCCCTCAAATGGATCCACAGGTCGAAGGCACAGAAGTCGCAAGGGGACCCCTAGCAGTTTCACAAAATAACAGCTTGCAGGGCACAGTGTGTGGAAAAGCCAAAGTACTTTGCACAAAATGTGCACAGAGTTTGGGGCTATCAATTGCCCAATGCACTCAGTTTGGGAATGCCAACAAGCATATGCACTTTCAAAATTATGCGGTGCACAGGCAATTGGGTTATGCGGTCCCCACAAGGGATACTGACCTCAAACTCAGTGAGAGGGCAGCTCAACCACAAAGAACTTAGGAATCCACCTCCAGTGTGACTGGAGTCTTCAGAATTTGCAGGAGCTCAGGATCAGTAGACCTGTCAGTTGCATTATAGTGCCTGCAAATGCAGGGGAGTGACTCATTCATCCCAAGGGAGATACTTCAGGTGTCCTTGATGCTCCATTGGTCCTACACAGAGCCTATATGGTTCACGGGCACAGACAATGCTTTGGATGGAGAGGGAGACGAAGTAGGGCCCAGTTGAAGTCTAGAGTGTCCAGACCGTCAAAGGTCAGTAGTTTCTTAATCAGAATCTGGTCTTTGTCAAATCTAAAGTCCTACAGCCAGGTAAGCTCTTTTGCACCCACAGGAGAGGATTGGACAAATTATTTTTATTTATCTTAAAGGTTTTATATAGCGCTGGCTAGACCCGGAGGTATCAGAGCACTTTACATGAGTATCAACCATAGTTGCAGAGTTACAAAGGTTACACAGTTATTAGAGCTTGGCAAACATACTTACATTTAATGTCGAGACAAACAAAAAGGATATATACGTAAGTGAAAAACCAGGCAAGGGGAAAGATTCAGGGGAGGGGGGTAGGAGCAGGGAAAGTAGACAGCGAATGGAGGCTCCCCGGTGTGGCTGGAGTGTGTCTGCCATCTTGGGGAGGGACCGCTGGATTTGCAGGCTAGTGGTTGCAGCCTCGCCTTCCTGTCCACCTCATTTTCTGTGAATGCACACACTTAGGTGCCCGCGTAGTGGCAAGCCCGTCTGCGGCCATCTGCGCCGGGCCTTCGCCTGTTGCCAGGACCCCTGCATCTTTTTTAGGTGAACCAATTAGATATACACAGGAAGAGCTTTTGGGTATGGCCTCCGAGTGCCTTTCGGGAACCTTGGGTACTTCAGGAGCGGTCTTTTGAGTGCAAATTTTGTGCTTTTATGGTGGATTCCGAGGAGCAATTTTTATGTGCACCCAACCTCACTGTATACAAGTTTTTTAGCCTTAACTGTCTTTCTTTGGGGAGGCACCATGCTGAGGTATTTGATCTCTTAATAGACGAGTGTCCTGATGCCCTCTTCCTTACAGAAACATGGCTTACCCAGGAAGCAGTGGTGGAGCCATGGCTAGCTCTCCCCTATGGTTATACGCTTAACTGTATTAATAGAGAGGAGGGAGAGGGGGCGGTATTGATGTGGTGGTAAAAGAAGCCAATGCAGTTAGCCTGGCCAAAGAGGTGATAGCGTGTTGTGAAAGTGCTTTGTTTAAAATTAAGTTTAGCTATAATCTTACAATGTCCGGTCTTTTAATCTACAGAACCCCTGGGCCTTCTGGTATTTTTCGAGAAGATCTAGTGAATAAAATTGGACATATGGCCAGCAAGGCGGCACATTTTACCATTTTGGAGAATCTCATTCTTCACGTCACACGCCATCACGAGAGTCCGTTGCATCCGATTACAGACCGCGGTCTTGAAACTTTGACCGAGCCGCACTGTGCTTTACCGCTTTACTGCTACCTGAAGCCCGGTTTCTGCCCACCTGCATCTCCTAGATCGAGAACCAGCTCTGCAGGGGCTGCCAGGGAGCCGCAGGCCCGGACTGACCGCGCTGCTCCGGCCCGACCACGGTCTGCCCACCCTAGAAAGTGAAACAACATTCGAGGCTGCCAAGAGCAGCGGGTGCAGGAGCTGTAGGGGCTGCTCTGACCTGAAGCCCGGCCCCCAGCCTATCTTCTCCCAACGCCGGGCGCAGAACAGCAGCGGTGGAAGCAGGCGAATGTGGGGTGAAGCGAGGGGGCGAAAGCAGAGATTGCAGCTTTGATCCCTGCCTGGGAACATGGGACCGGAACCTTGGGAATGGATTTTGGCAGTGGTAGCAGCAGCGGTAAGTCTATAGATAGACAAATAGAGGTACGCTGAGCCGTAAAACTGCAAAACAGTTGTGCTAATCCTCGTGTGACTGTGTCTGTGCAATAAACCCAGGGAGCATCTCAATAGGCAGCAGACCTTACCTCCGCTCCTTTGTTTGCCATCAGGTCCTCCACCTCCCCGACTCTCCATCTCCATTTCGGGGAGCAGCCGCACTGCCTAGAAGAGGCTCGGTGGTTTGTTGAAGGAGGCCCGCTGAAGGCCCGTTAAAGGAAGTGCCGTGGGACAGCTGTTGCATCTGCTGCGGCTTCCCCTTTTGGCAGAGGAGGAGGATCGGAGTCTGCCTGGGCTCATCGCTTGCCCCGCCATTCCGCCATAGCCTGTAGCTCGAAGTTGGAGTGGAGCGGCGCGGTGGGAGCCGGCAGGGCATCTTTGCTTCATCTCCCCAGCTACAGTATACTAATTGGGGAAATATGAGATCCGGAAGAGTGAGAAAAAATCCACCCATTCCTAAACTTACGCAAAAAACAACGAAACCAACAAAAAGGAAAAAAATGTCAGACAATGGGAACTACGGGTACCGGGTCG
Source organism: Lissotriton vulgaris (assembly GCF_964263255.1). Classification (NCBI taxonomy): domain Eukaryota; kingdom Metazoa; phylum Chordata; class Amphibia; order Caudata; family Salamandridae; genus Lissotriton; species Lissotriton vulgaris. The sequence continues at coordinate 786,756,758 of NC_141696.1, forward strand.
AGGATTCTTTTGGCTCTGACCTAGACACTCAGAAAGTTAAAATGTGGTAAGCACGAGGAAAACAGTGATATTTCACCGCCTGAATAGCACTACAGTACAACAACATCTCCCCCAGCTGAAAGTCCAGTAAACTACAGCCCACGTAAAATTACTTACAATGTCTCCCCAACGCAAGTCCGGACACCATCAAAAGTAAAGACTAAAGTATCCAAGTCAAACCCAGTGGCCCCCCTACGGCCAAGCCCAGGAACCATGAACTTAATTACAATAGAGGGCTCTTCCAAACGAAAGAGCCCGCATTCCTCCCAACCCAAGATCTATACTAAATTTGCGTTCTTGAAAGATCCAGGCACTATATTATTCTCAAAAACCAGCTATATTAAAGGACTGCTAACTCCACTGCAACCGAGCAATTTTAATTTCTCCTCTGAGACCGATACAAAACCAAACTTAAAACAAACAGTGGTAAAAATCCATACAATGGAGCCACAAAAAAATACATCATAAGCAACAACTGGAACCGAGTGGGTCGAATAACAGGCAGTCAACTAACACCATGACCATTAAAGAGCATAAATAGAACAGCAATCCAGAAAGGATAAAGGTCTTTGAGTTGGAAATAGAAAAAGCAGCGGAACCCAGCTCCACAAAACAAAAATTGGAACTTGGGGACCCTGCTAAGCATTTCGACATAAAAAAGCTCAAACACAACATCCAACCTCTTCACACCCACAGGCAGGTAGCAGGCCCATTAAGACACCCTTCAATAAATCTTCCCAACTTCCACTGATCAGGGCAAGCAACGAAATCGAGCTAGCTATGCTACCACCATCACAGCAAGATCCACCAGTAATGGCTACAACAACTACACTTCAACAGTACCCGGTAAAAGCAGAGGAACAACACCTTACAGCCAATACTTCTTCTCTAGAACTACTAGGATCAACTCTAATCGTCCATGCAAGCACTAATCAGGAGAGCGTAAAGAACACAGCACAAAGAAAAGAACAACCACAGAAATCACCCTGTGTGCAAACTACTAATGGCCCTTTCCAATATTGGCCAACTACTCAAGAGAATAAAGCACGAATAACCGACGAATACCCTACCCCAGGATCCAGCCAGGCGCAAATCACTAGTGGTCTGTCTCAATATTGTACGACTACTCAAACAACTGAATCAGGAATAAATGACGAATACATCACGCCAGGGCACAACCAGGAGCTAACTACCAGCGGCTCTCTTTACCCCCAGCCAAATACTAAAGAAAGTAAAGCACAAGTACTTACAGATAACATTGTTCCAGGGCACAATCAGGTGACACACCATAATTCCAACTGCAACTTGTCGTTTCTAGCATTCCATGAATGGGAGGAGCTAGTGGCCTCATATAGCAAAGACACTCAAAACTAAACAAATAGCACAAAAGCAGAAGTTAGTGATAAAAGCAAACAGACCAAAGATGTTTTTTGGGAAACAGTCCTCAGCACGATGCAATACTAAACAGCAGCGCTTCAATATCAATCACGCAAAATGGATTTACAACTAACAGTGCTTCAAACCCTGGTAGACTTTACATCCGCAATAGATAGGAAGCAGGCTGACCTAAATGGATTGATAAAAATAGGGCAGGAAGCAGCCTTTAAGACAAATTACTTCAGCAAGACTGTACCTGTGCCCCAATTATAGACAAACTCTCCCTGCTACCATCATTACTCGGCGACTTACTATACATTGCAACAACAGCAACTCGAATAGCAGGAAGCCTGGACCAACCAGTAATGGGGGGAATAGAATTAGAACTCGGTCACACAGAGAAGCCACCTTACAAATGGGTCTGAAGAAATAGGAGAGCACAGGGCTCCGCTATATCGAGAGGCTGCCACTCCAGAAAAAGTAGTAACAGAATTATTTGAATCAAGCAAAAAATCAACGCCAACGAAAATAAGCCGCCAAAACAAAAGAAAGGGGAGGAAAAGGAAAACCACAGCCCAGGCCCAACATCTGTCAAATTGGTTATCACGGCAACCAGAGGATATGAACCCCAAAGCCATAAGTAATCAAAATTCTCCAGCACCATTATCAAAAGAAGGCACCACAGGCGACCTTACGGAATTCCACAAAAGGCCACAAGGCGATCCAAACTCTTTATAAAAAGTAAAACAAATGGAGGCAAGCGGGGAAGAAAAGGAAAAAGTTAATCCAAGTAGCCAATTAGATATATCACCAACACTCAAAATCCAGGAGTCCCCACACGAGATAAAAGCCCCAGTCAAGCTACCCCGGCTCAAAATCTAGAAACAAAAAATGAGAGACTAGTTACATCAGAACTCACGACTAGAGAATTATGTCAAGAATCCCCAAAAAACATACCCAGGAACAGGAAGCAAATGCTTGGGATCGCCAAATCAAATTAACAAGTAACGAAATTATCGGAAGGAATTCCCTTGTCCCAGACACCTCCAGTTTACATTAGGTTGGAGGCACGGCTAGCCACAACCCTGCGCATCAGACCCAGGAATTCGCCCAAGAGGAGGAGTCCGACACAATGTCCGACACAATCGTTTTCATTCCGCTATACAAGTCGCGAGGCCGAATAGACACCCTAAACAGAGGGAACATATTACGGCTCTTGCAAGCAATCCCCAAGCTAGCAAACATTCATAGCTCTGACCTATTGTAGGTCGAGTTCTTACCGAACAATGGTCTGCCAAACTCAGATGCCTCCAAAACTAGATGGAAAACACCAGAGATAGCCAATAGAATCACCCAAGAAAACAAAAAAATTTTAAATTGGGAGATCACATTAAAATCAGTGCCTAAACCACAATACCCAGCTCCATTTCTAACCATAGACAGTCTTATTTGACCAGTGACTTCAGTCCTAAAGGGAGCAAGGGGTCGGACATCAATAGCTAGTCAGTCCCCCCCCAAAGGAATCCTTGTTCACGAATGGAAGGCAAGGGCTCCAACGCACTATCCTTTTAACGCACTCAAATTGGCACAGGAAGCTACCAACACCAACACTCCGATTGGGCCTCAGCAAAGTCAAAATCTGCATCTGGAACATTAACAGCTTAAATTCGAAGCTGAGCGACCATGACTTCTTGAACTATCTCAAAACTTTTGACATTATACTACTCCAGGAGACCTCGGAAGATAAACCCTTCGACCTACAGGGATACATCTCTATCTTTACTTCTGCTATTAAACACTCCTTATTCGGACACCGATCGGGGGGTTTACTCCTTCTCTCCTCTATAACAAAAATTGGTGAGATACATCCTATAAAAACACATATCACTGCCCCAAGCTGTATTCAGGCTTCAACAATCACGCTGTTCTTCAACCAGACAGCACAAAAGGTAATCTTGATAAACATCTACCTTCATCCTAAACATAAACTACAAGCATCTGAGGAAGCAATTAAAGAAGTAACAAGAATTATAGAAGAGTGTCAGGACTAGGGCCGCTTGCGGTCTAGGGCCCGCCCCATCCTGTAGGCACATACGCCTGTTCCTGTGCGATCAACCCGTATGTGGCAAAAGCCATAGAGTAGCCTTTGGAGGATTGTGGTGGCATAAATGTTTGAAGAGGCAAACCACACCTTGTTGAATTTTAATCTGTGGTCACCATTATGTACATATCCTATTTTGTGCATGTTCATGTGTCCTAGTATGTTTGTTCTCTTTACTAACTTTTTCCAACTCAGGATGCGTGAGATTTGGCATCTCACGCAAGATGCGTGAGAATTGGCATCTCACGCGAGATGCGTGTGATTTGGCATCTCACGCGAGATGCGTGAGATTTGGCATGGGCGTGCCTACGATGACGACACTGGCCGCGCCCAGTCTCCCGTGCTCACTATTCGGCGTTCTTGGAGAAGAAGGAAGTTAGTCCAGGAGCTCTGATCTTCACTTTGCTTTAGGGCTCTTAGAAAGCAGTGTTGGTGAGTCCTCTAGCGCCAGCTTGTTCGCAGGAGTCTTTTGCACGATCAGAGATGGAGGCTAATTCCGGAGCAGTGAGTTTCCCCAGGTCGGTTCTTTCTACGATGGCTGACATTCCGCTAGGCTTCCTTTATAGTCATTCAGCGCAGACATCGCTTTGTGCGTAGAGTAGGTCGTACTCTACAGGTAGGATCTGACCAGCTTATACTTTTGCTTACCTGAAAACCTATCAGTCCAGAAGAGTGATGTGATTGTTAAATCGTCTTTTGGCTTGTAGACCAGAGTGTTTATTTAAGTTTTCACAGATGTTTTATAGGGTACACAGTCAAAATATCGAGTTGATAATATCGAAGTACCATATTATCGAGTCCTAAAAGTCGATGGTAAGAAATATCGACAACCAAAATATAGACGTTGAAAATATTGATTTATGTGTGTGTTAATAATATCGAAGACATTAATTTCGAAATATGTAATATCGAAGCTTAAAATATCGATAGGCAAAAATATCGATATTTAAAAGTGATGTTTTAAAGTATGTTAAGTAATGATATAGTAAACTGTTGTCTATATATAAGGTAATTTATAAAAATAATTTAAATAATTTTAGTTATAAGTGTAGGAGCGGGATTTAGAGTTTATAGGGGATAAGGGTGGGTAGTGTTTTAAAAAAGTATAGTGTAATTATAGAATAATAAATTTCGAATTTTAAATACATTTTCAAAATTTCGAAATTTGTAATAAATATTTGTAAAAGGTGAAATTTTATAGAAATTTATGGTTTATTGTTTAATTTTTTGTATTGTTCTTCTGTGTATGTAGTAAAAAGTATTGTAAATATATATTTATTATTAAATATTTAAGTAATAAATGTATAATAATTTTTGGAGCGGGATGTAGAGTTTATAGGGGATAAGGGTGGGTAGTGTTTTAAAAAAGGATAGTGTAATTATGGAATAATACATTTCGAATTTTAATTAAATTGTCAAAATTTCAAAAATTGTAATAAATATTTCTAAAAGGCGAAATTTAACAGCAATTTATGGATTATTGTTTAATTTATTTTTTGTGCTTTTGTGTATGTAGTAAAAAGTATTGTAAATATATATTTATTTTTAGATATTTAATAAAGAAATGTATATAGATTTTAGGAGCGGGATGTAGAGTTTATAGGGGATAAGGGTGGGTAGTGTTTTAAAAAAGTATAGTGTAATTATAGAATAATAAATTTCGAAATTTAAATAAATTTTAAAATTTCGAAAATTGTAATAAATATTTGTAAAATGGGGAATTGTATGGAAATTTATGGATTATTGTTAAATTTTTTGTATTTTGTTTTTGTGTATGTTTAAAAAAGTATTGCAAATATATATTTATTATTTAATATTTAATAAAGAAATGCATAATAATTTTAGAAACGGGATGTAGAGTTTATAGGGGATAAGGGTGGGTAGTATTTTAAAAAAGTATAGTGTAATTATATAATAATACATTTTATTTAAAATCTAAAATTCTAAAAATCGAAATTTCTACGAATTATTAATAAATTGCGAAATTGTATAGCAATTTATGGATTATGGTTTAATGTTTTAATTAAATGGTGATTGGAGTTGGATTAGTCATTTATTAAGGTTTACTGTCCAGCACTTACCCTAATTAAATGGTGATTGGAGTAGGAATAGTAAATTAAATAGGTTCTGTGTCCAGCACTTACCCTAATTAAATGGTGATTGGAGTTGGAATAGTAAATTATACAGGTTCTGTGTCCAGCACTTACCCTAATTAAATGGTGTTTGGAGTTGGAATAGTAAATTATATAGGTTCTGTGTCCAGCACTTACCATAATTAAATGGTGATTGGAGTTGGAATAGTTATTTATTAAGGTTTACTGTCCAGCACTTACCTTAATTAAATGGTAATTGGAGTTGGAATAGTAAACTAAATAGGTTCTGTGACCAGCACCTATTTTAATTAAATGGTCATTGTAGTTGGAATATCAAATTAAATAGGTTCTGTATCCAGCACTTACCCTACTTAAATGGTGATTGGAGTTGGAAAAGTAAATTAAATAGGTTCTGTGTCCAGCACTTACCCTAATTAAATGGTGATTGGAGTTGGAATAGTTAATTAAATAGGTTCTGTGTCCACTCCAGCACTTACCCTAATTAAATGGTGATTGGAGTTGGAATAGTAAATTAAATAGGTTCTGTGTCCAGCACTTACCCTAATTAAATGGTGATTGGAGTTGGAATAATAAATTAAATAGGTTCTGTGTCCAGCACTTACCTTAATTAAATGGTGATTGGAGTTGGAATAGTAAATTAAATAGGTTCTGTGTCTAGCACTTACCCTAATTAAATGGTGATTGGAGTTGGAATAGTAAATTAAATAGGTTCTGTGTCCAGCACTTACCCTAATTAAATGGTGATTGGAGTTGGAATAGTAAATTAAATAGGTTCTGTGTCCAGCACTTACCCTAATTAAATGGTGATTGGAGTTGGAATAGTAAATTAAATAGGTTCTGTGTCCAGCACTTACCCTTATTAAATGGTGATTGGAGTTGGAATAGTTAATTGAATATGTTCTGGGTCCAGCACTTACCCTAATTAAATGGTGATTGGAGTTGGAATAGTAAATTAAATAGGTTCTGTGTCCAGCACTTACCCTAATTAAATGGTGATTGGAGTTGGAATAATAAATTAAATAGGTTCTGTGTCCAGCACTTACCTTAATTAAATGGTGATTGGAGTTGGAATAGTAAATTAAATAGGTTCGGTGTCCAGCACTTACCCTAATTAAATGGTGATTGGAGTTGGAATAGTAAATTAAATAGGTTCTGTGTCCAGCACTTACCCTAATTAAATGGTGATTGGAGTTGGATTAGTAAATGAAATAGGTTCTGTGTCCAGCACTTACCCTAATTAAATGGTGATTGGAGTTGGAATAGTTAATTAAATACGTTCTGTGTCCAGCACTTACCCTAATTAAATGGTGATTGGAGTTGGAATAGTAAATGAAATAGGTTCTGTGTCCAGCACTTACCCTAATTAAATGGTGATTGGAGTTCGAATAGTAAATTAAATAGGTTCTGTGTCCAGCACTTACCCTAATTAAATGGTGATTGGAGTTGGAATAGTAAATTAAATAGGTTCTGTGTCCAGCACTTACCCTAATTAAATGGTGATTGGAGTTGAAATAGTAAATGAAATAGGTTCTGTGTCCAGCACTTACCCTAATTAAATGGTGATTGGAGTTGGAATAGTTAATTAAATAGGTTCTGTGTCCAGCACTTACCCTCATTAAATGGTGATTGGAGTTGGAATAGTAAATGAAATAGGTTCTGTGTCCAGCACTTACCCTAATTAAATGGTGATTGGAGTTGGAATAGTAAATGTAATAGGTTCTGTGTTCAGCACTTACCCTAATTAAATGGTGATTGGAGTTCGAATAGTAAATTAAATAGGTTCTGTGCCCAGCACTTACCCTAATTAAATGGTGATTGGAGTTGGAATAGTAAATTAAACAGGTTCTGTGTCCAGCACTTACCCTAATTAAATGGTGATTGGAGTTGGAATAATAAATTAAATAGGTTCTGTGTCCAGCACTTACCTTAATTAAATGGTGATTGGAGTTGGAATAGTAAATGAAATAGGTTCTTTGTCCAGCACTTACCCTAATTAAATGGTGATTGGAGTTGGAATAGTTAATTAAATAGGTTCTGTGTCCACTCCAGCACTTACCCTAATTAAATGGTGATTGGAGTTGGAATAGTAAATTAAATAGGTTCTGTGTCCAGCACTTACCCTAATTAAATGGTGATTGGAGTTGGAATAGTAAATTAAATAGGTTCTGTGTCCAGCACTTACCCTAATTAAATGGTGATTGGAGTTGGAATAATAAATTAAATAGGTTCTGTGTCCAGCACTTACCTTAATTAAATGGTGATTGGAGTTGGAATAGTAAATTAAATAGGTTCTGTGTCCAGCACTTACCCTAATTAAATGGTGATTGGAGTTGGAATAGTAAATTAAATAGGTTCTGTGTCCAGCACTTACCCTAATTAAATGGTGATTGGAGTTGGAATAGTAAATTAAATAGGTTCTGTGTCCAGCACTTACCCTAATTAAATGGTGATTGGATTTGGAATAGTAAATTAAATAGGTTCTGTGTCCAGCACTTACCCTAATTAAATGGTGATTGGAGTTGGAATAGTAAATTAAATAGGCTCTGTGTCCAGCACTTACCCTAATTAAATGGTTATTGGAGTTGGAATAGTAAATTAAATAGGTTCAGTGTCCAGCACTTACCCTAATTAAATGGTGATTGGAGTTGGAATAGTTAATTAAATAGGTTCTGTGTCCAGCACTTACCCTAATTAAATGGTGATTGGAGTTGGAATAGTAAATGAAATAGGTTCTGTGTCCAGTACTTACCCTAATTAAATGGTTATTGGAGTTGGAATTGTAAATTAAATAGGTTCTGTGTCCAGCACTTACCCTAATTAAATGGTGATTGGAGTTGGAATAGTAATTTATTAAGATTTAATGTCCAGCACTTACCCTAATTAAATGGTGATTGGAGTTGGAATAGTAAATTAAATAGGTTCTGTGTCCAGCACTTACCTTAATTAAATGGTGATTGGAGTTGGAATAGTAAATTAAATAGGTTCTGTGTCCAGCACTTACCCTAATTAAATGGTGATTGGAGTTGGAATAGTAAATTAAATAGGTTCTGTGTCCAGCACTTACCTTAATTAAATGGTGATTGGAGTTGGAATAGTAAATTAAATAGGTTCTGTGTCCAGCACTTACCCTAATTAAATGGTGATTGGAGTTGGAATAGTAAATTAAATAGGTTCTGTGTCCAGCACTTACCCTAATTAAATGGTGATTGGAGTTGGAATAGTAAATTAAATAGGTTCTGTGTCCAGCACTTACCTTAATTAAATGGTGATTGGAGTTGGAATAGTAAATTAAATAGGTTCTGTGTCCAGCACTTACCCTAATTAAATGGTGATTGGAGTTGGAATAGTAAATTAAATAGGTTCTGTGGCCAGCACTTACCCTAATTAAATGGTGATTGGAGTTGGAATAGTAATTTATTAAGATTTATTGTCCAGCACTTACCCTAATTAAATGGTGATTGGAGTTTGAATAGTCAATTAAATAGGTTCTGTGTCCAGCACTTACCTTAATTAAATGGTGATTGGAGTTGGAATAGTAAATTAAATAGGTTCTGTGTCCAGCACTTACCCTAATTAAATGGTGATTGGAGTTGGAATAGTAAATTAAATAGGTTCTGTGTCCAGCACTTACCCTAATTAAATGGTGATTGGAGTTGGAATAGTAAATTAAATAGGTTCTGTGTCCAGCACTTACCCTAATTAAATGGTGATTGGAGTTGGAATAGTAAATTAAATAGGTTCTGTGTCCAGCACTTACCCTAATTAAATGGTGATTGGAGTTGGAATCGTAAATTTTATAGGTTCTGTGTCCAGCACTTACCCTAATTAAATGGTGATTGGATTTGGAATAGTTATTTATTAAGGTTTACTGTCCAGCACTTAGCCTAATTAAATGGTGATTGGAGTTGGAATACTAAATTAAATATGTTCTGTGTCCAGCACTTACCCTAATTAAATGGTTATTGGAGTTGGAATAGTAAATTAAATAGGTTCTGTGTCCAGCACTTACCCTAAATTAAATGGTGAATGGAGTTGGAATAGTAAATTAAATGGGTTCTGTGCCCAGCACTTACCTTAATTAAATGGTGATTGGAGTTGGAATAGTAATTTATTTAGGTTTTTTGTCAAGCAGTTACCTAAAGTAAATGGTGATTGGAGTAGGAATATTACATTAATTAATTTTGTGTCCTTCACCTATTTATATTATATGTATATGGGTGTATGAATAATAACTTTTATAGGTTCAGTGTATAGCATGTACTCTAATTACATGTGGTATTAGAAATAGATAGAACATTACATTTATAATACATTTAAAAAAGACATAAAAATGATTTTGCAATAGTTAATAGAAAATAATTACACAATTTTTGTTGAAAACAATTTTATTTATTCAACATTTGAAAATTATGACCAGATATACATTTTATAAAGCAATGTTTGGTATAAATATTACAAAATAGAAGGACAATGTTCTTTGACCAATCACATTTTTGAGTAGTTGTTTCGAAAAGTACTTTTAATTTATAGAGAAAAAATGGTTAGTTAACATTATGCAATGTATGATACTATACATACATAATAAAAATATTGTTTCTTAATAAAACATAAAACATGTGTACTGAAAAACATAAATCACAAATTTAAAAAAAATATAGTGTTATACAGATGATGATATTAACATATGAACATCTTTAAAAGTATAATATAATATTAAGATCTTGATTAGAACATTTTGATCATAATCAATGATTTTTTTAAGTATACAATATTGTTATGTATAGTAATTATTATTAATAAATACGTTTTAATAATAATAATTTTCACATATTAGTCATATTGTAAAAAAGTTAATCACAAAAACAAATACAATATTACACATTTGGCAATATACTTATTTTAATAAATATTAAATTAAATATTTCCATATTTTAATACTTAATGTAATATATATTAAAACAATGTAGTATACAATTTTTAGTACATTATACATAATTTCTACCCATATATATAACAACAATGGACATTTATAGTAGTACTTTTCACAGTTAGACATAATTCGGTTCTTTTATTTTGTAACCACTCTTTGTCTTTTTGCGTTATTTTGGGAAAGGGAAAGTCGCGGTTGGAAGCATGTTCACGTTTGAGTAGGTACGATTCTAGTTTTATCTTTTTAAAGTATTGTAACTAAAAATTAAAGGTAGTCCTTTGTTATTTAGGGGTTGGTAATTTAAGTATGACTATTTACATATTATGGAGTGGACTCAATACGTATTTCCGTTATCGAGTTTTTGTGGCATTTGAAGTAGTTGGAGTTAGTGAGTCTGTTGTATGATTTAATTTAAAATTAAAAAAGTAGGGATGTTATGTTTATATATTATGCTATATTCGTTAGTGTTATGTCGGTGGGATTGTTTGGAATTTTTTTTCTCGTATTTTGAAAACAGCTATTTCCGTTTCCGATTACTGATTTTTTTGGGGAAAGGAAGTGTGTTTCAGTTGTTAGAACGGAGATGTATACCATTCTCCCTGTATTTTTTGAGTTCACTGAAATCTTTATCACAGTTTAAGATTATAGTCGTCACTTTCAATGGCATTTCAAGAGTCGTTTTATTTGGATGGTGGATATTTTTAGCACAGTTAATTGCAGAATATTTAATGATTTGTTGTATTAGGTCTTTGAGATTTACACACTATATTGTCGGTAAAGGATTAATCGTTATGATGTTGTATTTAAAGGTACGTTATTCATTTATATTATTTTATTTGGATGGAAACAGTATTTAAACAAAAATATTTTGATATAATGACATATTTATTTAGTCTATTTATAATAGTGTTATAAAATAAATTAGACCAAATAAATATTGAATGGTTATATTATAATATGTGTGGTATCATATTAAGGATATTGTCTGATGTTTATCCTTTTTTTTACTTATTACAATTAGTTTAATGTTTTGGCTATCATTTTTAGATATTCGAGTCCTCTTGTTGTAGGATAGAGTTGGACTTGCTGTTGAAGATATAGATACATTTGAGCAGTTTGTCTAGAGAGTTTTGGTTTTAGTTGTATGACAGATTGCTCCATATGTAGTTCCTGAAAGCTTTGCTCTTTTTGTATAGCTGTGAGTAGCTTGTGTAATGTAGCTTGTGTAATGTGGGTGTTGTACGTCCAGTAGAAGAGAGGAAGGCATTGTGCCAACCTTCAACAGCATTGTTCGTTTTAGCCTCTTGGTTCAGCGTTGGTAGATATACATTCCACCAGGGAATCAAAAATTTAGGCTGGCGTCTGTGGCCTGACCTATGTAGTCTCCCTACCCAGTTGTCCTCAAAGTAATCTAAAAGTGGGGCAAGTCTTTGCTCATTTTCGGTGTAGAAAGGACTTTCAATTAATAGATTGTAATGTTCTGCCACGTCAGTTACTGGTACATATGCCAGAGCAATGAGATGTTTAATTTGGTATGCAAAAGTTATATTTGTTGCATACTCAACCCTAAGGGCAGATTTTTGTAAATGTCTCCAGAGACATTGATTGAAATGAAAATAACATCCTTGAATGGATGTGTGTGGGTAAGTTTTCAAAATAGAATTAATCATAGCTTGTTCGAAGTCTATGATTATTTTCATTGGGAAGTAGTCAGAAGTTTGTTCTTTTATTTTTTGCTAAATTTCTGTATAAGTTGTGGCTTGTTTGTTCGGTAACAAACAGTATATGAATGGGATACAGGTATTATGATATTGCCCATGAATTGTGTATAATTGGTAGAAAGGTTTTGGGCATATAGAAAAAGTTCCATCCATCATCCAAGTAGCACTTTCTTTCAATTTTTTAATGTTGTTATTCGTTGCAAACATGATTATTCTTTTGTCTTTGCTATGATTATCATAAAAGATAAATGGTTCGTCATTATGAGTGATTACAAGGTCAGGTGGAATTATTACTTCCTCAAAAGTTCTAGGAATTGGTATATTGGGTCTACTTGCTTTCTTTGTCCTTGCTATTGTTCTTTTAATGGAAGCAATAGATGGTAACTGACCTCTTGCTTCTCTGGGAACTTTACGTAGTAATTCTTTCAGAATTACGCTGCTAGGTAGGTGTGATGTGCTACTTAATTCTTTGATATTCTCGAGAGTGGATCTCACTTCGATTTCCGAGATGTTTGGTGGGTGATTATGTTCAGTAGTATTAATAACACTTGTTTCCCTGGTTGTAGCACGCTCATAGCATTTATTGGAGTAATATATTGTACATTTCAAATTCACTTTAAGGTCTTTTTGTTTCGACTGAGTATAAGTTTAGCCCATATAGCATAATAAAAATGTGCCTTTCTGAGATGTAATAAATCTTGCATCATCAGTCATTCTTGAGTTCTGGTATCTACAAAAGTTAATATAAAAATATTATGAAAATGTGTAATTTATAAAACATTATTAATTAAGCAGGTACTATTTCTAGTATCTTACTTACCAGCAGTAAAGTTGTATGTATCGAAAGTAGGTGTAGTTTCAGTCAGATGTTGTAGTCCTATTGCCACGGTCCGTTGAAAAAAAGTGAAGTATGTTATAGGATATGTTTAAATGTGTTTTTTGATAACAGTTTTGGTAGTTTCAAACGTCACTAAAAAATACTTAACTTTATTTGGATTTTAAAAGAGACATTTGCAAGATAATAGTAGCAGAAGCATAAAAAAGTCAATTTTAGTTAGAGTATATTCTATAGAGTTTATAAAGACTTGTTATGTTTGATTTTTGTACTTAAGAAGAGATTTAGAGTTGTAGCAGAATGTTTGTTCTTTGATGTGAATTATCTGTTTTCAGTTGCTTTGAGGTCTGTTTAGAGAGAAAGTTTTAGAAAATTACCAATGAGTTTATATGTTGCATAAAGAATAGACACTTGTTATAAAGCATTGTTACTTATTTGGTGAAAAGAACCTGGGATGACACATGTATTATGAGTTAAAGCACAAGAAACATATTTCAGAATATTTCATGAATAGATAATTTTTTATAAAGATTTGTAATTTATTTTGTCCTAAAAAACCTGGGATCACAATATGTATTATGAGTTACAGCAGAAGAAACACATTAGAGAGCATGATTTTAGGACACTACTTGTCTAATTACTTTAAGTAAATAATTAAAATATGTAGATACCTTTTTTATAGTCAAAGTGTCAAATATCTTGAAGTAGAAGTAGAACTTGATTTGTTTGTAGAGTCTGTTTTAAGGAAAAGTACATAGAGGAATAACCTTTTAGTTTAAAAATCTTGGTATAGTATAGTATAGTCATTCAGCGCAGACATCACTTTGTGCGTAGAGTAGGTCATACTCTACAGGTAGGATCTGACCAGCTTATACTTTTGCTTACCTGAGCACCTATCAGTCCAGAAGAGTGCTGTGATTATTAAATCGTCTTTTGGCTTGTAGACCAGAGTATTTATTTAAGTTTTCACAGATGTTTTATAGTTTTAATGTTTATATCCAAATAAACTGAGAAAGCAGATACCAATTTATGAATCATATATATCTGATGCTAAACTGAGTGGATTTTGTGCATGTTATACGACAATAGAAATCTTGGTTAGTTTAAGTCTAATGTTACGTTAGCCATTTAGTGAGAAGAATCTGCTGATACTAGAGTTAAGTGCTGGGCAGCATTATTCAGAAAAGCGTATAATTATATGCACTCAAAGTGAAACAAAGCCTCATTAATGTGTTCAATATTGAGCAAGAATGTATAGACACATTCTGAGTGGCGTTATCATGCAAAAGGCAAATTGTGTTATTGTTTGTTATTTGCAGCTAACTTTTCCTTTGCAGTTCTCCTTCCCAGCTGTTCCCTTCCTAATTCCCTTTCCCCCTGCTTGATCACTTTAATACTCTTTGTAAGTAATACAGTCAGAGTTGAAGGTATCAAGAGGTGAGCCCTTTTGTCATCGCATCCAAACTCAGAGGAAGGCTTCGTCTGACAAAGAGGCTGACACAGACAAAGTCATCTTGGTAGGAGACTTTAATATGCATCTTTTAGGGAATAACCAGGAAGATGCCATCACGCAGGATCTAAATGGCATATGGGACATCCTGACTCAGGGCCGCACAACGGTAAAGAAACCATCAAAGAGCTCAAACTACCTACTCTCAGAACTAAAGCATCTGAATTTGAGGGCAGTCAATGGCCGCTTTAAGGAAGATAACCCCCGGCACCCACATTTCATTCACCTAAAGTGTCCTCCTACCTTGATTTCACTTTTACAACACTATTTATGTTCGACAAGATAACCTTATTTCAAATAGGAAACAGTACACTCAGAGACCACATGCCACAAGAAATGACACTTTATACTACAGCAACATTATTTCAGGAGGCCGAAAAATCCATTGTTACAGTCGGAACAACCAACCTTCATCGTATTAGGTGCAATTCAACAAACATAGAAACAGTAGCAGTAATAGCAAAAGAAGTGCTTAAGGAAGTTCATGACCACTCAGGCCACCCGTTGGAAACCTGGGAAAAATTCACTGTCCCACTTGGCAACAAATTTCCTATCAGCAAAGGTCCAAAACGAAAGAACGTTAACAACCCTCCAAATTTGATAGCAACGAGCCCATCCTCCAAGAAACTGAAAACATCAACAAACCAACTACTACGGCAACTCCGGAGGTCACCTGGAAATCAAAATTTGCAGCAGTCTCTATGTGCCTCAAAGGCAGAGAAGAAGATGGGCCAGGAAAATGACAGTGAACAACGAATTTTGGGCTAAACTGTATCACGAAGCCAAACAGAAAAACAGTGCAAAATTTTGGCAAATAGTCAATAAAGTACATCGGCCAAACCATCACGGAATTAACTCCTACATCTCTGAAGAGATTTGGTCAGCGTTCCTCTTTAATCATTTTAATAACAATGAAAAAACAGTATTACACCCCAAAAGTCTAGAGCCTGTGAGCTGCAATAGCGAGGCAAAAGAGCTAGTACCACTCTGCCAATCTCCTACTGAAGATAACAATAGATTAGTACTAATCCAAGAACAACGAGTACCAACAGAATCCCAAGCACTAAACGCCAATTGAAAATTAAAGGAGTACACTACTCTTTTTTTTTTATTTTTTATTTTTAATAAAAAATACATGAGTCAGTAGGTTCAACTCCATGTCATATAAACAATATACGCTGCGAGCTTTCAAATTAACGGAAAAAGAAAAAAAAATGTTAACAAGCATATGCATTGGCCTATACAAAAAGAAAAGATACCAATGTTACAAATCATGGAATATGAAACTGCAGCCATAAAGAACAGTGGTCGAGGTACCAGAATGGCCCCGCATTTTACGTTTCAAAATCCAAATATTGCGAGACTATGCCCCAGATTTGCAGACCTAGCTTCTTTTTACGATGACCTTTGAGGGTGTATAAGCTGTGCTCCATATTGTATACAGAAAAGAACCGTTCCCTCCAGCCCTCAAATGTGGGTGGTTCTTGATGAAGCCAATGAGAAGCTATGCTTAATCTGAATACAGCTGTAGCTAGAAATATTAGAAAAGCCTGTTGCTTTGATATTCCTACCGCACCAGATCCCATCTCCACCCCTAAGAGAATCTGAACAACAGATAGTTGCATAGGGACACCAAAAATCTCTGTTAAAAATTTCTCCAGCTGTGTCAATAGTCTAACTAAAGATGGGCATGCACAAAAAATATGTAGATCATCTGCAGAACGATATCCACAGCGGAAACATTTGCCAATTTGGTCCCCAGTCCACTTTGAAAACTTATCTGGGGTATGGTAGAGATTAAAGACGGATTTAAAATGTTGGGCAGACAGTTTAGCAGAAAAAAATAATTGAATAGCCAAATCAATAGAAACCTCTAAACGTATATCCTGTCGCCCCAATGTAATCCCCCATTTACGATTCTGTTCTTGCAAATCATTAGCCTTAGTACTTAGCATAAGAACATATAAAGTGCCTATCCTTGCTGATTTACTATTTGCTTCTACCAAGGGATTGGATTGGATAGTACCACACATATTCAACAAATAGTGCCTAATTTGTAGGTACTTAAAAAAATTCTCCCTAGGCAGCTGATAGTGTTCCCTAAGTTGATCGAATGATTTAAGGCCCACTTCTGAATACAAATCTTCCACCAGCCTTATTCCTTTTAATCTCCAGTTGTGGACCACACGATCCCAAAAAGCAGATGGAAGGAATATTGTGGCTACCAATGGTGTATACCAAGAGATTTTCTCGAACCCATACATGTTCCTGATTACTTTTCACACTATATACGCTGCCCCCAAGACCTTAAGACTAGTATGCTTGTAGTAGCTCCGATCTAAGTGTAAAAACAAGCAGTTTTTAGCTTTCACCCCCAACAACATCTGGTATATAGAGGGGCACTCCGCAATATCGAGAGGGCCAGCCCCTGTAAGCAATATATTCATAACTTGGATCATACAAGCATAATAATACAGAGTGAAATCCAGTACAGACCAGCCCCCTGACAGTCTCGGTAATATCATATATCGTATAGCCCGACGGGCCTTACCCCTAGACCACATGAATCGCATACAAATAGATTGCAGCTGTGCCAAGCTCGCCTTTGGTATTTCTAAGGGCACGCTTCTAAAAAAAATACTGCATTTTAGGCAGTATCATCATTTTTAATAAATTACATCTCCCTACAAGAGAGAGATGAAGGCATTCAGCCGGGTCTAGCTGTCTCCTTACCCCCATCAAGAGAGCATCCCAGTTAGATTTAACCCAGGCAGTTGCAGAGACCCTGAGCTTAACACCCAAATAAGTAACCTCTTGGCAAGCCCTTGGGTCAGAATACGTCGGCATGTTGGCACACAGCAACTGAGTTTTAGCCATATTCAGCTTATAGCCGGAAACTGCCCCAAATTCTAAAGCCAAATGCTCAATCTCCTGCATCGCTGTGGTTGGTCTAGGCGTGACAACAGCAACGTCATCCGCATAGGCGAGGGCCTTAAACTGATAATTCTGTATGTTTATTGGCTGAATCCGGGTGCTAGATTCCAACATTTTTAAAAATGGATCAATATATAATGAAAAGAGCAATGGGGAGCACTGGCACCCTTGCCTAGTGCCCCGTTGTATATTAACTACCTCCGACTCGAGTCCCATGGTGCAAATACTGGCAACGGGTTGACGATATAATGTCTGCACCGAGGTGATAAACTCTGGACCAAAACCATGCGGCCTCATTACATCCCATAAAAAGCACCATGAGACTCGGTCGAAGGCCTTCTCGGCATCGAATAAAATTAGACACAGTGCCTCCCGAGTTATATTAACATAGTCAAAAAGTGTTATTACCCGACTTACATGATTTGTCATTCCCCGGTGCAGGATAAAACCATGCTGTGTGGTGGAGGCTAATGGGGTAATAACTGAAGCCAGCCTGGTAGCCAATATTTTTGAATAGATCTTCCCATCCGCATTTAATAGCGAAATGGGACGATATGTGCCGGGTACATTTGCAGGTTTGCCTTTTTTGTGAAACACGACTAAGCACACTTCATCCCAAGACTTGGGGGCAGCCTCTTTCTGAGCCGCTCTAATTGTTGCTAACAGATCTAGCTTCAATACATTAAAGAAAATGTTATAGATTTCCAGAGGTAGCTTGTCTGGCCCTGCCGCCTTGCCCACAGCCAACCCATTCACTGCTACTTCTAATTCCTCTAACGTGATTGAAGCATCCAACATTTCTGCCTCGTCCAAATAAAGATCTGACACACAGTATTGACGGAGGAGAATGCACGCCCTGTCCTCATCATAATCATCTCCATGATAAAGTGAATCATAGAACTGTTTAAACACCTCTAGGATACCACTTTCACTCTCAATGAAATAGCCATTCGAATCTAAGATATTATCAATTTGTTGAGCTGCCTCTCTCACTCTAAGTTTTTGGGCGAAGCACCTGCCACTTGCCTCCCCATACTCATGGTGCAGTTGCCGTTTGATAAAAAATTTTTTTTGCAGTTTCCTGTGACCAATTAAGAATTAGCCTTACTTTAGGCCGTGTCACTGCCGTTGTAAGAGCGGTTATATCATTCCCTGTGTGAATACCCTGCATGAGCGACTTCTCAGCCTTTATAATCTCCTGGTACAGCTCTTGGAATTTTGCAGCCTGCTTTCTTTGATTATGCAGTCTCACACTCAGGGCTTCACCTCTAAAGGCGGACTTGAAGGTATCCCAAACTCAGCCTACATTAGTGCTCCCACGATTTATGCTAAAGAAAGTGGTAATCCATTCCTTCATATGCTCCACAAATTGCTGATCTAGTAATAATTTACGATCAAAAGAAAACCCCCTAGACTGTTACAATACCAGTTATCGAGAAAACTACTGGCCCATGATCTGATGTGATTCTCGGATATACCTGAATAGATGCCTGATTCAGTAACAATTGTGGAGCAAAGAAATAATCCAGTCTTACTAACTTTTGATGAGGGAAAGAGAAAAAGGTATATCCAGTCTCCGCCTCCCTAAGAGAGGCCCAAAGATCTACCAGCCCATGCGCATATAGTAATGATTGCAGAGCTTTGATGACACGCCGTTTCCTACCACTGTAAATCGCTTTCTCATTACATAGAATATTAGGGGCCAGATTTATATTTTAGTCACCGCACAGGATCAAAGGTGTTGGCCAGGTCGCAAGCTCAACATTTAGAAAATTTAAGGTAGCAGCTTCATCTATGTTGGACCAATATACTGCACAAATCGTCAATTTTGTAACACCTATGAAACATTCGGCGATTGCCCACCTACCCAACCCATCAGTTAAGATTCTACCGGTATTACCTATGTGTTTTTTTACCAGGATTGCAACACCTCTAGACGTACAAGAATATTTAGTACCGGGTAATAGATTGAATCCCAACTCTTCTAGCAGTTTCCTTTTTGACCAAACTATATGGGTCTCCTGGAGACACATTACATCACAGAGGAGCAGTTGTAATTACTGTGCCACCCGCCGTCTTTTATCTAAAAAATTCAAAACCCTGACATTCAACGTGCCTATCCTGATACCACTAACCGCCATCAAACTGTGCGTGGATTCCCTCCGCTAGCCACACACACTGAATTGAACAAATTGAAAGCGCGCACACGACACTCGTTTCCATACTGTACTCATGTATTATTTTCTTTTTCTCCCCCCACATTAACCCCTGAACACCATCCCTCCCTACACACACAACCCCACCGCCAGAGCTGAGGCTTAAGGACCATGTCCTCTACGATGCAGAAGTAATATGTG
The DNA here is from genome assembly GCF_964263255.1 of Lissotriton vulgaris. Lineage (NCBI taxonomy): Eukaryota > Metazoa > Chordata > Amphibia > Caudata > Salamandridae > Lissotriton > Lissotriton vulgaris. The sequence goes on from NC_141696.1 coordinate 786,776,676, forward strand.
CGATGCCCCCCCCTTTGGCTCCCCTGCCCACCAAACCATCTCTCTCACATGTCATCCTTACTGAAGTTCAGTTTTCTTTTCCTTCCCCTCTCTTTATTTTATATTACATACAAGATTCCAATTAACCATATTACCAATTGCAGGCAGGCTTCTCCCGCATACACCCAGTGACCAAGAATCATCGCTGGAAAATAGACAATCAATCAACTAAGAAAAAAAATAAGAAAAAAAGAAAATCCTCAGAGAAAGAAAATCTCAGTAAGCAAAAGAAAAAAGGATTCAGTACCCATCCCTAGAAAAGCAAAGTTAAGAATCTACTTTCGCTATACGATGATATGCTAGAGAACAGATGTTAACTTTTCTACCCCTTGTCCATATCATTTAAATAGTCCTGTGCAGCGATCCCCGATGTAAAATATCTAGTTTGTCCCTTAAAAATGATTTTTAATTTTGACGGGTTGAGAAGGAAAGCCTGAGCCCCTTTTGCTTGTAAAGGTGCAAATAACTTCCGAAGTTGCCATCGTTCAGGAACAGTGGCTGGACAAAAATCAGGGCGTACAAAAAACTCACACCCCATTCCAACCCGTTTTTTCTCAGGTTGTGCCAAGTCAAATATCGCCTCTCGCAACAAGTAGTTATTCAGGCAAATTGGAATCGCCCTAGGGTATGGATTTTGATCAACTTGTTGCTCACTCCTTCGCTGCCGCACAACAAATGGAAACCTGTGCGCCCTGATCACCTTAATTTCCCAGCTCCAGTCCGTAAGTTTAGGAAAGGCTTCCTAAAGAGCTGAACAATAAATTTCCTTGGGTCTGCCCCTTCTTTTGACTCAGCTATACCTAAGATGCACAAATGATTCCGTTGCGAATGGTTTTCTAGATACGTAAACTTCCAATCCACATCTATTTTGGACTTTTGCAAGATCTCAATGGCTGATTGCTGCTTCACAAGGCAGTCTTCAGCTGAGGAAACTCGTTCTTCAACTTCTACCACACAAGTTGAGACCTCTGCACAAGTCTTTACCAAATGCTGCACTGTATTTTGGAGTTTCCTCACAGCCCCTTGTGTACGCAGCCCCTCTGCCTTAGTTTCTGCCTGATGAGCCATAATACTCTTATAGACTATGCCAAGAGTGATAGAATCCTCCTCATGATCCTCGTCCAAGTTCGGCTGAGCAAACGGTAGGCTTTGTCATGCAGTGGCCCCTCTCCAATTTCCATCGCCTTCCTCACTGTCTCATGGGGAAAAGATTGTTCCAGATCATCACCTTCCTCTTCCTCTGGAGCGTCCCCCCAATCTACTGGGTTACTGAAATTATCATCATCGTTCTCCTTGTCAGAGGCCATTCTTAGATCAGACATGGAATAGAACTTGCCCTCGAACCTAGCATACTCCACATCACTGCCCTTGTCCATTGCTGATAAGATAAGGTCTGAACTCGACCCTCCCGGAGGGGCACTATCGCCTGTGGTTGCTGCTACAGAGACTGCTGGCTCATCAATCGCTAAAATGTTTGCATTGCGTGGTAGTTTTACTTAGGCTGCCACCTCTGGAGCGCCTCCTATGACAAGGACCATTTCATCATTAGCCAGCCCAGTTAGAGCCCCAGGAGCAGCCTGATCCGTATTCACTGCCTCTGAGCCAGTTTTCGCTTTCATTTCCTGTTTTTTATTAAAGATTGCTGGAGCAGTCACCTGCTTCACTGCAGTATCCTGTTTCTGTGGTATAACCTGTGTATTAAGGGCTGTAACTGACTCCTGTTGTGACTTGGTGCCGCCAGCTGCGTTCTGAGTACCCCATTTTTGGCAGTGTTATGGTTGAATTACTATTGCTATTGCTGTTAAGGCTAGCTTTACTGCCTTTACTACCACCAGTATCTCCACTTCTGGATGTGGCAGTGTGCCCCGCATTCTCCATGTCACCACTGTGGCCCGGAGCTGTGCCGCCTCCCTCCATCCCCGTACCTGCAGCTGTGTTTGCCGAGATGCCCCCGCAGGCCCTTGCAACACCTCTGCCCTTCGGCGCCATTCGGGTTAGCTCACTACCCCGAGGTCAACTGCAGCTCTCGGTGTTCCAGCTCGAAACCCCTCAATGCCGTGAGCTCACTGTAAACCGATGCTTGATCCTGCAGTCCCAATCTGCCACAGGTGAGAAAGACGTTTTCCCGCTGCTACCGCTGCCGCTGCTCCATAATCGCTGCTCCATAAACGCTGCTCCGCATCCAGTGCATCCAGCGCCGGCATCTCACCGAACAACACACCTCGCAGTCGGCCGCAGCTACAGCCTTCAGACCAACGTGGGGGCGTCGATAGTAGAATGCCGCATCCACAAGACACCGCGACCTCCAACTCCGGCACTTTACCGCCGCATTACAGGTGCTTGTAACCACCTGTTCTCAAAGCAATTCACACTCCGGTCAAGGGGTTAGGGAGAGCCGTGGAGAGCTGTGCACACACCACCTCACATGGCCACTGCTGTGGCCGCCATCTTGCCCGATTAGCTAGGAGTACACTACTCAATCAACCAAATAGATAATTAAACAAATAGCAAGGGGCCGACTGGCAGGAGCCCCGGGTCCTAATGGAGTTCCACCTATGCTGTTTAAAAAAGACCCGGACTACTGGAGCAACGCACTTGAACCTGTTTTCAAGTATGCAGTTAGAAAATCCACAATTCCAGAATCGTGGAGAGGTTCTATTATAAGCCCAATTTATAAACAAGGAAAAAAGGCTGAGCCGAAAAACTATCACCTAATAGCTCTGATCGACATCGAGGCTAAATATTTTGCAGGACTCCTCCTAAACGATATAACCACGTGGGCTGAAAAGAATCAAATAATACCATTAACACAAACCGGATTTCGGAAAGGGCAAGGATCAATAACCAACATAATGGCCCTTACCCTCCTAATGGACGCAGCTAAACAGGGGAAATATCCGCTCTTCCTCTGCTTTATAGACTTTGTTGCTGCATTCGATCACGTAGATCGAATTAAACTCTGGCAAAAACTAGATGGCTGGGGGATTCCTTCGAACCTCCTACTTCAAATAAGGAACTTACACACCAAAATATGGGCCAGGATAAAGCTCGGTGATGGTCGACAAATATCAAAAAAAATTCTCACCTCAAAAGGACTTAAACAAGGGTGCGTTTTAGTCCCTGGTCTATTCAACCTCTTTCTAGCCAACTTACCAGTGAAGCTAAATAGCTGTGTAGCCCACGCACCAAAACTAGGGAACTCTACTCTGTCAAACCTGCTATATGCGGATGATTTAGTTCTGATAAGCAGGACCCCAATAGGTCTCCAGCACCTACTGAATGTCACTCAGACATACTCTGCATTAAAAATGAACCTGAACTGACTGGAACGTAACAAGAATAGCCATAGTCAAAATAATATTAGCAACGAGCATGGCTAATGTACAGAATGTTTTAATCATTTGTGTTATTTTAACACGATGTAAAACCATTTATTATATAACAATTTTAACACAAGAAATTTTATCTTTTGTATGCAATGGTTTTAATTAATCAAGCATAATAAAATAAACTTCAAACTTCAAGCTTCACCTTGAGATGGAAGGGAAGGCCGAGATCGCCAGTTTTGTGGCTTGACTTGGAAGCCTTCCAGCTGCCGCAACGCATCATTGAGGGTACTCATGTGGCTGGTCACTTGCTGAACCCCATTTTTTCCAATTTTAGTTGTTTACAAACTTTCTCCCCAGTCCCCCAGGCCTGGACGGATCATTCATTAGTGACATTCTCCCTGCAGCGGCGGGGTAGAGTTGATATGGCCCGTCCAGCCACTGTGAAAAAACGGTCCTGGCACAAGCTAGACCATGATGTGCTTGCTTTGTGGTTGGCGGAGCACAGACCCCAACTTCCCTCAGACATCAAGGGGGCAAACTTGTGCTTTCACAACTGGTTGTTGGCCGGTTTGGATAGTTGCATTCCGGCCAAACGGGGTGGCAAAGGACGCCGGCTTTCGAACCCATGGTTCAATGACTCGCTAACTCCGGCAAAGAAGGGATGTAAGCAGCTGGAGCGTGCATGGCACCGCTCCTACGAGGCTTCTGCAAAACTAGAATATCGAGCTGCGGTTAAGGATTACCATAAGCTTATCCGAAGATTGCGGACGGAGTTTGTAGCCAATAAAATCTTGGTCAGCTCTAATCCTGCCAAGACAATTTTCGCCATGCTCAAAAATATGAAGAGTGCGGCGTGAACAGTGCCTCTCCTGTAGCCTCAAACCATCAATGCGAGGCATTAGCGAACCATTTCATGAATAAAATAGAGCAGATTTATCAGGGCCTCTCTAATTAAACTAGTCTGGTTGAGATTGTCGTATTTGGAGGGGTAGACATTATGGAGGGCAAGTCATTCCTCCCTTTGCTTACACCCCAGGAATTTGAGGCATTGTGCTTTAAAATTAAATCCGGCTCCCCAGCTGACCCAATGTCATCTGCCCACTTTCGCCAGTTCCACTCTTCTATTGCCTCCGTGGTCCTAGAATTGGTCAATCTGTCTTTGAAACTAGCCTCTGTCCCCAGGGCGTGGAAGCACGCTAAAGTCATTCATTTGATAAAAAGGCCATCTCTTGATCCGGAAGACCTTGGCAATTATCGCCCCATATCCCAGATGCCTTTTTTGGCCAAGCTGGTAGAAGCGCATGTAAACTCCATTCTGTCTAAGTGTATTGACAAGTTTAACATCTTCGATGCATCTCAACATGGGTTTCGCCCTCGCCCTTGCCATAGCACCGAGTCAGCGCTCCTGGCTGTAAAGGAATCCATTCGGAGTAGGCTGGATGTGGGAGACTCCGCGGCCTTGGTCCTATTGGACCTAAGCGCCGCTTTCGATACGTGTCTCACGCGATCCTTCTTGAACGCCTCCGTGCAGTTGGAATTAGGGGTGGTGCCCTGGATTGGATCGGGTCCTTCCTGTCTGGGCGATCCTTCCAGGTTTTTGTGCCACCTTTCCACTCCCAGGATTGTGCCCTGCGCCAGGGGGTACCTCAGGGCTCTATTTTGAGCCCGTTGTTGTTTAACCTTTATGTGAGACTCTTGGCAGAAGTGGCTAGAGACAGGGGGCTGTCTTTGGTGTTGTACGCCGACGACACCCAACTGGTGATTGCCTTCTATGAAAACTGCTGTGCCAACTTGGAGAGGTTTAAGGAGGACTTGTTGGTTATCTCGGATTAAATGAGGGCTAATTGACTCCAATTAAATGCTAGCAAATCCGAGATCTTACTATTTGGGAAGGACAAGGAACTCTGGTCTGAACAGTGGTGACCTGACCATCTTAAACCCGTCACCTAAGGAGGCTGTTAAGATAATGGATTGACAGACAAAAGCTGTTGCCGCTGCTTGCTTTCGGTTCTTGAAAGGACTGAGACCGTTGCTTGGTTTTTTCCTCCCAAAGTGCGCCAGATTAACGTGCAGGCTTCCATTCTTGCTAGGCTTGATAATGCAAATTCCATATATTTAGGTGCCAACAAAGCCAGCATTAAACGTCTGCAGAGCGTTCAGAATGCGGCAGCGCGTCTGTTAGTGGCTGTTCCCAAATCCTGTTCGGTGGTGCATATGCTCCCCAAGCTTCATTGGCTACCCATTGAACAGTGGATTCAGTTTAAGGTGATGTGCATCTCTTATAAAATCTTGAAGCACCATGCCCCTGCTGGGTTATCCAGTTTACTGATGCCCTACATGCCCAAACGTGCATTGTGATCTACTGACCGTGGGCTTGTCTGTGTCCAATGAGTCTGGAGAGAGAGGGCCGGGGGCCGTTCATTTGGCCTCTTAGTGGCTAAACTTTGGAACTCCCTCCCCATGCACATTAGAGGTATCCCAAATCTCTTGATGTTTCGTAAGTTTCTGTTATCTGATGTTTCAGCACCCGCAGATCTTCCTGTTTCTCTGTGCACATTAGAGGTATCCCAAATCTCTTGATGTTTCGTAAGTCCATAAAAACATGGCTGTTTCCGTTATCTGATGTTTAGGCACCCGCAGGTCTTCCTGTTTCCTCTTTGGTTTCTGGTCTGCGCTGGGACACCTCGTTGCTGAGGCAGCCATGCGCATTACAAATCCCAAATAAATATATAAATAAAATAAAGAGGAGGGGAGGGTGAGAGACACAGCATGGAAAGAGGAGGGGGAGGGTGATGGGGACACCAACCGGTAGACGAGTCAAAGCTGCGTCCAATGTCCAGTAAGCTGTGATCCCAGGGGTTGTGGTATCATTTCCCCATCGCTGTTGCGGGGGGATCCCTATACGCAGTGGACTCTCTCAGAGGGGTCTCTGAGACTCCAAGGCCTACATACTAGATCCTTCCCCAAAAAGGGGAGAGGGAGGGCTTTGGCAAGGGGTGCCATACCATACCTCTACTGTGAGTGGCTTCCTTGGTGCTGTGGACTCTCTCAGCGGGTTCGATGAGACTCCAGATTATAAATATTGGATCTTTCCCCAACAAGGGGAGAAGGAGTGCTTAGTCAAAGGGCACAAAAGGACAGGGAGCTAGGGTGTGTAGCAGGCAAGGGTAGAGATTCAAGTGGGAGGGGATAGGACCAAAGGAAGACACAGAAAGAAAGAGTACTAAATGGAAACAGAGAGCATCAGTTAGGGGGACAGCCTGTTTTCTCTCTGTGGCCTTGAGTTTGCCCCATCTCTAAGGTAAAAACCTAGCACAGGCCATTCCAGGAGCTTTGCCCTCCAGGACATGAAGCACACAGTTTGTAATTCAAATTAATTTTCACATTTCACAGAAGTTTATAGTACGCTGCACATCACCAATTCAGATGTTTTCATATTAAGTACCTGGGTGCAGAGGATGATGCTTAGAACTAACAGTGTTTAACCCATTCATCATCCAGGGTAGATAGTTCAGAATCATGAGGCTGAGGGAGAAGATCATGAACCCAATGAAGGCCAACTTGAGGACTGCAGGGTTCTTTGTAGAGGACACGTATGTCAGAGGGAGCAGGCATAGGTTCTTCTGGGTCGTTCAGAATGAAGATAAAGTGGCAAAAGACGTGGTAAGTGATGGTGTGCGCTGTGCCTCCCGTTTTGGGAGCCAGCAGGTCTGAGATTATTGTTCCCTAGTTTCCATGGAGAGGGTAGGAGTGCTGGTGGGTCTGGTGAGATTTCTGATGATTAGTGGTTAGAGGCGGGCAGCCGCCATCTTGGGGACAGGCCCCCGTTAATAGTGCTGTGATGGGGTGTGCTGCGGCTCCTGTTTTTGAGGCCAGTGTGCCTAGGCTAAGTTGTTGTCCTGTTCAGAGACGAGTAGAAGTCTGTCAAAGGTGGAAATAGTTTAGGGAGTTGTTCTGTAGGAGGGAAATAAATTAGGGGTCAGATGCCGCCATTTTAGAGTCAACCCTCATCACCACATCCCGGCAATCCGCTCAGTGTCCATGGGGGCCCCAACTCACTCTTGCCGATCCCGCAGACAGCCAGCCAGAGCGGGGAGATAGCTCATTAATCAGGTGGCCTACGACTGTTTGTAGATTATCAGAAAAGCAGCAAAATTCCATTCTTGCTAGAATCCAAATCCTAATTTAATATGATCAATGGTATTATCGGAGATAATACCAGACCTCTGATTAATGAAAATGCTGCCATATTCCCACTGTAAGACACCAAGATGGACAAGTAGATTTCTGAAGCATCTTGTACATCTTTCCCTATAGTCATCTTACAAGAGTTAAATACAATATTTCTTATGTAACTAAACATCAGATTATTATTTCAATTTATCAAGCTCACCCAAGACGGGTTTCCCAGCGCTGAGCATAGGTAGAAATGAAATTAACCCAACATTTAATGACATTATATTTAAGGTATGGTTGATGGATGACCAGCCCATCAGCTTAGCGCGGGGCCCTGACCTCCACTACCCTGAAAAACAACTACCGACCATATTTAGGGATCTCCACCTGCTTGTTGGGTAGCTCTGCCTTCAGAACTTCAATCTATGAGACGGAAGTATTGTAGGCAGATCTGAATGAGTAGCAGGCACCATATTTTTTGGACTTCTCAGCACTATTTCTTTGTAAAACATAATGATCCTGGCACGCTTGGAGTTAGCGTAAAGTTTCCCTTCCACATCCCATCATGTCTTATAGCACTTGACACGAGTCTAGTGGCAAATGGACTGCTAAGTCAAGGGTTTCCCCTGGCAGAGTCGGATGTGGCTCCATCGGAAAAAACCCTGAGGTGTTTCCCTAAATGAAAAGAGAAGAAACTCCAGATTGGTGGACAGGGCATTCACAATTTTTTGGTGGATGCTGGCATCATACAACCTCTAAATGAGGCTAGGAGTTTATTGAATAGATAGTCAAAAAAGTATTAAATACAGCTGAAAAAATTGCCAGATGAAAAACCTTTTTTCATGGAAACAACTGCAAAATAAGAAAGAATGGTATTTATGTATTACAAACTTTATTTAATTAAGTAATTACATTATGAAATCCTTTGAGAACACCCGAGTATCTTTAGTTGTGATCATATGTTGCTTGAACGTTTTCAATATCATCTGAAACAAGCTTTTCCATATAGTTCTACATGTACAGAATATGATTGTGAAAGCAGAGACATCAAGAGTGGATTTGGCAAGGATTCTCATCAATATCCAAAGAAAGTATTTTTTCACTTCTGAACTGTTCCAAGACCAAAAATATTATTAAAGGGAACATTGTCAAACATCAACATACTGGACAGAAAAATCCACTTCAAGACTTTTTCACACTTGAGTAAATTTTGCTTCTTAAAGCCAACACCCTAAGATTGACCACAGAAAGACGAAAGAGAAAGACCGATGAATTGAACAAAATCCATAATTCATAGAAACTACAAAACCTCTTACAATCTCCTCTTGCACGAAATGTGTGTGTCTTGTATCTTGTAAAGCGCACTGCTACCCGGAGGCGTCCTGGCGCTATAGACCTCTGTGAGATGTTCCCTCCTGGGTATCTCCAAGGTGAAACCAAGCATCCCCGGCGTCTGTGGGGGGCCGTTGTGGAGATGAGGCAAGCTAATGCCCAGAGTTGCCGAGTGTGATCCCTGGTTAGAGTAGGCACCGAGGTGAGAATTATCGAGTCCCCTGACCCTGGTTCACGACCCTGCTGCGTCGGGGATTGAACCCTGGTCCCGGGCCGTCCTCTGCTTTCGGGTCTGCCGCCTCTAACCAGTGAGCCACACCACTCCACATACATGAGCATAAGTATGTCAATCAAACAAATGTCATTTTAAATCTTAGTGGTGATAAGATTATACCCCGGGGTGTTCGTGTTTGTGGGTGTTTCCTTGCATCGCGGCCGAGCTTAGCTCCGCCCCCACCGACCGGCCGGGCTTTGCTCCGCCGGTCCAGCGCCACAGACCACTTGCCAGACTGCAAGCCCCAGGAGCCTCAGGGGCTCATTGCGCATTTCCCACGCGCCAGGAGGCGCATAAAGACTCGCCTGCAGCAGAGTCCATCGGTGTTCGTGTTTGTGGGTGTTTCCTTGCATAGTGGCTGGGCTTAGCTCCGCCCCCCGCCCTCACCAACCGGCCGGGCTTTGCTCCGCCGGTCCAGCGCCACAGACCACTTGCCAGACTGCAAGCCCCAGGAGCCACAGGGGCTTATTGCGCATTTCCCACGCGCCAGGAGGCGCATAAAGACTTGCCTGCAGCAGAGTCCATCGGTGTTCGTGTTTGTGGGTGTTTCCTTGCATCGCGGCTGGGCTTAGCTCCGCCCCCGCCCTCACCGACCGGCCGGGCTTTGCTCCGCCTGTCCAGCGCCACAGACCACTTGCCAGACTGCAAGCCCCACGAGCCACAGGGGCTCATTGCGTATTTCCCACGCGCCAGGAGGCGCATAAAGACTCGCCTGCAGCAGAGTCCATCGGTGTTCGTGTTTGTGGGTGTTTCCTTGCATCGCGGCTGGGCTTAGCTCCTCCCCTGCCCTCACCGACCGGCCGGGCTTTGCTCCGCCGGTCCAGCGCCACAGACCACTTGCCAGACTGCAAGCCCCAGGAGCCACAGGGGCTCATTGCGCATTTCCCACGCGCCAGGAGGCGCATAAAGACTCGCCTGCACCCTCGTCCCGCGAGGACACGCGCAGGACGCGCCGGGCTAAGACCAGGCAAATGGCGGGCCCTCTGTGGCCCTCAGAGGCCTGAGGAGGACGGGACGGGCCACCCCCCTTGGTTCCTCGACAAGAGGAGGTACATCGATTTGATCTATACATTGACACTCTATGGACAGTTTATTTTCCCCTTAAAGTCATCATCATCGTTTATATAGTATCACACTGTATTATGACACGCAAGGGGACCAATAAGAAATCTCCTTCACAGCACGACCCAGGTCAGGGTACCTTAAATTTTACCGTGACCAGTAGATCATTGCCCACCTCTAGCGAAGCTGAGAATGACCAGCGCTAATCCATAGATGCTAGGCAATCGCCCCCAATGATCCCTAATAGTCCGCAGAACTTGTCTTTTTGGGAGGAAATAAACGCTTTGTGTGGCACTAAGTATGCCCCAGTGGTATCTCCATCCTCCGTAAAAGGCATCAGCACCATTACCCCAATTAGGAAACCTTGTGACTCATCTTTACCATCTCAAAAAGACAATACCTAAGGCATTGCACTGTTTCAGGGCCCACACGCTAAAAGGAAGCATGACGGGACTAATGACAGCGGGAATCATCCGAAAATACTAAAACTGTGCGCTGGTCCTGCATCGCCAGTCACTAACCCCACCGTAACTACGGTGGAGGCTGGAAAATGTGACGACCAAGTATCTTCTCCCCATTTCCCTTTATTGTATCAGTTAGAGCTATTGTTAAATTCTATCGTATTACCATTGGTGGAAAAAATTAACGCCCTGGGTGATAGACTAACAGGTATTTAGAAAATCATTCAAGCCAACTGTCCACCAACCACTAAAGATCAATCAATCAATCAATCAATCATCGCATTTATATAGCGCACTACTCACCCAGAGGGTCTCAAGGCACTGAGGGTGGGGGGTCCGCTACTGCTCGAACAGCCAGGTCTTGAGTTGCTTCCTGAAGGCGAGGTGGTCCTGGGTCAGGCGGAGGTGGGTGGGGAGGGAGTTCCATGTCTTGGCGGCGAGGTAGGAGAAGGACCGTCCCCCTGTGGTGGCTCTTCGGATGCGGGGGGCGGCGGCGAGGGCGTGACTGGTCAATCGAAGCTGGCGTTTGGGAGCGTGGAAGTTGAGGCGGCTGTTGAGGTATCCTGGGCCTTGGTTGTGTAGGGCTTTGTGTGCGTGGGTGAGGAGACGGAAGGTGATTCTCTTGTTGACCGGGAGCCAGTGCAGGTCTCTCAGGTGTCCGGAGATGTGGCTGCGACGGGGGATGTTCAGGATGAGTCGTGCTGAGGCGTTCTGGATCCGCTGGAGTCTCTTCTGGAGTTTGGCGGTGGTTCCGGCGTAGAGGGAGTTGCCGTAGTCCAGACGGCTGGTGACGAGGGCCTGGGTGACCGTCTTCCTGGTCTCGGTGGGGATCCACCGGAAGATCTTACGTAGCATGCGCAGGATGTTGAAGCACGACGAGGAGACGGCGTTGACTTGTCTGGTCATGGAGAGGGAGGAGTCCAGGATGAAGCCCAGGTTGCGTGCGTGGTCTGTTGGTTTGGGTGCGCTGCCTAGGGCGGGGGGCCACCAGGAGTCGTCCCAAGTGGCGGGTGAGGATCCCAGGATGAGGACTTCCGTTTTGTCCGAGTTCAGTTTCAGGCAGCTGTTCTTCATCCATTCGGCTACCTCTTTCATCCCTTCGTGAAGGTTGGCTCTGGTGATGGCGGGGTCGTTGGTAAGGGAGAGGATCAGCTGGGTGTCGTCGGCGTAGGAGATGATGTTGAGGTTGTGCTGGCGTGCGATGTCTGAGAAGGGGCTCATGTAGACGTTGAAGAGGGTTGGACTGAGCTAGGAGCCTTGAGGAACGCCGCAGATGACTTCGGTGGCTTCAGATCTGAACGGAGGGAGGCACACTCTCTGTGTCCTTCCGGCGAGGAAGGAGATGATCCACTCCAGTGCCTTCTCCTGGACTCCGACGTTGCGGAGGCGTTGTACTAGGGTACGGTGGCAGACAGTTTCGAAGGCCGCAGAGAGGTCGAGGAGGATGAGGGCCGCTGTTTCTCCGTTGTCGAGCAGCGCTCGGATGTCATCGTGGCTGCGATCAGGGCGGTCTCGGTGCTGTGGTTGGCCCGGAAGCCAGACTGAGAGGGGTCGAGGGATCCGTTCGTCTCGAGGAAGGCGGCCAGCTGCTTGTTGACGGTCTTCTCGATGACTTTTTCAGGAAACGGGAGCAGCGAGATGGGGCGGTAGTTCTTGAGGTCGGTGGGGTCGGCCGATGGCTTCTTGAGTAGGGCGCTGAGTTCGGCATGCTTCCAGCTCTCCGGGAAGGTAGCGGTGTCGAATGAGGTGTTGATGATGTCCCGCAGGTGGGGTGCGATGACAGCGTTGGCCTTGTTGAAGACGTGGTGGGGGCAGGGGTCAGTCAGAGATCCGGAGTGATGGAGTTCATTGTGCGGACGGTGTCTTCGGTGCTGATCGGAGTCCAGGCCAGGCGCGGAGGGTGGTGGTGGGGGGCGGTGGTTCGGTCGTGGCATTCGTCGGTTGAGTGCTGAAGCTGTTGTGTATGTCCGCGATCTTGTTGTGGAAGTAGGAGGCGAGGGAGTTGCAGAGGTCTTGTGAAGGGGTGATGTCGTTGTTTCCGGCGTTGGGGTTCGAGAGCTCTTTGACGATGTTGAAGAGTTCCTTGCTGTTGTGTGCGTTGTTGTCCAGTCGTTCCTTGAATGCAGTTTTCTTGGTGGCGTGGATGAGTTGGTGGTATTTTCGGGTGGCGAGCTTGAGGGCAGTCATGTTGTCCGGTGTTGGGTCTCTGCGCCAGGTTCTCTCGAGGGCTCGGCAGTTCTTCTTGGAGCTCTTGAGTTCGTTGGTGAACCATGGGGCTTTCTTGCTACCGGGTCTGCTAGGCGGGGTCCTCAGGGGGGCGAGCTCATCTGCGCAGTCGCTGCTCCACTTCGTGCGGTTGGTGGCCGCCTGGCTAGGGTTCGTTGTGCTGGTGGGAGGGTTCATGCTCAGGGAGGTCGCGTGCTGGTTGGCTGTGATCTTGTTCCAGCTCGTGCGTGCAACCTGTTGCTGGTGGTGGTTGATCGTGGTCCTTCCGAAGCTGAAGTGGATGCAGCTGTGGTCCGTCCAGTGGAGTCCGGTGGCGTGGCTGAAGGGGATGTCCTTGCTGGATGAGAAGATGGGGTCGAGTGTGTGTCCGGCGTAGTGGGTGGGGGTGGTCACCAGCTGCTTGAGTCCCAGGTTGGCGAGGTTGTCCAGCAGGGTGGTGGTGTTGCGGTCGTTGTTGTTCTCCAGGTGGAAGTTGAGGTCCCCTAGGAGGATGTAGTCAGCGGAGCAGAGGGCGTGCGGGCTGATGAAGTCGGCGATGTCATCGCTGAATTGTGTGCGTTGTCCCGGGGGTCTGTAGATGAGGGTGCCTCTGAGGGCGGTCTTGGGGTTGATGTGGACCTGAAAGTGCAGGTGCTCGGCGGTTGTGAGGGTGTCGTCGGTGTTGGTCGTGATGCGGATGGTGTTCCTGTGGACGATGGCGATGCCTCCTCCGTTGTGGTTGATGCGGTCCCTTCGGATGATCTTGTAGCCGTCTGGGATGGCGATGGCGATGTTGGGCGCTGAGGAGGCGTTCATCCAGGTTTCCGTGAAGAAGGCGACGTCTGGGGCTGTGGTGTCGAGTAGGTTCCAGATCTCGATGGCGTGCCTGTGGACGGAGCGGGTGTTGAGCAGGATGCATTTCAGGTGGCTGCTGCTGTTGCTCGTCTTGGTCTTGGTTGGTGCTGGAGTAGTGCAGGTCCGGAAGCAGGTGAACTTGCAGAAGTTGCAGCAGAAGGGTCCGTGGGTGCGTCTCAGGGTGGCTCGGTAGCAGCCCGGGACTGGGCCTGCGTTGAGGGCGTTGAGGGTGGCGGCGTCGTACGTCCGGCGGGCGGGCTGGGGTCTGCGGGGGCCAGGGGTCCTGGCACTGGGCGCAGTCCAGGTGCGGACGGGCGCAGACGGGCTTACCTTTGGCGCACCTTCGGCGTGCTTAGGGCGCGCCCGCTGCGCGTGCACGCTGCACGTACGCGTGGACCCCGCCATTAATGGCGTAGTGTGGGGGTGGAGCGAGGGAGGGGCAGCTGGGAGGCGGGAGCGGGGAGGGAAATCAGAGGCAAGCAGAGGGAAGAGGGGGCCGGCCGCAGGCGGGCAGCGGCAGGGAGGGGGGAAGTGAGCGGTGGGGGGAGGAGGGGTGGAGGTAGGATCGGCGGGAAGCAAAAAATGGCGGGAAAGCGGCGGAGCGGCGAGGGGGGAGGCCTGAGGGCTGACCCTAGCAGGCGGCGGGCAGGGGGCAGGGGCAGGGGTCGGACCGGCAGTAGGGTGACCTGGCCCCCAGGGACCGTGCTATGGCAGGGTCGGGGGTCAGGCAGCCGGCAGCAGGGGGGCCTAGCACGCGGGAACGTGCGAGGCTGGCCTGGGGCTGGAGGCAGGCAGCAGGGGGACCAGGCAGGTAGGCAGCGGGAGGACCTGGCAGGAAGGCGGCAGGCAGAGGGAGGTCCTGGCACACGGGGACCGTGCGGCAGGAGGAGCGACCAGGAGGGTCTATCTAGTGGGGGAAGAGCCCCTTCGCCAACTACCATAAGAAAAGAGAAAACCACCAAAATCAACTCTCCGTCCACTTCTAAGAAGGTAATACCCAACGGTTCTGACCGATTTATTGCCCCAATGCTCCTTTGCCTATTAACATAAGTAAATATGCCCAAACCCTTCCACAATTTCCCAACAAAACGGCTACAACTGCCCCTAAAGTCGCCCCTAAATCTGGGTTTACTAAGTATACTGCTGCCAGAGTGGACCTAAATAGAGCAGCATCCATACACTTACCCCCAGAAGCCGCCCCATTTGTCCTCGTTCTCTCAGGAATACCGGAACCCTCCCACGGGAAACCCGAAAGACGCCAGGAACTTTTAAATAAGGTCATATTCTGGCTATCTAAAAACAGACCACTCACACCCAATCACGACGGTGGAATCCTGAGTGTTAGAAGGGTGGGCTGGCTAGGGTCTTTAACCAAAGATATCAGCGGGGACCTGGTTCTAGTGAAATTTAGAAATAGGAACATTGTCCCCTATCTACGATCCAACCCGCCCCAAAATGGAGACGGCCCCTATATCTGTGTGGGACTTACATGATTTCTACCCAAGTACCCCATGTATCCCGCCAATAAGATCAAAGGCAGACCATACCTATCTGCTGGGAAGGGGTCCTCATGCTCTCAGTGGTAGTAACTTTTTTGTATCTAAGAGACTTGATTCGCGGTATAATAACTGTAACTGCTGATGAAATTGTATAAAGGGACAGCCTCATGTATTAGCTTAGTTGGTAATCCCAATTTTAAACACAGCACGTTTTAAATTTGGAAAGTATTTCAAAAGTCTGGGCACATGTTTTTTAACTTGTAGTTATTTTAACCTGTAGATATTTGACTGCATTGTATCACTGTCTGCATGTTTGCTGCCTTTTAATTATGATTACGCATACAATCAAAAGGGTAGGGAGGAGGAATTAATGTCCATTTATTTCCCCAGGTAAGTGTAAGGGTAATCAAGTGGAAGAAATGGACACTTGTAACAATTCTAAACCATTGGTTAGAAATACTATGGTATCCTCAAAAAACTCAATGTGTGCTGGTAATGCGGTATATTTCTTTCGTCCGCCCCTACATTGTAGTTTTTGGCAGTTATCATCGGATACCATAGAGAGTTTTGGGTGCCTGCCTCATCCAGAGGCTCCTCTGGTCTAGATTGCAGTGTCCAGAGATGAAAAAAGTGCCCCCATTAAAAATAGGGTCAGTGCAAAAAGGTAAAGAAAAAGGATAAAATAAGATCAACACCTAATTTTTTTTTTAATAAATTGGTGAAGATCCTATGATTAAAAGTAAATGAGTACTTATACTAGATCGAGTAACTGGATCTAGAAGTGTGGGTTTCCAAAATGTGTCGACATGTTTCAGCCCCCTTTGGCTCGACGGAGTCTGTGGGGCTTTCGTAGGACAAAATAGACAAACAAACATACAAAAACTACTCACACAATTCGTGTAGGGATATTGGGTTGATTAGTGGAGGGTATACATTAACCACTCGAATCTTTTTAACCTGAAAAAGATATAAACATAGACATGTTGCACAAGGATTAATATCCTCAAAACTCACTATGCTGAAGGAGAAGGGTAGGGGGAAGGCACCAGAGTTAGCTATAGTCTAAACTGCTGGGTGAATGTTTATTAACAAAGTATAGCATGTAGATTAGCATGGTAGAGGAAAACCTAGTTTAGGCAGAGGAAAAAGCGGCAAAAGTGAACAAAGTTCAGGGCAAGATAGTATCAATGATTGTCTTTTATTTGTACGCTTTTATGATTTTGAAACAAAATCGAATAAAGCATTATCTGATCTGATCTGATTGTGAAAGCAGAGACATCAAGAGTGGATTTGGCAAGGATTCTCATCAATATCCAAAGAAAGTATTTTTTCACTTCTGAACTGTTCCAAGACCAAAAATAGTATTAAAGAGAACATTGTCAAACATCAACATACTGGACAGAAAAATCCACTTCAAGACTTTTTCACACATGAGTAAATTTTGCTTCTTAAAGCCAACACCCTAAGATTGACCATAGAAAGACGAAAGTGAAAGACCGATGGATTGAACAAAATCCATAATTTATAGAATCTACACAACCTCTTACAATCTCCTCTTGCACGAAACATACATGAGCATAAGTATGTCAATCAAACAAATGTCATTTTAAATCTTAGTGGTGATAAGATTATACGCCGGTGTGATGAATTAAATTAACATATTAAAGAATGAGAATATTAGTAAACTGACCGCTGAACATGATCAATTGTAAAGATCTCAAGTAGAATTTGGAACTAAGTAGCTTCCACTGAGCAGCACAGGCATTTTATATTGAGTCACTTTTATCTTATTTTGTTGTTATTTTATTTTTATATGAGGATTTGGTTTATGAACGTAAGCTAAAAGGGGAGGCTCAAAGAGGTGACATTAAAGGACTTTATTTGAAGTTGCATATGTTATGTTATGATGAAGTAGGAAGTCTGTGCATGTACTGTGGCAGGTGAGGACACTGAAACAGATAGTTTCAGGTGCCTTGCCTAGGAAACTATGGGGCTTTTAAGTAAGCAGACCACTTTTTAATGCCACATCAGAAAAATCTGAATATCAAATCCTTAAATGCATTACTTGACTTTATAGTAAAGCCCTTATAAGCACTCAAAGTAACACACGTGGTATCTTATATAAATTCCACTTCTTTATTTTCGTCTTTGAGATAACTAGCCAACACGTGTTTTATCTGGCATCATCGCCTGGTCTTCATGAGAGCTAGAAAATATATACATAATAAAACTGCCATAAACATTATGCACCAAACTTCTAACACAAAAAAAAATAGGAATCCAAGTTTGTGACTCATGCTACAAGTTTACAGTGTCAACAAATCTAACCACTTCAATTCACTAAAGTGTCTTAATGTATAGTGTAAAAATCCATGCAAACATAATTGCATGGTACATCATCATTTAAGTACTTAACAACTAATTCTCAAAGCGTTCATTCTGCAGTTCATGCAATCATGTATATAATTCCAAAGTTATTGAGACTGACAGAACTTCAGTAATTGTGTACTGGCACAAAAAAGCATCAATACATGAGCAACGTCCAAGTGCCTGCCATAAACTTGAACATTCTGTAAGATGTTGCATTAGGAGTGAATTCTTAAAATGTATATCAATGTGATGAGTGAGTCCTTTGCACCAGATCAGGAGTCAAGGGCACCCAGCACTGGTTTGAACTGGGCTATGCACAGGGACACCAAGTGTGCCCCAGATGCATACTTTCAGGCACTTTGGAAGTGCACCCGCCCAGCCCCAATACAATAAATCCTGTCTGGGAGGTGGGCAAACCTCCCTGTGACAGGATGCCTACTGTCCTGCCTTCCCCTGCTCGATCTTAACTCAGCAGCAGGAGGGCAGAAATGTGTCTCTGGGCGGCAGCAACCATTTTGCGCAGTCTGGGTCAAGAAGGATGGTACCGGGAAGATCAGTGACCCCACAAAGCTTGCTTCTGAAGGGTAGTATCATACCTCCCACACCGGTTACCAGTGTGGAGGTATGATTCCAAGGTGTTTAATACCAAATACAACATATTTTGTTGCAGCCGTTTTTGAGATAGCATTTTATGCGACAGCGTCACCAACAAACCAGGAGAATGGTCTACGAAGGCTGCAGAGGGGCTTTGCTCATGCAGGGGCATGCTCTCACGTAAAACCCAGCACCCTGCCTTTAGGATTGTCAAGGCCTTTCTAAAGGGGTGACTGATAGGTTTTAACTGCAGTGACATATAGATATAGTAAACCTATATCTAAAGTAAGTGGTACCTGCACCAGGTTACGCAGGCTGTAATGGCAAGCCTGTATTCCATTTTGCATGGCCTCTCATGGGAGGCATAATACATGCTTCAGGCCATGGGAGGCCTCTGGGGTACCTATGCCCTGGGTATATGTGTACCATATAGCAGGGACTGATAAGGATACCACAGTATTCAATCTGAAGTGTACCTAAATACATACATAACATTTTAGGGAGCAAGCAGATAGACTGGGGTCCTGAATAGCAGGATCCCAGTCAGACTAGTCAAAAATGGTGTAACATAAAGCAAAAAGTCAGGGTTAACCATAAGAAGCAGGTCTTACTTTATTTATTTATTTATTTATTTGGGCCGATTTTTAGAGCGCCCAAATACCCGAGGGTGTCTCGGCGCTATAGTTGCAGAACTCTCAAGAGGATAGGAGAGAATTAGGCTTATCTTATCTTATCTTATCTTATGCTGTATTTATAGAGCGCACTGACACCAAAGGTTTCCTGTCGCTGTGATTGAGATTGGAGGTGGGAGTCATAGTTTACATGAGTTTTGAGAAGAGCCATGTTTTTAGGCTCTTTCGGAAGCTTAGTAGGGTACCAGAAGTTTTAATGTGAAGAGGGAGGGAGTTCCATAATTTAGGTGCCAAGTAGCTGAATCTACGGCCGCCCAGTTTTTTTAGTTTGGCCATCGGCGTGGTGAGAAGATGAAGATGGGCAGAACGGAGGTTACGAACCGGGCAATGAGGGTTGAGAAGGGATTCTAAAAAGGCCGGGCCCTTGGACTGCCGGGCCTTGTATACCAGGCAGCCAATTTTAAAAGCAGCTCGCTGTTCGATAGGCAACCAGTGCAGCTTGGCCAGGAGAGGCCTGGCGGATTGCCATTTGGGAGTTTTGCAGATAAGTCTAGCTGCCTGGTTCTGCACCAGCTGGAGACCATGGAGGAGGGACTTAGGTAGCCCCCAGTAGATTGAATTAGAAAAATCCAGGCGGGAGAGAACGAGGGAGATGACAATTTGCACCAGGGATTCGTGGGAGAATAAGTGGGAAATCTTGCGAATTTTGCGTAGCTGGAACATGCTGGCAGAGATGGTGGTACCAACATGAGTTTTAAGGGAGAGATCAGTGTCGATGGTAACGCCCAAGCTTTTTACCGAATTCAAAGGTTTAGGTGGGGTGCCAAGCTCCTTAGGCCAGAAGTGAGGGCCCCAATATAGAGGGCTGGTACCGGGCAGGAGGAGTTCCGTCTTCTCAGGGTTTAATTTGAGCTGGTTGGAGATCATCCATTGTTGGATATGCAGCATTGCTCCCTGAAAGTTAGGTACAGCATCCTGGGAATCTAATGGGAAAATGATTTGCATGTCGTCAGCATAATTGAGGACAGTGCAGTTCCAAGAGCTCAGTGAATGGATAAGTGGGCGCAGATATAAATTAAACAATAATGGAGACAGGGAGGAGCCCTGGGGGACTCCACAGGTGGTGGGGACCTGGGTGGCGGTAAAGGGGCCTAGATGGACTGTTTGAGCTCGGCCCGAGAGGAAGGACTTGATCCATTCCCAGGCGGGTCCCTTGATGCCTGCCTGTCCGACACGGTGGAGAAGGATGTCGTGATCCACCGTGTCGAAGGCGGCCGAGAGGTCCAAAAGGACCAACGCCTGAGGAGACCCTCTATCGGCATTCTCCCGAAGGGTGTCCAAGACTTTTAGAATGACTGCTTCGGTTGAATGCGCCGGTCTGAAGCCTGCCTGGTTAGGTACCAAGAACCCGGAGCTCTCGACGAATGCCGAGAGGCAGGTGGTGACGTAGGCCTCGAGAAGTTTAGAGATATAAGGCAGAAGAGAAATGGGCCTATAGTTGGCAGGATTGGCGGGGTCGGCTCCTGTCTTCTTTAAGAGGGGGACCAATATGGCTTCCTTAAATGCCCTGGGGACCGAGCCGGACCTGAGGGAGGTATTCAGAAGGGGGAGAATACAATCAGGCAGAGCAGAGAAAGTTGCCCTAAGAACTTGGGGGGGGGGCAGCAGTCCCTAGGAGATCCAGATTTAACACGAGTGGTAAGCTCAGAGAGAGTGCTGGCGGTGATTGGTGGGAACTGGATAAAGGAGCAGGGGTTAAGAGAGGGGGAATCAGAAAGGCTAACAGGGGTAGAGGGAGGAATAGCATTCTTGATATTTACAATTTTTTGGATGAAATAAGAATTGAGCGAATTACAGGTTTCTAGGGTGGGGGCCTGGGTTGGGAGTACTCTGTGGTCAGATGAGAAATCGTTGAAGATTTTAAAGATTTCTTTAGATTTATCACTAGCTGTAGCGATTCTTTCCGTGATGTGTGAGGCCTTTGCTTTAGTAATAGCGTTCTTATATTCATTACGGGCCCTCACAAACTCGGTGCGGTCCTCCTTGGAGTAGCCCCGTCTCCAGTTTCGTTCCAGGTGACGCAGTTTAAGTTTCTGTACTTTCAGTTCCTCTGAGAACCAGCGGTGAGAGTTGCCATGTCTAGTATGGGCAAATTTGGTGAGTGGGGCGAATATGTCGCTGGCTGATGACAGTCAGGTGGTGATCCCATCCGACATAGAATCAATATCTGATTCGGGGTGGGTAGTGGGGTGGGTGTTGGTCAAGTGATCAATAAATCCCTGAGAATCATAAGAATTCCATTTGCGACTCAGTCCCCCGGGGAGGGGAGGAGCCTTAGGTTTCCCTTTAATTGAAATAGTGACGTCAATCAGGTGATGGTCAGACCAGAGGCAGGGGGAGATGACTGGGCAAGACAGGACGAGGTTGTGAGTCCAGATGTGGTCCAGAATGTGGCCCTTGATATGAGTAGGGGAAGAGATGTGTTGGGACAGATTTAGGTTTGCCAAGATTTCAAACAGTTCGGTGGCGTGGGGTCCGGCTTGGTCATCGTCAAACCAGTAGTTGAAATCGCCAAATACGGCGAGTCGGGAATGGTGGGTGAGCAGGTCGGCTACTTGCTCACTGAAGGACAGTGGAAATGATGGCATTGGCTGGGGGGGGCGATAGAGGAGTACAATCGCCAAGGCACCCCCAGAGGTTTCCACGCTGATAACTATGTTATCTGCCCCAATACAATAAATCCTGTCTGGGAGGTGGGCAAACCTCCCTGTGACAGGATGCCTACTGTCCTGCCTTCCCCTGCTCGATCTTAACTCAGCAGCAGGAGGGCAGAAATGTGTCTCTGGGCGGCAGCAACCATTTTGCGCAGTCTGGGTCAAGAAGGATGGTACCGGGAAGATCAGTGACCCCACAAAGCTTGCTTCTGAAGGGTAGTATCATACCTCCCACACCGGTTACCAGTGTGGAGGTATGATTCCAAGGTGTTTAATACCAAATACAACATATTTTGTTGCAGCCGTTTTTGAGATAGCATTTTACGCGACAGCGTCACCAACAAACCAGGAGAATGGTCTACGAAGGCTGCAGAGGGGCTTTGCTCATGCAGGGGCATGCTCTCACGTAAAACCCAGCACCCTGCCTTTAGGATTGTCAAGGCCTTTCTAAAGGGGTGACTGATAGGTTTTAACTGCAGTGACATATAGATATAGTAAACCTATATCTAAAGTAAGTGGTACCTGCACCAGGTTACGCAGGCTGTAATGGCAAGCCTGTATTCCATTTTGCATGGCCTCTCATGGGAGGCATAATACATGCTTCAGGCCATGGGAGGCCTCTGGGGTACCTATGCCCTGGGTATATGTGTACCATATAGCAGGGACTGATAAGGATACCACAGTATTCAATCTGAAGTGTACCTAAATACATACATAACATTTTAGGGAGCAAGCAGATAGACTGGGGTCCTGAATAGCAGGATCCCAGTCAGACTAGTCAAAAACGGTGTAACATAAAGCAAAAAGTCAGGGTTAACCATAAGAAGCAGGTCTTACTTTATTTATTTATTTATTTATTTGGGCCGATTTTTAGAGCGCGCAAATACCCGAGGGTGTCTCGGCGCTATAGTTGCAGAACTCTCAAGAGGATAGGAGAGAATTAGGCTTATCTTATCTTATCTTATGCTGTATTTATAGAACGCACTGACACCAAAGGTTTCCTGGCGCTGTGATTGAGATTGGAGGTGGGAGTCATAGTTTACATGAGTTTTGAGAAGAGCCATGTTTTTAGGCTCTTTCGGAAGCTTAGTAGGGTACCAGAAGTTTTAATGTGAAGAGGGAGGGAGTTCCATAATTTAGGTGCCAAGTAGCTGAATCTACGGCCGCCCAGTTTTTTTAGTTTGGCCATCGGCGTGGTGAGAAGATGAAGATGGGCAGAACGGAGGTTACGAACCGGGCAATGAGGGTTGAGAAGGGATTCTAAAAAGGCCGGGCCCTTGGACTGCCGGGCCTTGTATACCAGGCAGCCAATTTTAAAAGCAGCTCGCTGTTCGATAGGCAACCAGTGCAGCTTGGCCAGGAGAGGCCTGGCGGATTGCCATTTGGGAGTTTTGCAGATAAGTCTAGCTGCCTGGTTCTGCACCAGCTGGAGACCATGGAGGAGGGACTTAGGTAGCCCCCAGTAGATTGAATTAGAAAAATCCAGGCGGGAGAGAACGAGGGAGATGACAATTTGCACCAGGGATTCGTGGGAGAATAAGTGGGAAATCTTGCGAATTTTGCGTAGCTGGAACATGCTGGCAGAGATGGTGGTACCAACATGAGTTTTAAGGGAGAGATCAGTGTCGATGGTAACGCCCAAGCTTTTTACCGAATTCAAAGGTTTAGGTGGGGTGCCAAGCTCCTTAGGCCAGAAGTGAGGGCCCCAATATAGAGGGCTGGTACCGGGCAGGAGGAGTTCCGTCTTCTCAGGGTTTAATTTGAGCTGGTTGGAGATCATCCATTGTTGGATATGCAGCATTGCTCCATGAAAGTTAGGTACAGCATCCTGGGAATCTAATGGGAAAATGATTTGCATGTCGTCAGCATAATTGAGGACAGTGCAGTTCCAAGAGCTCAGTGAATGGATAAGTGGGCGCAGATATAAATTAAACAATAATGGAGACAGGGAGGAGCCCTGGGGGACTCCACAGGTGGTGGGGACCTGGGTGGCGGTAAAGGGGCCTAGATGGACTGTTTGAGTTCGGCCCGAGAGGAAGGACTTGATCCATTCCCAGGCGGGTCCCTTGATGCCTGCCTGTCCGACACGGTGGAGAAGGATGTCGTGATCCACCGTGTCGAAGGCGGCCGAGAGGTCCAAAAGGACCAACGCCTGAGGAGACCCTCTATCGGCATTCTCCCGAAGGGTGTCCAAGACTTTTAGAATGACTGCTTCGGTTGAATGCGCCGGTCTGAAGCCTGCCTGGTTAGGTACCAAGAACCCGGAGCTCTCGACGAATGCCGAGAGGCAGGTGGTGACGTAGGCCTCGAGAAGTTTAGAGATATAAGGCAGAAGAGAAATGGGCCTATAGTTGGCAGGATTGGCGGGGTCGGCTCCTGTCTTCTTTAAGAGGGGGACCAATATGGCTTCCCTAAATGCCCTGGGGACCGAGCCGGAGCTGAGGGAGGTATTCAGAAGGGGGAGAATACAATCAGGCAGAGCAGAGAAAGTTGCCCTAAGAACTTGGGGGGGCAGCAGTCCCTAGGAGATCCAGATTTAACACGAGTGGTAAGCTCAGAGAGAGTGCTGGCGGTGATTGGTGGGAACTGGATGAAGGAGCAGGGGTTAAGAGGGGGGAGTCAGAAAGGCTAACAGGGGTAGAGGGAGGAATAGCATTCTTGATATTTACAATTTTTTGGATGAAATAAGAATTGAGCGAATTACAGGTTTCTAGGGTGGGGGCCTGGGTTGGGAGTACTCTGTGGTCAGATGAGAAATCGTTGAAGATTTTAAAGATTTCTTTAGATTTATCACTAGCTGTAGCGATTCTTTCCATGATGTGTGAGGCCTTTGCTTTAGTAATAGCGTTCTTATATTCATTACAGGCCCTCACAAACTCGGTGCGGTCCTCCTTGGAGTAGCCCCGTCTCCAGTTTCGTTCCAGGTGACGCAGTTTAAGTTTCTGTACTTTCAGTTCCTCTGAGAACCAGCGGTGAGAGTTGCCATGTCTAGTATGGGCAAATTTGGTGAGAGGGGCGAATATGTCGCTGGCTGATGACAGTCAGGTGGTGATCCCATCCGACATAGAATCAATATCTGATTCAGGGGTGGGTAGTGGGGTGGGTGTTGGTCAAGTGATCAATAAATCCCTGAGAATCATAAGAATTCCATTTGCGACTCAGTCCCCCGGGGAGGGGAGGAGCCTTAGGTTTCCCTTTAATTGAAATAGTGACGTCAATCAGGTGATGGTCAGACCAGAGGCAGGGGGAGATGACTGGGCAAGACAGGACGAGGTTGTGAGTCCAGATGTGGTCCAGAATGTGGCCCTTGATATGAGTAGGGGAAGAGATGTGTTGGGACAGATTTAGGTTTGTCAAGATTTCAAACAGTTCGGTGGCGTGGGGTCCGGCTTGGTCATCGTCAAACCAGTAGTTGAAATCGCCAAATACGGCGAGTCGGGAATGGTGGGTGAGCAGGTCGGCTACTTGCTCACTGAAGGACAGTGGAAATGATGGCATTGGCTGGGGGGGGCGATAGAGGAGTACAATCGCCAAGGCACCCCCAGAGGTTTCCACGCTGATAACTATGTTATCTGCCCCTGGTAGGGTAAGTGAGGCGGAGGTGAGGAATCTGAAGTTCTTGTGTATGATGGCCGCTACTCCCCCTCCCGGGCGACTAAGAGGGCGATTTACATTGAGGATGTAATAGTCCGGGGGGAGGGTCGCCAGGATATCCGGGTGGGAATCCGGCGTGAGCCAGGTCTCCGTTAGGAGCAAGATGTCGGGTTTATCCATGTTGAGCAGCAAGAATAAATCAAGCTGGTGCTTCACCATGGAACGAGTGTTAAGGTAGAGCACCCGGAGATGGGTGTCATTGTTAGATGCCAAAGGGGGGGCCATAGGACAAGAATGGACAAGACCATGGTCAGAGTGAGTGCCAGGGTCAGGTAGCTTACTAGTGATCTCCAGGAGGGCAGTGCGCTCCCACACGCCAGGCGGCAAAGGGCAGTTGGAAAACTGCAGATCCCTGAGTGTTTTCACTGGGTATGTGATGAGGGGGCCAGGGGTTGTAGCCCCTGGGCCCGGGCGGGCGCGGACGGGCGAAGACGGGCTCGCCTTTGGCGCGCCTTCGGCGCGCCGCCGGCGCACCCGCTGCGCCCGTCCGCTGCGCCGACAGAATGGGGGCTCCATTTTGTAGTGATCGAGGGCGGGAGGGCGGGAGGGGCGAAGCACAGGAATGCTGACCCTGATCCGGCTCCTCACCTAAGATGGCGGCCCCCCGAGCAGCGTCCAATCGGCTGCGAGGGGTGAGATCAAGCGCGATCAGCAGCCAAGAGATCCCCTATTTTTAACAGCGAATCTGTGTTCAGGGAGTAATTAAAAGCGCCAAGATACAACAGAGTGAGCAGGTAAATAAAGTGCTGATGACAGATTTTTCGTGATACTTTTTTAAAAATGCGACGATTTTAAAATTAGCAATCCTACAAAGAGTGCACACTGAGTCCCGGCTTCCGCCTCAGGACGAGATATCACTGACACACACACACACAATCGTAATCATTCGTGGTGTGGGTTGGGAGGGCTTTTGTAGTGATCGAGGGCGGGAGGGCGGGAGGGGCGAAGCACAGGAATGCTGACCCTGATCCGGCTCCTCACCTAAGATGGCGGCCCCCCGAGCAGCGTCCAATCGGCTGCGAGGGGTGAGATCAAGCGCGATCAGCAGCCAAGAGATCCCCTATTTTTAACAGCTGGGAACAACCAAGTTTTTAGTTTTTTTCTAAAATTAAGCAGAGTCGGAGCAGATTTGATGTGGAGGGGGAGCGTGTTCCACAACTTGGCTGTGGCAACAGAAAAACGTTTGTCGCCCCAGTTAGCCCTTCTTGTACGAGGGACTCTTAGTAAGTAAGCTGAAGATGAACGTAATGTTCTTGGGTGTTCGAGCGGGCGGAAAGCTTGTTTTAAGAATAGAGGGCCGTGGTTGTGGGTAGCTTTGTATGCTATGCATAAAGCTTTGAATTTAATACGACTCCTCACCGGCAGCCAGTGTAACTGTCGGATGTAGTTGGAGACAGATGCAAATTTAGGGATGGATAACAGGGTCCTAGCTGCTGCATTTTGCACTGTCTGTAGTTTGTTAAGGACCTTTTGTTGTGCGTTAAGTAGCAAGGCATTACAATAGTCCGTTTTGGAGAAGACTAATGTGCTGACTAAGGTTTTGCCTGCGAATGGAGGTAGGTAGGGCATACGTTTTTAGATCCTTTTTAATATGTGGAAGGTAGAGGAAACCACCGAGTTAGCATGCTGCTGGAAGGACATCTGGTTGTCGAAGATAACACCTAGGTTTTGTACCTTGGTTACTGGTTCAGGAGGTTGTCCCATCTGATAAGGCCACCATTGCGGGGACCATGCTGGTTGCAGCCTCCCGAATGTCATCACTTCTGTCTTATCAGAATTTAGTTTAAGACAGTTGGATGACATCCAGGAGCCTATTGCCTTCATTCCATTTTGGAAATTAGCTGCCACCGAAGTGCCATCATCGTACACGGACAACACCCGTTGGGTGTCGTCAGCGTAAGTAGTGAGGGAGATACCGTAGGTTTTTATGACCCTCGCCAAGTCAGACACATATATGTTGAATAGTGTCGGGCTTAGCGAGGATCCCTGCGGCACTCCACAAGGCAGAGAAAAGGTCTGAGAGATGTAGTTGCCTAGCTTCACGGTTTGTGGGCGGTTGGACAGAAATGAAGCGAGAAGATCTTTAGCTTTGCCTTTTATTCCAATGGCCGCGACACGGTCGATCAAAGTGACATGATCGACCGTGTTGAAGGCTGCGGAGAGATCTAAAAGTATCAGAATTGCGGCTCCTCCGTTGTCCATTGTGGACCTTATCTCGTCTGCTGCTTTTAAGAGCGCAGTCTCTGTTCCATGGCCCTGTCGGAACTCGAACTGGGTGTCATCCAGTAGGTTATTATTGTGTATGTAGGTTGACAGCTGAGAGTTCATGATTTTTTCAAAAATCTTAGCAGGGAATGGGAGGCATGCGATGGGCCTATAGCTGGCTGGAAGGAGAGGGTCTAGGCTAGGCTTTTTTTTTTAGAAGAGGTTTGATGATAGCTTCCTTCCAGACCGAGGGATAGATGCTGGATGTGAACATTGCGTTGCAGATGGTGGTTAGTGACGGGGCAATGGCTTCAGAGATGAGATTAAGAATGCCTGGAGGGCAAGGATCAAAAGGTGAACCTGATTTAGTTTGGGCGATCAGAGGTTGAATGAGTTCTTGCGTGGTAGTTTCAAAGGCTGCAAATTCTGGGGCATTATCGGCGGTAGATTGCAGGGTGGAAGTGGAAGAGGGGTCAGGGGAGAATGTGGTAAAAATGGCTCTGACTTTGTCTTCAAAGAATTTGGCCAATGCGTCCGAGAGGGCCTGTGATCCTTCTGAGCGAGGTGCCAGAGGGTTGGACAGGTAAGTTACCACCTGAAAAAGTTTACTTGTTGAGTTTTTGGCCTGATTGATTTGGTTGGTTTAATAAGTGGTTTTCTCTGCTGTTATAAGTTTTTTGTAGTTGGATAAGGCGTTTTTGTAAGTGATCCTGTCAGGGGTATTGAAATGGCGGTGCCACTGCCTTTCTAGATTCCTGCAGTATTGTCGCTGTAGTTGGAGCGGCACGGTGAACCAAGGGGCTGAGGGAAGTTTTCTACTCCGGTAAGAGGTTTTGATGGGTGCTAGCTTATTACAAGCTGCACTCAGATTCTTCAGGTAGCTAGCAGAGGCTGCTATGGGATCCTGTTCATTTGGCGTAGAGCTGTCCTGCATTATCTGTGTAAGATGGTCTAGATTAATGTTTTTCCAGTCTATAAAATTGGTAGACGAAGAAGGCGTTGGAGGGGGAGGACTGGAATTAGTTGGGATGGAAAAACATATGGCAGAATGATCTGTCCAAACTAGAGGGGTAACCCTGGTGATGGAGATCTTAGGGTTGCTGGTAAAGAGTCCAACCAAAGTGTGTCCTGCTATATGGGTGGGTTGTTTAACAATTTGTAAGAGACCAGCTGCCTCTAGGTCACTGAGTAGTGTTGCTGTATCGGGGTCGTGCGAGGCTTCTAGATGAAAATTGAAATCACCCAAGATGGTGAAGTGTGGGGATGCAATTGACGTCTCGATGATGTTGTCTAAGTGCGAGAGAAATTTGGATCTGGATCCTGGAGGGCTGTAGATTAACATGCCTTTAAATGTTGTTCTGCCAGAGAGGCCTATGGTAAAGAAGAGAGCTTCGCACTCAGAGTAGGTTGTCTCTGTTGTAGTTATTTTAAAGTGGTCTTTATAAATGATCGCTATTCCTCCGCCTTTTCTTATTGGTCTGTCTAGTTTGCATACACAGTAGTTGTTAGGCGTAGCATCTCTGAAATCAGGACCGGAGGAATCGTCCCCCCATGTCTCGTGATAAATAATATATCTATTTTTTGTGAGTCTATGAAGTCGGCGATTTCAAATTTGTGTCTTGGCAGGGACCGTACATTTATGAGTGCTGCTGACACTAGTAGGGGAGATGGTATGGGATGAGCCGGCCTAGTGTCAGTGCAAGTGGGGCATTTGAGCGGTCCTATTCATGGGTTGTTATAGTCAAAGTGAGGTAGAGAGTGGGCTGCCTCTGCTGTAGGTTTGATACTAAGGAGTTTGGCAGAGGTGTATGGGGATGGCAGGGGGCGTGGTCAGCTCTGATGGGCGTGGCCGGTAGCCTGCGGGCAGCGTTGCTAAGGCAACCCTGTCCGCGTCAGCAATCAATCTGCTGGGCGGTAGAGTGCAGATAGCGAAGACGAGTGGTCAAAGTATTTAAAAGATACACAGTGAATACAATTTAAAGTGAGGCATAAAATCTCCCGGCTTCCGCCTCAGGAGAGAGTTAAAGCAACAAGCGCTAGTGCTCAGCGCGATCTTTTAAGGAGGCTGGCGGGGGCGTGGTCAGCTCTGATGGGCGTGGCCGGTAGCCGAAGGGCGGCGTTGCTTAGGTAACCCTGTCCGCGTCAGCAATCAATCTGCTGGGCGGTAGAGTGCAGATAGCGAAGACGAGTGGTCAAAGTATTTAAAAGATACACAGTGAATACAATTTAAAGTGAGGCATAAAATCTCCCGGCTTCCGCCTCAGGAGAGAGTTAAAGCAACTTTCCTACAACTTCCACCAGCCAAAGCTGCATCCTGTTCCAATAACATAAATCACCTGCGAGAAGACAAGACACATGGATTGGCTGTGCTGGAAAACATACCACAGCATTAAGAAATGTTGAAAAACGAAGGAGCACAACACATGGCAGCTTCTCCAGGGTGTTTTTATCCAACAAGTATCTAAAACATGAGTCGCTGTTTGCAGAACAGTATTGTGAGTATGGTGTCCAGTTGAAGCCAGATTACAGAAACCATAATGTAAAGGCAAGTAATGCTAAAAACATGTGCAAGGATTGTACTAGATTGTACTAGATTGCATTGCTATTTTAACAAACACAGATAAATTATATTACACATACAGTACACATATTTACATTACATACCATATTCAATTGCAGTTTGAGCTAGAATGAGATTAAATGATTTGTCATTAGGAAGGAAATTGCTGGTCAAGAGGATTGCTAGGAATACCGCCAGTGATGATTGTTAATAACCAAATTTGAATGGACTAATCCCCTAAATTGAGGATTCAGTTATTCAATTTATTTTTCAGACAGTGTTGCCACGCAGTCGGGATGGGAAAACATTTTACTAGAGTGCAAGGGCCTTAATAGCTTACTGGAAAAGTTAATTGATCACCATTAATGGGAAAAGCAAATTGTGAATACAGAAGTTAAACTAATGCATTGACATTTTTTAATTAAATGACTGTTAATTAAGTCCAATTAGCCCACAAAAAATAACCATAACAGGAGAAAAAGTTTCATAAGTAAAACAACAATTTTCCTTTTCAGTAAAATATATTTCATCCCATTACGTAAAATGTGAACACTTTCACACTTCCAACCGAGAGTAAAACATGTACCCTGTCAGTCAAAGGAATTTTATTGTATAGTTAATTAAAACCATGACAATATAAAACATTAAAAAAGACATGTTATGCAAAGGACATTACAAATTAGTAGATCATTATAGAACCATCTGATATAAGCAGATGTATGATATCAAAAGATAAGAGACGTAATTTGAAATCTACTATAGTTAACTTACAGGCACAGTGATTGTTTGAGGTCAATTATAGGTAAGCCAAACTGCAAGGTGTAAAGAAAAAGAGTAGATCATCATAGTACCATCTGACATAAGTGGACGTATGATATCAGAAGATAAGACACGTTGTCTAAAAACTATTATACTGAAAACAACAAAAGGGTGACTATAAGTTAACTAGGGGAAACTTAGACAGTAAAGCAACACTGGACAAACAAAAGTTTTTTAAAAGAACCCTCACTCGCCAACCGAGTTGGTGACATGCTTCATCGTTGGGATTCCTGTGTTGCTTTACTGACTAAGTTTCCCTTAGTTAATTTATAGTCACTCTTTTGTTGTTTTCAGAATAGTTTTCAGGGGGAATAAGAGAGCTACTCTCACTCTCTCTCTTGTTGTTGGTATATACACACTACTATAGTTAACTTAGAGACTGTGCAATTGTTTATAGTCAATTGCAGGTAAGCTAAAGTGCAAAGTGCATATTGCTCTTTGTGTGAAGATGTGTATTAATGAAATAAAAGAAAAAAAAGAGAGAAAAAGGCCATCAGTCAACGGTCATTTCTGAACTTTGTCGGAGTCATATCATATGAAATTGCCAGGGCATTTAATAGTGGAGTGGACTTGATGTTTTCCATGTCAGTGGTCTTCGAGAGAAGTTTTATCTTTTTTTTCAGTATACTTTTCACTGCTGTGTGCATGAGCGATGGGACTATTAGTGCGATCATGGTGTCTGCTGCCACCCTGAAATAAGTGGACCAAGGACTGTTTTTATTTTTGATTATGTTTTGAAGGACAAGCTTCAAGGTCAGGGCATGGCCGAGATGCATCAGTGATAGTTTTTTAGAAAGGCCCCCATGTTGGCCCACATTACATCCGCCAGGCAAAATTCAAGTCTCACAGGAGATTCCCCTGGTGTAATACGGCAGCCTGGACACTCAATTTGTAGACTTTTAGATGTAATTTTTCCATTGTTTTGACAAGTGTCCCGGGAAGGCCTATCTGCCATAAGTGATTGAGGATAGAAGTACAGCCCTGATTACTTTTTGTAGTGGGGCTGAAGTGGGGCTTTCGAGGGTGGCTTTCAGTTGGGAGAGCCTAGTGGTAATTAGTGGGACCTTATCATTGAGGTGGCTCAGGTGTGATTGGAGCCACTGTTTCCCAAGAGCCAAGTGCCCAGGTAGTTGTAAGATTTTGCTTCTGTTATTTTAAAGGGGCCAAGAGTGCATTGGCGATTTGTTTGTTTACCCTTCCTCCCAAAGAATATCACCTTTGTTTTTGAGGTATTCACTATTATCTTGTTTGCGGTGTTGTATATGTGGAGGGCGTTTAGGGCTCTCTGTATCCCTATATTAGAGTTATCTAGCAGTACAATGTCATCCGCATACTGCAGTATCGTGATCTTGGCTTTTTCCTATTTTTGGGGAATTCAATTGGCGTGTTTTAGTGCTGAAGATATGTTTCCTGGGTATAGATTAAACAGCATTAGAGCTAGGACGCATTCTTGCTTTAGTCCTTGACTAGTGGTGATCTTCCAGGTTAGCGCGGTGTATGAAAGCTTGACCCTCACCCACGTTGATAAACCCAACAATATGATAGCATTAAGCAGGTTGCTTGGAATGCCCCACACCTGGAGTTTGCTTCATAAAATGCCCCTATACACCAGGGGCCTCATTTATGAAAAGTGACGCATCGCTGCGTGAAAACAGCGATGCATCACTTTTCACTGCGCACTCCTTACAACAT
This sequence comes from Lissotriton vulgaris, assembly GCF_964263255.1. Classification (NCBI taxonomy): domain Eukaryota; kingdom Metazoa; phylum Chordata; class Amphibia; order Caudata; family Salamandridae; genus Lissotriton; species Lissotriton vulgaris. The sequence goes on from NC_141696.1 coordinate 786,809,148, forward strand.
TCCTGATGCGTCATATTTAATGTATGACGCATCATGTCGCAAGGAGTTACAGATACGTCAGTATTTCTGACGTATCTGTGAGCACAAAAGTGACGCATTGCTGGAGTGTGTCACAAAAGTGACGCAACTCCAGCAATGCGTCCTTTCACATGGGGAAAGCCCCATGTGAAAGGGCTTGCGTCAGTCTTTCTCCTGCTATGAGGCAGGCGCAAGATTTTGACGCAACAGCGTCCTAAAAGTGACGCAGTGAAATCTCATAGATTTCACTGCGTCATTATTACAAGGCTTTTTGCGGGGGAACGCCCCCTCTGCATACATTATAAGTGACGCAGCTATAATGTGGCGCAGGGGTTTAAAAAGTGACGCATCTACCTAGATGCGTCACTTTTTAAATATGGTGCAACGAGGCGCATTTTTTACACCGCTGGTGCGTCACAAAAAGTGATGCACCGGCGGCGCAAAACTGACGCAAGGCCTCATAAATAAGGGCCCAGGTCGAATGCTGACGAGTATTCAACAAAGCATGCATAAAGAGATAATGACTTCTGGCTGTTCGACTGGAGGATGAGGTAGGAAAGAGTAACTATTAGGAACAGACAACTTGATCTTCAAAATGGATACTAATACTGGATCATTACTTCTTATCCTTATATATCGCCCCCCTCAAAATATGCCCTCTTTCACGGCATCCCTAGCTGAACAACTTGCTCCTTTGATAATCTCCCATAACAAAATTGTGTTGTTGGGAGACTTCAACCTCTGGCTGGACTCTGCTGAGTCTGACTCTCAGGCAGCCACGCTGAAAGAAACCCTCCTCGACATGAACCTTTCCCAACATATTCACCTTCCTACTCATGACAAGGGACACAGCCTAGATCAAATTTGGTCCCAAAACATTTCTTTGACCATTAAGTCCATCATTCCCGTTGTTTGGTCGGATCATTATCTGATCAACTTCACTATGACCACCGGGAGCAGTAGAAATCCCCTGCCTAAGCCAGGAGGAAAAACTAGAAGATGGAAGAATGTTGATGTCCCCGCTTTTCTTGATTCATTAACTTCTTCCCTTCCCCCGCCTGATCAGGACATCGATAAGATGGAAGAAGCTTTCTCAGGGTGGCTACTCCAGGCAGCGGACGCTCACGCCCCCTGTACCTACATTCCACGCTCTCGCCCCAATGACGCCCACAGGTGGTTCACACCTATACTGAAAACCCACAAACTAGAAGTCCGCCAACTGGAGCGACAGTGGCGTACAGCCTACTTAGAACACGATAGGGCTAACTATCGCAAGGCTCGCAAAAATTACCAAAAGCTTCTCTTAAAACACAAAACCGACTACTTCTCGGAAAAAATTCTTAAGGCTCATAATCAATCCAAAGAACTGTTTAACATCGTGGAAGACCTCAGCACCAATGACAGAACCTCCCTCCCGACAGCTCCCACTCAAGAACTCTGTAACTCATTAAACTCCTTTTTCTTTGATAAAATCTGCACTATTAAACAAAACATTCCTACCACTCAGCCTCCCCTTTTATTTGCAGATACCTTTTATAACCCTGCCACCCTTGACTCCTACCCCCCCATCGAAAACGCTAACTTATCTAAACTTCTTTCTAAGATCAAATCCGGCTCCCCTGATGACATCTGCCCCCCTTACATCCTGAAAGAAGTGGGTACCAACATCCCTGAGGGCCTACTTCCTATGCTGAATGGCTCACTTACTCAGGGTAAAGTTCCTAACAACTTTAAAAAAGCCCTCCTTATCCCCCTCATAAAAAAAGCTGGTGCCAATCCATTAGACCCACTCAATTACAGGCCTATATCCTTACTGCCATACTGCGCCAAACTTTTGGAGTCTCATGTATGTGACAGCATCTCCACATTCCTGGAAAACTCAGAGTATCTCGCACCTAATCAGGCCGGTTTCCGCCCTTGTCATTCTACTGAGGCGGTCATCCTCTCGGTGCAGAATACCCTGAGGCGGAATGCGGATGAAGGGATCCATCAGGCTCTGGTGCTCTTAGACCTCTCTGCTGCTTTCGACACGGTCGACTATACCATCTTGGTCGACCGTGTCGAACAGGCGGGCCTCAGGGGCCCTGCGCTGAGCTGGATCCGCTCATTTATCACCGACCGAACCCAATTGGTCAGACTGGCCCCCTTCACGGCTCCCACCATATCTACCGTTTGTGGAGTACCTCAAGGCTCTTCGTTGTCCCCTCTGCTTTTTAATTTGTATCTGCGCCCTCTTTTGTATTCCCTCAGGCACGCTAAAGTCACCATTTTCAACTATGCCGACGATTTGCAGCTCATCTTCCCTTTGAACACCAAGGACTCTGTGGTAGAATTTCAAAACACCATGTCCCACATTTTGAGCTGGATGAGCTGCAATCACCTGAAACTTAATCCAGGCAAGACCGAACTGGTCTTGCCTGGACAGAGCACCCTCAGCTGGAGCCCTAGTTTCTGGCCCCCCTGTATGGGTACCCCCCCATCCAAATCATCCTCGGTTAAGAGCCTTGGTATATTCATCAGTGAGGATCTCTCCCTGAAAAAACAAGTTGGAGCTGTTGTTTCCTCCAGCTTCTTTCAGCTGAAGAAAATAAAAAAAATCGCTCGCTTCTTCTCCCAAGCTGCCCTCACTCAGATCGTCATCTCCCTGGTTTTGTCCAGATTGGACTTTTCCAATAGTCTATACCTTGGGCTCCAAACCGGAGAGCTTAAACGCCTCCAGCTGGTCCAAAACCAGGCAGCTAGACTTCTTCTCAACATTCCTAGAAGGCAATCCGTTAGACCTGGCTTGAAACAGCTGCATTGGCTCCCGGTTGAGCAACGCGTGTCCTTCAAAGCTGGGTGTATTCTTTTCAAGTCTTTACACGACATTGGTCCCATTTTCATCAGAGACCTATTTAAAAAATACAGCCCCTCTCGCAACCTCCGGTCTGCTCATAAAGCCCTTCTGACTATTCCTCCGTATAAGAAGAAGCGTCTCGGAGGCAGCTGCTTTGACCACCTTGCAGCTGCCCTCTGGAACTCTTTCCCTCTTCATCTGAAACTTAGTGATAACATCCTCAGCTTCAGACACTCTCTGAAGACCTGGCTCTTCTCCCAGGCGCATCACTAAGCTGCCTACCTCCTCCTACCGATGGCCACGCCTGTTCCTTCCTATAGTGCCATGAAGCCTCTGGGCGTACGAGCGCTTAACAAATGTCAAATAACATTAACATTAACATTAACTATGTTATCCAGTGTGGAAGAATTTGTTCTGAATCCTGTTTGGCAAAATGGCATTATCATGTTTGTTATTACGCACGACTCAAGATCTTTTGAAATGTCAGGGGCGTATATCTTGGTCTCAATGTCCAATGGGGCAATCAGGCGGTAATTGGTGGGATTCTGTCTGTCGCCCTTTTTACACAATTGGGTGCAGTATTGAACTTCTTCAGCTGTCGAGAACGTGATAGGGCTTGAGACATGTGCAAAACACTGGAGAAAGTATTGCAGGCCATAGTACTGGGTCATCTTTAAATAGCTGGGCTGAGAGACGGTTTGGGCCTGGTGCACCTGATGCTCTTCTTTTACGAACAACTTTTTGGATGTTGTTTCTCATATACTTAGGGACACATCCCATTAGGTTGTCTGCAGGGTCTAAAGTTTTGGGTGAGAAAGCACTTGGTTGGTCAACTACATATAGTTTTTTTGCGTGCAGGGTCCAAATAGCTTCGTTGATGGCATTAGATCTGGTATCATCCAGGCTTTTTTTATTTTTGATGTGCCTCCATAAGTCAGCCTGATTATGCTTTCTCATGAGTGAGTATAAGTATTGCCACTCCTTGTCCCTCTGCTAGTTTTTTACCAGCCATGCCAATTGCTTATGTTGTTTTTTTTTCACCCCACAGTTCCTGTTCAAAGCAGCTTTGATTTGTTGATTGTAGGTTATAGGGCTCGCTTTTGTCAGCTTGCAAATGTGCCATGAGCTAATCAAAGTGGATTTATTTTTATTGAAAGTTTTTGCCAAAGGGCACCCATGGCCTGGGAAGGAGTCCAGTGATTTATGGATGCCCCTGATTTTGGATTCCCAGTCAGTAAATAATTATTCACCGATTTGGGCCTGCAGGGACTGTCCCGTGTAGTTTTCCATGCTGTTAATTTCTGCAGACAGACTGGTCCCCATTTTATTCTCCAGGTTAGAAATACAGATTCATCATGGAGAGAGTTGCCCAGTGTCTTATGGCCTTCACGATTGGATGAGCTGAGGTTAAAAATTGAACAGAGTGGAAGGAGGCCACTCTCGTGTGAGGTAAGTTCTTCAAAGCTCTCAAGATGTTCCACAAGTTTTTCAGAGGCAAAGACATAGTCGATAGTGCTTATCCCCCTAAATGTTGCCTGTCTTATCATTTTCATTACACAGATATCAGCAGAAGAAATAATAAATGATATATCAGTGATAAACTTCCATACCTTAGAAACAAAGCATTTTGTGTTATACCAAAAGTTTAAAGATAGGGAGATTAACTCATTGAAAATTGAGCAGTATTTTACTTTGAAATGACGCCTACTAAGGGGGGCTTAGTTGAAGGAACATCAAAGGGAAAGTTCCCTGGTGCTTTGTTCAAGGGCTAACACCATCTGTTGTTATGGTTTTATCAATGTGTGGGACAACATACTTTGACTCTCATTAACTAATTGTTTGCAATGGGTTTGTGCCACTTTTACGATGCAAACCCTGCACAAAGTGTTAAAGTGGGATTTAGTATCCAGCACTAGTAAGGATTTGCATTAGATAATGTCCCAAAGTAAAGCATAGTTGCGCTATGCGCTGGTTTGCAGTCAGGGTTCCGCAGCAACCACAGCACCGAGACTGCCCTCATCACAGCCAATGACGACATCAGGACCCTGATTAACAACGGTGAGACCGCGGTCCTCATCCTCCTGGACCTCTCCGCCGCATTCGACATCACCTCCCACTGCACACTACGCGCACGCCTCCACAAAGGCGTCGGGGTCCGAGACAAGGCTCTGGAATGGACCACCTCCTTCCTCTCCCGCCTAACCCAGAGCGTTCGCCTCCCCTCAATTCCAATCCGAAGCCTCTGAGATCATCTGCGATCTACCCCAGGGATCTCCCTCAGCCCGACACTGTTCAACATCTACATGGCCCCACTCGCAGACATCGCCTGACTGCACGGCCTCAACATATTCTCTTACACTGACAACACTCAACTGATCCTCTCCCTCACCAAAGACCCCATCACCGCCAAAGCCAACCTCCACGAAGGAATGAAGGCCATTGCTGACTGGATGAAGACCAGCCGCCTGAAGCTGAACTCGGACAAGACAGAGGTCCTCATCCTCGGCTCCAACGCTTTAGACTGGGATGACTCCTGGTGGCCGACGGCACTAGGGACAGCCCAGATACCCACCGATCACACACGCAACCTGGGAATTATCCTCGACTCAATGCTCTCCCTAATCAAGCAAGTCAACAATGTCTCCTCCTCCTGCTTCAACACCCTCCGCATGCTCCGCAAGATCTACAGATGGATCCTGACAGATACAAGAAAGACAGTCATCCAGGCCCTCGTCAGCATCAGACTCGACTACAGAAATGCCCTCTACGCGGGAGCCCCGACCAAGCTCATCAAAGGACTGCAACGCATCCAAAACCCATCCGCATGACTGATCCTAGATGTACCACGCCACAGCCACATCACCCCCACCTGAGAAACCTGTACTGGCTCCCCATCAACCAGAGGATATCCTTCAAGCTCCTCATCCACGCACACAAGGCACACCACAAGACCGGCACAGCCTACCTCAACAGACGACTTCCCTTCTACATTCCCAACCACCAACTCCCCTCTGTCGTGCTCGCGCTCGCCACCGTCCCTCGCATCCGAAGAACAACCACCGACGGAAGATCCTTCTCCCACCTCATCGCCAAGACCAGGAACACCCTCCCACTGAGCCTACAACAGACCCAAGACCTGCTGACCTTCAGGAGGCTACTCAAGACTTGGCTGTTTGACCAGTAGTGCCCCCCTCCCAGCCCCTTGTACAAATGATTGATTAATTGATTGATTGACTTTGCATAACAGGGGCATTCCATAAGTGGTACGTTGGCATTCCCCTGCAAACACCCATGATTTTTATAATGAAAATCCCTGTCTGCAAACATTGATAGTCGGGGATTTGCACTCATTTCTTACAACTCCTCCAGGCAGGCATAAGAAGGAGAAATGTTTTCATTTCTCCTCAGTTTTCCATCTTTGAATGCATGTTGCATTGTACAAAATACTTACTAAGTGATAAAAGCCTTAAAGCAAAGTTTTTGTACTGGGGAGGGTTTCTGAAATGTACCCATTCAGTTCAAAGTCTATGCTTCAGAGAACACACACACACTTGCACTATGGCAAAAGGGTGTGTGGCTGCCAAAAGGCCACCAGAGCTGGGGCAGAGAAAACATGCACCATTTCTTCTAAGACATGGAACAATTTTTTTCTTTCTTTTTGATGCAAGTCAGTGCACCAATTGTGGTGCAGTATTTCCCTGCTTCAAAGGTCAGTAAATCTTACCATCTGTGCTTTCGACCATGGAGATCTGCCTCTACTTGTGATGTTGAACTTCTCACCAGCTTTTAACACTTTTAATTATTTGCAGTAATCGCAACATTTGTAGGCTAATGTTGGCCCTGTAATTTGGCTTTACAAATGTGTACCTCCTTTTTGGAGGGTAGACTACTATGTGGTCATTCCGTTTACTTCTAGATTCCTACCTGTAGACCATAGGGTCCTCCATGAGTCGGCACGGTGCCACTTGTTATTTAAAAAGCATATCAATTCTTTACTCCGTGTCCACCTTAAAGGTCTGAAATTCTGCTCACATGTCTTGACAACTTCTACATTAACTAATGGGAGAAGGGCACAACTCCAATTTGCTAGCTGTCTGAGAGCCGATGCATTGAAGATCAATGCATATAAAAAGAAGTCATATTATCGGGGCCTTGTCAAAATGAAGCCACTCCCTTACGATGTCCTATGCCTCCACCTTGTATCACTGATCAGGTAAAGACACTTAGTGTTATATGTGATAGAGCCATATGTTTCAACACTCGTATCAGCAGTATTGTTAAGAAATGTTGGTTTAAAATGTGCCAGCTCCTCAGGTTATTTATGTTACCCACGCCCAGCACAGTTTAGTGGCACTTTCACTCATCAACGTAAAATTTTGATATTGGAAGTGCTTTATTTGTGGGTCTTCCAGGATCCCAGTTAAGTCAACAGCAGCAACAACCTAAGCACTTTAGTCCATTTGAATTTTGCACTTCGGAAGAGTGATTATGTTTCTCATCTAAGGAACATAGCTTAACGCTGCCTTGTAAATACAGCACCCTTTCACACTATGCTTAGCGTGAAAGGGGAGGGCAATGGGTGCTGCGGTTGACATTCCACCACAGCACTCATTGATTTTGGCGCTTCCCCCTATTTACAAGGGTCCCGTAAATAGGAGGCTGCGCATTGAAAACCTGGTCTCAACTTGGCGAAACGAGGAGAAATTTTTAAATTCTCTTTTTTGCTGTTCCATGTGTGCAGCGCACGTGGAAACAGCAAAACACCATTGATTTTTAATGTGCAGGAAGGTGTCCCTTCCTGCACATAAACAATTATTTTTTTAAAATGACGTTTTGCAATTTCTACGTGTGCTGCATTAAGCAGCACACATGGGAGTTTATTTATTTTGAGTTATTAAGGAGTTTTATATAGCACTGGCCAGACCCGAGGGTATCGGAGGGCTTTACAACAATTTTAATGCAAGAGTCACACAGTAAGGAAGAGGTATACATATTGGTTTGGGAATCAAAGCATGCTGTGCAATATTGAAGAAGGGAGTCCTGCGATAACCTCACAGGGTGCACATTGACATTGGGCTGAACTTTTTCCAGGGAGGGGGGAATGAGGAAGGATTCGGGAGTGGGGAAGAGGTAGGTCTTAATGACAAAGTGTCAAGGTGCTGTAAAGTGCATGTTTCTTCGCTTCTGTGTTTGCTCTCAGTTCGGGAAGGCACGGCTGAGGAAGAGGACTTTTAGGAGTTTTTTTTATTTCACAAAGAAAGGGGTAGTCCTGATATCCTCTGGGATGGAGTTGCAGATTTTGGGAGCACTCCCAGCTAAGGATCGGGTAGCAGTTTTTTGTTTGCGTGTCTTCATAGGGACGAGTAGTAGGGTGTTGGAGCTGCTGAGCTTCCTTGTCTGACCGGCCTTCTTGAGTTTGGAAGGCAGGTAGTAGAGTTTCCCTGTGTGTAGGGCTTTGTGTGTGAGGCAGGCGGTTCTGAAACTGGCCCGCATGTCTATTGGGATCCATTTGACTTCTCTGAGTGTGGGTGAGATGTGATCAAATTTCTTAACTCCAGTGACCATTCTGGCTGCAGCATTGAGAGTTGTTTTGAGGGGAGCTAGGTGGGATTTTGCTGTACCGGTTAGGACTGAGTTCCCATAGTCAAGTCTAGATAGCACCAGTTATTGAGTGGCTTCTTTGAGGTCCTTGGGTGGGATGAAGAGTTTTATTTTGTTGAGTAGTTTCAGATTTGAGAAGTTTTTAATGTGTTTGGACATTTCGAGTTTTGGGTCTAGGGTGATTCCTAATGATTTTACAGAGTTAGCCAGAGTTATATTGCCATTGAGAGCATCAATTGCTTTTAGCTATTCTGCAAAATGCGGGTTTTCTTCTTTGTTGGAGAAGAGGAGGATTTCGGTTTTGACGTGGTTGAGTTTTAGGTGGTTTATTGATAGGCATTGTTGAACTTCTCTTAGAGTGTCATTGAGTCTCTGAATGTCATCAATGGAGGACGTTTCCAGATAGATCTGGGTGTCATCAGCATAAAGGTGGAAGGGGATGTTGGCTTTTTTGAGTAGGTTGTTGAGGGGTTCCATGGATATATTGAACAGTTCAGGGGAGAGCACTGAGCCTTGGTGAACATCTCTGCTGACGGGGTATAGGTCAGACATAGAGGTTTTGATTTTTTTCCTTTGGGCGCCGGTGTGTGGGAAGGAGGAGAACCAGTGTAGGACCACCTCATCTGCACCTACCCTATATTTGAGAGCCTTGATGAGTAGCTTGTGGTCAACCATGTCAAAAGCTCCTGACAGGTCCAGGAGGATGTGTAGGCAGCATTGGTCAGTATCTAGAGACAGGAGGATGTCATTCACGACTCTAAGGATTGTGGTCTCGGTGTTACAGCCTTTTCTGAAGCCCGATTGGTGGGGGTCTAGAAGGTTGATGCTGTCCTTGCGCTGAGTCAGTTGTAGGAGAATGCATTTTCTGAGGATTTTGGATAGGAGAGGAAGATTAGAGTTGGGTCTGAAGTTGTTCAGGTTGTTGGTGTCGAGGCCTGGTTTCTTCAGAAGTGGCGTGACGTGGCCCACTTTGAGGCAGTCAGGTAGGATGCCGGTTCTCAGGGAGCTGTTTATGATCTTGCACCAGAACGGGGCTAGGGAGAGTTTCAGCTTTTTAGTCAATTGGGTGGGTATAGGATCTAGGACTTGAGATGTGGGTTTGGAGGTGGAGATCAGTTTGAGAATTTCAGCTTCAGTAATGGGGTTGAAGGATTTCCAGGTTTTCGTGGGGAGCTTGTGTGTGCTGACTTTTGTCTTTGAGGTTGGGCTTTTGCAGGGGGATTAAGGTTGATGTCAAGTGAGAGCTCAATATTGGGGATTTGTCATTGAAGAAGTTGGCGCACAGGTCTTAGGAGGCCTGAATGGAGTTTGCAGAGGGCTTGTAAGTTTGTTGCCTGATGATGTTAAAGAGTTCTTTGGGCCTGTTCTTCACATTGTCCAGAGCGGTGCAGAAAAATAAGTTTTTTTTATTGTTCATGTGTTGCTTGTAGTTCCTTCGGGCTACTTTGAGTTGTTTGTGTAGGCATGAGGAGGGGTTGTTTGTCCATATCCGTTCCGTAGCTCTTAGTTGTCTTCTTTCGGCGTTGATGTCCGTGCTGAACCAGGATGCGATGTTCCTAGTTCTTTTTAGTTTCAGGGTGCTAGTTGGTCTAGGATGGACATCATAGTTGAGTTATAGTGAGAAGTGAGATCTGTGGTGGAGAGATTATCTGTGGAGATAGGAAGGGGCAAGGTTATCCGTTCCTCTAGGTCGGCCATGGTGATCTGAGTTAGATTTCTCATCCATTTAGGTGGGTCTTGCGTGGGAGGTTGATATGTGATCGGTTAAGTGACGCGGACTAGGATTAGGTGGTGGCCCGACCAGTCGACGGGTAAGATGTGGCCAAATGTGACTGTGTCACGTTGGGCGATAATGGCGTATAGGATTGCTCTTTATTATGAGTTTCATCTGAGTAGTGTTTGGTAAGGTTGTTGCTGTGTAGTAACTCGTTCTAGTTTTAGATTAGCAAGTTGCTTTTTTCATTCCAGTGTAAATTGAGGTCGCGCAGAATTAGGTTGCTTGCGTCTCGGAGTGCACGATCAGGTCGGACTAGTATTCGGAGAATGTGGTGGTGTTGCCGGGGGATGGTATAGGAGGTAGCAGTGTAGTGTTTTTTTGTTGGTTGTGTTAATGTTGGTGGTTAAGCATTCAAATGTGTTATAGCTGAAGGTGTCGATTTCCGTCACTGACAAGTTGTTGTTGTGAATGATTGCTAAGACCCTGCCTTTTTGGTCTTTTCAATCTTTGTTGATGATAGCAAAGCCTGGGGGCACAGGAGTGTCCATGATTGGTGACGAGCAATCATTTAGCCAAGTCTCGGTGATGAAGGCTATGTCTATCTCGTGGGTGAGGATGGATTCTGTTAGCTCAGTGGCATGTTTGGAGGCTGATCTGCAGTTTATGAGCATGCAGTTGGTGGAGGGTGCTGCTTTTTTAGGCTTCTTCCTAAGGGGGGCCATGAGGATGTTAGTAAGGGGGGTTCGGGGTCTTGGGGGTTTCGGAGGGGAGTGGTGGCAGTAGATGGGGTGTTGTACAAGGAGGCAAGAACTGCTGCTTCACTCGAGAACATAGCCTTGCTTGTTGTTTTTATGTCTCTGTATCAGATTCGAGAGGGGGGAGACATCCAACTGGGGCAGAGAGCCTCGGGAAGCCTTTGGTGTGTGGGATTAGGGAGGGTGGGGTAGGGGTAGGGTGGGGAATACGGGAGGGCTTTCAGATAGTTAGGATTACATAAAAGCCCTGGATTATAGCTGCTAGCTGGCTTTTGATCAGGGTGAGAAACTGCCCTGTCTTTTCCGAGGGAGGGCTAGGGGGGTTCTGGTCATCCTGAGAGCGCGATGGCCTGATGGTGCTATGTTGTAATCTGGTTGTTCTTGTGCAGTTCGTGTAGGCTTTGTATAAGGCCATGGGCGTGGAGTGTTGTGCAGATGCTTCCATGTGCTTTTGAATGTGGTATAGAGGGGTAGTTAGAAGTCTTGAACAGCGTGTTGATGTTGATCGTAGTAGTTTGGGGGAGGTTGTAAATGTGGGTGAGGTTGCGGTCGGAGGGGGAAGGGGAGCCTAGTTCGTGGTGGCAGAGGTGAGGTTGATGTCCTGTAGTGCAGAGTTGGTGTTGTTGATAGAGGGAGCGTGAGTGGTGGATGAGCTCAGCTGATGGATCTGGTTGTCTGAGGGGAAGTGGTGGGTTGGGCGGAGGAGATGAGCGTGAGAGGAGGAAGTCCGAAATGAGGGGAAGAGTGAGTCGAATGTCTAAAGGTTGTCATTGTTGGCTTGGATCAGGACAGTGCCATTGGTGTATATGGTCACAAAGGTGTTTCCACTCTGCTTCGTGTGGTTGGGGAATGTGAGCGTCAGTTTGCGGCTATGAGGAGTGTTAGCAGTTTTGGAGATGTGGAGTTGTGATCTGAGGATGAAGTTCCATTTTTTTGGTCTTTCAGTGTGGGAGATTAGATGTTGCATAACGCCATTTAAAAGGACACCTTCTTGCACATAAACAAGCTTCCCCTCAACGCAGACACCCTTGCACTGTGGTGCAAGGTTGTGATGCAGCGGAAGCATTGGGGGATTTTTCGTCAGCTTACCTATCCACACCAACCACTATACAATAATCAGAAGCGTAACTCTAATGACGGTCGCAGAAGTCATTATCACTCAGATAGCAATATCAAAGGTCCTCCGATGATTCTTTGGAAGAGCTAAAATGGACTGAATAATGAAAGACTGTATGCTATTGCTCCACGAGGATCTACAATGAAGAAATACGCAAAACTTTGGTCATTATAAACATATCCAAATAACTCAGTAACTCCGTAATGTTTTGTTATTTCATAATATGACTGGTCAAGCACAAATACAGATTAGAATGTCATTATTCAGTTCATAAAATACAGATTAGTCTAAAAAAAATCATAACAGTTCATTCATAAAATATCAGAACATCAGGTATAGAGGAATGAGAGAGAGAGAAAACATCAGTGAAATGACAGTTCACTTACGGAAATGAAATACTAATACACGGTGTGCAATTAGTCTGAAAATAACCCCACGGCCGTTAGGGTATGGCGAGAGCAGCATCACCAGCCGATGATGTGCAAAGTTTCTAGAAATTTCCCTTAGGAATTGCAGGATTCGCCATCCAGAGAATCAGGAATCAGCACAGCATTCAGCAAAACCAGGAATGCAGGGCCGGTCACCAATCTTGTGAACGAAGCGAGGAACTCTTTCCTACAGGAATCTATATTCTATGCTACATCCGTTCTGCTGATAAAGTGTTGCATTCTCTCTCTTCAGCAAGCCTCTCTATTAGGTTTTCCCAATGGTATGACAATCTACTGACAGTGACTTTACTACTTTATTCTAAACACCCCTTGTCTAAACATTGTATAACTTCCAAGAGAGAAAGAGGAAAAGACCCTGGTTACAAATGTATTTTATCTAGAAGAAACATTTAAATTCATGTCATCTACAACCCTTGTCTAGACAGGAAAGAACTCTATAAGACTTTTATGAAACAGGCAAAATATCTGTACTCTAAGGAAGCATTTGTAACATTTGAAGAACAGGAGCACGGAAAGCAAATCACCTAACAATTCTGAGGCCTATATTATCATAGCAAAACAAAGAAAACGTTTTTTAAAAACGCGACACTACTTTCACGAAGAATAAAGCTTTTTTTGTCATTTATTTATTGCACCATCAACCTTCAGTTTCACCAGATCATCATGTAAATGAGTAATTATGCTGATATATCCCTCTAGATCTCTACTCTCATCCGGAATATATGTGTAACATTGTTGAATTTTCAGCACACTACAGACTCTGCCCTTTTGTGCCAATTATGCATCTAGTGTTACAGCAAACAAATGATGGACAGAATGCTGACAATGCAAACATTCTCCCCCAGTCTAAAGATCTGAGTTAAATCCATTGTTCTTTTGCCCACTACGTCACCCCAGTTTGGACCCAGCAATATGCATATCAGTCTTGACCCTGTGACTCATGGGAACAGTCCAGACTGCACTGCCAGGCCATGTCCTCCCTGGACCAGAAACAAGCATCATGGGACCAGTTTCAGGGTATGTCACCCTTCTTCCCACTTCCCTGGCAGCAGATGCAGCCTTTCATCCACAGGCTGACTCAGACAACCTCCTGCGGCTCCCCAGCCCCTGCCACCCTCAAACCAGACAGTCAATCCACAAGCAGGCCCAGGCACTCTTGGACCAGGCTCACCAGCCAACCACACGCCAGACACAAATTACACAAATATGCCAACTTCTAAAAGTGGCATTTCTACACTAGACACAGTCATGCCGCATATATCATTACGCAGCATTCAATCTCACGAGTTTGTACATATCAAACTCGACCCTGCACTCCCCACACATCAGGAACTACCATGGGCATACATATTCCCCATTCATTCCTATGGGAGGGCAGGTCACTCACCACACATACACAGAGAGCTCAAGCACTTTACACTGTACCACAGTGAAAACATGCACAGAGGTCTAAAATCACCACCACCAGCTTCCAGAAACAGGCTAGGAAAAAGCAAAAAGTCTCGGGGTGAACCTGCCTAAAGGGCCGGGTCCAACACCCCTGTTTTAAGGAAAGTATGTTAACGATGTGTGTGTAACCTGCACACATACTACTTTTGAACCTTACTTCAATTTTAAAAAATCGGTGTAGACCTGCTACCTGACTGACCCCTGTCAGGTCTCTAAATTAACTGAACACTCAGACACAACTATGTCTAGTGCAGGAGTGCACTGTTCGAACTTGCTCAGGTGCAAAACATTTTTAACCACTCATTTGTATCATTTACCTTAATATAAAAGTGTTAATTTGATCATTCATAAATTTATATTAGACCATCATTACTCTGATGAACAACAATAATCACAATAAATAAAGTTCATTGATTATTTACTATATTGATTTTCCAAAATGCATAGTCTTTTCAACCTTCATACGTAAACATATTCACAATTAATTTTCATTGAAAATATTATTCCCTTATTCCTGACAAATGCCAAACTAATGTAAATCCAAATAGAAAATCCCATCAAAACTTGCGACGACTCCCAATGCAATTCGATGCCTAAGCATCTTCGTCAGGGGAAATGCTGTATAAGAAAAATACTGTATAAGAAACAATAGCACTATATACATGTTTCTCAAATATTGTCATCAAACCTCAATTTGTTCTCATGCACTACACAATAAGTGAACACACAACCTGTTTACTCATGCAGATGCATTATCTCTCTTTATCCAAACATGCCAGCTATCCAAGCAATTGAATAATGATTACTGCTGTGGTATGCCCTATACATGCCACCCATTAGCCATGACAACTATCTGAAAGTCGGCGCCAAAATCAAATCCGGCTCTCCCGCCGATCCTTTAAAACCTGAATTCTTCAGAGAAGCTGGTGAGCACGTTCTGGGCCCACTCAGAGCCATCACCAACTCGTCCTTCCTTACGACCAACATCCCCACCACCTGGAAACAAGCATGGGTCTCACCTATTATAAAAAAACCCTCACTTGACCCTAGCCTCCCGGAGAATTTCAGGCCCATCTCCCTGCTCCCCTGGCCTGCCAAGGTGGCAGAAGCCTACGTCAATTCCATTCTGACCAACTTCCTAATGTCTAACTCCATTCTAGACAGGTCTCAACATGGATTCCGAGCTGGGCACAGTACCGAGACTGCACTCCTTAGCGTCATTGAACATCTTCAGACCATACTGGACGCAGGAGGAAAGGCAGCACTGATTCTTTTAGATCTCAGTGCTGCCTTTGATACAGTTTCACACAAGGTACTGCTGTCCAGACTTTAGGAAGTAGGAGTTGTAGACCAGGCCCTTGACTGGTTTAGGGCCTTCCTTGCCGACAGATCCTTTAGGGTCTCTACCCCACCCTTCATTTCGAAGGAATGTCCCGTTGAACAAGGAGTTCCTCAGGGGTCGGCTCTTAGCCCGACCCTGTTCAATGTATATGTCCTCCCACTGGCAGAGGTAGCTAGGAAACATGGACTCACATTGGTGTCCTACGCTGATGACACCCAGCTGGTGGTGGCTCTAAAAGACGATAATGGCCTGAGTGCCATGAACTTTAGGCAAACCCTCAGTGACATCACCAGCTGGATGTCAGCAAACTACCTCCAATTAAACGCCGGTAAAATGGAGGTTCTGCTTCTAAGCAAAAACATTTCGGTCTGGGGCAATAATTGGTGGCCTGAAACCTTAGACCAACCGCCTGTCCCCAAGAAGGTGGTAAAAAACCTAGGAGTTTGGGTGGACTCTGCTCTGAACTTTACCCACCACACAAAAATAGTCGCCGCCACATGTTTCGGGATTCTTCAAAACCTTCGACCCATCCTAAAATTCTTCGACCACCAAACCCGCCAAGTGATAGTACAGTCGGCTATTTTATCACGGCTGGACTACGCTAGTTCACTTCTGCTGGGAACTAATGTAGCTGAGAAAATGAGACTACAAAGAGTCCAAAATGCCGCTGCAAGAGCTCTTACAGGGCTACCCCGGCACAAATCGGTCATCTCCACCCTCAGGAACCTACACTGGCTACCTGTTGAAAAGAGGATTCATTTTAAAACTCTCTGTCTTGCTTTTAAAATGTTGAAACTCTCCTCTCCACCTATGTTATGTCCTCTGCTCTCACCCTACGTCCCTAGGCGGTCCCTTCGGTCAGAAGGTCAGAACTTGGTCATTATCCCCCGCATCAAGTTATCCAGAATGGGCGGCCGCTCGTTTGGATACTTAGCCGCCAAACTTTGGAATGGACTTCCAGCCCAAATCCGCGCAATGAATGACCTTTTATCCTTTCGCAAAGCTATAAAAACCCACCTTTTTAACTAGTTATGTTATATACACCTCTGGACTTCCTGCAATTCCATCTTGCTGTCCCTTGGACATAGGCTGCTAGCGCCGGGACGCCCCTTGGCTGGGGCAGCCGTGCGCTATACAAGCACATCTAACATAACATAACATAACATAACATGCCACCAAGTTTAGTCTAGTGCAGCCAACGTCTGTGTCTCGTGAACAAATAGCATGTGTGAGAAAATGTAAAATAAACAGCATGTGTGAGAAAATGTAAAATCACCATACCCTCAACACAGGTACTATGGCACCTCAACTCAAATATCGCTAATAAACAACTGTTCCTGGAACAAAAGGGAACCAACATAAGTATACCAATACTACGCATCACATGCCTATAATCACCCTGAGCAAGCCAGCCACTTACTTCCTGCTGTCACTACAAGAGACTCGAAAGCTTCTATTTTGCTGCTGCTCTGCCTGAGGGAAAAAAAATAACCCTTACTCCATGTGTTTTTACGCATCCTTGCTTCTCAAAACCTCACAATCTGATACCGTAGTGGTAATCGTTCTATACACTACCTTGATCTCCTAGCCGTTTCATGAACACCGTCTACATGGTCTCTGCAAGTTTATGGAAAAACGCCGAACATCGGCACGGCATGCCGGGACGTTATTTGCTAACGCCCGACATCAACAGCGGACTGGTGTCCCCGCCCCCTTAATCGCTACCTCCATTCATTGCCGTAATGCTTCTACGATAATTAAAACATGTGGTTTAGTTTAATAATATTCTGATATTCTAAGTACTTGTGATCGTGTCGAGCAAAAAGTGGTCCAAGTCCATTGAATAATAAACACGAGCACACCAACAGTCTTAATAGAAAGAGGACTGTAGTATTCGAATACAAAAACTTTATTGCAAGAGCAGTCTAACCACACTACTCTAGTCTCTCTATTCATATTCATACAGTGTATCAAATGCTCATAAGGAAATATCCCTATGACAATTAAAGGTGGATAACCTGAAAAATGTGTACATTAATACAATTGGGAAAAGACGTGTAGTACTCTAGCAGCGTGTAGAAAAATATGAAAAAATGCAAAAAAAAGTGAAAAAAAATCATGTTTGCACAAGCGTTGGTGGCGCTTAACCAAAACTTGATCCTGTATTAACAACTCACATATGACCACAGCAACGTGAATCATGATTTATATATAATATACTCATAAATAACATGCAAATTCGATTTTGTCATTCAGCCCACCCGGTTTAACGGTGTTAAGATACCTCATCCAGAATGTCTCTCTTTGGGTTATTCGCACGTTGGGATCCACATGGGGCTCAACCAACGCCTGCTCTAGTACAGTATATCTCAATTGGGGGATGGTGTTTTGCCTCTCTCCCAATGTTGCGCCAAACTTGATTTCTCGTTTCCTAACCTTATGTTTAATTTATGCTCAGTGAGACTGATCTTAATTTTCCTAGTAGTGCAGCCTACATAAACTAGGCCACACGGACACTTAATGGCATATATTACTGAGCTCGTATTACAGTCAGAAGTGTGTCTGAGTTTAATTTGTTTCCCTGTGTGTGGATGTGTAAATGTGTCTCCCATCAGTACATTTCCACAATGTTCGCAGTTGAAACATTTGCGCATCCCTTTAGCCTTCTCCTGAATTGCCTTTGTTTCTTTGTGTTTCAACAGTTCCTTGTGATTTTTGGATCTTGACAGTGCAAAAATCGGTTTGTCGACAAATACTGTTCTGAAGTCTTCTTCCTGCTCAATTAACTCCCATCTCTGCAATATGCATTTCTTGATTTTAGGTGTGAGCGTAGATTGCTTCAAAACACATACTTCTCTCCTTGATGGTGTTTTCTGAACTTTTTTCAGTAGAACTTCTCGTGTTTTTGATGCAACTTTCAATTTTGCTTCAGCTAATACCTTATCTGGGTATCCTCTATTACTGTATTGTTGCGCCATTTCTTCTATGTCCTCAGTAGCCTGTATTTCATCACTGCTAATCCTCTTAATTCTGATGAACTGCGAAAATGGCAAATGATTCTTCAAATTCTGGGAGTGAAAACTAGAGTAATGCAGTGCATTATTTCTGTCGGTCGGTTTCTTGAATAATTTGGTTGTGATTTGATTTCCCAGCTTTGTTATAGTAATATCCAGAATGTTTAGAGTGTTCTGGTCGATGTGGTTAGTGAACTTGATCCTAGGGTGACGTTCATTCAAAATCTCAATGACCTCTTCCAACTGTGTTTTAGTCCCTTGCCAGACTATCAGAATGTCATCAATATAACGGACATACAGTTTTAGGTGTTCAGTCCAATTCGAATTTTCCAAAATGTGAGCATGCTCAAACTTAGCTATAAAGATATTTGCGTACGCGGGCGCCCCCGTAAAACCCAAGGAGGTTCCCATTTTCTGAAGATAGAATTTGGATTGCCACGAGAAATAGCCATGGTAGAGACAAAATTGTAAAATCTCCAGTAAAAAGATGTTCAGTGACTCTTCATACTCACTCCTTAACAACATCCACTCCACTGCTTCTATACCCTCCCCATGGGGGATAGACGTATACAGCGCAGTCACGTCGATTGTAGCCAACCTTGTTTCACTATCACTGGGTATCACTAAATTGGCAAGCTTATTGAGACAGTCCGTGGTGTCCTGTATGTATGATACACATTGTTGCACCAGTGGTTGCAAATAGTAGTCAAGGAATTTTCCTATTGGCTCATGGAGCGAACCACATCCTGCCACAATGGGGCAGAAAGGAGGGTCTCGGGCATCTTTATGCAGTTTTGGTAGCATGTAAATATGAGGTCTTTTCGGATATTCAGTGATTAGAAATCTGAAAGTATTTTCATTGATCCATCCTAGGTCCTTAGCTTTCTTAAGAATGTCATGCAGTGTAGTTTGAAACGTAACATTAGGGTCTGTATCCAGAGCAATGTAGGTTTCGGTGTCGTCCACATGGGCTGAGACTTTTAGGTTGTAGTAGGTAGTGTCCATAACCACAAGGGCACCTCCCTTGTCCGCAGCTTGAAACGTGAGATCCTGGTTGTTACTCAATGCCTTTAAAGTTGTCAATTCATTTTTCGTCAAATTCATCCTCTTAGGTGCATTTTTGTGTGTGTCTACCAGATCTTTCTTGACCAGTAGCTCGAATAAATCCAAAGTCTTATGAGTTGTGGGAGGAATAAAGGTACTCTTTGGTTTAAACACCCTAGCCGATGCATCGGTATCAGGCACTTGAGGTACATGATGAAAGAACCATCTTAAACGGAGTTTCCTCATGAATTTATATAGAGCTATTTCTGTCTCTAATGGTTTGGTGTTGTACGTAGGTACAAAAGACATTCCTTTGTTAAGAACTTTTAGTTGACTGTCAGTGAGTTCCGTACCTGAAATGTTTACCACCAGGTCTCCTAGCGGTTTCTCCCCTTCGTCTTGGGTTTTTTTTGTGTGTTTTTTTTTGTTGTTGAGCCTTTTCCCCTTCTGACCCGTTTGTTTTGTTTAGTTCGTCCTCTTGAGGAGGATGGTCGCTCCTCTGACCTGCCTCTAAAAAAGGCTCCCTAGTGGTTCCACTGGTGGATGCTCCCTCTCCAGTCATTGATGTAGTGCTCGTAGTTGATACTGGCGGTCTATTAGGAAGGGTGTCCTGCTCAGTAGCCACACTTTCCCGAGGAGGCCTGTGGTTTCTTGAAAGGGCGTCTCTGGGCGTAGACCTCAGCCCACATATAAACTTCATCCAGTTTATAATCTATTGTATCTCTACGAAACTTTCTCAACTTCCTCTTGTGTACCTCTTTTTCATGTGCATCTATAGTTTCATTGATATCTTTAAGTGCTTGATCTAGCTCTTCCTTCGTCATCCGTGATTCCAAGTTAGTCTTCAAGTCCTGAATCTCAGTGGCTAGTTCTTTAAGGATGTCTGCCAGCTCCTCTATAATTAGAAGTATAAGATCGAGCGAGCATTTATTTAAAATCGAATACCATTTGATCATGAATGGTTTATCAAATTTGAAAAGCATTGGTTTTAGGGCGATCCTTAATCCTCGTGGGATCCGTTTTACCCAGTGGTACTGAATAAGCGTGGAGGCATGTAGCCTTTGATTCACCTCCTTTCTAAGAGTGTATTGCAATTGCCTGAGAATTTTGCTGGTTGCGCCTGGAGCTGCTTGAGTATGTTCACATTCACTGGAATCAACAAAATGAATATTATAGTCAGCCGTCTGCCTTAATATGCAAAGCTGAGCTCCATGCAGCCAATCCAAAGTCATTGCAGAACAAATCTCACCCTGCTTTTAATCACCTTCTTTATGTGCCCATGGTGGTTCTCTACTTTTCTGCTCTGCAGCTCTTTGCTTAACATTTCTACATCTATCTTATACTGTATTAATTAATTCTATTTCTACATTATGCAACTTACAGGTCAAATTATTTTGATGTGCATATACTGTGTCCATTGTTTTAGTAGTATTGAAGAAATCTCTCATGTACTCTGCCTTCCTAGGACTATACACTATATTCATATTCTTTCTAATAGGAACTTCTGAAAATACAAAGTTGTAAATTGAATAATAATATTGAAACATTTCATTGCCATAAAATAAACCTGTTAGTACACTACACGAAATACCATATGTTAGGGAAAGGTGATGATAAGTCAGCCCCTCAGACACAGACGTAGGTACCTGGATGCACACATAAAATATCTCTCATCCATGGTATCCACAAATTCACACAAACATTTAGGGAAGGCATTTAATGAAAAATCAATTAATTGATTTGTTTAAGTGTAGAACACTACCAGTTAATTCCTTAATAATAGTCTCTGGATCTTCTTTCAGATCTTTTTAGCATTGATTATTACATGTTCATTATTATTAGTAATATTCACTTCATTAATAAACATAAAATGTGGTTCTACAAATGTTAATACCAGCCATACAAACATTGTTAACACAACGCATGAAAGACAAACATTAAGACATCTTTGCCTAAATGTGCCTTGGTTCCGTGTACCAGTCTCAGTTCTAATACTATCCATTATAAAAATCCAAAATTAGTAAAAACAATTGAAAAATGTAATCAAAATGTATTAAACTACAGTTTGCTAGACTAGTTTTAGGCTGTGCACCCCACACCTTCAGCTCTCCTTCGGCTCTTCTTCTGTAGTTTTGTCTTCGAAACTTTTCAGAATTAATTTATTTTCATAAATCTCCTCTCTCTTTTTCTGCATCCTTTCCAAAACAATTGTTCATCTAGAGTGACTAGTATGAACAAATGCTTTTTGAACAATATTCAAGAAATTCTTTTTCCGAATCTTTCATTGAAATAGTCACCACACGTGACAATTCGGGTGCTCTGTATTTTTTATTTGGTACTTTAATTCTCTTTGTTCTTCGCACTTCTTCTTCTTCTTCCACCTCACTTTGTTCAGAGTGGCTAGATATCTCAATCACTGTTTCTAGAACCTCTTTATTCACAGTGTATTTTATTCTTTTTACTCCCTTCGGCCATTTTGTCTCCCTTCTTTGTTCTTTTTCAATTTCACTGTCAATGTCATTTGCAATTGATTCAGTTCTGTCTTTTGACAAATCCCTTTTCCTTGTTTCTTTGTTGTTGTTTATAGGGATCACTTCAGTCTCAGCATTGACAATCGTAGCATCATTTTCATCAGTCCCAGTAACTTGTGCCCACTCTACTTGATTCTCAACTTGCCCTGGAACATTTCTTTGTTCTTGTTGTTCCTCTTCATCAAGTTCTTCACTTTCAAGTGGACTATAGGACTCTTCTGGTTTGGCTTGTGTGTATCTGATTCAGCAAACCTCCACACTTAACAGCAGTCGTCGTCACCAGTATTACTTGATAGGGACCATGTCATCATGATTCTAGGCAGGACTTCCTCACGTGCTTTTTCACAAGCACCCAGTCCCCAGAACATAGATCATGTCCTTGTTCTTGCTGTGAAGTTGTTGCAACTTCTCCAACCTGGTGAAACACAGAACGTCGAAACACACTAGCAACAACAATGTGATGCATTCCAATCACACAGCAGCAATGTAGATTCTTTCGAGCTTTTCTTATTCCAAAATTCAAGTTTCGTTTATTCCATCTTATTCATAGTCATTCATGCTTGTTCTTAAGTATTCACAAATGGGCTGTCCATATTCCAAATTGTTTCAAATGAGGCAGTTATGCCAATCCAGGCCTTTTACCGCATCACATGGGTTACATCAATTCATATTAAAACAGCTGCAATTCTCAACATATCCCAATGCATTTTGAGCTATTATAAGCTCTTTGTCAGGGGTATAAATTAAAAAGAGCCTCTGTTAGTTTTCCATATTAGGACGCGGCGTCCTTTTTACATCAGTGCATCTGAATACAAATCGAAATTAAATCTGTGCCTGGGACTAAACCATACTTTTTAAACAACATGCTCCTAGCCAAACCAATAACCTGTCCATGTAACAATGAAAATAAAGAAAATAAAAATTAAACCATCTTGAGTCAACACGGAACGCGGTAACCTCCCCCAAAACCATCCTCGATGTAAAAACCTGCCATTCTTACCGCGTTACCCAGTAAATCCTCGAACGACCAGCAAACCCTCTTTCCACTCATAACCCCAATATCTGTTTGTGACCCCGCACCACTAACATAACTCCAAACCTCAATATGCATGTCTAATACCCAAAATCATATTCACTCACCATTTACAGTGGAAGCCCTCCCCCCCAGTCCCGTTCTCAATCCCATACCTGCTTGAATCCCGTGATTACTGCTACTGGACTGATGTCTCTTGGTGCTTCTGATATATTTTTGATTCCCTCCCATAAAATCTCTATTTTGGGGCAGTTCCAGATGATGTGTGACCATGTTCCCCCGCCTACTTTTGCACATCGGAAATATCTATCTTCTACCTGGAGATATATACTATATAAAAATGCAGGGGTTCTATAGAGTAACCATTTTGAATAAAATTGCATTCTTTGAAAATTAGCTCTGCTAATTACTGTTGCATTAAGTTTGTTAATTCTCCTCTAAGTTGTTCTTGGGATCTGCATCCCTTCTTTTCTACACCATTTATCTTGCATTTTCTCATAGCTAGAAACCTTTTTAACATCATACATTTTTTTTATCCAAGCCCTTTTTGGAATTTCCTAGAGCTTCAATTATTCCAGAATTTGCTTTCAAAGTCCCTGTACCAATTTTTTCTAGGAAGTGCTTTATTTTAAAGTATGACCATTTGAGCATGACCTTGGAATGGAGTGGCCTGATTTCTATCTCAGGCCACTTTTTCCATGAATTTGAGTTAAGGAAGTCTTTCTTACAGACCCATCAGTCTTCTTAACGTTGACTATAAGATGTTTACAAAACGTGTTGCATAAAGGCTCAATAGAATTGTGGGATCTACTATTCACGGAGACCAATGTGAATTTGTGGCGGGGAGACAACTCTCGACAAACACAACATTTTTAATAGAAGCCCTTGACTACTCCAACAAGAAGAGAATTGAAGCTCAGGTTTGGTTTTTAGATGCTGAGAAAGCCTTTGATTTAGCTTCCTGGGACTGTCTTTTCAATATTTTTTAAAAGTTCGGTTTCCAGAAGGTTTTATACAATTAATAAGAAAACTCTATAAAGGCTCACTGGTGCAAATATTAATTAAGTCAATAAATGAAGGCTCCTGTCAAAAAAATCGGGGTAAAAGACAAGGTTGTCCCCTTTAACCTATTTTATTCGCCCTTTTTATTGAACCTCGGGAAATAGCTATTAGACAGAAAATGCTACATACTACACCTCTACAAGGTATGACTGATATAAAACTTTATGCGAATGACATTGTTCTTTTTTTAAACACCAAGGACCATACCCAAGAGGAGATCCTAGGGATCTTTTTGGAATTCCAAGCAAGAGGTGGATATAAAATAAATAAGACCAGGACGGAAATTATTTTATGCAGTTGCTCTGTAGATACTCTACTGCCCAATTTCAGACTAATTTACAATCCACATACAAAAAGATACCTAGGAAGTATGTGACAGAAAAATTAGAGGAGCTGTTCCAGCTGAATTATATTCCCCTGGTACAAAAAGTTAAGCACCTTTTAGCGCGATGGAATCAACTACCATTATCGATCTTAGGACGAGTATGACGTATCCGAATTTCCATTCTACAACTGTTCAACTTCTTAATTGCAGCAGCTCTGTGTGCCCTAACAATGTCTTTTTTAAAGGAGATAGACAGTTTGTTTTCATCTTTTTTGTGGGCTAACAAGGCACCGAGATTAGCACTTGGCACTATACATTTTTCAAAGGAAGAGGGAGGGTTGTCCCTCTCACACATAAGAAAATATAATTTTGCAAATTTTGCACAAAACAAACATAGATTCTTTTCCCAATTTGACATCTCGGAAAAAGATAATTTTTATTGAATATAAAATTAAGGACCCCACAAGAATAGTGAAGGATCCGAAGAAAGTGCAGTACAAAGTACTCCAATGGTTTCTTAAACAAAGAGCTCAATTATAAGCCTTCTACAGGATCTTGAGAATAAATGGTCTGACGAGTCTGTCAGACCTCTATTCCGGGGAGGTTGAACTGCTGCAGCTGGCTGTAATGAGAAAGCAGGAGGAAAACAGCATTGATCCAATCTTGAGAAACTTTCCAAATTCCCTTTTCAATGATATGGCCTATATAAAGTACTTCTTTTTGACAGAATTGTAAGTTTACCTGTGACACCATATGTCCACCTACTGTCAAATGATTCATTAGAGCAATTGTATCTGTCACACAGTCTTCTCTAGTTTTCGATGCCACCAATAGGTTATCGATATATTGAACCAAAACTGAGTCTTTAGGTATTACCAATGGCTCCAAACATTTATTGAAAATCTGATTGAAGACTGAGGGGCTTTCTATATACCCTGAGGAACTCGGCACCATGCCAAAACACGGTTCCCAAACCGGAATGCAAATAAATATTGACTATCCAGGTGGAAGGGTATTGAAAAAAATGCTTGACATAGATGTATTACTGCATCACATGGGGTTTGATATAGGATCTCAGCTGGATTTGGTACAAGTGGACAACAAGGTATAACAATTTTGTTTACCTTTCTCAGGTCTTGTACAATCCTATATTTCCCATTTGGTTTGAAATTCCCATTATAGGTGAATTGCATGGACTCCCAAGGATTTCTTTTAATATCCCTTGCTCAATCAGCATATCAATCACAGAAATCACTCCTGCTATTGTCTCAGGACTCAATTTGTATTGTAGTGTTTTTGGAACTTCTCCATCTGGCTTTTCTGTTATTTGAATCGGTGCAACTCCTTTCACTAATCCAATATATTTTCCTGTAAAATCCCACACATCAGAGAACACCGTATCTCTCAACTCAAGAGGCAGATCATTTGCTGTAAATAATGGATATAATTCATTCACTTCTGTTCCCTGTCTTAACATTTTGAAAATCACATCCTCATCTTTTGTGTGAAATGCTATTCCATCTGAAGTACAAAAAATGGAACAATTCATCTTGCACAGTAAATTTCTACCTTACAAATTAAGTGGACTAAGTGAAATTGCCAATCTGAACTTTCATTGTTTTTGTCACTGGTGTTTAAATTAATTTGTTTGAGACTCCTACAACTTGGATACTTTCTCCCGAGAGGGGTAGGTTTGGTTACATCAGAACTGCAATGGGGTAAGAAAAAATTCCAATTCAAAGAAATGACCAATTGTTGTACTGCAAATGTGATATACCTCTGTCCTTGTAGTAAGAGCTATGTTGGCATAACCAGTAGAGAGTTCGGAGTGAGGTTTAGCGAACATAAATCCTCCATCCGAAACAAACGGATAGGTGCTCCATTTGTTGCTCACTGACTGGACGAACAACACTCAGTCCAAGATCTCAAATGGCTAATTTTGGAATGCATCCACTGCCCCAAGGATGGTAATGTGGATGCACTGATACGGAAAAGAGAAGTATTCTGTATTTATATTCTTCAGATGCCAACTACAGGACTTAATGAATCCCTACCATGGGAAAACGCCATAATATGAGAAGGAGCTTTGGTCATTCTAGGTGGTTTATTCCTTACCAGTCCCCACTCTCTTCTTCCTTGACTTTCTGTTGAGGTTCTCGTCTTCATAAACACCCCTCATTTCTTTTAATATACTTAGCATACAATGTGAGTGCGTATTAGCTCACTTTCACTCTTGTTAGCCATCCTATAGTATACGTATATACTATATAATTGGTTTGCCGACTCGCATTATAGTCTGTCCCCTAGCATTAAGCTAGCTGTTTAGGTTCAGTATAGGAACAGTACTTTTTGGCTGTCTCCCCTCTCTGAGGAACTTATCTGTACTAGGATGTCTATCTTTGCATAGTGCTGTCTTAAGGCTGCTGTCCTTGGCCCTTGCCTATTATGGTTCAAATGCCAGACCCTATATTTTCATTGTGGCATTATCCCACCAGGTCATTTACCTTAGAAGCCGGATAGCTATATATTAGACAGCCATCATGTGACTTTCGGTTTATTTTACTGAGTTCTGCTCTCTTCTAATTACGGCCGTAGTTTTGGTAAATTACGTGCGTGCTCTGAGCGTGTGTGGTGAGATTGGCCTGCCCTCCCACAGGAATGCATGGGGATATATGTGTCCATGGTGATTCTTGGTATGAGAGGAGTGCAGGGGCGAGTTTAGTATGTATGAACTCAGGAGAATAAATGCTGCGCAATGGTGTGTGCAGATTTATGGTGACTGGTGGAGAAATGCCACTTTTAGAAGTTGCCATTTCTGTGCACGGTGTGTCTGTCTGCCTGATGTGAATTGCATGTCTGGCTTGTGAGTGACAGGGACTAGTGAGGTGTGGGTGGCTCCAGGAAAGGCAGGTTGAGTTTAGCGCTAGACTGAATGGGACATCTACATTTTAAGTAGTGGGAGGAGAAGCCGTGGCCCCTGAGTAAGAGTGTGCTTGCCCTAGTAAATGCTGGCTCCCCCCCCCCTGTGGTGTATCTGATGAATAGCCCCCCCTAAAAATGAGGAAAGAGGATCCAAGTGAACAGAGTGCTCCAAAACCAGTTGCGTCTAGTTTCCCCAGCCCTGTGCTGTGACACAAAGGAAAAGGGTGTATAAAAGATGGGGCTGTGGCCCCATGGGTGTTGTTGTGCTGTTCCTGACAAAAGGGGGGCCTTCTGCTGCTGCTGGGCTGAAGGAAGAACCGCCACTAGGGACTGACTCCCTGCTGGAGGGCCCTGTGAGCTGGCCTGCCGGGACCAGTCCTTTGCCCCCCCTCATCCTAAAGGACTTCCGCTTGACTTTGGCCTTCAGCTCAGGTGAGTGCTCTATTCTTCAGTTTGTGAGAGCTTTCATTATTGCCCCAGAGGAGAGTGAGGAGCTGGTGGCGTGCAGAGTGCTGCTACCTTGATTCTGGAGGGAATCCCCCACGAGCTGCCGGCGGAAGCGGGTGCCCACCCTGCATATTTGTGCCGATTTTTGGTATTATCCAGAAGCAGGTGCCCACCCCACAGGTGGCGCAAACTGGTGGGTGCCCATCCCACTTATTCTAAATTCTGGCAGGTGCCTACCCCGCCTTGATTATTTATGTGATGAGCGGTTGCCCACCCAGCATCGCCACCAAGACCAAATTGAGGATCATCGCTGCTGCCCCGGCGGAAAGGGGAAGTCAGGCCAAGGTGCCTGACCTTGGGCGGGACACGCACCAGAAATCCTACCCACCGCTGCGAAAGCTGCTTGGAGCCGCGCGGGCTCCCCAGTAAAGTCCAAAGGTCCCTGGAGGGGGCCCGGGTGAAGTGCGGTGAGTAGCTGAGTCCTGTGTGGAGCAGACCTGCAGAGCCGGTGAGAGGGACCGGGTGCCTGTGCCCAAGTGAAGGCAGCCCGAGCAGGTACAGTTGTGCCAGGGCCTATTATAGAGTCACAGTTGCGCTGCACCAGCCCGGGCAGCTGCACCATTTTTGCAGAAATTATTTCGGAGCCCCTGAAGTGGGACACAGGAGGCACGAATTGCCAGGCCTCTAATTGCACACTTTTTTAAATTAATTACTGCATTGGCTGCCTCTAGCCCTGAATTTGCGGGACATAGGACATTTGAGCCCTTGTGAGAGGCCAGTGGGCCTAAGGCCAGTTTCAGTGTGTTGTGCCCCCTGTTGGGGCACACTGTGTTCATGCTAATTTTTGCCTACGCTGGTTAGGTTTGCGATGCCCATTGCATCTTGGGATTTGATACCTCAGGTGATTTATGTTTATGAGGTTGGTGCCTAATGTGTTTTTATGCCTGATGAGATTCCTGCGTGATATGATTTTGTGCATTCTATGGTTTATGTCACAGGATCTAGTTCTCAGTTCAGTATTTCGCCAGTAGTCACATGTGGTGCTCTTTATTTACTATGTGTACTACATTTTCAATTGGTGATTTGTGATGGTTTTGACAGTGGCCCCATTGGCCCTGTCGTGTGTAAATAGTCCCCAGTAAATACTGCCTAGTGCCAGTTGGCACAGTGTACATTTTGTGATTATGATCTAATGTGTTTATGACAATACAAAGGCTATTTTTATATAGCCTTGTGTGGAGTTGCTTTTGTGCTGTGCCTAGTGTGTTGCTGCTGTGTGGGTGGTGCGCAAACGCTTTACACATTGACTCCGGGATAAGCCTGACTGCTCGTGCCAAGCTACCAAGGGGGTGAGCAGGGGTTATCTTTGGCGTGTATCTCCCTTGCCCAGACTAGAGTGGTGGACTCTGCTTGGCTTTGGTGCAAGCCTTAGCCAACCAGAGATCCCATTTCTAACAATTACCATTAACCTTGCTATCGACATAGGGACCAGACTGATCTACCTTTAGAGGGGTGCCAAGAATGCACCCTTCCTCCCCCTCAGGCACC
Source organism: Lissotriton vulgaris (assembly GCF_964263255.1). NCBI lineage: Eukaryota > Metazoa > Chordata > Amphibia > Caudata > Salamandridae > Lissotriton > Lissotriton vulgaris. The sequence continues at coordinate 786,838,358 of NC_141696.1, forward strand.
GTCATTGCGATTTATCTGAATCATTTTTTTCTGACTGCATCAAATAATGTGAAGCCACCTGCACATTTGAATTCACTTGACCATTAGCATGAAAACTCACATTTGTAATGTACCTTTGCATTTAACCATTTACATCCGGATGTGGCATAGGAGCTTGTGGTATTTGTAAACCCCTATCCTCTATTATTTGATACCTGCATTACTGAATTCTATTTAGCATCTGATTCATCTGCGCTTGATTCATTTGTGCCTGATAACCCTGATTTTGCATTTGCATGTGTTCATCATTTCCTGCCTCTCCTGTATTATTTAACAGAATTTAGACTCAAATTATTCATTTGCCTTCTTACATTTTCTAAAATCTAAGTATAAAAAGTACCATTTGCTGGAAATGCCAAATTACCATCTTGTTCTGTATATTTCATCCAATTTTCTATACAAGTATGGTATCCCTTTCTACCGCCTTAAATGATGTAGGCGTTCCTTCAGGATCTCTAGAAACCCCTTCTCTAATCACTATTGGCTGATCTTTGCTAAACAACGTTTTCAACAATTTGATTATCTTCATGTTTTATTTTTAAATCTGTAAAAAAAAATTAATAGTAATTAAGAATACAAACTCCCTTCCATATTATGTTTCTCTACTTCCAATCAATGTTATTTTATGCTGTCCTGTACTCACCACTGACCAATACCAGCGCAGCTCTTTGTTACATAAGTATCACTCCTTCTACTGACCCTCCCTTTACAAAATCAGCGTCAATGTCTTTTCAAATCTTTTGAAAAACAAAACGAACAACATAAACAAGCTTGTCTGCTCCACTAAAAGAAATATGAAAGTATTTTCATAAACTCTAAGAAATTTCTAAACACGCGCAAAACCTCAACCAATGCAATTATGCTCTCATATAAGTGGATAACTCTCGGGACTTCCCCAGATGCGGTTCTGAAGTGACCCAAATAAAACTCCACTCCCTTATTCAACAAAAGTTCCCTGTGCAGTAACTTTCAGTTCAACGACTGCCTAGTACCACATCAAAAGCAGACAATGCACATAAAGCTTAGTGTATGCCACACTAAGACAGCGCTTAGGCTTATCCCAGGATCTCAGGCCTACGACAGACCATCTAATTCCATTGGGATTCAACAAACCTCAACGTGACACAGAGGTACAAACTCACATATATCATAAACTGTTTAAATTGGTCCTGTCTTTAGACTCTGTCTCTTCATTACCCAGTTTTTTTAGTCTAAACTAAAAATCTGGTGCAACTACAAAACACTGATGTAGCGGAAGCGTTGGGGTATTTTTCGTCAGCTTACCTATCCACACCAGCCACTATACAATATTCAGAAACATAACTGCTGGACCTAAACGCAGCCTTCGACACGGTCGACCATACCATCTTGGTCGACCGTGTCGGAAAGCTCAGCATCTGTCATTCCGCCAGAGACCTGCTTGCGTCTTTTCTGGCCAGAAGAACGCAGGCGGTCACTCTAGGACCTTTCCAATCTGCGCAACTCTCGTCACAATGCGGAGTTCCCCAAGGCTCATCCCTTAGTCCGACACTATTTAACATCTATGTGTCGGACCTTGCTAATGTCATCAAAGCACACGGGATGAGCCTAACCTCCTATGCTGACGACACGCAGTTGGTATTAGCCATCAAAGGCGATGGAGATCAAGTAGCAAAGAAATTCAAAAATGGAATGCTTGACATAGGAGAATGGATGGCTACTAACTGTTTAAAACTGAACTCAGAAAAAAATGAGGTAGTTATTTTTGGACCCCTTCTCCCAGCCTGGCCATCTTGCTGGTGGCCAGAAGCCTTTGGCACTCCCCCGAGCCTGACAGCCAAAGTCAGGAATCTAGGAGTCATTTTTGACGAAGGACTTAATTTTATGGACCATGCAAATAAAACAGTAACCACAGCCAATTACAAATTGAAAATGATCAGAAAAATTCGCCCTTTTCTCCCAGAGACAGCCATTAAAACATTGGTCAGCTCCTTAGTTTTGTCAACTCTGGACTACTGTAATGGTTTATTCCTCAATGCCCAGTTCAGAGTCACAAGGAAACTACAATCAATACAGAATGCTGCAGCACGCCTGCTCTCAGGGAAGACCAAATATGAGCCCATATCAAAAATCATAAATGAATACCATTGGCTGACGATCCGGAATAGAATACATTTCAAGTCCTTATGCATAGTTTATAAGGCACTCAATAATCAAGGACCACATTTTCTGAAAGATCAACTTCAACTCTACAAACCTAGTAGATTGCTTCGTTCTGCCACCCTCAACCAACTAGTCATTCCACGCTCCAAAACAGTGTGCTGGGGCGATCGCCGCTTCCTAGTGGCAGCATCTAAATTGTGGAATACCCTTCCCCAATATATTAGGCTGAGTCCTTCCCTTCTTCAGTTCCGTAAACATTTAAAGACTTGGCTGTTTGACCAATAACTCCCTACTACTTTTCTATAGCTCTCAGCTTCACAAGTAAGTGTATTTCCCAGCGCCAAGACGCCTGCGGGTATTTGTCGCGCTTTAGAAATGTCAAAAATAAAATAAATAAATAACTCTAATGACAGGCCCATAAGTCATTATCACTCAGATAGCAATATCAAAGTTCCTCCGATGAATCTTTGGTAGAGCTAAAAGGTACTGAATAATGTAAATGTAAATGTAAATGTATAGGCATTTATATAGCGCACTACTTACCCGGAGGGTCCCAAGGCGCTTCGACCGCTGCGAAACCCTTCCTGGCTTCCCTGAGAGATTGTCCCTTGATGGGTATCTCCAGGGTGAGACCAGGCATCCCCGGCGGTCTGGTGGGGCCGTTAGTGAAGTTGAGGCAAGCTAATGCCCAGAGTTGCTGAGTGTGATTGCTGATCAGAGTGGGCACCGAGGCGAGAGAATTATCGAGTCCGCTGACCCTGGTACAGAAACCTGCCGCGCCGGGATTCGAACCCTCGTCCAGGGCCGTCCTCTGCTCTCGGGTCTGCCGCCTCTAACCAGTGAGCCACACTACTTCAAAATAATGAAAGACAGAATGCTATTTCTCCATGAGGACCTACAATGAAGAAACACGCTAAACTTTGGCCATTATAAACACATCCAAATAACCCAGTAACTCAGTAATAAAGACAAACACTATTATTTTCTATCAGTTTTTCTTGTTATTTCATAATATGAATGGTCAAGCACAGATACAAATTAGAATGTCATTATGCAGTTCATAAAATACAGATTAGTCTTACAATAATCAAAACAGTTAATTTATGTAAACATTAGAACATCAGGTATAAAGGAGTGAAAGAGAGAGAAAACATTAGTGAAATAACAGTTCACTTACGGAAATGAAATACTAATGCACTGCGTGCAATTAGTCTGAAAAGCTATCACCACGGCCGTTAGGATATGGCGAGAGCAGCATCACCAGCCGATGATGGGCAAAGTCTCTAGGAAAGTATCCTAGGAATTGCTGGATTCGCCAGTCAGAGAATAAGAAATCTAAACACCCTTTATCTAAATATTGTATTACTTCCAAGAGAGGAAGAGGAAAAGAACCTGGTTACAAATGTATTTTATTTAGAAATAGTTACATTCATGTCATCTACATCTCTCGCCTGGACAGGAAAGAACTCTAGAGGTGCAGACATCCTCCTAAATGACCACACTGAGGGTGGAGTAGAGGGGAATTATATTTATTCAAATATAATAAACGTATTGGGAAGAGCGCCGGGCGTCTGGTGCGACTCGCGCTCTGCCGGGCTCTGACTAGCGCGAACCGCCGTTCGCGCATGCGCAGACCCGCGTTCTCCACCGGCGCGTGTTACGTCACACGCAGGCCGGTAGCATCTAGAACGCTAACACCACATATCTCCCCTTTTTACACACCAGATTTTAACAGTTCAGTGTTCGTGGATGTCTCACTCATAGTCTCTGAGGTGTGATGGTCTGATTACCATTCTCCCAGCGCGCGTGCGTCTTACCGGAGTGGAGGCTCCATGGACGACCTCAGGAGCGGAGCTCTCCATCTTTTCTCTCTCTTGGCCATGTCCCAATCTCCCGGGCATCGGCTCTTCTCTTGCTGGAGTTACCTTCATGCTTGTCTCCACCAGGTCTTCACTTTCTATGCACTCATCTCCACCTCCCAGAATTTCATCTCCTGACTCTCTTTCCTCAATTCTTCCATCTTGTCTTTGACCAGAAGTACAGTTGTCTTTCTCCTCCGGCCATTTCACAATCTTGTTTATCTTGGCCATGCGATCTTGAGACCACACCTTTCCGTCACTGAGGAGGGCTGCTCTACTGTACACCTCTTCCACTTGTAGGGACGGGCTGTACTTACTTTCGCCTTTCTTCTACACTACTGATTGTTTTACTCTCACCCATTACCCTTTTTCCAACGTTGACTCCCTCACTCTTTTTCTTTGATTGTAGTGGTCTGTGTACACTCTCTGGGCTTTCTCCAAGTTGTGCTGGACCACAGCAGGTGACCACTTACTGGTGCCTGTTTTTTCTCGCCATACTACATTGTCCTTCGTGAACGCGTGCCTGCCTCTGAGGATCTGGAAGGGACTGTACCCCGTTGCAGTGGGAGTAATTCTATACGCCCACAGCATTCTTTGAATTTCTGCCTCCCAGTCTTTTCCTTGAATAATGGCAGCTTGGATTGACCCCATCAGAACTCGGTTAAACCTTTCCTCCTGTCCATTGCTGGCAGGATGATACACTGAGGCGTGTTTGGACCTGATTCCATTCCTCTCAGTGTATCTGTGCCACTTATCGGATGTGGATTGCGGGCCATTGTCTGTCACTATAGTCCTCAGGATGCCTTCCCTAAGGAACACCGAAGTGAGGAATTTTTATGACAATCTCGAGTCTATTTCCTCTTGCACATGCATTTCTGGCCATTTGGAATACTTGTCCACCAGTACACACAAGTACTAGGCCGTACCTTGTCCATCTAATATCGGCCCTAGGATGTCAACAGCTAGATCTTCCCAAGGATCACGAGGTTGTTAGAAGCTGCCCAACGCCGGTCTCAACGGTTTGAGTACCTTGTCTGACTCCTGGTATTGGTTGCAGTCCCTGACGTGTCTCTCAATCATGATGTCCATTCCTGGCCACCAGTACATCTGCTTCACCCTCGACTTGGTCTTCACAATGCCGAGGTGACCTTCATGCAGCTGGTTCAGTAATGTAGGGATAAGCTCTTCTGGAGGCACTAAGTGCTTGTGGTCAGTTTGTAGGCGAAACCCTGTCCCGCACAGGAACTGCCGGAACTTTCCCATAGCCCACACAACAGCTAGCATCTCTTTCTCTATTACGCTAAACTTCTGTTCAGTTTGCGACAGTGCCCTTGATGCAAAGCTGAGTGTCTCCACCGTGTTGTTGTCTCTCTGTTGGGCAAGGACTGCACCCAGACCTTTTTCGCTGGAGTCAGTGGTAAGGATGGTGACTCCTGCTGGGTCATGTCCCTGCAATGGCACGGCCCGGCTGATGTTCCTCTTCAGCTCCTCGAACTCCTTCTGGGCCTCGTCATCCCACTGGAAAGATGCTTTGTCTCTTATAAGTTGCCGTAATTTGTGCGTTTTCGTAGCAAAATGTTGGACAAATTTGCTGTAGTACTCGGCCATTCCTAAGAATGACCGTACTTCATCTTTGTTGTTGGGGGCTCTGGCCTCGCAGATTGCTCTGACATTGTCTTCCTTGGGAGTGATCCCTTGTCCGCTTATTTCGTGCCCCAGGTAGGTCACGGACGTCATTCCGTATCTGCACTTCTCCCATTCAGCCGTGAGTCCTCTTTCCTGTAGAACGCTCAGCACTTTGTCCAGTTTGGTATCGTGGTCTTTATGATCCATCCCCATTACCAGGATGTTGTCCTGGAAGTACTGGATGCCTTTGACATCTTTGAATAGGCGATGCATGAGCTTCTGGAATACCGCTGCAGCCGATGCCAGACCGAAGGGCATCCTGAGGAACTGATAACAGCCATAGGGGGTGATGAAAGACGTCAGTTTCCTGCTGGACGGGTGTAGGTCGATCTGGTGGTATGCCGACGTGAGGTCTACTGTGGAGAACCACTTCACTCCCCTGGTTCCCGCCAACATTTCTTCTATCCTAGGAAGGGGAAACTTCTCCACCACTAAGCATTTATTCAGTTCGCGCAGGTCCACACAGAGGCGTACCTTGCCATTGGGCTTCCTGGCGACCACCAAGGGGGCCAACCACTCTGAGCTGTCGATCGGTTCAATGATCCCTTGCTCTTCCAGTCGAGACAGTTCCTGCTAGACTGCTTCTCTCACTGCAATGGGCACATTGCGGACCTTGTGAGACACCGGCTGGGAGTCTTCTCTGAGCACGATTTTATGCAGGAACTTCTCCAGTTTGCCCACTTTGCCACCGAAGACGTTGGGAAATTCTCTTATCACTCTTTCCAGATCTGGCCATTGCTCACAATCTGTTAGCAGCACCTGTTCTTTGCCTCCTGGGTCTAGCTTGATCCCCAAGTCTCCCTGGTCCCTCCATCCCAGCATGGATGGTCCCTTCTCAGCTACGTATAGCTTGCATGTGACAGTTCTCCCTCTCAACTCGAACTTCAGGCTCCGGTATCCTACTATGGGGATCGGGTTGCTTGTGTACGCCACCGGCCTGATGTCTGGTGGGTTTAGCTGTGGGCCTAGGCTCGGTTTGAATTCTCCTTCCCACACCGATCTCTGCACAATGGTGTACGGGGATCCAGAGTCAATTGCAATCCTGATTTTCACACCTCCTATTAACATGTCTGCTCTTGGTTTGTCAGATCGCTGAGTGTCGATGCCTAGTACTTGCTCCTCGATGCACAACACTCTGTCATCCGCGTCTGACTCTTCCTCGGTGCCTTCATCCTGCTGCTTTTGCGCTATGTATTTCACCATCGTTTTCTTTTCTTTCTTCCAACACACTTTCTCGTAGTGGCCTATCAGGCCGCAGAACATACACTTTGCACGAAAAGCACGGCAGCGTTTGTCTTGGGCTGCGTGGCTTGCACTTCCGCACCTGCAGCACGTCGATTTAGTGAACGAGGACTGCTTTCCCGCTTGTCCCGGTCTTCCCACCCATTTACTGGTTCCACGGTTGTCTCCCTGCGCCATTTTGTATCTACTCGATGGTTCTGCGTCGTCAATCTTGTTAACCATGACTCTTTGCGCACTCTCTTTTTTCGCAGCTTCTGCACCTCACTTGGAGAGCTCAGAATTTTTCACCATAGCGATTACTTCTTTCAATGTTGCCTCGCCGTGAGCCCATAGCTTGTCCTGCACATTCTTGTTGGTGGTGTGCATTACTATCTGGTCCTTAATAAATTCCTCTTCCAGGGCCCCGTACTTGCATGTGACTGATAGTCTCCTCAGGGCTGCCATGTAATCGTCAACTGACTCTCCATCGCCTTGTTTCCTCTGCTGAAAATTGAATCTATCTATAGAAACGCAAACAGCTGGGCGGTAATGGGCGTCTAGGTCGTCTAGGGCTTGTTTGAAGACATCTGCGTCGGCTGCTTGTAGCTGCGTCGTCGCGATGTTTGTGAACACCCTTATGCCCTCCGGGCCCAGGTTGTGCAGCAATATCCGTCTCCGTCTTGCGGGGGTGAATTCGTCAGTTGATTCATCCTCCAGGGCTTCTAAGTAGTTCTTGAAGTACTCCCTCCAGTCCTCCCACTTCATGTGGAGAAGTGTGGCTTAATGATTAGAGCGGCAGACCCTGATGCAGAGGTCTAGCCCAGGAACACGGTTCAATTCCCCGCCTCGGCGGGTCTTGGGCTCAAAATTCCATGGACCTGATAATTCTCGCCTCGGTGCCTATTCCAATCATGGAGTCCCACTCTGCAACTCTGGGCAATAGCTTGCTTAATCTCCACAACGGCCCCCACAACGCTAAGGATGCCTGGCCTCCACCTTGGGGGTGCCCAGGAGTGGACGCCTCACAGGGAAAGCAAGGATGGGTTCCACAGCGGTATTCGCACAAGCGCCTTGAGACCCTTGCGGGTGAGTAGTGCGCTATACAAGTATCAATTTACATTTACATTTATATCTGTGGTTCCCCTGACCTGGGTAGAAACGGTATCAGTGCTGTGAGGGATGACGCTTGATTGCTCATCTTGACCTGTCTCTCTGGCCCTTCTTCCTGATTCCTGGGGCTGCCAGGCATGCTATTGCTTCCTCCCTAGCTTCTGGGGATGCCAGGTGCGTTGGCGCCTTCTGCCTGCCACGTGGTGGGACTGGACTCACTTCCTCCCGCTCCCTCGTGGGCACCCTTCTCAGTCAGGGCCCTTGGTGGGGTGGTAGCGTGCTCCTACCGTGCTTTTGCACAGGTTGCCTCGCTTCTTGGCTCTCCGACTGCGAGTGCACTTGATCTAGCATCCGGACCTGCCCTACACCGGCACCGACCAAGACGGACAACAACATTAGCCACCTGAAGTGCATACTGCTCAACACCCGCTCCATCCACAGACACGCCGTCGAGCTCTGGAACCTGCTCGACACCACAGCCCCAGACGTCGCCTTCATCACGGAAACCTGGATGAACGCCTCCTCAGCGCCCGACATCGCCATCGCCATCCCAGACGGCTACAAGATCATCCAGAGGGACCGCATCAACCAGACTGGAGGAGGCATCGCCATCGTCCACAGGAACACCATCCGCATCACGACCAACACCGACGACACCCTCAGCCGAGCACCTGCACTTCCAGATCCACATCAACCCCAAGACCACCCTCAGAGGCACCCTCATCTACAGACCACCGGGACCACGCACACAATTCAGCGAGGACATCGCCGACTTTGTCAGCCCGCATGCCCTCCCCTCCGCTGACTACATCCTCCTCGGGGACCTCAACTTCCACCTGGAGAACAACAATGACCGCAACACCACCACCCTGCTGGACAACCTCGCTAACCTCGGACTCAAGCAACTGGTGACCACCCCCACCCACTACGCCGGACACACACTCGACCCCGTCTTCTCATCCAGCAAGGACATCGCCTTCAGCCACGCCACCGGACTCCACTGGACGGATCACAGCTGCGTCCACTTCAGCTTCAGAAGGACCACGACCTACCACCACCAGCAACAGGTTGCACGCAGAAGCTGGAACAAGATCACAGCCGACCAGCTCGCGACTTCCCTGAGCAAGAACCCACCCACCAGCGCAACGAACCCCAGCCGAGCGGCCACCAATCTCACGAAGTGGATCAGCAAATGCGCAGACGACCTCGCCCCTCTGAAGACCCCGCCCAGCAGACCCGGCAGCAAGAAAGCCCCATGGTTTACCGACGAACTCAAGAACTCCAAGAAGAACTGCAGAACCCTCGAGGAAGACTGGCGCAGAAACCCAACACCGGACAACATGACTGCCCTCAAGCTCGCCACCCGAAAACACCACCAACTGATCCACGCCACCAAGAAAACTGCATTCAAGGAACGACTGGACAACAACGCACACAACAGCAAGGAACTCTTCAACATCGTCAAAGAGCTCTCCAACCCCAACGCCGGAAACAACGACATCACCCCTTCGCAAGACCTCTGCAACTCCCTCGCCTCCTACTTCCACAACAAGATCGCGGACATACACAACAGCTTCAGCACTCAACCGACGCACGCCACAACTGAACCACCGCCCCCCACCACCACCCTCCACGCCTGGACCCCGATCAGCACCGAAGACACCGTCCGCACGATGAACTCCATCCACTCCGGATCTTCGACCGACCCCTGCCCTCACCACGTCTTCAACAAGGCCGATGTTGTCATCGCACCCCACCTGCGGGACATCATCAACACCTCCTTCGACACCGCCACCTTCCCGAAGAGCTGTAAGCACGCCGAACTCAGCGCTCTACTAAAGAAGCCATCAGCTGACCCCACCGACCAAAAGAACTACCGCCCCATCACGGTGCTCCCGTTCCCTGCAAAAGTCATTGAGAAGACCGTCAACAAACAGCTGGCCACCTTCCTCGAGACGAACGGATCCCTTGACCTCTCGCAGTCTGGCTTCCGGGCCAACCACAGCACCGAGACCGCCCTGATCGCAGCAACCGATGACATCCGAGCCCTGCTCGACAACGGAGAAACAGCGGTCCTCATCCTCCTGGACCTCTCCGCGGCCTTCGACACTGTCTGCCACCGCACCCTAGTGCAGCGCCTCAGCAACGTCGGAATCCAGGAGAAGGCACTGGAGTGGATCATCTCCTTCCTCGCCGGAAGGACACAGAGAGTCCGCCTCCCCCCGTTCAGATCAGAAGCCACCGAAGTCATCTGCGGCGTTCCTCAAGGCTCCTCGCTCAGCCCTACCCTCTTCAACGTCTACATGATCCCCCTCGCAGCCATCGCACGCCAGCACAACCTCAACATCATCTCCTATGCCGACGACACCCAGCTGATCCTCTCCCTCACCAATGACCCCGCCACCGCCAGAGCCAACCTTCACGAAGGGATGAAAGAGGTAGCCGAATGGATGAAGAACAGCCGCCTGAAACTGAACTCGGACAAGACGGAAGTCCTCATCCTGGGATCTTCATCCTCCTCCTGGGACGACTCCTGGTGGCCCCCCGCCTTAGGCAGCGCACCCAAACCATCAGACCACGCACGCAACCTGGGCTTCATCCTGGACTCCTCCCTCTCCATGAACAGACAAGTCAACGCCGTCTCCTCGTCGTGTTTCAACATCCTGCTCATGCTACGGAAGATCTTCCGGTGGATCCCCACCGAGACCAGGAAGACGGTCACCCAGGCCCTCGTCATCAGCTGTCTGGACTATGGCAACTCCCTCTACGCCGGAACCACCGCTAAACTCCAGAAGAGACTCCAGCGGATCCAGAACGCCTCAGCACGACTCATCCTGGACATCCCCCGCCGCAACCACATCTCCGGACACCTGAGAGACCTGCACTGGCTCCCGGTCAACAAGAGAATCACCTTCCGTCTCCTCACCCACGCACACAAAGCCCTACACAACCAAGGTCCAGGATACCTCAACAGCCGCCTCAACTTCTACGCTCCCAAACGCCAGCTTCGATCAACCGGCCACGCCCTCGCCGCCGTCCCCCGCATCCGAAGAGCCACCACAGGGGGAAGGTCCTTCTCCTACCTCAGCGCCAAGACTTGGAACTACCTCCCGACCCACCTCCGCCTGACCCAGGACCACCTCGCCTTCAGGAAGCAGCTCAAGACCTGGCTGTTCGAGCAGTAGCGGACCCCCTTCCCCTAGCGCCTTGAGACCCTCCGGGTGAGTAGCGCGCTATATAATTGCTTTGATTGATTGATCTTGTCTCTGCGCCTCTGTCACGCTCTTCCCTTCGGCTTTGTAGCGCCTCCACGCTTCCCTCCTTCTTCTGCAGGTGGATGGCGTGGACAGTCTTGTACTGGACTTCCCTGTGTCTCTACTTGCTCGGTCCTGCCACGTGCTGCACCTAATCTCCTTTAATGAGTGGACAGATCCCACTCCTTGTCGCCACTGTAGAGGTGCAGCCTTCCTCCTAAATAATCACACTGAGGCTGGAGTAGAGGGGAATTATATTTATTTAAATGTAAAAACGTATTGGGAAGAGCGCCGGGCGTCTGGTGCGACTCGCGCTCTGCCGGGCTCTGACTAGCGCGAACCGCAGTTCGCGCATGCGCAGACCCGCGTTCTCCACCAGCGCGTGTTACGTCACACGCAGGCCGGTAGCGTCTAGAAAGCTAACACCACAAGAGCTCTACAAGACTTTTAGAAACAGGCTAAATATCTGTACCCTAAGGAAGCTTTTGTAACTTTGAATAACAGGAGCACGGAAAGCACATTCCCTAACAATTCTGAGGCCTACATAATTTTAACAAAGCAGAGAATAATTTTAAAAAGTTAACAACACTACTTTCACAAGTATAAAGCGTTTTTCTTTTGTCGTTTATTTTCTGCATGTAGGAAAACAGAATAACATTCAGTTACATTATTCTAATTTTTTTGACTAAGGAAATCAAACTACAGTGCCTTGTGCACATTGCACGTTGTATACACTCTCATGCTATATGTTTGAAATTGAGCACAATTTATTAAAAAGCATGCACTAGAGTGGATTTCATCTAGCAGATTTTATTTACAAAAATTGTGCTCCATCAGGTGTATGAGTTGGTGCTAGGCTACTAAATTTAGCTCCAGCGCAGAGGGCAACACAGGGCTGCACCATATTGTGGTAAATATGGTGTAGCCCTGCGTTTCAGAAGTGGCAGAGCACGGCGTTAAACTAGGAAGGCTAATGCAGCACTCCGTCACTTTTTAGTAAATATGCCCCGAAGTTTATAAATGTATAACCAAATAAATGAATTGTTAGCAAATTGTGCGTTGTTTTTATACACTCATAATTGACCATAATAGTTTCTGGTATATTTTTCACGAAGCTGTCAGCAATGTCAATGCGCGCTGTGTTCCTTTGCCTGACCAAGACCACTAACATTTAATTTAAAAAGTAGGAGGAGTTAAGATCAGTTAGATTATCCTGAAGTGGCAACGTCTTAAATACATTGCAAAAAAAATACCGTGTTTATCAAGCCACTAAATTACATAAGAAGAGTACTTTCACGTTTTCTTTTTTTAATTCACAATGCACTACAGTGTATTTATTGGAAACATAAGTGACCCTCCATTTTTCGTTTGTAAAAGAACCCATCTAGCCTTCCTTTAATCTTTCACCTCAAAGCCTGCCCTCTTTCTCTTCAAGGACAATTTATTTGCAGCTTTTCTACAACAGTTGGCTGAGATCTGAGATCCAAGGTGGAGTAACTGGAGACCGTTTACTGCTTCTTGAACTCCAGTGACTGAAATGTTTGAACTTTGCAATGATGATTTATATTAGGTTATAGACCCCCTTTTAAATGGTCACATGATGTAGAACACAAGCAAGCATTACATCGTCCGTATTTTTATGACAACCCGTGGAAAACACACATTCTTTCAAGCTCATTTTAAATGCAAGCCTTCTACGGCAAGAGAGAAACAAAATACCAAAGGGAAAAAAAGCACTGCAAGGGAAGATTTTGGGAATAATTAAATGGCTCGCAAGTACGGATAATGCTAAGAGTTAATTTTGAGGGGGGACTTGCCATTTACTTAAATGGGGCATTCATTTCTTTTCGACCCTTTTCGATCGGTAACTGCCTTGTGAATGCGGTGTATGTCAGTTATGTTAAGAACAAAATATATACATTTTCACATTCTCAAAAGAAAAAAATCGACTTAAAACGCTAGCAGGAGCCCTCATATGTCCGTTTTCTGACACACACATGCAGGCATATTTACAATAACTGGAGCATCCCTGCAAATCAGCAGGGATGCGCCAGTTATTGTGCACCAAAACTCTGTCATCATGGATGCGCCGAATTTACAAGGCGGCGCACCATGGTGTAAAAACGGCTCAGATGCGTGACGCATCTGTACCGTAAAAGTGACGCATTGCTGGAGTTGCGTCGCAAGCGCGACGCAGCTCCAGCAATGCTCTGGGGGCCCTATCTAGTTAATGCTGCGTCAATCCTTACGCCTGCTTCAGGCAGGCGCAGGGTTTTGACGCAGCATTGGCCTAAAAGTGACTGAGTGAAATCTTGTAGATTTCACTCAGCCACTTTTAGGAGGCGTTCCTGCGCCGGCACGCCCCCCCCTGCACAGGAACGCCTACTGTTGGCGCAGGGCATTACAACGTGACGCATCTCCCAGATGCGTCACGTTGTAAGTACCCCCGCACCATGGAGCAGGATTTGCCCCACTAAGTGACGCAACGGCGGCGAAATGAGGCGCAAGGGGCTTGTAAATCTGCCCCGTGAGGCCTATTTATAACGTGCAACTAAAATCCATGTGCATTCAAAACCTTAAAACGACGAAATTTCTTTTTAAACCTATGGCCTGCGCAAGAGAGATCTTAAGGGGCAGATTTATGTTAACTGGCGCATCCCCAGGGATGCGCCAGTTAACGTGCCTCACAGTGCGCCACAGCTCCGCCACCCATGGTGCGCCGCATTTATAATGCGGCGCACCATGGTGCAAAAACGGCACAGATGCGTGACGCATCTGTGGCGGAAATGTGGCACATTGCTGGAGTTGCGTAGCAAGCGCGACGCAGCTCCAGCAAGGCTCGGGGGTACACCATCTGCACAATGCTGCGTCAAGACCTACGCCTGCTTCAAGCAGGCGCAGGGTTTTGACGCAGCATTGCCCTGAAAGTGACTGAGTGAAATCTCATAGATTTCACTCAGGCACTTTCAGGAGGCGTTCCTGCGCAGGAATGCCCCCCCTGCGCAGGAACGCCTCCTTATGGCGCAGTGCTTTACAATGTGACGCATCTCCTAGATGCGTCACTTTGTAAATAGGGTGCATTGTTTGCGCCGCAGTTGCGTCAAAAAAAGTGACGCAATTGCGGCGCAAAGAGGCGCAACGGCCTCATAAATCTGCCCCGTAGTGTTTTGGTGCCGTGACCAAAATATATTATGGGGTGGGGGCCTGTTTCCATCAACTTTGAATTTATGATCCCATTTTGGATGATTCACGTCTACTGAATTCTAACATTTCAGAAACCGTAAAAGAAAGAAGACAAATGAAAAGGCAATTACTTACATAAAGCCTTCAGGTAAGAATACCGTTTGTAAGGGTTTAATATCATATTTTATACATGGTGGTATACAATATTGATGTTGTATTATTTTGTAATATTTTCTGATTTTATGTGTTTTAAGGGGCTTATTTACAAGCCCCTTGCGCCACCCTATGTCAGTCTCCCCATGTTATAAATGAAGCACAAATGACGTAAGGGGCTTTTAAATAAGCCCCTAAGTTATTAGTATGTTCGTTTTGAATGCTCGTGTTTTTTTTAATAGTACACTGTTTTGGTAATGTTTTCAAAATCTGGCTTTCTACTTTTTTTTTTTAGTATTGGTAGGTTTTTAAGTTTGTAGGGGAGTACGGTCTGAATATATGAAAGAACTTTTGAAAATGTTGTATACACTTTTTGCAAGTTCTTAGTATTAATCCGTTAGAGAGATTAATAATCCCGGGGCCTTATTTATGAGAAATGACACATCGCTGCATGAAAGCAGCGATGCGTCACTTCTCAGTGCGCACTACTTGCGACATACTTGATGCGTCATATTTACTGTATGACGCATCATGTTGCAAGGAGTTACAGATACGTCAGTATTTCTGACGTATCTGTATGGCGCAAAAGTGACGCATTGCTGGAGTGTGTCACAAAAGTGACGCAACCCCAGCAATGTGTCCTTTCACATGGGGCAAGCCCCATGTGAAAGGGCTTGCGTCAGTGTTACGCCTGCTGTGAGGCAGGCGTAAGATTTTGACGCATTTGAGTCTTTGAGGTGGCGCAGTGAAATCTGGTAGATTTCACTGCGTCACTTCTATGACCCTTTCTTGCATGGGAACACCCTTCCTGCATACATTATACCTGGCGCAGGTATAATGTAGCGCAGGGGTTAACAAAGTGACGCATCTACCTAGATGCTTCACTTTGTAAATGTGGCGCAACAAGGCGCATTTTTTACACTCCTGGTGCATCACAAAAAGTGACGCACCAGTGGTGCAGAAGTGACGCAAGGGCTCATAAATGAGCCCTCTTGTACACAGGGCTGGACGGACTACCAGGCGTTTTGGAATGCTGCAGAGCTGGGGGCTGATTTCACTGCGGTGGGGGCTTAATTCGTTGATGGAGATCTGCGTGAGCTTTGAAATAAATAAAGCAAAACGAATTTCGTTCAGCACAGGCAGGTCCCCATCAACGAAATCAGCCCCCAGGTCAGCAGCATTCCAAAACGCCCGGTAGCCAGTCCGGCCCAAAACGCCTGTTAGCCGGTCCGGCCCTGATCGTACGTATTTGATTGTTTCATTATTTAATCGATAATAGTAAAATGTTATTTCTTCCTTTCTATTCATCAACTAGAGTAACAGTTATGTAAATTTGTAATTCATTATTTGTTTAACGACATTTAAAAAAAATGCTTGTATTTTAAATTGATAATTAGGTTAATATTTATGTAAATACTTAATTACATTAATTTATTTCCTTTATGTAAAAGTTGTGTGTTTGTTTTCTTTAAAGATTTATAATTTCATGTGGTTTATTTATTTTGTTACTATCATGTCACTTTTTTTTAAGTATTTGGGCCGGTGGGAGTGTGGTGTAGGAAGAGTTTCAATTGTACACTTTTAATAGCTCTATTTGGTAAATAATACTCAAATGGGTTATTTTTTATTATTTTAGTTAAAGTCTTATAATATTTTGGTTGACATGAAATATTTTGTAGACATTTAAATTTTTTATTATCTGTAAAATATTTTAATATTGACTTTATGTTGTGTTTTAAAAAATATTTTACAATAATTATCATATATTTTATCAACACTTTCCCTACTGTTGCTTATGTTGGAGTGGGAGCGATATACAACAGGCATCCGCTAATCAGAAATAGCGATTGTGAAGGATTAACAACTCGCAAAAAATTGGGTTCGGATATTGAGAGTCGCAAATAGCTGTTCCCTATTTGCGACTCGTAAAAAGGGAATAGCTGGTTGCGACTCGCAAAATTGGCATGTACTTATGAGTTGCAAATTGCCATCAGTCGCACAATGGGCCATTTGCACATGCAATTTACCACAATTTGAAAACAGGTGGTAACAGGGCCCAACCTATAAAAACAGACGCAGAATGCATCAGAGAACTTTTAACAATGGTTGCTCTGTATATGCTAGCAAGGAGGTTTCGGATCCTGACTGCTCAGCAAACGATGCAGAGACAAAAGAGGAATTTCAGCATCAGGCTGTCTATGTTTGAAACAACACGGAAAAAAATATATGAGCAATATAAGCTGAGTAGCAATGTGAACCTAAAACTAAAAGCCACCATGAATCCACATCTTGAGAGCAGTATGCTGCGCAGCAATGCAATCCCCGAACATGTACAGGTGTTGTGCTCCCTCTGCCGATTGACCAGTGGTAGCTATCACAATGTCATAGCAGTGGCTGGAGGGGTATAGAGCTATCACAATTTTAGTTTGAGTGCGCTATCGCAATATTTTTGCAAGTTCATTGACGCAGTGATCCACCACATACGCCACATTTCACAGTGAAAACTGACCCTTTTTTTGAAAAGTACCTAGCTGTAGCTTTTGAACCGTACCTCTACCAGCAACTACGTAAACCTAGCAAACCTATACATTTTTGAAAACTAGACACCCAGGGGAATCCAGGATGGGGTGACGTGATTGGCTCTCACCAGGTTCTGTTACCCAGAATCCCTTGCAAACCTCCAAATTTGTCAAAAAACACATTTCCTCACATTTCTGTGGTGGAAAGTTCTGGAATCAGTGTGGATCCACAAAATTCCAGCCATCCAGCATTCCCCAAAGTCTTTCGTGAATAATGGTACCTCACTTGTGTGGGTGGGTCAAGTACCCGTGACAGGCAAGGGCCCAGAACCTATTGAGGCAACATCAAAATTACCTATCTCGGGCACTATAGGGCGCGTGGCGAGATGGCCGTGTTTTAGTGCAGCTCTGCCCGACCGATCATCAATCTGTACAATATCCACTGGAAACGGGGTCATCCCGGTGTCTACATACACGAACCTGCAATAAGTAACATCCCTGCAAGCAACAGTACCTCTAGAAGGGACCAGCTTCCCTACATTCGACTGCTGCTGGAAGAGACCTTTGTCGGAGTGACAGGAGCAAGATGGCGTCGGCTGAGGTGAATCGGCTCATAACAACATCTGGACCTTAAACAGGGACGGTCTGAGCTTTTGGGACACTCCTGGCTCAGACACCTTGGGCCGCGAAAAGACCAAGCTGCAAGAAGCGGCGAGCGGAAGCACCAGGCAGCTTGCCCTGCAAACGACGGACCCAAGAGCCACCAGGCCAACGATCCTGTGCAGATTAATTGTGGCGTGACTGATCATGGGAGCCCGGAGGTGAAGCTGTGGCACAAGGAGTAGCTGCCAGTATCTGGTGCTGATGCAGTAAGTGGAGCGCGACTTGGATTGGGCTGGCAACTGCAACGGCGAGTGTGGGTCCGTAGGTCGAGTTGCGCTCTGGGAGCTGCAACTGAGTGCAGCGAGCGTGTGTAGCTGTGGCCTTGCAGAGCTACTGGCTGCCGGGGTGGAGGGACGCCACCTGACTTAAACTGTTGCCACCCAGGTTTGGCTACCATTTACAGATCTGGAGCACTACGGGGGAGGCCTTCCTGGACACCCGCATCAGCCGAGGGTATAGGCCTTCTGGCGGTCGGACCGCGGTGGGAGAGCTGATGCTACGGAGCCCCCAGAGAGGGAGGCCGCATAATTTGTCTAAGCATCGGAGCGACTCTGCTTGTGGCTGCAAGCCCTGAGACGGCTCTCTGGAACTCTCGGTGGGGCACTACATATTAAAATTAACTAAGTGGGACACAAACAAACAGCATCAGTTGGTGCAAGCGGACTGCCTGATAGCAACTACCAGGCTTTAGCTACGGACTAGAACATCGCCAGTTGATGGGGGCCTGATATAACATTTGGGTGGATGGCGGTGGAACCTCAGTGGACCCGAAGCTGCGCGCAAGCCACTGCTCTTGCTGCAGCAAGCACACCCGGATTGAACAACTACATCTCCGGTTCTGATCAAAGTACTTACTTTTAAATAGCTGTGTGTGCAGATAATCCATTCCTGCTCATCTTCACTGCTGATGCCTGCACAACATTTCTGTCGGGATAAACGTCACTGCTGCTCCAGGACAATCATGGGGTAGACGGACCGAACACAACCTTGCCTCATGCTTGAGGCGCGAAAAACTGGTAAGGCGCAGATGGCGGCATCTGACTCCCAAGCAGACGCCCAAGGGGAAGGACCATCTACAATAGAACTGACTTTACTGGCAATGCTGAAGAGTCTACAAGCTATAGAAGGCAACATGGCCTCCATTAACCATAAACTTGATCATATGGCCTCCCAATTCCAAAAACAAAATGCAAGAATTGGGGAAGTGGAACAAAGGGTGGCTACTGCGGGGGAGGGCTTGAGTGAAGTAACCGATAAAGCTCTCAACATGGAGAAAGTGTTGGCACTCATACAAGCAAAGAATGAGGATTTGGAGGCCTGTTCATGTCAAAACCACATCAGAATTACGGGCCTACCTGAGCCCACCAACACTGGGAAAATGGAGACATTTATTGAGAATCTCCTCAGGGACATCTTTGGCCCAGAAAGCTTCTTCAACATGTTTGTTATAGAGAGAGCTCATCGTGCACTCACAGCGAGACCAGCGCCGGACACCCCACCTCGCCCAATTATTGCCAGATTGCTCAACTACAGGGACCAAGATACAGTTCTTAGACTGGTCAGAGAAAATGGGGACATTAAACATCAAGCAAACTCGCTGTCCTTTTTCCCAGATTTCACTGTTGCGGTACAGGCAGCAAGGCGAAAGTTTGGACCAGTAAAGACATTTCTACAATCAGAAGGTGTCACTTACGCAATGCTGTACCCCACTCACTTGCGAGTGGGCCAAGGGGGAGACTTTAAAATCTTCTCCACCCGAAGGCGGCAATGGAGCATGCAAAACGATTAAAGCTTCGGAGGCGAGAGGCACCAAATGAATAGGACATGGAAGAACAATGAATGACATGTAACTTTACGCTCTGGTTTTGATAGCTATGGCACGCTGGTGCTGGGTTTGAATTTATAACTTGAGGAGTCAGGTTTCACTGCCATGGGACAGATGTAATAGGGCAGGCTTATGTTAAACGGTTCTTTGGGATGCAATCTATTTTCACTAGGGATGTTCTTTTGTTCTTCTAGAACAGACATATAGACCTGACCGGCCACCTCCTACTCTGTGGGAGGCCAGTAGCTCTCTGGAAGCCCCGCATGGGAGTGCCCCACAATTTTCACACAGTTAGAATTGAATGTTGTGGGATGTTTAAACAGGGCAGGGATGGTTTTGGCATGTTGGGGCTGCCGAAGTGTGTGGGTGGGTCATGGGGGGTGGCGGAGGGACATTTTATGGCACTGCACTTCTCCATCAGCTTAGAGCTTAGGAGTTCTAACACCAAACTTACACACTGCAGGCAAATGTATACTGTTGAAATGTCATGGGATGGACGGCAATATAAAATTCCTTACGTGGAATGTGCAAGGTTTAAACAGCCCCAAGAAAATCCGCACAGTGCTGGCCTCGTTGGACAGGCTTGATGTCTAAGTAGCATTCCTACAAGAAACGCATCCTACTCCACAGTCCGACTGAAACGTAGGCACCCGATGGGCTTGAACCAGGATCGCCTCCTCCTACTCCTCTTATTCCCACGAGGTAATGATCCTGGTTAAAAAAGGGGTCCCATTCACAGTAAATAGTGCAGAGACAGATGATCAAGGCAGGCTGGCTCTTTTGCATGGTAAGCTTGGAGGTGCAGATGTACTACTGGTGAATATATATGGACCAAATGTAGATGATTACCCATTTTTTGCGGATGTGTTGCGGCGCATTACCCAGTTCCCACCGCAAGAGATCATTTAGGGGGGAGATTTTAACATCTGCCTAGATGTGCAGATTGACAGACTTGGGAGTGGGGTCCCACGACATAGACTAACAACAGATGTACAAGGGGACTGCTGGAGGCTGGGAATGAACATGATGTATGGTGGATGAGACACCCCGAGGCCAGGGAAAGCACCTTAATAGTATTTTCATATCCACAGTGCATGGCACATGGTCCAGCCTGGATTACTGGCTAGTTTCAGTAAACACATGCACTTGGGTGACTGATGTTAGACATCTGGTGAAAACACTTTCAGATCACTCCCCCGTGTTGCTCAAAATGTGTGTCCCTGCCTGTTGTAGACCTCAATTCACATGGCGGCTGCAGAAATCCTCATTGACTGAGCAGATTTTTAGATGCACAGTAGGTGAAGCAATCGGAAATTGTTTCAAGGAAAATGAAGGGACAGTTCGCAGTGCGCGTGTGCTGTGGGAAGCATTTAAAGTCACGATAAGGGGTTTTTGCATTGGGGCGCAAGCTGGGGTCCTAAGAGATTTACATCGGAGGGTTAACAAATTAGCGGCTGATATCTCTAGATACAAAAGACAACCCGCCCCTGAGATGCTGGCTACGATCCGGGACCTAGTGACAGAGCATAATGAAACCATAGATCAGGAGATGGCACACAGATCGCGCCGCAGCACAGCGTGATACTACGGGGAGGGAGGCAGACCCAGCAGGTCTCTTGTGCAGAAATTGGCGGCACCCCGGTGCCAAACATGTTACTGTGCTGCGAGACAAGGAGGGCGAGGCACATTATACCATGCCAGAGGTTAGTGATATAATACTTACCGTCTATACGGATCTGTATGCGCAAAGGCCGCAGGCCAGAGAGGAAGAGATTAACTTGTATCTGGAAGATATTGCACTGGGATGGCTGTCAAATGGCCAAAGAGAATATCTTATACAGCCATTTGACGTAGAGGACGTCAAACTTGCTATAATGTCTCTCCCAACTGGTAAAGCTGCGGGACTGGACGGACTCCCGAGCGAGTTCTACAAAGCATATGTTGATGACTTGGCCCCGCAATTGCTAGAGGTATTTGTGGAGGAGTATGAGACAGGCATTCTCCCACCTACACTTAGAGAAGCGCTAATCGCAATGCTCCTCAAACCCGGTAAATGGGCAGTCATATGTGACTCCTATAGACCGCTATCTATGATTAATGTTGAAGCCAAAATATTGGCGAAGATGATAGAAGGTAGGTTGCAGCCGCTGATGCCCAACCTAGTGCTACCTGACCAATCAGGGTTTGTGCCGGTAGATCGACTATGCATTATTTACGTACGATGTTCTCCACACTACACTACTTCGACTCAGATTTCCAGGTGGTGGTGGTGTTATTGGATGCCGCTAAGGCATTCAATTCTATACAATGAGAGTACATGTTTATGGTGTTGTTACGTATGGGTATGCCTCCCTTCTTTCTTAAATAGATCCATATATTGTACTGTGCACCTCTGGCCCGCGTACAGGTGATCGGAGTGGTGTTGGAAACTGGGGTTTGCAGGGGATTCTGGGTAGGAAAATGTTGAGGGATCTACACAAGGCACACCTTGTGGGACTCCCTCGGGTGTTTAGTTTTCAAAAATGCATGGGTTTGGTATGTTTCCCTAGATATTCGCCAAGCCTGGGCCAAAAACCCAGTTGACCCCCCCTTGCAAAACCAGGTTGTTTTTTGATAGGTAATTTTGATGTCTCCTCACTACGTTTTGGGCCCTTGCCTGTCGTGGGTACTTGACCCACCCTCACAAGTGAAATACCATTTTTATCGGGAGACTTGGGGGAATACTGTGTAGATGGAAATTTGTGGATCCTTGCAGATTCCAGAACTTTCCTACACAGAAATTTGAGAAAAAAGTGATTTTTTCAGCTAAATTTGAGGTTTCCAGGGGATTCTGGGTAGGAAAATGTTGGGGGACCCATACAAGCCATACCTTGCTGGACTCCTGCGGGTGTCTAGTTTTCAGAAATGGGTGGGTTTGGTAGGTTTTCCTAGAAGGCCATCAGAGCCTGGGGCCACAAACTCATGGAACCCTCCTTGCACAACCAGGTTGTTTTGTGATAGGTAATTTTGATGCCTCCTCAATACGTTTTGGGCCCTTGCCTGTCGCGGGTACTTGACCCACCCACACAAGTGAGGTGGCATTTTTCTAGGAAGACTTTGGGGAATGCAGGGTGGGTGGAATGTTGTGGATCCACACAGATTACAGAACTTTCCACTACAGAAATGTGAGGAAAATATGTCTTTTTTTAACCAATTTTGAGGTTTGCAAGGGATTCTGGGTCACAGAATCTGGTGGGAGCCAAACAAGTCACTTAATCCTGGATTCCCCTGGGTGTTTAGTTTAAAAAAAATGTATAGGTTTGTTAGGTTTCCCTACAGCTAGGCACTTTTCAAAATAGTGTTAGTTTTCACTGTAAAATGTGGTGTGTCCACATTGCGTTTTGGGCTGCTTCCTGTCCGGGCACTAGGCCTATCCACGCAAGTGAGGTACCATTTTTCTCTGAAGACTTTGGGGAATTTATTTATTTATTTTTATTTATATAAAATCTGTAACGCGCGCAGTTACCCAGGGGCATCCCAGCGCTGGGAATGCGGGGTGGGTGGAATATTTTGGATCCATGCAGATTCCAGAACTTTACATCATAGAAATTTGAACTAAGTGTGAGGTTTTTTTGACAAATTCTGAGGTTTGCAGGGGATTCTGGGTAACAGAACCTAGTGAGAGGCACACAAGTCACCCCATCCTTGATTCCTCTTGGTGTCTAGTTTAAAAAAATTTACAGGTTTGCTAGGTTTCCCTATATATCGACTGCACTAGGGCCCAAATTCCACAAGGTATTCACATTGCTATAAACAAGTCTGTGCCTAGTGGGCTTTCTGCCGGCCTAAGGGGTAAATGGGGGGGGGGGGGAGTTGCCCCGATATGTCCCCAAAAAGGGCAGAAAGACTGTGGCTATTTTTTTGGGGGGTGGGAGTATTGGTCTACCTATTCTGGGGAGACCCCACACCCACGCATAAAAAAGCCAGCGTCACCTAGTGGTCGCCAGTGTTCTGATGGTCGTTGTTGTGGCTGTGACAGTCTGCCCCCAAATGCCACCATACAGGGTTGGGTTTGTCAGTGTGCATGGCATGAAAGCCCAGAATCAGAAGAGGGGCATGGACAAACAACGCTAGTTTCCACGAGCATTCAGAAGGCCAATAATCTTCCCAGTCTATGAGGTAGAGGAGGCGGCCATGTCTATGTTTGGAGTCTAGGATCTTTTTATACTAACACTCCAATTGACCCTTGACAAGGAGGGGATATAAAGGTGTACCAGGTTGTGTGTGGGGATGTTGTTTCTTTAACAGTGACACATGGAACACTGGATGGATCACAAAGTCATGTGGGATCTTTCATCTAGTAGAAACTGGAATGACCAGCATCACAGTCAGGAATGGACCAATATAGCATGGTTGCAATTTCTTGGGACTGTCCAAGTTCAGATTGCAAGTGGATAACCAGACTAAGTCACCCTCTTTGAAATTTGGTCCTGGAGAGTGATTCTTATCCACATGCCCTTTCATGATGTGTTTGGTCTTTGATTGATTTGCTACCAACTGACCATGGATGTCCAGTTGGCGCTGTACATGTTCTTCAATGGAACCAATATGGAATGTCTTACATTGTGTAATGGCAGAGCTTTAGGATGGAAGCCAGTTAAACTAAAAAATAGAGACTACCCAGTTGGTTAATGAGAACTATTGTTACACACAAACTCTTCCAATGGGACGACTTTGGCTGCTGAAGTGATCAAGCCAATACTGATGGTATTCCATTGTTCGGGTGGGTAGCGGTTGAAGTAACTCATCATAACATGCACAGACTGGGCATGTTAGGACACAATCTTTTACATCTCTGGACACTTTTTGCCACCAACCATGTATTTTACAATTATCCAGGGTTTTCTCTATCCCAGGATGCCCAGTTATGGCCCAGAATTGTGATTCCAACTTATCACTGTCTGAACAAGCTCACTGTTAAGTACGAACAAACGTCAATACATAAAAATTATTCTTATTTGATTGCATGATTTGGCTCGGACATCAATGCAGTAGGATAATTGTTCTGGGTTTCTTGTTATATGGTAGAGAGGAAGAACTCTGCCTCACACACAAATATCACTTTGTTTTTCAGTATCACGCTTACAGGTTCAGAGGGGCAGGGTGGGAGAGAAGCATGACACAGCCGTAATAAGAATTCAGTCATGACTTTCTGGGAACCTGGGTGGTGGTATGAGAGGATAAAATAAAACTCAGTAAAAAATTGGAGCCGGTACATTTGTCTAAGGGTTAAAGCCATGACGGAGATCAAGAATGGCACATTTTTAGGATTGGAATAAATGGTCAGTGTGTGTTTATCCCCTAAGAGATAACCACTCCTTTTGGTGAAAAACATCTTAATAGCCAATTCCTCCCTTTCCCCCACCATGTAATATTGTTCTACCTGGAGTAACGTTTTGAAATACAAGGTTATTGGATGAAAATGACCAGATTATGGGTCTCTCTGGGACAGTCCATCTCCCACAGCTTAAAACATTTGTTTTAATGTGGAGAAGGTCTGTTCTTGAGCATCAGACTAATAAAAAGTACCCCCTTTCTTTAACAATTGTGTGATCAGTGTTATAATTTCTGAAAAATGTGTAATGAATCTGCAATAGAATTTCACAAATCTTAACAGACTCTTCTTTCACAGAATTGGGGGTTGGCCACTGCAGAATGGCATTTAACTTCTTTGGGTCCATAGCAAAATTTGGCAGGGACACAGGATGTACCTTAGCAAGTCAACTGTGTTTACATGAAAAGAATGTTTTCTAGCTTGACAAACAGATGGTTTTTGCGCTAACATTGAAAAAGGCTCTTAACATGTCGTATATGTTCTTCTTCACTCTCTAAGTCGATCAGGATGTTATCGATGTATACTATTATGCATATATCCAAGAAGTCCCGTAGGACTTTGTTAATTAAATATTGAAATGCCGCTGGGAATTACCAAGCTGAATAGCGTGCCTGTATTCTCTAACATGACAAATCTGGTCCTGAATGCAGTTTTCCACTTGTCATCTTTGACATGAATGAGACGGTATGCCCCATGCATATCTAACTTAGAGTACATGGTGAAATTCCTGACCGCTGTATACTGTAAATAATCTAGGGCAACTTCAATTCAATGAAAACATGTCAAATAAAAGTAGTGACACTTGCATTTAAAAAAATACAAAATGGTTTGTTTATTAGATATAGTTTAGTATCAAATATAAAAATATGATTGATGTACATCTACAAAAAACATGATTTATGGAACATACTTACTACAGTCATCCATCATGCATTGATACTTCTAAATTGATATTATTTTCAACATTCAATATGTTTGATAGAAATATAATTCATTAACAAGCCATATAGGGTGTAACAAAGAATCTGTTTTAACACTTGATTTTTGGGTGGTTTCCAAGTTGTCTCAACGCGCATTTCGGCAGACCACTGCCTTCCTCAGGAGTTCCACCTTCAAATATTATGTTCTGTAAAGACAATTATATATCACAACCAAATACAAAATACAAAAGACAAAATATAGTGTCACTACTATATACAGTGCAATTATTCACACAGTTTAACATTAAAATATACAATGCATGGTTCACATCTTTTTTATGTATATGAGAGCCTTTAATTTTTTTTTTACAAATCTCAAAAAGAGATAGTAAGTGCCTGGCCATAGTGAATTGAAAGAATAGAACAGATATGAAACAGAATATTGCAAAAAAAGAACTGAAATGTACCTAAATTCACCCTTCTGCACTGAGAATGCAATCTGCATTTTATCCTAAGTTAGATGTAACATATACAAGGTTGTAAAATAAGCGTGGATGTACTGAGCTAAGCACATCACTCCACTGGCTAGACGACTCACCAATTGTCAGGTATTTCTGAAATGATGATGCAGCTGGATACTAATGGGTATAGGTCACAGCATCTAAATCAACTAGTGGTTTCAGGTCGAAGAAATCCTGTAAATTTAAAAGCAATTTTACAATCTTCAGATGAACCAGGAAAAATGTATTACATATCTCAGTGATGTGTTGCCAAGCTAACAGCAAAGGAACACAAAGGAACACATGCTATGTTAACTACACGAATACATGAAGGCTTACCGGTTTAACAGGGGGTAATATATATATCAAAGTATGGGTCGACCAGCAGACCAAAGGAAAAGTCTAATGCCTTCTGAGTGGAATATTTATTTCAAGCCGCATACAGATGGTTGGTGCCACAGAATAAAATAATAAGGAAAAAGGGAAAAAATAACATGTGATGACCCAATTTTTACCTTTAATAGGCACACAGATGTAAATACATTTCTAATAGTAAAAAAAAAGACTACCTCATAGCAATGATGGCTACAATGGTGAGGAGATTAGGGTCTTTCTCAACATCAACTAGTTCTTTAAAGACGTACTATGAACATAAGAGGTAAATAGTAAGAAAATTGGCATTGTAGTTGGCCACAATAGAATCCAAGGATCAAATAAAGTACAGGATACTCGTAAGAAAGAGAGAAATACCTCACGAGAAACTATCCTGACAGGGTGGACGAGCTGCTGATCCACTAGATCCACTACATGCCACAACGTGTACTTGATTCTAAAAGTGAACAAAACTTATGAGGATCTGTATATAGTACCCAAACCTATGTTACGTTCTAATGTTTCTATGTCTTGTTTTGGGTGTAAAAGATACAGTTTATAACCTGTGATATGGCCACCATGCCACGGGTAACACATAAATTGGGCAGTAAAGTATACTATTCGTTATAAGGCACAAAGCCAATTGCAACGAGATTTTGATTTTGCGCATGGCCAGCTAAGTCAAATAGGAAACAAACATCCTAATATTTAGGGGCTGCAGCAAAAAAACCAGATACAATGCTCAACTGTAGATACCGGCTTACCGGTGTCATTCAGACACGATGCAGGCGGCTCAAATACTGGTGCTGGTCTTCGCAAATAAAAAGGCCCTGCTCAGCTACGGCTGAAAGTTTGATGGACGCACACCAGGCGTTTAGATATGAAAGTGGATGGAACACATGACTTTCAGCTGATCAAGGCAGCTGCGAAGCCGGAACTTGATATTGGTTTTTAAAAACGCCGGCCATTTTGGAACGGGTAGAAGGTTCAAGCGTTACCCTAGAACTCAAAATGAAATGCCACTAGCAAATGCTAAAAGAACAAAATGGTATAATAAAAAGATCCAAAAATCCTAAACTCAAAAATGAAGCAAGAGGTAAACTACCACTGGTTGCGAGAGGGCGTCGAAAATTTCATGGATCATCAAAAAAAACCTGATTGTATCACATAATGTCTTCTAAAACTAAGGTAAACTGAATAAATCAGAAAAACAAATGGTCACGCACCCAAAGATTTATTACTATTATAGTATAACCCTGGTAAGAAAGGGTGCTGGAATAATACAGCTATGCATGGAGTATGTATGCAGAACTATGAAAATACAAAACTCACAGTTAGTGCTGTTAAACAGGATTGAAGTCATAGGAGAATTCACAACTAACAACTTAGTAGAGGGGTCACAGTCTAATTATTATAGCGTATTGATTGATCCCATGGAATTTCAGAATTTAAACCATGAACATGTGTATCCAATGAAAAAATCCAAAAGCCTTCTCTACACTTCCTAACTGTTTCAGATTCTTATTCATTTTTACTGTCAATTTTCTACAAAATTAACCAGCGTATCTTGTCTTCTTTATGGTTCAACTCCTTGTAGTGTTTAACCAAGGGTGCCATCATTTTATTTGTTTTAATAGCTGAACGATGCTCTGTTA
Source organism: Lissotriton vulgaris (assembly GCF_964263255.1). NCBI lineage: Eukaryota > Metazoa > Chordata > Amphibia > Caudata > Salamandridae > Lissotriton > Lissotriton vulgaris. Next base: position 786,866,833 of record NC_141696.1, read on the forward strand.
TACGTGTGGAAAATTGACGCGAGTTCTCGCCGACATAGCCCTTGTTACAGGGACAAAGTAAAAAATACACTTCATTATCAGTTTTACAATTTGTAAATGTTTTAAGTTTTATTTCTTTATGTTGGTAAGTGTATTTGTCCGTAATAATGGCTCCATTGCAAGCTATGCAATGAGCACATTTATAGTTTCCTGTAATGGGGAGACTACCACCTATAGTTTTTTGTATGAAGGCGAGTTTGGTTTTGATTCTACAATGAACCACAAGATCTCTCAAGTTTTTGATTCATTTGTGTGCATACATGGGACATGGAAGTGCAGTATTAAGTTCAGCATTTACTTTAAGTATGTGCCACTGTGCCTTGATGGTTTGCCGAATTTTGCCATTGAAAGTTGATTACTTAGTGACACAGACCAATTTTGGTGGCTCCTTTTTGATGTTGGTTTGTAATACATGGTCACAGTCATAGAAGTGAGCCATTTTATATGCTTCTCTTACCAATCTTCTGGGATACCCACGATCCATGAATTTCTGTTTAATGGCTATCGCCCTGAGATCAAAATCATGTACACTGGTGCAATTACATCGAAGGCGTAAAAACAATACCATGGGAATAATTTCTCTTTGGCATTTCAGATGATAACTCGAAAAATGCAATAATGTGTTTCTCGCGGTCGGTTTTATGTAGAGATCTAGCTCCAAAGTGGAATCTACATCCTTTATTTAAATTTCTAGAAACTCTATACTGCGATCTCCAATATTTGCTGTGAAACGCAGGTTAGTATCACAGAGATTAATCCATTCAAGAAAATCTTTGAGCTTTTCAGGTTCGTCTTTCCAAATAAACAGAATATCGTAGATATACCATGACCAGTGATGTAGCGACTCATAAAAAGGGACTACCTTATTGTATATATAGAGATGCTCAAAATACGCCATGTAAATATTTGCCACCATGGGGGCACATGATGCCCCCATGCTGACGCCTTTGACCTTCTTGAATAGGTCCCATTAAATTCAAAGGTGTTCTCATCAAGTACTAACTTGTTAGCAAATCAATGATGAATGGTACATCACAGTCAATTGAGTAGGTCAGGATAAACCACTCCACACCTATGAGTGCTTCTAACCGGGGAATATTGCTATAAAGGGACTCAATATCTAAAGATACCAAGGTATCTCTGTGTCTATTAAAAGGCAGTCCTTCTATCTTTTGAATCGCATCTTTGGTATCTCTGACATGTGATAACATTTTTGATACATGTGGGCACAGTGTTTGGTTCATATGTTTAGATATGTGTTCCGTAACAGACACTATCGTAGTAACAATGGGTCTGTAAGGAGGGTTGTTACTATCCTTATGAATCTTCGGAACCCTGTAGACACTTGCCATACGAGGAGCCAATATATTCATGTAGTCACTTTCCTGCTGGCAGATGATATTCGGCTCTACTGCATTTTTGGTGAGAATTTGTATTTTATGTTAATCTCTGGAAATGGGATCCGAAGTGATCTTTCTGTAGTGCATGGGGTTGTTTAGAAGGGTATACATGTTGTCAATATATGAATCACAATTCCACCACCCTTGTCACAACTCTTTACTGTGATGTTTTTTAAGTCCTTCAAGTCTTTCAATGCATGAAATTCTTCTCTTTGTAAGTTCGGGGTAGGGTTAGGAATAAACTTGGTGATTTCTTTGAGTTTGGTCATCACTACTGATTCAAAAATACCTACTTCCGGCCCTACCTGTTCCAGAGTGGGGGTAAAAATGGACACAGGGCGAAGGCCTGATTTGTTGTCTTCATTAGAGACCAAACCTGATCTATTTCCCCCCCCAAAAAATTATTTTATTGAAGAAGGTGGTAATATCCTGGATAATTTTGAATGTATCATCTTTCGTGTGTGGTACATATGATAGGCCCTTTGAAAGAAGTGTGATTTCAGGTTTAGTAAGTGATTTCTTAGATAGGTTGAAGATGGGTATGGATTCTATGTTCGCCAATACTAGGCATTTCGTGTTACTAAGTATTGGGGGTTGTTCTGTGGGAATTTGATGTAGTTGTAATTTGTTTAGAACCTGGACTGGTACCTCGGTTTCCAAGGGTCTCTACTCGGACCTCGTTTCCCTAAAAAAGGCTGACCTCTTGATTGAGCATGTGGATACCCTGCTCTTTATTTATTTATTGATTTATAAAGTTTTATATAGCTTTCTTAGCCATAGTTGGTAGTATGGGGACTTGACTCTGTATCTGAGTTGGACATATCTGAAAATGTAGTAACTTTATGTTTAGGTGATGCTGGTACATATGTTTCTGATTCTTGATATTGAGCATCAGAATAGAAATGCTCATTGAGGTATGGGTATGCTTTTTCTTTGGAGTAGAACCTTACATCCTTCCCCAATGTATCTGTTTTTCGTTTGAGGAAATATTCGCTATAGGAATCACCCTCCAGATTTAATAACTCAAGCTTCTTCTTAGTTTCGTCTACAGCGTTACATTTTTAAATTTTATCTTCCAGTCTCGACATGTCTTCAATTAATACTTGATTTATTTATTTTGCAGTGGGGGGCGCTAGGTGGCACGCGACCAAGATGGTCACACACCAGTGAGGCTCCAGCCTTGCCGAGCAGGGAAATATCCATCAAACCCATCCTGAGATGCTTTTGTTCAAATCAGACATCACCAAGAACAACCTGCTTTCCTGCTGCCGTCAGATATACGATTTACAAAAGGGGGTGGTGATGAACAGAGTGTCTGAATTGAGCAGACCACTCTTACCCAGTCCAAAGATCAGGGCTTGATCCATCACCGTTATTTATCTCACTGCCCCATCCCAGCTCAGAACCTGGCTATATGCAAATCAGTCTGTCCCTGGCCCAGTGCATCATGGGAACAGGGCAGACTAAACTACCAAGCCAATTCTTTACCAGAAAGGAGACAAGCTACCGGGGACCGGTTTCTGGCATTTCAGCCTCTTCGGCCCGGCTTGCTTGAATCCTGATGGAGCAGTGAGAAAGGGACTCATGTCTGAGTATACCCTGCCACACCTATAGTGGCCAAAATCGATTTACAAAAGGGGGTGGTGATGAACAGAGTGTCTGAATTGAGCAGACCACTCTTACCCAGTCCAAAGATCAGGGCTTGATCCATCACCGTTATTTATCTCACTGCCCCATCCCAGCTCAGAACCTGGCTATATGCAAATCAGTCTGTCCCTGGCCCAGTGCATCATGGGAACAGGGCAGACTAAACTACCAAGCCAATTCTTTACCAGAAAGGAGACAAGCTACCGGGGACCGGTTTCTGGCATTTCAGCCTCTTCGGCCCGGCTTGCTTGAATCCTGATGGAGCAGTGAGAAAGGGACTCATGTCTGAGTATACCCTGCCACACCTATAGTGGCCAAAATCGATTTACAAAAGGGGGTGGTGATGAACAGAGTGTCTGAATTGAGCAGACCACTCTTACCCAGTCCAAAGATCAGGGCTTGATCCATCACCGTTATTTATCTCACTGCCCCATCCCAGCTCAGAACCTGGCTATATGCAAATCTTATAAAAATATATTTTTGTCCACCCTAAGCGTGGAAGGGTATACTCAGATGTGAGTCCCTTGCTCATTGCACCATCAGGATTCAAGCAAGCCGGGCCGAAGAGGCTGAAATGCCAGAAACCGGTCCCCGGTAGCTTGTTTCCTTCCCAGTGTAAGAATTGGCTTTTGTAGTTTGGTTTGCCCTGTTCCCATCATGCACTGGGACAGGAACAGACTAATTTGCATACAGTCAGGTTCTGAAACTGGGATGGTGCAGTGAGCTAAAAAACGGTGTTGGATCTAGCCCTGATCTCTTGACTGGGTGAGAGTATTCTGTTTAATTCAGAGACTCTGTCCCTCACCACCCCTTGTTGTAAATATTTTTGTCCACCCTAAGCGTGGACGGGTATACTCAGATGTGAGTCCCTTGCTCATTGCACCATCAGGATTCAAGCAAGCCGGGCCGAAGAGGCTGAAATGCCAGAAACCGGTCCCCGGTAGCTTGTTTCCTTCCCAGTGTAAGAATTGGCTTTTGTAGTTTGGTTTGCCCTGTTCCCATCATGCACTGGGACAGGAACAGACTAATTTGCATACAGTCAGGTTCTGAAACTGGGATGGTGCAGTGAGCTAAAAAACGGTGTTGGATCTAGCCCTGATCTCTTGACTGGGTGAGAGTATTCTGTTTAATTCAGAGACTCTGTCCCTCACCACCCCTTGTTGTAAATATTTTTGTCCACCCTAAGCGTGGAAGGGTATACTCAGATGTGAGTCCCTTGCTCATTGCACCATCAGGATTCAAGCAAGCCGGGCCGAAGAGGCTGAAATGCCAGAAACCGGTCCCCGGTAGCTTGTTTCCTTCCCAGTGTAAGAATTGGCTTTTGTAGTTTGGTTTGCCCTGTTCCCATCATGCACTGGGACAGGAACAGACTAATTTGCATACAGTCAGGTTCTGAAACTGGGATGGTGCAGTGAGCTAAAAAACGGTGTTGGATCTAGCCCTGATCTCTTGACTGGGTGAGAGTATTCTGTTTAATTCAGAGACTCTGTCCCTCACCACCCCTTGTTGTAAATATTTTTGTCCACCCTAAGCGTGGAAGGGTATACTCAGATGTGAGTCCCTTGCTCATTGCACCATCAGGATTCAAGCAAGCCGGGCCGAAGAGGCTGAAATGCCAGAAACCGGTCCCCGGTAGCTTGTTTCCTTCCCAGTGTAAGAATTGGCTTTTGTAGTTTGGTTTGCCCTGTTCCCATCATGCACTGGGACAGGAACAGACTAATTTGCATACAGTCAGGTTCTGAAACTGGGATGGTGCAGTGAGCTAAAAAACGGTGTTGGATCTAGCCCTGATCTCTTGACTGGGTGAGAGTATTCTGTTTAATTCAGAGACTCTGTCCCTCACCACCCCTTGTTGTAAATATTGCCGTCAGATATACAGCTGTAGCCAACACAGCCCGTAGTGCAGAAGCTGCAGAGACCGCCGAAGCTGTGAGCAGGCTGTTGTGAGTCAGACCTGGTGCTGCACTGCGGTTACGTCAGCCAGGAAACGCAGAGGCCGTGCGGGCCTGGGAGTCAGAAAAGCGGTAGGTGGCCTGTAGCGAGGTTCCTCTTTACTCGGGGACTAACTTTGCGAGGCGAGCGCCTACACCTGAGATTGAGAAGACACTGGTGCGATGGCTGCCTGACTTGTGGCATATCGAGCTGCCACATTGGTGGTGACACGACTTGGCGGAGCGCCGCACTCCGAAACGGACAGATCATGCGAGTGCCTTGCTGCGGGTGAGGACTGGGCTGGAAATATAGAGTACCAGAACCTGCTGCACATCATGAGCGCCCCAACCCACCAACTCTTCTATGCGCTCTGCTGTCAGGATTTGAAAAACCACCGTCCCCACCCGCCATTACTGCCAGATGGAGTTGTCGCCCTCTCCGCATGCAGTGGTGGGGCCATAGGAGGTAGGCCTGAGTGTGCTCCAGCGCTGGTTGTGCACCTACACTATCTGCGGAGTTTGTCCTTCAGCTGCTCCCTGAATCCAGGTCCCTGCTCAGTGCTGTGCACAATCATCGCACCCGGAGAGGTCAGCCAGGAAACACTGAGGCTGTGTGGGCCTGAAGGTCGAAAGGAGCGGTGGGCTGCCTGCCGGGAGGCACCTCTCGCCTTGATGACTAGATGTGCGAGGTGAGTGTCTGCACTCGAGACTGTGAGGACAATGGTGCTGCCGCAATCTGATCTGTGCCATACTGAAGTGCCTCAGCTGTGATGCCGCGGAGTGGCGGGACGCAGCACTCCGAGAGGAGCAAGTTACGCAAGTGACTGACCACAGATGATGACTAGGGGCTGGAGATGGAGAGAAAATGGTCCCACTCCGCCTTAAGAATGCCCCAACCAGCCAATTACTATATGTACTCTGCTATTGAGATTTGAGAACCGCTCCACCACCCCACCATAGCCTCAGATCAGAACTGCTGCCATCTTTGTCCGCCGCGGAGGAGCCATAAGAGGTAGGCGTGAGCAAGCTGTGGTGCTCAGTGTACCTCTACATAGCCTAAGAGGCCTGTCCTTCAGCTACTTCCTGCAAATTGGGCCCTGCTCAGTACTGTGTACAATAATCGAACCCTACCACCAGTGTGCCATAAATGCTGCTGGGAGCAGCCATTTTGTGTGACGGAACCACTCATTAGCGGCGATTATCACCCCCTGTACCTGAACCCTCTCTTGTGGGCACAAAAGACCGGATGTTTGGCACTCTATGAACACTTCACAGAGAGTATGTGCATATATTCTCTGAGGGCCACGGCGGAGGCTTACCAAAGGCTATACAGTTTGGGGTCACTTCCATTGTTTCTGTGCATGACACCACTACCACCTACTACATTGTCCTTCATGTGGGGGATACACAGGCTGGCCAGAATCACTGATACACTGGTTCGCTAGTACATACCTGTGTGTTGAAGCTGCCAACTGTGGTCCGGCCATATTTTCCTGCTCTACTCACCTGTCTACAACATGGGGTAACTGACGCCAAACAAACTAAAATTCCATTTGAAGCGCGGAAAACACCCAGATCACACGCTGCGGAGCACACAGACTCAGACTCTGATGCCGCTGACCCACCGGAAGAGGTCTGGAAGGCGTTCCTGCTCGGCATGAAACAAAGTCTCACATCCATAGACGCTAAAATAGACGCACTGAATATGTGGATGGCCTTCGTGGTCACTAAGCTTGAACAGCATGAGCAGTGCCTTAAGGAAGCAGAGACCAGGGTGTATGATCTCGAGGATGCAAAAACCACAGTTGATGGACAGAATGCAGAACAATGTCATACATTAACCCCAGTACAGAGATCTGGGCCTAAATCCATCGTTTTTTTTGCACTCCACACCACCCCAGTTCAGACATGGCCATATGCAAATCAGTCTGACCCTGTTCCTCATGGGAACAGTCCAGCCCGAACTGCCAAGCCATGCCTTCCCTGGACCGGAAACAAGCTTCCGTGGACCAGTTTCTGGCATTCCAGCCGTCTTCAGCCCGGCTTGCTTGAATCCAGTGGTGTGGAGAGCATGGGACTCACATCTGAGCATACCCATCCCTCTCGGGGTGACAAATGCAAAACCCACAGTTGATGGACAGAATTCAGAACAATGTCATACATTCACCCCAGTACAGAGATCTGGGCCTAAATCCTTCGTTTTTTTTGCACTCCACACCACCCCAGTTCAGACATGGCCATATGCAAATCAGTATGACCCTGTTCCTCATGGGAACAGTCCAGCGCGAACTGCCAAGCCATGCCTTACCTGGACTGGAAACAAGCTTCCGAGGACCGGTTTCTGGCATTCCAGCCGTCTTCAGCCCGGCTTGCTTGAATCCAGTGGTGTGGAGAGCATAGGACTCACATCTGAGCATATCCATCCCACTCGGGGTGACAAATGCAAAAACCACAGTTGATGGACAGAATGCAGAACAATGTCATACATTCACCCCAGTACAGAGATCTGGGACTAAATCCATCGTTTTTTTGCACTCCACACCAGCCCAGTTCAGACATGGCCATATGCAAATCAGTCTGACACTGTGCCTCATGGAAACAGTCCAGCCGGAACTGCCAAGCCATGCCTTTCCTGAACCGGAAACAAGCCCTTTTGTACTGCTTTGGGCAGCCATAAGTGTGGCATGGTATGCTCAGACGTGAGTCCCTTGCTCACTTTGCCACTGAATTCAAGCAAGCCGGACTGAAGACGGCTGGAATGCAAGAAACCGGTCCTCGGAAGCTTGTTTCCGGTCCAGGGAAGGCATGGCTTGGCAGTTCAGGCTGGACTGTTCCCATGAGGCACAGGGTCAGACTGATTTGCATATAGCCATGTTTGAACGGGGGTGGCAGAGTGGGCTAAAGAATGGTGATGGATCAAACCCAGATCTTTTGACTGGGTGTGAGTGTTTGATTGGTTCAGATGCTCTGTCCATCACCACCCCCTTTTGTACCGCTTTGGACCACCATAAGTGTGGCAGGGTATGCTCAAACGTGAGTCCCTTGCTCACTTTGCACTGGATTCAAGCAAGCCGGGCTGAAGACGGCTGGAATGCCAGAAACCGGTCCTCGGAAGCTTGTTTCCGGTCCAGGGAAGGCATGGCTTGGCAGTTCGGGCTGCAGACTTTGAAGGTCTGTCAACCCTGATAGGTACCCAGGCAACACCATATCCACTTGTAGCCCTTCTGGGTCTGTCCCAGGGAATCATCACAATGCACAAAAAGTTATTGGCAATTGGGCTGTTATTAGCAATGCGGCAGGTAGCATGTAGGAGGGGGAGAGGTCGCGCTCCCAAGTTCAAAGATTGGATCCACACTATGTCTACTTGGCAGGATTATATACACCATTATGCAGAAATGCTGCCCACTAAGTCATGCTCGAAAGACGTTTGGGGCTCGCTCACCTCCTATCTTCTTGCGCCAGAGGCGAGCCAGGGTGCAGATGCGGAAAGTGAAGATCTGGAGGCGGAAAGTGAGGCTGAGCCTATGACCCGATCCCAAACCCCACAAGAGGCACCAAACAGATTATAATTTTGTAAGGCGGAAGCGCTGTGGGAATATGACTATGGATTGGAGACAATATTGCCCCCCTGGATACAACCATTATGGCTGGGGGTGGGGCCATATATTTATAGTTCAACTATATCTGTGATGTTTTCGTAATCTGTATTAATGACCTCGTGTATATTGCAATGTGTTGTTACTTGTCTAAATGTGCAGATGGAATGTACTGTTTAATACTGGACTGTGCTTTGTGACCTTTTGACCTACGTTAAAAAGTTTTTTGGGGGAAACTTAACCCTGTACACAAGATGATACGGAAAGGTGTTCTACAAGTGTTAATTGCTGTTGCATTTGAACTGTGGCTTTTATCACACTGATGTACCGTGCGATATCTCAATCAAGGTTTTGGAAACTTGAAAAAACATATATATATATTTCTTTTGCAGTCTCAACTATTAAAATCATAAGGTCTCACAGGCATCTATTTGCAATAAGTGAACATTTCTCGAGGAACTGTTTAGTTAGGACAAAGAGCCCTGGTATGTTGCAAACTCTTAGGCCTTGGGGTATTACACCTGCCTTTAAATATTCCAGCAGAAAGTGTCCATGCATTTATATTCTTATTTTCTTTTTTAGTTCTAACAATTTACGAATATCTTCATTTTTGGCTGTTGGAGCCGTGGAATTTGATGTTTGACCAAAGCTAGCTTGGTCTCCAACTAAAAGAGCATGTTGCTTATCTGTGAAGCCAAAGGTTTTAAAGTCTTCCATATTGTGGAATGATGCCACACTGAACTAAAGATTTTTGTGACTAAAGAATGAAAACTAATAAATAAAAATAAAATAAACTGGGTGGGGAGATAGAAAAATAGAAAGAAATAAGATGAACATCAGACAGGAAAAGTGAGATAAACATATACAATATAAGGCTCCAATAGATTGTGAACAATAAATACTTATATAATATAAAACATACACCTCCCCACACAAACAGGTTGTGGGTATATAACTGCAAGATAAGGGGCCCCCTGGTACTAATTCAAATTCCTGACCTGGTACTGCAATACAGGGAGGAACAGTACTGGGTATCTGTTTTTGATTTTCACCTTGTTTATTGCGCTATAGTGTATGCATGGCCACAGCTCTTAATTCTTCTCTAGGACAAAAAAGAGAGGGGATGACATAGGAGAAGTTGAGAAGTTGAATGGCAAATGAACCCTATGTCAAGAAGCTCGTTTAAATACTGCTTCAGATGTTGAGTCACAGGTTCAGTCAGCACATAGATCCTACTACATGGCAGGATGGTTTCCTGTAACAGATCCATTTGACAGTCATACGCCCAATGGGGAGGTAGCTGGGTAGCCTGTTTGGGATCAAACATTACTTAAAACTCATTGTTTATGTCAGGTAAGTTCATGAGAGTGGCCTAACCCCAAACTATGGCGGTTAGCACTACAGCACGCAACAACAACATTTGTTTTATATCATTCAACAATATTTAATTCATATTCATCATGACATTTCACAATTTTTCCATTGATGGCTTATGATTACACATTTAGCAAATATGTGTGTTACATTACTTAAGCTTATTTTCTTCTGTTGCAAAAGAAACCACAAACTTTGAGTACCCAATGCATTTCGGGACTTAAGAGTCCCTTCATCAGGGGTTCCTGTAAGGAAAAGGAAATCTTTTATCCGATGCCTATACAGATCAACTAAACAAAATCATTCAATAAGTATGTCTTCCTATACTTTTCATATGACCAAGCTTTTTTTTAAAAAACCACTATAACCACTCTTCCTAAAACACAGTTCAAACAACATATTCTTATAAGATATTCTTTGACCAACCCAAGTCCTGCTGGGACAACAATCATACAATGCTCACCTTGATATGCAAACACTTCTGATACTTTGTGGCAACTCTAATCTTATTGCTGTAACTTGTGATCTAAATGTAAACAAAACCATAATCAAATTACAAGTCCGGATATCCGCAAAGTACCTTGCACTATTCTCAAATGAATACTGAGCTTACCGATTCAGAATTTAAACCGCAGCCTGCAAGCTCGTGACCTGTCGAAAAATGTGAACAGGTATTCTAATCATGTTCAGTTGAACGCGAACAAAAATCCAACTACATTCAAATAACAGCCGGCTACCTCAAACCGTTTGCTTAAAAGACACAAAGTTCTCACCTTACTTAAAGAGTCACACTTCATACAGCTACAGCGGAGTCCTGCGAGCGTCCTCTGTAAAACACGAATGAAACCTCATATAATAACACCATACCTGCCGCCTTTTATTCAAAATAGACTTTAACTGAGAAATGTTCAACCCGCTTACCGGTTACGCCGCCGGCCGCACGTTAAACATTTCGCCATTCCATATCGGGAGGGGATACACTTCCGTGCCCGCCTCCTCACATATAGAGGTTACGTCACCGTTAATAAACATAAAGAGCGGACATAACCCGTTCATCTCTTCTTCTCAGTTTCAACTAAAACTTTATTCAGCGAGCCTCCTTATTAAGTAAAGCCAAACTATTACTTGCCTCTTTTAAACTATATTTCCCGCAATCTTACAAACCTAAGTTACGCTAGCGAAATAAACCTGCTATTATTGCACAAAATGAAAAAATTAAAAATTAAAAACGGATAACAAACATCACATCCCGTTCTCCTGAACTCGTACCAGTTTGCTGCTATAACACCATGTAGAATGAACACAACCTCTGTTTGTATGAAAAACTAAACCAGTGACATTAGATCTTACTACTTATATCATGATACACCTTATGTTTACACAGATCGCAATACATTATTTACATTAAACAGTTAACAATGAGATCACATTACACTTATATGCATACCATTATACACCAAATGGTCATTTGTGAATACCTTGATGTAATGAATGTATGTCAATTTGAACTGCCCACTGTGTGTTAGGGACCTGAAGTGGGGGAAGCAACCAGCTGGTTGATAGACAACCTATGTCCATAGACTGCTTTTATAAAAAGCAACTCATTTCCATTTTGTCATTTAGCCCGAGAGGCATCAAGGTTCCAAGGGCCAGATGTAGGTAATTTGGAATTACCGATTCATAAATACCGACTCATACCGAATCGGTAATTCAGAATCGGAAAATGGTATGTAGGTAAAAAATTGGTAAAAATTACAGATTCGGAATGACTCGGTATCTGAATTCGGTATCTACCGAATCGGTAAATTCCGAATCGGTAAAATCCGAATCAGTAAAACCCATTCATGCCTATGGGCCAGGAGGCCCATAGGAATGAATGGGTTTTACTGATTCGGATTTTACTGAATCGGAATTTACCGATTCGGAAAATTCCGAATCAGTAAATACCGAAACAGCAGTTTGAAATACGACATGTGAGCCTGCTAACCAATCAGGAACACCCTACACACCCCACAACCAAGGCCCAGAGAACCCAACCAATCAGATTGAAGCACCCCTCCCCAGTACCTGGGAGTGGCCACACCCATGCAGGTGCACAGCAACTGAACAAACAATTGAGCTGAGGAGAGAGGAGCTGAGCATCCAGAGCCCAGCAGTGCTACAGAATGGAGTCCCAGGAAGGCCAAAAGGATGGTGGGGAGCGCAAAAGGAAGATAAAGTTCAGCCCAGCAGAACTGCAGGTGGCTGTTGAAGAAATAGTGAGTCACTACAACCAAATATTTGGAAGACAGTCTCTGCATGTTGCAGAGTCTGTGAAGAGGAACATATGGCTTGGCATACAGGGCAAAGTTAATGCCATTGGTGTGACTCACCGGGAGATCGAGGACATTAAAAAGCGTAGGTATGACCTGCGCATCATAACAAAAAAGAAGATTGCTGCCGAAAAAAAGGATGCTGGTGTGACAGGAGGTGGTAGGAGCAAAGCGCCAAAACTATCAGAGCTGGAGGAGCTTGTTGAAACTACCCTGGAGCCATAATGCATCCATGGGATTGGAGACCTGGATAGTACAGCCAGAGCATCAAAGAAACAAGGTAAGATGCATGTACCGTAATCCCCAACCTCTACCCTGAACCAGTACCCCACTGTGTAGAGTCATGACACTGCAGAACAGCTCATACTTGGGGCCAGCAATGCATCATGGGAGACGTAGTCATGAGTACAAACATGCAATGCATACACCACAAGACTCAGCTAGGCATGCCACACACATCTCCAAACACACTGTGTACACTGGGCAAAGGTGTGTAAAGTATTTATTTAAGAAGTACACACAGGTGAACAACAACATTGACCCTATGTCAATTTCATTCCACAGGAGAGTCCTCACGAAGTTCAGCACCACCAAGGGAGGAGAGGGCACCAGCAACTAAGAGAAGTGAGAAGGAGAAACAAAGCACAGGTCAGAGCGCTGTAGAAGGAGGCAACAACACAACCCAGGAAGCCTCAACACCAGAGCGAGCCACAACACCTGTCCCGCTATCACCCCTCTGTTGTTTGGCTCTCCTGAGGTGGAAAGCACACCACTGACACCCAAACCAACTTCCAGGTCGACCGTGCAGGGAAGGATGAGTAGGACAGATGTGCCTCCACAGAGGATCCTGAAAACCTCTGATGAGGAGGATGTGGACATTGCAGATCAGACATTAGCACCTGTGGCTGACAAGCCCAGATCAAAGACCACTGCTGGCGCCGCGTGCACCAGTGTCCTTGGCAGGAGGGCACTTGAGGCTGGCGATGGGCAGGAAGGTGGGAGCATCTTCTGTGGCCTGGAGGCCACAATGGTCAAAGTAAAGAGCGTGCAGGCCAAGGCACTAATGGCTGTGCATAGGCAGGCGCGCAGCATGAACAACAAAATGATAAACATTGATAAGGGTATAGGCCACATTGCCTGTAGTTTGGAGGCAATTTCCAAAGGGATGTCGGACATCTCCACCTACATGGGTGTACTGTCAGATAAGTTGGACAGGGAACAACTTGAGAATCGCAGGGAGTGGCAGTATATGCGGGAGCAGTCCAAGGCACTAAACAGATTTGCAACATCCACATCCATACTGTGCCGCCGCTCAATTTCCATGCAGGATGCAATTGTGTACTGCTGCACAGACTTGACAAGGGGCATGGGAAGAGTGACCTCTGCGATGGAGCAGATGCTCACAACACAAACAGCCAATGCTGGTGACATGGGTGTGGAGGAGACAGAGGGGTCCATCAGCAGGAGTTGCTCCAGCACACATGCAAAATGTGGTTGGAGGTGGGAAGACCCTATTACCAAGGCAGGCGTTGGGAGAGGCAGACCTGGGATAAACTTGTTTATCGCAGGTCTCCCAACACCTGCCCTGACTAGGTGTAAGGGCATTGATAACACGGGGGTGTGGATCATAACGCTGATTCTACCCCCCCATATTGTCAATGCACACATTAGCGCATGAAAACAACGTTTGTTTTCATGAGCTAATGTGCCATATCACCGACTATCGCCGGATTTCATTTTGCCTACGTGATGCGCATTGATAATTGCGTGCTATCACGGCAAAAAAATACGGTGATAGCCGGCGATATGGGAATGTGCGTTGTGCATTTTGTAACGCACTTCTAGGTAATATGCCCCTAAGTTCTGAATTTTATTTGTACTGTACCTCGACAGAGTGCTGCTTTTATGTATTTTTTTTTTTTTTTAGTCAATTTGAAAGTAAAGAGCCTACAAATGTTCTCTTCCATCTACTACGACATTTTATACAATTTATCTATCAAATTTAGTTTTACGAGGGATGAGTGTCCAATGACATAGGATCTGGACTTCAGTGCAACAGTATTTCATCAAACACTGCTTCCTGCAATTCCGTTTTTTCAAGATTTCCTCTTTTATCGCGCTCTCTTCCCGCCCTTTCGTTTCATCTCTTTCAGGGCGAGTTGTAAAACTGTCTGCCTCCTCCAGCTGAAAGGCATTTCACATACAATAATTGCCTCATACCCTATAATTGAAGACTGCTTTTATGACCAAAATGTGAACTGTGCATATTTCTGCGCTGTCTACAGTAGAGAGCAGGAGACAATTACTCCACTAGACGAGAAAAGCAAAGATGAAGAAGGAGAAATAGAGGTAGAGCGAATAAAGGGCGTTTAAAAATATTTGCTCCGCAAGAGCAGAATATTTTGATGGAGAAATAAACGTACGATTGTAAATCTTAACGCTTCACGCTGGCGTGGTTTCTCAAACACCATTCTGCCACTACCCACCTCTTACCTGCTTCCCTAACCCCTCCTGACTACAAATTAGAATCACCAGATGGTGCCTGAATTAAACAGTAATGCCTAGATTTTCTACACTATACTGTATATGAACAGAAATTTCCATTTGAGCTAGATTACTTTAACTGCCTGCTTCGTTGTAATGTGTACCACGGGTTTTTTTAGTACCTTTTTGTGTATTTTAATTAAGTGCTATTTTGCATTGTGGTGCATGCTTTTCTTTTGTGCTAGCAAAAACCATGTACCTCTGCCTGTACTGCTGAAAAACAGCATTGATCCCAACAAAATTAAATGGAGGAAACAGCACAAAGTTACAATATGACCTTGATTCATATTTGCTTTGTAAATTCCAAAATGTGCATAAACTCCTGTTTTCGCAGACTTCAGAGTTCCATTTTTTGTGGTTACTACCACACCACTGCTTTTCCCCTGGTGAATCCTGCAAGTCAAACCAGATGAAATTTACCTAATGAAGACATGTTACTGATACATATTGTTGCTGTGCAAGGCAACACATTCCGTCCCGTTATTCCTCATTTTTAGAAGAAAACTCCTAACCCTGACTTCTAATTCAGGTGATTGTATTGCACCTGATAAATAACAATACCAGCGGGTAAGTTAATTAATAGTTGTAATAAACAACATCTATATGGGTTGGTGGGGAACGACATTCAGATTTTGGTGTTTTTAGCAACAAAATCTGCACGGTATCCTAAATACTTTGAACTTTCCCAATTAAATTTGATCCGGTATGACTGCTGAAATGTATGCAAGGTTGAAGTATTTAACACATCCGATAACTATCAGATGCGTTAAGTACCTAATTCATAATTCTGACCTGTGTGCAAACAGGGGTTTATTTTACACACGGGTCGGAATATACCAACCAACTCGTAATCAGGGCCCAACTACAAATCTTGACCAGAAGTGGTCGAAGTGCATTAAAAAAAGTATTAGGACCCATGATTCTGTGTGCAAGGGGGCGGGTGAGTGAGCGTGCGGGCATGGCTAAAAATAAATACTCTGTACATTTACTCAGTCTTTCGCCTTCCGGTAAATATATATAAAATAACACACAGCTTAAATAAAAATTAATATGTTAATCGGGGGAAATGCACTATGGTACATTATGAAACCTCTATCTGGTTTTTGTAATGGAGAACAGTGACTTGTGCATGATTAGTGCTAGGAGATCCCAGTTTGTGACAGAAAGCATTGTGAACATGCTAGTCACTATTTTAAATGTTATTCACATACAGTATAGGCTTGTACAGAATGTGCAAAAAGATTTAAGATAAAATGTGTCTCCAAAATATAGATTTTTTGCATGCGGTACGCAGTGCATTTTTTTTACAACTGTCTGTTAAAAGCACAAACTTCACAGCTTAGCTGGTAGCTCCCTTATAATACGCCTCAAAAAGAATGAACGTGTGTCATCAGGAAGCCATTTCTTTTGGTAACTACCTTCAGGCGCCCTTTATATTTGCAGATTGACCAGTTGTGCATATTTACACTTCTTTCAGGCAAGAAGGCTTGTTTAAGCTGTTAGCTCCACCCTTGGTTTCACAGCATAGGAGGTTCCCTGAATGAGACTTCAGCTCAGCTGAAGCATTTCAGTTGTCGGAATTAAGTGTACCGGGACGGTTGACTTTGACAAAAAATAGGGGAACTGTTTTCCAATAATTAAAAAAGTATGGGCATGTCATGCCCTTCAAATCCCCCCACTTTGACCAGTGCATAAACAAGGGTTTTACGCACATCAATGATGGAGGAGCATCGCCCCACTCATTGCGGGAGAAAATTAAAACAATAATAAAATATTTTTATTATCATTTTATTTTTCTCTGACAGCCAAAGCTGCTGAGTCAATGGTGAGGGGGGCCGGGCATCCTGAGTGACAGCCAACAGGGGGAGGAGAAGTTGTTGAGTACTGGACGTGCGCATGATGGTTTGGCAAACCATCTTAGGCCAGCCAAATCGTCATGCCCACTTTCATTTCTCCAACCCAGCTGTATTGTACAGCCAGGTGGAGAAACGGCAAAGGCTACCAGTCACTTACTGAGTGCCAAACGAGCAGCTCAGACCAATCCTGGTGCTGCGCTCATGCTGAGAGTAGCATCTGGATTGAGTGGGAGTGGCACTTGGACTTCCTCATACTTCAGCTGGAAGTGGGAGTGTGAGGTAAGTGTTTTATTATTATTATTATTATTACTCCCCCCCTCCATTGTCCCACCAGTTTATTTTGACAACAGCCTCCCCTGACGCACGAGACAAAAATACTGACCAACTTGTAATCTGGGCCCGGATAGGGGTTATTTAGAGCCCTCATTAAATATCACATCCTGCATAAGCGGCATTTATTGTCATGCTCTTGATACCTCACCTGACCTCACCTTCAGGCTCAGTTAGAATCAGGGCCTAAGGTAGATGGTTCTAACTATCGTTTCGTTTACAATCTTTATTTCGATAACTATGGATCATAAAAGGTTACAACAAAAGTTTAAAACAGTTAAAAGGAAAGGGAATCAGATTGTAGTTTTAAGAAATAAAGGAATCATAAAAATTAAGAGTTAATAAACATTCAAAAGAGTATTATAAAATGGACAATTAGAGAATGTAACAGTTAAAAGATATCAAACAATGCTTTTAACCGTATTTAACTTGATACAACGATTACGAATGTGCCACACAACTGTTAAAAACTTCGCGACAGCAAACACAATAGGGGGGGATAGGTCAGTCTTTAGTATTCTGTAGGTGGGAAGATATAATCTGAACCCAAGGTTTTTCAGGAGTGGGACAAGCCAATATTTTCTTGGGCTTTGATGGGCTTTGCAAAAAAACAGAATGTGAAGATCATTCTCGCAAGGATGTCGACAAGCTGGGCACTGTGTGGGAGGCTTGGACCTGTCCCAGCGATCCATGAAGGCCCCAAGAGGCAGTGTGCCATAACGCCACTGCATAAAAAGTTTCCTTGTCAGGACGGGACTAATTCCTTCGAGGACCGGCTCTGGAAAATACAGGTTGGTTAGTCACCCATCACGTGTACTCTCAATCGAGACACATAACTTTCGCTCATAGTACTCTCTCGACAGGAGTTTCCGAGGGATCCTGGCACAAGCATTACCCGTGTCCTGCCATAATTCCGGCCTTCCTAGAGATTCACATGTTAGCCTGATGTAACTCAGCCATGGTATCTGGGGGGCGTTTGGTAGGAGTAGGAACTCTGTGAGCTCATTCCTATAGCTCGATAAGTCCGGTGAGCTCCAGATTCTGCGCCAATAGGTTAAGGGCTTCAGACCCAATTCTCCAGTAATAGGTCTAAGACCCAAGTCTAGTCTCAGCGGAAGGAGGGGGGTGCCAGATGGTAAAGCTGCCAACTGCCTTATAAAATTGTTCTCAATGATCTGGGGTTTCTTGGCAGTAACATGGCCCCACAGTTCTCAGCCGTAAGTAACGGCCCCTCTTGCCTCCATTTTATAAATGTGGATAAGGGTACCAAATGGTTTAAGAGTAGACCCGCTTGCCATCCTACAGATCCCACCCATTAGTTGTGTTAATTTCATGGTGGCCCTGGTGCAATCAGAATCCCAGGTCAAATTTTGGTTAATGGTTAGGCCCAGATATTCAAAGGTGAGCACCCTCTCTAATCTCGACGACCTTATAGTAGGGCTTGGACGAGTTGTGGGAGGAGGGCTGAAGATCATAAATTTTGTTTTCATGGCATTGATCTCCAGCCCTCTCTCCAAACAAAAGGTCGAGAACCCGTCCAAGACCCGTTGTGTGCCCATGGGAGATTTAGATAGCAGCATGGTGTCGTCCGCAAACATAATCGTGGGGACCCTGCTGCCATTGACCTTGGGAGCGTCAATATCGACCAGCCTATTCAAGTGGTCAATAACCCCATTGACAAAGAGGCAGAACAGGGTCGGTGCAAGCACACAACCCTGCCTCACCCCCCTGCCAACGGGGAAACTGTCTGAAAGTGCCCCTCTTCTGCTACATCTGACCCAGGCATAATTCCCCTGGTGCAACCTCATCAGAATTAACAGAATATCCCCCGGGATCCCTAGCTCTGCCAGGACATTCCACAGTCTATCTCTCGGGACAAGATCGAAGGTGGCACGAAAGTCTACGAAAACCGTGTACAAGCTGCCGCCCTCGAGTGTCACAGTCTTCCAGAACAGGAGGTTCAGACGGAAGATCTGATCAGTTGTTGAAACCCCTTTTCTAAACCCAGCCTGATAGGGACTTAAGATGGCGTATTCCTCTATCCAATTTTGGAGGCGATCGAGTATTAGCCTACCAAAAATGTTCTGGGTTACGTCGATGAGGCTGATAGGCCTATAGTTGACTGGGAGCAGAGGTGACCCCTTCTTATAGATAGGGACTATTTCTGCGCCCAGCCAAGTACCTGGTACATCCATGCCCCCTAAGACGGCGTTGAATAACGTTCTTAAGTAAGGGACCCAGACATCAGGCTCCTGTTTGAATAGGTCCCCCGGTAAACCGTCCAAGCCAGGGGCTTTGCCAGAGGTCAGCCCTGCAATGGCTTTGCATACCTCCCTTTCAGTAAAAAGGTCCCCCTCTGATGACGTACTAATAATTGGTAATGGTTCCTTGAGGGCACAGTCATCAACCCCATAGAGCGACTGGAAGTGATCTTGCCAAGCCATGGCCGAGATGTTAGGTTCAATAGCCGTGGCTGACTCCTCAGACCCCGTATTTACAATGCGGCAAAATTTACGCGAGTCCCTACATGATAATGAAGTTGATACATTTTCCCATTTCTGTTGCTCCAATTCCCTTTTGGCATGCAAAATCAGGGACTTGTAAACCTTTCTTCTATCCCTGATCACAGATCTATCTCTGCCTTCTTTGATTGAAATCAGCAGGTCGGATTTGGCCTTGCGGCAAGCAGCATTATACCACTTAGAATGGGTGTGGTGACCAACCCCGCTCTTCATTGTCGTGGAAAAAACATCCTCCACAGACTTAATCATATTCTTGTGCACCTGCCAGAGCTGCACATTGAAATTGGGCAAACTGGGCTGCTCTACTAGTTTTGAAACCTTTTCAAGTGTGGGTATAAGCCGAGCATAACGCCCTGAAACTTTCTCTGGGTTGGAGGCAAGCCTCTCCCACCTGACTCTCCTTCTATTGTTTGCTAACACTAGCCCATTACCAGGGACGTCCTTCGTAAGTCCTCTCTCATCAATGCCTGGGAGGGCGTATTCCAGTTCCAATGCGTTGTGGTCGCTATCCTCCCTAGGTGTAACACGGAAGTCGTAAATATGGGACCACAACGAAATTGGGACTAGGATGTAATCTAGTCTCGATTCCCTCCCTTTTCTATTATAGGTTCATGTGGTAGGGATGTCAGAATTAATGCATCCATTACAGGTCTGCACACCATGTTTAAGAGTTAGGCCAGTGATTTGGACAGCCAGCGGGGTCCATGCTCTAGGTGCAGGTGCTGCCGTTGGAGGTACGGACCAGAGTACATCCTCCTCCTGTGAGAAACCATCCGCTAAGCCTGATAATGGTTCGAAGTGGCAATTTAGATCCCCTTTAATCACAAGGGGAATGCCCTGTGTAATATCACTGAGGACGGCTGAAAGGTCGTCTATAGTAGGCGACTCCTGTGAGATTCCCATTGGTCTGGAGTAGACATTAACCACCACTAGCCTTCTTGAGTTCGACCACTCCAGGAGCAAGGCCAAAATGTCATCCGTGCCCAATGGAAGCACGGTTACCGTGCATCCCAAATCCATCGCCACCCAGGTCACAAGCCCGCCAGAAGGGCACCCGCTACCCCCCCACTTAGCGGGGACAAAAGAAGACGCAAAACCTGAGCGAGAGACCTCCTCTCTCGCCCAGGTTTCTTGAAACATACATATGTCCCTTCCTTCGATGAATGAACTCCAGTCCGTACAATTTATTTTATTCCCCAGACCCGCCACATTCCAAGATAATATGTTTAGGATGGGCCGTCTATGGTTCTGGGTAGACGATGTTGGAGTGCTAAAGTCATCTGATTTGATTGGGGGCGTATCACTAACTGAACCATCCCCTGGTTCATGTGGTGTTTCTCTCTTACTCCCGGCTGTGTTTGCGTGAGGCTCGCTGATAAAATTCTGGACCTCACCATTGGGTGGCCCACTATGGTTGTTATTGTAAGTTTTGGTGGTGGAAACTCCCTTTTCCGTGGCCCCCCTAACTCGGTCAGCTGCCTCCCCCCTCAAACTCAAGCTCTGTCAGTCGACCAAGTCCAAAGTACTAAACCTATTGTAAGTTGGAAAAAAGGTTGGATGATGGACAGCAGGCTGGAATGTAGGTCTTCTCCCTCTATAGCTCCAGCTTCCCTCCCCCCCATGATTAGTGTCCCATCGCGCATCGTCTCTCCCAAAAGTTGCTGGTGGGTAGAAGAACGACAGAGGTAGGGACTGGATAGATGTCCCAGAGTCGGCATAGGGCTAACTACAGATATGGGCAACAGTCGCAGGGTCCATAAAGTTAATTAGGACACAATCCCCTGTTATCGTTTTTTCGTGTGTTGCCTAACCATGGGACTCTCCTCACCATGAGGACTTCACTATTTATTCCCTGGGGGAGGGGCCTATTGGTGGAAAGCCAGCTGATCACCTTATTTTTAAGAGCCATGAAATGTTCTCTAGAAGATGGTTTTAATTCTGGGACCCCAGTTAGGATTACTGTATATGAACTTGCTTCCGGCGGTAGATTTACTACCCTATGTTTTTTTGTGGGGCCCTGATCTCCCTGGGCAGCTACAGGTAGTCTTTCCAAAGGACATGAGGATATATGACAATTGGTCATCGAAGTTGACATTGTGTGCAGGATGGGTTGTTGAGATTGAGATTGGGGAAGCGTGATAGCAGGAGTCACCGCTTTGCCCCATCATTTACGAGGGACGTCGGTGCAAGCTTCCTGTTCCTAGGCCCCTCCACCACCTTTAGCGGAAATACTATCCCTTTTGGGAGTGTCCGCTGGTTGGACCGTGGCTTTTTCAATTAACGCTAATCTGGCTTCAATCTTTATAAGGCGTGCTTCCAGGGTGCTTAAAAATTTCTTCAAGAGCACCCCAATATCAGCAAGGGTAATGTCCTCATCTTCACATGAGATTGTGTTACAACTGGATGTCTGGGGTAATGTTTGAGGGACAGGATTTGGGACTACTAGTGGCATGTTTTTCCCCATGGGTGTGTGTGCCTTCCTACCAAGAGCCAAGTTGGTTCTTTTCTCAGAGTTGTTATGCTTAGCTACCTTGGCCTTGCCTCCCCCTTGATTTTGTGGCCCTCTTTTCCTCTTTGGGATAGCTCCTTCTCTTTCCCCCTGCATGGTGCGGCTTCCTGTATCAGTAATGCCGTCTGTATTAACCAGACTGATAGTAGCATTATTAGGTGGAGGGGGGGCTGGGGTAAGGGTAGTAAGCTCAACTCTACTGGGGCACTAGTGTCAAAATCATTCCTTAGTGATGTAGAGATAGTTTCATCAGGTTGGTCTAACACACCACTTGCTCCATCCTCACCAATGTCAGAGTCAATACGAGCCAATGTTTTTTTAGGGGTCCTGGCTGACGATATAGTGCCCATAGATGATCGCCTTACCCAGTCTATTTCTTGCGATATTCGCCTTTCAAAAACAGTAATTTCGTCAATAAGAAGAGAACCTGCTTTAGCAAAGTAGGTGTCCAGCGTACCTTTGTTAGTCCCAGCAGTAGTCCCTGTGGCTAATGTGCTCTTGCTCCTGGTCTTGCACATAGCCATGGTGAGTTGAAGTACGGGGTGCAAAGGGGGGGTGGCCCGGTCCTGGTCTCTGCCGTCCTCGAACGGCCTCAAACGGCCCGCCCTTTGCCCGGGCTTCGCCACGTGCTCTGCCCTGCGCGCGTCCCGCTTCGCGGAGAGCCTGGACTACTCTTGTAGCCCTCAAGGCAAGGGGGCGTGGCCGCTGCGGGAAGAGGCTACAGGTGTGTCCAATGCCTCGCAGTCCCGCAGCGGTGGTAGAACAGTCAGCTGCACACCCATAGAGCGGGTCCCACGCCCGTAGAAGTCCGCAAAAAGCCCCAGCAGCAGTGGCAGCAAATCTGGAATCCTCGTGAGTTCTCAAACAGTGAGTGGCACCCGCGAAGCGGGTGCTGCGAAAGGTTATGCTCGCGGCAATCGAGGAGGCGTGGCCGCTGCGGGAAGAGGCTGCAGGTGTGTCCAATGCCTCGCAGTCCCGCAGCGGTGGTAGAACAGTCAGCGGCACACCCGCAGAGCGGGTCTTGCGCCCGTAGAAGTCCGCAAAAATCCCCAGCAGCAGTGGCAGCAAATCTGGAATCCTCGTGAGTTCTCAAACAGTGAGTAAATATCACATCCTTCATAAGCGGCATTTATTGTCATGCTCTTGATACCTCACCTGACCTCACCTTCAGGCTCAGTTAGAATCAGGGCCTAAGGTAGATGGTTCTAACTATCACCTCAGAGAAAATGTGGGCGTTTTTTGGAATCTGCAAAATTGATAATTGTAGCACGTTTACATAATGCCATTTTTTACAGCAACATGTTGTAAGCAGCTTTTAGCAGGAGAGCAGTCGCTACAATTCGCCACGTGCACGCTGAGCGTAAAATGCACCGTTCTCCACGCCTTTTACTGTATATCAATATAAATGTAAATCTGAAATTTCAGAACGAGGCATAAAGCGCTCCCCTGTAACTGCAGGCAGGGACCATTAGCTGTGATAGCTGTACATTTCAAAAGCCACATCTGCTTTGGACGGGAGGTAGGATTACCACAGAGTCTATGATTCATTCCTAATTAAAATTGGAATTGCTGTGTATATTCCATTAATAATGGATCCACGGGGCCTTTGATCAGGTTCTGATGCGGTTGGCTGAGCCAACGCTCCTGACCTGCCTTTGTTCCCCAGAATGAAGACTTTTAAAGGTTAGTGATTAATCACGCTTCAGAACAAATGAAGGGAGAAATTACCCAGAACGCTCAGGGAAAATAAGAACATAATTTGATACTGTAGGAACACTCTTAAATACAGGTTAGAAGAGGAAACAATTGCTTCTGAATGCGTACAGATGTGCAGGAAGGGGCATGCAGACCATGAACAGCGATGGAATAATGTGCTGGCAGAGAAGAAAACACGACAACAAATGCGTGCTCCACATAGCAACAAAAAACAACATCCTGCCACAACCAGCCCGCCATCAGCAATGCATTGATAAAAGAACGTCATTGTAAAAGGGTCGCCTTCAAGTGCACGAGGGAAATAGGTTTGCAAGGTGCCCAATGAGGTGTGTTATTATGGCTGTTTGCAACAAGCAGGCATAAATTACCAAGGGCTTTCATAGCTATTAAATGTTGAGCTGTTTGAACAATGTTGACAGCTATCATGTTAACTGGGAGCAGAAAAAAGCTGCCATGCTGCCGCAAGACAGATAGGGGATGTGCCATCTTGATCATCTTCTCGGCATAATGGACCCTTCAAGGTTATTTCATGTGCATAGAGGAGGGAGCCTGGAGGGAGCTGGCTCTGCTTCTAGCTCTGCTGCCGAGGATACATTAAGTAGCTATCAAATATGGTTTAAAAAGCAGTCATACGTAGTACAAATGAAAGAGTGAAATGTGAAAATAACCAGCCTTTGAAATATGATGAGGCTCCTTCTTTTGGCTTCACTCCTATCTTTGCCAGTACTTTAACATACGCTTTGGTCCTCATTACATGTGGCGTTTAAAGGGAAACAGCCTTTACCACACAGTCTTTACCACAAATTGCCCTGACCAAACAGTCTCATCTTGGTCCTCCTCATCCCAGCCCGAAACAGAGAGGCTACTCGCCTATGACAGAGGTGTATTCCATTCCCTGGGTCCAGGTCTCTGTCTGCATGCAGATTTCTTTCATTTCTATAACTAGCACTCCTTCCTTTCCCCACCCCCTGAGTTTTACTCTGTCTTCGGGACAAGAGGTTAGCCATGCCTGTTTTTTTATTTATGGTACCTCTGTCTGAGGTTCTGGTTCTTACTTGTATGTTTCCTTGGCACTGGGTGTAAGGAATCCATCCATACAGAACTCGTGAGCTGATGGAGTGGGTAGTGCCGTATCCCAACCGCTATCAGTACACTTTCGGTGCTTTGCTGGCTCCAGCAGGCTGCACATGTGTTTGTGGCAAAATCTCGCAAGACCAACATTTCGTCAACAATATATAAACAGGAAGGGCACGTCATGTTGCCCTGCTGACCACTTTTTATTATGGAGGGCTAAAAGGCTGCTTGCAAGGAGCTTTTTATTGAGCAACAGCCTGAAGAACAAGACAAGGTTTTTCAGAATTCCTGTGCTGAGTTTCTGTCTATAATTAAGGAGGCTGTTGAATCCACTCTGGCTGATACCTTGGCCAAAAAGCTAACATTTGATTATGATGACTCTTAGGAATTTGGTCTATAGTTGGCAGAAGTATGCACCCTGTCCAAGTAGGGACCACAATCCTAGTCAGGATAATTCCCAACAGAATCCTAAATTGTTCTGTGCTCACCCTCTGGTAGCTTGGAACATAGCAGACAGGTTTAACTTAGAAGGCAATGTGTAAAGTATTTGTGCAATAATCCATGCAATGACACAGGGAATACATCACAAAAAGATTTAACAACAGTTTAGAAAAAATTAGAATATTTATCTGAGCGAAAGAAGTCAAAAACGAAAAAAATGCATAATGTAGAAATCGTGATATTGTATTTTGTAGAAGTAAATGCAATGAAGTGCTTAGAAGCATGTAACGCTAGAAAGGTTACTTCAGGTCACAAGGTACCAGTG
The DNA here is from genome assembly GCF_964263255.1 of Lissotriton vulgaris. Lineage (NCBI taxonomy): Eukaryota > Metazoa > Chordata > Amphibia > Caudata > Salamandridae > Lissotriton > Lissotriton vulgaris. Next base: position 786,892,449 of record NC_141696.1, read on the forward strand.
CAAATCCAAATTTCAGGCTGATAATGATGGAGCATGGGCCGGCTACAGGGACTACTTGGGCCTCCTGTACACAGTACCTTGGATCCTTGGGGGCACAGTCTGCATGGTGTGGCTTTCCGTCATTCGGTGTCAGTTCAGAGAACTGTCAGCTGTGTGGTGAGGCTTTGCGAGGCTTCTCGTTGCTTCACGCGGGAATTGAAAGAAACTCAGCTGCAGAACCCACTTCAAAGACACAGAACGTGGAGGAGGCCTTTGGGTATAGGTAGGACTCACAAAAGGCATAGTCTAGAAACACCAGCAGAACTGCAAGAAGTATTTTACATCCCTGAGACTTCAGAAACAGGTGGCAAGCTAACAAGGTCTTGGAGATCACTTTGAAGGGAAGCCAGAGTCCATTTCTCTTTCCCGCAGAGTCAGAGAGCAGCAGCAAGCAAGGCAACAAGCAGGAAAGCAGTCCTTCCAGAAAAGCTGTCCAGTTGAATCCACTGGGTAGCACCTCAGTTCACTGACAGAGGTTCAGTTCAAGATCCAGAAGTGCCTTATTTAGGAGAGTCAGAGACCCAGTACTTATATCCAACTGTGCCTTTGATATGGGGGAAACTTCAAAGAGTGGTTTTGAAGTGCAATAACACCCCTTTCAAGCTACTCCTGTCTGCCAGGTTACCTATGGGGATCACCAGCCATTTGTGTGGGGTCAGGTCATTACTCCTTGATGTTCCGGTGTGAGCCCCCTTTCCTCCCATCTGCCCAGGCCGGCCATAAGAATGCAGGTTTATGCAGAGCAGTCTTCAGCTCACCCTGGCCTTCCTGGGTTTATGGTTGTCGGGGAGGAATTCAAGAATAGGATCTGTCACTCCATCCAGATGGGTATTGAAGATAGACTGGAGGTCACATAGAGCAAAGTTGAGAGAAGAAAAATGCCCACTGTCTGAAAGTGGCATTTCTGCACTAGTAATGTTGTTAAATATTGGACGGATTTGTTAGCATGAGCTGAAAGCCATTTTGTTTTTCTGGCAGCCATTTTAGTTTGCCATGTGCTGCCACGTGCTCACCATGTGCTCTGTCCTCCCTCAGTGTTGACTGCTCTTGTAATCTGCCTAGAAACGAACTATATTCAGCATCTTCCACCTTCGCACATGCTCAGTTGAGCTTGTAGCTGTCCTTGCAACTGTTCCTAGTATGTAAATGTCAGGATGTGTTTTTTTCCAAAAACAGCAACTGTTAGCTCTTCCCACTTTGTTGAGCAAGCAGATCTTGCATGTCCATATTAGTCATTTTGCATGCTTACATGAGCCAGGACTGCCCTTTGGTCTTATACTGACTATGCTAACCCTAAGCATATATAAGGCCCCAGTTTTCTGTACTCCATAGACTGCCTCATTCAGTTGCTAAGTCTTCTGTGTGACGTAGTCTGACTCATTTGAGGTTAATAAAGATGTAACTTTTATATTTCAGCTTCTGTGCCAATTTCTTCTGTGTTCGTTTAAAAGGACCAAGTATCAGTGGGACCCCTAGGAAGGTTTATTGGTGCTTCAACGAGGACCTCATCAGAGAAGTGGCTATCTGAGGGAGTGATCTTGTCAGGAGACAGAAATCTACTGAGGAGGACAGGACAGGATTCTACTGAGGAGGTACTCTGTGAACGGAGATTCTGGGAATTCTCTGTCTCTGCAGCCCAGTATATTTCTGATCTTCCTGATTTTGATCCTCCACATGATGTCACCCCTGACTGAGAACCTTTTTGGCGTGAGTTGCACTTCTTACCTGCTACCTGTTGTTGCTGCCCTAAAGGAAATTGTTGTAGCGCACAAGGGGACCGACGATGCTAACGCGGCACTGCCGCTTTTGTCACACTTGATGTCATCAGGGCGCGCTGGTACCTGGACTACATTACCCAGAACTCTACTGGGCACTGGATTAGTACGTCACTGGGAGCGCCGGGAGGGGCTCAAAAACACCGGAGCCCTCACGCGGCGCGGGACACGCTGTTGCACTTCTTACCTGCTGCCAAATACGGGACCTGTTGTTGCTGCTCTAAAGGAAATTGTTGTAGGGCACAAGGGGACTGACGCTGCTAACGAGGCACTGCCGCTTTTGTCACTCTTGCTGTCATTAGGGCACGCTGGTACCGGGACTAAATTACCCAGAACTCTACTGGGCACTGGATTAGCGCGTCACTGGGAGCGCCGGGAGGCACTCAAAAACACTGGAGCCCTCACGCGGGGGGGGGGTGCGGACGTGCCCGGGTGAAGCCCGGGCCAAGGGCTGGCCCGTCCGCACCCGTCAAAGTCAAAAGGTTCTGTTCGCGGTAAGAACGGCCCTTTAGAAGAAGTTGCTGTGTTTAGCCCTATCAGTCCAAGCGCCCCTAGAAGCCAATGTCCCACTGTACACCCCCAAGTTGATTTGGAAGATGGTATATTGGCCAAATTGGAGGGAAAGTTAATGCTATTGCTAAAGCCCTTGCTAAACAAACTTGTAGACATTGACACCGTTTAAGTAGCATTGAGCAAAAACTCCTTTTCCCAATTACTCAACTACCGAATGGAGGCACAATAGTTCAGGGTGATCTAGGAACATGTCTGGCTTGTGTTTTGAATCCGCCCCCAATAGCCAATGATGTCATCACTAATGTAGGCACACAGGCCCCCACTCTAAACACTGCCAATGTTCAATCAGTACAAACTAATCCCGCCGGGGAAGGAGTAACACCCGGGGAATCTACAAGGGTTTGAACAGGGGTGACCTAGCCACCGCACATGGTAAGGGACATCTTAACTTACCTCCTGAGTCCACACCTTACACCGTTGTGCTTTCAAATGTACCACATACAGCACCTAACTCTGAGGAACATTGGACTACTTTAGGAAATAGGGCACTTCACCTGCAGGACACTAAAACTGGGCTGGGTAGCTACCTGTTCCAGGAGTTCAAAATGCTTCGCAGGGTTCCATGGGTAGGGAAATCAAATAAAACTAGTAGGGGCAACTGCATAGCTTTGAACCTTGGGTCCCCTGATCTAGTAAAAACAATCTTAGAAAGAGCAGGGACAACGGAAATGGGCAGGGAGGGGATTCACATCCTACCCCTGGGGTTTTTCTACCATAGCCCCCCAACCTTACCTGTACACAGACATAACTATCCAGCCATTTCCCACACCCAGGGGAGGTATGAATATAATGTCCCGACCTATAACTGTTTTAATCATGCCTTTTCAGACCTAGACGCACAGGACTGACAATCAGATAGGTTGGTTAGTGCTAATGAATGTGAGGGAAACCTATCAAGGGACATATCAGTTTTTCGATCAACTATTACAGCGAAGGCGCAAGACGCACAGGAACCAATAACTACGCACCTAGCTGCTTTAGTTGACCGTCAGTTACAGGTAGAGGGTAGCATAGGGCCAGTGTCAGCTACCAATGCTGAAATATCTAAGACTCCCTACAAACCCAAGAGAAGTAAAAACGATTCTGATCTCAATATTTTAAGTTGGAATGTTGCAGACCTTGAGCCCAGGCTAGCTGATATAGACTGGTTGCATATAATATCTGGTCAAGACATCATAATGCTCCAGGAAACATGGGCCACACATGATTTGCATATAGAAGGGTTCCATTGTTTCAGCTTAACAGCATCCAAGCCCGAATTTGGTCGCGCATCCGGGGGTTTATTCATTGGGATCAGTATAGCCTCTAGAGGGAGTTTCAAGGAGATACCAACTAATAGTCCCAATATACAAATATTGGAATACAAAAGATGGGTCCTTTTCTACCTAATTATTTTTACTATAAGGATTTCTATTTTGTCCCAAATAGGAATTTTATTGAGCTTTTTAAAATTATCTCAAATTTAGACACACACCAAGGTGCAGACGATTGAATTGGGATCCTTTTAGGGGGAGATTTTAATGCTAAAGTCCCGACGGAACTTCAGGGTATTGATATATTTCATGCAGACCCAGCTGTGCGAAGGGGATCAGAACTAGACACTTTTCTTAGTGAGCATTTCCTTACCAATGTAATGGACTTGGTCCAACCTCCCATAAATCAGCAGGCACCGTCATTTAGAGGAAGGGATTATTCGTCAACTATTGATTTTATTTTTGTTTCTCCTTGCCTTGCCGATCGCTTAATAACTGCTGAGGTTCAGGCAACAGATTTTGGGGATCATAACCCTCTGACAGTGGTACTAAGACTAGTATCCCGCCCCGTGTCTACTATCTTTCATGGGGCTAGGGACGTCACCCCCTCAACAGGCAAATTAAGATTGAAGTGGAGGGGGGTTGACAGCGGCAAAGTAGTTGAGACCTTGATAAGAGGGCATTCGCACCTAATAACCTCATGCCTATCAACTAAAAGTAACCATCTAAGGGTAATTGAGGATTTCACTAAACTTTGCTCTGCGATGATATCCCTCCTGTCAGTGCCATTTCCTCAGGAAGATAAAGAACTGAGATGGTTCGCTCATAATTGCTCAGTGGCTAGTAAGAACCTACGCAATGCCCTAACCTCTAAACCAAGGTGCCCTGCAGATGTAAGGACAGCAAGGAAGTCGTACAAAACTGCAATAAGAGAGCAGAAGGGTATTCTCCTGGGTGGACGTTGGGAAGTGCTAGCGGACTCAGCTGGGGAAAAGAATGGTAAATCCTTCTGGTCCGCAGTTAGGGACTTGCGCAATATGGGCCAACAACTAGCACCAGTTAGCTGCACTATTTCCAGCAATTCATGGGAGAATCATTTTTCTAAAATCTATGCCACACACACATCACTACACGGCTCAGATCACTATGTGTCATCTTTGCTGTCTACAGATTACATTGTTGGAGGTAGAAGAGGCGATTGCACAGAGCCTTGGCAATAAAGCCCCCGGCCCGACGGGTTACCCATAGATATAATAAAGTGGAAACCAGAACTCTGGGCCCCACTCCTTTAGAACGTTTTTAACAGTTTACCCCAAGTCCCCATGCCTGATACCTGGGCCAGGAGTATCATCACCCAATTTATAAAAAGGGGGATAGATCAGATCCAATTAACTATAGACCAATTTCCCTGCTCGACAATACATTGAAGATCTTGGGTCGAGTAATATACAATAGGGTTCTTGACTGCACAGAGGAAAGCGGTATGTTAGACCCATGTCAATTGAGTTTTAGAAGTAAGGTTGGCAGAGTAGAACAGTGTTTAAACCTTAATTTGGTTATCGGTAAATATAATATTGTCCGATCTTCCCCTGTTTATTTAGCGTTTATGGATCTATCTTCCATTTTTGATTTAGTCAATAGGTTCAAACTTTGGTGTATTCTGTTGGACTATGGATTGGAGGAATCCTTGGTACATTTCTTGGCATTTTTACACACTGATCTTAAAGCACAATTCAGGATTGGAATGGGTGGGGAGGTTTCTGGTGCAATTAGGGTAGGAAGGGGAGTCAGACAGGGGTGCGTTTTAGCACCCCTGCTCTTTATTATTTATATTAACGGGTTGAGCAATTCCCTGAAACAGTCAACTCCAGACGCCCCGAAAATTAACAGCAAATCGCTACCGGTACTCCTTTACGCAGATGATGCGGTCCGTATGGGCCGCACACCAAATTCTCTGCGTATCCTGGTTAAAAATTTTGTGAAGTACATGGACGGTCTGGACATATGCATGAACTTTAGAAAATCTTCCATTATGTCATGCGGACTAGGGAAACGCCAGCTCAATTCTATACTAGAATTTCCACCCGTACCTTTCCATATCTGGGGATGGTCTTTGCTGCGAACGGCTCGTGGACTGGGCATATGGCCCACTCCACAAGCAAGTTCTCAAAGGCCATCAATTCAATTTTAAGTCTCCCCCGTCCGAAGCAAACAGGCGCTATTAAAGCTATTTTAAGGATTTTTAAATTGCAATGCGTTCCAGTGGCCTTGTATGGGGCTGAGATATGGGGTTTGGAGAAAAATCGGATCCAACAGGAAGAAAATCATTTTTGTAGAAAGCTGCTGGGTGTACCGATCTCCCCCTCTGAGTATATTTGCCATAAGGAACTCAATCCACATTTTATTTGTGATTTCATTAGCGCTCGACCAGCTCTATTTTGGCTCTCAGTTTGGAGGAATAAATCTGTGACTCTGACGCAAGAAATTATAAGTGATTGCCTTAAGTGCGAGAGAGGAATGGATATTCCTTGGCTCTCGGGGGTCTATCAGAGCTTATGTAGTGTTGATAAAGGTAACCTCTTTTTAGACCAAACCAGAGCAGACTCACTCCACAAGAACGATTTGAAAAAAGCACTCTATGCACTTTATAACTTAGACAGGATCAGTAAGAAATCCAAGAAATCTACAGTTTCTACCTATATGGGTAAAGAGCTGTATAGGTATCCCTTACCAACATATCTCACTCTACCGATGGCAAACTGGGAAAGAAGCCTCCTATTTCGATTAAGGACGGGAACTGTAAGATTCTTGTTGAGCTTTCCTTTAGGTTACTGGCAAAATCTAGAAAACATACCATGCCCCTGCAATGGAGTGAGCGCACAAACTGATCTGCACTTTTTCTTCTTTTTTAAATACTACTTAAAATATGTAAAATGGTTTTTAACTCCTTTTTGTTAAAACACAGACCCCTCTCTCTGGGGGAATCTTATCAGATGCTGTTTTCTTTGGACAATGAAGAAATAGTCTATCGCCCCACCACTTTTTCGAGAATTGCCACCGAGCCCATAAAATCATGGATAACCTTTGATTTTTCGTTCTTATAGTAATCCTTACAATTGTCTGATGTTTATTACGATTTAACAAAGTTATTTAATAAGGATTTTAGGATATTATTGTAAAATTGTGATGTGCTTTTAAGAATTCTTGGAATTTGATTAAAGATTTATGAACTGAACTGAACTGAGTATTCTAAAAAAGATTGTTAGGTCAATCAGAACTTGGCAGTTAGAATTTGGACAACCATTTGTTTGGTAAGAGTCGTTCTGCGGCACTTGCTGTTGGGTTTGATGCCTTTGATTGGTAAGGTAGTTTAGTAACACTTACTGTGGCTTAGATTTGCGTTGGCCAACTTTTGATTAGTATGTATGTAATATGTAAATTGCAATTTATGTAGGCAGGTAATGAGGAGATTTTTCTCTGTTTGACTTTGTTTGAACGGCATATGTTCAAAAGGAGGAGAAATAGGGCTATTACTACTCAAAAACGAGTGGAAGGTCCAGCGACTGAACAATGGCACACTCCAGGAGGTCCCTGGAAGCATAATATTCCAGTACTTACCCTCTAGAACCTATTTTAATTAGAGCAGGGGACCCCCAGAATAAATTGTTCCTTGGTACCCCGAGCTTTATTTTATTCAGCCCGACACGTCTACAACCCTTTTTGCCCCACACCCGCACTTCATCTATATGGCAGTTGGAAAAAGATCTCCGCTAAAGAGCCCCTCTTTGAGGTGTTGCCCATTGGGTATTGCACCGCCGACCCAAAGAGGAACAGGCCCAAATGATGAAGCATGACACCTGCAAAGGTGTGTGAGGGCACTATATCCAACAAAATGGATGCCCAAGGGTAATTCTTCTTTACCCCCGTAAACATCCCTTGCATCACATGACTCATATGTAATTCCTTTCCCCCACCCTCCTCTAGGAACGGCGCAGCAATTTTTGAATTCCTTTGTTTGAACGGCGCAACGTACGAAGAGTACCTTAAGCACTACTTTGATTATAATATTTGCATATTTTGCAGTATTTTTGGCATGCCTGTTTCAAGCACACATCGAAGAATGTGTTGCTTTTTGGAGGTACCATAGTGAGATGTGAATTAAATTAGTCGGCTCCCTTGAGGGAATAGCGTTAAGTGTTGATCTGTGGGTTAAATGTGTGTTTAAATGTCTATTTGGTTTGTGGTTTTACATTGCAACTTCTGTGAGTAAATAGCAATTGTGCTCTTTGTGTAATGATTGCTATGCTTAAGTGAGCTGTATTATGTGATTCTGAGTGTATGACCCCTTCTGTATATGTCTGGAATGAGCTTAACGTGTGTGTTTGTGTCTTTTTTTGCTGTCATCAGTCTGTTATGCAAAATGTCATTTTATTAATATTAAATTACAATTAAATAAAAATCCAGAAATGAACCATACGATATGTTAAATAACTGTATGTTATTATTAAATTTATAAAAGTAAGCAATTATGCACATGTACAAACTGCTAATGCTTAAAAGATAAAATTAGAATTCACATTTAATAGGAATAAAATAGGCCTCAAAAACGAAATTGTGTGTTTTGCAATAAATAGACTTACAGCATTTTTCTTGTATCAGTGGGACCCCTAGGAAGGTTTATTGATTTCTTCAATGTTAAATCCGACCTTACCAGCAAAGCACATTTAACCGTACTATTCCACCCACACTAAACATGATAGAGCTTCTCCCCTGGGAAAGGAATTACCACTTAGAAACACATAAAGGAATTCCCAATGCTAGGGTGTCTTATATGTAAACAAAAAGGGGGAGTAAAGGGCTTGGAAAGTAGTTTTACCTGCCAAGTCATGGTGACAGTGAAATGAACACACAGGCCCTGCCAAAGCAGGCCTTTGATATGGTTACGGGGCTACTTACATGGGCCACACAATCGGTGCTTAAGGCACACTAGTAGGTTTCATTTACAGGCACAGGGCACCTGTAGTGCACTTTACTATGGAAGTAAATATGATATGCCAATTGGGTACGTTCCAACATTACCATGTTTTATGGGAGAGGGCACAAGCACTTTAGCACTGATTAGCAGTGCTAAAGCGCACAGAGTCCTAGCACCAGCAAAAATAGGTAAGGTAAAAGGAGGTAGGCAGTCAAAAAAGTTATGGGAAGGCCCTCAGAAGGCTGTCGGGTCAAACAATGACAATTAGGATTCTGATCAAAGAGGCAAATATATTGAAGGCCCACAACTCGAAGGCCTCTTCAAAAATATTGGAAAGATTTTAGACTTTGAAGAGACTCCCAGACAAAAAGATGGGATTAATGCCCAAAACATTGCCGTCGAAGCAGCAAGCTCACCCCTGCAAAGCGTAATTAAAACAATGCTTCACAAAGACTGGAAGGATCCTGATAACCAATCAATTCCACACTTTCTGAATAAGAGATACCTTATTAAAGACTTTGGCATTTCTGAGCGATGGATTTTTGCAAGGACTATGCCTGTTCACCTTGTCTTATCAGTGGGCAGCCATCAGGGCTCTCAATAGTCAAATGAATTCTTCACACATTGCCCCTTGGTCTCCAGATTACCAAGCGGTTTCTGGCAGAAATGTCCAACAACTACGCACCCAATCCCTTCATATGATCTCTCAGTAGTTTTAAGAGGTTTGCAGGTAGAACCTTTGGCCTCACTAGAGTCATTAGATCTCTCATGGTTATCAGCCACTATGGCCTTTTTAGTGGTCTTTACCTCTACTAAGATATTAAGGGAATTGATGGCCTTAATGGCTTATTTTTATTTTGTACCGTTCTTTCCACATAGAATCGCCCTGATGTAAGATCTCATATTCATTCCAGGTTTGTTCTCTTTTCATCTAGCATAGGAGTTGGTCCTTCTTGCTTTTCCTTTGGATTCAGATAGTAAGGTTCCTTTTTCTTTGGATGTAAAAGAACGTTGACTATTTTTTGGTCTTGACCAAAGAGTTTAGGTCATCCAAATCCCTATTTGTGTCACATGGGTCCACCAACAAGGGTAACAAAGTATCAACTCAGACACTTATCAGAGGATTTGCCAAGCCATATCCCACGCTCATACATTTCCTGGGAAAACCATTCCATTGAACATCCAGAGTGGGTACCCTAAGCCAGTGGCAGCATCTTTAGACATGAGTAGGAGGAGATCCTGTACATGCTGTATGCTGTGCTGCCACTTATTCTTCCTACCAAATGTTTTTTTAAACACTACAGGTTGGATCTGACCCATTTGATGATCAACTACATTTGATTTGAGCAACACCTATTGTTGGTGCATTTTTTGATGTTTTGATATAGCCTCAATGTTTATGTGTGGAACAAGAAGTTTGAAGATGAGGGGTAATCACTATACCGCTTACAGGTAATCTTCATTACCATGCATGTCTTTACAAGGCATGCCTTTACCATATTTATTTATTTATTTATTTAAAGATTTGTAGAGCGCCTGGTGACCCGGAGGCATCCCCGCGCTGTAAAGACATATATGTCTTCACCAAGCATAAAGGTACATATCTGTAAGTATAGTTGTTTTGTACATTTAAAAAAAAATGTATTTAGTTATTTCTTTTTGAAATATTTATATCTTTATGTAATTTACAAAAAATTATGAATGCAATTTGTTTTAAAATATGCTAATTAATGGTTTAGGAGCAGGCTGTAAGGGATATAGAAGTGATAAGTGGGGGAGAGTTATGATACTCAATGATGGGTTGAGAAATATTCACTACTCCTCCAATGACTCCAGGACTCAGTTAATGTCTCCTAACAATAAATCTAACCACCATGTTTCAAAAGCCTTCTACCCCTTTTGAATAAAACATACTAGGCCTGACGTGGATTTTCCATAGATTGTTGTAGTTACATTATGATATTAAATCTGAAAAAAGGGTCATGTTAAATTACCTGTTTTGAAAAGGGAATTTTTAACATACATATTTATTGTGTTTTTTTCTTTTACCTTGAACTACTTTCTTGCAATTTTTGAAGTCTGGTTTCCTCTAGTTAAATTCTCAATATTTTTGGACAATTTTCTTCTGGCTTCTTAGTTGTGATCCTTTTTTTGTCTGTTTACCTTTATTATGGCTCTTTCTACTTTTTGGGATGAACAATTGCCCTTATGTCTGTTTGTGGTGACGGTTGACTGTTTTTCAAGGTCTTGCTTTATTTTTTTATGTCCTAAATGGTAAATAGAGAGTGTTACATTCAATAATTTACCTAATGTAACTTTTTTTGGTAGCTAAACAAAGTTACTTCTTTTTTATATGCCCCTCTACAGAACCTTTCCCGAGTTGGCCCTGAGTAAAGTTGGGAATTGTAAATATGACCCCTCACAGTGTGCAGCACTTTCCCCAGGTTGGCCTTGACTTGGAGTTAGGAATAGTAAATTCCAGCACCTTCCCCGATTTGCCTTTGACTGGAATTAAGAATGGTAAATCTGCCCCCTTCAGTTTCCAGCTCCTTCCCTGAATTCCTCCTGACTTGATTTAGGAATAGAATATCTGCCCCCTCACTGTGTCCAGCACCCAACCCAATGTAATAATAATGTTATAATTTCAATAAATAGTGATATTAATTTTGGTTCAAATTTTCAAAGATTCTGAACACAGTAGGCTTTCTGAAAGATGTGTTTCTGTAGAAATATTGACTGAAAATAAAAATAGATAAAACATAATTTCATATATCTATTGTTTTGAAATATCAGTTATTTTTCATAATTTTAATTTAATACATACACATACTTACATTGACAGACAGAGGGCAGTAGTGTAGAAATAGTCTAGTCACAATCTTCTCCTCTTTTTTTTAAATTTATTTTTTATTTATTTAATGCGATTTTATATAGCGCAAACTTTACCCGAAGGTGTCAGAGCGCTTTACATAAGAACCAGTTGCAAAACATAAGGACTTAGGATCACATGCGTTACATAAAAGATGCAAACAGAAAAAATTGCAAATGTACAAGATGTAAAGCCACTCAAGGAAGAGATACAAATGGATATACTCTAAGAGTCACATAGGAATGGTAGAGAGTACAAAGGTCTACTTGCCATACTAGGGATTAGAGTTATCTCTATACACATAGGGAAGGAATACGAATGGATATTCTCTGAGAGTCACATAGTAATGGTAGAGAGTACAAAGGTCTACTAAATATACTAGTGATTAGAGTTATCTCTATATACATAGGGAAGGGATACACATGGATATACTCTAAGAGTCACATAGGAATGGTAGAGAGTACAAAGGTCTACTGCATATACTCGTGATTAGAGTTATCTCTATATATATAGGGAAGGGATACGAATGGATATACTCTAAGAGTCACATAGGAGTGGTAGAGAGTACATAGGTCTACTGCACATACTAGTGATTAGAGTTATCTCTATATACATAGGGAAGGGCTACGAACGGATATACTCTAAGAGTCACATAGGAATGGTAGAGAGTACAAGGTCTACTGCATATACTAGTGATTAGAGTTATCTCTATATACATAGGGAAGGGATACAAATGGATATACTCAAAGAGTCACATAGGAATGGTAGAGAGTACAAAGGTCTACTGCATATACTAGTGATTAGAGGTATCTCTATATACATAGGCAAGGGATACGGATGGATATACTCTAAGAGTCACATAGGAATGGTAGAGAGTACAAAGGTCTACTGCACATACTAGTGATTAGAGTTATCTCTATATACATAGGGAAGGGATACAAATGGATATACTCTAAGAGTCACATAGGAATGGTAGAGAGTACAAAGGTCTACTGCACATACTAGTGATTAGAGTTATCTCTATATACATAGGGAAGGGAAACAAATAGATATTCTCTAAGAGTCACATAGGAATGGTAGAGAGTACAAAGGTCTACTGCATATACTAGTGATTAGAGTTATCTATATATACATATAATCACATAGTAGATTTTCTCAGGTCAAGACCCAAAAAAAAACAAAAAAACAGAAAAGCAGAGTTCCATTAAGTGGGGTCGGAGGGGGACGTAATCACAGCACCAAGGGAGGGTGGGAGGGATACAAGAGTATGGAGAAAAGGCAAAAATAGAAAAGGGAAGAAACATTTGAGGATCGTCAAGGGGGAAACAAGGGAAAAGGGTAAAAGACGAGGAAATAAACAAGATGGCGGGTCGGAGTCCAGAGAAAAACGTCAGAGAACAGCAGCAAAATGGCGGCCAGGACAAAAGAAAATTTAAAGAAGTCCGGACACCATCTCCAAAAATGGCTGGATTCACAAAAGTCACCAAAGTCAAAACCTCTACTTGTCATTTCTGTCGTCCTCGCTGCAACTGCCCCCTCCTTCCTGGGAACCCGGAAAAGAGACCCCAGCGAGGCCGGTCCTTAGTACCACAGGCGGCTAGCTACTCGTGTCACCTCCTATCCTCTCCCCGACAGACAGACGGCCACACTTGATTACAGACAGGGCAGTCTAGGCCCGATGTGATGGGTGCTAGACGGAATATGTCGGACAGTCTGCTGTTCACCTGCTCATAAGGCAACTCCTCCAGTAAGTCATTCCCCTGCAGGATCTGGTACATGCTCCAGTAGATGTGCAGGCAGTTCTTCTCCTTCTTCTTGGGCGTTGTTGTTTTGGTCAGAGCTGGCCACAGGGCCCACATCTTTGTGTGACTCTCGACTTTACAGTGCGTCTCGTCACCTCACAAGTCTGTCCAGCACTGACCACAAAATGGTGGGCATCCTCTTTTATATCTTTTTAAGGGTTTACCCGAATGCTCAATAATATAACTTGTAATCCTTGTTTTAATGCTACAGAATGTGTAACTAAACAAATGTTTTAGGAGAAAGTGATTTTTTTCACGTTTTTGACCTTCTTCAGCATTTATGTCTGACATCCTGGTTAGGGACAGGGTTACTGGTTTAATAAGGTTTATTTGAAAAGTCATGCAAGGCTCCGTAAATTGATCATTGAATTACCTTATGGATAATATTGTACCCTTTGCATTTCCTTGCTTTCTTGTGCATTGTGTTGTACAACATAATTTATTTTATTTTGCAAGTATATTTGTAAGGTTCATTGAATGTTTATATTTTTGGGCACGTTGGGGACATTTCTATATAAATGCTGTATGTATTTTTACTAATTATATTTCCTATAAAAAATGTTTAAAAAAAAAAAATATTTTTTCTAAACAAAATTTGTGGTAAAAGTATGTATTGGAAAGGTATGCATGGTGAAGTTACTTTCATTGTTAGTCTGTGTTTAATCATGGTAAAGGCTTGCGTGGTAAAAATATACCTTTTGTCTTACTGCAAACTATCTGAAGAGAGTTTGTATGCCAGTCTCATGTATTTTTAAGGAAATAAATAGTCACTTCCTCTCCAGCTACAACATTCTGGTTTTGGGACCAGCCCTTCCCACTAACCTGGTGGCAAGATGGTGACATATGGCCAAAGGAATAAAAAACTTCTCTTCCCGAGGCCTCTCTTTCCACTTAACTATAAATGGGTAGGCCTCATCCTTTCATGTTAATGATGTTCCCTGGACCCTCCTCAACTGTCCTGCCTGGATGGAGAGGAGTCTCTTTCCTAACCCCAGGTCTTCTTCTAAAAAATCTTGGATCTTTTTTTTCTGCTCTAGGAGCAGTTTCCACACCTCATTAAGGGGAGGCACTGACATGGTCCAGCTGCTGTATAATGTCAAATACTAGCCTTCTCGGGGTTCAGCCAGTCAAAGTGTAATGTTTTAAAAGTCACTTTTCCGAAATATGTACTTCATCAATGATTTGGATTTTTTAAAATCATTATTGAAAATAGATTCTGATTATAAATACATTTATTAAGACATTTGTCCAGTCAGCTTAAAGTATAAAATACACAATAGCAACAATCAATGCTAATAACCATATACAAGGTAACCTAAAAAATAATTTAAAAGCTTGAAAACGAAAGGCTTAGCCATGAAAAAAATGCTATCGCGCATGACATAAATTGAGTGAGTCCTATAGAGGTATCAGGGAAATTCATGTTTGCTAAAAAATGGATTGCTAACTGTTGTGTCTGGATCTCATATTTTGTGAATAAGTGTTTCAAGATCTTTTTCAGTAAGTTTAGTAGTTACACTAACTACAGATCAAGCCCAGTATAATTTGCTGTGTACGACTTCCTCTCAGCAGAGATGAGAGATTTTTAAAGATATTCACGGCAAGACAGTTTGTGGAAATATCTCAAATGCGCATTCTCACCAATTCATCCCAGGAAATGAGCTTTAGTTATTGACGAATTGGTCTGAATCCTCAAGCCCCTTAGAGAGTTACATATACGTTTCCAGTATTCACTTTACATTTCTGCCCCTACATCACTACTATTCATTGCTATTAGTTCAGATCCATTAACAGCTAATGGCTGTATTTTCATTTCCGTGGACTTCATTAATGGGAAGAGCAAAAAAACCCTGCCCTATGATTCAATTTCACTAGATAGTCCGAAGTTAAAAGAGTTCTAGTCTATTCAGCACTTAAATGATATTTCCGATTTAACGTTCTACTGACTACTATATCCAAATACATCTAGGGCCCAATTTTCTCCACCTAAACATTATTTAAAACCCAAGAATGTTTTTTTATTCCAAATATCAACATTTAAATTTTTTTGATGTTTATAGTAAACAAATACGTTTTACAATATTCAGTTAGGTAATCACCTTCACACTGTAGACCTACCACTGAATATTCTAAAAGGAATACATCATCTTCATAACTTAAACAAGATATTTTAGTGGTTTTCAAGGTGTTCAGTGAAGATAACTTGGAAAATCAATCAGCATCTGGTATATCAGCTAGATAAAACCCAAATAAACAAAGGTCTAAAACATATTTGTGGTGCAGACCATTATGCATTTCTATTCTTTTTGACAGTGGGCAAAACAATCAAGCTTCACCTGAGCTCAGTAGGAGAAGCGTACTATCTTAATTAGAGGGGGTAAACCTTGGAAAATCTTGCAAGTCTCTGATTTATTCCACACACAGCCACTATCCACTGAGTCTAAGGCTGTGCAGAAGTTAAGGAAGCATTCATATAGTCCTTGATTTTTCACTATTGACTTCCGCACTGTAGCCCAAAGTGCAAGTGCAAAGTCATGATTGATAGTGGATGGCCCTCCGGAAAAACCTCCTTGTTCCAATGGTAAAAGATAGATTCAGACACCAGTGCTTCAAGCCTAAACAATAAAATCTTGGCAAAACTATGTGGGTGGCAGCTTTTGCATTTATTAATCTATAGTTTTTTACCTCCATACCACTTTAATTTTTAAGTATGGGATTCATCAGTTGTGAATAGTCCCAGTTTGGGCAATCCGAGTAAAGATGGGGCAAGAATTTCTGCCCCCCAGCTTATATTGGTCTTTAAAATAATTGTGTGAATGTCATTGGAATTAGCTGTCCTACTTAAATTCAGAAGTGTAATAATTGTTTTGGTCTTTCAATTGAAAAACAGCAGCATATCAGGATCATTTACCGGAAGATATGCAGGTACCCTCACTTTTGAGAAGCTGATTAGCTACCTAGACGACCTACAAAATGCCCATCTGGAATAACACAGACCAAATAACTGTGACTAATGTTTAAAGAAGAGCTAGCTAATTGCCAAATCTTTTTTGATCCTTTATAACTTGACAGATTCAATCCAACTGTGTATGAAAATAAGATCTTGTTTTCATTAAGAACACTCTTGTATTCCTTTTTCTACTTTATTTAACTCTTACCTTTCAATTGATGTACAGGCCTGTCTGAAAGCATACTTCTTCTTACATATAGAATTTTCTAAACTCGAACAGGTTTGATCAAACCAGTTTGATTTAGACATTGCTACAGAATCATTTACTTGGCAGTTGATCACCTTCGGACAAGCTAAGACAATATCCCAAAACAAAGAGTACCAAATACTTTTATCGCCATTATTCCCAAAGTCTTTTACAACATTTTCTGAAAACCTGAAAATCTAGGAAAAGATGGTATATGAGTTGCATCTAGCCATGTAGTGAGTTGTCTGACATATTCAACACTTACGGAAAGAAATCTGTTAACAGTGTGAACCATCTCCAAACCAAGAATGATGGAAAGTGGCCAATGATCACTGCCCTCACAAGAAAAAACCGTAAAGTTCTCATGAAAACCAAATTGATGAACTGGAACTGGAACAAGAAAGTAATCAGTAGGGTATGGCTGGCGACCACTACAACAAGTTTGTCTCTGCAGGAGAATTTAAAGCAAAACATTCATTTAAACAAACCAGCCTGGATTTTGCCAGACAAGTACAGATTTTTCTCATCAGTTTTGTATCTATGACAAGTGGGAAAGACTGCAGATACCACACAATGAGATTTCAAAAACGCATCCACAAAATCATAGGTTACATGGGTATTAATTGAAAAATAAAATCAACTACACGCTATTATTAATACCTCTTGAAGGACTTCTATAGTGTACACAATTACTTCATTTGGTTTGGTCAGCATTGCTCACAGAGTCTTATGAGTTAATTTATGCATATAAACATTTATCAGAAGCATGAACTTCATTAATTCATTATGAGCGTTTAAATTTCCCACACAAGCTAATATCCATTTAGTCTTCACCTCTATGTGTATCACATCAGAAGAAATTTCAGTTGAAACTAAGAAATGTAAGCAACAAGATATGCGGTCCCCAGTAATTGGAATGACCTGTACTATACAGGACTGTTAATCCTTCCACAGTTGGAATCTCTCACACCTTATTTCTGGGAGCATAATAATTTGATAGCCCTACAAAATTGCATCTATAGAATGATCTCTTGAAGACATTCAGAATCAACATGTTCCAACTATTCAACCTAAGCTACTGAGAGAAATCTTGGTCCTATTAAAACTCATTCAAAGAAAGTTGCAGACCATCCAAAACTTTAATATATTGTAAGATCAAGGGAAGAATATTAGGACTTTTATGCCAACTTTTACCATATTCCTTACAACAATTTGAGGATTATGAGATCTTTCATTGTACTCAGTTTCAAACTATCTAGCTCTCTTCCAGTTGGAATTTTGGGAGTATATCTTTTGATGGGGTCTTGAGTACAACATTTGATTTGGGGTCAGATCAGCATGGCAATTTACCAAATGTTTTAGTTCCTTCCAAACACAGTGATGTCTTTTTCCAATTATTTAATCAAACTGTATGAGTTTAAGCTTCCCCTGGCTGTAGCAAGAGTTTTCACAGTAAACATGTAAAAGAAATATACCTTAGTTACTTCTCTTCCAGTTATTAGTTCACGAAAATCAACTGTGTCCAAATCTTATGATTTTGTACTGCTAGCGAGGCTAAATAGATGAAGGATTTTTTATCTATTTTAGGGGAGAAATTTCTTAGCCAATGACCTTCCTGCTGGTAGATGCCGCCAGCAGTTTCAGCAGGTATAATCTATGAGATGGGAGTAGAGGCCCGTAACCACGACATGAAAATAAGCATATGAATGCTGGTATTTTTTCTCTGTCTAAGGTGGAAAGCCTATGATTTATCTGTTTACATTTACTCTCCCAATATTTAAAGTATGACTATATTTCTTATGTAATGTTATGTTTCTCACTTGAAACACTCACAATGCCATTAGATAATGTCCCCGCAATATAAAAAAAAAATAATTAAGAAAAAACCACTCTTGCAATAATAGTAGCAATTAGGTTGAAATTAGTTTCTTTTGATAAGACTACTATTGTTATTTCGGTCTGAGCTGTTGAGTTGACACCTTTGTTATATTGCAAAGTAGGTGCTGGGAAACTCAGCAGCTTTTTTGCTGTAATAGGCTAAAAGCGCTCGGGACCTCAAGCTCATCCTTGGTTATGGGAAGCACAGGCAACCTGGGGCAGGGCCAAATTGGAGAGTCAACCTTGTATATGGTATACGTTCAGAAGGACATTGCGCAGAATTTCTTTTAATACTGATGTCTTTTTGGAAAAGAAATTGATTCAGAGTATTTTTTAAGCAAATTATCTGATGTTTTAGATTGTCCACCTCAATCTTCAGTACATTGATTTCTATTTTCAGATCTACAAAACTATTGAGGGAAGGTGACGCCACAGCAACAATGTCCTTGGGGCTGTGCATGAGTCAACGAGGTGAAAAGTGATTTCTACATGGTATAGTGGCAGTAGAGGGCAGGGGGAGGAGTGCAGGACAATGTTATGTTATGTTCATGCAAATTAGTAGCACCTGCTTCTGTAGGGACAAGCGTGGCCTTAGTTGTGTTTTTCCCTGCAAATTTACCTTTAAAATAGCTGAAAAAGTAGGGAGGTGTTTTTAATAGCACCTGGTATGGCTTCTTGAGGTGCCAAATTAACCTCTGTAAGGGATTCTACCTTTTCAATAATAAGATCAGTCTCATTCAGCGTGCTCTTGTTTTGGGGTTTGGGAGCTTTAATATGCTTTGCTACACGTTGGGCAGGTTCAAAGGCCTTACGTTAGCCCATGATAGCAAAAAAATTTTTTATTTCAGAATATAATGGTTTACCAAAGTCAAAATTAATCTGAAAAAAATATAAAAGTGGCACAAGAGTAGCGGAAGAGTAGCCGGTGTTATACCTGCAAATAGAACAGTGCTCAAATACAAACATAGAAAGAATACACTGAAAAAGAACACCCAAAACCCCCCAATTGCTAAAAGCAGAGATCACTAAAACAGCCCAAGCCTTTACAGCAAAGCTGCATTCAACAAGCACCCACAGAAAAGTCAAAACTTGCGGTCATTTGAGGGTTGTGGCTCACTAACTATAATGGTCGAATTTGACTGGTTTTGTATGAGTAAATTCTGAGACTAACTATAAAGTCCCTATAACTTTTGTTTTTTACAGTGAATTTCAGAGTTTTTTTAATGCTAATACCTAACTACAACATCCTTGTACCTTTTGTTTTTTTCAGTAAATATCTAAGGTTTATAAACTTGTATCTCCTAACGTTAATGTCTGTGTAACTTTGTTTTCAGTGAATTTTTTATTTTTTTATTTTTTTTTACTTGTATTGTTCATTTTAACATTTGATTACTTTTAAAAAACACAATATTTTTCTTCATTCATAGCAGATTATTGGCAACAGGTCTGCCTGTGGCTAGATTTGGAGCAAACAGGTGCATGCATCAACATTTTTACTTTTTTAAATTTTATAATTGAAAATATGTAAACGATACTCTCTTATTTCATTTTTTTTCTATTTGTTCTCATATATTTTTAATTTGTAAAATATTTATGAAGCCATTGCGAGTGTTTCAGCAGCATTGCAAATAGTTGCAATTTCATAATCAGTGTAAACCATGCATTTAGCAATTCCACACACAGTAATGATAACATGGGGTTTTGTAGTTCACCTTATAAAATTGTGTATCTTAAAGATTTTCATTTCAAATGAGATCCTCATTTTTTTCCCTTCATGGTTTCGCCGGCTGTCGTGGGAAGTCGTCATCCTCGATGCTTGCGCCATTTTCAATATTTGAGATTTGCATATATCCTAGAGGTTTTAAAAAAAAGAAAGAATGAATACGTTTTTCATTCCTTTTAATTTCAAAATGCTGTTTATAATATTGTCCAGAATTTGCGATGTCCGCGAACGCCGTGAAGCATTCGGTAGTCGCGACCACCGCATGTTTTTGAGAAAGTGTTTAATACATATTTAGACATTTGATATTGAGTTTTGAGCAGTAGTGGTTTATTGCTTCATCATTTACACTTATTTTTGTGTACTACTTTTACAGTAAAACCTTTTTCTTTATAATTTCCAGTATTTTCGATGATGTCAGAAATTGCAAATATCATGTGACCATGTCACAAAGGAATATGATTGGATACTAAACTTTTCATGTAGGTGGACTGGAAGTACACAACGATTCACCTTTCCTGATTTTTCTATCAGCTCATTTGATGTAGAACTTGTGACTGCATTTAAAAGAGTAATTTGTTGTTGTGTTTTAAGAAAAAATGGCAGCTCAGCCTGAAGAGGGAAAATAGGTGGTCCAGCAGTAGGAGCAGGAAGTTCAGGAGATTGCTTCTGGGAATCTGAAGAGGAGGAGGCTCCCCAAAAGAAATCCAGCATTGCCTACGATTTCTTTAATCCCAACAGGAGAATCAAAAACAGTAGCAAACATTGTGCAATGCACACTATGTGATACAACTTTATCTAGAGACATCAGTAAAAAGTACTCTTGCGGGATGACATCAATTTTGTACCATCTAAAAATGTCCATAGAAAGCGCCTGAAGAGAGCACAGAGAGAGAGAGAGAGAGAGAGAGAGAGAGAGAGAGAATGAGAGGAACTACTTCTGCATCATATCCACCAAGCAGATTGGGCCAGCAAGTTCCTTCTGGATGTCACCACTGCTGCTGAAGATATGGCTCCTGAATTAAATCATGTTGCAACCCACTGCATAGACTGTAGAACAGTATTGAGTGTGGGAGAGCAGTCTGTCACAACACTTTGCAATGCTGCTAAGAATCATAAATGCTAATGTTTTTTACATGAACATTATGGTTTTTGCACCTTTTGTGACATCGCATCTTTCAAGGATTCCCTCTACAAGTTGTCAGCGCTGACAGTGGCTGATGGTGCTCGCAGGAGTTGCATTCTTTGGAAGCGGAAACCTTCCCTGATCTACGGAGCTCACCGGGGCACGGTTTAGGAGCGTAGTGCTTGGTCTGCAGTAGCACTTGAAAACACAGACTACATCTTCAGGGGGACTACATATCCCAGCACGCCCTCTGGACCTGCACACCTGAGACGGACCAGCGTCACGCCCACAGCTGCAGGCGCCTACAAACGACCTCGTTGCACCCGCTATCGCGGGTGCCGCAGCGCTGACAGTGGCTGATGGTGCTAGCAGGAGTTGCATTCTTTGGAAGCGGAAACCTTCCCTGATCTACGGAGCTCACCGGGGCACGGTTTAGGAGCGTAGCGCTTGGTCTGCAGTAGCGCTTGAAAACACAGACTACATCTTCAGGGGGACTACATATCCCAGCACGCCCTCTGGACCTGCACACCTGAGACGGACCAGCGTCACGCCCACAGCTGCAGGCGCCTACAAACGACCTCGCCGCACCCGCTATCGCGGGTGCCGCAGCGCTGACAGTGGCTGATGGTGCTAGCAGGAGTTGCATTCTTTGGAAGCGGGAACCTTCCCTGATCTACGGAGCTCACGGGGCACGGTTTAGGAGCGTAGCGCTTGGTCTGCAGTAGTGCTTGAAAACACAGACTACATCTTCAGGAGGACTACATATCCCAGCACGCCCTGTGTACCTGCACACCTGAGACGGACCAGCGTCACGCCCACTGCTACAGGCGCTATTTAACTACTGTATCATACCGCGTCGCGGGAGCGCGCGGGAGTGCCCAGGGCGAAGCCCGGGCAAAGGGCGGGCCCTCTGTGGCCCTCAGTGGCCGAGGTAGGCTGGGCTGGGCCCTGCTATTTATATTTTATTTTTCATATGTTATTCTATTTGGTCCGGACGAAGTAAATACTTGAGTTGAGAGGGATTGTGCCTTCCCATCTTCTATAGTACCTGAAAGCTGGCTGTTATGATTTAATCCCACAACTTATTATCGTGTTTATATAACTTTTAACTGTTCTCATACTGGAATATTCCTATTTCACAAACGACGTAGTGTGGGAAGCTTGCTGTAAAAGATGACTAAAAAACTTCGCTCTGGGAGAATGGTGGGAGGAAGAACTTGTGCCAAAACAAAATCAAATCCCTTGCGAAATAAATCCGTGAATAACCAGCTGCTAAAGGGTCAATGCCAGCTCTTTGAACTATGGGAAAAACCGGTGGATAAACCCCTAATGGCTGCTGGAAAGGATATTATAGCCCCTGACATCCAAGAGAACTATACTCAAGTTGTAGATACCAACACTCTTCCTGTGATGTCTGAGCCACCGCAAGTGATAATTATTGACACTCCCTGCCCTGTGCATTCTGAGGAGGGTGGGGTTATTAATTCTCTTGCACTTTCTTTTAATGACATTCCAGTCAATAATCCTGTTCCACTTTTGGAGTCACCCTTGAACAGCATGGACGGTCAAGCCTCACCACCGCTTTCCATTGACCTTGAACTCTGTGGTCGCTATGTGAAGCCTGTCAGCCCGGTTGTTCCGGAAACTAATAAACCTTTAGGGGGGGCGACTCCATCCGGGCTTCTACTTTATAGTAGTACCCCCTCTGTGAATAGGCAAGGTATGTCTGACTTATTAAGTACTTCCAGGAGTCCGATTCTCAATCTCTCCGGCAGTTGTCCTACAGTCGGGGCAGGAGATAAACCTTTATCGGATTCCCTGATTGCATTGGAACATCTGTTAGCCTCTATATTATTTCTACTGGGGAAATTTGTAGGCAGCTCGGACTGTATCTTGGACTCTGTTACACAAATCTTGGAAAACCTAGTACAAAAAGCACCTGAAATGAGGAATACCCCCCTCTTCTCGCATGTTACTAATCTGAACAAGGGGGAAACTGAGGTGTGCACAGAAAACTCCAAGATAAAGGTCCCTGAACCAGTACTAGTTTCAGTACACGACAACATTGCCAAGGGTTCGTCTGTAACTGCTGCACCCAATTGTATCATGAATGTGGATCTGGAGATAGTGGAAGAAATTATGCCCAGCCCTGACTGCCAAGTACCACAAGAACTCTTTCCTATTTTCTGCTCGGAAAATAAAAAAGCAATTTCCGAGGTCAACCAAGAAGAAAAGGAAAAAAATGGAAAACACAAAAAATATAAAGGAAATAAAAGGAAACCGGTGCGTAAGCATAAGAAGAAAAGACAGAGGCGGATAATTTTCCAAAACTCTCTATTCCTAAGTGATAAGGAAGATAAAGTCACTGAACCAATCCCATCGACCGCAATGGTGGTTTTGGAAGCCAGTCTTCCCTATCGTGCCTCAGAGTCTCCTGGAAACTCTCTACCCACGATTAGGGAAGATCTAGCACAAAAGGACGGTTTGGGCTTAAAATCTTCCCCAGGATCGGACATAAGGAGTGCAAACCCAGTTAAATCTGAGTTACTTAACCCACTGGCCTCTTCTTTTACTCTCACAGCTGGGGCAGGGGAGCCGTCACTTCCCATTTTTGAGCGAAAAGAGGTTACATCTTATGTGGACACTTATGTGTTAGATTTTCTTCCGCTATTTGATGTTGACTTACCACTAAATAGAGCATGGCTACTCAAACGCTTTAGTGAAATGGATAGGCTACATCTTATTCAATCAAGTGATATTGAGCTAGTCTCTTTGTTAGGGGGAAATAGTGTTTCGAGTATAAGGGTCAAATTTTATTCTAAAATAATTGTAAATTTGGTTCTGCAACAGGCAGAGAGTTTCCAATGCACAGGTATTGATGTCTTACCTATATTGAATTTTGGATATAAAGACGCTTCTCATAAGATGTCCCAAAAGGATAGACAAACTGGGGTTGCTTCACCACTTAAAGATCTAAAGATTTGGGTTGCAAAAGGGAAACGTTTGGTTTCCCAGGTAAAACCACCTCCACTGATTCATAATTCCTCTCAAATAGAGGATTCTAATCGGTGGAATTGGCTGCATAATGCCCTATCATCCAAATCCACAGATAATCCCAAATTGTTTCAGCACCTTTAACAACCAACTGAAAATCATCACATGGAATGCAGCCGGGATACACAGTAGTCCAGAAATTCGAGTTCCTATTCACGTTGGAAGCAAACGTGATTTGTATTCAAGAAACTTGGTGTATTAATAATATTGATGTTAGAAATGACTACTTTGTGTTGGAAGTTCCGGCTGTCGCTTCCAAGAAAGGGCATGCTAAAGGGGGAATCGCGTGCCTGTTATCAAATAAATTGAACTGGAAATTCTCTCAGTATACTGACCCTAGTAACCTTTTCTAAGCCATAACCATAGCAAATCTTCCCACACTCCCAAAGATGTCGTCTGTTGTAATTATCAATGTTTATATTCATCCAGAAGAGTGTTTTAGTGGTGTATTGAAGCAGGTTTTCCAATATATTGGCCAGATTAAAAACATATCACCTTCTCCAGAAGTCATACTAGTGGGTGATTTAAATTGCAAAATATCTAACTCCAGTATGAACCTTTTTAGAAATAAAGCCAAAGAAGAGGCACATTTTGTTCCACAATCCCTCTTCCCCGATAAAATAGTAACTAGTAAAAGAGGGAAGATTCTTCTTGAGGAATTATCGGCAGTCGAGGGGCTTATCTTAAATGGGAGATTCCCCTCTGACGTACCTGCGAAATTCACGCATAAATCTCATTGTAAGCCCTCTATTATTGATTATGCGATCTCGGACTATGACATGTTCCCGCGCATCCTGGACCTTATGATAGTTCCCACGACATTGAGTGACCACAATATAATCCTCTTGACTATTTCCTTAAAACCTCCTAGTACGGCATCATGGTCTATTAATAGTAAAGATACAGCTTTCCACGCATCCTCTGGTAGATGTTTTTGGAACCCATCTGCAATTTCTGGGGTGCATACTATCCTATGTAAAACTATATTAGATCTGAATGCTTGGTATGGTTCGGAAATTGTTAGTTTTGAAAATTTCATGCGGAACATTATCCTGGATGTAAAAAAGGCTAGTTGTCCCCCGAAGCGGGTATTCATGCCCAGTGCCTTGTGCACACTGAACAAAGAAATAAATAAATTAGTCCGAGCCCAATTTTTAGGTAGATCTGGGGAACGGGAAAAAGAAATATCGAGGATAAAAAGAAAGAGAGTTAGATTAAAAGCGAAACTAAAAAAGGAGAAGGAAGACTTTGTATGGATTAACCTAAGGGAAGGAGTAGCGCATGGTAAGATCCGTGAATTTTGGTCCATAATCGGGAAGGGATGTGGCAATAGATAAACCCCTTGTCCAATTCCTATTGCCGAAGATGTTTGGTCTGCCTACATTTGGGAGCTTTATGGAGGGAATGGCACTATAGTGGATACTAGTCTCCCTGATTTAACTTCTGAAGGAGAAATTAAGTATCCATCGGAGGAAACAATAGTAGCGGCCATAAAGAATATGCGCTCGTCTGGCGCAATGGGCCCTGACGAACTCCCCATGACGGTCCTGAAGCAGGAGCCCCTCCTTTGGAGTAAAATTCTTTATCCACTGTTTAAATCCTGTTTTGATTCGAAAAAGGTACCAGCATCCTGGAGGGGTAGTATCTTGGTCCCCATCTTTAAGAAGGGTGCAAGGGATATCCCTAGTAACTATCGTCTGATTGCTCTCCTCGACTCAGTCGGTAAGATTTTTGCGAAATGTCTTTTAAATCTACTTTCCGACTGGGTTGATGAGAACAATATTTTGCCACTCGAACAAACGGGATTCCGTAGGGAGCACGGCACTCTAGATAATTTAACCACCCTTCATGTGATATCGGACAAGTATACGCAAGTGAGAGGGGGATTTGTTTATGCAGCCTTCATTGACTTCTCCACAGCGTTCGATAAAGTGGATCGTAGAACGCTGTGGAGAAAATTAACATCCCTTGGAGTACCCCCGTACTTGCTAGACCTTGTTCGTACATTACATACGGAAACCTGGTGTAGGGTGCTGCAGGGGAGTGAAAGGGGTCTCTCCAATCGCATTCCCTCTCTAAACGGCCTAAAACAGGGCTGTCTTTTGGCGCCTCTTTTGTTCTCCCTATATACGCAGGATTTACCTGCAGCTGTGTCTGTCTGTGAGGGTATCGCTCCAGTGATAGGGGGGGCCTCTATCTCCTGTCTGATGTACGCCGACGATATTCTTATTTTAGATTTAACACCTAAAGGTTTGGCAAATAGGTTGCAAGCACTCCATGCTTTTGCAGTTTCCCACTCTATGAAGATTAATATATCTAAAAGTAAAATCATGTGCATAGGGGGGAAAAAGAAGTGCCGCTCGGAAAATTTTGGGTGGAACATTGGCGGCCAAAAGCTGGAGGTAGTCAAAACTTACACCTTTTTGGGAAAAATCATCGCGGCTAACCTGAGCGAGAGGCCTCATATTGAACATTGCTCTCGAAAGGCCCTCGCACATGGTAAAGGCTTAAATTCGCTATACTCAGCGACCGGTAAAAGACATTTTGCCTGTATGCTTGAGGTATATAGGGCTAAGATCCCCGCTACCCTTCTTTATGGTATCGAACTTGTAGAGTTAAAACTCTGGGATTTCTGCCATAAAATTGAAGGGAAACTTTTAAGATCCTTGTCCTCCCTAAACACTAATTGCTCTTTGGCCGCTTGCAGACTCGAGTTTGGGCTAAGGAGCAGTTGGGTGCAGGGATTATGTGCCCTGGTACGATGGGTGGCCTCTCTTGCCAGAGCAGAACCGGGGTCGATGAGAGCCCTACTCAAAAGTGAATTATTAGGCAACTTTAAAGAGTTTTCACAACTTGTAAAGAATTTTAGAAGAGCTGTGACTCATCTGAAGTTAGATGAAAGTACTTTGTTCCTGCATTCTCAATTGCAACTAAAAATCCTGTTAAAACAGGCATCGTGGGAACTATGCTTTCTAACAGATAAAAATGTAATACAAGGTAAAGGGGGTTGTGATCTTCTCCTTAACTCATATGTTGCCAAGAAAGCCCAAGCCTATGTTTTATGGAATATACCCCATGGCATTAGAAGACTATGGTTCCTTCTTCGCTATGATCTATTACCTTTAAATGTACTCCTATCCAAATGGTATGGATCATCTAAAATGTGCAATTTTTGTAACTTGAGTACACAGGATCGCATGCACGTTCTGCTGATTTGCCCTGCACTCCGCACTTTGCGCCTTAAATGGCTAAAACCAATTTGCCTCCGTTTAGGTATATCTAATGTAAATATCTTTGTACAATCTTTATATTGGCCTCCAAATGAAATGTTCTGCTTCTACATTTTTTAAAGGATTTTTAGCTATTTATTAATACGTCATTTGATTAATTTGTGCCAGCTTTTGTTGTACTCCCGCTAATGGACGATTCATGGATTTGAATAACATATGTATATGGAACATTATGATTGAATTTGTACTTGTTCTGAATTTGTTGTATGTCTTTTTATGTGGCCCTCGATGAGAGCCAAAACATAATAAACTTTGAACTTTGTCATTTTCCTCAACATCAAAACAAATTATAAACATTTAACAATCTAAAAAAATAAAAAGGTTCCTGTTGGAACCAAATTTCACAGCTAAAAGAAGAAAAAATATGATGTATGAGTGTATGCCTGTGTGATTGCATCAGTGCATCTGCAGTGCCTGCATGTTGTTAGAGGCATGCATCGGTCCTGCCCGAGTTAGTGGATGGGTACATGTACAGTACCTGAGTGACTGGATGACTGCCTAGATAGTGCCTGGGTGACTGGATGAGTGCAAGTGCAGTGCCTGTAAGATGGGTCGAATGGAAGTACAGTGCCTGGGTTAAGGGATAAGTCCAAGCGTAGTGCCTGGGAGATTGGATGAGAGCAAGTGTATGCCTGGGTCATTGGAAGATTGAAAAAGTAGTGCCTGGGTGAATGGATGAGTGCAAGTGTAGTGTCAGGGTGAATGAATGAGTGCAAGTGCAGTGCCTGGGAGAATGAATGAGTGCAAGTACAGTGCCTGGGTGATTGTCTAGGTGATTGCATGACTCAATGGCATGGGTAGTGCCCAAGTGAATGGATGGCTGCATGAGTAGTGCCCGGGTTATTGTATGAGTGCAAGTGCAGTGCCTGAAAGATTGAATGAGTGCAAGTACAGTGCCTGGGTGAAAGGATAAGTGCAAGTGTAGTGTCTGGGTGATTGGATGAGTGCAAGTGCAGTGCCTGGGTGAATGAATGAGTGCAAATGCAGTGCCTGGGTGAATGCATGACTACATGGGATATTGCCTGGGTGACTCAATGACGGCAAGTATAGTGCCTAGTAGAATGGATGACTATAAGTGCAGTGTGTGAGTAAATGGACGAGTGCATGGGTAGTGCTTGGGTGATTGTATGAGTGCAAGTGCAGAGCCTGGATGATTGAATGAGTGCAAGTACAGTGCCTGGGTGAATTGATAAGTGCAGGTGCAGTGTCTGGGCGAATTATTGAGTGCAGTTTCAGCGCCTGGGTGATTACATGACTACATGGGTAGTGTCTGAGTAAATGGATGCCTCCATGGGTACAGCCTGGGTGACTGGGGGACTGCAAGTGTAGTGTGTGAGTGAATGTATGAGTGCAAGTGCAGTGCCTGAGTGAAGGAAAGAGTGTATGGGTAGTACCTGGGTGATTGAATGAGTGCATGGGTAGTACCTGAGTGAATGGATGACTCCATGGGTACCACCTGGATGACTGGATGAGCACCTGAGTTGTAGCTAAGAGATTGGATTAGTTGAAGTGCAGTACCTGGGTGATTAGATAACACCCTAGGTAGTACCTGGGTAGTTGTATGAGCGCAATTGTAGTGCCTGGGGATGGAATGAGTGGAGGTGCAGTGCCTGAGTGATTGTCTGAGTGCAAGTGCACTACCTGGATGAATGGATAAGCGCAATTTTAGTGCCTGGATGACTAGATAATGGCAAGTGTAGTATCTGGGTGAATGGATTACTGAAATCCTAGTGCCTGGGTGAATGAATGTGCACTAGTGCATTACCTAGGTGATTCCATGACCGCCCGGACTTGCTCCAGAACGGTCGCTCCCTCCCTCACTCCCTGATCCCACACCCTGTTGATGCTGCACTTCGCTTTGGGTATCGTTATCAGCGCTGTATATCTTGTGTGTTTGCACATTATTTAACTGGCCTCGCAGCTCGATTTTAAAGAGCTCTCAGCTGACCTGCATTTACCTCTAGCGCCGCTCGCTCCGCTCTGCATTAATCCCACACCCTGTTAGTGCTACAGTTCGCTTTGGTTGTCGTTTTCATCGCTGTGTATCTTGTGTGTTTGCACATTAATTAACTGGCCTCGCAGCTCGATTTTAAAGAGCTCTCAGCTGACCTGCATTTACCTCTAGCGCCGCTCGCTCCGCTCTGCATTAATCCCACACCCTGTTAGTGCTACAGTTCGCTTTGGTTGTCGTTTTCATCGCTGTGTATCTTGTGTGTTTGCACATTAATTAACTGGCCTCGCAGCTCGATTTTAAAGAGCTCTCAGCTGACCTGCATTTACCTCTAGCGCCGCTCGCTCCACTCTGCTTTATAACGCGACATTTGCTGCGGCTCCCTGCTTGCTAGCACTTTGACTGTTTTCTAGGCGCTCGGTCCATTTGCTGCCCCTACCTCACTTTCCCTTTGACCACTCCATTTTGTTTGTGTTGCTGTTCCCTGGCACGCCCCTCCTCCCCGCTACCGCCTCCCAGCTGCTGCCCCTCCCACCCACGAATACAGGGCTCTCCATCTCCTCTGACCAACTGTGACCGCCCGGACTTGCTCCAGAACGGTCGCTCCCTCCCTCACTCCCTGATCCCACACCCTGTTGATGCTGCACTTCGCTTTGGGTATCGTTATCAGCGCTGTATATCTTGTGTGTTTGCACATTATTTAACTGGCCTCGCAGCTCGATTTTAAAGAGCTCTCAGCTGACCTGCATTTACCTCTAGCGCCACTCGCTCCGCTCTGCATTAATCCCACACCCTGTTAGTGCTACAGTTCGCTTTGATTATCGTTTTCATCGCTGTGTATCTTGTGTGTTTGCACATTATTTAACTGGCCTCGCAGCTCGATTTTAAAGAGCTCTCAGCTGACCTGCATTTACCTCTAGCGCCGCTCGCTCCGCTCTGCATTAATCCCACACCCTGTTAGTGATACAGTTCGCTTTGGTTGTCGTTTTCATCGCTGTGTATCTTGTGTGTTTGCACATTATTTAACTGGTCTCGCAGCTCGATTTTAAAGAGCTCTCAGCTAACCTGCATTTACCTCTAGCGCCGCTCGCTCCGCTCTGCTTTATAACGCGACATTTGCTGCAGCTCCCTGCTTGCTAGCACTTTGACTGTTTTCTAGGCGCTCGGTCCATTTGCTGCCCCTACCTCACTTTCCCTTTGACCCTCCATTTTGTTTGTGTTGCTGTTCCCTGGCACGCCCCTCCTCCCCGCTACCGCCTCCCAGCTGCTGCCCCTCCCACCCACGAATAGAGGGCTCTCCATCTCCTCTGACCAACTGTGACCGCCCGGACTTGCTCCAGAACGGTTGCTCCCTCCCTCACTCCCTGATCCCACACCCTGTTGATGCTGCACTTCGCTTTGGGTATCGTTATCAGCGCTGTATATCTTGTGTGTTTGCACATTATTTAACTGGCCTCGCAGCTCGATTTTAAAGAGCTCTCAGCTGACCTGCATTTACCTCTAGCGCCGCTCGCTCCGCTCTGCATTAATCCCACACCCTGTTAGTGCTACAGTTCGCTTTGGTTATCGTTTTCATCGCTGTGTATCTTGTGTGTTTGCACATTATTTAACTGGCCTCGCAGCTCGATTTTAAAGAGCTCTCAGCTGACCTGCATTTACCTCTAGCGCCGCTCGCTCCGCTCTGCATTAATCCCACACCCTGTTAGTGCTACAGCTCGCTTTGGTTGTCGTTTTCATCACTGTGTATCTTGTGTGTTTGCACATTATTTAACTGGCCTCGCAGCTCGATTTTAAAGAGCTCTCAGCTAACCTGCATTTACCTCTAGCGCCGCTCGCTCCGCTCTGCTTTATAACGCGACATTTGCTGCAGCTCCCTGCTTGCTAGCACTTTGACTGTTTTCTAGGCGCTCGGTCAATTTGCTGCCCCTACCTCACTTTCCCTTTGACCCTCCATTTTGTTTGTGTTGCTGTTCCCTGGCACGCCCCTCCTCCCCGCTACCGCCTCCCAGCTGCTGCCCCTCCCATGCTCCGCCCCCCCACTTTCCATGTTAGACAGATGTCCCAACGCGCAGCGTCCACGCGCTGCGGCCGCGCCGAAGGTGCGCCAAAGGTAAGCCCGTCTACGCCCGTCCGTGCCTGGACCGCGCCCAGCGCCAGACCCCCTGGTCCTCGTAATGCCCACCCTTCCCGCATTACTTACGATGCCACCACCCTCCTAGCCCCTAACCCCGGCCGTTCCCCCAACTGCGTCCAAGCCGCTCCTGGACACACCCATGGACCCTTCTCCTGCAACTCCTGCAAGTTCGACGGCACCAAGAACAACTCCTCATCTACGAACACACAACAGATATCCAACCTCAACCACCTACAATGCATCCTGCTCAACACCCGCTCAGTCCACAGGCACGCCATCGACCTCTGGAATCTACTAGACACCATCTCTCCGGACGTCGCCTTCCTAACAGAAACATGGATGAACGCCTCTTCTGCCCCAGACATCACCATTGCCATCCCGGAAGGCTATAATATCATTCGCAAGGACCGTACCGGCCACACAGGTGGAGGCATCGCTATCGTCCATAAGAAATCCATCCGCATCTCAACCAGCTCAGACGTCAATCTCGCCAACACTGAACACCTTCACTTCCAGATCCACATCGACCCCAAGACCACACTCAGAGGCACCCTCCTTTACAGGCCACCAGGACCCCGCGCACAATTTAGTGAAGACATCACAGACTTCATCACTCCACACGTGCTCCCCTCCGAGGATTACATCCTTTTGGGAGACCTCAACTTTCACCTTGAAAAGAACAACGACCATAACACCACCACCCTTCTGGACAACCTCGCCAACCTCGGACTCAAACAACTTGTCACTACCCCGGAATGCCAAGAAAGCCGCTTTCAAGGACCGACTAGATAACAACGTTCACAACAGCAAGGAATTATTCAACATCGTCAAGGAATTTACCAACCCCTCAGCCAACTCAAATGACATCACCCCCTCTTAAGCCCTCTGCGACTCCCTAGCCTCATTCTTCCACAACAAAATTGCAGACATCCACAACAGCTTCGACAACCGACCCAAAGACCAACCCACCCAACCCCCTGCAGGACCCCCACCCCCCTTGAACATCCTCAATGACTGGAAGCCAATCTCCACTGAGGACACCATCCGTCTGATGAACTCTATCCACTCAGGATCCCCCACAGACCCATGCCCTCACCACATCTTTAACAAAGCAGACTCCATTATAGCACCGCACCTCCGAGACATCATCAACTGCTCCCTCAACTCCGCAACCTTCCCGGAAAGCTGGAAACATGCCGAACTCAGCGCCCTCCTGAAGAAACCCACAGCGGACCCCACTGAACTCAAAAACTACCGCCCTATCTCACTCCTTCCATTCCCGGCCAAAGTCATCGAGAAAGCGATCAACAACCAGCTCGCCGCATTCCTTGAAACCAACAAATCCCTCGACTCCTCACAATCCGGCTTCCGAGCCAAGCACAGCACTGAAACCGCCCTCATCGCAGCAACAGACGACATTCGAACTCTACTGGACAATGGAGACACAGTCGCCCTCATCCTCCTCGACCTCTCCGCAGCCTTCGAAACAGTCTGTCATAGCACCCTTTTACGCCTCAGAAACGTCGGAATCCAAGGAAAAGCACTGGAATGGATCACCTCGTTCCTCACCGGAAGAACCCAGAGAGTCCGCCTTCCACCATTCAAGTCAGAGGCCACTGAAGTCATCTGCGGCGTACCACAAGGATCTTCACTCAGCCCCACCCTCTTCAACGTATACATGAGCCCCCTCGCGGTCATCGCACGCCAACACAACCTCAACATCATCTCCTACGCCGATGACACTCAACTGATCCTATCTCTCACCAGAGACCCTAACACTGCCAAAACCAACCTGCATGAAGGAATGAAAGAAGTAGCCGACTGGATGAAGCACAGCCGTCTGAAACTGAACTCAGACAAAACAGAAGTCCTCATCCTAGGCACCTCCCCCTCCGCCTGGGATGACTCTTGGTGGCCAGAGGCCCTTGGAAAAGCACCCATCCCGACGGACCACGCACGGAACCTGGGCGTCATCCTGGATTCCTCACTCTCGATGAACAGACAAGTCAACGCCGTTTCTTCATCTTGCTTCAACATTCTTCGCATGCTCAAAAAAACATTTCGTTGGATCCCCACCAAAACTAGAAAAACGGTCACCCACGCTCTGGTCACGAGCCGACTGGACTACGGAAACACCCTCTACGCCGGTACCACCGCAAAACTCCAGAAAAAACTCCAACGCATCCAGAACGCCTCAGCCAGGCTCATATTAGACATCCCGCGTAAAGAACACATCTCTGGTCACCTGAAAAACCTCCACTGGCTCCCCGTCAATAAGAGGATTACTTTCCGGCTCCTGACCCACGCACACACAGCACTCTATGAAATCGGACCCGAATGCCTCAACACACGACTGTCCTTCTACACCCCCTCCCGCCAGTTACGATCCTCCAACCAAGCCCTTGCCACTGTACCTCGCATCAACAAAACCACCATGGGAGGTAGATCCTTCTCCTACCTGGCAGCTAAAACCTGGAACTCTCTTCCCACTCACCTTCGCCTTACTCAGAACCACCTAGCAGTCAGAAAGCAACTTAAAACGCGGATATTTGACAAGTAATTCCCCACCCTTCTTCAAGCGCCTTGAGACCCTCTGGTTATGTAGCGCGCTATATAAATTTATTGACTTGACTTGACTTGACATGAGAAGTTCCTGGGTGTTCTGATGAGTGCATTGATACTGCTGGGTGATTGTATGAGTGCATCAGTAGTGCCTGGGTGTTTGGATACGTGCATAGGTAGTATGTGAGTAATTGATTTAGTATATGGGTACCACCTTGGTCATTGCATGAGTACATGTGTACTTTCTGGGTGATTGGATGTGTACATGGGTAATGCCTAGATGATTTGATGAGTGCCTAGCTGTTGCCTGGGGGACTTAATTGGTGCAAGTGTAGTGCCAGGGTGAATGGATACCTACAAGTGCAGTGGCTGGGTGAATGGATGAGTGCATGGGTAGTACCTGTGTGATTGTATTAGTGCAAGAGCAGTTTCTGGGTGATTAGATGATTATATGAGTAGTGAGTCGATGAATCCATCACTAGATTAGTGATTTGACACACGCAACATATTCCAATCTGCAAACACTGTGAAAAAGTATAAACAGAGAAAAATGTATTAGGATTTCATTTTCAACATTAGGCAACCAAAACAAGATACAATATTTTTATTCTAAAACTTTAATTCAATGTTTTTACTGTTTTCAGCTTTCGTACTTAATCACTTTTAACAGTGTTCTGTATGAAGCATTGCTCATTGTAACTTTCATTAGTACTATACTGTTGTTTTTCTATAAAGTACACAATGGAGTAAAGGAGCACAAATTAATGTTCCTCTTACTTCCCAAAACAATTGGTACTAACATCCTAAAGACATACTCTACAAGTAACACACATCATATATGTCATCTATCTTAAAATATGTAAAACCACTCACACTGCCAGGCACAGTTCATCTCATATATTCTTTTCATATGACTGTGATACTCTTTTTTTTGTCAAAGTTCCATGTGTATCTTCCTTTTTTAATGTAAATTTTTTAAACATTGAAAATGTTATGCACATACCTGTGAATTGACTTCATAGATTGTATTGTTTTTTTAGCTCTTTTTGGATAGTTTTGACATGGTTTTGTAAAAACTAAGCACAAGAATGGTACACTATTCTCATACAAAGCAAGCATAACATGGCGACCTCTTCAACTTTGCACTTTGTGATAGTATGAAGGCCACAAATTAAATAATGTCCTTCATTTTAGGCTACTGTATGTCCAATTGTGAATGGTTAACCCTTTCCCTCTCTTTCAAAAAGAGATTCCTGTCTATGAATGTTTGCTATGTTTTGTCGAGCATCACAAGGAAATCATGAAAAATAACGGAAGTCAAACGTACATTTATCTTCAGTTTTGGCAGAACAGTTTATTACATAGTCCTGGTTGGAAATTAAAGTTTATCATTAGTTAAATTGTGTCATAAGTCCTCTACTTTTTAAAAACGTGTTTCTCTTTAACATCCTTCCCCAATACACTTGTAGCTCAGTGCATGTTGCAACCTAGTGGAACTAGTTGGTCACAAGTTCACAGCACATTCTAGAACGACCATGCTATTTCCAAATGAAGTGCAGCCGGTGTGGGTTACTCCACAAATTCAAACGCATACACATGTCTGTATTACATTTCTTTTTTTAAACAACAGCCAATAATAGGACTTCTTGCTAATGCATCCAACACACTACCTAATTTTATTCACCTACATTCTGACAGCATCCCACCAAATATATGTTGAAAAAGAAATGAAAATACCTTCATTTTAACTGCTTTTCATTTGCAAAAGTGCCTCAGTCAGATCCAGCCTTCTCATGACTGCAATTGCTTTTCACTTCAAAATGCTTAGCATGTGATTGTGGGACACAGCTATGTCTATTGGGTTGGACTTGGGTTTGGCTAAAGTGGACATTACTAGGATTGGGCAGAAAGGATTAAAGTGTCATCATTTGCTGCCTTTGTTTAAAAGTGTTTTGGATTAACCAGCCCCTGACATCATGATTGTGCACTGTGGTGGCAATGACCGAGGCACATTGACTAGGGTAGGACTGGAAATCCTAGTGAAGGATACCTTTACTGAATTGATGAGGCTTTTCCCTCACTGTCTTGGTCTACTCTAGACAAAATTGGAAGTGGTCTAATCAATTTTGTCCACAGAATGACAAAGCCAGGAAATATGTTAATAAAAGTGTTTCTGCATTCCTCAGAGAACATAACATGGGGTCCATCTATAACAACAACCTGCAGTTTGACATGCATTGAATTTATAGAAATGATTTTTTGCTCTTCACAGACGAAGGCAACAGGGTGTTTCTAAGTAACCTGAAACTCTGCATTCGGTCTTATGTGTAGCCGTCATATACACACAATCAGCACAAAGGCTCTTGTCTGAGCCACACTAGTACCAGAAGTAATATTATTTTTTATAAAGATCCTTACTAGGGCAAGGGCCTACGTCACACTGCGTAGCAGTGTGGGCGGAGCCCAAGAGTCCTTTTCTAAGCATCTCCGAAAACCTACCTAACAAATTCCTGACTGCTCGTGATGTTTCGTCGGTTTTTTTGCCAGCTGCATTTCGATAGGCCTTCTGGTGCATGTGTTTTTGGAAGAGAGCACGCAATAGGCCATAGGCGGTAGAGTAGCTCCGCCTATTGCATATTGCGTGCAGTCACGCGCACCAGAAGGCCATATTTCTTAAAATATCACGGCTGTCAGGGTCCGCGGTAATGGAAGACAGATGCTGGGCGCGCGTGCACCAGTCTCAAATTTCGTTCTTTTCTCTGCTGTGTGTGTGGCTCCTGGCCAAAGCTTGACTTCCTTGAACGTGCAGTTTAAAGTTTCAAGGAAAAGTGTTTGTTTGCGGCTGGTTTTTTTATTCGGCTGTTTAATACACATTAGCCTCCGTCGCATCGGTTTTTTGAGAAAATACGGAGATTGGCAGCCAGTTCATGGTTTAAAAGGGAAGAGACAGACCTTTTGTTGTGCGCATCGGAAAAGGGTCTCACGTGGGAGCCGCGCCTGATGGGCTGCATGTATTGTCTTTGGGCTGTGATTAAGAGGCAGCAGGGGTGGGTGTGTGTGTTGCTACCCCCCACCAGCCCCGCCCTCCTCCAAGTTCAGCAGCTCCCCTTAGTGGGGGGTCGCGGCTGAAGCCTCCTGACACTTTGACCCCGGAGCTGACGCTCTAGGCGGTAACCCAGGGACAACGCCTGCCCTTCGCCTCGGCAGCATTCCCTGCGCTTCCAGGCACCTGCAGCCCAGTGTGCTGCGGGCATATGGGATCTCCAAAGTTATTGGAGTGAATAAGTCAGCGAGGGCAGCTGACTCCCCCCTCACCAATGGGAGAAGCCGTGAGGTGACTGTTCGGCGGCTGCTGGATGTGAATCGCCCTGCTGTGGGGTCTGGCTCCTGTACAGCATGGAGGGTCTGCCACGGGAGTACTGAGGGGAGCCGCGGGACCCGCTGCCATGGACGAGTCCAGCATCCTGAGGAGAGGGGGGCTGCAGGTAAGGGCGAACGTTCACTGTATGTTACTGCTTAGCGTGCAGCCACTAGACGCTTGAGAAAGCGCTTCTTCAAAGTGCTGCAGTGCTGTGTTCTTTCCAGCATCACACTGCTCATTTGAAGTTATTAAAATGGTTTAAGGGGGTGTTCACGGGACCGTGCGTTAAACACAGACTGCACGGAGTTTCACTGCATGCTCCTTGGATAGAAACAGAGCTGGTCTCCTGCGACTCTTGCCTCCAGAGCGCTGGAGCTCTTCGGGTCAGTTTGGAGTTTGTCCTCCCAGGCATCGATGACTATTATGTTTCTACAGTGTGCACTGGTGATGCGCTTCACTACACCCCGCTCACCACTCACCCGACAGGCACTACATGTTGCCTGCGTGAGAGATTGGTTAACAAGCATCTAAAAATCTGTCCACGAGGAATCCACACAACACATCAGCAGGTTTCCCACCCCAGCCGTGGTACTTTTCCATAGCACTATAATACACGCTGTAAATTGCTGCTTTTTCCAAAGTTTCAGTATGCTATTGGACAACAGGACAGCAACCCTTTAATCCACTTCATTTTAATTCGCTATCTTTTACCGAATCCTTCATTTACTCTTCTAAGTGGTGTTTAATATATTCGGCAGCTTGCGGCCGGCTCGTTCACTGCTTCAAGAACAGCTTTGTGAAGCTAAAAACGGATTTCCTCCTCCTAAACCCGGCCTAATCCTCGGAGTAATGTAAATAGGATTTCTGTTGCCGTCATAAATTTCACCCAAGTCTCGTGCGATACTGTAGGGATTTGTTAAAGCATAATGTGGAATTTTATTCATAAATTCTGTTCTTCGGGTACCATCTGTGTAAGCCGCCACGTTGAATACAACTTGTTGGCTGTCACATAACACTTCCATCTGTTTCATGGCGCAGTGAGTGCAGAGTGAGTGCGAGAGTGACTGAGTGCAGAGTGAGTGCAGAGTGAGTGCAGAGTGAGTGCGAGAGTGACTGTGAGTGCAGAGTGAGTGCAGAGTTAGTGTGAGAGTGACTGAGTGCAGAGTGAGTGCCAGAGTGACAGCGAGTGCAGAGTGAGTGCCAGAGTGACAGTGAGTACAGAGGGACAGTCAGTGCAGATTGAGTGCAGAGTGACAGTGAGTGCGGAGTGACAGTGAGTGCAGAGTGAGTGCGAGAGTGACTGTGAGTGCAGAGTGAGAGCAGAGTGAGTACAAGAGTGACTGTGAGTGCAGAGTGACTGTGACTGTGAGTGCAGAGTGAGTGCAGAGTGACTGTGAGTGCAGAGTGAGAGCAGAGTGAGTGGCAGAGTGACTGTGAGTGCAGTGTGAGTGCAGAGTGACTGTGACTGTGATTGCAGAGTGAGTGCAGAGTGACTGTGAGTGCACAGTGAGTGCAGAGTGACTGCGTGTGCAGAGTGAGAGTGACTGTGAGTGCAGAGTGAGAGCAGAGTGAGTGCCAGAGTGACAGTGAGTGCAGAGTGAGTGCGATAGTGACAGTGAGTGCAGAGTGAGTGCGAGAGTGACAGTGAGTGCAGAGTGAGTGTGAGAGTGACAGTGAGTTCAGAGTGAGTACAAGAGTGAGTGTGAGAGTGACTGAGTGCAGAGTGAGTGCCAGAGTGACAGTGAGTGCAGAGTGAGTGCCAGAGTGACAGTGACTGTGAGTGCAGAGTGACTGTGAGTGCAGAGTGAGTGCGAGAGTGACAGTGAGTGCAGAGTGAGTGCGATAGTGACAGTGAGTGCAGAGTGAGTGCGAGAGTCACAGTGAGTGCAGAGTGAGTGTGAGAGTGACAGTGAGTGCAGAGTGAGTACAAAAGTGAGTGTGAGAGTGACTGAGTGCAGAGTGAGTGCCAGAGTGACAGTGAGTGCAGAGTGAGTGCCAGAGTGACAGTGAGTGCAGAGTGACAGTGAGTGCAGAGTGAGTGCAGAGTGAGTGCAAGAGTGACAGTGAGTGCAGAGTGAGTGCGAGAGTGACTATGCATGCAGAGTGAGTGCAGAGTGAGTGCAGAGTGTGAGTGAGTGTAGAATGAGTGCAGAATAAGTGCAGAGTGAGAGTGAGTGCAGAATAACTGCAGAGTGAGTGCAGACTGAGTGCAGAATGACTGCAGAGTAAGAGTGAGTGTGCAGGATAAGATCACACACATAAAACCACATACATAAGACAACACACACATAAGACCACACACATAAGACCACACACATAAGACCACACACACCACTCTCACCACCACACACACCACCACACACACCACCACACACTCACCACCACACACTCACCACCACACACAACCACACACACACCACCAGCCGTCACTGCACACTTTCACCGGGCACAAACACAACCAGCCGTCGGTGCACGCTTTCACCGAGCACAAACACCATCAGCTGTCAGTGCAGGCTTCCACCAGGGACACAACACCAGACATCAGTGCACGCTTTCACCAGGCACACACACCTCCAGCCGTCTGTGCGCGCTTTAACCAGGCACACACACCACCAGCCATCAGTGCATGCTTCCACCAAGCACACACACCTCCAGCCGGCAGTGCACGCTTCCACCAAGCACACACACCACCAGCCGTCAGTGCACAATGTCTACAGGCACACACACCACCAGCCATCAGTGCACACATCAATTGTTAACGCATCCACAATTAACTATTGTAGCAATCGCAGTATGGTGCACTTTACTTTAAAATATATTAATCTAAAGCGCAGCATGCCACCATTGCTACTATTCCAATCCAACCAGGAAAAGAACTAGGGGAGTTAGAGGGTAAATAGCTTGGCTCGCCCTCCAGTCATTAAAGTCAGAAAAAAGGTTTCTGGTTCCAGATACCCAAGAGCCTAGCTAGAGGAAAGGACAGCCACTGTTCAATGTGGTTGGCTGTTGGAAGTAGTGTCTAATGTGTAACAAAGGAAAAATTGTTCCTTTTTTAGGTGTCCCCTCACTCACCGGGGTTGCCCCACGGTGACATGCTTCATCATTGGGGCCATCCCAGTCCTCTACGGGCTGGGGCGTGCTGCGACTTGCGGAGTTACGTAGGAGCACTTAAATAGACTATGTGTGGTGCATGTGTATTTGTGGGGAGTGGACTATGTGATGAGATTAAAAATTACCTGCCCAGTAGGTTACTAATAAACTTTATTCTGGCCTCTAGGTGGTAGTATTAAAAACGGGGTAGGGAGATAGGCTATCCTAAACTTAATGTGTCCAGATGTTCCTATCCACTCCTAAGTCGACATGTTTCGTGCATACCCCAAGCACTTCTTCGGGACTACACAGGGACCAGCCCTGTGTTCGCCACTCCTTACTCTATCAGTGAGAGATTTGTAAAAAGGGTTTTAAACTGCAGCAAACTCTATTAAGTGCATGCATTTATACCTGCGTATTTTGTTCCCAAAAACACGTGGTTCTTTCTTTTGAGACCTAACTGGGCCCCATGGAGTCGGAGGGGTATCGGTATCCTCGCAACTTTGTGCTCCGGTTACCTCCTGTTTTCAGGCACCTACTGTTTCTCCCTCCGGTCCTCCACGTGTTTTTGGGAACAAAATACGCAGGTATAAATGCATGCACTTAATAGAGTTTGCTGCAGTTTAAAACCCTTTTTACAAATCTCTCACTGATAGAGTAAGGAGTGGCGAACACAGGGCTGGTCCCTGTGTAGTCCCGAAGAAGTGCTTGGGGTATGCACGAAACATGTCGACTTAGGAGTGGATAGGAACATCTGGACACATTAAGTTTAGGATAGCCTATCTCCCTACCCCGTTTTTAATACTACCACCTAGAGGCCAGAATAAAGTTTATTAGTAACCTACTGGGCAGGTAATTTTTAATCTCATCACATAGTCCACTCCCCACAAATACACATGCACCACACATAGTCTATTTAAGTGCTCCTACGTAACTCCGCAAGTCGCAGCACGCCCCAGCCCGTAGAGGACTGGGATGGCCCCAATGATGAAGCATGTCACCGTGGGGCAACCCCGGTGAGTGAGGGGACACCTAAAAAAGGAACAATTTTTCCTTTGTTACACATTAGACACTACTTCCAACAGCCAACCACATTGAACAGTGGCTGTCCTTTCCTCTAGCTAGGCTCTTGGGTATCTGGAACCAGAAACCTTTTTTCTGATTCCAATCCAACCCACATAAATCCACTGCACACCACATGCATACACTCCATAACACATGGCTAAAAGACATTGCCATTCACAATGCCATTATCTCTAACTCAAATAAATCCGAGACCTATTGCATTTCTAATGCTTGTTTAGATTTTGAGAATCTTCCCGATGACGAAGTGATGGTTGTGAATGCATCGCAAAATCGCAAAACAAAAGCAGCCATTGACTCCCACCAACACTTGCAAAAATAACAATTTATAAAAATCCATTCTAAACATTGCACTACAGATATTACTATATACATGGTTCCTTTAAAAACATGTTTAAACTCATGTTTTTTTAACTAAGGTTCTGTAAACCACCTTTAAAACCTATTTTCCATTTTAACGGTTATTCAGAGCATCGTAAAGAAGTTGTTAACCATGATGATTGTGC
Organism: Lissotriton vulgaris; assembly: GCF_964263255.1. Lineage (NCBI taxonomy): Eukaryota > Metazoa > Chordata > Amphibia > Caudata > Salamandridae > Lissotriton > Lissotriton vulgaris. Next base: position 786,934,687 of record NC_141696.1, read on the forward strand.
CTTTTTCCTAAAGTGTAAACCACATAGATGCGCATACATATTACAGTATTTTAAACATTAGAAGTTTATTGCTGTATTGTCTAAAGTCATGTTTTTCTAGTGAGTTTCTATAAAACCATCACTAAAAACTATTTTCCATCTACGCAGTAACCCCGTGAGTCATGATGATGTCAGTAACCACAACACTTACGCCCATTTTACAGGCTGAAAAACACATATATGCAAAATTATTATAGTATTTTTGCCGCTACGATTGTATTACTATACAGTTTAAACTAAATTTTTGTCTATAAAAAAATCTTTAAAGCCTAATTTTAATTTTCGTGTTGATGCTGCAAGGTGCAATAACGTTGATATCTGCAACAATTGTGGATATGTTGCAAAAACACAAAGCAACTGCAGGAATTCAAGACCCACCACCTCATTTAAGTATTATTACCATATCATGAATTCTAATTATCACACTAGATAAATCACTATCTAAATAACGGTATAAAACAGGTATCAGTCTCTCATTATCTTTATAACCATGTGTATTATGATTCAGTGGATTATGTGAGTAGGTGCATTAGCCTCAGAATGGGTCTGTGAGTGGGTATATAAGTCTGTGAGTAGATATGGGAGAAGACTCGATAGTCTTTGAGGGAGCCTGTGAGTGGGTGCAACACTGTTTGAGTGGATATGTGAGTGGGGGTATAAGTGCCTGAGTGGGTATGTGAATGGGTGTATACATGTCTGAGTGGGAGTGTCAGTGAGTACATGAGTGTGTGACTGGATCTATGACTGGGTGTATAAGTGTCTGAGTGGGTCTGAGTGTGAGTCTTTGGCTAGGTCTGTCAGTGGGTGCATAAGTATGTAAGTGGGTGTGTCAAATGGGTGCATGAGTGTTTCAGGGGGGTTGTGAGTAGCTGTAATAGTCTCTGAGTGTGTGACTGGATGCATAAGTCTCTGAGAGAATTTGTGAGTGGGTGCACCAGTGTCTGACTAGGTATAAGAGTGAGTGCATAAGTCTCTGTATGGATATACAAGTAGCCACATGTGTATCTGAGTGAGTCTCTCACTGTGTGTACAAGTCTGAGTGGGTATATGAGTAGGAACATGAGTCTCTTACTAAGTCTATGAGTGAGCACAACAATATCTAAGTGGGTATGTGACTGTGTGTATGAGTGTCTGAGTTGGTATGTGAGTAAAAGTATGAGTCTTTAAGTGGGTATGTGAGTGGGTATGAGTTTTTGAGTAGGTCTGTGAGTGGGTGTATGAGTCTCTGAGTGCATATGTGACAAGATTGATAGGTTTGTCAGTGTGTCTATGATTGGGTGCACAAGGGTTTGAGTGGGTATGTGAGTGGGTGTATGAGTATCTGAGTTGGAATGTGAATGGCTGTATGACTGTCTGAGTGGGTATATGATTGGATATATCAGTTTGTGACAGGAGCTATGAGTGGGTGCATAGGTGTCTGAGTGGGTCTGTGTGTGGGTGTATGTGTCTTTCACAAGGCCTCTGACTGGTTGTATAACTCTCAGAGTTCCTCTCTCAGTGGGTGCATTAGTGCCCGAGTGGGTTTGTGACTAGGAGCATAAGTCTCTGAGTGGTGGTATGATAGTGGGTGTATGAGTCTATTAGTAGGTATATGACTGATTGCATGACTCCTTCAGTAGTCTATAAGTGGTTGCATAAGTCTCTGAGAAGGTATATGAGCGGGTGCATGAGTCTATGAGTGGGTTTGTGAGTAGGTGTATAAGTCTCTGATTGGGCATGTGAATGGGTGTGTAAGTGTCTGAGTGGATATGTGAGGAGGTGCATGAGTCTGTGGCAATCTTGGGTGTATATATATATATATATATATATATATATATATATATATATATATATATATATATATATATATATATATATATATATATTCACTGAAAAAACCATAGGTTTCACACCAGTTATAGTTAGGGATTTGCATTTAAAAAACCTATTGAATTCACATAAAAAACCATAGGTTTTACACCAGTTATAGTTAGCTGGAAATGTTACTGACATAAAACCATTGAAATTCCCACGTTATAGTTAGTTGGACTCACTATAACTTGCGCGTGCAATGCACTGCTGATGACGTGACATATTACATCACTCATAACATGGTCAGTGACATCACTCATGACATCACTGATGATACCATTCTTGTGACTTAGTGACAGATCTCCTTTCACTCTAATTTTACCCATTTCAGTTACAACAACCAATTCAGTAATTCCACCATCTATATACACATCCACTCATTCACCAACAGTTCTCTGTAGTCACTCATACATATACTCACCCATCATATGAAGTGATACACCTATACATCCTGTTACACACCGACAGTCATCCAAAAGTTACTCACACACATACTCACACATGCAAATAAACTATTGATCATCCATTTATTTGCATTTAGAGCAATACACACACTACCACCTTACTTCTAATGAAAATTACAAATATTTATTCTCTTAAACAATCACTTTTCGAAACACATACTTAATTAAACAGGAACTCTTACAATCTCTTACTCTCACATATACTCACTGATATGCATCAATATTCACATATTCTATATTAAAACATATGTAGTTACTGTTAAAAACACTAGTGAGACAGCCATTTACTCACTAACATACACTTATCCACACTATTCAACCATGCAGTCCTGCACATATGCAGTCTTTAAAATACATACAAAAAAGAGTCAGTGTAGTAGGTAATTCCCGCACTAAACAAAACAATCACTCATACTGATACTAAAAAAACATCTAATAACCCATACACACACACATGTACTTACTCACCAACCCATGCAGCCACTTATGCACAAAGTGAAACACTGATACATATTTTTTAATTTTTAAACATTACTCCCTAATATATGTATTCACTAAAATACACCTAATAAGCCAGTTAACCAATCATTTAAAAAAAAAAAAACATCCTTTAAGACACTTTTTTTAAAATGCATTGGTCCATCGACCTTTCCAAATACATATATAAAACATTTTTATTTTTCATAAAGTAACACATTCACTGGATGGTGTCATCAGTGATGTCATGAGTGATGTCACTGACCATGTCATGAGTGATGTAATATGTGACGTCCTCAGCAGTGCATTGCACGCACAAGATATAGTGAGTCCAACTAACTATAACGTGGGAATTTCAATGGTTTTATGTCAGTAAAATTTCCAGCTAACTATAACTGGTGTGAAACCTATGGTTTTTTATGTGAATTTAATAGGTTTTTTAAATGCAAATTCCTAACTATAACTGGTGTGAAACCTATGGTTTTTTCAGTGAATTTCATAGGTTTTTTAAATGCTAATTCCTAACTATAACTGGTGTGAAACCGATGGTTTTTCCATGAATTTCAAAGGTTTTTTAAATGCTAATTCCTAACTATAAATCTCAGTTTATAAGTAAGACTGTTAGCGCACTAGTTGTTCTCTGGGACATTCTGTTATTGGGCTATATTTTGACTTTTTTTGGCTGTTTTTTTGGCTACATTTTTTTTTGTTTTTTGTCTCTGGTGGCCATCTTTGGGCTACATTGGGCTACATTTTGGCTCTAATATATATATAGCCCAATGTAGCCCAATATATATTTTTCAAAGTTCATTTTCGTAAAAACGACGTGAGCATATATCTTGAGACATAGCAAAGGCACATCGGGCTACCAGTCCCTACAATTTTGCCTATTTTTTTAAAAAATATATATAGATATATTATATTATTATTATTTTTTTTTGCCTTGGTGCGCTCCCGGAGCGCGCCCCGGGGTGCGCCCCAGAAAGCGTAATTATGTGAAGCGCCAAGGGGAGCACACCGGGGAACGTCCCGTAAGCGCCATTATCGTTTTCTTAAACATGATAGTGACGTATCGCGTAGCCGCGTCTGCGTGAAACGCACGGCGTAAGCGCACCCGGAAGCACTCGTGCAAATACGATCGCGCAATGTAAACTTCCGACGCGCTTACGCGACGCGACCCGGGGCGCTCCCCCGGGCACGCCCCGGGGCGCGTAGCGTAAGCGCGTCGGGTCATGTGACCTGAAAATAACACTTTTCATTGGTTCATAACAGTTTTGGTTTCATAATGATGAAGCCCCTGGTCATGTGACCTGAAAATAACACTTGTCATTGGATCTAACTTTTTTTTTTTCTTCTGATGAAAGACCCCACCTTTTTCCTTTCTTCTGACTTTGTCCTTTGACTGAAGAAGACCTGCTTGTACCTCTCTGTACAATTTTCATCTTCATAATGGCTTCAGTAGCAGCAGCAGCTGGTGCATCTGCACCACCACCACAACAACCAAAAGGACCACCAGAAGTGTTCATTGGTGGTCAAGAAGAGGAGGAACAGGAGGAGGAGGAGGAGGAGGAAGAAAGGACGAGAACATTTCTCCAAGAACACAATACCCCATACCAGCCTAGACCACACATTATTTGGGAGTTTTTTTCTCTTCCACAGGGGAAGAAAAAGGTAAAAGCAGCCAAGGTGACTTTCCTAATCTGTGGCATGGAACTTTCCAGAGGGAACCCTCTTAAAAAATATTCCTTTGGAAATCACACAATGATCCGCCACATGCAGCGCAAGCATCCTATAAACTATTCTGCTGCAGAGATGAAGGAACTGGCCAGTAACCCTTCCCCATCAACAAGAACCAGCTCAAAAAGAAAGCAACCCACTCACTCAACACCAGAAGAAAATGAAACGATGCGTTGCGTTCAGCCACGATTTGCAGATTTCAGAATCACATGCAAATATTGTGGGAAGACCATCTCCTACGGAGAACAGAGCGTAAAGCTCATCGTCCTTGCTGGGGACAACCACAAATGCCCCAATCGACCCTAATTATTTCTTTTCTTTTTTTTCGCTCCAGTTGAGCCATTTCCAATTCCCTATTTTTTCGTTTCTCGCCATCAAAAATACAAAAATAATATAAAAGTGTTCTGAAAAGCCAAAAAAATTTCAAAATGTTCATAAAACATTAAAAAATATATAAAACAACAAAAGGAAGAAAAAAACAGTTCTTTTTAGAACTACCTCCAATTTCTAATAAAAGGCTACTTCTTTTTAAAAACTGTCATTCTTTTTTCCCCATGGTAAGCTCCCCGGTACGCTCCCCGGTGCGCGTACCGGGCGCTGCCCCCGCGCAAATAAAAAAATAATAATAATCTTTTGCCCCGCAGGGCCCTTTTTTGGCACAAACATCAAACCTAGGGGGTCAGAGGGGTCTATCCCTGCCCCCTTATTGTCATTTCCCCCTTTGTTTTTGCCACCTCTTGTGTCTCGATTTTACCGAGACACAAGATGGCGGCCGCTCCGGACTGTTTCGAATGTTTACGGACACCCGAGAGCCGATCAGCTTTCCATGCGCAAGTCGCTTAGCACGCCCGGTGCGCTCCCCGGGGCGCGTACCGGGGCGCTGCCATAGATATATATATTTTTTAGAACCTAAATTACTCAAAATCCACTGGAGCACATATCTTGAGACATAGCAAAGGCACATTGGGCTACCAGTCCCTACAATTTTGCCAAATTTGGTCGAAATCCATTCAGCCGTTCGGGCTAAAAGTGAAATCGACCGCCCTATGGAAATTAACATGGGGAAAACGCATTTTGGGACCCCCTTTTATCTCGGCCCCCGCTTGACGAATCCCCCCCAAACTTTAAGGGAAGGGCCGGAACGCCGCGAGGCCATTTTGAGGACATTTTCAGTCAGATTCGACAACCAGCGCCAAAGTTATTCCAAATAGAATTTTGAGATTTAACATTGAAAAAAATCCTAACTATAACTACCTACTGGCGACCGCCAGTAGGTAATATATATATATATATATATATATATATATATTCACTGAAAAAACCATAGGTTTCACACCAGTTATAGTTAGCTGGAAATTTTACTGATATAAAACCATTGAAATTTCCACGTTATAGTTAGTCGGACTCACTATAACTTGCGCGTGCAATGCACTGCTGATGACATCACATATTACATCACTCATGACATGGTCAGTGACATCACTCATGACATCACTGATGACACCATCCAGTGAATGTGTGTCTTTCTGAAAAATAAATATGTTTTATATATGTATATGTAAAAGTCGATGGGAGAATAAATGTTTAAATAAAAGTCTAAATGGATGGTTTTAAAAAAAAAATATATATTGAATAACTGGCCTATTAAGTGTATCTTAGTGAATACATATATTAGTAAGTAATGTTTAAATATTTAAATATATGTATCAGTGTTTCACTTTGTGTATAAGTGGCTGCATGGGTTGGTGAGTAGCTACATATGTGTGTATATGAGTTATTAGATGTTTTTTTAGTATCAGTATAAGTGTCTGTATGATTTGGTGGGAGTGTTACTTAGCACATAGATGCATAAATGACTGACTCACTGTTTGTATGTGTTTTAAAGACAGCATATGTGCCGGACTGTATGGGTGAATGAGTGTGTATATGTATGTGTTAGTAAGTGAATGACTGTCTTACTAGTGTCTTTATCAGTAACTACATATGTTTTAATCTAGTATATGTGAGTATTGATGTATATAAGTGAGTATATATGAGAGTGAGAGATTGAAAGAATTCTTGTTTTAATAAGTATGTGTTTCTATAAGTGATTTTTTAAGAGAGTAAGTGTGTGTAAGTTTCTTTAGAAGTAAGGTGATAGAGTGTGTATAGCTGTATATGCTAAAAAATTGATGTTCAATAGTTTATTTGCATGTGTGAGTATGTGTATGAGCAACTTTTGGAAGACTGTCGGTGTGTTAACGGATGTATAGGTGTCTCACTACATATGATGAGTGAGTATATGTATGACTGACTATTTAGAACTGTTGATGAATGAGTGGATGTGTATATAAATGGTGGAATTACTGAATTGGTTGTTGCAACTGGTATAGATATCTTCACTTTTTTGAAAATATTAGTTTCTATTTTTCAATATGTGTTTCAAGGGTTACTTTACAGTGAAAGGAGGTCAGTCACTCTGTCACAAGGACGGTATCATCAGTGATGTCATGAGTGATGTCACTGACCATGTCATGAGTGATGTAATATGTGATGTCATCAGCAGTGCATTGCACGCGCAAGTTATAGTGAGTCCGACTAACTATAACGTGGAAATTTCAATGGTTTTATATCAGTAAAATTTCCAGCTAACTATAACTGGTGTGAAACCTATGGTTTTTTCAGTGAATTTAATAGGTTTTTTAAATGCTAATTCCTAACTATAACTGGTGTGAAACCTATGGTTTTTTCAGTGAATTTCATAGGTTTTTTAAATGCTAATTCCTAACTATAACTGGTGTGAAACCTATGGTTTTTTCAGTGAATTTCATAGGTTTTTTTAATACTAATTTTTAACTTTTTGTAGGGCTTCATACCTATGTACGTTTTATTGAATTTCTAAGCTTATTTTTTCACAAATGTCTTTACCTGAGAAAGGTATGTTTTTCTAAAAATGAACCCTATAATGTATATTAAGATACTATTTTTATTTTAAAATAGTTTTTTCCTTTTTTTTTTATATTTGACTTTGGAGCGCTCCCGGTGCGCATACTGATAAACGCCCGGGTGCGCGCACCGTCAGCGTATCAACAAAAAAAATAAAAAAAAATAATGAAGGAGTGACCATAAGAAATGGGGACAGAGAGAGTGGTGTTAAGAGAAAGAGAGCTAAAGGGAGGAACACAGAGGGACTGTGTAATAGATAGTAAGACAGATAAAAAGTGTAAGAGGAAATAACTGAGAAAAAAAAAATGAATAAGGGAGCAAAAGAAAAGAAGAAATAGGAAGAAGACAAAAGCAGAGGTTCCGGGAGAATGTAAATGGATGATGAAAGTAAAAGGAAGGACAGTTAAGCATGTGAATGACAGGTAGTGACGGAATGAAAGAAAAGGAATAGTAGTGATGGAGGGATAGTAAATAGCAGTGAATATAAGCAAAGAGGGGTGAAACAGGGTACATGTAAGTGAATAAGGGTAAGACATGGGGAATAATACAGCGAAAGAAGAAAGAGAGTAAAAGAAGGAGTGTCACAAAGGAACTAAGTGAACCAGTAAAAAAGGTAAGTGAAGGAGTGTGCATAGACAGAGGTAGGAGCAAAGTAAGGAAACAGGGGTGAGGTAGGGTGAGAGAAAAATAGTGAAAATAAAACCAAAGATGATAACAAAAAAGATTTTGTAAACACACTTACCATATAATCAATGCAAACTTGTATCTGTGAAAGATAAAAGAAAAAACACGTTATAATTTCTTAAAAATATATAATAAAATAGAAGCAACAGTTCATGAGGTTTAAAAATCTACAAAAGTTTACTAAGAAATGATGCAATAGTGAAGGATACAAAAACAGAAAGAAAGTAATGTAGAAAGAGAAAAAAAAAGGAAAAAGAAATAGAAAGAAAACAAATTCCTAAAGATAAATAAGATACTAAAAGAATGTAAGATATCAAATCAAAATCAGTAAAGATAAGAAAATAAAAGAAAAATGAGTGAAAAGGAGAGAAGTCTGATTGAGAAACTATAAATAAAAAAGAGGAATAGAAGATGATTGAGAGTGAGTGAAGTAAAGTAACAGAGTGAAGGGATGAAAGGAATGAAGTTAGTATAGAACAATGGATAAAACAGGAGTGAGAGAGTAAGTACACAGAAAGACAAAAGGAAGAACTAAGTGAACTACAGTACAATGGATGCGAAAGAAAAAAAATGGAGAAAAAGAAAGAGAGGGTTAGGAAACTAAAGCAGTGGTACTGTGAGAATATGAAAAAGATAAAAAGTGGTGGAAGGAACAGAGGAAATGCAGACAGTTCCTATTAGATTAAGAAGTTGTGAATGAAGTGCACTAAAGAAACAGCGATGAAAAAAGAGTGTAAATTAGTAAAGAGAGGTAAATAAGGGTGAAAAAGAAAATGAGTATAAGACAATGTGAACACAATATAAATTACACAATGCAAACTACACAATAACTTCTACAATATGTTACATTATTTATTTTTGCTGTTCTCAGAATATATTGAATTTCACTTAAATTAGTGAGATCAAAGTCTTCATCATATAACAGCGGGAAAAAAAAACACAATCTAAAAGATTGTGTTTAAAAAAACCCATTCAAACATACATCTCATATAAGTACACTAATCTTTGATTCACTTACTTTTTCGTGAGACCAAATTGCAGATAGTGAAGGTCCTTTTGGTGGAAAAAAGTCTGCTGTGCTCTATAACTTCCATTTCATCGACTTCCTATGAAAAAAGATCTAACAACATCATATCTTGCACTTTCCTCACGGCCAATTTGTGTCAGATATATCAGTATTTTTTACTTTGAGATCCACTTAAAGTATCTACATGAGATTGCAGATAGTGAAGGTCCTTTTGGTGAAAAAAAGTCTGCTGTGCTCTATAACTTCGATTTCATCAACTTCCTATGAAAAAAGATCTAACAACATCATATCTTACATTTTCCTCACGGCCAATTTGTGTCAGATATATCAGTATTTTTTACTTTGAGATCCACTTAAAGTATCTACATGAGATTAATAATGTAAAATATTAGATTAACTAACTAACTAACTAACTTTTATTATCTATTCCCGTCTTCAAAGGCCAATTCCCTTTACTAAAACTTTGGTTTTAAAAACACTAGATAAGAATTTGTAGAGTCATAAGGCAAACGTTGTTTATAAGTTAAATGAGAATCATTGCAGTAACTCCATCCATTTTCAGATTTTAAGTAGCATGTATAATGTCCTGAGGTTGTCGAAGATCCATCATGATAAATAATAGCTTCAGTTGTAAAGGTCCTTCCAGAAATTGATAACTGAGAAGCCACAAAATGTTTGATAGAAGTTGTCAATTTAGTTCCATCAGGTCTACATCGTTGGAAAACTAAAATGATATACTGCCCATACCTTTGTATAAATAATGTGGACAGCATTGTACAGTTACATTGGGTACACACCATATTATGATCTGCTGCTTTAACTAGATTTTTAAAAGACACTGATTTACAGTCTGGTAAACTCAAATATATAAATCTTTCAGTGTCTATTCTAGTAGTACTTGATAAACTACAATTGCGGCAGTCATGCTGCCATTGATAAGAAAGACTGAAAAGATTATCTACATCTACACCTTCATCTTCCAAAGCACCAAACATATACATTAAAAATTCCTGACAATCCTGCTGAATGTTCTGTGAAAATTTATCTTGACCAGAACACAAATCTAAAATATTTCGAATTTCTGTTACAGTTTCTATTTGTGCTGTACCACTGCTACATTTCTGAAACACAGAATTCAATAAACCACACAATCTTTGATCCCGATTTTCAACAATCTGTTCTTGTAAACTTTTAAGAAAAAAAACAACATTAACCACTACATTAGCATAGCAGTTGACACCAGAACTATTTTCAAACTGAAATCCAACAACATTTTCTCCACAATTCTTTTTCTTCCTGTTTTCAATTACAGTTTTCTCTACTTTTTGTCTTTTTGCAACTACCTCACTACAATTATCCTCAATTCTTCTTTTTCGGCCTACCACACGTTTTTCAAACAGAGGATATTGAGGCAAGTGTGGAACATACTCTCTTCTTAACCTATTGTATTCTTTAACACAATCTAGATCTGCAGAAATCTTTGTCTCATCACACGCAATCAAGTACAATCCTGATAAAGTTCTGACTCGAGATAATGCCACATATGCCATACCCTCTTTAAACACAGATCTTCCAATGTTCACCAAAGCACTATCTACACTTAAACCTTGAGATTTATGAATTGTCACCGCATACGCCAAACAAACAGGAAACTGTTTTCGGCGAACATATAAGTCTTTTACAAGTAAAAATCTAGCAGAACAACGACTTATTTGTTGTACTTGTTCAATCCCATCAAATTTTATTTTTAAAAATTCAATTCCATCTCTATTTCTGTAATTCACAAAATCAACAACATAACCCATTGCTCCATTTACCAGACCGCTTTCAACATTTAAATTCCTTCTCAAAATGATACGACAATTTAAACACACATTCAGAGTCTTTTCAAAACCAGCTGTTTTTGAAATACTTTTCTCCAATGAATCCAATTTAGTTTTCAAATTTTCTGACAAAACAATTGTTGCACCCATATGCTCTATTTTATCTATTGCTTCCAGTTTCACAATCTCTTCATTTTCTAAGTCTAACATTTTTTGGTTGAAGATGGAACATTCTTGCAGAGTTGGCATCAAACATATCCCAGATTTCTTCTCAGTCATTTTTTTAAAAATATTCTCTGGAAGAATGTTTTCATTTGGATACAAATTTGAAATTAATCGACTATGCAAAGCTTTTTTCCCTTTCTCAGTCACTTTTCCAATTCTTACATCTTGTAGAATATTTTTATAATCTTCATCCTTGGCCTGTCGCATATTTTGAAGCAGTTCAGCATATTTAAAATTTAGCCATATATTAACATTTCCAATGCTTCCAAGGGACTTCCTGGTATCTTCATGCGTGAGCATTTTAAACACTGGTTGTCCTTTTACTGGAGTCAACTGCAATAGATCTCCAAAAACAATAATGTGTTTTCCTCCAAATAACACATCATACTCTGTTTTAAGAATTTCTTGCATTCTCAAATGCACAAAAGCAAGCATTAGATTTGAGACCATGCTTACTTCATCTATGATAAGAAGTTTCATTTTCTTCAAGACTCTTGAAACTTCAGAACACGCATCTCCAGATAGCTTGTTGTAATGCAATTTATTATCATGTTCAACTGGCAGCATCAATAAACGATGTAGAGTAATCCCTTTAATGTTATGTGCTGCCAGACCAGTTGGAGCAGTTACAACACAAGACAGTGGTGAATCAGTCCTTTTCTGCAGATAACTTGCAACAGCTTTAATTAGAAAACTTTTTCCTGTCCCCGCTTCTCCACTTACGTACAATCGGACAGGGTCAAATAATATACATGAGCACTCTTTTTTCTCATGTCTGAATCCATGTTCAATCTGCTCTGTGACTTCATCATATATCTTTTTCTGCTCAATGTTTAGTTGCTTTACCAAATCTTCTAAGTTAACTCCATCCTCTTGAGCTTGTTCCATAGCTCTTTCCACCTCATCCATGGCAGTGGCAGCTTCATTTTGGATAATTGGTCCTCCTAGTGGATCCTGGCTCAATGAAGTAGAACTTTGACTATCTTGAGAACTGTTTCTAGCTATCTCTTCAGCAATTGTAGTTTCTTGCTCCATTTCTTCATTCAACATTTGCAGATAATTTAGAAAAATAGGACATTCTATGGTATCCTTAGTTGCATTAAAAGAGTCTTCATAACAGAGAAAATCTCCAAGTAGTTCCTCTTCTGTACGCCATGGCTTAAAGAGTTGCAAAAGAGCTAAATAGTAAAATTCTCTTTTGTCTGGAACTTCACAACTCAATTTTCGATGATTAATCAAATGGCCTTTTTTCTGCTTCACTAGACATCCTTCATAGCCAATGAGTGCATATTTTCCATTATTGATATCTTCTGTGATGTTCCTCTTATAACTGTAGTTTTGAAGAACTTCATACAAACATGTGTTCTCAAGGTGAGTACTTCTATTTGGATAGTATGTATCCAACATATTTGTCTTCAAAATATCTGTACTGTTTGGTTCTTTTTCCGCCAAATATTCAATTTCTTGTACAGATTTCAAAACTCGGTTTCGTGTTGCAGCAAGACCAAGACTCACCCAAATGATTGTTCTTGATTTGGCATAGAGACTTGCTGATGATAACCGATCAGAACATTCATATGCTCCAATTTCTCGATGCGACAACATCTTCAGACTGAAACTGTATAATTTCTTGCTTAGACTCTTTTCATGTGAAATATCCTCCCACATTTCCTTCAATTCTGTCTTTTCTTTTTTGGTGATGTAAGATGTCACATATCGAGCCACAGCAATAGAGTTGTCAGCAACGAACTGAATATCCATGTTAGCATTCCACATGGACAAAATCACTGGGTTGTAATCGTTGATGTACTTAGATTCTTCATTTCTTTTCAAATTATATGTATTTTTGGGAGATTTCCTCGTCACAGTATGCCGTAGAGATGACATCAAATTATTTACTCTTCCCTTAGAAATCACTGGTCGAGGAAATGCAAAACGACATTTCGTGTAGTACTTTTCCTTGTTTTTAAATTTTCGACGACAGTACTTTCCACAACGATGAGATTGAAAACGTAAAACTTGTTGCCTTAAATTGTTTTCTTCAGTAGATTTTGGAACAGCACATGTTGAATACTCTTCAATGAAACTCATCACTGTTTCATCTGAATCTGATCCAAATTTGGGTGCATCTTTAATCCACAACAACATATGTATATGAGGAGCACCTCTCGCTTGATATTCCTTCCTCCAAAAGAAATCCAAAACCTCTCCAAGGGGGGGATTTTTTTTGTTGGTAATAAAAGACATCATAGCTTCAAATCTATGATTAAAATATCTGCAAACATTCACTGGATCTAAAGAACACAGTTCTCCTGGTGTTTTCAATTCTATATTTGGTATGTTTTCATTTGCCTCTCGTAGAAATTGAAGTAAATCGTCCCATGCATACTCAGCACAGCTAAGAGTGAGGAACCATGTAGGAGTTCCTAAGTTTCTTAGCATACATTTCAATTCTCCATGACGACGAAACCAATACTCGTTGGTTCCACGTTGACATGCCATGAGATTGATTAGCTGAGATTCCAAAATACTGTCTTGCAGATTAACTTTCTCCATAAAGTCCCTTTCACAAACATTCTGCAAATGAGGTCCACTTTTTAATATATGATTAACTGCATAAGAAAGCCCAGACAAATCACTTTCAAATAGTAAATGAAATAAATATGGAATGCATTGACGAAACCTTGGATCTTCTGCATATAATCTTAGAGTCCGGTATTCAGCTGCAGGAATTTGAACTGGTCGATCATCATATCGTCCACCACAACCTGTTGGAAATAATTGTGGAAAACAACGAGCTTCCAAACTTTCTTCCCATACACTAATGGGACTTCCTTTTGCTGCTTTCATTTGAAGCAAGTCAATTGCATTTCCCATTACTTCTTTGGAATGCAAAGGATGAACAGTATAATGTTCATATATTTCTTCAGTTCTAGACACATCAACTTTTTCAATTTGACCAACTGAAGAATCACTATCTTCTTCTATAGCTGTTTCCTCTGCTCCAACACTTACATCTTTGTAGTACTCATTGTTTTTGACCAAATACAACGTTGCCTTCTTGACTTTTTTAACATCCACTAAATCTTGCCAAATTTTCTTACTCTTTGTTGGAACCCCATTAACTAGAATAACTAAAGGATCTTCTTCTACTCTTTCTACACCAATTGTATTAATATTTTTCTTTACATCTAGAGGCAAATAAACAACTCTTCCCTTTAATCCTCTCAGTAAATCTGATGGAGGCAATTTCCCTGTCTTAGGCTCCATGCGTACAATAGCCTGAAAAGGATGGACACATTGAATCAAAATAGATTCATAAGTATTTAGATCCATCAATTCAGAAGGAATATCTATCAACTGAAGATTATTATAAACTGCTCTAGCAGGCATTCTATTTTCATTTAATTTTTTCAAACAATAATTACAAATACGCTGATCCAAACTCAAATCAAAAGAATTCTCCACCAACAAATAACTTACAAAATCCTCCCATTGACTATTATTTTCCAATTCACTTTTTGCATAAAAATCAACTAACCTGGTCTGAATTTTATAATGAGTCCGTCGACAACACACAAAAGTTAAATTAGGCCTCTCACTTGATTTCACCTTAAACTTGATAATTTCCTCATCAAACTTTTCAATACTTGAAATTTGTCCATTATCTTCTGCATTACCATCCATTACTATATCTATTTCTACACTGTCCTCTTTGTTCCCAAAATAACAAAACTCAATTTCTTCACAAATAGTCTTCACATCCACTTCAGATCCATGCAAAAGAGCACTATTTAACTGTTTAAGCTTAAGTGCAGGACTTTTTGCATAATACAACTTCCTCACTAATTTCCTTACGTTATTATGATGCACTGCTAACATCCTAAAATGATGAAAAACACTCCGACAAACTTTTCTAGAAAGACAAGCTAGTGAATGCCCTTGCAAACCTGTGCTTTCTCTCACTCTGCAAGGATCTAACTCTTGCAGGATCTTCATTTTTTGTTTGAGACTTTTTTTACTATATGTACGTAAGAAATTTCGAAGCAAATCGATTGATTCCTGTCGCACACTACAAATACTACTGCATTTCCATGTGTACACTGGACCCTTAGTACGTCTCCCTAAAACTTCATCAGCTAACACCTCTTCTGCATCTCTAGATACAAGTTTCTCTTTTTCCATCACACAACTATCTTTCACCTCATATGCACGACCACTGGTGTCAACTGCATGCACCAAATCATTTTCCTGAAAGTAACTCTCCTCATTGAAAAAAGGCTCAGAACTTGAACTATGCATCCATTCACCAGAAAATACTTCACAAAAATTACTCCGATTAATAATTCTTTTCCATCTACTGTTCAATTTGAAAACATCAATTGCCTTATTAAGTATCCTAATTCTATTGATTATTAAAATAAATAATTTTTTCTTAACTTCAAAAGCCTGATCAACAATCTTTTCTACACTTTTCTTTTTCTTGTAAAAAGCAGCTTTTAGTTTACTTTTCTTATCATTTTTTAGCAAATTTAAAACTACCCTATTGCGAAACATTCGCCTACGAATGTCCCTAAAAACATTTACCCTTCTATTGCTATCCATTCTCTTCTCTCCTGCTCCAATGGAAACATTTTTTGTGGGCTTCTCTTTCCTTTTTAGATTTGTTGACTTTTTCTGTATATTCACATTAGCAATATCATTTTTTTTTCTACGACATATGTTGCGAAGAAAAGACTTAATTGGCTTACCAGAAGCTTTTCTGGTGTTTTTTGAAGTACTTGTTGAAGAGGATTCCATAAACTCTGTTGTTGATGTTCTCCTTTTCCGTATGTTATTTTTGATATTTCTTTGCTTTGAAGGCATTTTTGCTTCCTTTTCAGAAGTTGATTTGAATCTGTTGTTCTGTAAAAAAAACACATGAAAGACCACTATTAGCAAAGAACAAAGTAATGTTAAAAAGCAAACAATATATACAATAAATTGCAACATATTTAAGTTTATACAAAAGCAACTCATGGCTTTATTTATAAAGGCCTTGCGCCACCAGTGCGTCACTTTTTACCCATGTTTAAAGTAATGCACCAGCTGCACATGGCAATCATAAATAAGGGCCAAATGCAAATACCAATCATTTGCACCCACAAATCGATTTTTGAATAACATGTAAGAAACACTGCGCAGAACCTATGTACAACCACTCAATATCATCAAACAAAGTCAGGGCCTTATTTATGAAAGCCTTGCGCCACCAGTGCGTCACTTATTACCCATGTTTAAAGTCATGCATCAGCTGCACATGGCAATCATAAATAAGGGCCAAATGCAAATACCAATCAATTGCACCCAAAAATCAATTTTTGAATAACATGAAAGAAACACTGCGCAGAACCTATCTACAACCACTCAATATCAGCAAACAAAGTCAGGGTCTCATTTATAAAGGCCTTGCGCCACCAGTGCATCACTTATTACCCATGTTTAAAGTCATGCATCAGCTGCACATGGCAATCATAAATAAGGGCCAAATACATATACCAATCAATTGCATCCAAAAATCGATTTTTGAATAACATGTAAGAAACACTGCGCAGAACCTAAGTACAACCACTCAATATCATCAAACAAAGTCAGGGTCTCATTTATAAAGGCCTTGCGCCACCAGTGCATCACTTATTACCCATGTTTAAAGTCATGCATCAGCTGCACATGGCAATCATAAATAAGGGCCAAATACATATACCAATCAATTGCACCCAAAAATCGATTTTTCAATAACATGTAAGAAACACTGCGCAGATCCGATGTACAACCACTCAATATCATCAAACAAAGTCAGGGCCTTATTTATGAAAGCCTTGCGCCACCAGTGCGTCACTTATTACCCATGTTTAAAGTCATGCATCAGCTGCACATGGCAATCATAAATAAGGGCCAAATACATATACCAATCAATTGCACCCAAAAATCGATTTTTCAATAACATGTAAGAAACACTGCGCAGATCCTATGTACAACCACTCAATATCATCAAACAAAGTCAGGGTCTCATTTATAAAGGCCTTGCGCCACCAGTGCGTCACTTATTACCCATGTTTAAAGTCATGCATCAGCTGCACATGGCAATCATAAATAAGGGCCAAATACATATACCAATCAATTGCACCCAAAAATCGATTTTTCAATAACATGTAAGAAACACTGCGCAGATCCTATGTACAACCACTCAATATCATCAAACAAAGTCAGGGTCTCATTTATAAAGGCCTTGCGCCACCAGTGCATCACTTATTACCCATGTTTAAAGTGATGCATCAGCTGCACATGGCATTCATAACTAAGGGCCAAATGCAAATACCAATCAATTACACCCAAAAATCGATTTTTGAATAACATGTAAGAAACACTGCGCAGAACCTATGTACAACCACTCAATATCATCAAACAAAGTCAGGGCCTTATTTATGAAAGCCTTGCGCCACCAGTGCGTTACTTATTACCCATGTTTAAAGTCATGCATCAGCTGCACATGGCAATCATAAATAAGGGCCAAATACATATACCAATCAATTGCATCCAAAAATCGATTTTTGAATAACATGTAAGAAACACTGCGCAGAACCTAAGTACAACCACTCAATATCATCAAACAAAGTCAGGGTCTCATTTATAAAGGCCTTGCGCCACCAGTGCATCACTTATTACCCATGTTTAAAGTGATGCATCAGCTGCACATGGCATTCATAAATAAGGGCCAAATGCAAATACCAATCAATTGCACCCAAAAATCGATTTTTGAATAACATGTAAGAAACACTGCGCAGAACCTAAGTACAACCACTCAATATCATCAAACAAAGTCAGGGTCTGATTTATAAAGGCCTTGCGCCACCAGTGCATCACTTATTACCCATGTTTAAAGTGATTCATCAGCTGCACATGGCATTCATAAATAAGGGCCAAATGCAAATACCAATCAATTGCACCCAAAAATCGATTTTTGAATAACATGTAAGAAACACGGCGCAGAACCTAAGTACAACCACTCAATATCATCAAACAAAGTCAGGGCCTTATTTATGAAAGCCTTGCGCCACCAGTGCGTCACTTATTACCCATGTTTCAAGTCATGCATCAGCTGCAGAAGGCAATCATAAAAAAGGGCCAAATGAAAATACCAATCAATTGCACCCAAAAATCGATTTTTAAATAACATGTAAGAAACACTGCACAGAACCTAAGTACAACCACTCAATATCATCAAACAAAGTCAGGGCCTTATTTATGAAAGCCTTGCGCCACCAGTGCGTCACTTATTACCCATGTTTAAAGTCATGCATCAGCTGCACAAGGCAATCATAAAAAAGGGCCAAATACATATACCAAACAATTGCACCCAAAAATCGATTTTTGAATAACATGTAAAAAACACTGCGCAGAACCTAAGTACAACCACTCAATATCATCAAACAAAGTCAGGGTCTAATTTATAAAGGCCTTGCGCCACCAGTGCATCACTTATTACCCATGTTTAAAGTCATGCATCAGCTGCACATGGCAATCATAAATAAGGGCCAAATACATATACCAATCAATTGCACCCAAAAATCGATTTTTGAATAACATGTAAGAAACACTGCGCAGAACCTAAGTACAACCACTCAACATCATCAAACAAAGTCAGGGTCTGATTTATAAAGGCCTTGCGCCACCAGTGCATCACTTATTACCCATGTTTAAAGTGATTCATCAGCTGCACATGGCATTCATAAATAAGGGCCAAATGCAAATACCAATCAATTGCACCCAAAAATCGATTTTTAAATAACATGTAAGAAACACTGCGCAGAACCTAAGTACAACCACTCAATATCATCAAACAAAGTCAGGGCCTTATTTATGAAAGCCTTGCGCCACCAGTGCGTCACTTATTACCCATGTTTAAAGTCATGCATCAGCTGCACATGGCAATCATAAAAAAGGGCCAAATACATATACCAAACAATTGCACCCAAAAATCGATTTTTGAATAACATGTAAGAAACACTGCGCAGAACCTAAGTACAACCACTCAATATCATCAAACAAAGTCAGGGTCTAATTTATAAAGGCCTTGCGCCACCAGTGCATCACTTATTACCCATGTTTAAAGTCATGCATCAGCTGCACATGGCATTCATAAAAAAGGCCAAATAAAAATACCATTCATTTGCACCCAAAATCGATTTTTGAATAACATGTAAGAAACACTGCGCAGGACTTATATACTAACATACAATTTCACTTCTAAAACATAACTATCTGCTTCCAAATATTCTCCATAGAGCAAATAAGTCTCTATCTAAATTAAATGAATCATTACTTACCTTTACAAATGCTTTTGGAGATTGAGAACAGTGTCAGACACACACACCAATTTTTCTTTAGCAGAGCAAAAGGTGTGCTCTCAATACACTGAAACCAAGACTGGCATAGAAAATCTCTATCTTTGTACACATATGCCTTAATTCAACCAATCAAAAGTCTTCCCTCACTATTTTCAAACCAACACCCATCCCCCTCTCAGACCTTTCTATCTGTTACCATAGCAACTCCCTCCTAACTGAACTCTAAGGTTCAAAAGTTTATTTTACAATGTTGCAAATTAACTCAGCAAGGATGTTTGACCTCTCAATTCAGCAGCCTATACAGGGTATTTTTGCTTTTGGTGACTTTTTTTAAACCATTCAAATTGCTTCTTTCACACAACATAACCATGCACCCTAACTTTCAGATATCAACTATCTGAATCCACCAATCATTGCTTGTGATTCAAGAGCAGAGAAACTCCACAATTATTTTTTTGTAAACTCCTACTATTCCAACTGCCATTTCATTCCCACACTTCATCTGACTGGACCAGAACCTTCTCACATCATGTACTCTGTTTGGATTATTGGACATAGCTACATCCACTGGGCTCAAAGGTATGCAGCTAGCAGAAATTTTCATAACCTTGATTTATCAAATGTGGAAATCAAGTGGATTGGCCACAGAGGATTAAAATGTCACCAATTGATACCATTGGTGAAAACCTTTTTGCATCTGCCAGAACTTGACCTTATAATTGTGCACTGTGGTGGAAACGATCTAGGCACATTGACTGGGGTAGGTCTGGAAATGCTTTTAAAGGACACCTTTCATCAATTGATGATACTTTTTCCCCACACTGCCTTGGTATATTCCAATATATGCCAAAGACAGAAATGGAACTGGTCCAACCAATTTTGTCCACAATTTGAGAAAGCACGGAAACATGTGAATAAATCTGTTTCTGCTTACATGAGAGACTATGGAATGGGTTCAATATACAATAATAACTTGCGTTACAACATGCAAGACATCTACAGAGGAGATGGAGTGCACTTCTCAGATGAGGGGAATAGAATATTCCTCCTGAATTTAAGAATGTGTATTGGAACCTACTTGTAGGTACCTAAATCAACCACAGAACCCAAAAGCTCTTTTCAGAGCTACCCTAACTCTGATCATTCAAAGCGTTTATTTTTTTCTAACTTTCTTCACTATTTTTCACCAAAGTACGCTTTCGGGTACGCTTAAAGGTGCGCGCACCAGGCGCTACCCCCGTGGAAAATTAAAGAATTTTTTATTTTTTATTTTACGTTTATGAGCCTCCTAAGCCCCCCTCAGAAAACCTAGAGGGTCAAGAAGTCTCTACAGTTCCCCCTTCTATCCATTCCGAACATTGTTTACCCTCCATCTTGTGTCTCGATTGTACCGAAACACAAAATGGAGGACTCCCGTAACGCTGCCAGTGCGCGTAAAGGAGCGCGCACCGCTAAGCGCTCGATAAAAAAAGGTGGGAAAGCAATTTACAAAAAAACCACTAGAGACACTTTCATCAAATATAGAATAGGCCCTACTACATAGCAGTCCCTACCATTTGCCCAAATTTGGTGAAATTCCATTGAGACATTTAGGCTACAGGCCTGTCTAAATATCCTGAGGTAAATTACATGACAAAAACACACTTGTAATGTTAGAATTTACAACCAATTAAAAAGTATCTTTCATTTTCTACGATTATTTCCTGACGTTTGATTGGTTAAGTACAAGTATATATATAAAAGAAGAGTGGGAAACACAGCCATTTTGACTACTGCTTCCAGAAGTACACTTGAAAACAAATTTCACTGACAACTTCAACTAATTTCTCTAAGGTAACTTCTAATTATGGAAGTATATTGTACACTTTAAGTTTATTTCTGAAAAAATATTCTGTTAGTGATATGCTATCCCTCTTTAAATAGTTAGAGATAGAGATAGACTTCTCTGTAATAGTTATGGATTGAGTTAGGCTTCTCTGGTATACAGTACCCTAACTCTACTAATATAGTTAATTTGTATGCAATTTTCAGAAAGAAAATGGAAGGAGAAAATCAGGCAAATGATACTTCTATCAAAGTAAAGGTGGAAAAACCAGAAGATCAAAAAAAAGAAGTTGATTTCATGGATGACTCTTTGGATGAACAGTTTATAGAATGTTTGGAAGAAATGGAATCATGTACATATAATTATGAGGAAATTCCGGAAAATATTATGTTAGAAATTTTATTAAATTATGAAAAAGAATCAGAGGAATAAATTTATCTTTAATAATTTAAATTGTTTCAGACAATATTCTTTTTTATATGTAATTCATAAAGTATTACCAAAAATGTTTAAAATATAAAGTGAGACTTATAGTATACTGTTCAACTATTTTTCTGTTACATAGTAAGTTTACTCATAGTTACTACCTTTCTCCCACTATATTATCTCATATGAATATTTTACACCTCATTTTCATAAGTGAGCAGGATAGACTACTCAGGAGTGCTTAAAAGATCTGTTTCTCCTTTCCAGACAGACTATGTTATGAATTCCATATACCACAAAAAATACAATAACAACATGCAAGATGTCTACAAAGAAGATGGTGAACATTAAATTTAAGTCTCTTCATTAGTACCTACATGTAGGTACTTACATAAAATAAAAAAATAAAAAAAAAACAATTAATAAACATACAATGTTTTAAAGTGATTATTTTTCAATAGTACCCTCCTCGATACGCTCCCCCGTGCGCGCACCAGGCGCTTCCCCCGCGAAAATTGAAAAAAAAAAAAAAGGGGGTGAGACCCCGCGGGGCCCTTTAATGGCCCCCACATCAAACCTAGGGGTACAGGGAGTGTCTACTCTGCCCCCTTATGGTCATTTCCCCCTTTGTTTTGGCCACCTCTCGTGTCTCGATCCTACCGAGACACAAGATGGCGGCCGCACCGGACTGTTTAGAATGTTTACAGACACCCGAGAGCCAATCAGCTTTCTGCGCGCAAGTCGCGTGTCGCGCCTGGAGCGCACTCCGGTGCGCGCACCGGAGAGCGCCTATAGATATATATATTTTTTTGAACCTAAATTACTCAAAATCCACTGGAGCACATATCTTGAGACATAGCAAAAGCACATCGGGCTACCAGTCCCTACAATTTTGCCAAGTTTCGTGGAAATCCATTCAGCCGTTCGGGCTAAAAGTGAAATCGACCGCCCTATGGAAATTAACATGGGGAAAACGCGTTTTGGGACCCCCCTTTTATCTCGGCCCCCGCTTGACGAATCCCCCCCAAACTTTCAAGGAAGAACTGGAACTCGAAGAGGCCATTTTCAGGAAATTTTCAGGCAGATTCGTCAACCGGTGCCAAAGTTATTTCAAATAGAATTTTGAGATTTAACATTGAAAAAAATCCTAACTATAACTACCTACTGGCGACCGCCAGTAGGTAATATATATATATATATACATATTCGTCAACCGGTGCCAAAGTTATTTCAAATAGAATTTTGAGATTTAACATTGAAAAAAATCCTAACTATAACTACCTACTGGCGACCGCCAGTAGGTAATATATATATATATATATACATATATATATATGTATATATATATATATATATATATTACCTACTGGCGGTCGCCAGTAGGTAGTTATAGTTAGGATTTTTTTCAATGTTAAATCCTAACTATAACTACCTACTGGCAACCGCCAGTAGTAATATATATATATATATATACATATATATATATGTATTACCTACTGGCGGTCGCCAGTAGGTAGTTATAGTTAGGATAATTTTCAATGTTAAATCTCAACATTCTATTTTGAATAACTTTGGCGCCGGTTGACGAATCTGCCTGAAATTTTCAGGAAAATGGTCTCATGGCGGTCCGGTCCTTCCCTGAAAGTTTGGGGGGGATTCGTCAAGCGGGGGCCGAGATAAAAGGGGGGTCCCAAAACGCGTTTTCCCCATGTTAATTTCCATAGGGCGGTCGATTTCACTTTTAGCCCGAACGGCTGAATGGATTTCCACCAAACTTGGCAAAATTGTAGGGACTGGTAGCCCGATGTGCCTTTGCTATGTCTCAAGATATGTGCTCCAGTGGATTTTGAGTAATCTAGGTTCAAAAAAATATATATATCTATAGCAGCGCACAGGTGCGCGCACCGGAGTGCGCTCCAGGCGCGACACGCGAGGTGCGCATGGAAAGCTGATTGGCTCTCGGGTGTCTGTAAACATTCCAAACAGTCCAGAGCGGTCGCCATCTTGTGTCTCGGTAAAATCGAGACATAAGAGGTGGCTAAAACAAAGTGGGAACTGACCATAAGGCGTCAGGGATAGACCCCTTTGACCCCCTAGGTTTGATGTGGGGGCTATAAAAGGGCCCCGCGGGGCATTTAATTTTTTTTTTTTTTTTTCGTTTTGCGCGGGGGAAGCGCTCGGTGCGCGCACCAGGTAGCGCACCGGGGAGCGTAAAATGAGGGAAAAAGATGACAGAGTTTTAAAAAAATGAAGTTTTTATTTAGAAATTGGAGGTAGTTCTTAAAAGAACTTTTTTTTTTCTTCTTTTTGTTGTTTTATATTTTTTTTGTGTTTTTGGAACTTTTTAAACTTTTTTTGGCTTTTCAAAACAGTTTTATATTTTTTTTGTATTTTTTAGGGGGAGAAACAAAAAAAGGGAATTGAAACTGGCTCAACTGGAGCAAAAAAACAAAAAACCCAAAAAATTATTTCTTTTTGGGGCACTTGTGATTATCACCTGCAAGGACGATGAGCTTAACACTTTGTTCCCCATAGGAGATAAGCTTGCCACAAGCCTTACAAGTAATTTTAAAATCAGCAAATCTTGGCTGAATGGTAGGCATCACCTCAGATGTTTCTGGTTGCGAGGAAGAGGGTTGTTTTCTTTGGGAGGGGGTCCTTGATGACTGGGGGAGGTTACTGGCCAGTTCCCGGAACTCTGCGCGAGAGTAGTTGTTTGGATGTTTTCTTGTCATGTGCCGAATCATGGTATAGTTACCAAAAGAATATTTCTTATTTGGGTTGCCCCGTGAAAGTTCATCATCGCAGATGAGGCAAGTGACTTTGGGCGCATTCACCTTTTTTTGCCCCTCTGGGAATGAAAAAAACTGCCAAATGAAGTGTGGTTTGGGTTTATAAGGTGTGTTTTCTTCAGGCAGCCATCTTCTTCTCCCCTCCTCCTCTTCCTCTTCCTCCTCCTCCTGTTCTTGACCACCAATATAATTTGGAGCTGGTCCTCTTGGTGGTGGTGGTGGTGGTGGTGGCTGAGATGCACCTGCTGCTGCTGCTACTGAAGCCATTTTAAAGTACAAAAAGGTATAGAGAGTTCCAAACAGATCTTCCTCAGTCAAAGGACAAAGTCAGAATAAGGAAAAAAGGTGGGGGCTTTCATCATTTGGAAAACAAAACTGTCCTGAACCAATGAGAAGTGTTATTTTCAGGTCACAAGACCAGGGGCTTCATCATTATGAAACTAAAACTGTTATGAACCAATGAAAAGTGTTATTTTCTGCTCACATGACCCGACGCGCTTACGCTACGCGCACGGGGGCGCGCAGCGTAAGCGCGTCGGAAGTTTACGTTTTGCGATCGTATTCGTTCGAGTACTTCCGGGTGCGCTTACGCCGTGCGTATCACGCGGTCGCGGCTACGCGATACGTCACAATCATGTTTTCGTTTGCGATATTGGCGCTCACGAGACGCTCCCCGGAGCGCGCCCGGGGGCGCTTTTCAGAAATACGCTTTTCGGGGCGCACTCCGGGGCGCGCTCTGGGAGCGCTCCCCCCAAAAATTAAAAAAAAAAAATGGGATAATTGTAGAGACAGGTAGCCCTATTCTGAAGTGGTTTGTAAAAAAATTAACTTTATAAAAATATGTATTGTGCTACATTGGGCTTAATATATGTTAGAGCCAAAATGTAGCCCAAATGTAGCCCAAAGTAGCCGAATGAAGCCCAAAGATGGCCACCAGAGATCAAAAATTGTAAATGTAGCCCAAAATTCAACTAGATGTAGCACAACTGTAGCCCAATGACAGAATGTACCAGAGTGTTAAAAAGAACAACTAGAGTGCTAACAGTCTTATTTATAAAGTGAAACTTATAGTAAGGAATTAGCATTTAAAAAACCTATGAAATTCACTGAAAAAAACCATAGGTTTCACACCAGTTATAGTTAGGAATTAGCATTTAAAAAACCTATTAAATTCACTGAAAAAACCATAGGTTTCACACCAGTTATAGTTAGCTGGAAATTTTACTGATATAAAACCATTGAAATTCCCACGTTATAGTTAGTCGGACTCACTATAACTTGCGCGTGCAATGCACTGCTGATGACATCACATATTACATCACTCATGACATGGTCAGTGACATCACTCATGACATCACTGATGACACCATCCAGTGAATATGTGTCTTTCTGAAAAATAAATATTAGTGAGTTATGTTTAAAAATTTAAATACATATATTAGTGTTTCACTTTGTGTATAAGTGGCTACATGTGTTGATAAGTAGCAACATGCGTATGTATATGGGTTATTTGATATTATTATTAGTATCAGTATGAGTGTCTATATGGTTTGGTGGGGGTATTACTTAGTACATAGATGCATGAGTGACTGACTCTTTGTTTGTATGTGTTTTGAAGACAGCATATGTACAGGACTGTATGGGTGGATGAGTGTCTATATGTGTTTGTTAGTGAGTGAATGACTGTCTCACTAGTGTCTTTATCAGTAACTACATATGTTTTAATCTAGTATATATGAATATTGATGTATATAAGTGAGTATATGTGAGAGTAAGAGATTGTAAGATTTCCTTTTTAAATAAGTATGTGTTTCTATAAGTGATTGTTTAAGAGAATAAATATGTGTAATTTTCAATAGAAGTAAGGTGGAAGTGTGTGTATAACTCTATATTCAAATAAATGGATGTTCAATAGTTTATTTGCACGTGTGAATATGTGTGTGAGTAACTTTTGTATGACTGTCGGTGTGTAACAGGATGTATAGGTGTATCACTTCATATGATGAGTGAGTATATGTATGAGTGACTATATATAACTGTTGGTGAATGAGTGGATGTGTATATAGATAGTGGAATTACTGAATTGCTTGTTGTAACTGATATAGGTATCTCCATTTTTTAAAAAATTTCAGTTTCTATTTTTGAATATGTGTCTCAAGGGTTACATTATAGTGAAAGGAGGTCTGTCACTATGTCACAAGGATGGTGTCATGAGTGATGTCACTGACCATGTCATGAGTGATGTAATATGTGATGTCATCAGCAGTGCATTGCACGCGCAAGTTATAGTGAGTCCGACTAACTATAACGTGGGAATTTCAATGGTTTTATATCAGTAAAATTTCCAGCTAACTATAACTGGTGTGAAACCTATGGTTTTTTCAGTGAATATATATATATATATATATTACCTACTGGCGGTCGCCAGTAGGTAGTTATAGTTAGGATTTTTTTCAATGTTAAATCTCAAAATTCTATTTGAAATAACTTTGGCACCGGTTGACGAATCTGCCTGAAAATTTCCTGAAAATGGCCTCGTCGAGCTCCGGTCCTTCCTTGAAAGTTTGGGGGGGATATGTCAAGCGGGGGCCGAGATAAAAGGGGGGTCCCAAAACGCGTTTTCCCCATGTTAATTTCCATAGGGCGGTCGATTTCACTTTTAGCCCGAACGGCTGAATGGATTTCCACCAAACTTGGCAAAATTGTAGGGACTGGTAGCCCGATGTGCCTTTGCTATGTCTCAAGATATGTGCTCCAGTGGATTTTGAGTAATTTAGGTTCAAAAAAATATATATATCTATAGGCGCTCTCCGGTGCGCGCACCGGAGAGCGCTCCAGGCGCGCCACGCGACTTGCGCGCAGAAAGCTGATTGGCTCTCAGTTGTCTGTAAACATTCTAAACAGTCCGGAGCGGCCGCCATCTTGTGTCTCGGTAGGATCGAGACACGAGAGGTGGGCAAAACAAAGAGGGAAATGACCATAAGGGGGCAGGGTAGACCCCCCCTTGACCCCCTAGGTTTGATGTGGGGGCTATAAAAGGGCCCCGCGGGGCATTTAAAATATTTTTTTTTTTCGTTTTGCGCGGGGGAAGCGCCCGGTACGCGCACCAGGTAGCGCACCGGGGAGCGTAAAATGAGGGAAAAAGATGACAGAGTTTTAAAAAAATGAAGTTTTTATTTAGAAATTGGAGGTAGTTCTAAAAAGAACTTTTTTTTCTTCTTTTTGTTGTTTTATATTTTTTTGTGTTTTTTGAACTTTTTGAACTTTTTTTGGCTTTTCAAAACAGTTTTATATTTTTTTTGTATTTTTTTAGGGGGAGAAACAAAAAAAGGGAATTGAAACTGGCTCAACTGGAGCAAAAAAATAAAAAACCCCAAAAATTACTTCTTTTTGGGGCACTTGTGATTATCACCTGCAAGGACGATGAGCTTAACGCTTTTTTCACCATAGGCGATAAGCTTGCCACATGCAGAACAAGTGATTTTAAAATCAGCAAATCTTGGCTGAATGCAAGGCATCATCTCGGATGTTTCTGGTCCCGATGAAGTGGGTTGGTTTGTTTGGGAGGTGGTCCTTGACGACTGGGGGAGGTTACTGGCCAGTTCCCTGAACTCAGCACGAGAGTAGTTGTTTGGGTGCTTTCTGGTCATATGACGAATCATGGTATAGTTACCAAATGAATGTTTTTTGTTTGGGTTGCCCTGTGAAAGTTCATCATTGCAGATTAGGCAAGTTACCTTGGGCGCATTCACTTTTTTCTTGCCCTCTGGGATTGAAAAAAACTCCCATACAATGTGTGGCTTGGGTTTGTATGGGGTATTTTCTTCAGGCAGCCATCTTCTCCTCCCCTCCTCCTCTTCCTCTTCCTCCTCCTCCTGTTCTTGACCACCAATATAATCTTGAGGTGGTCCTCTTGGTGGTTGTGGTGGTGGTGGTGGGGCAGATGCACCAGCTGCCGCTGCTACTGAAGCCATTATTAATATCAAAAAGGTACAGAGATGTACAAACAGGTCTTCCTCAGTCAAAGGACAAAGTCAGAATAAGGAAAAAAGGTGGGGTCTTTCATCATTTAGAAAAAAAACTGTCCTGAACCAATGAGAAGTGTTATTTTCAGGTCACAAGACCAGGGGCTTCATCATTATGAAACTAAAACTGTTATGAACCAATGAAAAGTGTTATTTTCAGGTCACATGACCCGACGCGCTTACGCTACGCGCCCCCGGGCTCGCCCGGGGGCGCTTCGGGTCGCGTAGCGTAAGCGCGTCGGATGTTTATGTTGCGCGATCGTATTCGCTCGAGTACTTCCGGGTGCGCTTACGCCGTGCGTATCACGCGGACGCGGCTACGCGATATGTCATGATCATGTTTTCGTATGCGATATTGGCGCTTACGGGACGCTCCTCGGAGCGCGCCCGGGGGCGCTTTATGAAAGTACGCTTTTCGGGGCGCTCCCCGGGAAGCGCACCGGGAGCGCTCCAAAGCAAAAAATAAAAAAATAAAAAAATGGGAAAAATTGTAGGGACTGGTAGCCCTATTCTTAAGTGGTTTTTATGAAAATTAACTTTGATAAAATATATATTGTGCTACATTGGGCTATATATATATGCCAAAATGCCAAAATGTAACCCAAATGTAGTCCAATGTAGCCCAATGTAGCCCAAAGATGGCCACCAGAGAACAAAAAATGTAAATGTAGCCCAAATTTCAACTAGATGTAGCCCAACTGTAGCCCAATGACAGAATGTGCCAGAGTGTTCTAAAGAACAACTAGAGTGCTAACAGTCTTATTTATAAAGTGAGACTTATAGTTAGGAATTAGCATTAAAAAAACCTATGAAATTCACTGAAAAAACCATAGGTTTCACACCAGTTACAGTTAGGAATTATCATTTAAAAAACCTATGAAATTCACTGAAAAAACCATAGGTTTCAGACCGGTTATAGTTAGGAATTAGCATTTAAAAAACCTATTAAATTCACTGAAAAAACCATAGGTTTCACACCAGTTATAGTTAGCTGGAAATTTTACTGATATAAAACCATTGAAATTCCCACGTTATAGTTAGTTGGACTCACTATAACTTGCGCGTGCAATGCACTGCTGATGACATCACATATTACATCACTCATGACATGTTTTTTTAGTATCAGTATGAGTGTCTGTATGGTTTGGTGGGGCTGTTACTTAGCACATAGATGCATCAATGACTGACTCACTGTTTGTATGTGTTTTGAAGACAGCATTTGTGTAGGATTGTATGGGTGGATGAGTGTGTATATGTGTGTGTTAGAGAGTGAATGCCTCTCTCACTAGTGTCTTTATGAGTAACTACATATGTTTAAATCTTGTATATATGAGAATTGATGTATATAAGTAAGTATATGTGAGAGTGAGAGATTGAAAGAGTTCCTGTTTAAATAAGTATGTGTTTCTATAAGTGATTGTTTAAGAGAGTAAGTATGTGTAAGTTTCCTTAGAAGTAATGTGCTAATGTGTGTATAGTTGTATATGCAAATAAATGGATGTTTATTAGTTTATTTGCATGTGTGAGTATATGTATGAGTAAGTTTTTGATGACTGTCAGTGTGTAACAGAATGAATAGGGGTATCACTACATATGATGAGTGAGTATATGTATGAGTGAATACATAAAACTGTTGGTGAATGTGCGAATTTGTATATAGATGGTGAAATTACTGAATTGGTTGTTGTAACTGGTATGGGAATATCCACTTTTTTGTTAATGTTAGTTTCTATTTTTGAATATGTGTTTCAAAGGTTACTTTACAGTGAAAGGAGGTCTGTCACTGTGTTACAAGGATGGTGTCATCAGTGATGTCATGAGTGATGTCACTGACCATGTCATGAGTGATGTATTATGTGATGTCATCAGCAGTGCATTGCACGCGCAAGTTATAGTGAGTCCAACTAACTATAACGTGGGAATTTCAATGGTTTTATATCAGTAAAATTTCCAGCTAACTATAACTGGTGTGAAACTTATGGTTTTTTCAGTGAATATATATATATATATATATATATGTATTTACTTCTAGGTTTATATTTCCACCAATATTCGTGAAGACGTTGCACATGAGGGTGCGCTGGTGGTCGCGGTGTCATAGTAAATATCATGTATGATTAAAAAGTCAACTTTGGACACATAACTTGTGACACTAAAACCTCCGTTTCTCAAAAATGGGGTCAGAGTACCTCCTCTATGACCCCTTAGGTTAGCTTTAAAAAAAATTCAGGCCCAGGAACCATTCCCAATTGATAAAATGGAAGCCGCAATTTTCTCTTCAGGTTTGCTTCCAACCAATCATAGCATTCCTGTTGCATTCACGACTACTCACGAGATTATTGCAAAATATCTGTGGCCAGAGAAATCACTATAATTTGTAACTCAAATTTATCAAGAGCTACTTAATGGATATGCACCAAATAACAAAAAGAACAATCAGCATAACAACAGATACCTTTCTGCCAAATTTGGTAAAATTGCATTCAGTGGTTCGGGCTGTGTTTGTGTTGACATGTTCCTATGGGAAGTGACAATGCAAATGCAGCCTTTTTTCAACCCAATTTGTCTCAGACCCCCCTCTTTTGGAATCCCCCTGAAGCTTACCATGTGCAAAAAGAATCAATGGAGCACTATTTTTGGTGAAATCTTGTGAAGATTGGTCAAACAGACCAAAGTTAAAGGCAAGCCAGAAATACGTTTTCCTATGGAAACATGGTCCTAACTATAACTAGGTGACCACCAGAAGTATATATATATATATATGTATATATCCAACGAATGCAACCTCCCAGGCTCCAACCGCAGCGACCCAGGAAATCACGCAGATCCAATACAGCTTATTGCAGGCACAAGTTTATTTAAGAGCTGAACCAAACAATCTGACGCGTTTCGGGCATCGGCCCTTGTTCACCGACAGTCAGTGTTGGAAATGACCACATTTAAATACCTTATGCTTCACAGTGAAAATACTTTTTTTTCTCTCGTTGTTTTGCTTAGTACCACGTGATTATTGAAAGAGAGGACAAACTACCAGTACTCCATATTGTAGTCTGTTTTCCAAACATTTACAAGATTAAATATCGGAAATGGGGTACAATTCATGGTTAAAATCCGAAAAATAGTGCAACATTGTTAAAAAGTGTAGTTCATGAAAGGTAGTGAAAAAGAAATCAATGCATAAAATGCCTATATTGCTTTATACCAAATATTGACAGTCAATGCCCCAGCATATAAATTGATATTGCAGTGCAAAAATACGCAATAAAGTGCATAGTGGATAATTTAAAATCCATATCTATATAGACGCAATAAAAAATAATAACAGTTGTTTGTGCAAAGTACGCAGTATTGTAAACATCTCATATTGCATCTCTTCAAATTATGTGCAAATCAATGCTATTTGTAAACATATGACTCATAGCAGCATATTTATAGGGCAAGGACTATATGGTATAGATAACCACGAACTACTGATGTCGCATATCCGATTTTGTAATGTATCTTAAGGAAAAACAAAAAATGCCTATTGTCTATGTCCTCAAAGAACTAGTGTTACCCAAAAGAAATAATAAACAAACATAATATAATTTTAAACCACCGTGAATCATTATCAATCCCAGGAAAAAGAATTAAATGCATAAACCCAACAAGGAGATTTTAAAATTGATCATATGGGGATGGGCGGCAGCCCACCGAGACTCTGTTGCCAAAGCAATTTTGTGGACGGGCCAGTACAAGACTTAATTACAAAAACACATGTAGATCCTCCGTATTATTAAGTCCATTAGGGGATCTGCTATCCAGCTCAAGAATAAAATGCGATTCCATTCTTCTGAGCATCTTAACCCTATCTCCGCCCCTTCTTGGTTTTTCTATTGCAGAGATAACGTAATAGGACAGGCACTCCAAATTATTGTTGTGAACAGCCTTCAAGTGCCTGGCCACCGGGTAAGCTTGGTCATTATTTACGATGGCTCGTAAGTGCTGAAGAATTCTAACATGCACCGGCTGTCGTGTACTTCCGACATATCTCAATGCGCATGTGCAAGTTAGAACATAGATAGCGAATTCAGTTTTGCAATTGTATTGACCCATGATCTGAATTGGGTCAGGACTGAACGGCGTATAATACTGCTGTGTACTTTTACCAAATTTACAGGCCCTGCAGGAGGTGCAGCGTTTAAAACCTGATCTGGATTTCATCCATTCCTGTTTCTTCCTGAGTTCTGGAAAGTCATGGCAGATGTGTGACCTAAGTGAGGGGCCCTTCCTAAAGGTAACAACAGGCGCTTCTGCAAGTTGGGGTTTAAGTACTGGATCAGTTTTAAGGACTGGCCATCTCTTGGTTACGATGGATCTTATTTGTCTGGCCTGTCTACTGTAAGAGGTTATAAACCTAGGAGACGTGGTGTTGTCCTCCATCGTTTTCGATAGCTCACCAGTGTTTTTTGTCTCCATTAAAGAGGCACTGGATCTACATTTGGTTTTTTCCACTGCTGTTTTTAACACTGTTTCGCGATAACCTCTTTCCCGAAACCTGTCCAGTGCTTCATCAGTACAGATTTTGAGATCAGACTCTGTGCTGCAGATTCTCTTAATTCTAAGGAGCTCGCCCAAAGGGATATTGTCAACCACATGCCGTGGATGCGCACTGCTGGCATGAAGGATGCTGTTGCCAGCAGTGCTTTTCCGATGTAGTTTTATGGCTAGCTGGCCATTGTGAATAAAGACTCTCACATCTAAAAAGTCAGCCTCACAGTCACTAATAGAGCTCGTGAATTTTAGATTTTCATTGTTGACATTGATGGAATTAATAAACATTTCTGCACTGTCACGATCCCCCTGCCATAACAAAAAAACGTCATCAATATAACGAAGCCAAAGCAAAACATGATCAGAAAAAACTTTTGCGTGTTGCCGCCTGAGGACCTGCTCCTCTCACCAGCCCACGTGTAAACACGCGTAGCTGGGAGAGAAACAGGCCTCCATGGCAACTCCACGCTTCTGCAAATACAAATCACTCCCAAATAAAAAGAAATTGTTATTGAGACACCAAGACTCATATATATTATATATATTACCTACTGGCGGTCGCCAGTGGGTAGTTATAGTTAGGATTTCTTTCAATGCAAAATCTAAAAATTCTATTGTGAATACCTTTGGCGCCAGTTGACGAATCTGCCTGAAAATTTCCTCAAATTTGCCTCGCGGAGCTCCGGTCCTTCCTTGAAATGTTGGGGGGATTCGTGAAGCGGGGACCGAGATAAAAGGGGGGTCCCAAAACGTGTTTTCCCCATGTTAATTTCCATAGGGCGGTCGAACTCACTTTTAGCCCGAACGGCTGAATGGATTTCCACCAAACTTGGCAAAATTGTAGGGACTGGTAGCCCGATGTGCCTTTGCTATGTCTCAAGATATATGCTCCAGTGGTTTTTGAGTAATTTAGGTTAAAAAAAAATATATATCTATGGCAGCGCCCCGGTACGCGCACCGGGGAGCGCTCTGGGCGCGCCACGTGAGGTGCGCACGGAAAGCTGATTGGCTCTCGGGTGTCTGTAAACATTCGAAACAGTCTGGAGCGGCCGCAATCTTGTGTCTCGGAGGATCGAGACACAAGAGGTGGGAAAAAAAAGGGGGAAATGACAATAAGGGGGCAGAGTAGACCCCCCTTGACCCCCTAGGTTTGATGTGGGGGCTATAAAAGGGCCCCGCAGGTGAAAAAATATTTTTTTTTATTTGCACGGGGGGAGTGCCCGGTACGCGCACCGGGGAGCGGACCGGGGAGCGTCCCATGGGGAAAAATGAATGATAGAGTTTTTAAAAAAATGTAGCCTTTTTTTAGAAATTGGAGTTAGTTCTAAAAAGAACTGTTTTTTTTCTTCTTTTTGTTGTTTTATATTTTATTAATGTTTTTTGAACATTTTGTACTTCTTTTGGCTTTTATGAACTATTTTGTATTTTTTTTGGTTATTTTTATGGGGAGAAACAAAAAACAGGGAATTGAAAATGGCTCAACAGGAGAAAAAAAAATCAGGAAAAAATTAGGGTTTTTGGGGGCAATTGTGGTTGTCACCAGCAAGGAGGATGAGTTTTAGGCTCTGCTCACCATAGGAGATGGTCTTACCACAAAAGATACAGGTGACCCTAAATCCTCCAAACCGTGGTTGAATGCAAGGGATTGTCTCCCTTGTCTCTGGTCCCGATGGAGTGGGTTGTTTTCATTTGGAGGTGCTGGGTGTAGATTGGGGAGGGTTGCTGGCCAGTTCTCTCATCTCTGCGGCAGCATAGTTGTTAGGATGCTTGCGCTGCATGTACCTTATCATGCTATTTTTCCCAAATGAATATTTTTTATTTGGGTTACCCCTTGAGAGTTCCATTTCACAGATAAGGCAAGTCACCTTTGCCGCATTCACTTTCTTTTTTCCCTCAGGGATGGAAAAAAACTCCCATACAATTTGTGGCTTGGGTTGGTATGGGGTATTGTGTTCTTCCAGCCACCTCCTCCTCGTCCCCTCCTCCTCTTCCTCCTCCTCCTCTTCTTCTTGACCACCAATGTGATGTTGTGGTGGTCCTCTTGGTGGTGGTGGTGGTGGTGGTGCAAATGCTCCAGCTGATGCTGCTACTGTAGCCATTTCAAAGTACAAAATATACCTCAAAGATTTCAAAACAGGTCTTCCTCAGTCAAAGGACAAAGTCAGAATAAGGAAAAAAGGTGGGGTGTTTCATCATTTGGAAAAGAAAATGTCCTGAACCAATGAGAAGTGTTATTTTCAGGTCACAAGACTAGGGATTTCATCATTATGAAACCAAAACTGTTCTGCACCAATTAAAAGTGTTATTTTCAGGTCACATGACCCAACGCGCTTACGCGACGTGCCCCTGGGAGCGCCTGTGGGCGCGCCCCGGGTCGCGGCGCGTCGGATGTTTACGTTGCATGATCGTATTCGCTCGAGTGCTTCCGGGTGCGCT
Organism: Lissotriton vulgaris; assembly: GCF_964263255.1. NCBI lineage: Eukaryota > Metazoa > Chordata > Amphibia > Caudata > Salamandridae > Lissotriton > Lissotriton vulgaris. The sequence goes on from NC_141696.1 coordinate 786,970,363, forward strand.
TCTGCTGTGCGTATCGCGTGGACGCGGCTACGCGATACGTCACGATGATGTTTTCGTTCGCGGCAATAGGGCTAACGGGATGCTCTCCGGAGCACGCCCTGGAGCACTTTAAAAGACTACGCTTTCCGGGGCGCTCACCGGGGCGCGCCCCGGGAGGGCTCAGGGCAAAAAAAAAAAATATATATATATATATATATATACATTTAAAAAATTGTTTTAAATACAAATATAATATAGGATTCATTCCTTTTCAAAAATATTACATTTCATAGCTATAGACATTTGCTATTAACAACATTTTGAAATTCACTGAAAAAAACATAGGTTTGGGGCCTTATACATAGTTAGGAATTAGCATTTAAAAAACCTATGAAATTCACTTAAAAAACCATAGGTTTCACACCAGTTATAGTTAGGAATTAGCATTTAAAAAACCTATGAAATTCACTGAAAAAAACATAGGTTTCACACCAGTTGTAGTTAGGAATAAGCATTTAAAAAACCTATTAAATTCAATGAAAAAAACATAGGTTTCACACCAGTTATAGTTAGCTGGAAATTTTACTGACATAAAACTATTGAAATTCCCACATTATAGTTAGTTGGACTAACTATAACTTGCGCGCCTGCAATGCACTGCTGATGACATCACATATTACATCACTCATGACATGGTCAGTGACATCACTCATGACATTACTGATGACACCATCCAGTGAATGTGTCTTTCTGAAATATCAATATGTTTTATATATGTATTTGTAAAGGTCGATGGACGAATAAATGTTTAAATAAGTGTGTAAATGGATGTTTATTTTTAATAAAATATTGCTTGGTTAACTGGCTTATAAAGTGTATCTTAGTGAATACATATATTAGCGAGTAATTTTTAAATATTTTAAATATATGTATCAGTGTTTCACTTTGTATATATGGCTGAGATACCCGCCACCCCCTCTCAACACAATCCCCAAAAGGAGGGAAACCGGAAACAGTCTTAAAGTTTTTGGATGTGGGATGGAGTGACCATCCCGCGGCCGTATTTATTAAAACAAAAAATTAAAACATTAAACGTTTTCATATTATGTACAATTTCATTATCACATTACGATGTTTGGCTAACCTTAACATAATCTCTAATACAGAGGTTCTCCTAGCCGAACTAGCATCCTACAAAAACATTCTCTAAGAACACTGAAATTGTACATCCTAACGTTTAAGGGCCAACGGCAAGGTCATAACCGGTGTCAAGATCCCTAACCAGACTTACCCCTCCCACTTGGGAAGGGCGACAGCACAGAGGCTTACCTCAAGTGCAACTACTAACAATTTCCCTTGTCTTGACGGGGGCACTTAAGACTCGACGCCATTTAAAGGTCGTTCGAACACTTGTGCGTGGTACCTAGAAGGTATCGTTGACCTCTCCCCACCCCACACAACTTACCGCATCTGCCGTCGCAGATGACACTGGCCCCGGGAAATTCCCCAGGAGGGGGCTGTAACCCCTCCTACAAAGGAAGGGGCCTTGACCGCCTTTCCTTTACTTCCGGCGACCCGCCCTTAGACGGGACCGCCTCCCCACCGAGGGGCCAATGGCCACCTCTCCCGAGCGCTCCCATCCGTGTTGGGTGACGCCCACTCATAGGGATCTACCAATTAGTGCTCACCGATCATGACCTTACCGCCTACCAAAAATAAATACGACAATTTTATTCAAGCCTTATGAAAACATTGGTCGCTACGACCGAAAGAACGTACTAGCAATGTAACACTACACAACTCATTTTAATCGTAACAACCTAGACGATATTCACCATACTTTATTATGATTAACCACAAACTGATACTGTCACAGCCTGTAAACGAAAACGGAAAAACAAACATATAAATTAACTTTATTGCACAACAACTTGCTGTCCTCAGGGGCTGGTGGGTGGGTCAAAAATGGCTCTTCGTTCCGTCCCGAGCTCACGTGTAGCGAGGAGGTGCAGCTTCGGAGCACAAGAACAAGAGGACGTCTTCTGGTCTTGCGCCTTCTTTTATCCGTCTTCAGGGCGGGCGAAAACCCGCCCCTGCCCGCCCCGAGGGCGTGGCTGGCTGCGTCGGTGTCTAGGCCAGCCCACTCTAGGGCGGGAAAAGGCGCGCCCCGGCTACGCCGCTTCGGGCATACCAGCCGAGACGCGCCTCCCGCCCAAAAATGGCTTCCCGGGGGGATCGAGGCACTCAGCCATACGTTCGGGGGGACCGAGTGGTCGCCCCTTTCCATATGGCTGAGATACCCGCCACCCCCTCTCAACACAATCCCCAAAAGGAGGGAAACCGGAAACAGTCTTAAAGTTTTTGGATGTGGGATGGAGTGACCATCCCGCGGCCGTATTTATTAAAACAAAAAATTAAAACATTAAACGTTTTCATATTATGTACAATTTCATTATCACATTACGATGTTTGGCTAACCTTAACATAATCTCTAATACAGAGGTTCTCCTAGCCGAACTAGCATCCTACAAAAACATTCTCTAAGAACACTGAAATTGTACATCCTAACGTTTAAGGGCCAACGGCAAGGTCATAACCGGTGTCAAGATCCCTAACCAGACTTACCCCTCCCACTTGGGAAGGGCGACAGCACAGAGGCTTACCTCAAGTGCAACTACTAACAATTTCCCTTGTCTTGACGGGGGCACTTAAGACTCGACGCCATTTAAAGGTCGTTCGAACACTTGTGCGTGGTATCTAGAAGGTATCGTTGACCTCTCCCCACCCCACACAACTTACCGCATCTGCCGTCGCAGATGACACTGGCCCCGGGAAATTCCCCAGGAGGGGGCTGTAACCCCTCCTACAAAGGAAGGGGCCTTGACCGCCTTTCCTTTACTTCCGGCGACCCGCCCTTAGACGGGACCGCCTCCCCACCGAGGGGCCAATGGCCACCTCTCCCGAGCGCTCCCATCCGTGTTGGGTGACGCCCACTCATAGGGATCTACCAATTAGTGCTCACCGATCATGACCTTACCGCCACAGGTCCGGATAGTTGACCGGCTATCCGGACCCCCCACAAAAACTCCTACCTAAAGGTCATGTTTTAAAGATTTTAACCAGGCTAAGAAGTCTCCTATGAGTAACTCATTCCCCGCCCTCGACAAATGCACCCCATCCCCCAAATACATACTGTCATCATTAATACAATTATGCGAGATCGAATGCAATGTCTTGGAACGGAACAACCTACTCACTTTGTTATTCAATTTTTTAACAGAATGATTCAAAGCAGGGACCGAGATAGCTCCCCGCCACACTTTTCGTGGGATCATATGAGACCACGCAATTAGGCACCCCGGAACTCTCCTCGCTAACCAACTTACCGTGGAAAGCATAGCCTCCAGGAGAAGTCGTCTACCGGTGGTGACCAAATCATTGCCCCCCAAATGCACTATGACTATGGACGGCGGTGACCTCATCCGCTCTAACAAACCCTCAAAAAATTCCTGAAACTGGTCAATACAGAGACCGCCCCTTCCGTAGAAAGACACTCTGTACCCGTATTCCCCAGGTACGTGAATCATGTCACCTGCTTTGAATACGTCTGCGGCCCGTCTCACGTATGAGTGGCCCACGACCCACACCTCCTTCCTCACAGCCGGTGACGTGCGACCGCTGGCCTGGTGTTGGGTTGACTGCACAGTCTGCCCTGCCGCGTAGGCTTGTGCAACTGCAAACAAACAAAAGACAAGAGGCGTGAGTACACGGTTACAGCTTCACAACATATGCAATCGCACGTACCTCTTATAACAATTGGAGGACCAGCGCCCCACACGTTTCACTTGCTCTACATTAAGACCCCTGGCTGTAGCTTCAGTGGCAGCCCCTATCCGAAAGGAGTGGGTCCCGAATTCGCCCGGGTCCAAGCCCGCTGCGGCAATGGCCATTGCAAGCACCCGTTGAAACTGAAACCTCGTCAGCGGGGTGGCGTCTGCATGCCTCAACAATGTCCCCCCCCATGATGCCGCTCTCCGTGCTAGGTAATCTTCTAAGCACTGTACCGGACACATGGATGACTCGGGGTTCCTGCGAATGATCGTGCAGTCCCCTCTCCCATCTTGGTCGGTCTTAGACCTGAGAAAGGAGACAATCATCGCATCCCCCCTGATCTGAACATGTTCCCTGCACAAGCCCCCCGTCACATCCTGTTTGTTCCTTGCAACCAGCTCACTAACTCTCATAGCCCCGTGAAACGCCAGCGTAAATGCAGTCCGGAACAAACAGGACTCAAAAGGGGACGAGCATGTGTTAGGGAGTGTGGCCAGTAACTGGGACAACCTGTCTAGACCTATCGGTCGTCTTACGTCTACTCTGCGACCCTCTAGGCGTTGCCACCCACGCAGCGCTTTCTGTACTGTGAAAGACGCTGTTGGGTCCAGGATGCCATGGGCCCTGGCAACAAAGGAAATGGCGGCACGATGCCTTTGGGCCGTAGCCACCGATTTCCCAGCCCTACGTAAAGACATCAGAAAAAGTACTACACACTCTTCCTGACCCCAAAGACCCCCTCTCTCTGCCCCCAAAAAGGCTAAATAGGCCTGGAACGCCCCTTCATATGCCTTCCTTGTCCTGGGTGCTAGACTCTCTCCCACGAGGTGACGAAGTTCGGGGCACCGAGAGACCAGAGAGCTTCGGGGAAGGGTGCCGGCTCCGGGTCCGCTGAGGGAAGGAAACCCGAGAAAGCCTGCATGTGAAAACGAGACAGTGCGTCAGCAGCCTGATTCAACACCCCTGGGACATGTTTTGCTCTGAATACCACGTTCAGTTGCATACATAGTAGGACAATTTCTTTGAGCAGCCTCAAAATCATTTTACAATGGGCTGACTGACTATTGATGCATTCTACCACGGTCATATTGTCGGACCAAAAAACGACAGAATGATCTCTGAAACCTTCTGGCCAGGTTCTCAGGGCCACGAGAATGGGAAATAATTCAAGGAAAGCAATATTACTCGTTATCCCCTTCTCGTGCCACCATAGGGGCCATCTTTGAGCAGACCAGTTCGTGCCGAAGATGGCGCCAAAACCTATGCTCCCTGCTGAATCTGTCCATAGCCCAAGCTCTTCCGAGGACACGGCTGGCTTGTTCCAAACGACTCGGCCATTGAAGTCCGCCAAGAATGCTAACCATATCCGCATGTCCTGGCGGACCTCAGCCGATAACCTCGTGCGATGATGACCCTCTTTCAGGCCAACCATCGCTTGGGCAATTGAGCGGGAAAAGGGGCGAGCCATTGGGATCACCCTCAAGGCAAAGTTCAACTTCCCCACTAATTGTTGCAACTGATGCAGTGTAACCTTAGGTGTATTCAAACATACTAGGAGGGCTGTCCTGAATTTCAACACTTTGCTAGCTGGTAAACGGAAACACCCCTCCATTGAGTCCAACTCGATCCCCAAAAACTCGAGGCAAGTCGTGGGACCCATAGTTTTACCCGGTGCCAATGGCACGCCAAAATGACCCATCAACACACAGAATTCAGCTAAGGCCTGAGCACATTCAGGACTTGCGGCGGGACCAAGGAACAAAAAGTCGTCAAGATAGTGCATTACATTTCGAAAACCCGATTTCTTAGTGAACACCCATTGCAGGAAAGTACTGAATTGTTCAAAATAAGCACATGATATAGAGCATCCCATTGGCATACACCTATCCATGTAAAATGACCCCTGGAACCCGAACCCCAAAAGACGCTGATCGTCTGGGTGTACCGGGAGCAACCGGAACGCTGACTCGATATCTGATTTCGCCATCAACGTTCCGGGCCCCAGGCGATTCAAGATGGCTACTGCCTCGTCAAACGATGCGTATCGCACCGAACAAACTTCTGGATCAATTGCGTCATTTACTGAAAGGCCGTGTGGGGCAGACAGATTATGGATCAAACGAAACTCACCCGGGTCCTTCTTGGGAACCACCCCTAACGGAGAACAAACAAAATCCGGTACCGGGGGTACACTAAATGGGCCGGCGACCCGTCCTCGGCTAACCTCTTTGTGAATTTTCTCTTGCACCACAGATGTATGTTGTAAAACGGAAAGTTGGTTCTTGCAAATCCCTACACCCCGAAAGTCCCCTACCGGGATGCGGAAACCATGTGTGAAACCGTTCCGTAGCACCCCGGCAGAAGCACGATCCGGGTATTCGCTGAGCCAGGGAATCATTGCCAAGGTATCAATCGGGGTTGGTAAAGGCGCCCCTCGGCCTAGCTTAGACCTGTTTGGCGCCTCCCTTACCCCCATTCTCACCCGTTTTGGCTCTGCACGATGACTCAGGATGGGACGACCCACACGTACTACACTCATGTTTGAACTTACACGATCCCGGAGGCCTGGTACATTTCCCCTTGTTGAAATTAAAACAGAAACCCTTTCTCCCTGTATTGCCTGCGGGCCTCGACTGGTCGTCGCTGCTCGTACTCGGTCGAAAGGGCGTCCCCACATTTTGGCGGGAGTAATCAACAACATTGCTCCCGACCAATGGCATTCTTAACATTCCTGATTCTTTCATTTTGTCCCATGTTAACGAATCGTAACAATCCCAAGTCAAACTCTTGTTATGCTCTTTTTCTTTCCTGAACAGATTGTCATAACAAAACCAATGGTTACCTTGATACGTTGTCGAGTAACCCATAATTCGTGATTGGTAAACGGGAAACTCAGGGAGCAACTCGGGCCTACGTTCCCCCAAAATTGATGTGAAAATACCCCACGCATTGCCCCAGTTGCCAATGTTCTCATTTACCTTAAAGGCGGCCATTTTAGCGCGCCAAACACTCGGATGCATTAAGTCCTTCTGACTTTTCACATGCTCCACATCATAATGATCAACAAGCAGGGAAAAAATATTCACGTACTCCCCCGCCCAGATCTTTTCCTTTATAGCTAAAGGCACATGCTGTCCCAATCTCTCTCTACGAGAGGGTGCTGACTCGTCCCTTGCAATCGGCAATGGCCGCTTACCTGAACCGGACGCAGCATCTGCCGCTTGCGGCTTGTCTATCCCCGCCACTCTAGCTGCCTCTTTCTTCTCACGAAGCCCTTTTATCAGCGCCTGTGCCTCGGCAGCCGTGGCGCCATCACCACTATCCCCCAACCATGCCGCTAGCTGTGCTGCCAGCTCGGGGGGCATGTCTTCCTTCGATGTCGGGGTGACGACAACGGGGATTGGATTCCCCTCCATCGGTACTGGGGTCGGCGCCTCGAGAGGGGCAGAGGGAACCGGGACGTCCCCACCAGCTGGAACCTTTCTCGGCCTCTTAGGTCTCCCTCCAGCCGGCGAAGGGCCCGAACCCTCCTCCCCATCTCGCTCCGCCAACCGTTTCTTTATGTCGGACATATCCTTGAATAGTGCCCGCACCATCTGCTCAGTCGTCATTCTTTTTTCGCCTTTCTTGGGCATCTCTCCTACGAAGTATCTAGAAGACCAAGAAAAAAGATCAAAACGCTCAAAAATGGCTCTTCGTTCCGTCCCGAGCTCACGTGTAGCGAGGAGGTGCAGCTTCGGAGCACAAGAACAAGAGGACGTCTTCTGGTCTTGCGCCTTCTTTTATCCGTCTTCAGGGCGGGCGAAAACCCGCCCCTGCCCGCCCCGAGGGCGTGGCTGGCTGCGTCGGTGTCTAGGCCAGCCCACTCTAGGGCGGGAAAAGGCGCGCCCCGGCTACGCCGCTTCGGGCATACCAGCCGAGACGCGCCTCCCGCCCAAAAATGGCTTCCCGGGGGGATCGAGGCACTCAGCCATACGTTCGGGGGGACCGAGTGGTCGCCCCTTTCCATAAGTGGCTGCATGGGTTGGTGACTAACTCACTGTTTGTGTGTGTTTTTAAGACAGCATTTGTGCAGGACTGTATGGGTGGATGAGTTTGTATATGTGTGTGTTAGTGAGTGAATGCTTGCCTCACTAGTGTCTTTATGAGTAACTACATATGTTTTAACCTAGTATATGGGAGTATTGATGTATATAGGTGAGTATATGTGATAGTGAGAGATTGAAAGAGTTCCTGTTTAAATAAGTATGTGTTTCTATAAGTTATTGTTTAAGAGAGTAAGTATGTGTAAGTTTCCTTAGAAGTAATGTACTAGTGTGTGTATAGCTGTATATGCAAATAAATGGATGTTCAATAGTTTATTTGCATGTGTGAGTATGTGTGTGAGTAACTTTTGGATGACTGTCGGTGTGTAACAGGATGTATATGTGTATCACTACATATGATGAGTGAGTATATGTATGAGTGACTATATAGAACTGTTGCTGAATGAGAGGATGTATATATAGATGGTGGAATTACTGAATTGGTTGTTGTAAGTGGTATGGGTATCTAAATTTTTTTGAAAATGTTAGTTTCTATTTTTGAATATGTGTTTCAAGAGTTACATTACACCGAAAGGAGGTCTGTCAGTCTGTCACAAGGATGGTGTCATCAGTGATGTCATGAGTGATGTCACTGACCATATCATGAGTGATGTAATATGTGACGTCATCAGCAGTGCATTGCAGGCGCGCAAGTTATAGTGAGTCCAATTAATTATAACGTGGGAATTTCAATGGTTTTATGTCAGTAAAATTTCCAGGTAACTATAACTGGTGTGAAACCTATGGTTTTTTCATTGAATTTAATAGGTTTTTAAATGCTACCACTACTACTACTTTATGGCAGAAATAATCGGTCTCCCAGGTATTGGGAAAACATTTTTGTGTATTTTTGGTATAAGATATAGAATCAGCAGTACCGGAAACTCATTAAACATAAGTTTGTGTTCTTCCACAGAGGTAAGGCCCTGTCTCTTCCAAGATGCCATTTGTTTCTGCAATGTGTTTTTGGCTTTGTCATACTCCTTAGCACTGGATTTTATATAGCGCCTCTGTTATATAATCCTTTCTAGGCCACAATACAAAATTACCGCCCTTGTCAGATTTTTTAATTACCACATCCTGGTTTTTCTCAAGTTTCATTACCAAATCGTTATATGCCCTTTTCTTAAAAAATAGATTTCTCTCCTTTCTATTTTTGTGAACAGTATAATTTAATTTACCATGTCATGGAATACATCAATACTGTCCTTGGGCATGAGGGGAACAAAACTTTATTTATATATACAAATATTACCTACTGTCGGTCGCCAGTAGGTAGTTATAGTTAGGACCTAGTTTCCATCGGAAATCCGCAACATTCTATTTGGAATAACTTTGGCACCAGTCGGCGAATATTCATGAAATTCTCCAAGAAGATGGCCTGCTCCACTCCGGTCCTTTCCTGACAGTTTGGGGGTGATTCGAGAAGCGGGGGCTGAGAAAAAGGGGTGTCCAAAAAGATGTTTTCCCCATGCAATTTTCCATAGGGACCTTTAAGACGGGCTACAGCCCGAACTGCTGAACGGAATTACAACAAATTTAGCAAAAAGGGGGGGCGTGGCTGGCGGCCGAACATGGCGGCAGCATAGAGGACTAGCTCCGGCAGGGAAGCGGCCTCTCCATCTATCCGCACGATAATCCGTGACTACTTCTTACCTCCAACGGCGGCACCGAACGCCCGAGACCGGGCGGAACTGGTAGCAGGTTCCCAGACGGAAATCGTGAATTGGACGACGAAGTTATCGTCGAGTGCTGGTCCGACCGGAACACAGGCCCACCTCCGGGCACTCTAGTGGCGACTGAGGCCGACTGGAGGTGCAGCCTGCTCGGCGACCGCAGACAGGAAGTGGTCGGTGCTGGAGGACCACATTGAGTGATGATCGGTGGGTGGACTCCCTGCCCAGAAACAAACTGCTTAATACACCCAGCGGAGGTTCATAGGAAGGGTGCCCGCAGATGGTCAAGGCAACCATCTGAACTTTGTCCTGCAGTCTGCCCTGCGAGGACCATCGGGGCGTCTCCCTCATTGCAACGAAAGCCCTCTTCACATTAAACTGAGGAACGCACCGTGACGGTGATTTCTCTTGATATCCCATCGAACCGACGAACTGTATTCTCTCCGCGACCGAACAATGGCCGGGAAAGGTGTGAAAGGCGGTACAACCCAGACTCGTATTGACCGATTCACAAATGATAGAACCGCCTCCCCTCCGGCGGATGGGAATAATCCCCCTGTGAAACCAGGCGAGCCTGCGGGGACGAAGAAGGCGACGTTGGATGACGTTATGAAGGCACTCTCGCAGGTCCAAACGACGGTGGGCTCTATCTCGGCCGAAATCACCCTTATCCGAGCGGACTTCCACAAGATGGCCGAAAAAGTAGGCTCGCTAGAGCTCGTCACGAAATCGCTGGTGGAGGATGTCTCGGAATTGCAGACGGCCATGGAAGCGGTCATGGCGGAAAACAAGCTCCTTAAAGATAAACTCGACGATCACGAGGGCCGTTCCAGGCGGAACAATGTACGCATTCTTGGCGTTCCGGAGACTGAGGGTGTGAGAGCGATGGATTTATATGTGGAGGACCTCATTAAAACTCATCTTCAACCTAAAGGTCTGTCGGCCTTCTTTTCAGTGGAGCGGGCACACAGAGTCCCGGGGGGTCAACCTAAACCAGGGGCCTCGCCTAGGCCTATCCTAGCAAGACTGTTCAACTACCGCGACCGGGACGTCATCCTCCAGGCGGCACGAGTATCACCACCGGTAAAAATCCTCAACTCAACGGTGGCGTTTTTCCCGGATTATACGGCAGAGGTGGCCAGGCGACGAAAAACCTTCTTGGATGTCAAAAAGCAACTTAGAAAACGTGAACTCCCCTACTCTATGATCTTCCCGGCCAGGCTCCGGGTGGTGGCGGAGAACAGAACCTGTTTTTTTGACGACCCTGGAACTGCACGAGACTGGCTGGATGGCTGGCGCCCTGCCTCCCACTCTCGCCGCCCTGGACGGACTAAGAACGGCTCACATCAACCTGACCGAAACGATGTTGGGGACGCTGGTACGAACAGTGGCAGAAGCTCGCCGGTAAGGGACGATGCTGACCTAAATCAGGAGGTGGACCCATGAACATGTAAACGAGACATTGATGTTTGGGACTGCGGCTGGAACCGCCAAGGACACTGGGCCGAGGGCCTCCGTGGAGGGTACGAGAGGTCGCTAATTCCGGAGTGCTCCTCACCCCCAACGAGCAAGTAACTGTGTGTTTTCTTTGGGATGGGTTTAAGCACTCCGCTAAGTTGGGGTGGCGGGCAGTTTGGAGTCTGTGTAGCAGGGAAGCAGGGAGGGTGGGGGTATTGGGTATGGGGGGGTTCTGTTGGTTAGCTTGTTTGAATTGTTTGGCTCTATTCCTCATTTTGAAATTGCTAGTAGTCACATATGACCGTATTCCTGGCACCGGGTGTGTCGCCTCTGATCCTCTAACGCTACTATGGCACAAACGTGTGAATAAATGCACAGGGTTGGGAAATTCTTTGATCACTATGGCTCCGTTCTACCCCATGGGACACCAACTTGCACGCATGACTACAAAATGGCGGATCTCTCACGACCTACTACCGTAACACCTGACACTGGGGTGGGGTCTGTGCCACCGTTACAGGTAATGTCGTGGAATGTTCGGGGGTTAGGAGATAAAGTGAAGAGGGGACTGGTCCTACAATGTATTAAGAGACTGAATTGTGACATTGCCCTTCTGCAGGAATCACACTTAGTGGGGGCAGCCACCAAAGCTCTGGATAGGAGAGGATATCGCATGGTAGTACATTCGGACTTCACTTCAGGGTCCCGGGGGACGGGTGTCTGGGTGAAAAGAACATCGCGCTTCATACATCACTCCACGAAAACAGACAAACATGGCCGCTTCGCGGCAGTGTGTGGGCAATGGGAGGGCGTGCCCATTAATGTGGTGGCTGCGTACATCCCACCAGCGCTACACTCATCGGCACTTCCGGACCTGGGCAAATTTCTTTTGGAACTCCCGGAAGGGGACCTGCTGGTGGGTGGAGACTTCAATGCTCTGGCCAATACTGACATGGACAGGTTCCCGGTTCGCTCCCTCCCCACTGGCCCAACGAAATTCAGGGACTTCTTGGAGGCACAGGGTCTGGTTGACATCTGGAGACAGCTCCACCCTACTGATCGCCACTACTCCTACTACTCATCCACTCATGACTGCCTGTCTCGCATTGACTATTTTCTCACATTGGGGGGTGGCAGACTCACATTTGCCGATGTACAGATTGCGCCACGGGGAATATCAGACCACTCCCCCTTGATCGCTACACTGTCTTGCACAACCATGGCTCGTAAACGGCTCTATCCCATTTACCCCGGTTATCTTAAAATCCCTCCGGTCCGAAAATCCCTCAAAACCGCCACCAAGCATTACTTCCAGGAGAACTCCGGCTCGGTGTCCTCACCGACGATACTATGGGAGGCGTACAAGACGGTATTGAGGGGCCAGGCAATCGCGACCATAACCGATCATAAACGTAAACAAAAACAGGAACTGGTAGAGCTGGAACTGCAGTTAGAACAGGCTAACGTAACTCATATGACCGCACCGTCAGAAGACACTCGACACGGGCTGTCCCTTTGTCAACAAAGACATGACGACTTTCTCCGTCGACGGGTGTTAGAACATATAGAGTCGACTGCTTGCAGAGTTTATGATGTGGGCGACAAAGCCAACAAATTACTGGCCTGGTTGGACAAGAAATGGGACGGAGGCAGGCACATTCTGCAGTTGCGGGACCGAGAAGGGGCGTGTCACACGCACCCTCCTAAAATCGTCGACCTCTTGGCAGACCACTTCCAAGGGGTATACACTCCAGAGGTGGTGGTCACAGCAGAGGCGGCAGCGTTCGCACTCCAAGATGTAGAGGTAGAGACATTATCACCGGAGGCGATGACCGAGCTGGAAGCGGACCTTACGGTAGAGGAGCTCCGTATGGCGACAGGTGCGCTGCATACAGGCAGAGCGTTGGGCCCCAATGGGATACCAATCGAATGGTTTCAACTGATGTCAGACACACTGGGCCCGCCAATGCTGGCCATGTTTGAGAACTGCCGTGAGACTGGAACACTGCCTTTAGACCAACGCGTGGCGGCGATAGTAGCTATCCCAAAACCTGGCAGACCTCCAGAGGACTGTACGTCTTATCGCCCGATCTCACTCATTAACGCAGAGGCGAAGATCCTGGCGAAATTGATTGCTAATAGGCTGACTCCATATCTCTCCCAGTTGATCCACCCTGACCAATCCGGCTTTATGCCGCACAGGAGTACAGCGTTAAATCTCCGTAGAGTGCACGGTGCACTGGCACGAGCACATTCCCTGAAAGAACCGGCGGCCATTTTGTCACTAGACGCCAGAATGGCTTTTGACATGGAAGAGTGGCAATACCTGTTCGCAGTTCTGACCCGGATGGGCTTCGGACCGAAGTTTCTATCATGGGTCCGACTACTCTACACAGACCCAGTAGCCCACGTGGTGGCCAATGGCCACATCTCACGAGCGATTCCTCTAGCGCGTGGGACTCGCCAGGGCTGCCCCCTATCCCCATTACTGTTCGCACTGGTCATTGAACCTCTCGCGATTGTTATTAGAAAGACACCACTACTGAAGGGTATTAGATGGACGGAGGCCTGGGAAGACAGAATATCATTGTATGCCGATGATATGCTAGTCTACTTATCTACCCCCGAATCGAGTGTTCCGATACTATTGGCACTTTGCGATAAACATGGCTCGGCCTCCGGCTATACTATTAACTGGACGAAATCGGTCCTTTATGTTCTGAAGGGCCCTTGGCCAGTCCTCCCTGAACACTGTCCTTTAGTGCTGACCGATGTCTCCTTCAAGTACTTGGGCATCCATGTCACCAACGATACGGCCGTATTCTACGACTGGAACTTGGCACCCCCCCTCCTCCGTCTAAAGGCAGACGTACGACATTGGTCATCCCTGCCGCTCACGCTCCTGGGCCGCGCTGCCCTGTTTAAAATGATAGCGCTTCCGCGCCTCCTGTACGTTTTGGAAAATACCCCAGATGTAATCCCGCCCTCCTACTTTCATAGAATCACCGCAGATATCACCACCTTGCTATGGGATGAGCTTCCTCCGAGAATAGCTCACCTCAAACTTAACCGCGGTTGGTACGATGGGGGGATAGCGCTACCAAATGTGCAGCTCTACTACTGGGCATCTCAACTCAAGGTACTCAACCAGTGGCTCCATGCATCGCACAATGACCCGGCATATATGGCTGACAGGGCCCAACTGGGAACGCAAAGTCTGTTGGCCCCTTTATACAACCCAAGTCTCCTCAAAGACCTGATTGGCCCTACCAAACATACAATCACCTTATGGTACAAAGCGCTCACTAGGCTACAATGGAAGGGGGTCATCACGAAGCTTACCCCGCTTTGGGATACCAAGAAACTGGGCTGCCTCAGGACCAGTAAGGGGTTCACCCAGTGGGATAATATAGGCATTTCTACGGTGGGGGATCTCTGGTCGTCCGCAGGGGTGATTCCCTTCGAACAACTACAACAACAATATGCCTTAGGCCCCACTGAAACATACAGATACATCCAAATCAGGCACTCTCTCCTGGCGGTGTTGGAACCAGGGACTACGGTCCCGGAGTCCTCACCCCTGGAAGACCGGCTTCTTACGGACTTTTTACAGTCACGGGCCACCTCAGTCACATACCGCAAACTGCTGAATAATCTTCCAGACCCCCTGCAGAAACTGCGAGAAAAGTGGGAGGATGAGTTGGGAGCTATGGATGAGACGGACTGGAATGCTGCTATGGCGTCTCCAAGGGAGGCTGGGGTGTCGGCTAGGTTCAGGCTGATACAGTTAAAAGTGCTGCACAGAGTGTATTATACAAGGACCACCCTACATAAAATACACAGGGCTGATTCCCCTCACTGTCTCAGGGGATGTGGGGAGGACGGCACATTGTTACATACGCTGTGGGATTGCCCTCTCATCGCTAGGTATTGGCAACAGGTCATGCGCACAATCTCACAGGCCCTTGATACCTCCCTCACACCGGAGCCACGCCTATGTCTCTTGAATATATGGGAGGGCACTGATCTTAACCTCAGACAACAACAGTGGGTCACGATTGTTACAATGGTGGCTAAGCGCGATGTGGCGCAGAGATGGGGGGAGGCGGAGATACCTACTCTGGCGTTATGATGCAAGACCATGGACAAATTGATGCTAACTGAAAGAACTGTCTATAAACTTAGAGCGAACCCAAAGAAATGGAATAAGGTATGGGAGGCGTGGAATAGGTACAGAGGGGACCTGTGCGACCCGCTGCAGGAGGACGAAGACGAAGACTCGGATGATGAGGAGGAAATGATTGATTAACCTGTAGAGTGCCGTGGGATGGGATTGGAAATGTAACCTTGTTGTTAAGAATTCAATAGACACTGTGCTTGGGGGTGAAGGGGTATGGCCTGGGGGTTGGGGGTCGGCGTGTTCTACTAGTAACCCTTTTTTCCATATTGCTTTATGTCTATTCGTTGCAAATGAGCCACTACGTTTGGTTTGGTTTCTATTTTCATAAAAAGGAACAAACAAATTAAAAAAAAAAATGGACTTAAAAAGTAAGACTTCATGGCTCCGAAAAATGCATCCTAAAAGATTTGCCGTGTCATCCTCACCATGCGCTGCCGGACCGGAGGGTTGTCGGCTGAATAGCTGTGTAAACGTACATAATGTTCTTTTACCTCACGTCATGCTTATTGTATAACTGTACTGCTGTTACTTGGATGATGACCGTCAATAAAAGTTTTACACCAAAAAAAAAAAAAAATTTAGCAAAAAGGTAGTTTGGTTCGCAGATGATGCTTTTTGTTAAATGGTGTAAATGTGTGCAGTAGTTCCTGAGAAAATCAAAAGTAATATCATAGAAATATCTATGGACGAAGTACCGTCCGAGGATTATACGCATACCCTTACGAGCACGAGCTGAATGCTAATTGCCTGTCAACTGTCTATCAACACTCCAAACCAGGAAGTGTTGGCAACCATCTTGTGTCTCGGTAGAACCGAGGCACAAAAAAACTGAAAAACAAGTGTGCAAAAGACGCAAAGGGGAAGGGGAGGTACACTCTGACCCCCTAGGCCTGCTCAGGGGGTCCCACAAGGACCCTCAAGGTGAATTTATTCATTTAATTTTTTTTAAATCGCGGGATGGGCGTGGGATACGCGTATCGTAAAAAAAAAACGAAGCCCCCTTTAGTGTTAATAAGTGTCCGGGGGCTTTTTTTTAAAATATATGTGCGGGGGCTCACGGCCCCCGCAGTAAATGTAAAAGTATATATATGGGGTCTTAGGCTCCCCGAGCCCCGGGGACCACCACCCCCGGGGCTTTAAAATATTAATTGAGGGGGGCTCTGAGGCCCCTCCAGCCCCGGCAACCGCCACCCCCCGGCGGTTTAAAATATTAATTGAGTGGGGCTCTGAGGCCCCTCCAGTCCTGGGGACCACCACCCCCCAGGGCTTCTTGAAAGTGTTGAAGGGAGGCCACAGTGGCCCCCCTCCTGGAGCCCAAGATGGCCCTGGGGAACACCACCCCCAAGGGCCAGCTCCTGCAGTGTCCCCGGGGTGCCCATCCCGCCGTCCCCTAGCAAGGACATATGTTTCCTCTTTCAAAATTAAAATCAGATTGGTTTTGCAGATGGGGAGCTGCATGTTAGTAGTTCCTGCTGTGGAAAAGTAATGGCGGCTCCCAAACGCATAGAAGTTGTGCACCAAAGGTGCTGCAGTTGTGCATCCTACAGATTATAAGTCGTGCACCCAGGGCATGCACAACAGGGGGCCGCACTGAGCTCTGTGTAAAACTTTTAGTTTTTCTGTTAAAAAATGGCCCCTATCAGAACTTTCTAATATTCCTGGGCATCGTATCCCCCGGGTCTTATAGAAAAATGTTGGGAACCGTGAGTGGAGCCACTATGCCCCCATGGTCCAGCCGGCTTTCCATGCTCTTTGGGAGCCGGCATTGCTTTTACACATGGAGAGATGCTAACTTGCATGTAGAAATGTAATCTTGTTTGAATTTTGAAAGTAAGAACAGATTTCACTGCTCTGTCTTTCAAAATGCACACTAAGGGCCATATTAACAAGAAAGGGCAATACGTTATCGCCGCTTTTATCGGCAAGAAACTGCTGCTAAAGCGGCGATAATGGGCTTGATAATATACCCTTGTGAATTTCCGTAGAAGGCCAGTTTAACACCAGAACCTGGGCTTCTATGGGAATTCACAAGGGCATATTATCAAGCCCATTATTGTCGCTTTAGCAGCAGTTTCCTGCCGGTAAAAGCGGTGATAATTTTTCACCCTTTCTTGGTAATATGGCCCCAAGTTTGCTATGGGAGGGCCGGAGCCAGAAGACTTCCGCCTTCTCATAACAAACATCAGTGTCCTGGGGGTAGGCACCCCGGGACATTGGAGGATCTGGCTCTGGTTGTGGCAGACTCCAGCGCTCTCGAGGGCACCAGGCGGAGGGCCACGCAGCCCCGTCACACAGTACAGAAATCTCCAGGGGTTGTTGTTCCTGGGGTTTGAGGGATGTCATTGAGGCCCACAGACTTTTAATTTTGTTGGGGGGGCCTTGGACGTGTAAGTGGCGCAAGGGGGTTGTATATCTGGTACACAGTGTTTTGTTTTACTCTGCTTTACTTTCTGCCTTGTAGAGGATCCAGGGTAAACATAACGGTTTGTACAGCTAGTACCTTTCAACTCTACCCCCAAATGGCTTTTTGCCTGTTACCATAGTAACAGTTTATGGAACACTTACGTGAGCACAGAGGTTAGAAGTTCACAACACTATGTTGGTAATTGAAAAAAGTTACTGTTGTGGAGTTTTAACACTTTTCTAATTGGAAGCGTTATTCGTAGCTTCAGACTCTGGTAAAGATCTGGTAAAGAGTTAGACTCAGAATTATACTTAAAATTATAAATATCATTTCTATTGGGGATCATTACCCCCCCCCAAAAAAAAATTATATTCTTTTTTTTAAATAACTTTTATTAAAACAACAATAAATAACTGGAAACGTAATTTAAAGATAATACAATAAAGAACTAGAAACATAACTTTAATAAAACAAAATATTAAACAAAATGTGATGTGGACTCCAATAGACGTACGGTAGGTAATCTGCAAAACAAAAAAGAAAATTAGTGTTTAAAATTAGATCGATGTGACTAAATGAGGTCAAACATTACAAGTCAAGGTAACACTTGACGATATTTCCTTCTTTTTACGTGTGCAGTGTGCCCGGTACATTTCACTTGTTTTATAGGCCCATGTTAAAGCGGTGTCTGTATGGAAGTGCCTACTGCATCAGTTTTACTTTACAGATTAACAGGTCTTTAAAATGATTCAGTGATAATATGTGAGAGATTAAGTCATTATGCAGGACAATATTCTTTCGTGCTTATTTACAAGACCCTTGCAACAGTTTTGTGTTACATTTCCCATGTTGAAAGTGACGCAAAAGTGGTGCAAGGGGTTTGTAAATAAGCTCTTATTTCTAATTGGAGGCATTGTATATCTAGGCCGCTCTGCTTACCTTGTGTAAACACTGTGACCATCAGAATTCACAACTTCAACTTAGCTTTGGTTCTAAACGACAGAGTAGACAGCAGCGTCCATAACTTTAAAAGAGAAAGAGAGATAATGTGAGCGAGAGTGAGAAAGAGAAAAAGAGAAAAAACGACATTAAAATGTGGGAGAGAGAAAGTTATAGATGGAGCAGTTAATACTGGAGAAAATACTCGTAGTTCACCTTTTGCCTCCGTTGTGTGTCTAAGCACGTGCTGGTTCATAGTGCACCCTCCAGTTTAGTAATCTGAAAGATAGTATATAGAGTAAGCATGGGCTGCAAATTTGTTCCACTCGCGGAATTTGCGGATTTTCCGCGAATTTGCAATCCGGAAATCTCGCTAAATCGAGGTAAAATCCACGAATCAGCGGGGACGAATTTTCAGCCAAGCACTTACAGGGTTACAGCAGCAGGTGCAAAAGTGGAAGGTAATTTTTTGTAACCTTTTACAAAAGGGTTTCAAAGAAATTAACTTCAACTTGGGCACCTGCTGCTGTAAGCCCGTAAGTGCTTCCTGGCGCCTCGTTGCCTACTTGCAACTTTTCTCTGACCCTGCTCTGACCCTTGAAGCAGGATCAGAGAATAGTTGCAAGTAGGCAATGAGGCGCCTGTCACGAAAATTAAACCTAACAGGAAGCACTGACAGATATAAAAACAAGCATTTGCAATGCAATAGGTCTCGCATTAGGAAAGTTTGAGCTATTGGTCTTGTAAATGACAATTTTTTTAATTTATGTGTTGGTTTTGAAAATAGCTAAATTAATAGCTTTGTCATTTACAATGCCAATAGTTATAACTTTCGCAAATGTGACACCTATAGCATTTATAATGCAACATGTTTTGTATTTACGTGACTTAAAAGTATTGATATTACAAATTACAATAGCTTTTAATTTTTTTAAATAATTAATACTTAAATAAAAGTGATTTTAATTTATAATGGCAATAGCTTAAACTTTTGTAAATAACTTTTGTGAAGATTATGTTCAGTGTATTTTATTGGGAACATATTTGAACCAGTTGTTGTTGAATGGTCGCGCAGATTGATGCTGGGGTGGCGCTGAGTGGCGCAGTGGTGGTGCTGAGTGGTGCTGTGGTGGTGCTGAGTGATACTGGGATGGTGCTGAGTGATGCTGGGGTGGTGCTCAGTGGTGCTGTGGTGGTGCTGAGTGATGCTGTGGTGGTGCTGAGTGATGCTGTGGTGGTGCTGTGGTGGTGCTGAGTGAAAATGTGATGGTGCTGAGTGATGCTGTGGTGGTGCTGAGTGATGCTGTGGTGGCGCTGAGTGGTGCTGTAGTGGTGCTGATTGGTGCTGTGGTGGTGCTGAGTGATGCTGCGGTGGTGCTGAGTAATGCTGTGGTGGCGCTGAGTGGTGCTGTGGTGGTGCTGACTGGTGCTGTGGTGATGCTGAGTGGTGCTGTGTTGGTGCTGAGTGATGCTGTGGTGGTGCTGAGTGATAATGCGGTGGCGCTGAGTGATGCTGTGATGTCGCTGAGTGATGCTGTGGTGGCGCTGAGTGGTGCTGTGGTGGTGCTGACTGGTGCTGTGGTGATGCTGAGTGGTGCTGTGTTGGTGCTGAGTGATGCTGTGGTGGTGCTGAGTGGTGCTGTGGTGATGCTGAGTGATAATGTGGTGGTGCTGAGTGATGCTGTGGTGGTGCTGAGTGATGCTGTGGTGGCACTGAGTGGTGCTGTGGTAGTGCTGAGTGGTGCTGTAGTGGTGCTGAGTGATGCTATGGTGGTGCTGAGTGATGCCGTGGTGTTGCTGAGTGATGCTGTGGTGGTGCTGAATGATGCTGGGGTAGTGCTGAGTGATGATGTGGTGATGCAGAGGGCAGAAAGGCACAAAAAGCAGTCTAACAAAGGGCCGAAGGGCAGAAAAACAAGGGAAAAAACGAGTCTAACAGAGGGCAGAAGGGCACAAAAAACGAGTCTAACAGAGGACAGAAGGGCAGAAAAACAAGGTAAAAATGAGTCTAACAGAGGGCAGAAGAGCACAAAAAACGAGTCTAACAGAGGGCAGAAGGAAACAAAATACAAGTCTAACAGAGGGCAGAAGGGCACAAAAACAAGGGAATAACAGAGGGCAGATGGGCACAAAAAAACGAGTCTAACAGAAGGCAGAAGGGCAGAAAAACAAGGGAAAAATGAGTCTAACAGAGGGCAGAAGGGCACAAAAAACGAGTCTAACAGGGGGCAGAAGGACAGAAAAACAAGGGAAAAACGAGTCTAACAGATGGCAGAAGGGCAGAAAAACAAGGGAAAAACGAGTCTAACAGAGGGCAGAAGGGCACAAAAAACGAGTCTAACAGGGGGCAGAATGAATCCCACCCTGCGTGTTTGTCCACGAAGATGCCACCTTTTTGTGCAATACCTCTACTCAACTGGAGTACTTTCTACTGTCTAATCAGTAAGTGCTCCCTCGTTGGCTAAATGTATAGGGGCAGATTTACAATAACTGCCGCATCCCCAGGGATGCGCCAGTTATTGTGCGCCGCAGCTCCGCCACTCATGGTGAGCCGCATTTACAATGCGGCACACCATGTGGCAAAAACGGCACAGATACATCACGCATCTGTGCCATAAAAGCAGCGCACTGCTGGAGCTGCGTCGCAAGCGCGATGGAGGCCCTATCTCCCCAAT
Organism: Lissotriton vulgaris; assembly: GCF_964263255.1. NCBI lineage: Eukaryota > Metazoa > Chordata > Amphibia > Caudata > Salamandridae > Lissotriton > Lissotriton vulgaris. The sequence goes on from NC_141696.1 coordinate 786,991,590, forward strand.
GCTGCGTCAAGCCTTGCGCCTGCTTCAAGCAGAAGCAGGCGCAGGGGTTTGATGCAGCATTGGCCTAAAAGTGATCTTGTAGATTTCACTCAGCTACTTTTAGGAGGCGTTCCAGGGCAGGTACGCCCTCCCCTGCGCCGAAACGCCTCCTGATGCATCACGTTGTTAATACCCAGCACCATGGCGCATCTTTTGTGCTGCCGCTGCGTCACAAAAGTGACGCAACTGCAGCGCAAAAGAGGCGCAAGCGGGTTGTAAATCTGCCCCATAGTGCTTTTACTACACTGTAGCTGGGCCAGAAGTCGTGTCTTCAGTGACCATGTGTGCCTGTGCCTGTGTTACAGGCACACATGGTCACTGGAGACACATCCTCTGGCCCTTTACGCAGCTGCAGTGTAGTCAAAGGACTATACATTTACCTAATGAGGGAGCACTTACTGGATTAGCCAGTAGAACGTACTCCAGGGCAAATTGCAAAAAAATCTGCAAAAATCGGTGATTTTGCGGGAAAATTCGCGAATTCGCAGATTTTTTTTGCGATTTCGCAGAGAAATCCGCAATTTCGCGGAACGCGAATCGCGCAAATTTCACCTGTGCTTAATATAGAGTTAGTAATAGCATAGTACTTACAACTGCACACGTATATTTTTGCATTATTTGTTTGTATACTCAGGAAAATGTATTTTTTCAACTTCCACTGTAAAGAGGTGTCTGTGCGCTGTTTTTCTTCCAAAGTAGTATGTCACATACACTACCACTGCATAGCGGTGGGTTCTCAATATTGCAGGGCAGATTTACAAGCCCCCTGCGCCACCAGTACATCCCCTTTTTGCGCAGGGGACTCCTCCATATTTACAAGGAGAGGAGAAGCCTCCCTGCGTGACTTTTCCTCTCCTTATAAATATGGCCCCTTCACATGCAGCACTTTCCGGTGAAGGGGTGTTTCATGGGTATTGCTGTGGGTGTTCCAACGCAACACCCATGGAACAAGACACATCTCCAGATTTACGATAAATCGTAAATCTGGAGATGCGTCTGAATGCTTTGCCACCCTAGAGGTGGCGTAGCAAGGCGCAATGAGGAGAAATGTTTTCATTTCTACTCAGTTTTTTTCCTCTTTAAATGCGTGCTGCATTCTACGCACGCATTGAAAGAGGAAAAAGCTTTTAGTGATTGTTTTTGTTCAGGAAGGTGCCCCTTCCTGCACAAAAATAATCTTCCCTTGTCACAGGTATCCTTGCACCATATTCTTGTAAATATGTCTCATTCCTACGCTCTGAAAGTGCTGCAGCGTGGTGCAGCCAAAGGGTTACCATGCCACGCTGCGGCACTTACTTGTAGATCTGCCCCTGTGTACCTAGACTGTTGCACCTCATTGACTCGGAGAGTCTGGAGGTGAGTGTTTTTCTTGAGAAGTCAGAGACAGATTTACAAGCTCCTAGCGCTACTTTTCCCATGTTAAAAGTGACACAAAAGTGGCGCAAGAAGCTTGTAAATCTGTTCGTCAGACTGTTGTAACCTATCTATTCACACTGCTTGGAGGTAATTGTATATTTCTACGCAGTGAATGTGCTGGACACTACCCACTCTCTCCTTTCAAAGATAACTTGTTATTGTTTTCAGAAACAAGCTTCTTTGCTCACCTAGTGCCATTGGCGTGATTCAAAGAGGGTGCACTACGTGTTGAGGCATGCTTCACTGTGGCCGACAGAGTTCACAACTTGTACTTAGGTAATGTTGTGCATGGCAGAGTGGACAGCAGCGTCCATAACTTTAAAAGAGATGAAGAAACGATGTGAGACAAAGTGAGAAAGAGAAAGAGAGAAAAAAACAACATTAAAACGTGGGAGAGAGAAAGTTATAGATGGAGTAGTTAATACTGGAGGAAATACTCGTTGCTCACCTTTTGCCTCCATTGTGTGTCCAAGCACATGCTGGTTCATAGTGCTCCCTCCAGTTTAGTGATCTGAAAGATAGTATAAAGAGTTAGTATTAGTATATTCCAGACGTTTTAGTGATTATGAAAACGTTTCTGCTATTGGAAAAAAAATATATACATGTGATTTGATACACTATATAGGACTGCGTTTTTCTAAATCGATGCGTCGCTTTTTGTATCCAGTCTGCTACAGCCCTTCGACTCCCTCCGATGCATACCCAGGCCTCACTGCTCACCTTTTCTTGAACAGGACACCTTCTGCATCATGTAGTCTCGATCTGCCACAAAGAAGTCTCAAACATGGTGACAAGTCTTGATATCTCTATGGCTAACGACATACTCGTGCTCCCATCATCATCATCGCAGGTTCTTCACCCGCTCAGTGCTTCAGGTACCACTAACTCAGTGACCAAAGAGGCCATGCATGTTGTAAAGGGCTCCCTTGTTCGATAGTTTGGGCCTACATGAAGCGTGCGAATCACCAGGATGAGCCATCTCAGCGCTTGCGATCGGAAGAACTCTAAAATGGCGTATAGCACGTGCGCCCCGTCTTTTTTATAGGTGGGGTCACGTGTGTAGTGACGGATGCGCTGGATGGGTGTGGGTGGGTGTATACCAGCCATGAGGGACTGTGTATGCCGATCTGACAACTAGACTGGAACTAAGAAATCACTACAATGGAAATCTTGGCCGTAGTGTTTTCCTGGTGGCGTAAGCGGAGTGGGCTGTACCAACGTATTCAGCCTTGATTAATTTACCACCACCCCCGGGGCTTTTAAATGTTGGGATGGGGCAGCACGGCTCTGGGACACTGCAGGAGCTGGCCCTGGGGCGTGGCAGTCTCCAGGGCATTCGAGGGCTGTAGGCATAGGGTCAATCAGTGTTCCTCACACAATAAACTTAAAAAGAAGAGAAAGTGATGAGAGATGATTTGTGACGTGTTTAGGCTTGCGAGCCTGGATAATCATTAAATGGGGTCTGGCAGTGAAGTGCATACTTATTCTGGAAGTAGTCTTTCAGGGTCGTGCAAAAGCAAGTCATCTTTAATAATTGCCTCTCGCTGCGTGTACTTGCAAGGTTATCTGATTTGCTCATATGTTAAAAATAGAAACTTTCAACACCTCTTTTTGATTGGTTGTGAAGCATTGTAAGAAGACGTATTAGCGACCAATCCCTTTCCTTGTGCAGATTTTGAAAAACATTTGATTGGCTGTTGTGTGGTTACGTCTACCTTCCTGATCCTAATTTTGATTGGCTTTTTTTTTCTATGTGAGGTTACGATACACTCACCATGTATGTAGCCCATTTTGTGACGCACTATATTTTACAATGCGTTTCAAAAACTAGTTGTGGTAGGGTGTTTTTAACTTAAACTGTGTACTCTGCTTACGAGTTTGTTGACTGTAAAGGTATTTAAATATATGCACAAGTTTTCAAAATATTTTTATTGACTCCTTTATATTCATCATATTGGAGAAATGCTAATTTTTTTTCCATTCATTAGTATCACGCGTTGGACCACATTTCTTTTATTTTATCATAAGTACTGATTTCTTAAGGTTACATTATATAAGTGTTGCCCCATCATCTTTTTTTCAATGTTTGGGCTTTTTTTGCTTTGAGATAAAGCAGAATAGAAGTGCAACGACAAACACTCCCTCACTACTTCATCTTTTGTTATGTACATTTCATGTCATTATTACATTTTACAATCATTTTAAAAAATTGAAGAATTAATATTCACATTAACATTTGAAAACACAATTATATTATGTTGTTGAATAAAGTGCTTGCAAAGAGAATCCTCTTGTTCTTCACGAGTGAAAATTACTAAAAGCACTACTCAATATAAATACTTTTAGCCGATTTTCACTCCAGAAGTTAAAGAGTATTCTCCTTTTCTTGCTAAGCATTTTCTCGAAACCTTATTTATACTATATTTTTCAATCATTAAGAAATACTTGCAAAATTTTGGTTGTAAGTCATCCAACTCCAGTTGAAGGATCATAGAGTTTATTATAGCCTTATAGCCCGCCGTAGAGGGCTATACCGGCTATTAAAGGCCCTCTCCAGCATTAAAGGCCCCGAGCCGAAGGCCCCCCCTCAAGGCAGAGGGACTTTATTAGCGGTATAGCCCATCCACGAAGGGCTATAAGGCTATTAGTCTACACACAAGTCGAATGTTACTCGTGTTCAGATAGTGGCTTTAGGTAATTATTACTGCACAACACTGAAATTACTTCTTTCTCTCAACACTTTATTTTCATAGCATTAAAATCATTTATATAAAATTCATTCCAAAACATTTACTTTCCAACATATATTCAAGAGCATTCCTAGTCCAATACAAAAGCAAATCCTATTCTAGTTTAAATGCTCAAAAAGACAAATTAAAAAGCAAATTAAAACAATTTTTTATGAATTAAAATATTAATATTGAAACATCAAAATACGTAATTTGTAGAAAGTCCCTTGTCAACGCGTTTCGGTGCATTAAGATCTTTAAGCACCTTCTTCAGGACAGACTTCTAGGTTAAAACAACTGATATTCTTTCTAAAAATTAAATGCATACAATTAGTAAATTATGTCTAGTTGAGAGTTAATAACAGTCTATACAGTGTTGGGCACCCTTTATACCAAGTCACTATCTTTGAGACTATTGGAAGGACAATCATACTTGGATTGCTATTAAATCAACCGTTTTGCTATGGGGTGTCCTCTTTTTGTTAGATTTGTCCGATTTCAGTTTCTCTTTGTATCACTTTAAATCATTTCTATAACAAGGATGGTATATGCATTAGGGGTATTATCCCAAATATATCCCTTGTTTAAATTTAGTAGTTGAATCTTTCTAGGTGACACTTACTTAAAAACAGGAGAATATTTTTCCTCGTGTCTAAGGCGTTTTCTTACGTCTTTAAATTTGCGCAAGGCATCAAGTAAGTTGATTGCTTGATTATCAGCCTGTCAAAGAACATAACGTTAAAAGTGTCTCGCTCTGTTTAGTTATTGTTTCGCCAATGTATTAACATTCCTAGGCAATCTTCAATTTATAAAAGTGTATAGACAACCAGGCTAAAAGTCAGACAGCATTAATACATATTATCTATAACAAATAACAATTAATAAAAAATGAAAATAGAAAATCAGAATGAATTGTTTTATTTTTATAAAAAGTTGATTAAAAAATCCTCACTTAAGGATTAGAAACAAGATGTACATTAACTAAATATGTATATCACAGAAGGACATTTTAATAATAAACAAAATAATACTTTGGGTCATAAAATCAAATTGTGGCAAAAAATATTCTTTTCGACGCGCGTTTCGGGGTAGTGGAGATGCCTTCTTCAGGAAGCCACATAATTAAAATCTATTTAAACAGAATTATATAAAAAAGACCAACATTAACATTTTTCGTATTAAGTTAATAAACATAATAGATTTCATAAGCACAAAAATGAATAAAACAATAATTATATAAAACAGTAAATACTGTCTATTCTTATTATACCTAATTAAATATACAAAAATATAATGATAGTCTGACCTATCTAAGTTGAACTATACATAAGCAACTGATCTCTATCCGTAATAGTGGACAGTTACATGTTAAGACACTCAAAAATGTTCAAATGTATTCACTTTGTGGTAGATAGCTCCAGGTAGAGAAGGATAATATATCTATTTATTAACATTCATCTCAACTAGTTTTATATATAGACAATACTATTTTGGAAAAACGATAACATTTAAGTCAGGAGGACTTTATATTAAGAGCCAAATGTTTTCAAACAGTGTTATCTCAAACATTAGGAGACAAAATTCAGAAATGATGACAAAAAGATTAGTTTGAATTTAGTCGGATAACAATAAAACGAACAATATAAGTGCTATGTCGTATTCTTTTTTCATTTAACCTTTTGATAAAATGTAAATAAGATTTGCAACTGCCATATTGTCTTTACCTTTTTATTTTGAGCAATGGTGTATTCTTCTTCTATGGCTACACTCTGTTCCTAATGTTAATATAAAACCCTTCTTGATAGGAGAGTACTTATACATATATATTTCAATAGATGTCTAAATTTATACTTATTACCTTTTATTAGGGTGTTAAAGTCTCTATGTGATTGGGACGGAAAGATTTTCGTTTGAGGATAGAATTGTCCTAGAAAAGCAAAGATGTTGCAATGGTAAGAGCGTCTTCTAATTAAAGAGAACACATAGGATCGAACACAGGAGAGACGGCTTACTCCGTTAAGCTTATCTATCAGTTATATTTTAATCAAAGCTAGACAGGGAGCTACTTTTAAAACGGGTGATGTGGAGATGGCTTACGCCATTAAGCCTATCTATCAGTTATATTTTAATTAAAGCTAGACAATGAGCTACCATTATAACAGGTAACGAGGGTATAAATGTACCTGCAGAAATCGTCGTCGGTGACCCTTTGGAGAATGCCTAGTTTAGAGTCATTATCTGCATTGGCCAAACGAGGACTATAAATTAATGAGAATGCTTAAAGGAAAAAAGGGTTGGCGGAAAATAGAACCTGCATCTGCAGAAAAGAGAAATGGTACAGATTCTTTATAGAGGCTCAGTATATCTATTATTTATTATTACTACAGAGGATATTTAGATATCTAAATATCCATGCTAGATTTTAAAGACACAGCAGAAATCATTATCTGATGAAAGCTGATAAAGTTCTATCCCGCCCCGAGCCTTTGTCGTTTTGGCGTGTCCGAAGGTAATGGACGTACCGGGGTTAAAAGGTGCAGACGTCTCGTATGTCGTTATGCGTCTATTCTGGTGATTACCGCGGACGCAACGGCTGTTTAAATCACAACCAAAATTTGAACACGTGTGTTGTGATAACCAATACCATCTGTCATTGAGTTTCACCTGTGTAGTGTTAACCAAAAACATTTGTCATAGAATCTCACCTGATTGTAGTGGCCATACGGCTGAAGGTATCGGTTTTCCTCATCACAAATGGATCCTTTTTTTATTTAAAGTCAGGGAAGGTGGTGTGAAGAGTATCAAAGGTTATATAGGGACTATCAATAAAGTTGGGTTTTTGAAAAACGGTATGTTTGGAGGGTGGAGGGACCAAGTAAAATGTAAGCCATATTCCTATAAGAAAAAAACGATCTCAGATTGTCAAAAAGGTAGAGAAAACGTCGGTTATTTAGAGAGGAGAAAAACGCGAACTCTCATAATCAACAAATTTCTTGGTTATCAACCCTATTGACAAGGTTAGTATGATGACAATAATTATTGAAACGTACAGAAAAATGTCTAGTCACACTACTGGACTGCACTAATATTTTACAGTTTTCTATTTTCATTTTTTATTAATTGTTATTTGCTATAGATAATATGTATTAATGCTGTCTGACTTATAGCCTGGTTGTCTATACACTTTTATAAATTGAAGATTGCCTAGGAATGTTAATACATTGATGACATTTCCCCTGTCCTAGGAATCAACCTATAAGTGGTTCAGGGGGTCCTTGTTACTTTCACAATAGTTATTGTTTCGCATCTGTTGCGAGCACTGGTAGCTTAGTAACTACATACCTGAAAAATAATTTCTTTAGGTCCCTGTGTATAATACATGAACAGGTCTTCACTTTTTCCTGGGGACTTCTTTACCGGGTATCTGTATACAATTATTACCGGAATATCTTCAATCCAATGCCTAATTTTGTGGAAAATATATACACTTAATAGTTGTGGTAAGTTATTCATCCTCAAACATACGGTTCTCCCAACTATGGTGGAGACTAAATAAGGTTGCCAATAGTCTTTAATGGCAACGGGTAGAATTACTCATATCAAACTTTTTCCCTGTTCTTTAGTAACTTTCTATCCTTTTCGATTGGCCATATTATGATAATTATATCACCTACTCTCATAATTCGAGTATGGAGACTACCCAGAGAAACAAACCTTTGGGTACTGTACATGCATGCATTACATTTGCCAAATAAGTTAGGAGTACCACTGCTGCTATTTTGACTTTTTGACTACAAGTCAAACCCCTCTTTTTATACAGGTCAGACTTTTTATCACGGCAGTACTATCCGGGATGGTAAGTGCGCTCTATCTCGAATACTCTAGGTGGCTAATGTAAAGCGCTCCTTCTTATTTTTTAGATTACCACGGCATTCTTGCTCTGCTTACAATAGGGACTGGGTTCCCCGAACGGGGATACACTTTACACAAAGGCAACATAGTAGCCGTGCAAACCCGAACAGATTGCTTACCTAATCAGTATCACGCAGAGCCGTCGACACGTCCTCTCTCCCGTCCTGTGGGAATATTCGCCAGCTTTTTTAGGCCAACAACAGAGAAGCCAACCCAGGGGGTTCAGTACTCGGGGGAGGGGACATCCAGGAAACACTCAGACGGGGAATACAATGAGGAGACCATATATGCGGACCCGCAGTCACAAAGACTGGGAATAGATATTTCAAACCACAAGAAAGCCCCTATCATAAATCTCTCAGACAGAACTTTAACACCTGATGAAGTGAGCGTTTTAGAAAAAGGTTTAGGCTTTGCACCCAGTACACAAGGATGCAGATACACAATAGAAAAAGATGTTAGAGATCTGTTTAGGAAAATTAGACTAAAAAAATTCTTTGAAGATAAAGAGGAAAAAGAAACAAACAACAAATCCGACCTCAAACCCCCATCCACCTGGACTCCACCTATTGGGATGGTAGGCCCAGAAGTTGATACTTTTGAAAAAGTAGTGATTAGTGGTTTGGAAAAGATATTAGACACCAAACCAAGGACTCCCAATTATTTATCAAAAAAGGAAAGAGAAGCCCTCAGAAACTTGTCAGCCTGTGATGACATAACCATAAAACCAGGGGATAAAGGAGGAAGTATAGTAATAATGAGAACAGATGACTATGAACAACGCATGTTAAAATTATTGGATAATAGGACACACTGTAAACCATCTAGTATAACGGACTTGAATAACTTTAAAAAGAAAGTAAAAGACATAGTTACTTATGCCAAGGAAGATGGTATCATTAGTGATGAGGAACATCGGTTCTTGATAAATGATCACCCTAAAGTACCAGCCCTATACAGGCTTCCGAAGGTACACAAGAGCATGGATGACCCACCCATGCATCCTATTGTGTCAGGAATAGAATCTCTAACTGAACCACTAAGAAAATATGTTGACCACTTCATCCAGCCACTTGTTGTTCTCTTACAATCGTATATAAAAGATACGACACACATGATCTCTAAAATAGAGGGTATTGAGTTTAACAATAACACACAATGGTTAGTGTGTCTCGATATTGAATCACTCTATACAAATATTCCGCAGCAAGACACTGTGAATATGATGGAAGAAATTTTAAAAAATGATCAAGAAGAGCTGTCAGCAGAAAACAAGTTCATTATTGACTGTATAGAGATTATTCTAAAAAACAATATTTTTCTATTCAGGAAAGACTACTTTTGCCAAACTAAAGGTACCAGCATGGGAGCCACATGTGCTCCCAGTCTGGCATGCCTATACGTTGGTAACTTTGAAAAACTACACATATAATGAGATGAGTCCCTTTTATAAAAATGTGAAACACTGGTCTAGGTTTATAGATGACATTTTCTTTATTTGGGAGGGAATGGAAGAAGACCTAGTCAGCTTTTTAGAATGGCTTAACTGCGGAGACCCCAACTTAAGATTTACCTCTACTAAAAGCCAACATGCGGTAGACCTCTTAGCTATTAAGATTAAAGAACAGGAGGGTTTCCTCAATGTAGAATTATATGTTAAACCTACAGACAGGAACACCCTCCTCCATCATACTAGCTACCACCCAAATTGTCAAAAAGATGGCATTCCATTCAGCCAATTCCTGCGCATTAGACGCAATTGCAGCAATAGACAAACCTTTGAAAAACATGCTGAGACGCTAAAGTTAAAGCTAACACAGAGAGGATATCCTAAACGCTTAATAAGAGAGGACTATAAGCAAGCAAAATACTATAACCGTGATAGTCTCTTTGAAATAAAAGAAAAGCCAAAAGAGAAGAGAAATGAAATAATAATGGTGTCTGATTTCAACGGCTTCAGTAACAAAGTCAAGAATCTAATCAACAAAAATTGGTCTCTACTTAACAAACAAGGCCTAGTACCTTTAGCTAAACCCACCTATGCCTTTAGGAGGAATAGGACAATCAGGAACCAGCTGGTACAAACACTTCGCAAACCAAAATCCTTTGGTTTAAGAAATATAATAAACAACACGCCTATCAGAGGTAATCTACCATGTGGAACATGTTCACATTGTAAAAATATCATAAAACCTGATAAGGTTGAGGTCAATGGAACCACTCATTGGATGAACGACCATGTAAACTGTCGCACATCCCATGTAGTGTATCTACTCATTTGCCCTTGTAATAAATGCTATGTGGGCGAAACTGGACGAGAGATGCGCCAGAGACTCAAGGAACATAGATCCACACTCAAGAATCTCAAAAAAGGTAAACCACTTGTAGATCATTGGATCTCTGGTAAACACGGAGCCGATGATCCCAAGTGGTTCATTCTGGAGAAAATTAGAATATCTTTAAGAGGAGGTGACATGCACAAAAAACGGAAACTTAGGGAACAGTTCTTCATGTCAAAATTTAAGACATACTACTCAGGATTAAACTGCCGCGAAGAATGGGAAAGACTAATCAAATAAAGCCACTGAGTTTACTTGCGATTCAACAGTGCCCCATTTGTATAGGTAACATCTAAACGAATAAACAAAAGGGTCCTTTTCTGGAATGTGCCAAAATACCATGTTAATAAATACAATAGTGGGTAGCTTTATAAAAATTGGAGGCAGGGCGCTCCGGTTACACAGACAAAGGAACAATATAGCAAAAGCGTAGTGAGGCTTTTAAATAAAATGTAAATAAAAATCATGATCAAAATCATATGTAACATTGGATAGAATGTATAATCACTTAGAAAATAAATGATTAGATCGAAATCATATGTATCATTGTATGGATTGTATAATCACTTATGAAGACAAATGGCGACAACATTACGGTATATATTTAATCTATCTTATATCTGATTATCTATAAATGTACTAGCGAACAATACATGTCACTTTTATTGTTCATGAAACTGCAAAGTTCCATCGTTATTGTGGCAAAATATCTGAATATGCGAAAACATATGCTAAAAGAAATCCAGCAACTCAATATGTGAATGTTATTTTTATTATTCATGAAACCGCAAAGTTCCATTGCTATTGTATGAGAACATTTTAATATATGCAAAATATGCCAAAAGAAATCTGTGTTCGTAATATCGAAAACTCTGTCTAAAGCAGCAATATATATGTATAAAACTATACAATATCGACGGCTAGATAGCGGTTTTTAATGCAATAACATAACAAAGATCGTGTCGTTTTCGTGTAGTTTTCAGATAGTAAATAAACTACACAAATGGCGACTCAGTAGTTCTTAACCCATGAACTACGATAACTGTAGTATGCCGGCAAACTACCAAAATGGAGGACCCGTTTTTCCGAAACTGTTTTAATTACACGCAAAATTAAACTCCAGTGGGCCTTGGTGTCTCCAGCAAAAATGTGGAAAGGTTAAAAATAATAATCTCTATATAGACAAATAAATGTTTCTTTTAGCGCAAAAAACACTTCTTAAATATGACAGCCCAGCGTAACAGTACGTGCATAATTGACCTAATTGCCATCAATTAAACACTGATTGGTGACTGTTACGAGTATAAAAATCGTGAATCGGCGTCTATCCTCATCCAAACCTACGAGAGAGAGGACGTGTCGACGGCTCGGCGTGATACTGATTAGGTAAGCAATCTGTTCGGGTTTGCACGGCTACTATGTTGCCTTCGTGTAAAGTGTATCCCCGTTCAGGGAACACAGTCCCGATTGTTAGCAGAGCAAGAATGCCGTGGTAATCTAAAAAATAAGAAGGATCGCTTTACATTAGCCACCTAGCGTATTTGAGATAGAGCGCACTTACTATTGCGGATAGTACTGCGATGATAAAAAGTCTGACCTGTATGAAAAGAGGGGTTTGACTTGTAGTCAAAAAGTCGAAATAGCAGCAGTGGTAGTCCTAACTTATTTGGCAAATGTAATACATGCATGTACAGTACCCAAAGGTTTGTTTTTCTGGGTAGTCTCTATACTCGAATTATGAGAGTAGGTGATATAATTATCATAATATGGCCAATCAAAAAGGATAGAAAGTTACTAAAGAACAGGGAAAAAGTTTGATATGAGTAATTCTACCCGTTGCCATTAAAGACTATTGGCAACCTTATTTAGTCTCCACCATAGTTGGGAGAACCGTATGTTTGAGGATGAATAACTTACCACAACAATTAAGTGTATATATTTTCCACACAATTAGACACTGGGATTGAAGATATTCCTGTAATAATTGTATACAGATACCCGGTAAAGAAGTCCCCAGGAAACAGTGAAAACGTGTTCGTGTATTATACACAGGGACCTAAAGAAATAATTTTTCAGGTATGTAGTTATTAAGCTACCAGTGCTCGCAACAGATGCGAAACAATAACTAAACAGAGCGAGACACTTTTAACGTTATGTTCTTTGACAGGCTGATAATCAAGCAATCAACTTACTTGATACCTTGCGCAAATTTAAAGACGTAAGAAAACGCCTTAGACACGAGGAAAAATATTCTCCTGTTTTTAAGTAAGTGTCACCTAGAAAGATTCAACTACTAAATTTAAACAAGGGATATATTTGGGATAATACCCCTAATGCATATACCATCCTTGTTCTAGAAATGATTGTAAGTGATACAAAGAGAAACTGAAATCGGACAAATCTAACAAAAAGAGGACACCCCATAGTGAAACGGTTGACGTAATAGCAATCCAAGTAAGATTGTCCTTCCAATACACTCATAGACAGTGACTTGGTATAAAGGGTGCCCAACACTGTATCGACTGTTATTAACTCTCAACTAGACATAATATACTAATTGTATGCATTTAATTTTTAGAAAGAAGATCAGTTGTTTTAACCTATAAGTCTGTCCTGAAGAAGGTGCTTAAAGATCTTAATGCACCGAAACGCGTTGACAAGGGACTTTCTACAAATTACGTATTTTGATGTTTCAATATTAATATTTTAATGTATAAAAAATTGTTTTAATTTGTTTTTTAATTTGTCTTTTTGAGCATTTGAACTAGAATAGGATTTGCTTTTGTAATAAACTAGGAATGCTCTTGAATACATGTTGGAAAGTAAATGTTTTGTTATGAATTTTATATAAATGATTTTAATGCTATGAAAATAAAGTGTTGAGAGAAAGAAGTAATTTCAGTGTTGTGCAGTAATAATTACCTAAAGCCACTATCTGAACACGAGTAACATTCGACTTGTGTGTAGACCAGTTGGTCGCAAAGCAAAAGTTAAATAACACAGAAAGGAACCTCTTTTTGATATAGTTTGACACCCAGTCCTTTCTGGTTTTCTGGGACACTCTCTTCTTTTGAAGGTATAAGGCTATTAGAACATTCTGTCACTAGAGGGCAGAATGTTCTAACAAAAAAAACAAAGCCTTTTGGGAGAGTGAGTGGATTGGAATCCCCTCAGGTTCCCTGAAGCCTTTGTTCACAGCCAGAGCTGTGAACAAAGAAACATGGAATGTTGGAGCTCCAGGCTTATACCAGCCATTATAAGTTTTCAATGGAGCTCCCAACATTCCAATGTTCTAATATGAATTAAAATATACATTAACAATATGATCCCTCTGTGGAAATGAAAGACAAATTGATGATTATTGCAAAAACCACAGGTGATGGACAGAATGCAGAACAATGTCATACATTGACCCCAGTACAGAGATCTGGGCCTAAATCCATTGATTTTTTTTAAGATTATGACATTGATTCTAATCATTACTTTGCATGTAGTAATTCCTTAAATAACTTATATTTCTTATAATGTTTTTGTTTTACTGAACTCGTTATTACATTGTGTTTGAATGGAATCATATCACATTCTATAACCATTTAAATATTTTTGCTGTCTTTCTTAAATATATAAAACATATACCCATTAAGATAATTTACCTCTCTTTGATATTCTTCCCTTCCTCCATCGAAATCAATCCAACTCTTCTGAAGGGGATATAGGGCCCGATTCACAGAATAAACGTACTACTTTTGGCATTCACAGAATGCACTTACTACTTTTGGTATTCACAGAATGAACTTACTCATTTCGGTATTCACAGAAGTTAGGACTACTAACTTTAGGACTCCTAAATGCCTTCTGTGAATACCGAAAGTCTTAAAATTAGGATTTTTCTCAATTTAGTAGTAGTAAAGTTAGGACAACTAACTTTAGGACGCCTAAATGCCTTCTGTGAATACCAAAAGTCTTAAAATTAGGATTTTTCTCAATTTAGTAGTAGTAAAGTTAGGACTACTAACTTGAGGACGCCTAAATGCCTTCTGTGAATACCGAAAGTCTTAAAATTAGGATTTTTCTCAATTTAGTAGTACTAAAGTTAGGACTACTAACTTTAGTATACCTAAATGCCTTCTGTGAATACCGAAAGTCTTAAAATTACGATTTTTCTCAATTTAGTAGTAGTAAAGTTAGTAGTCCTAACTTTACTACTACTAAACTGAGACAAATCCTAATTTAAAGACTTTCGGTATCCACAGAAGGCATTTAGGCGTCCTAAAGTTAGTAGTCCTAACTTTACTACTACTAAATTGAGAAAAATCCTAATTTTAAGACTTTCGGTATTCACAGAAGGCATTTAGGCGTCCTAAAGTTAGTAGTCCTAACTTTACTACTACTAAATTGAGAAAATCCTAATTTTAAGACTTTCGGTATTCACAGAAGGCATTTAGGCGTCCTAAAGTTAGTAGTCCTAACTTTACTACTACTAAATTGAGAAAAATCCTAATTTTAAGACTTTCGGTATTCACAGAAGGCATTTAGGAGTCCTAAAGTTAGTAGTCCTAACTTCTGTGAATACCGAAATGAGTAAGTTCATTCTGTGAATACCAAAAGTAGTAAGTGCATTCTGTGAATGCCAAAAGTAGTAAGTTCATTCTGTGAATCGGGCCCATAATGTTTTATGTATGTATAAATATACATCAACAATATGTTTCCTCTGAGGAAATGAAAGATATTGTCTAGATGCTTCTGCAGTCCCGAATCATTACATTGCTCGTAGTTTCTTCGCCCATATTGATTCACTGAAACAAAACTAATTATCCCATGGGTGTGGTTTATATTCTTTTTGCTTACTTAACAGTCTATGGGATCAATGTATTGCTCCTCATACTTTAAAGTCACGTTTTTCAGTTAACAGGTGTTCTCATTTCCACTGTTTTAGTGCGTTACATGTTTATTTAAACATGCTTCTTTCCATACTTTTTAACTTTGGTTTCATTTCTAAAATGCTTTATTTAAACTTGTTTTTCTTATTAAAGCATTTCTATAGGTTACTTTTTTAATATGAGTATTAACATTCATTCTCCTTTTTTTTCGAATTATTTTTGTAGTAATTTCCCTTTTTTTTGTAATTCATTCAGTAAAGTAAAAGTGAACCAATTAAGAATTTACTCAGTGTCTTTACTTACATTAATGTATTCATTCACTCAGTAAGCATGTACTCATGTAGTTAGGCAGGCTTTAGGAAATGGAGTGCTTTAAAGTATCTATGACTTATGCGCAGGTACGCGTACAGTACAATTACAGTTGCGCAGCAGTGTGAGAGGACTGTACACGTAATAGGCGTTTACCACAAAAATTGTTTAAAAAATATAGAAATTAATTTTTATATATTTAAAAAATATATAAAATTGTGAAAACATTTTTTATTATTTTACATTAAAAATATGTATTTTGATTTGAAAAAATAAAATATCTAAAAATAATAATCATAAAAAATGTAGTAAATTAGTATAAAAAAACAATTAATACATTTAAAAATTGGCACTTACAAAACTTATAAAATCACTGAAAAAACATAGGTTTTAGACACATTATAGTTAGGAATTAGCATTTAAAAAATCTTGCAAATTCACAGAAAAAACATAGGTTTCAGGCACGTTATAGTTCGGAATTAGCATTTGAAAAACCTTAGAAATTCACTGAAAAAAAACATAGATTTCAGGGACATTATAGTTAGTTGGACATTTCACTCGTACAAACCATAGAATTTCCCCTGTTATAGTTAGTTCAGCTAACTATAACTCGTGTGCCCGCAATTAACTGCTGATGACGTCACATATTACATCACTCATGACATGGCCAGTGACATCACTCATGACATCACTAATGACATCTCAAATGACATCACTGATGACATCAACCTTGTGAAAGAGTGGCAGACCTCCTCTCACCCTAATATAACCTTTAATACACACATTGAAAAATAGAAACAAACATTTTCAAAACAATGGAGATACCAATACCAGTTAGAACAACCTATTCAGTCATTCCGAAATCTACATACACATTCACTCATTCACCAGCAGTTCTACATAGTCACTCATACATGTACTCGCTCATCATATGTACTCATTCACCTATACATCCTGTTACATGCCTACACTCATACATAGAGTTACTCACACACATACTCACACATGCAAATATCAAACATCCATTTACTTGCATATCCAGCTAAACCCACACCACTACACTTACTTCTACAGAAACGTACACATAATTACTCTCTTAAACAATCACTTATAGAAACACATACTTATTACACAGGAACTCTTCCAATCTCTCACTCTCATATATACTCACTTATATACTTCAATACTAACATATACTTGTTTAAAACATATGTACTTACTCATAAAGACACTATTGAGACAGTCATTCACTCACTATCATCCACCCATACAGTCCTGCACACATGCAGTCTTCAAAACACATACAAACAGTGAGTCATTCATTCATGCATCTATGTGCTAAGTAATATCCCCCACCGAACCATACAGTCTCTCATAATGATACTCAAAAAAACAACTAATAACCCATATACACACTCATGCATCTACTCACCAACCCATGCAGCCACTTATACACAAAGTGAGACACTGATCCAGATATTTAAATATTTAAACATTACTCGCTAATACATGTATTCTACAAGTTACACTTTATAAGTCAGTTATACAATCAATTTTACAAAAAAAAACATCCATTTAGACACTTATTTACCCATTTATTCTTCCATTGACCTTTAGATATACATATATAACAAATATTTATTTTTCAGAAAGACACACATTCATTCATTAATTCCGATCAAGAGTCCATGATAACTATACATTCAACATTGTCATAGGAGATAGATGGTCGGTCTTCCTTAACCTTCTAATGATTATTCACATTTGTAATACATAAACATGCCCAATGTATTCTTGGGCATGAGGTCATGCTCTAACTTGACTTAAAATGTTATGTCTCTGTCCAATTATTTTATAGATACTGCTTTAAAATATTTACACAGAGAAACAATCTGAATCCATGGCTAGTTCAGACATGTACATACAATTCTTCACTTTGATTCAACCCATGTGGGGTGAAAGACCTTAAATCTAGGATGTAACAGAATTCTTTCTGCTGTAATCATCTTTCATGATCTCTGCCTCTTTCTAATCAGCTCATGGTTTCTATGGCAACGAATCTCAGTTTCTTCCAGTCACCTCCGTGATGCGTTTCCATGTGTTTGGCCACTGCATTCGTCTGATCTTTGTTTATTGGAGTCCTTACATGTTCCAAATACATTTTTTAAGTTCACAAATCGTACTTCCCACATACTTTAATGAGCACGGACATTCGATCACATATATCACGTATTGGCTTTTACACGTAATCGATTCGTCAACAAAATAACATTGTGGCTAAGATTCATTGATCTGCTGATCATCTGGCATGGATCAAATGAGGACTTCATTGAATATTTCTAAATATTGAACTGCACTCTAGCACATTTTAAATTCACCTATGACATCAGCCAGACATGGGTAACATTTTTAGATACAGAAATGTATTCTCAGGATAATCCAATTCATACCACCCTACACAGAAAGGAAACAGCAACAAATGCGACATTGCATGCGGATAGCTTTTACCAGCAATCATTAATCCAAAACATTCCGTACAGCAAATTGTTTGGGATACTTAGAATAAGTTCTGAAAACTCAGAATGGGAAAAAGCATAGCAATTCCAAGGCACAAATATTCAGAAAAAGGGGCTATTCGGCAAAATTAATTTCAAAGGTTTGGAGCACAAGTGACCAAAAAGATGGTGTGATAACACAAGGGGACGTTACCGTGATCAATGTCTCAGTGAGACGGAAACACATTGGTCCTTTTGTTTCATGGACTGCTTTCTTTTATTTTGTTAAAACTTTGACAGTAAAGAGGATTTCTCCAATCTTCTGGAGTGCGGCCCATTTCTTTCCTTCACAGAGGAAGAGTGACTAACACACACTATATATATATATAGTTATCTGAACTAACTATAACGGGGGAATTTCAATGGTTTTGTATGAGTGAACTGTCCAGCTAACTATAACGTGTGAAAACTATGTTTTATTTCAGTGAATTTGCAAGGTTTTTTAAATGCTAATTCCTAACTACGATGTGGCTGAAACCTATGGTGTTTTCAGTGAATTTCAAAGGTTTTTTAAAATGATAATTCCTACACTCGTATATACACACATATATATACATATATATATGGTCAAAGTGGAGACTGTCTTTAAGGGCGGTCCATATGCAATGTACCGTAGGCCCTGTAATATTATAAACAATACCTTCTTAGTCTTAGAAGTTTTACTGACAACAAGTGTGTTTCGTTGCAGCAAGAGTTTATTTAGCCTCACAGCAATGCTTTACAGCTTATACCTTGTTCGTGCTAGGTACAGGCGTTTACGAATTCAGCCATCGTCTCCAAGTCTATATGTACCTTGACTCTAGTTTGCGAAGGGTCAATAATCTATTTCCTCCTCAAATATTCACCTCTACAGAGTCAATTGCAACCATTATTAATAACTTTTCATTTTGCATGTGGTTGTCAAAAAAATGTCGGGCAACTGGGTATTGTCTGTTATTGTGACGAATAGCTTGGATGTGCTCTAATATTCGTTTTTTTGCACGATAAATGGTGCTTCCTATGTACGCCTTATTGCAAGGACATTCCAGGGCATAAACACAATACATCGTGTTACAGGTTAACGCCTTTATGATCACCAAATCTCTCTTACTACTGCTGATGTTCAAGCTTACACAATCTGAACTGTTGCTGCAGGCCTTACAATGCCTGCAAAGGCCTCCCACTAGATCTTGAATTTAATTGCTAATTTCTAACTATAACATGCCTGAAACGTATGGTTTTTCCGGTGAATTTCTAAGGTTTCTTTAAATGCTAATTTCTAACTATAACATGCCTGAAACCTATGGTTTTTGTCAGTGAATATATATATACATATATATATATTTTTTTATTTGTATTTTTTTCACTTAAAAAACAAATGTTACACATGTACGTTATAGTTAGAAAATTGATTTAAAAAACATTCACCTAAAAATCAAAGGTTACAGCAGGAACGTTATAGTTAGGCTCATATTTCACTCAAACAAAACCATAGAAATTCAGCAGTTAGAGTTATCTGAGCTATAATTCACACCCCGAATGCACTGCTTATGAGCTCACATATTACATCACTCATGACATGGTCAGTGACATCACTCATGACATCTCAAATGACATCACTGATGACATCTCAAATGACATCACTGATGACATCACTGATGACATCATTTAATGATTGTAAGTGTTTTCTAAATGTTTTTGACTGTTCAAATATATACTAAGGTACTACAAAAGTTAAAATAGTATACCTTGTGTATTACTAATGAGTGATACTATTTCAAACATACATTATGTGAGCGAGTGTATGTATCCATGAGTGAGTGAGCGTGTGTATGTGTGGCTGTATGTGTGTGCGAATGTGTGTGTGAGTGGCTGTGTGGGTGAATAAGTAGGTGTGTAAGTAGCTATATGGGCACATTAGTGGGTGAGTGAGTAGCTGTATGGGCAAGTGAGTGGCTGTGTGAGTAACTGCTTAATGAGAGAGTAGGTGTATAAGGGTCATGGTGGGTATGTGAGTGGAAAGGTGAGCAGCTGTCTGGGTGAATAGGTATGTGAATGAGTAGGTATTTGAGTAAATAGGTGTGTGAGTAGCCATATGGGTGAGTGAGTGGCTGCATGAGAAGCTGTATCAGTGAGTGAGTGGGTATATAAGTGGCATGGTAGGTGTGTGAGAGGCTGTATAGGTGGTAAATATGTATGTGTGTGAGTAGGTGTTTGGGTAAATAAGTAGGTGTGTGAGTAGCTGTATGGGTGAGTGAATATCTGTATGAGTAGCTGTATTGGTGAGTGAGTGGGTATGTGAGTGGCTGTATGAGTGACTGAGTAGTTGTGTGAGTTGCTGGAAAGGTGGGTGAGTGGGTATGTGAGTGGCTGTATGATGACTTAAAGGCTCTGTGAGTGACTGTGTTGGTGAATGGATAGTTGTGTAAGTGGCTGCATGGGTGAGTGAGTAGCTGTTTGAGTAGGTGTTTAGTTAACTGAGTTGGTGTGGGAGTGGCTGTATTGGAGAGATACTGTTGAGTGGCTGTATAGGAGAGTGAGTAGATGTGTAAGTGCTTCTATGGATACGTGAATGGGTATGTATGTAAATGGTTGTGTGGTTATGTGAGTGGCTCTGGTGAGAGGATATATGGTACAAGGGTCCCTGCATTGCAGGGATGATTGTTTTTATGCAGGAAGGGAAAAGGGAAATAATTAGGAGAAATAGAGATATTTCTCCTCGTTGTGCCTCTGTAAATTTTGGCGCTGCCTCATATTTAGGATTTCTCGTAAATCTGGGGCAGTGTCAAAAAAACATGGATGTTGCTGGGAAGGACCCCAGCAACACCCATTGCACACCACTTTGAGGTAGAAAACTGTGTTAAAGGGAGCAATATGTATGAGGCGGCATTGAGCCTGGTTTTGCAAGTAGGGCACCTGTGTTTCTGCTTATGGGCTAGGCTGTCATCTAGGGAAACCTACTAAACTCGGACATTTCTGAAAACTAAACTCCTGGAGGAGTCCAATGGGGTGTGGCTTGCATGGATCCCCTAATGTTTTCTTACCCAAATTACCAGCAAACCTCAAATTTAGCAAAGAAATCAATTTTTCCTCACATTTCTGTGTGGAATCACTGCACCGGCACACATTACCTACAACCAAGCGTTCATCTTGGTCTCCCAATAAAAATCATACCTCACTTGTGTGGGTGGCCAAGCAGAGTCAGCTTAAAAACATATGAAAACCTGCCTTATTGGACCCGCTTTGGTTCCCCCTCAATCTCTATTCATTTTTGTCCCTTTCCTGGACACAGGCACATGCTCCACCCACACAAGTGAGGTATAATTTGTATCGGGAGAGTGAGGGGGAACGCTGGGATGTAGGTAATGTGTGCCACGCAGTGATCCCACACAGAAATGTGTGGAAAATGCGATTTGTTTTGGTAAACTTGAGGAGCTTACTTTAAAAAGGTGCCCCTTGGGGAGCAAAATCCCTTGCCCAAGTGGTTGCTCCCCCCTCCCTGGTGTCTAATGGTTGATTCCTGCTTGGGGAGTACCCTCCTGCAGCTATCCCCAAACAGAGATCCCCTAGGGAAAGGTACCATTGGAAAGGGGCGAGTCTCCCTTGCCAATGATACCACTCCCACCTGCATTGGTGCTTGGGGGCTGGTATAGCCCTTTGAACACCGATGCAGTGAAAGTTAAATTAGCCAACTGGCTTGTTTCACTTTCACTTTCATTGGGATGACATCAGCACACAATGCCTACCGATCGTCATTTCACTGAAAAAAAATTAAATAGCCTTGGGTGGTGGGGAAGCCCTTACCCACCTCCCAAGGCTAATTTCAGCAAAAGAAATCCCCTGGTGCCTGCACCAGAGGAATATCCTGTCACGTTTGGGAGGACGAAACAGTTCAGTCCCCAGCACATGCCCACCATGACTGCAGACAGAACTGTTCCATCCTCAGCATGGAATGGTTTAAAAGCCTTAAGAGCTACATGCAGTCCATAGCTGTTTACCCTTTATGAGGCAGTAATAAAATCTTCTACCAGCTGGAGTGTAAACTGTGCCATCCAAGGCTACAACTAGCAGTGGAGATGAGGTTAGTTAAAATAAAGGTGACTCTCAGATGAAGAACAGGAGTGTAGTAAACAGCTTTCAACTCTTTAGAGCTTCTAAGCTGGCATCTGGTCACGTGCAGTGTTCCTACAAGCAGAAACATCACAATGAAATGGGAACTGCTGCAGAGCTCCCAAGCTATGCATCCATCATTGTGTGCTCCCACACCACAACTCCAATTCTTCTTAAAAGGTTTCAGTGCTCACAATGAATCTGACTGCAAAGAAATAAAAGCAAAATAATTACATTATTGTTTTCCGAGCTAGGAGGTAGAGCAAATAAAATACCAAATAATCAACAGAAAATACATATAACATAATGCACATATAGTTGGAGTCTTTCCCACCCTGAATGAAAGGTTAGGTTTTGTGTTCACCAAAACTATGACTATGCCCAGCTTTCTCTGAAAATGTGGCAAATGAGCAGATTAACCCACCCGCAATAAAAGCTGAAACTAATATATTGCATGAATGTTGTTGGAAATTGGGTTATTAGTTGGGTGGCCAGCACTAGTAAAAGACTTCAGTGGGAACTAAACACTGGCACACAATGGTAACACTCAATAAATGATTGTCCAGTCAGTACTTTTTCTTTAGAAAATGGAGAAGTACATTTATTACTCACAGTACTAAATACTACACAATAATTTACAAACATACATCAGCAGATGGAACATACCATAGATTACATTGGGAACCCTTACATCCTTTCTAGTGGCGAATCTTGCCGCCCCTGTCACCCCGGTCCACCGCAAGCGCTAGGCTTGTTTGTTGTGGAGGGTGCAGGCTTACTTCCGGGCTGTTGACATTGCCAAGCAGTGATTGGTTGTAGCGGTGGGAGGCGGTGCTGACTGATAGCGCGGCCCCTACAAAACACTGAGGATGCCTAACACGCGCAGCGAGGACGCGCAGCACCCGCACCAAATCCGCGCCGAAGACACGCCAAAGACGAGCCCGTCTGTGCCCGTCTGTGCCAGTACGGGACACGGGGCTAGGGATTATACTCCTATACCCAGGCTCTCTAAGGTAATGTCATCTGACCTATTAAAATCTTTGCGCCCCGCCCAACATGACAACTGTATTCTGCTTGAAATCCCCTACCTGGGCACTGTTTCCTGCCCATTTTGTAGTTATACAATTACATCCTATCAGCCCTACCCCCCGCGTAGAACTAGACGTAGTAAGCCGGTGAAGCCAGCACACCCTACTAACGAAAACCATCTGTTCTAAAGTTTAAATTGTCGCTCCCTACCTATGCACAAAACTGAGATCTTCGACCTGTTAATGGACGACAAACCTAGCGCACTGTTTCTCACTGAGACCTGGATACATGAAGGCTCGGGGCCCGATATAGCCATGGCTCTTCCTCCCAACTATGCGATCGCCAGATTGGACAGAACCCTGAAAACTGGAGGTGGAATCACGATTGTTTATAATAAACAATTCCCGTGCACATTTGAATCAATAGTTATACCAGACAGTGTGGCTGCATCTTTTAAATTATGTCTAAATCCAAACTTCACGCTGTCCGAAATTCTTATATACCGACCCCCCGGAAATGGCACCAAATGGGCTATGGAACTAGCAAATCATATTACCCCTTTTGTACTAACATCCAAAATCTTCTCTATCTTCGGAGATTTGAATCTCCATTTAGAAGATAAATCGAATACTACATGCATGAACTTATTGGATGATCTTCTAGCCACTAATATCCATCTTATCAACTCAGGGCCTACCCACAGGGCTGGACACCTACTTGACCCGAAACTGTCAAACCTTCCCTCACTTACCTGGATAGAAAATATCCCTGTATGCTGGTCAGACCATTTGCTTGTTAAAGCCTATCTTACTATACCCAGTGCCTCTTCAAACCAAAACAGGTCACTGCCTTCTCTGAGGAAAAACTGGAAAGCTCTAGACATCTCCAATCTCAATGCGAACCTAAACTCCTATCCCCCAAATAAAAATTACAATATGGAAAGCATTGCCAAGGCCACCCAACTATGGCTCTCCAACGCGGCAGAAGCTTGTTTAACTCAAACTAAGACCAAGGGGAACATACATCGTCCCCCGGCTCCCTGGTATAATGACTCTCTTAGGGAAGAAAAAACTAGATGCAAGGCACTTGAGAGAGAATGGCGTAGAGATTTCGATCCTGATAAAAAAAACAGGTATCATACAGCAAGAAATCTCTACCACACTGCATGTAGAAAAGCTCGCACTACATATGTAGCTACGACTATAATGGAAGCTGCAAATAAATCAAAAACGCTGTTTAATACAGTTAAAGATCTCGCAGGGGCTAAAACTACTGCTCCTATGCGACCTTTAAACATGAAGCAATGCCAGGATTTAGCTACATTTTTCTCTGATAAAGTTGACAAGTTGATTATCGAAATAGATAAAAACACCTTGATTACTGCCCCAAAGGAAGACTGGGAATATATTCCATCCAGAAATCAGACCCTCCATAAATGGCCTCCTATTACAACGGATGCTCTCATCTCAATTATGAAGACGATAAAATCTGGCTCTCCACAGGATCCCATTCCCATCAAGATGATAAAGTCACTTGACACGCCTGCCCTCAAAATCATTGCGGACACCCTAAATTCATCTTTAGAGCTTTCTACAGTGCCAAAGATATGGAAACATGCTATAGTGACACCATTGTTAAAAAACCTCCAGCTGATCCGGATAAATTGGCCAATTACAGGCCTATTTCACTCCTTCCTGCTTTTTCCAAATGCTTGGAAAGGCATGTGCATTCAGCCCTGACGCTTTTTTCTGAAGAAAATGCCTTACTTCACCCCACCCAGTCAGGTTTTCGAGCAGGTTTTTCTACAGAAACTGCCCAATTGGGCGTTTCTGAAGTCATGAGGAAACTCCTCGACGATGGTCAAATGGTTGCGCTTATTTTTCTTGACTTAAGCGCAGCCTTTGACACCGTATAGCATAAAAGACTGATCGCTCTACTGGAAAAAAATGGAATAGGTGGAAATGCACTGAAATGGATTAGATCTTTTCTGAGCAATCAGACCTTTCAAATATCATCGGCAGCGGCATGTTCGGGAACTTTCAATTCCCCTCATGGAGTACCGCAGGGCTCCATCCTTAGCCCGCTCTTTTTCAACTTATATCTTAGACCCATAGCGGATCTAGTGGAAAAGGCGGGTCTAACCTTCATGTCGTATGCCAACGATTCTCAGATTGTGTTTTCACTATCTGAACCCCAAACTTCTTCTACATCTCTCCTTAAAACTGGCCTGCTATCCATTTTTAACTGGATGTTAACTAACCAGTTGAAATTAAATGGAGATAAGACAGATATTCTCCTTCTGGGCAGGCAACCAGAGCTTTGGAACTCATTACATTGGCCTGCCCAGATGGGAAATCTCCCGACACCGGTGCCGCAGGCTAGAAATCTGGGTGTAATCCTGGACAACACATTGTCCATGAAACAGCAAGTCAATAAAGTAGTGAGCCTCTGCTTTACCATCCTGAGATGGCTCAAGAAGATCCTTTGGATGCTGCCTAGCCCTATGCAGAAAACGGTGATCAATGCCTTAATTACATCTCGGCTTGACTACGGGAACATACTGTATTTAGGTGCAAATAAATCTGTCACCAAAAGACTGCAGCTAGTACAAAATGCGGCTGCTCGTCTTCTTTGTGGCATACCAAAAAACAGCAGTGTGTCCCCTTACCTGCGTGAACTGCACTGGTTGAGGGTGGAGAACCGCATTAAGTTTAAAGCCCTAAACTATATGTTTAACATCAAAGCAGGCACCGCTCCTAAATATCTGCAGGCGCTAGCTTCCCCCTACATCCCAAATAGAAATTTACGATCTAAAGCTGCAGAAAAATTCTGTGTCCCCAGATTTAGGCTGGCCAGGATGGGAGGCAAATCCTTTTCCTACCTGGGTCCCGTCATTTGGAATTCACTCCCAATTCAAATACGCAAAGAGCAAAACCCTCTCAGATTTCGAAAGGAGATAAAAACCTGGTTGTTCAACCAGTAATCTGATCACTTACGTTGTCTACACTTTCTACCAAGCTGTGTGTTAGGCGCTGGGAAACCCTTTTTGGGTAGCTGTTGCGCCATATAAGTTGATAAAATAAATAAATAAATAAATAAATTACATTGCTTAATGACTGCTGACACCCTGGAAGGGTCACCCAAATGTATCAAGTGAATTTCAATAGTCATTGTGTAATAATTATATTACTTATTCATGAATCATTGTCATCTGCGTGATAATGGTGTATCAATAAAACATATGCAATCATGAAAACCAAACAAAACAATTATCAGGAGTAAACTTTGTGTTTGTGCAGTTTTTTTTATATACATAGCACTGAACAGTAATTACTAGAACAACCCCTAGAGGGCATTACAATAAAATAACAAAGTGAAAAAACATTTCAATGTAACGATACATTTAGCCCACAGAGAGCATAACCACGTGAACAATGAATTGCATCTTTAGGATTTCCAAGTATTGTTAGATGATACCCTACACCAGGCCCCTAGAGAGTAAACGATGATCCGAGGCGCAAGAGCACATTGTGCTGAACAATTTGGAGGTAGTTCCATTGTCCTAGGACCACCAAAGGCGAAGATATAGTCAGAAATGTTTCTCAAAGAAAAGGCCCAGTGAAGCATTTTTGGGCGAGTGTCAGAGAATCAGGAATATCATAGTATTGGCTCTCCCGCTGGACTAGGGAGAGCAGCTGTGATGTTTTCATTGTGGTTTTCAAAGTATGCAAACTCATGCCATGCTTTTCTTTTTAGTGGGGGGGCAGTCCTACCCAGTCACCCCAGAGATGACAACCATTGGAGGGCAGCACAGGGTGCCCACCACTGGCTGCCCTTGCTGGCTCCCCGTACATCCAGAACTTATTTGTGTGGTGGCAGGAGCAAGCAGAAGACTTTGTGGAGTCTGCCTCCCCAGCGGAATGACATGTGTGGTTGTGGCCACTTCTGGCTGCATTCCAGGGCCCAGGGATAGGGTCACTCCTGCATCCTCCCAGCAAAGCGCAACAGTGCTTCCCTATAACTACTAGTACATGGGGGTCAGTTTGAGGTCCTGGCCCCTGCAATATGAATCTCCTCTAGGGATGAGTCCCCTGGGTGAGCTGAGACGTAGGGGAGGAGGCCCCATGAAACATCTCCATGCCAATGGACAAACAAGGCTTCCATGTGTCATCCAGTGGGCCCTGGTGCACCTCTGGGGAAATCATTCAATGATGTAACTTTGGCCTTGTTGAGCCAATTTGGGTGATCTTGGGCTTGTTATACTCCCGGTGACACGCTCAATCCACCATAGGCAGTTGCAGCAAGCCCTCTTGCCTCTTAAGCAGTGCAGTCATCAAAAGGGTGCACTTCGTGGCTACCTGCATCAGTCCTCCTTTGTGGCTTTGTTGATGAGTCCAGAAAAGTCCAGGACTTTCCCCAACTGATCCTCAGGGGGTATAAGAGAGCCAGTCTCAGTGGCCCTTGGGGGGAATCAGTGGCCCTTGGGGAGACCCACTGGTCCTCGGGTCAACTGGACAGAGTCCTAGGTCCACAGTGGGGGCCAGGGCATTCAACTTTCCAGTTCTCCATGGAAGTTCCAGAATCCAGAAGCAGTAGTTAGAAAATCTGCAGGCAAGAGAAGTTCTTCCCCTTGTGCAAGAATTTATGGAGGGGAGAGGAATGTTCCAGAAAACAGGCGCCCCTACCAATCCAAGGGTGCCACATCAACCCTCAACCCCTGCCCCAACTATCCTGCACATCATGTTGGACAATCCAAAATGGCATCATCCAGGAGTCACTGGTCACATCAGCTCCTTGGGTCTCAGCTACACCCCTCACTGACATCACTGACACAGACTGGCACAGTAGAATATCAGAGAGGACCACCTCAGGGTTGGCTCCAGTGGTCTTTGCACGCTCATGTGTTCAGTGGTCTTGGGAATGCCCCTTCCAGTACAGTGTGACAGTTCAGTGAATTATGAAGTTTATTCCACCTCATCCCTTTCCTCCTCAGGAGCTGGGAGATTTACTGCTAATTGCTCCTTTTGTTTGGGGTTGGGCTGAAACTACATTCTAAGGCAATTCCCTACCTATGTGTATAATGAAGTGTCACTATATTTAAAACAGTAAAGGACACTGACTTTCCCTAATAGTGTATACTACCCTCACAAGGCCAATCCCAGATGAATACCTAACCCTGCAGAGTCCCCATTGTACCAGGCTACCTGTTCACTATTACCAGGCTGCGCACAACATTAGTCTCATGCGCAGCCCGCACCTTTACTGCGTTGCATCTGCCTTATCTTAAAAGACGGATACTGGCAGCGAAAAAATCCAGTCCATTTACCATGTAATTACTGTGTGTGAGACACCAGTAGTGAGGCTCACCCATAGTTAAAAGTCAAAATAATGGGAGATCTGAAAAGAAAAAAATCATGCTTACTTCTAGAGCAGAACTGAGTGCAACAAATGTCAAAATCTAAACAGTATTGCAAACATGTTTACTGGACCTACACCTCCAGGTGAAAAAAATCAGCAAAGGTTTACAAAGCTGGTAAATAATAATTCATATTAAATCATTTTGTTTATTGAGTGAAAATAAGTCAGTGAGCTGATGCCATCTACCAAAACACTTTCAATATTAAAATCACAGCTCAATAATTCACAGCACAGACTATCATGATTTTAACACCATAGTGAAAGAGACTCACCTCATAACCATTCACCTCCTGCTGGCATGCATTCATATGAAAATCATTCATCAGACCATGAAAACAGCATACAGTAAAATAAGTTCCAACAAAGGAAAACACTCTGTGAGAATGCCTGTGCTTGTGCACAGAAATTCCTCCTAACAAAGAACATCATCAATTAGCTACCACTACAGATTGTAAGACAAAAATCACACCTAAAAGATAATGCATACTCACCCATTACCACAGAACCCTTCAAAATGTCGCTAGTTACTACACTATCTGCAACCACCCAACTGAAAGGCATTGTGGTAAAGCACACATTCAATAACACCTACATTGTTGTCATCTTTTCCTTCAAATCATGGGAGATCACACATGCTAGGAGGAACTTTTATAAAATAGATTGTTTACTTCTCAAAAATGAATGTGCTCAGCTCACCTTCAAGAAGCATCATATAGGTCCTTTTGAATACGAGAGCTGCAAGGAATACCTCAATTTCCAAATCCCCTTAGTGTGTGATGCCCATTCACCATTCACTGTATTCTGCAATTATTTTCCTGGGTCATGGCACATAATATCAGACCTGGCTGCATATAAGTAGTTCCACAAGGAGATTCCACACTCCACGATACAGCCTTGAACAGAAGTCTCTCTTTCTTAAATGACCATGCATGACCCCTCCCAGGACTACCTTTACAAGTATTTTGGTAGAAGGCAGTTCACCAAATCCTACAACACCTGCACCTCGTAATAGCCAGTGCTTTGTCACTGGCACATAAAGAGCACCAATCCACATGATTGTTTATGGAAATGAAGGGGAACAGTTATTCTGGCTTCTAAAATCATGTTACTAAACAATGTTACACAATTTGTGTCTAGAGTGAGGATTGGACAGTCAACAGGACCAGGTAGTGTGCGTAGCATGGACACCAAGCAAGATGGCCTTGTAGCTGGGAAGATCTGTGCCGACGGTCCTCATGTAACTCCATTTTGGGTGGTGAGTGCCTTTATTTCAGGGCTTACAATGCAGGAATTCACATTTATACCATAGCCAATATGTCCAATCTTAGGCGCGTTCGAACAAACCTGTGCCGAGCATTTAGTACAGTTTTAAGGTAAGGCTGAATAATAAAAGTGTTTAAAATCAATTGATCCTCTACAAACACTGGGTTTAGGTACTTCAGTAATCAGTTTAAGACAGGGGTCTCCAAACCGGTCCTGGAGGGCCGGATCCATGCCAGATTTTTTGGATATCCCCATTGAGATATATGTAGTTATTTTAAAAATCTGGCATAGATCCGGCCCTCCAGGACTGGTTTGGAGACCCCTGGTTTAAGATTTTCCAGGAGTGGCATTCCTTCCCTTTTCAAAGTTTTCTATTGATAGTGGCTAACATTTCAGGCTTTTCAAAGTATTCAGGATGGGCCATGTCGCAACAGAGCTGCTGGACATACGCCAACCGTGCAATGCATGAATATGATCTTGATTTAAGACAATCTCCTATTATAGCTAGATTAAGGCCTGTGTATTCTGAGAATCAAATGTTATACCACAGTAAAGTTGGTTGTATGTTAATTAGTTCTGTAAGCAATGGAGCACCAAGTTCAGCATGGCATACATGCACCAATGTTGTTTTCGGGGTTGCAAGAAAATATTAAAACATTCATTTTCAATAATTTGCATCTCTGCACAACTCTAATATCCCATATGCCCCTCCCTTAAAAAGCTATACTGAGACATGTGGCTTTATATATCTTCATCATCATCTCTGGAGGTTGGATCCGGTCATCTTGCAAAACGTATAAGGGCCATGCAGACCTTGCTATGTTGTAACTTTCGAATATCAATTGCCTTATTCCATAAACCATCCTTGTCAAATAAGATCCCAAGGTAAGATTAAGTGCCATTTATTTGTATATCTCTACATTTCATGCTGTTCTTCCTGCACTTCATAATGAAAGTTTTTGAATTGTAAACTTGGAGACCAAGGTCCTTCATGTATTCGACAAAATTAGTGAGCAGTGACTGTAGGGCCAATGGGGTTCAAGTCATGAGAACTGTATTGTCGGAGTAGAGGAGGGGCAGGACAGGGCGCGTTCCTATTTGTGGGAGATCTTTTGAGGATGCAACTAGTTTCTCACCCGCGCTGTTTATATATAATGAAAACAGGAAAGGTGCTAGGACGCACCCCTGTCTCACCCCTCTCTCCACACAGAACACTTCAGTACATTCTCCTCAAGCGCCGAATCTAACCTTGGCTCTACCCCCAGAATAGAAATCTCTCAAGAAGCTAATAATTGGCATCTCCACCCCCATATTTTTCAATTTTGACCATAGTTTGGCATGTATTATGCAATCAAAGGGTGATGGAAGATCGACGAATGCTAGGTAGATCTTCCCCTTTTTGATAATTACATATTTCCCTATTAACATATTTAAATCGAGACTCTACTCTATTGTCCCAATATCTGAGAGGAAGCCGTATTTCAGGTCTGACCTTTAACTGTGTGATTCAGCCCAGCCCTGTAGTCTATTTAAGATATGTCCGCTATCTATTCTAGAGAATCAAGCAAGGAGATCAGCCTATAACATGCTGGGTTTAGGCGGTCTCCCTTTTTGTAGATGGGTACCATGATTGATTCTCCCCACCATGACAAAAATCATGCTGTACAGCTAGCCCTCAGTACTAGGGTCAACAGGGGCCCCCATAAGGCAATGTTAAATTTGGATAAGTCTACTGGGATTGCATGTGGTCCCGGTGCTTTGCTTCTTTTACTTGCTTGAATTGCCTTGTTAACTTCCTCCACGGAAAAAGGAACAATGGAGGCAGTTTGAGAAGGAATTACATTCTCATTTTCACTGTGTCCCTGCTGCCGTGCTATTACAGTAACACGTGAGGAATAGATGCTAGCAAAGTGCCTTATCCATTCTTCCTGCAGTATTGCAAGCTCATTCTAGGAAACTCATCTGTAATCCATGGTGAGGAGTTAATTATACTCCAGTAGGTTCGATCATCGTTACTGGCACTTGCCTCCTGTAGGGACTCCCATGCTGTCACCCTTAAATATAATTTCCTCCTCTTCACAGCCTGCTTGTATTCTACTCCACGTTGGCAGATTTCAATAGTGCTCCTAGATGTTTTATGTAATGCCTCCTTTAGACGTGTGTGGGCTTGAGTACATAATGTGTCAAACCACCCCTTTTCTTCATTTTTTACTTTCTCTCTGCTAACAAAAAGACTCCCCTTTATGCCCTGTGTAATAATCAGATAATTTTGCTAGTGGGAGTTGTGTCATTTAGGCACAAATCAAAGGCTTCTCTACTGTTGCTTATCAGTTATTTCAGAAACCCTTCCGTGGTAATCTGTGTCCATCGCAGGGTGTAGACATTGCTCCTTACTAATTCAATCCCTTCCACCTGTGGGATCATTTTTATCATACCCTTGTTTAAAAAAATGGTACAGTTGGTAGCTGCCGGTTCAAAACAAAATGATCGCTCAGTGAAATCGAATGTGTACAAAAGTTAAAGAGTAAGGCCAGCACAACATTTAGAGAATAGGTCGTGATCTATAATATTATTATTGTTTCGCCCAAGGTTTTCTTAAGTATAGAATAGACTGTGGAAATTTCATTTGCAAATGTCAGATATAATTTAACTGTCAACTCAATAATCTTTGCACCATATATACTATGTATAAAATGGGACTGTTCTTTATCCTCTGTGTTTGCTATTCCACACATTTTACCCATCTGTGTGTTACGAATATTGAAATCACTCCCACATAAGAGCATTGTATGTTTTCTATTGTCTATAGCAATGTGCTACAGGTCATGATTTAGTTTCTGCAAAATCTCAGTAATGACCCTCATGGTAGCATTGTTGTAGAAATTGATTATTACTAATCTGGCAAAGCCTGTTGAGTTGCATACACTTAATTGATAATACGGGTGATGTGTGACCAAGGTAAATTAGTAAATTGTGAAGTGTTGGAGATGTTGGTACTTAGTCCCCCCTTTGCCCTGCCGTACCTTGATGGAATAGCAGGTGTAAACTATGTCCTATAACCATTTATATGAGTAGGCTCTGTGAGTCATGTCTCTTGTAAAGGAAAACAAAAAGGAGTGTGTCTGTTGATAACTCACGCGGCCACTGAAATTTGGCCACACTTCATTTTCTTGGTCCTGAAGAAAGCCCTTCTGATCCTCTGTTCAGGCTGAAACATGTCGACCATATCTTGTGGATATAAAAGACCAATTTATTCTTTACAAAAGCCGCTCTACTCTTTTGACCGTGTCCTAGGACCTCAGGAATAAATAATATCTATCTCGATTGAGGAACCTAGAGGCATTTTAAAAACTGCACCTAAAACTCACCCCTCCACTAAAACTACCTGATCCGCTGTAAATCAGGCATCGTAGCGCAGCTAGGTTGAACTCGGGAGCCCAGCTGTTAACCCGATGATGAAGCATGCCACCAACTAAGTTGATGGGTAAGGGTTCTTTTTACAAAACCTATTTGGGTTTCTTTTACCACTCCTCGCGGCACTGTGTTGCTTTGTTGTAAATTCCCTTGCTGGGTCTGTCCCTTTTGTTGTCTGACCTTGTCTCTTGTAGACAGGTGATTTGAAAAATGACTAGTCAAGTCAAGTCAATAAACTTTATTCGGTTAAGTCTAGCCATTCTGTAGTTTGTCTTTTACTCTGAAAAACTAGCCATATTTGAAAACAAGCACCCAAGAAGTTAAAAATTAACTTGTGCTGGATTTGTGCATTATTGTCGATCAGGGGGACTAACATATTACCACTAGCTGATTGAAGGGTGCTTTCTTGAATCAGTGGGCTTTCCTCATGTGTTGTCTATGGGATGTTCCTATCATTAAAACATTTAATAAGTAAATTTCTCTTAACATTCCCCCCTTAAGTCAATCCAGTCCATCCAGCAAAGACAGACATTGAAACCTATTATAAGTTGGAGTTATATAATTTGGATACCTCGGTCTCCGCTCGAGGATGGGCTGTGATCTTAAAATATTCAGTGAGAGTGTGGGTTGATAAAAATAGCCCAGAGTGCAAGAGGTAATATCACTCACAGGGGTGTTGGAGGTCTCAGTCCTATTCAGGACTGTCCCCACCAATTGCGGACAGAACTACACAATTGCCACTCAGGGACTTATTTCCCTCTCCCTACCCATTTAACTCTCTGTGCCATCTTGGAGTCGTTAAATAGATGGTCGGTTAGACCCAATGTAACACCCATCCAGTTTAGGGGTTTATTTCTCAATTAAATCCACTCTCAGTGCTATTAATGTGTAGAGGAGGAACATTAGTCAAAACTGCCACGTATGCGGTTGCGGCCGGTAGAAAATCCAAGCAGTCAGATACATGTTCTTTTGCCTCTCTGGGTTGATTATTAATGGCTGGAATGAGTATCCCAGATCCAGAAACTATTCTTTTCTCAGTTTCATCACTTGATTTTGATCTATCCCCCATCCCTCTCATATTTTTATTGCCTGTATATCTAAGGGTGCGTTTAGTAGGTCCTATTGGTACAGTGTTGTTAGTTACACTCTGATTTGGGACTTCAGTTATGAGCGGGGAGTCTGTATTATATGATACCTTAGCCGTCAGTGGGCCAATGATATCTAAGACTCTCCAACCACAATTCACAAAATGTAATCACAAATAACTGTCCTAAAAAGACACACTGAACATCTTGAAAATAGAAACCATGGCTGCGAATGTATGGTTTACCTGAAAATTTTGAAGGCAATACCCCTCCAACTTTTTTATAACATTTATTTCTCCGTCCACCTCTCTTAACATCCAATGTACTCATAGGATGGGTCACAGACCCACTTTTAAACCCAGAGTTGTCATCATCCTATGTTTAGAGCATACTGACCTCATCACAGCTCTGATTGCAGCAACATCGATGAGTCAGATAACATTGTCTTCACATAAACTTTATTTCTCTCAATACGTTGAAAAGGTTACAGCTGATAGATGTAAACAATTTCTGGATCTTAGCCTGCAGCTCAGAGACAACAATGCCAGATACGGTCTCATTCACCCTTGCCATTTCAAAGTAACCTATTAAGATAACAAAACAACATTATGAGGATCCTGCAAATTTAAAATAATTTCTTCATCAACATAGAGAGGACTTAATGGAATTATTATCAATTGATTGTTTTTTTCTCTAGATTTATACAGTATTTGTTTATATTTTGATCTTATTCCTACTTATTGAGGTTGACAATATGTTTACTTTCCAGCTTCTCTCCATACCTTGATGTTTTACCCTGATGTTCTGACTGTTTGGAGTCTCTCTGTGTCCATCTTGTCTTTCATCATGTTCCCTGCACCCTTTGCTCTCATAGATTTCCCTCCCCTAGGTATATTTTCCTGTCATCAGTTTTATGACCAGTACTGTCTTTTTATTCATGTTTATTATTTGGGTATTCTATCATTTTCTTGCTTCATCTCTTGGACTATTCTTTGCACTGTGTCTCTTTATTCTCTCTGCACTTTCTATTTTACAGAAGTCTCTTTGTTATCCAAGTTCTACATTTTACTCCTCCACTTATTGTTTATATCATTGTAAGCACTGTTTTGTTCCATCTTTTTTTTTTATAAAAACAGTGTCCTGGAATGTTAACGGTCTGAATAGGTAAATCAAAAGGCAGAGGGATCTCTCACATCTATACAAACTAAACACCAACATTGCTCTTCTTCAGGAAATACATTTAAGTGCTATAGAAGTTTTAAAATGAAAGAAAAATTGGGTTGGTCATGTACTTTTCTCTCTGGCTGTGCAGAAGAATAATGGTACTATAATTCTCATTCACAAAAAAATGAATGTTACAGTTATATCACAATTCCACTGACACAAAGGGTAGGTGGATTACAGTTGATCTATTAATTGACAAAATTCCTATCTTCAATGTGTATGGACCCAAACAGTAAATAACTCCTTTTGGTCTGATGTTGCCAAAAAAATCTTGAATACTACCAGTGAATATTTTGTTATGGGAGGTGACTGTAATCAGAATATTGACCCTTTTTTGGATAGCTTATCTAAAGTCAAATGTATTCCTTCTAAAATTAATTCATCCTTTTGGTCTATTATATCTCAAAAGTCACTGACTGATTCATGGAGAATTGCTAACCCTACTACAAGAGAATATACCTTCTTATCCTCAGTGTATGGCACTCAATCCAGAATTGACTATATCTTCACCTCCAAATCACTAGCTCTACATCTCATGGATGCCGAAATTGGTTCCATCATGATTTCGGACCACGCTCCCTCTATCGCTGATTTTTTGTCTATTACCAATTCTATCTCATCTCAAAAGATGGAGATTTAACAACACCTTCCTTTTAGGCCATTCATTTACCACACAATTCACAAACTTCATTAATGAGTTCTTAACATTTAACATCCGTCTACACACCCATTGCACATATTATGGGATTCTCCTAATGCCTCTGCGAGAGGTTTCATTCTTCACTTTATGCAATGTAAAAGGAAACAAGCTGACAATGCTTCCAAATCCTTAATAACGGTTACCAATAAAACTAGAACTAGCATTTTACCAATCTAAATCTCCTGATTCTCTCCATGCCCTTTACAAGCCAAATTTCAATTTGACAAACTATCTAACATACAGGCTCCCCCAATCATTCTCAGACAAAATGCTAGACATTTTGGGGGACAGAACAAGACAGACAATTTCTTAGCTAATTACTTAAAGACCAAATAAGAACATAAAAAGATTAATTCCATTGTAAACTCAAATAATTAACTACTTATTAAGGAAGAAGATATCCTGATAGAATTGTTCACCGTCTATAAATCATTATATACTCCAAAATCTACCCCTCTGTTTACATGTAACTACTTACCTAAACTTCATTCCTAAACCTTCTTTTAATGATGTTGATTTTTTCCCACTTGGAATCTGACATTGCCCTTCAAGATTGTACGGTAGCTGTAAAACAAATTGAAACCCCATAAATATCCAGCACCAGATGGATTCACATCTAAATTTTACTCCCACTTTTCAGCACTTTTTTTCAACCAGCTCCTTTAACTGTATCAATATTTTGCTCACTCCCAAACTGCATCCAGCACTTGTCAAGAGGCTCTTATTTGTCCAATCCCCAAAGAAAGCAGAGATTCACAATTTATCAAAACGTATCGCCCTATATCCCTAATTAATGTTGATTGTATTATTTTCACCAATGTTTTAGCACTTCGATTGGATCCTCTACTCCCCCATATGATCATACCAGAACAAGTTGGCGTTATAAAGGGCCATTTTCCTTCAGCTAATACTAGATGTCCTTTTAATGTGCTTGGTGAAGCCTCTAAACTCCCTCACGAGGTAGCTTTCATTGCTATAGATGGCAGAAAAGCTTTGGACTGAGTTAGTTGGCAACTTATGTTTGAATCGCTAAATTGTTTCGGTGTTGGTCCAGAAATTTTAAACCTCATTTCTTTACTCTATTGCTCTTCTAATGCAGCTATTTTTGTCAATAATATGACCTCTGATCATTATCCCCTACCTTTAGGAGTATGTAAAGGATGTCCCCTTTCACCCCTTTTGTTTATACTATTATCAGAACCATTATTTTAAGAATCAAACCAAACAGCCACATATCTGGTTTCAATATAAAGTCTCTTTCTTAAAATTATCAGTATATCCTGATGATATTCTTCTTTATCTCTCTAACCCAACTAATTCTATTCTGACTTTTCAAACTGAGGTCCACCAATGTGCTGCTGTTTCTTATTATGCCATGTCTGGTGGCTCAGTGGACTATTGCGTCCATTGCAGGGGCCTGTGTTTGACCTCATGTTCACAAGTTTAAATCCTGGCGGGTCCACTCAGCCTTTCATCTGTTATTCAGTGCCAAGATCTCTCCGGGTAAAAGTGCACTTTATAAAAAAAATACTTATGGTAGGTTATACATGATTTTAAAGACCTAGGGTTCATGTGGACCCAAACAAAGATTAAATATTTAGGTTTGTGGATTACCAATTCCATCAAAACGAATCTTACATCAAATCTTGATGAGGTAGTGCAAAAGTTAGAATCTCTTTGTACTATTACAACCTTATTGGAAACTTATATTTCTGTCCCTGTGGGGTAGATTTAGTTCTACTAAAATTATGCTCTCCCCTTGTGTGATATATCTCAGCTCCATTATCCCTGTTCATATTCCGTTATAATTCCTTAAAAAATACATTACGTACGTTCACATTTTCTGTGGAATGGTTAAAGTTTGCCAAGCATCATGGTGGTGTAAACTCATGAAGCTTTTTGTCCTAGACAATCCTCTCACTTGCTCCAAAATAATAGTGACTTACCTAAACCAGTATGTTTTTTTTAAATCTTCTTTTATTGCTCCCTTTCCATTCAATGCATTTTTATCTTTTTCTTCCAAGACACATTTCTTCTCCCATCCCTCTATTTTGCACTCATATAAACTCCTGTAACTCTTGCTCTTACC
Organism: Lissotriton vulgaris; assembly: GCF_964263255.1. Classification (NCBI taxonomy): domain Eukaryota; kingdom Metazoa; phylum Chordata; class Amphibia; order Caudata; family Salamandridae; genus Lissotriton; species Lissotriton vulgaris. The sequence goes on from NC_141696.1 coordinate 787,030,080, forward strand.
AAAACACCTATGTTACACTCATTTCATAAACTCTACCCCTTGGCATAATAAAAATCTTAAAATAAATAATAGAACCTTCTTTTGAAAACAATGGAATGCTAAAGGCATTAACTTCATTAGCCAATACATTCTTCATGACAGCCCTCTTCCTTTTCCTTTAGCCCAGATTCTTTCTCCACAATCACCTTTTCAGAATACACACAATTAACGTAGCTCATTCAAGATGCTATGTTACTGTTACATAATGATAATATATTACCTGAGTATGAAAATATTTTACTTACGTTGCTTACACGTAATTTTAAACCATCTTTCATTTACAAACACCTTGTCATTTTCTCCACAATCAGAAAAGTGTCTAATTTAGAATTGCAATGGGAGAATGATTTAAAAATGGATGGTCTGCGCAATTTTGGAATAGGATCGGGTTGAAATTACATGCACCTTCTAAAGCAGCAAATCTTTCCCAAACAATGTTTTTACATACAACAGATTACATATTACTCCTATGTTATTACATAGAATGAAAGTTGCTTGCTGGTCCTGCAGTGCCCCTCATTGTGATTTGTTCCATGAATTATTCCTATGTCCTCATAGCCATGCTTTTTGATTGCAAGTTTGGAATCAAATTACTAGTATTTTTAAAGTTAACATTCCATTTACTTTAAATGATATATTTTTAGGAAACCTCTCCCCAATGTGGTCTCAACTTACGCATCCACCTTGTTTATTAGATTCCTTAATAGATTTAGCTTTTCAACAGATAATTTCAAATTGGAATAATAACATACAATCAGTCGATATTGTGGCTGAAGAGGTTTTCAATTCTCTCACTGATTTGTATCTCAATTGTACTCATAATTACATTTTGTTTTAATATTGGTAATGCTTATCTTTAGCGATCACACTGTATCATTTTATAAACTTTTGATTCATTTGTGACATTAACTTATCATGACTCTCTCTTCTCTCTCCCTTTCTTTATTATATTTTCACGTAATATTTTATTGAAACTTTATCACATGTACACTTCTTTTAACTTATTTCTTAATATTAATACTGAGAAATCCTTTGACATTGATGCACTATTTGGTGCATTCTAATTACCATCCTTTTACTTTGTTATTACTTATGGTTACTCTTTTCATAAAACATACTTAATCTAAAAAAAGATCAGGGCCAAGTAAACTTGATCCTACAACAAAAGACCCAGTCCCCGGACGTCAAAGCATATCAGTAACTGAAAAAATAGGACAGACTATATGTACTGTTACCTATTCTTGTCCTCTATAATTTATGAGGGGACAATTCACTGTATTCCGCCCAAATTAACATTAAGAAGGAGCCTATCCTCCTTGACAGAGACACAGAGGACCTCTGACATTGACCTAGAAAGGTCATAGTACTTGTTGTTCTGTGTCTCTGTCAAGGAGGATAGGCTCTTTCTTAATGTTAATTTGGGCGGAATACAGTGAATTGTCCCCTCATAATTTATAGAGGACAAGAATAGGTAACAGTACATATAGACTGTCCTATTTTTTCATTTACTGATATGCTTTGACGTCCGGGGACTGGGTCTTTTGTTGTAGGACTAAGTTTGAGTGGAGGGCGACCTAGTCCTTTTTCCCTCTGAGCTCCCATTGAGAATTTGACCAAGTAAACTTGAGACAGGAGTTCTTGCATTATAAGAAATAGCAACTGTGTGGGTAGGTGTGGCGAGCTCAGACCCAAAGGAACCTTTTTGCTGAAAGTGCATTAGTGCCTTTGTGGTGGAGTAACACGGGAGGGTAAAACATACTAAAATACTTCTGCACATTAAGTCACTGGATATGTACATTCAAAAGGCCCGTTTGTGCCTTAGGACCACAATGTTGCAGTGGCACAGCATCATGCATCTCATCCAGCACTACTAGATTCTGGTTTAGCCAATTCAACAGAGTTTTGTGTGTTTGACACCATTGCCTTGCACGACACAGTGATTTACTTCTCGGTGGGGTGCTTATATTTCTGTAATGCTGACTCCTTCATTCTGTTCAAAATACTGCCAACGTATGACATGCATAAATAATGCATGGCCTGCACCCATAGCTCTCTGCACACACTTCTTCTGTAAGTTTTCTTTCTTTCTGGGTCACTGAAGTTTAGTTTATTCTCTGTGCCACTGATAGCCTTCAAAGTCCAGATAAATGTCTTCAGATTTCTTTTAAATGTGACAGAGACGTGCTGTTTAATTTTATGTAAATTGTAACTTTTCAACTTATAAACAATGTTGCCATAATTGCTATAACACTATCACCTCAATCAATTCAATGCGACATAGTATCTAGAGCAATAAGATAATCCTTCTCTGAACCATGAGCTGCAAGTTGATTCTTTTCAGATCAACTTTAAATTGCTGCTCCAAAAAACAGATGTTCTTTTAGCCATATTCCTCTGTTCCTTACTAAACAGGGAGGGCGTGGGGTAGCATCAAATTTGCTCTGTCAGAAAACTGCACAGGAACATTAGAAGAAAAAGCTTGGGTTACATTGAAGAATATGGTGATTAAATATTTAGTGGAGATGTGTTTATGGCTGTGCTTTTCTGCTGTAATCTCCGTGACAGGGCTGTTTTATCCTGCAATGCATATTCTTTATTATCTGGGACCTTCTTCCATCAAAACAGTAGAGTTCTTTTATTTTTCTTCTGTGGTGACAAATATCATTTCCCTTAATAGGACTTGGGTGATCTAACTGAATACATTTCTCTTTGCCTGGAGTGATTAAACGCCTTGTGTTACATTTTATATGTGCATCTATTCTGCATTTCAGTTGTGAATTGCTTTTTCAATTACAGTAGCAATAAACCCAGGTAATTCCTGAAAATATATAATCATTATTTTCATCTCAAACATTGTCTTCGTGACAAGTGCATATTAAATCAAGGGAATAGTCGTGATATATTTATTGTGTGAAAATACAGCCTTTTAGATGTATACCTTGTAAAGTTCTTTATTTGTTAGCTTTGCCATATGTCTAAATTACATTTCAACCTGAATCCAGCTAGTTCATATAATATTTACCTGTTCAAGTCTAAAATATTATCATGTATTTTAACCTCTCCGCTGCTAGGCCTCTCCCCCATCCCCCGTGTTAAGCCTTTCTTTTTTTTGGCTTAGGGGTAGTTCGTGCATAGTCCTTCATAACTTCTTTGCCCACATAAGGTATCCATGCTAAATTTGAGTATTTCTTTTCCAAAAACCTTGGGATTCAAAAGGTACTCAGAGTTTGTGGATTCTCATGGAGGGAGCTGATAAATTAGCCAAAAACAGCTACATTTTGGTTTTTGGGGGAAAATGGAAATAAAGTGCTGCAGAAGAAAACATCTGTTTTTTTTCCCGCAAATGACATCAACAAAAGGTTTGTGGTAATGAAATCACCATCTTGCCAGCTTTCAGGAACCTGAAGACTTGAATCAGAAAACCACATTTATCAACACAGTTTTGGCATTTCACTGGGCGATAGATCATGTTTCCTATTTTTGTTTTCTTTCAACCTCCTTCCAGTTAGTGGTGGAAATGGGTGCAAAACTCATGGTGGACTCCAGGACGCTATACATTTATGAAAAGTAGACAACATTCTGAATTTAACAAGGGGTCATTTGTATAGATCCTTTATGGTATTCCTATACAAAGTAACAGTTGAAAAAACAAAATATTGAAATTGAGTTAAGAAAACAGCCATTTGTGTCTATGGTTTTATCTATAACTTCTTCTAAAATATGGCTGATTTTTTAAAGAAATATGCTATCATGTCTGCTGGATCCTTCTGGTTGCAGGGATATATGCATCTTGTAGGTTCACCAAGAACACAAAGTACCCAGAGCCAGTAGCTAAGCTACACCGTGTAGTGGTTTTTCATTGTGCACCAGGTATACAGCCACTCATTTGATAACATATAAACAGCCTGGGACAAAAAACGCAGGTAGGCCCCTTGCAAACACAGGTAATTTTGAAATACATAATTATGATGTCTTCACAATATGTTTTGGGCCCTTTCCTGTCACAGGCACTAGGCACACCCACAAAAGTGAGGTAGCATTTTTATCGGGAGACCTCGGGGAAATCAGAAGTCACTGTCCATGGTTAATCAGGACCTAGGCACACTATCAGGCCAATCCTGCTAGAGCAGAAGTTGGTTATACCAAACGGGTCATTGAGGTCAAAGATTTTACCTTTTGACTTTGTCTCTGAATTCAAAGTCAAAATCCACCAGTGGGGCATGGCCATAGGATGTATTCTGTGAAATCCTCTCAAAGTTCCACTGAAGCCTTTGATTTTGATGTGAAAAACTTAGAGGGCTATTTAAAAGAAAATGGTGCAGCGTGATGCCACAAGCAATTTTGCATAGCTGAGCAGCATCATTTAATGCACCATATTTACGCAATAATGTGCATTCCTTTATTCACCCCTGCAGCAGCACGAAAAAAAACAGCACATTGCCAGCTCAGGCACCCTTGCATCATAGTGTAAGGGTGTCTGCATTTCAGGGATAATTGTTTTTATGCAGGAAGGGACACCGCCCTGCACTAAAATATTCATCAATGGAGTTTTGCTTCTTCTATTTGTGTTGCAGAATGCAGCACACATAGAAAGAGCAAACAATGAGGAGAAATAAAGTATTTCTCGTTTGTTGTGCCACTCTTATGCCTCCCCTGGGAAGGCTTAAGTTTTTGGTGCTGCCTCAGATTTATCCTTGTAAATCTTGAACAGTGCCAAAAAGCAATGGGTGTTGCATGGGAATTTCCACAGCATCACCCATTGCATGCCCTTTGCTACAGAAAACCGCGTTGAGTAGGACCATATTTAAAAGGCGGAAATAAGCCAAGCAAAGAGGTTTAGCACTGCCTTGTGAATATGAAACAGGGCACAGCGTCACAAAAAGTGACACTCCGGTGAAGCAATGCCTTATAAATATGCACCTTAGAGTGGGAAGATTATAATTAGGCACCTGCCGAAGTCCTCTTGCCAGCTGAATACTTTTCATGCTTTTGCCTGGTCAAGATTCTGCCTTTGGAAATTTTATAGAGCTCGAAATCCTTCAGTCGGACAAACGTAAAGCTGTGTCTGATGAAGTCCTCTCGAAATCAGACTCCTTTGCCGTGAGGTCATACTGATTCATCAGAGGACTTAGAAGTCTAAACATTTTCTATGTTCCAACATTTCAGACTTTCTGGAGCAGTTCCACTTGATCTGTTCTAAGGCTTCCAGAACCTATGGGGCAGTACATAGGGGCTAGTTCTCACTCCAGCAGAGCCCACATGCAGGTCCAAGGCATGTCGAGTTGCTACTAGATCTGGTCACTTTAGGAAAAGGCCTCTTGCAGCTTGTTGTGTCACTGAGCCACACGGGAGGTCCACAAACTCAATTCTGAGAACAGGTCTAGCCCTTCAAGTCTCCACACAGGTCAGAGATGGGTGGTCCAGCCCTGTTCAGTTTTTCCACAGGTCCAGATGTGTTCTGATGAGCTGTGGGTGAGATATCAAACAATGGAATACTCTGAGTAAAATCCAATATATCATCACCTTTTTCCCCTTGAAGGTTTCTGGTGTGCCAGCCTTTGGTGTATTTAGACAAATAAAAAGTCCCCTCCTCCTCGAAGACACCAAACTGGTTCTGAAATCAGCTCCGATTCCCACTAACCTGTTACCATGCTGGGACAGAGAATAAAGGTTTGTTTTCCCCGGGTCTCCCTTTATAATTACCCTTGAATAGATACGCCCCACCCTGGCCCCTTTTAAAATAACGAAGTCCCTGAACCCTCCTCTGCTGCCCTTCCTTAGCTGAGAGGTCATATACCTCATATGCAGGTCTTCCTGCTAAAAAGGCTGACATCATTGTTTCTATTAAAGTGCATTTATCACACCTTTAATGAGGAAACGTTGACAAGGCTAAGCTGCAGTCAGGCTAATGCACATAACCTCCTTGTGGTTCAGACAGAAACAGTCTACATTTTTAAAAAGTTACTTTTCCTAAATATTGTTTAAAAATCTGATTGTACCAGGAGATTGGATTTTGAATAAACATTAAAAATACTGGTTGAATTAACCCTGTAGCTTATCCCAAACCAAACATAGCAGAATTATTATTTTACCTAAACTTGACTTTTCCTTATAGATGCAACCGCAGCCCTTAACAGTGAAGTAGCTTTTGGGTGCTAGCCACAGTACATACATGCCTACACCAATTCTATTCATGTGCTAATTTTGAATGTTAGACACCCTTCCTAGTGGGTTACAAGGCCTACTTAAAGGTAAACTTAAATATTTAAAAGTAGGGCTCTTTCCTGTCAAAAACAGGTACTTGGCATGTTCACCTGCAGGTACAGAAGCTGCAGGTAGGCCTGAAGACATGGTTTAGTTGTCAGCCTAGCAGATGGAACAACATGTACTGAAGTTCACAGGTGACATTTACCTTCCCATACCATTGATGTATTTTTCCTGGTGAATAGTTAAAATATCGAATTTTAAATATCGATATGGCAAAATATTTAGCGGACATACTCTCGACTTTCAAAAATATAGTGATGCAGAATATCGAATTTCAGGTAAGAAATATCGTTTGTCATAATATCGAAGTTAGTAATATCGACAGTCATTATGTAGTTGTTAAAAATATTGATTTTTTTTAGTGTTAGTATATGTGTTAAAAGTATGCATTATTTTTGTTATGTATGTTTAAAATTTTTTAAAGTAATGAATTTATGTTAATTACTTTTTGTGTAATTTAATTCCATAGTGGGTTGTAGGTTTATAGGGGAATAGGATGGGAAGTAATGTAATTGTAATTAATGAATTAATTATTTCATTAATAATAATGTAGTATTTCATAATTCATATTGGTAATTAAGTTAAGTAATTTATGATTAATTATTTATAACTTGATTGACAGCAATTACTAATTAATTGGTAATTATGTTATTTGTGTTATTTTTGTATTTATTAGTAAATACTTTGATATTAATTATTAATAATTAATTTGTAAATCTGTTAAATTTGTACTTTTTTAATGAGCGAGTTGATGATTGATAGGGTAGTAGGGTAGGAAGTAATTTCGTTTTAATGCCATTTTTATTACTTTTTATATTAGATTTATTAAAAGTTATTTTAAACGTGTTAATTGTGTGAATTAATTTAGATGTGATGGTTATTATTTGTATTGGTAATTGTTTTAGTTAATTAATTAATTGTTAATTAATTATGTTAATGTATTAATATTTTACAATATTGTAGGTGACCTTTATAGGGGAAAATTGTGGGAGGTAAATATTTTTTTTTTAAATACTTGTTAATTAATGCTAATTATATTGCTGATATACTCAATTATTCCCCTACTCTATCCAACACTTTCCCTACTGTTACACTTGGTGGAGAGGGAATATTAAATTATTTCCACCAGCTATCCAACAATGTCCCTACTGTTTCATTCGCTGGAATGGGAATAGTAATTTTTACCCTCCTTCTATCCAACACTTTCCCTACTGTTGCACTCACCGGAGTGGGAATAGTAAATTTTACCCACCCGCTATCAAACAATTTCCCTACTGTTGTACTCTCTGGAGTGGGATAAGTAGTTTTTACCCACCCGCTATCAAACACTTTCCCTACTGTTGCACTCGTTGGCTATGCAACATATTTAATATTGTTATATTTATTGTAGTGTAAAATATAATTTAAAAAATATATATTTATAATGTTTAATCCTATTATATTTAATTTATATTACTGTTATATGTTTATATATATATATATATATACATATATATATGTATATATATATATATATATAAACATATAACAGTAATATAAATTAAATATAATAGGATTAAACATTATAAATATATATTTTTTAAATTATATTTTACACTACATTAATATAACAATATTAAATATGTTGCATAGCCAACGAGTGCAACAGTAGGGAAAGTGTTTGATAGCGGGTGGGTAAAAACTACTTATCCCACTCCAGAGAGTACAACAGTAGGGAAATTGTTTGATAGCGGGTGGGTAAAATTTACTATTCCCACTCCGGTGAGTATATATATATATATGTACTTATATGTTAAATTATGTTTTTTACATTTTATAATTAAACTTATTACATATTTTTTAATATTGTTAAGTTAATATATATATAATAAAAAATAAAAAAGCATTACATTTATTATTTATAAATGTTAAAGTTTTTTATTATTTTTAATTATGGTTTACCTAATCATATTTATTATTTAATTATTTTATATACCTTTTAAGACATTTTAAAAAGTCGATATTTTAGCAAACTTTATTATTGACAAGGATATTTAGGATTCAATATTTTTGTACTTAACTGTTTGTAGATAGGAATTCGATGTTTTGTCACCTGATATTTTCTCATCGATATTCTGGCAGCTGGATATTCTGCCTCTCGATATTCTGTCAGCGATCCATTTTCCTTTTGCCATGGACTATGACCTTAGTGGAAAGTTAAATATTCCAATTCATTATTTTCAAATGTTACCATGTTTTCGGGATAATACCATATACACTGTTGACTTGCCTGGAGTGCCCCAGTGTGCAGTGTGAAAAATCCAGGAATGCCAATCACCAAAACATGGGGGTGATCATGCATAAAGAAGGATTTTTTCCCCATGGAAAAACATCAAGTTACTGAAGAAAGTGCTAAATCCAGAAGGGGCATTTAGAGGTGAAACTTCTTCTGTCATAGGCTCATCTAGAGAAATTATGTTTTAGATTTTCCAGTTTCAGATATCCAGAAAGGAAACAATAAAAGTATTATCATAAGCAAAGTAGGCCACCAAAGGTCTCCAGTTAAGTACAGCATACATAGCTCACTACTACTGCCACTCTATATTAGGTTTTTATTATTTCATGTGGAGGTGGGGATGTCAGTTTTGGGAACAATTACAGTCTTTGTTATACAGAAGAATTCCAGTTATCCAACACTTTTCATCACCAGGTTTGGGAGCTATGGTTCTCAATCCCGTCTGTATATTGTACGTACACCAAGTTCACCTACCCTTTTACCTCATATTATCACATGCCACTTGCACTAATCTGTCAGCACTCTGGCCAACTTGATTTCTGTAAACCGTACACTAAATGGCAACAGTTAAGTTTTGAATTTGTGCTGTAAACTATTGAGCTAAAACAAGTAAAATGCAATCAGCTAAATGCATTGCATAACGTCTTGTGCACTACTAATATTGTTTGAGCTCCTAGTAAGGTTTGGGTTTTGTTTATAAAGCTATTTAGGAGATATAAATGCATTAATTTCCTTGAACGCACTAATTTATCTCGTTGTGCATAATCTAAAACCATTTAAACATACTAGTAAGGGACTCATGGGGGACTACAGTTGTTTATACTATATTTAACCACAACCCCATGTTCCCAATTTCTTGTCCAATTCTTTAATTACTATAATGAGTTTCCCTTGTCATTCACCATTGCTTGGCTATGCTTTAAGGCAGTACTAAAGTGCTGCGTTTTGGTTGAGGAAATCAAGTTGTTCTGACATAATGCTATGAGTATTTCATGATGCCATATTTGAAATGTTTGCCACAGCCAACGTTCTGTAGTTGCAAGAGTGATTACTATTTAACATTTCAATGAATGTGTCTGAGTATGGCCATGTTTTATTGAGGTATGATGAATTCCTGTGGCCCCTGAGTCCGGTCTGTATATTTAAATGCGCCACGTCATGTTTGCCTATCTAACTTTATGATGTCCTTATTTTGTAGGCAAGTGCAGCATCCTTTGCAGTTCCTCTTTGTCGTCCGAATGTGCTGTCTGACCTTATCCATGGGTGGAGAGACTTAACTTTCTTAAGCTGGCTCTGACGAAACAATGTATGTATTTTCTCTGAATCTACACTTCTCCTGCCTGACTTCTGACTGTCTGTGTATATTCTGCTGAAACTACTCCCCTCATTTCCTGCCTTGCCACTCTTAATAGGTCTGGCATTGGCCAAGACCTTTTGATTTTACTTAAATTATAAGTCTTGTGTGCTTATAGGGGCTTTTAGCCAGTCCTCTTCATCTACTTGTCTGTAATTGTGACATTTTCTTCCAGTCACTGCAGTATACAACATTGGGCAGTAATTCAACCCTTATAAGCCATTGGCTAACTTCACTGTGGCGAGTGCATTCTACCCTCTCACCAAGAGCACATCTACACACAAAGAAGTTCCCTTAAGTGCCAAAGCAATGTGCGCTTTCTGAGAGAAAACAATTGCTTTTAGTCATTTTTTTTAGATTGATGTGGGTCCGGCAGCTTCCCCAGAATTTATGGAAAACCATGGCAAAATAAAACAATTATTGGCAAAGCTAAAAGGCGTTTTGAAAGCACCAGACCTGTTGCCTTTGTAAGTGCTTCTTATCAAGGAGTGATAGCCATTTTCTTTATCACACACCGATAATACTGCTTTTCTTTTATCCTCACTCCGTGATATTATTCATTTGGGGATTAATAATATGCATGATTAGTTATGCCGTTAATGAATGACAAACGTTTCTTCATGGTGTACATAAATGTTGGTTCATTTGAGAACGGGAAATACTTGGGGGTCGATTCCGATTCGGGAAAGAAAACCTTCCGACGATTCGTATTCGTAGCCGTTTCCGTACGAATCCTAGAAATCCGTCCGATTTACGTAGAACGATCCGTTTACCGAAAATATGTCCAATTAATAGCAAACCGTACGAAACATAAGCGAAGACCCGTATGAAATGGCATAAGAACTCAAACCGTACGATTTGTAAACATGCTGTACGACCCAACAAGTACAATCCAGACCGGGGACCAAGTACGCAATTTGTACGGGTAAACGTAGTCGCACATGAAGCATGATTCGTAAGGAACACTTCACGTATGAGCGAGTCGCACCAACAAATACGAACCGCACACCCCTTAATAAATCGTAGGCGAACCCTGAAAACGGCCCGTATGAGCCTGCCGCACCAACAAATACGAACCGCACACCCCAATTAAAGCGTATGCGAACCAACATAAAAAGTCCTGTATGAGCCAGCCGCAACAACAAATACAAACCGCACACCCCAAATAAAGAGTACGCGATCCCCCGGAAAACATTCCGTATGAGCCAGCTGCAACAACAAATACGAACCGCACACCCCAATTAAAGCGTACGTGAACCCCCGGAAAACGTCCTGAATGAGCCAGCCGCAACAAAAAATACGAACTGCACACCCCAATTAAAGTGTATGTGAACCCCCGGAAAACGTCCCGTATGAGCCAGCCGTGACAACAAATATGAACCGCATACCCCAAATAAAGCGTACGTGAACCCCCTGAAAACATCCCGTATGAGCCAGCCGCAACAACAAATACGAACCGCACACCCCAATTAAAGCATATGCGATCCCCTGGAAAACGTCCCGTATGAGCCAGCCGCAACAACAAATATGAACCCGCACCCCAATTAAAGCGTACGTGAACCCCCGGAAAATGTCCTGTATGAGCCAGCTGCAACAACAAATATGAACCGCATACCCCAATTAAAGCGTACGCGAATCCCCTGAAAACATCCCGTATGAGCCAGCCGCAACAACAAATATGAACCGCACACCCCAATTAAAGCATATTTGATCCCCTGGAAAATGTCCCGTATGAGCCAGCCGCAACAACAAATACGAACTGCACCCCCCCCCAATAAAGCACATGTGAACCCCGAAACCAGCACAAGGAGGGTGCAGACGAGTCGCACAACACCACAACACATGTCTCCTGTGTACACACCATTGGAAAACAATGTCCTGGCCACATCCAAACAGGCAAACAGAGGGCCCAAGTCACACCCACCCGTTATAACATACCCACCAAAATTTCAAAATAAGCCACACCCACAAATGGAGCAATAAAAGGACCCACACATAAAACCCATCATCGTTTGCAACATACCTATTTGCTCAAAGACACTGACAGCACACCAAAGCTGCACCCACACACCTTCACACATACACCCTATCACATTCAGACCCACACCACCCCTTCACAATCAGACCCACACACCCTCATCCATGCACACCATCACCCCCCAATCACATACACCCCACACCATGACCACACCAAAGAATCCAAAGTTCACTAACCCGGGGATGGAGATCCTCACAGATGAAGTCATCTGAGTTGAGCCACAACTGTTTGGCGCATTGGTCGGACAGACCAGCATAGCTGACGAAACCCGGCTGTGGGAGAGGATCGTCAATAGGGTCAATGCTGTTGCACCCATCAGGCACACCAGGAGGGATTGCCAGGCCAGGTGGTACGATCTGCAGAGGATGGTCAAGCGCAAGATGGACGAGCACTACGCCCAGAGCCAGTAGACAGGAGGTGGTGGTCCCCACAGACCAGTACAGTACCATCCCTGGGAGGAGAAGGTCATGGCCCTGCTACCACCGGTGGGAGTACATGGAATTTAAGGAGCCGCAGAGCCTGATGAGTATACAAACAACTCTTGCCACTTGGGGGTACTCCCTGACGTGCCCAGACATAAGAGTGGTGGGTGAATATGACTCCCAGCAATGCCCAGACATAAGAGGGGTGGTTGCAGAGGAGTCCCAGCAGTGCCCAGATAGTATGGGGGTGGGTGCAGAGGACTCCCAGAATAGGCCTACAGTATGGGGGTGAGTGCAGAGGACTCCCAGCATAGGCCTACAGTATTGGGGTGGGTGAAGAGGACTCCCAGCATAGGCCTACAGTATGGGCATGGGTGCAGAGAACCCGCAGCCGTGGCCAGACAGTATGGGGGTGGGTGCAAGGGGTGTGCCATAAGGCTGCAAGGTGGAGGATGAGAGGGTGCAAGTTGTCGGGTAGGGGGGTGCACTCATCCCATATGGCCCAGGTACACACCAACGCACCATGCTCAATGCACAGGGAGTGTGAAAGTACTGACAAGATAGCTCACACTGGGCCCTGGTGTAGGCAGCACAAGGCCCTCCTGTGACCAGTGCAAACACTAACACCAGGACAAGGTCAGATATCCTGCACAGGAACTCACAACCACTATCATGGCAGCATGCTTCATAGGGGGCAGCCACACCACGAGGGACACCCACTTGCAAATCAGACTCAAACTACCAGCATGGCCTGTCACACACACCCCTTACAGAAACATAGTCTCTGGGGACAGGCAATGGAGTGCACCACTGTCACAATCGTCATGTAACACAACAAAACAAATACTGATCTGATGACGCATACAAGCAAAAAATGCACAGTGCTGAATCACAAGTCCCTTGTGCCTCTCACACAATGCTCTTGCTACAGCTTTGTGACGCGGTAGATGCACTTACGTAGCGCCATGGACTTGGGTATTGACAAGGTGATGCATCTGGGAGAAGTGCCACGTTCCAAAGCCCTGTGCCAGAAGTAGGTGTACTGGTCCAGGGGGGTCGGCAGTGGGTGGACGTCACGACTCAGCAACACCTCTAAAAAGTTGCTGAGTGAAATCAGAAATAATCCACTCAGTCACTTTCATAAACATGCTGCATTAAAACCCTGTGCATGCTTGAACCAGGCATAAGGATTGAGGTTGCATTGTGCAGATAGGGCCACACAGAGCCCAGCTGGATCTGCGTTGTGCCGGCAACACAAGCCATAGCAATGCTTGTGCCAGTCATCCTAAACAGTCCCTGCCAATGACCCCTGAGCACATGTCAATCTGATCCCACAACATACCCATACACAAGTGAACTATGAGAACAATCCAAAGCAGGTGGAACAGTGCTAATGACAATGGATATGAAAATTGGTTGTTGCATTATAGGGCATTAACATTGTCTGTCTCTCACACCCACAAGGCAACATGTGGAAACTACCCCCAACCAAGGGGGAGATGGATCACGGACCCAAGCTCGGCAGGACACTGATCCCACTAACAGCGACGCCTCTCACCACACCATGGATGACCCAAACCATTCTGGCACCTCTGGATCCCAAACCCATGCAGCAGCTGGATCAGATACATCTGTGCCAAACACCACACCCATTCCTGCCACATCCCAGCAGACAGCTCGGAGCCCTGCCCATATTCCACAACTGAGCCAGTCTGACAATGAGGGACAAGGTTCTTTGGGCACCCAGGAGGTGGCATACGACACCACCACTGCCATCACTCATGGGTCCTGTCGATCCGAGTGCCCACAACAGCAGGCCAGGCTTGTGTGGGCAGGGGTGGTGGGAGTGGCGCAAGGCGGAGGAGCAAACCTGACCAGCCAGCTGCAGGGCCCGTTATGTCTGAACTCAAAAACATCATGGAGGCATACCGGCGGGACACCGGGGAGTTCAGCCAGGTAGTGGAGGCCCTCAATGAAATTAAAAAACAGCAGGCCAAGCTACATGCCAGTCAACAATGACACCAAGGACAGATGGAGGCAAGACTGTCTAAGCTCCTGACGGTGCATAAGGACATAAGCCATTCCCTCCATCAGATCGCTGTCAACATGCAGCACCATCCCTGTGTCACCAGGCCAGAAACATCAAGGCAAAGACCAACACCATGCACAGGGAGGAAGGAGGAGGAGGAATTGTCTAGCAGAGCGTCCCAGGCATCGTCAAGACATTGTCAAGGCCTGCACATGAGGGTCCCATGAGGAAGGTGGGTCGTTCACGGAGAAGATGTTGAGAGGCAGTGGGCCATGCACAACTCCCAGGTCACCTGGTCTGGCATCTTGCCTTTGTTTCTGCTCTGGGATTACCGAATCCAGTCCGCTCTCTACTACGACGAATCAGAAACGCCAGAACCCAACCGCTGAGCGGCTCGTGCGGACAGGGGAAGGAGCTTTCCCTTGCTCTCCCGGACCGCCGGTCCCACGAACCGCCCACGCGGCATCCAGGATCGCGGCAACCCTCCATAACGAGGCCACGTCGGAGGAGCATTTGTATAGTTTGAAGACCCGCGAGACACCCGGCAGTGTGGTGTTTGGATCCGCATAATTATATCACTATTGCGGCAGCAGAACCTTAGTGCGGCGGTAACCGCCAACGTTTCTTCCTCGGTGGCAGGAGCCACAAATTGCTAGTGCAGTGGTGAGAGGGGTGAGAGCCCCTAAGCACCCCTAAAAGCCTCCAGGTGCCCCGGGTGCGGCAGGAGCTCCTGCTGTCATTGGGTGCAGGCTGGAGCCCCCAAGTGCCCTGGGAGTGGTACCTGACGCTGCCTGGCTCTACCTGGTGCAGCAGGAGCTGCAATTCTTTTTTTGCCAAGGCAGCGGTGTGGCAAGCTGGGTAGTGCTTTAGAATGGCAAGAGTCGAAAACTCCGTTTTGGGCGACAGGAGCCGCAAACTGATACCTGGTACGGAGGGAACCACAAACTACTATTAGGAGCGACGGAGGGACAGCTGAAGCAGAGGAAGCAGAAGCAGTGGGAACTCAGGTGAGCCACGTATCGTGACCTTCTGTGAGCCATATGGAGACTTCCAAGCCGCTTAGGAAATTACCTTGGAGAAAGGGCACTGTTCTACGTGCCGTCTCTCCCGGGCCACCCAGCAGCAGCAGTTGCCCCCACCCCAGGACAAAACGCCTCACTCAGGTGGCCCACTGATGCAACCTCGGATTAGTGACTTTTTCGGCAACACTGCTCTTCAAATAGGCTCTCCCCCCACCTCAACGTCACAGCATGACGCGGACATAAACGCAGATATCCTGGTTCACGATAACCATTCCTCTTCCAGCCCTGTTCACTTTAAAAGCTCACTTTCGGAAAATCCTCACTCATCCTCGCCCAAAGCCCTTGTCTCACATGAGACCCACCAGTTGTGTACGTTTTCCCAGGACGACACCATCACGATGCAGGACAGCTCCATTGCTTCATTAAGTGCCTTCTCTACTGGCCTGGGGAATCTATCTGAACCAGTCTCGGGCTCATACTCTACAAACACCACTGTAATAAATTCTATGGCCAAGTTACAAGTCCAAGCCCAAGTCCACGGCAGCGTGCAGGCTACACCTTTAAAAGATTCTGACAACTGCGACGTGGTAGACTTAACACCAAAGCCCTCACCACAACGCAGCCCAGGCTCAGGTGTTCTATAAATCAGTCAGAAGGACCCTCTATCTTTAAAAAAGAGCCTAAAGTATGAAAGTCCCCTGTCATCGAATCGAATCCTGGCTTCTCTAGAAGCCCGAATTGAAAAATCCCTTGCTCACACACCGGGACTCAGATCACATTCCAACTTTTCTAGTGTTGTGCAAGAGGATCAAGAGCCACCTGTGTTTGCTTCCCAGGGATCTATAAATTCTATCTTGGTCTCGCTGACATCCCTTCATGTAAAGCAAGATGCAATCGCCACAGCCATGCTATGGCAATCTCAGAAAATGGAACTACAGATTGACCTAATTCAAACTTTGGCTTCAGCACTGTCTGACCTGGGCTCTAGGCTAAGCTTTCTTGAAAGATCTCCAGGGCCACTGGGTAACTTGAATTTCTGTTCTTGCTCTCCACTAATTAATAAACTCTCATCTCTCCCAGAAATCCTGGATAGTGTGAAGAGTAACATCAATAGAAACGGGACAGTGAAACTCACTCAAGAGCCTCAAATTTCATTCTCCTCTGAGGAGCCCTTACATACTGCTACATTGGCCGGCTTACCATCAGGGGGAAAAATTATCTCCCTGTCTTTTGAACCAGATCCTAATAACTCGGCTTGTTTGTCACCGACATAAGCAGCCTAACACCGACGCAAGTAGCGATCCCGTGGCCCAACCCCACTAACACAGCCCCCAAAAACATGTTCCACATGTCCTCCAATCTCCCAATGAAACCTCCATTGTCAAGGAGGGAGAGAATGAAATTGAAAAAACAATCTATAAAACAACGCTTAGCGAAAAGGAGAGTGGGGCTTGATGGGTCAGCGGCTCTTAGTACGCCAGCTATCAAACCTAGGGACCTCCCTTATTTTCCCATTTTCAATCTGGCTTCAAAACCCAAAACGGAAACTACCGGGACAAGCATGATTCATGTGGGCAGCAAGGATACCACAGATAAACCGGGGCTATTGACACTGGGAGTGCCCGTGGGAACACCCCCGGTTTTAGGAGTCACCGAACTACACTCCAATACGGCAACGTATGGATCTCTGCCAAATAAAACTAAAGGAATAGTCACCTATGACCTAGGCCTTGGCAGCCAGAACAATACTGCACAGCCCTCAGCAGCAATGCCAGACAGAACAGCCCAATCAAAGGCCAGGGAATGGCAAAAGTATCGAAAGGAGACTTCCAAACTGCAACAGAGGCTGTAGCCACGGGCTTTTCTGCGTGCTATCTGCCAGAGGTTCCAACCAAAGCCTGCGGGGACTCTTCTATACAAACGCAGAGGCTTTCTCAGCCCAAATTTATATATGTCCCGGGAGTGAAAAGTCAACAGGGGGGGGAACAATCATTCATCTGAAGCATGACCCCAACAATTGAAATTGTTTGCATCTTCAAGCGAACCAGCCTGGAGTCAGAACCTTCAAAGTCTGAAAAATGATGCTGAACTTGCTTTTTTTGCTCACTACGGGCCCGATTCACAGAATGAACTTACTACTTTTGGCATTCACAGAATGCACTTACTACTTTTGGTATTCACAGAATGAATTTACTCATTTCGGTATTCACAGAAGTTAGGACTACTAACTTTAGGACTCCTAAATGCCTTCTGTGAATACCGAAAGTCTTAAAATTAGGATTTTTCTCAATTTAGTAGTAGTAAAGTTAGTACTACTAACTTTAGGACGCCTAAATGCCTTCTGTGAATACCGAAAGTCTTAAAATTAGGATTTTTCTCAATTTAGTAGTAGTAAAGTTGGGACTATTAACTTTAGGACGCCTAAATGCCTTCTGTGAATACCGAAAGTCTCAAAATTAGGATTTTTCTCAATTTAGTAGTAGTAAAGTTAGGACTACTAACTTTAGGACGCCTAAATGCCTTCTGTGAATACCGAAAGTCTTAAAAAAAGGATTTTTCTCAATTTAGTAGTCGTAAAGTTAGTAGTCCTAACTTTACTACGACTAAATTGAGAAAAATCCTAATTTTAAGACTTTCGGTATTCACAGAAGGCATTTAGGCGTCCTAAAGTTAGTAGTCCTAACTTTACTACTACTAAATTGAGAAAAATCCTAATTTTGAGACTTTCGGTATTCACAGAAGGCATTTAGGCGTCCTAAAGTTAGTAGTCCTAACTTTACTACTACTAAATTGAGAAAAATCCTAATTTTAAGACTTTCGGTATTCACAGAAGGCATTTAGGCGCCCTAAAGTTAGTAGTCCTAACTTTACTACTACTAAATTGAGAAAAATCGTAATTTTAAGACTTTCGGTATTCACAGAAGGCATTTAAGAGTCCTAAAGTTAGTAGTCCTAACTTCTGTGAATACCGAAATGAGTAAGTTCATTCTGTGAATACCAAAAGTAGTAAGTGCATTCTGTGAATGCCAAAAGTAGTAAGTTCATTCTGTGAATCGGGCCCTACGTTCATAAGGGCCCATACGACATCCTCAATAGAAACAACCTTATCCGGCTATTCAACAACGTTCCAGCACTGCGAGGGGTCAATTCTTCGGACCTTACATCTTTCAAGTTTTCCTCAATACCAGGCAAAGGGGGTTCAGAGGCCACCATAACAACGTGGTCCCGGGAATCTATAAGGGATGCAATCCTCGGGGAAGCAAACCTATTTGAAAACTGGGGCATAAAAATTTGGGTGCCTATACAACAAAAATATCCCCACGTTCTCCTTCCGGTGGCCCCTGCGAGGCAGCACATTAGCGTTCTGAAGGGGTCCAGGTGTGCAACTCATGTCTGGCTCCCAGAAGCGACGAAAGTGGATAATTTCATAAACATCTCATGTAACAACAACCATCGCCTGGTAAGCTGCAATCTGAGCCGCCCTGTCCTCCATGCTACTGATAGCCGCTACGGGCATCCTGACCCAGAGCCTGCAACTGCACGTGCCCAGCAGCGCTCCCCCTAATGGGGTAGCCAACTGGTCTGATTCTAACCTGACTATCACGTCCTGGAATGTGGCTGGGCTAAACTCAATGATTGCCTCTAAATCAGCCGTGGAATATCTGAACAAATATGACATCATTTGTCTTCAGGAGACTTGGTCTCTAGCTCCAACGCCTCTCTTCGGCTATTATGAACTTTTTCAACCAGCTACTCAGGCCAACTCCAATGGAAGACCTTCCGGGGGCCTCTCTATTTTCATCAAGCACAGGTGTAAGATAGCGGCTACCCCCATTCTTAGGAACTCAATGACAGGGCAGACTGTATTAATTACAGCCTTTCATCTTCAGGCATGGCCTTCTTCATGCTCCTAATCAACTGCTACCATAATACAGCGAAAACCACAAAAGCAATTGCAACAGATCTACTGATGATCTTCTATTGGAATTTGCATCCACAGAGGTACTGCTATTAGGGGATTTCAACATCAAAGATCTAGCAACCAACGCCCCTTCAGCCATCAAAACCAAAGAGCAAGAAGCCATGATTACATTTCTAATTAATTACAATCTACGCTCAGCAAAGCAAATTGTATTGGAACAGAACCCTGCGGATCATTTTTTACCAACATTTAAGAACATCTCGACTATTGATTATATTTTCCTATCACCGTTTCTGGGAAATAAATTGATCCGGATGGAAATTCCCCCTCGTCACGAGAGCGATCATAACCCGTTAACGGTAACAATGCAACTGCAAGTGCCAACCGCCACTGAAATACCTGTGGTGGGGCACTCAACGCAGGTCGAACTTCACACCCTAGTCAGAAGAATCAAATGGGACACATCGGGTTCTACCAAGGTGGGTACTTGGCTTACGGGAGAAATTCCAAATTTCAAGCACAATGCTACCACAGATCTACATCACCGGTGGGATAACGCTATCATGAAATTACAAGACCTCTTAACGGGTCCTGAGGCTCAACATAGACCCCACGGGCTACGTCCGAAGCGGACCTTCGACCCAGTTCTAGGCACTCAAAGGAAAGCCCTAAGTAGGGCCGTGCGGCTGCACAAATTGAATGGCACTGTGCACTCCGCCAACAACATGGCCTTACTGCGCAAGGCCTTCAAAAAATCATCATGGGATGCTAAGAGACTAAATGAACAGAATGAGTGGCTAAAAATATTCACCCTGCTAAGGGGCAAAAACCTGTCCCAGTTCTGGAACTATATGAACAAGCTCCATTCCTCGAATAACAACAGAGGGAACGCAGTTCGTGAAGAAGATTAGGCCCAGCATGTGACTCAACTATACTGCTGCGACACGGCGGATCCTGTGGTGATTGAACTAAGAGACCGTGTCGATTCCACCCAGACAGAAATCCATGAGCTGACCACTGCAGCCGAAGTCTCCAAGTATCTGAAGGCCATGAATAACAACGGGGCTCCTGGGCCCAACGGCCTTCCAGCAGGGGTATTCAAATGTGTTCTTGACCTGTCAGCTACCAGATTCATGGCTAGATTCGATCTTATACCCCATATTTAAGAAAGGAGACCCCACGCTCCCAGCTAACTATCGACCTATTGCCCTATTAGATCTTGAGGCGAAGGCATATGCCCGGTGTCTTCTTAAGTTTTTAGAAAAATGGGTAGCAGAAAACAACATTCTACCATACTTCCAAACAGGGTTTCGATCTTCGGCCTCCACCATAGATAACATCACAACCTTGGCCATTCTGGGTCAACAAGCAGCACAAAAAAATCATCTTCCACTCTACTGCTGCTTTATAGACTACAGCGCGGCCTTTGACAAAGTGTCTCGCAACATTCTATGGAGGAAACTGGATAAATGGGGGATTCCACAGAGCCTGCTAGGAGCCTTTATCTCCATGCACAAGAACACTTAGGTGCGAATCAAAACTGGCACAAAGACTGTCTCCAGAAAAATTGCAATCGGAGACGGTTTAAAGCAAGGCTGTGTTCTTGCCCCTCTTTTGTTCAATCCCTACACTGCTGACCTGGGAACATTTCTGGAGAAAAGCAATCTTCTCCCGCCAAAATTTGGCCTTGCTAAAAGGAATCTGCATATTCTACAATATGCTGACGATATTGTCATAATGGACCAGGCAAAATCGGGGCTCCAACGAGCGCTAAGCAAGCTCCATACATATAACACCGCCAACGCCTTAAAAATCAATCAGGAAAAGACCAAGGTTCTGATATTCGGCGGCTGTAAGAACAAGAGAAGTCTAAGATGGCACATTGGGCCTGCAAAGATCAATTCAACTACAAAATATAACTATTTGAGAGTTTGGTTTTGCGAGTCTTCTAGACCATCAGCTCACTTAGCTGCCTTGAAAAAAAGAGCAGGTGCAATAACATACTCCCTGACCCGACTGAACCAGACCCTGAGCAGCCCCTCCGCAGATCCCATTTTGAAGGTGATCAAAGCTACACTACTCCCTGCCTTAAACTATGAGCACAGAGGGGGTGGGTACCCAATATACCCTTACGGGCTTGGGCAGATTTGTATGAAAAATGGAAATTGCCAGCAAGGGTTTTGTTTGGTGATTAATTGTACAGCATGTAGAATCTATACTTAAAATTTAAGATTCAGACTGTGACCATCAGTGGCTGTAATAATTTCAAATTTTCGGTAATTGAAGGTCCATATATATAGCTACCACATTAGCTGAAAAAACAAAGACATGCAACACAAGGAGGTTTTTATATCAAAAATTGTATTATTTGTTGAAGAATCATAAGGGTTCTTGATCAGTCATGAGATTTAAACAGACAAAGCAAATCTAATGTAAAAGGAATACAGCCGTCTTTCCTATAATACAAAAGACAAAGTCCAAATTGTTATATACAAAAGCAATGAATACTACTATAATGGAGGTAAGTCACTGGTAGCAAGATGTTGATGACACAGAAATGGACGTATAGGTCGACGTTTCTTGCCGTGACTCTGCCGGTTGACGCTCTCCATTTAATACAACTTTGACAACTGATGAAAAAAAACTATCAGAGATTGTTCGAGTAAAGATCTGTGATTAAAAGACACGTCGACTCGAAACTAAGTGTCCTGTGTAATTCTCCAGTAGTAAGCAGACACTAAAGAAATCACTTCACCTTGCATCAAGTTCCCTTCCCAAGGGTCATCATTACATGTTTAATTATCCGTCCTGATGATGGTCTTGTGAATTGACTCGTTAAGACCGAAACGTCGACCTATACGTCCTTTTCTGTGTCATCGGCATCTTGCTACCAGTGACTTACCTCCATTATAGTAGTAGTCATTGCTTTTGTATATATAACACTTTGGACTTTGTGTTTTGTATTATAGGAAAGACGGCTGTATTCCTTTTACATTAGATTTGCTTTGTCTGTTTAAACTATGGGCATCAGGCCTTCCCTGGTGCATGCTCTGCTATCTTGACCTCGCCCACCTATAAAAAAATCTTTCATCTTCCGAAATTCATTCAGAGGGCAAGACTACGTCTGGAGCTGGGCCTACAAAGACAATCCATCTATTGTGAGGCAGACACTCTGAAATATTTTATAAGGTCATTAAAAGCTGCAGATACTACCTTAAAATCCCAGCTAAAAGAAACCTTTGCCAGTCCTGGAAATCCATGCAATCGTCAGATTACAAAGGCCATGAAAACGCTAGAGATCGACAACTCACTACTAACTTCAGACACTAGTCCATATTCAGTCTGGAAAAAAGTTATCAATAAGCAGGTGAAACTAATCTCCCATCGGATGGACCTCCAAGCTTTAAAAACACCTATTGTCTTGCTCCCCCTGAATATCTCATACCATCCTGGGGTACCGCAACCTTATTTGCTGGAAAGTCTAAATGCAGTGGCTCGGAAGAACATAATGTTCATGCGCCTCCTAGGCCTGCACTCTACGGCCTTTTACAGATGGGCGCCTTCAAAGGAGGGGGTGCCTGCAGACTGTGCACCTACCACACTGAATCATGGTTGCATCTTTTGTGCTGTTGCCCTGCCATGGATGCCCCTAGAAGATTACTTTTAAAACCCGTATTTTTAAAATGGGGCATTAGGTCAGGCTGGGAGGCAAAGGCCCTGTGTTTTACTTCTTCAGACAATCAATGGCTCGCAAGGATTGGAACGTTTGTAAGACTCCTGGACAATCTTTTTCACCCTCTTTGGCCCCAGTGTTTCCAGTTCCTCCCCCCAAAAAACTCATCACAGACTTTTTTTGTCCCCTGGTTTAGCAACTCCTGTCTTAATCTATTTTATTTCTGGCCTAGCTCAGTAGTGTGATCAGACTGGTAACTATAAGACTGCTTTGATATGCATAGACTTTTTAATCCTCCTGGTGTTTTTTTCCAGTTTCGTTTTTTAAAATGATAACTGTGCTAATGCTGATATTTTATAACCATGGTTTTAATTAACTGCGCTAATCAAATAAACTAAACTATATCAACTATATATCTTGCCTTTGTGTGCAACAGCATCACCTTATTGACTCTCCCACATGGACTTGCTCGTCGCAGTGTGCCAATGATGCCAAACACTGTGGCCTGGACTCTGTTGACTCAAACTGTAAGGCATCACATCTCCCGCTGTGAACTTTGGATTTCCCCCCTTTTTGTACAACACCTACTCACGTTTCAAGCACAAGATCTAAAGATAAATATAACAAACACAATACGCATTGATGGTGAAGTTTTGTACCCAGAGTCAAAAACATATGTGTGGGGACATGTCTAAATATGCCAGAGTGTTGAACATACTCTAGCCATACATACACTGGGATCTGAGTCTGGTTGAGGACACACATAGGTCACAATATATCATCCTCTACATACATGGATGGCAATACTCACCCGTGATGGGTACTATCTGCTGAAGGGGGGGTTGGCTTACAATACTGCAATGACAGACAGTTACACAAGAGTCACTTGGAGGTGTAGAGATCATGGCTAATATGCAGGTGTCCACGGAGGGAGTACCAGGATCTGTTTCTTGAGGTATGAGAACTATCTGCCGCATGCAGTTGTACTGTGGATGTGATGAATGTTGCCCAGGCCAAGGGTGGCAGGACGGACTGTGGGCAACAGGCTGTTGGATGTTAGACATCCATATTTGATTTTTTGGCCAGGGTCTGTGGAGTGCCTACTGAGTGTGGCTGAGGTGTATGAAGGTGATCCTGCAGTTGACTGTGGGACTATTCTAGGTATCTCAGGTGGACGGTCATGTGGAAGTAGCAGGGGACGTTGAGGATGAGGTGTGTGCAAGCACCCAGGATTTGCACAAGTACTCCTGGAGTCTCGTTCTTGTTCCTGTGTAGAGGTTGTTGCTGTAGTTGGGCTGGCTGGCGTTGTTGACGGCGACCAGGCTGAACACCACCTCGGCGCAAGACATTGCCATAGCCATCCCAGAAGGCTGTGAGATCTCCCACAGACACCGCACCAACGGAGTGGGAGGAGGAATCGCCATCATCCATATGAACACTCCCAGAGTCACTACCAACACCAACGACACCCTCCCCACCGCCAAGCACATGCACTTACAGATCCACAACAACCCCAACACCACCCTTAGATGAACACTCAAATACAGACCACCTGGACTCCATCGCTGACCTCATCAGCACGCATGCCCTGAGCTACACGGATTACATCCTCCAAGGGGACCTGAACTTCCACCTGGAGAGCAACAACGACGCAAACTCCACCGCCCTGATCGACAACCTCGCCAACCTCAGATTTAAACAACTCGTGACGACACCCACCCATACCGCTGGACACACACAGGACCCCATCTTCTCCACAAGTCCACACATTTCCTTCAACCACACCACTGAACACCACTGGACAGACCACAGATGCGTCCTTCAGGAAACCCACACCACCCCCCACACACAGAAGATGCCACGCCGCTGCTAGTGCAAGGTCACTGAGGACTAACTGACCGCCACCCTCACCCTAGGACCTCCCGCTGACCCCACCTACCCTGACACCATTGCCATCAACCTCAAACAGTGGATCAACGACTACGCCGACACCCTCACCCCACTCAAGACCTCAGCCACCAATCACAACAACAAGAAAACCGCATGGTTCACTGAAGACCTCAGGACCTCCAAGTGCACCTGCCGGAAGCTATAGAAGAGCTGGGTCCGCAACCAAACACCAGACAGCAACACCGCACACAAGAGCACCACCCGCAGACACCACCAACTCATCAGGACCGCCAACAGGACAGCCTTCACGGACTGCCTAGAGAGCAACGCACACAACAGAAAAGAGCACATCAACATCACGATTGAACTCTCAAACCCCAGCTACAGCACCAACGACATTCCACCATCACAAGGCCTGTGTGACTCACTGGCCATCTTCTTTCACCATAAGATCATCGCCATCCACGACAGCATTTACTCTGCTACCCCCACATCCACAGCCAAGACCACCCCCCCTACGACCAACACCCACACAAATCACCTGACCGCCTGGTACAACGTGAGCGACGAAGACACCATCAGGACCATGGACTCCATCAACTCGGGATCCCCATCTGACCCATGGCTTCTCCATGTTTCCAACAAAGCCAGCACAGCCATTGCACCCCTTCTCCAAAAAATTATCAACATCTCCTTCAAAACAGCAACCTTCACTGAGAGCTGGGAGAACGCTGAGATCAACTCCTTACTGAATAAACCAAAGCCGGACCCCAAATACCTCAAAAACTTCCAGGCCATCTCCCTACTCCCCTGACCGGAAAAAGTCACGGAGAAGATTGTCAACAGACAGCTGACCTGCCACCTTGAACACAACAACATCCTGGAACCATCCCGGTCTGGACTCCGCAGCAACCACAGCACGGAGACCGCCCTCATCGCCGCCACCGACAACATCAGCATCCTCATGGACAAAGGAGAAACAGCCGCACTCATTCTTCTGGATCTATCAGCAGCCTTCGTCACGGTCTGCCACCGCACCCTAACAGCACACATCCATGACACCAGAATCCAAGAGATTTCTGTGGCCTGGACCACATCCTTCCTCTCCAGCAGAACCCAGAGCGTCTGCCTCCCACACTTCTGCCCCAAGACCACCAAGACCATCCGCAGCATCCCACAGGGATCATCCCTCAGCCCGACGCTGTTAAATATTTACATGGCACCACTCACCCACGTCGCACAACAACATAGCCTCAACATCATCTCCTACCCCAACGACACCCAGCTGATCAAATCCCTAACCAAAGACACCCACACCGCCAAAAGCAACCTCCACAGTGGAATGAAGGCCATTGCCAAATGGATGAAGGACAGCAGGCTGAAGCTGAATACTGAAAAAATGGAGGTCCTCATCCCCCGGCCCCACCACCTCAGCATGTGATGACTCCTGGTGGCCAACATTGCCAGGAATAGCCCCGGAACCCACCAACTACGCACGCAAACGTGGGGTCATCCTCGACTCCTCCCTCTCCATGACCAAGCAGGACAACGCCATCTCTGCTTCCTGCTTCAACACCCTCTGAATGCCCCGCAGGATCTTCAAATGGATCACCTCCAACACACAAAAAACAGTCGCCCAGGCCCTCTCCACCAGCTAACTGGATTACGGGAATGCCCACTACGCAGCTACAACAACAAAACTCCTGAGACGGCTGCAACGCATCCAGAACACCTTGGCACGACTGATCCTCGATTTCCTCAACACGGCCATATCACACCATACCTGAGAGGCCTGCACTGGCTCCCTGTCAACAACAGAATCACCTTCAAACTCCTCATCCACATACACAAAGCTATACACCACGCTGGACCAGCATACCACAACGACCAACTCATCTTCTACACACCCACCCGGAGCCTACGCTCTACCAACCTCGCACTCGCAACAGTCCCTCACATCCGGAAAACGACCGCCAGTGACATATGCTTCTCCTACCTCGCCTCAAAGACCTAGAACACCTTCCCTACAAGCCTACGACAGACCCAGGACCTGCTGCCCTTCACAATACTTCTCAAGACCTGGCTTGACGATCAGTAGCAGCCCACCCTCCCCCCGAGCGCATTGAGACCCTCACGGGTAGGTAGCACGCTTAACAAATTAATTGATTGATTGATTGATAGATGGCTTAGCCAAATTGTGTGTGTATTCTGTAGATGATAGTTACAATGAGGGTGGTCAGGGTGTTGGTGTGAAACCGGATGTGCAGATGTTTGACAATGCGGAGTGTGTCCTTGGTGTTGTATGTGACTCTGAGGGTGTACCTCATTAAGTTTGGCCAATCATAATCCTGGTTTAGGTGTGTGGTCCCTGTGGGTTTTCAACTATCCTTCTGTGATGGCAATGAAGTGGTGTCCTGAGGTTGCGTACTACCACGTTACAGTAATGAAGGCGATGTGTGGTGCGTTGTGTTCCACTCTACCGCATTAGCCTTCTTCATAAATTCTCCATAGACTGAATATGTCGTATAGCACTTCTGTATTTATGTGTAAAATGTCTTGTTATCTGTTAAATATGAGTATTGTATGTTACTTATTGTCATTGCTATGAAATATATGTGTTTTTTATGAATTAATCAATACACTATCTAAAAGAAATATATATCTTCTTCGAAAATGAAAAAAATATAAAAAGTAAATAAATAGAATGAAAAATAAAACAGTCAAATATTTTTGATACATTACTGTCTAAGTGAATCATTATTGTCTATATAGATAAGATTTGATATGAGGTTGAAATAAGGGCGACTACACTATCACTGGTTTGCTAGATACTTACTTTTTCAATTTGTGTTTATATATTCCCTACGAATAGCAAACTATTTAGTCTGTAGGGGTCCCCATTTTTTCCAAACTAGTGTTGACAAGGTAACACAGTACAATGTGGTGCTGCTGGAAGTAGTGTGTGTGCAGTACGAGGCACATGACCTGGTTGTAGGTACATGCACTGTTATGTGGGGCTGCGCCGTGTTATCAGTATGAGTTGCACACACAGCCTGAAAGCTGTTGTGGGTGTGTTTGGGGTTGCGTGTTACCAGGTGGATGATTGTCTGGTGTCCACTGTGTGGAGGGTGGCTGGAGCATGAGTCTGTAGTGTCACATGAGTCATGAAATGAGTTGAGTGTCTTGCAGTGTACATGTTGCAGGTGCTGACGGTCCTGCCTTTGTCATGGAGGTTGTGCAACAGTGGCACAGACAAGCTGCGGCATGCTTTAAGAATGGATGGATGGAGGATTATATATCAGGCGTGTGTGTTGCAGGATCCGACCAATCATTGCTGCATTGTGGCGGCGGATGCAGCAGCAGGAATGAGTGAACACATGAGGGCAGAAGGGTTGAGACAACATGCTAAACAAGCACACAAACATACTTGCAAGGCACAAAGTAACATGTGTATGTGAAGGCAGGAGTGTCTGGTTACCCATGGGTCACTGCGAGAAAATGTGTGAACAATCACTAAAGATCACGGCCACAGGATTAGGCACCATAAGGACAAGCGGGGCACAGGACACACAGCGTCAGCTGGTGTAGCCTGCACGTTGTGGGTAGCAAGCTAAACAACACATACACAACCATGTATGTCACGCACAATTTGGTCCACTTACCATTACAAACAGCAGGCATGTTGTCACTGTACACATAACTACATATGAACAATCATTGTAAACAATGCCATATTGAACGCATGCAGACTGGCAAGAGATCTGCGGTGACAGCAATGAGGCACAATGTACTGTGGGAAACACATTTTCTACACAATAGGATAAAGTTAGTTGTGAGGCCATGCTGCTTTTGCCAATGTACATGCCCAGTCGCATTGCTCTGAAGACAATAAAAGTCATGCAATGATGTTACCTGTAATACTGGTGAAACAATCTCCACATGACTGCCAGGGACTGTCCGTACCTTTGATCATCAGAGTGGTGCGATGCTGGAAGGGGTCTGGTCTGAGTACAAATGACAGACACAAAAGGGAGATAAGGCGAGGGAAGGAGAGGATGGGAACTGCAGGGAAGGAGATCTGAAACAAAGGAAAACAGGCATAAGGATTCGAAACTTTTTGGCACAGAATCACAGAATACCTCTAGACCAGAGGTCTTCAAACTTTTGTAGGGTGAGCCCGCCGAGCTGAATCTTTTTAGATGTCAGCCCCCCACCACCTGGCAGGAATTTCTGGAATCTGGGACACTACATAATCAACCGCCACCCGTATATCCCGGGCCATATCCTGCAAATGATATTCCACACAATAAGAGTGTTTAGTAAACTGCAAGTTTGTGAGTGGGTGTGGTTAAATGGCAGGCTTATTACACAGGTCTTTGATATGCATGATACACGTTCTTTGTAACAGGTATGTTATTCCTCTGCGCTGTGTGGGTGGCAGGACCGCCCATCTGAGTGCACAGTGAACAATGCAACAGTGTGAGAGTAGGGTAAGAGGAGTGACTGCAGGGTGAGTGAGGTGACCATATGAATTTGGGTGCAGATGTAAGTGCAGAGTGGGACGAATGAATGTATGGTTAGTAATGGGCATACTTGAGTAAGATTGCAGATTGAGCAGTGAGTCGGACAGGTGAGTGAAGTGTCACATGAGCGCAGGCTGAGTAGTGTGCTTGTGAGACTGCAGGGTGAACAGTGCAAGTGCATTGTGAGTGCAGAGTGATCATTGTGAGTACAGGGTGAGCGGGTGACTGGTGTGAGTGCATGGGTATCAGTGTGAGGGCACTGTAATTGCTGTAAATGCAGGGTGAGCGTGAAAGTGAAGGGCGAGAATGAGGAGTGAGTTGTCTGAATGCTGGGTGCATTCCCAGACACTTGAAGTAACTCAGCATGTTATTGACAGTGGCATAGAGTTTCAGATACAAGTTAAACTATTGCTATTATAGCATTAACCAGGGATCAAGAGTGGAGGAAGTAAATATTGTGCTGATATTGTAACAAACTTCTAGTTTTATGATTAGGGTTGCCAGTTCATTATTTTGATGTCCCAGGTGGTACAAAAATAAGCAGTCACTAACGCTGTATTTTCAGCACTTATCTGTACATATTTCGAACAGTAAAAATAAATAGAAAGCTCTTTAATTGTGTTATAGGGCTGCCTGTATGGTCCATGACTGATAATTAAAGGGAACAAAGACAGGAAAGTCACATTGCAAATAAATACATACTTCGTTATTTATAACCGTCATTTAGTGTCAAAACAAGGTCTTTGCAGGCTATTTAAACAACACATGGCGCTTTCAGTTTTAGCAGTTTGTCATTTTAGGAGTACCATAGTTATCAGCAAAGACATCGTAGATAAGGAATCATTCAATATAGCTCAATCTGAGATAGCAATGATTCTACTACTTACACGCCACAAACAGAGCAAACTGATTTGCCTCAAAGAGTTCCCATCTCTATATTTCGAACACTGGGAGACATTTATTTTATCCAATTAATATGCTAACACGGCAAAAATAAAGCAGAATCAGTGTGTGCCATGTCTTCCCTGGTGAAAATCTTATTTAACCTAGTCCACACAACACAACCTGTAAACTGAAGCAGGTGTGTTTGCCCTACTCTTTGAGCAGCGCCGGTACTGAAGATGTTGTTGTCCCCCTGGTAAGGTAATGGAGAGCCGCACACACCTCTCCCAGGCTGCATGACCTGGACAGGTGGGTACTCTCTGGAGCAGTGCCGGTGAATAATTCATGCTCTCCGGGTTCTTTTTATACCTCGCTAGCTCGCTGTGTCAGGGTATGCATGCTTGCTCCTGTGAGCTGTTTTGTGTTTGCCATTGCCATGGACGCCGGGGTGTGTGGCATGCAGTAGCCCTGGTGTCAGGTGGGTGAGGAGTGGGATCCCACCCGTGAGCTAGATATGATTAATGTGGAAACTTCCCACCCAGATTTCCATTGGCAAACACCTCCTTCATCAGTGACCTCATCAGCAGTTCCGATGCACACGTGGTTTTATGTGAAGCTGTGGGGCGTTTGTATCAGTATGCCTGTGCCATGCGAGGGAAAAGTAACGGCATTTCAGCTGTAGCAATTAACCCTTTGTTAGCTCTGGCAATGACAAAAGAAGCATGGGCACGTTGTGCCCCAATGATTCCCATCCCTTCCCCCTACAAACCTCTGTTACCGCTGAACCCTCGCCCAAACGCCTTCCTACTCCCTCCTCTCCCCCCTGCCCCGGACTTTGAAAACTGGGGGGCAGCACTAAATGGCCCAGCAAAGCCCTCTTTCCTGTTCATGTAGATTTATGCAAAGTCCTTCACAGCGAGGGGGCAGTAAGACTCAGGAAAGCCTCGACAAAAAACAAGAAAAGAAAGGCAGCACGAACTAGATTGCAGCATCTGTATGCACGTAATTTTCGCGGCACTTCCTGCCATCTCTGCTTCTGTCCCACTCATTGGTGGAATGTTTGTGGTGACGTTCCTGTGTGCCCCAGAGTTCTCCGATCCTACATCCCCATTTGAAATGGGTGAAGACTTGCGAAGTGGGACTGTGAAAGACAAAGGAAGGAAAGATTTTAGTGTGACGTGTGCACCCCCCTTGAGATGATGTCGCGCCCCCCCCCCCAGGGGGGAGCGCCCCACAGTTTGAAGAACTCTGCTCTAGACCTATACTGTACCAGTCACACCTGTGACGTGTAACCACTGCTACTGTATCCTATTTGTGATCACAGATTTTGCAAGGAGACAAGATCAGATGCTTGAACACGGACACATAAAAGGTAGCAGAGTTTGTCACCTAAATGAAGGTTGTGTAATGCTCACAAGGCTGCTAAAATCAAATTAGATCCATGCGGTCATCAACTACATCACAGTGTATGATTGAGGCTCCTAATCTCAGAAAATGTCATGTATAGAAGTGCTAATGACACAAAGCCAACAATCCATAGTTAGCCCTGTGAATCAGTAAGGTTCATGAAGGGAAATTAGACATCACCCGCAAGAGCCGTAAACAGCTCATCCAATGAGGAAGGGAATTACCTAAACTCAAGTAAGCCCTGCAGGAGCCAGTCATTGGCTCTTGCAACTGTGCCTTACAATGCTAAACATGACAAGCAGGTGGAACCAAACTCAACAGCGAGTAATGAGGAACAAAGCCATAAAAACAACCCTACCGTGACCAGGATATGCTGCACGGCACAAGAGAATCCTGGGAATAACCTCACCCGACTGGTGCCACAGAAGCTTTTACATTTGCTACAGCCCAACGCTGGGATGTCATCAGCGCAACATACCTGGCATCATGGGAATGGAAAGTTAAGATCAACTTACAGGGAAGGCTAGCAAAGCAGTGTTCTCCACCGGCCCTGCGGTAACAACATGACAGTGACATGACATACTGGCACAAGGAGCAATGCATCCATGCGAACATACTCAAGGGACAGTTGACTGAACATGTGGGATATACACTGGCCCACACCTACACAACATGGTTTTTGGGACATCAAACTGTACTGGCCCACAAGGTTGAGGGGATGAGCCAGACACATCCTGCTGCACACAGTGAGGCTGCAATTCCCCACAGAGCCTGTGGTTGTGATGTCACACACAATGTCAACCCGTGGTATCCGCAATGTGTCAGGGTCAAGGTTTACACACATTGATGCATTCCCCAGAATCAAAACTCAGCTACAGATGGCTGTCAAGAAGGATGACTGTCAAGAAGGGTGACTGTCCTGTCATGGGAGTGGCGCAACATGAAATTTGATACATGGTAATTTGACATGTATGTATGGTCCGACAACAAGCGCATGAACATTTACCAGACATTTAAAAACCATACCAATACAAAACAGCCTGTTTGGAATCCTTACCCAAACTGACATTTCCACATGTCCGTGCATGTAACGCTGATTCGGCAGACGCTGCTATCATCATAAGGAATAGCAGGAGGACTAAGATGACATGAACAGACAACAGGCAGGGAGACCTGGGAATGACAGGTACACAAGGGGTCGCATTCCGAATATTTTCATACAGACATGGTCATGTAGAATACACTAACAGTGTAGTACACTTGTACATTCCAAGTTAACTCATTGCGCATATGTGTGTGGCATGACATCAGCTCTTGTGTGACACTTCACAACAAACATCAAAGTGACTTTGCATACAGTCAGCTGGACACACAGTATGCTACACATGCCACTCTATAGTACAAGCTTGCACACTATTTTCCAAGGACTCACCATTATGAGAAGAAGTTGCGTATGAGCTGACTCCGGATATCATCCTTATCCTCCTCATCGCTTGCATCCTGGCCAAGGCCTTCATCCTCAACGGGTGGATGTTCCAGCTCATCAGGATCCAGGATGAGTGGCACGGCCTTCTCAACTGCCATGTTGTGCAGCATGCAGCACACAATGAAGATGTTACAAACCTTGAGCAGGGCGTATGGGAGGGATCCGCCAGTCTTGTCGAGGCACCTGAACCGGCTCTTCAGGATTCCAAACGTACGCTCTATCACTCGCCTGGTCTGCCCATGTGCATTATTGTACCAGTGGTCTGCAGCTGTTCTCGCGTTGCGGAGCGGAGTCATGAGCCACGGCAAGTTGGGATATCCCGCGTCTCCTACAAATAGACATCATGGCAATGAGTGTATAATGAGATGCCGTCAGAAAACAAAATAACATTGAGACATACATGAGAAACAGAGTTTACCCACCAACAAGACATGCCCAATGGTTGCACAGCTGCAGCATCATTTGTGGTACCCTGCTACGCCTCATGATGAATGCATCATGGCACGATCCTGGAAAACGTGCACAAACATAGGAAATCAGCATGTTAGCAAGACACACCACCAGGGCATTTATAGAGTGGTAGTGTTTCCTGTTGCGGTAGGCCTGCTCCTCAGCCTGTGGTGGCACCAAACCAACATGTGTTCCATCCATGGACCCAATTACATGTGGCATCTGTCCCAGGGCATAGAATTCACCCTTGACAGCTGTCAACTCTTCTGGAGTAGAAAAATGGGATAAATTCATCAATGTGCCCCAACATAGCAGCTAAAACATCGCGTTGGACACGGCTGAACATGGTCTGTGACATCCCCCCCACATCAGCAATGGTAAATTGGAACATACCTGTGGCAAAGAAATGTAGGGCTACCATCACCTTTACCTTGGGTGTCAGCGCAGTTGGATACCTGTGTCGTGGTTGGAGATGGGGTTCCAGCCTGTCCGTCAAGTCCTAAATCAACTGTTGAGTGAATCTGTAACGTCGTATGCAATCACGTTCACTTATGGCCTCCAAGTCTGGCAAAGGCCTTGGTAGAGGTGGTGCCCTGAACTACATATTTGTGAAAAATGGTGTACAACTGTCAGCCAACGACGATTACAATCTACATAGCACAAGCAACACTCCTTCAACACATCAAATCACTATTGAGTCTGGCGGGGCAATACATCAAGGACATCATCAAAATGGAACACATGTAGGCTCCAACTTGTGGCACAGCATTGTTCAATTGCATATGCAGCCGTTTTTTTACTCCTTCACTGTTTCATCATATTACTCCTATTTATATCCGTTTTGCCGTTTTCACATTTATCAATTTTTCCATCCACATGCCAGGAAAAGCTATTTTCAAATTTTCTCATGTTAATGTAGGGCCATATCCGTTAAAAAGCAGTCTTATTGTGACCCAATGCATTTCAGGCCTCTGGGGCCTTTCTTCAGGGGTGACTGAAAGTGCAAAATATGTGCATCAAACCTCCATACACTGATAATTAACCACAATTTCATATACATCATTAATACTATCGATGTTAACACTATTAAAATCATTCTCCACAACATTGGCAAATTATATGAGGAAATTCTATTTTGCATAGCCAATCGTAAATCAATTATACCTTAGTGAGTTGTTCCTCATAAACTTGTAAAACTACATGTCACAACCTGTGTGTACGGCACTCCCACTGTGATCTTAAACTATCCACTCAATACCATTCCACATCAAGGACACATATTCCAGCTAGCTGGCACTCCTCCATAAAAACTGATACACCTGTTGTCTGTGAAATGGACATGACATGCACACAAATGATCTGCTGAGCTGGTCTGAGTGTGCAGAACAATGTATCACGTTAGTGACACACTTCACCTGACCTGGATGAGAAGGTTGTCAACACATCCAGACAGCTGACTGCAAGGCACACACCCAGGTCACATGTGCTACTATTGCACATATCAGACATATTGTGAATAAGGTGTGTATTTGACAAAACAACACCACAGCCATTCTCAGAATGCAGAACTGTATGTTTGGGGACAATTGATGTATGATGCCATCACACACATAAGCTGTTGAAATGCCCCTGTGGCATGGTGTGCGTACATGTGAAACCCTTGCAAGCACAACACAGACCCATCATAGATGCACCTACAGCAGATTAAGTTTACAGAATACAAACCGCAAGCCCAATCTTTAACATGGCACACACATGACATTGTCACACAGGGTCATGCTGAGTGACAATTTGTCAAGTGAGACAGTGCTCCTGTCCCTGGCATCACAAGACAGATGCCCGTACTGAAGAGTGTGCCATCCCAGTGTTGATGTGCATCACAACATGTTTATGATGATACTTATGGGACAAGTGTAAAGGTAATGTGTACCACATAGAGCCCCATCACAAATGACATGACTAAACAGGTCATCACACATCAACTGTGCTACAATATCCCATGCCCTGTGCTATATCACTGTCTGCCACACCTAGGGCCTGCTCATGTAAGAATGCCATGCCAATAAAAACATGGACATCCTTATTAGGACCTTACCCCTACATCCCTGCCATGTGTTTTCCTGGCATCACTATTGTAATGGTGCCATGTGTGAGCGTGTGAAATGCACCGTACCCCTGCATTCACCAGAGCGGAACGCCAAGTACACCAATAGTGCGTGCGTGTGCGCAGGACGTTTCACCATTGCAATGGAGCCATACGTGAGCGGACCGTACCCCAATAGTACGTGTGTGTGTACAGGAAGTTTCACCATTGCAATCGTGCCATACGTGAGCGGACCGCTCCCCAATAGTACATGCGTGTGTGCAGGAGGTTTCACCAATGCAATGGGGCCATACTCGAGCGGACTGTACCCCAATAGTACATGCGTGTGTGCGGGACGTTTCACCATTGCAATGGGGGCGTATGCGAGCGGACCGTACCTCAATAGTACTTGTGTGTGTGCGAGACGTTTCACCATTGCAATGGGGCCATACGCGATCGGACCGTACCCCAATAGTACGTGCGTGTGTGCGGGACGTTTCACTATTGCAATGGGGCCATACGCGAGCAGACCGTACCCCGCCTTTGCGTGTGTGTGTGCGCATCGTTTCACAATTGAATATGTGGCATTTGTGATGAAAAACGCACCGTACTTGTGTGGGGATCGCAGAAAATACATAGGGAACACCTAGGGGACGAGTAGAATGCCCAGAATGCAGGCTAGTTGTCAAGGAAACTGAGATTTGAGTGTGTGCTACAGGTGTCCTGCAAAATTCAGTTGGGCAAAACTATACAATGTTGCACAATTTGTTGTGGAGCTAAAGATCAATTTTTAAACCATGCAAATGTGTATCAGGGCCTTATGTGGAATGGGATTCGGATGAAAGATAGGA
Organism: Lissotriton vulgaris; assembly: GCF_964263255.1. Classification (NCBI taxonomy): domain Eukaryota; kingdom Metazoa; phylum Chordata; class Amphibia; order Caudata; family Salamandridae; genus Lissotriton; species Lissotriton vulgaris. The sequence continues at coordinate 787,066,693 of NC_141696.1, forward strand.
TGCTAAGTAATCTGGCCTATCACACTGTACTCATGATACTGAAAGCCCCTCAGCAGCACTGATTTTAGGCTGCATGTGTCTGGGAGAGGGCACTTGCCTGCACAACATTGGAGTGGACCACACTGCTGCTGTCTCTGCATTCCCTGGACTCTGATTTTGCTGACCATGGAGAGGGCACCTGCATTCAGTAAGGAGGAGAACCAGGCCCTGCTGGATGCCCTCCTACCAAACTACAGCAGGCTGTATGGGAAACCAGGGGAGCAGGTGAGTGATGACTGCACTAGCTTGGACTGTGCACCTGTTGTGTGTGTATCACTACAGCCATTGTGTATTTGTGGAACAGGCATGCAATGTGGTTTGGCACTGAGTGCCAGGTGTGTACATTGTGTTCTCTCCCATGCAGTGAATGAAGTAGTTAAATAGTGTTCACTGCTTACCTGCATTGTGCTAACTGTGACATTCAATGCAATGTGAATCACACAATCTGCTGTGCCACACCTTACATGTTTTATTGCCATGATTTACTGAGGTGTAACAGTGTTCCCCCGAGAGTGACAGATGAATGTACTCACTGTTGTTAAATGTTTTTGGTGACCTGTGTGGATGTTTGACAAATGCATGGTTTGAACTCATGGACATTGAAGAGTGTGAATGTTCGTGGTCACCTGGCAAAGTGTGTATGTGATGTATTGCAACACAGCTGCATGGCGTATGCCACAGCTGTAGCCATCTGATGTGACAAGTATGCAATGTTGTGTGCATGACTTGGACAGTTAGCATGATGCCTGTGTCACGTCTTTGTCAAGTGTGACATGTGCAAAGTGAGGGTTGTATACACTGTTTACACTGACAAGCAAATGATCTGTGCCAGGGTGTGTATGTGTGGTCTGCTGAGGGTTCTTAGGTGTAGTGGGATATGTGACAGTATGTCACGTGCTGTCTACCACCCTGCAGTTGCATATCTTGTTCAGTGTGTGCCATGCTCAGTGAGTGGTTTGCACCCCTTATGGCATCTGTTGCCTTTCAAAGGCATGTAGTGCATTCGTGTTTGCTCACAGGCCACATTCACATTGACAATGATGCAAGTCCTGTCAGCATCCTATGCCTTGTTGTCATCGTCAATGTGTTGCAAGTTTGTGTCTTTGGACATGGAGCAGGTGTAGTGATGTTGTTGCACTTTGTCTTCCTGACAGGTAACTGCCTATGAGAAGGTGGAGATCTGGCTGGACATAGCCAGGGCTGTCAGGTCTGTGGGGGGCCCTCGCCGAAGGATAATGAAGATCAGGAAGAGGTGGCAGGACATCCGGTGCTGGACCCGGCATATAGCCCGGGTCCAGCTGAAGCTTGAAGCTCCACGCCGGCATCACGGTGAATGTCACCTTACCCCCCCACATGCTCCGGGACATGGCAGTGGTTTTTCCTGACCTCCACAGGCAGTTGCAGGAGGGACAGAAGAAAGGAGGGGGTAGGTACATGGCTGTTTGTTGTCTTGTATGTCACATGCTACCTGCGGTGCTCTGAAGTCTGGTAACACTCCCACAGTTCGGGAGGTCTGGTCAGACAGGCAATTTATGCATTGTAGTTTCTATTCCCCATATTCGTCTGCTGCTCTTTTACATCCCTTCCCCTCCTCCACATGTGTCCCCTGCTTTGTGTATTTTCATTTTGCACATGTACTCCTAGGGTGCAAGGTATGAGTATGCACATTTCTTAGCACATCATCATGTTGGAGGGAGGTCTGTGACACGTGTTGGTACCTTAGCTGTGCCACGACCTGTGCACTGTGTTTGGCCTTCATGATTTTTGCCACTGATCATGAGTCTCAACGTGGAGTTCAGCATGGGTCTGCCTCAGTGGCATTTGTCCCTGGCATACTTTGTATTTCTCATGTTTTATCTACATGTGCACACTGACCATGTATACAAAATTTGGCTTGTGCATACTCACACTGGGTAGTGCCTGTGTGCCTATTCACAAGAATATGTTGCTGGTTGTTTGTGACTAATATGGATGGCCAGCCACACGAGGAGACCTTGGGTTTATTTAAATTGCTGCACAGTTATTGATACCCTGATTCTGAGTTTTCACTTCTTGAGCTTTATCACTCACATTGACGGAGTGATGGGGGTGTTGTGCAGGAGAGGTGTGATGGGTCTGCCTGTTTGGCCTTGTCAGTGTTGAGCTGTGGATGTAATTTGTGATGTAAAGTCATCACTTTGCACTTACCCTGTGATGCTGGACAGTGCTGTCATTGTGGGCTTTACAGGCTTTGTTGTTTGCTCACAGAGATGATTGTTCCTCATAGATTTGTGCAACATGTATGTATTGGTAGTGCAACGCTGTTTTGTCTTGGTGTGCACACTACTGTGTTCACATTTCCCATGTGGTTGAGGGTGTGTCAACAATGCAGCAATGATTTTGATCTTCACAAATGCAGGCACATTAGGCATTGTCAGGATTTTGGACATGTGTGCCACTTCACTTGACAGCCTGTGTGTGTTATGTCCTAGCAACTGTGTGATCTGTTGATAGATGCCCCTGTGAGGATTGTCACAAAAGGGAGTATGAATGGAGGCAGCATCTGTACCAATCATACACTCACACACTATCAACAGGTCAGGGTTTTATCCATCATCCTTCTGTTGCCCACTCTGCACAGCAAGTTGAAACATGTTCATGTGCAAATCAGTCTGACCATGTGCCTCATGGGAACAGTCCAGCCAGATATGCCAAGCCATGCCTTCCCTGGACTGGAAACAAGCTTCGTGGGACCGCTTTCTGGCATTACAGCCGTCTTCAGCCATGCTTGCTTGAATCCAGATCTGGGTTTCACGCAAGCCTGGCTGTAGACGGCTGTGATGCCAGTGACCAGTCCTAGAAAGCTTGTTTCCGGTTCAGGGATGGCATTACTTGGCAGTTCGGGCAGGACTGTTCACATGGGGCACAGGGTCAGACTGATTTGCACATGACGATGTCTGTACTGGGGTGGCAGACTGGGCAACAGGACGGTGATGGATGAAAACCTGATCGGTTGACATACAGTGGCTCATCATTGTGACTCTCATTCAAGTTGTGGCCTGGTCTGTTACTTGTATCTTGGTATCCAAGGAGCGTTGTGTCTATTACAACTGCGCAGTACTAGTCTTGAATATGTGCTGAGTTATGTGGCATGTTACTCATGATGCAGGCCATGAATTGAAATGTACCCAAATGATTTTGTGCTCATGTGTCTGATGTGTACAGGTGACTGATATAGTTTTTTCCTTTCTCCTTGCCAACAGCATCATCAACCAAAACGTAAGGAGACACAAGCACAGACCAGGCGGAGGGACCCAGCGGCAGTGCCACCTACTTTGAGGAGTCAGAGGGAGGCAGTGGCACAGAGGGTGAGGGGAGTCAGCCGGCAGGACCTATTGAGCAAGACACTTCCTATCATGCAGACGGCTCGGCTTCAGACTACCAGGAGGAGGGGGAATATGCAGCAACAGCATCTGCCACCACTTTGTCTGTCCCCTCCTCCTCCAGACCCATCTCCACCCTCCCAGTTGCTAGGGTCCCTTTGGTCCGTGCTCCCCCCTTGTCTCCTTCGTCCCCGGCACCGCAGCCCCTGGCCCTGTCTCCTCTGCTGCCCTCAGTGACGAGTCGGTGGACCTACTCCGGCAGATTAACGTTGGTCAGACGTCAATGCTGACTGTCCTCCATGGACAAACACAATTCTTGACACAGTTTTTGTCATTCATGGAGGGCATGTCATCTGACATGTCTTATCAACATCGGAGTTTGTCGTCCATAGACTCTTCACTGATGGCAGCACTTGCCCTACTGCAGCGTCCCACCCCCCTATCCCTTCAGGCCCATCCACATCCCCCTCTCCCATACCTGTCCATCAGGGGGATGTAGGCACACCCACAGGGACAGGGGACAGATATCACGCGCACAGCCACACACATATTCCGCAAGATGCAGTACCCTCTACCTCCACTCCAATTTCGTCCCCGGATGCAGGTGGTAGTCTGTTGGATCTGGCAGCTATGTGCAGCAGTGTATATGTTACCACCTTTCGCGCTGCACTCGCCACTGAGGAAGATTCGTCCCCCCTGCACCCACAACATCTACCCTTCCCTCTACTGTCCCTGTGGTGCCGGTCCCTGTCCCTGATGATGCCCCTCACGGGTCACCAACCCTTTGAATCATCCGTGTGCAGGCAAGTTTGGGGTTGTGATACTCCACTATGTCCCCAGACAAGAATTATTTTGTGGACTGGCCATTGGCCTTGTTATATCCTGGACTAATTTCCATCATCTTTTTCCTTTGGAGCTGAATAAAGCATTTTATTTTTCTTTCCAAACATTTGCATTTCAGGTACTTGCTTTAGGTGCTGGGTGTCTAGGAGTTGTTGTCATGGTAATGTTTAGAGATTGTGAAAGATGTCTATTTCATGATGGTGATGAGTTGGACCATGGTATCTATGTGCCATCACAATGTGGCTGCAATTACTCTTTGTTTGTGTGTGTTCAGTTTGCATACATACATAGTCCCAAAGAGTGTCCCTTCCTCAGTGACACATGAGATCTGCACTACAGACAGTTGCACAATTGTTGTAGTGACTTTTGTGTAGATTTCCTATTTATTTGTACATTCCCTTCAGCAATGGCCATGCCTGCTCACAAATGAGTTCTGATCATTGGTCTGTGCCATCCATGCTACTCACTGTGCTTGGGTTTGTAGTATGTAGTAATGCCATCAGGGAAACCATCATACATTTTTTCACACTATGCATGAAAATGTTATCAGCCTTGACCTTATGTTTCTAATTGTAATGCCGGGAATTTGTGAACACGACTCACATTTCAGTGCTTTGTATGTAGGGGTTTTCAAACCTGTTACAACAAACAAAAAGAGTTGGAGGGTCTGTAAACCAAAAGAGACGAGCCTATACGGTCCTATTTAGGAGACCACACTTTTGGATTGCACTAAACCAGACCAAGTGGTCACATGACACAAGTACATGATAGATGTCCTATCAGCCCACCCACTTGGCGGAGCCTCGTCATGTAGGACGTCTAACCAGGATGGTGAGTCCGAGCCCAGATGAATTGGCCAGACAACACACACTACTGGTTCATATAGTGGAAGTGTCCATGCCACAGAATGGTGCTGAAAAAGTGCAGTGCAAACAAAAAAGAGTGAGGTAAGTGATGTTAAAATGACGGTCGAGGCAAAAGAATTTTTTTTATTGATATTCACCAGGACGCCAGATTAAAAAGAGATGTAGGACAGTGTGAAAAAATCACTGTTTACTTTGCTGTGTTGTGGATTAGGCCAACATGTTTCTGCCAATAGGTGAAACTACACCGGCATTCTTCAGGGCCACATACATAAGATATTGCTACTGCAAAGGTACACTCAAATTATTTTGTGTAAAGTGAAAAAGACAGACCAATTTAATTGTTAACAGACTGTCAAAACTACTGGAGTGGTCATATAGACCATCCTACCGTATCCTCTCGAACCAGTAGTTGATAGAGGATGTAATCCTGTAAACGGAAACAAAAAGACAACAACTATTGTGTGTTCTTTAAACATAACAAACTTGTCACGTTGTGAGGACCATTTAAAAGACTCAGCTGGGCTAGTCCATAATAGAACGGCCAATCAAAATAATAAAGGTTGCATTTAGAGTAAACCACAGTCATTGCTGAACATAATTTCTCATAAAGTATAGAAGACTTACCCAGCACTATGTGGGAGTCAAGCCTCACCTCACCCGGCAACGGCTCGGAGATTGAGGCCCCGCTCTATGCACAAACAAAATAAGAACATATAAACCTAAGTGACTCAGAGGGTCTGTAAAGTATCCTAAGTCAATGCTAAGTTATCAAGTCTGTGCATGTGAAAAACTGGTTATATGATTGCCTGCACTGATCACAGTCCCATGGAGATCAAGAGAAGGTATAACTGCTAGTCAAAACTAGTGTCTAGTCGCTGACTGGCTGGGTCAACCAAGAGTCAGTACCCCTATTAACCAAGTGTTACTTGTTAAGTTATCAATTTGTTGACCACTCAGAAGCAACATACAGTCAAGGAATGGGAATGAACTGAATGGCTCAAAGATGAATTTATAAGGGTAGTGAATCTGAGTCAAAAAACAGCGCACATCCACCGTGGTTTACACCCATTCTTTGCAAATTGATTAATATTCCAGCATAATGTGCCCTTCATACATCTTTCACACACTGCTCCTACATCTGTATTGTTGACTCACCACATTTGATCAATACCGGAAATCCTGGCGCATAATATATCTCATAGCGCCCGTTATTTAATATCTCATGATTGTGTATGTTTGTCATAGGTGCGTGACTATGCACGATTCTGAGCCTGCGGTTTGCATTCCAGACAACCCCATGTCGCCGTTTTTATATTGTCCCAGGCGATATGTATATTTGGCATTGGACGGGCAAACGAAGCGCAGCATTGTCTTCCCGCTAGTCAGTTCCATGCTTTGTTTACATGCTACTGAGCATGCGCTCGCTATAGGTATATTCCCACTAACCTGAGGCATGCTTTACCTCTTCGCGCATGCCCTGTGCATGCGCTCGCTACGGGCATATCTCCTTTAACCGGAGGCATGCTTCACCTTAACGCGCATGCCCGGTGCTTGGACCACAACGTGCCGAAAAGTGACGCATTGGCGCGCATGCTCAGTGCATGTATTAGACGTACATCGGCAACAGCGATAGGATAACAGCTGTTGCCATTCCTTCCAATTAGGTTGGGTATAAAAACGCGAGTCTCACCTCTCCTCGTTGCCTCCCCTTCGGCTTTGGTGTTAGCCGAGAGGTACCGACGGAGAGGTGAGTAGGCAGATCGCGGTACGCTCCTTCTGGCGTTTGGGGGTCTCTCTGAGCACTTTGATTCTGAGAAGTAAAGCCCTCAAGGCTGATTTGTATTCCCAGCCTAACTTTAGGACTGAGCTTTTTCACCTTTTTCCTACCATCAGAGTACGGTAATAGGTGTAGGCTAGGGTTCATTTTGTCCTCTTACAGTCTAGTATTGGGCTGTTTTTTGACTCAGATTCACTACCCTTATAAATTCATCTTTGAGCCATACAGTTCATTCCCATTCCTTGACTGTATGTTGCTTCTGAGTGGTCAACAAATTGATAACTTAACAAGTAACACTTGGTTAATAGGGGTACTGACTCTTGGTTGACCCAGCCAGTCAGCGACTAGACACTAGTTTTGACTAGCAGTTATACCTTCTCTTGATCTCCATGGGACTGTGATCAGTGCGGGGAATCATATAACCAGTTTTTCACATGCACAGACTTGATAACTTAGCATTGACTTAGGATACTTTACAGACCCTCTGAGTCACTTAGGTTTATATGTTCTTATTTTGTTTGTGCATAGAGCGGGGCCTCACTCTCCGAGCCGTTGCCGGGTGAGGTGAGGCTTGACTCCCACATAGTGCTGGGTAAGTCTTCTATACTTTATGAGAAATTATGTTCAGCAATGACTGTGGTTTACTCTAAATGCAACCTTTATTATTTTGATTGGCCGTTCTATTATGGACTAGCCCAGCTGAGTCTTTTAAATGGTCCTCACAACGTGACAAGTTTGTTATGTTTAAAGAACACAAAATAGTTGTTGTCTTTTTGTTTCCGTTTACAGGATTACATCCTCTATCAACTACTGGTTCGAGAGGATACGGTAGGATGGTCTATATGACCACTCCAGTAGTTTTGACAGTCTGTTAACAATTAAATTGGTCTGTCTTTTTCACTTTACACAAAATAATTTGAGTGTACCTTTGCAGTAGCAATATCTTATGTATGTGGCCCTGAAGAATGCCGGTGTTGTTTCACCTATTGGCAGAAACATGTTGGCCTAATCCACAACACAGCAAAGTAAACAGTGATTTTTTCACACTGTCCTACAACTCTTTTTAATCTGGCGTCCTGGTGAATATCAATAAAAAAAATTCTTTTGCCTCGACCGTCATTTTAACATCACTTACCTCACTCTTTTTTGTTTGCACTGCACTTTTTCAGCACCATTCTGTGGCATGGACACTTCCACTATATGAACCAGTAGTGTGTGTTGTCTGGCCAATTCATCTGGGCTCGGACTCACCATCCTGGTTAGACGTCCTACATGACGAGGCTCCGCCAAGTGGGTGGGCTGATAGGACATCTATCATGTACTTGTGTCATGTGACCACTTGGTCTGGTTTAGTGCAATCCAAAAGTGTGGTCTCCTAAATAGGACCGTATAGGCTCGGCTCTTTTGGTTTACAGACCCTCCAACTCTTTTTGTTCGTTGTAGCTTGATTAGGGGTATTTGAGTTTGGATGGTCAATAAATATAGTCCCCTTGACCCTCCTAAACTATTCTTTTTCAGTTTTCAACCCTGTTCCTTCCATGAGGGAGTACATGTTTCACCACCTGGACATTCACATCATGGCCTAGATGTACATGACACTTCATTAGTCCATTTGTGCTTTATTTGTTTTGTTGGCTGTTGCATGACTAGACACTATTGAGTCATGATGGAGGGGTGTGTGGGTGCCTGCAACCTCCATGGGTGGATATGCATGTGGGATGTGACAAAACACCCACATGTGGTGTGTCACACAGTGTGTGACAGGATACCATCCTCCGTGGAGTAGGTCACTGCTGTGAGTGAATTGTTGATATGCAACTATCATGAGTTTAACAGATTAGGGATGTACACATACAGGCATGTAGTTGTTGGAGGATGGTGGAAATGCACACCCCTATGACTGAGCACTGCTGGGAGTCATAGCCACCCACCTCCCTACTGTTAGGCACTGCTGGATGTCATATCCACCACCTCCATACTGTTAGGCACTGCCGGGAGTCCTATCCACCCACCCTCATACTGTTAGGCACTGCTGGGAGTAATAGCCACCCACCCCCATATTGTTAGTCACTGCTGGGTGTCATAGCCACCCACCCCCATACTGTTAGGCACTGCTGGGAGTCATATCCACCCACCCCCATACTGTTAGGCACTGCTGGGAATCATAGCCACCCACCCCATACAGTTAGGCACTGCTGGGAGTCATATCTTTACTTTTACTTTACTTTTATTTCTTTTGTATAGCGCATAAATCACCCGAAGGTCTCAGAGCGCTTGCAGAGAAAGTCCTACAGAAAACCAGAGCAGGCCATAGACAAGAGCTAGAAGAGACATGTTTTTAACTGTCTGTGGAGTCTCAGATAGTCAGGTTCCAACCTAATCTGGAGGGGCAGAGAGTTCCATGCTTCAGGAGCTGTTTTACTGAAGGCTCTATCTCCATTTCTGGTGGTACGCACTCTGGGGACACTTAGGAGGTACTTGGTAGATGATCTAAGTGTTCTCACTGGGTGGTAAACCTTAAGTTTTTGTTCTAGGTAGGCTGGGCCATGCCCAAGTATGGATTTGTGGACCAGGCCGCATAGTTTGAATTTAATACGTTTTAGTATTGGGAGCCAGTGCAAGGTTCTTAGGCAGGGTGATGAGGGGGTGCGAGGGGGAAGGCCAAGCACCAGTCTGGCAGCGGTGTTTTGTAGGACCTGTAAGCGGGTCAGCAGGGTGGTATTTGTTGAGGCCAGGAGTGCATTCCCGTAGTCAATTCTACTCATAATGAGTCCCTGAACTAGAGGCATGCGAGCTGAGAGGGGGAGCCATTTAAAGATTTTTCTCAGACTACGCATGATGCCGTAGCTGGTGCCAACAACTTTATCAATATGCTCAGACATGGATAGTTTATTGTCTATGGTAACCCCTAGATTTCTTACTGAGGATTTAGGCGTGGGGCAAGTGCCAAGGGAAGTTGCCAACCAGTCCTCCACCCGCCACCATACTGTTAGGCACTGCTGGGAGTAATAGCCACACACCCCCATACTTTTAGGCACTGCTGGGTGTCATATCCACCCACCCCCATACTGTTAGGCACTGCTGTGAGTCTTAGCCACCCACCCCATACTGTTAGACACTGCTGGGTGTCATAGCCACCCACCCCTCCTATGTATGGGCACTGCTGGGAGTCATTACCACCCCCCTACTGTTAGGCACTGCTGGGAGTCTTAGCAAACCACCCTCATACTGTAAGGCACTGCTGGGAGTCTTAGCCACCCACCCCTCCTATGTCTGGGCACTGCTGGGAGTCTTAGCCACCCACCCCTCCTATGTCTGGGCACTGCTGGAGTCATTGCCACCCCCCTACTGTTAGGCACTGCTGGGAGTCTTAGCTACCCACTCCCATACTGTTAGGCACTGCTGGGAGTATTAGCCACCCAACCCTCCTATGTCTGGGCACTGCTGGGAGTCTTAGCCACCCACCCCTCCTATGTCTGGGCACTGCTGTGAGTCATAGCCACCCCCCTACTGTTAGGCACTGCTGGGAGTCACAGCCACCCACCCCCATACTGTTAGGCACTGCTGGGAGTCTTAGCCACCCACCCCTCCTATGTCTGGGCACTGCTGGTAGTCTTAGCCACCCACCCCTTCTATGTCTGGGCACTGCTGGAAGTCTTAGCCACCCACACCCATACTGTTAGGCACTGCTGGGAGTCATTTATACCAACCACTCAGATGTTGCACACCGTACCCCAACATTGATGGCCTATGTGCGGCTCGTATCACTATTTCAATGTTGATATATGCGATTGTGTGGCGCACCGTACCCCAACATTGATGGGGTATGTGCGGGTCGTATCAATATTGCAATGGTGATATGCGAAAGCGTGTGGCGCCCCGTACCCCAACATTGATGGCGTATGTGCAGCTCGTATCACTATTGCAATGCAGATATGCGCGTGTGGCGCACCGTACAGGTACACTTCCATTGTTGCGGTACATTGTACTCACCGTCTGCGCTGTCGTCGGTTTCTATGTACCAGGTCGTAGGCGTACAGGACTGGGATGACACAGACAATGGGATTCATGTTGTGTATGTCGCGTACCGGAGTGCAGCTGTTTTCGGCTCATGTAGGAGAAGGGTCGTACGGAGTGTCGCAGGGACGTTCGTACTTCCTGGTCCGGAAACTGCTGCCTGTTTACGTACCGACGGCATGAACAGCGTGACCCAGATAAAATCCGTACGTATTTTTTTGTGGTACGGTGTTTGGTACGGCTCGTACGGAGAAGCGCTTTGGGTTTGGATCGTACTTGCTCGTACATACGGGGACGTTGAAGGATTGTGATTCGTACGGGAAAAACGCTCCCTTCAGCTGTTTGGAGCGCTTTTTCCCGAATCGGAATCGTCCCCATGATGTTACTATTAACTTGCCATTGCTTGGCTTTGAAAAAATCCCATTGGTTTCTGCATCGTTTAGAAGTTTAACTGAAGCACAGTTCGTAGATACTATTTTGTGATATACAATGTTATTTGTAAAAATATCGCAAGTATAGAAAAATGTCAATCTATAAACGAAAGTAGCAATTAACTGGAAAAGAATGTATTGTGTTGAACAAACCTTCTAATAAACAAGTAACAGCATGAATGTTTTAATTTTGTTAGTAAATGTGTTTTTCAAACTAGCTGATAGGAGACTGTAGACACAATAAAATAAATGCCCCAGGACAAGTAAAAAAGTCAAACGTTCAGTGTTATTGTAAAAAAAACTAACAAATCGCTCAGGAATAATGTTTTTTTTGGTCCTCAATCTGCCAGTTAACTTGTTGGCCATACTCACTTTCCCTTAGTCAGACGGGATGGGAAATAGAGTCTTTCCACACAAGAAATCAAGCCGTTTCCACTACAACCCTTCTTACGCATGACACACTAACGATGCCAAGGAGAGGGGACTAGGACCAACAGCTGTTTATTGGCTTAATCATTGGAACCCATTCCTCTGGCACCAATCCACCAACATAGATCACATCTTTTCCCGGATTCTAGAATCTCATGCCATGTCTTGTTGGCTTATATATATGATACTGTTTTTATACTCAGAAAAGAGGGGTGGGACAGCCGACTTCCAGGCTTTACAAATCTCTCATCTTCCCAATAGAATAACATAGAAAATGTATCTTTCCACAGTTTTGTTTGAATCAAAAGTACTTTCCTGGTCTAATCCAAAAAATATAAGTAAAGAGGTCACTTCTATCTGAATTCCTGTTACCTCCATCAAAGATTCACAAAGATCGATCCAAAATATAGTGATTATGGGCGGAAAATTCGTTCCGCTTATGGAATTTTGGATTTTCAGCGATTTCGCAATCCGCGAATCTTGCAAAATCGCGGCAAAATCTGCGAATCCGTGAGCGGGATAAATTTTGCTCAGGAAGACTTTCAGGGTTACAGCAGGTGCCCAAGTTGAAGCTAAATTCTTTGTAACCATTTACAAAATGGTTACCAAGAAATTAACTTCAACTTGGGCTCCTGCTGTAACCCTGTAAGTGCTTCCTGAGCGGCGCCTCGTTGCCTACTTGCAACTATTCTCTGACCCTGCTCTGACCCTCGAAGCAGGGTCAGAGAATAGTTACAATTAGGCAACGAGGCTCCTGTCACAAAAATTAAACCTCAGCAGGAAGCACTTACAGATATAAATAAAGCAGGTGCCCGAGTTGAAGCTCAAATTCAGTAACGCATTATAATCAGCCCAAGAATCTAGTGAGCACCGTCGATGCTAGGCAGGTGTGCTTTCTCCCCAGATCTACCGTCTTCAATTAGCTGTAATCCGTGATGGGGGTCTAGGCATCCACGAGTTTCTCGAGTGCAATCCCCCTGTACTTCCAGTGACCAGCACTTACTGCTTTCTCCTCATTTGCTGCTCTGATCGGTCTCTGACCCAAAGGGGACAAACGGGCACACAGAAGCCCTGCCCGTTTGGCCCCTTCCCACACGCCCTAGGCTATGCAACCTCTTCCCTCCCTTTCCCCCACTGTGATGGACAGCTCACTCGAGGGACCTCGGTTTCTATGGGCACGGTGGCAAAGTTACAGACACACGTGGTCACTGAAGACAACTCTTTCGGGCCTTTATGCCGCTGTAGTGTAGGAAAAGCACAATACATTTACCCAACGAGGTAGCACTTACTGCTTTCTCCTCATCTGCCGCTATGATCGGTCTCTGACCTTTATAAACAAGAGGCATGTGAACTCGCACAGAAGCCCGGCCCCACACATACTACACTATGCAACCTCTTCCCGCCCTTTCCCACACTGTGATGGACAGCTCACTCGAGGCACCTCGGAGCCTATGGGCGCGGTGGCAAAGTTACAGACACACAGGGTCACTGAAGACAACTCTTCCGGGCCTTTACGCTGCTGTAGTGTAGGAAAAGCACAATACATTTACCCAATGAGGTAGCACTTACTGCTTTCTCCTCATCTGCTGCTCTGATCGGTCTCTGGCTTTTGTTCCTGTGACTTTGGTGGAGGATTTTGTCTCTCTTGCTTTTGTGTTGGGCACTGCAGTGACACTAACGGGTGAGAGTAGATACGGTTTTCTTTTAGTAGGTATTTGTTAATTGTGATTTGTGTTGGTTTCCAATACATTTTTTTAGTACCCGTGTCCTGATGAAGCCTAAAGAAATATTTGGCGAAAACACGACCGCGACTGCGTCAACACCATTCTAAGGAGTCCCCTTACATTGATTATTGTGTTTCATTTCTGACGCCTTCTCTTTTATAATTTTGTGTATAAAGAATTTATAACTTAGGCGCTGAGAGGATTTACTTTATAGCTTTATATCACTCTAAGGTTATAGTGAATATTGTTGATTCCAATTATCTTTTCTTTCCTTTTGTAGGGTACACTATGTTTGTTTATATGTAATGTATATAATGTATTTGTTTGATGTATATATATATATATTATAAATATGTATAATTTATATATTATTATTGCTGTTGTGTGCCACCTTGTCCTGTGATGCGTATATTTGTGTTTGTAAATTTGTGAAATTGTATGCCTTATAAATAATTGTACATCACAAGGTAAATAAATATATCTTGTGTATAAAGTTTTTTGTTGAATTGATCCCTCTATAACCCCTTTGTTCTACTTTTTCATCCTTGTGATGTACATAGCCCATGTTTGGGAGGGTCATTTGGGCAGAACCCCTGCATAATTCTTTCAGCTTTATAAACAAGAGGCATGTGAACTCGCACAGTAGCCCGGCCCCACACACACTAGGCTAAGCAACCTTTTCCCGCCCTTTCCCCCACTGTGATGGACAGCTCACTCGAGGGACCTCGGCGCCTATGGGCACGGCGGCAAAGTTACAGACACACGTGGTCACTGAAGACAACTCTTCCGGGCCTTTGCGTTGCTGTTGTGTAGGAAAAGCACAATACATTTACCCAACGAGGTAGCACTTACTGCTTTCTCCTCATCTGCTGCTCTGATCGGTCTCTGACCTTTATAAACAAGAGGCATGTAAACTCGCACAGAAGACCGGCCCCACACATACTAGGCTATGCAACCTCTTCCCGCCCTTTCCCCCACTGTGATGGACAGCTCACTCAAGGGACCTCAGCGCCTATGGGCGCGGTGGCAAAGTTACAATCACCCGGGGTCACTGAAGACAACTCTTCCAGGCCTTTACTCTGATGTAGTGTAGGAAAAGCACAATACATTTACCCAACGATGTAGCACTTACTGATTAGCCAGTAGAAAGTACTGCAGTTGAGTATAGTGCAATTTCCAAAAAATCCGCCATTTCATGGGGAAATCCGCGGATTCGCGGTTCGCGAATTCGCAAAATTCGCCCATGCTTAGTGATTATAGGGCAAGTTAAAAACATATGATAATCATTCGCTGAGTGATCTTGAAATCTCGAACAGACATACTGATTTCCAGAAAATTTTGTGAGTTTCACTGGAGACCAATAAACCCGAAAAAGGGTGAAGAGGTGATTCCGCTTAAGACATGCGGGCTTAACAGTCTCACCAAGCAGTGTGAAGGAGCTCAACCAAACATCACTCAAATCAACATTTTCTACATCATTACTCCAAAGCTTTTGAATATCCTGATTTATATCATCGTCTGCTTCAATCAAGGTTTGATACCACAAAGCCACCTCTTTGTTGATACTTCCAATTTTCACGGCTTGGATTAACCAGGCATCAATCAATTGATCCTCCCATTGATGACCAGCGCACCAAGCAGACAATTGATAGTACTTGAATCTAGCTAACAGTCCACGAGTACATAATGTCAAGGTTTTCCAAGTGATCAGATCCACACCTGTTTTTAAATCCCCCAAACGGGAGATACCCACATGCTTCAATGGGATGCTGAGTTGATCATCTAAACATGCTGGGATGCCTGGGGAACCCAAAATTGGTGAAAGATCTGAGTAATATGGTATTCCCATTATTTCCGTATATAAACCCAGTTCTTAACGGCTTGCAACAACATTTTTAATCTTACTTTTTTGAAAAACTTTGGATCTCCATACTTAAAGAGGAATTGCTCCTGTCCATCACCCAGATCACTGAGTAATGCCCCAAACATGATAACTAATGCAGAATCATCTGGTTTGTTTAGTAACATCCGAAGGTTCCTAAAATGAAAAACACGTGCATAGACCCATATATCCGGAAGAGCAAGTCCCTCCTTCTCTAATTTTCTCCTCAGCCTTTTCCGGGATATACGTGAGCACTTTGAGGCCCAAACAAAACTTCCAGTCTTGCCCTGCAGTTTTGCAACTTCATTTTTGTCAAATGGGAGGGGTATATTATTAAAAAGAAAAGTAATGTTGGGGAGTATAATCATTTTAACCAAATGTACCCTGCAGTATAAATTGAGAGGGAGATTGTCCCATCTAATCAGTAACCTTCCAACTTCCTGACTAATCTTCCTCCAATTGACCACAGGTACATCGGCTAACTTCTGGGTGATTATGATACTGAGATATCGCATTATGGTTTTTACCCCCAGAGTCTGTGAGGGCTGATTCCACTCCATAACTTCAGTTTTGTCTCTGTTGACAGTATACCCGGAGACCTTCCCAAACAAATCTGTTTTAACCCACTACGTAGGAATAGCGTCCTTGGGATTCTGCGTATAAAGGATGAGATCATCTGCATATAAAGCCAATTTGGCCTCAATGTTTTTATGTCTAAATGGAAGGATAGAGAGATCTTGTCTGATTAGGGCTGCAAAAGGTTAAATATAGGTGTTAAATTGCAAGGGGGACAGCGGGCATCCCTGCCTTGTTCCTCACTTAATTCTGAACCAATCCGTGAACTCCCCATTGGATAAGAATCTGGCTCTAGGTGCACTATAAAGTGACTGTACTGCTTTTATTAAATTCATGGGGAATCCAAAAGTTCTTAGCGACTCCCATAGGTACGGCCAATGGACCTGGTCAAACGCTTTAGCAGCATCTAATGCCACCAAAGTCACTGGAAGGTTAAAAGATTCTGCCAAATCTACTACATCCAACATCATAAAGGTACGTTCATTAAGCTGCCTTCCCGGAATAAAGCCCCTTGATCCCTATGGACTACACTCTTTTATAATTTTAGCAACTCTAGCTGCCAATATCCCAGTGAACACTTTATAGTCAGTGTTCAACAGGGATATAGGCCTATAAGACTCAGCTGCTAATGGGTCCTTAAGTGGCTTAAAATTTAAACATGTGTTGCCTCAGCCCAAGATATCAGGGGGTCCTCCCCTTCTATCAGGATCTTATCAAAAAGCTCTTTAAACACTGGTATTAGGCAGTCTTCAAGAGATTGGTACATTTTTATTGGGAGGCCATCTGGCCCGGGCGCCTTCCTTCTTGTCATCCTTCTCAACTGTAATCTAATCTCTTCTTTCCTGATTTCAGAGGCCAAGAACTCTCTTTGATGTTCATTCAGAAAGGGAGCTTTACTTTGCCCAAAAATTCTGTGATTTTTCCAACCTGGGCACAGTATCCTCTTTATACAACCTGGCCATATACCCATGGATTTCAGCCCCTTTTTTAATGTTAGTATCCAATATCGGAACTGTAGAACTCTCTCTTAGGCTACTTATATAATTACGCGCTTTATCAGTCTTAACTTTCCGGGCTAAAAGCTGGCCACTCTTCTCACCATATGAGAAATTTTGAACTTTGCTGACCTTCCATTTT
The DNA here is from genome assembly GCF_964263255.1 of Lissotriton vulgaris. Classification (NCBI taxonomy): domain Eukaryota; kingdom Metazoa; phylum Chordata; class Amphibia; order Caudata; family Salamandridae; genus Lissotriton; species Lissotriton vulgaris. Next base: position 787,083,776 of record NC_141696.1, read on the forward strand.
TCTATTTGAATCTTATCTAAGACACCCTGATATTCTAGTTGGAGGTTCTCCAACTCCTTGGTGAGAAGCAGCCTCTAAACAAGCCTTCTGCAATTCTAACTATTTAATTTGAATCTTTTCCAAAAAGTTGTTCTCTGGCTGCCTAAAGCTACGCTTCTTCCCAGCCATAATTGATGCGCCCAGGGTTCTAAGAAATGCCTTAAAGGCCTCCCAAATGACCTGGAATTTCGCTGACCCATTATTATCTTTAAAAAAAGTCATGACCTCTTCCCGCATCATAAATTGGACAGCCTCATCTAATAAGATTGTCCGGTCAAGAGTCCATCTTGTTATTCCACTTTTATCCTGCAATCTCAGAGAAAGGCTGACTGCAGAGTGATCGTAAAGGGTAGCCGGGAGATGTTTAACCCTTTCCACTCCCTCAAGTAAACCTTTATCTATTAAAAATAATCAATGCGGGAGTGATGGCCGTATTTTTTGCACAAAAAAAAGTGTATCCCTTTTTATCTCCCATTTTGATTCTCCATAAATCGACAAAATTTAGCTCTTGGATCAGTGTTCTTAGTGTGGACATTGAATGTAAAGGGGTAATATATATTTTTTTAGAGGTTCTATCTAAATCGGTTCTTAAGACTAAATTAAAATCCCCTCCAATAATCACTGGGCTATTAGTTAATTAAAGGGCGGCCTCCAATTTGATTACCGATTCCTGATTATCCAGATTTGGACCATAATAACTTACGCACGCTAACACCCTGTGCTGCATAATTATATTTGCTAATATCCATCTCCCCGGAGAATCTGTAAGATGACTTTCCATTTTGATTCCTCTATTTGCTCCTATTATTATCGCTACACCTCTTGTACTACCCCTCTGATTAGAACTGACTACATCCTGAAACCAGGACCATTTTTGAAGCATGGTCACGCATTCGTTACTTTCTAATGAGTCTCCCGTAAAAGAATGACATTCGCCTCGGATTTCTTGAGATACTCCATGATACGGGCCAATTTCCTTGCAGATCTCACCCCATTCACATTCAATGAGGTGAGATCTGCCAATTTCTTACTCATTTATTGATAGCGAAAGAACCCCTCCATCCCAATCTACAGCATGTAAAAATGATTAACTTCACACCCATAAAAAATGCCAGGAAAAATGAAAAATGAAAAATGTAATGGAAAAAATGCCAATTGTGTATAGCAGATTAAGGACACTGATTTCTTTCTTCTTTTTTCTCCCAAATGCTCCCAACACCCAGTGACCCCCCCCGCCCCCCCCCCCCCCACCCCAGGAAACCCCCTAGTTATCTCTTGAGGCACGAATGCCTTCGAGATATCCCTACACTGCCGAGACAAGTCCAGGTGCTAAAACAGAATGAACACTTTAACATCAGCACCTATGTTCGATAATATTAGCAGTGCTGCTGTGCCATCCGATTATCCTGGAATAGCCCATTCTAACCACATATCAGATATAACATAAACATATAAATGTAACTTCCACTCCATACTATTTACAAATTCTTGACAGATAATATATCTTTAGCCAAAACTGCAATAGGGCTACAGTCTATTTTGATCCTCCCATATGTTTTAATAGTGCATCCACTTCCTCAGTTTCTCGGATATTATACATCTTATTTTGCCACATGATCTTCAACATGGCAGGGAATTTCATATGAACCTACGCCCCCCTGGACCGAAGATCATTAATTTTTGAACCTAGAAGCCACTGGCGCTCTGCTGTCCTTTTACCCATATCCGATAGTATTAGATAAGTGGAACCCCGCACATAAGTGACCGTTCTTTTAATGCCCAGGCCAGAACAAGCTCCTTGATAGAATAAGTAAGAAAATACACCAATATCTTCCTCAGGGTTTCCTCCCAGTCTGTAGCCTATATGGGTCTCTATGCACTCTCTGGAGCTCTTTCCTCCAATCTATATTTGTTCTATCTTGGAAGAGCTCCCCCAACAGCTTACAAATAAAACCTTTTATATCCGCCCCTTCTGCATTTTCATTTATAACAAGAATGCGGATATTATTTCGCCTGGCCTACAGTTCTAGCCTTTCCATATCCTCTTTTAATGCCTTGTTCCCTTGTTTGAGCCTTTCAATCTCTCTGAGATTGGAGGCGGTGTTCTCACTCAAGACCTTCACCTCTTCTTCCAAACTCTCCAGACGTTTGGCTAATCCATCGATCTTCTGCTCAAGGCTCTCCCCTCTCTCCTGGATTTCCTTTAGATTATTTTCAGAAGTCTCGCATTTAGCTAGGATCTCTTGCTTTAGGCTGTTAAAAAAATTAACCAACTGACCCCCTGAGACCCCTCGAGTAGCTTCATCTCGAAGAGGTTGCGAAAGTTCAGGAAAGAAAGCACTATTTGCAGTTTCTCCATTTATGTCATTTTCAATCCCTAACCTGTTCTGTGATGACTCGGGTAGGTTTTCCTGCAACTCCGCAAGCGGAGTGAAACGATTCTCAGGTCTCAGTGGAATGCCCTTAAACATGGGGATGCCTTGCTCTCCACTGGATTAGGTACCTTCTTATTCTCTCCGACAGCCAATTTTGCACCTGCTACCTGTTCCATTATTTTAAAATATGACCTGAGAGAAGGACGTGGTATGGGTAATGAATGCAGTTCTCTTGACCTATACTTTTTGATCTGAGCTTTTTTGGAGTTTGTTTTGAGGGGTGTCTTTGGAGTCACCACCGGATGTGATTTGTCAGCTTTATCTTTATCCTTGATTGTCGTTTTCTTTTTTATCAGGAGGTGAACAGAGCTGAGACTTGCTCCTAACTGGCGGTGACCTCCCACCGTTATTATTAATGATCTCACTCAGAGAGCTTGGCTCCTCCATCAACCCGTGACCTGATGTAGGTAGCCTGGTCCCCCTTTCATCAGAACTTATAGAATACTGTATATCAAGTATTGGGGCACGGGTGAGACTCCCTCTCCATCCACCCCTTCCTGGCTTTAATATCGCTGTGGACCCCGTTCTGCAGCTGTGACAACCCCAAAAACACGAAGAAGTTAGCCCCCGAAAATCACATATATTCAAGTTAGGTGATCCAAAAGAAGTAAGTTTACCGGTTCTGGTCTTGAGAGCTTTATTTATCACACACTCCTTATGCGAAATGATAGAAAAAATTCTGCACTTACCCACATACAGAGACTCAATTGCGTGGATTTTCCTCCAGCACTCTGCCGCCCGACTCCAACTCCCGAGGGGGACGGAGCCATGTCTTTCGGCGGCAGAAGCGGAGAGAGCAGGAATCAAGCCCATACAGGAGCTTACCATAACCGTAACGGAAGGCGTAATAATTTGCTGTTAACTGTAGGTGCCCCAACCATAATCACAGCGTGAGCGGTAAGAGAGCCACTATTTAGCGCCGTATAAACACTTTGTCTTCGCAAAACCATTTTGATCCGGTAGCCTTGTGGAGCACTCAGCGCACCCGCCACATCACAACTTTCAGCAGCAGCACTGCAGTGAATCTCCTCCGTTCACTGCTGAATCCCTGCAAGCATTAACACCGGACTTCTCCACCTTGCGTAGGAGCTCTCCCGACTGGCGTCAGCCAGCCCCCATGTTCCCCAATCCCCAGGGATATTGTTGGTTTTCTATTTATAGAAGGTTTATTGACTGTAGCTGTTGTAATCACAAGGGATACATGCACTGTTAATGAATTACTCTGTGTTTAAAATAAGTCTATCCCACTTTCCTTTTAGTACTGTGTTGGTTCTAATAGGCATCAAACGGTTACAATGGAAAAGTCCATTATCATTTTCCCGGGAACAAATTGCTGTGTCCAGGAAGATTGACCACCAGAAAAAAAAGTACCACTCAGAGGGAGCAGTCTCTGAAAATGTATTTTATTTAACTCATACAAATATCAAATCAAAATATGTTTTGATCTAGAAAATTGAGGAGGCGCATGCATCTTAAATGACCATAGAGCTTTTTATACAACACAGCGTAAGCCTGAACATTCTTTGCCATTGGCCATAAATACTTCATGGTTCATCGCTTCTTCATTTTTTTTGTTAACAAAATTCCCTAACTGTCTCTTTCATAGCTTCCAAATCTGTTTCCAAATCAAATCTAGAAACGTTCCTGTATGGATGGTCTTCTGTTGAAGGAAATCGTCCTCATCTTTTTTGTCTGCTTTAGCCCCGGGACGCCTCCTATGGAAGCAGCTGTTAAAGCTTTACAAATTCAGATCCATTCATTTATTCATTCATATATATATATATATATATATATATATATATATATATATATATATATATATATATATATATATATATATATATATATATATATATATATATTCACAGAAAAAACCATAGGTTATACTCCATATATAGTTAGGAATTTGCATTTACAAAACCTTGAATATTCAATGAAAAAACCATTGGTTTTAGGCCATATATAGTTAGGGATTTGCATTTAGAAAACCTTATTTTACTCGCATAAAACCATTGAAATTCCATATATAGTTATAAGCGCTAACTATATATCGCGCACCCGCAATCCACTGCTGATGATGTCACATATTACATCATTCATGACATGGTTAGTGACATCACTGATGACATCACTGATGACATCTCAAATGACATCACTGATGACATCACTGATTACAACATCCAGTGACTGTATGTTTCTGTAAAGTTAAAATATGTTTTACATATTGATGAATATGTGGATATATAAGTGTCTGGATGAAGGATTTACTAGGTGCATGACTGACTGATTGAGTGAGTGATTAAATGTGTCTCACTGAGTGCATGGGTTAGTGACTAAACTGTTTTAATTTGTGCATCATTATATCTGTTGTTCTACAAACTGCTGCATATGTTGATCAGTAGCTATATGAGTAACTGTATGGGTTGATTGGTTGCCCAAGTATTTGTATGGGAAACTGAGTGTGTGTGTATGGGTGGCTGGAAGGTGTGTGACTCTGTACATAGATGTGTGAGTAGTTGATTCACTATATGTATAGATTCAAAACTGCATGTGCAAACAGCTGTATGGGCGGTTGACTGTGCATGAGTGTATTAGTGAGTGAATGGATATCTCAGTGCTACATGTCAAATTAAGTACATATGTAAAACACAGTACATGTGAGAGTTGACATCTATAAATAGCTGTGCATAAGAGCTAGTGAATGTGTGAGTGGCTGTATGGATCATTGTGAACATGTATCAGAGATTGTATAAGAGAGTAAAGTAAATATGTGTTAGTATATGTTTGAATAAGTAAGGTGTGTATAACTGTATAGTTGAGAAAATGGAGGTGTGATTGATTTTTGGCATAACTGACTAGGTGTGTGAGTAACTCCATGGATGAGTGACTGTCTGTTTACACTGATTGTATCTAAGGTTATATTAGAGTCTGAAGAGGTTCATGGTATTATCACATGAATGATATCATCAGTGATGTGATCAGTCATGTCAAATGAGATGTTATCAGTGATGTCATCAGTGATGTCATTTGAGATGTCATCAGTGATGTCATCAGTGATGTCACTAACCATGTCATGAATGATGTAATATGTGACATCATCAGCAGTGGATTGCGGGTGCGCGATATATAGTTAGCGCTTATAACTATATATGGAATTTCAATGGTTTTATGCGAGTAAAATAAGGTTTTCTAAATGCAAATCCCTAACTATATATGGCCTAAAACCAATGGTTTTTTCATTGAATATTCAAGGTTTTGTAAATGCAAATTCCTAACTATATATGGAGTATAACCTATGGTTTTTTCTGTGAATTTCAATGGTTTTTTAATAGCAAACATCAAAAGCTGTCAAATGTCAAGTACGTGATAGGTAAAAACGTTTTCGTGTTTATGCACGCTGATGTGCTTTGAACGCTGCCCCCCCCCCCCACTCCCCTCTTTTCTCTTAGTAGTACTCTCTCTTTGCAGATAGTGAACGGTAGTTAACGCAGACCTTTACCCCTGTTGTAATCCGTCGTACCTGCTTGTCTCTCCATTTGATTGATTATTATCCGGGCATTTACTGTTTTACAATTGGTTCTCTTTGGATCATTCTCTATTTACAAACAAGCACAAAGTCGCAATACTCTGTTTAGTCTTTGCAGATAGTGAAAAATCGTGTAAAAAAATAAAAGTAATCGAGCAAAATCAGTAGACCACTAATTCGATCTCTTTTTAACCTCGGTAAAATACAAACATTAGGAATAACCCTTCATGAGAAATACGAAAATAGTGAAATGAATTGAGCTCCACACCATGAGGGCTGCAAAACAGCTCGACTCCGCCACCCACACCGCCAAAAATAACGGCAAACCCTATGCAAATATTATAAATATACACAACACACCACCAAAGAAACAGAATAAAACATTTTATTAAATAACTATTTACATAACTATTTTATACTTTTTATTGCCCGATCCGGCTAGCTCAATCGATCGAGCATGAAAGTCATGCACTGATAACAAGCGTTGAGAGTTTGTAGAATGATGTCTTCAGATTTTCCACATACAGTGTAGTGGCGCGAACTGGCAGGGGGCGTTTGGATTCTACCCCTTCTCCAAATAAGATTTTCATACGTGAATGTTCGTTCATGCTTTTTGTCCCAGAGTTGCTTCCATGTCACTGCCTTACATAAATGGCATAAGTCCTGGTTATTGAGTGCCATACTTCAGAGTTCTAAGCAGTTCTTGTAACACTGTTTAAACCTTATTTGCACCTGCTGCAGCTTCACTATTCAAAGTAGTGGGGTCCATTTGTGGACCTGACTGCATTGGAAAACAATGTGATACGGTGCCTCCCTAAACCGCTTGACGGAGGCTCCCGAGGGGCGGTGAGATGGCGCGGACTGAGAGGGGGCGCTTGGCTCCTGCCCCCTCCCCAAGTCGTGTTGCCCTGGTGAGGCCTGAGATCGCCCCCGGCATAGGTGGCCGGCTCCCGGGGTCCGGCGGAATTTTTTCCCTTTTGAAGAATCTTTCATTCTGGACCTTGTCCCACAATCCGTTTCACCTGAAGACACGCTGTCGCAGGGCGCCCCTTTACCGTTTTAGTTGCCATTCCGCCCGCTTTTGGTACTCTGTGCCTCTTCCGCCATTCAGCTGTTTACCGCTCGCTCTTGCGACTACAACGTCTCGCTCACCATGTAGTTGAGGTGCTCCCGCTCTTAAGATTTGACCGAACTTTTTGGACTGCTGAAAGCGGTGGAATTCCGACCGCTGGTTGGTGGAGACATTTTGACTATATTCTGCACCTGCATTGTCGCGTAATGCGTCATATGACGCGACGCGTTAGCGCACCCGGATGTGCTCCGGTGCGCAAGGCGCAGCTTCCCGGAAACGATCCAGAGCGCGCCGCGCAGCGCGTAACGTAAGCATAACAGGTCATGTGACTTGTTAATAAAACTTTTCATTGGTTCATTTTACTTTTCTTTTCCTAATTATGTAAGACTAGGTCATGTGACCTAAAAATAACACTTTTCATTGGATTAAAACATTTTTTTTCCCCAAACGATAAAAGCCCCACCTTGTTTCTGGATGTTTCAGACTGAAGCTGGCGTCACCATGAGAGCACCACCATCTCGTAGCTCCGTCGTGGCCATTCCGCAAGCAATCATGGCAGCCGCTCCCCACCGGAAGCCTGCGGGAGTCGAGGGCCCCCAAGACTTTTGTACAATCTTCAAGGCTGAGGGGACGCTTTCGAGAATGGAACCCAAGCCCTGGCAGACAAGCGTCCGAGTTCCAAGGTGTCCCAGGGCCATTTTACTGGACCAGGCCCAAATCCGAAGAGCCGGCCGCCATTTTAAGAGTCCTGTGGAAGCCGCCTACCGCTGCACCGCAAGAGTGGGAGCAACTCAACTACATGGTGAGCGAGACGCTGTAGCCGTAAGAGCGGGCGGTAAACAGCTGAATGGCGGATGAGGCACAGTGTAGCAAAAGCGGGCGGAATGGCGACTGAAACGATAAAGGGGCGCCCCACTACAGCAGACAAGCCTCCGCCATGTGCTTCAAAACTGCATATGTATCTCGTGATATCAAGGTTGGGCAACCAGTACACAACAAGCAGTTACGAGTCCCATTTACACCGGCGCCATTTTGGGCGCGGCCGGGCAGGTCCAGGATCTACTGAAACATAAAAAATGAGGCTGACGTCTCTGAAGCAGTTCACGAACAGCAGGACATAGCAAATAAACATGAACTCTCTAAAGCTGTTAACTCACTGCAGAACAAAACAAGTGAACCTGAAACCTCTGGAATAATTGTCGCTCAAAAGAACAACACACAAAACTCTGTAGAGCCTGAAGAAAAAAAACCAGAAGGGCACTGTAGCTTCAGACACACTTAACACTAATGACGAAACAAAGATATCGTCTGTTTATAAAGCAGTTATCATCTTGACAGAATTGACAAAGAAGTGTACAGACACCAATGCATCAGCATTCTCGGAGATAACATCTTAAGGAACAAAGAAAGACCTGTTCACTCTTGACACCCCAGGTGCTGTGTATATTGCACTATAGTGCTGCATCGACAAAACGGGCAACCCTATTGATGTGGATTTTTCATTATTGATTATTGTAAAGAAATGGCGACTCCCCCCTTTAGCAGATTAGCTAAATGTTTGCGTAATTTAAACATAAAAGTTATATTATTGTTGTTGTTGTTGTTATCGTTATAGTTCTGGTTAATTTAAAAAAATGGTTAAATATATTTACAGTTTTTGTTGCGTTCGTTATATTTAAATATTAATAAAGTTTTAAAATGTAACTGTCTTGGAGTACTATATTTTTTTAAAAAATCGGGTGAATGGGGCCTTGAATCGGGTTATTGTCATGTGTGGGCTTTGCAAGTGTACTGCTACAAGATCGGACATTTCAAACTCAAATGCACGTTCATTTTCTTACCTTTCCGAAACATGGTGCGCAATAGCAGGCAGAGAAAGGGTGATGCACGTGTTGAACACTGCCTGGCCTGCAAATTGTGCCAGTGCCCCCCCCGCCCCGAGTACTTCACAAATCTTTAAAAGACCATGCGCTTGTTCAATGGGAAGTGGATAACATGGCTAAGAGCATTTGCTGACTAATGCATGAATATCGCTGACTTCTCAGCGATATTCATGCATTGCGGCCGTTTTTTATCGCATTTGCGATAAACCTTGCTAATAGCAAGGTTTATGTGCGATAAAATTCGCCGAAGTGCGGCGATAATTATTGTCTCTAAACAAGTTAGAGACAAAAATTACCGCTAGTTGTTGGTAATATGCCCCCGCATTTTTCCTTGCAGGAATTGAGAAGCGAAAGACTAGCACTGAAATCAGTAGTCTCACACCTGAATCGGGAGGGTTGGCATGTCTGGATACTCTACAGCTGGAGCCATACACTACATCCGCAGGGCTAGGTGATAGCCTAGGTCCGGCCTGGACAATCGGACACAGAGGAAGAGAAGTGTCAGAGGGTGCGGTAGTGAATAGGGTGAAAAGGAGGTGTCGAACGGGCACAGGGTGTGATTCTCAGAGAAGAGCAGCGCAGATGGGGGAAGTATATGGCCCATGCATGAGAGAGAGAGAGCGGGGGTGACCATTGCGTGGGGGAGATGCGTGCGAGGGTGGGGAGCCATGCTGAGAATCGACGGCGTGCAGAGAGTGGGTCTGGTCAAGGCATCTAAAATAGCTGCCGTGCACGACAAAATTGTGGCATTGGACAAAAACGCAAGATGGCGCAGACAATGTTTATCAATAAGGATTCATTTATAACAAAATATTTACTCGCAGTGACAAAATGGTGTTCAACACTTCCTGATTTCCATCGAATCGAACGTTAACAAACGTCACGCAGCAAAAAAAAAAAAAAAAAAAAAAAAAAACACGCACAGAGCGGTTTTTAGCCATGTTATCCAATGGAAGGTGGATAACATGGCTAAGAGCATTTGCTGGATAATGCATGAATATCGCTGACTTTTCAGCGATATTCATGCATTGTGGCCGATGTGCGGCGATAATTTTTGACTCTAAACAATTAAAACGAAGCACAAAATGGCGAATTCCCGTTTCGCTACCAGTTTGCGGCCCAGTTCGCGGCCCGAGAAGCGCTTCTACCGTGAAAAATAATTTTTTTTTTATTTTCCCCACGGGACCCTTTAATAACCTCAACAACATTCCTAGGGGGTCAAGAGGGGTATACCTTGCCCCCTTTCAATAAATTCCCCCTTCGTTTTTCACCTCTTCTTCTCTCTCGATCCTACCGAGAGATAAGATGGCGGCCGCTCCGGACTGTTTAGAATGTTGACAGACACCGGAGAGCCAATCAGCTTTCTGTTATCCAATGGAAGGTGGATAACATGGCTAAGAGCATTTGCTCGATAATGCATGAATATCGCTGACTTTTCAACGATATTCATGCATTGTGGCCGATGTGCGGCGATAATTTTTGTCTCTAAACAATTAAAACGAAGCACAAAATGGCGAATTCCCGTTTCGCTACCAGTTTGCGGCCCAGTTCGCGGCCCGGGAAACGCTTCTACCGTGAAAAATCATTCTTTTTTATTTTCCCCACGGGACCCTTTAATAACCCCAACAACAATCCTAGGGGGTCAAGAGGGGTATACCATGCACCCTTTCAATAAATTCCCCCTTCGTTTTTCACCTCTTCTCTCTCGATCCTACCGAGAGATAAGATGGCGGCCGCTCCGGACTGTTTAGAATGTTGACAGACACCGGAGAGCCAATCAGCTTTCTGCGCGCAAAGTTCCGTTTCGCGAAAAGTAAGCGGACCGGATCGCTGCCCGGAGCGCTGTTACAGATATATATCTTGGTTTGAACGTTAATTTCTCAAAAACTACTGGAGCACATATATTGAGACCTAGCAAAGGCACATCGGGCTAACAGTCCCTACAATTTTGCCAAGTTTCGTGCAAATCCATTCAGCCGTTCGAGCTAAAAGTGAGTCCAACCGCCCTATGGAAAAATGAATGGAAAAAACGCGTTTTGGGACCCCCCTTTTTTCTCAGCCCCCCCTTGACGAAACTTCACCAAATTTTCAGGGGCTGCTCAGAAACAAAATGTGCCATTTTCCTGAAAATTTCAGCCGATTCCGTCCTCAAACGCCAAAGTTATTAGGCATAGAATTTTCAGAAATCCCATAGGGAATTAATCCTAACTATATATACCTACTGGCTATTGCCAGTAGGTAATATATATATATATATATATATGGTGAATACGGCAAGGGGCAGAGAACTCACACAGAGAAGATGGGGATATTATTATATCTGTTGTCCTTGATAGATAAAATGACCAAGATCCCAGGCTGCTGATATTGTGGTGTCTCCAGGCGAGCAACGTATATAATTCCAGAACTTCATTTTCAATTCCAACTTCTACATAGTCGTGAAGTTCTTCTCTCAGAACAGTTTATCTGACAAAACAGGATTTTGCCAGTGTTAAAGTTACACGTTGTTAGACCTGGCCTCATTGGCGTGAGTCTCCCTTCCATTTTGACGGATTGCCTCCTCTGTTTTGATATGTTTTTGCTGGTTATATGCTTTAGGCACTGTGCCACTGCTATTCAGTGCCACAGTGCAAGTGCTCCCTATGTTAAATATATGTACTAAGTGGTTATTCCATGATTGGGTTATTTGATTTATCTGTCAGCCCCTAGTACAGTGCACCATGTGTGCCCAGGGCTTGTAAATCAAATGCTGCTGGTGGGCTTGCAGCACTGGTTGTGCCACCCACAGAAGCAGTTTGTAAAGTGTGTCTCAGGCCTGCCATTGCAAGGCCTGTGTGCAGTCTAGCACTGCCATTTCGACTTGGCCAAGTACACCCACTGGCCAGTCCCTAAACCTTCCCTTTGCTTCATATTAGACACCCCTATGGTAGGCCCAAGGGCAGGGTACATTGTAAGTATAAGGTAGGACATGCTATGATATGTATAGCATTTTCTAGTAGTGAATTACAGCCATATCCGTTTTTCACTATTGAAGGCTACCATTTCTCAGAGGCCAGAATGGGCAGTTAGATTTTTACATTCTTATAATCCTAACTGACTCAGGGAACATGGTAGAAATTCAAATTTACTATGCCTGAACGCAGAGTAATAAAATACATATTTTAGTAAAGTTGGTATTAATATTCTGTGTTTGAAAATACCACTTTTAGAAAGTAGGTATTTTCTTGCCTAACTATCCAGGCCTGCCTCTGTTGGGTTGTGTATTCCTTGTCTGGGTTTGTGAGTGACAGGACTGGGGGATGCCAGGAGACAGGCTGGGGCAGCCCGGTGGTGAATAGAGAGATCTGCATCTAGATGGGAGGGAGGAGTTGCACCTGGGACCTGAATAGGGCTGGGCATTCCCTTTACAATGCTGGCTCCAACTCCTGTGGCTTGTCTGGTGTCTCTGCCCTGCACTGTGAAAGGAGAGGAGGAATCATGTCCACAGAGTGCTCCAGAGCTGCATCTTCCCTCCCCTGTGCTGGCTCCACCTCCTGTGGGGCGGCTGATGTCTCTGCCCTACACAGTGAAAGGAAGAAGAAAGTCATGTAAACAAAGTGCTCAGGAACTGGTTTGGACTAGGCAGAGGTCTCTCTGCCTTGAGAGAACATAGGATTTTGGGGTATAAATATTGGGACCCTGATCCCAAGAAACCTTTCTGCCAAGGAGAGGAACCAAGGAAGCTGCAGGAGTTTGGACTGCCCCTCTGCAAGTGTGCTGTTTGCTGGGTTGGCCTGCAGTGGTAGCTTCATTACCAAGGGAAAGGAGAAGGAACTTTGTAAGGACTTTCATCTACAGAATATTCTCCAAGGGCTTGATCTGTGCTTGCCTCCAGCTGAAGTCTCAGGGACAAAAGACTTCATCTCCAGGTCCCCAGTGAATTTCGTTACTGGGAATTCTGACTCCAGACACTTGCGTGTCGCTGGGAGCTGGAAGCACGGTGCATCGAGAAGAAGCGGTTTGCTGCAGGAGCTGAAATCATCGCAACGCCGGAGAAGAGAGCCTTCGCCGCATCTTCCTGGAAGCGTGTTCATCGAAGCTGCCTGCTGTCGCATCACCGGAGAAGTGTGATGCCATCGTGAGAATCGCCATCGCATCACCGGAGAAGTGTGTCGCAGGGCCTGTTGCCCCTCCAAAGTACAGAGTTGTCGCAAGGCTGCCAGGGCGTCATCGCATCATCATCGCATCGCATTGCATCCAGGTGCCATCTTGCGCACCGCAACGGGCCCGCAGGCCGGGAATCTACCCATCACCTCCGCACCGGTAAGGCTCACGAAGAGTTTCCTACTCTGCGAAAGCATTGAGGAAGGACGCAACCGTACCCCCGGGTCACGGAACCGACGCATCTCCCCTTTTGCAAGCCTTTTGTTCACTTTGCGTTACGCACTCAGGTACTTTGCTGAGAACTTTGTCGCATTTACCAACAACTTGAACTAATAGACTTTAATCATCTTTTAAGTAATCTTAAGTGTAGTATTGTGGATTTTTGTTGTTTATGTGGTCTTGTGTTTAAGTCTATTTAAAGAATACTTATTTTTATAAAACCTGTGTTGTGTCCATCTGTAGTGTTTTCACTGCATTACTGTATATATTCACAAATGCTTAACACACTGCCTCTGAGATAAGCTTGTCTGCTCGTGCCAAGCTACCAAGGGGGTGAGAACGGTTATTAAGGAGTATAATCCCCTTACCCCGACTTAGAAGTAAGGGTCCCTATTTGGACAAAGGTGAATACCCTTGCCAACTAGGGACCCCCAGATCTAACACACGTCAAATTTAGTCAGACAAATCTAATCTGAATATACAAGTTGTATCTAATATTTGTTTTAGTCTGCAAATATTTTATCAATTTTCTTTTCACTAAAAGTTTATTTTTTCTTACTGTTATCGAGTTAATGATCAGATACATAACCAGTCTGACAAAACAAGGATTGTGCGTGCATTTCTAAAAATAATTTACAGTTTTTCTTACGAGCTAAAAGATAACAGAGTCGATGAGGTATTGTACTGCCATTAACAGATAGTATACCGCCTCTGCTTTACAGTTTGTCCGGGAGAAATTAAAGGAGGGGCATTGATTCTAAATGTATTTTAGTGCTCTCCCATTAATGAGAGTTTTATGGATTTTGATGTTCTTATAAACTGCGTTTAATGAGTTATGATTGTTTGTGGGTGCTATCGTTTTCTTAAATGTATTTTAATGGTAATTCATTTGGTATAGAATTTATATTGTCACCATCACCTGGATCCCTATTGTGTTTTTTGTATTTTTTAAAGACCATGGTCTAAATAAACAAAATGTTCTCTCTCTCTCAGTTTAGCCGCATAACTTACTCTTTTTGAATTTCCACGCGACGGGAAGGAAAAAAAAGAGATCCCTAGGTATTTGCTCATAATTTAACAATATTTTTTTAGAGATGGCAGGTGTTACATTTTTTTTCTATTAATGGGTCATTTTCGTTTTGGGTTACCCGAGTCATGACACTGGAGCTGCAAAAGAGACCGGATATGTGTGGTGAGAAGTTAATTTATTTATAGAGTTTTATATAGAGCGAACTTGACCCCGTGGGGTATCAGAGCGCTTCACATTAAACCAATATATACTTAGTTTTTATTGTACATTTTGCTAAAAAGCATTTACCAATACAGAAATCGTAACATTGACTTCATTCAGCAACAAAGACTCATGCACATTCTCAGAATGTAAGTCTGGCGGATCCCAAGTATTGCAAATTAGTTAGTTGACATTATTGAATGTAAGCCCCTAAAAATATTAGGTGGGATGGGACCTTGGTACGAGATGTTCGTACTGGATAAAGCAGGAGTTTAAAGATAAGGCTGCAAGATTGAACAGAAAGATTGCGGGAGGAGAAGTGTGGCTCACTGGTTAGAGCAGGCAGACCCTGAAGCAGAGGTCAGCCCCGGGACCAGGGTTCAATTCCCGACGCGGCAGGGTCTTGAGCTCAAATGTCCACGGACTCGATCATTCTCGCTTCGGTGCCTGACCTAATCATGGGTTCACACTCTGCAACTCTGGGCATTAAGCTTGCTTAATCTCCACAACGGCCCCCCGCGGCGGGATGCCTGGCTTTCACCTTGGGGATGCCCGTTAGGGGCTATCTCACAGGGAAAGGCCAGGACGGGTTCCCAAGGCAAGCGCCGAGATGCCTCCGGGTAGTCGAGCGCTATATAAGAACATACAAAAAAAAAACATTTGCTCATTAGACATATTTTGGCTTCTTTCTTGAATCTTGCGGCGCTTGTTATTCTTCTGATGCTTGGAGGTAGCGAGTTCCAGATTTTCGGACCAGCTCCAGAAAATGCTCTGTCATATTTTCTTTTCTTCTAAAACATCAGTGGCTTCAGTAGCAGATCACTGGCGCTCCTGGAGGATCTGTTACCCCCATACATTACCCATTTCTGAGCTAGTTACCGATGGTGTATTGCGGTGTAACGCTTTGTGTGTGATACATGCTATTTTGAATTGAATTCTGGCTTCATATGGTAGCCAGTTCAGGGCCTTCGTGTGAGGGGAGATGTGGTCGAATTATTTTGATCCTGTTATAAGCCTTGTTAATGCGTTTAGGCAGGCTTTTAGAGGAGCCGTTGTAATCTTGGGAAAGTGTAGTGCCTCCATTTTTGGTCCTCAAGATTACTAATGCCTGGCCTGCCATTTTGAGGTCTGTTGTTTCCATGAATGGTCTAAATTTTCTAATATAATTCCAGTGAAAACAGGCATTCTTAGCTAACGAGTTGATGTGGTCTTGCATGTTCAGGCTCTGACCAATAGTAAGTTCCTAGAGATTTGGTTGAATCCACCATGTTCCGGGTGCAGTTAAAGTGCGGTGATAGAGCTGGTCCATTCTTTTACTGCGGTCAGAATTTTAATGGGGATATAAGGAGGAATTCTGTTTTTTGCATGCTTAATTTGAACTGATTTCTGGTTAACCATAGCATTGTTGCCTTTAATGCCTCATGTATTGATTTAATCTCCTCCAAAGATGAAACCTTCATATAAACTTAGTGTCATCAGCGTACATGTGGAAAGAGATGTTGGCATAGCGCAGTATATCTGTTAGTCGTTCCATGTATAGGTTGAATAGTTACAGAGAGAGGTTGAGCCTTGTGGAACTCAGATTGGGGTGGGGAAAGAAGCTGATAGGTTATGATTCACCAGAAATCTCTGTGTTCTGTTCCTCAAGAAGGACTTGAACCATTCTAAAACGTTCCCAGAGAAGCCCATCCTGGATTCCAGACGATCTAGCAACAGCTTGTGGTTGACTGTGTTGAATGCTGATGGTAAGTCAAGAAGGATTAAAATGCATGTTTTGTTGTGGTCAAGGGCAAGTAATTCCTCTTCTACTATATGTAGTATTGCCGTTTCAGTACTTTGATTAAGTATTTTTGCATTTTTGATTGATCATCATTATTTATTGACCACGGTTGAAGTATGAAATGGGAAGGTGTAGTCTGTAAGGGTACATGGTGGGAGCAAATATTATGCCTTTTTGATTTTTGGAAATTAACTAATGTTGAGTGGCACATAGGCGTAAACAATGTCTTGCAAAGTTCCCAGTTGTTCCCCCTTTGTAGAGGTTGCAAAGTTGTCTGAATTTCCTTCTTTTCCCGAACAAAGTATTTCTGCTTTGCCAAATATTTTTCACTGCATAGCAAGATATTTTTTGCACTAATCCTAGTTGGAAAATACATGTCGAAACTATCACTGCCAATCTGCCTTTTGTACATTTTGTCTAAGCATATTGACAAATTCTTAGATTTTGTTTCTGCAAATTGACTTTCTGCAAAGCTTTCATTACACACTGGCATTGTGTAAAGGAAGAACACCGAAGGCCTTATTCTGAATACCCAGAAAATGTGGGTGCTAATTTTGTAATATGAAAATACCTATACATCTCGCAGGGTGTTGTATTTACTAACTGTGCATTTAGAAGACATTTTGTGTTTTGGCCTTGAAACTGTTAGCAATTCTGTTAAAATCGGTTTTGTACACCTCAAAACAGGGGAAAACCCAAGCAATTGAAGCATAATCTACATTTCGAGATCCACAAATGTAGATTTTAAACAGTTTGCTAGTATGTTTTGCATCAGATCAAAATGTATGGCCAAACATCCTGGGTTAGTGCATTTAGCGTAGTTGGAAGGGAATCCTAACTATTTTCTACAAGGTATCTAAAAGAAGATATTGTTAATGTTGCACAATATGTAAGACATAAATTGTAGTAAATGTGGTGATTTTCATAAAGTAGCAGCAAAGTCAAAAACGTTGCAATATTCCAAACTGTTCGCAAAAGAAAAAACATTTACCACCTTCACAGACTATTAAAATGATATAGGTGGAGGAGCTGAATTCTGGGATTTCCCATTGAAAGGGAATTGTTTATGTTGAACTAGATAGGCACAATCAATCTTCTACCAACTTTTACGTCTGTAAGACATGTATTGGTTAGGCATGAGCAGACAGTATTTTTTCCCTTTTTCTTAGATATTAGTATGCAATGTTTAATAAAAGTTAAATTTTTATAAAAATAAAACAGATTACTCTGCCTGTAACCTTAGTAAAAACAACAAAGGGTGATATCAATTAAAATTTTATTGTTACTAACATCATATATTAATAAAATATATATCATATTTACAATCTATTAGTTGACAAAGGGAAGAAATAAAGGGTGAAATGTGATGTACAAAACTAAAAGATGGGAAAAATGGGAAGAGCAGTAGAGGAGGTAGGCTCTCCCAAACATCTTACACAGATCTTGATCACCGCCATATGCTTCTTTAGTCTGTGATAAAACCTGAGTTAATGTTTCAAATGTGGACATGATTAAAGAAGCCCTGTGGAGAACAGTTTATAATCCCCTCTATTCAATAAATATAAGTAAGTTCCACCACTTACCAAATGCAGTATGTGAAGCCTTCACTCCAAGTACAGTATGCATACATCTGGTGTATGCAGGTATATCTTGGAATTGAAGTGTTTATAAAGTGCATACCCATAGTTAACACTGACTGTTAATGATATATCATCATTCAAAATGTGACATATAGTACACCAATGTTTACTCCAAAATAACAATAGCTTTGAACAGTCACTCAACATGGTCTGAATGACGCACAAGTGCGTCAACGATGCCACCAGGAATTGACAAAAAGAACTTAGACTTATACATCACACGGTGTAAGGCAAGGCTGTGCCCTTGCACTGTTCCTCTTCACATTATACGCCAACCTTCTGGAGAGAGAGTTGGTTCAAACATGCAGGGACCTGCCTCAGATTAGACAGCATGCTATTCCAGCTAAGCTGTATGCAGATGACACTGTCCTTATAGGTCGCACCCCCCTAGTGCTGCAATATCTTTTAAACTGTTTCTCAGCCTTCATGGAAGGTCTGTATTTTGAAGGTAACATCAGTAGAACTTTTGTTATGTCTTGCAGTCCTAAACGTGCAGTTAAATTTAACTCAAAATATTTGCTGCATTTTAAACCCATCAAAACAATGAACAATTTCAGTTATTAGAGTCTGGTCTTTAATAAATCTGGATCTTGGAACCAGTAATTGAAAGCCAAAAAAAACAAGTTTGCGCAGAGTATTAATGCCCTTTTTTGATTTACTGACAAACTAGAAAGTAAACAAGTGCATCACATGCTAGCGATTTATCTGGAAAAATGCCTAAGAGTGGCTAACTATGGGGCTGGAGTTTGGTGCTTTGATAAAGGAACTAGGCTACAGATTACTTCAAATAGGTTTGCCTGTCATTTGCTCTCCCTCCCCAAATGCACACTTGCATACTTTGAAAACATTAAAGTGTTCAAAGCAG
Organism: Lissotriton vulgaris; assembly: GCF_964263255.1. Classification (NCBI taxonomy): domain Eukaryota; kingdom Metazoa; phylum Chordata; class Amphibia; order Caudata; family Salamandridae; genus Lissotriton; species Lissotriton vulgaris. The sequence goes on from NC_141696.1 coordinate 787,102,609, forward strand.
TCTGGTCGCCTAAATACTTCAGCTAGGAATAAAGGCATAGGACTCCAGTTCTATTTTGTTGGTTTTATGAACTGTGGCTATGATTAAAAGGGATGGCCGGGGGTTATTCGTATTGTGCCGCTAAAGGTGAAATTCTTGGACCAGCACAAGACGAACCAAAGCGAAAGCATTTGCCAATAATATTTTCATTAATCAAGAACGAAAGTCGGTGTTTCAAAGATGATCAGATACCAAGGTAGTTCCAACCATAAACGATGCCGACTAGCAATCCGGTGGCATTATTCCCATGACCCACCGAGCAGCTTTCGGGAAACCAAAGTCTTTGGGTTCCATGGGGAGTATAGTTGCAAAGCAGAAAATGAAAGGAATTGATGAAAGGCCACCACCAGGAATGGAGCCTGTGGCTTAATTTGACTGAACACAGGAAACCTCACCCGGCCTGGACAGGGAAAGGATTGATAGATTGATAGCTCTTTCTCGATTGTATGGGCGGTGGTGCACGGCCGTTTTTAGTTGGTGGAGCGATTTGTCTCATTAATTCCGATAACAAATGGGAGACCTCCATGCTAACTAGTTACCCGACCCCCAGCTGTCGGTGTCCAACTTCTTAGAGGGACAAGTGGCTTTCAGCCACACGAGATCGAGCAATAACAGGTCTGTGATGCCCTTAAATGTCCGGGGCTGCTGCACGTACGCTACACTGAACGGATCAGCGTGTGTCTACCCTTCGTAGACAGGTGCGGGTAACCATCTGAACCCAGTTCATGATAGTGATTGGGATTGCAATTATTTCCCATGAATGAGGAATTCCCACTAGGTGCGGGTCATAAGCTTGTATTGATTATGTCCCTGCTCTTTGTACACACCGCCCGCCGCTACTACCAATTTGATGGTTTAGTGAGGTCTCGGATCGGTCCTCTAGGGCCGGCAACCGCCCTGGCAGAGCGCCGAGAAGACTATCAAACTTGATTATCTAGAGCAGGGGTCTCCAAACCGGTCCTGGAGGGTCGGATCCATGCCAGATTTTTTAAATTACTACATGTATCTCAATGGGGATGTCCAAAAAATCTGGAATGGATCCGGCCCTCCAGGACTGGTTTGGAGACCCCTGAACTAGAGGGAGTAAAAGTCATGACAAGGTTTCCGTAGGTGAACCTGCGGAGGGATCATTAACGGCAGAGAGGCCTGAGAGACTGGTGATGCCAGCCAGAAACCTTCAGCTGCCTCCTGCAAGCACACACCGTAGGCCCGGTGCCTGGCACTGCCCTGGCACGCCCCAGTTTGCAAAACGGTCTGTGGCCACATGGGGCATTTGGGTGAGGTCCAGGCCTTTGACGGGTCTCTTCCTCCAGGCAGGACCTGACTGATGCGTGAGGTTCTGGGGATGGGCGGCGGGCCCCGTCCCCTGTACCTTTCCTGGGAGTGCCTCAGTGGTAGGTCCTCCCAAGACAGAACCCACGCTCACCCGGCACAACCCCTGCAACGGGGGGAAACTGAATGGCAGTGCCTCCATGGGCTGGTACCAACCCCCCTCGAAGGCTCTGCCACTGCCTGGGCCCTCCAATGCCCAAGTCCTGGCCCGACCGTGCTTCAGGCGACCAAGGAGCTCCCTTCTCGCGTGGCAAGGTGGCCTGGACGGGAAGGAGCAGAGGACCTGTGAGAGTACCCCAGCTCCTCTCGTTGGGAGGCGGGCGGGATAGGGAGCCACCTGGCACTTCCCTTTCGGCACCTCCAACCTGGGAAAGGGTGGAGTGGTCTACTTGCCAGCCTGCGTGCATGGCTCGGGCCACCTGGCAATGGTCAGCTGATGTGCAGGTGGGGTGATCCTCCCTCTTTGCCAGTTGGCCTAACGGCTAGGGCGCTCGACCTCGGACCTGGGGATCTGGGTTCGAGTCTTGGTAACGACGCAAAAACCTCCTGTGATTCTGGGCAAATCACTTAATCTCCCAGTGCCTAAAATGAATGTGTGTCCTCATGTAACGTAACTGGTAATATATGTAAAGCGCTCTGATACCTGATTCGGTTCGGGTCTAGTTCGCGCTATATAAAACTCTGCAAAAAAAAAAAAAAGGTACCCGGTTTGACCCGGTCACTTGCGGACAGGTGAAGGGTTTGAAGACTCGCGTGGTCCCTCCCGGTTATTCCAGGAGGGACCGGCAGCAGTGGGGCTGCCTCCTCCCTTCGATACAGGAGCCCCCTTCTCGCCCATAGGTGGGTGGGAATACTCCCGAGCTGAGCGCCTGGCAATGCCTTTTTTCTCCCAACGGTGCAGTCTGGCTCCCAGAGCGGAAGCCTTGAACAGGGCGCCCAGGCCGTCTCTCAGTATAGGCAGTGGATGGACAGCGTTGCCTTTCTCCAGCCTCTCCTGTGCCTGCAGGTGGGCAAACATTTTTGAAGAGTTGCCTGTGACTCTGGGCGGTGGATATCCTGGCTCACGCATCGATGAAGAATGCAGCTAGCCTCAAGAATTAGTGTGAATTGTAGAACACATTGATCATCGACACTTCCAACACACGTTGCAGCCCCGGATTCCTCCCGGGGCTATGCCTGTCTGAGGGTCGCTCAATCGTCAATCACCCTGGGGTACCCCTGGACGCAGCTGGGGCTGTTGCAGGGTTAGCTTTGCTTCCCTTCGTCCCCCCACAAGGTCAGAGCCCCCAATCACTCGTGAAAGAGTCCCTCACTGGGTCCTGTTGTGGAGTTACGCCACCGGCGCGCCTAGCCTCACCTCCCTGCTTCTCCGATGGTGATGGGTACAAGTGACCGGTCCACCCCAGGCCTGGCTGCATGCTGCATGTGGCACGCACCCACTTGCCTCAGGTGCCCACCTCCGCAAATGGCTTCGGGGGAGGGCAAAACCCCTCCAGATCCGATCCAGGGAAGAGAGCATGCGCAGCCGGAAAGCCAGGCCCCTGCTCCTGCAAGGTCCTGGCCTTCCCGGGCGGATCTCCCTAACGCTTTGGCGTTTTTTCTGACTAAGACCTCAGATCAGACATGGTGATGAGCTGAATTTAAGCATATTACTAAGTAGAGGATAAGAAATTATTCATGATTCCCCCAGTAACGGCGAGCGAAGAAGGAAGAGCCCAGCACCAAATCCCCACCCAGCGGTGGGCACAGAAATGTGGTGTATAGAAGACCGACTCCCTGGGCATCTCTCAGGGGGTCCAAGTCCTTCTGATCAAGGCTCACCCCGTGGATGGTGTTAGGCCTGTAGCGTCCCCCGGTACCCCAGGATCGGGTCTACTCGGAGTTGGGTTGCTTGGGAATGCAGTCCAAAGCGGGTGGTAAACTCCATTTAAGGCTAAATACAGGCGCAAGACTAATAGCCTACATAAGGAAAAGTTGAAAAGAACTTTGAAGAGAGAGTTCAAGAGGGCTTGAAACCATCAAGAGGTAAAAGGGTGGGGGTCCATGTAGTCCACCTGGAGAATTCAACACGGCGGGAAAGCTGGTGGCCCAGGAGTTCCAGATCCTCTCCTTGGGACTGGCGCCTGGGCCCTACCTGGCTCTCGCAGGGTGCATTTCCTCTACAGTGGTGCCTCGCTACCAGCTCCAGGTCGTCTGGGAAGGCTTCGGGTGGCAGGTGGCCCTCCGCTCTGATGAAGGGTATAACAGCCCCCCACCAGCAGCTCCACCGTGTCCGTGGGGCTGAGGGAGATTCAACCGCCTCTGTGCCCTCCCCAGGCGGCCCGCTCCCAGCCACCCCTCGGGGTACCGGGCGGGGAAGCCCACGCTGGGCACCAGGGGTCTGCGGTGATGTCAGTTACCCACCGACCCATCTTGAAACATGGACCGAGGAGTCTAACACGTGTGTGAGTAGGAGGGCCGAGCAAAACCCTGTGGTGCAATGAAGGTGAGGGCCACACGCACCGGCTGAGGTGAGATCCTGCTTCGCTTCCAGCAGTGGGCGCACCACTGGCCTGTCTCTCCCACTCTGTGGGGGAGGTGGAGCATGAGCATGCGTGATAGGACAATAAAGATGGTGAACTAAGCCTGGGTAGGGAGAAGCCAGAGGAAACTCTGATGGAGGTTGTTAGCAGTCTTGATACGCAAATCGGTCATCCGACCTGGGTATGGGTATGGGGCGAAAGACTACTCGAACCATCTAGTAGCTGGTTCCCTCCAAGGTTTTCATAAGGGTAGCTGGTGCTCGGAGCTCCCAGTTTTATCTGGTAAAGCGAATGATTAGAGGTCTTGGGGTCGAAACAATCTCAACCTATTTTCAAACTTTAAATGGGTAAGAAGCTCAGCTCGCTGGTGTGGAGCCGGGCATGTAATGCGAGTGCCTAGTGGGACTCTTTTGATAAGCAGAACTTGCGCTCTGGGATGAACCGAACACCAGGTTAAGGCTCCTGATGCCGACGCTCATCAGACCCCAGAAAAGGTGATGGTTGATATAAACAGCAGGACGGTGGCCATGGAAGTCGAAATCCGATAAGGAGTGTGTAACAACTCACCTGCAGAATCAACTAACCCTGAAAATGGATGGGGATTGGAGCATCAAGCCCAGACCCAGCCATCGCTGAGAGCAGCGGGAGTTAAGCCACGATGAGTAGGAGGGCTGATGCGGTGCTCACGGAAGCCCGGGGCGAGGGCCCGGGTGGAGATGCCCCAGGTGCAGATCTTTGTGGTAGTATCAAATATTCAATCAAGAACTTTGAAGGCCGAAGTGCAGAAAGGTTCTATGTGAATAGTAGTTGAACATGGGTCAGCCGATCGTAAGGGAGTCGGGTTCAAATCCCCGAACCCAGAGTGGCGGAGACGGACGCCCTCGCGGCGTCCAGTGCGGTAATGCAATGATCCCGGAAAAGCCGCCGGGAGCCCCGGGTAGAGTTCTCTTTTCTTTATGAAGGGCAACCTGGAATGGGTTCGCCCCGAGAGAGGGACCCGAGCCTTTGAAAGCGCTGCGGTTCCGGCGGCGTCTGGTGAGCTCTCGCTGGTCCTTGAAAATCCGGGGGAAATGGTGTAAATCTCGTGCCGGGCCATACCCATATCCGCAGAAGGTCTCTAAGGTGAACAGCATCTGGCATGTTAGAACAATGTAGGTAAGGGAATTAGGCAAGTCAGATCTGTAATTTTTTGATAAGGATTTGCTCTAAGGGCTGGGTTGGTCGGGCTGTGGCGTGAAGCGGGGCTGGGTGTGTGCCGCAGCTGGATGAAGCACTGCCCTCTGGGGCAGCACCAACTCTGGACACAAACTGGGCCCTTCCTGTGGATCATCCCAGCTCTGGTGGTCGCCTCTCCCCGTGCCCCCTCACATGGGGCGTGGGGCTGGCATTCTGCCTCAGCTGTCACCTAACATCTGACGTTGAACTGATGCAGACCAGGAGATTCTGACTGTTTAATTCAAACAAAGCATCACAAAGGCCCAAGGCGGGTGTTCACCCGATATGATTTCAGCCCAGTGCTCTGAATGTCAAAGTGAAGAAATTCAATGAAGCGCGGGTAAAAGGCTGGAGTAACTATACTCTCTAAAGGTAGCCAAATGCCTTGTCATCTATTTAGTGACATGCATGAATGGATGAATTACCTCTGGCCTTACCTACTATCTAGCGAAACCACAGCCAAGGGAAGGGGCTAGGCACAGTCAGCGGGGAAAGAACCCCCAGTTGAGCTTGACCCTAGTCTGCCACTGTGAAGAGACCTGAGAGGTGTAGGATAACTGTGAGCCCCTCGGGCCACCATTGAAATACAATTATTGTTACAGTTTTTTCACTTACCCAGTGAGACGGGGGCAAGCCCCATGGGGCTCTCGCTCCTGGTTCCAAGCGCCAGGCACCCACCGGGGGTGACCCGCTCCGTGGACAGTGGCAGGTAGGGAGTTTGACTAAGGCGGTATACTGGTCAAATGATAATGCAGGTGTCCTAAGGCGAGCTCAGGGAGGACAGAAAACTCCAGCGGAGCAGAAGGGCAAAAGATCATTTGATCTCAATTTTCAGTTTACCCTGGGAAGAGTTGGCGTAGTGCCGCTATGCGTAGTTCCATGGAGTTATAAAAAAAATTCTTGGAACAGGAGCCCATGTCCTGCGGCCAGCTAAGGATCCGTGTGCTTGGGACGGTGGTCCCTCATGCCTGGGCAGGATCAGATCCCCCCAGGGCCTGGGTTTCAGACAGAGGCTGGGTTGTGGGAGCCCCCGTCCTGTGGCCTGCCAAGGGTCCGTGTGCCAAGGACAGGGGTCCCTGCTGCCTGGGAGGCTCCCCCCCCCCCCAGGGCGGGCCGTGGGTTGTGGGAGCCCATATCCTGTGGCCAGCAGAGGGTGTGGGTTCCTGTCACAGAGGTCCATTGGGCTGGGGCAGAACTCCCCCACTTCACCTGCGTGTCAAAGTACTTGCAGGTCTTGGGTCAGAGTTTTGCCGGGGGCCCCCCCTTGCAGGCCCATGCCAGACACCCCATTAAGGGCTCTAATGAGCCTCTGGGAAGCAAAGCCCCGAGCCCTGCATGGGCAGGTGAGACCTCTCCGGAGAAGGCTCGGGGCAGGCAGATTGGCGTCCTTCGGGCCCAGGTTTCTGGTTGCGCCTTTCCCCTCGGCCATCTGGTTGTGCACAATGCTTTCCAGTGGGGTGACCAGATGGCCACGCCGACCTCCTCCGGCCTGCCATGTGGCAAATTGCCCGGGATGGGCTCCATCAGTCCTGGGTAGTCCTCCCCTGGGTGTCCGGGCCTGAGAGCGCTGGCCGGGTGTTCCCACCCAAGGCTCCGTCCCACGCCCTGGGCCCGTGCAGGCCATCCCCAGCTTGGCTGGGATCAGGAACATAGGGCAGGGCCCTTGGTGGCCTGACACAGGCCAGTGGAGGCCACCTCTATGCGGGTTAGCCCAGCGGCAGGCCCAGGGATGACTTAAGCTCCTGCTTTGGAGCGGATTTGGAGGATCCTCATTCTTAGCCCAGCTGGGGTCTCTGAGAGCCCCAGGATGCAGAGCCCCTGAGTCATGCATGGGCAGGCGGGAGCCCTCCAGGGAAGACTCGGGGCAGGCTGAGTGAGCCCGGCCATTTGGTTGCTCCTTTCTCCTCGGCCATCTGGTCATGTGCAATGCTTTCCAATGGGGCGACCAGATGGCTGGGCTCCCCAGGCAATGTTCCATGCCCTGGGCCCAGGCAGGCCTTCCCAAACCTGGCTGGGTTCAGGAGCATAGGCCGGTGACCTTGGTTGCCCTACACAGACTCGTGGAGGCCTCCCCTGTGTCGCCTGTCCTGGGGGTGGGCCCAGGGATGGGTTAAGCTCCTGGATGGGCCCAAGTCAGAGGTCCATCCTAGCAGGAGGACTGGGGAGGGTCTGTACCCAGCCCCATTTACACTTATGAAGGCTTTACCTACAGCATACACAAAGGAAACTAATACCAGGCTTGCTCAACCTTTCGCCACCCCAGATAGTTTGGAGCCGTTGACCAGGGAAAGTGGAAACGTTTTCCAGAGCCAGTTTTGGGAGTAGGGCATGAAATCCTACATACAGTGGCTGACATCAGGTACAAATATTGGACTTCAAGACTGAATCTTCAGGACACTCTTGTACCTGTGGAAGATTGAGAAGAACTGCCCTGCTGCTTGAAGAACTGCCTTGGTGTCTGAAGAAGGACGACTGAACCTGCTTGACTGGCTTCCAGCCTATCCAAAGAGAAGTCAGTTGGCTGAGCTCCTATGTGAGCTACCAGGGCATAATAATCTTCATAGGCCACCATCAGATGCCCAGCTGATCAGCTGCAACTGGACCTGCCTGGGCCCTGCTGCTGGCCTCTGCTAGAGTAAGTCCTGACCCTTAGGGGGTGTTCCTTAGGTCATTCACCATAGGCTGACATTAGTGGAAACTACTCCAAAAAGAAAAGGCAAAAATACTGAAGTTTTTGCTTGTTACAACTGTGAACGGATCAGTTCGCTCCAAAACTCTATCACCTGCAAAGACTTCAAATTGAAAGGTCTGGTGAGACCTGCTCTTTCAGCAAATAACAACTGTATTAAATGACCTCAAAGACCGCCAATGTAAGACCTACATTTCCCACTACATCAATGACAACCTGCAATGATCGCCAACACAAAGCTCCAGTACCGACTGGATCTTCGCGCTACCGCAACAACCACAAGCAACCCTCGACCTGCTGTTTAAGCTGGAAAGCCTCCTCCAACAAGAATAGTTCCAGACATGGGGAGGAAATCTTCAATGAACTAACCTGGTACCTGCATCTTCCCCACGCTCCAATACGGGTAACCTAAACTTGTGACTGTCCCACGGACTAGTGCGACCAGATGACCGCGATTTATGTCTTTCTCATGTCATTTCATTTAATAAAATGTACTATATTTTTCTAAATTGATTTGGGATTTTTCTTCTGTTGTGTTGTCACTGTGATACTGTTTGTTTGCTGCATAAATACTTTACACATTTCCTCTAACTTAAGCCTGATCGCTTTTGTGCGATGCATCCAAAGTATTAAGCACACATTAATTTAGTCACTTTTGTGGTTTACTCTGACAAGGACTGTGGTTGTTCCCTGAATGGGGTTTCTACCCCTCTCAACCAATAACCCAACTTCTTACAGTAAGTATCCTGCTTCAAATACTTTTAAACAATCACTGTGTCCCTGCTTTAAAAACACTGCCATTGTTAGTGGCAAATGTGTTAATGGAGTCAGAACTTCTCACTTTACCTTATAATCGGCATTTGGAGCAGCAAGGTGGATTACAGAAAACATGCACTTCACTACCCATTGGGCTACCGCAGGGCATTTGACAGTAGTGCAAGAAAGACATCCACTGTCATTGAAAATGTGCATAAGCAAACATCCTGATGGAACTGAATTGTAAAGATTTTGAATTCATTCAGCCAAGGGTTTTGACAGTATGCACTGGGTGAAACATTGTTGCTGCAGTGGCATATAGAAGGTACCTTGTACATACCCTGCCCATCCCAACTATCAGTTCTTTGAAGTGATTGGACAGTTGTCATAGGAAAATGAGCCAGGTTATGTAATAGTTTATGCAGCTGACAATATTAATAATAGGTAATTTGTAGAGCTAGGATTTCATTCTCCATTACAGAACCTGTTTAACACACTCTGCAGGCCCTTAAATTAGCCTTCACCCCTTGTGTGCTCAGGATGGCCTCCAACCATCCTGTCACACTGGGCGTGTGCTCAGGACGGCCCGGGGCCGTCCGAATGCCACCAATTCCCCAGCACGGCATTCTGCACCTGCGCTGGAGAATTAATTTGTGGGCGGAGTTCAGACGGCCCCCGGCTGTCCTGAGCACATGCCCAGCGTGACGTAGGATGGCCGGGGGTCGTCCTGAGCACGCAAGGGGTTATGCCCCTAATTATATCCCCACACCGTGGCAAAATTCCTGACACAGGGAAGGGGTTAAAGGCAAGGATTTAAGTTTTCTTAGGAAAGGCTGGTTCTGAGCATTCCTGTCTCAGAGCCAAAGGCATGGTGTGCCATATTTTTCAAGGTAGGAAGCTAAAGGAACATTCTCCCATATGTGCTTTTTTAATATTGGGAATCACCGTGAGCGAGGCTCCTGTAGCCCTAAGACTTCCCTGGGGATCAAAAAGGCTTCACCAGAGAATATAGATATCAAGGTCCTTTTCTGTTCAAACTTTTATGGCAAAAGCATGTATCTTCAAAGGGAACTCTCTTGTTCACAGGAAGCCAATGTAGTTTGGCAAGGGCAGGTCCCATGGGCAAACGCCTTGGAAGATTGATCAGCAGACATGCGGCTGCACTCTGCACCCTCTGGAGCTTTCTCAGTATACCTCGTAAGGCTCTGAGAAATAACACATTACAATAGTCCAGTCTGGACATGACCAGTTCCTGGACAACTGATTTTCTGGCAGTCTTAGTGAGAAGGCCCGTGATCTTGTTCAATGTTTTTAGAATTCTGAAACATTTTCCTGCTAGGCTGGAGATCTGGCTGTCAAATGATAAATAAGTGTCAAACCAGATGTTGAGGTTCTTTACTTTTGGCTTAGGAAAAGGGGCTGATCCAAGTATGTCTGGCCACCAAGCAGTGGACCATGTAGATGGATGCTTTAAAAGGATGAGAACCTCAGTTTCTCAGGCACTAAGTTTGAGGCAGCTGTAATCAATCCACTCTTCTAGCTCAACCAGGCAATATCTAAGCCAAACCACAGAGGGTCCCTCATCCTGATGCAAGGTGATAATAGGCTGTGTGTCATCGGCATACGCCACAATGTTAAAGCCATAATGCTTGATGACATTTGCTAGGGGGAAACAAATGTTAGACAAAACGTAACATATGAAAATACATCAGACGAATAAAAAATTTCTAGCAAATAAGCCTCAATTCTGTCCCCTCCCAAATGTCCTCTTTCACTTGCCAATGGGCTAATGGTAACACCTGTGGGTGAATAGGGAAGAGGTAGGAACAGTTGGTATTTATTTGCGCTTTCCTAACGATAAAATATGGATCCACTATAGAATGATCTCTGACTGGGAGTGCTTTTTTGGCAGTGTGTCAATGTGAGTTCCTCACATAATACTGCCAAAAGCTCTGATGATTCTAAGAAGTTTAGGTTTCATTAGAAGTCTTTATACTTGGGGCACTTATATGAACTTGCGAACCCTGAGGAATAATGGAAGAAGTGTGAAGCCTGAAAGTAGGGGTAGAGAATACCTATAGATGGTATCCATCTGCAACTGTGGTCTTCTTTACAGGTGATCAAAAGAAGATAGGATTGTATGGATTGTGGACTACAGTCAGATGCCAGGGGTTGAAGAAAACAAGGACCAATCAATGTAGAGTAAAGTGGTCATACTGACTAATACAATTCTCAGTGGTAATATGTAAAGCCTACAAGAAATGTTTCCAAGTAAACCTTCTCCAATGCCTATTTATGGCAGTGCAAAGCTGTAACTGCACATCCTACAAGTCTTTAAAAATTTTAAATAGGGTGAGCGGACTTTTTTATGAGACCACTTTTTCTTTCAAAACATTTTCAAAAAGGATTCAGCCTCCATCATACATTTTTTAAATCGTAAGTGTTATCTAGCAAACGTTCTTTAGGCTACAATGCTTCACAATGACTGAGGCAACATGGGACTCCTCAACAACTCCCAGCAATGACTGGGTCAGTGACCAGTGGTGGATATTGACTTGGACTCCCTCTTGTGTCCCTGGGATCTCTAGCTCTGCTCCTCTCTTTATCTGCGATTCTACACCTCTCACCACGGCTGCTCCATTCCTCCAGTATTCTATTGACTTATCAGTTCTGTTCTCCTGCTATGCACTTCTCTCCTCTTACAGTTTGGTATTCTGTCCCTCTAACTGCTCTTCAGTATCAAATTCTTCAAATGCTATCTTAGCTGAGCTATGTCTATTGTATTGAGGTCCCACCAGATGCCCAGTGTTGCCACCCTTTTCTTGAGTGTAGATAGTCCATTTATTAGATCTGTTAGCCTTAGAGTGGTTTCCCCCAAATGTTTTGCCTTTACCCTCCCATTTCTGCTCCAATTTGTTTTCATTGGCTTTTAGACTCTCAACACTTTACCACTGCTAACCACTGCTAAAGTGTTTGTGCTCACTCTTTTAAACATGTTAAAATTTACTTACAACTGACTGGCATATTTAATTTACTTATGAGTCTCTTATAGGGTATTATACCATATACCAAGGATCTGTCAAATAAATCTTACTAGTAGGCCTGCAGCACTTATTGTCCCATCCACTTAAGGAGGTGTTACAGCAAACAAATGATGGAAGGAATGATGACAATGCAAACATTCTCCCCCAGTGGAAAGATCTGGGTTAAATCCATTATTCTTTTGCACACTACGCCACTCCTTTTTGGACCCAGCCATATGCAAATAAGTCTTGACCCTTTGCCCCATGGGAACAGTCCAGACCGAACTGCCAGGCCAGGTCCTCCCTGGACCGGAAACAAGCATCCTAGGACCGGTTTCAGGGATATCATTCTTCTTCAGCCAAGCTAGCTTGAATCCAGTGATGGAGGAGTGAGCTAGAGAACAATGATGGATTAAACTCAGATCAGTTGACTGGAGGTGAGTGCTTGCAATGTTCAACACTCTGTCCATCATCCCCTTAGGTTTTGCTTTGTTCGCCCTAAGTTGGCAGGGTATGCCCAGACATAGCTTGATTCCAGTGGCATGAAACACTACCTCTCGCGCTAGCCCCACGAACCCAACTACGCTTTTTGTGATATTTTAACTGTTAAATGCTAAATGTACATTTGAGATCTAGAAATATTTTAATTTTGATTGTGTGCCGGTGAAAACTACTTGCACATTTGTGGCAGCTTGTCCTTTGATCCGAGTGCTCTCCCCGGTCCACCGCATCAATCTCGTGCTGTTTGCGTGGAGGGAGGCACTCACTTCCTGGTGGAGACGCGCAGAGCGGCCATTGTGGCAGGGTGGCGCTCTAGTGCTCAACCGCTCATAGTGTATTTAAAGGCTCAGACGGGCTGACGCGCTCGAGAATGAAACACTACCTCTCGCGCTAGCCCCACGAACCCAACTACGCTTTTTGTGATATTTTAACTGTTAAATGCTAAATGTACATTTGAGATCTAGAAATATTTTAATTTTGATTGTGTGCCGGTGAAAACTACTTGCACATTTGTGGCAGCTTGTCCTTTGATCCGAGTGCTCTCCCCGGTCCACCGCAGCAATCTCGTGCTGTTTGTGTGGAGGGAGGCACTCACTTCCTGGTGGAGACGCGCAGAGCGGCCATTGTGGCAGGGTGGCGCTCTAGTGCTCAACCGCTCATAGTGTATTTAAAGGCTCAGACGGGCTGACGCGCTCGAGAATGAAACACTACCTCTCGCGCTAGCCCCACGAACCCAACTACGCTTTTTGTGATATTTTAACTGTTAAATGCTAAATGTACATTTGAGATCTAGAAATATTTTAATTTTGATTGTGTGCCGGTGAAAACTACTTGCACATTTGTGGCAGCTTGTCCTTTGATCCGAGTGCTCTCCCCGGTCCACCGCAGCAATCTTGTGCTGTTTGTGTGGAGGGAGGCACTCACTTCCTGGTGGAGACGCGCAGAGCAGCCATTGTGGCAGGGTGGCGCTCTAGTGCTCAACCGCTCACAAACGTCTATATAACATCATGACGCATACGCGCAGCGGACGAGCGCAGCGGGCGCGCCGATGGTGTGCCGAAGGCGCGCCTAAGGCAAGCCCGTCTGCGCCCGTCCGCACCCAGCCGGGACCAGGGGCCAGAGACTATGCCCAAAAATACATTTACTCAGCAGAGGAGCTTATCTCCCTCAGACCTCTACCCCACCTCTGCCCTCCAATTGCTCCTTATATTCGGAGACGTACGGCCATGTATGGTATCTCTCAGGACACGGAAGCCTATCCAATTGCCACACCCTGCACTGCTTCATCGGCTAATACCCCCCAAATAAAGCTACGGTGCAAATATCTTAACACCAGATCTATGGTCAAGCACCAAACTGACATCTTTTTACTGCTCTCCATTGAAAAACTGGACATTCTCCTAATCACAGAGACCTGGCTTTCTCAGGACTCACTACCGGACATTCTCGCAGCACTTCCTTCCGATTACTATATCTTAGCTGAGAATCGCCCGATGGGTAAAAGGGGTGGAGGAGTGGCAGCTATCATTCGTAAAGAGCATAAATTTACACAACTGCCCTCTCTTACCCTGAGTGACACAGAGAATATAGTAATGAAAATGGATACAACTGGGGGGTCGTTGTTACTTGTCCTGATATACAGACCTCCTCAAATCATGACTACTTTCCCCATGTCACTGGCAGAACAGATTGCACATCTTGTGACTAAATACCCAAATGTACTTCTGGTCGGGGACTTAAATTATTGGTTTGATAACACTACCAGCGACCCTCAGGCGCTGGAAGTCTCAGAACTACTCTCCAATATCAATCTAACGCAGCATATACATGTGGCTACGCATGAGAAAGGCCACACGTTAGACCAAATTTGGTCGCATAACCTTTCCTGCACATTAACATCTATAATGCCTTGCATTTGGTCTGACCATGCTCTTATCCAGTTTACGCTAACTATTGGTGGATATATTAAAAACCCACCTCTGGCGGGCGGCGAAACTAGGAAATGGAAAGCCATAAATATACCTGCCTTCATTGAAACACTGGCATCTACGGTACCAGTATCTAAAAAGGCGGTAAATCTTATGGAAGAGGAGATTTCACACTGGCTCTCAAAGGCCACTGACTCTCATGCACCTTTCACAAAATTTACACGGGCACGCACCAGAGATGCACACAAGTGGTTTACCTCGGATCTTAAAAATCTAAAACTCGAGGTACGCCAAAAAGAGAGGAAATGGAGAGCAAAATATAAGCCTCAAGATAAGGAGGAATATATTACGGCTCGTAGAAAATACGTGAAGCTTATTTTACAAAGTAAAATTAATTACTTTTCTGGAAAAATTTTAAACTCCCAAAATAAAACAAAAGATACTTTTAATATTGTAAATGACCTGTGTAACAGCGATAGAACTGTGCTTCCTCTGTCGACCTCACAGGAGCTCTGTGACTCCCTAAACGATTTCTTCATAGAGAAAATCGCCACTATTAAAAAGAATATTCAAGGTCTCCCGGGTGGGGAACCTATTGAAGATATCTATTTTAACTCAGCCACGCTAGATACTCTATCTCCTATCGATGAGAAGACCCTGTCAGAACTTCTTTCACGTGTTAAATCAGGCTCGCCTTTTGACAGTTGCCCCCCCCACATTTTAAAGGAAGTGTACCTAGCTATTCCATCGGCAATTCTTCCCCTTTTGAATGAATCACTCAATCAGGGCAAAGTCCCTGATGGGTTTAAAAATGCCACCGTGATTCCACTATTAAAAAAACCAGGAGCTGATCCCTTAATTTTAGTCAATTACAGACCTATTTCCCTTCTCCCTTTCTTTTCTAAACTTCTGGAGGCACATGTCTCCAGATGTTTATCCAACTTTATTGAAAGTTCTGAAATACTTGGAACCAAACCAAGCGGGATTCCGTCCATGTCATTCTACAGAAACTGTCATTCTGGCTGTTCAAGACACACTAAGATCTAATGCTGACAAAGGCATACATCAGGCTTTGGTGCTCCTTGATCTGTCGGCCGCGTTCGACACGGTTGACTATAACATCTTGATCAACCGTGTTGAGCAGGCCGGCCTCAGGGGCCCCTCTCTGAATTGGATTGCCTCTTTTATCACAAATCGCACACAATCAGTGCGTTTGGGATCTTTTACAGCCCCCAAGATGTCATCGACTTGTGTTGTTCCCCAAGTTTCGTCACTTTCCCCTTTATTATTTAACCTTTACCTCCGCCCACTGATTTATTCTTTAAAAAATTACAAAATAACCTTATTTAACTATGCTGATGATCTTCAGCTAATTATTCCTTTAAATTCCCCAAATTCTGCCGCCGAATGCTCAGCCATAATGTCGCATATACAGAACTGGATGACCTTAAACCATCTTAAACTGAACCCAGGTAAGACAGAATTGATTTTGCCTGGGGAAAGTGGACTGAGCTGGGGGCAACTTTGCTGGCCAACAGACATGGGATCCCCTCCTACAAAGACCCACTCGGTAAAAAGCCTGGGGATTACACTTAATGAGGACTTATCCCTCAAAGGACAGGTGGGAATGGTGGTCTCCACTAGTTTTTTTCAACTAGGAAGATCAGGAAAATTGCCCATCTCCTAACACACTCTGCACTCATTCAAGTGGTGATTGCCCTCGTTCTCCCCGGCTAGATTTTTCAAACAGCCTTTATTTGGGTCTCCCGGTGGGCCTATTAAAACGTCTACAGATGGTCCAAAACCAGGCGGCAAGACTGATTTGGAAACAACCAAAGTGGCAATCAATCAGAGCTGGGTTGGAAAAACTTCACTGGTTGCCAGTGGCCCAGCGAATTGCCTTTAAAACAGGGTGTTTCACCTTTAGGGCGCTTCATGACAATGGCCCTATATTTATCAGGCAATCTATCACTAACTATACACCTTCGCGCAACCTACGCTCTAAACACCTAATCCTTGCAAATGTCTCCTCATTCAAGAAAAAACGCCAGGGTGCTTTCACCATCTGGCTGCCTCCTTTTGGAATGCTCTTCCCCTCTCGATCAGACAGAGCAATGACTTACAGGCGTTTCGAAAATCTTTAAAAATGTGGCTGTTCCAACAGGCTTATGCTTAAGAGTGGTGTTGATTGTCTTGACTTTATAGCGCCAAGAAACCCAAGGATGTATGTGCGCTCAAGAAATTGTTATTAACATAACATAACATAACATGTAGAGCATGGACCTCAAGTCTGAGCTTATCCGTCCTATTCGGGGTGACAAATGCATAAACAACAGTTGATGGTCAGAATGCAGAACAATGTCATACATGGGTCCCTTGCTCACTTTGCCACTGGATTCAAGCTAGTCTGGCTGATGATGGCTGATTAGCCAGATAGCAGTCCCATGATGCTTTTTTCCGGTCCAGGAAAGACATGGCTTAGCATTTCGGGATGGTCTGTTCCCATGAGGCACAGGTTCAGACTGATTTGCATGTCTGAACTGTGGTGGCAGAGTGAGCTAAAGAACGATGATGGATTAAACCCAGATCAGTTGACTGGGGGTGACTGCTTGCAATGTTCAACACTCCGTCCATCATCCCCTTTGGTTTTACTTTTAAAAAGTTGGCATTTTCCTGCCCTAACTATTTGGTACCTATAGTCTGCTCCTGGGTCACATGACTGGGTACAATTGCCAGTTGGACTTTGTTTATACTTCCCAGATAGCCACACACCACAGGGATTAGGTGTGCCTAGATGGGCTATCAACTGGCAGGATTAGGGGCAGACCTGAGCACGGCCCCACCTGCAACTGAATAGGCTGTATTCTGCATTCACAGAAAGGACTTGTCACCCCTTCATTGTTCCTACAGACTCAGGGCAGGGGAGTAAGGAAATTTAAAGCACTTCAAAGGGAATTCACTAGAAACTTCTTCTACTTCAAATAATGCACTGAGTAAAAAAATAGGTCCATCTCTATACTTAACGTCCTAAACCTCTCAAACGTCTCTCAGATGACTGCCTGATGCTGTGGCCTGCTGTCAACTCCACAAGACTACTTAGCTGCACTTGGAAGCACTGCTTTGTTGGCTGGAGAATGCCTTGAACCCTCAGAGGCCTGCCATGCTGTTTGAGCCCTGTTTCTACTGTTGAACCCAGGATCACCAGGCTGATTCCAAAGCCTAATTGGCTGGCCTCTTGATCATAGCCTCATTGACAGAAAAGTCTCTACCATCTTGAACCCGCACCTGGACCCAGTCTAAGTGATTCATAAACCGCCAAGTGGTGCCCCTCCAGTCCTGGACCAATGGTTTTGGTATTAAAGGTGACAAGAGATCCAAAATCAAAAACTTGTGACATAGAACATTTTGGGATAAAAACTGCTTTGAGAACTGAGAGAAGACAGGCCCAACCTGATGTCTATCTGACCAAGGTGCATTGCAGGTGGGCTTGATTTCTCAGCAGCTCCCACTATGTTCTTTTCCACAGCAGCAAATCCTGGTTTGTGGGCCTTCACCGAAGGGGTATCTAGCAGCATGGAAATATTGTCAGATAGCCTTCAGGCTTGTCCCACTGGAGATTTTCGCCTTTCAAAAAAGCAATTAAGTCAGAACGTGGAAATCTTCACTACAACTTTGACCAGCTGCTCCCTGATGATGATGCTTCCTCCTCGGACACCACCTTCAGCTTTGCCCCGCTGAACTTTACCTTCTCATAAAATGTTTCTCAGGATTTCTTCAAGGTCCAGAGGTATGCACCAACCAGCTCCCATTCACTGTTTGTATCAGACCCTTGCTCCACCACATTCAGCCATATTTTTCAACGTTGACCCGTTCTCGCCTGACTAGATGTCCACGTTTGGCACTTCAATTATTTACTAGCTAGTTTTTACCTTACATTTTAGGAAATCATAACTCTGGTTCTACTGATTGAATTTTGATCATTTTGGTGGCAAATAATGTGTTACATTTTACTCTACTCTTCTAGATTGATGTGGATTTTCCTTGTGTGGTCTTTTTACTTCGTTACCGTTTGAATGCTGCATACATACTTTACACATTGCCTCTAAGTTAAGCCTGACTGCTTTTGTGCCAAGCCACCAGCAGGTTAAGCACAGGTTAATTCAGTGATTTTTGTAGCTCTCCCTTACAGGGATTGTGGCTATTGCTTGAGCTCAGGCTAATTCAACCAACAACCCAATTTCTCACACTGCTACTGCAAACAAAGCTCAGATAATTCCACTGGCCAGAATGGCTGGCTCACATATAACATCTTCAGCAGTCTGACTTACAAGTCTCTCTTCAAAAGTCAGTTGGAAGGAAAACTGTATACTCAGGCCATCAGCAATACCAGCTGAAGCTGGCAAGCACTTGATCCTGCAACATGTACATACAGGTTCCAGCCCTCATCTATGCATACTTGTTGGTTCCACACACAAAGAGAGACAACTGCACATTCTTTAGACCATAGCCTTCTATTTGATTTGAGAACAACCTGGTGCCTACAGTGACAAACCGCAGATGTTCTGATTCTTCAGTAGCTAGGAAATGTAGGGTCTGATTACGATCTTGGTGGACAGGGTTACTCTGTCACAAACGCCATCAGATATCCCGCCTGCTGTATTACAATTCCATCATATTCTATGGAGCATGTAATATGCAGAACCTCGGACGGCAACATCAAGGGATGTGAAAGCTGTCACTTTGCCATACAAATCTCCCCAGTTACCTCACTGTCTGGAATGCTGGTATATCGCCCTCCGGGCCATCTGGCAGAATTTCCAAGCAAAATCATCGATCAGATCTCCATTGAGTGTACATCCTCCTCCAACTACCTACTACTGGGGGACCTTAATGTCCACTTCTTGGACCCGGCCGACAAGCAAGCGATAGAACTGCTACAGGACATCACCTCCACCGGCCTTGACCTAAAAAACCCACAGGCCACTCATGAAAGAGGGCAACTGCTCGACCCCATATTCACAAACATCCCAGACCTGAAAACCGTTGATCACGTCCCCCTCCCTTGGACCGATCACCTCCTGGTCCCCTTTGTATGGGCGATTAACACTCTGCCCCCTCAACCCCCCAAAATAAGAACCCGGACAAGACGATGGCACAAACTGGACCCAGCTGAATGGGCAGCTAAACTAAGGAAAAACGTTCCCCTTCCTTCTCAAGACACCATAGCTGCGGACAAAGAATTCAATACTTGGGTCACCCAATCCCTTGATACCATCCTGCCAAAAACTAGCTCCTTGAAACGCACCAAGAGAGTCAACCCGTCCCCCTGGTATACCCCTGAACTCAACCTTTTGCGGAAGGCTTGTAAGAGGAACGAACGCCTTTGGAGGAAGGACAAAACAGCAGAGAAAAAAGATACATTTCGTACCTCCATAAATGTCTATAAAAAGGAGCTACGGAATACCAAAATTGTATTCTACGAGAGCAGAATCAAAAATGCCGCATGCTCGGCCCATGAAACCTTTGCCGTTCTCAAAGAACTCCTTCATGCCCCTGACCCCCCTCTCAAGCCACTCGACCCCAAAGAAGCGGAAAGCAAATGTACTAATCTTGCTACCTTCTTTGACGAGAAGATAAAAAAAATTCTCTTAGCCATTCCCCCCCCCGAACCGGGGCATACGGACTGGGATCGTACTAATTCTACCACCCATCCCCCCCATCCGCTTTATAGCCCCTCACCTTCCCTGGACACCTTCGGTCCAGTCACCACGGAAGAGGTTGAGGCAACACTGGCCTCAATCAAAAGTGGGTCCCCCCTCGACCCCGCACCCCTCCGCTTCCTGAAAAAAGTGACTAGCACCATTACTCTCCCCCTCACGGCATTGATCAACTCCTCCTTTTCGCAGGGCATAGTACCCCCCAGCTGGAAAGCGGCAGTGGTCAAAGGCCTATTAAAAAAACCTTCTTTAGACCCACAGGACCTCTCCAATTATAGACCCATCTCCCTTCTCCCAGGAAATAGTAAGATCGCGGAGAAGTTAGTGAACAAACAACTGTCACTATTCCTGGAGAGCAACAACCTACTAGGGGTCTCCCAGACAGGGTTTCGTCCAGGACAAGGCACTGACATCGCCCTCCTGGCAGCAGTGGAGAAGGCCAGAAGCATTCTGGACACGGGAGGATCAGTGGCAGTGATCCTCCTGGACCTCAGTGCGGCCTTCGACACTGTGGACCATCTTACCCTTATCCAACGACAGGGAGAAATCGGAGTAAGGGTACGGCCCTGAAGTGGCTAAAATCCTTCCTAACAGGCCGTTCCTTCCAAGTTTGGGAGAACGACAGCCACTCACCCGTTATCCCCCTCCGCTGTGGAGTACCGCAGGGCTCATCCTTGAGCCCTATGCTATTTAACGTATACATGGCCCCACTGGAGAAACTGGTCAGTCCATTCGGCGTATCAATCATCAACTATGCAGACGATACCCAGCTGGTGGTAACCCTCTCACACCCCCACTACTCCCCCTCCGACCTCCACAGTTGTCTCACCGAAGTCCACCGCTGGATGAACCTCTCCTCACTAAAGCTAAACGGCTCAAAGACCGAGATACTGATGCTCGGCCACAAAGGGCCCTCCCTGCCGCCTCACCTCTGGCCCGACTGCTTGGGTGACCCCCCCACCCCTAAGGAAGAGGTCAAAAGCCTAGGCGTTTGGATCGAAAACGACCTAAGCTTTAGAACACAGGCAAAAAAGACTGCAGGAATATGCTTCGGACTCCTCAGAGCCTGCAGAAAGGTCTTCCCCTTTCTCCCAGCGAACGCCAAGAAACTTCTCATTCAGGGCCTCATTCTGGCGAGACTGGACTACTGCAACGCAATATATCTGGGAGCTCCCGAAGCCACGCTCAACACCTTGCAGAAAGTTCAAAACGCCGCCGCGCGCCTGCTGACCGGTACACCAGCAAGATAATCTGCTAAACCAGCCCTCAAGTCCCTCCACTGGCTCCCAGTCAGAGAAAGAGTGGCCTTCAAGGCTCTCTGTCTGGCCCACAAAACCCTTAACAACAACGGCCCTCCCCTCCTCAAGGAATTCATCATCCCCTACAAAGCGGAAAGGGCCCTCCGATCCAGCGGAGAAAATCTCATCACAGTCCCCAGAGTTAAAAAAGCCAGGACCGGTGGCCACCGCTTCTCGGTCCACACGGCCAAACACTGGAACAACCTCCCAAGAAGACTGAGATTAGAACCCAATCTCCTTCAGTTTAGGAAATCACTAAGGCCCACATGCATCAAGCACTTTTTCATTCGCAAACGGTGCGATTCCTTAAAATCGGCCGTTTGCGAATGCAAAAGTGCTTTTTGGGATGCATGAAGCAATTTAAGAACTCGCAACATTGTTGCGAGTTCTAAAATTGCGGGTGCTTTTAAGAAGTCGCAGATGTGCGACTTCTTAAAAGCAATGCATCATTACTTTGAGAAGTGGAAATTCGCAATTAGGGTTCCAAATTTACCGAGTGGTTGAACCACTCGGTAAATTTGGAAAAAGTGTTTAAAATGTTGAAAATGCTTTTTTTTCAACATTCATGTTACGGACACACATGTCCTTAGGACATGTGTGTGTGCAACATGATGCGAAAAATACATTTCAGGGGTGCATGGGGGGGTCCTTTGGACCCCCCGCTGCACCCATGAAATTTTCTAAGTGCCACTCGCAATTTGCATTGACTCCTATGGGCCTTTTGGCCCATAGGAATCAATGGGAATTGCGAAAATTAACTTAAGAATTCGGTATTTCTTTGGGATTCGGTAAAAATTGCGATTTTTACCGAATCACAAAGAAATACCGAAAAAATGATGCATAGCATTTTGCACTTCTTAATTTGCGATTCCTTATTTTTCGCAAATTAAGAAATGCAAAATGACACAATGATGCATGTGGGCCTAAATACCCTCCTTTTCCCTCACCCATAACTCCCTCAACTGCTGAAACCCTCGGAGATTCAGGTTTAGCGCTGGGATGCTCTAGGGTTACTACGCGCTCTACAAAACCTTTAAATAAATAAATAAATAAATATGGCAGACGGGATATCCGTCATGTTTTTGACGGAGTATCCCAACTACCAAGCTCGTAATCAGGGCCTTAGTCATTGAATTAGGCCAAGTTGCTCTTGGCCATTTTTTTTCTGATTGAATTATAATTCCAAACAAACCTTTAAATTGTGTTATTTGTGTGGCTGGTTCAGTTGAAGTACACTGATTGTAGGAGGAATAAATTATCTCTGCCTTTTCAGGTATTTTCACTCCTGGTCAGCTTAATGGCCTGAAAGTAGGTCAAAAACCTCTTTCACAAGCTTGATGTGACTGGACAGTTCTGAAATTTCTGGAACATTTCCAGAGCAAACACTTGCTCCTCTGACTTGCTTGATTTATGATAGATTATAGCATTATCTTCCTGACCTTAGAGTCGTTTGAGCAAACATCCCCTTTTTTATTATTTTTTATGTTCGAGGGAATCCATTTCTTTGTAATGTACATTCAATCCACACCATACTGCCCTTCTCTTTCTGTTGAAAATATTTATTTTCTGAATAAACAACTTGTTGCTTGTAGCTGAACCCTAAAAACTATAAGTACTGCCTGATTTACATATTCTTTGTCATCGCTCAATATGTCTACCTCCTTTAAATTCAGAATAAAGTGACATATAAGGAGAAAGTTGAAACTACTCCCAGTAACAAGGTTGTTAAGTTGGCATTTTGTGAGCAGATAGAAGACTTTATTTAGAATTTGGTGGACTAGTTACTCAATCACAAAAGTGACGGATATCCCATCCGTCTCAATACAAGTGCATTATATCCTATGTCATTTGTAACAAGACAGGCTGGAAATCGGTCACGTTTATGAAGAAGTAACCATCTGCCAAACAGGTCCAGAGTCTGTTCTGTTAAAGTCTGTGCTTAAGTTATGCCAGGGTCGCCGGTGGTGGGCACCACCGGCAATCATTTTGGCAGAACTCAACTGATTTTGTTTGATCAAAAGGAGAGAGAAAGGAGAAGAAAAATATAGCAAAACATTGACAAAGGGACAAAACATGCATAAAGAAAACATGCAACAGTAACATAAAGGTCCTCATTCTGATGTTGGTCCAACGAGCATCCGACCGCCATTGCCTCTGGCAGGTGTCCGACCGACTATATGTTGCTGACTAGATAAATGGAAGAAATGTAGCGTTTTAATACATTCACATTCTTTAAACAATTTAACAACTCAAGGCCTGATTCACAAAGGTAAACTTACACTTTTGTGTAACTTTACTCTTTTTCGCTATTCACACACAAATGATTTTAATAGTAAGTTTACTACAGAGGACACTCCACTGTCTGGCGGAGAATTCTGCACATAAAAAGATATTATATGTATTTGTGAATCGGGCCCTCGGTGTCAACCGAGTTTAGTCACTTCACTTTTTATTAAATGAACCTACAGAAACTGGTAAAAAAAATCAGTCTTCTCTTCTTGTTTACTGATAGGGCTCTCATTCATTTTTCATATACTGCCAAGGATATGTGATGGGGCCCAACAAACGGCTGATTTTCCCCAGTCCATACCAGAAACAGAAATGTTTTGTTTTAGAAAATGGCTTTGGTTAAGGGTATCTGTTTGTCCGCGCTCATTCCTAGCCAAGAAAAGTAGATAGAACTTATCCCCTGTGTCATGTCGCTGCGCCTGACCCGGTATCGAGACAGGACAGGCAACCAGGAAAGGGTGGGACCGGAAACGGGAACCGGAACCAGACATAGTCTGTAAGCCAGTAAGGTGCTGGCAGGGAATAAAGTAAGACGTGCACCAAGCAGCTCCGACTCCTGAGTCTCATTGATGTGGGTAAACGCGACATTGGCGACGAGGGTGGGATCCTTGTGTTCCCACAATTTCAGTTGCGCAGCCCAGCCGCATGTATCCGGCCGGACCAGCGAGTCCGCAGTCATCCTCCCGGTAGCGCAAGAAGAGCGCGAAACAGAAACCGGCGCCGAAACTGCTGGAGCCAGCCTGCCAGAGAATCCTGTGCCACCTGATTAAATACTGGAGCGCAAGCAAGAAGCGCATGCCTTGCCGTGCAGATGGCAGCGAGGAATACCGACACGCAGCAGCGCCACTGTGGACGCGAGAGACCCGTCCACCGAGGAAGCGCGAACCACGCAGCGGAAAGCAGGGGTGAGTCCCGCCGCGGCCGCAGCAAAAAGAGAGAGTGACTGTGGCAGCCAGCTAGAATGCAAGCGAGTGGATAATGAGCAGCCAAAGCCCCGAGATGCAGCGTCCCACACGGTGGCCATTTTAAGGTCAGGCGCTGGCCATTGGCTAACCCACGAAGCAAAGACGGCGGCCATCTTAAAGTCAGGCAGTTCCTAAAATAAACCACGAACTGTAGCAGAAAGGGCGGGAAAGCCCCCATCCAGCCAAAACTACATCTCCTGTAACAGGAAAAGGGCGGAAGAACCCCGTCTCACCAAAATCAAGTCCCTGCAACAACTAAAGAGCGGGAAAACCTCACATACAGCCAAACAAAGTCACAGCTCCAAATGTCCGACACTGAACCCAACAGCACGTCCGGGGGAAACGTCGTAGCAGGCCCAGCGCCTCAGGCTACTGCAGTCATGTTGCCTCACGCGCCCATGGGGGCGCCCTTCATGCGACAACCACAGCCGCTGGCATTGACGCCAGGCAACAGCATGGGGCCTGCCTGGAAGAACTGGAGCGAGGACTTCGAAGATTACATGGTTGGGTCTCTGGTACAAGACCCCAAGCAAAAACTCGTAGCCTTAAGAAATTTAATAGGCCAAGAAATAACACAAATCATCAAAGAACTGCCAAACGCGG
Source organism: Lissotriton vulgaris (assembly GCF_964263255.1). Classification (NCBI taxonomy): domain Eukaryota; kingdom Metazoa; phylum Chordata; class Amphibia; order Caudata; family Salamandridae; genus Lissotriton; species Lissotriton vulgaris. The sequence continues at coordinate 787,127,486 of NC_141696.1, forward strand.
CGACCGCAACTTATGAGGATGTAAAAAGAGCCCTTGACAGACGTTTTCTCCACAAGCGCAACGTGGACTACGAACGATACACATTCAATCTAGCCACCCAAGAAAAGGACGAATGCATGAGTGATTTCATCATGCACATCAAAAGGATGGCGCGTCATTGCGAGTTCGACAACTTCAAGACGGAGGACGCCCTACGACTCCGCATTATTGATGGATGCCAATCTGAATCACTGCGTCGGAGACTTCTAAAGAAACAATACACCTTGGAAGAAATCGAGGAACTGACAAGAATCAACGACCAGGCAGAAAACTACGCTAAACGAATGGAAACCCACAAGCCTGACCGGAAAGAACACGCTCTCCGGGTACAAGCACACAAAACCACCAGATCCATGACCAGCTCACACAGATCTAACAAGCCAACATACTCCTCTCAGAAATCATCCTCCCGACGAGACTCGCGACATGACAAGTCGGCCAAATCAGCACCCGCATGCTATAGGTGTGGATAGGACTACCCGCACTCAGGGCAATGCCCGGCAATTGGTCAGCGATGCCACCGCTGTGGGAGAGACAATCACTTTGAGGTGGCGTGTCAGGCCAAACAGTCAACACGCAGGTCATCGACACGCAGGTCATCGACCTCACGACGCGGCACACAACACCACGCACGTGCCATAAAAGGGAGAGAAGAACGCTCATCCAGCTCTTTGAGGTCCTGTCGTCAATCAACAAGCCCATATCAATCACGAGGCCGGTCCACGAGCACCTACCGCTCCCAACGCCAAACCATGGACTCTTACCGCTCACGCAGGCCCACGTCCAGCGACTCCTCGCCACACACGCCTGTGTCACAAGACAGCGATGAATACATTTGCATGGTATCAGACCCAGACCGCTTGAAACGATACCCCAAATTAGACATCATGATGGGAGAACATCCGGCGAAATTTGTTCTGGACTCAGGAGCATCACTGAATTACATCTGTGCACTAGAATACTACAACATGAAGCAACGACCTAAATTGGAGCCAGCAGCGGTTCGCATATTTACATGGATGTCACGAAAACCCCTTCCGTGCCTGGGTCATTTCCACACAACTCTGGCATTCAAAGACAGGAAAATCTAAGCTTACATTCATGTTGTAGAAGGACCGGATGTGGCCGACTGTTTACTCAGCCTACCGACAGCAGAAAGACTGAGACTAGTGGAGCTCCTCTATATGACCGAAGATGCCCCCGACATCGTGGCAAAATTCCCGAACCTCATCAAGGGCCTTGGGAAGCTGAACCACTTCAAAGTGAAGCTGCACATAGACGAACGCGTGACACCCATTGCTCAACACCACAGGAAGGTGCCCTTCCACCTACAGCAAGCCGTCGACGATGAGCTCCAAGATCTTCTACAGACTGACATCATCGAGCGTACGTTGGGACCCACCCCATGGGTGTCCCCAGTTGTGGTGGTCCCCAAAAAGGGGCCAGACAACAAAGTCAGACTGTGTGTAGAAATGCGCGCTCCCAACACCGCCATCGAGCGGGAGCGCCATCCTGGACCCCACATAAGTGATATGATCACAAGACTCAATGGCGCCACTGTATTTTCCAAACTCGACCTCAATAAAGGTTATCACCAGTTGGAGCTTCATGACAGATCAAGATATATCACGACATTTACCACGCACCAGGGCCTCTTCCGTTACAAGCGTCTGAACTTTGGTATTTCCTCGGCCGCCGAGATTTTCCAGGAGGCTATCCGGCGAGTCATACAAGGCATTCCAAACGCATTCAATTATAGTGACGACTTGCTAGTCTTCGGGAAAGATCAAACTGAACATGACAAGGCCCTGGACAGGGTATGTCACGCCTTGTTGAATGCCAACCTGACGCTCAATGCCACCAAGTGTGAATTCCACAAAGACACCCTGAAGTTCTATGGACACATTTTCTCCAGGGAAGGGATGAAGCCTGACCCAGAAAAAGTAGCCGCACTTGCTGACACCAGGACACCCCGAGATGTCAGCGACCTTCGCTCATTTCTCGGAATGGCGAGCTACTGCGCGCGCTACATCCGCGATTACGCCACAATCAGCTACCCCCTACGAGAACTCACACGCCAGGGTCAGCCTTTCGACTGGTCCGATGCATGCGAACAGGCATTCACTATCATTAAACAAGCCGTCAGCTCAGCCATCAATATCGCCTACTTCTACACAAACAAGAGGACTGAAATCACAGTGGATGCTAGCCCAGTAGGCCTAGGTGCTATCCTAGCCCAGTACTGTGAAAACTCAGACCAGCGCCACATCATTGCATATGCGAGCCGTAGCCTCACAGACACTGAAAAAGCGTACTCCCAGCCGGAGAAGGAAAGCCTGGATGTGGTGTGGGCGTGCGAACATTTCCATCTTTTTGTCTATGGCAAACATTTCACAATCGTCACGGACCACCAGGCGCTCATCACAATCTTCGGCAACCCTAACGCCAAGATACCGCCGTGCATCGAACGGTGGGGACTGCGTCTCCAAGACTACATATACACCATCGTCCACAAGCCAGGAAAAGCCGAAAATCCAGCCGATTATATGTCGCGACACCCTCTGGACAACGCAAAACCTGCTCACTCCCTGGCCGATGACTACATTCACTTCATCGTCGATGCAGCCTGTCCACCCACAGTTCCTCTGGAAGCCATTCAAGAGGCATCAGCAAATGACCCGCTTGTGCAAGCCGTCATGACCCGCATCCGCACGAACTCCTGGCGACATGTGAAAAACACGCCTCAAGAATCAGAACAACTTCTTCGCGACCTGACAGCCTTCCAACGCGTACACGACAAACTCTCCATCAGCGACAATGGCCTTCTTCTGAGAGGGGGGAGAATTTTTATTCCACACAAGCTACGCCAAGGAGTCATCAACTTGGCCCATGAAGGCCATAGAGGCATAAATGCCACAAATAAGACCTTGAGAGAGCGCGTCTGGTTCCCCACGCTGGACCAAATGGTAGAGTCAACCCTAAAAGACTGCATGACATGTCAACTTGTCAGTCGAGAGGAGCCACCTGCCCCGCACCAAATGTCTGAGCTGCCAGACGGGGTATGGCAACAAGTCGCGGTCGACTTCTTCGGACCACTGCAGTCAGGACAATACATCATAGTTGTCATGAATGAGTACTCACGATTCCCGTTTGCACATCTGATATCATCCACCAGAGCTACAGCAGTTATTCCAATATTGGATGAGATCTTCGCAGCATGGGGCATTCCTCTACGAGTAAAATCTGATAACGGGCCCCCATTCAATGGTCATGAATTCATAGACTTTGCGACACACCTTAACTTCAAACATCAAAAAATCACTCCCCTGTGGCCCCAGGCCAACGGCATGGTGGAGCGATTTATGGGGACCCTCAAAAAAAGCAATTCAGCAAGCTGAGCTAACGCACCGAGACATCCAGCAGACTCTGAATGAGGTACTGAGGGCATACCGGACCACACCGCACAACACTACAAACCAGTGCCCAGCCACCCTAATGCTAGGGAGGGCGCCCCGCACTCGACTACCCATGATGAACACTACCTCCCAACCACGGACCATCACTGTTGACCACAACACCCTAGTCGAGATGGACCACGAGAAGAAACTCAAAATGAAAACATACGCCGATCGGCGCAGACACGCCAAGGACGTCGACATCCAGGAAGGAAACTGGGTGATAGTCCGGAGTGACCGGCGAGCAAAGGCGGACAGCCGATATCTTGACGTTCCTTTACAAGTCAGCAGAAGGAAAGGAACCATGATCACAGCGAAAGCTGACAACAAGCAGATAACAAGGAACGTATCATACTTCAAGAAGTACAATCCACACAACCGCCATAGGGCTTCCTCGAGCCAAACTTCAAGTGACTCAGCGAGCCAAAGCGACAGCAATGACCGAAACCGTCACAGCCCCCTAAGAATCATCAGTGACGCAGATCACCACATCCAAACGCCAGAATGAGAGTGCCGTCCGAGGCGCCAAATAAGGAAACCCAGACGACTAGTTGAAGAGATGTGAGGTACGGTGAGACTTTTGTACAAAAGGGGGAGATGTCATGTCGCTGCGCCTGACCCGGTATCGAGACAGGACAGGCGACCAGGAAAGGGTGGGACCGGAAACGGGAACCGGAACCAGACATAGTCTGTAAGCCAGTAAGGTGCTGGCAGGGAATAAAGTAAGATGTGCACCAAGCAGCTCCGACTCCTGAGTCTCATTGATGTGGGTAAACGCGACACACTGTGAAGCTGATTAACCTCCCATGGAAGCATTCCTGCAACTGGAGAAAATATTGAATTCCGATTGTTATTGTTGGCTTGAGAGAAGGATAGTCCGCATGGGTTAAAGAAATGTAGGCAAGTATGTAATTGTTTCATCATCTTATCCACCAATACAAGAAAGGAAAATTCTCCCCAACATGGCTGCCAGCCATCTTTGCCACCAATGCAATGGCAAGGCCCATCCCAATCTAGATGAAAATATTAGTGCTATATTTCGGATCTGCAATTTCCAGTGTTTTCTATGCCGCAATCACCACTTTTACTTACTCTGCTAAGTTATGAAATTCGGATTATAACTGTAAATTTCGCACCCTGGATCCTAGCTAAAATACATTTATTTAAGCGAAATATTTCATTTGCCATAAATGTGTTTATCAGACAAGGTGAAAAGTGGATGACATTTTCGGGCACTTGACCTGAGCTTACCCTGAAATCTGCAGGGAGTGAATCTCAGTCTGTTACAAACTTAAACAATTAAGAAGATGGTATGCTGTCTTTAGTAAGAGATTCCAGAGTACTGAAAAGTGTACTCGTCTCCTCCATGTGGCACAGATTTCTCTGCCTAAATAAAATCATTTCATTTTGGGAAAATGTTGTAAGGCCCCATGAAGAGTTACATCTGTTCTTGTTATAGTAAAGCCTTTTGAGATTTTTATTGTTCAAAAAGAATAGTCCTTGGCAACAAAAGACTGAATGTAAGGTAACTAAAACCAATCCAAGGCGTGCCTGAAGTGCAAAGAAATGCAGTTTTCATATAAAATAATAGATCTAATCTCGATATTTTGAGAACATGTTTCTGCTTCTTAGAGTGCAGCATAGGTGCTCAACAAGCCTCTATTATTGCAGCTTTCATCGACTACCTTGCTGCTATGAAATGAAAACGAAGCTTTACAGTGCCAGTTTGTAATATTATGAAGCCGAAATAAAGCATACGCTTTGTTATCACTGATTACATATTGTCCCTGGGTGTTTCTTTGTTGCTTTAATGAGTGCAATTAAATATTGCGGAGTGTTGTCTCTTCTATTCCAGGGTACACGATTCTTCCAGTGTAGTTTACTTTATTCAGACATGGAAGTTTTAAGTCTGCCTTAAATAGTGCTTCTTTGATACGGAATTGCACATAGAGGGGCAGATTTATGTTAACTGGCGCATCCCGAGGGATGCGCCAGTTAACGTGCGCCACAGCTACGCCACCCATGGTGCAAAAACGGCACAGATGCGTGACGCATCTGTGCCGGAAATGTGGCGCATTGCTGGAGTTGCGTCTCAAGCGCGACGCAGCTCCAGCAAGGCTCGGGTGTACCCCATCTACGCAATGCTGCATCAAGACCTACGCCTGCTTCAAGCAGGCGCAGGGTTTTGACGCAGCATTGGCCAGAAAGTGACTGAGTGGAATCTCATAGATTTCACTCAGCCACTTTCAGGAGGCGTTCCTGCGCAGGAACGCCCCCCCCCTGCGCAGGAACGCCTCCTTATGGCGCAGGGCTTTACAACGTGACGCATCTCCTAGATGCTCACGTTGTAAATAGGGCGTATTGTTTGCGCCGCAGTTGCGTCAAATAAAGTGACGCAATTGCTGTGCAAGGGCATCATAAATCTGCCCCAAAGTGTTTAACTTGTAAAATCGTACCGACTGGTGCCCAATGTTTTCCCCATAAGACATCGACGGGTACCATTAAATGTCGGCATGCCCAATGCTAAGGCTGCGTAGTCTTGATTCCATCTGATGACTCTTTGCTCCACTACCAGACACTCTCTGCCCCTTTTTATCTTACTCTTGCAGGTTTTCTTTCATCCCTTCTTTTTCCCTTTGTCATGCTTTTTCCACCTTTCACTTGTGTGTTTTTCTCTTGCTGTCTCAGGTTCAAAATCTGTTTGGAAAGTTTCGGAAAAATAAATGCTTCTTCCCAAAAATAATTGTTGGTGGATCCCAACTCCAACAACCCACTCAAAGTACATGAAGACAAGCACTATCCAGAACGAACTCTCAAGCCTCAGTTTGAATCATGGTGGTTGCCTATTTCACAGAGGTCTTGAGAGATGAGTCATGCATAACCCAACCTAAGTGCTACTGAGGTCATACTACTTGCACGGTTGCCTCCTGTGAGCTCCACACAACTTGCATCAATTTTTGTGACACTCCGGTGGCGTAGGAGCCTGCTCCTTATTTACCAGGGAACACTAAGTCTTTTTTTGTAGTTTAAGGCTGCCTTGTAAATATCATTCTCTTTGACGTAGTTTTCTGAGTTAAAGGAGCGTGCAATGGGTGTTGCTGGGGTAGTTTCAGCAACATCCAAGGCATTTTGACACTGCCCCAGATTTCCGAGAAATCTTAAATCTGAGGCTGCACAGAAAACGTACGCCTCCCCAGGGGAGGCGTAAGGGAGGCACACGGGGAGAAATATCTTTATTTCTCCTCGCTTTGTCTTTTCTATGTATGCTGCATTTTACAACACACATAAAAAGAGGAAAAAGCCTTTTGTGATTGATTTTGTGCAGGAAGGTTTCCCTTCTTGCACAAAAACAATACTCCCCACAAAGCAGGCACCATTGCACAATGGTGCCAAGTTGCCTGCATTGGTGCACAGCAGCCCATTGTGCGCCAGCACAGGGGAAAGGATAGGAATGAGCTGTATCTGATAGATAGGGTGCATTCCTGCCCTTTTCTTTTGCCTTAGGGCAGTGCAGCAGGAAGGCCTGCGGTGCTGCCTTGTGGAAAAAACTCATAAATGAGGCCCTGAATTTGCTTTTGTTTTGCTCAAGGTTCATGACACCAACAATGAACTGGTTGTAATTGCCCACACAAAAAGTAAGAAATGCAAGCGAAACCGTCACAAAAACCGTTTGGACATTTAACTCCTATTTTTCTACACCAAGGTTTAAATGTGTTGTTATCCAGCACAATTGTAGTTTCTATGATAGTAACTTTGTGCCAAACTTTTTTAACCATGGCATCTAAATGACCTCATGAAACTATCCTCTCTTTTTTTACTTTTACTCTAACTGGCCGCCTGCAATCAAGAAATGTCTATCTGTTTTTCGATTTAAGGTGGATTCTCATTGCCTAAGAGAATTCGAAGGACAAATCACTTAGACAATGCAAAACAGAAAGAACCTATGTATGTTATAATAGTCTGTTACAATAGTATGATACAATATTCCAATTAGGATATTACCAGGGACTGCACAATAGATTTCCTGGCAGCTTTAGGGAGGAGATCCATTAACCTCCTCAGAATCTTAAGTGTACCAAAACATTTCCCAGCCACACAAGCAATCTGGCTATTAAACATGAAGCTTGAATCATACCAAACCCCCAAGTTTTTAACTTTAGACATGGGGCTGGAATGGGGCCCAATGCATCTGGCCATCAAGCAGAGGATCAAACAAAGGGGATTTTTCCAGCAATAAGGACATCTGTTTTATTTGCATTGAGCTTAAGCCAGCTCCTAGCCTTCCAGCCTGCCAATTCCAACAGGCAAGATCTTAATTGTTCTGCGGCATTTCTCTCATCATGCAAAAGGGTGACACTGAGCTGCGTGTCATCAGCCTAAGACACAATGGTAAGATTGTGTCGCTCGATGAACTCTGTCAGGGGTCGCATGTAGAGACTGAACGAAGTAGGGCTCAGGTTGGAGCCCTGAGGCATCCCTGAGACAGAGGCAGCACTTCAGATGAGAAAGGCTTTTGGGCCTCTTGGAAGGTTCAATTCTGGAGAAAATAGGCTAGCCAACTCAAGGTGATACCTCCAACATCACAGTTCCATACTTGTTCTAGAAGAAGGCCATGGGACTTGGTGTCAAATGCTGCGCTGAGGTCTAGAATTATTAATGCTTCTGTTTGACCTCAATCTGTGAGAAACCTAAGGGATTCCATAGAAAATACTTACCCACAAATATATAGCAATTCAACTATAATCACTATTATAATAACAATTAAGCATCATTTACGTAACTGAAATGAAGCTCACATGATACATAACTCAGTGCCTATAAATATAGACATCGGAGCGCCCTGCGATTGACATCAGCTGTGCCCCGATGAGCGGATGAGAGACGCTGCCACGAGGCAGAAGGTAGGAGGCTGAAACACGCTGGCCGCACGACGATGATTGGAGAGGGGTAACTGATAGCTTCCCCAGCGGCACGTCCAGAAAATAGATCGCCTACAAATCAAGCTATCATTACGAGCAAATAAATGTCTTAGAGGGTTTTTGAGCTCACGAACCGGCATGCCTGACCTTAATATGGCGGCCGAAGAAGACAATAAATGCTGAATAGACTCACGGGCCATCTGAAACTACATTTTACCCCTATTTGAGAAATTACACACAAAATGGCAGAAAGAAAGCATGGCAAATGAAGAAGGACAAACATAAAACAGAAGGACAAGCAGAATTAGAAGGACAACTGGAAATAGGAGTTATTCAATTGAACACAAAATGGTAGAAAGAAATCAAGGTAAATGAAAGAGGACAAGCAGATAAACAGAATAGAAGAAGGACAACTGGAAACAGAAATTATGCTATTGAACACACAAAGGACAGAGAAAAAGGACAATTAATATAATTAGAAAGAGAGAAAGTCTCCTCAGTGCACAGAAAGCCTGCTAATCAGGCGGACTTCTTGAGAGTACCTTTCCCCATAACTACAAGACATCTTGAAAGTACCTATCCACATACAAACAAGAAGAAGATACCCCATTTAAAGCTCACCTGCAAATCACAAATATGAAAGTCAACTACCTAGAACAAATAAGTAGGAACGCCCATATCATAAATTACCCAACCAAGCTCTCAAAAAATGCAGCCAAAAAATTCAAACACAACATTATGAGAAAAAACCCTGACACACTGATCTCCGACACTGCCTACTGCGCGGTCAATGGTATAATTGCGAAAGACATGATATTCTTCACCAGAAAAACGGTGAGATGGCGCAATGCCATTACAAAGACGCTTAATATAAAATCTATAGCTAATATCCCACATGGTACGAAATTCATGACAACAGCATCACTAAGACTCAGAGTGGACCTTTGCATAACGATTTTAAAAAACGGAATAGTGATGATTCAAGCCTCTGACAATGAATTGGAAAAATTCGATAACATGTTCTCAACATTGAAAAGAATGGTTGAAAACTCAAATCCACTATACCTTCAAAGTCCTCTAACGGAAAACACAATCTCAGCGGACAATAGCATCACAACGAGCTTACCAACGAGAGGCCGCCAGGATCAGGATATAAATAGAAAAAGATCTACTGAAAACGCTAATCCTCTACACCATCAAAGTCCTCTAGTAGACAACACAATCCCAAGGGATAGCATCATTACAACTAACTTACCAACGAGAGACCACCAGCAACGGGAACCAAATAGGCAATTATGAGACTCAAGCCACGTACAACACCAGAGACCTTCAGAAGAAGACTTCACTAACCCACATGACTCTACCACCACAATTAACAAACCAACTAGAGACCCCCTGGATACTGAACAATCTACGCAACTAGGAGTAATAAACAGAACAGAAATCTCGACATCTGGGAGAGACTCAGACAGAACAGAGAATCCACACATCAACATAGAACCTCCTCAGAGTGTAAAATCGATCGCAGACATCACACTAACTTCTCGGGACTCACCTAGAACGATATACTCCTCTAACGAGAAACCAGGAATTCAAAATAAAGACAGCACACCAAACACAACAAACAGTGTCATGAGAGACGACCGAACTAAGGGCAAATGGAAGAAGTTACTGGTGAAAAACCCAGAACGAAAACTCAAAATCAAAGTTAATGAAAGTCGAAATAAACAAAGAAACAACCCCAGTACATCGCCTAGGATCATGAGAAAATTCAGTGAGCTCCAATCACAAATTAGCAACCTATCACTGGAATTACTAAGCACCCTCAAAGGAATTGAACAACTACGGGATATTTCGCAACACACTCACACAAAAGTTGAGCTCATTTGAGATCTACTTAACACTCTCCAATACAAGAGCAATAAGAAGGCTATGCCACTGTCAAGCAGACAAAATAGACCAGACAGAAAACAGAAATACCTAACTGAAGAGGAAATCCTATCCCTACTCAGGGAGTATGAGATCACTGACTGCAATAGAGGGGATGAAATCAAAATAGTACAGAAAAATGCCAACAGAATACCTAAGTCAAATGAAAGAAGACCCAATTTCAACAACCTACAACAAATACATATAATCCCCGAAACACGAATTGCAAAACCACGTAGATCAGAAAAGTCTCTAAAATGCCTACTGCTCAACTGTCGATCAGCAACTAAACATGCGTCTGACATAGCCGACATCATTATTGAACAGGAAATAGACATATCAATCCTCACGGAAACATGGCTAACTGAATCCTCATCCCCAGTCATGGACCTGCTGGTGCCACCTCTCTACAACATTGTAAGACTTGATAGACGAGGAAAAACAGGAGGTGGCATAGCCTGCATACACAAAGCTGACTTAGAAATTAGCCAAATACAATCAGACCCTCTGGAATCCTGTGAATATCTTGGTCTCAATATATAATCGAATAATACCCAAAGTTGCATCCTACATGCCTTATATCACCCTCCGGGAAACAATATGAACTTCATTGACCAGCTAATGGAGATCATCTCAGCCAACGCTAACACTGACACTATTAACATATTTTTGGGAGATTTCAATCTACACTGGAATAACAATAACAACAAACAAGTCAACACGCTGAAAGACTTTCTAACTGATCTAAACTTATCCCAAGCATGTTTACAACCAACACACTCGAAAGGAGCAACATTGGACTGGATAATCTCGAAAAACGATAATATCTCAGTCCTCACTATAGAACCATGCGACTGGTCAGATCATCATGCCATAACCTTTATGATACCCACATGGATGAAAACACAAACCATTCAGCCTATCAAAACCAAAAGATGGATGCGGGATACAAGAGACTCTGCAATGGAACTACTAATCAAAAACATCAAGAAAGACCTAATTCTTCCACACAACATGCAGAATGTGACTGACTTAACAAACCATTACACTACATCAGTAACAAATATAGTCGACGCCACTGTACCGCTAAAATTGAAAAGAATCACAGAAAAAGAAAAAAAACAATGGTTCAATGAGACACTAAATGAAGACAGACGGAAGTTAAGACAGGCAGAAAGAAAATGGAGAAAACACCCTTCATCCCCGGAGCTGAAATTCCTTAGAAGAATCAGAAATGAATATAACAAAAAGATCCTCAAATCTAAAAAGGAATTTATTAGAACAGAACTAGACAACGCCAAGAACAGACCTCGGAAACTATTCGAGATCTTAAAACAACAATCAAACAAGCAGGCCAAATCTGCCCAAGAATTCACCAAAACGCGACTAAGCTGCGAAGAGTTCTCAAACTTTTTCACCGACAAAGCCACCAAACTAGACAGAGAACTCAAGAATGCTGCAGACAACAATGACTACCACACACAATCATCAGTCAACACTACGTCAAGAGAAGGGGAGATGTTGCTAAAAAACAATGCCCACTGGGACTCCTTTAAACTACTGAACCAGTATGACATTGCTAAAACGTTCAAACATCAAACCTAACAATCACTATAACGACCCACTACCATCAAAATGCCTGAAAGAGGTCAAGCATATCTTGATTCCAATATGGACAGAAATAGTAAACACCTCTCTCGCCCAGGGGATCCTCCCAGAATGCCTAAAAACTGGTCAAGTAATACCGATCATCAAAAAACCTACAGTAGACCCAGCTGATCCAAATAACTATCGCCCAGTGACCAACATTCCACTCGTTGCCAAATTAATTGAGAAATGTGTTCAGAAACAGCTGAACCAACACATCGATAATTTCTCGCTATTAGATGACTGCCAATCGGGATTCAGAACAGGACACAGCACGGAAACGGCAATCCTTCACATTGTCGATGATGCTCTACAAGCACTAGATCAAAACCGATCTTGCCTACTCATCCTTCTAGACCTATCTTCGGCATTTGATACAGTCAACCATGAAAAATTACTGAACAGACTCCAGGACAGGATGGGATTATCCGGCACAGTACTAAAATGGTTTGAATCCTTCCTACACAACAGAAGTCAAAGATTCCTGGTCAACCAATCACTCTCACCATCTTGCCCAAATGAAATAGGAGTTCCTCAAGGATTGACACTATCTCCAGCATTGTTTAATCTGTACGTCGAACCCCTTACAAAAATACTGCGAAATTCCAAAATATCCTACCACATGCATGCGGATGACACGCAGATATACATCAAGATCGCGTCCTTGGAAGACATCATGCTAATGAATGAAGCCCTCAAAATGACGTTAAAATGGTTATCTACCAATCATCTGAAACTAAATGCACATAAAACTGAATTCTTACTTATTTCGCCTCTAAATAACCAAACAGAAGTGAAGAATTGGTCTAAAATGATCACTGCATTAAACTGCACCCCAAAGCTAGTGAGTTCGGTAAAATCACTCGGAATCACACTGGACGAGAACCTAGACATGAAAGCCAACATCAAGGCAATGACAAAAAACGCTTGTTTTCACCTAAACTACTTAAGAAAAATGAAATCGTTTTTAACGGAGTCAGACCTAAAACTAGCAGTACAATCACTGGTCATTTCGAGAATCGAATACGGATGCACAACGTTAAAAGGTCTACCAAAAATTTCAATAGCTCCATTGAAAGCATGCCTTAATGCAGCAGCAAGACTTATCAGTGGTACAAGGAAATTTGACCGTGTCTCCCCACATCTGAAGGCGTTAAATTGGCTACCGCACGAAGCTAGAATACAACTAAAAATGGCATGTATCACCCACAAAGCTATTCATCACAACACACCTACATACCTCGCCCAGAAAATTGAATGATCGGGAGGAAACAGACCTGCAAGGAGTGCCAATGATCTGATGCTGAGATCACCAATTTTCAAAAAGAAAAGAACTTACGACAGAGCGTTTTCCGGAGCGGCCCGCAGAATCTGGAACTCTCTCCCTCCGAACATTAGGAAAATTACAAATACGGCAAGATTCAAGAGAGAATCTAAGAACTTTCTTATGAGTAAATTCCTCTCATAGACAAGACAACACATCAACCGGACTTAAAGGATACAAACATTTTTATAACTATGGGAAGTTTGTAGGAGCTCATTCCACTCTTTGGCGATATCAGAAGTTGTCTCGTTACTGACTCTGGACTGGAATTACTCAGAAGACAACTGTATAGCCGCTAATTAAGGTCGCATAACCCATATCCTACCTCAGATTATTGTACTATACGTATTGAACACGTTTGAAAGATATGTATATAACTTTTTATTTCTATTCTTTATTTCTACTGTCATTGTCTTGACCTGTCATGTTAAGCGCTCTGATACCTAAGGGTCTTGTTTGCGCTATAGAAAAGTTGTAATAAATAAATAAATAAATTAAACTTTTAGAATATTAATATACATTAACCACTGGTGTGCTCATGACGAGCTGAGCTCGTCATGGCACACAGTCCCCGTGCGCAAGAGGCACGCTGACGTCATTGGAGGTTGCCTTTGTTTACCGACGCGCAGGGAAGCCATTTGCTTCCTGCGCGTCGGTAAAGAAAGAGGTACGTTTTGGGGCTGGGGAGGGGGGATTTAAACTAAAGAGGCATCGGGGGAAAGGAAAGGGTTTTCTTTTCCCTCAATGCCCTTTTGTGCTTTCCTGCTGCACGATCGTGCAGAGTTTATTTATTTAAATATTAATCGGCCCACTGGGCCAATGTGCTGGAGAGTGGCCCCTTGGGCAAGGGTCACTCCCCTTGGGGATTTTTTTTTAGGCAGCCCTCAATGTTTTTTGTTTTGTTTTGGGGAGCGACCCTTTAGGCAAGGGTCGCTCCCCTTTTGGGGGCAATTTAAAAGGCTTTGTCTGCCCCCCTGGGGGGTGGGGGCAGAATTTGAATTTGAATAAACAAATCGGCCCACTGGGCCAATGTGCTGGGGAGTGGCCCCTTGGGCAAGGGTCACTCCCCTTGGGGGCCATTTTAGGAAGCCCCCAACGTTTCTTTTTGTTTTGAGGTGCGACCCCTTAGGTAAGGGTCGCTCCCCTTTTGTAGGCCATCATTTTTGCACTGTTTGCCCCCCGGGGGGGACAGATTTACATTTTAAAAAATGTATTCAACCCACTGGGCCAATTGAATAAATGTAGTGGGGAGTGGCCCCTTGGGCAAGGGTCACTCCCCTTTTTGAGGCATATATTTTTCCTTTGTCTGACCCCTAGGGGGGTCAATTTTAATTTTATTTAAAAAAAATCTGCCCCTTTGGTGGCCATTTTAGTATGCCCATGATGTTAGGTTTTGGTTGCTGTAATCCATCATCATGTTGTAGCTCACTCCACCACCCCAGTTCAGATACGGCCATATGCAAATTATCTGACCCTGTGCCTCATGAGAACAGTTCAGCCCAAACTGCCAAGCCATATCTTCCCTGGCCCGGAAACAACCATCCTGGGACCGGTTTCCAGCTAATCAGCTGGCATCAGCCAGGCTAGCTTGAGTCCAGTGGCAAAGCGAGCAAGGGACCCACGTCTGGGCATACCCTACAAACTTAGGGCAATCAAAGTGCACAAGGTCAGTCTGATTTGCATATGGCCATGTCTAAACTGGGGTGGTGGAGTGAGCTAAACAATGATGATGGATTAAACCAAGATCAGTTGACGGGGTGAGTGTTAGATTTGCTCAAGCGCTCCATCCATCATCCCCTTTGGTATGACCTTGAGGGGCAGTTTGACTGGTTTTTTTTGTAGGGCCACTAGGGCACCAGGGTTTATTTTTATGTTGGGGAGCCGCCCCTTGGACATGGGCCGCTCCCCTTTATGGGAGGATGATTGTGGCCATTTCTGCCCTCTTTGGGTGACAGTGTAGCAGTATGTGTTTAGGCCCATCTGCCCCCAAGGGGGGCAGAAGCCACTAGATACCAGAGTTTTTTTTATTTTTGTTTTGGTGGTGGCCTCAAGGGCAAGGGTTGCTCCACTTTTACAGGGGTGAATATTAAATTTATACTGTTAGGCCTACCTACCCCTTAGCTTGGCAGTCGGACTGGTGCATTATTTGCATATGTGATTGTAATGTTTTTTTCTTCTTTTAAATCTAGTGTAAAGCTTTTGATTCCTGTTTGCAGTTTCGACAGTGGTTGTTCTGCAGTTTTGTGTAGTTGCATTTTTTTGGTGAGAACTATTTTTTTGTTGTATGTACTCCAAATGAGTAATATTGTAATGTATGAATTAATTTTTTTCTAACTGGTGTCATAGTGGCAGCATATTTAGTTAGTGTGTTGAACATGAAAATCTTTGTGATGTGTTTTGCATTGTCTTATGTGTAATTTTCTTCTCTCTTTCTTTTTTAGTGGCATACTGTTGTTCCATACTGTGTCTGTACAGAGTACGTGGTGGTGAGTTTAGCTGCTTCTGGCAACTGAGTGGTATTGTTTTGGAGTGTATAGGTATTTTTGATAAAGGGGCATTTTGTTTATTACTTAATTTACAAAGTGTTTGTTGTTGTTGACTTGTTTGACAAGTTACCTTTATTAGTAATCATTATGGCTAGCCGTAGAATGACTGCTCAGCAGGTAGTCGGTATGCTTTTTGAATCTTCCTCTGAGCCGGATTATGACACTGACAGTGCATCTGAGGGAGAGGAGGGAGGGGAAGATTCTGGCAGTGAGTTTTCTCTCCACATGGAATCATTGTATGATGAAGGTTCTCTCAGTGCAGATGAAGTGCCTGTTTTAGAGGAGGATACTGCTGTGCCGATGGCTGGGGGTGTGCGTGGACTGGCGCTTGGCTGGCGGTGTGCGTGTACTGGCATTTGGCTGGCGGTGTGTGTAGATTGGCATTTGGCTGGCGGTGTGCGCTGACTGGTGCTTGGCTGGCGGTGTGTGTGGATTGGCGCTTGGCTGGTGTTGTGCATGGACTGGCACATGGCTGGTGGTATGCGTGGGCTGGCGCTTTGCTGGCGGCATGAGTGGACTTGCGCTTGGCTGGTGTTGTGTGTGGACTGGTGCTTGGTTGGCAGTGTGCGGGTACTGGCACTTGGCTGGCGTGTGCGTGGATTGGCATTTGGCTGGCGGTGTGCGTTGACTGGTCCTTGGCTGGTGGTGTGTGTGGATTGGCACTTGGCTGGTGTTGTGCGTGGACTGGCACATGGCTGGCGGTGTGCGTGGGCTGGCGCTTTGCTGGCAGTGTGAGTGGACTTGCGCTTGGCTGGGGTGTGCGTTGACTGGCACTTGGCTGGCGGTGAGCGTGGACTGGCACGTGGCTGGCGGTGTGCGTGGGCTGGTGCTTTCCTGGCGGTGTGAGTGGACTTGCGATTGGCTGGTGGTGTGCGTTGACTGGCACTTGGCTGGCAGTGTGCATGCATTGGTGCTTGGCTGGCGGTGTGCGTGGACTTTCACTTGGCTGGCGGTCTGAGTGGACTGGCGCTTGGCAGGCGGTGTGAGTGGGCTGGCGCTTTGCTGGAGGTGTGAGTGGACATGCGCTTGGCTGGCGTTGTGAGTTGACTGGCGTTTGGATGGCGGTGTGTGTGTATTGGTGCTTGGCTGGTGGTGTGCGTGGACTGGCGATTGGCTGGCGGTGTGTGTGGACTGGTGCTTGGCTGGCGGTGTGCGTGGACTGGTGCTCGGCTTGTGGTGTGTGAGTAGTGGCTTGCTGCTGGTCACTACACACGCTGCTAGCTGAGCGCCACTCCACACAATCCATCAGTTTGTGTAGTTGCTGTGTCAGGAATGTGTACGTCTGAAAGTGATGGGCCATTAAATGGCGCTGTCTGCTGGTGTGAGTGTTGTAATGCGATGGGCCCGTGGCTGGCGGTGTGAATATTTTGTATGTGAAAGATACAAAGTTGTTTGGTGCAGGTGCACAGCCTTGTTTTTTCTGTATGCTTCAATGTGAATTTAAAAAAAACTGTGTTTATAATTTTTCAGGTGCTCCACCGGTGGGGTCTTCCATCCTAGACGTCATGTTTGAAACTCTGAACGTGTGCTTCTAATGAACCATTAGCTGCATCCTCATGGGCACTCTTTCTCTATAAAAACACGCATTACTGAACATAAATCCAACATTCGAACACGCAATATGAAGTCCACAGTAGCGACCCACTATCTCACTGGATGGGGCAGTGAGATAAATAACGGTGATGGATCAAGCCCTGATCTTTGGACTGGGTAAGAGTGGTCTGCTTAATTCAGACACTGTTCATCACCACCCCCTTTTCTGAATCGTTTTTGGCCACTATAGGTGTGGCAGGGTATACTCAGACATGAGTCCCTTTCTCACTGCTCCATCAGGATTCAAGCAAGCCGGGCCGAAGACGGCTGAAATGCCAGAAACCGGTCCCCGGTAGCTTGTCTCCTTTCTGGTGAAGAATTGGCTTGGTAGTTTAGTCTGCCCTGTTCCCATGATGCACTGGGCCAGGGACAGACTGATTTGCATATAGCCGGGTTCTGAGCTGGGATGGGGCAGTGAGATAAATAACGGTGATGGATCAAGCCCTGATCTTTGGACTGGGTAAGAGTGGTCTGCTTAATTCAGACACTCTGTTCATCACCACCCCCTTTTCTGAATCGTTTTTGGCCACTATAGGTGTGGCAGGGTATACTCAGACATGAGTCCCTTTCTCACTGCTCCATCAGGATTCAAGCAAGCCGGGCCGAAGACGGCTGAAATGCCAGAAACCGGTCCCCGGTAGCTTGTCTCCTTTCTGGTGAAGAATTGGCTTGGTAGTTTAGTCTGCCCTGTTCCCATGATGCACTGGGCCAGGGACAGACTGATTTGCATATAGCCGGGTTCTGAGCTGGGATGGGGCAGTGAGATAAATAACGGTGATGGATCAAGCCCTGATCTTTGGACTGGGTAAGAGTGGTCTGCTTAATTCAGACACTCTGTTCATCACCACCCCCTTTTCTGAACCACTTTCTGGAAGAGCATCACAATATATCGCAACTAAAATATTTGGTCTTGGAAACCATAGAACAGAAAGAAGGGAGAGCCAATAATAAACATTTATTGCAACATGAAAATGTTTGTATACAGAAAATGAGTTCCAGCAAATGGTCTCAATGACCGGATAGAACTTGCATGTTATCTTTGAATACACTTCATAGCTGTTTGCTGTTATTTGAGCTGCCTGCAATCTTGGAAGCCAGTTTGGTGTTTACTGTACTTTATTGCATTCATTGCATGAATGATATTCATTTTGCTACTTTGAACTGTTTATATATTGTTATTCAAATCATCTTACCAGTACACGCATTAATCTGCATTATTTTTCTTTTTTGATTTTACACGCTTCGTGTTTTTTTACATACTACATATTTCGTTTTTTCATACACTCCGGGGTACGCACACTTTGTTTCTAAGGAGTGAGGTTTATAAGGTTTTCCTTTTCGTGTATTATAAACATTTGGAGACAGGGACGGTCGCTGTTTTCTGTACGCAGTCATGGCAGAGTCTGTTGTGTTCATTCATTGCGGGGAAGGGAACACGTGACCATACGCGTGGCGTCCAATCGCGCACACTCACTTTTTCAACGCGGAAGAGCTGGAAGCATTCCAAAAAGGTCGGGAGAAGGCGTTTATGCGACCAAAGGATTTTCAGTGAAAGTAAGTTCACCCGCATGTTATGGAGTTGAGAATGGCAGTGTTCATAACGGCAGTTTGCCAAGATGTGACAAGGATGTTGCTTTCTCTGTATTTCAGATGTATGAGCACGAACAATTTAAGGACATGTAAGTCTGGATACAGTGATATTTGTACAGTTCACATCGGTTGTCGGTTCACACGGGCACCATACACATCGCATGGGCACTTTTTTTACATTTTTTCACCATGAGGCATTACAATCACGATATGTTTGCCAGGGCGTATAAAGGTTGACAAAGTGTGTTACTGCATTGATGATTTTATTCACAGATGATGGATAAATGTTTATGGTGTTATTCTTTGAATGTATAGTGATGCTCCCTGAGGTAGGGCTTTTAAGCCCAAAATGCATAGGAGTTGAATAAGCAACAATGTCATAGTAGGACAATTATGGAAAATGGAAATGAAATGATGAATACATTTCATTAACCAAGAATGAAACAATTGGATAAAGAAAAAAGGAAAACGTTTGAAAAACTGACTACAACTGGGAGCCCTCAGTCTTTTTTGGGGGGAACCAGAAAAAAGAGTGCCCATGGGAATGCAGCTAATGGTTCATTAGAAGCACACGTTCAATGTTTTGTATGTGTCACACATATGGAAGGTGTATTAATGGCCTGTAAAGAGGTTGGTCCCTTGTCGTGGCTTTACAGCTCACGAGCTGTGACTCAATAGTTCAGTTTCTTGTCCTTTCAATTATTACCAGTGCATTTCATTTTTGTGAAATCACTTGTTAATACAATTGTATATACTGAACCATCACTCACCCTCGTGCAAAATCCAACCAGTATGTGTGTGTGCTTGAGGATTAGATGGCTGTGCAGTAATATTTGTCTTTTTTGTCTTTCTGAAGCAAGGTGTACCATGCCCTTTTTGTGAATGTTGTAATGTGTTGGTTTTGTGCCTGGTGGTGTGAATGGTCTTGTGTGTGTCACATATGAAAAGTGTGTGAATGGCCTATAAAACGGTGGGTGCCTTGTTGTGGCTTTACAGCTCATGAGCTGCGAATCACTGGTTTGTTTTTTTGTGCATTCTATTATTGACAGTGCATTTCATTTTTATGAAATCTCTTGTTAATTACATTTTATGTACTGAACCATCACTCGACCTCTTGCCAAATCCAACCAGTATGTGTGTGTGTTTGAGGAATAGATGGCTGTGCTGGAATCTTTGTCTTTTGAGTCTCTCTGCCAAGGTGTACATTCCATCTAAGAATAACCTAACAACTGTAGATATTATTGTTAACCCATGGGAGTACATGGTGATGCCTCTCTTGTGAATTCCAACAAGTTATTTTATCCACCATGTCCTGCAAACTTAAAAATGTCTGTCACATATTCCTTGCAATATTGTGCCAAAAATCTCACGCTGCAAAAATAAACACAAAATTATGTCAAAACGATTTGGTTTTGCAAGGGAGGTCACCTGGGTTTTTGTCCCGACAAGCAGGGCTTCCAAAGAGGTATGGCTTGCATGGATCCCCCAACATTTCCTTACCCAGAATCCCTTGCAAACCTCAATTTTAGATGAAAATCAGTTTTTCAGACATTTTTGTGTGGGAAAATGTGGCATCACAGGGCTCACACAAATTTCCTACCACCCAGCGTTCCCCCAGGTCTCCCAATAAAAATGGTGCCTCACTTGTGTGGGAGGCCCAAGTACCCGCGACAGGCAAGGGCCCAAAACACAGTGAGGCAACATCAAAAATGCCTATCTCAAAACCATCTGCTTTTTCAAGGGGGGGTCACCTGTGTCTTTGGCCCTGTGCTCGGCGGCCATCTAGGGAAACCTACCAAACCTACACATTTCTGAAAACTAGACACCCGGGGGCTTCCAAGGATGTATGTCTTGCATGGATCCAACGTTTCCTTACCCACAATCCTTTGCAAACCTCAATTTAACTGACAAAAATCAGTTTTTCAGACATTTGTGTGTGGGAAAGTGTGGCATCACCTGGTTCACACACATTTCCTACTACCCAGCATTCCCCCAGGTCTCCCGATAAAAATGGTCTTTCACTTGCGTGGGAGGCCCAAGTACCCGCGACATGCAAGGGTACAAAATCTTTTGAGGCAACATCAACATTGCCTATCAAAAAATGTTTTGGGTCCTTGCCTGTCGCGAGTACTTGGGCCTCCCACACAATTGAGGCACCATTTTTATAGGGAGACCTAGGAGAATGCTGGGTAGTAGGAAATGTGTATTAGCCCGGTGATGCCACAGAAGCCACTGTCATGGAGCTAGGCTTTGCCTTTACACTGTGTTAAGTTAGCATGAGCTTATTAGAAGTTTAAGCGCCATTTTTTCCTTTCTGCTGCTTCTGCACACAGCACATATTGTTATTAATGCTTTGAGCCTAGTAGAATATTTTGCTTCACACAAGAATAATATGTTTTCCTATAGTATCAGCTTTGCTTGGTAAGCTATGTCTGAACAGTGAGTGCTGAGGCCTTCAAGGTTATTTCAACACAGTGGTTGTTGTTCGGTCTGAACCTAAGGCTTTGAAAATATCCTGCAAACAAACCGTATTGCGTGGTTATAAGCAAAACAAAACTCAGTTATCCCTTTTTTGTCTTTCTAATTGTGAAACTTTATCAATAAGAGGAATTACATCCTCTAAAGATGGCCCCCAAGGTAAAGCGGTCTAGTGTTTCTCTTCCTCAAACCCGAAAACGGAAAGTAACAAAAACATTCCCCGCCGAACGCACTCCAAGATGCGGTCCGACGGGGAAGCAGCTAGGTAATACTACGCAGTGTTGCCGATCAGGAAGTAAGTGTACCATCCCTCTTTTTCCCCCCATTTTCAGTTAAAAAGATATAGCATGGCTTCAAAACTCAGCCCGCTCGATAGAAACAAACCCTATTTTGGAAACTAATCGCATTTCTCATTAATCCTGCAGCTGCAGCAATGTTTCCATAGAAGTGACTCCGCCCCCCTCAGAGACCATGAAGTGATATTAGGCACCCGTAAATGTAAATATTGAGAATCTTTTTTGGTATATATGTTTTTTGTAGTGTATGTTTATCGTCTTAGTCACAATAAGTCGTGTGTCTTTTTTATGTGTGATTTCACGCCACAATCACTCTGTGTGTATTATGTTAACTATGCACCGGACCTGAGAGCCTGCACGCACCGATATGGGGCAATTTGCACCATAGATATATACTCTAAACGTGCCGCATGAAGGATATACATGTACCCGATCTCCCTGAGAAAGGGGTGAGGTGCCATTAACTCTGTGTCATTTCTTACAGGTTCATCAATGAGTAAAACATACGTCAATAAGCAACAACGTATGTATTCTGAACCACGCATGTTTCTATATTGAGCAGCGTTAACAATTGTGAAATCTTTTTTCAATTAATTAATTTCAAACCCTTAATTTAGGTTTATAGGAGTGGCATATACAGGGCTGGTCCCTGTATGGTCCTGAAGAAACTCCAGGGGTAGCGTGAAACATGTTGACCATACACTGATCCTACCTTCATAGTAGGTCAGAATACAGTGTAAACCCCATTTTTAATATACCAACCTAGGAGCAGAATAAATTATTGAGGCCCACTAGCATGGTATTTTTAATCCACTTATACCCACTCCACCCCACTACGCTTTTGCACCACACATAGTCCTTCACAACTAAGTGCTCCTACGTAGTTCGCAAGTCGCAGCACGCCCCTTTTCGTAGAGAACTGGGATGGCCCCAATGATGAAGCATGTCACCGTGAGGAAACTCCGGTGAGTGAGGGAACTCAAGAAAGAAAGCTTTCTTTCTTTATTTTGGCTCCACTTATTAATTTGGTGAGCAGCCACAACACAAGACAGGTCTTGGAACCAGGGAGTGTGGGCTCCCACTTTTCATATGATGTCCTAGGAGGGCAACCTGCTCTTAAGTTCCTCCTTTTCCCCCTTGTTATACATGACGTTGACATACCGCAGCATAGTCGTATTGCGGTTCGCAATAATTTGCAAGCTTATAACGTCGGATTAGAGGGCATGGCAGTGATTATGGTAGTGAGTGCGGAAGTAGCTTACCCTTTTGAGATTTTCTACTCGTGGGTGACCTTCCCTGCTGTGAACGCAAATACTGGTGTGTTCGACACTTATGCTCCTACTGCTGTGCCACAGGAATATGTTCCGTATAGGACACAGGAAGTTCCGATTAATGCTTGGCAGCACCGAGTTTGGTTTAATGGCGCCCTACCCTACACTTTGTTAGTCACAAGGTTAGGTCCTTTGTCCATTCCAGGTGCTACTTGGCCAGTTTTGGCTGGATTTACAAAGCATCCTTGACATGGAGCGGTTCCCGTTGCAGATTTACGGTTTTGCATATGGTCGCGATTAGTGTAATTCAGTCGTTAGTACAATACATTACCCGCAATCTCCCGGGCGAGGCCCCTGGTGTTATGGCGCATCCAGCCGGACCGAGCGGAATGAAGCTTAGTCCTGTCATGGTCAATGTAGTGATGGGCAAGCGCCCCCAGGATGAGGATGATATGCCTTTCTGGCTTACCAAAAAATTTGCCCAGTTGGATGCTGCATTTCTTAACACGACTCATGCTGAAAAACACAGGATTCTGACAATTAGTTTGCCGAAAGACTTGATAACAGAAGCTGGTGACTGTGAGCCTTGGGGTAAGATTTTTGCAGCAGTGTATACGAGGTGCTTCGGCACTCCGTCAATGACTGTCCTTCCCTCGGTCATTAAGCGTGTTCAAGATGAGCATGGACCTGAGGCAGCGGTTGAATTGGGTATGCGGCTGTGCGGTAGCTTTGACATAGTTTCCGATCTTGTTCTTGCGAATGACAAGGGAGATGCGGTAAACTTTCAGGTGTCTAATGCTTTGCAGGCTGTTCCCGATGCCGATAAACCAGACAGTTACCGAGAACTTTTATGGCGGCTTATAAGACCGTGGGCCGTAATAGTTTGGGTGTCAAGCCTTTCTCTACAAAAAAGAAAAAACAACCCCAAGGGCAGAAGTCTGAAATGGATGACCAGCCCAAGGCTAAAAAGCAATATTGGCCGAAAAAATAGAAATAGGGTAAACTACAGCAACAGAGACAGGGGTCACATCACCAGTGCCTGCACCTACAGAACGTGTTTATGACTTGCGCGATCGCGCGACGATAAAATCACCTCATCGTTTTCAGGTTTCTGAACAACGCTCTCCTTGTTCTTTTCAGGACTCATCGGCCTCAACGACCGGTGGTGGAGGAGGCGGCAGAGGTCGGGGTGGCCAGCAGGGACACGACCAGCCCCGCCCGAAAGACAGTAAAGGCAAACAGGATGATTCGACACCGAAAGACCCCAGTTTCGGTAGAAGAAAGCTGCCGCTTTAACAGAGAGATATGCCACAGATAGTGAGAATGCAGCTTCGGAATCAGACACGGGCGCTGACATTGGTGGACAGCGCGGCGGAGATTACCATAGTGCGAGAGGCCCTGCATCCACTACTGAAGGTGACAGCGACTGACCAATATGTTGTTGTGGAGACAACTGATATCAGAGTAGCTCCCCCTGATAGATTTTATAAAATAGTCCTTTTAATTGTAGGTGACATACAACGTACCATAAAAGGGGTATTTAGGGAAAATCTTACAACTACCTATGACATTTTGTTAGCGGAGGCTGACTGGCCCCCACCTTTTGTTCTCGTGACTTCGAAAGGGGAGGAGGTAATCCTCCCTAGTTTCGCGCACACAGCCTCGAAGGAGCATGCGCTGAATTTTGCAGAAGAGTGGGCTAAGGCCCTTGCGCCGGCTCTGTACTGTACACATTGTGGTTGGGATACATTTTCCCCACACCACGAGATTCACTTGGGGTCGCTGCCACAGCCTCAACCTCAATATCCCATCCGACGTGAAGCTAAGGCTTCCGCTGCGGAAATCCTTGAACAATTGGAATATCAAGGCGTAATTGAAACTTGTGTGTCACTGATGAATAACCCACTTTTTACTGTGACCAAGCCTGACCGTTCGTACCGTTTGGTATTTGATTACCGGCATTTAAACTCGCATTGCCATACCTGTGCAGTACAGAATACCCACGGCTCTGCTTTAGTGGATGGTCTTGTGCGTAAACAGTTTAAAACCACACTTGACATATCCAATGTTTTTTTTGCCCACAATTTGGATGGTCTAAGTTCCTAATGGACCAGTTTTACCTGTGGCGGCAAACAACGCTAATTTAAACGCCTAGCGATGGGCTATAAGAATAGTCCAGGCGTGTTTCCTGCCCGTATAGTCTCTCTCTTGGAGAGAGTCGACACTGATGCGTGTTCGTATGTGGATGACATATATCTAACAGACGACGAGCTTTGGGCACATCTGTGTTGCGTTGACCATAACTTTGCGGACTTTGGTTACAAATTCAACTTTGCAAAGTCTCACATTGCGGAGTACATAGTGTTGTTCCTGGGCTACGAGCTCAACAATGAAGGTCAAGGATTGGCTCCTCACTTCTTGGAGAAATGCGCACAACTGTGCACTCCTGCAACTCTGAAAAAATTACAGTCCTTGCTGGGATTTTTGAATTTCAGGCATACTTATATTTCCGAATATGCCCAGCTTATCAAGCCTTTGTATGCTTTGATACAACCTACTTTTACCAAATCTTGCTGGCTGCCAGAACATTCAGCCATTTTGCAATCTCCTTGAATCTAAATTCTTACTGACTCATGATAACCACACCAACCTGGTGATAAGAATCATCCCTGGGGCGGTGGGTTTCACTCACCTTACTTTTAACGAAGGAGACACAGTACCTATTGCTTACAAGTCAAACTTGTACACTTCGGCAGAAATGCGGTTTTCCAATGTGGAAAAAGTTTTGACAGCAGTGCAAATGGCGATTCTCAAAGAACGTGCACTGTTGCAGGGAAAACGCATGTTGGTTGTTACTCTGTATCCTGCTTTAGAGGCAGTGACGAAGCAGTGTACCAAATTCTAAAGCTTTGCACCCACGGTGGATACAATGGGATGCATCATTGACGTTTCCGGATGTCACGTTTATTTTTTATGCCTCCTTACAGTCCGGGAGTTTTTGCTGTATGAGTTTGTTCATCCTGCGCCATTGACTATGCGGCCTTTGGAGGATTTCCATTGTATCCTTTACACTGATGGTTCCGCGCAAGTTACGCATGGGTCTAAGCACGCATACGTCCCAGCTTGCGCCATTGTGGTGGGTACCATGGTGAATGATGAATTCAAGTCCAGATTTGTGCACACGCAGACTTTAGGGGACTGTACCGCACAATTGGCAGAGCTTCGTGCTCTGATGCTTACATTGGAGTATGCTGATCCTAGTGTGACAACTCTTATTGTGAGTGATTCTTACTACTGTGTCCAGTCTTACAACGAGAACCTGTTCTTTTGGATTCAGAATGATTTTCGTGAAAATAACTGACGTTGATGAGAGGTTGATTCCCAACGCGGACCACAGGTCAGCACTGATTACAGCTGCCCATGAAGGTGTTGCGTATGCGCATGCGGGCGTTTCGGCTTCTGTATCTCAGTTACAACTACGTTTCTGGTGGCGGGGACTGTACCAACAGACGCGTGATTATGTCCTTCAGTGTGAAATTTGCCAGCAGGTTAAGCCTTCAACTGCTGCACGTCCGCCCCAGACACAGTTGTACATTTCTAATAAACCGCTTGGTTGTGTTTATTTAGATCACTGCGGGCCTTTTTCTTCTGATACTGCGTATAAGTACATCTTAGTAGCAGTTGATTCATGCACACGCTTTTTGTGGGTGTGGCCACACTGCAGCGCTGATTCACAAACTGTCATAAGAGACTTGCGTTTCTTTGTAGGGATTTTTGCCTGTGGTACCTTCCATTCGGATCAGGGTCCGGCTTTCGCCTCTAAGGCGTATAAGGATGCCATGACTTTGTTGGGGGTCCAAGTCAAGTTTTTGTCTCCATACAGACCTGAGGGTAATAGTGTTGTGGAACTAATGAACCGAGATTTAAAGCAGTCTTTGACAGCTAAAGTTATAGGCACTGGCTGGAACTGGCAGGCTCACCTCAATAGCGTGCAGCGTGCTCTTAATAATCTCCCTAGAAGGTCTCTGGGTGGGCGGACCCCATACGAATTGCTCTTTGGTATCAAGATGTTCATACCGGACCTTGACGGTCTAGACCAGGCGGCTGTTGCTACCTCCTTTGACGTAGAAGAACATTGCAATGTTTTACAGGATCTACAAAAGAAGAGAGACAGTCTTGCAAAGGAACATTTGCCCTCCACCTCGGATGATGCGTTGCAGATCCCTGTAGTTGGCTGGCTACCCCAAGTTGGAGAACTGGTTCGGGAGAAGATTGAAAACAGGAAAGAATTTGGTCCCTCTTATCGAGCTCCAGTTCCGGTGCTTGTCGTGAAGGGAAAAAGGACAATCATTTTACCACCACTTCCAGGTTGTAAGGAAAACAGGTATATCTCCATTGACAATGTCAAGATACACAGAGTGGCCGATCATTCTTAGTATGACACCGGCAGTCTCATGTCCTTCGATTTTGAGAAATTCTGTTTTGGCCCGGCTTTTAATCCAATGCCTGATGTTGCCCTCGAGATGCCTGCAATTTCTAGTCCTTTATTGAGTACACTGCCTGGTACTCAACTTGATGCAACTGACACACTTACCCAACTGACTTATCGATGCCTGATTTGCAAAGTCGTTTGGCTACAGAATCCAGATTTTCATTTGACACTGATTCACACACATCGAAGAAACCTTCAAAATTAACTGTTTTAGCAAAATTGTTTAAAAGACATTTTTTGATTCCCCTTTGTACCTACATTTGGTTGGTGCTTTTTTTCGATTTACCTTTTTATGTCAATTGGCTTTGTGGTGTATTTTTTCCCACTTGTCAACGGACACTATGTCGAAGAGAGAACATGCATTCGACATATCAATGGAACATTGGCTCCCCATTCCTCATCCCAGAGATTGAAGAAAGACTTGACTTTAGTTAATATCACTGCTTGGCCTGTCTTAGATGGGATAGTATGTGATGCTGTTCGATTTCGAATTCATGGGCCCACTGAGGTGATAAATTTCCCTAATGTGCTTAGAGTTTCTATGGGGATGTAATTAAACAAAATATACGTTAGGTTGATTGGGATGTTCAGGCTGTAGAAGCTTTGTTTTCGGATTTGAAATATTATGCTGCCTTTGATGCTGAAGATTTGTATTTAGAGTCTGCTAATTACGGTGATTTATATTGTTACCAACATTTTGGTAATCATTACCTCCATAAAGCTAATACCAGGAGGAACACTGTCAATTATACACAATGGGAACATTGTACAGCTCCTATACAAGACAGTTCTGCTTCCTTTATAAAAAGGTTCACTTACTTTACCTATTTTAATCACTCGAATCCCAATGCATTTTATTTTAAAATGACTGAAAAGTCCACATCCAAAGTTGGACTTACTGATACTAAATTATTGTATTCAAAGTACTTTTTATACCAGTTGGCTGTTGGGGGCTACAGGTTTTGGAAGGATACTATTGACCTTAAATCAGTTTGGGGTTCTAAAAGCTGGCAAGGCACTGAGGCTTTGCATCGTGCATGCCTCATCCCGAACCATATGTTGTTTTTGAATTCTACAATTTCACAGACGACTTGCTTTGGATTGGCTACTACTAAAAAATTAAATGCTCCTTCTTTTCCTTAATTGGAAGAAAATTCCGGTTGGGATAATACCACTAAACTTACGATCAGAGAGATACAAACTCTGTTGGTAAATTCTTCTTTTAACATATCCAGTTTGGATCCCAAGGGCTGGTTGCTCTGGCACAGAAGGGCTGACTCTTGCCAGCATCATTTTCTGGGTTTAGCTCATGGCTTAACACAGGTCAGGGTGGATCCCCGTTTTGAAAGTGGCCATTCAGTGACTACCTATTTTGTAGGAAAATTATGTCAGAATTGGCTCAAACATTCTACCTTGGCGTCAGTTAAACTGCATTTGTCTAAACTGACTGACGATGTTGATCTGAATGATTTTATAAAGGGCCCGGCTAACGGCAGATCTAAAAGATGGATATATGCTATTTACAACGAAGTCAGGAAAACATCTCAGATTGAGGCGGCTACCCACATTAGAGCTATAGATCAGGCTAATTTAGAAAAGGTGCTAGCAGTTGTAGATAATAGCAAGAACACGCTTTCTTCCCGCATTTACACGTTAGACAACATTGTATCAGCAGTTGTTGACATTTTGCAAGATGAAGTGTCTGTTTTGTACCATGGTCAAAATCAATTGCATTCTATTATGCAGTTTGCATGGACACTCCAGACCTTGAAGAGAGGAAAAGTGCCCTGGCATTGCATGAACACGTCATCCTTGTTTGCCCTGTTTAATTTGAGTGAAAAGCAGTGTTTACTGTCAATGAAGGATGCTTCTTTCTCTATGTTGCACATTGAGAGGTTGGAAACTTTGCCCTTTTCAGTGGCTGAAGCCAATTCGGCAACGTGGCTTATCCACGGGTTAATAACTCTCCCGTTTTCTCTATTCAAGTTCGAGGCGTGTATGAAGTATTTTGCCATTGGTAGATATGAGCCTCTTGGCAGTGCTTATCTCCATGAAGCTTGGTCGCTTCCTTTTACCTATAGATGCCTAAGGAAGTTTATTTGAATGGTGAAGATTGCACTGAAACACCGGATCACTCATTAATGTCTAGACAAATCCAATTACATGGCTCCTGTAATCAGAATGAGCTGAATTTAGCCTGTATTTTGAAAGGTACACCTGTGCCTGCTATCGTTCCCACATTCACATTACTGGCAAACGGAAGTTATTTACTTTTAAATAACGAAGATTGTTGTGGATTAGTAGCAGGAATTGCTTATGTCGTTACCGTCAGTGAGCGCGTAGTTTGCTGTAAAAATGTAATGTAGCTTCCTCCGCATGGGAAACTTGATGTTTCCATCTGGCCCACGATCTTGACCTTCAAAGCAGAGTTCAACAAGATGAGACGCATAAGAGCTCTATTGTCCCAGAAAGAAGTTGCCCTCACATCTGCTCGTGAAACATTCGTCCTTCACGTGGCTAACACCCGCACAGAAGTACATGACTTATTGAATAGTTGATTTGCCCTTGCATTTCGGTGAGTTAATTCACACTATCTTTAATGCATCCTCCACCGCGGGGCTGGCTCACTTTTTTTAAAGTTGTAAGCAGTGGCCTTGTGACTTCTTTTCAGACTATTTTTGGTGTGCTTTCAGCATTTTTTCATTCTATTTTCTGCAGCCTGTTTGGTGGATTTCCCTTATTGCTGGCTCTGGCTGCAGGCGTGCTATTACTGTTTTGTTTGTTTCAAAATGGATGCACAACCTGTGTTACAAGATGAGCTTTCTCATATGGGGCTGCTTTGAACCCGAATGCTTGAATACTATGGAGCACTGCCTCTTGCTACATTGAGTGCAGCTTATGGATTATCGTTTCGATTTTCCTACTTTACATGCGTCTAGCCTGTCTTTCATTGCCTGAGTTGCGACTTCGAATGGGCCCTGGATTTGTGTCTCTGCAATACGGTGTCTCCTGATACGGATTATAATCAACTTATGAGCCCCTTAGATGCTCATAAATTGCTTTGTTCTGATGGAGGGATTATGGCCCTTGCAGCGATGCATGGAGTTCTGGGTCGTTGGCATGTGTTCGCAACGGAGCAAGATTTCTTGGCACACAGCTTCATTGAAAACCCACTGAGTTGTCCTCTGATGGTGCCAGAGGCTCCGGTGATAGAGGAACATCTATGCTCTTTCCCTTTGTTAAATTGGATGGCTGATTTATTTTCAGATGAGAACAGTGACTTCCTATTGGAGGCTGTTGCTGCATATTTTGCATATTCATTGTTAGAATGAGATGTGTCTTCGTCTCTCTCTTCCATGACCGTCGCCACTTATTGGACATCGGATGTTTTTTACTTTTTCATCCAATTTTTTTTTAGTCCCAGACCTATTGACTTCACTATGTCCAAAGGCTACATTTTTTGTTAACATTAACCTCTTAATGAACTATGACGTTTTTCTTCAAAAACTTTTTTTTCTCTCCTCATTGTGCAAATTGGAAACTTGTTCTGACTGTTGTGCTGAGGCCTTCAAGTTTATTTCAACACACTGGTTGTTGTTCGGTCTGATCAGCGCACGTCCTAGACATAATACATTTGCAGCTGTGGCCAACTCAGGTTTTGGCGCGTTTAATAATGCTTTGCGCAGAGCATGCAAACACATTTGATGAATATTCACATGCAGAGAGCTGGTGTCGAAGATGATGTGATTCCTTTCCACTAAGACCAGAGGTATGGGGCCACCCTTCTAAAACCCAAAGAGACTTTCTTTAAATATAATATAATATACAAGCAAGGGAGGGTAAGACTGAGGTGCTATTTAGCCTTCTTCCCTTTAGCATTTTAACATGCTTTCTCCCTTTGTATTTTATGGAATAGTAACTATGCTGATAACCTTGTTGCTTATATTATGTTTGCTTGTATTATCTAAGGTACTGCGGCTGAGAACACAGCATTAGAAATAAATATTTCAAACTTGCACGTGTCTTCATTTACTCCTCGTTCTGGACTGGTATGTTAGTATAATGAAAGAGTGTTCATGTGTTCCAGGTTACCTGAGGTGTTCTCAGTTCATGTTCTGAGTTGTCTAATCATTGGGGGTGAGTAAGAACCAATGAGACACTGATTGCTAGTCTGGTAGGGGATTTTGGCTACTAAGGTGAGTTTTGGCACACCCTAATTCACTGAGGTTCCAAGTCTATGCACAGTTTTGTGTAGGAGCAGAATCCCTGCGACACCACACAAGCCATACCTCCTTGGAAGCCCCCAGGTGCCTAGTTTCCAGAAATGTGTGTGTTTTGTAGGTTTCCCTAGGTGTCGGCAGTGCTAGGGTTCACAGAGTACAGCTAGGCACTTTGCCAAAAAAATGGTAATTTTTCACTGCGAAATTGAGATATGACCACGTTGCATTTTGCACCGTTTCCTGTTGCGGGCACTAGGCAGATCCACATTAGTGAGGTACCATTTTTCTTGTAAGACTTAGGGGAACGCCAGTGGGTGGAAAATTGTGGATCCACACAGATTCAAGAACTTTCCACCACAGAAATGTGGTCAAATTTGTTTTTTTACCATATTTTAGGTTTGCAAGGGATTCTGAGTAACATAACCTCGTGGGAGGCAGTCAAGTCACCCCATCCTGGATTCCCCTGAGTGTCCAGTTTTCAAAAAAGTATAGGTTTACTGGGTTTCCCTAGGTGCTGGCAGAGCTAGGGTTCAAAAACTACAGCTAAGCACTTTGCCAAAAAGGGTCATTTTTCACTGCAAAATTGGGGTGTGACCACGTTGCACTTTGCACCGTTTCCTGTTGTGAGCACTAGGCCCACCAACACAAGTGAGGTACCATTTTTCTCAAAAGACTTTGGGGAATGTGGGGTGGGTGGAAATTTCTAGATCCACACAGATTCCAGAACTTCCCACCACAGAAATATGGGAAAAATGTGTTTTATTTTACAATTTTTTAGGTTTACAAGGGATTCTGGATAACAGAACCTGGTGGGAGGCAGTGAAGTCACCCCATCCTGGATTTCCCTGGGTGTCTAGTTTTCATAAATGTATAGGTTTGCTAGGTTTCCCTAGGTGCCGGCAAAGCTAGGGTTAAAAAACTACAGCTATGCACTTTGTAAAAAAAGGGTCATTTTTCACTGCGAAATTGAGGTGGACCACGTTGCGTTTTGCGCCGTTCCCTGTCGGAGGCACTAAGCCGACCCATACAAGTGAGGTACCATTTTACTCGCAGGACTTTGGAGAACTCGGGATGGGTGGAAAGTTGTGGATCCATGCAGATTCCAGAACTTTCCACCACAGAAATGTAGGAAAAATGTGTTTTTTTGACAATTGTTTAAGTTTGCAAGGGATTCTGGGTAACAGAACCTGCTGGGAGGCAGTGAATTCACCCCATCCTGGATTTTTCTGGGTTTCTAGTTTTGAAAAATGTATAGGTTTGTTAGGTTTCCCTAGGTGCCGGCAGAGCTAATGTTCAAAAACTACAGCTGGGCACTTGACCAAAAAAAGGTCATTTTTCACTGCAAAATTGAGGTGTGACCATGTTGCGTTTTGCGCCATTTCCTGTCGCAGGCACTAGGCCGACCCACAGAGGTGAGGTACCATTTTTCTCGGAATGCTTTGGGAAACGCGGGGTGGGTGGAAATGTGTTGATCCACGCAGATTCCAGAACTTTCCACCACAGAAAAATAGGGAAAATGGTTTTATTTGGACAATTTGTTTAGGTTTGCAAGGGATTCTGGGTAACAGAACCTGGTGGGAGGCAGTGGAGTCACCCCATCCTGGACTCCCCTGTGTGTCTAGTTTTAAAAAATGTATAGGTTTGCAAGGTTTCCCTAGGTGCAGGCAGAGCTAAGGTTCAAAAACTACAGCTAGGCACGTGGCCAAAAAAGGGTAATTTTTCACTGCAAAATTGAGGTATGACCACGTTGCATTCTGTGCCGTTTCCTGTCGCAGGCACTAGGCTGACCCACACAAGTAAGGTACCATTTTTCGAGGAAAACTTAGGGGAACGCGGGGTGTGTGGAAATTTGTAGATCCGTGTAGCTTCCAGAAATGTAGGAAAAATCTGTTTTTTTGACAATTTGTTTTAGGTTTGCAAGGGATTCTGAGTTACAGAACCTTGGGGGAGACAGTAAAGTCACCCCATCCTGGATTCCCCAGGGTATCTAGTTTTCAAAAATGTATAGGTTTGCTAGGTTTACCTAGGTGAAGGCAGAGTTGGGTTCAAAAACTACAGCTAGGCACTTTGCAAAAGAAGGGTCATTTTTCACTGCGAAATTGAGGTGTGACCACGTTGCGTTTTGCACCGTTTCCTGTCGCTGGCACTAGGCCGACCCACACAAGTGAGGTACCGTTTTTCTTGTAAGACTTTGGGGAACGTGGGATGGATACAAATTTGTGGATCCACCCAGATTCTGTAACTTTCCACCACAGAAATGTGGGGAAAATGTGGCTTTTTGACAACTGTTTAGGTTTGCAAGGGATTCTGGGTAACAGAACCTGGTGGGAGGCAGTCAAATCACCCCATCCTGGATTCCCCTGGGTGTCTACTTTTCACAAATGTATAGGTTTTCTAGGTTTCCCTTGGTGCCGGCAGAGCTAGGGTTAAAAAATGACAGCTACACACTTCGCAAAAAAAGGGTACATTTTCATTGTGAAAATGTGGTGTGTTCAAGTTGGCTTTTGTGCAGTGGACACTTTGCCTACCCACACAAGTGAGATACCATTTTTATCGGGAGATTTAGGGTAATTCAGATTTGTAAAGCAACTGTTATTACCTATTGATTACTGATGCATTTTTGCCTTCCAAATGAAAAACATTGTAATTTTAAAAAATGACCAATATTTCTCATGCTAGTATGAGTGTTCCCAATTTTGAAAATGTGCAAATATGTACTGTTTCTAAACTCTATTATTTGTTCCCATTTCAGAAATACATAGGTGACTTTAATACCGATTTTTCCATGTATACATTTTCACACAATAGTTGCTATACACCCGGTACATAATAAAAAGCCATTGCAAATTGCTACTCAGTTTTTGACTCTGGGTTCGTTTGGTTCTTGGTGAACCTATAAGTTCTATATATCCCCACAACCAGGAAGGTCCAGCTGATGTAACAGTATATTGCTTTTAAAGAGCTGTCATAATTACAAGAAGTTACAGGTGAAAACGTTGACACATAAGGCTGTTTTTTTCGACTAATTTTCAATGTTTCCAGTATTTAACTGTTAGTTTCTATAAAGAAACCTTGATAGATATACACAAATGATCCCTTGCTGAATTCAGAATTTTGCCTACTTTTTTAAAATGTATAGCTTTCCAGGCTCCATTATTGCTTTCATACTCATTTTTAACACTAACTGGAAGGAGAGTGAAACCACAAAAAATAGCAAAAATATGCTGTCACAGAAAAATGCCAAAACTGTGTAAAACATTTTTCGTTTTCTGACAAAAGTCTGTCATTCCCTAAAATCTGGGAAATTGTGATTTCAGCCCCACAAACCCTTTTTTGATAACATTTGCAGAGAAAAACCCAGACGCTTTCATTTGTAGCCCTTTTTTCCCATTTTTGCGGAAACAAAAACAACATTTTGCTGTATTTTGGCTAATTTCTGGGACCCCTTCAAGGGAATCTACAAACCCTGGGTACCTTTAGAATCCCCATGATGTTGGAAGTAAAGGACGCAAAATTTGCATGGATACCTTATGTGGTCAAAAAGTTACAGGGGCCTAAGCACGCATTACCCCAAACAGCCAAAAAAAGGCTTAGCACGGGGGGAAAAGGCCTAGCAGCAAAGGGGATAATAATTAAACTTTTTTATCAAACACATAATATCACTTTGATAACACTTCTGCATACATCAAAACAACTTCAGTAGTTCAATTAGATACAAATAAACATACATTTTAGCCTTCACCACTGACACCCCAGCCTATCTGACTGGCAACCTCACTATTTCTGGTGCCTCACATCTCACCAGCAGCTAGAACACCATTGGACGTAATGTGAAGAAGTGTAAAAAAGAAGTAAAACAAATAAATGTTTCCAACTATGCACCTTGGATATGGAACGTCCCCATACCTATCACAACTGCTCCAACCTTGTTCCAATTTAGAAAGAGCTGAGAACATACCTCTTCAAAGAAAACTACTTCATAACACTGAAACAGTTCGCTTTCTCTCTTAGAAACTAGCTATCCTTAAAATCACACATAGCAAAAATAATTAAAAAATAAATGCTGGCAGAACTGCCATTAGGCTGCCTTCATATACAGAACAGTCTTTCTGCCTCCTAAAAGGCATATTGGGAAGTTTATCTACACTCTGCCCTGCCCAATGGAGAGATGAGTAGAAAGCACCAATAGACATCCAGGATTATTTTTTATTATGTTTGGGGTGGGGGCAGACAGTAGCCCATATGCGCAGTCACACCTCAGATGTAGCCCACCACATAGGGCCTGCAGCATGCCAATCTCCGTATCAGGGATAGGAGATTGGCAGCATGCTGGCAGTTTCAAGGAAATATGTTTTAAAACAAGAATGAGCCAGATATAATTTTTATTAACTAATTTGGGATCAGGAAAGTAAACCTATTAGGGAAATAGTTTGCCAAAGGCAAATATCATCCTAGACTCTTAGTACACTAAATAAAAGCATCCCCCTAATAGCATCAAGTTTATACTATTCATCATGACATAATTGACACAACTAGAGACTAGTGACGAGTACTAGCTGTAAGCAATTGGGTTATTTTTTAGAGGAGTGGACGCCTCACACAGCCAACAACCACAAGCCTGAACCATAAAAGTGACTAAATTAACATGTGCTTCAACCTCTGGTAGCTTGGCACAAAAATAGTCAGGCTTAACTTTGAGGCAATGTGTAAAGTATTTATGCAGTACACAAACAGCAATAATGTGAAACATAACACAAGAACAATTCTAAACAAATTTAGAAAAATAGAGTACCTTTTAATACATTAGATGATACCAGAATGAGAAAAATATAATCAGTAGCACTGGAAAAATAGAATTTCAAAGTTGTTTGTGTGAAAATAGCTTGTTTGTGTGAAAATAGCACCTTAAAGCACCAAGGACCACTCACTGTCATCTGGACATGCTAGACCAGGAGAAAGCCACAAGTACAGTCCAACTGCGATGGAGCGGCGATTAAGGTTGCTGTGAAAAATTCCCTTCTTGATGGAGAGCCAACGAGGAGGAGGCTGAATGTCGCAGATGGTCGTGGCTGTAGCAAAACTGGCAGGTTGGGTCCAGCAAATGATGGTCGCTGTAGCATAAAGAGTTGGTCAAGCATCACTGATGGCTGTTGCTGTAGCTACGATATGCTGGTCACCATGGACTGTTATTGCTGTAGCGTAAAGTACGGGTTGCGCATTGCCGGTTCTTGTGTTTGGTAGCTGTTTGCGTGAAGAGCAGGTCCCACCAAGACTTTGCATTGTGGGTCTTCATCAGCAGCAGAGCCTGGGCATGAAAGGGCCCATTTGCGGTCACATGGAGTACACTCCGATTCCAGCCAAGGGTCCAAGAACTGGGGATGCAGCTCTTGGGGACAGCTATTCACTCCAGCAGAGGCCTGCGGACCGGGATTGAGACAAGCAGTTCAGTATTCCTCCTCCGACAGCAAGGCAATCCTTCAAGAAGTAGGGCTGACCTCTGGCTGTAGGGCAATCCTTCTTCTATAACTTCCACAGATCCAGGAGTGCTCGGACGATTGGCTCTGGAGGTCAAATATTTAGACCTCGTGACAGCATTTGTGTGGGGAGGGCTCCTTATCCTACCCCTACATCTGGTTGTGGAAATGTATTTCCTTTCCCCTGTCAAGGCTTCAAACTGTCTGGGGGTAACAAAAGACAGGGAAGGCCTGGTGTCAGATTGCTTTGTGTGTCCAGGAGGCAAAGCCTTTTCAAGTGTAAGTGGGTCTGGATAGAGCCCCCCCAGTCATTTTGCCAGGATTGCCCATATGTCCTCATCCTTGGATCTTCACCATCTGCCTGGGACGACTCCTGGTGGCCCCCGGCCCTAGGCAGCGCACCCAAACCAACGGACCACGCACGCAACCTGGGCTTCATCCTGGACTCCTCCCTATCAATGACCAGACAAGTCAACGCCGTCTCATCATCGTGTTTCAACATCCTACGCATGCTGCGAAAGATCTTCCGATGGATCCCCACCGAAACCAGGAAGACGGTCACCCAGGCACTTGTCACCAGCCGACTGGACTACGGAAACACCCTCTACACCGGAACCACAGCCAAACTGCAGAAAAGAATCCAACCCATCCAGAACGCCTCCGCACGACTCATCCTAGACATCCCCCGTCACAGCCACATCTCCGGACACCTGAAAGACCTGCACTGGCTCTCCATCAGCAAAAGAATCACATTACGCCTCCTCACCCACGCACACAAAGACCTCCACGACCTAGGCCCCAGGTACCTCAACAACCGCCTGACCTTCTACACTCCCACCCGCCAACTACGATCGACCAGCCACGCCCTCGCCGCCGTTCCACGCATCCGAAGAGCCACCATGGGAGGAAGATCCTTCTCCTACCTGGCAGCCAAGACCTGGAATTCCCTCCCCATCCACCTCCGTCTTACCCAAGACCACCTCTCCTTCAGGAAGCAAATCAAGACCTGGCTGTTCGAGCAGTAGCGGACCCCCCCTCCCCAAGCGCCTTGAGACCCTCCGGGGGAGTAGCGCGCTATACAAATTTCATGATTGATTGATTGATTGATAATGTCCACTGTCTCACTGGAAGCATTACATAATACCCAACAGCAGTTCATTTTTTCATTTTGTTTCCCCTGCCTCCCATAGAGCCCCAGTGGGCCCTGGTGGGGCACAAGCAAGTATTTAATGCATTTTTTTTACCAATCTTTTGCCTCCTTTCCCCTGTCTTCCATGGAGCCCACATGGGTCCTTGTGGGGGAAGAGTCATTATTTATTCTTCTTTTTTTTATTTTGCCTTCCTCCTATACAGTCTCCATGCACTGTTGTCTAGCATTAGCAATTATTTGTTTTATATCTATTTATATTTTTTCCTGCCTCCCACAGAGTCTACATGCGCCTTGATGGTGCACCAGCAATTATTAAATGCATTTTTTCGCTGCACCCATTTCTTCCTTTAGGGTTCCAACCATGGATCTGGAGGACAGAACCTAACCGTTTCTATGTAATTTTGTCATTTGAAAAAAAATAGTTTTTGCCTTTATTTGGGTACACTATTGTTCAGAACTTGTAATGATGAGGATAATGAGGAAGACTTCAATAGTGGTACATTGGCTAAATTCTTCTGATTGTCTCCATTTCAGAGATTGTTGCTTTGCAGAAAACGTCATGCACGGTACTGATATGGAGAAAATTCCTTGAAGGAATCAGCTGACAGTGACACTAGAGTTTTCCACTGCTAAGTGCTTTGGCTCATACTGCTAAGTGCTAGTGCTAAGAAGATGACCTGACAGAACAAGGTTCCTGCTAAAAAAGTGGCCAGTGGAGAGAAGAAACAGGTTGCCACCGCTGGCATAAAGCCATCATCCTTTTTCAGGAAATGTGACATACTTGCTGCAGTCTCCTCTGGGCAGGAAGTAGCTGACACGCCTGTATTTACAGGACAAACACCACCAAAATTTAACGGATTGTCTTTCAGTGCTGCAGTAACTGCAGTCATGGAGAGCAGGTAAACGGAAATTGAATTTTCTCAGCCGCAAACTGAATCATCGCAGGAAAGTGAACAACAGGAGCCATAGTCAGGAACAGATCTTCCAGATGTAGGAGCAGAACAGGAGGTTGAGTTTCTTGCTGAAACTCAACCATCAGCTTCACGATCTCCAGCAAGGAAAAGAAAAGAGTACTTCTCAATCTTCTCCAACCCCTCTACTTGTGAATTGCGAATGGATTAGGCCCTTGCCAAGTCCGAGAAACAAGGGAAAAGGAAGATTCTTGAAAGCCTTGCAAGTGAGGACGATGGTGAGGATGATGATGAGCCAGTGATCATCAGTGTGGAGAGTGGCACAGATGAGGTACAGATAACCAATATTAAGCTTGCTCTGAGGCATATGTTTCCAACAACACTGCTAGCTCTCATATTTGCAAGACCCAAGAAACCTGCAGCCAACTCCCCTCCCACTGTTGCAGCATGCCCTGCAGAATGTCAAACAACAACAGAACCTCATTAATTTACCACTAGTTATTTCAGTTTTGTCACAATAAAAAAGCTCTCTTACCCAGTTTGGGACTTCTTTACAGCAAGCCCCCAAGAAGATAACATTACAATAAGCTCAATTTGGCACAAGAGCCATTGTTCTGGTAAGCCAGATGCACACTACAGTACTAGAGACATTTGAAAAAACAACACAAAATCCTGTGGAAAGAGCTCCTTAAAAGCATAGCTGCTTGTTATGAGCGGGAAACAAAAGCTTATGTGATAGAAGAAGGTGGTCAGGGGGGTGAAGAAGAGGAGACCCAAAGCAGCACCACTTGAAGATGCCTGTAAGCATCCCCATAGTATACAATCCTCACCTATAGCAAACTCTGCATGGCACAAGGCACAGTGGGATACAGCAACTCCCACCCCAAAGCACCCATGCAGCCTACCTGCAGAAGGGTCTGGAAAGTCAATTGTGGCAATAGTACCAGAAGAAAAACAGCCTATAATTAAGACTGTGTTTACCAAGGAGTCACAGTACCCATGGAATCAAGAAAAAGCTAGTTTCTACAAAGGGAAGGTTGCTAAAATGTTAGTGCTTGACCTCCTCCCTTTTTTGTGGAAGTAGTGAGCTTCCTAGAATTTGTGTAATCTCTCTGCACAAAATGGAAGGTGCTCAGCTGGAGCTATTTTGCCAGAGCAGCTTTGCCAGCACTGTGCCATCAAGTGCTGCATTTGGCTTATAACATCATGAATCAGAGCAATGTCCAGTCTATCCACCTCTCAATGGGCATGTGGACCACGTATTAAGCAACAGATTAAGTGTGCATTGCTGCACACTGAGGTGGAGATTTATGAGATTTTAGCGCAGAGCAGCTCAGCAAGTCACCTTGCTGCGCTGCCCTGTGTCAAAGGGGAAGATCAGGAATGTGTTATTTCTATGGCAAGCGTCACATTTCTGTCCTTTCCACCTGCGCTGGTGCCGTTTCGGCAGGCATCATGGTGCAAGGGTGCAAGGGTGTTTGTGTTGCATGCAGTATTTTTTTATGTGCAGGAAGGGGCACCTTCCTACACAAAAACAATCCTGGGAGGCTTTTTCCTCTTTCTATGTGTGCTGCAAAAAGCACGAGAAAACAAGGAAAAATTGTGATATATCTCCTCGGTGTGCCTCCGCTGGCAAGCTTACATTTAAGCACACTCCCAGGTTTACAAGGTATTGTAAATCTGGGGATTCGTTAAAATCCATGGGTGTTGTATTGGAACATCCACCACAACACCCATGGCATGCCTACCTTAGTGCAGAGTAAAGCAACACAGTGATTTGCTCTGCCTTGCCTTATTCAATATTTATGAGGCCATTCAAAGCCACGCAAGCAGCTTTTCATGGATTCATAAATATGATTTAGTGGTTTGCACTGCCATTGTGTCACAAAAAGTGATGCAACTGTGGCACAAGGGCCTCATAAATTTGGCCCTGGGTTTTTTTCTAGGGAGTAATAGAAAGGCTAACTGCTGGTCTCACGGCGAATGATGCATTTCAAGACATTCGCTAGTGTGCAACAATTGTGATGTTCACAGTGGAGAAGACACATAGATGTACTAACATCTTGGAAGAGTTTAATACCAAAGTCTGTGAATGACATAAACCCAGAAGTCTCACAAATGGATTTGTTGCCTCTGAAAATGACTGTAATGTAGTGAAAGCCATGGTTGACAGTGAATATTTCAGAATTCTATGTTTAGCGCATTGCAAGACTCTAATGTGAGGACTTTCTAAAAAAAGAAGAGGGAGTCGGCAACATATTGGTCATGTGCCAAAGAATATACATTCTTTTCAGTCATTCATTCAAACCATGTAAGTACTTGAGGATCTTTCAGCTTGCTAATAATCTACCTGTGAAAGTCCTTGAACAGGAGATATCGAGATGTTGGAAATCAACCTACTACATGCTGGAGCACCTGTTTCTGCACTACGAATCTATCAACAATTATATAATTCAAAGGAGAGGGGAAGCCACTGTCAAACCCATGACAATCAGGGTGGACAAATTGGGGCTACTGGAATGCTTGACCCAAATGCTACTTTATTTTAAGATTATTACATTGGAAGTCAGCAAGAAAGATAGTACCATAAACCAAGCAATCTCATTGTTGCATCTGTTGAAAAAGATGGAACAAACGTTCATCAGTATCGATGAAAAAGCTGCTTCTTTGGTGGATAGCTCAATCCTTTGGTTAACCACTCGTCAAATGCTGCAAGCTAATATAGTGTCCTCCGAAGTCTTCATTGGTGCTGCAATACTAGATATTGTTCCAATGCTTAAACCTTTTAATGAAATCTTCATCCAAGGTCAGCAAATCCTATCTTCTTGGCTGGACGCAACCATCTCATTAATTGCGAAGCCAAACAAAGACCCACAAAGGATAGAATCATACCGACTCATATCTTTACTGAACTCGGACTTAAAAGTTTATTCAGGTATCTTGGCAAATAGGCTCGCTAAGGTGATCAAATCCATTATACATCCGGACCAACGCGGATTTATTCCGGGCAGACAATTGAATGAACTCACATTTCAGGCAATCGGAGCTATTGATTATGCAGTTCAAAACAAAAAACCTTTGGCCATAGTCGCAATAGACGCTGCGAAAGCATTTGACCAAGTAAACTGGAAATATCTATGGTCAACGATTAAGAAATTTGGTTTTCCTGAAATTTATATTAAAAGTGTGGTGTCTTTATATAGAAGTCCTAGGGCTAAGATTCTGGTCAACGGAGGACTGTCAGAATGGTTCAGTGTTGGTAGAGGAACAAGGCAAGGATGTCCCTTGTCTCCGTTGTTGTTTGATGTCTACAGTGAGCCTTTTGTTTGTTCTTTAAGGCAGGAGTCTATTATTTCTTCGTTTAAAATTGGGGAATTATCAATTAGGACAGCGTTATACGCAGATGATCTTTTGTTGTATACCTCAAACCCCCTCGAAGCAATTCCTAGGTTATTTTGGCTCGCGGAGAGCTTTGGCTTGGTCTCAGGTTACACTATTAATATGGAGAAAACCGAGGTAATGTGTTGGAATAATCCACTCCCTATTCCAGAAGCCAAATGCAAGATGAGATATCTAGGTATTTATTTAACCCAGAATATAGATGACACTCCGAAGGTTAGTTGGGAAACGGTGATAAAGGAGATTAAAAAACTTCTCTCTAGGTGGAACACTCTACCTTTAAATATCTACGGCAGAGTGAATCTTGTTAAAATGATCATTCTACCAAAGGTTACGTTTTTGTTTAATTCTATTCCCTTAGTTTTCAGTAGAAAAGATATTCTTAATTTACAAGGTAGAATAGGGTCGTTTATTTGGGCAACAAAATCTCCAAGGATAGCTTGGAAGAAGCTAAGGAGAGGATTAAAATTAGGTGGTTTAGCTCTCCCTGACTTATTATTTTATTGTTATGCTTTCCAGCTTAAAAACTTTAGGATATTAGCTAATAGATTGGATTTTACTTCAAATAGTTTACTATTCCAGGCTATGCTACAGGATCTCCCTTTTGGTACTGATTATTTTCTGTTTAAATTTGGTGACAAAAATGTTTTCAAAAAAGTCAGGCTGAAAGTTTTAAAGGCTGCTTTATACTATTGGTCGCAGGTGTGTAGGTTGTTGTGTATTCAATATTATCACCAATACTCCCCAATTTGGGACTCACCAGGCTCCCCGGAGTGTTTATTGGATCAACTGGCTCTCACCAAAGTCTGTGAATGACATAAACCCAGAAGTCTCACAAATGGATTTGTTGCCACTGAAAATGACAGTAATGTAGTGAAAGCCATGGTTGACAGTGGATATTTCAGAATTCTATGTTTAGCGCATTGCAAGACTCTAATGTGAGGACTTTCTAAAAAAAGAAGAGGGAGTCGGCAACATATTGGTCATGTGCCAAAGAATATACA
Organism: Lissotriton vulgaris; assembly: GCF_964263255.1. NCBI lineage: Eukaryota > Metazoa > Chordata > Amphibia > Caudata > Salamandridae > Lissotriton > Lissotriton vulgaris. The sequence continues at coordinate 787,171,223 of NC_141696.1, forward strand.
TTCTTTTCAGTCATTCATTCAAACCATGTAAGTACTTGAGGATCTTTCAGCTTGCTAATAATCTACCTATGAAAGTCCTTGAACAGGAGATATCGAGATGTTGGAAATCAACCTACTACATGCTGGAGCACCTGTTTCTGCACTTCGAATCTATCAACAATTATATAATTCAAAGGAGAGGGGAAGCCACTGTCAAACCCATGACAATCAGGGTGGACAAATTGGGGCTACTGGAATGCTTGATCCAAATGCTACTTTATTTTAAGATTATTACATTGGAAGTCAGCAAGAAAGATAGTACCATAAACCAAGCAATCTCATTGTTGCATCTGTTGAAAAAGATGGAACAAACGTTCATCAGTATCGATGAAAAAGCTGCTTCTTTGGTGGATAGCTCAATCCTTTGGTTAACCACTCGTCAAATGCTGCAAGCTAATATTGTGTCCTCCGAAGACTTCATTGGTGCTGCAATACTAGATCCACGATACAAAAATAACAATAGGAATTTTAAGTACTCTGGAGTAATCAGAGTAATTTTGGTAATTCAGAGTTATTTGTTGGAAAATAATCCTACTGCGAGAACACATTAAGTGCTCGCTATTCATGTCCTGCTGCATTTAGCACTGTTTTGTAGCACAAAATACATCCTCCTGTCCATTTCAGACACAACAGTTTTTTTGTGCTAAGAAAAAAGCGCTAAATGCTGGGAGTACTTTGGCCAAAATTCTAATTCCAAGAGCACATTTTGTACTATTTCTTAGCACAGAATATATTCTTATGCCCATTTTGGACGTGCGTGATGAGGCATTTTGCGTGAAGACATTAGGACTAAATGCAGAGAGTACATTGAGAGGTCCTACCTGAACAGTATATTTAGCAAGAGGCTGCTCGCACTGACTATTTGTGTCTTGTTGAATATAGCACTTTTTCTTAGTGCAAAAAGCATTCTCCTACCCATTTTGGATACTAGGGGTAATTTTTGTGATAAGTTGCTAAATACAGAATAACTTTTCTCACATAGCCACATGAGTTATGCCCACCCCTACACAAAACTCACTGTTATTCCTTTTACTGAAACAAATGTATTATTTACAAGAGTGAGATCCTCAGTGAAGTGACTTATCTAGAAGAACAACAGCCAATTAGAGGATGGGCATAATTTCATAAGTGCAGCCTTCAACCTCCACACAGGGCAGTACAGTTGGCTTGCAGTCTTTGCACCAACAGCCAGCACCATTGCCAGCTACTCCAAAACCCACAGCAACAACCGCTTCAAGTTCACAGTCAACTTTTGAAATTGGTTGGTATAATTCAGCAGGACTTCAGTCAAGCACAGAAGTGCAGGCACAGCAAGTAGCAACACCAATGACAATTCAGGAGATGATCCAAAACTATCTGGATGACCCAACAGAAGGGTACTTGTATCAAGACTCATTGATCTATTGGCATGGCAGGAGGGCTTAATGGCCAGGGCTCAGTAGGCTTGCAACAAAGTATCTTGCATGTCCAGTAGCCAGTGGTTCTTTAGAATATGTGTTCAGAACAGTTGGCAGTCAGAAGGATCAGTCTCTCACCTCAAAATTTGAAGAGACTGGTGATGATTAAAATGAGAAAACACTTAGGGGCTCCTTACAATGTTTGTCGGAGTTCCCTCCAACTGACAACACTGTGGATGTAGAACCGATTGTCCTCCAGTCGGTGGTCCAAAAACCGCAAGTAGGATGAGACATCAGATGGTGGGGTCGCAAACTTCAGTTTTACAATGGGAGCTGGTGGGGCAGTCCAAAACCGCCCGCAGCACAAGCTCACATTATGAACTGGAAGTTTTTGCACATCCCTGCACCCAAGATTGAGGTCTTGGGTGCCCCCCAAGGCCTCAACCATAAAACCAGGGGAGACGGAGGCCCTGCTAGAGGCCCCAAAGTCGCTCTCTGACAGCCTTTCCATGTCGGAAAGGCCAACATGGGTCGGCTGTCGGAAACTGGCATCATAATCGGAAGGAATTATGTGCGGCTTCCATCATATATATATATATATATATATATATTCCAAGAACTATGTTACATCATCCATTAAAGCCAGGATAAGAAATGAACCGAACCCATTCAGGTAGATTTGCAAGTTTTATTTGTGCGCTTTTCTCTCCACCATGACGCGTTTTGGGCCCTTGAGCCCCTGATCACATGACATGGTTAGCCTATTACCACAATTTATTAGTGTAAAAATAGGTCAGCTGACCACTGGGCCTGTAGACATAAAAAACATACTGCTGCCTTGTCTCAATACCGATGTCTTTTGTAAATAACACATTAATAATATACACGTTATAGTCATCAATTTTTTAATTTTCATCCACCACCCATTTCTCACCCCCCCCCCCCCGGCATTAAAAAACAAGTTTATACATTTTCTTGCCGAATTTCTCATTTCAGACAAACAGTCAATGTGCAAATATTCGCAAATAAATAAATAAATAAATATATGCATATAAATATTACTAAAACCAATTCATTGTACTTAAAATGTAAAAACTCATGGTTTAACCCCTTCGATGCTGATGACGAGCTCAGCTCGTCATCAGCCACGGTGGTCGTGTGCCGATGACCAGCTGAGTTAGTCATGTAACGCGGCTTTTAGAAAAAAGCCGCCGCAGCGATGCGGTTAATATAATATCTTCATTATTAGTGCAAATCTGCTCATAATGTGCAAAATTCACAATTAAATAAGTGCTGACATTTTTAAAGAGAATGGGGTTTTTTTGGGTGGTATTTGTAATAGTGCCCAAGTGGGCTTTGAACTGTGGTGCTGAGACAACTGCGTCTACACTGTCCTTTGTGTTATGGTCAGCTGTTATAAGAATGAAACATCAAGGTTGGGGGCAAAGAAATTCCCCCAAAAATGTGTGCCTCACCTTCACCCTTTGAAAATAGATATAAAAAAATATATAAATGTGTTTCATGTTTTCCAAACGGCAATCTTATGTTACAATGACTCCCTTTCTCACAATAATATCTCTTATTTCTTGAGCCTCATGTGTTTGCTCAGTTCAGCTAGATCTTTTACAGGCAAGTGTATAGGTTATATATATATATATATATGCATGTGAACAAGGGCTTGTAGCCCGAAACGCGTTATGCATTTCCTGCATTAACTTCTTACCTGGATTAAAGACCTGTCATCCATCTTGTGGTCTGTCTCCTGCTTTTGCGCTTCTCCGATCTGTAAGGTTGGAAGTGGCGTGTTGGGAGTTCTTCGTGAATATATATATATATATATATATATATATATATATATATATATATATATATATATATATATATATATATATATATATATATATATATATATATATATATATATATATATATATATATATATATATCTCAACCTCCACAGCGACGGCGAGGGTAATCCAGTCTCCCATCGCAGCAACGCAGACACGAACCAAGATAGTTCTGTGCAAAGGATTTTTATTTGTTGCAACCCCCCATAACGTTTCACCTCCGCAGAGGCTTGTTCACATGACAATGTGAATTGAGTAAGTTACAGTTTTTAAAGTGACAGTGCATTGTTTGAAAGTGCATCACATGACAGTACCATCTATAGAGATAAAAGACGTACTTTGGAGTTTCCTAATTAATGGATAACAACACCATGCTTTGAAATATTGTGAACGAGTAGTCCTAAATGCATATTAAATACTGTATTAAAATCATTAAACACATTGTTTATATGAATAATGGTAAAATACAAAATATTTACATCAATTAATTCGGACCCAAATCATGTAAACTTTTTATATTTCATGTTATTCATGACCTGTAATGAAAGCCTAATGCTGGATCCAAAAGAGTGCAAAATGAGCAATTGTGCAAATTTAGCAAAATTGTTCTATGTGGCCTTTGTGGATATCGATGTTATCATAAATCCGGAGAACAAGGCAATGCATTACTCTTTATAGGTACTGGACTAGTCATTACAATAAATGATATGCAAAGCGTCAACTAACTTGTGTTAACCCAGCGGGTATGTGTCAAACTGAGACAGGGGATAGCATTCTACCTAGATGTCTGACCACCGATAGATTGTGGGGCATATCAGCTAATTCACTCTTAGGTATGCTGCTCTAATGTATAATAGTCATTGTAGTATTTAAAAATATTGGGATAAATCCCTACTGCCCATAGCTTCTTCTTATAATGGTGTTGTGATAAGTCCATCCCTTGGAAAGTTAGCCCCACCTTTTATTGAATATACCTGTATGAGGTTAACTACACATATCTCAACTGTACTGTGCAAATTAGTGCTGTGAAAGTGCAATTGTGTCTTGAAAATAGTGAACTTATTTAAAAAACTGAAACCCTTTTAGCATCCGCTAAAAAGGTTATGGTGCCAAATCCATAAATTCTCTTTAGTTTAATTTTGATTTTGGTTTTGTTAACGTAGCTGATAGTGGTAGCTACATAAAGTCTTTTTTGTATTGTATGACTACAACCACTCTGAACCTGGCAATGAATATAATGTCAGTGTGTAAAGGTCAAATACCACAGTTTATTTAATACACATTTTCAAATAAATGGAAATTTGCTTTGAAAAAGACAAAACATTGTCAAGCAATGCATCCGCATTGCTCCCATCAATGTGATGCTTGATGCTGAAACTTAAACTAAGGCAGAACACATCTGGTAAGAAGATCAAATCACTCAACATTGGAACTTCAAATCAGGTTTTGACAGACAAGTATGCAGGTCCTCCGTAATATTGAGGCTTTTTGGGGTCTTGGAGTCAAGTAATAGACTGCATCGAGTTTCAAGTTTGCGTAACCTCGACTCCCTATTTCCACCCCTTCTACTGGCATTCTTTTTTTTTTAAATATATTTATTGAGATTTTTTTTTTAAAAACAGTTATTCCCCCCTCCCCCACAGGACAAATTCCACAAAATCTTGAATCAGGAACTAACAATACAATCCATTTACAATACATTGCTAATACTTTATATCATAAGAGCATGGAAGAAAATAAACGAAGAGAACTAAACCAGATAGAAAAAGATCAATGTTTACATAAGACGAGAAAAGGACGGGGAAAGAGAGGAAAAAAAAAAAGGAAGACATTTCCAAATTATTTATAGTTAACCCACCCCTTTCCTCCATTCGTTAATCGGAGCCCAGATTTGTAGCCCCCTTATTCTACCCCTTTTCACTTTCCGGGCGTAAATCGCATTTTCTATATTCCAACTGTGTAACAACCTTGCTACCCACTGCTGTAATGTAGGGGGTGTTCTATCCTTCCAAGCCGTAGCTATACATATCCGGAATACTGCCATTGCTACAAAGAGAAAGTACTCTTGGTTACCTTGGGGGCTATCATTTGCAACCCCTAACAGAATTAACTCTGGTTTTATCTTTACCTTCACTTTCAATGCCGCATCTAAAAATGTCTCCATGGCTTGTATAAGAGGCTGCAGACTAGGACAGGTAGCAAACATATGAATTATATCCCCCTCCATACTATCGCATCTGGGGCAGGTGATCCCTCGCGACCCTCCCCATTGTGCAATTTTGGCAGGTGTATAGTACAGTGTGTACAAAGTTTTAAAATGTTGCGCTTGCAGAGCTGATGAGAGAAGAGTTTCTTGACTCAACTGTAATGATTTCCCAAACATCCCCCGCAGTATCCCTAATCTGTTCATCCATTTTAATTCCACCTTGTCTAGGTCATCACCTCTATTCTTAATTAGTTGCGCATACAGCCTCCCAATTGTGCACCCTTGCCCCTCCTCAATAATCTGCAGGATTGTGTTATTTTCAAATCCTTGTGCCCCACCTGCCTTACTGGCTAAAAAGCTTCTTATCTGTAAATACTTGAAGAAACTTCTTGAGTTCATTCCATAAACCCCTTGAAGGACCGTGAATTGCTGCATATCATCTGGCCCTATAAGATCCCCCAGCTTCTTCACCCCCAGTCGTTCCCACTCCCCAAAGATTACATCTGAAAAGATGTCCTGCGGTATTGTAGGATTCTTGACCAATCTAGTATGTGCATTAAATCTGCCCAAGCCAAAGCTCTTCTTGAAGGCCCTCCATATCTTATATGCCGCCTCAACTGTTTTAGATTTTGTTTTTTTGAAGAAGCTCGGCTCTGTGTGTTTCAAAAACACGTTCTCTGTTTCTGCTCCTAAAAGCAAGCCATATATTTCCGTAGACCCAGTATGAATTTCAACTTCCATTTCAGCACCACCCAAAAGACCTGTCATCTGCTGCAACGCTGCTGCCCAGTAATACATTTTCAAATCCGGCATTGCCCAACCCCCCCGCTCCCGTGGTAATGACATATATCTCAGTGCCCTTCTTGTTTTGCCTTGGGACCAGATGAAATGATCAAATACTTGTTCTATTTTTGGTAAACCAACCAGCTTCAAAAGATAACTGAATTGATCTAAATAATTATAAAAATTTAGGGAGGAGATTCATTTTCACAAAGTTTACGCGTCCCACTATAGACATATGTATATTGTGCACTCTGTCTAAATCTCGCTTTGCCTTATTTATTATTGGACTAATATTTATGTCAACTAGCTTATCTACTGACATTCACGGCATCTATGAGGAAATATTTTAAGCCTGAAATGTCACTGTTGTGTTTGTCTCTAAAGTGCCTGGGTACCGGGTAGGTGTTATCCTGGTTCGAAATGGCCCGAAGGTGTTGTAATATGCGCTTATGCGCAGCCAGTTTTGTGCTGCCCGCGTAATTCATCCCACATGGGCATGCCAAGACATATACAACATATTCAGTCTTCCATGTTAACATTTTGTCAATAAGGATGTTCCCTGTTGCTAAATGCGTCTACATAGGTTTTGGTATTTATGCCATGATGCACGATTTGCACGTTTTGCTTCTGTAGAAGCCTTTATTGGTCTGTAACCAAGAGGTTTTTTCCTTGACCTCTGGGTTGGTGTTAACCAGATCATCCCTCATAGAGGGTGCTCTTCTGTATGTTAATGATGCTTTGCGTGGCAAAGTAGGGCCTATTGTTGGATCATTCAGGACTAACGGCCAGTTACGATTAATGTTTTTATAGATATCTGTGTGTTGTTTATTGTAACTGGTGATAATCCTGAAAGGACCTGGTTCTGTTTTGGCCAAGGTAGTTGTAGTTACCACATTTTCTGTACCGTTGGCCTAGGATTCCTCCTGATGGAATGTACTGAGGAGTTGATGTCAGTCGATTAACATAGATTTGGCAATGGCGGACTCAATAGTTTTAGCGGAGTAACCACGTTCAAGAAATCTGCATTTGCTGTCATGTTGCGCCTGTTTGAGGTCATCACTGTTGCTACATACTTTTCTTAGCCTCATCATCTCCCTAAAAGGGATGCTAGAGATTAAGTGAGCTGGGTGTGCACTTGTGGCATGAAGAATCGTATTCCCAGCTGTGCTTTTTCAATGTAGCCTAGTTTCCAATTTGCCATTGGTAATGAAGACCTCTGTATCAAGGAAAGGGACTGATTGCTGACTCATATTTGCAGTGAATTGTAAATTAAACGTATTGTTGTTAATATCACTTATAAATGTATCAGCCGATTCCCTGGATCCTCTCCGTACAATTAATAGGTCGTCTATATAACGCAACCATTTCACGTTGTTATTATCCCAAACTGTCTTGTACTGGGTTTTGAGGACCAGTTCTTCCCTGCTGCCCATGTGCAAACAGGCAAAGCTTGGTGAAAAACTGGCCCCCATTGCTACCCCTTGTATTTGGCGATATAACAGGTTGTTATACATAAAGAAATTGTTGGTCAGGCAATATTCCAGCATTTGAACAACGATCTTATTATGCTCTTTATGTTGAGCAGCTCTTTGCGCAAGATAATGTCTGACGGCATTCAAACCATCCAGATGCTTAATACTTGTATATAATGCAGCTACATCCAATAGTTCTCTTCCCACGTAATTTGTTCTAGTTTCCAAAGAAAATCCCCTGTATCCTGTACATAGGAATCTAAGGCTTTAACAGAAGTCTGCAGAAAAGAATCAATATAGACTGAAGTCTTTTCCAACATGCTGCCTCTGGCTGATATGATCAGCCTGCCTGGGGGTGAGTCTTTATTCTTGTGGACTTTGGGAATAAAGTATATTGTGGGTGTGATGGGATTCTCATTGAGAAAATACGTATATACATTCTCAGTTAAAAACATTTGACTGTGCCATTTTGTCAGCTTTGTCTGATATTGTTTGTGTGCTGACTTCATCGTTGTTAGGGAAGTCCGTTCATAGCACTGCCTGTCATTTAATTGTGAATATGCCTCTTTGTCATAATTGGAACTTCTTAGCAGAACAATATTTCCTCCCTTATCACTAGCTCTGATAATGACATCCTTGTTTTGGCTTAGTTTCAAGATAAGGGCTTCATACTGTTGTGACTGCTTGTCATATTGTCGTTTTTTACTTTGAACTCTCCTGCTTAGTTGTTTGAGTTGATGTGTTACGTTCTCATGGAACACATCCACTGTGTCCCAGGGCATAATTGGATTAAATGTGGCTACTGGTTTGAAAGGAGTGACATTGGGAACCAACATGGTATTGGACTGTCCTGCTCTTCTTTCCTCCAATTCGTGGGACATCGGCTAGCCGACACCCTCTGTTTCCCATAATTCGAATATTTCATCAATCTGTCTTGTGCCATTCATTTCAAAGGTTGGATTTGTATCCTGAGGCTGCCCGACCTTTGGCGTTGGTTTTTTTCTGGATCAGTATAAAGTATTTGCGTAGTTTTAACTTGGGGACTGCTTTATATATGTCGAGTCTGGTACTAGCATAATCAAAATTTCTGAGGGGAGCATAAGAGAGGCCAAGTTTTAAAACATTTACCTCGTCATTTGTTAAGGCAATGTCCATCAGGTTAATAATGGTCTGATTAGTTTGGATTTGGGTTCTCACTTTTGGTTGTCGGGTACCCATTTGCCCTTCCCTCTCTTGTTCTGATATTGACCTCATCTTCCGCGTCCTGTACATTTGCCTCCTCTTGTAGTTCCTGAGTTTGCTCTGTAATCTTTTTTGATACTGGGTCGCAGAGTTTGCATTCGCTTGTGGCACAAAAACAAATTTCTTCCCCGGGCGAAAGTTTGACCGATTTGTCTGCTGCTGCTTGATTTCTCATCTCAGATTCAGAATCACTTCCCATTGAACTCAGGTCTGATCCAGAAGTTGCCGTGTTTTCACTACTTTGTTGGACTCTCCTATGATGGAACGGAGTTTTCTTGGCAGATACACGTAAAGCATCGTATTTTTTAGCAAACGTGAATATCTGTCCTAAATCGTAATCATTACGATCTCTTTGGAACTTGTATGTTTTACATTCCATAAGTTTGGCTTCTTCTTTTTTGTCTGACATTCATTTTGGTCGTTAATTTAGTTTTTTCCTCAGTCTGGTCATCTTTTTCCATATATTTTCACTGAAAAAACACATGTTTCAGGTAAGTGATAGTTATGGATTAGCATTTGAAAAACCTTACAGATTCATTGAAAAAACAACACAGGTTTCAGAGACTTTATAGTTAGGGATTAGCATTAAAAAACCTTAGAAATTCACTGAAAAAGAACACAGGTTTCAGGGACGTTATAGTTATTTTGCTGGGATTTGCACACCGGATGCGTATCCCACCAAAAACATTTAAAAAAAAAGCTTTTTGGGACCCTCTGACTAAGCCTAGGGAGTCAGGGTGTTTCTACCTTGCCCCCTTTTCTTTTTTCTAATATTTTCTTATGTTTGTTCTTGTGACTCGGTTCAACCAAGTCACAAGATGGCTGCCAACACTTCTTGGTTTGGAGTGTTGGCAGCCAATCAGAATGAAGATCATGATCGGGAGAGTTCGTGGATCCACCGCGGTCACCAGATATCGATATTTTTCATTTTTGAATTTCTCAGAACTACTGAACGGAATTACCCTTTGGAAAAAAGGTCGCTTTCTGAACCAGGAGCTAGCTTTTTGCCAAATATGGTGTAATTCCGTTCAACAGTTCGGACTGCAGCCTGTTACAAAATTTCCCATGGAAATTAAAATGGAGAAAACGCGTTTTGGGACCGTCCTTTTTTTTGGTCCCCTGCTTGAGGAATAACCCCGAAACGTTCAAGACAGGGAGTGCCCCATCAGTTTTGAAAATGTCGTGAAGATTCCTCAAACGGCGCCAAAGATATTGGTAAAAGAAAAAAACGCTTTTCCTATGGAAACTAGGTCCTAACTATAACTACCAACTGGCAACCGCCAGTAGGTTATATATATATATATATATATATATATATTCACTGAAAAAACTATAGGTTATAGACCATATATAGTTAGCAATTAGCATTTACAAAACCTTATTTTACTCACACAAAACCATTGAAATTCGCATATATAGTTAGTTGCACTAACTATATATCGCGCACCCGCAATCCACTGCTGATGATGTCACATATTACATAGTTCATGACATGGTCAGTGACATCACTGATGACATCACTGATGACATCTCAAATGATATCACTGATGACATCACTGATGACAACATCCAGTGACTGTATGTTTCTGTAAAGTTAAAATATGACTTACATATTGAAGAATGAGTGGATGTATAAGTGTCTGGATGAAGGATTTAGTAGGTGCATGACTGACTGTATTAGTGAGTGATTAAATGTGTCTCACTGAGTGCATGGGTTAGTGACTAAACTGTCTTAATTTGTGCATCATTATGTCTGTTGTTCTGTAAACTGCTGCATGTGTTGATCAGTAGCTATATGAGTAACTATATGGGTTATTGATTGGTTGCCCAAGTATTTGTATGGGAGACTGAGTGTGTGTGTGGGTGGCTGGGAGGTGTATGACTCTGTGCATAGATGTGTGAGCAGTTGATTCACTAGATGTATGGGTTCAAAAGTGCATGTGGAAACAGCTGTATGGGCGGTTGACTGTGTGCATGAGTGTATTGGTGAGTGAATGGATATCTCAGTGCTACATGTCAAAGTAAGTACATATGTAAAACACAGTACATGTGAGAGTTGACATATATAAATAACTGTGCATAAGAGCCAGTGAATGTATGAGTGGCTGTATGGATCATTGTGAACTTGTATCAGGGATTGTATAAGACAGTAAATATGTGTTAGTATATGTTTGAATAAGTAAGGTGTGCATAACTGTATAGTTGAGGAAATGGAGGTGTGATTGATTCTTTGCATGACTGACTAGGTGTGTGAGTAACTCCATGGATGAGTGACATTCTGTGAGTGTCTGTTTACACTGATTGTATCTAAGGTTATATTAGAGTCTAAAGAGGTTCATCGTATTATCACATGAATGATATCATCAGTGATGTGATCAGTAATGTCAAATGAGATGTCATCAGTGATGTAGCACTGAGAGTCAACCGCCCATACAGCTGTTTCCACATGCACTTTTGAAACCATACATCGATATAATCGATATATAGTTAGTGCAACTAACTATATATGCGAATTTCAATGGTTTTGTGTGAGTAAAATAAGGTTTTGTAAATGCGAATTCCTAACTATATATGGTCTATAACCTATGTTTTTTTCAGTGAATTTTCAAGGTTTTGTAAATGATAATTCCTAACTATATATGGGGCCAGATGCATCAAGCGAAATGCGCTCGCAAAAGGGCCAGATTCTCCGAATCTGGCCCTTTGCGAGTGCAATTTTTGCATTTGGGATGCATCATCCCAAATGCAAAAATCGCAAATAGAGAATTCGCTAAATTGCGATTGTTTGCATTTAAGGAATCTCAAATTGAGATTCCTTAAATGCAATGCATGAAAGTATCAAAAATAGCGAATTCGCTAATAGGGCACGCAAATTACCACGAAGTACAACTTCATGGTAATTTGCAAAAACTTTGAAAAATGCAGTTTTGTGCATTTTTCAAAGTTTCATGTTGCGCACACACATGCCCTTAGGGCATGTGTGTGCGCAACATATGTGCACAGATCACATTCAGGGGTGTAACAGGGTGTCCTTTGGACACCCCTGCACCCTTGAACTCGCAATCTCAATTTGCGAATCGCTAATTGCGATTCGCAAATTGAGATTGTCTTCCCATTCATTCCTATGGGCCTCTAGGCCCATAGGAATTAATGGGGAGGTATTCATTAATTGCGACTCGCAATTTGCGAGTCGCAATTAAGGAATTCTAAGGAATCGCTATTTTTATAGTGATTGCTTGATGCATTCCATTTTGCTATTCCTTATTAGCGATTCCTTATTTTTCGCTAATAAGGAATCGCAAAATGGATGCTTGATGCATCTGGCCCATGGTCTATAACCTATGGTTTTTTCAGTGAATTTTCAAGGTTTTGTAAATGCTAATTCCTAACTATATATGGTCTATAACCTATGTTTTTTCAGTGAATATATATATATACATACATATATAAACATATATCATCTGTATATCTATATAAATACAAACATAAATGCATGCATACATATACTTATATGCATACAGATGCATGTTATTTACATGAAAGTTGAAAAAACACTAATAAAAGCAAAGCTAAAAAGCCACCTCATTACAAACAGAATGGCTTTAACTTAAACGAGGGCGAGATCTATTGCATTTTCAATGCTTGTTTACTTTGGTTCCATCAAGAAGGCATTCAGATGTGTCACACATTTGCCATAAATTCTGAATGTTAGCCCTCTAGTTGCACATTAGATCACTGTAGTAAAGCTACTGCTCACCAGGGACGTCTGCTGCTGGTATTCAAAGTGCATGTTTCAGTCTGCATGTCAGAATTTTTTTAATGAAATAGAAGAGGATTTGAGAAGTCACTCAAAATGATCCCTAATTTTTCTTTCTGAAGCACTAATCATACTTTCTATGGCAAAATTAACCCCCTCATGTTGTTCCTTTTTAAATTGAGTGTTTTCAGACTTACCACTTCATTCCAATCAAGATGGCTTCTGGTGTGCCATACTTTTGTCATAAGTAAGACTGTTAGCGCTCTAGTTGTTCTTTAGAACACTCTGGGACATTCTGTCATTGGGCTATACTTGGGGTACATCTGGGTGATATTTGGGCTACATTTAGGCTCTTTTGTCTCTGGTGGCCATCTTGGGAGACTGTATGTCAGAATTTTTTAATGAAATTGAAGAGGGTTTGAGAAGTCACTCAAAATGTGCCCTAATTTTTCTTTCTGCAGCACTAATCATAATTCATATGGCAAAATATACCCCCTCATTTTGTTCCTTTTTAAATTAAATGTTTTAAGAGTTACCACTTTATTCCAATCAAGATGGCTTCAGGTGTGCCATACCTTTGTAATAAGTAGGACTGTTAGCGCTCTAGTTGTTCTTTAGAGCACTCTGGGACATTCTGTCATTGGGCTATACTTGGGCTACATCTGGGTGATATTTGGGCTACATTTGGGCTCTTTTGTCTCTGGTGGCCATTTTGGGAGACTGCATGTCAGAATTTTTTAATGAAATAGAAGAGGATTTGAAAAGTCACTCAAAATGTGCCCTAATTTTTCTTTCTGCAGCACTAATAATACCTTCTATTGCATAATATACCCCCTCATTTTGTTCCTTTTTAAATTAAATGTTTTAAGAGTTACCACTTTATTCCCATCACGATGGCTCCAGGTGTGCTATACCTTTGTAGTGGCCATTCCACGAGCAATCATGGCAGCCGCTCCCCACCGGAAGCCTGCGGGAGTCGGGGGCCCCCAAGACTTTTGTAAAATCTTCAAGGCTCAGGGGACGTCCGAGTTCCAAGGTGTCCCAGGGCCATTTTAGTGGACCAGGCCCAAATCCGAAGAGCCGTCCACCATTTTAAGAGTCCTGTGGCAGCCGCCTATCGCTGCACCGCAAGAGTGGGCGCAACTCAACTACATGGTGAGCGAGACGCTGTAGCCGCAACAGCGGACGATAAACAGCTGAATGGCGGATGAGGCACAGTGTAGCAAAAGCGGGCGGAATGGCAACTGAAACGGTAAAGGGGCGCCCCAGTACAGCCGACGAGCCTCCACCTGGGGAGACCCGTTCACGCCGCCTCCCCCCCCCCCCCCCCCCGGGGCGCCCCACGCCGTTTTTCGGAGCAGCATTGTAGGATGCCAAAACCAGTGCGACAACTTACTGGACATCACCTGGGTGCCATCCACATCTCAGCGCGTTCTGCTGCCTTGGGACTATTCGCACAACAGATCGCTACTGACGAGGCCTCCCCGCGCACCCCCCGGGACGCCCCACGCCGTTTTTCGGAGCTGCATTGTAGGATACCAAAAACCAGTGCGGCACCCAGGTAACATCACCTGGGTGCCCTCCAGAACTCAGCACTTTGTGTTGCCTTGGGACTATTTGCACAAAACACAGCTACTGACCATTGTTGCTTCTTTTTTCAAAAAAATGTTTAAATGTATTTACTGTTTTTGTTGCGTTCTCTATATTTAAAAGTTATTAAAGTGTTATAATCCTACTTTGTTGGAGTACTATATATTTTTAATGTGACACATAATTGTAAAAACTTTGATGTACAAAGAGGCATCCCTGGAATCTTCTGCTTCAGGCTCGGTCCCACACACCCTCACAGTGAGAATCCCCTCCCCAAGCACAATACAGGATGGTTATCAGATAGTAGGAACGCGTGTGGTGTGACAGATCTACTGTAACTCCTTTGAAGAGGGGTGATTCTCTACAGCTGGGGCCATAAACTACATCTGCAGGGCTAGGTGATAGCCTGGGACCGGCCTGAACAATCGGACACAGAGGAAGAAGAGTGTCAGAGGGTGCGGTAGTGAATAGGGTGAAAGGGTGGTGTCGGGCGGGCACAGGGTGTGATTCTCAGGGAAGAGCGGCGCACATGGGAGGAGGTTTCTGGCCCATGCATGAGAGAGAGAGCGGGGGTGACCAGTGCGTGGGGGAGATGCTTGCGAGGGTGAGGAGCCATGCTGAGGATCGGCGGCGTGCAGAGAGTGGGTCTGGTCAAGGCATCTAAAATGGCTGCCGTGCTCAACAAAAGTGTGGCATTGCAAAAAAGACAAGATGGCGCAGACAATGTTTATCAATAAGGATTAATTTATAACAATTATTTAAAACAAAATATTTACTCGCAGTGACAAAATGGCGGTCAACACTTCCTGATTTCCATCGAATCGAACGTTAACAGACGTCACGCAACAAAAAAAAAAACGCTCACGCACAGCCGCTGGAAGACATGTATCAACATATATGAGCCTCCTCAGCCACCCTCAGAAAACAAAAGGGGTCAGGATACGTCTCCCGTACCCCCTTATACCTAGTAATTTAATGAAATCGAAACACAAAATGGCGAATTCACGTTTCGCTACCAGTTTGCGAACCGAGAAGCGCTTCTACCTCGAAAAATCAAATTTTTATTATTTGCCCCACGGGACCCTTTAATAACCCCAACGTCATTCCTAGGGGGTCAAGAGAGGTCTACCTAGCCCCCTTTCATTAAATGCCCCCTTCGTTTTTCTCCTCCTCTTGTCTCTCGATCCTACCGACAGAAAAGATGGCGGCCGAACCGGACTGTTTAGAATGTTGACAGACACCGGAGAGCCAATCAGCTTCGCTACGCAAAGCTCCGTTACGCGAAAAGTACGCGATCTGGGACGCTGTCACAGATATACCTGTTTTTTAAACGTTAATTTCTGAAAATTCACTGGAGCACATATATTGAGACCCAGCAAAGGCACATCGGGCTAACAGTCCCTATAATTTTGCCAAGTTTCGTGCAAATCCATTCAGCCGTTAATTTGCGAACCGAGAAGCGCTTCTACCGTGAAAAATCACATTTTTTTAATTTTCCCCACAGGACCCTTTAATAACCCCAACATCATTCCTAGTGGGTCAAGAGGGGTCTACCTTGCCCCCTTTCATTAAATTCCCCCTTCGTTTTTCTCCTCCTCTTTTCTCTCGATCCTACCGAGAGACAAGATGGCGGCCGCTCCGGACTGTTTAGAATGTTGACAGACACCGGAGAGCCAATCAGCATCGCTTCGCAAAGCTCCGTGACGCGAAACGTACGCGAACTGGAGCGCTATCCGGGACGCTGTCACAGATATATAAATTTTTTAAAACGTTAATTTCTCAAAATCCACTGGAGCACATATATTGTGACCCAGCAAAGGCACATCGGGCTAACAGTCCCTACAATTTTGCCAAGTTTCGTGCAAATCCATTCAGCCGTTCGAGCTAAAAGTGAGGCCAAACGCCCTATGGAAATTAACATGGGAAAAACGCGTTTTGGGACCCCCCTTTTTTCTCGGCCCCCCCTTGACGAACCCCCCCCAAATTTTCAGGGGCTGCTCAGAAACAGAATGTGCCATTTTCCTGAAAATTTCAGCCGATTCCGTCCACAAACGCCAAAGGTATTAGACATAGAATTTTCAAAAGTCCCATAGAGAAAAAATCCTAACTATATATACTTACTGGCTATCGCCAGTAGGTAATATATATATATATATATATATATATATATATATATATATATATATATATATATATATATATATATATATATATTCTACTGGCGTTCGACAGTAGGTAGTTATAGTTAAAACCTAGTTTCCCTCGGAAATCCGCAACATTCTATTTGGAATAACTTTGGCGCCGGTGGACGAATCTTCGCGAATTTCTTCAAGAAAATGGCCTGCTCCGCTCCGCTCCTTCCCTGAAAGTTTTGGGGGTGATTCGTCAATTGAGGCCGAGAAAAAAGGGCGGTCCTAAAACGTGTTTTCCCCATGCAATTTTCTTTTGGGATCTTTACCCAGGGCTACAGCCCGAACGGCTGAATGGAATTACACCAAATTTGGCAGAGAGGTAGAGTTCGGTTTGCAGGTTGTGCTTTTTTGTTAAATGATGTAAATCAGTTCAGTAGTTCCTGAGAAATCAAAAGTAAATTCATAGTGATATCCAGAGAAGAAGTTTAGTACTCTGTATTGTACTCTGTACCTTCCCGAGCACGAGCTGCATGCTGATTGGTCCTCTCACACCAAGTGACTGACACAACAGGTGAGACAACAACGTCAGGGGGAGGAGCAGGCCCTCGGTCATTAAGAGGGTGGCAAGACAGACATTCGTTTTGTTGGAAGCATACTGCATACTTGGGCGCTGATGAAGGCTTACCTATAGCCGAAATGCGGCGGCGGTTTCTCGTGTGTTTCCATGGACGTGGATGGTTGGGGCCCGTCACAGACGTTTGGGTGAAATCTAAGCGGTTTTGAGGGTACTTATCCTCATGCTGGGCGGTGTGGATTGCCGCTACTGCCCCCGTTATATTAATCCCTGGACTTCTGAGGCTGAAACGGTTTGGGAACCTGAGGAGGCGCTTTTTGCTCTTCATCATGCAGGAAATCGGCAAGAACTTACGAATCACCCTGCCATCACCGCAAGAACTTTTGGTGACACACTCCCCCTGCATTACTCACCTAGGCCATACACCGTGCATCCTGGGTGTTGTGGTCCACTCACACCAAGTGACTGACACAACAGGTGAGACAACAACGTCAGGGGGAGGAGCGGGCCCTCGGCCATTAAGAGGGCGGCAAGACAGACATTTGTTTTGTTGGAAGCATACTGCATACTTGGGCGCTGATGAAGGCTTACCTATAGCCGAAATGCATTCGCCAAATGAGAATTAAAAGCTGTTTCCAAAGTTCTCCCCTGGTGGTCTCTGCTCCCTCGTAAGAAGGAGGTTGTCTGCATTCAATTTCGTGTCAGCCAGAGACACGCTACAGAGACCCCCGTTTTACAAGTGGCCCTGACTTCACTGGCTTTACTGCTGCGGCGGTTTCTCGTGTGGTTCCATGGACGTGGATGGTTGGGGCCCGCCACAGACTTTGGGGTGAAATCGAAGCGGTTTTGAGGGTACTTATCCTCTTGCTGGGCGGTGTGGATTGCCGCTACTGCCCCCGTTATATTAATCCCTGGACTTCTGAGGCTGAAACGGTTTGGGGACCCGAGGAGGCCCTTTTTGCTCTTCATCATGCAGGAAATTGGCAAGAACTTACGAATCACTCTGCCATCACCGCAAGAACTTTTGGTGACACACTCCCCCTGCATTACTCACCTAGGCCAGACACCGTGCATCCTGGGTGTTGTGGTCCTCTCACACCAAGTGACTGACACAACAGGTGAGACAACAACGTCAGGGGGAGGAGCGGGCCCTCGGCCATTAAGAGGGCGGCAAGACAGACATTCGTTTTGTTAGAAGCATACTGCATACTTGGGCGCTGATGAAGGCTTACCTATAGCCGAAATGCATTCGCCAAATGAGAATTAAAAGCTGTTTCCAAAGTTCTCCCCTGGTGGTCTCTGCTCTCTCATAAGAAGGAGGTTTGTCTGCATTCAATTTCTTGTCAGCCAGAGACACGCTACAGAGACCCCCGTTTTACAAGTGGCCCTGACTTCACTGGCTTTACTGCTGCGGCGGTTTCTCATGTGTTTCCATGGACGTGGATGGTTGAAGCCCGCCACAGACTTTGGGGTGAAATCGAAGCGGTTTTGAGGGTACTTATCCTCATGCTGGGCAGTGTGAATTGCCGCTACTGCCCCCGTTATATTAATCCCTGGACTTCTGAGGCTGAAACGGTTTGGGGACCCGAGGAGGCGCTTTTTGCTCTTCATCATGCAGGAAATCGGCAAGAACTTACGAATCACCCTGCCATCACCGCAAGAACTTTTGGTGACACACTCCCCCTGCATTACTCACCTAGGCCAGACACTGTGCATCCTGGGTGTTGTGGTCCTCTCACACCAAGTGACTGACACAACAGGTGAGACAACAACGTCAGGGGGAGGAGCGGGCCCTCGGCCATTAAGAGGGCGGCAAGACAGACATTTGTTTTGTTGGAAGCATACTGCATACTTGGGCCCAGCTGAAGGCTTACCTATAGCCGAAATGCATTCGCCAAATGAGAATTAAAAGCTGTTTCCAAAGTTCTCCCCTGGTGGTCTCTGCTCTCTCGTAGGAAGGAGGTTTGTCTGCATTCAATTTTGTGTCAGCCAGAGACACGCTACAGAGACCCCCATTTTACAAGTGACCCTGACTTCACTGGCTTTACTGCTGCGGCGGTTTCCCGTGTATTTCCATGGACGTGGATGGTTGGGGCCCGCCACAGACTTTGGGGTGAAATCGAAGCGGTTTTGAGGGTACTTATCCTCATGCTGGGCGGTGTGGATTGCCGCTACTGCCCCCGTTATATCAATCCCTGGACTTCTGAGGCTGAAACGGTTTGGGGACCCGAGGAGGCGCTTTTTGCTCTTCATCATGCAGGAAATCGGCAAGAACTTACGAATCACCCTGCCATCACCGCAAGAACTTTTGGTGACACACTCCCCCTGCATTACTCACCTAGGCCAGACACCGTGCATCCTGGGTGTTGTGGTCCACTCACACCAAGTGACTGACACAACAGGTGAGACAACAATGTCAGGGGGAAGAGCGGGCCCTCGGCCATTGAGAGGGCGGCAAGACAGACATTCGTTTTGTTGATAGCATACTGCATACTTGGGCGCTGATGAAGGCTTACCTATAGCCGAAATGCATTTGCCAAATGAGAATTAAAAGCTGTTTCCAAAGTTCTCCCCTGGTGGTCTCTGCTCTCTCGTAAGAAGGAGGTTTGTCTGCATTCAATTTCGTGTCAGCCAGAGACACGCTACAGAGACCCCCGTTTTACAAGTGGCCCTGACTTCACTGGCTTTACTGCTGCGGCGGTTTCTCGTGTGTTTCCATGGACCTGGATGGTTGGGGCCCGCCACAGACTTTGGGGTGAAATCGAAGCGGTTTTGAGGGTACTTATCCTCATGCTGGGCGGTGTGGATTGCCGCTACTGCCCCCGTTATATTAATCCCTGGACTTCTGAGGCTGAAACGGTTTGGGGACCCGAAGAGGCCCTTTTTGCTCTTCATCATGCAGGAAATTGGCAAGAACTTACGAATCACCCTGCCATCACCGCAAGAACTTTTGGTGACACACTCCCCCTGCATTACTCACCTAGGCCAGACACCGTGCATCCTGGGTGTTGTGGTCCTCTCACACCAAGTGACTGACACAACAGGTGAGACAACAACGTCAGGGGGAGGAGCGGGCCCTCGGCCATTAAGAGGGCGGCAAGACAGACATTTGTTTTGTTGGAAGCATACTGCATACTTGGGCGCTGATGAAGGCTTACCTATAGCCGAAATGCATTCGCCAAATGAGAATTAAAAGCTGTTTCTAAAGTTCTCCCCTGGTGGTCTCTGCTCTCTCATAAGAAGGAGGTTTGTCTGCATTCAATTTCGTGTCAGCCAGAGACACACTACAGAGACCCCCGTTTTACAAGTGGCCCTGACTTCACTGGCTTTACTGCTGCGGCGGTTTCTCGTGTGTTTCCATGGACGTGGATGGTTGGGGCCCGCCACAGACTTTGGGGTGAAATCGAAGCGGTTTTGAGGGTACTTATCCTCATGCTGGGCGGTGTGGATTGCTGCTACTGCCCCCGTTATATTAATCCCTGGACTTCTGAGGCTGAAACGGTTTGGGGACCCGAGGAGGCGCTTTTTGCTCTTCATCATGCAGGAAATCGGCAAGAACTTACGAATCACCCTGCCATCACCGCAAGAACTTTTGGTGACACACTCCCCCTGCATTACTCACCTAGGCCAGACACCGTGCATCCTGGGTGTTGTGGTCCTCTCACACCAAGTGACTGACACAACAGGTGAGACAACAACATCAGGGGGAGGAGCGGGCCCTCGGCCATTAAGAGGGCGGCAAGACAGACATTAGTTTTGTTGGAAGCATACTGCATACTTGGGCGCTGATGAAGGCTTACCTATAGCCGAAATGCATTCGCCAAATGAGAATTAAAAGCTGTTTCCAAAGTTCTCCCCTGGTGGTCTCTGCTCTCTCGTAAGAAGGAGGTTTGTCTGCATTCAATTTTGTGTCAGCCAGAGACACGCTACAGAGACCCCCGTTTTACAAGTGGCCCTGACTTCACTGGGTTTACTGCTGCGGCGGTTTCTCGTGTGTTTCCATGGACGTGGATGGTTGGGGCCCGCCACAGACTTTGGGGTGAAATCGAAGCGGTTTTGAGGGTACTTATCCTCATGCTGGGCGGTGTGGATTGCCACTACTGCCCCGTTATATTAATCCCTGGACTTCTGAGGCTGAAACGGTTTGGGGACCCGAGGAGGCACTTTTTGCTCTTCATCATGCAGGAAATCGGCAAGAACTTACGAATCACCCTGCCATCACCGCAAAAACTTTGGGTGACACACTCCCCCTGCATTACTCACCTAGGCCAGACACCGTGCATCCTGGGTGTTGTGGTCCTCTCACACCAAGTGACTGACACAACAGGTGAGACAACAACGTCAGGGGGAGGAGCGGGCCCTCGGCCATTAAGAGGGCGGCAAGACAGACATTTGTTTTGTTGGAAGCATACTGCATACTTGGGCGCTGATGAAGGCTTACCTATAGCCGAAATGCAATGGCCAAATGAGAATTAAAAGCTGTTTCCAAAGTTCTCCCCTGGTGGTCTCTGCTCTCTCGTAAGAAGGAGTTTCGTCTGCATTCAATTTCGTGTCAGCCAGAGACACGCTACAGAGACCCCCGTTTTACAAGTGGCCCTGACTTCACTGGCTTTACTGCTGCGGCGGTTTCTCGAGTGTTTCCATGGACGTGGATGGTTGGGGCCCGCCACAGACTTTGGGGTGAAATCGAAGTGGTTTTGAGGGTACTTATCCTCATGCTGGGCGGTGTGGATTGCCACTACTGCCCCGTTATATTAATCCCTGTACTTCTGAGGCTGAAACGGTTTGGGGACCCGAGGAGGCACTTTTTGCTCTTCATCATGCAGGAAATCGGCAAGAACTTACGAATCACCCTGCCATCACCGCAAGAACTTTTGGTGACACACTCCCCCTGCATTACTCACCTAGGCCAGACACCGTGCATCCTGGGTGTTGTGGTCCTCTCACACCAAGTGACTGACACAACAGATGAGACAACAACGTCAGGGGGAGGAGCGGGCCCTCGGCCATTAAGAGGGCGGCAAGACAGACATTCGTTTTGTTGGAAGCATACTGCATACTTGGGGCGCTGATGAAGGCTTACCTATAGCCGAAATGCAATGGCCAAATGAGAATTAAAAGCTGTTTCCAAAGTTCTCCCCTGGTGGTCTCTGCTCTCTTGTAAGAAGGAGGTTTGTCTGTATATATATATATATATATATATATATATATATATATATATATATATATATATATATATATATATATATATATATATATATATATATATATATTACCTACTGGCGGTCGCCAGTAGGTAGTTATAGTTAGGATTTTTTTCAATGTTAAATCTCAAAATTCTATTTGGAATAACTTTGGCGCCGGTTGACGAATCTGCCTCAAAATTTCCTCAAAATGGCCTCGCGGCATTCCGGTCCTTCCCTGAAAGTTTGGGGGGGATTCGTCAAGCGGGGGCCGAGATAAAAGGGGGGTCCCAAAACGCGTTTTCCCCATGTTAATTTCCCTAGGGCGGTCGATTTCACTTTTAGCCCGAACGGCTGAATGGATTTCCACCAAACTTGGCAAAATTGTAGGGACTGGTAGCCCGATGTGCCTTTGCTATGTCTCAAGATATGTGCTCCAGTGGATTTTGAGTAATTAGGGTTCAAAAAAATATATATATCTATAGCCGCGCACTGGTACGAGCACCGGTACGCGCACCTGGCACGCCACGTGAGGTGCGCACGGAAAGCTGATTGGCTCTCGGGTGTCTGTAAACATTCGAAACAGTCTGGAGCGGCCGCCATCTTGTGTCTCGGTAGGATCGAGACACGAGAGGTGGGCAAAACAAAGAGGGAAATGACCATAAGGGGGCAGGGTAGACCCCCCTTGACCCCCTAGGTTTGATGTGGGGGCAATAAAAGGGCCCAGCGGGGCATTTAAAATATTTTTTTTTTTGTTTTGCGCGGGGGAAGCGCCCGGTACGCGCACCGGGGAGTGGCCCGGGGAGCGTACTATGAGGGAAAAAGATGACAGAGTTTATAAAAAAAGAAGCCTTTATTTAGAAATTGGAGGTAGTTCTAAAAAGAACTTTTTTTTTCTTCTTTTTGTTGTTTTATATTTTTTTGTGTTTTTTGAACATTTTGTACTTTTTTTGGCTTTTCAAAACAGTTTTATATTTTTTTTGTATTTTTTTAGGGGGAGAAACAAAAAAAGGGAATTGAAACTGGCTCAACTGGAGCAAAAAAACAAAAAACCCAAAAAATTACTTCTTTTTGGGGCACTTGTGATTATCACCTGCAAGGACGATGAGCTTTACGCTTTTTTCACCATAGGCGATAAGCTTGCCACATGCAGAACAAGTGATTTTAAAATCGGCAAATCTTGGCTGAATACAAGGCATCATCTCTGATGTTTCTGGTCCCGATGAAGTGGGTTGGTTTCTTTGGGAGGTGGTCCTTGACGACTGGGGGAGGTTACTGGCCAGTTCCCTGAACTCTGCACGAGAGTAGTTGTTTGGGTGCTTTCGGGTCATATGACGAATCATGGTATAGTTACCAAATGAATATTTTTTGTTTGGGTTGCCCCGTGAAAGTTCTTCATTGCAGATTAGGCAAGTTACCTTGGCCGCATTCACTTTTTTCTTGCCCTCTGGGATTGAAAAAAACTCCCATACAATGTGTGGCTTGGGTTTGTATGGGGTATTTTCTTCAGGCAGCCATCTTCTCCTCCCCTCCTCCTCTTCCTCTTCCTCCTCCTCCTCTTCTTGACCACCAATATAATCTGGAGCTGGTCCTGTTGGTGGTGGTGGTGGTGGTGGTGGGGCAGATGCACCAGCTGCTGCTACTGAAGCCATTATTAAGATCAAAAAGGTACAGAGATGTACAAACAGGTCTTCCTCAGTCAAAGGACAAAGTCAGAATAAGGAAAAAAGGTGGGGTCTTTCATCATTTTGAAAAAAAACTGTCCTGAACCAATGAGAAGTGTTATTTTCAGGTCACAAGACCAGGGGCTTCATCATTATGAAACTAAAACTGTTATGAACCAATGAAAAGTGTTATTTTCAGGTCACATGACCCGACGCACTTACGCTACGCGCCCCCGGGCGTGCCCGGGGGCGCTCCGGGTCGCGTAGCGTAAGCGCGTCGGATGTTTACGTTGCGCAATCGTATTCGCTCGAGTACTTCCGGGTGCGCTTACGCCGTGCGTATCACGCGGACGCGGCTACGCGATACGTCATGATCATGTTTTCGTTCGCGATATTGGCGCTTACGGGACGCTCCCCGGAGCGCGCCCGGGGGCGCTTTATAAAACTACGCTTTTCGGGGCGCTCCCCGGGAAGCGCACCGGGAGCGCTCCAAAGCAAAAAATAAAAATAAAAAATTGGGAAAAATTGTAGGGACTGGTAGCCCTATTCTTAAGTGGTTTTTACGAAAATTAACTTTGATAAAATATATATTGTGCTACATTGGGCTATATATATGCCAAAATGTAGCCCAAATGTAGCCCAATGTAGCCCAAAGATGGCCACCAGAGACCAAAAAATCCAAATGTAGCCCAAATATCAGCTAGATGTAGCCCAACTGTAGCCCAATGACAGAATGTACCAGAGTGTTCTAAAGAACAACTAGAGTGCTAACAGTCTTATTTATAAAGTGAGACTTATAGTTAGGAATTAGAATTTAAAAAACGTTTGAAATTCACTGAAAAAAACATAGGTTTCACACCAGTTATAGTTAGTAATTAGCATTTAAAAAACCAATGAAATTCACTGAAAAAACCATAGGTTTCACACCAGTTATAGTTAGGAATTAGCATTTAAAAAACCTATTAAATTCACTAAAAAAAACATAGGTTTGACACCAGTTATAGTTAGCTGGAAATTTTACTGACATAAAACCATTGAAATTCCCACGTTATAGTTAGTTGGACTCACTATAACTTGCGCGCCTGCAATGCACTGCTGATGGCGTCACATATTACATCACTCATGACATGGTCAGTGACATCACTCATGACATCACTGATGACACCATCCTTGTGGCAGACTGATAGACCTCCTTTCAGTGTAATGTAACCATTGAAACACATATTCAAACAATAGAAACTAACAAAAAATGGAGATACCCATACCAGTTACAAAAACCAATTCAGTAATTCCACCATCTATATACACATCCACTCATACACCAACAGTTTTATATAGTCACTCATACATATTCTCACTCATCATATATAGTGAAACACATATACATCCTGTTACACACCGACAGTCTTACAAAAGTTACTCACACACATACTCACACATGCAAATAAACTACTGAACATCCATTTATTTGCATATACAGCTATACATACATTAGCACATTACTTCTAAGGAAACTTACACATACTTACTCTCTTAAACAATCTCTTATAGAAACACATACTTATTTAAAAAGGAACTCTTTCAATCTCTCACTCTCACATATACTGACTTATATACATCAATGCTCATATATACAAGATTAAAACATATGTAGTTACTCATAAAGACACTAGTGAGACAGGCATTCACTCACTAACACACACATATACACACTCATCCCCCCATACAGTCCTGCACATATGCTGTCTTCAAAAAACATACAAACAGTGAGTCAGTCACCAACCCATGCAGCCACTTATACACAAAGTGAAACACTGATACATATATTTAAAAATATAAAAATTACTCGTTAATATATGTATTCATTAAGATACACTTAATAAGGCAGTTAACCAATCAATTCTTTTAAAAAAAACCATCCATTTACACACTTATTTAACCATTTATTCTTCCATCGTCCTTTACAAATACAAATATAAAACATATTTATTTTTCATAAAGACACACATTCACTGGATGGTGTCATCAGTGATGTCATGAGTGATGTCACTGACCATGTCATGAGTGATGTAATATGTGACGTCATCAGCAGTGCATTGCAGGCGCGCAAGTTATAGTGAGTCCAACTAACTATAACGTGGGAATTTCAATGGTTTTATGTCAGTAAAATTTCCAGCTAACTATAACTGGTGTCAAACCTATGTTTTTTTTTAGTGAAATATATATATATATATATATATATATATATATATATATATATATATATATATTCTACTGGCGTTCAACAGTAGGTAGTTATAGTTAAAACTTAGTTTCCCTCGGAAATCCACAACATTCTATTTGGAATAACTTCGGCGCCGGTGGACGAATCTTCGCGAATTTCTTCAAGAAAATGGCCTGCTCCGCTCCGCTGTGTTTTCCCCATGCAATTTTCTTTTGGGATCTTTACCCAGGGCTACAGCCCGAACGGCTGAACGGAATTACACCAAATTTGGCAGAGAGGTAGAGTTCGGTTTGCAGGTTGTGCTTTTTTGTTAAATGGTGTAAATCAGTTCAGTAGTTCCTGAGAAATCAAAAGTAAATTCATAGTGATATCTAGAGAAGAAGTTCAGTACTCTGTATTGTACTCTGTACCTTCCCGAGCACGAGCTGCATGCTGATTGGCTGTCAATTGTCTTTCAACACTCCAAACCAGGAAGTGTTAGCAGCCATCTTGTGCCTCTGTAGAACTAAGGCACAAGAAAGCAGTGAAACAAACGTGCAAAACATGCAAAGGGAGCAGGGTAAAAACACCCTGACCTCCTAGGCCTGCTCAGTACTGCTCAGTACTGTACTTTGTACTGTACTCTGTACCTTCCTGAGCACGAGCTGCATGGTCAATGGATGTCAACTGTCTGTCAACACTCCAAACCAGGAAGTGTTGGCAGCCATCTTGTGCCTCTGTAGCAGTGAAACAAACGTGCAAAACACGCAAAGTGGGCAGGGTAGAACCACTCTGATCCCCTAGGTCTGCTTAGGGGGTCCCACAAGGACCCCAAGGACCAATTTTTTTTTAAATCATGGGGTACGATGTACGGTACTCTGTACTGTACTCTGTACCTTCCGAGCACATACTGGAGGTTACTGGTGGGCTAGTTGCCCCCCTGGGACCTCCAGTATGCAAGGGGAATGAGTTGCCCCTCTGCAAATGTGCCAGTGGGCTGTGTTGCAGAGAGGTGTAAAAAGGGGTGTGGCCTCATTACACCTCTCTGCAATGCAGCCTCCTGGAGCACACTTGAGGTTCCTGGTGGGCTAGTTGGCCCCCTGGGTCCCCCAGTATGCAAGGGGAATTAGTTCCCCCTCTGCAAACGCACCAGGGATCTGCCTTGCAGAGAGGTGTAAAAAGGGGCGTGACCTCATTACACCTCTCTGCAATGCAGCCCCCTGGCGCATACTGGAGGTTCCTGGTGGGCTAGTTGGCCCCCAGGGACCCCCAGTATTCAAGGGTAATTAGTCCCCCCTCTGCAAACGCGCCAGGGGGCTGCGGTGCAGAGAGGTGTAAAAGGGGCATGGCCTCATTACACCACTCTGCAAGGCAGCCCCCGGGCGGATACTGGAGGTTCCTGGTGGGCTAGTTGGCTCCAGGGACCTCCAGTATGCAAGGGGAATTAGTTCCCCCTCTGCAAACGTGCCAGGGGGCTGCGTTGCAGAGAGGTGTAATGAGGCCACGCCCCTTTTTACACCTCTCTGCAACGCAGCCCCCTGGCGCATACTGGAGTTTCCTGGTGGGCTAGTTGGCCCCCAGGGACCCCCAGTATGCAAGGGGACTTAATCCCCCAACTTAGAACACGATACAGGGCATGTTTGGACAGTGGTGATGGTAGGGGGGCGGGACTTGAGGTGATGTGAGTGCAAACATGCCCTGTGGTGCATTTTAAGTTGAGGAATAATTCCTCTTGAATCCAGAGGTTCCCTAAGGGGCAACTAGTCCAACAGGTATCTCCAGTAAGCGCCACAGAGCTGTGTTGCAGAGTGTTGTAAAAAGGGGGCGTTCCCTCTGAACACCTCTCTGCAACACAGCTGCCTGGTGCATACTAGAGGTACCTGGTGGTCTAGTTGGCTCACAGGGGACCTCAGGATTGAAGAGGAATTAATTCCCCAATATAGAAAACATGCCACAGGGCGTGTTTGCACACATGTTACCTAAGGCCCCGCCCCCTTCCTTCACTATTGAGCAAAATATTCCTGTAAAATCATCCAAACTACGAATTCCAATTTACTCAACTGTTATCACAAGAAACGTCAGTGCTGCATCTTTGAGCGCACTACTGATCCTGAAAAGTAATTCAAACCATACTTACAGTAACTTGAATTTCCTTCCATAGGCTAACATTAACTGGTTTCACTTGGAAATTTTTTTAAGTGTGGAGTTTTGGAACTTTCAAAAATTCCTCTAAAATCAGCCGAACTACGAATTCCAATATACTCACCTCTTATCAGGAGAGACCTCAGTGTTGCATCTTTCAGCCCACTACTAATCCTGAAAAGTCATTCTAATTGTAGTTACAGTAACTTGAGTTTCCTTCCATAGGCTAACATTGACTGGTTTCAATTGGAAATTCTTCTAAGTGTTGAGTTTTGGAACTTAAAAAAATTCCTCAAAAATCAGTCGAACTACGTATTCCAATTTACTCACCTGTTATCAGGAGATACCTCAGTGCTGCATCTTTCAGCTCACTACTATTCCTGAAAAGTAAATCTAACTGTACTTACGAGTAACTTGAATTTCCTTCCATAGGGTATCATTGCCTGCTATATCAAATATACATAAATTAAAAAAATATTCAATTAAAAAAAAATATATTACAATTTCAATATTTTTAAAACATTTATTATTCAATTCATATTAAAAATATGTAATGGAAATTAAAAAATAAAATATCTAAAAATAAATACTTTAAAACAATGTGGTAAATTAGTATTAAAAAATTAACAATTAATACATTTGAAAATTATCATTTACAAAACCTTTGAAATTCGCTGAAAAAAACATAGGTTTCAGCCATGTTATAGTTAGGAATTAGCATTTAAAAAACCTTTGAAATTCACTGAAAAAACCATAGGTTTCAGCCAGGTTATAGTTAGGAATTAGCATTTAAAAAACCTTGCAAATTCACTGAAAAAAACAGGTGTGCCACTCTTTCACAAGGCTGATGTCATCAGTGAATCTATTTGAGATGTTATCAGTGATGTCATGAGTGATGTCACTGACCATGTCATGAGTGATGTAATATGTGACGTCATCAGCAGTGCATTGAGGGCACGCAAGTTATAGTTAGCTGAACTAACTATAACGGGGGAATTTCAATGTTTTTTTATGAGTGAAATGTCCAGCTAACGATAACATGTGTATATATATATATCAGAGGAACAATATAGATCAGATACCGACACAGGGGTACCGTCGCTATTCCATCCTTTCATTTATTTCGATATTTTCTTGCTATAACCCGTTTCAGCATACCTACCTTGTTCATATTTGCAGCCGTAAAAAATACAAAATGCGTTACTTAAACAGAGTACGGAGCGCTTGAGCAAATCAAACACTCACCCCCAGTCAACAATCTGACCCTGTGCCTCACGAGAACAGTCCAGCCCGAACTGCCAAGCCATGTCTTCCCTGGTCTGGAAACAAGCATCCTGGGACCGGGTTCTGGCTAATCAGCCGTCATCAGCCGGGCTAGCTTGAATCCAGTGGCAAAGTGAGCAAGGGACCCACATCTGGGCATACCCTGCCAACTTAAGGCAAACAAAGTGATACCAAAGGGGATGATGGACGGAGCGCTTGAGCAAATCAAATGCTCACCCCCAATCAACTGTTCTGGGTTTAATCCATTATCATTCTTTAGCTCAATTTACCACCCCATTTCAGACATGGCCATATGCAGATCAGTTTGACCCTGTGCCTCATGGGAACAGTCTAGCCCGAAGTGTCAAGCCATGTCCTCCCTGGACCGGAAATAAGCATCCTTGGACTAGTTTCTGGCTAATCAGCCAGGATATCTCGAATCCAGTGGAAAAGTGAGCAAGGGAACCAAATCTGTGCAAACCCTGCCAACTTAGGGCGAACAAAGCAATACCAAAGGAGATGATGGACGGAACGCTTAAGCAAATCAAACACTCACCCCCAGTCAACTGATCTGGGTTTAATCCATCATCATTCTTTAGCTCACTCCACCACCCCAGTTCAGATAGCCACCCCAGTTCAGACAGGGCCATATGCAAATCAGTCTGACCCTGTGCCTCATGGGAACAGTCCAGCCTGAACTGCCAAGCCATGTCTTCCCTGGACCAGAAACAAGCATCCTGGGAACATTTTCTGGCTAATCAGTCATCATTAGCCAGGCTAGCTTGAATCCAGTAGCAAAGTGTGCAAGGGGCCCACGTCTGGGCATACCCTGCCAACTTAGGGCGATCAAAGCAATTCCAAAAAATGATGGATTTAGGCCCAGATCGCTCTACTGGGGTGAATGTATGTCATTGTTCTGCAGTCTGTCCATCAATTGTTCTTTTTGCATTTGTCACCCCGAGTGGGACGGGTATGCTCAGACTTGTGTCCCTTGCTCTCATTGCCACTGGAGTCAAGCTATCATGGCTGTTGAAGGCTGAAAGCCCGAAACCGGTCCTAGGATGATTTTTCCAGTCCAGGGAGGACCTGGCCTGGCAGTTTGGGCTGGACTGTTCCCATGGGGTGCAGGGTCAAGTCTGATTTGCATATGGCTGAGTCCAAACTGCAATGGCATGGTGAGCAAAGAACAATGAATTTAGGCCCAGATCTCTGTACTGGGGTGAATGTATGACATTGTTCTGCATTCTGTCCATCCTTTGTTCTTTTTGCTCGTGCTCTTATCAATGTGCAATTCATTGTGCATGGCACTTTGACACAGGAAATCCGAGGTCAGCGGATCAAAACAAATTCTCGGGCCAGTGCCCATGTCTGATACTATCCAGATCAATTCATCTAATGATATCAGAAATGCTAGATACCCCTTATGGAAAACTTAATTATGACTTCCCCTTCCACCCCTCAACATTCAAACGACTATATTGATAAATATGAATAAATATTGATAAATATAAATACATATATGAATATACATTCTAACAGTCATCTAGAGGCACATCCAATACATCAAGGTATACATATCTAAATAAAGTAATTAATATGTCAATACTATATATATATTCTACTGTATAGAAATCAATCAAATATAAAGACATAAATATTGATTTTATATATATACATATATATATTACCTACTGGCGGTCGCCAGTAGGTATATATAGTTAGGATTTTTTCTCTATGGGATTTTTGAAAATTCTATGTCTAATAACTTTGGCGTTTGTGGACGGAATTGGCTGAAATTTTCAGGAAAATGGAACATTTTGTTTCTGAGCAGCCCCTGACAATTTGGGGGGGGTTTCATTAAGGGGGGGCCGAGAAAAAAGGGGGGTCCCAAAACGCGTTTTTCCCATGTTAATTTCCATAGGGCGGTTGGCCTCACTTTTAGCTCGAACGGCTGAATGGATTTGCACGAAACTTGGCAAAATTGTAGGGACTGTTAGCCCGATGTGCCTTTGCTAGGTCTCAATATATGTGCTCCAGTGGATTTTGAGTAATTTAGGTTCAAAAATATATATATATCTGGGCGGAGCCTAACCACACATCTGATCTGATTGGCTGTCAGCACTTCATCCAAGAAGTGTTGGCAGCCGTCTTGGGACCAATATACATGATAGCACCTCATTAAAAAGCATTGTAGTTAATAGAGGGTTTTAGGACTTTAGTTACATTATAAATCATTTGTTGATGGTACCATACTCGTTTTAGGAATTGTGGTGGGTTCTAAGGTGATTTTACCATGTGAAAAAGCCTTCTGCTGTGATATCATGAATATTGTTTGAAAGAAAACTAATATCTCATGATTTTCCCACAGTGGTTTGGAAGGGGATCTATAAGCTAAACTGAAAGCACATTTTCTGTAAATTCACATTATCTTTCTCAGTCATGTGAAAATGAAGTCTGACATTCTCAGTAAAACATGTACATTCAACAAGGACAGAGACTGTCAGTTGATTCCTTTGTGCTTTACTGCAGCCTCCTAAAGTGTTCTAAAGAACAACTAGAGCGCTAACAGTCCTACGTATTACAAAGGTATAGCACACCTGGAGCCATCGTGATGGGAATAAAGTGGTAACTCTTAAAACATTTAATTTAAAAAGGAACAAAATGAGGGGGTATATTATGCAATAGAAGGTATTATTAGTGCTGCAGAAAGAAAAATTAGGGCACATTTTGAGTGACTTTTCAAATCCTCTTCTATTTCATTAAAAAATTCTGACATGCAGTCTCCCAAAATGGCCACCAGAGACAAAAGAGCCCAAATGTAGCCCAAATATCACCCAGATGTAGCCCAAGTATAGCCCAATGACAGAATGTCCCAGAGTGTTCTAAAGAACAACTAGAGCGCTAACAGTCCTACTTATTACAAAGGTATGGCACACCTGAAGCCATCTTGATTAGAATAAAGTGGTACCTCTTAAAACATTTAATTTAAAAAGGAACAAAATGAGGGGGTATATTTTGCCATATGAATTATGATTAGTGCTGCAGAAAGAAAAATTAGGGCACATTTTGAGTGACTTCTCAAACCCTCTTCAATTTCATTAAAAAATTCTGACATACAGTCTCCCAAGATGGCCACCAGAGACAAAAGAGCCTAAATGTAGCCCAAATATCACCCAGATGTACCCCAAGTATAGCCCAATGACAGAATGTCCCAGAGTGTTCTAAAGAACAACTAGAGCGCTAACAGTCTTACTTATGACAAAAGTATGGCACACCAGAAGCCATCTTGATTGGAATGAAGTGGTAAGTCTGAAAACACTCAATTTAAAAAGGAACAACATGAGGGGGTTAATTTTGCCATAGAAAGTATGATTAGTGCTTCAGAAAGAAAAATTAGGGATCATTTTGAGGGACTTCTCAAATCCTCTTCTATTTCATTAAAAAAATTCTGACATGCAGACTGAAACATGCACTTTGAATACCAGCAGCAGACGTCCCTGGTGAGCAGTAGCTTTACTACAGTGATCTAATGTGCAACTAGAGTGCTAACATTCAGAATTTATGGCAAATGTGTGACACATCTGAATGCCTTCTTGATGGAACCAAAGTAAACAAGCATTGAAAATGCAATAGATCTCGCCCTCGTTTAAGTTAAAGCCATTCTGTTTGTAATGAGGTGGCTTTTTAGCTTTGCTTTTATTAGTGTTTTTTCAACTTTCATGTAAATAACATGCATCTGTATGCATATAAGTATATGTATGCATGCATTTATGTTTGTATTTATATAGATATACAGATGATATATGTTTATATATGTATGTATATATATATATTCACTGAAAAAACCATAGGTTATAGACCATATATAGTTAGGAATTAGCATTTACAAAACCTTGAAAATTCACTGAAAAAACCATAGGTTATAGACCATATATAGTTAGGAATTAGCATTTACAAAACCTTGAAAATTCACTGAAAAAACCATAGGTTATAGACCATATATAGTTAGGAATTCGAATTTACAAAACCTTATTTTATTCACACAAAACCATTGAAATTCCATATATAGTTAGTTGCACTAACTATATATCGCGCACCCGCAATCCACTGCTGATGATGTCACATATTACATCATTCATGACATGGTCAGTGACATCACTGATGACATCTCAAATGACATCACTGATGACATCACTGATGACAACATCCAGTGACTGTATGTTTCTGTAAAGTTAAAATATGTCTTACATATTGAAGAATGAGTGGATGTATAAGTGTCTGGATGAAGGATTTAGTAGGTGCATGACTGACTGTATGAGTGAGTGATTAAATGTGTCTCACTGAGTGCATGGGTTAGTGACTAAACTGTCTTAATTTGTGCATCATTATGTCTGTTGTTCTGTAAACTGTTGCATGTGTTGATAAGTAGCTATATGAGTAACTATATGGGTTATTGATTGGTTGCCCAAGTATTTGTATGGGAGACTGAGTGTGTGTGTGGGTGGCTGGGAGGTGTATGACTCTGTGCATAGATGTGTGAGCAGTTGATTCACTAGATGTATGGTTTCAAAAGTGCATGTGGAAACAGCTGTATGGGCGGTTGACTGTGTGCATGAGTGTATTGGTGAGTGAATGGATATCTCAGTGCTACATGTCAAAGTAAGTACATATGTAAAACACAGTACATGGGAGAGTTGACATATATAAATAACTGTGCATAAGAGCCAGTGAATGTGTGAGTGGCTGTATGGATCATTGTGAACTTGTATCAGGGATTGTATAAGAGAGTAAATATGTGTTAGTATATGTTTGAATAAGTAAAGTTTGTATAACTGTATAGTTGAGGAAATGGAGGTGTGATTGATTCTTTGCATGACTGACTAGGTGTGTGAGTAACTCCATGGATTAGTGACAGTCTGTGAGTGTCTGTTTAAACTGATTGTATCTAAGGTTATAATAGAGTCTGAAGAGGTTCATCGTATTATCACATGAATGATATCATCAGTGATGTGATCAGTAATGTCAAATGAGATGTCATCAGTGATGTCATCAGTGATGTCATTTGAGATGTCATCAGTGATGTCATTTGAGATGTCATCAGTGATGTCACTGACCATGTCATGAATGATGTAATATGTGACATCATCAGCAGTGGATTGCGGGTGCGCGATATATAGTTAGTGCAACTAACTATATATGGAATTTCAATGGTTTTGTGTGAATAAAATAAGGTTTTGTAAATGCGAATTCCTAACTATATATGGTCTATAACCTATGGTTTTTTCAGTGTATATATATATATATATATATATATATATATATATATATATATATATATATATATATATACATACATATATATATATATATATATATATATATATATATATATATATATATATATATACATATATATATTACCTACTGGCGATAGCCAGTAGGTATATATAGTTAGGATTTTGTTCCTATGGGACTTTTGAAAATTCTATGTCTAATAACTTTGGCGTTTGTGGACAGAATCGGCTGACATTTTCAGGAAAATGGCACATTTTGTTTCTGAGCAGCCCTTGAAAATTTGGGGGGGTTTCGTCAAGGGGGGGTCGAGAAAAAAGGGGGGTCCCAAAACGTGTTTTTCCCATGTTAATTTCCATAGGGCGTTTGGCCTCACTTTTAGCTCGAACGACTGAATGGATTTGCACGAAACTTGGCAAAATTGTAGGGACTGTTAGCCCGATGTGCCTTTGCTGGGTCTCAATATATGTGCTCCAGTGGATTTTGAGAAATTAATGTTTTAAAAAATTTATATATCTGTGACAGCGTCCCAGGTAGCGCTCCAGATCGCGTACTTTTCGCGTCACGGAGCTTTGCGAAGCGATGCTGATTGGCTCTCCGGTGTCTGTCAACATTCTAAACAGTCCGGAGCAGCCGCCATCTTGTCTCTCGGTGGGATCGAGACACAAGAAGAGGTGAAAAACGAAGGGGGAATTTAATGAAAGGGGGCAAGGTAGACCCCTCTTGATCCCCTAGGAATGATGTTGGGGTTATTAAAGGGTTCCGTGGGGAAAATAAAAAAAAATTGATTTTTCACGGTAGAAGCGGTTCTCGAATCCGGTCGCAAACTAACGGCTGAATGGATTTGCACGAAACTTGGCAAAATTATAGGGACTGTTAGTCCGATGTGCCTTTGCTGGGTCTCAATATATGTGCTCCAGTGGATTTTGATAAATTAACGTTTTAAAAAACAGATATATCTGTGACAGCGTCCCAGATAGCTCTCCAGATCGCGTACTTTTCGCGTAACGGAGCTTTGCGTAGCGAAGCTGATTGGCTGTCCGGTGTCTGTCAACATTCTAAACAGTCCGGTGCGGCCGCCATCTTGTCTGTCGGTAGGATCGAGAGACAAGAGGAGGAGAAAACGAAGGGGGAATTTAATGAAAGGGGGCTAGGTAGACCCCTCTTGACCCGCTAGGAATGATGTTGGGGTTATTAAAGGGTCCCGTGGGGCAAATAAAAAAAAATTGATTTTTCGCGGTAGAAGCGCTTCTCGGTTCGCAAACTGGTAGCGAAACGTGAATTCGCCATTTTGTGTTTCGATTTCATTAAATTACTAGGTATAAGGGGGTACGGGAGACGTATCCTGACCCCTTTTGTTTTCTGAGGGTGGCTGAGGAGGCTCATATATGTTGATACATGTCTTCCAGCGGCTGTGCGTGAGCGTTTTTTTTTGTTGCTGCGTGACGTCTATTAACGTTCGATTCGATGGAAATCAGGAAGTGTTGACCGCCATTTTGTCACTGCGAGTAAATATTTTATTTGTTATAAATAAATCATTATTGATAAACATTGTCTGCGCCATCTTGCCTTTTTTGCAATGCCACACTTTTGTCGAGCACAGCAGCCATTTTAGATGCCTTGACCAGACCCACTGTCTGCACCCTCGCAAGCATCTCCCCCACGCACTGGTCACTCCCGCTCTCTTTCTCATGTATGGGCTAGAAACCTCCTCCCATCTGCGCTGTTTTTCTCTGAGAATGACACCCTGTGCCCGCCCGACACCTGCCTTTCACCCTATTCACTACCGCACCCTCTGACACTCCTCTTCCTCTGTGTCCGATTGTCCAGGCCCGTCCCAGGCTATCACCTAGCCCTGCAGATGTAGTTTATGGCCTCAACTGTAAAGAATCACCCCTCTTCAAAGAAGTTACTGTAGATCAAGGCCCCCACCCGATGAGATCCGTCACACTACACGCGTTCCTACAATCTGATAACCATCCTGTATTGTGATTGGGGAGGGGATTCTCACTGTGAGGGTGTGTGGGACCGAGCCTGAAGCGGAAGATTCCAGGGATGCCTTTTTGTACATCAAAGTCTTCACAATTATGTGTCACATTAAAAATATATAGCACTCACAAAAAAGTAGAAGGAAAATAACACTTTAATAACTTATAAATATATACATCGCAACAAAAACAGTAAACACCTTAAAACATTTTTTAATAAAACAGAAGCAACAATGGTCAGTAGCGGTCTGTTGTGCGAATAGTCCCAAGGCAGCATATTTACCTAGAGTGGTGCTGTGTAGGACATTCTGAATGGAAATTAACCAGAACTATAACCATCTACTTCCAATAATATAACTTTTATGCCCAAATTACGGAAAGATTTAGCTAATCTGCTAAAGGGGGGAGTCGCCATTTCTTTACAATAATCAATAATGAAAAATCAACATCAATAGGGTTGTCCGTATTCCCGATGCAGCACTATAGTGCAACATACACAGCACCTGGGGTGTCAAGAGTGAACAGGTCCTAGCTGCTTAACCAATGACTGACAAATGCTATATTAAACACTTACTATGTATAATACTTGCGTTCACAATAGTTTTACTTTACAAAACAGAACAAAAGATGTCCCCTGTAAGAAAACCCATATTAGCTGTTTCAGTTATTGAACATCCTAAGGTTTTATGACATGGGGAACAGTAGTGATATCCTGGGCGGGTGATGGAACTGGGTTTGTTAATGGAAAAACATCTACAGAGAAAACTATTGGTAAATTATACTTCTCCTGAAATTTAAAACTCACAAATGTTTCATTTGTGTAATCGTTTTATGAACATGTACATTAAAAAACTAAAAGAAATGCCAAGAACGTCCCATGTGAAAGTGAATTTTATCTGGCAATTTTTTTCTTTTCCTTTTCATGAAAAGAAAGTTAAAGCCAGGTTCGTTACCTGCCTCATCTGCAAAAAAAATAACTCTCGAGAGGGACCGAAAAAAAATATTGCTATGGTAATCATACCATGCATCGGCACATGGAGAGGTGGCACCCTTTTAATTATTCTAAAGCACAACTTCGAGATTTGGGGGATAACCCCCGACCGGCAAAAACATCCACCAATGACTTAGCAATAAGTGAGTCAGAGGCAAGGGAAACGGTCCCAAATCTGCAAAAGAACTTTGGGCAGATGAGATTGACTTGTGTAGCATGTGGAAAATTAATTTCATGCAGAGAGATCAGTATTACTTCAATAAATACAGTAATCAATGATGCATTAGAACTTAATATCAATTCATTTTCCGAACGTGTAATCAGTACCTGTCCCATGTCAATTCATTGTTCGAACGTATAATCAATACCCATCCCGGATCAATTCATTGTCCGAACATATAATCAGTAAAAAGTGCGACAAGTGCGACAAAATCATATCGATAATTCATTGTAAGCAAGTACCAAAAGTGTCGACAATTCTAACCTTCAATAAATACAGTAATCAATGATGCATTAGAACTTAATATCAATTCATTGTCCGAATGTGTAATCAGTACAAGTTCCATGTCAATTTATTGTTCGAACGTATAATCAATACCCATCCCGGATCAATTCATTGTCCGAACATATAATCAGTCTTATCCCATATCAATTCATGTGCTAAAAACTGCATACATATCTCATGATATCAAGGCTGAGCAATCGGGGCACAATAGTTTCATTTGTACCGGCGCCATTTTGGGTGAGATCAGGAAGGTCCAAGTATAGTCAAAATGTCTCCACCAACTCGTGGTTGGACCGGGACCTCTTTCGGCAGTCTAAAAGTTTTCGTTGAAAGGTAGTAGAGGGGACTGGCGACATGAACCATCAGTCAAAGAGGGGTGGGAGGCAAAAATCTCTCCTACCGGGTCATACTGGTGTCCCACCGGAACTGATCAAGTTGGTAGTCTTGCAGGATTTTGGTGATTTCAAGACTCAGGCCGGCGCCGGCATGAGCGCGCCGACGTCCCGCGGCTACGTCGTGGTCGTTCCGTGGGTGATCATGGCAGTCATTCCCCATCGGGGGTCGGGGGCCCCCGTGGCTCTTATAGAATCTTCAAAGTTGAGGAGAACGTTTCTGGATGCAGGACTCATTTTCTAGTTGAACTCAGAAGCGCCGTTGCACCGCAACAGTGGACGAGACCCCCGCTGGGTGAGCGGAGCATCATTGCCTCGCAATAGTGGACGAGACCTTTTTGTCGGGTGAGTGCAGCGTCGCTGCATCGCAAGAGTGGAGAAACCCTTTTGTTGGGTGATTGGAGCGTCGCTGCATCGCAAGAGTGGAGGAACCCTTTTGTCGGGTGAATGCAGCGTCGCTGTATCGCAAGAGTGGAGGAACCCTTTTGTTGGGTGAGTGGAGCGTTGGGGGTGCAGTTCGTTCGCGCCGCCTCTCCCTCCCAGCGCACCCCACGCCGACACCTGGCATTGATATCCGTGATGTCCGGACCAGGCGATAAGAGGGGGGGGGGGTTGGAGGCAGTTGCAAGACATCCTCCCCCCGTGTTCTGCAGGGCGCCGCTTCAGGCCCGAACGGGGAGCTCATATCAAGCCGGGGCCAGACCAGGAGATACGAGGGGGGGGGGTCGGTGGCATATGCAAGACATCCCCCCCGTTGTTGCAGTCATTATCTAAGAAAGAAGAAGAATCCCGTCGGCCTCGGCTCCTCTCCTGGCCCACCTTACGGGATGACCTCCCCGGCCGACGGCTGCCAGCAGGACTCGCCCTACACGTGCCGAAGGCCTCGTCTTCCGGATGGGCGTAGCCGCGAACCTGTTGCACTTCGGGAGTTTCCGGAATGGGGGTAGGTATCTGCTGATTTGTATTTATTTCATGTTACCGTTATTGGGCGTGGCGGGCGGTGGGACAGACATGCTTGGAGCAGTGGGGGGGTGGGGGAGCCTAGCTACCTTGTGGCTGCCGTAACGTCAAGCTTGGCTTCTTTCACCATTTTCATGTTTCTTATTTCTAGCGAAGTCAAAAACTCATCAGAGGCCTACTGATTTTGTTCGATTTCTTTCCTTTCCTTTTCAAGTGTGTTTCATGCTAAAGTTTCTGTTTAACAGGATACAGGGATTACTTCGTATTTTACATATGTCTTCTTTATTAGGGGTTCTCTCCGGTTGAGTCAGATGATGTACCTATAATAAATGGTCCGGGTGGAAGTAGTTTCTCAATCAGTGGGGAGTGACAGATTGCAACGGGGGACAAAGGTCCGCATTACCCACCCTTCACTACTTGCAAAGACTAGACAGAATATTTCTATTCCACGTTATTTGCAAACAGAGAGTACCTCGAAAGAACTATTCCTTGAACAATAAATTTCCAGCCAATCAATCAATCAGGCATGACGGATTACAACGGGGGACAAAAGTCCGCATTACCTATCCTTCACTATCTGCAAAGGGAGACAGAATATTTCTATTCTTCTCTGTTTGTAGACAGGGAATATCTCAAACAGCAATAATCGATAAAAAAAATAGTAGGATTATAACACTTTAATAACTTATAAATATATACATCGCAACAAAAACAGTAAACACCTTAAAACATTTTTTATTAAAACAGAAGCAACAATGACAACTAACAGTAGTGATATCCTGGGCGGGTGATGGAACTGGGATTGTTAATGGAAAAAGATGTACAGAGAAAACTATTGGTGAATTATACTTCTCCGGAAATTTAAAACTCACAAATGTTTTATTTGTGTAATCGTTTCAGGTCAAACGGATTGTGGGACAATGTTCACAATGGAAGAGTCACCAAAAGGCATTTGGATCGATGTTGCAGCAGGCTGCCATGTATATAGTTATTTAATAAAACGTTTTACCCTGTTACTTTGCTGGTGTGTTGTATATATTTATAATATTTGCATAGGGTTTGTCGTTATTTTGGGTGGGGTGGGCGGCGGAGTCGAGCTGTCTTGCAGCCATCATGGTGTGGAGCTAAGTTCATCTCACTAGTTTCGTATTTCTCATGAGGGGTTGTTCTTAATGTTTCTATTTCAGCGAGGTCAAAAACAGATCCCATTAGTGGCCTACTGATTTTGCTCGATTCCTTTTGTTTTTTTAAACTATTTTTCACTATCTGCAAAGACTAAACAGAGTATTGCGACTCTGTGCTTGTTTGTAAATACAGAATGAACCAAAGAGAACCAATTCTAAAACAGTAAATGCTTGGATAGCAATCAATCAAATAGAGAGAGAAGCAGGCACGACGGATTACAACGGGGGCAAAGGCCTGCATTAACTACCCTTCACTATCTGCAAAGAGAGAGTACTGCTAAGAGAAAAGAGGGGGGGGGCAGCGTTCAAAGCACATCAGCGTGCATAAACACGAAAATGTTTTTACCTATCATGTACTTGACATTTGACAGCATTTGATATTTGGTATTAAAAAACCATTGAAATTCACAGAAAAAAACATAGGTTTTAGGCCATATATAGTTAGGGATTTGCATTTACAAAACCTTATTTTACTCGCATAAAACCATTGAAATTTCATATATAGTTAGTTCCACTAACTATATATCGCGCACCCGCAATCCACTGCTGATGATGCCACATATTACATCATTCATGACATGGTCAGTGACATCACTGATGACATCACTGATGACAACTCAAATGACATCACTGATAACATCACTGATGACATCAATCATGTGATAATACGATCAACCTCTTCAGACTCTAATATAACCTTAGATACACTCAGAGTAAACAGACACTCACAGACTGTCACTCATCCATGGAGTTAGTCACACACCTAGTCAGTCATGCACTGAATCAATCACACCTCCATATCCTCAACTATACAGTTATACACACCTTACTTATTCAAACATATACTAACACATATATACTCTTTTATACAATCCCTGATACAAGTTCACAATGATCCATACAGCCACTCACACATTCACTGGCTCTTATACACAGTAATTTATATATGTGAACTTTCACATGTACTGTGTTTTACATATGTACTTACTTTGACATGTAGCACTGAGATATTCATTCACTCACCAATACACTCGTACACAGTCAACCACCCATACAGCTGTTTCCACATGCAGTTTTGAACCCATAGATCTAGTGAATAAACTGTTCACACATGTATGCACAGAGTCACACACCTCCCAGCCACCCACACACACACTCACTCTCCCATACAAATACTTGGGCAACCAATCAATAACCCATATAGTTAATCATATAGCTACTGATCAACACATGCAGCAGTTTACAGAACAGCAGATATAATGATGCACAAATTAAAACAGTTTAGTCACTAACCCATGCTCTCAGTGAGACACATTTAATCACTCTCTCATACAGTCAGTCATGCACTTACTAAATCCTTCATCCAGACACTTATACATCCACTCATTCTTCAATATGTAAGACATATTTTAACTTTACAGAAACATACAGTCACTGGATGATGTCATCAGTGATGTCATCAGTGATGTCACTGACCATGTCATGAATGATGTAATATGTGACATCATCAGCAGTGGATTGCCGGTGCGCGATATATAGTTAGTGGAACTAACTATATATGAAATTTCAATGGTTTTATGCGAGTAAAATAAGGTTTTGTAAATGCAAATCCCTAACTATATATGGCCTAAAACCTATGGTTTTTTCTGTGAATATATATATATATATATAAAAAATATATATTTATATAATATCAGAACCACTTTTTGTAGCGTGTCCGAGCCACTTCAGCACAGCGGGCCATCAGCGGGGTTGCTACCCCCAAACATCACAAAAATCCTGGATAACTTCTTCGAATTTGGAAAGAAAAACCAGAGCCGTGGCCACAATTTCTTTTAAGCGCGTTTATTTGGCACAGGAAACACCCTACGCATTTTGAAGTTCCTTCACTTCGTTATCACGGGTGAGGTTACATTGTTTTTAAAGAGACACAGTCTCATTGCTTGCGTGAACGTGATAGTAAACATAAAAAACATATTTAGTTGCACTTTTGTTTGTTTTCATTGAATTGATAAAGTTCAGCAATGTGTATTGTTTTTTATCCTTTCAAAATGTGAAGGTTTAAACATAAATTAAGTGTCCCAAACATATTTACATTTTGCAAAATATTTTTGGCAGCAAACCATGAGCGATATACACTCTTTTATTGTTTGCATTAAATAAATTAACTCTTGTAATTCGGCCTATGACACAATTCTGCCCAAGTGGGCTAAGCCGTTCTCAACAGATATTGAAGCTCTATTTCGGACAAAGTTCTAGTATCGACCTTCAGCCAATTCTGCCCCAGTGGGCATAGGTGGTGCACCAGTACACATGCCATTCATGCTTCATTTCTACAAAAAAACATAAAAAGTGCAGCTATTAATTACCAAACTATAAACAGTGCTTTGTGATTAAAAACATTTAAAATCAAGAAATCATCTAAGCAGGTCAAATTCTAAAACGTTCTCTTATTTCATTCATAAATGTACCGAAAGTTCTGCATCAAGGTTAAGACCTATGGGATTCACCGTATTATATTTAATATTTATTTTGGACTCAAGTCTTCTTAACTCCTTCAATCTATTGCCACCCTTTCTTTTAATGGTACACAGTCCGGAACATAAAACTTCACTAAGGGGCCAATTATGATGGCGGACGGACCTGAGTCTGTCCGCCACCATAGAGTAGGAGGGACCGTCCGCAGGGGCTGCGGC
Organism: Lissotriton vulgaris; assembly: GCF_964263255.1. NCBI lineage: Eukaryota > Metazoa > Chordata > Amphibia > Caudata > Salamandridae > Lissotriton > Lissotriton vulgaris. The sequence goes on from NC_141696.1 coordinate 787,214,725, forward strand.
AGTCCCTCCGTGCAGATTAGGATGTGACCGCCAGGGTGGCGGTCACATCCTCAATCTTTAACATTGCGGCGGGTGCAGCTTCAGTCTGCACCCGCCGCAATGTTAAAAAAGCATGCACGGCATTTGCGTGCACAAAGCAGCAGGCACCGCGCGGTGCCCGCCGCTTTGTCCATGCAAATGCACTTTTTGTAGCGTGTCCGAGCCACTTCAGCACGGCGGGCCATCAGCGGGGTTGCTACCCCACACCCCCCGTCCCCACGGGGGCCCGCAAGGGGCCCCCGAAGGCAATCTCCGTATGCTTTTCCACTGCAGAAAAGCCTTTGTGGAAAAGCATATGTTTTCCGCTATCCTAATATGGCTGGCGGTGTCTGACAGACACCGCCAGCCATGTTAGAGTTTTTCTGCCGCGGTCGGAAGGCGACCGCGGCGGAAAAGCAGCGGACGGATTTTGAGACCCACCGCCATCCTAATTTGGCAGTGGGTTTTCTGTGCCTCCGCAGCAGTTTTCCCGCATCCTCCGGGCCCGCGGTGGCTTCCGCCGGCCCGGAGGATGCGGGAAAACCACGATCCTAATCAAGCCCTAAGTCTGGATTTTTATTGTGTGTCATTGCAAGGTGGCGTGCAATTGGATATTGACGATCTACATTCTTGATTGTCCTCAAATGTTCGAGGACTCTTTTCTTAGCTTTATGCAGCGTACTCCCAATGTAAAATATATTACATGGACACTTTAATGCATAAATGGCATATTCAGTGTTGCAGTTTAAATGTTTTGTAATTTTATATGTTGGCTGATCAGGTGTGATTTTGAGATTTTTACAGTGTTCACTGTGTTTGCAAGCTTTGCACTTAGTGCAAGTAAAAAAACCTGTTACGCCGCTACTTTTCTTTGGTTCTTTTATCAAACATGTACTAAGAGTGTCTTTTAAAGATTTTGCCTTTCTGAAAGTAACAGAGAGATTCTCTGCAATCCCCTGCTCAATATCTTTATCTGTTTTAAGTATTTCCCAAAAATATTTTAGGCTTCTCCTGACTTCCCAGGATTGACAGTTGTAATCTGTTATGAATCTAATTTGTTCTTTTTTCTCTCTTTGTTTAGGAATCAGCAATTCACATCTTTTCATTCTGTCTACTTGAAGTTCTGCCTGTTGAATGACTTTACTACTGTAACCTCTTGCATTGAATCTTTGCTCCATGATCACTTTTTCTTTTTGATAATCAGCTTCTGGGCTACAATTTCCAGTCACATGAGTATTGACTTTCTCCATCTCAAACTAACTGTAGTGAATAATAAATTGACTAGCAAATTATTTTGCAAGAAAACAGCGGGCAATAGCTTGTTACATGCAGGAAGTTGCCACTCGGCAAACCTAATTCGCAGTATTCCTTTAGGCGAACTGATTAGAGCCAAAAAGAAATTTCTCATCTCTGGTTATAGCTGCCTTTAGCGTTTCTTCTTCGTGTTGATGCTGGCTGTGGGTTATGCTCTGGAGCAGTGTCTCTTCTTTCGGCCTTACCAGTATGGCACATTCACTGACTGTGCTTCTCTTTAGGGCCTTCACAATTTTTAAGGGCCTCTCAAAAGGTGGAGTTTTGGTTCGACTCCACATCTGACAACTGTAGGCTGCTTCTTGAGGAACAAGCTGCATGCACAAGCAGTTTGCTGGGCCATGGCAAATTCTCAGGGAGACCAGTCTTGTATTGCTGAGGGCACATATGCCATCCTCGTTGCAAGTTGTAGCATCCTCCCCAGCCCAGGAACATGTAACAAAGAGCTCTGGTTTGCACATCTTTTTTCTTCAGCATGCAAGCAATAACTGAACGCTCTGCATCACAAACTTTATTAACCACACCCATCATATTATGTAATACTTGTAGGGAGTGTGTTGATGGGCCACCAGAGGCTTCATGCACATAAACACAGGAAACGACATTGCCCACCTCAATTTTCGATGCATATCATCATCACTGGTATATTCCATGCAGAGGGTATATTATGACTTTACATTAGACTAAATATACTGTAATTAGAAGACTCCGGTAGATCAAAAACATAGGGCCTCATTTTCAATAGCTTAGAATTGCTGTATTTATTACACATGGTCGCTTGACCAAACACAATCCCTGCATAGTGAAATAAAATATAGGATTACTTTTAAACTACGTGATTTTTAGGCTTAATTTAAAACTCAAAGCCATAGGAAAAAGACAAAATAAATTATATATATTCGTAAGGATGCTCCCTTCATGGATAGCATCAACTAGCTTGTAAAAATCTCCTTCTGAGGTTTTTACGAACAAGTTAGCAACAGAATATAGATGAGCACCACCGAAATGGAAACTTCTCACTGTGCATAATTAGGTTAAATGGAACGTGCATCTATTCACAATGTGTCGCTTTTATTTCTGTAAAATTTAATTTAAAAAAAAAAACGTGGAGATAAATGGAGGCGCAGCCAGTTTGAGCTGTCTTTCAAGCCTCAAGATACAGTCTGGGATAATGGCTGCATTTTTTAATACAAATGGGTATATTCTTGCAGAGGACTTTGCGGGACCTACATTCTGTTCTTCTTTTGTGTTTTTTTCTTCAGGAAATGATAGATCTGGCTACAAAAAGGGAAGGCACTGTGAAAGCGTTCCCATGCAGGGCTGCCAATGCTCCTAATCCCTGCTTTTTCAGAAGACTTGACATTCTACTATTGTGCTCCTGCTGCTTGTAAGAAGAAACTGTTAGTTCTCTGGAAAAAAAGGAGACGTGCATGTGGTTGCTTTGCCTTTTTGGCTAGTGCTTGCTTGTGAAAAAAGTGCCCAAAGTCATCCGACACCTTCAGTTAGATCGAAGCTCAACCTGCAAACCAGAGAGGCCTGCTTTATGACGAGATTGTGCAGTTTGGCCCACTTTTTCTGATCCGAAGGGCTATCAGTTGGAACTAAAATATGCCTTGACATTGATAAAATTCATAAAAAACCTGAGGCCAGATTTATAATATTTTATTAACCTAATCAGACTTTCTCTGCACTTGAGAAATATGTATTTTTGGCGCTTGGCAGCACAAAGACCAAACTTTGTGCTAAGGGATAAGGATTCGATTTTTTTTTAATTATCTTTCTTTTGGAATGTTTCGCATGTAATATTTTCGAAAAGTTTACTGTAGAATGATTTGTGACACCAATAAACATTTTGAATTTGACCCCTTTCATTTTAACATTTGCCAATTTCTCCATTCACGAAGATCATCATTTTCACATAGACAATCCACCTAACTCTAATATTATAACTCTCATTTGAAGGCCTATTTATGATCTGTTTTGTTTCACATTTGCACCACGCAATGTGGTACATGCACAATGCAAACCTTAAATGCAAATTTTGAAGCCACTGAAGGCCACTATGCATGGCCCTAAGTGGCATCCTGGTGCCTACGTTGGCACTAGGCTTCAAAAAGTTCACCAGAGAAGGGGAAAAGGCAGGAATGCAATTTATTACCTTAAATGCGGCACATTCCTGCCCTTTCCCTGTCATACAGTGCCGCGCAGCAAGGAGACTTGATGCACTGCGTGACATTCATGTAAATAGGCCCCATAGTCTCTAAACACTTGGAACTACCCCAGATTGTCTCTCTGCCCATACTCACCAGGCAGACTATCTGCTAGAGCCCATATTCTCCAGCCACAATGTGGTTAAGGCATTTCATCATGTTGCTCTTATTTGGACTGTCTTTTCCTGTTCCTGTTCTATTAAACAAATAAAGAGTGTTCCCTTGAGTTCCTAGTTTCTTAATTCGGACTGGACAGTCCACTATAGAGATAGTAATCGTATATGTGACCCACAAGCATTCAATTACTTCATACTTCCATGGAACCATCCTGTTCTATACCATTGCAATTAAACCTATTTAGATGCTCTCACTAAGCCTTTTCAGTCAGACTGTGGGCCACAGTCACTTGCTTTAATTTCACCAGAGACATTCTAGATGCTCCTGTTTTGACGTCACTGATATTTCATCTTATGGGGAAGACTTTAACAACTGGTTATTGGATGCTTTAAACTCAGTGGTGCCACCCAAAATATCTCTTTCAACATATCACTCCTTCGCCCAATGGCATAATGTTAAGCTACGGGGCGCTATATATCAAAGCTAAGCACGTGAAAGTTTATGATATTTGTCTTATGATATAGAATCAAAAATAACCTATAGAGCTGCCATACATATATATTAATGACTGATTTATGCTGTCCCTATCTCATAATATGCCACCAAAATTGCATCCCCTATAAAGTCTTAGCAGAGTATTTTCTCCATCATAAAAAGTCTCCTACAGCCAGAGTCCTCTTCTAACTTTGTCAAGCCCTGTGATTGTGTCCAAAACCATGTTTGGATGCATAGGAACATCCACACTCTACCCATTGAACGCCTCCCTGCTGCAAAGTAATGCAGAGCAGCAATATTTGTAGCCTTGTATTAATTTAGACTTTTTAAACCACACAGAGCCACGCTTTGTTTGCTTGCGATGACTTGCATCATGCAAGGACAACGCAAGTGCTTACTAAATATGACCCAGTTTATATCCAGCCCTGGTGAACATCTGCACCCTATCTCTTTGCAAAATCCTGATAGCTGAAAGCAGGCATTTGTCATTTCCCTTGTTAAAAAACCTTCAGCGCATCCCAATAGTCTCAGAATATACCATTCCATCTTTCCTCTACCTTTTCATCTACAATTCTTCAAAAAGCAGTAATTAGTAAATAAGCAATGTTCTAATTATCTAGAATCTACCTGACAAATTGACCAACCACAATCTGCATTTTGTCCTTCTCATAGCAATGAAATAGTTTTATCATCAGTTACTAATGACATGAGAATGCTCTTCAGCCAAGACAGCTCGACAACCATGTGTATTGATTGATTTCCCAGCTGAATTCAATACTGTCTCATATACTACTCTCATACCCAGCCTAATCAAAAGAGGTACTTGCAGGAGCAATCTAATGTGGCTAGGTAAATTTATATCTTTCCGAACTCTGTCTCCCGAGCTCCCCTTTGCTGAGAGGCCACTTTGCTCTTTTGCAGGATACCTCAGGGTTCATCAGTCAGCCCCACTTTGTTTAGTATCTACATCAATACTCCTTCATTCCTTGTGTAATCTTTTGAATTTAACATTATGCCATATACTACAGAAACTGAGATCATCATTTCTGTTTTTAATAATCCTTTGGTACCCAAAATAATGTTGTTTGTGCATGGCTACAGCAGCCAATCAGATGAAGTAGAACTGCTTCAAATTAAACACCAACAGCATTGATGCCCTTATCTTTGGAAACCCATCGGAATTGTGGTCCCACTTCTGGTTGCTATCCAAACACCTATGCACCCTTACTATCAGACATAAGCCTTGGCATTTCAATAGACTAAAATGTACTGTGCTCTAAAGGGGCCAATGAGGTAGTTGTGATCTGTTTCTCCATCCCAAAGATGTTAAGGAAGATTGTCAAATGTTCCCCAGAATTGGCCAGTAAGACAGCTGTTCAAGCCTTAATCACCTCTGCACATGATTACGGCAATTCGTTATATCTTCTGATCCTGGATTACCTCACACATCATCTTTAGGTGTGCAGAATGCATAAAATTGGTTGATACTAAATCTTTTACACACTTTTTCTGCCTCTTCTTAGCTTAATGACCTTCACTGGCTTTCTATCAGTAAGGTCTCAGTATTTAAATGCCTTTATTACCCCTAAACAACTCAGGTACGACTAGCGTAGATTTAAATTATACTGCTCTAAATGCATATTTTCCTCGTCCTTCATTAACCAGGTGTCAAACAAAGCTGGAAGAGTGCCCTGATCTTTTCATTATTAACAGCACAGTACTAGAGTTCCCTCCTTGTCTCAAAAGGGACAACTTGTGTCCTACTCATATCAGATTAAAGCTCAAAGCTTGGCTCTCGTAGAAGCATAGTTTCTCTCATACTCTAATTATTAGTTCCACTGAACCAGCACCAGGACACCCTTCATGGTATTTGTCACCCTTTACAAATCCACAACATAACATAACATAACGTTGCAGCTTATTTCCAACTTTCAGAGTGTCTTTGATGGGTGCATAGATGTTGATGCATGTTAGACCTGGCACCATTGGCGTGGGTCTCCCTTCCATTTTTGCAGTTGCCTCGTGTATTTTTGCTGGTGTTAGATGCTCTGGGCACTGTGTCAATGCTATTCAGTGCTACAGTGCAAGGTCTCCCTATTGTACATTGATGTATTAATCAGTGGTTCCATGTTTGGCTATTTGATTTACTTGTCAGACCCTAGTCTAGTGCACTGAGTGTGCCCAGGGCGTGTAAATCCAAATGCTGCTGTTGGGCCTGCAGCACTGGTTTTGCCACTCATAGAAGCAGCCTTGTAAAATGAGTCTAAGGTCTGCCCTTGCAGAGCCTGCATGCAATCTGATACTGTAATGCTGACTGGGCAAGTGCACCCACTTGCCAGCCCCTTAACTTTCCCTTTTTTCATATCAGTCACCCCTATGGTAGGCCCAAGGGCAGGGTGCATTGTAAGTATAAGGTAGGACAAGCCCTGATGTGTGTTGCATGTCCTAATAGTGAATTACAGCCATTTTCGTTTTTCACTACTGCAAGGCTACATGTTCTCCATAGGCCAGAATGGGCTGCTAGAATTACTACATTTTATAATCCTAACTGACTCTGAGAACATGGTAGAAATTCGAGTTTAGTATGCCTGAACTCAGACTGACAAAATACATCTTTTAGCGAAGTTGGTTTTAACATTCTGTGTTTGCAAATACCACTTTTAGAAAGTAGGTATTTGCTTGCCTAAACCTTTCAAGCCTGCCTCTGCTAGGTTGTGTATTCCTTCGTCTCTGGTGAATAGAGAGATCTGCATCTAGATGGGAGGGAGAAGTTGCACCTGAACCTTGAATCGGCCTGTGCCTGCCTTCCACAATCCTGCTCCACCTCCTGGGGAGTGGCTGATGTCTCTGCCCTGCACACTGAAAGAAGAGATGTCCTGTAAACAAAGTGCTCCAGGACTGTACTTGCCTTCCACAATGTTGGCTCCACCTCCTGTGGGGCGTCGATGTTTCTGCCCTGCACTGTGGAAGTAAAGGAGAAGTCTGGTAAACAGAGTGCTTCAGAACTGGTTTGGACTTGACAAAGGCCCCTCTCCCTTCAGAGAACAAAGGATTTGGGGGGATAAATATTGGGACCCTAATCCCATGAAATTAGATCACTTTTGAACTACAAGAAGAAACCTTTACTGAGGAGAGGAACCTGAAGAAACCGAGGAGAGTCTATTCCCAAGCTGAAGTGCTGCTTGGGGGATTGGCCTGCAGTGGTTGCCTTACTGCCAAAGGAAGGAAAACGGAGCTTTGTGTACTTTGCTTTCAACTTGTGAAGGATCTCCAAGGGCTTGGAAAAAAACCTTGGCTCCGGCTGAAGTCTCAGGGACAACAGACTTCACCCCCCAACTTCCCAGAGTTCTTTGGAAGTGCCTGCTGCTGTTTTGGGCCTTCTGAGGGACTGTTTGTAGCCAGGAGCTGGAAGCGCGACTCATCGAGAAGAAGCGTGTCGCCGTCGCTGGTGCTGTCGTCACACTTCTGAACAAGGGTGTCGCCACTAGAGTTGTCGCACTGCACCGCATCAAGAGTAGAGTCTCTCAACGAGGTCAGAGCGCGTCACCGTCGCTGAGCCTGCCGTTGCACTTCTGAGCAAGGGTGTTGCTTCTGGAACTGTCGCACTGCACCACATTGAAGAAAAGCACCTCGCATCCCTGAGAAGCGCACTGCCGCCGGAGCTGCTGCTGTTGCAATGTAGATGTCGCCGCTGTAGTTGTTGCAGTGTACAGAAGCTTCACGCATCGTGGGAGAAGAGTGTCACAGCTGAACCAGTTGCCGTCGGATCGCTGAACAACAGCGGCGGTCCGTGGAGGGAGTTCAGGTGGGGCAGGCAGGCGGGGCGGGGGAGGGGCAGGGTGGGGGTGATAAACACCGGAATATGGATGATTGCAGGTAAGTAACCAATTAAATTAATAAAATGAATTTTGTTCCTTGCCCTGCATCGCATTGCGATGCAGGTCACAGAACGAAATTTGTTTTATTAATTTAAAACGAATTTCGTTCCTTGCCCTGCATCGCATTGCGATGCAGGTCACAGTACGAAATTTGTTTTATTAATTTAATTGGTTACTTACCTGCAATCATCCATATTCCGGTGTTTTTCACCCCCCGCCCCACCTGCTTGCCCCACCGGGACTCCCTCCACGGACAGCGGCTGCTGAACAAGGGTGTCACCGCTGCAGTCCACGCTTTGAACTGAGAACTTCTCGCATCCCCGGAGAAGCGTGCCGCATCTAGAAGATCAATTAATGTTGGATCAGCTTGTGCACTGCTAATTTTTTGTGTTGTTTGCTTTGTTGTTCCGTGCTCCAGGGTATCACCCTTTGAACAGGGTGTATTTTTTATGACTTCTAGTGCATCCTCCACGGTTGTTTGTGATATTCCCCGGGCACTGGGTTAGTCCTTTCAGAAAGCTTTCAACAGTTCAATAACCAATTTCCATTCATAAGTCTTTTAGTTCAGGTTTTTAATGGTTGTTTTCATCACAACAAACTTTTTCAAGAAAAACTTCGATTCCCAGAATGCATTATTCTTGATGGTAGATATAACATTCTTTCAGGCTATTTATTCCCAATGCATTTCCTCCTGTGGCCTTTATCAGGGGGTTTGTCTGTAAATAGATACATCACTGTTTTAGAATCTATGTAATATAGTAGGAGACCATGCTGATATGTACAATGAAAATTAAATAAATTATTAGTGATATTGTGCTTTAACTGACAAAGAAAATGGCATGGTGAACATTATGTCAAAAAGTGCTCAAAACTGACCTCTTTTATTCCTGGTCATCTCTTTCACTTCAAAAGCAACACGAGTATTCAGTTGAGTGCAGGTTAATAGTCTCAGGGTGTATAGTAACGGTACAACAAGGTGTATGCAAGGTGTCTATTGTCGGTAAAAAATGCTAGTGATGGTGATCTTTTTGTTCGTGCTTTTCATCACTATGCAAAACAATGGGTCATGCATGTTCCATATTACAATGTGCTTGCATAAATACGTGCTTACCGGGTGCTCTTTGTAGCTTTGTTCGGATGTTAAGTGCGTCACATTCTGCTCCGTGGAGCCATTACCTTTGTATGATCCCGGGTGCACCGTTTAAATCGCGCTCCCGGCTGTTCATGAAAAGTGAAAATGGGCTTCCGCGATAAGAAAAAATCGTCGAAAGTGAAACCGGACTAAGTGTGTTTTTTCTATTCGAATGATCGAGTGCAATAAAAACTCAGAAAAAAGAAGAAGGGAGAGTGCCAATAAAAATTGAAATCTCCAGTTAAGACGTGCCTCAATACAATACAATCAATAAAGATGAATAAAGATTATCATTATGCTTAATAAAAAATATATACAATCAGTGATTATTATCAATATATGTAAACAGACATCTATACTGCTTATATAAAGACAATTTCTTATGTTCTACTAGTAACATTGAAATTCCAAATGTTTATTCATCCCGTTGGGTTTCAAGTAACATAGATGACTTATTCAGTAGTTCTCACGTCTTAACAGATGGTTATGGTTGTCTCTTTCTTCCTGTTTGTCGATAACCTCTAGCACGCAGAATTTTAACTGACTGATGTTATGCCCTGCCTCAATAAAATGTTGAGCTATCGTGGATTTTAGTTGTCTTACTCTTATGTTGCTTTTATGCTAGTCTATCATTGTTTTGACCTTTCTTCTGGTCTGTCCAATATATGGTTTCCCACATGGGCATTTTAACATGTATACCACATTTGATGTATCACATGTAGCATGAATTCTCAACTTGATCTTGTATCCTTTCAATGAGTGGGTGATATATCATCCCCTCATAAGGTTGTTGCAATTGTTGCAATTCCAACATGGGGTGTTGCCTTTATATATGGTGGACGTTGTGGTGTGGTCAGTGTGTTTCAATATTTCTCCTACATTTTTACTTCTACTGTATGCAAAGGTTGGTTCCTCTTCAAAGATCCGATTGAAGTCTACTTCAAGTCTCAGGATAGGCCAGTGTTTCTGTATGATTGTTTTGTATGTGGAGCTCATGGTAGAATAATTCGAAACTACGGTTATGCATACCTTGACTGCTTTTTGTCAAAGTAATTTTTATTGTGGTTTCCAAAACATGACTCAAGGCACAAACCGCCCACATGCCCTCGCAGGGGCTCTCCTAAATGCAAAATACGTCAGTCACATCATTGGCAAATAGTAAATCGAAGTGCCCCTTAGCCACAGTGTACCCAGCTTAGTCCATATCATAATTGAAGGGGTCAGTTTCAGGATGAATGGGGAGCAATTGTCATGTCCATTACGCAGGATCATTAGCAAGAGCATTGTCATATCTCCGAGTGTCTCTCCTCTTATTCCTCCCTCTATGCTCCCCCCTTCGCCCAAGTGCCAGTATGTGCCACCAGCCCTCCATGACCCCAAAGAGCTCGAGGAAGCTCGCTAGTGGGTAATACAGCAAGAGTCAAACAGTAGAAAATTATGATATAAAAAAAGGAAGAAAACCCCAACTCACCCGACTCCCCCCCAAACTCCACCCACCTCCCCTCCCCCGTGGTGGTGTTGTGGCACAATAGAGTTTCCTACCATAGAGTAAATCTCAGATTTGGAATAGATGAAGGGCCCTGATCGTGGAAGGGCAAACCGCCGATGGCAGGCCCTTCGAAAGGAAGGAGACCAAGGGACCCCATTGGTATTCAACGTTTTTAAAATCCTCACGGGCTATGTCAGACATTTGTTCTAGGCTCATCTATTGCCACAGGCGGGAGTGCCACAGGGACATCACCGGTGCTTCCCTCTTCTTCCACGCTGCCCCTATAGCCAGTTTAGCAGCCCCCAGACAGAGCCACATAATCCTCTTATCGGCCTTGGTTTGATGTTCTAGCGTGGGGTCTCTAATGCCAAGTAGGGCCTCGGTCATGGAGGTTGGGATGGGGTACCCCAGGATGGTTTTTATCTGCGCCAGGATCTCCTCCCAAAATGGTCGAATGGAGGGGCAGTCCCACCAGATGTGTTGGAAATCCCCCAGGAGGCCACATCCCCTCCAACATCGATCTGACGTGCCAGGAAAGATTTTGGCCAGTTTGGATGGGTATAAGTACCAGTCCATCATTACTTTCAAATGGGCTTCTCTCAGAGCTGTGGATTGATTAAACTTAAAGACATCTGTCCACAGGTGGCTCCAGTCTCCCTCTGAAATGTCGCGTTGGGATATCCCCTCCCACCAGGCCATATATTGCGGGCGGGGGTTAGTCTCTGTAGAGAGTAGAAGCTTGTATAGAGCCAAAATAGCCCCCTTCATGGATTTAGTTTTAAGGAGGAGTAATTCAAATTTAGTGAGAGGTCTGGTGGCTCCCTCCCTGATCCGGGGGTCGAGGGCCCAGTGTAGGAGCTGTGCATGGTGGTATCGCTCACGTTCCCCCACCCCATATTCTCTTGTGCAATTCTCAAAGGTAAGTGGGTCATAGTAGTGGAATAAGTGTGTCAGTGCTAGGCAACCTCCCTCCCTCCAAGCATTAAACGGCCCCTCTAAGAGGGCAGGGGGAAGAGGGAGGAGAAGTGGAGAGGTGTAAGTGGTGAGGGGAAGGATGTCCAACCTTCTCTCGTTGGCACAGTGTCCCACACCTTAAGAGTAGTGTGTGTTGGGGTGCTGAGGTATGCGTTTGGGGGCCTATCCTTTTTCTCACGCCAGATCAAGTCCCATATCGTTCTGCCTGCTACACTGCGGTCCATGTGGAGCCAATGCTTCTCCGACTCCATCTGTGCCCATTCGACCAGGATACGTAGTTGGGCCGCTTTATAATAGAGTTTAAGATCCCGAAGCCCTGCTCCCCCCTCCCTCTGCGGGCATCGGAGTATGGAGAAGGAGAAACGGGCCCGCCCTCCCTGCCAAATAAAGCGCAAGATCATTGTTTTTGTGTGCCTAAAAAAATCCTCGTCAAGTTCTATGGGGAGCGCCTAGAATAGGTATAGTAGTTTGGGGAGAAGTGTCATCTTTATAGCGTGGATTCGTCCCAACCAGGAGAGAAAGAGCAGTTTCCATCTCGTCAGTTCTGTTTGAATGCGGGAGAGGATTGGGGGAAAATTGGCTGCATACAGTTTCTCTAATTTGGGTGTGAGTTGCACCCCTAGGTATTGTATGGAGGAGGGCGCCCACGCCAATGGCGTTAGAGATCGGAGTTGTAAGGAATCCGCGTGCGAGAGGGTAAGGTTAAGTATATAGGATTTACCCAGATTAACCTTGAAGCCTGCCGCCATCTCAATGGAGCTAAGTACTTCCTGTAGGTGTGGGAGTGAGCCTATCGGGTTAGACAAGGAGAGGAGGGCGTCGTCCGCGAAGAGGGAAATCTTATGGGATTCTCCGGTGAAGGGGAGACCCTCAATTCCCTGGTGCTCCCTGACTGCTATAGCTAGGGGTTCTATGCTAAGGGCGAACAACATAGGGGACAGGGGCAGCCCTGTCTGGTCCCCCTGGAATGGCAATATTGAGGAAGATTGTACGCCGTTGACAGAGACTTTGGATTTAGGATGTCTGTAAGTGGCCTGGAGCATCGTTATGAACGTGGGGGAGAAGCCAAATCTCGCAAGCGTGGCCCATAGAAAACTCCAGTCGACTCGGTCGAATGCTTTTTCAGCATCAAGGCCGACTAGAACCGCAGGAATTTTAAATTTGTTGGCTTTCTCGATTAGATGGACGATACAACGAGTGTTGTCGTGTGTTTGGCGCCCTTTAATAAAGACCGACTGATCGGGATGGATAATAAGTGGCATGAGGTCCGTTAATCACCTGGCCACAATAGAGGAGGGCAATGGGTCGGTAGGAAGAACAGCAAGTGGCATCCTTACCAGGTTTGGGGATCACTGTGATCACCGCCTCTGCCATGGAGGAAGGGGTGTCTCCGTCCAGGGCCATCTGATTGAAGAGCCGGACTAGGTGGTGGCCAATGTCCGCCGCAAAAGTATTATAAAAGACTACGGTGTACCCGTCCGTGCCGGGTGCCTTATGGGGTTGCAGTGCTTTAATAGCTGTTTGTACTTCCTCAAGAGTGATAGGCGCAATGAGGGCCTTGTTCCACTCCGGGGAGACCTGCGGGATTGTCTGATCCTTAAGGAAGGCCTGCTGGTGTGCAGTGTCGAGGGCATCAGCTGAGTACAGCGAACTGTAAAAGCACTCAGAGTTCTGCCTTATCTTCGTCCCTATGGAGTAGCTTCCCTGACCCGTCTTCGATTCCCCCTATGTATTCCCTTTCTCATTTGTCCTTAAGTTGTCTAGCTAGGTGTTTCCCTACTTTGTTGCCCTGAGTGTAGGATAGGTTGCGCAATTTGAGAAGGGTGAATTCTGCCCTGTTATTATATATGGCCGGTAGCTTGCCCCTGAGTGCCATGAGTGTGTGTAGTGTCTGCCTAGTGGGCGTAAGCTTGTGGGCCCTCTCAGCCGTCTCCAGCTCCTCCTCCAAGCCCTCCCTTTCTTTCGCCCGTTGCTTATTCAGGGCTGAATTGAGCGATATGCATTTGCCTCGCAGAACCGCCTTGAAGGTGTCCCATGTGTTATATTCAGAGGTCTCATCTGGACTATTGAGGGTGAAGAATTCGGTGATAGCCTCCCTCAGTTGTGCCATCGATTCCTTGTCCCTCGTCAAAGCTTCTGGGAAGTACCAACGGGCTGGTTTCGGGGCATTACCCAGCCATGAAAGACAAACTGTGTACAGACCGTGGTCAGACACTGAGATGGGTAGTATCTTGGCATCCTGGAGGTTACCCTGCAAGGATTGACTCAAAAAGATGTAATCCAGCCGAGAGTACAACTGGTGTACATGTGAAAAGAAGGAGTAATCTCGTGTGAGTGGGTATAGGGTTCGCCAAGTGTCTAGGAGGCCCATGTCCCCAATGTGTGTCTGTAAGGACTCGGGAAAGGTACCCATGTTGGAACGGCGTGTGTGTGCTGTCAAGTGCTGGTTACCAAACCAGGTTGAAATCCCCCAGAAGAAATAGGGGGCCCTCTGCAAAGTCGGTCACCTTACCCAACAGTAAGTGTAAGAAGTTATTTTGTCCCGTGTTGGGGGCGTAGAGTGTTACAAATGTGCACATCTTGCCCTTTAAGCGGCCCTTGACAATTAGCCATCTTCCATCTTTGTCGCCCTGGGTGGCCAGAGGTTGGAACTGTACCCCCGAGCTAAAGAGGAGAGCCACCCCTTTCTGTTTAGTGGAAGCTGAGGCTTTATAGATGAGGGGATATCTTTTATGTTTAAGACGATGATCTTCAGTTTTCAATAGGTGAGTTTCCTGCAGGGCCACTATATCTAAATGGTGGTCTAGAATATATTTCCAGACCTTCTGGTGCTTCTGCAGGGGGTTAAGCCCCTTGATATTCCAGGTTCCTATGGTAATTGGCATATTGAGTCAGACCATGGTGTTTCCTCTACTGAAGCTGATCTCAGCCCCGTTCCCCCCGTGTAGAGCCACACCCTCCCAATTCCTCCTGCGGTTGCCACCCAAGTTCCTCAGTGATGGCAAGGAGGCCTCCCACAACCCCACCCGTGTCATCTCCTCGTCTCTGGTGCCCTTCACAAACGGTCCACAACATGTCCCTCAAGGGGCCTACAGTGAGAAATAGCACAGCATCCACCCCACTCCTCCCCCCCCAAACACCCCACAGGAACAAAAAAAGCACATTCCCAAACCAAGAACCCCAACTGTAGTACAGTGTTCCAGGCCTATGAAAAGTCTGTCCAGGCCTGCGGTATAGTAGGAAATAAACGGGTTATGTGGCAGTGGCGGCTCGACGGCTCGAGACCCCCCGCCCGACCCCAAATCGTGTCGCCATACTTAGCTGATCAGGACCGTTGCTTCAGTTTTTCAAGAGTCTGCGCCAGTGTCTCTGGAAACTTCCTGAATTGCCGCAGCTTTTTCTTGTGCCATTGTCTCCGGATTCGGCTTGAGGTGTTTCCTGGAGGGGCGTCCTCTTCTCACCTTCTGCCAGCCGTCGCCCTGTGTCCGAAGGGATCCAGACAAGGCCCCGGATGATTGTCCCCCCTCCTCCTCATCTGTTCGGTCCTCCTCAGTTACCCCCCCGGACAACACTCAGGAGAAACTGGTCAAAACTCCAGTTGGAATCCTGGCTGCTTAGCCTGGACGCCACCCATCCGCCTCCCTGCTCAGACCCTAGTGCAGCAAACGAAAATTATGTTAGCTGGATTACGAACTCACTAGACACGATCCTCCCTCTCCAGAGATCCTCGTCTAAAAAAATGCAGAGATCAGCGCCCTGGTTCTCTGACTCTTTAAGAGAACTAAAACGTCGTTGCAGGCAACAAGAGAGAGCCTGGCGCATGGATTTTCTCCCGGAAAAAAAGGACGCATATAAAGAGGCAATAAAAACTTACAGAGATGGGATCAAGACGGCAAAAGCAACTTTCTACTCTGACAAAATCCTAGAGGCTAAATCAAAACCCAGGGAAATTTTCCAGATAATAAAACACTGTTCAAATGTCACCACTGCCCCTCCTCCGACTAAAACCCAAGTTCAATGCAATGAGCTTGCGGATTTTTTTCACAATAAAGTCCTGAAAATTTACTCCACCTTTCAAACAGGAGCCACAGTTCCAGAGACAGCTGACCCACCCCCCCCCGAGAACACTCCCTCCCCTTGTCCAGTCAACCCTCAAGCACTTCCCTCCCCTGGACCTTGACACCCTCGGTAAAATGGCACGGCAAGTCAAATCGGGTTCCCCACGCGACCCAGCCCCACCAGAAGTTTTGATGCAAGCACACGAAGCCACCCTGCCTGTTATCCTGGAACTCCTTAACACATCTATAGCCTCAGGTGTTGTTCCTACAGCATGGAAACAAGCCATGGTGTGGGCGCTGCTAAAAAAACCAAACTTGAACCCCGACGATTATTCCAACTATCGTCCCATCTCTCTCCTCCCTTGGGCTGGCAAGGTGTTGGAAAAATATATAAACGTCCAACTGGTCCAGTTTTTTGAAAATCATTCCCTACTGGATACATCCCAGACAGGTTTCAGGCCGAAACACGGCACCGAAACTGCCTTATTAGCGGTCGCCGAGGAATCTCGAAGGGCTCTGGATCAGGGAGGATCAGTGGCAGTGATCCTCCTTGATCTAAGCGCCGCTTTCGATATGGTCAGCTATGCCACCCTGCTGAACCGTCTCCGGGACATCGGAGTCTCTGGCGATGCTCTAAGGTAGTTCGGCTCCTTCCTGTCCGACAGATCATTTCAGATCTTCGATGGTGACACAATATCAACCAGCAAGCCCCTCAGCTGCGGAGTACCACAGGGCTCCTCTTTGAGCCCTGTGTTATTCAATGTCTACATGAAACCACTGGCTGGAATCGTCGAACCGTACGGCATCAAAATTGTGTCGTACGCCGACGACACTCAGCTAGTGGTATCATTGGCCCAAAAGAACATTAGTCACCCCCAAGGAGGCCTGCTGAGTTGCCTAGAGGACATAAAGGAGTGGATGACCAGCTCCTCCCTCAAATTAAATGGAGATAAAACAGAGCTCTTGCTTCTAGGCCCAGCCTCGCCAACATCTTTTATCTCCTTGTGGCCCCAAGCCCTGGGCACTCCTCCCACCCCCAAGGAAAGCGTCAAGAGCCTAGGAGTGTGGCTGGATAGCAAGCTGTCCTTTTCCACCCAGGCTACCAAACTGTCCGCCACCTGCTTCGGTATCCTCAAAATCCTAAGGAAGGTCCTTCCACTTCTGCCTCCAGAAGCCAAGAAAGTGGCAGTCCAAGGCCTCATCCAGTCCCGCCTTGACACAAACAATGCTCTATACGTGGGGGCTCCCGAGATGACCCTCCAGAAACTCCAGATAGTGCAAAACTGCGCAGCTCGCACCCTGTTAAAGATTCCCCGAGCTCAGTCAGCCAGATCTGCACTGAAAAGTCTTCACTGGCTGCCAGTTAAACACAGAGTGTCATTCAAGGCGCTGTGCATCGCACACCGGGAATTCTGGAAAACAGGACCTGCTATTAACAGCAAGCTTGTCATCCCCTACCACCCAAACAGGAATCTCCGCTCCTCTGAGGCTCTTCTGGCAGTGGTTCCTCGAGTAAAGAGAGCCAGATCCGGGGGTAGGCTGTTCTCAGTGAATACCGCTAAACTTTGGAACACCCTCCCCCTCTCACTCCGTTCCAACCCGGACCTGCTGTCATTCCGCAAAAAGCTGAAGACTTTACTATTCACCCAAACCTCCGAGCTCTAATGTGTCACGCCACCTGTCCCTTCGATTCTTACCCCCAGCGCTTGGACGCCCCCGGGCAGCAATCGCGCTCAATAAATCTATTTCCAATTCCAATCCAATTCCAATTCCTCGTGCGGTATGCCAAATAGGTTACATGTGTCCCTTAGGGATCGCATCTGGTGTAGTGCCCCGTTCCATTTAAAGATCAGCCTAAAGGGGTGCCCTCAAGAGTACGGGACCCCCTCGTTGCGGAGGAAGGTGGTGGCCATTTTGAATGATCTCCGCTTTTGCAGGGTTATAGCTGAAAGGTCCTGGAAAAGTTCCACCTCGTGGCCCTGGAAGCAAAGAGGCTGTTTGAGCCGCACTGCTTTCAATATACGTTCCTTGAGAGGGTAATCTGGCAAGAAAGCCAGAATGTCCGGTGGGGGACCTTGAGCTCGGCGAGCTGGGCCCACCCGGTGGGCTCTAGCAATGCGGATCTCAAAGTCCGCGCTCTCGTCGAGTACTGAGCGGAACAGGGCTTGTAAGTATCCTGCCATATCGTCCCCCTCTGCTTTGGATGGCACATTCCAGACTCGGATATTGTTGCGCCTCGTGCGGTTTTCGAGATCCTCAGTGTGGGATTGGAGGTCAGTTTGTTGGTCATTGAGCCTGATAATTTCTTGTCTCAAATGTTCCACTTCCTCGCTTTTTGCTTGTCTCGCAAGTTCAGTGGCGGCCATCCTTTCCCCCGGGTCGTCAACATCTCAACACAGTTCCTTAAATTCCCCTGCCATTTCTTGTCTAAGGGTTTGGAAGTCTTCTTTGAGTGAGGTGAAGAGGGCCTTCATAAATGCCTTGGTCGCCGGGGCCTCTCCCTCGTCGTGATCCTTCCCTTTAAGTGGGGGCGCCTGAGTCGGTTTGTCAGGCTTTTGTTGGCCTTAGGGGGGCCTTTGCCCAGCAGTTCGGTGATGGTGCGGTTCCCTTTACGATTGGAGGAAGCCATCTTCTCTCCTCCAGGCGGTCCTGCCTTCTCTCCTCCGGGACGTGTCGTCGGGCGGGAACCCAGTCGACTTATGGCGGGCGAACAGGGGGGGATGCCTCGTAGTGCGTTATGCGTCATCGTGGGTTGTGCTCTCCCCGAGTCCGGGATCCGGGCCTCACTGGATCGTGGCGCTCTGAGGCTGGCCGCCCTCACGCGGTTCCGTGGCCGCGCTTGTTCCCCCTGGTTATGCCCTCCGAGCCGCTTCTTCCGGCAGGCGAGTCTGGTCCTGGTTTGCTCCACTTCAGGGGTTCGTCAGCCACCCCCAAGGCCGCTTCCCGATGTGGCAGTCCACCCGAGGGGCCCCCCTGGGGCCGCCGCAATCGCCCTTAGCTCCCTCTCGCTTGTCCTGTGGCTCTAGTGACTCCTCTTCATTCCTTCACCCAGGGGCAAGGCCGGCCGCAGTGGCGTATCGATCAAGGTCTCGGTGCTAGGGCCTCTCCGACTGACACAGCTCCTGGCCCGCGGGTCCTCTCCGGGGGCCCGATCAGCGCCCCAGGGTGCCACACTCGGTCAACTTCAGAGGCGGCGCCCCCGCCTCGGCCGGCGGCCCCGCAGCAGTAGGCCTTATGGCGTTCCCCCAAGTTCTTGGCCGTGTGCTCCTGGGCCGAGACCCCCCGCCCGACCCCAAATCGTGTCACCATACTTAGCTGATCAGGACCGTTGCTTCAGTTTTTCAAGAGTCTGCGCCAGTGTCTCTGGAAACTTCCTGAATTGCCGCAGCTTTTTCTTGTGCCATTGTTTCCGGATTCGGCTTGAGGTGTTTCCTGGAGGGGCGTCCTCTTCTCACCTTCTGCCAGCCGTTGCCCTGTGTCCGAAGGGATCCAGACAAGGCCCCGGATGATTGTCCCCCCTCCTCCTCATCTGTTCGGTCCTCCTTGTGCGGTATGCCAAATAGGTTACATGTGTCCCTTAGGGATCGCATCTGGTGTAGTGCCCCGTTCCATTTAAAGATCAGCCTAAAGGGGTGCCCCCAAGAGTACGGGACCCCCTCGTTGCGGAGGAAGGTGGTGGCCATTTTGAATGATCTCCGCTTTTGCAGGGTTATAGCTGAAAGGTCCTGGAAAAGTTCCACCTCGTGGCCCTGGAAGCAAAGAGGCTGTTTGAGCTGCGCTGCTTTCAATATACGTTCCTTGAGAGGGTAATCTGGCAAGAAAGCCAGAATGTCCGGTGGGGGACCTTGAGCTCGGCGAGCTGGGCCCACCCGGTGGGCTCTATCAATGCGGATCTCAAAGTCCGCGCTCTCGTCGAGTACTGAGCGGAACAGGGCTTGTAAGTATCCTGCCATATCGTCCCCCTCTGCTTTGGATGGCACATTCCAGACTCGGATATTGTTGCACCTCGTGCGGTTTTCGAGATCCTCAGTGTGGGATTGGAGGTCAGTTTGTTGGTCATTGAGACTGATAATTTCTTGTCTCAAATGTTCCACTTCCTCGCTTTTTGCTTGTCTCGCAAGTTCAGTGGCGGCCATCCTTTCCCCCGGGTCGTCAACATCTCAACACAGTTCCTTAAATTCCCCTGCCATTTCTTGTCTAAGGGGTTGGAAGTCTTCTGTGAGTGAGGTGAAGAGGGCCTTCATAAATGCCTTGGTCGCCGGGGCCTCTCCCTCGTCGTGATCCTTCCCTTTAAGTGGGGGCGCCTGAGTCGGTTTGTCAGGCTTTTGTTGGCCTTAGGGGGGCCTTTGCCCAGCAGTTCGGTGATGGTGCGGTTCCCTTTACGATTGGAGGAAGCCATCTTCTCTCCTCCAGGTGGTCCTGCCTTCTCTCCTCCGGGACGTGTCGTCGGGCGGGAACCCAGTCGACTTATGGCGGGCGAACAGGGGGGGATGCCTCGTAGTGCGTTATGCGTCATCGTGGGTTGTGCTCTCCCCGAGTCCGGGATCCGGGCCTCACTGGATCGTGGCGCTCTGAGGCTGGCCGCCCTCACGCGGTTCCGTGGCCGCGCTTGTTCCCCCTGGTTATGCCCTCCGAGCCGCTTCTTCCGGCAGGCGAGTCTGGTCCTGGTTTGCTCCACTTCAGGGGTTCGTCAGCCACCCCCAAGGCCGCTTCCCGATGTGGCAGTCCACCCGAGGGGCCCCCCTGGGGCCGCCGCAATCGCCCTTAGCTCCCTCTTGCTTGTCCTGTGGCTCTTGTGACTCCTCTTCATTCCTTCACCCAGGGGCAAGGCCGGCCGCAGTGGCGTATCGATCAAGGTCTCGGTGCTAGGGCCTCTCCGACTGACACAGCTCCTGGCCCGCGGGTCCTCTCCGGGGGCCCGATCAGCGCCCCAGGCTGCCACACTCGGTCAATTTCAGAGGCGGTGCCCCCGCCTCGGCCGGCGGCCCCGCAGCAGTAGGCCTTATGGCGTTCCCCCAAGTTCTTGGCCGTGTGCCCCTGGGCCTCTGCCACGCTTGACGGGGTCCCTGGGTGTCAGAGGTCCGCCGGAGGCCTTCGGAGCTGCGCTCCCTGGTTGTGCTATGCCTCGCTTCTCACCTTTGGACGCAGCCTGTTGTCGCCATGTTGCCGTCAAGTAGGCCCAAGCCGGGGCCTCGCGTGTTCCTCAGTGCCGGCCCTGTGGGTGCCTCCTTTCGCGGGTCGTCACCGCGGGCCCCGCAGATGAATTCCAGCGGGTGCCCCCTTTGAATCCCCGCACCAGCCGGGGAGACCCCCGCACCAGCCGGGGAGACCCCCGGTGCGACCACACAGTCCTGAGGTTCGAGGCGGGGGCCCACTTGCCTCCCTCGCCGAGGGCGCCGGATCACCGCTCCCCGCTCCTCTAACGGTCTCCGCCGGCGGCTCCGCCCCTGCGGTAACTGCTCCGTCCTCGAGGTCCGCCGGAGCCCCCGATCCCCCCGGCGGAATCTCGTGTGCCTGCAGGTGTCGGCACAGGTGCTGGAAGGTGAAGCGGTCTGCTTTTAGAACCGATTTGGGGAACGGGGACGGGAAGCCTCCGGAGAACACTTCTTGCTAAGCCGCCATCTTGGCCACGTCCCCCCTTGACTGCTTTTTGATCATGTATCAACAATGCCTCTCTTGTTTTCAATGTACTTTGTGTCTTGGCTTTGGTCAGAATATGGTCTGGGTTTCCTCTTGTTCAGAATCTTTGGATCATATGAGTGGTTTGTGTCTCCGTGTTCTTAGGATTATTAACAATCCTCTTCACCCTTAGTAGTTGCGAATAAGGTAGGTGTTGTTTTAAAGGTTGGGGGTGGAAGCTGTCAAAGTGAAGAACCCTATTTCTATCAGCTGTTTTTCTGTATCAGTAGGTGTTGAATCCCGGGTGCATCTTCGTGACTTCTACATCCAAAAATGTGATAGATCTCTCCCGAATTTCAGACGTGAACTGTATTCGTTAATCGATATGGTTCAGTGCTTCTAGTTGTTTTTGCAGATCTGTAGCTGTACCTCTTCATATTATGAATATGTCATCTGTAAATTGTAAGAACAGCACTAGATGTGTTCTCCAAACCTCCTTTGACAAAATATGTTCCTCTTCAAAACGGTTCATGTAAATATTTGCATACGAGGGCGTGGGACTCCAACTGGTAGCCAGCCAAACACATACCCACACCCAGGATCCATGCCAGGAACCACGGAAAATCAGCTACTGAAAACTGGACATGACTGGACAAGTCAACGATGACTCTTCATCCTGCTTCCACACCCGGAAAATGCTAGGAAAGTTCTTTTAATGGCTCTCAAGCAACACTATGAATCTGTAATTTAATTCCAAGTCACCAACATGTTGGACTACAAGAACACCCTGTATGCCGGGTTCACCAAGCAACTCTTACTAGAAGATTACAATTCATCTAGAACTTGGCAGCCAGATTTATCTTCAACGTCCTGCACAGATTTGACTTCACACCAATACAATCCTAAGGGATTGCATTGCCTTCGACGAGGCTATGAGAATTCCATGGCTGTCATACATTAAACATATGTTTAACAAACTGGGCGGATTGACATCCATAACAACCACGATGGGATTGCAAAGGAAGATGTAAAATGGGTAAGATCACAGTTTTTGAATATACAAATGATGGAGCGGGAGGAGCTAGAGTTACAAAAACCTTTGGTTAGGGCACACTATTTATTAAATTCCTCCCCTTTGATTGAACTTTATTTAAGAATTGTGACCAAACCATATCATCGCTGGCTGTTGACGAGGTTCCACTTTAACTTAATCCCTTTTTCGCTGGGGAACCTTTCTGGCTGGTGTAAATCTGAAGAGTTAGTTGTGTGTCAATGTGATGATTGTTCTCTACAAGATACATTGCATTTTATTATGTTCTGTGGTTTTTATGATTCCATTCAGAGGCGTTTTTTGGTTCCTCTCTTGAGTGGAAAGGGTTTTTAACAAGTTAGACTAGCTTTACTATATCTTCAAATGCTAGATGATGTATGTCCATTTTTAACATTGTCAGTTTTCTGGTTGCTGCTACGCTGTTGAGGAAAAAAAGGTTTCCTAATGCTATTATGGTATGAATTATTTTTGAGCTGTAGCAAATGAGACTTATGTCTATTGTTATTAATCTTGAGACCCTGGGGAATTTTATAATATAGGATGATATTTTTGACTTTTTTAAATATGGTTCCTTCCTGATGTAAATAATTGTGATTTTTAATGTATGTTTTTTACTTTGTATGATTTTAAGCAATCGAATAAAGTGGTTTGACTGACTGACTTCACACCACACATAAGGGAGCACCACTGGTTACCGATACACATAATAACTATTTTCAAACTCATCAAACACACATTCAAAGAACTAGACAACTTAGGCCCCACTTACCTGAACAGTCACATCTCCTACCACCAAACACTTAAACACAATATCAAGAGTTCCTCTTTAGGATTGTAACATGCTTTCTTCTGTGCCTGTTTGATCAGCCACTTAGGATACGCTCTTTCAATGAGGCATAGTATTAAAATATCTGATTCTTTAAAGAAGTGATCTTTCCTGGTACAGTTTCTCCAAATTTGCAAACAATGCCCAAGAGAATTAACACTAAGACGTCTAATAGTGACTCTTTTATTTCTAGTACAGTCTAGTTAGTGCAAGTTAAATGAACTACACCAGGGACTAGGTTTTATAGTTAGTCTGCTTAAACACACACAATGCTATCTGATGTTTAACATCATTTTTTGAGTGCAGGTACATTTTTGAGCAAATCGGAAACCTGTGGATCCCGTCTGAGAAGCTTTCCCACTGTGACCTGGAATTCTTTCTATTTTTAGACTCCGCGCACGTGCTTTTCACATCTGATTGAATTCAGTTCATTGTCTGTAGTAAATTTTTTCTGAATCCACTTAATGAAAGGAGATACCCACATTTGGGTACTCTTTTTCAGTTCTGATCCTTCTTTCTGTTTGGTTTTAACAGATTCCTTCAATGATCAGCTGATGGTGGTTTTCTCATAGGATTGATTTTTTCCATCTGTTGGGTCAGCGTATTATTAGCTGACAGTGGGTAAGTAAAGCTTTTATTTTCAAATTGACTACAGTGATGGCTCCCTTAATTTTAATGCATGGCAAGGGGAGCATCCTTCCATTGTATGAAAAAGCCTCCATCATTTCTATTAGTTTCAACTTTCACCTGTTTTTGTCAATGGACTTTTTGCAGTTCTGACAACGGGGTCAGCAATTCTAGTGACCAGTGACTGGTGGTGTCTTACTTCTACATTGATTTTTTTTAAGTGGCTTGACCTTGCAGTCTACTAATAAATATGCATGTTGAAAGGCTTTTTAAGCATGTACACAATGCTTTAGATACTACTATTGATATGCCACACTCTCATTGAAGGCACCGACCAGTTTCACTAATCATAATTCACCTCTTTTCTCTTTGCTTTCCACCATTTCTGGAACATGCACATATGGTATTATGAAACACGAAATTTTATAATGTGTGATTAGAGTGTATATTGTTTATTTTTTTTTTAAGTAGCCAGAAATCAAAATTGTATTCTTACAGTGATAGGGATTTTCCCTTTTCTGAGCCTGATTATTTACTGTTCATGGTGACTTAAATACATGCACAGGTTTGTAAGTTAGGCCTAATTTTTGGGTGGCCCTCAAAACAATATCTTGTCTAATTGTTATTATAGGTGCTACCACTTATCCGTGAGGAAGCCCTCTGGGGACTAATAGTTTACGGCCTCAAAATGTTATTGTCACAATAGCTAGATCTACATTCATTGCTATCCGCTCCAACTGAACACTAAACTTGAGTCTTGTTTTGGTTAAAACAAAATGTAGTCTTAATGTCACAAACTCTTTGCCCCAAGCATTTAAAGTCCATCTCATCATCTTTGCAGCATTACTGCAATGTCTTTATTATTTGTTTGCTTTAACACTCATGCCAGTAATGGTCTTTACTATGGTACACCATTTGTTTGTGCTGAGTCTGTTGACTCCTTTGTTCTTTCCCTTTGGAAGCAGTTGTCAGTTCTGTAACAGTCTTATTGATCTGTGCTGACCCTGATGACACATTTGTTTGTGCTGACTCTGATGACTAATTTGCGGTTTCCCTTTGGCAGTAGACATCCGTCCTGGACCATTCTCAATGAGCCTGTGCTGACCCTGATGACTCGTTTGTTTGTGAAGATTTTTATATCTCATTTGTTCTTTCCCTTTTCCAGCATGTGTAAGTTATAGAACATGCTTGAGGGCAAAAAGTTCTGGAATGGTACCTCTATTTTAAGAGGGTGTGTCCTTTCAGCTGTGCTTGCTATTTTGTTTTTGGTTTTGAAAGGAGCTGCCACATCAAGTAGCCAAACACCCAAGAGTTTTTTCAATTCCATAGAGCTTTTCTGTTCTTTTCACAGATCAAGGGTGCATGTGTTTCATAACAATGCACTCTCTGGCTGTTTCCTTTGCGTCCCCATTCACCTTCTTCAGATGTCGGGGAAGTACTGCTTTCTGGTGCTTGAGCAGGAATTCTTCTGCACAATGGGGAAGAAACAGCAGTCTGGTAAATTGGCAAGTTGGGCGGCACATTCAGGCCTGAGCTATAGTTGGTGAAGGGAGTTCAACCAACCATAGCATGAGAGAAACATTGGTAACAAACTCCTAGTTCCTCTCACTGGAGATTGTCTTTGTATATATAGACTTGTTTGGGAATTACAGCTTTATAATCACAGAATATCAAGAAGTTTGTTTTATTTAATATAATGAACTGTAATTCTGGACTTTGATTTCTCAGTGAAAACAACCAGCATTTTCTTGTGTGAATCGTAAAAGCTTTTTTTGTGAAAGTAGCGATAAGTATTGTTGAGTAACCATTTTCTTTTCAGGTTTATTTATTATTTATTTATTTGAAAAGTTTTAGATAGCACTAACATGACCCTTAAGTGTATCAGTGCGCTGTACAAAGAAGCAGCGTACGAATGGCAGGTAAAGGGATAAATACTAAACATACACTAACTTAAGAAGCACAGGTACAAAAAGAGCGAACCAACCATGTGGTACATGTAAGTAACAAAAACTGCATTGTTGAATGAGAGATCCATGTTTTTGGCAAGAAACAAAAGTTAGTTATGCTGGCTTCAGGTCGATTGTTGCAAATGGTTATTCAGGAGTAACAAATTGACTTGTTTTTTGAATGAGGAGGGTTAGATCTGATTTCAGGAGGAAGAGCGTTACATATTCTTGGTGCAAGACCAGAGAATGAGAGGTTGGAATTTGTGAGGTTTTAGTAGGAGAGTGTTAGAGCTTCTTAGGGCCTGATTCAAACCAGAAACTTCAACTTTTTTGGGCAGGTAAACTGGGCTGTAATAATGAAGGGCTTTGTGCCTCAAGCAGGTTATCTTGAACCGAATCCTAGCTTCCAGCGATAGCCAATTGAGCTGAATTAGGTGTGGTGTGATGTGATCATGTTTGCTTGGTCTCGTGATGAGTCTGGAAGCAGTATTCGGAGTGGCCCATAAAGGGAACAGTCTAGCTTTGAGTAACCTAACCAGGGTCATAATTCCATATTCCAAATAGAAGATAATTAGAATTTGGACCACTAGCTGCAAGTCCCCAGTAAGCAGCAACATCTTGATTTTCCTAAGTATGTTGATATGGTGGTTGGCTCCCCTTGTTGCTGCACTGATGTGGTCTTGCATATTTAGGTATTTGTCCAGAGTTATGCCTAAAGATGTCCTGGAGTCACAACATGTAGTGCACAGTTGAGAGCTGTAAGTTGTTTGAGCCAGTCTTGAATGGTGAAGGATGGATGTTCAAGAGGAATTCCGTCTTGAGTGTATTTTGTATAAGCTGATTGTGAACTAACCATTAGTTTTCAGCAGCACGCAGTTCACAGTTTTGATGTCATCTGGTAAGGCAATTTACAAATACAGTTCATTGTCATAAGCGTACATTTGGTATTGTATGTTTGAACGGTTCAGAATTTCGGAGAGAGGTTCCATTAACAAGTTGAAAAGCGTGGGAGAAAGTGTGGAACTTTGAGGCACTCCAGTTGATTACAGTGTACTGTTAGTGAGGGAATGGTCCACTTTGATTCTTTGTGTTCTATTATGTAGGAATGAGGCAAATCAGTTTAAGACAGGCCCAATAATCGCATCCATTTTTCAAGAAGACCAATTAGGTTTTCATGTTTCACTGTGTCAAGCGCTGAGGATACAGCAAGGAGAATAAGTAGGCAGGGTTCCTTCTGGTCAAGTATACTCAGGGCATCAACAACAATGTGAGTAAGAGCAATTTCAGTATGTTGAGCCGCTCTGAAGCCAGATTGGTATTGGTCAAGGAGCTGAAACTATTAAATATAATAGCAAAATTGTATGTGTATGCTTTTTTCAAAAAAAATGGCTAAATTCATAATATTGGAAATTGGGCAGAAGTTGTTGGGGTCAGATAAGTCTGCATTTGGCTTTTTAGAATGGGGGTGACTTGTCCTATCTTGAGGCAATCAGTAACCCTAGTCTGCATTAGGAACTCATGTATTATCCTGGACCAAAGTGGGAGAAAGGCAAATCTAAGATCTTTGAAGAATTTGGCGGGCAGAGGATCATTGAAATGATTAGAAGGTTTTAATAAATGTATAGTGTTAAGTAGCTCAGCATCATCTGATACTATATAGGTGTTCCATGATGCATTGTTTTTGGAGTATAATCTGTAGACCAAGAAGTTGTGGCACTCTCTGAGGTTAGCCTTGATGACAGATTGGGCTGGGTCTGCGGATTTTGTGATGCGAGTTGCAGTTCTAGTTCAATCTTTCTTGTCTTTTTGATAAAGTGTGCAGAGAAATCATCATCACTAGGGAGTAAGGTCTTGGGTGCAGATTGTTGGTTGGTTGAGAAAATAGATTGATGATTGATGATTTCAAATAGTTTTGGGTCTGTTTTTGGCGTTGTCAAGGTGTAACCTAAAGTATTTGGCTTTCCTACTATGTATATGTTTGTTGTAAGAAGTTCTTGTCATCCTCAACTATTTGAGGTTTGTTGTGGAAGGAGAGCTCCTCCATGATCTCTCTGCGAGCCTTACTTTGCATTGTTTGTCACTGAGAGAGCATTTGCCAGGGTTTGGAGAGTTTGAGCAGCATCCTTTTGAGTTGCTTTGTAGCAATAGTGTAGAATATTTGTCATGGTGTGTATGTGGTGTGCATGTAGTGTTCAGGGAAGTCACCTGGATTGGTCATGTTAGGGGCTGGAGGAAGTAGGTTATTACTAATGAGGTTAGGTCATTTATGTAAATGTCCTGCTGATTGTTAGACCATTGTATGGTCTTATGAGGTTGACCTTGTCTAAACAGAACCCTTTCCAGGATGCGAAGAGATTAGGTAGTGATCTGACCAGTCACAAGGCAATTTGCTTTCAAGTTGTATTGTGTTATCTTTTGCTATGATTAAATCAAGGGTGGAGCCCTAGTTGTGGGTAGGTAAATTGCAGGCCTGCGTGAAGTTTAGGAAAGCCTTCCAGGCAGTAATCACCCTAATTTTGCTTTGCCCTGTTTGTCCACATTGATTGTCAGTTGAAATATGAAATACAATGTTGGTGCTACCAGAAGGAGGGCATCTTGGGAGTATCTCTTCTGAGAAACTAGGCCTTAAGCTTAATCTGCATGGTTGTTTATTTGTCTTTGTTGTATAATCACTGTAAGTGCACCATTCACTTATGACATGACTGATTGCTCCTGACATACAAATACTAAGTTGCAATGGCTTTCTTAACTTTTTGTTTATGGCGTTAACATTCTAGGGCTCCCTCTCCTCCTCCACAAATGCCTAGGAAGCATTACTAATTACTTCAAGAGTCCAGTAGGAGGGAGCCGCTCTCATTGTCTTCAGAAATGGCAAGAAGATGTTTCAGACAGATGGGTTCTACAAATTTTGGAAAAAGCCAATTTGTTGGAGTCGTGTCCAGTGCATCAGGCATATACAGAAAAAACAATGAGGAGTTTGCCACTAACTCAAGAAATATCAGAGCTGCTAGAAAATAAATGTAATTTGCCTTGTTCCAGAAAAGGAGAAAGAAAGAGGATTTAATTCCAGTGTTTTACTGGTTCAAAAATCTTCAGGAAAGTTTTACTAATATTCGATACGATACATTTAAATTGCTTATTGAGAAAGACTTATTTCAGATGGAGACACTACAGTGCATAATTACTTTGGTAGCTCAAGATAGTATTCCATACATTGAAGGTTCATGGACATTTGATAAACCTGGAGAAATCTTAATTGACTCTAACTCAAGCCATCAGAAAATTCAGAGGAGATAGTTTCCAGAAGAGGGAAAACACTCTTCAAATTGGAAGGAGGGCAAAGTAGTTTTTCACTTTTCTCATTTTCTTTAAAATCAAGAAGAGATGGTGAGGCTGGGGAACATGGTCAAGATATCCTACCTTAACAAACAGTCAATTACATGGTTTCAGTCCCTAGCACATCTCACTTACCAGATCTACAGCTGGGAAGAAAACCATCTAATCACCATGTCTGCAACCTTGGTAAAAGGTAATGTTCAAACAGATAGGTTGAGCAGGGCTTTTCCTCCTTTCCATGTCTTCTGCCTAGCAGCTCATATTTTTGAAAAAATAAGCAATCTCTTTGCCAGTGAGGAGAGCATGCTCCTGCCAGAATTGCTGTATAGGTTCCAAGAAGAGGGTTATTGGAGGATGGATGCCCTGATTTATCCCTGGTCGCACCTGTTTTTTTTTTTTTTTTAAATCTGTTTATTAGCATAGTTTCGAGAGCAGTAGCAGCATACAGTTTCATACATACAAGCGCAATGTGAGTCACGGTGTCACATGCATGCGACTGCTCGGAGCACATATATAAACATAGTACATTCGATTTTCTTCCTTATGATGTCGGTGAACTAGATTAATCTAACAAAACCCCTTCTAACCCCGAACCCTCCCTCCACCCCAACAAAATCCCTCCCTTCACTCTCTCGGCAGATACACATTTGAGATATTGACATATGGGTCACCAGCAACGGTCTGACGCACAGTGTATGCTTTGATGTAACACACAGGTAGGGTGTGAGAATGTAAACGTAGGGTCGGGGGCGCCCGAACCCCATCTTTCTTTGTGCACCGTGGGTAGTGGCCGTGTATGGGGAGGTGGCTCGGGGTATAGTACTATTCTAAGCTGCTAATCACCAGCGTCTTCTTCCCCACTGTCATTGCCAGTCTCAAAGACCCCCAAAATGTCAAACCACTCCAGTGATATCGGGATTTTCCGAAGGCCTCTACTCTCCTCTCTCTGTAGTGCCTCGCCCTCAGCCTTACCCCAGCGCACTACTTCCGCCCGCCATAAGTCAGGGTTAGGTGGTGTAGTTGATTTCCATCTCATCGTGATGGCACGCTTCGCTAGTAACAGGGCCAGGTCTGAGAAGCGCGCCGTCACTGTCCTGGTGCGTGTCGGCGGTCCCAGTCCTAGGAGTGTACACTCCAGTGTAGGTGGTCGGGGAAGGGTACCAGCCGTCTCAAGCGAGGCATGGACAGTGGTCCAGAAATACCCCAATTTAGGGCATTGCCACAGCATATGTACCAACGATGCGTCGTCTGCGTCGCATCGGGGGCAGTTACTCCTGGTTGCAGGGAACATCACATGCAGACGGTGTGGAGTCAGGTAAGCTCTGGTCGCACCTGTTTTTGTATGGCTTCCATCCCTTCCCATTGATTGCCAAATTATCAGCTTGCCTAATAAGGTTGAGAATGCTTCTGATTCTGCTAGCGGCCTTCTGGCTGAAGATGAGCTGGTAGATGTTTTTAAGAGTGATGTCCAGAATGCCGGAGAGCGTATATCTGACAGACCAATGTCCCCTTCAAACTCCCCTTCTACCTCTGTATGTATGCCAAGAATATTATTGCTATTGCGAGAAGGCATTTAAAACTGTTGGGTCTCTCTTCTCCTGTGGCACCTGCATTACAGAAATCACAATGGCCTAGATGTATCAAACCTTTTGCGATTTCGGCCTTAACGAATCGAAAAAGGACATTTTGCATCTTTTGGGATGTATGAGAAATTAGCAAAATAAGGAATCGCAAAAAATTGCGATTCCTTATTTTGCTTAAGCCTTTAAGGAATCGCAATTTTGCGATTCCTTAAATGCCATGTATGAAGCAATTTCAATTTGCGAATTCAGGTCAAGAAATCGCAAATTAACACCAATTTGAGGTTGGTGTTAATTTGCGAATTCCTTTCAAAATTCACAATTAAGCAATTTTGAAGGTGGCATGTCACACACATACATGCCCATAGGGCATGTATGTGCGCCATATGCACACACATGTAAGTTTCAGGGGTGCAGCAGGGTGTCCATGAGACACCCCTGAACCCTTGCAATAATTCTCAAATTGCGATTAGCAAATTGCGAATTCGCAATTTGAGAATTATTTGGCAATCATTCCTGTGGGCCTCCTGGCTTATAGGAATGAATGGGAAATTATTCCTTATTTGCGAATTCGCAACTTGCGAATTCGCAAATTAGGAATAATAAGGAATCGCAAAAAAATAGCGATTTTAAACATACATCCCATTTTGCGATTTCTTAATAGCGATTCGGTAAAAATCGCTATTAAGAAATCGCAAATAGGAAAGATGATACATCTAGGCCAATGTCAAGCCAATAGAAAACCATTGGTTATTATATTTTTGTATTTTTATTATATTTTTGTAAATGGTATATAGATAAATTCTTTTAACTGTGTGTATAAATGATTCCTTTAATTTATACAAGATGGATTTGATAACGGTTTGGCTATTGCTAATTTTATGGTTCAATAGGTCGCTATAAGGGAAGTTAAAGCTCCTTAGAATGGATTCCTTAGGTAGTAGGTTCTTAAAGTTCAGTTAATTAAACCAACACTTTATTCTTGGTTTCTTCCGTTGGTACTTAAGTCTTTACAGACGACTCCATTTGAACCACTGGCTGAAGTAGATTTGAAAGATTTGTCTCTGAAGGGGTTTATCTTAGTAGAAACAAAATCATTGCATAGATTGTGTGAGGTGGGTTAGTTATCAGTTAAATTCCCTAACTTGAGGATCTTTCCAGCTGATTCTTAGATTAGGACCAGGCATCCGTCCTCAATGTATATCTTCTTTCCATCAAAGACAGGAACCAGCTCTGCCTTCTTTGTTCCCAGCACCCTAGCATAGCTGGAGAGGAGGCTTTACATACACTGGATGTGTTGAGGGCAGTAAAGATCTATTTGTCAAGGATGCAGGACTATAGACTATGCAAGAATCTATTCATAAATGTTGGTGTTTTCCAATACGGACAGATTGTTTCAATTCAGTCTTTGAGTAGAAGGATTAGGACTTTATTTTCTATATTTCACAAGGCACAGCTTTACCAGGCAGGATACAGGGCAGCTCCATGAGAGGATTGGCTGCTAGTTGGACTGAATCTTCTAGGCTTCTATTGTGGATCTATTCAGAGAAGTCACATAAGCCATGTCTTCTCACATTATAAGTTAGGCATGGTATAACATGAGTCCCTGGAATGTGGTTTCAGAGTATTGGCAGCCACTATGTCCTGACTCATTGTTTACTTCTATAATTTAAATGTGTATCTGCATTAATTTTCATTTGTATCATGATGCAGTGGAAAGCTCATAACATTTTTCTGTTTATCACGATCATCTATTACTCACATTAGGCCCGTTTCAATGTCTCATATAGAAACACCTTATTCACTCATATTATCATCCTGAATACCATAAATCATGGTCCTCTAATGGACCTTTTTCTTGAGCTAACAGGGACTAGAATACTTGGAGAATGTGAAGCAATTCCCTTATGAGGACCTGGAAAAAAGAATTGCCAAACACAAACCTATTTCATTAATTTTCTCAGAAGTTGAAACACAATCCTTGAGGCAAGGAGAATGACTAAAAGAATAAGACAAAAGTGATAAAGATAACTCATGATAAAACATTTATCTAAAGCCCCTTTGGAATGGACAGATCATACAATTGCATTTGAAATAAGATGTAATGACCAATTATTAGTACAAGTAGCCTCACAATACAGTACAGGAAATAATAAACTTTTAAAGCTTGTCTGTGGAGAGAGAAATAGAGAAATAAAAGGCAATTTGAAACTCATTGAATCATACAAACCAAGCTGAGAGATTTGGCCCGTCTTCAATATAGATCAGGCCAAGTTTGAACTGCAACACCGCAAGCCACAGAAGGAGTAAATTTACCCTTCAGCCGAAAGGTTAAAGTCCTGCTCAACTATACCAGCCAGCAAAGTGCAGGTTCCAGAATTGCAGTTTAAAAAGTTCAGTACAAGGAATTTGGCATTCAGTGAAATCAAGATCTGTCCACCAGCATGCCAGGCAGGGTAAAGGAAAAATGAAAGCCAGCCCGACTCCTCCTCCATGGGGCAATTATACTTCCAATAGTTCATGGTGTACACCCAGAAAGCATCCTTTTCATTAGTCCATATGGTTTCCATTGGTCGGTCACAGTGGGCCTTTCATGAGGTGACCAGTATATCATCAAAAATCCAAAAGAATTAAGTAATCCTTTTGCAAATCCTTTAGATTTAGTAAGTTTAATTTGTATTACATTTCCATCCCTTCCACGGAAGTAGGTGATTACAGTCTGTCCGCTCCCAAGCTCTTTTCCTGGGTTTGCTATAGTATTGTTACTTTTCTATCACAAGTGTTGCCTAACAAGAAGTGAGTCCATTGTTTATTTATTTATTTATTTAATCCCTCCCACTGAAAACGAGACAGGGCATCTGCTATATTATTTGCTATTCCTGCAATGTGTTTAACCTTGAGGACAATGTTAAACTTTAAATATCGTAACATAAAAGTCAGCAGCAACTTTAACATCTGTTTGTCCTTCCCCTTAACCAATACAGAAAAGATACTTCATGAAAAGTTCTCACTGTGGGTAAGTGACTACTTCATATAATTTTACACTTGCACAGGAACGAAAAATGTTTGAAACCTACATGAAAATTAGCTGAATCACTGTTGTGTTATTATTATTGGTAAAATACACAATAATAAATGCATTTCAACATCTCTTGATTAGTTTAGTTATTCTTCTTCTTTAGAGGCTATATGTCAATATTAAGTATACTAAAAATAAATAATGACAGAATTGCACGTTATCAGTTTCAAAGCATATTATTGACGTGCCATTCTAAAATACATATTTTACCACATAAACGTTATAGGAGACTGCAGGTTTGTACAATATTGATTGTTACTAAATAAGCATATTAGCATTTCAGAGCCTCATTATGCAGGAATTTATTTTACATTTAGTACATATTCGAATATTATCGTCACAACACTCTATGTAGGCTATATTTCATTTCTCACAACACATAAATATGTACATGTGTAATTATCATTCTTTCTCTTCTTTGTTTGCGTTTTCTTATTTTCATTTTAAAACACTCTGCATGCTTTTACAATGCAGTATGAGGTCTCACGTTTTTTGACTTAGCCGGTTAACATGTCCTCATCAAAAATAATTTGTCATAATAATCTTTTAATGGAGAGAATTGATAGAGGCAACTTTATTTTAACATTTGTATCTGCATTACTGGATCATGAAATATTATCGACGGACACATTATCGACTTGCGAAAATATCGTTGAAAAATTATCGACGACAAAAATATCGACTTTCTATACTTAATACACCAACTACAAAAATATCAAATCAAAAATATCGACTCTTTCTAATATCGAGTACATAAATATCGCTTTAATAAATATCGACTACAAATATATCGTTTATCATGAAATTACCCCTAACACTACAAAAATATCGACTACTAAAATATAGAGTACTAAAATATCGTTTCCAAAAAAATATCGAGTTCATTTTTGTACCCTTTCATGTCTAAAATACCATATTAATCATCAATAAAAGTCATTGCTCTATACAAAATAGATTTTACATATAATACCTGTTACTTTTATAACATTCCTATTTATCTACATTTACTATACAGTCTATTAAATGCGTTCTATCATTAAAAAAATATTCTTTACATTTAACTAACATTTTCATTACTTTTTTTAACTTACACATCTATTTCATTTAACAACTAACCTGCTTTAATGCGGAAATCACCACATACCACCATTCTCACATCAAAAAACACACCAATTAACAAAAAAAAATCAAACTAGCCTATACAATGCTTCATTTCATCCTACAACCAATCAAATCAAAGCACACAAAATACACATACTATAAAAGGGATACATGCATTCTACCATTTGTTGCTGCTAACTCTATAGAAAGAAGATGCCAACACTCTGAAGATTTTGTTCCTGAACAAACATCTTTAAAGATCCAGCTCACTAGCTAATTATTCAAGTAAGTTACAGTGCATTATTTAGAAATCTAAATTAGTAGTCTACTATTTTACTTATATCTCCGAACTCTTGCACTTATTTTATTTTTATCTCCTCCTACATTTCTGATAGAAACTACTCCAAATAAATTCCTAATACATGCTCCTATTTCTTCACCTGGAAAATCAGATAGTAAGTATATATTTATGCTCTGTTATACACCAACTGCTGTTTTTAAACACTATTTCACAAGATTCATTCTTTATTTTAAACATTTTATTCACAGATATTCTGAGATTTTCCTATTTCAACACTACAAATGTATAAAACTACACTAATTAAACATGTAAGTATATATGTTTTTGTTATTAAACACCCAATATTAAAAATGCTATTTGCTAAACAACATATCTTGCATATTACATCTTCCCTACAGATCCAAAAAAAAATCCAACATCAACTATACCAAAAGACAAGACTATCCTTGTAAAAAATGTAAGTATACTTGTAAATTGTCTAAAACTTCCGAAAAAACCGAAAACTATGTTCTTAACACCATGTTATATTTTTTATATTTCCACTACAGATATTCTGAATACATCATACATCTATTCTACCTACAGCAAACAAAACTACTTATTTAGAAGTTAGTATACTTTTAAATATTTCCCATTTCCCAACGGTTCCAAATATTTTTTTTAATAATTTACATTTATTTATTCTATCTTCTCTACAGATCTGAACTTTACTGCCTTGATGTACTCCACCAAATACTACAACTCAACTATTTAAACAAGTAAGTATATGTAATGTTTACATCAAATGTACTACTAAGCAAAATAGAAAACTGCTTTCTCCTAGGAAAAACGTTTGTTATGTGTAAACATTAACTTAGCATCTCTATATTTTCATACCAACAGTAAATAAAGAAATACATACCAGAAAATCCTTCAAAATACAGTTCTGCATTTGTGATTACTACTTTTACTAACTGTAAGTATAAATACATCATTAATTATGTTTGCACCACAAAGTGAAATATATGTTTTTTGATTTTGTTTCTTTCTACTCTTTCATAGAACAAGTAAAACAAAATGACAGAAGGTGCAGAATTTGTTATGTCACAGAAAAATAAATTACTTTTATGTTATATGGGTTATGTTTATAATCAGGAAAGACAAAGTGGTAGAAAAGTTTTCTGGAAATGTACCAAATATTACTCAAACAAATGTTATGGGAGGGATGCTACTGAGGAAACTAATGTGTTATTTACCAGGGAACACAATCATCCCCCCAATGTCACAGAAATTGAAATAAGAGATGCTTTAGAAAGTATAAAAACTGCTAGCACACAAAGTGGTAAACCAACAACACAAATCCTTAAAGAAGAACTGTTAAAAGTCCCAGCCCATGCTTAAGGTCAACTACCCTCTATTGACTCCCTTAAACGCACAATTGCATGCACTAAAAGACTCACTTCCACTACCCAACCCAACCCTACTACTTTTGAGGAAATTATTATTTCACCAGAAATGTGCATCACACACAATAAAGACAAATGTATCCTTTTTGACAATGAAAGCAGTACAAACAGAATCATAATGTTTGCAACTGCAAGTAATTTAAGAAAAATTCAACAGTGTCCCCAATGGATGATGGATGGAACATTTAAACCATGCCCAAAACCTTTTTTTCAACTATATTCCATCCATGGTTTATACCATAACTATAACATCCCTTTCATTTACTGTTTGCTACCTAATAAACAGCAAAACACTTACACTGAAATATTAAACGTTCTCAAAAATGAAATCAATAATTATTTTCCACAAAAAATAATTATTGATTTCGAATTAGCTATGATTAATAGCATTTTGAAAACATTTCCCCACACAGCAATCCAGGGTTGCTACTATCATTTCAATCAGAGCATTTGGAGACATCTCCAGAAATAAACTTTAAGTATTCTATACTCAACAGATAGCACCTTTGCCTATCAAATTAAAAGATTGATAGCACTGGCCTACGTTCCTGTTACCGATGTAGCGGAACACTACAATGTATTAATTGACAGCACATATTACAAGAGGAATGAAGAAAAACTAACCTCATTACTGGACTATTTCGAAGATACTTGGGTGGGAAGGTTGCACGGATCTGGACATCGACGCCAACCCAAATTCCAAATCCCTTGGTGGAATGTCTAACTTAGTACTTTAAACCAAGAGGCTAAAACAAACAACAGCGTAGAAGGGTGGCATAATGCTTTCCAAGCTACCACAAGCAGAGCCAAACCCACATTCCATAACCTACTAGAAGCTTTGAAAAAAGAACAAAGCTATCAAGAACTAAGAATGGAACAATCTGTGACCAAAATTGGTCCAAAACTAACTAAACAAACTAAACAAATGTTCCGACTATTGCAAAGTCAAGTCACACTATATCCTACAACTAGAGGATTAGAATACCTGTCAATAATAGCTAAAAGCCTACTATAAAAATGTCTACAAAATATACTAATGTCTTCTTACCATAATGGTAAATATAAAAATCATAAACATTTCTAAACAATTATAAATAATACATATTTGTTTAACAAACTTATCAAAAATTGGGACATTATTTCTGAACAAATATGCAATATTTATAATTACATCACACATACACATTACATAAAGATCGACATTTTCCACCCAAAAAAAGTACTTTAAATACTTACAATTTTTGTAGATGATAAAGACGTAATCAATCAAAATACAGTCCATACAATCCATTCCAATGTAGGACAATTCCAATATGGGAAACCCTCAAAAACCCGAAAAGTAAGTAAAAATGAAATAAACGCTCCAGGAAAACACGAAAACAGTAGTGTGGCCCCATCAATAGCCAATATTTACATGATCTTGTTCGAAAGTAAGTTCATCTTTAATGAGATTGCACCATTTTTTGAGTCTGTTTCCCATTGGTATCGCTACATTGATGATATTTTCTTTCAGTGGACCGATGGGAAACAGACTCTGGATGAATTTCTTATGTGGCTAAATTTAACAGATGAGAACCTTAAATTCACTGCACACATAAGTGAATCAAAAGTTGAGTTTCTCGACATAAACATCAGAAATAAGGAAGGGGTGCTTGAGGTGGATCTGTACACTAAGCCCACTGCTCGTAACACTCTTTTGCATTTCAATAGTTATCACCCCCGCTGTCAAAAAGACAGTATCCCCTTCTCTCAGTTCTTGAGAGTAAGGCGGAACTGTACCAACATACAAGATTTTGACACTCAAGCTGAAATCATGAAACGCAAGTTCACTGAGAGAGGATATCCGCATAGGCTCATTAGAGGAGCGTATAAGAGGGCCCGATTTTATGATCGGGACACTCTGTTACACTCACAAAAACTGAAGGCAGATCCAAAATTAGTGTGCATCACTAAACACTCCACTATGGATTCCACGGTCAGGCAGATAATTAACTCAAACTGGCACTTACTAAATGTCAATGAGAATGAACAAAAACTACAGAAACCTATGTTTGCTCACAAGCGAAACAAGAACCTAAAAGATCAGATCGTTCACTCCCGCCACAAGGGCAAGACCAGGGATGCCCCCTTCATCCAAAAATCAATTGATGGAGCGAATGCCATCAAAGGCACCTCCCGTTGTGGTTCCTGTCAATCCTGCGACACCATTATTACAGGTGGAACAATGGAATTTAATAAAACAAAAATTAGAGCTAATGAACTCTGGACCTGTAACACAAAGAACGTTGTGTATTTACTTGTCTGCCCCTGCAATCTTGGATATGTGGGAGAGACGTCCCGTTCAGTAAAAACTAGATTAACGGAACACAGGTCCGCCATCAAAACTAGGAAAACCACTGCACCTCTAGTAAACCATTTTCTAGAATATAATCACAAACCTGAAGAACTAAAATGGCGAATTTTAGAGAGGATACAGTTACAAAAAAATCAAGGTGGAGAAAAAATTCGCAAAAAAAGAGAGGTCTTTTGGATTTTTACTCTCGGAACTTTCAATCATGGACTGAACCATGAATTACCATGGGAAAATGCGATAATGTAATGCTAACATGATTTTAATAATAATGAGCAGACTCTGTCTGATGAACAGATTTTGTTTGATGAACTAACAGCTATATACTAAACTGCCCCCTTTTTAGTGATTACGCAGTAGAGGGCTATTGTTGTGCCTTTTTCTGTTCAAAACCCAAAGCAGCAGGATTGGTTTACGTACATATAGCAATTCTTCCCGAAGGCTACAGGTTAGGTCATTCATAGACTGAGCATTGTTTTACATTGTATCGCTTTAAATGGGCGGTAGACATCTAGGAATTTCAAAAAGGGCGTAGCCAATTGACGAAATAAAAGAGTCCTGCTGGTTGCACTAGATCTGATCGTTTTTGCCGACAGGAGCAGTGGAGGAAGGTCGAGGCGCCGCAGACTCATAGCGAAGGTAAGAGCCTTGCTCACCATGCGAA
The DNA here is from genome assembly GCF_964263255.1 of Lissotriton vulgaris. NCBI lineage: Eukaryota > Metazoa > Chordata > Amphibia > Caudata > Salamandridae > Lissotriton > Lissotriton vulgaris. Next base: position 787,254,333 of record NC_141696.1, read on the forward strand.
AACTCTGCATTAGTTTGCCCGTAACTCCGCATTCCGTATGCGACCAAATGGAATCTCCCGGTGCGATCTTTCGCGCCGTTTTTCTAAACCCGCTTATGAAATCAGTTTGTAAACTGTTAAATCTTTAGCCGTCTTCGTTTATTATTTTTTGAGAAAAAAAGATCGCATTACACCCGCTAATTTTGGCTCCCCTGTGGGTATTCTTCCCTTTTTGTATGCAGGGGCTATTCTACGACCAGTTCAGGCATCAGAGGCGCCAACAGCAGTCCCCGAGAAATACGAGCAATTTTGAAAAATAAACAAAGGCTTCCATCGCCGCGTCTTGCAAACGACTACCAACAACGTTGCAAAAACACGGTTATTTTGGATAAATAACAAATGTAAGAAAGAAGCATAAACATTAGTAATTTAACTAAAACCAACAGATAAATAGAATCAGTATTAGAGCGCACCATCTTGTGATTATGTTTCTACTTTAGTTACAAATACCGCTGTTTACCGACTGCTACGTGATGACGAAATAGAACCTGAAAGCCTGGGATTTCCTTCCTCCGCTCCAAGAGATAAATGAAAGTTTTGATAGGTGATAGTAAGATGGAGGCAGTGAACACTGCTTAGACAGGTGAGATTGGTATCTGGTATAATTAATAAATTCAAAAAGAATGGATCATATACAGTTTTTAAAAAAATGACAACATGAACTAAATACTTCAATGTGTTGCTTATCCTTATTTTCTATATAGTTATCACATACCAAGTCCGGTTTTTATAAATAAAAGAAGGAAAGGTGCCTTACTCCCTACAACCACTCCATATCCTTCTGGTTACCAATCATTTTAGGTAAGAAAAATTCATTGAAAAGGGCAAAATTTGAGAAAATAAATATCCTTTTTTGGTCTGTTCTCCCCATCAGATATCAGCTATGATCTTTTATGGAACTAGCGAGCTATTAATGTTATAGAAACTCTGAAAGACTGAGATACATCCCTTTTAGAATCTCCAGGACTAAACACTGTGTCTCCTTTGCTTACCCCTTACCATTGATGTTTTGAACCCGTTAATATGCAATTCGACTCATTAGTGTAAACCAATCGTTAAATACAGGCCTCCCTCTATATCTAGACTTCCCTTTATGTTCACACCAACCCAATTAGAGTGCCAGATAAAAGACATAGGGAATAATAACGATAGGTCTTTGTGTTTTTAAAAAAAAAATTCTTAGCAATAGGTAGGGTGACTTTTTTAGGATATTAAATAATATGGATGATACACCAACCTCTATGAAGTTATGATATATGTCTGGAATTGAAATGTAAAGGATTATGTCCTGTATATGATAATTGTGAAAGATGGAATATGTATATGTGGTTGTTCCCACTACGTTTTCTTAAATATGTTTCGCATCTTTACATGAGCTAGGCTGATGAACTTGATTAATCTAGGAGCAATTTTATGTCTTATGAGAAGCAATGCACTGTGAACTTAAATTTAAATTTATTTTAAATGTTATCATTGTATTTTTCTGTCTAGAAAAATTTGGCTGACCATCCAATATTGTCCTGATGAAGACAAATGTTTTTGTCGAAACGCGTTGACACACGACACACAGCCTCATTCTCTACAATTAGAGAATACTTTTGAAGATAAAGAATCATTTTTATATGTTATGAAGTCTTTTTATATATTCTGAGAATAATCACATGAACTTCATGATTTAATATGTTTATTGTGTAATTTATTAACTTTATGTGTACATTTACCTTTTATATCTATATTAAAGAGTATCTCTTTTTGTTATCATTTCAGTCCATTGCTTTAATCATTTTTATCAATTTCTTGTGTTTTTGAATGTTGTTTTTCATAATCAGCCAGCTCTTGTACTTGTAGCCTGCCTGGGTTTTTACCTTCACAAAAAATTGTTGTCCCTGACCCAGGAGTCTCATCCTTATCAGGGGGTCCTTGATACCTACAAGTATTTCAAGTGATATACACACAACTTTTAAAAAACGGTCACGCATATCAATGTATCAATCCAATACGAAACCCTCCAAAAATCCGAAAAAAGGTTAAAAAATTTAAAATCCGCTCCTGGCAAACACGAAAAATAGGAGATTCATGTCAAAATATAACCATAATAAGTCATACATTAGTTTCTCCGGAAAAAAACACGCTTCCTTCCATGTAGTTTTCATGTGAGGAACCGGAACCTGTAAAAAAACATGCATTACGAAACCCACCCACAAATAGCCCATAACATTTGTAAATACACTCACAATTAACATTAACCATGTAAGAAGACATTTCCTAACACTTAAAATAACACTAGAACTAAAACATACACGACGCATCTATAACGACGACATTTCACCTAAACGCTACATAAACAATTCATACATACACACAAAAACACTACACAGCTCGAATATACCCTCAAACATCACCACTCAGTTATAAATAGTATGTAAAATTAACCTTACCTCTCTCCACGCGAAGCAACTCCCAACCGCGAGCTTCTCCAGTCCTGAATGAAGCGCAATAACCTTACGCGGTAAAACAGTAGTCCCCTTAAACCATTTTTGAAAAGGTATCATAGAAAATACAATGTTATAGTTAAAAAATATAATACATACACATTGTTATTTTAACAAATTAATACACTAGACTCATTATAATTTAAACTGTTTAAAAAATATAAATATATTTAATATTAATTAATATATAGTAATTGTTATATATTAATAATATTAAAAAATTATGTAACACTTGAAATTAATATATGTCAATAATTTCTTATTGTGTACATTTATTGGAATAACTTTGTGGTTTTTTTAACTAAACATAATTGTTTATGGTAATAATTAATAATAATAAATAATATAACTTATTTATTCTTATTAATATAAAAATTATAACCATTTAATATATAAACAATGCCCTGAAATAATGTATTTTTATCTGTCTGAATGTATGTTTTTGTGAAAAGAAGAGATAAATGAGTATGTTTATTAATTAATAATATTAATAATAAATGTATTTGTTATTATTTTTATTAATTATTACAAAAAGTTTTATAATAATGTCTAAGTATTATAAAAGTATATAATTGCATAAATATTCTTTTTTCACTACCAGATATTATAATTAAACATATTCTTCCCCTATAGTGTTATAAAGTTTACAACATAATATATTTATATGTTTCATTTAAAAACAACATTGTCAGAAATATGTACCAAAAAATGTCTTAATTTGTATTTCTATATCTTGAGCAAATATAATAATTGCCATGTTACTTTATAAAAATGTAAATTTAAAAAATAGATATTTAATAATATTAATATATAATATTAACATTATTAAATATAAATGGAATATGCTGGAAAAAAACTGTTTTTTTATTTAATTCAATATAAATACTTGTTACTCATATGTAATGATGACAACATTTTTTATTTACAGAAAAAAAGTTGTGAAATAATGTTGTGTGATAATTGACAACATGTACATAAATGATAATGTGTTATTCTGCGAATACTACATTTCAAAATAATGTTATGTTATTTGTGATTGTGATTGTATTGTTGTACACATAAAAAAATAAAACATGTTTAATAAAGTTTTGTGAAAACATCCATGTTGCCTTATTTTTTAAAATAATAACACAGTAATGTACAATTATATGCAAATGTGCTGGACACTGACCAATTAATATTTACTATTGCTACTCCAGTGAAGCTAATATCATGGAAGGTGGTGGACACTGACCAATAATTATTTACTATTCCTACTCCAGTCAAGCTAATATCAGGAAAGGTGCTGGACACTAACCAATTAATAATTACAATTCCAACTCCAGTGTAGCTACAAAAAAACTGAAAACTGACCCTGAACCCAAAAAATACCCCTTTACCCAAGAACTGAAAACTGACCCTGAACCCAAAAAATACCCCTTTACCCAAAAACTGAAAACTGACCCTGAACCCTAAAAATACCCCTTTACCCAAAAACTGAAAACTGACCCTGAACCCTAAAAATACCCCTTTACCCAAAAACTGAAAACTGACCCAGAACCCTAAAAATACCCCTTTACCCAAGAACTGAAAACTGACCCTGAACCCTAAAAATACCCCTTTACCCAAAAACTGAAAACTGACCCTGAACCCTAAAAATACGCCTTTACCCAAAAACTGAAAACTGACCCAGAACCCTAAAAATACCCATTTACCCAAGAACTGAAAACTGACCCTGAACGCTAAAAATACCCCTTTACCCAAGAACTGAAAACTGACCCTGAACCCTAAAAATACCCCTTTACCCAAAAACTGAAAACTGATCCTGAACCCTAAAAATGCGCCTTTACCCAAAAACTGAAAACTGACCCTGAACCCTAAAAATACCCCTTTACCCAAAAACTGAAAACTGACCCTGAACCCTAAAAATACCCCTTTACCCAAGAACTGAAAACTGACCCAGAACCCTAAAAATACCCCTTTACCCAAAAACTGAAAACTGACCCTGAACCCAAAAAATACCCCTTTACCCAAAAACTGAAAACTGACCCTGAACCCTAAAAATACCCCTTTACCCAAAAACTCAAAACTGACCCTGAACCCTAAAAATACCCCTTTACCCAAGAACTGAAAATTGACCCTGAACGCTAAAAATACCCCTTTACCCAAAAACCCAAAACTGACCCTGAACCCTCAAAAGACTCCTTTACCCAAAATTAATTATTATTATTTAATTACCAATTAATTATTAATTATCAATAACAATAAAGTAAATATATTAGCACATTAGCTGTAATTAATTTTATTTAATAATTAATATTCTTTTTTTCACGATTAATTAATTAACTATAACAAAAAATGATATATATAAAAAATTACTCTAATTAATGTAATTAACTAATTATTATTAATTAATTACCAATTAATTACTAATAAAAATATGTACAAATTTATATTATTTAATAACTAATTAATAATAATTAATTACCAATTAATTAATAATTAAAATTTTTAACAAACATATATTAATTAATTAATTATTATTATATTACTCCCCACCCTTATCCCCTATAAACCCAACATCCCGCTCCTAAACATTAACTACAATTTATATTACTTATAATAAAAAAAATTAACCTTTTTTCTACATATTATCGATATTTACTAATAAAAAATATGTACAAAATTATAATATTTAATTAACTAATTAATAATAATTAATTACCAATTAATTAATAATTAAAATTATTAACAAAAATATATTAATTCATTAATTATTATTAAATTACTCCCCACCCTTATCCCCTATAAACCCAACATCCCGCTCCTAAACATTAACTACAATTTATATTACTTATAATGAAAAAAAAAAACATTTTAACCTTTTTTCTACATATTATCGATATTTTTTACTTTGAGTATTTATCGATATTTTGTCTTGTCGATTTTTTTGAGTCGATAATTTTGTAGTCGATATTTTTTTATCATTATTTTATTCGATATTTTGATCAACAATATTTTTGTTATCGATATTTTATTATAGTCGATATTTTTAACTCGATATTTTGTCCATTCGATATTGTGGAGTCGATATTATGTCTAGTTACCGCATTACTTTCGAATTGTATCATTTTGGGAAATCAGATTGTGGTGTATTGCTGTGAAATGTTCTCATGTAGTAGGTAATGGTACGAGAATAGGTTTGAGAAAGAAATGATTGGATTACTTACTGGTAATCTGCATTACTCCAAATCACCGATTGTCATACCAATATTTATGAACCTACTTTCATGGCTCATATTTCACAGTCTAGGTTCCCTTGTGGCATGAAATAACAGAAAGTGTGGTGAGCTCTTTCTTTCTTTATTGACTTATAGAAGGAAGAACATTAGATGAAGAATGAAGGAAGGGTTTTACTTTTTGATTGGCTCTAGTGGGGTTACATGTGCCGGGGAAAAAATAAAGCTGAGCATCGCATATAGTAGGTATTGGTACGGGTAAAGAGTACTCATAGGAAAGAAGATTACCGATAAGTAAGCAAATCATTAAAAAAGGCAAAATATTGGTTTTGTTTTTCTGCTTTCAATTATATGACTATGCAACTTTATGTGTTTTTGCAACTGTAAGGGATTAGCTCAAAATGCATTCTTAATACTTGTGAATCTGCACATGTAATTTGCTTATTGCTGAAAACGGAACCTGTTTAGAACAAATGGTAAGACATGCAAGCCTTTTAAAATTATAATCAGTGTTTGATCCTCGGGCTTTGATTTGCTAACAAGTGTGCATAATGTGGGAGCGAAAGGAATGGTCGAAAACACCTGGCTCTTTAAAACCTTTTCCCATTTGTATTAATATTTGGCTGTCCTCTGAGCGTGTTGATTACTAGCAATCTGTGTTGGATCATCCACATCTGATAATTATTTCAGCTTCAGCCATCTGCAGCCGCATAAAGCAGTGCTAGTTAGATGAAAGTGAAAAGGGGAATATATTTACAATCATGTACCCTGTATTATGAGGACAGCATTTCACATATATGTGCTTCCAGTTTTATATAATTCAAACACGTTTTTATACTTGGAGGAGGTCCCGCTTCAATCTTAATAGGCCCCCCCCAAACATCCAGACGAAATTTGGGTCATTTTTTTCCTCAAAATGGGAATATTAAAGGCACCCAGGGTTAGTTATGTCCCAGAGGAACCAGAAAAAAATGCCAAAATGTTGCAAAATTGTTTTTTCCATGAAAAATGGGGAAGGGCACAACACAAGAGTTTATTTTGCTTTCTAAATGCAGAATCAATAACATTTTTGCTGTGCTAGGATCATGGGATCACTTTCTCAACACCTATAAAAAATAGGTAGAGTTGAACAAAAAACTTTTTATCAGCAAAGTATTTGCAATTTCTTAAATGTTAGTTAACATTTCCTATTCCTGCAATTCATTTTAGTTGACACCTAAGTCCAGAATCATCCCTGCTAACTGTTTCTGCCTGTGATGTGGACCAACAATGGAATAAGTGAAGAAGATGTCCTCAAAGAAGAAATCAACTGCAAAGAGAGCATCCATTGAGAAAAAGAAGGCTGTTGTCACTACTGGTATCAAACCCTCATCCTTTTCTGGCAACGCGGTTCACCTGTTGCACCTCATCTGAACAGAGAGAGCAGAAAGATGGTTAACCCATGAATCATCAACCATACCATCATCATCACCATCAAAACCGAAGTCTCTCAACACTGAAGTGACTACACACATTGCAAAGAGTAGTAAACCCAAATGCAAATTATCCCAGTAGCAAACAGAATCTTGACAGGAAAATCAGCAGCAACTAGAATCGGTTACACCTGATCTTCCTCCTTGATTTGGTATTTATTTACACTAGGCGACAGCATGAGGATCACATCACAGATTACTCAATGTGCAGAAAACAGGTGAGTCCTGGGGAGCTAGACGGACATTATAGCTACAAAAACAACATGCAGTTGTGTGGGAAGAGCATCTTAAAACAATGGAAGCTGCCAAGAGAAATGAAGAAGTGTAAAAGAAAGAAGTAGGTGGTGATGGGTACAAATATGTCAGAGTAATGCAAAGCAGCCCTGTGACTGTCACTGTTAGGGTTCATATATCACCTACCACAAACCTAGCATGGAACAACAAAAAGAGGGATGCAGTCACCCGAAAGTGTCCAAGCAGCCTATAGGTCACTTAAGGAAGTATTCCCATGAAGAAAACAAGAGTCACAACTACGGACAATCAAGTCTCTGTTCGGCAAAAAGGTGCTGCACCACTAATTCCCATGAGCTAGTCTATTTATACGATAGGAAGCTGGCCAAAATTTTAGCGATTGACCTCCTCCCTTTTCCATTGCTCGAAGGAGAGGGATTTCTGGAATATGGGTCGACCCCATACTCAAAATGAAATGTTCCACTCTGGTCTTCTGTTTTTAACTGTTTTTGTACTAGCGCTGCACCCTCAAGGGCTGGAATTGGTTGGCAGAGCAATAAAGGAGAGCACTGTTCAGTCCATCCACCTCACAACAGACGTGTAACAGGTGTCAAGCTACAGAATACACATGCATCTCCAAATACTGGGTCTCCTTAAAGGGGGTATTAAATGAAGATAGCTGCCCACCATTGTTGAAGACTTTCAAGGTATTCATTGGTATGCAACAGTTGTAATGTTCTCCATGGAGACAGTTCATACAGTAGCCAGAATCCTTGAAAAATTCAATCCAAAAGACTAAAAATGTCTCCAACGCAGAGGGCTCAGCAATGGATTTGTTGCCACCGGCAGTGTGGGTAATATATCCAAAGCCATGACTCATTGAGTATACTTCACAGTCCTAAGTTCAGCTCATTGCCTCAACCTAATTGTGCAGGACTTCCTCAAAAACGATGTAATCAACAGCATGCTACTAACCAGTTGCAGGATTTTACACTCATTTCAGTCATTCCTTCAAAGCTAATGAAGTTCCTGAAAAGGTCCTCATACAGGTGGACACACGATAATGTAACTCCAGCTCATGCTTTCTGCAACCCCCCTTTGAGCAGTACAGGTCTATTAATGAGTATATTCTACAAAGGAGAGTGGATACCACTGTGAAAGCTATGAAGGTGGAGGATGATAAAGGGATGCTAGTGGATGGCCTGATACAAATGCTAGTGCCTTTTAAGCTTGGGACACAGGATATCAGCAAGAATTGTACCATGAGCGAAGTCATTCCATTGTTTCACATACTGCAGGACCATTTATAAAAGGTGGAACAAACATATAATAAAGTCAATGGAGAAGCAGCTGTAGTTGCCTACAGCATAATAGTTTGTATGAATACAGATTAAAGGCTGCAAAAATCCATTGGTTCCTATGACGAGTATATCTGTGCCACAACACTTGATATATTGAACAAAAAAAAGCTATCCAGTTTCTTTCCCTTTTCATCAATGGATGTCTCAGTTTACAAGTACTAGCTCATCAGCAAAATGAATAACCTAGAAGATGTAAGATTGGAAGTTCCAGTACAGGGAGGAAGAATTGACTAAAGCAACGGCTACCGCCAGAAATGTTTTTGACTATTGTGTAAAACAGTGCACAATGAATTATTATTCAGAGTGGGTTTTGCCAAATATTTTCTTTGTTTCCATATTCATATCTGTGAGTCACATGATATGTTGTGTATATGCCATGAAACAAATATAGCTTCCAACCATGATCAAGGCTGTGCAAGGCCAAAAAGAGGAGATTAGGTCTGCTAATAAATGTTGTATTCTAATTCTGTTTGCATTACTTATGGAAAATATTTTTTTTTCTTATAAATTTGGTGCAGTTTAATGAATCTCGTCCACCTCAGCTCCTTCCTGAAAAAGTGCTGGGCGAACCGCCAAGCAGAGGCCAAGAACAACACCCAACACGTTTTACCCCTTCTTTTTTCCATATGAAAATAGAACAGTGATATTGTGAAACCTGCTAAAAGAAATTACACCAAATTTGGCAGAAATTTAGATCTTTATCTAGAAAACATGCTTTTCTAAGAATTTATGTAAGCCCATTCGGCCTTTTTTGAAATATTAAGACTCAAAATCTTTGGATTTTCCATTTCAAGGAGGATCAGGAGCGGACAGATCTGAATAGAATAGAATGGAAGTAGCACTTGTAAAGCGCATGGCTATCCATAGGCATCCCAGCGCTAGAAGTAAGAAGAGGCCTATGGAACTTATCTGGGGAAGAGCCAGGTCTTCAACAGCTTGAAAAAAATCAGGTGATTAGTTTTTTTCCGTAGCTGGAGGGGAAGAGAATTCCAAAAGCTTGGCGGCATTGTAGGAAAAAAGCCGACCTCAGGATGAGATCTGAATTGCTCCCATCACTTAAAGAACAATGGGGCAGCAGCCAATCAAGGACTTGAGACTCAGTCCTGAGTCTTGGAAAAAAGGTAAATAAAAATATATAAGGGGTAGGATAGGGATACCCTGCCCCCCTAGATCTTGTGGAGGGTCCTAGAGGAATCCGCCTTAAAGCCCAAAACATTATTTTTACTTACATTTTGCTACAAATTTGCAGTGGATCCTTGCATTAAAAGACTAAACCTCACAGGATGGGCCATCACCTGCGATTTGGCAAAATGGGTTTCTTTGGGGACGGCGCATGTGGCCCTCCACCTTGATCCTTCTCTCAGGCCCTGGGTCAAATAAATTAATAAGAGGAGAAGGGTGTGTAGTACCCCTCCCCGAGCCAGTGACCCCATCTTGTCGGGGTGATTTTTTGGATAAGGGTAAGAGGGTGCAAACCCCTCCCCGAGCATCAATGAGGCCTTGTAGCCCCTTCCCTCGAAGCTGGTTTTTAAAATTAAGCAGAGAGGGCATGCCACCTCACTCTCAGGGGCTCAATCAGGCATTGGGATCCCCATCCCCTAGGCCATTTTCAAATATTGGGGAGGGCGCGTGCATGGCTTCCCCTCGTCAAGTCGAGATCGGCACCAAAGAACCCATCCAGTAGGACACATATTCTGCACTGTCCTAGGGAGCCATCCTCTCTGGAACACTGTGGTTTCTGCACTTAAGATTGTGGTCATAGCCTGCCTACAAACTCCCGGCAAGGAACAAATGTTTGCTCCTACCTGGCAGAAGCAGTAAAAATGCTGATTCTACCCAGGAGGAAGCAAAAGGCACACAAATGGCTGATGGAATGTGGAACAAATCAAATATTCACCCCCAGGCAAGCAATCTGGGTTAAATCAATTGTTCTTTTGCTCACCATGCCAACCCAGTTTAGACCCAGCCATATGCACATCAGTCTTGATCCTGCTTCTCGTGAGAACAGTCTAGTCTGAACTGCCAAGCCAGGTCCTCCCTGGATAGAAATAAGCATCCTGGGACTGTTTTCAGGATATCACCCCTAACAGCCAAGATAGCTTGTATCCAGTGGCAGAGGGAGCCTGGCACCCATGTCAGGGCATATCCGGTGCACTTAGGGCAACAAATGTAAAAAAGAACAATTGATGGACGGAATACTGAAATGTCAAACATTCACCCCAGTACAGAGATCTGGGCCTAAATCTGTCATTTATTTGCACACCATGCATTCCAGTTAAGGCCCAGCCATACACAAATCAGTATTGACCCTGCTCCTCATGGGAACAGTCCAGCACGAACTGCTAAGCCAGGTCCTCCCTGGACCAGAAACAAGCATCCTGGGACCAGGTTCAGGGTATAACCCCTCATCTGCCAGGCTAGCTTGACTCCAGTGGCATTGTGAGCACGGGTCCCACATCTTGGCATACCCTTCCCACTTAGGTCCTGCCTTTTTACATGAAATGCCTGAGTGATGTCTGAGTTGCATTTCACATACACATACTTTTGCATCATTTATGGAGCATTTTGCATAATTTCTGATAATGAAATCGCACAAGTTATGCACATCAACATCCACTGGTTATGTCAAAGATTTTCCCCTTACAAATGCTGTGACTGAAGTCAACCTTGATCGCCATTAAAATTGTGTGTGGGCTTCATTAGAAAGCTTTGCTTCCTAAGGCCTATGGTCATAGTGTTAGTGTTTGTAGAAAACAATGGAGTCCCTTAATTATGAACTAGAAAGAGACTGAAATATATCCCTGTCCCTTTTGGAAGTCCCTGTTAAACTCTTCTATTTTTTTTTTAATCTTACGATTTCTCCATCTAAAACATTTTTGATAAAACTAGATTGTCACAATTGGACCTAATTTGGTCTATTCATCAGCCCATCTTGAAATAGGAAGTGTTTACTGGATTTCTAGATATGGGTGAAGTAGCTGTACCAGTGTTTCAAATGAACTGCCTATCAGCTGGGGCACAACGTGCATACAGTTTTACTGACAGGTTCACACCCCCTTCTCACAGTATATACCTACTGACAGGATGAAGACAATATGAGAAAGATTGCAACAGACCAAATGCTGTAAGAGGCTACAGCAAGTTTCTATCATGCAACATACTTTTAATGTCACAGGCTGTGTCTGGAATGACTTAGGGTCTGATTTAGAGATTGCCACACAGGGTAATCCATCAAACCCTCGGTCAACCTCATTTAGAGATGGGTAGACCGTAAGAATTCTTTTGATGGTGCTCCCTTTGGCTTTATCGACATATACTTCCTCCAGTAGCCTGAGAGATTGGGAGCTGTTGAAGAAAGGATATTACACTGCCCTGCCTTATTTTGTGTGGATGGTGTGATGTTGTTTTTTACCTGCCCGCCACCACTAGGAAACATCTGGTGGTGCCAGAATTGAAAGTAAAAAAATATATTTTTCCAACAGCCTAGGAGAAAACTCCACAATGTTATAGCCATTAGTTTTCTTTTATTTTTCAAAAGCAAATTCCAGCTTTGGGAGTTTGTTTTTTAAAAACAAAAAACTGTGAATAAATTGGTGGATGGCTATTAAAACTGATAGCGTCTGTACACCAAAACTGATAGCATCTGTACACCAAGCCTTTAGCACATTGAACGGAAATTCTGTGATGGACCACTACATTTTAAATCAGGACCTTAGGCAAGGTGGCAGGGCTTAAGCACTATGGGCCCGATTCACAAAAGTAATCTGAGACAAAATCCTAACTTTACGACTTTCAGTATTCCTAAAGGGCATTTAGGAGTAGTAAATTTGACTCAAGTTGAACTTAAGACCAAAACTTAATTTTAACTTAGACAAATTACTAACTTTACTACTCCTAAATGCCCCATGTGAAAACCGAAAGTCGTAAAGTTAGGATTTTGTCTCAGATTACTTTTGTGAATCGGGCACTATATCCATGTCTCAAACTACTCTCAACTTTTCCAAAGATTTGACATTTATCGGAGGGTTTTGACGCAGCATTGGCCTAAAAGTGACTGAGTGAAATCTTGTAGATTTCACTCAGCCACTTTTAGGAGGCGTTCCTTTTAGGAGGCGTTCCTGTGCAGGAGCGCCCTCCCCTGCGCCGGAATGCATCCTGATGGCGCAGGGCTTTACAACGTGATGCATCTCGTCACGTTGTTAATACACAGCACCATGGCACATCTTTTGTGCTGCCGCTGCATTACAAAAGGTCTCGGTAGAGGGTGGCAGTGGTGAACCAGAGGGTGGCCGTGATGAACCAGAGGGTGACAGTGATGAACCAGATAGTGGCAGGGGTGAACCAGAGGGTGACAGTGCTGAACCAGAGGGGGGCAGTGCGGAACCAGAGGGTGGCAGGGGTGAACCAGAGGTTGGCAGGAGTGAACCAGAGGGTGGCAGTGATGAACCAGATGGTGGCAGGGGTGAACCAGAGGATGACAGTGGTGAACCAGAGGGTGGCATGGGTGAACCAGAGGGTGGCAGTGGTGAACCAGAGAGTGGTAGTGGTGAACCAGAGGGTGGCAGTGCTGAACCAGAGGGTGACAGTGGTTAACCAGAGGGTGGCAGTGGTGAACCAGAGGTGCTGTGATGAACCAGAGGGTGGCAGTGGTGAACCAGAGGGTGGCAGTGGTGAACCAGAGGATGACAGTGCTGAACCAGAGGGTGGCAGGAGTGAACCAGAGTGTGCTGTGATGAACCAGAGGGTGGCAGTGGTGAACCAGAGGGTGGCAGGGGTGAACCAGAGGGTGGCAGTGGTGAACCAGAGGGTGGCAGTGCTGAACCAGAGAGTGACTGTGCTTAACCAGAGGGTGGCAGGGTGGCAGTTGTGAACCAGAGGGTGGCAGTGTTGAACCAGAGGGTGACATTGCTGAACCAGAGGGTGGGGGTGAACCAGAGAGTGGCAGTGCAGAACCAGAGGGTGGCAGTGGGGAACCAGAGGGTGGCAGGGGTAAACCAGAGGGTGTCAGGTGTGAACCAGAGGGTGGCAGTGGTGAACCAGAGGGTGGCAGTGATGAACCAGAGGGTGGCAGTGGTGAACCAGAGGGTGCTGTGCCCATACACGACCGCATGGGTAACTTCGCCATGCAAGCGGCCCGCGAACACGCAAAAAGCCAGACGAACACGCAAAAAACCCTGCGAACACACAAAAAGACGCGCGAACACGTAAAAAAACAAAAATCTGCAAATTCGCTCGAATTTGCAGATTTTGCGGATTGCGAATTCAATTTCGCACAAATTCGCTAAACGCAAATTCGCAAATTTTGCCCATACTTAGTAATAATCCATCAGCTCAGTTTTTACCATATCCAGGGGACTTTCTCCTTTTCCTCTATGAACTAATGCTTTACATGCAGAGCTCATGATTACTTATTATTACTTAACTAATTCTAGTCACAGAACCAATTTATATATACGTTTTTCATTAATATTCTCACACATTGTATCTTTAAATATTATTTATCATTACCTATTAACTTCTACTTTTGTATGCACATGTGTGTCCCTTTCATGCAAACATTAGGAGGAGGAGGCGAGCTTGGCATACACAGAATGGCTGGAAGAAGCCTGTGACATAATACCTCAAATAAATCCTTTTGCCCCAAAATATGCCCCCCTCATTCCTTGGTTCACGGATGAGTTAAGAAATCAAAAAGTCATCTGCAAACGTCTTGAGCGGAGCTGGAGGAGAAGTTATATGAAAGGAGAGAAAAAACTTTATAAACTCAGCCTGCAGAATTATAAACAACTCATTTCCGCCGTCAAACAAAAATTTTATGTAACTCGTATCGAACCAACAAAAAATTCAGTTAAAGAGTTGTTTAGAACAGTTGCTACCCTAGCCTTACCCAGGCCAGCTACAGTTCAACCAAGCCAGGAACTATGCAAAGAAATCGCTAGTTTCTTTCTGTCTATGGTTGAATCCATTTTTTGGCATTTAATGGGCCAAAATCAGAGGGGATAAGTATGGCTAGGGAAAGCGCCAAGTCAGTGAGAGATCACACCTCCATTCTAGAGACCTTCTCGCCGGTGAATCCAGATGACATAAAAAAATGCCTCAGGGACGTTAATTCGGATCACCTTATGACCCATGTCCGGTTGCGGTGGTTAAATTGGCATTAAATCCCATTATCATATCACTGTCATCAATATTTAATGCTATGTTTACATCAGATTTACAAAAAGTGAGCAACCCAAGAATACCCTTGAGGGCTTGGGTAATGAAAATGAATGGGTGAAGATGCCTTCAAGGGAATTTATTTTATGCGTGCTTAATTATTTAGACTAATTTTAGGAAGGATCGATTAGTGATCCTTATTGAGAATCAATCAAACACTGTGGAGTTTCAATTCAGTTTAAACAATTTGTTTCAACAAGACACAACATACAAAAAACAACACAAGGTGTATTAGAAAAATATAATTTTATCCAATTTTTTTTTAAAGAAATCACTTCATATACAGATAAGTGAACAAACAGAAAATTAGGACTGTGGGTACACACATAAGTAAATTAAAACGTGACTCAACAGAACCTAAAAACACCTATCCCAAATCACACTGAATAAAACAAGACAGGGATAAGATGAAATGTCGACGTTTCGGTTTCCTATGAATTAATTGCGGAAACCATCTTCAGGACTGAAGTCGATTGGGGTCTGTATAGAGAAAATTGCAATCTGACTTCCTAACGCTGCCCGACTATGATTGCTTGAGGGCTGCCACGGTCTATTTTCAAGGTGGAACCGCTTCTATTTGGTATGTTAGTTGACTTTTTGACTTTGAAAACAAATTTGTGGGCTTCGCTGTATTGATGCTGGATTTTATTTAAAAGGAGGTTTCTGGCCACACCTGTTGATAAGCGGTATGTTGAATGAAGTTGTAGCTTAGACGCAGTGACCAAAAACTAATACAGGTACATAGAGAAGTTTTGCCACACGTGGAGGATTCAGGGACAGTTGTGCAATCAACCATACGGCGATTATCTAATAAAAATAATGGAGGTAAATTGCAGGGTGGCAAATAATTAGTTCAAGGTGACTTATCGCTGTTCGGCGGTATGTAAAGCAGTGTGTACAGCTCCAAGCCTCGCCGCAAGTAGAAAGTGAATTTCACGGAAACTATTCCAGTAACCATGCGGTCGTGGTCTAGTCAGGACAGCAGTGGCAGAGTGCTGCGCAGCATGTAGTCAGTTCAGAGCCCTCAAGCAATCATAGTCGGGCAGCGTTAGGAAGTCAGATTGCAATTTTCTCTATACAGACCCCAATTGACTTCAGTCCTGAAGATGGTTTCCGCGATTAATTCATAGGAAACCGAAACGTCGACATTTCATCTTATCCCTGTCTTGTTTTATTCAGTGTGATTTGGGATAGGTGTTTTTAGGTTCTGTTGAGTCACGTATTAATTTACTTATGTGTGTACCCACAGTCCTAATTTTCTGTTTGTTCACTTATCTGTATATGAAGTGATTTCTTAAAAAAAAATTGGATAAAATTATATTTTTCTAATACACCTTGTGTTGTTTTTTGTATGTTGTGTCTTGTTGAAACAAATTGTTTAAACTGAATTGAAACTCCACAGTGTTTGATTGATTCTCAATAAGGATCACTAATCGATCCTTCCTAAAATTAGTCTAAATAATTAAGCACGCATAAAATAAATTCCCTTGAAGGCATCTTCACCCATTCATGTTTACATCAGGACATTTTTTCCACGCAATGGAAATTGGCTTCCATTTTGCCACTTCTCAAGAAGCCTAGCCTGGACCCTAAGGATCCAAACAATGTTCGCCCTATCTCTAGGCTCCAGAATGGTGCCCGACTCGATGGGTGATCTCCCAGTTCGGTCAAAAAAGGTAAAAAACCTGGGCATAATAATGGATGATAACCTCACCTTTGGCCCAAAAGTTTATTCAGTGGCCACTAAAACAAGGTACGTGATGAGAATGCTTAGGAAAATATTGCCATTACTGCCCTCAGGGAGCCGGCAAACAGTGGTCACGGCTCTGGTAATGTCAAGACTTGACTACTGTAACAGTCTTTATTTAAATGCACAACAAAGATTCCTGAACAAAGTGTTGCAGAATGCTGCAGCCAGATTGCTCTCGGGCACCTCTAGATTTTCATTGGTTTCTATGGAAATCAAAAAACTGCACTGGCTTCCAGTGAGGAGTCGGGTTCGCTTTAAGGCTCTGTGTATGGTCTTTAAAGCTCTTCAAGGTACAGGACCAGACTACTTAAAATACCAGTTCCAGTGGTATAGCCTGGAAAGAATATTGAGGTCAACTGGGGCCAAACTGGTGCGAGTGCCTCGCACACAAAAAGCTTGGTGGGGTGGCAGGAGCTTTGACCATGGTGCAGAAAAAGCTTGGAATGAGCTGCCATTCCTTCTAAGAAATGCCACAGAACTTTTGGCCTTTAGGATGGGCTTAAAAACGTGGCTGTTCTCCCAATAAATGTATACCCACATTTCCGCTCGCTCGACTTTAGACTAGAAGGAGACCTAGATAGCGCCAGGACACCTTTGTGTAATCGATGCGCTTTAAAAATGTCATTAACATAACATAACATTAAAAATTCCTCACTGTCCCCAAATCATACATTCCACGCTTTCACTTTTCCATATTCTTATCACACCGCTAATTGATGATTACCCACATATATGTGCATGGGATTAGGGATTATAAACATTAACATGAATGTGAAATATTATCCTATACTTAGATTCAAATATTCGGAAGAAGGATTTGCAAAATCCAGTGGAATACTATTTTGCTAACAAAGCCCTTGGATATTTTATGGGAAAGTCAGGTAGAGATCACCAATTTAGTCTACATCCAGGGCTGTCACAAGATCGGGCAGTCACAGCTCCTTCCCCAATACATGAGGCTTTTTGGGGGATCGCACTCCTGTTACAAAATGTTTTTTAATTAGTACAAAAACAGCCCTGTTCTAAACTTGTGACTGAGTTAGTGCTACTACATCACTAGTGCCCAGATGCATCAACCTTTTTAGGAAGTGCAAACGGTGCGATTCGCATAAATCGGCCTTTTGCACTTCCTAAATTGGTTACTGGGATGCATCAAGCATTTTTTGGAAATCGCTTTTTTTGCGAGTTCCAAAAAAATGCGATTGCTGTTAAGGAATCGCACATTTGCGATTCCTTAACAGCAATGCATCATCCCCAAAACATTTGCGATTTCCAAAATTGCAAATGCAAATTACCACGAAGTTGAACTTCGTGGTAATTTGCAAAAATGTTTAAAAACGCATGAAAATGCATTTTTTAAACGTGTACGTTACAGGCACACATGTCCTTAGGACATGTGTGTATGTAACTCACATGTAAAAGTGCATTTCATGAGTGCAGGGGGGGGTCCTTTGGACCCCCCTCTCCACCCTTGAAAGGCTTTGATGCATTCCGAATTGAAATTGCGAATTCGCAATTCCCATTCATTCCTATGGGCATTTCAGCCCATAGGAATGAATGGGGATATCGGATTCGCTATTTGGAACTCGCAATTTTATTGGATTTCGGTAAAAATTGCGATTTTTACCGAATTCCAATAAAATTGCGAATTTAATGATGCATTGCCATTTGCGAATCCTTAATTGCGATTCCTTATTTTTCGCAATTAAGGAATCGCAAATGACAACGTTGATGCATCTAGGGGTAGGTGACTTGAAATACTCTTTTTTGTTTTTATTCCACGGCAACCTATTTTTTTTTGTTATGAGGAAACCCATAGAGTACAAAACCAGTGTGGGCCTCGATAAAGATTTTACTCCAGGCACCACAAAACCTTCTCACAGACCTTCACGCATTAAATTTTCTGAATTCAGAATGAAACCATTCTTGTTCCAAAAACTGAACAGCGATAGTCAAGTCAAGTCAAATAACTTTATTTTGCATTTAGAATCAAATGCATAAAAAGTACATAAGAGAGATAAAAAGAACATTTCAATACATTACAGTAAAAGACCATGTGCCTGTAGTCTTCGTTAATACTCCAAAACAATCATCATAATAAAAAAATATTTTATATTAAAATGCACTCAGTTAGCTCTTTCTAATATGATTAGAAATGTCCTTAATTTAATCACTTAGGGCTAGATGTAGGTAAATCAGATTTACCGATTCATAAATACCGAATTTTACCGATTCGGTATTCATGAATCGGTAAATCTGATGTAGGTAATAATTCAGTAACAAATACCGAATCGGTAGGATTCGGTATTTACCGATTCTGTAATTACTGAAACACTATTTGCCATTGATTCCTATGGGCCTTTAAGCCCATAGGAATCAATAGCAAATACCGATTCGGTAATTACCGAATCGGTAAAAATACCGAATTGCCAAGGGGGACAGGGTGTCACTTTGACACCCTGTTGCGCCACTGTTTCTGGCATATGTGCCATGTGACACACATACATGCCCTTAGGGCATGTCTGTGTGCCACATGGCACAGATGTAAATGCACAGATGTGCATGTACACAGGGATTTGTTATTTACCATGCAAAAGAATTACATGGTAAATGACAAATTCTTAGGGGCCTGTGGCACTGTTTACTGTGGCACCTACATCTGGATTTAAAGAATCGGTAAATTTACTGATTCGGTAAAATACAGAATCAGTAAATTTACAGAATCAGTAAATTTACCGATTCTGTATTTTAGCGAATCGGTAAATTTACCGATTCGGTAAATCTCAGGCCCCTACATGTCAAACACCAAATACCGGTCGGTAATGGCCGAAATTGGCCGTTACCGACCGGTACATGGTCTCCTCCATCTGGCCTCTAGTAGCTAAGCTACGCGTTTTTAGAGCTGTGCTTAAAAATTAGGCCATAGCAAAGTATACCTCTAGCTATTGCATGGTAAGCAGTGCTGTAGTATGGTTACGCAAACTAAATTTCTTTAAAAGTGGAATGATAAAACTTTTACTCTCCGTTACATAAAATGTACAAAAAATAAAATATGTACAACTGATTGTTTGAGGTGGTATCACAAGGGCAACTTTGCAATTGATTCAAAGAAAATACATTTGCAGGCTAGCCAGGAATTGATGTCACAAAATTCAGGCGAAATCTTGTCAGGATATAACAATGACGGTTATTTTCGACAAAAGTAAGATATGAGGGTTGGTCATGCAACAAAGACGGTATATCATTGTATACGATTCCTATTGCTTTTTCCTTATTTCTATTCCATCTGTCTTTGGCACCTTTCTCTAAGAAGAGACTTTTTAGTCTTGCCTTAAGAAAAGTTTCACAATGGCCAGGGTAATCATAAAGGTCTCCTAGCTCCAAAGACTCGAGAGCGCACCATATATATAGTGTAGCCGTTCAATTTTAAACGCATACTCCAGATCCATGATATCCCTCAAAATGCATCGATTTTGGCGAGAACACCTTTTGTTTCCAAATGGACAGCCATAGTAACAAAGGGACAAATGTAATGGTTTCAATAATGTAAGGTAGGCCCAATTCTTTGTGGGCAATATTATTTGTGCAAGTCTTTGGGACAGACAATAGTCTTTTAGCAAATCCATCCTCTGACTTTTGGAGGCTGTCCACGTTGGATGTACCCCAGATTGCTGCCATATATGTTGCCACAGAAGTTGCTTTTGGCAAAAATGTTTTAACCATCTCATGTATTGGTGTATTACCCAAATTAGAAGCAAACCTAAAAATTGCAGATATGCTTTTGTTCATGTGTGTGGCCCTAGATGACGCCATCCTTTTCCAGTTTAGTTTAGTATCGAAAACAACATCCAAAGAGGAAAATATTATCAATACTTCCAATTTTCCTATTCCCAATGGTAAAATGTAAGGTCTTTTTATGTCTTTTCCCAGCAGACATAATAAAAGACTTTGATTTGTTAACATGCAAGTCTAGATTCTTCATAAAATCTACATAGCTCAAGATGCACTTCTGTAAGGATAGGGGCGTTCTTTCAAAAAGGACTGCATCATCTGCATACAGCAAGATGGGAAGTGGGGTTGAACATGCATTCGCGGATCCGTAGACTTTTCCACTAAGATCTCATTTAGTTTATTAGTATAGAGCGAAAACAGGAAGGGAGCAAGTACCACAACCCTTTCTTACTACATTAGCTATCTTAAAGGGTCTAGTACATTCTCCCTGCTTACCATAACAAACCTGTGCAGTGGCTCCTAGATACAATTGACTAATAAAACAAATAATTGCGATGTCTACCCCCATTAACTCCATAATATGCCAGAACCTATTTTTGTTAACACAATCAAAAGCACACAAGACATCCATAAATGCCATATAAAGATTCTTGTTGTTGGCCTGTGTATATTTTGCTACTATAAGGGCCAGATTCAGACATTGATATGACGTTCCGCTGCCCTTTCTCAACCCATATTGCACCTCTGCAAGGATTCCCTTTTCAGCTTCCCAATCTTCCACCCTATTTAATAATAATCATCCCATTACCTTAACCGTACTATCGATCAAGGCAATAGGTCAATAGTTTGCAGGATCCGAGCTGTCCCCTTTCTTGTATATCAAAACAATTATAGATTGTTTCCCTGAAGGAAGGGGGCCTGATATGATGATGGCATTAAAAACAGCTGTGAGTACCGGCACCCAACAGGATTTATTAGATAAAATATATCAACAGGGACCCCATCTGGAACTGCTGATTCAGGGGCACAGCTTGTACCAGTGCAAACTCTACCTCTTCCATTGTAAAAACCATTGGAGAGGTGACTCTCAGGAATTTGGGCAGGCCTTCAGTGGTGCTTTCCCTATGCATTTGGAAAATGTTTTGAAAGTGTTTTACCCACGTGTTTTCGTCTATAAATACATCTGTGGATGGACTTCCTTACTCTTGCAGGAAGGGTATATTAACCACTTCCCACAGTGCTTTACAGTCATTGCTGTTAGCAGCTGCCCTTAGTCAAAACTGCATATGGAGAATGCATTTTAGGATACAAAAGTGGCTAAAGAGAGTGGAAACTGTATGACTTTATTTTATTTTGAAGTTACATGCAACCTGAATAGTGAACTGTACTTAAGATGTTGTGATCAAAGCCCGCCTAAGCTCACAATTTGAAATTCTTCCGTTGGGCAATCATATTAAATTGTGGTTAAATGATAAATTGCTTGTTAGGGCTGTGACCATGTGAAGTGATGTTAAAAGTCTCAATACCACCTTTCATTTTCAGATTTTTCCTCTCCTTACGAAAAATTAAGGAAGTGCTTACTGATCCCCATTAAAAATATAGCAGATCAGGAAGCATTAACTTTATGTAATACAACTGGCATTGTGGCAAAATCTGCTTTCCACTCATATCTCAAGCTCTCCCAAATGCTGGGGCTGATACAGAAGCTGTTTTTCATTGACAAGAGTCTCGCTTTGGGTGAATACTGCCCAGCAATCAGCATTTTATTTTATACAGTCCTCTTCCTTTAGGTACTTAGAACAAGTCATTAGTTTCACAATTATTCTAGCCTGCTATCTAACATCTCGAAATAGCTAATTCGAAAAACAAATTTCCTCTTGCCCCATTGGACATCATTTATAACTAGCTAGGCTGCTATTCAATATCTAACATAAACTAAAACCAAATGCAATTATTAATTCAATTTGTAGCCTATTACCGTTGCATTTGCTGCTACTTCCTGATTGATTCTGTGAGTCTGTCAGTGGGCATGTCAAGGACACGAGTCAAAGGTTTAGAAATCTGATTTATTTTTCCTCTGGTAGCCATTGAATTAATCTACCTGCAAAGGATGACGCGCATCTGTATGGTTTGCAAACAAATCCTGCTAAACTGATATATGAAATGAATGAAACTTATATATATCTTCTGTTTTAAGGCTCTTCGGGGCAGATTTACAAGTCTCTTGCGCCAATTTTGCGTCACTTTTCCCATGTTAAATTACACAAAAGTGGCACAAGGGGTTTGCTTGTAAATATGTCCTTCATGTTTAGCTAATGAGCTTTATGTTCAGGAAATCTTTCAAATATTTTAGCAAAGGTTATCATTCTTCTATTTGTATTTGTATATTAGGAATAACTTTGATGATAAAGCATTCCAATTTTGTGTTGCAATTAGTGTTGTTGTCATGCGTTTAGGGTTAATTCCACGGGATCAAAAACACTTGACAGTGAGTGGGAGGGGGCAGGGTACAATGCAATTATACTTGGCTGTGTTTCCATGGATGGTACGAGTATTAGGTAATGTCACTATGAAATGCTTCGGTGTGGGAGGTTGCATTTGCGGTAGAGACTGGAATGGCTCGATGTGCCAAGTGTGGAAGTGGATGTTATGGTGTTCTGCATGATCAGTCGGCAAGGGACAGGAGATGTTTAAATACCAACAGGGGCCCGCCTTCCATTTTTCTATCTGTAAGAGTTTGTTTATCTTACCATAGTAAGCCTATGTGTGGCTGTCCCTAAATTAGGGTCCCCCAAACACTAGAATGATTACTTTTACCATGAGATTAGACCTCAAGTTTATCATCTGTTCCTTTATAGTAAAGTTTTATCGACCGTTCTTGGCACCAGGGGAACATGACATTTTCTTAATACAACATAGCATCCGAATTGTATGTTAAAATTACAAATTTCCGGCTATGGACGAAAATTAATCTTGCAAAGGACAGTAGTGGACTTCTTTTTTTGGCACTGTAGTAGGTGATAAAAGTGTGTTTAGGTACCACAGTACCAGGGTTGGAGGTGGAAGGTTCCAGCTTAATATGCCCAGGACAAATATGCTTCTTGAAAGTACGTGTAGTGCTAACGTCTAACAAAATAAAGGTTTTGCCCTGCTCCATTTAGAGTTGGGAGAAATGCTGGGTTTCCTTACGAGTGCTGCAACAATCTCTGTGGACATAGCATTTTTATCTAGAGGCCCAACCGCTTTCTAGCTGCCAGTTGATATTGACTCTTGCCCCAGCCTTTTAAGTGTGGAGGGGCTGCAACTAAATGTCCTTCTCTGGGACAGCAATGTAAAGCATAGGTGTAAGAAATTGGGTTATGAGTTGCAAAGGATGTGAGTTCTTCACAACTATTGAGCCCACAACTACCTTTTTCACTGGGAAGCAAGTACCCCCTGTAGCGCTTGACTCTTTCAGGGTAGTGAAGCAGAGCAGTCCAAAGCCTACACAGGGGAGGTGGTGTGGGCTTCTATCCCCAGCTTCATGGTTGGCAACAGCAACACTCAATAAATCATTGTCCAGTCAGTTCTTTTTCTTTTGAAAAAGAAAGGCAATTTGATTACACACACTTCGAAGTACTACACATTCAATTACAAATATTCTTAATCAAGTAAATCGGAATACCCTCATATCATGTTACCGTCCTAGTTTGTCCTGGACCCTACTTCATTTTTTTGTATATTTTAGCGAGTAACCCTAATTAGCGCCGGTACTGTACACACTGTCAGTAGAATCTAGCAATACCTGGCAGATGAGCCCATAATTTAAGATAAACCGGTTCTGTGTTGCTTGTGTTCCAGATCAGTGAGAACCTGGCTTGACAGTTTGGGCTGCCCTGTTCCAATTGGAGCAAGGTCAAGACAGATTTGCATGTAGATGGTCCAAACTAAGATGGTATAGTGTGCAAAATAATAATGGACTGGGATGCAGCCTGGTATAATTACCAGTTGCTGAGATTAATTCAAGCATTCCATCCATCACTTTTTTGTATAATTTATTTTCAATGAAGCAGGCATGCTGACTTTGTCATGATGCCATCACATCAGTAAAAACTGCAGCATAATTGGCTATTGTACCACCAATAAGATCAAAGAGGACAGCATCAATATTCCATATATGTTGTAACACATAATTAACGTCAATGGTGGTTGAATCAATATTCAATACACTGGAAAACCTTAAATTGGTAATCATCAAAATTGTTACTAAAACATTAGGTTTTAAATCAGAGTGTCCCAGAGCCTTTTATTTACTTCCTCCACGCTACTAATGTAACCTAAGGACCCACCACTAGAGGTCCCTATCCAAAGTCCATGACTAAATCTACAGGCTCATGGAGAGCTTTACATTCATGGAAAACCTCTCCTAGAGTTGGGGATTCAATTCACTGGGAGAGGTAGGGTAAGTTTACATAGGCAAGTTCAAAGGTCCTGCTGCGCTCTCCACAGTCCCCCGCAATACAGTTTAAATACGTTGTATGAGCGCTTGCCCATCCTGTAGCCCTCACAACCAGAATATGTCAATTTTAACCTCCATGATGGTGGAGTATGGGGTGCTCCTATTGTGATGAATTAAAACTGACAAGCCATGCCCCAGACTCAGGTAGACATGGTGGGCAACACGTCCAGATTGATGGCTCCTTAGGTCTCCAGAGATGGGGTCCCCGGGACCTTAAATCCATGCACTGTCCCCTGGTGAGGAAGGGCCCTGAAGAGCAAAATTGTGTTCCATGCACAACCCATTCACATGCCCTCCCCAGTTAAAATAATCAATGTCATGGCACCAACCCCTGGGGTCTTAGCCCGCCACAATGGAATATTTATTAGATGCACTAGGCTCTTTGTTTTGCGCTCTGTCCCCTCTAGGTACTGAGCTTCAAATGTGCTCTTCTCAAGACCAATAGGGCCAATGTGTATTTTTTTGGTGTCGTTGTATTCCTGGTGGCCAGCCCTGGCCATCAATAGTTTTTTTGTCAGGTCTCCTGGCCTTTAAAGGTAACTTTTGAGGGAAGCTGAGTTTTCAGGGTCCTTGGGCCACACCTATCATCTGCCTATGCTCCTAAGGCTCTCTGCTGTTTGGTTAGGTGGCTTGCAAAGGCCCGTCACAACCAGCAAGCATAACACCCTCCCTGCCACACTCCACATGGCCTCTTGGCGACCTTGCAGGGCATCTGTGTGTCATTAGCGGATTCAAGAACCATTCCAAAGAAGATCTAGGGGAACCATCTAGGGTCCTTTAACAGACCTATTGCCCTAAATGTACCTCAAAATGAGTAGGGGAGCTAGCTCCACTGGCCCTAGAGAGGCCCATCCTGGCCCTGGCAGCCAGCGGGAGTCACCTTTCCAAAATCGATCTTTGCAAGGCATCAGGTGACTTCTTCTTCCAGATGGCCATTCCTTTGCAGTATTCACTAGTATCTTCTAATCTGTTACTCTGTCCTGTGCATGGGTTTTTAAGTAAGGTGGAAAGTTCTAGAAGTCAGGCACCCCTGGCAAATCCTAGGATGCCACAACATTACAGCACCCCCTGACTCCCAGCTGACACAGATGCCTGATTCCTTCCTACCAAAAGCTCAAAGGCATACCCTTCTTTTGTTGGCTGCAGAAATGCCCTACTCCTTTGTTTCTTTGGGCATGGGCTGTCCCAGCCCAGGTGGAACGTGGCAACCTAATTGAGGGATGAAATATTCCTCCCAACCCCATACATTCACAGAACCCGGGTCAAACCATATTAAAGGCTCTGTTGTGTTGGGAGAACTTTGCTCCTCCTGCTGGAGAGCTGAGTAGTTAATCTGCCCTGGTGGGGGGCGGGGGGAGGCAAAGAGCTGGAACCTGATTATGAGCTGAGCAATGAAAATATGAAAATTCTTAAAACGCCATTTGGAGTAAATATGTGATATTAGACTGTAAATTTACACTCGGTGCATGTTTGCCTCAAGATTGATAGCTCACTAGGCCCTGTTGGCCTAGGTGGGCCAAAACTGTAATATAGTGCAGATTTTAACATAAAATGTTGAATACAGTGTAAGCACCATAGCCCTTCAGTAGGCACTGCAGACCTACACTGTGAATGTTCATTTAAAAAAAAAAGCCTACCCAGGTCAGTAGCGATCCTTGAAGAGCCCCATCTGCAACAACATTCATGCGTGCAGAAACCAGGCGACAAAAGACCCTAGTCTCACACGTCAACCTGCAAACATGTGTGCATGCTCATGTGTTCACGTTTAAACAGCCCAGAGCCACTTACATTAGATGTGTAACAGCAGCTAAACATTGTTGACACTGGCAGTTAGCTCTATTAGTCCATTTACCGTTAATATACTCTAAGTACCACTCAATTGGTGAGACTCACTCAGAATAGAAGTCCAGAAAATGGGCAGGTAAATGGAAAAAATGCATGGGATTCAATTGGCAGGACCTGTTTGCTACAACGGGGGTCTCTTGCAAGGAATTGCTCAATGGACCCTGTGTTTGATGGCCATTCTTTTAGAATGAACTCCTGATTTGTGGGTTTGTTACACCAACAATTGCAGTGAAGGCTATAAACCTTCCAGCTGGGCAGTTGGGGATTTCTAAATAGAGCTTGTGGTGCTCTGCCAGGGGAGAAAAGATCATATTCTCTGCTGACCTCAAGGGTTGGTAGGCCACACACCAGGCTCTAAAGCCTAAATGAGGTTGTTCGTGATTTGATGTTTGCAGCTAGGTGGTCAGTTTCTCTGATGTGGGTATAGTATGATAAAGACAGCTCTGTGTGTGTTGTGGTCAAAATGGAAGAGTGGATGAGCACATTACAGCCTCTGATGGCAGTATTGAGTTTCAGGCCAAGGCATCTATGTGGGTTATTGCAGTCCATCATCTCCTTGTATCTTCAGTGTCATCTATGGCAGCACAGACAATGCAGTGTGACCAGAGTATACACATTTCTTTGGGAAATTGGAAAATATAGAGGTAGGAATAGATAGTGTTGGGGTACCCCATACACAGATGCTAGCAAAGTTTGATATAGAGTCTGAGATTGCTGGTGTGAAGCTTAGAATAGTAAAGGGGGTGGGTCATGATGAATGTTGGCACTTGGCTCGAATGGGTATATAATATCAAATTGGGTGTCACTATCCTCTCAAAATTACAGGACACATTCTTTAAGTATCAATCACCATAAACAGTTTCGAGAGTTATGCATACATTTCTACCAAAGCCTTCATTTCTGCAAACAGGCACATGTGTCCCTTTCTCATATCGAGCTGCAGTGCAGGAAGAATAGAAAGCAAGCCCATATCACACAACGATTAATCTGTAGCCCAGTATCTTGTTCTGAATCTTCATCCTCATTGATCTTAAGTTCATTACGAAGCTCACAACTTCTTGTGTGCCTTTGTAAAGTGAAACATGCATAACAGTGGTTACATAAGTGCAACACCAGTCATTAATATATCACATCAGTGGTTTGTCTCAGTCCTTTTGCAACCATGTAGGCATGGGTCGATGGGATTTCCTCTTGATGTTGATCAAGTCGTTCAATGTGGGGGGATTGCTGGATGCATCAGCAGGAAGAATATAGTAGCAAATATTGCAGGGTCAGGCCATGTAGAGGGAGACTGCAGTAGTATTATTAGTCTTCAATTATCCAGGAAAAGTAATGCTTGAGAACTAAAAAATGTAGATCTACTCATAATCATTTTTTTAAAGTTTGAGTTTATTGAGATCAGAAGAAACAGAAAAAGAAGAAACAATCAGAAGGATACATCCATATAGATAATACAACAAAAATGTTTTTAAAAATAAGAAAAATATTACAAAGTATAAAGTAAAATATAAAAAAGTTACAATCGAACTATGCATTAAAGAAATAACAGCGTAAGCATAATAATACCAAACAAATAACTGGTATTTAGATAACGAAAATGATGAAAGGCATTGGGAGAATGATGGTGGCTTTTGAACCTCATCTGATTTAGTGTGAAGAGTATTTGTCGAGGGAGCAATTGATGATAGATAATTGGTCAAAGGGAGCCAAAGGAGGTCACGTTTGATTGCCAGGGAAATGGGAGAGACATAGTTAGTGTCAAGACGGTGATGAAAACAGACTGCATTCCACCAAGAGCGAAAGGTAACATTATTAGCCTGTTTCCAATTGGAAGTTATGAGATGAAATGCAATAGCTATTAAGAGGTCTATAAGTGTGTAATGCTGTGAGGATTGAGGGTCGATAGGGGCGAGAGAGACTAGAAAAAAGTTAGTAATGGAAAAGGGGGAGTGAAACTGAATTGTTTTTGGATTTGGGACCAAACGAGTTTCCAAAATTGGAGTATAGGGGGGCAATCAAAACGCATGTGTTTCAAATCTGCAGAGGGACATGAGCTAAACCAACAACTAGAGGGAGTGTCTGAGGAGAAGGTCGACAAAATCAATGGAGTAAATAAGATCCGGCTATAAATGAAAAAAAGGTTCAACTTCTGAGTGGTGTAGGCAGCCCTAGAGGTTTTATGAAGTTTCAGCCATATCTTATCCCAGAGGGGAATGGCCAATCCTGTGAAAAATCTTTTTCCCAGGCTAGCTCAATTTTAGATTTAGCTCTGTCTGTTGAAAATTGGATAGATTTATAGAGAAAAGAAGGGGAAGGGGAACGATCCAATGCAGATGAAATAGGTTGTAATATGATAGGAATGTCATTAGTACTAGGTAGTGAATGGAGATATTGAACCAGGATGGGACAAAGTGAATTATACTGTGAGCGAGAAGAAGAAGGTAAGGAAAATTGAGATTGAAGTTCAGTGAAGGGAAGAGGTTGATTATGAGAAAGAAGTTGGGAAAAGAATGTCATCAGCGTAAACCGAAAGTTTAACTTTTTGGGGATAAAGTGAAAACCAGAGATGTTATCATCTTGCCGGATTTTAGTAAGAAAGTGCTCTAAAGCTAAAACAAATAAAAGAGGAGACAATAGACAACCTTGTCGAACACCTCTTTGTAATAAAATATAATCTGACACCATGCCATTTGCAAAAATTGACGCCCGCGGGTCAGAATAGAGATGGGAGATAAGAGAAATAAATTTAGGTGGAAAGCCTGCCCACTTGAGAGCTTGGAACATAAAATCCCAACCTATCCTATCAAATGCTTTCTCAGCATCTAGGGAAATAGCGGCCAAGGAATGATCGAGTGAGAGAGCCTTACTCAAAATGTTGAAAAAGACGCACAAGTTGTCAGAAGAGAGTCACCCTTTAGCAAAACCTGATTGTTCAGGACCAATTTATCAGGCAAAAGTGGATCAATCCTGAGAGCTAAAATGTTGGCGAAAATTTTATAATCAGTTTTTACCAAAGAAATAGGGCGATAGTTCTTACATAGAGAATGATCTTTATCTACTTTGGGGATTGGACAAATCAAAGCTTCTTGAAACGTACCATGGGAAGAGCCTGAGTCATAACGGGATTGAAATAAAAGCAATAATTTAGGTAAGAGAAGGGAAGCAAAATTGCTGTAAAATTCAATATTAAAACCGTCAGGACCAGGTGCTTTTCCATGCCATAATACTGATACAGCATGAGAGATTTCTGCAAGGGAGATGTCAGATTCTAAAGACCCAAAATCCAAATGATCAGAGGGAGGGGAAGGAATAGATTGAAAGTAGGAAAGAAGATCGGCTGAATTAGGACAAAATTCTGGAGTATAGAGATTTTTGTAGAAGTTGACAAATTTATTCAGAATATCTTTGTCTTTAAAAAGGGGGACGCCAGAAGACTCTTGAATAGATTCGTTTTTCGTTCTCTCTTTCCGTATTTTAAGATAATTGGCTAATAATATCCCCATTTTATTCTGACCCCATAATACCGGGAATTACGTTTTAATAAAGAGTTGGAGGCAGCATTCGTGGTAATTTTTATTGAAAGTCAATATGGCATCGATAAGGTCTCAAAGAGAGGAATCAGTATTGGAGTGATAATAAATGTATTCAAGTTGTTTGATTTTATTCAAAAGTTGAGCAGATTGTGCTTTCAAATGTTTCTTCCTCTTGGAGACAAAATTAATGATAAAACCTCTAGCAGCTGCCTTAAAATATCCCACACCATAACAAAGGGGGAATCAGGGGTTTGATTAATCATGAAAAACTCAGTGGCAAAAGTAATAAATTTAGTACAGAAAGTGGGATCGAGGATTAAAGAATTGTTAAACCTCTATTGTCCTGGGTGAGGGGAAAAAGGAATAAGATCAATATCAACAAAAACAATTGCATGATCTGAAATTAAAATATAACCAATGTCAGAATCAATGGCATGTTGAGCCAAGGATTTACTTAGAAAAAGATAATCGATACAGGATTGTGAGTGATGGGAAGGAGAGTAAAAACTATATTCTCGAAGGTCAGGGTGACATAATCTCCAAATATCTACTAGAGCATTATGATGAATAGTGGTAGTAAATTGAGAGTGCATTTTAGAGATGGAAAATTTTACTTTGGAATTCCTGTCTAAGATAGGATCAAGGACTTGATTACAGTCACCGCCAAAAATAATATAATCATCAGTAAGTGTAACCAATTTCTCTGAAATAGCAGGCCAAAAAGATTTGTCAACACCAGTAGGAGCATAAACATAAAAAATAACAATAGGAATCTTGTCTATAATAAGTTTAACAAACAACCAACGTCCATCAACATCATGTTCTTGAGAAACAGTAGAAACATAAAAATTTTTATGACACAGAATCACAACTCCATTTTTCTTACCTGCAGCAGGGGAGTTGAATACATGTCCCACCCAACAACGTTTAAGTTTCGATGCTTCAGCATCTGAAAGATGGGATTCCTGGAGAAGGGCCTCATCAACCTTTAGCCTGGATAAATGTGATAATACCTGTTGCCTTTTAATTGGATTATTTAAACCCTTAACGTTCTAAGTAACAACCCGGAAGGTGAAACAGAGAAGAAATCTGAGTAAACATTACGCTTACAAGGTTAAAAAAGAGAGATTGATAAGACAAAATAAGACATAGAGATATGGAAGTAGAATTATAAAGTATGAACAGAGAGTTATATTGACTAGAGCGAACAGTAAAAGTTGGAGAATAAAGATGTGAAGAGAGAAAAATAGAAGAATAGAGAAGAGAAGATATGAACAAAGACAACAAGAAAAGGAAGAAAGCGCTGAAATGCATAAAGAAGAGAAAAAGCATAAAGAACAAAAAGGCAGTACAAGACAAAAACAGATGACCGAGAAACATACCTACAATACAAAACAAAAGCGAGGGTGATGTCGTC
Source organism: Lissotriton vulgaris (assembly GCF_964263255.1). Lineage (NCBI taxonomy): Eukaryota > Metazoa > Chordata > Amphibia > Caudata > Salamandridae > Lissotriton > Lissotriton vulgaris. The sequence goes on from NC_141696.1 coordinate 787,286,137, forward strand.
ATAAGACGACGACGACAACACCAAGAGCAGACATCACCGAACAACCGCTGCACGAATGATAGAACATCACATAGCAAATGGGGCACATCAGGAGAAATAGAAGGAGCACAACACAGAGTAAATTAAGCAACTCTTGAGGTGTCCATAACATCCGCTCCATGATGACGAAGGAACTCTTGTAGGCCGCTGGGTCTACAAAAGTGGTAGTTTTGTCCTTGTAAGTAACCTTGAAGAGACATGGGTGAAGTAAACCAAATTTTGCATTAAGAGCATGTAACTGTGGGCGCATATCCAAAAACTTTTTCCGACGGTCATCTGTTGCTTTAGCTTTATCTTGAGAGAGAAATAAACGATGACCTTCCCAAATAATCTGCTTCTTAGATTTGGCAGCTGATAAAACTAGTAAAAGGTCAGTGTATTGTAGAAACAGCATAATGACACCTCGAGTTTTGTTAGATATTTTTGGACCAAGTCTATGGGCTCTTTGAATGTTGAAAGAGGAGGAGGGAGGTAAGTCTAGAATTTTTGGAAGAAAAGATTGAAAAAAGGCAGTCGGGTTTGATCCCTCCGAAAGTTCCGGAAGTCCATAAAGTCGGAGATTTTTCCTGCGGTTACGATTTTCCAAATCCTCTGCTTCCCTCTTGAGCTGTAATATATCTGCTTCAATAGAAGGTATACGACAACAGGAGGACTGAAGAGAATCATTTGATTGCTCCACAAGAAGAATACGAGATTCCAGTGAAGACCATTTGTCATGTAGAAATTGTAAGGTCTTAGTGGTCTCCTCCATGAACGGTTTAAGGGCGCGTATTTCCTCTAGAATTAAATCCATAGATGAAGAGGCGGAAGAAGAGCCTGGAGAGGGAGGGTCTTTCTTCAAGCGCTTGGTGGATGCTGTCGTTGTGGGAAGTTTACTTGAAGGCTGCAGTTTAGAAGTTGTTCCCGAGGAGGAATCCAATTTCTGTGGGGGAACGTCCTCATGTCTTAGTAGGTTTAACAGGAGTAGAAAGCTTAAGGGTCCGTAATTTCCCTATAAATATGCAGCAATATAATGTGAAAAAGGCTCTCAATAACTAGTTATAAACTGCAACCCAGCGCCAGAGAATAGTCGCAGTTAGTGAGAAGGAAGCACATTGAGAAAGTGCGCAGGTTGGTGGCAGTTATAGGGTCAAAATACAAGAGCATTATGAGGAGGTCAATACACATAATGTTCAGTGAGTGGCATATGAAGGAGGTGAGGAGGTGAAGAGCTGAAACACTGGAGCGTCGCTGTATCAAACAGGCAATTGTGAAGAGAGCAAAGGACATAAACGTCACTGAAAGGCATTCAAGGGAGTTGAAGAGCTGAAGTACTGGTATTACGCTGCATCAGACAGGCACTTATGAGGAGAGAAATGCCCAAAAAGGTCACTGAATGGCAATTGAAAGAAGCAAAGAGTCAAGACTTTGGGGTGTCACTGCATCAAATAGGTATTTAAAACCATTTATGAGGAAAAATACATTATTTCCCACAGCATCGCGCCTCAAGCTGAAATGGCGCGAATGGGAGAAACAAAATGGCAGCTGAAACCGGGGGTTCCGAATTTTGCTGAAAAAACAGTGCAGGAAGGTCGAAAAAGTCACCAAAGGCAAAGTGCTAGGCTCACCTCATATTTAGATGCCCCAAATTAGTCCGTCCTGTGTGAACCGCCTGAAAATGCCTCTAAATAGGGTTCTGGAGTGGAGGTCGCCTACGGAGCTCTGCAGCTACGCCGCCATCCTGTACTGCGCGCAAGCCACGCCCCCTCATAATAATTTTTGACTTGCTAATACCCTCAGAAAGACAGTCAAACAGCGGATTCATCTGGTCCCCTATCACACCTTGTTTGGCTGTTCTGTGCTTCTTTTGTTAAAAAATGTATGGATGATAGAGTAAGAGTTACTGGGTCTCAAGTTGCAAGATGGTGTGTAGTTAGTTGTTATGTTTTGAGTTTGGGTTTTTGGCTTTGGTCCAAGAAAGCCATGTGTAGTATGCATTGGCACTGAAATTCATTCTTTACTCACCACAAACCAGTGTATTTATTTTCAACTGTCCTTAAATCTTGAGGTTTAAGCATATTCGGTCCCCGAAGTTTATTCGTTTTTTTTCAAAAATGTGTTTTGGGTTCTGGTGAGGCCTATTTACAAAATGGTTCAACAATCCTGTATTAACTAAAGTCAGAGAGGATGTCTTACATGATTAGTGTTCAGTATAAATAGTACCTTCTTGGCCACAAGGATTTATTAGTTTATAAATCTTGGCACATTCCAGGACTTGGATTTTGACTGGGGTAATAGGTCTGAATGGTTTCTTTGGTCATGTCTAGGGAAGGCTGTTGAGGCTTCTGCCACATATCATCTGCATATCCTCATACCTGTTATTTATCCATTGGGAAAAATACACTTTTCACCCATCAAGTGATAGATGTGGTCTTTGCATTCAGAAATGGTTTTCTAGACAGTTGATTTATTTCCCATTTCATTACAATGTTCCATTTTAACTTATATCTCTGCAACAAATGCATACTTTCGGTTTGTTGTGCTACTAGACAAATATATATTTTCAGAGGCTTTATATTTCACCTGTCATTTACAGGAAGTTATATTATGCAAACCAGCTCTGAGTTGTCTGCTTGAGTTCAAACCAAAGAAGACAACCAATTTCAGGAATTTGACATTGCTTCCTGCCTAGTCCAGTAGCCACATGTAGCTTTCAAGATGTTAATGGCTATTTGTCCAACTACAGTGCTTACCTCAAAAGTGATGGACTTGACATGTGATTTTGGTGGTTGAGCATAGGGAAATTGAAGGTGAATAATGAGAGTGATTCTCATTGACAGGCATATTTCTGTAATCCCTCAGGTGGTTACAATATTGATTATGATAATAGGATCTTGGATGGAGAAAGATGGTGAGAGACAGACTACTGCAAATTCTGCTCATTTGCCTCCTCTACTGTAGCCATATAACCTCTTCTGCATTCCTCCACCTACCCACTTAACCTCTGGACAGTTGACAGGGGAAAGTTGTTCAGTGTGAGGCTTCTCTGGTAACATAATAGGGCTTCAAGTCCCTGAATAAACATAAAAAAACAAGGTTCGTAGCTTCTGTCCCCGATTCCAGCTAAGTATGGGACCAATCATTAAAAATCTCAGTCATGACATATGTTAAGTTTGCAGACCATGCCTCCTTTGAAGAGGCCTGCTTCCTCCTATTCCACAATCCCCCCCACCACACATACTGGCTGTTGGAGTTGAGTGCTTCTTGCTGAGGACCTGGCTGCATGGGGCCAGAGGAGGAAACCTGCTGCCACCATCATATTTCCCAACATTCATTCCATTGAGAGATAGGGCTCACTGTTGGTAATCTCAATCAAACCGCATTTAGCATAAAGGCCCTGCAGGACTGAGGGCAGCACATCTGCGGTGTTTTAGAAGCCAGGGGAGGCTAAACAAAAAATACAAAATAGATAGGAACTCAATAAGTATTACCAATTACATTTTGGGAAATTTCTTTGTAAGAATAAAGGCCTAACCTTGATATATTCAAATTAAAATTTTACAAACAGTAAGGGTGCCAAAGAAGTGCTCGATGTCCCCAGTGATCACACAAAACAAACTATAGCGTCAAATGTGTATATACAATAAAATAAACAATTCTAGTCTGCAGGGTAAAGCTGGATAAAACAAATTGTAAAAATTCACAAGCAGATGCCAGTAAATGATGTGCAAGGTCAAAATATGATTGTTTAGATGTGCACAACTTTTTGAGGACTGTATGGTAATTAAAGTGGTCTCATTGCAGGAGCAGGGATAATGGGCATCTTTGCAAATGCTTCAATTGCTTACCGGTAATTGCATTACTCTGAGTCCTCTTCCCTTGCTTCTATTCATTACACACATGAGGCATTCCTGCCTCACCCGACACCTGTACCATGTGATTTTAATCCTTAATAAAAATCCCCCTTCCCCCTCCAACCTCCTGTACTACCACATAATCCAAAACCACACCAATGAAGGTTGGCCTGGACTATCAGGGAGGGAGGAAGGGAGGGATGTAATGAATAGAAGCAAGGGATGACGACTCAGAGTAATGCATTTACAAGTAAGTAATTGAAGCATTACCTCCTCGTCTCTCCCTTGCTTTCCTTCATTACACAAGAGATGTTCAAAGCCAAACAGGACAATCAAATTGGAAATGCACAAAAACATGTTTATTTGAATAACACAGACAAAAAGGAAGCACCGCCATTCAGGCACCATAGTGGACAGAACCCTGGAACTAAAAACCTTAGACCAGTCAACCTCCTGGACAATCCGATAATGAGAGGCAAAAGTTAAAGGGGAAGCCCAGATGACCGCCCTTACAGATCTCAGCAATAAAAGTGCCCTGGACCTCATCACAAGAGGTCGCCATGGACCTCGTGGAATGACCCTGAAACTCCACAGGAGATACCTAACCAGCAGTCTTGTAGGCCAGAGAAATCAGACTCCGAACCAACCGACCGAAGGAAGAAGTGGAAGGTCGCAACCCCATATTCACTGAACCACAATTCACAAAAAGGTAATCGGGAATCCGAATGGCATCCACCCACTCCAAATAGATCAGGAGAGCCCTCCTGACATCCAAAGAGGGCAGCCACAGTGAACAGCCATTACACTGTATGCGTAACAATGCATGCGATTACAACATGGTCGTGACAACGACCGCTTTGTTGCATCGCAGTACCATTTCTACGCAAGTCGTAGGGGGCGCTCGAAGATAAGGAATAGAATAATTTACTATTCCAACACCCTCCCTACTGTTGCACACACTTGCATAGTAGTGGTACTGCAATGTAACAACGCAGTCGTTGTAATCAAATGCGTTATAAACGCATGCAAAGTAGAAGTATATATTCGCAGCCACACCTCAGACTCCAAAGAAGGAGACTAAAAAAAACAAGGGCAGAATCAATTCCTGGTGAACTGGGAATCAACTTTATGATAACAGGAAAGGACAGGCCTCAAAATTATCCTGTCATCAAAAACCCTACAAAAGGGATGCTTGAAAGACAGAGCGCCTAGTTCACTCAAATGCTGAGCAGTGTAAATAGCCACCATAAAGAAGGTTTTAAAGAACAACAAATGCAAATCCACAGAAACCAGTGGCTCAACAGGAAGAGACATCAAGGCCTCCAAGACCAAAGACAGATCCCACAAAGGAAAGTGTTTCCGAGGAGAAGGAAGTACATTACTAAATCCCTTGAAAAGATCTTGAACCAAAGCATCGGTATCCAACATATTGTCCCAAGAACTCGAAAAAGCCTTAATTGCAGCCCACTAAAACCTTAGGGAGGCAACCTTCAACACCAAAGAAGCTCCATCCTCCAGAAACAGCAACACATCAAACAATGCAGAAGGTACAGGGTCCAAACCCTTATCCCTTCATCACCACCTGAAAGAAAGCTAGTGTTGTAAGTAAGACTTGTTGGTAGAGGAGCGCCTAGACTTCTGCAGAGTTGAGGTCAAGCCTGCCGGAACCACCTTATGCAGCAGCCTCAACCTCCAGGCCACCAAGTGCATTCTGGACAGAACATCCTGCTGTAAAACAGGGAACACCAAGAGCGAGGTAGTCTGGAGCAACAACCACTCCAACTCTGTCTAAATCTTAACAAGAAGAGGAAACCAAGAGGCCCATGGCCAAGCCGGGGCAGTCATAATAACAGATGCCCCCAATGTCCAGAACCTGAAAAGGAACTGTAGAATGAGCGGAAAGGGAGAAAACGCGTAAAGAAGCGCCCGAGGCCACAGGCAGGAAAGAGTGTCCACCAACAAAGCTGAACCCTCTCGACTCAAAGAGAAAAAACGTGGCACATTGTCCCTGAGAACACTCGTAAAAAGGTCGACCCCCGGAACACCCCAGCGCACCAAAGTTCCACAAACAAGTCCTGATGGAGGCAAAAATCCACTGACAATGGAATGTCTGTGCTGAGAGTATCCATCAGAGTATTGGAGACTCCCTGAATATGGATTGCAAACAGTGCCAACAGATGGGACTGTACCCAAGGAACAACTTCTCCATTGCCAGAGAAGGGGACCTGGTCCCCCCGCCTGTTCACATAAGCCATTGTCGTGACTTTGTGCGTCCAGAGCAGACAACCAAATTCCTCAGAAACAGAGCCCTCAGAGCCAATTGTACAGCCTCCAACTCCCTCCAGTTCAAAGACCTGCTCTGAGGCCGGGACCAGGAGCCCCAGGTCCGATATACCCCCATCCAGGTCAACCAACCTAACCTGCAGGCATCCGTGGTGACAACCATGGGGGCAGGTGGGGAGAGGGACACCTCAAGCAGCACATGATACCGGACAAGCCACCAAGCCAGAACCTTCCTGATCTGAGGAGAAACAGAGATTGGAGAAGGGAGGGGGAGACAATGGGGAGACCAAAGTGCCAGGTTGTGAGCCATCAGTTTCTTGCAAATGAAAGGTGACCCATGGAACCAGAAACACCATCGCAGCCAGGTCCCCTGAACCTGGAATCAATGATCAGCCACCTGTAGGTGCTGGGACAAAAGATCCAGAATGTGGGACCGGATCATTGACACCCACATCTCGGGGAAGGTGACAACTGACTGGCTTTCAGCCCAAATGGCAACACAGCAAACTGAAAGTGGCACTCCCCTATCGCACATCACAGAAACCTCTGATGATCCAGAGCCATGGGAACGTGGAGGTAGGTAAGAGTCCTGGAGGCATATGGAGGTCATAAAGTCCTGGACACCGACCAAAGGAATTATGGACTGCAAATTCACCATATTGAAATGAATGGTCGTGATCCACCCTTTCACTCTCTTTAGGTCCAGAACCAGTCTGAAACCACCGGACACCTTCTGAACCAGAAAAAGAATTGAATAGCAACACATTCCCTGTTCTTCCAAGGGGAATGGAATGATCCACTTCTTTTCCAGAAGAGCCCGAAGCCCATCCAGCAGAGCCTGCTTCTTCCCTGGATCCCTGGGGAAAGGAGTATATATGGTACCCCATCCAGAAGGCAGAGCGACAAAGTCGATATGATAGCCACTCCTGACAATGTTCCAAGCCCAATGATTCCTCACATCCAGACTCCATGCTTCCAGAAAACACGAAAGGCTCCCGCCCACAGGCATTGAAACAGCCCTGCAATTGTTGCCAGGAAGAAGACAAAGCCTTCTCCTTGTAAGGGAGAGCATGCTTCCTATCCTTAAAAGCTTTGGTAATCATGCTGTCCAGTTGATCCCCAAACAGCATTTCACCCTCCAATGGGACAAGGACGTCTCTGAGAAAACCGACTTCCAGTCTCACATCGACACATTCCTCTGAGCCAATACCACAGAACCAGTTGCTTTAGCAGATGAACTCAGAACATCCAAAGACATGTCCGACACATATTGGTAATTAAAGAGGTCTCATTAGGAGAACAGGGATAATGGGCATCTGTGCAAATACAAGTTACCAAAACTAGAAAAAGTGAAGGCCAGGACACAGTGCAGAGGTAAATGTTCAATCATTACCTTCTGAAGAACAGACTCACAATGAAGTGCAATACCATTGAATCTGGGCTGTTCGATACCGAAAGTGTGGAAGAAGAGGATATAACATTTCTCAAGCACACTTGTGAGTAGACAGGTAATAGCCAATTAGGTCTGGGAATGGACAGAATAAACCAAGTGTCCCCAGTTGTTTTGAGTATGTTTGGTTGGGGGACCCAATTATCTCACCTTTCAAATCAGCAGGTAATCTATACAACGAGCAATAGAAACAAATAATCAAGATGCTGATTTATCAATGCAGACACCCTGGTGAATATAAAGTGCTAATACTCACTTTTACTAGCAGATTCGTAAAACTGCCACTTTGAAAGAGGTAGGGAGAGAAAGTACGACAGGGAATAATGTGGGTAGATTAGATACAATATTTAGGATTAGTCCATGACAGGCAGTAGAAGCAAAGAACTATCAGCATACTGTATATAAAAAACTTACCAAATGAGAAATTAGCCAATTGGCCCCAGAATGGCCTGCATCCAGGAATGAATGTTAAATAGGCAGCAATCAGTGCTGTCTCGCAGCCCAAAGAGGTAGATTGAAAGGGGAAGAGAAGTCGCAGTGGGTGCAGTCACTGTCTGTCCACGCGCCAGACAAGCCCCTCGTTTTGGTAAATGGGGCCTGAGCAGGAATGTGCCTTTGAGTGCTAATTTAGTGCAATGATAATTTAACAGAAGAGGGTAGGAGGGTAGGAGGGAGGGGACCCAAAATAAATAACTGGGTATGGATCAATGCCAGCATAATTACAATTAAAATATGTGGAAACATTAAAAAAAACTTCTAGAACTAGAAGAAGTCGTCAGAGCCCTGTTATATTTCCACATTCAGACTACCTCTTAGCGCTGTGAGGCAGCTCTGATTGAATATATTTTAAGGCCAGGCCTTTGTTCTTACAAAGAGTTTTACAACATTTGAATTTGTAATAATAATTGGGTTACTATCGACCCTGCAGTTTAATCAAAAATTAACCTGAGGTTTGTCTTGGATTTGTGAGGCCCAGACACTGCTGTTATTAATTAAACCAGCCATATATGATATTATGAATAGGATGTCGAAAGTTAAAAATGTATTACTGCCAAACCTTTATCTCATACGGTGATATTTGCGCAGACTGTTGATCGAGTCATTGATGATGTAACCAATCTTCAACAGGCAACTGTCAACGGTTTCTAGAAATAATGTTGACCCAACTGAACAAAGAACATGGCATGCACCTGTACCAGCTTCAGACCTTCTGCCCACTAACCAGGGTACCAAACACCAGCTTTAAAACAGAGCCTTTAGTTCAATGTATTATGTTTGACTTCACAAGTATTTAATATTTACAGGGCACTAAACCCCAGAGCTAACTAGGAACCAACACCTCCAGGAATTCACTCCTTCTCTTCCATGAAATGGCTACATGCTATCTCCTAAGTTGGCAGGGTATGTTCAGACGTGAGTCCCTTGCTCACTTGGCAACTGGATTCAAGATAGCCTGGCTGATGAGGATTATGAATCCGAAACCGGTCCCAGGATGCTTGTTTCCGGTCCAGGGAAGACATGGCTTGCCAGTTCGGGCTGGACTGTTCCCATGAGGCACAGGGTCTGACTGATTTGCATACGCCCATGTGTGAACTGGGGTGGCTGAGTGAGCTAAAGAATGGTGATGGATTAAACCCAGACCAGTTGACTGGGGGTGAGTGTTTGATTTGCTCAACCGCTCCGTCCATCATCCCCTTTTGTATCGCTTTGTTCGCCCTAAGTTGACAGGGTATGCTCAGACGTGAGTACCTTGCTCACTTGGCCACTGGATTCAAGATAGCTTGGCTGATGAGGATTATGAATCGGAAACCGGTCCCAGGATGCTTGTTTCCGGTCCAGGGAAGACATGGCTTGGCAGTTTGGGCTGGACTGTTCCCATAAGGCACAGGGGCAGACTGATTTGCATATGGCCATGTCTGAACTGGGTTGGCTGAATGAGCTAAAGAATGGTGATGGATTAAACCCAGATCAGTTGACTGGGGGTAAGTGTTTGATTTGCTCAAATGCTCCGTCCATCATCCCCTTTTGTATCGCTTTGTTCGATCTAAGTTGGCAGGGTATGCTCAGAAGTGAGTCCCTTGCTCACTTGGCCCGAGGCATCACCTACCTCAACGCCTGGGGATCACATCCTAGTCATGCCTCTAGAGAGGGGGTTGACACTGGCCTTGAAGTGTGACACATTGCACATAATTTACCCATCCCTTGTTTCTAAAAACTGCCCCAATCGATCCATTTCCAAGAAAGTTTCTGTCGGACCCGGCCCTTTTGGCAGGTTCACCCCAAAACTTTTTGCTTTTGTCTAGCCTGTTTCTGTAACCTGGTGTTGGTGATTTTAGGTCTCTGTGCACTTTTTCACTGTGGTCCAGTGTAAAGTGCGTGCGCTCTCTGTGTGTGGTGAGAGTGACCTGCCCTCCCATAGGAATGCATGGGGAATATGTGTGACCGTGGTAGTTCCTGATGTGTGGGGAGTGCAGGGTCGAGTTTGGTATGTGTGAACTCGTGAGACTGAATGCTGCGCAATGATGTATGTGGCATGATTGTGTCTAGTGTGGAAGTGCCACTTCTAGAAGTTGGCATGTTTGTGTAATTTGTGTCTGGCGTGTGATTGGCTGGAGCTGGCTGGTGAGCCTGGCTCCAGGAGTCAGGATGGGTCTTCCCCGGTGGTGAATGGAGAGATTAGCATGCTGATGTGAGGGAGGGGTACACCTGGGACCTGAAAAGGGCTGGGTTTTCCCTCCACAATGCTGGCTCCACCCCCTGTGGTGCATCTGATGTCCCTAGCCTAGCCAGTGAAAGGGAGTTCCCCATAACCAGTTGTAGCTGGCTCTTACATTGCCTACACCCTGCTAGACAAATGGATTTTTGTGTATAAAAAGAGGTTGTGACCTCTTGTAAAAGCTTCTTGTTTTTATAACTTGAAACTACCAGGGGCGTGCTGCTGCTGGGGCCCAGGGGAAGGCTTGCCTCCCAGGGCCCTGCCCAGCCCCTGGATGCCTGGAGGATTTTCCTTGTGGGGGAGCTGTTTTGCCCCACCTTTGCTGCCCAGGACTTTTTGGGACCCTTTGCCTTGCTTTCCTTGCCTTTGCCCAGGCTTTTTGTGGCCTAAGCGCCCTGGGAGCGCTCACTGAGAGAGAAGGCTGGTGACTTTGCTCTGGCGCTTGGAGAGGGCTTCTATGTGTGCCATTGCAGCTGGGGGCTGCTGTCTGGGGATCTCCCCCGTCATGGCTGCCTATTTTGGTGGTGTGAAGCTGCAGGTGTCCACCCTGCATGGTGCCAGATTCCGCAATTTTTATATTTTAATTAGAGGGTGCCACCCCTTTTGATAGGCGCCTTAACGGGTGCCCACCCCGTTTCTACTTTAATTTCGTGCACCGAGGGTGCCCACCACTCAATGCAGCCCCGCAAAGAGAGTGCGGCCGCAGTCATGGCGAAAACAGAAGTCAGGCACCGCCTGACATTGGGCGGGACTTCCGGTTTCGCTAGGGAAGCCCCGCGCCTGCCGCCGGCACCAGGAAGAGGAGAAAGCAGGGCTCCCGTGTCCAGTGAGAGGCCTGGTTGTGAGGAGTGCAGCGTTGGAAGGAGCATGGCGGCCGAGGGTGCAGGCGGGGCTCCGGTAGTTGAGGAGAGCCTTGCGCTGCCCAAAGGAGACCGAGCTTGAGGACATCTGAGGAGCCCCACTGAGGAGGGCTCCCCCCGTGCCGCACCTGCGCCGAAAGAAGAGGAGGCAGCGCAGAGCTGCTGCCCCGCCACACGACGAAGAGCCCGCGAGGAGCCCCGCTGGAAGAGAACAGACCAGTGAGTGCGGGGGCTCTGATTGAGGAGTGGTCCAGGATGGCAGCGGGACGCTCCTCTGCTAAGTGGGGCATGGTATTAATTAGAGCCCACAAGAGGCTCCTGGGCATTTTGGCATTTTGAGTCCCCAGCGAGGGACTCCAGCATCTCAGGAGCATTTCTTTCGAGCCCAAAAGAGGCTCCAACGCCAGGGGCATTTTTCTGTCCGAGCCCACGAGGGCTCTGGGGGGCATTGCTTTATGAGTCCCCCAAACCGGGCTCCCACGTGATTTGGGGCCCAGCTGTGTCCAGAGCCTAGGTGGACCCCGGCCTGTACCACAGCCTCTCCAGAGCCAGAGGGCTCCCCCGTTTTGCGCCTTGGTTATTTCAGGGCCTAGAGGGCTCCCAGAAGGGCACATATATTTGTTTTAGAGCCTGAGTGGCTCCCTGGGGGCACAGTTATTTACAACACCAGTGTCTGGGGGCCAGTGCTCTGTCTTTTTATGGGCGCACAATTCTTTTAGGAGCTGTAATGCCCCTAGTGGCATGTTATATTTTCAGAGCCAGCTGGCTCAGTTTGGTGCAGTTTTATTCCAGAGGGCTAGTGAGGGCCCAGTCGCAGTTTTGCTGATTCCCAGCTGCCCAGCAATTAGTGGGCAGCTGCACCGTTTAGGCGCTAAGGGAGAGAGAGTCCCTAAAAAGGGACATAGATGGCACAGAGGTGCCAGGCCTTCTACAGCTGCGCATCACTTAGCGCCAGCTGCAACGTTTAGGCCCTGTTGTTGTTCCCAGCTGCCCAGCAATTAGTGGGCAGCTACAACGTTTAGGTTTGCGCTGGTGGAGCACCCTGCCTGGCGCTGCATTGGCAGCGCGCCCTGACATTCTGGACACAGGGCTTTTTGAGTCCCTTTATTGGATGGCCAGTTGGCCAGGGGGCTGGTGTGTGAATGGGGCGCAAGGTCCTAATATGATTTTATTTTGCCGCAATGTGATTATCTATTATATATGTGATGGTAATTGCCTAATGTGATTTGAGTGCTAGAATAAGGGGGTGCTAGGAAATGTAATGCATGTAGGATGTTTTACGCACCCTGTATTGATACCTCTAGAGATGGTTTTTCCTGTGGATGTTTGGGTTAGTGAAATTGTGTTTCACTATGAGTTACGCCCCTAAATGTGATTTATTCTTAGGAGGCAGAGTCTAATGTGTTTAGACTAGTGAAGATTGCCCACTGTAGTTATAACGGTTAGGCCTAAATGTGAGTAAGGCGTAATGTGCAATGCCATTATGCCTGTGATACCTCCAACTGTGTTTTCATGTTTAGGAGGTTGTTTTGCCTAGTCTAGTTTATACGAGAGAGGTTATGTGTCCATGCGTGATCTATGCCTATGGTGATTAGTATTGCGTAGTGTGTATCTACCTGTTACCAGTGGTTACTGGTTGTGATCTATAATTGTTATTTGGTGTGACAGTTATTCTAAGTGCTAGTTCTACAAAGTGCTGATTCTGACAGTGGCCCACGTGGCCCTGTCCTGGTGTAAATAATCCTGTGTGAATATTGCCCGTGCCAGTTGGCACAATGTATATTGTGTGATTACTATCTTATGTGTTTTGACAATACAAAAGTTACTTTTATATAACCTTGTGTGGAGTTCCTTTTGTGGTGTGCCTAGGATGTTGTTGCTGGTGTGTGCATGCGCAAATGCTTTACATATTGCCTCCGGGATAAGCCTGTCTGCTCGTGCCAAGCTAACAAGGGAGTGAGCAGGGGTTATCTTGGCGTGTGACTCCCTTGCCCTGACTAGAATAGTGGTTTCTGCCTGGCTTTGGCGTAAGCCTTAGCCAACCAGAAATCCCAGTTCTAACAGTATCTACATCAACTCAGGATCATACCTGGAGTGTCTCTTCTTGACTTGTAGCTTCTTTGCTAGCACACAGTCATATTCTTTTGTTTTCTATTTTATCTTATATATCTTTTAGGAGTCCCTATATCATCTATTTGCTTGTTTGCTTATGCCACACATGTGGTTTTTCATTTGCAATATTGGATGCTTTTTTTCAGTATGTGTAATAAAGTACATTATATTTACTGCACGTTTCGAAAGAATGCTTCTAGCTCATATATTTATGTGTTTATTTTAGTATGTGGTGCCTAGGAAAAAGCCTTATAGCTTTTATGGTTTAAAATCCGGATGCAATGGAAATCTCACATTATTTACCTCACTTATATCAAGATAAGAAGGTTTATTTTATTTTTTAATAAACAGCTTGGAGAGTATATAATAGTGGGTCACATCACTTTCCTAAAGAGATCAGGAGATTCCAAACAGCAGAACAGAATGATTCTGAGTGGCAAATTATAAGACCAATTGTGGATGTATGTCTTACAATATCTTTTCCAGTAGAGAGATAACTTCGGGCAGATGTATCAAGCCGTTTTGAGTTTGCAAACGGGCATATTCTCAGTATCTGCCCATCTGATACTGCAAAAAATGCTTTTCCGATGTAGCAAACTCAATTTTGCGATTCGGTAATCTGTTAGGAAGAGGCGTGTTTAGGGCTGAAGGAAATGACCCGCTTAGGGCCGTCCGGGTCACCACTGACCACCTCTGAGCCTTCCGTACCAAAGGAAGACTCGGTCAGACAGTGGGGAATAGAAACCAATAATTGTTTATTCATATACACTCAGATTGGAGCCCCATCTGTACAGTCACTGGGAGTGCTACAAAAGGAACGAAAAACAGCAAGCATAGGTACATTATGTATGTTTCATACCGGGACAAAGACATGCCCATAATGGAATATTCCACGCAGATGCAACTGGACAGTGAAATACAAAAAAAAAGGTTTTAGTTGTCATATGTTGCACAACCTAACATAGTCCAAGGTTGTTTCACCCTGGGCCCGCCACCAGACAAGTGGGAGAGGGAACCTATCTACTGAGAAAGTTTACTCATTACGAAAACAGAACTTAACATTTCAGAAATTAAATTTAGCAGAGGGCTTTTCTCAGAAATGAACTAGATCAGTTTCAAACAGCCTAAAATGGCACCTACATAGAAAATGGCGCAGTGAATGCTACTTAAAAATAACATTACATAAGCATTTTTCGGGCCTAATCTAACGGGGCGTCCCTTCCTAATACCGAATCGCATCGGTATGTATGAATGTTCAAATAGGTGGTAACCAATTTCCAAATGGGAAGGGGTCCCCAAGGGACCTCTTCCCCTTTGTGAATGTTTGTAAAACATTTTTTCTTTTTTGGGGGGGAATTTTCAAAACATTTATTGACAAAAAAAAAGTTAAGGCATGCTACAGGTTATCTCTACAACAGCTATCCTGCAAAAGGTTGCACTTACAATTATAATCAGCAGTACAGGGCAGTAAATAGTGAAAAGTAAACATGGCACAGTACATTTGTGTAGGGCCGGTGACTCTTACACTTTGGTGGGGGCGTGTGATATCAAGTCTGTGGAAAGAATTGTGTCTATTGGGTAATGTCAGTCACCTGAGCGTCAGTGGCGAGGGAATCAATAGTGAGGTCCGCAGGGGTGGCCAGTCAGTAAAGGTAGGCAACAAGAGGGCCCCATATGTCTGAAGGTCTGCTAGCAGAAGGCATCAAATCTCAGAATTCACCAAGGTGTGTATGGCAGTGGGATGCATCATCCTGCCAGCATTTAAGCTGGGGCGTCGGTGTACGGCCCCAGTGAATGGCCACCCAGCGTTTAGGAAGTACCAGGAACATTGCAATCTATTTGCGGTTATCATCTGATACATGCTTAACGTAGCCCAAGAGGCACAACAAGGGATCAGGGGCAATGCGCTCAGATGTAATTTTGCTAATGGCAGTGCACTTCTCGAGCCAGAACGTGGAAACTCCGGGACACAACCAGGCCAGGTGTGCGAAAGCCGCGCCAGGTTCTGAACAACCCACACATCTGTATCTATAACTTGTGTTTTTAAATCGGACCTAAAGCTTGATTTTCCCCACACAGCGGCACAACGCTGACGCGGGCGGGTGGTTCCTGAAGCCCGGACGTCATTGGCCGGTTCCAAAAGGCACGCCCACTGATACAAGCCACGCCCCCTATCTGTAGAAAACGCGCGCTGACTGCGAACGCGGCGCTTTTAGCTGTTCTCATGAGGCACAGCCGGGAGCAGGGACAATCTGAGATTTTTAAATTGTGTAATAACTTGTGTTTTTAAATCGGACCTAAAGCTTGATTTTCCCCACACAGCGGCAGAACGCTGACGCGGGCGAGTGGTTCCTGAAGCCCGGACATCATTGGCCGGTTCCAAAAGGCACGCCCACTGATACAAGCCACGCCCCCCTTTTCTCATCTTTCCCACTTCCATAAAGGATGTGTCAATGCCGGAAGGGCAGCGGACGAGCGCAGCGGCGCGACGATTGTGCGCCGAAGGCGCGCTTAAGGCAAGCTCGTCTGCGCTCGTCCGCGCCGAGACCGGGCCAAGGGCATCTCCCCCTGATCGTCCAACTCCGGAACTTGAAGTATTCAGATATAGTAGGGACACACTTATGCTACTTAAGCCACTGGCAGACATAGCCGATTGCCCACGCTTATCCCCCAAAATAATACATGAGGACAAAAATATATGCCCCAACTGCCGAGGGCGGCTACCAAATATCAATCCCCTCGTCCCCAAATCTCTATTGAAACCCAATGCAATCTCGGACAATACTCATCTCCCGCTAACTAATACGGGACCTAAGAATAGCACTAACGGAAAGCTAATTAGCGGACTACTAAATGTCAGATCCCTCCCGAAACATGCTACTGAAATACAGTTATTAATTGAGTCCAATAACTTAGACATTTTATTCCTAACCGAGACATGGATGACCGCGGAAATAGAATCAGAGCTAGGGCCAGCATGTCCAGCAGGATATAAGATAATTCATAAACCTAGGAATATAGGACGAGGAGGAGGTTTAGGGATCATTTTTAGGGAGGTACTAAACATTACAACCTTGGACGTCGACACAGTCTCATGTGCCGAAATCCTTGGGGTCTCGATTAAACATGATTCTGAACATTGCCTTACGGTCCTAATTTGCGATAGGGCACCAGGGCATTTTAATGCTTCACAACAGCAGGAATTGATCGCTGTTACTAATAATATATCAATCTCTCATAGCAGGCTGATGGTACTGGGAGATTTTAACATATGGGACAGTGACCAACTACGTACAGCCTTGCATAACATCACTCAATCTTGTCACAATCTGGGGCTGAAACAGTGGATAACTACCCCCACACATATACAAGGAAACACACTGGACTTAATATTCGCGGCTGAAGATCTAATGACCATGGATACAATTCTTCCAGTAGGCTAGTCAGACCATCATCTCCTTCGATTCAATATCCACACCCTGACTAACACAGGACCCACAAGTGTACAGACCAGAACCTTTATTGGTCGTGATTGGAAGGGCCTGTTGAAAAGGAAAGAGGAAGGAAAGTTTGACTTTCGTCATGTTGGGACCTCGTTCAAATCGAAGAACGATGTCACTACAAATTACCTCTCATTATGTAATGAGATAACTAAGAAACTTGATGATACTATACCTCTGAAAACAATCAGGAAAAGAGAAAAACCCTTCTCGCCCTGGTATACGGACAAACTGAAAGAATTGAAAAACGCCTGTAAAAAGGCGGAGAAGCTCTGGAGGAAAAACTACTCGGAACAGGAGAAAGTGTTGTGGAGGCTTACAATCGCACACTATAAGAAGGAAATTATTAGAGCCAAAGCAAGCCACTTCGCAGACTTAATTCTCAAAAGCTCTAATAAATCTCGCGACACCTTCAGGATTATCAGAGAGCTATCTCATCCTGCTTGCGCTGACAGTCAAATCAAGCTCTCACAAGAATTATGTGACAGCTTAGCACTATTCTTTCAGGAAAAAATCAGTAAAATTGTCGAGGGAATGAAAGGTAATTCTACTCCCACAATGCAGGACAACAGCAATCAAGAAAATAGAGATAAGAAGGCGGAAAATGTTAGAGGCCCTCCTCCAAACGCCATCTTGGAACATTTTGAGGTTCTTACAGAACAAGAATTTTTAAGAATAGCCCTTAAAACGTCATCAGGGTCCCCTCTAGACCCTCTACCCCACAGAATAGTTAAGGATTTCGGAGATTAAATCTTTCCAGTGCTGCATCAGTTATGCAACCAATCTCTCCACACAGGCTCCGTACCTAAAGAATGGAAATTGGCGGTTATCACCCCATTACTAAAGGAACCAAATCTGGACCCAAACTGCCAAAAGAACTACCGACCTATATCGCTCCTACCATACCCGATAAAGATCACAGAGCGATGGGTCAGCAGATCCCTAGCCCTCTTCCTAGAAACCAACAACATCCTGGAAGAGGAGCAATTTGGTTTCAGACCAGCTCATGGAACTGAATCAGCTTTTCTGACAGTTCTGGATGAGTTACGAATGAGGGCGGACAGGGGAGAATCAGCAATCCTAATTTTGCTAGACCTGTCCGCCTCATTCGATACGGTGAGCCACGAAATCCTGATAAAAAGATTGAAGAACATTGGAGTTGGAGGAGTCGCGCTTGGCTGGTTCCGATCCTACCTGACGGATAGATGGCAGGCAGTAGCTATCCCTCCGTATCAATCAGAGTTTGTTAAAGTTCCACATGGGGTCCCACAGGGGTCCGCAATCAGCCCTATACTCTTCAACATATATATGCAACCCCTGATGAGCATCATCAAAAGTCACGGCATTAGCGTGACTAATTACGCAGACGACACACAGCTGATGATCTCTCTTGATGGAGCTCATGCAAACTC
The DNA here is from genome assembly GCF_964263255.1 of Lissotriton vulgaris. Classification (NCBI taxonomy): domain Eukaryota; kingdom Metazoa; phylum Chordata; class Amphibia; order Caudata; family Salamandridae; genus Lissotriton; species Lissotriton vulgaris. The sequence continues at coordinate 787,304,342 of NC_141696.1, forward strand.
ACTTGAGACCTTCCACACCTGCATGCTGGAAATGTCACTTTGGTTAAACCAGAATTCATTACAATTTAACAGTGACAAGACTGAAATATTGCACTGTATGGTAGGAAAAATCTCCAAAATGTTACCTACAGACTTCTGGCCTCAGCTGTTTGGAGATGCGCCTGCCCCAGTGAAATCAGTAAGGAATCTCAGAGTTACTTTTAACAACAGTCTGAGCCTAGAGACCAATGTCAACAAGCAGGTCAGCAACTGCCTTGCTTTAATGCGAGGATTGCAAAAGCTGCTACCTCTCCTGCCTTCACAGGCCAGAGCCAACATAGTCAAGAGCACCATCCTCAGCCGCCTGGATTACTGTAACGCCCTACTACTGGAATCCACTGCCTATCTTATTTCCAGACTTCAAAGTATCCAGGCGGCTGCAGCTAAACTGGCACTCTCTTGAGATCGAAGATCTTCTACCACTCTCGCCTTGGCCGACCTCCACTGGCTGTCTAAACACCAGAGGATTTGTTTCAAATCCCTATGTATTGTCTTCAGGGCATTTCATGGGCTAGGCCCCCAACCACTTCAAAATAAATTTAACTGGTATGAGCCTACCCGGTCTCTTCGATCCTCATCTTTAAACCTTATCAGCATACCCAGGATCAAGAAAGCCACCTGTGGTGGTAGAGCTTTTAGTATAGCTGCAGCTCATTTGTGGAACAACCTTCCAACTGACATCAGAAAAACAAACAAACTGATGGCCTTTTGAAAAAAGGTTAAAACATGGCTCTTCCCAAAAATCTAAACGTCAGAACCTTAGACCACTGTCCTCCTCTGTTACACAGGTTTTTCAGCTATATGCACTCAGCGCCAGGATGCCCGTAGGGTTGCAGAGCGCTCTATAAATGCTATAAATAAATAAATAAATCTGTTGCTGTCCAGAAGGTCCATCTTGTGTAGTGATATTGGGGTTTGGTAGAGTCTATGTAGATATTTAAAATGGATAAGCTGCAGGTGATATTTGGGGGAGAGGCGCTTTATCTGGTTGCAGCAGTACTGTCAGTTTTCGGGGGAGAGGTCAATCTCTAAGTCTGCACCCCATGCGCCGCAAGCATGTTCCTTGTTGATGTGGGAAGCAGCAAGTGTGAGAGCATAGAGTCTTGTAACCAATTTCCGCTGAGAGTTTGAGGAATGAATATGCTCAAGCGTGGTGCTGGTGAGGGGAGTGAGTGGAAAAGTGAGGTTGTCACTTCTGCAGGTTGCTCTGATCTGGTAATAGAGTAGCTTATCGAGCAGAGCAGCGTTGTTGTGCAGAGTGAATAAGTTGTTGTATGGGTAAATGTCAGCCATAGTGTGGATGCCCAGGTCAGCAGCATGGCGGGACATACACACAGTCTGCAACAGGGGACATGATGGATTGTTTGCAAGTTGCATCGATGGTGCGTAGAGCGCCCTAGTGCCAGTGTATTTACGTAACCCATCCCAAGCACTCAACTGTGTTAATCTCACTGCGCTGTACTTGTAAAACCATTTTTAAGAGCAAGCAGTGGTCCCACGGACCACTGCTGATCTTAAAAAATGAGAAGAATACTTTTCAATTTTCTTTTTGTAAAGCATCGTGGTTTTCTTTTAAGGAAAAAGGGCTGATTTAAAAACAAAAAATTGCTTTGTTTAAAAGCAATCACAGACATGGTGGTCTGCTGATCCCAGCAGGCCACCATCCCTGTAATTTTTGCGATTCCTAATGGGTCACAAATTGCGACCTACCTCATTAATATTCATGAGGTAGGTCATTTGCAACCCCCTAGGAATCACCAAAAGTGTACTACACACCTTCATAAATGCCATTTTGCGATTTCTTAATTGCGAATACTTGTGGTTCGCAATTAGGAAATTGGAAAATAGTATTTTCATACATCTGGCCCCTAATTTTTTCCCAGTGGGTATGCTGCGTGGGCCTGCGACGTTCCTGCTAGGCGAACTCTGGCCGTGCTTCCGCCGTGCTGCCTGCCCTGTCTGCTGTGAATGGGAGGGGGAGTGTATCGGGTGGGACTCTCCGGTTCCTTGCTGTGGCTGCATCGGCCGCCTGTTCAGTGATCATGTGGAGCAGGTAGCCCTGGGAGGCTGACGGCAGCGTGGTCTCTAGGACTCCAGTGGGTAACGCGCTCATTGGGGTCTGATGGGGCCTCTGCTTTGCTCTGTCCCGGATCGTGTGCCGTGGTGCCTGTTTGAGGCTGCCGGTCCTGGCACGGTGTAGAGAGGATTGTGTGTTCCAGAGATGTGTGGTTACCGAGAGCACCACATCACTCCTGTACCCTCACTTCTGTCTTGTGCGCTGGTGGCCACCTGTAAAGCCTTGCCGGCTTTTCCTCTTCACTCCATACTCTCAGTTGCTCAAGCCCCCCCTCGTGTCTGGTGGGCGGCGCTGAGGTGGTAGGGCAGGGCTGCTCCCCATGTGCTGTGTGCTGTTCCCTGCCTTTAAGGGTGCTGGAAAAAACGATGGGGCAGCTGGAACCAGATGATCATGCGACAGGAGGAGGGCTGCTGTGGCCCGGAAATTGGAGAGGTGCGTGAAGAACCACCTGGTGGCCACTTTACTTCATTATACTCCCCGTAAGTGCTCGTAGACACTTGGGGCCAGATGCAGGTAGCTAAATACCGGTCGGTAAAGGCCTAAAATTGGTGATTTTCCCGTTACTGATCGGTATTTAACCCTTTCTAATGTAGGAGGCTGGAAATAAGGATTCGGTAATTTACCGATTCCTTATTTTAAGGAATGGGTAAAATACCGATTCCGTATTTTAAGGAATCAGTAATTTACCGAATCCTTAAAACCTATGTAGGTAGCACTCAAGTGAGTGCATTTTTGCCTTAAGGATTTGTTATTTACCACCAACTACAAGTTGGTGGTAAATACCGAATACATTTAAAAAAGCAATATTTTGCTTTTTTCATAGTGCCATGTGGCAGACATACATGCCCTTAGGGCATGTATGTGCGCTACATGTGCACACGTGCACGATTCATGGGTGCAACAGGGTGTCAAGTTGAATATGCTCTCGCTATTACCGATTCGGTAAATACTGAATCGGTAATAGTGACTGGCTTCCCATTCATTCCTATGGGCCTCAAGGCCCATAGGAATGAATGGGAAGGTATTTCCTATAACCGAATCAGTATTACTGAATCGGTAATAAGAAATATTACCGAATTGGTAAATTTTACCTATTTATTACCTACATCATATTTACCGATTCCTAAATACCGAATCAGTAAAATTCGGAATTTAGGAATCGGTAAAATGAGATTATCTACATCTAGCCCTCGGTCTGAACTTGGAGGTGTGACTTTGTGAGCCGCTCAGTGCTGAATCTGGCTGAGTCCTCCGTATGGGCTCCGTATAGGCTTCCACCTCGCCGGGTTCATGTATTTTCTGTGCCTGGCTGGTTGCAGACATGACCGAGGATGCAAGTGCCTTTGCACCATTATCTCCTATTCAAATGTTGGACTTTATTTCTGATGGCTTCCACAGTTCGGGAAAGCGAGAACAAGTACTCTCCACTATCTCAACACCCAGTAATGGTCTGACTCTGAATAATGCAAAGCTCCGTTCGGTGATGAAAAGGATCATTTGTGCATATTTAAACCTGCTGGTGAATTCTTTCTAAATATGATTTGGCCTTGGCTTTAATTCTCAGTGTTCCTGACAAAGGCCTGGAATGGGACGCTTTCAAAGATCTAAGACATGCAGCACGGAGCAAACAGCGGTCTCTCTTTCTCCTTGGCTACGGGCCATATGTATCATCATGCTGATTTGCGATTCTCAAATAGCGATTTTTAAGAAATCGCTATTTGAGAATCGCAAATAGGTATGTATGTACAAAATTGCACTTTTTTGTGATTTCTTAAAATTCCTTAATTGCGATTAGCAAATTGCGAATCGCAATTAAGGAATACTTTCCCATTCATTTCTATGGGCCAGGAGGCCCATATGAAAGAATGGGAAGTTATTCCCAATTGCGATTCGCAATTTGCTAATCACAAATTGAGAATATTGCCATTGGTGCAGGGGTGTCCCAAGGACACCCTGTTACACCCCTGAAATATGCATGGGTGCACATGTGGCGCACATACATGCCCTAAGGGCATGTATGTGCGTCACATGGCACTTTGAAAAATGCTAAAATGTGCATTTTTCAAGGAATTCGCAACTGGTAACTTGCGATTCCTTAAGGACATTTTGCAAATTTTTTTTGCTTCATTTAAATGCAATTGCAAAATAAGGAATCGACATTTTGCGATTCCTTGTTTTGCACCACATTTTGCTCAATACATACCATTTAGCAAATTTGCATTCGCAAAGGCCGAAATTCGCTCCTTCACAGTCTGAACCATTATGAAAACGTGTCAAAGGACTGAACAGCTTTGTGAACTTTATTGACAAACTTGATGAAATGCTGGAGGAAATCTTTGAACCGAGAAATGCAGTAGCCCGAATTTTACCAACAATAAAAAAGAGGCCGCAACAGCGGAGATCGATACTGTGCAGCAGCGTTGGACGTTGTACATGATTTGGAATTGAGGATTCAAAACATCATCAATGTTCAGCAAAGTGAAGTCAATGGCCTCACCACTGGCATCAGCCCAGAATGGCCAAACACACATACCATAAACCATGGCACAACCTTTTGTGGGCGTGATGCCATAAAGGCCTTGTTGGTTCTTTTGGATGAAGAAGCTGCCAAACCTCCAATTCAAAATAACGCAGATATCCTATGGGTTGATGAAGAAAATGCATCTTTCTTTGGTGAAGATTCTATGCTGACTCTATTTCGATCTCCTAAGCAAGCCGATGAGTCCTCTCCCAAATCCCTCAGACACCGTGTTCAAAAATCTATGGATGGAGGAACAGAAAAGTTGAAGCAGACTTTGATCCGCTCGCACCGCACCATTGCAACGAAAGTTGCAGAGCTTCCCTAGCATGAGCCAAGTACCTACATGTGTCCACCCTGCACCAAAGCATGTTTCTGTGCTGCGTTTCAATGAAGAACCGCTCTCAGATGAGGCTTCACTTCCAACAAGACCAGCTCTGGCACTAGTTTCTGGAAATGTTCCATCCTGGCCATTCATGTAAAACAAGGTGCGGCTTATTGTCGAAAGTTCATGAAGTGGGGGCATTGATACGCAGCTTGTAGAACGATGCCATTATATCAGCTGGAGGTCACGATACCATGCTGCCTGCTGCAAGGTCATCTGTGTCTTTCTGTGAGATATGCATCTCGTTTCCAGAAGCTTTGCATACATTTTCCCGTGGTGGCAGTGCCCTTAAAGGATCAGGCTGTGTCTTGAAGGGACTAGCATACATCTGACTCCATCTGACTCCTGTGGATTTTTGCATGAGTAGCAGTTGAAGAGACCACAAGTGCAGCGCCTGCAGGCTTCACCGGCATTGGCACAAGGGCAGTGACAAAGACAGCGAAAGGCGTGCTGGCTGCCTGTAGATGAAGAAGATCCCCCACTACATCTTGTGGACAATACCCTCTTTGCACTTATCAGTACACTGTACACTGCTACATGACTGTTGGACTGGTTTTGCTACTGCCGTCACAGGTTACTCCTCCCGAATGCTGCCGTGGTCTATGGAAGTACAAGTGGCGTCACCTAGTGGTGTGTGGTGAGGGCCTGACTGGGCAAATGTTGCTGCACACCGTCTGAGTTCCCGCCCATTGTGGATACGTCTTGCAAAGCCTCACTAACCTAGATGGTTCACCACTGTGAGGTCCTAGACTGCCACAGCCACTAAAGGATGAAAAGGGTGTTGGTGCCCTAAGAGATAGTGCCAGAGTCGGATGTAATGGTAAAGGAGGTGAAAAGAAGCACTAGTGGGCGGAGGCACCCATCTGCTGAGAAAGGCACAAAACGCCCCCAAGAGACTGCAATGCCCCACGCATTATAGAGTAGTAGAGCCAAGCAATCAATTTGGCTTTTGCAATGTTCGTTATGTGGCATGGTAAAGACCACTTGTTACAGCCTCCAACTCAACCTTCAAGGAGATACGCAGCAGGCTGGTCTATATGAAAGCCACCTAGCACATGGTTCAGATGTAGGTGGGAGTTGTACAGATTTTATATTGGCAAGGCGACTCCAGAATGAGGAAAGGCTGGAAGGGAATGCTTTGTTTGAGGACTGTTTAAAAGGGATGCCTGTTCCTTGTATTACGAGATTCGGCTAAGGTTTGAAAGTACCTGGGAAAGGATTGATCCTGATGCGGTTTCACATTATAAATACACAAGGGCCTGGATTGGTGCATGTAGAATCTATTCACTTTGTTCCGCTGCCGCATTGTTGAGTTTGCTGAGGATGAGGGCATACGCTTCTTGGGCCACGTGGCCACCACTGAAAGAGAGAGGTAAATACAGCTAGAGAGCACCAAGGTGATTCCCATATTCCTAGTGGCCGGTTGCCACACCTGTAAAAGAGACGGGAGCCCTGTACCTCCCACAGCGATCCCGAGTTGCCGGAATACTTTATCGGAGGGAAGATGGGTATGGAAGGCACTACAGACCGGATCCATCAATGTACATCTTCTTTTACTGCCGCCCCTGAGATGGCTGGTGCATCTGGGAAGACTCCCAGTCCTATTGACAGGGCCAGACCGATGAGTGGTCCGTGATGGGAGAAGAGGCGTAGTCCAGTCCAAAGGTAATGACGGAGTGAGCAGGAGTCCCCTGTGAGTTACTGTGGCCTGTCGCCACATTTTAGGGCATGTATAAAAAGGACATGCTTTGCGTGGCCTGTCGCCACTTTTTTATAAGTTGTCTCAAGGCAGCCATTCCATCATTTGCCATGTGCATCAATACCATCCCAGGAGCATTAAATGACACGACTGGAGTCCTGCACCGTGTGCAAATCCAAAGAACCAGTGACCAGTTGTCTAACTGGCGTACATCCTGAACCCGGCAGTGAGAGCATGTTCTGCCCTGGTTACATCTACTGTTGAAGTTGCACAAGGGACTAGGCGGTGGCTCCAAGGTAGTCTTGCGGCTCTCTAGATGCAGACATGTGCAGACCCAGTGCAGCCCATGGGCGGTCCCATGGCATCTCATCTAAAGGGCCTCCCCGAGCGTGAGAGATGGATTTTACTTTGCCCTACCTGTGGATTTCAGCAAGTATCCAAATGCCAAGACTGCCGTCAATGGATTAAGGGGCTTACAATGGGTTTCACTCACGCTCCTGATGCACCTATGTATGAACTGTATAAACACCAATTACCTCACAGCAAGAGTATGCTGGACAGATTAACCTAATTTAGGTGGACTGTCACTCGACTTACGCAAAGTTGAAAGGGACGGTCTTCATCAGCACTGTGTGTGTGTCCAGATGTATCTGGTTAAAGTATGGACACAGGCCAAGATGCCGAGGTGCTTGCAGCTGCACCATTCCACCGCTGTCCTGCACTAAGAGATTTTTGGTTGTTTTTATTTTTTTTCTCATTCCTTCCCATAGGTTGGACTTTTGTTTATTGTTGTTGTTCTAATAAGATTTGGAATAAATGTGTCCTGTTGGACACAGTTGAATGTTTTGCAAGCCATTTCCTCGAGGGCTGCCCCAAACACTCACCCATACCCATCCAACACAGGTGTTACCAATTAGGTGCCCTGATAATAAAGGAGCGCGAGGGCACGTACTCCGGGCCATTACTAGCAACTACAATCACGGTGTTTGGTGTCTGTCTATTTCCACGGCATGTGGGCCTAGAGTCCAAGGATTCAACAATTGCCTCATGTGCGGCTGTCTCCTCCCTTTTAAGCCTGTGTGCAAATGCCCTTCAAGTTCATTTTTGATTTGTGTCAGCTCTGTGCTTTTAAATTCAGTTGACACCTTTCCAGTGCACCCCGGTGACTTTACCAAGTATGTTTTTGTTATCAATGTATCAGTGCGGCAAAGTTCTTTAAGAGCCCCCCCTTCAGAAAGAGGGGGGAGCCTCAAAGACAGCCTCAGACCTGGGTTCTTCAGCCCTGAAGTGCCCAAGGGGCTGAGTGTCTATCATGACGCCTTGTCACGTAGTGGGGTGGGGTCAGCAACTCTCGCTGACACCATCACACTCTGTGAGAAGGTAGGGAAGGTCCTCCTCTCATTGGTTGACCCATGATAAGGTTAGCCAATGAGAGGAGGTGGTAGGATCATCCTATTTCCCCTACCCTCCCTGACGCATACAGCTGCTTCTGGTGCCTTCTGCTTCCCCTCCAGCCACCTGCTGGAACTGCCCTCACCTGGTGAATACTTTAGAAAAAATGGTTAGGGGAGTGAGTGCACCCATAAATGTATGTGTATGTATGCATGTGTGCTGTGTATGAGTGTGCATGTTGATGTGTTTGTGAATTCTGGGTGTATGTGTGCAGACTTGTGAATAGATAGATGGGCGTGCGTAAGATTACACGTGGATGAGTTTGAGTATGGGTTAATGTGCATGTATGTTCCCCAGCTTGGTAATATTTTGCCAGAGGTATGTTAATGGTTTTGTGGTAATTGTAGGGACTTTGTTGTTCGAGTGATGTCTTCGCTTATAATTTTGATTTTGACTTGCTATATTTATATTTTTTCCTATTACGAGGTTTCGAACCTTACTCTATATCACTGTATACAAATGCTACTTCTATTTTAATCTGCGTTGTATGACTTTTTTATGTTTAACCTTTGGGTTTTTGGTATTTTTCACATTCATTGCATTTAATTGTTTTATATTATTGCGGAACTCTTTTATTGTAAGTGGTCGAACGCATTCGCCAAGAGCTGAGAACACGTGCGACATATATTATGGGCAGGGTTATGCAAGTATCCGGATCATTTATCTGAATTGATTAAAGCGCATTGTGTTAACCAAGGTTGTGAATATGTACTCAAAAATAGGGTATATCCCTTACTAAGGGCTGTGTAAATAAAGAGCATTCTTTATTAAAAAATCGTATCCTTTTTTCCTACATAAAATGTCATATATCAGTTCCTTTCAGATATTTTGCAGAGACAGCTTTGCTTGTTTTTGCTTAATTTCATTTACCTAAAAAAAGCGGGCTGAAATTACTGAACGGGCAAGTATTAGTGTAAGGACCTGCGTGGGTGTGAGATGCAAACACCTCATCTGAAGGATTTGATTGGCGCTTCCCTAAAGGAGAATCAGTAATTGGCGTAATTACTGTCCATTTCACACGGAAAAAACAGCAGGAAGCAGGTGATTAGAGTGTTCAATGAAATCGTATTACGTCATGATTCACAAATGGGGAGTTTATATGTTTTGGTCAGCATATGTTTAATGAGATTTAATTGCATCCGCTCCTATATGTTTAGTTTCCTGCACAGGTCAGCGTACTTTATTAGTACTTGAGTGAAGGTTAAATGTACAATATACCGCCTGTTTTCTCAGTGTCTCCCGTGCTATTGCTAATGAACACAGTTTAGGAGATTAATTACATTTGGCAAAAGTTCAGAATGCATTTCCTTTCGTTATTGATGATAGCATAACTTATCTGCAACATCTCTTAACTCAGGTCACACTGTATGAATTAACACTGACAAAGGCTTCTGTACAGTACAGCACACAGGGACACACAGCACACATTTCAAAGATAAACAAATGACATATTGCAAACACACTGGCGGTCTGCATAGACCAGCACGCCTATTAAGAGGACCTTTTTACACAAATTCCCAGTGGCATGGGTGCCCAGATGCTCACAGACCATTAGTCATACATAACCCTGTGTGGGAGGATGTACATGTTGATATGCATCCACAGACCACAGGACGATGTGAATTTGGAAGGCACAAGGCGATGCCCAATCGGTGAAGCACAGGGTGATTGAGGAGCACAAGGGAACCCTAGTGATCCATCTAATGGAAGCAATGGGTGGGAGGAGAGAATGTAGCTTTACGGCTAGAGCGGACGACCTCGAAACTGGGGAACTGGGCTCGAGTCTCGGCAATGACGCTCAACATCCTGTGATTCTAGGCAAATCACTTAATCTGCCCGAGCCTAACAAAAATTAATGTGTCCATCTGTAACGACACTGGTGCTCATGTAAAGCGCTCTGATACCTGAAATCCTCGTGTCTAGTTTGCGCTATATAAAACTCTAAAAAACAAACAAAATTAAGATGGGTAATGCGTCGCATGAGTGGACATGGTGGTGTGCAATGCTGTGGCACTCAGCGATCTAGCTCACGAAAATGCTGTAGTGCATTAAGGACTGACGTACAATTCGAAGACAGGCTAGTGTATTGTAAGAACATAGAGGAATCCTGATCAGAGAGCACAGAATTATGTGCAATGAAAGCACAAGTTGAGAGACTCACATCAATGTGACATTGGCTGGTACAGGGTGATTTTAGCAAGGTCTCATACATACCTTAACTTGCTAATTTTGGTGGGTGACACCTGTCCCGAATTTGTCTTACACCAGCAAATTTACCATCCTGTCTTCCTCACCCACCTTGCTGTAACAGGCACTTGCAGCTGCAGCTCAAATTAAGATGCATCTAACAAAAATAACTTCATTTATATAGCGCTATTTTATGTGCTGCAAATAAGAGATTGGTATTGCTCCTTAATTTACTGACCTTTGAAAAGATGCGAGCCTGAATCAATACCATTGTAGTATTTGAGCCTATAACCTTCCGGTTATCAAGGTGTTCATTTTTCTCGCATGGGCAGATAGTTTCTCAGCCGTGAAAGGAGTACCGAGTGACAGATCAAGTGCAAAACAATAACACAGCTTCTTTAAAAAGGTTGTGGTACTTGAATCAAAGATTAATCAGTGTACTTCAAAGTTTAATTAGTGTTCTTCAAATATCGGTATTCAAGCATATGAATAAATGGTAAAATAAAGACTTACTTGAGATTTTAAAAAATGGGAGTTGTAAGAAAGTGAGTTAATAATTGAGGTGGGTGGGAGTCCACCATAAGAAATAAGGCCATGAATGTGTTAGGGTAAAAATCACTTATAATAATTTAAACCTGGTCTCAAAGCCCTGATAACTAATGAATGGAGAGGACAGACTTAGGATAATATTTAAAATATTAGGCAGTTGAAAACAGCTAACAAGTCAAAATACAAAACAATAAAAAAATACAACGAATTTGGTAAAATAGATAACGATTTATTGAGTAAATTGCCACTAAATCAAAAAAAATACAATAATGGGAAACAGAGATAGGATTTTGTAAAGATGGCTGAGCAAAATCCTATGGCAACTTCCAGAAGGGGCGCAGAGAACAGTTTTACAGGCCCTCATTGGCTCCAGACTTGACTATGGGGACATCCTATATTTAGGAGCCAATAAAGCTATCATCACTCAACTTCAGGTCGTTCAAAATGCGGCCGCAAGGCTGCTTCTTCATCTTCCGGGGCGAACAAGTATTGCGGAACATCTTAAGAAATTGCATTGGCTGAAGATAGCCAATAGAGTCAAATTCAAAGCCCTGTGCTATATGTTCAGGATTGGCACAGGGGAAGCTCCTGCCTATCTATGTAAGCTGGCGCATAAATATCTACCCTCTAGAAACCTTCGGTCAATGCATCAGGCCAAATTTTCTGTCCCTAGATTCAAACAAGCACGATTGGGCGGGCGCTCATTTGCCTACTTGGTCCCAGTTCTGTGGAACTCACTGCCGCTCGAATTGCGTCTTGAATCAAGATACCTTCAATTCCGAAAGGGCATCAAAACTTGGCTATTTAATCAATAGACTCCACATTCCTATTTGTAACCTTCCATCTTATCAAGCCTAACTCAGATCCAAGACGCCGGTAAACCCTCAGAGTAGCTGTTGTGCCATATAAATGTAATAAATAAATAAAATAAATAAATAAATGTAAGGCAAAGAGTGACATGAAAAAGTAAAGGGGCGTTCAGCAGTCACTGTTTGCAGTTCACTAGGACCTACTCAGGATTTCAGGCCAACCAGATGGAGTGCAGGTTGAATATTCCAAGTGGGTTCATCCAGGTCAAAGATTTTACAGTCTGACTTAGTGTCTGAAATGGAAGCAGAAATCGAGAAGCTTAAGTAATACATGGTTGCAGGCTTATCCACTAAAGTGCTCTCAGAGCCACATAGCTGGTGGACAAGGTCCTGCTGAAGCTATTGGTTGTGGCAGAAAAGCTCAGAGCGGGAGAAATTAAAATTTAGCATCAGAAACATTTTTCGCACTGGACTGATATTTTTGTTGCTTTCACACCGTCAAGGTTTCTACATTTGTATTTAGTCATTCTATGGAGCTCGGAATCCTCCAGCGAGAAAAGTTTGAAGGTATGTCCAATTAATTCATTTTGAAATTGTACACCTTATGAGTGAGGTCCTTCTGACTCTCCAAAGGTCGTGTAAGTCCAAAACATTTCGGAGTCTCTGAACTGCTACTTTTGGTCATTTCCAAGGCTCATGGGATCTCAGGGACAGTAATAAGGGGCCAGAATTCCCTCCAGTGGAGACCATCAGCAGGGTCCACTTGCAACTGGTTAGCCGGGCACTTCAAGAAAAAGGCCTTTTGAGGCTTGTTGTGTCATTGTAGCCTGACAGGAGGTCAGTCAACTAACTCTTGTAATCCATATCTTAGTTCTGGGTACAAGCTGGAGCAGTGATAACCATTTAGGTCTCAAACAGTAGGTCCAGCCATTTCTGTTCTTCCGCTGGTCCAGAGAGGGTTCTGCTGAGCTATGGTGAGGTGCCTGCTTTGTAGATTTCACTAGCCAGTGGTTGTAGGTGCATCTCTTGTATACACCCTAATCAATTAGGGAAAAATTCCCAAGGGAAAACGTTCCCATATTGGCAGAACTTCCTATTTGCTTTATTGTAAACACTCACATAGTGCCATTTTCTGAGATGAATCCAACATGGCAGAATCTTTCTACCCTAATAAGGAGCTTCTGTGCTAGCCAAAGGTGTGTTTATGGAAATGAGTTGTAGTAGGTGCCCTTTTTGACATGGTAAATCCCCCACTTTTTGCCTAGGATACAATGTGATTTCGACTGAAAGCGTAGTGGGTTCCTGTTGACCAGGTCCCCAGTACCAGATATCTTTCCGCAAAACTGTGAAATGTGTTGCCCCGATTGCTAATACATTCAGTACCTTCTGTAAGTCCCTAGTAAAATGTACCCTTGGTACATTGGGCCTGATGCGCTAAAAATGGTCCCTAAGGGCTGCAGCACAAATTGTGTCACCCTAAAGAACCCCTCGCCAATCTCATACAAACTGCCATTGCAGACTGCATGTCTTAGTGCAAACAAAAATGAAAACACCACATGACACACATCCTTTTGTGCTATATCCCCTAACACTGCATGTAATATTTGCAAGTCACCCCGACAGCAGGCCTTACAGCCCTAAGGCAGCGTGCCTTATATTACTTGTGAGGGCATATCTGCATGAGCAGATATGTCCCTGTGCTGGTTAGTTCTGTTACTACCAGTACAAGGGAACAGGGAAGCCATTTTCAAACATATGCTGGACACTGGTGAAATCGAGTTCCAAGCTACATGATGGCTTCAATGAAAAGAGGGATGTTTGGTATCAAACATCTTGTATTGATAAACCCACACTGATGCCAGTGCTCGATTTAGTAATATATGCACAGAGAGGTGCCCCCTGAAACCCTACCAGCCCCTAGTGCTGACTCATTGGCTTTCGTCAGCCTGTCACCAGAGAAGTGTGCCTGGCACCCATGGGTGAGGACCTCTGCTCTCTGGAGGCCATAAATGAAGCCTGCTCAAGCAGGGGGTCCCTTACACCCCTGACCACAGGATGACACGCAAATTAGGATTCCAAGGCTGGGGAGGTTCAAAGAGGTCCACTGCCTTTGGTATGCAAATCTGGTTTCTCTCACAGGAGAGGAAACCGACTCCTTTGTCCAGAGCCGTTGACGCCTGGACAGGCGGGATAATTAAAAAGGCAAGACAAGTGTCTCCACCCTCAGGCAAACACCACCCCTGAACTGGGCTATCTGAAGTGGATGCAACTTTTCAGAAGTGGCCATCTTTGGGATGGCAAATGTAGGATCTCTGGGACAGGGTTATGCCCACTTTCCCCAGGAAGTGGCCATCTAAGCGACATAGTGACCCCAGGGATAAGTAGCCCATTGGCTACTACCCTATACTCCGCTAACACCCCTAAATTCAGTATTTAAGGGTGTCCTGGAACCAGGAAATCAGATCCTGGTGCCAAAAGAACAGGCGAGACAGAAGAGACGCGAAAAGCAAGAACTGTGGAAGAAGCAAAAGTCTTGGTGTCAACCCTGCCGGTCTGTCTCCTGTTCCTGACAAAGTTGACTCATCCTGCAAGTTAAGGTGCCTCCAAAAGTCTGGGAGGACTGCAAGCACTTCTTCCAAGACTCAGGAACTTCATTGGAGCAGTGGAGCTGCTTCTCTGCATTCTGCAGGCACCCAAAGAGACCTGAGAGGACTCCGGACCACCAAAGCCCGACACCAAAAAGCACCATTGCACCTGTGCCAACTAGCCCAAGCTGAAGTGTGCCAATGGTGCCAGCGTGGCCCCCCCAGCCCTCTATAGACAAAGCCGACCCTGGACATGCCCACTGTGGACTTTCCATAGGTGCCTGCAGGCACTTTTTGCAGGTCCTCTCTACCACGACTGCGCCCGGTAATGAAAATTTGATGCCTGAAGACACCTCTGCACCCTACGTCATTGGACTGTGGAAAAGAGGACCAAAGGTGTCCCCACATCCCCAAGCATCGTGAGACCTGAGTCCTTCTTGTGGTTCAGACGCACTGGGTTTCCAGTCCAATCTTGCAGCCTCTTTTTGACCGGACTGATCCGCAAAGGATAACATTGGTCTCCTGACACTGAAAAGCACCTCTGCATCTGGCCGCACAGTGCCGCTTGAGATGGCCTGTGGGTGCTGCCTTGAACCTTCCCCCATACTCGCCTCAAGTCCAGAAGATTGGTCTCATAAGTCGTTGTACTGTCCCTAAATGCCATGCTTGTTTTTCCTCTCATAGGATCATATTGATTCTGGTGCATAAACAGACACTGATTTGTATGAATTCATTACTGAAAATTGTGTGTATTTGAAGATGTCTAACACTGATCTCTGATAGGCCTAAGTGGCTCGACCACACTGCCCCCTAAAAAAGCAACTTGGGATTGCTAGATCAAGCCACTATTTGCTAGTAAGGGAATACCTAATCTTGTTACATGTTATACCTCTTTTGGTATTTCATATACAGAGCCAGCTTCCTACATTAGTGACACCCACTTCAGTTAAACCAAACTGGTTTTGGGACCAGCTCCCACTAGACTGGTACATAACTGGCTACAGGAGGCCGAAAGAACAAAAGGCTTCTCTTCTCCAAGCCTCCCATTACATTTAACTATAAATAGACGGGCTTCACCCTGGTCCCTTTCAAGTTAATGCAGCCTCTGGACCCTCCCAGCAATCCCTCTTGTATCTGTCACATACCGCATACCAGGGTCTTCCTGTGAAAAGGCATAAGCCATTAATCCTACTCCAGGAGCAATTTACATACCTTTTCAAGGGGAAGTACTACCAGAGCCATCTGCCATCTGCCAGCAGGCTAATGCTAATTAGACTACTGGAGGCTGAGGCAGGTACAGTGTAACTCTAAAACATCAATTTTCCTAAATATGTATTTAAAATCCAACTTCATCATTGAACTGGATTTTCAATACACATTAAAATAGTGTTGGAATTATTCCCCTAGCTTGTCCCAAACTGAAGATAGCAAGATTATGATTTTATTGTGAGAGCTAGCTTTTCTCACAGGATAGCTACAGCCCTTTACAGTGAAAATAGCTTTTGGGGGGTAGCCACTGTAGGCACATGACAGCATTAAGTTCTTGCAAGCACCACTTTTAAATACCAGGTACCCTACCTTGTAGGCTGCAAGGCCTGTGTAAGGGTATCTTATGTAATAATAAATAGGTTATTTGACAGGTTCAGCCGCAGGTTTGGGAGCTTCAGGAGATAAACTACAGAGGTAGACCTGGAGCCATGTTTTCTTTGTCACTCTATTGGATGGCATGTTTTAGGGGACAGCACACATACACTGGGGCCTGGACAACAGTGCCCCGGTGTTCAGAGTTTTAAAACCAGCAATACCAGTCAGCAAAAACTGTGGGTGATGACGCAAAAAGGAGTGAAAAGGAGTCTCATCTCTCAAAGTGCCACAAAATGTTGAGAGTGATGTCTCATGTTGCAAGGCTTTGACAGTTTCTCCCGGCCTGTATTCTAATTTGCATTGTAGGGACCATTGTATTAGTCTCACTAGAAATAAAGGAATATAATTACCAAAAGGCAAAGTACAAATAGATCAGAAAAATGACATTCTGAAAAACAAAGTATGGTATTTTAGCTTTTGATTCAGTGGCTGAGTGATTTGGCTAGATAGAACACATATACAGATGCTAGAGCATAAATTTTATGAGTAAGACTTTCAGTCAGTTCTGTGTTTTTGACCAGCTGTATTTTACATGACGCAATTTTGGACCATTTAGATTACAAGTTAAAACCAACACTACAAGCCCCACAATGCAAAGTTCTCTATGCTGAATGCCAGACATGGCCAAAGGTGATCACAAGAACACACCAGACACGTTGCAGCTGTGCACATTGATATAAAATAGGAAAATTTAATCAAAAAGGTGAATTAATTTTCATGATATTGAGAAACGAACTTCTTTTTGTTTTGCTGATTTACAGCATCGTTTGTGTTTTTTGGTGGTGTGCATTCTGGAGAAAAGAAGTGTGTTTTAAATAAGGCTTAGCGGAAATCTGCATAATTTCCTTAGCCGTAATTGTGCAGATTGATGAAAAAGTACATGAAATTACGTGAAACACTGAGCCAGTATTTTGGGCTGTTTTTTTTAAATTGTGAAATGCATCTTCATATTCATTTTTGGATTAGAAGACGACGCATTTTGCACTAAAAAAAATTCAAAATTGCACAATGCGAACAGTTGCGTGGGTACTCCTAGTTTGTGTTCTGTTGACCCCGTCGTCCCACAATAGGATTTTTACCAAAATGAAAGCTCAATTTTACCCTGGCATAATGGCGTAATGATGGGCTTTGTGTGTAGCAAGCGAAATGCTGGAAATTACACATGATTAAACCAGCATAGTCGAAATCTGTTTTGAGGTTTTATTAGCTTTTTAAAATGTGTGCTCACATTTTTGTTTCGAGTGAGCAAAGTTTCCTTAATGCATCTAATTTCTTGCCAAGTAGGAAACTTCGATCTTGGCAAAGGCGGGCAAAGGTTCCCAGCTTCTGGGACTTCGTACTTTGTGAAGCTGCAAAATCTTTACATTTAAAAATGCACAAAGTTGTGAGTTGGACTCCTTTCTTAGTGTTTAAATGTTCTCACTTGATTGTGCAGAGGTAATGTATTAAAGTAGCTGGGACCAATGTATATTGCGATGTGTAGTATGACATACTGAAATGTACTAGTTGAAATTGACTTGTATTGCCTTCCTTTAATTAGACTAAGTCCAAATAGAACCTCACAGTGCTCCAAAATACATTGAGACTCACAATATTTTCAGAAACATTTCAATATGAACTGATGTTTGAATAATATACTTTCTATTCCCTAGATTTCAAATTGATGCTTGCAGTTCACCTGTATATTTTTGACTACCCCATTAGCACTGATGTGATCTAAAACTGAACATCTGTCAGAGTCTAGCATAAATCCAAGGTGTACTGTATATTGTCATAGTGTTCATTTAATGCATTTGTAATAGTAAAGGCTTTTGAAAGATATGCACGTAAAATGGAACATCAGAAAATGGAACTCGAAAGATCATAGTGTTGTGCTTCTTTCAGGCTGTGTCCTCCAAGAGAGAAAGAAGTGGTAGCACACGAGTTTCCTGATGTCTGTAAACAGTGTGTGGTTCACTGACCTTCACAAAAACGTACAAACCAGCATCAGCAAGTTCAGGTAATGACTGTGTTGCATTTAATCAATATCTAAGCTTTTTAACTGTGCTGCAAATGCTCCTCCAATGAATTATTCAGCACTGTCCATACGGGCTAGAGTGTCTTAACATTAAAATGATTTTGGATTTCAACTTCTTACCATGTGCTGCATTCCTAGGAGACATATTATTGGTTTGTGGATTACCTTGAAGCCAAGTCCCAGTGATGGATTCACAAAATGCCGCTCAAGTCATAAAACATGTTATCATCAATTTATTCAAGGTCATTATGAATACTTCCAATTGCTCCATACATTTGTATACTTAACTTTTAGTTCGTATATTTATCTGTATTGTTGAGTCCAATGTTTTGGCCAATATGTGAAATGCATGCCTGATTTACATGACAGAACATTTGGACATTGGCCCCAGTGGCGTAACACAGGCCCCTGCAGCTCCCGCGGTGAGGGGGGGGGGGGGGGCGGGGCGAGCTGCGGGGGGCCCACCCAGCACAGTACTTAGGCCTGAGAGCTCCAGAATAAATCCAGAGAGGGGGCCCCTCCATGTATATTGCAGGGGGTCCCCTCAACTTTTGTTACACCTGTGATTGGCCCCTTGCTGATATAGGCTTATCTGAGAGCAGACATTGTTTAAAAGCAGCCCTGACTTTGGATTCTTTACTAACAAGGTGTGCAATTTGTTCATTGCTATGATTAAGAAAACAGTGGTATGGCATTCACAGATGTTTCTGAACCTAAAACCAGATGAACACGGGCAAATATGCAATGAATTCATGCAATGCAGCATCGAAAGTCAGTGGCGTAATGAAACTTGAGGAGGCCCCCTGCTAAGTACATGCAGGTGGCCACTCACACTCCAGACCCAGTACAAAACTCTCTCGCCAGGGGCCTGTCAGTGTTGGAGGGGCCTCCCAGAACTCGAGGGCCCCCGCACTGCAGGGGCTGCAGGGGATTTCGTTACTCCACTGTTGAAAGTTGCCGCACTGCTTTGTGTGAAAGAAAGGGAGCAGAACATATACTGACATAAGAACCTGTTTTTCTCTCCCACTGAATTTGTTACCAATGAACACTCCTTTGCACCATAGTGCAATGTCCAGGAGAGTTGTACGACTGGTGCTAGAACAATTTTCTAAATGGGGGTGCTGCCAATAATGTTACGATACAAAAGGGGATGATGGACGGAGCGTTTGAGCAAATCAAACACTCACCCCCAGTCAACTGATCTGGGTTTAATCCATCACCATTCTTTAGCTCACTGAGCCACCCCAGTTCAGACATGGCCATATGCAAATCAGTCTGACCCTGTGCCTCATGGGAACAGTCCAGCCCGAACTGCCAAGCCATGTCTTCCCTGGACCGGAAACAAGCATCTTGGGACCGGTTTCGGATTCATAATCCTCATCAACCAGACTATCTTGAATCCAGTGGCCAAGTGAGCAAGGGACTCACGTCTGAGCATACCCTGCCAAATTAGGGTGAACAAAGCGATACAAAAGGCGATGATGGACGGAGCGTTTGAGCAAATCAAACACTCACCCCCAGTCAACTGATCTGGGTTTAATCCATCACCATTCTTTAGCTCACTCAGCCACCCCAGTTCAGACATGGCCATAGCAAATCAGTCTGACCCTGTGCCTCATGGGAACAGTCCAGGCCGAACTGCCAAGCCATGTCTTCCCTGGACCGGAAACAAGCATCCTGGGACCGGTTTCGGATTCATAATCCTCATCAGCCAGGCTATCTTGAATCCAGTGGGCGAGTGAGCAAGGACTCACGTCTGAGCATACCCTGCCAACTTAGGGCGAACAAAGTGATACAAAAGGGGATGATGGACGGAGCGTTTGAGCAAATCAAACACTCACCCCCAGTCAACTGATCTGGGTTTAATCCATCACCATTCTTTAGCTCACTCAGCCACCCCAGTTCAGACATGGCCATATGCAAATCAGTCAGTCAGTAGTGTAGTTCCTATTTTCCCAATAGGCTCTGCACATTGGAATAACATAAACAGCAGGATAGACGTAGGACTGAGGTCATCTTGGTCTCTACTGACTATGTTAAACTTAATTTAGGTTTGCGCCAGCTAGCTCAGAGGTCACTGGAAACTTTCTCGAATGAAGAGGGATGGATAATCTTCCCTGGCTCAGACAAGAAGGGATTCAGTTTCCGACAACCGCATAAACATGACAACTTTGCTCCCTCAGAATAAGAGTATATCTCTAGAGTCTTGTGAAAACAATAGACAATTATTTCACTCAGTCAACAGTGCATACTTAGGTTCACCAGAGAAATGGAGAGACGGGCGTTTTCAATAAAAAGGTGTTATTTATTGAGCAGTCTTCCTTCTCATGCAAGAGAAATGAATTGCCACAATTGCAATACTTAAAGTAAAGTAAAGTGCGTACAGTAAAAGTAGTATTATGAAATAATACTGGAAAAGCATTGATACGGTTTCTTAGCCATATGGTACTTTAAAATGGATAAAATATATACATACATATATACATTGGCTAAAAGGTTCAACTGGTGCTTCTAACTAAGCCTACCCCGGTGTACCTGACCTAAGCCTAATACGTGGGAAGGGACAAGGAAGTAGCAGTGTTAAGTTAAGTTGGTTTTAGATAATTTTGCCAAGAATCTGCAACAATAATTCTCCTAAGGGTTCAGTCAGCTCCGTACCTTGGTAATAGAATGTGGGAGGTCTGGTATCTCTTTCCTCAGGACTCGATATCCCAGCAACCCGCGAGGGTCGGCTGGAAACACCGGAGCTGGATTTTCTCGGCTGGAGAAAAAGACATCGTCTCTCTCAGTGCGTCAAACAGGAGGGGCGGCTTCCGTGGGCACTCGCATCAGCTGGGCTCTCGGGCAAGTAGATGGCCGCTCTGCTCCAATTCACCGTGTGTTTGCTTAAGGCAACTGTTGGTATTTTATACCTGAAAGGTGCCGGGTTTGACGTAAGGTTGGACATAAGACGTCACCAAGAACTAACAGTTCTTGCAGGACTTCAGGAGTTCTTGTTCAAATCAAAACAAAAGCAGGGGGGGTTTTCCCGGGCTGCTGGAGGCTTGGTTTGTTTAAAGAACGCGTTGTGCTTTCTAGGATTCGATGGGAGTAGCCATGCTGTGCTTTGGATTGCATGGGCTATTACTGAATATGACTCTGATTCTTATGCCGTTGTCAGGACATTATTGATTATAACCTCACAATGGCATAAATCTGGAATATCGAATTAGGGTCCTAGATAAGAACACGACACCCACTCCATGAATTGATGTCCATCATTACTAAAACTAAGCCATATTAAACATTCAAAGGTGCATGTGTTTTTTCGACCCACCCCAAAATACATATTTCGCATTTGAAATGGTATACGGTAAATACATGGAAATGAGTATTTGTACTGTACGCTTTTTAAGCAGTGTTATCATTCAGAGAAATGCATATATATATCAGCTGAACGAATTGCAAAAATTACACATGAAATGGCTCTAAATACAGAAAAGAAGGTTGAGACCATTTCATCACATATTTATACAGATTTCTGTTATATGTGCTAGAGGCTGTGGTAAAATATTGTCTCTACTATCCTAAAATAGAAGCTCTGTTCTCTAAGAATAGTTCTACTTTAAGCAGAGTACCATGTGCCAATTTTTTTTTATATTTTCGAAATATGGGCATAAATAATTTTGCTTTCAGGGGAAAAGTTCCAAATATTTTCTGTAGCTTTGTTTATCAAAACTGAAGGCGGAATTCAGAGTTCAGGGAACGCTGTGAGCTCATTGTTTTTCTTAAGAGTTATTCTCGTTGGATGGAGAGAACATTGTTTCAGACATACTCGCAAAAAATAGGTCTACCATATCAGGTGAAAGTTCGACCAAGTTCGAAAATACTGCAACAGTGCAATTTTCTGTGTGAGTGCTATCATCGATGGTTGGATCAGCAATGCTCACAGAAGGTTGTACCTGTTTGGTGCTGCTTTCCTCTCTTACCTCACTGCCACATACTCGTAGTGGTGAAGTCTCAACGAATGCTGTTATCAGAATCGGTAGCCGCTGCATGAGTCGTTACCGGACCTAGCAAAGTATTGATATCCATTGGTACTGCTGATTGTAGTGTAAGATACATGTCCAACACGCATTCTTCTCCGCATAGCAGACATCGAAGCTCAGGTATGATACAATCTTTCCAGATCGGTCTGAATGAAAGAAACCAAGTTGTACTTAGATCTCTTAGCCGGGCCATTCCGAGGACCTTAGTGATACGGTCTCGATATCGTATTGCTAGGATCGTTTCTTCCATCGTTGCTAGAGTCTTGCCTGTGGATTAGCTTGCCATATCGTTGCAGAAGAAGCAAAAATAAAATTCTTGCTACGAGTCCCAAGATCAAGGGTAGGCCGCCAAAGATAGAATGGACAAAATTTGGAAAGATGCCCAGATCTGTTTCAAATGGTGTTAACAGTCCCGAAAAAATTGTCTTAAATACATGTGCGATGCCACTGGTATCAGACATGTTTAAGATTTGGCTTAACACTTCTACGAAATGTACGGGGCAATTTGTTGGTAAAAGAGTATGTATCTCTGCTGTTGTCCTTGCAACTTGCAGTTCATACGTTTCTTTTGATGACGTTAGAGGCACAGTTGTTTGTAAAAGAATAGACTTCATTCTGCTTAAAGTATCAATTTGAATAGAAGAGATATTCAACCGAGGCCATAACACAGCCCCATATCTGGATTGCTGTGTGGATACAATACTTGCATACAGCAAATGGCCCTGGAAGTTACAGTTGCCAGATAGGCTTTTCCTGGCAGCATGACACAACAGCTGTGGTCACTTATTAAAATGTAACTACCATTCGAAACTGGTCTGAAGAATGGCTCTATCTGTTTTGCAGGCGTGCCATGCAGGTGACATGAAAGGTTATTTGAAGACCCTTCACAGGCTCCATGCAAATTAATTCCTTGACACAGAAGTGTACCGCTTAGTGATTTTTAAAAATTTTTACCACTAAGAAATACCTCTCGGTTTCCTTCACTGTAACATCTGTGTGTATAAGGTAATTCCCAGGTTGATTTGATATATTCCTTACCCAACCTTTCATACTGGCCTGCTGGTATATACTCTTGACAGTAATTAAACTGGAAAGTTGATATCGGAGTTGTAATCGTTCCATGTATTATCCATTCAATGACAGGTCTTTCTGACATTGTCAATGGTAATCTCTCGAGTTTTACAATGCTCAGGATTATATAATCTGCTCCTTTTTGTGCCAAACTGATTTGTTTATCAGTAAGGTTAAAGTTACCGAAAAATGACGTTGTGTTGATTAAACGCCATGGTACGTAGCCTGAAGGCAGATTATGCAACGTCCATCCAAGCTGTACAATAGAACGTAACTGAGACTGACCATGTTGTAGCATTAGTAAGTCCTGCTCTATTATATCAAAGGCAGATGATACAATACTGTCCAGTGAATATATTCTGGAAGACAGAGTCGTTAACCCATTGTCCACAACAGAAAGTGATTTTTCCAAATTAATACGATCAATTTCTGGTATTTTCTCAGCAGTTTCAATTTGCATTACTTTCCATGCTTCGTTGTATGCAGCATATATACTGGCCACTATAAAACGTTTTTGACGCTGTTTGCGTGGTCCCATTAAGAAATCACGCAGGTCAGCACCGTCTTTAAGTAAAGCCAAGTGTTGCTTAATTTCAGCCAGTGTGGATTTCTTTAGCCACTCAAGGCATAGTTTCCTTACACTGTATGTTGTAACTATCCCTGGATGTTGTCTCTGGGAATATCTAGGGTCTGGTCCGGTCATTTTGAACCCCTGTGTTTTATTCAGGAATCTATCTTGACAGTTATTCGTGTCTGTTGGCCAGATCAACCACTTTTTCCAATCAGTATGTGTTCTGTTTTGGTTTAAAATATTTGAAACGTCTATCTCCACATCAGTAGTGCTATCACTATCAGGCATGGGTTTTGGAATAGACGGTGTGTTCATGTCTTTTACCTTAGCTAGGCCAAGACAAGTAGTTTGTTGAATTGTGTCATTCAAGAAAATAATTTGTTCTGGGATCACGCAGGCCCTAAAAAGTGATTCTAGGCCTTGTACTTGCCAATCTTTGGAACCCCTGATTGTTTTTGTTTCAATGGTGTTTTTCCAAATATCGAAACCTAATGTAGACATTTTGTCATAAAATTTTTCTGAATAAATCAATTTAGTATTTGTCAACATTGTTTTCATTCCTATTCTATTTGATATTTTGAAATCAAACGTTCTTGGGTCACTGTTATTAAGTCCTGAGAAGTATTGGAATTTATCAGAAAACTTTTTTTAACTCCCTTTTGGTGGTGTCGGACAGTGTTCCCACTGGTTAAAAGAAAAAACATTTCTAGGTTGAGCACTTTTATGCAAATAGTGATTGCCATAATGGTTGTAGCAGTAAAGCTCCTCATAATTGGACGAGCCCTGCAAGTAATCTTGTTCTGTAAATTTAGCTGACATTACTAAATCTGACATCATATTATTAATGTTTTCAAAGTCCCAGTCATCAGAGAAAGTACTAGGTGTTACAAAATCACTTAATGAAATCTTGAGCTGGTGGGGATACTTTAAAAGCTCGACCGGGCCCAAAATGTCATGATCAGTTCTCTCCCATGCTACCCCACCGGGTATTGGAATGGCTGTGATGTTCACTGATGACAGTTCTCTTTTCTCGATGTGAGAAGATGTGTGTGACTTTAGGACCAAGTTGATGTTCTGACTTGCTGTGTCCATTGTACTATATTTTCCTTCAATGAATCTTCCCAAGCATATAACCATGATGAGCCAAAGCAGGAGGAAAAGTACACCTAACACAATCCAAAATTCAATCCATGGTAAAATTAGGTAAGTCTTTTTCAGTTGGTGGAAAAGTTCAATTACTTTGTTTTTAAAACTCTGTGTTGGAGGCGTTTCTTCATGTTCGCTTGGGTCCAGAGAAATTGTCGAAGTTGATGAAGTAGCCTGATGCAGTTCTGTCAATTGTTGGAATTGCTTCTGGATTTTCATTTGCTTTTGCATTTTTCTTTGTTTCATTAGAATAGTCTGAAGCTACATCATTGTAGATTGGGGTTTCTTGACGAAGTGTGATTATTTGGGTTTCAAGAGGCACAAGTTCCATGGTATTTTTGCATAGTCCTTTTCTATTCATCGCTGATTTTTCAATTTTGATAAGTCTCTCAGCATGAGATTCTTGGATTGTAGCAAACTTTGGTATTCTGCTTTTTCTTGGGAGTCCACTGGGCCTACTACTTATTATTGGCCACATGATTGTGGTTTTACCAGGTCGATGGATACAACTCGGTTCTCCCTTTTACCAGCAAGGGGCGGTAGTACAACTGATCTTGTTCCGCTGATAGCTAAGACAGGTACTGCTTTTCTGTAAGAAGGCCCAAATTCCTTCTTTACCACGATCTTTTCCTCTGGCCAGATCCCCAGTTTTTGGAATCCAGACAGGTCTTGATGGGACAGGTGGTTTTTCTTCAGTGGATGTAGACTGTTGTTTCAACTTTATATTACTCAGGTTTTTTCTTTTTTCATTTAGATCCTGTAAAACAGCCAAGCGATCTTTGATATCAAAGCTTTTTTCTTCAACCACTGAAGTATGACTATCTAAGTCCTGAATAAGCATTCTAGTTCCGAACAATAGTTCGTATGGAGTGAGACCTTTTAGAGAGTTTCTTGGCAGATTATTAAGACTATGTTGGACACTTGTCAAATGTTTGACCCACCCATCACCTGAACCTAATACCCTCGCCGTTATAGATTGCTTTATGTCCCGGTTTTTTCTTTCCACAACCGCATTTCCCTCAGGATGGAAGGGACTAGAATACCGCAATGCGATGCCCATACTGTTCATGGACTCTTTGTAAGCTCGAGAGCTAAACGCGGGACCCTGATCAGAATGTAGCCTGCCAATTACCTATATGCCGATAAAGACTTGCAAATCTTTTATAACAGTTCTGGCGTCAGCCGAGTGTGGTGGTCTACATTTTAAGTGAATTCTGTCTTAATTTTTATGCGAACACATTTCTCCTACTGTATTTCTATGTTAAAGATGCCCTGAATCTTTCTAGTAATGGTATCTGGGCTACAGGCTGGACCGGTTCACAACTGCGATCTCTGTTGTAGTTCTCGCAATTTTTTGCAAATAATAGAGATCTACACTCATTCCCGGCCACCAATATTCTAATTGTAGGTCCATCAAAGAATTCAGGATTTCTTGGTGCTTCAGACCCACCCCATATGTGCTTCTTGTAGTAAGAAGATTCTCCTGTTCGTGTTTGGAATGACCCTATCCCCCACTGCAGGGATTCGAGCAAACGGAATGGAGTTTGCGTCAATTATGTAAGTATTTCTGAGTGGATAGTTGAGAGGTAATGCTGAATAATCGCCTTTCATTGAGGCTTTTACTGCAAGAATGGTTTCCCCATCTATGTGTTTTTCTGAACACTTTTCAGTGGCTACGGAAGCCGGGTGAGCCATTTCAGCTATGGCTGTGTTAGCCAATGAATTCCCTGCAACGTGAACGCCATCACGTCGATGACTCAATACGTGTATCACGTGAGTCTTTCGTAGTTCTTTAAAAGAACTACCTGTTCCCAAAGCCTTTTACGCTTTATTGTGGCACCCGTGTCATCTTTGTAACCGTTTTTGATCCATGTCTGCATATCATTGTTATAGGATTTGATGCAGAAATACGAATCGCACACTATTAGTGTGGGGAATTCGCGATCAGCATTTTCAAGCGCCATCTTTAAGGTTCTTATTTCAGCTCGCTGAGCTGAACATTTCCTGAGTGATTCAGTTTTGGTAATCATTGTTTTGAATTTACCAGAGCGCCAGCGACCTTTAACAATCACGCATGCTGCATCATAGGATTTATTTTCTACATCATAATGTTGTGCGAATCTGTCCATATGGATCACGCAGGTATATTTTTCTAGAGGCAGAATTTCAGCTGGCAGAGGATATTCCCGTTCATATACTAGACCATCTAGTTTTTTCAGTTTTGGATCAAAATAGTATTTAACATCTTCTGTAGCCAAAGAAGTTTCCCATTCTATGGATCTTATACTCCTTTAACCAGGTTACGTGGACTTGTTAACGCCTCAAGGGCTGATTCTGCTGAAAAAACAGTTATTCTTTTGCCTTGGGCTAGGGCTCTTTCTTTAGCTACAGCAGTTCTAACCGCAGTTAGAATTTTCTCTGTGGATCTGAATTTCCTTTCAGCTTCAGTGTACAAATGTGATTTGTAAGTTATAGGTACCGTTTCTCCCTCATTAGAGGTCAGGTATGTGAATCCGCATCTACCTGGGATGACTCGGATTACAAGATTGCGTGTGTTCTCACGTGTTTGCAATTTTGTTTTAGTTAACATGTATGTTTGTAGTGATCTCAAAATTTCTGTGTGTTTCTGAGTCCAATTGGTTTGTTTGAAATCTGGTTTTATTAATTCATAGAGAGGTTTAACTCTTTCAGCATAATTTAGAATATATGTTCTTCCGAAATTCAGGAAACCTAGTGGTGATTGTAAATTCTTCAGCATTTTTGGTGCTTGGAGTACAGCACATTTCTCTAAGAAATTGTTTGCTAGGCTTTTGCCTTCACTTGATAATTCATAACCTAAAAATAGGACAGTTAGATGGGCAATTCGTGACTTTTTAAAGTTGAATTTGTAACCCTCTGAGGCAAGTCCAAGTTTATGGTGTTCACCCTTTTCAAGTGAGTCTCCAGGTCATCATCTGTGAGATAGATATCATCGAGATATGATAATGCTTCGTCATCATATATTTGTAGTAACTCTGTTATCCTTGCTGAGAATAATCCTGGGCTATTCTTGAATCCCTGTGGGAGTCGGCAAAATTGTTTTTGCAATCCAAATATTGAGAAAGCGGTCAAATACCTGCTTTCTGGTGCAATGGTTTGACAGAAGAATCCATTAGAGATGTCTAATGCCGTTTTATATTTTTTGCGCACAATGTTATTCATTAGTGCTCCACTATGTGAGTTTTGCACTGCAAACGTTTTACAACAGGAGTTTCGGTGTCTGTAGTCCAAAACTAGACGATACGAATCGTCTGGCTTGGAGACAGGAAACAAAGGATTGTTCATTTGAGAGGTGCATTTTTCGATCACCCCTTAGTGCTCAAGTTGATCTAAGATCTCCCTGACTTGTTTTTTAGCTTCTTGTTTAACTGGATACTGCCTTTGTGCAGTGGGCTGATTTTTTAACTGAATCTTGTGGTGAGGTGAGTCCTCATCCCATCCTACATGATTTTTGTATAAAGCAGGAGCTTGGGCTACTTCCCATTTTGTTGCATATGTGTATTTTATATGAATCGGGATATGATTCGAGAAGGCAGGCATAATCATTTGTTCGCCACGAGGGCACTCCCTGACAAACTCTGGTTGCCAGTCTTTCTCAGCTAACAGAATGTCTGAGCCTTTCGAAAGTTTTTCCCAAAAGAGACTTTTTATTTTCCTGGTTTTATCTCCCTCTATATGTAATGTTATTTCATATAGATTATGGGGCACACTAACTCGTGTGTCTGCAGTTTCCACGTGAATGTACTCATTTGTGTCCACTGTCCCCAGAAGATTCATCAGGGTCTTGTGAACTATGGTCACTTCTGCTCCGCTGTCTAGCATTGTCTGTGCCCACTCTCCATTTTTCAGCTTTGTTCTCAGAATTCTCGGCATGTTTAATCTTAATAGTTGCTACCTTCTTTCTGGGAAATTGTACTTTTTTACTTTGATGAGCAGGTTACTTGTCTTTGGACTTGACGTGCTCTTCTCTGTGTTCTGACTGTCCTCTTCTTTCAGATTTCTGTGAGGAAGATCGAGAAGAATTCAGTGAGAAGGATCGAGAGGGACGTGTATCAACATCTTGATATCTGTATGGTTTTCTTATTTTATCCCTATCTCTAAGGTTGTCTCTTTTTTCAGAGGGTTCCCTTTGGGGAGACTTGTCTTCTCGGCCTGGAGATCTCTCTCTACGCTGAGGAGACCTTCCTCTGGACTGGAAACGTTTTTCCCTAGGATTGGATTGTTTATTACCATCCCAGCTCTTTTTTGGAGTCTTTAGATTATTTTTAATAAATGATTTTTCAGGATTTTCAGTTAGTTGGGTTTTATCGGTTTCCCACCCAAACTATCTCTTCCTAACTCTTCATAGGATTTTTCTATGATTCTGGCAAGTTCCAATGGTTGGGCTGTTATATCTGTTTCCTTCAGTTTCTGGTGGATCGCCACAGATGCTGCTTCACCTTTTATGTTGGCTAATAATATAGCCGAGACCAGCTTGAAGTCCTTTAGTAATTTCATACCCAGAGTTAAAGCTGGTTCTGGACCGTATTCATTTTGAATCTGTCTTAATACATCTGGTATGACCGCCATAGATGGGACATCGTGTGTTTTTGTGTAGATGGAAGCGAAGACTGTGCCCCAAGTGTCACAGTCCTCCACATGTGGTGCGATCCCCATAGGGAGGCAGATAGTCAGAATTCTGTGTTTATCAGTAGGCGTAGTATCAGGAAATACTGCCTCTATTTGAGTAATTTTGTGTGCTAACCAGAACGGAATTTGTTCCCGTTTTATGGGTACTTTACCAAGACATGATTGTATGTTCTGTGGTGTGATTTTGTTTATGGTCCCCTGGTGAGGGGTCTGCTGTGGAATGTTAAATGTCGGTAGGACTATTGAGGTCCGCATGACATATCGGACTAATTGTCTATGTATTTTAATTAAGAGTTTTAGCTGAGCTAAAAGTTCAGGAACTGGCATTTTATCAATGTCTGGATGTGGTGTGTAGCTGGCTATAACCGGCCACGTTGCTCCTGGTCTACCTAGTGGACCGAGCCTGGTGATGTGATTATTATGTTTTAGGGCGCCTTTAAACCAGAGCAGGTGCTCTTGGTATTTTAGTGGAATTTCAATCTCTTCGAAAGGAGTGTATTCATCGGGAGGTTCCTCTATTTTGTAATAGTGGAAATCTTTTGTCGTAGCATGTGCTGCTGGAAAGTGTATCCATGAATAGAATACTTCTGTCTGCCGATATTCGTGTGCCTCTATCACGACTATGACTGTACCACCTCGCGGTGTCAGGCCATTTTCTATAAGTTTTAAAGTTATAGTTCTTCTTAGATTGACCGGAATGAGTATTGCATCCGGTTCGGTTTCATGAAGACTTGTGTCTTCCTCTAAGAGTCGAGCTGCTAGTCTTACTCGCTCCCTTTCTTCATCACTTTCTGTCATTTTAATGACTGAAAGTTTTCGGTTGCAGATCGAGTTTCAAGGAAACAAAGATTAGGTGCACAATATTTTGGAACACTGTATCCTTCAACGTTGATCAAAACCAGAAACTAATACATAGGATTCTAATGCTACTAAGTTCCAGCGGATATTAACCTTTCACCAACTCCAGACGTCTATTGGGGTTTTTATGGGGAAAGGGTTCTGTGTGAAAAAGCACGACTGAGTTACTCTGTTGTCTTGCGTTAGATTATCGCCTTACCAAACGTTGGGCGCCATGTAGTGTAGTTCCTATTTTTCCAATAGGCTCTGCGCATTGGAATAACATAAACAGCAGGGTAGACATAGGGCTGAGGTCATCTAGGTCTCTACTGACTATGTTAAATTTAATTTAGGTTTGCGCCAGCTAGCTCAGAGGTCACTGGAAACTTTCCCGAATGAAGAGGGATGGATAACCTTCCCTGGCTCAGACAAGAAGGGATTCAGTTTCCGACAACAGCATAAACATGACAACTTTGCTCCCTCAGAATAAGAGTATATCTCTAGAGTCATGTGAAAACAATAGACAATTATTTTACTCAGTCAAGAGTGCATACTTAGTTTCACCACAATGCAGAGAAATGGAGAGACGGGCGTTTTCAATAAAAAGGTGTTATTTATTGAGCAGTCTTCCTTCTCATGCAAGAGAAATGAATTGCCACAATTGCAATACTTAAAGTAAAGTAAAGTGCGTACAGTAATAGTAGTATTATGAAATAATACTGTAAAAGCATTGATACGGTTCCTTAGCCGAAAGGTACTTTAAAATGGATAAAATATATACATACATATGTACATTGGCTAAAAGGCTCAACTGGTGCTTCTAACTTTGCCTACCCCGGTGTACCTGACCCAAGCCTAATACATGGGAAGAGACATGGAAGTAGCAGTGTTAAGTTAAGTTGGTTTTAGATAATTTTGCCAATAATCTGCATCAAGAATTCTCCTAAGTGTTTAGTCAGCTCCGTACCTTGGTAATAGAATGTGGGAGGTCTGGTATCTCTTTCCACAGGACTCGATATCCCAGCAACCCGCGACGATAGGCTGGAAACACCGGAGCTGGATTTTCTCGGCTGGAGAAAAAGACATCGTCTCTCTCAGTGCGTCAAACAGGAGGGGCGGCTTCCGTGGGCACTTGCATCAGCTGGGCTCTCGGGCAAGTAGATGGCCACTCTGCTCCAAACCACTGTGTGTTTGCTTAAGGCAACTGTTGGTATTTTATACCTGAAAGGGGCCGGGTTTGACGTAAGGTTGGACATAAGACGTCACCAAGAACTAACAGTTCTTGCAGGACTTCAGGAGTTCTTGTTCAAATCAAAACAAAAGCAGGGGTGGTTTTCCTGGGCTGCTGGAGGCTTGGTTTGTTTAAGGAACGCGTTGTGCTTTCTAGGAGTCGATGGGAGTAGCTATGCTGTGCTTAGGATTGGGCTATAACTGAATGTGAATCTGATTCCTATGCCGTTGTCAGGACATTATTGATTATAACCTCACAAGGGCATAAATCGGGAATATCGAATTAGGGTCCTAAATAAGAACACAACACCTGTGCCTCATGGGAACAGTCAGCCCGAACTGCCAAGCCGTGTCTTCCCTGGACCGGAAACAAGCATCCTGGGATCGGTTTCAGATTTATAATCCTCATCAGCCAGGCTATCTTGAATCCAGTAGCCAAGTGAGCAAGAGACTCACGTCTGAGCATACCCTGCCAACTTAGGGCGAACAAAGCGATACAAAAGGGGATGATGGACGGAGCGTTTGAGCAAATCAAAGACTCACCCCCAGTCAACTGATCTGGGTTTAATCCAACACCATTCTTTAGCTCACTCAGCCACCCCAGCTCAGATATGGCCATATGCAAATCAGTCTGACCCTGTGCCTCATGGGAACAGTCCAGCCCGAACTGCCAAGCCATGTCTTCCCTGGACCGGAAACAAGCATCTTTGGACCGGTTTCGGATTCATAATCCTCATCAGCCAGGCTATCTTGAATCCAGTGGCCAAATGAGCAAGGGACTCACGTCTCAGCATACCCTGCCAACTTAGGGCGAACAAAGCGATACAAAAGGGGATGATGGACGGAGCGTTTGAGCAAATCAAACACTCACCCCCAGTCAACTGATCTGGGTTTAATCCAACACCATTCTTTAGCTCACTCAGCCACCCCAGTTCAGACATGGCCATATGCAAATCAGTCTGACCCTGTGCCTCATGGGAACAGTCCAGCCCGAACTGCCAAGCCATGTCTACCCTGGACCGTAAACAAGCATCCTGGGACCGGTTTCGGATTCATTATCCTCATCAGCTAGGCTATCTTGAATCTAGTGGCCAAGTGAGCAAGGGACTTACGTCTGAGCATACCCTGCCAACTTAGGGCAAACAAATTGTTGTTTTCTCCACACCACTGGAGTCAAGCTATCCTGGCTGAAGACGGCTGATAGCCAGACACCGGTCCTAGGATGCTTGATTCCAGTCCAGGAAAGACATGGCTTGGCAGTTCGGGCTGGACTGTTCCCATGAGGTAAAGGGTCAAGGCTGATTTGCATATGGCCATGTCTGAATTGGGGTGGTGTGGAGTGCAAAAAAACGATGGATTTAGGCCAAGATCTCTGTACTGGGGTGAATGTATGACATTGTTCTGTATTCTGTCCATCAATTGTTGTTTTTGCATTTGTCACCCTGAGTGGGATGGGTATGCTCAGACGTGAGTCCCATGCTCTCCACACCACTGGAGTCAAGCTATCCTGGCTGAAGACAGCTGATAGCCGGAAACCAGTCCTAGGATGCTTGATTCCGGTCCAGGAAAGACATGGCTTGGTAGTTCGGGCTGGACTGTTCCCATGAGGCACGGGGTCAAGGCTGATTTTCATATGGCCATATCTGAACTAGGGTGGTGTGGAGTGCAAAAAATCGATGGGTTTAGGCCCAGATCTCTGTACTGGGGTGAATGTATGACATTGTTCTGCATTCTGTCCATCAATTGTTGTTTTTGCCATTAATGTTACATCACAGAATTCATAGGGATTGTGAACATCCAAGTGTCACACAAAGAACAATTGTAGCAAACGAGCCACACCCATTGAGCAGGAGATCGGTTAGGGTGTAGTATGTAGCTGATGGTACATTTTGGAGCACACTTTCACAAATATAGCATTCAAGCATGGTATAGTAGCACACTGTCAATTACCGACAACACATTTTTCATTGAAATGGCCACTAGTTTTGCACAGACAAACAGCTTGACTGATAAAACTAAGTAGTGCACAAACACTAATGTGTGGAAAAAAGTTTCAGCCAGTATTTGAAATTTGCACATCATCAAAAATGTCTTGATTTGTTTTGATCCTAATAAAATCTTTGTTTGAGTCACACTTCAGAATAAAAAATTGGCTTTCTTTGTGCTTTTCATGCTGCTGACACATTTTAAATAATTGTACATTTCATTTACATGTATTTGAATGTTGTTGTGTGTTAGAAAAATGTCGTCCTACAGCCTTTCACACTCCTTGCACCCATGGCCGGACTGGCCGGCACCGGCGTTTCCCTGGTGGGCCGCCAGGATGGGGACCGATTTTGTTACCGGGGCCGGCAATTTCTGCCCCCTGTAACAAAATCGGCCGTACCGGCCCTAACAAACAGCTTGGCCGTGTGCCGGCCAAGCAGTTTGCGAGGGCCGGTTTTGATTCTCAGTCCGGCCCTGCTTGCACCCCAGCAAGAATTTCTCATAGTTCACGTTACAAAATCCTCTCACTTTGCAGTTAGAATAAAGTAAACACCAATATCCCTTTAAAATGAATAAGCTGCAATTTGTCATAAGACATAGCCTGACATTTGACTCCTGTCTTTGAATGCATTACAAGTTCAACACAATATAAACGGCATCTTTATTGATGTGTCACCTTTCTAACTAGAGTGTTGCTTTCTTTGGAGGTGCTGAAGCACCTTACGCAGCCATACTTCCAGCACCTTTGAGTTGAACTGGAAAGGGACACATCCTGTACAAAATACTTTGCGCTAACTTAGTTTAACACTTTTATAATTGTGTACATTGACTGTACACTACAGCACACATGCAAGTTAGAAACATTTCGAGAAAAGAAGAGTTTTCTCTAATGTTACGCCTGCCTCAAGGAGGTGTACATTTTTTACACAATCCCCTGTCTACCAATGTTAGTTGATAAGGATTTGGGTCAAAATCCATGGGTGGTTGCATTGGCACACTCATGTGCTACCTATGGTACACACCCTTGGTGCAAACTAATGCACAGTAGTGCTACTTTGTGGCTACCTTCTAGGACTGGAAAGTAAATTGCTAAATCAGCACTATGCTCTCCCTGATTTGCACAACTTGGTGGTCCAGAATGTTGTCTTCAGTGCCAACATTATAGCAGTAAATGGAATGATTAATGTATTGGTCCTATCTGCATGCAGAATGTAATGGGAATAGGTAAACGTACTTCACCTTCTTTCCCACTAATTATAGTGGATGCACACATAAACACACACTTGCAAACCTAAAGACGCCAATTCTTAACCTGTTTTCTTGTCAATTCTTTTTATAAAGGTTATCATTAGAGGAAGAGTGGCATGTTTTTATTTTTTTTCGATAAACGTGTTTTTTTCATATGTTCCTTGGGCTAGCCTAGCACCCTCTTTTTCTGAGTTCTTATTTTGTATAAAAAAACATAAGCGTATAGGCCAATTTTCTTAAGAGCCTGATGAGGGCACTGCCAAATGCTGGTGCTACGAAATGCTAAGAGTTCAGAGTCTTGATTCATACTCATGTCGTTTTCCTCCACTACTCTACACCACCAGCATCTTTTTCTCAGTCTTGCAAATTCTTTTTCATCCATGTTTTGGTACTGTCAATTCGCCAAAATACCACAGGTTGTGGAAGCAATCTCATACGCCCTTTAACTTCAATGACATCACAGGCAGTAACATCATATTTCATTTGAACCTGAATCTCAGGGAACTGATCCCACATGCTACTGATGACATGACAATAATTGATGTAACCGAAGCCTTGTAATTTAACTCAAAGAGAGAACATAATATAATACAAGAGAGATTCAAACAACAATAATGAAAGAAAGAGTAGTGGTCATGTCCTCCAGTATCAATCCATATGGACCACCCAAATCCTATTAATATAACATATCACCACTTGAAAATGGGGGACATTATTCAGTTTCCTTAGAGCAGAAGACTAACTGAATAACCAACACGTTTAAAACAGTTTACACTCGATTAATCACTAACTTTGGGTTACAGAGTAGAGTGCTACTTGGCATAAAGTGCTTCAAAGCCTTGTCTGGGGTAGCAAATACTATTTAAATCTAATTACCATACAATATTTCGAATACACAATATACAAGATATATTGAAAATGAACAATGCAATATAGGCTTGCTTTACACATTATTGGTAACAAGTTTTGACTTGTGATCACTTGTGGGAAATGATCCCACTTGCAAACACAAAGGTGAATATTTGGAACAAACACACTGTTAGCTGGGGCACAGAGACCGTTGTAGCTGTTTCACTGCCCTCATGTAATGAAAAAAAATCAAAAACGAAGATCCACACATCCATACATACATAGAGGGGCTTTAGATAAGCTCTCTTCATCCATTGGTCCGTTCAAGAGTCATTCACATCTTGATTCTGCCCACTACAGTATGCAGCATGAAGCAATGGACCAGCCCACTTCATCCACTGGCAGCCTTGTACTGTGAGTGGAGGCATTATGCCTACCTAAAAAGAAGTGGACTTCAGTTCAGGTAACATCGAGATAATATTTTACATTTCCAATGCATTGTTCCCTTCCTTTATCCTTTTATAGTCATCCTTGGGTGTTTAACTGCTTTCAGGTTACAGTAATTCAGAACCTTTTGTTTGTATTGTATATTGGATTTACATAGCGCTTATCACCCAGGGTTCTCTAAGCGCTTGCCTTGGGAGCACGTCCTGGCTTTTCCCTGTGAGATAGCCCCAATGGGGCATCCCCAAGGGGAAAGCCAGGCATCCTGCGGGGGCCGTTGTGGAGATTAAGCAAGCTTAAAGCCCAGAGTTGCAGAGTGTGAACCCATGATTAGGTCAGGCACCGAAGCGAGAATTATCGAGTCCGTGGACATTTGAGCTCAAGACCCTGCCGCGTCAGGAATTGAACCCTGGTCCCGGGTCTGACCTCTGCTTCAGGGTCTGCCTGCTCTAACCAGTGAGCCACACTTCTCCACACTGATAAGAGTTTTATATTCCTGTGATGTGTATGAAAACTAACACGGGTCTCTCTCTTTCCTGGTTCTGAGTACACTTATTTGCAGGAAAGATTATAATGTTCTGTTAAAATGCAAATGTTATATTTCTTTAATTTAAAAGTGTTATTGCACACATATGGTTTGACTGTCAGGTGTAAATTATTTGTGGCATATGCCTGTAACAAGAAAGAAAGAAAAATAATCTCACCTGCCTGCAAGGCTAGACTTATTGTTTTGCTTATGTTTCCTGTATAATCAATAACAAAGAAGGTCAACAAGTTAAACATTTGCTTATTTGCATGATGCATTCTAAGAAGCTCTGCATTGATAAATGTATTTG
This sequence comes from Lissotriton vulgaris, assembly GCF_964263255.1. Lineage (NCBI taxonomy): Eukaryota > Metazoa > Chordata > Amphibia > Caudata > Salamandridae > Lissotriton > Lissotriton vulgaris. The sequence goes on from NC_141696.1 coordinate 787,341,217, forward strand.
TTTTACCAAACAAAAAATACAATATTCTAGTGGGTTCGCAGAAAGTAAACAAAAAGTGCCCCTCATGCACTGTTTAGCTTCTGCTTTTGAAACTGATTGTATTATCTCTGAGACCAGGGGCTTCAAAGGGAGTGTCTAGCGAGGGGCAGCAGTTGTGACCTTTAAAGACCACTAAATGACGACCTTTCTCTTACTTCTTCCCTCCCTTTGCTGCTTTCTATACTCCTGATTAAGGTCTGTCTTGAATCAAACGTTTGTTGTTCTTAGCTCACATCTTAATATAAAATGACAGTAAAATAAAATCTTGCCTTCAACCATGAAACATTACAAATTAATAAAATCATTAAAATGGATAAAAGCAGTTCATGAGAAGCAACAGAGTCTCCTTGTTGATGGAAGGCAGGACCAATTTGTCTTCGCTAAGCCCTGACCCACAGTCCCCTGCATCCAAACATTCTACTTGCAAAATGGCATAGTGTTGTAACTTACAATGGGCTGTTCAACTATTTCCCGTGTTACCCCCTACCTGTTCATAGACTATGGTACAGTCCGCTTGACAGCCCGGCGCTCGCTATGGAATGTTGACATAGCAGCTGGGTTCCTACCTGACAAGCTGACGGCATTGTGAGTGTTTACTTCAAGTAATAACGATCATATATATATACAAGCAGAGTACCTCATTACTACAATTCTTGGCGACGAGGTGAGGAGACTGTGCCAGTGACAGTGCATGCCGTCACCCTGGTGTGAAGTTAGTGCTTGTCAACGGAAAGAAAAAAGACGGAGTCCTGGGCGATCGGCAGAAGAAGGAGCCGGTGACAGCTTTGAACGGACACGCGTGAATAGGAACTAAAGTAAGGACAATCTGAAACTGAATGTGAGTCGGACCTGTGCAAGGTGCTGGCGAGTTTTAAGGAGGCAGAAAGGAGGTGTATTCCTGAAGTATTGCCGCTCACTCGGGTGCTGGGTCGGGCGCCATGGACTCGGACTGACTGTCGGGGGAAGGTGCTTGTGAAGGGAGCTGTTAGCGGGCTCCAGGGCCCAGCGCGAACGGAGGTTTGTTCGTGTGCCAGGTCGGGCACAGGGGGCGTCCGGTGTGTGTGAGAGAAGTTGAGGAGAACTCTTGTGTGTCGAGTCGGGCATAGGGGGCGCCTTGTCGAGGAGCGTTAAGGCGTAGTTTTTAAGATAGCCGTTTCTGTGAGGCGCTTTGTGGAAGATTGAAAATTGCCTAAGGATCAGTCAGCGGAGTGGGAGACCACCTAGCCAAACGCGCTGCGCTCATAATTCACCACAGAGCGTGGAGCTTATCGAGCGATCGCTTGAATTAAATGGCGCCCTGACGGAGCTTTGCCACGAGGCAGCTCGCTTACCGGCAGGCTTCCACACCGAAGAAGCACGTATCAGCCGACTCGCTTTTCACTCATTTTGACTGGATAAGGGTTCACATGTGGAACAAGGCTGTCTTGGAGCAAGGCGAGAGATTTGTAGCCGGTCACACGCAGTTACCAGAGGGACATATCCGTTCTTCGTTCTGACTGGAACTGTTTCTAGCAAAACCTCCCCACAGGAAGTTCCCGCCAGGTTGGGAGAAGGCGGGCATATCCATTGGATCACAGACCACGATCTATGGAAGAAGAAAGGGGACTAACCACACTATAGAGTTTAAGGCTATTCCCCATGTGATGTACGAGATTGCGTGGCTGGTGGAAAAAGAGAGTGTGGGTGCAATAATTGTCATACAGAAGTAGCATTTAACTCATTGGTCGTTTCTGTGCAGTTTTCATTATACATTTGTCCACAGAGTGAGAGGGAAGGTCTAACAGGATCCTAGGGTAATTTTTATGCAATAATTGTCATACAGAAGTAGCATTTAACTCATTGGTCGTTTCTGTGCAGTTTTCATTATACATTTGTCCACAGAGTGAGAGGAAAGACTTACAGGAACCTAGGGTAATTTTTATGGCAATGGCAGGCGCAGGTATGAGCCAGCCTCCACCATTTCTCAATGAGTTAGGAGAACCTGTTATCCCCTGGAGAAGGTGGGAAGGCATTTTCAAATCTTATTTGATAGCCATAGGAGGTAGCAATTACACTAATATACGTAAACAACATATATTGCTGCACAATCTAGGCACACATGGGAGGAAGATCTATGAAGATATAACAGGGAGGTTGGTGGAGGATGATCAAGAGGAAGTGGAGGAAGGTGTCAATGTCTATGAAAGCACTTTGAGGGAATTGGCGTCTCACTTCAAGGAGAAAATAAATGTGGTGATGGAAAGGCATAAGTTTTTTAAGAGGGTGCAGAAGAGGGAGGAGAGAGTGAGTGCGTATGTCGCTGTGCTGAGAGGTTTGTCAGCCACATGCGAATTTGGGCAACTCACAGACTCATTGATTAGAGATCAACTGGTGAGATGTACCAACGACACCAAGACTCAAGAGGAGTTACTTACCAAGAACCCCAACCTTGAGGAAGCCATAAATATAGCTAAGGGTCTAGAACACACCGCGCGATGTATGAGAGAAATGAAATCGCAAGAGGGGGCGAACAAGGAGAGGGCAGAAAACAAGGCTAGCACAGAGGGAGAAACTGTCTGTAAGGTAGGGGACAAGAGTAAAGAGATGAACCGCAGTAAATCCAGTTCTATGATATGTTTTAAATGTGGAAGTCCTAACCATTTAGCCAATAACTGGAAGTGGCCAGCGAGAAATGTGCAATGTAGAAAGTGTAACAGGTGGGGGCACTATTCTAAGGTATGCAAGGCTCCCGGCAAGGCTGTGCACGTCATTGAGGAGTCCCCCCAGGATGAGGAAGGGGAAAAATCCTATATTTTCCAAGTGGGGGATGAGGATGAAAATAATGATGACATTTATCCCAAATGTGATGTATTGCTTGATGGTGTGAAGTTTAGCATGTATGCTGATTCATGTTCCCCTTACACTTTGGTAGATAAGAAAATGTTTGAGGATAAGTTTGCAGACCAACACGTCAATATGATGCAACCTGACATCAGTCCCAAGGGTTACAACAAAGGGAAAATTCCACTAGAGGGCATGGTGACGATGAGAATCTCATTTAAAGATAGACACACAGTGGGAAAAGTGTATGTTTCCACTAGTGGCTCGACCCTATTGGGCTGGAAGCACCAGAAGGAATTGGGTATGAAACTGGATCCCAACAACAAAGAGCAGGTGATGTTAATTGACCCGGTAGGCATAGCAGGGGACCTTACTGAGGAATTTAAAGAAGTATTCAGTGACAGGTTGGGTGTATTTAAGAACTATATGCACAAGATCATTCTCAAGGAGGGGGCAGAACCAGTTGTGCACAAGACTAGATCCATACCATTGCGCATGGGAGAGCCCCTCCAGCAGGAACTTCAGAGACTGGTTAGTCAAGGAGTGATCACAGAAATTGAGAGTTCTGCCTGGTTGGCCCCAATCGTGAGCACAGCCAAGGATGGAGGGAAAAGCATCAGACTCTGTGTGGACCTGAGGGATCTTAATGCGAACATTCTGGTGGACAGATTCCCCCTTCCCAGGATTGGTGAAATGTTAAGCACTATCAGGGGGGCCAGGTATTTTAGTGTGCTGGACTTGTCCTCTGCCTATTACCAAATTAAGCTACACCCGGATTCTCAACTACTTACGGCATTCACCACCCCATTTGGAAATTTCAAGTTTCTACGCATGCCCTTTGGTTTGGCGTCAGCGGCTGCGGCCTTCCAAAGAGTCATGCAACATGTGTTAAAGGACTGTAAGAACACCATCTGTTTTCAAGATGACATTCTGATTTTCGGTGGTTGTGAGGGCGAGCACAACGAGATAGCTAAGAAGGTGTTGGAAAAATTGAAAGAGGTCGGATTCACCACCAAACCCTCCAAGTGCAAGCTAGGTGTAAGTTTGGTGGACTACCTAGGACACACCTTGTCTGAAGAAGGTATCAAGCCTAAACACGACTTGGTCAGAGCTGTGAGAGAAGCACCCACACCCAAGAGCAAAGAGGACATTCTGTCGTTCCTGGGGCTTGCGGAATACATGGCCAAGTTTATCAAGGAATTTACTATGGTATCACAGCCGCTAAGAGACTTAATCAAAAAAGACAGCGTTTTTACTTGGGGAAAGGAACAAGAGATGTCCATGCAGTGCATAAAAAAAAGCAATCATCGAAGCCCCGTTCATAGGAAAATTTGACCCGAATGGCACAACCATCATCGCGACTGATGCCAGCAACAGAGGAATTGGGGCGACACTGGCGCAGAGAGAAGGGAATAAGGTCAATGTTGTGGCCTTTGCTTCAAGGACCCTCACTGCATCAGAGAATAACTACTCGACCATAGAGAAGGAAGCTCTAGCGGTCTATTGGGCAATCTGTCACTACAAGTTTTTCATCTGGGGAATTCCATTTGAAGTACAGACCGACCATAAACCACTGGTCTCTCTGTTCACAAAGAAGGACATGGAAAGCATGACGCCCCGCATGGCTAAATGGGCAGTGGGGTTGCAAGCCTACAATTTCAGAGTGACCTACATTCCGGGGCAACAGAACAGGGTGGCGGATTTCCTATCAAGAGCTCCTACAGAAGTAGAGGAGGATGAAGAGGAAAGGAATGGCTCTGTTCTGGAGCTGCGCTTAGCGGCGGTGGAAAAGAATGCATGGGAAACCCAGATGGAACAGGACGAAATACTTAAGAAGGTGAAGAGACATATTCTCACGGGTTGGCCAAAGAAGTGCAAAGACGTGGAGACGGAGATTCAACCCTACTGGAATGTGAGGGAAGATCTATCTTTAGAAGGAGATTTCATACAGAAGTCCGGGAAACTAGTCCCGCCAGAAGCTTTAAGAGGCCAAATAGTGGAACTAGCGCACGAAGGACATTTAGGCCGCAGTTTGAGCAAAGCTAGACTGCGTATGGACTACTGGTTTCCAACAATGGACAGGGAGATGGAGGACAAGGTGCGCGATTGCTACGCGTGCAGTTTGAGTGACAAGTCAAAGATCACGAGGAGAGCACCTTTGTCACCTGTGGAAGTTCCCGAGGCTCCGTGGAACAAGCTAGGCTTCGACATAGCCGGACCTCTCCATGGCAAAGGGCACCAAGACTGGTATCTGCTGGTTCTGGTAGACTACTTCTCAAGCTGGGTAACATGCAAGATGGTCCACAATGTGAACACCAAGGCGATCATCGAGTTCCTGAAAGAGGTGTTCTCAAGAGAAGGAATGCCCTTAACACTGGTGACAGACAATGGCGTGCAGCTGATCTCAGAAGAGATGAGGGAGTTTCTCAAGGACTGTTCAATAATCCACACCCGCACACCACTGTATTGCCCCAAGGCCAACGGCAAAGTGGAGAGAGTAAACCGCATGCTGAAAGAGTGCATACAGTTGGCTAATCAAGCGGGGGAAAACACAGAGGAAGCCATACGAGACATGTTGTGGGCATACCACACTACGCCCAAGTCTACAACAGGTTGCACGCCCTTTGAGTTACTGAGGGGAAGGAAAGCCGGCACTAAACTTACACCCAGTTGGATGGGGAGAAAACAAATAGAGGAGGCCGACCAGAAGAAGATCAAGAGGAGGATTGAAGAAAACCAACAGAAATACAAGGAATGGTACGACAAGAAATGGGGAGTCAGGGAGAGAGAGTTCCAGCTAGGACAAAAAGTATATGTGAGGAAACCGGAGAGACTGGGAAAAGGGGGTGACAAGTTTTATGCCTCTAACACCATCAAAAAACAAAATAGGAACACTGTGGTCATGGAGGATGGTAGATTATGGAGCCATGATCGAGTGGTTCCCGCTGGAGGGAAAAAACCCAGGTCAGACTCCAGAAGGTCGGAGGGTGGAGACATCAGTGGTGGTATCAGACAAGACAGGAAGAGTGATAGACCTAGGATCTCCCCCCAGTGGCACAAGCATTACCTTATGAGATAGTAACCAGCAGGCAAGCTTCAGGTACCCCCGAGGGTCCCCGGTTAAAGACCCCACTACCCCACACCTGATTTCTCTTGTTTCCTTAGGAAGGATGATGTGTTGTAACTTACAATGGGCTGTTCAACTATTTCCCGTGTTACCCCCTACCTGTTCTTAGACTATGGTACAGTCCGCTTGACAGCCCGGCGCTCGCTATGGAATGTTGACATAGCAGCTGGGTTCCTACCTGACAAGCTGACGGCATTGTGAGTGTTTACTTCAAGTAATAAAGATCATATATATATACAAGCAGAGTACCTCATTACTACACATAGTAAACATATTATAGCACCAGTTGCTAAATCAACAAACCACTATTGTAATTCCTCCTATTTGCCTCTACTCATAATTAATACAGTGGATTAGGTGTATGATGCTACTGCAGTCTAAGGTAAAGCGCCTAATCTAGTGCAAGCACACAAGTGGGCAGTTGTACAAAATCTAGCTTTTCTTCATGGTCACCTGGGACCTTATGCCTTTTTCTGGACCATATTGGTGCTGGTTTTAGAGCTCTGTGCCCTTCACCACCGATAAACAGTAGTGCTTGTACTCCTCCTCTACAACATATGTTTTACATTGGAACTCCCTATTTGACTTGCCTATAAATCTATTGTACATTTTAACTAAAACCTACCTAAATCATGGAAAGTGTCATGTGTGGGATGCAGTGTGTATTACAACACCCATATTTATGTCAAAAGTATATGTCTGCCAAGTGGATCTAAATAAAAGGCAAACACTATTTCACTATGTATGTCTTGTAGGCTTTTCCCTAAATACGCTTAGAAGGCATGAAAAAACTTCATTCTATATCACTGCTTAGGAAAAGTCAACCAAAACACTTCCTGCTTACTTTTTTAAGTTCGATGTAATGGGGGGACTCAGAAGCCTGAGTCAGAACTTGCATACGCCAAGGTTTGCCACTCATTACATCTCCAGATCAGGAATGCATATCAGTGGCTGGGAGAGCTAATAACATTGGCTCAGATTGACTGCCTCTGAGTCTAGTAAGGGACAACAATGGGTGTTAAATGCAGACCATTTACCATGGATTAGCAATCTAGGAGTGGACAGGAACAGTTAGGGCAACAATGAGTCGCTGCAGTACTACCTCTTTTGACTTTGTGATGCCATGAAAAGCTTTCCCTATTCATTCCCACAAATGGACAGGCAGGCTTCAACCACGGTTGGAGATAGAACCAGCTTTGACCCACTCAGGTGGGAGGAGTGCTCATCTGAATAGGAATGTGGTTCAGGAGCTGATTTGTGGCACCTTCATTTTGCTAACTTGAAACAGGGGCCTATGGACAATTTTAAATTACCACAAATAGGCAGTGCTGCAAAAGAAGGTGAGAGACTGCCAGATAATAGTCAAAATGGTGGAGAAAAGTCTCAAATCACTGGCTAGTAAAGGATAAATCTGAAACTTCCACCACCACCACCACCTCCTCAGAACATTCCTGGACGTAGGAATACTCAATCTGAAGACAAATGCCCTGCTGGAAGAAGAGGGCTCAAAAAAGGCTCAAGAGTCAAGAACTCCTAACGAGGTCCTGATGGTACCGAGGGGCTGGAACAACCATATGAAAGCCGAGGACTCGGCCTTTTGTCACATGCTTCAGGAATACAAAAAGCAAAAGGTATCTTTGTTCATTTTTTATGAATCTCTTTATTACTTTCAACATGAAAGCAACACTGCCAAAGAAAAACATAAAATAAATTGTATACTGCCATACAATAATGTAGATAGAATGAAACACCAGTCTTCTCCCCCGCAGTAGGCCTTACATTGCCCACTTCACATTCCAGAGAATTGCATGCCATAAGCGTGTAGTTACGGTCAGCTTTTTAAAGTTGTATCTCTGGTTACGCAAAATAGAGCCCTGAGAGGCTCCCCTGTACTCATCATTAATCTATCCATCCATCTACTTGTAGGACACCCCCGCGCCGCACGGCCACCATCTGCTGCGTGTGCCCCCGCCTGCCGATACTACCTGCCTCGCAGAGCCTTCCCGCCCTCGGGTTCGCCCTCAGGCCACGCCCCCCGCCTGTTGTTTTTGCCGCGTTGTGTGCCACTGTCTTCCTGTACTCGTTTCTGCTGTATTTAATTTTTGCAGTCTGTACCCTTTAACTTTCTTATTGTCCCCGTGCTGCTCTCTGTACCTGTTTCCCCCCTGTGCTGCTGACCCCTGCACCCGCTCCCCGCTGCCGATTCCCGCCGCCGGGGAGTGTAGCCACGCCCCCTTCCTCCCCGCCTCCCAGCTGCCCCTCCCTCCCTGCACTTCGCCATAAATGGCGACCATGCGCACGCGCAGCGGTGACGCGCAGCGGTGACGCGCAGCGGGCGCCCGTCTGCGACCGGACCGCGCCCAGCGCCAGGACCCCTGGCTCCCGCCAACACCAGCCCACCCGCCGGACCTACAACGCCACCGAACTCAATGCACTCAACGCCGGCAGACTCCCGGGTTGCTACCAAGCCACCCCGAGACGCACCCACGGACCCTTCTGCTGCAACTCATGCAAGTTCACCTGCATCCGGACCCTCACAACTCCAGCACTGCCCAAGACCCAGACGAGCAACAACAGCAGCCACCTGAAGTGCATCCTGCTCAACATCCGCTCCGTCCACAGACACGCCGTCGAGCTCTGGAACCTGATCGACACCACAGCCCCAGACGTCGCCTTCCTCAGGGAAACCTGGATGAACACCTCTTCAGCGCCCGACATCGTCATCGCCATCCCGGACGGCTTCAAGATCATCCGGAGGGACCGCGTCAACCAGACAGGAGGAGGCATCGCCATCATCCACAGGAACTCCATCAGCATCACGACCAACACCGAGGACACCCTTGCTGTCGCTGAGCACCTGCACTTCCAGATCCACATCGACCCCAAGACCACCCTCAGAGGCACCCTCGTCTACAGACCCCCGGGACCACGCACACAATTCAGCGAGGACATCGCAGACTTCATCACCCCGCATGCCCTTCCCTCCGCTGACTACATCCTCCTCGGGGACCTCAACTTCCACCTGGAGAACAACAACGACCGCAACACCATCACCCTGCTGGACAACCTCGCCAACCTCGGTCTCAAGCAACTGGTGACCACCCCCACCCACTACGCCAGACACACACTCGACCCCGTCTTCTCATCCAGCAAGGACATCACCTTCAGCCATGCCACCGGACTCCACTGGACGGACCAAAGCTGCGTCCACTTCAGCTTCAGAAGGACCACGATCCACCACCACCAGCAACAGGTGGCACGCAGAAGCTGGAACAAGATCACAGCCGAACAGCTCGCAACTTCCCTGAACGAGAGCCCACCCACCAGCGCAACGAACCCCAGCCAAGCGGCCACCAACCTCACGAAGTGGATCAGCGACTGCGCAGACGACCTCGCCCCTCTGAGGACCCCGCCTAGCAGACCTGGCAGCAAGAAAGCCCCTTGGTTCACCGATGAACTCAAGTGCTCCAAGAAGAACTGCAGAGCCCTTGAGAACGCCTGGCGCAGAAACCCCACCCCGGACAACATGACTGCCCTCAAACTCGCCACCCGAAAACACCACCAACTGATTTGCACCGCCAAGAAGACGACATTCAAGGAACGACTGGACAACAACGCACACAACAGCAAGGAACTCTTCAACATCGTTAAGGAGCTCTCCAACCCCAACGCCGGAAACAACGACATCACCCCTTCGCAAGACCTCTGCAACTCCCTCGCCTCCTACTTCCACAACAAGATCGCGGACATACACAACAGCTTCAGCACGCAACCGACGCATGCCACAACCGAACCAACGCCCCCCACCACCACCCTCCGCGCCTGGACCACGATTAGCACCGAAGACACCATCCGCACGATGAACTCCATCCACTCCGGATCTCTGACCGACCCCTGCCCCCACCACGTCTTCAACAAGGCTGACGTTATCATCGCACCCCACCTACGGGACATCATCAACACCTCCTTCAACACCGCTATCTTCCCGGAGAGCTGGAAGCACGCCGAACTCAGCGCCCTACTGAAGAAGCCATCAGCCGACCCCACTGACCTCAAGAACTACCGACCCATCTCGCTGCTCCCGTTTCCCGCAAAAGTCATTGAGAAGACCGTCAACAAACAGCTGGCCGCCTTCCTCGAGACGAACAGATCCCTCGACCTCTCGCAGTCTGGCTTCCGAGCCAACCACAGCACCGAGACCGCCCTGATCGCAGCAACCGATGACATCCGAGCCCTGCTCGACAACGGAGAAACGGTGGCCCTCATCCTCCTAGACCTCTCCGCGGCCTTCGACACAGTCTGCCACTGCACCCTAGTACAGCGCACTGGAGTGGATCATCTCCTTCCTCGCCGGAAGGACACAGAGAGTCCGCCTCCCCCCGTTCAGATCAGAAGCCACCGAAGTCATCTGCGGCGTTCCTCAAAGCTCCTCGCTCAGCCCAACCCTCTTCAACGTCTACATGAGTCCCCTCGCAGCCATCGCACGCCAGCACAACCTCAACATCATCTCCTACGCCGACGACACCCAGCTGATCCTCTCCCTCACTAACGACCACGCCACCGCCAGAGCCAACCTACACGAAGGGATGAAAGAGGTAGCCGAATGGATGAAGAACAGCCGCCTGAAACTGAACTCTGATAAGACGGAAGTCCTCATCTTGGGATCCTCACCCTCCGCCTGGGACGACTCCTGGTGGCCCCCCGCCCTAGGCAGCGCACCCAAACCAACGGACAACGCACGCAACCTGGGCTTCATCCTGGACTCCTCCCTCTCCATGACCAGACAAATCAACGCCGTCTCCTCATCGTGCTTCAATACCCTACGCATGCTATGCAAGATCTTCCGGTGGATCCCCACCGAGACCAGGAAGACGGTCACCCAGGCACTCGTCACCAGCCGACTGGACTACGGCAACTCCTTCTACGCCGGAACCACCGCCAAACTCCAGAAGAGACTCCAGCAGATCCAGAACGCCTCAGCACGACTCATCCTGGACATCCCCCTCCGCAGCCACATCTCCGGACACCTGAGAGACCTGCACTGGCTCCCGGTCAACAAGCGAATCACCTTCCGTCTCCTCACCCACGCACACAAAGCCCTACACAACCAAGGCCCAGGATACCTCAACAGCCGCCTCAACTTCTACGCTCCCAAACGCCAGCTTCGATCGACCAGCCACGCCCTCGCCGCCGTCCCCCGCATCCGAAGAGCCACCACAGGGGGAAGGTCCTTCTCCTACCTCGCCGCCAAGACCTGGAACTCCCTCCCGACCCACATCCGCCTGACCCAGGACCACCTCGCCTTCAGGAAGCAGCTGAAGACCTGGCTGTTCGAGCAGTAGCGGACCCCCTCTCCCCTAGCGCCTTGAGACCCCCCGGGTGAGTAGTGCGCTATGAAAAAAAAAAAATCTGATATGCTGGCTCAGTCGGAGGAAGATTAATCCAGTGGTGCGGCACTGTTAATTGCGCTGCCCAATAATATTTCTAGGTGTCTGGCAGCGCTAAGCCGCCATCATACAGCCTCCTTTCAGTTTTTGAATGGCATTGCCCGGGGCCTCCATTTCAGAGGAGTGTACGGACCTCGCTTCCCAATATCTTTAAAGTAGGAATCGGGTCTGGATAGGGGTATTGTGTAATGCATACAGAAAGCAGCGCAGCACCATCATTTTCAACAAGGTCGCTCATCTAAGCAAGGAGAGCTGCAGAATTTGCCAGTGTTGAACATCATGTTTAAGGTGGGTGAGCGGCGGCAGCAAATTGTTAACATAGAATCTGTGAGAATCAGTGTAGCATATATTCCTCAGTATTTAAAGCCTTCCCAGACCGCTCCAACTTCACAATCATGAGGCTGGCAGGGCATTACTTCTCGAAGGACTGCAGCCGCAGACTCTGGTGTGGAAAGATATGCAAAGCTTGTGGTGTGGCATGAGCCTCAACGGCAAAAAAAGGCAAAAATAAAATGAAAAAATATAGGGTAGTGCAGGGAAACAAAGTTGTGCACCTTGAAGGGAGCGTATAAAAAGTTGCTTGACCAGCTCCCAGGAGGTTCCTTCAACAAGCCCAGCCTGTGAGTCAAGAAAAGGGTGAAACGGTCTGATGGTGAACAAAAATTGAGCAACCCAACTCCTGGTACCAGCTGTAGTATTGGGGATTCTGACACATCAGCGGCAGGAGACTGCAGATATATTTCCAAAGTATGTATTCTTTAGAATACAGGAAACTGACCCACAACTGAAAATTATTTTGGTCAGGTGAAGGCTCGGATATAACTGACTCCCCTCCTGGCAATAACAGCAATCTAAGAATGTTATAGAACTTCAAGTAATAAAGGCACAGAGAAAACATTGCATACTCCAAAAGATAAGAACACTACACGGGGACCTTTCCTGCACAAAAACAATCCTGACCACAACTGAGGCCCCTTTGCACCATGGCAGAATGGTGTGTCCATTTGTGCTAGGCTGCCTGGAATATACAAACACAGGAAATGTGTTGAACAGTGCCAAATGAATGTAATGGTGCTGTTGAGCTCACTCCTGTTCAGGGAATGCAGTGCAGTAACATGTCTTGCTGCGTTGCATCACATGAACTTTTAGAAAATCTACCCCTAAGTCTGAAGATAGAAATCTTGACTGGAGTGAACTTATTGGGGGATTGTGGCTTCTACTCCAGTGTGATCAGCCTGAAATCATGCCTAGGTCCAAGTAAAGCACGTACAGTGACTTCTTATTGGTGCTTTATTTTTTCTTGGCACTTTCTTCCCCAAATCTTTAATTGACTTGTTCCTGATAAATACTTCATACACTTTATCTTAAATTAAGCAAATATACTCTGTCCCATAGCTACCAGGAGTTAAGCCAAGGTTTATTTATTGAACTTTTATATTTTGACTTGTTACTTGTTTTAATACTGCTAAATAATTTTCAGATTTTTCTTTACATTGATTTTGCCTATTATGTTCTATAGCTATCAAAGGTTGAGTCCAAGTCTACTTACCAAACTTGTTGGTTCTAAAATTATTTTGGGGCTATTATTTGGGAAGGATTCACTTTCTCCCCAACTAACAATACATTTCCTTACAATGGGTATTCAGACACTTGGTATATCTACGGTGTAAGAAAATGCCCCTTTTAGTGTAGTCAACTGCATTTTTGCTGAATTCTGATGCTGGTTTTAAGACTCTGCACACCTGGGCACTGATGTCCAGTACCCAGTGTATGCGCTCTAAACCCTAAAGCAAGAAAACATTGATTAGCATATTTAAAATCTATATAAGGCTAGACTATATGGTCCCGAAATTCGTCCTTAATATTTATTTTATTTGTGTGTTTTATAAAGCGCACAGCTGCCCCAACGGGGCGTCCCGGCGCTGGTAAAACTGGGGACAGTGAGGGTAGGAAAAGAAGAGAACATTATACGGAGAAAAGGTGGGTCTTTAGTGACTTTCGAAATGCCGCTTCAGTTTGACAGGCACGTAAAGTAACCGGAAGCTTGTTCCAGCACTGATTAGCGCAAACCTAGAATGTTTTCCCTCCGGCACGAGTACGTTTGAATCTTGGGGTTTCCAGGAGAAGTAGCGAGTTAGAACGTAATGTCCTGGCCTTGACATACGGCCTCAGAGTGCTTTTCAAGTGGGCCAAGCCATTGCCCTTAGAAGCGCGAAAAGCCAGAGTCATGGCCTTAATTACACATCTCTTGGCAATAGGTAACCAATGCAGTTTTCGGAGGTAAGGAGAGATGTGATGTCTAGCTGGAATTCTCTCCACCAGCCGAGCGGCAGCATTTTGGACAGTCTGTAATTTGTGGAAAAGGCCTGCTGTGATACCAAGAAATAATGCATTGGCGTAGTCAAGGTGAGATGTTATCAATGCTTGTACCACAGTCTTACGGCAGTCTGCCGGCAGGTAGTTGATGAGCCGGTTGATCGTCTTGATCTTAGCAAAACAAGATGCTGCTACTGTTTGGACCTGAGCATTAAAACTAAGATGATTGTCCCAACGCACTCCCAAGTTTCTCACCCAGTCTTTGGGCATGATGGCTTGGCTCAGGTCATCTGGCCACCACAGATTGGGGTCCAAAGGAGATGGTGAGTTAAAAAACATGATCTCCGTCTTTCCTGCATTGAGTCGGAGGGAGTTGGAGTCCATCCAACTGGAGATGTTTCTAAGACAGGATTTCAGCGGATCGAGGGGAGAGGCGGAGGGGGTCTCAAAGGTAAAAAGTAACTGAATGTCGTCAGCATAGGAGGTGGATTTAATCCCAGTTTGCGCAACCAGTTTGGCCAGGGGGGTGAAATAAACATTGAACAAAAGCGGGCTCAGGGATGAGCCCTGAGGAACTCCCCATTTGAGTGGTCTAGCGGAGGAGGTATATGGAGAGGTATATACCTGCTGTGTGCGGTCGCATAGGTAAGAAGAGAGCCACTTCAGAACCATTCCGCCTATACCTAGGTCCCCCAGCCTTCTCAGCAAGATCTTATGAGAGACGGTGTCAAATGCCGCTGAAAGATCCAGCAGCACTAACACCGCCCTCGACCCCCGGTCCAGCGACCATCTCACCGAGTCAGCCATTTCAACAAGGGTTGACTCAGTGCTGTGGCCTGACCGAAAGCCATGCTGGGAGTCATGTAGGAGCCCATTGGATTCAATGTAATTCGCCAGCTGGGAGTGTACCAGTTTTTCCAGGATCTTAGCTGGGGCAGGCAGGAGAGAAATAGGCCTGTAGTTACTGAGGTTATCAGGGTCCAAATTGGGTTTTTTCAGAATGGGGATCAGGGAAGCGTGTTTCCATTTGGCGGGAAAGCAGCCCATTCTCAGGGATTCGTTCCAGATGTGGTTCAAGTAGGGATTGAGCAGGGAACCAGTTTCTTGTATTGTTTGGCTGGCCAAGGATCATTAGGCGAGCCAGACTTACATTTGAGTAGTTCTGCCATGGTGTCGGCTTCGGAAATGACTGCAAATTCTGTCAGAGTGGGGGACTGTAGCATGTAAGAGGTGGATTCCTCTTTTAGACCTTCTCTGTTGGAGATTGGGAAGGAGGAGTGGATGGTCTCGATTTTTTCCTCAAAGAATAGCGAAAGTTTATCGCACAAAGACTGGGAGGCAAGCTGAATCCGAGTCAGCGCGTTGGGGTCCGTGAAGGATCTGACTATGCTGAAAATCTCCCTGGCGCCGTTATTAGCATGTTTGATTCTAGAGGCCAGAAAGTCCCTTTTGTGCTCCTCAATCATTCTGCGGTATTCTTTGAGGGCTGTCTTATAGATGGTTTTACTATCCAAGGAATAGTTCTGCCTCCAGAGGCGTTCAAGCGATTTGCACGAGGCCTTTTTCTGACGAAGCTCGTTGGAATACCAAGGTGCAGATGGTGTAGCCCTGTAGGTTTTGATGGGTTTAAGTGGGGCAAAAGCCTCTAGGGCTTGACTGATCCAGGCGTCCAGAAGGTCAATACCACTGTCTGGGTCAGACGACGGGATAGGTTGGGATTTTTTTAAGTATTCCTGGAGCGTTTCTGGAGTGATACAGCTCCAGTTTCTGCCTGATGCTTTAGGGGTGATAGTGGGTCTAGTGGAACAGAAAATACCTATCTCAAAAGGGATGAGGAAATGATCCGACCAAATAACCAGGATGGGGGGGGCTGCCCGAATACTTGGTAGGTTGGAACAAATCAGGTCTAGTGTATGTCCCGCTTTGTGCGTGGGTAAGGCTATTTTTTGCACTAGATTGCAGGCCGCCAGCGTGGAGATAAAATTTTGGCTGTGCGAACAAGATTCCTCATTTGCATGGAGATTGAAGTCCCCTAAAGCAGTGAAGTTGGCGTAGCGTGTGCTAAGCTGGATAATATAGTCTGCCAAGGCCGGCAGATGGGAGGTGTTGGAATGGGGGGGCGGTAGACAAGTATTCCCGAGCAGGAGCTAGACGGGGAGATTTGAACACTGAAAGGTAGACCTTCTATACAATCAAGTGGGTCATAAAAAGGGAAGGTAGCCGTCCATTTGGATTAATGGATTAGGGCAACGCCACCTCCCTGTTTACCATTGGGTCTTTTGGCATAGACAATGCTATAACCCTCCGGAAGGGCGAGGGTGATGATGGGGTTCGCGGTATCATTCAGCCAAGTTTCTGTTAAAAAAAGCAGATCCCAATTGTTGTACCGAAGGGACTGCCAGATGTCAATGGCATGTTTACTCAATGATCTGCAATTGATCAACGCAGCTCTGAGGGTAAAAGAAGGGCAGGCACCACAAGTGGGGGCGGAATTCAGAACGAGAGCCGGGTTGTATGTAAGATCGAGGGGAGGAAGGGAAAAATGGCAGACTTTACATACAAAGGCAAGGCTCCGAGCGTCAGAAGTGGGCCAGAGGCAGATGAAACATGGGGAAAGTCTCAGGGAAATCAACTCAGTCCAAGTGTACGTTACGGTGGTGTCGCTGGTGAATCGGACAGGGGAACCGGCCACGTCCGCGTCGTGATCGCGGACGGGCGCAGACGAGCTTGCCTTAAGCGCGCCTTCGGCGCGCAATCAGCGCGCCCGCTGCGCTCGTCCGCTGCGCTTTCGGCACAAACACATGTTTATAGGGCTAGGATGATGGTAGGGGGCGTGGCCTAAAAGGGGGCCGGTCCCTCTGCTCGGCGCGGGGAATGGCGGCCGACGAGGCTCCAAGAGTTCTCCCTCTCCAGTCCTTGTCAAGAAAATTGAAAAGTCTATTGCAGACTGTAGTATTCTGCCAACTGCTAGTGTGACAAAGGAAAACATGGATTCATGCCTACTATTGTGGCCTGACTGATGCAGTGCAAAAGTTTCAGTGTGACTTGTTAAAATAACCATTTTTGACAGGTAAAAACCTCCCTTTTAAATATTAGTAAGTCATCCAATGTGTGCCGTGTATCCCAGAAGGTAGGATGCATGATATTTAACAGTGAGACATGTAGAAATGTAATGTTGACACGTCTCTACAATGACAAGGCCTTAAAAGGTATTTTTGTTATTTGGAGGCCTAGCTCGCATATGTAGAAAATCAGATGCCAGATTAACAAACTATTACTTTATCTCAGAAAGGGGAAAAGCTATAATAATTATTAATTCATTGGCTGTCACATGAGGACAGCTAGAGCTCAGATTAATCTAATAAATATGCTATTGTATCTTACTCTATTGAAATAAGCTAGAAACATAATTCAACCAATATTTCAATATTTTAGTATTTATTAAATATTCAATTCAATGTTGAAGTAACATTTTTTATAAATATTACAAAAAAGAATTTTTAGAAAGTTACAATTTCCTGCCTGAAGTTTCTGGGAGCTAATTTGCACTAACTCACAACCAACATCCAGGTTGTGCTCAACCTGGGAAGATTGGTGAAATTCTTCCCAGGAGCACACAGAAGACTGACCTGAATGTGAAGAGATGACTCCTCTGAGCTCAATAGAATATGAAGAGGGGGGTGTGGGCATTCTATGACACCAGAGTGGCAAATCCTGCCTGACAGGTCTGTTGAGCCACATGCAACAATGTTGGTGCACTTGAAAGGGAGAGAATAGGATGCCTGGACGATTCTTATATATACCCTTTCCAGTTGCTGAAGGACCCTGTGGTTGTCCTATCAGGCTTTGTTGTAGGTACAGTGTACTGTTGCAGACTGGATACTGGGGTTTGTTGCTGGTGGACCTGGTAATTACCATAGTCCACTCTCCTACACAACTCCCAGCCTTCAGAGTCCATGGTTAGTGTTGCATAAGACTTTGGCCATCTTGGCACTGTCCTGTCACACTGAATTTTGTGAATTACCGCAAAAGTGGATAGATCGGATCCTGGGAAATTTTACACTGCTGTGAAAGAGGAGTGTCTTAGATTGCCCATCACCCACAGGATGGAAAACTCTGCAAAGCTGGACCCTCACTAAGCCTTCCCTAGAGTACTGCTTGAATTGCCAAACAATACCACAAGGACTTGCTGCACTTAATATCTGTGACCTGTGAGAAGAACCTAAGGAGGTTGGACTCTTTCCACTCAAAATCCAAGGACAGAAAGATCTCAGGGGATCCTAAAGCTGATCCCGTGAGTGGCTACAAGAACAGAAAAAATCTGTAGAGGAAATTCCTGTGAAGAATCCAAGCTGACCAGTGTCAACAAAACCTTAACTGAACTTTGGTGTTGGTCTCTGACTGATACCATAGGAGTGTAACCTGTAATGTCTTGGGGGGCTCGGGAGTGTACTCCTGTGGTTGTTTGGACAATGTTTGCTCTAGAACTCCAAAGATTTAGGGGGACTGATCATGAAACGTATTAGACTAGCTGTCCAGTGTCAAATTGAACATCTGGCTTGTCATGCATGGAGAAGAGTTTTTCCTCAGACAGATTTGCATTTCTCATAATTATTTGTGATTTCATGTAATTTTTCTCAAATGGTGCGCAATTATACAAAAGCAAATTATGTGAATTTCATTCCCCCCTTCTAAAATTAATGCTTCATAAAGATAACAGTGTGTTCTATCAGAAGGTATACCCATCCTAGCCAAAAAGACCTGGAGATGAATACAGTAATATCACCCTGTCTATAAGATCCAACATTTAGTCAGTGCCTCTTTTGAGTAAATGAGTTTCAAAAGAGGTCACATTTTAACTCTGTCGCTCAAACCCTTAGGCTGAATTTTGTCTAGTCTTTCATCCAAAGGATCTCTTTCACTAATTTTGAATGTATCAAATCAAACTTGACATTTGTTTGTGCGGTCTCCATGTCTTCAATATTTGGAATATTAGTTGGCTGATATTGTGACTTTTTTCACAAATTGCAGAGCATCATTTAAGTTAGTATTTTTTTTTCTAATTTGATGTTTATGCTCAAAAGGCTTCATTTTATTTTTAATTTAGTTTTTCCCACACATAAAAGTCTACATGGTTGTTGTAAAGCATGTATACTATTGTTCATTCCACAAGTCCTAAATTCTTTCAGTAGAAATGTCTTCCCAATGTAAAGATGGGTAATGTATTTCCATACTATTTGAAGGAATGCAATTTAAGCAAGGTTGTGCATCCTATTGTTGACTACTGTTCAATATATTAATCTTGATCTTTTTTTGTTTTTGTGTAACCATTTTCTTTATAGTCCTTAAATGCTGGCATATGAACTATCATGGTCATGGTCGGCGGTTCTACGGTCATGGCCAGCAGCTCAAGGGGTTCGACTGTTGTATTGCCATCATGTCCTGTGTGATGTGTGGCAAAATGCATGGACCCTGTGGCACAGCCAAGTACTGGTGGCGTTGTCCTCTGACATTCTGTTCCACCATTGTTGGTTGAACATTGTGATGCATTCTGCTCACCTGGTGGCTCATTGCACTTTGTTTTGCACTTTTCTTTGGCATGCTTTTCTTTGTTTACTTTTATTCAGTGTGCTTTTCTTTATATCATTATGTTTATTTTGTTTCTCAGTGCCTCCAGTTGAAAAATTTAATCTACGTAAACTAAAATGGAGAGGAAAGGATATAAAACCAACAATGGATAAAATCAAAAAAGAACTGCTTAGTTTAACACCGGAAGAAAAAGGAAATCTGGTAAAAACATGGGAACATCTATGCGAAGCAGTAACAAATAATCCCCCACATACAAATCAAAACCCAATAAGATTCAACACTGGCAAAAAGCCTTGGTACACTACTACCCTGAGGGAAGAAAAAAGAAAAATTGCACGCGAAGTCCGCAAGCAGGCATCATTGATAAAAAATGGAAAAAAATCAAATAAATCGGAATTGAAAGTTATGCGAAAAAAATATAAGATCATGCTAAGGAGCGCAAAAACACTGTACCATGAGGAAATGTGGACTAACTTACTAATAGCAAGTAAACATAAAAATGCCAGTACATTTTGGGGTATTATCAATAAACTGACAAGGGGGAATACTCTAAAACAGGAGGCAGGTATTGGAGAAAGTATATGGACCCAGCACGTTGAAAAGATGTTCAGCAACAGGACGGGAGGGGAAAAAAGGCACTGTAATCCGGAGTGCAAAGTATGCACTAGAAACTTCGAGCATGCAGAAAATTTGCTGGGAAAAGGAGTTAATGCTCCAGGAGACAAGCTGAAGCAATCGCTGGGTAGTGGAAACGAGAACAACCCCAAAAATTCACAGTTTAGTAAATCAGAAAAAATAGTGAATGCCGTGACCGACACCCTAGTAACAACAGACCAGCTTAAAGACAAAATAAAACGCCTGAAAAAAGAGGGTGCAGCGGGTCCAAATGGGCTCCCAAATGCTATTTTTAAATATTCGCCTGAATTTTGGGCAGAATATTTAACTCCACTCTTCAATGCAATCTATAACCAGAACAAGCCACCAAGATCCTGGAATGGGAGCATAATACACCCCATTTTTAAACACGGTGATCACAACGAGCCGGGGAACTACAGGCTGATATCGCTAACGGATGTTGAGGCAAAACTATATGGATCATGCCTATTATCACTCCTTCAGGACTGGATGGAAGATACAAACATCATACCAATGTTCCAAACTGGTTTCCGGCCAAGGACGGGTACATTGACAAACCTGACAACCCTGGCGCTCCTGAAGGAAAAAGCTGTAAAAAGAGGGACAAGACTGTATGCTTGCTTTATAGACCTTCGAGCAGCTTTTGATAAAGTGAATAGACCCCGGCTATGGGAAAAATTAAGATCATGGGGTATCCCGAAGAAGTTATTGGAGGCAATTATAATATTGCACAGCAACACCTGGGCTCGAGTAAAACTGGGAGACGGTAGCAGCGTAACGGCCGAAATAATAACACAACAGGGCCTAAAACAAGGCTGTGTACTGGCCCCAAGTTTATTCAACTTGTACATGGCAGATATTGTCAACCACATGGAGATTGGGGAATGCCATCCACCCCACATGTCAAAAATCCCAATTCCCTTTCTGCAGTATGCAGACGATATTGTTGTTCTGAGCCAAACCCCAATAGGGTTGCAAAGATCGATCAATAATTTGACAACCTACTTGGAGCATGAATGCTTGGAACTGAATAAAGAAAAAACTAAGATAGTCCGCATTGTGGATTCTAAAAAGCAAATATTCAAATGGTATGCAAATAGCACCCCAATAAAGGAGGAAACTTCATACAAATATTTAGGATTGAAATTGGGGCGAGGGCCGACGAACAAAGAACATAAAACAGAGCTAAAAGCAAAAACACAGTCTCTGATCTATGCATACCGGCAATTACAAAATAAACTGAGTTGTCCAAATTATTCACACCTGCTGAAAGTGATCAAAGCTCAAACCCTGCCATCCTTATCATACGCACTGGCCACCTGGTGTGGCAAAGAAGCCGGGCTGTTAAACAGCCTACAAACAAAAGTATATAAGGCAGTACTAAACCTTCCAAAATCATCAGCTCCAGCGCAGGTTCGCCTAGAATTTGGCCTTCTAAATCAAAAATTTCGCAGTATGGGAACCTTTGTGAAACTTTGCCATAAAATACGCACGTCGGAAGCCAATACATTGGACAACCTGTGCTGGAAAGAAATTGAAATTCAACAGAAACAGCAAGTTCCAAACAGTTGGGGAGGCTACCTGTCACATTCACTAACCTGCATAGGAATTGAAGAATCCTGGGACATGAATCCAGACAGATCCACTTTTGATAAAATTGTAAATAATGCGGTTAAATGGGAATCCTATCTGGAAGACAAGATAATTACCGCAAAAAGACGACACGGGTGGACCGTGATAAATTCATATACCGGGATAAAACCACAGTCCTACCTAGAAAGTCACTTTAACAATTCGTTAAAACAAAGATATATAAAACATCGATTAGGTCTACAGTTCTCAAAGGACCTGCTACCAGCCTGGAAAAACTGCCACACCGACCCCCATTGTCGCCTATGCGGATATCGAAATGAAACATTACCGCACATACTATGTGTGTGCCCGGCACTTAAGGACTTGAGGAGACGACTTTTAAAGAACATTTTTAACAAATTGAATATTCAGACTTGTAGGCAAGCCGTAATCCAATGGCTAGATGGATCATGTCCTATGCTGGCCTGCAGAGGGGTCAAATATATGATGAAAGCCCAATCTCTCCTACAGCAAGCTGACCTTGGAATTATACCACCAAGCTGAAATAACTGACTCTTACTTGCCACTTACAAATAGTTTTAATTGCCAATATTTTAAAATGTGTTTTATGTCCCAAGTTGATCTAGATGCATATTGTAATGATTTTTAATAATTTTATACAATAAAAATTGACTTGACTTGACTTGACAGTGCCTCCAGTTGCTCTCCCTCTGCCCATAGCGATAAACTAATGTGGCCTATGTTACTCTTGTTGTGGTCTCAGAAGTTATGGCCCCATTTATGAACTCTTATTCCTAGCAGGCCTGTTCTAATGCGGTGCTGTTCACTGGGGACTACTTTACCATTTTGGGCGGGGGGGGCCTGGATAAAAATGAGCCCCAGCCTTGCCCGCATACTAACTATACTGCCTGACCTTGGAAGAAGATGTGTTCGGAGTTCCCTTTTCTGCCCTCTGTTTGGGCATGGACTCCAACCACTTCAGGCATCTGATGACAGCAATGTGGGCAAAACCTCAGCAGCTGGAATGGATGCCATCTGGGATTAAGCAGCAGGTTTGAGATCGGTTTATCTCACGGGTAAGGGAGCATCTCACCCTTCATGTAACAAACGCTCCAGAAAGGCGTAATTGTTTTTGAAAAACATTTAAATAAGTTGTGAGCCAGGTCTGCATGCTTTTTTTGTGACTTTTGGGAAGAAATACCAAACTGTTAACACATGTGAACAAATGTGCATGAAGCAGAGGTAACAAAGCTGCTAACTGTTTTACAGAGTGCAACAGCAAGACCCACTCAAAGCTTCTAAAGAGCAGAGTCTGACATGTCACCTCCATCCACTTAGTGGGAAACTGCAGAGAAACCCTAAGGTGATTACCAGAGGGCTTACATATATAAGGAGAGTTAGGAGGGGGGTTCAGGTAGGATTCGTTAGGACTCTGTTCTGTTCCCCTACAGCTCTCCCTCCCACAGTTCCTACCCCAACAACCCTTTCCCTGCCAAGCCGCTCCAACAGTCTGTGCCATAATAGCATTCACACTTGGTGGTGCCTGGAGGAGGACATTTTAGCACTGAGCATTCTCTGAGGAATCTCTGAGTCTGGAAAGAAGAGAGGTCTCTTTGCGAATATTCCGATGAAGTCCAATTCTGGTTGCAACCTTCCCACTGTTAAATGTTTGTCTTCCTTCACATTTTCCTGCTAAATGTGAAACATTTTGACACAAATATGATTGTTTCCTTGTCTTTTTATTTACCCTGTGTCATTATATCCAATCTACAATTCTTGCTTATTCAATCTTTTGCTTGAGTGATCCCTTGCTCTAAACATCTCTTACAAAGCTCATTTACTCCTTGTTCATAACAGTTTTTTGGATGTTATTCTCTTCAACTTTGTTAACAGTGAATAAGGAAGGTGCTGCTCACGTAACACTGGTAATGCAGCAAATAGTTTCTCTCTTTTTTACATATATCCTTGTTTGCAATTCCTTGTTAACAATGAAAATACTTACATCCTGAAAGGAGATTCTGTTGTAATCCTTGATATAACTGAACTTGGTGGGATAATTTTTGTTATTGCGCTCCATGATTTTCCTAAACAATCCTTCTTTCAATCCATGCTAAAATATGATGAATGTATCTTCAATAAATCTCCTTTGCGTATTTATTCCACTTTGCCATTCATCTTTTTTGTATATATATGTATCCTTAACTAATAACATGAAAAGGTTTGCATAACTAGGTGTGTCCCAAAAACTCTCAATTCTTCAGTTTCTCTGTAGGAAGTAGCAGTCTACCAGCCTGAAATGAGATGGTTCAAAGCAAATTGAAATAGCTCAATTAAAAAGACATTGTTCACTCCTTCACCTTCATTTCATAGTAATGCGTACTCAGTTGCTTCTAAACCTTCTTGGTGAGTTATTGATGTGTATAAAGCATTTACATCTATGACACTTGGTATTGCTCCTTTTTCTTCCTTGATGCACAGATTAGATACTTTTTCCCCTTACTAAATGAGTTACTCTGTTGGAATATGGGTTGCAGAAATTAATCAATTTGTTTGCCTATGGGTATATGAATGGATCCACACCCTGTTTCTTTATGTACAAAGGGATGCTTGATTCAATCTGTTATTCTGCTTGGCTTGGGTGGTGAAATGCCTGGCGGTGAACTGCCCTCATGTTATGGCTTACCCACCACTTTAACAGGGCCTATTTTCCACACATTCTCCCACTTCATAGCATCAGTTTTTGGTATTTTTTTAACTAAACACCTGAAGTGGGAGTTTGTTTCGAAATAACAACAGAAACCTACCTGATGCACAGGGAGTCTTCTAAGGGCATGACATTATTCTTGTTTCCCATTAAAGTCAGCTCTGGTTTGACAGTTGACCGAGGCAGGAAAAATCAGCATTTAAATGCCTAACCTATACATGACAGTCCTATTGATCGGTGGGCCTATAATATATGCTCTGCCAGCAAGAGGTTTCTTTTTGCGGAAACAGTTGAGGCTCTTTCAACAGAAACCAAGCATTCCCCTACCTCTAAAATTGGTTGGGGAAGCATAGGCTGGTAGAGTGGGACATCAGCAGTTTTACAACAAATGTTTCATTTTTGTCAAACCTTAAATAATCTATAGAGTATTGAGTGTTTAAGTATATCCTACTATGTAGTTTATCAAGTACATATTTAGAACATTTCCCAATATATTGTTCCACTTAGAAACATTAGCAAAACAAAACATTTCCTGAAAGTAACCCATTTCATCCAACTTTCTTTCCAATCATAAAATATCCCTGATTGTATACTTAAATACAATTCTCAGTTTGAGATCAATTCTTAAAAAGTAGCAGCTTTAGTCTATCATGATCAATACAATACATATGAAAATGTTGATTCACATGGCCAAACATGTTGGAGATTAATTGTTCTTTGTTAAAGAATTTGTATTAGTGTTGAGAAACAGCAATGGGTTCTGTTTCTGCCCTTTCATAAGGCAATCCTGCAATAAGGTATTAGGAAAAATAAAGTGCATGAGGACCAGCATCTGAGGAGTTCATTCCACAAGTGGATATTCGGTTGAGATACATTGATGACCTCTTTATAATTTGGAGTTCTACTTAAATGGAACTGTTGGAATACATTAGTTTGTAAAACAGGAGCATCAAGCATTTTCACATGTGCATAATCACGAACAGATATTGTTAGACCTGGCATCGTTGACATGGTTTCCCCCTATCTTTTTGCCTCTACCTCCTGTATTTTTGATGCTGTGCCGGATTTAGTTTTTGCTGGTTTAGATGCTTTGGGCACTTTGCCACTGCTGTTCAGTGTCCACGTGCAAGTGCTCCCTGTGTAAATTGTTATTGAGATTGGTTATCCATGATTGGCATATTTGTGTCACCAAGAAGTCCCAAGTAAAGTGCACTGAGTGTGCCAGGGCTGGTGATAACAAATGCTACTAGTTGGCCACCCACATGAGTAGCCCTAAAATGGTGTCTCAGGCCTGCCACAGAGGTGCCTGTGTGCAGTCTGTGCATTGCCATGTCCTCCTGGTCAGTGTCCCCACTGGCCAGGCCTAACCCTTCCCTTTCTGTATATATTGGTCACCCCTATGGAAGGCCCAAGGTACCCCCTTGGACAGGGTGCAGTGTATATGAAAGGTAGAGCATGTACTTGTGCAGGTGACATGCTCTGGTAGTGAATTACAGCCATTTTCGTTTTTCACAATTGTAAGGCTATCTTGCCCCATAGGCTATCATGGGGGATTCTGGCTACAGTGGCTACCAGGATATCTTCCCATAGGAGCAGGAAAGGACATAAAAGTCTGGTATCCCTGAAATCAGAATTTAATAACACATCTTTTAGGAGAGGTTGTTTTTAAATCCTGTGTTTGAGAACAGAACTTTTAGAAAATTGCTGTTCTCTTGTCTGACCATTCTGTGTGCCTTGGCCTGTTTGTGAATTGACTGTCTGGTTTGTGAGTGACGGGGGATGGGTGGCTCCCAGAGTCTGAGTGGGCCATCCCTGGGCTGAATAGCTCCATCTGCATCTAGAGTGATGGGAGGGGGTGGCACCTGGGCCTGATTAGGTCTGTGCCTGCCTTCCACAATGCTGGCTCCACCTCCTGCTGGGTGGCTGCCGACCCTGCCCCTCTCTCTGAAAGGAAAGGAGAGGCCAGGAAACCAAAGTGCTCAAGGAATACCCAGAACTGGTTCAGTCCGGGCCCGGGCCCTCCTGCACAAAGGGATCAAATACTTTGAAGGGTATAAGTACAGGACCACTGACTACTGAAAATTAGATCATCCTGGAAACAAGAAGGAACCTTTGCCAAGGAGAAAGCTGGAAGACTGAAGAAGAAGGACTTCTCTGCTGTGTGATGCTGGACTGACCTGCAGTTGCTTTCCTACCTAGGAGAGGGGAAGGACGTTGTTGTTGCTTTATCCCCTTGCTTGAAGGAATCTCCATGGACCTGTTGTGAGCTGGCTTTCTGTTTTGAAGTCCCAGGAACAAAAGCACTTCACCCCCAGCTTCACTGAGCTCTGCTGAGAGAGCTCTGGCCTTCCTAGAGTACCTGGGCCAGTTGTGGTGCCTCTGGAAGTTGTACCTGTGCTGGGAAGCTAGAAACCAAGATTTGAGAGACTTTGCTACCGAAAAGTCAACGCATCGCTCGCTTGCGGAGCACATCCCCGACAGCGGAGGAAATTCCCGCCGCTACGAAGGCCGAGATCGTTGCAGCGCATGTTGCCTCTGCCGGAGACATTGCATCCTTTGTTTGCAGAAAGATCACCATCGCTGCGAGCATCGTGGCAGAGCCTGTCATCGCTGGGTGAGAACGCCGCACCGCCTGCTTGCAGCTCGCATCACATCGCTGCGAACATCGTCGCAGAGCCATCACATCGAGGAGCTGCGAGAGGAAGATAGCCGCTGGATCACGCATTGTTGCCCAGGAGATTGCCGCAGCCCCTACAGATCATCGCATCGAGCCTTTGCGAGACCCAACTTCCTACGTAACCTATGCTCCGGAATCCATACAAGTCATCGCCTTCCTCCCCATAAAGACTGGATTTGTCGCAACACGCCCGCTGCTGCAGCAGTGGTGTTGCCAACGCCTCCCCATGGTTTCAGGAGCAATGCATCTCTTGTTTTCCAGCGCTCCAGCTTCTGCTTTGGAACTTTGTCACATTTAAAGATACTGTTGGCTAAACGTGACGCAACTGTGACCTTTTCACGCAACTGTAGATTATTTTATCACAACTTTAAGAACTCTTTTGCAACCATATTCTTGAACTGTGTAAGTTGGATTTCTGTCGTTTTGGTCTTTTGTAGCTTAGATTAAATACCATTATTTTTCTAAACTGTTGTGGAGTCAGTTTGTGGTGTTTTCACTGTGTTACTGTGAGTGTTGGTACACATACTTTACACATTGCCTTCGATAAACCTTGCCTGCTCTTGCCAAGCTACCCAGAGGGTGAGCAGAGGTTATCTAAGAGTGTTTCCTCCTTACCCTGATTAGAAGCAAGGGTCTCTATTTGGACAGTGGTACCTACCTCTGCCAACTAGAGACCCCCAGCACTCCTTCTGTGCCTTGCAGAACTCCTCCCTGGAGGGGCCACCTTCTTGCTGCCAAAGGGTCAGCTCAGGCAGTTCCTCCAGTTCTGCCACTTGTACCCGGGTAGGCTCCAGGGTATCCCCATCAGGTTCTGCTTCCTCCTGGGCAGTGGGAACCATGGGGTGGGATTTGCATGCCTCCTGCCTCCTCTGTTCTTGGCAGGTCTCTGGGCCACTGTTTCAGGGTATAGTACTGCTGAATCACCCCTACTGGCTGCCATAGCACGCGTGGTCACACAGATCCACGCAGGAAAACCTAGATGAGTTCGGTGCTCTACATCCTTCCATGGAGAACTCTCCAGGTCATTACCTAGCAGACAGTCTACAGACAAGGCATCACTGACAACAACTTCCAAGAGACCAGAGACTCCCCCCCCCACTCAAAGGGAACACGCGCCACTTTGCAGTGGCGCACTGTGCTATCAGCTGGAACCACCGGGCGGAGTACATTGTGGATACACTGCTCTTCAGACGCCCACTGGCACCTCACGGATGTCACCCTGTCTCCTGTGTGTCTCAGAGCCTCTATCTCCATCCCATTGATGGTCACCTTCTGCCCGTATTTCTTAGTGTTAGGGGGCAGTGAGGTTTCTTGGACCACCTCTTGGTCTCCTAAAGAGACAAGGGTCATAACTGCTAGCTCCCCCATCCACTGGAAACCAAATCCCTTCCCAAAGCTACACTTGCTAACAATGGGGCGGGAGCATTACTGGGTGCTGGGTTTTTCTTGGGACACCTGGATGAACAGTAGCCCATCTTGTTGTAGTGATAGCATGCAGAGGGCCCTTGGTTATCCCCTCTGCCCCAAGGGGCCATGGCTGTCTAGGTCTGGGGGGTTGGGACTCCTTTCCCTGGGAACTATTTTGGGGTCCTTTAGAGAACTAATTTCGGTTACCCTTGTCCCCCCAACTCTTATGCTGGGGACCCTGCCCACCTTTTGCGGTGGTACCCACAATTCCTCTGTGGACCCTGGTACTGGTCCAGCGGTCCGCCTCATTAGCAAGCTCAATGGCATCTGTCAGCTTGCTGTCTAAAAGATGCTGGTGCAGCTCTGGAACACAAAGACTACTCAAGTGCTCCCAACTGATTAAATGCAATAACCCCTTAAAATCAGTTACCTTGCTGCCCTTCATCCAACCTTCCAGTGCACGTGAGTAAAAATTCACACATTCCATCCAAGTCCAGACTCTCTTCTTGGAGTTTCTAAACTGCAGTCTGTACAATCTGGAGTAAGTCCATACCTGAAACATAGGGCCGCCTTCATATCGGGGTAGGTCATGGCACCTGCTAACTCTAAAGGCTCTAGAGCACTCCTCCCAGAAGCCTCAAAATGTTTCCAGAGGCATGCCCCCTAATGCTGTTCAGGCACACCATTCATTCATAATGCAATTTGATAAGAAATAAACCAGGCATAGTTATCCTCACTCCTATTCTAATTCTGTACTAGGTCCTTGGGAATATATATTTTACCCCCCTGCACTGGCTGTGCGCTGCCACCATTTGAACTGGAATCCACCTCCTTGGCTTTCAGATCTAGTTCTCTCATGTTCAACTCATGAGCCAGAAGCAATTTCTTTTCCTCCAGGGCACGGGCATTTTTGCTCTCCTCCGCCGCCCTCACTACTTCTAATTGCTTCATTTTCATCCTCATGATTCCAAGTCATATTCTCTCACTCTTTGATTTTCTTGTAACTCTTCTTGGGTGAAGCCCCTACTGGAATAGTTGCTGTCAGGCCTTGAGCCTGTTCTGCTCACAGGCAGATCTGTGGTTTGAAAACCATTCCCTGTATTCGCATCATTTCCCTCTTGTGCCTCCCAATAGGCCTTCAAGATTCTCTGCAGCTCCTCCTTCCAGTAGCCGCTTTTTATGGGACACTCAAACTGTTGGCAGAATTGCCTAAGATCTTTTGCTCTGTAGGAATACAAATCCTCAACGACAAATTCCAATTCTAATTCTGCCTCCACACTGGGTGCCTTTCCACTCACAGACATGATGCTTTGAAGAGTTACTCAAAAATAGAACCAACCAAAAAAAACAGTAGTATGCGGTGGCGTAGTGGTCTGCACTCACTAGTGATGTACACCAATCACTGTGGGTCTAGTACAAATACAATTTCAAATCCCACCACTGACCAACAATGTTAGAACTGGGTGTCTCTAGTTGGCAGAGGTAGATACCACTGTCCAAATAGGGACCCTTGCTTCTAGTCAGAGTAATGAGGAAAAACTCTTTAGATAACCTCTGCTCACCCCCTTGGTAGCTTGGCACAAGCAGTCAGGCTTATCCAAGGCAATGTGTAAAGTATTTGTATCAACACTCACAGTAACACAGTGAAAACACCTCAAAGTGACTCCACTATAGTTTAGAAAAATAAAGGTATTTAATCTAAAAGACCAAAATGACAAAAATCCAACATACACAGTTCAAGAATATTGTTGCGAAAGAGTTCTTAAAGTTGTGATAATAATAATCCACAGTTGTGTGAAAAGTTCACAGTTGAGTCACGTTTAGCCAACAGTACCTTTAAGTGCAACAAAGTTCCAAAGCAGAAGCTGGTGCGGTGGAAAACAAGTGATGCATTGTTCCTGAGACCATGGGGAGGCGTTGGCAACAGTCCTGCTGCAGCAGCGGGCGTGTTGCGACGAATCCGGTCTTTATGGGGAGGAAGGCGATTACTTGTATGGATTCCGGTGCGTAGGTTCCATAGGAAGTTTGGTTTCGCAAAGGCTCAATGCGATGATCTGTAGGGGTTGCGACGATCTCCTGGGTGAAGTTGCATGATCCAGCGGCGATCTTCCTCTCACAGCTCCTCGATGTAATGGCTCTGCGACGATGTTCGCAGCGACGTGATGCGAGCCGCAAGCACGCTGTGCGGCGATCTCACCCAGCACTGAAAGGCTCTGCCACAATGCTCGGAGAGATGGTGATCTTCCCGCAAACGAAGGATGCAACTTCTCCCGCAGTGGCAAAAGGCGCTGCGGCGATCTCGGCCTTCGTAGCGGCGGGAACATCTTCGCGCTGTCGGGGATGTGCTCCGCAAGCGAGCAATGCGTTGACTTTTTTCGGTAGCAAAGTCTCCCAAATCTTGGTTTCCAGCTTCCCAGCACAGATAAAACTTCCAGAGGCACCACAACTGGCCCAGGTACTCTAGGAAGGCCAGAGCTCTCTCGGCAGAGCTCAGGGAAGCTGGGGGTGATGTTTTTTTGTTCCTGGGACTTCAAAACAGGGAGCCAGCTCACAACAGACGCTTGGAGATTCCTTCAAGTAAGGGGACAAAGCAACAACAAAGTCCTTTCCCTCTCCTAGGCAGCAAGGCAACTGCAGGTCAGTCCAGCATCACACAGCAGGGCAGTCCTTCATCTTCAGTCTTCCAGATTTCTCCTTGGCAGAGGTTCCTTCTTCTTTCCAGGATGATCTAATTTTCTGTAGTCAGGGGTCCTGCACTTATACCCCTAAAAGTCTTTGATCCCTTTGTGCAGGAGGGCTCTGAGCCCGGTCTGAACCAGTTCTGGGTGTTCCTTGAGCACTTTGTTTTCCTGGCCTCTCCTTTCCTTTCAGGGATATGGGCAGGGTCATCAGCCGCCCAGCAGGAGGTGGAGCCAGCATTGTGGAAGGCAGGCACAGCCCTATCGATTGATTGATTGATTGATTGGTCAACTTGTAGAGCGCACAAATGCCCGTGCGCGTCTTGGCGCTATGATAGATCCTCCTATCTCCTGAACGGTGTCTAAAGTTATGCAGAGAACAGCCATGTTTTTACTTCCTTTCTAAAGGATACCAAAGATGGGCAGGTTTTTATGGCAAGAGGCAGCTGATTCCAATTTCGTGCTGCATGTACAAGGAAGCTTCTACCGCCCCAGCTGGCTCGTCTAAATCTGGGAACGGTAATTAGTTTCAATTGACCGGATCTCAGAGGTCTGGTTGGTTCATATTGTTTCAGATGAGACCTCAAAAATTGTGATCCTTTTCCCTGAAATGCCTTGTAGGCCAGGCAGAGTGATTTAAATGTCACCCTCTTTGCAATTGGCAGCCAGTGCAAAGTTTTTAGTTTGTGACTGATTGGCTCAAACTTAAGTATGCCTAGAACCAGTCTGGCTGCTGCGTTTTGCAAACGTTGTAGTTTATCTATAACTTTTGTCCTAGCTCCGACATATAAACCATTCCCGTAGTCCAGTCTCGCCAAGGCTAATGCTGTCACTACTGTTTTACGTGAATCCTGTGGTAGATAAGGAAGTAACTTTTTTATCATTTTTAGAATATACCAAAGTGTTGATGACTGCTTGCTGGCTTGGGCTTCAAATGATAAATTGATGTCAAGAGTGAATCCCAGATTCTTCACTTTTTCTGATGATCCTGGGCATCTACCCAAGTCCTTGGGCCACCAGGCGGGGGACCAGATGTTTGTGTCACCCCCTAGTGTCATCACTTCACTTTTATCTCCGTTGAGCTTTAGGCATATCCTTTCCATCCATTGACTGACCTGTGTCATACAAAGTTGGAATTTTTCCGCTGTTTCCTCTACATCCTTGCTGATGGTCACCACAATTTGGGTGTCGTCAGCGTAGGATATTGGGGTGAAACCACAGTTTCTTATTATTTCTGCAAGGGGGGCCACGTATAAGTTAAAAAGGGTGGGACTCAGCGAGAATCCCTGCGGGACCCCGCATGGTAGATTAAAAGATTTGGATTTCGCTCCTCCTACTTCTACTGAGAAAGTTCTGTTAGCTAGGTAGGATGCGATGAGGGTACATGCCGAATCATGTATTTCTACTGTTTTTAAACGATTTAGGAGAATCTCATGACTGACCGTATCGAAGGCCGCCAATAGGTCGAGTAGTATCAAGGCGGCCTTCGCTCCGTTATCCATCACCTTCCTAAGTTCCTCCACAGCTGTAATTAAAGCAGTTTCTGTTCCGTGTCCTTCGCGGAAACCAAACTGAGAGTGGTCCAGCCAGTTACCGTCCATCAGATAACGGGATAGCTGTTTGTTTCAGAGTTTCTTTAATAATTTTGCGGTGAAAGGGATCCTGGCTATTGGTCTGTAATTACTTGGTTCTTCACAGTCTAGATTTGATTTTTTTAGTAATGGTCTCATTGATATCCTTTTCCAGTCATCTGGAAAGGTATTAGTTCAGAGTATTTGACCAAATATTTTTTCTAATACCAGGCTCAGTTGTTCTGAACAGATTTGCATTGTTTTGGGTGGAAAAGGGCCCATTGGACTACCTGAGTTAATAGTGAGTAATTCTTTCTGAATGTGATCCTTTGTTGGAGGAATACATTGGAACAGTGTGGGTTGGACTGATTGTTCCACTGAATTTGTTGATTGTGAGGTAGCCTGATCTGCCTGGTTTGCCCTGTGTGTATTATGGCTTTTAAAAGAGTCATAAACTGAGGAAACTTTTTTTACAAAGAATTCACCTAGAGTGTTACAGAATTCTGATGACATTTCTTCTAAAGTATTATTTTCAATTTTTGAAAGTTTTTTAACAGTTTGCTCTGCGTCGTAGTTAGTTCTCCACTTTTTTTCTGCTCTTCTACACAGTTGTTTTTGTTCCTTCAAAGCTTCTGAGAACCATGGTTGTGAAGGGGTCTTTCTTTTAAATGTAACTTTCTTTTGTGGAACTGTGAGTCGGACTGCGTTCTCCAGCCACTTATTGAATTGTTTACAGGCTTTATTGCTGTCTACATCTAGAGTTGGATAAGATGAGCAGAGAGTGTCCATAAAGGCTTGGGGCTGGATTTTGGACCAGTCAGGATATGTGTTTTTTTTATGGCTTCGACCGGTCTTCCTGTATCTTGTGCAATTTCTAATAAGAAGGAGACCATCTTGTGATCTGACCATGGGATCATGAGCGTATCCATTTTATTTATGTTCTGACATGAGGTAAAAATACCATCCA
The DNA here is from genome assembly GCF_964263255.1 of Lissotriton vulgaris. NCBI lineage: Eukaryota > Metazoa > Chordata > Amphibia > Caudata > Salamandridae > Lissotriton > Lissotriton vulgaris. The sequence goes on from NC_141696.1 coordinate 787,374,788, forward strand.
GAGTATTGCCGGCGCAGTGCGTATCTAAATGTACTTTTTTTTCTAAATCAAAGTTTGCCATTTCATCTTTAAATGAAATTACCTTGGGGTCAGACGTTTTCTTCAGGTGTATATTAAAGTCTCCTAGAATTGTATAGTCAAGACTCGTCACGCTTGATTCTAGAAATGGACTTAAAAGCTCAATTAAAGGCGTCTTAGCATTAGGTGGTCTATAGATCAGTAGGCCATTAAACGTATAATTGTTGGTAATCTTTATTTGAAAAGTTAACGTTTCACAATCTGGGTTGCTTCCTTTATCTGAACTTTTGATCTTAAATTCCTCCTTAGTTATAATTGCTAATCCTCCCCCGCATTTCATTTTTCTGTCGGCTCTGAAGATGGAGAAACCCTCTGGAATCACCAGGGTCAGATCAGCGTCAGATGCTTTGTCTGCCCACGCTTCAGTAACGAATAAAAGATCTATATTTTGGCTTTCAAATAACTCTGCTGTGTGGACATTATGTTTGACCAAAGATCTAACATTAATTAGACCTGCTTTAGTAGTTGAATTTCTATAGATTGGTATTTTAGGTTGGTTGTGGGTCATATTAAGAGCTCTAATCCGTGAGAAAGCAAATACTTGTGAGCAAGATGGACAAATCTTACCTTCCTTATGTAAATCGATCGGAGTACATGTGACACAGGGTCTTAGTGATAGGAGCTCCTAGCTGGAATAAGTCCACGTTCTTCTATCGGTATAATTTTGGTCAGGGGGTAAGGCCCTGGGACCGGTCCCGGTGCGGACGGGCGCAGACGGGCTTGCCTTAGGTGCGCCTTCGGCGCTCAGACGGCGCGCACGCTGCGCTCGTCCGCTGAGCATCTGGGAATTGCACATAATTTATAGGAGAGAGGGGGCGTGGGTGGGGGGCATGGCCTAACAATAGTGGGCGTGGCCTGAGGGCTCTCAGGTAATGGCGGCAAGAATATTTTGTATCCCGCTGCAGCGCTAAGATCCGCTGCCCGGGGGTGCCCAGTTCGTGATAAACAAAGAATAAGTGCCCAGGGAGAAGAGATTAGGTAGGTAAAATCACAATATCACACTAAATTTTTTTTAAATGCTAACGATCATTCTCCCGGCTTCCGCCTCAGGAGATAGTTGTCTCTGACTCGAGCTTGTATTCAGCGCGTCTTAAATACCTTTGGCGGGGGCGTGGCCTAACGATAGTGGGCGTGGCCTGAGGGCTATCAGGTAATGGCGGCAAAAATATTTTGTATCCCACTGCAGCGCTAAGATCCGCTGCGCGGGGGTGCCCAGTTTGTGATAAACAAAGAATAAGTGCCCAGGGAGAAGAGATTAGGTAGGTAAAATCACAATATCACACTCAAAATTTTTAAAATGCTAACGATCGTTCTCCCGGGTTCCGCCTCAGGAGAAAGTTGTCTCTGACTCGCGCTTGTATTCAGCGCGTCTTAAATACCTTCAGCAGGGGGCGTGGCCTAACGATAGTGGGCGTGGCCTGAGGGCTCTCAGGTAATGGCGGCAAGAATATTTTGTATCCCGCTGCAGCGCTAAGATCCACTGCACGGGGGTGCCCAGTTCGTGATAAACAAAGAATAAGTGCCCAGGGAGAAGAGATTAGGTTGGTAAAATCACAATATCACACTCAAATTTTTTTAAATGCTAACGATCGTTCTCCCGGCTTCCGCCTCACGAGATAGTTGTCTCTGACTCGCGCTTGTATTCAGCGCGTCTTAAATACCTTCGGCGGGGGGGCGTGGCCTAACGATAGTGGGCGTGGCCTGAGGGCTATCAGGTAATGACGGCAAGAATATTTTGTATCCCACTGCAGCGATCGTTCTCCCGGCTTCCGCCCAGGTGCTATCCTTACCACCACTCAAGATGCAGATGCAGTCAGCCTCCTGGGGGCTCCCAGCCCCTGCCACTCTCAAGCCAGACAGCCAATTCACAAACAGGCCAAGGCACACAGAAAGGTCAGACAAGAGAACAACAACTTTCTAAAAGTGCTGTTCTCAAACACAGGATTTAAAAACAACCTTTCCTAAAAGATGTGTTATTAAATCCTAAGTTCAGGGATACCAGACTTTTATGTCCCATCTTGCTCATATGGGAAGATATGCTGGTAGCCACTGTGGCCTGCAGCCCCTATGATAGCCTATGGGGCAAGATAGCCTTACAATAGTGAAAAACGAAAATGGCTGTAATTCACTAGCAGAGCATGTCACCTGCACAAGTACATGCTCTACCTTTCATATACACTGCACCCTGCCCAAGGGGGTACCTTGGGCCTTCCATACGGGTGACCAATGTGTACAGAAAGGGAAGGGTTAGGCCTGGCCAGTGGGGGCACTGACCAGGAGGACATAGCAGTTCACAGACTGCACACAGGCCCTGAGGTGGCAGGCCTGAGACACCATGTTAGGGCTACTCATGTGGGTGGCACAATCAGTGCTGCAGGCCCACTAGTAGCATTTGTTATCACCAGGCCTGGCACACTCAGTGCGCTTTACTAGGGACTTCTTGGTGACACAAATATGCCAATCATGGATAACGAATTACAATATCAATTTACACAGGGAGCACTTGCACTTTGACACTGAACAGCAGTGGCAAAGTGCCCAAAGCATCTAAACCAGCAAAAACTAAATCGAGCACAGCATCAAAAATACAGGATGTAGAGGCAAAACGTTAGGGGGAAACCACGACAAAGATGCGAGGTCTAATAGGCCTTTTTAATGGTGAGTAATTTAACAAAAAAAATGACAATACTGCACCTAAGTGTGCTTTTCGTTTGTGAGAATTGGTATCTGTCACATGTAAGAGCATAACATAAATAACATATTTTATATTAATTACATACAAATGTGTTATTTGTTGAATTGTACGTGGCGAAGGTCAAAAGACATAAGACATACTTAAAAGAGTCAAGGTTATAAGTGCAAAAATTCCTACCTGCCATAGGAGAAAGTTGACAGAATTGTGAAGTATGTCTCTAGATAGATAGTGCTCAAAGTAATCAATTAGAAGATACAGAGTGGGGTCATCGCAGGTTATTGACAGAGTACGTCCCTTTGAGTAGTAAACTAAATCAAATTAATAATTCATACTGGCCTTTACTAAAAGTGGTCCTTGACTAGGTAAGACGTTGTCTGATAAAGTTGATATTACACATAAGAGAGTATTTGGTCTGAATGCTAAGGCCAAGTCTATTCAATCATGTATGAGAAGAGAACATTGGCTGTCTATAGATTCTATGCCTTGTTTAATATGTGTATGCATTCAGTAGATAAATAAAAAACTATTCAGAATCCAAATAGAAAGACCTTTGAAATTGGATCTTTCATTAACTACTCGACTAATTCTAAATGATTTTACAATGCTAGTAGATTATGTTATGTATTGGTGGTACCACCGAAGGTTAAAGTTATTCATCACTCAACCCATTATTGCCAAGCACATTACATAAAACCGGACCTGGTGTTGCATCTCACTTAAATTTACTGGACTATATAGAAGGTTGAAATAATACCATCATGGAAACAGGAAACCACATGTGAGTCAATTGGAAACAACTATAATTATACTGCTATCACCTATATATCCAGAGGGACTAAACATTGAATAATAACTCTGTTATTTTCCGATGCACACCATCATTGTCCATATAATTTGTGCAAATGTATGATAATTATGTTGATGATTTATAGTATGCTTCTCAATCTGAATACCAGCACTAACCCATATGATGAATTTATGAAGATGATCAGCAAATTGTATATTGCTGCATTGGTACCTTTAATATTCTGTTTAGGTCTGCAATTATGCATGATATAATGGATGTTTTTGCATTGAAACTAATATTATACAGTTATCATTGCAGTATTCTGCCTAGCATCTTTCATTACATATGTTTATGACTTTGTGACATTGGTACCACAGATCGACAGGCATCTTGAAGCAGTTTGATAAATAATGGGTTGTACACGGAAATTAATAATCTACAACAGATACATTACTTGCTATTGGAACCATCCACGTGTAGGATATTTGTTATTAGTTGTGATTTGTTACAGAGTTTTACATTAGTGTACAGATGTATGTCACCTTGAGAAAAATGTTGGAGGCAAGTGAAATATCACTGTCATACTATGGTGTAAGGAAGCACTATGTGGTGTTCTCCTTTTGTATCCGTTGATTTTATTAAGGTTATATACAGCTATTTTTGTACCTTTGCATTATGTAGTCTGAATCTGATCTGTGTGCAAAAGAAGAAGAAGGCTGGTGGTAAGGAAAGGCCCTTTTCTACATTATCACCCTGAGTTTTTGGATTGTTGTTGTTTGTATTGTGACACTGTTGGATTGGGGCCCTGCTAACCAGGATACTGTGCTTGTGCTCTGACCCCTGAAATATGTGTGGGTCATCTCTGATTAAAATATTTCACTTAGCTGTAGGTCCAAAGTATATGTTACCTCGAATGTCCATGGCCTGTAAGTTATTTGGGATTAATGGGTAGGAGAACCTACTTTGCCACCTGTAAAGTGACCATGTAAAATATGACTCTAGGCCTGCAGCAGCCAAGCATGACAGTTGTAGAACTGCCATCTTTGCCTGTTAAAATTACCCTTTTAACAGGCCTAAACCTTCCATTTGAATACTTATATGTCACATCTATGGTATGCCGTAGGGCAGGGAGCATGGTATTTAAAAAGTAGGACATGTGTTCTTGCGTTTTACATGTCCTGCCAAAGAAAAATCCCCAAAGTTGTTTTTGACTGTGGCAAGGCAGGCTCTCCCATAGAGCAACACTGTGGTTATATTATTACACCCTATAGCACATAACTTAAGTTTGGGAATAGCTAGAATTATGTTTCAATTACTCAAAGTAACAGAAATTTAAACTCCAATCTGATCGTCAAGCTGTATTTTTAATGACTATTTTTAAAATGCCACTTTTAGAAAGTTGTAATTTTGCTACCCTATTGTCTAAACTAGCCATTTTAGAGTTACAAGAAGCAAACCTAAGAGTGACCTATGAACCTGAGGTTTGGTTATTCTAGCCAAACTACATGGATCTCTGTATTGTAAACACTTGTTCCAGAGCAAGCATTTGTTGACCTCATCAAATGCATTGAAGCATATTAATAACCACAGCAGATGCACTGCTTTGTGAGTCACTGAATTTCCATTTCAAAACCCATTTGGATTTGCAGGATAAAGTCATTCTCTGTAACCCAGGAATTAACTTGCCATAGTTGACCTACCCTGCCAAGAGTGTTGTAGAGTCTGAGTCCAAAAGGTATGCACAAGTATTAATGTAGTGCTATTTTAGATACGCTTTGTGAATTTACCATAAAAACATCTAAACTGGTAATAAAATAGGACCAGCCAACTCATATTTTTATAAAGTTAGTACAAATATAAAGGACTCAGTTGCCTTTCCACTTTCACTAAAAGGGAATTGGAGAGGATTCACAAAGGAATGGAAGAGTATGTTCAAGGCTACTCCTGTAGCTCTACTTCCCTATACTCATAAATGATTTTGTGAATCTGCTCCTTTAGTGGATACACTCCTTGGGACTCATTTCCCAAATCATGTATGAATATAGGGAATGGTACTTTGAGAGCATACTTTTACTTGTTCTTACATACTTCTGTAAATCGGCACTGAAACATCCAATTCCCTGTTACCAATAGTGCAAAGAGGGCAAACTCATTTTTCATTGTACTAACTGCATTTGTATATATGACCTGGTTGGTTCCCTTTTATTCCCATTTTAGATGCTTGGATCAAATCTGCAAAAGGCATATAAGTGTACATAAAAGAGTACATTATGGGTACCTCATTACATACTCCAGATGCCTTTCTGAATTGGCCCATTAGGTTGGCATGATTGAATGGGGAATTCATTGGGGCTCATTCACAAACACATTTCTGAGTATGGGAAGTAGAATAGCAGGAGTAACCCTTTCCATACATTTACTTGCCTTTGGAAATTGGCCCCAAGATGTCTAATGGAAAGAGAGCACAATCCTATCTATTTGTACTACTTGCATATGAATATTTCTTTAATATTTTCATTGTATTCCCATTTTAGATATATTGGGGCTAATGCACAAGGTATATAAGAGTATGGACAAGAGTACTTCAGGAGTACTACATTTTCATTCTATAAAATGCCTTTGTGAATTAGCATGGGTGTCGATTCTTGAAAATGCCAGTGGTAGCGGTGACATCACACACCATTGGCCCTAATAACATCCCAGGCAGTGAAATCACATGACTTTTGACCCTCATTCTTCCCAGGAAGTCATGTCACATGCTCTCAACCCTGATGAGGTCAGAATAATTAACATTGTTGAAGTTCCATTATAAATGCATGAATAATATGATACAACAACATAAACACGTTTTCTTTAGATACAACCTTTGTAAGGGTACTGGCATGATGTGCAAGGGGGTCAATAAATGAAGCTATTACTATTACATGTACAATGAGTTCATTTGAAGAGGGTATAGTGCCCCAAAGCACACAAATGTTACTGAGAACCACATTTTTTTATCCTCCTACAAACTGCCATGATTTAATCGTTCCCCTACTGTATACTCCAACGAGAAATGTGTTCAGAAATCACAGAGAGAAATAGAGATTAAAATAGATAAACAGTTATTATGTCCACCTGTATTAATTGATGTAGCCCTTATATTGAATATTAACTAAATGAGTGGCTTAAATTATTCCTACTGTAATACATTCTGATTTTAGATCATTAGAAGGCTCTATCACTTGTATGAAGCACAGAGGTGAAGGTTTTAGTCAGACTCTCAATTTTTCATGTATTCACAAATATAATTTTATCCCATTTTCTATTTAATCAGAAAAGTACACAATGCGCTGCTGAATTTATTAATCTTACAAAACGAAGCGTGTAATGTCCTAGTTGCAGTCACAGTGGAAGCTGCAGAAGGCAAATAGTGATCCTCAAGACACTGTTTAGCTTCTGTTCTTGGTGGGGCAACTGATGTTTTTGAAAGTGGTGGGACATAATACTGACCCAGACTTGAAGGGAGTGACGAGGGTGAGCCTGATATATTCTAGGGGGGGTTCTGATTGAGAGCGGGTCTTCTCCCAGGAAATATTTGAAAAAATAGGATCCAAGAGTGCATTTTAAACGCAGTTTCACATACATTTGCTAAAACAAACCACATGCACTGAAAAAACACTAATTGAATATTCAGTTTGTTCACAGTGTGCCAGGCCAATTTAACATAACTCTCCCCAACAGATGACCCATTTTTTTCCAAAATCTGCTAGGAGTTCCCTCACGTGTCAAAAATAACTTCCATTGTGCTAGGTCCAGTATATTTTCATGGGTGCTACACATGTGCCAAGGGTGCCCCTTTAGTTCCAAAATTAATAACAACATGCCATCACCGGAATGTTGCCATTAGTGTTGCCATAAACCAGTAATGACCCTTATGTCAAAAATTATCTCTAGTATCTAAGGGCCAGCATTTTGTCATGATGACCCCCCACTGTATAACACAATTATCCTCCCATATGACAAAAACTGCAGTCAGTGTGCCGGCACCAGCATTTAACATAGGGGCCTCCCATGCAAAGAATTTCCTCCAGTATGCATGCACTATCAGGTTTCTACAGGTGGCCAATGCCAGGAATACATCCACTATGCCAGTGCCAGCATTTTGTCATGAATGTTCCCAAATGCTAAGTGTAACCTCTTGTGTGGCATCTTTTGCCAGCATTTTGTCACAGTTGCCTGTCATGCAAAGAACTGCCTCCAGGATACCAGTGCCAAAATGTTACCATGTGTGCCTCTTAAAGGCTAGAATTACCAACAGTATGCAGTCAAGGACACACTCACAAGCAACACACTACATTCTCACTCATGCTCACCTATATTAACTCTTTCACACACACACTCACTTATTCTCACTCACTTGCACCCACTCATTCATTCTCACTCAAAGTTACACTTGCTCACTGCCACTTACTCTCATTAATCCTTGAATACACTCCCTCACACTCTCTAACACTCCCTTACAATCATACTCATTCATTCTCACCCACATGCTCTCACATTTGTGCAGTCACTCTTTCTCCCACTCACTGAGGGGCAGATGTATCAAAAAACCATTTTGCGAGTCCGTAATAGCGATTTGTAGCGAATCGCAATTTCGGAATCGCAAAATGGAATGTAACAAAAATAATGCGAGAAAATAGCGATTTCTAAAAATTCGCAGAAATTAATGCGAATAATGAGCGAATCGCATAATTGCGATTTTCGCAATTATGCGACAATGCAAAATCGGGATTCGCTAATTATTCTGCGATTTTTCAATTCTCGCACATTAGGAATTCGCAATCATGCAAATTCTTATTGTGCGAAGCGATTTCTTTCATACATGCCAATTTCTTTTTTGCATGTCGCAAACGCTGCGAAATAGCGATTCGCAGCTTTTGCGACATGCAAAACACTTGATACATCTGCCCCTGAGTCACTCATACTCACTGACACATAGGGGCACAATTACCAGAAACAGACCACTAAGCAATGCAGCAACCAAAGGTGCTACACTGCCTTGCACTAGAGAAAGAGATCATTGCAGAGCCAAATCTACTAGCTTATGGCACTGCAGCTCTCTTCCCCAGCCTTGCTGCACTAGAAGGCTATCTAGCACCATGCACACATTCCTTTGCTCCATGATGCAAATGAGTGTGAATGATATATAGGCATAGATTTTGTACTTGAAGGTTAGCCTTCTAGTAAAAAATAATAACTTAAAGCCTTTCACACATTGGATGCATGTTGTATATTGCAACACACAAGCAATGTGTGAAACGTTAGTAGAAATTAAAGCAATTCTCCAATTTAATGATTGCCTCAAGAATGTGCTAAGTAGATAGAACTTTTCATCAAGACCCCTGAGTTGTAGCGTGGGACTGACAAAATAAAATCTATAGCATGTCCCCATGATGCAAAGTAGCACTAAGCAGCACACTGTCAGGAAGGCCTGCTGGATCCACAGGAGTCGACGCTTAGTCCCAACGCCCCTCTGCCTCAGAAGCCACCCGACACTGCAATATCAAGGTAACCCCTAAAACAGAAGGGAAAGGGGAAGTGGATAAAATAACAAAAGAGAAGAGAGACTGCCCTCGAGTGATGGAGTACACTCGTTGAATTGGTCTTCTGGGTCTTCTGGTATCACCTGCAAGGAAACCCTATTTAATTTCATGCAATTTGTTTAACATTCAGAGTCATATTTTACACTATCAAAACGCTTACCCATAGACCACAGGCAATTGTTTCTCTCTCACTAATTTTCAACTGAAACCAGGTTTTCTATTGACCTACGTAAAACACAGTATCATTAGCTATCAAGAATACTCTATGGAATTATTTACCGTGACTCTATGCTTTTTCTTATATAAGGGTGTACCTGACAGGGTTGAGGTGTGCTCTGTAAACGTAGTCCATAAATGTAGTTTTCCGTAGTTCACAACATAAATATATAGTTCCAAGAAGACACAAACCCTAGCTATGAGTAAACTATGAGGAAAGAAAAACAGCTTCCAGCGTATAAGTTCAGTCACTTGTAAACGCCTTAAATTGAGGACGCAAGGCGCGTCAAAATTTGATTCAATACAGTCTAGAAGGAGGCTTGAAGGTTCTTACTTCTTGTCCCTCGTTGCGCATGCGAATGTTGAATATCTTTGGATAATGAAATCGAAGATTTCAAAGGAAAACTCGGAACTCCGGAACTTCACTCTGACTTCGTGGACGATTCCAGTTGAAGTGCGCAGTTCGTTATCAGAATGCGCGCCTCACCTGCAGCATCAGTTGCGGGCGAAGAAACACTAGACCGGCAACCTTGCACTCTGCCGCGTCCCGTTCCTTCCGCCATGTGGCCGCTGCTATTTTGGAGTTCAATCAAACACCGCTTAAGGAATATTATTGGAACCACATGACGTCTTTTCAAACGCGTATGTTTACATTGCGTCTGACCTCCTGACCTGATTTTAGAGGTTTTCCCACTACGTTGACTAGTGGCTAGGCAAGTCTTGACACACACACATTCTTTGCACTTTTTAAAGGCTACTTTCCAATGTAACAAATATTTGCGCCAAAAAGTGCATAGTTTATCATGTCTTTGTGACAAAGTGTGTCACTTTGTGTAACTTTGCAATAGCACAAAGTCTTGATAAATCTACCCCCTTGGGGGTACCCCACTCACTTTCATGCACCTCAAAAACATGCTCAGACACACACAGGCACACACTCACACATGCACACGATGTCTCACCCAAACACATTCTCATATGCATGCACACAATTTACACTTAAAAGCATTTTGATTTAATTACCATAGCTGCAGAGAAGGACCTGCTCCAGCTTCTGCTGCTTTATTTTTTATTATGCCAACAGTGAAGAACACACTATTATTTTATAATATTTTATATTAACATAATATGAAATGGGCCAAAATGGAGAGTGGAACTTGCCACCTATAAGGGTGAGTCTCCCCTGTGTTCTTGGCACCGATTTTGCAACCTCTGAGGCCAGGGGGTCACAAAACAGTGGCAGGCGATGCAAGGACCAAGCCGGGGTGGCAGCTGCGACCCTTGACGATCCTTAAATGATGCCCATGTGAATAGACCCTAATGATTTCTTTTCAGATCCCATTCCGAAAAAGGAGGTTTATGTCAATTAGATTGGGGCATATTTCAAATCTGGAGTAAACTGTATACTGCTATAGTATGTCATCGGACATATGCTATGTTGTCAGAGGAAAAACAAATTGAAGCCTTTATTTCACATCATGTTGCATTAATTGGCGGCTGCCACAGGTAAGAGCGGTAGAGCAGTGTGGCGGGGCGGGGCAGGGTCGGGGCAGGGTGGGTGTTGGGCAAGTCGACATATGACGGAATAAGTTAAATTAAATTAAAAAATAAATAAAACCACACACCTTGAACTCACTGCATTCCCAACTTGGCAATGCAGCTAGCGCAAGGTAAGTGTTTTTTAAAAATTTAATTTAACTTATCCCATCATATGATGACTTCTCCAACCCCCACCCCTCCCAGCCCCACCACCCCTCTGCTCTTACCTGTCCTGTGTCAGCCGCGACTGGTTGCATTGTATAATCCTAACTCATATTCTGTGTACAAATATATTGTATCATTTTTAGCTGATTATCCCTGCGATGATTCTGTCTCGTTGGTACTGATAGAGCGCGGGCTCACCTGCTCAACATACTCACCTGGGCCCATATATCTAAATATATATTAAACAGGTAAACCTACACACTCTAATCAATTGTTTTTTTTATCATTTGGATTTTATACCATTTATATTACTAATCCAAGTCACCGATACCTAAAGTCCGAAAGGATCAAGGGAGTTTGGGCCATATGTATCAACATTCCGTTTTGCGATTCCTAAATAGCGATTTTTAAGGAATCGCTATTTAGAAATCGCAAAATGGTATGTATGTAGAAAATCGCTTCTTTTTAGCGATTCCTTCAAATTCCATAATTGCGATTAGCAAATTGCTAATCGCAATTAAGGAATCATTTCCCATTCATTTCTATGGGTCAGGAGGCCCATAGGAATGAAGGGGAAATTGCAAATCGCAATTTGCTAATCGCAAATTGTGAATATTTTCAAGGGTGCCGGAGTGTCTCAAGAACACCCTGCTGCACCCCTGAAAATGACATGGCGCACATACATGCCCTCAATCAATCAATCAATCAGGAGTTTGTTAAAGCGCGACTACTCACCCGTAAGGGTCTCAAGGCGCTAGGGGTGGGAGGGGTGGGGGGGTGCAGGTTCCATTCCATCAAGGACGGGGTCTGTCGAAGAGCCAGGTTTTGAGGTTTCTTGCGAAGATGGGGAGCGATGTTGTCTGTCTGAGGTGGAGCGGAAGGGCGTTCCATGCTTTGGCCGCGAGGAAGGAGAAGGAGCGGCCTCCCGATCTGGTCTTTCTGGTGCGGGGGACCACGGCGTAGGAAACCTGGGCTGATCGTAGGGTCCTTTGGGGTGCATGGAATTTGAGTCGGCTGTTCAGGTATGCTGGTCCGGTGCCGTGGAGGGCCTTGTGTGCGTGGGTGAGCATCTTAAAGGTGATTCTCGCCTCGACGGGGAGCCAGTGGAGTGTGCGCAGGTGCTGGGAGATGTGGCAGTGTTTTGGCAGGTTGAGGACCAGCCTAAGGGCATGTATGAGCGTCACATGGCATCTTTTGATTTTTAAAATAATGCTTTTTTGAAAGAATTTGCAACTTACCACCAACTAGAAGTTGGTGGTAATTTGCAATTCCTCAATGGCATTTTGGAATGTTTTTTTCCTTGATACATTGCATTTAAGGGATCGCTAAATTTGCAATTCCTTAAATGCAATTGCAAAATAAGGAATGGCAAATTCAGAGATTCCTTATTTTGCAACAAAAATGTTTCACACATACCATTTAGCGAAAATGGGTTCGCAAATGCAGGAGTTCTGCGAATTTCGGCGTTTGCGAACCCATTTTGCCTTGATACATATAGCCCTTAGAGAGAAATAGATAAAAATAATAACATTTAACATTTCATAAATAACCACAAACTCGAGAAAGGTTTAAAATCTTTATCTAAGTAAAATCTATTACAATTTATAAACATGAAAACTCAAATAATTTCTTATTATGTTTTTTAGACTAATGCAGATTTTTAGAACATAAACATTTCAAATGATTTGGAGAGAAAATGTTGTTAATCATTTAAACAGAGGGTGGGTAAGAGAAAAGGGAAAACAATACAATGACAAAACCATACTTAATAGTTACCTATTTCGGTGTGATGACCAACCCTGGTCATAGACTGAGTCAAGAAAAAAGAATCCCAAAGTACAGGTGCCAGCAGAAAAGAACAGGTGTAAGCCAGAATCAGGACACGTTATGGACCAAATTGGATCAGGATAGGACCACCACAGGCTAAGACTCACACCAGAGTTAAAGTTCAAAACGCCAGCGTTGTAAACTCTCTCTGCAGCTATCAGTCGAACCCCGATTGGGTCATCGATCTCCTCCCCAGAACCCCGATTGAGTTATCTAATCTTCTGACAGAGTGCTCCGCCAGCAACTCTGCTCCCGGTCACCTATTGAGTGCGTTAGGTCAGTGACAGGTCAACTATTCGGACAAGTCAGAGAATTTAGGCAGCTAAGCCTACCCTAGTTCTACTATTTTTCAGGTCAGTGTACCACCCCAAAAGTTGCAAATGTGTTAATCCCACAATTTTATTGGACAAGAACGAGGAGTAGTCATCACACCATATTTTTCAAGAGGCAACTTGTCAATCATTTATTCATGACATCCCCTCTCATAACTTTATCAACCCATGTTCTGTTTATTCCTCCCAGTATTGAAATGTATCAAATGTTTTTATTTCAGTAAACAATTTTATCAATTCAGATTTCTCTATCAGGGCAAGAAATTCAATCTTCTCCGCCTCGGCCATGATTCAAGGCTACAGCTTCTGTGGCTTGAGGACATTTGTCGCACAGGCACAGTCTCTCCAAAGATGAAGTTCAGCAAATCATTTAGGCTTATTCAATTTATCATGTAAAAATAGAAAATGACAGTTTTAGAGACAAAGAATAAATTGATACACTGTATACCACTTCTTTCTACTCTACTCCTATTATTTTATTTTATACTATTGCATTAGAGATTATGCGAAACAGACAGCTTAGCAAGGCAGCGGTGCAAGCTTCTTGCACGTTAAGACACATAACGGCCATTTTAGTTCTACTGCGCAGAAGCAGAAGATTTCTCTCCAAGCACATCACGTGGGCATGACAGACGCATGCACAGTAGAAAATCCCGCGTAGCAGCAGCCATTTTAGTGCAAGCGGATTATTATTAGTAAAAGCACATTAACAAGCTTCCCTTAGATACCTATTATGTCATGTAATGCAATATTAATAAGACAAAAGCATGTTAATTAGTACATTAATGTTATTATGAGAAGGTTGAGTACGAGCAAGTCACTTTGCGAGTAAAACCTTGCTCCATCAGTACTATTTCTGTAAATATAAACAAATCTGTGCAAAATCACATAAACAATAGTTTGGATTTTTAGCACTGTATCTAAAGATTATTAAGACCCCAGTAAAGGATTTTATACATTATTAAAATCAACAACTGCTCTGAGACTTTTAATGATTGTGTGTCATGTTTGGTATTTTTGACTTTGATTATGTGGTTTCTCTTTCATACCACTAATGAGATTTAATTCATAATAAGAAAAACATAGTGAGGTACAATTGATCAACAAGTGAGAGGGGATTAACATTCTCCATTTTTGCTAACCTCATGCATTGTATCCAGGCATAGATGTGGCCTAATAAAAGTGCAAAGGAACTGTGAGACATCTGACTACTCTGATTGTATTATCTGTCTCACTATAGTGATGACAGAATTATTTGTGAAAATGCTTTATTACGCTGGTGTGGTCTTCCAACATTCTTCCTCCTGATTGAATGATGTCTGCACCTTGGGAAGTTTGTCTGGACATTCATGATTCTTAGTGCCTGATTATGATGTCACCGGCTTAAACTCCCATCTCTTAATGGGAACTTGCGCAGCGGGCACAACTGCCGGCAGCACAAACTCCCATTGAGAAATGGGAGTTTGTGAACATCTGTGCACCGTGTGACAGGCACCGTGAGGTGCCTGCCACATGGTGCAGGGATGTTCAGCAGAGATGTGCTTTCTGACAGCCTTTGCTTGTCGGAAAGGCCAACATGAAAAGGCTGTCAAAACTGACATCAAATCCCGGTGGCGGAAACACCGTCCTTAAGGAATTATGAGGCCTTTCCGACCGACCAATGGGCTCCATGGGCCCGACGGATTGTGCTGGCCGGTCCCTCTGACTGCTGTCTCCGCCAACACGTAATGCGTCGGTCGGACCCCAGCAGTAGATGCTGTTTGGACCACAACTAACAAGCCGTCGGTTGCGGTCCAAACTGCATTGTAATCAGGCCGTAAGTGTTTCACTTATATGTCTTGGGTAAAAGGATACCTTGCTAGCCCCAAATTTGCAAATAATGTTACAGCTGTATGCAGTTATATAGTTCTCTGTCTCTTCCACATCTCTCTCCTGGCCCTGACATAAAGTACAGAACAATGGCTCTAGAGCAGAAGGCACATCCAAGCAAGATTCTCCTGCCTTCTTGGTGAATGACAGCACGAAATAATAAATTCATTCAAACATTGCACGTCATACAGCATTTAAGCACTGAAAATAACAGGTGCTATTAATATGCAGATTAAAGATATTCAGATACTAATTTTTCACTTTTCAGTACGATGGAATGGAGGTGGCTTCTTAATTTTGTCTTGAAGATCACCACAGAAACAACTGAAGTCACTGAGTCATCTGGTGCAAATGGTATTTGTCAGAATATGAAAGGACCAGAAAGGGACTTTTTTCCTCTAATGCACTTATTTTACTTTTTCTTGATATTAGGATAGAACTTCCCTGCAGAGTGCTTTACTCACAATGGACTATACTTTTTTTTTTTTTTTACAGGCTGCACCCAACGTTTGATAATCAAAGTTTACAATCCCTAAGGCTATTAGGCAACAAGAGTCATTCATATCACAAGACTAATTCTCCAATGCACTGCAAATGAAAAAAAAATATTTTGATGTAATTCACTGATAGAAAAATGCATTACGAGACTAATTTGTTCCTCTCTGGTTTTAGTGTCATCAATGTTTTCCCTCAGTTCTCTGTATTACCATTTAGTTTCGCTGCAAGCCATGCATAATTAACATTCTCAAGGGACACATCTAAGAGTAGCTATTTCTTTAAACCATGCTTTTTCAGAGATATTGAAGGTCAAATTGAATGAAAACAATGTGGCTCAATTCCAAGCAGTTGCTAATCTGTGCATTTTGATTTTCTGGAGTGCATCAATATGTATTTTGTTGTCTCTTCACAGTGTTTTCCAGCAGTCGTCGGTAGTATAGATTGTGTTACTTAATCTTATTTTTCATCTTTTGGTGACATTTTCCAAGAATGTGACAATCTCTGGTTTCTTTGGAAGGAATAATATTATTTTTCTACAGATTAAAAAGTCATTATATTCTTCTGAGCAATCTTATAATATCTGATCAAGTTTGTACCGAATCTTCAGGCTCAGTATTGCTGAAGACTCATTCACTTCCCGTTTAACTTACTTTGCTAGCAGAATGTAGCTATACATGTTGGTTGCAGTGTGTCAGTACAAGTAATACATTAGTGCATTAATGACAGCCAGATACTGACCAAACATATTGCAGTTTATATGTATACAGGCCTGAGGTTACTGTCTCAAAACGTTTTAATAGTTCATTATTTTAATATTCGTCCACAATCAGCTAGGCTAAAATTTAGATATTTCGGACCAGAAAAGGCAAAGCCCATGAACGAGGTTTGTCATGCACACAACTTTTGCCGAATGATCTGTCACTGTTCAAATGTCTCACTGGTTCTTACTACTAAGCCAGGAAGAACCCACCACTCTAGTTAGTGAAAGGGAGTTACACAGTCAAGAAAACACCCTGCTCTCTCCTTTGGTAGTTCGACAGAGCAGTTAGGCTTATCCCATAGGCGATGTGTAAAGCGTTTGCACAGCATACACACATACCAGTGACGAATATATCACTTTACTATGCATGCGATACATTGCATGCCATTACAACGCGGTCGTTACAATAACCACGTTATTATATCGCGAACCATTACATTGGCAGTTGTTACAACGACTTGCTGTAAGGGGTGCGCTGGATTTTGGAATAGTATACTTTACTATTCATACTCCAGTTTGTGCAACAGCAGGGAAGGTGTTGGATTGTAAATCCAGCACCTTCTGCCCCCTATAGCAAGTCGTTGTAACAACTTGCGATGTAATGGTTCACGATGTAACAAGGTGGTTTTTGTAACAACCGCATTGTAATGGCATGCGATGTATCGCCTGCAATGTAAAAGCTGTTTCCCACCAGTGACAAACTAGGCTCACCACAAAAAGAGACTCCACACAAGGTTATATAAAAATACACTTTGAATTATACGTAAAATACATTAGGCCATAATCACATAAATCATTGTGCCACTGTGCCACCGGGCACTTGTCATGACGTCATATAGATCATAAAATCACTTTACCTCTAGGCAACGGTCATAACAGCATAGGTAGTGCAATAGGGTAAATACTAATAGATTGCACACGTTAGGAAACAGTAGACATAATATCATAGTTAGTGCACTAAAGTCTTGACTTATATGGGGGACATGCCATAAAACCTATGAACACCACCTTACACCATCACAGTGCACATTTATGCAGGTCCTGGAAATGTATTTGCCGTCCTGTAGGTATAAGGCTTAATCATAACATACATCTCCACATCAGGGCATAAACTGAAATCTAGGTCATACATCGATCATGGCTGAATGAAACCCCTTATCACCAACTGGGGTCAGCTACTAGATGCGGCCTGTGGTGAGTAAAACACACAATCACCACCACACATAGGATGAGGGGCACCTGCACTCCTACCACGGACACGGGGTAACGAGGGGCATATTATCAAGCCTGTGCGCTAAAATTATCGCCGCTTTATCGGCCGAAAACGGCCGATAAAGCGGCGATAATGGGCTTGATAATATGCTCTGTGGAATTCCAATCGAAGCCCATGTTAGATGTCTTCACATCTAACATGTGCTTCGATTGGAATTCCATAGAGCATATTATCAAGCCCATTATCGCCGCTTTATCGGCCGTTTTCGGCCGATAAAGCGGCGATAATTTTAGCGCACAGGCTTGATAATATGCCCCTAGGTTTTCAATAGCAGGGCTTACTAGCTCCTGCATGCAAATTCCGAGCCTGACAGTAGTTGTCAATCCTCCGCAACCCTACTCCCCCATAGGCTGTGTAAGATCTGCCGGTCATCAAGTCATGTCCCAGATGTACTAGGAGAAGGATCAGTACTCCTGGCATCAGAAATACGGTGACCCAGTGTGGCACACTCCACCCAATGCCCCCAAGGTACATGTCAGGACAGGGGGGAGGGGCAACCTCTCTGGGTCTCCTGTGGGTAGCCAGAACCATTCTGTCTGTTCAGGGAATCTGCCCTCTCCCAAGCGGGGCTGCTGCTACCCCAGACAAATGGAACTGTGCAACCTCAGCTCCTCCCGAGTGAGCAGTTAGATTGCGGGCATCCTTACCCTCACAGGCCCAACCTGTTTCAGGGAGCAGTCTGAGGTGCCGGTCTTTGTAGGATCCGGCAAACGATGACGCTCAGCTCTCCTTTTGCTGAGCCCTGGCCTCATCCACCTTAGGGGTTGCTCCAGCAACCAGAGGGTGGGGTCAGTCTCCTTTGCGGCTCTCTTGTCAATACAACACCCTGCTGAGGATGCGCTGCCTCCGATTTTCACCTCCTCATGGCAAGGGCAGCAGTGGGTAGGGCTCAGCCCGGATTTTGAGAACCAGCAGCAGCAAGGGCTGGTTAATTTTTAGGCATTCCCCTCCAGGACTATTTCGAAAGTACAGTGCTGCACGCGCTGCAGGGCAGACGAAAGCACTCCTTATGCGCTTTAAAAGAAAAGAAATGAAGGGACACAACACCCTGCGCTGGACACTTCTTCAAAAAGAATAGAAGTGCTCACCATGGCTTGTTAATTGTTTAAGCACTTCGTCAGCTGAGACTTGGAAATCCAGTGCTTCACACGCACTTTGGGAAGGCATTAGTAAAGTGCTCACCCTGCACTTTTCCTTTACTAAGGTTAAGAATAGTCCAGTCCTTTGTCTGATCCAGCTAGAAGAAGCAACTGCAGGCAGTCCGATCCCACCTACAACAGGGGCAGCACTCCTCACACAGTTCTCAGCCCTCCTTCCATGCAGGTTATGTTTAGATCCAGCAAGGATCTTTCCTGAAGTCTTTTGTATCCCAGAGTCTTCCAACAGGAGGCAAGCACACACAAGTCTTTGGAGATTCTCCACAAGCAGGATACCACCTCAGGGCAAAAAGAGTCAGTCCTTTTCCTCCACCACAGTCAGAAGCAGCAAATTCAGGCTAACCCACCCATCACACAGAAAAAGCACAGTTTCTACTGCTCATATTTCATTGAGTATTATTATTCAACATTTAAGGTGGTCTACTATTTGGAGGGTTGGTTATTTTGGTTAACATTTCTCCCCAATTCTACATAATCTTAGGTAAGTGTATCATCCTGCCTTGAGGTTTTCATGTGTACCTCATCTGCGTCTCATTTCTAGTATGCCTACCACATCCATATTTTCCAATATGTGTACTCTCTGGAAGGATTTAACTAGTGTATGGCTATACAATGTTCAAACAACACAGTACCAAGGGATGCAAATTCTATTTTTATTTTATAATTTTCTTAATGGGGAGAACCAACAGCAAACATTGTTTAATTCATTTTGTGGACAACCAGCCAGTTGCAACTTTCAGGTTTTTCATCACCTCTTCCCAAAATCTATACACTATATGTTAATCACAGACCACCTATAAAAAAAATCATAATTTCGAGCACTGCACCTATTGCAGGCAGAAGCCCTACATGGGTAGATCAGTGGCAGATTTTGTTGGGTTAATGTACGTTTGGTGTGGACAATTAAATTATATAATCTTCTAACATACATTGAGGGATATTTTCCTAATTAGTTTGCAGGCTTCTTACTAGTTTGAGGCAGTCAATAAATCCCCTATTGATACACAGACTCACTAATCATTGATATTTTACTAATTAGTTTGCAGGCTTCTTACTAGTTTGAGGCAGTCAATAAATCCCCTATTGATACACAGACTCACTAATCATTGATATGTTTTAGTCATATCTTTTTAAAGCCTTGATGCATAACAGAACTACAGTAGCATGTCAAAGGCAAGCAGGGATTTTTAAGTGCTGATATAGCCACCTTCGGCTAAACCTTTGCCACTTGTCTCATCAAATAAGGGCAATATTATGGGAGATTATTTTCGAATACAAAGGCATCTGGTAAAATGCACCGTATGGGTGATCAGACCAGGAGGTTTTTCTCCCAGTTATTATTATTACAAGGCCATTGCACAGCATACTGTATCTCTGCCACAGAGTAATACAGGAAGAGAACTGGGGTGCCAGGTTTTCTCCTTGATCATGGTAGTTTTATTGTGTCCAATTTAACCTAGCTATAATTAAAACCCCATGCAAATTAGCACATCCGCAAAGACTAACAGGCAAAGGGCACATGCAATTCTGCTAAATATAAAGACATCCAGGGAGCAAGGCCATTTTCATCAGGGATATTCATTTTATAATCACTAGAGATAGCATATTTCAAAATTTCACAGACTGGTGAAACCCTTTAAGGACACTCCCCATGTTGAGTGTATATTAAGCCTCAGGGTTATTGGAGACCTGGATTCCTAGGCATCCGAAGGTCTTGGCTTCGTACTCAGTCCCCAAATTGGTGGAGAAGAAGATCCATGCACTTACAAAACCATTCAGACTTTTCCCAGTTAGTCTAAGTGTGGAGATCCCAGCAAAGTTGTCCAGTTTGGTGAGGAGGAGAGGGTGACTTGATATTTTCATTAACATTAGAAATAGTGGTTGAATCATTTCTGTAGCGTGTTCCAAACCTGAGTTAGTAGAAATACTATTTTATCCTGAACTTTAGTTTTTCTCATAGTGAGAGCTACATCCTTTACAGTAAAAAATCATTTTTGGGAGCCAATATGGGTATATGCCAATATTATATTCCTGCTTAAACAACTTTTAAATGCGAGGCACACTAATTTATGGGCTACAGTGTGTGAGAAAATGACCCGTTTGCATGGCCACCCATATTGTTTTGAATGTTATTGCTGGTTTTTAGACACTGCCCACGGAGGCACTGCTGTATAGTGCCCTGTGTATGTGCTCTGCCCATTAAAAAATGTACACATTGTCTAATCCCTGACAGGCATGTCAAAATCTACTGTAAGGAAACAGCATATGATGTACAAATTACAGCCATGACACATAAAGGTAATTGTCACCCATGGACTGCAACACATATTATGCCATCTGCTAGTGTGATAAGGAAAACATGGATTCAGCCCTACTACTGTAGCTTGAAATTTGCAGCTTAAACCTGAAATCGGACATTTCATGATAAGCCTCCAGATAGGGAAGAATTCTTCCTCCTAAATTTTGATCACCCACCCATAAGTAGGCCTTGTAGCGCACAAGGTAGGGTGCTTAATATTCAAAATTGGGACATGTAAAAATGTTGCCATGTTACCACAGTAACAAGCTTGCGAAAGCTATATTGATTTTGGAGGCCACTGGCTGTCCAGAATTTCCAGATTTATAAAAAAAATCCAATGCAATTGTTGAATTTTGATAACTATTTTCGAAAAGGAACTTTTAGAAGGTTACCTTTTTCATGCCTGAAGCTCCTAGAGGCTAATGTTCACTAGTCTGCCATCAGCTGCCGGTGCCTGACACTAATGAGATGGGAAAACTGTTCTCAGATCCGAGACAATGATGTTGGCTTGGGGACAGGATAGGCTGTGATTTAGGTATGTGACATCTGTCATCCCATAAAGCACATCTGAATGGAGCAGGATTTTTGCTTTACAGCAAAAGGACAGGGGTGCGATGCTCATTCACAATCCAATGTAAGGGGAAGCCTGAGGATGGGAAGCCTTTGGTGTTTGGGCTCTATGTAGCCAATTTGGCATAGCCCAGTGAGAAGAGAGATAATACCAGAACCCGTTTAGTGTAGTTGAGGATGAGGGAACTTCTCATTTCTCTAAACATAACCCTAGCTAGTACACTGGCTTCCTTGACGGTACGAAGGTCTACACCATATTAGAGTTCTCTTGGAAAAGTGCACCTTGGGATAGATTGCAGGAAAGCAAATAAGATAAGTTGAAAAAGTGTGAATGGTTGACCCCGGGACATTAATCTCATGGTTTCCAGGGTGTCCATGAATCACTCATGAACCACTGGCTAGTGAAACCTACAAAGAAGATACCTCACCTACTGCTCCTCAAACACTTTCTGGGCATGTGAGGAGACCTGATAGGCTGGACCTGCTCCCACCTGTACCCAGAACAAAGAAGTGGGCTACTAGGGTCAACTGTCTGGCCTACTCTGTAGCTGCAAAGATACAATAAGCTTAAAGAGATGACCACCAGACCAGTTCTAACTAGACCAGGCTCGACCCTGCTGGTGATCTCTGCAGTACAGAAGTAAGTTCTTACCCCTAAGTGCTATCCCTGAGATCCTGTAATCCTTTAGTGTGTCTTTCTGGACTTCTTTAACAATCTCTGGAAAGGAGGAGTTAGGTAAATATGCCAGAACTCCAGATCTCCAAAACACAAGAACGCACCACCAAAGTCAATCCATCCAAGGGACGTTGCTGGAGCAAGAAAATCTAGCTATTCTTGCTCTGAGTATTTTGCTGCTCGAAATGCTTGTTCAGCAGTCCCTCACAGCAAATCTATCTGACTTCACTGGGACCTTCCTTTATGCAGCCTGTAGCCTTGCCCCACTGAAGGATTCTGAGCTCCCAAAAAAAAACTACATCATACAAAGAAATTTTGACAAGGCAAAGGCTCGAAAAGTATCATAACGATGAGACGACTTGCCTGAGTACAAAATTTGAACTTTTTCTGCTCACAGCTTTTCCCACCAAACCCAACAGCTTCAGTGGGACCTCACCAAAAGGCTATCTGGTTTCAAGAGGGCTTTCTCGGATACAGCCTGCAACCTTGTCCTGCTGTAGAATGTTGACTTCATTTCAGAGATGAGGTCAGAAGGTAAAATATCAGCTGTTATGAACCTGCTTAGTGTATCCTACGTGTGTTCCATCAATGTCAGTCGGAAATTGCACCTAGGTACTGGTCATGTGCAAGCAGTACTATCTCTTTTCTTTCCTTTTACACTTTAAAAGTTCACATCTTTGGTTCACCTTATTGGATTTTTGCCATTTTTGAGTATTTTTCTTTATTTTCCTTATTTTGGTAAATTGGGCTTTAATTGTGTTGTGCTTTTGACTTGTATTTTTAATTGCTTTGGTGCTTCCAAATGCTATGCATGTTTTCTCTAAGTTCATTCTGTCTTCTTTGTGCCTCACCTCCAGGATGACCCCACGTTTAAATTATTGAAATCTTTGCCTGTACCTAACAGGTTAATGATGGACTACCCTTCAACCAAATTAACAATTCCCCTTCTTACAAAAGCCTACTTAGGGGCTGCTTATTTAATATTTAAAAATAGAGGGGCATATTACCAAGCAATAGCGATAATTATCGCTATTGCTTGGTTAGAGACAAAAATTTACCGCAGCGCTGCGGCGATTTTTACCGCAAACAAACCTTGGTATTACCAAGGTTTAACGCAAATGCGGTAAAAATCGCCGCAAAGCATGAATATCGCTGAAAAGTCAGCGATATTCATGCATTAGCGAGCTAATGCTCTTAGCCATGTTATCCACCTCCCATTGGATAACATGGCTAAGAACTGCTCAGGGCAGGTGTTAGCTTTTGGAGATATTCCCGCTTAGCGCGAATATCTCCAAAAGTTGGTAATAGGAGATAGCGATGTTAGCGACTGTTTTCAGTCGCTAACATCTTGGCACGCCCACTTTGCATCTCATTAGTGATAAATATCACTGACATGCAAAGTGGGGCCCAAGATGGTCGCTATCTCCTACTAGCTGTCGCTAACTGGTGTTAGCGGCAGCTAGGTGATAGGGAGATAAAATTATCTCCGCTTTCTTGGCTTTTAAAGCCAAAAAAGCGGAGATAAACCCCCTTGATAATATGCCCCAGAGTCCTTTTCCATCAAAAGGGCTATTTTGTAAGGTTTGCCTTCAGATTGATAAGATGCAGTAGTCAGCCTACTCAGGTAGCCCTGAAGTCATGTTTTTGTTAGTCTAGTGGAAGGCACAACATATGCTGCAGTCCTCTTGTGACATTTAACTGCCCATGCCGTTTGGTGTATGTCCTGCACCATATACTGCGGTGTTACTGAGGGTTAAATATTCCACTTGGGGATTTGCCAATTGTACATGGTATTAAGGGTCAGAACACGTACTCTGAGGGCTGGACAACAGTGGCACAGTGTGAAGAGTTTAAAAACTAGCAATACACGTCAGCAAAAAATGGGAGCGGAGATGCTAAAAGAGGGATTTTCCCAGAGTGTCCAATCAAATGGGATTGTTGTCAGAGTCACTCATATGCAAAACAATCCTGGTGTCTACTGTGCGAAAACTGTGAAATATAATGAGAGTTGTCAAGCAAAATGAGAGCTGGCTGTGATCAAGCCTATTAACTATGCATGCTGTGAGTGGTGTTACTGTACGCCAGATGCGGTTCTGTTATACCTGCAAATAAAGTAAAAATGCAATAAAGTTATTTGAAAAACAAACTGTAAACACAAAAACGATGCATGCTGTTAGATTTGGTGACTTTGCTCCAACTAATAGTGAGCATGTGTTAGGCTGCTGGGAAGTGAACTTGGGAGCTTCAATAGTAAGTAGAAAGTCACTTCTTGTGAACATATGCCAGGACATATGTAACGGAATCGTAAACAAAACGTTTATCCTTAAGCTTACTTTCCGTGTACTGCAGTGAATAAAGGTGAGAATGCTAGCAGTACTCATGGAAAATGTTTGAAATTTCAGTTTTATAAAACAAAAACACACTTTCACATCAGAAAATCAGCAGCACCAGTGCAATTATTTTTTTCTCCTTTGGACACCATGGGGCAGATTTACTAATATCTGGCAAAGTGCAATGCAGCAATACATCCTGCTGCACTGTATCAAATGGAGAGGGCAGGAATGATCCCTGGGTACCAAGATATGGTGCATTCCTACTCTCCATCAGGAATGGGGCCCTTGTGGCTGCCAAGCGCCAACATAGGCGC
The DNA here is from genome assembly GCF_964263255.1 of Lissotriton vulgaris. NCBI lineage: Eukaryota > Metazoa > Chordata > Amphibia > Caudata > Salamandridae > Lissotriton > Lissotriton vulgaris. The sequence continues at coordinate 787,399,761 of NC_141696.1, forward strand.
CCTTGCACTATGGGGTAAGGGTGCCTGTGTAACAGGCTGGGCTGTTGTTTTGCAGGAAGGGATACCCTCCCACACAAAAACAATCCTCTGGGGCTCTCTCATCTTTCTATGTGTCCTGCACAATACAGTACACATACAAAGAGGAAAAAACGAGGAGAAAAAAACATATTTCTCCTCATTACACCTTCCCAGCTTTACTAGTATTAGTAAATCTGGGAATGTGCCAAAATCCATGGGTGGATGCATGGGAACATTAATGGTCCACTCATGGAACGTCTTCCCAGGACAGAGTTACGTAAAACAAAGACTCTGAGGGGCATATTAACAAGGTACAGGGAAAATTAAAGCTAAGGGTGCTTAGCGTGAATTTTTTTAACTCCCGCTACCGCTAGATAATATCGCCTGGTTATCACGTTATTAACAATGCTAACAGCCTAGGCAATGAAAATCCAGCGATAGCTGCATTTTGGGAGGGTATCGCTGGTAATGCAGTGATAAAACTACAAGGATAGGGATATCTTTGTTGGTAGCCCATGGTGGATTTAGCCATGTAATCCACCTCCCATTGGATTACATGGCTAAATCTGAAAATTAGCAGACGTAAAAAAGCAGCCTTAACCGTGGTTAGTGCTGCTTTTTTTGTCTCTAACAGGGTTAGCGTGAAGCTTGATAACAGGAGAAATTATTATTTTGCTCTGGAATGCCCACTTTGCATCCCATTAGAGATACAAAGGGAAGCATAGTGAAAAAGGGTGCTAACATGCGATTTTGCAAGTTAGCACCCTGTTGTTGATAGGGCGATATTTTTATCTCCACTTCTTTAGCTTATAAAGCCAAAAAAGCGGAGTTAAAACCCTTGTTAATATGCCCCTGAGTTACTCCAGATTTACCACACACAGAGGCACATAAAGTGGCTCTGTGTGGCCGAGTAAATCTCACTTAAGGCAGTTTGTTGCCCTTGCATTACCTTGTGTGACACAAAGGCAATGCAAGCCCTTCATAAATCTGTCCCCGTATTACTACATGGAGGAACACATCGCCATGCACCACCATATTTTTTGGGAGTATTTCTTTTCTCTTCCCTTCCTGGAAAAGGATGCACGCATGCCCTTGCCACGTGTAAATCATCAACAGCTTCCTGGATGGAAATGGGTTGGAAATTCGTTTGTAAAACCCACAGAAAGTTTCAGAGCATTCTCATCCTGAAATATCTACTTCACACCCATTGAAATATATTTATTCAAACAGAAACATTTGTACGAGTGAATATTGCAATAAGTGTAAAACTAAAGTTCCTGAATTGTAAAGAGGTTTTGCACTCATAAACAAAACTTTTTGCATAGATACACTTGCAAACAACTTTGTGACCCATGTGCAGCCACTCCTGGACGTTCCCTTTACATATCCTTGTTATTCAAATTGTTGGTTAATGGAAACGAAATAACTCATTGCAGATTCCAGATTGAAAGCTAACGACAAAGACCATGGTACCCCTTATATATTGAGCGAGCTACCTAAAAGCATGCTCATTTCCATATCCTTGATTTCAAACTAAAACCACATTGACATTGTACTAGATTGTAAAACTGAAAGACATGCAACAAATTTGATTTCTTTTACTTTGGTAGACTAGCATGTTGATATCTTCTTTTAGTGTTCCAGCTTCCGCATTGACATTGTAGCTATTTATGATCTCCTCACACATTCTCTTGAATTCTTTTAGCCTCTCCAGCTAGCTGCACCTGCTTTTCTTAAGAGCCAACATTTACTTCCATGTGATAAAACACTGTATTAGGAGCTGTGCTTTAAGAAGCGTGTTGTCATTAGACAGCCACAATGATATGGATCACCAAACTATCTCAATAACTATCCGAATGAAAGTGATCATTCCCCATCCCCTGGGATTCCAACGAGACAAACAGCAAGACGCCTACATCATAGGCAAGACACAGCTACACCGGCCAAAATCGGAAGGCGGCAGGAACGGGCCGACATAATTGGACGCAACAGAGAAGACCCAGAAGTGTCAAAAAACAACATAGCTGAGACTGCAAGAACCAAAAACAAGGTCGGCAAGATGGCACCGAAGAGAGTGGAACCCTCACAATAACGGAAAACACAAACAAAGGGACTGCAGAAGAGCTGAAATCCACCAGGGAGGTCAGTAAACAACAAGCTGCTGCGCTACCTACTCTCCCACCTACCGACAATCGCATTAATCCACCGGAGCCTCCCGAGTGATAGTGAAACCAAGTAGCCTCCTGGGCGCCACCATCTTGAGAGGGACAAGACGGGTGAGGCCTACAGCGCGCGAAGAAGGGAAAAAAGCCACCAGCGAAGGTGCGGTCTACCAGCCCTTCAGGAGAGCAACGGCGGCAGTCGAGCAGGGACGGCTAGGCCCCCTGAGGGAACCTCCGAGTGAACAGCGGAAGAAGAGCTGATTGCACCGAAAGCACCGAAACCGCGGCCATTTCACGAAGGATGGTGCAAGTAGCTGAAACCCACGTGATCACCTCAGAGAGATCACTACATCCCCCACGCAGGGCGGAGAGTATAGCAAACGAAGGAGGCCATCTCTTGAGAGACGCGATCGAACCACGGAGGAAGGCAAAAATAGGCTTGGTAACCAAGACATCAATCTCTCTGTCATCAAGTGCAGAAGCCACCTGAGACACCACCCGCCACACCTCAATGCAAAACACAGGGGAAAGAAAAAGAAAAACAATAATAACAAAAAGGATACAACAATAACGAAGAGCTAAGAAAAGGAGTGAGCGACAAGACGGACCAAGAGCGAGCAAACAATACAAACAAAATCCTGCGCCACCAGTACCTCCTTGCCTCTGTGCCCTGGCAGTAATCATAGGCACACACTGCCCTCCACTACCGCCAAAAGAGCAAGAGCGAAGCCGCCGCAACAGCAAGAAGTTGCCATCATAAGAAGATAACGCACGAGATGAGACCGAAAATGAAAGGAGAGCAGGGTGGGTCGTCAGCATCAATACAAGGCGGGGGTGCAACAAAGTTAGACCAGCACATTCAGGGCCGCCCAGTCCAACAACGGGAAACATAAAAACATAAACATAACATAATTAACAACAGCCCGCCCGGCATTGCCACTACCGCATCAGAACGAAAGTAAAAACCGTAACCAGGAAACCAAGCAGGCAGCCATCGCGCCTCCCAGAGCGAGAGTAGAATAGAGGAGCTCCAGCCAAGAAATACGAACATCCCTGCTTTGGAAAGCAGAAAGAAAGAGAACAAACAGACAACAGTTGACGCTCCAAAGAAGAAGCCAAGACTCTCACCTTAAAACACAAATAAAATAACAGTAAGAGAACAGCAGTCACCATCACAACGGCGAAAAGGCAATCGAAAGACAAGGAGCCCAAAATGCCCAGTAGAGCTCCAAGAGCATCAGGGGCAGCAAGTGGCAGCAAAAAGGAAAGCCAAACTCAACGTCAAACGAGGAGGGTGCAATCCACAAAAAAAGGAAACTACCTTATTGACCCCCCCGTGCAACAGCAGGAGATTTGAACTCATACAGAACAAAAGAGGAATAGGTAAAATGGCAGGAAGCGATAGAAAGGTGACACAACTACCAAAAAAGTCGAAATCTGAAGGCATTCCAAACTCTCCCTTCAAACAGAAATCGGACATAAGTAGCACGCTAGAAAGCATACTCAAAAAATTAGCCGAAGTGCACGACTTGGCCAAATCAACGAAAAAAACTACTGACACCATACAACTCGAACTAGCAGCATGCAGAGCTGACATCCACGCAGCTAACAATAGATTATCGTCGGTGGAGCAAAGAGTGAGCGACATAGAAGACAATGCACAGCTCACGAGCAAGGCAATGGGAAATATTGCTAGATCTACAACAGACCTGCACAAGCAAGCTGCAGAGTTCGAAGACCGACAAAGAAAGGGGAGCATAAGAAAACTGGACATACCAGAAGGAGAAGAGGGCAAAGCAGGATCTTGTGTGGCTATGATACAAGACCTCATACCAAAACTCACAAATCTCAAATTCGATAACCCATTTGAGCTAGACAAAGCCTACAGAGTACCAGCGTACAAACAAAGCAACAGACAGGCACCAAGACCAATAATATGCAAACCATTGCACTCGCATCAAACAGAAGCCATCTTCGAAGTAGCGAGGAAAAACTCGAACCTGCAATGGAATGGCAACAAGATCATCCTCACGCAGGACTACTCGAAAACAACAGCAGACATCAGGAAGGGCTTCCTGACGCAAAGAGACAAACTAAGGAAAAAAAACATAATTTACTCTTTCGTTGGCCCAACGAGGTTTAGAGTAAACAACAAAAAAAAATCTTCGATGACCCTGCAGACCTATCGCGATACTTGGCAACAACCGAGCCGCAAGAATTGGAAATGACGACCACAACATCAAAAAGAAGAGCGTCACAGGACAATGAAGCAGAATAGACTTGCAGATGACATAAAAGAAGTGGCAAAAAATAAAGGAACTAACACGGAAAGTGAGCACAATTAGCAACATATCTACCTCATATAAGGTCAACACTAAAGTACCTCAACCTGAAAGTACTGACTCGAAGCAGAGACAAAAGAGAGGCACAAAAATAAGGAAACGAAAATAGTACGTGAGCACAATTAGCAGCGTATCTACCTACCTCATATAAGGCCAACACAAGATTACCTTAAACTGGAGAACAAGCAACGAACAATAGAAAACTTGAGAACAGAACAACCACAAGTGCCAGCACAAGCCCTTGAGCAGAAAGCGACGAACTACAAAAGAACAAAGTTATCCTTTTAACGACGGGGCTATAGAGGGATCTTGTCCATCTAAAACTATATAACTTCCTACAGGGGGGTTGTATGCGCTACCTACTCTCCCACCTACCGACAATTGCATTAATCCACCGGAGTCTCCTGAGTGATAGTGAAACCAAGTAGCCTCCTGGGCGCCACCATCTTGAGAGGGGCAAGACGGGTGAGGCCTACAGCGTGCGAAGAAGGGAAAAAAGCCACCAGCGAAGGTGCGGTCTATGTAACAAGAAATATAACCAGACTATACTACGTCCTGGGGGGTGGGGGCGAAGGGGACCTTGCTGTTGCATGCTTTCAGCACAACACGTTAGCAGGGGGGGAGGGATGGGAGGAAAGGGAAGTGTAAGAAGAGGGGGGGTTTTGTTGCGTCCTGTTTGTTATATCCATCCTGTCCATCACGTTTGTCAAGTTAGTCATGTCCAGAACCTTAACGTACCCTCAGACAGAAACACGATCCATCTAGCAGCACATCAGCCACTCTCACAGGTAGACCTTACACACCCAACAACTACTACTGCACTCACAAGCTGGTAAGACCACAGCAAACACACCACCACAATGAGTAAAACAGACACACTGTAGTCTGACCTCAAGGTTATATCCTTGAATGTCAAAGGTCTGAACCACCCAGTAAAAAGGAAAAAAATATTAGACTACCTAGCAAAAATCAAAGGGGATATCATCCTCATGCACAAAACAAAACTATCATTAGAAGACGCGAATAAGAATAAAGCGAGATGGATTGGCCAGCTAGCCAGCTTTCCAGCTGTGGGGAGAAAGAGAGGAGTAATCACCATAGTTACCTCTAAGTCCAAAAGAACAATTGAAAGCGTAAAGCAAGATGATGAAGGCAGACTTCTGTGCACTCAACTCAAAAGAGGAGAAGAAACAATATCTGTAACCAACATTTATGCACCAAACACAGATGACACAACATTCTGGGAGGGGCTAACAAGGAAATTGGAAAAAAAACAAACGCACAACTTGAACATCGTAGCAGGGGATTTAAATCTAGTCCTAGACCACACCCTAGACAGACAATCAAGCTCCCAAACGAGACCCCTAGCCTCCTACAACGTCCTGAAAAATATCTGCAACAGATTTGAGCTACAAGGCCCATGGAGACTACAGCACCCAGACACCAGGGATTACACCTTCTACTCCAACCCACACAACACATATACCAGAATCGACTACATACTCATCTCAGGAACGCACACGCACCTAATAGAACACACAGATATCGCAGCAAGAACGGACTCAGACCACTATTGCATCAATCTACACCTAGCAGGCAGACACAATGACCACAATTCCCGCAGATGGCGGTTCAACAACATAGCGATTGCAAAGCAGGAGGACAAAGACACAATTGAGAGAGCAATCAAAAACTACATAAATGAGAACGACACACACCAGACACCGACCCAAAATGCCTGTGGGAGGCCCTCAAACAACCATCAGAGGGAATCTGATAGAATTCAAAGCCAGAAGAGACAGAGAAGCAAAAGCACAGCTAGACAAATTAGAAAAGGACATAAAACAACTAGAAACCCAACACATAGACAACACCTCAAACTCAGAGCTCCTTCTAGCACTTACAGGGAAGAAATACAAATTTAACAGAATCCTCAGTGAGACGGCGGGCCTGTGGATAAGAAAGTATAAACAGATCAACCTCTGCGAAGCAAACAAGGCAGGGAAAATACTAGTGAAATAACTCAAACGCAAGCAGAGACAGCACTGCATATCCACAATCACAGATCAGCACTAAAAAACACATACCTGTCACAAAGAATTCCTACACACTTTCATGGAGTTCTATAAAGACCTATACACAAAAGACGACAACATCGACAAGGCAGGCACCACAGACTACCTAAAATGTGAACCTGCTTTGGGTTGATGGTGGGGAGAGGGTACTTTACTGTGTGCCCCAGGCTTCCTTAAAGAGTATGGTCTTTAGTTGTTTCCTAAAAGGAAGCAGGGAGTGTTCCTTTCGGATAACATCGGGTAATTTATTCCAGATCTGTGGGATGATAGTGGAGAAGGCTCTACGACCAAGGGAAACCAGACGGGCACGGGGTAGACTAGGGACCTAGCCGGCTAGCCTCTGAGGATTGGAGTGCTCTGATAGAGGCATAGTTGGCTAGACTATCTTTGATGTATTTCGGTGCCTGGCCAAAGATGGCTTTGTGTACAATACAGAGGCCTTTGAATTTTATCCTTTGCCTGATCGGGAGCCAGTGAAGTTGGTGCAACAGGGGGGAGGCATGGTGCGACGTGGGACCTTGAACACTAGTCGGGCCACGTCATTCATAATGATCTGGAGTCTGGCCAGTTGGTGTTCTGGGAGTCCTAAGAAGAGCGAATTTCCGTAGTCCAACCTGGATATAATAAGTGCTACTACCACTCGTTTGAGGGTATTGAAGGTGAGCAGAGGGGCCAATTTCCGCAATTGCCTTAGTAGGTTCGAGCAGACGCCCACTATTGTTGATACTTGCAAGGCCATGGTCAGTTTATTATCAATCTTGATGCCCAAGCTTTTAACTACCGTGGCTGGCTCGGGGTAGTTGCCCAACTCTTGTTGCCAAAAAAGGCTACTCCATGGGTTGGTGTCGGTGGGGATGGCCAACACCTCAGTCTTATCAGGATTGATTTTAAGGGAGTTGGCTAACATCCAGTTGATTGTGAATTTAAGAATGTTCTAAACTCGGGTGTGGGCAGATGGAGAGTTATTTATCTGGATGATAATTTGGGTGTCATCTGCTTAGTTATAAATTTGGCACTCCAGCTGGTTCAGTGCAGCTATCAAAGGTTGGAGTTATGCATTAAACAGGAGGGGTGACAGTGCAGATCCCTGCGGGACTCCACATGGAAGTATGCCTGGGCTAGACATTGCATCACCCATCTGCACTCTCTTAGAGCGTTCTTTCAAGAAAGATGTGAGCCATGTCAGAGCTATGCCAAGCACCCCGAAATCAGACATCCGCGACACAAGGAGCTCGTGATTTATGGTATCAAAAGCCGCGGATAAGTCTAGGAGGATCAGGGCACAGGGTTTCTTGGAGTCGGCCCGCAGTCTCAGTGCGTCTAGTACAGATAGAATTACTAGTTCTGTACTATGGTGTGCTAGGAAGCCAGCCTTATTGAATTGTAAGAAGTGATTAGCCTCCAGATGGTGTGAAAGTGAGGCGAGCACATGCTGTTCAAGGACTTTAGAGAGGAATGGGAGCTGGGAGATTGGCCGAAAATTCTTCAAGGTTTTAATATTCGCCCCAGGCTTTTTCAAGAGAGGAGTCACGCGCGCCTCCTTGAAGTTTCTCGGGACTACTCCAGTTTTGAGGGAGGAGTTCAGAAGTGAAAGAATCTCGGCTTCAATCACAGGGAGGGCCATCTTGTAGGTTCTTGACGGACAGGGGTCTGCTGGTGAGCAGACTTTACGCGTCCTATAAGTAAGGCAAGGGCTTCATGCGCAAGCGGGGGTAATGAAGAGAGGGTTTGCTCAACAGGGGGGCATATAAGTATTGGATCTAGTGGGCATGAGAGCCGAGGGGTGTCTTCAATTGTGGTGAAAAGGTCCTCCACTTTGGTGGTAAATAATGTTTGGAATTTATCACAGTCTTCTATGCCAAAGGAAGGTTTCTGTTCCTTAATCTGTCTAAGTTCTTTCAGGACTTTGAATGTTTCTTTTTGCGTGTTGTACGCAGATGTTATTTTATTTTCATAGAAGACAGCTTTCCCAGTTTGGATGGCGTTTTTGAACAGACTTAACCTACCCAAGATATTGAAGGAGGAAGCGAAAACACTGGTCCAAGACTTCAAGGAGACCTAGATAGCAATAGCCATAAACTCACTAAAAGATAACAAAGCACCAGGCCCAGACGGTTATACAGCACCCTTTTACAAAAAGTTCAAAGAACTCCTTCTCCCACTTCTGACCAAAACTTTCAAACCACTACGCAGAAGAAGGGACAATAACAGAAACAATGGCACAAGCCAACATAATTGTCATCCCAAAAGAGGGTAAAGATCCACAATGGCCCAAAAATTACCGCCCCATATCGCTAATTAACCTAGACTGCAAGATATACGCAAAAGTACTGGCCACAAGATTAAACAAGATACTACCCCAGCTGATTGGAAACACGCAGGTAGGCTACATGAAATCTTGCATGTCACACGACAATACGAGACTCCTATACCAAGTCATAGAACACTCTTCAAACTCACTCCGCCCGGCTGTCGCAATAACACTAGACGCCGAAAAGGCATTTGACAGAGTTTCCTGGCACTTCCTTGAGAAATGCATGCAGGCGTACAACTTAGGGGACGAGTACACAAAGAAAGTCATGGAGCTATACAAAAAAGACGAAAGCGCAAATTGCCATAAATGGAGACTCATCAACCCCATTCGAACTAGAGAGAGGAACAAGACAAGGGTGCCCGCTGTCCCCGCTACTGTTTCTACTAGCCCTTGAACCCCTGATTACAGACACCATAGTGAACAGAGACATTACAGGGATAACAATTAACAATACCACAGCCAAGATCGCCGCCTACGCGGACGATCTACTTATAATAACGAGCAACCCAGCTCACTCTATACCAGCACTCATGCGTACAATCGAAACATACGCCAAACACTCAGGCTACAAACTCAATAAAGACAAATCAGAATGTATGCCTCTCAATATACACACAACCAGGGAAGTAATAGAAGACTCAGGCCTATCTTGGCAACCAAAGGCTGTCAAATATCTGGGCATCCAATTTAAAAGAAGCCTGAGATGCACCCTAGAACTAAACGAGAAGCTCACGCTGGAAAAGATAAAAGAGCTACTAGATACGTGGTCACCCAAGTTCATCACATGGTGGGGTAGAATAGACACCATCAAAAGGATGGTAACACCTATAATCAACAACCTGGGAGACATGTTTCCCCTGCCACTGACAGAAAACTTCCACAGGAAAAGAGACCATATGATCAACAAATTCATATGGAGAGGAAAAAAGCCAGAATAGCCCTCCAACAGCTGAGGCTAGGAAAAAAAATTGGGCGGGCTCAATATAGCAGATCTGAAAACGTTTCAACTAGCATTCATAGCGAGACAAGGGTATACACCTGTTACAACGCAACTTTTACAACTACCTACCATTACAACGCAACTTTTACAACGCATACCATTACAACGCATTGCGCTGGGGGGCGCTCTAGGATAGGGAATAAGTTTAATTTACTATCCAACACCTTCCCTAGTGTCCACGGGGACTGGAGTTGGAATAGTAAATTATACTTACCACTATCCAGCACCTCTAAGCGCTATGCGTTGTAATGGTATGCGTTGTAATGGTCGCGTTGTAATGGTAGGTAGTTGTAATGGTATGCGTTATAACGTCATACATCCCGAGACAAGGGATGCACTGGCTGCTCCCTGTACAAAAATACATGAAAACATGGCTGGCCATAGAGAAAGCCATGCTGAACGACACCGAGCCAATCACACTGCTTACATCCAACAAACAAGCACTCAACAAAAATCCGATCCTAAAGATCACAAAACATGCGCTACTGAAGGTAGACCGTAACCTAGAAATCAGCATCAAGAACTCGCAGTGGGAGATACTCCGGTCTAAACCCAAGATTAAATACAGGCGGAAAACACTAGACATGAATACATGGAGGAAGATAGGAATTCAGTTCCCAGCTCAACTGGAAACGGAAGGGAAGCCATACACTTTCAACAATCTGAAAAAAATACATAACCTCCCGGAAATAGAACTCTACAATTTCCTAGCTATCAAAACAGTCTTAGCAAAATCAAAACTAGATAGACAGACCCCATCCATCTTCCAGTTTATGGATAACATAAACAAGACAGGGTACCAAGTCTCACTTTTATACAAACTACTCCGACCCGTCACATCCAAACTTAACGCCAAAAAGACGGCCTACTGGGAAACCCAGACAGAATCCAAACTTACCGAACAAGAACTACAAACACTGTGGGCATCCCCATATAAAAATATTATATCTCTAGCGTTAGCACAGACTTAATTCTGGCTACTCCACCAAGCTCATTGGACACCAGCCCGCCTAGCCTCAATAGGTCTAAGGACAACAATACCTGCTTGAACTGTGAAATAGAGAGGGGGGACCTAGAACACCTCATCTTCAGTTGCACAAAAGTCAAAAACCTCTGGAAACAGGTGCTAGACTTCACAAACAGAACGCTTAACAGCAGCCTAAGGCAAACATTCGCCACAATCGTCACTGCACATATCTCACTAGACATTTCCACTCAAGAGGATAGATACCTCCTTGACTTCCTCCTCACATCAGCAGCAAATATAGTACTCATGAACTGGAAGGACACCTCCAAGGCCACATTCAAAGGTGGCTGAACTGGGTGATCTTCCTCAGAGAAGCAGACTACACCACTATCAGAAACAGACCCGGGAGACACCCCAACAGAGAGATGTGGTCTAAATTAGATACATTCATAGACTCTTCATACCACCATAGACAAAGCATAACCCAACCTCAAATTCGGTCATTATTTTCTGTCACAAACAACCACCACCACTTTATGTTTTATGTTCTACCTAGACACCCGCCAATGGCAATAATACGTGTTACATGTTACTCGTGAGGCAGTTCATCTGGGCTAACAAAGTTGAACCGTCAAACTCATCACAAATGCCCGATGAGATGAGCCTCCAAAGAACGACAATTGTATATGTCTTTTATTATATGTAATCTGTAAATACCAATAAAAACATTGAAATAAAAAAAAGAAAATACTACAAAATTATTTAGCATCTAAAAGAAGTTAAAGACATTCCTGAGCTATTATGCTTACAGAACTTTCTCTTTCAACCAATAGCAACGCAATTCTACCAAGGAGACCCCAGCCCTCATCCATTTATGTTGCAAATTGTATGCAACAAGAAGGAGTGAAGTTTTTCTTGGGGGAGGGGGGCTAATGAACAAAAAAGTAAGAAATCTGAAATTACCAGATGCACAAGATTTATACTGATAATAAATGACAGCCGCATAAGAGTTTCAGAAGTCCAGTGGGGGCCGGCACAGGTTAGAGCGGTAGGATGGTGGTGCAGGCGGGAAAGGGATGGAACATGGTGGGGGTAGAAGCTGACAGACAACAGGGTAAGTAAACTTAAATAAAAATAGAAATACATTCACTTACCTTGCGCTTGCCACATCGCCAACTCGACAATGCAGGGAGCGCAAGGTAAGTGGTTTTATTACATTTTTTATTTAATTTGACCTACCCCGTCGTCTTATGACTTCTTTCCCCACCCCAACACTCATACCTGTGATGGCTGCCACTGGAAAAAGTCTAGATTTTGTACGAGGTGAACATGTGCTACCAAGGAAATGCTTCTGATGTTTTCTACTATTTTTCTACAGAATTAATTTTTGGGAAACTATAGCGTTCTGGAACAAAATCTTTTCACAAGTGCAAAAATGACTCAACCTACTGTTTTTGTTGCATGCAAAATAGAGACTGGGGAAAATAAAGAGTGATTTTCTTCATATTACATAAGCAGAAAGGCAGAAAATGAGAAAACAGATTTCCTTTAGCTTGCATTTGTCAATCAATGCAAACCAATTAAAAAAACACCAGAGCTACTGTGCTGCCTTGGAAAGAAAAGCAAGGACATTGGTTCTGTCCCACACTTGCTTTCATTTTGCACATTTTGAAAGAGGATTCATGTGTATGTGTTCCCCTACTACTATTTAAACACATCAGCGTAGGGAAATTGAATTTGCTCCATTTTTATAATGTGGCCTTCGGTGTGACTCAAGTACAGTATATTATCATGTTGGTTCCTCCAACCCAGAAGGAAATGGTTAGAGAATGATAAGTGGGGGAATAAGCAATCCCATGTGCCTACATGATGGGTAGGACTATACGAAACGTCTGGCAAATAAATAAAATTCATAGACATAGTCATACAGAATCCATACATAGTCATAACAGAATAGATTACCTTCTTTCTTCCGCTTCTCACTACTCTCTGAAATAATAGCTTTTCATAAAGTTTATGGTCATGAGTCAGGATGGTTGTGTGGAAACGCTGAAAAGAGTTTATAAAAGCCCATTTCAATGATCCCTTTCTATTTCAGACAAGCTTGCCTTTTGACAATCTGCGTTCTCAGAGTGATGGACTAAAATGCACTTCACTGTTCACTTTCAAGCTGTAGAAGCAGTGGGTGGTTTTAATGTATGTTTGAAAGCAGTTCTTAAACCTGCTTTTCAGAAAATCCTTCTCCTCCTGGGATTTTATTTGCATGTATTCCAGTCTGTGCTATTAGTTCAGTATGTTCTCATTATAGGAAAATTACTTAGGTATATGACCTTTATATGTTACCCATGATCATTTGGAGAAGCCTACTTTGTAAGGTACACATAGTGAAGTGTAGCTCGTCCTGGATTGCTATTAAGTTGCTTGAATCCACGTCATACATGGCATTAATGCTTGTAATGTACTGTAGTGCCACTTTACATGATGACTGGGGTGCCTTTTAGAGACAGCTACAGCGTGTTCTCGCGAGAACTACAGCATATCTGATTCATCATCACTATTATGTATCGTATAGCCAACTAAGGGTCCGATTCACAAAGGTAAACTGAGACGGAAGTCTAAATAAAGCTCTAAAGGCAATAGAGGAGCTTGTGGCTGGAGAGCTGGACAACTCCCAGGAACTGCATCATATACAGAAATATGTAACGAAAAGAAGTGTACTGCAACATCATCATTTCAAAAACAAGAAGAGGATGTTCTTCAACATGATTATATCAAGCAACAATGGACTGAGCTGACTGTGGACTATTCAAATTGGCATAAGGGAGCTCACGTTAATTACAAAGGTAGTGAAACTGCTGAAGGTAATTATGTAAGTATAGTATCAAACAAAACCAGGGTCATGAACCAACATCTTCTGCCATACCAAAAAACGTGTCTGACCATGGAGATACACCAGGATACCATCTGGCAATGATCAAATATATAGCATGCATGGGGCAACAGTTATGAAAACAACTGAAGTAATTCCATAATTTTGTTCTCATTATATGCTTTTAGAGGATATATTGAAAAGGGGAAACATTGAAACGTGGCAGGGTGAGAAATGATAATAGAATAATTACCGGATGAAAGCAAAGAGAGAGAATTGAAAGTCAACTGATATCTCATGGCCTAGCCATATTACAGTAACACATAAATAATGGCCAGTAAATAGATAATGGTAGGTTGACACATAATAAAAATCACTACAAGCTTAGAGAAACCCTAACCCAGGACCCTGGAAGAAGTATAAAATGGAAAACCAAAGACCAACATACAAAACATCCAAGTGGAATGTAGAAGTATATGCGGTCAACAAATATATTTTAGAGCTGGAGATAATCTATTAAATCTGAAGGTCAAATCCTACAGTTAGACAGGAAAGAAGTAAATGTTGCTTAATAATTATTGAAACAACTCGTGTAGTAAAAGTGGACAAAACAGTGATGTTTGGGACGGGATAGCAACAACCCTAACAAGGACCAGAAAACTGAGACGTTGGGAAAATAAATACCTTACCCATACTAAGATGAAGCTTTATAATACGATGGAATATTGTCAGGTTCAAATAAAAAAACTGAAAATAGGGACTGTGTTTCTTTGATAAAATCCTTTGATAGTTGCTATTTTCAAGAAACCTGGGCAACTGAAGAAATTGCAGTAGAAGGCAACGTAGATTATTGTGTACTAGATACTAATTTAGAAAACGTAAGACCAAAAGGTAGTTTAACTATCTAGATATCTATAGCTCTCTTAGCAAATGCCCAAGTGCCTTATATTATTCACCTCACGTAAGTCTACTAAACAATACCATGAGTATAGATATATTCAATGTTTATCTTCCTCGGGACAAGAAAAAAAATCTAGGTGTCTATTATTAAAAAACCTAAAATCAGAAATAATTAAAACTCAATCAACACCTCAAGGGCCTGGTAGCCAAACAAAACATAAATAGCTATGTTCTGTGTAGAGTTTAATATTAAACCACTCAAAATGGTGATCCTCACTGATATGATTAATAAAGAGTTTGTCTGGACCAGGGGTCTCCAATGAGTAGCTAGAGAACTATTGGTAGTTCATCAGCCCTCAATGTAGCTGTTAGACGTGAAACTGAGCCCAGTTCATCATGCAGAGAGACTTTGCATGTCAAAAAAAAGCAGCACTGGTCATCTCAAGACTCTGGGAGTGACAGCCAGCCAAACCAAAGGCAGTTTCTCAAGATAACAACGTCATATAAACGATGTCGGCTTATGTGATCTGCCGCATGATCATCTGTATAAACTCTAAATTTAGCAACATCCCATGGAGATTGGACATGTTGTCAGCTTTGCTATACCAGTAAAATAACAAATATCAACACAGGAGCCAGAGTGAAAGTGTGTTAGCTGGCTGCATGATCATTCATCATCATATAACTTTATTCGGTATATAAAACAAATATCATAAAAGTACAGATAAAATACATCCGAGTTAAAACCAGCTCAACGGTCTAAAATTCTCCAGAATACACGTTCGATACATCAAAGATAGGGTGCCCCTCCCTTCAGCCAATTCCTTGGTAGGTCCATAAACAAGGGGTGACTTCCCAGTCAGCCTATATTCTCCCAATTGCCCCTTGTAGCTCTAAGCCTGGCCACTACCCTTAAAAAGATTTACAGTACAAAACAGAGTCAAAGCGTCTGAGGACAGTTTTAAAAATAACAAGGCTAATCTTGCATGTTTAAATCCGGCTTTCTTTAGAATACTCTTTAAAAAAAGGCTCCTTGGTTTAGAATAAAAGGGACATAGTAAAACAAAGTGAAGGGTGTCCCATGGAGATCGTTGGTCGCAGCCACATGGACCCTTCATCTCTGTGGACAGTGTATATCCTGCCGGGTCAGCTAGTACATGGTGCAGAAGATTTAACCTGAACCGTGTCATTAAGAATCTATTGTGGGCATTATAAAAAGAAGACAGATAAGATTCAATGCCTGTGGATGTTTTAATTAAAAGGTGTTCTCTTACTGATGGCTTAGTCAACTCCCTGTCTTCCCTGAGTGTTGTGACATGCTTAAAAAACCTGTCCTTAACCACAGTCTTATCCTGCATAGATATTTTCGATGAGTTAGTAAAAAGGTCTGCACACCCTATTCCTTCAAGGGAGTCCTTTGTACTTTAGCCATGGGATATTAAGCCCCTGATCACGAGCAAGGCAGTCTGCTAAGATCTGCCTACTGAATGATGCCTCCGTGTTTGCCCAAATTTTGACCCAGCAGACTAGGAGTTAAACTCCCAGCCTGTCACTGATGTAGTGAGCGCCAAGTTCTTCATGGACGATATAGGAAAGCATGCTCTGTGGTACTTTGAGCAAACACCAAAAATACGTATTTTCCTCTATTTGAAGTTGCTTCACATCAATAAAACCCCATCCAAGACTTTGGCGCAGCATATTGAGGTATATAATCTCTAAATTTGCTCAGGTGATCAACGACCTAACCTTTGTGCAAAATTCATGATCCACCCAGAGCAATTAGGTAAAATAAGGCATTTCTCCTCTAGTAGGATTCTAAAATTTAGACGGCCATCAAATAAAATCCCCAGATAAGAGAAAGAATGTAATTTGCCCAGTCGATGTTCACCAATCGTATAATTGTACGTTTTACTTGTTTTTGTGCCCACTTCCATAACATATGATTTTGACAGGTTGGGAGACACATCTAAATTCTCAATAAAAAGAACAAAACGATCTATCAACATTTGTAGCCATTTATATGTACGGGCCAGGAGGACCGCATCGGCCGAGTAAAGCAGGACAGGGATCCCTCAAGAGCCAATCCTGGGTGTGTCAACCTTTAAAGTGCTAAGTGCCTGATTAATTTTATTTATATACAATGTAATCAAAAAAGGGGCCAGAATGCAGCCTTGCCTGACCCCACTGGAACATGCAAAGGGTTCTGTAGTATTTCCCTCCAGATTATATCTGACCATGGCAGCGGTGTTCCCATCCAAGGATTTTAAATTGTTAATAAGTCCCAAATCCACACCAAGGTCACCCATGATTGCCCTTAAATTCCCTCAGTTAACATGGTCAAAGGCAGCCATCAAGTCCATAAATGCCAGGTACACAGTACCTTTGCTGGCAATGGTATACTTGGCTGAGAGCAGATATAAATTAAGACATTGATCGGTTGTTGACTTCCCAGTCCAAAAACCAAATTGAGTGTCAGTTATAATGTGCTGATCCTCAGCCCAATCCCTTAATCGGCTGAGGATAGCCCTCCCTAAAATCTTTCCTGACAGATTAATTAGGGAGATTGGTCTGTAACACAGCGGGCTATATTTGTTTCCTTTTTTAAAAATGGGGAAAATCGTGGCTGTGGACCAAGATTACTGTATCAACTGCTGCATTGATGACTCTTGTGAGGATGGGCGCCCATAGACCTACCTTGCTCAGAAAGAGATCAGGTGGAATCCCATCGGGACCCGGGGCCTTATTTCGGGTCAAACCTTCAATCCCTGCCTTGATCTCACCCAAGGAAAATCCTATCTCGGTGATGTTCCGTTCCCCCCTGTTGCCCTCCGACTGAGTCTTGTCTATGCAGTGATTGTAAAGCCCAAAGAAGTGCTCTCGCCATTGCCCTGGCAGAATGTTGTTGGCTATCTTAGGTGTATTTGCCTCTTGGAAACAGGGATTGTTTATGACTTTCCAAAAGGCAGTTGAAAATCTTTTAACTCCATCGCGTCTCTTAGATCCTCCCTGGCTTGATGTTAAAATTGTATTTTGCGGCCTTTAACAGCTAACTGATAGTCTGCCCTGCAAAGGGTCACCCTACCCTTATCTCTTGGGGTAGATTTTAGAGCAGCTTTCAGCTCTCTCGAGGCGCGGGAGCATTGTTGGTCAAACCACCTTGGTTCTTCTGATCTAGCTTTATGTGATGAAGATCTAAGCAGACCGTCAATTAATTGGGCGACACCCTTAAAGGCCCTGACTAGTTCAACCCCCTCCACATCTGGGTCTAAGCAGCTTGAAATGGCTTGTTCACCGTCTTTCAAGAGTGTTCTATAAAAGACTTCCTCTTTGGCCTGTGACTATCTCAACCTTCTACCTTGATCTGTGGCACTTACCGTACCCCCCCTCCATTTGGTGGATTCTTACAGGGATTTAACTCTGCAAGAGACAGGACAAGAGGGTTATGGTCGCTAAAAAAACTCAAACAAATTCTAAAATCTAACACCCAATTTGCCATGGAGACAAAAATAAAATCAATAAATGAAGCGCATCCTCTGCCTTTAAATGTGGGGTGGATCCTCTTATCCTTACCAACTTCAGATCCATGGTGTGTGTGAGGGCATGTGCATTTGATAGTTCACTTAGTGCCTTTCCCTCCTTAGTGTGTTCCATATGCGGGCCCTCTTCCAGGGTGCAAGTAGACCAGTTCCCACACTTGACTCTCAGATTTGGGTATAGGTGGCAATTGAAGTGCCAGCTAAAACCAGGTGGGGTGCCATTGCCCCTCGCTCTTGTATGTGAGTGAGCCTGCTGTCTAGCTCTTGCAAGCTGACAGTACCCTGACCCAATGGCATTACATTATAAAAATGTATAAAAATTTACTTTTGACCTTTGTTTTAGAACCTAAGCCCCTGCACAATATCTGAATCCCATTCCAGGTCAGTCTATCTGCCCTGTAACCTGAGATCAACGTTTGTGACCATCCCTCTCCTAGCTCTCCCTGATGGTGCCTTGCAGGCCGATACAAAGTAGATTTTGTAACCCTCTATATGTAAGGAGCTATTCTCTACTTCCCATGTTTCCTGTAAGCAGAAAATTTTAAATTTCTTTATATAAAATACCCAATCTTCATTCTTAAATTTGGAGGATAAACCTGCTATATTCCAGGAAACTAACTTAAATTCTCTCTCATATTGCCTATCTGCGCTGACCAATGTCAGGCGGGTGCGGGGCCCTTGGTCTACCATATTTAGGTCACTATGTTCTTGTAATCGTGCTGCTTTGGGGTCTAGACCGATTTGACTTGCTACTCCCCCAGCGGTGTTCGCCACTTCTGTCCTTCCCTTGTCTATGATGATTACGTGGGCATAAACACCTTTAACTTTCCCAGACAAGCCCAGTCAATCAATGTCATTTAAATATCTAGCATTACTAAGGGGGGTGTAAAAATTGTATATTGGGATTCTGAAACCTCCC
The DNA here is from genome assembly GCF_964263255.1 of Lissotriton vulgaris. Taxonomy (NCBI): domain Eukaryota; kingdom Metazoa; phylum Chordata; class Amphibia; order Caudata; family Salamandridae; genus Lissotriton; species Lissotriton vulgaris. The sequence goes on from NC_141696.1 coordinate 787,418,863, forward strand.
CATACTCTCCCACCCGATGCCCCTTGCGTTCCTGCTGGTTATTCAAGACCATCGTGTGTCTGTAAAAATAGCCCAGTGGGAGCATTTTAATGCTTAAGCCCCCCTCATCTCGGAAGAGCCCCTCACTCTGGGAGAGCAGCTTATGCATGAGCTCGGGGTACCTTAAAGTCACAATAATGCAGTCCCCTGAGAAAGTTTTCCTGGTACTGCCAATCCAAGATACTCTTCTGGACATGAGAATGTGCCTATAATCATTGATATTGAACCCTGTGTTCCTACACAACCAATGTGCTGTCTTGTTAATCAGCTTTAAGTTAGATTCTTCTCTATCGTTTGTACAGGCTGGGACACCCGTCAGAACCAGTGTAAGGGCATGAGGCGGGGGTAAATCTAGAACTGGCAGGTCTATGGTACATTGTGCACTTTGTATTGACATCTCCCTCAGATGTTGGTGTGGGGTGGCTCTATCCACTCTGTTGATGGGGACTGTTTGTTTTGCTAAGATGTTGCCTGTGGTCCCCACCTTCAAGTCCCTGGGTCCCCTGGTAGTAGTACTTATGTTATTTCTGTTTGTCAGCCGGGGGAACTGCGTTTGGCGCTCTAGTGTCCCTATCTTGTGTTCCTGTGGGCTGTGCGTTAGCCCCATTTTCCCCTCCCTCACCCGCTGCTACAGCGGGTACAACTTGGGGTTTAGTAACTTCCACTACACACTGGCTAGCGTCATTGGTGGGTGCACTAGTCTGGGCCAGGAGTAACAACAGTTTTTCCTCTATTGACCTTAGTTTGCCTAATAAAGGCCCCAAAAGGACAGTTATCAATGTTTCCGCTCTTTTCCAATACTTGAGATCAGCCCCCAGCTCTACACTGACACATTCACTACTGTGGGACGTTTGACTGGCATCTAGGCCTGCTGTATCAGAGGGTCTAGTTACTTGAGTCTCTGGCTTTGTTTTTTGTTTCTTATTACGTGTTGTTTGAGAGACACCCACCCCTAGTTTGCTTTGCTGGCGGCTTATCGCTGTTTTAGGACTTTGCGGTACTGACACTAGTACTGACACTGCAAAGTTTAATGACCCTCTTTGAGCGGGTAACCCTCCCCCCCACCTGGGCATGGTGCATTTGCATTACTTGTTGTACCCGGGTCAACGCTATGGCCCCTGCCCCCTCCCCTGTTGGAGTGTCCAAGTCCATGTCCCCTGCAGCATTCAGAGGAAGGCTGATACAAACAGTTTGTGCCTCTATGAGTTCTTGTGACGGGCATACTGACAAAGGTGACGAGGCGATAAGAATGGCTCTTTCCTTGTTTACGCTACTACCAAGCTTGGCCGAACATGAATGGTTCATTCCATTAGGGGATTTGGTCACTGCAATACTACCCAAAGATGAACGTTTTTGGGCCACAAGGGTATCCAGGAAAACATTTTTTTCTGTAAGTTGAATCTGGTTGGTCAGCAATGATTCAGCTCTAGTCAGAAAAGCATCCAAAGTCCCCGTAACCCTGCCACCCACCAGAGAACATGGGCTTACTCTTTCTGCGCTCAAACTTATGCACAAGGGTGTCACAAAACAATACCTTATAAGTCCTGCCTGGGTCCAACTCCGTAATTGCCTTGACACCCAGATGTCAGGGGGGTGGCCCAGCCCTGCTTTGACCTGTCGTGGACAGGTGCAGACGGGCCTGCCTTGGCCCAGGCTTGCACCCACGAGTGGCCCGTGCTGCGGGAGTCCTTGCCGGCACTTATGTGCCTCCTGGCGTGTGCGATGACGTCAATGGCAGGCACGCCGCTCAGCTCACTGGGAAATGTAATCCCTCCCTGGTCCTCGCCCTCAATGTACTTCACGGGCGGCGGGGTGGCCTAGGGGCTTCAGCGGCAGCACAATCTCCCAGCAGGGGACCAGCAGCTATAGGTGCAGAGAGTTTTTCCAAACCAGTTGGCAGGTACATAAGAAAGAGGCTCCCTCACTGCGGGAGCCCTTGCCGGCACTTAAGCACCTCCTGGCGCGTGCGGTGACGTCAATGGCAGGCGCGCCGCTCGGCTAACTGGGAAAAGTAGTCCCTCCCCAAGTTCTAGCCCTCAATGTACTTCACGGGCGGCAGGGTGGCCCAGGGGCTTCAACGGCAGCACAACCTTTCAACAGGGGACCAGCAGCTATAGGTGCAGAGAGGTTTTCCAAACCAGCTGGCAGGTACATAAGAAAGAGGCTGATCATTCAAAGAAGTGAAGAGAAAAGGATATTGACACAGAGCTTGAGACAGAGCACCTTATGAATCAATCTCTGTGTGTGTGTTTATGCATTTGTGCACATTTATATGTGTGTGACATTGTATTCCTCCCTAATGAACAGTGTCACTTCCTGAAAGATATGCCTGGTAGTGTAAGTTACCGTCCTCCACATCATAAGGGGCCCATCTCTGTCATGACTGTGTTCCTTTATGGCATGATAATGCCAAATGACATAATAATTGTCAACCTTGACTATTTCATGGCATTCTTGACCTAGTTGTGGCATTCTTGCAGCCATCATTGACACATTAAAAGCATGATTGTCCTACTTTTAGCTATCCCTGACATAATGTTGGTAACCCCTCACATAATAATGGCCAAGCCTGATATATGGTGGGCATCTTTTTCATTATGTTATCAAGCAGTGGCACAAATTGTGGCTGTGGTATGATGGTGGGCATTATTAACAGGGTATATGAAGTACAATCTGTCCATGTAAGCCATTTGTACCTGTGAATATTCTGTGAGGACTGTGTTGTTTGTAATAATGAAAACTGATATTTTGAAGCCAAACATTCTGTTTTTACAACAAATAAAAAGATTCTGAACAGTTGAGTTTGCTTCTCTAAAACAGAAAATGGTACTTTGATAGAAAACAAGATATATTTTCAGAAACTGATATGCTGATGAAGCCGAAAGTGAAATTCAAAAAACACATTTGAAGTTGACTGTTGAATGATAATTCAAGCTGAGTGAGGGAAATCTAGTGCTGTTCCAGAGGGCATGTGATGCTTTGGCTGTTATTTCATTAGTCAGGTGGAGACATTTATTATTGATAGCATGTTTCCTCCATGTCTGCTGGAAATCTGATCTGAATTGCTTAGGTGGTCACTGCTGGTAATCTTGCTTAGGATATTTAATTAGTTATGTCAATATCTGTGGTCACTATTTTGCAGTGATAACATTTGCTAGTAGCCCCGGAGGGCATTCCTTGAGCAGACGTAGCTCTCACTGCAGATAAGGTTGAAGACCCATGGCATGGCGCTCTCAACAAATGAAGTACATTGAACTATAGAAGGTCAATTATTTGGCTCAATGGTGGGAGTATGAGGTCTTCATATTCTTAGGGACATATTTATGAGTCCCTTTGTTGCGCAACTACACCATGTAACCTGCAGTTGTTTTCTTGTTCTGTTCTTTCCTGGGATTTAGTCTGAACAGCAGACAAGGTCAATTAACAATATCCCTTGTTGTTTTGTTCTGTCAAGGCACTCACACCTAGACACAACACAGAAATGCAGCTGTTATTTGTGACCATATAAACCTTGTCATATAGGTTTCAGAGCGGGTCACAGTACTGGATCAGCCCTAACACACAACGTTGATGGCACCTTTAGATCTCTTGGTTAAAATGTACCGTCTACTGATCCTTGTTGATCTGTCCACAGCGTTAGACACAGTCAAACATGAAAACCTGGATGATCTTCTTCAAAAAAGGATGAGGCTATCAGGCCCTGACTTAAATTGGTTTGCCTCATTCCTACAAAATAGAACACAAAGAATCAAAGTTAACCACTCCCATGCAACCAGTACCTCAGTCTCGATGGAGTGCCTTAAGGGTCCACATTGTCGCCCACACTTTTCAACCTTTTCATGGAACCACTCTCCAAAGATCTGAACCCCTCTCACATTCAATACCATATGTATGCAAATGACACTCAATTGTATTTGAAAATGTCCTCACCGTATGACATAACACCTCTAAACTATGCGCTGTAAAAAACTCACCAATGGTTAACTCATAATCATCTTTTGATAAATAATCTCAAGATAGAATTCCTCCTGATTTCCTACCACAATCACCCTGCACCTACTCAAGACTTGCTCAAACAACTTACAGCTCTCAACTGCATCCCTCATGTTGTTGACTCTGCAAGATCTTTAGGCATAACTCTGGACAAATAACTGAATATGCAAGATCACATCAGTACAACTACAAGGGGAGCCAATAATCACCATAACATATTTAGGAAAATCAAGCTATTCTTGCCTTCTGAGGACATTCAGTCTGCAGTCCAATCCCTAGTTATCTCACTCTTGGAGTATGGAATGGTGACCCTAGCTAGATTACCTAACGCTGGATTGGCACCTCAAAGAGCCACTCTGAACTCTGCGGCCAGACTCATCACTGGATCAAAAAGTATGACCACATCAAACCAGCTGTAATTCTCCAAAACTCCAAAAATTCTCTACAAAACTCCATCTACCTGGCAAAAAACTTGAACTATCACGTTCGAATTGGACCCTAGGAAGGTCTAACACCCTACGGTTGAAACCTCCCAAATTCAAAAATAAAAGAACCTACAATCATGCATTTTCTGGTCTTGCACCAAGAATATGGAACGCTCTTCCTCCTGAGATCAGATCAAACCCCTCTACCGCCTCATTGAAAAAACAAGTCAAATGGTTACGTCTGAATGACCATCTACAGCAATAGTCTCAAGGCCATCTTAACTAACTTTTATTTCTAGTTGACACTCTTTGATACCTCTGTTCATAAGTTTTGATTTTGTCTCTCCATGCGCCCTATAAGAATTGTTGATCTTCTGGTTCTTTACACAAGATGGGTTGTTACCTATGTTTAATGTTGTAATTTTTGTATTCCACATGCTCCATAAGACTTGTTGCTTTTCTGGTAACTCACATGTACCACGAGATGGGTTGTTGCTTGTGCTTGTTTCAGGTACTTTGGTGTTGTGTTCATGCTTTTACCTCCTTTTGCTTCCTCTCATTAGTACCGCGCTCTGATACCCTTACGGGTCATGTTCGTGGTTTTTGAAACTTTTCAAATAAATAAATAGGTATGCGCAGCAATGTAACACAGGGAGAGAGACAGATATTTTCTGAGAGAAGATCACTGCTGTATCTGAGAGGAAGTTATGTGGTCTGCTACTAAACTCAGAGTTATTCGCTGTATAATCAGTTTCCTTCTGTAGAAGAGGAGGAGGGTCAGGCTCTTCTGTCTTATAATATGACAGGGTGTTTCATAATATACAGTTTATGGACAATGCTGATGGTATTTTTGCTAGGCAGTTGTGTTAGAACTGGGGGTCTCTAGTTGGCAGAGGTAGGTACCACTGTCCAAATAGGGACCCTTGCTTCTAGTTAGGGTAAGGAGGAAACACTCTTTAGAGAACCTCCGCTCACCCCCATGGTAGCTTGGCACAAGCAGTCAGGCTTATCCAAAAGCAATGTGTGAAGTATTTGTACCAACACTCACAGTAACACAGTGAAAACACCACAAACTGACTCCACAACAGTTTAGAAAAATAAAGGTATTTAATCTAAACTACACAAGAACAAAACAACAAAAATCCAACATACAAAGTCCAAGAATATGATTGCAAAAGAGTTCTTAAGGTTGCAATAAAATAATCCACAGTTGCGTGAAAAGTTCACAATTGCGTCACATTTAGTCAACAGTACTTTTTAAATGCGACAAAGTTCCAAAGCAGAAGCTAGTGCGGTGGAAAACAAGCGATGCGTTGCTCCTGAGACCCTGGGGAGGCGATGCGACAACCCCGCTGCAGCAGCGGGCGAGTTGCGACGAATACTGTCCGTATGGGGAGGAAGGCGGACTTGTATGGATTCCGGTGCGTAGGTTCCGTAGGATGTTTTTTCTCGCAAAGGCACGATGCAATGATCTTTGGAGTTGCGACGATCTCCGGGGCGATGATGCATGGACCAGCGGTGATCTCTCTCTCGCAGCTCCTCGATGCAATGGCTTCTGCGATGACACTCGCAGCGACGTGATGTGGTCCGCAAGCAAGCGGTGCGGCGATCTCACCCAACGATGTCAGGCTCTGCGACGACACTCGCAGCGATGGTAATCTTCCCGCACCGGTCTGGTGCGTCTCGCAAACTAAGGATTTGATGGCTCTGGCAGCGGCAACAGGCGCTGCGACTATCTCGACCTTCGAAGCCGCAGGAATTTTCTCGCACTGTCGGGGAAGCGCTCCGCAAGTGAGTGATGCGACAAAACTTGAAGAAAGTCTTTAAAAACTTGGTTTCCAGCTTCCCAACACAGGTATAACTTCCAGAGGCACCACACATGGGCCACGCACTCCAGGAAGGACAGAACTCTCTCAATAGAGTTCAGAAAAGCTGGTGGTGAAGTCCTTTTGTTCCTGGGACTTCATAACAGGGAGCCAGCTCTTCTCAGGCCGTTGAAGATTCCTTCAAAACAGGGGACACAGCACAAAGCAAAGTCCGTCCCCTCTCCTTGGCAGCAAAGCAACAGCAGGTCAGTCCAGCAGAGCAACAGCAGGACAGTGTTCCTTTTTCAGTTTCAGCTTTCTCTTTGGCAGAGGTTCCTTCTTGATTCCAGGATGATCTAATTTTCTGTAGTCAGGGGTCCTGTACTTATACCCCTAAAAGTCTTTGTTTTCTTTGTGCAGGAGGTCTCTGAGCCCAGTCTGAACCAGTTCTGGATGTTCCTTGAGCACTTTGTTTTCCTGGCTTCTCCTTTCCTTTCAGATTGAGGGGCAGGGTCGTCAGCCGCCCAGCAGGAGGTGGAGCCAGTATTGTGGAAGGCAGGCACAGCAGTATTCAGGCGCAGGTGCTATCTCCTCCTACCACTCAAGTTGCAAATGCAGTCATTCAGCCTAGGGCTGACTCAGCCAGCCTCCTGGGGAATCCCCAGCCCCTGTCACTCTCAAACCAGACAGTTAATTCACAAATGGTCCAAGGCACACAGAAAGGTCAGACAAGAGAACAGCAACTTTCTAGAAGTGCTGTTCTCATACACAGGATTTAAAAACAACCTTTCCTAAAAGATGTGTTATTAAATTCTGAGTTCCGGGATACTAGACTTTTATGTTCTATCTTGCTCCTACTGGAATATATGCTGGTAGCCACTGTAGCCAGCATCCCCCATGATAACCTATGGAGCAAGATAGCCTTGCAGCAGTGAAAAATGAAAATGGCTGTAATTCACTACCAGAGCATGTCACCTGCACAAGTACATGCTCTACCTTTCACATACACTGCACCCTGCCCAAGGGGGTACCTTGGGCCTTCCAAAGAAGTGACCAATGAGCACAGAAAGGGAAGGGTTAGGCCTGGTCAGTGGGGACACTGACCAGGAGGACATGGCAGTTCACAGACTGCATACAGGCACTGCGGTGGCAGGCCTGAGACACCATTTTTGGGCTACTCATGTGGGTGGCACAATCAGTGCTGCAGGCCCACTAGTAACATTTGTCATCACCAGCCCTGGCACACCCAGTGCACTTTACTAGGGACTTCTTGGTGATACATATATGCCAAACATGTATATCCAATCATAATAACAATTTACACAGGGAGCACTTACACTCTGACACTGATCAGCAGTGGCAGAGTGTCCAAAGCATCTAAACCAGCAAAAACGAAATCCAGCACAGCATCAAAAATAGAGGAGGTAGAGGCAAAAAGATAGGGGGAAACCACGCCAAAGATGCCAGGTCTAACAAGTTGTTTTCTGATAGTGGCATTTAAACTGCGTTTTAGGGCACTATAGCTTAAATAAACATTTCAGCCTTCCTTCATGTTTCTGTCATATCTTATTTTGCATGAGTACGAGTATGTGAGGGAAAGGGGTGTCCTGTTACCGCGATCCCTGAGAGGGTCGGGAGTGTTGCGTTCTGGGGTATCAATTCACTTGTTTCTATGGATATGAGTAGTAGTGCAAGAGAGACACTATAGCTAGTCTGACTCATTGTACTGTGGTGATATGGTGACTCAGTTCCTACCTACTGATGTTCTATGGTCCCAAGTATAATTCTGTTCCTGAGCTGAATCCCTGCAACAGTAGATCACTTTCACCTTGGCTGGATTGAGGAACATATATTCTATATGCAACATTTGGTACATCTGGGGAATAGTCTGGGAAGATGATAATACATGTTTGAGTATACCTACCTGTCTTGTTTCCTGGAGTATCATGTTGTGGTCTTGAAACTTGAGGAGATGGACATTGATCACTCTTGGGGGAATACCCCCTGCGGCAGCTGAGCTGTCAGTGCTCAGTGTGCTCCGTCTATGACAAAGCAGGCGGAGAAATGTTCCTCCCTCAACATTGTTTTGAGCCACTCTCTCTGAAAGCATACTGCATCAGTTCCCTTCACTCATCTAAGAAGCCTATAAACCACAGGTTGTTATGTCTTGCACATTTTTCGGCATCATTAACCCTCCAGAACAAATCCTTCGTGACTGCTAGCATTTCTTTGGTGTCTGTTCCCATAGATTTTGTGTTGTCATCCAGTTCGGCCACTCATCCCTCAACCTCTGTCACTCGTTCTGCCACATTTCAGAGATCTTGCCATAGCAGGGACACTTCCTAGCGTACTTCACCTATTTTGACTTCTAGGGTCAATTTGGATTTCTGGATCGCATCCAGGAGTGCTGCATTGTCTGGGAACACCGGCGGCGTTTCAGAATCTGGGGCATTTTCCATCACCTTCACATATTTGTCTATTTTCCCCTGCCTGGTCGGTCATTGCTCTTTGTCTTTTGCCATGCTGTATGTGTTTTCTCTTACTCTTCTGTTGTTAAGGGTGGCAGGAGGAGGGGGGAGTGATGTCACCCCTGATTGGCAGACGTGAGTCTCCCCAGCGATCAAAACATTCATATCTTCTAAAGAGGTAACCTTCAGGGAGTGCATAAGAAATGTCTGGGCTGAAATTTCTATGAAGACAAAGTTCAGGGAGAGACCAGGTCTCTGAGATGTGATCGATAACATATGAAAATATTTCCAATTTGTGCCTGACCAAAAAGCGGCACATGAAGCAAAACAGATGAAACTTCGCTCTCTCTGTCTCCGCTGACCTGGCAGTGTAGTCCCACAAAATCTAAAGCCCAATATTGCAATTAATTACAACCAACAGGCATACTGGAAAAATTAATGCTGTGCATGCAAAGCGTTGCCTTCTTTAGTGACATAGAGGCAGCTGCTCAGCCGTCTACTGAATATGTTCCCTGTAAAAAAGGGTAGAGTCCATGACCCCTGGAGCTGTTCTGGTGTTGACAACTGCAAATGTGCTTGCTTTCAGTGAGCCAGTGGCATACTGCCTGCACAACGTCTATTGAGCATCCACCCATCAACCCCGTTTTTATAAAAAGGAGGGCTTGTGCGTGAATTCATGGGACAACCAGCTAGACCGCCCACTCAAGAAAATGTCCCCCTAATGTGGAACAGTCAGAATGCCTGCTCAAAACAAGACATCCTCCAAAACAGATCAAAGAGTAAACAATTAGCACAGGAGATAAGGTAATAAGTAAATGTAAAGAATTAATGTTCCTTGCAGACATAGAATTTATTCACTTTGCAGCAGTTTGTACATTAGTTACAGTGTTTTCATCAATAGCACTTGATGATTATCTGTTGTTTCACTTTGGTGGCTGGAAATTGTTGCCAGCATACTAAAATAACAGTGTCTGCTGCTCTAAATCATTTTCACCCTATTGCAATGCCATTTTCACTCTCTACGCCCTCTTTATTATGGGTGAATTTGACCTCCCCCTTTTGTTGTATCAAATTTGTGCTTTTTAAAAATCTGTGGTTTTGAGATGCCTCAAGGTGTATTAAAAACACCCAATGGTGCCAAAGTTTGTAAAGTTCACATGCACGTCCTGTGGACCTACCACAGGATCAGTTGACTTTTCAGAAGAGGGTTGGTGTCTTTCTGTTAGCTATTTTCCTTTGGGGCCACAATTTGCAATTTTGGTTGAAGTAATGTACTGCAAAATATAGTTTCTTCTCAATGGCACCTAGACCCTTCAGATCTTAAGTATAACCTAGGGGCCGTGCACTTCTAGATTACTAAACAGAGATAAACACATTTTTATTCAATTATTGCAATTTGCTTGGTGTGTTAATCTTGAACTCCCAACTGAATTCCGGAAACTCCCTTCTGCGGGGGAATTGTAATTTCATACGCTGTTTCCCAGTATCTATATGCTATCAATTGTTTTACTAATTTGAGAGTGGGTGACCCCCACCAACTTAATAAACTCAACTTGTTTATGGCAAAATTTAGTTCTGATAGAATCTCTGCTCAAGTCTTGGTAGTGAGGGCACAAGCAGAAGGCATTCCCCAGAGAAGTGTATGTTACGTTCAAGCAGTATCAACAATTTTAAAGTAGTAATTCCCAATCCAATTTACAAAAATATAGACTAATTTATTGAGCAAAAGGCCACCAAGATCGCTAAAATTGGATGATTGGTTATGGATACATGCTTTTTAAGAATCTTAAGGCACATAGTAAAAATATTGTGCATTGAAAACTATAGATCACGGTTGGACAGGCTCAAGTTGTGATTTCAGGCCAAATGCCTTGAATTGGATGTCAGATAACCAACTGTGTCACCCTGATCAAAGTATTTACCTTTAGACTTAGCTAAGTGGTGATCTCTGTACCTTCAGAGGATCCACTGTCACTGCAAGTAATCTGACTGTGGCTGTCTGTTTTGTTGGCTTTCCAATAAAGTAAATAACTAATGACGCTTGACACCAGGGGAATTTTCGTCCCTGGATGCTGGTGTCTTTAGTTTAAGTTTTCTTTTCATATCCCTTTTTCTATGTAACGCTGCCAGACAAAACCTGGCAGTGTTGCATTGAAAAAATACATCAGACCATCAAACCTTACTAGGGAAGGTAGTGTGGTGCCCCTACTCTGACAGCCAGAACTCCGTCAGGCCATCAGAGTAAGCTTTCTACCAATGGAGATGGAATATTGTCAGTACGCCTGGCTCTAAATAGGGCAAATGATCCTAGAGTTTTGCCGACAGGTTACATTTGTGACAGAGTACCCTGTCCACCAAACTCTAAATTGTGGGCCCTTAGTCTGTGGGAATGAACACCAGAAACCCTCCCTGGTATCTCCAAGTCAAAATAGGCAAGGCTATCCTTTGTTCTGGCTACTGTTCCTGTTCACTCACAGCTAAGTAGTCGATGCTGTCACAGAGCACCGAGGCTGGCCATGGTCCTTTGAGCCATGGTTATTAAAATTAGTTGAAGATAACATTGAAATACGTTGACAGCATTTTCCCACATGGAGATATGGAATTGAACATTTCAATCAGACCTAGCCCTGCAATTTGGAAACTGAGCTGAATCTACAGAGTGAGATCATTTTTAGGTCTTCAGTCACGTCACTGTGAAGACAAATGTTTAAAAAATATAGTATGCCATTTTTTATATATTAGGCACTTTGAATTGTGGGCCTCCACGGTATGCTGTAGGGGTGGATGATTAATATATATAAATAGGTTTTCCTACATGGAGAAGGTAGTTTTTTTGACATGTGGTGCTGCAGTGCCTGTTAATTGCAACCCAGCAAAAGAATAGCATTGCTCCAGGTAGACACAACTTTTTTTACATATATGTGAGTGGTGTAATTGCATACTGCAGCACATATGACATTTAACTGTCATCCCATTGTTGCATTTTTTGCATCATCCACTGTGACTTTTCAGAAACGTTAAATAAACCAATTGGGAGAAATCCGTTTTTACCAATGCCATGTGCACTGTGGCACTCATTAGTAGTATCACAGGTCAGAGTCCTAATACAATCAAAAATAGGGTCTTGAAAAAGGTGAAAAAACTTATGTGCAAACAAATTGCACATTCATTATCAATAATAATGCATAAGATTAAATATATTTATATATATATATATATATATTGACATGGAAAAAATACTATTAATTTGTAGCAATTGATGACCCTGTCATTTTTAGAGGTACATCGGGCTTTGTACATAGAAATTTAAATAAATATCAGTATAAATACAATATTTAAAATTCATGTTAAAAAGTTTCATTAAAAACCACTTATATTTGATTCCAAAAAACAATTTGATAAACCATATGCCACATATATTATTGTCTCTCGGAATTGTATCGCCCTGAACAGTGCAAATTTACTGCAAAATTCAGATATACTGTTCCAGTTTTCTGCCTTAGTAGATAGTTTACAATTCAATGCCCAGTTTGTAAATAATGCCCAAGTGGGCTAAAGCATAATGTCATAATCCTGTACTCTGATAAAGAGCTATGCCAATATAACCAGTCCTAAGAGATCAATTAGTGAAATCTTAAATATGAAAAAAGTGCCTAAGTGCTCGTGCAAAAATATGCAATTTAAGTGTATGTGCATATTACATCTTGTTTGTTAAAAAACTCCTAAAAGTACCCAGAGGCGCAATTAATCAAGTTACTTGCGAATATTATTGTTCATTCTGTTACTTCATTTGTTACACAGTTACATAATCCAGCCCCATTGATAAAACACAGATTAAAAGGAACTCCTAAATCTTCTCTATTCTAGCCTATTTACAAGCAAGTGTAAAAGTCTTCACTTGCATTTAGCCCATTAGGATTTTTACTGTCCAGTTCTGATATATAACGCGTTTCGAGGAGACGAAGCTTAGCTTCCCTGTCTCCTCCACGCCGTAAGGGTAAAACAGTATCTATCACATAGTACTGGAGATGGGGTGGATTGGCCTCATGAGTTGTTTCGAAGTGTCTGGCCACCGGATAGGCTTGATCTTTGCCTGTTATCGCCCTTATGTGCTGGAGTATCCGTTTGTGGACGGGTAACCTGTTACTACCAACATACCTCACACGATATAGAATTCTCCTCAAGTCCGCGTGCTACCTAGAAAGAATCATGCGTGATGTACATCCTCATTATTGTGGGCATTGTGGGCATTACGTTTATCCATAGATTTGGATGTTAGTGCTTGTTGTCGGGGCATACTGCGAGTCCGAATAATAGCAGACTCTATAATGTCATTAGAGTAACCCCTGATCAAAAATCTCAGTCTACAGGCCTCTTGTGCAGCTGCACATTCGGCCTCCCACCTGCATATCCTCTTGATTCGCAGCATCTCCCCATAGGGGATGCTGAGAATCAGGTGGTGCGGATGATGGCTAGCCGCATGCAGGATCGTGTTCCCAGCCGTTGGTTTTCTATATAGTTTAGTGGCCAAGATGTTATTATCCACATAAACCTGCATATCTAGAAAACAAATGGAGGTTGCATTAATGCTGGATTTAAACTCCGAATTGAGACCATTGATATTTAATTTCCTGCCAAAATCTCTTTCTCCCTCCTCCGTCCCTCTCCAAACAAAGAATAAATCATCTATATAACGGAGGTATAGGACAATGTCCTGCTTCATGGTGCCCCTGAGTTGCTGCATGAGGACCTGTTCCTCCCACAGTCCCATGTGCAAGCACGCGTAACTGGGGGAGAAACAGGCCCCCATCGCAACTCCTCTAATTTGTTGGAAGATTTGGTTGTTAAAAATAAAGAAATTCTCTTCTAGGCACATTTGTATCATGGACAGTAACATCCTGTTATGCGCAGCACAGTTCATTGGTCGTCTGTCAAGGAAATGTTCATTGGCCTTCAGCCCATCATGATGTCTGATAGATGTATATAGGGCCGACACATCCAGTGTCATCAAAAACATCCCTGGGCACCACACCACATGTTCAATCTTCCGGATGAAATCTGAAGTATCCTGCACATAGGATCTCAGTCCCCTAACCCAGTCCTGAAGGAAAAAATCAATATACTTGGATACTTTCTCTAATGAGCTATTGATGGCTGAGATTATGGGTCTCCCAGGGGGATTTTTTGAGTCTTTATGAATTTTGGGGATAAGATAAAAGGTAGGGATCACCAGGTGTTCTTTTTTTAAAAACGGAATTCATCTTGTGATATCAAACCCCCACTCCTCCAAGCCTGGAGTTTAGCATGTTGATCATCCCACGTGGCTTTAACAATCAATATGTTGCTTTTCCTGTAACAAGAGGAATTGCCCAATTGCAAGTTAGCTTCTGCCAGATACAGTTGACATGGCCATAAGACTATATTTCCACCCTTGTCAGCTTGCCGCACAAGAATATTACAATTTTGCTCAAGCTTATCCACCAGATGAGAATAGCACCGATTTTGATTGCTGATGGCATACATTTTTCTATTGGTGGAGATATACAATTTTTTGAGATCCTGTATGACCAAGTCCTGATGTACATCAATGTTATCATGTAACATTACTGGCTGGAAAACTGATTTAGGCTTAAATGGAGTTGCACAACGGCTCATCTTTTCAATCCTCATGTCACCTGCTACGTGATTATTCTCCCCATTTTTATTTTGTAGTGGCCAAATCTCTTCAAAAGCTTCTCGGTCACCCACATTTAACAGCGACTGACTTTTTATAACCTCCGGAGTTATATTTTTCTTAGACACCTGTCGATGAAATTTACTTAATTTCAATTTCCTGATGAACCTGAAGGTGTCCATTCTTGTGTCAGCATAATTAAAATTGCATGGGGGACAATATGAAAGTCCTAAGTTCAGAACAGATTTCTCTCCTGGACTTAAACTCACATCCGTTAGGTTAATTATTGCATTGGGGTTGCTACTGTGGCCAGGGAACGATTTTGGAATCGGTTCCAGCATCCTCTTGCCTGTTTCTTTCCCCTGATTCCACCTTCTTTTGCTCCTTCTGCGCCTTTCACTACGTTTGTAGTTTTGTCTTTGGCTTGGTTTCCAGCCTGCACCCGAGGGCGCAAGATATCTCTCTGATCCTGACAGAGGCAATTGACTTCCTCTGCCAGTGAAAGCTTGGTAAACCCCAACTGTTGTAACGTGGCAGCCTCCCCTTCAGGTTCGCTTTAAGCTGCTGAGCTCAGGTCTATAGCTGAAATGGATGAGGTAGTCGTTTCCCTTGAGGCTCTCTGTTGTAAATTACTGTTTCTAGCTTTAACCGCATCATAGCGAAGCGCAAATGGAAAAATTTGCCCATTTAAGTAATCCAGACGATCTCTCTCAAACTTAAAAGTTTTTCTCTTTTTGATGACATCCTCATCCTTTTTCGATCTGGCCATCATATCTTCTCTTAACTTATGCAATTGATCATTCATTTCCATTTCCCAATTTCTGCTTCTAATGACTCTATTTCCAATTGGATTTTTGCTCGATCACTCTCTGCATACTTTATCAAAATCGTCATTACTCTTGTAGAAGAATTGAGATTGGATTCCGCCCATTCTATAAACATTGCTGGGTCAGGTTTATCATAACTGGGAGCCAAGGTGATTCGTAGCCCCCGGGGCAGTCTCCCAACCTGCAGATATCGGGACAAGGACTTGGACTGTTCAGAGCGCATTAATTTCTCCAATTTCTTGGACAGGTCCTGAGTGGTGGGATTGCCAGTAACTGTGCTTGTGTGTATTGCGGGTAAAGACCCCCCCCGCTGGGGAGTCCAAAAACATAGTTTCTGCCGCCTCCTCCCGGTCTCGCAACACATTTGCGGACATTTAGGCAATATGGCTGTAAGCAATACTAGATTGGCACTTTAATAAACGGCAACTGACACGCTGCAAATGCAAATGTCCACTGTCAAACCGCCGTGCACACTCCTTACCGGACCTTCCACATGAAACTGCCTTAGCCAGACTACCGGCGTTGCATCCTTTCAGCCGACACGGAACACGCCGGCTCCAGCATGCAGGCAGTTCAATCAGCGATGTCCGGGGGCTCTTGCGGCTTGCTCCTAGCTGGAGTTTTGTATTTCCTGTTCCGGGTGACCAGAAAGGAAGAGGCTTCCTGCCGCCCTGCCCAAAACACAAGGAGGGGTTCTGCTCGTACCTTGGAAGCTGTTCGGTACACCGATATGAAGTAAGTTGTTACTTCAAAACGTTGCTTCACCTCCAACAAATGATGAAGAGCAGACCCAAAGAATAGTGCAAATTAGAGTGCTTTTATTTCACCTAGCCTGTCCGCCATAACGCGTTTTGCTTCCCCTGAAGCTTGATCACATGACATGTTGCGTTAGTATGGACCAGTATTTAAAGTGCAAAATGCCCATTAATCAGATTCACATGCAGACATTGACATGGAAAAAATACTATTAACTTGTAGCAATTGATGACCCCGTCATTTTTAGAGGTACATCGGGCATTGTACATAGAAATTTAAATAAATATCAGTATAAATACAATATTTAAAATTCATGTTAAAAAGTTTCTTTAAAAATCCACTTATATTTGATTCCAAAAAGCAAATTTGATAAACCATATGCCAAATATATTTTTGTTAAACAAAAAAAGATGGGAGATACGCCAATTGATTACATGTAAAATGCAATATACAATCTACGTGATTGAATGTCCATGCCCACTGCTGTACGTGGGAAGTACAATATGCGAGCTCAAAAAACGCATAATGGATAATGTGAGAGCAACAATTCATAAGGACAGAGCAAATGCTGTTGCGAAGCATATGGAGCAATATCACAATGGAGATTGGAAGCAAATGAAATTCTACAGAATTGAAACAATACCAAGGAATACTCGAGGAGGAGACAGAGAGAAGCTTTTGCGGCAAAAAGAGTCCCAACACATTCTAAACTTGAGAACTCTGAGTCCGCACGGCCTAAATCAGTCAGAGGAGTTATATATTCACTTATGAAAAGAACATCAAAAACGTTTGCAAAAATGGAGAAGAGTAACAAAAAAAAACAGATACAAAAAATTGAAGAAAATAAAAAAGGAAAAATAAATCATTTAAAAATACGAAAATATATATATATATATATAAAAAAATACATAAAAAAGAAAAAAATTAAATAACTTATGATGGAGAAGAGAGAACAAAAGACACTAGAGTGAAATGTTTTATCCCTACAAATCCCACTGAAGGGAACAAAATCAAAAACCTGAAAGAAAAAAGAAAAAAGAGGGCAAAGAACCATCATGAAAACCCACATGTGGGTATTAAATACATTAATTAATTGGAATTTAAAGGATGGGACATGGTGTTTAAATAATTGTCTCTCTCCAGACTTTTGGGGAAAAAAAACATTGAAAAAACTTGAATGTAAAAACCTTAATAAAAAAATGCTCACAAGTTTTGTATTTGTATAAGTTTACTTTGGTTGTGGTTTTATGTAAAACTACAGCATCCATAATGCACCATTATGCTAAATATCAGGAAACAGGAAGTGATGTAATGCACATCCATGAATATTTTTAAATAATGACAAAAAAAGTATTGAGTGGATCGTGAGCAAGATGCCAGCAGCATCGATACGCGTAGATCACTCGCTTTTATCCTGGAAAGATCCTGAATAAATAATTTGATGTGGAAAGCTGAAAGGAGTGTGCCCCATTTCTTTCGTGACAGAAGGAGTGTTTTGAATATATATATATATATATATATATATAATATTTTGAACAGAAGCATAAACTGCAGAATGAAACAAGGAAACCTAAACATTAACATTGGTGGTGTTTTGTTGATGATTCCCTGTTTGCTAGATGGGAGCAAACAAGAAATGAGAGACATCATTCAATCAAAATAACAATCACAGGAGAAAATCCCTGAGTACATTTCTTGATACAGCAATATATCAATAAGAAAGTGGGCACCAAATGGATCTTTACCTTACAGAGACTGAATGATATTATCCAGGTCTGTCAATAAAGAACCTACCAGGCAACCAACTGTGAAAGTTGAAGAAATTGATGTACATAGACAGCATTCATTCCCCTTCTTCTCCCACTCCTCTCCCTGTGAGCGCCATGACTACTGTAAATTATTGACCGTATCACCCTGCCAGTAAGAGCCCGTACCCATATGCATATGTACGGCTATTCCAGGCACCATGGCCTTTCACCCATTGGAATCCCCGGCTTCTCTCCTGCGCGTATCTTAAGCCCTCTCTCATGCATAGACCATGAAACCCTCTCCCTCTGCGCGACCCTACTGTGAAAGGCAACTCTCCTACTTGACTCGCACAAAACCCCCCCCATTCCTTCTTGAAGAGGCATCCTTCGCCTTAGCTGACGTAGCCCTCCCCAGCTGCACCTGACTGCCCCCGCTCTCTCTTGTACGGGTCATAAGACCTCTCTCTCTCTCTGTGCGACTCTGACCCTGCGCGCACCCTGACCCCCTCCTTCTCCTCACATGGGCAAGTCATAAACCTTCTTCTTCTGCAAGGCCCTGTCCTTGAGAGTCACGGCCGCGCCTGACCAACACCTCCTTTCCTCCCATGAATACCCCTCTGTTGACGAGCCTTCCCTCCGCGCTCGATTGTCCACGCAGCATGAATACCACTCCTTTGATGACCCCTTCCCCCGAGTCCGGCTGACCACACGTGTCCGGGGCCATCGCCTAGGCCAGGAGATACCATTTACTGCCCTTATTGTATGAAGTCACTCCTCTTCAAAGGACCCACTATTGATCCTAGCCACCCCACCCCCTGGGCTATGATCAGGCGTACACATCCTAAACAGTTGACGGAACACTCAGCTGCGTGATTGCCCTCCCCTCTTATCAGCAGGTCAAAGGGTCCCTATTGTGAACACATGTGGGGTAGGATTGACACGAGGATTATAGGGTTATCTTTCCTTCGTTTCACAATGCTGTGACTGTAATGCCAAATGTTTTGTAAGGTATAAAAGCAAGAGTCTCAGCTCACTTGTTAGAGCACCTCCCGAAAGACACTGTGTTTCGTGTCCGAAATGACTGGCTCTCCTCATGAGAATTAAACTCTGTTCTTGATTCCTGCTTCCAGCGCCCGTCTCTTTATTTGGTAACTATTCAACATGGAAACTAAGAGGCGGTTTGCGCCAGCGGCCTGGGCATCGATAGTAATATGGGCTCATCTTCCACAATTGGCGTCCCAACGCGGGGCCCATCAGTGACATAAGGTTCGGTAAGAGAGATCCAGACGAAGAAGTGAACATCTAAATGATCGGGGTATGCCTGCCTTGAGAGGGCCCTCGCCCGGCTGCCGATCGAAAGAACTTCACCAATTCTGAACGGACCTCCCTTGAGTGACCTATTGTCCTGACTGGAATCCCACAGGAATGCTACATGGAGTAAGAGAACGATCGGGCGCTGGAGGAGGGAGATGAAGAACTGTCCGTATGGTCCGGGTAAGATTAAGTAGGGTGTTTTTACGCCTGATTGGTAGGGTGGTTCTATCCACCTGATTGATTGATTGTTTGTATTGAAATCGGTATTTGTATACTGATATTGTTGGTATTGGTTCATTTAGCTTTGAATGCTACTTGACATATTGGTTCTCTTTTGAGAACGAGACATTCTCTGTTTGCAAACAGCGGCGAATAGGAACGTCGTCCCTCTTTGCAGATAGAGAAGGGTAGGTAATGCAGACTTTTGTCCCCGTTGTAATCCGTCATGCCTACTTTTCTCCCCACTGGATTGTTTGAAATCGATTAATAATCGATTGTTGCTCTTTGAGATCTTCCCTGTCTACAAACTGAGACGAGTAGAAATATTCTGTCTTCCTTTCTGGATAGCGAAGGGCAGGTAATGCAGACGTTTGTCCCCGTTGTAATCCGTCATGCCTGTTTTTCTCCCCACTGATTGGTTGGTTGCCTGGACATTGTTGTTCCAGGAATTGTTTCGTTTGAGGTATTTTCTGCCTGAAAACAACGTGGAGTAGAAATATTCTATCTAGTCTTTGCAAGCAGTAAAGGGTAGGTTATGCCCCTTTGTGAATTTGTCAGTCCTACCCACTCCCCACTGTTTGGGGGGTAGCTCGCATGGTCCGCCCAGGAGACTACCCTTATGGAGGACATATGCTCCCCGCTCATGGGCCATTTAATGGAAGTAGACCATCTGGTCCGTCCAGGAGGCTACCCTAGTAAGTGGAAGTACATCGCTCGGTCTGTCCAGGATGATACCCTAATGAAGGAATATATGTTCCCCTTTTGATCGATAATCTCGTTCCACCCCGGACCATTTATTGGAGGGAACTCGTCTGGTCCGACCAGAAGTACCCCCTAGTGAAAAGGACACATAAAAATATGAAGTGATCACCGTTCCTTACTAACAGAAAGCTTTAGCTCGAAACACGCTAAGGAAGAAAAAGAAAAATAAAAAGAAATCAGGCTAAGTCAGTAACCCCCTGATGAGCTTTTTACTTCACTAAAAATAAGAAACATTAGAAATAGTTCGTAATAAGAAATGTAAAATGGTGAAAAGTTTGACAACAAAAATAGCCACGAGGTAGCTAGGCTTCACTGCCTATTCCTGCTCCCAACATGTCTGCCTCACTGCCTGCCACGCCCAAAATAACGGTCACGTGAAATAGAAACAATTCAATAGGTACCTACCCCCATCCCGGAAGCTCCCGAAGTGCAACAGGTCCGCGGTTACGCCCATCCGGAAGGCGAGGCCTCGAGGCACGAGGGGCTCGCCTGGCCACGGTCAGGAGGAGATGATGTTGGGCAGGCGGTCTAGAGAATGGCCAGGACCTCTCCATCTCTTCTCTTCTGCTGCCCTGCAGGCCACGGGGGGAGGGAGCTGTCTTGCCTCAGCCGCCGACCACTCCCCACCCCCTCTCTTGCCTGATCTGGCCATCAACGAGGACCGGAGCCAAGGCGAGGTCGGACAACCCTGGAAGTTGCAGATAGTCCCGCCACATGACCTCGCCTGACAGTTCCAGGTGGTCCCGTCACATGCCCTCGCCTGGACAGTTCCAGGTAGTCCCGCCACATGTCAAGAGAAAAGGGGGGGATGTCTTGCCGCAGCCACCGACCCCCCCCCATCTTCAATGGCTGGCACGGCCAATATCGAAGCGACGGAGCCGAGGAACGGCGCGGGGTCGCTGGAAGGGGGAGGCGGCGCGAACGAGCCTCCCCCACCTCCCTCCAGGTGGAGGCTTCCAGCGACACCCCAATGCTCTTACTTAAAGAGGGTCAACATCAAAAAGCGGTCTTCTGCCCTGGACGGGCACACGCCCCATGTCTGTTCTTCTCCTCAACCTTGAAGATTCTATAAGAGCCGGGGGGCACCCCGATCCCTCCGCATGGGCGCCCCCGTCCCCCTCACTGGGAACCGCGACATCGACACACTCCTGCCAGCGCCAGCTTCAGTTTGGAAATGGCTAAGGTGCAGCCACGGCACAGACTTGTTCAGTTCCGGAGGAACACCAGAATGACCCGGTAGGAAAATTGTTGCCGCCCTCCCCACTCTTTGACTGTCGTTAGACTGTTACCACATGAATCAAAACTTTTTGAACTTCCAACGGAAGGCTCCGGTCCAACCACGAATCATTGGAGACATTCTGACTGTGCTGGAACTCGCCTGACCCCACCCAAAAATGGCGCCGACACAAAATGAGACGTTTTGAATAAACTTTGTTGCACCCTGATTGCGCAGCTTTTTGTCCCGAGATATATATGCAGTTTTTGGATAATGAAAGTAGATATGAAGGTTATTGAGTATGTGCTTGGACAATGAACTGACTTAGGGTGGGTACTGATTATAATTTGGAAAATGAATTGGTGTAATTTAGGTAACGAATGAACTTGGATAATGAATTTATGAATTTATTAAAGATGAATTACTGACATGCATCATGCTTGCTCTGTAGGGAAGTTTAACGCGATTTTATTGCACTGCTGCACTTTATGCAATGAACTGCCACCAATTTCGTTCTTCTTATGTACAGTTTCAATCTGCTTTGTAGCCGGCCCACCGAGTTGCAGGCCTGTATTTGTACATCAACACTTTTTATTAAAAGTATTTTGAAAAAGAAAGCATGGTTGTAGCAGTTGCATTAATGAGTTTTGGATGTCTTACTACTGTGAGCGAAGAATAAGTATGATGAAAGATGTAGATCAAAAGGGATCAGATATTTAGCAGCTACATTGTGTGTCACAGGCAGCCAGAAAAGCGTTTTGGACACCCTTAAAACGACACCACGGAAATGCCACCTGACCGTCACCTTTGCACCCGACGAAGAGGGTTGCGACCAAGTAACTCATGTAGATACGCAGATCGTCAATGATTATCTATCTGACATTACTGGTCCCTCTGGGCTTAAACGCCGAGATGGTAAAGAAAGGCGGTACGTGGAGATAGGTCGAGTAAGTGGTAGGTAAAAGCATTTTCGGACTACTGCATGCTGATGTACTTTGAATACTGTCCCCCACCCCTTCTTCTTCCTCCCTTCTGCAGGTCACGTCAGAACGTCGGCTGAAGTGTGGGAGAGCGACGGTCGAACCACCGACGAAAAGGGAAAGAGGGAATAAGTGTATAGTCCTCATAACGATAAGTTTTAAAAAGACGTAGACTTAAACATGACTGTTCCTCTTTAGAACATAGCGACTGAGAGGATGGACTGACATAGAAACTGGACAGGTACTGAATGACGAAAAATTGACTAGAAATGACGTGTTAAATAATGTAACTGGACGTTTGACTAGGTAGGGAAAGGACAAAGCAAAATATACGGGTAAGGGTTGCCACGGCACCACCCGTCTAGGAAGTTAGAAATGTTGCTGATGTTCAAAATGCACTGCCCCCCCCCCCTTTCTCACACTCTTATAGATATAGCCAAGCTGCCCGACTGTTCTCCCGATCAATGCTTGCCGTTGCCTCAGCCTGGAGAACTTCCCACCAAAGGAAGGGACTGAAAATGGTTTAAGATCCAACCATGGGTAACTAGCACGACCAGGTTAATTTCTGATCGACCAACCGAGGTGTGAGTATTGGCAATTGGGAACGCTCGCAGACATGACAAGCGAGAAGAAAAAGGAGGGAAGGGTAGAAAGAACTAAGCACGTAGATAAATAGGATAGTAAAGATACGTAGGATATAATATGAATTTTGTTGGCCACCTGTCGTTTCCTGTCTTGTCGTGAATGTCTTATATATGTGTAATACATGTGCCGTCTTCCCTGTCTGAGTCTGTGTGTGTGTAATGTACGGATTTATGTCTTCCCTCTGTCCGTATCTGCGTGTTACCTGACCTTTGCTATTCTGTTTTGTGAGCGCACTAAATGACCTATTCACGTACACGTCTCTCTCCCCCTCTATCTCTCTCTACATGTCATACGTGTACCGAATGGCTCGTTTAGATTGCGGACGACTCTCGCTCTCTATGAGAGTCTCCCTATTTTCTCTCCTTCTTTTTGGTAAAATTGTGCCCCACCGGCACCAGTCTGATTTGATACATATTGAACGCGAAGGCGTTCAGCGAAATTGACCGAAACTAAAATGATTGAATCTCGCCATATTACTGCCTCTCCTTTCTGCAAAATGAATGAACTTGAATTGGCTGAGAAGGAAAGGACAGGTAAGACGACTAAAGTCCCCCAAATCTGGCCAGTTATATAGGGGAACTGTATGTCAATGGCGCCTTGTGTCTGTTCTTCAGAGACGAACGCCAACGTCTGGATTGACCCCCAATGCCCAGATTGCCCCATCCCCTTTTGCACCCAAGCGCGAGCGCCCGAAGCATCTCCGCCCCATTTTTGATAGACCCCAGTTGCTGTCCCGAATATAAACATGATGACCATGAGTAACTGTTGACCCTCGAGAAAACCTTGTTTTGCCTGACTTTCGATAATGGCACCCCCGCCCTGTTTGAAAAGGTTAGCCAGTCCTGAAGGGAAATGCTCCGTAATGTTGAATATGATGTAATGCACAATTGATGGGAATATTATTTATCCTCACTTGAGTTATAAATAGGACGATGAATAAACCTGCCATGAACTCAGTAGGAATGCTGACACATGCACTGCTTGGTAACGGATCTCTGACTGTGACCAATGAGCGTATCTCCCAAATGCGTAGAATTGAGGGAGGAATTCACATGCGTAGATATCTTCTTTTGCCATTTCTCTAAAACCTTGTCTTGTACCTATTCAAAGATTCACGATCACCGAAGGAGATGGGTCAGATGTGATGTACAGCCCGACTGCGGATCTTGGGACACGTGTGACCTCGACCAAAGGTGGAGCCGCAGAGCAACAGGATACGGGGCGAGACCGCAATTTCAACGTGGAAAATGAAAAATGATGGGCCGCCTTGAAGCCCTCCGTCTGCTAACCCACGTGTGCCTGGAGTCTCCGTCCCCCTTCTTTGGGCCCGATTGATGGGCCTGCCTGCTTGTTATCCTTTGCTCCCTTGGTCCCTTTTGTGTGTCCCAGGAACTCTGACCCAACTCCGCTCTCTCTCCTATCGACTATTTGAACCACACTCACCCTCTTTTCCACGTGACTTTTTGCCAAAGGAAAGAACGGCATTCCAGTGGGAATAGGGTGTTGCCACGGAAAATATAGGTGCCGAGCATAAGGCGCCGCCAAACGGATTGCTTAGGGAACAGGACTGTGGTCTAACAGCAGAGGACTGACCGCACCCTGCAACGCGTAAGGATAGAACCGAGCTGGACCTATAGCTCCACCGCCAGTGCTCAACAGCGCCAACGAAAGTACACGGACTAGAGCCTACCAGTGATGGCTCACTGATAAAAAGACACTGTGACGAAGAGATCTTGTGTATTGAACTGAATTCCGCTCTCAACTACCTGGTTAAAACTGTTCATTGGTCACATTTTTAAGTTAGAAAAGATTTATGCTATGTAGTGCGTTTAATTGTCAGGAACACAACGAAAATGCAATTTCCTATGTGCTGCATTCTGCCCATCACCTCAACTGTCTATGATTGTACGCCAACTGTTAGTATCGACAAAATGCTAATTCATCGACGATGCCTGACTACCTGTAAACCCATCAATTGCAAAAATGACTGCTGTTATGTAAAAAGGGGCGACTGTGAAAGTTGAAGAAATTGATGTACATAGACAGCATTCATTCCCCTTCTTCTCCCACTCCTCTCCCTGTGAGCGCCATGACTACTGTAAATTATTGACCGTATCACCCTGCCAGTAAGAGCCCGTACCCATATGCATATGTACGGCTATTCCAGGCACCATGGCCTTTCACCCATTGGAATCCCCGGCTTCTCTCCTGCGCGTATCTTAAGCCCTCTCTCATGCATAGACCATGAAACCCTCTCCCTCTGCGCGACCCTACTGTGAAAGGCAACTCTCCTACTTGACTCGCACAAAACCCCCCCCATTCCTTCTTGAAGAGGCATCCTTCGCCTTAGCTGACGTAGCCCTCCCCAGCTGCACCTGACTGCCCCCGCTCTCTCTTGTACGGGTCATAAGACCTCTCTCTCTCTCTGTGCGACTCTGACCCTGCGCGCACCCTGACCCCCTCCTTCTCCTCACATGGGCAAGTCATAAACCTTCTTCTTCTGCAAGGCCCTGTCCTTGAGAGTCACGGCCGCGCCTGACCAACACCTCCTTTCCTCCCATGAATACCCCTCTGTTGACGAGCCTTCCCTCCGCGCTCGATTGTCCACGCAGCATGAATACCACTCCTTTGATGACCCCTTCCCCCGAGTCCGGCTGACCACACGTGTCCGGGGCCATCGCCTAGGCCAGGAGATACCATTTACTGCCCTTATTGTATGAAGTCACTCCTCTTCAAAGGACCCACTATTGATCCTAGCCACCCCACCCCCTGGGCTATGATCAGGTGTACACATCCTAAACAGTTGACGGAACACTCAGCTGCGTGATTGCCCTCCCCTCTTATCAGCAGGTCAAAGGGTCCCTATTGTGAACACATGTGGGGTAGGATTGACACGAGGATTATAGGGTTATCTTTCCTTCGTTTCACAATGCTGTGACTGTAATGCCAAATGTTTTGTAAGGTATAAAAGCAAGAGTCTCAGCTCACTTGTTAGAGCACCTCCCGAAAGACACTGTGTTTCGTGTCCGAAATGACTGGCTCTCCTCATGAGAATTAAACTCTGTTCTTGATTCCTGCTTCCAGCGCCCGTCTCTTTATTTGGTAACTATTCAACATGGAAACTAAGAGGCGGTTTGCGCCAGCGGCCTGGGCATCGATAGTAATATGGGCTCATCTTCCACACAACTCTTAAGAGTATTTTGCATTGTGACCTATTAAATCAGTAAAAAACAATGCATACTAGAAATGCTATTCCAATTCAAACAGCATGGGTCACACATAAACTATTTTGTCAAAATGCCAACAAAGGCTTTTCAACATAACCTGTAAAGAAATATTGGAGTCTTAACAAAAACAGAGTGATGAATGTGGCAATGGATCCTCTGATGCACAGCATAACCACAGCATAAAAAAAAAATATATATATATCAAAAAAGAATTGGAGAATAGTGGAAAATGAGTTTGATTTCAAGAAAAAAAGGCTTGCTTGTTTACACTTGAAAATCAAGGCTGGATTTATATTTCGACGGATGGCTTATTGTTCCGCCAGGAGGTGGAGTAGATTACTCTGCCCCCCTAGCAGAGGGACGTCTGTAGAATTTATAAATGTTCTCCATGCTGGCAGGCATTTATCAATCATTATAACAACAAACAGTGAAGGGAGGGTCAAAGGGATACACAGTTTAAAGACCCTTGCCTGGTTCGAATCCTCAGCTACAACATATGATCAACAAAAGAGAACACAGGGGGTCTATTAACCAAATATTCTGGCTAGGCTGTCTAGAGAGGCTAACAAATCCACAAGGTACCCAAATCACCTCTGAACAGCCACACAACAGGAATCAGCAACTACTTCGTTGAAAAACAGATCTCTAAACAGACACCAATTATACTCAAAAATGGTTTACAAAATCCATACCATCTAGTAGTGGATTACCATCAAAAAGACTTGTGTGATCAGTCATATCATCTGGCCATCCAGTTTGTAAATAGGCTAGTCCCTTGACTATCGAGACGTATAGCCACCAAATAGGTTGATAGTCTTGGATTTGGTCCACCATTAACTATGAACCGCCTTCAGATAGCTAATCTTTGATGGTTGAAAAAATTGTGAAAAAAACTCAGTGATTAGAATTTATCAATGGCGGATTCTACTTCGTGTAAGGTAATCTCCCAGACTCCTTCCAATCGATACTCATGGAAGAGGTTCGGCAGCGAAGAAGAAATACCGTCATTGCCCAAATCGGCATACAGTGCCCAAAAGTGTGCTTCCCAGGCTGCTGGGGCTATGTTAGGTTCTACAGCGGGTCTCCCCTCCCTGCCCCCAGAGCTGACTATTGCCCAAAAAGTTTTCAGGTCTTTTTCATGAAGGGCAACCCTAATATCTTCGCACTTGTCTGCTTCCCAATTTTCCCTTTCTAGATGGATAATCTGCTTATACTTAGTCCTGCACAGGTTAATTCTTAGCCTATCCTTAGCCTTTACAGCAATTAACAGTTCTGATTTGGCTTTGCGAGAGTTTGCATTGTACCAAGTGTGAAGTGAGACGATTTTCGCCCTTTGACTTCCTATCGGATAAAACACATCAAGCAATTTGGATGTCAACTGTTTGTGGATGTTTAGGGGCTTGTCCACAGTCCCCGTTTGTGTATCCATTACATCAGCCTCACCCATTTCTATTAGGTGTGGTAGGACCTGTTGGTAAATATTTGCCAATTTAATTGGAGATCCCTGGATGTAAGACCACTTCACTCTCCGCCTGTTATTCACTAGGGACAATACAGTTTGTGCTGGGTTGAGTGCTGGTGAGGGGTTAGACAGACCCAAACTCCCCGGTTTAAGAGTCATTACTAGGGCGTTATGATCGCTATCTTGTCTCCGATGGATCTCGAAGTCCAAAACCCTATCCCATGTTCTGGTTTCAAGCATAATATAATCCAGCAGCAAATTTTGCCCTTCTCTATTCAAAGTGGGCAAGCCTGGTCTATCCGATTGAGTCCTCCCATTGCATGCCCTAAGCGAAGATGCCAAGGTGAGCGAGTTTATTTGTAAAACCTGTGGCGTCCAAGCTCTAACAGGTGGAGTCTGGGGATCAGTTATATGCCAGTACTGATCCTCATCAGCAGGGCCATCTAGGATTGGAGTAGTCAGGGGCTTGAACTGACAATTAAAGTCGCCCCCTACTATCAGAACAACTGCTGGGTCAAGAGTCAATATAAACTGTCTCAAATATTCAATTGCTCCGGATTCCTGCCCATTCTGTACTGGCCTAGAGTAGACAGTAAGTAAGGCAATTTGTATTTTTGCGGGCATTGTTAGGAGAACACATTGTACATTCTCAGATTTTGTTGGAATCTGAACGCTTTAGCACCAAGGTGGATACCCACCAAAATACTTAAGCCACCCGAGGGTCTTCCCCTACCCTTCATGGTAGCCAATATATTATAAGGGGCAAAGCCTCTTCTCTGGTATTCCTCCCGAGCCCATATCTCCTGAAACAGACACACATCACAGTTTTCTACCAAGGAACCCCAGTCTGAACAAGATAATTTATTTTTAGTGCCAGCCAGATTCCACGAAGTACCAAACGCCACACCAACATCCCTACTACCCCCCCTTGTTCTCATGAATAGCTCCCTTCCTGGTGCTCTCACAGCCCCGGGGACTATTTGGGGGGAGGGTCTGTTTGTGGGCCACAATTCCTTTGCCATCTTCTAACAGTCCCAGCTTATTATCAAGGGGGGCTAAATGCTGGCTACTCCTCAACTGTCAATCTACCAGGTCCAGGACACTGAATCTGTTACTCACAGGAAATGGAATTGGTAGGGGGGTATTATTGATGTCTTCACCCCAGTTTCCATTGCCTGTCTGGACTCTAAGTCCCCAACTATCCCAGTTAACCCGGAACTGGCCTCTTCTCTTTGAGTTGGAAATGAGATTATTATGAGTGGCAGGGTAAAAGTAGGTTAGGGGAAGGGACTGTATTTGAGTTGTTGGCTGTGCTGAATACCAATTACATATATGCTCAACAGCCCGCCTATTTCTAAAATTGATCACAATACAGTCGCCCTCAATATTTTTTTTTCATTGCCCCACCCAATTTACTCTTCGGGCAAAGAGAATTTCACAGGATGCCTGTATGGGGAGTGGCCTATTATTGTTCAACCAGTAGATACATTTATTTTTATGATCAGTATATGGCTCATCTTTGCCTTGGTTCAATACAGGGACCCCTGCTAGTACCACAACATACGGTGTTTACTCTGGGGGAAGATCTATACACGGTAGTACTATCTTTGGTACGTCTGAAATCACAGCACCCCTTACAGGAGCATGGGTCCAGCCATTCTCTCTAAATCATACAACAAGCCACCCTCCTCAGACAGCATCGCTGGGTTCATATTCTCATTTCCTCCGCTCTCATCATTTACCACCCTTCTGCACGTTGTTATAGCATTTGTTGCAGCAATATCACTAGTTAAAGGTAGAGGTAAGTTTAGAGGTAGATTGAGAGAGGGCAGTTGAGGTACATTGCTAGGAACATAAGAATTGCAAGCTACATTTGTTAGCCTATCTGGCCTCTCTGGATTCCCTTTGCCCCCTTCTTCGCGCACAGTATCCTTAGCATGGTTGGATACCAAAAGAGATTCAAGGTGAAAGAGTCTTTCCTCTATGGATTTGAGTCTATCATAAAGGGGAAGACATGAATTGGTAAACAGAGTTTCCATTTTGGACTAGAAGTCTGTTCCTGTCTGGATTAGATTACCATCACCACAATTTGATGTAGTCGTACTCACTTGTGTGAGTGGCTGACGTGGTTCAGGACTAGTTAATGTTCCAGTAGTTGTCAAATCTCCGGACTTGGGACATTTTGGAATTTTAGCTTTTTTTTCCTCTGGAGAGCTCCTCCACGCTTTCTTTTAGTTGCTGGCTCTGGTTCGCACAGTTTAGCTGCCACTTTTGAAGTAGAACTGTTCACAGACCTCGTTTGTGCTCTCGGAATTGTGGCACTAGCATGCTCTTGATTTTGTGAAGGAACATGCGGGGTACCTGGTGTAACATCCAAACAGGAGAAAATACTAGACGGCCCCCCCAGCGTCTTGAAGTTGCTGGCTGGCATTGCCTGTATTAACAGGAGAGACAATGACTGAAATTGGAGGCTGCTTTGGTGAGCTTACACGAGCCAGCCTGCCAATAGACACTGTTTATCAGAAATGGGATCCTGTGATAACCGCTGTTCAGTCAGTTCAATTTCGTGGGCCAATACAGAAGAAGCCCTAATTAAGAATTGATCCAGCAAACCCACTATCGACCCACCAGGTATGGATTTCCTGCCTTTTCCCCCTCTACAGGTCGTCATGATTTTGGGGGGATCGCTCAGCGGCTGCTCCAATAATAGGGTACAAGTCTACACTAGCTAGCTGTAACTAAGTAAACAAACAGTCCTGCAGCCCAACATACGAGCACTAACCTTTGTATGTACTCCGTATCAAAGATGTCAGAGGGGGGCCCCGTCCCGTCCTCTTCCGTGCTAGAACGGGCTGAAACGGGCCCGCCCTTGACCCAGTCTTTACCCGGCGCGCTCCCGTGCGCGTCCCGTGAAGCAGGAGCCATGAGTTAATTTGTAGGCGTGGAATCGTAGAGGCACAGGTGTGCTGGATTCCGGGGCTCCTGGTCCTGGGAGTCCCTGCCAGAGCAAGATTACGGCCAAAAACAAACAGCCTGATTCATCAAGCCGAAATCGGCTCGCAAAGGGCCAGATTCTGAGAATCTGGCCCTTTGCGAGCGCTATTTTTGCATTTGGGATTCATCATCCCAATGCAAAAATCGGTAATAGCGAATTCGCAAATTTGCGAGGAATTACATTTAAGGAATCTCTATTTGAGATTCCTTAAATGCAATTCATCATCCATTTTAAAATTGCGAAATCGCTATTTCGGGCCGCTATTTACCGCGAAGTCAAACCTCGTGGTAAATAGCGAAAACTCAGAAAAATGCTTTTAAAAGCATTTTTCTAAGTTGCATGTTGCACACACACATGTCCTTTGGACATGTGTGTGCGCAACACCTGTTTAAATTTGCATTTAAGGGGTGCTACAGGGTGTCCTTTGGACACCCCTGGCACCCTTTAAATCGCTATCTTATTTGCGATTAGCTAATTGCTAATCGCAAATAAGGAATACTCCACATTCATTCCTATGGGCCTTTTGGCCCATAGGAATGAATGGGGAGTTATTCCTTATTTGCGATTAGCAATTTGCTAATGGAAAATAAGGAATATGTAGGAATCACATTTTTTTTGCAATTCCTACATGAATCCCGTTTTGCGAGCCTGTAATAGCGATTCCTTAGGAATCACTATTATGAATCATGAATCATGCTGTAAGTCTCTCCTGCGAGCGGCTCCCGCGAAGCGGGGGCTGCGAGGAGTTTTATGAGCATGGCCATGGAGGTGTAGAGGCACAGGTGTGCTGGACTCTGGGGTTCCTGGTCCTGGGAGTCCCTGCCAGAGCAAGATTACGGCCAAAAACAAAGTCCCTCCTGCAAGCAGCACTTTGGAGTTCCATACACTTATATAGGACCTTGGCCTTCAGCCTCGTTCTCTATATGTAAAAAGAAAAAATGATGGACAGAATGCAGAACAATGTCATAGATTCACCCCAGTACAGAGATCTGGGCCTAAATCCATAGTTTTTCTGCTCACCATGCCATTCCAGTTTGGACCGAGTTATATGCAAATCAGTCTTGACTCTGTGCCCAATGGGAACAGTCTAGCCTGAACTGCCAGGCCAGGTCCTCTCTGGACTGGAAACAAGCATCCTAGGACCGATTTTGGGCTTTCAACCCTCATCAGCCAAGATAGCTTGACTCCAGTGGCATGGAGAGCACAGGATCCAAGTCTGGGGATACCCGTCCCACTCGGGGTGACAAATGCAAAAAGAACAAAAAATGGAAAGACTGCAGAACAATGTCATACATTCACCATAGTACAGGGATCTGGGCCTAAATCCATTGTTTTTTTGCTCACCATGCCATACCAGTTTGGACCCAGCCATATACAAATTAGTCTTAACCCTCGCCTAATGGGAACAGTTCAGCCTGCACTGCCATTCCAGGTCCTCCCTGGACTGGAAACAAGCATCCTAAGACCGTTTTCAGGCTTTCAATCCTCATCAGCCAGGATAGCTTGACTTCAGTGGCATGGAGAGCACGGGCCCCTCGTCTGGGCATACCTGTCCCACTTGGGGTGACAAATGCAAAAAGAACAAATGATGGACAGAATGCAGAACAATGTTATACATTCACCACAGTACAGAAATCTGAGCCTAAATCCATTGCTTTTTTGCTCACCATGCCTTTCCAGTTTGGACCCAGCCTCATGCAAATCAGTCTTGACCCTCTACCCAATGGGAGCAGTCCAGCCCAAACTGCCAGGCCAGGTCCTACCTGGACTGGAAACAAGCATCCTAGGACCGGTTTCGAGCTTTCAGTCCTCAACAGCCAGGATAGCTTGACTTCAGTGGCTTGGAGAGCACGGGACCCATGTCTGGACATACCCGTCTCACTCGGGTGACAAATGCAAACAGAACAAATGAGGGACAGATTGCAGAACAATGTCATACATTCATCCCAGTACAGAGAACTGGGCCTAAATCCATTGTTTTCTTGTTCACCATGCCATTCCGGTTTGGACCCAGCCATATAAAAATCTGTCTTGACCCTGCGCACAATGGGAACAGTCCAGCGTGAACTGCCAGGCCAGGTCCTCCCTGGACTGGAAACAAGAATCCAAGGACCTGTTTCGGGCTTTTAGCCTTCATCAGCCCGGATAGCCTGACTCCAGTGGCATGGTCTGGACTGTTCCCATGAGGCACAGGGTCATGTCTGATTTGCAGATGGCTGGGACTAAACTGGGTTGGCATTGTGAGCAAAAGAACGATGGATTTAACCCAGATCTCTTGACTGGGGGTGAATGTATGATTTATACAGCATTCTGTCCATCCTTCGTTTGTGTAGCACTTTTCACCCTAAGTGGGATGGGTATGCCCAGACGTGGGTCCCTTGCTCACTGTGCCACTGGATTCAAGCTAGCCTAGCTGATGAAGGGTAATACCCAGAAACCGGTCCCAGGATGCTTGTTTCCGGTCCAGGGAGGGCCTGCCTTGGCAGTTCAGTCTGGACTGTTCCCATGAGGCACAGGGTCACGACTGATTTGCATATGGCTGGGACTAAACTGGGGTGGCATTGTGAGCAAAAGAATGATGGATTTAACCCAGATCTCTTGACTGAGGGGTGAATGTATGATTTATTAAGCATTCCATTCAACATTTGTTTGCGTAGCACGTTTCACCCTAAGTGGGATAGGTATGCCCAGATGCGGGTCTCTTGCTCACTGTGCCACTTGATTCAAGCTAGCATGGCTGAAGAAGAGTAATACCCAGAAACCGGTCCCAGGATGCTTGTTTCCAGTCCAGGGAGGACCTGGCTTGGCAGTTTGGTCTGGACTGTTCCCATGAGGCACAGGGTCAAAACTGATTTGCATATGGTTGGGTCTAAGCTGGGGTGGCATGGTGAACAATGGATCTAACCCAGATCTCTTGACTTGGGGTGAATGTATGATTTATTCAGCATTCCGTCCATCATTTGCTTGCATAGCACTTTTCACCCTAAGTGGGATGGGTATGCCGAGACGTGGGTCCCTTGCTCACTGTGCCACTGGATTCAAGCTAACCTGGCTGATGAAGGGTAATACCAAGAAGCCGGTCCCAGGATGCTTGTTTGCGGTTCAGGGAGGACCTGGTTTGGCAGTTTGGTCTGGACTGTTCCCTTGTGGCACAGGGTCAAGACTGATTTGCATATGGCTGGGTCAAAACTGTTGAGCAAAAGCACAATGGATTTAACCCAGATCTCTTGACTGGGGGTGAAAGTATGATTTATTCAGCATTCCATCCATCATTTGTTTGAGTAGCTCGTTACTCTATATGTTCATGGAACTCCTTAGTGACTTGCAATATCCTTATAATGTACAGCAGGGGTAGTTTACCCCATATACATTTGAACCCTTGGGCCATACCATGAGCAGTTGCACTTGCTCACAGCAGCACTGAGCTCTTGTGTTTATGAGATTGTACTGTCTACAGAAGATACATGTAACACAGAATTACATCAAATCAGCACATGATTTGAGACACAGCTTGGGAAGAGAAAGCAATGGTTGCCTTTTTCTGCTTTTATTCAGTGTTATTGGTGATTTGATTTGTCCTAATAAGCTCTACGTTTCCAAAGCCTGTAACACACACTTAGAAATAGTTTGGCAGTTGTGGTAATGGAAAGTGATTGACAACCAATTTCATGTGTTGAATAACCTGCCTTCTGAAATACTAAACAGCAAAAAGGCAAAAGGGTAACAAGGGTCTGTGGAAATGGGTGTACTATTACTAAATTTTTCTTCGAAAGCATTCATGGGAATAGTCATTCCTAATTATATTTGATATTACAAAAAAGACAGAGAACAATATGAAGTTGTCTATCTTAAATAAATTTGAGATTACGCTTTGTGGATGTTGGTGTAGTCAGAGCTTAATTTGAGACAGTGGTTTCTGGCGCTGGGCACCGGCACTTCATTGTCAACGCTGGTGCTTGTGACAGTCTGCCACAAGGTGACACTGCCTGGCTAATTTATGGATTACCACAAAAACAGTTAATTATTAATTCCCTATGCATTAAAAATGACCATTATGTGCTGCCCAAACCATTCTTAAAGCTTTCAGGCCTGAAATAGTACCATTTGTCACTCTTGAATGTTTGTGATGGTTAGTAGTTGTGTTGTTACCAATGGCGTCTCGGAGAGGGAGTGCTGCGGACGGTGGAGCTGGGCGGGGGAGGGGAGGGGCAGGGTGGGGGGCAGTGGAGCCGCACATAAATCGGCCAGGAGTAAAGTAAATACAATTATTTATCTTGGCTTGCTGCATCGCCAACTAGACAATGCAGCCAGCTCAAGGTAAATTGTTTTATTTATTTACTTACTTACTTTACTCCTGGCCGTCGTATGTCCGACTCCACTACCCCCCACCCTGCCACTTCCCCGCACCATTGCCACAAACCGAAGCTGACCGTGCGGAGTTTCCGGATTTTTGGACCAAATAATACCAGTACATTAGCTGATCTGGACTATCGGAATCTTCTCTACACCACCTGCCCAGCGATAAGATTTTCCATCAGACCGCCGGAACAACGCATTGCGGCCCCTTCTTATTTTCCCCTGGGAGTTGTTTACAGCATAGAAACAAAACATCGTCCTGATGATGGTCTTTCTGATGAAAACAACCAAGACCGAAACGTCGACATCTGATTATCATCTCCTCTAAGGCAGTTGTTTGACGCCACCTCACAACCATGTTTGATTGTTAAATCTGGGTTGTCTGTTTGAATCATTTGGAGTTGATATTTTGGGTTCAGAATTATAGAGAAATTGATTGTCTTTCTTAGTTCATGATCCCTTTTGCTTGAATTGATTTATGTTTGCATCCCTTGTCATTTTTATCAAGTAAAATTTATTTCTGAACAAAATTACCTTCTCTAGCTCTCTTTGTAACCTGCCCTTCCTTGCATCTATGTTGCTTTGTAATTAATTTGATATCTTGTTGATACAATAGGGTGGATTTTGACAAACCACTCGCTAACTAAGAGCCAACGCACTCTAAACAAGTCCCTTGTAGCACTTCATGTTTTGAAATATTAATCGCCCAAGCCTACAAGGGTTTATTGGGTTTCCCCTGTGAGAAAACGTACTTCCCCGCACCTTCACCCCGCAGCACTCCTTCTGCGAGCCGCCACTGGTTGCTACTATCACTGGCAGCGCTTGCAGGGGCAACGAGTGGTGCAAGCCGCAGTGCCCGGCTGATGAGAGCCCTGGCACGTATGTGTTTTTTACAAAATAATCACTAGGTGTAGTACTCTTATATTTCATGGCAGTTTGTCTTGTGTACTGTTTATAAACACGGATGTTTACTAAGAACTAGAAAACAAGGTGTTAAATCAAGGTATTGTCAGCAATCACACCGAACAGGCCATGTGACTATACTCAGAATTGTTTTCCTCTGGCTAATCATTATATGCATTCAGTGAGACATTAAGCAGTGTCTTCTACTGTCAGTTACAAAGCACTTTAGTAATTGAATGGAAATTGCCACTTGCACTGCATTATATATGTATGCATATATAAATCAAATTCGAGGGTGCGTAATTGTTATTTAAAACATGCTTACTTCTGCAGCATTAAGAATTTATTGCGATTCTTGGATAGAGAATGCCTCCAGCTCTCCAGCTCCATAATCACAACTGTGCAGCTACTAGGCAACGAGTATCACACGCATAAATGAAACAAAGCCAGGTATTAGTTAGCTAATGTCTTTTTCTCATTCACAAAGTGATTAACTGACTCATATATCATACCTCCTTCACCACATTCGCACCTTTCAACATAACATCCGTCTTCAAATGAACCTGTGGGCCACAGGGAGCCTTCAACCTAATTCACAACACAATGCAGACAGCATTCACCAGGTGCACGCTTTGACTGTTCTGCCATATTGCCTCCATTGAATTCTCCAGACAAAAGAATAAATGGCCTCCTTTCTTCTGATTTGGTGCATGTAAGAACTCCTGCCACAAGCGTTTAATCAGGAGGAGGATAAAGAAGCAGGCTGTCTTTATTGTGCACAAAATTACTTCACAGGTGCTCATTTTAATGAGTAACATCGTCGCATTTAAAGTGGTAGGCAGCCATATTAGTTTGGATGTTGTCATCGACACAGCTGGCAAATGCCTCGACGTTTTTTTTAAGCTAAATGCGCCTCAATAACGTGAACATCCTAAGCATTTGCAGTGACAATGCTCCGCAAAAGGTGTGTTGTTTTTATTTGAAATACATCCAGTGTACCATCTGCTGCCTCTGTTGGTCAATTGGAATTATGTTTTTTTTTTATTGAGTTGCCATATTACGTGTGAAAAGCAACACTTTTTATTTTGTTTAAAAAATTGTGTAGGTGTCACAAATTTCTTAGAAACCTGATGGTGCGATAAAAGCAGCGATAAAAGCAGCGTTTGGCACCAAATATAGTAGCATTTGTTAACGTTTCTAAAGTGAACATGAGTACTTAATACACTGGCATAACAGAAAGCAGCAAATCGTAAGAAGACACAATAAAACTGTCAAAACGGAACATAATACAACAATCACAGTTTGACAGCCACATCACCAACAGAATGAAATAATGCAGCACCAAAACACAAAAGCATAAGAAAACACACAACCTGCTTTGGGAAAATGTTTTACATTTGGAAAAGCAAATACAATATTTGTGATCTGATTATCCTTACAGGCCATCATCTCTCTGTTTGCAGCCAATCATAAGGGATCGCAGGTAATCACTCAGCTAATGAATATTCATTAGCTGTAGCGGCTGCGGCCTACCTAAAGTGGTAGAGCGGCCGACAGTGGAGAGGGTGGAGGGTTGGGGGTGGGGGAATAAAATATAAGTTGAAAAAATAAAAATGACTACCTGCTGCTCCGCTCCGTTCCCGCTGATGCCTGCCTTGCGGCTCCTCTCGTTGGCTGGCTGGAAGGGGATAGGTGCTCAGGGCACAGACTCCTCACCCAATCTAGATGCTGCTCTCACATGAGAGACAGGGTTGGTCTGAGCGGCCTCGTTTGCCCCTCAGACTGTGAATTGGAGCCTGTGGATTTTCTCAAACCAGCCATAAAACCCAGCCGATTGGAGAAACATAAGTGCGCATATGTGTTTGGCCAGCCTAGGACAACCTGCCAAGCACACATGCACACTTATGAGTGCACACTACTCCTCCTCCCTTCCTTGCCCGGCCGGGCTAGCCCTACACCTATTGTATGGCGGGGCTCAGACAGCATAAATAAAA
Organism: Lissotriton vulgaris; assembly: GCF_964263255.1. Taxonomy (NCBI): domain Eukaryota; kingdom Metazoa; phylum Chordata; class Amphibia; order Caudata; family Salamandridae; genus Lissotriton; species Lissotriton vulgaris. The sequence continues at coordinate 787,456,671 of NC_141696.1, forward strand.
TGATAATAACGTTTTATTATTAGAATTGTATTTATCGTCTGCTGGCACAGGCTGTGGGGCCACTCTCCTCTGCCATTACGAAGGAACCACCCCTTTTCATTAGCAAGTTATTCTGTGAGCCCATGCAGATGGAAACTTTACTATGCAGCCTGTCAATGCATAGGCTGCATTACAAAATCAGAGAGAGGTTGCAAATAATCAGAGGACATTGTGCAACCACTATATGCGGCCTGTCCCTTTGTACAGCTGGAACAATAGGGTGGTTCCTTTACTAATAAATGATACTGAGAGCTCATGTCTTCTTCAATACCAGTCATCTTTCTTTTAGAATCAAAGTAGGGCCATCATAAGAGCACCCTGAAAAGCTGTGGATATAATTATCACTTATAACAAGTATACGTCTGGTATTTGAATTAGTAAGGGGTGGTCATTTTAATCTTTTACACATTTAGTATTTTAAATGGACATTTTGCATCAAAATCTGCAAATACCAGTAATCACATCTCTTCTCATTTACAAGTCAGACATTGGCTCTGAAGTGAGGTCCAGTTAGTGACCTCCTGTCCAGGGCTTCTATACTCCCCTCCTTCAGGCAAGACTGCACTTGAGGTTTCTCACTCAGCCGTTGCCTGAAACAGGGATTTGGAGACACCAGAGATCTGAGCCATGCAAATGTATTGGTGAAAACTATTTTCATTTCATATGTAGAGCAATGATGCCTTTCACAATCTAAGCCATGACTCTACTATGGATTGAGCAGAGCACAGAGCCTGCAAGCTAGTAACTTGCAGGCTGGGATGCCTGAGATACAGAATGAAGAAATGGCAGGTGTTAAGGGAACCACATGGTCTCTTGGACATCTGGTGCTTGTTAGATATCTCAAATACGTAGATTTAATGCAGACGCCATGACTTGGGGGCAGTTAAATGCTGTGTGAAGAGCAAACCACCCTACCTTATGGATTGTTTAGCTACTGTATGAATATGGCTGTAGGTACAATGGATAAAGTAATGCATAAGGGTAAGAAATAGTCAACCAATAAATGTCTTAATTGCCCATAAGGAGCAGATGTCTGATGAAATGTGAGTGAGAGTTCATCAGTCTCTCTTAAAGGGTAGAACCCTTAAGCACCATTTAGTCTTAGATAATGTGGATCCATGAAAGAACTGCATTCTTTCAATGATTAAGGGCAGTGAGACACATTGCATGATGAGAAAATAGGAGGATGAAGGTTCTGAGTGGTATTGGCGCTTACAAAATATAGGCAAGACTTAGGTCACTATTTTAGTTGTTGGGTGCCTAGGTATGGGTCATCATCCTTGCCCACAAATGATCACTAGATCCAAATTGTATACTCAGTCCTATCACACCAACTTTAAATATTCATAACAAACAATGTCACAATTTAGATTCACAAAGTCAATACAGGTCAAGATTATATATATGGTTTGTTTAATCCTTAAGGCTTTCTCCAAGTCCAGCCAACACGTGTTTCGTCGAATGGGCAGGTACCCACGACTTCATCAGGGCTGGGAAAGAAAATACAATACAAACAGATATTGTAGTTTCGAGATACATTGTCTGGTGGTCACATTTTTTGTACATGTAGTTGATTTTCTGATTATTTGTTTACATGTCATGCAAGTGAGAAGTTTCTTGCTAGGAAAAAGAGGTGGGAAAAAGATGTCTCCCATAGAAAGGATGAAACTTGTCTTTTTATGAGACAAGAGAGTGCCCCACAGTTCGTGAAGTTTCATATTACACCGATAGCACCAGATTTCCCGTTATCAATCCGGCGCTATGCCTCACCACTTGTATATTTCAGCCATAGTATCATATTAAGGTGATCATTATTGAGTACCAGTGCAAAATATCAATCATCATATATATAGGTGGGTTAATATCAAGCGTGATGTGCCCGAAATTATTCAGACTGAGTATTACTACTCAGGCTTACCTGATATTTAGTATTGTTATGTTATGAGCCTGTGAATTATCAATATATATACATTTGATAAGTTTCATGTAAAGGGTTGTATCATCCATATCGGTAAGTCAATGATTAACAATTAAACCGGCCCAAAAACGTACCTTCTGGCTGGTTGTAATTCCGGCCCAGCCTCACGTGGCTGGGTTAAAAAAACTTTCTTTATGCCCCCGATTTATTTGTCCGTAAGTCAATGCTGTGGGAGAATATATGTATATATTATATATTATCCAGGTGGAGATTTAAGACGTAACTATACAACTTGTACATGGGTTAATTTAGTTCATTATGTTATCGGAATATCGGGCTTACCTTTCAAATAATGAGTCAGTATATAATCTCAGATGCAATCAGGGTAATTTAGTATTAGGATCCAATTATTTAGAGGGATCAAATGGTTATCATCTTCACGTCGGTATTTTAAGTATTCATCCTCACCCCAGCTGTCGATCATATAAGAGAGAGGAAAAATATACATATACGGAAAGTCATTAGTATTCCGTAATTGTGGTCTCCCGATGGGGTTTGTTATCTCTCTGTATCTATTTCATTCAAAGGTCTTACCTTCCTATTTTTGAAGTCACGGGGGAAAGTATAGCTCCGTGTCGAGCAGGTTCTTCCGTATTGTGAGATAACAAACCCCAACGGGAGACCACAATTACGGAATACTAATGACTTTCCGTATATGTATATTTTTCCTCTCTCTTATATGATCGACAGCTGGGGTGAGGATGAATACTTAAAATACCGACGTGAAGATGATAACCATTTGATCCCTCTAAATAATTGGATCCTAATACTAAATTACCCTGATCGCATCTGAGATTATATACTGACTCATTATTTGAAAGGTAAGCCCGATATTCCGATAACATAATGAACTAAATTAACCCATGTACAAGCTGTATAGTTACGCCTTAAATCTCCACCTGGATAATATATAATTATATTCTCCCACAGCATTGACTTACGGACAAATAAATCGGGGGCATAAAGTTTTTTTAACCCAGCCACGTGAGGCTGGGCCGGAATTACAACCAGCCAGAAGGTATGTTTCTGGGCCGGTTTAATTGTTAATCATTGACTTACCGATATGGATGATACAACCCTTTACATGAAACTTATCAAATGTATATATATTGATAATTCACAGGCTCATAACATAACGATACTGAATATCAGGTAAGCCTGAGTAGTAATACTCAGTCTTAATAATTTCGGGCACATCACGCTTGATATTAACCCACCAATATATACGATGATTGATATTCTGCACTGGTACTCAATAATGATCACCTTAATATGATACTATGGCTGAAATATACAAGTGGTGAGGCATAGCGCTGGATTGATAACGGGAAATCTGGTGCTATCGGTGTAATTTGTGACTTCACGAACTGTGGGGCACTCTCTTGTCTCTTAAAAAGACAAGTTTCATCCTTTCTATGGGAGACATCTTTTTCCCACCTCTTTTTCCTAGCAAGAAACTTCTCACTTGCATGACATGTAAACAAATAATCAGAAAATCAACTACATGTACAAAAAATGTGATCACCAGACAATGTATCTCGAAACTACAATATCTGTTTGTATTGTATTTTCTTTCCCAGCCCTGATGAAGTCGTGGGTACCTGCCCATTCGACGAAACACGTGTTGGCTGGACTTGGAGAAAGCCTTAAGGATTAAACAAACCATATCTATAATCTTGACCTGTATTGACTTTGTGAATCTAAATTGTGACATTGTCTGTTATGAATATTTAAAGTTGGTGTGATAGGACTGAGCATACACATTGCATGATGATTGTGCGAGGGACAGAAGGATGTGTGTACCAAATTGGGTTCCACCCATTTAATCCCCCAGGATGTTTTGCATTTGACTAGCCTTTTTTTTGGACATTTACTGTGAGCAAGGCTAACTCTGAGTTTCATTCATAGTAAATGGTCTGAGTGCTAATCACCAGTGTCTGCCTTTTAAGAGACTACCTCTGCTGTGCAGCTAAGGTAAGATGTTCTGGGCTTGTTACATGTTAATACATGAGCACAGGCATGCTCCCATGTGTTCGGGCTGCATTTGTGAGACTACCGTCTTGTGCAGCCTGGTATCTGCGCACAGGTACCCTGTGTCAGAAAGGACTCTTTAGGGATTGGTACTGATGTGGGCTAGACCTTATAATGTGAGTGACCATTCAAAGTGTTGGTCTGTGGTGCTTGCCCTGAATTACACATTCTGTGTGAAATCTGCACAGTTTTGTTCCTTTTTAGTCTACAAGGCCTTCCAAGGTACCAATCTAGGGTTAAACATGCACATGGAGAGTAGATTTACAGACCTTAACATCATACCTATTCTCCATATGACACTTTACCATTTTTCATATTTCCCTGACTCAGCTCAGAATCAGATTCTGGGTCTTTGTCTTCCCTTCTGGGCTAAGTTAATTTCTTTGCTCCCCATTAGAGGTAGCAAAGACTATCCCACACAATAGAGAAAGTAACAGTGCTTTGCACAGTTTCTGAGAAAGGAAAGTGTAGAGAAGAAATCAACATGTATTAATTAGCTTATCACACTGAGCATGGGTTGAGACAGCCCAGGCCCAGTAGAAGGAATGAGAAGGCCCACCTACAAAGTTTAGTTGGGAAGGAATAGAGCAGCTGTGCCACAAAGGGCCAGATCTGAGGCTCTCAGGGAAGAACTTTCCAGCAGAAAACCTGGTGGAATCATATTGGACCGTCCCAGAATGCTTTGCAGAAAGGTGGAAACATGGGTTGAATGATGATGTGGCACCCTATGGTTGGCAAGGGATGCCTGATAAATAGAACTTCCCATCACCACTGAAAAACCCCTGTATATGAGACACAGATGCGAAGACACTGGTCGTGGGAGCGACAACAGTGAAAAAATGCCAGCCAGAAGAAGAAGCTTACTGATTCCCTGCAACAATGGATTTCGGGGCATTGGCATCAGCTGGCCCCCAGGATTAGGATAAGTCTCTCCAGCTACAGTGGCACTGACCCTTTTATGCCCCTGAGGTCCAGTTTGTGGATTAACCCTATTGAGAGACCCTGGAAGGTTCCCCTGGACCTTGTTCTATGACAGAGCTTCTAAATAAATCTGTTTCTGTTGCTAAGTTTGCTTTAACTTTTTAGCCTAGGATTTTTTTTTTTTGGCCCCTGCTGTGGCAACGACTCAGGAACAGGTCTTAACATCACCACACTGATTAGTATAATATGCTTTTTGTAAATGAACATGCATTCTTCATTTCCAAATTGTTATGAATGCCACTTGGGACAGTAAAGAAAAAAACCAATGCTTACAAATCCACTGAAGAAAATACTAACTTATAAAAATACCCCTTATAGAGCCATTTTAGATAGAAAATACAACTTAAAAACCTTACAAATTTGACAGAAAAATCAAAGGTTACATGGTTGTTATAGTTGGGAAATAGAATTTGAAAAACCATAGAAATTCACTGCAAAAAACAAAGGTTACAGGGGCATTATATTTAGGAAATGGAATTTAAAAAATCCTTAGAAATTCACTGAAATTCCAAAGGTTTCAGAGATGTTATAGTTATGCTCAAGTTTCACTCATACAAAACCAGTGAAATCCAGGTTCACTTACCCATCTTTGTCTATGAGCACACTTTGTTTAACATAGTCAGTGGTGATTGGCTCAGTCTGTAAGCCTACACTTGTGAGGAAAATAGTGAAAGTTAGCTGGTGATGCTTAGCTCCCACAACACCTAATGTGACACGTTAAAAAAAAACCTAGACAGAAATATAGCTGGTTAGGTATGTAACTGTGACCACGGATTTTTTACAACGCATACCATTACAACGGATACTATTACCACGCATGTCATTTTACAACGCATTACATTACATCGCATTACACTACAACGCACATACTATTACAACGCATACCATTACATCGTAAGTTCAATTATTGGTAAGTTTATCTTTTTTTATAAACATTGGGTTTTGGAGTACAGGGGTATTTTTAGGTTTTAGGGTTGGGTTTGGGTTTTGGGGTACAGGGGTATTTTTAGGTTTTAGGATTGGGTTTGGGTTTTGGGGTACAGGGGTATTTTTAGGTTTTAGGGTTGGGTTTGGGTTTTGGGGTACAGGGGTATTTTTAGGTTTTAGGGTTGGGTTTGGGTTTGGGGTACAGGGGTATTTTTAGGTTTTAGGGTTGGGTTTGGGTTTTGGGGTACAGGGGTATTTTTAGGTTTTAGGGTTGGGTTTGGGTTTTGGGGTACAGGGGTATTTTTAGGTTTTAGGGTTGGGTTTGGGTTTTGGGGTACAGGGGTATTTTTAACCTATTTTTACAAATAATAAAATTAAAATTAATTTAATTAATAATTTTATTTATTAAATAAATAACAAATAATTAAATTAAATAATACATTAATAAATATTTACATTATATTTTAAAATTATTTATTATTATTATATACTTACCTATACTTACGTTGTAATGGTATGCGTTGTAATAGTATGTGCGTTGTAGTGTTTTGCGTTGTAAAGGTATGCGTTGTAAAATGACTTGCGTTGTAAAAAATCCGTTGTAATGGTATGCGTGCTAAAAGTACGCGTTGTAACATCATATATCCAGCTGGTTATGGTGTGAAAATCATGTAAATGAAACCACAAAAATGTCGAAGTGAAACCAAGAAATCAAGGACACTGATTTGCATTGAGAACTTTGGAGTGAAGCGTAGCGCTCTCCAAAATGATTGAAAAATTGTACTCTAAGTTAGGTAGTGATAAATATGGGGAATTTTAGTGCTAAATGAGGGGAACTTTGAATGACATGTGATATTGAAGGACACTGCCATGTGAGAAAGACTCTATCAAGACACTCATAATGACAAATAAGATGTATCTGTGTGTATCCGTAGAGAGGGACATTATGCTTGCAGGATGAGTGATAAAAACTCCAACACATTGACAAATATAAGCAACAACAATAGAGGTTATTTTAAGTCAAGCAGGCACTTCTAATGCTTCATGGTTGTGGAGGGATATTTATGGACAGTAGGTCCGCATGGCCCCCTTCCCGGGCTGATTTTGGCCCTGGGAACCCCACACCTCTGGGCATGGCCTTTACTTTTTTTATCTTAATTTAAATTGAGGGGGGGGGCATGCGGTTCCCTTCCTGGGCTATTTTCGGCCTAGGGGGCCCCATCCCCTGTAGCCACCCCTTTTATAATATTTATTTATTTTTAAAAAAGGGAGTGGGCAGCGCTGCCCCCCTCCCCAGGCCAACTTAGGCCCCATCCCCCGGGGCAAGGCCTTTCCTTTTTAATAAAAAGATATTTTCATTGAAGGGAGCGGGCCGAACGCCCCGTACATCATTATTTTATTTTCCATAGTTTTATATAGTGCGAACTAGACCCAAAGGTATCAGAGCGCTTTAAATGAGCACCAGTTGGGTTACCGAAGGCCTCATTCATTTTTGTTGGGCACGGGGAGATTAAGGGATTTGCCCACAATCACAGGTTGTTAAGCGTCCCTGCCGAGACTTGAACCCAGTTCCCCAGCTTCAAAGTCAACCACTCTAGCCATAAGGCCACAATGTATTAGCCCTGGGGAGGTGGTGGTCCCCAGGGTGCGGGGTTGTCACTAGGGCAACCCCTGCATACATAATAAAAAATTCCCCAGGAGGTGGTGGTCGCCGGGCATTTAGGTATTCTAGGAAGGTGGGCCCATGCGCACCTCCTATATTTTCAAACACCCCCGCAACCTGGGCCACCCGCGGGCCTAATTAAACGAAGCACAGGAGTTTGCGTTTAATTTCTTTTTTCATTTTCATGGGAGGTCTCACATCCATCTCGACTTCCGTTGAAACTTTCTTTTTAAAAATGCTTTTTTTGGCCATAGGGACCCCTCCCAAGAGGCCTAGGGGGTCAAGGTGTTTCTACCCTGCCCCCTTTTTTTCCAATGTTTTTTCTTGTGACTAGATTGAACCAAGGGTCGCTTTCTTTTATTTGAGCAGTAATTTTGTCTGTTTCTGCCCTCCTTGGTTAGGCCAGTAGGGTAATGTTTATGGGTATGTCAGGAAGCGGCTCCTTGGGCAAGAGTCGCTCCCCGTTACTGGGGAATATGTTTTGGTCATTAGCTGGTTTTAAGGCCAATCTGCATTTAAGTGGGGCAGAAAGCCACTAGCCAAAAGAGATATATTTATGGGCATGTTGTGGAGTGGGCCCATGAGCAATATGCTTTGCCTATTTCTGCCCCCTTTGGGATCATATTGGCCTTATTTTGTGGCTGATCTGCTGTCAAGGCGGACAGAAACCAATTAGCCACCAGAGATAAGTTTACGATCATACGAGGGAGAGGCTCCTTGGGAAAGGGTTGCTCCCCTTTTTTGGGGCATTTCTTTTGGCCATTTCTGCCCCCCCCCTGGGCAGATTGGTGATATTTGTAGATCCATCTGCCCCCAAGGGGGGCCATAAAACAACTAGGCGCCAGGGAATGTTTCTATGTGTGTGTGTGTGCAAACTGGAGTTTAGCTGACGGTCCGCATGTACTGGCGTTTGACTGGCTGTGTGTTTACTGCCATTTGGCTGGCAGTGTGCATGGTCTTGCACTTGGTTGGCAGTGTGTGTGGGCTAGCATTTGGCTGGTGGATTGTGTAGACAGGTGCTTGCTTGGTGGTGGTGTGTGGACTGGTGCTTGTCTGGGGGTGTGTGTGGCTTGGCACTTGGCTGGCAGTGTGTGTGGACTCGTATTTGGCTGATGGTGTTTTTGAACTGGGGATTTTGCTGGCAATGTGTAATGACTAGCTTCTGGCTGATGGTGTGTGTTGAATGGCTTCTGGCTGGTGATGTGTATGCCTTGAATGGTGAGGGTCAGACTTCATAGTGTTTTATAATATTAACTTTTTTATATCTTGTCATCATTTGCATTTGTGATCATAATGTTCATTTCTCCTTTTTATTCTAGTGCAAAGCTTTTGATTTCCTGAGCTGTGACTCCTGTTTGCGGTTTCAGCACTGGTAGATCTGCACTTTGTGTAGCTGCATGTGTTTGGTAAGAAAAACCTTTTTATACTGTTTACTCCAAATGAGTATCATTGTCCTGCATAAATGTGTTTTTTGTAAATTGTGTAATGATAGCAGCATCTTTAGATTCTGTTTTATTGGGTGTCAAATTCTCCTTGGATGTGTGCAAGATGTAGATTATGTTGTCTTGTGTGTAATTTTCTTTTGTTTTTCCTTTCTAATGGTATTATCTTGGTGCTTGCCTAGTCTGTGCAGAGTAGATGCATGTGATCCTCAGTCTAGCTGACTCTGGAAAGTGAGTGATATAGTTGTTGACTATTTAGGTCTTTGTGTGCTTTGTACGGAATGACCTTTCCTTCCAGATTACTGTATGTCAGCAGTTTTATTTTCTGTTTGATAAAGTCACAGTTTGTATATTATCATTTTACACAGTGATGGTTATTGTTAACTTATTTGTTGAAGTTACTTTCATTAGTAAGAATTATGGCTAGCCGCAGGATTTCCACTCAGCAGGATGTTGGCATGCTTTTTGACCTTTTCTACTGACCATGGTCCTTAGACTGACTCCTCATCAGAGGCAGAGGAGAAAGTCCAAGAATCTGGCAGTCAATTTCCTGCTTGAGAGTCATCATCTGATGATGAGGCCACTCTCAGTGTGGAGGAAGGGCCTCTTTTGGAGGAGGACACTGATATGCCAATAGTGCTGCAAGAGGCATTTGATTTGCAGCCTGGGGTTAAAAGGCTTCCCATTGGGGATACTGAACTCTGGGTGCCACAAACATAGTGCAGACGGAATTTCTCTGGTATTGTACAAGTGAAATATCAGCCTAACTATAACGTCCCTGTAACCTTCTGCTTTTTACAGTGAATTTTTAATGTTTTATTAATCCTATTTCCTAACTATAACTGCCCTGTAACCTTTGGTATTTTGCTGTGAATTTCTATGTTTTTAAAGGCTAATTCCTACCTATAACTTACCTGTGACCTTTTTTCAGTGAATTTCCATGTTTTTTTATGTAGCAAGGGTCTTTGCGGAATGGTGTGGAAATGGGGCAGGGCCTCTGACCAGCGGTCAGAAGTCTCGTTGAGTAGGACTCATAGAAATTACCAGGAGGCCTCCGAAGGCCTCTGAGAAAACTGACTGTGTGGAAGTTACTGGAGGTAACAAGAGGAATACTTGGCCCCCAAATACCCTATGCCAGGAGGTGTGTTTACAGAGTGATGGAAAAAGGATGTCCTTGACAATTGCACAGGTAGTGCCTGTATGATTCTATGACTGCCATTGCAAAGGACAGACTGTGAATACCAGGAGTATTTAACAAAGTGTAAAACACATATATAGACATATTTTACATAAGGTTTCAGTGTAGCTATTTAGTAACATACTAATTTAACGTTGCCCTTGGTATTAATTTTTCAAAATAACTACATCTAAAATACATTTTCCTTTTTCACAGCAACGCTGGAGGTGGCAATCAGTAGTCACGAATACAAATAAAAAAGGGTAAAACAGATATATAGACATATTTACACAAAGTTTCAGTCCAGCTGTTTAGTAACATATTGTTTTAACATTAGTTTAACAACATATTTGTAAGATAACAACAGTTGCAAAAAATACCTTTCAACATCTGAACTCATGAACAGAGCATAACTTTCAAACAAACATCAAACTATCCATTGTTACCCAGACTCAAAGGGACTAAAAAACTACTGCAATCCACAATGTGTGACAGGACACTCTGTAGAGGGATAACCAAAAAATATTCACGTGGGACAAGGTCCATCTCATATTATCTTAAAACATATCATAGAAAACGTCTCCAACTGGCTATCTACAAGGCGGAAGCTGGAGCACCATCTTCATCAGTGGCAGTGGTAACAACACCAGGCCAGAAATTCCAGTTTCATCAGTTGCTGTCTTTGGTTAAATCTATTGTGTATTCCCAAGCTCCTGATTTCATGAGTATGTACCGTGGTGGCAATGTCACTTTCGACTTTCACTGTCATGGTGTACTCTAATATATTCATATTCAAATATCAAAGAGCAAGAGAGGACTAGGTAGCTAGTCCGTATCCCCAGGGTATTTATAAATAATCAAGAGATGACTAGCCTATTAGTGCGTGATACAGGAGTCAGGACTGTATGGAGATGAGAAACAAGGACACTGTTAGGTTTCCTTAAGAAGCCCTCACCCACCAACCTAGTTGGTGGTATGCTTCATCATCGGGCACACCCAGTGACACCAAATGTGTCCCGGGTGTGCTTCAATGCCTGTATTACAGCAGAGCCGGTATTTTACTGAGTGTGCAGTGAAAGTAGAGTGAAGGTTAAATTTAAAAGCTATCCAGTGGTCCCAATAACCAACAGGGTTTCCTTTAATATCTGAGCCTCTGGTAGCGATAAAAACAAGTCAGTGGATGTTAGTGGAGTAACAATTAGGGACTCCTGCATCCGGTGGGTGGTCCACATGTTACAGCCAGGCCTTTCTTTAATAACTGGCTTTCCTAAGGTCCTTAAATATGTGAGTGAGAGATCTACACTAAAAGTGAGTGTTTGATCTATAATGTGATGCACACGCTAAGGTGCCATAGGTGTGGGGGGAATTCCCCCCCACACCTATGGCACCTATGGTAATGTATATATATATTTATACATTACCTACTGACGGTCACCAGTGGGTAGTTATAGTTAGGATGTAACTTCTGTAGGAAAAGTGTTTTTTCATTTGCCAATATCTTTGGCATCGTTTGATGAATCTTCATGAAATGTTCAAAACTAATTTGATGCTCACTTCGGTTACTATGTTGAAAATTTGGTGGTGATCTGTCAAGCAGGGGCCAGGAACAAAGGGGGTCCCAAAATGATTTTTCTCCATCTTAATTTTCATAGGAAAATTTAGACATGGCTACAGCCCAACTGCGAAATGAAATTAAACCAAATTTGTCAAAAAGGTTGCTCTTGGTTCAGAAAATACTCTTTCTGTTAAATAGTGTAAATCCGTTCAGTAGTTATGGAGAAATTTAAAGATCTATCACATATACAACTGAGGCCGCGATCCCTCCTGATTTTGTGTCTGAGATCAAACCAGGAAGTGTTGGCAGCCATTGTGTGACACGGTTGAACCGAGTCACAAGAAAAAAATATTTTAATAAAAGAAAAGGGGTTTGGGTAGAAACACCCTTGAGCCCTGGGCCTCTTGGGGGCCCAATAAGATTTTTTTTAAATTGGCAGAAGTCATGACTCCTGATAAAAAATGGAAAAAAATGAAGCACTGGCGCCCATGGTTCGGTTAATGAGGCCCCAGGGTGGGCCCTGTACTGGGAGCATTTGAAAATATAGGAGGGGTATACTGGTACCCCCTGTTGGAGCTGTTCTAAGCCCCCAGAACTGCCACCTTCCCAGGGCAGTCATTTATTTATGTGCGTGGGAGCCTCGTGGCTCACCTGCTGTCCTGGGGACCGCCACCTCCCGGGGGCAGAGATGAAATTTAAAAATAAGGCAGAGGAGGCCATAGGGTCTCCCTCACTGCCCCAGGGACCACCTGGGGCTTCAATCATAAATAATGCGGAGGTGCATGGCCACCTCCCTGGGGCACATACACTTTTTAAAAAAATGTGCAGGGAAGGTCCTACGACCTCCCCTGCTACCTCAGGCGCTGCCACCTCCCCAAGGCTAACTTTAATATTTATGCATGAGGGTGCTCCGCCTCCCCATGTAGCTCAGGGACCACCACCTCCCCATGGCACAAACATGAAGGGGGTCCATTGAGGACCCCAGGCCCCGGGTACCACCACCTCCCCGAAGATTAATTTTGAAAGGAGGGGGCCATGTGGCCCCCTTTGTGGAGCCCTAAATGGCCTTGGGGACCGCCACCTCCCAGGGCCTGCTCTGGCAAAGTCCTGAGGTGACCACCTCTGGAACATTGTAGTTTGCTGTGGCTTGCATAGCAAACAATTGCTCTTCTTTCAACAATCAAGAGCAAACATGCTGTTGCTTGTTGACAGCAGAGCAGGTCTGTTTCCCTGCCGGCTGTCAAGTGAGCAGGGAAACATACATTGTTTTGGGACCCAGGGAGCTCCATGTCAGCAGGTCCCTGGATCCCAAAGCAATTGCTCCCGCAGCCTTCAGGCTCCCCTACCGGTCCCCAATGAAGTGGCCTGGCCTCTGGGAATGGGACCCCGGGGCCAAAGTTGGACCAGGGAGGGGGCCGCATGGGCTCCCTCCCTATTAAAAAAAAATATATATTAAGGCTTGGCCCTGGGGAAGGGTTCCACAGGATCAAAATTGGCCCATGAAGGAGGTTGCTCGGCCCCCCCTTCCTTTTCTAAAAATAAAAGGGGCAATGCCCCGGGAGACGGGGCCCTCCTTCCTTAAAAATAGAAAAGAAAAAGAAATGGGAACTCTCCAGAGGCCCTGTATCCTTTCTCCACCAGTCTGCAAACGTGCCTTCTGGCATGCTGCTGTTTGGGGGATGAAATGCCCTTTGCTAGTGAGGGTGCTTAGGGGCCAACATGTCACCCTGTTACCACCAGTAAGCCGACGCCTCCTTTCTCCATTACATTGCCAATGCGCCTCATGTTGCACTCCTGGTGGGGGGATGAGTTCTCTCTGCCTCCCGAGGGCCTCAGGACTAAAGTGGACTTCTTTACTGAACCAGGAGTGCGCCAGAAGGGGTGTTTGCAGATTGGTAGAAAGAGGGGGCCTGGTCTCTGACCACCTCTCAGCAATCCAGCTGTGTGGGTCTTACTGGAAGTAACAGGAGCCTTAGTTAGCCCCCAAGAACCCTCAGGAGCAATGGGAATTCAGCCACCAACTAATAGAGCTGCAGAAGGAGCTTTTGCAGAGCGGTGGTAACAGGTCTCAGCAATTACGCAGTGTGGGAATTACTGGAGGTAACCATGCAAGGGAAAGCCTACTTGTAAAGCTTCTCCCCCTGCACTGACTCAAGTTCCAGAATCATGGAACCTCTCCCATTTGGGTTGTCCAACCAAACCAGCAGAGGACTGCATTTGTCTCTTGCAGTATGGGCCTGTACCATGTACTCCCAGTATTTGAAGCATCTGAGCTTCTCCACCTAGCCAAGCATCTGAGCTTCCTCACCTGGCCCTCCAGCACCTCTTAGGCCTCTATCAATGCTTGCTGTAAATCAGGGCATCCTGGTCTCCTTTGTTCTTTTTATTCAGTATTATGATTATTGTTTCCTTCCTCAGCATTTTCCTTAGCACTCACATCTGGATCACTCAGGTGTCAGTCTGTATGCACAGATTAGCGGGAGAAATACATTTCACGTATATAAATAACCACAGAGGACTGTGTGAACATGCCCCCCCATTTGCACTGCATTTCGCTAAAAACTCCTCTGACCCGCAGATTTAGATTGTGCTGGCTAAAGTGGAGATTCTGTGTGCCTCTTTGAGGGTCCAAATATGTACATTATAATTCTGCATGCACAACATAGAAGGTTGTGTCCTTGTAAATTGCCACTGTCAAACATGCATGTGTTGGGACTTATGCCACAATTCACACACTGGAAAATACCTTTGAATGGGGTATTGTATACCCTGCACAAGCAACCCAGAGGCATAGGATAGCTAACCTTTCTATCTGGGACCAGCACAGTTTCCCATGAATGCAACATCTTGTTACATGTGTCTAAAATGACATTATAGCCAATGTCTGCATTTCTTTTTGCATTTGATATGAGTTGGGGCACTTGAACAGTACAGGCATCATTAGGATGGCATCCTACCGGTTAAAGGGAACGTCCGCCATATGTGATGGGGTCCCATGGGTGACATTAGGATGCGCCTACCACACTGGCGGTTGCATCCTGCATTTTTGACCTTGCGGCCCGTCGCAATGCCCAAAATGCATGTTGTGCATGTGAACGTAGGGGGGTACCATAGGTACCCCCATGTGCCCTCCCCACCCCTCAACATCCTGGGGGCCTACAACGGGCCCCCAACCTCAAAATCCGCATGTCTTTCTGTGGCCTCCCACCCGCCTGCATCCTGATATGGATGGCGGTGTCTAGCAGACACTGCCACCATACGAAACCCTTTCCCGCCCGGTCGACTTGTCGACTGTGTGGAAAAGCAGTGGACGGTCTTCCCTTCCGCCGTGGTCCCCCCGCCATACTAATATGGCAGGGGGAAATGGTTGGCGGGCGGGCTAAGATGCAGGGTGGATCGCCACCGCCATGCGGACGGTGGCGATCCGCCCTACATCCTAATGGGCCCCTACATTTTGTCAGCCAGTATACTATACATTTTCTAAATAAAAAAAAAGCTATTGACGACTATTCATTGTGTTCTCGCATATCCAGTTGCATGCTGTACTACTACTTAGATCAGGCTTTATAAAAAAGTGCACATTGTTCAGATGGAAGCAAATGTATCTCAGCAATCATTTAGCCACGCATTGACAAAACGATCCTTCTCCCAAAGAAAGGATGTGCTTGCAATAGCATGTAAGTGGTCGTATTATAAATACTTTATTGCAGACAAAGCTACTTTAGCTCTCACATTCTTTTTGAAAAAGAACTACGGGAGTGTGTTGTCTGCATTAATAGAGCATTACTTTGAACTACATAATGCCACTATTGTGGAAAGCATCTTGCAAGTTAATGTAGGAGCTTGCCAATACAGAGTGCTACATGCCGCCACTTATTGTAAAAGTTCTTTAACAAAGCAGATGCACTTTCCACTAAGATTGATTCTTCTGTTTACAGAGGCATTTATCTTAAAACAATGTTGCTACTTTCTACTTTTTAAAGTATTTTAAACAAAAGGTCTTTACTAATTCCATTCTTTGACTTGTCCAAAAATCACTTAATCTCCCTGTGCGTAAAAATATATATGAACGTGTGCTCATGTAAAGAGCTCTGATTCCTTAGCACCAAGTTTGCTATATATAAACAAATGCAAAAAAAAAAAAAGACAAGCTGTGTCATTTTCTCATAGGATACTCCAGGTTATAAAGGTATACATAAGAGACTACTGCGGTCATGTAGAGTTTGAGAAGATTGAACTGCACCATAAATTTGAAGTCTTTTTGCCATACTGAATCAGCAGTTGTCCCATTTCTTTAACAGGTGGGTGATCCTGGGTTCTGGCTCTGCCGTTAGATTTCCTGGACCCAAAGGCCTTACTTGATCAGGACTGCCGGGTCACATTGGGGTCGCTTGGTGCTTTCTGTGGTAGGACACACACCACTGCATTTTCCTGGTTGGGTCTGGCATGAGACATTGAGAACGCTGGCAGGGTAAATCAACAATGGACCAGTGTTAAAGGCCAAAAACCCGCTGTGCAGCAGAGCTATTGATTTTTCGTTTTTCTCATGCAAACTTCTTTTTTGGGAGTTTCTGAAAAAGAAACGAATGAAGAGCATACCAAGACACGTGGCATCCACTTGGCATTCAACAGGTAATAGAGTAAGAGCTGTAGAAACTGAAATAATAAGGAAGGCAGAGATATGGTAGACTGGAGTGGCCTACACTGGAGTGACATAGACTAGGATAACATAGAATGGAGTAGCTTAAAATGGAACGGCATAGTTTGAAATATCATAAAGTGGCTTAGAATGGCATACATTAGAGTGTCATAGTGTAGAGTGGCAGAGAGTGGAGGGGCGTGGAGTGGGATAGCGTAGAGAGGAGGGGTAAAGTGGCATTCAAGTGGTGTAGAGTGAAATAGCATAGAGTGGAGTGGCCTACAGTACAGTGCAGTAGAGTGGAGCTGATGCGTGGAATAGCATAGAATGGAGTAGCATAGAGCTGAATGGTGTAGAGTGGAGTGTAGTGGCTTGGTGTGGAACAGAGCAGAGTGGAATGGCATGGAATTGAGTGGTGTACAGTAGATTGGCGTACAGTGCAGTGGTGGAAAGTGGAGGGGCATAGATTGCAATAGTACAGAGTGTAGAGGCATAGAGTGGCATGCAGTGGAGTGGCATACAGTAAAATAGCATAGCGTGGAGGGGCATACAGTGGAGTTGCTTAGCATGAAGTGGTGTACAGGAGTGTTGCGTCGATTCGAGTTGCATAGAGTCAAATAGCATAGACTGGCATAAAATGGAGTGGCATAGAATAGAATGGCATAGACTGGAGTGGTGTAAAGTGTAATGACATGGAGTGGAGTGCCGAATAGTGACATAGAATGGAATAGTGTACAGTGTAGTGATGCAGAGTGGAGAGGCGTAGGGCCCGATTCACAGAACTAACTTAAGACAAAATCCTAAACTTACTAATTTTGGTATTCACAGAAGTTAGGATTTTGTCTTAAGTTTGTCTTAAGACAAACTTAAGACAGGCTTAAGACAAAATCCTAACTTAAGTCTGTCTTAAGACAAACTTAAGACAAAATCCTAACTTCTGTGAATACCAAAAGTAGTAAGTTTAGGATTTTGTCTTCAGTTAGTTCCGTGAATCGGACCCGTAGAGTGGAATAGTGATGAGTGGAATGGCATATACTGGATTGGCGTAGAGTGGAGTGGTGACGAGAGGAATGCCATACATTGGAGTGGTATACACTTGAATAGCGTTCAGTGGAGTGCGATCGAGCGAAGTGGCATAAATTGGAGTGGTGTAGAGTGTGATGGCACAGAGTGGAGTGTCATGTAGTAGTGTAGAGTTGAGTGTCATACAGCAGAGTAGGGTAGAGTGGATTGTCATAGGGTGCAGTGGCATGCAGGTGAGTCGCATACAGTAGAGTGGTGGTGCAGAGTGGCATACTGTGGAATAGCATAGACTGAAGTGACGAAGAGTGGAGTGGAGTAAGGTGGAGTGCCGTAGAGTGGAATAGAGTAGATTGGAGTGGAGTAGAGTGGAGTGAAGTAGAGTAGAGTAGAAAAGTGTGCGATTTTGTGGTATACAGTGGAGAAGCACAGTGTTAAGTGCCATAGAGTGGAACAGCATAGCGTCGAGTGGGATAGGATGTAGTGGCATGTAGTGGAGTGACGTACAGTAGAATATCGTAGAGTGTAATTGGAGAGAGCGGACTGAAGTGGCATACCATAGCCTGGCATAGAGTGGAGTGCTGGTGAATGGAGTGTTATAGAGTGAAATAGCATAAAGAGGAATAGCGTAGAGTTAAATAGTTTTGTCTGGAGTGGCATACAGCGGTGTAGCATTGAGTGGAGTATCATACAGTGGAGTAGCATAGAGTGCAGTGTCATACTGTGGAGTAGAGTAGAGTGGAGTGCCATTGAGTGGAGTCGTGCACCCTGGAATAGTGTAGAGTGGACTGGCATAGAGAAGAGTGGCATAGAGTGGGATAGTGTATAATGTTGTGGCATAGAGTGAAATGGCGTAGAGTGGAGTGCCATAGGGTGGAAATATTTTAGCATGGAGTGGAGTAGAAAGGAGTCGCATGGAGTGGAGTGGCATAGAGTAGTATAGAGTAGAGTGGAGTGGCATAGACTGGAGCGGTGTACAGTGGAGAGGCATAGAGTGGAGTGTCGTTGAATGGAGTGCTGTAAAGTGGAGTGCTGTAGAGTGGAATAGCATAGATTGGAGTGCCGTAGAATGGCATATGATCGAGTGACATAAAGTGAAATACTGCCCAGAGGAGTGCATGCAGTCGGGTAGCACACAGTGGAGTGGCGTACAATAGAGTGGCATACCGAGTAATAGTGGTGACTGTAGTGTCATAGAGTGGAGTGGCGTTTGGTGTAAGAGAGTGTAGTTTAAAGAGATGTAGTGTGAAAGTGGCTGAACAGATGTAGATGACATGTAGCAGGAATAATCATGATGGGGTGGAAAGGTACATTTTGATATTAGCTATTAATTGGTTAAGTAGAACTAAAGTTATGAGTGACAAAACAGTTACCTATATAATGGGCTGTGGTATACCATGATACATGCTGATCAGATGGCAGTATCTCATTGGCTAATTCTAGATTAAGGCCTCTAGGTTTTATTGTTGCTCCCTATCCATTTCCACTTTATTAAAGTGGTAGTAGGTAGGGACATTTATTAATATGTTGCTAGATATTTGTAAACAGGTTTCAACAGTACAGCTTTAGTACCTGCGAAGTACAGTGGTAGTTACAAGAATATAAAAAATATGCATTTGATGAGGGGTGATACACAGAAACCGGTCCTAGGATTTTTGTTTCCGGTCCAGGGAGGACCTGGCCTGGCAATTTCAGCTGGACTCTTCAGTTCCCTGTACTGGGGGTGAATGTTTGACACTGCTCAGAATTCTGTCCATCAATTGTTCTTTTTGCTTTTGTCACCCTGAGTGGGACATTTATGTCCAGACGTGGGGCCCGTGCTCACCATGCCATGCCACTGGATTCAAGCTAGCCTGGCTGATGAGGGGTGATACCACAAAACTGGTCCGAAGATGCTTGTTCGTGGTCCAGGAAGACTTGATCTGGTAGTTCGGGCTGGACTGTTGCCATGGGGAGTAGGGTCAAGACTGAGTTGCATATGGCTGGGTTTAAACTGGAATGGCATGGTAGGCAAAAAAGCTATGGATTTAATCCCAGATCTCTGTACTGGGGTGAATGTTTGACATTATTCTGCATTCCGTCAATTGTACTTTTTGCCATATGGTTTTCATCAGACTTTGGCTGTGTTCTAGGTTACGGCCTTTCAATTTTATTGTTGTCTCCTTTTTATTTCCACTTTATTAAAGTGGTAGTAGGTAGGGACATTTATTAATAGTTTTGTAGATATTTCTAAATAGGTTTACACAGTACAGCTCTAATACCTACAAGGTCCAGTGGTATTTACAGAAAAATAAAAAAATAGAAATTTGTAAAAATTAAAAAATACACTCTGGTACACAATATTTGTGAAAATAGTACAGTACATTGTACTATTTTTGTTTTAAAGCATTAATTTTTTTAATACTTTTAAGTAGCATAGTACTTTTTATGTATTCTTTCTTTTCAAAGTAAACAATTGAAAATACACTGTACTACACTACATTTGTTACATATAATGCAGTACAGTGTGTTTTTATTTTCTTCACATATTTTTTTTAAAAATGTTGTTAAGCACAGCATTACTTCCCAGGTGGTACTGCGGTGCTTCATGATTCTTTTGAAATATATGGAAACGTATTAAAAAAATGTCTTTACCTATTACCAATTTAATAAAGTGGTAATAGGTAGGGAAAAATCCCAAACCTAATATTTACCTGTATGCAAGGCCCTATCCCAGAACACAGGCAAAGTATGTTAAAAACAAAATGGCTGCCTTTTTTTTCTGTAATGGCAGCCATTAGCCAATCATATACTGCATTGTCATCAGCAGGTTGCAAAATACTGTAGTCACATAAATCACTAAGATTTAGAGCCTTATAACACTGAAAATACTTACCTTACTTACCTCTACTACCAAAATGGGATCATCTATACACCATAAACTATATACCCGCCAAATGTCATTCAAATCTTACAGACTGTCCGTCTTCCTGCTATGGCTGTCTAAAAAGTCTATGGAAAATGTTTTGGTAGAAAAATAAATGTTGGGTCCCCCTTTTCTCTTTGCACCCCCTTGATGAATCTTCACTAAACGTTACGTTGTCTGCCATTGGAGGAAAGGCAATAGGTTTGCAAAGTTTTGTGGAGATTCATCAAACAGTAGCAAAGTTATTGAGCAAAATTCAGAGGAATTTCTATCACTGGGAGCCCTAACTATAAGTACATAGTGGCTACAGTGGCTGTAATACATATTTTTGATTTGGCCCTCTCTGCAGGATCATCCTTCCTATTTAGCTGAATTTGTGTTTGTTGTTTTTACGACTCTGCATACTTTACCACTGCTAAAGTGCTTGTGCTCTCTCATTTAAACATTGTAGAACTGGCTTACACCCAATTGGCACATTTATTTCACGCGTAAGTCTCTAGTAAAGTGGTATAGCATGTACCCCGAGCCTGTAAATTAAATGCTACTGCTGGAGCTGCAGAACTACATGTGCCACCCACTTAAGTCGCTTTTTCAACACGTCTCAATTTTTTCTTGTTCTGATAGTGAAAAACATACACTACTGCAAGGCCTACCTATCCCATAGGATGACATTAGAGTTATTCTTCTACATTTTATAAGAGTGAAACTTTAAATTAGGAGCAGGGAAGAATTTTGAGTTTGGTGTCTAAAGAATTGTAATTAAAACCCTCTTCAATGGTAAAGTCGACTTGTAAGTCACAATTCTATTAGAAAGTTGGCACTTTTTTCTCCATGCTCTTTGATGCCTTCAGCCTGTTTCTGGGTCACATGACTGGGTGTAGTGACAGTTGGACTTTGTTTATTCCTCGCAGATAGGCGCACAATAGAGGGATTAGGTGTGCCTGGAAGGGTCATCTACTCGCAGGATAGAGGCAGAGCTGGGCATAGTCCCACTTACACCTGAATAGGCGGTACAATTTCTTCACAAGAAGGACTTTGTCACCCCTGCGTTGTTCATACAGACAGCTTGGAGCCAGGACAGGGGAGGCAGGAAATTTGAAGGGCTTCAAAGAGAATTCTCTTGAAACAGCTCCTACGTCAAAGTGGGTACCAAGTATGAATATCGGACCCTGAGACTCAATTCTTCAGTCCACTTCTGGAACTATGAATACTAAAGAAGAATGACTGCTGTGCTGCTCTTCTGCAAGAAGGACTGTTACCTTGCTGCCCTTTTACTCTGCTGCTCTGCTCCCCTGCTGCCTGCTGCCCTGCTTGCTGCGAAGGAAGACTGGACCTGCATCCTTCATCTCAGGCTGCAGGGACTTCAAGAGTCAGCTGACTGGCATCCTGTTCTGAGATACAGGAATATAACAAGCTCCATGGGCCTCCCTACATCTACCAAGCTAACCTGCTCTCTGGACCTGCAACTGGACTTGTCTGAGCCCTGTTGGCCTCTGCTGGAGTGAGTTCCTGACCCTCAGGAGGTGCCCCATAGGTCCTGAAATCTTGGCGTAGCATCTGTTGCGCCCACCCTTCAAAGAAAGGAGGAATCCTGAATTTTCGCACTCTTCATGACTGCAAACAGGCCTGTTCCTTTTAAGATATCGCCACCTGCAGTGTTTGCTAATGGCAAGCTCTGGTGACCAGACTCGTCATGCCACAATAACTGCCAGTGATGCCCGGCAACACGAGATCTGCTCTTCGGGCTCCAGAATCAACAGCCCATGGGGACTACCAATGTGAAACACCTGTGAAGACCGTCTGTGACATCTGACAGGATCTTTGTGCTACAGCAACAACCACCCCCGATTACGGGCCTGCTCTTTGTGCTACTTCGACAGCCATCATGATGCTTTACCTGCTCCTCGCGACACCTTCCACCACAAATGGAACGCTTTCAGCTGAATGTTTGAAGGTAACTATTTCATCTGGACTAACTTGGTCCCTGTATTTGGCCTGTGCTCCAGCACAGTCATCTTGAACTTGTGTCTTTCGCTAATTTTGTCAGGAGAGGCTCATGCAAGTAAGAATGGTGGGGCAGGGTGGAGTGGGCGACTCAAATCAAATCAATTCAAATAGTCCTTTATTCGTCTTTCATCTGTTTGAAAAACCATAAAAAGTACATTTAAAAATTTACACAAGTGGAAACATTTAAAATTCAAAATTTGTTCTTCTAGAAGAGCACATGTAAAAAATTCATTTAGAACTATCACAATTTTCCCAATTTATAATCTGCGAGGATAGAAACAGTTAAAAACAGTCTAAAACATCTTAAGCTGTACAGCGAGTAGATGTGAGTATAATCCTAGCATATAATATTCACAGCTTAATCTAAATTTGGCCTGTGTCTGATGACAAACTCCATAATTTAGCTATGGCTTTAGCAGAACACTCTTCATCCAAAAATTGGAGGGAGAGAAATGCGGGACGGCACCTTAAAAAACCCATGGTTCTTAGAATCGGCATAAGCCAGCGTTTCCTTGGGTCACAGTAAAACTTACAGAATAGGATTGTGTGGATTGAGGATTGGGCAGAGACTTCATCACAAGGACATGTTTGTAAATTATTTGCCCAATCGTTAGTTGTTGGGAAAGTGACCAAACGGTGGAAAATATCCAACCTGAACCGCGTTAATAAAAATCTTTCATTGCTGGAAAGATTGAAAGTTAAATAGGGTTGAATGGTCAAGGTTTTTTTTACATGTGTTGGACTGTTATTTTACTGGCCTCATTAGTCAGCAGCAGGTATTCTAGGTGCGTCAAGCAGTGTTTTTTTAACGCTTTTCTACAGAGTTCTGAGATTAGGATGGGAGAATGATAATATTGTGCCATACCCAAATCATACAAGAAGTTTTTAATGTAGGCTATCCATCTAATCTTGTGAGCATTCTCTAGAGAGATACAGTCCTGAATAAACCCTTGACAGAAAATGGTTTTGTTTGATGACCAAATTCGGTGCCATATGAGGAGAGGTTGGATTTTAACTAGGTCAATCAAATGAGACAGACCCAGTTCCAAGTGGCACGAGTAGGTCGCAGTACCCTGTGGGTCAGCGAGGAAAAACCTTAAAAAAATATTTTCAACCTTTTGTAGGGCTTCAACCTTCCCGTACCCCCACAAACCAGCCCCATATGTTGCGATGGCTACACATTTAGCCTTATATATCTCGATGAGTTCAGTGGGGGGTCCTTATTCCCAATCTCCTTGAGAAATTAACTAGCGCAACTGTTGCCCTCATAAAAAGCAATTTCCTCGACTCAATGGCCTGCCTCCAAGAACATTTATGATCTATTACAATTCCCAGATACAGGTATGTGTTTGTGCTCTCAAGTTTTACATTGTCAATGAAAATAGCCTTAATTTTCTTGGTTCTAGGACCTGAAGACATAACAAAGGTTTTTTTAATAATAATTTTCAGGTCCAGATTGGCCATAAAAGTGCTATATCGCACAAGAGCACGTTGTAGTTCTAGGGGGGTACAAGCTAAAATCACAGCATCATCGATGTAGAGTAAGGCCAGTATTGGGCGATTGTTAATAGTGGCCAGGTCCTGGCACCCTTTGAGTGGGCGACTCAACAGACGACAATGAGGAAAAATATATTATTTATTTAATTTTCCCTCATCATTATCTGCCGAATGCCTCCCACCCCCCCTTCCGCCCCAACGTCCCACTGCTCCGACCTGCATGGGCCGCTCCTGCATTTTGTTTGACTAGATAGCCCTGAGTGGCGCTTCATGCTTTCAGGAGCCTTACATACATAAAATCTTTAAAAATGCATGTGTCCGGTTCTGCTGATTGGAGTTTTGTTGTTTTGGTCTCAAATAATTGATTACATTTTACTATATTTTTCTAAATTGATGAATTGTTGTGTTTTTACTTTAAGCCTGTTTGAAATGCTGCATAAATACTTTAAACTGTTGTATTTCTATCTAGGACCCTAACTCGATATTCCCGATTCATGCCCTTGTGTGGTTTTAATAAATAGTACCCTTATAAAGGCATAAGAATCAGATCCATATTTAGTAATAGCCCATGCAGTCCAAAGCACGGCAAGGCTACTCCCATAGACTCCTAGAAAGCACAAAGCGTTCTTTAAACAAACCAAGCCTCCAGCAGCCCGGGAATCCCCCTCCTGCTTTTGTTTTGATTTGCACAAGAATTCCTAGAGTCCAGCACGAACTGTTAGTTCTCAATGACATCTTATGTCCAACCTTACGTCAAATCCGGCACCTTTAAGGTATAAATATACCAACGTTGCATTAAGCAAACACACAGTGGTGGGGAGCAGAGCGACGTTCTACTTGTCCGAGATCCCAGCTGTTGCCAGAGCCGAAGGAAGCCGCCCCTCCCTTTTTGATGCGCTAGAGAAGCTGCCTTTTCTCACGCCGAGATAATCCAGCTCCGGTGTTTCCAGTTTCCCTTGCGGGGTACTGGGAGATCGAGTCCTGAGAAGCAAGATACAAGACCTCCTTCATTCTATAACCAAGGTACGGAGCTTATTAAAACCTTAGAGAGAATTCTTGATTCCTATCCTTGGCAAAAAACCTAACTTTAACTTAAAACTGCTACTTACTTACTCCTTCCCACGTATTAGGCTTAGGTCAGGTACACTGGGGTAGGCGTATCTTAGAAGCACCAGTTGAGTTCGTTAGTCAATGTTTTTATGTATGTATATATTTTATATATTTTAAAGTATCATATGGCTAAGAAACCATATCAATGTTTTTACAGTATTATTTCATAATACTACTTTTACTGTACGCACTTTACTTTATGATAAATATTGCAATTGTGGCAATTCATTTCTCTTGCATGAGAAAGAAGACTGCTCAATAAAATAACACCTTTTTATTGAAAACGCCCGTCTTTCTAATTCTCTGCACTCTGGTGAAACTAAGCATGCACGATTGACTGAGTGAAATAGCCGTCTAATGTTTTCACACGACTCTAGAGATACACTCTTTATTCTGAGGGAGCAAAGTTGTCATGTTTATGCGGTTGTCAGAAACTGAATCCCTTCTTGTCTAATCAGGGAAGTTCACTCCTCTCTGTTCATTCGAGAAAGTTTCTAGTGACCTCTGAGCTCACTGGCAAACCTAAATTAAGTCTAACATAGTCAGTAGACACCTAGATGACCTAAGTCCTATGTCTACACTGCTGTTTATGTTATTCCAATGCGCAGAGCCTTTTGGGAAAATAGGAACTACACTACATGGCGCCCAACGTTTGGTAAGGCGATAATCTAACGCAAGACACTAGAGTAACTCAGTCGTGCTTCTCACACAGACCCCTTTCTCCCGTAAAAACTCCAATAGACGTCTGGAGTGGGTGAAAGGTTAATATCCGCCGGAACTTAGTAGGATGAGAAACCTATTTATTAGTTCTTGGTTTAGTCAACGTTGAAGGATACAGTGTTCCAAAATATTGTGCACCTAATCTTTGTTTCCTTGAAACTTGATCTGCAACAAAACTTTCAGTCAGTAAAATGGGAGTAAATGAAGAAAGAGATAGAGAAGCATTAGCAACTCAACTCTTAAAGGAAGACACAAGTCTCCAAGAAAATGACCCGAATGCTATAATCATTCCGGTCAATATAAGAAGAACTATAACTATTAAACTTATAGAAAATGGACTATCACCAAGAGGTACAGTCATATTCGTGATCAAGGCACATGAATATCGGCAGACAGAGGTGTTCTACACATGGATACATTTTCCAGCAGCACACGCTGTTACAAAAGATTTCCACTATTACAAAATAGAGGAACCTCCGGAAATATACACTCCTTTCGAGGATGTTGAAATCCCACTAATTTACCAAGAGCACCTGCTCTGGTTTAATGGCGCCCTAAAACATCAAAATCACATCACCAGGCACGGTCCACTAGGTAGACCAGGAGCCACATGGCCGGTTCTAGCCAGCTACACACCACACACAGACATTGAAAAAATGTCAAACGTGGAACTTTTAGCTCAGCTAAAACTTTTAATTAAAATACATATACAATTGGTCCAATATGTCATGCGGACTGCAACAGTCCAACCAGCAATTAACATCCCACAACTGACCCCTAGCCAGGGGAATACAAACAAAATTACACCACAGAACATACAATCATGTCTTGGTAAAACACTCATAAAACGGGAAAAAATTCCATTCTGGCTAGCCCAAAAAATAACTCAAATAGAGGCAGTATTTCCTAATACTACACCTCATGAAAAACACAGAATTCTGACTATCTGCCTCCCAATGGGGGTCGCACCACATGTAGAGGACTGTGACACTTGGGGCACAGTCTTTGCCTCCATCTACACAAAAACACATGGTGTCCCGTCTATGGCGGTCATACCAGATGTACTAAGACAAATTCAAAATGAATACGGTCCAGAACTCTGGGTATGAAATTACTAAAAGACTTTAAGCAGGTCTTGGCTATATTATTGGCCAACATAAGAGGAGAAGCAGCATATGTGGCAATCCGCCAGAAATTGAAGGAGACAGATCCAACAGACCAACCATTTGAACTCGCCAGAATCATAGAAAAATCCTATGAAGAACTAGGAAGAGATAGTTTGGATGGGAAACCAGTAAAACCCCACCTAACTGAAAATCCTGAAAAAACATTTATTAAAAATAATCTAAATACTCCCAAAAAAAATTGGGATGATAATAAACAATCCACTCCCAAGGAAAAATGATTCCAGTCCAGAGGAAGGTCTCCTCAGCGGAGAGAAAGATCTCCTGGCCGAGGAGGCAAGTCTCCCCAAAGGGAACCCTCCGAAAAAAGATATAATCTTAGAGATAGGGATAAATTGAGAAAACCTGATAGATATCAACATATTGACACACGTCCCTCTCGATCTTTTCAGACTTCCTCACAGAAATCGGAAAGAAGAGGACGGTCAGAACACAAGGAAGAGCACGTCAAGTCCAAAGACAAAGAACCTGCTCATCAAAGTAAAAAATCACAATTTCCCAGAAAGAAGGTAGCAAGTATTAAAATTAAACATGCCGAGGATTCTGAGGATATAACTGAAAAACGGAGAGTGGGCACAGACAATGCTAGACAGCGCAGCAGAAGTGACCATAGCTCGCAAGATCCTGATGAATCTTCTGGAGACAGTGGACACGAATGAATACATTCAGCTGGAAACTGCAGACACAAGAGTTAGTATGCCCCATAAATTATATGAAATAACATTACGTATAGAGGGAGATAAAACTAGGAAAATAAAAGGTCTCTTTTGGGAGAAACTTTCTAAAGGCTACGACATCCTGTTAGCTGAAAAAGACTGGCCACCAGAGTTTGTCAGGGAGTGCCCTCATGGCGAAGAAATGATTATGCCTGCCTTCTCAAATCATATTCCAATTCATAAAAGATACACATTGGCAAGAAAATGGGCAGTGGCCCAACGCCCTGCATTATATAAAAATCATGTACGATGGGATGAGGACTCTCCTCCCCACAAAATCCAGTTAAAAAATCAACCTACTGCACAAAGGCAGTACCCAGTTAAACAAGAAGCTAAAAAGCAAGTCAGGGAGATCTTAGATCAACTTGAATACCAAGGGGTGATTGAAACATGCACCTCACAAATGAACAATCCTTTGTTTCCTGTCTCCAAGCCAGACGATTCATATCGTCTAGTTTTGGACTACAGACATTTGAACTCCTGCTGCAAAAATTTTGCAGTACAAAATTCACACAGTGCAGCACTAATGAACAATATCCTGCGCAAAAAATATAAAACGACACTAGACATTTCAAATGGATTCTTCTGTCAAAACATAGCACCTGAAAGCAGGTACTTGACCGCTTTCTCAATAATGGGATCGCAAAAACAATTTTGCCGACTCCCACAGGGATTCAAGAATAGCCCAGGATTATTCTCAGCAAGGGTAACAGAGTTACTACAAATGCATGATGAAGAGGCATTATCATATGTCGATGACATCTATCTTACAGACGATGACCTAGAGACTCACTTAAAAAGAGTGAACACCATAATTCTTGGGTTCGCATCAGAGGGTTACAAATTCAACTTTAAAAAGTCAAGAATTGCCCATCTAACAGTCCTATTTTTAGGATATGAATTATCAAGTGAAGGCAAAAGCCTGGCAGACAACTTCTTAGAGAAGTGTGCAGTACTCCAAGCACCAAAGATGCTGACAAATTTACAATCAATACTAGGCTTCCTGAATTTCGGTAGAACATACATTCTAAATTATGCAGAGAGGGTTAAACCTCTCTATGAATTAATAAAACCTGATTTCAAACCAATACATTGGACTCAAAAACACACAGAAATTTTGAGATCATTGCAAACAGAAATGTTAACTAAAACAAAATTGCAAACTTGTGACAACATACGCAACCTTGTAATCCAAGTAATTCCAGGAAAATGCGGATTCACATACCTGACCTGACCTCCAATGAGGGAGAAACGGTACCTATAGCTTACAAATCACACTTGTACACTCAAGCTGAAATGAAATTCAGCTCTACAGAAAAAATTCTAACAGCGGTTCAAACAGCTGTAGCAAAAGAAAGAGCCCTGGCACAAGGAAAACGAATAATAACCGTTACACCAGTACCTGCCCTAGAAGCAGTAACAAGGGCAAGCATTCCAAATGCTAAAGCTCTACATCCAAGATGGATACAGTGGGTTAATTCTCTTGCTGCAACAGACGTAGTTTACGAATTTGATCCTAATTTAAAAACACCAGAATTTCTCCAATATGAATATGAATGTCCTCTGCCGACCGAAATCCTGCCTTTGGAATATTACAGCTGTATAATATATACAGACGGATCAGCACAACCCGCAGTTGGGGGTAAACAAGCATATAGTGCTGCGTGCGCGATCGTTAAAGGTCATTGGCACGAAGGGAAATTTAGACCACTGGTCACTAAAACCCAATCTCTAGGAGATTGTACAGCTCAGCGAGCTGAACTTCTGGCATTTAAGATGGCGCTTGAAGATACCGATCACGAATTCCCCACACTAATAGTGTGTGATTCATATTACTGCATCCAATCTTATAATGAATACTTGCAGAACTGGGTTCAAAACGGCTTCAAAGATGCAAAAGGTGGCACAATCAAGCATAAAAAGCTTTAGTAACAAATAGTTCTTTTACAGAAAGAACTACAAAAGACTCACATGATACACGCACTGAGTTATCGACGTGATTGCGTTCACGTTGCAGGGAATTCATTGGCTAACACAGCTACAGCGGAAGCGGTTCAACTGGCTTCCGTAGCCACTAAAAAGCGGTCAGAAAAACAAATAGATGGAGAAACCATGCTGGCGGTAAAAGCGTCATCAAAAGGGGATTATGCAGCATTACCTCTCAACTATCCACTCAGTAATACATACATAATTGATGCAAACTCTGTTCCTTTGGCTCAAATCCCTGGAGTGGGGGATAGAGTAATTCCAAACACGAACCGGAGAGTTTTCTTGATTGAAGACGCACACATGGGATTGGGTCTGAGGCACCAAGAGATCCTGAAATGTCTGATAGAATTACAATTAAATTACTGGTGGCCGGGAATGAGCGTAGATATCTACAATTTTGCAAGAAATTGTGAGGACTGCAACAGAGATCGCAGTTGTGAACCGGACCAGACAACAGCCCAGATACCACTATTAGAGAGCATCAGGCGATCTATAGCGCAGAAATCCAGCCGGAGAAATGCGTCCCCATAATTATTAAGACTGAATTCACTTAAAAATGTAGATCCCAGCGCTCGGCTGACGCCAGAACTGTTATAAAAGATTTGCGAGTCTTTATTGGCACATACGCAATTGGCATGCTACACTCTGATCAGGGTCCTGCGTTTAGCTCTCGAGCTTACAAAGAGGCCATGACCAGCATGGGCATTGCATTGCTGTACCCTTCTCTCTTCCATCCTGAGGGAAATACGGTAGTGGAAAGAAAAAAACGTGACATAAAGCAATCTATAACGGCAAGGGTATTAGGTTCGGGTGATGGGTGGGTCAAAAATGTAATAAGTGTCCAACGTAGTCTCAATAACATGCCTAGAGATTCTCTAAAAGGTTTCAGTCCGTATGAACTTTTGTTTGGAACTAGAATGATTGTCCAGGATTTGGATCGTCAGACTTCAGTGGTAGAAGAAAAATCTTTTGATATCAAACATCATTTGGCTGTTTTACAGGACTTGAATGAAATAAGAAAGAGTCTAAGTAACATAAACAATAAGCCAACAACCACTGAAGAACCACCTGTCCCAGCAAGACCTGTCTGGATTCCAAAGAATGGGGATCTGGTCAGAGAAAAGATCGCGGTGAAGAAGGAATTTGGGCCTTCTTACAGAAAAGCAGTACCTGTCTTAGCTATCAGCGGAACAAGATCAGTAGTACAACCACCATTTGCTGGTAAAAAAGAAAACAGAATTGGTTCAATCGACCTGGTGAAACCACAAACATGTGGCCAATAATAAATAGCAGGCCCAGTGGACTCCCAAGAAATAGCAGAAGACCAAACTTTGCTACAATCCAAGAGGTTCAAACTGAGAGACTAATCACATTCGATAAACCAACAGTAAATAAAAATGGACTATGCAGCAAAGCCATGGAACTAGTGCCTCTTGAAACCCAAATTGCAACAATTCGTGAAGGTACACCAATCTACAATGATGTAGCTTCAGAGTGTACAAACGTAACAAAAGAAAATGCAAAGATCAATGGGAATTCGGAAGCGATCCCACCAACTGACAGAACAGCATCTGGCTATTTTATCAACTTTGATGACTTTTCCGATGATCCAAGTGAACATGGAGACAAGCCAGCAACAAAAACTTTCAAAGAGAAAATGACCGAGCTATTTCACCAACTGAAAGAGACATATCTGATCTCACCATGGATTGAATTTTGGACTGTGTTAGGTGTACTTTTCCTCCTGCTTGGGCTCATCATGGTTTTATGTTTGGGTAGATTCATTGATGGAAAATATAGTACAATGGACACAGCAAGTCAGAACATCAACTTGGTCCTAAAGTCTCACAGATCCTCTCACATCGAGAAAAGAGAACTATTGTCAGTGAACATCACAGCCAATCCAATACCTGGGGGTATTGCATGGGAAAAAAAATGACTGTGATATATATGGCCCGATTGAGCTCTTGAAGTATCCACACCAGTTCAAGATTTCCTTAAGTGATTTTGTAAAACCTAGTTCCTTTTCTGATGATTGGGATTTTGAAAATATTAATAATATGATGTCAGATTTAGTAATGTCAGCTAAATTTACAGAACATGATTATTTACAGGGTTCATCAAATTATGAAGAATTATACTGTTACAATCACTATGGTCATCACTATTTGCATAAATCTGCACAACCTAGAAATGTTTTTACTTATAGTCAATGGGAACATTGTCCAACACCACCAATAGGAAGTTTGAAAACATTTTTGGGGAAATTTCCATACTTCTCAGGGTTTAACAACAGTGATCCAGAAACGTTTTATTTTAAAATGTTAAATAGGACAGGAATGAAAAACATGCTGACAAATACTAAAGTGATTTATTCTGAAACATTTTAGGACAAAATGTAAACATTTGGTTTTGAATTTTGGAAAAACAACATTGAAACAAAAACCATCTGGGGAACAAAAGACTGGCAGGTACAAGGTCTAGAATCATTATTTAGAGCCTGCATGATCCCAGAACAAATAATATTCCTGAATGATACCATTCAACAAACTACTTGTCTTGGTTTAGCTAAGATAAAAGACTTAAACAAACCGTCTATTCCGAAGCCCATACCTGATGGCAATAGCACTACGGATGTGGAATTAGACAAATCCCATATTTTTCACCAAAACAGAACAAATCCTGATTGGAAAAAATGGTTGATCTGGCCCATAGACACTAACAACTGTCAAGATAGATTCCTGAATAAAAGACAGGGGTTCAAAATGACCAGACCAGACCCAAGATTTTCCCAGAGACAACATCCAGGGATAGTTACAACATACAGTGTAGGGAAATTATGCCTTGAGTGGCTGCAAACATCCACACTGGCTGAAATTAAGCAACACTTGACTTTACTTAAAGAAGGTGCTGACTTGCGAGATTTCATAATGGGACCTTGCAAACAGCGTCAAAAATGTTTTATAGCGGCCGGTATATACGCTGCATACAACGAAGCTTGGAAAGTAATGCAAATTGAAACAGCAGAAAAAATACGAGAAATTGATTGTATAAATTTGGAGAAATCACTTTCTGTTGTGGACAATGGGTTGACGACTCTGTCTTCCAGAATTTATTCATTGGATAGTATTGTATCATCTGCCTTTGATATAATAGAGCAGGACTTGCTAATGTTACAGCATGGTCAGTCTCAATTGCGTTCTATTGTACAGCTTGGCTGGACGTTGCAAAACCTACGTTCAG
Source organism: Lissotriton vulgaris (assembly GCF_964263255.1). Classification (NCBI taxonomy): domain Eukaryota; kingdom Metazoa; phylum Chordata; class Amphibia; order Caudata; family Salamandridae; genus Lissotriton; species Lissotriton vulgaris. The sequence continues at coordinate 787,489,494 of NC_141696.1, forward strand.
GCTACGTGCCATGGCGTCTAATCAACATAACGTCATTATTTTCTATCTTTAACCTTACTGATAAACAAATCAGTTTGGCACAAAAAGGAGCAGATTATACGATTCTGAGCATTGAAAAACTTGAGAGATTACCATTGACAATGTCAGAGAGACCTGTCATTGAATGGATAATACACGGAACAATTACAATTCCGATAACAACTTTCCAGTTTAGATATTGCCAAGAATATATACCAGCAGGCCAGTATGAAAGGTTGGGTAAAGGTTACATCAAATCAATCTGGGATTTACCTTACACACACAAATGTTATAGTGAAAGTAAAAAGGAGATATTCGTTAGTGGCAATAATTGTAAAAAATCAATAAGCGGTACACTTCTGTGTGAAGGTATTAACTTGCATGGAGCTTGCGAAAGGTCTTCAAATAACCTTTCATGTCACCTGCAAGGCACTCCTGCAACACAGATAGAACCATTCTTCAGACAACTCTCCAACAGTAGCTACGTTATAATAACCGACCACAGCTGTTGTGGATTGGTGCCAGGAGAATGTTATTTCGTAACTGTTACTTCCAGGGTCGTTTGCTGTATGCAAGTATTGTATCCAAACAGCAATCCAGACATGGAGGCGGCAATATGGCCTTATGTGAATATCTCTTCTATTCGAATTGATACTTTAAGCAGAATGAAGTCTATTCTTTTACAGACAACTGTGCCTTTGACATCATCCAAAGAAACGTATGACCTGCAAGTTGCAAGGACAGCTGCAGAGATATATACCCTTTTATCGACAAATTGCCCCATGCATTTCGCAGAAATGTTAAGCCAAATTTTAAACATGTCTGATACCAGTGGCATCGCACATGTATTTAGGAAAAAATTTTCAGGACTGTTAACACCATTTCAAACAGTTCTGGGCATCTTCCCGAATTTTGTCCATTCTGTCTTTGGCGGCCTACCTTTAATTTTGGGACTCGTAGCAGGAATTTTATTTTTGCTCCTTCTGCTCCGATATGGCAAGCCAATCCACAGACAAGACTCCATCAACGATGGAAGAAACGATCCTAGCAATACTATTCAGAGACCGTATCACTAAGGTCCTCGGATTGGCCCGGCTAAGAGATCTGAGTACAACGTGGTTTCTTTCATTCAGACCGATCTGGCAGGATTGCATCTTACCTGTGCTTCGATGTCTGCTATGCGGAGAAGAATGTGTGTTGGACGTCTGTCTTACACTACCATCAGCAGTGCCAATGTATATCGATACTTTGCTAGGTCCGGTAGCAACTCATGCAACGTGTTGTCCCCAGCGGCTACCTATTCTGATGACGGCATTCGTTGAGACTTCACCACTACGAGTAGGTGGCAGTGAAGTACGAGAGGAAAGCAGCACCAAACAGGTACAACCTTCTGTGAGCATTGCTGATCCAAACACCGATGATAGCAATCACGCAGAGAACTGCACAGTTGCAGTATTTTCAAACTTGGTCGAACTTTCACCTGATGTTGTAGACCAATTTTTTGCGAGTCTGTCTGATATGATGTTCTCCCCTGAACAACGGGAATAACTTTTTAAACAACAAACACACAGCGTTCTCTGAACTCTGAATTTGGCCTTCAGTTCTGTTAAACAAAGCAACTGAGAACATTTGGAACTATTTTTCTCCTGAAAGCGAAATTATTTTTCTTTCAAATCAAAATATTTACCATTTTTTCTGGCACATGGTACTTTGCTCAAAGTAGAACAGAGCTTCTATTTTTAGAAACATTAGAGACAATATTTTACCTCAGCCTCTAGCACATGTACAATATCATATAAGTATGTGATGAAATGGTCTCGACCTTCTCTTCTGTATACAGAGCCATTTCATGTGTAATTTCATTTATGATTTTCGCAATTCATTCAGCTGATATATATGAACTTAACTGAGTGATAACTTTGCTTGAAAACTTACAGTACCAATACTCATTTTCGTGTATAAACCGTACACCATTTAAATTGCAATTATGTATTTCGGGGTGGGTTGGAAAACACACATGCATCGTATGTTCACTATTGCTTATTTTTTAGTAATGATGAACATTAATCCGTGGAGTGGTGTTGTATTTCTATCTAGGACCCTAATTCGATATTCCCGATTCATGCCCTTGTGTGGTTTTAATAAATAGTACCCTTATAAAGGCATAAGAATCAGATCCATATTTAGTAATAACCCATGCAGTCCAAAGCATGGCAAGGCTACTCCCATAGACTCCTAGAAAGCACAACACGTTCTTTAAAGAAACCAAGCCTCCAGCAGCCCGGGAATCCCCCTCCTGCTTTTGTTTTGATTTGCACAAGAACTCCTAGAGTCCAGCAAGAACTGTTAGTTCTCAATGACGTCTTATGTCCAACCTTACGTCAAACCCGGCACCTTTCAGGTATAAATATACCAACGTTGCCTTAAGCAAACACACAGTGGTGGGGAGCAGAGCGACGTTCTACTTGTCCGAGAGCCCAGCTGTTGCCAGAGCTGAAGGAAGCCGCCCCTCCCTTTTTGACGCGCTGGAGAAGCTGCCTTTTCTCATGCCGAGAAAATCCAGCTCCAGTGTTTCCAGTTTCCCTTGCTGGGTACTGGGAGATCGGGTCCTGAGAAGCGAGATACAAGACCTCCTTCATTCTATAACCAAGGTACGGAGCTGATTAAAACCTTAGGGAGAATTCTTGATTCCTATCCCTGGCAAAAAACCTAACTTTAACTTAAAACTGCTAATTACTTACTCCTTCCCACGTATTAGGCTTAGGTCAGGTACACTGGGGTAGGCGTATCTTAGAAGCACCAGTTGAATTCGTTAGTCAATGTTTTTATGTATGTATATATTTTATATATGTTAAAGTATCATATGGCTAAGAAACCCTATCAATGCTTTTACAGTATTATTTCATAATACTACTTTTACTGTACGCACTTTACTTTATGATAAGTATTGCAATTGTGGCAATTCATTTCTCTTGCATGAGAAAGAAGACTGCTCAATAAAATAACACCTTTTTATTGAAAACGCCCGTCTTTCTATTTCTCTGCACTCTGGTGAAACTAAGCATGCACGATTGACTGAGTGAAATAGCCGTCTATTGTTTTCACACGACTCTAGAGATACACTCTTTATTCTGAGGGAGCAAAGTTGTCATGTTTATGCGGTTGTCAGAAACTGAATCCCTTCTTGTCTAATCAGGGAAGTTCACTCCTCCCTGTTCATTCGAGAAAGTTTCTAGCGACCTCTGAGCTAGCTGGCAAACCTAAATTAAGTCTAACATAGTCAGTAGAGACCTAGATGACCTAAATCCTACGTCTACACTGCTGTTTATGTTATTCCAATGCGGAGAGCCTTTTGGGAAAATAGGAACTACACTACAAAACAGTGCCTCTAAGTTAAGCCTAACTGCTTTCTGTGCCAAACATTTTGTGCCAAACTACCAGAGGATTTCACCCCCTCAACTAGTAACCCAATTCAAGCTAGAGTCTGTTACATGAAGGAGGCTTATAGACTGTTGAATGATCCTAAGTGTTACCGAAATATGTCTGAGAATCCATTCAAAGGAGAGGTATTGGGACAAAATTGCAAATTGTAAAGATTCAGGATCCTAAGTGAGGAAGAGGCAAAACTCTTAATGTTGGATTATCCTATTATGCCCACAAATTTTTTCTTCCAAATATGCAAGAGGATGCCACCAATCCATCGGGGAGACCCAATATTTCCTGCATTATATCACTTTTTGAAAAACATCACAATTAATTGATGGGTTCCTGGCTCCTTAAGTTAAACAATTGAGTTCATATCTGCTGGACACAAATGATTTCCTTTGTCACTTACAGAAGATTCCATGGCAGAGAGGTATCACATGGTTACCATGAACATGGCCTTGCTATACACATGCATTGATCACAAGATGGGACTTGAAGCTTGTAAATATTTTTTAAAGAAAAATAGAATATTGCCAAGATGGATCAGATGGAAAGGCAGATTGAGATGATTGAGATAACACTGAATAATATTTTTTTCTCTTTGGTAGCGCAGCATCCCAACAACTTCGTAGTACAGCTTTGGCAATTCTTTTAGCCCTGAGCTATGTTAACTGCACTATGGGCTGGTGAGAGAGAGAATTTATGATGGCTGACAAACATGACAAGTACATATAGAAAATAATAATTGGTTTGTGATATATTGATGACCTTTTTCTGATTTGGGATGAGAGCTCCTCAGAATTCGAATAATATGTTGTGGGCTTGACTTCAAACACACTACAATATCCATCTAACATACACAATCAGTGAGGAAAAATTTAATTTCTGGATACCTTGGTCTATGTGGAGAACAATAGACTGGAAACAACTATGTGTAGAAAAAGTATAGCTACAAATAAAGTTGTACATGCTTCAAGCCATCATGATTGTAGATTAAATGGAGTATACCCTATGGAGAAATGGTTCAGGTAAAAAGGAACTGTTCAATAGAATAATAACTAAATATCAGTTTAGAAAAAATGAAAAGGAAATTAATAGCAAGATGAAACATAGAAAACCGGTAATCTATAGGAAAGAGATACATTTCCATATGTAACTGAGTATTTCACATAATTATATGCACACATGCAGTACTACCAAACACAATGTAGGTGCCACCCTAGGCATGCGACTGTAGTTATAAATGATGTATAAGGAGCATGCAAGAAAGTGTGTAAGAAATTCAAACTGTGAATACCAATGTTTAATGCGATAAAATATGAAAATGCGAATCAAAATATTAAAAAAAAAAAAGATCAAACATAATATAAAGTGTTAAAAAGAGCAGAAGAAAGAAAAAGCTTATATATGGTAGAATTGCTAAATAAAATAAAAGCAAATGAGAAGAAAAATGATGAAATTATCAGATTAATAATCTCATAAAAAAAGGATGTAAATATATTATCAGAGGGATAATGAAAAGCATAGGCATCTTCTCATGAGTGATTAGGACTTTAAAGATAAGATTGGATCTTTTCTTTAACTGGTCATATAGGAGATACTAATACAAAAATAGAAGCTGAAGTCCGCGGTTATATGGCCAAGTTATATAAAGAGGATAATATGCCAGGGCTGGAAAATATTGAGGAATATCTGGGTAATGTTGAGCTCCCCTCCCTGAATAAACATCAAAGAGAGTCATTAGCCTCCAAGATAAGTGAAGAAGAGATTCAAGCACAGATGAAAAGGATGGAAAGAGAAAAGCCGACTGGGCCAGATGGCCTTCCATTAGAAATATACTTGTCTCTGAAGGATAGTATGGTACCTGTGTTTAAAAAGCTTTTTGATACTGTCTTGAGGGATGGGGAAGACCCCCCCGGCATCTGGGGCTGAGGCAATGATAGTGTTAATTTTAAAACCAAATAAGGACCCATTGCTTGCAGTCTTACAGGACTATATCCCTGTTGAACACGGATTATAAAGTGTTCACTGGGATACTTGCAGCAAGGGTTGCTAAGACTATTAAGAGTGTAGTCCATAGAGATCAGAGGGGTTTTATTCCTGGAAGGTAGCTTAATGAATTTACTTTTACAATGCTCAGTGTAGTGGATCTGGCAGAATCCTTTAACCTTCCAGTAACACTGGTGGCAGTTGACGCTGCTAAGGCGTTTTATCAGGTCCACTGGCCTAAACTCTGGGAGACCCTAAGAACTTTTGGATTCCCTAAGAACCTAATAAAAGTGGTCCAGTCACTATATAGCGCACCTAGAGCCAGATTTTTAGTTAACGGGGAGTTAACAAATTGGTTCAGTATTATGCGGGGAACAAGACAGGGACGCCCGTTGGCCCCCCTGTTATGTAATATTTATATTGAACCCTTTGCAGCTTTAATAAGACAAGATACCTCCATCCTTCCATTCAGGTATGATGATTTCGAGGGCTAGTTAGCTCTATATGCGGACGATCTTATTCTGTATGCGCTTAATCCTAAAAAGGCTATTCCTAATTTGATGGCCAAAGCTGACCTGTTTGGGAAGGTATTGGGGTATAGCGTAAATACAGATTAAACTGAAATCATAGAGTGGAACCAGCCGTCTCAGACCTCTGGGCAAAACATCAGATGCTCTATCTTGGCATTATAATCACCCAGAAGCTAGTTGATGTTCCCAAGGTTAATTGTAGGAAGATCAGCCAGGAGGTAGGGGGATTATTGATTAGATTGGTAAATCTCCCTCTCAAGCTATATGGCTGGGTCAACTTGATCAAGATGATCGTTCTCCCAAAAATCACTTTTCTTTCTAACACTATACCCCTCCCATTTGATAAAAGCAAGTTAGCAAAATTACAGGGCAGCTTTGTTTTGGCCTCGAAGGGTCCCCGTATGTTCTGGAAAAGGTTAAGAAGAAAGTTGGAGAAGGGGGAACTCGCTCTTCCAGACTTGTGGGTATATGCACATGTTTTTCATTTTAAGAACTTTCGGATGCTATTAAATAAACCAGATGATTCTGTATTAGGTATCCTCTATGGGGCATTGCTTAGTGATTTGGGGGATGAACAAGAGCAATCCATTTTTAAGTTTGGGGACCCAACATTTTTAAAAAAAAGTTAGATTGAAGATTTTGTTGCAGGCAGTGAAGAACTCAGTTTATTTACGGAAAAAAACTTGGATTACCCTGCTACTCGGATTATGCATCAATCTGAGGTTCCCCTGGCATCTAGCCTGTTTAGACGACTTTCTCAGCCTTCCATTGAAGCAAACAGGTTTTTTTTCACGGTGGGGAGATTTAAGAATAGGTACGGATCTGGTTACTTGGGAAATTCTGACAGCATGCACTTGTGGACAATTAACCAGATCCAAGTTTCTGTTTGGTGGGCTAGGCAAAAAAAGGAGGAGCAGATGGATGACTCTTGGTTAAGTGAAGCAATGAAAGTGGGGGGTATCAATAAAGAAGTGGCCTTGTGGTATCGAACTTTGATCGAAGCAGAAGACAATATAGATCAGGATATCCAAAAGCTCTGGAGTGATGATGTAGATAATATCACTTTGAGTGAGGCTTGAATTGGCTCTTTTGCATTGTTTCGAGATACAGTTAAATCCACTTTTCTTAAACAAAATCATCTTTTCAGTCTGTACCCAGTATATTGGTCCCCAGTGAAATTAAGTAAATTTTCTGGAACTCAGTATGTCTGTTCAAGGTGTCGAGATCCTTTAGCGGATGACCGCCATATGTTTTTAACCTGCCCAGAGATCACTAAATTAGCAATGGATCTTTGTGAATTTTTGTCGGATGTAATTGGATTTCAGATAGAAGTAAATCCTTTACTTATATTTTTCGGAATAGGTCAAGACTGTATTTTTGTTTCAAATAAAATGGCTACAAGACTACATTTCTATGTTATCTTATTGGGAAGACAAGAGATCTGCAGTGCCTGCAAATCGGCTGTTCCACCCCTTTTTTCTGAGTGTAAAAACAACATCATGCACATAAGCAATGGGACATGACATGTGACCCTAGAAGTCGGGAGAAGATATGTGCTATGTTGGATCATTGGTGTCAGAGGAATGGGGTCCAATGATTAAGCCAATAAATAGCTGTTGGTCCTGGTCCCCTTCTTCTGTCTGTTATGCTTAAGAGGGGTAGGAGTGGAAGCAGCTAGATTTCATGTGTGGAAAGACTCCATTCTTGTCCGGCCCTCGGTAAGGGAAAGGGAGTATCGCCTAACAAGTTAACTGGCAGAATGAGAATCAAAAAATATATATTAAAAAAAAAAGATTGGATCTTTTCCACATTTAATATCTAAAAAGGCTTCTCTGTAGCCAGATTTCTCACTATTAGCCATTTCAATTAGATACAGAAGTTTGACCATGGTTCAAATTGGAGAAAAGTACAGGATTCTAGATGTGGTCTAATTGTAAAGCGTGTACATTCAGAGCTTCCACAAAGGAGTATCAAAATAAAAAATAAAAAAATGAAATCACAAAACCATCATGTGTAAAATCACATTTGCAGTGTATATTCTTAAATGTCCATGTGATCTGTTATGCATTGGCATCACGACCTTGCACCTGCGGAAAAGAGTATTTCATCTTCTAAAGCTAGGCAGATTTGTATTTGATCTCAGGGTAAATGGAAAAATGTTCCAGGTTTGTCCTGCCATCATCTGAAAGGATCTACCAATGATTCTAGTCTTTTTAAATCTTGGTACCCCTACCAGAAATGCGGCAGATGATCTTAGGACCTTTAAGGTTTATGATAACAACGTTTCTTTTGTAGAAGCCTAGGACCCATTCCATTATGGTTCTATTCATTATGCACATGGCCTTAAAGATACATCTTTCTTTGACCGGCAACCAATGCAGTTCTTTCAAAGCAATGGACGCTGAATCAAATCTGGTTCTGTTCAAAGCTAGTTTGGCAGCCAGCACTTGTATCCAGTAGAGCCATTTGAACATATAATCTGGAGCTCCAATCAAAAGTGAATTTCAGTAATCTAGTCTACTTAAAATTATATATTGCTCTACCAGCTTCCTGGCAGACTGTGACAACAAGGGAACAATTCTTCTGAAGTTCCTCAGCAGACCCTGGCAGGAAGCTACTGTTTTGTTGGCATGAGCCTCCATGGATATTTTATCATCCATAGTGACTCCTAAATTCTGTACTGACTGAGCCATTTTTAGAATTGTGCCCTTTGACTAAGGCCAGAAGTCGTAAGGCAGTTGGTACTATATTTTGCATGGGGAGCAACACAAAAACTCAGTCTTGCTGCCATTGAATTTGAGTGTATTCTTATTAAGACAATTGGCCATCCCAGTTAAACAAACATGGAATTTTTCCAACTGATAGAAATTAGTATTATCTTTGCCCAGAATTAACTCGGTGTCATCATCATAATTAATGCATGACACCAAAATATATTAAATCAAGCTCAGCAATAGCCAAATACATATGTTAAACATGATAGGGATCAAATCTGAACTCTGAGGTACCCCATATAATATTTTTTTGAATTCTGACTTTAAAAGGGGAGAGAGACTGCTTGAAATCTACCAGATAGGTAGGAGGCAATCAAATACAAGAGGGTCCTACCCACCCCAATCTCCCTTAATCTACTTTGGTGGTTGACGGTGTCAAAAGCAGCCAATTGATTCAACAGGACCAAGACAGCTACCTGACCCCATCAACTAACATTTTTAGCTCCTCTATTGCCATTAACAGTGCTGACTCCATACAATGGGCTGGCCTGAAACCCATTTGTTCTAGTTCCAGTAACATGTTAGGTTCCAGAAAACGGGTTAGTATTTTAATGATATGCTTTTCAAAGCTCTTTATCGGGTACGGGAGCAAGGAGATTGATCAATAGTTCTGTGGTCTTTCATACCCGCCAAGGACTTGGTCAACAATAGAGTAGTGCCTTCTACCAAGCTGATGGCACTATTCTGGTCACTAAGTTTTAGTTACATATGTTTTGCAGAGTTGGGGCGAGCTCAGTAGCTCTCTCCTTCAAAATACTTGGGGGTATTTGGTCCAGCAGGAGCCAGAAGATCGGGAAGAAGCTAGAGTTTTGACATGATATATCTGTCCAGGACCAGGAGGAAGAGGAGAATGATGACCTTTTCCCCCCTCATGTATCTCCTGTACTTTGGTTACAGTCACTCCTAGAACATTCATCAGAGGACGGTAGCGGTCCCCTTAACTTCCCCTACTTCCGGGTCAATCCATGTGACACCGTCACATGCTACAATGGAAAATGAGGACAACAAGAAGAAGGATTTTTAAACCAGAGAAGTGAGGGAGGGAGAGAGAAGCCAAGTGTACCGAGAGGAGGTGGAATCGAGCACGGAAATCTCCAACACATAGAGTTGCGACACCCAAGACCATGATGGCGAGTCTCCTGTGGGGGCCGGACGGAGAGCATCATTGACAGCCCCAGGACAACAGACCCAGGATGTAAAGAATAGAAAGCCGGACTCTATCCTGTACCACTTGCACGCCAGCCACGCTCCCGGAGGAGCGTGGCTACCAGAGGTACGCAACTGCATCCGGGGGTGGTTTGGAAAAGGAGGCTCAGCTGCGAAAGAGCCAGTAGGCAGGGCAGGGGAGGGATGGTCGCGTAACATGCACCACTGGTGACGGTAGTGTGTGCGGGTGTTTATCTCTCACTCCCCTCCCTGTTACAACATGCCTAACCCTGATGGCACACCCTAAAGCGTATTTTGTTTTTGTTTTTGTTTCATGCCACTTGAACACGACCTTCTTGGGCGGTGGCAAAGTCCTGTGCTACACCCTTCCTCTGACAGACAGACGGGAGGGAAACCAAGCCATGTTATACTTTTGCCTCAAGAAACTTTGAATAAACACCTTTTGCACCACATTTCCTCTCTGGTTGTCATTGCCCATTTCACAAGTTTTAAACTCTTCATCTTTTAATTGTTCCACCGTTTCCAGAACTCTAGCTGTCTCCTCCCCAAGGAGATTGTCACCCTTTGAAATTGGAATAGAATCGGTTCAGAATCATCTAATTTATTAATCTCATCTACAATCTGATTTCTTTTATATAGAAAAAAGAGAGAGATTCTTCTGAAGGTTCATCTGTGTGTTTCAAACAATCTGGGGATGTTAACTCTTTTACTACATCAAATAATTTCTTAGAACTGTTAAATACATCTAACATGGCTCTAGTGTAGTAATTCTTCTTAGCTTTTTTGATTTCCTTTTTATAGTCATGGCATGCCGTCTTCGGGGATAGTTTATCTTCAGCAAGATAAAATCTGTGGCACCGCCTTTCCAGTGATCTATATTGCAGTTTCAACTCCTTAAAGATAATTGTAAACCACAGCTTGGGTTTGGATTTCGGTCGAATTAACTTCAAGAGAATTAAGTAGTCAAGAGTATCAACAATTGACCTTTCTAAACTGGCGTAATTTACCTCTACTGCATCTGTTTCCAGAAAGCAAAGCGTTATATCAACTATATTTTGCCCACCTAGCTTTTCCATTTTGGTCCAAGCTCTTAACTTTGTTTTAGTCTTTGCAGATTTTTTCTTTCTTATCAGATTGGGCTTGCTAAGTTGGAAGGTCACAAAAAAATGATCTGACCAGCTCCCTGGTTGGATCATTTGAACATCCCTGGGCTATCAAAAACAAAGGTATAAGTTATCCCATAGCAAATTGAACATGGTGGAGATGCATCATTTTTGCCATATTGGGGAGTAGATCTTGTGGAAACCCAGTAGGACATGCATGTTGAGGCAATTTAAGTCAAAGTACATCATGAAATACAAAACTAAAACTCCGCACAGCCACAATCAGGATAACATGCATTTATAGAGCGGCTATGAGTGGGCAATATGAACATGTGTTTAACAATTAATTAGTGCTTTTCAGCTCTACACTGCCCAGTGGATTGCTAATAAACTTTAATTTTGATATTTTTATGTGTTTTTTGTCTATATTTGTTGTGTATGATGCACTTTCTTACCATGAGTTAGGGTCTCATTTTCTGTGAAAAGGATTGTTTATATAATGAATGAAATTCACGATTACTTGAAATTGGCACACATTTGATCTAGAGAAATCTTGTGACATCACCAGTGTTAAATATGATTCTAAGTGCAAATGCCCACTAGAGGGCGGGAGTGTGATTTGTCTTTGGAAAGATTTGAGACACATTGTGCATGGTTTGTGTCAAGCGGTATGTCCAGCGGATTATCTTTAGGTCCTTGGGGACAGTGCTTGGATCTGTCTGGGTATGTATAAAAAGAAATCATGAAATGTTGCAATGAGCTATTTTTTATCGATTGCAAAAATGAGTGTTTAGGTTTGGTTTGCCCGGTTCTTATTTATAAGTTTCCCCTCTTTTCTTTCTTAAGTAGAACTTGAAATACATATTGAAATAATTCTGGGAGTTTCAATTAACTATGATGAGAAAGAAGAAATAAATATTATTCAAAAGGACACAATACCCAATCCAAAAATTAATTTAAAATCAGTTTTGTTTTCGATATATGATGAAGTGCAAGAACCAGAAGGGCTTGCTGCCTGTTAAAAGATGAAAAGACTATACAAGTTTGCATTAATGAAGAGTGCCTTTGTGTGAACAAGACATAAGGTCAAAAAGAGTCAAGCAGTACTTTTGAAACTAATTCATCGATGATTTATTGTACGTTGTAAAAATGATTTGAAATCCTTGATGGAGGTGAATGCGTCATTGAATTAGTAGAGCACAACCTTTCTGTAGCGACTTTCAAAGACAAGTGGGTTCTAGCTTGTCATCCTCTGGTCTGAGAGCGAGTCCACAGTTCTCCTTTTTAATTGCTGCTGCGCATGCAATCGCGTCAAATCACCTACAAGCTCTGCCCCACCCGGTCCAGTTAGTAGTATGCATTGGTGTTCCCGCTATTTTCCAGGCTGATGTATTGTGTTTTTTCTTTACAATTGTACAGTGAAAAACTATCTGCAAGCCTTGTTAGAGGTGAATGCATTGTTGTTTTATTGGAGCACAATCTCTTCTGTTGTGACTGTCTAAGTCGAGTGGGTTCTTTCTTGTCGTCTTCTGATTTGAGAGCAGAGTCCACAGCTCTCCGTTTTAATTGCTGCTCATTATTATTATTATCACCTTTACTAGTTCTTCACTTTCAAATTGTAACACTTGCAATGTTATATATATGGTTCAATGCCCATGTATGAAAATGTATGTAGGCCAAACTTCACAGAAGGTAAAAACAAGGATCTGCCAGCACAAGAGCCGCATTCGCTGCCAAACCCCTAATGCCCCGCTCGTGGAACATTTCATTAGTGCCAAGCACACGGAAAATGAGCTACGCTGGACGGTGCTGAAGGCATTGAAGTTACCGCCTAGAGGAGGTTGCATGGCTCAACTTCTCAACAAGGAGGAACTGAAATGCATTATACTCCTGGAGACAATACAGAATGGCTTGAACCGCACTGAAGACTGGGCTGGATTGCTTTAAATTGCTATACTGAATGGAAACAGACTCTAGAGACTACCGGGACAATTGTCCATTATGACATCATTTTATGGCTCCAGTGCTTTCTGTTTTTTATGGTTGAGTTGTTCCAAAGTAATGTCTGTTGTTGTTCAGAATGCATATTCCAATACTCAATATGGACAGAAATTGTATTTTGAAATTTGAAACAATTGTAATGTGGGTATAAGTCAGGTGTCTATCAACAGTATTTCTAAAACAATCTAAAATGCATGAACACGAGCACTAGAATCACGTATTCTGCCCAATTGAAACCACTCTAAGATGGCCGCCATTGGGACACTCACCCCGCCCCTCGCCGCTCTCACTCCCTCTTCCCTGGTTACTAAAACACGCTGAGCCGAGCATGGGCGTACTTCCGGAATCGCGGGTAGCCGACGGATTGCCATTGAGCACGCCGGCCGCATACTGCTCGGATTGCGAGTAAAGCAGCATCGCTTCTGCCCTAAAGGTAAGGGTTATAGCTCCCCCTGGCCCTCCAGCCGCTGGCTTACATTGTCCCTTGCTTATCCTTATTTCCGTTTGATTTCAGAGCCTGAACTATTTCGAGCTTGCTCCTCGGGAGGTTCTGATAGACTTTATACCTCAGTGACGGTTGTATCTTTCCAAGCAGAACAACAACTAATAGTCACATCCCTATCTGACTGGATTAGGAACTTGAGGTAATCGATTGACTCCTCCTTACACACCACGTGTCTTTGCATGTAATCTATTATTGATCCTAACCGATCCCCCTTGTTTTAGGCATTAGCCCTCCATTCAACCGTCTCCTCTAGACTCATTGGAGGCCCTGGAAGACTGCTCGAACAGGTGTGTTCTTTCACTTATCATCGCTGTAACTTTAATAGGCACGCAGATATTCAAGCCGACTGATTCTTGGACGCTCACTTTGCGCCCGTTCACGTCGCATTCACCATAGCTCCGATCACAAGATGACACTCCAATCACAAACTAGAAAGCGTGACAAATCGTTTTTTAAGTTTTCCCGTTTCTATAACATGAACTCCACATCACCTCCGCTCCACCTCTAGAAACGACACTTTTTAGTCACAAACACGATAGCATTGAAAGGCTCACGGTGCAATATATCGAGTCGGTTTTAACTTAAATCCTTTTCACCCTGTCAGAAAGCATGAGACTGAGACACTGGAATACCTGAATATGAAGTCAACATTAACACCCTGGCATGACACAAATGATCACTATGTGCATAGTTTTTGAAATAAGTGCTGTATTTTAACAGAATTTCCTTTCTCTTTTTCTTTCACTCTTGAAAATCTCTATTATCAACAGGTTTCTTAAAAAGTACATACAGGCAATATATTCTTGAAGTCCTGATGATGATCCCAGTTCACTAGGAGCCGGGGATCGAAACGACGTCGACACTTTTTCAGTTCTGTAACTTTCCCATTGTGTTAATATTGTTACAAGTACTGTTTGTCTGAACTTGCCTTGCGAATATGCGAATGATGCAAGGGACAATTGGCTCCCATGTCCTTTTTGCCTGATATTCTTTACCCTCCTTTCTTAACTTACCCTCTCTCCCTCGAACTCTTTTCGAGTATACTTTGGATAGGTACAGGCTTGTACCTTATCAGCTTTCGCATTAGACCTCCTTGATGGTCTTTTTATTTTTGTTTATACTTGAAATAAAATTTCAGGCCCGGCTGGACACTGAAAAAATTGGCTAATATAGTACTGATTTGAGTCTATATTTTATTTGTTGTGTGGAAAACTTAACCCTATGGACCATTGTTCTCCTTAATAGTTGATTGCCCAAGGTCCCTAGGTACTTATTGGGTCCCCCTTGTTTTTGCTAAATAAGCTCATTATGCAAAGGCACAAAATCACTTACGAGCTCTGCTTGTTTGGCCTGATACTTCCACGTTAGTAGTAGGCAATGGTGCTGGCTCCGGGTGGGTTGCCCCATGCCCTGGGGCCAACCCCCTGCTGTGCATGGCCAAAGGCTGCATGCAATGTGTCATTGGCTGCAGCCAGGCATGTCCGAAGTCTTTACGTATGGGAATAAAATATTACTTTACATAAAAATAACGTAGAAATTCACTGAAGAAAGCAATTTTTAAAGTAATGTTATAGTTATGTGTGATAAAAAGATCTGTTTTTGTTTAAAAAAACCTTAGAAACTCACTGAAAAAAACAAAGGTTAAAGTAATGTTATAGTTAGGTGAATATGTCAGTGACAACATTAATGTTTTGAAGTAAACAAAACACAGAAATTCAGCAGTTATAGTTAGTAACTATAACTTGCACCCCTGCCATGCATTGCTTATGATCTCACATATTACATCACTCATGACATGTTCTATGACATAATCTATGGCATCACTGATGACATCTCAAACTGATGAATTTTGGTATATATATATGGTCAAGCCACATAAATGAGTATTCGTGGATTTAGGTAAAGTAAACTGTACTTGTCTATATATGTTTACTTTCACCTTATTTTAATAGTCGATTTCTTGGCTACAATATTTTTGTAGTACAATATTTAAAACTCAATATTCCAAAACAATATAGTTCACATTTGAGCATTTGAGTTTTACTTATTATTCAATGAGGCAACAATGTAACAAGGTTTGCCAGTTGTCTCATACAGGTTGGTGCAGACCAGAAATTTACACTGAACATCTCATTTTGCTATGTAATTATGCTAGAAGCTAGAAATTCACAAGATTTTCCTCATCTTTGCCGAGATTGAGTGACAAGTGCACCCACACTCTATTTTTATAAACTCAGGAGCCTGGACACTTGGTTCCCTGGAGAACGCCTGTGTAATATTCCTCTGGCAGTAGTATAAACACTTTGAAGCCTGGGTGTTAGTGGGACACATTAAGGATGGTATGAGAATGGTCCCAGGCTCTTGTGAGTGGCAGACTAACCTCCTGCCTGTAAAATCCCATTCTGAATGCATTCAACACAAGTTCAAGCTTGTGGAAAGAGACGAAAGAAGCTAACTCCTTAACCTCTGAAAGACGAACAAGGACAGCTGTCCTGTGCTCTCCTTGAATTTGTACCTAAAGATTGGGTTGGGGCTAAAGAAAGTTAATCTCCAGACTAAGCAGTGAACAATTGTTGAAGCATCTGGAGACCCCATTGAAGCATTGAAGCAATTGGTTTGCAGAACAGGATGAGGGAAACCTTTCCTAAAGAACAACATATTGCCAGTATTTTCACACTGCCACTAACTGTTGCATTTTCTTTATAGTGTTTGACATGCACATGCCTGTGTTATATGTAGAATGTTTTAGCCATGGAGTGCAGACACAAAGTAAGGATCTCATATTGAAAATGGTGTAATTGTATGTGTAACTTGTAGAAAAAAACAGAGCCAAAAGGCAGAGAAGTGACCTAAACGGTCATGGGCAGAAATTAAAATAGAGTAAAATAAAAACGTATACAAAACTTTGGTGTTCACTGAAAATCAGGTAGGCATCCTCTAAGTCCAGTATGGATTTGTTTGGCATGACCGAAAGTATAACACTATATAATTTGTCCATCTTGAGATTATGTGTTTCTTCAAGAAGTTTTACATTGTTTTTATTGATAATCATTCAGAAGGCACTTGAAGCATTTGCCCTCAGAGCTAAGGCATTTGTTTCAGGTGCCTTTGACTGACCCCCCAATAGATTAGCTTTCTTTATCGATATGATTGCCAGGTACTGTAAAGAAGAGAACACATGAAAGAAATTGATGCAAATTTACAAACTGTCCCACGCTTACTTGTCCGGTCAAGACCTCCCCACTTTATTCAGAAGTGCTAAAGACTGACCTACCCCATCAAGAGACAACATGTAAGGACAATTTCCTACCATTTGCAGGAACAGGATCTGAAGAAGACAACGCAGTTCTACGCCAGTGGGTTGACATTCAAATTGATAAGTGCTATTCTTGCTTGTGCAGAAGATGCTAGCACTGCTTTCAAAGAGCTGACATTGCTATAGAAGCTCCTATATTCCAATTGTCTAAATAGGAAAATTCAAGCTTCCTTAATTTGACAGCCCAGTCAATAAGCTCACTGAGATGTGGGTCCAACAGTGTCTAATTAGAGACGTGGGAACTTGTGAAGTTAAAGCCTAATCAAAGGTTCATATTTATACTAACATTTGTGAAACACCTACCTCGCAAATCAGGACTTCTGCTGAGCAGAGACTAAACAGTGAACAAGTAGATCAGTTATTCCTTGCTGCCATTCTGCCCTTAGGGTTTCACTGAACGGTAGCTGGGAAGAGTCTCCTACTTGGCACTATATAATATCTAGGTTCACAAATATGAGGTAAATCTATACTTCACTCTGTGCACTTCCCTTCCAATATCGTGTCCCTTGAAATGTTGTCCATGATATTAGTGTGTCATGATATTCTTGCACTCAATATTCAACAGTACATTCCTCAGCAGTAAATGTAACATGCAGCTGCAGGGAACTGATACCTTGGAAGATAAACTGCACCTGGGTCAAGTGAGTTTAACCTTTTCTCAAAAACGTTGATGTTTCCCTTATCCCCAGCTTTGAACTTCATGTCAGGAATTGTTTTGACCAGCGACAGAAGGCAAATCATGACAAATTTTTGTACTCAACCACTTTCTATCCCTTGTTGACACCAACCGTCTGGCTGCCAATGCACCCCTGCCCCCTGCCAGTCAAGGCTAAGGCACTGTGACTATGGCTGCAGCAGTGAGATATTGAACTTATAACATAATTTTAACTCAGGAAATAGGTACTGTTCTGTCCTTCTTGTAGACGCACACAAAGAGCTGCGAAACTCTTTATGAGGGATTGAGATGCTTAGTTAGCATAAATACCAGCCTGCAAAGCAAAATGGTGGCCAAGATAAATTTTTGCAAAGCCTAATTTACTTGGTCTGTACAATGCCAGGCTGTTTGTGAGCAGCTCAGAGACAGGCTCATTGGTTTGTGTTTTCCAAACTGACTACTGAATGTTACATTAAAGGAGGCAGGATTGTTTCAAACTAACCCTGAACACTGGAACCCTCGAGAAGGAGCAATGATTCTTTAAACAGTTGTTCAAAAGCTTCATCTTGCCTGTGGAGATGGACAAATGTAGAGACATATGCTGATATTTGCCCCGATTTATAGAGAAATATCAGATAAAAACTTGGAAAGAACTCGGTCAATCTAACAAGAATCCCTAAGTTTAGCAATTATGCGCCAAGGCTTCAATCTCAAGTTGACTCTTCAACTCATGACCCCCTACTTCACAATCAGCAGTCAGCATGTCATACAATCCTAGGCCATGTCTGCTGGAAGGAATCTTCAGACAAATTATGCCCAAAGCCGATCACAGTGTGATGGGGCTGCCAGCGTGTGATTAATATTAGTGCCGCAGCTGCATTTAGGCGAGGGACACAGCTTTTGCTTTCACTCGCATGGTCCTGACTGCCAGAGCTGGGCCACGCCTCTTTATTTTATAGCCGGCGTGTGACGACACACACCGGGGCTAAACAGCGTCCTCCGAGCGCGGGTAGACTGCACCCCTAGATGACCGGAGGACACTACATTCCTTCCAACCTTTAATAAAAAATTAACAGTTAACAATGAAAAGACAGCGTAGATCTGTTACCAGTTCCTAGAAGAGTCTAGTCCGTGGTTCATCATACCAGGAACCCTGCCAGGTGGGAGGACGGTACCGGGTTGCGTCTCAGGTCATATCCGGAGTGTCTCCCCGGGAGGCGGGCAAGGATGGAGTTATTTCTTATGAGTCCTCCCCCTCCTGAGGTCTTGGCTGGACTCTGTCTGGCGTTCCCAACAGCTCAGGGGTACTCTGGCCGGACACATCTGGAGTCCCTTCCAGAGTTATCCCCTGGTCACCATCCAGTTCTACTTCTACTGGTCGATTACTGGGTCTGGCGTCCAAGTTGTCTGCTGATGGTTGCTCCTGAGTTCCAGCATGTTTTGCAGAAGGAGATATTGCGGGTGATTTCTTCAGCTCCTCTTCGGCTGTTATTAAGGTGCCAGAGCGGCGAGTGACTGTCCAGGGTTGGTGTTCAAACGGAAGCCAGAATTTGCTCCCGGGGTACCGGTCCTTGACATAGACTCTGTCCCCCCTTTAGATGTCCGACACTCTGGCTCGTCGGCTGGCGCTGGCTTGGTCATTTGAATTGGTTCTGTTAGATATTACTTTTCCGGCGTCAATCCGAGACGGGGTCCAGCTCGGGTGATGTGGGATGGTGTCTCGTACTACTCGGCCCATGATTGCCGGCCCTGGAGCTGCTTCGGTCGTGAGATGGGGTGTCAGCCGCTACTCCCGCAGGAAACTGTATATGGCTCTTTCAAGGGGTTCTTCATCCCCATGCGCAATGCGTATTACCTTGTTGAAGGTGCGCATGAATCTTTCTACCTCCCCGTTCGCTTGGGGACAGCGGGGGGTCACTTTCCTGTGTTGGATGCCCCATGCCTTGAGGTAATCCGCAAAGTCTTGTCTGTGGAAAGGTGGACCGTTGTCTGTTTTCACCACTTCGAAGATGCCATGGGTCGCGATGGTTTTCTCAAGCTTGGTGATCACCTCCGTGGCTGTCTGGTTCCCCACAATCTTGACCTCTGGATATTTCGTGTAGTCATCAATGATCCCCAGTGCATATCGTCCATGTGGGAGGTGTCCGAAGTCTACACTGACGCATTCCTATGGCCACTGCGGGTTGTCTTTTGTGATGACAGGGTGGGGCCGGTCTGGCTGGCCCGATGCTTGGCACAATGAGCACGTCCTGACCGTGAGTTCCACTAGTGAGTCCATTCCTGGAAACCACACTTTTGCCCTTAACCGGCTCTTTGTCTTCACCATGCCCTGGTGTCCTCGGTGTGCATGGTCCCTCGCTTGTTGAGCAAGGCTCAAGGGGATCACCAGTTGAGGGCCTCTGAGGAGACAACCACTGTTGTCCACCGACAGTTCGTCTTTTACTTTCATGATGGCCTCCAGGACAGTTCTTGCTTGTGGCGTCCACCTGGTCATTGTGGATTGGATGTGGCGCCAGTTGTTAGAATGGACTGCTCCGGGGATGAGGGGTTTGTGTTCTGTGGTTACGGTCAATGGGTGGCCATACATGTATATGTGAAAGTGCCTGCAGGCCCAGTGGATGGCAATCGCCTCTCGCTCAATTTGTGAGTATCTCTGTTCCATGTCCGTCAGTGAGCAACTCCCGTAAGCAATCGGGGCCCATTCTCCATTGCTCTGTAATTGGGTGAGCACTGCTCCTAGCCCAGAGGGGCTGGCGTCCACAGCAACATTGGTGGGTGGGGCTGGGTCAAAGTATGATAGTATAGTGTCTGCCGACAGGGCTGCTTTGGTGTTTTTAAAAGCTTGCTTCTGTTCTGGGCCCCATTGCCATGTGGTGGTAGATTTAGTTAGTTCCCTGAGGGGCTTTGTGAGGTTGGACAGGTCTGGGACGAAACGCCCGCAGAAGTTCACCATCCCTAGGAAGCTTCTGATTTCCGAGATGTCGGCGGTGCTGGGGCTACTTGGACATCCTTCACCTTGTCGGGATCCAGGGCCACTTCTTTGTCGGAGAAGGTGTAGGCAAAAAAACTGATCATGTTCCTCAAGAACTGACATTTTTCTCTGTGAAGGGTCAGCCGGGATTCCTTGATCCTTTGGAGGACTTTGCAAAGTCGGCGGTGGTGTTCTTCCATCGATGAAGCATATATTAGCAGGTCGTCACTCACATTCAGGACTCCCGTGATTCCACTGAGAACCTCGCGGATGGTGTTTTGGAACACCTCCGCAGCATTCGAGATTCCGAAATTCAAATGTCGGTATCTTCGGAGACCGACGTGCGTTGAGAAAGTGGTGATGTATCGAGAGTCAGGGTGTAGTGGCAGTTGGTGGTAACCAGATCGTAGGTCCATCTACGAAAACCATTTCGCTCCGTTCAGCTCCCCCAAGATGTCATCGATGGTGGGGTTAGGTGACGTTCTCCCTTCACCGCGTCATTATCAAGGCGCATGTCAACACAGATGCGGACCATCCTGGTTGTTTCGGCTTCCATGCTTCTACGATCGGGGAAACCCAGGGTGTGGGCCCACTGACCTTCTCGATAATCCCTTGTCTCTCTAGTCCCTCCAGTTCTTCTTCCACTTTCTTCCGCAGATGGAACGCAATCCGCCGATGTCTCAGCACCACTGGTTGAACTGACTGGTCGATGTGGAGAGAGACTTCCTTCCCTTTTAGGCATCCAATGCCTCTGAAGACGTCTTAGAACTCCTCCATGATGACCTCAAGTTCTTCTTCCTGTACTGCCATGGCAAACGAAATTAGCTTCAGCTCCTCTGCTGACTGCCTGCTCAGCAGCATTCCGCTTCCCTCCTGGTTCACATACACTGTGGTTGGGATTTTGAGGTCCCGGTGCTTTAGCTCAGTCTTGAAGCATCCCTGGTGCGGGGTGGGCTTCTTTTGTCCGTACGCGAACACCCTGATTCTGGGTTCCTGCAATGGTGGTCGTGGGTTTAACTGATTGTATATATTCGCAGCCATGAGTTCAATCGAGGCCCCAGTGTCTATGGTGGCTCTCACGTCCTGCTGGTGGATTTTGATCCTGCACTTTGGAAGTCGTCACCTCTTCCTTCTTGGCTGGTCTATCGAAAAAACGTAGTAGACTGGGTAGTCCCCTGTGTCGTCGTCCATGTCCTCACTGTCGTGTGCTTCCGCTACCGCTTGTGCTGCTTCCTTCCGCGATTTTGTGGATCAGCATACCACCACAAAGTGGTTCATCCATCCGCAGGAGCTGCACTTCTTCCCTCTCACTGGGCAATCCTGCATGCTGTGGGGCGTGCCTCCGCAGTATCCGCACTCCTTTTTCTTCTCCTGTGGTCTCCTCCCTGAGGCATGGCACACCTTGGGCCTTATTACATTTATTGCTTCTACTGCATTCACCTGCTCTGTCTTGATGGGTCGGTGGAGGCCTGCTTCCATGTGGGACGCCCTGGCTTATGATAGCTCCTTCGATCGGCCCAGGTTGAGGATGTCAGCCAAGGGTTTCCCATCTTCCTGTAGGATGTTCACCCTGAGTTTGGACAAGTAGCATCCTTGGATTATCTGTCCTCGGATTTCTTCCTGTTTGTCTCTAAATCCGCATGTACTTGTCAGTTCCTTTAACCGCCTGTGGAATGCGTCTAACGACTCCTCCGCTTCTTGTTTGGCCTGGCGAAAGATAAATCTCTCATAGTCTCTATTCGCCTTTGGTTCAAAATGTGCGTTTAGGGTGTTTAGCAGCGTCATGTAGGTTTTGGGTGTGGCCTCCACTAAGGTTTTGTATATGAGGTGGATATCCTTGCCTCCCAAATGGAGCAGTAGGGCCCTGCGCCTTTCTCAGGCTATGCCTGCCTCATCAAAGTATATCTGTAGCCGGTCAGTCCAGTCTCTCTACCGCGGGTCGAGGGAAGATGGGGCGCCACCAACTGTGAACGGCTCAATGGCCGGGATCAATGCCATTTCCGCACAGTCACAGACACTCTTCGCGGCACGTGCTTGGCCTACCTTCTCGGCTCAGTAATCTCGCCTCTGCACTCTGGGTGGCAGGCTTCACCGTTATGTTCTTCCCTCCAGAGGAGCTTCAAATGCTCGAGTTAGGGTCTAGGCAGGGCAACTAGGGACATCCCCGTTCTCTTCCAAGTACCCCATGGGGCTGGGGGTCTCCAACAGCCTGGGGCAGGTCTCGCAGGAGCACCACAGTAGGCCTCTGTAGATTTACCAGCACCCCTGTGGTGATATGGCCCCCATCAAGGGCTCTACACCACTGCTGGGGATCGAGTGCATGCAACAGTGCACGTAGGCTCTTTTCCGCCTCGTCGCCAGTGTGATGGGGCTGCCATTGCGTGATTATTATTAGCGCCGCAGCCGCAATTAGGCGAGGGACACAGCTTTTGCTTTCACTCGCGTGGTCCCGACTGCCGGAGCCGGGCCACGCCTCTTTATTTTATAGCCAGCGTGTGACGACACACGCCTGCGCTAAACAGAGTCCTCCGAGCGTGGGTAGACTGCACCGCTACCCGGCCGAGGACACTACACACAGCCTCACAGGCATCCAAGCCCAGCACAACACATAAGAAAATCTCTCTGAAATTGCTCACCAATCCACATTCATTTATAATAGGCCTAGATTAGATGGGCATGGTAAAAATAAACCTGCCGAGACAGAAATCACCATTGCAATTGATAAAATAGGCGACCAGGCAGGCACCTCTCCCTCCCACATCAACAGCAGACTTCTGTGAAAAGACCGATCAAATAGGAGTAGTTGTGGGTGATCTACATTGCCACTCCTAGTTGTGTTGTGGGTATGGAGTCACTCACTGGGAATTTGCCTTCACCTCAGCTACTGCAGCTATTGGGACAAAGTAAAGGTCTGAGGGTGGTGATAGAGGCAAGTTCTTGAAACGTGGCCACAAAAGTAGAAAACACAAAATTAACCTTTATATCAGCCTGCCACCCAAACGCTGCATTCAAGAGAACACATAGCCAGATCTAAGCGTTTAATAGAAATAAGATGGATATAAATAACATAATCCACTATGACACAGTTGCATCCACACTCGTAGAAGAACATAGGATGTGCCTTCTGTCTAAAACTTTCATGCATGTCAGAGAGCATCAGGGGTCAAAAAGAGAACAGGAAATATAAGTAAATGAAGTTCTGTTGAATGTTTAGCTAGTATTCCCTCTCTTGTTCTCCCTCCACACAATGGTAACCAAAGACATGTGTTGCAAAGGCAATCAGCCTACCTCATAACAAAACAACATAACTTTGAGGTTTTCAACACACGAAGCAGCACAATCATTAAGAACAAAAAATAACATTCGCAACACGATCTGATCATCTCGAAAGTTCAAAGAAACCCTCATGATGTTAGATGGATTTTATTGTAGTTTTCAACCATTAACACATATGCTCGGATAGATAGATTCTTATGTCATTACCATAAGACGGAAAAATAGATGAAATTGAAAAAGGGATATTCTACACACTTTGATGTCTAATTGGTCTAAATTAGTCAATATATAATCTTACTCTTTTTGTGCTAAACTAATTAGCAACATCATGAGCAGCAGAGGGAGTCTTAACATCAGCCTTTCAAAGGAAAATGCAGTTTTGTTCTCACAGCGCTGAATACATTAAAGACAATAGGAAAAAAAATCCAGTCGTTTTAAAGAAAGTTTGTGAGATTTTGGTACTGATTTAGATCCTTGTTTTGTTGCACAGTTTGAGTGCACTTGTCCACAGCGTGCCTTTTATGGCTGATAATATAATAGATTTTGTGTATGCTCTTTTCATGGGTACCCTATTGTCAGTGGGGTGCTTATGAAAACAAGAATGAACCTAGCAGTAGGACACACTCCCAATCTCTCCTACACCACTTCCCCAGGGCACCCACACCACTTTTTCCTAAAGGATACTTCCCACCCTACAGTAATTATACTTCTATGTCACTCGCTTCCAGTAGTAGCCCAAGCACTCATCATCTCCAAATATTTAATGACCAATCCTCCCTCAGATTACCCTCACTTGGACTACTACGAATCATGCCCAAACCCCTAACAAGCAGGTAGCTATGTACTTTGCCTGCCCCCAGTATTTTTTGCAAGGTACTTTTTCATTATTCCTGCCAGTAAGTACATTTATTTTCATTTTAAAGCTTAATATTAGCATAATCAAGGCACGGGGGAACAGAGTGCCTCAAAATGTTTACACCCACAATGGTGGCTGGGCCCAATGGGAGGGAGGGTAGGCAGGGCCACACTAACGTAATCCAAAAAATTGCCTATGCCCCCAATTCCATTAATACACGCACTAAATGATTGAAGATAAACCAAAAGTTTATTAGTTTATCCCGACAAAACTTTTTGTCACTAAATCAATACGTAAGTTAAACAATTTGCTTTGTAAAGAGCAGACAAAGAATTACCATCGACTTCATTTCTAGTCATACGTAATTCAGTAAAACGGTATGTGCATATTTACAATGAAAGAATTTAAAGCAAAAACATTGCAATGAATCATACATACATTGACATAAATAAATCAGAAGTGAAATGAAAAAACAGATCAACAATTCACAGTTTTGAGAATTATTAATACAGCAACGTGCAAGAGCGGGAGTGAATATTTTCAAAGGAACAACTCCTCGCTCATGAACTGAATCCGTTTGTATCAAATAATCAAAGAAAGCCCATTTTATATATGACTGACAAAAGCCATTAGTGTCAAGTCAAATGCCGACGCGTTTCAAATCCTGTTGCTTTGGTTACAGGATTCTCATCAGGGCGATGATTCTAGTCCATGGGAACTGTTTTACGAAAAAATAAATAAATAAATGAAAAGTTTGATTAACAAACTTCGTGCTATCGCCATTTTTCTTTAATGAAAAATAGAACCGCATTTAAGTGCGGCATACCTTGTGGATGGTAGCCCCATGTGGCTTCTGTTTGGCAATATCGTTTATGACAGGCGGGTCTGGGCTGCAACAAAAGCGAAACTAGTGTCACCAATTTAAAATGCCGGTTTGTATGCTGACAGGGAACGAAGCGGTAAGGTTTTTAAAATTTACCTTAGGTCTTCAGAACCAGTAGTCAGAAAGGGCGGTGGTTGGAATTACTTTTCAGTGTAAAAATCGCTGTGGGGACAGAAATGAGAAAGGGGCGGTATTTTGGAATACTTCAGCCTAAGCGATGAAAGGACATGCACAGCGGTGTTGACACATCACTAGGACCACTTACTTTTGGGTTTGTTCAACACGGGCGGGGTATCCTAACCGATGTTGGTGGGGAACGCTGTCCGTTCTGTGAAAATAAAGGGGAGCGGAGACTGAGCCAAGGTGTACTTGGTCGCGCTATTCAAAACAGTGGGCTAACGCTCAATGATCAGTGAAGAGGGTGAAGTTCTTACCGTTAGTCGCCGCGGTGGGCTCCACTACTGCATCCTAAGTTCTACCGGCACACAAAGAGTTTAGTTGGCCAAGGCGATGCCGGTGCTTATGGCAATAAAAGCATGTGATCTACTGACATCCAATCGGATGCGTGATAGGTGCTAATGCATTGTGGGAAATGAAGTCCAAAAATGGAATCAAGCTCGATTAATTTCACTGAGGGTGTTGAGGCCCTTATTCACGCTATCAAATCGCAGTATGAGGTATGCCTCCTTGCGAAGTAGCATAGTTTCTATATCAGGGTAGCGTTTGGAGTCCAGCCACACAAGTGGTGTCCATTTAAAATCATTTTCAGTGTGCTGATTATTTACAAAGTGTTCCACCATTGGTGCAGTCATCACTCTTTTCTTTATCCGAGACCTGTGTTGCGTAATTCTGGCATTGATGGCTTGACTTGTTTTGCCAATATAAACCTTGTCACAAGGACAGACCACTGCATAAACGATATTTTTTGTTTTGCAATTTGTAAATGCATCATGTGTCCACTTGATGCCATGATTAGTGAAGGTGTCCCCTTCAATTGTTGAAGAACATGAAACACAGTTACCACATTTGTGGTGCCCACTAATAGGTTTTAAGTTCCACTGAGCTATGAGGTCACTCTTGGGCGGCGGGATGTAGGTATCCGCTTTAATGAGATGCTGTCCAATGCTCGTGTTCTTTCTCAATGCAAAGATGGGTTTGGGCAGAGGGTACTCAATTGTTTCCAACAAATGCCAATTATTTCTGATGATGTTTTTGAATTGATTCGTGTGTTGACCGAAGGTCGTCACACAAACCAATTGATCTAATTGCTTCTTTTCTTTTACCTGCAGGAGTGTCTCTAAGTTATCCATGTCTCAATATGAGGAAAGATTCATCTACAAGGACAATCCCTTCTCACATCACATGACTCAATGGCTGAGATACATAGATGACGTCTGGCTCCTGTGGCAGGGGAGTCAGACCGAACTTGAACAATTTCATGCATGGCTTAATTCAAGACACCGGGACATTAAGTTCACGATGAACTCAAGTTCCAAAGAAATGACTTTCCTAGACGTCCTAGTAGGCACCAGTGATTCTAGACTGATGGCCTCTTTGCACAAAAAGCCAACTGATAGGAATACAATCCTGCACTACACTAGCTCACACCCACAAAGCCTTAAGGATAACTTACCTTATGGGCAACTGCTCAGAATTAGACGCAATTGTACAAATCTACAAGATTTTGAATCACACGCAACAAGATTTTGTCATGAGATGGCTGACAGAGGATACCCTAAAAAATTGTTAAAACATGCCAAAAATAGGGCCAAGTTTACCCCGAGGGAGACACTCCTGCAGGTAAAAGAAAAGAAGCAATTAGATCAATTGGTTTGTGTGACGACCTTCGGTCAACACACGAATCAATTCAAAAACATCATCAGAAATAATTGGCATTTGTTGGAAACAATTGAGTACCCTCTGCCCAAACCCATCTTTGCATTGAGAAAGAACACGAGCATTGGACAGCATCTCATTAAAGCGGATACCTACATCCCGCCGCCCAAGAGTGACCTCATAGCTCAGTGGAACTTAAAACCTATTAGTGGGCACCACAAATGTGGTAACTGTGTTTCATGTTCTTCAACAATTGAAGGGGACACCTTCACTAATCATGGCATCAAGTGGACACATGATGCATTTACAAATTGCAAAACAAAAAATATCGTTTATGCAGTGGTCTGTCCTTGTGACAAGGTTTATATTGGCAAAACAAGTCAAGCCATCAATGCCAGAATTACGCAACACAGGTCTCGGATAAAGAAAAGAGTGATGACTGCACCAATGGTGGAACACTTTGTAAATAATCAGCACACTGAAAATGATTTTAAATGGACACCACTTGTGTGGCTGGACTCCAAACGCTACCCTGATATAGAAACTATGCTACTTCGCAAGGAGGCATACCTCATACTGCGATTTGATAGCGTGAATAAGGGCCTCAACACCCTCAGTGAAATTAATCGAGCTTGATTCCATTTTTGGACTTCATTTCCCACAATGCATTAGCACCTATCACGCATCCGATTGGATGTCAGTAGATCACATGCATTTATTGCCATAAGCACCGGCATCGCCTTGGCCAACTAAACTCTTTGTGTGCCGGTAGAACTTAGGATGCAGTAGTGGAGCCCACCGCGGCGACTAACGGTAAGAACTTCACCCTCTTCACTGATCATTGAGCGTTAGCCCACTGTTTTGAATAGCGCGACCAAGTACACCTTGGCTCAGTCTCCGCTCCCCTTTATTTTCACAGAACGGACAGCGTTCCCCACCAACATCGGTTAGGATACCCCGCCCGTGTTGAACAAACCCAAAAGTAAGTGGTCCTAGTGATGTGTCAACACCGCTGTGCATGTCCTTTCATCGCTTAGGCTGAAGTATTCCAAAATACCGCCCCTTTCTCATTTCTGTCCCCACAGCGATTTTTACACTGAAAAGTAATTCCAACCACCGGCCTTTCTGACTACTGGTTCTGAAGACCTAAGGTAAATTTTAAAAACCTTACCGCTTCGTTCCCTGTCAGCATACAAACCGGCATTTTAAATTGGTGACACTAGTTTCGCTTTTGTTGCAGCCCAGACCCGCCTGTCATAAACGATATTGCCAAACAGAAGCCACATGGGGCTACCATCCACAAGGTATGCCGCACTTAAATGCGGTTCTATTTTTCATTAAAGAAAAATGGCGATAGCACGAAGTTTGTTAATCAAACTTTTCATTTATTTATTTATTTTTTCGTAAAACAGTTCCCATGGACTAGAATCATCGCCCTGAGGAGAATCCTGTAACCAAAGCAACAGGATTTGAAACGCGTCGGCATTTGACTTGACACTAATGGCTTTTGTCAGTCATATATAAAATGGGCTTTCTTTGATTATTTGATACAAACGGATTCAGTTCATGAGCGAGGAGTTGTTCCTTTGAAAATATTCACTCCCGCTCTTGCACGTTGCTGTATTTATAATTCTCAAAACTGTGAATTGTTGATCTGTTTTTTCATTTCACTTCTGATTTATTTATGTCCATGTATGTATGATTCATTGCAATGTTTTTGCTTTAAATTCTTTCATTGTAAATATGCACATACCGTTTTACTGAATTACGTATGGCTAGAAATGAAGTCGATGGTAATTCTTTGTCTGCTCTTTACAAAGCAAATTGTTTAACTTACGTATTGATTTAGTGACAAAAAGTTTTGTCGGGATAAACTAATAAACTTTTGGTTTATCTTCAATCATTTAGTGCGTGTATTAATGGAATTGGGGGCATAGGCAATTTTTTGGATCAAAATGTTTACAAACATTTTCTTACAGTCTCTGCAATGGATATGGTGCTAAACATAGTTATTAGCGTATAATTAACAATGGAAAGAGCATGGATTGAGACAGAATACCGAGTTGGCAATATCGAGATACATTAATATCCTGGCCAAAATATTGAGGAAAAAAATATGGACCAAAAAACATGTGTAGATTTCAACCACGGCCTGTGCAGGTAAGGGTGGTGGGGCCGGGTTGATGGGGGACTCGACAGACCCCCACAAGGGAAAATTAAATAATGATTTTTCCCTCGTCAGCATCTGTCAAAACCCCCTCCAAACTTCCCCATCTCCCAGTCCCACCGCTCTTACCTGCACAGGCCTCAGCTGGTCGATTTTCCTTTTATATACATACATACATACATACATATATACATATATATATATATATATATATATATATATACATATATATATTACCTACTGGCGGTCGCCAGTAGGTATATATAGTTAGGATTTTTTCTCTATGGGATTTTTGAAAATTCTATGTCTAATAACTTTGGCGTTTGTGGACGGAATTGGCTGAAATTTTCAGGAAAATGGAGCATTTTGTTTCTGAGCAGCCCCTGACAATTTGGGGGGGTTTCATCAAGGGGGGGCCGAGAAAAAAGGGGGGTCCCAAAACGCGTTTTTCCCATGTTAATTTCCATAGGGCGGTTGGCCTCACTTTTAGCTCGAACGGCTGAATGGATTTGCACGAAACTTGGCAAAATTGTAGGGACTGTTAGCCCGATGTGCCTTTGCAAGGTCTCAATATATGTGCTCCAGTGGATTTTGAGTAATTTAGGTTCAAAAAAAGATATATATCTGGGCGGAGCCTAACCACACATCTGATCTGATTGGCTGTCAGCACTTCATCCAGGAAGTGTTGGCAGCCATCTTGGGACCAATATACATGATAGCACCTAATTAAAAAGCATTGTAGTTAATAGAGGGTTTTAGGACTTTAGTTACATTATAAATCATTTGTTGATTGTACCATACTCGTTTTAGGAATTGTGGTGGGTTCTAAGGTGATTTTACCATGTGAAAAAACCTTCTGCTGTGATATCATGAATATTGTTTGAAAGAAAACTAATATCTCATGATTTTCCCACAGTGGTTTGGAAGGGGATCTATAAGCTAAACTGAAAGCATATTTTCTGTAAATTCACATTATCTTTCTCAGTCATGTGAAAATGAAGTCTGACATTCTCAGTAAAACATGTACATCCAACAAGGACAGAGACTGCAGTCTCCCAAAATGGCCACCAGAGACAAAAGAGCCCAAATGTAGCCCAAATATCACCCAGATGTAGCCCAAGTATAGCCTAATGACAGAATGTCCCAGAGTGTTCTAAAGAACAACTAGAGCGCTAACAGTCCTACTTATTACAAAGGTATGGCACACCTGAAGCCATCTTGATTGGAATAAAGTGGTAACTCTTAAAACATTTAATTTAAAAAGGAACAAAATGAGGGGGTATATTTTGCCATATGAATTATGATTAGTGCTGCAGAAAGAAAAATTAGGGCACATTTTGAGTGACTTCTCAAACCCTCTTCAATTTCATTAAAAAATTCTGACATACAGTCTCCCAAGATGGCCACCAGAGACAAAAGAGCCTAAATGTAGCCCAAATATCACCCAGATGTACCCCAAGTATAGCCCAATGACAGAATGTCCCAGAGTGTTCTAAAGAACAACTAGAGCGCTAACAGTCTTACTTAAGACAAAAGTATGGCACACCAGAAGCCATCTTGATTGGAATGAAGTGGTAAGTCAGAAAACACTCAATTTAAAAAGGAACAACATGAGGGGGTTAATTTTGCCATAGAAAGTATGATTAGTGCTTCAGAAAGAAAAATTAGGGATCATTTTGAGTGACTTCTCAAATCCTCTTCTATTTCATTAAAAAAATTCTGACATGCAGACTGAAACATGCACTTTGAATACCAGCAGCAGACGTCCCTGGTGAGCAGTAGCTTTACTACAGTGATCTAATGTGCAACTAGAGTGCTAACATTCAGAATTTATGGCAAATGTGTGACACATCTGAATGCCTTCTTGATGGAACCAAAGTAAACAAGCATTGAAAATGCAATAGATCTCGCCCTCGTTTAAGTTAAAGCCATTCTGTTTGTAATGAGGTGGCTTTTTAGCTTTGCTTTTATTAGTGTTTTTTCAACTTTCATGTAAATAACATGCATCTGTATGCATATAAGTATATGTATGCATGCATTTATGTTTGTATTTATATAGATATACAGATGATATATGTTTATATATGTATGTATATATATATATTCACTGAAAAAACCATAGGTTATAGACCATATATAGTTAGGAATTAGCATTTACAAAACCTTGAAAATTCACTGAAAAAACCATAGGTTATAGACCATATATAGTTAGGAATTAGCATTTACAAAACCTTGAAAATTCACTGAAAAAACCATAGGTTATAGACCATATATAGTTAGGAATTCGCATTTACAAAACCTTATTTTACTCACACAAAACCATTGAAATTCCATATATAGTTAGTTGCACTAACTATATATCGCGCACCCGCAATCCACTACTGATGATGTTACATATTACATCATTCATGACATGGTCAGTGACATCACTGATGACATCACTGATGACATCTCAAATGACATCACTGATGACATCACTGATGACAACATCCAGTGACTGTATGTTTCTGTAAAGTTAAAATATGTCTTACATATTGAAGAATGAGTGGATGTATAAGTGTCTGGATGAAGGATTTAGTAGGTGCATGACTGACTGTATGAGTGAGTGATTAAATGTGTCTCACTGAGTGCATGGGTTAGTGACTAAACTGTCTTAATTTGTGCATCATTATGTCTGTTGTTCTGTAAACTGTTGCATGTGTTGATACGTAGCTATATGAGTAACTATATGGGTTATTGATTGGTTGCCCAAGTATTTGTATGGGAGACTGAGTGTGTGTGTGGGTGGCTGGGAGGTGTATGACTCTGTGCATAGATGTGTGAGCAGTTGATTCACTAGATGTATGGTTTCAAAAGTGCATGTGGAAACAGCTGTATGGGCGGTTGACTTTGTGCATGAGTGTATTGGTGAGTGAATGGATATCTCAGTGCTACATGTCAAAGTAAGTACATATGTAAAACACAGTACATGTGAGAGTTGACATATATAAATAACTGTGCATAAGAGCCAGTGAATGTGTGAGTGGCTGTATGGATCATTGTGAACTTGTATCAGGGATTGTATAAGAGAGTAAATATGTGTTAGTATATGTTTGAATAAGTAAAGTTTGTATACCTGTATAGTTGAGGAAATGGAGGTGTGATTGATTCTTTGCATGACTGACTAGGTGTGTGAGTAACTCCATGGATGAGTGACAGTCTGTGAGTGTCTGTTTACACTGATTGTATCTAAGGTTATATTAGAGTCTGAAGAGGTTCATCGTATTATCACATGAATGATATCATCAGTGATGTGATCAGTAATGTCAAATGAGATGTCATCAGTGATGTCATCAGTGATGTCATTTGAGATGTCATCAGTGATGTCATTTGAGATGTCATCAGTGATGTCATCAGTGATGTCACTGACCATGTCATGAATGATGTAATATGTGACATCATCAGCAGTGGATTGCGGGTGCGCGATATATAGTTAGTGCAACTAACTATATATGGAATTTCAATGGTTTTGTGTGAGTAAAATAAGGTTTTGTAAATGCGAATTCCTAACTATATATGGTCTATAACCTATGGTTTTTTCAGTGAATATATATATATATATATATATATATATATATATATATATATATATATATATATATATATATATATATATATATATATATATATACATAAATGTGTATATATATATCTCAAGTAGCTATAACTCATGCCCTAAACTAACTATAACTTGCGCCATGCACAGTGTTTTCCCCAATGCTGCTATTTCGGATGCTGCAGTGATGTTATCAATGATGTCATAGAAGAGGTCAGGAGAGATGTAATATGTGAATTATTTAGCAGTGCATGAGAAGGGCACGATGTATAGTTACCTTATGGAACGAGGAATAGTTACTTTAGATAACTATAATTGGTAATTTTCACTGATTTTGTTCAAAACGGTTTTTGTTTTTTTCCATTGAATATCTAAGTAAAGTGAGATATTATTACAATGCCTAACTATAGTGTCACTTTAATCTTTGTTTTTTCAGTGAATTTCAATTGAAAAAATGCATAAAATAAAATGTCCATTGGGGTGCGCAGTGTGGGTTAGGGCGGAGGGCCTGGCCTGTGGCCAGGTCCTGTCTCAACCCCCTGTAGGCACCCAGCTCTCACCTCACACAACCATGAGCCTGTGGCTAGGTCCTGCACCAAACCTGTGCGGGAGAACAACCTGCTTTTTTCACACATATTAATATAAAAGAGAGCCTATTCACTTTATCAGGCAGTGAGCACATCAGCATATATAAAGCCGGCCTATTGACTTTCTCAAAAATTTACCAATAATTATAATGAATTCATAATCAAACACTATAATGCATTTTAGAAATACACACAGTCCAATGTTTATTATTACTCATTGTCACTGTTAGATCTGGCTTCCTTGGCGTGGTTTACCCCCTAACTTTTTGCCTTCAGACCTCCTGTTTTTGCTGGCTTCATTTTCACTAGCTTTAGGAATCTGCACACTTTTCACTCCTGAAGTGCTTGCGCTCTCTCCTTGAAACATGTTGGATTAACTTATATCCACTTGACATATTTAATTTACTTGTAAGTCCCTAGTAAAGTGGCACAACCTGTGCCCAGGTCCAGGAAATTAAATGCTATGAGTGGGCCTGCAGCACTGATTGTGCCACCCACTTAAGTGGCACTTTAAAAAATTTTAATACCTATAAGTCACCCCTAGGGTATGCCCTAGACAGCCCAGAGTCAGTGTGCAATGTATTTACAAAGTAGGACATGCACTTTTAAGTTTTAATTTATTCTTACTTTTTTTTTACTACTGCAAGGCCTACCTTCCCTTAGGATAACATTAGAGATACCTTATTACATTTTAAAAGTGTAATTTCCAAGTGGGCACAGGTCCATGTTTGGTGTCTCTCTAATTGTAATAAAAAGTTCTAACTTATGGTAAAGTTGGGTTTTAAATTAAATTTTTGAAATATACTCCTTTTAGAAAGTTGGCATTTTCTTGCCTTATGCATAAACCACTGGATTCAAGCAAGCCAGGCTGAAGACGGCTGGAATGCCAGAAACCGGTCCTCGGACGCTTGTTTCCGGTCCAGGGAAGGCATGGCTTGGCAGTTTGGGCTGGACTGTTCCCATGAGGCACAGGGTCAGACTGATTTGCATATGGCCATGTCTGAACTGGGGTGGTGTGGAGTGCAAAAAAACAATGGATTTAGGCCCAGATCTCTGTACTGGGGTGAATGTATAACATTGTTCTGCATTCTGTCCATCAACTGTGGTTTTTGCATTTGTCACCCGAGTGGGATGG
The DNA here is from genome assembly GCF_964263255.1 of Lissotriton vulgaris. Taxonomy (NCBI): domain Eukaryota; kingdom Metazoa; phylum Chordata; class Amphibia; order Caudata; family Salamandridae; genus Lissotriton; species Lissotriton vulgaris. The sequence goes on from NC_141696.1 coordinate 787,524,284, forward strand.
GTATGCTCAGATGTGAGTCCCATGCTCTCCACACCACTGGATTCAAGCAAGCCGGGCTGAAGACGGCTGGAATGCCAGAAACCGGTCCTCGGAAGCTTGTTTCCGGTCCAGGGAAGGCATGGCTTGGCAGTTCGGGCTGGACTGCTCCCATGAGGCACAGGGTCAGACTGATTTGCATATGGCCATGTCTGAACTAGGGTGGTGTGGAGTGCAAAAAAACGATGGATTTAGGCCCAGATCTCTGTACTGGGGTGAATGTATGACATTGTTCTGCATTCTGTCCATCAACTGTGGTTTTTGCATTTGTCACCCCGAGTCGGATGGGTACGCTCAGATGTGAGTCCCATGCTCTCCACACCACTGGATTCAAGCAAGCCGGGCTGAAGACGGCTGGAATGCCAGAAACCGGTCCTCTGAAGCTTGTTTCCGGTCCAGGGAAGGCATGGCTTGGCAGTTCGGGCTGGACTGCTCCCATGAGGCACAGGGTCAGACTGATTTGCATATGGCCATGTCTGAACTGGGGTGGTGTGGAGTGCAAAAAAACAATGGATTTAGGCCCAGATCTCTGTACTGGGGTGAATGTATGACATTGTTCCCCATTCTGTCCATCAACTGTGGTTTTTGCATTTTCTTGGCTTAGCCCTTTGGTTCCTGCAGCCTGCCTCTGGGTCACATGGCTGAGTATAGTTGACAGTTGGGCTTGGTGTATTCATCCAAGACAGCCACACATAATGGGGAACTAAGGTGTTACTGGATAGGCCATCACTGGCAGGATGGGAGGGTGGTGCCCCCTTACAATTGAATAGGCTGTGTCCTGTCTCCACAGAAAGGTCTGCATATCCCCTGTAGTTAGTCTTGAGACAGGGCCAGGAAGCAGGACGCCTGTGCACTTCAAAGGCAGGATTCTAGAAACCGCTCCCCACTTCAAAGGAACAACTGGGCATAAATACTGGATCTCAGACACCATCACTTGAGTACACTTCTGGACCAGTGGATACTCTGCCAGGAAGAAGGACTGCTGTGCTGCCGAAATGAATGCCACTCTTCTGGACTGCTACTCTGAAGGAACTGCTGTTCTTCTGTCTGCTGCCCTCCTATCTGGGTGAGAAGAGCTGCACCTGCATCTCTTGAACCATGATCTGAAACCTCAGGGACATAGCAGGCTTCCAGCAACCCTCCATCTGCACCTGTACTCTGCCATCCATGAGTCCACCTTTCTAAGTGGTGCCACCCCAGTCTTGGACCCTTGGAAGTGAACCTAAGTTTCTTGCAAACCTCTGTGGATCCAACAGAACCAACTCATCTCCTCTGCTGAGTAGGGCAACCTTGAGTGGAACTGATGCATCATTGCATGGATTGGATCTGTCACCAAGAAACGCATCGCCACAGCCCGCAACCTCTTTTGAGCTGCAGCTGCATGATGCATCCTCAGTGCACGCCCTAACATCCCTCATCAACGGCAGCCTCAGTGACGGTGCTGGACTCCACAATGCAGCCTCGCAGTTACTCGAAACCAATGAACCACCCGGATTGCGCAACGCATTCTTGACTCTGGACTTCACAGTGCAAGCTACCATTAATGGGATCTTCGAAGACAATGCAGAACATCACATCACACCTCAGAACTGACCAACACATCAGGTCAACTGTGCTATACATCTTCGATACGATTCCTTGTAACAATCCGCAAACCAGGCAAACTAGGATTTAAACTACTCTGTTCACTAGGCCTATAGCTGGCCCGTGCTCCATTGCAGTCAGCTGGTACTTGTGCCTTTGTCCCGGTCAGGCGCAACTAGATGTCCACAATTGGAGCGTTGTGCTTTTTGCCGCTATTTTCAGTAACATCTTTGAGCTTGTATATCTCTGCTATTCCTAATTGGATTTTTATCGTTTTGTTTAATTTATCTAATCTGGTGTGGGATTTTGTGTGTGTGTTGCTGTCACTGTACTACTGTTTGAAGTGTTGCACAAATTCTTTACACATTGATCTAACTTAAGCCTGACTGCTCTGTGCCAAGCTGCCAGAGAGTTGAGCACAGATTAATTTACGTTTGGATTGTTCATTACTGTAACAAGGATTGTGATTGCTGCTTGACCAGGGCTCACACTCCAGTTAACCACCAATCCAATTTATTACAGTCACAAATAAAGCATTTTTATAACAACCATAGGCAGGTCTTTTAGTTTTTTTTGACATCGTTTTGAGCCACGAAATGCAGCCTTGGAACCATCCACCAAGAGTCACTGCACTGCAGCTATACATCATACAGACCCACCTCACAGTTCTTTAAAAATTCAGAGAAGCTTCCTGAGGTCTTGCATTCAATGACCCAGGAGACTTACTGTGCCTACCTTTTGTTTGCTGACAGGGAGGTACCACACAGGTTGGTTGGCTTCAGCCACTCTGAACTTCTGTCTGGGCACACTGTCACTTTATTACTGTTCGAAGTGTTGCACAAACACTTCACACATTGCTTCTAAGGTAAGCTGACTGCTCTGTGCCAGGCTACCCGAGGGATTAGCACAGGTTAATTTAGGATTAGCTTTTGCTTCACCCTGACAAGGATTGTTGTTGCTTCTTGACCAGGCCTTTGGAGGTTCAGAGAGGGGAGTACACAGCCCCGCTCCCCATCATGAATATAACCCCAGGGGACAGCTGCTTGGGACATAAACATAACAAATGCCGCCCAGCAGCTACATTTTTTGCCAATCCCACCAGAGTTCCACCTGATTGCATCATATTGTACCAATTTAATTTCTTCTTTGGCCCGGGAGGGGGACCCTTTGGGTCCCCCACATGGGTCCTATGGAGTAAGGTTATTCCTAAAAATGCTGTCAGTAAAATTTTTCTCCTGTTGATCGCAACCAGTTCTTGCTCCTGCAGGAGTCTGACTCCCTCAGGAGCGAGATGGCTCAAGGGAAATAAAGCTCCCTTGTCCAATCAACACACATCATTTTCAAATTGGCATTCCCACAAGATACTCTCAAGCCTCTTGTGGACTCAGCCATCCAGATATATTTTTTACCCTTAATTTCTCTAACACTACTGAATGGATTTACAGCAAATCACAAAAAGTACAGTCTGCCGACCAAGATCTAGCTTCCTGACAAATTTGGTGTAATTCCGTTCAGCAGTTTCTGCTGTAGCACATCTTAAAGAAGCCTATGGACAGTGCATCTTGGATTTAGCATTTTGGATTTTTCAAGTCTACCTTTGTGAATACCAAAACGACGTAAAGTTAGACTTTAGTTCTAACTTTACCTTTGTGAATACCAAAAAGTAGTAAAGTTAGACTTTTGGTCTTAGTTTACTTTTGTGAAGAAATTTCCTATTTGGTAATTGCACAGATGTGATATCCATATAAGAAATTGTGTTTAGGAAAAGTAACATTCGGGATGCAGAATGATGATGTAAAAACCAGGAAGTTTAGAAATACAGGGTGTGGCTATAACCCTGAAGCCTAGGAAGGTGCTGGAAGGGAGATGTGCTCCTGTGTGACTACTTGCAGTTTAAATCTAATTTTTGAAGTATACCATGTCTAAGGAAGATGGGGACTCTAGGAACAAGAAGCGCAAAGCCTAATTTTCTGAGGAGCTTGAGCTATTAACAGTGGAATGGCGGCATAAATGGACCAGCTTTTTGAGAAAGCATAATTTTCTGTTCATGAGGCCCAGGAAACAAAAATGTAGAACCGCTTGCTGGAGAAGGTCAACTCATTTAGTGTCACCCAGAGAACAATACCTGAAATAAGGAAACCTTGGTATGTCAGTCAGTCAGTCAAACCACTTTATTCGGTTAAGTTAAAACCATAAAAGTACAAAGACGAAATACAAACATATATGTGCAAAAATACAATATAAAGTGTCCACAGTATAATACAATCCGTCATTAGCAGTCTATGTGCAGAGAACACAATACAGTACTGGTCAGGTAAAGTGCATTTCAGGGCAAAAGTGCTAATACATCCAAGATATTTAATATAAATCTCAATTAAAATACCAATCATAAAAACAATATATAAAAAGATAAAATCAGAAATAAAACTGCATTAATTATGGGCTCTCCACACGGCCTGGTATGACCTAAGGTCCTGTACCAAAGAGAAGGAGGCCAGCAGGATGGCTGAGGCTCGTGGCAATGGTGGTGGACACTACAAACATCCTTCTCCCACTCCAATGGAATCACTGATTGAGGCGACACTTGAACCTGAAAGTGTGATGGGAGTGTCAGACATTGACACCTCCAATCTATCAGATTCCAGCCAGGGTAAGTCATTTTCCTATTAATTTCGTCCCAGATCATATCCTTTGTAACTCCTCAAGCACAACATCCTAGCAAACAAAACTATAGTTAGATGTTTACTGTACTTTGGCAATGTACTGTGGGAGTTGTAGTACAACTTAGTTACATGGTGTACTGTATGTTGATATTTAAACTACACATGTATATACATGATCTCCATGTCACAAACACATGAATCACATTTTCAACAATGTTATGCAAACATATTTACCATTTATGTACAATAAATATATATATATATATATATTTATACATTTCCACAGCTCACACCCTGGACATGTCTGAAACCACTGAGTCTGATGAAGCAACTGACATATGTGGAAACTGAGGACAGCACAATTGCTACTCCTACACCACTACTCCTGCTCCAACGTTATCTGTGGACACACAGACAATGTAGAGTCCAACAACAAACAGTCCACAATGATAATGTCTCAGATGACATGGCAGACAGTTCTCCTTTGTATGTTGGTCTGGAGAAATCCATCATCAGAGTACAATGCCTGCAAGCCAAACACATTAAAACGGTTATTAGGTATCTGCAAAGCATTTGACAGTCAATGCTGCAACTGCAAAAAGGACAAGACAATACAGTTGCAATACTTCCATGGAGAAAGAGAAATTTCTGCAAAGATGCAAGCACAAGCAGCACATGGCACACTATAATGCATTCACTAAATCTATCAATCGATTAGCAGTAGTCATGATCACTATTGCTGTGAGAACTGTGAATATCCAAAATGACTTGGTACACTACTGTCAAGATGTTGCATTTGGGCTGTTCCAAGTCACCACAGCTCTGGAAAACATAAAGACACATAACCTGTCTGTCCCAAACATTTTGCCACTACTTGAAAGTGAAGACTGCTCCAGCCTCAGTGGTACATCTGTGACAGGTGCATGCTGTACAAAGCAAACAGGCCAATACACACCTGGAACAGATATATCCCCACCTCCACAGCCAAATTCCGCTAAGAAGGCAACCAGCACCAGAGGCTGTGAAAAGTGACTTTTGTAGACACTCTAATATGTGAGACTGCTTGTTATGCTTGTCAGTGTTCACATACTATGTTGCTTTGTTTAAAAAATGTCATCCTATAGAGATACCGTTGACAATAAAGAGGTACATTGTTACAATCTGAAAAAAGGTTATCTTTCAGTCATTCAAAAACCATCATGTCTATTGTATATTGCTTGGATGTGATCATCATTCTTACCTCAAAAATTGTTGTTGGTGAGCTCTGTGCTTCGAGCTTGACCCTCTGCTGCATGTGTCCCGTCCTGTTGAATCTAGAGTGATCATCTGAGTCTGTTTTTGGCTCTACGATGATGTTGTGATCATCATAGCTATTCTTTCTCATAGCTATGTTTCTCATAGGTTTGTTGTGGCGAATGACACATGCGTCAATGATCTTACAAAAGGTGTCTGATCTGTAGAGTAGTGCTCCACCAGTTTTGTGGAGTCATCTAAAACGAGGCTTGAGAATTGCAAATGTATGTTCAATTATTGAGCGTGTTTTCTTATGTGCCCTAATGTACTGCCTTTCACTTCTGGTTCTTGGATGCAAATATGGTGTCAGCGTCCAAGGGAGCAGGACAAATGCACTGTCTCCTTCAATATTATGAGAAGGATAAACTATTAGGTAATTTTATAAACATGCTATTGGACACTGTATGAATTGAGTTTACAATCTTCTCACCAAGCATAAGGCTGTTACCAAAATATCCCTGAGACAGATGGTTATTTATTCCACTGTGGTGGAATATAAAGGAGTCATTTGATAGTATATTAAATGATTTTTAACAATTTTAATGTATTACTGTCTTTATTCTAGAATCATCACTGAAATATTTGTTATCTTAAAAATAAAGTTTTGTATAATTTTATGATGATGTATTTATTTGTGCTTTTATGATCATTTTTAACTTGATTGAATAAAGATTGAAATTGAATTGAGCCATGTGTGCTGCATGGCAATCTGGCTACAAGGTGAGTTTTGATGCATGAGGTATCACACACTACCTGTACATTGAGTGAATGAGGGCTTTTCCTGTTTCTATAACTCTATTCATTGAGAGAGAGGGGCATATGGCAATATGTGTGCCATCAACACACCCAGTTACATTGGGAAACTGTGCTACCTGATAAAACATTAGTTTGCTATGTTGTAAAGATTGGGGAGTATTTGTGGGAAAAATATGTTGGTTCACTTTGCTAACCATGATGTCCAGGAACCAGTGAACAAACCTAGAGAAACAGTTTGGGACACCCCCCCCCCCCAGCCTCTGTTATGACTCCCTGGAAACTGCCAGAAGCTAAAAGGTGTAGACAGCACAATACTTGAACATATGGTGGGATTGCATTGCTTCTGACTTTTGGGGTTTGTAGATAAAGTTCTAACTCAGCAATTAAATCTAAAATGACCTAGCTACTTAGTCTGTACTTCTCACATATCTCCTCTCCAGTTTGCTCAAACAGAGTGACCCTCATCCTAACTATCCTCTTCTGTCTCCTCCTCCTTCTCTGCCTACCAGCCAGAATCCACATCCGCCTTGCCAAGACATACAGAACTGCCATTCTGAAAGAGCCATATGCATTTTTAGTGACTTTTTATAGTTTGCACCTGGTTACCACCTAATACACAATTAATGGTAAATGTATTTCCTAAATGGCCGTTTTGCGACTATTTGCAATTAGGAAATCCATTGTACATAGTGTTAACAATTCACTAGTTGGAATTACCAATTTGTGATTTCCTATTTAGAAATTCCAAAAATGAAAATCTCCAATTGCACTTTCGAAAATGCCTTCGCGCAATAAGAACACTCCACACATCTTCTCCCAGTAGCATAAAAGGTCACTTTATTTAGGACAGCCAAAGACAGACTCCAACTCTTGCATTTTATTAATTAAATACACCTTTGGATATTTTCTCCAACCATTTTCCCCCTGTTGGTTTTTGCATCACAAATTCCCCAACGATTTCATCATTTGTCAAAAACTCCAAAACTGTTTACTTCCAAACCAATGTTTTTCCTTCAAACTTTCGCATTCCTTTTTCCACCTACCCCCCCTTCCCCCACCCCCAGAGGGAAAGGATACCTCCGCACTAGACTCTCCTATCCCCAAAAACACGCCTAAGGAAAAGAACACAATTGGAGAACTGTCAAGACTGCCCTAGAGTGACTTTTTTTTTTTAAAAGGACACAAAATATTGTACACAAAAAACCCCCACCACACCTAAAATTGCGACGGGTGGTGAGCAAAAACGAAGACACCACTGCTCCTTCATTTTTCCGAGTGATGTGCAATCTCCCGCTCCCACCCGAGCCCACCAAGCCCCTCCCTCTTCCCCGGCTGCCCAATCGCGTCGCGTGGACCGTTCCACCGCGCAAACTATCCCAGGGGGACACCGGCTCGCGCCAAGTCCCCCTGGGTTCCAGCGCGAAATAAGAACACTCCACACATCTTCTCTCAGTAGCATAAAAGGTCGCTTTGTTTTAGGACAGCCAAAGACAGACTCCAACTCTTGTATTTTATTAATTAAATACAACTTTGGATATTTTCCCCAACCATTTTTCCTACTGGTTTTTGCATCACAAATTCCCAACGATTTCATCATTTGTCAAAAACTCCAAAACTGTTTACTTCCAAACCAATGTTTTTCCTTCAAACTTTCCCATTCCTTTTTCCACCTACCCCCCCACCCCCAGAGGGAAAGGATACGTCCGCACTAGACTCTCATATCCCCAAAAACACGCCACCCAGGAAAACCAATGTGTTTTCCTGCCCCACCCCCCTCCCCAACATATGACATAACTCAAATCTCCTTGCTAGAACACCATAAATCAACTCCCCAAAAACCCACCAACAGATCCCGTAATTCCATAAGATAGTATGCCGCCCCAACGGAGACAGATGCACTCCATCCTAACTGAACAAATGAAGCTCCTTGCCTGAAAGATATTCATGAGCCAATACAGTAATGCCTATTGTCGTGCAATACATTTTCATGGCTCTATTCAGCTTCCGGCGCGCTTTCTCCACCGCCGAATGCGTACGAGCTCCCCCTCCATTGTTGTCGGTACACAAATTCTGTCCAGACCACTGCAGTGCCCACCCAATTGCTTTTTAGTACCGCTAAGTCCAGTTTCATTTGCTGAATCAAAGATAGGCCAGATAGTTCGACCAGGTCATTCTCTCCCATATGTATGATTAAAAGATCAGGAAAACCCCATTCATTAGCCAGTTTAGACAATAAAGGAAAAAGGTCTCTCCACTTCATCCCTCCAACCCCCTTCCACAATACCTCATGGTCTTTTCCAATCAGAACCAAAGCCCTTCCACATATCTGTTGCTCCGCAAACACAGATGACCACTTCACCAAAGAGTGGCCCACAATCCATGTCCTCTTTTTCCGTGGAAATGACAAAACTTGACCTATGATAAGAAACAAAATTGAACTAGCATAAAAGAAACATATTGTATTCATTGACGAACATATCTATAGCAACAGTCAGATTTCCACCGCCCAATTTGTTGAATCTCCTCCCTCCCCCAGCCCAATCTGGCCACCTCTGTAGCATCACCTATTCGAAAAGAATGCGTCCCATAGCACAGTGAATTTTTTCCCACCAACGATAAATCTTTTCTCAGCACTGCTAACAACTGAAAACAAGAAACCTGACCCCATCAGCATGACAAAATATGACCCCAACTCGAAAAACCGGGGACTTCAAAAAGGACTCCTATTCTTTCAACGGACAACATCTCACCACCCCGCTCCCTCCCAGCTGTACCCAAGTTCCTATCTCTTTTTGGTCTGTCTTTGACTGTCGTAACCTGATCCTTAAAACTTTCTCATGTAAAATTTGAATGTCAGACGTTTGGATTCCAGTCTGATTCCATAAGCCCAATAACTCCGAAACCCGGAAAGCACCAAAGAACATCCATATCATGCACAACCTGAACCTAACCAACTCCCATTCACTATAACAACAACTAGGCAAAACATCTAAAATTCGTTGTAAGAGCTCAAACGTAATAGGTTCCCGCAAATGCAAGGAATGAACGTTTCTTCTACCAAAACCTTTTAACATCCTGCGCAACAAAAAACCCACTGTACTTCTTTTTTTAACAGCAACTGACTATAAAATGAAATGCCAGCAAGTTTGCCTGAAATCATTGTGTGCGACAAACCTTTGTCCATCAAATGCAACACGAAACTCAACATGAACTGCTCATCACCCACAGTCACACCATCCTGATCCTGTGAGGAAGCATAAATTAGAAATTCAGACCACTTCTTCTGGCAGACCTAGCAATGGAGTCTTCCACCAATTCAGCAATCCTCACTCCCCCAGGTCCTAGATGTCCGAAGGAATCTCCGTCTTGCAGCTGTCCGCTTTTAGCGCCAAAGAACGAAACTTCTGCAAATTATAACGAGACAGGGCATCAGCACTTGAGTTATTCCCACCGGGAATATGCTTGTCTCTAAAAACAATGTTCAGCTTAAGAGTTTGCAATATAAAAGCCTGTAACAAATGCAGAACCCGCACATCCCTTGCCCTTTGCCCGTTGACTAAGCTAACCACTGCCATATTGTCAACGTGAAAGAGAACGCTGCGGTCCTTGCACTCCTCACCTCATACCTGCAATGCCACCAGTAACGGAAAGAACTCCAGGAAGGCGATACTACGGCCCTGCGATAGCCAATGTTCCGGCCAACGCTGAACGCACCAGCGCCCTTCCCAAAACAATCCAAATCCTTGAGCCCCTGAAGCATCCGAAAAAATCTGCACCTGCCATACAGTGTCATCTCCACAAAGTTGATCGATACCCCATTGAACTCTTCCAAGAACCGCAACCAAATGACCAAATCCTCCTTCACTTTCCTTGACAAACGTATGCGGTGGTGTGGCAGGAAAGCTACCGACATCGCAAAACCAAGCCTTCTGCAGAAAGTTCTTCCCGCTCTCACCACTCTACAGGCAAAATTTAGATACCCCAGCAGCCTCTGAACCTGCCTGAGCTCCATCTTCCTTGCACTAAGAATTTCCTGCAAGAAGGTCTTGATTTCTTGTACCTTATCCAATGGCAATCTAGCCACCATTGCTTCTGTATCGATTTCAATGCCCAAAAAGACCAATTTAGTGGTTGGACCCTCTGTTTTATCTGGAGCCAATGGCACTCCAAATTCCTGTGCTATCTTTTGAAAAGAAACCAACGCCCTGCTGCATTGCTCACTCCCTGCTTGTCCAATAAACAAAAAGTCTTCTAGGTAGTGACAAACTGCTGTATGACCAGACCTCCGTACTACACACGATTCCAAAAACGTGCTGAAAGTCTCAAAAAGAGAACAGGAGATGGAACAACCCATAGGCAATACGCGATCTACATAAAACGCATCCTCAAAAAACATCCCAAGCAGTTCGAAGTCCAGTGGGTGGATGGGCAGTAACTGAAAAGCCGCCTGAATATTACTTTTGGCCAGCTACGCACCCACCCCAGCCAGAAGAACCAAACGCAAAGCATCATCCACCGAGGCATATGAAACCGCCGCATCTTCCGGTGCGATTAAGTCATTTACTGACTGACCCTCCGGCCAAGACAAATGGTGAATGAGTCAAAACTCGCCTTGCACTTTCGTTGGAATAACCCCCAAAGGCGAGACCTTCAAATTGGGCAGAGGACACTGATGAAAAGGACCCGCTATCCTGCCCAGTTCCAATTACTTACTCAATATGTCTCGAACCACCTGAGGTAATTCTTTTGCTGCTTTCAAGTTGTCAGCCCAACGCTGCTCCCTAGGACATTGGTACCCATTACGAAAACCTACTCTAAAGCCCCACAAGAAGTTAACCGCTGCCACCCCATCCGGGTAGGCCTCAAGACAGGGTAATATGGCCTGAAGCTTAACTGGGGTAGGAGCCTTTTTGGACAAGAGTTGGAAGGGCCCCTCTTCCTCTCTGCCCCTTCCTTGATCCCCATGGTGATGATTGGGGAAGCACTGAAATACGGCATGTCTACCTCCACACTGAGCACACTCGTGCTTGAATTTGCAGAATTGCCTGACACAGGCACCCCGGTTGAAACTCCAACACGCTCCCGTGGCAGGCAACTGCCTTCTTCTAATTCCACCCGCCCCCACTGGAGCGGGACGCTGGAGAAAGGGCCGGTATGTTATGGGGAGACTGCGTGCCGTATGGATAGTCGCCGATGACCGATTCACTGACATCCATTGAAGCCATAGCTCCTGACCCACTTCCCCCCACGGCTTGTCATTGAACAGACTCACTCTGGCCATAAACTCCTCGTCGTAGTTAAGGCAGGCATAGCCCCCCACCTGCAAGTGTGCCCTCCTAATGATGTAAATATATTTAAACATCGCCACCGCTCTCTCTGGATACCGCTCACAGTATACACTAGCATAAATTATAAAAGCGGCCGTCCAGTTTTCTATGGTCTTAGGCACATTAGGGCGGCGGGACAACTCCATCTCTTCTTCTTTCGATCCATCTCTAGCCTGCAGATCTCTATGCAATAGATGGAAAACATCCACATAATCATGACTCCAGATTTTTTGTCTCGTCCTTTCCGACAAGTGTGTGCCCAAAGGCATGGCCACTCCCATATAAGGTAATCTTGTTCGACCACACCCCTGAACTCCAATTTGTAAAGAACTAACTAAAGACGAAACAGGACTTGCCACCCCACTCACTTCCACTTGTCCACATGACCCCGTACCTGACCGAGGCGTTACCTGTGGAACCTGGTTTAACTCGAAATGCACATTTGCATCCCCCTTATCATCACCCTCCCCTGGCACCACACTTGAGCCTCTCACCAAAGGCCGCGTCCACGCAGCCCACCAGTCCTTCTTACCTGAAGGCAGCTGTGTAGCCCTTTGCTGCAATTCTTTGAGACCATCATGCTTATCATGTCCGCCACGCCGCCCCCGATCTGCAGAGAAGTCCGCCCAAGCCAGGAGCGGCATCCCGCGACAACCATTCCCTTGAATTATTAACATTTTCTTTATCACACCCATCAAATTCAACACCATAGTCATCCTGTACTGTATTATTCTCAAAAATTGTGCTTGGCATTGCACCATCTCCAACACCACCATCATATCTCCCCAATTGGACACAGGCCGCTGCTGAGCGCGCCCGGCCGAGGACCCGAAGTCCGCACCAGATCCGCCTCGGGTATGCAGTAACTTACCACAGCCGCACCTTGCTGTGCTGGAACTGGAAAAGAACTCTGAGAGACAGACCTATAATCAGAGTTCGCTACCAAGTTCCCGCCGCTCCAGCCAGGAACCGCCTTCAACTTACACTTTACCTGATCCATAGTTACTTCAGCCAACACCTTCCTGGGCAATTCAGCTTGTTCCACCCATACCCACTGCCCCTGCTGTGGGCCCAAGCCTGAGTCAAACTCCACTTGTGGGTGACACGGCGGTGGCCGGGACTCCGGGAAAACCGCCACCACCTCGCTGTACATGTTACCAGCTCCCCTCAAACAGCGACCCCTGGCCCACAAAGAACTAGCCCCACCACCCCTGCACAAAAACGCCCCCTCCTCAGGCTGAAAGTCATACACAAAAAAGTCAATATTGTCCTCCTCCTGCATAAACTCCGCCTCAATATTTGCCCTCGGGGGCCTCTAGGCTGAGGCAGCAAAATGATCTGAAACTCTGCGCGCTCCTGCGTCTGAATGCTGTGTGCAGTCAAAACTGCCTCTCCACGACCAGCACCTCCAGCCCCAGCAGAGTCCACTTGACCAACTTCTTCCTCCTCACTGTCAGTAGGGTAATCCACTAACGAATTCACAGGACCCCCAGCCCACACCTCTGGCGCTATGTCAATTCTAGAGTTATCAGGGCCTCTGTCATATCTCACTGGGGGTAACCCTCCTGATAATGCTGTTTCTTTCTGGAGGTAATATACCCCTGGCGACTGTGTAGACACTCTGTCTCTTACATCATAACCATCAAGCATAGCCTCCTCGCATGAATGAAGCTGCTGCTGCCTGTTCACAACACTAGTGCTGGTTTTGTCACCTCTTTTTCCCGCTTTCTTCTTTGACTGAGGCCCTAGTAGTACCTGACCTACCCTCAGCACACCTGGCGCAGATGCTGAGCGCAGCATAACATTTCTGCCACGAACACCCATTCCTGAGGAGCGCACTCGATGGGGTTTTAAAGCTGCCCTTGGGGTCTCACACGCATTGTCTACCTGGCGGCTGGACACTGGCATAAAAGCCGCCACAGCGCGACTCACCCCTTCCGCCGCCACACGCCTCGGGTGCTTTGCCTCCTCAACGCAGCTCACAGCAGCTCCAGGACGCAAAAGATCTGTGCGCCCGACTGCCACCAGCGCACGAACCGCTTCCCTCGCTATGTCCTCAGCGGACATGTTCTCTCTGCTCCTCCGCTCTATTTGGACAAGAGCTGAATGCGCTGACTAGAAACAGCTGACTGGAAAACACCGCCTTCGTCACAAAAACAAAGACGCCACAGCTCCTTCACTCTTCCGAGTGACCTGCAATCTTCCGCTCCCACCCGAGCCCACCAAGCCCCTCCCTCTTCCCCAGTGGCCCAATCGCGTTGCGTGGACCGTTCCACCGCGCGAACTATCCCAGGGGGACACTGGCTTGCGCCAAGTCCCCCTGGGACCCATTCATACATACCAAAATGCCATCTCGCATTTCCTAACAGCCTGATATTGCAATTCGCACAGTTAGGAAATGCAAAATGCCTTTCTACATATGGCCCTAAGTGCCTTCATCTGAGGCCCTGGTGGACTTACTAGTGTTCTCCTGCAGTTGTTTTGCTACCAAGAAAAATATTGGAAACTTTTGAAAAAAAAAATTCCAGAGCCAAAGGGACCTACCAAAAAATGATACTATCAGCAGTTCCATGGCGTCAGATCGAATTTTAGATTCATCCTCGAAAAGGCTTCAGCACCTTCAAAAACACAAAATATTCCCTTTCTGTTTTAAACTTAGGAACTGTATTCCCCTGAAATCTCAAAAGCTCCAGACAGTCAGAAGAATAAACCTGCTTCGAATATCCAACCTTGAGTTCCCGCAGCAGCAAATACAATTTCAACCTTGTCCCTCTCGGAGAGAATGTATTTCTGTAAAAAAATTACAAAGTCCTGTTTTGAATTGAAACATTTACCCAAATAACAATACAGTTTCTTACACAGTCCTTTAAGGCAATTACTAGTAACCTGGACCCACAAGGAAACACTTAAGAGAGCATCAGTTTTCTTTTGAAAGCAACAGTGCAAGAATATTGTTGTCAAATAAATATTGTCTACAACAATATTGCCCCATTGCAGTTAACACTAAGGGGCAGATTTATGTTAACTGGCGCATCCCGAGGGATGCGCGAGTTAACATGCGCCACAGTGCGCCACAGCTACGCCACCCATGGTGCGCCGCATTTATGATGCGGCGCACCATGGGGCAAAAACGGCACAGATGCGTGACGCATCTGTGCCGGAAATGTGGCGCATTGCTGGCGTTGCGTCGCAAGCGCGACGCAGCTCCAGCAATGCTCTGGGGGGGCCTATTCTTTCAATGCCGCCTCAAGCCTTACGCCTGCTTCAAGCAGGCGCAGGGTTTTGACGCAGCATTGCCCTGAAAGTGACTGAGTGAAATCTCATAGATTTCACTCAGCCACTTTCAAGAGGCGTTCCTGCGCAGGAACGCCCCCCCTGCGCAGGAACGCCTCCTCATGGCGCAGTGCTGTACAACGTGACGCATCTCCTAGATGCGTCACGTTGTAAATAGGGCGCAGGGATGCGCCACGTTTCCGCGCCGTTGCGTCACGCAACGGCGGCGTAAACGTGGCGCAAGCCCTTCATAAATCTGCCCCTAAGGGTAGCTGGAATGTTTCATTCTGCTTGTGAAATTAGTGGAATTTTGGTCACGCCACATTACTCTTTAAAGCTTACATCCAGTCAAATTCCATCAATCGCAGCATCGTGGAATATTTCTCCAATGAGTCTTCAGAAAATTCGAGTTGGTGAGTGCGACCTAGATTTGACGTCCCCTAACATGATTTTCTAATGGAGGGGTTCGCGAGTGGTCTGAGTCAGATAGCTGCCTCTTGACTAGATTTGCTGCTACTGCAGCAAGGCAACTCCGGTGGCCACGCGCTCTTGCGCAATGCATGGTGCAGTGGTTTTGCAGTGCTGCTCCTGCTACTAGCACGAAATTGCAGCGAGACCTGCATACTTTCCTTCCATTGGCAGAAATCTGCTGAATCTCGTGGAGTTTTTATTTAACTCTGTGAAATTCCACATACTGAAACTCCAGAGTACGGCCCACTTTTAGTTAACACCAGAAAATCTGGTGTTTATTTGGGATAATTTTTTTGTAAAAGATATTTACAACTAAATATTCATGCCATTTTCTATTCTGACAAGATAATCAGGTGCCACTGCTTATAGAGCATTCGCTAGCATGTGAAATGCGCGCTCTCTCCTTTTGAGCAACGGGTCCTCTTTTAATAAATCGGATCCCCAAATAGCACTCTAAATAAACCCTGTTCAGATGATTTCAGCCATTCTCCGGTAGATTTAAAAGTAAATCTTCTGAGTATCATAAATTACCTTTTATCACACTTTATTCTTAGTATTGTAAATATATATTTATTGTATTAAAATCAATTAATTAATTAAATCAATTATGAAATAGATAAGAATAAAAATCAATTAATTAACAGGTTATCTTAAAAGTCACTGATAGCAGATAAATCATCTTATAGTCGGAGTCCAAGCACTTAGCATGAAGTTTGACCCCAACTTGATGGCTTGCTAGGGTGCCTAACTAAAGTGCAGATGTTAGTCAAGAGTCGTACTTCAGATAGATTACTTCAAGGTATTTTATGGGTTTACTGATGAGACGGTTGATCTGAAGTGAGAATAAACAGCTCATTGCTTCTTTAACTGATCTTGTTTTATGGTTAATGAAAGACTGACACAGGTTTTTTTTCCCTCAGGTCCAGTAGGATCGGACAGATACTTAGTATCTTTTACTTTTCTACTGTTAGAGACAGATTCATGGATACATTGGCCAAAATCATTTGAAGGTCACTTAAAATGTGTGTTGCTAGCACACTGCCTTGCTGTAGTCCAGGTTAATTGCATATTATTTTTGGTTATATTTTATTGAGGATACTACATTCACAGGGTTGGGAAATAATCCAGATAGTATATGGAAACGTTGTGATGAGCACTAAGCTTCAACAGATTTGTCCTGTTTTGTCTAACCCACAATATGCTGCCATAAGCTTTGCAAAAATCAATAAACGCACAATGCAATTGTGGGGTGTCCTGAACCAATGGAGGACTAGCCAGGAGTTCCAACACCACTGCACTGTGAATAGCTACAATTCCCTTATAAAGGTCACACCCAGGTATCCACATCAAAATTAGGATACGTGTGAAATATCTGAAGCAACGTTAAACTTTAGAGTTCGTCATCATCTGCACATTTCTCTGGAGAAAAAGGGAAAACTCTACTAGGGAAAAACTCCTGGAACAATAAAAAAAAACAACACTTGGATCTGATGCTGAAACACTGAGGCCCTGTTTACAAGTTAAAGGCTAATTTACAATCCCTCTGGAAACAGGAGAGTGCAGAAGGATCGGAATTATGAGTTTTGCTATATTTATTTATTTTAGTGTTTTATAAAGCGCAAGCAAGACCAAGTGATGGGTATCAGAGCGCTTTGCATATATAAAGCATTGTAAATTTTAATTATAATTATCACACCCTCACAGTTTTCATGTGATAGAGCCTGGCCGGTCAAGCATGGGAAATGTCTCAGAGGGAAAGGCCTGAAAAAACGCAAAACGTAGCATTTGGTATTCTAAATACACAATCTGTGTGTTATGTCTCATTTCCAATTTGAAAATGTAGAAAAGGCGATACCACGCCCAGATCATTCCTTACCCTGAGGTAATTGTACCGACTGTGATCAGCAGTTAGCTTTAACTTTGTAATTATGGACCTGATTCTTTTGGTTATTCATTCAGTGTCTCTGGGCATAATTTGCATTACAGCGATAATCCATCAGCTCAAATTTACAGTAGCCTTCAGTATCATTACTTCCAGGTACCAATACAAAGTTCCTCCAAAACATATATTGTGTTGCTTATTGTGAAGAATAATGTAAAGTTAAGTCACAAAGTGTCTGAATTTGAAAACAAAGGGGCCCATTAGGATGGCGGGTGGATTGCCCCTGCAGGGACCGTCGATAGCCACTGCTGGTCCAGCCCGCGCATTGTCTGTCACGTTGTGCATGCAAATGCTTGACATGCATTTCTTACACTGCGGCGGGTGCTGCTGACAGCACGCCCGGCCGCAATGTAAAAAATGTGGAATGCGGCTGTCAGTGTGGCTGGGGCATCCTAATTAGAATGGCAGGACCTCCGCACCTATGGTCCCTTTAGCTGTTGCGGTGGCGGGCGGATTTTGTCTGCCTGCCATTGTAATAGACCTCAAAATGTTAAGTTAAAAGGAACATAAACACGAGAGGCAGTCACAAATGTATGCTCTGGCACATTATTAATGATAGACTTAAGAACCATATGTGCAAAACATGTAAAGTGTTTTTTCATATGTACAAATGACAAATTATGATTTGGTAACGTGTTTAGTGGGTTTCAGTTTGGATTAGCTATTCAGTATTTTGAAGGTGCTTGTTTAGGGCATCCCTTCTAAATTCCGAATTAGAGTGCTATGCATGAATGTTTTGTGATCGAATTACGGTTGCAAAAAAATTTAGGCTCTCGTGGACAAAGATTCCATTTAAGGAATCGTAAATTGCGCCAAATAACGATTGGCAGCTTGCGATTGCTTAAATGGAAGGAAAAAAAGAATTAAGAGGGTGCAATTTGCTCACTGACTTCTAAAGAATCCCTTGTTTTTTTGAGAAATGACCTATGTATTAATAGAATGGTTCTGAAAATAATGATTCATACTGGGTACCATTTGAACCCACCTCAGCAAAATGCATGAGATAGGTCGTAAATTGAGACACACTATCATTGGGTACAATGAAGGGCATTTTGTCCTGTTGGGGTCAGCAGACCACCATATCTGTGATTTGTTTCAAAGAAAGCAATCTTTTTTTAAAATGCAAGTTGCTTTCCTTAAAGGAAATCACTATGCATTTAAAAAAGAAAATTGACACAAAGCTTTTTTATGAGCTGGAAGTGGACTCATGAACCACTGCCTGCTCATAAAAAAAAGTTTTGGTGAACATTCTGAAGAGGGAAGGGGTTTCATGTAGACCCCTCCAATTTTTGAATAGCTTACAGTCTCCTTTGAGGAGGTGGTAAAATATTAGTGTTTTGTGACCTTAATTCAGCTACAAAACATGAATACATCGCTTAAAAATTCTGTATCTCGAAAGCAGCCCCCAAAAACCCTGTGATGGCTGTGTTTCCTAATGAGTTGAAAATTGCGACCTACCTCATTATTATTTTAAGAGGTAGGTTGATTTGTGACCTATATGGAATAGTTATTTGGAAATAGAAGTACTTTATACATTAGGAGTACCGATTTCCTAAGTGCGATTCAGAGACAATTTCAATTAGGAAATCGATATTCCTAATGTTTGTACATCAGGCCCTAAATATTTTCTCTTAAGTTCTAGCTAATAGATTTACTAACTTTAGGAGTCATTTGAATAAAGAAGAGGAACATGCATTTGTCATGAATAAACATCTTTCAGTAGAAATGAATAGTGTGATTTGGACAATTGAGATAGCAACTACAGTAAATCTGATATTAGCAATATTAGGACTTATGCTGCTTCTACCTTCAAAGAATTAGATGTGACTCAAGCATACTGTGGGTATAAGCTGATTTTAAAGATAATAAATATGTTAGGAATACCTGTATTTCTGAAGTGTTGGAAAGTCAAAGAGAAACAAGAAAAGGAATGCTCTTTGCACCTTTATGCTTTGTTCAGATAACAGAAACAATGTCCTAGAGACTTCAACATACTAAAATTCCATTGGTTTAGGAGTACTCAAGTCAAGTGATATGTAGATGATTCAAATAATTGTTCCTCTTACACAAAAAAGTCTTTTGAAAGAGAATTGTCAGATGAAATTAGTGAGTTGTGCAGTTATAACATTAGCTCTTTCTGTTTTGAAGGTATGTAGAATAACCCAAAGATTTGTGTGTGGATACAAAAGAGAATGTTCAAAAATGTGACTATGTAAAGGAATCAGATATCACTGGAATGCCAGAAAGCATTGGAAGGTAATTTTGTTGCCATATTAAAGTTGAAATTATCCTAATGAGATTTGAAAACCTCCTAAAAACTATTGTTGAATGTATACACTTGATTAAGATGGCTATTCTTCCAAAGAGTGTCTTTTTCTATGACTATTTTCCTAGTTTGATTCCCCCTTTCCTTTTTAGGGAAAAATCTGTAAATATCTAATAACAGTCTTTAGATTCATTTGGGGACATCGAAGCATTCGTCCATTAAATAAGCTCTGAAAATTCCTAAAGAAAAACAAATATTCAGTAACCATCTCCCCTGTGCCTTTTTATGCTTCATAGCGAAAGGTGATCTTCGCCTCTTCTATCACAAAAGAACAAACCTTTAACACAAAATTCTTCCAATTGAACTCTCGACTCAACAAACTTTACCAGAATAATTTAGTATTCGATTCATAATTTGAGTCTCACATTAAGGTTCAATATATGTATTTAGTTATTGAGTTTGAACCCACGGAACACCATCATCTTGTAGCTCGATGACACCTGGCTCGTCCTCTCCCTCCCCAATGACAATCCCAACACCCAGACTAAATTCACAGCCTGCATGTCACAAGATGCCAGCTTAATGAAGACCATCTGTCTTAAGATAAGCTCAGACAAGATGGAGGTGGTACCCTTCAGAAAATGCACCTTACTGTAGACCTCAGCCTGGTGGACAGCTGAAATCAGACCAGCACTCATTTTTGCTCATCATGCCAGGAACCTAGGGGTAGTGGTCTACAACTCTCTGTTGATGACCAACCAAAGCAACATGACACTCTAGCCTCTTCCTGCTTCTTCATCGTCAAACACCTCCCACTCAACACCCTCAAAACCGCAGATCAGGCTCTCATTACCAATAAGCTGGATTCCGGCGGCACACTCAATGTTAGCCCCAATGCTCAGCTCACTAAGAGACTCTAAGTCATCCTAAATGCCGCAGTCAAACTCACACCTAAACTCCCATAATGTACACATCTCCAAACATTTCAAAGACCACCACTGGCTCCCAATTCGCAAATGCACACTCTTAAAGTTCCTCACACACCTAGAAAACCCTTCACAATCTTGACCTCACATATCTCAACAGTCTAATCAGATTCCACACACTGACCAGAAACCTCTGTTCAGCTGGCCGCCTGTTCTCCCACAACCCCTCATATCTGTAGAGCCAGAGTTGGCAGGAATGCTTTCTTGTTCCTTCCTCCTAAAACATGGAACAACCTCCCCAGCTGGCTCCTACCAGAGCAGGCATAGACCTTTCTTTCTAGTGCCTGAATACTCTCCTGAGTGGGATATGTGCTTTAAGTGTAGTCATAACAGAACATAACTTAACGTAACACAATGTAACATAACGTAACATAAAATGTGTGTTCCATAATGAACAACGCTAAATGGTTACCTTAGTGTGCTGGTGTTATGGCAATATTTATAAAGGATAAAATACAAAGGAAAATCAGAATCCAATACTGTTCAAACCCCCACGCCCCATTTTGCAGATTTCTACTATAGCAAGACACAACATCTTAGTCAAAAAACCTTTCTTGAATTGTACATAATTTGATTTAGTTCTTGGGCTTGTATTTTGTGCATTTTGCAATCAGCAGGTGAAATTGGGATATTACTTGTGTGGTCTGTACAAGTAATAGGTCCACAATCCCCCTTACTGAGAACCAAGCACCCTATGGTAGCACTTGACTCTCCTAGGGTAGCAAAGCAGAGCAGTCACAGTCCTTCTAAAGGGAGGGGGTGTGGGTTTGTAATCACCATTCACTGACTGTGCTTTTTCATGGAAAAGGGAAAAAGTACATTAATTACACACACATACACACTACTAAACACTACATATTAATTTACAAAAATGTACATAGGCAGATGGAGAATACCACAGATGACATTGCATGATCATTGACAGGGTTACTCAAACATATAAATTGGGTGTGTTGGTTTGGTCAAAGGTTCAAGATCAACAAACAACATATTAAACACATCATGTTGCACTGTGAATGCAATCATGAATAATCAATCATTAATAATAATTATCATGTGTAAATGCACTTATTACTGTTAATAAAGCATATGCACTGTGATCCATAATCATAGTCTGCATTATTATGTCAATAAAGCAGTTTAAAATAAGCATAACATGTGCCTGTGTGCTTTTCATAAACTTTCCAACCATGAAATTGCAGTCATACAAACCACTCTAGAGGGCACTGTACAACATGCACTGTTTTAACATATTCAGGCCCTAATAAATCCAACCATAGAACAAGTCCCTAGAGTGTGCTGCACTCCCAGCTGTAGAGCAGTCACCCAAGGCTCAGGAGTGCTTCAAAACATTAATGAATTTTCCAGAAGGGACCTGTTTTTATGGCTCCGCAAACATAGGGTCTGACATTCATACATTTCTTTAAGGAGGAGCTGCTGTTCTCCTGTAGTCTTCCATCCAACACTACCTTTAGCACATTGATGGTTCCCCTGCCATCCTGGAGCAACTACAATTGAAGAAGGATGTGAAAATTAAAAAGCTGTTCCAGGCGTAGAAGTGCATGCTTTATGAGTACCTCTTCCACTGCGCAGGGGAGAACCACTGCTTTGTTTCCTTCATTGTTTCCTACCTTCCTCTACCTCCTGGGCCGCTCTCAGCTGAGTATTGACGCTGAGAGCTGGTCCCGGGGAGGCGAGGGTTGCTTAGCGTCCATCTTGGGTGTGTAGTCGCGCTCTCGCGCTCTAGCTGATATAAAAGGGGCTTTGGTAGTGATTGCCTAATTATTTCATTTCACCCTCTGAGGCGGAAGCCGGAGGTCCTACAGCACTTTCCTTTACCTCATTTGGCACAGATTTAATTGCTGAGGGTAACATTCATTTTAGAACGCGTCCCAAGTGACGTTTGCTTTTAATAGGCGCTTGATTTTAAAAAGCGTATTTGCACTTGGATCATTGTTTCCTACCTTCCTCTACCTCCTGGGCCGCTCTCAGCTGAGTATTGACGCTGAGAGCTGGTCCCAGGGAGGCGAGGGTTGCTTAGCGGCCATCTTGGGTGTGTAGTCGCGCTCTCGCGCTCTAGCTGATATATAAAAAGGTACTTGACGCTCCGCGTAGCGGACGCGTTAGCGGATGCGCCGGATGCCCGCCGGAGTCACGCCAGAGTCCAGCCCGTCTGCGCCCGTCTGCGCCCGTCCGCGCTGAGGACGGGTTGCAGGACGGGTCGGACCCAATCTCTAGTCCATCTTTTCCCAACATGATTCCCAGACTTTATTCCAGCTCTGACCTCCTTGCTCTCCGACCCTCCCCCCTGCCCTGTTCCCATCGTTTCTCCCCTGAAGGGATTTTGCATTCCCACAGGTGTTGGTCTTGTTTGGCCGCCTTCCTTTCTCCCAGGACTGTCGCCCCTATTGTTCCCCCTCCGCCCCCTCAGCCTGCTTTGCAACGGAGACTCGGTTTCCTAATCAATGCCCGCTCTCTTATTAAGCACAACGTCGCCTTTCACGATTTCGTTGACAGCCGACAACCAGACTGGGTCTTCATCACTGGGACCTGGGCCTCCGACACTTCTGGACATGATCTGCTCATGGCTATACCTGAGGGCTACTCTCTACATAGGCAGGACAGACCTCTGCGTAGAGGAGGTGGTATTGCCATTCTCGTGAAATCCTCCTTTCTCTGTGTAACTAAACCAATCTCGATCCCCTCATCCCGTGTAGAATCATTTTATTTCTGCATTTCTCTTTCTCCTTCAGTCTCCTTTTCCGGGATTCTTATCTATAGACCCCCCGGCTCTAGGGCAACCTTTCCCGCTGAACTTATGTCCATTCTTGAATCATATATTGGAAAAACTGCCTTCACCATCTTGGGTGATTTTAACTTCCACCTTGATGAGACTAACTCAAAGGACACTATTGCACTTGTTGAAATGTTAGAATCCTGTGACCTTGTCCAGCTTGTTAAAAGTGCTACTCACAAGGCAGGACATATTCTTGACGGTCTCTTCTCTAATGATGACAGGCTTTCCACCGGCCCTCCTCTTCAGGTGGTCTGGTCTGATCATTTTGCCGTGCCACTCGAACTTCTCATTCCTGTCCCCTGTCTTACCAATCGGGAATCCTCTCCCTTTACCCTCAAGAGAAATCTAAGAAATATCTTTGATGAGGCCCTTGCCCCTTTGATATCTTCTCCCGATACCTTAGCCGTAAAGGACACAGCAGAGGCAGCTCAGATCTTGAACAACTCTATCTTCAACGCAGTGGAACAACTTGCTCCCTCATCCTTGCGTTACGTAGCTCGCCGTAAACCCACGGCACCTTGGTTCTCCGATCAGCTGAGGCTTCTTAGACAAGGTTGTAGGAGCATCGAGAGAAAATGGAGGAAATCCTGGGACCCAATCGACAGAGAGGCTCATAAATCCTCTCTACGAGCTTACAAACTCCAAGTAATAACTGAGAAACAGAGATATTTTTCCAATCTGACCAGCTCTCTCTCCTCTTCTAGAGAGCTCTTTAAAATCGCTGACTCTCTATGCTCCCTACAACTCCCCGACCCGGTAGTCAGCTCTCAACAACTCTGTAACGATATCTCTGATTTCTTTCATAGCAAAATTCATGATATACATGTCTCTCTTGAAGCCCATCGTCGTGCTCTTGACCCAAAAATTTCATCTGACATTTCTAGTCTTGATTCACTAGGCAAAGACCCGACTTGTCTACTCACAACATTCCCTTCATTATCCCTTGAATCACTGAACCTACTATTGGACAGGACCAAATCAGCTTCCCCCCTTGATCCGATACCGCTTAAAAAACTAAAAGAATGCAAAAATTGCCTCCTTCCTCCCTTGCTTCAGGTTCTCAACTTGGCCATTTCTCAAGGATCTTTCCCCCCTATATGGAAGAAAGCAATCGTTAAACCTCTTCTCAAGAAACCATCCTTGGATCCGACCTTGTTGAAAAATTTCAGGCCAATCTGCCTCCTTCCAGCACCTGCAAAGATGCTTGAGGCGCATTTGAATTTCCACCTGTCCTCCTTCCTTGATTCCTCGGAATACCTGGATAACACTCAACACAGCTTTAGGAAACATCACAGCACAGAGTCCGCCCTTACCTGTGTTGTCGATAACATCCGACGCAAGGTAGACTCTGGCCAAACTACGATTCTGGTCCTTTTAGACCTCACGGCCGCGTTCGACACCCTATCCCCCGCCATTCTTACATCTCGGCTGAGGGAAGCTGGTGTTACAGGACCGGCCCTGAGTCTTTTAAATTCCTTCTTGACCGAAAGGGAACAGAGAGTCATGCTTGGGAACCACCTCTCCCCTGCCAAGTCACTGCAATGTGGGGTTCCACAAGGGTCGGCCTTGAGTCCGACCCTGTTTGCCATCTATGTGGCCCCCCTTGCACGACTGGTTAAATCTCAGGGGATGGAGGTGGTATCCTACGCAGATGATACCCAGATCATGGTATCACTAACCCACACCTCGGTCATTACAGCAGCCGCTAGTTTCAGGGTTTGCATGCAGTATGTGGCAGACTGGATAACTATAAACTCCCTCAAACTAAACGGCGAAAAAACGGAGGTGTTGGTCTTTGGGAAGAGTCAAAATCTGTGGTCGAGCGAGTGGTGGCCTTCTTCTCTTGGCAACTGCCCCACTCCCTCCTCTTCCGCCAGAAATCTTGGAGTATTATTTGACACCGCGCTCTCTATGTCCCTGCAAGTCAATAGGACCGTGGCCACCTGCTGGGGCGTGATTAGTACGCTCAATAAAATTTGTGGTTACCTATCACCCCAGGCGCGTAAACAGGTTGCAGTCGCCCTAGTTGGTTCAAGGCTGGACTACTGCAACTCTCTGTACATGGAAGCCAATAAAGGACTGATACATCGTCTACAGATTCTCCAGAATGCTACAGCGCGCTTTGTTTTGGAGCTTCCGAAAGCATCTTCAGCCACCGCAGCCAGGAAGGAGCTCCACTGGCTCCCGGTGCAGCACAGAATTGCCTTTAAAATTCTCTGTCTGACCCCGATGGATGGTCCTTCTACTGCTATCGGATCTCTTCTTACGCGTTATGTTCCCTCAAGAAACCTCCGATCCGCGGGACTATGTCAACTGGTTGTTCCCCGTTTCAAACTTGCCAGATGGGGCGCCAGAGCCTTTTCTGTGGTTGCTCCGCAGCTGTGGAATTCCATCCCCACAGAAATAAAAACTCTCCCGACCATCGAATCTTTTAAAAAGGCTCTCAAAACCTACTTTTTTAAGAGGGCCTACCCATGAGCAAATAGGACCTGGTAGTTATTCTGTCTTCCGTATTTGAATTAGGCGCCTTGACGCCCATCGGGCTAAGTCCGCGCATATACAAGAACCGGTTCATTCATTCATTCATTGTTGCACTGGACAGCTTCTCCATTTTTCTAATTTGAGGGGTGTAGGCACCCGTGGGCGGGAATGACTCTTCACATTGGTCCACTCCTTGCTGCCCCACTAGCTCCCACACTACCCACCCCTCCATGTGCGTCCAGTAGCTTCTCTCTTACTGCCCACTCCTGCTGGCAGAATCTCCTTTGTTGTTGCTGCAGCCTTCAGCTACCCTCACACACAGTCATGGGTGGTAAGGCAGGCCCACCGCTAAGGGGGAGGAATGCAACAGCACTCCCCCATCTTCCTGCTCATGGGGGCTGAGGATGGGGTGCCAGCCCCCTCCTTGATGAATATGCCCGGGGTAATGGGTCCCCGGTGATAAAGACAGTTTGGGGAAGGACCCCATGCATGTTCCCTTCCTGAAAAGAATTAAATAAAGTATCCTCCTCTGATCCCTGGTCCCTAGTTCACCCCGGTTGGGATTTTTAAAGGAGGCCACGGAGCCCCACAAGCACTGTTTTGGCCAATCTTAAAATGTCCCTAACTCGTGCCCTGTTGGGCCAATCATGATGAGACTGGGCATTTTACTCTGGGTGGTGAATTGTATCCATTAGGGGCAGTTGAAGCAGACCTCCTCACTTCCAAAGCAGTGTAACCTACAGAGAGCTAGTTCTCCTGACTCCCT
This sequence comes from Lissotriton vulgaris, assembly GCF_964263255.1. NCBI lineage: Eukaryota > Metazoa > Chordata > Amphibia > Caudata > Salamandridae > Lissotriton > Lissotriton vulgaris. The sequence goes on from NC_141696.1 coordinate 787,550,925, forward strand.
CCGCCAGCCTTCGTACAGGTCTTTTTCTCTGAGCGCAGAAGTCCAGGGCTTTACCCCTCCTAGTCATCTGAGAGTGTAAGGGGACCAGCCTCACAGGCTCTTGAGCAAATAACTAGACTTGGGGTTCATTAGTCCTTTACGGGCATCAGGATGTTCCTCCTTCCAGTTGTCCATGATGACGCTAGGGTTCAGCAACAAAGCACAGAAAAAACACCAAGCAAGCAAGCGTCTCCCTCTTGTGCAAGAGGTTTTAAAGAGGAGTGTAAGCCTGCAGAAGGCAGGCACCCCTTGTCCCAACCGTTCTACACAGCATGCGGGGAACATTCAAAATGAAGTCATCCAGGAGTCACTAGTCACATCTCCTCCCATGAACCTCAGCTCTGCCCCTCGCTAACGTCACTGCTAGGACTTTTCTCACCAAGGTTTCAAAGTGAAACCCCCGTCTTTGTCAGCTCAGAGTTCCAGGCTCCCTCCTTTGTTCAGTGGGCCTTGGCAGTCAGACCCATTCCTGGTACAGTGTGACAGCTGATTGATTGATTGATGCAGATCCTTAAACCCCACCACTTTCCTCCTCATGACCTGAGTCAACCACTGTTGATTGTTCACTCTGAAGGGGGAGGCCTTTATTGCTGATGCTGGAGAGAAATGTATTTAACCCGAGCACTGCAGTGTGACAAAAAGCTTGGACTTTAATCCTGAGCTGAGTCAGAGAAATTTGACTGTTCTTTATGACCTATAGGTTGTACAGAAATTGTTTTGTAGCTTGCAGATTAGATTTTTTGACACAGAGAACACCCCTTTTTGATATGTCACTGGTCCCTGTAGCCAAAGGGAAGCAAGACTGCACTCTGTTAGTAATTGGTTTTCTGTCTCCCTAGGGTGTGCACCTAAGCGAGGCAGAATCCCCCACTCTAGTCAGGATAAGGGAATTACACATCTAAAATAACCCCTGCTCACCCTCTTGGTAGCTAGGCACAAGCAGTCAGGCTTATCTCAAAGGCAGTGTGTAAAGCATTTGCACATAACAAACAGTAACACAGTGAAAACCCTACTGAAGGACACCACTCCAGGTTTAGAAGAATATCCAATATTTATATGTGTAAAACAAGACCAGCATGATTAAAACCCAACATACAGTTATGAAAAATATCAATAAATAAAAATAGACTCTTAGAAAAAGTATCTTGAGGTTGATAGCTCAGTCCGGGGCTATCGCAGTGCCATCTACACCCAAATCCAATAATTCCGGCTGACCACGGCGGTGCAGGTCGGCTGCAGTGTCAAATGATCCTCGAAAGAATACCCTTTTATTCCAGATGACCGTGGTGGTGTAGTCCGGCTGTGGCAGACATCGAGGCTGCGGTGTGTAGCGGGGTAGTGCGACACGCGGTGCCCTCGAGGCACGGTGCAGGCAGCGGCTCAGTGGTGGTTGGCCAATGGCATCGGTGAGACCAGGGCTTCAGTGCGAAGTTGGCAATGCTCGTTGTGGGGCTGACAGGTCACGGTGCAGCCATGCTGCCCGTTGAGGATATGGAGTCGATGGAGCTGGCATCGGTGGGCCAAGACTGCATTGTAGGATGAGGTGGTGCATTGTGTAACTTAGGAGTGCTGCCCCCCTACCACGGTGCAGCCATTGGTGGCAATGTCAGCTTGAAGCTGTGGCGGTGAAACCAGGGTGGCGGAGTGAAGGGAGGTGATGTGGAGTGCTATGCTCACAAGCCATGGTACAAACTGCAGTTCATGGCAGTGACAGATGGTGTCGTCGGTGAGACCAGGGTTGTGGTGCAAAGTGCGGCAATGCCCTCTGCAGTTCCTTGAGGTTACAGAACCCATGGCGGTCTTGTGAACCTCCAGTTCCAGCAGCCGGTACCCAGAAGATGTTGAAATCTTTGCTGTTCCTAAGACTTCTTGAACAGGGACCAAGCCCTTCATCAAGCCTTTGGAGATACTTAATATGCAGAAAGAACAGCCCAGTCCGTTCCCTACCCAAGACAAAAGCAGCGACAGCAGGCCAACCCAACAGAGCAACAACAGCAAAGGGGCAGTAGTCCTCCTAGCAGCTCTTCTTCCTGGAAGGTTCCTTAGTACAGAAGTAATATATATTTTGGGGCCCTTCACCCAGAATTGTATAACACATTTTCCTTTGAAGATGTTACAGACAAAGCTACTCTGGCACACATAAACCAGTTTCGCCTTGCTCAGACCAGGTTCACCACAGGAGATGAAGACAGCTTTGTTAGAGGCAGCCACAGTCAATTTAGGTTAATGCTACAAATCCTTCCACAACTCTAAATGCAGTCACGTCTATTCAGCCTGGCTATGAGTCGCCCAGGAAAGGCAGGAAACACCTCACCCCTCCCCCACTTGTGTCAGTCTAGTGTCAATTCACATCCCCTGCTCCTGTCACTCTAAATTCAGACAGGAAATACACAAAGGTCAGAGGCACAAAGGATGGTTAGGCACGAAAGTGCCCCACTTTTTTAAAGTGGCATTTTCGACACATAATATAAAAGTCATCTTTATTAAAAGATGTATTTTTAAATCTCGAGTCAGGCATACTAAACTCTATTTCTTTATCAGCTCCCACTAGCAAGCGAGATTGGTAAGGAGTTACCGAGCAGCTCCCAGGTTAACCTATGGGAAAGATAGTATTTTAATAGTGAAAATGAAAAACACAGTCTTTCACTATCAGGACATATAAAACACACCAGTACATGTCCTACCTTTCACTGCACCATGCTCATGGGGCTACCGTGTGCCTACCTTAGGGGTGATTTAGATGTAAGAAAAGGGAAGGGGAGGGCCTTGCAAGTGGGTGCACATGCCAGGTTGACAAGGCAGTTAAAAACTGCTCACAGACAATGCAGTGCCAAGTTTGAGACATCTTTGAAAAGCTACTTGTGTGGGTGGCACACCCAGTGCCGCAGGCCCACTAGTAGAATTTGATTTCCAGGCCCTGGAAATCACAGTGCACTGTACTAGGGACTTAGTATTAAACTAATTAGGCCAATCATGGAAACACCAATCCCTAAACACAATTTACATGGAGAGCATATGCACTTTAGTACTAACTAGCAGTGTTAAAGTGCCCAGAGTCATAAAGCCAACAAAAACAAGGTCAACAACAAAAGGCCAGAGAGCAAAACATCTGGGGGTCAGCCTGCTGAAAAAGCTAGGTCTAACACACTCCATGGCAGTTTTCTCCCTATGTGTATAATTAAGTGTCACTACAGGCAAAACAATAACCACATTGGCTTTCCCAACCAGTGTACACTAACATTATAAGGGCTACCCCAGGTCAATATCTAATCCTAGAGACTCCCCGCTGCACCAGGCTATATGTGCACAGTTACAGGGCTGCACATGACAGTAGTCTCCCACACACAGCCGCACACGTTCAGTTGTGGCACATGAGTGCATACACATGTTCTAGTGTAACTAGCCAAGGGGCCCTTACCCTTGCTGCGTCTCAGAAGCCTTATCCTAAAGCGTCGACACTGGTGGTATGCACACACAACCATTTGCCATATGATTACCATGGGTCAGACATATGTAGCGAGAATCAACCAGATTAGTCCAAAACTGGATGATTCAAAAAGCAACAATTCCAGGCATACAGAATTGGTGGAAGCCAATTGCAAAAGACAGACAGGACACCCATGTCCCTCCCTTGAAGTTTTTTCACTTGAAGATCTCTGAACTAGATTCCTGCACATACTGGGGTCTGAGTAGCATCTTCAAATCTTCAATAGTCAATCTTTGGCATTTTTAGCTTTATGCCAGCGTTTAAGTCCCTTCTAAAAAAGAGAACCAAAGGACTATACAGAGAGGGTTTTTCACTCTATCTCTTTGTTGATCAGCTGCTTTACAGCAGCAATGCATTTGACTAGCTGGTAGTTGCTTTGCTTTGCATATTAGTGAATGTGGGCTCTATTCGTATGCTTATGATTGGGAACTCTGAAGATCAGCTCCCCTTCAGCCTTTGTTTTGTTGGATTGCTGCTACTAAAAATCTGGAAGATTGACAATTGATTCGGGTAAAGAAGCAATAGGGAGAATTGGCACATCAACATGGAGTCATTGAAAGAAATTGGTACTTGAACTAGAGTGCTGATGATTGTAATATCCCACTCAGCATTCCCAATTGGATTGTGAGAGTTATCCACTCTTATATGTTGGCTGCCACATCAATGTGATGATACAACAGCCATCTGAGATGAGGGGTCTCTCTGCATAATCCAATAGGATTTATGGTTAAGCCTTTTCATTTATTCACCCATCATAATCTACTCCCCTTTACCAGAAAATGGATGGTCCCACGGTCCAGAACTCACTTATAATTTGCAGAAATACAGTTTCATACTTGAATGCGTTTCCATGTGTCTGACTCCTAGACTTCTCCTGAACTTTTATATGTTTTATCTGTGTTGTGACAGATTTCTTTGCAATTTTTTTGATTAATTAATTTCACGGTTAAGCCACTTAACAATGCCTTCTTTAAAGTTCTGCTGTAAGAAAGTAAATGCGGGTGGATGTTAGTTCACCACAAGAAATAAGGTCATCAACTTGTTACATCTAGGCAAAGGTTTCAATAACTTAAACCTGAGCTCAACCCCTAGTAGCAGTGGCATAGAACAGGCAGGCTTAACTTCAAAAAAGTGTGTAAAGCATTTTAAATAGGGGTGAGCGGAACTCGTAGAGTTTCACTCCGCTGAAATACGCAGCGTTACATCAAAACTCCTCAAAATTCCACAGAGTTCTTTGAGCGGGCATAGCCAACACATTGCACTGCTTGTGCTGATTTTTAGCCCCAGGAGTTTGTTCTACACTGCAAAATCAGCACGCATGGCACCTTGCAGTGCGTCAGAGGGTGCTGCTTTCTTTCTGTTGCTCAAGTTCATTTTCTACTTGAGCAGCAGCTTTCTCACCGTGAACGGTCATGATCACCTGTGACCGTCTGTGTTGACAAAATCTCGCTGGAGCGCCAATTATCACTTATGCTCATCAAATTTCTGTTGGCCGCGCGCAAAAAAAAACTCCACCACATGGCGGTTTTCTGAGTTTTTGCTGGAAGTGGGCAAAACTCTACAAACTTCAACGGAGGAATAGAATTTATCACCCACCACCATTTAGAAATACCAAACAGTTAAAAAGTCAAAAATACAATGCACTAGGGGCCAGATGTAGGTAATTCTATTTTAACGATTCATAAATACCGGATTTTACCGATTCGGTATTTATGAATCGGTAAAATAGAAGTAGTGAGATGTAGGTAAATTTCTTTTCCAATTTACCGAATCGGCAAGAATCGGTATTTACCGATTCGGTAAATACCGAATCGGTATTGCCCATAGATTCCTATGGGCCTTGAAGCCCATAGGAATCAATGGGCAATACCGATTCGGTATTTACCGAATCAGTAAATACCGAATCCTGCAAGGGTGCAGGGGGTGTCACTTTGACACCCTCTAGCACCCCAAATACAGGCATGTGTGCCATGTGGCACACAGAGTATGAAAGCGCTATTCCAACAGGGAACGACGTCCTCATAAAGCACTCAAAAGAATATTTCCTTCAATTTTCAATTTGTTTCACTGAGTTTTTATTCAAGAGTTTTCTTGTTCAAAAAATCATATTTTCTTCATGATAACATCATTTTAAACCATAACAATCAAACGCCCAATGCATTTCGGGCAAGAGCCCTTCTTCAGGGGCATAGTATTCTGTTGAGGAAAATAACACAACTGTAATACAATCATCAGACCTAAACCAATATCATGCCACCACCTAACTTTTTGACACTTTTCGTGCATTTTTAGAAATACGACCTATCCTTTAACCCACTTTCAAACGAGCCGGTCGTCGATACCGGTACGTAAACACCCCACATGCATATGTAAACTTGTCAGTTTTATTTCTAAACTCGAAACGCTTACCATAGTTCTAATTGGTAACCATACATTTTGCAGGTAATTTATGGGTCGATCTTCCAAAACATTGTTATAAGGATTTATCTTGATAACACTATTCAGGTACTACAACTTTTTCATCTTTTTTATGCTTTCAACACGTTTCTCTCGTTGCATTTGTTGCATACTGCATCTTAACAAGCCTACATAATTTTATCTCATGGGTACACAAATGATAACATTTCGTATACTGTACTGAGAAGGTATATAAAATACTCTGAACGAGATGTTACTTGAAATATGCCTAATTTAAAATGTGTTTGTTTTATACCAATTGAAGGTCTGATGATTGTATTACAGTTGTGTTATTTTCCTCAACAGAATACTATGGCCCTGAAGAAGGGCTCTTGCCCGAAATGCATTGGGCGTTTGATTGTTATGGTTTAAAATGATGTTATCATGAAGAAAATATGTTTTTTTGAACAAGAAAACTCTTGAATAAAAACTCAGTGAAACGAATTGAAAATTTAAGGAAATATTCTTTTGAGTGCTTTATGAGGACGTTGTTCCCTGTTGGAATAGCGCTTTCATACTCTTTATTTGACTCCCACGACCCAGAAGGGAGATCTCATTCAGCACCTACATACACACAAGTACCAGTACTTACCTCACATAAACTCGAGTGCGAAGATTCTGTCAATACAAAGTGTCCATGTGGCACACAGACATGCCCTAAGGGCATGTTTGTGTGTCACATGGCAAAGGTGTGCATGCACACATGTGCATGCACACCAGGATTCAGTATTTTACCACCCAATTGGATTGGGTGGTAAAATACTGAATCTTAAAGGCCTTTGGGACTCAGAAAAGTCCCACCTACATCTGGAAATACCGATTCAGTAAATATACCGAGTCAGTATTTTGCCGAATCTGTAAATTTACCGAATCGGTAAATTTACAGATTCTGTAAATAACTGGCCCCTACATCCCAATCACCAAATACCGGTCGGTAACGGCCAAATTCGGTCGTTACCGACCAGTATTTGGGCTCCTACATCTGGCCCTAGATATCTTAACCCAATTTATAAAAGTAGAGAAAGATCTAATAAACAAAATTATATAAAAATGACAAAAACAGGATAGTGAGAACCAAAGGTGTGAATCATTAAAGAGTGCCAATCAGTAGTCCCTGTTTGTAGTTGAACATGACCTTCATGTGATGACAGGTCGACCACAGGCCGACCACAAAGAGCTGGAGAGATGCACCAAGCAGGTTCATACCAGTCAAAAACTTTCCTTTTTGCATTAGTTTCTGGAATGGAACTCAAAGTACTCCAGCTAGGCAGGGTAGCAGGCTGTGTCTGGTAAAATCCCTTCAAAGTCAGAAAGTAAGTTAAGGCAGATCCTGCTGAAGCAATTGATTTTAGCAGGAAAATCTCAGAGTGTGAAAAATCAAATTTTATTTCAAGGGAAGTCCTCTCATTGGTTGAATTCTTTTGGCACTTTCACATTGTCAAGATACCTACCTTTAGACTTAGTCTCTTTCTTGGAGGTCAGATTCCTCCAGTAGGGCAAGGTAGGAGGCTGCATCTGGGAAGTCCACACTGAAGTCAGATCCGCTTGCCGCAAGGGTACACTGAACTGGACTTTTAGGCAACAAAAAGCTCAGAGCGGGACCAACATGATTTTCTTGCCCAATGCGGGTATGACTTATGCAGATTGATTTGGGTAGTTGACCCCAGTAGTGCAAAGGTCTTTAAGATTTCAAAATCAATCCTTTGGTGCAAAACTAAGGCTCCCAGCCAGGACATCATTGGCAGCACTTAGGTGTCAGGGCTCACTCCAGCAGTGGTCCCCAGCAGGCTCCAGTCCACTTCCAGTTGCTACTGGTCACTCCAAGAAAAAGGACTCTGTCAGCTTTTAATGTCCCTGTATCCACACAGGTGGTCAACCAACAGACCCTTGAAGATGACTTTCTTGCCTTGGGTACAAGTAGGAGCAGGTTCAGTCTATTAGGTCACCTCACAGGATTCAAACAGCAGTTTGAGTCCTTCTTCTGTTCTTCTGCAGGTCCTGAAAGTGTTTTGAAGAGATGGTAGTGAGGTCCCTTGTGTGCATTTAGTAGCCAGTAGGTGGAAGGTGACTCTTGGATTTCCCTAACCAATAGGGATAAGGTGCCTGGGAGAACCTTACCCTCTTTTACAATACATCCTGTTGTGTTATATTTCAAACTGGTGCAGAATGCACTAATATATGGAGAATCCAAGATGGCACAGACCTTCAGCCTTTGGAGTGATTGTGTATTCCAGCCAGGGGTGGGTTTTGGGAAATGAGCAATCGTCTACTTCTATTAGGCAACAAACTGGTTTGTAGACTAGCTCCCCCTCCCACAGGGCTTGTGCCCACTTTCTTAAAGTTACGTTTCCTATTTATTTATTAAAAATATAACTAAACCATTTAATTGGATTTTAATAAATATTTTAAATAGTGGTTGAACGGTTTCTGAGTGTGGCCTTACTTGAGATAGCAGAATTAATATTTTAACCTACACTCTAGTTTTCCGCGCAGGACATCCAGAGCCTTTTATAGTAAATATATCTTCTGAGTGCTTGTCACTCTCGGGGCATGGTGACAATCATGTTTTACATGTCCCATGTTTATATGCCATGTACCCCAGTTTATTGGCTTTGCAGCCTACTTAATGGTGACGTATTCATATTTAAAAGGAAGGTGTTTACATTTCAAAAGCATTATTTTGACAGGTTGGACTACAGGTTTAAACTGCTCCAGTCAAGCTACTTTGATAGGCATGAAGTCATGTTTACGCTGTCACACTAGAGGATGACACAATAAGTATTGCAGTCTGCAGGGGACTTTGAAATGTCTCTGTCATGTGTGTAGTTTCTACACCAAATACTAAGGCCTTACAGGACAGTTACAAATGCCAATTAGGGATTAGCTAACATTTACACATTTTAGAGGTCAGACCATGTACACTGGGCACTGGACATCAGCATGCAGTATGAAGAGTGTAAAAAAACAACAGTAACGTTCAGAAAAAATAGCTGGGAGCAGTAAAAAGGGCCTTTTCTCACACATGCATTCTAGGATTATTGAGCTGCAACAGAAAAAACATGGGTTTTCACTATAATTGCATATCATAGCTGGCTGTAAGTGACTGGTTTACTCCTATTTATTTCAGCCCTCGGTGTAGCCATGCACTTGAAACATGGTCCTCTAAGCGACCAACTGAAAAGGCTATCTGAAATATATTACGTTCCTTAATCTAGCTTACTGTGCATTTTACCTGCCACTTCTTCAGTCAATACATGCGTGCAGAAAAGCAACTAAACCACATAGTGTGTGAGATACTGAAGCATTAAAGATCGAACAACTCTAGGTCTATTGATTGCAATGTAAATAGCAATAATTAGATGATCTCTGTTTTCTACTTCTTTTGTACTCAATTTCTCATTACAATGTTTCTCAATGTTTAAGGATGTTTTCGGCATTGAGTATGCATTAAGAAAGTGACTCCCCATGACTCCTGTAACAAATTGCTACTATTCCTCTTTTCCAAAATTCAAAAGATCTATCACTCTGCGACAGAATCTTAAACCTTCAACATCTTCCCCACACCAAGTCCACCTTATCAATCCAAGATCACTTGACCCTTGTGCTCTGATACTACAATTTAGGTGAGAACTTAGGGGCATATTACCAAGCAATAGCGATAATTATAGCGATAATTATCGCTATTGCTTGGTAAGAGACAAAACTTTACCGCAGCGCTGCGGCGATTTGTACCGCAAATAAACCTCGGTATTACCAAGGTTTAACGCAAATGCGGTAAAAATCGCCGCAAAGCATGAATATCGCTGAAAAGTCAGCGATATTCATGCATTAGCGAGCTAATGCTCTTAGCCATGTTATCCACCTCCCATTGGATAACATGGCTAAGAACTGCTCAGGGCAGGTGTTAGCTTTTGGATATATTCCAGCTTAGCGCGAATATCTCCAAAAGTTGGTAATAGGAGATAGCGATGTTAGCGACTGTTTTCAGTCTCTAACATCTTGGCACGCCCACTTTGCATCTCATTAGTGATAAATATCACTGACATGCAAAGTGTAGCCAAAGATGGTCGCTATCTCCTACTAGCTGTCGCTAACTGGTGTTAGCGGCAGCTAGGTGATAGGGAGATAATTTTATCTCCGCTTTCTTGGCTTTTAAAGCCAAAAAAGCGGAGATAAACCCCCTTGATAATATGCCCCATAATTACTGCACAAAGTTAAGTCTATATCACTAGAAGACAGCTTACCAAGGTCAAACTTATAGGCATTATAGCCTGGGATTCTTAATCAGTTTACACATATTACAATTCCTTCCTTATCCACAGACTCAGTGTCTTCACAATGGAAAATGGGACAGTTGTGACACTACTCAAAAAAGAAACACTGCATAGTTTTGTCAAGGGGAATCATCAACCATTTTCTGGAAAAAATCCTCAAGAGAAGTGTTGTTAGCCAGAACTCATCCTACCTAGAGGATTCCCACACCAGCCAGAGCCTGTGCAGGTAAGAGCAATGGGACTGGGTGGCGGGGGAGGTTCCAACAAACGACCATGAGGAAAATTAAAAAAAATAATTAATTTCCCCTTGTCGTAATTTGTCGAAATACTCCCTCCCCACCTTGCCCCACTACCCTACCGCTCTTACCAGCACGGGTCGCGGCTGTCCGACATTCTTGATATCTGGCAGCTGGGACAATGCAGAGGAATCGATACTGTGCTGTGAAATATAATTGATGAGTGGGATTTGGAAAATATGATCCTCTTTCATCTGTCTGCCATGTTCAATATTGTCATTGCCAGTCTCAGAGAGATTTTGAGACTAGTGCCTCGTTGTTTTTTATCCTTAAAAGAGTGTTTCTACACTCTGACCTTACTATCCATTTGAATTGACAGCTCCACAGTTCACTGTACATCCCCAGGGATCTTTACTTTCACCAATATAGTTTAAAAAATATAGGTTAGACTACTGGTACAACTGATTAGTTCCACATTGTTCATTGTGCAAGTTGGATAAAAATGCCCCACAGTCACTTTCTTTTGTGCTATACAGCAGATGATTAGCTGCTGTTAGGAGGTAGGGCTTACTTTTGGGTATTCTGAGGGTGTGGGGATTTTGTGTGCCAGGCCAACTTGCTCTGAGTGCTTTCTGAGGGCAAAGGGGCTGGTTGTCCGCATCCAATTCCGGCGAGTCCTGGTTAAAGGTTTCATACTCATTGAGAAGGCCCTACAGAACAGTGTCCAAGCAGGGAGTACTTCCTTCTTGTTTATGGTGTCTTTACTAGGTAATCAAGTTATTATGTTGCAACAACCATGATCCTTGCTTCATGGATTGTGATTATCATCCTTTGAGTTTGATGAGAAGTTATCAACAAAACAGAGTCAAATGTTGGTGCTGAAATGCCAACTGTTTCTTTAAATAGACTTTTGAAGTCAAAGATTTTGGACAATAATTAGAGTCTTTTGAACTTTCATTGTTTTGGGAAGAATCAGATTATGATAAGTGAATTTAATTGTTATTATAGGTAAAAATGATGTTGGTATAAAAGTATACATGTGCCATTCAGTGTAGGAAGAACAGAGCACTAACAAATGTAAATTACTTTTCAGTTACAGGAAAGACAAGCTCAAGAACTAAACCATTCAATACCATAAGTGCATATGTGTGAAGGTAGAGGTAAATATAAAAAAGATATAGCCACACTCCCAAGGAGCTGTTTTCTTTCTCCATTGTGCTGAGTGTAACACAACCAACTCATGATATTTTGACAGTGAAGTTGTTGCCCAAAAATAAATAAATAAAATATTTATAACAATAAGAAATTGAACATATTTAGTGAGATTTGAAATAAATTAATGTTTCCTAATGGAAGGATTTAGTTATTTAGTGACGGCAAGAAAAACATTTTGAGGCAGTTTTACAAGAATATGCAGCAGCGTGGCACTGCAAGCACTATGGCTGTGCCACACTGCGGCACTTTCAGAGCACAAGAATGCAACATATATTCAATGATATGTCATATTCCAGTGCATTCCTTAGCGCTGGCACACAAACAGCTGCTGTGCGCCGGCACAGGCACCCTTGCACCATGGTGTACGGATGCCTGCATCACAGGGAGATTGTTTTTGTGCAGGGAGTGGCACATTCCTGCGCAAAAACAATCACTACAGGCATTTCCTCTTTCAATGCGTGCTGTAGAATGCAGCACGCATTGAAAGAGAAAACAAATGAGAAGAAATGGAAACATTTCTACTTGTTGCGCCTCGCTACGCCACTTCTAGGTGGTGTAGCATACTCACGCATTTCCAGGTTTACGAATCCTCTTAAATCTGGAAATGTGTCTGGTTCTATGAGTGTTGTGTGGGAACACACACACAAACTCCCATGGAACGCCCCTTTCACACAAAGTGCTGCATGTAAAGGGACCGTATTTACAAGGACAGGATAAACCACACAGGGTGGCTTTTCCTGTCCTGGTAAATATGGAGCAGAGAAATGCACTACCGGTGCATCACAAAAAGTGGCGTACTGGCAGCACAAGGGGCTTGTAAATATGCCCCTTTCTAGTTACAAGTTTTAGCCACTATTACAAGGGGCATTTGTATTGCTCCATTGACAAGCACTAACAATTTCCTATGTGCAAGTGTTAATTAATTAATTAACTAGCATAGTTTGAAAATTATTAAGACATTACATTAGAATTAGCGAATGAATATTAAACATCGCAGGATATGCATAACGCAACACAAATAGCACAGCCATTCAAACAGCTCACCCTTCAGCTTTTATTGAAAGCACAGAAATAATCATTCATGCTTCATACACAACAGGGTTAGTATCCCATAGTTGGTAAGAGAATATTAGATGCATTCCAATGTACATTAGGATCAGCATCTAACACATCAAGGTATCTATAATCTAGTTTTCCCACTGGATCGGCTCATATTCTAATAAAGGGTAGAATTGTACCTGTTATAGTATTACAGGTAAAGAAATAATAAGATTGGAAGTTCAAGGAAAGTGATCCAAGTGTGAATTCGGTAGTGACTGAAGATGGCCTAGATAAAACTCAAAGCATAAGGTATCAGCTGTAGGATACTAATTTTCCAAAGACTATTGTGCATCAATGCATTTCTCACCGAAGAGTTGACGTTCTTCAGAAGTGGACCAGGAATGAAACTTGGGGCGTGATTCACATCAGATAAACTGTGACATATTGGGTTGTTGGTTGATTAGGGTGTGAGCCCTGGTCAAGCAGCAGCTACAATCTCTTGAAGGATGAACCACAAACGGACACTTAATTAATCTGTGCTTAACCCTGGGTAGCTTGGCACAAAAGCTTAGAGGAATTGTCTAAAGTATTTATGCTGCACACAAACAGTAGTAAAGCGAAAACATAACACAAGGAAAATCCCAAACCAATGTAGAGTAAATTGTAATACATTTTTGAACACCAAAATGGCAAAAAAACAATCAATAGAATCGGAGTTATTAATTTTTTCATTTTTTTAAGAGAAATCTAATACCTAAGAGATCAAAGCGCCAACCGTGGACATCTGGTCGCATGAGACCTGGTCAAAGTCGAAAGTTAAAGGTGACTGTGATGGAGTTAAGCTCTGATACACAATGTGAATTGTGTTTACCTTTGAACTTAGGAAAAGTCTTGTAGAAAAATGTCAGAGAAGGTAAAGTCCAGCTGGGCAAGGCTGCAGGAGATATTCGAGGAGGGAGATATGTCATTGTATGGCCTCATGTTGAAGCTGCAGTGAAAATTTCTATGTTCAGACGTAGACGCCAAAATAGAAGTCGAAAAACTTCAGTGGAATAAAGCAGAGGGCTGTAGCTGAAGACAGTTCCACAAGGTCAAATACCACTTTGGCAAAGGACTGCTGAAACGGATTTGCTTATATGGAGAGGAATGCAGCTGGAAAAGCCACAAAATCAATCCGACCAGTGATGCACCACGAGCAGATAGTCAAGCAGGATGGTCTTGGGCTCCTCCTGGTTCTAAGAGTACTTTTTGGCCAAATCTCGTCAAAGTCCTCAGTTTTGCAAATTGGCCATCTGTGCACATTTAGAACCAGAACCAAGGCTCCAGGACTGGTGGGACACCTGTTGGTAATTCAGGACTCACTCAAGCTGGGTTCAGGTGTTGTTTCAAGGTGGTGGGAGCCTTTTATGTCCCTGTGCTCTCAACAGGAGACACGCAAACTACCCCTTGGAGTCACATTTGGTAGTCCTGTGTGCAGGTGTGAGTGCAGGGCTGGTCTCTAAGGATTCATGGCAGGCTCTATGTGGCAAAGCAGTCCTTCCAGGTACAGCAGTAGTCTTTGAGAGTGCATAGCAGTCCTCTGAGAGTCCTTTTGCAGGTGTAGTAGTGAACTGAAACATTGGTGTCTGAAGTCCTTTTTTTATACCCTGGTGCCCGGGTTCTGAAAGGTGGAAGCATCTTTTAGATGGTTGCTTTAAAGTGCATGGAACTTCCTGCCTCCCCTGCTCTGGCTCCAAGCTCTCTGATGTGATAATGCAGGTTTGTGATATCCTTTGTGTGAAGACACAGAACAGGTTATTCAGCTGTAAGTGGGCTGCACTCTGCTTCGCACCCATCCTGCCAGCAGATGACACATTCAGGCACGCCTAATGCCTCTATTGTGTGACTCTCTGGGAGGAATTCACAAAAGTAACTGTTAGCTACACCAGTCATGATACCAACACAGACTGTAGGCGCAAAAGGGCTAAGGGCAGGAAAATACCAACGTTCAAAATGTGGCATTTTCAAACTTGTAATGAAAAATCCAACTTTACCATTCAAGGGGGTTTATCATTACAATTTCATAGACACAAAACATGACATAGCCACAAGCTCCAAGTTAGGAATTATAGCTTATTAAATATAAGAAAAAATCCCCAGTGTTATCCTAAGAGAGCGATATGCTTCATAGTAGTGAAAAATAAATGTAGAAGTTTTTCATTACCCGTACACATAAAACTTAAGAGCATGTGCCCAACCTTTTAACTACATAGCACCCAGCCCTGTGGGCTACCTAGGGACTACCTTAGGGGTGACTTATATGCGTAAAATAGAAGTGGGAGACTTGCAAGGTGGTTAAAATGTCAAGGCGACATGGGAGTTTAAAACTGCATTTAAGATGCAATGGCAGACATGTTTTTCAGTGCTACTTAAGTGGGTGTCACAATCAGTGCTGCAGGCCCACTTGTGGCATGTAATTTACAGGCCCTGGGCACATGTAGTGCCACTTTACTAGGGACTAACAAGTAAACTAAATATGTAAATGGCGTGTAAGACAATTTCACCATGTTTTAGGGAGAGAGCAAAAGCACACTATTACTGGCTAGAGGTGGTAAAATACACAGATCCCTAAGGGTAACAACAACAATTCTGCAAAACACAGGAGGAGGAAGGTACAAGGTTTGGAGGTGACCCTGCAGAGAGAGGGAGGTCCAACACAACCCCACTTCAGCCTAAAGACAGGGGAGACCAATCAATTCCTTGAGGACTTCCCTGCTGAGGCGGTAGAACCTGGACAGTGGCCCTCTACTTCAGGGAAAGTTGTCAGCTCTACACCCTTATGAATTCTGTTGGATCCCTCCGTCTATACTTTCCTGAGTCACTGACCTGACCCATGGGGAACACTCCTCCTCATCTGTTGACCCCATCTGTGTAGCAGCTAGCCTTAATTTGGTGCACCCCAGTAGACAGTACCATAATGGCCAACAAAGTGAGGTGACCCATTCCACCCTTTGGATCAGACTTCAGTTCCCAACGCAATGAAAACTCTGCCCATAAGGACAGCAATCAATAGAGGCCACTGACTGGTGTCAGTATACAGAGCCAGACCCCAGGCCATCCAGGAGCCTCTGTCCTCTGAGGTTTCTCAGAGTGCAGTGCAACAACCCAGGTATAAGGCACTCTTCTTCAACTCTCGTTCCTACCAGTCCTGGGGTGATAGCCTGAGACTGGTCGCTCTGTCAGGATCTGTACCCTGAGACTGAACAGGGGGGGTTATTCTTCCCCTGCCCCTACATCTGGGCCTCTGTACCCTTCACTTGGGGGTGGTACGCCCAGATGTCTGAGCTTTCATGGCACCCTGTGAGGCCGCCTGTATCAGCTCTTTTGATAGTAGCGGCAAATCATTCCCCAGACAGCAGTCAATAGGCATTTGGGGACTAACTATGACCCTCCTCTGGGTTACTTCCCCACCCCGCCCAACTCCAAGGATGCCTGGTCCATGGTGTGGACTAGGAGCTGCCCCTGGGCCTGGCTTATTTTGCATACCTGTCTATTGTACTGCTATGGAGAAACCTGCCTTTCCACTACCATGGTCAGGCTGGCCCCTGTGTCCCTCAGAGCTGTGACTGGGACCACATTCACTTAGACCTAAGGACCCAACCCTCAGGGAACACCAGTCTACCATCTGAAGGTATTCCCCAATTATGGCAAACTAGGGAATGTTCTGCTACTTGTCCCTGGGGACTACCTTACCCTAAGACCACATGGTCCACTCCTGTGGAGCCCCCACCGGCAGGTAGGTTCCTGGTACAGATCGGGTCCCCTTGCATGTGCCCCAACTGAGAGCAATCCATGCATGTGACTTGGGATTAGGGCTCCGTGGGCCTTTTCCCACTGAACTGCCCCCATTATCCTTTGAAGGAACATAGGAACCATTTCCCTATTACTATACTGGGACTTGTTAAGGTCACTGCGTACCCACCTCACTCTGTTGGGGAAAATCTGAACCACCCTTCTTAGGATCACTAAGTACCTTTTCAGAAACTTGAGTACTCACCCAGAGGTCTGCCTCCTTTAAGAGATCCCTGGGGTCAGTGAGTTTGCAGTCGACCAGGCATTATTAGCCTAGTTCTGGAAAACAGTGACTAAACAGGTGCAGAGAGGGCCAGGTTCAACATGAACATATGTTATTGTGCAAGTTTATGATTACTTGCTCTTCACAAAAGTATTTTAATTATGTTATCT
The DNA here is from genome assembly GCF_964263255.1 of Lissotriton vulgaris. Classification (NCBI taxonomy): domain Eukaryota; kingdom Metazoa; phylum Chordata; class Amphibia; order Caudata; family Salamandridae; genus Lissotriton; species Lissotriton vulgaris. Next base: position 787,567,898 of record NC_141696.1, read on the forward strand.
TTATGAATGCAGAGTCTCCACAGATAAAACGATAGGACAGTCCTACTTTTTTGTGTGCTGCAACTCTGCAGTTTCAAAGGATACTATTAATAAAATAGCTTTGTAAATATCAAACAATCATAAACAAACACAAAAGTGTAAGTTTACCTTTGTGAATCAGGCCTTTGTATTTCTCTGATTCCCTAAAGAGTAGAACCATTAAGAAATGATCTGAAGAACTGAGCAATTTTCTAGATACACAACGAGCAGCTCCATATCATTGCCATTAGATTATACTCTATACTAGTTGCAGGAAAATTAACATTTATCAATTTTTTTGTCTTTGCACAAGGCGGGACAATGATTGTCAATCAAGAGCATGATGAGCAGTGCACAAGACTATGATGTTGTGAGTGGCATGTGATAATAATGTATGTAACATTCAAGACAGACCCAATTGAACATAAACACTCCAGAATGTAATATTAGAGCATGTTTGTGACAAGTGGAGTTGTTAGAAAAGTGCACTAACTTTTTGATTGAATGGTGATGATAATAGATGTATGCTTGATCACAATACTTTCAGTTTAGAAATTCTAAGTTTTCTGGGACCATCAAGATAATGTGACAGGGAAAGAAAACCTTCCACTTCTCTGGTCGACGTGTTGCAGCAGCAGCTGCAAGGAAAGATCTGCCTTGAAAGGAAGAATGATTCAGAAAAGGAGGTGGTGATGAACAGAGTGTCTGAATTAAGCAGACCACTCTTACCCAGTCCAAAGATCAGGGCTTGATCCATCACCGTTTTTTAGCTCACTGCACCATCCCAGCTCAGAACTTGGCTATATGCAAATTAGTCTGACCCTGGCCCAGTGCATCATGGGAACAGGGCAGACCAAACTACCGAGCCAATTCTTATACTGGGAAGGAAACAAGCTACCGGGGACCGGTTTCTGGCATTTCAGCCGTCTTCGGTGATGGATCAAGCCCTGATCTTTGGACTGGATAAGAGTGGTCTGCTTAATTCAGACACTCTGTTCATCACCACCCCCTTTTCTGAATCGTTTTTGGCCACTATAGGTGTGGCAGGGTATACTCAGACATGAGTCCCTTTCTCACTGCACCATCAGGATTCAAGCAAGCCGGGCCAAAGAAGGCTGAAATGCCAGAAACCGGTCCCCGGTAGCTTGTCTCCTTTCTGGTGAAGAATTGGCTTGGTAGTTTAGTCTGCCCTGTTCCCATGATGCACTGGGCCAGGGACAGACTGATTTGCATATAGCCAGGTTCTGAGCTGGGATGGTGCAGTGAGATAAATAACGGTGATGGATCAAGCCCTGATCTTTGGACTGGGTAAGAGTGGTCTGCTTAATTCAGACACTCTGTTCATCACCACCCCCTTTTCTGAATCGTTTTTGGCCACTATAGGTGTGGCAGGGTATACCCAGACATGAGTCCCTTTCTCACTGCACCATCAGGATTCAAGCAAGCTGGGCCGAAGAAGGCTGAAATGCCAGAAACCGGTCCCCGGTAGCTTGTCTCCTTTCTGGTGAAGAATTGGCTTGGTAGTTTAGTCTGCCCTGTTCCCATGATGCACTGGGCCAGGGACAGACTGATTTGCATATAGCCAGGTTCTGAGCTGGGATGGTGCAGTGAGATAAATAACGGTGATGGATCAAGCCCTGATCTTTGGACTGGGTAAGAGTGGTCTGCTTAATTCAGACACTCTGTTCATCACCACCCCCTTTTCTGAATCGTTTTTGGCCACTATAGGTGTGGCAGGGTATACTCAGACATGAGTCCCTTTCTCACTGCACCATCAGGATTCAAGCAAGCCGGGCCAAAGAAGGCTGAAATGCCAGAAACCGGTCCCCGGTAGCTTGTCTCCTTTCTGGTGAAGAATTGGCTTGGTAGTTTAGTCTGCCCTGTTCCCATGATGCACTGGGCCAGGGACAGACTGATTTGCATATAGCCAGGTTCTGAGCTGGGATGGTGCAGTGAGATAAATAACGGTGATGGATCAAGCCCTGATCTTTGGACTGGGTAAGAGTGGTCTGCTTAATTCAGACACTCTGTTCATCACCACCCCCCTTTTCTGAATTGTTTTTGGCCACTATAGGTGTGGCAGGGTATACTCAGACATGAGTCCCTTTCTCACTGCACCATCAGGATTCAAGCAAGCCGGGCCGAAGAAGGCTGAAATGCCAGAAACCGGTCCCCGGTAGCTTGTCTCCTTTCTGGTGAAGAATTGGCTTGGTAGTTTAGTCTGCCCTGTTCCCATGATGCACTGGGCCAGGGACAGACTGATTTGCATATAGCCAGGTTCTGAGCTGGGATGGTGCAGTGAGATAAATAACGGTGATGGATCAAGCCCTGATCTTTGGACTGGGTAAGAGTGGTCTGCTTAATTCAGACACTCTGTTCATCACCACCCCCTTTTCTGAATTGAAAGGAAGAAGGCAATAGAAGCATTAGCTTTCATAGTTTTTGAATGCTTCCGCAAAGCAGCATTGTAGGGATATTTCTATAGCCAAGCAAGAGCTGAGCATGAGGGCCCCACTTCTCGTTCCTTAAGATGTCATTAGTGATAAGGATACATAATGCCCAGTGAAGGAGCAGGCTTAGATATATGGACTGGTTGCTGAGAGGGGATGATAAAGGGGTGAATTCCAACTGCTGATCCCATGATAGCATAATGTATAGAAAACTATAGTAGGCTTGGCCTAATTTGTGCTTAGAAAATTAATACAGCCATATAAGGATGACTATAGCTAGATACTTTGAAAAGGGAATAGACTAACAGGTTAGAGAGTGATGAAATACGATTGGGGTTTAGCTTTTATTTCCCTTAATCTGCATATTACCTGCAGAGTTCTTTATAACTTCCTTCTCCTTTTTAGACGTTAACCTTTCAATGCAACATTACCAGACACATTTCTAGATGCAGTTACAAACCTGAAAACGAATAAGTGATGTTACCACACGATCAAAATGATTGCAGAACGTCACATCACAGTTTTTACAACGCAATTCGTTACAACGACTTGCGTTGGAGGGCGCTGGACTTAGGAATATGATGATTTACTATTCCAACACCAGTCTACGAACAGTAGGGAAGATGTTGGAATAATAAATCATACTATTCCTTAGGTTATAGCGCCATCCAGTGCAAGTCGCTGTAATACCCGTGATGTAAAGGCATTGCGATGCAATGCCTGTGTGGAACTGGATGTTTCCACCTGATAACACTTCACTCCAACCTACGCATTCTTGGTGACATAAACATTTGGTTAGACAAACCAAATATTCCCCATTCTAAAACCATCATCACTGGCCTTGATACACTGAACCTACATCAGATCATCCACAAACCCAAACACATCACTGGACACCACCTAGATGTAATTTTTGCAAATCAAGAACTAGTTACTGTTTAAACAATTACACCAGTCACGTGGTCAGACCACCATTTGGAAGCTTTCCAACATAAAACAGCACAAAGCAACAAACCGAACAATACCTTACATGCATCCAATTATCAACCAGGGAACAAACTTAATTTTGAATACGTAGAAACACAACTAACATCCAACACAGATCTAGATGCAATACATTCAGTTAAAAAACTATATGAGTGACTACAGGAAGCTTTTGATATCCCAATACCAATCAGTACAACAAAGCAGGGCAAAAGAAAACAGGCACCTTGGAGAAATACAGGACTAAAAGAGATAAAACTGCAAATTAGAAAGCTGCAATGCACCTGGCTCAAAATAAACAGCAATCAATGCAAACTTCACCTACAGAAACTTAACAGATTATACAAGTCAGCCATCAAAAAAGCTAAAAATAGGTATTATTCAGACAGAACTAAAAATGTTAAATGTTCAAAAAACAAATTTTATAAAATTCTCACTAAATTTCATAAACCTAAATACATAGAAGAAACAAATTCCATTACTCAAGAATTCATACAAACTGGATAAACATTACACAACCAAAGCAGACATATTGGACTCCTATTCAAAACAAAGGAAAACCGCCAAACCCATCCCAAAGTGGACAAACCATCAGCCTTTCTGACCCTTGTTCATTGTCAATTTTCAAAAACATTCTTCAAAATACCTCTGCTGCCACACCTGTAATAAGAATCATCAATAAATCCTAACTATGGGATTTTTCCCAGATGAGCTAAAAAAGGTACACATATGCCCATTATTAAAGAAAACTAACCTGGATCAGCTTGACAAGTACCACCACAGATCGATTACAAATGGACCTTACCTGGGCAAAATGACAGAAAGAGCAGCATGTCCTATATCATTGTCCTTATCATTGAAGATAAGTCCATACTTTCCTACTACCAAACAGAATTCTGTCCAGGAAGGGGCACTGAATCTGCCCTCATCGCCATCTGGAATTTTCTTTTTTTTTTAAATAAATTTTTTGTAGTCCTCATTTTGCCTTTTTTTCACCCTTTGACTAACTTAACCAACACTAGAATTCATGCTGCATATAAGCTGGACAAAAGGGGGGGGGGCACAGCATGAGGCCCTCCCTAGAGGCACACTTGTATTCCTTCTGGAATACCTCATCATCTGGTCTACCACCTACCAACCCCCAGACACTCCTGCCTACACAAGAGGGACTAAAATCCAGCTGAGACAGATGGAAGTCCTTAATCATTGGACCATTTTGAGAAAGTCCCCCGCCTTCAAACACATCAAGACAAAAAGGGAGACCACAATTCAAATCTCTTTTTCATCTGATCCGAAATATCCAGCTTAGCAATGTATTTCATCGACTGAAGCCAGTCATACTTCGTTGGTGAAACAGGAGATAGCCATAATTTACAAATCTCTCTACTAGCCAAGAGTATAGCACAAAATATTAACTTTGCACCCTCCATAGTAACATTACATTGCGGATCTGCTCTTCTAAATATTATCAGCTTGCTTACCTTGACCTGCACTTTCAGAATATTAGACAGGCATTTACTCACGGCCTCCCAGAAGGCTTGGATCTTTGTACAGGATGCAAACATGTGAAGGTCATCCTGGTTTGGACTACCGTACTTAGGACACATCACCACTCTTCCTGATCCAAATTTCGACAGCCTTCTTGGGGACCAACATGCCCTGCGCAAAGTAAAAAAATGTTCCCTCCTGAGATACGCAGGTTGGACTATTTTATATAGCATAGACATAGATACTTGCCATTGATCTTCCATTGCAGTCTCCGGCAAGCATCTTTCCCGCAAATCTTCAGGTAGCGTAAAAGCACTGTCCCCCATCTCAAGTATCAGCCAGTACCAGAGCGCAATTCCTTTTTTGAACACCCCCAAACAGAAGTTTTCCCCCAATTCATTTGAACCTCCTATTTCTTCACCAACGCCCTGTACCAACTCTGGATCTGAAGATACTAAAATCTTGAGAAGCTCAAACCCAACTCCGGATCACACCTGGCCCAGGAGACTAAATGTCCATCCGAAAACAACTGCTACCACCTTAAAATACATGCCTCTTTAAGAGGTCGAGCCAGAAGATCCTTGGAGCACATTGGAGAGTCTGGCGCATCCCAAATCGGGGCTGACCAAATAAAGTACAGAATTTTTAGAGCTCTTCTAATTCTATACCATGTGACTGCCATTCATTTTAACACCTTTAGTCTGACCGTCTTAAAATACTTAGGATCAGCAAATTTAAACATAAAATCCATTTCGGCTCCCTCTTCTTCTCTCAGCATTTCTTTAAACATCCTACCTACTCCTGTATTCACCGGGGAGTCTAGTAGCATCCTTCCATTCTTCCAGAGAAATGCCCAAGAATAAAAGAACAAATCTGGTAAAGCTAAATCCCCTTTAATCAACCTCCTTCTCAATTTTTTCCAAGAAAGCTGTGGTCCTTTTGATGCCCAAATAAATGAACTAATTTTGCATCGCCATCTGGGGTGATATTTAAAACACAGCCATCCACTAGCCTTTGCAAAACAAGAACTTTGTTACGGTTGTATATGTGTGTAGATCGTCTAATTGAATGCATTGATTGTGTATATATTGTCTTTTGTATTATTGTTTTTTGCGCCGTGATCACTATTCATTGTTTTCACTTTCTTTTGCACTACATAGAAGAGATTGACAGTCTTTTGTACAGATAAAATGATTTTTGTAAGGTTGTGATTCATTTAATATAAAGAGAATACAGAGTCACTTGTAGGCTATTCTTTCATTTGACTGTAAGAAGCCTCCTTTCTCTTTTCTTGCAGAGGGGGTATAGGTTCACAAGATCACTCAAACCTAAATAATAACGTTGAAAATAAGTGTTGTCCTTACCCAACAGAACCAATTTTCTTTTGAACTATCATTAACCTAGGTTCTGAGGGACACAGGGTCAACCCCGTTTTTGTTTATAAACAAGTGGACAAATGAGCAAGATCAAGGAAGATTTAATACTACAAAACTCTGCGACACATCTTCCCCCCACCTTGGATTTCTACACAAGGTCCAGGCTACTATCTCTATTTTACTGTCTAAACATGATTGCACCAATGGCCCCGACCACAGCTCATCTTTATTAACTATGAAAAGACTACAACAGATTCAGAATTCTGCTGCCATGCTACTCCTACACATAAAGCCAAAATCTCACATCTCCCCTGCCTTGAGGGCCCCGCATTGGTTACCGGTTGCCAGAAGATCCATATTCAATCTGCTTTTTGTCACTCACAAAGCAATAACTGGAACAGGGTCACTTTTTATCAGGAATAAAATCCCCAAATACCTTTAACAAAGAAACCTCCATTCCAGATTGGCACCTCGCCTCAAAAAGCCAACCATACAAGAAAAAACATAGGAGGCACATCTTTCTCTGTTCAAGCAGCCAAGCTATGGAACTCACTACCCCCAAACATAAGATCTGTGAATAACTATCTTAACTTCAGCACACTACTCAAGAGTTGACTCTTCCCTACATAACCACCTTACTCAAGCACAAATGTACAGCATTTCCTTGTGTATATAAGCATTTTATTTGGTTATATTTAGGTATCTGCATATGTGTATTTCTTTGTATAAATATGCATAATAATTATGTTTCAAAATGTATAGATATTCTTTCAGTCTACTTAACAAGTGTATATGATACTTATGGTTATCTTAGTCTATGCGTAACATGTACATAGGTCACTGCATAGCTTTCGTATAATAGATGCGTTTATTTATCTATTACAATTTATAAATGTAATCATAACTATTTATGTACAATTGCTTCACTATTGAATTATTGAAATGAAAAGAAAGGGCACACAAATGAGCTTAAAGTACAGCAACACTTGTAGGTTTGAGGTTATTGAATACAAGTTAAATATTTATATATTTTCTTCTATACATGTATATCATTCATGTACTTATATATCTATTTATTTAATACTTTACTCCTATTGCAAAGAAACAGATTTGAGTCTCTTAAATGTACTACCCTATATTTCACCTTATGCCTCTCTCAATATATACTTTACTGCCAATCTCTGACTCCTCTTAAATCTCATTCTGCCACTTTGATCTCCAAAATATGCTTTCTAAGCTCTTCCCTCTTCTATCCCTCCTTGTATCACCCCATACCTCATTTTACTACTAAGATCTCCCAAATAATCCTTTCTAAATTCCTCTCTCTTGCATCTATCCTTAGAGTCATTCAGCACCTCATTTTCCGATTATGATCTCCCTAATGCCTTTCTAAAGATTCTGCCCTCCTCCATCTCTTCTATACTCATCCCAAATCTCCTACTACTACTATGATCTACCAATAAACACTTTCTAGACTTTTTTGTATTCTATCTCTCCATTTTCCTTTTCAATCCAACTAACAGACTCACATGCCCATCACTCAGATTATTTCATATTTCCCTATACTAATTCACCACGAATTCTTTTTGTTTCCGGAGTAGGATGCTACTCTCCAAAGAATGCTTTGACGCCCCATCAGGGGTAATAAGAGCAATATAAATACAATTATAATACAATTACATGATATATATACATACAATTATAATACAATTACAGGATATATAGACGTATTGCAAAATAAATAATCATATGATTTTAAATTACTAACTATTATGAGTGTATGCTGGAGTGTGGTACGTAGGCAGGGCTCTAGAGGTTCTCTGGCAGGTTTGTCTGACTTCTAACACTCTCCATTTAATAGAGCATAACTCACTAGAGTATGAGTGAGAGACATCTGCCATGCTCATTTTATCCAAAAATGGTGCAATTCCTTTTGGGTTGAGGGGATATACAAGGTGTGCTCCCAAAAATATTGGGGTGAACACAATATCTTCCCCTAGGACTTGCAGTATTTTGTTGGGTCTGGGGCATATGGCTGAAGTCCCAGGGCAGTGTGGATAGGTAGATACTTTGCTGTATTGGGTGGTGGAAGGTAGGCTGTGTTATTGTGAGGAATGCTTGAAGTGGAAGAAGCAGAAAGGTTGGTAGTGAAGAATTGTTTGTTTTTTCGGTCCTTCCCATACAACCTATGTGTACAGGAAACACTGACCCTGTATCAGTGGGTAGTTGTAGGTCAATATATTGGGTTTGAAATTAAGCTGAAAATAGTTCTACATTAACAATATCAACTACCACTACATTGTTAATGTCAATTTACATTATTTTTATTATTTTAGAGTTTTATATAGAGTTGGCTAGACCCGGAGGTGTCAGAGCGCTTTACATATGTGGGAACATGAACATTGCACAAGTTAAATAAAAAATGTTAAAAACATCAATGTCCAAAACTTGAGAAGAGAAGAGGAGCAAGGGATAATTACAGGTAAACGAAGCAAAGAGGAGGGGGGATCGGGAATAAGGTAGACAGTCGTAGGAAAAAGAACAAGCCCAGCAGAAGGGACCCGGGGTCAGTCCATCCCTTTCGGCCCGAATAAAGGCAACCCAATTAGAGTCAAGTGTAGAGCCCACAGGAGGATTTTGGTCGCAAAACAGTAACGTAGAGGGACGGACTTGCACATCATGCCGAGGACAGGAAGACCACCGGGAAGGCAAACAGATGGGGTCAAATGGCCACCTCGCACCCACCGCCTCCGACCAACAGGAAGCAGGCAAAAAGCGGAGGGTGAGCAAGAAAGGGTCTTTGCGGTCAATCGCTGGACAAGGACAAAGCCACCAGAATCAGTAAGATGGGCGAGATAGGCTGCAAATTGTGCTCCTGTAGAAGAACCTCCACCTCCAAGATGGAGAATTCTGTTAGTGATCGCCTGTCCCAAAAAAAAGAATATCCTCAGCGGTTCAAAAGTAGAAGTGGTGACATCTAGTACCCCAAATGACTCCCCAGAGGTGGAGAGACAGTCCCGACTACTGGGCCAGAAGGGGTGAGAAAAGCTGAAGACTGGAACCCAGAGCACTCTCCTCGCTCCGACCGAGGGAAATCATCTCGGGGACCGTGAACAGCCGCAGAAGGAAAGACGTGCAGGGCAGCCGTCTCGATGGAAATCAAGTGATTAATTGCCAGCTAGAAGCAGTCGTGGTGGAAAGCGGAGCAATAATGGTTGAGTCTGGAAGGTAGATGATAGCTAAGGAAAAAAAAAAGCCCTTCTCCTCGCAGCTGTGTTAGGCAGCTCAACCGAATGATCAGCCATTTTACTGGGATTCTGCTGGATGTGCAATTTTTCATTGTTGTGGAAAGGCAGCTTCAATTTCAGCGATCATTTCGTCCTTGACGATACCAGAAAACCAAAGCCTTCAAATCCCAGATGTGGAGGAGGGTCAAAGGGGGGCATATTTTGGGAAATCACCAATAGGCTATCCCTAACCCAGGAGCCCCCGGACGGAGCTCCTTATCCGCCAGCCATCTTGACTGCTGCATAAGGAGGGATTGATTTACTATGTGTAACCCTACATCTGCTTAACCTGGTGATATAATAGTAATTAATAATGGGTAAGCAATACTTTTGCCGATGATATTTCAACCACAATATATTGTTATACACCCTGTGACAAACTAGAATCAACCTCTATAGAACATTGCCCACACCCGTGTCTCGCATAAGTCTGCATGACTGAGAACATCACACAAATGACACAGGTGTGAACAGAAACGCAATGTGGTAGAGCTCAGCCACCACATAAAAAAGATCATGGTCCCCAAGAATGTCCTCGGCTTCCTGACACCACAGCTTCTGCTAAGTGGGATGTTACCTTTGTGACCACGGTATTTATATTACTGACTACTAATTTGGTAATATGGTGACTGACTAATAATCCAATGAGTGTTTTTCTAACAGAGTGTAATAACAACTAAGTATTGCTTAGAAACACAGGGCTTCATTTATGAGGCCCCTTGAGGCTTCTTGCGCCATCGGAACATGACTTTTTGTGACATTCCGAGGTGCAAAAGCCTGTGTGATATTTATCAGGCAGCACTAAGCCAATTTTTTTGGTTAAATGCTGCCTGATAAATATTCGTCCATTTAACGCACTGTTCTGCGTTAAAGGGGCGTGCAATGGGTGTTGCTAGGGGCGTTCCCAGCAACATCCATGGCCTTTTGACACTGCCCCAGATTTATGAGAAATCATAAATCTGAGGCAGTCCCAAAAGCTTACGCCTCCCCAGTGGAGGCGTAAGGGAGGCGCAAAGGGAAGGAATATCTTTTTTTCTCCTCGCAGTCTGCAGCACACATAGAAAGCCTCTTGTGAATAATTTAGTACAGAGAGGTTTCCCTTCCTGTACAAAAATAATCATCCCCGCAATGCAAGCACCCTTGCACCATTGTGCAAAGGTGCCTATGTTGGTGCAGGCAGCCCATTGTGCACCAACGCTGGGGAAAAGGACAGGAATGCGCCGTATCTTATAGATACGGCGCATTCCTGCCCTTTTCTTTTGCCATAGGGAAGCGCAGCAGTAAGGCCTGCTGGGTTTCCCTACGGCAAATCTCATAAATGAGGCCCCCAGTTTCTACTGTGTGCTGTTGATTTGTAGTTCATCTTCTATTAGGTAGCCTTAGAAAATGGAGATTCCTGATAGAAGGTGTTACTGGTACTGGATGGCATCTGTTGTGGGCATTGTTATCACTTCATAATAAAGGTACTGTCTCCTGTAGCTTCTGGGCAATATCAGTACCCTGTGCTGTGGGTAATGTTAGTGGTAGTTACTGTTAGCACTGTGACACTGAATAATAATAGTACAGTGGTGTTTGTTGTAGGTACTATTAGAACTGCATAATGTCAATTCTATATGCTGCCTGTTTTTGGCAATGTTCATTCTGGGTGCTGTTGGATCTTAGTCTTGTTGGTACTGTCTAGTGTTAGTATTTTGTATTGTGGTTTTTGGGTACTGCACAAATCATTTTGTTCAACAGTTGCTTCTGGCAGTAAATGTTTTTGGTTTTTTTTCAAATGTTTTATATAGCGCTGGCTAGACCCGGCGGTATTAGAGTGCTTTACATGTGCATCAAATCATAGTTACAGGTTACATCATTACAAAGGTTACATGGTTCTTAGAGCATGGCCACATAGTTACTTATAAGGTCAAGATAAACAATAAGCACAAATACGTAAGGGGAAAAGCAGGCAAGGTGAGAGATTCGGGGGAGGGGGTGGTTGGAGCAGGGGAAGTAGGCAGATAATGAAGGCGGGAAAGAGGAGGGTAGGGTGAGAGACACAGCATGGGAAGAGGAGGGGAAGGGTGACGGGTACACAAACAGGTAGAGGAGTCAAGGCAAATGTCCAAAGTCCAGTATGCTGTGATCCCAGGGGAAGTGGTATTACTTCCCTATCTCTGTTGCGAGAGGCTGCCTTTGCACTGTGGACTCTCTCAGAGAGGTCTCTGAGACTCCAAGGCCTACATACTGGAGCCTTCCCCAGAAAGGGGAGAGGGAGTGCTTTGGCAAGGGGTGCCATACCATACCTCAAGTGTGAGTGGCTCCCTTGGCGCAGTGGACTCACTCAGCAGGTTAGCTGAGACTCCAGAGTATAAATATTGGATATTTCCCCAACAAGGGGAGAAGGAGTGCTTAGTCAAAGGGCACAAAGGACAGGGGAGAGAATTCGGGGGAGAGAGGATAGGAGCTAGGGACGAGACAATGAGGAGAGACGAAAAGAAGTCTGTCTAAAGACCGACTGGGTAGGTGATGACCAAGGAGGGAATTCACGGCCCATCTCCCCTATAGCTAAACTAAGTAGCTCCATCGGGCGTCAGACAAAATAGTCTCAATACATTGAGAGAGGAGGGAAGGAGAGACCTAAATAGAGAGCAGATATTATAGGAGACTGCAGGAGAGACAATGTGGTTCAACAATATAACAGGAAAATATCAAACAAGTAAACATTATATCAAACAATCAGCAATACATTAGGGGAGGAGAGAGAGGAGCGAGAAAGTAGTGGGGGGTAGGGGAGGAGGGAAAGTGAGGATAAGGGGACCATGGTGTGCTGTGTCGCTCTCAGTTTCCCCATTGCGGTGGTTGAGGAAGTTACGCATGTTGATATGCCCGTCGTGGACGATCCGATGCTGAGTTGTGTGGTCCACCTGGAAAAATTGCACCCATCTGGTGAAGAAGGGAGCTTTCAGCAGGTCGGTGAACATCTGGAAGTGTGGGGGGACCTGCGCACTGGTTATTTCAGTGTTCCGCTCACCTCCTTGCCATTGTGGGGGAAGAGAGGAGCTGTAGGGAATGGTGTGGCGTTGTTTGTGAGTTGTCACGGAGCAAACGTCCTTGCGGGGTCCCCCGGTGGTCTAATTGCCAGGTTGCTTGTCTCAACAGTGCTCCAACAATGAGATGTTGCTTATATGTTACTACTTTGAATGATAATACTGGAAGCAGAACAGGTGCTGTTGGTGTTGTGTGTACAAGTGGTTAGTACAATGATGGAGGTACTGGAGTGTTCTGAGTGCTGAAAACACTGACAAGTTGTGCTGAGGCTGAAGCTGTGGTTGTGCAGGGGTTTTATTATCAGCCAATACATTTTGTTCTATTGTTGCATTAATGGCTGTTAAAGACATACCTATACCAACCCCACTAAACATGTTTACGGACATTGCAAAGCTCAAACATTTTGTAAAAATCATTGGTACAAACTTCTCGAAGAGATGACACACACTAGATTAGTTGCAAGATTGAGTGGGTTTTTGAGTGTAGTGCTTACTGGGAAGTGAATTGCCTTTAAACTCCTAATACCACTTAGTGTGTGTATTTAAGGGATAATGAAACATGGCTGAATAAGAGGATTTGCTTGATTTCCTCCATTACAGACCAAGGTTTTTACAAGGTCTGCCAAAGTGCACCATGAAGCTAGCATGTTTTATTCAAGTTGTGACCGTGATATTGCAATAAATCAATTGGGGCAAGCATACATATTAACCAAAAGATATGCAGTGCTGCAAGGAATAGGGAGAGAGTATGATGTCTGGTGGTAGGTGGGAGTCTCACCAGCAAATGAGTAGTAAGCCTCTACATGATTATAAAGTAAATGAAGACCCATTTTTGGGACAAACTGAACCGATGGAAAGGCATGCTTAACTGCTGTTATTAGTTAGCAGGAAATACAAAGAAGCTAAATATGATAATATTGAAAAAGATAATAAGGAGGTTACATTGAATGTGGATTGTGACGGTACAAGTACATATTTTTTTAAAGATGAGAGAAGGAGAAACATCTAAACACCTCTTGTCACCTATGGTAAAAATACTCCAGTGTTGTTATCTGCCAGAGCCTTAATTGAATGGGAAAGGTATGAATATGGGGGCTGTTGTAGGAGGAAGGTCCAGCTGAGGTGGCAAAGTATCAGTAGATGCTGACTACACTGAGAAGTGGTCTCAATGCATGAACAGTTGCCATTCCTGATGTATGCTCAAGAGGAAGCCACCACTAAACTGATAATCTTGTATCTAGGATCCACTCCACTACTCCCTTATTGCAAATCCTCAGTGAGTTAGCAAAGGGTCCTTTGGGCACTAATACAAACCAGGATAATGGCCCCATATCATGGTTGAATCATATAAGACTACCATAAGTAAGATCCAGTCGCCCTTCACACACAGCACCTGCTGCACCAATAAGTGTACACCTAAATTCCTTCCTCAACAAAACAAACAGGCAACTTCAAAATGGGGGTGCAGGGAAGAGACAGCTTTCATAATGCTCATTTCTGACCAATTACTATACGCTCAACACAATGGTTACCGCCCTGGTTTAATGCTCTCTCTCGCATTATGGTGGTAATTGTTTATATGTTGTAGGTTTTTAGGCATGATGAGCCTTGCTATAATGATTGCACTAACATACTATTGATAATTCTTATCATTTTATTAACATTATCATTATGGCTATCTTCTTTCTTTAAAATTGGTGTAAGCTATCTGCATCCTTCCGTCCATGCACCGTTTGCTCAGTCTTTCACCCATGCAGTTGCCTATACAATTATTCATTCATTCACTCACTCATTTATTGTCTGAACACTTACTTTCCCATACATGCACTCACTATCATGCATTCATCTGTGAAGAAAACCACATATATAAACTCAGTAATCAATTAGGATGCACCCCCTCTCATAAAGGAGCCAGATCTATCAGCTTTGTTTACTATACGTGGTCACGCAGTCGGAAGACGGGGCACATTCTGGCTGCCTGATTCAAAAGCCTCTGCAGTATTATATCTTTAGATGTCTTGTATAACAGGTGTTTCAATAATCTAATCTGGTAATCCATTTGAAGAAGAGGGAGGATATTACTGAGCTGGCTTCTTCAAGTGCAAAATGGCAGTCAGGTCATCACTATAATCTCAGAATTTACTTCATTCAGATAGATAGAGTTCTCTTTCATGGTCAAAATATTGGCTCCATCCTTTTACGTTTGGCTATGCCACATATTACCTACTGGCTGTTTACAGTAGGTAGTTATAGTTAGGACCTCGTTTCTATATCAAAAAAAGTTTTTTCTTTTGCCAATATCTTTGGTGCCTTTTGACGACTCTTCACAAAACTAGTGGGCCACTCACCTCAGCTGCTGTGTTGAAAGTTTCGGGCCTCGCCCTCGGTCTTCCCCTGCCGCCGCAGCTCTCTGACATCGGAGCGCGGCCGCAGTTTGGGGGGGGGGCGAGAGGGAGAGCGAGAGGAGGAGGACTACTAGTCCCATCAGCCTCAGCGGCCGGAAGCCGCCAACGCATGATCTGCGCCTGGAGGCACATAAAAACAACCTCATCTCCCCGCGTCGCGGGATGCGCGGGGGCGAAGCCCGGGTCAAGGGCGGGCCCGCCTAAGCCCGTCCAAGATCGATCAGGGCCGGGTCGGGCCACCCACCTTAGATCTATCAGCCTGAACTTCCAGGACTAAGGACATAGTAAGGGGACATTTGCGTAAGCATAGTCGGCTACCTGAAGGTAGACCTCATTGAGGGAGGTTAGGTGTGACACACACGGCATAGCTAATATAATGTCTACTAAACTGGGCAAAGGGAGGCAGCAGCATGAGGGGGTGAGTGTAAGAGGGACTCTGGACGCTTATCTCACTAAGGCTGTTTCCAACTTGGACCATGAAATCACCATCGATGAGAGCTGTCTGTCTCTAGAGTTCCAGCAATATAACAGGCGTTCTTCCCTGGGCCCTCTAATATTTTCCATTTCACCTTCTGCAAATAGCACTCAGAGTGTAGGGAATAGTGCTAGGGCATCCCTCTCTTACTAAAGGACAAATCTCAACCCTCACCCCAAGGGTCAATCTTGAGGATGGACCACACCATCATCGACCTGGACCCGTCAATAGATTTATCCTTGGAAGAGCCTTCTCTGCTAAAATTGCCCAACACTACCGCTGTGAGCAAAAAGATTAAAGTCCCACAAAAGGAGTTGGGGAAAGGAGCACCACAGAAAAGGAAGAGGAGGGGAGTCTCGCATCGGGCAGGAGAACTAAGGTACCGAGAACAACCATTAGCCCGCCCCGTAACAAACCCTCTCCTGAATACCTGATAGACTTACCCCTCTCTAAATTAATTATACAGGAGACAAAAAGCTGCCCTAAGATACAGAAAGGGAGTACGGAGCAACAACAACGTACTGCTCAGAACATAGAACACCTCGTTAGATCATTACTCCTCCCGTTATTTGAAAGGGTAAAAAGGTTAGGTGACCAGGTAAACAAGCTAGTGGAAGAAACAACACTAAATACCAAACTTTTAAAAGGGGTAACGTGCCACATGCGGAGCACCGGAAATGGAGGCGAGAAACCTAACATGACTGCCTCCACGAGGGCTATTTTATCACGCCCCAAAACCCCCAGTAAGGCGATGGTTGCTGAGCTAGCAGCTTCTGGGATTATGGAGTTACGGGCTATTTTAACCCGCCCAAAGAACGCCACTAAGTCAACTGAAAAATAAGCTGAAACCCCACAGGAGCCGAGGGTAGAGACCCAACTAGTAAAGCACCTAAACACCAAATAATACCAACTAGAGCTTCTAATCTGGATGAAACCTATCCCCAAGACAAGGTAACAACTGAACTTGGAATGCAGCCATACATGCCAGGCATCTGTCTTTCATGCGTTCCATGGGCGCCTTAAGAAACTTTGCTTCAAAACTAGGAGGGAAACCAGCAAAAGAGCTGATTTATATATATAAAGCCAAATGTGTCCCCGTAGCAATATATGGAGCGGGTATGTAGGGAGGGGAAAAAGTTCAGGTCCTACAAACCGGTGAAAATCATTTTATCTGTCATCTTTTGGGCCTCCCTAAAACGTCTTCAACATACATGAAAGACATAGAAGTGGGTCTCCCCTATATATTGGATACCATCAGGATTGCCCCTATACTCCTTTGGCACAAGGTTTGGGGTACCAGCGAGACCGCCTTAAACAGAGACCTAATAAAGGAATGTTTATCTCTGGATGGGTTCTCTAACATTCCATGGCTCTCCTATCTTAGACATATGTGTAATGAGATAGGACATCCAGAATTCTTCGATAACCCTGCTAGTTTGTAGATGGTGTCAAGAGGTTCCTTGAAAAAGATGTCCTTAGACCACTTAGTTGGTGTTAGGTGGAACCTTGAAAAAATGACAAATACTAACCTTAGATATCAGCAAATTACTGCTCATGAGGGGCTTCAAAAGTATCTTGTGGTTGAACCTAGTGTGTACGCTCGCACACTGCTGACCCTGTTAAGGCTAGGTACCCTTTTTTGTTTAACTACTTTTCCCCAATGTAATAATTGGTCAATGGACAAACTCCTCTGTCCCTGTGACAATACTTCCTACCAAAAAAACATGCATGGTATTTTGTTTTGTAAATTTTACCATTCACCATGAAGGGCCTTCTTATTACCGGTTCTTAAATCTTGGGGGATTAGATCATGTTCTGCAGCTTTTAACAAGCTCCAACAACTAGATGAAGATTATGTCATTCTTTTTTTTTTGTCCTCATATTGCGAAGCTCTATGTGTTCGGAGTTTCGTGTGTCTGCCTCTAGTTTTTATTGTTCTTTTCCGGTTCTGCCCCTTGGTCTCTCTTGTCTGGGGAGTTTATCATCTTCCCGATGATCTTTAGAGGAGTATCCTTAAACCGTCACATAATTTAAACTCTGGTTTCGAAACGGGGGGAGCTAGCCACTATGGCTACTCAACAAGTACCATACTTGTTCGCCAGAAGTTGTTTCGCATTAATCATAGGACCGATGTTTCTACTCTGTATTAGGATTTAGGTGGTTTTCAAAGCTTTCCCAGTACTTAAATCTCTTACAGTTGTTTCCTTTTCTATCTAGTTTATTAATCCTTACAGCCGAATTCATCCACTCTCCATGTGTTGGTGGGGAAGATCCAACCCATTTAATGCAAATCTCCCTTCTTGCAAGTACAATTAGCACAAAGAGTAAGTCTTCTTGACATTTTTTTAGACCCCCTCCATCAGCTGTATCTTCGATCCCAAAAAGAGTAAGAGTAGTACTTACAGTTATTTCTTTGTTCATGATTATGCTCAAGGTCTTACCAACTTCATTCCAAAATTCCTTTAGTATGGGGCAGTTTCAGAACATGTGAATGTCGTCTGCCTTTTCGTCCCCACATTTCGGGCATTTTTTTGTTCCTGCATTTTTAAATTTGGACAGCTTTTTTGGCGTCCAATAAGCTCGATGGATGGTATATAGATGGTTCCTTTTCAGTGCCGCAGATTTAAGAGTCGACCAGCATTTCCCCACTGACTTTTCCCAAATTAAATCCAAGTCTGCTGTCAATAAGTCTTTCCCCCAGATCTGACCTTCAATACTTATGTTTCTAAGTATCAAACATGGGAGAAGATAATAGCATTATATGCGGAGGACCTAATGATTTTCACGGACGATTATCCTAAAGCTAAGGAAACGATTGAAGAAACCATTAGTGCGTTTGGGAAGGTCTCGGGCTATTTAGTAAACCACACAAAAATGGAAATTATGACCTGGAACACCCAGTTTAAAAGCTCAAACATTAAGAAAGAAATGAGATATCTGGGAATCTTAGTGAATCATGATCTAAAGAAAATCCCGCAACGCAACATAAACAAGGTAGCAGGAGAGGGGAGAAAACTGCTTAAGGTATGGTCCACCTTACCATTAGGCTTGATAGGAAGATTATGTCATTCTTGCAGTTACTAGTTTTTTAAAACTTGTGATTAAATTTCGGAACACAATATAACATCCTTTTTATCAATATTTATTGTTTTAAAGTAAGATTGTCTTTTTGACCTCATTGTAAATTTGCTATATTTTTAACTCAATAACCTAAGACTATTAGCCATAATTATGTCTTGTGGACGGGCTTTGTGTCCGATTGTTGTCAAATGTTTTAAATATTATGTGCTTTTATGATTTGACATTTTAAATCGAACAAAGCTTGTTTGGATTTGGATTTGATCCAAGCTTCATATTGTAAAGTTTTGCCCTTACATAGGATATTGCGGTTATTCCATATGGTTTCCATCTTGCAGTGCTTTATGCTTGTGATGAGTTTCCTATCTAATTTTAGAAGGCTGCTTTTGTATTTTTAAATATACATTTTGACCTAAGTAGATTTGTGTGGCTAGAGGTGCGTAGGGCAAGAGGGTTGAGGTTGTCAAAGATGGAGTTTTCGACTTCTAACCATACTGGAGTGTAGTTGTTGGGAGGCTAGAGTCAGTAGAAGCCCTGCTTTGCCAGGTAAGCTGTTGGGTATGTTTTAAAATCGGCTAGATCGACTCCACCTAGGGATTTGTCAAGCCTGAGTTTTTTAATCCTTTGCTAGCTTTCTTGCCTTGCATATGAATTTTGATAAGAGGATATAAAGTTTATGGTGGAAGTCTTCAGTCAAGATGAGAGGAATCACGTTGATAGGATGATTAATTAGGGGGTGATCATCATCTTTATCATTTCAATTCTGCCCCACCAGGTGATACATTTCTGAGACCAAATGTCCAGAAGTTTCTCCAGCGTGGTATTTTCAGTGTGATGTAGTGTTTTAATGATATTGCTACCAAACTGTACACCTAAATATTTTATATATCCCGGCTGCCACGAAGGACCTGAGTTGCCTAGAATCTCTCTAGTACTGTGAACATTTAAGGGTTTTACTTCAGATTTGTCCCTATTTACGCATGAATTCATTTCACTTAGGTGGCCCCTACATAAATATGGTCTTGGCCCTTTATTCGAAGCACACTGCACGTATTGCAATTAACAGTTCCCTTTCTGAATCTCTCATCCTCCAAAAAGGCACAAGACAAGGTTGCCCACGTTCACCATCCCTCTTCCTATTAGCACTAGAGCACCTCCTACAAGACATTATACAGAATTCAGACATCAAAGGAGTGGGATTTAAAAACCTTCAAGTTAAAATAGCCACTTATGCAGACGATAGCCTAATAGCAACAGAAAATGCTCACAATAGGGAACTACTCTATACACTCAGGATATAAGCTAAAAAGTGCACTCTTTTTTAAATGGTTTAAATCTGTTCTGTAGTTTCTGAGAAATGTAAAATAGAATCAAATACCCTAATATGGCCACAGAGGATCTGCGAACCCTCCTGCTCTCCTGCCTGAGATCTGATTAAATGCCAACACTGCAGACAAGGAAGTATTGGCAACCATCTTGTGACTAGGTTGTACCGAGTCACAAGGAAAAAGGTTGAAAAACATAAAAAAATGATAAAAGGGGACAGAGTAGAAACACCCTGACCCCCAATGCCTGCTGAGTGGGTCCCTGCCCAAAAATATTTTTATTTTTTTATTTTCAGCGGGTGTCGCATAGTGCTAGAGGTTTTTTAGGGTGTGAGTAGGTGCATCAGAGAATATGTGGATTATGTCATGAATGATGTCACTGATCATGTCATGAGTGATGTAATATGTGACATCATCAGCAGTGCATTGCGGGGGCATGAGTTAGAGTTAGCTCAGCTAACTATAAGAGGCAGGATTTTTCAGGTTCTGTATGAGTGAGATGTCAGCCTAACTATAATGTCTCTGTAACCTTTGTTTTTTTCTGTGAATTTCTAAGGTTTTCTAAATGCTAATTCCTAACTATAACGTCCCTGAAACCTGTTATTTTTCAGTGAATTTCTAAGGTTTTTTAAACGTGAATTCCTAACTATAACATCCCTCAAACCTGTGGGTTTTCAATGAATTTCTATGGTTTTTAACTAGTAGTCACATGTGCACAACGGTAGAGATAGGAGTCTGGGCCTCAGACCATCTCTCATGAATTCTGGTGTGAAGATTCTTGTACCACATATAGGATTACAGTATAGGAAGAACTGGTAAGGTCAAATCATTTTTATGACATGCAAAGGGGGTGTTATCAGTTGGTACTATCAGATGAAGGGACAAATCCAAGGCCACCTTGGAAGCGCAGACTGGAATATGAGATTGATGTTCAAGGTGCAAAGTTCTTTATTTGGACCTGGATAATTACTAGGATGCATATGAAGTCCTATTTCTCGAATGTTCTGTGTGTATTTTAAGTAGTGAACTCACCTAGGGTTTGGTCAGATTCCTTTTTAGACTTAGAGAGGTACAGACCTCTCTTGTCATCTCTGATTGTGTGACCTCATGTTATATATGAATCTTTACCCATAGAACTTCTCTAGAGGTTCTGATGCTGACACCTTTCTTGCTTCCTTGATTCAATATTTTTTACTCTATCCTTAGTTTAGTGTTGGGTTTATTATATATTGTGAATCTATTCCATGTATTGGGAGAAGGACCGAAACCAATCGTCGAGTCATCAAATCCTATTCCTTATTTTCTGAATTGCTGCCATAGAAATTCTTATATGTGGGATACACCACTGGACCATAGTCCCAGTGTGTATCCCTCCCTCACTGTTTTTACCAAGGTACGCAACCACACCATTAAAATTTAGCCGTGGATTACCTAACCTTTTTTTAATCTTTCACACATTTCCCTACGTCTACACTAATATTAGTACCCTCATGCCCGCATGCAAAAAATGGAAGGAACAAAAGATCTCCAAGAAAGAGCCCCTTTGCAGGTGCCCGTCAGACATTGCAGCGCCGGTCTGACGAGAAGCAGAACCCAGATGATGAAGCATGACACCTAGCTCGCTGGCTGTGTGAGGGTTTTAGTTCGGAAAGTGGCATTCCACTTTTTTTCCCCTTCCCCTTCCCTTTGCTTGGTCCTTTTAATTATTTTTGTAGTCCTAATGGTCACACCGTACCTTAAGATTTTAATTGTTACTATCCCCTTTTCCTCTTAAGCTACTAAAATAGGTATATTGACCAGAGTAAATTGGAAGACGTGGCCTAGAGTGTTCTCAGATAGTAGTATGCCGAGGATGGATAGTACCTGAAGTAAAGAGGCCAGAGAATTGTTACTTTAGGTTAGTTGAGATCCAATCTCAGTTCATAGTATCCATGTTTAGACTAGGAAAATCAGCATTGGTGATGTTCTAGTGGGACAAGACCTAGTTGTAACATCAAAGGAGTGAGTATCAATAGTAGGGTGGTGTTTCACTCCAAGGACTTCCATAGTTATTGAAAAACTCTGCCAAATTTCACAGAGTTCCGCAAGCTGGTGGTGTAGGAGAGTCACCAAGAAAAGCCAAGAACTATGCTTCAAAAATCCACAACTTTCCCCTGGAGTCAGATCACACTACGTCCAGCCATTGCTGCTCAAATAAAATGCTTAAAGACTTACTTCTAAGATAAATACCACACTCACCTTTGACAGGTGGTGTATTGGAAATAAGTGGTCCCACCCTCCTCATCACCCAAAATTAGAGCTCGGTGAGCCCTCCAGAAGTTTTCAGTTCATGTAGGAGTCCTCGGCATCTTGCAGGTTGCTCTTCTTGACAAACTCCAGCACAGTGTGCAGGGTTTCCAGGTCCGGGTACAACAGACCAGAGGGTACATGTCACAAGATAGATTGTCCCCCAGTCCGGCAATATCTGCCCCTTGCTCCCAGTATCTTGGCCACCTATAACCGCTGTCTTCATATCAGCTGGCTTAAAGACAGCACTCACATGAGGAGGGTGGTGGGGGAGGACTGGCACCCCAGCTACAGCAGCAGAGGCTGCTGCCACCACAACCTCCTGCTGCTCCTCTGGCAGTACCACCATAGTCCACTCTACTGCCATGCCGTATGTTCCAAAACACTAAACAGTGTACCATGGACTGTAGTTTCTGTTTTCACATTTTTGTTGTTGTTGTGGTCCCCATCTTAGGTGTGGGTAAAGCCATTAGCATCCAATGGGAAAGGAAAGCGAGGCTTGATAAGGCAATTAGCTTCGCGAAATTGAGTAAATACCTTGCCATGCAAATTGCACTACTTTCTTAATCTGACATTACCCATGACCAGGAACACAAAGAAGGCAGGCACGGCTCTCCGCTTAAAGGATTTGAAAAGCTTACCATCTAGGATCTACGATTTTAAAAGCTGTCCATACTCTGGATTTATATAGCACACACACCCACAGTTTTGAAGCTCTGTAAAAAAAAATGTTAATTAGAACTAGCCAACTAAATAGTGCAAAAGTTATCAAGCTTGGCAGGTTGGAAGACTGTGTTGAGTCCCCTTGGATTCCAACTTGCCTACTTCTTCATGTTATCCCACGAAGGCAGCAGTGCGTGCTTCACCCACTGAACAATCTTGCCTACTGTTCTTAAGTTATTTGCTCTGGCATTCCTCCCAGCAAAGTCTTTGTACCCACTGCCCACACACTCCCAGGGAATCCTGACAGACGTCTTTTCTGCCCATCCTCAGCAAACCACACCCCCAAAGAACATCTAATTTGTGAGGAAACACTTCTGAAAATGACCAATGCTCAGCCATTCATCCTGAACTTTCAAACCAAAAATTAAACTTCTCCCCAACTCTGAGATCTGGCTGTCTAGGTTCAACCGATACCAAAGGGCAGATTTGTGGCCGGCATCCTGTGTGTTTCTAAATGTGCACAGGAGTCAGAGTGGAGAGACGAAATCTTGTAACTTCAATTGGTGCAGCAGGTGCAATGGTACTGGGGCCCAGAGTGACCCACTAAACCCTGATTATTGCTGTATTTTATAATTCCTACAGCAGCCAGAAGCCCATTCCCTTCTTGACTGTAGGGCCCATAACACACTGGCTATGTTACAGCTAGCAACCATCTCACACCTTGACTCCCAAATTTGTAGGGGGTGTCTTTGGGCACTGTTGTTTGCACCCTTCTATGGTACCTAGAGCCTCATTTATGAAAAGTGTTGCATCGCTACATGAAAGCAGTGATGCAACACTATTTAGTGTAACCTCCTTGCAACAAGATGCATGAGCCATATTTATATACATCAGGAATACTGATGTATCTGTCTGCGCAAATCCCACGCATTGCTGGTGTGTTGTCGTAAGCATACACAACTCCAGCAATGCATGGAGAGGCCTATTCTCATTGCACTGTGTCACCCTTACCCCTCCTGTGAGGCAGGCGTAGGGTTGTGATGTAGTAGCGTCCTAGAAGTGGCACAGTAAAATCTGATAGATTCCACAGCGTGACTTCTACGAGTCTTTTTCACGTGGGAACTCCCACCCTGCATGCATTACAGCTGATGCAGTCATAATGTAGCACAGCCATTTACAAAGTGACGCATCTGCTTAGATACATCACTTTGTAAATATGGCACAACCTAGTGCATTATTTATGCTGCTGCTGTTACACAAAAAGGGACGCAACAGAGGCGTAAAAGTGTAGCAAGCCTTCATAAAAAAGGCCCTTACTGTTTCCCCTGAGCATCTGAGATATGGGCATAACATGCCTCTTGCCTGTGCTCCTGGCAGCAGGTTGGTTGAACCTCACTACATAGCACCCCCTGCAGGCACTGATAGACAGTGAGTGACTCCGCCCATTGTAATGGAGAATCATCACATTGTTGCAATGAAAATGTTTTTGCTATTTTGTCTATGTTTTATTCACTGTACCATTTTATGTTTGGCCGCCATTTTGAACCATGATCAAAATGAATCCTTATTTTCTCCTTTGAAATGGCCTGCAGTAAGTTTAGCCTCTCCAAGGCTGGGCCTTACTTTGCTCATGAATACACTGTTCCCATTAAGAAATACCTTTCCCACTAGATAGAGGCCTTCTCCCCCTAGTCTGGTAGCAGGCACGGACAGAATGGCCTTGAGTACAAGATAATGTGTGCCCAGCCATAGAATCAAAACCCATCTTTCTGTACTCCTTTGTTTAGCTGCATCTGCCTGGAAAAGTCAGTTATGGGTGTGCCTTCATTGGTACTGAATTGTACATAATGTATCTCCATGTTTGTTGATGTCAGTCCCTCTGCCGCAATTCTAACAGACTGGGCTCAGCTCGAGCATATCTGAAAAAACATATTGGTTTGTATTCTCTACTATCTGACTGACTGTTCAGTTGTTTGGAAGGCTTAGAGGTGGTTGTGAGTGACCAGGGTGACCTTACTTGGGTCACTTATTTCAGGTGGTGCCCGAACAGGGACTCCATCCGGTGAGTGACCCATTCTCTCCTGAGGATGGGTGGGGAGGTTGAGGCCATTGTCGGTTCGGATGGAGGGATCCGGGATCCCTGCACGAGAGAGTTCCTGTACTTGCAGCTGCCCCTTCTGTCCTGTCGGACAGTGCCTCGCCCAGCGGTCATCCCGACTCGGGTCCTGAAAGGCAAAACCTTTGTATCTGACTGTTTGGTCTGAAGAGTCGGCAGTGGACAATAACTTTTTGACCTGCATACATCAGGTGAGTTTGTTTTGGTTCTTTGTGGATATGGTACCATTTTGGCTTGTATTTGATATGGTTTGAGGATCGTCTTTGGGATCAAAGCACTTGCACTTGCTTTGTCAGGAAAAATACAGAATTTGGGTTATTTTTGAAAATGCCTGGGATTAGTTGATTCTTGGTTTCTTGTTGTCATTGTTGTTCTGCAGATGCTCAATTGGAAGAAGCTCAGCCGACGCCTACAGAAGGCACTCCAAATCTTGAAATGTATGTGAAACATGGTCTTGTCCCTATTATGTTTAGTATTCAAAAAGAGAGAGGAACCCTTGGTAACCCAAAGGACTGGAGTTCAAACAATTAAAATTTAGAAAGACGTCCTCTGTGAGTACACCTTAACTCATACTCATGGTCAAAGCCACATACATTCAAAGTCCAATCATACCAACTACCTCCTAACCTTAAGGCTGCTGTATATTGGCACAAAAAACTTTTAATTAGTGGAATGATGGTTGTAATTTATTAAAACAATATATTTTTCAAAAAATTACACAATAAAAAACAGTTATATCAAAAAGATCACAATAAAGAAATTGCATTACATTCAATATTAAAACCAATTCAACATAATTTAAAATAAATCCAAGAATATTACACAAGAGTATAAAAACAGACAGTAACCTTTGCCATAAATTTCCACAATAAAAAATAGAACGTATCGACATAAACCCTGATGCCTTCCAAGTCATATACATCTAAGGCAGAGGTCTTCAATCTGTGGGGCGCGGCCCCCAGGGGGGTCGTGGAGTCAAAATTCAAATTTCAAAGCTTTATTCGATTATTAAAAACAATCATAAAAGCATACAGTATTAAAAATGCAGAGTAAAATACGGAACGTGCAACACATATTACAGTAAACGAAGCTGCTTAATTAGCATCAAGTATGTCGGCCAGACAGTCCAATGTTTATAAAAGACCATGGTTCAAACACCAGGCTTTTCCTAAGGGAGACAGCTTTTAGTATAAAGGTAACGGTAAAAAAACAAATGTCCAACGTATCAAGTGCAAATAACAATTTCATCGCTTGGGCAGTAGTGAACACAGAATATTTCTTAAAAACAGGTTTGAGATAGTAAAGACGAAGGTGCAGGTAAAGAGGCAAATAAGCATAAAGTGCAATGTGCTTTGCTTTGCTGAGCCATCACAAGGGCAAGGGGTTGGGCTATAAATTTTCATCTGTGGGAAGGCCACCAGGTTATGGGCAATGCCTAATCTCAACCTTGTGAGAACAAACTGGTGAGATTGTTTGGTAATGGCTTTTAAGTACATAGGCAAGCCCGAAATGACCGACATGTTAGAGTGGTAAAAAACATGGGTTGACAAGAGGCTACATTGGACACTACGCAGGTTAGATTTGGTCCCTAGAAAAACATTTTTAAGCTCCCTTTTAGGTACAGTGACAGCGCTCAGGGGCTCATCAAAAATATCAAGATTAAAGATTTCACTGTAAGAAGATGAAACATAATTTAACCAGGGGATCTTACGGGCATTGTCCAACCGAAGACAGTCTAAAATGATTTGCCTGGTAAAACCTGTCTCATCCTTAGCCCAAATTGACCTCCAAGCCATAAGAGGTCTCAATCCTGTTAGGTCTGTAAGATAATCCAGGCCCACCTCTCTATGACTCAGTTCAGTGGATGCCGAGGAGGGAAGGCAAAGGAGTCTTTTAAGGAACTGGTTCTCTGTAACTTGCAGATCCCTGTGGTTGCAGTAGCCCCATATACCTGAACCGTATAGGGCAATAGATACACATCTATGCCTATAGATGTTTAACATGTCAGGGATGCGACGACTGCCTAATTTGGATGCAAAGCGGAATACTGCGGAGGAGCTTTTGCCCATCTTGGCATTCACATTTAAAATCTCAGATGCCCAAGTCCCTCTATTATTAAAAGTTATGCCAAGATAACAGAATTTGTCCACTACCTCAATTCTATGATTATTAAAATGAAATTGTTTAGAAAGTTTCATCCGTTTCCCGCAGGCCATAATGAAGGTCTTAGAGTTATTTATTTTTAATTTTCTCCCCTTGATAAAATCGTAAAAATAATTCAAAAGGTTTTGGAGTCCATTCGGAGTACGCGAGAGTAGAACCGTGTCATCTGCATATAGCAGGACCGGGACAGGGTAACCACCAACCTGTGGGGAATCTGCATGTACCCTCTTCAATTCGGACTCAATAGAGTTTATAAAAAGGGAGAAAAGCAACGGGGCCAACACACAGCCTTGCCTTATGCCTGATTTAACCCTTATTTTCCTGGTACATTCCCCTGCCTGGCCAAAGCGGATCTGGGCTGATAATTTATTATAAAGTCTGGCCAGGAAGTATATTATTGTTGGGGGGTTCCCATTTCCAATATAGTGGACCATAACAAAGTATGATCCACTAGATCAAAGGCACTTGAGAGGTCAGCGAAACAGAGAAATAAAGAGCCCTGTTTCGCTTTAGTGTATTTCCCGATGATAAGATCGAGATTAATACACTGCTCTGTTGTCCCAAGACCCTTACGGAAGCCATATTGAGATTCAGCTAGAATTTTGTTGTCCTCCGCCCATTCCTCCAGTCGCACCAGTAGGACCCTGCTCATAATCTTGAGTGAGGAATCCAGAAGGGAGATAGGGCGGTAGTTCTTAGCCTCTCCTCTATCTCCCTTCTTGTAGATCGGTAGAATTATGGATTCACTCCAGGTGGATGGTGTACTATCCCTGACTGATGCATTAAACACCTGGGTCAGGAGCGGGCTCCAAAGTGCCGAGTTGGATTTATACAGGTCAACCGGGACCCCACCCGGTCCCGTTGCCTTCCCCCCTTTGCTCTGACTGATGGCAATTTCCACTTCGTGGAGTCCTTGGAAGGGGGTTGCAGATTCTGTCAGAGTGCAGTTCCTGGCTTGGGCTGATAGAGGGTACTCACAGTGGAGGCCTAATTCACACCGAGGTGTGAAAAACATCAAAGCCTCATTAACAAGTAAAAGGTCTTTTAAAGACCTGTCAAGTACTCGGGTGATGAATGGATGGATGAAAGGATGGATGGATGAAAGGGTGAATGGATGGATGGATGAAAGGGTGGATGGATGGATGAAAGGGTGGGTAGATGGATGAAAGGGTGGATAGATGGATGAAAGGATAGATGGATGAAGGATGTATGGATGGATAAAAGGTTGCATGGATGAATGATGGATGGATGTGTGAAAAGATGGGTGGATGAATGATGGGTGAATGGATAGATTAAAGGGTGGATGGATGAAAGGGTGGATGGATGAAGGATGGATGTATGGATGGAAGGATGAAAGGGTGGATGGGTGAAGGATAGATGGACGAAGGATAGATGTAAGGATGTAAGGATGAAAGGGTGGACGGATGAAGGATGAATGGATGGATGAAAGGGTGGATGGATGGAAGGAAAGATGAAAGGGTGGACTGGTGAAGGATGGATGGATGGAAGGGTGGATGGATGTATGGATGAATGATGGATGTGTGAAAGGTGGGTGGATGAATGATGGGTGGATGGATGAAATGGGTGGATGGATGGATGGATGAAAGGGTGGATGGATGATGGATAGATGTATGGATGGGAGGATGAAAGGGTGGATGGATGTATGGATGGATAAAAGGTTGCATGGATGAATGATGGATGGATGTGTGAAAAGGTGGGTGGATGAATGATGGGTGGATGGATGGATGGAAGGGTGGATGGGTAAAGGATGGATGTATGGATGGAAAGATGAATGGGCGGATGGATGATGGATGGATGGATGGATGGATGGATGGATGGATAGATGGAAGGATGAAAGGATGGATGGATGTATGAAAGTGTGGGTGGATGAATGATGGATGGATGTGATGAGGACTAACAGGTGCATTTATGGTTGTCGAAAGATGATGATGAGGAGTACCAGTTTCTAGAAACTTTTGTCGGAAGGGGGTCCTTACCCCTAAAAAGGTTTTACAAGGGGGTCTCGGCATCAAAAAGTTTGAAGACCTCTGATCTAAGGTAATGTTCATACAGAGGGATTTGTGGCTACAGTAAAGGCATTGACACGTTTCAAAGATATATTAACATAGCACCTTCTTTTTCAAGACAGTAGTATTGTTACTCCCTTTATTTTAAAATTCCCCCAAATCTGAACGAGAATAGGGCATCTGGTACACACCGGCGGGCCAGCCTTGGTTTAGGGATCACAACAACAGCCTATGCCCTGGTTTGGACTAAGATAAAACCAATGTTTATAGGCTCATTGGATCTGCTTCCTCTTATCATTGTGGGCAATATGAAAAAAGAACATTTTCTTCAATATGTTCCTCAGGAGGAACTCCTTCAATCTCTTTTTGGAGTGAAGCTTTTTAATGTATCAAGCTTTTTCTAAATTTCTAAATAAAAACCGGTGGCGCTTCAATACGTCCATCCTGGTGCCTTATTTGAGTTCAAAAAAGAGATTGAAGGAGTTCCTCCTGAGGAGCATATTGATGAAACTTTCTTTTTTAATATTGCCCAAAATTATAAGAGAAAGCAGATCCAATTAGCCTATAAACATTGGTTCCATATAAGTCCAAACCAGGGCTGAGGCGGTTGTTGTGATCCCTAAACCAAGGCTGGTGCTGGTACTGTGCACCAGATGCCTTTATTGTAGCCACAAATCCATCTGTATGAACATTACCTTATATGTGTATGACTTGAAAGGCATCAGGGTTTATGTGGATACATTCTATTTTTGATTGTGGCAATTTATGACAAAGGTTACTTTTTGTTTTTAAACTCTTGTGTAATATTCTTTGTTTTTTTTTTACGATGAATTTGTTTTAATATTGAATGTAATGTGATTTCTTTATTGTGATCTTTTTGATAGAACTGT
Organism: Lissotriton vulgaris; assembly: GCF_964263255.1. NCBI lineage: Eukaryota > Metazoa > Chordata > Amphibia > Caudata > Salamandridae > Lissotriton > Lissotriton vulgaris. The sequence goes on from NC_141696.1 coordinate 787,597,958, forward strand.
TTTTTTATTGTGTAAATTTTTGAAAAATATATTGTTTTAATAAATTACAACCATCATTCCACTAACTAAAAGTTCTTTTGTGCCAAAACGTAGCAGCTTCAAGGTTCAGAGTTGGTCGGTATGATTGTGCTTTGAATGTATGCGGTGTTGACCTGTTTCCAAAAATAATGGGTTTATTCTCCTCGGAAAAGGAGCAAAGTTTTGTCTCTTAAGACTCAGTTACCTGATCCTAGGAAAAATCCTACTGCATATTATAAAGAATTGACTTAGGCTGCCTCTTCAAAGGCTGATAGTGAAATGTTTTTTTATTCTTCTTGTTCCAGTTGATATTTGGAGGCAGGTGCATACTCAAGATCGTGTTGCGGGGTACATGGGATCAAATTGAAGTGTGGGATCAAGAAAGGAAGCCGGATGATAAGCTTAAAGCAGAGATAATTGCTTTGCCTGGCCGCATTATCATGTATATGCATCCTCTTATTCCGCTGAGGAAGGTTGATTGGGACAAGTTAACAGCTTGTCTCCAGAAGAAATATGAGAGTCTGTCTGATTTTTTCACTCGCTTTTGAAGATGTGTCTCTGGATGATAGTGGGCAGGATTTGTCTATTGAGGGAGGTGTCCGGTTGATTGTTAATAGATTTGTTTCTAATTTACTTCCAGAGATTGCGACTTGATTACAGGCTTACGAAAGCACCTGGTCCACCTCTTCCCCTTCTGTTATTTTGAATATGGCACAGTATTATGAGCATAGGGAAAATTAGGACAAGGAGAGGACAGAGTAGAAGCACAAGAATTTAAAGAACAAGGTGTTGTTGCACCAGTCTTTTATTGAGAATGGTAGAGGAAGTGGTGGTTCAACTTGGCAGCTTCCACACACTAGCAGGCAGCCGAATACTACACCCTTGGGTCCGAATCAATGTGCTTATTGTAAAGAGTAGGAACACTTGTGTAGTGAGTGTCCTGTATAGTTGCCAAAGGGGGTGGCCCATAGGGGACGAGCTTCTCGTGGACGGGGTCGTGGAGCTGGTGGGGCGGAGAGGGCTGAACATGCTGTGGCCTAGCAGGGTCATTCTGATAATAATTACTTTGATGACTGTGGGGGCGGACAGTATTATCTGTCTTACAGTTAGGGCAACCAGTGAGGGAAAAGTTATGATACCTGTAGATCAACACAGACCTTATGTTACTGCTGATTTACATGGCTCGGCTAAGGATTTGTTTGGTGTATAGAGATGCCACAAACAGCTCTTTTTCTTGTTCTTTGGTTTTTGGGCGGCTGTCTGGCCATAATAATGTTTTAGTAGATGTTTCTGGTGTATTGGCTGTAAGCTCCATTTTGAAACCTTTTGCATTGACGATTGGTCCTTTTACTGTGGAACAGCCATTCTTGCTGACTTCTAAATGTAGTGAGATTTTGATGGGTTTGGATTTATTGAAAAAGTGGCATGTAATGTTTTATTGTTCCCCAACAGGTGTCTATATGATGATGGGACCAAATGTGGTGTGCGCTTAGCAGTGTCTGTCCAAAGATGCGCCCCTTCCTGTTGAATTTAAAGATGTGCCAACCACTCTGTGGGCAACAGAGGGCACAAACGCTGGATTGTTGCAGATATGCCTGTTTCAATACGTGTTATATATGGTGCTATTTTACCTCGTATCCCTTAATATAAAATACTGCAGGCAGGAGACCGAGCCTTATTGCAGATCATGCAGGATTTGATTGGGAAAGGAGTGGTTGAGGAGACCACTGCTAATGTTTGCAATTGCCCTATTCTTCCGATTCTTAAAAGGGCATCCCCAGGTTCCTCTGATGACCGTGAAGATGTTTGTAGTTTTGTGATCGATTTGATCAAAGTTCATAAAATAGTGATTCCCCAGTTTCCGGCGGTTCCCTACATTACCACTCTTTTGACAATGATTCCCTCTTCTGCTAAATTCTTTTCAGTCATTGATTTGAAAAATGTGTTCTTCGGTATTCCTATTCATCCTGATAGCAGATATCTGTTTGAGTTCACCCCAGCTGGTAGAAGTTTTAGGTTATGTAACGCTACTCAAGGCTATACAGAGAGTCTGAGCATCTATAGTCAGGCATTGAAAGGTCAGTTGGATTCCTTGTCACTCCCCACAGGTAATGTATTGCTACAGTATGTCAATGACTTGGTCATCACTTCAGATAGAGTACAAGGCTGTAGGGGCAGTATTGTTAAGTTGTTGTTGCATTTGGCACACCACAGACATAAAGTTTCCCTTTCTAAATTTCAGTATTGTCGATTGGAGGTCACCTATTTAGGTCACCTACTTTTGAAGGAAGGTAGGAGATTGACCCCAGAGCGTATTAGTACCATTGTTCAACAAACCCAGAAAGATGTACACGCCTTTATAGGTATCACCTCCTATTCTTGTCAGTGGATACCTAACTATTCCCTACTAATTAAGCCCCTGCTTGCACTAGCCACGAAAGAAGTGCAGGTGCCTTTACCTTGGACACCTGAATGTCAACAGTCTTTTAAGCAACGTAACTGCGCTTTGTTCAGCTCCAGTGCTTGGTACCCGCAACTACTCCAAATCCTTTGTATTATATGTTCATGAGATGGCTGGTTGTGCGCTTTCTCTTTTAACACAAATGTTAGGAGAAGGAGATAAGCAACAGCTGTGTGCTTATTTCTCTGCTGTGCTTGATCCTATTGCATGAGCCCTCCCGAGTTGTCTAAGAGAGGTCGCATCTGTGGCTGTCTCGATAAGGCAATCGGCTGTACTTGTAGTTGATACTGATCTCACGGTCATGGTACCCCATGCTGTGGATACACTTTTAAATAAACAAAGACACAGCACCTCACCAGTGCACTTCTGACTGGCTATGAATTAACATTGTTTGTGAAACACATAATGATCAAAAGAAGTTCCACTCTGAATCCAGCCATGTTACTTCTTCTCCCTTCTGAGAGGTATCTTCCGGACGGAGAAAGAGACGAAGGGACCGATATACTTGACTGATGTTCCCTTAGCTGACCCTCAAGGGGAACTATATGTTGATGGCTCTTGTTTTAAATTATTAAATGGCACTACAACTGCTGCATATGCTATTACTATGCTACGTACAGTAGTTGAGACATCACAAGTTCTCTATCAGTCAGCCCAAGCTGCGCTCTAATACGAGCTTACGAATTGAGTGAGGAACTGGTTGTCAATATTTATACTGACAGTCAGTACTCCTTTGGAGTCGCGCACAACTTCTGGTGACTCTGGGCAGAGGGAGGGTTTCTTACTTCGCATGGTTCCAAGATCCAACACAGGTACCTCATATTGAGGCTTTTGTCTGCTCTGACATACCCTAAGAAACTGGAAATAGTGAAGGGGAGTTCTCACCGGAAAGTCGCTGATGATCTATGTAGGGGAAACGCTTTTGCAGATCAGACCGCTAAGGAAATGACCTTGACAAAAATCAAAAGAATGTTTGTAGCAGTTCCCGCTAGGTGGGTGCCTGAAGTAACCATATTTGAAGATACACTAGAGAACGTGAAGGAGATACAAAGTGAGGCCACAATAGAGGAATTAGCAATGTGGCAAGATAAACAGCACAATTGAACGATGAGGGATGTTGGATTGATAAGTCAGGGAAGCAGAGATGGATGTTGCCAGATGCATATGTTCTTCCTGTAGTCACGATGCCCCATGGCCCAGCCCATATCAGTGCTAAGGGTATTTGCAAGTTGTTAGACCCTGTTTGGCAGAATGAGTTGTTAGACCCTGTTTGGCAGAATGATAACATTTCAAAAACAGCTGCACATTTAGTGAAGTGCTGCCTGGTGTGCATGATGCACAATCCTGGGATGGGTACTCCTACACCACCCGGTAATTTTGCACCACCCACTTTCCCTTTTGAGGTCATCCAGATGGACTATATAAAATTAGATCGGTGCAATCATTTAAAGTATGTTTTGGTGGTTGTCTGTGCCTTCAGTAAATGGGTTGAGGCTTATCCCACTAAGGATAATACAGCCATTACGACTGTAAAGGTACTCCTGAAGGAGTTATTTCCTCATTTCGGTTTGCCATGTTTGACCTGGACTGATAACAGAAGTCATTTTATTACCAAGGTCAATCATTAATCTGTGATGCTTTGCACATAAAACAGAAGTTTCATGCTGCAAACCACCTGCAGTCGGCAGGTTTGGTTGAGAAGTACAATGGTACTCTCAAACTGAGATTGACAAAGATTCATGAGATGACAGGGTTACAGTGGTCAGATGCTCTACCATTAGCTCTTTTGTCGACAAGAACAACAGCACATTCTAGGACAGGATTGTCTTCATACGGGGTCGTGTTTGGATGCCTGGCAAGTGTCTGGGGCGTCCCTCGTCTCCGTCGGCTTTCAGACATTGAATACCCATTATTGATTGACTACCCTTAGCAGCTTACTGAAAATGTGCGTTCTATTCACTAACAGGTCCGGGAGTCCCTGCCAGCTACACCTGAGGGACCCACACACGACACCTAGCCCGGGGATTATGTACTAATTAGGAACTTTCAGCGGAAGAAGAGCTTGAAGCCACGCTGAAAGGGACCAGGACAGGTCATTCTGGCGGATTGGTGTCAGTACAACGCGGTTTTTTACATCGCATTCCGTTACATCGGAATTTTTACAACGCAGGATCCATTATATCGGATGCCATTACAACGCATGGCATTACATAGCAGATGCTATTACAACGCATGGCATTACATCGTAAGTATAGGTAAGTATACCTTTTTAAAAAAAATGTAATTAAGTTAATTTAATTAATTTAATTTAATTAATTTAATTAAAATACATTTTAAAATAGTAATTAATTTAATGTAATAAATTAAAATCAATTTATTTAATTTAATTTGAAAAAAATATATAATTAATTTTATTTAAAAAATATAATGAAATTAATTTGATTTAAATATTTTATAAATAGTAATTACATTAAATTAATTTAAAAAAATTATTTAATTTGATTAATTTAATTAAAAAATTTAATTAATATAATATAATTAATTTAATTTAATAAATATATTTTAATTAATTTATAAATGGTAAATATAATTTAATCAGCCCTAAACACAAACCTACCCCTGAACCCTAAAATACCCCTGTACCCCAAAACCCAAACCCAGCCCTAAAACCTAAAAATACCCCTGTACCCCAAAACCCAAACCCTGCCCTGAAACCTAAAAACACCCCTGTACCCCAAAACCCAAACTAAATAAATTGTTGTGTCTTGTAAAGCGCACTGCTACCCGGAGGCCTCGTAGCGCTATAGACCGCTGGGGAACCCGTCCTGGCTTTCCCTGTGAGATAGTCCCTCCTGGGGGTCTCCAAGGTGAAACCAGGCATCCCCGGCGTTTGTGTGGGGCCGTTGTGGAGATGAGGCAAGCTAATGCCCAGAGTTGCCGAGTGTGCTCCCTGGTCGGAGTAGGCACCGATGCGAGAATTATCAGTCCGCTGATCCTGGTCCAAGACCCTGCCGCGTCGGGAATCGAACCCTGGTCCCGGGCCGTTCTCTGCACTCGGGTCTGCCGCCTCTAACCAGTGAGCCACACCTCTCCACCCTGCCCTAAACCCTAAAAACACCCCTGTACCCCAAAACCCAAACCCTACCCTAAAACCTAAAAACACCCCTGTACCCCAAAACCCAAACCCTGCCCTAAAACCTAAAAATACCCCTGTACCCCAAAACCCAAACCCTGCCCTAAAACCTAAAAACACCCCTGTACCCCAAAACCCAAACCCTGCCCTGAAACCTGAAAATACCCCTGTACCCCAAAACCCAAACCCTGCCCTGAAACCTAAAAATACCCCTGTACCCCAAAACCCAAACCCTGCCCTAAAACCTAAAAACACCCCTGTACCCCAAAACCCAAACCCTGCCCTAAAACCTAAAAACACCCCTGTACCCCAAAACCCAAACCCTGCCCTAAAACCTCAAAATAACCAAACACCCCAAAACATATACCTCAGTACCCCAAAACATATACTCCTATACTCATACTTATTATAAAAATTTATTAAATTAATATATTTAATTTATAATATTAAAAAACATAAATAAATATATTTATTTATAATTAAAAATAATTAAATTGATTATATAATATTAAATAAAAAATAAAAAATATATATATACTTACCAATACTTACGATGTAATGGTATGCGTTGTAATAGCATCTGCTATGTAATATCCTGCGTTGTAATAGCATCCGATGTAATGGAACCAGTGTTGTAATAGCTGCGTTGTAACAGCATTACGATGTAAAAAATGCGATGTAACAGTAACATACCCATTCTGGCTACATGTACTACTGACAAGGTCGCTGGCCGAAAGAATTGGGTGCATGGCACTCATTGCAAAAGGGTGCCTCTGCCTTTGCCTTATGACTAATGGATCAAGGGTAGTGTTGGGGACTCTGGGTATGAAAAGTTGCTCCAGTTTGTCCAGTTTAGTGATGCTAAGCTGACCTGGACCCAAACCGATGCAGAAAAAGATGAAGTGCTGAATGCAGCAGTTGCACTGGAGATAAGAGCTATTCTGGAAAGCCTTTTCAATGATCCTTCTGTGCCTAGAGTCACGAGGTACAATCTACGTCATCGGCTGAGGAATAATGCACAAAAGGAGAAGTCAGATTAGACAGGGATGGACTGTGCAAGTTAGGATGTATTTTGCTTTAGTACGAACGGAGTTAGTTCAGAGTGAAGTGAGATTTGTGCACTGTTTTGACATTGGACAGGATAGATTGAACATACTCCCTTGGAGGGGGGTACATTATCCTGATCAGCGTGTGATGCATCACAAGCTTAGGACAGAGCAAGCTCCACCGCTGGTGCTCAAGAGTGCCAACGTATTGATGAATTGAAGCCTGTACTAGTAAGGTTCTGATGGGCACTGGGAACACTTACATTTACTATCATTTTTGGAGCACTTCCTTCCTTGCTTAATTGTGCATCCTTTTGGTCGGCCTATTGATGAGGAGGAACAGACATTTGCACCACCACAATTAACAAGGAGTTGGTCTACAAAGAGTTAAATATTTTGCATATTAATTGCTATGATTGCACTTGAAACAATATTTAGAATATCCTGTATTTAGAGAAGACATTTCCTGTACATTCCTTGGTTGGCACAACTCCGGCTGCCCCAGAGCACATTTTTGTCACTCTAGACCCGCACAAAGAATCACATAGGCGGTCCTACACAGACAATGTCTTTATACAAATGTTGCATAATGCTCATAATGTGTCTAATACAACTAACTGTTGAGTTTGTGGGATGCTCCCTTCGGTCACTCATAGGTGCGATAATTTGTTGTCAATGCCACTGTCGTATATTTGCAGCTGTACGGGTTGGTACGAATTGTTTCGATTGGTGTATTTCCAATTTCAACTTTCCACCTTGGGTATGACATCCATTGATTCTCACACTGCAAATGAATATTTTTGCTTCTATCAAGGGTTTACCCCTCTAAGATCAGGTGGGCAAGGGACCCTAGCGACACTGTCCTCATAGTCATGTTTAAAAACGTATCATAGGGTGAAGGATAATGACTGGTTTTGAATGAAAATGGCTGATTTCAAATGGTCTAATGTTTCTGAGTATTTTCAATCTTTCTGAGGTTGAAATATTAGGAACGATAAGTAGGGGTGGGCGGAATTTGTGTAATCGCGTGACGCAAATCTCTGCAAAACAGTAAAAAATCTCCACGAACACGCAGAAATTCCGTGAACACGCGGAATTGCTTGTTCACAATGCTTTTTTACTGTTCGCAATTGCTGTTTGCATGCTCGGGGGAAATATCTTGCAAACACGCATTTTGAGAACGTGAACAAGCAAAACATTTTGCGAAGTCGCAGAATGCTGAATTTTGGGCAATTTTGCGTTCTCCGCGGAACGCAAAATTATCCAAATTCCGCGAACGGACCAGAATTTACCCCACAGGCCTAAAGATAAGCTGATACCTGTGTTGGTGTTTAATACGACAGTTAGTGTTTATGTCCAGGGGACCGGGGAGATTAAGTTAGGGGAGAGTAAATGTAATTTCACCTACAAGTTGATAGTCCGCCTTTGATCCTGCCGCATAATGTCTATTTTGTATCTGGGTCAAAAGCTCACGTCTGGCTCCCTGGGGGATGGTCAGGTTCGTGTTATCTCTCCATCCTTCTTCCCCCTGTATATGTTGCCCAGTCTAATTATCATAAAAATAACCAGCTGCAATGTAGAAGTACCTTCCTGACTGAGCCAAAAGGGTTTTTAACACAAAGGATATAGGTCAGACAGACATCACCGCACAACAATTTGAAGACGCTGTTAAAGGCCTACTACCTTTTTGTGGCCCCATGGCTAATAGCCTTTAAGTTTGTCGGTTAACAAGAGTTGTTGAAGGGGTTAGAAATACAACTGCTGGGATAATTACAAATATCACTGCTGAGCTCTAGGCTACCAGATTAGTTAGTTTTCAGAATAGAGTGTTGCTAGACGTTATCCTTGCAGATCAGGGAGGGGCCTGTCGCGTCATAGGCAGTAGCTGTTGTGTTTATATACCTGATAATGCTCCAAATGTTTATTCAGCTATACAAAAACTGCATAAAATATCAGCTTAGATACACCAAGAAACCAATACTTGTACTCTGTTGGGTTGGTTTTGGAATACGCTAACATCCTGGATTTAGAAGATCCTCACTTTCTTGGTTGTGGTCGCTGGTATCTTCTTTACATGTTGCCTCTGCATACAATGTCTTCCAGCTTGTTGTTCCTATTCTGACAATATCCTCATTCCCAAACAGAAAATATCAATTCATGATACTAATACTGTGATTATGATACAAAAGGATATTGATGATTTGATGCAGAATGATGAAGGTTTTTTTGAGACTACATCTTGCCTTGCAGCCTCCATCCCTGATACTGCATATGTGACCTGCTCCTGATACTGATGGTCCTTTCTCCTCAGAAAAGTTATGTTTTCTTAGATCATTTCATAAAATTAGTTAGCTTATGCTAAAAGGAGGGTCTGTTGGAATGAAAACAATTTTTTTTGTCTGTGTATTATTCTATGTAAGTTAGCATTTGCGGCAATATTTTATGTTTGGCCGCCATTTTGAACCATGATCTAAACAAATCCTTGCTTTCACCTTTGAAATGGCACATAGTAAGTTTCCCCTCTCCAAGGTTGGGCCTTGCTTTGCTAATGAATACACTGTTCTTATCAACGCATACCTTTCCCACTAGATAGAGGCCTTCTCTCCCTAGTCAAGTGGCGGGCACAGACAGAATGACCTTGAGTAAAAGATAATGTGCACCCAGCCTCAGAATCGAAACCCATCTTTCTGTACTTCTTAGTTTAGCTGCATCTACCTAGAAAAGTCCATTATGGGCGTGCCTACATTAGTACTAAATTGTATATATTGTATCTCCTTGTTTGCTTATGTCAGTCCCTTTGCAGCAATCCTAAGAGACTGGGAACACTGCGCTCCGCTCGTGTATCTAAATAAATATATTGGTTTGTATTCTCTACAGTCTGACAGACCCTGAATTTGTTTGGAAGGCTGAGAGGTGGTCATGAGTGACCAGGGTGACCCTAATCGGGTCACTTCCTTCAACATCTTTGTTGGGTCGACAGCTCATTTTGGATAGATACTGTCTGCCTGAACATGCTCGGTGTTTGAGAAATGTGTTTTCTGTTTTGCTGTTCACTTGTGTTTCCCATGTCTTCCAATAACACTTATGAACACCTTTTCATACTGCAAAGGCTAGAGCAAGTGGCGCTGCCTATACTTGTTATATGTGAGCAATTACTGGAATTTTTGGGGCTATACATGTGGCTGAATTAACGTTCTACTTGAGAAGAGTAGACTCAACTAACAAGAAAATGTGTTACTAGGTAGGAATGAACCAAGGAAAGGTACTTTACCAATGGGTTTCCCACTGCAACGTAGAAGATTCGGCATAGGGGTCAGCCATTACCCTATTTTGTATATCCCGGTTTTCAATACATTGTTCTGGACATGGTGCTAACTATATAATGTCTAAAAATGGCCATCTTCCCTGTACCCTGGGAATTTTTGAAAAGCATTTTTATTACGGCTTCAAAAAGCAATGCTGCTTGTGTATTAGTTCAAAGACCACCACGCAAGGTGTGACTTATTGAAGGGAGCAAGGAACCCGAGGTGAGCAAGCCTGGGGCAGGGCAAGCGTACAAGCAAGCAGAAACATCAAAATACTGTCAGGTGCCTCCAGGTAACATTCGCGGATGGCTGAGCAATCTTTAACAAAAGCTAAAAAATGCTTAACTACCTCCTGCTTAGTGTAAAGAAGGCATAGAGGAGGCTGTGTGGACACGTTTTTATTCAGCACAAGTGAGCAAGTGTGTGTATATGTGAGAATGACCTACATAATAAATGCAGTGGACTCCCCATGCCTAGTGTGGGTATTGTTTCAAGGGGAGACTTGCATTAGAGACACATATGGTTACTGGGAATCTGGTAAGTACCTTGCATCTGTAATAAGACCACACTGGTATGAAGGATGGGATAGCATGCACACAATGGCATCCAAATGCACAAAAAGCTCCACCGTTTTAAGTTTGGCAGTAAAATACAATCACAACAGGGGTGCATTGGACCCTTTAACTCCTGGTCTCTGCACCACTGTACCAGCGGCAAAAGAGGAAATACACAAGTGCATCAGCATCAACAGACCACACAACTAGTTTTACCCAGTGTGCCTCACACTTCCGCCATTACAGTGGAACAAAGGCCGTTGGCTACCATTACAAATAGGGGCGAATGCCAGTAAACTCCGACACGTGGACTTGGTGAAGTTTTTGCCAAACCCAGAGGCATATTATCAAGAACGGCATTAAAATTATCACCGGTTTAGCGGCAGAAAACTGCTGCTAAAGTGGCGATGATGGGCTTGATATTATGCCCTGGAGAATTCCAATAGAAGCCCATGTTCACACCAGAACATGGACTTCTATTGGAATTCTCCAGGGCATATTATCAAGCCCATTATTGCCGTTTTAGTGGCAGTTTTCCGCCGCTAAACCGGAGATAATGTTTAGCGCCGTTCTTGATAATATGCCCCTCAGTGCTCCAAGCAGAGCACAGAGTGTCAAAACTCTGCAACCTCTGCCTGCAGAGCAGTTTCCCACCTGCCCCTAATCATTAGGGTTGTGTATAAGCAACTTTGTTTAGCTTACAGTGTTTGTAGCAGTAGTTTGCTGTCTTGTGAAGATTGTGCGATATGATGTGACAATGTTTAGATGATCGTGTGAATATAGTGCTTACTGTGGAGAAGTTATCGGGTCCAATGTGGCCCTGGATCCTGGGATGATATAAAAAAGTGTGGAAGACACTGTATTGTTTATGTCTGTTGAGGTTTTGTGGGCTTTGTTGTGAGATGTCGTCGACAAGCTCAACTGAGATAGGGTCGTTTATCTTGGTGTAAAAGTGAATGATGATTAGTGCGGCGGACCTTTTATGCAGAGTAAAGCTGCACTAATCAGTGTGATACCCTGCTGTATGAGGTTTTATATGAATGTGTGTTTGTTATTTTTGTGTGATTAATTTTTCATGATTCTTTAATAAAGTACAAATGTATTACTTCTTGCTATTGCATTTCATTCAGTTGCAAGAACATTGCTGAAAAAAGTGCATTTATGAAAACTGTAAAGGAACGTGAGCTGCTGTGAGGAGTGAGATTGTCGTCACAGCATGCCCCACTGGGATGGGTCGGTTAGTTTAATGCCACCCTGTTATTGGCTGTCTATGTCATGCTGTGCTGCGCTGTTATTGGTTGATGATTTGGAACAAGATTTTAAATAAAATATTGATTTTTCTTTCAGATTAAACACATTTTAATTAGAAATGAAATGTTTTAAAGTTGTACGAGATTTGTTTTGAAGAGATGTTCAGAAACCTGTTGGAGGGGTGGATGAATCTCGGATACTGTCAGGCAGTATACAGTGATAAATGGCAGGTTGCACACATGTATTTGTCTAGAACAATGGCATAATATCACTGAGGAAGAAGGCTCACTGGTGTTTTCAGGTTAAGGTACATTTAATCTCTGAATTTTTAAATATTTGAGGAGAATTTTTTATGAAATGAAACCTCAACCTAGACCTACACAATTTGAAGTGCTTTACGCTTGTGAGCATGTGGTGCACCCCAGAGAAAAGGAGAGATATCAGGGATGAGTGAAAAAGTCAATGCATAATAATGCAGTTGTGAGATAGGAGGCAGGCCAGAGATTAGTATGATGATTCAGTAGCATTTAATCTGTTGATAGAATACGTTGTTTGATAGATTTTGCAATATAGAAACTTTGAGAATGAAATGAGGCACAAAAGTTAGAGGAAAAATTTATTGTGGACTATGGAATAAATAAACAGATTTTGACCAGAGCAATCCAGAAGAAACAATTTTCCTCTCGAGATGTCCCAAACTGCCGCATTTTTCAAGTTATGAGCGCAGCGGCAGCACGTCGTCGGAAGGAGTTTGTCAAGCTTCTATATTTGTTTAGGCGCAGGGGGCTCAAGCGACCATCACCTAACAATCGAAACAACGTGTCTTGGTCCAAGGAAAGTTTCATATGTTTACTAGCCTTGAAGATGCCCAGGAGCTGTTACAAAAAAATGACTAAAGAGAAGTAAAGAGACTATTCGTCAAGATGGACATTGTTTTTCTTTTTTGTTTTTGTTTATAATTCTCTCATCTCTCTCTCTCTCTCTCTCTCTCTCTCTCTCTTTTGCTGGGGTGGGACAGGGTGAGGGGTCACACTAGGGTGCAACAACATGGCTCCCGATTCAGGGGGTACACGTGGGGGACAGGCAGACGGCAAGGCGGGCAATTCCTTATCTGCCGTGGGTAAGAAGGGTCTTAAGGGAGTGTTGAAGGGTGGGGAATGGGGTTGTGCACAGGGTTGGGGGTGGCAGATAATTGGCAAAAAAGGGAGCATAATTAGAGAAATAATTAGAAGTATCAAGGTCGTTACTGAATACAAATGGTACAAATATTACAAATGGTATGATGGTATCTTGTTCGTCACTGTAATATGTATCCAAATCTAAGGATTATATCGATAAATGTGAACGGGGTCTCTAACAAGAAAAAATATGGTGGGTTGATGAGATGGCTCACATCCTTTTCTCCTCAGATCTTGTATCTTCACGAGACCTACCTGAAAACTAATACTCCTAAAATTCATATACCTAAATATTACTCGAGAGCACTATTTGTCTCTGCAGGGCTCACTGTGAGAGGGGTAGCCTTTTATTTCACCCAAGGAGACAATTGTGAGATACATCAAGTAACAAGAGATCCTCAAGGGAGGTAGATTTGGGCTACCGCCAGGGTGAATGGGGCACTGTTCAATTTAGTTAATTACTACACCTCAATTAATGATGATCCAATTTTCCTTATAACAATCAATGAGCTGGTCAGAGGCAAGGAGAGCCCAATAGTCCTAGGAGGCGATTTTAATTACATTCAGGATCTGAAAAAGGATACTTCTAACAAAGGGAAAAACAGTTAAAACCGAGGACAAAAGGGATTTTAGGCTTTATGGTACAGGATTATCTATTGATTGATCCATGGCGGGAGCTACATCCAGGCATTACACAGTTTATCTGTTACTCCCAGCAGCATAAGTCAGCCTCTCAGATCGAGTTCTTCTTGAATCCTCTTTATGTACATTGTATGAATGCTGAAATTAGAGCCAATTCCTTTTCAGATCATTCAATGCTTATTATCGAGATTAGAATAGAGGGGGCAAAACGAGAGAAATCCAGGTGGCAGATGTAGAGGCTCCTCCTCTCGAACCCTAAATGGGTAGAAGAGATGAAGGAATGGATCAAGGTATTTTTTCAGGAAAATGAGGGCACAGCGACCCTTTTCCCAATTTGGGGGTGTTTAAGGCCACAGCAAGGGGCCAGATTATAGCTTTCTCGGCATTACAATCTAAGGTGCGGAGGGACCAAATAATTAAACTACAACATGCAGTTGATTCAGCCTAAATGCGGAGGGATAGTCGCAATGGAGAACACCGAGAATCGGAACAGCAATTAATAAGAACAAAAGAGGAATTAATGGAGTTTTTTACTTTTGAGGAAATAGCCACCTCCAGGTCATATCAACAGCGGGTATATGAAGATAGTCAGTTAGTGGGAAAACTCCTTGCCTGGTCAAGCACAGCCAAGCAGGAATCAATGTTAATTACAGAATTGATAGAGCCAGAAACCGGGGTATTGATTATAGATAAAGAAAAAATAGCACAAGCATGTTTCAGGCATTACCAAAAGCTTTATGCAACTGAGTTTACGGAATCTAATGAGGCTATTACCCAATATCTGGGAAACATTGATCTTCCATGCATGAAAACGGATCAGTGAGTTGAGGTTTACGCGGAAACTGCCTCAAAAGAAATTAAGGAAGCCCTTGCTTCAATGCCGGGAGGCAAGTCCTCTGGAAACGATGGCTTACCTACAGAGTTTTATAAGGTATTTTTAGCAGAATTAACACCTTTTCTGCTAGAGTTATCCAATTTTGTGAGAGTGGGGAGGGGAAGTTTCTTCTACTTTCAAAGAGTCAACAGTAATAAGTTTTGTTCAAAAGATAAATGCCCTAACAACGTCAACTCACACAGGTTAATTAGTCTGTTGAATGCTGCCTATAAAAACCTAATGAAGATTTGGGCAAATCATTTTTCTCCGATAGAGCAGAAGATTATCCATAAAGATCAGACAGGGTTTGTCTCTGGTAGATATATGTAATCGTTAACTGGGTTTCTGGTCCAAGCGCTTGATTTCTTCAATTCTAATAAACTACCTCTTCTTATAATTGCGGTTGATGCAGAAAAAGCATTTGACCTAGTTAACTGGGAAACTCTTTTTTTAAATCTTGCAAAGGTCGGGTTCTCAATCCATACTACACAAATGCTGGTGAATCTATATCAAGGGGCTCAGGCCCAAGTTATAATAAATTGGCAGATAGCAGGAAGAGTGCCTATTAGGCGAGGAACCCGCCAGGGATGTCCCTTACCACTTGCTTCATTCGCTTTATTTATAGAACCCCTAGCGGCAAAAGTTAGAGCAGATTTACAGATTCAAGCTCCTCTGGTAGGAATGCCAAAACGAAAATTATTTGCTGATGACATTATTCTTTATCTCAGGTAAGAGGAGCAGAATATCAGGACAGCATTAACTGAATTTAAACAGTTTGAAGCTATCGGAGGTTATAAAATGAATCATAATAAAACGGAAGTTATATTACTTAATGCCAGTAGTCAAAATCTCCTAGAGTTTAAATCAACAGCAAGCCCAATCTTCATTGCCAAATCGTTATTTGGCGATCTATGTGACTAAGAGTTATGAGGAACTTTTTTAGTTGAACTACCTAGCTATGGTTATAAAAATTAGAAATGTATTAGATAGATGGACTCTTCTACCACTCACAATAATTGGTAGAGTAGTACTTATTAAAATGTTCATCTCACCATTATTGATATTTTCATTTTCAAATGTTCCTATTAAAATAACACTAAATATATCAAACAGTTAGATTTGTTTTGAATAAGCGTCAAGAGGAAGATTTTCAGTCCTCCAGCTAGATCTCAGACAAGGGGTCTTGCACTTCCAGAGTTTCGGACTTACTACACGGCAACTCTGATTGATATATTGGTTAGAATGCTAGATGGTAAAGAATCTCTGGAGAGCTTTCTTATAGATGAGATGCTTCAGGAAGCAGAAACGTGTACTTCAGTCTTTATGAAAACAGCTAAATTACCGAAAAAGACTCGCTACAAGACATTGCAGGGGCTAGGAGCAAGACTACATTTATTCTACCATACTAGGGCCAGTATAGGGAGATATGAATTTTTGAAACTTATAGAGTGAAAAACTTTGGGCCAATTTTAGAAATAGTCAGATAAGGTTTTGGGAAAGTAAAGGTTTTAAGCAGCTAGGTAATTTTCTGGTTGCAGGGAGATCCATAAAATGGGAGGAGATTCAGGCTAGATGTGGGACCAGCTGTAATTTGTATTTTCTGAGCTTTCTTGAGATCATGAAATTGGTGAAGGAATTCTGTTTCCCATTGAGTACCTCAGCCTCTATTTTCCCAGCTCTTTTAGAGTTAAATTAAAGGTTGTTGGGAACTGCCATATATTATTGTGGGACCAACGGGGAAATCCAGTGGTAACGAGGTTTCTAGACAAAGTTCTTCAAGAAACTCAATGTACATTTTCAGAATTAGAGTGGCAAGAGATCTCATTACAGGGCCATAAACTATTAAGAGCAGCTAATTATAAAAGAATGGCATTTTTATCCTGTTTGATGTCCTATCATACACCTGTCACGCTACATAAGATATACCCCGAGATAGAGGATAAGAGTTTTTGTTGTCAACAACCGGGGTTGGGGGTCTGGCTCCACATTTTTTTTACTTGTCCGGCTTGAACCCAGTTTTGGGAGAAAGTATTCTCAGTTGTTAATAAGAATTTACAGAGAACAATGAAACCAGAAGTTGCATTATTTGGGTTTATAAAACAAAGATCGAATACCCCAATCCCTAGAAGTGAGAAATCATTTGTGGCGATTTCCGCTTTGGTGGCCCGCTCCCAGATCCTCTAGAATTGGAAGTCAACGTAAATTCCCATCCTATTGGATTGGAATAGAAAAATGCAAAGTAATCAAATCTTTGAGGAAACCTAAGCAAAGAGGGTAGGGGCCACTAGGAAATTTTTAACATTTTGGGAATTTCTGGACTAAATAATGAGAGGTTATAGGCCCTGCGTTTTTGATCTTTTTCATATTTTATAGCTGAAATGTTATTATGTGCCGTACTTTATGTAACGTATATTGGGGCTTGGTCCTATGCCTTGGGAAAAATGTGGTATCTAGATAATTGATTTTGGTTAAAATAAGTTATTATGCACAGCACTTTATCTTATTATGTATCTATAATATGTGGGGTTATGGTACAATGTTTTTGCAGAGCACTTTACTGCTTATTTTGTACATCTTACCATCCTTGTCAGGTGCACGAGGTCAAATCTTTAGTGGAAGAGAAACAAGGGGAAGGGATCTTAGACATAAGTTAAGAGGATAGATCGTATTTTATTCATTTAAATTGATGATATCTGTTGTAATGGTTAAGGATATGTATTGTAACTATTAATTCTGCTCAATAAAAAAAAGAGAAAAGAAAACTGTTAAAGGAAACATTGATGATGTTACAAATGAAGGCTGCTCAGAGAGGAATTCAAACTCAACCTGAGTGCAGCAAAATGTCGAGTCTTAGTCAGAGAAAGAGTGTCCCAGGTCATTCTACCAGTGTCCTCACCCCATTTCAAAGTATGCTGGTTTCAAGGCCATATGTATAGAAGCAACAGGAGGGAACCCATAGACCACGTTGGGATGGGTGTGTAATGTAAACAAGAACAATTCCCAACAGGTATCATGAGAAGGCAATTTTAACAATGTATGCAATTTGCATTACAAAAATAAGAAACAAGGAGTCACTAGGGTTTTTTTGAAAAAAGGCGGTATTATTCACCAATAGAAACAGGAAGAGGTCTTTCACATGGCAATACAGTTAAACAGCACTGTACAGAACAGATCATGTGACAACCCAGTGGCACTTGGTGCGTAGTGATATATACAATTGGTGATTGTGAAGGTGCAAGTGCTAAGGTGAACAGCGTGATCGGCGCATAGAAACAAATTATAAATCAATAATGGCTCCACAAGATCAAGTTGTAGTCACTTAGAACATGATTGCATGAATTTAAACAGGAGCACAAAACATGATATGCATCATATAGTTATGCTGTAGAGTCGACGGCGTTTCGATCCCCGTAGGTTGGGATCGTCATCAGGACAGGGTTGTCGATGAAGTCAGTGCTGTAGGGGAAGAGAAGGGCAATTGAGAAGGGGACTGGGGAGGGAAGCGCGGGGAGGTATAGGGGTGACTAGGGTGTGCACCATTAATAAGAGAGGAGGAGCAGAATGTGCTGGTGTGGCGTGAGTTACAGCTAGAGCATTGGGAGGTTTCCAATGGCCAGTGGGCAACTATAATTGGATGAGGCGTGAGTGACTAAGTGGCTGGCACAAAAATGCACCAAGGCGTGACAGGGTAAGGTGAAGTAATTAAATTAGAGAAGAGGCAAAGGGTAGGGGAATTTAAAGGAGCGCGGGATGAAAGTGGTTACTTACAGTGTCACCCAAGCGGAGGCGCGTGGGTGGCTGAGGTCCATGCGGTCGCTCAAAAGTTGATGGCTGCAGGGGAGCGGATGGAAGAGACAAGAGGGGGAGTAAGTTAATTTAGGGCACAGGGCGGTATGAAAGAAGGAAAGGCGTCTCTGTGCCAAGAAATTACCTGATCGTAGATTAAATCTGGTTAGCGGGAGGGGCGGGCGGCGCCTGTGAGGAAGGAAAGCAGCGGGGGTAAGAGACCGGCAATGGCGTGAAAGACCAACTAACTACATAGTAAGGAGATAGCACGGGATGTGCGTGTCCTAGGCGTACCTGTATGAATCAGGGCGGCGGAGGGCGATTAGGGCTCTTCTGGTTACGTGGTGCTCGCAATTAATGCTGGAGCTACGTGGGGATCCGTGGCCTCAGTCTAAGTAATGAAGCCGAAGGCAGGGGGCGGGATAGGTGCGGGGTTTGATCGGGAGGGGAGGCGGGGCTGGGGGCGTGTTCCCGTGTTGCCGAGACAACACTGGCAAAACAGGAAGTGGCATGGTCGAAGAAAGGGTGAGGGCGTGTCAAGTTGTTGCCAAGGCAACACTGACAAACAGGAAGCGGCGGAGACGATGCAGGGGTGGGCTTTTCAGCAGGCCGGAGCCTGATTGCTGGAGCAGCAGAGGCAGTCAAAAAATGGGCGGGCTGATTGGAAAGAAACAAATCAAAAAAGGGGGAACACAGGGTGTAGAAAGCAATCTAGGTGTAACATAACAATAGGTTACAGATATTTGAATTACAGGTCACCAGAGGCAAAATAAGTCTCAAAATTCACAATTCTACGATGTCGATAGGTACACCTTTTTAAGTAAACAGATTAGGGGGACGCAGAATGGGCGTTTTGCTAAAGTGTCGGCCCGAGGGCACGAGGTACGGTGTGATTACCTGAGGTTGATGCCCAGTTGGGTATTTGGTCTGAAACCGGTAGGTTATTTAACATCAAGATATATTGGTGGACGGCTAAAGGGGGTCTATGCAATTTTACACAGCAATGGAGGTTACATAGGATTGAAGTCCAGCTGGGCATATGGTCTGAAACCGGTGGGTTATTTACATCAAGATATAAAGGTGGACGGCTTGAAGGGGTAAATTTAAACAGTAATAGTGTTAGTCCACTCATCAAGAGTGTTCAACCCAAAGTTGACCGAGTCAACACGTGAAATCCATTTGCATTCTGCTCTATTTAGAAGAGTGGCCATGTTACCACCTCTGAAGGGTAGTGTGGGTTTTTCAATAACCATCCATCTAAGATCTGTGTCGGCATGTGACTTTTCCAGGAAATGTGTGACCAAAGGAGCAGTGAGTACTTTGCAGTTAATCCTGCTCCTATGTTGAATTATCCGTTGTTTGACCATTTGGGTGGTTTGGCCAATATAAATGAGGTCACACGGAAAACGAATGGCATAGATGACATTTTGCGTTTTGCAGTTCGAGTGGTGGGAGAGTTGATGGGTGTGTCCATTGTAGATGAATTCTTTGGTGTTAGTTGTCAGCTCACAGACACTGCAAGATTGGCATTTAAAATGTCCGATCACCGGGTTCAAGCCCCAGGCGGCTGTGATAGTGTGAATTTCCGTTGCTGGGGTCGGCCAGGTAATCGCATGTACAAGATGGTTTGCGATGTTGTTGCCCCTTTGATATGAAAATAGGGGTGGTTCATGGAATTGTTCATCACAGCGTAAAATGGGCCAATTTTTCTTGATTATTTTAGCAATTCTATTGCTGTCAGGACTGAAAACGGAGACAATAGGGATTCTAGTCATTGGTTTTTTGTTGTTGTTTGGCACCAGTAGATCCTCGCGGTGATTGTACCAAGCCCGTTTCTTTGCTTTCGTGACCAAGCGTCGTGGATAGCCTCTGTTGATAAGTTTGGTGACCAAAATGTCTGCCTCCCTAAAATAGTCTTTTCGCCATTTACAATTACGGCAGATCCGCAAGAACTGGCCAAAGGGAAGTCCATCACGTAGGCCTCTTGGGTGGTAGCTTGAATAATGTAACAGGGTGTTACGCTCCGTTGGTTTGCGGAAAAGGGATGTTCCAAGGGCACCGTCCTCTGCATGAATGGTGACATCAAGGAATGGTAGGTCATTGGACTTATACTCGCTAGTGAATTTGAGGTGTTGCTGTGCGGTATTGAGCCAATCAATGAAGGGTAGAAGGGTGTCGGATGATCCATTCCAGATCAGTAAAATGTCATCTATGTACCGGCGCCACAGATGGAATTGGGACCGGTATGGGTTAATGGAATTTAGGATCAACGATTTCTCCATGTCATAAACAAATAGGATAGCAAAGTTAGGGGTGAAACAAGCGCCCATGGATACTCCCTTGATTTGCAAGTAGTATATGTTTTTGTACATGAAGTAGTTGTTCTGGAGAGCCACACGTAGAAGGTCCATGATAAAATCAGTTGGGATCTTGGTGGGTTGAGGTCTGGAGAGTAAGAGATTTTTAATTACTTCAAGTCCTTCACGATGGGGGATGTTTGTGTAAAGGGACTCGATGTCCATGCTGACCATTAATTGGGTGTCAAGGTCAAAGGTTTGGTCTTCTATGGTATTAATGAGGTCCATAGTGTCACGTATGTAGGTATCGGTGGCAGGTACGAACTCCTTGATGATAGAGTCCAAGTATTTCCCCAGGGATTCCAGTATGGAGCCACACCCTGACACGATTGGACGTCCAGGAGGGTTCCTAGCGTCCTTGTGTATTTTCGGGAGGACGTATAGGACAGGTGTCCTTGGATGCGGATTGTTCAGGTATTCAAATTCCTTTTTGGTTATGATATTGCGATCTCTAGCTGTTGTTGTGATTGAAAGAATCTTTTGTCTAATGTCCATCAAAGGGTCTTTTGAGAGAGTGCGGTAATGTTCAGTATTAGTGAGTTGACGTTCAATCTCTTTGTCGTATTGGGTGTTATTTAGAACGACAATGCCACCACCCTTGTCAGGGGGTTTGATGACAATTTCCGAGTTGTTTTGAAGGGAGTTGAGAGCTTCCTTTTCAATTAAGGGAAGATTGTAAGGGATGAAACGTGGTGTGACTTTAAGGTCCATTACTTCCCTCATGACTAGCCGTTCGAACGCCAGTATTTCAGGTGTCATTTGGTTTGAAGGGGGATTGAAAGTGGAGGGCAGCCGGAAAGGGGAGATTTGATCCATTCTGGGATCAGGTTTGTCAGCAAAAAAATATTTAAACTGGATTCTTCTGAAGAATTTCAGAAGGTTAGATTGTAGTTCCAGGAAGTTAGTTCAGACGGTCGGTACAAATGAGAGACCTCAAGACAGAAGTGTAGTTTCTTCAGGTGTCAGAATGTGGTTAGACAAATTGAAAATGGGGATGGTCATACCAGTGGCGATGGCATCTCGGTCGTCAGTTACTGTGGTGGGCCCCATTGGTAGTAACGGTTGCAGGTTTGGCGGTTGCCTGGTACCTGAGGTTGATGTTGTTTGGCCGTGGCTGGGCGGTTTTGTGGTGGTGGTTGGCCGCGTCCTCGGCCACGTCCTAATAACACCAGGTGGTAGAAGGGGCTGGGGTCCAGAGGAGGGGGCGTCTGTGTCGTCCGCGGAGCTATTGGAAGAGACAGAGAAAGTGACACATTGGTTATTTCTGAATCGTCCCCAATTGCGTGTTCTGGGAGGGTTCTGTTGAGTGTTGTAAAACTCCTCGTTAAGATAGGGGTATGTATTTTCCACTTTATAATTTTTGATGTCTTTCTCTATTTTGTTAACCTTTTTATTGACTTCAAAGGAATTAAAGGTGGAGATAGTACCGTTGATTTTCTCTAGGAGGCTTTTAGCATCAGTAAGGGTAGTGTCCGCCAGGATAAGTTTCTCTAGTTCATCAATTTCTTGCAATTCCAGTCGACTGTGTTCAATGGCTGTATCTATACCCAGGACCATCCAGTGATGGGAGCAGGTGGTCGCCAAATGGCTGAAGTTGGTTCTCAACTTGGGGTCCTGTGTAAAGATAGCATGATGCAGAGGACGGTGCCCTTGGAACATCCCTTTTCCGCAAACCAACGGAGCGTAACACCCTGTTACATTATTCAAGCTACCACCCAAGAGGCCTACATGATGGACTTCCCTTTGGCCAGTTCTTGCGGATCCGCCGTAATTGTAAATGGCGAAAAGACTATTTTAGGGAGGCAGACATTTTGGTCACCAAACTTATCAACAGAGGCTATCCACGACGCTTGGTCACGAAAGCAAAGAAACGGGCTTGGTGCAATCACCGCGAGGATCTACTGGTGCCAAACAACAACAAAAAAAACAATGACTAGAATCCCTTTTGTCTCCGTTTTCAGTCCTGACAGCAATAGAATTGCTAAAATAATCAAGAAAAATTGGCCCATTTTACGCTCTGATGAACAATTCCAATAACCACCCCTATTTTCATATCAAAGGGGCAACAACATCGCCAACCATCTTGTACATGCGATTACCTGGCCGACCCCAGCAACTGAAAAGCACACTATCACAGCCGCCTGGGGCTTGAACCCGGTGATCGGACATTTTAAATGCCAATCTTGCAGTGTCTGTGAGCTGACAACTAACACCAATGAATTCATCTACAATGGACACACCCATCAACTCTCCCACCACTCGAACTGCAAAACGCAAAATGTCATCTATGCCATTCGTTGTCCGTGTGACCTCATTAATATTGGCCAAACCACCCAAATGGTCAAACAACGGATAATTCAACATAAGAGCAGGATTAACTGCAAAGTACTCACTGCTCCTTTGGTCACACATTTCCTAGAAAAGTCACATGCCGACACAGATCTTAGATGTATGGTCATTGAAAAACCCACACTACCAATCAGAGGGGGTAACATGGCCACTCTTCTAAATAGAACAGAATGCAAATGGATTTCACGTGTTGACTCGGTCAACCATGGGTTGAACACTCTTGATGAGTGGACTAACACTATTACTGTTTAAATTTACCCCTTCAAGCCGTCCACCTTTATATCTTGATGTAAATAACCCACCGGTTTCAGACCATATGCCCAGCTGGACTTCAATCCTATGTAACCTCCATTGCTGTGTAAAATTGCCTAGACCCCCTTTAGCCGTCCACCAATATATCTTGATGTTAAATAACCTACCGGTTTCAGACCAAATACCCAACTGGGCATCAACCTCATGTAATCACATCGTACCTCGTGCCCTCGGGCCGACACTTTAGCAAAACGCCCATTCTGCGTCCCCCTAATCTGTTTACTTAAAAAGGTGTACCTATCGACATCGTAGAATTGTGAATTTTGAGACTTATTTTGCCTCTGGTGACCTGTAATTCAAATATCTGTAACCTATTGTTATGTTACACCTAGATTGCTTTCTACACCCTGTGTTCCCCCTTTTTTGATTTGTTTCTTTCCAATCAGCCTGCCCATTTTTTGACTGCCTCTGCTGCTCCAGCAATCAGGCTCCGGCCTGCTGCAAAGCCCACCCCTGCATCGTCTCCGCCGCTTCCTGTTTGTCAGTGTTGCCTCGGCAACAACTTGACACGCCCTCACCCTTTCTTCGACCCCGCCACTTCCTGTTTTGCCAGTGTTGTCTCAGCAACACGGGGACACGCCCCCAGCCCCGCCTCCCCTCCCGATCAAACCCCGCGCCTATCCCGCCCCCTGCCTTCGGCTTAATTACTTAGACTGAGGCCACGGATCCCCACGTAGCTCCAGCATTAATTGCGAGCACCACGTAACCAGAAGAGCCCTAATCGCCCTCCGCCGCCCTGATTCATACAGGTACGCCTAGGACACGCACATCCCGTGCGTTCTCCTTACTATGTAGTTAGTTGGTCTTTCACGCAATTGCCGGTCTCTTACCCCCGCTGCTTTCCTTCCTCACAGGCGCCGCCCGCCCCTCCCGCTGACCAGTTTCAATCTACGATCAGGTAATTTCTTGGCACAGAGACGCCTTTCCTTCTTTCATACCGCCCTGTGCCCTAAATTAACTTACTCCCCCTCTTGTCTCTTCCATCCGCTCCCCTGCAGCCATCGACTTTTGAGCGACCGCATGGACCTCAGCCACCCACGCGCCTCCGCTTGGGTGACATTGTAAGTTACCACTTTCATCCCGCGCTCTTTTAAATTCCCCTACCCTTTGCCACTTCTCTAATTTAATTACTTCACCTTACCCTGTCACGCCTTGGTGCATTTTTGTGCCAGCCACACCTCATCCAATTATAGTTGCCCACTGGCCATTGGAAACCTCCCAATGCTCTAGCTGTAACTCACGCCACACCAGCACATTCTGCTCCTCCTCTCTTATTAATGGTGCACACCCTAGTCACCCCTATACCTCCCCGCGCTTCCCTCCCCAGTCCCCTTCTCAATGGCCCTTCTCTTCCCCTACAGCACTGACTTCATCGACAACCCTGTCCTGATGACGATCCCAACCTACGGGGATCGAAACGCCGTCGACTCTACAGCATAACTATATGACGCATATCACGTTTTGTGCTCCTGTTTAAATTCATGCAATCATGTTCTAAGTGACTACAACTTGATCTTGTGGAGCCATTATTGATTTATAATTTTTTTCTATGCGCCGATCACGCTGTTCACCTTAGCACTTGCACCTTCACAATCACCAATTGTATATATCACTACGCACCAAGTGCCACTGGGTTGTCACATGATCTGTTCTGTACAGTGCTGTTTAACTGTATTGCCATGTGAAAGACCTCTTCCTGTTTCTATTGGTGAATAATACCGCCTTTTTAAAAAAAACCCTAGTGACTCCTTGTTTCTTATTTTTGTAATGCAAATTGCAAACATTGTTAAAATTGCCTTCTCATGATACCTGCTGGGAATTGTTCTTGTTTACGGTTTCAAGGCCAGGCATGCATGGCAAAGTTTGGTAGTGAGATGGGAGCCATCAGGTCTGTTATTAGAAATGTAAGCGGCGTGAATTTGCCTGGGGTGAGTGGGTAAAACGGGACCTGGGAGCGCAGTGCTCTGCGGAGGCGGTTAAAAATGTATCTGTCCATAAATGGGGCATGGGAACCTCTGATGTCGGGGTTGTCAGATAATACATGGCCTTTTGGGAATATGTCTCCCAAAGTACGAAAGCTCTATTTATGGAAGGCATGGCGCACTAGTGTTTCGGTGATGCGCGTAAGCCATGGATTTCTGAGTAGAAGGAGTTCGGCAGAATATAGGCAATTGAAGCCCAACGAGCTGCTAAGTTTCTGCCATGCCCAGCAAGAGGTGGAGAAAGTCTGGATGTCATGTAGGTCTAGTTTGATGCGCAGTGGTAGTAGTGCATTTAAAGGTGTAGGATGTGCCAGGTTGCGTTCTGGATTGGCATAGGGTAGGCGGGCATCTGGATGGAACCAGTGACACACAAACTGCTTGGACGACAATGTAATACAGCTTGAAGTCAGGGACTGCAAAGCCACCGCAGGCGTATAGTAATGTTAAGGTGTGTCAAGAGATGTATGGTTGGTGACCAGCCCACATTTGTTTCAGAAGCAAACCTCAGAGGGTAGAAAAGAAAGTGTTAGTTAAGGATATGGGAATGTTGACAATAAAAATAGAGGAATGATGGGAGGACCACGATTTTTATTATGGTTATGCTTCCGGCTATTGACAGGGTAAGTTGTATCCAGCGATCCATTTGGATGGTGAGTTTTTCAATCGCTGGGCCATCATTCAGCCAAATGACTTGATCTTTGTTCTTGTGTAGTGTTATTCCTAGGTACTTGGTGCAATCAGCTGACCATAAAAAAGGGAAAGTGGTACTGGGAGATGTAGTAATTGTGGGAAGCAGGAATAGCTCTGATTTGGGGAAGTTAATGGCCAGGCAGTGATGCTCACCAAAGCGGGTCACCTCCTGGGCAATGGGATCTAAATTAGAAGCAGGATGGTGAACAAATAGGAGGCTATCATCTGCGTACATGGTCATAAGCAGAGGGGCCGCAGTGAATTGCAGACCCCTGTGTATCGCTCTTGGAGTTGGCATGCTAGGGTATCCAGGTAACTCTGATGAACTGCAGCCTCAGGGGCAAGGCGAGAGGAATATATTGATTTGTAGTAAGCAGTCACCTCAGTGAGGATGGCCGTCAGCACGTTATCAGAGTGCCATTGTCCAGTTCCAGGGTTGCCATGCAGATAGGGCCTGGGGGGTGGCGCAAGAGGCGATTGAGTATCCGGCTGGGGTATTTGCCCTCACCTTAAGGCTGTGCCACAATGTGCCTAGCCAATAATGCGACCTTGGTTTGCGGACTTAGTGTTCCTGAAGGGCAGTGGCAGCAGGTGAGGGACTGTTTCTCTCGTCAATATGTTGAAGTGCGGTTTCAACACTGATCAAACTATTGTGGATGCCATGGAGCACTCCTGTCTGTTTGGAGATACAGACTCCCCTGATATAGACCTTGAACACATCCCAAAGGGTGGCGTATTGAGACACAGACCTCACATTCAGCTGAAAATATTCCATAATCACGTCCCAGAGCTCCGAAAGGAAGACCGGGTCCAGTAAGGAAGTGGATGGGAAATACCACCTGTGCTCCCATCCACAGCTATATGAAGTACAAGCAAGAGGCGGGCTGGTGCGTGGTCAGACACAGTATGCAGAATAACCAGAATGTCCTAGAGCCATGGGGTGCCAGCTGTTGACAGAAGCAATATTCCAGGTGGGTCCAGACCAATTTGAGAGCGGAGTAGAATGTGTATCCTAGATTAGTGGGATCGGGTGTTCACTATTTCCTTGTTTTGGGCACAATCCTTTGACTGACCTGCTTCCCCCTTGCTCAGGACGCCCACGCTATCCAGACAACCACCATTCCGGCCACCAGTCCTCCCGCCGCCGCTCCCAACATCAGCGGCCACAGTGTGGAGGACTACACTTCCAGTGGGCATTGCGGCAGGAGCCGCCACCGTCATCTACTGCCCCGGGAGGCGCTACTAAAGGCGCGCTTTACCGGTGGAGCGGGTGTTCACTATTTCCTTGTTTTGGGCACAATCCTTTGACTGACCTGCTTCCCCCTTGCTCAGGACACCCACGCTATCCAGCCAACCACCATTCTGGCCACCAGTCCTCCCGCCGCCGCTCCCAACATCAGCGGCCGCAGTGTGGAGGACTACACTTACTGTGGTTCATTGCGGTAGGAGCCGCCACCGTCATCTCCCGCCCCCGGAGGCGCTACTAAAGGCGCGCTTCACCCGCGTTGCATGACACCGGGCTATGCCCGGGCAAAGGGCAGGCCCTCTTAGGCCCTCAAAGGTCAGAGAAGGCCGGGCTGGGCCACCCCTCTTTTGTGCAGGGCCTAGCACACACAATCTAGGTATTTAGTACTTTAATTATTCATCCCATTGCATTTTGTGTGTTAGTTCATAGCGGTTTTACTGTTGCATTATGGTTCGATCGTCTGGGAAAGACCGTCAGGTCACTATTGCATCTGCAGGGGGGGTGGCTACAGGCACTATCGATCAATACATAACACGGGCTAAAGTGGTTATAGAAAAAGAGATAGCTCTAGCCGAGAAGCTTTTATCACTGGACCTCCTAACAGGGAAACTCTCTTCACTGGGCAGGATTAGAACAGCTGTTACACTAGAACCACCCCAAAGTAACATTCCAAAATCACCCTGAGCCCAAAACCTAGCCTCATACAGGGGGAAACAGACAATATTGAGGCATGCTCCCTACTAAATTCAACACCAATTAGTCTGGATTCTTGTGCCTCCCGGGGTAGTGTTCCGCTACCCCTTTCACCTATTCCATCACTGTCGCTACCAACACCTGCAAACCCTGTACCCGCCATTATTGGGCCACAAGAAACTACAAATATTAGTACCCTCGGCCCACCAGGCAAAAGAAAAAGAGGGAGTAGCCCACGAAAGGATGCCGTAGCCAAAAGCTCTAAAAAAGCCAAGCTACACCAGGCACATCGGCAGCCCGTGCATCCCCCACGATCACCTTTAATAGTTATTTATAAACCCCAACTAGCCACCCAATGTTGTATTGACGAGGAGCTCCTTGACAAAGTTGAAATTTTGGTTAGATCACTGATGATGCCACTGATTGAAAGGACGAAAATGATTAATTCTAAATTAGACCATCTGGAAAAACTAGTTACCGGAAATACAACCAGACTGGACAACATAATAACAACTTTGAAAAGCCCAAAGGTTACACCACCTACTACTGCCCCACCAACCCCTGACCCTAGTAGAAGTAGCAAAGCGATGCAAATTAATACCACTGCATTGCCAGTTATCCAACCTGCCACAACCAGTGCAGATAAATGCTTGCCAGAGACTATTCCTTAAGGCCGGTTGGTAATCAGGCAGCGAGGTCAGATGTTATGGCTAAGAAACAACCAGAACTGCGTGTACAAACAGCAGAAAGTCAGCCTAACGGGCAGGGTCCTACGAGTAACAAGTATATTCCCCAACGTCTTCCGTGTGTAAATCTTCCCCCCGAAGCAGTATCTTATACAATTATCCTGGTGGGAGTTCGTGGGATTGGGACTGAGAAACTGGAAACATATAGGGAATTAAAGAATAAAGTCACTTTCTGGCTCAATACAAATAGAACGCTTCCCCCCTTCTCTAGTACAAAGATACTAAACATTAGGAGGGTAAGCTGGGTAGGGAGCACTGTCAAGGATCTAGAAGGTGACTGCGTCCTTGTGAATTTTAAAGATCCCTGGGCGGTTGATTTTATTCACAGGGAACCAAGGTTTGAGAGAGAGGGGGACATTCAAACATTAGATTTAAATTATTTTTATCCTGGTGCAAAACACAGCCTACCCTTCCCCCCGCACCATGCATATAGAAGGAGACCACATGTAGCAAATCCCTTTGACAGGGTAATGTTCCAACTCCCCCTGACAAACCGATTTGAGCCCTTTTCAAACCTAGAGGGGGTAGACTGATTGCCACATTTTATTGAGCTCAATGGGCTAGGCAATGATAAAAACAGAAACATACCTGATGTGAAATGGGACTCTCATGTGGCTGGTGTACCAAAGGATAATAGCATGGTCCGGAAGTGTATGAAGCACATAGTACATTTAGAGACAAACAAAGTAGTTCAAGCCCCAAAGGCTTCAGATAGGGCCAGGGATGGTCGGGAAGAGGGCCATGAAGCTGGGCAGGATACGGATACGCTATACTTGCGCTCCACTGAGGGAAAAACAGATAAGGGAAGAAATACCACAAAAGACATATCCCAGAACGTAGACTGCTCCAACAATTCGGATAAAAATCAATGCGGGTTGGAAATAAATACTATTTCAGAGGTTGACACTCCGTCAACTTACAACAACATGCCCGTAACTGATACTACCCAATCCATTAATCCGAAGCCATTACCCCCGCACCAAACACTATATGGAATTAGAGATGGATTGAATATTATTACCTGGAACATAACAGGCATAAATGGTAAACTTAATACTCCTTTCTGGAATGATTTTATTACCCAAGGGCACGATATAATATGTCTCCAAGAGACATGGTACCGAGACCAAATTACTGTGGAAGGTTACATATCTTTATATATAAATGCCGAAGATTCTGTTGCCGGCAGGGCCAAGGGTGGTTTGTTGACCCTGATTTCTACTGGGCTCACAGAATTTAAATTAGGTAAACGCATCGAGGTTGGGCCTTATGCACTACTAACATGCCTGGAGCACCAGAAAGCTGACGATTTAGTGATCGTCAATTTTTATAATAAAATTTTTGATGCTAGTAGGGGTTTGGTGGTTCAGGATATTGAAATAGCAATAGATAAACTTCTCGTAGATCATAAAAATCCCGCAGTTATACTCTGGGTAGGAGATTTTAATTTTCAAGTTTGCGTAGATGCCCAGAAGGGGATCTGTGGCACTATCTATGATCACGAGGATAGAGGTACTATTATCTATAACCACTTCCCACACAAATATGGACTGGCGTTGAATAGCGTAGCTGCTAAACTGGATTTAGAACTATTGGATTGCTCAAAAAAAAGGGGCAACATTTGGTGAACCACATTTAAAGGCAGGAACTCCAATTCCAATATTGACCATATACTAGTTTCTAGCGGTACAGCGTACCATGATTTATGGATTGTGGAGCAAGCAGTGAGTGATCATAATAGTATCTTGCTGACACTACTTGGTTGGGGGAGTAAAACTTAAACTCACAGCAAACAGACACAGGAAATCATGGCCTCTAGACCGAAAGGACCAAGAATTAAGTGGGCTAAAATTAACCCTAATAAGCTCCTAGCCGAGGTAAACGCAAAATGTGGTGCAGAAATAAGTTATTGTCTTAAAGATGTGACTTCTCCAGAAACTGTGTTATCCATGATCAGTAAGATAAATGTAACATAGAGGGATTACTGACTGGAAGGAACCACAAACACAGAGATAAACAATCGGGTTGGTTCAACAAAGACTGTACACAAGCCTTGTCCTTATTAAAAACATGCGTTGTCAACAAAACCAAGAGATCCGGAACAAGTTATGGAAAAGCGGCATGTTTATAAAGCAACGCTAGCGGCAAGGAAAAAACAGTTACAAGACAAGGCATGGGAAAATTTAGAAATGGCTGCAACTACAAAAAATAGTGAACTTTTGTGGGAGATAATCAATTGCCCTTTTCTAAAGAATGATACTATACCTATAGTAACTTCCAACGTTAACTGCAAAGCATGGATAGAGCACTTCTCCAAGGTTTTAAATTCAGATGGGCTGCTTTTAGATACTTCTGGTTTATGGCCGACCATTCCGTTATCTATTACTTTGAATGAGGTCCAGGCAGAACTTGAGAAGAGCAATGTTGGCAAGGCCCCCGGGCCGGATGGAGTGCCGATAGATCTCTACAAACATGAAATGGACTTATGGGTGCTAATCCTAACACGTTTTTTTAATGCTGCAATTGAATTTGAACATCATCAGACCTGGGGCCAATCAATTATTGTACCCCTTTTTAAGAAGGGTTCAAGGTCAGAGGCATGCAACTATCGTCCCATCTCCCTTCTATTCATCAATAAAAGTACTAAGTAGAGTCCTATTAGACAGACTAGAAACGTGGACAGAAGAGGAATCTATTTTATCACCAGTACAGTACGGCTTCAGGAGGGGGATTGGCACGATGGAGCAATGCATCAACCTTGACCTTATTATTACCAAATATACAACAGTTAAGGAAGGAAATCTTTTTTTATGTTATGCTGACTTAAGTTCTGCTTTTGATTTGGTCGAACACTCACTTTTATGGCCTATCTTAATAGACATGGGTGCACCAAAAGAGATTATATATTTCCTTGCCAGATTTTACGAAACACTAACATGCAAGGTGCGCTACGGGATGGGCGGTGAGTGCACCCCGTATTTTCAAGTTAACAGAGGCATAAGGCAAGGATGTGTCTTAGCACCACTCCTGTTTTCATTGTTTATTAATGAGATAGATGCAATACTTAGAACGTCTGCTGTGGATGCACCGTTAATTGATGGTAAGCCTATTCCAATTCTGCTTTACGCAGACGACGCGGTTCTTTTATTGCGTACCCAAAATGGCCTGCAACGTCTCATTGATAACTTTCATACATTTATAGTTGAACGGAAATTGGTAATTAACAAAGATAAAACTTTTACCATGACATGTGGGAAGAAGACCAAACAAAATAGGACCTTCTTTTTAGATAATGTTAGGTGAGAACCCGTCAAGAAATTTTGTTATCTAGGGATAACTTTTTCTGGAGACGGCGGATGGACCAGTGAACAGGAGAGTGTTCAGTTGAAAATGACCAGGAACACTAACAGCGTTTTTAGATTTGCCACCAAACTGGAGAACCGCAGAATAAAAGAGATGATCCATATTTATATTATGAGGTGCTTGTCATCTGCACTGTATGGGGCAGGCGTGTGGGGACACAATACTAACAGCTGTAAGCTGATCCAACATCAGAAAAACCTTTTTTTAAATTGCTTATTATGTACCCCGGCATCTGCTTCCATTAAGATCATACATAAGGAAGTAGGCTTACACTATATTAGAGATTTAGTTGCCCTACGCCCATTGTCCCTATGGCGGTCTATATGGTCAAAAGCTCAAACAGAATTCACCCAAGATGTAATCAAAGATTGCCTAAAATTGGAACACTGCATGCGTATCCCCTGGTTTAGGCACATTCGGTTCTGGTACAAGTCAGTTTTTGATTTTGACCCTTTTTTGAATTTGGAACTGGGTGTTCCCTTTTCAAACAAAGAGCTAAAGGAATCGTTTCTGGAACACGCAGAGAGGGTTAGGGCTGTTAAATATGCAAGTCAACGCACATATGCACTTTATAAAGAATATAATACCAAAGAAGGTCTCCAGCAATATCTGATAGCTGTTACAAGAAGTTCCCACCGCTTTGTATTGACACGGTTGAGATTAGGCACTGTGCCCCACTTAGTGTCTTTTCCCCACACCGGAAGGAATAGTACCTTACCCTGCCCATGTGATGGGACATTCAAACAGAGTTGTTGCCACTACATGCTTTTTTGTAAATTTTATATATTCTTAAGGAAATTGTACTTAAAGCCCATATTTTTAAAATATCACAAAAGAGCAACTACAGATGCGGTGCGGTTAATGTTTGAACTGAATAGTACGGACATATGTTTTTATGTAGCTACCTATATTTTAAAATATGTTTCAAGAAGGAAATCTATCATTATATGAATAAGAATTATACGATTCCTCTGTTACTTTTAATAAGTTTGTATATTGTTGCTAGCATAGGTCATTTCAATATTGTACTTTTAGAACTTGAATTATGTATTCATTCAAGATGAAATTCGTACAATTAGCACATGTCACTTTAAAACTGAATTTTTAGAATTATAAATTATACATTTAAGACGAAATTTGTACTATTGCTATTGATATATGTCATTTTAAATCTTACACTTCCAAAAATGGAATTGTGTATTTTAAAACTAGATATAAATGCCTAGGAATTAATGTAATTAAATACCCACAAGATGATATGACTAATAATACAGTGAAATTCGTACATTTAGAAAATGTTTCAAATTTGTTTTCTGTTTGTGGAGATATATCCCATGCCCTTGTACAGTATGGTAATTGTATTCCTAATGTACCGCAATGTATAATTTTATTGTCTGCTATATGGTTATATTTTATATTCGGAATAAAGCATTTGAAATTTGAATTTAGTCGGATTGGGCGTGTGCCAAGCATCATATAGGGAGTGTATATGTATCATATCTTGACAGACGCCAAAAGAACCGGGCTTCATACATGGGACGGCACTGCAGTAATCTAGAAGAAGGTTGAAGTCACCGCCCACTAGTTCTACTTCCGATCTGTCCAATAAGGCAGTTACTGAACTATAGAAAGGGGGGTCGTCAACATTTGAGGCTTAGAGATTCAGGAAACCAATATGTCCCCAAGAATGACTCCGGTCACTAAGATGTTTCGGCCCTGTGTGTCTGCAGTAGTGGAGTGGTGCATGAAGGGTAGGGATTTGTGGATAAGTATACAGGCCCCTCTGGAGTAGAAGGTGTAGCTGAAAAAGAAACAGTGGGGACCCCAGCATTCTGCAAAGACTGGGGAGGGAGGTGCGTTTCTTGAAGGAACGTGATCTTGATGTTATGTCGATTGAGATAAGACAGGACGTGCCTGCTTTTAAGAGGGTTGTTTAGGTCCCAGACTTTCCATGTAAGGAAAGTCTCATCTACAGTTTGTGCAGTGTCGCCCATTAGGGAGTAGTGGTGAGCTGAATGTTTGAGCTGTCGATTCCATCATGAATGGGAATGTATTGCACTGTTTCATCGAGGGATGACAAAAAAGAAACAAAACAGGAGGAAAGCCCAAAAGGGCAAAAAGCACAAAACAACAGCCCCAAGTGAAAAAAAACCCTCCCACACTAGGATTATGAGTCCTAGCTCATCCTAAAAACTCCCACAACAGCACACTTTTTGGAATCATCCATGAGGGATGGGCTAAGCAGTGGAGCTCAGTGCCCATACTGAACAGAAATGTTTATGCATGTGGTAAGAGGGCCTGGCAATAATTGTGTAGGGTCAAGAGAGATTGTGGAGGACAGGAGCTGGGAGCAGTCAGAGTGTCATTCGGACAGGGTGTAGACCCTCAGCCAGGAGGAAAGAGTGCCGCACTTGCAGGAATGTCCTCAGCTTTGGAGGGATGAGCCAGCACTAGGCCACTAGGGGGGGGACAGCTGGACCCAATTTCTTACAGAATGTGAAATCATCCGCTCTGTTGTTGGTGGCCATCTGTAGCGACAGGGTAATTTTAGTCTATTTTCAGACTGGTGGTGACTATAATCTACTACCATTTCAGTCCTAGTTGTATTTGCGTTCATTTGTAGGGCTTAACTATGTGCTTTGACAGGGTTTAGTGCCTTTTATTGTTTTTTCGGGCCTACAGGCCCGAAAGCTAGAGAGAAGCCATTTTGTATTTCTGCCTCGACTGTCCGAGGCACTTGCAGGGTAAAGGTAATGTTTAAAATTCATCCTGTTGTTCGCTAGAGAGGAACCGGTCAAGACTGGCCCTTATCGAAGGAATGTGTTTGTCTCCCCAGCTCTAGACGCAATACGCAGGTGGCCACTGTGGAAGGTGAAGGGAGCCAGGGACTGGTACAGGAATTCGGTGGGAGTCGGCCTAGTACCAGAATTTTCCATAGAGAAAGTGAGCTCTATATTATCAAGGAGCGAGTAGGGAAGAGGGGGAGAGCAACGTGTGGAGAAGACCGAAGAAGTTGATCCGAAGGCTGGTGCATAGAGATTGATACCATCAGCTAATTGAAATTCTGAAGTGAAGAAGGAGAGTGATTGAAAGTCCTGTAATGACATCATACAGAAGTGATAGAGACTAAGTCCAGAAGAGGGTTCGAGTATCCTGGAACCATGGCAGCGTAGATGAGGCATAGCGTGCAGACGTGTATTTGTGAGCCATAGAGGGAGAGCAGAGTCCCAAGCACATAGAAGAGAACGAGAGAGAGAGGGATCAGCTCCGCTGCTGAGATGGAAAGACACACGTCTAAGGTGAGGCGTTCTGAGCTTAGTGTAGAATGCATTTAACTATTCATCTTTATTCCCCTTTTAGGTTATAGGTAGCGACTAACTTAATTCATTTGTCTTTTGCTCATTCTGTCATGTTTGATTGTAGAATAAAGATTTAATAACCAATATCTTTGAATGTTGTTTTCACGAATGAGGTTAACCTTTCCTTTTAACCAGATGCTGGCATACAGAAGGATGGGATATGCCCTTCTGCAAAGAGAACGAGAGAGAGAGGGATCAGCTCCGCTGCTGAGATGGAAAGACACACGTCTAAGGTGAGGCGTTCTGAGCTTAGTGTAGAATGCATTTAACTATTCATCTTGATTCCCCTTTTAGGTTATAGGTAGCGACTAACTTAATTCATTCGTCTTTTGCTCATTCTGTCATGTTTGATTGTAGAATAAAGATTTAATGACCAATATCTTTAAATGTTGTTTTCATGAATGAGGTTAACCTTTCCTTTTAACCAGATGATGACATACAGAAGGATGGGATATGCCCTCCTGCAAAGCTAACTGATGATTGGGGGAGAGTGTGAACTTCATTTGGGAAATAACTCTTAAAGGTGAATTCCCATTAGTTATCTCTATTAGTGTAGATGGGCGGGTGACGTTAAAGAGATCGTCGGGTGATGTTAAAGATATCGTCGGGTGACGTTAAAGATATCGTCGGGTGACGTTAAAGAGATCGTCGGGTGACGTTAAAGATATCATCGGTCGACGTTAAAGAGATCGTCGGGTGACGTTAAAGATACAGTCTTACGGGACTATAAAGATAGAAGATATCTTCGGGAGACGTTAAAGAATATAAAATGAGGTAAGTATAGGATAAGATATGGAATCCATTAGGTGTTAGTGGTATGTTTGATTATACAGGCATGTAAATAGCTTCTTTTCACTTTCTCAGGTGAGTATTCTAGATGTCTTGTAAATAGTGGCATGAGAAGAGTGTCGTTACATGACGACTGGGTTAGCCACGGTTGGTGAGCTGCCTGTTTTGAGAATCCGGTTGTTACATTTGGCGTCACAAACCGTTTTCGATTGAAGGGTGCGGGTATTCCTTGGTGATTCTGTATGAGGGCCCGTTGGTTCTAGCTGTGAACGATTTTGTATATATATTTTGTTGATTGTAAATTTTTTGTTTGTTTTTCTGTGTTTGTTGAGATTGCATAATGTTTCCAAGGAAATCAAAACCGTCTTTTCATTTGCCTTTGGAAATTTCTGGTTGGGATTTAACTGCTTATGAAGCGCTTGCTCATGAATGGGCTAATTCTACTGGTTTGAGTGAGAACTGGAATTCATGTTTGGGAGATGCTGAGCCAGCTCAGGTGATTGAGTGTTTGCAGAAAGTTCCGGTGGCGAAAGGCGAAGAGCTTCCCATATTGGGACGTAGAGGTTGGATTTTATTGAATGCGTACAGGCTTGTACATGAGAAATGTTCTCGATTACAGCGTGAGAATAAAACCCATGAGGAACAGATTGTTCAGATTCAAAATAATGTTACTCTTTTACGATGTCAGAATAAATTGCTTGCTGACAAGTTAGAAACGTATCAGGCTGTAGCCGAAAGGGCTGCTGTGCACATTGCGAAATACAAGTATCGACACAGACGTGGTAGAGTTAACACTAGAAAAGTACGTATGGTTGCTGCAAAAGCAGGGCTCGATTAGAACCCTGACGAATGGGATGGTGATATTTGGAATTGTCTGATTTGTTTTCTTCGGCTGAAGAGAATGCTGGGCGTGCGCCTTCTCGCACTAGACGTCATTGTCATTCTAAAGACCGTACTTAGATTTCTGCTCAACCGATTTATCGACGTAAATTATTCTAATGCTCCCCAGGGAATTTCTCTTGACAGCTTAGAGGATTATACTCAACAAGAATTAAATGACATTTTGGATAGGTTCCAGCAGAAGTCGGGTGAATCCTTGCTTACTTGGATGGTTTGCCTTTTTGATTTAGGTGCTTCGGGTATCTCGTTGGATAAAGGCGATGCTGTGAAATTTTGTACTTTGAGTTCTGATCCTACGGTTCAGAATGTTTCCGTAATTACAATAGCGATGATCAGACTAATCTGTTGCAATTAGCTGTCCAGGGTTGTAATCACAAGTACCCTACTGAATCTGGTTGGCCTATTAATGAGAAGCCATGGTATACTTTGAGAGATGCTTCTCAACGATTGAAGGAGGAGGTTTTGAAAACTGCTATCTTTTTAGGTACTGCAAATAGGTTAATGGATGGTTTGCTCAATGCATCTGTAAGAAACAGAATCATTTGTACTTCTCCTCCTGCGTACAAACAGGTGATGATGACTTTGTTGATTAATCAGACTGGTAACACTTTGTCTGAAGTGATTGAGGCTGTGCGCAAACTTGGTGAGTTGGGTAAGTGGATTAAACCTGAACGACAGTCTCGACCGGAAGGTCGCACTAATGATTTCAGATTTTCTAGACGTGACATGTTTCAAGCTCTAGTGAAGGATGGTGTGAAAGCTGATGAAATTCATGATTTACCTAATAATCTGTTATGGGTTATGTTTCGCAAGCGTGGCCTGGACAGGAAGGAAGGAGCTAGAAAGGTCCGTAAACAGGACTTTGATGTTAATCATTCCGATGGTAGTGGTGACGATGCTATGCCACGTCGAGAGAGAGGCAGAGAGAGAGGGAGAGAGAGAGAGTGGTGCAGGACACGAGATGACTCGTCCCATTCTAGAAGGGAGCGAGAGAGAGACAGAGAGGAGAGAAGAGATCGTTCTAAACGTAGAGATGGGAGAGAGAGGGAGATCGATCCCCAGAGGTGAGATTGAGAGATAAAAGATCATGATCCCTTGAACGGAGATCACAATATTTTTCAAATGACAAAAATCCTTTCCTTGAAGAGAAAGGGTATGAACGAGAGGTGACATTACCTAAACGATATGAGAGTCTTTATATTGATTTGTCTTGGGCGACAGAACATAGTAAACGAGACTAGGAAGTAGATCAAGCTCGAGTCCAAAATTGGGCTCATAGAGATTACAGACCTTATGTAGACATCGAAATTTATTGGAGACATTGAAATATACAGAGGGCCCAAGCATTGGTGGATACTGGAGCGGAGGCCACTCTAATTTCTGGAAATCCTAAAAAGTTTAAAGGAAAAGGTTACACGATTTCTGGATTAGGTGGTAAAGAAACCCCCGCAGGACAAACTAAACTTGAATTGAGAATAGGTAGGAACCCCCGAAAAGAGTATCATGTACTGGTGGTACCTCTTGATAAATATATAATTTGAATTGACATTTTGAAAGGTATGACATTGCATTTAGATTACGGATGTTACAAATTTAGACACAAGCATTATATATCAACAAAATCTGTGAGAGTCGGACGCTTAAAAATGCCTCTGATTTAAATTCCCCAAGCCACGAAGGTGGTTTCAATGAAACAATACCGCATTACTGGTGGGCACGATGAGATCAGTGCTACCATTCAAGACCTGATGGATGCAGGAGTGGTAATTCCCATTACTTCGGCCTGGAACAATCCTGTTTGGCCGGTACGCAAAAGTGATAATTCTTGGCGCATGACTGTTGATTATCGAGAATTGAACAAATATACACCTTCTTTGACTGTTGCAGTCCCTGATGTTATTACTCTAATTGAAAGAATTCAGAAACATTCAGGTACATGGTATGCAACCCATGACATTGCTAATGCTTTCTTTTCTATTCCAATTGCTCCCGAATGTCAAGAACAATTCAGTTTTACATGGAATGGCCGTCAAATGACGTTTAGAAGTCTTGCTGAAGGCTATGTACATAGTCCGACAATTTGTCACAGACTAGTAGCAGAGCATTTAGATGAGGTGACGGTAGATCCAAGAATTCAGGTGTGTCATTACATAGATGATATACTAATTCAAGGTGAGACACAAGATCAGGTGCGAATACAATTAGAGCGAATTGTTGCACATTTACAAAGCAACGGCTGGGAAATTAATCCTGATAAATTGCAGGGTCCAGCACAACATGTGAAGTTCTTAAGAATTCATTGGCATGAAGGAAATCGTGAAGTAATTCCACAAGTAAAACAGAAAATTGCAGAATTTGCAGTCCCTAAAAACAGAAAAGAAGCCCAAAGATTCATTGGTTTATTTGGCTTTTGGCGTCAACACATTCCACATTTGAGTCAGATTCTGGCCCCTTTGTACAAAGTTACACGTAAAAAGAATGCGTTTGAATGGAACAGAGCACAACAAGATGCGTTTGTTTTGGCGAAAGAAACGATTCAGCATGCTTTGGATTTGTGGCCAGTGCGTGATGGTGATGTGGATCTGAATGTATCTGTACAAGATATGTATGCAAATTGGAGGCTATGGCAAAAGCAGGGTAAAACTAGAGTACCTCTAGGTTTTTGGACTAAAAAGTTACCTGACGCTGGTGAGCGTTATACACCTTTTGAGAAACAGTTGCTTGCATGCTATTGGGCTCTGGTGGATACCGAGCAACTAACATTAGGACATGATGTGATTTTGAGACCAGAAATTCCAATAATGCAGTGGGTTTTGAGTTCGCCAAAAACTCATAGAATTGGCCATGCTCAGGAAGTGAGCATCATAAAATGGAAGTGGTATATACAAGATCGGGCTCGCGTGGGCCCAAAAGGAGTTGCAATGTTGCACGAGAAAGTGGCGCAGGCGCGGATGGAAAAGAGAGACTAAGATTTCTCCGTACCTATAGTACAGGAATCTCCTGTTAAGTGGGGTATGCCGTTTGATGATCTGTCAGTGGAGGATAGAAAACATGTATGGTTTACGGATGGTTCAGTCAGGTACATAGGAGAAAAGAGACATTGGAAAGCAGTCTCATATAATCCCACGACTCAGAAATTGTTGAGCACTACTGGTGAAGGGCGAAGTAGTCAGTTTGCAGAATTATATGCTGTGTACCAAGTTTTAAAACAAGAATTGCCAGGAACATGTCATATTTTCACTGATTCACAGTCAACTGCGAATGGGTTAGTAGTCTGGTTACCTACATGGCAGTCCCATAATTGGATGGTTCACAACAAGACCATTTGGGTTAGCAGTTGTGGCAGGAAATCTATTAATTACTTCCTCAAAGCAATGTGACCGTTTTTCATGTTGATGCTCATATGCCTATTGATTCACTTGACAAGTTATTTAATAACATTGCAGATGAGAAATCTCAAATTTCTGAGGCAGTGGTGGACCAACAAAATTCTGATTTGGCGGGATTGGCGAAGTGGGCCCACCAAAAAGCAGGACATTTTGGAAAGAAAATTACTAGCAGGTGGGCTACTGATAGAGGCATTCATATTCCTCTTGATTTGATTAAAACAGCAATGCATCAATGCCCCATATGCCAGCATTCCCGACAAAGAGAAGTGCCTAGAATAGTGAAAGGCCAGCTACATCGAGGTAAATCCCCCGCACAAATTTGGCAGATCGATTATATCGGTCCTTTGCCCATGAGTAAAAATTGTCAATATGTCTGTACAGTTGTTGACACTTATAGTGGTTTTCTAATCGCTTTTCCATGCAAGGGAGCAACCCTGATAAATACTATGAAGACATTGGATTTGATTACATTATATTATGGTACTCCACTTCAGGTGCAGTCTGACAACGCCTCGCATTTTAAAGGACGATTGGTACAAAATTACTGTGCAGAAAACAATATCGATTGGGTATTTCACATTCCTTATTACCCGCAGGCTGCGGGCTTAATCGAACGGATGAATGGATTGTTAAAAGACCAGTTGTGCAAATTGTCAGATGGTACCCTAAAGAACTGGAGAGATCATTTATCAGATGCTTTATTGATTTTAAATAACAGACCTTATTTGTATGAAAATTCTCCTTTAATGCGTTTATTTCCTCCCCAGATTGATGCCCAACCAAATTCAGTAAAAAGCACAGTTTCTTATTCGGAAATTACCCCCGGAGCTTTGGCTCCACATAGAGCTAACCTTGGATCCGCGGGTTTGGACCTGCATTCTTTGAAAATGACTGTTCTAAAAATCAACAGTATTGTGATAATTGAAACAGGAATTGGTGTTCAAATACCAGCAGAACATTTTGGATTGATTGCCCCGAGATCTGGTTTGGCTTTAAAAGGCATCCAGGTGCTTGGTGGGGTAATTGACAGTGATTATCAGGGAGAAATAAAAGTCATCCTGTGGCGATTCTGAAATCATAATCCAGAAAAATGATCGAATCGCTCAATTGGTCATTATGCCTGTTTTCAGTGGCGCGATTCAAAAGGGCACTGCTCCAACTCTGTTAACAATGCGTGGAACCGGTGGGTTCAGTTCAACTGACAATCCTGGAGCTAGAGTGTGGGTGCAGTCGCCGAATAATCCCCCTGAACAGGCCAAAATTATAGCAACAGGATGTGACAATACAATTCTCGTGATGAGGCCAGGGCAGGAAAGCTGGGATGTAGTCCCAGCTGACAAATGTTATTTGCAAGAATGAGTAATGCCTATCCTTTTGTTGCAGATCATTGCCTGGATGGTTGCTGCCGGATGTGTCGTCGTTGGACTCCCTTCGGTCTGCTGCGCCGAGAGTCAAGAGAGCGCGAAGGACCGGATTAATGACAGAGCACGTCGTTCCATTGCTTCGTTGGACATCACTACTAACTTTTGGACGCATCTAGCAGAGACTATCACTAATTCTTCACACTTTTGTTTGGCATCTATGAGATCGGTAAATGATCTCCTCACAACGTGCCTAGTGTCTGTCCCAATCTCGACAGCCTCCTTACTACATTTCTTTAATGTATCTGAAGTCCATCCTACGTTTATCCATTCTGACTTTTCGGCATATGACTATTGCGTCTCTTGTACCGTTCTGAGTGAACCGGAACCCCCACTGACTTTTCAAATTTCAACATATAATATCACAGAAAGTGATGTCTGTGACTCCATTACCTGTGATCCTAGGTGTTAGAACCGGCTGTCTCTAGTTGGCAGAGGTATACACTTCTGACAAATAGGGACACTCCTTTTCTAGTCAGGGCAAGGGGATCACACCCTTCGATAACCCCTGCTCACCCCCTTGGTAGCTTGGCAGAGCAGAACAGGCTTATCTCAGAGGCTGTGTGTTAAGCAATTACGACCACATACAGTAATACAGTGAATACACTACAAATGGACACGACACCGTAGTATTATAAAAATAAGTATTTTTATATAAGGCTTAGCACAAGACCAAAATAACGGCAAAACTGTACACAATCGGAATAAATACGTTTAGGAAGGAAAAAGGATAGTTCAAAGGTAGTTCTTCTTTAGCACAAGAGTCTTTTATATCAAGCAAATCTTCTTCTTGGAAACACAGTTCTTTAGCAACAGGGTAACTCACACGGGAGCTACACAACGCTGGGCAGAGATAATCCACAGGTTCGGCGTCGACCGCGAGGAGCGCTGCGTCGGGCCTGGAGTCACACGGACCCCCAACAACACAGTACCTTAGGAAAATGAAGCACACGATGATCAGCGGCGTCGAGCAATCCGGCGTCGCGTCTTCGGTGTCGATCAGGCCTCAGTAGGCGTTGTCGATGATGCAGTTGCACAGAGTGAGCAGCGCTCACGGCGTCGAGGGGCACACGGTTGATGCGATCAGCAGCGGGGCAGACCCGAGGTCCTCTGGAGTTAGAGCCGTACTCCTACTCACTGGCGTTGCTGCTGGCGTCGGTCGGGCCCAGCGTCCGATCGTCGTGGTTGCTGGCTCTTTCAGAGGTGCTGGATTCACACTTCCAGCGGATAGCACTTTCTAGCAGGTGAAGTCCTTTAGCCCTGTGACTTCGGCAGGAGACTGGCACTCTTCCAGTCCTTGGAGATTTTCTTAGCAAGCGTGAGAGTACACACAAAGTTCCTCTCTCCTGGTTCCTTGGCAAAAATAAAGAAGCACTGCAGGATTCCCCCAACAACAGCACACTGGCAGAAGGGGTAAGCAGTCCTTTAGATCAGCAGGCTTCTTGTCCTTGGTTACAGGGTTCCTTGTCAGAAGTGATCTAAATTCTTGGTTCAGGGGTCCTTCTCTTATACCCCTTTTCGTCTTTGATCCCTTTGTCTATGCCGGGGGTTTCCCAACACCCTGGGTCTGTGGTGGGTGGAGCTAGGCAGTAGCACCTGGCCTATTCATTGAGCCGGGCCGGGTGCTCAGACGCCCCGCAGGAGGTGGAGCCAGGATTGACACTGGCAGGAGCAGAGCTATCGCCCTCCTGGCAGGAGGTGGGGCCAGGATCGTCCATGGCAGGTACAGAGCCATCAGTCGCTCGGCAGGAGGTGGAGCCAGCATTGTATCAGGCAAGGCAGGCTATCAACAACTACTCTCCCCCTACTCTCAACGTAATGTCCCACTCATCCCACACTGACTCATCCAGACCTCTTGGAGCCACCCAGCTCCTGTCACATACACGCAAGACCAGCAGAGACCAGATATGGTTAGACAAGAAAATAGACACTTTCTAAAAGTGCTATTTTCGAACCCAGAGTCCAAAAACCATCCACACCAACGGATGCGTAATTAAACCCCGAGTTCAGGGATACCAAACTCGACATTGCACCATGCTCCCCGAGCCAGCTAGGATTATCGCGTTAACAATCCCGGCGGCCCATTCTATCCAACGGAGAGCAGGCTACCTCGCAATAGTGAAGCCCTAAGATGGCGGCGCTTCACTATCAGGACATGCCAACTTGGTCAGGCCTGTCCTACCTTACACTTACAATGCACCCTGCCCATGGGCCTACCATAGGGGTGACTAACATGAAGTTAAGGGAAGGTTGGAGGGGCTGGCAGGTAGGTATACCTGCGCAGCCGACGTGACAGTGCAAGACTGCACGAGGGTCTCGCAATGACCGACCCGTAGACATTCTTTTACAAGGCCGCTCCTGTGGGTGGCACAACACGTGCTGCAAGCCCACGAGCGGCATTTGTATTTACAAGCCCTGGCACTCCTGGTGCACTAGACTAGGGACTGACAGTAAACCAAATAAGCCAAACATGGATACCATAGATACATCATTTTAACATAGAGAGCACTTGCGCTATGTCACTGATCAGCAGTGACACGGCGCCCAAAGCATATACCAGCAAAACATCGTAACACAGTAGAGGCAAACAGAAAAAATGGAGGAGAGACTCAAGCCAATGATGTCAGGTCTAACACGTGTCCCCTCCAGCTGAAATGTGGGGAGAACTACCCTTAACCTAGGGAGTCCTCATCACTAAGGCGGAAAAATCTGGACAGACCATCAGCATTGGCGTGATCTGTACCAGGGCGGTGTTCCACCGTAAAGTCCATCCCCTGTAGAGCAATGGACCACCTCAACAGTTTTGGATTCTCACCCCTCATTTGCATTAACCATCTGAGGGGCCTGTGGTCTGTCTGAACCCGGAAGTGAGTCCCAAACAGGTAGGGTCTTAACTTCTTCAGCGCCCAGACCACAGCAAATGCTTCTC
The DNA here is from genome assembly GCF_964263255.1 of Lissotriton vulgaris. NCBI lineage: Eukaryota > Metazoa > Chordata > Amphibia > Caudata > Salamandridae > Lissotriton > Lissotriton vulgaris. The sequence goes on from NC_141696.1 coordinate 787,642,731, forward strand.
TTTCTATCGCACTCCACCTCGTTTCCCTGGGAAGTAACCTCCTACTGATGAAGGCTACAGGCAAGTCTCGGCCCTCTTCATTCACCTGAGCTAGAACAGCCCCCACGCCATGCTCTGAAGCGTCCGTCTGAACAATTAATTATTTCGAAAAGTCGGGTGCTTGGAGTATAGGTGCTGTGCACATTGCAGTTTTCAGGGTGTCAAAGGCCGTTTGACAGGCATCAGTCCAGATCACGTTTCGTGGCTGCTTCCTGGAAGTCAGCGAAGTCAAGGGGTGCACAATGTTACCGTAATCCTTGACAAACCTCCTGTAGTAACCCGTGAGTCCTAAGAAGGCTCTCACCTGTGTTTGGGTTTTGGGCGGTGCCCAAGCCAGGATGGTATCAATCTTGGGTTGTAGGGGGGCCACCTTACCGCTCCCTACTTGGTGCCCCAAGTACACCACAGAGCCCTGCCCAATCTGGCACTTACTGGCCTTGATTGTGAGGCCTGCTCCGCGCAGAGCCAACAACACTTCCTGGAGGTGACGCACGTGTTCCTCCCAGCTGGCGCTGAACACGGCGATGTCGTCCAGGTAGGCGGCGCTGAATTCCTCCAGTCCAGCCAAGACCTGGTTGACCAACCTCTGGAAGGTGGCAGGGGCATTCTTCATCCCAAAGGGCATCACCCGGAACTGGTATAGCCCATCTGGTGTGGAGAATGCTGACCTCTCTTTTGCCCCATCAGTCAAGGCGATCTGCCAGTACCCAGACGTTAAGTCAAACGTACTAAGGTACCGGGCAGCCCCCAACCGATCGATGAGCTCATCAGCTCTGGGGATGGGGTGCGCGTCAGTCTTCGTGACTGAATTGAGCCCTCGGTAGTCCACGCAGAACCGGAGTTCTGGTGAAGCACCAGGCGCTGCAGCCTTCGGGACCAAGACCACTGGGCTGGCCCAAGGACTGCTAGAGGACTCAATCACCCCTAACGCGAACATTTTGGAGACCTCCTCTTTAATGTACGCTCTGACCTTGTCAGTCACCCTGTAAGCCTTGTGCTTCACAGGAGGGCTGTCTCCGGTGTCAACGTCATGGACACACCAATGCGTGACACCCGGAACCAAGGAAAACAGATCCGGGAATTGTCCCAATAGGTGGCGACAATCCTGTTTCTGCTCAAGGGTCAGTGTGTCAGAGAGGACCACACCATCCACTGACCCGTCTTGCTCCTTAGCATACAGGAGGTCAGGAAGAGGCTCACTCTCCTCCTCCGTTCCATCATCTGTCGCTAAGAGCATGCCCACTTCGGACCTTTCCAAGTGGGGCTTCAAACGGTTGACATGCAGGACCCGCAAGGGGTTCCTGGGAGATTTCAAGTCCACCAAGTAGGTGACATCGCTCTTCTTCTCCACAACCTTAAACGGTCCAGTCCACCTGTCCTTGAGCGCACAAGGTTCCACAGGGGACATGACCCACACTTCCTGACCAGGCTGAAGCTCTACCAGAGTGGCATTCCGGTCGTACCATCGCTTCATCTCCTCCTGGCTGGCCTCCAGATTTGCCTGAGCAAGTTCTCTGAAGCGCCGAGTCTGGTTCCGAAAGGCCAGCATGTAGCTGTATACATCCTGGGGAGGTTTCCGGGGAGATTGCTCCCAGCCTTCCTTGACCAGACTCAAAGGTCCTCGTACCGGGTGACCGTATAAGAGCTCAAAGGGGCTGAACCCTAGAGCCTTCTGCGGCACCTCACGGTAAGCAAACAACAGGCATGGCAAGAGGACGTCCCATTTCCGCCTCATTGGTTCTTCAAGACCCATAATCATGCCTTTCAGGGTCCGGTTGAATCTCTCAACCAGCCCGTTTCCTTGCGGGTGGTAAGGAGTGGTGAACTTGTAGGTTACCCCACACTCCTTCCACAGAGACTTCATATAGTTCGAAATGAAGTTGGTGCCTCGGTCGGTCACCACCTCTCTGGGGAACCCCATCCGGGAGAAAACACCCATCAGTGCCCGTCCCACCACGGGGGCCGTCACTGTCCTGAGAGGGATGGCTTCCGGGTACCTTGTGGCATGGTCCACCAAGACCAGGATGAACCTGTTGCCTAGGGCTGTCTTGGGGTCCAGGGGCCCAACAATGTCAATACCCACCCGGTCAAAGGGGGTGCTGACCACCGGAAAAGGTTGGAGGGGAGCCTTCTGCTTCCTTCCGCTTTTCCCACTTGCCTGGCAAGTGCGACAAGTCTTGCAATGGATGTCTACATCCCTACGCATCTGAGGCCAATAGAAATGGGTGACAAGCCTGTCATAGGTCTTGTCCTGCCCCAGATGTCCAGCTAACGGTACGTCATGAGCCAAACCCAGTAGGAAGGCTCTGAAGCGCTGGGGTACCACCAGCACACGGGCTGACCCAGGCTCAGCAGCCTTAGGCTCGCTATACAGGAGGTCGTTCTCCCAGTACACAAAATGTGACCCTGACTGATCACCTGAGGATTGGGCTGAGGCCTGCTGCCTCATGCCCACAAGAGAAGGGCACTCTTTCTGTTCCGCACAGAATTCCTCCCTGGAGGGACCACCATCCTGCTGCCAATGGGTCAGCTCGGGCAGATCTCCCAGTTCGGCAATTTGTTCCCCGGTGGGCTCCAGGTAGGCATGGGCGGAAAATCCGTTCCGCTCGCGGATTTTGCGGATTTTCGGGAAATCCGCAATCCGCGAGATTTGCGAATTTCCCGCAAAATCCGCAAATCCGCGAGCAGCGGATTTTGCTCGCACTGCTCGCACTGTTCGCGTGAGTTCGCGCCCCGCGAATAAGTGCAAAATTGCCGAAATATGATCTTAGCAAAACTGAAAGTAACTACTTACCAGGTTCAAAAGTTCAGGCTCATCATTAGTAGCCATTTCCTGTAGTGCTTCCTGAGGGGCCCCTCCAGAGTTCAGTTGCCAGTTGAAACTATTATGTGACCCTGCTCTGAACCTCAGAATAGTTACACATATGCCACAAAGGTCCTGAATTACAGCTAAGGGAGACAAGCAGGAGCCAGGCTGGAAGTTAAAATCCATTAATCAGCCCCTAATTCATTATTGTCAGTTGGGGCAGGGCAGGTGTTGTAACTAATTTTGCAACAATGAAAGCACTTAGCAAGTGCAAAAGATCTCTAATCAGGGCGCACTAAGGAAGCAGGTGCCAGCTAAAAAAATATTCTGTGACACATTAATCAGCCCCAAATTAATTCAGGTCACTTGAGGCAGGGAAGGTGTGCTTTGCTTTGCCGAAAATAATGTACACTGGACAACCAGAGGGTGTGGTGATGAAACAGAGGGTGGCATGGGTGGGCCAGAGGGTGGCATGAGTAGTCAGAGAGTGGCAGTGGTGACAGAGAGTGGCAGTGATGAAGAAGAGTGTCCCAAACAGGCTGGACACGTAGAAACAACAAGTTCGCGAAACTTGCGACCCGACAGGTAAGTTCGCAATTTGCGAAAGTGTACAAAACCCTCGCGAACTGGCAGAAACACGGGCGAACACAAAAAAAAAAAAAATCCGCAAATTCGCGGGAATTCGCGGATTTTGCGGATTGCGAATCCGCAAATCCGCAAAATTCGCGAACGCGAGATCCGCAAAATTCGCTCATGCTTAGCTCCAGGGCATCCCCCTCAGGGTCTACCTCCTTCTGGACCACGGGAACAACGGGGGCCGGTTTCCCGCGCCTCCTGCCTCTTCTCTTCACAGCTGGGTCCTGGGCCGTACTTCCAGGCTCCGGGACCCCATCAACACCCTTACTCGCTGTCATGGATCGAGTGGTTGCACACACCCACTCTGGCACACCCAACATTTTCAAGTGCGCCGCTCTCTCCACCTTAGCCCAAGGGGAGTCTTCCAAATCATTGCCCAGGAGACAGTCGACAGGCATGGCGGGCCTTACAGCAACTGGAAGAGTACCTGAAACTCCCCCCCATTCAAAGGAAACCTGAGCCACCTCACACTCTTTCTGGGAGTTATCGGCAGCTATCACGGGGTAGAATGCGTGGGGAACCACCTGCTCTCTGGACACCAAGTGACACTTGACAGCTGTCACACTCGCTCCGGTGTCTCTGAGAGCTTCCACTCTATGGCCATTAATGGTCACCCACTGCCTATATTTACTAGTGTTACTAGGCAGAGGGGGTGGAGGGACCATTTGCATATCTCCTAGCGAGACCAGGGACATTTCTGCGGGACCCCTCCCACCATGGACAACCATCTCCTCCCCTCCCAAGGCTACACTGGCCAACTGACGAGGGGGTGCACGCGGCGGTGCATTCGAATCCTTCTTGGGACACTGGGGGTCATAAAACCGGTGTCCCACCTGCCCACAACCGTAGCAGGTTAGGGGGCCCCTATGAACAGGTTTACCCGTCGGGGCCCCTGGCTTCTTCTCAGGGGGAGGCTGGGAACCTTTCCCTTGGTTCCCTTGGGGATTACTTTGGGGCCCTTTCTGAGACTCCTTCTGTTTACCCTTGTCCCCCCCACTCTTCTGCTGGGGACCCTGCCCACCTTTGGCTGAGTCTCCCACTGGACCCTTGTGGACCCTGGTACTGACCCAGCGGTCCGCCTCCTCAGCAAGTTTTCTAGGGTTAGATATCTTGCTATCAATCAGGTGCTGGCGCAGCTCTGGAAAACAGTTATTCGACAAGTGCTCCCACGCAAACAAATCATAGAGAGCTTCATAACTTTCCACTTTGCTGCCCTTTACCCAACCATCCATGGCTCTGCAAAAATAAGACACATATTCAACCCACGTCGTACCAGGCAACTTCTTACATTCTCTAAAAGCTTGTCTGTACTGCTCGGGGGTTAAACCATATCGCAACATTAAAGCATCTTTCATATGAGCATACGACATCCTATCCGCAACAGGCATGTCTAACAGGGTATCTCTTCCCTCATTCACAAAGCGACCCCACAACCCCGCTCCCCAATTCTTCTCAGGGACCTGGTGGGCCAACAATGCTAACTCATATGCTTTAAACCATTGACCAATATCTTCATTCTTATTGTAATCTTTGATCACATCTTTCGGGAAGTAAAACTTACTTTCTGCAGGCTCAGATGGAATGCTGCCACCAGAGGGGTTCAACTCTAACTTTTTAGCTTGGATATCCAGTTCCCTCAACCTGGCTTCACGCTCCAAAGCTAACTTCTCTCGTTCAAACTCCAACTTTTTGATCTCTAAATCAGCTTCCCTTCTACCTCTTGCATTTTCTAACTCCAACTGCCCATTTATCTTTAGCCTTGCCATCTCCATGTTGTAAGCTCGCTCTTTCGCCCTTTCTTCTCTTTCTTCAGGGGAAAGACCTTTGGAGGAAACACTGCTTCCGGGAGAGGGCACAGGTCCATTCACTGGCACCTCCTCATCCCCTTCCTCTGTGGGTACCACCACCACATCAGAGGGATTTCTGGACTCCCACCAGGCCTGCAATGCTTTATAAAAATCATCTTTTCTCGAGAGGCCGGTGGTAGGAACTTCAAACTGGTTGCAAAAGTGTTTCAGCTCATCTTTCTTGTATTTCTTTAGCTTACTCCTCTCGAACTCTTCCACAACAACGATAGCAGGGGCAGTGACTCCGTTGTCACTCATGGTTAAACTGGCAGTGTTCAGAAAATCAAGTTCCAGGAAAGCGGAGAACAAAAATAGGGTCCTTCCGAATCAGATTGTGACTGCGTTATGGTCTGCTTTCACTACGTAGCGCACACTAATCACTGTACATGGGTCATAAATGCAAGGTCCAAATCCTCACCGCTGCATCCAATGTTAGAACCGGCTGTCTCTAGTTGGCAGAGGTATACACTTCTGACAAATAGGGACACTCCTTTTCTAGTCAGGGCAAGGGGATCACACCCTTCGATAACCCCTGCTCACCCCCTTGGTAGCTTGGCAGAGCAGAACAGGCTTATCTCAGAGGCTGTGTGTTAAGCAATTACGACCACATACAGTAATACAGTGAATACACTACAAATGGACACGACACCGTAGTATTATAAAAATAAGTATTTTTATATAAGGCTTAGCACAAGACCAAAATAACGGCAAAACTGTACACAATCGGAATAAATACGTTTAGGAAGGAAAAAGGATAGTTCAAAGGTAGTTCTTCTTTAGCACAAGAGTCTTTTATATCAAGCAAATCTTCTTCTTGGAAACACAGTTCTTTAGCAACAGGGTAACTCACACGGGAGCTACACAACGCTGGGCAGAGATAATCCACAGGTTCGGCGTCGACCGCGAGGAGCGCTGCGTCGGGCCTGGAGTCACACGGACCCCCAACAACACAGTACCTTAGGAAAATGAAGCACACGATGATCAGCGGCGTCGAGCAATCCGGCGTCGCGTCTTCGGTGTCGATCAGGCCTCAGCAGGCGTTGTCGATGATGCAGTTGCACAGAGTGAGCAGCGCTCACGGCGTCGAGGGGCACACGGTTGATGCGATCAGCAGCGGGGCAGACCCGAGGTCCTCTGGAGTTAGAGCCGTACTCCTACTCACTGGCGTTGCTGCTGGCGTTGGTCGGGCCCAGCGTCCGATCGTCGTGGTTGCTGGCTCTTTCAGAGGTGCTGGATTCACACTTCCAGCGGATAGCACTTTCTAGCAGGTGAAGTCCTTTAGCCCTGTGACTTCGGCAGGAGACTGGCACTCTTCCAGTCCTTGGAGATTTTCTTAGCAAGCGTGAGAGTACACACAAAGTTCCTCTCTCCTGGTTCCTTGGCAAAAATAAAGAAGCACTGCAGGATTCCCCCAACAACAGCACACTGGCAGAAGGGGTAAGCAGTCCTTTAGATCAGCAGGCTTCTTGTCCTTGGTTACAGGGTTCCTTGTCAGAAGTGATCTAAATTCTTGGTTCAGGGGTCCTTCTCTTATACCCCTTTTCGTCTTTGATCCCTTTGTCTATGCCGGGGGTTTCCCAACACCCTGGGTCTGTGGTGGGTGGAGCTAGGCAGTAGCACCTGGCCTATTCATTGAGCCGGGCCGGGTGCTCAGACGCCCCGCAGGAGGTGGAGCCAGGATTGACACTGGCAGGAGCAGAGCTATCGCCCTCCTGGCAGGAGGTGGGGCCAGGATCGTCCATGGCAGGTACAGAGCCATCAGTCGCTCGGCAGGAGGTGGAGCCAGCATTGTATCAGGCAAGGCAGGCTATCAACAACTACTCTCCCCCTACTCTCAACGTAATGTCCCACTCATCCCACACTGACTCATCCAGACCTCTTGGAGCCACCCAGCTCCTGTCACATACACGCAAGACCAGCAGAGACCAGATATGGTTAGACAAGAAAATAGACACTTTCTAAAAGTGCTATTTTCGAACCCAGAGTCCAAAAACCATCCACACCAACGGATGCGTAATTAAACCCCGAGTTCAGGGATACCAAACTCGACATTGCACCATGCTCCCCGAGCCAGCTAGGATTATCGCGTTAACAATCCCGGCGGCCCATTCTATCCAACGGAGAGCAGGCTACCTCGCAATAGTGAAGCCCTAAGATGGCGGCGCTTCACTATCAGGACATGCCAACTTGGTCAGGCCTGTCCTACCTTACACTTACAATGCACCCTGCCCATGGGCCTACCATAGGGGTGACTAACATGAAGTTAAGGGAAGGTTGGAGGGGCTGGCAGGTAGGTATACCTGCGCAGCCGACGTGACAGTGCAAGACTGCACGCGGGTCTCGCAATGACCGACCCGTAGACATTCTTTTACAAGGCCGCTCCTGTGGGTGGCACAACACGTGCTGCAAGCCCACGAGCGGCATTTGTATTTACAAGCCCTGGCACTCCTGGTGCACTAGACTAGGGACTGACAGTAAACCAAATAAGCCAAACATGGATACCATAGATACATCATTTTAACATAGGGAGCACTTGCGCTATGGCACTGATCAGCAGTGACACGGCGCCCAAAGCATATACCAGCAAAACATCGTAACACAGTAGAGGCAAACAGAAAAAATGGAGGAGAGACTCAAGTCAATGATGTCAGGTCTAACACTAGGTATATAGGCAAATGTGTCCAATTACGATTAAAACATTCTAGCCCATCTTCCTCTCATGAAAGAATTTTATGTGTCACTAGGACTCCTGCCGCGTGTGTTTCAATCCACAACTCTATGAGCTGCAAACGTTTTGTAGTAACTGCTAGCCATTATTAGCATGTGTTATTACCGCCTGGATGGCTCTTTTCCTGTGGCAATGTGTCCTGGTCCTATATTCCTGCAAATATTTCTGGAGGTCCATGCGCTCTAACGCGCTTAAGTCTTTTAGCGACCGGTTCTGACCTGACCTGGTCAGAGCCGGTCGCTCCTCCCGCCGCGTGGCCCACCCCGAGTGTGCCCGTTACCGGTTGCCGCTACCGCTCAAGTCTGTATCTGCCCCCTGAATTGTGCCTGTAATCGCTCCTTGCCAAGTTTGTATCTGCCCCCGGATGTGTGCTGTAATTGTTCATTGCACTTGTTCCTTGCCTAGTTTGTATCTGCCCCCGGTTCTGTGCCTGTAATTGTTTTTTGTTCATCCACTGTACCCCTGTTCCCCTGTGCCCTAGTGTTGCGCCAGGATTGTTTCTTAGTATTGTGCCTGTGCTCGTTCAAGTGATCGTTTGCTTCGTTGTGCCCCTGTTCGCCTCTGTGCCTCCACCGCCGCTTCTGACCCACCCCGCTCCCTGCTGCTGCTCCCCCGCGGCCCCACCCCCATCCACTCCAGCATCACCGCTCCCCTCCCCACTCGCCACCCCGCTCCCGCCTCCCAGCTTCTTCTCCCTGCCACTGATCACAAAAGGTGGTGTCCACGAGGCGGGGAGCTGTGACCTGACCTGGTCAGAGCCGGTCGCTCCTCCCGCCACGTGGTCCACTCACCACCCCGCTCCCGCCTCCCAGCTGCTCCTCCCTCGCACCGCCCCCCCACTCTCCACTTATGGCAGAGTCCACACGTACGCGCAGCATTCACCCGCAGCGGGCGCGCCAATGGTGCGCCGAAGGCACGCCAAAGGCAAGCCCGTCTACGCCCATCCACGCCTGGACCGCGCCCTGCGCCAGACCCCGTGGCCCCCGCAGATGCCATCTCACCCGCCGGACGTACGACGCCGCCACCTTCAGCGCACTCAACACCGGCCGCCTCCCCGGCTGCCACCAAGCCACATCAGGACGCACCCACGGACCCTTCACCTGCCAATCCTGCAAGTTCTCCTGCATCCGGACCTGCACTGCCCCCGCACCCGCCAAGCCGAACACCAACAACAACCACCTGAAGTGCATCCTACTCAACACCCGCTCCGTCCACAGACACGCCGTGGAACTCTGGAACCTGCTTGACACCACATCTCCTGACGTCGCCTTCCTCACGGAAACCTAGATGAACGCCTCCTCAGTGCCCGACATCGCCATAGCCATCCCGGACGGATATAAGATCACCCGAAGGGACCGCGTCAACCAGACAGGAGGAGGCATCGCCTTCATCCACAAGAACACCATCCGCATCATGACCAGCTCCGACGATACCCTCACAGCCGCAGAACACCTCCACTTCCAGATACACACCGACCCCAAGACCACACTCAGAGGCACCCTTATCTACAGACCCCCAGAACCTCGCACACAATTCAGCGAAGACATCGCAGACTTCATCAGCCCGCACGCCCTCGCCTCCTCCGACTACATCCTCCTAGAGGACCTCAACTTCCACCTGGAGAACAACAACGACAACAACACCACCACCCTGCTGGGCAACCTCACCAACCTCGGACTCAAGCAACTGGTGAACACCCCCACCCACTATGCCGGACACACGCTCGACCCAATCTTTTCCTCCAGCAAGTACATCTCCTTTAGCCACTCCACCGGACTCCACTGGACAGACCACAGCTGCGTCCACTTCAGCTTCAGAAAGACCACGACTCACCTCCACCCGCAACAGGTTCCCCGCAGAAGCTGGAACAAGATCACCACCAACCAGCTCACCACATCTCTGAACCAGAACCCTCCTGCCAGATCAAGGGACCCCAACCAAGCAGCCAACAAACTCAGACAGTGGATCACCAACTGCGCTGACGACCTCGCACCCCTGAAAAACCACCCCAGCAAGCCCGGAAGCAAGAGAGCCTCCTGGTTCAACGAAGACCTCAAGAACTCCAAGAAGAACTGCCGTACCCCTGAGAAAGCCTGGCAAAAAAACCTGACCGCAGACAACATGACCGCCCTTAAGCACGCCACCCGCAAACACCACCAGCTGATCCACACCACCAAGAAGTCAGCATTCAAGGATCGACTAGACAACAACGCACACAACAGCAAGGAACTCTTCAACATCGTCAAAGAGCTCTCTAACCCCAGCGCCGGAAACAACATCACTCCCTCACAAGACCTCTGCGACTCACTTGCCTCGTTCTTCCACAGCAAGATCGCAGACATACACAACAGCTTCGACGAACAGACCACACACCCAACCACAAAACCAACGCCCCCCACCACCACCCTCCGCGCCTGGACCCCGGTCAGCACCAAAGACACCACCCGCACGATGAACACCATCCACTCGGGATCGCCAACAGACCCATGCCCCCACCACGTCTTCAACAAGGCCGACTTCGTCATCGCACCCCAACTCCGAGACATCATCAACTGCTCCTTCAACACCGCCACCTTCCCGGAAAGCTGGAAGCATGCCGAACTCAGCGTCCTACTGAAGAAACCATCAGCGGACCCCACCGACCTCAAAAACTACCGCCCCATCTCGCTCCTCCCGTTCCCCGCCAAAGTCATCGAGAAGACCGTCAACAGCCAGCTTGCCGGCTTCCTCAAGACAAATGGATCCCTCAACCACTCACAGTCTGGCTTCCGAGGCAACCACAGCACCGAGACCGCCCTCATCGCAGCCACTGACGACATCCAGACCCTGCTCGACAATGGGGAAACAGCGGCCCTCATCCTCCTGGACCTCTCCGCGGCATTCGATACAGTCTGCCACCGCACCCTAGCACAACACCTCAGCAACGTCGGTATCCAAGAGAAGGCACTGGAGTGGATCATCTCGTTCCTCTCCGGAAGAACCCAGAGAGTCTGCCTCCCCCTGTTCAGATCCGACGCCACCGAAGTCATCTGCGGCGTGCCCCACCCTCTTCAACGTCTACATGAGCCCCCCTGCAGCCATCGCACACCAACACAACCTCAACATCGTCTCCTATGCCGACGACACCCAGCTGATCCTCTCCCTCACAAACGACCCTGCCACTGCCAGAACCAACCTACACGAAGGGATGAAAGAAGTAGCCGAGTGGATGAAGAACAGCTGCCTGAAACTGAACTCAGACAAGACGGAAGTCCTCATCCTTGGATCATCACCCTCTGCCTGGGACGACTCCTGGTGGCCCCCCGCTCTGGGCAGCGCACCCAAACCAACGGACCGCGCATGCAACCTGGGCTTCATCCTGGACTCCTCCCTCTCGATGACCAAACAAGTCAACACCGTCTCATCTTCATGCTTCAAAATCCTACGCGTGCTCTGAAAGATCTTCCGATGGATCCCCACCGAAACCAGGAAGACGGTCACCCAAGCACTCGTCACCAGCCGACTGGACTACGGAAACACCCTCTACACTGAAACCACAGCCAAACTGCAGAAAAGACTCCAACGCATCCAGAACGCCTCCGCTGGACTCATCCTGGACATCCACCGACACAGCCACATCTCCGGACACCTGAGAGACCTGCACTGACTCCCCGTCAGCAAGAGAATCACGTTCCGCCTCCTCTCTCACGCACACAAGGCCCTCCATGACCTGGGCCCCAAGTACATCAACAAGCGCCTGACCTTCTACACTCCCACCCGCCAACTGCGATCGACCAACCACGCCCTCACCACGGTTCCACGCATTCGAAGAGCCACCATGGGAGGAAGATCCTTCTCCTACCTGGCAGCCAAGACTTGGAACTCTCTCCCCATCCACCTCCGTCGGACGCAAGACCACCTCTCCTTCAGGGAGAAACTCAAGACCTGGCTGTTTGAGCAGTAGCGGACCCTTCTCCCTCAAGCGCCTTGAGACCCTCTGGGTGAGTAGCACGCTATACAAATCTCTTGATTGATTGATTGATTGTTTTCCTCTGACGAAACTGCGTCATCTCGCATAGTGCGTGATGCACCTCCACTTTCAAGAGACTGTGATTCTTCCTTGCATTTGTTTTCTAAAACTGAATATCTTAGTTTGGCTGCTTCTGTTATTGGTGTTCCTGCGTTGTCTGTATATAATGCCAAGACTATAAGCAAACTTGCTTGCTAGATGGTGAAATCACTGAATATTATTATTTTAACCAACTTATTATCAGACACACAAGGAGAGCGCCATGCCATCTTACAGAATAGAGCTGCATTAGATTATTTACTACTAAAATATGACCATGGCTGTTCAGATTTTGAGGGCCTATGTTGCTTCAATTTATCAGATCATTCTAAATCTATTAGATCACATCTTAACAAGTTACATGAGCTGACACAAGAAGTTAGGGAACATTTAGATGTAGGGTGGTTTGATTGGCTTTTAAATTGGCTGCTAGATTTCCACTCTTTACGCCAGATATTGGGTGGCATTTTTCTAGTAATTAGTTTTTTGATTATTATTTGCTGTTGTATTCAATGCATACCATCCTTTTTCCGGATATTCCGCCCCCGAGGTATGGCTAGATCCTTTAATAATGTTTCCTATTATTCTTCAACTGATATACGCCCTGTTTGAGTTATCTTTGACTCTCAATGCTAGTACATTTAGTCTGGAGTGGAATGTAGCGACAGGGTAATTTTAGTCTATTTTCAGACTGGTGGTGACTATAATCTACTACCATTTCAGTCCTATGTTTGTTTGCGTTCATTTGTAGGGCTTAACTATGTGCTTTGACAGGGTTTAGTGCCTTTTATTGTTTTTTCGGGCCTACAGGCTAGAGAGAAGCCATTTTGTATTTCTGCCTCGACTGTCCGAGGCGCTTGCAGGGTAAAGGTAATGTTTAGAATTCATCCTGTTGTTCGCTAGAGAGGAACCGGTCAAGACTGGCCCTTATCAAAGGAATATGTTTGTCTCCCCGGCTCTAGATGCAATACGCAGGTGGCCACTGTGGAAGGCGAAGGGAGCCGGGGACTGGTACAGGAATTCGGTGGGAGTAGGCCTAATACCAGAATGTTCCATAGAGAAAGTGAGCTCTATATTATCAAGGAGCGAGTAGGAAAGAGGGGGAGAGCAACATGTGGAGAAGACCGAAGAAGTTGGTCCGAAGGCTGGTGCATAGAGATTGATACCATCAGCTAATTGAAATCCTGAAGTGAAGAAGGAGAGTGATTGAAAGTCCTGTAGTGACATCATACAGGAGTGGCAGAGACTAAGTCCAGAAGAGGGTTCGAGTATCCTGGAACCATGGCAGCGTAGATGAGGCATAGCGGTGCAGACGTGTATTCGTGAGCCATAGAGGGAGAGCAGAGTCCCAAGCACATAGAAGAGAACGAGAGAGAGAGGGATCAGCTCCGCTGTTGAGATGGAAAGACACACGTCTAAGGTGAGGTGTTCTAAGCTTAGTGTAGAATGCATTTAACTATTCATATTTATTCCCCTTTTAGGTTATAGGTAGAGACTAACTTAATTCATTTGTCTTTTGCTCATTCTGTCATGTTTGATTGTAGAATAAAGATTTAATGACCAATATCTTTGAATGTTGTTTTCATGAATGAGGTTAACCTTTCCTTTTAACCAGGTGCTGACATACAGAAGGATGGGATATGCCCTTCTGCAAAGGTAACTGATGATTGGGGGAGACTGTGAACTTCATTTGGGAAATAAATCTTAAAGGTGAATCCCCATTACTTATCCCTATTAGTGTAGATCGTCGGGTGACGTTAAAGATATTGTCGGGTGACGTTAAAGATATCGTCGGGTGACGTTAAAGATATCGTCGGGTGACGTTAAAGAGATCGTCGGGTGACGTTAAAGATATCGTCGGGTGACGTTAAAGATATCGTCAGGTGACGTTAAAGAGATCATCGGGTGACGTTAAAGATATCGTCGGGTGATTTTAAAGAGATCGTCGGGTGACGTTAAAGATACAGTCTTACAGGACTATAAAGATAGGGACAGTCTTACGGGACTATAAAGATAGAAGATATCGTCGGGAGACGTAAAAAAATATAAACTGAGGTAAGTATAGGATAAGATATGGAATCCATTAGGTGTTAGTGGTATGTTTGATTATACAGGCATGTAAATAGCGTCTTTTCACTTTCTCAGGTGAGTATTCTAGATGTCTTGTAAATAGTGGCCTGAGAAGAGTGTCGTTACGTGACGACTGAGTTAGCCACGGTTGGTGAGCTGCCTGTTTTGAGAATCCGGTTGTTACACCATCACAGGGGACTCAGAGGCAAGAAGGGATAACCATGCTATATTTAATCCCATGTATATGGAACTGCACCTTGGTGTCAGTTAACTTGCCACAAGCATACTGCATGGCTAAGCTGAAATCTGGGTAAGTGGAGAAGATAGCGCCCTGGTACAGTAGTGGTGAGCACTCCCTGGCCTGTCGAAGCACAGCGTCCTGGTTTCTGTAATGAAGAGAAGTGCTATTACTGCACATGGCAGCGTCCCAGGCATGGATGGGAACCTAGAGATCTGTGCGCCCTCTCAACATTAAACGTGGAGGAGAAATGCTGCTTACCGAACAGTTCCACCAATAGTAATAGCAAATAGTGTTCTCCGCCACGCCTATTAAGCGAATGTTGTTGCTCTGAGAGCACGCCTCCAAGTTTTCATTTTTTATAGTGACTGCCTTCAGGAGTCTCTTCGTTGTTTCCAGGCATTTGGTAATGGATGCCATGAATTCCTCGACTGTGGAAATGCACTCTTTAGCTGCATCAAGACATGCACCTTCCTGATCAATGCATTGATCGATGCGATCTAGGCGGGAAGCAAGACTGTAGCTTAGGCAAGATAGATGCCACCCCCTCGGGGGTCCGGGCGGACCGTGGAGTCTTTATCGTCATCTGTATTGGGGGGGTTCCACTGACTCAACATCACGGATTGATCAAAAGATAATTTGCACTGTTTGGGGTTGCTCCACCCCATCTTCAGATATCTGCTGGAGGCCTCAGCTGCCATAGGCAGGTGCAGTGCACACCCCATGGGACCCTCTAAGGGGGAGAATAGCTGCCGGTCTGAGGATGTGCGAGGGCATCAGACTCGCTAGGTATTGCCCAGAGGGACTCCCCTGAAGAGCAGTGCAGCAGCTCAGGCTTGGCGAAGCAGGGGGTAGCAGCATCCATCAGTCACCAGCAAGTGGGGCCCAGAGATAAATGAAGCCATGGGGGAGAGCTGGATGGAAGAGGCAAATGTGGTATCCAGAGGGGTCTCCAGGAGTAGAATGTCTTAGACCTCCCACAGGTACCGACACAGGTCAGCCAGGCACTTACCTTCGGCAGCTCGATGTAGGGAAGGAGGTGGAGTGCAGGTCGCAAGACCGCTTCTGCAGCAGAGCAGCCTCTTTCCAGCACGTGTGGAGCCAACAGGCCTGCAGTCACTTACTAGGTTCAGGTGATTGTGCAGCTGCCCCTCCCCGGGTCTGATGCCTCCTCTACATCAGCCAGATATCGAGCAGACAGTGATGGAGATACGAGGCAGGGCCAGGCCACCTCTGATCAAGACCCTTATGTGCTGGGGCGCCCCTTCGCACAACCCCGGATTACAGCATCAGGTACCCCAGTGGTCAGCACAAGTGTAAGCCAGGGGGTGGAATCCCTGCAGGGTCCACAGCCCCAGCCAGAGGCTCACCCACTGCCTCTGTCACATCGGGCCTCTGAGGTAGGCCAGGCCTCGCTACCCCCTCCGCAGCGCTGGACAACAGTGGCATACCATCCAACATTCCCGGCAAGACCTGGGGATCCTCCAGCACTCCCATCCCTACGGTAGGAACAAATGGAGCAAGTATGATTGTCACGGCTAAAAGTATCTGGGCCGTGGGCTTCAGAGCATCACGGCCACACACCCATCTTGGTTGGTGGCCAGACCACCCCATGGATGCTAATTGACTTTATTGAGATGCTGTGTGCAAAGGGCTGAGATATGTGTTGGCTGTTGTGTTCATCTTTTCACAATTGTTTGAGGCATTTCCCACAAGAATAAATGATAGTCTCACAGTAGCAAAGCTGTTGTTAAGTTCATTAATACCAAGATTTGGCTTCGCAACATCTTTGGAACTGGAACAAGGCATGCACTTCAATAACAAAGTGTTGAGGATGCTGTGTGCTGCAGTGCAGGTTGAACATACACTGCCGTTAACGACCTGTGGCTTCAGGTCTGGTGGAGCAAGTCAATAGGACACTGAAATCAAGGCTTGCCAAAGTGTGTGCTTCTACGTCTTTGAAATGGCCAGATGCTTTGTCTTTGGTGTTGACGAGGACATGTCTTCCCATGCGATCATCATAGGAAGGGCAATGAGAATGTCAACTGCACCTGAAAATTTGCATATGAACATTATTGATGATCTGATACTAGATTACTGCCAGGGATTGGCTGACATGGTGCGTTCTGTGTCTCATTGGGCTTAAACTGCTACAGCCCGACCACACCAGGAGCAGTTCAAGGATCTAAATCCTGGGGACTGGGTGGTGGTGAAGAAGCATATACTGAAATTTTGCTTGGAACCTCACTGAATATGGTCATACCAAGTCGTACTCGTGACTACAACTTCTGTAAAGTGCAGAGGTCTCCGTAATTGGATCCATGATGCCTATACTCGTAGGGCTCCATGTCCCTTTGATAAAATAATGGCACCACTCCTAGAAGAGCCAGTAGTTGTAGAAACATCATGAAAGTAGGTTAGTAAAGCTGTAGGGGAACAATCTGAAACAACACTTGATTGGCCTGTGGAGGGTTCTGGAGAGTTGAATGACGAAACTGTTGAAGGAGAGGCTAATCCAGTGGTCATAACTGAGATAGCCTTGGACCCTGATGAATGGCCTATTGCTAGAGAACCTCGAGGGGCAGAAGAAAAACATTGAAAGAGACGGCCGATGAGAGGGAGACTGGTTACAAAAGGAGAAAGGGATCTCACAGATATCCCAGTGGATGTAGAGGGTTCAGACATGAGTGAAGGAGTTGAAGAGACAACACTCAGGAGGTTGAATTGACTGAGAATGCCCTGCCAGAGGTACTCATCCCCTGAATGGACATACTTTCTTGCAAATGTCAGGGAGAATGAGTTCTGGGAATTTTGGGATCCCTGTGAAAATTCAATTGAAACTTCAGGAACTTGATCTCCAGTTACTTTGAAGTTCCTTTGTTGACAAGACTCAGTGCCTTGAGACATCTTATATTAGATGTAGCTAAATTCCCCTTTTTTGATACAAACAAGTTTCCTGTGGTAGTTGATGAACTGAATCATTTCATATTGGGACTGATAGTGAGTGAATTAGAGTTATTTATTATTAAAGATGTTTTATAGACTTTGTAGGAAAGAAAGAAAAGTACAGAGCCAAGGGAACCGAAGCAGCCTAATCTTGTCTATTAGATGTATACAGAGTAGGGCTAAGGAAGACTCATGACAATTTGGGTATATATTTTGCTGCTTATCGTTTGAAAATTATTTTTACTGTTTCACAGGTGAAAACCGACATAGAAGTCTCTGCAGCTGCTACATTCCACCAAAGCTTAAATTCAAAGTAATGGAAGCCAATCTTAATACTAGTAGGCATAGATACATTATAATAGACACACTATTGGCTTTAGTTGTAGTATTAGTTATAGTGTTTATAGAACTGTATTCCACGATAGATTGCTCAGTGTAATATAGGTCTACTGTTTCCTCTACCACTCCACATACTTCTGACAAGCAGTTGTGGGGGTTAAGAAACTACACATAGATGAATCAAGAGAGAATTATACAGTGAATGTTTATTTCAGATTGCTTTATGAGTACATAGGCACAATGAATACTGGAAGTTGTTATGTTTGTACTCAGTTACCTGCTTCTGCTGGAATTACTTATCATCAACTCCCTCTGACATATGGTATTTCTTGTAGTCTCCTATTAAGGAGATGGTAGTTTTCAATATTTTCTTTGATAGGTTGATGGTCTAGAAGCTAGGGAAGTTGAATTAATTGGCAGCATTTTTAAACGCCTTTTGATAATTGCCCTTCGTGCAATATCCCTATTCCGGCTCTTTAAGGGGTATCAGCATGCACAAGTTACATATAGGGAGTGCAGTGAGTGAAGAGAAAGAGAGCAGATATGGAGTTAGAAGAAGGTCAGAGTAGATATTATGATGATATGAAGCATCTAGAGGCATCCAGATGAAAGATGCTCAAAACCAATACATTTTGATTGGGTAATCTGATATTGATCCGGTTGTAATCATTGATGACTTGATCGTCATCAGAGGGGGATTCGAGTAGCACAATATTGGATCAATGTTTTTAAGTTTGGCTAGGCCATGTATATATATATTTACATTTGGCCTTAGGTACTCATGTCATGCAATAAAAATATATAGTGTACTAAAGGTATAGAATGTGCATTTATTGTGTGTTGTATGTGCGTGCATATTAACGTTTTTTTTCTTTTCAGAAACATCTGGATTGCTAATATTTATCTTCTATTAGTTTAGGTTGTAAGGTGGCATACAAAAAATATTTAATGCAATGCTTTCACCAGGGATTAGCGAGAAGGAATCATATGTGTGTTTAATGTTTTCTTTACAAATTGTGCCCAATTGTCGTTTTTGGTTAATAATACATGAATTGGTTAAGTGCACCACATATAAAAGTACAGTATCATTTATTGGATTAAATGTAGGTTAGATGGATTAAACCCAGATCTGTGACTGGGGTTGGGTGTTTGAAACGTTTCAATACTCTGTCCATAATCTTTGTTTGTGATGTTGCGTTAGGCATTATAAGTGGCTATGGGTATGCTCAGATATGGGTTACATGCTTACTATGCTACTAAATTCAAGCTAGCCGCACTAATTCTTGTTTCTGGTCCAGGGAGGGTCTGGCTTGTCAGTTCGGGTTGGACTGGTCCCATGGACAGCAGGGTCAAGACTGATTTGCATATGGCTGGGTCCAAACTGGGGTGACGTGGCGAGCAAATCATTGATGGATGAAGGCCAGATCTGTGACTGAGGGTGAGTGTTTGAAAAGTTTTAGCACTCTGTCCATCATTTTATTTTTTGACGTTGCTTAGTTTATTGTACCACAGATAAGAGTACAGTATCATTTATTGTATTATATGTAGGTTATAGGATTAATATGCATTGAAAGAAAACTGTTAACTTGACATGATTGTGGCCCTTAAGCTTACAGTCAAGACATTTAATACCCATGTGAAAGTTGTTTTTCTGCATGTTTTCTCCTCTGCAGGTGCAGACCTAAGGCATTCATTAGTTAGTAGAAAGCACATTATATTTCAGAGATAGTGAGGTGAGGAACAGCTGGCAAATTTGAATGTTTTTAATGAAGAACAAAGGGAGCATTACCAGTTGGTACTATCAGGTGAAGGGAAGAATCCAAGGACGAATTGGAATCGGAGACTGGAATATAGTAGTAGTATTCATGGTGCCAATTTATTTCTGGGGAACTGGAAAAGTACTATGATGCATATGTGATCATATTTCCTGAATGTTCTTTGAGCATTTTAATTTGTTAACCCACCTTGGGTTTGGTCAGATTCCCTTTAGACTTAGAGAGGTACAGACCTCTCTTATCCTCATTGATTGTGTGGCTTCATGCTATACATCATTCTTTCCCTATAGAACTTCTAAAAAGGTTCTGATGCTGACACATTTCTTGCTTCCTTGATTTAATAGGTTTCCCCTATCCTTAATGTAGTTTTGTGTTTAGCATATGTTGTGAATATTTTCCATGAATGGGGAGAAGGAGCAAAACCATTTGTCTATTCATCAAATCCTATTCCTAATTTTCTGCATCGCTGCCACAAAAATTGTTATATGCTCTTCGCTGTTAAAGACCAAAATTGCACACTGCATTCGTCTTTATTTATATTAGTCTGGCTTTGAGTTTGTAATAAACCTTTTAACTTCATGTTACTTTCTCAGACCCATTTTCCTCTCAGGCTACTGAAAAGGTCTACTGGCCAGAGGAAACTGGAAGAAACAGCCCAGAGCATTCTCGATTTCAAGAGATGCTAATTGTAAATTTTAGATCTCTTTGATAAGCACATCTAAACTAGAAACAGTGGAGGTCATTTGCTACCCTTAAATTAAATATCCTCTTGAAAAGTAGGTTTGAAAATAATTAAAGTTCTATACCCTACAAAGAAATGAAGCTTCTTGCAAGCAGAACTGGCATTCTGTGACTTCAAAAATGTGCAACTGCTACACATTTGCAAGGAATATAAGTTCTGTTTCAGAGATTCAACATCCAAAGGAATGCCATAAAATAGTTTGTTTAAGGTTTTGGAATACGACCAATACCCAAGCAGTGTTGTGTGAGGAACATCTCTTAACGAATATGAATACTTGTCTATTTCTCTCTAATATCTTCATAAATCTTGTCACCAACAAAATCATGGAGAGAGCATCTTTTTGTGATTCCACTCTATTTTGATCAAAACCTGTACATGTATCAGCACAACAAACAGCTTTCCATGCTGTGAGTACGAAACAGTAAATGCTGATCACATGCAGGCAGCTTGCCAATAACTGAATTTGAATTTGTCAAATAGATGAGAACAATTTTGAGTAATTTTGACGAGAATTAGGATTATTATGGAATATATAGAGAACTATTACAATTTATCAAAAAATCATCTAATATCCCTTGAAAATATCTTGAAAACTGGGGTTACCCATATGCAGTTAATGAGGCCTTGCTTGGATAAAGAACACAACTAGGAAGTTAGAACTTGGAGCAGTGACAAAACAAAATTGGAAGTCAGTCACAACCTTCAACATGTTTTAGTAGGGGGGGCGAAAATTATTGAAATTTGCGGGAGAGTTCCATAGAACATGTGAACAGCAAAAGCAATTAGTATGATTATTTGAATTTCTAATCCAATAGCAAGGATGAGAGCCAATGAATAAAGACAACACTTTGGAAAGAAATACACAGCAGGAAAACATAAAACAAGAAGAGAAGGAGTGAATAATGAAGGAGACATTTTTATTTGCAGTTAAGCAAAAAATTATCCTATTCCAAGGGTATGATTTAGGCATCAAGAGACAAATGGGCTACTACTGGGTAACTGAAGCCTCTATCATCCATCTATCTGAGTATAAAAAGATAAAATGGTTCTAAATAAGATCAAACTGACAACACTGTGACTGCTTAGTTGCAGCTTTAGAGAGCTGACCCCAATAAAGTTAAGGTCCAATAAAAACTGCCAGCTTGACAAAGAAATTGAAATAAAACCATGAAATGAAAATATGTGCCTGGTAGAAATAATGTTATTCCAAAGTATTCAAATTGCCAAAGTCATCCAAGGAAAAATTATCATTAGAGTTTATTGATATTAACTGCTCAGAAAATATTCTGTTTGTGTTTTATTGCTAATTTTTCATACACTCACTTAATATTGTACTTTGAAAATAGCAAAATCAATATAAGTATTACACTGTCCCAGATGACCACAGGAAGAAATTGAAAAAATGTATATTAACTAAGCATTCAAGAACAGGAAATATGCCAAACAATCCCCAAGACATTTCCATCATGTGCCCTCATATCAATAATTGAACTCAAATTGCCAAAGTACAAAAACTGGCCATCTTAACCACTTCCTCTCTCCCTTATAAATGTTGCTAATTGACCAATAGCTAAATTCGAATCTGGTACTGTTTTGATTTAAGTGAAGAATGACAAACTCAAAGACTTTGAAAGAAAATTCAACAGGCTAAAACAACAACATTTTGATGAAAGCCAGATAAAGGCATGGCGACCATGAAAAGTACGGAGGAAGAGAGGTTTTTCATACAAGTTTGAAAAACTCAATCATCAATTGTGTCAAAGGATTTCAAATCCTCTTTCTTGCTATGTCCCTTTCCCTATTTGTGGGTTTATGCAGAGCTTTAAGGTATTGGGAGTCTAATTTTACAATTCAAATAACTGATGCTCATGATTTTCATTTTGCCTTTAAATTCCAAAATCACATTTAGCTACTTCTTCCCTCAGACCTTAAAAGATCCAAATCCAGCACATAATACACTTTTAACAGCATATACTGACAGTCACCTATGGTTATCTTCTTCAGTTCAGTTTCAGCTTGGTCTGAGGTCTTAGAGCTCTGCTTCTTCACCTCTCCCTGTCTCCAGTTAGACATGAATTAAACGGTAAAACACTTTACCCTGTGCACAAGTCTGCTTACCTATATATTTGTTTATTTTGGAGTTCTAAATATCTTTGTTTGCCTCCCTGCGTATCCAGTGAGAGCACTGATGGTCTTGAAGTGAAAAATTAGCTTTGTATGCCTGTGGGGATTGCTAGAGTGCAATGCCTAGAACTGCACCTGAATTAATGTTGTTAAGGTGCAGTCTTTTTCTTTGTGTGAAAGCTAAGAAGTACGCAATTCTATTTTCATTTGTATTGACTAATTCAGCTCTCAGTTTTGGGTTCAGGATGTTTTATAGCAAAGGGATCTAAACACCTAAGGATATGCAAATTTATTTAAAGTTTTTTAAGGATCATTTTGTGAGGATGTATACAGTCTTTGAGTGAAGATTCCATGTTGGTGAGTTTTGGCAGACAAAGCCTGATATTTTCACCCTTTTACCAATAGGCTTTGTTGATGATATAGAGGGCTTTAACCCAATCACTGTTATCACTAGGAGTCTGAAAAACACTTTTCAGGTGCTTTTGTTTGGTGAAACACAAAAAGGTGATGGGAGGTTGCTTGCATTAAGTCTAACCACTGGTAATAGATCAGGGTAGCACTCGAACCTATCATTCTTTTGCTCATCATGCCAACTCAGTTTGGGCCCAGCAATCATTCATTCTGTTTCTCCTCATGGAAACAGTCTTGCCCAAACTGCAAACCCAGGCCCATCATGAACTGAAATGCAAGCAACCCAGGACCAGTTTTATCCTAGTTATGGGCTCATCAGCTGGGTACAGCTTGGTTCTAGGGACACAGTGAGCACAGGACCCACTCTGTAAAATGTAAGTGCTTACACGAGGATGATAGAATTCATGATGTAGAATCTTCAATTAATAGTAACATGCTGAGGAATGAAGACGTGTACTACCAAGCTCTTTGTGTGGTGTGATCCTTTGCATGTACCCAAGCAGGGGAGGACGCTACATCTGGCAATAAAATTGGGAATTAAGTAAACCCCGCCACCCAAAGAACCGAGAGTGCTCCTCCAGAGAATTTGTTTTGGTCCAGCAAACTGCTTCTGCATGCCATGTGTACCTCACTGCTTCTGCATGCCATGTGTGCCTCAGTTAAAGTGAAAATCGCAGGTTGGCAAGAGATACTGCACCGCAGCATAACACAGTTCCGCCATTCATACAGTACAACAACGATAAAGGCAGAGGCAACCATGTACAGAGTAGTGTCAAAACCAGGGATCACCGAGTGCAAGGAAGCAGTAAAAGCGGAAAACATGTATAAAACAAAGAAACACTAAAGGCAGTAGAAACCAGGTTTAACGCAAAGAGGTTAGAATAGTGGGGAATCTGTGCAAGAAACAGAGCCACTACCATCAAAGAAGAAGGCAGAGCCTGACTACCAGAGAGCAGGCGCAGCTACCCAACTGTTAGCAGATGGCTTTTTCGTGATGAAGGTGCTTTTCATGGGAGACGACCTTTACTACGCGGGAGTTTCACCACTGTAGGTTTACAATGCAGGTTTTACAACGCAAATCGTTTCAACGACTTGCGCTGGAGGGCACTGTAAGTTAAGGAATAGTACAATTTACTATTCAACACCTTCCCTACTGTACGTAAACTGGTGTTGGAATAGTTAATCGTACTGGGCCCGATTCACAGAATGAACTTTAGACTCAATCCTAAACTTACTACTATTTTGGTATTCATAGAATGCACTTACTCATTTCGGTATTCACAGAAGGCACTTACTCATTTTGGTATTCACAGAAGTTAGTAGTTCTAAGTTTAGGACTCCTAAATGCCTTCTGTGAATACCGAAAGTCTTAAAATTAGGATTTTTCTCAGTTTAGTAGTAGTAAAGTTAGGACTCCTAACTTTTGGCCTGCTAAATGCCTTCTGTGAATACTGAAAGTCTTAAAAATTAGGATTTTTCTCAATTTAGTAGTAGTAAAGTTAGGACTCCTAACTTTTGACTCCTAAACTGAGAGCGAGTATCCATGGCTGCCAGAGCAGAAGAATGGCTGACAGGCAAGTAGCTAACATGGAGGCCAGAACGGCCCAAAATGAATCAGTGCTGAGTGTGAAAAGTAAGTCAAAACACAAGGTAGAAGGCCATAAATTAATGTCTCCAAAGAAAAAGAAGTTGTGTTTTCTATGTGGATTTTCCCTTCCAAATGAAGGTAAATGAATTGGACAGATATGTAAAGGCTGCAGTGAAGAGAACCATTTTACAATGGTTTGCAAAGCGAAGGAAAGTGCATCACGTCGAGAAAACAAAACGGAGAAAAGTTCAAATGTGTCACGTCAATAAAACAAAAAGGAAGCCAGACAGTTCCAGAGACGTTCCAACCACCCTCACAAGGCCAAGAGGCAACATCACTAGAGGCTGTATAAACTGAATGACAATGATTTTTATCAAATTCTTTGTCTAAAAGTTCATCCCCATCATTATCACGCGATAGTGAGAAACATTGGGGTGTGATGTCAACGTTGACAACTGGTCAATGTGCGCATGTAGGATTAGCTTCTTGCAAGGAAGAATGCTGATTTAAGCTAGATCAACAAGTGAAAGTTGGACACTCAAAAATCACACTGAAAACGACTGGGTGCTCTATACCTTTTATAGTAGACAGTGGAGCATTGATAATAATTATGCCAGTGGAAAAGTTCAATGAACTGTCTCCAGTGCCCCCTTTAAGCTCATTGAAAGCCAAAATGTGTACATGGACACTTTCAATACCACTGCAAAGTCAAGGTTCATTCATAGCAACTGTGATCCATAAAAAGACAAAAGTACAAGCACCATTTGCACTAGGCAGCAGATTTTTTTAATAAATCTTTTTCTCACCGGCAACCAATGTAGTGAGTACAGTAAAGGAACTGAGGCAGAACTCGTTGGCAGATTATGAATTAGGGGAGCCTCTGTATTCTGAATGACCTGGAGTCTATCCAAGAGGGATTTGTTGGCCGAAGCCAGAAGAGCATTGCCATAGTCTAGGTGACTGATCGCCAGTGCTTGGACTAGGGTCTTGCACACTGCAAGTGGAAGCATAGGACAAGCTCTGCGAAATAGACTCATAACATGAAAGCAGGTACCAGTGGTAGCCATCACCTGATCTTTCATAGTTAGATTCCTCTCTAAGTGTATGCCCAGGTTTTTCACTAAGGATTTGGGAACAGGTGGCAGTCCCAATTCAGTTGGCCACCACTCAGGGAACTATAACTGCTCTGCAGCACCGAAAAGCATGATTTTTGTTTCATCACTGTTTAACTGGAGCACATTCAAGTCATCCAGGCAGTGATACTTTTCATCCCATTCATAAAGTGGTCTCTTGTTGGGGACAGATCTTTCTCGAAAGACAACAAAAGTTGAGTGTCGTCAGCATATGAGTTAGGTGTGAACCCAAAGGCTCCTATAATATATGTGAGAGAAGGTCATATAAATATTAAACATTGTGGGGCTCAGAAAAGAGCCCTGGGGTACTCCCTTATTCATTACCATGGTACGTGAATTAAATGGTCCCAATGGTCCAATTGATGCCCATGTTAAATGAACTTCACATTTAACATGGGCTTCAATTGGAATTCCATAGAGCATATTATCAAGCCCATTATCTCCTTTTTAGCAGCAGTTTTCGACCGCTAAAACAGCGATAATTGTATCGCCTGTCTTGATAATATTCCCCAAGGTTCTGGAAGGTGGACTTGCAATTGAGGTTTAAAATCATAACATGGAAGCTGGGCCATGCCTAGTTGCCCCTTAATTATTTTCAATGCTTTTCATTTGTCCAATTGACACTGGGGGATTAATTGCCCCTTGGTAGTGTTCCTGGCGTATATTTATTGACTCAATACGCTTAGAAAAGGCTAAGAATAGCAACATGATTTTGATATGACCTGTCATGAACAGTCTTCCAATTATCCCCAAATGTTTCACCAATGGTCCCAATGCCTTATGGTCACGTATGAAAGTTCCTGACAGGCACACACCTACTTCTGGTATTGTCTTTCACTTTTCCTCTGTTTCCCCTGCTTTCTAAATCACATTAAATGGGCATTGTTTATTTTACTGTTTTTATTTTCTTGCTGTTTCTGAATGTTTATTTCAAATTTCTCTCCAAAGATTTCTGTATGGAGTAGTGAGAGAAATTCACCTGTCCCAAATGCCCCTCGTTCTTTTTATGTTTTTATTCCTGATCTTGTTCCTGCCTCTGGATTGAATATGATATCTGTGACCCATTGTGAAGAACTGTCCTCAATGTTTGATGCTAGTGCTTTTTCTTCACAGACCTTGAATTGTTGAGATGCACTCCTGTCTATTTTTCCTTTCTTTTTCACTGGAAATTTCCATGGACACCTTCCTCATCCAGATTCTGCTGCAAATGAAGTGGATGTATTGCACAAATCCTGGATTGACATAGATCAGAATCAGTAAGAAGCATGTTCTGTAATCACTTTATCTCCAAATCTGACAATAAAAATTTAGAATCAGGTGGAAATTGTACATACAAGGTTAATATTTGCAAATCAAATCATGGGGACCTTGTAATGAGGTCCTGACTAGCACTATCACTTTGATGCGATCTCATGTCAAAAAGGAATTTTCAACATATTTTAATGTATTTGCTATTCTTTGCAAGCAACTGTTTCCATAATAATTGCCTGCATTGTTTGTCACTCTCCACTTTTCGATGCATTTTCCCATCCCTTGTCGGCCACATAAGATTATATTGCAGGGTCTCATGCTGAAAATGAATGTTTTCTGTCATATTTCAGCCAGAATCCTCACATCTGGGAGTCCTCTGTATGAATTTCCAGCTTACCCAGGCTAGGGGTTTGGATATATTCCCAAACACCATATGTTTGGCTTGATAACTTGATCTTCTTTAAAACACATGGTCCACTAGCTCAATGGTTGTTGTATTGTGTGTCTTTCTCTATGTGTGCACAAAGAGTGCTGAAAATGAAAGGTATTCAATACAATCTAAATCTAAAGCATAACACAACACTAAAAAAATGTTTTAGTTTGAATTAAAACATGGATTTTCTGCTAAATGTATGTCATCTTCATCTTTGGGCAAAAAATGTAATGAAATTAATCTTTTATTCCATTCATAAACACATTTACACCAGCCATCTGACTGGATTACGTTAAAGGTTGAATTATTACTCCCTGTTGCACTAGAGATGAAGTTTGCATTGACAGACAGATAACCATAGAGTTTTGCTTAATTATTTTTTATGTATAATAAGCTTTATTATGTAAGCAATAATTACATAAGAATTGGTCATGAAACAATACATATCATAATATAATAGAAATGTGTACAGACAAGAATTACAGAGTAGAAAGCCATTCACATTTTAGTAAAAAATAATGGAGAGAGGGGAGGGGAGGGAAGGTAGAATATGATGAAAAGTACTACAGTTCTAAAATTGAAGATTATGAGAATGAATTATAAACATGTTAAAACTAAGCAGATAAATAAACATATTATACAACTTAAACCAATGTTATCATAACTATCTCATCGTAAAACATGAGAAATGCAAACAAATTCCAAACATCTTTCCAAAAGGAAACAACAGCGGGGCAAAAGAAAAGAGGCTGCATTAGATCAGCTAAGGGGGATTGGCATAACCAGCAAGTATCATCATTAGCATGTGTAAATTTAGCTATAGATGAAGGGGTATAGTATAATCTATGGTAGAGAAAGAATAGAGATTGAGTGGTGGAAGCAGATCTGGAGATCTTCAAAGACATACCCCAAAGTTTGTTCCAAAAATCTATGCTCCACACACCACCCAGATCCGCCTCCCGAGCAGCTTCGATCTTGGACTAGGGCAAACAGGATCAACAGAGAGAAGACATTTTGTAAAGCAAAGAAGCCTTGGGACAAGCATGCAAAAGTGTGAGCATAGGGTCAGCTGAGGGAGAGTGTATATTAGAAGGTAGGGAGTAAAAAAATCCAAGATGATTGCCATAAGTACAGAAAATTTGAACCAGAATGAACAAGGGCATTTAAAAGTGACTTGAAAACTGTCAAACAGAACCTGACCCAAATGATTCCTTTATCCCTCCAGGAGTTCGAAAAAAGGGGTATGTTTTTAAGGGTAATAAAATGGTTATACCAAAGAAGAGATCAAAGGAAAGTAGTCCTAGAAATAATCTCCAATTGAAAGTGTGGTTTTAATAATGAACAAGTGTGGTTAAATAACGGAACTGAAGTCATATTAACCTTGGTCGAAAAAGAAAAATTTCCTTGAAACAGAAGGGTGCTAGTAAGGGACATCCAATTGAAACCCCTAACAGTGTAAAAGTGGAACATTCGGAAAGGAGCCACTTAGAAGATAGCCGAAGACAAAAGGCCTTTTGGTAGATGCGAAAATTGGGAAAATGTATTCCTCCCAGAGATTTGGTTTTACGAAGATATGATAAGGCGAGTCTAGGTTTTTTCTTATTCCATAAAAACTTAGAGAGAATGGAATCCTTTTTTAAAAATATATATTAGGGATGTGAATGGGAATCATAGAAAGACTATATAGTACAATTGGGGTAATCATCATTTTAATCGAATCAAGCCGTCTCTACCTAGAAAGAACGAGAGGATTCTAAGAGGATAGAGGTTTAGAAATACGATCAATTACCTCCTTCGTATTAATTCAAACTGAGTCTAATATAAAATTATTAAACCCAATGCCTTGATATTTGATTTTGGAGCTATTCCAACAAAAACCAGTATCTTCATAATGTTGCTTCAAATAAAATTTGGTGATGGGAAGGATTTCAGTCTTGTCAGAATTTATCTTATAGCCAGAAACCAGAGAAAAATCAAAAATGTCTTGTAGAAGAGAAGTAATAGAAGATTCGGGGTGGGAAATGAAACGTAAGATGTTGTCCGCATTAGCTGGTAACTCTAAATGTTGGTCACCATAATCGAAGCCAGAAATAGATGTACTCTGATGAATATGTGATAAAAAAAGGTTCAAGTTCAAAAATAAAACGAACGATTGAGAGAGGACAAAGTTGACAGATGCCACAATGTAAGTTAAAAGAATTAGAGACAAGTCCATTCACTACTACAGAAGCTTTAGGAGCTGAATATAATAAAGATATTAGGGAGGTAATTTTAGGGCCAAAGTTATGCCAATGGAGGGCTTTAAACAAGAAAGACCAATTGCATCGATCGAAAGCTTTTTCTGCATTGATGGAAACAGCAGAAACCGGATAAGAAAGAGAAGAGGCATGTTTTAAAACATTAAAAAAAGAAACAAGAAGTACCACAGGTAAATCTACCCTTAAAGAAGCCGTATTGCTCTGAACCAATAAGCTGTGTTAAAAAATGTTCACGACGTAGTGCAAGCAATTTTAATTTTTACATTGTTTGGGATCCCAACAGTCTTTGTGGATTAAACAAATTGAAGCATCTAGGAAAGAGCCCTGTGCATTACCAATAGAATGAAAAAAAAGCTGTAAAAGATTGGGAAAAAGAATAGGCAAGAAATGTAGAAAAAAATCCACGGTAAACCTGTCAGGACCTGGAGTCTTATTTTTCTTAAGCAAATTTAAAGATTGGGAAATTTCTTGGATAGATAAGTCAGATTCTAATGAGCTGAAGTCAAGATCTTCATGTGCGAAGGTGAAACATTATTAAGATATGCGTCAATAAAAGAAGGGAGTGGATTGGATGCTGGGGTATACAATTTGTTGTAGAATTCCCTAAATTTATTTAGGATATCTTGCTCTTTAGAAAGGAATCTCCCATCAGATGTTTGAATGGAGTCTATCAAAACATGTTCTTTTCGAGATTTAAGAAAATTTGCCAAACTTTTGCCAGATTTGTTGCGGGCACCACAATTCCGAGCAGTGAAACGGAGAAGAAACGAAGAAGCATTATCAGTAGTTATTTTATTGAAATCAAGTTTGGCACGAGTAAGTTTCTCTAGGGAAGAGTCTGAAGAGGGCGTGTAGAAAAGATGTTCAAGTCATTTAATATTGGCTAACAAGGCTTTCCCTTGATTAAGTAAATGTTTCTTTTATAGAAACCTAATCTATAATAATATCGCAAGCTGAGGCTTTAAAAGTGTCCTGAAAAGGTGAAGGAGTGGTGTCAGGAGAAGAGTTTAAAATAATATGTTCTTCTGCAAAGGAAATGAAGGCGGAGGAGGAAGTTGAGTCTTGCAAAAGGGAAATATTAAACTGTCATCTAGATGACCTGGGAGGCGTTCGGAGCAAATTGAAATCAGGATCAACTAGGGCATAGTCAGAAATGACAATGGTTCAATTTAAGAGGAAATAAGATTCTGTGATAAGGCAGAGGAAAGAAAAATATAATCAAATCGTTTTAGTGTGCGATGAGGAGGAGAGAAAAACAAGAATTCAGAACTATCAGGATTGCAAAGTCTCCGTGTGTCAGTCAGATGTGTCTGAAATTCTGTATTTTGAAATTGTTTATGGGGTTTATGTGTTGTAAAACCGTTTTGGGATTGTCTATCAATGAAATGGTCCATAACTTGGTTGCAATCACCACCCAAAATAGAATACTCATCTTTATGTTTATGAACTAATATAATGACCCAATTTGTCCTTGTAGTAGTAGGAGATATTAAAACTAAACCCACCCATTGTCTTTTAAGTTTTAAGGATTCTGATTCTGACAAGTGGGTTTTTTGATTATAAGTAGCTAAATGGGATAATATTCTCTGCCTCTTTATGGTGTTAATAAAACCTTTTACATTCCATGACATAACTTTCAATGTAAATAAATGCATTTGAAGATAAATCACATGATCAACAATGATGCAAGAGAAAGAGAAGAAAAAAGGAAAGACAAAAGTATAAAAGGAGGATGATAAAATAGGAAAAAGAATAGGAAAATACATGAATATGAAATTAAAGATGAACTAGAGCATATACTAGGAAAGAAAAGAGTGGAAGGAAAGAGGAGAGGAAAAAAGGAAGGGGAGGAAAGATAGCCAGAGAGGTCAGTACATGTCAAAAAGACAACTGAAATATGTACCGTTTAAGGGGGGATGAGGACAACAAAAGGGAATGGCGACAACAAATGTAGACGGCACAACCGATCAGGACGCCAACATGACAAAGGGAGAAACAATTGTCTGCAATCCAAAACAAAGGAATTGACAAAGAAAAAAGGTGAGAAAAATTATCAATTACGAAACAACTTGTAAAGGAAGGGAACATTAGTAAAGCAGGCAACAAGCTTTAGCATAACAATCAAGTATTAGTAGGACCCGGAATCTCCATTGATGAAGTAGAATTAGATTGAATAAATGTCCTCAAGTCTGCAGGATCTTCAAAGGTGGACATATTATTTGAAAATTTCACCTTAAAGAGACAAGGATGAAATAGTCTATAGCATGCACAAAGGACCTGTAGAGCAGGTCATAGTTCAAGGAAGTCCTTCTGCCATTTAGCTGTTGCATTAGAAAGATCTTGAGAGATAAACAAGTTAGCACGCGACCATCTGAGACATTTTTTGGACTTAGCTGCTTTTAGTACTTCGATGGGGTCTGTGAGCTGCAAGAAGAGAAGGATAACTCCACAAGGTTTTGATGGAGCTAAAGTCGAAGAGAGGCGAGGGTCTAATATGTGAGCATGCTGAATGTTCAAATTACTTGAAGGTGGAAGATCTAGAAGCTTGGGAAAAAAGGATGTGTCATTCCCTTCAAGGCCCTCTGGAATACCATACAGGCAAAGATTATTCAATCTATTTCTCTTTTTTTTAACAAATCTTTATTGAGATTTTAGCCCTTCTTCTTTTTTTTTACAGCGTGGTTACCCCCCCCCCCATCCCCCCGCCCCCCTGACAACCCCTCTTCTCGGTACAGGGTACATTTTGAAATATTTGAAATTTAACAATAAAAATAAAGAGTTATGAAAATAAATTAGAAAAATACAGGCTTCGAAGAGTAAAAAACAAAGCAAAAAGAAATACATAATAACATTTCTAGAGCATTCGATATATCGCAACCTAGTTTGTCTATGCTGGGTTCCCTAGCCATAATTTAACTGGTTCCCAAATTTTCAATCCCTTTACTTTTTTTCTGATACTTTTCCGACTATAAATGGAAATTTCGAGATTATATGTTGCTAAGAAGCGCATCAGCCACTGTTGAAATGTGGGTGGGCATTGGTCCAGCCATGCGGAGGTTAAACAAATTCTAAAGACTGCCATAGCAATATATATGAGTCCCTGCATGGCTATAGGTTTAGTAGCTTTATCTAACCCTTACACGATTTCTGCAATGCTGATCTCTATATCAACTTTGAATATTTCCGATAGGCAGTTGGAGACTTCTCGTTTAAAATTATCTAGAGTACAACATGTCGCCAACATATGTATCAAATCGGCTTTAGGACTATTACATCTGGGGCAGAGAGTCCCCTTTCCGACTCCCCATTTTGAAATTTTTTCAGGTGTATAATAGAGATCGAAAAAGGTTTTGTAAAACTGAGCTTGTAGCTTGGTAGACATTAGAATAGAACTGGATAATTCGAGTGCTTTGTGGGCTAGATCCTCTGTGATATTGATACTGTTTTGCCAAATATTTGCGTGTTTATCGATATCGTCTGGTAGTGCAGTGATTAATTCTTTATATATGTCCCCAATTTTTACCCTATCAGAACTAACCACAGTGTTAATTGTTGGGATTTTCTTAAAGCAACCATTGGGTCCCCCCTTTTTGAGAATAAAATCTCTTGATTGCAAGAACTTAAAAAAATCGTGCGGATTCAGCCCATGTTTAATTTTTAACGATTCAAATGAACAAAAACCTGTTGAATCAAAAAAAGAGCCGAGTTGCGAAATTCCCAAGCGAACCCATCACCGCATGCAGGAATCAGAAAAAATGTAGGGCAGGTTGGTGTTATTATCTATCGGAGTATAGAATGAAAACCTGCCTATCGCCAAATGTTTCAGAACCATATTCCAGACAGTATAAATACCCTTAAGTGTTTTAAATCGTTCTTTTTTAAGATGGCATTCATAGGGTAGCTTCCAGAGATGGTTATTGGCATTATTACCCAAAATTCATTCCTGTGGGGTTGGAGTCAAGCAAGTTGGCGTTGAGTCTTTTTTTGGGATTAGCAGTAAGCGACTGTATTTGATGGTTGTAGCCCACCAATATAGTTTGAAATTAGGAAGTGCTAGGCCACCTCTGTCCCTGGAGTGTGTGATATGTTTGTAGGCTCTTCGTGTTTTTCCATAGCCCCAAACAAAACGAGATAGCATATTATCTATTTCGTTAAAAAGTGATAAGTCAAAGTTGAGACAAATTGCCCGGAATAAGTACAGAAATTTGGGCAAAAAAAACATTTTAATGAGATTACATCTTCCGATTATTGTTAAATGTAGGTTGTGCAGTCTCGATAAGGTTTTTTTTGTCTGTTTGACTAAAGGGTCTAGGTTCAGAGACACTAGTTTATTTAGGTCGGATGTAATATTAATGCCGAGATATAATGCATTATCAGTAACTCTTGCATCATCCATATTGATGTTATTATTTATTATTATCTGGGTTTTGGTTTGATTTAATTTGTATCCCGAAATCTCTCCAAACTTTTTGGCTTCTTCCTCCATTATCCCTACTGTTGTGATTGGATCAGATGTCACGATCGCGATATCATCTGCGAAGGCTAGAGTTTTAGTTTCATCATTCGATGTCTTCATGGGTAGTATGGTCGGATTCGTTTTTAGCTAGGCGATAAAGGGGTCGATGTAAATGGCGAAGAGTAGGGGAGAGCATGGACACCCTTGTCTTGTGCCTCTTGTCACTTTGATAGTATCCGATGTGACCCCATTAATCGTAACGACCGCTTCGGGAGCAATGTACATTTTCTGTACTGCTTTGATAAAATGCTCCCCGATCCCACTCTTCGCCATGACCGACCATAGATATGGCCAGGAGACCCTATCAAATGCTTTTTCAGCATCTAATAAAATAAGCCCCATAGGGTCTCCTGCGACCTCGGCGATGTCGAAGAGGGTTATCACCCTCTGAACGTGGTCTGTGGTTGATCTTCCAGGAACAAACCCGTGTTGTCTAGCCGATACAATTTTATGGATCAAAGGTGCCAGTCTGCTTGCTAGCAGTTTGGAATATATTTTGGAGTCGTTATTAATTAGGGTAATTGGACGATATGAGCCTAATTCTGTCGGATCTTTATTTTGTTTAGGGAACACTATAATTTTTGCACGTGCCCAAGACGCCGGAGGATTTCCATTCATAAATACCTGGATAGACAGCTGGGTAAGGATATCTTTGAGTGGGCTACTAAATCTGACATAAAATTCCACGGGGATACCGTCCAGACCTGATGCCTTGCCTGATGGAAGACTATTTATGGATAGTAAAATTTCTATCCAGTCTGATGCTTCAGCGAGAGTTTCCTCATCTGTTTTGGATAGGCTGGTCCTTATATCCAAAATTAGATACTCATCAATTTTATCTTGTTTAATAGTTGTTTCAGAATATAGCTCAGCATAATATCTCCTAAAGGCATCTCTGATGTCATTAGTATCATGAGTTAGGCCCAAAATTGGGTCTCTTATGGCTTTAATCGTATTTTTAGTATTTTGTTCTCTTACACTAATGGCTAATTGGTGCCCTACCTGTTAACTCCATTCATAAATTTTTTTCCCTATTTGCTGTAGCTTTAAGAATTGCTTTCGAGTGTATATTTCAGATATTAGGTTTTTTGCTATCGCTACATCTCTATTAGCCTCATCGATATTATTCCCCCCTTGTAGCACTCTGATTAAATCTTCTTCTTTCCTGGCCAAATTCTCCTCAAGATCTTTTAAGTTTTGTTTGTTTTTTTCTGTTATGTTGAATAGAAAATCTGAGGGTTTCTCCCCTTATCCCTGCCTTTAATGAGTCCCATACAACCTCTAACGGGGCACTACCCATGTTAAAACTTAAAAATTCTGGGATCCATTGATCCATATGTGTGCAATAATGGTCATTGGTTAGCAGAGCTCTTTCAAATGTCCAGTTACTGCGATCAGATTTAATAATGTCGATATCGATGCTCAAAAGCAGAGGATTATGGTCTGAAAAAACCCTCGGCAGCCTATTTATAGAGCATTTGGATAGTATTACATTGGAGATAAACATATAGTCCAATCTAGCCAGTTTGCGATGGGGGTGGGAAAAAAACGTATATCCATGGTTTTGCGGCGCTTTCATCTCCCAGCAATCTACCAGCCCATGAACATGACAGAGTTCCACCAGGGCCTTGTATGTTCTAGGTTTCCGAACATGATATTTGAATGTTAGTTCCGAAAGCCAAATTGGTGGGAGATTGATATTGATATCCCCACACATAATCATTGGAACTGGCCAGTGCGCTAGTTCATTGGATAGAAACTGTAGCAATATTGGATCATCTGTGACATTGCCATAGATTGAAGAGACAGTGAATTTTTTCCCGTTTGTACATTGACATTCTGTAATGGCCCATCTATCCAACGGATCTGAAGCTGATCTTAAAAAGCTCAAACCCCCACCTCGCGCTAAAATAGCTACCCCACGGGTTTTGTTTGGTTGGGTGGTGGCAACAACAACTCTATATCCTAAATCTTTAAGTAGATGTCTTTGTGATCCCTCTACATGTGTTTCTTGAAGACATAATATTTCTGCTCCTATCGAGTTTAAACCTATTGCTAATCTTTGCCTTTTTTTGATGTCATTAAGCCCACATATATTCATAGTTAGTATTCTCAATTTAGCCATTTATTTTGTATGTTTGGTCTACTAGAATGAGTCCTTTTTTTTTTCATTTGACAGTGTGCTCTTCTTGTCCTATACCTTATCCTGATCATTAGTTCCACCCTTTCAATTTGCCTGTACCGTTGTCCCCTTTCCCCTCTCCCGTCTTCCCCACAACAACTAGAACCCACCCCCCTCCCCCCTCACCCCCTCCATCTAATAAGGCTACCTGTTGCCCTTGGGCCCAGGTTGTGTGCATCTCGCAGGTCCTTCGGAAGTAGGTGGCTCTAAGCCCTGACCCCTGTAACTTCTGAAGAGCTGTTAGCCCTAATCTCTAATTTTTATTCAGCGGTTATCTTTTATAGGCGTTTGCTTATTCCACAATAATCTTGCCTGTCAACCCATTTTTTTCAAGGAGAATCTAGGCTCTCCCTCTCTACCTATCTCTCAACACTTTACTGCAGACGTATAGTCTCTATTTATTGTGCTTTTTTCCTTTCGAAAGATTAGTTTTGTCTTTGCTGTGGTCGGAGATCTCTTCCAAATAGGATTGCGCTTGAATCTCGCTGGAGAAGCTTCTTGTTATGCCATTAAATATAACTTTTAGTCTTGCTGGATTGAGTAAGAAGACTGTTGCGCCAATCTTTTCGAATGGGGAAAAAAGTTGCCTTAATCGCCATCTTCTCTCGACAGTTGCATGGGCAAAGTCGGGTCTGCTAAAGAAAGCATATCCTTTGTATTGTCTTTTTTTGGTCGGTCTTGCCAAATCGAAGATTGCTTCCTGTAGAAGAAAGTTACCGAAGTTGACAAGCATTGCTCTGGGATATTGCTCTGATCCTTGTGACTTTTTATTGATGGTAAAAGGAAAGCGATGGACTTGTTGGATCTCCTTCTCCCAATCCCATGAAGCAAACTCGGGGAATGAGTCTTTAAACAGGGATAGCATATAGCTCCTTGGATCGTTCCCCTCTAGTCCCTCAGGGATCCCCAAAATGCGAAGATTATTGCGGCGGGCTCGGTTTTCATGTTCTTCTACCTTTATCATTAGATCACGAATGACCTCATCTTGTGATTGGCCTTGTTTTTGGAGAGCCAGCACATCTGTTTCAAGATTCTCAGTGCGTTGTTCGACCGAGGCCATTCTGTCTGAAATTTCCAAACATGTTTGACCTACTTTGCTGATAGCCCCTTAGAGTTTCTGGTTATCAGCTTTAACATCCAATTGAAACTTTTTTATTGAATTGAATACGTCTACCAAGGATGGTTCGCTAGCCACCATCTCGTCGCCTGGTAATTTTGGTTTTGTTTTTGAGTGTGGCTTGGTCATAGCGTGTGGGGAAGTGTTCCTGTGTTTTTGATCAAGCCTACAAACTAGTTCTACGTTGCTTCCTTGATCTGTAGTATCTTCGTCCAACAATTTGTTTTGTCTTCTTTGTCTTCTTTTTTTTCTTTCTTGTTTTTTTTTATAGCACTGTTATCTTTAGGAGAATTGTTATGTTTTTTGGAACTAGAGTTGGAGTTAGATAAATCAATAGAGTCTGTGTGGATTTCTTCATATCTTAATCCTGGGGGTTCGCTTGAGGTTGACATCCCTGTCTAATAGATTTCGGACTCTGATATTGATTCAGGTTCGGATTCCGTTACCGTTCCCGGCTTGTTTGTATTAGAGATGTTTGATTTTGGGTTTGACTTAGAATTTAGGTTTAAATCGCTTGGGTCTTCTATATTTGCTGTGCTAGTTGTCACTATATTGCTCACATTTATTGATGATAATGCGTCGGGGGCACAATATTCGGCTGACAAGTCCACTTCTTCATCCACTTGTATGCCCTCTTCAAAGAATTCTGTTTTATCTTTACAATCTTTAGAATCCACGTATAATTTGGGGGTACACAGAGTTCTATTCTTGATGCCCGCCTCTGAGGTGCCCTGATGCTCACTTGAAATATCTATAGTACTCTGGGTTTTAGATATATTGTTTTCGTTGGTTTCTATTTCAACCGGGTTCTCTCGGTAGGCGGGCTCTTTAGAAACGGGACAGAATTTTGTTGATATCCGCGTCTGGGATTCCTGTGACAACCCACTTGACTTCGCAGCCGACTTTAGATTTCTTATTGCCTGCAATCGCTTTGCTTTTTTGGCCTGTAGTTCCATTTTGGCCTGCGTCAGTCGGTATTCCGAACCATTTTCTTGTTCGTCATCCTTATGTTTACTTTTTTCTTTTTCTTTGCCTCTATCACTGGTTTTTTCTTTTTCTTTATCTTTCGATCGATCTTTTTCCTTCTCTTTCTCCTTTATTTTTTCCCGGTTTTTATCCTTTTCTTCTTTGCTTTTTGCCCCCCTGGTTTGAACCCGCCGTAACATATTTCTCTGGCCTTGCACTTCGGCCTCCTTCGGAGTCTCCCGAGTGGTTACATCTTGTTGTAGGCTAGTTATGGTTTTGTCTTTGGCATTAAAGTCGTGATGTTGGTTCTGTTTACTTGGACCAGCTCCGCTGTTCGACTCTTCGCCTTGTATCGTGCCAGTAGTTGCCATATTAGACACTTGACTGAGCTCCTGTCTCTCCTTTTTTTTAGATTGTACTTATGCTTATGCTTGAGTTGCACCTGAAAAATGAAAGCAATTGTTACAGCGGCCGCTGAATCCCTAGACCCCCTAGGGATAATAGGAGTATTAGGTGCCCTGCTCAAGGCTCCCCCAATTGCGGACAGTAATCCAGCGCGGCTTCGAAAAATTTTCCAAGCCGCCCAAGCCGTGGATGACAAAGACGTCCCCTGCATCCGTCTTTTCTTTCCGGATTTTTAGACGCAGTCGTGTAGTTGTGCAGTACAGCACAGTATATATTATATTATAGAATTGGGATCTTTGAGAGCAAAACAGCAGGTCGGTAAACTGTTTAAGAAATTTAGGCAATCAGTTTTGGGAATTCACCTAGTCAGTTAGTCATCTAGTATTTTAAAGTTTTGAACAGTTTTAGCAATTTTTCACAGCTGCTCACAGTATGCTCACAGTATCACAGTATAGAACAATTTCTCGTAGTTCTCATGATTCACATAATTTTCTATTCAATCTATTTCTATTCTCAAGGTTTTCCGCTGACGTTTTAAGCAGTGAAATATATTTTTCCAACGTCGCTATTTTCACAGCAGTATCCTGAACATCACTGACATGTTGTTCCACCAAGGAGAGTCTACATGGATGCCGACTTGTTATCCATCACTTTTAATCAGGTATTAGTTTCCTCAATGAATGGACATGACACACGTATCTCCTCCAAAATAGTATCTAATTATGCAGGAGTGAGAGATTTAGTAGGAGAAGGTGGATCCTGCTTGTGCCTTTTGATAGCTGTAGGCATTGTCTGCGTCTTGGAGGCCAGTGAAGGCCGAGATACTGAACGAAAGGAAGAAATCTTAGCCATCTGAACTGTAGAGAGCAAACTGTTCATGGAATGGGCAGTATGTGAAGAGTCAGTTGCAGAGATCTCAGCAATTTTACTCTTATTTGAGTGGAGTAAGATTTTACTTCTTCCCATAGAAAAAGTTGGAAAAATTAAGAAAAACACTGAGAAGAACAAGGATGCAGGCAATTGTAAAAGTATAGCGCCTTCTCCAACCTTACAATGTCAAAAAATAGACAAGCTATGTCCAATCCATGAGAAGAGAGGATGAGTATGATGATTGTACTACAGAGATTGCGATTCTGAAGAGAATAAAGTCCTGGAACACACAAAAAATAGTGGCTGAAGCACACGCTTAGCATTCAGGAAAAATGGATCCATGTAAAATTATCAATATCAAAAATATCAATGAAAAAAAATATAGATGTAAAAATATCGATAACAAAAATATCACCTTCCTATACTTAAAAAGGTAAGTACAGTAATATCGACTCAAAAATATCGATGTAAAAAATATAGATGTAAAAAATTGACTTTAAAAAATAACATAACTTAAATTAAAATAATTAAATATTATTAATATTATTATTAACAAATTAAATTAATGTTAATATATATTTTATCTAATTATAAAAAATAAAACTACAAGTAATTATTATAAACAAAAAAAGTGTACAAATACAAATATTTTCCTAAATACATTTGATTAACTATTATATTTAATTTATAAATGTTATTAATTATATAAAAATAAAATAAAAACATATATAAACAATTAAAACTAAATAAAAATATTTAATATATTCTATATTTAATTGACACATTATAATATAAAAAAATGTACATACATTTAATAAAATAAAAACATTAATAGTTAAAACATTAGATAGCGGAGGGTAAAGATTACAATTCCCACTCCATGGAGTGCAACAGTAGGGAAAACGCTGGATAGCGTAGGGGTAAAATTTACTATTCCTACTCCAATGAGTGCAATAGTAGGGAAAGCGCTGGATAGCGCACGGGTAAAAATTACTATTCCCACTCCAGAGAGTGCAACAGTAGGGAAAGCACTGGATAGCGTAGGGGTAAAAATTACTATTCCCACTCCAGAGGGTGTAACAGTAGGGAAAGTGTTGGATAGCGTAGGGGTAAAAATTACTATTTCCACTCCAGAGAGTGCAACAGTAGGAAAAGCGTTGGATAGCGTAGGGGTAAAATTTACTATTCCCACTCTAAAGGGTGCAACAGTAGGGAAAGCATTGGATAGAGTAGGGGTAAAAATTACTATTCCCACTCCAGAGGGTGCAATAGTAGGGAAAGCGTTGGATAGTGTAGGGGTAAAAATTACTATTCCCACTCCAGAGGGAGCAACAGTAGGGAAAGCGTTGGATAGCGTAGGGGTAAAAATTACTATTCCCACTCCAGTGAGTGCAACAGTAGGGAAAACGCTGGATAGCGTAGGGGTAAAAATTACTATTCCCACTCCAGTGAGTGCAACAGTAGGGAAAACGTTGCATAGCGTAGGGGTAATATTTACTATTCCTACTCCAGAGAGTGCAACAGAAGGGAAAGCGCAGGATCCCAAAACAATAAAAAATAAAAATATCAACATTTTCAATAAATTTAATTTCTAATTTTAACAAAATTATTATATAAATATAAATATATTATTACTAACAAAGATAGAAAAAACATATTTAGCACTATAAAAGCCACAACAAATACCTAAAATTAATTACACAATTACATTTAATATTTATTAATTAATTAATTAAATTTTTTCACACCATTTACACATATATACATCACAACACACATCTAAAATAAAATACACATTTACAATTAATAATTACTAAATAATTAATAGAAATTAATTTTAAACTATTTAGTAATTAATCAATAACAAATTAATTACTTCACACCATTTACATATATAAACACCACAACACCCACCTAAAATAAATTAAAAAATTAACATACTCAAGTATTAATTAAATATTTTAAATTAATTAACAAATATTTATTAATTTATACTTACTTAATAAATCAACATAATAATTAATAAATTAATGTTACATAATTAAATTACTTCCACCCTATTCCCCTGGAAACCCACAACCCGCTACGGAACTCATAATGCAAATTTAAACTTAAAATAAATTAATAAGTAAAAAAATTCTAAAACATTTGATAAAATGACAAACAATTCTTATAAAAAGTACTAAAATATATAACATTATTAAAAAATCGATATTTTAGTAAACTATATTTTTGTAAACGATATTTATTACAACAATATTTTTGTAATCGATATTACATACCTGTCAGTCGATATTCTTGTCATCTATATTTTTGTGGTTGATATTTCTTCCAAACGATATATCTGCAGGGATATTTTTGTTCCACGATATTTCCCCGTCGATATTCCTGCTCTGCACCAAGAAAAATACCATCAATTTCCAGACAAGGCAGAGCATGCTTTGCTTATAATATCTGGGAGTATCCAGGTATGCCTTGTAGTAGAATATAATACATTTTAAGTTCTGCCCATAGAGAAACACTGGCAAAAATTATGGAAGCTCCACAATTAACATTCTCAGTCTCTAGTTCAAAAATTTGTCAAGATAGAGTCAATAAATGAGGAGAGAGTTGGGAGGGAAGAAAAGCGTGCCACATAAAACTCACTTCTGAGCAGAATAGAATCTTAGGGCCCCATTAGGATAGCGGGTGGAAAATCACCCCGACCGCCATGCAGGCGAGAAACAACCGCCCGTCGGGACCCGGGATAAACCGGCAGTCAAATTAGGATCAACTGCCAAAAAAGACCGACCGCGGCAGTAGCGGGCTAACAAAAACTGCTTGACGCGGGCTGAGACGTCCAAAAACCGACCGCGGCGGTCGGAAACACAGCAGAAAACTCACAACCCACCGCAAGCAAAGCGGAGACACCGCACAGGAAATTAGTATATCCCCGATGGTTCAGCGGTATGATCCGGTGTTTCCGACCGCCGCGGTTGCAAACAGGAGTGAATGGAAGAGACTGCAGATGAGCCGCAGCATAGCTACCACAGCGGATCAAACACGAAAAACATGGCGGCCAATGCCAAAACACTGCAAACATGCCAAAACTGGCATAAAGTAAAGTAGCCATGCCACACAAATACACAAAACACATAACAATTAAAGAACAGATCCGCGAAAAATAATACAAATCCATTGGCCTACACCCACAACACACCTGACACCAAAATACCATTTGGACACACCCACACAGCTGAGCATAAAACCAGCCCCTTCACTGACCACAATCCTTTGCAACTCTCCAGAAGAGAAGGCCATACACCACATCTGACTGGAGAGGCAAAAGAACACAGGACACATACCACCACCACTACCACCATCACAACCACCAACACACCAGCACCAAAAATACCCCACCACACAACACACCTCACACCTCAACACCACACCCACCACACACACCCCTGCACCCACAAACACTTCATACACCATGCACCCTGGCAGCACAGAAAATGCCCAAATTCACAGAGAGTGAGTTGACAGTCATGGTCGATGAGATAGTGAGAGGGAAACCACAACTGTTTGGTTGCCTGGCCCAACAGACACCATTAGCCACAAGGACACAAATGTGGGAAAGGATAGTTCAAAGGGTCAATGCAATAGGGACCACCCCAAGATCCAAGAAGGAGATCATGAAGCGGTGGCATGATCTCAAGAGGGTTGTCAAGGAGAAGAGGAGCAAGAACCAGGAGCTGGCTGAGAGGACTGGCGGTGGCCCTCCCATTCCACCAAAAACATTCACACCATGGGAGGAGAAGGTGCTTCCCATACTGCATCCTGAGAGTCTCACAGGAGTAGCCGGGGGAGTGGAGGCTGGTAACTGCCAACTAATGTCAAATAACACACTAAGTACTACCTTGCACAACCCAAACATCATTGCATTGTCCACCCTCACCCAACAGGTATGTATCCATCTTGCATGAGAGTTCTGTTTGGGTGACGGAGGCCTGTACTACTACTCCCACCATGCCCCCTGTCCCACAGCCCATCAAGATGCGGCCCTCCCCCACCCAGGAGCATGTGGCAGCCTTTGCAGCACACCAAACAAACTTACATCTTGCATGGGAGGTCTGTCTGTGGGAGGGAGGCCTGTACTAATACTACCACCATGCCCCCTGACCCACAGCCCATCAAGATGGAGCCCTCCCCCACCCAGGAGCATGTGGAAACCATTGCAGCACACCAAACAAACTAACAGGTAGGTATCCATCTTGCATGGGAGGTCTGTCTAGGGGAGGGAGGCCTGTACTACTACTCCCACCATGTCCCATGTCCCACAGCCCATCAGGATGGAGCCCTCCCCCACCCAGGAGCATGTGGCAGCCATTGCAGCACACCAAACAAACTAACAGGTAGGTATCCATCTTGCATGGCAGGTCTGTCTGGGGGAGGGAGGCCTGTACTACTACTCCCACCATGC
The DNA here is from genome assembly GCF_964263255.1 of Lissotriton vulgaris. NCBI lineage: Eukaryota > Metazoa > Chordata > Amphibia > Caudata > Salamandridae > Lissotriton > Lissotriton vulgaris. Next base: position 787,686,661 of record NC_141696.1, read on the forward strand.
CCCCTGTCCCACAGCCCATCAAGATAGAGCCCTCCCCACCCAGGAGCATGTGGCAACCATTGCAGCACACCAAACAAACTAACGGGTAGGTGTCCATCTTACAAGGGAGGTCTGTCTGGGGGAGGGCGGCCTGTACTACTACTCCCACCATGCCCCCTGTCACACAGCCCATCAAGATGGAGGCCTCCCCCACCCAGGAGCATGTGGCAGCCATTGCAGCACACCAAACAAACTAATGGGTAGGTATCCATCTTTCATGGGAGGTCTGTCTGGGGGATTGAGGCCTGTACTACTACTCCCACCATGCCCCCTGTCCCACAGCCCATCAAGATGGAGCCCTCCCTCACCCAGAACATGTGGCAGCCATTGCAGCACATCAAACAAGCTAACAGGTAGGTATCCATCTTGCATGGGAGGTCTGTTTGGGGGAGGGAGGCCTGTACTACTACTCCCACCATACCCCCTGTCCCACAGCCTACCAAGATGGAGCCCTCCCCCCACACCACCCAGGAGCATGTGTCAGCCATTGCCTTGTCCACCCTCACCTAACAGGTAGGTATCCATCTTGCATGAGAGTTCTGTTTGAGGGAGGGAGGCCTGTACCACAACACACAGCAGCAGTTGCATGCAATACATCGATACATTACATGTACCAGTTATTCATGTTCCTCTCCACCATGTAATTACCGTCAGTAATGTCATTACTAATAGTAGTGAAGATCTCTCAATTGTGTAGTGTACAGACAGTTGATTACATGCAGCTAACAGAATACTTGCACAGAGACCGACACTGACCATTCACAATCTAATCCACAGGTGATGAAGAACTCGCTGCTGATGACAACAACGACCAGCAGAGCCAATCTCCACCCCCGGTACATGGACTCTCGGATGTTGACTCCAAGGATAGTTGGACGATGAGCTCCAGGCTGGCCCATCTAGTGTGCCAAGGACCAACAGGTCCCAGGACCCAATCCTCCCCACCACAACGTCTGCTGCACCAACAAATGCACAGCAGATCCCTGCAGCCATGGCCTGTGCCTCCACCGCTGCCACTTCGGCCCCCACCACCAGCACCACCCTCCCTGTCCCAGGGGATGACCAGGACACAACACCAACTGTGGAGGGCAGGGAGAGTATGCGAGGACACACCGTGGCGAGGCAACATGTCAGTGGCAGCAGGGCAGGTAGGAGGGCCAGAGTCCCCCCAGACCTCAGGAGGGTGGCACACCATCTCTAGACCACTTCACCAGAGTCATCGGTGCATATGAACAGGTCCAAGGACAAAGTGGCTGGTCAGACGAACTTTTATGTGAGCTCATCCTGCTGACGAGGTCCATCGACACACGCGGATGAGGTAGCAAAGGCCCAAGGATTTCAAGGCTTTAGACAACACTTAAATAAGTGTGGTTAGTTGGTGGATGGAGACACACTCGAAGCTCTGGACCTCTTGGGCTTCAGGTTTGGGGAAACAGATTCGAGAAGTTGTAAGTGTGATCTCCACATAAGATTGGTTTAGTTTGCCAGGATTAATATCCGTTTCTTTCAGCTCGTTATATGAGGGACAGAGACATTTCTGTTTGCAGCAAGGTTTCTTTATTTTTATTCAAACGACAAGGACAGCCGACACGTGTTTCGCCCCCTCTTGGCGATTTGCGCCGGGGCTTTCTCAAGGCTGTTGAAGAGGGATAAGAGAAAGTTTTAAAATGGTGTGGTCTAAGAGCAGTTGACCCCAAGAGAAACCCGAAAAGCACCAAGTGTGTGAGAATGATTAGATTCATTCTTTAATACCAAGACGCCTAAAGAAACGATATCTGTGCTTAGAGAATATTAGTGCCTGAGTACAATGCAGTGATCAGGAAAATCCCAAAGAACCGTGAAACAAGATTGAAGAGAGAAAAGCGTGGATGAGTTGATAGTACTAATTTACAGATAGACAGCAAGATTTGGGTGAACGTGAACGGCAGTGTGAAGAGGGAATGTCACTCTGTTCAAATGGTCAAGCAAGGGAGCCCCCAAAGTGTTAAAGCACAGAAAAATAAAGGAGAAGTGATAAGCAGTGTAAACAATAAGATGCAGTCATAATACCTAAATGGGTTAAGTCACATCGAAAGTTCCTGTTTCAAGATTTGTACATTGTCCGTATAAAAATATAGTTCTTCAGTAATAAAACATTTCCTGTCAATTTAAACAGAAACAATTCATAAGTGCAATAATGTTGACATCCAGTCATGTATGTAACATATTAAATAAGGCATTATGTCAGGCGGAATCGTGCTATGTGAAGTCAAAAGAAGTTAAAAAGAAACAAATTTCAGACCGAGATGCCCGGATTAATGCTAGCAATACATAAGATTAGTCTAGCCCATTGACAATAATGTCTAGCAATTATATATTGTACTTTTTTCACGGAAACCCAAACATCCAAGCGATCATATGGCATCAAATGCTACAAACATCTGGTTGTTCTTGATATCTTACATTTGAATTGGGGCATCTGTGTTACAGAAACCTATGTTTGCCTCCCCTCAGCAGCATCTGGTTAGTTGTGTATCAGAACGACTCATGTAAATAAATGTTTGCATGGTCTACACTTCTTATTTGTACATAATTTTTCCATACATTTAACACATTTTCTCGCATTCTGTGACATAATTGGAACCATATGTACTCATAATTACTTAGCAGCTAGGTTGCTTCTGCATGGTAATGTTAATGTGGGACAGAAGGAGTAGTGTTGGCTAACAAGTCTTACAGCCGGGCATATATCAGGGTGGTCCGGGGAGGCCCAATCGCCCCACATGTTCCGCCCGTTAATAGATACTGCGTAACTAACTGGCTGACATGCCGTCGGGTGTATTAGTATAAAACCACCGGAAAATCACTACACGGGGGCCGTTTGTGGAGGTGGTGTCAAACAAGCTAACAGGCGAGCCCCAGCATACATGGTCTGCTGGAGTGGCGCAGGGTTAGGGAAAAGAAAGGTTACGAACGTTTCTATTAAAAGCGGGGACAGAGGAATCACCCGTGTTAAGCACTAGGTTACGGAGAGCAGTTCAGCGCATTGTTCAAGACGGCGAATCCAACTTACTATTCAGGCTAATGCCTCCGTTCCTAAGATCTTCCCGGCATGGCGATCCCTGGGTCAGGTCCTTCCGCATCTCGCAAAACGCGGGATCCGGTAGTTAAAGGGAGCGACCCGGAAGTAGAGCTGTTTACTACGCGAGTTGATTTTATGTAATAGGCTTTAATCGGGAGTGTTTGTTGGTAATTTTGATTCCATGTGATCATTGATCGGGTATGCGAAATGGTTTTTGCCAATTATGAAAAACATAATAATATATTTCTCATGCCCAACTTTTAAAGCTCAAACAGTTTTGTTTGCAATGATATGCTCTCGCTCCACTCTTCATTTATAACACTAAGGAGAACGCCTGGATGCCCAAACACGCTAACAAACTACCAATAAGTATCCTAAATGAAACCGATCGAAAAACTGCCCTAACTTAGAATGCTGTTTGGTCGGCTTGTTTACCACTTACAAATGGCGTCCGTTTTACAGTGTAGATTAACACACCTTTATGACCTCTTGTTCCAGTTTAAAAAAACTTCTGCTGCATTTGAAATGTTTTTCATAATTGGCAAAAACCATTTCGCATACCCGACCAATGATCACATGGAATCAAAATTACCAACAAACACTCCCGATTAAAGCCTATTACATAAAATCAACTCGCGTAGTAAACAGCTCTACTTCCGGGTCGCTCCCTTTAACTACCGGATCCCGCGTTTTGCGAGATGCGGAAGGACCTGACCCAGGGATCGCCATGCCGGGAAGATCTTAGGAACGGAGGCATTAGCCTGAATAGTAAGTTGGATTCGCCGTCTTGAACAATGCGCTGAACTGCTCTCCGTAACCTAGTGCTTAACACGGGTGATTCCTCTATCCCCGCTTTTAATAGAAACGTTCGTAACCTTTCTTTTCCCTAACCCTGCGCCACTCCAGCAGACCATGTATGCTGGGGCTCGCCTGTTAGCTTGTTTGACACCACCTCCACAAACGGCCCCCGTGTAGTGATTTTCCGGTGTTTTTATACTAATACACCCGACGGCATGTCAGCCAGTTAGTTACGCAGTATCTATTAACGGGCGGAACATGTGGGGCGATTGGGCCTCCCCGGACCACCCTGATATATGCCCGGCTGTAAGACTTGTTAGCCAACACTACTCCTTCTGTCCCACATTAACATTACCATGCAGAAGCAACCTAGCTGCTAAGTAATTATGAGTACATATGGTTCCAATTATGTCACAGAATGCGAGAAAATGTGTTAAATGTATGGAAAAATTATGTACAAATAAGAAGTGTAGACCATGCAAACATTTATTTACATGAGTCGTTCTGATACACAACTAACCAGATGCTGCTGAGGGGAGGCAAACATAGGTTTCTGTAACACAGATGCCCCAATTCAAATGTAAGATATCAAGAACAACCAGATGTTTGTAGCATTTGATGCCATATGATCGCTTGGATGTTTGGGTTTCCGTGAAAAAAGTACAATATATAATTGCTAGACATTATTGTCAATGGGCTAGACTAATCTTATGTATTGCTAGCATTAATCCGGGCATCTCGGTCTGAAATTTGTTTCTTTTTAACTTCTTTTGACTTCACATAGCACGATTCCGCCTGACATAATGCCTTATTTAATATGTTACATACATGACTGGATGTCAACATTATTGCACTTATGAATTGTTTCTGTTTAAATTGACAGGAAATGTTTTATTACTGAAGAACTATATTTTTATACGGACAATGTACAAATCTTGAAACAGGAACTTTCGATGTGACTTAACCCATTTAGGTATTATGACTGCATCTTATTGTTTACACTGCTTATCACTTCTCCTTTATTTTTCTGTGCTTTAACACTTTGGGGGCTCCCTTGCTTGACCATTTGAACAGAGTGACATTCCCTCTTCACACTGCCGTTCACGTTCACCCAAATCTTGCTGTCTATCTGTAAATTAGTACTATCAACTCATCCACGCTTTTCTCTCTTCAATCTTGTTTCACGGTTCTTTGGGATTTTCCTGATCACTGCATTGTACTCAGGCACTAATATTCTCTAAGCACAGATATCGTTTCTTTAGGCGTCTTGGTATTAAAGAATTAATCTAATCATTCTCACACACTTGGTGCTTTTCGGGTTTCTCTTGGGGTCAACTGCTCTTAGACCACACCATTTTAAAACTTTCTCTTATCCCTCTTCAACAGCCTTGAGAAAGCCCCGGCGCAAATCGCCAAGAGGGGGCGAAACACGTGTCGGCTGTCCTTGTCGTTTGAATAAAAATAAAGAAACCTTGCTGCAAACAGAAATGTCTCTGTCCCTCATATAACGAGCTGAAAGAAACGGATATTAATCCTGGCAAACTAAACCAATCTTATGTGGAGATCACACTTACAACTTCTCGAATCCATCGACACACGCATCAGTCAAATGGTGGACCTCATTGCCCAGCAAGTGGTGTTGCTGAGGGACAGGCTGGCATCAGAAACAACACCTCCGCCCCCTTCTGTTGTGCCGCAGGTTGACAGTGCACCATCCTCACCTGCGCCAAAAGAGAGGGGCGAGTCCTCAGATGCCGCCGTCCATTCAGTAGGCCCCCACCGCCAAAAAGATCAAGGGGGTGTCCAAAGAAGAGCCTGGGAGTCTCCGGAGGCAAAGCACCAGCCACATGCCAGTCACGGAGCCAGCACTGATGGCAACCCTCTTCCCCACTGCATTGACTATTTGGACTGTGCTTCCCCACACTGCATTGGCAATGGCACTTGTCTACTGGACTGAGTCACCACATCCATGTGGTGTCTACTCTTGCATCTCATCTACCATAACTGTCAAATCACTGCCCATTCACCACCTTCATGTAAATAATCCCGCACCCCTCACATGTCCACTTTGCAAATAAAAAACCTGACGCACCAGATCTTGCGCTGTATCGTTTTTAGTGCAATATTTACAGTTTAGGAAATGTCCATGATGTGTCCAAATGATGTACAGTATGTAGGGCAGGATTATTCTGAAGCACCTAGGGAGACACAACAGAACAACAGTCACTGGTGTCATTGTGGCATCACAGACATAACACTACACAACACATATACGTGAGACTACAGGCATACAAGACCACATTTCCTGCACACAGGTGACTCAACATGTGCCTGTCTGTACCATCCGCAGATAGCCCTGCACAACAACAAACACAACAGACAATGTACAAGTCGTACATCTTTACACACCTTCAAGTGAAGTAGTGGTTGATGAGCTGTTGACACATGTCAACTCCTTCCTCCTCTCCACTGTCCTCATCACTGGACTTATGGCCCTGAACAGGCGGGGGTCTTGGGTCCTCATCATCATCCAGGAGCAGGGGGATTCCCTTGTGAATGGCCAGGTTGTGCAGCATACAGCATGCCACAACGATCTTGCAGACCTTCCCAGAAGAGTATGCCAGTGCTCCCCCTGTCCTGTCAAGGCAGCAGAATCTTGATTTGTGTAGGCCAAAAGTCCGCTCAATGACACGTCGGGTCCTGCCATGTGCCTCATTGTACCTGATGTCAACCGGGGTCCTGCGATTCCGTAGTGGGCTTAGCAGCCATGGCCGACTGGGATATGCAGAGTCACCTAGGACAGACAAACACACATTGCAATGTTGCACAGGCAGAGGGCAGCAGGTCACACACACAGCACACCATACCTCTAGGCATACTCATCCACAATCCAAGCACGCACGGGTACCAGATTTGCCATCATCTGAGCACAATGCTGTTCCTCAGGATGTAAGAATCATGGGCAGAGCCGAGGAATCTTTCACACACATGTGATATGGCATGTCCGCAAGGCACACCACCTGCACATTGATCGAATGATAATGTTTCAGATTTCTGAAAATGTGCTCACTCGCCTGTGGTGGCACCAGACCTACATGGGTGCAATCGATGGCAATAACACCATGTGGGATGTGCCCAAGGGGATAGAAGTCCCCCTTCACACCGGCCAATTCTGCGCCCCTAGGGAAATGTATGTATCTATCCTTAAAGAACATCATAGCTGCAAGTACATCCCTCAGCACCAGGCTGAACATGTGTTGTGACATCCCTGCAGCACTGGCCACAGTCTGCTGGAAGGAACCAGTAGCAAAAAAGTGGAGGGCTGCCATCACTTTGTATGTGGGTGTGAATGCTGTTGGGTAGTGGTGACAAGGCTGCAGGTGGGGCTCCAACAGATCACAAAGGATCTTCAGTGTCGGTCTGTCAAGGCAAAACATGCGAATGATCGCTATATCCTCCATGTCCTCCAGCTCTGCCAGGTGACGTATGAGATTAGGCCTCCTCCTAGTTGAGATGTAAATGGACATATGTCACTGACAACCATCCTGAGATGGACCCTGCACATACATGTAAGGATGTGACAGTAAAGCAAAGACTGCCATGAGATATGCGTGACACACCATGTCACATGGGTGGACATATAAGAGACACCAAGGGCACACCTATCCATTAGCAATACACAAGGGCCACAAACAACACATTGGTCAATGTGAATGCACACATACAGAAACACACAATACACATTAGTACGTCTTGTACCGTACCATCCAACAACGTGTGTAATATGATCATGACTGTCTCATTCCCATCTGCTGTACCTGTCACACATTAATCCTTGTATGTAACTTGGCACACATCCAAAACACAATGATGATAGTAGCAGTAAAAATGTCCCTAGTGTGCATGAGCTTAAAATGAAAGAAGAAGTAAGTGACAAAACCATACAGTGGGACAAGCATTGCCAAGGCCAGTACTGACACACATCACATTTATTCCTAACACATTATTCACACCAGCTTTACACTGTGTAGCATGACCAACCATCAAATGCCTAAGTGACATGGGAGGGACCACAGACCAATGTGCCTCACACATAACGTGCGTCCACCTGTGTATCATATGCGATGATGCCATTGTGTGACCTATCATGTGCCCTTAACCAGGTTGCTGCTGCCTACTGATGCAATGTTCACAATGGACATTGCCATAGCATGTGCCTCAAATCGAGGTAGCTACCGCCTGGCCCCGGCGGTACGACACCAGCACCACCCCTTTCACAAGTGCGGTAGCCATTGGCATATGGACATGTGTAGATGGTGGTGGGCATGCTCCGCTGCGCAAATTGCGGTAGCTACCGCCTGGCCCCGGCAGTGCATCACCGCCATGGAGCATTGCCTACAGCCAATGAGAGCAACGATCGCGGTGGCATAATGCCGTTTTGAAAATCGCGGTATGCGTGCTCCACCACCGCGGAGGCAGTCATTGGATGAATTTGAACGATGCACCATCGTAGTAGCGCACCCCGGGACCCTGCGTGCATCACCGCCATGGAGCATTGCCTACAGCCAATGGGAGCGTCAATCGTGGTGGCATGATGCAGTTTTGAAAATCGCGGTATGCATGCTCCGCCACCGCGTAGGCGGTCATTGGATGAATTTGAATGAGGCAGAACTACACAACCAATTGTTGCAGCTTTGCAGCTCCGAAACGACCCCAGGGGGCTATAAATCTGTGGGAGTGAGCCTCACATTTCCACTGGTCACAGAGCCTGCTGCCTGGGACCCTCTCTTGCCTGAAGTGCCTGCTGCCTGGGACCCTCTCCTGCTGCTGCCTGGGGCCCTCTCCAGCCTGAAGTGCCTGCAGCCTGGGACCCTCTCCTGCTGCTTTCCTGCATGGGACCCTCTCCTGCTGCTGCCTGGGACCCTCTCCTGCCTGAAGTGCCTGCTGCCTGGGACCCTCTCCTGCTGCTGCCTGGGGCCCCTCACCAGTCACTTTCAACACAGGTGTTCCGTGGCCGGTAGAGAGACAAAATATCGAAATTAAAATATCGATATACAATAATATCGATTTTTTAATATTGATGGTATAGAATACAGATGTGCAATAATATCGATAGACAGAATATCAATATTAAGGTATGTATGTTATTAATATCGAAATTGTGTTTAGTGTTATGTATTTTATTATGTTGTTTACATGTTTGTTAAATATGTTTTTAATGTATGTTTAGAAATGAGTAATTTTGTTTACATTTTGCTTTTTAGCATCAGAGCGGGTTGTGGGTTAATAGGGGAATAGGGTGGGAAGTAATTTAATTATAATTAATTAATCTTTTTTTTAATAGTTTTGATTAATAATTAATTAATAAGTAATAATTAATTGGTAATTAATTAATAATAATTAGTTAATTAAATTAGAGGTGATGTAGTAATATTTATTATTTTTTGTTATTGTTAATTAATAATTAATTGGTAATTAATTATAATTGAGTGATTAAATGACAATTACATTTTTTTATGTGATTTATTCATGTGTAGTGGGTTGTGTGTCTGTTGGGGAATAGGGTGTGACATTATTAAATTAAATTAAGTAAAGAGATTGTATTTATTTATTGGTATTTATTGTTAATTATTTTTTAATTAATTAATTGGAAATTCGTTTTTTTAATTATTTCATAATATTTATTATAAATAATATATTAATAAATATTGTTTATTCTTGTAAATATTGTGTTCATTAATTTTTAATTGGTAATTAATTATTAATTGGTAATTAATATGTGGTAATTAGATTATTATTAATTACATCAATGTAATAATATTAATTGTTATTAATTGATTAATTGACATTTATATTAATTGTGTTTTTTTGTATGTGTAGTGTGTTGTGTGTTAAAGGGGGAGTAGTGTGGGAAGTAATTTTTACCCCCATGCTATCCAATGCTTTCCCTACTGTTGCACCCTCTGGAGTGGGAATAGTAATTGTTACCCCTATGCTATCCAACACTTTCCCTACTGTTGCACCCTTTGGAGTGTGAATAGTATTTTTTACCCCTACGCTATCCAACGTTTTCACTACTGTTGCACCCTTTAGAGTGGGAATAGTAATTTTTACCCCTACGCTATCCAACACTTTCCCTACTATTGCACCCTCTGGAGTGGGAATAGTAATTTGTACCCCTACGCTATCCAACACTTTCCCTACTATTGCACCCTCTGGAGTGGGAATAGTAATTTGTACCCCTACGCTATCCAATGCCTTCCCTACTGTTGCACCCTTTGGAGTGGGAATAGTAATTTTTACCCCTACGCTATCCAACGCTTTTCCTACTGTTGCACTCTCTGGAGTGGAAATAGTAATTTTTACCCCTACGCTATCCAACACTTTCCCTACTGTTACACCCTCTGGAGTGGGAATAGTAATTTTTACCCCTACGGTATCCAACGCTTTCCCTACTGTTGCACTCTCTGGAGTTGGAACGGTAATTTTTACCCCTACGCTATCCAACGCTTTCCCTACTGTTACACCCTATGGAGTGGGAATAGTAATTTGTACCCCTACGGTATCCAACGCTTTCCCTACTGTTGCACCCTCTGGAGTGGGAATAGTAATTTTTACCCCTACGCTATCCAACGCTTTCCCTACTGTTACAATATGTGGAGTAAGTATATATATTCATTTATTTGTAGAGTTTAAAATTTATTTTAAATTTATTTGTATTAGTTATTATTTTTTAAATATGTTTAATGTTTATAATTATAATTTGTTAAATTATATGTATTTTTAAATTATTTTTACATTATTATTAATACATTTAAAAAAACGATATTTTTAACTTCGATAGTTTTGTACTACAATATTTTATTTTCGATATTTTTGTACTTACCTTTATGTAGATAGTACTCTGATATTTTTGATGTTGATATTTTTGTATGTCTATATTCTGTCTGTCGATATTATGTCATAGATTCCTGTGGCCAAAGGGATAGCAAGGACAGAGAAGATCCGTGCCAGTCCATTCACAAGCGAGGAGCTGGAGGTCCTGGTGGACGAGGTGCTGGCACAGTACCCAAGGCTGTATGGTGGCCCCAATGTAGTGGTAAGTCATTGCCAAGGTATCTGTAGGGCAGTTGGGGTGTCAGACATGTACATGTGCTGCTGCATGATATGCCTGAGGGTGTGGGGTTGTGTCATTCACTGACAAACAAGCTGTCTCCAGGGCGAGGGAGTGTGTGTTTCCCAATGTCACTGTTTTACTGGCCTGCAGTTCTATGTGTGAGTAGTGTTTGTGAAATTATCAGCCATCAAGGGCCACAGGATGTTGAACATGTAGGTGCCAGGACAGGAATTGCTTGGGAGATTGTTTCTGTGTGCCACTGTTGGCTGAATCACTGTGAACCCAGAGACTCTGCCCAGTGCCTTCACACAGTGCTTCAAAACACACACAGGTATGAATGTGATGTATGTAGTGACATGTAGACATGCATGGGACTGGTGATGTCTACAAGCCACCAAGGGTGTTCAGTGCAGTCATCCTGAATGTGTGTGTGATTATCTGTGACCCTGTATGCCCTCATAAATGCATGCAATCACATGGGTTTGGCCCATGCAGAGTGCCCTTGTGAGGTAACCCCCAGCATGTAATGTTGGGAGTTTAAAAATGGTCATGAAAAGGTGTCTTGGTACTGTGGTGATAGATGTTAGTACATGACACTGTGCCCTGATAATTTCCCCTTCTTCTCACCCATACCTGCTGCTTAAGGTACACCAGCGTAAGGCCATGTGGAGGGCCATTGCAGCAAAGGTGCGAGCACTGGGGGTCTCCAACAGATGACGCACACACTGCCACAAGTGGTGGGACGACATCAGTCGGCTTGCAAAAACCGTGGCTGAGATGACAATGGGCATGATACCACGCACTGGGCGTTTAGCACGGCGCAACATGATTCCACTGATGGTCCGCATATTCGCAGTGACTCATCCTGAGCTGGATGCACGTCTGAAGGAACATCGGAAAGAAGGCAGGGGTGAGTTTTTGGGGAGGGTGACTATGGCTGGGAGTGGATGCATGAGTACAGGGCCTGTTGCAGCGGGGGACCATGTGATGATCGTGTGGTGGAGCTGTGCTGTGTCATGTGAGTGTCTGCTGGGATGTGTGCCAGTGTCATGCATTGTGACAATCTATAAGGGTGGGAACAGCAGGGTCTACTATCTGAGTGTGAGTTCATGTATGCATACTTTGCATGCACCATGACCGTTGAGGCCCGCACATCTGACAACAAGGTGGCCCTGAGTACCAAATGATGCTTGGTATGCCCACTTGGCATTGTGTCCAGTCATGTCCTAATGAGGGGGGGGGGTTTCCCCTTCTGTACCCTAAAGGTATGTCTGTAGTAATGAGTGTTGTCCACACATCAGGCCCCTAGGTGTGGGCTGGGTAAGTTGTATGTCTGGTTCACTTAATCCACAGGCAGGGTGTTGTGGTGTGTGTCCTCAACATGGCTCAGTCATGGCAGAGATTCATTGTTACAAGCACTGTAGTGGTCTATGTAGTGTGGTGCTGCTATGTGATTGCAGGGTGTGTTGTTCAGCATGTCGATTTGGACATCTCCTGTACTGCAGTGATTGTATTGTTTTGTCCTAATATTGACACTAACACAACCCTGCCTCTCTCTCTCAAGCAGAATCAACCGTGGACACGGAGGACTGGGACCTGGAAACCAGTGGTGGCGAAAGTACCAATACAGCTGCACCTGGGGCCAGTGAAACAGAGCTCACCAGCGCATCTGAGGGGGACGTAGTATGCAGGAGGAATCCGCGCCTGAAACACAGAGTACTACTTCATCTGATGCCAGCGGTAATGCATCTTTGTTGTTAGGCACAGGGGATGGTGAGTCAGCGTCATCATCTACCACACAGCGGTCAGTGGCCAGCCTCCCATCCACCTCCTGTGGTGCTGCCCGTATCCGTGTCTGTAAGAGGGGACAAGTTACATTCACACATGGCACCGCTGAGCCTGCACCTTTCCCTCCTGCTGCCCTCACTGCAGAGTCAGTAGAGCTCCTGTGCCAGCTTTGTGTGGGCCAGACTACCCTGATCAATGACTTCAGCAAGCATGACAAGAAATTAGGCGAGGTGGTTGCATACATGGAGGGTATACACTGTGACTTGGGTGGGCTACATCGTACAGTCCAGGATTTGTCATCCGTAGTGACGTCTGCCCTTCACCAGGCACATGTTCCCACTCCTGCTCAGGTGCCTTTGTCCACCCCCCAGTCAGTGGCCACATCAGAAGCAAGTGACCACGGTGCGCATGTGTCACAAACACGATACAGCACAAGGAGCACACAGCAAACACAACCCAAACGGTCCCGCCCACAGACATCATCCCCTAGTAAGAGCAGAGCCACCTCAGAATGCATAGTCAAGAGCCGGTCAGGGAAGAGCAAGGCCGATAAAGCAGTGAGGGTGGCATCAGGCTCCCATGCCTCAGAGGCATCACCAGCAAAGGACTCTACTGTCCCTAAGACCTCATGCATAAGTAGGCGTGCAGTGTTTATTCCCACTGAGGAGGTGTTGTTTGGCAAGGGTACACCTAGGAAGGGCACAGGGCAACATCCCCCACCACGTCAACTCCTAATGCAAGCCCAGTGAAGCATGTGAAAGTGGGCGCTGTAGGTGGGACACCTGGCAAACACACAAAGGAGGGCACTGTAGCCAGGTTCTGAGCTGGGATGGTGCAGTGAGCTAAAAAACGGTGATGGATCAAGCCCTGATCTCTTGACTGGGTAGGAGTATTCTGCATCATTCAGAAACTCTGTCCATCACCTTTTCCAAAATCGAATTTATCCACACTAAGGGGTCGATTAGGATCGCGGACGGACTTGCGTCCGTCCGCGACCCCAGAGCAGGAGGGAACGGCCGCATGGCATGCGGAGTTCCCTCCTGTGCAATTAGGATGTGACCGCCACCCTGGCGGTCACATCCTCTATTTTTAACATTGCCGCGGGTGCAGCTTCAAGCTGCACCCGCGGCAATGTTAAAAATGCACGCATTGCATTTGCATGCAGAAAGAGGCAGGCACCGCGCGGTGCCTGCCGCTTTCTGCATGCAAATCAAGGGGGGTACCATAGGTACCCCCCATGTGCACCCCCCACACCCCCCTTCACCTAGGGGGCCCGCAACGGGCCCCCGCAGTGAAGATCCGTATGCTTTTCCGCGGCGGAAAACCCGCCGCGGAAAAGCATTTTTTAAAGCCCATCCTGATATGGCGGACGGTGTCTGAGAGACACCGTCACCATATCAGAGCTTTTCCGCCGCGGTTGTAAGCCGACCGCGGCGGAAAAGCTGCGGACGGAAACCAGGACCCACCAGCCATCCTAATGTGGCGGTGGGTCCTTGGTCAGTCCGCTGCGGTTTTTCTGCATCCTCTGGGCCGGCGGTGGCTTCCGCCGGCCCCAAGGATGCGGGAAAACCGCAATCATAATCGGCCCTTAAGTGTGGGAGGGTATACTCAGACGTGAGTCCCTTGCTCATTGCACCATCAGGATTCAAGCAAGCCGGGCCGACGACGGCTGAAATGCCAGAAACCGGTCCCCGGAAGCTTGTCTCCTTCCCAGTATAAGATCTGGCTTGGTAGTTTGGTTTGCCCAGTTCCCATCATGCACTGGGACAGGAACAGACTAATTTGCATGTAGCCAGGTTCTGAGCTGGGATGGTGCAGTGAGCTAAAAAACGGTGATGGATCAAGCCCTGATCTCTTGACTGGGTAGGAGTATTCTGCATCATTCATAAACTCTGTCCATCACTTTTTCCAAAATCAAAAAAAAGGGCACTGTAGGTGCTACATCTGTGCCTCTGTCTCCCCAGTCAAGTGCTCATGCTGGCCCCGACACACAGCCAGGTCCAAGCCCACATGACACACAGATGTGAATTGCAGTCCCCCTCATACAACTATATCTCATACAGGTGTGCTATTCCTGGCCATTGTTTGCCAGCTGGGGGTGTTGCTGGCCATGGAAGGCTACAGTCACACACACACACTGTGCAGCTTCTCATGTCCTGACTTTGCACTTCTCCCTGGCCACTGGCCTTGTCACTCACTGCTGCTCTGCCCTTGCCTGCGCAGCTTCTCATGTCCTGACTCTGCACTTCTCACTGGCCACTGGCCTTGTCACTCACTGCTGCTCTGCCCTTGCCTGCGCAGCTTCTCATGTCCTGACTCTGCACTTCTCCCTGGCCACTGGCCTTGTCACTCACTGCTGCTCTGCCCTTGCCTATGCAGCTTCACATGTACTTGTTGTGCGCCCTGTAGTTGACACTGGCCCTGTTGCTCTGCTGTGTTGGGCTCCCACCTGTGCCATAGACACTGGTCCTGCTGCTCTGCTGTGTTGGACTCCCCCCTGTGCCATGGACACTGGCCCTGCTGCTCTGCTGTGTTGGGCTCTCACCTGTGCCATAGACACTGGCCCTGCTGCTCTGCTGCGTTGGACTCCCCCTCTGTGCCATGGACACTGGCCCTGTGCTCTGCTGTGTTGGGTCTCACCTGTGCCATAGACACTGGCCCTGCTGCTCTGCTGTATTGGACTCCCCCTGTGCCATGGACACTGGCCCTGCTGCTCTGTTGTGTTGGACTCCCCCCTGTGCCATGGACACTGGCCCTGTTGCACTGCTGTATTGGGCTCCCACCTGTGCCATAGACACTGGCCCTGCTGCTCTGCTGTGTTGGACTCCCCCCTGTGCCATGGACACTGGTCCTGTTGTTCTGCTGTGTTGGGCTCTCACCTGTGCCATAGACACTGGCCCTGCTGCTCTGCTGTGTTGGACTCCCCCCTGTGCCATGGGCACTGACCCTGCTGCTCTGCTGTGTTGGACTCCCCCCTGTGCCATGGACACTGGCTTCCTGTTTGTAGTTTGCCTGTGCAGATTGTATTGCATTTAAACAGCATTGTGTGCCTTGCTCTTGTCTACTGTTGTTCTACTGTCACATCTGTGTAATATGTCAATAAAGACAGGTACTCCTGTTGTCTGTTTTATCAGTGTCCTTGCAGAATAAAGTTATTTTGGGCTGTGCATTTTGTTGCCTGTGCCCCATGCTCTATGTGTGATTTCAACATCTCCAAGCTGTTTGCCCGCATCACATTTTTAGACAGGGGTCTTCAGTCTATTCAGACACTGATACTTGTGTTATCTGTGTTGCATCTTTTGCCTGTCATGAAATTCTCTTTGTGGTGGTTTGCTATTGTTGGCTACGTTGTTGCCATGTCAGCTTGGGGTACAGTGCCCAAAGCTGACATGGGTGTGAACGGGTGCACATGTTTGCATGCAGGCTGTACAAGCTCATGATGTATGTGTATTATTCCTGTATCTGTGCCCAACTATGTACGTGTATGGTCATTTTGTGTTGCCCTCAGTCATGGTCCCCTGGACTACATGTGATGTGTGCTCTTGGGTGGTGATGAAGTTTGCAGTGTGAAGGTTGTGACTTTGTGGTGGTGTGGGTGTGTGTGTGCCCCTGCATTGTGATGGCCACACATGTCTCACCCAGGAGGTGTGTGCCTGTTGTTTGTATTGTCCTGCCCTGTGTAAATGATTGTATGCAGTTGTGTGAGTTGTCTGGAGTGCACTGTGTAGTGTGTTGGGGTGTCCATGCAGTTCTGTGTGTCTCTTCCTTATCAATTATGGGTGTGAAATGTGTGCGACTTGCACTTCAGTTTTGTGATAGTTTGATAAAAAACGTGTCTGGGGTGTGTTTGTGTAGACTGTGTGGCCCTGCTGCTCCTCACTGGCATTGTGTTTTTTGTTTGTCATGCATTGCAGGCTCATGGTACCTTTTATCCCCCTGCATGGCATGGTGTGTATGGTGCACTGCCATCGCCTATGTGTGCCACTTGTGCCTGGCCATTGTAGGTCTGCACTACCTCTAGTTGTGTAGGATACAACACTTACATGTCTACTACTACATGCTAGTCAGTTGACTTGAATGTCAGCTATCCCCTTAGTTTACATGTGTATGTGCCTCCACTTCACTTGTTTGTGGGACTGTGCCATGTGGTGCAGTTCTTGGGCCTGGAGTGTTGTTCCACATTGAACCTTGCCCAACTGGTTTATGTGTGATGTTTTTGTGCTATTTTCATCTGTGGATTGTTCATGTGCACTATAGCTGTGTGTGCTGCCCAGAGATCTGGTGGAGATGGTTGTGCTCTTGTGTCCCAGAGTGGTGCATCCTGTTGTTATTGTGTTGGATGTATGTGTGTAGGATGTTCTATTGCTTGACTTCCTGTGTGTGCTGTTGTATTTGTGCTGCACTGATTTGTGGTTTGTGTGTTGAGGTTTTATCATCTGTGTGTGTCTGTTGTGCTTGTTGTGCACTGGCTGCTTGTTGTACATACAGTGATGTGTGTATGTGGCCTTGGCATTGACTGATGTGCATCCCCTGATGTCCTGTGGTGTTTGTAGATTTTTGCTTTTGTATGCATGTGTGGTTGGTTTGATGTGGCAGTGTGGGTCTTTGCAGGTGCCCTTCTTGTGTGATTTGTGGTCTGCTGTGTGTGTTTTGTTCTTGGGAGATGATGTTGTACAATCATGTTGTATTTGTGCTCCCATTGCCCTTCCACAGTTTGGATGTCAGGGTATGTCTGTTTCTGATGTGAATCTGTGTGTGTTCCTGTGGTGGTTGTGTGTTGTCTTTATGCAGCCATCAGTTCAGGCACCTCTGTGTTTGTGTTCTGTTTGTACCTACACCCAGGGTGTGTGTTTGTTTGTGTGTGTTTGTTCTGGGAGGTGTTGGCAGACATTAGTGTGATTGTCACTGGTGTTGTGTGTTCCTTGTCAGCCACTCCTGCAGTGGCTGTGTCCCTGGTTGTTTGTTGTGTGGTGCAGGGTGTGTATTGTGCTTGCTTGTTGCTGTGCTTGTTGCTTGTTGGTGTGCATGGGGGTGCGCAGGATGGGCACCTGGCCTGTGACCTGATGGGGTGTGTTACTATGTGGATGGGGGTGGTGTGTCCCTGTGGTCTTTGTGCTCTGCCCATGCCTTGGAGTGGTCCTGCCTTCTGCTTTGTGCGCATGTGTTGACCACAGCGTTGGCGTGGGCTGGAATGGAAGGTTGCTGCTAGTTGGCGGTCGATGTGTGTCCCGGATGCAGAGGAGTGACTTTGTGCCAGGTGGGTAATGTGTGGGTGCACTTGTGGATGTGTTGTGACTCCAAGCAGGGTGTTTGTAGTGAAATTATACCCTGGGTCGGCCTGTGTGTTGTGTGTTGTGTTTGTGTAGTTGCGAACCTGCGGCGGCGTCCGTGGCTGCCCATTTGATGATAGTACTGTAGAAGGTACATCACTGGATGCATATGTAGGGCTGGGTCCATGGCGTTCATGACCGCTGCTCTGCTATTGCGCTCTGCAGTCGAGTTTCCGCCGTGTCAAATTGGGCGGCGTCTCCTCTGCGGTGTGTCTGCTTGTTTTGGCCATCCTAATTTGTTGAGCGGGGCGGACGTCATTCCGCACGGAGGTGGGGCTCCATTGGCTCCCACCACCGCGGTGCCGGGTGCACTTTGATGGCGGTGCGCGTGGCTCTGCGGCGGACGGGAAATGACCTATGTTTTACTATACTAATATGGCAGACATGACTTCCGCGGCTCGCTGCTTGAAAATGGCGTTTTTCCGCCCCACCAGCACCGCAGTGGTGCCACCACCCGACATCCTAATGGACCCCTTAGAGTTCAAAATAGCAGCTACAATACATGACCACCATTCAGGTCTCCAAAGGTCAGAAAAACGTTCCTTAAAAGAAACAGAAACTATGCCAAACTGTGCAGGTCATGCTTAGCCAATGCTTTCTACCTGCTTCTGATAAAATTAATCCCTTGGAAGCCGCATATTCGTGTCGGCGCTCCTAAGCGGCATGAAGCTCAACTAGGCATGCTCTAGTTTCCCTTAATTGTAATATTCACAAGCGCATTGTATACATTATTCCAGTCTACAAACCCTACACATTCTCTGCTCTACCTCCTTCCTTTGATCCATTAACAGTATTTGTCCACTTAGTTTTTTCTATTCTAACTAGCAAGTCTGAGTACCCCGACCTCAGGTTACGCCTTATTTGAGCCATGTGCATTCTTTCTCGCTCCCCTTTTAGCTGCAGGATACATGTTTTGCTTTATTTCAACAAAAATGAAACTGAGAAGAAATGTCTAATATAGACACAGACAATTGTCTCTACTCCTATTAACTTAGCAACGATATATGAAATCATTGCTGAGTATCAATAACTGGAATGATTTTATCAGAGAGGGGTTCTGAGTGACCTGAAGTAGTCAATGAAAGCGAATGTCCTCCTGAGAACAACACACTTATGAAGTACTACACAATATTCCACTCCAAATAAGCCCACAATCCCCCACTGTAGTGAGGCCTGGGCCTTGTTGCGCACATTCCGATGTTAGCATAGGCTTATTAGAAGTTTAAACGCCATTTTACCTTTTGCTGCTTTTTGCACATGACACAGCATAAAGCAGTAGTTGTAAGTTAGGCTGCGTGAATTACTTCACATGAAAATGGCATGTTTTTGGCATCCCTAGACTTACATTGTGACCCTAGTCTGCACAGTGAGTGCTAAAACCTTCAAGGTTATCATAACAAGGTAGCTGATGTTCCGGTTGATCGGCTCAGATTTTAGACATAACATACATGCAGCTGCAGCCAACGGAGATTCTGGTGATATTGCACTGTAGGCATGATTTCAGGCACTCTGAAGAATTCAGTTTCCAGAGAGACAGAGAGCTTTTGCAGATCCTGATGTGATACACTCCTGCTGATCTTAGAGGTATGGGGTCCCTCACACAAGCCTAAGAGACCATCTATATTTTATAAAACATAGTTCCTAGCTAGGGAGGGGTCATATACTAGGAGCTATAAGACCTGTTTTCACCAGCATTGTATTATGATTTCTCCTTTTGTGTTTTATGGAATTGTAACAATGCTGACCATAATATTTCTAATCATATGTCTACTTGTGTTAGCAAAGATACTGCCTCTTAGAGCATGTCGTTGAAATAAATATTTTAACCTTTCCCATGTCTCTTTTTACTCCTGTTGTGAACTGATATGAGAATAACAAACGAAAGACTGTTCTTGCTTCCCACCATTCCTGAGTCTAACCTAAGGTGCATGTTCTGTGTTGTCTAATCATTGGTTCCTTTGCTATGGGACGACGAGCTAATGTGACACTGATGCTAGTCGGTTAGGGTTTCTAGGTACTGAGGTGAGTTTTTTGGTCCGCCACAATTCACTGAGGTCCTGGGTCTCTGTGCATTGCTCTGTGTCTGAGCAGAATCCCTGCAACATGGCGCACCCAACTTAGGGGTCTATTTTTGAGACTCTCGAGTGGTGCTTATATCAGTCCCCAACCCTCTCACTATTGTTTCTGGTTGACAGTGGTGACGGATAAACCTATCTATAGTTAAATAGGTCTTTTCAAGCTTGATAATTTAAAACGGTTTCTATTGAGTTACTACCCAGTTGTGCTACATTACATTGTATTGTCTTTTACCTCTGCTGTGTCGTTATGGGTGATGTTGAAATTCCCAAGCATAGCCGGATGGCGGTCTGCAACCATTTGCAGACTTATGCCGTCCCCTTGGAGGGCATGGCAGTTGTTTTTGAGGTGAGTGCTGACGCAGCGTACCAGGTTTGAGCTTTTCTACTCATGGGTTACATTTCCTGCAGTAAATGCAGATAGTAATACGTTTCATGTTTACGCTCACACTGCCGTGCCTATGGAGTACACTCCATATAGGGCACAGGAGATTCTGATTTCTGCTTGGCAGCACCGCGTTTGGTTTAATGGGGCCCTTCCTCACTCTTTAACGGCAGTTCGATTAGGTCCTTTGTCCATCACAGTCACTTCTTGGCCTGTTTTGGCTGGATTTACCCCGCACTCCCATGCCGCAAGGGATCCCGTTGTTGAATTGAGGCCACTTTATACCTCTGCTGTAGGGGTTAAAAGGGCCTTGGTTCAAAACATATCCCCCAACATCCAGGGCCGGGCACCTGGTGTTGCGGCGCATCCAGTTGGACCAGGCGGGGGGAAGCTTAGTCCCGTCATGGTTAATGCGGTTATGGGCAAGCCCCCCCAGGATAAGGATATGCCGTTTTTGTCTTGCTGAGAAATTTGACCAGCTGGAGGCGGTATTTCCTAATACGACTCCTGTGGAGAAACACAGGATTCTTACTATTAGTTTGCAGAAAAACTTAGTGCCGGAAGTGACTGATTGTAACACATGGGGTATGATTTTTGGGGCCGTCTATGCTAAGTGCTTCGGCACTCCATCCATGGCAGTCCTGCCCTCCGTCATCAAGCGTGTTCAAGATGAGCACAGACTTGAGGTGGCTGTTGAGTCGGGAATGAGACTCGTTGGAGTGTTTGACGTAGTTTCCGATCTCATCTAATGTTAAGGGAGATGCGGTAAGCTTCCAGGTGTCTAATGCTTTGCGCGATGTCCCCGATGTTGCGATATTACTGCGGCTTATAAAACCATTGGCCGAAATAGTTTAGGTGTTAAGCCTTTTGCTAAAACAACGCAAAAGCAAACTCAGGCGGCAAAGTCTGACAAAGATGATCGCCCATTTGTTCCTAAGCAGAATTGGAATAAGAATAGGAAACCGGGGAAACAGCAACAGAAACAGTGGTCCCGTTCCGCTTCACCAATACCTGCATCTACTGAGCGCACATATGAATTGCGCAACCGAGCTACTATTAAGTCACCTGATCGTTTTCAGGTTCCTTATCAACGTTCTCCTCGCACTTTGCAGGAAACATCGGTCTCACCGGAGACGGCGGTAGAGGACGGGGTGCGAAACAAGAGCAACCCCGCAAGACAGACGGTCAAGGCAAGTAGGACCACTCTACAAGTCAAGGGCCCTAGCTTCAGAAAAAGAAAGTTGCTGCTTTAACAACAAGATGTGCCATGGATAGTGAGAACACAGCTTCAGAACCTGACGTGGGCGTTGACGCTATTAGACAGAGTGGTGGAAATTACCATAGTGCAGGAAGCATTTCATCCACTTCTGAAGGTGACAGCAACTGACACGTTTGTTGTTGTTCAGATGGCTGACACTAGAGTGGCTCACCCTGAAAGACTTTTTGAAATCATCCTTTTAATTAAAAATGACATACAACGTACTGTAAAAGGGGTATTTTTGGAGAATTGGACTACAACCTTTGACATTTTGTTGGCATTTTACAGAAAAGTGGGCTAAGGTGCTTGCACCGCTTTGTACTGTATTCACTGTGGTTGGGACAAATTTTCCCCCCAGCATGAGATAACATTGAGGTCTATGCCACAGCCTCAACACCAAGTGAAAGCTCCTGTGGCATAAATCCTTGAACAATTGGAATATCAAGGTGTGATTGAAACATGTGTGTCTCCAATCAATAACCCTCTTTTTACTTTGACCAAGCCTGATGGCTCGTACCGTTTAGTATTGGATTACCGGCACTTAAACTCTAATTTATGGACCTGCGCGGTGCAAAATACTCACAGTTCTGCCCTTGTGGATAGTCTCATGCGTAAAAGGTTTGAAACCACGCTTGACATATACAATGGCTTTTTCAGCCTTAACCTGTCCTCTATTAGTAGTCAATAGACAGCTTTTACCTGTGGGGGAAAACAATGCCAGTAGAGAAGATTGGCAATGGGCTATAAGAACAGTCCAGACGTCTTTGCCGCCCGCATTGTCTCTCTTTTAAAGCATCTCGACCCTGATGCGTGCTCGTATGTGGATGACATTTATCTCACAGACAATGAATTATGGCCGCATCTGTGTTGCGTTGACCGCATAATTTGTCGGTTCGCAGACTTTGGTTACAAATTCATCTCTGCAAAGTCACACATTGCAGTGTACACAGTGTTGTTCCTGGGCTATGAGCTCAACAACGAAGGTCGAGGTTTAGCACTTCACTTCTTGGAGAAGTGCACACAGCTGCACGCTCCAACATTGTTAAAGAAACTACATTCTTTACTGGACTTTTTGAATTTCCGGCGTACTTACATTCCTGAATATGCCCAGCGTATCAAGCCTCTTTACGCTTTGGTACAACTAACTTTCTCCAACTCTTGCTAGCTGCCTGCTCATTCAGCCATCTTGCAATCTTTGCAGGCTGGTCTTCTAGAATCTAAATCCTTATTGACTCCTGATAACCACACCAACCTGGTGATAAGAATCGTACCTGGGGGGGTGGGTTTCACATACCTGACTTTTAAAGAGGCTGAAACAGTCCCTATCGCTTACAAGTCACACTTGTACTCTTCGGCTGAGCTGTGGCTTTCCACTGTGAAAAAAGTTTTGACAGCAGTGCAAATGGCAATTCTGAAGGAACGTGCGTTGTTGCGCTGTTGCAGGGAAAACACATTTTGGTTGTTACTGCGTATTGTGCTCTGGAGTCACTGACGAAAGCCAGTGTACCGAATTCATAGGCTTTGCACACACAGTGGATACAATGAGCGACGTCCTTGACATCTCCGGATGTCAAGTTCATTTTCGATTCCTCTTTGCAGACTCAGGAGTATTTGCAGCATGAATTCATTCATCCCGCTCCTCTGACCATGCGCCCGCTGGAAGTTTTCCATTGTATCATTTACACTGACGTTTTGGCACAACCGGCGACGAATTCAAAGCATGCGTATTCTTCAGCCTGCGCAATAGTGGTTGGTACTATGGTGAATGGAGACTCCAAGTCCGATGTTATGCATACGCAGACATTAGGGGACTGCACTGCCCAATTGGCAGAGCCTCATGCTCTGATGCTTGCAGTGGAGTACGCTGATCCTAGTGTGTCTTGTCTTATTGTAAGCGACTCTTACTAGTGTGTTCAGTCTTACAATGACAATTTGTTCTTTTGGGCTTAAAATGACTATTGTGATTCCAAAGGTAGCACTATAAAACATAAAATGATCTGGGTTAGAGTGGCTGAGCTTAAAGAACAACTACCACTTGTGTTTGTGACTCATACTCTTGGCCACCAGCGTGTTAGAGTTCTCGCTGCTGGCAATAGTCTCGCCAACATATTTGGTTGCAGCAGTTACACTTTCCAAAAGTAAGATTGATGATGACATCTTGGCAGCTATTGCTGCAACAGAGAAGGAAAGTACTTACCCTAGAGGTTTCCCTTCAAAGTACTCTTATAAAGTTCCTTATGTGAGAATTAACAACGTTGGTGACAGATTGATTCACATCGCCCACAGCTCCACACTGATTACAGCCGCTCACGAGGGTACGGCCTCTGCACATGCTGGCGTCTCGGCAACTGTATCACTTTTACAACAGCATTACTGGTGGTGCGGATTGCACAAACAAACACGTGATTATGTCCTTCATTGTGACATTTGCCAGCAGATTAAAACTTCCACTGTTGCATGCCTGCCCCAGACACAGTTGTATATATCTAATAAACTACTTGACTGTGTTTACTTTAATCACTGTGGTCCTTTCCCCTCTGATACTGTGCATAAGTACATCTTAGTTGCAGTTGATTCTTGCAAGCGCTTTGTATGGGTGTGGCCCCAAAGGAGTGCTGATACTCGAACTGTCGTAAGGGATTTGCGTGTCTTTGTGGGAATTTTTGCATGTGGTACCTTCCACTTGGACCACGGTCCTGCATTCGCCTCTAAGGCAAGCAAAGATGCCATGCGTTCATTGGGGTGTCCAAGTCAAATTTTCGTAGCAGCCTGAGGGCAATAGTGTTGTCGAGCGGATGAACCGTGACTTAAAGCAATCCTTGACAGCTAGAGTTTTAGGTACAGGTCGGAACTGGCTAACCCACCTCAATAGCGTTCAACTTGTACTTAATAATCTCCCTAGAAGGTCTGTGGGTGGGCGGACCCCATACAAAATGCTCTTTGGCATCAAAATGTTTGTTCCGGACCTA
Source organism: Lissotriton vulgaris (assembly GCF_964263255.1). Taxonomy (NCBI): domain Eukaryota; kingdom Metazoa; phylum Chordata; class Amphibia; order Caudata; family Salamandridae; genus Lissotriton; species Lissotriton vulgaris. The sequence goes on from NC_141696.1 coordinate 787,711,481, forward strand.
GAGGGTCTAGGCCAGGCGGCATCTGTCACTCCCTTTGACGTAGATGAACATTGTGCTGTTTTTCCGAATCCACAAAAGACCTGTGACAGTCTTACAAAGGAACACTTGCCTTTCACATCTGATGCTGCATTGCAGATTCCAGTAGTTGGCTGGCTAACCCGAGTTGGTGAATTGCTCACAGAGAAGATCGAGAGCATTAAAGAATTCTGCCCCTCAATTCGTGCTCCAGTTCCTGTGCTTGGCGTGCAGCGTACAAGAACAGTCATTTTATCTCCACTTCTTGGTTGAAAGGAAAAGAGGTTCATCTCTATTGACAATGTCAAACTACACAGAGTGGCCGATTCTTCTTAGTATGACACCTGCAGTCTCTTGTCCTGCGATGCTGAGAAACTCTGTTCTGGCCCTGGCATCTACTACCAGGCCTGATGTTGCCATTGAGATGAATACAGTTATGAATCCTTTATTGAATCCACCAGCTGGTGATCCTCTTGATGATACTGAGTACACTTATCCCACAGACTTATCTTTGCCCGATTTAGAGACCTGTGTGGCTAATCAATCAAGTTTTCCATTTGACACTGACTCTGCCACATCAAAGTCTACCTCAAAAGTTTATATTTTTGCTGTTTGGTTTAAAAAACATTTTCTAATTCCCCCTTGGACTTACATTTGGCTGGTGCTTTTTTCAATTTTTTTATTAATGTCCATTAGATTTGTGGTGTATTTTTTCCGTCTTGGGCACTATGTTTAAGAAAGAACTACAATTAGACAAATTGATGGAACTTTGGCACCCCACTCCTCATCACATAGAATGAAGAGGGATAAGACCTTTGTGAATAACAGTGCTTGGCCTGTCTTAGATGGGATTGTATGGGATGCATTAAAATTTCAGATACATGGTCCCACAGAGGTTATAAATGTCCCTAATGAACTTGGTGTTTAAATGGGGGATGTGGTTAAACAGAATATAAGCTCTGATGATTTAGATGTCCGAGCTGTAGAGGCACTGTTTTCTGATTTAAATATTATGCTGCCTTTGATGCTGAACAGTTGAATTTAGATTCTGCCAATTATGCTGACTTGTTTTGTTACTAGCCCTATGGCAATCAGTTTTTGCACAAAGCAAACACAGTTAGGAATGTGGTTCATTACACACAATGAGAACATTGTCCCGCTCCTATTGAAGGCTGCTCCAAAACTCTTTTGATTTTCTTTTCTTATTTTACTGATTTTAATCAATCCAATCTTGATGCATTTTATTTTAAGATGACTGAGAGATCTTCTCCCAAAGTTAGACTCACCAACACTAAATTATTGTATTCTAAGTCCTTTATCGACCAATTAGCTATAGGGGGCTTTGAGCTGTGGAAAGATGCGATTGATCTTAAATCTGTTTGGGGTTCTAAATATTGGCAAGTGCAAGGCACTGAGGCTTTGCATTGTGCATGTCTCATCCTGAACCATATGTTGTTTTTGAATTTGACTATTTCACAAACCACCTGCTTTGGATTGGCTACGTGTAAAAAAAATCCTTCTATTCCAGATTTGGGCGAACATCCCAAATGGGATAATCACCCAAGTATGTCCCTTAGTGATGATGGAAAAACATGGCGGCAGCTAGCTAGCTGGCCGTGGTGCTCCGGACCGAGCTCCCGGTAGGATCGTCCGCCGCCGTGCAAATGAGCAAGTAGCTAGAGAACTGACCCTCTAAATATAACGTCCTTCTGGGGACACCTGTTCTGTGCAAAACTTGCCTGAGACTTCGCTTTTTTCTGTAGCAATTGGATTCTCGGCAGGTAGATGAGATATTCCACTCCGGGCGACGAACATTATTGCGGAGTCCTCTTTCTTTTTCCATGGATTCCGAACGAGGACGGAGGACGCCGACTGGAGTTTGAAGGTATCGGGGATCCCGAGCGGGGCTCTGCGGTCTCTGCGGGCTGTTTCCTGGTGATTGTGCTGTCCAGGGCTCTCTGATTGGCTAAGAGAGTTTTGGGGTTGTTACAACGTCTTCCAACCTGCGCTGGGAGCTGCTGCCCATCCCCCTCTTGTCCCAGGGGTGTGGGGTCTGTTCTGAGCCCAGATTGAGGATTTGCTCAGCCGCCCTGGAGCTGAGGAGAGGCAGAAAGCTGAGAAGCTTGGTCCCCCCTTTTAGGGGGTCAACAAATGCGGATAACTTTCGGCGTACAAAAAAAAGTCCCCGTAAGGAAGAAGCACAAGGTCAGCTACAGTGTTCTGGGTTAACTGCTACAGTGGAGGGGTCCGCAGTTTCTGAAACTGGTAAGGGGGACTTAGCATGTCTTACGTCTGCAGAGGGTGTGCTTCAAACGGTTGTTAATCCTACTCCTTCTGATTACACTCCTTCTGCTGAGGTTATCTCACAGAGCTCCCATACTATAAATACTCCCATTACCTCTAATTCCCCTAATACATCCAGAGGGGGTGCCAAACGTGGCCGAGGGTGAAAAAAGAAAGCAGGAATAAATAAGGAGGGTGTCTGCGGGGGGGCGGGGAGGTCAGAGAAGGTGTCAAACCTGTTCTTAATACACCAGTTAAGACAAAATCTTCGTCTTTCTTGAGCACAGAAGTCAAGTCTAAACATACTAACTTGAGACGCAAATCTAAGGCTAAAGATCCCAAAACGGTGCTTTCCATAGGGTCGAGGATTACCCCTTCACTTCGTTCCTATTTCAAGGTTGTCCCTCAGATATTGCATCTTTCAGACGAAATTGATATGGCGTCCGTTTCAGATGCCCATTCCTCCCTTCCTAGTCAACCTTTGGAGCCAGTAGCTACACCGTCGCTGGAGGAGAGTAATGCAGCTGAGAAGGAACTCCTTCTTAGTCAAAGTCCTAAACACTTAGTATCTACCGGGCTCCCTGGATACCCTCAGGGCTTCCAGGACTTTGGGAGAGAACCACAGCCCTTGCAGCCTTCATCGCAATCTTCATCTATGACAACCCAGAGCTAACCCCTGACCTTAACTACAGACTTGGCCGAAGAGGCCGAAGAGATAAACTTTCTTGAATTAGGAGGGGCATCTGGGGGGCAGACATAGAAATTTCTTCTGCTCCTGCTCTAGTCGTACATCGTTGCTCTACTTAAAGAATCCCTATGTTTAGAACATTCTCTTGAGGAATTGTCGGCTTACATTCAAAGAATTCATAGGGATCCCTTTAGACGAAACCCCCAGAGATCCAAACCTCGCAAAATCTTAGTCAATTTTCATACTTATGTTTTGAAAGAGCTGATTCTTAATATGGCTTTGAAACAGAAGACTTTGGCTGGGAAGGGGTTTACTTTTCCTATAAGATCAGACATTTCTTGAGTTACACTCGAAAAACAATGGGAATTTGGGAGGCGCCTGGATGCCTTTAGGAGGTTAGGTGCAACAGCTCAGCTCATGTTCCCGGCAGCTCTTAAAGTTATGCATAACAACAAGATGTTTAACATCAGGTCTGCACAAGCAGCCGACGAACTATTAATGGAGTTGGGCAAGGGGGGTACTTAAGGTATAAATTCACGCATCTACAATGTACCTTATTTCCTTAATGATACTTTCCACCTACCATTTTCTTCTAAATTTTGATGCAGGTTCCTCACTGCCTATTTTGCAAATATGCGGTGTTTGATATGCTCACAGTTTAATTTGTTCTTTTTTTTGCCCTTCTTGCTCTTTATATCTTCTTTTTGATATATAGCGAGAAATCTTTCTTGCCGGGAGTCAATGGAGGGGCACTATCTACTGGACATTGTTCCGGTTAGATTTTGCAAGGGTTTTTCATGGGGGGAGGGTTAGACACTCTGGGGGGGTAGGTGGAGGGGGGTGGCAAAAATATAAAAAAAAGTCCTCAATAACCTAAATAGTGATATAAGGAATGGTAACAGTCATATTTTGAGTATAGAAGTTATGGACGATAACGTACAACTGCAGTTTTTGTTAAAGTATTTTAGGTCTTCTTGGATGGGGGATGAGTAGCGTGAGGTTTATCTCCTGGAATGTCAATGGCCTCCGCACCAAGCCCCGAGCTAATAGAATTTTGCAATATCTGAGGGACTTGGATGTGCAGGTTGTGGTGTTGCAGGAGACCCATTTGACTCACAGTGAAATGCTCGCCCTCATCAAGAAGAATCGGTGGATTGACTTTGCGGTTTCTACCACTCAAACATCGCATACCAGGGGTGTATCGATTATATTTAAAAAAGGTGCTAAAGCCAGATTGGTCTCACAAGCTGTGGATTCTTCTGGTAGATGGGCCATTGCGTCAGTCATTATAGCAGAGTCTCAAGTTACAGTTGTGGGCTACTTCGGCCCGAACCAGGATGACCCTTCCTGTTTGGAATCCGTTTCTCACAGCTACTTTCCTTCTCAGGCCCCACAATACTGGCCGGCGATTTTTACATCGTGCTGGACTCTGTCTTGGATAGGTCTCCTAATAGTTGTTTCCTTGTTTTGTCTAAAACTAGATCCTTCCTACTGGGTGCTATGAGGCAATATGGGTACGTGGATGTGTGGCGACAGAGGTCGGGGCAGCAACAAGGGGTCTCTTTTCGTAATTTCAAATATCATCACAAGTCAAGGATTGACTTTATTTTAATCAGTCAAAGACAGGTAGATTCCGTTAAATCCATAGACTATCTCCCGTCTCACCTTTCAGGACCATTCTGCAGGTTGAGATGGAATTGGGCCTCCGTATTAAGAAACCCCCTAGTACGTGGTCCTTTGATCGCTCTTTCCTTTCCAATGTTGAGGATATCCTATATTTAAAGTTGGAGACTCATAACTTTTTTATATCTAACAACGGCACCGCCACAAATAGAATTATTTGGGACTCATTTAAAGCCACCTGGAGGGGGCTCATTACAGGTAAAATTGCCTATCGTAGGAAGCAATACAAGGAGATGATCTCTTCCATTGAAGCAGATATGGCTTGTATCCAACAGGACATAGACTCTAACTATACAGATTCAGGGTCTATTTTAGATCTTCTTCAGAATCAACTGCTGATATTAAAAAGTAGCCTGGCTTCGGTTCTAAATCTGAGAGTCCAACAAAGATGGGAGGCCAGCAAGTTGGCACACTTCGAATATAGTGAGGGTGCTCGGAAATTACTAGCATGGAAGACCAAAATAGATCAGATCCATAACAATATAGCGGCTATAAAAGTAGGAAATAACAACTTTACATCGGATGAGGAAATCAGGAAGGCTTTTATGGAATTCTTCCAAAATATATATCAAGAAGATAAGGTAATTACACCCGAGTCTATTGCAGGCTGGTTGAGTAATATTGCTCTGCCCTCTTTTTCCTCTGAGCAGTCTCAATATCTGGACAGCACTATTACAGAGGAAGAGGTGAGATCAGCCATCAGGAAGGGTAAGAGGGGGAAGGCGTCCGGACCCGATGGGTTGCCAGCTGAGTTATATAAAATCTTGGAGTTAGAAATTGTTCCCTTCCTCACTATGCTTTTCAATCAAATCCTTCTTGAAGGACTGCCACCTCCGGTATCATGGGATAATGCCTCTATTACCCTTATTTTAAAACCTGGTAAACCTAAGGAGGCCTGTGGATCGTATAGGCAGATCTCAATACTAAATGTGGATTACAAAATCTTCACCACAGTTCTATCAACTAGATTGGCCTCAATTTCCCCCTTGGTTCTTCATTCTGATCAGAAGGGCTTCCTGAAAGGGAGACAACTTTATGAACTCACTTAAGATTTAATTGGCGCAATGGATATGGCAATAGCCAACAATCTCCCATTGGCCGCCCTCACGCTGGATGCAACCAAGGCCTTCGACAGAGTTAATTGGGTGTACCTGTCGGAGGCCTTGGCCAAATTTGGCGTGGGCGAGAGGCTCCGTAGGGTGATAAGTCTGCTGTACAATAATCCATCTGCGTGCCTCCTGGTAATGGAGACCTGTCGAACCCTTTTTCCATCTCTAGGGGGACCCGGCAGGGATGCCCGCTTTCTCCCTTGCTTTTTGATTTTTACATTGAGCCCTTCGCGCAACATCTAAGGGAGGAGGTGACCATCAAGCCTTATCCTTATCAAGGTTGGATGAGAAAGGTAGCATTATATGCCGATGATGTGCTTATTTTGACATCAGATGTCACCACTGCACTCCCGGCTGTCTTGAGATTGGCTGATACATTCGGACAAGTGTCGGGATATGAGATCAATGCAGCCAAGACTGAAATGCTGATATGGAATGATGAGGACCTGTAACAGAATTTCAAGCAGGCACCTCAATGCGATATTTAGGATTGACGATTGTGAAGGACATTAATAAACTTGTCCAAGTCAACTTATCAGCAGTCGTCAAAGAATGCCGTAAGCTTCTCCAATCATGGGCGCACCTCCCCCTCTCATTATTAGGTAGAGCTAACCTCATCAAAATGTCGATCCTGCCTAAAATTTATTTCTTATTTAATACCATTCCTTTATATTTTGATCAAACTATTTTAGCCAAGTTTCAGTCCAATATTTCATCTTTTATTTGGAATAACCATCTTCCACGAATTGCGTAGAAAAAACTAAGACAGCGAAGGGATAAAGGTGGCCTGGCGGCTCCAGACCTAAAGATCTATGCATGGGCCTTCCAATTATCTCATTCCCGAATGTTGCTGAAAGTGCCCTCAGCCACTGGTGTGGGCCCAATGTTTGCAGCTATGTTGGATGGGGAAAGAGTTAATCGTTCGGGCTTTCTTTTTAAATTCGGCAATCCTAAGTTTAAAAAAAAAATCAAACTGAGGACTCGACAAGGTTTTGCAAGAACATGGTCCGAAGTTATGAAATCCATAAAACAAAACTATCTCTGTGAAAAAACACCGCTGTGGGGGCTGCCTGAAAATCCCGGTTGGCTTGAAGACAGTCTAGCTACTCCTTTGAGAGAGGCAGGCCTGGAGGTTTGGGGAGACCTCTTTTATGAGGGGGATCTACTCTTGTGGGAGCATCTGCAGGTTAAGGTTGGCCCCAATCTCTCACGATTTAAATATTTACAGATTGTTAGCTGGACTCAAGCTTATAAAATTTCTTCCGCCAACAGGAGTAAGCTCAGACTTGGAGGACACAGTCCATTGCTATCCAACTTAGTAAACCTTGGTCTAGTTAAAAAAGAAGTATCCAAGTGGTATAATATCATACTGGATGAGTCGGATGGCGACTTCGTTTTACCGGAGTCGCTATGGGGCTCTGTACTGATGGACCACAATCTACAAGATCTTTGGTTGGCTTCTTTTGAACTCCTGTGGAACATTGTCAAACCCTCCTGGCTACGCAGGAATCACATCTTTACCCTGCATAGGGCATACTATTCCCCTCTTAGGCTGTCTAAATTTTCAGGAGGAGATTCAGTGTCTTGTGCTAAATGTGGGCTGGTTGTGGCATCAGATACACATATGTTTTTCGAATGCCCTCATTTAGTCAGATTCTGGGAGGAGGTCAGCAACTCCCTCACAGTGTCATTGGGAAGACCTGTCACTATAGATTTGCCCCTTGTGATATTTGGTGTCCTAGAAGGTGTACAGAGTTCAGCCAAAAGCCTAGAATTGTATGCAATGCTGCTTGCAAGAAGGGAGATATGCAGGAAATGGAAAGACTCTTCACCTCCTACCTTCAGAGAAGGGCAAACTTCAGTCCTGCAGACCTCACGTACCGATCTGGCCAAATATGGTAATCAGAGCAAAAGGGCTTTTTGGCATTTATTATCATGGCTTCATTGATCTAACCGGGGTTTGTTTTTCCCGGGTCCAATGATTGATCTCCTATGGTGCCTTTAAAGTTTGCACCAGTGGAACAGCCGCTACCCGGTCCAAGCCCGGCCCCAATTGGCTGTCACATACCTCAATTTTTGCCATAGATAGGTAAATCATGGATTTTGTGCCTTTTTGGAATGCAGTTGACAGCTGAGGGATGGATGGCCCGCACGATACTTATGTCCCTTCCATTTTTCAGATAAACTGAGACAGCTGATCTCTGTCAATTCCTTTTGGCACTTTGTCTACATGGTGGTTATGAGAACAAAAAAAAAAATCCAATCCTGATGCATTTTATTTTAAGATGACTGAGAGGTCCTCTCCCAAAGTTAGACTCACCCACACTAAATTATTGTATTCTAAGTCCTTTATCGACCAATTAGCTATAGGGGGCTTTGAGCTGTGGAAAGATGCGATTGATCTTAAATCTGTTTGGGGTTCTAAATATTGGCAAGTGCAAGGCACTGAGGCTTTGCATTGTGCATGTCTCATCCTGAACCATATGTTGTTTTTGAATTTGACTATTTCACAAACCACCTGCTTTGGATTGGCTACGTGTAAAAAAAATCCTTCTATTCCAGATTTGGGCAAATATCCCAAATGGGATAATCACCCTAGTATATCCCTTAGTGATTTACAGACTGTTACAAAATTTGTCCTTTAACATTTCCAGTTGGGATCCCCAAGGCTGGTTATTATGGCAAACAAGTGCAGATTCATGCCAGTATCATATTCTGGGTTTAGCCCCTGGCTATACACAATTTAGGGTGGATCCCCGTTTTGAGTGTGACCATTCTGTCACTACCTATTCAGTAGGCAAGCTATGTCAGAGCTGGCTCAAACACTCCACTTTAGCGACAGCTAAGCTTTATTTGTCCAAATTGACTGGATTTAGGCTGTCTACAATGAAGTTTGGAAACTGTCCCACATTGAAGCTGCTTGTAGGTTAAGAGCTATTGATCAGGCTAATTTAGAAAAAGTGCTTGCAGTTATAGATAATAGCATTAACACACTTTACTCCCGTATTTACAAATTAGATAATATTGTTTAGATGTAGTCTCAGTTTTGTATCATGTATCACTCTCCTGGCTCAATATAAGAAGGCCATTTTGGCTGCAAAAACGGCCTACTTTTCCTCAAACATTCTTGCAGCTGAGAATCAACCGAGGGAAATTTTCTCGATTGTCCACAATTTGGCATTCTCCGATAGGACATCTCTCAAGCCCTCCCCTTCCCAGGACCTTTGTCACTCTTTAAATAATTTCTTTATCGAGAAGATTGCTATTATTAAAGCCAACATTCCCTCACCCCCCCGACTTTTGTGAGCCCTCAGTGTCCTCCATCTAATGGACAACTCGATGCCTTTCCCCCCCTGACTAAGGAATCCTTGACCTCGATAATTCCCCTTGTTAAATCCGGCTCCCCATTGGACACTTGCCCCGCGCACATCCTTCGCCACATTTATACAACTTGTCCAGACCTCCCTCTTCACTTCGTTAACAGTTCCCTTTCCCAGGGGGTTGTAGCCAATCCACTGAAAACAGCTGTTATTGTTCCTATCTTAAAGAAGCCTGGCGCAGACCCTTCGGTCCCCGCCAATTACCGCCCTATCTCCCTCCTACCATTTTTGGCTAAGGTGCTCGAACGCCATGTTACTAGGTCTTTGAGCACTTTTGTGGAGGAGTATGGGGTTTTGGCTTCCCGCCAGGCCGGCTTCCGCCCCGCACACTCTACGGAGTCCGTAGTACTTTCGGTCCTTGACAACCTCAGGGAGGGAATGGATACCAACCAGGCCCAGGCTTTGGTTCTCCTCGATCTCTCGGCCGCCTTTGACACGGTTGACCATACCATCTTACTGTCCCGTGTCAGGGCGGCGGGGATCGGGGGTACCGCTCTGGTATGGTTATCCTCCTTCCTGAGGGACCGCACCCAGGCTGTTCGCCTGGGTGATTTTTCTGCGGACTTCCGGAAAGTTCAGTGCGGGGTTCCCCAAGGTTCCTCCCTTTCACCTCTTTTGTTTAACCTCTATATTGCCCCCCTTATTTTTTCATTGCAGCAAATGGAGGTCAGCGTATACAATTATGCGGATGACCTCCAACTTGTTTTCAATCTGTCTTCTTCCTCTGCTTCCATCTCAAACTTCCAGTCTATTATGATTTTTATCCAGGACTGGATGAACTACAACCACTTGAAACTTAACCCGGATAAGACCGAGCTGGTGTTGACGGGTGGTTGATCCAGTCCCTGGTCTTCACTTTTTTGGCCCCCTTCCCTAGGTTCTCCCCCGGTCCCTTCTACCTCAGTTAAAACCTTAGGTATCAAACTTAATTCTCAGCTCACTCTTCACTCCCTGGTTAGTTCTGTGTTGTCCTCTTCTTTCCTGTCACTACGCACCATCCTTAAGGTATCCCGCTTTTTTTTCTTCGATGCCTTGAAATTGATCATCTTGGCGATGGTTATTTCCCGCCTGGATTATGGCAACGCCCTATATGCAGGTATACCTGCATATAGTTTAAGGCGTTTGCAGCTGATCCAGAACCAGGCGGCACGATTGGTGTTCAATCTTCCAAAATCCCACCACGTAACTCCCCTTCTCAAATCCTTACACTGGCTCCCTGTCCGTGAACGCGTCCAGTTTAAGCTTGCTTCTATCATCTTTCAAGCACGACTGGGCGCGGCTCCGGCCTTTATAACATCTGAGATCGTTCCCTATGTTCCAACTAGGGAACTACGCTCATCCACGCAATCCCTGTTGTCAGTCCCCCGTTTCCGGAGGAAGAAATGGGGAGGATCAAAGTTTGCGACCCTTGCCCCAGTCCTGTGGAATTCCCTGCCTTTGGAGCTTAGATCTCTAACTCTTTACCCTCAATTCCGGAAAAAACTTAAAGCCCATTTATTTGCTAAATCTTTTAATTAGATCACTTGTTGTTTTTGTCTCTTTCCTTTTATGTTTTGTTACTCCTACTCTGGGGATCTGTCTGTTGCAGCGCCATGAAGCCGCTGGTGAAAGTGCGCTATATAAATATTTTTAAACTCAAACTCAAACTCATGGTCAAAATCAATTGTGTTCTATTATGCAATTTGCATGGACTTTACAAACGATAAAGGCTGTGAAAGTGCCTTGGGACTACATGAACACTTCCTCACTATTTCTACCTTTTAATTTGAATGTTAAACAACAATTCATGTCAATGAAAGATGCTATGTTTTCATTGTTGCATTTGAAAAGTTAGAACCTTAACCGTTTTCTGTTGCAGAAACAAATTCTGCAGTTTGGCTTGTTCATGGGTTAATAACGCTACCTTTTCCACTGTTTAGGTTTGAAGCATGCATGAAGCATTATGCCATAGGCAGATATGAACCATTGGGTAGCGCATATCTCCATGAGGTTTGGTCTCTTCCGTTCACCTATAGGTGCCTGAGGGAGGGTAAGGAAGTTTATTTAAAAGGTCAAGATTGCATTTCGAACTTCGACCACTCATTGGTCTGTAGGAATATACAATTGAATGGCTCGTTAAATTGAGACGCCCAAAATTTGACCTGTATTTTAAAAGTTACACCCGCCGTGGCTATTACACCCACTTTCATGTTGTTAGCGAGCAGTAGTTATTTATTATTGAATAATGAAGGTTGCTGTGGCATGCTGGCAGGGATACCATACATAGTGACTGTCTCCCAACGTGTAGTCTATTGTAAGAATGTGCTGTTTCCCCCTCTGCATGGGAAGCTCGATATATCCATCTGGCTTTCCATTCCGACCTTGAAAGCAGAGTTCAACAAGATGAGTCGAGTAGGATCTCTTTTGTCTCAAAAAGAAGTCGCCCCTACATCAGCGCGTGAAACATTCGTCCTTCACGTTGCTAATGCTCGTACCGAGGTACATGCCCTACTAAATACTGATCTCCCCCTGCGTTTTGGAGCGTTGACTCACACTATTTTCAATGCCTTGTCGACTTCAGGCTTGGCGCACTTTTTAAAAGTATTAGGTTCTTTCCTTGTGACTTCATTCCAAACCATACTTGGTGTGATACCGGCATTTTTTCATTCTATTTTTTCCAGCCTCCTTGGCGGTTTACCGTTAATTCTCGCCTTGGCTGCCGGTGTACTGCTGTTAATTTGTTTGCTCAAAAATGGTTGCACATTCTGTGCCCCGCGACAACCTGCCCCGGCTGCTCCAACTTCATGACCGAATGCTTGAATACTATGGATGGCTGCCTCTGGCTACTTTGAGTGTGGCGTATGGTTTATCTTTCCGGTTTTTGTACTGTGCATGCGTGCAGCCAGGTTTCCACTGCCTGGATTGCAGTTTTGAATGGGCTCTGGATTTGTGTCTCTGCAATACAGTGTCTCCTAACCTGGATTATGATCTACTAATGAGTCCCTTAGTTGCTCATGAACTAGACTGTTCTGGTGTCGGGATTATGGCCTGCGCAGCAGCGCATGGAGTCCTAGGCAATTGGAATATATGGACAGCAGCCCAAGACTGTCTGGCACGCAGTTATCTCGAAGAACATCCGAGTTGCCCTCTTATGGTGCTAGAGGCTCCGGATGTTGAAGAACATGTGTGCTCTTTTATCACTTATTGTCGGAACTGTTACAAATGTTTTGATATTCCCTGGCTTTCCGGAGTGTATAAAAGTCTGTGTAGCATTAATTATGGATATGTTTTCATAAAACATAATGTTGATAAACTCCCACCCAAAAATGAAATAAGGAATGCTCTATACACTCTATTTTTTGAAGAAAGATTTAATCGGGAATCCTTGGAACCACAGTTTCCACATACTTGGCTTTTGACCTTTTAACCTTGCCTATCCCTTATTACTTGACACTTTCAATGAGTCATTGGGTGCGGGGTTTATTATTCCGCTTAAGGGCAGGCTCAATTAAATTCGCACTTTGTTTTCCCCTTGGTCATCAGAAATATCTCGATTCTCTCCCCTGTCCATGTGATGGACTGAGCCACCAATCCACTGTGCACTTTTTAATTTTCTGCAAATTTTATATGAAATACACTGACTTGTTTTTAATCCCATATTTTAAAAAATGTAAACCTATCAGCCTAGAAAATGCTTATCTAATGATTTTAACCATGGACATTGATGAACTCATATTTCGCACCAGCACTTTCTTGCGTATAGCTGTCCGAGCTCGACAGATCATGCTCGACTTTTGAATCTGTATGTATCATGTTATTGTTGTTGTTTTCTCACAAACTGTTACTTTTTCTGATTTGTCATTTTATGGATACTTCATTATCCGAATAAAGTTTTATTGAATTGAATTATGTGTTCTTTTCCATTACTGAATAGGATGGCTGAAATGTTCACTGACGATAACAACGACTTCCTATTGGAGGCGGTTGCGACGTTCTGTGCCTATACGCTGTTGGATTGAAGTGAGGTTTTTTTCTGCTTCATAGACATGTACTGGACTCATGACATTTTTTTCTTCACTTTGTGTACGCATTACATGTATTTGACACTATACACCCCTGTTGGAGTTTGAATTTTTGGGGGATTACTAATTCAGAATTTACTCCCAATTATCCAGTTTGGGGAAATTTTGAACTTAGTTTTGTCTCATTCGAACTTAAACTCTGAGTTCCAAAAATTGCCCCCACTTCTTGTGCGTTCTCTGATCAAGGGAGGGTGTAGTGAGGGCTGGGCCCTGTTGCGCACATTGGTATGTTAGCATAGGCTTATTAGAAGTTTAAACGCCATTTTGCCTTTTGCTGTTTTTTGCACACAACACTGCATATAGCTGTTGTAAGTTAGGCTGCATGAATTATTTCACATGAGAAAGCTTATTTTCGGCATCCCTAGACTTATATCATGACCCTAGTCTGCACAGTAAATGCTAAAACCTCCAAGGTTATCATTTTCGGGATGATCGGCTCACGTTTTAGACATAACATACATGCAGCTGCAGCCAACGGAGATTCTGGCGCCTTTCATATTGCACTGTGGGTATGATTTCAGGCACTTGGAAGAATTCAGTTTCCAGAAAGACAGAGAGCTTTTGCAGATTCTGATGTGATGCACTCCTGCTGATCTTAGAGGTATGGGGTTCCCCACACAACCCTAAGAGACCTTATATATTTTCTAAAACATCGTTCCTAGCTAGGGAGGGGGATATACTAGGCGCTCTATGACCTGTTTACACCCTCATTGTAATATGATTTCTCTATTTGTGTTTTATGGAATTGTAAGAATGCTGATCATATTATTTCTAATCATATGTCTGCTTCTGTTAGCAAAGATACTGCATCTTAGAGCACGTAGTTAAAATAAATATTTTAACCTTTCCCGTGTCTCTTTTTACTCCTGTTGTGGACTGGTATGAGAATAACAAACAAAAGAGTGTTCTTGTTTCCCACCATTCCTGAGTATAACCTACGAACGCATGTTCTGGGTTGTCTAATCATTTGTTCCTTTGCTATAGGGCGAAGAGCTAATGAGACACTGATGCTAGTCGGTAAGTGTTTCTAGGTTCTGAGGTGAGTTTTTTGGTCCACCACAATTCACTGAGGTCCTGGGTCTCTCTGCACAGTTCTGTGTATGAGCAGCATCCCTGCAACACCACAAAGTTCAGTGCCTCATTTACAAGGCCCCTAGCGTCACTTTTGAGCCGCTGGGGCATCACTTTTTTGACGCTCCGGTGGCGCAATATGCCGCAGCGTATTTACAAGGCCACGCAAAGCCACATTTTTGGGCTTTTCATGGACTTGTAAATATGTGTTCCTTTCACTCAGAACACTGCGTGAAAAAGGGCATCCAATGGGTGTTGCTGTGGCTGTTTCCACGTAACACACATGGATTCTGAAGCATTCCCAGATTTACGAGGAATTGTAAACCTGGGAATGCATAAGATTCTAATGCCACCTATAGGGGTGGTGATAGGGAGGCACAACAAGGATAAATATCCTTATTTCTCCTCGTTTTTCCTATTTCTATCTGTGCTGCAGAAAAGGAGCAAAACACCTCTTGTGATTGTTTTTGTGCAGGAAGGCGTACCTTCCTACACAAAAACAATCACCCCTACAACGCAGACAACCTTGCACCATGGCGCAAGGGTGCCTGATTGGCGCATGGCAGCCCATTGTGTGCCAGCGCAGGGGAAAAGGACAGGAATATTCTATATCTCATAAATGCGGTGTATTCCTGCCCCTTTCTTTTGGCGCAGGGCAGCACTGCAAGAGTGGTGCTGCCCTGCACCAAAATCTCATAAATGAGGGCCTCCAGAGTATAGTGAAGAAGACACATTATCCCAGACATTTTTCATTGTAATTAGATCATGCTGATAGTAGAGCCAAATAAAATTAAAATGATGAATCTGGACAATATATTCCACCCAAAGAAAAACGTTTGTATTTAATTTTATCTTATTATTGTCTCAGGTGTTAACTCAGAAAGGACAAACACTCAAACACTGACCGCATCAACCGCTTTGTTCAATAACCACAATAACATCAATATCAGTTTTGATGCCATTTTTTTCATTTTCTAGATCAAAGCAAAATCATTAACCTCTACACAGCTGCTCACTCGCTGGGGTCATGTGAATGGCCATCGCCACAATCTCACTTGACTCTATCTTCACTCATAACATATGATGTATGGGACAGGCTAAATTTGGGAATGAGAAAACGGATTTCATGTGAGGTATTGAAGATCATCTGACTCTCTTGTGGTACTGAATGTAGAACAATGTACAGACTAAACAGATGGAGTGACAAGGAAGAGCTCTAAGTGGGAATTCTGTGACCTTAAACACACACCTCTCCTACATCTATAAGTAACTTGTGTTACACAAAATATTTTTCTCAGATATTTTTTCTAGTCTTGTGTTCTGTCCATCATTAGCGACGGTGAAAGATTTGTCTCTTTGGTATCGGTCATTTAGTTATTTTGGGCATATGTATGAGCATCAATAAAATGATGACACTGGTTAAGGTTGGATTTGACTAGAACCTAAACAGCAAGAAATGGATTGCCTTATTTTGGTATACACTTACATTATGGCTACACTGGGGCACTAACTGTTTTTTTTTGTTTCCCTTGGGTCATAACGCTCAATGGAGAGTTGGTGAAGAGCCCCCAATCAGACAGATTGAAACCTGGGGAAATCCATACAGCTGGAAGGGACACAATGCTGAAGTTGTGGGAGCCTTGCTCCTCCTCTGCAGTGTCACAAAGTTCCCATGACTTCACCATTGGCATATATCACTTCTACCTCACCGGGTACATGAATCTAACCCACATTTATTTATAGTCTAGAATCACATGGACCTCAAATTTGATATGTCTATCTAGTAAAATGTGCTGCAGGGGCTACTTGAGTCGAGTTGTGCTTGCATTCGTTTCAAGTAATGTGAAAGACTATGGGGCCTTTTTACAAAGTTAACTTTACACATAAGTGAATCTACAAGTGCAAATTTACTCTTATACTTTGGGGCCAATTCCGATGTCAGACAGACTCAGGCCTGTCCGACATCGTTCAGGAGCCGTAACCGACCGACCTGCTGTCGAGGGTTACAGCCCTGCAAGTACGATGCGACCGAACCCTGTTTGTCGCACTCGTATACTTCACAATGGGAGCATGCATTCCGAGTGGAATGCATGCCTGCATTGTGAAAAGAAGGGATGCAGTTCATCCCTGCACCCTGTGGCCGGCTACCCAAGGTGCCTGCCTCCGACCGGGTGCAGGGATCAACAGAGGGGCACCGTAAGTGCCCCCAGGCTGCCATTCAGCAGCCTCAAACCCATGGGGGGCCTGCTTGGGGCCCCCAGAGACAGTTTCCAACTGCCTTTTCTTGCAGGAAACACCGGCATGAAGAGGCAGTGAAAAACTGCCATTGTACTCCCTCGATTATAAAGAGGCGACAGGGGGAGTACTGAAGGATTTCCGGATGGCGGATGGGCTCTCTAAGCCCATAGAAAGCCATCCGGAAATCCGAGTCAGATTCCTTTCCGACCAAGCCATTCCTTTCTGACCAAGCTCATCGGAATGGCTCGGTCGGAAAGGAATCCGGCAGGCACATTTTCATTTGGTCGGAAGGGCTACGACCATCGTTTGGAGCCCTTTCGGCGGAAATCGTAATCGGCCCCTTTGTGTTAAATTTACTACTTTTAGCTATTCACCATTTATGTGTGTAAATGTACTATAAAGTTTAGATATACATGTCTCCCTCCCCAGAATTCAAGGAGTGAACCAAATATACAAGTGTCAAGTTAATATTATTAGCTTTTCACACTGCCACTGCAGGGCAGAGTTCTCCCTATGGTAAAGTATAGGAAAAAATAAATAAGTTTATTAAACTTTATAAAAATTATGAAAAATAGTTTATTGGTAAATATTAATAGCAATGATTGTTATGAATGTATTTTAAATGTAGAATAACATTTAAAAGTTACAACTACAATATTAACTTGATTGTCCCAAAACGAATCTGTTTTATTATATTTGAGGTATTAAAAAGAAAATACCAACCTAAAAAGGTGTGTATAGATTTATTTTACATGAATTGTAGTATTATTTTAAAAAGGTTATATTTTTTTAGTTAAAAAAACTATTTAAAATATAAGTATATGCAATTTATATTAATATGTACTTTTTAACTTTAAATTACATGTGTGCATATTTTTAAAAGGAGGAAATGAATGGATTTATTTTAACCTTACTTCCTATGGGGTTTTATTTTAAGTCCCTACCTCTAATAATTTCTATGGGAATGTATTGCGGTACCAGCTGTTGCTAATGTCTAGTGCTGGACTTACTCCAGGTCTTAGCTGAATTATATTTGTGATTGTTTTAGGCCTTTGGGTTATCATAAATTTAGGAGCATAGTTTATTATAGGAATGGGATTTTTCTTTGGCGGGATGGTACATGTCCCTCAACCCTCAACCCTCTTTACTCCTCTCATTTAGTTGAACATATTTCCCATTTTCCTGTCACTCTGCCCTGCCCCTTCCACATATGTGCAGAGATTTCCTCTGTTAGAATGGATATCTCTGCATAGAAAGAATAGGAGAGGAAGGGGCACAGACCTACTTGCATTATTTAGTGAATAGAATACTGTAGTTCATGAGTAGTATTATTGTTGTCCTATTAAAAGTACCACAAAACACAGTTCATGAATAGGTCCCTTGAAAATCCAGCATTCTCTAGGAAGCATAGATCTTTTAGGTTGAGATGCTCTGTTGATATGGATGTAGTGTAACAACCAGAGATTACACCTTTAAAGCTGAGGAATTAGGTTTGAGTCTCAGCATTGGCTCAACATCCTGGGAGAAATTTACAAGCCCCTTACATCACTTCACGACACCGTCGCGTCACTTCTGTAACGCAGTGGCATCGTAAGCCATGCGCCACTATGCTACAGATTTACAACGTGATGCATCTAGTGAGATGTGTCACGCTGTAAAGCCCTGTGCTACATTATACCGGCGTCAGGTATAATGTATGCAGGGTGGGCGTTCAGTCGCAAGGAAGCTCCGTAAAAGTGACGCAGTAAAATCTACAAGATTTCACTGAGTCACTTTTATGTCCATGCAGCGTCAAAACCTTACACCTGCTTGTAGCAGGCGTAAGGAGTGACGCAGCATTGCAAGTATAGGATGCCTCTGAGCACTGCTGGAGTTGCGTCGCTCTTGTGTCACAACTCCAGCACTGTGTCACCTATACGCTGACAGATGCATTACTCATCTGTCTCTCCTTGTGCCACAGTGCGGCGCATTGTAAATGCGGCGCATCCATGGTGGCGCAAGGGGTTCTGAATGTCACACAAAATAACTGGTGCATCCCTGCTGATCTGCAGGGATGCACCAGTTATTGTAAATTTGCCCCCCTGTGTTTTTGGAAAAATCACTTAGGGTCAGATGTATGACCCTACCAATTTGCGAGTCGCAAATTGCGTCATTTTGCGACTCGCAAATAGGAATGTACAACAGTGTCTCAGACACTGTTTGTGATTGCTAATGGGGGTCGCAAATTGCATGCCTCATTAATATTCATATGGCAGGTGCAATTTGAGACCCCATTAGGAATAGCTAGGACTCCCAGGGATGGTGGCCTGCTGGGGTCAGCAGACCACCATGTCTGTGAATGCTTTTTAAATAAAGCATTTTTTAAATTATTTTTTTTAAATGCAACCCGTTTTTTTTAAAGGAAAATGGGATGCGTTTAAAAAAGTTAAACTTTTCCGTTCTGACCACTGCCTGCTCTTAAAAATATTTTTGCATCCATTCGCAAACGGAAAATCGGACCGTTTGCGACTGCAAAATTGGTCAGCCCCGTGTACAAACCCGATTTTGAGAGTCGGTAACCTATTACCGACTCGCAAAATATGGTTCGCGACTCGCTATTAGAAAGGGGCATATCAAGGGCGTCATTTCCAAATAGCAACTCTCACTTCAATGTATGATTGTTTTGCGACTGCAATTGCGGTTGCAAAAAACTCACAGTTTACCACCTTCTTCAACTAGGTTTTAAGCCACCCGCATATTGTAAACTAATTGACTCAACTCTATAGCCAAGTCTCCTCAATTGCCCTATAAAAATGTTTGCAACAAATCTGTGATGATTGAATGTGCTGCTGCATTAAAGTGCACAGTTTCGGCTTTGCTTCCTGTTTGAATTTTGAAGTGCCTGCTAATATAATCAGAAATAACAATCAGATAAAGCATTGCATTCCTGGGTCATATCACATGATCTAATTTTATGTGAATGATATTGCATTGTTTCTGTAATGTAAGCAAATGTATATATTTTGCACTGACACTGTAAATAAATGAACATTTTTTTCAGTCGTTTCTGGCTTTTGTTTCAGTGTAACAAAAGTAAGCATGGGCGGAAAATCCGTTCCGCTCGCGGATTTTGCGGATTTTCGGTAAATTCGCAATCCGCGAACGCTCGCAAATTTACAGAAAATCCGCAAATTCGCACGCAGCGGATTTTTTTTTCTTGGTGATACAATTTTGCGGCTTGCGGTGTAAGTTCGCAATTGCGAACATGTAGGTGCAGCGGGCAGCAACAATCTCCCACTCGCGAAATTACACAAATTGCAATTCTGCACAAGAAATCTACTAGCAAGCAGCATAGACCTTCTGAAAATGATGATTTTTATCAGAATAACTCCTCAGGTTGACATTTGCCTGCACTTTTTTGGATTTGAGGCCTTTTGATTTTCTTTGGATAACTTTTGGATTAGAAATCAACTTTCTCATATAAGCTTGTTTGGGGCATTACAGTTGCTGTAATGCTGTTCTTCAGAAAAACGAGTTTTGCAAAAGTGAAAGCAGGTTCAAAAGTTCAAACTCATCATTAGTAACCATTCCTTGTAGTGCTTCCTGAAAAGGGCCCCTCCAGAGTTCAGTTGCTAGTTGCAACAATTGTATGACCCTGCTCTGACCCTCACAGCAGGCTCATAGAATAGCTACAAGTAGGCCACAAAGGTCCTGGAAAAAAATATTGCACTGCAACAGAAAGCAAATTACAGATAAGGAAGCAGGTGCCTGACTGGAATTTTAAAACAGTGACACATTAATAAATCAACCCCAAATTAATTCATGTCAGTTGAAGCAGGCAGGTGTGCTTGCTTTTTCCCCCCATAATCTACAGTGATGATGAACCAGAGGGTGGCATTGATGTACCAGAGGGTGGCATGGGTGAAACAGAGGGTGGCAGGGGTGAAACAGAGGGTGCTGGGAACCTGTGATGATGAACCAGACGTAGAAACAACATAATCGTGACCGTTGCGAGCCGACATGTAAGTTCGCAATTGCGAACTGGTACAAAACCCTCGCGAACTGTCGGAAATCCTTGCGAACTGGCAGAAATCCTTGCAAACACAAAAAAAAAAAATCCGCAAATTCGCGAGAATTCGCTGATTTTGCGGATTGCGAGTTCGCAAATTCGCAAAATTCGCGAACGCCAGATTCGCAAAATTCGCCCATGCTTAAACAAAAGAAGAGGATAGCAATCTATATAGGAAACCCAAACTACTCCCAGACGCCTCAGCTTCAAAGAAGTGAATCAAGTAATACGTCAGTATCTGTATCTAAAAGAAATATTGAGACTCATATAGTTTCATCTTACTACATGTCATTGCTACATATGACTCATAAATCAGTCTAGGAAGAAATCACCATTAATATGTGGCTGGATCAATTTCAGTACAATAATGACCTTTTAAAAAAAAAATATTCAAGCTTGAAATAGACATCAACATATAAGCAAGCAAAGTAGATCATGGCAACACAATATAACTTTGCAGGGTTTACAGAACATAAAATTAAAAAAAACAAAGGAAAGGGGGAGAAAGAAAAAAAGCATGACAGAAACAGACAGTAGGTATGCATAAGTTTCAGTTGAACCGGGTACTCAATTAACTAATCTCTAAGTCACTCCATCAAGGGAACCCAGATCTTCTGGCCCAGCTCCTGCCGCCTTCTTCCCCACCTCTGGAAGATGGCAGATTCTAAAATATAGTGAGCCAAAATCCTCGCTCTCCAGTTTACAAAGGTAGGGGCATCATGACGAATCCATTCTGATGTTATACAAAGCCACACTAGTGACATAGCAATAAACAGAAGGGTAGATGCATGTCTTGTACTCTCGCAAAGACCATCACTGTCACAGCCAAATATGACTAGCCCTGGTGTCAGAGCAGCCAAGATGTTAAGCCTGTAGTTAATAAACAAATCTACATCCTGAAGAAATAAAGCAAGTTTGGGGCAGGAAAAAAATATATCTACATCGTTGGCGGCCGCCAGGCCACATCTCAGACAGCAGTGGTCCCCTTAACCTCCCCATTTAGAGATTTTGGCCGGGGTGTAGTAAAGAACAAATAATGCAATATAGTATTAGGGCCGTAAGCTACCTGATATTAGCTCACTGCTTGATAATTCTAGGGCCTGAGAGATATCCAACCCGGTCTTGCCCAGCTTTGACTCCCACTTACCATTTTGGGAAGAGAGATCGTCAGGAAGACCAGAAAGCAAATGCTGATAGATTACCCCTATTTTTGACTGCTTCAAAATGAAGTCCTTTAACATATTCCAATTAAACAAAGTTGTAGCTTGAGTCTTCAATTTTTCTACATAGCTTCGGATCTGCAGGTATTTAAAAAACTCATGCGTATTAAGAGAAAACTTGTCCTTTAAAAATGAAAAAGAAGCCATTGTTCCTTCAGACCCTAAATCACCCAAAGACTTTATTCCCTGCGACATCCACCTAAATGTAATCTGATCTTGGAAGATAGAAGATTGAAGTCTGGCAGCCGTAAGAGGTGTATAATAGTTGATATTAGGAATCGACCATTTACGACTGATCTTGCGCCAAATTGAGAACATTGCTAAGGTAACCTTGAACTTGGTCTTCTTATAATAACTATGTTCATTTACCTGCAGTAATATCCCCTTAGTATCCTCCCCTAATCCTATATCGAAAATAGATGGTCTGCAAAATGGTGGCAACACTGCCATGTCCCCGAACAATGGTAGAGCAAAGTGCTGAAGAAGAGCTGACCAGTTCATTTAAAATAACTTGATTTCGGCCAATATGGCCATAAAAGTACATTGGAAAAAAGTACAGTTTTGACAATCAAGAGAAATTAAAAAAAAAAAAGAAAAGAACAATGGAGAGTCCAATTCACAGGTGCAAAGATATAAACGCTGTAAGAATACAATATTTCCAAATAGGGAAGAAGTCCATTGAAGCAGTCTTGGAAAAGGTTATAAAAATATGTGTTAAAAATATAAATGAATATGTGGATATTAAAATCGAATTAGAACATTATTATAAAAATATCAGGCCCAACCAATAGATAGTGTACGACTGAGGATAAGATAAGGAAGTCCATTCATCATTTGCCCTTATTTTAGGCAGATTACATTGGGGAGGAGTTTAAAGAAACTGCAGATAAAGCCCTCTTTGCAAGCACATTGCCATAGATAAAAGTCTACATACAGGTTAAAAGTTCAAAGAACCTGCAGCTAGCAGATACCTTCTGTTGGACCACATTGCAAATAGAAATTTCGATATTACAGCAACAGTAACTGGGTCAGTATCTGATTTTAAAATTCTGAAGATTTCTCTATGATTACTGGTACCCATATTTTTACAAAATTGGATCACCCATCTTGTTCTGGGACTCATATATACTGGACAGGAGAATACCACATGTATAGCAGTTTCTTCCTCCACTGAACACCCAGGGCAAAGGCGGCCTACCCCGCCTTCCCACTTGTTTGTGCGAGCGTTGAGTTGGAGGGTCCCATACCTAAATTGTAGATAGAGCTTTCTAAGTAATACTGGTTGCATAATGTCGATCACTTCTTCAAATTTGTATTGGCACTTATGGTTCAAGAATTCATAAGCTAACCCCTTCGATGCTCATGACGAGCTCAGCTCGTCATGAACACACCCATTAACATTATGGCCCAGCACAGGAGGAAAATCTCTCAAGCACCCAAGGTGTTAAAGAAGAGACATCAATTGTCTGCATAATACGTCTCAAACTGTAGTCTTTCAAGGCAGATGCTAAGGTTTTTTGGGGGATTTCAGGGCATGCAGTTTCAGGTTTAGACCAAAGATCTTCCATCCCCAATGATCTCGCCGTGTGACTTACAAATGCCAACCAAGGGATTTTACCTGCCCCCATAATGGACAACACAGCTTTTAAATCGTCCCTATAGTGGGCCAATTCTGGAATGCTCCAGAGGCGTCGCCAATATAACAGTGGGCTCGGCGAGATCAAATCTGCTATTGGACTAATACCCAGGTCCATTCTAAGTAGGGTGGTAGGTGTTTTCTTAAGTAAGCCTAGAATCTGCCTCATAAAATTATTTTCAGTAACTGTGAGAGCACTGACCGGACGATGCACCCACAACTCTGCCCCGTATATAGCTGATCCCCTAGCTTAGATTTTATAAATTTCTGCGGGGGGCTTATGATCTTTGAGGTCGAGGTTTTATAAAGCTTTAGGATTCCACTGGTGGCCTGAGTCAGTTTTAGGTTGGCCTTAATATTGTGGGAGGACCACCCCATTTTATCATTTAGAGAGAGTCCCAAATAATCAAAACAGAGACTCTCTCTAGTGGTCTTCCATCCAATGTGGGATGGGGGCAACTGGTGGTGTTTGCATTGAAAACCATATATTTGGTCTTTGAAATATTAACCACCAGATTCCTACTTTTACAGAACTGACCGAATTCCTCTAGGATACGCTGCATCCCTATAGGTGATTTCGAGAGGAGCAGGGTATCGTCCGCAAACATTAATGCAGGGATTTTGCGGTCTGCCAGTTTGGGGGGATCTATATCTTTGACAGCAAGGAGATCTTTGATTAGCTCGTTGAGAAAGAGGGAGAAAAGGGTTGGCGCAAACACACACCCCTGTCTCTCCCCCCTCAACAGGGAAAGGAGAGGTCAAATTACCATTCTTACCAAACCTCACTCTGGCGTAGGTCCCTACATGAAGACGACTAAACTGGTGGCATAGATATAAAGGAACTCCCATGTCCAGCAATATACCCCACATTTGTTCGCGATCAACCATATCGAAGGCTGATTTCAAATCAACGAACGTGAGGAACAGACCCTCCAAGACTATGTGTTTCCAATAGATCAGTTGTAACCTAAACAGCTAATCAATGGTCAAGGTTGTGCTTCTGAAACCAGCTTGGAGGGGGGTCAAAATGTCATGTTCCTCCATCCACTCATTTAGCCTAGCTAATAGCACTCTGGCAAAGATTTTTTGGGATACGTCTATCAGACTTATTGGTCTGTAGTTTACAGGATGAATTGGGGACCCCTTTTTGTATATCGGGATGATTTCGGCCCCAGCCCAAGTGGCTGGGTGCGGCATCCTGTATAAAATTGCATTAAAAGGAATGTGAAAATATGGGGCCCACACTGCCTGTTGAGTTATTGAGTTCTCTGGGGATTCTATCTAACGCAGGGGCTTTGTTTGGTAGAGTCCTCGTAATTGCAGTGGAGACCTCGGCCAGAGTACAAACAGGTTGGTCTACAGGAACAGTTGTTAATAAAGTGTCAGTAATATTGTCATTTGTTGGACGGTTTCCTATTGTGCTTGAATATAGTTGCTTAAAGTGAAGACGCCAAGCGTCCTCAGAAATGTTGGGCTATATAGCGGACAAACTCTCGGCACATCCCGAGTGGATCAAGTTCAAAAATCCTGTAAAGTCTTTTTGGTCTAAGGCACATTTTATTGCCTGCCATCTTTCCAATTCCCATTCTGCCTTTGCACTTAAAATCGTCTTTTAAAAATAGACCTTTCCTCCTTAATAATGGCGCAGTCGCCCTTTTTTAGGGATATCAAGAGCGCCTTTTTGGCATCTCTACAGTTCATATTGAACCAGGGACTTTTGCCCCTTGGTCCATTACTCTTCATTAATTGTAAGTGATGTAACAAGTTCCTGGTGGAGGGTTACTAGCTCTGTATTAAACATTTCACAAGTTCCAAAGCTGGATATAAGGTTTATATTTTCCAGCGTGGAAATTACACATTGATAGATTCTACTTATTGTTTCTTGAGACTGGAATACAGCACCCCAACGGATGTGTCTTCCTCGGCCGACAACTATTAAATTATCCTGGTCCACAGCTTCCCCCGATTCTGGGACTGATATGTCCAGACACAGAACCAGAGGGTTGTGGACACTTTCTAGCCGGGGGAGGGTACTGAACTTTAGAGCCTTATGCCAAATTTCAATTATGTAAAAAGATATAATCTATAGTGGATTCATGGCCTGGTTTATTATAGGTAGAGTGGCCCAGGTTATCTTCAGCACCCTGCCATTGCAGGTCCTCAGTAAGTGTGTGAGAGTTAGGGAGGTCAATTGGAGGATCAAGGGGGTCCATCCCCTTATTGGATAAACATTTTCTGCAGGGATCGATAGAATTGCATCTTCCTCAGACAAGATTGATAACGGTAACCCATTTAGGAGCTTGAAGTGGCAATTAAAATCGCCACCTATGATGTAGAGTGCTGCCCCTCAGAGTATTTCCAACAGGGCTGCCAGTTTTTTTTGTTTTGTTTAAATGTTTTTATTGAAGGTTCATAGCCAGGTTATCCAACGTTGGATATGTATACCTGTACTTTACCGGTCTAGAGTATACATTGATAATAGCCAGGTTGGATAGATCGGCCTTCGAGATAAGAATACATTGGATGTCCTGCGTAAGAGTATCAAGGCACTTTACTGTGAACCCCAAATGGGATGCAACCCAAATTCATAGACCCCCAGATGGTCTACCTCTTGGCCCCTTCACTGCTGGCACATTGTATGTTGCGAATCCAACTCCATGGCAATTTTAAGGCCCAGGTTTCCTGGAAAAGGCATATTTCATGTTTGTCTATGAGGTTGCCCCAATCCGGCTGCTCCAGTTTGCCCCAGAGTCCTGCTATATTCCAAGACATAACCCTCATGCCCTTAATGGTTCCTTCCACTCCACCCTCAGGTTTGGGGGCTGTTTCTTGCCCTGGAGGGATAGCTACAATCTCCATATGGTCACATGAGGAGTCGGTCAGCCGGTGGTGTGTACCCTCCTCCACAGCTAATGCGCTGTTAAAGTTGGATCCATCCACCAAATGACAAGCATCCTCAGGTACACTGGAGTAGCTTGTGTGAACAGCCCCTTTACGCACATTTACATTGCCATCCCTGGTTGGGTGGCCCGAGGACTCAACCTCTATACCCGGGATGGAAGCAATAGGGTGGTAATGGGTAGTGAGCAGAGGTCCCTGAATAGGCTACAGTCAGTCAACCATATCCAGGATGCTATATCTATTACTTAAAGGAATGTTAAATACGGGCTGGCCAGTAGTAAAACACCAGATTCGGCACCGATCAGCCCCCCGATCTTGCAGAAGGTGCATCCACTTGGCCGGTCTTCGTGGTTGATGGTATCCTCAGAAAAAACCTATTGCAGCACGTTTCAGTCCGGGCGAGACTATATTGGGAAAATTCTTGTGAGATAGTTCTAAATAGGTATAAAAACTCTGGCAAGACCAACATTTTAAAACATTTCCCCTGCCGTACAGAGAAAGATGCAAATTATCTAGCCTTACCAAAGTAGAGTTTACAGAGTCAAAAATGAGCAGGATGTCCATGTCTGCAATGTTATCAACAACAGCAATAATTTTAACCCCAAGATATGACTCACTTTGCACAACTGGCGCTTCAGAGGAACCAATGGCTGCTGATTAAATAACCTGCGTCTTGGTAACGTTGACTTTATAGCCAGAAAACTGGCCATATTGTTTTGCTAGGTACTCAATACTCAGGACTATGATGTCGTCGGCATATGCCAACACCTTATGCTCTGATATATCGACCCTGACTGGAAGTATATTCCTGGAGTTCTCAATTTTGCTTAAAAAGGGGTCAATATATAGAGCAAACAGCAGGGGCATGCAGGGACAACCCTGCCTTGTGCCCCTACCAATGTTGAAAGGTCTTGATAATAGGGCTGAGACCGAAAGGGTTGCCTCTGGAGCAATGTAGAGTGATTGGACTGCTTGGGAGAACTCCGAGCTAAACCCGTTCCACTGGAGGACTGCCCATAGAAACCCCCAGGCGACCCTGTCGAACGACTTTTCGGCATCCAACAGGATCGCTCCAAGGGGAGATTTTGTAGCTTGGGCCCAGTCCAGGAGTGCAATTACATGCATGATCGGCCGTGTCCCGCCCTGGGATAAATCCATGCTGTCGCAGTGAGACTAACAGAGAAATCACTGAGGCCAATCTGGTAGCTAAAATTTTAGAGTAAATTTTGCTGTCTGTGTTAATTAAGGATATTGGATGGAACAAAGAAGGGTCCAACTCCGGTTTACCTTTCTTTTTGAAGAGGATAACTGTGGTTTGGCGCCATGAGTTTGGTATACAAACGAGTTGGGCCCCACGTAGGATTGTTAAAAATTCATGCCTAATCTCTGATCTAAATCGACTATAAAATTCCAAAGGTATAAGGTCAGGGCCAGCGGCTTTCCCGTTAGCCAATGAATTAATTGCCAGTTCAACCTCATACCATTCTATGGGGGCAGAGAGAGCTTCATTCTGCTGTGCAGTGGCATGGGGGGTATTAAGACCCTGTAGAAAGGCCCGACTTCAAATTCAAAATCTGGATCCCTGGCTTCCTCCCTGTACAGAGAACTATAAGACTGACGAAAAACCTACATGACCCCCTCCGATGTATTCTGAATAAGGCCTTGGGCGTCCTGGATCTTAGAAATACAGTTAGCCAGCCCTCTCTGCTGGAGTCGCTTGGCCAAGACTCTGCCTGATTTCTCTTCAAACTCAAACAACATAGAGCGGAATGGCAAAAACTTTGCAGCAAGGTCCTGACCAAAGAACCCCAACAGAGAGGCCCTAACCTTAGCAACCAGTAGCTGACTTTGGGATGTATCATGGCCCTCCTTAATTGCACATACCAGTTGAACCTCTGCAGCCCTTAGTTTCTCAATCTGCCTATTGATTTGATCTCGAACAGACTGCTGCCGAAAGGACGAGAAACTCTTTGTTTCGCCCGGACCGCTGCCTTTAGCGTATCCCAGATGATAGTGCACGGGGCGGTCTCTCTATTGATGCTCAGGAATTCTAGAATCCAATTAATCACATGATCTGTATATTATTGTTCTAATAACAACTTTCTCTTGAATGTCTAAGCCCTCAGCAGCTTTGTAATGTAAGCAAAAGGACAGTCAATAATCAGCGGACTGTGATCTGACAAAATCCTGGGGGGGCTGATATGGAGGTACCATCAACCAATTGATCAGACATGAAACAGTAATCTAGGTGAACCATTTTGTTATGGGGAGCAGAGAAATATGTGTACCCATCAAGATGTTTGTTGTGATGGAACCAAAGGTCAGTCAGGCAATGCTCTTGGACCAGTGCTTGAAGTGCCCTAAAGACTCTAGGTTTATTACCTACATAATTTTGACCCCCAACTAGATTAAAATTAGCAGACAAGTCAATATTGAGTTCCCCACAAAAACAAATAGGGTGAGGCCAAAGGACCAGCTCAACGTTCAGATGATGCAGAGCTGCCGGATCATCCAGATTTGATGCATACACAGTACAGATGGTTAGGGATCTGTCGTTGATTTGCAACTCGGTGATTACCCATCTTCCACTACTGTCTTGGGTGGTTTTCCTACATGGCCTGAGTACGTCTTAATAAAATTGTGACCCCTCTAATCATGGAGATCTGACGAGAGCATCCAATTAAATCAAACCCGGGAATTTTCAAGCAGTTACGATTGCTCCAGGGAACATGAGTTTCCTGCAAACACAATACCTGTAATCGAAAGGCCTGAGCAACCCTAAAAAACAGTGCCCATTTCTTGCCATTGTTCAGCCCACAGATATTCCAGGAGCCTTTGCGAATTTTACCCTGCGCCATTTATACAAAAAAGAAAAATGAAGAAACCTGGGCTAGCTAATGCAATCAAAACAACATCAAGCCCCCCTTCAAAAACTGGAAGCTGCCTAATAGTAGCCAATTTAATCAATGAGTTGTGATTACCATGTACTTTCAAGCTTTTTTTGTTTTTCTCCCCCAGCCGCCACCCCACCCACCCCCCTCCACCATCACCTCCAAACCACCCTCCCAACCCGTGCCCGCACTGAACCCAACCCTCTCAGAACCACCCACCCCACCACCCCCTACATAGGGCACCAGGACCTGGGTCCTTGTGATGGAGGAGCTATCCCCGAAACCCAAATTCCCCCAATATCCTCACCAAAAACAAAAACAAAATTCACAATCCTCTAAACTCCCAGTCCGCACCCCCTACCCCTACCCCCTAGAAACCTGAGAAAGAAAAATGCCTCGACTTAACAAGCGTTACACTTCCTAAAGTGAATTCAAAAATTCTTTGGCCTGAATCTCAGAAGTAAAGAATATGGTCTGGCCCTGAGTAATGATTTTTAATTTGGATGGAAAAAGCTTGGGCCCCTTTCGACTGGAAGGGCGCTATTAACTGGCGGAGCTGCCACCTCCGCTCAACAGTCGCCGGCACAGGTCAGGCCTAACAAAAAACTGAGGGACCAGTATGGGGGCGACCTGTGCCCCCAGCCTGGCGTGCTTATATGTAGCGGCCTTTGAAGAAAAGCATATTTTTAATACCATGGCACCTTTCAGTGAAAATATCTCATGTTGGTCGAGATACATCGACGACATTTTTTTCATTTGGACAAGTTGTTTGGAATTATTAAATGATTTTATTCTTTGGTTGAACTTGGGAGATCAAAACCTCAAGTTCACGTCTAATTTCATCAAAGCAGCAATTGAATTCTTGGACATTAAAATCAAAGTTGAGAATGCAATATTGGGTGTTGATTTATATACTAAACCAACAGATAGAAATACACTCCTTCACTATAAAAGCAACCATCCTAACAGCCAGAAAGACAATATACCATTTGGTCAATTTTTACGAATCAGAAGAAATTGTACCAACATAGTGGATTACAATAAACATGCAGATGTCTTATCTCAAAAACTTAGAGACCGAGGCTATCCCAACAATTTGATCAAAAGAGCATACAAACGTGCTAAATATTATAATAGGGAATCTCTCTTTAATAAGAATACTGAAGGCAAAAACAAAAAAACTAATGACAGACTGATTTTCGTAACAAATTATAGCACAGCAAGTAACAAAATAAAAAACATCATCAACCGTAATTGGTCATTATTAAATGACAGACCGGGCATAAACATCCCCAAACCGATGTTCAGTTTCCGCCGAAACAAAACAATTAGAAACTGCCTAGTCCATACCTTTAAAGAGAACAACCGTAAGACCCCTAATACTATCAACAATATCCCTTTACCTAAGGGAAATTTTCCTTGTAATATGTGCTCTAATTGTGAATTGATGATTAAAGGGAACGCAATTCAGTACAATGGAATAGACCATAAAATCAAAAACTTTGCTAATTGCAAAACGAAAGATCTGATTTATATGATACAATGTCCCTGTAACAAAGCATACATTGGAGAGACCTCCAGAGAAATTAAAACTAGGATAACTGAACATAAGTCCGCCATTAGGACCCAAAAGAAATCAGCCCCTCTAGTGGAACACTGGATAAACCATAACCACAAACTAGAAGACCTTAGATGGTGTGTAATAGAGACCATAACACACAGCATGAGAGGTGGCAATATTACCAACAAAAGAAAGAAAAGAGAACAGTTTTACATGTCCTTATTCAACACTTTCCGCACTGGGCTGAATAACAGAGAAGAGTGGGAAAGGTTAATTCTGTAAGCTATCAATTACCTATCCCTTCTGCTCCTCTTTAACAATAAACAGACAGTGAATTACATCGTGAAACCAATCCTCTGTTTCCACAACCAGTAGCTTGTGCAGTTTGACGTAGTATCCTGTTTTAAAAAAAATAAAAAATAAATAAAAAAAATTAAAAAAATTATAAAGACAAATGTAATATAGATTTTTTCTGCGGAATTCAATTGTTAATTCAATCGTTTTGGTATATAGAGTGTACTTAATCAGCAATTGTTTAATTTTTTATATAAATCATTTACCTTGTCATCTTTGCATACAATCATGTCTACATAGACTATTTTTGATGACCTACATTAACAATTTCGATGTTCAATGTGTCTAGAACTGCACTAATTGAAAGTTTAATTATGTGTTCTCGCTATTCGTGAGATAGCCCATAGGATGATGCATTTCATTATGTCTATATCTAACTATATGAGCTGTTTGGATTCATGTTATGTAAGGCACTAATTGTGATAGAATATAGCGGGTTCCATGGCCAACGATATATTCATGGATCGTAGGTGGGTTTGTTGTCCCAATCCAAGATGGCCGCCATAGGGAATAATTTCACCGTAACATTACACCGTAAATAAGGACTTTTGATTGCGCACGAGGATTCGAGCATGTAGTTTTGTATCTATGAATTCTTAATAGTAGAAAGACATCCGCAAGTTTAGAAATCAGGGTTTTATTTCGAATACGCCACAATACTACTCTGTTAACTTCCGGGTCGCTCGGACCGCATTTTAAAAATTCTTTGCGAATTCTAAATTGTATGATCCAGGTACACATTGCCTCATTAATAAGCCTGCCCGATATACGTATTTTTAAGGCTATGTAGCATTAAATAAAAAGTTAGCACACTAATCTCGCCCGTCGACTTCCGGGTTAACATCAGCGGTGTCAGCATAAAGACGCCGTCATAAATGGATGTAGTTAGATCTTGCACCATCACGAAGGCATCAAGAACCGCAGCAGCACGGAGGAGCAGGGAGGCCGAAATCGTTAATACAGGTATGCATATACTATGCCCCTTGGTCTTAAGACAGACATGGTAGCATTTCCGACCAGAGAGGAAGTGTACATTTTTAAATACTAGTCAGCGCTTTGTCTTGGTACAGCTTACAGAGCGTTATTTTTATTATTTTTGTTTTTTTTACTATATACACAGAAGCCCTTCAAGATAGGGTTAAAAGTCGTTTTTGCTCCTAAATGTAGAGTGTTATAATCATATCGACCGTTTTGGGCAAGGTATTCTTGACAACTAGTTTATAATCTTGACACTAGCACTAGAGAATACCTTTACTAAAGATAATTGTAAAGTATAATATATCTTAGAGCTATCAGTTAGTAACAAGATCAATCATATTAAAATATTGTCCTCTTTCTATATTTTTTCGATCTTAGAGCAATATATTGCCTCTTCAAATTTTAAGAAGAACCTTCTGATCCGATAATTATCAAGAGTCGTGAAAGTATCATTGTGAACCTGAATTAAAAACAGGTTAGTAACAGTACGGGATGATAAGTTTATCAATAGACGAGACTCCCTTAAGTTTTAAACACAATGCTAAGTCAAATGTTGGTCCATCCCATTTAGGATTTTTTATGCCATTCATCTTCGGTGGCCCCTCCGTGCACTTCTAATATTCGTGCATCCATAGAGAAGGTAATTCATTACATCTTTATCTCTGATGGAACTGTTAAGAAAATAGAACTATAAACCACCTAATAGTCTTTGTGTCTTCTCATCATATAGCTTGAGCGAGCATAAAACCGCTAAGAAAACATTTTTTGACGGATGAAAAGAATTGATACATTCATCCTACAAACTTTGCAGGTATTAACAAAATATTTGTGTACAAACTCTGAATCCCAGACAGAGAATTAAGACTTAAAGCAACAACTGAGTATGAATGGTCTAGAGTGGATCATAACCTTGTAAAGTAGTGGCCATGAGTCGAACTGACCAGTTTAACGGTTAGAGCAACAGGTCCTAATGGGCTAGTGATCCACTGACATTGGGCGAGCATATTTTAGATTTTGTACATGTCCAACTAGACAATTAACTGATAGAAGTAGGAGAGCAGGAGCTAGAATCATCCAGAAGTGTAGACAAGTAGTTTAATTATTATATTTCTACTTTTTGATTTTTTAGATATCAAGTCAATTGTTGTGAATGTCCTGAAGAAGGTGTGAAGATTAATCAAAGCACCGAAACGCTGCGTCGACTGTGTTCACTTGACTATACATTGTTTTTATCCTTTGATGCAATATTTGACCACTGTATGGTGGTTGGTATGAATTGTTTTTTAATTATGTTTTAGATTGTAACCCGCTCGGGAGGTAATAAATGTTCTGTTCAAATCTTGATATATTTTGTGTTATTAACTTTCCACATTCATTCTGTTCAATTGTCTACTTAG
This sequence comes from Lissotriton vulgaris, assembly GCF_964263255.1. Lineage (NCBI taxonomy): Eukaryota > Metazoa > Chordata > Amphibia > Caudata > Salamandridae > Lissotriton > Lissotriton vulgaris. The sequence continues at coordinate 787,744,995 of NC_141696.1, forward strand.
CCCTGCCCTGCTTTTTTGGTACTATTTCTTCATTTACCTTGTGTATACGTTATAAAGAATCCATATCACTGGTTCTACGCTCTAGGATATCTTACCTAAAACAACTAAGACAGGGTTGCAAATCCTTTTCTAGTGTTGATTTCCCCCACCTTGTCAAATGTAACAGGGGTCCCTCCAACTTTTGTGACTAACAAAAAACTGACAACCCTTGCCAGACCGCTTCCTGTGCGGCCGGGCCCAGTCATAAATCCTTTCTCTGGCCCAAATTTTTTTTAAGCATCTATGGATAGCACGGGGCTTGTCGTCAGTATGGCCTGGTCATTTCTTTAGCTTGAATGGGAAGCGATGGGCCCGCTGGATTTCAAGCTCCCAATCCCATTGTTGGACCTCAGGGAATGCTTCAGTGAACAGTTCGGCAACTACTGCCTGATGTCCGACCCCTCGATCCCTTCCAGAACTCCTAGGACTCTTAGGTTGTTACGCCGAGCTCTGTTTTCAAGGTCCGTGTCTTCCTTTCCATTTGAGCCTTAATTGAGTCTGTAATGCCTTTTTGGGTGGCCATATCGTCTTCAAGAGTAGCAACCCTCTCTTCCGCCTCCCCAATTCTAGAGGCGATATCTGAGCAAGTCTTAGCCACTCTGCGGATAGCATTCTGCACCCTACGGCATGCACCCTGAGTGTGAACACTTTCTTGCCGAGTCTCTTCGCGGTGAGCCATGATGGTCTGGTAAATGATAGTCAGGGTCATCTCGCCTGAAGGTGGATGAGGGAGATTAGCCCCATGCTCATTTCCTACATCGGTAGCGTTGCCCTCCAGGCCAGATTGTAGCAAAAACGAGTAGTCCCAGGTCAGTGACCCTACATCAGGGCAAGATGCTATGCCCCCTTGGTCTCTGGCTGCCTTTCGGACTGTGCGGGGCCCAGAATGTGAGCTTAGTGCCTCACATGTGCGCCAATCCCTGTCTCACTATCATAATCAGTCCAGTCTTTTTCCTCACCAAAATCTTCCTCGGAGGAGCCTGTGTGATCTGATAGAGAATAATATCTATCGCCCCTGCCATACCCTCATCATGATTTCTGTGGGGTTTTAGGACAGGTTGCACCCGGAGTTGTCTCATTTGGCGATAATGTGGGCCCAGAATCAATGGGAGTTACTTTAATCTCTGCGGTAATCCCTGCAGTAGTCCCTGTGGTCTGAGCTAGGACTACAGGTCCCAGAATTCCATTGGGTTGTGGAAGATGGACCGTGTTTTCCATGGGAGCAGTCTATGCAGAAATAATGTTCAACCCTCCTGCATGCGGAGCCTCAGCTCTATTTGAAGGGACCCCCCTGTCAACTACTGAGGTTGGTACAGGGGAAGGAGAAGGAGAGAGGGGGTCAAAGTCAGTTTTGCCTGTGACCGATGCCGAGGTGAATAAGGCTTTTGGAGATATGGCCGATGCAGCAGCAAGTTAGTTTTTCTTACTTTTGATGATCTGTTGTGGCTGCTTGATCTTGTCTAATCGCTTACTGAACATTATTGGGACAGTCCTTTTTGGCCTCACTGCAGCCGTAGCAGGGGATACAGACTCCACAGGGGGCTGCCGATCGCTCGCGCTCACCTTCCCGTTGCAGCCTCCTGCGGCTGATACCGCTGCTGGTGCTGGCGCTGCTTGATCCACCTCAGTTGCAGCTTTCGCGTGGCCACCCGCCCGAGCAAACGAGGTACGACCCGCGCCGTTGACAACAGGCCCGGCGGTCTTCCCCTTTGGCGGCATCCCTTCCGACGAGATGATGGGTAGCTGAGGCGAGATAGTTCTGCGACCAGAACAGGATGCTGGGGGCCGGCTCGTCACGAGAGGATTCAGCGGGTGAGTTGACAGCGGGTGAGTTGGCCTCGGAAGACAGGAAAGCGCCAGAGCATCCCTATAGTGCTTAATAGACATACAGTGCAGCTATATACTATATACAGCTATAGGTGACCGGCAGGATTTTCAGGGCTCCATAATCAAAGATTCAAGCATAATGGTGAGTTAGTCGGGAGAGAGTGTTTTTAGGCAGCTTGTCTGGCCGGAGGTCCGGCCGCCATCTTGCCCCTCAGGTTGACCTCCAGTACAATAATGACCCAATCTTTCTTTTTTCTGCTTGCGCCCTTTTTTATCAGGCATTGAAATTTCTTCGGAGGACAAAAAGGTTAAACAGTGCCTTTGTGAGGTGTGCCATATGCTGCCAAATTAGCTGAGAGATTGTTTGAGCTACATGATACCTTTTTTGGCATTTCGTACCTGGTTCCTACTTTATTTTCCATGTTTGAATTCATAAGCGAAGGAAAACAAGAATGATCTGATTACATGCATCTATGATTGTTGTCCAACTCTCACTCACAACCTCCTTTGGGATACCTGTTTGTTATGTATCCCTATTACTGGGATGATTAGCAGGAGGCCAGGTATTTTCTTTTTTAGATATGGGACAGGGAGGATAGGCTATGTCATGTAAATCTCCCACATTACTTCAGTGAATGAATGAATGAATGAATGAAGTGTGATTTATAACTGCGCAACTTAGCCCAATGGGCGTCAAGGCGCCTAGCTCAATATCTAGCTGAATCCACCAAGTGACAGGAGCTTACTGGTAGGCTTTAATGAAACACCAGGTTTTGAGGGCTTTCCTAAAGAGGTCCAATGAGGGCTGAGATTTGATCTCCAGAGGAAGTGTGTTCCATAATTGGGGTGCCAAGATGGAAAAAGCCCTACTCCCCCATCTAACCTTCCTAGAGCGAGGGACTACCAGTTGGTTCAGCTCTAGAGAGCGTAGACATCTGCTAGGGACATACCGGGTGAGCAAAGACCCAAGCGCATCGGAAGGGCCAGCCATGAGGGCACAGTAAGTAAGGCAGAGGAGTTTAAAGGACACTCTGGAGGTAATAGGGAGCCAGTGGAGGCTCTTCCTTGCCATGGTGGCGGATGCAAGCCATGGCAGGGCCAACACAAATCGCGCCGCGGCATTCTGCACAACCTGTAAACGCTGCAGAAGACCCTTATTGGCCCCGGCATAGAGTGAGTTACAGTAATCTAGCCTTGAGCCAACAAGAGCAGTCACGATCTGCTTGCGTGCCTGGGGGGAAAGGTAGTGAAGGATTCTTTTAAGGGTCCTGATGACACCCCAACAGGTGGCCACAGTCCTGTTGACCTGAAGCTCCATAGAGAGCGTGGTGTCGAAGATGACGCCGAGATTCCTGGCAGATTGTGTGGGAGTGGGGCAATTGCCTAAAGATGGGGGCCACCACTCACCCGACCCCACGTCCTGGTCCTTACCAAAGACCAGGACCTCTGTTTTGTCGCCGTTCAACTTTAGGGAGTTAAGAATCATCCACTCTGCAACGAGTTGCATGCAGGACCTAAAGTTGGACGCGGAAATACTTACAGAGTGGGTCAGGGACACCATAATCTGCGTGTCATCGGCGTACGACACCACCTCCATCCCCTGAGATCTTACTAGTCTTGCAAGGGGGGCCACGTAGATGTTGAACAGGGTCGGACTCAATGCCGACCCCTGTGGCACCCCACATTGCAAAGATTTAGCAGGGGAGAGGAAATCTCCAAGCATGACACGGTGTTCTCTCTGTTGTAAAAAAGAGTTCAGGAGGCTCAGGGCCGGCCCTGTTACCCCTGCCTCCCTTAACCGAGATGTTAAAGTAGAGGGAGACAGGGTGTCAAATGCCGCCGTGAGGTCCAACAGCACTAGCACGGTGGTTTGGCCCAGATCTACTTTTCGGCGAATGTTATCTACAACCTTAGTCAAAGCAGACTCCATGCTCTGGAACTTCCTAAAACCATGTTGGGACCTGTCCAAGAACCCAGAAGAGTCCAGTGCAAAGCAGGTTCTGATGATTCAGCGTGTATTTATAGAATACATTTATAGATATAGTTAAAACGTAATAACGTGGTGGTTTGTCACCTCTAGGTTCTGAGTGACATCATAGACAACATGAGTTTCCCTTTGGTTGTCTATTTCGTGTTACTCGGAATACCTCAGTGAAAAACACCCTTGCAATTCAGTAATATCTATAAACCTATAGATCTTCCTGAACTGTAAATCCTTCATGAAAAGGAGATTTAGATCACTTAAAGATTTCTTTAGTGTATGGAAGGATACTGCTTGTTGCTCCTTGGTATCTTGATTATGAGTGTTGACACATCTATGGCATAACTCCAGTACAGAAGAGGGGATTTCTGACAATATTTTATAAGCATGCATTGGGGAAACCACTTGCTAAAATCCACCTGGAGTTTGTAACTCTCCGAAAAGGCAGTGTTTAAAATATTTAAAGCTTTGCAGTTATACTGAAGCAGAAAAGGATCTATCTTTATTTATTAAAGTATGATGTGTTACCAAGAGATATGATTGTTGTGATTTCTAAGAAATACCTCGTAGTTACAGAATCAGATGACAAAGAAAGCCACCTGGGGAAACCTGGTGGCCTGCTGAAGAGTGGGTCGGGAGCCTGACGGGACATGGACAGAGGCTGAGTGCGAAGCATGCTTCTATTGGGAATCAACAAAACCGATTCAAGGGTTTGGATGGGAAAAATCGGAGAAGGGAATGCTCGACTTACCAATTTATGGTGGCAAATATAGATTTGGTCCCTGGCAGCACAGGAGCTTGGGTGTGGTCAGTCGGTGGTAATTGTACGTCTCACTGAGGACGAAGGTTGGCGGTACTGGCATCAATGCAGAATAGCGAGCGTGGTGCAGGGATGAGGCGAAGGCAGAGGGAGTACAGGGAAGGAAGGCGAGTGGCCTCACTTGGATGCAGGAGGACACAGTTGTGGATACAGGGATGGAGGTTCTAAGGAGTGAGAGAAATGTGACACCAGGACAAGCTCAGGAGAAGAGAGGGGTGCAAATCTGAGTTAAAGGGTCAAGAGGAACATATTTGATGTGGAAAATGCTGAAGTAAATCAGTCAGACCAAGTAAAGGGCCAGTGTGTAGTCAGAAGATAATGCCTGTGCTCCGTAAAATTTCTAAAAGTGTTGGAGGGCACTGATAAGTCAGCAACAGATAGTGGAAGATCAGTGAGCACAAGCATTGTGATTGCTGGGAACAAGGAAGCACCAGCCATGGGAAATAAGAAAGCCATTTCCCTTTGTAAGTTGACTTCTTCCCTTAGATCTTTTTTTAAGGTCAATACCAAACTAAAACTAGGGGAAAGGAGGGAGAGCAGAGGGCACTGGTAGCTTTGATATGGTGAGAAAATGATTTGATAGGTCGGCAGATATTAATGCTGCTAGGGCTAGAGAGCCCGCTATGAGTGGTGGAGGAGACAGTAGTGCAAAGCAGAGCAGTGATGGTCCCCAGTCTAAAATCAAGGAGGTTGTACAGGCCAGCACTGGTGCTATATGCACGTCAAACAGATTTGGAGTCCTGCAACAGTATGAGGACAGGAAAGAGAGTAGTCAAAGGACCAGTACAGGAGTGCAGGACTGGCAAGTGGTGGAGTGTATGATTTGAAGAAGACATTAGGGGATACTAATTACGATGAGGCCGGGATCTGAAGAATCTTGCCAAATATCTCCCTAGGTATGAGGAAGGGGTTTGAGACTTCAGTAGCATACAAGAATGGGATGCAAGAGACTTGCGAGGCACTTAAAAGAAGTTGGATAATCTGCCTCAGATAGCTGAGGCACTAGAAAAAGAAGTCCAGAAACTCCGTGAGGTAACTCGGGAGAACACTACCAAGACTGTGAGTTTCAAACAAAGCGTAAGTAGGCTCTAGAGTAGATGAAGAGTTTGGAGAATAATGCAAGGAGGAGTAATATATGAAACCTCAATGTAACAGATGGTGCAGAACGGGGAGGTTTAAAAGCTTTTGTGGTGAATCTTCTAAAAAGCACAGTGTTACACGGGGACCCATATATATACCTTGTCCCTGAAATTCAGAGAGTACATTGTGATCCCTTTAAGTTGAGTCAAGGGAGAAGAAGACCTGAAAAGATTCTAATGAATGTTTTGACTAATAGAACTAAAGAGCAGTTTCTGGGGGCGGGGTAGAAAGTCCAAAGCGCTACAGTGGGAGGGTCTACATTTCAGTATATGCTCTGATCTATCCAGATAGAAGCGAGTCGGGCAATGGGAGCTTGTCACTCGAATGGTGGAACTGAGAAAGCTGTAGGTGAGTTAGGAGCAGCACTGCATAAATTGAATTGGTGACAACTATATAATACTTGGTGCTTAAAAAAGTGTCAGTGGTGAGAGTGGCGACGCAAGTGAACAGCATGGACGGCGCACTGTGAACAAAGTGCAAGTAATTTACAGTGAGTGGCTCAAAAACATGTGACAACGTGATATCACAATATACAAGTTCTTTCAATTTGATGTAGAGCCACAAAGGAGGAGTACGCCTGTTAATGAGCTGTTAGGTCAACGGTGTTTCGATTCACATTAGTTTGGATCGTCATCAGGACTTGGTTGTCTGGGTTCGGGCGTGCTGCAAGGAAAGGAACAGAGTTTCTGGGAGGATTCCGGGGTGACTAGGAAAGGAAAGGCATGCAAAGAAGAGCCGAGGAATTACCTGAGGTCAATTCCGATGCGTGGACATAAATCATCTACGGATTATTTGGAAGCCTCTGTGGTTAGGTCAGTGGCAGCCTGAAGTATATTTCGGATGGCAGAGCCAAAGGTCATCTGGGGCCTGCATGAGGGCACTGTGGAAAAGGTGGACAATGGTGGATCATGTGGATTGATTAGGCATTGTTAATTAAGCAAGGGAGGGAGAGTATATATTAACGGGCTCTGATTATGCTGGGCGGCCGTCTGTGATCAGCCGTAGTTTGAGCATGGTTCCTATGAACAAAGACCACAATTAGGAGGCGATTATCAATGGCCCGTGACTAATATCAAAGAGTGTCAGACTAGGTCGATGTACCCAGGGGCTGAAGAACGTGGAAGGGACATACCTGAGAAAATCGGTGCGTTAGGTGGCCATCTGTGATCAGCCGTTGTATCGTGTCAGCACGGTTCCTATGGAAAAGTCAACAAATGGGACAGTTACCGATGGTCCGTGCCTCAGATTGAGGAGTGCAGGTATATCGGACTAGGACGTAGTGCCCGGAGTGTGAGGGACGTGGAATGCACATACCTGAATGAATCGGCGTGCCGATGCGGGAATGGATCCAGGTGTGGGAAGCCGAGAAGCGGCGAGGTGGAGATGTTTTACTTCCGCGTGTGGGTGGGGTTGGAGCAGGGGAAGGAGGCGTGAGCTGGGCGTAACCAAATGACGTCAACAGTAGTAAGGGGAGGGTCGGAGAGAGGGCGTGAACTGGGCGTACACATAGTGACGTCTCCGGCGGCAAGAAGAAAAAGTCGGGATTAACGACACACTAGAATTATCAAGTGGAACAAATTACATACATTTAAACCAAGCGTATCTTTCAAAAGTACAATTAAGTCTTCTTGGCAAAACCGTAGGCAGTATTATTCAAGCGTAATTTTCCACAGAACAATTAAGTTTTCTTGGCAAACCATAGGCAGTATTATTATCACATGTGGACATATTATACAGTAAAGTTAATCAGAGGCAGTATTTATCGAGACACACATGAACATTAATAGATCTAGCATTCTAGTATTCAACCAGTGTAGTCTGGTAACTAGAGTGGTATCTAGGGTGATCTAGTGTTTTTGTGGACAGAGAGGTCATGTAGGAGGCATAGGTATAGAATGACAATGGACAGTCAGATGTATCAGGTGGTGACAGTACTGTTCCATTCGTCAATTGTATTAAGTCCATGGTTGACCGAGTCGCAGATGGTCATCCATTTACATTCAGCCTTGTTAAGGAGAATTTTAATGTCACCTCCTCGAGTGGGCAATGTGGGTTTCTCTATCACTTGCTAGAGAATGTCGGTATCCAGATGCCCAAGTTGTAGGTAGTGTGTTACCAAGGGTGCTGTCATGTTTTGCAATTAATCCTTCTTTTATGCTGAATGATACGCTGTTTAATCATTTGTGTCGTCTGTCCAATGTAGATGAGATCGCATGGACATTTGATCGCATAAATACCATTTTGTGATCTACAATTTGTATGTTTGTTCAGTTTATGCGATTGAATATTGACTGTAAATTCTTTTGTATTCGTGGTCAGGTTGCATACACTGCATTTTTGGCATCTGTAATGACCCACGATCGGATCAAGGCCCCAAGCGGCTGTAATGGTGTTTCTTCCATGGGTGGTTTGTGGCCATGTAATGGCATGTACCAGATGGCTGGCCAAGTTGTTGCCGCGTTAGTAAGAGAATAGTGGGGCTTCTTTGAATTGCTCATGTGAGCGTAGTAGTGGCCAGTTTTTTCTGATAATTTTGTTGATTTTGTTACTGTGGGGACTGAATTTTGAGGCGAAGGGGATCCTGGTCATCGATTTCTTGGGTTGGGTGGTGAGGAGAAGGTCTCTGTGACAATACCACGCTCTTTTCTTGGCTCTAGTGACCAAGCGTCTGGGATATCCACAGTGCATTAACTTTTTTGTAAGGGTCTCTGCCTCCCTGAAATAGTCCTTTCGCCATCTACAATTATGGCAAATCCGCAGGAATTGGCCATATGGTAGTCCGTCGCGTAGCCTACACGGATGATAGCTGGAATATAGGAGCAGGGTGTTCTTTTCCGTCGGTTTACGGTATAGAGTAGTACCCAGTTGTCCCTCTTCTGCATGGATGGTGACGTCCAGAAATGGCAGATCGTTCTGTTTGAAATCGCTGGTAAATTTTAGATGTTCTTGCGAATGGTTGATCCAATGGATAAAGGGGTCCAATGGTTCAGCGGTACCGTTCCACAGTAGTAGCACATCGTCTATATATCTTCGCCAAAGGTTGATGTTTTGGAAAAATGGATTAATGGGTGTTAAGATGAGGGTCTTCCCTAAATTATGCACAAACAGAATTGCAATATTTGGGGCGAAGCAAGCGCCCATTGAAACACCTTTCACTTGTAGATAATAAGTGTCTCGGTAAAGGAAATAATTATTCTTCAGTGCTATTCGAAGGAGATTCATGATGAAGTCTGTTGGGATGCGTGTAGGTTGAGGTCTGGAGAGAAGAAGGGTATGGATCTCTTGTAGGCCTTCATTGTGGGGTATGTTTGTATAGAGCATAACTTGTGGCACACGCTTTGTTTTTGAAAACTTCTCCTTCCCATTGATCCACCCCAGGCATTGGTATGCGCAGGAGTGTCGTCAAGCATGCCACAATATGTGAGTGAGGGTAGTTTTCAAAAACAAAGCGGGGGCCACAAATTATACTAGCCATTTGTTTCTCTGTACTCCTACTTCCTTTGTGTGCATATGAATATTGATTGAAAGGTTGGTGTAGGAGTGTAATCTCATCCCCCTCATTTGTGTGTGATTTACCACTACACTCCAACCTACGCATTCTTCCATCACCACTGGCCTTGACACAACAGACCTACATCAGCTCATCCACAAACCCATGCACATTGCTGGACACATCCTAGATGGCATTTTTACAAATCCAGAACTAGTTACCTTTCTAATGATTACTCCAGTCACATGGTCAGACCCCCAGTTTCTAGGTGTCTAACATAAAACTCCACAATGTAATAAACCAAAAATCACTTACATGCATCCATCTATTGACCATGGAACAAACGTAATTTTAAAAGCTTAGAAACACGACTAACATCCAACACAGATCTAGGCATAATGAATTCCATTAAAAAACTATATGAGTGGCAACAGGAAGATTTTGATATCCCAATACCACTCAGAACAACAAAACAGGACAAAAGAAAACAGGCACATTGGAGAAATACAGAACTAAAAGAGATAAAACAGCAAATAAGGAAGCCGCAAAACACCTGACTCAAAATAAACAGCAATCAAGAAAAACTTCATATTCAGAAAAGTATCAGATTATACAATTTGGCAACAAAAAAAGCTAAAAAAAATTACTATTCAGACAGAATTCAAAGTGCACAAATAAAGAATTTTATAAAACTTTCACAACATTTTATAAAACCTAAATTCATAGAAGAAACTAATCCCATTACTCAAGAGTTCACAGACAAACTGTACAAGCATTACACAACCAAAGGAGACACGTTGGACCTCTATTTAAACTAAAGGAAAACCGCCAGCCCCAACCCATTTCCACAAATCCCCCAAAGAGCAGCATAACCCAGCCTCTGCATTCCTCCATACAAATATCACAAAGTGAATCTATGAATCTGATCAAAGCAAGCATACCTGCTGGCAGCCCTTCTGACCATTTTCCACCACAAATTTTCAAGAACATTCTTGAAACTACCTCCACTGCCACACTAGCAAAAAGAACAATAAATTATTCCTTCACTATGGGAATATTTCCAAAACACCTAAAAAAGGTGTACATATGCCCATTATTAAAGAAAACTAACCTGAACCTGCTTCACCCCGACAACTACACCTGAATTTCAAATGGACCTTTCCTGGACAAACTGATAGAAAGAGAAGCATGCCCAGATGTCACAATTCCTTATCATCATTAGGTGTAGCATCAAATAAAGTCTTGGAGAAAACTGCAAATCCTCATCTGTGGAGAAATTGTGATAAGGTTTCCTTCTTCCATTCTATGAACTGGTATGGAACATGTAGATTCCATCTGTTTCAATTGGAATGGCTAGAAGTCTGCAGACTTTTCTCCCATCTCATACTGCTTGAATTTACTTTTCAATAGTGCTTTTACTGCTTCTGACATAAAGAGCAAACTCTAATCAAATTTAGCCCAGATCAAATGTGCTCAAATGGCTGCTGAAGAAGACTCTTTGAATTGTTTGTGCAATATCAGGGTTTGACGCTCAAGATGTTGTTGGTGTTCCTTTGTTACTTTCCTTTGAAGTGCTGATTCTTTTTTTTAGTTAGCCCTTTACATATTTTTTGCATATTTGGGTCAATATGGCTGAATGCTTATAATGAGCCATGTATTTTTTCATTTTTTTTTTTTTTTAATATTTTTTATTTTAAATTTCAAAAAACACACATTTCAAAAGAATACAGAATTTTCCTCCTACATTTGTTCGTCTCACAATATAACCAGGAATTTTAAATCAAAACTATTTAAACGCCCGAAGGGGAGGCCAAGGTAACATAACATCGTATTATAACATTTTGAAAAAGAACACAATCATAAATCATCAACAAAATGGATCATCCTATTCCTGTTCTCCATTTCTCCAAAGGTCCCCATATTTTAATACCTCAGACTCTCCCTATCCTACCCTTCCTTGCATATATATATTTCTCTAAATTATGTATAGCAATAAGATTTGATAACCATATTTGCATGGTTGGGGGATTCTTATCTAACCATACTCTGGCTATCATTAATCTAAAGACAGCCGCTGCCATAAACACAAACATTGCATCACCTGAATCCATTTGCACGTTTCCTGCGTCCACTCCCAGCATAATTAAGCTTACTGTAAAGGTTATCCTCATCTTTATTGAGTTGACTAAAAATTGTTCAATATCCTTAACTAGTGTATATAATTGAGGACATGTGGCAAACATGTGGACAATATCTGCCTCGGTAGAGTTGCATCTGGGGCATATGATACCCTCGGTACCCCCCCATTTCGCAATCCTGGCTGGAGTGTGATACAATGAGAATAATGTTTTGTAGTGTTGGGATTGCAAGGAGGCAGAGCATAGCATGGACCGGCCTAATTCCAGTGATTCGTTGAATGATTCAGGTGTAGCCTCTATCCTCTCCCCCCATTTAGCCCTATGCTTATCCAGATCATCTGGTCTATTTTTTGTCAGTGCAGCATATATTAGCCTAATGGAGTATTCCTCCCCCGTAGTTAGCCCTTCCATCAGTTCATTTGGATGAAAGCCCAATGGCCCCCCTTGTCTATTTCTAAGAAAACTCCTAATCTGAAGGTATTTAAAGAAGTCCCTTCTGTTTAACTTATATATTTTAACCAATTCCTCAAATTGTACAACCCCCTCTGAATTTATTAAATCCCCAATTTGATGTATCCCTTTATCCTCCCAGTCCGCCATTACTGAATCAGCAAAAATTTCTTCAGGGAAGGATTTATTTTTATAAACTTTGGTGTACCTATTAAATCTACCCATACCTATCTTTTTCAAAAAAGTGCTCCAGATTTTAAGTGCCGCCCTAAGAGTCTTGTATGTTTGCCTTCTAAGAGAGCCCAGATCCGTAAAGTACAGAAAACAATTTACAGTATTTTGTCCTAGTACCACTGTATAAGTTTCAATTGACATATTAATAGTCTTTGATGACCCCCCGCCTCCTCCTATTATTCCCTGCATGTACTGGAGAGCAGCAGCCAAGTAGTATGATCTAAAATCTGGTGCACCCCAGCCCCCTCTCTCCCTAGGCAAAGTGATACATTTATAAGCCCTACGAGTTTTTCCTCCTGACCAGATAAATCTGTTAGCTACGCTCTCCAGCCTATTGAACCATTTGTTCTCAAAAATTAAAGGTATTGACCTGAATAAATACAAAAATTTAGGCAGGACCATCATTTTTAACACATTTGTACATCCGACCAGAGAAAGATGTAAATTATTTATCCTTTCCAGGTCATTTTTAACCTTCGCTAACAGTGGTTCCATATTGCGCTCGACTAACTCCTCCAATTTTGCAGATATATCTATCCCTAGGTATGTTGCATTATTGACCACCCTGCTATCCAAACTTGTTGCAAACCTATTCACGATAATCTGGGTTTTAGTTTTATTTAGACTATATCCTGAGATCAGCCCAAATTCATGCGCTTCTGCTTCTACTCCCACCATGGCTATATCCGGATTTGGGGTCAATATAGCCACGTCGTCAGCATAGGCTAGAGTTTTCACAGTGCAACCATTTAATGACATAGGCTGAATATCACGGTTTCCCTCTAGTTTGCGTAATAATGGCTCTATATACAGGGCAAACAACAGTGGAGAAGACGGGCAGCCCTGGCGAGTCCCCCTTTGTATATGTACTAGATCCGAGTGCCCTCCATTTACTCTAATTTTAATAACCGGGTCTCTATATAAGGCTTGAATAGCTCGTATGTAACCTGGACCAATACCACACCACTTCATAACTTCCCATAGATATTCCCAGGCAACCCTGTCAAAAGCCTTCTCGGCGTCTAAAAAAAGTGCTGAAATAGGGTCGCCTGTAACTTCTGCCGCGTCGATCATGGTAATCAATGTCCTAATATGCTGTGTAGTACCCTTCCCGGGTATGAAACCATGCTGTGATGGGCTCACCAAATGTTCAACACAGCCTGCTAATCTCTTTGCCAACATCTTAGAGTATACCTTACTATCTGAATTCATCAATGTAATGGGTCTGTAAGATCCAGGAAGAGTTACAGGCTTCCCTTTTTTAGCAATAACAATTATATCTGCCCCACGCCATGAATCCGGTGACTGCCCCCCTTGTTGTACATATAACATAACCTCAAACATATAAATCAACAAACAATCACGAAATACTTTATAAAATTCAACCGGGATTTGATCGGGTCCGGTTGCCTTTCCTGATGGTAAACTATTTAATGCATCGATAAATTCCTCCAAACCTAGGGTAGATTCTAACATATCTCCTTCTTCTTTTGTAACAGAAGATGGGCACATATCTCTAAGATAGTTCCTAACTTCCACTATTCCCTCTGTGTCTCCCTGTGTATACAATTTTTCATAAAAACCTCTAAAGACCTCTCTGATCTTATCTGAGCCTGTAACAGTGACACCCATTGGATCTAATATCTCTTTTATCTCTGCAGCTGCTCTCTGCTGTCTAACTTTAACCGCAAGTATGTGGCCCACTTTCTCACTGCACTCATAGGTCTCTTCTTTCTTAGCCAGGTTTTTTTCAGCAAGCTTTTTCGAGAAACTTTCTACTGCGTCTGCCTTCAGTGCTACTAGTGTTAACAATATATTTTCCAAGCTAGATTTGGATTTTACTGCAGCAACTAATTTTCCTTCTTCGATAATCAACTTTTGACGAATAGCTTCATTCTTTAACCTCTCTTTCTTGCGTCTGGACAACACGTAACACAGTGTTTCTCCTCTGACTCCTGCTTTAAAGCAATCCCAAGTTTGCCCTACAGAGGCAGTTCCATGATTAATCTCCCAAAAGGACCTAATCCACCCTTCCATATGCTTCCTATACTCGAGGTCTTGGAGAAGACTCCTCTCAAACGTCCATGTAGCCCTCTTGCTCTGAACTTGTGGGACCTTAACTGTCAATATTAGCGGACTATGGTCAGAAATAGTCCTTGGTTGCTTTACAATCTGTGTCTCCAAAACCAAAGACCTTGAGACTAAAAAATAATCTAATCTCATCAACACCTGATGAGGTGCCGAAAAAAAAGTGCTACCATCTACCAGTGGGTGTTGTATTATCCAGGGATTTGCCAGAAGATTATTTTTAACCATATTGGCAATAGCCCTATTTACTTTTCTCTTTCTACCATTATACACCACTCCTGTACCCATAAATGAACTTGTAGGGTCATGCATATTAAAATCGCCACAGCATATTACTGGTTCGGGCCACTGTGCTAATTCTATATCTAAAAACTGCCATATCTCCGAATCATCCTCAGTGGAACCATATATGCTTACTAATGTTACATTGAGCCCTTTAACGCTTAATTCCGCCATAGCCCATCTCCCCCAATAGTCCTCTTTCTTTCTTTTAACTATCACATCTCTTCTTCTCCCCAGGATAGCAACTCCTCTTGTCCTAGATCCTTGCCTACTGGCTGCAAGTACATCAAATCCCAATTGATTCATTAAGTAGATCTGCTTTTCCTCTATATGCGTTTCTTGTAAGCATACTAGATCCACTTGTAAAGTTCTTATATAAGCTGCTACATTCGCCCTTTTCCTTGGATCATTCAGCCCACATACATTTATAGAGACTATCTTGCATGACATTGTGTATTGAAAAAAAAGGCATCTCTTCCTAACCCAGCTGTTTCTTTAATCCTTCTCCCCCCCTTCCAGACTTTCTCCCTCCTTCTTTACTCAAAAATATAGACAACAAACAAAGTATATAATCAATGTGTGCTAACTGCCATATCCAAACCATACATTTCAATTGTTTTTTGACTTCCCCTCTCCCCCCTCCCCTGTCTTTCCCTCCCTATCCCCTCCCTACAGGCAAATAGGTCAGCAATGACCTATGTGTGGACGCTTCCTGGTTGTGTTAGTCTCACCCCTCTCCCATCATCTTCAGTGTGCCCCCCCTCTTTTTGACATAGTACCTTTTTCCTCAATGACTCTCTTTCTTCGCCCTTTCCAGATCCTGAATAAACTCCTGTGCTTTCACTTCCGAAATAAACATCCTGACCTTGCCCTTTGTGACCACTTTCAACCTAGCTGGGAATAGCAGATACGCCTCTGATCCTAAAGCCTGAAACTCCGAGATCAGTTTCCTGAGCCTCCACCTCCTTTCTACTGTCGCATGACAGAAGTCAGGTCTAGTAAAAAATGTAACACCCTCCACCGTTCTTTTACTGTCTGGTCTGGCTTTCTGGATAAGTTCTTCCCTGAGTAGAAAGTTTCCAACGTACACTAATATTGCTCGGGGGAGTGGCGCTTTAGGACCTCCTTCAGCTCCGTATGCTTTTCGCTGGACAAAGGGGAACCTATGCGCCCTCTGTACCTCTGCCTCCCACTGCCACTGGGACTCGGGGAAAGCACCCCTTAGTAGCTTGACCACAAAACCCCTAGGATCTTGCCCTTCAAGCCCTTCCGCCACTCCCAAAATGCGAACATTATTGCGCCGTTGGCGATTTTCGAAATCCTCCATCTTCCAGAGGACATCATCCGCCTTCTTTTCCTGTTGTATTTTAAATTCGCTAAAGCTGCGAAAGTCATCCTCCATCTTGCCTGTTCTCTCCTCGACCTCGGAAACTCTCCCTGCCAGACCTTCATATAGTTTGCTTGTCTTCCTAAGCGTTGTTTGGATTTTCTTAAAGTCTTGTCTTGTTTTCCGACTTGTAGATCTCGCTTCTGATTGCATTTGTTTCAGCATGTTAATTACTCTTCGTAATGCATCATCCTGGTTTGGACCTGTTTCTGGCTCTTCTTGGTACGTCTGCGATGTCGCCGAGTAATCCCAGTCCAGTTTCCTCTCAGCACCCCTTGTGGGCGATCTTTCGTGCCTACGGCGCCTTGCCTGTTTCTTTTTTAGTGTAGACTCCTTATCTATGTCAGTTTCCGAAGAGGTAGAGACCGTCCATGAAACATCCTCCTCTTCATCTTCATCCTCCTCCTTCTCCGCCTCTTCTTCCTCCTCTAACTCTGATATTTCTCCCTCCTGCTGAACAGAGTCGGAATCCTCATCTACCGAAAAGAAGCGCTCCCCCTCCAATGAGCATGCATCTTCCTTCTCCTTGGGGTGACCGAGTGCTGCCTTTTCTGCCACCAAGCTAACCGAACTTCCCCATGTGGGATTAGGAGATTTAGCCATTAGTTCTGCCTCCACCTGCATAATTGCCTGCAACATGTCAGCATTCTCTTGCCCTCTCGGCCCCCTTGCCACTCTTTGCTCTCCCTTACCATTTACGTTATCCTCGATAGTCTTTTCTTCAAGCAATCCCCTCTGAGGCATCTCCTTCGCATCTCCCTTTCCAGCGCCCTTCACAGCCCTCTGTCCCGCATTCCCATCTGCTACCTCCTGTTTGCTTCTGCTGGCGTCCTGGTCGAGGCTCGCAGAGAGCGGAGAAGTCTGCGCTACCGGTTGCTTGTAACTGCTGTCTCGGCGTCCATCACGTTCCCAGCTCCCATTACTGCCTCTGCTCCTGCCGCTGCGTCCTCGAGGACGCTCTGTTTATTTACTTCAGGTTCGAGTTCTAGTTCTGTAACGCCGGGGACTCCTGGACTCCTGCTGGTAATTCCACCGTCTGAGTTGCCTGGGCGAGTAAACGATTCTGGTAAGGTGGGCTGCCTGAGAGGAGTCCCTTTGCTTTTGTTTTTAAGAATCAGTGGCTTTTCTGTCACTTTGATGCGCTCTCTCGCCGTGACACCCTCCTCTTTGCCCAGCGGTTTTCCTTTCAGATCTGTTTTCTTCTTGATAAGAGGCTCAGTCACCTTCCTTATAGCGCCTGGATTCTTTGCCGGTAGCTGTAGTTTCAGCATGGCGGGTGTCTCCGGAACAGAAGGAATTAAATTACTCGTCTCACTATTGTCTTTTACTTTCTTCTTGTCGACCTTTGCAGGCCTTGGCGGCATTTTGGTGAAAATTGAAACACTCCAATCTTTGATCCCTAGAGCTGCAATATTCACCGCTTGCTTAAGTAGGCCGCCTGTGAAAACTCTCAGTTTCCACGTCAGTTTCCTTGTCAGCCTGCCGAGTTCGACCGCCACCCGGTCTCTGAGGTCTCCAAGGAGGCTAGTATTTGTCTGCGCCGTTGTTAGTGGAATACGCTTCCCAGCATCGCATCCCTTTCTCATGCGGGCAAAGTCAAGAGCAAAGTCGAAAGCCATCCGGGGGGGACTAGCGCTATCATTCTAGCGCTCAGCTATCTCATACTAGTGTGTCCAGATAGGAGAGAGGTTCTGGTGCGACTGCTCACCACAACCCACCCGCGGCCATCTTGCCTTCGAGCCATGTATTTTTTCAAATGCATTTGTAGTTTCTTTCTCCTGAAATGCTCTGAGGGGTGGGGGTGAATGATGCCAAGCTCAACTTCCATTTGAATCGCTGTATTGTTCCAGTAGTCCATTGTCCAATAATCTCCCTAGTTTAAAGTTAATGAAGCAGATACCAGAAAATAGTACATTCTTGTCTTTGTTCTATGTACCAATGATAGGATTGTTTATTCTCTATTTCTTGAATGAAGGTGGCACTTTACGTCTAAACATGCCATACAATCAGATCTTTTTATAGTAATCTGTTACTGTTGTGCCTTATTTCAGGATGGCCATTGCTGTCAGTCAGTCAGTCAATCCACTTTATTTGATTAATTAAAATAATAAAAGTACAAAAACAGGGCACAAACATAGACAATATTACAAAACATTTAACATAATAATTAAGATACATAAACAATGTTCCAATTCATTTGGTTAAAAACACTATCACTGAATCAAACCCCTTGCCCTAATAAATTAGCAGTAGACCTTAAACTCTTACTTAAGAAGAAATCACCATCAAATTTCTCATATTCTTTAGTGTCACTGCCGCTACCAGAAAAGATGCAATATTAAAAATATCACCAGGGTTACACAAAGATTGTAAAAAAAACTAACGCTGGTCTAACCTGAGAGAAACCCCTTCCTCTCAGGATAGGTCCCAGAAATCTCATGTGAATATTGGAATAAAAGTCACAGAACATCATAAAATGTAAAGTATCCTGGGATGAGAAATGATTGCATTGGCAGGGTTCGGCATCATCAGGATTACACCATCCCTGATAATCCCCCAAGTAAGGTTCCATGTTGATAGATGTTTTTAACAGGTAATGGGCCCTAGCTAAAGGTTTACATAGCTCCTGTTCTTCTCTCCCCAGCATCAAAAAATTCTTAAAAATAACTTTTACCCACAGCACATCCTCCTTCCGAATCTTATCAGGCTCCTAATAAAGCTCTGGCCATCCTATTTTGGATAACATACTTTTAACATACGACAGCCATTTAATTTTAGAGTACTTATCTATCTTAACACAGTCCCGTAAAATGATATGGTTCAGGGTTAAATCAGGATTCAGCCAAGTTTTGAGCCAGCAAAGCAACAGAGCTGCACTCAAAATGTCAGTGACATAGCCTAGCCCTAACTCCTGATGTATAGCATACGATGGGGTAGATTGTGGTACAAATAAAAAACTCTAGTAATTTATTTTCAGCTATCTGTATTCCAGACAGATCTTTATAGCCCCATATAGAGGATCCATAGGCCGCAATAGCCCAGCACTTGGCTTTATAAACCTTTAGGATAGCCTCTATCAGTCTAGCCCTCAGACGCTGTGCAAACCCTAAAAGAGACGAGGAAGCTCGCATGACTGTGTTCTTTTCAACTTTCTATTGCAGAACCTAGGATGGCCTATCATCAAATAGGACTCCCAGGTAAGTGAAGGAGGACACAGAGGAAACTTCCACGCAATTACAATAAAATGGTTTACTAGCTCTGTGACCTATTGTCATAGTGTGTGACTTTCCATTATTCACAAATAAGTCCAGTGAGTGCATGTAGGCCCCAAACGCATCTATGAGCCGATGAAGGCCCACCGCAGTACGGGCTAAAAGTACAGCGTCGTCCGCGTATAGGAGAACAGGGATTGGAAAGTCTTCCACACGCAGAATATCCAAAGCTACCTCCACAAGTGATTTGTTCAGATCATTAATATAAAAAGTAAAATGCAGGGGCACTAAAACGCATCCCTACCAGACGCCCCTGCCCGAGTTGAAAGATCTGGTGCAGTTACCAGTCTGGGTTATCCTAACCGAAGCTGTAAGGTCTTGATGAAGATTAGCTAAAAAATAAACTAGACAATGGTCAAGTCCCTTTTCCAATAAAATGTTCAAAAGCTTTGACCTGTTGACCAGGTCAAACGCACTAAAAAAATTCATGAATGCCATCGCCAGGCAACCCTCCTTTACCATGGTGTATTTGCCTATTAATAGATGCAGATTTAAACACTGATCCATAGTGCCCCTCCCACATCTAAATCCATATTGCATATTAGACAAATCCCCCTCTAATTGACCCAGTCTGTAATTTTAGTTAAGATTACCTTTCCTAAAATGTTCACAGAGGAATCAATGAGGGATATCAGCCTGTAACACCGAGGATCCCTTTGCTGCCCCTTTTTAAAAATTAAATTAAATGAAATGGAAATGAAATGAAATGAAAGCAGGATTTATAAAGCGCATGGCTGTCCGTGATCGTCCCAGCGCTAGTGACAGAGGTAGTAGAGGAAGGAGGGGGGTTAGGGGAAGAGCCAAGTTTTCAGAAGCTTTCGAAAAGTAAGAAGGTTAGGTTCAGAACGCATGGTAAGGGACAACGAATTCCACAGATTGGGGACATTGTAGGAAAAAAGGCGACCCCCTGTGCGAGCCTTTTTAATCCCGGGTACATGGGCCAAATGTAGGTGTGCTGAGCGTAAGTTTCTGGAGACTTCATGGCGTCTAATCAGATTTTTTAGGATGAGGGGACCCTTGTCATGAAGGATTTTATGGGTCGTGCAGAGAGTGTTAAAGTATACCCGCTCCTGAATAGACAGCCAGTGGTGTAGTCGGAGGGATGATTTTGCAGAGCTCCTACTGTTAGTGCCTGTTAGGAGCCTGGCTGTGGAGTTTTTTACCCCCTGTAGCTTGGCAATGACTTTCTTAGGGGCACCAAGATAAAGAGCATTACCATAATCCAGTCTGGATAGTAGAATGCTCTCCAATAATAATTGATTTTAACCAAGAGGCCGGAAACCCTGCTGAATCCACAGCACAAAAAACATTTGCAAGGATTTTAGCCCAGAATTGAGGGTTACTTTTATAGAAATCTGCAGGAACGTCATCTGGGCCCGGCGCTTTATTACTAGCAGTATCTGTTATGGCTTTCTCAATTTCCCCCTCATTAAACTCAATTGGGGTACTAGCTTAATGGAGCGAAAGCCATGGGCTGTAGTCCAAAGGCCCCTGGACTCATAAATCGCCTCAAAATGAGAGAGCCACTGGGCTTCTGTGATTTTGCAATCCTGAGCTTCATTATCCTCCCCGGAAAAGAGGGGGGTGCTTATAATGGCCCAAAACCTGGAACTATCCCTTAACACCTTCACGGACAATATTGAATTCCACTCCTCATCCTTGATCTCTTTGTTCCAACTGTGGAGTACTAGCTTATATGCCTTCCTCCACCCGGCTATCAGATCCCTATCTCGAGGTTGTTTTTTCAGGGCTAAAATAAAGGAGCCGTGAGCATGTGAGCATTTCTCATCAAACGCCTTCGGGTCACATGTGGTTCTCAGTTTAGATTTTATAGTTTGGTCACGGCCTATCTGAGAATAAATGCCCTCAAAAGCTCTAAGTACGGCATCTTTGGTGCTTAGAGGGTCAGTGCAAATAGTGATACTATATGTACATTTCTCCCACAGGCCCTTGAGACATGTATCCGGGGTTACATTGGCCCATCTAAGCCCCCTCCCCTACTCACAAGGTAGCACCTTATTCGGGACCCGATTCCTACCTCCTTTGCCCAGGATGCCACTGGTAATATTCAAGATTAAAATAACTGGATTATGATCGCTCAAAGGAGATTCCTGAGAATTATAAAAAATAACCTTGTTGAATAACATAGGGGACATAAAAATATAATCTATAATGGTGTTTCAAGTTTTGTCTTTAAGCGTGGGGCACCGATCTTAAGGGTTAACAAAACTAGCGTTGAAAAGATCGGCATCAGTTAAAGGGGACTCAAGGCCCTTGCCCCGTGTAGTGTGCGCAAAATGTGGGGTCGTGGCATAATTAAAGCCATGCAGATCGTCAAATAAACAATGTGAGTCACACAAGTGCCTATTAAAATCCCCCATTAATAAAACATAATAAGAAGTGGATTGCTTTAACTTATGTTCATTAAGAAAGTGATTTAAAGTACTTAGGTGCTGATTTACATAGTCACACTCTCCCGAGTTGTAGATATTCACTAATAAAAGCTTTGGATAGTATTGCTTACTAAGCTTCAATATCAGACAATGGGGAGAGTTTATCTCTAACATTTTTACGTAACCCATTAAGTCCAAAGAAAGAAGAAACAGAAGACCACCTTTTGCTCTGCCCGCTAAAGTTGTACATACAGGTAAAAAGTGTGAGCTAAAACTGTCCAACCAGAACTTATCCCCCCTGTCCCAGGTCTTCTGGAGGGCAATTATATTGTATGTTTTTATATGAGATAGCCAGTTGGGGTAATCTCTTTTGGATCTTAAAGCCGCAATATTCCAGCTCAGAATTCTGCATTTATGGGTATAATCATCAACTCGTTCAACTCTACCCAAATCAATAGGACATGGGACAGGAGTGCAGTCCACACTGCCAATGTTAGTACCTTCAGATATAATGGGTCTTGCTGTCCCTGTACTCACCACTAACTGTGGACTAATCTCAGGCACAGGAAAAACAGCGGGTTGACTGATAACTTCCTTTATCACTGAGGCAGCTGCTGGTAGCAGTCAATCACAGGCATCTAAACCTGACAAAGGGGCGAATGTATTAGCTAGCACAAGGTCAGAAGATATCCCTATGGGTCTATGGGGTACACCTCAACCTCCCTGCAGCAGAGAAAGATGGCCAAGTCTATAAAAAACCCCTAGTGGTAGGAGGGAGATTTCCCCATGATAACACCCTTGCCTTCTACTCCCTAGGTGCTCCAATAGAAATCTAACAACCTGCTTGTTAATAAAGTTGGCAAGTACGCAATCAGTCCCCCGTCCTTCATAGAGTATAAAACCCATGGAATCTGTCTTGCCATTATCATTTGATTGTAGATATCCCAGCCCCAAGCCCCGACTAGCTTCAGTTGTGATGTAAGCCAGTGCATTGTTTTGGCAATTAGCTGGTCAGTTGATTCCAGCTACCCGTCATGTAGGGTCGGTACATTCTGATTTGATTAGGGATTTATAGAGCACGCGAATGTCCGAGGGCGTCTTGGCACTAAAAAGGTTGTGCTGCCGAAAAGGAAGAGCTGTGTGCACCCATACTGGACTAAGCTGAGAAAGCCAGGTCTTCAGATTCTTATGAAAAGACCACAATGAGGGGCTGTTTTTTAGTTCAATGGGTAACATGTTCCATATTTCTGCTGTGTTCCCTATGAAACTTCTCCCCCCATCTTAGTTGTTTATATCTGGGCGTCATGAGAAGCTCAGCTCTGCTAGATCTTAGAGTCCTAGAAGGTTCATAGTGTTGTAAGTTTCTTTTTAGAAAGTGAGAGCCTGATCCATGCAGTGTTTTGTAAGCCAGACAAGCTGACTTGAACTGGATTCTTTTTCCTACAGTGAGCCAGTGGAGGCCTCTCATTTTTTGGGCTACTGGTTCAAACCTTGGAATATTCAGAACCAGCCTGGCTGCAGCGTTCTGAAGCCGCTGAAGTTTTAATAATATCTGTTTTTGCAGCCGTACATATAAAGCATTGCCATAATCTAATTTTGAAAGGACCAACAAGGTAACCAGGGTTTTGGATGGATCAGGTTTAATGTATGGCAGCAATTTCCTAATTAGTTTTAGCGTGTACCAAACAGAGGTGGAAAGATTGTTTATTTGCGCTTAAAAAGAAAGTTTGGAGTCAAATATGACTCCCAGGTTCCTTACGTTGTCTACCGGCGATGGACATCTGCCGAGGCTCTCCGGCCACCATAGGTTTGACCAGATGTTAGGTTCGGCCCCCAGTAGCAGAACCTCTGATTTATCGCCATTAAGTTTTAAGCAGTTAGCCTGCATCCAGTGACTGACCTGGTTCATATAGAGTCTGAATCTATCCGCGGTCTCAGTGGTGTTGTTGGAGATTGCCACCACTATTTGGGTATCATCAGCGTAGGATAGTGGGACGAACCTGCAGTTTCTGATGATGTTGACTAAGGGGGAAACATATATATTAAATAGGGAGGGGCTCAGTGAAGAGCCCTGGGGGCCCCCCCACGGCAGGCTGAAGGACCTCACCTGACCGCCCGAAGCTACCAACCTCTGCCAGTTCTACTAGAAGATAGAAACCTAGGATTAAATATTGAGGTAGTTGGCGGAGGGAATTTTGGGATTACAGGATTGCACAGTACATTCGATGGAATTTCAATTGCACGACCAGTTGTTATCAGAGAGGCTTCAATAATATGAAGATTAGGTACAACATGCGATTCAAAATTAGTCGATTTTTCTTCAAAACAAGTTAACCTATCAAGGATGGGAGAGAGAAATGACTCAATTATGGCCCCCATTTTCACCCATAGAACCTAACGAGCTTCAGAGGGAACAACCAATGGGTCAAGGTTCACAGTTCCATTAATAGACGTTATAGACTGTGGTTCTGCTATCAGAGGAGATGTCATAATCACTGTCCTGCCATTCTTATTGGTCTTCTGCACTTTTGCACTTTTCTGCCTTAGTGGCCCCCCTCCCCTCTTCCACTTTATAGATGGCTCCGGCATAGTTACCGTAGGTTCCTTAGTTTGAGGTTTGGGTTTGGGCACAGACCTTGTAGCAACACGTGTTAGGGTGCCAGCAGATGTACCTTCACGGGCCGAATCATGTGGCGGCTTCACTCGTGGTGCAGCGCGGGGGCTGTAGTCCCCTCTCCTGTGCTGTTAGAAGGCAGGAATGCAGGTTCTCCTCGGGGTGCTGACAAGCTTGCTCAGGATGAATTAGGCTCCCGCTGCGCCGGTGCCCTGGCTGCGCTTTAAGCACCTCCTGGCGCCAGCGGTGACGTGGCAGCTTCACTTGCGGTGCAGCGCGGGGGCTGTAGTCCCCTCTCCCACTCTGTTAGAATGCAGGAATCCGAGTTCCCCTCAGGGTGCTGGCAGGGTGCTGACAGGCTCGCTCAGGCTGAATTAGGCTCCCATTGCTGTCCTTTCTTAGTTCTTGGGTAATATGCTTCTCTTTTTGTCCTAAAACCCTCTTTGAGAAATCATAGGTAGATACTTTCTATCATTGGATCAGTGGTCTATTTCCAGGGATTACCTCACAGAGCAAGCAGCTGGGAAATTGTATTTTTCTCTATTTCGAGTTACCGTTTGTCTATGCTGAATAGGGAGGTTTCTCAGTGCTGTAAAAGTCAACATTCTGCCAGGAATGCATTATGAGATCGTGTGCACACTAAGCCTAATTAAGTCTGTACACACATGATTGAGTGCAGATAATTAGGCTGACAGCTCACGCAAAATCAGATGCAACACATGCTTCATTGCAGTTGGAGGTGTGTAAAAATGGTTCATACTATCACATTACTCAGTTATTCAAGCACAGCTCCTTTGCTGATTGTGTGCCACACAATTACATTAATGTTGATTCACCATCAGGGGCGTGACAAAGGACCTGCAGCCCCTGCCGTACGGTGGGGCCCCCAGGCTTACTCATTTGAAGGTGAAGGTCCCTTCAGCATATCCTCCAGGCGGCCCCTTTACGTTTTGTTACACCACTGTTCAACATGTGTTGCATTATTTTATCAGAGTGAAACGTGTCATGGGATTTTCAGTGCTGTGTGTTCACCATTCCATGCAATGGCATTTCCATCACCTGAACTTGCTTCCCCTGCACGTGCTGCCTTCAATCCACCACATTTAATTAATGATCTTGTAATGCAGTCCCATATTTACTACGATTTTGCATCACTTTTGTGGTGCAGCTCTGATGCAAAGTCCTGTTATCAATTTATTAAGCCACCCAAAGTTCATTTGCATGGCTTAGAAAAGCACTGTCTTGCATTTCTTTTCATTAAGTAGGCGTTACTTAGTGGAGCATTTGCATTCCCATGCATCCATCCATGTTTTTTGACGCAACCTTGATTTACAAAGACTTGTAAACATGGGTTCGAATCAAAAGAGTGCACCTACCCTGCAGAGGTGTAATAAGAAGAAATATCTTTACCTCTCCTTGTTACTTCCAGTAGGAACTGGGGTCACCAGTTCCCCGGATGTAGCCTGGCACGAGCAGGTAGGCACCCGAAAGCTTTGGTGTAAAGTGACCATACAGCACACACATCCACTGGGCCAGAGATCGCACACAATGACGGAGACCACACCTGTAAGTTTGATTCAACTCAATAAGTTTTATCTAAGATCAGAAGCAGGTTACTCCATAATCACTGGACCTCTGGTCTATCAAAGCATTTCATCAAAGGAGTAACATTTCATTACTTTAGCAATAACATTCCATCATGTCAGGGATTAGCTTATCATTAAACAAGAGCCAAGAATTTCATCAGGGGAGCAAAGGGAACAGTTCAATATTGCAATAACCAATACAGTAAAGGTATGATGTTTCATTACTCAGCAATAACCATTTAATTATGGAAGACACACATTAGGCAATAATAACCATTGCATCAGGTAAGGATGAGCATTTCACTGGGCAAAGATAAACAATGCATCAGGCCAAAATGGGCATTTCAGAAGGCAAAAATAAACAGTTCCCTATTCAGGAATTCATACGGCAAGTACCAACTTTCCCTGAGTAGTGCCTAGCAGTTGTCTGTAGTGAACTCTTTCCCCAACCAGGGGTTAACCTTTATTAAACTCCGGCCCCAAATGTGTCTGGAAGGGCCCTGGCCCAGTTCTGGTCCTGGTCGGGGGCCAATTGGGGCCAACGGGGCACAATCACCAGTCTTCCCCAAGGAGGGGCGAGCTCAGGGCCACCTGGGGCCTCCTGCCCTCTTTCCTGGGGGTTTGTCTCACTTCTGGCGATGGAGTGGGGGCCAACGGAGCCCAGCAACAGTTTCCCCAGGGGAGGGGCAAACTCGGGGCCTTCTCTGGCCTTCCGCCCTCCTCCCCAGGGGTTTTCCTGACTCTTCGGGCCTACTCGGCCCCTTGGGTGGATTTCAGGCGAGAGGGGAGGGCTACTTCCCTCCTCAGAGCCCTCCGGCAGTGTTGGGGATGGTTCTCGGCATGCTACCGGCGGGGCTCAGCTCTCCTCAGGGCCCACCCCGCTTGGTGAGGCAGCCTCCAGGCTGGGTCCGGTGATGGTCGGGGGCTGCCCGGGGCCAACGATGCAGCAGTGGAGGCCCCGCTCTGACGAGGAACGGTCCCCGGGCCTCCCGATGGCTCCTGGGGCCAGGGACCAATCAGTGTGGGTCGAGGCGGGCGCGACCTCAAGACCCAATGGGAATGCGGCAATGGCGGGGGCGGGGCTAGATGCGCCCCCATCACATGAGGAGGATGCAGGCTTCAGGGCCTAGCGCGGCCCTCTCTGGATTCCGGCGACCATCTCCTGACACCAGGGGCCGCCGCAAGGGTATGAGCAGCAGCCTGGACCACTCAGGGGAAAGCGCCATGGTCGCGATGGCGATGGCGAGGCCCGAACACCTCAGAGGCCCCGGGGGACGACAGCGCTACTCTTCTCACACAGCGCAGGGCCGCAACGATGAGTTCCTGACAGGAGGGTCTTGGGGACAGGAGCGCTTCCCGGCACGGTCGTCTCACCAATAACAGTGCTTAAAGGCGGTTAGCAGATCGGCAGCCACAGCGTTTCGGGGCGGTCTCCACAATAGCGCTTTGGGGCAGCAATAATCCCTGGAATCACAGCGCTTCTCAAGGGGGCACAGTAGGAGAGCGCTGGGTAGGTATGGAAGGAAGTATAGCAGTCTCAGTCAGATTTAGAAGTGGAGATGCGGCAGGACCGCGGAGGGGATGATGCAGGACAGCGCAGGGGCCCAGGTTGAGGTAAAGGGGCGCAGAGTGGACACAGCCCTGTACCTGGTTGATCCCCCGTAGTCCTTGTTAGCTCAGGTAGGTAGTTTCTATCGGTGCTAGATGGTTCCTGCGCCCTTGGTAGACAGTTTCTCGAGGGGGGGGTTTGAGTTGAAGGCTGCTGACAAGTTTCCTCAGCAGGTCACTGCAGGTGGTCCCTGGGTTTCCCGTCCGCCGGGTCAGATCAGTGGGCTTGTTCAGTGTTCCTCACACATCTTGGTGGGCAGCGCCTAAACCCTGTCACCCCCAGTGGTATAGGTTTCTGACTAGGCCCTACCGCCTAAGTCTCCTGCGAAGGGTCCTTCAGGTCAGTGATGCCCCAACTGACTTAAAAACGTTCCCTCCTTTCTTTATATGTGCCCAGGTCAGGTAACCACACTCTAAGGCGGCAAAAGTGGACTCTGCCCCTATTCTAGAAGGTTCCAGGAGCTTCCCTAGTCTAGCTATGGGCAGGCAAGGCAGGCTGGTATGGCAATAATGTTTAAGGGTTCCAGCCAGCTCCTGGCAACTAGAGTTCGCCTAAAAAGACCACGCTGCAGTAGCAGGGACCAGTGGCAGCCATGTTGGCGGAAGAGAGCACCTGCACCTTAGCATTGATTAGCAATGGGAAGGTGCTCGGAGACCTAAGTCCAACAAAATAGAAGGTGGGAAAAATGAATCAAGGGTGAAAAATAATAGGGAAAGACCACCCTAGGGCTGACAGGTTTAACACTTCCTATTTCCATGTGTGTTGCATTTCGCAGCACACATTCAAAAGAGAAATATGCTTCTAAGTATTGTTGTTGTGCAGGAAGGTATAACCGTGGTGCAAGGGTGCCTGTCTTGGCACTGGTCAGCTATCTCCCAATTCACGAAATGCAACAGTCTGAGTTGTTTGCCCTTTCAAGATATGTGCCCCTACCTATCTTTAGGAGTCCTGCCAGTGCCAGGGTACAGACTTGAGCATGGTCTGGGTAGGCCACCTGCATGTATGAAGTGTTTATGCATGCAAAGGGATTTTCCTACCAGATTTGAGCTTCTGTTCCATCTCAGAAGTGCTTCTGGCTTCATCTCAGTTACTGTTTTGGATGCAGTTCCGGTTGCTAAACTTTTTATTTACACAAAGGCCATCCCAGGATTCTGGTACACAATGATTTGTTTATGGTGAATTCCTAAATGTTAACTGAAGATAAGTGATCAGATGTACTCCTTGTTTAACCTCAAAGTCCACAATTTTACAAAAATGCTTGTAGCAAAATATTGGCCTGTAGGCTTGTCTCGTGCTCTGCCCCATAAGCACGGATATGTCATTCCAAAAACTTGTGGCGAGCCTTCAACCTCCACCTGCCAGCTGCACCGCCTCATGAACAATATACAAAGAAACCAACTTTTGTCCCATAATCCATTTTAATCCATCTGTAATCCATGATTAATTCCCAAATTCTTCAATATTTTCTCCATTCACATCAAAGACAACCCGATTACACCGGGTTTCAAATACTAAAGAAATGCCCATCCATCCCTTATTCTATGGCTCATAGGAATTTACATTTCATCCTGCACAGCTTCATACATATTCACCCAAAGCATTTAGGGCTGAACAGCCCTTTGCCAGGGGTAGCAGAAATGTTAAAGTGAACATCAAATTTAAACGGTTTGCATGAAACTCAAAACTAATTTGAAACACATCCCCTTCATAATGCATGGTAACAAATAAATAATCAAGAAGTAATTTTCACTCATGTCATGCAACAGCGACTCCCATCACTATAGCTGTATTCAATGTGCCCCTACTCTCACAATAAAAACAGTCACAACCAATACCTCTAATAGAGCACTCCCATAAATTTGGACCCACTGTGTACAACCATACATGCAGCCTAAATCCAATAAACTAAAAAAGTACTACTCCATAAATGCATGATCGTAATGCTGTGACCGGCAACATAACACCCTCATCCACATCTCATGAAAACAATCAAAAAGTGCACTCCAAGAAACTTAAATGCCGCAAAAATTCTAAGCCACCATGTGAATGCTGATTTGACCAATAGACATCAAAGAACTCCGGGGCATATTATCAAGACAGGCGATAAAATGATCGCCGTTTTAGGGGCAGAAAACTGCTGCTAAAACGCCGATAATGGGCTTGATAGTATGCTCTATGGAATTTCAATTGAAGCCCATTTTAAATGTGAAGGACATCTAACATGGTCTTCAATTGGAATTCCATAGAGTATTTTATCAAGTCCATTATCGCCTTATCGCCAGTCTTGATAATATGCCCCTTCGTAACCTTGCCTTCAAAGTTATTGTGGATTTTTTCATAAAAACACAGACCATAACATGTTATATTAATATGTATAATCAACATTATTTGCATATATATATATGTTTAAAATTGTATTTTATTTACAGCACAGTTTGAAATGGATAATCTTAGGATGTTAATTATACTTTAGATGTGTGTTTATGCAGCAGCGGGCACAGCACGATAGCTTTGAGGCGCAGAACAGGATGAAACACCAGGAGTGGTGCAGGTACACCAGCAATGTGTGGGATGCTCCCCAGAAAGCTGTTCTGCGGATAAACTTCATTCTGCCTGTGCATTGCCCAGTAGGCCATGCAGTGAACCACAGAAGATTCAAGATGGATGATGGAAAACACCTCCTCAACTGCCAGAAGGCTAAGAGGCAGTCATTCAAAGAGCAAGTAAGGTTGTATCCTTTCAGTGAGGATCAAAAAGACTGCACAGTGTTTCATTCACAGAAAAGGAGACAGAAACATGTCAGTGGTTATCAGTGGGGGGCACCAATTTTAAAAGGCTGGGACACATTTAAAAAGCTGCTCACAAGAAAAAGAGAAAGCAGAAATCACTTTAAAACACCCATGCACAAAGTAGAACACTACATCCTTCATTCACCAAGGTGGGAAAAAAAAGGTCAACGAGGGCTTAAGAAAGCTAAGAAAGCACTGTATCAAGTGACTGTAATGCTCACAACAATGCTGTTGCATTCTTAAAACCACCCCATCATTTAACAGGTCCAAGTAGAAGAATCTGAACACCAACTGGGCAGAATAGATAGAAAATTGTGATGACTTCATTGAAGCACTTGATGAAACAGAGGACAAGACAATAAAATGCCTCAAGAACTTCATGCGTGAAAGGGTGATAGAAGCAACAAAAAAAGCTCTCAAAAGATGTTGTGGGCACATAACAACAAGCAAAGGACATTCTACCAAAGAGGTTTGAAATAACCAATCATGTTGATTATGAAAGATATATGATTAGTTACCAGGTAAAACCTTGAACACATTTGCAGAATAGCAGGTGAAGTTACTAAAGCTTTGCGGATTGGGCGTATTTAATGATCCCATGTGACCATTGATCACAGATGGTTGCCAATCAGCCAGAATCATTCAGAAGACAAAATACTAAAGAAAACACAGATCTTGCGAATTAATAGCAGCCTCTAGAGCAGAGGAAGGAGATGAGAAACAAGCAACTGTGATAGAATCCAGCAGACACTAATCAGAAAACGAGTTAATTCAAAAGGTGCTGAGCCGTTCCTGAAAGGGGGAGATGTGCTTGAAGTGATGCGGAGGATGTTGTTAGGGTAAAGAGGAATTACCCCTGGGAATCCATTTTGTTGGATTTAATGCCCTCACACACCTCTGCAGGTGTCACGCTTCATCATTTGGGCCTGCTGCTCTTCGGGTCGGCGGTGCAATACCCAACGGGCAACATCTCAAAGAGGGGCTCTTTAGCTGAGATCTTTTTCCAACTGCCATATAGATGAAGTGCGGGTGTGGGACCAGGTTAGATTAGTAGACGTTTCTAGGTGATTAAAATAAAGCTAGAGGTACCAAGGAATGTTTTATTCTGGCGGTCCACTGCTTTAATTAAAAAGTGGAGTATTATGCTTTCAGATACCTTCCAGAGTGTGCTAATGTCCGGTCAACATGTTTCTCGCTAGTGTTTATTAACAGGCGATTCTTCAGGACCAATGGAACTATTTAGCAGGTATCTACAGAGTAACTGTTTACAGTATGTCTCTAATGTATTGTGAGTATACACTAGTGTGAATTAAAAACCAAAAAACAACAGGAAAAGAAGGGGGGGGCAATAAGTTGTGTCCCTGTATTAACCTTCTTCCTTGAACTGTCTGTGTTAAGCTGTCATTAAAAAACACTACGGTGGAGGAGGACCTAAGGGAAAGTTTATAGACCTAGCTCTGAGTACAAACCCCAATGAATCAGTAAATAACAAAAGGTACCAGAGGGTCTCAAAAGAAAGAGTTCAAAGGTGTAGTATATGCACCGGAACAAACCGCAGTCCCCTGTTCAACTCGAGGTCAGATTAATAGACACAAAGGCTCTAAAAGGATGAGGAAACTACCCATCAGTCACCATACGGATCCGCCCTTCATCATCTGGGTATTATCCGGACCACCCGTCTGAGGAAATCAATGTTTCAATCAAAGGGTGACCTGGTGGTTAAGAGGTCCCCTCTGTTGTTCAAGGAACAGTGTGGTCTATCACTCGATATTAAGGAGTGGAGAGAAACTATGGGACTGAGGTGTGCAGTGCGAATAACTGTGAGTGAGAAAAAAAAAGGAACAAGAAAGTGTGTTAAAATTGGTTATCAGAGCACGAAACAATCTTTATTATATGTATGCTCTCAATACCAAGATTAAAAATACGTAACCTTAGGCAGTCAAATTAGGTGGACCGTCTGAGGTAAGGTCGACATGTTTCAGCAAACATGGACTATTGCGTCCTTGCTTTCATCAGGACCAAAAAAAATATATGGCTAGTGCTACTGCACAAAGTGAGAAAATAATAACGTGACAACGAAGAAGGTGAAACAAGTGCAAGGAGTCACCTGTATGATCTAAATGCCATTACAGTTAGTGTTGTTCACTGTGAAAAGAACAAGGGAATGAGCGTCAGGTGAGGCTATCTACAACCATTGAACTCAGAAGTATGTCCATAGTCTATGGATCAACAAAATTGTCACATCAGGAAAGATGTTGAAACATATGCTCTTATTACAAAAGGTCAATTACAATCCGTTTGGAGATACATATTATTAACCAAACATCATCCAGTTCTTACCTTAATCTGTAAGGTAGAAAGGCCTCACCCCACCTGGCAGTGGCTCAGGGGAAAATAAAGCACCGCTCTAAAAAACATGTGAAACACATGTAAACATAGTGTTTCGAACAAAGTACATAAACCTCTCAACCCTCATTAGCCAAGGAATAGCCAATCGAAAACAATGACCCAAAAAGTGCTGCCGTTTATAAATAGCAAGACTACATCATATAGATGAAAGGATTCCCATTAGTCTTAACCTCGTCTTCAAAACGGAGCACAGCAGCAAGTTTAATGAAATTCTAGAGAAGAATACGGCAAGGCACAGCTCTCCTTACCTATCCGTCGGTACTCCTGGCCGGCGTCCTAGCCGACTGGGGAGGTACCGAACGGAAGGAATGGAGCTGTTTATCAAGCAGGCTCTGAGTGGACAACCGGGTCACGTGGTGTCTCCGGGCGCGTAATCTTATTAGATATTACCGCGTGTGCTAATATCCAGGCTTACCCATTGGTGATAAGCACGTAAACATGCATGCGGATAGGTAGCAACGCTAATGATGACTAAAAAGCTTTCCCATTGGTGCTCGGCTAGTAAACCGACGTACCGATAGGGTGGTACCACGGCCACCACAAACAGAGTCTATTTGTTTGACCAGGTCGTCTTGGTAACTGCTGGTACTGTGTTTTTGAATAACATATCACCCTGTTATAAATGTGACTGTAGCGGTGACATGTTGTTATAATGTTATTAAATTAAGATTTAGCGCTGTAGTAACAAGATGATGCACTTAATTATAGGCAGGATCGAGTAACAATGCTCGTGTCTTCCTGTCACAAGCATGTAGAATCAGAGCTGGGAGACCACTGCTCTAGGGGGATAAGAGGGATGAGAAATGTATCTATCCTCAGGGATGAACTAAGGGCTCAATTACGGTGGTATACTTATACATAGGTGGTGGAACAAGTACAAACCACGAGAGGAGAATCAGGCTATGTAATGAAAAGTTCATTTGAATCTGCACAAACACTCCAGTAAGACTGATTACAAATTGGACCACGGAATTTCATCATTCAAACCTTCTCGATGTGTGCTCAGTTTAAGTACCCATTTTTGTTCTTTGATCAATAGGTACTTAGCCACATCTGCTGTGTATGATGGAATGAAGGGTTGTTCGAGGACGGTCCACTGAAACTCTGTAGCTAGATGTTTGGCTTCCAGAAAATGAGTGGTTAGCTTCGTCGCTTGTCTGGCACATCGAATGGTACTTTTGTGCTCTGATATCCTTACACGGACTTTTCGTGTGGTCATGCCCACGTATTTATATCCGCAAGGGCAAGTTATCAGGTAAATCAGACGGTCACTGTTGCAGTTGGTAAACCTCATCTGTTTCCAGGGTCTCGATGTGCCAATATCAATCTCGACCGATTTAGTCGTTTGAGCACAGACTTGACAATTGCCACAGGGATGGTGCCCAAGGACCGGAGGAAGGTTCCATA
Source organism: Lissotriton vulgaris (assembly GCF_964263255.1). Lineage (NCBI taxonomy): Eukaryota > Metazoa > Chordata > Amphibia > Caudata > Salamandridae > Lissotriton > Lissotriton vulgaris. The sequence goes on from NC_141696.1 coordinate 787,778,950, forward strand.
GTGAACCGACATCTCTTGGTTGATCTTCAAGTGGTCTGGTATGTACCAGTCTGTCTTTCAGATTAGGACCCCTTTTGAAGGAGACGAGGGGACGCGGAAGAGTCAAACGTCCTGAGTTCAAAATGGGCCAGTGTTTCCGGACCATACTCTGGATTTTATTGGAGAGATTTCCAAAAGTATGAACAAAAGTCAATCGCTCTAGTGTCGCCTTGGGTGGTCTAGGTTCCAACAGAGCTTGCCGTTATTGTTCATGGCTCGTTTCATAGATTGTTGGACTAGTCTGGGGGGATATTTCCGAGCAACCAGTTGAGTACTCAACATGCTAGAGTGTTTTTTATACGCCGTGATTGTAGAACAGTTTTGTTGTACTCGTAAAAACTGGCCAATTGGAAGGTTCTCCTTCAGAGCTTTGGGGTGGTGGCTATCAAATAGTAGTAGAGAATTTCTGGAGGTAGGTTTCTTATAGAGTTCTGTTTGCAGACCCTCTGGTTTGGCGATAATCAACAGATCAAGGAATGCAAGTTCATGTGGGCCTATCTCAATGGTGAACTTCAGGTGTGTATTCCTAACCACTCATTTTCTGGAAGCCAAACATCTAGCTACAGAGTTTCAGTGGACCGTCCTCGAACAACCCTTCATTCCATCATACACAGCAGATGTGGCTAAGTACCTATTGATCAAAGAACAAAAATGGGTACTTAAACTGAACACACATCGAGAAGGTTTGAATGATGAAATTCTGTGGTCCAATTTGTAATCAGTCTTACTGGAGTGTTTGTGCAGATTCAAATGAACTTTTCATTACATAGCCTGATTCTCCTCTCGTGGTTTGTACTTGTTCCGCCACCTATGTATAAGTATACCACCGTAATTGAGCCCTTAGTTCATCCCTGAGGATAGATACATTTCTCATCCCTCTTATCCCCCTAGAGCAGTGGTCTCCCAGCTCTGATTCTACATGCTTGTGACAGGAAGACACGAGCATTGTTACTCGATCCTGCCTATAATTAAGTGCATCATCTTGTTACTACAGCGCTAAATCTTAATTTAATAACATTATAACAACATGTCACCGCTACAGTCACATTTATAACAGGGTGATATGTTATTCAAACACACAGTACCAGCAGTTATCAAGACGACCTGGTCAAACAAATAGACTCTGCTTGTGGTGGCCGTGGTACCACCCTATCGGTACGTCGGTTTACTAGCCGAGCACCAACGGGAAAGCTTTTTAGTCATCATTAGCGTTGCTACCTATCCGCACGCATGTTTACGTGCTTATCACCAATGGGTAAGCCTGGATATTAGCACACGCGGTAATATCCAATGAGATTACGCGCCCGGAGACACCACGTGACCCGGTTGTCCACTCAGAGCCTGCTTGATAAACAGCTCCATTTCTTCCGTTCGGTACCTCCCCAGTCGGCTAGGACGCCGGCCAGGAGTACCGACGGATAGGTAAGGAGAGCTGTGCCTTGCCGTATTCTTCTCTAGAATTTCATTAAACTTGCTGCTGTGCTCCGTTTTGAAGACGAGGTTAAGACTAATGGGAATCCTTTCATCTATATGATGTAGTCTTGCTATTTATAAACGGCAGCACTTTTTGGGTCATTGTTTTCGATTGGCTATTCCTTGGCTAATGAGGGTTGAGAGGTTTATGTACTTTGTTCGACACACTATGTTTACATGTGTTTCACATGTTTTTTAGAGCGGTGCTTCATTTTCCCCTGAGCCACTGCCAGATGGGGTGAGGCCTTTCTACCTTACAGATTAAGTTAAGAACTGGATGATGTTTGGTTAATAATATGTATCTCCAAACGGATTGTAATTGACCTTTTAGTAATAAGAGCATATGTTTCAACATCTTTCATGATGTGACAGTTTTGTTGATCCATAGACTATGGACATACTTCTGAGTTCAATGGTTGTAGATAGCCTCACCTGACGCTCATTCCCTTGTTCTTTTCACAGTGAACAACACTAACTGTAATGGCATTTGGATCATACAGGTGACTCCTTGCACTTGTTTCACCTTCTTCGTTGTCACATTATTATTTTCTCACTTTGTGCAGTAGCACTAGCCATATATTTTTTTTGGTCCTGATGAAAGCAAGGACGCAATAGTCCATGTTTGCTGAAACATGTCGACCTTACCTCAGACGGTCCACCTAATTTGACTGCCTAAGGTTACGTATTTTTAATCTTGGTATTGAGAGCATACATATAATAAAGATTGTTTCGTGCTCTGATAACCAATTTTAACACACTTTCTTGTTCCTTTTTTTTTTCTCACTCACAGTTATTCGCACTGCACACCTCAGTCCCATAGTTTCTCTCCACTCCTTAATATCGAGTGATAGACCACACTGTTCCTTGAACAACAGAGGGGACCTCTTAACCAACAGGTCAACCTTTGATTGAAACATTGATTTCCTCAGACGGGTGGTCCGGATAATACCCAGATGATGAAGGGCGGATCCGTATGGTGACTGATGGGTAGTTTCCTCATCCTTTGAGAGCCTTTGTGTCAATTAATCTGACCTCGAGTTGAACAGGGGACTGCGGTTTGTTCCGGTGGATATACTACACCTTTGAACTCTTTCTTCTGAGACCCTCTGGTACCTTTTGTTATTTACTGATTCATTGGGGTTTGTACTCAGAGCTAGGTCTATAAACTTTCCCTTAGGTCCTCCTCCACCGTAGTGTTTTTTGTTGTCTATGTGCAGTTGTTTAACTGCGGACCTTTCCTTTTCTCTGCGAATTATAATATCGCATGAGCGGTTCACCACAAAATTGTGTTTGAACCTTTCCAAGCTTTTTTTCATAGTGTGTGCACTTGTCATATACCCCCTCCCATCATGGCCGAGAATCCTGGCCTTTCGTTTAGTGATGATGACCTTTTGGCAGCACTTGCAGAACACCCAGATCTGAGAGAATCTACTGCTACTACCATTCCCATGAATGAGGATGATTGGGGGAAATTGATAGGCCTAAAGAAGTCACAGACTAGGACAGCATTACATGGCACAATTATGGCCCAATACCTGCGTAATGACTGTGCCCCTACAGGACTCATAGTGACGAATTGTCCTAGGCTGTTCCTTACTGATAGGGAGTTTTTGAAAAATTGGGCTCTTATAGCCTGGAGGTGCACGAGGGATTGGCTAATCTTAATTATTCAAACCTCTAAACGCATAGCCGATGCCATACTAGTAGAGATCCAGGTTTTAGAATCCAAAATCAAAGTCAGTCTAGCTCCCAAAGTCTTTCAAAAGAATTTAGACGACTCCAATAAAAACAATAGCGAGTTTAAGGAACATACTCTCACAGTTAAAATGGATAAGTTCAGGAAAGATCTTGACAAGTTCAAATTTGAAAAAGTGTATCCTTACTCCAGTGATACTTACACCCCCCCAGACTTCAACACCACTGGGCGCAGAACAGGTTCATCATACGGTACATCAAGCTCCGATGATAACACCTCAAGTAGTGACACCAGCAGTGAGAACTTTAACACAAGAGGCCGGGGACGAGGCAAGAGAAATACGAGGTACAACTGGAGGGGCCATCAACCACAACAGTGGTGGTCACCTAATCCGTGGCAATTTGGGGGTATGCCTCCCGTTTTTCCACCACAACAGTGTGGTCCCTTTCAACAACCGATGGGTCCCAATATGCCCAATTTCCCAGGAAACTTTCCTATGAATTTCCAAAGTAACTTTAATGGGCAGCCTTTTTTAGGGTTTGGCCGAGGCAGATCCCGCGGGAGAAGAAGAGGAAAAACGCAACCGCAACCTCAAGTTCATTTCAGTCCCCCCTCCACATCAACAGAGGCGAGGGTCTTGAGGAGCAATTCGTCCAAGAACAAAGAAGCCGGACAGAGCAGTGCAGCCCAAGTATAGTGATAAACTTGAGCAAACATACTTTGACTCCCATTGAGGAAGAGGCCCTTAACAAAGGGCTTGGTTTTGTACCAACTCATCGAAATGATGAGTTTGAAACCCGTTTGGAGCTGGCGAGGTTCTTAAGGAAAATCAGGCTACATTTCTACTTTGCAGATAAGGAAGTCCCTCTGCAGGATGAGGACAACATCAATACAGGGTTGAGATGTAAGTCGACTTTCACGCCTCCCACTCACTCAATGCCTCCACAGGTTTTGGCCTATGAACAGGCCCTTGAGAGAGAGATGGACAACTTATTCTCTGAAAACAACAAGGTTTTTTACAACTTGCCTAAAGCACAGCATTTAGCGCTTAAATCCCTAACTGAGAATAAGGATCTCACAATTAAACCGGCTGACAAGGGCGGATCGATTGTCTTACTTGATACTGACATCTATCGCAAAGAATGCCTAAGACAACTGGGTATGAGGAATGCTTACCTCCCCTTGGATCACAATCCCACTGATGAATTAAAACGTAACATCAAAACACTGGTGGAAGAAGCGTCCTCGGAAGGATGGGTCACTCCAGCCGAGGCGTCTTACCTCTGTACGGAACATCCTAAAATGCCTTATTTCTACACCTTACCCAAGGTTCACAAAGAACAACAACCACCCCCGGGACGCCCTATAATATCGGGCATAGGATCGGCCCTGGAACCCCTGTCTACATTCGTGGATAATTTTCTTAGACGGATGGTGCAGGAAATGCCCACGTATCTCAAAGATACGACGGACCTATTAAGATTAATACCAGACATCGAGTTCAATATGGATACCGACCTATTGGTCTCTTTTGATGTTGAGGCACTTTACACCTCTATTCCTCAGGATGACACCTTGGACGTTATACACCACCTACTAGATTCCAGGGATTTAAACAGCATTACACCAGTCCAGTTCATAATGGCCTGCGCCACATTGGCAATGAAACAGAATTTCTTTCAATTTGTAGAACAGGTCTATTTACAAACATCTGGAACCAGCATGGGGAGCGTTTATGCTCCCAGCCTAGCGAATTTATACGTCCATTCATTCGAGCAAGAACACATTTTGAATAATCATAATCCCTATATCGATAACCTGAAGACCTGGAAAAGGTATATCGATGACATTTTTGTTATATGGAGAGGTACGAAAGAAAGATGCCTGGAATTCCTGAGTTGGCTCAACAGCAGGAATACACACCTGAAGTTCACCATTGAGATAGGCCCACATGAACTTGCATTCCTTGATCTGTTGATTATCGCCAAACCAGAGGGTCTGCAAACAGAACTCTATAAGAAACCTACCTCCAGAAATTCTCTACTACTATTTGATAGCCACCACCCCAAAGCTCTGAAGGAGAACCTTCCATTCGGCCAGTTTTTACGAGTACAACGAAACTGTTCTACAATCACGGCGTATAAAAAACACTCTAGCATGTTGAGTACTCAACTGGTTGCTCGGAAATATCCCCCCAGACTAGTCCAACAATCTATGAAACGAGCCATGAACAATAACCGGCAAGCTCTGTTGGAACCTAGACCACCCAAGGCGACACTAGAGCGATTGACTTTTGTTCATACTTTTGGAAATCTCTCCAATAAAATCCAGAGTATGGTCCGGAAACACTGGCCCATTTTGAACTCAGGACGTTTGACTCTTCCGCGTCCCCTGGTCTCCTTCAAAAGGGGTCCTAATCTGAAAGACAGACTGGTACATACTAGACCACTTGAAGATCAACCAAGAGCTGTCGGTTCACTATGGAACCTTCCTTCGGTCCTTGGGCACCATCCCTGTGGCAATTGTCAAGTCTGTGCTCAAACGACTAAATCGGTTGAGATTGATATTGGCACATCGAGACCCTGGAAACAGATGAGGTTTACCAACTGCAACAGTGACCGTCTGATTTACCTGATAACTTGCCCTTGCGGATATAAATACGTGGGCATGACCACACGAAAAGTCCGTGTAAGGATATCAGAGCACAAAAGTACCATTCGATGTGCCAGACAAGCGACGAAGCTAACCACTCATTTTCTGGAAGCCAAACATCTAGCTACAGAGTTTCAGTGGACCATCCTCGAACAACCCTTCATTCCATCATAAACAGCAGATGTGGCTAAGTACCTATTGATCAAAGAACAAAAATGGGTACTTAAACTGAACACACATCGAGAAGGTTTGAATGATGAAATTCCGTGGTGCAATTTGTAATCAGTCTTACTGGAGTGTTTGTGCAGATTCAAATGAACTTTTCATTACATAGCCTGATTCTCCTCTCGTGGTGTGTACTTGTTCCGCCACCTATGTATAAGTATACCACCGTAATTGAGCCCTTAGTTCATCCCTGAGGATAGATACATTTCTCATCCCTCTTATACCCCTAGAGCAGTGGTCTCCCAGCTCTGATTCTACATGCTTGTGACAGGAAGACACGAGCATTGTTACTCGATCCTGCCTATAATTAAGTGCATCATCTTGTTACTACAGCGCTAAATCTTAATTTAATAACATTATAACAACATGTCACCGCTACAGTCACATTTATAACAGGGTGATATGTTATTCAAACACACAGTACCAGCAGTTACCAAGACGACCTGGTCAAACAAATAGACTCTGTTTGTGGTGGCCGTGGTACCACCCTATCGGTATGTCGGTTTACTAGCCGAGCACCAATGGGAAAGCTTTTTAGTCATCATTAGCGTTGCTACCTATCCGCACGCATGTTTACGTGCTTATCACCAATGGGTAAGCCTGGATATTAGCACACGCGGTAATATTAAATGAGATTACGCGCCCGGAGACACCACGTGACCCGGTTGTCCACTTAGAGCCTGCTTGATAAACAGCTCCATTCCTTCCGTTCGGTACCTCCCCAGTCGGCTAGGACGCCGGCCAGGAGTACCGACGGATAGGTAAGGAGAGCTGTGCCTTGCCGTATTCTTCTCTAGAATTTCATTAAACTTGCTGCTGTGCTCCGTTTTGAAGACGAGGTTAAGACTAATGGGAATCCTTTCATCTATATGATGTAGTCTTGCTATTTATAAACTGCAGCACTTTTTGGGTCATTGTTTTCGATTGGCTATTCCTTGGCTAATGAGGGTTGAGAGGTTTATGTACTTTGTTCGACACACTATGTTTACATGTGTTTCACATGTTTTTTAGAGCGGTGCTTCATTTTCCCCTGAGCCACTGCCAGGTGGGGTGAGGCCTTTCTACCTTACAGATTAAGGTAAGAACTGGATGATGTTTGGTTAATAATATGTATCTCCAAACGGATTGTAATTGACCTTTTAGTAATAAGAGCATATGTTTCAACATCTTTCCTGATGTGACAATTTTGTTGATCCATAGACTATGGACATACTTCTGAGTTCAATGGTTGTAGATAGCCTCACCTGACGCTCATTCCCTTGTTCTTTTCACAGTGAACAACACTAACTGTAATGGCATTTGGATCATACAGGTGACTCCTTGCACTTGTTTCACCTTCTTCGTTGTCACGTTATTATTTTCTCACTTTGTGCAGTAGCACTAGCCATATATTTTTTTTGGTCCTGATGAAAGCAAGGACGCAATAGTCCATGTTTGCTGAAACATGTCGACCTTACCTCAGACGGTCCACCTAATTTGACTGCCTAAGGTTACGTATTTTTAATCTTGGTATTGAGAGCATACATATAATAAAGATTGTTTCGTGCTCTGATAACCAATTTTAACACACTTTCTTGTTCCTTTTTTTTTCTCACTCACAGTTATTCGCACTGCACACCTCAGTCCCATAGTTTCTCTCCACTCCTTAATATCGAGTGATAGACCACACTGTTACTTGAACAACAGAGGGGACCTCTTAACCACCAGGTCACCCTTTGATTGAAACATTGATTTCCTCAGACGGGTGGTCCGGATAATACCCAGATGATGAAGGGCGGATCCGTATGGTGACTGATGGGTAGTTTCCTCATCCTTTGAGAGCCTTTGTGTCAATTAATCTGACCTTGAGTTGAACAGGGGACTGCGGTTTGTTCCGGTGGATACTACACCTTTGAACTCTTTCTTCTGAGACCCTCTGGTACCTTTTGTTAAGCTGTCATTACCTGTTGAGGGAAGGGGAGAAGCAAATCACAACAGTGTAGTGACCGGATAATTTGTTTTATTTCTTAGTAATAGTGACTTTGGTCTACTACCATCCTAGTATAGTGGTTAGATCCCTATTTTTAGCTTATTTTCAGGGTTTTGCCTATTGGTTTTGACATGATTCTATGTCTCTTTTGCCTCTTTTTGGGCCTAGAGGCCTAAACTAGAGGTTAGCCATCTTTCCTTTGCAGTATTTATCTATTTGCAGTGTTTGCCTATTGGCTTTGGCATGATTCTATGTCTCTTTTGCCTCTTTTGGGGCCTAAAGGCCTAAACTAGAGAGCAGCCATCTTGTCTTCCTACTTCAGTTGTCTGAGGCGTTTGTAGGTCAGAAGTGATGTTTAGAGTTGAGCCTGTTCTTCACTAGTTAGAAACCGGTGAGGACCGGCCCTTATCGAAGGAATGTGCTTACTTCCCCGGGCTCTAGACGCAACTACAGCTGGCCACTGTGGGAGCGCAGGGAGCGCGGGGCTTAGTTCAGGAATTCGGTGGGAGGCAGGGTGCTTGCTGGAAATTTCCATGAGCAGAGAGCCTCCCATATTATCAGAGAACAGAAGAGCAGAGAGGTCAGATGGTTTTTGGAATTGAAGAGGTCAGTTGGAGATGCCAGGAGAAACACCAGAAGTTGAACCAGTGGAGTGAAGCTAGTACGTTGGTGATGGTGAAGGAGAGAGAGTCCTGATACCACCAGAGAGAGTAACAGACAGTTGGACCCTTCTTAACAGGGTGAGGTATTCTTAACTAGGTTGCACTATATATAATCATTCATCCCCTTTTGTTTTCTAGGTTATATTTAGGTTCCTCTTTGCATCAATAATTCCCTACTGTATTATTGCAATGTTTTCTTTGTCTTGTTATCTTTCTAATAAAGACCCCAATGATTAGCTATAATGAATCACTTTCCTTTCAGCTACTTGCAGCTATGTGTCTGTGTGTTATAATCCTTTTCTTTCAGCTATTTGCAGCGGTATGCAGTCATGTTATAATCCATTATTTTTCCCTTCAGCTATCTGCAGTTACCTGCCTGTACATCATGATTAATCACTTTTCTTTTAGCCATGTGTGAATGTGTTGGTATTGGTAAATGTTATTTTAGTAATAAAGCTTCCTTCTTGTCATTCTAATAAAGAGACCCCAATGTGCATTAGTATCATTTGTATGTTTTCCTTTGGGAGGGAGTAAGTGGGCTTTTCATAGCCAGGTGCTGACGTACAGAAGGCTGGTGATCCCCTGCTTACAGGTAACTGAAGACAGTGAAGTGTACTTCTTCTGATCAGAGAATAACTGCAAATGCATTAGTCAGATCTGTGTATCTTTTAGGTGTGTATGTGTGCATTCTCATGCATCTTGTATGCTATTCCTCCTTGTCAACCTATTAGTGTGTAAAGAGGCCCCAATACGTAGTAATTGCACTTGAGAGTTGTTTACTAAGACAGAATTAACCTTTCTTTTTAGCCAGGTGCTGTCGTATAGAAGGATGGGCAATTCCCTTCTTACAGGTAACTGAGAAATGGAAGACAGGGTAGTTTTGATAGGAAATAACTTCCAGTGAGTTGAATTGGATTAATAGTTCTGTGTGAGAGGGTCGGATCTCCTATCCTTTACATGAGGGACAATAAACTATATAAGATAGAAGATACTCCCAGTAAATATTAGGTACTTAGGAACTTCCCAATAGAGAGAGAGCAGAAGGTATTAATAGGACAGTGAGATAGCTCAAGATAGGGCGTTAATGAGAACACCAATTGTGATTGGTGTGTAATGAGATTGCTCAAGATAGGGCATTAATGAAAACACCAATTGTGATTGGTGTGTGATGAGATCGCTCAAGATAGGGCGTTAATGAGAACACCAATTGTGGTTTGTGTGGTAGATTGGGCTGCTCTCCGATATGAGAGGGAGAGCAGAATAGTCCGGGCCAGATTGTCGCGGGGCTATAAGGTGAGATCATAGGATCAGACATGGCTATAGGGAGAGATCATAGGATGAGACATGGAATTCCGTAGATATTATTGACTATTCTTAGTAATCCCTTAGATCTAGCAGTGTTTTTGATGGTATAAGCTTGTATATTGTGAATTCCCCATTCCCGGGTAAGTACTCAGGTACTGTTGTAAATAGGATCCGGGAAGGGATGGTGTTACTTTTTGGCCGGGTTGGTTGCATCTAGGTGAGTGGGTAATTCTTGGTCTGAGATTCCGGTCATTACAAACAGGAATAACAAAAAAGCATCAATTGACTACAAATCAGGAGTGGATTGCATGCCAGTGTAGTTTTTCACTAGCGTGTAGCGACACAATAGTTGTTGTGTGCATGCACTCTCCTATGTGAAACCTTGAGTGAGAGTGCTCCTGTGAATAAAATGGGTAGTTAAAGAACATAAAACCATAAAATACCAAAGTGGTATAAAATGCAGCATGAGATCCAAACTCACCTAAAAAGTATAATGGTCAGATAACAACAGTATCCAGCGGGTAAAGCTTCAGGTTAGTTCTTCCACCGCAAGCCTATGTATAGGGGGAAACTTTGTACTGAATAGTCATTTCTGTATGTTAAATTCTGGTAGTAAAAAAGGGGGGGGGGCAATGACTAACCCTGTAGGTACACCTTTTCTAAAGTGTATGGTGGTGTGAGTCATATAGTTCTCAGAGACCTTAAGTAAACAGAGAACCAAGACCGCAATGTCTGCAACTAGTGTGATGCACATGGGCGTTTGGTATCATCAGACCAAAGGTAAATGATCAAATGAGTCCAGGCTAGCTATAAGTATCGATCTATATAATCCCTTTGTAATCCAAATTGGAATAGCTAGAAAGCGTGCTGAGCAAGAGTAGTTGTTGTGTAAACATATAGTAGGACAGAACCAGAGCTCCTACTCAATTGCATTGCCACATACGTGCAATTGTATAACTGTTCACTTCTATATCAGCAGCATTATTAATGGTAAATGCTGTATTTTTGTTTTTAAAAAGGTGATAGCATGCGGTTTTTTATTTATAGACCGGGGTGGTCTGTGGATTTTGGAGAAAAAGGTGTCTCCGGGGTACAGTTAAAACAGGTATATATCGACGTTCTCTTTGCACAAGCCAGTAAGTGCACATGTTAAAATATTACGGCTCTTCGGGTCAAGTGTGTGAGGAGCAGAGTCTTTAAAGGGGTCTCAGCCATGCTTGTTAATGCAAAACTGGAAAACGCTCGTGCTCTCTAAAGCGGGGCTTGATTAACAAACTAATCGTCAAACAGGGTAGTGAATGATTGCTTTATCAAGTGTACCCACAACATAAAAACACACAGAGAGCCAAGTGCTATAAGGCTAAAGCAAACGGGGTCATTACAACCCGGTTGACAGCATAGCGAGCCGGAGAATACCGCGGCTGTCCTACCTATTGCCTCGTGTTTTTACAAAAAAGCGATCATTGCAAACTTGAGATACCAATGGAGCTATTTCCGTACCGCTATCACGTGACTTGCACAATTGATGTTAACATTCAATAGATACCAGTAAATGCGAGCGATCCCTTTTTATAGTCGGCAATTCGCCACAAACTCCTAGTTAATACTGCACTTAAGGCAATTCACCTAACATTGGCTATCTCTGTTACTGAATATTAGACATTATAAGATGGCCGCTCTTTCCATACCGCGATCACGTGATTAACACGTTCATAACGCAGCGTGATTCCCCGCTCTAGTCACCTTCCGCCTCTACCCGGATCCAGAGGCGAGGGGTAGGCGCTAGAAACGCAGCTCAGGAACTCCCAAGTAAGTTCCATGACAACATCCTTTGCAGCATTGTGGCTCCTTGATTAGTCTCCTTATGGCACCACCCCAGGGAGCCCCATTGGTACCTCAAGTTTGCAATGATCGCCTTTTTGTAAAAACACGAGGCAATAGGTAGGACATCCGCGGTATTTTCCGGCTCGTTATGCTGTCAACCGGGTTGTAATGACTCCGTTTGCTTTAGCCTTATAGCACTTGGCTCTCTGTGGGGTTTTTTTGTTGGGGGTACACTTGATAAAGCAATCATTCACTACCCTGTTTGACGATTAGTTTGTTAATCTAGCCCCGCTTTAGAGAGCACTAGCGTTTTCCAGTTTTGCAATAACAAGCATGGCTGAGACCCCTTTAAAGACTCTGCTCCTCACACGCTTTACCCGAAGAGCCGTAATATTTTAACATGTGCACTTACTGGCTTGGGCACAGAGAACACCGATATACACCTGTTTTAACTGTACCCCGGAGACACCTTTTTCTCCAAAATCCGCAGACCACCCCGGTCCATAAATAAAAAACTGCGAGGCATATTATCAAGGGGGTTTATCTCCACTTTTTTGGATTTAAAAGCCAAGAAAGCGGAGATAAAATTATCTCCCTATTACCTAGCTGTCGCTAACACCAGTTAGCGACAGCTAGAAGGAGATAGCGACCATCTAGGGCCCCGCTTTGCATGTCAGTGAAATGTATCACTAATGACATGCAAAGTGGGCGTGCCAAGATGTTAGCGACTGGAAACAGTCGCTAACATCGCTATCTCCTATTACCAACTTTTGGAGATATTCGCGCTAAGCGCGATTATCTCCAAAAGCTAACACCTGCCCGTGAGCAGTTCTTAGCCATGTTATCCAATGGTAGGTGGATAACATGGCTAAGAGCATTCGCTCAGTAATGCATGAATATCACTGACTTTTCATCGATATTCATGCATTTCGGCCGATTTTAATCACTTAGGAGATAAACCTTGATAATAGCAAGGTTCCTAAGCGATAAAAAATCGCCGCAGCTCGGCGATAAAAATATTGCCGCTAAGCCAACATAGCGATAATTATCGCTAGTTGTTGGTAATATGCCCCTGCATGCTATCACCTCTTTTAAAAAAAAACAGCATTTACCATTAATAATGCTGCCGATATAGAAGTGAACAGTTATACAGTTGCACGTGGATCACTGAAATAATATCGACTACCAAAATATCGACTACCCAAAATATCGAGGAAAAAATATCTACAACCAAAATATCGAGTTTGTATGTACAAACAGGTAAGTACAAAAATATCGAGTACAAAATATCGTTGTAAAAAATATCGTTGTAAAAAATATCGACTTTACTAAAAACAATGTTTAATTACATTAATATAAAAAATTAATTACTAAAATATAATTAACAATACTTAAAAGAACTTTTAATAATTAAATAATTAATGAAAGTAAAAAAATAATATTTTTTTAATCATATTTCTTAAAACATATATATATATATAGTAACAAAATTTAATTAAATAATACGCAATATTGTATATGTACCCCAAAAACCCAAAAATGACCCTGAACCCTAAAAATACCCCTTTACCCAAAAACTAAAAACTGACCCTGAACCCTAAAAATACCCCTTTACCCAAAAACTGAAAACTGACCCTGAACCCTAAAAATACCCCTTTACCCAAAAACTAAAAACTGACCCTGAACCCTAAAAATACCCCTTTACCCAAAAACTAAAAACTGACCCTGAACCCTAAAAATACCCCTTTACCCAAAAACTAAAAACTGACCCTGAACCCTAAAAATACCCCTTTACCCAAAAACTAAAAACTGACCCTGAACCCTAAAAATACCCCTTTACCCAAAAACTAAAAACTGACCCTGAACCCTAAAAATACCCCTTTACCCAAAAACTAAAAACTGACCCTGAACCCTAAAAATACCCCTTTACCCAAAAACTGAAAACTGACCCTGAACCCTAAAAATACCCCTTTACCCAAAAACTAAAAACTGACCCTGAACCCTAAAAATACCCCTTTAATTTAACATAATTAGCAATTAATCTATTAAATTAAATTAATTACCAATTACATTTTAATTAAATACCATATATTATTTAATTACCAATTAATTAATTATTACTACCAATTAATAAATTTACATATTTAATTAATTATAATTAAATTACTTCCCACCCTATTCCCCTATAAACCCACAACCCGCTACAGAAAATACATTATTTTAATTTACATAATTAGAAATTAATCAATTAAATTAAATTAATTACCAATTAAATTTTAAATAATTAACATATATTATTTTATTACCAATTAATTAATTATTACTACCAATTAATGAATTTACATATTTAATTAATTATAATTAAATTACTTCCCACCCTATTCCCCTATAAACCCACAACCCGCTACATAATAAAATTACACAATAATTAAAAAAATCATTAATTAAAAATACTCATGAAATAAAATGACACTTTTCACACATATTATTACATAAAAACACTATAAATAATTAAATATTATTTTAAAAACTATATTTTTTACTATCTAGATTATATACTTGGATATTTTCACTGTCTATATTATTTACAGTCGATATTACTTCACTTACCTTAAAAACGATATTTTGGCTGTCGATATTCTGTCTAGTCGATATTTTGTCCAAACGATATTTAAAACTCGATATTCTGTCCAAACGATATTTTGGAGTCGATATTATGTCTGTGCACCAGTTGCACGTATGTAGCATTGCAATCGAGTAGGAGCTCTGGTTCTGTCCTACTTTATGGTTACACAACAACTACTGTTGCTCAGCACGCTTTCTAGCTATTCCAATTTGGATTACAAAGGGGATTATATAGATCGATACATATAGCTAGCCTGGACTCATTTTGATAATTTACAGTTGCTCTGATGATACCAAACGCCCCTGTGCATCACACTAGTTGCGGACATTGTGGTCTTGGTTCTCTGTTTACTTAAGGTCTCTGACACCAATGAACTATATGACTCACACCTCCATACACTTTAGAAAAGGTGTACCTACAGGGTTAGTCATTACCCTCTCCCTTTTTTACAACCAGAATTTAACATTCAGAAATGACTATTCAGTATTGTTTAACCAAAGTTCCCCCTATACATAGCCTTACGGTGGAAGACCTAACCTGAAGCTTTACTCGCTGGATACCGTTGTTATCTGACCATTATAATTTTTAGGTGAGTTTGGATCTCATGCTGCATCTTATACCACTTTAGTATTTTATGGTTTTATGTTCTTTAACTACCCATTTTATTCACAGGAGCACTCTCACTCAATGTTTCACATAGGAGAGTGCATGTACACAACAACTATTGTGTCGCTACACGCTAGTGAAACACTACACTGGCATGCAATCCACTCCTGATTTGTAGTCAATTGATGCTCTTTTTGTTATTCCTATTGTGATTTGCTTCTCCCCTTCCCTCAACAGGTAATGACAGCTTAACACAGACAGTTCAAGGAAGAAGGGTAATACAGGGACAAAACTTATTGCCCCCCCCTTCTTTTCCAGTTGTTTTTTTGTTTTTAATTCACAGTAGTGTATACTCACAATACATTAGAGACATACTGTAGACAGTTACTCTGTAGATACCTGCTAAATAGTTCCATTGGTCCTGAAGAATCGCCTGTTAATAAACACTAGCGTGAAACATGTTGACCCGACAGTAGCACACTCTGGAAGGTATCTGGAAGCATAATACTCCAGTTACACCCTCTAGAATTTCTTTTTAATTAAAGCAGTGGACCGCCAGAATAAATCATTCCTTGGTACCTCTAGCTTTATTTTAATCACCTAGAAACGTCTACTAATCTTACCTGGCCCCACACCCGCACTTCATCTATACGGCAGTTGGAAAAAGATCTCTGCTAAAGAGCCCCTCTTTGAGGTGTTGCCCGTTGGGTATTGCACCGCCGACCCAACGAGGAACAGGCCCAAATGATGAAGCATGACACCTGCAAAGGTGTGTGAGGGCATTAAGTCCAACAAAATTGATTCCCAGGGGTAAGTCCTTTTTACCTTAACAACATCCTCTGCATCACTCAACGCATATCTCCCCTTTTCAGGAACAGCTCAGCACCTTTTGAATTAACTTGACCTTTAGGGCACTCACTGCAGCTGGACCTTCTACTTACCTCCAAGTAGTAATAGCCCGGTTCTCCTCTCTTTGTACCTATACTAATCAGAAAACCTCATGGCCATACACAAATCTAAGAACCATGAGGAAAGAGAAAATAGACTTGCAGTCAGGGCACGAGAAAAGGGTTAATGCAGAAACATGATATCACTGTGGCCTATCACACTTGCATGAAGGAAAATGCCAGTCTATGGGGTGAAAATGTTGGGGAAATAAAAACAAACTAAAACAGTTTGCCAATCCATGGTAGACACTGGGATGGCATCGTATAACACTGAAAAATCGAGAGAAAGACAAAGAGATGCAAGACATCAAGTACGCTCTATACACTCCACTATAATCTTCAATGGCTCCATCCACCAAATCATTGTCTCATGTCTCCCACAAAGCAGGTGAGGAAAATTATATATATTCATGCTATCTGGCAAAGCCACCCTAAAACAAGCTACATCACCCAGTTTCTGGGCAAGACATTAGCAAATGAAGTTAGTACTGGAAAGTGGAGCATTGGTGAATGCCAAGGGCAGGACTGAATTCACTCATATGAAGAGCAGACCAACACTAGAAGCCTCAGGAGAGCAAATATACACTTGAATGGTCACAAAAAAAAATACTGTTCTGCAGGGATAAGATCACAATTTGTCTATGCATCAAGGGCAGAAAGAGGTCATTAAAAATGCATGTAAAAGAAGGTGAATTACCCGCTGTTGCCTATGCTTCAGAACGGCCACTGCTTTCTGATTGATGACTGTAAGTTACTTCAATGAAAGAGATAACTCATTTATAATCCTACTAAAATGAAGACGTGCACCACTATTTGTTTGATCTTTGACAGTGGGCCGCCATTAAACATGATGAGCATCAAAGAATTCCAAAAAACGAATCCAGTGCCATTGCTAAGAGAAATCAGATGTTCTTAGCAACACCTAGGGGGCATTGAGCCCTCTCCAGTGCCTGGGATTGTTCAAAATAAACCTAAAATACAAGTCATTCTCAATGCAGACAGAAATTCATGTACTGAAGGGAAAAATACCTCCAGCCTGCCTCCTGAATTTATCCACCATGGAAAAGTTGGATCTAACATCCATCAACTCACAACTAATAGCTAAGTCATTGACTCTGCTGCAATCCCCGAAACTGGCCAGTTAACCAGGCAGGATGGAGGCCACACATTGATGAGACAATCCAGCTGGTAGCCCAAGGCCATCAGAAAGTGACATTTCACTTTAGAAACCTCAGTCTTGACATCACTGAAGCAGCTATAGGTCTCCCAAATAGCTGTAGTCCCCAAGAAAGTCAGTTCAAACAAAGTTTGAATATGTTGACATGCAGTAACCCAAGAAGGCAATAGAGTGTAACGATACCCTGGGTACACCTGTTAGACATGATTACAAAGCTGGTTGACTTGATTTCAATAAGGAATATCATGAGTTGAAGCTGTAAGAGAACTGACACTACATCACAACTTTTGCCACACATCGAGGACTCTTTGGTTATAAATCAATCAGTTTTGGAATGTCATCAGCTACTGAAATCTTTACAAATCAATTTGACCAGTTCTGGACACTTTCAGCTACAGCAATGGCATACTGGATTCTCACAAGAACATGATGCTGTGCATTGCTAACTATGTCATATACTACTAAATGTAGACTGCACAATGAGCACAGAAAAATGAAAGTTCCAAAAATGTCAACTCAAATTATTTTTACACATGTTCTTGGAGAAAATAATTACATATTTTTCCGAAAAGGTTAAGGCTCTCCTTAACAAACCTCCACTAATGCACATAAGCGGCCTCTGGCCTTTCCTGGTAGCAGTTGGCTACTGTGCAATGTTTATCAAAAGGTATGCCTCAGATTGTATCACTCAGAGAACTGTTGAAACAAAGTAAAGAGTTCAAATGGTCCACACAATGACTGTAGATGCAAGCCTGGTGGGGCTAGGAGCCTTAGTAGCACAAATTGAGGAGGAAGACAGAGATTCACTATAGGACATAGTGGCCTACTTACAACCTCGGAAAGAAAGTCTAACAAGTTTATCGACTTGTGAACATTTTTGCAATATCATGTATGGCAAAAGATTTGTCATCACTTTGGATAACCATGCATTGCTGATAGTTTTGGAAACCTCAAATCCAAGATTCCTCTGAGGATCAAAAGATGGGGTTTTTGGTTGCAAGAATATGACTACAACATCATTCAAAACTAGGATAAGGTCATCTCAACGGAGTACATCATAGCAGCAAAGATGCTACCATATCAGAAGTCTAGCAACCAAGGTTTACAGGAAATGGGGGCTCAGAAAAGACGAAGGAAGAAGGGCAATGGCATGGACGCAGAAAAATGGTGGCATGCATATATGAGAAACTATAAGTAACACCAGATGGAGTGATCCTCCATGGCTCCTGAATTGTACTTTCTAAAAGACTAAGAAAGCAAACAATTAAAATAGCCCATGAAGGACATCAAGAAAAAGTAGCACCAAAAAGAGCAAAGAGAGAATAAGTGCGGTTTGCAAATTTCTCCCCCATTTCCAAAATGCAGGGATGTGGCGTATTTACAACAATACGGTGTGCCCCTCTGTTTTCGCTGATCCTGGCGCTAAAAGTTGCTGCTTAGCGCTAACACAGACACCCTTGCGTGATAGTGCAAGGGTGCCTGCGTTGCAGGTAATAATTTTTTATATGCAGGTGAACCTTCCTGCGCATAAAAAATCATTAATAGGGATTTGCTCTTTCTATGTGTGCTGCAGAGCACTCATAGAAAAATAGAAAAAGCAAAAACTAGGTAAATGAAAGTATTTCTCCTCGTTGCGCTATTATAATGTCTGATATTGCATTGCATTAGTTGTTGGTGCTCCCTCAGATTTACAAATCCTTGTAAATCAGGGGCAACATCAAAATGCAATGGTTGTTGCAGTAGAACACAAACAGCAAAACCCATTGCATGCAGATTTCATGCAGAAAATTGCATGAAAGGGTACCATGTTTACAAAACGGGTTAGCCACAAAAAATGGTTTAACCCGATTTTGTAAATATGGACCAGGTCATTGCACCACAGGAATGTCAGTAAAAGTGACATTCCTGCGTGTGGGGGTGAATGCAGCTACCTCGTAGGAAGGATGACGCGGGCAAGAGATGGAATCTCCTTAATTGGCAGAGGGAGAGCAGGCACCATTACACGGTGCTCTGCCCCACGCTCCGCACCGCCTCTCAAGATCCCGTGAGGCACAGCCCGAGTCACGTGGGTGCGGAGCACTGCGACACCACATATCTCCCCCCGTTTGATACCAATGCAACAGGCAACAGAACACATGTCCCAACAGCAAGAACTGCTTAACGGTGGTATGTACATAAGCACTTTTCTACGTACAGTCTCTGCATGGAGACTGTACACCGGAGGAGTCCCCGGTGTCTGCGTTGTCCATATAGAGTGAAGATGATTTTGGCCCCTTGGAGCACTATGTAGTAAAGTCATTGTTCTCTACCCTGGCAGTTGTCATGTGAGGTGGACGCCCCTTGCCTTATCACTGGTTTGTCCATGTCATCGTGCGTTTGGGGAGGTGTGTGTTGTGCTGGGGCCTCGTTGTTTCTTTCTCCATCAGATTCGGAGCTGCACCCTGTCCTCCCTTTCAGGCCCCCAGACTGGGAACTGTCAGAAGCAGTATCGTCGTCCAGATCCATTGTCATCCCTTGAGAGTGTGTCATGGAGGAGGGTCTTTAGGCTTTCCAATGTAGGACCTTGTTGCACTTCGCCATTCTGCTGTGTAACCATACTTTGCCGTCACTTAATAGTGCTGAGTGGGAATATGGTTCTTGGACCTGGAGGGGCGGGCTGAATTTGCTATCCCCTTTCTTTCCAAAATGGCCCAGTTTCACTCTTACCCAGTCCCCTCTGGCTAAGAAGACAGCTCGCGCACCATGTGTCATGTCATAGTTGTCCTTATATATCTTTTGGGCTTTTTGTATGTTGCTTCTCACTACTACAGGTGACCAGTGGCTTTGAAGCTTCAAGTCCATCCATGCCAGGTTGTCCCTTGTGAACAGTTTCCTGCCCCGCAGGATGCGGAACGATCTGTACCCAGTAAGGAAGGGCGTGATGCGATAGGCCCACACGGTAATTCTGTTTTTCGTCTCCCAGTGCTTGTCGACATCGATGGCTGCCTGGACTGAGCCCATTAGGACTCTGTTGAACCGCTCTGCTTGGCCGTTTCCAGCCGGATGATACACTGGTGTGTGTTTGTTCCGGATGTCATTACTCTGTAGGAACGCTGACCACTTTTCTGAGGTGAATTGGGGGCCTTTGTAGCTGGTAAGGACTATTGGAATGCCTTCCTTTAAGAATGTGTTTGTTAAGGTGATGATGGCGTCGGTGTCCACTTTTTCACAGATTTTCGCCTCCGGCCACTTGGAGTATCTGTCAACGAGGACAATCACATACTTGGGTACTCCTCACGAGTCCAGGATGGGGCCCAGGATGTCCACCGACAATTCTTCCAATGGGTTTGTGGGTGTGTTGGACTCCCCCATAAGAGTCTGTGCATTGTTTGTGCTTTATCTGCGTTAGCGCAGTGTTGGCAGGCCCTCATGAATCTTTCCACAGCATTGTCCACTGCCAGCCACCAGTATGACTGTTTCACTCATAGTTTTGATTTGACAATGCCTGGGTGGACTTCATGCAATATGGTGAGAAGGCGGTCCAGCACATCCTTCGGGGGAATGACTTTGTCACCTCTGAGGAGGAACGCGGCATTGTCGCTGAGGGATAACTCCTCGCGGACCTCCCAGTACTACCTGAGATCGCCCTTCAAGTGTTCCTTCTCAGGCCAGTCCTGAGTGACGAAGGTCTTCACTTTGGTGAGATCCGGGTTCCGTTCGTAGGCCATCTTCCAGTCTTGTGCCCCTATGGTGATCTCCTGATCTGTTGTGAGCACCACTTGGTATTCGTCCCAACGTTCAGGGTGTGGGTATCCCCCATTGCTGCTGATCAGCTGAGAAAGTCGGCTACCTTATTTTTGTGGCCTAGTAGGAATTCCACGTCATAGACGAAGTCCAGGAGTCAGAGTGTCATTTTGGCTATGCGCGGTGTGGCTTTGGCATTCCTGATGGAAGTGAGGACTTTAATTAGAGGCTTATGGTCCGTGTGGAGTGTGAACTTAGAGCCCCAGAGGTATTGTCTGAATTTCTCCATGGCCCAGATGATGGCCAGCATCTCTTTTTCTATGACGCTAAACTTCTCTTCATTGGGAGTAAGGGAGAGGGAAGCAAAGCCAATGGTGACTTCTGTGCCGTCTGTGGTGAGTTGGGACAGGACTGCTCCCAATCCCTTCTCGCTGGCGTCGGTAGTCAGGATGCTGAGGGCGGAGTTGTCGAACCCTTGAGGTGGAATGGCTTCGTAGATTGCTTTTTTGATGGTCTTAAATTCAGCATCTGATTCTGCCGACCAGTGGAACGTGGATTTCTCCGTCAGCAGCTGGCATAAGTTGTGGGTCTTGGTCGCAAAGTGCTGGACGAATTTGCTATAGAATTCAGCCAACTCAAGGAATGATCGTACTTCGTCCTTTGTGCTTGGTTTGGGTGCCGATTTGATGGCTTTGACTTTGGCTTTCTTCAGGGAAATCCCCTTTTTTGTCGATTTCATGCCACAGGTATCTGACTTTGCGCAGGCCGAATCTGCACTTGTCCAGTTCAGCGTTGAGTCCATTGGTGGAAAGGGTGCGTAAGACTGTCCTAAGTGTCTCATCGTGTTCCTGCTTGGTTTTTCCCATTATTAGGATGTCATCCTGGAAGTATAGGACAGCGCAGCAGTCTTTGAACAGCTTATACATCAGTTTTTGGAATACTGGTGCTGCGGACACCAGGCCGAAGGGCAGGCGCCAGAATCTGTAGCACCCGAATGGGGTGATGAACAAAGCCATCTTTCTAGACGATGGGTGGAGTAAGATCTGGTGGTATGCAGCAGTGAGGTCTATGTTCGAAAACCACTTGATTCCGATCGTTTGGGCTAGCATGTCGTTGATGCTTGGCAGTGGGAACTTTTCGACTAGTATGTTCTTGTTTAGTTCTTGAAGGTCAATGCAAAGAAGCACTTTTCCGTTTGGTATGAGTGCCACTACCAAGGGCGCCAGCCACTCTGCGCTTTTCGATGGGTTCAATTACTCTGTTGTCCTCTAGGCGTTGTAGCTCGAGTTGCACGGCTTCCCTGCACTTGTAGGGGATGTTCCACACCTTGTGACTGACGGCGATCGCCCCGTCCTTAAGCTGGATTTTGTGAGTGAACTTGGACAATTTTCCAATGGTCCCGCTGAAGACGTCGGGGAACTCTACACGAAGTGTGTCCACATCGGGACTGGGGCTTTCGCTTGTTATCAGTACTTGCGTTTTTCCGCCTGGATTGACTTGAATGCCCAGCGCTCCTTGGTCGATCCATCCTAGGACCGAGGGTCCTGTTTCTGCTACGTACAACTTGCCGGTGGTCTGCCGCCCCTTGAACTGGAAGTGTAGATGTCGGAATTCCACCATGGGAATTCTTTCATCTGTGAAGGTGACCGGATGTATGTCCATTGGGTGTAGATGTCGCCCTAGTTCGCCAGCAAAATCCTTGTCCCATATGTCCTGTTTAATTATTGTGAATGGGGAACCTGAGTCCGCTACCATGGATATCTGGATCCCTCCTATGGACATGAGACAGGACTGTTTCTTCCTGGAAGCACTGTCGACACCCAACACCTGGTCCTCTATGTATAAGATGTAATCTTCGTCTTCTCCTCCTTCATTAGCATCGGGCTCTGAGTCGACAGGACACACTTAACTGCGTTGCTGTGGGGTCTCCGCCTACGTACTCTGCCGAAGTGTTCTGTCATCCGCAAAAGGAGTACTTGACGTGTTTGTCATTGGCCATGTGCGTTAGGCTGCCGCACTTGTAGCAGGAGTCAGCCCGGCTTGTGCCCTGTGGAGGAGCCTGGTTTGTCTCTGTGCATGTCTTTGTCACTGATATTGCATACCGTCGGTTTAGTGTCCTCTTTTTTCACCGCTACCGCACATCTTTTGGAGAGTTCAGCCTTTTTGACAATCGCAATGTTTCGTGAAGGGGAACTTCTACACTCCACAACTTCTCCTGCACGGTGGTATTGACCGTGTGCATTATTATTTGGTCCCGTATCAGGTCATCGTGCAGGTGCCCGAACTTGCAGTTTATTGCTAACTTTTTGAGTGCTGCGACGTAGTTTTCCACCATCTCTGTGTCTCTCTGTTTGCGTTGAAAGAAGTTGTATTGGTCAATTGCGATGCAAATGACTGGTTGGTAGTGACCGTCCAAGTCATCGAGCGTGTGCGGGAATACGCCTTCATCCTTGGCTGCTCTAGGCTTCTTCACCATCTTCTCATACACCAGTAGACCCTCCGGCCCGAGATTGTGGAGGAGTATCTTCTTCCTGCGTTTGCTAGAAAACGCCTCTTCCCCTTCGTCTTCTAGGGCCGGTAGGTAGTTTAGGAAGTACCCCTTCCAGTCTGCCCACTTCATGGCCGGTTCACCATGTTTAGGGAGGAACTGCAAAGGGTTGGTCAACGAGAAGGTCAGGGCGCACATCTTGCTGGACGAAGTGGTGCTTGCGTGGGAGGGTAGTCGATGGGGTGCACTGCTGAAGGCGGTGGCAGAGGTGGCGTGACCTGTAGGTGCACCTGGTAGGGCTCACACAGGTATTCCTGGGCAGCAGAGTGGGAGTCCTGGGCAGCTGGCAGCGTTGGGAGTGCCTGGGCTGCGTCCTTCAGTAAGCCAATGAAAAAGGGAAAGCTGGTTGGCCCAATTGCATGGGGTGTATCAGTGTGGAGCAGGCTGCTTCTTATGTGGAGAGGACTGGTGGCTGAGGGCAGTAGAGGTGTCCTTAAACATAGGCACCGCAGTAATGGAGGGCCTGATGCAGCTGTGACAGTAGGACGTTGCTAAAGTACATGCACTGCGAGGTCCTGAATTAAGCTCCTGAGGTTTCACTTTCACTTGTGAGGCTGTGGCTTAGCGAGCGTACGGGTGGCGGCAGGGTCCATATGGCGCAGGGCTTAACTTGCGCTGTGCGCGTACCTTACTTAGGGAGAGCAGGCACCATTACACTGTGCTCTGCCCCACGCTCTGCACTGCCTCTCACGATCCCGTGAGGCACAGCACGGGTCACGTGGGTGCGGAGCACTGGACCGCGACACCACACTGTGGCACAATCCTCTTGTAAACATGCCCCAGAGTGACTAACCACAGTAATGTCAAAACTGACCCTAGACACCAAAAATCAGCAGAGAATCATGCGAGCGGTTCCAAAGTTTAAAAGTGCTTCAGAACAAATAAGCTTGAAAGAAATAATGTGGTTAAAACACACGTGTTTTGAAAATGGCAACAGCGTTGACCACATAATAAGCAAACAAGCCACACACATAAATAGATCCGGCTGCTCATGAAAAAGTACAGGAAAATGGCGCTTGATGAAAGAGCTGTTCACAAAGAACTACAGGAATTATGTCTCATGATGACTCATGTCAGCAGAAAAGGCGCTGAAGTGGGAGAGCACCAGCCGAGCCTGCTTCCAATCAGTGCCACCGCGAAACCTGGCCGAAATGCAGCCAGAAAGGTGGCAACATGAGCATTTCACTGACAGCGAGCTATTTTTCCCTCCCATTGTTCTTAAATCATCTTCTGGCTGGAAAATGTGCGACACTGAGAAACCTTGCTGAGAAACGACACCATCCTGCCTCATGCTGTCAGTCATATTCTGTTTCAGCTGCGGTTTGACTAACAATTTCTAAACGCCTTACAATCACAGACATACACAAACACATGAATAATTAAAAAACGGAACGCAGAGCTTTTTGGCAGCTTTTCGACACGCACGATGCATTGACTGAAGATAAAGAGGGCTAAAGGAGAACTGAACAATAACAAAAGTCTTCTGTCTATCTCGGCATTCACCAAAATACATTAAATATTAATTTTCCCTTCACACACATCACCTGAAACTGACAGCACTGCCGAACTAATGAGACTGGACAGCATGAACAATAACACGTGCATTTTCTGACAGAAGTGATTTACTTTGTACGTACCCGAGAAGGATAAGCCATAGTATGATTTCCCTAACAGGTAGGTCAGTTTTAGTGCGAAAATAATAGTACATTTTTAGATAACTTGTAGGAATTGTAGAATCAGAATGCGAAATTTCACAAAATACTTTTGAGTGACAAAATATAAAGAAGTACAGTGTTTAAATTGTTTTTTTCTTTTCACAAACAAAAGTTCTATATAACTTCACACATTTCGTAATGTTAGAAATCTGTTGGCTTTCCCATATTTTCGAGAAAATCGTGCCTTTGAGGCCAAATCATGACTGATAATGTTAGCTTGCAGGGAAAACCTGCATGCGTTTGCCATGCGTCTGCCATTGTCTACACAAAAGTCCTGTACAATGTAAACTCGCAAAAAAAAAATCTGCATGCATTTTCCATCTAAGCTGGGACTTCTTTGATAAAAAATGATCTTGCAAGAAATGAAAATTTACTCAGGTGAATTTATCCAAGACATATTGCAGACTTCTTGAATCGTAAACGTTAGAATCCTCCCTGGCATAAAAAAACAAATTGCAAACCGTTCTTGAAAGAACTTATTTGCTATAGACAGCTGTCCATTGGGCAAATGTATTAGGAAGTGAAGGTCACAGAAGTAGTAAAGGGAACTACACCTCTGAAGAAATCTCACCTCTAGTCCCATCAGCATTGATGCAAGGGCTATTATGTAGTCCATGGCACCATCAATTGCTTAATATCAATGTTGAGAAAAGCCCAGCTCAACTCCTACCCCAGGTGGCATCTTTGCTTAGTTACATATCTAGCAAATGGAAAAGCATGTTTCCTTCACCGTCTGGTGTAAGGTTTCCTTAATAATAGCCAGACACTTACAAAATATGACAATTTCTTAATAAAAATTGCATTATAAAGGCGTTTCTTGAGTGTGGTCTTTCAGAGGATTTATAAATTGGGTGTTAGACTTGAAACAACCTGGCACAGTGACAATGCGTCATTTTGCTTCCTAGTATTTCGTTCTGAACAACCTTGGATGTTGTCCGTCGTAGAAGACCTCTGTCATGGATGCCTGGCGTGCTAGCTGCATGATTATATGTATTGCTCACTAATGGACCACTAAACTGTGTTGGGTGAGAGGTATACCCAAAAATGCACTGCCTTCTTAATGGGTCACTGCTGTTCCAGTAGCAAGCAATCACATGATTTACAGTTAATGGCAAATGATCGATCGTTATGGGCTACATACATGTTACCATTCACAAGTGGGAAGACTGCCTACTGGTTGTCTATGAGTAAATCCATTACCTCCTCGTCAGCCCTCCCCGTCCCAGTCCTTACTAGTAACCAGGACTGGGACGGGGAGGGCTACGACTCGGAGTAATGAATATTACCGGTGAGTAACCGGTCATTACCTCCTCGTCAGCCCTCCCCGTCCCAGTCCTGGTTATTAGTAAGGACTGGGACGGGGAGGGCTACGACTCGGAGTAATGAATATTACCGGTGAGTAACCGGTCATGACTGGATACTCATTGCCACTGATTGAACATGGACTGTGTGAGTCCTGCTTAGATATATGGGAGATGGAGTACATATAGTAGGGGGGTCCCCCTTATTTGAACAAAACCTAAGTTTGAAGGGTTCTCCATATAGTGTAGTGCAATTTAGAGCTGTTATCTTAAAAATAGACATTTAAACATAGAGATGGGCTACCTACCCATTCCATGCACCCTGTCATTTAAACTTCTTGAGAGTCAAGAGCACAATTCAGTGGATTCACAGTAATGTCTGATTTCTATGGTTCGAGCAACAGTAGCAATTTCTTTTCAGAAAGATTGCCCTTGAATTTCCAAGGTCTGAGAAAGATCGTCTGACACAGTTCTTTGTATAAATGTTGATGTGCTAACATAAATGCACACTGGATTAATTTGTGATTTCTGAGAACACTATATGGAAATTCCGCTCCTCATGGGCATGCATATTGGGCTACCATATCGGCACCATTTCCACTTGGCTCTGCATCCTCCGAAGATAACAATGAGTCTGAAAGTTGTTGATGGTCTGAAGCAACCCTCTTAGTATTTCTGAGACTTGAGATTTGCTTAGTTGATCTAGTTGAAAAGAAGGTGATTTGCAATGGCTCTGCGCATACATTGTGAAATGATTCACTGGCAAGAATTTAATGTTGTGGGGTATATTTTTCCAAGCATTTCTCTGAAATACAAACCATGGAAATCACATGAAATGCAGGGGTATATTCAAAAGAACGTGTGATAACTACTGCAAGAATAGCGTAACACAACTTTCAACATCACGGCCTATCGCTGGAAAATAATCCCGTGGCAACGTGAAATTCACAACGTGGCGATAGTCTGCTAAAACCGTGGACAATGTCCGCAATACAACCACCTTGATGGAGTCCAAAACACAAACCACAGCACCAAAAAACCTGTGATGGGCCAAAGCGCGATGAGGAAATCAGTGATAAGCAGCGGCAGGCCTTCAAAACACACATGGCAGGCAGGAAAAATCACTATAAAAATAGAAAAAACACACACACATAAACTGATGAACACCCAAGCACCTGGAGGCAGCTGGAGCAGGCGCAGAGGACGAGCGCAACCCCACAAGCAACCCGGACGACCATCCTGGGACCTCGGGGACAGGGAAGGGTAAGGACAAGAAGAAGAGGAAGACGAAGTTCAGTCTGCAGGCGAACAGGATCATAGTCCCAGAGGTGATGGACCACCAGCAATAACAGTTTGTCACCTCCAACGTGTCATTGGGCACCAAAAATGGAATCTGGCGGGACATCCTGGACAAGGTGAACGCCGTTGGGAGCACAAGAGGAGAATGGATGAGGTCAAGAGACGATGGAAGGACATCAAGCAGAGGACCAAGGAGAAACTCCCCGCCAACCAGAAGGCAGCAATGTAGACTGGAGGTGGGAGCCCTGCACCACATTTCATGCTGGATGACATGGAGGAGCTGGTGTCGACACTCATCAGTGTGGAGACTGTGGCCGGAGTCGGTGGAACGGACACTGCTTGACAGGACACAACACAACCGCAACACGGTGAGTGACCACCAGACACTGGGGGGATGGGTGGAGATGGGCACAATGGCACATATGCACAATCAAGTAGAGCACAGTGCACACCCACAATTACTCTGGGTTCTTGCCCAGACCTACACACTGTCACAATGTACAATGCAATGCAGTCTGATTGTCAACATGTACCATGCGGCCACATACATGTGGATGCATTGTAATACACCATCTCCCCTTCACAATGCAGGGGCACCGTCAACACCTCCTGCAGAGCAGTCCCAGTCACTCTTCACTGATGACGAAGAGGACAACACCAGCATCAACACCCAAACCATCCAAGGCATCATTGACCTCATCCGCCACTCACCTCCAGCATCTGGCCAGGCCAGTTACAGTGAGGAGACCCCACCTACTACCCAAAGCACCCAGCAGGAGGCACCTACAGCATTGGCACTCTCCCAAGACCCCCAGGAACAACACATGGCTTTCCAATACCATATGCTGGACTGGCAGAGGGAGACGGCAGAGCAGGTGTGGTTAGGCTTCAGCATCATGGCAACCAAACTTGACGCCATTCTTGGGTGTGTAGGCCCACTCCATGGTCTTCAATGAGCCCTGACTGACATCGCTGGAGTCATGACACGGAGAGAAGAACACCTGCCCACTCAGAGTGGCTCCAGCGATACCAGCCGTGAGCTGGCACACATGCGGAGTCTCATGGAGGACATGGTGCCGATGGAGGCGGAAAGGATGGCAGCCACCTCTGCACATCAACGGAATGTAGCTGGGATTTACCATTTGCAGATCCTCATCTTGGCATTGTTGCCACAAGGAGTGGCAGTGTTGAATGGTGCTGCCCCCACACCATCCACATCTCTGCCCTCTCATGTATCCATGCTTCCCTGTGCGGCAGGCCTAACCACTCCGGCACCTGATGTTACAGTGCCACACAATGAGGCCGACAATCCACCTCTGGCACCTGAGGTGTCATTGGTACACAGTGCGGCCAACAATCCACCTCCGGCCCCTGAGGTGTCATTGGCACACAATGGGGCCGATAATCCGCCTCCGGCCCCTGAGGTGTCATTGGCACACAGTGCCGCAGCCGGTACAACAACACCCACAGGTGGGGTAGGGCACACATCCGGGGACAAGAACGTGGATGGGATTGTGATCAGAAGGGATCATTAGCATTCATTTCCACCACCTGGACTGTTCCTGGTTGGTCCCGCATATGGCCTCATGACCTTCCACTGACCCCCGATTCACTCAGATGCACTCACCTTGGACAGCGACATGGACCACCACATCTTGTTTCATAACCAATGACACAGCGACCAAACTGTGGACTGCACCCCTCCTCTTCCGCAGTACTTGTCTTCCTCAGATGGACTCTGGCTGCCCATCCACAAGCCTATTGATGTGGTGCCCTGTACCACTCCAGCTGCGGAACTGCACTGGATATGCAATAAACATCCAGTGACGCACTGCTGTGTCATGTCTTTCATCATTCATGTATGTATGTGTGGATGAATGTAGGGACAGTGATTTCCCTTGCATCAATGATGCTCATCCTGTGGGGTGCCAGTCTGAGGGTGCTACATTGTTATGTGTGCATGGGTCCCTTGGACACCACAACAGGGACACACGCACCAGTCACTTTCTAGCCCGGACATAGAGTGAACCACGCCCAGTGCCCACGAGTCATTTTTGCAAGCCCTGCGCTGTTCCGGCAAACGGAAGGCCAGACCACTAGGCTCCCACTCCTGGGGGGGGCTCATTGTTACCCGTCGCAGGCATACTGGCTGGAGGTGTGCAGTTCACTGGTCTAGTTGTCAGCATGTCACAGCCACTCCCTGAGGGCAGGTTTGCATGCACACCACACCCATCCAGCACAGGCATCACAGGCCATGATACCACGCAAATATAAGGGGCGGACAACGTCACATACCCCTCTGCCGGGGGTGACTGGATGACAGACTTAAGGCCTTGAGGCCTGCATGGGCCTACCACCAGGTGGCGCTGACTGGGGTTGAACAGGGTTTGTGTCACATGCTGCATAGTGGCTGGCACAGGCACCCCACCACGGGACGGTGATTTTGGGTGCACTGAGTCATTGGCCCCTTCAGCTGCTGAGCGGGGGTGCAGCCTGCAGATATGACCATCCAGGCGGTCCGTACTGCTCAGGATATTTGTGACTTGCTGGACTGCAGTGAAGGCCGAGCCAGTGGGTTGCATGGGTCTACCGCCACGTGGCCTCGCTTCTGGGTTCACAGAGTTAGTGGCACCCATTGGGCTGAACAGCTGTGCAGGCTGCGATGTTGCCAAGTGCCCTGGTATGTCCCATCCCATGGTGAACTAATGTTATGTTATGTTAAAATAGTTTATACCATGCGCAGCTGCCCCAGCGAAGGGGCGTCCCGGCGCTAAGACCACCAACAGACCAGCTACCAGATGGAATGAAGGGTAGCAGTGGCAGGTACAGAGCAGAGATTTATAGAGCAAAGATTAGATCCTAGGTTGAAAAAGGTGCGTTGTGAGCACCCTTCTGAACAGAAGGAGGTCGTCGATAGCGCGAATATGAACTGGTAGAGAGTTCCAGAGCTTCGCCGCCAAGTAGCGGAAGGAGTGCCCTCCAGCTCAACAGCGTTTGAAGCGTGGGACCGCGACCAGACCTTGACCTTTCGACCTCAGAGATCGTGAGGGGACATTAGGGGTCAGTAGATTTTCCAGGATTTTGGGAGTGAACTGTTTAAGGATTTTAAAGGATAGGCACAATGTCTTGAACTGTATTCTTTGGGCAATTGGGAGCCAGTGCAGCTTCCGTATAGTTTCCTTCACTGAGAAAAACCTAGATAGACCCACCAAGACTCTGGCTGCATCATTCTGTATGCACTGCATCCGAGTGATTTCCGCCTGATTTGCCCCCAGCAGGAGGGAGCTGGCGTAATCCAGCCAGGATACAATGGTAGCCTGAATTATGAGTTGCCTGGTAGGTGCATCGAAGAATTTCAAAATTGGTCTGATGGCACGTAAAATGCCAAAACACGTAGCTGCCACTTTTTTAGTGAGGCTAGAGAAGCTGAGGGCAGGATCTAACCATACCCCTAGATTTTTTACCTCTGTCATTGGTATGGGTGTCTTACCCAGGACCGAAAGCCACCACTGATCGCCCCACAGATCGTCGTTCTTACCGACGATCAGGACCTCCGTTTTACTGGCGTTCAGCTGGAGACAGTTAGCTGTCATCCAGCCTGCCACTGCAGCCAACCCCTCCCTGAACCTGGAGGCCTCGTATTCTGAGTCCCTGGAGAGTGCCACCGCCAGCTGCGTATCGTTGGCATATGATATCATAGCCATGCCCCACTGCTTGGCGACAGCAGCTGGCGGCTGCACGTACAGGTTGAATAGTGTGGGGCTCAATGAGGACCCCTGAGGCTCTCCCTGCACGATGGAATGGACTTGGGATTGGAATGGAGGGGTGGCTACCCAGAATGATCTACCAGAGAGGAACGATCTAAACCATTCAAGGGCCAGGCCGGTAATCCCTGCCTCTTCCAAGTGACAAAGCAGTACCGTGTGCGAGACCGTATCAAATGCGGCACTGAGATCGGTCATGTCCAAGACAAACGTGAGACCTGGAGGCCTGCGCAGCGTGGATGCATGGCGTGGAGGGTGCCTTGTCTGTGGGACCTGGGCTAATGGCTTGTAGGGGAATGTGGTGGGATCTTCAGTCTACACGCCGGTGGGGGAAGGTGAGCAGTGAGGCCCGTGTGTGCATGGGCGGACATGCTCCGATGGGTGGCGGGAGGTACTGGGGTGCCTCTGCCTGGGTGTGTATGGGCGGGTGAAGTTATCTTGTGCAGTTGTGTGTACTGTGCCAGTCATGTCTCTGGACTCTATTTCAGATGACTCCTCTGTCTCAGATGTGTGACCTGGTGTACTGTCATACGTACCGGCATGTGGTTTGAGACACACTGGTGGCAGCAGTTGAGCAGTGTGGCATGGGTGCGTGGGGTCGGTTCACTCTCTCTCCCCCTCTCCTCTTCTCTCTCTCTCTCTCTCCCCCTCTCTTCTCTCTCTCTCTCTCTCTCTCACTCTCGCTCCCTCTCCTCTCCACTTCTCTCTCTCTCTCTCTCTCTCTCCCCCTCTCCTCTTCTCCCTCTCTCTCTCCCCTCTCCTCTTTTCTCTCTCTCTCTCCCGCTCCCTACTTCTCTCTCTCTCCTTCGCTCTCTCTCTGTCCTTTCATTTGCGAAGGACACATCTTCTCATCATGTTTTTTGTCTTGCAGGCTGTGACCTACGGATTGTGTTGAGGGGAGCCGCCATGTGTCTTCATCTGATTTCTGTGTTAATTTCAATAAAGTTTCATTATTTGCTTCGAAAAGTGAATGTGTGATGCTCATTTCTGTGATGACACATGCATGTCACAATTTGTGATTGTGCGACATCAGGCAGATTATTTCGTATATGTTTGGGTGTAGCTTATGTGGCATGTCTTTGGTTGGGGGGAGTGCCAGGGAGGGGTGGTCCTGGTTGTGGTGTTGGTGGGTGTTGTGGCCCTCTTGGGTTTCCGTGCTACATGTTCAGTTGCTCTATGGGATCTGTTTGTCTTCAGGTATGGATGTTGGCTGTATTCTCTCTTTTGTGGGGCAGGCTGTGGTCCTACTTTACACCAGGTCAGGGCAGGTATACATTTCCTGCTGTTAACACGCCTTATTCTGCATTCTGTGTTCTTATCTCCAATCTGGCTGGTCGTTGTGAATGTTGAGATGTGGTGTTGTCACAGGTTTTGTCACAGGAGCGCCTACTCTACATCTCATTAGCGATAGCTGCAGGGGTCTTCTGTGGCGATGTTTTTTACAGTTGCTTTCGCTGAAAAACCGGTGCTGTGGGCTGTTAGCAGTAGCTTGTATATGGTGGGGTAAATTTATCACGACTTTGGCTGCAATAAAGTGCTGTTA
Organism: Lissotriton vulgaris; assembly: GCF_964263255.1. Taxonomy (NCBI): domain Eukaryota; kingdom Metazoa; phylum Chordata; class Amphibia; order Caudata; family Salamandridae; genus Lissotriton; species Lissotriton vulgaris. The sequence continues at coordinate 787,812,044 of NC_141696.1, forward strand.
ATTTGGCGATAGCTACTTGTGAATATGCCCCTCAGTGTGTTATAAGAAGAGACATGGATACTTTCTTAAAATAATTCATATTTTGTTTGTTATTTCCCTTCATGTATTCATTTAAGAGTTGTCTTTGTCTTGTGTAGTCTTATTTCTTACATTGCAATTGATTTCAGTGTGTGCCACATTAGTTTTTACTCTGCAGGGGCTTATTGTTTTTGAGTAAATGCATCCTAAGGCACCGTGTAGATCCTCAAGCACACTCACCGCACCCCTCAGACTGGAGTCCTTGTTGTTCCACCAAACACTTACATGTCATACTAAATATCTTAATGCTTTCAATATCTTCATGAAAATGGACATCATTTAGGGGTCACATCTCTGAACCTCCTTTGCTTCTTGTGCCAGGAATGGAAGGTGAAAAGTGCAGAGGTGTGCACAGTTAACTTTCTGCGGCTCTAGCTGTGACATGAGACATTCACTCTTAGCTCCCTAAATAAACAGCCCTATAATGCATTATCTTCAGAATAACACAAAACGGAGTACAATAGTACAATTTTGTAAGTGAGATGTTGCAGGTTTTTGTTATTGTCAACACATGGAAAATAATGTGTTTGGCACTTCTGTGTTTTGAATGAGTGAAAATGATTTACAAGTGATGCAAATCAAAATGTATTACCAATGCTAAATAATAATAAAATGAAATGAAATGAAGAAAGTTCTTAATAAAGCGCACTGTGACCAAGCGGCTTCCTGGCGCTGGGAGTAGAAGCTAAAAAGGATGGAGGATGCCAATGACATAGTTCACATTCAATACATGGTCTACGTGAAGAAATATAGATGGACAAAACCACTATTGTTTTTTTAAAATATTTTTCTTTGCCTTTCTACAGTTTACTAATTCATTTAATCTAGGTGTATATACACTGGAAAATCCATTAAATTATGACAGTTTGAGGTACAAAAAATGTGGCTCCCCAATGTTGTTTTGTGGCACTATATTCTCCTCTTTCAATAAACACACATTTTCTCATGCAATAAAAACCAGAAATGTCTTATCACACTATTTAAAATGAGATATATGTTATTATACCACTTCCTGTGAGTATTCAGTGTCAACGATCACATGATGTCACTGGGTCAAAAAGTAATGATATAGTATCACTTCTGCTACCTCTAGCATTTTGGTGAATTGACACCCAAAATTCTGTGCAATTAATAAATCAAAATGAGTACTATAGGTTAGAGCAACTATTGAACCTTCATCAAGATCAGAAAGCTCATCTTTTCCACCTTCACTTGGATCAAACACACTTTAAAAAGTGACACATATTAACTGATTAGTCAACAGCAATTACAAATGGCTTTGCTCAGCATGAGGCTGCACCAGAAATTTGACTTATTCTGCAAGTCACTTTAGTATGGTCAGTATTACTCTGAATCAAGATATCATCCAAATATTCTTTCATTTTAGGAGGATCTCCATTAAACTTGCGATTTTCAGAAACAATACATGTGGATCCAAAGGTGAGTGGATCAGTCTGTGACATTATTCTCATCCAGGCTGCAAGCATATGAGGTTATCCAAGCTGGAGGAGGGCCCAGAAAGGTTTAATTGTCGGCTAAGTACAGCGCAATTCAATCCGTCCTATCACACAAAAATAGTTATTTATATAATGAGATAAAGGCATAACTTTTCAGAAGTCAGTCAAAATTAATTTATTTTAATTCTTTAGGTCATCAAAACACTTAACTATGTGTTATCCCCAAATACCATACCTGCAGAACAAGTTGCACACATTCTGTATCCATGGTACGTCATTGAACCAAGATTGTGTGTGGTGCTCAGATGCAAAGCTATTAATTGTACAGCAGGTACAGTGGCACCAAGTCCTATGGGTTTGAGGAGCCCATTGTGCTACAATTATGACCGTTTTTTTTCTCTCTAACCTGTTTATTCTATCCATTGACTCTGCTTGTAGTAGAGCTCATGGGTCTGGTGAGAAATCTGATGAATCAGAGAGCCCAACTGTAAAAAGTGGGAATCTTGGTTGCTGCTGCCTGCGATCCCATATTATGGACCAAGAAAATGGGGACTGTTGATAGCACTTTACTCTCAGAGTACCTAGACAGAGCAGTCCTTGTTTTGCTCAGGGAGATGCAAAGCAAGAAGTACCACTCACTACATTACCATCCAATCAGAGATTTTTCTTTAAAAATGAAAAGCACATTAATATGTGCAAAACGAAAGGCTATGCATTAAATCACAATTATGTACAAACTGGCGGGTAGAAAAGCTAACAGGAACACCCTCTAAAGGGCCTCTGAAACTATGAGGGGTGCACATAAACTAAAAGTTACTGTAATCACATACACTGTATATGTGGACTATATCCCCTGTGTTTGAGGAACTTTTAATACTTTGCTTACTAGGAGACCCTTACCTCTAAAACTCCACTACACCCACATATGTCTTTAGCAATTCATCAGATGGTTATGAAATGTCCGGACTAATGGCCTGTGTTGTAGGATGGTACCAAACACTCAATAGTAGAATATGAGTTTATTACCATCATTGAACATATCAGGATATTCATATTTTGGCATTTACAGGTAAACAGCCATAGCGGCTTTGGCATATTTTCAGAAGCATCCCTGTCCGATAGGATAACTTGGGCTGCACTTATTACATTTAATAAGCATTCCATGATGCTTGTTTCCGGTTCAGGGAAGCCCTTGCTCGGTAGTTCGGGCTGGACTGTTCACATGAGGCACAGAGTTAAGACTGATTTGCATAGAGCTGGGTCTGAACTTAGGTTGCGAAGTGAGCTAAAGAATGATGATGGATTCCACCCAGATCTGTGACTGGGGGTGAGTGTCTGAAAAGTTTCAGCGCTCTGTCTATCATCACCTTGTGTTTGCTTTGTTCGCCCTAAGTTGGCAGGGTATGCCCAGATGTGGGTCCCTTGCTCACTTTGGCACTGGAATCAAGCTAGCTTGCCTGTTGAGGATGTTACCCCAAAAACGGTCTCAGGATGCTTGTTTCCGGTTCAGGAAAGACCTGGCTGGAAGTTTGGGCTGGACTGTTCCCATGAGGCACAGGGCCAAGACTCATTTGCATATAGCTGGGTTTGAACTGAGGTGGCTAAGTAACCGAAAGAACGATGATGGATTCAACCCAGATCTGTGACTGGGGTGAGTGTCTGAAAAGTTACATCTCTTTGTGTTAACTTTTGATTTGGAACAGGTAAGCATTTCATATTTGATATCAATGAAGTTGTAATTAAAAATCCTCTTTAATGGTAAAGTCAGAGTTTAAATTACAATTTTGAAAACACCACCTTTAGAAAATTGGCACCTGCAGGATGTCCTAGGTCACATGACTGGATGTAGTTGGCAGTTATACTTCATGAATTTCTCCCAGAGAGTTACTAAATAAAGGAGTTAAGTATACCCTAATGGGCCATCAACTCACAGGATGAGGGGAGCAGAGGTGGGCTCAGCCCCATTTGCAACTGCACAGGCTGTGCTCAACCTTCAAACAAAGGAATCATCACTCCTGCATTGTTAATGCTGCCAGCTGGGAGCCAGGCCAGGGGAGTCAGGGAACTTCTAGGACTTCAAAGGTACACTTCTAGAAACATTCCTTACTTCAAAAAAGTCATCTTGTCTAAAAAGGTGACCTTCAGAGTAGACCCACTATTCAGTTCACTTTCTGGGCCTGCGGAAGGACTTTCAGAGGACTGCCTTCTACTCTAGCTTGCTGTTTACTCTACAAGACAGCTTTGCTGCTTTAAGCCTGCCCTGAACAATTCAGAAGCCCACTCTGCTGCTTGAGCCCTGCTTCTTCACCTGAACCAATCTCTATTAGAGTGACTCCAAGGGTTAGTTTGATGGCCTCCTGCTCAGAGCCACAGGGACACAACAGGCTCCCACCATCTTGAACCCGCATCACGACCCAGTTGTAAAGAGTTGGATACTCCTCCCGTCCTGGACCCTTGTTGGTGGTACTAAAGGTACCCAGCTAGCAAAATCTAAAACCTGAAAACTTTGGCTAAAAACTGATCTGAGAACCGAGGGAAGACCAGGACCAACCTGCTCATCTATCTGCCCAAGGTACTTATCCGGTTGACCTGAATTAAGGCAGCGACTGATAATTACTTCCGTACACCTAATCTTGTTCAGCAGTCCTCCTATGCCATAGGGGTTTGCGGTCTCCTGGAACTCATGCCGGCTACAGCCTTTTGCCTTGTCCCACTAGAGATTTTTAGCTTCCAAATAAGTGAATGAGTCTGAACATAGAAATCTTCACTGTGACTTTGTTCAGCGGTTCCCCTATGATGAAGCTGCCTCTATGGACATGGCTTATATTGTTACTTTGGCCAGGTCTTGCAAGACTAGATGTCCACGGTTGGTGCCTTGATCTTTAGGTGTTAGTTTTTACTAAAAATGTTAAAAAATCATAACAGCAGTTCAAATGATTGGATTTTTGTTGTTTTAGTTTCAAATTATTTTTTAAACTTTATTCCATGCTTCTAAATGAGTTAGGGATTTTTCTTGTGCTGTTTTTTTCACTTTATTACTGTTTTTGTGCTGCAGAAATACTTTACCCATTGCCTCTAAGTTAAGATTTACTGCTTTTGTGCCAAGCTACCAGAGAGTTATGGACAGGTTAATCTGGTGACTTTTGTGGTTCAACCTGGCAGGGATTCAATAAATCAATCAGTGTTTGTTAAGTGCGCTACTCACACATGAGGGTGTCAAGGTGCTGGGGGGAGGCAGGTCCTGATGGGCACTGTGATTGAGTCATGATTGTGGCTGTTGCTTGAACAGGGGTTACACCCCCTTGTCCTTAAATCAACAACTCAGTTTATCACAATGGGCATTGCCAAGAGAGGTAGGGCCAGATGTAGGTAGGCAAATACCGGTCGGTAACGGCCGAAATTCGGTAATTTCGGACGTTACTGACCAGTATTTGGAAAATGAGATGTAGGTGGGCATTTTACTGATTCGGTTACCGAATCGGTATTTTAAGGAATCGGTAAATTACTGATTCCTTAAAATACCAACTTGCAGATGCATCAAAGTTATGTTTTGCGAGTCCTTAATAGCGAATTTTAAGGAATTGCTATTAAAGACTCGCAAAACGGGATGCATGTAGGAATCGCAATGTTATTAGCGATTCCTACAGATTCCTTATTAGCGATTCGGTAATAGCTAATTGTTAATAAGGAATGGCTTTCCCATTCATTCCTATGGGCCTAAAGGCCCATAGGAATGAACGGAAAATCCATTCCTTATTAGCGATTAGCTATTACCGAATTGCTAATGTTCCGCTATTTCAAGGGTGCCAGGGTGTCCAAAGGACACCCTGTTGCACCCCTAAAATGGACCTGTGCACAAATGTTACACACACACATGCCCTAAGGGCATGTGTGTGCACAACATGTAACTTCGAAAAATGCACAAAAGTGCATTTTTCAAAGTTTTAGCAAATTACCACGAAGTTCAACTTCATGGTAATTTGCTCCCCCTATTAGCGAAATCGCTATTTTTTGGGGTTTCATGCATAGCATTTAAGGAATCTCATTTTGGGATTCCTTAAATGCAAGAGCAATTTAAGGAATCGGTATTTATAGATTCCTTAAATTGCGATTTCTGCATTTGGGATGATGCATCCCAAATGCAAAAATACCGGGAGCAAACGGCCAGATTCTGAGAATTTGCCAGTTTGCTCCCGGTATTTTCTTTGATGCATCTGCCTGCAAATCGGTAAATTACCGATTTTGCTATGCAGGGAGCACTCAAATGAGTGCTTTTCCCCTTTTAGGATTCGTTATTTACCACCAACTACAAGTTGGTGGTAAATAATGAAAACCTTGGAAAAAACATTTTTTTTGCTTTTCCAACAGTGCCTTGTTGCAGACATAAATGCCCTTAGGGCATGTTTTTATGCAACATGTGCACCCATACACAATTGAGGGGTGCAACCGGATGTCAAAGTCACATCCTGCTACCCTTCAATGTTTCCCCCTTTTACCGAATCGTTAAATACCGATTCGGTAATTGGCATTCATTCCTATGGGCCTCCAGGCCCATAGGAATGAATGGCAATTACCGAATCGGTATTTGGTAATTGGCATTCACTCCTATGGGCCTCCAGCCCCATAGGAATGAATGGCAATTACCGAATCAGTATTTACCGATTCGGTAATCACCGAAACTTACCGATTCGGTAATTCTTTCGGTAAAAATACCTACATCCCATTTGCCTGTTCTTACATACCGAATCGGTATGATTCGGTATTTAAGAATCGGTTATCTGGGATTACCTACATCAGGCCCTAAATGAGGAGTGATTGCAAAATGCAATGCAATTTGGTTACCACCCACACACAAAGTACTAGCTATTTGGATATACATCTAGCCATGGAGTCTTATCAAACCACTTCACAGACCTCAAATGGATAGAATCAAACTAGCTCTGAAAGTGTAATAAAGTGCACAATTGAGTCATTTTTTCTCAATTTGTTTGAAAGTAAAAACAGCAAAGAAGAAATAAAAATCTTTGAATTTATTAGCCACATGCATGCACAATATATTAATTTAATTACCTTGTGCATGTGTAGAGATATAATGTATGTCAAATCTGTGCATGACTTTCATCATATATGTGCCTAGGTGTATGTGCCTACATGTATACTTTATTAATAAATTGCAACAAATGGACGAGGATAGTCAGACTAATTGCCTGATTTAGAGTTTTGCGGATGGGTTACTCTGTTCCAAACGTGATGTATATCCCATCCACTGTATTACAAGTGTATTATAGCAACATAATTATATATAATCGCCATAATACAATGATTCATGTTGCTGCAACTGGTAATCATGACATTAATGTGACTATACAGTTGGAAAGGGAATACTGTGTTGTAACAATGTTTAGGCCAGTTTTCTGCAATTAATGGTGCAAATTGAGCACCGGATTTCCAATGCAGTTAGGTCCTACTGATTTGATGTCCCCTTTCCTTTAAATTCAATAATTGTGTTAAATGTATTGAACTGCATTATTTTTTTCCACTTTTCGATGATCTCTAATTTAAGCCCCTAATGTTGTATCATTAAAATGAAATGCAGTCTGATTCCCAAACAAATGTGTTATTTTTTGTGTTGGGAATACCAATGGCTGGATTTACCAATGCAAGGTATTCACTTTGGGATACTTTGCACTCGTAAATCCTTTTACTCTCACAAAATGTTACCCATCAGTTGTGTAATATTCTGTGGAATAAATCCCAGGCATGGGATGGGAAGTGTACATTACAAGGAGTGGCATTTGAAAAAACAGATGTGAACATCCACAAGCATACCCAAAGGGGATGATGGACGGAGTGTTGAACAATGCAAGCACTCACCCCCAGTCGACTGATCTGGGTTTAATCCATCATCATTCTTTAGCTCACTCCGCCACCCCAGTTCAGACATGGCCATAGGCAAATCAGTCTGGCCCTGTTCATCATAGGAACAGTACAGCCCGAACTGCCAAGCCATGCCTTCTCTGGACCGGAAACCAGCATCCTGGGACCAGTTTCTGGCTAATCAGCCGTCATCAGCCAGGCTAGCTTGATTTCAGTGGCAAAGTGATGAAGGGACCCACGTCTGGGCATACCCTGCCAACTTAGGGTGAACAAAGCAAAAGCAAAGGGGTTGATGGACGGAGTGTTGAACAATGCAAGCACTCACCCCCAGTCGTCTGATCTGGGTTTAAGTCATCATCATTCTTTAGCTCAAACTGCCACCTCAGTTCAGACATGGCAATATGCACATAAGTCTGACCCTATGCCTCATGGGAACAGTCCAGGCGAACTACCAAGCTATGTCTTCCCTGGACCGGAAACACGCATCATGGGACCGGTTTCTGGCTAATCAGCCGTCATCGGCCAGGCTAGCTTGAATCCAGTGGGAAAGGGAGCAAGGGACCCCCGTCCGGGCATAACCTGCCAACCTAGGGCGAACAAAGCAAAACAAAAGGGGATGACGGACGGAGTGTTGAACAATGCAAGCACTCACCCCCAGTTGACTGATCTGGGTTTAATCCATCATCATTCTTTAGCTCACTCTACCACTCCAGTTCAGACATGGCCATATGCAAATCAGTCTGACCTTGTGCCTCATGGGAACAGTCCCGCCTGAATTACTAAGCCATGTCTTGACTGGGGGTGAGTGCTTGCAATGTTCAACACTCCGTCCATCATCCCCTTTGGTTTTGCTAAGTTCGCCCTTAGTTGGCAGGGTATGCCCAGATGTGGGTCCCTTGCTCACTTTGGCACTGGATTCAAGATAGCCTGGCTGACGAGGGTTATGAACCCGAAACCGGTCCCAGGATGCTAGTTTCCAGTCCAGGGAAGACATGGCTTGGCAGTTCGGGCTGGACTGTTCCCAGGAGGCACAGGGTCGGACTGATTTGCATATGGCCCATATTTTTGGGAAACATTGAACTGTTTACTGAGCATAGACTAAGGTTTTATATTTGTGAGATGATGTATATGCTGAAGACAGAAATGTCCTCCATGTCACAATCTGATGTAATCTCCACGTCATCATACAAGCTAATTTACCATTGAGTCACTTGATCGCTTTCATTAACAGGACAGGCATAACATATATGAATTGACCTGTTAAACTCTTTTGACAATGATATTGATACAAATACAATATCAACAGACATGCTTGGTATGACTTAAGAGATTTACTACACTGCTGGTAACTGAAGGACCCTATCATAAAATACAGTGTAGGTCCCAAATAGTCACTTAAACTGAGCACATATACCTTATATCATCAATGACATAAAAGGATGATCATAAAGCAGTACATCTTGGCAAATTGCACTACATAAAGGTCTGATTGGTAATTGTATAAAGGAAGCAATTGTATAGGGGAGAGGATGTGGAGTAAGGGTCAGAGCTGCCGATTTAGGAGCTAGACTACCAGGTTCGAGTCTCGCCTTTGGCTCAACAGCCTGAGATTCTGGGAAGATCTCTCAATGTTCCCGTGCCTACCCCAAAAAAATGAATGTATCCTTGTGTAACATAACTGGAGCTCATATCAAGCGCTCCAATACCTTAGATCGAGTTGGCGCTATATAAAACTGCAACAACAAAAAAAAGTTGTAATGTGGTGCTTCCATTCATATCTATCATCACATCACCACCTCCTACCTCTTCTTGATCCATAAGGTCTCAGAGTAGGTGAACTTCTGCCTCAGCCAGAACAGGACACAGGATTAAGAATATAAAAATAAATGCATACATAATAGGAGGACAAACAGAGCAAGCGTCAGACTGGGACTGAAAAAGGACAGGGCATAAAAGTGACTTCCATTAGTGAGTCAGATAGCTAAAAAAAAGTGGTCCCCATTTGCAAATGAGGCCAGTTTTGAACTTGTAAATACATGCAGTATAAGTATTTTGCAAGGTATGTTAGACTGCATGCATTTGTGCTTGTTACAGAAAAAGACCATGGTAATATAAGAGAAATCAACAGGCCACCCAGACCATAAAAACAGAAACTGCCAAATAACTGGCCTACAAACTAGCCTGTCAGACTTGCCCTTCTGGCATTGCCTGATTGCCTTATAGGTCAGACCAACTCTGAGCAGAGCTAACCTGACATGAAAACACTTCATACATCACAGAGGCTCACATAGGCTCAAAACAAAGCAACACTCTTTCTTCTAAATACTATACACGGAGAGGCCAATGGTGTTCATATTTGTCACTTCCCAGGTCTACATCATCTTGTTAATCTGGTGCAGCATCAAATTCCATGTGTTCTAGCTCTTCAGAGCCTCGCATAGGGGTAAGTGCAACACAAACGTTAGGCAGCAATACAAAACAGAACGGTAAGTTCTCTTTACTGTTAATGCTAATGTGATGCACTTAAAGCAGGCTGCATTTAAGCAGTTATGGACTTATGAAAGACTGCATATTATATTTTGCACTGTAATCACAAATTGGAACCTGAGATGTTGAGCTTCTGTGCAAGAATCTTGTCTTGACCGCATGCTCCTGACCACCGCTCTGGCAAATGCACAGCGGCGTGAGAAATATGAGAGGGCTTTATAACATGCAAGACTGCCTCACTGCAATGTGGAATGCGATATTAATCTTCCTTGACGGAAGCCTGGCTGGGCTCGACTGCAGACGTGCTGTTAATCATGGGCCGCCATTCAGAGGTTTTGGAAGCGGACTCTTAACCTGCAGGACGTCTTCCTGCAATGCGAGTTGACAAGCAACATTTCTATGAGGAAGCTTGCACATAAATGCCGTACGCACTGCAGGACTGCCAGAAACATTTCACTTCATTTATTTTCTGTATTTTATTTGACTAGTTACTTTGCTTGTGCCAAATAGTCCAGTACAAGTTAGTGTTTCACTTTTAAATAACATTTACATATGTCTGACTTTTAGTACCAGATTCTAAAAGATAGCGAATTCTACTTTGATGTATGTAATTCGCAATGCATGGGTGGGAATGTGAGTAGGCCCTCATTCGGCATTTGTAAACTAAATTGCAATCTAAATAAAAAGTTATCTCCTTCTCGCAGTTTTTCCCTGTTACGCCCTCATTACGAGTTTCTCAGAATAGGGTCTGGTATTTACCAAACACACGTGTGCGATTTTAAATTGTGATTTCCCTTTAAAATCTGGCCAAAGCTAATATACACCCAGATTCATCAATGTCCCGATTTGCGAGTCCTTAATAGTGATTATTAAGGAATCGCTATTAAGGACTCGCAAATCGGGATTCATGTAGAAATTGCAAAATAAATTGCGATTCCTACAGCCTCCTTATTTGCGATTAGCAAATTGCTAATCGCAAATAAGGATTGACTCCCCATTCATTCCTATGGACCTAAGGCCCATAGGAATGAATGGGGAGTCAATCCCTTATTTGCGATTAGCAATTTGCTAATCGCAAATAAGAATGCGATTTCAAGGGTGCCAGGGGTGTCCAAAGGACACCCTGTAGCACCCCTGAAATGGAAATGTAGCCTGATGTTGCGCACACACATGTCCAAAGGACATGTGTGTGTGTAACATACCACTCAGAAAAATGCACTAAAGTGCATTTTTCTAAGTTTTCGCTATTTACCACGAAGTCAGACTTCGCGGTAAATAGCGGGCAGAAATTGCGAATTCGCAAATTTTAAAAGGTTCATGAATAGCATTTAAGGAATCTCAAATTGAGATTCCTTAAATGCGATCGCAATTTGATAATTCGCAATTATTTGCAAATTGTCAAATTGCTCGTTCATGAACCATTGATGAATCTCAAATGCCATTTTTGCGGGCGCAAACGGACGAATTTTGCGATTCGCACCGTTTGCGCTTGCAAAAATGCTTGATGAATCTACCTGATAGGCCTCAGTTTAAATGGTGAGCATGTGCATTCACCTTTTTCAAAGTGCGAGAATATCATGCTTTCCTTCAAGACATTGGTGTCTTTAGGGTAACCATAATGGCGAGGTATTGAATGGGGGAAGGCCCGAAAAAAGGTCAGAACTTGTGGTCTTTGGTGTGTCAAATATTGATTTAGCATGCCCCATTTTGAGTTTAAAAACTATGAGTCTCATTTATATGGTTTTGCCTTAGGGCAGCGCAGCAGGACTTCCTGCTGTGCTTTCCCTACAGAAAAAGAAAAGGGCAGGAATGTGCTGTATCTATGAGACCTGGCGCATTCCGGTCCTTTTTCCCTGCACCAGCGCACAATGGGCTGCCATGCGCCAACGCAGGTACCTATGCACCATGGTGCAGGTGTGCCTGCATGGGGGGGATGATTATTTTTGAACAGGAAGGGAAACCCTTCTGTACAAAAATAATCATAAGAGGCTTTTTCCTCTTTCTAGAATACAGCAGCCATAGAAAAAGAAAAACAAGAAATAAAGATATTTCTTCTCGTTGTGCCTCCCTTACGCCTCCTCTGGGGATGCGTAAGCTTTTGCACTGCCTCAGATTTAATTCTCGTAAATCTGGGGCAGTGTCAAAAAGCCATAGATATTGCTGGGAACGCCGCCAGCAGCACCCATTGCACACCCATTTAATGCAGGACACTGCGTTAAAGGGACTGATATTTATCAGGCAGCATTAAGCCCAAAAAAGTGGCTCAGTGCTGCCTGATAAATATCACGCAGGCTTCTGCGCCCCAGAATGTCACAAAAAGTGACGTTCCGGAGGCTCAAGGAGTCTCTTAAATGAGCCTCTATGAATGGGAAGCATTTACCACAGGTGGTAAATCCCTTATCTTGGGGTTTTACATAAGGAAGGGTTCAAATGTGTGAGGGTGTTTATCTTGGGGTGATGGTATTTACCTTGTGTGGAAAATGCACCATCCTATTCCAGGAAGCTCGTAATGAGGGCCTAAGTGGGTATTCAAATGCATTCTCAAATTATGCAGATATATATATATATTCCACATAGTCATCTACAGACCTACATTGAATAATTGCATGTATTTTCCTCACCACGTGTGCAGGCAGAAAACAATATATCCAGTTGGCTAGGAGAATTTGAGTACTGGGTTTTCTTAAAAATAAGATATTAATCTAAATAATGGTTCAAATCGGAAACACTTCACATAAATCTGTGCACTTTTCAAAACATTCCATAAAAGAAAAGCTAGAATGATCTGAGTGTAAATTGTGCTAGGATTGTATGAAAAGTGCAATGCTTAAAGATTATGAATACTTAAACACTGCTTCTTCTGTGGGCAGATAATTGGTTTTCTTTTCCATACCAAGCTCAGCTGACTCTCCCACGGAGTGTCCACTCTCACAAACCTAGTAAGAATGTGTGTGTGCATGCATGCATGTGCACTGCACTCTCTGCATGTATATGAGAAACAATCAGACATTTCGCATTTATCAATCAAGCTTAATTACTGCTACCCTAAGTTATCGCTTTTCAAGAAGTACATTTAATTTACTCTTGGAGACAAGTGTGTAAAATACCTGCGCCATCTTGTAAAATATTTTACATGTGCAGCTGAAATGCTCAGCTATTTATTGTGAAGGGTTTCCGATATGCTAGGGAAATTCATATTTCTTTAGAAAGCAGTTTCAGAGAAAAAAACGTAGGGCCCCATTCATGGCAATTTGGCTAGGGCACATTGCTGCATTTCCCTACCTCAAATTGAAAGGGCAGAAATGCACCATATACAAGCAATAAAGTGCATTCCTATTCTTTCTGTATGCACTGGAGCAGTTTCTGTAGCTTAGTGCCAATGTAGGCACCCTAGCATCATGGTGCTTCTCTTGCATGCAGGATTGTTTCTGTGCAGGAAGGGGCACAAAACAAATCCTATGAGGAGTTTCTCTATCTACGTGTGCTGCAGAAAGAGGAACAAACATGGACAAATAAACCTCATTTATCCTCGTTACGCCTCACCAAAGGCGAAAGGAGTTGGCACATCTCCAGGTCTACATCACTTTAGAAATCTGGGGCCGCATCAAATGTCCAAGGGTGTTGTGTGGGAAGGCCCATGGAACACCTCTCAGGCGCAGAGTAAGACAATGCAGCAATTTGCGCTGTGTCGCCTAACTTGTGATTTATGAAGACACTCAAAGCCATGCATATGCCAGTTTATGTTGTGCAAAAGTGACACAGGGCCCTCATAAATAAGCCCCATAGCTTCTAGTCACTCTCTCTGGAATAGATACCACGTACACCTTTCACCACCGTGCTTTCTGTCACCTCTATTTCTACTTTGAAAATGTGTTCGTGCCATGAGGATAGTAAGAGGCAAGTGCCAACCCTACTAACATTCTTTTGTAAACTCCACCATCCTAGCCCTCTAGTCTCAAGCTGCTTAACTGTCTAAAGGAGAGTATCCCCAAAAAATAAATGATATTGTATCTATAGTGATGTCTTGGTAATGTCAATGGAAGCGTGATATGTAACGTAAGGTTATATTAAACATTACTGTTCTGTGTAACACAGCATAAGGCAACTGACATAGAACTTCAGTATAGCGGGAGGCACTGCATTACTCACATCCAACTTAATGCTCCACCCACACAATGACACAAATTCTGCCTCCACTCTTATCCCACCTTATCCAGGTATCGTACCTCTTGCTATAAGTCTTCACTAGCTAACAGCCATACTTCATTTTTTATTGTAACTACCTCTGCAACCTGTATTCCTCTATAACACCAACATAGCTCACAACCTACCTCCCTCCCCAACTGTATACTATGCACTTCATCTCTCTTCTCCCAACATACCATACCAGCACTGTTCCTTCACTAAACACACCACCCACTTGAATTCCACAGCCCTCTATATACACAGCATCTACTAACATCTTGCCACCCATCAAGGCCCACATTCCCCATCCTTCTACTTCCCTCCTCAACCTCAAAATTCTTCTACAAATATCCCTTCATAATGTAGCATAGGTCGATCATAGCAACTTCCTATCAATTTTTTAATTGTGGTTTTAAGTATGTAAAAGCAAGTTCCAGATTTTGATTTATTCTTGACACCACTCTTGATTTAATCAAAATGTTATATACTCCTTAGTTAATTGTGCACTTCTGGGCTTGTAAATTATACTGGGTTCTTGAAATCATTCCAGAATATTCTCCCTATTCTAATGGCCTCTTATACCTCAACTTACCAAAAGTTTAGAAAAGTTGTTGAAAAGAGATATAGGTTGACAGCATGAAGTGCATGTACATGTATTTTTTTCAAAATGTAAAAATAACATGTTTTCTCCTACTATGTTGGTATCTTTAGGGCTGAGACAATTGCCCAAATTGGCAGCTACAATATGGAAATGATTTGCAGACATTGGTCCAGGATGGGTACTTTTGCTGACCTTAGACTAGGTTAAGTGAAAAACGAATTTCTTGTAGTGTGATGGAGTGGAAGTTTTGTATTTGCATTTTACTCATTTGTAGGGGAGGCATCATAATCACATGTAGAGCGCACCCGCATATAATCCTGTCTTTGTAACTGTGAATGTTAGAAGTGTGAACCATGTCACTGTACCTACAGGATATATTTTAGTTTACTGACAAGTAGTATGAAGAGTATATGTAGGAAATAAATGTAACAAACAGAAAATGAGAACATGAAGAACATTTCTTGTGAAGTTTGACACTAATCATGTATTAGATGTGTTTAATAACGATACTTTCCATAACTATGTAAAAGTGTTTATTGAAGTACAAGACTAATTATGCAATTCATAATGTTTAAATGATATGTTCTTATGTTAGCCAGGGCCGTAGGCCTGAAATGCAAACCCCTGACAAACTCTTGCTTTAGGATTCATGCTCTGAATTTCATGTGTACTGTGGAAGCTATTCTTGCTCATGTTTCACATTGCAGGTAGAGAAGCATTCTATTAGGCAAAGTATTGTCTTTTTATTAGCAGCCAAGCAAGGAGAGAAGAAGTTACAATCATATGACTTGGAGGCGATAAGGTAAAGAAGTTGGCTTCACACAGGAGACAGTACAGGAACCAAGGACAGCTTGTTGTAAAGGGATGTACATGGAGAAAACAATGGAAAAGTATGCTTATGACTGTACCCACTGTGTATTATGTGCATGGAGTGCAATATGGGAAGTCCACCTGTGGATAACTGGTTGTTAAAATTAGGGATAGTGCCCACATCTTCCCTGCCTTTGGAGAGGGAGCATCTCAGAATGAGCTCTTCCTCTTGCGATAGTGGCTTTATGCTGCTTGACTCATCTGAACCGTGGAGAGACTTATTCGAAAGACTCCATGACTGATACCTCTCCTCTTAATCTGAAATACTTGCTCAATAGAGTAAGGATGTCACTATAGTGACAGAGAAGAGATAGATTCAAATGCTCTTTGTTCATCAGTCTCGATGTGGGGAAATTTGGACTCCTCTTTCTTGATTGCCTGTATCCTTAATAGTTCTGTTCATGTTGCACCGTCTGAATTACGTGCATAGATTTGGCTTCATGATGTTTCCTTTGTATTTCTATACCCTTGTGCAGAGGTGTGTTTATGTTCAATTATGTCTGGCTCTGTAATAAACCTAACTAACCTTCCCCAATTCTTCTTTGGTTATTATGTATCAGAAAGAGTTGTCTCTAAATTAACTGTGCCTTAATGATTTTCTCCCCTTCAAACGTTCATGCTGCTTAAAAGACCCATTAGAGAGTGTCTCTAGAAAAGTTCCAGAACGACCAAAAATGTCCCTTCCAAGATTAAAATGTAGCAGAGCAGATACACATTCTTCTTTTTTCCGTATGATCACAGAAGAGAGAGAGAAGGATGCACCAGGCACTCTCTAGCTCCATTCTTAAAGTCTGCATTCTCTACCAACCTTGGATTTGAACCTTAATTCACTATGGTTTGTTTGCCTGATCATAAATTCTCAGAATCTCGAGTGGGACTTCTTCATGTCACATTTGTCCAACCTTTTGTGTTTTTTCCTTGCACCTTGACTACAGCTAATTCTCTTCGAGGAATTTTTGTAACCACTTGTAGGAGTCCTTTTTTCAACCTTAATTTTTTATCACTCCATCCTTACTCCATCTTGTTCATCAATGGGCAGTTGTGAGGTTATGATCGTGACACCAATTATTTTATTTATTTGCTGGCATGCATTTAAGAAATCTATCACATCAGTTCCCTCCTCCAAAATAGATTCCATCTAACATTTGTCTTATTGTTTGAGATGACAATCTCTCCTGCAGTTGCAGTAATCTTTACATGTCAATAATAAGCAGAAGATGTGGCCGTAAAAAACAAATTAATTAATTATATGTTTACGATTATGCTACGTTTTGTTCAAACATGTGGTACTCATATCTCATTACAATATTATTTAATGTCTAATTAATTTTCATACTCAAACTGCTCTTGTCTTGACTTGCTCAACATAGTAATCAAGCTAGCATTATCATTCTAGGCATATTTATTTATCTTTGCACTAATATGGGTGAAGTTAATGCACTAACGTTGGAAAATTCCCTCTCTATGGTCTTCAACACTACTCAAGTTGCAGGACTATATTCTCTCAGACTTTTGCACTCTCCCTCTTTCAATCACTTTTTATTCTCCTATTCTTTCCACACATACCATCCTTGGTATTTGATGTGCACATTTTTCCTCCTTGGTCTTTAACTCTGCATGACCCTTGAGTCCAAGGCACCCTTTTCCACCTTCTGTTGCAAGTGTCATATGTCATGTATGAATCATAGACATATTTTACAACCTTGAAAAAGACGCTTCTGACGGGGAAACAACACTTACAACGCAACTTTTACAACGCACTACCTTTACAACAAAACTTTTACACCGCAACATCCATTACAATGCATGCCATTAAAACGCAACCATTACAACGCATATCACTACAATGCATACCACTAAAACGCATACCTTTACAACACAGTAATTACAACGCATACCATTACAACGCATACCTACACTATCCAACATTTACCCTACTGTTGCACCCCCTGGAGTTAGAATAGTAATTTGAACACCTACACTATCCAATACATACCCTACTGTTGCACCCCCTGGAGTTAGAATAGTAATTTTAACCCCTACACTATCCAACACTTACCCTACTGTTGCACCCCCTGGAGTTAGAATAGCAGTTTTTACCCCTACGCTATCCAATACTTACCATAAATGCAATGTAATGGTAAGCGTTGTAATGGTATGCATTGTAAATGTAGTATGCGTTGTAGTGGAATGCGTTGTAAAGGTAGTATCAAAGATTCCTTTGTAATGGCATGCGTTGTAATGGAATGCGTTGTAATGGATGTTGCAGTGTAAAAAATGCGTTGTAAAGGTATGCGTTGTCAAAGTATGCGTTGTAGCGACATACATCCATTCTGACGAAATGTGTTGGATGTGTCTTTCTTTAAGGAGTCTTAAACTTGAACAAACATCTTCTTACGCAAGTCTAGCAATTTAAATCAATCACTTTAATAACCCAGCACACCAACAGCAAATCATTCTAACTATTCTCTGCCTGACAAGCCTGGAATGGGCACACTGTGGCTACTATTGCCAGGTGTAAACAATTGTTAAGTATAGAAAAGAGGGTCAATTTGTACATTAGTCTTCTGGGTGTTACCTTACTTTCTCATGTATTTAAGTATTTTTGCCAACTTTTTTATTGCGCAATTAAGTTACAATGCAAAACAGGCAGATTGCCATATGTATCATAGTTCCGTAAATAGCGATTTTTAAGGAATCGCTATTTAGAAATCGCAAAACGGTATGTATGAAAAAAATCTTTTTTTTTTTGCGATTCCTTAATCTTCCTTATTTGCGAATTCGCAAGTTGCGAATTCGCAAATAAGGAATAATATCCCATTCATTCCTATGGGCCAGGAGGCCCATAGGAATGATTGTGAAATGCATTTCATTTTGCGATTCGCAATTTGCTAATCGCAAAATGAGATTGATATCAAGGGTGCAGGGGTGTCTCAAGGACCACCAATTGAAAGTTGGTGGTAAATTGCGATTTCTTAAGCTTAATTCGCTATAGAAAAATGCTTCATACATAGCATTTAGGGAATCACTAAATTGCGATTACTTAAATGCTATAGCAAAATAAGGAATCGCAAATTTATGCGATTCCTTATGATGCGATTTTTTCATACATATCAAAAAATGCAAAACAGTCGTTTGCGATTCGCAAAGGCCGGAATTCGCTGAATTCCGGCCTTTGCGAATCGAAAAAGGCTTGATACATATGGCCCATAGTCTTCCTTACAGACGACTGCCTTACCCATTTCCTTGGAAGAATCAGCCTCCTTATGGTAGGTGTTAGCTTTGTTTCTCCTACTATATGCTTTCTTTTGGTGTAATATTATCCTCCCACCTCGTCCATCTACACAAGATTGCCACTCCCCTCCCCCACAGTTCTTTTGTGACCAGTTGCCTTTTTCTTCCTACACAATTTGCGATAGATTTTCAAGCCTTTTGCGCTGGGGTAGTATCACAAAATTGGCGCTAACCAGCACAAAATGTTTTTTTCCTTATTCACTTACTAGTGTAAAACTTGTTTTGCGCTGGAAAGTACCTAGAAGTAACGCAAAGCAGCGCAAAGCACTGCTTTGCGTTACTTAGCGCCATGTGGGAGCTACATAGGAATTCCCATGCAACAACCCATGCCTTTTGCCGCAAACCCCTATCTACAAACAATAGTAGACAGTGTTTACTAACAAAAGATAAAGCCTTTTGAAAGGAGGTGTCAAAAACAGAAATGCTTTTATTTCTACCTATTTTTCCAACTAGCATGCATACTTCACTGTGCAACACACACACAAAATAGGAAACGTTTTAAAGTGTGTCTAAGCATAGTATTTTGTACTGGAAGGGTAACCTTAAGTACAAATCCTATGGTACCCTGAGGCACGTACCCTAGCACTATGGCGCTAAGGTGTGTGCCTGGTGCATGGCAGCTAAAGTCTTCGCCTGGCACTAGGGCGTAGGAGGAGAGAGCGATAGCTCTGTAGATAAGGCGCTCTCCTCCACCATCCCGCTTGGACAACCCAGACCTGGAGTACCGCCCCGCCCTGTGATAGTTAAAATCCTAAATTACTGAGACCGCGATACTCTGCTCCAGAAGGTGAGAGAAAAGTCGATCATACACTTTGAGAACCAATGTATATCATTATACCCCGACTACACGGTTTTAGTGGCAGAGATCGTCTTATCAAGCCGTAAAGAAAAAACTTCAGAAGGTACAACTCAAATATGCTTTGTTATATCCTGCCCGGCTGAAAGTTATTCACGACATAAAGACTCACTTCTTCAAAAGCCAGGATGATGCTGAGGAATGGATGGAAGTAATGTGTATTTGCTCTAGCCAACTCAGGCACTCGGGCCTTTCTTCACAGGAATCGGGTGGACCTCCGAGACGGACCCCACATTGATCCCAGAATCCCAACAAGAACAAATGAGAATCTGGCCCCTCACGCGAACAACAGCGGTGCGATCAGGAAGGAGCCATTGCTATCGCCGGAGCCTTCCGGGAAGACCCCAACAAACTCCACACGGATTCAGAGGATAGTACACCGCACTCAGACTCTGAGCATAGCATAACTCTTTTCCCCACAATCACACCTCAGACCGCTGATGACAAAATTGGCAACTGATCGAGGATGTGGTGCTCGTTCAATTCAGAGACCTGCCCTGCAATGCTAACCTACCGATGGGATGGACCCTACACCCTGGAGCCTGTCATATCCTTTTCTCTTTCCTCCTCAAAATGGGTCTTGTTCTGTTTTGTACGGTTTCCTAATATAACTGCTTGAAAGATAGGATGCAACACTATTGGTCATAAATTGTGAATGCGGTTGCACATGTGTGGGGGCTCCGGACTTGTCCTAGCCTACGCTAGACAGTGATGGAAACACTGTTCTCTCACACACCTGGTTACAACACCCCCCCAGGGGAGGGGTCCCGTAGAGCTGTCGGAGCACGGACCTTTGTATGAACATGACCACGTTTATGGACAGCTACCCCAATATTGGCGTATGCACCGTTATCTGTTATGCATTGTTTGTACTATATTGTTGGGCACAGCGCAGTTTTGGTGCTGCGCCAAGTTCCATTGAGGTTTTGGGAAAAGGGTACTCCTGGCTAGCTCTGATATATTGCCCAACATGTGGGGGAGCATTACACTATACACCGCATTATGTCCAGGACTGTTAACACTGTAGGGTATTATAATTTAATGACTTGGAACGTTCGAGTGTTGGGGGCAATTCAGAAGCGACATCGCATGCATGCTTATCTCCTAAGGTATAGGACACAGATAGCATTCCTCCAGGAATCTCATCTGACTGAGTCTGAAACTCAGAAAATGCGCAAGAAATGGAGGGGACAGATTTACTCTACTAATATTCTACTTTTGCTAGGGGCACCAATATTTGGGTACCCCACGGGGTCCCCTTTCTGGAGCTAGAATGTCAGGTAGATGACCAGGGGCGATATATTCTAGTGAAAGGCACATTAGATGGCTCTTTGGTGGTCCTCAGCAGTGTTTTCTAAACCGTTTAGGAACTGCACTAGTGGATTGGGATGGTATCCCTTGGGTGTTGGGAGGGGACTGGACTGCTGTGTTAGATACTACTCTGGATAGGTCACACCCGCCCCTTCATGGCACGAGTGCTAGCAAATTGGCTGAACAATTCACAACTTGGGCTAGAGGGTGGTCACTCTCTGACACTTGGCGATGCCTCTACCCTACCCACAGGGAATATTCTTTATACTCTTCAGTACACAGTATCCACACCAGGATTGATAGATTCCTATGTTCTAGATCCATTACCACCCGGACTCAACAATCCGCATATTAAGCAAAAACCTTCTCCTACCATTGCCCCTTGCAGTTCACACTCAGCTGGTGTAAGGTGCCCACCCCTGTGCCCACATGGGGCCTACATCCACAGTAACTAGAAGATGCTCCCTTTTGCACAACACTTTCTGACACTATCACTAACTACTTAGCTGAAAACTGGAACACGGCCTCCTCTAATTTAATAAAGTGGGACGCTCTGAAGGTGGTGGTTAGGGGTGCAGCGATCGGGCAGTTGGTAGGGGCCAGACAGGAGATACACCAAAGCTTAAAGGATGTAGAACACCATTTGGATGTTCTAGAGCGGGAGGCAGTGTCTGATCCGACCAAGCGAGAGGAGTTGCAGGCCGCTCATATAGACCATGCAGACACATTAGAGACATTACGGTCTAGTCCATAGGCTCTCGTCGTTTTCCCCCATCAAAGTTCCAATGGCAGCCACATTCTGAGTGCCTGCTATAGAAGTGGAGGGCTGTGGTTCCGGTAAAGATGATGTCGATGAAGGCGTAAACCCACAAGTTTTAGACACTTTGGGCATTTTTGCATTTGTATGCCTCTGAGGTCCCCCTCCCCGCTTCCTCTTTGAGGCCGGCTCCGGTACATTTTCCAGCGGTAGGGTTTTTGATTTGGGCACAGACCTAGTGGTCACTCAATGCACCATGGGGATTGCTGAACTTGATTGCACCGGGACATGCGGGGTAGAGCTAGTTGATTGCTCCACTGTAGTTGGGTAATCCAACGATAATGAGGGAGTTTGGCTACAACCCCCCACCGAGTTCGGTGAGTCTGAGCCTATGGTCAGGCAACCTTCTGGAGAGTGTACATGCATTACACCACCCAAAGATGACTGTTTGTTTTACTGGGGATCAAGAGATTACCACTGTTCAGTCATGGCGATTTCATGGGCAAGTACGGAGGCAGCTCTCACAATGAATTGGTCCAAAGTCCCGACAACACTCCCACCTGTAAAAGTAGGCCACCCCTTCCCCTCTCATGAGTTCATTATGAACAAAACTCAATAGCTCTTAGAACGTTTGCAGGCAGACCACAAAGTCCGGAAAGCGTAAGAAATTATCCCTAAGGAACTGGCTGAGTAAGAGACGAAAAAGGAGGCCCAGCCCAGCGTTTTCCGGTCTCAAATGGGTGCGTCACGGATGTTGATGCGTGCTTTTACGCGCGTGTCCCCTTATCAGCAGTGGGTTCTGGATGCTGAAATCTCCAGCAGAATGCAGGCAGTGAGCCTAAAACCCGCGTCGCGGGTGGCGGTGAGCGCTTTGGGCGCTTGTCAGCCCCTACCCTTGTCAGCAGTGGGTTTTGGATGCTGAAGTCCCCAGCAGTGAGGCAGAATGCGAGCAGTGGACTTGAAACCCCTGAGGTTTTTTTTGGGCTTTCTCTGCTTTATTTGAACGTCTTATTACTTTATTGCTTTCTTTCTTCTTCTATTTATTTTTCCTCCAATGCCACTGGTGTTGCAAAGTCTTTTGCAAGTCTCTTTTTTTTATATCCTTCGAAGGACTGCCTCAGAAAATGTCTCCTTTAGTACTTCACAGTCGGAAAGGCTCCCGACATTAACTTACACTGCACCCCTGCAAGTATCCTGGCCGTCACTTGGGAAGGCATTCCCCCCTCCTCACCTTAATGGGCACTGTGCTCATCAATCAGCTCCCCTGTTGGCCGCCAGATAGTGTGTCTCCTCCTTGCATACGCTCAGCCAGGAGACTCAGCCGAAAGACCTGCAGCAAGGGCCCCACGGACCATGGACAAAGTTCCCTCCTCAATCCTGATGCCAGGGGCTCAGAAGCCAGCCCCACCTACCAACGAGACTCCTGTCAGAAAACCGCAGCAGAAATCTCCTCAGCTCAGACAGTTTCTCCAATGCTGTATTTCTCATTCATCACTGTTTGCGACTGTGGCGGACGGAAACAGTGGAACGTACCACGGTCACATCAGGGATATCCTATTTTTCCGGGCAGTGTCTCCGCTGTCCTGGCGGCAGGTTGGTGTGTTTCCATCACAAATTTAACTGCCACGGACGGGTTTGCGACGTCTCCGCTCACATCGGGTATTTTTTCTGTAGCTCTTACCGCCACAGTCGTTTTTTTGGGGTGGTTGATCCTAATCAGTCTGCCGGTATTGCCACGGTGCCGGTAGGCATTTGTTTTCTGCTACCATAGCAGTAGGGGTGGTTTTCTGACAGACATCATAACCCTTTCGTTGCACCCGTAGGCCAACAGCCATCGTGAGCACAACCTCCGAAATGCTGTGCTCGTGCGTGACCGACGCAGCCCCGTCCACTCAATGGAAAGTCCCGCACCGCAGCGGAATTACGGCTGTGGTTAAGGTGATAATGGGCCCCTTAGTTCCAAAATATTATGTACGTTTTTTAGGTCTTTCGCAATCAAGTACTTACATATAAAATAATGGTAAGCGTAAATAAAAAATAAAAGTAAAAATGTGTGGGAAATGCACTGTAGTACATTAATGAAACTTCTATTAGTTAATGCACTGCAAATGTTTATGTGTAACCAGGGAGCCACAAAATTAAATCTTGGTTGGTGCAGTGGAGAGTAGTGATTTGAGTATTTTTAGTGCTATCAGATCACAGCCTGTGACAGAAAGCACTGTGCATATGTAAGTAATTATTTTATACCTGCATTGCATTATACACAGTATAAGAAAGACTGATACAAAATGTGTAAATAGCTGTACGATAAACTTGGAGCTTAAAAAATTTAGATTTTAGTAATACCAGGGCATATGTAATTTTTTGTCTCTTCAACACCTCCTTAGAGGTACTGAGGGCTGAATAAAAACTGAATTAAAAGCAAGCACTTCACAGCCCAGTTGTTGTCTCTTTGCACTACCATTAAAAAATAAAACGTTGTCATCACAAAGGTTGGAGTGATTTACTGGGTCCCAAACACCCTTTGCACTTGCAGATTAGTTAATAGGGCACATTTGCATTTCTTTCAGGTGACCAGGCACCCTGGCACGAAAGCTTTACAAAGTGCAGGAGACTGAGATGCATTTTAGCAAGTGAAATTATGCATCCCAGGAGGGATGTCTTTTTCCAAAATGAAAGCAAAAGTTTTGGAATGAAGGCACACGTGAGGCTGTGGAATGTGGGACCACACTTCCTGGACTCCATGGCCCCCTTGGGGGTCGCACCTCACAGATTGCAGACCCCTGCTCTAGGGTGTGCTGCTTCATAGGCCTGCCCACAAGACTGGAGGTAAACTTCAGCATGAATTGTGGTGGACCGGCCTTCAAGGTTAACCCACACTTGCCACTGCTAGGGTCCACCTGCTGGTGCTAAGACACCAGGGCTACTATGGTCTTGCAGGGCCTTCTAAGGTCTAGCACGGGAAGGTGCTTCCCAGGAATGTGGTCTGGTGGACTGGTCAAGAAGGCTGAAGCTGGTTTCTCAGTTCCATATTTTGGCAGCTCTGACCATAGTGCCACATCCTTTCCCCCGCTGAACACCACACTGCCCCACTGAGAGTAACTCGTACTGCCTTCAGCTACAACCCAATTGTGCCCCACTATAATCACCTGGATGCAACTCAATTCAAATTATGCACCAGACAAGAATACTAAGCTGCCTAAAAAAAAAAAAACATAATTCTGGAAAAAGCAAACACTCAAGGGAATGCAAGATTAATTAAAGCACGTGAAATGTACACAGATCAACATGGGTTACCTTAATGCTTTTATACTAATTTAGAAATCAGTGAATGCTTTTGCATGAAAAGTTAAGGACATGACCACAGGGCCCAGAAGGGACCTGTTTCAATGTCCATTGCCTATATCCTTACAAAACATAAAAAGAATGGTTTAAAAAGACCACATCCCTGAACACAGAGCCAAGGTGCACAATTTGTTTTCCCATCCACCCTTCAAGCATGTATTGCATAGTACCTGCAGGAATGGTGCACTTCCCCGCACAGGGAAAGACGAGAAAACGAAAGTAGCGCTTTACTGGCAAACTCTGTAAAGTGGCGCTAATGTGTTTGGGTCTGATTAAAAATCAATCTTGCCACTTTGCGACCACTCTATATTTCTTTTTTTAGTTTTTAACATTTTGGACCTTTTATTTATCTCCATCCCAAAGCTGTACTTTGGAATATAAAATTTTACTAAAAAGACATTTGCAGAAAAAGTGTTTTTCATTTTTGGATTCTGTTAGAAATGGGGGTCTGTGATTGGTAATGGCTGGTGCCAATGTCCAAATAGGGACTCTTCTTCCTAGGTCAGGGCAAGTGGGCTACCCCCTTTGACAAACAACCACTGCTCAACCCTGTGGTAATGTAGCACGAGCAGTTAGGCCTATCTCAAAGGCAGTGTGTGAAGCATTCATGACCATGCACAATAAGGCAGTAATGACACCAAAAAAGGACACAACTCAAGTAGGTATAGAAACATAATATCTTTATGGAAAGTTCAACTCAAGACTCTCAAAGCATTTCAACAAACTATAATGCCCGTAAACCAGTAGGGGCTCAAAAAGGCAATAACATATTCCTCAGAACGTGACAATGACTGAGCTCAAGGCCCGGGCCTATGCGACCCGCTGTGCACCAGAAACCTGCTGGGGAAAGGGGACACAGCACACAGCTTCTCGAAGAGGTTGAGACAGTGACAGATAGACTCCTAGCGACCACAAGTCTTGGCTGCAGGGGCCCGCAGAGTGCACTCACAATAGTTTGGGCACTCGGGGACAGACGGCCTCTCAGCGGCAGCAGCACGTGTCTGCGGCGGCTTAGGCTGGTGGTGGCGATGACTCTCGTCTTGCAGCTCCGTGGTGGGCTCACAGCAGCAGCAGCTCTCTCTTAGCTGCGGCGGCCCAAGAGATGATAGCGGCAATCCTCAACAATGGGGAACAAGCTGCGGACACTCAGCGGCAGCAGCTCTCTCTTAGCTGCGATGGCCCACAGAACAAATCACAATGAGGCAAAGTTAGCAATGGTTTGGGCACTCAGCGGCTGCAGCTCTCCCTCAGCTGTGGCGGCATACAGGACAAATCACAATAATGTAAAGTTGGCAAAAGTGGGGGCCCTCAGCAGTAGCAGTTCCTTCATAGCTGCGGCGGCCCACAGGACGGATCACGATAATACAAAGTTGGTAACAGTGTGGGCGCTCAGTGGCAGCAGCTATCTCTTAGCTGCGACGGCCCACAGGACGAAGGGTGATGCAAAGTTGGCCACAGTGTGGATGCTCAGCGGCAGCAGCTCTCTCTTAGCTGCGGCGGCCCACAGGAAGAAGGGTGATGCAAAGTTGGCCACAGTGCGGGAGCTCAGCGGCAGCAGTTCTCTCTTCGCTGCGGTGGCCCACAGGATGAAGGGTGATGCAAAGTTGGCAAAGGTGCGGGCACTTAACAGCGGCAGCTCTCTCTGAGCTGCAGCTGCGCACACAGATTCAGCGCCAGTTTAGAAGGTCCAAATTCAGGTGGGCACTCAGCGGCGGCAGCTCTTTTTTAGCTGCAGTGGCCCATACAGATTCAGCAAAGTTGCAAAGGTTCAAATTCAGGCAGGCTCTCAGTGGTTGCAGCTCTCTCTTAGCTGCAGTGGCCCACACAGATTCAGCGAAGTTGCAAAGGTTCAAATTCAGGCGGGCGGGCGGGTGGGCTCTCAGCATTCACCTTACCAGGCACGGCCTTGCTCAGATCAAAGAGTCACCCCTCCCCATGCTCTGAATACCGATCTCTGTCTCCAGCTAGGTCTGACCCAGCTGACCCTGCTGCTCCAAAAACAGACGGCCAGTACACATACTAGCGAAGCCTACAGTAAAGCTTAGGCAAGAAACTACTGCGTTTTCAGAACGGGCATTTCCAATCATGGGATCTATAAATGGTTCTTACTAAAAAGTGTATCTCGAGGTCCTGAGCATAAACATATCAAACTCGAAGTTCCTATCAGATTTCTGCGGTCAGATAGGATTATAGAAGGCAATCCTCCACCCGCCCACTCTGGCCTATGAGAACAGATCATTTCACAGTATTAATCGTGAAATGGAGTGTAACTCGCTATTAGAGCATGCTACACAGATCTAGGCATTATGGTTATCCAAATTCATACAGTCATCTTTACACAGGGAGCATTCGCACTGTGGCACTGATTAGCAGTGGCACGGCGCCCAGAGCATCTAAATCCAGCCAACATAAAACATAGAAAGAGGAGAGAGGAAGGGAGACCCACGCCAATGATTGCAGGTCTAACAGATACATTTAACAGAGGAACAAATAAACAAAAGGAGAGGAAAAAGGGAGTAATGATTGTTTCTTGAAGTCACAGTTTTCAGTACCCGCGGAGGAGCAAGACAGAAAGAGAGGGAGAAAGATTAAGAAAAAGGGGGGGGAGTCAGCTGCCAGTGCAGAGCAGATGTGGGCCCTGTCCTTGTCTTCTCTAGGCAAGAAGGAAAAGACAGAGTCCTTTTCCTTCTCTGCCCACCCACCCGTCCCCAAATGGCCACGAACACTGAGCCTTATCTCTAGGCCTTGCATATATCTGCCGTCCTGGGATGCATGCTTAAAATAAAAAAAGTTGGGGAATGGAATCAATTAAATTAAAGAAGTAGGGGCACGTTCCCCTCCCTTCCACCACTGCTTGTATCTCCAAATTTGTAGATACTTGCAAGCACTAACACTGTCAGTTATTGTCGCCATAAGGTGTACTCTAGGTGTCAAAAAGATGTAATAATAAGTGTAACTTGCTCATTCAGCAATGCAATATATGTTAACAAAATGCCAATAAAGATATTTAAAAAGAAAATCTATGCTCCCAGGGTCCCCAATCTCTAGGGGTGCCGACAAAGGATCCTTCTAAGATAGCGCCACCACGCTCGGTGATGTGTTATGCCCTCAGTGGCCCTTTTGTGTTCTAAGATAATAAAGGAGTCATCAGTCTCCCACGACAGACCAGAACACCAGGAGTAAAACAGGGGTTCCCTCAGTTCCCTGTGCTTGTGTCTAAGGGGAAACAGTACACCAAAGCAGCTGTTCTCACTGGCAGGAGAAGAGAACTGTTGACTTCCACACAGGTCTTGTGTCGTTGGGCCAAGCTCAAAGGAACCAACACTGATCATGGATGGTGTGGAGCTTCCCCTGTGGCCCCCAGTGATGCAGTAATTGGGTACCCATTAAAGACAAAGCATTCGATCATAAAATAAAAACAAAAAAGACATGTCACAGCCTCACTGTATAATAAAAAAAGGGGAAAGGTGTTCGGAGCGGTTTGGGGCACCCTAGAAGCCTCTGGGGAACTCCAAGAAATTAGCATATTGTCTTTTTTGGTACCCCGAGGAAGGACAGGAACACCATCAATATAATATAAATGAGTTAAGGGCCTGCCAAGAATAAGGCAATCTCTCTCAGTTCACACCTCATTTTTTATGGAAAGCCATCCTAAGTCTCAGTGGTTTATAATGATGACCAGCGAGAAGTCATATTGTGTTTCAAGTTCTTTTATAGGTCAGTCGGTCAGTCAGTTGGTGTTTGATTGACAAGACATAGTCAATAGTTGAATGTTTGAATCAATCATTGAATGTTTTAACGAAGGCCATTGATCTATTTTGATCTGCCTACTTAACAATGAATTATGACAGACCTAGATGAATGTCATTGTAAAATGCTACCATCTATAGTGTTTTTAATGGTGTTGTAATGGTTTATTTTGACATACTTCTGCTTGTATTACTGTGGTGCTTCCTTGACAAAGCCTGTTGGCCTGCCTTTTAATAATGACACTCCATTATATTGTGTCTAATATATGTGGGAAGTGTCATGGTTTTAGAATTCAGGACTCCCTATAGGTGTCAATTGTTAGGAGGGTGCCATCCTGAGTATTTCTACTTGCCATCAGATGTATGCTTGTAAATTAATGTATATTATTGAAGAAGTGAGCAAAATAAAGCTTTTGCTTTTTACAAAAAAGAGCTTTGAATGGGCATGAATTTATTAGTTGCTGTTTGCTATGCACCTGCATGCCGGGGTCCAAGCCCACCCCAAATTCCTTGAATTGGCCTTGGATTGCTGTTGGACTTCGACTGCTTTTATGATAGAGATTAAGGGGAATACTTTTGAACCCCCTGCGCTGCTGGAGCATCCCTTTTCGAGATGCTCCAGTATTGCAAACCATGATATCATATTGATGACAATTTTAAATTATAGGGAATGCACACCTTCTTTAGTCATAGTTCATCATAGTTTTCCACACCAATTGTTCAACGTTGCGTGCTTACAGGTTTGTGGTGCCTTGCCCAGGTGGCACCCGGATACTACATCACAATATTTTGGGGCGACGCTCCATCCCAAATCCAATGGCACAGCGTAATGCTGCTTGCGCAATTTTTTCTAAAAGTACTCAAATGTATTCAAAGTTCTCCTGATTTTCATCCTATATTTTCACTTGAATCCCTCTTTGTTCCACACGTAGGGTAACATGCCAATTTTCATAGGTTTCTCGTGTTCGAGATTGTCCATCCGGACCTTTTTAGAAGAACACGTACAAATGTAGCAGTTCATCCAAGGCCAGGGCCGGACTGACTACCGGGCAGTTTGGAATGCTGCCGAGCTGGGGGCTGATTTCACTGCGGTGGGGGCTGATTTCGTTCATGGAGACCTGCGTGTGTTTCGAAATAATTAATGCAAACCGAATTTCGTTTAACACACGCAGGTCTCCATGAACGAAATCACCCCTAGCTCAGCAGCATTCCAAACTGCCCGGTAGCCAGTCCGGCCCTGTCCTAGGCAGTATTTTATTAAACCCAATGCATTTCGGGCATTTTGAGCCCTTCGTCAGGGGTCACTACAAATAACAATGAAACAAGCATTATTAATAAAACCATCAATATGTAGTCATAACAAAACCACAATAATCTGTGCGAAAAGAAATGTACCCTTATTACCATTAAAACATCACTTTGCACTTTTGCTAATATCCCAATGCATGTGCAATCAAGTAACACTCCCTTATTTTTGGCCATGCTGGTTCTAACCCTCTTCCCCCAGGTATACTTCACCCTGATGACAGTGTTACACAGTCATTAGGATTTAATTTATATTGCAGATACATTTTACCTGAATGTTAAATATATTTGCTAATTTACTTTGAAAAATCAAAAACTTTGCTGGGAGTATTAATGAAAAGCAAAATCTAACAATTGACATTGTAGAAACGTTTCCAGTGCTTGATAAATGAGCAGCTGGAAATAAATTAATAAATTAGCATTATGGTTATTTAAAACACCAACTCAGATTACCCATGGTATAAATGTTGTTTTATTGTTGGACATCCAAGGAGAGGAGACAATATTTTACGTTTTTAGCATTATTGTGAATTCGTGGTACAATCTTGGACATAGAGAAACTGAACAGCCCTTCTCTAACAGCCATAAACCCGCTTAAATTGGCAGGTCACCTCAACGGGAACGGTGTTTTTCCTTTTTAAATGTGATTACACAACGGCTGCGACTCAGCAGTCGCTGATCGAGAATGCACACCAAACAAGCTAACAGTCAAACGTAATAAAGCAAAGATCGAAGCCCAAACTGCAGCGGAAACGAATTGGGTAGATGTTGTTCAAAATTAAATTAGTTGCTGGCAGAGTGCACATCCTCTCCTTTCGCATTTCTCCCATCAGGCATCCAGATTTTGAAGGTACTTTTTTATTAGTATTAGGCAAGTGTTTTATATGAAAGTCGACATCGTTGTGCACATCCATTAAATTAGAGACAATGAACGTGATGTTTGTTTTGAAACTGACACGCACAGCACAATTGACAGCTGCATGCAAGAGTGTAGAATGAGAGGGGCAGATTTACAATAACTGGTGCATCCCCAGGGATGCAGCAGTTATTGTGTGCCACAGCTCCGCCACCCATGGAGTGCCACATTTAAAATGCGGTGCACCATGGGGCAAAAACGGCACAGATGCTTGACGCATCTGTGCCGTAAAGGCGGTGCATTGCTGGAGTTGCGTCGCAAGCCCAACGCAGCTCCAGCAATGCTCTGGCACTTTTGCGAGGCGCACCTGCCCCGGAACGCCCACCCTGCGCCGGAGCACACACATGTGGCGCAGGGCTTTACAACGTGACGCATCTGCCTAGATGCATCACGTTGTAAATGGGTCGCAGGGATGCGCCACGTTTACGCCGCCGTTGCGTGACGCAACGGCGGCTTAAACGTGGGGCAAGTCCGACATAAATCTGCCCCTAAGCGCTCTCATGGTTAATAAGGGGTGCACTATCGTTCCGACAACCTCGGCAATGAACGTAAACCTACTTTCGGCAATCCGAAAAATCCATGTTTTTGTGTTTGGGAATGCATTATGCATACCACTATATTTCCCTCAAGAAATAATTTTTGCCAAAACATGATGCATATTTACAAGTTAAGTTGTGAAGCGTGTCATTAAGCCAAGAAGGATAACGGCATGCTCCATCACACTTAGAAACACCGGGCTGCACCATATTTACAAGAATATGGTGCAGCTCTGCGTTTCCCCCTGCGATGTCGCTAAATGTAGCTGCCTAGCGCCAACACAGGCACCCTTGAACTATAGTGCAAGCACCATAGGGCAAGGGTGTCTGCATCGCAGGGGAATATTGTTTGAGTGCAGGAAGCTGTCCCTTCATGCACATAAACAATCTTTAAATGGCATTTTGTAATTTCTATGTGTGCTGCTCAATGCAGCACACATAGAAGTGGCAAAACGTAATTTAAAAAAAAATTATTGTTTATGTGCAGGAAGGGACACCTTCCTGCACATAAACAATCATTGGCGTTTTGCTATTTCCACACGGAGACAGCAATTATGAGGGGAAATTAATTTTTTTCCCTATTTCGCCAGGGTAAGACCAGGTTTTCCCTGGTCTTAATTTTGGGACTGAGCCATATTTATGCCATGCTTGTAAATATGCGACAGCATCAAAATCAATGGGTGTTGCAGTGGAACACCCACAGCAACACCCATTGCCCTCCCCTTTCACGCTAAATATTGCTTGAGAGGGTGCCTTATTTACAAGGCCGTGTTATGCCAGGTTAAGTGATTTAACAATGCATTGTAAATAAGGCGAAGCCCCTGTCGCCACCACAATGTCCTGAAAAGTGACATTGTGGTGGCGATAGGAGTTGTAAATATGCCCCATGTGTTTGTGTGCAAGCGGTTTCAGCAGGGAGCTAAAATGTTCTTTCAATACAGGGTTCTGGGGGCGTAGTAATCAATAGTGCAGCAAGTACAGTGGCTAGCAGCCACAGGTCTGAGCGCCCACTGCCTGCAATTCAAACAACTTACTAACAAACCAGGGGATTGTCTTGAAATATAAATGGTTTGCAAGCCTAATTCTGTTCACAAACCATTGGAAATTTAGTAATTTCAAAGTTGGGGTAGTGACTGAATTGCAAAAGGGAAGGGATCCCCTGTCGACCCCTTCTCCTTTGGGATCGAGGGTGGTCGCTTTAGAGGAAGTAGTCAGTGGTTCATGGAACCACTGCCTGCTCTCACTGAGGTTTTTTAAAACTCAAAGTTTTTTTTTTTAAATAAAGAAGTCTTGTTTCCTTTAAGGAAATTGGGCTACTTAAAAAAAAACCTTTTCAATTGAAATTCAAAGACAAAAATGATGCTTTACTGACACCTCTGGGCCACCATCCCAGTCTTTCCAGCCAATCAAGGTGAGTTACAATTTGCTATCTGCCAAATTAAAATAAATTAATCAGGCAGGTTGTTCTCCAACCCACTGGTCCCTCATTTTGGAAAACAACCTATTTGTACCCAGGTCAGTTCATTAAGAAGTTACAGGTCACAAAATGTTGGTGCAACATTTGTGACTGGTTTCTGCGATCAGTTATTTAATACATCCAGCCCTAGATTTTAGAACCAACGTCCTACTCAGACCCTCATTTCTCTGTGCAGGATAATACCCTTTTGGGCATTAACAGTTTTTTTTTTATCTGAAGCAGCATTACTCTGAAAAAATATATCCAATAGAGACAACGCCAACCTTTAATATGTTTCTCTGCAAATGTACAGGTTTAAGCTCTGGACCTAACCTCAGAACTCACCAGTGGACATTTTTCTGAAAGTGGCAAGTATAAAGCAAGAGCCTTCTCTCTTTGTTTTTCATTTACTTAAATATGCATAATAGTGAATGTTTATAAACTGTAGCACCTCATTATCTACTCAACAAAAAATGGATGCCACTCTGTCAATCCACCTACATATCCTTCCCCCATTCCCCAATGCTTAAGTACATTTGTCTTGCAAAGAAAGGCAGAAAAGCAATTATTAAATAGTTAACGACAAACTGTAGTATGCACTGTAGCAGTGTTGTGACTTCGAAGAAAGAGACTCAGAGTCTAATTATAGTCCATGAAGTTTACTTTAGACCAAAACAGAACTCTTCTATAGTGGGTCAAATGCAACTGCTTAAATAGGCTATTGGGGGGGCGTGGCTTGGGTGCCGCGCAAGATGGCCGGCTAGGTGCGGAGCTCCGCCACATCGTCAAGCCTCGCAGCGTCTTTCCCGATGTGAGCGGGAGCGTCCTTGAGCCCCGCTGCTGAATTCGGCTGGCGGAACTTCAGTGGAGTGAGCGGAGCGGCTTTGCGACTCCTGTGGTGCCGTTTCTCGCTCGTCTCCGCGATGTTTCTGCAGCCCCTCACGGAGCCGCCATTTTGAGGCTCCCTCGAGTCCCGGAGCTTCTACCGTCATACTTCGTCACCACACAACGTGTCACTGGACACCAACGACCCTAGCAGCGCTGACTTCAGGGGTGAGCAAATTTATAATGTGAAGAACCTCTGCTACGTTTTTCTTCTTTTTTCTGCACTGAGGGGAAACGGCTCAATCGCAATTACATAGCGCTTCACTTCTGAGACCTGCTTTTCGTGTCTGAACGTATTCAAGTCTCTGCGCTTCTCCTAATGCTCCTCCTCATGGTGTTTTGCTACTTTTTGGACCTTTCTGGACATTTTTCCTATGCCTCAGCTACTTCATGACGCACTTCTATTTGCTCCCATTTTAGCCACCCTCTCTCTTTCAGTCGTCAGTATATTCTTACTCTAATTCCCTGGCGCTTTCTCCTACAAATTACAAGCGTTCCTTCAGGAGATAGCTTCATTTTCTCCTTTGCTTCTACTTTTTGGAACGTCTTGTACTTTATGGTGCTTCACCTTATATTCTGCTGTTTTTCTGAAACATTTTAAGCGCACCTTTATATACCTCTCAGGGAATTGAGATTAATTACTGGCACAAGACGACATTTCTATGGTGAGACTACGTAAACCTCAATTTGTCTTTACGTCCTTGGTGAATACTTCGGTGGGCTCTTCATCTGGTACAAATAAATCGAATTGTTCTACAAAAATGTCTTCTCAAAAATCATCTTTGGCTCATACATCTGCTAGTAAGCCCTCTCCACCTGCTACCTCGGGCAAACGCCTTAAACAAAACTCTCCTACACCAGAAGATAACCCTTCAACCTCTTCTACTGATCAAATTTTGGAGGAGCTGCGAGCAATGCGTCCCTTTGTTGAAAAAACGAGTACGGACATGCAGCTTTTGAAGGACAAGTGGGAGAACATGGATGCCCGACTTTCTACGGTTGAACAACACATCCCTGAGCTTCAATCTAACACGCAACGTATTGTTGCATTAGAAAAGACTGTCCTCTCTCTACAAAAGCATACAGAGGATTTGGAAAATCGCAATAGGAGGAACAACCTCCGTATTTACAATTTGCCGGAAAATCTTGAGGGTGACAATCCAGTGTCTTTCTTTACTACTTTTCTGCGGAAACTTCTAGACTTACCCCCCTCTACATCCATTAGTATCCAGAGGGCTCATAGATTAGGCGCAAGAACGGATTCTTCTTCTAAACCTCGTGGAGTCATCATCCTATTTTTGAAGTACACAGACCTCCTTTTGATTCTTTCAGCGGCGAGAAACAAAAAACAAGTGACTTGGCAAGGTCAACGAGTTTATCTCTCTCAAGATGTCTCTAATGTTACTGCATCCAGACGAAAGGAGTTTCTAGCTATGCGTCCCTCTCTACGCTCTCTAGGAGCAAGATATGGCCTGTTTCATCCTTGTACTCTCAGAGTCACTTACCGGAATAAGACTTGGTCATTTCAAGACCCTGGTGAACTAAGAAATTTTCTCTTTTTGCAAAGTGAAGAAGGGATGGACGCCTCCTCTTCTACTCCGAACAGTGGCTGAAATCTGGCTTTTGTTGTCTCCATGTCCTGTTTTCTACTAGCGCTTTTCTAATTTCATATACTTCTCTATACTCTTTATCTTTATCTTAATTTTCTCCTCCTGCTTATCTTCTTTCTTCGTATCTCCTCTTTCTTACATATCTCATATATACTTAATTTCTCTTTCTCCATTCTGGATCTATATCTTATGTAGCATGTTCCATATGTTAACAATTTCTCTTTTTCTTTTCCCCAGACGGATATATGTATTGGACGTTCCCTTCACCATCTTGTTTCATCCTTTGTTCCTATATGTGAGGTCTCGGTGTGGTTCCGCTCCTGATCCTGGTGCGTCCATCTTGTAACGCATCACCATTTCCCCACCTTCCCCCTGTGTGTACTTCCCCTTCCAGGTATGTTCATTACAGTCATCCTTTTGGATTTGTACTGTCTCCTATGCCTTCTCTCTTTTCTTCCTTCTCCTTCTTTTGCTGTTCTCCTTCCCTCTCCTTACCCCTCTCCCTTTTCCCTTTTCTTTTTTCATCCTCTACCTAGCCTTCCTTCTATCTTTTTGATGATCTTCATGGTTATTACCTTTCTAAAGTTTGAATTATTGAATGTACAGTATGTTTTTGCATTTTTCAATTTGGATCAGTTTACTACTCTTTCACCTTCAAAGTTGTTTCATGGAATGTGAAAGGATTTAATCACCCTATCAAAAGGCAAAGAGTACTCTCACACCTATCCTCTTACAATCCAGATATTGTTCTTATTCAAGAAACCCACCTCTCAGATATTGAATCCTTAAAACTAAAGCGATTGTGGGTTGGAACTGTTTTATTCTCTCCTGCTTCTCAAAAAAAGAACGGGGTTGCTATTTTGATTCATAAACGCCTTCAGTGTAAAGTATTACTAGAAGAAAAAGATGATGAGGGTCGTTGGATTTTGGCCAAACTACTCATCAATGCTATCCCAATTACTGTGTTCAATGTTTACGGCCCTGCATGTTTTGACTCCTCTTTTTGGCCCTCCATTACAGCAAAATGTGTTCAATATAAGGATGATTCTTTCCTGTTAGGTGGAGACTGTAATCAGATCATTGACCCCTTTTTAGATCGTAGATCCTCTGTTCGTTTATCTCCTCACAAACCACATAAACAATTCCTTGACACTATCACTCAGATGCATCTCGTGGACTCATGGAGACTCACTCACCCAGATGTTATGGACTTTTCCTTCTTTTCTCCTCCTCATGCTTCTTTCTCTCGTTTGGACTACATTTTTCTATCTTCATCTCTATCTCAACACCTTCTATCCTCTTCTATTGAGCCTATTGTTATCTCTGACCATGCTCCTGTTATTACTGTATTTGACCTTCTTCCTCCTACTCCTAAATCTTCCCGTTGGCGTTTTAACCCTTCTCTTCTTGCTGATCCTCTTTTTTCCTCCTCTTTTCGCTCTTTCGCTTCTGAATTTTTCCAACTAAACTCTACACCTGATACCCCCCCTCATATTCTTTGGGATTCCTTCAAGGCCACAGCCCGGGGTTTTATTATTGATTTTGTCTCTAAAAAGAAGAAAAAGTTCCTTCAAAAGCGTAAAGTTACCCTTGCACACATTAAGTCGCTGGAACATCAATTCTATACTTCCTCTACTAAGCACATGTCTCCTGAACTTCTTAAGGCTAAGATTGCTTTTAACAAGCTTACTACAGATTCAGCCTCCTCTTTTCTCCTCCGGAGCAGCGCACGATACTATGGAGGTCGCAATAAGTCAGGTAAATTATTGGCTAACTTTCTAAAATCGCGTAAAGAACGAACTAATATTGATTCTATCTATTCCCCCTCTAATATTCTTCTTCATACAGATGCAGAAATTTTGGAACAGTTTCACTCTTTTTATGAATCTTTATATACTCCTGAGAACCCTCCCACCCCAGAGCTTATTCAATCTTATTTTGATAACATACCTCAGCCAGATACCTCCCACCTTAATTTTTCGGCCGTTGATACTGATCTTACTATTTCTGAGTTGTCCACTGCTTTATCCTCCCTCACTAAAGGCAAGACTCCAGGACCTGACGGCTTTCCAGTTGAATTTTACCTACATTTTTCTGATCTCCTCTTACCTAAACTTCTATCTCTTTTTCAGTCTTTTTGTTCTACTGGATCGGCCCAAGGCTCATTTCAGGACGCTACCATATGCCTTATCCCTAAAGAAGGTAGAGACCCTAAGTTTTGTAAAAATTATCGACCTATATCTTTAGTTAATGTGGACTATAAGATTTTTGCAAAATTATTAGCTCTTCGCCTCGACCCGCTCCTACCACATCTCATAGGGAAAGAGCAATGTGGTTTTGTTAAGGGCCGCCTTACTTCGGATAACTCCAGACTCTTCCTTAATGTTTTAAGTAAAGCCCCCTCACTATCAATTCCCATTGCAGCCATTTCAGTCGATGCTGAGAAAGCCTTTGATCGGGTTGACTGGTCCTTTCTCATGGCTTCCTTAAAATGGCATGGCTTCAGTCCTAAATTTATTTCTTATATTTCTCTGATATATTCTATGCCCAAGGCCTCTGTTCTCGTCAATGGCCAACTCACTTCCCCATTCACGCTTCAACGTGGAGTTCGTCAGGGCTGTCCTTTGTCACCTCTTTTATTTATTTTGGCGCTTGAGCCCTTCCTCACTTCCATACGTAACAATCCCTCCATCTCTGGCTTCCCGTATGGGGACCAACATCTTAAATTATCTGCATATGCTGACGATATCCTTTTATTTATTTCAGACCCGGTCATTTCTGTTCCCTCTTTATTAAATGAATTTGAAAAATTCTCTTTGGTTTCAGGTTATAAAATAAATTCTGATAAAACAGAAATTCTTCCTTTAACCAAATTTTGCCTTCCCCACTTCTTCACATCCACCGGCTTTGCTTGGAACTCTAAGAAAATTAAATATCTCGGTGTTCTTTTCTCTAACTCTATTTCCTCTTCTATTCAACTTAATATGAACGTGGTCATCTCTAGAATAGACTCACTACTCTCTTCTTGGAATCCTCTCTTTCTTTCCTGGTGGGGTCGTCTTGATTCCATCAGGATGATGATTGCCCCGATTTTGATCTACTTATTATCCATGCTTCCAATCCGTATCCCAAATTTCTATTTCCGCCGCATTGATTCTGTTTTGTCCAAATTTCTCTGGAAACAGAAAAAGGCTCGTATATCTCTCTTACACCTACGTAAATCTAAACTTAATGGTGGAACCAACTTTCCAGACTTTCGCCTTTACCACAAGTCCTTCTCACTTCGACAAGCTTCCCGTTGGCTATTACAGGAAACCTCCCCTTTTTCTCCCCTCTGGCTTTCTGTCGAACAGGAATTATTGCTTCCTTATTCTTTTCAAGAAGTAATCCGTTTCACTTCTAAAGCCCCATGTCTTAACCCCCTTTTATTCAAACATACTTCTTCTCTTTTACGGCCTTTAGTCTCCTCTACCTCGGTCTCTCAGGAATCCTTCTTATTATTACCTATCTGGTACAACTCACTCATATTAATTCATAACAGACCTATTGCATGGCCCTCATGGAGAGCGAAAGGTATCATCTGGGTACGTCATCTTTTTGATGGCTCATCCCCCTGCTCGTTTCCTAAGTTCCAATCTCAATTCCACTGCCCTCCTTCTTTTGCAAAGAAATTCTTCATCCTTATGGAAACCATTCTAGATTGTTATTATTCTCTCCCTTCTGAAACCCTACCTGCCTCGTCTCCCTCTCTACTTACCGTCCTCTCTACTGTTCCTAAAGCTTCCCTTATTTATCGGTATTTCTCAGCCTCCAACCCGGACCGTCTCAAATCGAAATTGGAATTGTCTTGGGAGAAGGACTTGGGTTCCTCATGGTCAACTTCTCTTTGGGACAAAATATGGGCCAGATCTTTGAAGATTTCCCGTACTGCCTCTCTTACTCAATCCCTATTTTTCTTCTACCACAGACTCTACCTTTCTCCTCTTTCTATTTCTCGCTTTCAATCCAATTCTGTACCTAATTGTTGGACCTGTAATGCTCCCAATGCGGATCTTCTACACCTTTTCTTCCTCTGTCCCTCAGTTCGCATTTTTTGGACTCAGATATGCTCTCGTCTCTCACGTATTTTCAACATCTCTATTCATTTTTCCACCTCTTTTGTGTTTCTAGGTAGCCTTTCAGACGATCTGGAACTCCCTCCACATTCTCACGGTCTTTTTGATCTTATGCTAGCACTTGCACTGCAGCACATTGTTTCTAACTGGAAATCCTTGAACACTTTGTCTCTAAGTTGTTGGTGGAATTTAGTATGTCAATCACATAGACTTGATGTTGCCTTTGCCTCCTCCTGCAAACCCTCCCGAAATGTTGAACTTTACAGGTTACCTCTCACTTTATATTTAGATCAATCTGCCAAAAAGACATACTCTCCACTCTCCTCGGATAATTTCAAACCCCCTTGAACACATGTACTCTTGCCTGCAGTTTATGATATTTTTCAATTTCACTATTGTGATTTTTTAGCTTTATACATGTTTTCTTTTTGCTAAAAGTTCTTATTTCAAGTAATTGCTGAAATATTGTGTATTTTACTGTACTTTCTGACTAACATTCATTGTATTTTCTATTTTTATTCATTCTTTATGATATTACCATGCTTTTATTTCCCTCCCTCCCCTTCCCCCCCTCCTCCCCGTAAAATAATTCAAAATGCTTTGCTTTTCATTAGTGATATTGGCTACTTATGTTTAATTTATCCCAACCTTTAGCCTTTTGCTTATATTTTGCTGATGTCACCTTATTGTAATATCTGTTTTTACTCTAATAAAGCTTTCAAACATAAAAAAAATAAATAGGCTATTGGCCCGCATACCCCTCTTCAGGGAAGTACCCTCTTCATAACAATGCAGAATGACAACCCTGAAAAATCTCAACCCCCACTCGTTCACCATAGCAACCTAGCAAATTATTAGAATGATTAGAAAATGAAAACAAAAATAAGGAAACAATTAAGTAATTACTAAAGTTACAATTTAGTGTGGGGCATATGGTGTTAGATGTTTGAAGCATTTTTACTTTTGAAAATGGCCCGATCTGGAGAACCGGGTCATTTGCGACAGTGAAAATGTTTTTTCAGTTGTACGTAGCCCAAATTGTTATTCAGTAACTTGTTACCAAATTACAATTTGGGATTTGCAATTGTGTATTTGAAGGGACATTTTGAGGGTGTCCATTCGCCTTGTGTACAAATGTTATGTGACTGAAATGCACTCGCAAAACATAAGCAATTGACAGCCAACTCAAAGTTGGTGGAAACCCTTTCTCTAATAGGAAGGGGTCCCCAATGGACCCCTTCCTTTTTGAGAATGGTTGGAAAAATATTTTTAAGAGAAGGCAGTGGTCCGAGGGACCACTGTCAGCTCCAAAAAAAAAAGAAAATCCAGCATTTCATTTTTTTCTCCTTTAAACGCATCCCATTTTCCTTATAGGAAAACAGGTTTTGTTTAAAAAAAAAAAAAAAGATTGCTTTATTGAAAAACAATCACAGACATGGTCGTCTGCTGACCCCAGCAGGTCACCGTCCCTGTGACATTAGTGAATCCCTGTGGGATACGAAGTGTGACCTACATCATTAATATTCATGAGATATCTCTATTTGCGACCAATTATCAAGCAATAAGAAGCTCATAAACGTTTCACACATGAAGAAAAGTAATTTTCTACTTGCAATTTGCAAAACATTACAATTAGGTTCTTGCTATTCCTAGTTTTGTACATCCAGCTCATTATTTACATGAAATTGTGCTGTTTTGAGTTTCTCTTTGGTATTTAACGACCAAGTTCAACTGCAATGTGTGAGTAAAATTTTGACTACTTGAACATTCATCAATTTTCCTCCATCATTTTGACCAAGCTTGTTGACATTGCATGAAAATCCCGCGACAATTCCTTCCAAGAAATAACAATTTGCGATAATCAGCTTTTGACTCAACTTGTTTATTTATTCCAACTTCTTTCATCTCCTTTAACACCTTCTTCAAGTTTTCACTTACAGTGATTGTTATTCCTATTTACCAGTATGCCACTGACAGTGCATCCGATTTACGTTTTGATACAGATGGATTTAGCTGTGAGCAAACCTCATGATACCAGTTAAAAAAAAAACAGATATTAGAAGTAGTATAGAGAGCGTGAATTTTAGGCTAGCCCCTTTCAGCCACTGACTCTGATGTGTTATGCGTGGTTTACTGTTGCTTGGATGGGTTGTCCACAGGCCCATGGCATTAGGTGGAAGCTTATATTGTTCCAGTGTATTGTGATGGGACACGTAGAAGTAATCCTAAACGCATTATACCTCTGTACTCTCACTTAACCTCCAGTGGCAAAGTAAGGGTGACATAGGCACTAATGCAAGCTGATAGTGGGCTTTTTAACAACTAGTTGAGTCATACAACACAGCCATATTTGAGGTGCAGTTGCCCCGTCCTGCTTCTAGGCTTAATGCACATGCTGCACTAGCAATAGCAACATCTCTGTTTACCACCACTCCTCACATTCTTGCTCAGATTGTTCAATTCTCTCATTTTCTCTCAATTCCCTTCTTTTCCTCTTCACCTGGCTTCTTCACTTCCTCCCTCCCTGCTTTCCCTTCTGCTCCTCACCTTCTTAACCTTCATTCTCTACGTTTGCACTTCCGCTTCCAATCTTCCTTGCTCCCAATTCCCTCAATCCTAATCCTCACTCACTTCATCAGCAGTGCCACAGTAAGGTGATTTCATGTTCATTCATGTATGCTTGGGAATGCACTGCTATGTTGCTCTGACTACTGGGCCTGGAAATTGACTGCAAGGCTCCTCCTGTAAAGGACCTTCGCATTGACTCTGAACTGAGAGGCCACCCCCGCGGCTAGGGGAGGGGGGCCTTTAGTGGGATTCCGTGCCTGGCAAGGAGAGTTTCGATTCTCCAGGGCTACTACGGAGAGTTTCGATTCTCCAGGCTACTGTCATGGGGTGGGTTTCACAGTAATGTGAGATGCCAGGTGGGCGTCTGGGAGCCCTCCCCTCCCCAAGGTATTACATTTGCAGTGCCCCAGGGAGTAGCCCTCTTTGTCTCTCGCCTTCAGCACAGGGAGGCTAGCCGGAGCAACAGTTGCCCACCCACCCATCCCTAAGTTCAATAGTGAGTGGCGGGGTCCCGGATAAGAGAAAAGGCCGGGGGACTCTTTTTGGCCGGAAAATGGATGACCCTGAAGCAGGGGAGGCAGTTATGGCGGCTCTGGGCTGGCGGGAGAGGGGGCCGTCCTGCTGGTGGTCCTGGACTCTCTGGCCCTACCCTAGTAGCTGGTGCTTGGAAAGGGGTTGGTGTTGTGTCATGCTGGTACAACACGCCTCTAGAGATGCTGAATTGTAAATACATGTTAATCTGTGGCACATATGTATGGAGCGCATCATTTATGTGTGAATTTAATAAAAGGTCAATTTAATAAAAGGTCAACATGGGAGGTTTTACCCACAAGTGAAATGGTGTTTTGGTATAATAATAAAGCTACGCAGTGGACAACAGTCACTTGTA
This sequence comes from Lissotriton vulgaris, assembly GCF_964263255.1. NCBI lineage: Eukaryota > Metazoa > Chordata > Amphibia > Caudata > Salamandridae > Lissotriton > Lissotriton vulgaris. The sequence goes on from NC_141696.1 coordinate 787,855,191, forward strand.
AGTGTTTTACTGGGGTCGGGTGAGCAAAGGGTGATGAGCAAATGGCACGAGATATCCCCACTAAAGGAGCAGCCCATGCAGGTAAGAGCAGTGGAGCCGGTTGGGGGGATTTCGACAGACGACGATGAAGCGAAAATGCATTATTTATTTAATTTTCCCTCATGGACGTCTGTCGAAATACCCCCCTCACCCGACCCCACCACCCCATCGCTCTTACCTGCATGGGCTGCTCCTGTTCAGAACTATTGTTCCAATCCTACATTTCACCTACATGAAAGCACCTTTTGCTAGAAAACAACAAAACTTGTCATTGTATGCGCAGCAGGTTGTCCCTTTCTATATGCAAGTGACTGATATTAGACAAGAACTTTAAGGTGACTTCTTCTGGAATTAACAGGAATATATTTAGACATTAATAATGCCTGTTTTCATCACAGCCCAGCTTAGCATATACATTTAGGTCACAGAAAGCATGCATAAATAGACAGACGTAAAATTGAATATGCAAATTCTCTGAGATCTTTTCTAAGGAAGACAAAAAGAAGAGTTTACTTTTTGTGCCATTATTTTCATTTAATTTCAACGAAGTATTCAAGGGCATCTGCCATATTTCTAATTCTCCGATCACCTGAGACTGAAGGGGTGTGTCCTGAATGTAAGCACCTGAATCCCCTTCCTTATACATAGAGATATTTCACAGAGCTGATCCTTCATGTTTCCCTCAACTAATGTTTTGCACACTGTTTTATACACAATTTCCATGGTATCGGTGATTTATCAGGAGTTTGCAGACAAGTGATGTGAACCCAGATTTATGTAAAATTAGCATGTTAATTATGTGAGATTACATATTTGAAATTATGAATAGGTGTGTGACAGCACTGTCTATACTACAGCATAGATAGTAGGCTGCTTATTATTTTAATATGTCCACTTGACATTCCTAATATATAATAGACATCACAATGAGGCATAACTATTTACTGTGGAACAACATTATCTTGATAGACACGTTTTACATTAGCATACCACAATCAGGTATATCTGTTGCATACTTTGTTTCACAATTTGATGCGCCTGTTTTTTAAATAGTTTTTCACAATCTTAGTACCATGAACATTCATCGGTTCTGCTATGTGGAAATTGTTTCCAAAGATTAGTGCATGTCTACCAGCCCTGTCAAGTGTTCAAGGTCCATACGTGATCTGCTGCTCCCGTCTAGGCTTTTGTATTCTGGGTCTTGTAGTTTTGTTTATATCATTAGAAAACAGGACTACATGTCCCAAAAATCAAAAGAAAAATCTGGACTGGCACAATACATCACCCATGGAACTGGGAAAATTGGTGACTATGGCTTACCTGGATACGGATAACGTTCCCTAGCCCTTTCATTTTGGTGCTGCTTCTTTGGGTCCCATTACGAATTGACATGTAATTGGAGAAGATACTGGGCCTGGTTGGTATCTCTTCTCAAGGTACAGCCCATCGCAGGTTACCAAGCCCAAAGGAAGTGGGGCAAACAAGCATGACCAGGATTTATGGCCATGACAACAAGCACAACCAAGATTTATGGACAGTGCCACAAGCATAGTCACTATTTATGGAGGCCTCCACTAGACCCGGTTCCCTGATTTCGCACCTTTTACCTGCATAATTCCCAGTTGATGCATACAATCAATAGATTTTTACCAAGTGCGTTTCTGCAGCCAGTAAAACTCAGCTTAGAACAAAGTTGCATTTCCTGGAGATACAACTTCACACTTGTCAGATTGACTGTTGTTGTTTTTATTTCCCCCCTTCTTTCTAGTCTGGTTTCTTTCTTTTTTTATCATTGCTCTTTGGACCTTGAGTGCTCTAAAGTGTTAAAGACAGCAGATCTAACATTTGAGCTTACTGCTTGGCAGTAGTTCATACACTACATTTGGATGGCATCAATTTGCAGTGCAGCATTCTGCTCCCCTACTTAGAATCCTGCAGACTGAAAACGCCTTCTCCTCTCAAATCGCAGGCACCTCAATCCAAGCTCCTTTCCTTAGGGCCTTATGGCAATGGTGCAGTGCAGAATTGCCCATCCTGTACATGGCACAAACACGTCACAATTTCATAACAGACACATGACATGAATGTGCACTTAGTATGTGTTTCTTGTGCAGTCTAACAATATAAAAATAAGTTTAGTCATCAATGGAGCGCACACCGCTAGCCCCTCCTCCGGATCGCCCCTCGGGACTCTGGTACTTGCAGTTCTTTAGTGGATCACCCAGGTGGGTGCAAGTCGGTACTTGTAGGACTGATGAATCTCTAGACCCGGTACATGTCCCGGGTTTTTGGATATCGCCCGAGACATGTCTCGGGTTTCGGGATAACTTCCCTCATCAGTAGAGAAAGATTGTTAGGGGTGGAAGAGAAGGCCGCCACACAACAGTCAAAGGCCTCGATGCCAGAACCGGCACGCAGGTGCGTCGTCCAAGAATCCGTCGGCCCAAAGCTCAAGGGAGCCATATTGTGTTTAGTCATCAATGGAGCGCACACCGCTAGCCCCTCCTCCGGATTGCCCCTCGGGACTCTGGTACTTGCAGTTCTTTAGTGGATCACCCAGGTGGGTGCAAGTCGGTACTTGTAGGACTGATGAATCTCTAGACCCGATACATGTCCCGGGTTTTAGGATATCGCCCGAGACATGTCTCGGGTTTCGGGATAACTTCCCTCATCAGTAGAGAAAGATCGTTAGGGTTGGAAGAGAAGGCCGCCACACAACAGTCAAAGGCCTCGATGCCAGAACCGGCACGCAGGTGCGTCGTCCAAGAGCCCGTCGGCCCAAAGCTCAAGGGAACCATATTGTGTTTAGTCATCAATGGAGCGCACGCCGCTAGCCCCTCCTCCGGATCGCCCCTCGGGACTCTGGTACTTGCAGTTCTTTAGTGGATCACCCAGGTGGGTGCAAGTCGGTACTTGTAGGACTGATGAATCTCTAGACCCGATACATGTCCCGGGTTTTAGGATATCGCCCGAGACATGTCTCGGGTTTCGGGATAACTTCCCTCATCAGTAGAGAAAGATCGTTAGGGGTGGAAGAGAAGGCCGCCACACAATAGTCAAAGGCCTCGATGCCAGAACCGGCACGCAGGAGCGTCGTCCAAGAGCCCGTCGGCCCAAAGCTCAAGGGAACCATATTGTGTTTAGTCATCAATGGAGCGCACACCGCTAGCCCCTCCTCCGGATTGCCCCTCGGGACTCTGGTACTTGCAGTTCTTTAGTGGATCACCCAGGTGGGTGCAAGTTGGTACTTGTAGGACTGATGAATCTCCAGACCCGATACATGTCCCGGGTTTTAGGATATCGCCCGAGACATGTCTTGGTTTTCGGGATAACTTCCCTCATCAGTAGAGAAAGATCATTAGGGGTGGAAGAGAACACAACAGTCAAAGGCCTCGATGCCAGAACCGGCACGCAGGTGCGTCGTCCAAGAGCCCGTCGGCCCAAAGCTCAAGGCGAAACAATATTAAAATAAGTGTTGCACTTGACATTATTTCTTTTTTTTTAAGTTTGATTTTATTGAGTGCAACAGAAAAAGAACAGCAAAGCAATGAACACAACAAGTCATATTTAACATAATGATTGTAGGGAAAACAAGAATATATGAAGGTTACATCTATCAAGCTGTATATAAAGAAAAAATGCATACAATATAAACAATAAAGGGAAGGGATATGGAGAAGAGAACAATATATAATTACTTTATGATATTAAGAGTAAGAAACATGAATATTAAACAATTTAACACTGTAAGCATGACAATAAGAAAAACTAAATAGCATGGAAAAGTATAAGGGTACACATATCTACTAATCATCTGAAATATAGACAAAGGGTGAAGTTAAGGTGGCTTCTGTGATACAGTAATGGCTTTAACAACAGAAGAGGCAGATAAAGGTAAATATGTAGCTAATGGAAGCCATAAGAGATCTCTTTTAATCGCTAGAGATATAGGGGAGACATCATTAGTGTCTAATCTATGAAGAATTCCACCAGGATCTAAAAGTGACTTTAACAGCTTGTTTCCAAGTTGAGGTATTAAATAAACTGCAACAGCTAACATTAGATCTAACAACTTAAAACTCGATGGTGACTGTGGCCATTGAGGTGACAAAGTGCTTAGGAATATATTGGTTAGAGAAAAGGGGACATTAACTTTGAAAATCTTCCTATTTTGAATCCAAACCAACTGCCAAAACTGATGGCTAGTGGGGCACTCAAATAATATGTTTTTAAATCAGCATTATAGCAGGGACAGGACCAACAGGTAGAAGACATACTTGATGAGAAAGATGCTAGAGTCATTGGAGAAAATAACACCAGTTGGTAAACAAACTAAAGGGTTTGTTTGGTAATAGCAGCTCGTGAGCTTTTGTGAAGCTTAGACCGTAATTTATCCCATGTTTCAGTTGGCCAACATTGTAATAAATCTTTTTCCCAGGCCAATTCAGTCTTTGATTTGAGTCTGCTAGGGGGTAATTGTAAGGTCCTATATACAGTGGATTCAGAAGGGGAAGTATCTAATAATGGAGAAACGGTAGTGCATTTTGCGGGGGGATTGGAAGTTCTTGGTAATGGAGGAAGATATTGGTTGAGAGAGGGACATAGAAGATCATATTGCGATCTAAAGGTGGCTGGTAAAGAAAATGTTATTTGAAGGTCAGTAAATGATTGGGGTTGATCGTTAAGTAGATATTGATTGTCTGCCTGCCACACTTGCCACACTTGCCACGCTGCAACTGCGGCTACTGCTGCTACTGCGGGCAACGACACTGGACCACAAGCCCCAGGGGGGCATAGCGAAATCACGGCAGGAGCTGCGCATCACCTTCGCGCCAGCCGGCGCATTAAGCACCATAAGGACTCCAGCGGTTCGGGATGTCCTGCCATTGATTATCCGCCTGCCACACATGCCACGCTGCAACTACAGCTACTGCTGCTATCTGCCATCTGCTACACTTGCCACGCTGCAGCCGCAGCTACCGCTTCTACTGCGGACATCATCACTGGACCACAAGCCCCAGGGGGCATAGCGAAATCACGGCAGGAGCCACGCATCACCTTCGCACCAGCTGGAGCATAAAGCACCGTCAGGGCTCCCGCAGCATGGGATGCGCACGGGCGAAGCCCAGGCCAAGGGTGGGCCCGTCTGTGCCCGTCAGCGGCTGATAGGGGCTGGGCTGGGCCCCCCTAACCCCTCAACTGAGTGCACTATTGGACATCGGCCATTGGACTAGCACGTTTTAGAAGTAAGTGAACTGAAGTGTTCTCACTAACCGTGATTTTAAATTGATTCATTATTGTTGAACTTTTGATCATGCCAAAAAGAAAGATGAAACAGGTAGTAACTGCCTTAAATGCTGAGGCAAAGGTAGTGGGCCAAACATCGCTACTGTCTTATCTCACAGGGGCCATGGGGGCCATCGAGGAACAAATAAGTATGGTGGAGGAGACTTTAGTTAAGGAAAGACGGGGTCAAGCAAGGGAGGAGGGAGGCCTTAGCCCTAATAGCTTATTACCCCTTAAAGAGAACCACTCCTCCCAGGGTCCCCGAAATGGTTCCATACAGAATATCTTGGGACACATAACCCAGAGTGATTTAAGCGACTTAGTGGAGGACATTCAACCACCTCCAAATTGTAGTAAAAATCCCGGAAGTCCGGAGGATAGATCATTTGAGAAACCTAGAGGGCAAGACTTTGGTAGGGGTAAAAATAGCTCCCAGGTTAAGAAAAGGATAATACAGGGTAGAGTGTCATCTCTACTACAATCTTCCTGTAACATCACAGCTGGAACATGTAAACCTACCACACAGGCACAGTTAGTGGCCCACTCTTTAGCGTTGAAAAAATATCTAAAAGTATAGATCTGCATATGGATATAGAGAGCGCACTGTGGAAACTAATTGAGAGAGTTGGAAATTTGGAGGGGAAATTAATAGGAAAAAATTGTATAAATAACCAGGAGAGCTCCACACATGCCCAGGTAAAGACCTCTATAAGGGGACCGAACAGTACAACCTATCTAGTTCCCCCAAACCTACCAGTCGGGGACATCACCTCAGGACCACAAACTCATGGGCAAAATATAGTAATGAGTGACCCAGGCGAACCCTGGAGGCCCAAATGCTCACTCATCTTGACTTGCCACCGGAAGCCACACCATATGTGGTAATCTTGGCAAATGTTCCAGTACTTAAGTCACCTGAAATATAAACATGGACAGAACTCCGTAATAAGTCTCTTCACTGGTTGGGAAGGCATGGTGGCCTTACGGATGTGTTATTCAACCACTCTAAAATGGCTAGGTGGGTTTGATGGGAAAGAAAAGAGCTGCAGAGTGATTGTGTAGTTCTAACGTTTAGCGATCCAGGACTAGTGCATGTAATCCTAAATAGGCTGGGAAATGCTTTCTTAAATAACAACTCAATTAATGTATTGCCATTAGGAGCTTTTTAGCCGCCACATCTGGGTCTATATAGGCCCAACGAGAAACACTCTGTTTTAGGCCCCATGCCAGAAAACCAGTAAGAGGTACTAATGTGGGATACCCAGGAGGTGAGAATATTCCACTTTACAATCGCTTTGACCCATTAAGGGGAATGGAAGAAGTAGATTGACCCACTGCAATTACAGGGAGGGAGGAGAACCAAAGAAGCATGAGTCCAACTGTGTTTTGGGGAGTCATGTAGTGAATGAGGGACTAGATCATCATTTAAAAAGTATGAAGGCACTAGATCAATCTCTGACCGAAGATACAATTAGGATGGGAGTTGATAGAAGTATAGACACTGAAAAACTGCCAAGTAAAGATGGTCACTCGAACATATGCTAATTGACATCTGAAGGGCCAATGAGGGAGAAGCGATTTCTCCAAAATCTAGCAAATCCTGCAAATTATTAACCTGGAATTTTGCAGGGTTACATACTAAAGTAAAAGACCCTCAGTGGTTAACATATATAAATGAATGCGTCATAATTTGCCTCCAGGAGACATGGGTAACAGAGGCGCAGCATATAATTGTTTTTCACACATTTAACACCGCAGCATGTGCTACTAAACATGGCTGCAATAAAGGAGGCATCTGCACCCATGTTTCCAATTTGGCAGGGGTCTCTCATGTGAGAATTAGAGAGGGTAGTGAATACTATCAGATCCTGACCATGAATCTAGGTGGGCAAAAGGAAGCAGTCTTAATACATTTATATAACAACATCCACAAAGCCCAGATAATGAATGTCCTATCTAACCTAGTTACATCTTTAAAAAACCTTGACGAAACACTGATGGGTGACATGTCTATCACCTGGGTGGGTGATTTCAACTGCACATTGTGTCAATTTAGTAACCAAGGCATCTGTGGCCTGGGGAATGATAAGGAAGATACACCCTCACATTTCTCACATACACCTCTAGGAGACTTGTTGAACAACAGAGCTTTTCAGTTCGATCTTGGCTATGCAAACGAACTGAGCTCACCTCCCACTCCATTCCAACCAACTTTTAATGGAAGAGGATGTCAATCTACCATTGACTTTGTCCTAACATCCAATAGATATTCTCGTAATATACTCGCCTGCAAGACACATGATAGTTCAATGAGTGATCACTATCCTATTCGCCTAGTTTTCCTGTTAACAGGGCCGGAGAAAAACCCTGTTAAGAATATACAATATGTTCCTGACATTTGCCTTGCCAGTAATAATGGGTATACATTAAACTGGTCACCCCTGAGCCATTTCTGGTAAGCCTGATTACTAATTGCTCAGAGGAAATATCGATATGCCTCTCGCAGGATAGGGAGGACAAAGAAATCCTTAATGCTTTTCTGAAAATTTCAGCTGAGGCTAGAAAATTGTTAACAAAAGATAAACGCAGTGGCCAGCAATCGCCACAGGGCTGGTTTGATGAAGACAGTACGAAGGCCCACACCATTTAAAAAAAGGCGCTGCATAACGAATAAGTTGTAGGGATGAAATAAGGCAGGCAAGATCTTTGTATTGTTTGGCTAAAAGAAAACGTAGGACAATATTAAAAAGGGAAGCGTGGGATGCCCTACATGATGCATGTATACGTAAAGATAATACTGGCTGTTAGAGAGCGATTTGGAGAGCGGTTAATGTCCCATTTCTTAATAATAGAGAGACAGATATTACAGACATGGCCATTAGTGGCGAAACGTGGGTTGCAGCACTTTACATGGATGAGAGTAGAGAAGATAACATGACAGAGACAGTTGTAATCATACAGCTGAAAATGCCGATCCTGGTTCATTCCCTTTAGAGATTAATATTATCATGGAGGTGTCAGTAGGGCAATTAACGATAGTGCCGCAAGGAAAGCACAGGGGAATTTTGCTTGTGTCAGGTGCGGTAGGAACAGGGCACTTTCTGGAAGATTCTCCGTTGACAGGGGGGTGAGACAGGGTTGTGTGCTCGCACCGGGGTAATCGCCCATTTGACTAGGATAGGTGACATCGATGCTCCAAGGCTCAACGGCAGCAGGGTGCCCGCCATTATGTTTGCGGACGATACCCTGCTGCTGTCCAAATCCCCCATGGGAATACAACGGGTCTTGGATGGGTTCTCGATTTTTTGTGCGGAGCGGGGGCTTGAGATCAATGCCCTTAAAACTAAATATATGATTCTCAACCCCCCCTCCTCAACACACCTCAATCCCACTACAGGCACTCTGAGACTCGAGAGGGTATCTAGTATTGAATATCTTGGGGTGAATATTAACCAAAACATGACCTGGGACACACATCGGACCAAGGCAAACATGAAACTAGCACAGTTAACGGGTGGCATTTGCAGGATGGTAAATAGGTCAACCTATAAACCCCTTGGTCCTGTGCTCCAAATTTATAAAATGCAGGCAAGGGGGGCAGTCACCTACGGGGGGGGAATTGTGGGGTCACATTCCAGCCCATAACCTGTTGTCCACTGAAAATAAATTCATTAGGCAGCTGGTAGCTTTACCCTCAAGTACCCCGCTTCTCCCGATGAGGCTTGATCTGGGCCTAAGACCAATTACAGAGGAGTTGGGACTAAAACCAATTACTTTCTGGCGTCGAATTTGGAGTACGCCTGAACTTATGAATTATAGGACCGAGCTCAAAGAGATCCTATCTTTACCAAATGCTACACACATTCCCTGGTTGGGATACATTAAACAAACTTGTGAGAGTTTAGGAAGACCAGAATTATGGCTAGACCCGGGAAATGCATGCAGTAGGATCCCACGTAAACTCCTCTCAAAGGATTTCCACAAGCGAAATCTACTTGTATTTGCAGAGAGCACGCAGGAGGGGTCCCTTTCTAATTTGTTCTTCAAATTTAAAGACTCATACTATCTAGAGCACGTCCTTGATGGCATTAGTCCCGTTCTGACCAGGAAATTGTTTCTGCAGTGGCGATACGGAACACTCCCCCTTAGGGCTTTTACCAAACGCTGGGGCCAGCCCTCGCCCACAGAACAGTGCACGGTATGCACATATCCTCAGGAAAATATTTGCACATTATATTTTTTTGTAAAGCTTACAATAGATCTAGGAAGCACTGGCTTATCCCACTTTTAAAAAACCGAGGGGCAGATTTATGTTAACTGGCACATCCCCAGGGATGCGGCAGTTAACGTGCGCCACAGTGCGCCACACCTCCGCCACCCATGGTGCGCCGCATTTATGATGCGGCGCACCATGGTGCAAAAACGGCACAGATGCGTGACGCATCTGTGCCGGAAATGTGGCGCATTGCTGGAGTTGCGTCACAAGCGCGACGCAGCTCCAGCAAGGCTCGGGGGTGCCCCATCTACACAATGCTACATCAAGACCTACGCCTGCTTCAAGCAGACGCAGGGTTTTGACGCAGCATTGGCCTGAAAGTGACTGAGTGAAATCTCATAGACTTCACTCAGCCACTTTCAGGAGGCGTTCCTGCGCAGGAACGCCCCCCCCCCCCCCCTGCGCAGGAACGCCTCCTTATGGCGCAGGGCTTTACAACGTGACGCATCTCCTAGATGTGTCATGTTGTAAATAGGGCGCATTGTTTGCGCTGCAGTTGCGTCAAATAAAGTGACGTAATTGCGGCGCAAGGGCATCATAAATCTGCCCCCTAGGTTTTAGCCATCATCTTCCAGCATACAGAATTTTAAAGACGGATTCATCACCCCCGATTGTGTTTGCGGTGGCAAAATTCTTAACAGCAATGTGGCACACCAGCACTCGTCATATAAAGTCAGTCACTGATTCGTGAATAATGAAATGTACTGTTGATTTTTAATCAGAATGCACTGCAATTCTTTTAAAATGTCTACTGTAAGGTTTTTACAGTCTCCGTTTTATTTGCTATTGATTGTAAGTAGATTTTAAATTGTATGTATATCTTTTATTATCTAAGTAGATCAAAATAAAGATTGAAAATGAAATGAAAGCACCAGGGCTGGATGGTTATCCGGTGGATGTTTACAAATCTAACATAGGGTTATGGGCTCATCTTTTAACCAATGTGCTTATGAGCTGCATCCGTTGTGGGTTAATCCCTACCTGGGCAGATGTTATTGTGATACCCATATTCAAGAAAGGGAATAGAAATGAACCTAGATATCCTTACTAGATGCCTTTATGAAACTAGCAGGCAGGGTCATTCTAAATAAGCTTGAGACATGGGCTGAGGAGACAGGTGTTTTATCAATTTTTCAATATGGTTTTTGTGCTGGTGTAGGTACCACTGAACAGGGACTTAACCTGTCTCTGATCATTGATATATATACAAAAGCTAAGAAGGGAAACAATTTCCTCACCTTTGTAAATTTAAGCTCCACTTTTGATTGTGTTAAACATGTCATGTTGTGGGACACCCTTAAAGATCTAGAGTTGGATCCATCCTTGATAATGTTTATAAAGGAACTATATAGGGGGGCAGGTGTGAGAGTACAGTATGGGAAACAGGGAGAATGCTCACTCAGATTCCCCATAAAAAGAGGGGTGAGGCAAGGTTGCATTCTTGCCTCCCTCCTTTTCTCGCTCTATATAAACAGCTTAGGGCATTATCTGGCTGAGAATCAGCATGACAACCCAACCATCAGGGATTCCCCTGTCCCCATTCTATTGTACGCAGATGGCGCTGTTATAATGTTGCAGATTCAGCTGGATTTGCAAAGGTACATTTCTAATTTTGTTGCCTATATGTCAGAGTGGGGCTTAAAGGTGAACATTGCTAAGACCTTTACCATGAGCTGTGGGAAAAATCTAGAAAGACATGTGACATTTTTATTGATAAAAAGAAAATTGCCATTACGGATACATTTTCCTATTTAGGCATAACCTTCGACAGGAAGGGTTCGTGGAAAGCAGCCTTGAATAGTAGAAACTTGATCCTCTCAAGAGCCATAGGAGCTGTAATCGATTTCTCAAAAAAACTAGGTGGAGTTGTTGGCGATCTATAAAGCTAAATGTATCTCAACAGGGACATATGGGGCTGGCATATGGCGTATTGAATGCACGGACCAAATGAAATGTTGCGGAAACACCTTAATGCATTACTTGTTGGCGGTCCCTAGTTCGACCGCCACTTATTGCTGCCATAGGGAACTTGGTCTAGCCCATATTTCTGATACCATAAAGATCGTTCCCCTGCTCCTATGGCACAAGGGATGGGTGTTGATAGAGACGGGCTTTAATAGTGTCGTAATTGTAGATTGACGCAAACTGGATGCGGTGGCCAACCTGCCTTGGATTAATTATATAAAAAGCTTCACATGTGAAATAGGCCACCCAGAATATTTCCATAACCCAAGCAGTCTGGAAAGTGTATCTAGAAAATCTCTTAATACACACTGTATGAATCATTTTGAAAACAAGCGGTGGCTCATCGAGAGGGAAAAAAATTGGTCATGGAAAATCATTTGATGTCTACCTGCCTAGGCCTACAACCCTACTTAACATTGGTACAGAGTAGCTTTTCACGCAGGCTTTTGGCTTGTTTTCGTAGCGGGTCTTTTTCAGGATGGTTACATTTCCTGATACCAATGACTGGTCAAAACATCATCCTTTATGCCCATGTAATGACATCTCTAGATTAACCACGATGCACTGCACTTTATTTTGTAAATATTATTTTGCACCGAGGAAAAAGTTCTTATTGCCCATTCTTAAAAGATGGAGCCTAAAACAATGCAAAACAGCATTTTTAAGACAACAATGTTGGAAAATGAATACACCATCCTGGCTATGTCTTCTTTCTTAAAGGTCGTTATAAGGTTCTGAAACACTATGTGAAGCTATTGCAAACACTTGGTATCCCTGTCCTTTTTCTGTATAAATACATTGATTTTTAAAATGTACTTCTGCTTTTTTATATGAATTGTATTTTTGTATTACACGGTAGCTCTGAATTTTTAAATTGTTTTTACTATTGTGCTTTTATGATTTTATGACATAAAATCGAAAAAAGCTGATTTGATATGATATGAAATATCCATTGCAAGCCCTTAGAATGCCAATGTATCCAATATATGGTACGATTCTTAATTTGTAGCAATTTAATATGCCAAATGTGTTTCTGTTGTTGAGAATTAAGTGAGGGATATGATGATGGTAGTAGAGGAGCCAAAAGTTTATGGAAGTAAGAAATGATAGGAGAACGTAATAATGAAATATTAGTAGGAAAAGCAAGGATTTCCAGAAGATCAAAGGGGGAAATAAGAGATTTCTCTATTTGTGCCCACAAGGTAGGATATGCAGGGAGCTCCGAAGAGAGCCACCGGGCAGCATGTTTTAGAGAAAAGGCAGAATGATATGTTTTGAAATCGGGAAACCTAAGACCTCTGCTAGGTTTCTCCTTTTTTAATGAAGACAAAGCCATGCAAGGGGGAGTTTGTATTTTCATAGAAATTTTGTTAAAAGAGAATCAATTTTCTTAAAATAATATCCAGGAATGTGAACCAGAATCATGGAAATAATATATTATCAAAGGGGAGAGCATCATTTTAATCGAATCCATTCGGCCCCACCAGAGGAGAAAAAGAGGATGCCAACGTGTAATAGTATCATTTAATGTTTTGGTAAAGTGATTGAAATTTAATTTGAATGTTTCAGGAATTGTTAGAGAGAACCACAGACCTAGATATTTTATTTTAGAGGTTTGCCAAGAGTAGCCCATGTGAACAAAAAGATGCAATTGACATAAAACATTTAAAGGTAGAACTTCACACTTATCAGTATTAAGCTAATATCCTGATAGTTGGGAAAATGTATTGACTTGCTGAAGACAAGGGTGGAGAGAGGTTACAGGGTTAGAACGTTATAAGTGAATGTTATCAGCGAAAACTGACATTTTAACCTGACGAGGACCAAATTGGAACCCTGAAATACGAGCATCCTGCCTTATTTTAGTTAGAAAGGGCCACAGCCCAATGACAAACCATAGAGGTGATTAGGGACACCCTTCTGTGGTACCTGAATATAGCAGGGAAATTAACACAGTCAATTCGGGTTGAAAACCAACCCATCTTAATGCATAAAACATAAAATCCCATCCAATCCTTTCAAAAGCTTTTCCTGCATTCAAAGCGATAGCAGCAGACTCGAAAATTGTCAGAGGCCAATCGTCCTTTAACAAAGCCGGATTGTTTAGGACCTATAATGTCAGGCAGGACGGGATCAATGCGCAATGCCAGAATATTGGCAAATATAATATAGTCAGTATTAACTAAAGAGATGGGATGATAGTTCTTAAGAGAGAGGGATCTTTATTCTCTTTTGGAATTAAGCAAATCATGGCTTCTTGGAAAATGCCTTGAGACATACCTTTATGAGTAAATTAATTAAATAGAAGTAAAATATTGGGTAGGAGGAGTTTTGCAAAATGGTCGTAAAATTCAATAGTAAAGCCCTCAGTCCCAGATTCCTTCCCTCGACGTAACACTGAAACAGCATGAGTGATTTCTGCTAATGAAATATCAGTTTATAATGAGTCAAAATCAATGTGATGGGAAGGAGGAGAAGCGATGGACTAAAAATAAGTGGAGAGATCAGACATCTCTGTTTGCATTTCTGGAGATTGTAAGTTTTTATAACAAGAAACAAATTCATTTAAAATAGCATTATCTTTTAAAAGAGGAGCCCCCGCAGGCCCCTGTAAAGATTCTAATCTAGGTCTGTCTCTACTTACTTTTAAATAATTAGCCAGAAGTTTCTCCATTTTCTTCTGACCCCATAGTAGTGAGTACTACATTCCAATAAATAGGAAGAGGCAGCATCCATAGATAACCTATTAAAACTGAGTTTAGCGTCAATAAGATTTTTCAAGGAAGACTCATTATTGGAGTGATAGTAAGTATATTCTAGCTGTTTAATTTTACTAAGCAGTTGGGTAGATAGGGCATCTAAACATTTTTTTTGTGAGATGATGTTTACTATAAAACCCCTGGCGGCTGCCTTGAAGGAGTCCCAAATCATTATGAAAGAGTATTCAAAGCGAAAAATTCAGAGATAAAGGAACTCAATTGTTGGCTAAATTTAGGATCTAAGACTAACGAATTGTTAAAGCGCCATCTACCTGAGAGCAGAGAAAAGGGGCTAAGGTCTGAATCCACATGTACTGGAGTGAGATCTGATATTAAAATGGATTCTATCTCAGCTTGAAGAGCATGTTGAGCTAAAGATTTGCTCAAAAAAGATAATCAATACAGGATTGTGAGTAGTGGGAGCTGAATAAAAACTGTACTCCCGAAGGTCTGGATGGCACAGTTGCCATATATCATCTAACGATTTACGTTGTATTGTGGAAGTAAAGTAAGAGTGCATTTTAGTGGGAGCAAACTTAACTGTTGAGTGCCTATCCAATATGGGATGGATTTTTGTTACAGTCACGACCAAATATAATGTAGTCCTCATCATATGAAAGCAGTTTGTCACAGAATTTTGCCCTGAAAACCTTATCGACAAAGACTGGACCATATACATAGAAAATAACTAAATGTATCTTGTTAATAAGGAGTGTAACAGAAAACCATTGTTCTTTAGTATCAGATGCTTGATGAACAAGTGAAACATGCAATTTTTTATCGCAATGAATCAGAACCCCATTTTTTTACCTAAAGCAGGAGAATTGAACACATAACCCACCCAAAATGTCTTCATCTTGCAAGCTTTAGACTCAGAAAGATGTGATTCCTGCAGCAATGCGATATCAGCTTTTAATTTGGCTAGATGAGATAACAGTGCTTACCTTTTAATAGGGTTACCTAGCCCTTAAATATTCCAAGCAGTAACCTGGAATGTAACTTAAAGGTAAGAACATGAACAATCAATATGATTACAGTAGCAAGACTGAGATTAGGATAAACCAAATATGAAAAAGAAACAATATAGAAATAAAGCGTTTGTTTAGTATGAAAAAGAAGGAAGAAAGTAGTAATAAAGTAGATAATGGGAAGAGGAATATGATAGAAAAGAACAACATAGAAAAACATGAACAGAGGAAAAATAAAGCAGAAAACAAAAAGACAGTACAAGTCAAACAAATGATGACTGAAGAACAAACCTACAAAACACAAAGAGGAAATGGGGTGGCAACACCAAGAGACAACAGCACTTGAGTCCCACCGGACGTCAGGGTAACCTTGGATGGATAAGGATATGAAAAGATAGATTAGCTCCTTTGGGATGCCAAAATACATCTGTATCAGGAAGAAGAGAGACAATATGAATAAATTACTTTCATAAACAAGAGAAGAAAAGGATAAAAAGAGAAAAGCGACTAGTGAATGAGTATCTTAAAAGTTAAACAAGAACAAAACAACATTCAAAGAATTATACAGAAAGGGAAACAGCCATACAAAATAAAACAAAATGAGAGTCAAGTAGACTTTGAAGTGTTCATGACATCCGCTCCATGTTTTTGAAGAAATTCCTGTAGTGCAGCCAGCTCATCAAAAGTGGTAATCTTCTCCTTATAAGTAACTTTAAAGAGGCAAGAGTGGATTAGACCATATCTGGCATGTATTGTTCTTACCTGAGGATGAAGATCCAGGAATTTTTTCAGACGGTCCGCAGTGGCTCTAGCAACATCCTGAGATGACCCTCCCAATAAATTAGTTTTTGGGATTTGGCAGCCAACAAGACTTGTTGTAGGTCAGTATATTGCAGGAAAAACAGGATGACACCACATGGTTTCATTGAGACCCTGGGACCAAGTCTTTGAGCCCGTTGTATGTTAAGTGGAGCAGTAGTAGTCATGTCCAGAAGCTTGGGCAAAAAAGTCTGAAAGTAAACTGTCATATTAGAACCCTCCATATTTCCAGGAAGTCCCTAAATGTGGAAGTTATTCGTGCGGTTCGATTTTCCAAGTCCTCAGTGTTCTTTTTAAGAAGAGATGTGAGAACAAGTAGATTGAAGAGATTCCGTTTTTTGTTCCACAACAAGCACACGTGATTCCAAAGACGACCATTTGTCATACATTTGTTGCAGTTTCCTTAGTTTCCTTCATGAAGGGTTTTAATTCACAAATTTCCTTAAGAATCATATACATGGAAGCTGACGAGGAGTGCACTGGGGACAGAGGGTCCTTTTTTGGTTGTTTAGAGGATCCCACAGGCATCTCGCTTGAGAGCTGCGATTTTGGAATGGCGCCTGGTGAAGGGTCAGATTTATGAAGATAGATAACCTTTATGTCGTTATGAATAGAGTCTGAGTCTGAGTGTGCAATGTGTTTGGAGGAAACTGAAAGTTTAAGATTTCTTTATCTCCCCATACACAAAAAAAAAGGTTATGTAAAGCACTGTGCAATTTGCATGCATAAAGCAAAAACTTCAAAAATGTAAAGGAGTTTTGGTCACACAGTGAGGAAGAGAAAACTGCAGCTACAAAAGAGTGAAGTGCAGAGAAATATAGAAGAAACTGCCGGTTAGCCTCCCTTACCAATAGTAGAAATGAGGGTTCAGTAAACAGTGACTACTGTCCATATTATAAAAGCCATTGACATATGTATTGAAGGAATTACTCCACAGAAACGAATTACTGAGGAGAAAAAAGGCTTCCAAAATGTAAAAAGTGTATCTTCTTATAGAGAAACATGCCAAAAGCACAACAACAAAATAAAAATATGTTGAGAAGAACTTTTAAGTTGGCACATGTAAGGTATCCAGTAGCGACATGAGCGCAGTGTAATAAAGGCGCTTTATATAAAAAAGGAAGCATGCTCGCCTTCAATATGGCAGGCGCAAACTTATTCTGAGGAGAAATCCTCCCGGGCCATTATGGCCCTTAAAGACACAGATGCGGTGTTAGAACTGGGGGTCACTAGTTGGCAGAGGTAAGTACCTTTGACCGAATAGGGACCCTTGCTTCTAGTCAGGGAAAGGAGGATACACACTTTAGATAACCCCTGCTCACCCCCTTGGTAGCTTGGCACAAGCAGACAGGCTTATCACAAAGGCAATGTGTAAAGTATTTGTACCAACACTCACAGTAACACAGTAAAAACAACACAAATGGATACCACACCAGTTAAGAAAAATAAAATATCTTTATCTAAACTAAACAAGACCAAAACAACAACAATCCAACATACAGATACTCAGTAGAATGTCTTTAAATATGGTTGTTGCAAAACTAAACTTGTAGATGGTAAATGGGACACTTCTCTCTCAAAGTACCTTGGATGCGTAATGCAGAACAAACAAAAGGGTTGCAGAGAAGGTGATGTGTCTACTCTTCCTGCGCTCTGGTTGCGATGCGACAAGATGGGGCCTCGATGCGTTGCAACGATCCGGTGCGATGCAATAAAATGGCGTCTCTAATGCGATGCAACAAAGTGGATGCAATGTGTGCACGCCAGATGGCCATGCGGCGAAATTGGTGATTTCTTGAGCCACGGCAGGCCCTGCGACACACTTCTCCGGTGATGCGATGGCGATCAGCGGCAGTGGCGACACGCTTCCTTAGAGATGCGATGGTCCGGCGACACACTTTTCCGGTGATGCGACGGCAAACAGCGGAAGTGGCGACACTCTTCCTTGGTGATGCAACAGCAGCTGCTGCGGCGGCATCATGCTTCTCCCTCGTTGCGTTGCGCTTCCAGCTCCCAGCAGCAAGGGCCTAACACACAGTAACAGGCACCTCATGGCAGGTCAGAACTTCCAGGAAGGAAGTCAGGGAAGCTGGGGGTGAAGTCCTTTTGTGCCTGGGATATCAGAAACAAAATCTGGGGCTCCATCTGATCCATGCCCCCCGAACATTTTTCATCTTTTTCCATAGATTCTTACTGAACAACTAAGTGAACTGTTCTCTGGGACTATACTCCACGGGAAGTTTCCTGAAGCATGGAAGATAGCATCTGTACTATCCCTGCTAAAAAAAACACATCTAGACCCAGATGACCCCAACAATTATCGGCCAATCTCCAGAATTCCTTTTTGTTCAAAGGTTCTGGAGAAATTGCTTAACATCCAGCTCACTGCCTTTATCTCCTCCAATAATCTGCTTGACCATTCACAATTCGGGTTTAGAGAGGGCCACAGAACTGAAACTGCTTTAATCACTGCGAGTGAGGATCTTAGGAAGTCATTGGACGAAGGCATGAAGGCCTCCTTGATATTGTTAGATCAGTCGGCGGCCTTCGACACCGTAAATCATAAAATCTTAATCGCCAGACTGTCCAATATGGGCGTTCAAGAATCTTCCACGACTCTATTAACATCATATATCATGGAGCGATCTTTTCGAGTCGAATTACGCGAATTCAGCTCTCAAACTTTCAATCTGCAATGCGGAGTACCTCAGGGTTCGTCTTTGAGCCCTACGCTGTTTAATGTTTACGCAACCCCTCTGGCCGCTCTGATCAGACAGTTCTGCTTCTCTGTAATATCTTATGCAGACAACATGCAGGTAGTCGTATCAATAACTAATAATGAGGAGGAGATTGCCGACCGCTTTAACAACTGCATGTCCCATGTTCATTCTTGGATGCAATCTAACTGTCTTAAACTTAACGGCAGCAAGACCGAACTATTATTGTTTGGTGCCAATCCTTTGGCCTGGTCTTTGAAATGGTGGCCTTCAGAGCTGGGTGAGTGTCCAACACCCATCTCAAAGGCAAAAAATCTTGGGATTACCTTTGACTGTAGGCTGTCCTTTGATAGTCAAATCAACTGTCTTACCTTCAGTTTCTGGGCCATCCTCAAAATGATTAGGAAAATGTTTTCCTTCATTCCGCCGGAGGTTTTAAAAACATTGGTGACTGCATTTGCCATCTCCAGGTTGGATTATGGCAATGCACTTTACTTGAGGATCCAAACTCAATTCTTGAAAAAGCTCCAATATCTGCAGAATGCAGCAGCAAGATTGATTTTGGATATTCCCAAACACGAATCAGTCTCCCATCAGCTAGGAGCATTGCACTGGCTACCGGTTAAGAAAAAAATAATCTTTAAGTCATTGTGCATTACGGTCAAAGCACTTCATGGAAAGGGCCCCTCGTACCTCACGTCGCGCATAAAATATTATGTGCCGTCTAGGAACCTGAGATCTGCCCAACAAAAACTGTTGCAAATCCCTAGGTTCAAGCAGGCATGATGGGGAGGGAGGAGCTTCTTACTGAGATCTGCCAAATCTTGGACTCTTCTCCCGCTAATAATTAAAAACAGCCCAAATCTGAAAGCATTCAGGAAAGCAGTAAAAACATGGTTATTTCAATCTGACCTCTAATTCTATTTGCATACCAGCCTCACACGCTCTCTGAGTCCTCAGCGCCAAGACGCCTCCGGGCATTAGTTGCGCTTTATAAATGTAATATTCAAATCAATCAGAAACAGGAGGCCAGCTCTTCTCAGGCCCTTTAAGACTTTTCTTCAGATGGACACAGCACACAGCAAAGTGCTTCTTCAAGCAGGGGACACAGCACACAGCAAAGTCCCTTGATCCTCTCCTCAGCAGAAACAGCAACAGCCCCAGACACACAGCAAGGGCAATACTCTTTGGCAACAGGTTCCTCTTGATCATGAAGTTGTCTTGGAAACTTTTATATCCCTGTGTTTCCATAACAGGAGTCCAGCTCTAATCAGGCCCTTGGAGACTTTCTTTTCAAGACACGGCACACAGCAAAGTCCTTGTCAAGGAGGGGGACACAGCACACAACAAAGTCTCTTGTCCTTCCTTTGACAGGAATAGCAACTGCAGGCCAACCCCAGGCACAGAACAAGGGCAGTACTTCTTCAGCTCCTCAGCTTTTCTCCCCAGCAAAGGTTCCTCCTTGGTTCCAAAGTAGTCTAAAGTTCAGGGGTTTTAACTCTCACATTCATACCCAAAAGTCTTTGTTCTCTATGTGTGAAGGGGACTGGACCCAGTCCAAACCAGTTCTGGGTGCACTCTGCCAGTGCACAACTTCTTCCTTTGTCAGTGTGGGCCAGGGTCATCAGACACACCACAGGAGGTGGAGCCAGCATTGTGGAAGGCCGGCACAGCCCTATTCAGGCCCAGGTAATACTCCTCCCACCACTCCGAATGCAGATCGGCCTATTTAGCCCAGTGCTGACTCAACCAGACTCCTGGAGCCACCCCAGCCCCTGTCACTCTCAAACCAGACAGTCAATCCACAAACAGGCAGATGCACACAGAAAGGTTGAACAAGAAAATAGCCACTTTCTAAAAGTGCTATTTTCAAACACAGAATTTAAAAACCATCCTTCCTAAAATATGTATTATTAAATTCTGAGTTCAGGGATACCAGACCCCAAGTTTCTATCTCACTCCTATGGGAAGATATGCAGGTAAACATGTTACCCAGCATTTCCCATTCTGTCCTATGGGCAAGATAGCCTTTCAATAGTGAAAAACAAAATTGCCAGTATTTCACTATCAGGACATGTTACAGACACACTAGTGCATGTCCTACCTTTCACACCCTGCCCAGGGGGGTACATTTGGTCTACCATAGTGGTGTCCTATGCGTACGAAAAGGGAAGGGTCAGGCCAGGCAAATGGGCACACTGGCCAGGTCAACATGGCAGTTAGCAAACTGCACACAGGCACTGCGGTGGCAGGCCTGAGACATCTCTTTGGGGCTACTCATGTGGGTGGCACAATCAGTGCTTCAGGCCCACTAGTAGCATTTGAATTACCAGCCCTGGCACACTCAGTGCACTTTACTAGGGACCTACTAGAAAAACAAATATACCAGTAAGGGATAACCAATCACAATAGCAATTTACGCAGAGAGCATATGCACTTTAGCACTGATAAGCAGTGGTAAAGGGCCCAGAGTCCTAAAGCCAACAACCACAGGTCAGGAAAAACAAAGGAGGAATAAGCAAAAAGTTTGAGGATAACCCTGCAAAAAGTGCCATTTCCAACAAGTGGGAGTTGTAGAAAACTCCAGCTACTCACCGCGACTTGAGGGAAAGACGCCATGTAGTCTCGTCCCTTGACGAGTGCTGAAGGGGTCTCCAGACTCCAAAAGTCTCCCCAGTCCATCAGAGCTCTGCACGATCACGCCATCTTGGATCAGCACCAAGACAACACCCCTCACTTCACATTATTTCTAAAGTGCATTTACTGTAGGATTGGAGAATGTTCTGACCAGACATTTATACTAGTTAGTCTCCATACAGAGAAGTGTTGTGAAAGGGTCCTTAATTCATTTGTGAAGAGATGTTTTCAGGGCTGCTGGAAATTGTTTTATTTTGTTATTGTGTTGTCTTGAGTAGAGGGCTTCCCTTCCTCCTAAATTCGCTCTTTGCTCATCTTTGTTTGAGAGGGCAAGAAAACGCTGTGTCTCCCTTTCTCGCAGCGCAGTGCAGCAATTTGTCTTCCTGCATTGTGTTGCATGATTTTTTAAACTTTGACCCCCAGTATGGAAAACAATTGCAAATCCTTACCTTCTGTTGTTCTTTGAATGTTAAGAAACACTTCTGTTCCAGTGGTGAGAAATCATACTTATATTAATTCATTTAAGGAATATAGTCAGGAACATTTCATATTCTGTAGCTTCGCTAATTCTAATGTTCTTTATCTTTTTTATGGCGGTCCCTTTCTCTCCTTTTTGGTTTTTCCAATATGTAAGGTTTATCTGATACATTTTGCATCATGGGAGTTTGGTGGGATGGGATCAGAGAAGCATAGTGCCAGTATATCCTGGTCAGAATATTTTCATAAATCGTATCCCCAAATAATCTTTACAAAAATATTTTCACTGGTGTTAGTTATAGAAAATCTATACCCAATGAAATTATATTTTTATATTAAATGATATTTAGGACAAAATATTGATGTCACACAATATTTCTGTAGATGATACTTTCACATACAATTAATCAAATAAAGGGTTTCATCCTCCCTACGGAGCAAGAAAAGGCCATGCCACTATCCTTCCCGCTGCCAAGCATGCCGAACTCTCATATCATGCAACAAATTGGCATATCATCCATCTATGATCCAGTGTGCCTGTATGTGCAGCATATAGAGTGGTATTGACCCAGGAACCCTGTCTCCTATTGCTGTATCCTTTCTGTAGCTGTCTCCTCTGTCTTCTGCTTCTGTAGTTGGGCATTGAAGGGTCTACAGAGGAAGCTTTTCACTCCCTTTATAAGGAAGCTACTTCATTTCTCCTGGAGGAGATGGTGGTGTGAGGGAAACAACAGCCAGGCCTGTAGTGAAACCATCTTAGTGGTAAACAATGTCTTAGATTACCACCAAGGATATGAAAGCACCAGTGAAAAAAGAAGGTTTGTTTTGTTGTATGATCTGTTATCAATTCAATTCAATAAGACTTTATTTCGTTTTTTGCACAAACCATAAAAGTACATATACTAACTTTAGGATGCCTAAATGCCTTCTGTGAATACCGAAAGTCTTAAAATTACGATTTTTCTCAATTTAGTAGTAGTAAAGTTAGGAGTCCTAACTTTACTACAACTAAATTGAGAAAAATCCTAATTTTAAGACTTTCGGTATTCACAGAAGGCATTTAGGAGTCCTAAAGTTAGGAGTCCTAACTTTACTACTACTAAATTGAGAAAAATCCTAATTTTAAGACTTTCGGTATTCACAGAAGGCATTTAGGAGTCCTAAAGTTAGTAGTCCTAACTTCTGTGAATACCGAAATGAGTAAGTTCATTCTGTGAATACCAAAAGTAGTAAGTGCATTCTGTGAATGCCAAAAGTAGTAAGTTCATTCTGTGAATCGGGCCCACAGGCATTAACTCTAACCAGTTCCCCCTTCTTTTTTGCAAGATGAGGACCCCAGTTAAGTTTAGAGTCAAAAAGGACCTCAAGATACGAGAATGTTTTTGATATGGGGATTACAACATCTTCAATTTTAAATAAAAAGTTCCTTCTTGGTTGTTGGCCAACTTGCATGACAATAGATTTTGAGTTGTTGACCATAAGGTCTCTATCGTCATGAACAGTTTAAATGCATTTAATAAAGCTTGCAGGCCCCTCTCAGTACTAGAAATTAGAACCGCATCATCTGCGTATAAAAGTACAGGAATTCCCTGCCTGCCGACTCTGGGACAATCAGCCGGTACATTCTGCAACACACTATCTAGGTCATTAATGTAAAAATTAAAAAGGAAGGGAGCCAAGATACAACCTTGGCGAACACCCTTTAAAATGTTAAAGTTATTTGTTGTGCTCAGATCTTCGTAATATCTCACATTTGCTCGAGTATTACTATGTAAATCAACAAGAAAGTTGACAATTCCACCATCTACACCCTTCACCCTCATGGACTGCCAGAGCTTTCCCCTGTTTACACAGTCGAAAGCTGAGGACAAGTCCATGAAGGCGAGGTGGATGGTGCCCCTTTGAGCCACAGTGTACTTGCTTAATATTAGAAAAAGGTTAAGACACTGGGTTACTGTTGAACGGCCACTACAAAAACCATACTGCGAGATGGACATAATATTATTTTCCAACGCCCAGTCAGAAAGTCTTTGTAGTAGGATTCTTCCTACGATTTTAACCATAGGGTCTATTAATGAAATAGGCCTATAACAATGTGGGCTGCCTTTGTCCCCCTTCTTAAAAACCGGGACAATCGTAGAGACACCCCATGATTATGGACAGCCATATTTCACCGCAGCGTTAAAAACAGACTCTAATATAGGTGCCCAAAAGCTTGGTTCAGACTTGAATAAGTCTGGAGGGATCCCATCGGGACCGGGCGCTTTCCCGGCTGTTAGTCCCTCAATAACCTCCCTTCTATCAAAACTAATCATTTGACCATTATTGCAAGGGGCAGGGTTGGGCATGTAGTCCATCAAGCAGCAGTATAATTGTTTAAAGTGTACTTCCCACTCCTCCTTTGATATGTAGCATTCCAGACCGTCACCCGGTACCTGGACCAAGAAAGGTTTCTTCATTACCGCCCAGAATCTGGAGCTACACCGCAAAGTAGTAGGGTCAAGAATCTCTCTCCATGCCTCCTCTCTTAGGAATTCCTTATGTTTAGCAATGGTAGATTTGTAATCTTTACGGCACAATTGAACTGTTGCCTTTATTCTGGGTTTAGCTGCTAGTGACAACCTTAGATTTCTAGCTGCTTTAGAGCAATCTCCGTTGAACCACTTTGGTCCCACAGTCTCTAATTTCTTTGCTGGAACCGACAACAGCCGTGTCACCTTGTCCGATATACTTTGGAAGGCTGTGAGAACCTTCCTCGGCTGTGTCCCTTCTTGCATGCAAACCATAATTTCATCTGCGCAAATGGCTTTAATGTCTTAGTACAACAAGTCTGGGGTGATCTTAGACCATCTAAGACGACGTCTCCCATCAGTTGTGCTCACCCTACCAGAGATAAGATTTGAGCGTTCATTAGCTATCCAGGGATCCCTCAAATGTACAGTGAGCGGGTTGTGGAGACTGAATTCACTGTCTTCGATAGCGAAAGAGTCCACTAAGGACTGCATTGAGGATGTTACTAATACATGATCAATAAAAGTTCCCCTTCCATGGCCCTTGATAGTCGGGATCCCAAAACACTTGGTAGGGTCCTTAAGTGCCATAGTCAGCGATAGATCCAGATCATTCAATAAATCATTAAAAAGTTCCCCCTCTGTCGTGTGTTCCAAATGCAAACCCTCGGAACGTGAACAATGCAAATCCGAGATACTTTTCAGAAGGGGATCCACACAAGGGTGAACATTAAAATCACCCATAATCATAAGATTATGGATGCAATCCCTCATTGAGTTACTAATGAAGACATTCAGTGCTGATATCTGACTAATACCTGAGCATGAGTTGACAGCATTATAAAAATTGACCATACCAGCCATACAGTTTTCTCCCATTAAAATTAAACCAATAATACCAGAATTGCTTGTTAAAATTCTACGAATTTTACAAGATAACACAACAGAAATGAACGTAACCATTCCATCCTTTGGTCTTCCCCTAGCTTTTGCTATTGCAGGGACATAAAATGCCTTGTACCCTTCAAGAAAATAGTCACATTCAACTGACCAAGTCTCCTGCAGGCAGATAATCTGAAACTGCTTGATATACCTAGTCCAATTGCAATCCTCCATCTTAACACCCAGACCAGAAATGTTCCAGGATTTTACATTGTTTCCACTCAGTTTTACTAATGTGATATCTGTATGACCCACTTCAGCCAATGTCTCTATTTCCAGGCCCTCAGATTCCTCACGTCAATCACACGCCTCCAGGCCTGACAGTAAATCAAATCTGCTCTGCGTTACAACATTGAACCCATTCATATAATGACTATCAACATTGTACAGATATGCTGCTTCAGGAACCGGGCGCTGAATTGGAATAAATGGTCTAATTTTCCTAGGATTAGGAGGGGCTTTGATTTGATGGGTATAAAAGTAACCAAGTGGGCATACACATACACTGTTCACATTGTAAACTAAGGAGGCTGCTCTTAATAAAACTGTTGCCATGTGTTGGGGATGGTTAAAGTTGACAATAATACAATCCCCACTAGATGTTTTTCTGGATGGGCCTATCCAGTTCACCCTTCTAGTTGACAAAGTTTGATCAGAGTATGCGATTGGGAAACCACATTTGTTATTCAGCCATGATACCGTTTTGTTTTATAGTGAATCATGGGATTCCTCCTATGACTGAGCAGATTGACATTCAATGGGCGGGACATTTGTTAGGACAGCCACATAAGGTGCACAGTCTGGAGGAAGGTTGATGTAGCGACTTTTCTTTACTTGTCTAATGTCCGGGTTACCCTCTGGGACTACTATAGCCTGTTTATTCTGACTGATTGGAGTTGCAAGATCAAGTGGGGCAGGTTCAATTACAGTTATTTGCTGGCTAGTTTGCTGTGAATTCAATCTGCCAGTACCCTGCCCATCTCCATGATGGCCCTTGTCCACAGCCTTAAGTCTTATGGCTGAGACCGAGGCCAGGTGTGTTGCTATCAATCCACCTAGTCTATTAACTTCTAGGGCCACAGTATCCAATTTAGATGTCAGGGGTTTCATTAGCTCTTCTATCTTTGCCTCTATTTTTGCTTCAAAGGTGCTAATCAATAGGTGAAATTGCTCCGGATTTATATTCATGGCGACTACATTTTTACCGTCATGTAAATCAGTTCCACTAGTATGGCTATTTGGGACTGATTATGGTATTTCTACTCTTTTTTTACCATACTTCCCCCCATGTTTGGTCTGTGACTTTCTGCAAGATCTCACTGGTCTAGGGGTAGGCAACGGCTGTTCTAATGCCTCAATAGATATATCAAGTACATTTTCCTGGGGCTCGTCATGGACCTGCGATTCAGCCACTATGACAGACCTATTGCCCACATCAGGGATATCAGCAACAGCTGAATCTGCAACTGAGGATGGCATATCTTCGTCTGACACCAGATGACTCCCTCGACCTAGCGATTTGATTCACCTTTTTTACCAGATAATTGTCCATAGTGCCCAACCCAGATGCGGTCTTATCAATTTTAGATTTAGACATAGTCAGAATTTGGGAAAAGAGAACAAACTTCGAATGCACTTTATCCTGTTAACAAAAGTAGAAGTCTCACTTGGGTATATAGTTCATTGGATGCAGGACCAAAGTCCGTGGCCCAGCCCAGCCTCCTCTGGCCTCTGAGGGCCACAGAGGGCCCGTCCTTGTCCCGGGCTTCTCCCGGTGCCGCCCGCGCACGTCCCGCAATGCGGAGGAAGCTGTCGTTGTTTAAGCGCCTCCGGGCGCTCTGAGGCAGGAATTGGGAGGTGCTGGTCGCTGTGCAGGCTGGGAGCTGTAGTCTCCCCCCACAGTGGCCGTGTCAAAATCAATCAATCAACCAAGTGAGCAATCATATCTGCCCAACAAAGAGAAAGGATGGGAGGAAAAGATAACGTAGTTGAGGAATATACTTGCCCAGCTTCCTAAAGGGAAGCAGTATTGCCAAAAATTGTCAGAGTTTGTAAGCTCAGGTTTGACCCTCGCCATTGAAGTCCATTAAAGACTTTGATATATGTTATGTTATATCAGAAGTAATTATAAGCTAAGGCTAGCCTTCCTCACCTAATAATGTAAAGCCAAGCAGCATGAAGATGATATTTTGTTATATTGTTATCCATTCCATGGTCGTTGTCACTTCTGTTTTTAGCACCCCAGAGGTCATGACTCACTTAGGGACAGCCCCTGTTATTTCAAAGCATTCTACATTTTGATAGCATAAACGTGTACAAAACATGGTGACCGAAATCTGGATTCAAAGACATCATCAAATGAATTCATATAGCATTAAAAAAAGATATATATTAATACTGCTAGGCGAGAGATTCTCCTAATAGAAAAATGTACGACAATTAACCCCTTCGCTGCGGCGGGTATCCCGCCGCAGCGCTAAGGGGGGGGAGGTCGCGCGGCGGTCCCATGCTTCTGACGGAACCGCTCCGGCACTGCTCGCGGGCGAGCTGGCCTTGTAACGGAACGTTTCCGTCACGAACCCGCCCGCCCATTAATCAGTCAGCGCAGGCGCAGCGAGCGGGCCGTGACGGAACCGTTCCGTCACAAGCACAGCTCACCCGTGGCTTGTGACGGAGCGGTTCCGTCACAAGCATGCAACGGGTTAATATAAAGCTACAGCCCGTCATGATATTTTTAAATATTGCCAGGATAATATTGTGATCCAGAGACCAGGAAGGAATCAACTAACTGCATCATTTTTATAAAAATAGCAACGATCCTCTCCGTGCAAATCTGATAAAGAGAGTTGATTGATAAGTGTTCGTTTATTTGGTTAGCCATGATTACACCCTCTGTGGTAAAAGCTGATCTTCCTGTAATCTTCTGTAGTTGGAATATTTCTGTTCAAACACATCCATCATTGACTCTATAAGAGCAGACATGATGTGAAATTATGCCAGCTTAATGGAAATTTCACCCCGCCTAATTTAAACATCTACAGACTTTGGCATTTATTACAACTTTGTTAGAGAATTGTGGCCCTGTGTAAAGTCCTCTTTGCTCATGGGTTGGAATCAAGAGTTGGTGAACTTTACAAAACCTGATAATTATTAGGCTCCATAAAGTATGCCACAAGCAATTTCATTAACATATTTGCACTATAAATCTGCCAAAAATTATTGTGAGTAAAATGCTCTAAAAATAGTGGGACATTGCAGATTTTGGTGCAGAAACCACCACAATCCACGTTATTTCACTTTTTGAGGCCTTTCACACCCAATGAAGAATTGAACCCAGGGTATTGGATTTTAAGGGGTGTTGCAAATATTTCATCGCCCTTGGAGCTCGGAAAATCAGACCCCTAGTGATTTAACATAAAAGCAAACAGATAACCCATTTAACGGTTGCATCCCATTGTACTGCACCACTCTTGCTGCATTTGTGGGGTTGCAGGAATTCCCCAGGTTGCTGTTCTTCTGAATAGAATTATTCACGATGTACCCACGAACATCTCACTCGACTGCCCACAATGAGGACTGTGCTCTGTACACTGAAACATACTGTTAAATGGGAAATAGTAAACACCTTGGGCCTCATTTATGAGGCTGTGCGTCACTTTTACGCCGCCGGTGCGTCACTTTTTGTGATGCACCAGTGGCGTAAAAAATGCGCCTTGTTGCGCCATATTTACAAAGTGATGCATCTAGGTAGATGCGTCACTTTGTAAACCCCTGCGTCACATTATACCTGCGCCAGGTGTAATGTATGCAAGGGGGGCGTATTGATGCAAGGAAGGGTCGTAGAAGTGACACAGTGAAATCTATGAGATTTCAATGCGTCACTTTTAGGACGCCGTTGCGTCAAAATCTTGCACCTGCCTCAGAGCAGGCGTAAGACTGATGCAGGCCCTTTCACATGGGGCTTGCCCCATGTGAAAGGACGCATTGCTGGGGTTGCGTCACTTTTGTGACACACTCCAGTAATGCGTCAGTTTGCGCTTACAGATACGTCATAAATACTGACGTATCTGTAACTCCTTGCGACATGATGCTTCATACATTAAATATGACACATCAGGAATGTCGCAAGGAGTGCGCACTCAGAAGTGACGCATCGCTGCTTTCACGCAGCGATGCATCATTCTCATAAATGAGGCCCCTTGACCACCAAACAGCGAATGCGTCTCATTTACAACACAAGTCATTGAAAGAACATGGTTAGGTAAAGCAGTGTTGGATTTTGAAGTCCAACATTTCCTTTCTGTTACAGGGGCTGGATGTGGAATAGTAAATTATGCTAATCCAAAGTCCAGCGCCCCGACGGCAAGTTGTTGTAACGATCTGTGTTGTAAATGGAATTCATGGTTCAGACACATTCATTGTTCTGCCCGCATGTACTTGTTCCCTTCCACCACACTTCCACCACACTTCAGTACTGTTTAACTCCCAGTGTAATATTGCGACTTCAGCTGCGCCTGCTAGCCCACATCTATTCCGCACTGTAAACTTTAACAGCTAACAGGATTTTTATTTTTTTTCACAATGATGCAAATTACAAAATTCCCAGAAGATTCAAGACTGCAGACGCCTTTCAACATACACCATTACAATTATAAAATGATGTGTATACAGTGGACATCTTGCTGAATGTTTTCAGCTCATGTTCAAGTGACCTTTCAAGTTCATCCAGATGCCAGGAATACTTCTGGGATAACTTTGGTCCTTGAAGATACCTAGGCAAAGATGACTGCCAACAGCCTGGCACACAGCTGTTACGTGATTCAAGGTTACAACAGCAACCTGATAGCATTTAAAGCTGAGAGGATGTAATCATGGCTTGCAAGCCTATACAGTTCAATTTCCGCATGGGAAGCGTTCCATCAAGATGGCTCAATGAGACGTTCTCAAGTTCAAATTCCAAGAAGACAGACTAAGCCTTACACGAGCCTGTGGTCAGTAACTTGGGTGCGATTATATTGGATAAAAATACATCTTTTCTTTTCAGAGCTTAGAAAAGTAGCACGAAGCCCTATGTAACAAAGCAAGTTATTATCTGCAAAGCTACATGGCAGTACAATTTGGATGAGTCAGGGCCACTGTCTCATGGCTTCCTTATTCACCTCCCGATAAAGCTTTTTTTTCGCTGAAGGTTGTGATGTTTTTTTTATTTATTTTTTTATAATCGAGAGAACTGTTTTTTTCTCTATTTGAAATATAAACATCCAAAGATGGGTTGTCCTTCTGGGCATTTTCCACACCATCAGACACAAAGAGACATCCGTTGGCAATTCAGCACACATCAATTTGAAGATTAGGTTAATCTGTCTCTGCCTCATGCCGGAACACAACGCCATGATATTGTTTGAACAATTATTATCACTCCAGCTAAAAGTGTGACATGATGCGCATATCCTGCCTCAGGAAGAGTGCTCGGAAAATGCTGCTTCCAAACAAAAGATGCACAGGTAAATTAGCATTAACAGAATATCGTGGGATAATTGCCGGATTTAAGGTATCCAATAATGGCAAAGACGTGCTTTGTTGATTTTTAAGTCACCCACGCAAATGTCTTCGCACGAACAAAGATTCAAAAACTAAAGTGTGTAGTACAAAAGCAGAGAGAAATGGGTGCATTTTATGAGAAATAGCAAACTTAGTAAGAGACATGTTTATATTTGTGGGCGAATTGCAAAGACATCTGTAATTGTGACGCTTAATGTAATTTATGAAATTGGTTCATTAGAAATGCTAATGCCTACGAAAGTGGTCAATATGCATGAACCTATAGATAGGATGCATTTCTTATTTATAACACACACAAAATAAGGACTTGAGCTGCCAGTAAATTGTATTAAACAAATTCCTTCTAGAAGTGTGAAAGAGTAGGGCAAGCTCTATGTAAATATGTGACATCTATACTACTATTATAAAGAGAGAACTGTGTCCTTTGAGCCAGGTAAACTCGAAAAGTACACCACCCATCCAAACACCCAATACATCTTTGAAAATGCCAGGGCAAGCAGAAGGACATAGGCTTCATAAAAACAAAATATGTATGTTAGAAGGGAAACGTAATTTTAAAGGGAAAGTAGTCCCTTAGAAGTAGCGCCAGCTAACGATGTGCGTGCTGATGCGTGCTGACATCACAGGGGAGCGGGGAAGCCGAAAGCAACACCCTGCGAGGAGCGGACAGGAGAACGGAAGCAACACCCTCCAAGGTCCGGAGCGCGTAGAGGAGTGTCGACATGCCCAGGGGAGCGCAGAGTAAGAGCAGACAGGAGAGTCGGCAGAAGCGGCCAGGACCAATACAACGAGCGCAGAGAAACAGCAGAAGCGACACCCTCCAAGGTCCAGAGCGAGTAGAGGAGCCTCAACATGCCCAGGGGAGCGCAGAGTAAGAGCGGACAGGAGAGTCGGCAGAAGCGGCCAGGACCAAGAAAACGAGCGCCGAGAACCAGCGGACCCGAGCATGGGCAGAAGCGGCCAGGACCAATAAAACAGGAGCAAGGAAACACTGTAAGTACGCTCTGCTGCTCCCGGCCGCTCTGCTGCGCCTCTCCTGCTGCGATGCTGCCCCCAGCCCCCTTCTGCCCCGGGCAATGACGGGGCAGGCTGATAGTATACATATTTACACATATATGGGAAACGACCAATTCTTGTAGCTTTAATTCATTTACAGTTCGGGACAAGGTGAGGTCAGAATCCATCCCTTGGGCTGGAATCAGGGGTGTTATGTAGGACCCTTCAGCTTCTTCAAGGGGTCCTCAACCCTTCAGGGGCCACCCATTCATCTTGAGGCCAATCTATTTTTGTAAGATATGGGAGGCTCTGGGGCCCCTAATTACATGGGAAAGCCATAGTTTTGCGTTACGCAACTGGCTGGAATGATAACATGAAGTAGGCACTCTGTCTGAATGCACTCAACATCCAATCCCGATCCAATAGGAACAAGTCTCTGAACGCGCTGCCAGCCAACAATGACAATATGTTCTTTACAAGGAGATCTGGGGAAAGGAGAATTTGATAAGAGAAAGAAACAGAGACCCTGGACCTCATCAGTCTTTCTAGTAGTTCAGCGAGGCATGGTTTTCAATGCATGGGTTTTGACTTCTAGAGATAAGAAGAAAACTTCAGTGAGTTTATCATTCTGACTTTCAGACCTAATTCATAATATTGTATATAATATACCCTTTGACAATCTTTGTCTTTTTAACTGTCTGCGGTCTGGTGACATTCTGGGTCTTTCTATAGATGTATCTTATTCTAAGGCTGTGCTACAAATAGCAAGAGTATTTTGAGCTATGATGTGTCAGTTTCTATGTAACCTAATTTCATTATTATACAAATATGTTCTGAGGTTTGAACTATTTTCAACATCACTGATTCATAACTGCAACATAACAATACAATCCCTTCCCTACCTAAGTTGATGACTTAATACCATGTGTGTTTGGTTCAGAAAGTTTACCTTTGTCTGTCAATGATGAGAATCCTATTCACTCCACTTGTGGAAGCAGCAAGTGCGTTTGTTATCCTCGACAGATTACTCCTGAAAACAGCATTCACATATAAATTGAAATCCTTAAGTGTATTTGTGATTATGGAATACTTCTCTGGATCCAGACAATGTGCAAAGTACTCAAAACTCTAGTGACAGGGTCCCGACTGCAGCAACTGTGTATCCCAATTGACTTGCAAAGACACTCTGGACCCATGAGAAACGTATACTCCAAGGGGCATATTTACGAACTCCTTGTGCTGCTGTTGCATCACATTGTATGATGCAAAAGAGGTGCAAACCATCATATCCTATTTATGAGGCCACACAAAGCCCCTTTGCATGGCTTTGCATGGCCTTATGTGTATGGAGTAAAGGAAGTCACTGCGCTGCCTCACTCTGCACTTGGGAGGCATTCCATGGGCGTTGCGGTGGATGTTCCCATGCAACACTCATGGGGCCTCATTTATGAGGCCTTGCGTCAGTTTTGCACTGCTGATGCGTCACTTTTTGTGACGCATCGGCGGCGTAAAACATGCGCCTTGTTGCGCCGTATTTAAAAAGTGACGCATCTAGGTAGATGCGTCACTTTTTAAACCCCTGCGCCACATTATACCTGCGTCAGGTATAATGTATGCAGAGGGGGCGTTCCCCCGCAAAAAGCCTCGTAATAGTGACTCAGTGAAATCTATGAGATTTCCCTGCGTCACTTTTAGGACGCTGTTGCGTCAAAATCTTGCGCCTGCCTCACAGCAGGCGTAAGACTGACGCAAGCCCTTTCACATGGGGCTTTCCCCATGTGAAAGGACGCATTGCTGGAGTTGCGTCACTTTTGTGACACACTCCAGCAATGCGTCACTTTTGCGCTTACAGATACGTCAGAAATACTGACGTATCTGTAACTCCTTGCGACATGATGCGTCATACATTAAATATGACGCATCATTGGTGTCGCAAGGAGTGCGCAGTGAAAAGTGACGCATCGCTGTTTTCATGCAGCGATGCGTCACTTTTCATAAATAAGGCCCATGGATTTTGATGCATCCCCAGATTTACAAGACAATGTAAACCTGGAGCTGCGGCAAAACCTTATACCTCACCAGGGGAGGTGAAATGAGAAGAAATAACTTATTTCTCCTATTTTTTCCTCTTTCTATGTGTTCTGCATTCTGCATGTGCAAGAGTGTCTGCATTGATGCTAGGTGGCTGAAACGGCACCACATGCACAGGGTTAAAGGACAGGAAAGAGCACCATGCCTTAGATGGATCACTGAAATATTATCGACGGTTACATTATCGACTTGCAAAAATATCGTTGAAAAATTATTGACGACAAAAATATCGACTTTCTATACTTATTACACAAACTACAAAAATATCGAGTAAAATATATCGACTCTTTACAATATCGAGTACATAAATATCGACCTACTATATATCTACTACAAATATATAGTTTTTCATAAAATTACACCTAACACTACAAAAATATCGACTACAAAAATATAGAGTACAAAAATATTGTTTCCTTAAAAATATCGAGTTTAATTTATTACCCTTTCATGTCTAAAATACCATATTAATAGTGTAAAAAATGCATGGCACTATACTAAATACATTTTACATATAATACTAGTTACTTTTATTACATTCCTCTTTATCTACATTTTCTATACATTCTATAAAATGCGTGCTATTATTTTATAAATATTCATTACATTTAACTAACATTTTGATTCTTTATTTTCACTTAAACATCTATTTTCTTTAACAACTAACCTGCTTTAATGCAGAAATCACCACATATCACCATTCTCACATCAACAAACACACCAATTATCTTAAAAAAAATTCAAACTAGCCTATACAATGCTTCTTTTCTTCTTACACCCAATCAAATCAAAGCACACAAAATACACATACTATAAAAGGAATACATGCATGCTACCATTTGTTGCTGCTAACTCTATAGAAAGAAGATGCCGACACTCTGAGGATCTTGTTCCTGAACAAACATCTTAAAAGATCCAGCTTACTAGCAAATTATTCAAGTAAGTTACATTTAATTATTTAGAATTCAAATTTTGTAGTCTACTATTTTTCTTATATCTCCTAACTCTTTCACTTATTTTATTTTTTATCTCCTCCTACATTTCTGATAGAGCCTACTCCTAAAAAATTCCTAATACATGCTCCTATTTCTTCACCTGGAATTTCTGATTGTAAGTATATATTAATGCTCTGTTATACACCAACTGCAGTTTTTAAACACTATTTTACAAGATTTAATCTTTATTTTCAATATTTTATTCACAGATAGTCTGAGATTTTCCTATTTCAACTCTACAAATGTCTAAAACTACACTAATTAAACATGTAAGTATATATGTATTTGTTATTAAACACCCACAATTTAATAAGCTATTTTCTAAACACCATATCTTGCATATTACATCTTCCCTACAGATCCTATAAAAATATCCTACATCAACTATACCAAAAGACAAGACTACCCTTGTTAAAAATGTAAGTATACTTGTAATTTTTCTAAAACTCCCGAAAAAAACTAAAACTATGTTCTAAACACCATGTTATATATTTTATATTTCCTCTACAGATTATCTGAATACATCATACATCTACTCTACCTACAGCAAACAAAACTACTGTTTTACAAGTAAGTATATTTTAAAAAATTTCCCATTTCCCAACTGTTCATAATATTTTTACTAATAAATTACATTTATTTATTCTATCTTCTCTACAGATCTCAACTTTACTACCTTGATGTACTCCACCAAATACTACAACTCAACTATTTAAACAAGTAAGTATATCTAATGTTTACATGAAATGTACTACTAAGCTAAATAGAAAACTGCTTTATCCTAGGAAAAACGTTTGTTATGTCTAAACATTTACTTAGCATTTCTATATTTTCATACCAACAGCAATTAAAGAAGAACATACAAGATTATCTTTCAAAACACAGTTCAGCATTTTTGATTACAACTTTTAGTAACTGTAAGTATAAATGCATCAAAAATTATGTATGCACCACAAAGTGAAATATATATTTTTAAAATATGTTTCTTTCTACTCTTTCGTAGAACAAGTAAAACAAAATGACAGAAGGTGCTGAATTTGTTATGTCACAGAAAAATAAATTACTGTTATGCTATATGGGGTATGTTTATAATCAGGAAAGACAAAGTGGCAGAAAAGTATTCTAGAAATGTACCAAATATTACTCAAACAAATGTTATGGGAAGGCTACTACTGCAGAAACAAATTTGGTTTTTACCAGGGAACACAATCATCCCCCCAATGTCACAGAAATAGAAATAAGAGATGCTTTGGAAAGTATAAAAACTGCTAGCACACAAAGTGATAAACCAACAACACAAATCCTTAAAGAAGAACTGTTTAAAAGTTCCATCCCATGCTTCAGGTCAACTACCCTCTATTGACTCCCTTAAACGCACAATTGCACGCACTAAAAGACTAACTACCACAACACAACCTAACCCTACAACATTTGAGGAAATTATTATTTCCCCAGAAATGAGCATAACACACAATAAAGACAAATGTATCCTTTTTGACAATGAAAGCAGTACAAACAGAATCATAATGTTTGACAATGAAAGCAGTACAAACAGAATCATAATGTTTGCAACTGCAAGTAATTTAAGAAAAATCCAACAATGTCACCAATGGATGATGGATGGAACTTTTAAACCATGTCCAAAACCTTTTTATCAACTATATTCCATCCACGGTTTATACTATAACTATAACATCCCTTTCATTTACAGCAAAACACATATACAGACATATTAAATGTTATCAAAAATGAAATCAATAATTATTTTCCACAAAAAATAATTATTGATTTCGAGTTAGCTATGATTAATAGCATTTTGAAAACATTTCCCCACACAGCAATCCAGGGTTGCTACTATCATTTCAATCAGAGCATATGGAGACATCTCCAGAAATCAACCTTAAGTATTCTATACTCA
Organism: Lissotriton vulgaris; assembly: GCF_964263255.1. Lineage (NCBI taxonomy): Eukaryota > Metazoa > Chordata > Amphibia > Caudata > Salamandridae > Lissotriton > Lissotriton vulgaris. The sequence goes on from NC_141696.1 coordinate 787,892,148, forward strand.
ACAGATAGCACCTTTGCCTATCAAATTAAAAAATTGATAGCACTGGCCTATGTTCCTGTTACCGATGTAGCGAAACACTATAATTTATTAATTGCCAGCACATATTACAAGAGGAATGAAGATAAACTAACCCCATTACTGGACTATTTTGAAGATACTTGGGTGGGAAGGTTACACAGATCTGGACACCAACGCCAACCCAAATTCCACATCCCTTGGTGGAATGTCTATCTCAGTACATTAAACCAAGAGGCAAAAACAAACAACAGTGTAGAAGGGTGGCATAATGCATTCCAAGCTACCACTAGCAGAGCCAAACCCACATTCCATAACCTACTAGAAGCTTTAAAAAAAGAACAAAGCTATCAAGAACTTAGAATCGAACAATCTGTGACCCAAATCGGTCCAAAACTAACTAAACAAACTAAACAAATGTTCAGACTCCTGAAAAGTCAAGTCACACTATATCCTACAAATAGAGGATTAGAATACCTGTCACTAATAGCTTAAAGCCTAGTATAAATAAATAAACCAAAAATACTAATGTCTTCTTACAAGAATGGTAAATATAAAAAACATAAACATTTCCACACAATTATTAATAATACATATTTGTTTTACATATTAATAACATTTTGGGACATTATTTCTGAACAAATATGCAATATTTATAATAACATCACACATACACATTACATAAATATCGACATTTCCCACCCAATGAAAAATAACTTAAAAGACTTACAATTTATGTAGATGAAAAAGACGTAATCCAGCCAAATAAAATCCATACAATCCCTTCCAATGCAGGACAATTCCAATATCGGAAACCCTCAAAAACCCGAAAGTTAGGTAAAAATAAAATAAACGCTCCAGGAAATCCCGAAAACACTAGTGTGGACACTTTAGTATTTAAAGTGATATACACACACCTTAAAAAAACGGTAACGCATATTAGTGTATCAATCCAATACGAAACCCTCCAAAAACCTGAATTTTTGTTAAAAATTTCAAATCCGCTCCAGGCAATCACGAAAAATTGGAGATACATTTAAAATATAACCATAATAAGTCATACAGTAGTTTCTCCGCTCATGCGAGGAACCGGAACCTGTAAAAAATGCATACATAAAAAAACCCACCCACAAATACCCCATAACATTTCTAAATACACTCACAATTAACATTAAACATGTAAGAAGACATTTCCCAACACTTAAAAGAACACTAGAACTGAAACATACACGACGCATCCATAACTACGACATTTCACCTAAAAGATACATAAACAATTCATACATACACACAAAAACACTACACAGTTCGAATATACCCTCAAACAGTACCACTCAGTTAAAAGTTGTATGTAAAATTAACCTTACCTCTCTCCACGCGAAGCAACTCCCAACCTCGAGCTTATCCAGTCCTGAATGAAGCTCAATAACCTTACGCGGTAAAAAAATAGTCCCCTTAAACCATATTTGAAAAGGAATCATAGTAAATACAATGTTTTAGTAATAAATATAATACATACCCATACTTATTATATAAAAATAATAGACTAGACTCATTATAATTTAAAGTGTTTCAATGAATATATTTTTTTAATATTAATTAATATATTGTAATTATAATATATTATTAATATTAAAAAATTATGTAAACATGGAAATAATAGATGTAAATATTTTCTAATTGTGTACATTTATTGGAATAACTTTTTGTTTCTTTTTAACTAAACATTCTAATTTGTTATGGTAATTATTAATAATAATAAATAATATAACTTATTTATTGTTATTAATATAATAAATATAACCATTTGATATATAAACAATGACCTAAAATAATGTATTTTTCTTTTGCTGAATTTATGTGTTTCTGAAAAGAAGAGATACATTATTATGTTTAGTAATTAATAATAATAATAATAAATATATATTTGTTATTATTTTTTTTAATTATTACAAAATCTTTTGTAATAATTACTAAGTATTATAAAAGAATATAATTGCCAAAATAATCTTTTTCCAATACCATATATTATTATTCAACATATTGTTCCCCTATACTGTTATAAAGTTTACAACATAATATATGTATATGTCTTATTTAATATGAACATTGTATTTAATATGTACCAAAAAATGTCTTCATTTGTATTTACATATCTTGAACAAATATAATAAATTTGCTGTTACTTTATAAAAATGTATATAATATAAATATATATTTAATAATATTAATATATAAAATATTAACATTATTAAATATAAATGGAAGAAGCTGATAAAAAAGTGATTTAATATTTTATTAAATATAAATACTTGTTACTCAGACTTAATGAATCAAAAAATGATTTTTTACTGAAAAAATATTGTGAAATATTTCTTTGTGACAATTTACAACATGTACATAAATGATAATGTGTTATTCTGCTAATACTACATTGCAAAATAATGTTATGTTAATTTTGATTTTGATTTTATTGTACTATACATAAAAAAATTAAAAAATCTGAATAAAGTTTTGGGTAAACATCCATGTTGCATTATTTTTTAAGATAATGACACAGTAATGTACAATTATATGCAAATGTGCTGGACACTGACCAATTATTATTTACTATTCCTACTCCAGTCAAGCTAATATCAGGGAAGGTGCTGGACACTGACCAATTATTAATTACTATTCCAACTCCAGTCAAGCTAATATCAGGGAAGGTGCTGGACACTGACCAATTATTAATTACTATTCCAACTCCAGTCTCGCTAATATCAGGGAAGGTGCTGGACACTGACCAATTAATAATTACTATTCCAACTCCAGTCAAGCTAATATCAGGGAAGGTGCTGGACACTGACCAATTAATAATTACTATTCCAACTCCAGTCTAGCTAATATCAGGGAAGGTGCTGGACACAGAAAAAATAAAATTACTATTCCAACTCCAGTCTAGCTAATATCAGGGAAGGTGCTGGACACTGACCAATTAATAATTACTATTCCTACTCCAGTCAAGCTAATATCAGGGAAGGTGCTGGACACTGACCAATTATTAATTACTATTCCTACTCCAGTCAAGCTAATATCAGGGAAGGTGCTGGACACTGACCAATTAATAATTACTATTCCTACTCCAGTCAAGCTAATATCAGGGAAGGTGCTGGACACTGACCAATTCTTAATTACTATTCCTACTCCAGTCTAGCTAATATCAGGGAAGGTGCTGGACACTGACCAATTATTAATTACTATTCCAACTCCAGTCTAGCTAATATCAGGGAAGGTGCTGGACACTGACCAATTAATAATTACTATTCCTACTCCAGTCAAGCTAATATCAGGGAATGTGCTGGACACAGACCAAAATTACATTACTAATCCTACTCCAGTCAAGCTAATATCCGGGAAGGTGCTGGACACTGACCAATTATTAAATATTATTCCTACTCCAGTCAAGCTAATATCAGGGAAGGTGCTGGACACTGACCAATTAATAATTACTATTCCAACTCCAGTCTAGCTAATATCAGGGAAGGTGCTGGACACAGACCAAATACAATTACTATTCTAACTCCAGACAAGCTAATATCAGGGAAGGTGCTGGACACAGACCAAATAAAAATTACTATTCCTACTCCAGTCTAGCTAATATTAGGGAAGTTGCTGGACACTGACCAATTAATAATTACTATTCCTACTCCAGTCACGCTAATATCAGGGAAGGTGCTGGACACAGACCAAAATTACATTACTATTCCTACTCCAGTCAAGCTAATATCAGGGAAGGTGCTGGACACTGACCAATTATTAATTACTATTCCTACTCCAGTCAAGCTAAAATCAGGGAAGGTGCTGTACACTGACCAATTAATAATTACTATTCAAACTCCAGTCTAGCTAATATCAGGGAAGGTGCTGGACACAGAACAAATAAAAATTACTATTCCTACTCCAGTCTAGCTAATATCAGAGAAGGTGTCGGAAACTGATTATTTTTGATTTAATTATCTAGGTCCAGTCATGCAAATATCATGGAAAGTGCTGGACACTGACCATGTATAAATTAGTATTGCTACTTTTGTGTAATCTTATTTCATAAAATATTGTGCACTATTTATATTCCTTTAAGTAAATTAAATTACATTTATATATTTGACTTTTTTTGCTGACTAGTGCTAATTGTTTTAATATGCAGAAATATTTGCAACTTTTTGTAAATAATTTTTCTTCAATTTTTTAAATATTTTTATTAATTTATTTGCACACATTATATTCCTAAGACAAATATTATGTTTATTTTATTAATTTAAAATATTTGCATACTAGTGGTAAAAGATTTATTTTTCAGAAATTTTTGCTAAATTGTTTGTACATTTTTATTTTAATTTAAAATATTTGTTTTAAATTATTTTGCACTCATTATATTCCTTAGACAAATATTATGTTACAATATTTTTTTTAAATTATTTGCAGACTAGTGAAAATTATTTTAATTTGCAGAAAAATTTGCAATTTATTTTTTTGCTAATCTATTTTTTCCAAAATATTTTTTGTTCCCTTTTACCATATTTGTTCTTCTAAATGTTTTAACATTTTTTTATATATTTGAATTTTTTTTTTTAAATTACTCCCCACCCTTATCCCCTATTAACCCTACAAACCGCTCCTAAAAATTTACACTATATTTATAAAGTTTTTATAAGTACTATTTTTACAAATATTTTGTCTATTTGCTACTTTATATTTTTGGACATTCTACCATATATTATATTAGTTTATTATTTTTTTAAATTACTCCCCACCCTTATCCCCTATTAACCCAACATCCCGCTCCTAAAAATTAACAACAATTTATATTACTTTTATTATTATTTTATTTTTTATGTCCTTTTTTCTAGTTAATATCGATATTTTTTACTTTTACTATTTATCGATATTTTATCTAGGCGATATTTTTGAGTCGATATTTTTGTACTTGATATTTTATTAACATTATTTGATTCGATATTTTGACTAACGATATTTTTATTTACGATATTTTATTATAGTCGATATCTTTTACTCGATATTTTATCCATTCGATATTGTGGTGTCGATATTATGTCTAGTTACCGCCTTAGATACGGCAGATTCCTGCCTTTTCACTTTGATGCAGGGCAGTACAGGGCAGCAAGGTCAATTGCTGTGCTGCCCTGCACCAAATCCTCATAAATATACCCCCAAGGCATTTGTATCACATGCTCTGCGACGCAGTGAGGTCAGATCAGGAGGCAGGGCACAGAACAACAGATATGCCTTTCTAGTCAGCAGCGCACTAGTTATTTCAAGCATAAGTTGCTGCCTACAAATGTAAGGCGACAGTGTGGACGCATTAGGCATTCTGTCATAGTTGTGAGGTAATTAACAAGCATCTCGGGAATCGGGGGGGACATTTTATCAAAGCTGAAGTGAAATGCAGTTTAAATGAATCTCCCTTATTTTTGCACAATACTGTGCACTTTTAAAACATCCTCATGGCTTGAGGAACCCATCCAAACATTCGGTATATCCTGCTGAGTGCATTTGGTAAACTGCACCGTTGATTTAAAACTTCTCACTGCACTGTAATCTTAGGGGCTTGTGAAAGCGTGTTTCACCCTGTCACCACTCTAGTCTTTTTTCGTAACATGTGCTCTGCTGCGCTGTGAGGTTGGATCAAGGGGCAAATCACAGAACTACAGAGGCACCTTCCTAGACGGCAACGCTCTAGCTTTTTTAAGCATGTGCTGCTGCCTATAAATATATGGCCACAGCACAGATGCGTTGTAACATGCCAAAGGCAAGCCTGTTTGGGGTCGTTCTTGTCCAGACCGCAGCTAGTGCCAGGCATCATGCTGATATTAGTATAAAGGTAGGACCCTCAATTATCTACACCGCAGTAGAAATACATACACCGAGACCCTGCAGTAATCAGTGCAATACTCCCTCGCTGACAGACTGTAAAGGGACGGCCTGTTGTCTCACTTGTAAGACGCTGCTCCACCCTTTAAAACAAGACGACAGTGAAAAAAGGAGAAGTCAAACTCCGAAAAGATAATCAGAGCAGCAGTAATAAATTGGCTCCCTCCCAAAACATGCTTAGACATCAATAATCTGATTGAGGGGGAGAAATTAGATGTCCTCATCATGATGGAAACATGGTTAAACAAGTATTTATCCCTGATCTTCAACTCAACACCCAACTAAGCCCGCATCCACCGAGATCAGGAACGTAGGATAGAATGAGTGACCATTGAATTTAAAAAGTCATTAAAATGCTCAACTTTTCATATTAAAGGCCTTGTTGGAGCAGCGGTCCTAGGCTTTGTCATAGCTCCTTCTGCTCAATGCTCCTTTGCTGGAGTTGTTATAAATCCCCACTGGGTATGCAGAAGATGTTATTAACTTTATTGCAGAAGCGCTCAGTCACAAAACCATTCCCTATGCTAGCTTTACTATTCTGGGAGATTTCAACGCCCAATTGGAGATTCCGTCGGACATCTTGGCATCCAGGCTGATGGATGCACTGGTGGACATTGTCTCTCCTCAACCCTAAAAGGACCCACACACAAAGAAGGCCACACACTAGATGCCACTTTTTCAAACATTCACTTAAACCAGGCGCTCCATTACAAATTCCTTGGACCGACATTTTTATTCTACCCTTTTCTAGCCTTGGTCCCTTCCAAAATGTTTAGGAAGAATGGGACCCATCCACAAGAATCGTGCCTGGCACAAGGCAGACATACCCCTACTAAACAAAACCCTCGCTTCCACCGAACCCACATTAAAAGGCAACATTAGGCTTGATGATGTTAGTGTGAACAATTGGCTCTTGGAGGTCGCCTATATAACTGCCCCTGTAGCAAACAATAGGACACACAGACCTAAGCCATCAGCCCCCTGGTTCACTTCTGAATTGATGAATAAGAGAAAGCAATGTAAAAGACTAGACAGTGCATGGCAAAAACATTACAATACTCTCTTTTTTTTTAATTGTCCTCATCAGCCCAGGTGCAGAAAAAGTAAAAGAGCCGAATTCTGGAGTCTCCCTGGAAGTAGCACAGTCCAGAGCCCTTTTGTTATTAGACCTAAGATGGGTCACTCTATACCTTGCTTCTCGCACTCCGACCATAGGAAGCCTTACAATCGATCAGACCCTCTCTGAGGCCACCACCAGAGTAATCAAGTAAAACGGTATAAAGGCCTAATCATAGGACTTTAATTATACATATACACAGGAATTGACCCAGTTCTCAAAGGGGAGCTGTTCAAAGTCAATACCTCACAAGAGTCCAAGTAGTTGTCCCAAGTGAGTATCTTTATTGAAGTTGAAGTTCAGAGGTGCTAGGTAGGTAGGTAAGGGTAGTAGGTAGGCCAAGATGAAGATGGTATGAAGGCCCCACCAGGAGCTGTTTCCTTGAGCTCAGCCAGGAGTCAACTGTCACACATCAGTCACACCATATTCTATGACATCAATGAACATTCTAAGTGTTCCCAGATTGAACAAACAGGAAAGATAGGATGGAAAGAAGGAAGAGGAGAAAATACCTTATAACATATCCTCTTTCCTTACAAATGGAAAGAAAGGAAGAAGAAATAAGATGAGGGTATAAGGTAAGACAACTTCACACGTAACACTAAAATTACGTAAAATTAAGAAATGCAAAGATGTAACAACATTTCAAAAAGAAAATGCACGTAAAACTAAATTATGTAGAATAGAGAAATGCAATGATGTAACAACATTTCAAAAGGAAAATACAACAACGAACAAAGGGACGAAGGGACGAAGACCATCCCCCCTTTTCACATGGGAACAGCAAAATACAAAGAAGATGTGCCGAAAACCAGAAGTAACAAAATATATACCAACTTGAACACCTAGGGGCCTATTAGGAAGATGTCATGAGTGATATCATGAGTGATGTCACTGACCATGTTATGAGTGATGTAATATGTGACGTCATCAGCAGTGCATTGCACGCGCAAGTTATAGTGAGTCCAACTAACTATAACGTGGGAATTTCAATGGTTTTATGCGAGTAAAATTTCCACCTAACTATAACTGGTGTGAAACCTATGGTTTTTTCAGTGAATATATATATATATATCCAAAAATCGCAGGTCGCACCAAATTCAAGGAAGACTCCAGGAAAGTAAATGCAGTGTTCTTATTTATTGATCAAACAGCTTGCCAACAGACCTCGTGCCCCAGACCTTGCACATAAAAGTTCACCTTCGCCAGACGCGTTTCAGGATCGTTAATCCCTTCCTCAGTGGCAGCAGCACAGAAATGAAAGGCGTCGCTCTGCACACAGACTCTTAATCACAGCACCTGCCCTGGTAGGCGTGGCTCTCCTGAAGCCTTCTGGTGCATGAAGTCCGTGCGCCAATGTTCCCCAGTGGGTGCACCTTCCAAACGTGAAAAAATAAAAAACCAAATGTCACTCAAGTGAGTTAGTGCAGGGAAAAAGGGGTCGGGTCTGCCCTGCTTTGTAGAAGTTTGAAAACACTTGTAAACTCCGATCCTGCCTCGGTGTTTGAACATTTCCTCCCAATGAAATCCAGCTCCTGCATAGAGCTGGAAAGGGCCCGACTTGCGGTGTGTCTTCCTCCCGGCCTGAGCAAGCCGTAAAACATCCAAAAATCGCTTGTTTTACGGCTTGCTCAAGCCGGGAGGAAGACACACCGCATGTCGGGCCCTTTCCAGCTCTATGCAGGAGCTGGATTTCATTGGGAGGAAATGTTCAAACACCGAGGCAGGATCGGAGTTTACAAGTGTTTTCAAACTTCTACAAAGCAGGGCAGACCCGACCCCTTTTTCCCTGCACTAACTCACTTGAGTGACATTTGGTTTTTTATTTTTTCACGTTTGGAAGGTGCACCCACTGGGGAACATTGGCGCACGGACTTCATGCACCAGAAGGCTTCAGGAGAGCCACGCCTACCAGGGCAGGTGCTGTGATTAAGAGTCTGTGTGCAGAGCGACGCCTTTCATTTCTGTGCTGCTGCCACTGAGGAAGGGATTAACGATCCTGAAACGCGTCTGGCGAAGGTGAACTTTTATGTGCAAGGTCTGGGGCACGAGGTCTGTTGGCAAGCTGTTTGATCAATAAATAAGAACACTGCATTTACTTTCCTGGAGTCTTCCTTGAATTTGGTGCGACCTGCGATTTTTGGATGTTTTACGGCTTGCTCAGGCCGGGAGGAAGACACACCGCAAGTCGGGCCCTTTCCAGCTCTATGCAGGAGCTGGATTTCATTGGGAGGAAATGTTCAAACACCGAGGCAGGATCGGAGTTTACAAGTGTTTTCAAACTTCTACAAAGCAGGGCAGACCCGACCCCTTTTTCCCTGCACTAACTCACTTGAGTGACATTTGGTTTTTTATTTTTTCACGTTTGGAAGGTGCACCCACTGGGGAACATTGGCGCACGGACTTCATGCACCAGAAGGCTTCAGGAGAGCCACGCCTACCAGGGCAGGTGCTGTGATTAAGAGTCTGTGTGCAGAGCGACGCCTTTCATTTCTGTGCTGCTGCCACTGAGGAAGGGATTAACGATCCTGAAACGCGTCTGGCGAAGGTGAACTTTTATGTGCAAGGTCTGGGGCACGAGGTCTGTTGGCAAGCTGTTTGATCAATAAATAAGAACACTGCATTTACTTTCCTGGAGTCTTCCTTGAATTTGGTGCGACCTGCGATTTTTGGATGTTTTACGGCTTGCTCAGGCCGGGAGGAAGACACACCGCAAGTCGGGCCCTTTCCAGCTCTATGCAGGAGCTGGATTTCATTGGGAGGAAATGTTCAAACACCGAGGCAGGATCGGAGTTTACAAGTGTTTTCAAACTTCTACAAAGCAGGGCAGACCCGACCCCTTTTTCCCTGCACTAACTCACTTGAGTGACATTTGGTTTTTTATTTTTTCACGTTTGGAAGGTGCACCCACTGGGGAACATTGGCGCACGGACTTCATGCACCAGAAGGCTTCAGGAGAGCCACGCCTACCAGGGCAGGTGCTGTGATTAAGAGTCTGTGTGCAGAGCGACGCCTTTCATTTCTGTGCTGCTGCCACTGAGGAAGGGATTAACGATCCTGAAACGCGTCTGGCGAAGGTGAACTTTTATGTGCAAGGTCTGGGGCACGAGGTCTGTTGGCAAGCTGTTTGATCAATAAATAAGAACACTGCATTTACTTTCCTGGAGTCTTCCTTGAATTTGGTGCGACCTGCGATTTTTGGATGTTTTACGGCTTGCTCAGGCCGGGAGGAAGACACACCGCAAGTCGGGCCCTTTCCAGCTCTATGCAGGAGCTGGATTTCATTGGGAGGAAATGTTCAAACACCGAGGCAGGATCGGAGTTTACAAGTGTTTTCAAACTTCTACAAAGCAGGGCAGACCCGACCCCTTTTTCCCTGCACTAACTCACTTGAGTGACATTTGGTTTTTTATTTTTTCACGTTTGGAAGGTGCACCCACTGGGGAACATTGGCGCACGGACTTCATGCACCAGAAGGCTTCAGGAGAGCCACGCCTACCAGGGCAGGTGCTGTGATTAAGAGTCTGTGTGCAGAGCGACGCCTTTCATTTCTGTGCTGCTGCCACTGAGGAAGGGATTAACGATCCTGAAACGCGTCTGGCGAAGGTGAACTTTTATGTGCAAGGTCTGGGGCACGAGGTCTGTTGGCAAGCTGTTTGATCAATAAATAAGAACACTGCATTTACTTTCCTGGAGTCTTCCTTGAATTTGGTGCGACCTGCGATTTTTGGATGTTTTACGGCTTGCTCAGGCCGGGAGGAAGACACACCGCAAGTCGGGCCCTTTCCAGCTCTATGCAGGAGCTGGATTTCATTGGGAGGAAATGTTCAAACACCGAGGCAGGATCGGAGTTTACAAGTGTTTTCAAACTTCTACAAAGCAGGGCAGACCCGACCCCTTTTTCCCTGCACTAACTCACTTGAGTGACATTTGGTTTTTTATTTTTTCACGTTTGGAAGGTGCACCCACTGGGGAACATTGGCGCACGGACTTCATGCACCAGAAGGCTTCAGGAGAGCCACGCCTACCAGGGCAGGTGCTGTGATTAAGAGTCTGTGTGCAGAGCGACGCCTTTCATTTCTGTGCTGCTGCCACTGAGGAAGGGATTAACGATCCTGAAACGCGTCTGGCGAAGGTGAACTTTTATGTGCAAGGTCTGGGGCACGAGGTCTGTTGGCAAGCTGTTTGATCAATAAATAAGAACACTGCATTTACTTTCCTGGAGTCTTCCTTGAATTTGGTGCGACCTGCGATTTTTGGATGTTTTACGGCTTGCTCAGGCCGGGAGGAAGACACACCGCAAGTCGGGCCCTTTCCAGCTCTATGCAGGAGCTGGATTTCATTGGGAGGAAATGTTCAAACACCGAGGCAGGATCGGAGTTTACAAGTGTTTTCAAACTTCTACAAAGCAGGGCAGACCCGACCCCTTTTTCCCTGCACTAACTCACTTGAGTGACATTTGGTTTTTTATTTTTTCACGTTTGGAAGGTGCACCCACTGGGGAACATTGGCGCATGGACTTCATGCACCAGAAGGCTTCAGGAGAGCCACGCCTACCAGGGCAGGTGCTGTGATTAAGAGTCTGTGTGCAGAGCGACGCCTTTCATTTCTGTGCTGCTGCCACTGAGGAAGGGATTAACGATCCTGAAACGCGTCTGGCGAAGGTGAACTTTTATGTGCAAGGTCTGGGGCACGAGGTCTGTTGGCAAGCTGTTTGATCAATAAATAAGAACACTGCATTTACTTTCCTGGAGTCTTCCTTGAATTTGGTGCGACCTGCGATTTTTGGATGTTTTACGGCTTGCTCAGGCCGGGAGGAAGACACACCGCAAGTCGGGCCCTTTCCAGCTCTATGCAGGAGCTGGATTTCATTGGGAGGAAATGTTCAAACACCGAGGCAGGATCGGAGTTTACAAGTGTTTTCAAACTTCTACAAAGCAGGGCAGACCCGACCCCTTTTTCCCTGCACTAACTCACTTGAGTGACATTTGGTTTTTTATTTTTTCACGTTTGGAAGGTGCACCCACTGGGGAACATTGGCGCACGGACTTCATGCACCAGAAGGCTTCAGGAGAGCCACGCCTACCAGGGCAGGTGCTGTGATTAAGAGTCTGTGTGCAGAGCGACGCCTTTCATTTCTGTGCTGCTGCCACTGAGGAAGGGATTAACGATCCTGAAACGCGTCTGGCGAAGGTGAACTTTTATGTGCAAGGTCTGGGGCACGAGGTCTGTTGGCAAGCTGTTTGATCAATAAATAAGAACACTGCATTTACTTTCCTGGAGTCTTCCTTGAATTTGGTGCGACCTGCGATTTTTGGATATATATATATATATATATATATATCCACAGAATCCGATCCATTCCGCATGAGAGCGCTCACCAGCGTGTGCTCGACCCGAAGGCAGGATCAAAGCCCCAATTCAATTATATACAGAAAGGGCAGCACAACTGGATACTTTTTCAAAGTTGCTTTATTTCACAACACTCCACCAACGCGTTTCAGCCTCACGGCCTTTCTCACGGTTAGTGAGTCCTTTTTTGCTTTCACATTATATACTGTCCCATATTAGCCGTTAAGTGGCATTATGGGATATGTAGTTTTTAGCAAAAAAAATTTTTTTGTAACATAGACGACAAACAAAAGGACTGGTGTGTTAACATCACTAGTATAGTACTAAGCGCCACAGGTAATGTTAGCTCAGGAATTACTTTGTTTCATGGCATTCAAATTAAAATGAAATTGGGTTGTAATGGGTATAGTACCCTGGTCTTAAAGTCAAATTAAGCTGAGTTCACTTTCACTCAAGATGTATGTGGAGATCTTCTCCGAAGTTCATGCCTTTGGGCTGTTTCGTTCGGAAACGGACAATGAAGCGGGATTCCATTTGTCGCAAGAGACGGACAGTGTCTCCTCCTCTCTCTGTTTTAGACAGCATTTTCAGTCCGAAAAAGTTCATGGCTCTCCAGTCCCCATTTTGACAGGCAGTCAAGTGCTTGGCGGTGGCATACAACATATTCTGGTTTTTCACAGCACGTATGTGCTCCAATATTCTTTTTTTCAGCATGCATGTTGTCGACCCAATGTACCTCATACCGCATTTACACTCTATCACATACACCACATTTTTTGATGTGCACGTTATGTATTGCTTAATGGACATTTCTTTTCCATCTGGTTCTCGTACTGTCTTTGTTTTTCTGCCTATTTTACACGCTTTACACGACGTACATGGCTTGAAGCCCACATTCTGTTCCATCCACCATTTGGGTTGTTCTTTTACTTGGAAGAAGCTTTTTACTAGCAGATTTTGCAAAGACGTGTTTTTTTTGTACGTGATCGATGGGTGTTTGCCCACTAGAGGTCCTACATCCGGGTCACTGCTGATTAGATGCCAATATTTGTTCAATTTCTTGGCAATGATGCCACTTTCCTTGTTATATGTCGTGACAAATCTGGGTGGATCTTTATCCTGTGGGGGTTTCTGTTTTTCAATGAGCGTTTCAGCTCTGCTGATTTTGTCTGCCTTTTTTTTGGAGTCTTTTAATACATAGTCCTTGTATCCTCTTGCTAGGAATCTTGCTCTGCTTTCACATATCTTTTTTTCGGCTTCTTCTGGTTTAGAGCAATTTCTTTTCAATCTTATATACTCTCCATAAGGAATACTTTTGAGTAATGATTTGGGGTGGAAACTATTACCATGGAGTACACTATTGGTCGCCGTTTTTTTTCTAAATAGTGTGGTTTCCAATTTGCCTTCCGAGACATATACTTTGGTGTCTAGAAAGTCAATTTCTTCACTGCTTGTTGAACAGGTGAACTGTAGACCTTCCTCATTCTGATTTAAAGTAGTGAAAAACTTTTGGAATTGTTCATCAGTTCCATTCCAAATCAGAAAAAGGTCGTCAATATATCTGACCCATAAGATGATCCGGTCCAGTTCTTCTTGGTCAGTTGTATTCCATGCGACCATCTTCTCCCAATATCCCATGGTCACATTTGCATAATTGGGAGAAAAAGAAATCCCCATGGCTGTTCCGCACTCTTGCCTGTACAAGGTATTGTTGAAAAGAAAGATGTTATTGGTAAGACAGAGCTGTATCATCTGTAGAAGCATAGAGGTGTGTTCTATTTCTTTGATGCTGCGTTGTTGTAAGAAATATTTACATGCTTTCATTCCCACATCATGTCTTATCGATGTGTATAGAGATACAGCATCTATTGTCACCAAAAGGTAGCCTGGGTTCCACGAAATGTCCATGAGGATTCTCAAAAAATCACCGGTGTCCTTCAGATAGGAAGGCATGCTCTTGGCAATGGGTGCGAGAAAGGTGTCTACGTATCTCGATACTTTTTCATACAGGGAATCGCAGGAGGAAACGATAGGTCTGCCGGGCGGGTTGATCAGGGTTTTGTGGATCTTTGGCAGGAAGTATATGCACGGGGTGATTGGAAATTCCGTGATCATATATTTCATTTCATCCTCATTGATCAATCCCTTACTGTGCCAGTTCTTTAGGTTTCCATGTAATTCAGACATCATTCTGGTCATTGGATTCGATGTTAGTTTGCTGTAATTTTGAGGTATGTTTAGTTGGCGTTCTGCTTCCAGTATGTAATCTCTTGTGTCTTGGATGACAATATTGCCCCCCTTATCAGCTGGTTTTATTATTATGCTGATGTTGTTCGCAAGATTTTGTATGGCCTCTTTTTCTTTTTTTGAAACATTTTGATGTTTGTTGTCTTTCACTTTTATCAGTTTGTCAATTTCTTCTGACATTGCCTCTGCGAACAGATCGATTTTATTGCCTGGAGATAAGACTGGGCAGTAGCGGGATTTTTTCTTTAATCCTGTGCTTCTGCTTAGATTGGTTTGAATATCCATTTGATGTAGCATTTGTGTATCCGTTACCTCCTCATTCTCAGGATTGTACATTGTATTGAATGTTTCTCTTAGATCGGACAGTTGGTCGATGGTGGTTTCCTCTTCCGTTTCCCTTGCTTGTTGGGTAATTTCGGTTCCATTGCTTGATGTCGGTTTGTTGGCATGAATCTTAGCCAATTTGAGTTTTCTTATGAATTTGTATAAATCTATTTTAGTTTGTGGATAATCGAAATGTGCCTCTGGACAGAACGATAACCCTTTGTTGAGGACTTTTTGTTCATCATCTGACAGTTGATAGCTCGATAGGTTTACAATTAGATTGGCTACTTTCTGTTCCGTAGGGGGTATTGTCTTTTTTCGCTTGGACCTGCGGGTTTTTCTGGTGCTGGTGAGGGATTTGGTGGGTTTTGCATGCCTCTCCCTCTTCCTCGTCTTTGGAAGGGCATTCTCCCTCTGCCTCCTCTGGTGATGTCTTTCTGTAGATTCACCATTTTTACCTCGTCTAAAATATTGAAGTTTTTTGACTGCTCAATTGTCAAATCCGCCAAGCTGGCATCTGATTCGCTGCCGCTCGATGCTGGTATGTTCACCGGAAAGTTTACGAAGAGGAAATACAAGAGCGTAAAGAACGAAAGTTCAGAAGGGATGAATTAGATTATCAACATGGACGTATTCTCACTTTCGCAAAACGCTATGATAACCTGAAAAAAAACTTTCCGGTGAACATACCAGCATCGAGCGGCAGCGAATCAGATGCCAGCTTGGCGGATTTGACAATTGAGCAGTCAAAAAACTTCAATATTTTAGACGAGGTAAAAATGGTGAATCTACAGAAAGACATCACCAGAGGAGGCAGAGGGAGAATGCCCTTCCAAAGACGAGGAAGAGGGAGAGGCATGCAAAACCCACCAAATCCCTCACCAGCACCAGAAAAACCCGCAGGTCCAAGCGAAAAAAGACAATACCCCCTACGGAACAGAAAGTAGCCAATCTAATTGTAAACCTATCGAGCTATCAACTGTCAGATGATGAACAAAAAGTCCTCAACAAAGGGTTATCGTTCTGTCCAGAGGCACATTTCGATTATCCACAAACTAAAATAGATTTATACAAATTCATAAGAAAACTCAAATTGGCTAAGATTCATGCCAACAAACCGACATCAAGCAATGGAACCGAAATTACCCAACAAGCAAGGGAAACGGAAGAGGAAACCACCATCGACCAACTGTCCGATCTAAGAGAAACATTCAATACAATGTACAATCCTGAGAATGAGGAGGTAACGGATACACAAATGCTACATCAAATGGATATTCAAACCAATCTAAGCAGAAGCACAGGATTAAAGAAAAAATCCCGCTACTGCCCAGTCTTATCTCCAGGCAATAAAATCGATCTGTTCGCAGAGGCAATGTCAGAAGAAATTGACAAACTGATAAAAGTGAAAGACAACAAACATCAAAATGTTTCAAAAAAAGAAAAAGAGGCCATACAAAATCTTGCGAACAACATCAGCATAATAATAAAACCAGCTGATAAGGGGGGCAATATTGTCATCCAAGACACAAGAGATTACATACTGGAAGCAGAACGCCAACTAAACATACCTCAAAATTACAGCAAACTAACATCGAATCCAATGACCAGAATGATGTCTGAATTACATGGAAACCTAAAGAACTGGCACAGTAAGGGATTGATCAATGAGGATGAAATGAAATATATGATCACGGAATTTCCAATCACCCCGTGCATATACTTCCTGCCAAAGATCCACAAAACCCTGATCAACCCGCCCGGCAGACCTATCGTTTCCTCCTGCGATTCCCTGTATGAAAAAGTATCGAGATACGTAGACACCTTTCTCGCACCCATTGCCAAGAGCATGCCTTCCTATCTGAAGGACACCGGTGATTTTTTGAGAATCCTCATGGACATTTCGTGGAACCCAGGCTACCTTTTGGTGACAATAGATGCTGTATCTCTATACACATCGATAAGACATGATGTGGGAATGAAAGCATGTAAATATTTCTTACAACAACGCAGCATCAAAGAAATAGAACACACCTCTATGCTTCTACAGATGATACAGCTCTGTCTTACCAATAACATCTTTCTTTTCAACAATACCTTGTACAGGCAAGAGTGCGGAACAGCCATGGGGATTTCTTTTTCTCCCAATTATGCAAATGTGACCATGGGATATTGGGAGAAGATGGTCGCATGGAATACAACTGACCAAGAAGAACTGGACCGGATCATCTTATGGGTCAGATATATTGACGACCTTTTTCTGATTTGGAATGGAACTGATGAACAATTCCAAAAGTTTTTCACTACTTTAAATCAGAATGAGGAAGGTCTACAGTTCACCTGTTCAACAAGCAGTGAAGAAATTGACTTTCTAGACACCAAAGTATATGTCTCGGAAGGCAAATTGGAAACCACACTATTTAGAAAAAAAACGGCGACCAATAGTGTACTCCATGGTAATAGTTTCCACCCCAAATCATTACTCAAAAGTATTCCTTATGGAGAGTATATAAGATTGAAAAGAAATTGCTCTAAACCAGAAGAAGCCGAAAAAAAGATATGTGAAAGCAGAGCAAGATTCCTAGCAAGAGGATACAAGGACTATGTATTAAAAGACTCCAAAAAAAAGGCAGACAAAATCAGCAGAGCTGAAACGCTCATTGAAAAACAGAAACCCCCACAGGATAAAGATCCACCCAGATTTGTCACGACATATAACAAGGAAAGTGGCATCATTGCCAAGAAATTGAACAAATATTGGCATCTAATCAGCAGTGACCCGGATGTAGGACCTCTAGTGGGCAAACACCCATCGATCACGTACAAAAAAAACACGTCTTTGCAAAATCTGCTAGTAAAAAGCTTCTTCCAAGTAAAAGAACAACCCAAATGGTGGATGGAACAGAATGTGGGCTTCAAGCCATGTACGTCGTGTAAAGCGTGTAAAATAGGCAGAAAAACAAAGACAGTACGAGAACCAGATGGAAAAGAAATGTCCATTAAGCAATACATAACGTGCACATCAAAAAATGTGGTGTATGTGATAGAGTGTAAATGCGGTATGAGGTACATTGGGTCGACAACATGCATGCTGAAAAAAAGAATATTGGAGCACATACGTGCTGTGAAAAACCAGAATATGTTGTATGCCACCGCCAAGCACTTGACTGCCTGTCAAAATGGGGACTGGAGAGCCATGAACTTTTTCGGACTGAAAATGCTGTCTAAAACAGAGAGAGGAGGAGACACTGTCCGTCTCTTGCGACAAATGGAATCCCGCTTCATTGTCCGTTTCCGAACGAAACAGCCCAAAGGCATGAACTTCGGAGAAGATCTCCACATACATCTTGAGTGAAAGTGAACTCAGCTTAATTTGACTTTAAGACCAGGGTACTATACCCATTACAACCCAATTTCATTATAATTTGAATGCCATGAAACAAAGTAATTCCTGAGCTAACATTACCTGTGGCGCTTAGTACTATACTAGTGATGTTAACACACCAGTCCTTTTGTTTGTCGTCTATGTTACAAAAAAATTTTTTTGCTAAAAACTACATATCCCATAATGCCACTTAACGGCTAATATGGGACAGTATATAATGTGAAAGCAAAAAAGGACTCACTAACCGTGAGAAAGGCCGTGAGGCTGAAACGCGTTGGTGGAGTGTTGTGAAATAAAGCAACTTTGAAAAAGTATCCAGTTGTGCTGCCCTTTCTGTATATATATATATATATATATATATATATATATATATATATATACCAGCGACGGCTCGTGGAGGGAGTTACAGTGGGGCAGGAGGGCGGGGAGGGGGAGGGGCAGGGCGGAGGTTGCTAAAAACCGGCATATGGATAATTGCAGGTAAGTAAACAATTTAATTAATAAAACGAATTTCGTAGCTCGCACTGCATTGCATTTTGCGATGCAAGGCGCACTACGAAATTCGTTTTATTAATTAAATTGTTTACTTACCTGCAATTATCCATATGCCGGTTTTTAGCAACCTCCGCCCTGCCCCTCCCCCTCCCCGCCCTCCTGCCCCACCGTAACTCCCTCCACGAGCCGTCGCTGATATATACATATATATATATATATATATATATATATATATTACCTACTGGCGGTCGCCAGTAGGTATATATAGTTAGGATTTTTTCCCTATGGGATTTCTGAAAATTCTATGCCTAATAACTTTGGCGTTTGTGGACGGAATCGGCTGAAATTTTCAGGAAAATGGCACATTTTGTTTCTGAGCAGCCCCTAAAAATTTGGGGGGGTTTCGTCAAGGGGGGCCTGAGAAAAAAGGGGGGTCCCAAAACGCGTTTTTAACATTGAGTTTTCCATAGGGCGGTTGGACTCACTTTTAGCTCGAACGGCTGAATGGATTTGCACGAAACTTGGCAAAATTGTAGGGACTGTTAGCCCGATGTGCCTTTGCTAGGTCTCAATATATGTGCTTCAGTGGATTTTGAGAAATTAACGTTTAAATCAAGATATATATCTGTAACAGCGCTCCGGGCAGCGATCCGGTTCGCGTACTTTTCGCTTATCGGAACTATGCGAAGCGAAGCTGATTGGGTCTCCGGTGTCTGTCAACATTCTAAACAGTCCGGTGCAGCCGCCATCTTGTCTCTCGGTAGGATCGAGAGATAAGAGGAGGCCAAAACAAAGGGGGAAATTTCGATAAGGGGGCATAGTAGATCCTCCCTGACCTCCTAGGTTTTATGTGGAGGTTGTAAAAGGTTTCTGCAGGGCAAAAAAAAAAAAAAAAAAAAAAATTATTTATGCGTGGTGAGCTCCTAGTACGCGAACCGGGTAGCGCTCTGGGCAGCGTACTATAAGGATAAAAGAATGATAGTTTTTTCTTATACTGTATGTTAATTATTTTTTGTTTTTGTTGGGGTTTTTTTGTTTTCTTTATTTTTTTTTTTTTTTATTATGATTGTGTTTCATACTTTATTAAATTTTCTAACATTTCATTGTCAGAAATGTCATAATTTATTATAGGGTGTAATGTTTTTTTCATTTTGAAGCAGGTTGTCCACTGCTTCAACACATTGTAGAAGTTCGTTATCTCTACTGTCATCCATAAAGTCATCAATTTTGTCTTGGCTGCTCTCCTTCAGTTCAATTGAAAATGTACCTTGTTGTTCACCTTCCATTTTGCCTGAAATTTTGAATAAAAAAATATATATTAGTAGAGATTGGGCACTGTTGGGATTAATTTTAGATAGGTAGTTTTTATCAGTGAATTTTTCTTTTGGCAGTGTATAGTATCAGAGTGGAAATATGACTATAA
Organism: Lissotriton vulgaris; assembly: GCF_964263255.1. NCBI lineage: Eukaryota > Metazoa > Chordata > Amphibia > Caudata > Salamandridae > Lissotriton > Lissotriton vulgaris. The sequence goes on from NC_141696.1 coordinate 787,912,437, forward strand.
AAAAGTGTATGTAATTTAACGAAGAGAAGCCTAACTCCATTCCTAACTATAACAGAGAAGTCTATCTAAATCCATAACTACTACAGAGGGATAGTGTATATGTATCAGAAAAAATCTACCATATCAAGTTATAGTGTACAATAAACTTCATTTTTAAAAATAACAACTTACCTTTAGAAACAAGTTGAAGTCTTAGGTAAGTATTGAAATGTGATGTACAACAAGAAGTAGCAGTCAAAATGGCTGTGTTTTCTTCTCTTCCTTTATATATATTCAGGTATATAACCAATCAAATATCAGGTAATAAAAGTAGAAAATGAAAGTAAGATTTTTATTGGTTGTCAATTCCAACACTTCAGATGTGTTTTGTGAAGTAATTTACCTCAAGGTATTTAGAGAGGTCTATAGGCTTAATGGCTAAATGGAATTTCAATCAAATTTGTGAAAATGAAAGGGATTGTTATGTAGTATGAGTTAATCTATATTTGGTGAGAGTGTCTCCAGTCCTTTTTCTTTGAATTACTTTCCCACCTTTTCTTTGGGCCGCTTCCCGGGAAGCAGTTTAGTCCGCGAACTAGAAGCATAACGGGAGTCCACCATTTTGTGTTTCGGTCGAATTAACATATAAAATGGAGGTTAAATAATGTTCAGAAAGGGTAGAAGGGGACACGGTACAAGTATTTTGACCCCCCAGGTTTTCTGAGGGTGGCTGAGGAGGACCATATGTGCGGTGAAAAAACATTTTTAAAATAATTTTGGGCGGTTAGCTTCCAGTTCGCGTACCGGGTAGCGCTCTTTGAGCGTAGTTTGTTGAAAATTACAGAAATAAGTTAGAGAAAAGTATTAATTGTGCGTGATCAGATGAAGGGTAGCTCTGAGAAGAGCTTTTGGGTTTATGTTCCATTTAGGTACCAATGCACAGTCTTAAATTCAGAATGAAAATTCTGTTGCCCTCATCTGAGAAGTGAACTCCATCTCCTCTGTAGATATCTTGCATGTAGTAACGCAAGTTATTATTGTACAGGGAGCCCATTCCATGGTCTCTCATGAAAGCTGAAACAGATTTGTTTACATGCTTCCTCGCTTTCTCAATTTGTGGACCAAATTGGTTGGACCACCTCCATTTCTGTCTTTGGCATATATTGGAATATACCAAGGCAGTTTGAGGAAAAAGTGCCATTAATTGCTCAAAGGTGCCCTTTAAAAGCATTTCCAGACCTACTCCTGTTAAAGTGCCCAAATCATTACCTCCACAATGCACTATTAACAGGTCAGGTTTTGGCAAATGCATAAAGGTTTTCACCAATGGTATCAATTGGTGACATTTCAATCCTCTTTGGCCCAACCATTTAATTTCCACATCTTGTAAATTGAGGTTGTGTAAATTTCTGTTGTCAGCATACCTTTGAGCCCAGTGGATGTAACTATGTCCAACAATCCAGACGTTAAACATGGTGGGAGAAGGTTGTGCTGCAGTCAGATGAAGTGTGGTAATGAAAGGGCAGTTGAAACAGTAGGAGTTTGTAAAGAAAAAAAACTGTGGATTTCCAATGCTAATGATTCATTAGCAGTGATTGGCGCATTTCCATTTCTGAAAACAGAAAGTTAGGGTGCATGGATGTGTTCTTGAAACATGTAATTTCAATGGTCAAGGAAGAAACTTTTAATGAAAGATTGCACTGGATACGCAGGTGCACTGAGAGTTCAGAGTTCAATTGAAACATTGTTGTGTGAACTTGCAAACATGAGAGGTCTTCCAGGAGGTCGTTGCTATGGAAAAAAGGCAGAGAGGGCAGAGGGGGGGAAGGGTTTTGATTTGAAAAAAGTGAGGGAAGAGTTATGATTGGCTAATATGAGAGATATGTGAAATGAATATCTGTATTTCTGTGCTTTCAATAGCTGCAGCCTCTGGAGTGCATCCTTTTTCTTCTGCTGAAGACAATTTGGTGTATTTCTGAGACTGTTTTTAAAATCCAAAAAGTATTTGCTAAGGTGAGAAAAGATTTATTTTTTTTAGATATAGAATAGAATGATTTAAGGAGAAAATGATGAAGAAAGCTGTGTTTTAAAACTGTGGCTTTGTCTATAGTGATATAGAAATAGATTTTGTTACTTTGAGAAATTGTATTTGCATATTCGGTGTAGGATTCTGGCATGTAGTAACTCAAGGTATTGTTGTATATGAAGCGCATTCCATGGTCTTTTATGTAAGCTGAAACAGATATGTTGTTTTTAAAAACCATTTTGAAATCAATTAAATTTTGGATATGTACTGTTAGAGCTTCATAGGTTGTTTTGGATCATATTTATAAGGCATTTGAGTGTCTTTGATGTTATTTTTTCATTTTTAAATGGAAAGCATTCCTCATGGGGCAAGTGTCTTGTAAATACGCTCTCACCTGCGCTTGGCAAATTTAGATTTTGATTATGGGAGTTACATAGCCATGTTAATAATGTCGGAAAAATGGTGCTAGGGCATTCCAGAAAACGCTTTTGTGTGTCTCAAGGACATTTTCAGTCATTTCCTCTTGAATGCAGGTATACAATTGATTTATATGCTGTGTTTAAAAACGATTCTTTTCTATGATGATATTTTTTCTTTTTTAAATAGAAAGCGTTCCTCATGGGGCTCTGAGCAGTTCTTAGTCATGTTATCCAATGGGTGGTGGATAACATGGCTAAGAGCATTTGCTGAATAATGCATGAATATCGTTGACTTTTCAGCGTAATTCATGCATTGCGGCCGTTTTTTTTCGCATTTGCGAGCAGTTCTTAGCCATGTTATCCAATGGGAGGTGGATAACATGGCTAAGAGCATTTGCAGGATAATGCATGAATATCGCTGACTTTTCAGCGTGATATTCATGCATTGCTGCCGCTTTTTATCGCTAAGGAGAAAATGATGAAGACAGCTGTGTTTTTAAACTGTGGCTTTGTCTGTAGTGATATAGAAATAGATTTTGTTACTTTGCGAAATTGTAATTGCATATTCGGTGTAGCATTCTGGCATGCAGTAACACAAGTGTGCTTGGCAAATTTAAATTTTGATTATGGGAGTTACATAGCCATGTTAATAATGTCCAAACAATGGTGCTGAGTAGTTTTTAGCCATGTTATCCAACATGGGCTTTGATTGGATTTCCACAGAGCCTATTATGAAGCCCATTATCGCCGCTTTATCAGCCGTTTTCGGCCGATAATGCGACGATAATTTTAGTGTACAGGTTTGATAATATTTCCCTACATTCGCAGGGCTAGGTGATAGGCTGAGACCAGCCTGGCATGTAAAATGGCTGCCGTGCACGACAAAATTGTGGCATTGTAAAAAAGGCAAGTTGGCGCAGACATTGTGTCTCAATAAGGATTCATTTCTAACAATGTGGTATTTTATCAAGCCTGTGCGCTTCAATTATCGCCGCTTTATCGGCCGAAAACGACCGATAAAGCGGCGATAATGGGCTTGATAATATGCTCTATGGATTTCCAATCGAAGCACATGCTAGATGTGAAGACATCTAAAATGGGCTTCGATTGGAATTCCACAGAGCATATTATCAAGCCCATTGTCGCCGCTTTATCGGCGATAATTTTAGCGCACAGGCTTGATAATATGCCTCAAAATATTTTATCGTACTGAGAAATTGGTGGTCAACACTTCCTGATTTCCTTCGAATCGAACGTTAACAGACGTCACGCAGCAAAAATTTAAAAAAAGCTCACGCACAGCCGCTGGAACACATGTATCAACATATATGAGACTCCTCAGCCACTCTCAGAAAATATAAGGGATTAGGATACGTCTCCCGCACCTCCTTATTCCTAGTAATTTAATTAAAACGAAGCACAAAATGGCGTATTCTCGTGCAGTTTGCGGCCCAGTTCGGTGTTTGGGAAGCGGTTCTATCGTGAAAAATATATTTTATTTTATTTTCCCCAGGGGACCCTTTAAAAAATTCCAACAACATTCCTAGGGGGTCAACTGGGGTATACTTTGCCCCATTTCATTAAATTTCCCCTTCGTTTTTCACCTCTTCTTCTCTCTCGATCCTACCGAGAGATAAGATGGCGGCCGCTCCGGACTGTTTAGAATGTTGACAGACACTGGGGACCCAAGCAGCTTTGCATTGCAATGTTCCTTTTCGCAGGTGGGAGCGTATTTACAAGAAACTTGCACCATGAAGAACGCTTTCCATTTAAAAAAGAAAAATAACATCATACACAGTCATATGCCTTGATTTGCTATGTTAAATAATAAGAAGGGCATTAAGTTTTTGATGACTGTTATTCATGTACTGTTTGGTAATAGTGGTTATTAACATTTTTTATTATATTTTTCAACAGATTCAACTGCAGATTCTTTCATAGTTTGGAAAATGCCTACCAAAAATAGAATTAGAAAGGATCGAAAACGTCAAAGACAGCACGGTGATGTTTTATTGCAGCAGTCCTCTTCCCTAAATACTTATCAAAACACCAAGAAAGCTCCGGGTAAGAGCACAAAGTCTTATTTAAAAAATATTTGTAGTAAAAAAAGTATTTCTCGCCAAAATGTTTCAGTTCAGAAACAGAAGAGTAATTTAAATGGAAAGGAAAGACCCATGAAAAATGTTACTGGTAGAGAAAGAGATAACTCTGTGCATGATAGTAGAAGGAAAGAACAGTTTAGGGACATTCGACAACGAATGTTCCGTAATCGGATAATAGTTAATTTACTAAAAAATATTAAGAAATGCAAACAGAAAGCGGCATTTTATAAGAAGAAGAAAAATGTCGAGAAAATTATTGATCATGCTTTTGAAATTAAGCGAAAGTTGTTTATTTTGGTAATCAATAGAATTAGGAAACTAAGCAAGGTAATTTCTGATTTTAAAACAAACAGTAGATGGAAGAGAGTAGTAAATCGTAGCAACTTTTGTGAAGTTTTTTCCGGAGACTGGATGCATAGTTCAAGTTCTGAGGCATTTTTTAATGAGGAGAGTTATTTTCAGGATAATGATTTGGTGCATGCAGTTGACATCAGTGGTCGAGCTTATGAAGTGAAGGATGGTTGTCCAGTTGAAAAAGAAAAACTTGTGACAACAGAGACAGAAGAGGCGCTAAGTGATGAGGTTTTAGGAAGACGTCCTAAGGCTCCTGTGTACATTTGGAAGTGTAGTTCTATTTGCAGTGTGCGACAGGTTTCCATCAATTTGCTTTGTGATTTTATACGGACATTTAATAAGAAAAGTTTGAAGCAGAAAATGAAGTTGTTGCAAGATTTAGATCCTTGCAGAGTGAGACAAATAACAGGTTTGCGTGGTCATTCACTGGCTTGTCTTTCCAGGAGAGTATGCCAGAGTGTATTTCATCATTTCAGGATGCTAGCAGTGCATCATAATAAAGTGAGAAAATTAGTGAGAATGTTGTATTATGCAAAGAGTCCAGCAATTATGCTTAAACAATTATATGGTGCTCTTTTGCATGGTTCTGAAATAGATGTGAAGAATATTTGTGAAGAAATTGAGTTTTGTTACTTTAGTAGTAAAGATGAGAATGTTCAAATTGACCCTGAAGTAGAGAGTAATGTGGAAGATAATGTACAGGTTTACAGTACAGATAATTTTCAGAAGGAAATTGCCACGTTTCAGATGAAATCAAGTGAGAGGCCTAATTTCACTTGTGTTTGTTGTCGACGCACTTATTATAAGAATCAGACTAAGGTAGTGGATTTATATGCAAAAAGTGAAAGGGAAAATAATAGTGAATGGAAGGATTTTGCCACATACTTGATGGTAGAAAATTATTTTGATTTGGGATCGGATCAACGTGTGTGTACTTATTGTTGTAATAAATTAAACCAAAACCAGATGCCTGCTAGGGCAGTTCATAATAATCTTGAATTGGTTGAGATTCCTTCTGAATTGAAGGATTTAAATACTTATGAATCTATTTTGATTCAAAGTATCCATCCCTTTCAGGCTATTGTAAGAATGGAGCCAAAGACAGGGAAGTTGCCTCCAGCAGATTTACAGAGAGGATTAAAGGGAAGAGTTGTTTATTTGCCTTTAGATTTGAATAAAAACATTAACACAATTGGAGTAGAAGAAGTGGAAGAGGAACCTCTGGTTATCTTGGTTAATGGGGTTCCGACAAAGAATAAGAAAATATGGCAAGATTTAGTGGATGTTAGGAAAGTCAAAAAGGCAACAGTGTATTTGAAGAAAAATAATAAGTATTATAAGAATGTGTATGTTGCAGAAGAGGAAGTAAGTGATGAAGAGGATAGCGATTTGTGTGCTGGGCAAATTGAGAAAGTAGAGGCCTCTAAAAGTGAAGAAATATATGAACATTATAGTGTTCATCCTTTGCATTCCAAGGAAGTCATGGGGAATGCTATTGAGTTGTTTCAAATGAAACAAGCCAAAGGGAGTCCCATTAGTGTTTGGGAGGAAAGTTTGGAAGCTCGGTGTTTCCCACAGCTATTTCCCACAGGTCGAGGAGGAAGATATGATGAGCGATCTCATCAAATTCCTGCGTCTGCATACCGGACTTTACGATTGTATGGAGAAGATCCTAGGTTTCGTCAATGCATTCCCTATTTGTTTCATCTCCTGTTTGAAAGCGATCTGTCTGGACTGTCATATGCAGTGAACCACATTTTAAAAAGTGGTATACAGATGCGAAATATCTCGGCAAGAGACTTTATGCATAAAGTTAATGTCCAAGATAGTATTTTGGATTCTCACTTAATTAATCTCATGGCGTGTCAGCGTGGTACTAATGAGTACTGGTATCGTCGTCATGGTGATTTAAAATGTATGCTGAGGAACTTAGGAACTCCAACATGGTTCCTCACTCTGAGCTGTGCCGAGTATGGCTGGGAAGACTTACTTGAATTTCTACGAGAAGCAAATGGAAATATTGAAAACATTGAATTCAAGACACCTGGAGAACTGTGTTCTTTGGATCCTGTGAATGTATGCAGGTACTTCAATCATAAATTTGAAGCTATGATGTCTTTCATCACAAATAAGAAGAATCCACCTCTTGGAGAGGTGTTGGATTTCTTCTGGAGAAAGGAGTACCAAGCAAGAGGTGCTCCTCATATACATATGTTGTTGTGGATCAAGGATGCACCTAAATTTGGAACAGATCCCGATCACTTAGTGATGAATTTCATAGAACAGTATTCTACGTGTGCTGTTCCAAATGCAACGGAGAAGAAAAGCCTAAGAGAACAAGTTCTACGTTTCCAAAGCCATCGTTGTGGAAAGTACTGTCGTCGTAAATTCAGAAACAAGGACAAGTTCTACACCAAATGTCGTTTCAACTTTCCACGGCCGGTGATTTCTAAAGGAAAAGTGAACAGTTTGATGTCTTCACTACGACATAATGTGACGAGGAAATCACCCAAAAATACATACAATTTGAAAAGGAACGAAGAGTCCAAGTACATCAACGACTACAACCCAGTGATTTTGTCCATGTGGAATGCTAACATGGATATACAGTTTGTGGGTGACAACTGCATGGCTGTGGCTCGGTATGTGACATCTTACATCACCAAAAAAGAAAAGACAGAACTGAAGGATATGTGGGAGGACATATCCCATGAAAAGAGCCTCAGCAAGAAGTTGTACAGTTTCAGTCTGAAGATGTTGTCGCATCGAGAAATCGGAGCTTACGAATGTTCAGATCGATTGTCTTCAGCAAGTCTCTATGCCAAATCTAGGAGTATCGTTTGGGCGAGTCTTGGTCTTGCTGCAACGCGAAATCGAGTTCTAAAACCTGTCCGGGAAATTGAGTATTTGGCGGAAAAGGAGCCAAACAGTACCGACATTTTGAAGACCAACATGTTGGATACATATTATCCAAATCGAAGCAGTCACCTTGAGAATGTTTGTCTATATGAGGTTCTCCAAAATTACATATTCAAGAGGAACATCAAAGAAGATATTGAGAAAGGAGTGTATGCTGTAATTGGAAGTGAGGGATGCCTGGTCAAGCAAAGAAAATGCCAATTAGTAAACCATCAAAAATTGAGTGGTGAATCTCCAGAAAAAAAGGACTTTTTCTATTTAGCACTTTTGCAACTTTTCAAGCCTTGGCGTGCAGAAGAGGAACTGCTTGGAGATTTCCTCTGTTACGAAGACTCTTTTAATGCAGCCAAGGAGTCCATAGAATGTCCTGCTTTTCCTAAATATCAAGAAATGCTAACTTTGGAAATTGAGCAGGAAGCAACGATTGCTGCCGAGATTGCCAGAGACAGTTCTCAGGACAGTCAGAGTTCTGTTTCATTGAGTCAAGATCCACTTGGAGGACCTATTATCGAAAATGAAGCTGCCACTGCTATGAATGAAGTGGAAAGAGCCATGGCACATGCTCAGGAGGATTCAGTTAACTTAGAAGACTTGGAAAAACAACTCAACGTTGAGCAGAGGAAAATATATGATGAAGTTACCAAGGAAATTGAGCATGGATTAAGTCATGAGAAGAAAGAGTGCTCATGTACGTCGTTGAAGCCTGTCCGACTGTACGTGAGTGGAGAAGCGGGAACTGAAAAGAGTTTCCTCATTAAAGCAATTTCTTGTTATTTGCAGGAAAGGACTGAGTCATCGCTGTCTTGTGTTGTCACCGCTCCTACTGGACTGGCAGCACATAACATTAAAGGTATTACTTTGCATCGTCTACTGATGCTGCCGGTGGAGCATGACAACAAATTACAATACAACAAGTTATCTGGAGATGCTTGCTGTGAAGTTTCAAGAGTCTTGAGGAAAATGAAACTACTTATCATTGACGAAGTAAGCATGGTTTCCAATGTCATGCTTGCCTTTGTGCATTTGAGAATGCAAGAAGTACTTAAAACTGAATATGATGTGTTATTTGGTGGCAAACACATCATTGTTTTCGGAGATCTTCTGCAGCTGACACCAGTAAAAGGTCAACCTGTGTTCAAAATACTCACACATGAAGATACCAGGAAGTGCCTAGGGAGCATTGGCAACGTCAATATATGGTTAAACTTCAATTATGCAGAACTGCATGAAAATATGCGTCAGGCAAAGGATGAAGATTACAAGAAGATTCTACAAGATATTAGAATTGGAAAAGTGACCGAGCATGGGAGAGAAGCTTTAAATGCATGATTACTGTCAAATTTATATCCCAAACAAGAGATTGTGCCTGAGAATATTTTTCAGAAAATTACTGAAAAGAAATCCGGGATATGTCTCATGCCAACTCTTGCACAATGTGCCATCTTCAACAACAAAATGTTGAATTTAGAAAAGCAAGAGATTGTGAAACTTGAAGCTATCGACAAATTAGAGCACATGGGATCAACAATTATTTTGTCAGACAATTTGAAATCAAAATTGGATTCATTAGAGAAGACTATATCTAAAACAGCGGGTTTTGAAAAGACTTTGAATGTGTGTTTAAATTGCCGAATCATTTTGAGAAGGAATTTACATGTAGAAAGAGGTCTAGTAAATGGATCAATGGGTAATGTTGTTGATTTTGAGAAATACAAAAATAGAGATGGAATAGAATTTTTAAGAATTAAATTTGATGGCATTGAGGAAGTACAGCAAATTGGTCGTTGTTCTGCTAGGTTTTTGCTTGTTAAAGACTTATATGTTCGCCTTAAACAGTTTCCTGTTTGCTTGGCATATGCGGTGACAATCCATAAATCGCAAGGTTTAAGTGTAGACTGTGCATTGGTGAATATTGGCAGTTCTGTGTTCAAGGAGGGTATGGCATATGTGGCATTGTCACGAGTTAGAACTTTATCGGGATTGTACTTGATTGACTGTGATGTCACAAACATTTGTGCGGATCTAGATTGTGTTAAGGAATACAATAGGTTAAGAAGAGAGTATGCGCCACATTTGCCTCAATATCCTTTGTTTGAGAAACGTGTGGTAGGCCAGAAACGTAGAAATATCAGTAATAGTAGGGAGGTTGTTGCAAAAAGACTAAAAGTCAATGAACCAAAAGTTGTTAGCAGAAAGAAAGTGGATTCTGTTGAAGATGTTGTCGGTTTTCAATTTGAAAACAGTTCTGGTGTCAACTGCTATGCAAATGTAGTGGTTAATGTTCTCTTTTCACTAGAGAGTTTAAAAGAACAGATTGTGTTCAATTCGGAACAAAGTTTATGCTGCTTGTTGAATTCTGTGTTAGAGAAATGTAGCACTGATCGAACAAAAGTAGAAAGTGTGTCTGAAGTTCGTTATCTGTTAGATGAATGTTCAGGTCAAACAGACTTCTCTGAAAATAATCAGCAAGATTGTCAGGAGTTTTTAATGTATATGCTTGATGTATTGGAAGATGAGGGTGTAGATGTAGATCACCTGTTTGGGCTTTCTTATCAATGGCAGCATGACTGCGAGAACTGTATGGTATCAAGTACTACTAGTGTAGACTCAGAAAGATTTATATATTTAACTTTGCCAGACAGTAAATCAGTGTCCTTTAATAAGCTAGTAAATGCAGCGGATCACAACATGGAGTGTAGCCAATGTAAATGTGATATGATGTCAACATTATTTATACGTAGATTTAGCCAGTATGTCATTTTAATGATCCAACGATGTAGGCCTGATGGATCAAAATTGTCAACTTTAATAAAAAATTTTGTGGCTTCTCAGCTGTCAATATCAGGGAGGACTTTTGTAACTGTAGCAATTATCTATCACGATGGTCCATCAACAACATCAGGACATTATACAGCTTACTTAAAGTCTGGAAACGGCTGGTCATTCTGTAATGATTCCGTTGTAACTTTCAAAAAAAAATTGCCGTTTGACCTTAAAAATTCTTACCTGGTGTTTTTAAAACCAAAATTTTAAGTAGAGGGAATGTAAGTCTGCAATGCTGTCTAGATTAAAAATCCAACTATATAAACCTGATGCAAGTAAGTCTGCTTCATAGTAAGCAGTATCAGTGTCATAGGAAAAGGAGAACATGAGTGACAAAGAAGAGTAAGATATTAGTAATCCAGGATTGTGAAAATAATCTCAAATGTTTTCTTTTTGAAAGTTGCGAAAATAGAAAATGTCGGGATTTGATTGGAAGAATTACAAGACTTGCGAATCGCGGCAACATGATTTGGCCTAGTGGAAACATGTGATAAAATGAGAGAAGTTTTTTTTTCTATGTAACATATTTTACGTATCGATGGAGGTTTTCTTTCAGAAAGTGGCGGGCTGAAAATATTTATAGCACAACAGAGTGGATGCTGTTTATAGGAGATCCTTCGACGTCATTGAAAGTAAGTTAATTTTAAGGAGTTTTGAAATCAGATTTCTTAGGTTGTATGGGTTTTTTAAACACAGTCATTTTGATTGTGTTTTTTTTCCCCGCTGTTACATGATGAATACCTTCAAGTCACTGATTTAAGTGAAATTTGATACATTCTGAGAACAGCAAAAATAAACCATTTAACATGTATAATTAATGTTATGCTTTTTGTACTTATGATATACATTTAGAAATGTGAGGTACATATGGGTAAGCTGAGTCTTCTGTAAGTATCAATTTTAATGCTTACAGTGCTGTACTTCTGGGTACTGTTTTTTTAAAAAAAAAGAAAAGAGGCCTCACCTCAAAGAAAGCTCTTGAAAGCACACATCTTATTTGCATCCTAAAATAATCATTTTAAATGTTAGACACAATTTTATGATAGTTTTACATCTCTTTTGCGCTGTTATGGCATCACTATTGTGAGACATAAGCAATGCAAAAGAAGCATCATATTTCAAAATAGGCCTCATTTCATCAGCATGAAGATACTGTTTGTTGAAAATAAATATATTTAGGATTGTGTAGGGGTCGTAGAGAAGTAGAGGTTTCTATAAGTGTCAAAGTTGTTTAAAAAGTGTTTCTTCTTGAACCTTTTCCCTTCTTTTTTCTAATTTTTAAATACATGTTTTAATATTTTTGGAAATGTTTGTTCTCTCTTTTACAGATTGAATGTATGAAAAATTTTCTTCAAAAATTAACAAGAATTATAAGGTAAATGTTTTCTACTTTTTTAACCTGCATTCCACTACTGATGATGTCACTGACTATGTTATGAATGATGTAATAAGTGGGTATATCTGTTATCTCGTTAAAAAAAGGAACAGTAAGTTTAAGGATAGGAAACAGACACTTATGTTACAAAAAAGACAGCTATAGGACGTAAACAAAAAAAACTGTTACTCGCAATCCACTGCTGATGATGTCACTGACCATGTCAAAAATAATGTAATATATGACATGATCAGAAGTGAATTGCGGGTCACAGTATCTTTTCTTTACTCCCTATAGTTGTCTTTTTTGTAACATAGCTGTCTGTTTTCTTTCCTTATACTTACTGTTCCTTTTTTTAAAAACATTTTTTTTAGTGCGCTCAAAGTTCGCGTACCGGAATGCGAACTGGGAGCGAACTAATAGAAATAGAGCTTGGCAGAGTTCAAAGAATTCTACCAATTTTTTTTAATAATGGGGAGGTAGTTCTGAAAAGAACTTTTTTTTTCTTTTTGTTGTTTTAAATTTTTTTTATTAGTTTTCTGAACATTTTTTATATTTTTTTGTTTTTTTCTGAACATTTTGTATTTTTTTTTTGGGGGGGGAGGGGGGAAACAAAAATGATTCATCGAAGAGGGCTCAACAGGAGCAACAAAAAAAAGAAGAATTTATTTTTGGGGGCGTTTTGGACATACATGATTTTGGATGGCTCTAATTATAAGAGTTATGCTACTTTCGCGGTAGCATAATATTTGATTGCACCTCATACAAACTTGTTTAACTTCCCCCATGTCCATTTGAATATTTGGGATCAGCTCCCTTGCTTCAGGTCCCGTAACTTCTGGCACAATCGATCTTCTGGCTATTGCTGGTGAATTCTGTTGTTCGTCTCGAAGCTGAGCTGCACTATAGTTATTTGGGTGCCACCTGCTCATGTGTCTGTGCATAGTGAAATTCCCATAACTATATTTTTTGTCCGTGCCTCTAGAAAGACGATCATCACAGATTCGGCAAAAGACATACCGGGCGTTCACTTTCTTTTGCCCTGGTGGAAATTTAAAAAATTGTCAAATGAAATTTTCCTTCCTGTTGTACCTCCTGGGCTCCTCAGGCAAATATTCAGGGTCTTCCTCCTCTTCCTGCTCTTCCTCATCTTGAAAGATTGGTTGAGTTGGTGGTCCTTTCTTTCCATGAGGAGGTGGAGGTGGTGGTGGGGGAACACTACCAGAAGCAACAACAGAAGCCATTTCTTTGGATTGTACAATGGTCTTTCTCTCACCAAGATGAAAGTCAGAGTGAGGAAAGAAGGAGGGGTTTTCATCATTTGGGAAAAGCCAAAGTTCTAAACCAATGAAAAGTGTTAATTTTAGATCACATGACCTAGTATTACATCATTAGGAAACCAAAAGTGAAATGAACTAATGAAAAGTGTTATTATCGAGTCACATGACCTGCTGTCTTTACGTTTCGCGCTTTGCGCCGCTATCCAATCCGCTTCCGAGTCCGCTAACTTGGCGCGTCGGATAACGTATTACGTGACAACGCAAAACGTCATGATAACGTAACAGTTACGCTTAAGGAACGATTACCGGCTCGCGCACCAAGTCGCGGCTTTGAATTCAACTAACGGGAAGCTGACCAGTTCGCGGACTAGAAGCGGAACAATTTTTTTTTTTTTTAAATGTATAAAAAACATGTACAATATATTTTATGATTTAAAGAAGAATACATTTTACAGATAGAAATATTAGCTTTCAAAAAACCATTGAAATTCAATGAAAAAACCATAGGTTATAGTCCATATAGAGTTAGGAATTAGCATTTACAAAACCTTATTTTACTCGCATAAAACCATTGAAATTCCATATATAGTTAGATGCGCTAACTATATATCGCGCACCCGCAATCCACTGCTGATGATGTCACATATTACATCATTCATGACATGGTCAGTGACATCACTGATGACATCACTGATGACAACATCCAGTGACTGTATGTTTCTGTAAAGTTAAAACATGTCTTACATATTGAAGAATGAGTGGATGTATAAGTGTCTGGATGAAGGATTTAGTAGGTGCATGACTGACTGTATGAGTGAGTGATTAAATGTGTCTCACTGAGTGCACGGGTTAGTGACTAAACTGTCTTAATTAGTGCATCATTATGTCTGTTGTTCTGTAAACTGCTGCATGTGTTGATCAGTAGCTATATGAGTAACTATATGGATTATTGATTGGTTGCCCAAGTATTTGTATGGGAGACTGAGTGTGTGTGTGGGTGGCTGGGAGGTGTATGACTCTGTGCATAGATGTGTGAGCAGTTGATACACTAGATGTATGGGTTCAAAAGTGCATGTGGAAACAGCTGTATGGGCGGTTGACTGTGTGCATGAGTGTATTGGTGAGTGAATGGATATCTCAGTGCTACATGTCAAAGTAAGTACATATTTAAAACACAGTACATGTGAGAGTTGACATATATAAATAACTGTGCATAAGAGCCAGTGAATGTGTGAGTGGCTGTATTGATCATTGTGAACTTGTATCAGGGATTGTATAAGAGAGTAAATATGTGTTAGTATATGTTTGAATAAGTAAGGTGTGTATAACTGTATAGTTGAGGAAATGGAGGTGTGATTGATTCTTTGCAGGACTGACTAGGTGTGTGAGTAACTCCATGGATGAGTGACAGTCTGTGAGTGTCTGTTTACACTGATTGTATCTAAGGTTATATTAGAGTCTGAAGAGGTTCATTGTATTATCACATAAATGATATCATCAGTGATGTGATTACTTATGTCAAATGAGATGTCATCAGTGATGTCATCAGTGATGTCATTTGAGATGTCATCAGTGATGTCATTTGAGATGTCATCAGTGATGTCATCAGTGATGTCACTGACCATGTCATGAATGATGTAATATGTGACATCATCAGCAGTGGATTGCGGGTGCGCGATATATAGTTAGCGCATCTAACTATATATGGAATTTCAATGGTTTTATGCGAGTAAAATAAGGTTTTGTAAATGCTAATTCCTAACTATATATGGACTATAACCTATGGTTTTTTCATTGAATATATATATATATATATATATATTCACTGAAATAACCATAGGTTATAGACCATATATAGTTAGGGATTAGCATTTACTGAACCTTATTTTACTCACACAAAACCATTGAAATTCGCATATATAGTTAGTTGCACTAACTATATATCGCGCACCTGCAATCCACTGCTGATGATGTCACATATGACATCATTCATGACATGGTCAGTGACATCACTGATGACTTCACTGATGACATCTCAAATGACATCACTGATGACATCACTGATGTCAGCATCCAGTGAGTGTATGTTTCTGTAAAGTTAACTGAGTGGATATATAAGTGTCTGGATGAAGGATGTAGTAGGTGCCTGACTGACTGTATGAGTGAGTGATTAAATGTGTCTCACTGAGTGCATGGGTTAGTGACTAAACTGTCTTAATTTGTGCATAATTATGTCTGTTGTTCTGTAAACTGCTGCATGTGTTGATCAGTAGCTATATGAGTAACTATATGGGTTTTGATTGGTTGCCCAAGTATTTGTATGGGAGACTGAGTGTGTGTGTGGGTGGCTGGGAGGTGTATGACTCTGTGCATAGAGATGTGGGCCGTTGATTCACTAGATGTATGGGTTCAAAAGTGCATGTGGAAACAGCTGCATGGGCGGTTGACTGTGTGTATGAGTGTATTGGTGAGTGAATTGATATCTCAGTGCTACATGTCAAAGTGAGTACATATGTAAAACACAGTACATGTGAGAGTTGACATATATAAATAACTGTGCATAAGAGCCAGTGAATGTGTGAGTGGCTGTATGGATCATTGTGAACTTGTATCAGGGATTGTATAAGAGAGTAAATATGTGTTAGTATATATTTGAATAAGTAAGGTGTGTATAACTGTTTAGTTGAGGAAATTGAGGTGTGATTGATTCTTTGCATGACTGACTAGGTGTGTGAGTAACTCCATGGATGAGTGACAGTCTGTGAGTGTCTGTTTACACTGAGTGTCTCTAAGGTTATATTAGAGTCTGAAGAGGTTCATCGTATTATCACATGAATAATGTCATCAGTGATGTGATCAGTGATGTCATTTGAGTTGTCAACAGTGATGTCATCAGTGATGTCATTTGAGATGTCATCAGTAATGTCATCAGTGATGTCACTGACCATGTCATGAATGATGTAATATGTGACATCATCAGCAGTGGATTGCGGGTGCGCGATATATAGTTAGTGCAACTAACTATGTATGCGAATTTCAATGGTTTTGTGTGAGTAAAATAAGGTTCAGTAAATGCTAATCCCTAACTATATATGGTCTATAACCTTTGTTTTTTTCAGTGAAAATATATATATATATATATATATATATATATATATATATATATATATATATATATATATATATATATATATATATATATATGTATATATATATATATATATGTATATATATATATATATATATATATATATATATATATATATATATATATATATATATATATGTATATATATATATATATATATATGTTCAGTGAAAAAACCAGAGGTTTCACAATCGTTATAGTTAGGAATTAGCATTTAAAAAATCTTTGAAATTCACTGAAAAAACCATAGGTTTAACACCAGTTATAGTTAGCTGGACAATTTACTCATACAAAACCATTGAAATTCCCACGTTATAGTTAGTTGGACTCACTATAACTCGCGCAGGCCCTTTCACATGGGACTGGCCCCATGTGAAAGGATGCATTTCTGGAGTTTCGTCACTTTTGTGACACACTCCAGCAATGCATCACTGTCCTCTAAACACTCAACATTATTTTTTTAGACTATTTTCCCCGTGGTGCAATCAGGGTACGCGTACAGGAGAGCGTACCGGGAATCGCCGCCAGCGCTTACCCCGCAAATGTTTTTTTGAAGAAAAAAAGGTTTTTGAGCCCTTCAAGGTCCTTCTTGGCCCCCTCAGAAAACCTAGGGGGTCAGGGGGTGTCTACTCTGCCCCCTTTTAATTATATCCTCCTTTCTTTTTTCACCTCTTGTGTCTCGATTCTCCCGAGACACAAGATGGCGGACTCTCCGGACTGTTTAGAATATTGACAGACACCCGTCAGCCAATCAGCTTTCCGCTTGCGCACTCCCGTAGCGCGCCGGGTGCTCTCCCGGGTACGTGCACCGGTGAGCGCCCGCAGCGCGCCTATAGATATACATGTGTTTTTGAAGTTAATTTTCATAAAAACCACTGGAGCAATTTTCACCAAACATAGCAAAGGCACATCTGCGTACCAGTCCCTACAATTTTGCCAAGTTTGGCAAAATTCCGTTCAGCGGTTCGGGCTGTAGACTTGTCAGACCGTCCTATGGAAATTAACATGGATTAAACATGTTTTGGGACCCCCTTTTTTCTCAGCCCCCACTTCACGAATCCCCCCGAAACTTTCAGGGAAGGAGCCGAGCGCAGCGAGACCATTTTAAGGAAAATTACAGGCAGATCCCTCAATCGGCGCCAAAGTTATTCCCAATAGAATGTTCGGAATTTCCTATGGTAGCCAATACTAACTATAACTAGGTAAAATATATATATATATATATTTATATATATATATATATATATATATATATATATATATATATATATATATATATATATATATATATATATATATATATATATATATATATATATTGTTTTTTTTTCCAATCCTGTTGTTTACACGATCGTAAACAGGCGCTGACTCCGTGGGGTCTCTTTTCAGAAACAAGTTTATTTCACCAAGTGCAAAGTTTGACGCGTTTTGACGGATGGGACCGTCTTGCTCACAACAGAGAATTCTAGTGAATTCTAGTGAGTGAATGCATTTTAAACATACAGAGTGCTCATTGGTCTGTGAGGTGGCTTCATTATTGTCATAGCAACCATTGCTTCATGGCCACAGACAAGTTACAACCTTAATCGTAATGCTTGAAAACGCGCTGTACATAGTATTTTACATTGAGCGCTGAATAATTATAAAGCAAAATTAAAGCAAGATACACATTTACAACAATGATTCATTGCATTGTCTCAGTGTCTTAAAATTTTATCTGCCAAAATTCGGTGTTTGCAGAATTTGTATAGCTGCCACCTTTGTGTTCAGGATGGCTCAGCGCGATGTGTGCGTCATCATTGCTAAAAAATTGTTCATGTGTATATATACTTATACTTGTATATTTCTGTACATGGATGCCTTTTTAAACCATAGGTTGTACAATTGTTACTGCGATACTCTTCAGTATCATATGTTAGAGATGGGAACTGGCTTAAGGGTCTAGTGCCCGTTTTTTCACCCAATTGATATCTAATTAATCAAAGTTCCTCCATGTTGTGGATTGTTCTTGGATATATATATATATTCACTGAAAAAAACATAGGTTTCACACCAGTTATAGTTAGCTGGAAATTTTACTGACATAAAACCAATGAAATTCCACGTTATAGTTAGTTGGACTCACTATAACTTGCCCGCCTGCAATGCACTGCTGATGACGTCACATATTACATCACTCATGACATGGTCAGTGACATCACTCATGACATCACTGATGACACCATCCAGTGAATGTGTGTCTTTCTAAAAAATAAATATGTTTTATATATGTATTTGTAAAGGAGATGGAAGAATAAATGGTTAAATAAGTGTGTAAATGGATGGTTTTTTTAAAGAATTGATTGATAACTGCCTTATTAAGTGTATCTTAGTGAATACATATATGTGCGAGTAACTTTTAAATATTTTAATATATGTATTAGTGTTTCACTTTGTGTATAAGTGGCTGCATGTGTTGGTGACTGACTCACTGTTTGTATGTGTTTGAAGATGGCATATGTGCAGCACTGTATGGGTGGATGAGTGTGTATATATGTGTGTGTTAGTGAGTGAATGACTGTCTCACTAGTGTTTTTATCAGTAACGACATATGTTTTAATCTAGTATATGTGAGTATTGATATATATAAGTGAGTATATGTGAGAGTGAGAGATTGTAAGAGTTCCTGTTTAAATAAGCATGTGTTTCTATAAGTGATTGTTTAGGAGAGTAAGTATGTGTAAGTTTCCTTAGAAGTAAAGTGGTAGTGTGTGTATAGCTGTATATGCAAATAAATGGATGTTCAATAGTTTTTTTGCATGTGTAAATATGTGTGTGAGTAACTTTTGGATGACTGTCGGTGTGTAACAGGATGTATAGGTCTATCACTACATATGATGAGTGAATATATGTATCAGTAACTATATTGAACTGTTGGTGAATGAGTGGATGTGTATTAGATGGTGGTATTACTGATTTGGTTCTTGTAACTGTTATGGGTATCTCCACTTTTTTGAAAATGTTAGTTACTATTTTTGAATATGTGTTTCAAGGGTTACTTTACAGTGAAAGGTGGTCTGTCACTCTGTCACAAGGATGGTGTCATCAGTGATGTCATGAGTGATGTCACTGACCATGTCATGAGTGATGTAATATGTGACGTCATCAGCAGTGCATTGCAGGCGCACAAGTTATAGCGAGTCCAACTAACTATAACGTGGAATTTCATTGGTTTTATGTCAGTAAAATTTCCAGCTAACTATAACTGGTGTGAAACCAATTTTTTTTTCAGTGAATTTAATAGGTTTTTTAAATGCTAATTCCTAACTATAACTGGTCTGAAACCTATGGTTTTTTCAGTGAATTTCAAAGGTTTTTTAAATGCTAATTCCTAACTATAACTGGTGTGAAACCTATGTTTTTTTCAGTGAATTTCATAGGTTTTTTAAATGCTAATTCCTAACTATAACTGGTGTGAAACCTATGGTTTTTTCAGTGAATTTCATAGGTTTTTTAAATGCTAATTCCTAACTATACCTGGTGTGAAACCTATGGTTTTTTCAGTGAATTTCATAGGTTTTTTTAATGCTAATTCCTAACTATAAGTCTCACTTTATAAGTAAGACTGTTAGCGCTCTAGTTGTTCTTTAGAACACTCTGGTACATTCTGTCATTTGGCTACAGTTGGGCTACATCTGGCTGATATTTGGGCTACAATTGTTTTTTTTTTGTTTCTGGTGGAGATCTTTGGGCTACATTGGGCTACATTGGGCTACATTTGGGCTACATTTGGGCTCTAACATATATATAGCCCAATGTAGCACAATATATATTTTTTTCAAAGTTAATTTTCGTAAAAACCACTTGAGAATAGGGCTACCAGTCCCTACAATTTTTCCCAATTTTTTATTTATTTATTTTTTATTTTTATTCTGGGAGCGCCCCGAAAAGCGTACTTTTATAAAGCGCCCGGGGTGCGCTCCGGGGAGCGTCCCGTAAGCGCCAATATCGCGAACGAAAACATGATCGGGATGTATCGCGTAGCCGCGTCCGCGTGATACGCACGGCGTAAGCGCACCCGGAAGCACTCGAGCGAATACGATCGCGCAACGTAAACATCCGACGCGCTTAAGCGACGCGACCCGGGGCCCGCCCCGGGCGCACCCCGGGGCGCGTAGCGTAAGCGCGACGGATCATGTGACCTGAAAATAACAATTTTTATTGGTTCATAACAGTTTTGGTTTCATAATGATGAATCCCCTGGTCATGTGACCTGAAAATAACACTTTTCATTGGTTCAATAAATTTCTTTTTCAAAAGGATGAAAGACCCCACCTTTTTTCCTTATTCTGACTTTGTCCTTTGACTTAGGAAGACCTGTCTGTAGCTCTCTCTACCTTTTTTCTCAATATAATGGCTTCAGTAGTAGCAGCAGCTGGTGCATCTGCACCACCACAACCACCGAAAGGACCTCCTCAAGATATCATTGGTGGTCTTCAAGAAGAGGAAGAGGAGGAGGAGGAGGAGGGGAGTTCAAGATGGCTGGAAGAACACAATACCCCAGACCAGCCAAGACCACACATTATTTGGGAGTTTTTTTCTCTCCCAGAGGGGAAGAAAAAAGTAAATGCCGCCAAGGTCAGTTGCAAAATCTGTGGCATGGAACTTTCCAGGGGAAACCCAAATAAAAAATATTCATTTGGGAACCACACAATGATACGCCACATGCAGCGCAAACATCCTATAAACTATTCTGCTGCAGAGATGAGGGAACTGGCCAGTAACCCTCCCCAATCAACAAGAACCAGCTCAAAAAGGAAGCAACCCACTGCGTCTGCACCAGAGGAAAGTGAGACGATGCCGTGCATTCAGCCCCGATTTGCAGATTTCAGAATTATCAGTAAATATTGTGGGAAGACCATCTCCTACGGAGAACAGAGCGTAAAGCTCATCGTCCTTGCTGGGGACAACCTCAAATGCCCCAATCAACCCTAATTTTTTCTTTTCTTTTTGTTTTTTGCTCCAGTTGAGCCATTTTCAAATGCCTATTTTTTCGTTTTTCCCCATGAAAAATACAAAAAAAATATAAAACAACAAAAAGAAGAAAAAAACCAGTTCTTTTTAGAACTACCTCCAATTTCTAAAAAAAGGCTACATTTTTTAAAAACTCTATCATTCATTTTTCCCCATGGTACGCTACCCGGTCCGCTCCCCGGTGCGCGTACCGGGCACTCCCCCCGCACCAAACAAAAAAAAAATAATAATAATTTTTGCCCCGCGGGGCCCTTTTAAAGCCCCCACATCAAACCTAGGGGATCAGGGGGGGTCTACCCTGCCCCCTTATGGTCATTTCCCCCTTTGTTTTGGCCACCTCTTGTGTCTTGATACTACCGAGACACAAGATGGCGGCCGCTCCGGACTGTTTCGAATGTTTACAGACACCCAAGAGCCAATCAGATTTCCGTGCGCACCTCGCGTGTCGCGCCCGGGGCGCTCCCCGGAGCGCGTACCGGGGAACTGCCATAGATATATATATTTTTGGAACCTAAATTACTCAAAATCCACTGGAGCACATATCTTGAGACATAGCAAAGGCACATCGGGCTAACAGTCCCTACAATTTTGCCAAGTTTGGTATAAATCCATTCAGCCGTTTGGGCTAAAAGTGAGGTTGACCGCCCTATGGAAATGAACATGGGGAAAACGCGTTTTGGGACCCCCCTTTTATCTCAGCCCCCGCTTGACGAATCCCCCCAAACTTTCAGGGAAGGACCGGAGCTTGAAGAGGCCATTTTGAGGACATTTTCAGGCAGATTCGTCAACCGGCGCCAAAGTTATTCCAAATAGAATTTTGAGATTTAACATTAAAAAAAAACCTAACTATAACTACCCTTTGGCGACCGCCAGTAGGTAATATATATATATATATATATATATATATATATATATATATATATATATATATATATATATATATATATATATATATATATATATATATATATATATATATATTCACTGAAAAAACCATTGGTTATAGACCATATATAGTTAGGGATTAGCCTTTTCAAAACCTTATTTTACTCACACAAAACCATTGAAATTTCATATATAGTTAGTTCCACTAACTATATATCGCGCACCCGCAATCCACTGCTGATGATGTCACATATTACATCATTCATAACATGGTTAGTGACATCACTGATGACATCACTGATGACATCTCAAATGACATCACTGATGACATCACTGATGACAACATCCAGTGACTGTATGTTTCTGTAAAGTTAAAATATGTCTTACATATTGAAGAATGAGTGGATGTATAAGTGTCTGGATGAAGGATTTAGTAGGTGCATGACTGACTGTATGAGTGAGTGCTTAAATGTGTCTCACTGAGTGCATGGGTTAGTGACTAAACTGTTTTAATTTGTGCATCACTATATCTGTTGTTCTACAAACTGCTACATATGTTGATCAGTAGCTATATGAGTAACTGTATGGGTTATTCATTGGTTGTCCAAGTATTTGTATGGGAAACTGAGTGTGTGTGTATGGGTGGCTGGGAGGTGTGTGACTCTGTACATAGATGTGTGAGTAGTTGATTCACTATATGTATGGGTTCAAAAGTGCATGTGAAAACAGCTGTATGGGCGGTTGACTGTGCATGAGTGTATTAGTGAGTGAATGGATATCTCAGTGCTACATGTCAAAGTAAGTACATATGTAAAACACAGTACATGTGAGAGTTGACATATATAAATAACTGTGCATAAGAGCCAGTGAATGTGTGAGTGGCTGTATGGATCATTGTGAACATGTATCAGGGATTGTATAAGAGAGTAAAGTAAATATGTGTTAGTATATGTTTGAATAAGTAAGGTGTGTATAACTGTATAGTTGAGAAAATGGAGGTGTGATTGATTTTTTGCATAACTGACTAGGTGTGTGAGTAACTCCATGGATGAGTGACAGTCTGTGACTGTCTGTTTACACTGATTGTATCTAAGGTTATATTAGAGTCTGAAGAGGTTCATGGTATTATCACATGAATGATATCATCAGTGATGTGATCAGTCATGTCAAATGAGATGTTATCAGTGATTTTATCAGTGATGTCATTTGAGATGTCATCAGTGATGTCATTTGAGATGTCATCAGTGATGTCATTTGAGATGTCATCAGTGATGTCATCAGTGATGTCACTAACCATGTCATGAATGATGTAATATGTGACATCATCAGCAGTGGATTGCGGATGCGCGATATATAGTTAGTGGAACTAACTATATATGAAATTTCAATGGTTTTGTGTGAGTAAAATAAGGTTTTGAAAAGGCTAATCCCTAACTATATATGGTCTATAACCAATGGTTTTTTCAGTGAATTTTCAAGGTTTTGTAAATGCAAATTCCTAACTATATATGGCCTATAACCTATGGTTTTTTCAGTGAATTTCATTGGTTTTTTAATAGCAAATATCAAAAGCTGTCAAATGTCAAGTACGTGATAGGTAAAAACTTTTTCGTGTTTATGCACGCTGATGTGCTTTGAACGCTGCCCCCCCCCTTTTCTCTTAGTAGTACTCTCTCTTTGCAGATAGTGAAGAGTAGTTAACGCAGGCCTTTACCCCCGTTGTAATCCGTCGCCCTTGCTTGTCTCTCCATTTGATTGATTTTTATCCAAGCATTTACTGTTTTACAATTGATTCTCTTTGGTTCATTCTCTATTTACAAACAAGCACAAAGTCGCAATACTCTGTTTAGTCTTTGCAGATAGTGAAAAATCGTGTAAAAAAATTAAATTAATCGAGCAAAATCAGTAGGCCACTAATTGGATCTCTTTTTGACCTCGCTAAAATAGAAATATTAGGAACAACCCTTCATGAGAAATACGAAAATAGTGAGATGAACTGAGCTCCACACCATGAGGGCTGCAAGACAGCTCGGCTCCGTCACCCACCCCGCCCAAAATAACGACAAACCCTATGCAAATGTTAAAAATAAATACAACACACCAGCAAAGAAACAGGGTAAAACATTTTATTAAATAACTATTTACATAACTATTTTATACTTTTTATTGCCCGATCCGGCTAGCTCAATCGATCGAGCATGAAACTCATTCACTCTGATAGCAAGCGTTGCTACTGATGCTATGCAGACCAAAACTGGTTTTCAGTTTGTACATTTTTCTAGATTTTTCCATCCAAGGTTGGTTGAGTTTGTAGAACGATGGCTTCAGATTTTCAACATACGGTGTGGTGGCGCGGACTGGGAGGGGGCGGTTCGCTCCTGCCCCCTCCCCAAGTAAGATTTTCATACGTGAAAGTACGTTAATGGTTTTGGTCCCTGAGTTGCTTCGATGTCACTGCCATTCTCAAATGGCATAAGTTCTGGATGTTGGGTGCCATAGTTCAGAGTTCTGAGCAGCGCTTGTAACACTGTCTGAAGCTTATTTCCACCTACTGCAGCTTCACTATTCTCAAAGTAAGTGAGGGTCGTTTGTGGACCTGACTGCATTTGAAAACAATGTGATATGGTACCTCCCTAAACCGCTTGACGGAGGCCCCCGAGGGGCGGTGTGATGGCACGGACTCGGAGAAGACGCTTGGCTCCGACCCCCTCCCCAAGTCTTATAGCACCGGTTTAGCCTGAGATCGCCCCCGACATAGGCGGCCGGCTCCCGGGGTCCGGCGGAACTTTTTGCCTTTTGATGACTCTTCTATTCTGGACCTTGTCCCACAATCCGTTTGACCTGAAGACATGCTGTAGTGGGGCGCCCCTTTACCGTTTTAGTTGCCATTCCGCCCGCTTTTGCTACACTGTGCCTCTTCCGCCATTCAGCTGTTTACCGCCCGCTCTTGCGACTACAGCGTCTCGCTCATCATGTAGTTGAGTTGCTCCCGCTCTTGCGATGCAACGATAAGCGACTGCCACAGGACTCTCAAAATGGCGGCCGGCTCTTCAGATTTGAGCGTGGTCCACTAAAATGGCCCTGGGACACCTTGGAACTCGGACGCTTCTCTGATAGGGCTTGGGTCCCATTCTCGAAAGCGTCCCCTCAGCCGTGAAGATTCTACAAAAGTCTTGGGAGCCCCCGACTCCCGCAGGCTTCCGGTGGGGAGCGGCTGCCATGTTTGCTCGTGGAATGGCCACGACGGACCTACGAGATGGTAGTGCTCTCATGCTGACGCCACCTTTAGTCTGAAACATCCAGAAACACTGTAGACTACCAATTCGATCAGTTCCGGTATAGCCCCAACATGACCCGGTAGAGAAGAACTTGCCCTCCCCTCTTTGACTGATGGTTCTTGTTGCCTGTCCCCTCTGTTGTCATTTTACAGAACTTTTTGGACTGCTGAAAGGGGTTGTGTTCCGAACGCTGGTTGGTGGAGACATTTTGACTATATTCTTGACCTACGTTGTCGCGTATTGCGTTATATGACACGCCGCGTTAGCGCACCCGGAAGTGATCCGGGGCGCGGCGCGCAGCGCGTAACGTAAGCATAACAGGTCATGTGACTTGTTAATAAAACTTTTTATTGGTTCATTTTATTTTTGTTGTTTTGAAAAGCTTGGTCATATGACCTAAAAAATACGCTTTTTATTGATTTCGAACTTTTTTTTTTTAAACATATATATTATAATATTCCAGGCTAATGTACTTTCCCGGAAAATTTACAACTGTCCTGCAAGTAAAATATATTCCTTTTTCGAGAAAAAGGGCGTTTCTTCGTTCCATGACGGAGCCGTTGAGTAAAAGAGACTCGGCCTGCTGTCTTAGTCGCCGATACGCCTGATTATCAGATTCTTATCGATCACTTTATGTTGCAGGAGTGGAAAACACAACTGCCCTTGACCATTTATCTTTACTGCGTTCCTACATATTATACCTTTTATCCGTCATGTAATTGGACTGCTTTATTTCACTTGCCTTTTACTGATTCGAAAACAGTGACTAAAAGTAAAAACTTTACCAATGTAAATACTACTACCATGTTTTGTTTTAAAAACCTTTATTGGGAAAATGTCAGTATACAAATACGGGCCTATAACCACGTGGGCCGGCCACGGAGCAAACTGAAATCGTATATGATGAGGAGACATTTACATTATAGAGGAACGTAACGAGCGGGCCATTAGGTTGCAAGAACTAAGGTGTCTAACAGTTGCGGAATCGTTGGACGTACATTTTGTAATTAAAATACGACAGGGCCACTTACAAAAAAATCATCTAGATATACATTTGCGGGCAAGTACCATGGGTGACGTTAATTCGAACTTTCAATACTACAGTAATCAATAACACATCAGAACTTAATATCAATAGGGATGTCAAAATATTCAATCAATTCTCGTCCCCGCCCGCCATGAGCATCAAAACTGCATTCATATCTCGTGATATCAAAGTTGTTCAACCAGTACACAACAAGGAGTTACGAGTCCCATTTATACCGGCGCCATTTTGGGCGAGGCCGGGCAGGTCCAAGATATAGTCAAAATGTCTCCACCAACCATCGGCCAGACCAGAACCCCTTTCGGCCCTTTATGCTACAAGATGGTGTCTTCCATTCAGAAAATATTGTTGGCAGCATTTTGAAAGGAAAGATAAACAGCCGTTCTCCTAGTGAGTCTCACATTGTTACATTTAGGAAGAATGTTGAAGAGTATTATGTGGAAAATCTGAAGCCATTTTTCTACAAACTCTCAATCAGCCTTGGATGGAAAAAAAAATCCTGAAGAATGTACAAACTGAAAACCAATTTTTGTCTGTAAAGCATCAACAGCAACGCTTGAGTCAGCTTTGTGTCAAGCCGCCATTTTGATTCAATCAATAACGTCCCCCTGCACACATTCAGGGACCTGGTCGTGTCTTCAGTTGAAACGGATTGTGGGACAAGAAGCAAAAAGGAAAAGGAAAAAAGTTCCACCGGACCTCGGGAGCCGGCGGCCTATGTCATGTGCGACCTTTGGCCACACCAGGGCAATAGTGAAGCTGCAGCAGGTGCAAATAAGCTTCAGACAGTCTTACAAGCACTGCTCAGAACTCTCAACTATGGCACTCAACATCCAGGACTTGCCATTCGGATCTTGGCGCCTTGTGCTGGTTCCGACCTATTCACACATCGGTCCACTACTGACATCACCTCATAAGCCAACGGGGCACCCCACGCCGACTTTCGGCGCAGCATTGTAGGATGGCCACACCAGTGCGGCAACTTACTGGACACCACCTCAGTGCCATCTGGATCTCGGCGCGTTCGAGTCACTGTACCGCAAGAGCGGGAGAAACTCAGCTGGACACGCCGTCTTTCGGCGCAGCATTGTAGGATGGCCACACCAGTGCGGCAATTTGCTGGACACCACCTCGGTGCCATCCGGATCTCTGCGCGTTCGAGTCACTGTACCGCAAGAGTGACCGCAACTCAGCTGGACACGCCGTCTTTCGGCGCAGCATTGTAGGATGGCCACACCAGTGCGACAATTTGCTGGACACCACCTCGGTGCCATCCGGATCTCGGCGCGTTGTGCTGCCTTCGGCCTACTGTAGCCGCAAGTGCGGACGCAACTCAGTTGGACGGCGAGTGAAAAGATAAGGGGCGCCCCACTGCAGCCGAGGAGCCTCCATCTTGGGGGAGACGCACAGCTCCCACTGACTGACGCAACCTCACAGGCCAATGGGGCGCCCCACGCCAATTTTCGGCGCGGCATTGTAGGATAGCCACACCAGTGCAGCAACTTGCTGGACACTAACTCGGTGCCATCCGGATCTCGGCGCGTTGTGCTGCCTTCGGCCTATTCGCACATCGGTCCGCTACTGACGCCGCCTCACGTGCCAACGGATTTTCTACGCTTTTTGTAGCCCTATGCCGCATAACAGGTCATGTGACTTGTTTTATAAAACTTTTCATTGGTTCATTTTACTTTTGGTTTCCTAAAGATGGAAGGCTTGGTCATATGACCTAAAAATAACACTTTTCATTGGTTTAGAACATTTTTTTTCCCAAACGATGAAAGCCCCACCTTGTTTCTGGATGTTTCAGACTGAAGCTGGCGTCAGCATGAGAGCACCACCATCTCGTGGCTCCGTCGTGGTCATTCCGCGAGCAATCATGGCAGCCGCTCCCCACCGGAAGCCTGCAGGAGTCGAGGGCCCCCAAGACTTTTGTAGAATCTTCACGGCTGAGGGGACGCTTTCGAGAATGGAGCCCAAGCCCTAGCAGGCAAGCGTCTGAGTTCCAAGGTGTCCCAGGGCCATTTTAGTGGACCAGGCCCAAAACCGAAGAGCCGTCCGCCATTTTGAGAGTCCTGTGGCAGCCGCCTATCGCTGCACTGCAAGAGTGGGCAGAAGTCAACTACATGGTGAGCGAGACGCTGTAGCCGCAAGAGCGTGCGCAACTCAGCTGGATGGCCGCCACCTGGGGAGGCCCGTTCACGCCGCCTCCCCCACGCCCCCCCCCGGGCCACTCCACGCCAATTTTCAGAGCAGCATTGTGGGATACCAAAACCAGTGCGGCAGTTTACTGGACATCACCTGGGTGCCATCCACATCTCAGCGCGTTCTGCTGCCTTGGGACTATTCGCACTTCAGACCGCTACTGACGAGGCCTCCCCCCGCACCACCCGGGACGCCCCACGCTGTTTTTCTGAGCTGCATTGTAGGAAACCAAAAACCAGTGCGACACCCAGGTGACATCACCTGGGTGCCGTCCAGAACTCAGCACGTTGTGCTGCCTTGGGACTATTCGCACAAAAGACAGCTTCTGACCATTGTTGTTTTTTTTGTCGAAAAATGTTTAAATGTATTTACAGTTTTTGTTCCGTTCGTTATATTTAAAAGTTAATAAAGTTTTATAATCCTACTTTGTTGGAGTGCTATATATTTTTAAAAAATCGGGTGAATGGGGCCTTGAATCGGGTTATTGTCATGTGTGGGCTTTGCAAGTGTACTGCTACAGGATCGGACATTTCAAACTCAAATGCACGTTCTTTTTCATACCTTTCCGAAGCATGGAGCGCAATAGCAGGCAGAGAAAGGGTGATGCAAGTGTTAAACACTGCCTGGCCTGGCAAGTTGCTGGCAGTGCCCCCCCCCCGCCCGCTCCTGAAAGAGGACACACACACACCGCCGCCCCGAGTACTTCACAGGTCTTTAAAAGACCATGCGCTTGTTCATGAGGCTTAAATGGTTTATCACCCCTTCTAGAACCCCTGCATCGACCCTCTGACGTTTCCTGGAAGAATTACCACGTAACACAATACCAAGCCCTGTCACCTGAAACCCCCGAGGAATCGTAGGGCATATTATCAAGGGGGTTTATCTCCGCTTTTTTGGCTTAAAAAGCCAAGAAAGCGGAGATAAAATTATCTCCCTATTACCAAGCTGTCGCTAACACCAGTTAGTGACAGCTAAAAGGAGATAGCGACCATCTTGGGCCCCGCTTTGCATGTCAGTGATATTTATCACTAATGACATGCAAAGTGGGCGTGCCAAGATGTTAGCGACTGGAAACAGTCCCTAACATCGCTATCTCCTATTACCAACTTTTGGAGATATTCGCGCTAAGCGCGAATATCTCCAAAAGCTAACACCTGCCCTGAGCAGTTCTTAGCCATGTTATCCAATGGGAGGTGGATAACATGGCTAAGAGCATTTGCTCGATAATGCATGAATATCGCTGACTTTTCAGCGATATTCATGCATTGCGGCCGTTTTTTATCGCATTTGCGATAAACCTTGCTAATAGCAAGGTTTATCTGCGATAAAAATCGCCTATGTGCGGCGATAATTTTTGTCTCTAAACAAGTTAGAGACAAAAATTATCGCTAGTTGTTGGTAATATGCCCCCGGGTTTTTGCTTGCAGAAATCGGGAGGCGGGAGACTAGCACTGAAATCAGTAGTCTCACGCCTGAATCGGGAGGGTTGGTATGTCTGGATTCTCTACAGCTGGGGCCATAAACTACATCCGCAGGGCTAGGTGATAGCCTGGGACCGGCCTGGCATCTAAAATGGCTGCCGTGCACGACAAAATTGTGGCATTGGAAAAAAGGCAAGATGGCGCAGACAATGTTTATTAAATAAGGATTCATTTATAACAAAATATTTTATCGCAGTGACAAATTGGCGGTCAACACTTCCTGATTTCCATCGAATCGAACGTTAACAGACGTCACGCAGCAAAAAAAAAAAAAAACACGTACTGCCGCTGGAAGACATGTATCAACATATATGAGCCTCCTCAGCCACCCTCAGAAAACATAAGGGATCAGGATACGTCTCCCGCACCCCCTTATACCTAGTAATTTAATTAAAACGAAACACAAAATGGCGAATTCCCGTTTCGCTACCAGTTTGCGGCCCAGTTCGCGGCCCGAGAAGCGCTTCTACCGTGAAAAATCATTTTTTTTTTATTTTCCCCACGGGACCCTTTAATAACCCCGACATCATTCCTAGGGGGTCAAGAGGGGTCTACCTTGCCCCCTTTCATTAAATTCCCCCTTCGTTTTTCACCTCTTCTTCTCTCTCGATCCTACCGAGAGATAAGATGGCGGCCGCTCCGGACTGTTTAGAATGTTGACAGACACCGGAGAGCCAATAAGCTTCGCATCGCAAAGTTCCGTTTCGCGAAAAGTAAGCGGACCGGAGCGCAGCCCGGAGCGCTGTTACAGATATATATCTTGTTTTGAACGTTAATTTCTCAAAATCCACTGGAGCACATATATTGAGACCTAGCAAAGGCACGTCGGGCTAACAGTCCCTACAATTTTGCCAAGTTTTGTGCAAATCCATTCAGCCGTTCGAGCTAAAAGTGAGGCCAAAGCCCTATGGAAATTAACATGGGAAAAACGCGTTTTGGGACCCCCCTTTTTTCTCGGCCCCCCCTTGATGAAACCCCCCCAAATTGTCAGGGGCTGCTCAGAAACAAATGTTCAATTTTCCTGAAAATTTCAGCCAATTCCGTCCACAAACGCCAAAGTTATTAGACATAGAATTTTCAAAAATCCCATAGAGAAAAAATCCTAACTATATATACCTACTGGCGACCGCCAGTAGGTAATATATATATATATATATATATATATATATATATATATATATATATATATATATATATATATATATATATATATATATATATATATATATAAATAGATATATATATATATATATATATATATATATATATATATATATATATATATATATATATATATATATATATATATATATATATATATATATAGATATTACCTACTGGCGGTCGCCAGTAGGTATATATAGTTAGGATTTTTTCCCTATGGGATTTCTGAAAATTCTATGCCTAATAACGTTTGCGTTTGTGGACGGAATTGGCTGAAATTTTCAGGAAAATGGCACATTTTGTTTCTGAGCAGCCCTTGAAAATTTGGGGGGGGTTTGTGGAGGGGGGGCCGAGATAAAAGGGGGGTCCCAAAACGCCTTTTTCCTATGTTAATTTCCATAGGGCGGTTGGACTCACTTTTAGCCCGAACGGCTGAATGGATTTTCACGAAACTTGGCAAAATTGTAGGGACTGTTAGCCCGATGTGCCTTTGCTAGGTCTCAATATATGTGCTTCAGTGGATTTTGAGAAATTAACGTTTAAATCAAGATATATATCTGTAACAGCGCTCCGGGCAGCGATCCGGTTAGCGAACCTTTCGCGTATCGGAACTTTGCGATGCGAAGCTGATTGGCCCTCCGGTGTCTGTCAACATTCTAAACAGTCCGGAGCGGCCGCCATCTTGTCTCTCGGTAGGATCGAGAGACAAGAGGAGGCCAAAACAAAGGGGGAAATTACCATAAGGGGGCATAGTAGATCCTCGTTGACCCCCTAGGTTTTATGTGGAGGTTTTAAAAGGGCCTAGGAGGGTCCAAAAAAAAAAAATTAAAATTTTTTTTTTTGCGTGGTAAGCGCCAAGTTCGCGAACCGGAAAGCGTTCTGGGCAGCGAACTTTATGGATAAAAGAATGAAAGACTTTTCTAATACTGTATGTTAATTATTTGTTGGTTTTGTTGATTTTTTTTTAATATTATTATTTTTTCAGCAATTTTTTATTGTTGTGATTGTGTTTCAAAATTTAATAACATTTCTTACATTTAACTACTTTATGAATTACATATAAAAATGATTAAAGACTCAAACAATTTTTTAATATTACATATAATTTTATTTTTCGGATTGTTTTTCGAAATTTAATAGAACGTCTAGCATTTCACTGTCTGATATGTGTTCTTGTTCAGTGAACATAAGTTCAAACATTTGACCGTCATCATAATGAAGTAAATGATCCACTGATTCCACACATTGAACTAATTCATGGTCCCGTGATTGATCCATGAAATCAGAGTCTTCATTGTCCTCAATTTCTTTTTGTGTGTTGGTCTCCAGAACAATTTCGAAGGAAACATTCTGCTCACCTTCCATTTTTTTGCTGTAATTTGCATAAAAAATAAATATATAAGTAGAGATAGGGCACTGTTGGGTTTAAGTTCAGACAGGCACTTGTGAGTTTATACCAGAGAAGTAATCTATGGGCACTGTATGGTTTCAGGCGTGAATTAGTACTATTAAAAAGTGCCTGTGAAGAAGGCTAAGTAAATTTATAATTATACCACAGAAACCTAAATCAGTCCATAATTATAATAAAGAAGCTTTTCTCAATGTCTAACTCTTACAGAGGGATAGTATATAACTATCTGAAAAAGTTTACCATATTTACTTATAGTGCACAATATACTTCAGTTTTAAAAATAACAACTTACCTTTAGAAACAAGTTGATGTTATTATTGATATTCTAAATGATATATACAACAACAAGTAGTAGTCAAAATGGCTGTGTTTCCTTCTCTCCCTTTATATATATACAGGTATATAACCAATCAAATGTCAGGTAATAAAAGTAGAAAATGAAAGTAACATTTTCATTGGTTGTCAATTCCAACACTTCAGATGTGTTTTGTGAAGTAATTTACCTCACGGTACTTGGAGAGGTCTACAGGCTAAATGGCTAAATGAAATTTCAATGAAATTTGTGAGAATGGAAGGGATTGTTATGTAGTATGAGCTACTGTATATTTGGTGAGAGTGTCTCTAGTCGTTTTTCTGTAAATTACTTTCCCACCTTTTTTTTGGACCGCTTTCCGGGAAGCGGCCCGGTTAGCGAACCTTAAGCGTCACGGGAGTCCACCATTTTGTGTATCGGTCGCATTAAGATACAAGATGGAGGGCAAATAATGTTTAGAATGGGTAGAAGGGGTCATGGTAGACTTATCTTGACCCCCTAGGTTTTCTGAGCGTGGCTGAGGAGGCTTATATGTGCGGAAAAAAAAACTTTTTTTTAAAAAATTCCGCGAGGTTAGCTTTCGGTTAGCGAACCGGGTAGCGCTCCGGGGAGCGAATTTTGTGGAAAATTAGTGAAAAAAGTTAGAGAAAAATAATAATTGTGAGTGATCAGATGTAGGGTAGCTCTGAGAAGAGCTTTTGGGTTTATGGTACATTTAGGTACTTATAAGTAGGTACCAATGCACAGTCTTAAATTCAGAATGAAAATTCTGTTGCCCTCATCTGAGAAGTGAACTCCATCTCCTCTGTAGATATCTTGCATGTAGTAACGCAAGTTATTGTTGTAAAGAGAGCCCATTCCATGGTCTCTCATGTAAGCTGAAACAGATTTGTTTACATGCTTCCTCGCTTTCTCAATTTGTGGACAAAATTGGTTGGACCACCTCCATTTCTGTCTTTGGCATATATTGGAATATACCAAGGCAGTTTGAGGAAAAAGTGCCATTAATTGCTCCAAGGTGTCCTTTAAAAGCATTTCCAGACCTACCCCTGTCAAAGTGCCCAAATCATTACCTCCACAGTGCACTATTAACAGGTCAGGTTTTGGCAAATGCATAAAGGTTTTCACCAATGGTATCAATTGGTGACATTTTAATCCTCTTTGGCCCAACCACTTAATTTCCACATCTTGTAAATTGAGGTTGTGTAAATTTCTGCTCTCAGCATACCTTTGAGCCCAGTGGATGTAACTATGTCCAACAATCCAGACGTTAAACATGGTGGAAGAAGGTTGTTCTGCAGTCAGATGAAGTGTGGTAATGAAAGGGCAGTTGAAACAGTAGGAGTTTCTAAAGAAAAAAACTGTGGATTTACAATGCTAATGATTCATTAGCAGTGATTGGTGCATTTCCATTTCTGAAAACAGAAAGTTAGGGTGCATGGATGTGTTCTTTGAAAGATGTAATTTGAATGGTCAAGGAAGAAACATTTAATGAAAGATTGCACTGGATACGCAGGTGCACTGAGAGTTCAGAGTTCAATTGAAACATTGTTGTGTGAATTTGCAAACATGAGAGGTCTTCCAGGAGGTGGTTGCTATGGAAACAAGGCAGACAGGGCAGAGGGGGGAAGGGTTTTGATTTGAAAAAAGTGAGGGAAGAGGTATGATTGGCTAATATGAGAGATATGTGAAAAGAATATCTGTATTTCTGTGCTTTCAATAGCTGCAGCCTTTGGAGTGCATCCTTTTTCTTCTGCTGAAGACAATTTGGTGTATTTCTGAGACTGTTTTCAAAACTCAAAAAATATTTGCTAAGGTGAGAAAAGATTTATTTAATTTAGATAGAGAATAGTATGATTTAAGGAGAAAATGATGAAGAAAGCTGTGTTTTTAAAATGTGGTTTTGTCTCTAGTGATATACTAATAGAATTAGTTTCATAGAGAAATTATAATTGCATATTTGGTGTAACATTCTGGCATGCAGTAACACAAGATATTGTGATACATGGAGCCCATTTCATGGTCTGTTATGTAAGCTGAAACAGATATGTTGCTTTTAAAAACGATTTAAGAAATCAATTACATTTCTGGATATGTACTGCTAGAGCTTCATAGGTTGTTTTGGGCCATATTTATAAGGTATTTGAGTGTCTAAGATGTTATGTTCGCCTTTTAAAATGTAAAGTGTTCCTCATGGGGCAAGTGTCTTGTAAATACGCTCCCACTTGTGCTTGGCAAATTTAGATTTTGATTATGGGAGTTACCTAGCCATATTAATAGTGTCCCAAAAATGGTGCTAGGGCATTCCAGAAAACACAATCATGTGTCTCAAGGACATTTTTAGTCATTTCTTCATGACTGCAGGTATACAATTGATTTATATGCTGTGTTTAAAAACGAATTTTGAAATGAATTAAATTTCAGGATATGTACTGTTAGAGCTTCATAGGTTATTTGGGGTCATATTTAGAAGGCATTTTAGTGTCTTTGATGTTATTTTTCCCTTTTTAAATGGAAAGCGTTCCTCATGGGGCCCTGAGCAGTTCTTAGCCATGTTATTTAATAGGAAGTGGATAACATGGCTAAGAGCATTTGCTGGAAAATGCATGAATATCGCTGACTTTTCTGCGATATTATGTTTACCTTTCAAAATGTAAAGTGTTCCTCATGGGGCAAGTGTCTTGTAAATACGCTCCCACTTGTGCTTGGCAAATTTAGATTTTCATTATGGGAGTTACCTAGCCATGTTAATAGTGTCCCAAAAATGGTGCTAGGGCATTCCAGAAAACACTTTCATGTGTCTCAAGGACATTTTTAGTCATTTCTTC
Organism: Lissotriton vulgaris; assembly: GCF_964263255.1. Classification (NCBI taxonomy): domain Eukaryota; kingdom Metazoa; phylum Chordata; class Amphibia; order Caudata; family Salamandridae; genus Lissotriton; species Lissotriton vulgaris. The sequence goes on from NC_141696.1 coordinate 787,948,482, forward strand.
ATGAATGCAGGTATACAATTGATTTATATGTTGTGTTTAAAAACGAATTTTGAAAAGAATTAAATTTCAGGATATGTACTGTTAGAGCTTCATAGGTTGTTTGGGGTCATATTTAGAAGGCATTTTAGTGTCTTTGAAGTTATTTTTCCCTTTTTAAATGGAAAGCGTTCCTCATGGGGCCCTGAGCAGTTCTTAGCCATGTTATTTAATAGGAAGTGGATAACATGGCTAAGAGCATTTGTTGGAAAATGCATGAATATCGCTGATTTTTCTGCGATATTCATGCATTGCGGCCTTTTTTTATCACATTTGCAAGCACTTCTTAGCCATGTTATCCAATGGGAGGTGGATAACATGGCTAAGAGCATTTGCTTCAAAGGTTGTTTGGGGTTATATACCATTTTTGGGAAATTATTAACATGCCTATCTAACTCCCATAATCAAAATCTAAATTTGCCAACCACAGGTGGGAGCGTATTTACAATAAATTTGCACCATGAAGAATGTAAAATAGCATACTAGATACTCAAATAACTTATAAATATGACCCAAAACATCTTATGAAGCACTAGTAGTGCATATTTCCAGAAATGTATTGGTTTTCATTTAATGATTTACTTCATTGGTAGGCCTTCACATGTTTTTTTACCTTGGTTTTTTTCAGTGAAAATCTTATCTGCAACCATGTGTTGGCCTCACCTCAAATAAACAAAACAGGTGATGGACTGAATGTGGATCAATGACACACATTCACCCCAGTCCAAAGATCTGGGCCTAAACAAACCTTTAGATAGGCTACATCTTATCGTCATCCTGAATTAATGATTTAAAATATTAGGGAGTGATTTATGAGTGTTGTATGCCTGTTTTGTACCATTGAGTGTCATTTTTGTGATGCAGTGCTGGTGGAAAATATTTGCTATGTTAAATAATTAGTACGGCATTAAGTTTTAGATGACTGTTATTTATTTACTGTTTGGTAATAGTGGTTAATAACATTTTATATTATATTTTTTCACAGATTCAACTGCAGATTCTTTCATAGTTTGGAAAATGCCTTCCAGAAGTCGAATACGAAAGGCTAGAAAACGTCAAAGACAGCAGGATGATGTTTTATTGCAGCAGTCCTCTTCCCCAAATACTTGTCAAAACACCAAGAAAGGTCCGGGTAAGAGCACGAAATCATTCTTAAGAAATATTTGTAGTAAAAAAAATTTGGCTCAAAAAAAAGTTTCTGTTCACAAAAAGAAAAGTAATTTAAATGGAAAGGAGAGACCCATCACAAATGTTACTGGTAGAGGAAGAGATAACTCTGTGCATGATAGTAGAAGGAAACAACAGTTTAGGGACATTCGACAACGAATGTTCCGTAATAGGATATTAGTTAATTTATTGAAAAATATTAAAAAGAAAGGCCAACAGAAAGCGGCATTTTATAGGAAGAAGAAAAATGTAGAGAAAATTATTGATCATGCTTTTGAAATCAAGCGAAAGTTGTTTATTTTGGTAATCAATAGAATTAGGAAACTAAGCAAGGTAATTTCTGATTTCAAAACAAAAAGTAGATGGAAGAGAGTAGTAAATCGTACTAACTTTTGTGAAGTTTTTTCTGGAGAATGGATGCATAGTTCAAGTTCTGAGGCATTTTTTAATGAGGAGACTTATTTTCAGGATAATGATTTGGTGCATGCAGTTGACATCAGTGGTCGAGCTTATGAAGTGAAGGATGGTTGTCCAGTTGAAAAAGAACAACTTGTGACAACAGAGACAGAAGAGGCGCTAAGTGATGAGGTTTTAGGAAGACGTCCTAAGGGTCCTGTGTACATTTGGAAGTGTAGTTCTATTTGCAGTGTGCGACAGGTTTCCATCAATTTGCTTTGTGATTTTATACGGACATTTAATAAGAAAAGTTTGAAGCAGAAAATGAAGTTGTTGCAAGATTTAGATCCTTGCAGAGTGAGACAAATGACAGGTTTGCGTGGTCATTCACTGGCTTGTCTTTCCAGGAGAGTATGCCAGAGTGTTTTTCATCATTTCAGGATGCTAGCAGTGCATCATAATAAAGTGAGAAAATTAGTGAGAATGTTGTATTATGCTAAGAGTCCAGCAATTATGCTTAAACAGTTATGTGCTGCTCTTTTGCATGGTTCTGAAATAGATGTGAAGAATCTTTGTGAAGAAATTGAGTTTTGTTACTTTGGTAGTAAAGATGAGAATGTTCAAATTGACCCTGAAGTAGAGGGTAATGTGGAAGATAATGTACAGGTTTCCAGTACAGATAATTTTCAGAAGGAAATTGCCACGTTTCAGATGAAATCAAGTGAGAGGCCTAATTTCACTTGTGTATGTTGTCGACGCACTTATTATAAGAATCAGACTAAGGTAGTGGATTTATATGCAAAAAGTGAAAGGGAAAATAATAGTGAATGGAAGGATTTAGCCACATACTTGATGGTAGAAAATTATTTTGATTTGGGATCGGATCAACGTGTGTGTACTTATTGTTGTAATAAATTAAACCAAAACCAGATGCCTGCTAGGGCAGTTCATAATAATCTGGAATTGGTTGAGATTCCTTCTGAATTGAAGGATTTAAATACTTATGAATCTATTTTGATTCAAAGTATCCATCCCTTTCAGGCTATTGTAAGAATGGAGCCAAAGACAGGGAAGTTGCCTCCAGCAGATTTACAGAGAGGATTAAAGGGAAGAGTTGTTTATTTGCCTCTAGATTTGAACAAAAACATTAACACAATTGGAATAGAAAAAGTGGAAGAGGAACCTCTGGTTATCTTGGTTAATGGGGTTCCGACAAAGAATAAGAAAATATGGCAAGATTTAGTGGATGTTAGGAAAGTCAAAAAGGCAACAGTGTATTTGAAGAAAAATAATAAGTACTATAAGAATGTATATGTTGCAGAAGAGGAAGTAAGTGATGAAGAGGATAGCGATGTGTGTGCTGGCCAAATTGAGAAAGTAGAGGCCTCTAAAAGTGAAGAAATATATGAACATTATAGTGTTCATCCTTTGCATTCCAAGGAAGTCATGGGGAATGCTATTGAGTTGTTTCAAATGAAACAAGCCAAAGGGAGTCCCATTAGTGTTTGGGAGGAAAGTTTGGAAGCTCGGTGTTTCCCACAGCTATTTCCCACAGGTCAAGGAGGAAGATATGATGAGCGACCTCGTGAAATTCCTGCGTCTGAATACCGGACTTTACGATTGTATGCAGAAGATCCTAGGTTTCGGCAATGCATTCCCTATTTGTTTCATCTCCTGTTTGAAAGCGATCTGTCTGGACTGTCATATGCAGTGAACCACATCTTAAAAAGTGGTATACAGATGCAAAACATCTCGGCAAGTGACTTTATGCATAAAGTCAATGTCCAAGACAGTATTTTGGATTCTCACTTAATTAATCTCATGGCGTGTCAGCGTGGTACTAATGAGTACTGGTACCGTCGTCATGGTGATTTAAAATGTATGCTGAGGAACTTAGGAACTCCGACATGGTTCCTCACTCTGAGCTGTGCCGAGTATGGCTGGGATGACTTACTTGAATTTCTACGAGAGGCAAATGGAAATATTGAAAACATTGAATTCAAGACACCTGGAGAACTGTGTTCTTTGGATCCTGTGAATGTATGCAGGTACTTCAATCATAGATTTGAAGCTATGATGTCTTTCATCACAAATAAAAAGAATCCACCTCTTGGAGAGGTGTTGGATTTCTTCTGGAGAAAGGAGTACCAAGCAAGAGGTGCCCCTCATATACATATGTTGCTGTGGATCAAGGATGCACCTAAATTTGGAAAAGATCCGGATGACTTAGTGATGAATTTCATCGAACAGTATTCTACGTGTGCTGTTCCAAACGCAACGGAGAAGAAAAGTCTAAGAGAACAAGTTCTACGTTTCCAAAGCCATCGTTGTGGAAAGTACTGTCGTCGTAAATTCAGAAACAAGGACAAGTTCTACACCAAATGTCGTTTCAACTTTCCACGACCGGTGATTTCTAAAGGAAGAGTGAACAGTTTGATGTCTTCGCTGCGACATAATGTGACGAGGAAATCACCCAAGAATACATACAATTTGAAAAGGAACGAAGAGTCCAAGTACATCAATGACTACAACCCAGTGATTTTGTCCATGTGGAATGCCAACATGGATATACAGTTTGTGGCTGACAACTGTATGGCTGTGGCTCGGTATGTGACATCTTACATCACCAAAAAAGAAAAGACCGAACTGAAGGATATGTGGGAGGACATTTCCCATGAAAAGAGCCTCAGCAAGAAGTTGTACAGTTTCAGTCTGAAGATGTTGTCGCATCGAGAAATCGGAGCTTACGAATGTTCTGATCGATTGTCTTCAGCAAGTCTCTATGCCAAATCCAGGAGTCTCGTTTGGGCGAGTCTTGGTCTTGCTGCAACGCGAAATCGAGTTCTAAAACCTGTTCGGGAAATTGAGTATTTGGCAGAAAAGGAACCAAACAGTACCGACATTTTGAAGACCAACATGTTGGATACATATTATCCAAATCGAAGCAGTCACCTTGAGAATGTTTGTCTATATGAGGTTCTCCAAAATTATATATTCAAGAGGAACATCAAAGAAGATATTGAGAAAGGAGTGTATGCTGTAATTGGAAGTGAGGGATGCCTGGTCAAGCAAAGAAAATGCCAATTAGTAAACCATCGAAAATTAAGTGGCGAATCTCCAGAAAAAAAGGAGTTTTTCTATTTAGCACTTTTGCAACTTTTCAAGCCTTGGCGTGCAGAAGAGGAACTGCTTGGAGATTTCCTCTGTTACGAAGACTCTTTCAATGCAGCCAAGGAGTCCATAGAATGTCCTGCTTTTTCTAAATATCAAGAAATGCTAACTTTGGAAATTGAGCAGGAAGCAACGATTGCAGCCGAGATTGCCAGAGACAGTTCTCAGGACAGTCAGAGTTCTGTTTCATTGAGTCAAGATCCACTTGGAGGACCTATTATCGAAAATGAAGCTGCCACTGCTATGAATGAAGTAGAAAGAGCCATGGCACATGCTCAGGAGGATTCAGTTAACTTACAAGACTTGGAAAAACAACTCAACGTTGAGCAGAGGAAAATATATGATGAAGTTACCAAGGAAATTGAGCACGGATTAAGTCATGAGAAGAAAGAGTGCTCGTGTACGTCGTTGAAGCCTGTCCGACTGTACGTGAGTGGAGAAGCGGGAACTGGAAAAAGTTTCCTCATTAAAGCAATCTCTTGTTATTTGCAGGAAAGGACTGAGTCATCGCTGTCTTGTGTTGTCACCGCTCCTACTGGACTGGCAGCACATAATATTAAAGGTATTACTTTGCATCGTCTACTGATGCTGCCGGTGGAGCATGACAACAAATTACAATACAACAAGTTATCTGGAGATGCTTGCTGTGAAGTTTCAAGAGTTTTGAGGAAAATGAAACTACTTATCATTGACGAAGTAAGCATGGTTTCCAATGTCATGCTTGCCTTTGTGCATTTGAGAATGCAAGAAGTACTTAAAACTGAATATGATATCTTATTTGGTGGGAAACACATTATTGTTTTCGGAGATCTTCTACAGCTGACACCAGTAAAAGGTCAACCTGTGTTCAAAATACTCACGCATGAAGATACCAGGAAGTGCCTAGGGAGCATTGGCAACGTCAATATATGGTTAAACTTCAATTATGCAGAACTGCATCAAAATATGCGTCAGGCAAAGGATGAAGATTACAAGAATATTCTACAAGATATTAGAATTGGAAAAGTGACCGAGCATGGGAAAGAAGCTTTAAATGCACGGTTACTGTCAAATTTGTATCCCAAACAAGAGATTGTGCCTGAGAATATTTTTCAGAAAATTACTGAGAAGAAATCCGGGATATGTCTCATGCCAACTCTTGCAGAATGTGCCATCTTCAACAACAAAATGTTGAATTTAGAAAAGCAAGACATTGTGAAACTGGAAGCTATCGACAAATTAGAGCATATGGGATCAACAATTATTTTGTCAGATAATTTGAAATCAAAATTGGATTCATTAGAGAAGACTATATCTAAGACAGCGGGTTTTGAAAAGACTCTGAATGTGTGTTTAAATTGCCGAATCATTTTGAGACGGAATTTACATGTAGAAAGAGGTCTGGTAAATGGATCAATGGGTAATGTTGTTGATTTTGAGAAATACAGAAATAGAGATGGAATAGAATTTTTAAGAATTAAATTTGATGGCATTGAGGAAGTACAGATAATTGCTCGTTGTTCTGCTAGGTTTTTGCTTGTTAAAGACTTATATGTTCGCCGTAAACAGTTTCCTGTTTGCTTGGCATATGCGGTGACAATCCATAAATCGCAAGGTTTAAGTGTAGACTGTGCATTGGTGAATATTGGCAGTTCAGTGTTCAAGGAGGGTATGGCATATGTGGCATTGTCACGAGTTAGAACTTTATCGGGATTGTACTTGATTGACTGTGATGTCACAAACATTTGTGCGGATCTAGATTGTGTTAAGGAATACAATAGGTTAAGAAGAGAGTATGCGCCACATTTGCCTCAATATCCTTTGTTTGAGAAACGTGTGGTAGGCCGGAAACGTAGAAATAGCAGTAATAGTAGGGAGGTTGTTGCAAAAAGACTAAAAGTCAATGAACCGAAAGTTGTTAGCAGAAAGAAAGTGGATACTGTTGAAGAGATTGTTGGTTTTCAATTTGAAAACAGTTCTGGTGTCAACTGCTATGCAAATGTCGTTGTTAATGTTCTCTTTTCACTAGAGAGTTTAAAACAACAGATTGTGTTCAATTCAGAACAAAGTTTATGCTGCTTGTTGAATTCTGTGTTAGAGAAATGTAGCACTGATCGAACAAAAGTAGAAAGTGTGTCTGAAGTTCGTTATCTGTTAGATGAATGTTCAGGTCAAACAGACTTCTCTGAAAATAATCAGCAAGATTGTCAGGAGTTTTTAATGTATATGCTTGATATATTGCAAGATGAGGGTGTAGATGTAGATCACCTGTTTGGGCTTTCTTATCAATGGCAGCATGACTGCGAGAACTGTATGGTATCAAGTACTACTAGTGTAGACTCAGAAAGATTTATATATTTAACTTTGCCAGACAGTAAATCAGTGTCCTTTAATAAGCTAGTAAATGCAGCGGATCACAACATGGAGTGTAGCCAATGTAAATGTGATATGATGTCAACATTATTTATACGTAGATATGGCCAGTATGTCATTTTAATGATGCAACGATGTAGGCCTGATGGATCAAAATTGTCAACTTTAATAAAAAATGTTGTGGCTTCTCAGCTGTCAATATCAGGGAGGACTTTTGTTACTGTAGCAATTATCTATCACGATGGTCCATCAACAACATCAGGACATTATACAGCTTACTTAAAGTCTGGAAACGGCTGGTCATTCTGTAATGATTCTGTTGTAACTTTCAAAAAAAAATTGCCGTTTGACCTTAAAAATTCTTACCTGGTGTTTTTAAAACCAAAATTTTAAGTAGAGGGAATGTAAGTCTGCAATGCTGTCTCGATTAAAAATCCAACTATATAAACCTGATGCAAGTAAGTCTGCTTCATAGTAAGCAGTATCAGTGTCATAGGAAAAGGAGAACATGAGTGACAAAGAAGAGTAAGATATTAGTAGTCCAGGATTGTGAAAATAATCTCAAATATTTTATTTTTGAAAGTTGCGAAAATAGAAAATGTCGGGATTTGATTGGAAGAATTACAAGACTTGCGAATCGCGGCAACATGATTTGGCCTAGTGGAAACATGTGATATAATGAGAGAAGTTTTTTTTCTATGTAACATATTTCACGTATCGATGGAGGTTTTCTTTCAGAAAGTGGCGGGCTGAAAATATTTAAAGCACAACAGAGTGGATGCTGTTTATAGGAGATCGTTTGACGTCATTGAAAGTAAGTTAATTTTAAGAAGTTTTGAAATCAGATTTCTTAGGCTGTATGGGTTTTTTAAACACAGTCATTTTGATTGTGTTTTTTTTTCCCCGCTGTTACATGATGAATACCTTCAAGTCACTGATTTAAGTGAAATTTGATACATTCTGAGAACAGCAAAAATAAACCATTTAACATGTTTAATTAATGTTATGCTTTTTGTCCTTATGATATACATTTAGAAATGTGTGGTACATATGGGTAAGCTGAGTTCTGTAAATATCAATTTTAATGCTTAGAGTGCTGTACTTCTGGGTAGTGTTTTTTTTTTTTTAAAAAAAAGAGGCCTCACCTCAAAGAAAGCTCTTGAAAGCACACATCTTATTTGCATCCTAAAACAATCATTTACAATGTTAGACACAATTTTATTATGGCTTTACATCTTTTTTGCGCTGCTATTGCATCACTATTGTGAGACATTAGCAGTGCAAGAAAAACATCATGTTCCAAAATAGGCCTCAGTTCAGCAATATCAAGATACAGTTTCTTTCGAATATATATCTTTAGGATTGTGTAGGGGACGTAGAGAAGCAGAGACTTCTGTAAATGTCAAAGTTGTTGAAAAACTGTTTGTTTTTGAACCTTTTCCCTTGTCTTTTCTAATTTTTAAATACATGTTTTAATATTTTTTGAAATGTTTGTTCTTTGTTTTACAGATTGAAAGTATGAAAAAATATTTAAAAAAGGTAACAAGAATTATAAGGTAAATGTTTTCCACTCTTTTTACCCGCAATGCACTGCTGATGATGTCATTGACACTATCTCTCATTTACTCTCTCTAGCTGTCTTTCTTTTTACATTATTCTCTGTTTACTTCCCTTATACTAACTCTTCTTTTTTTAAAAAAAATATTTTTTTAGTTCGCTTAAAGTTCGCGAACCGGTCAGCGAACTTGAAGCGAACCAAAAGAAATAGAGCTTGCCAGAGTGATAAACATTCTAGCAATTTTGTTTGAAAGGGGAGGTAGTTCTGAAAAGAACTGTTTTTTTTTGTTTTTGTTGTTTTATATTTTTTTTTTATTTTTTGAACATTTTTTGATTTTTTTGTATTTTTAGAACTGTTTTATGTTTTTTTTGTGTTTTTTATGGAGGGGAGACAACAAAAAACAGGCTTTCAAAACGGCTCAACTGGAGCAAAAAAAAAAAATTACTTTTTGGGTGCATTAGGGCATTTATGATTTTCAAATGCAATGTTCATCAGGTTGACACTCATGTTGCCATATGACAGCATAGCACCACAGTAAATACAAGATAACTTCATATGCTGGAAGTTGGGTTGGATGTTTGGCACAGTCTCTTGTGCCTCTCTTCCCGTCAAAGACAATGTGGATGTAGATCTTGCCACAGGAGTTGCCGTCGGATTGTCTTCAAGATCCCTTAACTCAGCCCGGCTGTAGTTCAAGGGATGCCACCTGCTCATGTGACGATGCATTGTATAGTTCCCCATACTGTACTTCTTTTCTGTGCCTCTCGACAATCTGTAATCACAGATGAGGCAGGTGGCATATTTTGCATTCACTTTCTTTGATCCAGGAGGGATGGTGAAAAACTGCCAGATGAAACTGGTTTTTCGTTTAGAAACCCGGGGCAACTCTTCGACAAATTGTTGTTCCTCTCTCTCCTCTTCTTCTTCTTCCTCATCTTCCTCCTCTCTGTTAGTCATAATTTGACTAGGTGGTCCTCTCTTCTTATGAGGAGGTGGAGGTGGTGGTGGGGGTGCACCAGCTGCAGCAAGAATGGAAGCCATTGTGGAACTTCAGATAAATGGTCTTTCTCTCACCAAGATGAAAGTCAGAGTGAGGAAATAAGGAGGGGTTTACATGATTTGGGGAAAACAAAAGTTCTGAGCCAATGAAAAGTGTTATTTTTAGGTCACATGACCTAGTCATACATCATTTGGAAACCAAAAGTGAAATGAACCAATGAGAAGTTTGATAAACAAGTCACATGACCTGTTCCGCTTACGTTACGCGGCGCGCGCCGCGTCCCAGATCGCTTCCGGTTCGCGGTCCGGAGCACTTCCGGGAGCGCTAACGCGACGCGTCATTAGACGCATTACGCGATAACGTGATACGTCGCGCTTCCGCGACGCGTCACTGTTCCGCTAACGTAACGTTGACCGGTTCGCGGACTAGATCGCGGCATCAAGATGAGCTAACGGAAAGCTTCCCGGTTCGCGAACTAGAAGCGAAGAAAAAAATATTAAAAAAAAATTATCAATAAATATCTAAATATATTTTGGGATTTAAAGAATAATACATTTTACAGCTACAGATGTTAGCTTTTAAAACACCAATGAAATTCACTGAAAAAACCATAGGTTATAGACCATATATAGTTAGAAATTTGCATTTAAAAAACCATTGAAATTCAATGAAAAAACCATAGGTTATAGACCATATATAGTTAGGAATTCGCATTTACAAAACCTTATTTTACTCGCACAAAACCATTGAAATTCCATATATAGTTAGTTGCACTAACTATATATCGCGCACCCGCAATCCACTGCTGATGATGTCACATATTACATCATTCATGACATGGTCAGTGACATCACTGATGACATCACTGATGACATCTCAAATGACATCACTGATGACATCACTGATGACAACATCCAGTGACTGTATGTTTCTGTAAAGTTAAAATATGTCTTATATTTTGAAGAATGAGTGGATGTATAAGTGTCTGGATGAAGGATTTAGTAGGTGCATGACTGACTGATTGAGTGAGTGATTAAATGTGTCTCACTGAGTGCATGGGTTAGTGACTAAACTGTTTTAATTTGTGCATCATTATATCTGTTGTTCTACAAACTGCTGCATATGTTGATCAGTAGCTATATGAGTAACTGTATGGGTTGATTGGTTGTCCAAGTATTTGTATGGGAAACTGAGTGTGTGTGTATGGGTGGCTGGAAGGTGTGTGACTCTGTACATAGATGTGTGAGTAGTTGATTCACTATATGTATAGATTCAAAAGTGCATGTGCAAACAGCTGTATGGGCGGTTGACTGTGCATGAGTGTATTAGTGAGTGAATGGATATCTCAGTGCTACATGTCAAATTAAGTACATATGTAAAACACAGTACATGTGAGAGTTGACATCTATAAATAACTGTGCATAAGAGCCAGTGAATGTGTGAGTGGCTGTATGGATCATTGTGAACATGTATCAGAGATTGTATAAGAGAGTAAAGTAAATATGTGTTAGTATATGTTTGAATAAGTAAGGTGTGTATAACTGTATAGTTGAGAAAATGGAGGTGTGATTGATTTTTGGCATAACTGACTAGGTGTGTGAGTAACTCCATGGATGAGTGACAGTCTGTGACTGTCTGTTTACACTGATTGTATCTAAGGTTATATTAGAGTCTGAAGAGGTTCATGGTATTATCACATGAATGATATCATCAGTGATGTTATCAGTCATGTCAAATGAGATGTTTTCAGTGATGTCATCAGTGATGTCATTTGAGATGTCATCAGTGATGTCATCAGTGATGTCACTGACCATGTCATGAATGATGTAATATGTGACATCATCAGCAGTGGATTGCGGGTGCGCGATATATAGTTAGTGCAACTAACTATATATGGAATTTCAATGGTTTTGTGCGAGTAAAATAAGGTTTTGTAAATGCGAATTCCTAACTATATATGGTCTATAACCTATGGTTTTTTCATTGAATATATATATATATAGATATATATATATATATAGATATATATGAAAAGGAGGTACAAGAACAAAAAACAAGTAAATAACCTCCCACTTAAGAATGTGAAGGAGAACAATTTCCCGTAGCAGAAAAACCAGAACGGCAATGTAAAAAAAATACATTCATAAAAAAATTATGAAAATATCACTTGAAGAAAAAAACTTTGCATAGGAGTAAAAACACATCTGGTATGTACCGATAATAAAAACAAATATGTTCGAAGAAAATATGCAAAGAAATGAATAATCTCACCTTCAGAATAAAACTCTTAAATATAAAGAATATAATAAGATTAATCCTAAAGAAATGAAAAATTCACACATTAGAACTCAAGATCAAGCAATTGTCACAGGAAAATATTAAGGTAAAATAACTAAAGTAGACACCATGGTCTGTATAACTATGGTGAGCGATGTCTCACCTGGAATCAGTAACTGTCCCAAGAAAATAAGCAAAGAAAATAAGAAAAGTAGTCACTGTAGTCAGGAGGGAATGGCAAAACAACAAACTAAAACAAAAGTAGTAGTAACCAAAGTCATAATGAAGCAGAATAAATGAAAAGGACCCAGTAGAATAGTCTCAAGAAGTATGAAATGAAATGAAATGAAATGAAAAACGATTTTTAACGCGCAACTAAGCCCAGGTGGGCGTCAAGGCGCCTGACCAAATAATACCAAGTGACAGAGAATAATCCTAATTACGGATATGCCCTGACAAAACACCAGGTCTTGAGCGCCTTTTTAAAGGAAGACAGAGAGGGTTGCATCTTAATCTCAAGAGGTAACAAGTTCCATAGTTTGGGAGCAGCAATGGAAAAAGCTCTGTTTCCCCAGCGAACCCTTTTGGCACGTGGGACAACCAACAAATTCATCTCTGAAGATCTTAAAGATCTACCAGGCTGGTAACGGGTCAGCAGGGCACCAAGGGGATCAGAAGAACCCTCTGCCAAAGCTCGATAGACAAGACAACGGATCTTAAACGAGATCCTGAGATGAATGGGCAGCCAATGAAAGCTCTTTCTGGCCATCGTAGCAGATGATGCTTTGGGAAGTGCTAAGACAAAGCGAGCAGCTGCATTTTGAACTACCTGTAATCGCTGAATGAGCCCCTTGCCCCTATAACACGAGAACAAAAAATGAAGCGTTTCCGTGGAAATTTCCATAGAACATGTGAAGAAAATGAAACAGTACCTTGTTGCTGAAATATGTGAGGCATAACTTGGAAAGTTGGGGTAGAAAACACTTTCAGGCCCCACGAAGTGCAGCACATCAACCACGTGGAAATGGCAATGAAAAGATAACAGCTGATTGTTGGAGAAACTCATTATACTTTTTAGATCCCAGAAATCAGAAGAAATGTGTCCAAATAACATAAATCAGGTCATCATGCAAGGCGCCACAGAAGAAACAAGAAGAGGAATCAAATACCGTGTAGATCGCACCAGTAGTAACATCATGAAGGACGTGGTAGGCAATGAAAAATGCACCTCTGAAGAAAAACAAGGAAAGCGTGACCACCGCAAGATGGAAGCACGCACGGTGATGCTGCGCCGGATGGCTCTCGGCGTCACCGTGCAGTGAATAATGACATGCAGTAGTAACAGGCGTCACAGAGAATGGACGCACAGAAGGAGATGCGAGTGGCCACTTTGAAATGGTAAGGCTCGCGCTGCGCACAACGAAAGTGGCCATTTATTATGGCGGAGTACAGTAATGGGATATAGAGATAAAAATGTACCTCAACCTTGAGTTTGGTTGGTTTCAAACATGGGAAGGCATCCACAGCCACAGCAGAAGCAGCCGCTTCCCTATTCCAAAAGAAGGAGACGCGACATGTCGGTATTTCCTTCTCACTCTCTAAATAGACAGGAATCCCAATTTGCTGTTCATCTCAATCGCATAGTAAAAGCAGCAAAACTATAAAGTTGTTAGCATAAATGTATTTTCCACACCAACTTGATAGTAAAGTAATAGGGCAATAGAAATGTCCCACGCAGTAGAGTTAAGGGTAGCATGAAGCTTGTTAGAAGGATGCAAGATGAAAAATGTGGCTTTAAATACAGAGCTGGTACAAAAGGAATCAAAGAATGAGGTGAATATAGTAATTAAAATCACAGTCCCAAACATATTGCCATTCACAAACACTAGTTGCACTGTAGTTGAATGAAAAGTAAACGCTGCTACCAAAGTACAGAAAAATCCACCTGGATGATCAGGCCAGCTGAGTCTCTGTGAGAATTATACCAGAAGAGGAAGAATATGGTATAGCAGGTTCACTAGATGATTAATTAATCCAATAACACACGGCAGGTGCTCAGTGAATAGTGAAGAGGAGTCACGGCAAGGAGTAAAACAGAAGAAGACTCACCAAGCTTGAGTAGAGAACTGGCATGCCCGAGTTGATGCTGACCGGTGTCAAAAGTTGTTACAAGCTTTGGTTCTTTGATGTATACGCAGTATTTAAATCTTTAGTTGCAGTAAAAACAGGTATTTGAAGAGTAGGTCCATAGAATTTGAATCCACACAGGGAAGACCAGATCGTCGCCAAAATGTTGAAAGTAAATACCTCACAAGAGTCCAGGTAGTTGTTCCAAGTGAGTATCTTTATTGAAGTTGAAGTACAGAGGTGGTAGGTAGGTAGGCAAGATGAAGATGGTATGAAGGCCCCACCAGGAGCTGTTCCCTTGAGCTCAGTCAGGAGTCAACTGTCACACATCAGTCACACCACATTCTATGACATCAATGAACATTCTAAGTGTTCCCAGACTGAACAAGCAGGAAAGATAGGATGGAAAGAAGGAAGAGGAGAAAATACCTTATAACATGAGCCAGACCTCATTACGCGTAAGCTTAGAAGCTCTGTCTAGCATAACCGTATTATTTATTGAAGCCAGCCATTCTGCTTTATTCTGGGGCGTAGCTTTAATCCAATTCTTACAAATTTCCCTACAGGCAAGCAATATTTAGTGAAAAAGTACTTTTTAAAATATTTTGTGACAAAGATTCATAGTTAACCGGAAGCCCAAAAAAGACAAGAGATTTGCTTACCTGGAGCGACCCTCCAAGTATTAAACATACTGTGTTACTCACACCCCGCCAAAAATCTGGAAGTTCCGGGCAATCCAAGAACATATGTTTGTCATCGCTTTTTTCTTTCCCACATTTGTGACATTTCGCAAATTTTTAAATACTCTCCTTTTGCACCAATGGTCCATTCTAGAGTGATTATCTGTGTTGGAAATATGTCCAAGGACCTTCCAAGGACCTTCGATCTAATTATTTGACTGTTTTCAGTTCACAAAATATGGAAATGCACTGCACTCAAAATTTGATTTTAAATTAGCAACAAGTGCGAAGTGCGAAAAATGTGGTGGCAAGTAGTTGAGTCTAGTGATATTGCACTGCAGAATGTTCTACCATCTGGATTCCACTGCACATCTACACTTTCTTCCTTTAAACATAATCTAGGAGAATACTTCTGAGAAAAATTGTGTTCACAGTTTTTTTTATGTAGATCCCATTTTTTCCTTTGTTATATCCTTTCAGTCTTTCAGTAACTGTATTTTGTATTGTTTAATGCTTTGAAGCTTATTTTTTGCTTTATATGTACTACACAAATAAACTAAAGAGAACAAAACCTCTGGAATGTTCTGGAAGAAGCAGATGAAAATACCCAACTAGTTAAATGTACTACCGGTCACTGATAATTAGTATGCTTCTTGATATATATTTTCTACAACTCTCATTTATTGAAAGAGGTATCCATCTCTTTGAATTTCTCATGAATCTCCCCAAAAAATAAGTAAATATGAAACCGCACCTTGCCTCAGAGACGTTAGATTGTTTGTCAGTCTATTAGATATCAAATCAAATCAAATCAAATAAGACTTTATTTCGGTTAATATTTCAAACCATAAAAAGTACATGCATTGATTACATTTTCAATATTGCGCAACAATACATTATTAAAAGAACACATTATACACAAATATCGTTAAAAATCATCATGATTGTTGGGTAGCAAAAGTGTCCTACTGGTCCTGATCATAGATCTAAGCAAGTTCTTATTCTCAGTGCAAGTTTTAAAAACGACAAAATATGGAGTACACAATCCTGGTGCAGGAGCTGCAAATACATGAGGGCAGGTCTAATTTGTTTAAAATCCAATGTTCTCAGCAAATCAACAAGAAAGTAACGTCTGGGATAGTCATAAAACCTACATAAAAATATAAAATGTAGCATGTCCTGAGGAGACTTCCCGTCGCAGCCACAGGGAGCTACATGTTTGCTAAAAATGTCTGATTTAGGTCTTATTAAAAGCTGCTGAAAAGTGTTAAATCTGAACCTAGTTAGCAGGAACTTTTCATGTGAGCTAAAGGCGCAAGCCAGATAGGGCTCCATTCCACCACACGACTTTAGCATGATAAACTTTCTGACACTTGGTTTCAGCACTTCCACATTTTCTCTGTCCGCCAATTTAAACTTTAGAAAGGCTCTTTTGACCGCTGTTATGTCCCCCTTCACAATGCCACTCGGATGGGAGAACAGTTTAGGGCACCCCAGCATTTCAAAGCAGAATTTCAAGTATTTTAACCAGGGGATGCGCATACAACTATCCTGAGATGTTACATCCCGTACAATCTGGTGGGTGAGTGGTATCTCTGTGTTAAGCCAAAGCGAGACCCAGCAGATCAGAGGCTTCAGTGCTAAATTATCACATAAAAACGGTGTCCCTAACTCCTCAAGCACAACAAGGTTCGGAGTACTCGCAGGAACACATAGTAACCGTTTAAAAAAGGTGTTTTCGATAACCTGTAATTGAGTATTTGACACATAGCCCCACAGTTCACTACCGTATACCGCCGTCGCTACAGACTTGGCATTATATAACTTAATCATTGCAGATATTGGTTTCTTTCCTATCTTTTTCGCAAGATTAAGGATAGTTCCATTAACCCTCAACATGTCATTTTTCTTCTTCGCCAGGTGAGGGGCCCAACTTAACTTCGAGTCAAATAGCACACCCAGATAGGAAAAAGTCTCTGTTACCGGAATGGGGCTGTCATCAAGCTTAAATACAAAGTTCTTTCTTGGGCGTTGGCCAACCTGCATTATATAGGACTTGGAATTATTAACCATTAAATCCCTATCAGACATGAAAAGATTAAAAGCAGTTAAAAGTGCCTGAAGCCCCTTCTCCGTACGCGAGATTAAAACCGCGTCATCCGCGTATAACAGCACAGGGATGCCCCTTCTTCCTACTCTGGGGCAGTCAGCCTGTATAGATTGTAGTGCTGCATCCAAATCGTTAATGTAAAAATTAAAAAGAAAAGGGGCAAGAATACATCCCTGACGTACTCCTTTATTTATCATAAACTTGTCAGTGGTGTCCCCATTAGATGAATATCTTACATTGGCACTAGTTTGATGATGCATATCCACCAGGAAGTCGACAATCCCACTGTCGACTCCCTTCGCCCTCATGTATTGCCACTGCCTCCCCCTGTTAACACAGTCGAAGGCTGACGACAGGTCCATGAAGGCGAGGTGGATCGTGCCCTTCTGGGCCACTGTGTACTTGCTGAGTATGAGGAATAAATTAAGACACTGAGTAATCGTGGATCTGCCCTCACAGAATCCATATTGAGATATAGACATGACGTTGTTTGCAGTTGCCCAACTAGTGATTCTCCTCAACAGAACTCTCCCGATAACTTTAACCTTTGAATCAATTAGGGAGATTGGACGGTAGCACGATGGGCTACCCCTGTCTCCCTTTTTGAAAACCGGGACAATGGTTGACACCCCCCAGGTCACTGGGCATCCTACCACTGTGGCAGCATTAAAAACCGCCAACAAGATAGGGGCCCAGAAGTGTGGTCTGGACTTAAATAAATCAGGGGGGATGCCATCTGGGCCGGGAGCTTTGTTTGATGTCAAACCTTCTATGGCTTCAAACACTTCGCCGCACTCAGATATCAGATACCACAGATATCACAGATATCAAAAATGTGTGAGGTTTTAGTGACTAAATTGAAGTTTTCACAGTAATTACTAAATAATTCCCTTGAGTCTGGCCCATTTCCTTGAAAACTATCTTATAAAGAAGTAGTACCACAAGCTATTGCTAGAACTCCATCCTGAGTTGCCTTTCCAGGCTTCAGCGACTTAAGTTATTACTAAAGGTATTAAAAGCAGCCCCAGTTAAAACAAGCAGGACTGCTCTCTAAGTATCAGCATGCCAGGGAATTATGAACTGAACAGACCTACACCATCTCTTTTTGCTGAACATGTAGCAGAATAATGGAGTGAACATATGCCTGGGACACTTGCTTGTTAGGCTCTTAGCTATGTAAAATGTAATGTGGAAAATATATGAAGATAATTTCACACAGATTCAACATTTCAAGCCTTTGCTTATTTGATGCTCCTTTTAAGCATGACAAACAACATTGAATTATTTCACAAAAGTTCAGTAAACTTACTTAAGTAAGATATGTAAAGTACTGGAAGCCTTACATGATGTCCTTGTTAAATTGGACCCTGCCACCTCAATTTATTGATGCCAGGATGTCCTTTGGTTGCAGTGGGGAAGGAATAGTGGAAAAAGTGGACGTGTGTTTGAGCATCACAGATCAAATAAGACAGAGAGAGAATAGTGTCTACACATATATTTGCATATTCACTTTTTCTAGTCCAATGATTTTTGCTTCCTTTATGTACGCTAAATTAATGTGTTAATGTTACCTTGTGATGGTGGCTGCTGTTATGGTGACTCAAAGTGCACAATTAATATGTTCTGGAAGAAACAGGAGCTGACACCCTAATATTTATAGGAATTATACATATTACTAGTCATTGGTACTTTTAGATGGCATTTATCTTATAATGAACATTTATTTATCTGTGGGAAGGTGTTGGTATCCCCAAAAATGTATACATTTATGTGCACCACAGCAAGATACAGGGGCTTGAAATTGGATTTTTTGAATCTACACCTGCACAACTGCTGAGAAGGGGTTACATTTGTACTCAATCTGCTATATAAACACAGAAAATATACACAAATATTTGCAAACTGCCCTGTGTGAATTTAAAATTTGAGGAATACATCTGACAAGCTATTGTGGAAGACGGCTGCTGTAAATGAGTGTCGGAACTCTGTTCAGAAGATCAAGAGGTAAGCAGGAGCTACTGGCCCAATTTGTGGGGGCTGAGGCCTTTCACTCCTGATGTCCAGGGCCCCAAGTTCCAAAGTGCTCCCCCTCCGTAGGTGCTCTACCTGCACCAGATGCCTTCAGTAAGTTCTTCGCACATGGCCCATGCGGGTGTGCTGAGTGGTCCGTGAGTGCCTCACACACAGTTGTACAGCCACAGTGATCAGAGGTTTCTTGTGGTTCTCCTAGCTGGGTAAGTCATTTATTTGTTTTCACAGTGAGTGGGGTCCCCAGTCATGGTGCAGCCCCGCAACGGTCACCATGGCAACCTCTCTCCTCCGATGAAAATGTTGACATACAGGTGTATGGCGTTACTGTCTTTCCACTGCACACTGGATCCAACTCCATTGGCACAGCAGGTTTATTTACGGTGGTGCCCTGGCATATGGTGTTACCTGCTTATCACTGCACAGGGCTCCATCCCACTCAGCATGTCAATTTCTTCAAGACAGCCCCTCCTGGCATATGGGGCCACTGGGTCACCAAAGCACTCTGGTGATAAGGCAATTGATGCAGCAATGATCAGGATTCACTTTACAGCAGCCCTCTTCTTGCATATGGGGGTCACCAACGTTATCCTTCCCAAGGGCAATGTCCCAATAGGGTCAGCAGCCATCTCCTCACACATAGCTATGGTGATCCACTTACCAGGCTTCCCCACTGGACCTCGCTCCCTCCAACACTCTCCTTATTTTCACAAGGCACACTGGTCTTAGCATGCAGGTGGGCACTGGTGTTCCAGGCTCCAGGCCAAATGGTCTTAGATTCTCTGGGTGAATTCCCCGCACCCAGCTAGGAGACTAGCAGGCTTTGGCCCCCAATTATTGGGGTGTCTAGAACTGATTATCATTTCCCATTTCCATACACCAAATGTGATTTAGAGTCTGAGCCTTTGAAGGTTATGTTGGGAGTCTGCATTATTTTGAAGTGCCCACTCATCTGTCCTCTCTTCCTCCTGAAATCAGTCTGGCACAGCATGAGTGACTCCAAATCTGAGAGCCCCACAGTGCAGGCCCTGGACTTGACTGAAATGTCATGCATAGATGTCAGCCACAGTGATAAGTGGATGAAAATGTTAGTCCAGGGTCTCAGTCTTACTCTTTATGATTCTCCTATAAGCCCCATCTGCTTCCTGAGATTTGCCCAGCCCCGTTGCTTGTGACCTCTTTCTGAATCAAAGAGCACCCTTTGAAGTGGACTGAAGAGTCTAGCTCTCCCTATCCCCAGTGTACTCCAACCAGCTTACAGAAATACACACACCTGTCTGAGGGGATTCCTCTACCTCCTGTCCTCATGTTTCAGAAAGCAGCTCTGGGTCTCCCAAAATGGAACCCAGATCCTTCCATTTACTGTTTTGCTAACAGGCACACATAAACCCAGCAAAATCCATATAACACACAAACACTGCACAGCACTACATTTTTCATGTATCGTACCACTCACAGGCATACATACACCCAAAACATGCATATAAAATACACAGCCTACACATTACAGCATTATTACTCTATTGTACAATTCACATTCATACACACACTCAACACTAACCCTGGGCGAAGTACTACACTATGCTCGCGTAGTTTGCGTAGTTTGCGCTACTTCGCGAATTGCACGTAGCACAGTGCAAGCACGCGTAGCATAGCGGTCATTGCCAAGGGTGAGTTAAGCACAGATTAGCTGAACTATACAGGAGTGAGCCTGTACCCTCGATCAAGTGACACAGGTAAAAAAGACCTGTTTACTACTACCGATCACCACATGGTATGCTGCCACCACCATGCTTTAGTTTCTTAATTCCTAGTAGCTCTTTGGGCTCCCCTACCGGTCCAACAAGACCACAATCTGTGAAACAGGTCTATGTCCTGGAGCACAAGCATGTTCCATGTCTGCCTATGATAACAAATAATCAATATTAGGGATCCAGACATCAGTACTGTTGGAGCACTCAGGGCAGGGGTGCAGTTATTGCTAAGCTACAGGTGGTCCAGAATTCGGCAGCAAGACTTCTCACAGGCACAAAAAGCTGGTGCTTGGCCAAGCCTGCCCTAAGATCGCTCCACTGGCTCCCGATACAGCAGATAATTAATTTTAAAGCCCTTTGCATCACGCATAAAATCCTTCAGGGCAAGTGTCCCCCTATTATAAAAAACCTGATCAAACCATATAAAGCCAATAGAAAGCTTTGCTTGGATGATCTCTACCTGGCCGGCACCCCAAGAATTAAGAAAGCACGGATGGGTGGCCGCCTCTTTTCCTATGACGCCTCCAAACTCTTCCTCTCTCCATCCACAAGGAAACCAACCTCTTGACATTCCACAAACATCTAAAAACATGGCTATTTCTGTAATATCATCTGCCCTCTAGCCACCTCCGCAGCGCTGGGATGGTTCTGGGTAGCCATGCTCTATACAAAAACATCTTTCATTCAATTTCATTTGATCTCATGTAGAGGACTTTTCCATCCAAGCAGTAAGTCAATGTTGATAGGGGCAGAAGTAAGGCTCCTTACTGCACATTTCTTTCTATTTTTTATTTTTTCCTGATGCTCTGGCAGACAGCTAAAATATTCACTGCTGAGAAAATAATTTCTTGAACTGACACAGTAATGCAATATCTCCATTTTTAAGATTGTGCCCTTCCTGTGGCTAACTGCTCAGCTAGTTCATGTTTCGAATTTGGGCAGTGTCCATCATAATATTAAATCTATATGGCAGTATTCAACACCATAGACCAAGAGAGGTTACTTCAAATATACAAAGAAGTTGGTTCTAGAGGAACAGTCATCTCATATATGGTCCTTCATTTTGCATGATCTCTCTAAACTACAGGTATTTTTGGAATATTCCACTGAGCTCTAGGAAATATCACTTTGGAAGCATGGCTTCATGCCTTTTTGTTTGTAGCTCAAGCAAAAACATTGCTCTTTGATTCTATTAATATAGATTACTGTAATGGAATCGGCCTTAACCTTCCAGAGGCCTTACTTAAGATCTATCAAGGGTTACAGAATGCATCAGGCTGCCTAGCAATGAATACTAATTCAAAGGAACATATTACCCCATAGGAAAGCATCACTAAATGTCAGTGTACCAACACATAAACATAAGCCTTTGTGAATAAAGCATCTCCAGAAACAGGTCCATCATTATTAAGAGTGTTATTTGCATTTGAGTACCAAACCACAATTTGCAGTTAGATAACTACAACCTACATCAATCCTGTTCCTTTCACAAATTCCACACTGGGGAAAGAGTCTTACGGGCCGATCCTTCCCCAGTATCGAAGAGAAATACTCATGATGTATGTGCGCAGAACAACCTCGGTTAGTGTAGGATTTTTTTAAACATCATTGTTCCCTCCTTAGATGACATACTGCTCTGCGAATCCTAACTCCATTGGTCACGTTTGATTGTATGTAAATTGTATTGGTCTGCAACCATGTTTACAAAACGGCAGTATACCTATGAATGATCACAATCTACAGTCAGACTAGCCAGGGTACAGCAGCACTGAACACAGAAAGGAAGTGTCAGGCCAATTCAGAGGGGCCAAGGTTATGGGGCCCCAGCCATAGAGGTCAAGGAAATTGGCCATTGTTGTTACAGGCTCCATCCTACTCTGACTCTGCAAAGTGGGCCAAGTGCAACACTTTCCACACTTCACTTTCAGGGTGGCAACGGTTTCTCAGGCGAAAGTGGTGGCAGTTAAGAACTCAGAACTCAACAGTCAGCCAACAGACAAAATTCTGCATTTTCCAGCTCAGTACTTATGTATAAGGATAAACAAAGTGCTCACTGTAAATCTACATGCTATACAATTCAATCAGAATGCAATAACAGGGTCGTACACCAAGTTTGATTCTCCCAAATAGACTGTTTTATTAGACACATGTGCAGATCAATTCAAGTTCTGTCACGGATCAGTTATGCATCTCAGTTCAAACTCGTTTTCCCTTTGCAATCAACCAGGCAACCCAGTCTCTAGCCTACGCAGCAGACTCCTCGTGTTCTGGTGCCTCTTGTCGATTATAGGTTAGGCTCTACATTTACCTAGTGGTGGGCATTGTAGTTCTAGTGGTGGGTTATGCATGGTTTTTCAGGCTTTCTGTAGATTGGCAGACACCATGCTGATACTTGGTCTTGCAAAACGTTTGGTGCAATTTGTATGGGAACCACTTATAGAGACGAGGGGGCACCCTCACAGCAAGCCGCTCCTCACTTCTCTCTCTGCGATAGTCAGTGTTCTCAAGGTTCTCCATACAATAGAGCCATGCTGGGACTCTCCTCCTGGACAGTCTCACCTTCTGCTGAACCAATGAGGCTCCTTTCTTTTCTCAGCAAGCAGGCAGGTTTCTAGGCAATTTAGGCAGGCCGCTAGCATTTCCAGGAGAGAGTGCAAATTTCAAGTAAAGTCCGCTCATGTCTGGAAGACTGGCTGTCATGCAGACTATATCCCTGGTTACAAAGCAGCTCTTCAAGTTTTCTGCAGAGCATTACATTCCTCAGCCAAGAAGAACACAGGACTAGAATAAAGCCTGGTATTTGGATCCAACTTTTTTTTATTTCAAGAGTTTTTATTAAGAAAGTGTTTCCAATACAGTACAGTAGTGATGCGAGGGCAGTTAATTGATTCTTGGCGCCTTCTTGGTTACATTAGGCTTACTGCTGCATAGGCTAGTTTCAGCTGTGGTTATGTAGAACCCCAAGAAGAGGGTGAGTGGAGGAAAGGGGGTAAGAAGAGAGGAAAGGGGGAAGAGCTGAGGATAAGAGGGACGGGGGGGCATACTTGATTATGGTCCTCTTGTAGTCTGTTGTTTGTGAGGCCTAGTGGACAGTGCGCCTACGGAGGTTTGTGCGACCCCAATTGTGCATCTAGTGCGGCCCACATCTCAGTCCTAGCTGTGTGATTGGGCGAACATTTTTCTGTGATGTTGTCGGCTCCTCTGAGGAATGTGACCCAGTTGACCCTCCTGCCATCTTGAGCCTAATCAGGCTGGCTTTAGACCTGCCCACTCTACAGAGGCCGTCATCCTGGCAGTTCTTGACACACTCAGGAGCAACGCGGGCGCGGGGTTTCCCCAAGCCCTCATCCTCCTGGATTTGTCGACCGGGTTCGACACGGTGGATCACAACATCCTTCTCCACCGTGTCGAACGCGGCCAACAAACCCGCGTCCGTCCCGTGGGGTTTCCCCAAGCCCTCGTCCTCCTGGATTTGTCGGCCGCGTTCGACATGGTGGATCACAACATCCTTCTCCACCGTGTCGGGCAGGCAGGCATCCGGGGCACCACCCTTGAGTGGGTCAAGTCCTTCCTCACTGGAAGAACACAGGCAGTCCGCCTGGGCCCTTACACCACCAAAAATTCCCCCACGTCCTGCGGAGTCCCCCAGGGCTCCTCCCTTTCCCCGCTACTATTTACCTTATATTTCCGGCCACTGATCCAATCTCTTCTGAAATGGGACATCATAGTCTATAATTACGCCAGCGACTTGCAACTCATTCTTTCACTTAACTCACCACATGCCATCAATACGTTCCACGCAGTCATGATTCATATCCAGCTCTGGATGAACCAGAATCAATTAAAGTTGAACCCCGGTAAAACCGAGCTCCTTCTCCCTGGACTCAGTCATGCCCACTGGGGCCCGGAGTTCTGGCCTCCGGAGCTCGGCTCTCCCCCCATCCCAGCAAAAACAGTAAAAAGCTTGGGCGTAATCATTGAAGTCGAACTCTCCCTCAAAGCCCAAGTTGGAGCGGTAGTCTCATCTTGCATGCACCAACTCCGGAGGATCCATAAAGTCCGTCACCTTCTCCCCCGCGGCACTCACTCAAACTGTCATCTCACTTGTGCTCTACCGCTTGGACTTTTCTAACTCCATCTACCACGGTCTTCCACAATTTCTGTTACACCACCTCCAAGTCGTCCAAACCCAAGCGGCCCGCCTGATCCATGGAACCCCCAGATGGCAATCTGCCAAGCCTCTGCTCCATAGCCTCCATTGGCTTCCAATAGACCAAAGGGCTGCCTTTAAAGTGGCATGTCTCACCTTTAAAGCCCTTCACTGCTCTGGCCCTGGGTTCCTTAAATCCCTCTTCCATCCTCACCGTCCAACACGCAACCTCCGATCAGCTCACCGTGACTTGCTAGTCACTCCTAAAAACAAAACTAAGAAATTCGGCGGTCGCCGTTTCTCCTACCTAGCTCCTGTGCTCTGTAACCTCCTTCCTCTCTCAATCAAATCTTCTTCCTCCCTTCTTAACTTCAGAAAATCGCTAAAAACCCACCTTTTCCCCCCATTAGCTAGATTTTTGCTTCCTGCGCTCCCTCCTCACTCACTCTGTCTATCAGCGCCAGGAAGCTTCAGCGTCAGTGCGCTTTACAAATGGCACCTAAGACCCTTCCTATGAAAGTGGCTTTGGCCGTGTTTTTCCAATTCGCTAAGATGGTTTTTACCGCCGCAGTAAGTAGGAGGTCCACTAGGTCTCTGTCTTCCTTTATGTGCCTTGAAGCTTCCAACACATTCCCTCGTTCTTTTTTCCTGGGTTTTGAGCCAATTCGCCACTATAATCACCGTTAGTTACTCGGGGTGGTGGTGGCTCCGGACGTAGGCGTCTATCCTCCTCGCCATCCAAACCACACCCCTTGGATCTGACTTTTAAATGCATTTTCCAGACTGAGGAAGCGGCTTCACTGTCTGAGGCTTTAGAACTGGTTTTGGTTGGATGTCTTCCAAATGTAATTATCAACAGTTCTTAGACGTATTATTTCTGTAAAGTGATGGCTCTCAGTCTAGGTAACAATGGAGGTGGATCCAAGAAGGATTACCTAAAGCATGGGCCCAATGATGTGTGAGATTTCGGCATCTGGCTGTCAACAGCCTTCCTGAAGTTGTAATCCCAAATGGACGAAAGAGAAGGCCTTCTATAGAATCTTCCTCACCTTGAACAACAGAAACTGCAGTCCCACTCCTCACCCTTACTGTCTACCAACGTGGCAGTGGTCAGGAAGAACTAATCAGAGCCCTTTTGCTAACAAGGCCCTCATTGAATTTATAAGAGAAGCTCTATCTCCCTTCTCCTTAATATCTATGTCTTGATCTCCACCCTCCATCCACAGAATGAGCGCAATGCACGTCCTCTGTCTGGGGAATCTGCCCACATCTTCGATCTTGAGCCATGCTAAAACTGGGACATCCAGAATGGATCAGCTGGTCTGACTACTTAAAATCACAGCATTAACAGAGTCCAACTATACATGCACCATTCACTCACTGCACACTCACAAACCTGACTAACACGCAGGATGTCAGTGCAATGTTACAAGGGTTCTCATAGCAGAATAAATGTACACACTAGAGTTTAGTAGACCATACTATTTTTGCCAGAGAAAAGGTTGGACAACACTAATAATTCACAAAACCTGGTATGCTGCCACAATCATGTTATTTGTTTTACCCCGGGCACAGACGTAGAAGGTCCTATGCCCACTATGAGAGCATACTTTGTGTGCTCCCCTAGGTCACAGAACAAGTGTTGGACCTTGCAGTACCAGTGCAAAACCAAAGGGGATGATAAACGGAGTGTTGAACATTGCAAGCACTTACCCCCAGTACCAGGGACAGGCCTACATATCTGTGTACAGGCTAGATTAGTATGCTGCTAGGTGGAAACAACAATCGGGATACCTGTTTCATGTTCCGTCAGCTACTCAGGGCAGGACTGCACACCGGTTTACTGTGCATGGGATATTTCCATCCCAATAGCGAGTGTCAGTGCAAAAGTACACTGTTAGTAACAAACACGTTAAGGTGCACTGTTTGGTTGTACATTAAATCGACACTAGATTGCAAAACTGGATTGTCATAGAAAGGTCCACTCAATCTATAAGGTGCCGGCACCACCAAGTAAGTATGGGGGGTCTGAACTCAAAAATATTTAAGTAAAAGTAGCCAGTATACATGGAGAGGTCTTCAAGTGAGGGATGTGTCATTATTAGCTAGAAGGATAAGTTGAAAGTTACACTAAACTAGGAAGAGAGACGTAGCAGATGTTCCTTATTATGTGTCTCTAATGAAGATCCCTGGCCCCATGTTAATGTTCAGGGGCAAAGGTACTGATGCTATGCTACCTGCTCTCATGGGAAAACAGAGCAGAAGGTTCTGGAAGACGCCAATCTCCACAACTTCTGTGTGTGCCCCTTGCAGCCGCACTGCTGCTCACTCTCCTAGGTCTTACAAGACTCATCAGTCTGAAAACCAGGCAAAAGGAAATCTGCAATGACAGAAAACGAGGTGCCCACTCAGCAGTCACAAACACTGGAAATAAGACGTATCATAGATACATTCTTGTGATTTTAGAAATATAGTGTTGTATTTCATTTCAGTACACTTGAGAATATTACAAGCTGAGTGCTGAACCAATAGCAGGTTAAGGTTTTGCTACATGGTTCTAGAAGTTGTTCTTTGTTATCCTCAAAGTCACTTTCATTGTTTAAGGAGTAATGAAAACGTGTTGCACTCCTCCAATTCTCCAAGCAAAGTTTGTGGGCTTACTATGGAGCATGCAGAACTTGGCACTGATGGGCACTGCAGATGCTACTCACCCTCCATGAAGTACCCTCATAAAGGGGACTATGGAGATGTCTTAAGCTCACTGCTCGTTGTATAACAGTAGCCTCGCGAGGGACTGCTGTACAAATGGCCATTGCCACTAGTAAAGAGACAGACTCATTTCTTGTGTAGCGTTAAGCCGCAAATACAGACTCCTACAGATGGACTGCTTTGGCAAAGGAGAAAATAATCCTTATGCCAAAACTGATAATTCTATTCAAAAAGTGCCTACTGGTCTGAAGAATGTGAGGAGTCTACCAAATTGCACTCTCAATATATTAGAGTGGATACGATAAGTCCGGGGCCTAAAGTGAGACCTACAGGCAGAACAAGCAAAGGAGGAAAACAGCAGATGTCAAAACTTATGTCATCCTCTTTCTGCGGCTCAATACTGTAATTTTTTGCATAATTTATTTTATTTACATGAATGCTCCTTTAGATTGAACATAGTAAACCGTTTTATTGAGACAAGATATTCTATATTTAAGGTTTAAGGTAGTTAAAACTTTGATACATCCATCATATGTTGCAATAACGCTAAAAACATATAACTATACAAATCTAAAATAAGCTTTCCTAATTCTTAAAATGTCGGCACCTTCTTATGAATTGCTGGGAAAATTCTTCAAGAGGAAGGAGGGATCACAGGAATGAGCACCAATGTCTCAGTTTGAGCCTCAATATGAGGTCCCTTTCTTAATTTGACGGGCTGATAATGCCAGATTTTCTTCCCAATGAAGCTATGATATTGGATAGAACACCGCAGAGCTGACCCCATTTTCAGTCAAACTCCCGAGTAAAATGAACAATTACCAAAGGGGTCAGCACTGGAATTGCAAATTCACCCAATAATTCCTTATATCTCCGGAGAACTTTAGAGTTCCACCTGTACTCACCACTAACTCTTGCCCCCATGAAGTTATTGGTAACTACTCAGGCGGACCTAAAAAGGGCAAATCTTGGGGTCTTTAATCTCACTCTTGGTCATAGAGTGCTAGATTCTAGTTGCAGTCCATAATAATGTGCAGGCTTTCACTTTGCAGGCCCCCATAATGCTAAACATATCCAAGTGCACTGTCCCCCATTTAAATCCTCCCCACGGGGGTTGAGGCATGGGGTTCCACAGGGCTCTAGTCTGAGCCCGACATTATTTAATCTATATATGGAACCCCTAGCTCATATAGTGGAATCATTCGGAGTAGACATCGTCACATATGCCGATGATACTCAATTAATGATTACACTTACCCAGGAACAGAGTGATGAAGCTGCTATCAACTTCTCCACTTGTCTTAGGACATTAGCGATCTGGATGAATGATAACTGTTTACGTCTTAATGGTGATAAGACAGAGTTGTTGATAATTGGAAAAACTCCAACCATCCGGTCGCCCGTATGGTGGCCAGCCGAACTAGGCCCGACTCCCCTTGCTTCAGAGACGGTGAAGAACTTGGGGGTGCTACTGGATGCGAATTTATCCTTTAAGCAACAGGCTGGAAAAGTGACAGGTAAATGTTACGGCATCCTTAACACACTACGTAAAGTATTAGATCTTCTGCCTATCAGTGCTAGGAAAACTTTAGTCCATGCCTTAGTCACGCCCCATCTCGACTATGGCAACTCCCTGCTCATAGGCCTAAGCAAGAAAGGGCTTAATCAGCTGCAGCGGGTTCAGAACACCGCTGCACGTCTAGTGCTAAATCTCCCTCGCAGAGCTTCAGGGAAACAAGCCCTATCAACACTTCATTGGCTTCCTATAAAGGAACTCATTAGGTTTAAAGTGCTGTGCATAGCACATCGCATAGCCCAAGGGAAAGGCCCAGTATATTTACGAAAGCTACTAACTATTCACTGTCCTAGACGCAATCTAAGGTCACTTGGCACTATGCTGTTCATGGTACCCCGCATCCAAAAGGCCAGAATGGGAGGCAGTTCTTTCAGGTACTGGGCGGCAAAGTACTGGAATGAGCTTCCCATTGAACTCTGCATGGAGCCATCTGAAGCAAGATTCCGCCTCAAACTCAAAACGTATCTTTTCTCACAGATTTAATTTTCGTTGATTCTGACAAGTCTCCTGGGTCGGGGAGTGTTAACAACTATTTAGGGGGTCGACTGCAAGCATAGCGCGGGGACACACTGTGCTGAGTGTAAGCAGGCGCTTTAGAAATGGTTTTATTATTATTATTATTATTATTATTATTATTATAAAGGCAGTCTCTGTCTAAATTGTATTTGCTCCAACAGCAGTTTAATGCAAAACAGCCTAATTAGATCAAAACAATGTCATACTATTATGAATAGATTGAGTCAAACACTTGTACACTGAAATTTAAACCATGCATTTAAATATGTATTGTTATAGGACGTGTTGGAGATAGAAATTGTGAGTTTTCACAGGCAGGGTAATTATCCAGATTTGGAAAAGGATGTACGGGTTTTGTTACAAACGGCCCTAGTTCCCGGGGGGCCTCCTCAGCGCAGTACCCTGGCCTGAGAGCTCCTGAGTGAATCTGGAGTGCCCCCCCCCCCCCTGAGAGCCAGAGTTTATTTAATGCATCTTTATTCTACATATACTAACTTCCTTTATGCATCTATATACCTTCCATGTACTTATGGATGTATATATGTATTACTTTTCTTCTAATTCAGCATATCCTTTTTCTATCCTATTTCTCACCATATACCGCTCTCAATATTCTACCTCAACTCTCTGACTCATCTCAAACCTCATTTTACTACTCTTTCCAGTGCACTACCTTGTTTCTCACCCTATACCTCTATCAATATATCCTCTACTTCCACTATCTCATTCATCCCAAACCTCATACCACTACTATGATCCCCAAAAGAACCCTTCCTAGGCTCTTCCCTGCTCTACCCCTCGTTGCATCTCATACCTTTTTCACTATTCCGAACCCCCAAACAAGCCTTTCTAAACCCTTCCCTCTGACTCTTCCCCCTCCACCTCCCGTTTACTCATCCCAAGCCTTCTTCTACTGCTATGAGCTCCAAAACATCCCTCCATTATCCTTTTCAATCCAAATAACAGACTAACATGTCCACCACTCAAATTAATTTCATATTTCACTATACTAATTCACCACTAATCCTTTATGGGAGTAGCGTGCTACTTGCCGAAAAAGCGCTCCAACACCTCATCAGGGGCAGCAAGCGCTATATAAATGCAAATCTTTTTCCCTCTTCTATCCCTCCGCTATCCTTCTCAATCTAAATAACTGACTAACATAACCACCAGTCAAATTACTTTCATATTTCACAATACTAATTCACCACTAATCCTTTATGGGTTCCAGAGTAGCGTGCCACTCGGCGAAAGAGCGCTTCAACACCCCATCAGGAGTGGCAAGCACTATATAAATGCAAATCTTTTTCCCTCTTCTAGCCCTCCACTAGCATTCACAATCCAAATAATTTGACTAACATATTCACCCCTCAAATTACTTTTATTTTTCTCTATACTAATTCACCACTAATCCTTCATGGGTTCCGGAGCAGCGTGCTACTTGCTGAAAAAGCGCTTCAACACCTCATCAGGGGTAGTAAGCGCTATATAAATGCAATTACAATACAGTACAATACAGTAGCACCAACTTAAATTCCCCGGATTATAGTGAAAGCGGGGTGCCAGTGTACTTGCAAGGCTTCACGTCTGTAGCTCCTTGTCCCTTTTGGATTTAGGACACCTCCAATCTGAAGTCAATAAAGCCTGAGAAATAAGCGACAACATGTTTTAAAACGGAGAGTAATTTAGGGTTATCGTGCCTTTTATTTTTAGAACTAGTGTCTAGCAGATTGTCTCTCTGAAAATGAACATTTAAGCTGTTTATGCAACAAACATACCTGCTGGTTGATAAGAAGCCAAGTTTAGCTTCCGTGAAAAAGCAAGCACCCAGTGTGAACTGCCTTCCTAAGGGCTGGTCTGTGACAGTCACAGCAACAGCGATCTGCCTACAGTGCCACAGCAACACTCTGCTATTTATAGAGAATTAAAGTATCTTCCCTCTGCGCATTCTTCATTGCAAATTGGTGCTTTCGGCTATTTGTGGGAAATTTTCTGCAGGCGTTCTGAGTGATATTTTTGCCGCTGTCTTCTAAAAACCTGCTTTAAACAGATTCCGTAGAGGAGCCTGTAAGTTTTTTTTAGGAAGAATTAGGAATTTAGGAAGAATTATTACATAATCTACTGCTGTTCGTCTCTGTTCTTACTCCAGTCCGACACTTCAAAATCACATGCAATTTTACTCATGTGGGTCACATTAGTACTCCCCATTCATAACTTCTAATTGAGGATGTATGCAGTGGTTAATTTGTTAAAAAAAAAAAGTGCTGGGGCTCTCGTCAGGAGGCGGCTGGCACCAGATAGAACCAACTACTAACCATGCAAATGGGGAGAGGATGTCGCATAATGGCCAGAGCTGCCTATTTGGGATCTGGGGAACCAGGTTAGTCTTCCTGTTGGTTCAACATCCTTGCCAGCCTAGGCAAATTACATAATCTCCCCGTAAATGAATGTGTCCTTAACTGGTGCTCATGAAAAGCGCCAGTGTTGATGAGTAAGTGCAGGTGGGCATTGGAATCCACCGCCTCAAATTAAGCACTGCATGTAGGGCCGGATGTACAAATCCCTTTTGCAATGAAAGACCCTGCAATTCGCAAAAATTACAGGGGGTGTGGCCGTAAAAGGGCTGTTCACAATGTACAAAATCCCTTTCCGAGCCGTAAAAGTACTTCCAACTGATAAGGGCATTAGCGGCCCTGTGCGAATCGCAAATGCGAGATGATACGAAAAAGGCGTTTCATAATCACGAATCCGATAGGAATGTATCAATGTTTCGTGAGTGCAATTGTGGTCACACTCAATTGATCAGTTACTGCGCTCTGAGGTGGGGTGGTAACTAATTCACAAAGGAGAAGCTGTCCTCTTGGGATAGATTCTCTTTTTTTAGAAACTTTGTCAGCTGCTTTGGGGAAGGAAGCAGAACCCCAGGGAACCACTGCCTGCTTCTCCAATGTCTACCAGAAGGGGAAACTATTTATTTTAAAAGGAGCCCTTCTACCTGCAATGTGCATGCACTGCTCCAAAGAAGTTTCTACTGGTTGGGGAAATAAATGCTGTGACTTAGGTCTGCTGTGCATTCCAACCACTGTTTCAGCATTCACGAGCAAATTGCAGCTTGAATGAATAATATTCATTAGGTAGGCCATTTTGAGACCCTCCTACAAATGTACAATTTATGATGTGGCCTGTTAGTTTATACCAGTGGTTCCCAAACTTTTTTGACCCGTGGCTCCCTTGCCCTAATTCGCAGTTGGCCGTGGCTCCCCCCCATTTTTTTACCGGTGGACGGGTGGGTGGGGATGTAAGCCCGACCTCGGGAGTACTTCCTGTTGCACTCTGACTGCCCTCTCTGTCCATGGCTGCTCCCTTTGTGCCCTCAGACTGCCCCTTCCCTCCATGCCTCCTTTCTTCGTGCCCTGAGACTCCCCCTTCTATCCATGCCTGCTCCCTTTGTGCCCTGAGACTGCCCCTTCCCTCCATGCCTTCTCCCTTTGTGCCCTGAGACTCCCCCTTCTATCCATGCCTGCTCCCTTCGTGCCCTGAGACTGCCCCTTCCCTCCATGCCTGCTCCCTTTGTGCCCTGAGACTGCCCCTTCCCTCCATGCCTTCTCCCTTTGTGCCCTGAGACTCCCCCTTCTATCCATGCCTGCTCCCTTCGTGCCCTGAGACTGCCTCTTCCCTCCATGCCTGCTCCCTTCATGCCCTGAGACTGCCTCTTCCCTCCATGCCTTCTCCCTTTGTGCCCTGAGACTGCCCCTTCCCTCCATGCCTGCTCCCTTCGCGCCCTGAGACTGCTATATACATTTACTCCTGCGTATAGGTGAATATACCAACCTCGCCTCTCCCCAAGTAACATCAGTCCATTTTTTTAATGTCAATGGGTACCCCACACTGTACAATGGTTCTGTTCATCAATTCATGCCATGGGCATAGCTATCAGTAGTGCAGCAGATGAAGTGGCACCAGGGCTCATGTATGTTATACTTAGGTGTGGAATGAAAAGCTGGTAATGCACCAAGGATTTGGAACAATATCCCCATATCCATCTGGACAGCCCGCACACTACATCGTCATGCAGTAACAGACCACCAGCCATCTACCCCTCCTATCAAATGTTGACTGAGTCTTTGGCCCTGTACAGAGGTCTGTACAGAGGTCTGCTGACATTTGGCTAAGTTTGTGCTGTATTAATACCACATACATACAGGCATAATGCACTAATCAAACAAAA
Organism: Lissotriton vulgaris; assembly: GCF_964263255.1. Taxonomy (NCBI): domain Eukaryota; kingdom Metazoa; phylum Chordata; class Amphibia; order Caudata; family Salamandridae; genus Lissotriton; species Lissotriton vulgaris. The sequence goes on from NC_141696.1 coordinate 787,982,317, forward strand.
TTGGGGAATTTTCTTAAATATAAAAGACTTGGAGAGACCTTGGCCAAACCCTTCTTCCCACTCTGTGTATAATGAAGTATTTCCTCTAAATAGAACTTCAAAATATATGTACCTATTTTATCAAGGTTATGATTTAGACTTTTTATGTTTTTCTGCTATCTTCATCAATAAGGTTGCTTCTTGCAAAGGAGCTTCGGCAATCGTTAATCGCTGGCACCTCCTGTGATGTCATTGTCTGTGATGTCACAATGTAAGTAAATAGGAGGAGCTTCACTCATTTCCCCCCAGAAGCCTTGGGCCCTTCTGGATCATGGGGTCCCAGGCCAGAGAAGCTTCCTCCTTGATGCTAGAGGGGATATTATTAGAAATACAGCAGAAGGAGAAGCTGAATTACCAAGATTATATTAGACAGAACAGCATGAAGCAGACTCCAGGTGTCAGTGGGGGCGAACCATTTTTTCTTATTCAGATAATCAAGTAGACATGTCCATGAAAGAAAAAAAGCCTCTGCATGGATTTATGGTTGAATATAGGCACTGAGATATTTTATTCGAAGGACTATAGAAGATTAGCAGACAAATCACTTGAGAAAACCTGCTTCAATAATGTGCAGCTAACCGCTCTGGACAGCATGTTAAGCATCTAATTACACGAGCTGCGCACCCTACAGCAGTTGTACCTCACTACATATCCCAGCATTCAGCTCTTCAAAGCAGCTGTGATTCAGACAGTCATCAGCATCTCCTTCTGAGGACCGACCTCGTTCCTTTCACAGCCGGTGCTGCAAGCACAGCCAGCCACCGATGTGGCGACCAGTAAGGGGACAAAGCTGACCCTCAGCAGCCCCTCAGCTCCTTACAGTTCAAGAGAGGTCTGTGCTCGCGAAGCAGTGAGGGGACCTGGCGTGTGCTCCACCAGCACAATGGTTCCTGGTTGTCCGGAGACAGACGGCTGTCCGCTCGGGTCTGTGATTTCAGGCGGCGCACAGCTGAGGCAGGAGACCACACTTCACTGTGAGGGGCACGTTCTTCAAACACATGCCAGATAAATGCGCATGCCTACATCTTCTCAGACAGCAGTAGTGAGCAGAACCAGGTAGCATTTATCCACTGTGATGGTGAAAGGAATGTGCTGTAACAGTGCACTAGACATGCACTCTGAGGAGCATGCATCCTGGTGTGAGACTGAATGCCTCGTGCACACCGGTAACGGTGCACACACACACACACACTGTTCTTCTTGTTAGAGCGCACACACAGCCACACCCCAGCACTTCACAGGTCGTTAAAAGACCATTTGCATGTTAATGAGGCCTTGCTATTGTTTCACCCCTTCCAAGAGCCCCTGCAGCTCACCCTTTCTTTCCATCCCTGTTTCCTTAAAGCGGCGGGTTTGACACTATTATGCAGGTGTCATTTCTAAATTGTTAGCGCTGCCACTGCAATTTCACACATCGTGCCGCGGCGCCCCTGGCAACTGATAACGGCGCACCGGGGCGCCGCGGCGCACAGTTTGGGAACCACGGGTTTATACAATTGGCAGAGCATGTTCATTTTCATTTTCATTTGCAAAGCAGTCAGTGTGTACATTGTGCATCTAGTTTGCAAATGGGAAGAGTAGATCCGTAAACTTTACGATACCTCTGACTGGTCTGTGTACTGATCTAGACAAATGTTAGGAGCAGACATTAAAAACTCAACTTCAACACATTTGGTTAACATCAGGCGCGCAACATCCATTGGACCCACCGGGCTTCAGCCCCCGCCCCGCCCCCCCCCCCTCGTGTGTGGCAGCCCGGGATGAGACAGATCCCTGGCACACACACAGCCACATCCGAACATTTTACAGGTCTTTAAAAGACCATTTGAATGTTAATTAGGCCTTGCTGTTGTTTCACCCCTTGTTGGAGGCCCTGTGTGGTAAATGCTTCTATGTATTTTCCCTCTCTACCACTTTATGAGAATGTCCTGTGACATCATGGAATGTTGGTGTGCCTCTCTGTGTAAAGATTGTCAGTTGGTCATCTGAGGCTGAGGAGCTGGTAGCTCTCTCCTGGTGGGGTTTCTCCCCGTTACTTACTATCCTGTAACCTGCCACCTAACTACCTGTCAATAAAGAGGGATCTTCCACTACACCTGGACTACGCATCCTTGTTTGTGTACCACAGTTTGGCGACGTTTTGAAGCTGATGAATCTACGTGTCAACCAAGAACAAGTCTCTACTTAAGGACTAAGCAATTTAAAAGAAGGAACCTGAACCTAAATTCAAAGGTAACGCCCAGCTAACCCCACCAGTGTCCTTTTCATCTTGGACAGCCTCCACCCTGGGCGTCTGTTTTGTGAAGGAGCTAACTGCTGTTCTACTGTCATCTGGAGATTGTCTGCCTCCAGCTTCAAAAGCGAGTGTGACCCAGCTGGCCTGATCAACCTGTTGTGTCCCTGCTGCTTTTGCTCCTTGACAGTTCGCCCTTGCTACATTTGATGTGGGACTGGCTAGACAGCTGTGTGTTCTCCCACGTTTCTTGGGTGAGCCTTTCCTCCCTTTGCCTTCATGGATGCTCTGGGCGCAAGCAGTACTTCTTTCACAACAGCCACCACTATCAAGCCTCATCCCTTGTGTTTGCCACGTATTTCTGCATTTCGCTCTGAAGGTGAGCTAATTTGCGCAAGTGATTTTCAGCGTCTGTGTGCTACGAGTGATGGCCCGTCACGCATGTGTGGTAAAAATCGCACTAGTGTTGTGTTTGAACCACTGTGTGTCTTTTTGAATTTTGCCGATTTTGTGGTTCAACAAGGGTCCTACCTCCGTGGCAGTTTGGCATCTGACTTTCAAATTGCTCATCACACCACATCGCGTGCATGCACTCGACACGCGCAACCTTACCTGTTTCATAATGCCTGCAGTTTTGCCTTTGTGACGTCTGCCTCTTCTTCTCAACTTTGGATAGCACGTCTTCGCTGTGAGCCATCCGGCGCGAACGTGTCAGCGTGCCTCCATTTTGATTGCAGTGTCTGCGCAGGTCTGCGCAGTGTGTTCGAGTGCGTCTACCTTTGTCTTTCCCCTAAACGCAGCTCTGCCAATTCCGTTTTTGTTTATGTGATAAGCGGAACATGACACTTACGTGACTTGATTCTTCTCAAGCTTTCACTTCGTCTCAAGTACAACTGAATATGATGGACTCATCTCTCTTGGGAATGGTCGTGACTTTTCACTGGTAGTTCGGAGTACAACTGAATATGATGAACTCATCTCTCTTGGGAATGGTCGTGATTTTTCACCTCTGTCACTTCAGCTTTTGACTTTGGATCGTCTGGAGCCTTCTCCACTGCATTTTCGAGGCATGTTACTTTCCGAGGGAGCTGTCTACAGGAACCCGGGTGAGAGGTCGCTCACCGGAGCTAATGTCATTTATTTATTTGCGTAGCAGTTAACTTTTCACTGCATGTTATTTATCACAGTCTTGTTCTGGAATGTGGTGTGTGTTTTTTTTTTAATATGGCGAATTCGTGTTGCTCTTATGGAAAGTGTGGAGCTCATGATTTTTATTGATGTGTTGGAGTTCAATTTGTTCTTAAATTTGTGTGTTTTTATTTTACATTGCACAGTAGTGGTGTCTGTGTTTGTTTCCTAAGGCAATGTTTTAACCCTACAGTGTACCCTTATTTAGGGGAGGGTCTGTGGCCAGTCAATGCCATATCTTGTAACTAGGGTGATGTTGTACCTTATGGTGTACCCTGTATATTTATTTATAGGGGACGTTTGGTCTCACAGGGTGGGTATCCTGTGTGTCACCCTGCTTGTGCAGTTAGGGTGTTTGTGTCTCATCTTACCCCATCCATGTACTTAGGGTTAGTATTTATGGTGTACCCTTACTTAGGGGAGGTTGTGGGGTTGTGGTGCCAGTCAGTGCCTACATGTGGTTTCTTAGGGTCTTGTCGTTACTCTTTGGAGAAGTTACGTTTTATTTGGGGAGGTTGTCTGCTTGTAGCTATTTTTCTCCAGATTAGTTTTCTTTGTGTACCCTTTTCTGGGGAAGGTGGTGTGCGTTGTCAGCGCCGCCATTTAGTGATGTTATCTTGAACAATTCCTACATTGTTTAATGGTGTACCCTTTTGTTTGGGGAGGAGTTGCATCACTCTATGTGGGTTGTCGGGGTGCGTTGTCAGCGCTACCTCTTGGTGTAGTTGTGCCACTTTTGCGTGGCTACTGTCTATTTTGTTCCAGGGGTGTTATGTTCCTCTGGTGTACCCTTTCCTGGGGAGTTGTTTTGTTCCACGGTTTTAAGGTTGCCTTTCTATGTGTACCCTTTATGGGGAGGTTGTTAGTGCACGTCTTGCACTAGTCTCTTTTGCAAGGCATTCCTTTTTCTGTAGGTTGCTATGTTCATCTTTTTGTGCTTATTTCCATCTGCACTGATTTTGTGATTATGTTGTTACACCCTGCTTGATTTGCCAGGATCGCTACCTTGTTTTATTAAGGAGGGTGGATGGGCATGTTATATAATTTGCATTTAGTTTATCTGTGCATCTTATGTTTATCTTTCTACATGCCTCTTTTTATTGTCCTTTGTTTCTGCTTTCTTGCTTGAGTTTCCTGCTTTTCAATATGTCCCTTTGATTAGCTTTTGTGTCTACAGTCTCCTCTGAATCCTTCTGCTCCGTCTTAACTTCTTTCTTGCTGTTGTTTGTTAACGGAAGAGGATGTGTGGTAAATGCTTCTATGTATTTTCCCTCTCTACCACTTTATGAGAATGTCCTGTGACATCATGGAATGTTGGTGTGCCTCTCTGTGTAAAGATTGTCAGTTGGTCATCTGAGGCTGAGGAGCTGGTAGCTCTCTCCTGGTGGGGTTTCTCCCCGTTACTTACTATCCTGTAACCTGCCACCTAACTACCTGTCAATAAAGAGGGATCTTCCACTACACCTGGACTACGCATCCTTGTTTGTGTACCACACCCTGCAGCTCCACTCTGCCTACTGATTAAAGGTTCAGCCCCCCTCGATATTTTTTCTTAGCCCCTCTCCTCCCTCCCCCCCCCCTCCAGAAATTTGGCTCTAGTTGCGCCTTTGGTTGACATGGAGAATGTTCGCGCATGAGCACTACCCATATGAAGTGCCAGAGCCGCTCTAGAGCCGTGGTACTGAGAAGACACATGCGCCATGGGCAGCACTGATCGAGGGAAGCGGCGTGCAGAGAGCCTGGGTGAGAGAGATACAGCAGGGGTGGCCGTTGTGCCTGTGGCGCCGCATTGTCGACTGCTAAGGGTGCGGTTGTGGCTGCCGACCGTGTTCATCTGCTGGATGCAGAGGGAGGCGGGTACCCATGCCTCAGGAGAGCCACGGTCCAGGCTGACATGATTGCGGACTCCCCCCAGGCTTGTAGGGAGAGATGCCCTTGGGCTGGCTGAGCCCCGGCACCACTTCCTGCATTCCACGCCTGACTACAGGGCGCCATGGCTACTTTGAGCACAAGCCTGAGTGGCCGATGCAACCTGCGATGCCCACCCACTGATCTGGAGTGACTCATAGTGCCAACGTGGCGTGGAGCGCCCCCTCTCTGGTGGGACAATTGTAGGGCCTAGACTGCTCCTGCTGCAACTCTGCCCCGCCCAGGCCTGCGGATTTGCGACCACAGCTTTGCCTACCTCTTTAGGATAATTTTCCCTGCACCAGCCATTCTGCTGACAGCCTTGGGCATACCCCACTCCACCAGGCCTCCATCTTTGGGGCAATCGTCCCAGCTGCTAATTGTGGGACATGCCCGTCTGAGTGATCTCCCTCTTGCCACCTGAACTTTGGCCTGCTCACATCCCCCGGATGGCTGTCTGCCCTGGTAGACTTCATATGACAGTAACTAGGAACTCAGAATCCTTTCCCCCGACTGTCTGACTGTCAATGGGGAAAACAGATAGACACCAAACTAAGCTGGAATTTGACAAGAAAAGACTCCCCAAGCATCCAGATGGAGATGCCGATGAAGAACGCCTGGTTGCTGGGATCTGCGATGACTGCAATGAGGACAGAGGTGTCCTCTGGAAAGTATTTTAGGCCTACATTTGAGGCATATTTATATCGATGCACTCTGGCGTGCTCGACGACCGGCGCAGGTGACTAAAGATGCTTGCACATGAAATTTGTGACCTGGAGCTTCGTAATTTTGAAGCATCCAATGTGTGCTATTTTGTGAAGACATGAGGCAAAATGTCAGAGTAAGAGCACACTACCGAAAGTGAAAATCGACTCCTCCACAAAGAGGCTACTGCTCGCTGGTTTGGTGAAGGAGATAGGGTGGGAAAGACTTTGGTGGCCTTGCTATAAAAGAACTGGAGTAATTTGTACAGAACTGAATTACTGAACACAGAGGGGGATCAGTCACACCTCAGTGGACATACGCCAAGTGCTGCTGCACTACTACTCTACCCTTTCTGCCTACACAAGTGCTATTCCACTGAACAGTCTTGCTACCTACTTTGAACCCATTCGTTTACTGTGGCTGGAGAAAGGCCGTAGGCAATATTTGGATGTGTCGTTCACAGTAGAGGATGTCACCCAAGCTGTTTGCAGCAGGACAAGCGATAAGGCATCTGAGGTGGCTGGCCTGACAGTCCAATTCTGCAAAGAGTATGTTGATGTGCTGGCTCCACAATTGCTAGCAATGTTTAAAGAATCTAGGTAGACAGGTTACTTGCCACCCTCTGTCCGAGAAGCCCTAATTGGCACAGTTCTGAAACATGTGTGATTCTTACAGGTCACTGTCTATGATAAATATAGTTAACAAAATCCTAGTGCGCATGCCTGCAGCAACAGTGCTGCCACTACTTTCCAATATAGTTTTGCTTGACCAGTCAGGCTTCATCCTAGGGTCGCACTTCCAGACACTCTTCTCCTTATTGCATGCCCTCAAACTACAGCTACCTGTGATGGCGATTTTTGTAGATGCGACAAAGGCCTCTGACGTGTTGTAATGGCCTTTCCTATTTGTGCTGCTGCTGCGCATCAGTATTAGCGACACCTTAAGTGAGTTACCCTCATGTACACACTCCCCGTGGCTCGATTGCATGCCAACTGCATGATATCGACCCTATATTGATCAACAGGGGGATAAGACAGGAATGCCCACTCTCTTTAATCCTATATGTTATAGATATGGAATCTCTGGCTGTGCTCCTACAACAACATTACTCTGATTGTGGCCTCAATTACCAAGCTCAAAGATTGGTCGTCTCTACGTGTCATGCACTCGCCTGGTCTTACTAGAGGCTTCTTTACCCGGATATGATTTCTTTTGGCATAGCTGATGTGGGCTGGCCGGCTGCCAAGACTTTCCTGGGAGACCCTTACTCTGCCTACCAAACAGCGAGGCCTGAGTGCTACTAATATTAAATTATGCTAATACTGCACATAGGCTTAATATCCCCACTACTGGTTTCATCCCACCCAATTCTTGCCCACACTGCAATATAAGCAGACAACATCCATCCCTGCACCTTATCCATGTCTATTTGCCTGCAACAACAAGACCCACTGCTGAAATTGACCCAGTCTAGTGTACGACATGGGCATGAAATTGCCAGAGTCACAGAACACAGCTGTATTACCTTTGCTTTGCTGACCTGAGCCTTGCCAACAACCATGCACTCTCCCTCACATAGCAGGAGATGGCACAATGACAACTACAAGTCCTAGGGCTGGAGTAACTGGGGATCTTTACCCGTCGGGCACTTATCTGCCTATACTGAGCATGTAGGCTTGAGCAGACTCACATCACTAGACATTTTCCTGCTCTACAAACTTCACAGCGCCTGTAGGAAAGCTCACTGTACATTCCTTCAAGAACCCGAGGCCTTTCATGCCCTGGACAATGTCCTTAATACCCTCTCCCCTAGGAAACTGATTACTGTGGTTAACATAACTATGCAGGAGAGGGACCCTGGGGTCATACCACAAGCATTTGGGAGATGGCACATAGAGATTGGCGATGACCTTATGGAGAAGAAATGGAAATATTGCTGCTATACAACGTGCATGCTCTCCCCTACTGCTTCTGAATCTTGCATTTAAAATCTCTCCATCATAGTTATCATACCCCCATTAGGAGGCATAGGATGGGCCTCTTGCCAGACACTCAATGCTTGCCCTGTGGCTGTGGGAATGCTGTTTTCCTATACTTTGCCTGGGATTGGCAAGGAGTGTCAGGCTTTTGGTCTTACAACTATGCCTGCTTAGAGGAAGTTGTTGGCTATTCAGTGCCATGGACACCCCCGGCTGCACTAATTGGCTATGTTAAAGACATTTCAACTGCCACCCGCCGACAACTGGCCATGTTGGTATTGTTGGCCAAGAGGAGAGTGCCAATGCACTGGAGATGTCATGCTTGTCCAAAACTCAAAGATTGACTTGCACATTTAACGTTTGCCATGAGTGGCTAGAAGAATACTGGGAATTAATGCCGGAGAAAAAGTAACCGAAAGATATTTGGGCTACACTTGTGGCTTATGCCACTTGCCATGAGACAACTGCGTCTGACCTGCAATGGTACCTGGGGACTAAGAAGAGGGGCCGGGGAGGATGGATGGAATGGAGACCCAAAAAATAATGTTGCAGGCCACTATTTTGTATTAAACACAACAATGTACAACATTGATGGGGTGAGTTTACACAAGATATGAATTGTAAGCACTGGCGACAGAAACTGTTGAACATTCACTATTGTGGGACAACATTAACTATTGTATGTGGTAAATACAAATATGTATTTTTAAACTATGACTTATTTCTGTTTCTATTGTTCAACCATCAAAAGCATTTCAGAAATGAAATGCTGTAAAGGACTATACATTTACAAAAAGTGAACTTAAGGACATGCCATTGATGGGACCATAGCTTCATAAGAGGATAATGAAATGCAAGGGCTGTTAGTGTTTGTCCTAACACAGAGAACACATTGTGTATGTGCTTCTCACATTTTGTTTCAGAGTCTGTCAAGTATTTTTCTCAACAAATAATCCAGATTCCTACTGTGAACCTGCAAACCAATTTCTCAACACTTCACAGCATGTAGCTCTGATTCTTCCACAAGCCTCAATAACAATTGGCAAAATGTAATTCAAAGTTCACAGATTTAGCTCTGACTTGTATCCAGTCTGAGGTGAAATCAAGGGTACATTACAGCTAGGACACACATTTAAAAATAAATCAACATATATTCCAGCCAGTTTAAATAGTCAGTTATTGACACAGACCAGAATACAAATCTGTACATTTTACCAAGGATATAGAATCCATTTTAACACATGCAGCTGATAAGTTAACACATTTTATTCTAAACTGACGCTTTATACGTCAAAAGAGGGAATGTGTAGCACTTCACTTTACCACTGTGAGATGCCAGGGTTTTAACAAACAAATAATTCGTATGCTTAGTGTGGAAATCTCAACTACCGTGTGATTGAAAAACACGGTATGACGCCACAAAATGAGTTAAGCTGGACCATATTAGGCAAAAGCAATATAAATGAAAAATACTTGGCTTAACCTTTGTTATCAATGGGACAAAGGAGCATTTTTTACCCAGAAAAATAAAATGTGTAAACTATTTACTTAGCAGCAATATAAAATAAAAGGCAGAAACAAATCAATAAAACTGCCAAATCAGTTTAGCAAATAAATTAAACATATATTCATCAATACGACCAAATAGGACAATATGGATGAGGGGGTCAGGAGATATGATTTTTGAAGAAAGTATCAGCACATGCCCATAGGACAAATTGTGGTACAAAAGTCAATGTTAGTCTGTGTGCATTACCGAAAGCAGCCACAAGAAAGCTCCATAAATGAAAAGCAATGTTCATCTCTGGGTTGCCTCAGAAAGGCTGGGAGAACATGGTAAATTACCTTTCGAACTGGTGCTCATGAATGCTTCTCATCTTCAGCCATGAATGCAAGAGGAACCAAAGTGTCTCTAGCAACACTTCCTGCTACAGCCAAGAGTTCCAATTTGCTCAGCTGCTGAGAACCTATTCTTGGTCACCTCTAAACTGAGGGGACCGTCTAATGTACCAGACAATTGTCAGCAGTGGGAGGCTGGGTCAACAAAATTTTCCATTCAAGGTGAATGAAACTGCTCTTTAAGCCAGATTTCCCCCTATGTGTATAATACAGAAACAGTGCAAATAAGCCACAAAATCTTACTGAACTTACATATGAGTGCCTACTAATATTACATTTAACCTTGAAGAGTGCCCTCCGCACCAGTCTACCTGTGTGCAGTTACCATGCTGCGCATGACAGTAGACTCACACGTGTACACATGTGTAACAAGCTAAGTGCCCCTTACCCTCTCTGGGTTGCAGTGGCCTTATCTTAAGGGTGGACACTTCCTGTAAACATGAACAGTCCAATTACTATGTGATTACCATGAGTAAGACTTGAGTTGCAAGACTCACCCACTGTAAAAAAGTCTAAAAACTGGATGATCAAAAAGCAAAAGATCTGGGGGGATTAAAGGGGTGCAACCCATTTCCAACAGCCTCCTATAAATTCAGGGAGATGAAGACAAAAACAAAATATCTTTGAAGAAGAACCAGCAGACTAGTTGGGACTATGATGTATATGTGACACCATGCTACAATACTGTTTGAGACTTTTTACAACATTTTCTCTTACAGTTAATAGTGTACAACAATGTGGGAACAGCAACTCACCCACGTGTAGGTCACCCTAATGGAGAAGATAATGACACCCCCACCATTTCTTAAAGTTTCAGTAACTCCTCCACTCATTTGGAAACAGTGGCAGGAAGCTTTTGAGGCCTTTTTGGAGGCTATGGATGGGGACACTTTTACATCGAAGAAGAACAAAGCACTTTAGTGTACAATTGAGTCTCGGAAGGAAGAAGTATTTTAAAAAATACAACATTTGGAAGTTGTACATATTCCCACTGATGCGGGTGAAGTAGGCAATACTGTAAAAGTAGGGGATGAATCACCTCTATCATTAAAACTCTTTTTAAAATGTTTCATCTATAAAAAAAAGTGCTTTGCAAAGACACAACTTTTTACAACGTGTTCAGTATCCTGGTGAATCCATAGATTCAGGGGCGTCTGCAGGGGGGGGGGGGCAAGGAGGGGCGCTTGCCCCCCCCAGATCGCAAGTCCGTCCTGTGGGCAGTGCTCTCCCTTGGGGTGTTCAGTCGAGGTGCAGCTGCAAGGCCCAAGGCGGGCCCCCCTCTCCTGGGCCATGCTGCCATGGACTGAAAGTGTAATATGACCCCCCCGGATTCCTTTCAGCTGTGGCAGACTGGGCAGGGCTGGTTTAGTGGCCGTGATCAGCAACTCTCTCTTATCCTAATCGCTGCATCTGCATGATAATTGCAGATGCTTGAACTGGCCTTAGGTGTGAAGTGAGCCCTGCCCCTGCATTAAAGAAAGGCAGACCATCCTGCAGGGCTCACAACTAAAAAAAAATGACCTTAGTGTCACAATCGGCGCTGCTCAGTTTCAAAGAAGGGAAAAGGAGAAGAGCGGAAAATGGAGAGAGAGGCTATTCTTTCCTTTTTTTTGCAACTGTTTTCTTGTTTTTTTTTCCAAACAAGCATGTGCATCCAAAAGAAACATAAATAGAGTTAAACATAAATAGAGAATTCAGTTGAATATAAGCACTTGGGGGCAGATCTACAAGGGTGAAAACCCATTACAACGATGAGACAACATCGCGGGTGCATTACAATGCACATTTTACATTGCGACAACCTTAACAATGCATGCTTTTACATCGCGCATGCTGTTACATCGCATCACATTGCATCGCCATGCTGTTACATCGCCATCGCATGGGTTTTCAACCACGCGTGATAATTTAATCTGTTATCACAGAAAACACTTTCGGTAGTGGAGCAGCTGGTGTAGTTGTAAAGAAGTGTTGTGAAACTGTTGAGAGGTTCTCGTTTCGCATCGGGTTCAAACTAATTCACTTTGCAGCGATTCAAAATGAACGAGCACCAACAGGATTGAGATACAGCCCCCAAAGAAGGGCCAGAAGGGCCCAAAATGCATTGGGCAGAAACCAATTATAAAACGGAAGTACATGGCAAGTGGGTGAACATTTACACTGAAACAAAGCTATGATGGAATCTAAAATAATTTTTGATTCAGGGGCGCGGTAGATGTTCTCTGGCTACTGAAATGCCCAGAATAGTCCCTATACTGTGCCATTTTTTCTGGACCTCTACATAAACCAGAGGTCTGTAGTTTTGCCTTGACTGGCCCCAGTATTTCCATAAGGCAGGGTACAGCTGATGCTTCAGTCCACAACCGGACCGTGGCTCCAAATAAAATGAAAAGGATAGGAATTAGCATTGTAAAATTAGTGTTGGGGGAGCGCTCCAAGGGCAAAATGTTATTTTACCTGGAGTTGATAATCCTGCCACCGTTGCTGGCTCTTTTGTGCTTCTGCAATGGATGGCAACTTCAGGCTGGTTGCTACCATCAAGTATTACTTGATGTTGTCATGTCTGCTGGCATGTAGCTGGTATTGTATTAGTCTTAAAAGAGAAACCACAACGTGATACTTGTGAATGTGGGAGGATGACCCTTCCTGTGAGCCAGGGGACAATTGTTCAACTTCTCTACTCGTTGTCAGTAGCCAGCGCACCTGGGCGCAAGTGCACGTGTCGCAGACGCCAACTGGGTGATAGTGAGGCAGCTGAGTGACGCCGATGTAAACTACACTGATCTCAAGGTCACAGTTGAAGCCACCACAGAGCAGAATAAAAAGGCTCCCTACCACTGAAGTGCCACCATGCATGCATGATCAAGCCAATGAGGGGGACACTGTGTGGCGTGTAAATTAACCAGGACACTCCGGGAGTACTGCACTGACAAATGAGCTGTAGATGCTTCTGGAGCTGGCCCAGCGTGAGTGTGATCCGGGCCCTGCGCCACGGCGGACCTAGGCCAAAAACACCTCGCTGCACACTCTTCTTGCTAGCAGGGTCACAGGGCCTCCTCCGGGACCTGGTATTTCCACGCAGAGGTTCCTTAGGGGCTCTCCACCGGTCACGACCAGCACACGGGCCCCCACCACCCCGGAGGGGTGTGCTCGTGCTAAGAGTGGTGTGTGTTATTTTGGGGAAAAAATGCGTTGTTTGATTGTGATTGTGTTTTGTATGCATTTCAATGTAGGAACAAAGTAATGGGTTGCGTTGTGAAAGCAAGCGTTGTGAATGTGTGTGCGACGTCAAGACGGCGATGTGAACGCTTGCAATGAAAATGTTTGCGATGTAGCATCATACATCATCTACAAGCCCTATGCGCCTCTGGTGCATCACGCTGCGAGACGCACCGGTGGCGCAGCCTGCTAAGGGATATTTACAAGCACAGGTAAAGTCACCCTGCCTGACTTAACCTGTACTTGTAAATATCGCCCCTGTTCACGCAACACTTTGCGTGTTAGGGGCGGGACATGGGTGTTGCTGTGGGTGTTCCCACGCAACACCCATGTCCACTGATGCATTTCCAGATTTACGAGAAATCGTAAACCTGGAAATGCGTCAGTTTACTGCGACACCATATGGGTGGCGTAGCCAAGAGAAACAAGGAGAAATGTTTGCATTCTACAGCACACATTGAAAGAGGAAAATGCCTGCAGTGATTGCTTTTGTGCAGGAAGGGGCCCCTTCCTTCACAAAAGCAATCTCCCCATGGCGCAGGCATCCAAGCACCATGGTGCAAGGGTGCCTGCGCCGGCGCATGGCAGCTGTTTCTGCGCCAACGCAGGGGAGAGCACAGGAATACGACATATCATTGTAGATATGTCGCATTCCTGTGCTCTGAAAGTTCCGCAGTGTGGTGCAGCCAAAGGGATTGCGGTGCAGCACTTTCTTGGAGATCTGCCTCTTTATGTTTTTTTATTTTCATGTAATTTACGTAAAAAAAGGAATCATGAAAAATTGGGTCGGTAAAAGAATAGTGGAGATGATAACATTGAGTTGGTAGGAGGTAAGGAGGGGTGACCCCACATCCATTCTTACCACCCTGAGAGGAGTGCAACGAACCCTCCAAGATACACCCAAGTTATAACCCCTCAAGCCACTCTCCATTACTTGTTTTACACATCTGAAAAGGTTGCTCTACCCCCGGCTTCATGTTTGTTCATATCTGAAATATTGAATTCCTGTGTTCCTGGGTACATCTAAGGAGGTCTGGTGTCCACTTTTGCTTTTAATAGAAGTATCAAGGGAGAGTCACATCGAAAAGGGGCTAGACAAAAAAAAGAAGGTAATAGGTGGGGGAGATGACAGAGCAGCAGAGGTGAGATCTGAACATAAGGGGCAAAACAACTACATAGAATAAGACGCTTAAGGAAAGGGAGATGGGGAAGGAGTGATGTGTATGTCATGGCAGAATCAATGAGAGAAGGGAAGAGTCTTGGTTAGGTGAAAGGAATAGCATGCAAAAGAGAAATGTAACAGGCTTGAGCAGTGTGGCAGGATGGAAGGGGAGGGAATGCTGTAAATAAAACAAAAGCAGTGGCGTAACCCAAAATGATGGGGTCCCTCTCCGCAGAATGTGATAATGGGCCCCTGAGTCTACCACATCTCACAGATATTCATTGACCCTGGGCTGAATAGGAGCCCTGTGATGGATTGGGGGCCTCCTGAAGTGTTGAGGGCCCATCTGTGCTGCAGGGGCTTGTATTGCATCCTGGCACAAGAGGTGAAGCAAGGTAAGAGGCCGGGGAGAAGAGTGGTAAATAGCAGTGCATGTAGGGCAGAGGTGGAAGCTTGAGGGACAGAAACAGTGAATTGAGGGTAGAGGTGAGAGGAAATAAAACATGAAGAGTTGAGCATGGAAGGGAAAGGTGGACATAAAGGGGGCAGAACCAGTGAACAAAGTTGAGGCTGGAGAGAAAGATGAAATGTGAAGGAAGTGCTTGGATAGGAGAGGTAGATATAAGAGAAGCGAAGCCATCAGGAGAACTTAAGTGTCATGGAGAGGGTATGGGGAGTATTGGATGTAAGAGGGCAGGACAACCAAGAGCAGGTAAGAGGCAGGGGGAGAGAGGCAGGGGAGAGGTAAAATATAGAGAGGTAGAACCAGTGAGGGAACGTTAAAGTGAAGTGTGGAGCATGGAAGGGAGATGCGGATATAAGAGAAGCAGAAACAGTGAGACAAGGTAAAAAGCAACGAGGTATAAGAGAAGAGGTGGGCGTAAAGGAGGTAGACAAGCAAAAAACACTAGGAGGCTGGAGGAAGAAATGAGAAGTGAATGGCAGTACATGCATGGGACATGTAGATGTAAGAGAGGCGGAACAATCAAGAAACCTTACACAGAGAAGAGAGAGGAAATGATGAGAGGTGGATGCAGAAGGCTAGAATCAGTGAGAAAGGTAAGAGGCAGGGGGAGAGACGAGGCATACATCATGGAGGAGAAAGGTGGATATAAGAGGGACATAATGAGAAAGAGAAGCAACAAAGTTTGGATAGCAGAGAGTTTGATGTTAAAGGGCACAATCCACAAAATAAGGTTTGAGGTAGAGATGAGAATAAGAGTAGAGGATGAATGGAAATAGGTGGTGTAAGTGGCAAAATCAGTGAGAAACTAATTGAGTGTTCAGGAGGATGAAAATGTAGAGAAGATGTAAATGGGGCAGAGACAGTGAAAAAAGTTATAAGGCTGGGGGAGAGATGAGCAGTGAAGGTAGTGCATGGATTGGAGTCATGGCTAAAAGAGAGACATAACCAGCAAGAGCACATAGGCAGAGTGGCAAGAGAGAGAAGTGGATGGAAGAGAGAAGAACCACCAAGAGATATTAAGTGTTTGGATGAAGAGGGAAAGACAAGGAGAAGGTGGATGTAAGATGTGCAGAACCAGCAAGAGAAGGTTAAAGGCTTGGTGAGAGATTAGAGATGAAGATTAAATCAGGGAGGTAGAGTTTGACGTAAGAAGGGCAGAATCAGCAAGAGGAGAGGGAAGGCGGAAGGGGAGAGGTGTATGTAATGGGGCAGGAACAGCAAGAGAAGATAAAAGGAAAGGGGAGAAGGAAAAGGCATAGCTGTATTTAGGATGGCATAACCAACAGAGAAGATAAAGACTAGGTGGAGAGTTGACAGGTGAAGAGTAGGGCAGGGAAGAGATATGTGAATGTAAGAGTGGCAGAATCAGCAAGCAAATATGAGAGGAAAGGTGGGAAGATGAGAGGTAAAGAGTAGAGCATGGAGGTATTAGGGCCAAGAGCAATGTAAGAGTGGCAGAACTAGAGAGAAAAAAAATGTGATCCCTATCAATTGTTTTCCTAATATTAGTTTATAAAATGTGTACTGCAGCTTTATGTTCATGAATGTGGGCTTTTACTCCTTATGTTTTGTAAGGATTTAAGCAATGGACATTGACATTCTTGCTTGTTGGAGTTAGTTTACACCTTTTAGATACAAAATTTGCTTAAATTAGCAGTCAGATTACGGCATGTTTAGCTTATTTTTGGTATCCTCAAAGTGTCGGTATGATAAATAGTTTATTTAATTGGGGAATATGCCGATTTTTGTTAAAGTACATCTCGGGCTCTGTGAAATATAGGTACATAGAGGAATGCTATGCTATGTATTAGGGGTCAGGGTTTCAGTTGGTTATGCAAAACTTGAGAGGAGGCGCATTGTGTGTTTGTGATGCAACTTTATTTATTTAATACTTGTGCTTAATCCTGTCGGAGGATGGTGATGAAGTAAAATTTTGCCCCCCCCCGGAAAAATTTCTGCGGACGCCCATGCATAGATTACTTTGTTGCAGCTTTAAGAACACTTGCAAATACATGGAATTTAGGGAATTTAAGGATGAAATCATCAGCAACTACCTTATAGAGATAAAGAATAATATGAAAATTCAAGAACGTCTGTTGTCCACTGAGGATCCTGATTTGGAAACATCCTTACATTTAGCCAGAGTATCGAACATTCGCAATTGTTTATGAAAGAAATAATGAGGTTACTAAAATGTATGAGGTCAAACAAATTTCAAAACAGAATTCTGCCAATGTATTCCCAATTAGAGGACCTGGTCCTAAATCTTCACAGATGTCTTAAAACACTGAAACCTTAGTCTCCAAGTACGGGCGGCGTCGCTAAGGAGACAGAAAGCTTTGGGTTAAGCTTTCTGAAGAATGGCTGCATAGAGGACTTGTGACACCAGTTAAGTTACGGAACGTTGGCGCAGCCATAACAGAAACCCACTGTGGGTTGGAAATATCACCACAAAATACATTCTTTACATGGAAGATATAGCCTTGAGGAAGTTGTGGGACGACCTCCCGGTTGCAACAAAACACTTGTTGGCTGTTGGGAGCAGTTTGGAACATTTACGTAAATTAAACAGAACAACTAGGAAGAAAGAAAAGAGAACTGTGTTTATTATTTTGCAGACTACATATATTACGTACTTGTGAAACTTTAACCATTGATAAACGTGTGCTAAGGAGTGCTATTTTTTCTTGTGGGCTGAGGCCTGTCCTGAGGAGTCTGGTGGTTCTCCTCACCTTGTAGCACCGTTACATGATTTTTGCTCATTTCAAATACCTTGTGTGATTCTTCTGTGTGGCGCCATTACACCTATACTTAATATCACTGTTCGGGGTTTTGTTTACTGTGGACACATGAATGAAATGTCATGTTTCCATTGTGGCAATAAATTGCATATGGAGAATGGCAAATTTTGTCGCTACTAATCAAATTTGCTTCAAATGTGGACAGAGGGGCATTTTTCCCATGTATGTAAGTCTGTTACAGGTTAAAAAGCTCTAACCCCTCTGTTAGTAAAAGCTATGGAGGAGGAGGTTGTCTCTGAGGATGGCAAAAGTGTTATATTAATGGGGTGAGGCAGTTGAAATATTCTCGATGACTGGTAAAAGGAAACCTCAGTCATGCGAAATTGCTGTTAACAAAAAGTTGGTCAAGTTCATGACAGATTCAGGTCTCCTTTCACATTGATCAATAAAGACGATTTTGGAAAGGTTGGTGAAACTCAGTTACAGAAATCTGGCATAAAGGTTTCTGCATATGGCATAGTCTACATATTCCACCATAGATAAGGAGGCACTTGGATTGTGGTGGGGTGTTCAGTACTTTAACAATTTTGTGTGGGGCAACAAGTTTGTTTTAAGAACACACCAGAAGCCACTGGTTGGTTTGTGTGGCACGAAAGGTGGAGGAAGAGCCATACCCCCATTGCCATACTTCAATACAGGTTGCAAGAGTTCAACTATAAGTTGGAGTATGTGGCGGGTGCTAAAATCTCGTGGCAGATTGCTTGTCTATGTTTCCCCTGAGTGACTGTGCAAACATGAATGATGGAAGAGATGATTTGGAGATGGGATGTGCTGTGAGTTCTGTTGGAAGTATCATGAAAAGGAGCGTTGAAAGAAAGATGAGTGTTTGGACGCCTTAAGGAATGATAAGGAAAAAGAGGAAGTGATGAAATATATTGCAAAACTGGCTTGAGATGAAATTCCTAGACAATATGAATTCCTGTGCAGTTATTGATTTCTTACAGGAAGTGTTCATAAGGAAAGGTTATTCAGAAGAGCTGGCGAATGATAATGAAGTAGTGTGGCTCACTGGTTAGAGGCGGCAGACCCGAGAGCAGAGGACGGCCCGGGACCAGGGTTCGATTCCCGGCGCAGCAGGTTTCTGGACCAGGGTCAGCGGACTCGATAATTCTCTCGCCTCGGTGCCCACTCTGATCAGCGATCACACTCGGCAACTCTGGGCATTAGCTTGCCTCATCTTCACTAACGGCCCCACCAGACCGCCGGGGATGCCTGGTCTCACCCTGGAGATACCCATTAAGGGACCATCTCTCAGGGAAGCCACGATGGGTTTCGCAGCGGTCGAAGCGCCTTGGGACCCTACGGGTAAGTAGTGCGCTATATAAATGCATATACATTTACATTTACATAATAGCACCCAGTTGGTGTCGAAGTAAATTAGGGCATTTTTGGAATTTGCTGGTATAAAACATGCAAGAGCATCCTTATATCATTCCTGCAGCAATAGGTTGGCAGAGAGGGTCAATTATTTTGTTAGGGTTCAGTTACAGTTGGCATTAATCAATGGTCTTAACGGAAAATCTTCAGTTAATGACATGTTCTTAACTATGAGAGCTGCTCCTTAAATCAGCACAGGGGTATCTCATTTTACCTTATTAGGAGGAAGGGTTGCTGGATCCAGGATGAATAAGGGATGAATAGCAAGGAAAAATTTCGAAGCACGAAGGCTAGGGTGTGTGTCAGATGTGAGAAAGGGTTGTGCAAAAGGAAAACAGCACTGATTGTGACACACAGAATGAAGTAGCTGTATATGTCGGATATTGGGTGAGAATCAAAAACCTGGTTATATCTGCAAGGGTTTGTCTCATTTTTCAGTGCCGAGTCAAGTGAAAGAGATAAGAGATCACGTGGTTGTACTACAAAATGGGAAAGTTTGGAACAAATGTTTCATTTCAATTGTGCCAGAATCCAAATCATCATATATGTATGTAAATTTGGGAGTGTGTATGAAAAAAGAGCAAATTCCAGTTTTGGAAAAGAACCATTGTCAAAAGAGGTTATCGGGTAGAGTAAAGAGAAATCCTGTGAAGTTTAAGGACTATTTAATTAAATAAATGCAAGTGATAGATACCACTCCCTCCGTGCTGGGGGATGTGGCATGCTTATGGCTCATACCGTTAAGGGGAGGGATAATTCCTGTTTTTATACTGTTTAGGACATAGGATATATTGTATCGTAATTGTGTTATAATGTTATATTTTGTTTTGGGATTCATTGTTAAAGTATTGTTTGGGGCTCTATATCAGTTTATATTTGATTATCTTAGTGGGTTTTTGTTACATTTCAACTTGCATACCCTGTTATTGTTTATTCCCTGAAAATGTTGTTCCGTTTTCTTCCAGGAACTTTGTTTTAAATTGTGAAGGAAGGGAATGTGTAGGGTAAAGTGCCTCACATTCCAGTGTGGAATTGTTAGAATGTTAGGAATGGGGATTCTACAACTGACTGTTAGTATGGTAGTTGCTGCTGGAATGGGATGCTCGCATTGCGTAGTAAAGACTTGCTCTTACCATGCAGTCTAGGCCTTCTCTTCACACTGACACCCTGTTATGTTGGTTTACATTGTGTTATTCATAAATGTATTACTAAGAGTGGTTTGCCATAAATGACTACATACAAACCATGGTTATTGATGTCAGTGACAGTGAGATGGGTTATTACATGTTGTAACCCTAATACAGACAATCAGCCCTTTTTATTCAAAGTGACGCAGTCCTATGTGATGTGATTAACTGATGTGATGTGTTTGTGTGTGGACTGAGTGGGCATGCAATAGAATGATGAGTGTGGATGCATTGACAATTTAAAGATGCATGGAATATTGATGTTTGAGTGCTGATTGTATCCTGGGAGTTGGAGGCAGAATGGAACCCCAACCGTACCTACCTGCTGTGACTGTAACCCAGGGGCCACAAATTGAATAGATAGCTTGCCTCCTACTTGAATGGCTACTACCTATTGCATCAAGAACCTGTCCTCCAAATAATACATACCCCTTTTAGCACTTGACTTTCTAGGTAGAGAGTCAGAGCACTCCAAAGCTGACTCATTGTGGTGCTCTGAGCCAGAAATTGAAAGTTCAGTAATGCACAAAATAACACATTCTTCAAGTGGTTCTTTTTCTTTAAAAATGAAAAGTACCACTCAGTTACCAATATATACATGATGACAGGTGGATAAACCAATTGTAACACCTCCTAAAATGGCCTAGCAACATAATTGTACACAACCAACATACCCTGAGGAAAGAAAGCTTGCCATCTAACCACATAAATTTACACTAGATCCATTAGTTGTGAGCAATTTGATGATAATGATCACACCAGCAAGCTTGTTCTCCAAACATGGAAATAATGCAAAACTTCAAGGTTAGCAACCATTAAAGAAACAAGACAAACTGGCATTATTGTGGTATCCACCACCATGATATATCAGGTCTACAGCCTCTGGCAAGGCATGTTGCATTCAAATCAACACACCAGTTGACTTCATCAAGTCATATCAGACATTTACTTTTCACAATACTGAACCTCGTCAAGCAACTAATCCCGGCCAGAACAGACAAGGTTCAGTATCCCAATGGGCTTTGAAAGTGATCCCAAGAATGGTTGAAGCAGGTGCATTCCTCTTCCTGTAGACGTACATTCCTTCGTGAGAGACTCAAGGTTGTGAATATTCACTCCACACAAGGGGTTTATGTGAGCTCCCTGCAGCTCCAGACAAACCACCAAAAGCTTGTGATTCAATGCAGATGCCCTTGTTCATGGTGGAGGCTATTTTTGCTGTTTTGCTTTACTCTTTCAAAAAATATATATTTTATTACTCTAGAGTCATTTGTTTATGTGGCCATAGTGGATTGCAGGTGTTCTGTAATAGCAGTAAAAACAAGTACACATGTAGCGCACAGCACAGTATTACATGTTAAACTATATATTTTTTAAATGGATGGTGCTCCCTACCTGGGTGCAAATGATTGTGCTTACATGTTAATGTGCTTCTTGATTGAAGCCCTTTACCCCAGCAGCACAACAGCTGCACTCATTTTAAAAGGTCGGCACTGGAGGCTACAGGTCAAAACCATGTTTTCTTGAGTATTACAGAGGGTTTGACATGAGGAGCCCCAGCACAACAGATATCAAATTATCAAAACAACAGAGATTCAAAACTCAAATAATGGGTGGTAGAATCAGACTTCCTATCATTCCTAGTTGAGCTGAGCCTACAACCTTCAGCTATTCATCTCAATATGTGTTATTGTACAATACAATAATTGCTATATACATATATATATATGTATTTCGCAAGCGGAAAGCTGATTGGCTCTCGGGTGTCTGTCAACATTCCAAACAGTCCGGAGCGGCCGCCATCTTATATCTCGGTAGGATCGAGACACTAGAGGTGGCAAAAACAAAGGTGGAAATGACCAAAAGGGGGCAGGGTAGACCCCCCTGACCCCCTAGGTTTGATGTGGGGGCCATTTTCTTTCCGATTTGCGCGGGGGGAGCGCCCCGGGGAGCGTACCATCGGGAAAAAAGAATGACAGATTTTTAAAAAAATTGCATTTTTTTATAAATTGGAGGTAGTTCTAAAAAGAACTGTTTTTTATTCTTTTTGTTGTTTTATATTTTTTATTGTTTTTTGGAAAATTTTTTTCTTTTTTTGGCTTTTATGAACCATTTTATATTTTTTTGTTATTTTTATGGGGACAAACAAAAAACTGGCAATTATAAACGGCTCAACTGGAGTAAAAAAAATCAGGAAAAAATTTAGGGTTTTTTGGGCACTTGTGGTTGTCACCAGCACGGTTGATGAGTTTAATGCTTTGCTCACCATAGCAAATTGTCCTTCCACAAAATATGCAAACTATTTTGAAATCTCCAAACTGGGTTTGGATGTTTGGGACCATCTCCCTTGTCTCTGGACCCGATGGAGAGGGTTTCTTACTTTGGGAGGTGCTGGGAGAAGATTGGGGAGGGTTTCTGGTCAGTTCTCTGACCTCTGCCGCAGCATAGTTGTTTGGGTGCCAGCGTTGCATGTGGCGAATCATGGTGTTGTTGCCAAAATAATTCTTTTTGGCAGGGTTTCCCCTGGAAAGTACAGTGCCACAGATCATACAAGTAACCTTTGGCGCATTAACTTTTTTGAGGCCCCCTGGGATTTAAAAAAAT
This sequence comes from Lissotriton vulgaris, assembly GCF_964263255.1. Classification (NCBI taxonomy): domain Eukaryota; kingdom Metazoa; phylum Chordata; class Amphibia; order Caudata; family Salamandridae; genus Lissotriton; species Lissotriton vulgaris. Next base: position 788,005,084 of record NC_141696.1, read on the forward strand.
TCCCAGACTATGTGCTCCTTTGGCTTATAGGTGGTAGTATCTTCAGGCAGGTACCGCCTCTCCTCCTCTCCTCCTCCTCCTCCTCCTCTTCTTCTTCTCCACCACTGTGGTGTTGTGGTGGTCCTTGTGATGGTGGTGGTGGTGGTTGAGATGCTCCTGCTGCTGCTGCTGCTGCTACTGTAGCCATTTCTCAGTACAAATAGGTACACATAGGTCTGCAAACAGGTCTTCCTCACTCAAAGTACAAAGTGAGAATGAGGAAAAAAGGTGGGGGCTTTCATTATTTGGAAAACAAAACTGTCCTGAACCAATGAAAAGTGTTATTTTCAGGTCACATGACCCGGGCTTTCATCATTTGGAAACCAAAACTGTCTCGAACCAATGAAAATAGTTATTTTCAGGTCATATGACCTGACACGCTTTCGTAGCGCGATCATATGCGCTTGAGTGCTTCTGGGTGCGCTTACGCCGTGCGTATCACGCAGACGCGGCTACGCGATACGTCACGATGATGTTTTCATTCGCAGACGCAAACGGGACGCTCACCAGTACGCGCACCGGGGCGCGCCGGAAGACTGCGCTTACCGGTGCGCAAAAAAAAAAAAAACATCAACAATATACATAAAAAAAATAGTATTACATAAATATACAATATAGGATTAATTATAAAAATTTATATATTTCATAGCTATAGAAATTTGCTATTAAAAAACCTTTGAAATTCACTGAAAAAAACATAGGTTTGAGGCCCTATATACAGTTAGAAATTAGCATTTAAAAAACCTATGACATTCACTGAAAAAAACATAGGTTTCACACCAGTTATAGTTAGGAATTAACATTTAAAAAACCTATTAAATTCACTGAAAAAACCATAGGTTTCACACCAGTTATAGTTAGCTGGAAATTTTACTGACATAAAACCATTGAAATTCCCACGTCATAGTTAGTTGGACTCACTATAACTTGCACGCCAGCAATGCACTGCTGATGACGTCACATATTACATCACTCATGACATGGTCAGTGACATCACTCATGACATCACTGATGACTCCATCCTTGTAACAGAGTGACAGACCTCCTTTCAGTGTAATGTAACCCTTGAAACACATATTCAAAAATAGAAATTAAGATTTTCAAAAAAATGAAGATACCCATACCAGTTACAACAACCAATTCAGTAATTCCACCATCTATATACACATCCACTCATTCACCAACAGTTCTATATAGTCACTCATACATATACTCACTCATCATATGTAGTGACACACCTATACATCCTGTTACACACCGACAGTCATCCAAAAGTTACTCACACATATACTCACACATGCAAATAAACTATTGAACATCCATTTATTTGCATATACAACTATACACACACTACCACCTTACTTCTAAGGAAACTTACACATACTTACTCTCTTAAACAATCACTTATAGAAACACATACTTATTTAAACAGGAACTTCTACAATCTCTCACTCTCTCATATATTCACTTATATACATCAATACCCACATATACTAGATTCAAACATATGTCGTTACCGATAAAGACACTAGTGAGACAGTCATTCACTCACTAACACACACATATACACACTCATCCACCCATACAGTCCTGCACATATGCCGTCTTCAAAACACATACAAACAGTGAGTCAGTCATTGATGCATCTATGTGCTAAGTAATACCCCCACCAAACCATACAGACACTCATACTGATACTAAAAAAAACATCTAATAACTCATATATACACACATGTAGCTACTCACCAACCCATGCAGCCACTTATACACAAAGTGAAACAGTGATACATATATTTAAATATTTAAAAATTACTCGCTAATATATGTATTCACTAAGATATAATTAAGAAGCCAGTTAACCAATCAATTTTTTTTTTAAAACATCCATTTACACACTTATTAAAACATTTATTCTTCCATCGACCTTTACATATACATATATAAAACATATTTATTTTTCAGAAATACACACATTCACTGGATGGTGTCATCAGTGATGTCATGAGTGATGTCACTGACCATGTCATGAGTGATGTAATATGTGACGTCATCAGCAGTGCATTGCAGGCGCGCAAGTTATAGTGAGTCCAACTAACTATAAAGTGGGAATTTCAATGGATTTCAATGAATTTATGTCAGTAAAATTTACAGCTAACTATAACTGGTGTGAAACCTATGTTTTTTTCAGTGAATTTAATAGGTTTTTTAAATGCTAATTCCTAACTTTAACTGGTGTGAAACCTATGTTTTTTTCAGTGAATGTCTATATATATATATATATATATATATATATATTACCTACTGGCGGTCGCCAGAAGGTAGTTATAGTTAGGATTTTTTTCAATGTTAAATCTCAAAATTCTATTTGGAATAACTTTGGCGCCGGTTGACGAATCTGCCTCAAAATGGCCTCGTCGAGTTCCGGTCCTTCCCTGAAAGTTTGGGGGGGATGCGTCAAGCAGGGGCCGAGATAAAAGGGGGGTCCCAAAACGCGTTTTCCCCATGTTAATTTCCATAGGGCGGTCGACCTCACTTTTAGCCCGAACGCTGAATGGATTTACACCAAACTTGGCAAAATTGTAAGGACTGGTACCCCAATGTGCCTTTGCTATGTCTCAAGATATGTGCTCCAGTGGATTTTGAGTAATTTAAGTTCAAAAATATATATATATCTATAGGCGCGCCCCGGTACGCGCACCGGGGTGCGTACCGGGCGTGCCACACGACTTGTGCACGGAAAGCTGATTGGCTGTCGGGTGTCTGTAAACATTCTAAACTGTCCGGAGTGGCCGCCATCTTGTGTCTCGGTAGGATCGAGACATGAGAGGTGGCCAAAACAAAGGGGGAAATGACCATAATGGGGCAGAGTAGACCCTCCCTGACCCCCTAGGTTTGATGTGGGGGCTTTAAAAGGGCCCCACGGGGCCAAAAAAAAGTAACTTTTTTTTCGATTTTTTGCTGGGGGAGCGCCCGCAACGCGCACCGGGAAGCGTACCGGGGAGCGTACTATGGGGAAAAAAGAATGATAGACTTTTCAAATATTGTATGTTTATTAATTGTTCTTTTTTTTTTATTTAAGTACCAACATGTAGGTACCAATGCAGAGTCTAAAATTTAATATACACTGTCTCCTTTGTAGATATCTTGCATGTTGTTACAGAAGTTATTGTGGTATATGGAATTCATACCATATTCTGTCAGGAAAGCAGAAACAATATGGAGGCAGGAGATGATAAAGAGATGTTAAATACAGATTGGAGATAATATAGTGGGAGAAAGGAAGTAACTATGAGCAAACTTACTATGTAACACAAAAAAGTTGCACAGTATATTTTAAGTCTCACTTTATATTATATCTATTTTGGTACTATTTCATAATTGACATATAAAAAAGAATAATGTCTCAAACAATTTTTAATTTTTAAATTTAAATTTATTGTTGTGATTTTTCAAAATCTAAAATAATTTGCAACATTAATTCATCAGGTATGTCCTCCTTTTCATTCAATGATTCAATTTCTTCAACACATTTAATTAAGTCTTGGTCTACAGTGTGATCCAAAAAGTCTATTTCATCTTTGTCTTCCTTAGGATTGTTTTCCATATTAATTTCAAATGAAATATTATTTTCATTTTGTTGTGCTTCCATTTCTTGCTGTAAATTGCATACAAAATAAATATATCAGTAGAGATAGGGCACTGTTGGGTTTAAGTTCAGACAGGTACTTGTGAGTTTTTAACAGTGAAGCTATCTTTGGGCAGTGTATGGTTTCAGGCAGGAAGTAGAACTATTAAAAAGTGCCTGTGATGAAGCCTAAGTAAAATCATAATTATACCAGAGAAGCCTAACTCAATCCATAATTATAATAAACAAGCCTTTCTCAATGTCTAACTCTTACAGAGGGACAGTATATCACTATCTGAAAACGTTTTCCCAAATTAACTTAAAGTGCATAACATAGTTCTCCTTTCAAATTAACAACTTACCTTCTTCTAAGGAGTTGAAGTTTTCTGTCAACATTTTTTCCAAATGTACCTTAGGTAGTGTTAGTCAAAATGGCTGTCTTTCCCTCTCATTGTTCCTATATATTCATGTACTTACCCAAATGTCAGCACATAAAAGTACAAAATGTAAGTAACATTTTAATTGGTTGAAAATTCAAACAGTTTCTATGTGTTTTTGTCATGTAATTTACCTCAGGATATTTAGACAGGGCTACAGCCCAAATAGCTCAATGGAATACCACCAAATTTGGGTAAATGGTAGGGACTGCTATGTAGTAGGGCGTATTCTATATTTGGTGTAAGTGTCTCCAGTGGTTTTTCGGTAAATTACTTTCCCACCTTTTTTTAAGGAGCGCTTACCGGTGCGCGCCCCGGTACGCGCACCAGTAGCATTACGGGAGTCCCCCATTTTGTGTTTCGGTACAATCGAGACACAAGATGGAGGACAAACAACGTTGGGAATGGGTAGAAGGGGGCACGGTAGACAGCCCCTGACCCCCTAGGTTTTCTGTAGGGGGCTTAGGAGGCTCATAAAGGCTAAAAAAAACAAATTTAATTTTCCGCGGGGGAAGCGCCCGGTACGCGCACCGGGGAGCGTACTTTGGTGAAAAATAGTGAAAAAAGTTAGAAAAAGATAAACGTTTTGAATGATCAGAGTTAGGGTAGCTCTGAAAAGAGCTTTTGGGTTCTGTGGCTGATTTAGGTACCTACAAGTAGGTTCCAATGCACAGTCTTAAATTCAGGAGGAATATTCTATTCCCCTCATCTGAGAAGTGCACACCATCTCCTCTGTAGATTTCTTGCATGTTGTAACGCAAGTTGTTGTTGTATATTGAACCCATTCCAAAGTCTCTCATGTAAGCAGAAACAGATGTATTCACATGTTTCTGTGCTTTCTCAAATTGTGGACAAAATTGGTTGGACCAGTTCCATTTCTGTCTTCGGCATATATTGAAATATACCAAGGCAGTTTGTGGAAAAAGTGTCATCAATTGATCAAAGGTGTCCTTTAAAAGCATTTCCAGACCAACCCCAGTCATAGTGCCCAAATCATTTCCACCACAGTGCACTATTAAGAGGTCAGGGTTTGGCAGATGCAAAAAGGTTTTCACCAATGGTATCAATTGATGACATCTCAATCCTCTCTGGCCAATCCACTTGATTTCCACATTTGATAAATCAAGGTTGTGATAATTTCTGCTTGCTACATACCTTTGAGCCCAGTGGATGTAACTATGTCCAATAATCCATACTGAATACACGATGAGAGAAGGTTTTGGTGCAGTCAGATGAAGTGTGGGAATGAAATGGCAGTTGGAACAGTAGGAGTTTACAAAAAAAATTGTGGAGTTTCCCTGCTGTTGAATTACAAGCAATGATTGGTGGATTCAGATAGTTGAAAACTGAAAGTTAGGGTGCATGGTTGTGTTGTGTGAAAGAAGCAATTTGAATGGTTAAGAAAAAGTCACTAAAAGCAATAATGCCCTGGATAAGCTGGTGTATTGAGAGGTCAAACATCCTTGCTGACTTAATTTGCAACATTGTAGAATAAACTTTTGAACCTGAGAGTTCAGGTAGGAGGGAGTTGCTATGGTATCAGATAGAAAGGTCTGAGAGGGGGAAGGGTGTTGGTTTGAAAATAGTGAGGGAAGACTTTTGATTGGTTGAAATAAGGCATATGTGTGTAAAGTTAGAGATTTTCTATGCCAGTCTTGGTTTCAGTGTATTGAGTGCACACCTTTTGCTCTGCTAAAGAAAAATTGGTGTGTGTGTCTGACACTGTTTTCAATCTCCCAAAGCATTTGTAAAGGTAAGTAATGATTTATTTTATTTAGATAGAGACTTGTTTGCTCTATGGAGAATATTTGGAAGCAGATAGTGAAGTTTCAGTAGTGAAAATGATTCCTTGCACATAGGACTTGTGCAGTGTTTGTAAAAAGTTATTTAAAAAACGATTTTGGGGTAAAAGAATGGCTTTTATATTTTTGAGAAGTAATTAATAGTGTTTGCCTAATTTAATAAATATATTTGAACCATTTAGAATAATGTCACTTGCATTACCTCAGATTTGGAAGCAGATTGAGATTCTTTTTTATTAGTTTGTGGCATGTTTTTTGGAAATGCTTGCTATGAACATTTGCAAGATAGGGGATTTGTATTTTGTGAAACAGTGAGGTTTCAGTAGTGAAATTGAATGCTTGTACATAGGTCCTGTATTGTGTTTCTAAAATGTTATTCAAAAAACGATTTTGGGGGCAAATCAATGGTATTTCCATTTGGCCCTTATTTATGATTGCCTTGTGCTGCTGGTACATCACTTTAAACATGGGAAAAAAGTGACGCTCTGGTGGGGCAAGGCCTTCATAAATAAGGCCCTGAGTTTTTTTGTTGTTGGTTTGTGTCTTGCTTTTTGATAATGCTTGATATCAACATTTGGAAGATAGAGGATTTGTGTTTTGTGAAATAGTGAGGGTTCAGTAGTGAAATTGAGTGCTTGTACATAGGATCTTTGCTGTGTTTCTAAAATGTTATTCAAAAAACGATTTTGGATGCAAATCAATGGCCTTTTCATTTGGCCCTTATTTATGATTGCCTTGTGCTGCCGGTGCATCACTTTAAACATGGGAAATAAGTGACGCTCTGGTGGCGCAAGACCTTCATAAATAAGGCCCTGAGTTTGTTTGCTGTTGGTTTGTTTTTTGCTTTTTGATAATGCTTGTTATGAACATTTGCAAGATAGAGGATTTGTATTTTGGGAAACAGTGAGGTTTCAAAAGTGATATTGAGTGGTTGTACATAGGTTCTGCGCAGTGTTTCTTAAATGTTATTCAAAAAACGATTTTGGGGGAAAATCAATGGTATTTACATTTAGCCCTTATTTATGATTGCCTTGTGGCACCAGTACTTCTCTTTTAACATGGGACGCACTGGTGGCGCAAAGCCTTCATAAATAAGGCCCTGAGTTTTTTTGTTGTTGGTTTGTGTCTTGCTTTTGGATAATGCTTGATATCAACATTTGCAAGATAGAGGATTCGTATTTTGTGAAATAGTGAGGGTTCAGTAGTGAAATTGAGTGCTTGTACATAGGATCTTCGCTGTGTTTCTAAAATGTTATTCATAAAACGATCTTGGGGGAAATCAATGGTATTTTCATTTGGCCCTTATTTATGATTGCCTTGTGCTGCTGTTGCATCACTTTAAACATGGGAAAAAAGTGACGCTCTGGTGGTGCAAGGCCTTCATAAATAGGCCCTGAGTTTGTTTGCTGTTGGTTTGTTTTTTGCTTTTCGATATTGCTTGATACGAACATTTGCAAGATAGAGGATTTGTATTTTGGGAAACAGTGAGGTTTCAGAAGTGAAATTGAGTGGTTGTACATAGGTTCTGCGCAGTGTTTCTTAAATGTTATTCAAAAAACGATTTTGGGGGCAAATCAATGGTATTTACATTTGGCCCTTATTTATGATTGCCTTGTGGCACCGGTGCGTCTCTTTTAACATGGGATGCACTGGTGGTGCAAGTCCTTCATAAATAAGGCCCTGAGTTGCTGTGGTATAAACTTTAATATGTTGCAAATTAGTGTTTATATTGTTTGCTTTTGTCATTACTTTGTTGTTTGCTAATAGTGGTCTTTAATGTGTTATTTTTTTCAGAACCACAGATTGAAATCAACATTTTAAAAGCAAGCAAAAATGCCGTCAAGGCAAAGGAGTAGAAAAAATACCATACGTAAAAGAACAAAATCATCAAAGGAATTAAAAGAATCCTCTACAACAAGTACTTCAAAAAACACCAGAAAAGCTCCTGGTAAGACAATTAAGTCTTTACTTTGCAATTTATGTAGATCAAAAAGAAATGTTAACGGTAATGTGAAGATCCAGAAGCAGAGAGCAAATCTAAAAAGGAAGGAGAGGCCCTCAACAAATGTCTCTATTGGAGCAGGAGAGAAGAGTATGGATAGCAATAGAAGGTTAAATCAATTTAGGGACATTCGTAGACGAATGTTTCGCAATAGGGTAGTTTTAAATTTGCTAAAAAATGAAAAGAAAGGTAAACAGAGAGCTGCTTTTTACAAGAAAAAGAAAAGTGTAGAGAAGATTGTTTTTAAAAAAAATAAATTTTTAAAACCTTTATTCAAAAACAGTGCACACAGCTATTCAGACTGACATCCCGGAGGTAAGGCAGCATTTCGAATCAGGAAACCAATAGTGCAAGAATTAATCCAGCAGAGCGATGAAGGTTGATTTTACATTTTATAAGAGAAAAACAGAGAAAATAAAGTAGAGAAAGAAGCGCCAGACCCGGCGCAAAGACATAGGCAATGGAGTGTGAAAAACAGTGAGGCGTTGTGGGGGGGTCGGGAGGGTATAATGAGCACAACTATGACCAACTGAAAAGGAGCTGGGAACGGGGGGGGGAGGAAAACACAGGATAGCATATACATAGCGTTGCAGTTGGTGTCACAGGCTACGGCAACATGTGTTCCTCCAGCGGAGCGGATTCTGGGGGTATGCAGATGTCTCCCCTGTATGCATTCCAAGCCCCCCACACTGTCTGCCACTTTTTAGGTTTACCCCTGGCAACGTACACGGTCTTCTCCCTGAACATACACCAATCCATATTGGCTTTCCATTGCACAACCTTAGGAGCTGCCGTAGCTCCCCACTTCTGCGCTATGTCACGTTTAGCCACCATGTTGCCAAGGGTTACCCATTGAGTCTGGGCCACGTTGTGGTCCGTCGGATCCCAGATGTTAAGGAGGCATCTCCTGGCTTCCGCATGCACCGCTACCCCAGTCACTTCATTCATGATCGAATGCACGCGTCGCCAGTAGGAGGCTATTGCGGGACATTCCCACAGGATGTGCATGAAAGTGGCAAGGGCACCGCAGCCACGACGACAGAGCCCATCAACGGAGTAGCCCATGTGCACGAGTCGGGGACCAGTAACATAAAGCAGGATCTTGAGCTGCACCAGTCTGAGACGGGAAGAGATGGCAACCTCCTTAGGGGAGGATACCGCACTCTGCCAGTCCTCATCATCAATTTCTAACCCATCACACGTCCACTGGTCCCGCACACCCAGGAGGAGGTCGGTACGGACATTTATGAGTTTTTTATAGGACAGTGAGATGGCGCTGTCCGGCATATGGCCGTCCAGCACCCTATCCTCCAGTGGGGAGCTGTCAGGGATCGCCCCCTCCTCCGGTTTAGCAGACAGCAATGCATGCCTTAACTGGGCATACCGGAAGAATTCCGTCTCACCCAATTGGAATTCTGCCTGTAGCTGGGCGAAAGTCTTAATCTCGCCTCGCGACAACATGTCCTCCACCCGTGAAATGCCTATCAAATCCCACTTGTCAAAACCCTTGGTATGCCACCGAGCGCCCAGGATGTCCGAATCGTACAACGGGGTCAACTTAGTCAGTCTATCTTTCCATCCCTGAGCCTTGGTAATTGCCCTCCAAATATGGACCGCGGTTTTCGTTGGACCAGACATCCGCCTGTCGAGAGACCTCGAGTAGAGCGCCCTGTAGTAATTCCCTCCGCCCAAAAGCCACCTATCCATAGCGTATCCTGGGTTGTGTAGAGAAGATTGTTGATCAGGCTTTTGAAGTTAAGAAAAAATTATTTATTTTAGTAATCAATAGAATTAGGATACTTAATAAGGCAATTAATATTTTCAAATCGAACAGTAGATGGAAAATATTTATTAATCGGACTAATTTTTGTGAAGTATTTTCTGGAGAATGGATGCATAGTTCAAGTTCTGAGCCACTTTTATAATGAGGAGAGTTACTTTCAGGAAAATGATTTTGTGCATGCAGTTGACACCAGTGGTTGAGCATATGAGGTGAAAGATGGTTGTGTGATGGAAAAAGAGAAACTTATGTCTAGAGATGCAGAAGAGGTGTTAAGTGATGAAGTATTAGGGAGACGTACTAAGGGTCCAGTGTACACATGGAAGTGCAGTAGTATTTGTAGTGTGCGACAGGATTCAATCGATTTGCTTCGAAATTTCTTACGTACATATAGTAACAAAAGTCTAAAACAAAAAATGAAGATCTTGCAAGAGTTAGATCCTTGCAGAGAAAGAGAAAACACAGGTTTGCATGGGCATTCACTGGCTTGTCTTTCTAGAAAAGTATGTCAGAGTGTTTTTCATCATTTTAGGATGTTAGCAGTGCATCATAATAAGGTGAGGAAATTGGAGAGAAGGTTGTATTATGCAAAAAGTCCAGCACTTAAGCTTAAACAGTTAAACAGTGCTCTTTTGCATGGATCTGAAGTAGATGTGAAGACTATTTGTGAAGAAATTGAGTTTTGTTATTTTGGGAACAAAGGGGACAGTGTAGAAATGGATATAGTAATGGATGGTAATGTGGAAGACAATGTACAGATTTCAAGTACAGAAAAGTTTGACGAGGAAATTACCAAGTTTAAGGTGAAATCAAGTGAAAGGCCTAATTTAACTTGTGTGTGTTGTCGACGGACTCAATATAAGATTCAGACTAGGTTAGTTGATTTATATGCAAAATGTGAATTGGAAAATAATAGTGAATGGAAGGATTTTGTAAGTTATTTGTTGGTGGAGAATTTTTTTGATTTGAGTTCTGATCAGCGTATTTGTAATTATTGTTTGAAAAAATTAAATGAAAATAGAATGCCTGCTAGAGCTGCTCATAATAATCTTCAGTTGATAGATATTCCTTCAGAATTGATGGATTTAAATACTTATGAATCAATTTTGATTCAATGTGTCCATCCTTTTCAAGCTATTGTTCGCATGGAGCCTAAGATAGGGAAATTACCTCCTACAGATTTACAAAGAGGATTAAAGGGAAGAGTTATTTATTTGCCTCTAGATATCAAGAAAAATATTGATACAATTGGTGTAGAAAGAGTAAAGAGGATCCTCTGGTTATTCTAGTTAATGGGGTTCCTACAAAGAGTAAGAAAATCTGGCAAGATTTAGTGGATGTTAGGAAAGTCAAAAGGGCAACGTTGTATTTGGTCAAAAACAATGAGTACTATAAAGATGTAAGTGTTGGAGCAGAGGAAACAGCTACATAAGAAGACAGTGATTGTTCAGTTGGCCAAATTGAAAAAGTTGATGTGTCTAGAAGTGAAGAAATATATGAACATTATACTGTTCATCCTTTGCATTCCAAAGAAGTAATGGGGAATGCAATTGACTTGTTTCAAATGAAAGCAACAAAAGGAAATCCCATTAGTGTATGGGAAGAAAGTTTGGAAGCTCGTTGTTTTCCACAGTTATTTCCAACAGGTTGTGGTGGACGATATGAAGATCGACCAGTTCAAATTCCTGCAGCTGAATACCGGACTTTAAGATTATATGCTGAAGATCCAAGGTTTCGGCAATGCATTCCGTATTTGTTTCATCTACTGTATGAAAGTGATTTGTCTGGGCTTTCTTATGCAGTTAATCATATATTGAAAAGTGGAGCTCATCTTCAAAATGTTTCAGCAAGGGACTTTATGGAGAAAGTCAATCTGCAAGACAGTATTTTGGAATCTCAGCTAATCAATCTCATGGCATGTCAGCGTGGAACAAATGAGTATTGGTTCCGTCGTCATGGGGAATTGAAATGTATGCTAAGAAACTTAGGAACTCCTACATGGTTCCTCACTCTTAGCTGTGCTGAGTATGCATGGGACGACTTACTTCAATTTCTACGAGAGGCAAATGGAAACATACAAAATATAGAATTAAAAACACCTGGAGAACTGTGTTCTTTGGATCCAGTGAATGTTTGCAGATATTTTAATCATAGATTTGAAGCTATGATGTCTTTTATTACCAACAAAAAAAATCCTCCCCTTGGAGAGGGTTTGGATTTCTTTTGGAGGAAGGAATATCAAGCGAGAGGTGCTCCTCATATACATATGTTGTTATGGATTAAAGATGCACCCAAATTTGGATTAGATTCGGATGAAACAGTGATGAGTTTAATTGAAGAGTATTCAACATGTGCTGTTCCAAAAACTACTGAAGAAAACAGTTTAAGGCAACAAGTTTTACATTTTCAATCTCATCGTTGTGGAAAGTACTGTCGTCGAAAATTCAAAAACAAGGAAAAGTACTACACGAAACGTCGTTTTGCGTTTCCACAACCAGTGATTTCTCAGGGAAGAGTAAATAATTTGATGTCATCTCTACGACATACTGTGACGAGGAAATCTCCCAAAAATACATATACTTTAAAAAGAAACGAAGAGTCCAAGTACATCAACGACTACAACCCAGTGATTTTGTCCATGTGGAATGCTAACATGGATATTCAGTTTATTGCTGACAACTCTATTGCTGTGGCTCGATATGTGACATCTTACATCACAAAAAAAGAAAAGACAGAACTGAAGGAAATGTGGTAGGACATTTCACATGAAAAGAGTCTAAGCAAGAAATTATACAGTTTCAGTCTGAAGATGTTGTCGCATCGAGAAATTGGAGCATATGAATGTTCTGATCGGTTATCATCAGCAAGTCTCTATGCCAAATCAAGAACAATCATTTGGGTGAGTCTAGGTCTTGCTGCAACACTAAACCGAGTTTTGAAATCTGTACAAGAAATTGAATATTTGGTGGAGAAAGAACCAAACAGTACAGATATTTTGAAGACAAATATGTTGGATACATACTATCCAAATAGAAGTACTCACCTTGAGAACACTTGTTTGTATGAAGTTCTGGAAAACTACAGTTATAAGAGGAACATCACAGAAGATATCAATAATGGAAAATATGCTGTCATTGGGTATGAAGGATGTCTAGTGAAGCAGAGAAAAGGCCATTTGATTAATCATCCAAAATTGAGTTGCGAAGCTCCAGACAAAAGAGAATTTTACTATTTAGCTCTTTTGCAACTCTTTAAGCCATGGCGTACAGAAGAGGAACTACTTGGAGATTTTCTCTGTTACAAAGATTCTTTTAATGCAACCTAGGATTCCATAGAATGTCCTGTTTTTCTAAATTATCTGCAAATGTTGAACGAAGAAATAGAGCAAGAAACCACAATTGCTGAAGAGATTGCTAGAGACAGTTCTCAAGACAGTCAGAGTTCTACTTCATTGAGTCAGGATCCACTAGGAGGACCAATTATCCAAAATGAAGCTGCAACTGCCATGGATGAGGTGGAAAGAGCTATGGAACAAGCTCAAGAGGATGGAGTTAACTTAGAAGATTTGGTAAAGCAACTAAACGTTGAGCAGAAAAAGATATATGACGAAGTTACAGAACAGATTGAACATGGATTCAGACATGAGAAAAAAGTGTGCTCATGTACATCATTTAAGCCTGTATGACTGTACGTAAGTGGAGAAGCGGGAACAGGAAAAAGTTTTCTGATTAAAGCCATTGCAACTTATTTGCAGAAAAGGACTGATTCACCGCTGTCTTGTGTTGTACCTGCTCCAACTGGACTGGCAGCACATAACATTAAAGGGATTACTCTACATCGTTTACTGATGCTGCCAGTTGAGCATGATAATAAATTGCATTACAATAAGCTATCTGGAGATGCGTGTTCTGAAGTTTCCAGAGTCCTTAAGAAAATGAAACTTCTTATCATTGATGAAGTAAGAATGGTCTCAAATCTAATGCTTGCTTTTGTGCATTTGAGAGGAAAACACATTATTGTTTTTGGAGATCTATTGCAGTTGACTCCAGTAAAAGGACAACCAGTGTTTAAAATGCTCACGCATGAAGATACCAGGAAGTCCCTTGGAAGCATTGGAAACGTTAATATATGGTTAAATTTTAAATATGCTGAACTGCTTCAAAATATGCGACAGGCAAAGGATGAAGATTATAAAAATATTCTACAAGATGTAAGAATCGGAAAAGTAAGTGAGCTTGGGAAAGAAGCTTTACATGCTCGATTAATTTCAAATTTGTATCCAAATGAAAACATTCTTCCAGAGAATATTTTTTTTAAAATGACTGAGAAGAAATCTGGGATATGTTTGATGCCAACTCTGCAAGAATGTTCCATCTTCAACAACAAAATGTTAAAGTTAGAAAATGAAGAGATTGTGAAACTGGAAGCAATAGATAAAATAGAGCATATGGGTGCAACAATTGTTTGGTCAGAAAATTGGATTCATTAGAGAAAAGTATTTCTAAAACAGCTGGTTTTGAAAAGACTCTGAATGTGTGTTTAAATTGTCGTATCATTTTGAGAAGGAATTTAAATGTTGAAAGAGGTCTGGTAAATGGAGCAATGGGTTATGTTGTTGATTTTGTGAATTATAGAAATAGAGGTGGAATTGAATTTTTAAAAATAAAATTTGATGGCATTGAGCAAGTACAACAAATCAGTCGTTGTTCTGCTAGATTTTTGCTTGTAAAAGACTTATATGTTCGCCGAAAACAGTTTCCTGTTTGTTTGGCATATGCGGTGACAATTCATAAATCTCAAGGTTTAAGTGTAGATAGTGCTTTGGTGAACATTGGAAGATCTGTGTTTAAAGAGGGTATGGCATATGTGGCATTATCACGAGTCAGAACTTTATCAGGATTGTACTTGATTGAGTGTGATGAGACAAAGATTTGTACAGATCTAGATTGTGTTAAAGAATACAATAGGTTAAGAAGAGAGTATGCTCCACATTTGCCTCAATATCCTCTGTTTGAAAAACGTGTGGTAGGCCGAAAAAGAAGAAATGAGAATAATTGCAGTGAGGTAGTAGCAAAAGGACAAAAAGTAGATGAAACTGTAATTCAAAACAGAAAGGAAAAGGATTTTGATGAAAATGTTGTTGGATTTCAGTTTGAAAACAGTTCTGGTGTCAACTGCTATGCTAATGTAGTGGTTAATGTTGTTTTTTTTCTTCAAACTTTACAAGAACAGATTGTTGAAAATCGGGATCAAAGATTGTGTGGTTTATTGAATTCTGTGTTTGAGAAATGTAGCAGTGATAGAGCAAAAATAGAAAGTGTAATAGAAATTCGAAATATTTTAGATATGTGTTCTGGTCAAGATATATTTTCACAGAAAATTCAGCAGGATTGTAAGGAATTTTTAATGTATATGTTTGTTGTATTGGAAGATGAAGATGTAGATGTAGATAATCTTTTCAGCCTTTCTTATCAATGGCAGCATGACTGCCACAATTGTAGTTCATCAAGTAATACTAGAATAGACACTGAAAGATTTATATATTTGACTTTACCAGACTGTAAATCAGTGTCATTTAAAAATCTAGTTAAAGCAGCAGATCATAATATGGTGTGTACCCAATGTAAGTGTCCAATACTATCCATATTATTTATATAAAGTTATGGTCAGTATATCATTTTAGTTTTCCAACGATGTAGACCTGATGGAACTAAATTGACAACTTGTATCAAAAATTTTGTGGCTTCTCAGTTATCAATTTCAGGAAGAACCTTTACAACTGTAGCTATTATTTATCATGATGGTCCTTCGACAACATCAGGACATTATACATGCTACTTAAAATGTAAAAAAGGTTGGAGTTACTGCAATGATTCTCATTTGACTTATAAACAACGTTTGCCTTATGACTTTAAAAATTCTTACTTCGTGTTTTTAAAACCAAAGTTTTAGTAAAGGTAATTGGCCTTTGAAGACGGGAATAGTTAATAAAAGTTAGTTAGTTAGTTAATCTAATGTTTAAAATTATTTATCTCATATAGGTACTGTAAGTGGATCTCATAGTAAAAAATACTCATATATCTGACACGATTTGGCCGTAAGGAAAGTGTAAGGTATGATGTTCTTAGATTTTTTTCATAGGAAGTCGATGAAATGGAAGTTTAGAGAACAGCAGACTTTTTCCCACCAAAAGGACCTTCACTATCTTCTATTTGGCCTCACGGAAAAGTAAGTGAATCAAAGATTAGTGTACATATATGAGTTGTAAGTTTTTATGTTTTTTTTTAAACACAATCTTTTAGATTGTGTTTTTTTTCCCCGCTGTTATATGATGAAGAGTTTGAACTCACTAATTTAAGTGAAATTCAATATATTCTGAGAACAGCAAAAATAAACAATGTAACATATTGTATAAGTTATTTGATAGTTTGCATTGTGTAATTTATATTGTATTCCCATTGTCTCACACTCATTTTCCTTTTTCCACCCTTATTTAGCTCTCTTTACTCACTTACACTGCCTTTTTTTAACTTTGTTTCTTCGCTGTTCCTTTACTCCACTTCATTCACAACTCCTCAATCCAATTTCAACTATCTGCATTTTCTCTCTCCCTTCCACCACTTTTCATCTTTCTCACATTCTCTCAGTGCCACTGCTTTAGTTCTCTTCCCCTCTCTTTCCTTCTTTTGCTCCTTTACTCTTTTTCCTTTCTCACTCATTGTACTACAGTTCACTCAGTCCTTCCCTTTGTCTTTCTGTGTACTTACTCTCTCACTCCTTTTTCCTCTATCGTTCTATATTAACCTCATTCCTTTCATCCCTTTACTCTGTGACTCCCCTTCTCTCACTCTCAGTCATCTTCTATTCTTTTTTCTTATTAATAGTTCCTCATTTAGACTCCTCTCCTTTTCACTCATTTTCCTTTTACTTTCTTCTCTTTCCTGATTTTGTTTCGGTATCTCGCATTCTTTTAGTATCTTACTTATCTTCAGTAATTTGTTCTCTTTCTATTTCTTTTTCCCTCTTTTTTCTCTTTCTACATTACTTTATTTCTGTTTTTGTATCCTTCACTATTGCTTTATTTCTTAGTAAACTTTTTTAGATTTTTTACCTCTTGACCTGTTTCTTCTATTTTAAAATATATATTTTACTAATTATAACTTTGTCTTTCAGAGATACAAAGTGTAGTTTAAAGATGCAAGTACGTTTTCATTAATTATATGGTAAGTGTGACTACAAAATGTAGTTTATCATCACCCTTTGTTTTAACCTCACTACTTTTCTCTCACCCTACCTCACCCCTGTTTTCTTACTCTGCTTCCCTCACTTATTCTTATCCTCCATATTTACTTCTCTTTTCCTTACTTTCCTACCACATTCAACTTCTTTCAGTGCTCCTGCTCACCCACACTCCCTCTCTTTCTTTTTTTTCTGCTTCACTTAGTCCCTTTCTGACACTCCTTCCTTTACTCTCTCTGTTCTTTCTTTCTGTCACTCCCCATGTCTTACCCTTATTCACTTTTATCCACCCTCTTTCACTCCTCTTTACTTACACTCACTGCTATTTTCTTTCCCTCCGTCACCATTGTTCCTTTTCTCTGGTTCCGTCACTACCTTTCATTCCTCATCCTTTACTCTCCTTCCTTTTACTGTCATCACCCATTCACATTCTCCCAGAACATCTGCTTTAGTTTTCTTCCTCTTTCTTCTCTTCTTTTGCTCCCTTATTCATTTTCCTTTTCTCAGTTACTTCCTCTCATACCTTTTCTCTGTTTTATAATCTCTTACAAAGTCCCTCTGTGTTTCTCCCTCTAGCTCTCTTTCTCTTTACACCACTCTCTTTTTTTCCCCATTCCTCATGCTCACTCCTTTTTTTTGCTGGTGCGCTGACGGGACGCGCCCCGGTACGCGCACCGTGGCGCTGACCGGTACGCGCACCGGAAGCGCTCCAGAGTGAAATAAAAAAAAAAGAATATACTTTTTTTCAAAAAAAATATTATATTAATATACAATATAGGATTCATTTTTAGAAAAACATACCTTTCTAGGCTATAGATATTTGCGAAAAAATAACCTTAGAAATTCACTAAAAAACACATAGGTATGAGTCCGTATAAAAAGTTAGGAATTAGCAGTTAAAAAACCTATGAAATTCACTGAAAAACCATAGGTTTCACACCAGTTATAGTTAGGAATTAGCATTTAAAAAAACCTATGAAATTCACTAAAAAAACCATAGGTTTCATACCAGTTATAGTTAGGAATTAGCATTTAAAAAACCTATTAAATTCACTGAAAAAACCATAGGTTTCACACCAGTTATAGTTAGGTGGAAATTTTACTGACATAAAACCAATGAAATTCCCACGTTATAGTTAGTTGGACTCACTATATCTTGCGCGTGTAATGCACTGCTGATGACATCACATATTACAATATATATAGTTCAGGGTTCAGGTTTCCCAGCTGTTTCTGCGCTCGTTATGGGTGCCTCCCCCTACGGCAGAACCACGCCGTTTCACATTCCAACACTTCCTTCATCTCGCAAAAGAATTGGGGCGCACCCACCCTGGAATTTCCACAAAGGATTTTTATTTAGATCTTTTCAACATGAAAGCGAGTGTTGTGGAAATTCAAGAGGAGTGCGCCCCAATTCTTTTGCGAATCGGAGGAAGTGTTGGAATATATATATATATATATATATTTTGTGATGGAAGAAATAAACGCACCTTAGAAAAAACTTTATCCTGTGTGGCGGTCCGTTCCTGGAAACATTGCTGGAAATTTTGTTGTAGCAATTTCTCGTGGACAGGATTTGGTGTCTATATATATATATATATTTATATACATATTTATATATATATATATATATATATATATTCACTGAAAAAACCATAGGTTTCACACCAGTTATAGTTAGCTGGAAATTTTACTGACATAAAACCATTGAAATTCCCACTTTATAGTTAGTCGGACTCACTATAACTTGCGCGTGCAATGCACTGCTGATGACATCACATATTACATCACTCATGACATGGTGAGTGACATCACTCATGACATCACTGATGACACCATCCTTGTGACACAGTGACAGACCTCCTCTCAGTGTAAAGTAACCCTTGAGACACATATTCAAAAATAGAAACTGAAATTTTTTAAAAATGGACATACCTATATCAGTTACAACAAGCAATTCTGTACTTCCACTATCTATATACACATCCACTCATTCACCAACAGTTCTATATAGTCACTCATACATATACTCACTCATCATATGAAGAGATACACCTATACATCCTGTTACACACCGACATTCATCCAAAAGTTACTCACACACATATTCACACGTGCAAATAAACTATTGAACAACAATTTATTTGAATATAGAGTTATACACACACTTCCACCTTACTTCTATTGAAAATTACACATATTTATTCTCTTAAACAATCACTTATAGAAACACATACTTATTTAAACAGGAACTCTTACAATCTCTTACTCTCACATATACTCACTTATATACATCAATATTCACATATACTAGATTAAAACATATGTAGTTACTGATAAAGACACTAGTGAGACAGTCATTCACTCACTAACAAACACATATAGACACTCATCCACCCATACAGTCCTGTACATATGCTGTCTTCAAAACACATACAAACAAAGAGTCAGTCACTCATGCATCTGTGTGCTAAGTAATACCCCCACCAAACCATATAGACACTCAAACTGATACTAATAAAAATGTCAAATAACCCATATACATACGCATGTAGCTACTTATCAACACATGTAGCCACTTATACACAAAGTGAAACACTAATATATGTATTTAAATATTTAAACATAACTCACTAATATTTATTTTTCAGAAAGACACATATTCACTGGATGGTGTCATCAGTGATGTCATGAGTGATGTCACTCACCATGTCATGAGTGATGTAATATGTGATGTCATCAGCAGTGCATTGCACGCGCAAGTTATAGTGAGTCCGACTAACTATAACGTGGGAATTTCAATGGTTTTATGTCAGTAAAATTTCCAGCTAACTATAACTGGTGTGAAACCTATGGTTTTTTCAGTGAATTTCATAGGTTTTTTAAATGCTAATTCCTAACTATAACTGGTGTGAAACCTATGTTTTTTTCAGTGAATTTCATAGGTTTTGTTAATGCTAATTCCTAACTATAAGTTTCACTTTATAAATAAGACTGTTAGCACTCTAGTTGTTCTTTTTAACACTCTGGTACATTCTGTCATTGGGCTACAGTTGGGCTACATCTAGTTGAAATTTGGGCTACATTTACAATTTTTGGTCTCTGGTGGCCATCTTTGGGCTACATTGGGCTACTTTGGGCTACATTTGGGCTACATTTTGGCTCTAACATATATTAAGCCCAATGTAGCACAATACATATTTTTATAAAGTTAATTTTTTTACAAACCACTTCAGAATAGGGCTACCTGTCCCTACAATTATCCCATTTTTTTTTTTAATTTTTGGGGGGAGCGCTCCCAGAGCGCGCCCCGAAGTGCGCCCCAAAAAGCGTATTTCTGAAAAGCGCCCCCTGGCGCGCTCCGGGGAGCGTCCCGTGAGCGCCAATATCGCAAACGAAAACATGATCGTGACGTTCGCGTAGCCGCGACCGCGTGATACGCACAGCGTAAGCGCACCCGGAAGTACTCGCGCGAATACGATCGTGCAACGTAGGCGTCTGACACGCTTACGCGGCGCGCCTCTGGCCGCGCCCCGCGGCGCGTCGCGTAAGCGCGTCGGGTCATGTGACCAGAAAATAACACTTTTCATTGGTTCATAACAGTTTTGGTTTCATAATGATGAAGCCCATGGTCATGTGACCTGTAAATAACACTTTTCATTGGTTCAATAATTATTTTTTTCTAAATTTAGAGAAACCCACCCATTTCTCTCACTATTGATTTGCACTTGGAGAAAGCAAGAGGTGTTTTGTGAATTTTGAACTCATACTTTCCTGATCTACAACAATGACTGCAAGGGAGTCCTCCAGCAGTGATTCAGATGGATTTGTGCAAGAGGACCCTCCTCACCAGAAAACAAAGAACCACTTCATCTGGAAATTTTATGACATCCCTGAAGGACAAAAAAAAGTTAATGCAAGTAAAGTAACTTGTAAAATATGTGGAAGTATTTTATCCAGAGGCAATCCTCTAAAAAAATACAGCTTTGGAAATGCCAATTTAATTAGGCATGTCAAAAGAAGACACCCCAACAATTACTCCAGGGAGAGTGTCAGGGAGCTGGCAGAGAAGGCATGAAGAGATGGCAGCAGCACCTCCACTGGTGGAGCAACACCTTCAGGTTCAACACGTGCAAGAATGGTCCCTAACGTCCAGCCGGTATTTGCAGGAATAAAATTTTTATGCAAGGACTGTGACGAACTACTCTGTTACGGGGAGCAGAGCGTTGAACTCATTGCAATAAAGAAACAGGAACACCAATGCTCTCCCCGTCCCTAAATTTTCTCATTTTTTTGCTCCTGTTGAGCATTTTCTGAATCCCTGTTTTTGTTTTTCCCCTGAAAAAAATCCAAAAAAAATATAAAATCGTTTCAAAAAGTATAAAAAAAATATAAAACAACAAAAACAAAAAAAAAGTTCTTTTCAGAACTACCTCCAATTTATAAAAAAATGCTATTTTTTTTTTTTAAAAAGTGTCATTCTTTTTCTCAATCGTACGCTCACCGGTGCGCGTACCAGGCGCTCCCTCAACGCAAATTAAAATAAAAAAATTTTGGGGGCCCCGTACGGCTTTTTTATGACCCCCACATCAAACCTAGGGGGTCAGGGGGGGTGTACCCTGCCCCCTTTTGCTCATTTCCCCCTTTGATTTTTACCACCTCAATCCTACCGAGGTACAAGATGGCGGCCGCTGCGGACTGTTTCGAATGTTTTAAGACACCCGAGAGCCAATCAGCTTTCCGTACGCAAGTCGCGTGGCGCGCTTTGAGCGCTCCCCTGCGCGCGTACCGGGGCGCGGCTCTAGATATATATATTTTTTTGAACCTAAATTACTCAAAATCCACTGGAGCACATATCTTGAGACATAGCAAAGGCACATCGGGCTACCAGTCCCTACAATTTTGCCAAATTTGGTGGAAATACATTCAGCCGTTCGGGCTAAAAGTGAAATCGACCGCCCTATGAAAATTAACATGGGGAAAACGCGTTTTGGGACCCCCCTTTTATCTCGGCCCCCGCTTGACGAATCCCCCCCAAACTTTCAGGGAAGGACCGGAGCTTGACGAGGCCATTTTAAGGACATTTTCAAGCAGATTCGTCAACCTGTGCCAAAGTTATTCCAAATAGAATTTTGAGATTTAACATTGAAAAAAATCCTAACTATAACTACCTACTGGCGACCGCCAGTAGGTATATATATATATATATATATATATATATATATATATATATATATATATATATATATATATATATATATATATATATATATATATTACCTACTGGCGGTCGCCAGTAGGTATATATAGTTAGGATTTTTTCTCTATGGGATTTTTGAAAATTCTATGTCTAATAACTTTGGCGTTTGTGGACGGAATTGGCTGAAATTTTCAGGAAAATGGAACATTTTGTTTCTGAGCAGCCCCTGACAATTTGGGGGGGTTTCATCAAGGGGGGGCCGAGAAAAAAGGGGGGTCCCAAAACGCATTTTTCCCATGTTAATTTCCATAGGGCGGTTGGCCTCACTTTTAGCTCGAACGGCTGAATGGATTTGCACGAAACTTGGCAAAATTGTAGGGACTGTTAGCCTGATGTGCCTTTGCTAGGTCTCAATATATGTGCTCCAGTGGATTTTGAGTAATTTAGGTTCAAAAAAATATATATATCTGGGCGGAGCCTAACCACACATCTGATCTGATTGGCTGTCAGCACTTCATCCAAGAAGTGTTGGCAGCCATCTTGGGACCAATATACATGATAGCACCTCATTAAAAAGCATTGTAGTTAATAGAGGGTTTTAGGACTTTAGTTACATTATAAATCATTTGTTGATGGTACCATACTCGTTTTAGGAATTGTGGTGGGTTCTAAGGTGATTTTACCATGTGAAAAAACCTTCTGCTGTGATATCATGAATATTGTTTGAAAGAAAACTAATATCTCATGATTTTCCCACAGTGGTTTGGAAGGGGATCTATAAGCTAAACTGAAAGCATATTTTCTGTAAATTCACATTATCTTTCTCAGTCATGTGAAAATGAAGTCTGACATTCTCAGTAAAACATGTACATCCAACAAGGACAGAGACTGTCAGTTGATTCCTTTGTGTTCTACTGCAGCCTCCTAGAGTGTTCTAAAGAACAACTAGAGCGCTAACAGTCCTACTTATTACAAAGGTATGGCACACCTGAAGCCATCTTGATTGGAATAAAGTGGTAACTCTTAAAACATTTAATTTAAAAAGAAACAACATGAGGGGGTATATTTTGCCATAGAAAGTATGATTAGTGCTGCAGAATGAAAAATTAGGGCACATTTTGAGTGACTTCTCAAATCCTTTTCTATTTCATTAAAACATTCTGACATGCAGTCTCCCAAAATGGCCACCAGAGACAAAAGAGCCCAAATGTAGCCCAAATATCACCCAGATGTAGCCCAAGTATAGCCCAATGACAGAATGTCCCAGAGTGTTCTAAAGAACAACTAGAGCGCTAACAGTCCTACTTATTACAAAGGTATGGCACACCTGAAGCCATCTTGATTGGAATAAAGTGGTAACTCTTAAAACATTTAATTTAAAAAGAAACAACATGAGGGGGTATATTTTGCCATAGAAAGTATGATTAGTGCTGCAGAATGAAAAATTAGGGCACATTTTGAGTGACTTCTTAAATCCTTTTCTATTTCATTAAAACATTCTGACATGCAGTCTCCCAAAATGGCCACCAGAGACAAAAGAGCCCAAATGTAGCCCAAATATCACCCAGATGTAGCCCAAGTATAGCCCAATGACAGAATGTCCCAGAGTGTTCTAAAGAACAACTAGAGCGCTAACAGTCCTACTTATTACAAAGGTATAGCACACCTGGAGCCATCGTGATGGGAATAAAGTGGTAACTCTTAAGACATTTAATTTAAAAAGGAACAAAATGAGGGGGTATATTATGCAATAGAAGGTATTATTAGTGCTGCAGAAAGAAAAATTAGGGCACATTTTGAGTGACTTTTCAAATCCTCTTCTATTTCATTAAAAAATTCTGACATGCAGTCTCCCAAAATGGCCACCAGAGACAAAAGAGCCCAAATGTAGCCCAAATATCACCCAGATGTAGCCCAAGTATAGCCCAATGACAGAATGTCCCAGAGTGTTCTAAAGAACAACTAGAGCGCTAACAGTCCTACTTATTACAAAGGTATGGCACACCTGAAGCCATCTTGATTGGAATAAAGTGGTAACTCTTAAAACATTTAATTTAAAAAGGAACAAAATGAGGGGGTATATTTTGCCATATGAATTATGATTAGTGCTGCAGAAAGAAAAATTAGGGCACATTTTGAGTGACTTCTCAAACCCTCTTCAATTTCATTAAAAAATTCTGACATAGTCTCGCAAGATGGCCACCAGAGACAAAAGAGCCTAAATGTAGCCCAAATATCACCCAGATGTACCCCAAGTATAGCCCAATGACAGAATGTCCCAGAGTGTTCTAAAGAACAACTAGAGCGCTAACAGTCTTACTTATGACAAAAGTATGGCACACCAGAAGCCATCTTGATTGGAATGAAGTGGTAAGTCTGAAAACACTCAATTTAAAAAGGAACAACATGAGGGGGTTAATTTTGCCATAGAAAGTATGATTAGTGCTTCAGAAAGAAAAATTAGGGATCATTTTGAGTGACTTCTCAAATCCTCTTCTATTTCATTAAAAAAATTCTGACATGCAGACTGAAACATGCACTTTGAATACCAGCAGCAGACGTCCCTGGTGAGCAGTAGCTTTACTACAGTGATCTAATGTGCAACTAGAGTGCTAACATTCAGAATTTATGGCAAATGTGTGACACATCTGAATGCCTTCTTGATGGAACCAAAGTAAACAAGCATTGAAAATGCAATAGATCTCGCCCTCGTTTAAGTTAAAGCCATTCTGTTTGTAATGAGGTGGCTTTTTAGCTTTGCTTTTATTAGTGTTTTTTCAACTTTCATGTAAATAACGCACCGTTTTCACCAAATCGACTTTGCCCAAGCACACCCTTCCCTTCGGCCAACAAATCCCAAAAATTCGGCACACCTGCCGATCCACTCTCCCTACAGCTCACCCAAGCCCCGTCCCTCTAGCGCAACTGGAACACCCCAAATTCACCTTCTCCATGCGCACCAAAAACTCCCATTGAATAACATGACAATTCGCTACTCCGCACAAAAATTGCTCTTTAAAGCACTTCCACTGCTCCGATCCGCTTCAAACTTGGCTGGACACTAGTTCCAGCGATTCCCTAACATCTCACCAAAAATCAGCCCAATCCATCCACTGGAACGGGGACGAATTTCAACCCGAATACGCGCCCCCCGCAAACACAAAAAAAGCCATAAAACGGCCAAATCTCGACCAAAAACCGCCAAAATCCCTCAAAACCTTGCCAACACCAATACGCACGAAACTGAACCGGCCCCTCAGCCCTAGGCTCCGGGAACCCTACTTAATTGACCCAAAAGCCCTAAAAAAGCAACATAATACACACGAAAACGCCCTAACAACCCTAAAATGCATATAAGTATATGTATGCATGCATTTATGTTTGTATTTATATAGATATACAGATGATATATGTTTATATATGTATGTATATATATATATTCACTGAAAAAACCATAGGCTATAGACCATATATAGTTAGGAATTAGCATTTACAAAACCTTGAAAATTCACTGAAAAAACCATAGGTTATAGACCATATATAGTTAGGAATTAGCATTTACAAAACCTTGAAAATTCACGCCGCCTCACGTGCCAACGGATTTTCTACGCTTTTTGTAGCCCTATGCCGCATAACAGGTCATGTGACTTGTTTATAAAACTTTTCATTGGTTCATTTTACTTTTGGTTTCCTAAAGATGGAAGGCTTGGTCATATGACCTAAAAATAACACTTTTCATTGGTTTAGAACATTTTTTTTCCCAAACGATGAAAGCCCCACCTTGTTTCTGGATCATTCAGACTGAAGCTGGCGTCAGCATGAGACCACTACCATCTCGTAGCTCCGTCGTGGCCATTCCACGAGCAATCATGGCAGCCGCTCCCCACCAGAAGCCTGCGGGAGTCGGAGTCCCCCAAGACTTTTGTAGAATCTTCACGGCTGAGGGGACGCTTTTCGAGAATGGGACCCAAGCCCTATCAGGGAAGCGTCCGAGTTCAAAGGTGTCCCAGGGCCATTTTAGTGGACCAGGCCCAAAACGGAAGAGCTGGCCGCCATTTTGAGAGTCCTGTGGCAGCCGCCTATCGCTGCACCGCAAGAGTGGGCGCAATTCAGCTGGATGGTGGGCAAGACGCTGTAGCCGCAAGAGTGGGCGCAACTCAGCTGGATGGGACAAGGTTCAGAATTGAAGAGTCATCAAAAGGCAAAAAGTTCCGCCGGACCCCGGGAGCCGGCCGCCTATGTCGGGGGCGATCTCAGGCTACACCAGTGCTATAAGACTTGGGGAGGGTGTCGGAGCCAAGCGTCTTCTCCGAGTCCATGGCCATCACACCGCCCCTCAGGGGCCTCCGTCAAGCTGTTTAGGAAGGTAACATATCACATTGTTTTCTAATGCAGTCAGGTCCACAAACGACACTCACTTACTTTGAGAATAGTGAAGCTGCAGTAGGTGGAAATAAGCTTCAGACAGTGTTACAAGCGCTGCTCAGAACTCTTAACTATGGCACCCAACATCCAGAACTTATGCCATTTGAGAATGGCAGTGACATCGAAGCAACTCAGGGACCAAAACCATTAACGTACTTTCACGTATGAAAATCTTACTTGGGGAGGGGGCAGGAGCGAAGCGCCCCCTCCCAGTCAGCGCCACCACACCGTATGTTGAAAATTTGAAGCCATCGTTCTACAAAGTCAACCAAACTTGGATTGAAAAATCTAGAAAAATGTACAAACTGAAAACCAGTTTTGGTCTGCATAGCATCAGTAGCAACGCTTGAGTCAGCTTTGTGTCAAGCCGCCATTTTGATTCAACAAAGCACAGGCATTGAAAAAGGCTCAAACTCAGAACTCTGAACTATGGCACCCAACATCCAGGAGCTTGCCATCCGGATCTTGGAGCCTTGTGCTGCTTTCGACCTATTCACACATCGGTCCACTACTGACATCATCTTATAAACCAACGTTATGTAAATAGTTTTTTAATAAAATGTTTTACCCTGTTTCTTTGCTGGTGTGTTGTCTATATTTTTAATATTTGCATAGGGTTTGCCGTTATTTTGTGCGGGATGGGTGATGGAGCCGAGCTGTCTTGCAGCCCTCATGGTGTGGAGCTCAGTTCATCTCACTATTTTCGTATTTCTCATGAAGGGTTGTTCCTAATATTTCTATTTTAGCGAGGTCAAAAAGAGATCCAATTAGTGGCCTACTGATTTTGCTCGATTACTTTTCTTTTTTTACACGATTTTTCACTATCTGCAAAGACTAAACAGAGTATTGCGACTTTGTGCTTGTTTGTAAATAGAGAATGATCCAAAGAGAACCAATTCTAAAACAGTAAATGCTTGGACAACAATCAATCAAATGGAGAGACAAGCAGGCACGACGGATTACAACGGGGGTAAAGGCCTGCGTTAACTACCCTTCAGTATCTGCAAAGAGAGAGTACTACTAAGACAAAAGAGGGGAGGGGGGGGTGCAGCGTTCAAAGCACATCAGCGTGCATAAATACGAAAATGTTTTTATCTATCACGTACTTGACATTTTAAAGCTTTTCATATTTGCTATTAAAAAACCAATGAAATTCACAGAAAAAACCATAGGTTATAGTGGATATATAGTTAGGAATTTGCATTTACAAAACCTTGAAAATTCAATGAAAAAACCATTGGTTTTAGGCCATATATAGTTAGGGATTTGCATTTACAAAACCTTATTTTACTCGCATAAAACCATTGAAATTCCATATATAGTTATAAGGGCTAACTATATATCGCGCACCCGCAATCCACTGCTGATGATGTCTCATATTACATCATTCATGACATGGTTAGTGACATCACTGATGACATCACTGATGACATCTCAAATGACATCACTGATGACATCACTGAAAACATCTAATTTGACATGACTGATAACATCACTGATGATATCATTCATGTGATAATACGATGAACCTCTTCAGACTCTAATATAACCTTAGATACAATCAGTGTAAACAGACACTCACAGACTGTCACTCATTCAAGGAGTTACTCACACACCTAGTGAGTCATGCAAAGAATCAATCACACCTCCATTTCCTCAAATATACAGTTATACAAACTTTACTTATTCAAACATATACTAACACATATTTACTCTCTTATACAATCCCTGATACAAGTTCACAATGATCCATACAGCCACTCACACATTCACTGGCTCTTATGCACAGTTATTTATATATGTCAACTCTCACATGTACTGTGTTTTACATATGTACTTACTTTGACATGTAGCACTGAGATATCCATTCACTCACCAATACACTCATGCACACAGTCAACCGCCCATACAGCTGTTTCCACATGCACTTTTGAAACCATACATCTAGTGAATCAACTGCTCACACATCTATGCACAGAGTCACACACCTCCCAGCCACCCACACACACACTCAGTATCCCATACAAATACTTGGGCAACCAATCAATAACCCATATAGTTACTCATATAGCTACTTATCAACACATGCAACAGTTTACAGAACAACAGACATAATGATGCACAAATTAAGACAGTTTAGTCACTAACCCATGCACTCAGTGAGACACATTTAATCACTCACTCATACAGTCTGTCATGCACCTACTAAATCCTTCATCCAGACACTTATATATCCACTCATTCTTCAATATGTAAGAGATATTTTAACTTTACAGAAACATACAGTCACTGGATGATGTCATCAGTGATGTCATCAGTGATGTCATTTGAGATGTCATCAGTGATGTCATCAGTGATGTCACTAACCATGTCATGAATGATGTAATATGTGACATCATCAGCAGTGGATTGCGGGTGCGCGGTATATAGTTAGCGCTTATAACTATATATGGAATTTCAATGGTTTTATGCGAGTAAAATAAGGTTTTGTAAATGCAAATCCCTAACTATATATGGCCTAAAACCAATGGTTTTTTTCATTGAATATATATATATATATATATATATATATATATATATATATATATATATATATATATATATATATATGACAGCCACAAAGCAGCGCAACAGACTGAAGCCTGTTTTAGCCACCCCACTTGGGATTTTAATTTCGGAATATGCTGCAGATGAAACGCTCCCACTCGGGACTTCAGCACCCAGAAGGCCGTTGCTGTTAGGCCACGCCCTACAGGCAGGTGGTGCTCATCACTCGCGCTTCACTGCAGTTATCTGAGCCACTGAGGAAGAGAGATGTTTGCTCTTGAAATGCGTATGGCAGGAACTTTTGATCTATTCAGCCTTCAAGAAAACTGCGAGCAGGCTGCCAGCTAACAGCGGGGGTCACTATCTTCCATGAAGCAGTTCTTTTAGGGATTCTGCAATTTGCTGGATATATATATATATATATATTCACTGAAAAAACCATGGGTTATAGACCATATATAGTTAGGAATTAGCATTTACAAAACCTTATTTTACTCACACAAAACCATTGAAATTTCATATATAGTTAGTTGCACTAACTATATATCGCGCACCCGCAATCCACTGCTGATCATGTCACATATTACATCATTCATGACATGATCAGTGACATCACTGATGACATCACTGATGACATCTCAAATGACATCACTGATGACATCACTGATGACATCTCAAATGACATCACTGATGACATCACTGATGACAACATCCAGTGACTGTATGTTTCTGAAAAGTCAAAATATGTCTTACATATTGAAGAATGAGTGGATGTATAAGTGTCTGGATGAAGGATTTAGTAGGTGCATGACTGACTGTATGAGTGAGTGATTAAATGTGTCTCACTGAGTGCATGGGTTAGTGACTAAACTGTCTTAATTTGTGCATCATTATATCTGTTGTTCTGTAAACTGCTGCATGTGTTCATCAGTAGCTTTATGATTAAGTATATGGGTTATTGATTGGTTGCCCAAGTATTTGTATGGGAGAGTGAGTGTGTGTGTGGGTGGCTGTGAGGTGTGTGACTATGTGCATAGATGTGAGAGCAGTTGATTCACTAGATGTATGGGTTCAAAAGTGCATGTGGAAATAGCTGTATGGGCGGTTGACTGTGTGCATTAGTGTATTAGTGAGTGAATGGATATCTCAGTGCTACATGTCAAAGTAAGTACATATGTAAAACACAGTACATATGAGAGTTGACATATATAAATAACTGTGCATAAGAGCCAGTGAATGTGTGAGTGGCTGTATGGATCATTGTGAACTTGTATCAGGGATTGTATAACAGAGTATATATGTGTTAGTATATGTTTGAATAAGTAAGGTGTGTATAACTGTATAGTTGAGGAAATGGAAGTGTGAATGATTCTTTGCATGACTGACTAGGTGTGTGAGTAACTCCATGGATGAGTGACAGTCTGTGAGTGTCTGTTTACTCTGAGTGTATCTAAGATTAGATTAGAGTCTGAAGAGGTTCACCGTATTATCACATGAATGATGTCATCAGTGATGTGATCAGTAATGTCAAATGAGATGTCATCAGTGATGTCATCAGTGATGTCATTTGAGATGTCATCAGTGATGTCATCAGTGATGTCATTCGAGATGTCATCAGTGATGTCATCAGTGATGTCATCAGTGATGTCACTGATCATGTCATGAATGATGTAATATGTGACATGATCAGCAGTGGATTGCGGGTGCGCGATATGTAGTTAGTGCAACTAACTATATATGAAATTTCAATGGTTTTGTGTGAGTAAAATAAGGTTTTGTAAATGCTAATTCCTAACTATATATGGTCTATAACCCATTGTTTTTTCAGTGAATTTTCAAGGTTTTGTAAATGCTAATTCCTAACTATATATGGTCTATAACCTATGGTTTTTTCAGTGAATTTCAATGGTTTTTTAATAGCAAATATCAAAAGCTTTAAAATGGCAAGTACGTGGTAGGTAAAAACATTTTCGTGTTTATGCACGCTGATGTGCTTTGAACGCTGCCCCCCCACCTCTTTTCTTTTAGGAGTATTCTCTCTTTGGAGATAGTGAAGTTTGTCACGTTTAGTTTTTTCAATTAAATGGCTCGCTTGTTACATACTCCTATAACCCTGGCTTTTGACCCTTTCCTACGCACGGTCTGTACTACCGCCCTCGGGCGATCTATGTAATGAACAGACTACCATTGCCGAAACACAAGGGAATGCATCTCGGAGAGATAGGTCAAGTACGTGGTAGATAAAAACATTTTCGTGTTTATGCATGCTGATGTGCTTTGAACGCTGCCCCCCCCTCCTCATCATTTAGATTACCACCGCCCATTGCACAAAAGCGTACCGGGCGCTCCCCATGCAAAAAAAACGATTTTTACAGATTCTTTACAGTTGGGGCCATAAACTACATCCGCAGGGCTAGGTGATAGCCTGGGACTGGCCTGGACAATCGGACACAGAGGAAGAGGAGTGTCAGAGGGTGCGGTAGTGAATAGGGTGAAAGGGAGGTGTCGGGCGGACACAGGGTCTGATTCTCAGGGAAGAGCAGCGCAGATGGGGGGAGGTTTATGGCCCATGCATGAGAGAGAGAGCGGGGGTGACCAGTGCGTGGGGGAGATGCTTGTGAGGGTGGAGAGCCGTGCTGAGGATCGGCAGCGTGCAGAGAGTGGGTCTGGTCAAGGCATCTAAAATGGCTGCCGTGCACGACAAAACTGTGGCATTGAAAAAAAGGCAAGATGGCGCAGACAATGTTTATCAATACTGCTTAATTTTCCACAGAGCGAACGGGGGAGGTCAGAGAGGGGGGGTGTTCATAGCGCCAGGGAGACGCGCTGTGGACCGGCGAGGGGCAGAGGGGCCATAGCGCTTTCAAAATGGCTGCTGCTTGCTAGAGCGTACATGCCTGAGTGGGGACAAGGTGGCGCCGATTATGTTGACATCGCAAATCAGATTTTAACACTTAGACATGAAAGTGAAAACTGCACCATTGCTCCCCCCCGACTGACACCCTCCTTTGCCTCAGCTTGGATCATCATTTGCTAAAGTGTTCAAAGACCCCACAGTGAGTATAAGCACAACCAGGGCCTTACTGCACACCCTGAGAAAAACTACGCAGCAAGACGATCCCTACCTTCTCCCTTTTCCATGTTCCAACGCTTTGAAATGAACAATATATTTACTCGCAGTGACAAAATGGCGGTCAACACTTCCTGATTTCCTTTGAATCGAACGTTAACAGACGTCACGCAGCAAAAAAAAAAATCCGCTCACGCGCAGCCGCTGGAAGACATGTATCAACATATATGAAAATCCTCAGCCACCCTCAGAAAACATAGGGGGTCAGGATACGTCTCCCGTACCCCCTTATACCCATTTCCCACATTGTTTTTCCTCCATCTTGTAATTTAATTAAAACGAAACACAAAATGGCGAATTCCCGTTTTGCTACCGGTTCGCGACCCGGTTCGCGAACCGGGAAGCGCTTCTACCGCGAAAAATCAATTTTTTTTTATTTTCCCCACGGGACCCTTTAATAACCCCAACATCATTCCTAGGGGGTCAAGAGTGGTCTACCTTGCCCCCTTTCATTAAATTCCCCCTTCGTTTTTCTCCTCCTCTTGTCTCTCGATCCTACCGAGAGACAAGATAGCGGCCGCTCCGGACTGTTTAGAATGTTGACAGACACCGGAGAGCCAATCAGCTTCGCTTTGCGAAGTTCCGTTACGCGAAAAGTGCGCGAACCGGAGCGCTACCCGGGACGCTGTCACAGATATATCTGTTTTTTAAAACGTTAATTTCTCAAAATCCACTGGAGCACATATATTGAGACCTAGCAAAGGCACATCGGGCTAACAGTCCCTACAATTTTGCCAAGTTTCGTGCAAATCCATTCAGCCGTTCGAGCTAAAAGTGAGGCCAACCGCCCTATGGAAAAATGAATGGGAAAAACGTGTTTTGGGACCCCCCTTTTTTCTCGGCCCCCCCTTGACGAACCCCCCCCCAAATTTTCAGGGGCTGCTCGGAAACAAAATGTGCCATTTTCCTGAAAATTTCAGCCAATTCTGTCCACAAACGCCAACGCTATTAGACATAGAATTTTCAAAAGTCCCATAGAGAAAAAATCCTAACTATATATACCTACTGGCGACCGCCAGTAGGTAATATATATATATATACATATATATATATATATATATATATACTAGCATCCCGTCCCGACGTTGTCCGGGTAGGCTTTGCGAGGTGAAAGATACTCACCAACATTGCGCACCCCGGACACGGGCAGCTCCTTCCTCTCTTACCAATTATCTCTTTTTGCCCACTTCCCTTCAAACTACCTGGCCTTCTGTTGTGAGAGCCTCAGCTTCACCTGTCCCGGCCATCCACCTGCGCACCTACCCCACCCCCAAATCTCCTGAGCCTAGTCACCTCATCCTCACACTATCACTCGAGTACACTCACCTCAGACTTCCCTCATCTCAGTTCACTCCCATGTGTACCCCATCACCTCCTCAGCCTATTACATTAACCCATGTCACCTTTTAATCTCTACACCCTCCCAACCCGTCAGTTACACTTTACACCTCAGTCAGACCCCCCACCTCATCCCACCCATGTCTTTGCTTTCAGTCTCACTTCTTCAACCTACCAAAAGTGTACCTTTCCTCACCCTACCAGGGACTTCCTTACCTCTCTTCAGTCCCCTTCACCTCTCCGTTCACTCCGTACCCTCTCACGATGATAGCGCGCGTCATCCTTGGGGGCCGTCTCAGCCCCACGGCCCCACTGTCGCCGCCGCTCTTTTTACCATGATGGTGGCAGACATTACACTGAACTGGGTGTCGGTTCTGCGCTCCTCCCCGCGCTCCTGGTGTATGCCGAATGCCGCGCTACTTTTCCACCCCACGGCTCCACTTTTGGTGCCGCTCTCTTCACCATGATAGTGGCACACATTGCACTGAACTTGGTGTCGGTTCCGCGCTCCTCCCCGCGCCACGCCCACACGCCATTGCGTTGTAAGCGCCCATGATGCCGAACGCCGCGTTATGCGTCCATGACGCCGAACGCCGCGTTCATATCACTTTTCCCATAACTTTCTTTCCCCCCTAATGTATATGGTGTGGTGCTGTATAGCCTATGTCCATCTCCTGAACCTCCCCTTTCCAACGCTGTATTGGGTGTTGTGATTGGTGGCGTACTTTTCGAGTTTACCCGCCTCAAAGGTTTCCAGTTCTCGCTCTATAATAGTAGTATATATATATATATATATATATATATATATATTCACTGAAAAAACCATAGGTTATAGACCATATATAGTTAGGGATTAGCATTTACAAAACCTTATTTTACTCGCATAAAACCATTGAAATTCGCATATATAGTTAGTTGCGCTAACTATATATCGCGCACCCGCAATCTACTGCTGATGATGTCACATATTACATCATTCATGACATGGTCAGTGACATCACTGATGACATCACTGCTGACATCACTGACATCTCAAATGTCATCACTAATATCTCAAATGACATCACAGAAAACATCACTGATGACATCAATCATGTGATAATACGATTAACCTCTTCAGACTCAAATATATCCTTAGATACACTTAGAGTAAACAGGCACTCACAGACTGTCACTCATCCATGGAGTTACTCACACACCTAGTCAGTCATGCACTGAATCAATCACACCTCAATTTCTTCAACTATACAGTTACACACACCTTACTTATTCAAACATATTCTAACACATATTTACTCTCATATACAATCACTGATACAAGTTTTCAATGATCCATGCAGCCACTCACACATTCATTGGCTCTTATACACAGTAATTTATATATGTGAATTCTCACATGTACTGTGTTTTACATATGTACTTAGTTTGACATGTAGCACTGAGATATCCATTCACTCACCAATACACTCATGCACACAGTCAACCACCCAGACAGCTGTTTCCACATGCAGTTTTGAACCCATACATCTAGTGAATCAACTGCTGACACATCTATGCACAGTCACACACCTCCCAGACACCCCCACACACACACTCGTTCTCCCATACAAATACTTGGGCAACCAATCAATAACCCATATAGTAACTCATATAGGTACTGATTAACACATGCAGCATCTGGCGCGCGGGTGACGATCATGTGATTACGCGACGTCATCACGCGACGCCGGCTAGCCACGCCCTCCGCGCCCGCAATGGCGGCCGCCTTTAACTTCGGCGCTGCATTTCTCTCCCACACGGGTGCGCGGAGGGCGGATTAGGTTATCAGTCGATTTCATAGCAGAGAAACTGTAAGTAGAGTCTATACTTACGGAAACGCTTCAGTTTCCGGAGCTTTTTCATCAAATGAGAAGGAGACCATACGGTATTTTGATACTATCCCTTGACCTTATGGTGTTCCCATTTCTCCTTACCTCCACAGAATACGTTTTGAACTCTGTAGCCTCTCCCCTCAATCCCCGTGCAGCAAGCATTTCTCCATTGAGGAGTGAGCGTTTTTTAATATTCTGGCAATGTGTGTGTAATGTGTTGTTTGTCTTGTGTTAATTGTGACTTTGGATCAAGTTGGTATATTATCACGTCGGTAATTCCTGGCACTAGTCATACAGAGTCATGACTTAGGCACGCACAATCTAGCTTGTGTAAGGCTGGTTTAATATTTAGAATTATATGTGCGTTTTCACCTTCACACTCGTATTGATAGGTGTGTCCTCCTAGGAACTAGCAGTTCCCATTTAGAAATTATGCTGATACACCGCACTATGGATTATTAGCATTAATTGAATGTGGAATGACTCAGAGATAGAGCGGACTACGTCACTTCACTACTTTACAGCCATGTAATCAGCCTTTATGACTCATGATCCTCTCTCTTTTCACAGGTTTTTGCATTTTTATTGTGACCACATTTGGGTTGCATTTAACGTTTACCCACATAGCAAATTTGCTATTGAGGGTCCTGAAAGGGTTGCAGGTATGGCAGGGTGTTAGTGTACCCTGACCACCCAACTCCTTTTACATCTTTTTGGTCCTGAAGAAAAACCGGTAACTCCCACTTTGGGTTGAAACATGTAGACCTAACACATAGCACAGATACACTAGGTCCTATTAAAGCCTTTATTGTATCAACATACACTGTTTTTAATATTGTCCAGTAGCCTTAGAATAAATAATGTTTGGATGAGTCATACCAGGACAATTTTTAACTCACTGACTTTTTTCTTTTTTCACATTCATGACTCAAATACCCGCTCCACTGTATCTCAGGTGTCGCAGCACACCCTGACGGCACTCGGATGTCAAGGTGGCCCCGATGATGAAGCATGTCACCGACCAGGTCGGTGAGTGAGGGGTTCCTTAAAAACAAAGAAGGACTTCTTCTTTCACACTAGTGTCTCATTCCACCAATACTGGCTGTCTAGCCTTATTTTTGGTGGTACTCCTTAATTTTGTTATATAGCTACCTAACCAGGGGATCGGGAGTACCCTTCCGTCCACCCAAGTGGATAAAATCCCTTTGCTCTCTAATCTTGTTAAATATATATCTTGGCAGCGCACAGCTGCGAGAGTTTACTCTGTCCTTCTTTGATCCTTAGTCCACCTCGTAGACATCTCACCTACACATACATTGTTTTGCTCATTTTTTCTCAAACATGGGAGGAAACCAAGGTCTCACGTACTCCTCAGAGGAGATAGATGCCATTTTTGGCGAAATCTCTGGTTTTGCAGACGCAAGCATTTCCCAGACAATATCACAAACAGGTGATTGGGAAAAACTCACAGAAATGAAAAGGGAACGTATAAGAACAATATTACATGGCACCATCTTAAAAGAATATGTTACCAACAATATGGCACCCAAAGGTCTTTTGGTTACAAATGCCCCACGGATTTTTCTTAATGATGCCCAGTTTCGAAAAGACTGGGCGCTAATAGCCTGGCATTGCACGCATGATTGGATTGTTTTAATACTGAAAACAGCCCTAAGATTGTCAGAAACCATCCAAATCGATATTCAAAAGACGGAAGCTCATATAAAGACCACTATAACTGGATACAAAAGGAGACTAGACGAAATCAATAAGGAGATAACTGAATACAAAGACAATTTGACCCAGCAAAAAGTCACGAAATTTCTAAAGGACCTAAAAAGATTTTCTTTTGTCAAAACATACCCCTACTCGGATCCTGACTATAAACCACCTGATAAACCCACGTCTGACTCTGACGCATCAAGTGTCTCATCAGGCAGTAGCAACGGGTCTAACACCAGTGTTAATAAACAAAGGGGAAGAGGAGGGAGAAGAGGGCAAGGAAACTTCTGGCCTGGATTCCACCCTCCCATGTTCCAAGATCCTTTTAACCAAACGGCAAATTTCCAGATGTATGGCTGGCAACCTCCTTTTCAACCACATTTTCAGCCTCCCCCTTTTCATCAAAATCAGTTTCGCCCTCCTTTTTTTCACAGGGGCAGAAGGGGAAGGGGAAAAAACAGACAACCCAACCAAGTACACTGGGAGGAATCCGACCCAGTGAGCAACAGAACGAAGAGCAAGGCGGGCACGAGCAGTGCGAAACCTTAGTTACTAATCTGTCCTCAAGACCATTAACAACTGTTGAGGAAAATGTTCTTAACAAAGGACTTGGGTATGTCCCCACAGCACGACTGGATAAATTCCAGTTACACTGTGAGTTGGCCAGTTTTTTCAGGAAACTAAGACTGAAAGCTTTCTTTGAGAAACAAGGTCAACCAAGAGATTGTGAAGTGGAAAATGAGAGTGGATTAAGGTTAAAATCAACGTTTATGCCACCTCCACATGCAACACCAGTGGAACTAGTGACATTCGAACAGGCTGTCTACAATGATGTTGAGAAGATGCAAACAACCTCCCATTTTCAGAACCTAAGCAACGTAGAAAAAACAGCCTTAAAAGAACTACGTGCCTGTGAAACGACTATTATAAAACCTGCTGACAAAGGCAGTGGACTAGTTATTATGGACACTACTGCCTATCGTGAGGAATGTGTCCGACTTCTGAGTGACAGAAAAAACTATCAAATTCTGAATACTGATCCGAAAGCTGAAATCTGTCAGCTGGTTGAAATTGCAGAATCCAACGGGGCAATATCAAAACAGGAAGCAGACTACTTATGCACCACCGAAGGGAAGATCCCTTACTTTTACATCTTACCTAAGATGCATAAGGGCAGATTACCCCCTCCAGGACGTCCAATAGTTTCTGGCATTGGCTCCTTGCTAGAACCTCTTTCCAGGTTCTGCGACTTCTTTCTCAAAACCATTGTACAAAAGTCAACCACTTACCTGCAAGACACAAAGAGCTTATTAAATCTACTACAAGACGTGGAAGTGGATGAGAACACTGTGCTACTAAGCTTTGATATCGAAAGCCTATACACGAGCATACCCCAGGACGATACCATCCGAGTCCTGGGGAACACCCTAGAGAATGCAGACTGGCCTTTTCATACTCCCAGGGCCTTCATTCTGGAATGCGCCACCCTGGCCCTCAAACGTAATTACTTCGAGTTTGAAGGAAAACTTTTCTTACAGACCGGGGGGACTTCAATGGGCAGCGTTTTTGCCCCCAGCATAGCTGGTATGTATGTGTATGACTTTGAGAATAAATTCATTCTGAACGATATGAATCCATACCGTGAACATCTGACATTCTGGAGGCGATACATTGATGACGTCCTTGCCATTTGGCAAGGACCAACTGAACTTCTTGAACAATTCATCGCTTGGATCAACACCTGCGATAGGAACCTCAGGTTCACGAGTTGCTACGACAAAAGAGAAATTGTTTTTCTCGATGTAGTAATAAACAAGGAAGGCAATCATCTGGAAACTAAAACCTATTACAAACCAACCTCAAAAAACAACCTCTTAAGGTTTGAAAGTTTCCACCCTCGACCTCTTAGGGAAAACCTACCCTACGGGCAATTTTTAAGACTGCGTAGAAATTGCAGCAAATTATCTGACTATAAGACACAAGCAAATGACCTATCTAAAAAACTAGGCAATCGTGGATACCCTAAGAGGATAGTGAAAAAATGCCAAAAGAGGGCCAGGAACCAGCCCAGAGAGGCACTCCTTGAAAAAAAAACAGAACTGATGCGGAAATACCAATGACCTGCGTGACCACGTTCAATTCGATATCAAATCAAGTAACTAAAAGTATAAATAGACATTGGAACATCATAAACACTGGAAAT
This sequence comes from Lissotriton vulgaris, assembly GCF_964263255.1. NCBI lineage: Eukaryota > Metazoa > Chordata > Amphibia > Caudata > Salamandridae > Lissotriton > Lissotriton vulgaris. The sequence continues at coordinate 788,044,444 of NC_141696.1, forward strand.
CTACACTGGGAGAAACCGCTTTTTTCCTTTAAGAAGTCTCAAAGCTTGAAAGACACTCTTGTAAATACCAGACCAAGAACAAAGATGACTCCTATCACACCTTCCATTACTAGAGCCTGGGGCCTACCTGATGTAACTGGACACTTTCGATGCGGGGATTGCAGCGTGTGCCATTTAACCAGAAATACAAAGACTCTAGATTTAGAAGCTGGGAAGACATGGAGGCAAATTGCGCATACTAACTGCAACAGCGAAAATGTAGTATATCTGATTGAATGTACTTGCAAAAAACGATACATTGGGATGACGACCCGAAAGGTCAAACAGAGAATTTGTGAACATCGCAGCACCATACGCTGCAAGAAAAATGCGACCCGATTGACAGACCATTTCCTTGAAAAAGGCAATACTCCAAACGATATGTTCTGGACCGTCATTGAGCAAATTACTCCAGGACCAAACATACAAAAACGCCTGTTTGAAAAAGAACAAAGATGGGTGTATAGACTATCCACCAACAAATATGGTCTGAATGACAATATCGCTTGGGCCTCTGTACTTTCCTAAATACCACATCTCCACTACTTATATATTTCCTAACAAGCCTCCGCCCCATTGTGATGAGGCTTTTAGGACACAGCATCTGCTAGGCGAAGGAATTTGATAGCCTCCGGCCTCACCTCCATGATTCCTTTCATTTAAAGAGAAACAATATATTTTCCCTCAGTATACCGCTTTCTAATGGTATATATTAACAAAATCCTATGAGTGCGCTCTAATATCCGGCACCAAATTGTTTGCATGATCCCCACTACTGGCTCAGTCTGACTTCAATTACTGAGCCTTCTGTCACTATGAATTTTCTATTGTAAGTAAAAAACTGAATTCCCACTTCCTTCAGTGACACATATCCTAGGAGTACGTTCCAACCTTTTTTTCCCTTGTTCTCTTTTCATTTTGAGCCCCTTCCAAACAACCGGCTCGTTCCCACTCCGGTTACGGAGGCTTTATTTACATGCTATCCCCGTGGCAACCTGGCGCGCGGGTGACGATCACGTGATTACGCGACGTCATCACGCGACGCCGGCTAGCCACGCCCTCCGCGCCCGCAATGGCGGCCGCCTTTAACTTCGGCGCTGCATTTCTCTCCCACACGGGTGCGCGGAGGGCGGATTAGGTTATCAGTCGATTTCATAGCAGAGAAACTGTAAGTAGAGTCTATACTTACGGAAACGCTTCAGTTTCCGGAGCTTTTTCATCAAATGAGAAGGAGACCATACGGTATTTTGATACTATCCCTTGACATTATGGTGTTCCCATTTCTCCTTACCTCCACAGAATACGTTTTGAACTCTGTAGCCTCTCCCCTCAATCCCCGTGCAGCAAGCATTTCTCCATTGAGGAGTGAGCGTTTTTTAATATTCTGGCAATGTGTGTGTAATGTGTTGTTTGTCTTGTGTTAATTGTGACTTTGGATCAAGTTGGTATATTATCACGTCGGTAATTCCTGGCACTAGTCATACAGAGTCATGACTTAGGCACGCACAATCTAACTTGTGTAAGACTGGTTTAATATATAGAATTATATGTGCATTTTCACCTTCATACTCGTATTGATAGGTGTGTCCTCCTAGGAACTAACAGTTCCCATTTAGAAATTATGCTGATGCACCGCACTTCGGATTATTCGCATTAATTGAATGTGGAATGACTCAGAGATAGAGCGGACTACGTCACTTCACTACGTTACAGGCATGTAATCAGCCTTTATGACTTATGATCCTCTCTCTTTTCACAGGTTTTTGCATTTTTATTGTGACCACATTTGGGTTGTATTTAACGTTTACCCACATAGCAAATTTGCTATTGAGGGTCCTGAAAGGGTTGCAGGTATGGCAGGGTGTTAGTGTACCCTGACCACCCAACTCCTTTTACATCTTTTTGGTCCTGAAGAAAAACCGGTAACTCCCACTTTGGTTTGAAACATGTAGACCTAACACATAGCACAGATACACTAGGTCCTATTAAAGCCTTTATTGTATCAACATACACTGTTTTTAATATTGTCCAGTAGCCTTAGAATAAATAATGTTTGGATAAGTCATACCAGGACAATTTTTAACTCACTGACTTTTTTCTTTTTTCACATTCATCACTCACATACCCGCTCCACTGTATCTCAGGTGTCGCAGCACACCTTGACGGCACTCGGCTGTCAAGGTGGCCCCGATGATGAAGCATGTCACCGACCAGGTCGGTGAGTGAGGGGTTCCTTTAAAACAAAGAAGGACTTCTTCTTTCACACTAGTGTCTCATTCCACCAATACTGGCTGTCTAGCCTTATTTTTGGTGGTACTCCTTAATTTTGTTATATAGCATCTTACACAACAACAAACATACTGATGCACACATTCAGACAGTTTAGTCACTAACCAATGCACTCAGTGAGACAAATTTAATCACTCTCTCATACAGTCAGTCATGTACCTACTAAATCCTTCATCCAGACACTTTTACATCCACTCATTCTTCAATATGTAAGACATATTTTAATTTTACAGAAACATACAGTCACTGGATGATGTCATCAGTGATGTCATCAGTGATGTCACTGACCATGTCATGAATGATGTAATATGTGACATCATCAGCAGTGGATTGCGGGTGCGCGATATATAGTTAGCGCAACTAACTATATATGCGAATTTCAATGGTTTTATGCGAGTAAAATAAGGTTTTGTAAATGCTAATCCCTAACTATATATGGTCTATAACCTATGGTTTTTTCAGTGAATTTCAATGTTTTTTTTAATACCAAATATCAAATGCTGTCAAATGTCAAGTACATGATAGGTAAAAACATTTTCGTGTTTATGCACGCAGATGTGCTTTGAACGCTGCCCCCCCCTAACCCCCCCTCTTTTCTCTTAGCAGTACTCTCTCTTTGCAGATAGTGAAGGGTAGTTAACGCAGGCCTTTGCCCCCGTTGTAATCCGTCGTGCCTGCTTCTCTCTCTATTTGATTGATTGCTATCCAAGCATTTACTGTTTTAGAATTGGTTCTCTTTGGTTCATTCTGTATTTACAAACAAGCACAGAGTCGCAATACTCTGTTTAGTCTTTGCAGATAGTGAAAAATCGTTTAAAAAAACAAAAGGAATCGAGCAAAATCAGTAGGCCACTAATGGGATCTGTTTTTGACCTCACTAAAATAGAAACATTAAGAACAACCCCTCATGAGAAATACGAAACTAGTAAGATGAACTTAGCTCCACACCATGATGGCTGCAAGACAGCTCGACTCCGCCGCCCACCACACCCCACCCAAAATAACGACAAACCCTATGCAAATATTATAAATATATACAACACACCAGCAAAGTAACAGGGTAAAACATTTTATTAAATAACTATAAAAATGGCAGCCTGCTGCAACATCGATCCAAATGCCTTTTGGTGACTCTTCCATTGTGAACATTGTCCCACAATCCGTTTGACCTGAAACGATTACACAAATAAAACATTTGTGAGTTTTACATTTCCGGAGAAGTATAATTCACCAATAGTTTTCTCTGTAGATCTTTTTCCATTAACAATCCCAGTTCCATCACCCGCCCAGGATATCACTACTGTTAGTTGTCATTGTTGCTTCTGTTTTAATAAAAAATGTTTTAAGGTGTTTACTGTTTTTGTTGCGATGTATATATTTATAAATTATTAAAGTGTTATAATCCTACTAATTTTTTTTATCGATTATTGCTGTTTGAGATATTCCCTGTCTACAAACAGAGAAGAATAGAAATATTCTGTCTCCCTTTGCAGATAGTGAAGGATAGGTAATGCAGACTTTTGTCCCCCGTTGTAATCCGTCATGCCTGATTGATTGATTGGCTGGACATTTATTGTTCAAGGAATAGTTCTTTCGAGGTACTCTCTGTTTGCAAATAACGTGGAATAGAAATATTCTGTCTAGTCTTTGCAAGTAGTGAAGGGTGGGTAATGCGGACCTTTGTCCCCCGTTGTAATCTGTCATGCCCATCTACTCCCCACTGATTGAGAAACTAGTTCCACCCGGACCATTTATTAGAGGTACATCATCTGACTCAACCGGAGAGAACCCCTAATAAATAAGACATATATAAAATACGAAGTAATCCCTGTATCCTGTTAAACAGAAACTTTAGCATGAAACACACTTGAAAAGGAAGGGAAAGAAATCGAACAAAATCAGTAGGCCTCTGATGAGTTTTTGACTTCGCTAGAAATAAGAAACATGAAAGTGGTGAAAGAAGCCAAGCTTGACGTTACGGCAGCCACAAGGTAGCTAGGCTCCGCCACCCCCCCCCCCCCCACTGCTCCAAGCATGTCTGTCCCACCGCCCGCCACGCCCAATAACGGTAACATGAAATAAATACAAATCAGCAGATACCTACCCCCATTCCGGAAACTCCCGAAGTGCAACAGGTTCGCGGCTACGCCCATCCGGAAGACGAGGCCTTCGGCACGTGTAGGGCGAGTCCTGCTGGCTGCCGTCGGCCGGGGAGGTCATCCCGTAAGGTGGGCCAGGAGAGGAGCCGAGGCCGACGGGATTCTTCTTCTTTCTTAGATAATGGTTGCGACAACGGGGGGGATGTCTTGCACATGCCACAGACCCCCCTCCTCGTATCTCCTGGTCTGGCCCGGCTTGATATGAGCTCCCCGTTCGGGCCTGAAGCGGCGCCCTGCAGGCCACGGGGGGGATGTTTTGCCTCTGCCTCCGACCCCCCCCCCCCTCTTATCGCCTGGTCCGGACATCACGGATATCAACGCCAGGTGTCGGCGTGGGGTGCGCTGGGAGGGAGAGGCGGCGCGAACAAGCCTCTACCACCCCCACAGGTGGGGGCCCCTCGGCTGCACCCCCAACGCTCCACTCACCCAACAAAAGGGTTCCTCCACTCTTGCGATACAGCGACGCTCCACTCGCCCAACAAAAGGGTTCCTCCACTCTTGCAATGCAGCGACGCTCCACTCACCCAACAAAAGGGTTCCTCCACTCTTGCGATGCAGCGACGCTCCACTCACCCAACAAAAGGGTTCCTCCACTCTTGGGATGGAGCGACGCTGCACTCACCCGACAAAAGGTCTCGTCCACTATTGCGAGGCAATGATGCTCCGCTCACCCATCGGGGGTCTCGTCCACTGTTGCGGTGCAACAGCGCTTCTGAGTTCAACTAGAAAATGAGTCCTGCATCCAGAAACGTTCTCCTCAACTTTGAAGATTCTATAAGAGCCACGGGGGCCCCCGACCCCCGATGGGGAATGACTGCCATGATCAACCACGGAACGCCCACGATGTAGCCGCGGGACTTCGGCGCGCTCATGCCGGCGCCGGCCTCAGTCTTGAAATCACCAAAATCCTGCAAGACTACCAACTTGATCAGTTCCGGTGGGACACCAGTATGACCCGGTAGGAGAGATTTTTGCCTCCCACCCCTCTTTGACTGATGGTTCATGTCGCCAGTCCCCTCTACTACCCTTCAACGAAAACTTTTAGACTGCCGAAAGAGGTCCCGGTCCAACCACGAGTTGGTGGAGACATTTTGACTATACTTGGACCTTCCTGACCTCACCCAAAATGGCGCCGGTACAAATGAAACTATTGTGCCCCGATTGCTCAGCCTTGATATCATGAGATATGCATGCAGTTTTTAGCGCATGAATTGATATGGGATAAGACTGATTATATGTTCGGACAATGAATTGACATGGGACTTGTACTGATTACACATTCGGACAATGAATTGATATTAAGTTCTAATGCATCATTGATTACTGTATTTATTAAAGGTTAGAATTGTCGACACTTTTGATACTTGCTTACAATGAATTATCAATATGATTTTGTTGCACTTGTCGCACTTTTTACTGATTATATGTTCGGACAATGAATTGATCCGGGTTGGGTATTGATTATAAGTTCGAACAATGAATTGACATGGGACAGGTACTGATTACACGTTCGGAAAATGAATTGATATTAAGTTCTAATGCATCATTGATTAATGTATTTATTGAAGTAATACTGATCTCTCCGCATGAAATTAATTTTCCACATGCTACACAAGTCAATCTCATCTGCCCAAAGTTCTTTTGCAGATTTGGGACCATTTCCCTTGCCTCTGACTCACTTATTGCTAAGTCATTGGTGGATGTTTTTGCCGGTCGGGGGTTATCCCCCAAATCTCGAAGTTGTGCTTTAGAATATTTAAGAGGGTGCCACCTCTCCATGTGCTGATGCATGGTATGATTACCATAGCTATATTTTTTTTCGGTCCCTCTCGAGAGTTTTTTTTTTGCAGATGAGGCAGGTAACGAACCTGGCTTTAACTTTCTTTTCATGAGAAGGAAAAGAAAAAAATTGCCAGATAAAATTCACTTTCACATGGGACGTTCTTGGCATTTCTTTTAGTTTTTTAATGTACATGTTCATAAAACGATTACACAAATGAAACATTTGTGAGTTTTAAATTTCCGGAGAAGTATAATTTACCAATAGTTTTCTCTGTAGATGTTTTTCCATTAACAAACCCAGTTCCATCACCCGCCCAGGATATCACTACTGTTCCCCATGTCATAAAACCTTAGGATGTTCAATAACTGAAACAGCTAATATGGGTTTACTTACAGGGGACTTCTTTTGTTCTGTTTTGTAAAGTAAAACTATTGTGAACGCAAGTATTATACATAGTAAGTGTTTAATATAGCATTTGTCAGTCATTGGTTAAGCAGCTAGGACCTGTTCACTCTTGACACCCCAGGTGCTGTGTATGTTGCACTATAGTGCTGCATCGGGAATACGGACAACCCTATTGATGTTGATAATTCATTATTGATTATTGTAAAGAAATGGCGACTTCCCCCTTTAGCAGATTAGCTAAATCTTTGCGTAATTTGGGCATAAAAGTTATATTATTGGAAGTAGATGGTTATAGTTCTGGTTAATTTCCATTCAGAATGTCCTACACAGCACCACTCTAGGTAAATATGCTGCCTTGGGACTATTCGCACAACAGACTGCTACTGACCATTGTTGCTTCTGTTTTAATAAAAAATGTTTTAAGGTGTTTACTGTTTTTGTTGCGATGTATATATTTATATGTTATTAAAGTGTTTTTTCCTTCTACTTTTTTGTGAGTGCTATATATTTTTAATGTGACACATAATTGTGGAGACTTTGATGTACAAAAAGGCATCCCTGGAATCTTCCGCTTCAGGCTCGGTCCCACACACCCTCACAGTGAGAATCCCCTCTCCAATCACAATACAGGATGGTTATCAGATTGCAGGAATGCGTGTAGTGTGACGGATCTCATCGGGTGGGGGCCTTGATCTACTGTAACTTCTTTGAAGAGGGGTGATTCTTTACAGTTGAGGCCATAAACTACATCTGCAGGGCTAGGTGATAGCCTGGGATGGGCCTGGACAATCGGACACAGAGGAAGAGGAGTGTCAGAGGGTGCGGTAGTGAATAGGGTGAAAGGCAGGTGTCGGGCGGGCACAGGGTGTGATTCTCAGAGAAGAACAGTGCAGATGGGAGGAGGTTTCTAGCCCATACATGAGAAAGAGAGCGGGAGTGACCAGTGCATGGGGGAGATGCTTGCGAGGGTGCAGACAGTGGGTCTGGTCAAGGCATCTAAAATGGCTGCTGTGCTCGACAAAAGTGTGGCATTGCAAAAAAGGCAAGATGGCGCAGACAATGTTTATCAATAATGATTTATTTATAACAAATAAAATATTTACTCGCAGTGACAAAATGGCGGTCAACAGTTCCTGATTTCCATCGAATCGAACGTTAACAGACATCACGCAGCAAAAAAAAAAAAACGCTCACGCACAGCCGCTGGAAGACATGTATCAACATATATGAGCCTCCTCAGCCACCCTCAGAAAACAAAAGGGGTCAGGATACGTCTCCCGTACCCCCTTATACCTAGTAATTTAATGAAATCGAAACACAAAATGGCGAATTCACGTTTCGCTACCAGTTTGCGACCCGGTTCGCGAACCGAGAAGCGCTTCTACCGCGAAAAATCAAATTTTTATTATTTGCCCCACGGGACCCTTTAATAACCCCAACATCATTCCTAGGGGGTCAAGAGGGGTCTACCTAGCCCCTTTCATTAAATTCCCCCTTCGTTTTTCTCCTCCTTGTCTGTCTCGATCCTACCGACAGACAAGATGGCGGCCGCACCGGACTGTTTAGAATGTTGACAGACACCGGAGAGCCAATCAGCTTCGCTACGCAAAGCTCCGTTACGCAAAAAGTACGCGATCTGGAGCGCTATCTGGGACGCTGTCACAGATATATCTGTTTTTTAAACGTTAATTTCTCAAAATCCACTGGAGCACATATATTGAGACCCAGCAAAGGCACATCGGGCTAACAGTCCCTATAATTTTGCCAAGTTTCGTGCAAATCCATTCAGCCGTTAGTTTGCGACCCGGTTCGCGAACCGAGAAGCGCTTCTACCGTGAAAAATCGATTTTTTTTTATTTTCCCCACGGGACCCTTTAATAACCCCAACATCATTCCTAGGGGGTCAAGAGGGGTCTACCTTGCCCCCTTTCATTAAATTCCCCCTTCGTTTTTCACCTCTTCTTGTCTCTTGATCCTACCGAGAGACAAGATGGCGGCCGCACCGGACTGTTTAGAATGTTGACAGACACCGGAGAGCCAATCAGCATCGCTTCGTAAAGCTCCGTAACGCGAAAAGTACGCGATCTGGAGCGCTATCTGGGACGCTGTCACAGATATATACATTTTTTAAAACGTTAATTTCTCAAAATCCACTGGAGCACATATATTGAGACCCAGCAAATGCACATCGGGCTAACAGTCCCTACAATTTTGCCAAGGTTCGTGCAAATCCATTCAGCCGTTCAAGCTAAAAGTGAGGCCAAACGCCCTATGGAAATTAACATGGGAAAAACGCGTTTTGGGACCCCCCTTTTTTCTCGGCCCCCCCTTGACAACCCCCCCCCCAAATTTTCAGGGGCTGCTCAGAAACAAACGGTGCCATTTTCCTGAAAATTTCAGCCGATTCCGTCCACAAACGCCAAAGTTATTAGACATAGAATTTTCAAAAGTTCCATAGAGAAATAATCCTAACTATATATACCTACTGGCTATCACCAGTAGGTAATATCCCCAATGTCTCTACTGTCACAACAGGGTAATTCTGCATTATGCTGTTAATTAATTTATTTGATGTGTTGCAGTAGGCACTTGACTTTTTTAAGTTGTATTGAAGGTTTTGTTCAGACTTGGATTAACCCATGTAGTCTGTTCTCTAGGTCTATTATTGCCTGTACTAAAGGGGAGGGCTATATATGGTTTGGATTTTATGGCGCCAACTGAGATTGATAAAGCCTGCTGCGCAGGCGAAACGCGTCTCTCTATCATTGCGGGGTCGTGGGAGACCTGAACAAAATAAATTAGCCTTATACTCACCGACCATGAGTACGTGCCACTTTCTCCTTGGAGTTGGATGGATGACTGGATTTAAACACAGCGCCGGCGGTTGGCGTTGTTTGCGTATCACCAGTCGGTTTGTGGCTCTGTTTTCAACCGCAGTTTTGTTGGAGCAGCATGGTAGTGCTATTGCAGCAGAGCCCCCAGGGAATGCACCGGGAAATGGATTTAGGATGACTGTCGTGGGGCCTCGGAGGGCGAAGCGGGCGGTTCTTTAACTGCCAGCTCGCACTTTTTGAACCCTGCGTCAAGAAATGCCTTTCCCAAGATACCGTGGCACTCTGGTGACTGGGCACCGTGGATGCTGACAGCTAAGCGGTGAGGTCGGTTTGGCATATCGAATTTTATTCATTTTGGTCTTCTCCGGCCCCTCATGTGTGTCCATTACCTCATCATATCAGCATGTTCTTTTCACATGAAACCGGAAAGCTTTGGCCCACATTTTCTTTAAGACATTAAGGTTGCGGCTTTAAAATGGAACATAATTCAGAAACGGACTAGGTTACATGTTCTTTTCATACTTGGAACTGTTGCAGCAATTATTGCACGGATTTTGAACTAATAATTCCGTCGAAGGGGATTCTGGATCTTGTGGTTCTATCAGCTTGTAGAGATGTCCGGAGGCTGACATGCAGGTCGTAAGTGCACTCAGTTGGTGCAAGCTGAGCCCCGTGGATTTCTCACAAGACTGTTATCTCCTTAATGTGTTCCATAAAATGTATACAAACTGTAATCAAATCAAATGTCCTGTTTTGTTCGCCGTATCTGCCATTTGGGGAAATGTATTTCTCTTTCTTTTTCTTAATGTGGCAACAATGTGGGTTTCCGACTTCCATGAAAGTATCAATGAGCACATCTTTTAAAGTATGTTTTATTTTTAAGAGAAATTGGTTGGGCTGCACGCTTTTGAGAGCTTTGGTGTCGTACCAGTATTAATTTCCAAATTCAGATTGGAAAACTATTCTTATATGCTCTTTCCCCAGGCTGAGAACGTATCCCCAATGTCTCTACTGTCACAACAGGGTAATTCTGCATTATGCTCTTAATTAATTTATTTGATGTGTTGCAGTAGGCACTTGACTTTTTTAAGTTGTATTGAAGGTTTTGTTCAGACTTGGATTAACCCATGTAGTCTGTTCTCTAGGTCTATTATTGCCTGTACTAAAGGGGAGGGCTATATATAGTTTGGATTTTATGGCACCAACTGAGATTGATAAAGCCTGCTGCGCAGGCGAAACGCGTCTCTCTATCATTGCGGGGTCGTGGGAGACCTGAACAAAATAAATTAGCCTTATACTCACCGACCATGAGTACGTGCCACTTTCTCCTAGGAGTTGGATGGTTGACTGGATATATATATATATATATATATATATATATATATATATATGAGCAGAACTCCTCCAAACAAATGAAGAATAGAGGCCACAGCAGGGGAGAACAGTGGAGGCACCTTTATTCAACAGCAATACACCCACTGCGAATGCATTTCGGCGTCTGTGTCGCCTTCCTCAGCGCCGGGGGTGAGTAACAGGATGTCCATCTGGGGATAAATGCCCTGCCCCATCCTGTTAAGTGGTGCACAGGTCCGCCCCCAAGGTAGGTAGTCCAAGCATGCACTTCCTGTTAGTAACCTGTTGTCCGGTTACTACAAGTCCAAGAATGCACTTTATTTCCAGGTAGGTGATGCGGGGGTGGTGATCATACCTTGTGGTTTTCAGGCTTTAGCAGGATACTCCGTGATTATGAAAGAGCCATGTCCCTGTTGTGCAGCGTGAATCTTGGCGCCCTCCTTGGCCCCCACACCACCCCAACCCACAGATCCGGGGATTCTTACAGCGGGGGCAGAAGCGGCAATCCTATTCCGCCCAGCATGAGGTTAATAACCTCCTCACCGCTCCATCTCCTTCCGAGCCTGAAAGGTGGGCCTGAGTTGATCCAATCCATCGGAGAGCGTTGTTGCCGTAGCAAGTGCGAAAAACACTCAGGCCAACTTGTGGTGTGGGGGCCTCTGTAATGCGTTTCTGGCATGCGCGTAAAATATCACACCAACCTCCTTGCAAAGAAAGAGCAGAGGCCGCAGTGGGGGAAGGCTGAAGAACACCTTTATTCAATTGTGCAGAGGCGAATGCATTTCGGCCATTACAGCCTTCGTCAGCGCCCAAAAATAATCAGGTCGCTTTCCCAACAGTCACTTAAAATATGTCCTGCCCCATGCTGATTGGACATTGTTCGCCCCACCAATGATTGTGTGAAAAGAGAGAGTTCTCCCAGGTACTTTTAGGCCCACCGATGATGTCATTGGTCACCAAAGACAGCTCACGCATTCCTCGTGAACTCCAAGTCCCAGAATGCACTTTATTTCCAGGTAGGTGATACGGGGGTGTTAATTATACCTTGCAGTTTTCAGGCTTTAGCAGGACACCCCGTGATTATAAAAGAGCCATGTCCCTGTTGTGCAGCGTGAATCTTGGCACCCTCCTTGGTGTATATATATATATATATATATATATATATATATATATATATATATATATATATATATATATATATATATATATATATATATATATATATATATGATATATATTCATATATATATATTCAAGGAAAAAACCATAGGTTTCAGGCACGTTATGGTTAGGAATTAGCATTAATAAAACCTTAGAAATTCACTGAAAAAACAATAGGTTTCAGGGGAGTTATAGTTAGTTGGACATTTCGCTCCTACAAAACCATTGAAATTCACCCTGGGTTGCAACTAGCCCACCAGCTACCTCCATTAAGCGTCTCAGAGCTGTGTTGCAGAGAGGTGTAAAAAGGGGCATGGTCTGAGAACACCTTTCAGCAATGCATACTGGAGTTTACTGGTGGGCTGTTGGCCCCCAGGGACCCCCAGTATTCAAGGGAAACTCGCTCCCCATCTGCAAACGCGCCAGGGGAGTGCATTTGCAGAGTTATGCAAGGAGGGGGCGTGGCCTCCGGCGCAACGCCGGTCTTCTTTTTTTTTTAAGAAGGGGGCTGTAGGGCCCCCCTTCTTTTTCTAATTTATTGGCCCTGGAGACCCCATCCCCAGGGGCCTGCCCCCTAATTTTTGTTTTTCAAATAAAAAACTGAGGACGGGCCTCATGGCCCCCCTCCTGAGGCCTTAATCGGCACCTGGGACCCCATCCCTGGGGCCGGACTTTTTTTGTATCATTTTTTTAAATTTAATTTTGGGGAGGGATGATGCATGGCCCCCCTCCCGGGCCACTTGTAGCCCGGGGGACCCATCCCCCAGGGCTGGCCCTCTGCATTGGGGACCAAGGGGGTACCCAATCCCTCCACAGTCCCGCCAGCTCCCTGCGTCCCTCGGGAGCCGGCATTGCTTTTCCACATGGGGAGCTGCAAAGATGCAGCTCCCCTTGTGGAAAAGCAATTTGGTTTGCATTTTGAAAGAGAGAGCAGGTTTCCTTGCTCTCTCTTTCAAAATCCAAATCAAGTTTGCTACGGCAGGGTGGGAGCTGCGAGGCTCCCACCCTGTCATAGAAAACTACAGTGTCCCAGTGGTGGGCACCCCGGGACATTGCAGGAGCCGGCCCTGGGGGGGAGGTCCCCAGGGCCACCACAAAGCTCCAGGAGGGAGTCCATGCGGCCCCCCTCCCATCATTCACAAAGCCCAGGGGAAGTGGCGGTCCCCGGGTTGTGTGCAGGGATCGAAACCCCCACACAGTTTTTTTTCTTTTTTCTGAAAGTAGCAGAAGCCTCAGGGGGTGGCGGTCCCGGGCTGCAGGGGGGCCACGAGCCACCTGCAAATATATTCTTAAAGCCCCGGGGTGGCAGTCCCCGGGTCTTGGGGGGCCTTTGAGCCCCCCATCCACGTATAGTTGAAGCTCCGGGGGTGGCGGTCCCTGGGGCTGGGTGGGGTGTGATTCCCCCTGCCATTTATTTCAGAAAGCCCCGGGTTGGTGGTCCCTGGGGCTTTGGGGGACGTTTGAGCCCCCCTCCCATTTTTGTAAGCCCCGGGGATGGCAGTCCCCGAGGCTGGAGGGCCCCTTTTCCGCCCAACCCAAAATTAATATTGCCCCCAGGATTTGGCCCACCCGGGAGCTGAATATTAACGAAGCGCTGGATTCCGTGCTTCGTTTTATTCTCTGCAGGATCCGCGCACCCTGTGCGGATTTTGCCAATTTAAAAAAAAATATTAATGGGGGGGGGGCCTTGTGGGACCCCCTGAGCAGGCCTAGGGTTCAGGGTTTATCTATCCTGGCCCACGTGCGTGTTTTACACATTTTGTTTCAAGATGGCTGCCAACACGTCCTGGTTTGGAGTGTTGACAGCCAATTAGCATACAGCTCGTGCTCGGGGTGCGCAGATCCACCGCAGCCATAGATATCACTAGCTTTATTCCCTAATTTCTCAAAAACTACTGAACGGGCGTACACCATTTTTAAAAAGGTCACTTTCTGAGCCAAGCAGTACCTTTGTCCCAAATTTGGTGTAATTCCGTTCAGCAGTTTTTGATATAACAGTGTCTAAAGTTTCCTACGGGAAAATTATTTTTTCACCCCTATTTTTTGAATTTCTCAGGAACTACTGAGCCAATTTACACCATTTAAAAAAAGGGTGCTTTCTGAACCGAGGGCTACCTTTATGCAAAATTTGGTGTAATTCCGTTCAGCAGTTTGGGCTGTAGCCGTTTCTAAAATTTCCTATGGGGAATACACGTTTTGGTACCTCCCTTTTTTCCCACCCCCCGCTTGATGAATCACCCCCAACTTTACAGGATAGGAGCGGACTGGAGCGCTCCACAAGTTTTGAGAATTTCGCGAAGATTCGTCAACCGGGGACAAAGTTATTGGAAATAGAATGTTGCGGATTTCCTATGGAAAAAAGGTCCTAACTATAACTACCTATATATATATATATATATATTCACTGAAAAAACCATAGGTTATAGACCATATATAGTTAGGAATTAGCATTTACAAAACCTTGAAAATTCACTGAAAAAACCATAGGTTATAGACCATATATAGTTAGGGATTAGCATTTACAAAACCTTATTTTACTCGCATAAAACCATTGAAATTCGCATATATAGTTAGTTGCGCTAACTAAATATCGCGCACCCGCAATCCACTGCTGATGATGTCACATATTACATCATTCATGACATGGTCAGTGACATCACTGATGACATCACTGATGACATCATCCAGTGGCTGTCTGTTTCTGTAAAGTTAAAATATGTCTTACATATTGAAGAATGAGTGGATGTATAAGTGTCTGGATGAAGGATTTAGTAGGTGCTTGACTGACTGTATGAGAGAGTGATTAAATGTGTCTCACTGAGTGCATGGGTTAGTGACTAAACTATCTTAATTTGTGCATCATTATATCTGTTGTTCTATGAACTGCTGCATGTGTTGATCAGTAGCCATATGAGTAACTGTATGGGTTATTGATTGGTTGTCCAAGTATTTGTATGGGAGAGTGAGTGTGTGTGTGGGGGTGGCTGGGAGGTGTGTGACTCTGTGCATACATGTGTGAACAGTTGATTCACTAGATCTATGGGTTCAAAACTGCATGTGGAAACAGCTGTATGGGTGGTTGACTGTGTACGAGTGTATTGGTGAGTGAATGGATATCTCAGTGCTACATGTCAAAGTAAGTACATAAGTAAAACACAGTACATGTGAGAGGTCACATATATAAATTACTGTGCATAAGAGCCAGTGAATGTGTGAGTGGCTGTATGGATCATTGTGAACTTGTATCAGGGATTGTATAAAAGAGTAAATAGGTGTTAGTATATGTTCGAATAAGTAAGGTGTGTATAACTGTATAGTTGAGGAAATGGAGGTGTGATTGATTCTTTGCATGACTGACTAGGTGTGTGAGTAACTCCATGGATGAGTGACAGTCTGTGAGTGTCTGTTTACACTGAGTGTATCTAAGGTTATATCAGAGTCTGAAGAGGTTCATCGTATAATCACATGAATGATGTCATCAGTGATGTGACCAGTAATGTCAAATGAGATGTCATCAGTGACGTCATCAGTGATGTCATTTGAGATGTCATCATTGATGTCATCAGTGATGTCACTGACCATGTCATGAATGATGTAATATGTGACATCATCAGCAGTGGATTGCGGGTGCGCGATATATAGTTAGCGCAACTAACTATATATGCGAATTTCAATGGTTTTATGCGAGTAAAATAAGGTTTTGTAAATGCTAATCCCTAACTATATATGGTCTATAGCCTATGGTTTTTTCAGTGAATTTTCAAGGTTTTGTAAATGCTAATTCCTAACTATATATGGTCTATAACCTATGGTTTTTTCAGTGAATTTCAATGGTTTTTTAATAGCAAATATCTATAGCTGTAACATATGTTCTTATTCTAATTTTCTTTTCTCAAATGATGAAAGCCCCACCTTTTTTCCTCACTCCGACCTTCATTTTTATGAGAGAAAGACCTGTTTTTGTTTGCTAAGACATGGCATTTGTATTAGCTGCAGCTGGTGGATCTCCACCACCTCCACCACCACCAAAGAAGAGAGGATCGACTAGCCAGGTCATCTTCAACCAGGAAGAAGAAGAAGAGGAAGACGAGGAACAGGAGCAAGGGACAAGTGGCTTTCTGAAAGAAATGCCAAGAACGTCCCATATCAAAGTGAATTTTATCTGGCAATTTTTTTCTCATCCTTCTCATGAAAAGAAAGTTAATGCCAGATACGTTACTTGCCTCATCTGCAAAAAAAAACTCTTGAGAGGGACCGAAAAAAAATATAGCTATGGTAATCATACCATGCATCGGCACATGGAGAGGTGGCACCCTCTTAATTATTCTAAAGCACAACTTCGAGATCTGATGGATAACCCCCGACCGGCTAAAATATCCACCAATGACTTAGCAAAGAGTGAGTCAGAGGCAAGAGAAACGGTCCCAAATCTCCAAAAGAACTTTGGGCAGATGAGATTTACATGTCTAGCATGTGGAAAATTAATTTCATGCGGAGAGATGAGTATTACTTTAATAAATACATCATTTGAAAATCATCAATGTCCAAAACGTCCAAGAAAGTAATTTTTTTTTGTTGCTCCTGTTGAGCCCTTTGAAGTGAATCATTTTTGTTTCCCCTTCCTCAAAAAAAACACAAAAAAAATATAAAACATCAAAAAGAATAAAAAAAAGTTCTTTTCAGAACTACCTTCCCTTTTTAAAAAAATTGCTAGAATGTTTAGCACTCTAGCATCCTCTATTTCTTTTGATTCGCTTCCCGGTTTGCGTTCGGGTACGCGAACCGGGAGCGAACTAAAAAAATATTTTTTAAAAAAAGACGAATAAATAAACAGAGAGTAATGTGAAAAGAAAGACAAATAGAGGGAGTAACACACAGTTACTGTTGAAAGAGGGACTGATAGAAGAAGTGAAAAGAGTAGTATAAGTAAGTAAAAGAAAAAGAAATGAAGGAAGTAGCAAAGACAGGAAACTAAGGGTTAAAGAAAAGAAGCAGTGGAACTAATAAAAGTTAAATCTGATAGACATGTAATGTAAAGAGTACTAAACACTTACCTTTTAATTGTCATTACCGTACTAAATTATCTTTTTTATACTTTTAATCTGTGTAAGAAAGAACAAAAAAATATAAATTAATAGAAGGTGGTAAAAAAAGTGTGAGCATGAGACAAAATGAATGTTAAATGTTAAATGTGGTATACTTGTAAAGCGCACAGCTGCCCCAGCAAAGAGGCGTCCCAGCGCTGTATACCGCTGGGGAACCCATCCTGGCTTTCCCTGAGAGATGATCCCTCCTGGGCATCCCCAAGGTGAAGCCAGGCATCCCCGGCGCTGATGGGGCCGTTAGTAGAGATTAAGCAAGCTATTGCCCAGAGTTGCTGAGTGGGACCCATGGTTGGAATAGGCACCGAGGCGCGAATTATCGAGACCGCTGACCATGGCCCAAGACCCTGCCACGTCAGGAATTGAACCCTGGTCCCGGGCTGACCTCTGCTTCCGGGTCTACCACCTCTAACCAGTGAGCCACACCAATCCATATATATATTAGAAATCACAATTCAAAGTAGAAAATTAATTAAACATATTTAATGGTTTATTTTTGCTTTTATCAGAAAATATCAAATTTCACTGAAAACAGTGAGTTGAAGGTATTCATCATATAACAGCGGGGAAAAAAACACAATCAAAATGATTGTGTTTAAAAAACCCAAATAATATAAATAAGCAGAAATAGGAACTTCTCCAAAGTAACTTACTTTCTATGACGTCAAAGGATATCCTATGAACAGCTTATACTCTGTTGTGCTGTTACTATTTTCTGCCCGCCACTTTCTGAAAGATAAACTCAATTGTTTTAAGAAAACTGAGACATACAAAGCAATTTGAAACAGCACACTAAATTACAGCAACACCTAGAATCATTCTAGTCCAATTACCTACCCTAAATTCTGACTTCAAAAAACAAGTCAAAAGGCAACATTGCTTCATAGTCAATTAGTAATGTTTGCTGAAAGACTAGCCATTTTATAAATTTTAAATAAGCTGTGTAATATCCAGATGTTGTCAAAGGACCAGTATATTATATAATAGCTGCAGTTGCAAATGTTCTTCCTGAAATCGATGACTATGTAGCCAAAACATTTTTAATTAGACTGGACAACTTATTTTCTTCCAGTTTATGTAGTTGAAATTGTAAAATGACATTTCATCCATTTAGAAGCTGGGAAGACGTGGAGGCAAATTGCGCATACTAACTGCAACAGCGAAAATGTAGTATATCTGATTGAATGTACTTGCAAAAAACGATACATTGGGATGACGACCCGAAAGGTCAAACAGAGAATTTGTGAACATCGCAGCACCATACGCTGCAAGAAAAATGCGACCCGATTGATAGACCATTTCCTTGAAAAAGGCCATACTCCAAACGATATGTTCTGGACCGTCATTGAGCAAATTACTCCAGGACCAAACATACAAAAACGCCTGTTTGAAAAAGAACAAAGATGGGTGTATAGACTATCCACCAACAAATATGGTCTGAATGACAATATCCCTTGGGCCTCTGTACTTTCCTAAATACCACATCTCCACTACTTATATATTTCCTAACAAGCCTCCGCCCCATTGTGATGAGGCTTTTAGGACACAGCATCTGCTAGGCGAAGGAATTTGATAGCCTCCGGCCTCACCTCCATGATTCCTTTCATTTAAAGAGAAACAATATATTTTCCCTCAGTATACCGCTTTCTAATGGTATATATTAACAAAATCCTATGAGTGCGCTCTAACATCTGGCACCAAATTGTTTGCATGATCCCCACTACTGGCTCGGTCTGATTTCAATTACTGAGCCTTCTGTCACTATGAATTTTCTATTGTAAGTAAAAAACTAAATTCCCACTTCCTTCAGTGACACATATCCTAGGAGTACGTTCCAACCTTTTTTTCCCTTGTTCTCTTTTCATTTTGAGCCCCTTCCAAACAACCGGCTCGTTCCCACTCCGGTTACGGAGGCTTTATTTACATGCTATCCCGTGGCAACCTGGCGCGCGGGTGACGATCACGTGATTACGCGACGTCATCACGCGACGCCGGCTAGCCACGCCCTCCGCGCCCGCAATGGCGGCCGCCTTTAACTTCGGCGCTGCATTTCTCTCCCACACGGGTGCGCGGAGGGCGGATTAGGTTATCAGTCGATTTCATAGCAGAGAAACTGTAAGTAGAGTCTATACTTACGGAAACGCTTCAGTTTCCGGAGCTTTTTCATCAAATGAGAAGGAGACCATACGGTATTTTGATACTATCCCTTGACATTATGGTGTTCCCATTTCTCCTTACCTCCACAGAATACGTTTTGAACTCTGTAGCCTCTCCCCTCAATCCCCGTGCAGCAAGCATTTCTCCATTGAGGAGTGAGCATTTTTTAATATTCTGGCAATGTGTGTGTAATGTGTTGTTTGTCTTGTGTTAATTGTGACTTTGGATCAAGTTGGTATATTATCACGTCGGTAATTCCTGGCACTAGTCATACAGACAAAAATACAACAGAGTATTGGGGGGTCCTAGGGGAGTTAGTTTATAGACAATGTGAGTACCTTGTCCCCCAACTACTACTACAAAAAACAAGAGAGGTACTAAGAGTCTGTGAAATGAAGAAATGACAGGACCAGGTTGTGTCCAGTATGAGTGTTCAGATCAAACCATTGATCTTGAGCACATGACACTATTATGTCATAGAGGTGAGGATAGGAAGATACAGGGTTTAGAAAGTAAGAACATAGTACCCATCCGCCCACTCATCAGTGGAATTTCGTCATCTGGGTTGGTGAAAAGAAAGGTGTCCTATGGGCTTCTCCTCAGGGAGAGTCTGAGGTAACCAGATGTTGGACCCTTAAGAACCACATCCAACCAGCAGAAGATAGTGTGTGAGTGGAAGGGGCAGATAAATTTGCAGTGCTCAGAAAAGAAAAAGGAAACTAATCCTAGTGATTAAAAATACCTACTTTGATGACATAAGAAGACTTTTATTCGGTGTGACCATCAAAGTGGTATCGTTAAAAACAGTAAGCTGATAGCATGTAAGGAATTGCTATCTATCACGTGTATTAATCGGTCAACATGTTTCAGCCTATACCGGCTTTCTTCAGGACCTATGATAAGCTACTGCAACATATACTTATCGTGAGTTGGAGCTTGAACATGAACAATCTCCAACAATTGAAGGTGTATCTCCTCCTGTGCATAGAAATGTGGGAAACAAAAAGACACAGTGTTAAATGTATACAAACTATGTAGTGTTTACCTCAACCTCTTGAAATGCAAAGAAAACATAGTCTTCACTCACCCCAATTGTAGGGAGAAAAAAAAAAACCTCACCTCGCCTGGCAACAGCTCAGGTTGGAAGGAGGCCACGCACTAAAAAGATAAGTGCGAGAAAAGGAATTAGTAATGCAGTAACTAGATAAGTCCTGCATTTTGTTGTAGACTTTTACAAACAGTGACACCAAAAGGCATAAGGAGGCGGCTGGATTGAGAAGCTGATGTGAAATTCATCTCTAAAAATTATATCAAACCCCTTAATGTTTCAAGGTTGTACTATCAGTAGAGTTATTCAAGGGTGGCCAAAAACCGCCATATTATGTTGTTAGCGTTAAGTTAAATCAAAGGGAGATGGAGTCTTCCTATTCAGAGCCCTCTCAGAAAGAAGCGCAGCATAGAGCGCTAAAGAACTCACCTCTCCGTCGTTACCTCGGGTAGAATCCTGAGCCGAGGGGGAGGTGACTGGCTCACTGAGAATGGCTGTTAATAACAGCCGGTGGCGGACCTGAGAGAGAACTCTCAGTATATGCGTTGTGATAGGTTGTGAGAAATCGACCAATGGTGGCGATGCAAGTTAAGCCTGCAAAGGCGCAGACCTCTTGGCGCGTTCTCATTGGTTGAGACATATTACACTGGCATTACGTAAAGTAAACAAAACAAAAGCCCCCTTTTTTACTAAACAGTGCGTGATTGGTTGCAAGCTCACCAATCACGCACCTTGTGCCAAAGCCCATTTAGACATTTCCCTGATATTCTCAGAGTCATTGGGCGATATACGTTTTCCATGCTAAATGCTCCACATGCAGTCCTCAGACGAGGTCGTTCGCCTAAACAGACTTATGATCACCATAAATGACTGATAAAAGACTAGCGGTACGCATTTTACACAGCTCCGCAAAATAGCCTACATCCGCTGTCATTGGTTTAAGTCTCAACCAATGAGAACGCGCCAAGAGGTCTGCGCCTTTGCAGGCTTAACTTGCATCGCCACCATTGGTCGATTTCTCACAACCTATCACAACGCATATACTGAGAGTTCTCTCTCAGGTCCGCCACCGGCTGTTATTAACAGCCATTCTCAGTGAGCCAGTCACCTCCCCCTCGGCTCAGGATTCTACCCGAGGTAACGACGGAGAGGTGAGTTCTTTAGCGCTCTATGCTGCGCTTCTTTCTGAGAGGGCTCTGAATAGGAAGACTCCATCTCCCTTTGATTTAACTTAACGCTAACAACATAATATGGCGGTTTTTGGCCACCCTTGAATAACTCTACTGATAGTACAACCTTGAAACATTAAGGAGTTTGATATAATTTTTAGAGATGAATTTCACATCAGCTTCTCAATCCAGCCGCCTCCTTATGCCTTTTGGTGTCACTGTTTGTAAAAGTCTACAACAAAATGCAGGACTTATCTAGTTACTGCATTACTAATTCCTTTTCTCGCACTTATCTTTTTAGTGCGTGGCCTCCTTCCAACCTGAGCTGTTGCCAGGCGAGGTGAGGTTTTTTTTTTTCTCCCTACAATTGGGGTGAGTGAAGACTATGTTTTCTTTGCATTTCAAGAGGTTGAGGTAAACACTACATAGTTTGTATACATTTAACACTGTGTCTTTTTGTTTCCCACATTTCTATGCACAGGAGGAGATACACCTTCAATTGTTGGAGATTGTTCATGTTCAAGCTCCAACTCACGATAAGTATATGTTGCAGTAGCTTATCATAGGTCCTGAAGAAAGCCGGTATAGGCTGAAACATGTCGACCGATTAATACACGTGATAGATAGCAATTCCTTACATGCTATCAGCTTACTGTTTTTAACGATACCACTTTGATGGTCACACCGAATAAAAGTCTTCTTATGTCATCAAAGTAGGTATGTTTAATCACTAGGATTAGTTTCCTTTTTCTTTTCTGAGCACTGCAAATTTATCTGCCCCTTCCACTCACACACTATCTTCTGCTGGTTGGATGTGGTTCTTAAGGGTCCAACATCTGGTTACCTCAGACTCTCCCTGAGGAGAAGCCCATAGGACACCTTTCTTTTCACCAACCCAGATGACGAAATTCCACTGATGAGTGGGCGGATGGGTACTATGTTCTGACTTTCTAAACCCTGTATCTTCCTATCCTCACCTCTATGACATAATAGTGTCATGTGCTCAAGATCAATGGTTTGATCTGAACACTCATACTGGACACAACCTGGTCCTGTCATTTCTTCATTTCACTAGTCATACAGAGTCATGACTTAGGCACGCACAATCTAGCTTGTGTAAGACTGGTTTAATATATAGAATTATATGTGCGTTTTTACCTTCACACTCTTATTGATAGGTGTGTCCTCCTAGGAACTAACAGTTCCCATTTAGAAATTATGCTGATGCACCGCACTTCGGATTATTCGCATTAATTGAATGTGGAATGACTCAGAGATAGAGCGGACTACGTCACTTCACTACGTTACAGGCATGTAATCAGCCTTTATGACTTATGATCCTCTCTCTTTTCACAGGTTTTTGCATTTTTATTGTGACTACATTTGGGTTGCATTTAACGTTTACCCACATAGCAAATTTGCTATTGAGGGTCCTGAAAGGGTTGCAGGTATGGCAGGGTGTTAGTGTACCCTGACCACCCAACTCCTTTTACATCTTTTAGGTCCTGAAGAAAAACCGGTAACTCCCACTTTGGTTTGAAACATGTAGACCTAACACATAGCACAGATACACTAGGTCCTATTAAAGCCTTTATTGTATCAACATACACTGTTTTTAATATTGTCCAGTAGCCTTAGAATAAATAATGTTTGGATAAGTCATACCAGGACAATTTTTAACTCACTGACTTTTTTCTTTTTTCACATTCATCACTCACATACCCGCTCCACTATATCTCAGGTGTCGCAGCACACCTTGACGGCACTCGGCTGTCAAGGTGGCCCCGATGATGAAGCATGTCACCGACCAGGTCGGTGAGTGAGGGGTTCCTTAAAAACAAAGAAGGACTTCTTCTTTCACACTAGTGTCTCATTCCACCAATACTGGCTGTCTAGCCTTATTTTTGGTGGTACTCCTTAATTTTGTTATATAGCATCTTACACAACAACAGACATACTGATGCACACATTCAGACAGTTTAGTCACTAACCAATGCACTCAGTGAGACACATTTAATCACTCTCTCATACAGTCAGTCATGCACCTACTAAATCCTTCATCCAGACACTTATACATCCACTCATTCTTCGATATGTAAGACATATTTTAATTTTACAGAAACCTACAGTCACTGGATGATGTCATCAGTGATGTCATCAGTGATGTCACTGACCATGTCATGAATGATGTAATATGTGACATCATCAGCAGTGGATTGCGGGTGCGCGATATATAGTTAGCGCAACTAACTATATATGCGAATTTCAATGGTTTTATGCGAGTAAAATAAGGTTTTGTAAATGCTAATCCCTAACTATATATGGTCTATAACCTATGTTTTTTTCAGTGAATTTCAATGGTTTTTTTAATACCAAATATCAAATGCTGTCAAATGTCAAGTACATGATACGTAAAAACATTTTCGTGTTTATGCACGCAGATGTGCTTTGAACGCTGCCCCCCCTAACCCCCCCCTCTTTTCTCTTAGCAGTACTCTCTCTTTGCAGATAGTGAAGGGTAGTTAACGCAGGCCTTTGCCCCCGTTGTAATCCGTCGTGCCTGCTTCTCTCTCTATTTGATTGATTGCTATCCAAGCATTTACTGTTTTAGAATTGGTTCTCTTTCGTTCATTCTGTATTTACAAACAAGCACAGAGTCGCAATACTCTGTTTAGTCTTTGCAGATAGTGAAAAATCATTTAAAAAAACAAAAGGAATCAAGCAAAATCAGTAGGCCACTAATGGGATCTGTTTTTGACCTCGCTAAAATAGAAACATTAAGAACAACCCCTCATGAGAAATACGAAACTAGTAAGATGAACTTAGCTCCACACCATGATGGCTGCAAGACAGCTCGACTCCGCCGCCTACCACACCCCACCCAAAATAACGACAAACCCTATGCAAATATTATAAATATATAAAACACACCAGCAAAGTAACAGGGTAAAACGTTTTATTAAATAACTATAAAAATGGCAGCCTGCTGCAACATCGATCCAAATGCCTTTTGGTGACTCTTCCATTGTGAACATTGTCCCACAATCCGTTTGACCTGAAACGATTACACAAATAAAACATTTGTGAGTTTTAAATTTCCGGAGAAGTATAATTCACCAATAGTTTTCTCTGTAGATCTTTTTCCATTAACAATCCCAGTTCCATCACCCGCCCAGGATATCACTACTGTTAGTTGTCATTGTTGCTTCTGTTTTAATAAAAAATGTTTTAAGGTGTTTACTGTTTTTGTTGCGATGTATATATTTATAAATTATTAAAGTGTTATAATCCTACTAATTTTTTTATCGATTATTGCTGTTTGAGATATTCCCTGTCTACAAACAGAGAAGAATAGAAATATTCTGTCCCCCTTTGCAGATAGTGAAGGATAGGTAATGCAGACTTTTGTCCCCCGTTGTAATCCGTCATGCCTGATTGATTGATTGGCTGGACATTTATTGTTCAAGGAATAGTTCTTTCGAGGTACTCTCTGTTTGCAAATAACGTGGAATAGAAATATTCTGTCTAGTCTTTGCAAGTAGTGAAGGGTGGGTAATGCGGACCTTTGTCCCCCGTTGTAATCTGTCATGCCCATCTACTCCCCACTGATTGAGAAACTAGTTCCACCCGGACCATTTATTAGAGGTACATCATCTGACTCAACCGGAGAGAACCCCTAATAAAGAAGACATATGTAAAATACGAAGTAATCCCTGTATCCTGTTAAACAGAAACTTTAGCATGAAACACACTTGAAAAGGAAGGGAAAGAAATCGAACAAAATCAGTAGGCCTCTGATGAGTTTTTGACTTCGCTAGAAATAAGAAACATGAAAGTGGTGAAAGAAGCTAAGCTTGACGTTACGGCAGCCACAAGGTAGCTAGGCTCCGCCCCCCCCCCCCCCCCCACTGCTCCAAGCATGTCTGTCCCACCGCCCGCCACGCCCAATAACGGTAACATGAAATAAATACAAATCAGCAGATACCTACCCCCATTCCGGAAACTCCCGAAGTGCAACAGGTTCGCGGCTATGCCCATCCGGAAGACGAGGCCTTCGGCATGTGTAGGGCGAGTCCTGCTGGCAGCCGTCGGCCGGGGAGGTCATCCCGTAAGGTGGGCCAGGAGAGGAGCCGAGGCCGACGGGATTCTTCTTCTTTCTTAGATAATGGTTGCGACAACGGGGGGGATGTCTTGCACATGCCACCGACCCCCCCCCCTAGTATCTCCTGGTCTAGCCCCGGCTTGATATGAGCTCCCCGTTTGGGCCTGAAGCGGCGCCCTGCAGGCCACGGGGGGGATGTCTTGCCTCTGCCTCCGACCCCCCCCCCTCTTATCGCCTGGTCCGGACATCATGGATATCAACGCCAGGTGTCGGCGTGGGGTGCGCTGGGAGGGAGAGGTGGCGCGAACAAGCCTCTACCACCCCCACAGGTGGGGGCCCCTCGGCTGCACCCCCAACGCTCCACTCACCCAACAAAAGGGTTCCTCCACTCTTGCGATACAGCGACGCTCCACTCGCCCAACAAAAGGGTTCCTCCACTCTTGCAATGCAGCGACGCTCCACTCACCCAACAAAAGGGTTCCTCCACTCTTGCGATGCAGCGACGCTCCACTCACCCAACAAAAGGGTTCCTCCACTCTTGCGATGCAGCGACGCTGCACTCACCCGACAAAAGGTCTCGTCCACTATTGCGAGGCAATGATGCTCCGCTCACCCAGCGGGGGTCTCGTCCACTGTTGCGGTGCAACAGCGCTTCTGAGTTCAACTAGAAAATGAGTCCTGCATCCAGAAACGTTTTCCTCAACTTTGAAGATTCTATAAGAGCCACGGGGGCCCCCGACCCCCGATGGGGAATGACTGCCATGATCACTAACGGAACGACCACGACGTAGCCGCGGGACGTCAGCGCGCTCATGCCGGCGCCGGCCTCAGTCTTGAAATCACCAAAATCCTGCAAGACTACCAACTTGATCAGTTCCGGTGGGACACCAGTATGACCCGGTAGGAGAGATTTTTGCCTCCCACCCCTCTTTGACTGATGGTTCATGTCGCCAGTCCCCTCTACTACCCTTCAACGAAAACTTTTAGACTGCCGAAAGAGGTCCCGGTCCAACCACGAGTTGGTGGAGACATTTTGACTATACTTGGACCTTCCTGACCTCACCCAAAATGGCGCCGGTACAAATGAAACTATTGTGCCCCGATTGCTCAGCCTTGATATCATGAGATATGCATGCAGTTTTTAGCACATGAATTGATATGGGATAAGACTGATTATATGTTCGGACAATGAATTGATCCGGGATGGGTATTGATTATACGTTCGAACAATAAATTGACATGGGACTTGTACTGATTACACATTCGGACAATGAATTGATATTAAGTTTTAATGCATCATTGATTACTGTATTTATTAAAGGTTAGAATTGTCGACACTTTTGATACTTGCTCACAATGAATTATCAATATGATTTTGTTGCACTTGTCGCACTTTTTACTGATTATATGTTCGGACAATGAATTGATCCGGGATGGGTATTGATTATAAGTTCGAACAATGAATTGACATGGGACAGGTACTGATTACACGTTCGGAAAATGAATTGATATTAAGTTCTAATGCATCATTGATTAATGTATTTATTGAAGTAATACTGATCTCTCCGCATGAAATTAATTTTCCACATGCTACACAAGTCAATCTCATCTGCCCAAAGTTCTTTTGCAGATTTGGGACCGTTTCCCTTGCCTCTGACTCACTTATTGCTAAGTCATTGGTGGATGTTTTTGCCGGTCGGGGGTTATCCCCCAAATCTCGAATTTGTGCTTTAGAATAATTAAGAGGGTGCCACCTCTCCATGTGCCGATGCATGGTATGATTACCATAGCTATATTTTTTTTCGGTCCCTCTCGAGAGTTTTTTTTTTGCAGATGAGGCAGGTAACGAACCTGGCTTTAACTTTCTTTTCATGAGAAGGAAAAGAAAAAAATTGCCAGATAAAATTCACTTTCACATGGGACGTTCTTGTCATTTCTTTTAGTTTTTTAATGTACATGTTCATAAAACGATTACACAAATGAAACATTTGTGAGTTTTAAATTTCCGGAGAAGTATAATTTACCAATAGTTTTCTCTGTAGATGTTTTTCCATTAACAAACCCAGTTCCATCACCCGCCCAGGATATCACTACTGTTCCCCATGTCATAAAACCTTAGGATGTTCAATAACTGAAACAGCTAATATGGGTTTACTTACAGGGGACTTCTTTTGTTCTGTTTTGTAAAGTAAAACTATTGTGAACGCAAGTATTATACATAGTAAGTGTTTAATATAGCATTTGTCAGTCATTGGTTAAGCAGCTAGGACCTGTTCACTCTTGACACCCCAGGTGCTGTGTATGTTGCACTATAGTGCTGCATCGGGAATACGGACAACCCTATTGATGTTGATTTTTCATTATTGATTATTGTAAAGAAATGGCAACTCCCCCCTTTAGCAGATTAGCTAAATCTTTGCGTAATTTGGGCATAAAAGTTATATTATTGGAAGTAGATGGTTATAGTTCTGGTTAATTTCCATTCAGAATGTCCTACACAGCACCACTCTAGGTAAATATGCTGCCTTGGGACTATTCGCACAACAGACTGCTACTGACCATTGTTGCTTCTGTTTTAATAAAAAATGTTTTAAGGTGTTTACTGTTTTTGTTGCGATGTATATATTTATAAGTTATTAAAGTGTTATTTTCCTTCTACTTTTTTGTGAGTGCTATATATTTTTAATGTGACACATAATTGTGGAGACTTTGATGTACAAAACGGCATCCCTGGAATCTTCCGCTTCAGGCTCGGTCCCACACACCCTCACAGTGAGAATCCCCTCTCCAATCACAATACAGGATGGTTATCAGATTGCAGGAACGCGTGTAGTGTGACGGATCTCATCGGGTGGGGGCCTTGATCTACTGTAACTTCTTTGAAGAGGGGTGATTCTTTACAGTTGAGGCCATAAACTACATCTGCAGGGCTAGGTGATAGCCTGGGACGGGCCTGGACAATCGGACACAGAGGAAGAGGAGTGTCAGAGGGTGCGGTAGTGAATAGGGTGAAAGGCAGGTGTCGGGCGGGCACAGGGTGTGATTCTCAGAGAAGAACAGTGCAGATGGGAGGAGGTTTCTAGCCCATACATGAGAAAGAGAGCGGGAGTGACCAGTGCGTGGGGGAGATGCTTGCGAGGGTGCAGACAGTGGGTCTGGTCAAGGCATCTAAAATGGCTGCTGTGCTCGACAAAAGTGTGGCATTGCAAAAAAGGCAAGATGGCGCAGACAATGTTTATCAATAATGATTTATTTATAACAAATAAAATATTTACTCGCAGTGACAAAATGGCGGTCAACAGTTCCTGATTTCCATCGAATCGAACGTTAACAGACATCACGCAGCAAAAAAAAAAAACGCACAGCCGCTGGAAGATATGGTTTAACATATATGAGCCTCCTCAGCCACCCTCAGAAAACAAAAGGGGTCAGGATACGTCTCCCGTACCCCCTTATACCTAGTAATTTAATGAAATCGAAACACAAAATGGCGAATTCACGTTTCGCTACCAGTTTGCGACCCGGTTCGCGAACCGAGAAGCGCTTCTACCGCGAAAAATCTAATTTTTATTATTTGCCCCACGGGACCCTTTAATAACCCCAACATCATTCCTAGGGGGTCAAGAGGGGTCTACCTAGCCCCCTTTGATTAAATTCCCCCTTCGTTTTTCTCCTCCTTGTCTGTCTCGATCCTACCGACAGACAAGATGGCGGCCGCACCGGACTGTTTAGAATGTTGACAGACACCGGAGAGCCAATCAGCTTCGCTACGCAAAGCTCCGTTACTCGAAAAGTACGCGATCTGGAGCGCTATCTGGGACGCTGTCACAGATATATCTGTTTTTTAAACGTTAATTTCTCAAAATCCACTGGAGCACATATATTGAGACCCAGCAAAGGCACATCGGGCTAACAGTCCCTATAATTTTGCCAAGTTTCGTGCAAATCCATTCAGCCGTTAGTTTGCGACCCGGTTCGCGAACCGAGAAGCGCTTCTACCGTGAAAAATCAAATTTTTTTTATTTTCCCCACGGGACCCTTTAATAACCCCAACATCATTCCTAGGGGGTCAAGAGGGGCCTCCCTTGCCCCCTTTCATTAAATTCCCCCTTCGTTTTTCACCTCTTCTTGTCTCTCGATCCTACCGAGAGACAAGATGGTGGCCGCACCGGACTGTTTAGAATGTTGACAGACACCGGAGAGCCAATCAGCATCGCTTCGCAAAGCTCCGTAACGCGAAAAGTACGCGATCTGGAGCGCTATCTGGGACGCTGTCACAGATATATAAATTTATTAAAACGTTAATTTCTCAAAATCCACTGGAGCACATATATTGAGACCCAGCAAAGGCACATCGGGCTAACAGTCCCTACAATTTTGCCAAGGTTCGTGCAAATCCATTCAGCTGTTCGAGCTAAAAGTGATGCCAAACGCCCTATGGAAATTAACATGGGAAAAACGCGTTTTGGGACCCCCCTTTTTTCTCGGCCCCCCTTGACAACCCCCCCCCCCCCAAATTTTCAGGGGCTGCTCAGAAACAAAAGGTGCCATTTTCCTGAAAATTTCAGCCGATTCCGTCCACAAACGCCAAAGTTATTAGACATAGAATTTTCAAAAGTTCCATAGAGAAATAATCCTAACTATAAATACCTACTGGCTATTGCCAGTAGGTAATATATATATATATATATATATATATATATATATATATATATATATATATATATATATATATATATATATATATATATATATTCACTGAAAAAACCATAGGTTATAGACCATATATAGTTAGGGATTTGCATTTACAAAACCTTATTTTACTCGCATAAAACCATTGAAATTCCATATATAGTTAGTTGCGCTAACTATATATCGCGCACCCGCAATCCACTGCTGATGATGTCACATATTACATCATTCATGACATGGTCAGTGACATCACTGATGACATCACTGATGACATCTCAAATGACATCACTGATGACATCACTGATGACATCTCAAATGACATCACTGATGACATCACTGATGACATCTCATTTGACATTACTGATCACATCACTGATGATATCATTCATATGATAATACGATGAACCTCTTCAGACTCTAATATAACCTTAGATACAATCAGTGTAAACAGACACTCACAGACTGTCACTCATCCATGGAGTTACTCACACACCTAGTCAGTCATGCAAAGAATCAATCGCACCTCCATTTCCTCAACTATACAGTTATACAAACTTTACTTATTCAAACATATACTAACACATATTTACTCTCTTATACAATCCCTGATACAAGTTTACAATGATCCATACAGCCACTCACACATTCACTGGCTCTTATGCACAGTTATTTATATATGTCAACTCTCACATGTACTGTGTTTTACATATGTACTTACTTTGACATGTAGCACTGAGATATCCATTCACTCACCAATACACTCATGCACACAGTCAACCGCCCATACAGCTGTTTCCACATGCACTTTTGAAACCATACACCTAGGGAATCAACTGCTCACACATCTATGCACAGAGTAATACACCTCCCAGCCACCCACACACACACTCAGTCTCCCATACAAATACCTGGGCTACCAATCAATAACCCATATAGTTACTCATATAGCTACTTATCAACACATGCAGCAGTTTACAGAACAACAGACATAATAATGCACAAATTAAGACAGTTTAGTCACTAACCCATGCACTCAGTGAGACATATTTAATCACTCACTCATACAGTCAGTCATGCACCTACTAAATCCTTCATCCAGACACTTATACATCCACTCATTCTTCAATATGTAAGACATATTTACACTTTACAGAAACATACAGTCACTGGATGTTGTCATCAGTGATGTCATCAGTGATGTCACTGACCATGTCATGAATGATGTAATATGTGACATCATCAGCAGTGGATTGCGGGTGCGCGCTATATAGTTAGCGCAACTAACTATATATGGAATTTCAATGGTTTTATGCGAGTAAAATAAGGTTTTGTAAATGCAAATCCCTAACTATATATGGTCTATAACCTATGGTTTTTTCAGTGAATTTTCAAGGTTTTGTAAATGCAAATTCCTAACTATATATGGTCTATAACCTATGGTTTTTTCTGTGAATTTCATTGGTTTTTTAAAAGCTAGCATCTGTAACTGTAAAATGTATTCTTCTTTAAATCTTAAAATATATTTTAGATGTTTATTAATAATTTTTTTTTAATATTTTTTTTCTTCGCTTCCAGTTCGCGAACCGGGAAGCTTTCCGTTAGCTCATCTTGATGCCGCGATCTAGTACGCGAACCGGTAAACGTTACGTTAGCGGAACTGTGACGCGTCGCGGAAGCGCGACGTATCACGTTGTCGCGTAATGCGTCTAATGACGCGCCGCGTTAGCGCTCCCGGAAGTGCTCCGGACCGCGAACCGGAAGCGATCCGAGACGCGGCGCGCACCGCGTAACGTAAGCGGAACAGGTCATGTGACTTGTTTATCAAAGTTTTCACTGGTTCATTTCACTTTTGGTTTCCAAATGATGTATGACTAGGTCATGTGACCTAAAAATAACACTTTTCATTGGTTCAGAACTTTTGCTTTTCCCAAATCATGTAAACCCCTCCTTCTTTCCTCACTCTGACTTTCATCTTGGTGAGAGAAAGACCATTTTCCTGGAGTTCAGCAATGGCTTCTATACTTGCTGCAGCTGGTGCACCCCCACCACCACCTCCACCTCCTCATAAGAAGAGAGGACCTCCAAGTCAATTTATCTCCAACAGAGAGGAGGAAGAGGAGGAAGAAGAAGAAGAGGATAGAGATCAACCAGAATTTATCCCGGAGTTGCCCCGTGTTTCTAAGAGGAAAACAAGTTTCATCTGGCAGTTTTTTTCCATCCCTCCAGGGGACAAGAAGGTCAATGCTAAATATGCCACCTGCCTCATCTGTAAATACAGATTGTCTAGAGGCACAGAGAAAAAATATAGTATGGGCAACTATACTATGCATCGCCATATGGCCAGGTGGCATCCCTTAAACTACAGCCGGGCAGAGTTGAGGGACCTACAAGATAATCCCCCGACAACTCCTGTGCCCAGATCTACGTCAACAATGTCTTTGACAGGAAGAGAGGCACAGAAAACTGTGCCAAACATTCAGCCAAACTTTAAACATATGAAGTTTACCTGTATATATTGTGGTGCTATGCTCTCGTATGGGAACATGAGCGTGAACTTGATCAATATGGTGTTCGAAAACCATAAGTGCCCTAACGCACCCAAGCAGTAATTTTTTTTTTGCTCCTGTTGAGCCCTTTTCAATACCTGTTTTTTTGTTGTTTCCCCTCCATAAAAAACACAAAAAAAACATAAAACTGTTCTAAAAATACAAAAAAATCAAAAAATGTTCAGAAAAAAAAAAAAAAAAAATAAAACAACAAAAACAAAAAAAAAAGTTCTTTTCAGAACTACCTCCCCTTTCAAATAAAATTGCTAGAATGTTTATCACTCTGGCAAGCTCTATTTCTTTTGGTTCGCTTCAAGTTCGCTGACCGGTTCGCGAACTTGAAGCGAACCAAAAAAATATTTTTTTAAAAAAAAGAAGAGTTAGTATAAGGGAAGTAAACAGAGAATAATGTAAAAAGAAAGACAGCTATAGAGAGTAAATCAGAGATAGTGTCAGTGACATCATCAGCAGTGCATTGCGGGTAAAAAGAGTAGAAAACATTTACCTTATAATTCTTGTTACCTTTTTAAAATATTTTTTCATACTTTCAATCTGTAAAAGAGAGAACAAACATTTCCAAAAATATTAAAACATGTATTTAAAAATTAGAAAAGACAAGGGAAAAGGTTCAAGAACAAACAGTTTTTCAACAACTTTGACATTTACAGAAGCCTCTGCTTCTCTACGTCCCCTACACAATCCTGAACATATATATTTTAAACAAACTGTATCTTGATGTTGATGAACTGAGGCCTATTTTGGAACATGGTGCTTCTTTTGCACTGCTAATGTCTCACAATAGTGATGCAATAGCAGCGCAAAAAAGATGTAAAGCCATCATAAAATTGAGTCTAACATTTTAAATGATTGTTTCAGGATGCAAATAAGATGTGTGCTTTCAAGAGCTTTCTTTGAGGTGAGGCCTATTCATTTTTTTTTAAAAAAAACAGTACCCAGAAGTACAGCTCTGTAAGCATTAACATTGACACTTACAGAAGACTCAGTTTCTCCATATCTACCTCACATTTCTAAATGTATATCATAAGTACAAACAGAAGAACATTAATTATACATGTTATATGGTTTATTTTTGCTGTTCTCAGAATGTATCAAATTTCACTTAAATCAGTGACTTGAAGGTATTCATCATGTAACAGCGGGGAAAAAAAAAACACAATCAAAATGATTGTGTTTAAAAAACCCATTCAACATAAGAAATCTGAATTCAAAACTCCTTAAAATTCACTTACTTTCAATGACGTCGAAGGATGTCCTATGAACAGCGTCGACTGTGTTGTGCTATAAATATTGTAAGCCCGCCACTTTCTGAAAGAAAACCTCCAACGATTCGAAAAATATGTTACATACAAGAAAAGACTTCTCACATTCTACCACATGTTTCCACTTGGCCAAATCATGTTGCAGCTATTCACAAGTCTTGTAATTCTTCCAATCAAATCCCGTCATTTTCTATTTTCGCAACTTTCAAAAAGAAAACATTTAAGATAATTTTCACAATCCTGGACTACTAATATCTTACCCTTCTTTGTCACTCATGTTCTCCTTTTCCTATGACACTGATACTGCTTACTATGAAGCAGACTTACTTGCATCAGGTTTATATAGTCGGATTTTACAAAATGACATTATAATTAAAAGTTTTGGACCAATAATCTAGACAGCATTGCAGACTTACATTCCCTCAACTTCATAAACATTTTGCAATTCTTCACAGGAAATCCCGAGATTCTTTCTTTAAAATTTTGGTTTTAAAAACACCAGGTAAGAATTTTTAAGGTCAAACGGCAATTTCTTTTTGAAAGTTACAACGGAATCATTGCAGAATGACCAGCCGTTTCGAGACTTTAAATAAGCTGTATTATGTCCTGAAGTTGTTGAAGGACCATCGTGATAGATAATTGCTACAGTTACAAAAGTCCTTCCTGATATTGAAAGCTGAGAAGCCACAATTTTTTTTATTAAAGTTGACAATTTTGATCCATCAGGCCTACATCGTTGCATCATTAAAATGACATACTGTCCATATCTACGTATAAGTAATGTTGACATCATTTCAGATTTACATTGGCTACACTCCATGTTGTGATCCGCTGCATTTACTAGCTTATTAAAGGAGACTGATTTACTGTCTGGCAAAGTTAAATATATAAATCTTTCTGAGTCTACACTACTAGTACTTGATACCCTACAATTCTCACAGTCATGCTGCCATTGATAAGAAAGCCCAAACAGGTGATCTACATCTACACCCTCATCTTGCAATATATCAAGCATATACATTAAAAACTCCTGACAATCTTGCTGATTATTTTCAGAGAAGTCTGTTTGACCTGAACATTCATCTAACAGATAACGAACTTCAGACACACTTTCTACTTTTGTTCGATCAGTGCTACATTTTACGAAAACAGAATTCAACAAACAGCATAAAATTTGTTCTGAATTCAACAGAATCTGTTCTTTTAAACTCTCTAGTGAAAAGAGAACATTAACCACTACATTTGCATAGCAGTTGACACCAGAACTGTTTTCAAATTGAAAACCGACAACATCTTCAACAGAATCCACTTTCTTTCTGCTAACAATTTTCGGGTCATTGACTTTTAGTCTTTTTGCAACAACCTCCCTACTATTACTGCTATTTCTACGTTTCCGGCCTACCACACGTTTCTCAAACAAAGGATATTGAGGCAAATGTGGCGCATACTCTCTTCTTAACCTATTGTATTCCTTAACACAATCTAGATCCGCACAAATGTTTGTGACATCACAGTCAATCAAGTACAATCCCGATAAAGTTCTAACTCGTGACAATGCCACATATGCCATACCCTCCTTGAACACAGAACTGCCAATATTCACC
Source organism: Lissotriton vulgaris (assembly GCF_964263255.1). NCBI lineage: Eukaryota > Metazoa > Chordata > Amphibia > Caudata > Salamandridae > Lissotriton > Lissotriton vulgaris. Next base: position 788,080,167 of record NC_141696.1, read on the forward strand.
AATGCACAGTCTACACTTAAACCTTGCGATTTATGGATTGTCACCGCATATGCCAAGCAAACAGGAAACTGTTTACGGCGAACATATAAGTCTTTAACAAGCAAAAACCTAGCAGAACAACGACCAATTTGCTGTACTTCCTCAATGCCATCAAATTTAATTCTTAAAAATTCTACTCCATCTCTATTTCTGTATTTCTCAAAATCAACAACATTACCCATTGATCCATTTACCAGACCTCTTTCTACATGTAAATTCCTTCTCAAAATGATTCGGCAATTTAAACACACATTCAAAGTCTTTTCAAAACCCGCTGTTTTAGATATAGTCTTCTCTAATGAATCCAATTTTGATTTCAAATTGTCTGACAAAATAATTGTTGATCCCATATGCTCTAATTTGTCGATAGCTTCAAGTTTCACAATCTCTTGCTTTTCTAAATTCAACATTTTGTTGTTGAAGATGGCACATTCTGCAAGAGTTGGCATGAGACATATCCCGGATTTCTTCTCAGTAATTTTCTGAAAAATATTCTCAGGCACAATCTCTTGTTTGGGATATAAATTTGACAGTAATCGTGCATTTAAAGCTTCTTTCCCATGCTCGGTCACTTTTCCAATTCTAATATCTTGTAGAATATTCTTGTAATCTTCATCCTTTGCCTGACGCATATTTTGATGCAGTTCAGCATAATTGAAGTTTAACCATATATTGACGTTGCCAATGCTCCCTAGGCACTTCCTGGTATCTTCATGCGTGAGTATTTTGAACACAGGTTGACCTTTTACTGGTGTCAGCTGCAGAAGATCTCCGAAAACAATGATGTGTTTCCCACCAAATAACACATCATATTCAGTTTTAAGTACTTCTTGCATTCTCAAATGCACAAAGGCAAGCATGACATTGGAAACCATGCTTACTTCGTCAATGATAAGTAGTTTCATTTTCCTCAAGACTCTTGAAACTTCACAGCAAGCATCTCCAGATAACTTGTTGTATTGTAATTTGTTGTCATGCTCCACCGGCAGCATCAGTAGACGATGCAAAGTAATACCTTTAATGTTATGTGCTGCCAGTCCAGTAGGAGCGGTGACAACACAAGACAGCGATGACTCAGTCCTTTCCTGCAAATAACAAGAGATTGCTTTAATGAGGAAACTTTTTCCAGTTCCCGCTTCTCCACTCACGTACAGTCGGACAGGCTTCAACGATGTACATGAGCACTTGTTCTTCTCATGACTTAATCCGTGCTCAATTTCCTTGGTAACTTCATCATATATTTTCCTCTGCTCAACGTTGAGTTGTTTTTCCAAGTCTTCTAAGTTAACTGAATCCTCCTGAGCATGTGCCATGGCTCTTTCTACTTCATTCATAGCAGTGGCAGCTTCATTTTCGATAATAGGTCCTCCAAGTGGATCTTGACTCAATGAAACAGAACTCTGACTGTCCTGAGAACTGTCTCTGGCAATCTCGGCTGCAATCGTTGCTTCCTGCTCAATTTCCAAAGTTAGCATTTCTTGATATTTAGAAAAAGCAGGACATTCTATGGACTCCTTGGCTGCATTGAAAGAGTCTTCGTAACAGAGGAAATCTCCAAGCAGTTCCTCTTCTGCACGCCAAGGCTTGAAAAGTTGCAAAAGTGCTAAATAAAAAAACTCCTTTTTTTCTGGAGATTCACCACTCAATTTTCGATGGTTTACTAATTGGCATTTTCTTTGCTTGACCAGGCATCCCTCACTTCCAATTACAGCATACACTCCTTTCTCAATATCTTCTTTGATGTTCCTCTTGAATATATAATTTTGGAGAACCTCATATAGACAAACATTCTCAAGGTGACTGCTTCGATTTGGATAATATATATCCAACATGTTGGTCTTCAAAATGTCGGTACTGTTTGGTTCCTTTTCTGCCAAATACTCAATTTCCCGGACAGGTTTTAGAACTCGATTTCGTGTTGCAGCAAGACCAAGACTCGCCCAAACGAGACTCCTGGATTTGGCATAGAGACTTGCTGAAGACAAACGATCAGAACATTCGTAAGCTCCGATTTCTCGATGCGACAACATCTTCAGACTGAAACTGTACAACTTCTTGCTGAGGCTCTTTTCATGGGAAATGTCCTCCCACATATCCTTTAGTTCGGTCTTTTCTTTTTTGGTGATGTAAGATGTCACATACCGAGCCACAGCCATACAGTTGTCAGCCACAAACTGTATATCCATGTTAGCATTCCACATGGACAAAATCACTGGGTTGTAGTCATTGATGTACTTGGACTCTTCGTTCCTTTTCAAATTGTATGTATTCTTGGGTGATTTCCTCGTCACATTATGTCGCAGCGAAGACATCAAACTGTTCACTCTTCCTTTAGAAATCACCGGTCGTGGAAAGTTGAAACGACATTTGGTGTAGAACTTGTCCTTGTTTCTGAATTTACGACGACAGTACTTTCCACAACGATGGCTTTGGAAACGTAGAACTTGTTCTCTTAGACTTTTTTTCTCCGTTGCGTTTGGAACAGCACACGTAGAATACTGTTCTATGAAATTCATCACTAAGTCATCCGGATCTGTTCCAAATTTAGGTGCATCCTTGATCCACAACAACATATGTATATGAGGGGCACCTCTTGCTTGGTACTCCTTTCTCCAGAAGAAATCCAACACCTCTCCAAGAGGTGGATTCTTTTTATTTGTGATGAAAGACATCATAGCTTCAAATCTATGATTGAAGTACCTGCATACATTCACTGGATCGAAAGAACACAGTTCTCCAGGTGTCTTGAATTCAATGTTTTCAATATTTCCATTTGCCTCTCGTAGAAATTCAAGTAAGTCTTCCCAGCCATACTCGGCACAGCTCAGAGTGAGGAACCATGTTGGAGTTCCTAAGTTCCGCAGCATACATTTTAAATCACCATGACGACGGTACCAGTACTCATTAGTACCACGCTGACACGCCATGAGATTAATTAAGTGAGAATCCAAAATACTGTCTTGGACATTGACTTTATGCATAAAGTCACTTGCCGAGATGTTTTGCATCTGTATACCACTTTTTAAAATGTGGTTCACTGCATATGACAGTCCTGACAGATCGCTTTCAAACAAGAGATGAAACAAATAGGGAATGCATTGCCGAAACCTAGGATCTTCTGCATACAATCGTAAAGTCCGGTATTCAGACGCAGGAATTTGATGAGGTCGCTCATCATATCTTCCTCCTTGACCTGTGGGAAATAGCTGTGGGAAACACCGAGCTTCCAAACTTTCCTCCCAAACACTAATGGGACTCCCTTTGGCTTGTTTCATTTGAAACAACTCAATAGCATTCCCCATGACTTCCTTGGAATGCAAAGGATGAACACTATAATGTTCATATATTTCTTCACTTTTAGAGGCCTCTACTTTCTCAATTTGGCCAGCACACAAATCGCTATCCTCTTCATCACTTACTTCCTCTTCTGCAACATATACATTCTTATAGTACTTATTATTTTTCTTCAAATACACTGTTGCCTTTTTGACTTTCCTAACATCCACTAAATCTTGCCATATTTTCTTATTCTTTGTCGGAACCCCATTAACCAAGATAACCAGAGGTTCCTCTTCCACTTTTTCTACTCCAATTGTGTTAATGTTTTTGTTCAAATCTAGAGGCAAATAAACAACTCTTCCCTTTAATCCTCTCTGTAAATCTGCTGGAGGCAACTTCCCTGTCTTTGGCTCCATTCTTACAATAGCCTGAAAGGGATGGATACTTTGAATCAAAATAGATTCATAAGTATTTAAATCCTTCAATTCTGAAGGAATCTCAACCAATTCCAGATTATTATGAACCGCCCTAGCAGGCATCTGGTTTTGATTTAATTTGTTACAACAATAAGTACACACACGTTGGTCCACTCCCAAATCAAAACAATTTTCTACCATCAAGTATGTGGCAAAATCCTTCCATTCACTATTATTTTCCCTTTCACTTTTTGCATATAAATCCACTAACTTAGTCTGATTCTTATAATAAGTGCGTCGACAACATACACAAGTGAAATTAGGCCTCTCACTTGATTTCATCTGAAACGTGGCAATTTCCTTCTGAAAATAATCTGTACTGGAAACCTGTACATTATCTTCAACATTACCCTCTACTTCAAGGTCAATTTGAACATTCTCATCTTTACTACCAAAGTAACAAAACTCAATTTCTTCACAAATATTCTTCACATCTATTTCACAACCATGCAAAAGAGCAGCACATAATTGTTTAAGCATAATTGCTGGACTCTTAGCATAATACAACATTCTCACTAATTTTCTCACTTTATTATGATGCACTGCTAGCATCCTGAAATGATGAAAAACACTCTGGCATACTCTCCTGGAAAGACAAGCCAGTGAATGACCACGCAAACCTGTCATTTGTCTCACTCTGCAAGGATCTAAATCTTGCAACAACTTCATTTTCTGCTTCAAACTTTTCTTATTAAATGTCCGTATAAAATCACAAAGCAAATTGATGGAAACCTGTCGCACACTGCAAATAGAACTACACTTCCAAATGTACACAGGACCCTTAGGACGTCTTCCTAAAACCTCATCACTTAGCGCCTCTTCTGTCTCTGTTGTCACAAGTTGTTCTTTTTCAACTGGACAACCATCCTTCACTTCATAAGCTCGACCACTGGTGTCAACTGCAAACACCAAATCATTATCCTGAAAATAACTCTCTTCATTAAAAAATGCCTCACAACTTGAACTATGCATCCATTCTCCGAAAAAAACTTCACAAAAGTTAGTACGATTTACTACTCTCTTCCATCTACTTTTTGTTTTGAAATCAGAAATTACCTTGCTTAGTTTCCTAATTCTATTGATTACCAAAATAAACAACTTTCGCTTAATTTCAAAAGCATGATCAATAATTTTCTCTACATTTTTCTTCTTCTTATAAAATGCCGCTTTCTGTTGGCCTTTCTTTTTAATATTTTTCAATAAATTAACTAATATCCTATTACGGAACATTCGATTTCGAATGTCCCTAAACTGTTGTTTCCTTCTACTATCATGCACAGAGTTATCTCTTCCTCTACCAGTAACATTTGTGATGGGTCTCTCCTTTCCATTTAAATTACTTTTCTTTTTGTGGACTGAAACATTTTTTTGAGCCAAACTTTTTTTACTACAAATATTTCTTAAGAATGATTTCGTACTCTTACCCGGACCTTTCTTGGTGTTTTGACAAGTATTTGGGGAAGAGGACTGCTGCAATAAAACATCATCCTGCTGTCTTTGACGTTTTCTAGCCTTTCTTATTCTACTTTTTGTAGGCTTTTTCCAAACTATGAAAGAATCTCCAGTTGAATCTGTGGAAAAATATAATATAAAATGTTATTAACCACTATTACCAAACAGTAAATAAATAACAGTCATCTAAAACTTAATGCCCTACTAATTATTTAACATAGCAAATGTTTTCCACCAGCACTGCATCACAAAAATGACACTCAATGGTACAAAACAGGCATACAACAATCATAAATCACTCCCTAATATTTTAAATGATTAATTCAGGATGACGATAAGATGTAGCCTATCTAAAGATTTGTTTAGGCCCAGATCTTTAGACTGGGGTGAATGTGTGTCATTGATCCACATTCAGTCCATCACCTGTTTTGTTTATTTGAGGTGAGGCCAACACATGGTTGCAGATAAGATTTTCACTGTAAAAAACCAAGGTAAAAAAACATGTGAAGGCCTACCAATGAAGTAAATCATTAAATGAAAACCAATACATTTCTGGAAATATGCACTGCTAAAGCTTCATAAGATGTTTTGGGTCATATTTATAAGGCATTTGAGTGTCTATTATGCTATTTTACGTTCTTCATGGTGCAAATTTATTGTAAATACGCTCCCACCTGCGGTTGGCAAATTTAGATTTTGATTATGGGAGTTACATAGGCATGTTAATAATTTCCCAAAAATGGTGTATGACCCCAAACAACCTTTGAAGCAAATGCTCTTAGCCATGTTATCCACCTCCCATTGGATAACATGGCTAAGAAGTGCTTGCAAATGGGAAAAAAAACGGCCGCAATGCATGAATATCGCAGAAAAGTCAGCGATATTCATGCATTTTCCAGCAAATGCTCTTAGCCATGTTATCCACCTCCCATTGGATAACATGGCTAAGAACTGCTTGCAAATGCGAAAAAAAACGGCCGCAATGCATGAATATCGCAGAAAAGTCAGAGATATTCATGCATTTTCCAGCAAATGCTCTTAGCCATGTTATCCACTTCCTATTAAATAACATGGCTAAGAACTGCTCAGGGCCCCATGAGGAACGCTTTCCATTTAAAAAGGGAAAAATAACATCAAAGACACTAAAATGCCTTCTAAATATGACCCCAAACAACCTATGAAGCTCTAACAGTACATATCCAGAAATTTAATTGATTTCAAAATTCGTTTTTAAACACAGCATATAAATCAATTGTATACCTGCATTCATGAAGAAATGACTAAAAATGTCCTTGAGACACATGAAAGTGTTTTCTGGAATGTCCTAGCACCATTTTTGGGACACTATTAACATGGCTAGGTAACTCCCATAATCAAAATCTAAATTTGCCAAGCGCAAGTGGGAGCGTATTTACAAGACACTTGCCCCATGAGGAACGCTTTCCATTTAAAAAGGTAAACATAACATCAAAGACACTGAAATGCCTTCTAAATATGACCCCAAACAACCTATGAAGCTCTAACAGTACATATCAAGAAATGTAATTGTTTATCACAAATGCGATTAAAAACGGCCGCAATGCATGAATATCACTGAAAAGTCAACGATATTCATGCATTATCCAGCAAATGCTCTTAGCCATGTAATCCACCTCCCATTGGATAACATGGCTAAGAACTGCTCGCAAATGCGAAAAAAACGGCCGCAATGCATGAATATCGCAGAAAAGTCAGCGATATTCATGCATTTTCCAGCAAATGCTCTTAGCCATGTTATCCACTTCCCATTAAATAACATGGCTAAGAACTGCTCAGGGCCCCATGAGGAACACTTTCCATTTTAAAAGGAAAACATAACATCAAAGACACTCAAATGCCTTATAAATATGGCTCAAAACAACCTATGAAGCTCTAGCAGTACATATCCAGAAATGTAATTGATTTCTTAAATCGTTTTTAAAAACAACATATCTGTTTCAGCTTACATAACAGACCATGGAATGGGCTCCATGTACCACAATAACTTGTGTTACTGCATGCCAGAATGCTACACCAAATATGCAATTACAATTTCTCAAAGAAACTAATTCTATTAGTATATCACTAGAGACAAAACCACATTTTAAAAACACAGCTTTCTTCATCATTTTCTCCTTAAATCATACTATTCTCTATCTAAATTAAATAAATCTTTTCTCACCTTAGCAAATATTTTTTGAGTTTTGAAAACAGTCTCAGAAATACACCAAATTGTCTTCAGCAGAAGAAAAAGGATGCACTCCAAAGGCTGCAGCTATTGAAAGCACAGAAATACAGATATTCATTTCACATATCTCTCATATTAGCCAATCATACCTCTTCCCTCACTTTTTTCAAATCAAAACCCTTCCCCCCTCTGCCCTCTCTGCCTTGTTTCCATAGCAACCACCTCCTGGAAGACCTCTCATGTTTGCAAATTCACACAACAATGTTTCAATTGAACTCTGAACTCTCAGTGCACCTGCGTATCCAGTGCAATCTTTCATTAAATGTTTCTTCCTTGACCATTCAAATTACATGTTTCAAAGAACACATCCATGCACCCTAACTTTCTGTTTTCAGAAATGGAAATGCACCAATCACTGCTAATGAATCATTAGCATTGGAAATCCACAGTTTTTTTTCTTTAGAAACTCCTACTGTTTCAACTGCCCTTTCATTACCACACTTCATCTGACTGCAGAACAACCTTCTCCCACCATGTTTAAGGTCTGGATTGTTGGACATAGTTACATCCACTGGGCTCAAAGGTATGCTGAGAACAGAAATTTACCTAACCTCAATTTACAAGATGTGGAAATTAAGTGGTTGGGCCAAAGAGGATTAAAATGTCACCAATTGATACCATTGGTGAAAACCTTTATGCATTTGCCAAAACCTGACCTGTTAATAGTGCACTGTGGAGGTAATGATTTGGGCACTTTGACAGGGGTAGGTCTGGAAATGCTTTTAAAGGACACCTTTGAGCAATTAATGGCACTTTTTCCTCAAACTGCCTTGGTATATTCCAATATATGCCAAAGACAGAAATGGAGGTGGTCCAACCAATTTGTCCACAAATTGAGAAAGCGAGGAAGCATGTAAACAAATCTGTTTCAGCTTACATGAGAGACCATGGAATGGGCTCTCTGTACAACAATAACTTGCGTTACTACATGCAAGATATCTACAGAGGAGATGGAGTTCACTTCTCAGATGAGGGCAACAGAATTTTCATTCTGAATTTAAGACTGTGCATTGGTACCTACTTATAAGTACCTAAATGTACCATAAACCCAAAAGCTCTTCTCAGAGCTACCCTACATCTGATCACTCACAATTATTATTTTTCTCTAACTTTTTTCACTAATTTTCCACAAAATTCGCTCCCCGGAGCGCTACCCGGTTCGCTAACCGAAAGCTAACCTCGCGGATTTTTAAAAAAAATGTTTTTTTTCCGCACATATAAGCCTCCTCAGCCACGCTCAGAAAACCTAGGGGGTCAAGATAAGTCTACCATGACCCCTTCTACCCATTCTAAACATTATTTGCCCTCCATCTTGTATCTTAATGCGACCGAAACACAAAATGGTGGACTCCCGTGACGCTTAAGGTTCGCTAACCGGGCCGCTTTCCGGAAAGCGGTCCTAAAAAAAGGTGGGAAAGTAATTTACAGAAAAACGACTAGAGACACTCTCACCAAATATAGATTAGCTCATACTACATAACAATCCCTTTCATTTTCACAAATTTGATTGAAATTCCATTTAGCCATTAAGCCTGTAGACCTCTCTAAGTACCGTGAGGTAAATTACTTCACAAAACACATCTGAAGTGTTGGAATTGACAACCAATGAAAATGTTACTTTCATTTTCAATTTTTTTTTCCTGACATTTGATTGGTTATGTACCTGAATATATATAAAGGAAGAGAAGGAAACACAGCCATTTTGACTACTACTTCCTGAACTACATTTCAAGAGCCTTTTCACCTCCCTGAAAATTAAATTGATAATTTGTAAGTGGCACTTTAAATTAATTTGTAAAAACGTTTTTGATAATTATTTACTGTCCCCCTGCTATAGTTATAGATACAGATAGACTCCTCTGTTATATTTATTGATTGACTTACACTTCTCTGCTATAATTATGAATTAACTTACTTTAAGTTCACTGTTAAAAAAACAGAACTACCTGTCTGAACTTAAACCCAACAGTGCCCTAACTCTTCTAATTTAATTATTTTTTTTATGCAATTTACAGCAAAAAAATGGAAGGGGAGCAAGAAAAAAGTAATGCTTCCTTCGAGATTACATCCGAAGACATTGTAAATGAAGAAAATGTGGATGAAGATTTTATGGATCAATCTTTTGACGAACAATTTATTCAAACCTTACAAGAGACAGAAACATCCATGTTCGACGAGATACCAGATGATATAATGCTGGAAGTTTTAATGAACTATGAAAATAATAAATAATTTTTTTTAAAAATCAAAATAAATAAATAAATAAAAAAACGAACAAAAACAACAAATAATTAACATACAGTATTACAAAAGTCTATCATTCTTTTATCCTTAAAGTTCGCTGCCCAGAACGCTTTCCGGTTCGCGAACTTGGCGCTTACCACGCAAAAAAAAAATTTTTTTTTTGGGACCCTCCTAGGCCCTTTTAAAACCTCCACATAAAACCTAGGGGGTCAACGAGGATCTACTATGCCCCCTTATGGTAATTTCCCCCTTTGTTTTGGCCTCCTCTTGTCTCTCGATCCTACCGAGAGACAAGATGGCGGCCGCTCCGGACTGTTTAGAATGTTGACAGACACCGAAGAGCCAATCAGCTTCGCATCGCAAAGTTCCGATACGCGAAAGGTTCGCTAACCGGATCGCTGCCCGGAGCGCTGTTACAGATATATATCTTGATTTAAACGTTAATTTCTCAAAATCCACTGAAGCACATATATTGAGACCTAGCAAAGGCACATCGGGCTAACAGTCCCTACAATTTTGCCAAGTTTCGTGCAAATCCATTCAGCCGTTCGGGCTAAAAGTGAGTCCAACCGCCCTATGGAAATTAACATGGAAAAAACGCGTTTTGGGACCCCCCTTTTTTCTCGGCCCCCCCTCCACAAAACCCCCCCAAATTTTCAAGTGCTGCACAGAAACAAAATGTGCCATTTTCCTGAAAATTTCAGCCAATTCCGTCCACAAACGCCAAAGTTATTAGGCATAGAATTTTCAGAAATCCCATAGGGAAAAAATCCTAACTATATATACCTACTGGCGACCGCCAGTAGGTAATATATATATATATATATATATATATATATATATATATATATATATATATATATATATATATATATATATATATATATATATATATATATATATATATATATATATATAATATCACACCAACCTCCTTGCAAAGAAAGAGCGGGGTCCACAGTGGGGAAAGGCTGGAGAACACTTTTATTCAATTGTGCAGAGGCGAATGCATTTTGGCCATTACGGCCTTCATCAGCGCCCAAAGATAATCAGGTGGCTTTCCCAACAGTCACTTAAAATATGTCCTGCCTCATGCTGATTGGACATGGTTCGTCCCACCCATGATGTCATTGCTCACCACAGATAGCTCACGCATTCCTTGTAAACTCCAAGTCCAAGAATGCACTTTATTTCCAGGTAGGTGATGCGGGGGTGTTGATCATACCTTGTGGTTTTCAGGCTTTAGCAGGATACTCCGTGATTATGAAAGAGCCATGTCCCTGTTGTGCAGCGTGAATCTTGGCGCCCTCCTTGGCCCCCACACCACCCCAACCCACAGATCCCCTGATTCTTACAGCGGGGGCAGAAGCGGCAATCCTATTCCGCCCAGCATGAGGTTAATAACCTCCTCACCGCTCCATCTCCTTCCGAGCCTGAAAGGTGGGCTTGAGTTGATCCAATCCATCGGAGAGCGTTGTTGCCGTAGCAAGTGCGAAAAACACTCAGGCCAACTTGTGGTGTGGGGGCCTCTGTAATGCGTTTCTGGCATGCGTGTAAAATATCACACCAACCTCCTTGCAAAGAAAGAGCAGAGGCCGCAGTGGGGGAAGGCTGAAGAACACCTTTATTCAATTGTGCAGAGGAGAATGCATTTCGGCCATTACAGCCTTCGTCAGCGCCCAAAAATAATCAGGTTGCTTTCCCAACAGTCACTTAAAATATGTCCTGCCCCATGCTGATTGGACATTGTTCGCCCCACCGATGATGTCATTGGTCACCAAAGACAGCTCACGCATTCCTCGTAAACTCAAAGTCCCAGAATGCACTTTATTTCCAGGTAGGTGATACGGGGATGTTGATTATACCTTGCCGTTTTCAGACTTTAGCAGGACACCCCGTGATTATAAAAGAGCCATGTCCCTGTTGTGCAGCGTGAATCTTGGCGCCCTCCTTGGTGTATATATATATATATATATATATATATATATATATATATATATATATATATATATATATATATATATATATATATATATGTATATATATATATATATATATATATATATATATATATATATATATATATATATATATATACATATAATATATATATTCATATATATATATTCAAGGAAAAAAACATAGGTTTCAGGCACGTTATGGTTAGGAATTAGCATTATTAAAACCTTAGAAATTCACTGAAAAAACAATAGGTTTCAGGGGAGTTATAGTTAGTTGGACATTTCGCTCCTACAAAACCATTGAAATTCACCCTGGGTTGCAACTAGCCCACCAGCTACCTCCATTAAGCGTCTCAGAGCTGCGTTGCAGAGAGGTGTAAAAAGGGGCATGGTCTGAGAACACCTTTCGGCAATGCATACTGGAGTTTACTGGTGGGCTGTTGGCCCCCAGGGACCCCCAGTATTCAAGGGAAACTCGCTCCCCATCTGCAAACGCGCCAGGGGAGTGCAATTGCAGAGTTATGCAAGGAGGGGGCGTGGCCTCCGGCGCAACGCCGGTCTTTTTTTTTTAAGAAGGGGGCTGTAGGGCCCCCCTTCTTTTTCTAATTTATTGGCCCTGGAGACCCCATCCCCAGGGGCCTGCCCCCTAATTTTTGTTTTTCAAATAAAAAACTAGGGACGGGCCTCATGGCCCCCCTCCTGAGGCCTTAATCGGCACCTGGGACCCCATCCCTGGGGCCGGACTTTTTTTGTATCATTTTTTTTAATTTAATTTTGGGGAGTGATGATGCATGGCCCCCCTCCCGGGCCACTTGTAGCCCGGGGGACCCATCCCCCAGGCTGGCCCTCTGCATTGGGGACCAAGGGGGTACCCAATCCCTCCACAGTCCCGCCAGCTCCCTGCGTCCCTCGGGAGCCGGCATTGCTTTTCCACATGGGGAGCTGCAAAGATGCAGCTCCCCTTGTGGAAAAGCAATTTGGTTTGCATTTTGAAAGAGAGAGCAGGTTTCCTTGCTCTCTCTTTCAAAATCCAAATCAAGTTTGCTACGGCATGGTGGGAGCTGCGAGGCTCCCACCCTGTCATAGAAAACTACAGTGTCCCAGTGGTGGGCACCCCGGGACATTGCAGGAGCCGGCCCTGGGGGGGCGGTCCCCAGGGCCACCACAAAGCTCCAGGAGGGAGTCCATGCGGCCCCCCTCCCATCATTCACAAAGCCCAGGGGAAGTGGCGGTCCCCGGGTTGTGTGCAGGGATCGAAACCCCCACACAGTTTTTTTTCTTTTTTCTGAAAGTAGCAGAAGCCTCAGGGGGTGGCGGTCCCAGGCTGCAGGGGGGCCACGAGCCCCCTGCAAATATATTCTTAAAGCCCCGGGGTGGCAGTCCCCGGGTCTTGGGGGGCCTTTGAGCCCCCCATCCACGTATAGTTGAAGCTCCGGGGGTGGCGGTCCCTGGGGCTGGGTGGGGTGTGATTCCCCCTGCCATTTATTTCAGAAAGCCCCGGGTTGGTGGTCCCTGGGGCTTTGGGGGACGTTTAAGCCCCCCTCCCATTTTTTTAAGCCCCGGGGATGGCAGTCCCCGAGGCTGGAGGGCCCCTTTTCCGCCCAACCCAAAATTAATATTGCCCCCAGGATTTGGCCCACCCGGGAGCTGAATATTAACGAAGCGCTGGATTCCGTGCTTCGTTTTATTCTCTGCAGGATCCACGCACCCTGTGCGGATTTTGCCGATTTAAAAAAAAATATTAATGGGGGGGGGCCTTGTGGGACCCCCTGAGCAGGCCTAGGGTTCAGGGTTTATCTATCCTGGCCCACGTGCGTGTTTTACACATTTTGTTTCAAGATGGCTGCCAACACGTCCTGGTTTGGAGTGTTGACAGCCAATTAGCATACAGCTCGTGCTCGGGGTGCGCAGATCCACCGCAGCCATAGATATCACTAGCTTTATTCCCTAATTTCTCAAAAACTACTGAACGGGCGTACACCATTTTTAAAAAGGTCACTTTCTGAGCCAAGCAGTACCTTTGTCCCAAATTTGGTGTAATTCCGTTCAGCAGTTTTTGATATAACAGTGTCTAAAGTTTCCTACGGGAAAATTATTTTTTCACCACTATTTTTTGAATTTCTCAGGAACTACTGAGCGAATTTACACCATTTAAAAAAAGGGTGCTTTCTGAACCGAGGGCTACCTTTATGCAAAATTTGGTGTAATTCCGTTCAGCAGTTCGGATTGTAGCCGTTTCTAAAATATCCTATGGGGAATACACATTTTGGTACCTCCCTTTTTTCCCACCCCCCGCTTGATGAATCACCCCCAACTTTACAGGATAGGAGCGGACTGGAGCGCTCCACAAGTTTTGAGAATTTCGCGAAGATTCGTCAACCGGGGACAAAGTTATTGGAAATAGAATGTTGCGGATTTCCTATGGAAAAAAGGTCCTAACTATAACTACCTATATATATATATATATATATATTCACTGAAAAAACCATAGGTTATAGACCATATATAGTTAGGAATTAGCATTTACAAAACCTTGAAGATTCACTGAAAAAACCATAGGTTATAGACCATATATAGTTAGGGATTAGCATTTACAAAACCTTATTTTACTCGAATAAAACCATTGAAATTCGCATATATAGTTAGTTGCGCTAGCTAAATATCGCGCACCCGCAATCCACTGCTGATGATGTCACATATTACATCATTCATGACATGGTCAGTGACATCACTGATGACATCACTGATGACATCATCCAGTGGCTGTCTGTTTCTGTAAAGTTAAAATATGTCTTACATATTGAAGAATGAGTGGATGTATAAGTGTCTGGATGAAGGATTTAGTAGGTGCTTGACTGACTGTATGAGAGAGTGATTAAATGTGTCTCACTGAGTGCATGGGTTAGTGACTAAACTATCTTAATTTGTGCATCATTATATCTGTTGTTCTATGAACTGCTGCATGTGTTGATCAGTAGCCATATGAGTAACTGTATGGGTTATTGATTGGTTGTCCAAGTATTTGTATGGGAGAGTGAGTGTGTGTGTGGGGGTGGCTGGGAGGTGTGTGACTCTGTGCATACATGTGTGAACAGTTGATTCACTAGATCTATGGGTTCAAAACTGCATGTGGAAACAGCTGTATGGGTGGTTGACTGTGTACGAGTGTATTGGTGAGTGAATGGATATCTCAGTGCTACATGTCAAAGTAAGTACATATGTAAAACACAGTACATGTGAGAGTTCACATATATAAATTACTGTGCATAAGAGCCAGTGAATGTGTGAGTGGCTGTATGGAGCATTGTGAACTTGTATCAGGGATTGTATAAAAGAGTAAATATGTGTTAGTATATGTTCGAATAAGTAAGGTGTGTATAACTGTAATAACTGTATAGTTGAGGAAATGGAGGTGTGATTGATTCTTTGCATGACTGACTAGGTGTGTGAGTAACTCCATGGATGAGTGACAGTCTGTGAGTGTCTGTTTACACTGAGTGTATCTAAGGTTATATCAGAGTCTGAAGAGGTTCATCGTATAATCACATGAATGATGTCATCAGTGATGTGATCAGGATTGTCAAATGAGATGTCATCAGTGATGTCATCAGTGATGTCATTTGAGATGTCATCATTGATGTCATCAGTGATGTCACTGACCATGTCATGAATGATGTAATATGTGACATCATCAGCAGTGGATTGCGGGTGCGCGATATATAGTTAGCGCAACTAACTATATATGCGAATTTCAATGGTTTTATGCGAGTAAAATAAGGTTTTGTAAATGCTAATCCCTAACTATATATGGTCTATAGCCTATGGTTTTTTCAGTGAATTTCCAAGGTTTTGTAAATGCTAATTCCTAACTATATATGGTCTATAACCTATGGTTTTTTCAGTGAATTTCAATGGTTTTTTAATAGCAAATATCTATAGCTGTAACATAAGTTCTTATTCTAATTCACAAATATATTTTATATATATTTGTATTATATTTTTTAAATTCAATTTATATCATAGTTTAAATTATTTTTTCTTGTTTCGCTGCCGATCCGCGAAACGGTAAACGTTCCGTTAGTGCAAATACCGCGTTAGAAAGGCACATCGCGATGCGTCCCGTAAACGCCACATATCGCGTTACTACGTAATGTCCCTTGAGACGTTCAGCATTAGCGCACCCGGAAGCGTTATGGAACGCGAACCAAGGCGCGAAACGTAAAGGCTCAGAATCGATCCGAGGCGCAGCGCGGAACGCGGAACGTAAGCATAACAGGTCATGTGACTTGTTTATAAAACTTTTCATTGGTTCATTTTACTTTTAGTTTCCTAATGATGGAACGCTTGATCATATGACGTACAATAAACACTTTTCATTGGTCTAGAACATTTTCTTTTCTCAAATGATGAAAGACCTGTTTTTGTTTGCTAAGACATGGCATTTGTATTAGCTGCAGCTGGTGGATCTCCACCACCTCCACCACCACCAAAGAAGAGAGGATCAACTAGCCAAGTCATCTTCAACCAGGAAGAAGAAGAAGAGGAAGACGAGGAACAGGAGCAAGGGACAAGTGGCTTTCTGAAATAAATGCCAAGAACGTCCCATATCAAAGTGAATTTTATCTGGCAATTTTTTTCTCATCCTTCTCATGAAAAGAAAGTTAATGCCAGATACGTTACCTGCCTCATCTGCAAAAAAAAACTCTCGAGAGGAACCGAAAAAAAATATAGCTATGGTAATCATACCATGCATCGGCACATGGAGAGGTGGCACCCTCTTAATTATTCTAAAGCACAACTTCGAGATCTGATGGATAACCCCCGACCGGCTAAAATATGCACCAATGACTTAGCAAAGAGTGAGTCAGAGGCAAGAGAAACGGTCCCAAATCTCCAAAAGAACTTTGGGCAGATGACATTTACATGTCTAGCATGTGGAAAATTAATTTCATGTGGAGAGATAAGTATTACTTTAATAAATACATCATTTGAAAATCATCAATGTCCAAAACGTCCAAGAAAGTAATTTTTTTTTGTTGCTCCTGTTGAGCCTTTGAAGTGAATCATTTTTGTTTCCCCTTCCTCAAAAAAAACACAAAAAATATAAAACATCAAAAAGAATAAAAAAAAGTTCTTTTCAGAACTACCTTCCCTTTTTAAAAAAATTGCTAGAATGTTTAGCACTCTAGCATCCTCTATTTCTTTTGATTCGCTTCCCGGTTTGCGTTCGGGTACGCGAACCGGGAAGGAACTAAAAATATATATTTTTTAAAAAGACGAATAAATAAACAGAGAGTAATGTGAAAAGAAAGACAAATAGAGGGAGTAACACACAGTTACTGTTGAAAGAGGGACTGATAGAAGAAGTGAAAAGAGTAGTATAAGTAAGTAAAAGAAAAAGAAATGAAGGAAGTAGCAAAGACAGGAAACTAAGGGTTAAAGAAAAGAAGCAGTGGAACTAATAAAAGTTAAATCTGATAGACATGTAATGTAAAGAGTACTAAACACTTACCTTTTAATTGTCATTACCGTACTAAATTATCTTTTTTATACTTTTAATTTATTTATTTATTTATTTATTTTTGAGATTTTTACTGCGCAAACAAATACCCTAGGGTGTCTCGGCGCATGTGTGAGCTAGCAGGACCATAATAGCAGAGTTCACTGGTCAAACAGCCATGTCTTTACGAGCCTCCGGAAGCTCATCAGGTTGGGGGCATTTTTGATATTTAAAGGAAGAAGGTTCCAGAGTTTTGGTGTAGCTACTAAAAAGCGACGATCTCCCCAAGTTGCCGTTCTAGTGCGAGGTACAGGAAGAAGGCAGGTGTTAGCAGATCTCAACAGTCTTTTGGGGGTGTACAGCTGAAGTGCCTCAGTCAAGAATTTGGGTCCTGTACCATGCACTGCCTTGTAGGCAATGCAGAGAGCCTTGAACTTAATACGGCTCTCTACTCTGAGCCAGTGAAGCTGGCGGATGGCAAGGGTAGTGGGCTGGCGGCGAGGGATGTTTAAGAGAATTCTGGCAGCCGCGTTCTGTACCGACTGTAATTTTGACAGCACAGATTTCTGGGTGTTGAGGAAGTGTAAGAAAGAACAAAAAAATTTAAATTAATAGAAGGTGGTAAAAAAAGTGTGAGCATGAGACAAAATGAATGTTAAATGTTAAATGTGGTATACTTGTAAAGCGCACAGCTGCCCCAGCAAAGAGGCGTCCCAGCGCTGTATACCGCTGGGGAACCCATCCTGGCTTTCCCTGAGAGATGATCCCTCCTGGGCATCCCCAAGGTGAAGCCAGGCATCCCCGGCGCTGATGGGGCCTTTAGTAGAGATTAAGCAAGCTATTGCCCAGAGTTGCTGAGTGGGACCCATGGTTGGAATAGGCACCGAGGCGCGAATTATCGAGACCGCTGACCATGGCCCAAGACCCTGCCACGTCAGGAATTGAACCCTGGTCCCGGGCTGACCTCTGCTTCCGGGTCTACCACCTCTAACCAGTGAGCCACACCAATCCATATATATATTAGAAATCACATTTCAAAGTAGAAAATTAATTAAACATATTTAATGGTTTATTTTTGCTGTTATCAGAAAATATCAAATTTCACTGAAAACAGTGAGTTGAAGGTATTCATCATATAACAGCGGGGAGAAAAAAAACACAATCAAAATGATTGTGTTTAAAAAACCCAAATAATATAAATAAGCAGAAATAGGAACTTCTCCAAAGTAACTTACTTTCTATGACGTCAAAGGATATCCTATGAACAGCTTATACTCTGTTGTGCTGTTACTATTTTCAGCCCGCCACTTTCTGAAAGATAAACTCAATTGTTTTAAGAAAACTGAGACATACAAAGCAATTTGAAACAGCACACTAAATTACAGCAACACCTAGAATCATTCTAGTCCAATTACCTACCCTAAATTCTGTCTTCAAAAAACAAGTCAAAAGGCAACATTGCTTCATAGTCAATTAGTAATGTTTGCTGAAAGACTAGCCATTTTATAAATTTTAAATAAGCTGTGTAATATCCAGATGTTGTCAAAGGACCAGTATATTATATAATAGCTGCAGTTGCAAATGTTCTTCCTGAAATCGATGACTATGTAGCCAAAACATTTTTAATTAGACTGGACAACTTATTTTCTTCCAGTTTATGTAGTTGAAATTGTAAAATGACATTTCATCCATAAGTTTCCATAAATAATGTGGACAGCATTGCAGACTTACATTTCCTCTACTCCTTATTTTGATCTGCTACTTGACTTTGCTTATAAAAACAAACAGTTTTCGCTCTGTACTACAATTATCCACAAGGCCATATAGAGTAGGAGCCATTAGAACATCTTGAAATTCCTCTGAACAAATCCCAAGCTTTTTTTCCTAAAATTTTGGTTGTAAGAACACCAGGTAAGAATTTTGAAGGTGGAAAGGCAATCTTTTTTGGAAAGTTAAAACTGAATCATTGCAGAATGACCAACCGTTTCCAGATTTCAAATAAGCTGTATAATGTCCTGAATTAGTTGAAGGACCATTATGATATATAATTGCAGTAGTTTTAAAAGTCCTTCCTGATATTGACAACTGCGAAGCCACAAAATTATTAATTAAAGTTGTCAATTTAGTTCCATCAGGCCTACATCGTTGGAACATTAAAATGACATACTGGCCATAACTTCGTAAAATTAACATGGACAGCATTCCAGACTTACATTGGCTGCACTCCATATTTTGATCGGCTGCCTTTACTAGCTTATTGAAGGATACTGATTTACTGTCAGGGGAAGTTAAATATATAAATCTTTCTGAGTCTACACTATTAATACTTGATAGCCTACAGTTCTCGCAGTCATGTTGCCATTGATAAGAAAGGCCAAATAGATAATCTACATCTACACCTTCATCTTGCAATACATCAATCATATACATTAAAAACTCCTGACAATCCTGCTTAATATTTTCAGAGAATTCTGTTTGACCTGAACATTCGTCTAACAGAAAACGAATTTCAGACACACTTTCTACTCTCGTTTTATCAGCACTACATTTCTCTAACACAGAATTCAACAAACAGCATAAACTTTGTTCCGAATTGATCACAATCTGTTCTTTGAAAGTCTCTAGTGAAAAGAGAACATTAACAACTACATTAGCATAGCAGTTGACACCAGAACTATTTTCAAATTTAAAACCAACAACATTTTCAACAGAATTCATTTTATTCCTGCTTCCACTTTTGGGTTCATCGACTTTTGGTCTTTTTGCATCAACCTCCCAACTATTACTGATATTTCTTCGTTTCCGGCCTACCACACGTTTCTCAAACAAAGGATATTGAGGCAAATGTGGCGCATACTCTCTTCTTAACCTATTGTATTCTTTAACACAATCTAGATCCGCACAAATGTTTGTGACATCACAGTCAATCAAGTACAATCCCGATAAACTTCTGACTCGTGACAATGCTACATAAGCCATACCCTCCTTGAACACAGAACTGCCAATATTCACCAAAGCAGTGTCTACACTTAAACCTTGCGATTTATGGATTCTCACAGCATATGCCAAGCAAACAGGAAACTGCTTACGGCGAACATATAAGTCTTTAACAAGCAAAAACCTAGCAGAGCAACGACCAATTAGCTGTACTTCCTCAATGCCATCAAATTTAATTTTTAAAAACTCAATTCCATCTCTACTTCTGTATCTCTCAAAATCAACAACATTACCCATTGATCCATTTACCAGACCTCTTTCAACATGTAAATTCCTTCTCAAAATGATTCGGCAATTTAAGCATACATTCAAAGTCTTTTCAAAACCCGCAGTTTTAGATATAGTCTTCTCTAATGAATCCAATTTAGATTTCAAATTCTCTGACAAAATAATTGTTGCTTCCATATGCTCTATTTTGTCAATAGCTTCAAGTTTTACAATGTCTTGTTTTTCTAAATTCAACATTTTGTTGTTGAAGATGGAACATTCTGCAAGAGTTGGCATCAAACATATTCCAGATTTCTTCTCAGTAATTTTCTGAAAAATATCCTCTGGCAAAACGTCTTTTTCTGGATATAAATTTGACAGTAAGCGTGCATGTAAAGCTTCTTTACCACGCTCAGTCACTTTCCTGATTCTAACATCTTGCAGAATATTCTTGTAATCTTCGTCCTTTGCCTGACGCATATTTTCACGCAGCTCAGCATAACTGAAGTTTAACCATATGTTAACGTTGCCACTGCTCCCTAGGCACTTCTCTGTATCTTCATGTGTAAGCAGTTTAAACACTGGTTGTCCTTTCACTGGTGTCAGCTGCAGAAGATCACCAAAAACAATGATGTGTTTGCCACCGAATAACACATCATACTCTGTTTTAAGAACTTCCTGCATTCTCAAATGCACAAAAGCAAGCATGACATTTGAAACCATGCTTACTTCGTCAATGATAAGAAGTTTCATCTTCTTCAGGACTCTAGATACTTCATAACAAGCATCTCAAGATAACTTGTGGTATTGTAATTTGTTATCATGCTCCACTGGCAGCATCAGTAACCGATGCAAAGTAATCCCTTTAATGTTATGAGCTGCCAGTCCAGTTGGAGCGGTCACAACACAAGACAGCGATGATTCAGTCCTTTTCTGCAGATAACATGAAATTGCTTTAATGAGGAAACTTTTTCCAGTTCCTGCTTCTCCACTCACGTACAGTTGGACAGGCTTCAACGACGTACATGAGCACTCTTCCTTCTCATGACTTAATCCATGGTCAATTTGGCTGGTAACTTCGTCATATATTTTCCTCTGCTCAACGTTGAGTTGTCTTTCCAATTCTTCTAAGTTAACTGCATCCTTCTGAGCATGTGCCATGGCTCTTTCCACTTCAATCATGGCAGTGGCAGCTTCATTTTTGATAACTGGTTCTCCTAGTGGATCCTGACTCAATGAAACAGAACTCTGACTGTCCTGAGAACTGTCTCTAGCAATCTTGGCTGCAATTGTTGCTTCCTGCTCAATTTCTGCATTCAACATTTGTAGATATTTGGGAAAACAGGACATTCTATGGACTCCTTGGCTGCATTGAAGGAGTCTTCGTAACAGAGAAAATCCCCAAGCAGTTCCTCTTCTGCACGCCAAGGCTTGAAAAGTTGCAAAAGAGCTAAATAGAAAAACTCTTTTCTTTCGGAAGATTCACAATCCAATTTTCGATGATTTATCAATTGACATTTTTTTTGCTTGACCAGACATCCTTCACTTCCAATTACAGCATACACTCCTTTATCGATATCTTCTTTGATGTTCCTTTTGAGAACGTAATTTTGAAGAACATCATACAGACAAGCATTCTCCAGGTGACTGCTTCGATTTGGATAATATGTATCCAACATGTTGGTCTTCAAAATGTCGGTACTGTTTGGCTCCTTTTCCGCCAAATACTCAATTTCCCGGACAGGTTTTAGAACTCGATTTCGCGTTGCAGCAAGACCAAGACTCGCCCAAACGATACTCCTGGATTTGGCATAGAGACTTGCTGAAGACAAGCGGTCAGAACATTCGTAAGCTCCGATTTCTCGATGCGACAACATCTTCAAACTGAAACTGTACAACTTCTTGCTGAGGCTCTTTTCATGGGAAATATCCTCCCACATATCCTTGAGTTCTGTCTTTCCTTTTTTGGTGATGTAAGATGTCACATACCGAGCCACAGCCATACAGTTGTCAGCCACAAACTGTATATCCATGTTAGCATTCCACATGGACAAAATCACAGGGTTGTAGTCGTTGATGTACTTGGACTCTTCGTTTCTTTTCAAATTGTATGTGTTTTTGGGTGATTTCCTCGTCACATTATGTCGCAGTGAAGACATCAAACTGTTTACTCTTCCTTTAGAAATCACCGGTCGTGGAAAGTTGAAACGACATTTGGTGTAGAACTTGTCCTTGTTTCTGAATTTACGACAACAGTACTTTCCACAACGATGGCTTTGGAAACGTAGAACTTGTTCTCTTAGGCTTTTCTTCTCCTTTGCGTTTGGAACAGCACACGTAGAATACTGTTCTATGAAACTCATCACTAAGTCATCCGGATCTGTTCCAAATTTAGGTGCATCCTTGATCCATAGCAGCATATGTATATGAGGAGCACCTCTTGCTTGGTACTCCTTTCTCCAGAAAAAATCCAACACCTCTCCAAGAGGTGGATTCTTCTTATTCATGATGAAAGACATCATAGCTTCAAATCTATGATTGAAGTACCTGCATACATTCACTGGATCTAAAGAGCACAGTTCTCCGGGTGTCTTGAATTCAATATTTTCAATGTTTCCATTTGCCTCTCGTAGAAATTCAAGTAAGTCTTCCCAGCTATACTCGGCACAGCTGAGAGTGAGGAACCATGTCGGAGTTCCTAAGTTCCTCAGCATGCATTTTAAATCACCATGACGACGGTACCAGTACTCATTAGTACCACGCTGACACGCCATGAGGTTAATTCGGTGAGAATCCAAAATACTGTCTTGGACATTGACTTTATCCATAAAGTCCCTTGCCGAGATGTTTCGCATCTGTATACCACTTTTCAAGATGTGGTTCACTGCATATGACAGTCCTGACAGATCGCTTTCAAACAGGAGATAAAACAAATAGGGAATGCATTGTCGAAACCTAGCATCTTCTGCATACAATCGTAAAGTCCGGTATTCTGAAGCAGGAATTTGAACAGGTCGCTCATCATATCGTCCTCCTCGACTTGTGGGAAATAGCTGTGGGAAACACTGAGCTTCCAAACTTTCCTCCCAAACACTAATGGGACTCCCTTTGGCTTGTTTCATTTGAAACAACTCAATAGCATTCCCCATAGCTTCCTTGGAATGCAAAGGATGAACACTATAATGTTCATAAATTTCTTCCTTTTTAGAGGCTTCTACTTTTTCAATTTGACCAGGACACAAATCGCTATCCTCTTCCTCACTTACTTCCTCTTCTGCCACATATACATTCTTATAGTACTTATTTTTTTTTTAAATACAATGTTGCATTTTTGACTTTCCTAACATCCACTAAATCTTGCCATATTTTCTTACTCTTTGTTGGAACACCATTAACTATGATAACTAGAGGTTCCTTTTCCACTTTCTCTACTCCAATTGTGTTAATGTTTTTGTTCAAATCTAGAGGCAAATAAACAACTCTTCCCTTTAATCCTCTCTGTAAATCTGATGGAGGCAACTTCCCTGTCTTTGGCTCCATTCTTACAATAGCTTGAAAGGGATGCACACTTTGAATCAAAATAGATTCATAAGTATTTAAATCCTTCAATTCAGAAGGAATCTCTACCAATTCCAGATTATTATGAACCGCCCTAGCAGGCATCTGGTTTTGGTTTAATTTGTTAAAACAATAAGTACACATACGTTGGTCCGCTCCCAAATCAAAACAATTTTCTACCATCAAGTATGTGGCAAAATCCTTCCATTCACTATTGTTTTCCATATCACTTTTTGCATATATATCCACTAACTTAGTCGGATTCTTATAATAAGTCCGTCGACAACACACACAAGTAAAATTAGGCCTCTCACTTGATTTCACCATAAACGTGAAAATATCCTTATGAAACTTATCTGTACTGAAAATCTGTACACTGTCTTCCACATTACCTTCTTCTAGTGATTCAATATCAACATTGTTCTCTTTACCAGCAAAGTAACAGAACTCAATTTCTTGACAAATATTCTTCACATCTACTTCAGAACCATGCAAAAGAGCACTGCTTAATTGTTTAAGCATAATTGCTGGACTCTTAGCATAATACAACATTCTCACTAATTTCCTCACTTTATTATGATGCACTGCTAGCATCCTGAAATGATGAAATACACTCTGGCATACTCTCCTGGAAAGACAAGCCAGTGAATGACCACGCAAACCTGTCACTTGTCTCACTCTGCAAGGATCTAATTCTTGCAACATCTTTATTTTTGCTTTACACTTTTCTTATGAAATGTCCGTATAAAATCACAAAGCAAATTGATGGAATCCTGTCGCACACTCCAAATAGACCTACACTTCCAGGTGTACACTGGTCCCTTAGGACGTCTCCCTAAAACCTCATCACTTAACGCCTCTTCTGCATCTGCAGACACAAGTATTTCTTTTTCAACCGGTTGACCGTCTTTCACCTCATAAGCTCAACCACTGGTGTCAACTGCATGCACCAAATCATTGTCCTGAAAATAACTCTCCTCATTAAAAAATGCCTCACTATTTGAACTATGCATCCATTCTCCTGAGAAAACATCACAAAAATTACTTCGATTTACTTCTCTCTTCCATCTACTATTAGATTTGAAAACATAGATTATCTTGTTTAGTTTCCTAATTCTATTAATTACCAAAATAAATAACTTTCGCTTAATTTCGAAAGCCTGATCAATAATTTTCTCTACATTTTTCTTTTTTTTATAAAATGCCGCTTTCTGTTGGCCTTTCTTGAATTGTTTTAGCAAATTGACAATTACCCTGTTGCGGAACATTCGCCTACGAATGTCCCTGAATACATTTTCCCTTCTACTGCCATGCACAGAGTTATATCCAGCTGTAGCAGAAACTTTTTTGACGGGCCTTTCCTTTCCATTTAAATTGGCGCTCTTTTTCGGCACTAAAACTTGTTCTGTAGTTATACTTTTGTTTCTACAAATGTTTCTAAGAAATGATTTCGTTCGCTTACCCGAAGTTTTCTTCGTGCGTTGAGATGATTTAAATGTAGAGGACTGCTGCAAAAATGTAGTAATCTGCTGTCTTTGACGTTTCGTAGACTTTCGGATTCTATCTTTAGATGGCATTGTCTAATTTCTCAATAATCTGCAGTTGAATCTGTGGTAAAATATAATAAAAAATGCTATTAACCACTAATACCAAACAGTAAATCAACAGTAAGAATTTGATTCAGCAACGCTATAAAGATGATTCATTAAATATTTTTTAATTTTACTGTGATAGTGATAGTATTACAGGGCTTTCATGCAAATGACTACCCACCCTGCAAAAAAAAAAACCACATGAAACTTTACACACATTAAATTGTGTACTTACCTGCAATAATCCATATGCCAGTGTTTACGTCCCTCCACCCTGCCCCTCCCCCTCCCCACATGCCTGCCCCACCGTAACTCCCTCCTCGACCCGCGGCTGCTGTTTTGCAACATGGTGCTTCTTGTAAATCTCTCCTGCATTACAAAAGTGACTCACCAACAGCACAAAAGAGGCGCACAACCATCATAAATCTTTCTCTAAGACTTTAAGGGCCAGATGTAGGTCGGTCGGTAACGACCAAAAAACGGTATTTTCGGCCGTTACCGACCAGATAACAAAATTTGTCATGTAAGGGGCAATATATTACCGAATCGGTAAAATTACCGAATCGGTAATTTTACCGATTCGGTAAAATAAAACATCGATTAATATACCGATTTAAAGCCACCCATATGTAGGTAGGACTCTTCTGGTCATAATTTGAAAACACAGCACAGCTCCTATGTACATACACACCTTATCAGTACTAATACTTTACATTAACTACAATTACAATTGGTAAAAAAATGCAAAATCGCCTTTCAAAGCATAATGCAAACACTTGACGCAAAACATCATTTAAAATATACATGTGGCCTTGGATTTAGGCCCCTACATACCGATTGGCCATTTACCGGTCGGAAACGGCCGAAATCGGCCGTAACCGGTCGGTAAATGGCCTGAAACGACCACCTACATCGGGCCCTAAGTGTGCATGCATTTGATTTCAAACAAAGTTTTTAAACCTTTTATGTAAAACAATAATACACCTACATTCATGCGGATCAGACTTAAGATGCCCTAATACACATCAAAAAGTTTTTTTAAGGAACTTGCACCTTTTTTTCAATAACTTTTAACATGGCTATGTAACTCAAACAATCAAAATGAAAATTTTTCAGGCACACATGGGGGCGTATTTACAAGGGCCTTGCACTACGGGGAAAGTGACTTAAAATGACCAGACACACATGGGGACGTATTCACAAGGCCCTTGAACCCGGGGGAAGTGACTTGAAATTGCTAAGCACACATAGGAGAGTATTTACAATGCCCGTGCAACACTTATGCATAATTTTTTACATATACACCGTAACAATACCAACACAAAAGCATCATATATCTGTTCCGCAAAAGCGACGCATTGCAGAAGTCACATCACAAGTACATAGTTTCTCATAATTTTTTAAAGCATGCCTTTTCCTTAAAAACGATTTTCTGATCATAATTTGAAAACACAGCACAGCTCCTATGTACATACACACCTTGTCAGTACTAATAATTTACATTATCTACAATTACAATTGGTAAAAGAATCCAAAATCACCTTTGAAAGCAGAATGCAAAACACTTGACGCAAAACATCATTTTAAATACACAGCTGACTTTCTTATTTACGCAAAAAAGCATACTAGTCTTTATCTAAAATATATAAACGATAACTCACCTTTACAAATTCTTTTTGAAATTCAAAACAGACTCAGAAACACACCAATTATTCTTTAGCAGAATTAAAGGTATGCACTCCAGAGGCTGGAACCAACAAAGGCACTGAAACGCTGATATTCATCACACATATCTCTCATGTCAGCCACTCAAAACTCTTCCCTCACTATTTTCAAATCAACACCCTTCCCCCCTCTGCCCTTTCTACCTCTTTTCCATAGCAACTACCGCCTGCCAGACCTCTCAGGTTTACAAGTTCACACAACAATGTTTCAAATGAACTCTTAACTCTCAGTACACCTGCTAATCCACTGAAATCTTTCATAACATCATTTTTTATTAACCATTCAAATTACATCTTTCAAAGAACACATCCATGCACCCTAACTTTCTGTTTTCAGCAATGGAAATACACCAATCACTGCTAATGAATCATTTGCACTTAAACTCCACAGTTTTCTTTCATTACAAACTTCACTATTTCAACTGCCATTTCATTCCCACACTTCATCTGACTGCAGCAAAAACTCCTCTAGCCATGTTTTCAGTCTGGATTCTTGGACATAGCTACATTCACCTGGCTCACAGGTATGCTGATAACAGAAATTTACACAACCTCAATTTACAAAATGTGGAAATTAAATGGATTGGCCGAAGAGGATTGAAATGTCACCAATTGATACCATTGGTGAAAACCTTTTTACATTTGCCAAACCCTGACCTCATAATAGTGCACTGTGGAGGAAATGATTTGGGCACTTTGACTGGGGTAGGTCTGGAAATGCTCTTAAAGGACACCTTTGAGCAATTGATGGCACTTTTTCCTCAAACTGCCTTGGTATATTCCAATATATGCCAAAGACAAAAATGGAGGTGGTCCAATCAATTTTGTCCACAAATAGAAAAATGGAGGAAGCATGTAAATAAGTCTGTTTCAGCTTACATGAGGGACCATGGAATGGGCTGCATCTACAACAATAACTTGCGTTACTACATGCAAGATATCTACAGAGGAGATGGCGTGCATTTCTCAGATGAGGGGAACAAAGTTTTCATACTAAATTTAAGAATGTGTATTGGTTCCTACTTATATGTTTCTAGAACATACACAAAACCCAAAAGCTCTTTTCAGAGCTACCTTAACTTAGTGTACTCTTTTGAAATTTCGAATGTACCTTTTTTCACTTATTTTCACCTATATTCGCTTCCCGGTACGCTAACTAGTTCGCGTACCGGCAGCTAACCACGCGATAAAAACAATTTTTTTAACGACATATATGAGCCTCCTGAGCCACCCTCAGAAAACTTAGGGAGACAGGATACGTCTAAACTACCCCTATCTACCCATTCTGAATATTATTTACCCTCCATCTTGTATCTCAATTCTACCGAAACACAAAATGGAGGACTCCGGTAACACTGCAAGTTCGCGTACCGGGAAACACACTGACAAGCACTCGCTCAAAAAAGGTGGGAAAGTAATTTACAGAAAAACAACTGGAGACACTTTCACCAATTAAACATTAGCTCATACTACATACCAATCCCTACCATTTTCACAAATATTGTTGGAATACCATTTAGCCATTTAGCATGTAGAACTCTCTAAAATCCCTGAGGTAAATTACTTCACAAAACATATCGAAAGTGTTGGAAATAAAAACCAATTAAAAGATTACTTTCAATTTCTACTATTATATCATGACATTTCATTGGTTATGTACCTGAATATATATATACAAAGAGAGAGAAACACACCCATTTTGACTACTACTTCGTGAAGTGCATAACAACAAAAAATCAACTGATAACTTCAACTTATATTTAAAAGGTAAGATATTATTTATAAAACTGAAGTATGTTCTGTACTGAAAGCTAATTAGAAAAACATTTTCTGACAGTTATATTCTATCACTCTGTAATACTTATAGAAAAAAATAGACTTCTCTGTTTTAGTTATGGCAGGGCCAGTCCTAGGATTTGCAAGGCGATGGGCTAAAAAGGAACGTGCGCGACGCCCCCTCCAATTTACATAAGTGGCCCCTTGCAAGGAGAACATTCACAGACACAGAGGGGGCCCCATTGTCCAGCATTTTCACGCCCCCACCGTTTTAACTTTTAGTCCACACGCATTTCTCACACCTTCATAGGTGTGAGAATTGATTGTGGTCTAAAAGTTAAAACTGTGGGTGCGCAAAAATGCTGGACAATGGGGCCCCCTCAGTGTCTGTGAATGTTTTCCTTGCAATTGAGGGAGCGTCTCCTTCTCCCTCCCCTATACCTCCTAACACCATCCATGGGAGGCCCAAGGAGGGGGCCCCCTCCAATGGACCTTAATTGCAGGCGACACCTTTCTTTATGATAGATCTCCAGGAAAACAAAAGGACACATCACGAGTGCGTGGCCCCATGCTGGTGGGCTGAGTGCGAGACCATGAGCTGCAGCCCACGCTGCCCATGCCTAGCGCCAGCCCTGAGTTAAGGATAGAGTTAGACTTCTATAGTATAATTCAGAATTGACTAGGAGTTTATTTGATAATTTTCTTCATATTTCTACTTCCAATTTGATACCATACACTGCCCAAAGAAAAAAACACTTTTTAATTAACCAAACTGCCTATCTGTACTGAAACCCAACAGTGCCCTATCTGTACTGATATATTTTTTAAAAATTCATTTTTCAGAATTGAAAATGGAAGAACAACAAAACAACATGAAAACTGAAACAGAAAAAAAAATGGAGACAGAAGTTGACATGGATTTCTACGACGACACAATAAACAATGAACTTGTGCAATGTGTAGATGCAGTAGATTTTCTACTGAAAAATGAAGAAAAAAATGATCACGATTTTTTAGATTTTCTTTTACATTTTGAAAAACAATCTGAAAAATAAATTTTTATTTCTTAATTCAAAAATTGTTTGACACTTTATTTATTTTTATATATATATTGAAAACTAGTAGCAAATGTATTATAACGTGAAGTCAGACTTAAAATATACTGTGCAACTTTTTGGTGTTACATACTAGCTCGCAGCGCCCCGGTCCTTCCCTGAAAGTTTGGGGGGGATTTGTCAAGCGGGGGCCGAGATAAAAGGGGGGTCCCAAAACGTGTTTTCCCCATGTTAATTTTCATAGGGCGGTCGACCTCACTTTTAGCCCGAACGGCTGAATGGATTTCCACCAAACTTGGCAAAATTGTAGGGACTGGTAGCCCGATGTGCCTTTGCTATGTCTCAAGATATGTGCTCCAGTGGATTTTGAGTAATTTAGGTTCAAAAAAATATATATATCTATAAGCGCTCCCCGGTATTCTTTTTTTTATTTGCGCGGGGGGAGCGCCTGGTACGCGCACCGCGGAGTGTACCGGGGAGTGTTCCATGGGGAAAAAAGAATGATAGAGTTTTTAAAAAATGTAGCCTTTTTTATAATTTGGAGGTAGTTCTAAAAAGAACTGTTTTTTTTCTTCTTTTTGTTGTTTTATATTTTTTTAATGTTTTTTGAACATTTTGTACTTTTTTTGGCTTTTATGAACTATTTAAAAAAAAATTGTTATTTTTATGGGGAGAAACAAAAAACAGGGAATTGAAAATGGCTCAACTGGAGCAAAAAAATATCAGGAAAAAATGTGGGTTTTTGGGACGAAATTGTGGTTGTCACCAGCAAGGAGGATGAGCTGTATGCTCTGGTCACCATAGGAAATGGTCTTACCACAAAAAATACATGTGATCCTGAATTCATCAAACCGTGGTTGTATGCAAGGGATCGTCTCCCTTGTTTCTGGTCCCGATGGAGTGGGTTGCTTTCTTTTGGAGGTGCTGGTTGAAGATTGGGGAGGGTTACTGGCCAGTTCTCTCCCCTCTGCGGCAGCCTAGTTGTTTGGATGCTTGCGCTGCATGTGCCTAATCATGGTATTATTACCAAACGAATATTTTTTGTTAGGGTTCCCCCTTGAAAGTTCAATGCCACAGATTTGGCAAGTCACCTTTAGCGCATTGACTTTCTTCTTGCCCTCTGGGATAGAAAAAAATGTCCATACAATGTGCTGCCTTGGCCTGTATGGGGTATTGTCTTCTGGCAGACACCTTCTCCCCTCCTCCTCCTCCTCCTCTTCTTCTTGACCACCAATGTGATGTTGTGGTGGACCTCTTGGTGGTGGTGGTGGTGGTGCAGATGCTCCAGCTGCTGCTGCTACTGTAGCCATTTTAAAGTACAAAATATTTCTCTTATATCTCCAAACAGGTCTTCCTTAGTCAAAGGACAAAGTCAGAATAAGGAAAAAAGGTCGGGGCTTTCATCATTTGGGAAAAAAAACTGTCCTGAACCAATGAAAAGTGTTATTTTCAGGTCACATGACCCGGGCTTTCATCATTTGGAAACCAAAACTGTTCTGCACCAATAAAAAGTGTTATTTTCAGGTCACATGACCCGACGCGCTTACGCGACGTGCCCCCGGGCGCGCCCAGGGGCGCGCCACGGGGCCCGTCGCGTAAGCGCGTCAGATGTTTACGTTGCGCGATCGTATTCGCTCGAGTACTTCTGGGTGCGTTTACGCTGTGCGTATCACTCGGACGCGGCTACGCGATACGTCACAATGTTTTCGTTCGCAGCAATAGCGCTAACGGGACGCTCACCGGTGCGCGACCCGGGGAGCTCCAGAAAACTGCGCTTTCCAGTGCGCACACCGGGGCGAACCAGGGTAAAAAAAAAAAGTATTATATAAATATACAATATAGGATTCATTATAAAAAATATTACATTTCATAGGTTTGAGGCCTTATATATAGTTAGGAATTAGCATTTAAAAAACCTATGAAATTCACTGAAAAAAACATAGGTTTCACACCAGTTATAGTTAGGTATTAGCATTTAAAAAACCTATTAAATTCACTGAAAAGACCATAGGTTTCACACCAGTTATAGTTAGCTGGAAATTTTACTGACATAAAACCATAGAAATTCCAATGTTATAGTTAGTTGGACTCACTATAACAAGCGCGCCTGCAATGCACTGCTGATGACGTCACATATTACATCACTCATGACATCGTCAGTGACATCACTCATGATATCACTGATGACACCATCCAGTGAATGTGTGTCTTTCTGAAAAATAAATATGTTTTATGTATGTATATGTAAAGGTCGATGGAAGAATACATGTTTAAATAAGTGTCTTAATAGATGTTTTAAAAAAAAAAAGTTGATTGGTTGACCAGCTTATTAAGTGTATCTTAGTGAATACATGTATTAACGAGTATTGTTTGAATATTTAAATGTTTGTATCAGTGTTTCACTTTGTGTATAAGTGGCTGCATGGGTTGGTGAGTAGCTACATGTGTGTGTATATGGGTTATTAGATGTTTTTTTAGTATCAGTATGAGTGTATATATGGTTTGGTGGGGGTGTTACTTAGCACATAGATGCATCAATGACTAACTCACTGTTTGTATGTGTTTTGAAGACAGCATATGTGCAGGACTGTATGGGTGGATGAGTGTGTATATGTGTGTGTTAGTGAGTGAATGGCTGTCTCACTAGTGTCTTTATCAGTAACTACATATGTTTTAATCTAGTATATATGAGTATTGATGTATATGAGTTAGTATATGTGAGAGTGAGAGATTGAAAGAGTTCTTGTTTAAATAAGTATGTGTTTCTATAAGTGATTGTTTAAGAGAGTAAGTATGTGTAAGTTTCCTTAGAAGTAAGGTGGTAGTGTGTGTATAGCTGTATATGCAAATAAATGGATGTTCAATAGTTTATTTGCATGTGTGATTATGTGTGTGAGTAACTTTTGGATGACTGTCGGTGTGTAACAGGATGTATAGGTGTATCACTACATTTGATGAGTGAATATATGTATGAGTGACTATATAGAACTGTTGGTGAATGAGTGGATGTGTATCTAGATGGTGGAATTACTGAATTTGTTGTTGTAACTGGTATGGGTATCTCCATTTTTATGAAAATGTTAGTTTCTATTTTTGAATATGTGTTTCAAGGGTTACATTACACTGAAAGGAGGTCTGTCACTCTGTCACAAGGATGGTGTCATCAGTGATGTCATGAGTGATGTCACTGACCATGTCATGAGTGATGTAATATGTGACGTCATCAGCAGGCATTGCAGGCGCGCAAGTTATAGTGAGTCCAACTAACTATAACGTGGGAATTTCAATGGTTTTATGCGAGTAAAATTTCCACCTAACTATAACTGGTGTGAAACCTATGGTTTTTTCAGTGAATTTAATAGGTTTTTTAAATGCTAATTCCTAACTATAACTGGTGTGAAACCTATGGTTTTTTCAGTGAATTTCATAGGTTTTTTAAATGCTAATTCCTAACTATCACTGGTGTGAAACCTATGGTTTGTTCAGTGAATTTCAAAGGTTTTTTTAATGCCAATTCCTAACTATATAAGACCTGAAAGCCCACCAGGAATCTCCAGTATGCGCCAGGGGACTGCATTGCAGAGAGGTGTAAGGAAGCCACGACCCTTTTTACACCCTTCTGCAATGCAGCCCCATGCATGTTTGAAGAGGGGGAACTAATTCCCCTTGCTACTGGGGGCCCCTGGGGGCCAACTAGCCCACCTGTAACCTCCAGCTTTGCGCAAGGGGGCTGCATTGCAGAGGTGTAATGAGGCTATGCCCCTTGTTACACCTCTCTGCAACGCAGCGCCCTGCTGCGTTTGCAGAGGGGGAACTAATTCCCTTTGCATACTGGGGGTCCCTGGGGGCCAACCAGCCCACTAGGAGCCCCTAGTATGCGCCAGGGGGCTGCATTGCAGAGAGGTGTAATGAGGCCACACTCTTTTTACACCTCTCTGCAATGCAGGCCACTGGCGCGTTTGCAGAGGGGGGACTAATTCCCCTTGCATATTGGGGGTCCCTGGGTCATATCTGCCCAAACACCGATATTCCGAAAGATTGAAAATGACTTTTCTTGAGAAACATTTGGATTTGGATTATCATGTCCTATACTTTGGAATTTTTTAAAGACTGACTTTGAGGATGCTATAAATTACTCAAGTCTGCCCGAATTGTGTGGGTAAAATTGATACCTAGTCACTTTGAATAAGAATGTACTTACGTCTCGTCTAACATTTGGAAGAAATATCTAGTTATATGACAACAGGATACCGACATAACTTGAAGGAAATAAGAACGCCCTGAAGAAGTTCTGTTGTACAGAACGAAACGTTTCGGCTGGCTGTGGTACATAAACTTAAGGAAAATAAAAGCATTTGAATATACACCAAGATTCAGCGCTTCAATAAGGACTCTAAGTGACATGATTTGATTGTACTCATTGTGCAAGTGGTGCTGTGCCAAACTTTGAAATATTCTCCACTACTCTCTATTACTTACTCTCTCCTACTCCACTACTCTCAAATACTCACTCTCTACTACTCATTCTCTACTACTATACTACTCTCCACTACTCTCTCTCTACTACTCACTCCCTACTACTCACTACTCACTACTCCCTACTACTCACTATCTACTACTCTCTACTACTCACTCTCTACTACTCTCTCTGTACTACTCACTCTTTACTACTCACTACTACTCTCTACTACTCACTCTCTACTTCTCACTCCCTACTACTCTCTACTACTCACTCTCTACTACTCTCTCTCTACTACTCACTCTCTACAACTCACTCTACTATTCACTCTACTGTTCACTCTACTACTCTCTAATACTCGCTCTCTGCTACTCTCTCTACTGCTCTCTACTACTCTCTACTACTCACTCTCTACTCTCTATTACTCACTCTCTAACTATCTACCTCTCTCTACTTCTCTCTCTACTAGTCTCTACCTCTCTACCGCTACCCCTCTACCTCTCTACCTCTACACCTCTACCTCTCTACCTCTATCAACACGCACACATATACACATATATGCATATATATGCATATGCATTTATATATATGTATGTATATATATATATATATATAAAAAACAAAAAGAATGTTTTTTTAAAACAACTACTTTTTTTGAAAGTGTAATTCTTTTTCCCCATGGTACGCACCCCGGTACGCTCCCCGGTGCACGTACCGGGCGCTCCCCCTGCAAAAATCAAACATTTTTTGTCCCACGGGGCCCTTTTATGGCCCCCACATCAAACCTAGGGGGTCAAGGGGGGGTCTACTCTGCCCCAATATGGTCAATTCCCCCTTTGTTTGACCACCTCTTGTGTCTCGACCCTAAAGAGACACAAGATGGTGGCCGCTCCGGACTGTTTGGAATGTTTACAGACACCCGAGAGCCAATCAGCTTTCCGCACGCAGGTCGCGTAGCGCGCCCGGTACGCGCGTACCGGGGCGCTGCCATAGATATATATATTTTTTTTAACCTAAATTACTCAAAAACCACTGGAGCACATATCTTGAGACATAGCAAAGGCACATCGGGCTACCAGTCCCTACAATTTTGCCAAGTTTGGTGGAAATCCATTCAGCCGTTCGGGCTAAAAGTGAGTTCGACCGCCCTATGGAAATTAACATGGGGAAAACACGTTTAGGGACCCCCCTTTTATCTCGTCCCCCGCTTCACGAATCCCCCCCAAACTTTTAAGGAAGGACCGGAGCTCCGCGAGGCAAATTTGAGGAAATTTTCAGGCAGATTCGTCAACCGGCGCCAAAGTTATTCCAAATAGAATTTTGAGATTTTGCATTGAAAAAAATCCTAACTATAACTACCTACTGGCGACCACCAGTAGGTTATGAAAATAATGTTCCTGTTTCGCCACTGCTCGGCAAAAACACAAGCAGGTGTAGACCTCTCGAATGACCCCAATTTCGTAGCTGGTAGTGGTTCACAAAGAAAATACAAATCCACAGATGGATGGCAGAGTTGAAGGCATAATTAAATTAAATTAAATCATAAGAACAGTGTCCACCCACGACGCGTTTCACTCCTCCAGGGAGCTTGATCACATGAAACGCTCAGAGTGGTGTGCTAATATATACTTAACATAGTTGTGGGACAAATTAGTGCAGAGCATGCCCTCGACGTGCAAATGATAAAAACAAATGACAGACAACAAAATAAATATGTAAATCTGTTTTGTTAACCGTTTCATACCATGATAATGCATTATTTTGATAATCTTAGTAATTGTCAGATACAAAATGTATATATTTATCATTATAAATATCGTAGATGTTTTAATTTAAAACCAGGAAGAAAAAAATATATAATCCTGGAAGTAACAAAGTAACGTGAACAATATTATTGTAAAACACACTCTTTGGTAATAGTCTTGTGCCAAAGATGATTTTCAGATAAAAAATTAAGACATAGTGCCATAATATAATCTTGGTGTATATATATATTCTCCCTTCCTACTAAAGGAGCTTATTTTGACTTAGAATATCGAACACTAGATCAAGCAACCTACTTAAGGGGTATTTAAACTCATCCAGGGACTACGTTTACCATGATGCTCGATGGTGTTAAATCGACATGCCACACCCACATAGGGCGGTGTTTCTAATAAATTAAGGATGTAAATTAGCGGTGAGTTTCCTGTTTGCTCTTGTGTTTGCCCCCTGAGGAAGAGGCAGAGTTGCCTTGGAGGCAGAAGTATTTTATGGAGAATGGGCATGCAGGATGTAAGAGGCAAGAAAGCTGGATAGCGGGGATGTCGTGTGTGACCTAAAGCACAAGAGCTTTTTGGTGATGAACAATATATATATATATATATATATATATATATATATATATATATATATATATATATATATATATATATATATATATATATATATATATATATATATATATATATATATATATATATATATATATATATATATATATATATATATATATATATATATATATATGTATATATATATATATACATACATATATATATATATATATATATGTATATATATATATATATATATGTAGTATATAGTGATACTGCTTTTGTCTCTTGGCTTCCTCTCTTTTTTCTTAGGTTCAGATTTTTTATAGATGTTCACTTCCTTTTCGTCTCTGGAATCTGTTCAATTCGCATTTCTCCGCTATTCTTCTTTGGTTCTTAGTCTTTCTCTTTCTGCTATATTATTCTTGTTCTTCTTTGTTCTAGAGGATTCTCTTCTTCCTGTGCTTGGAGTTGTCTTCTCTTCTGCCCCGTTGCGCCTTGTCTTTCTTTCCTTGCTTGCTTGCCTGACCAGTGGGTGTGCATAGGGGTTGTCTTTGGTACGTATGTCTCTCCCTTTTTCTTATTTCCTCTCTTGCATTTCACTGTCGCCTTCTTTCTAGTTCATTGTTGGTGAGGCTGGGTTTTTTCCTTTTGCTTACTTCACTTTACCTTCTCATCCTTGTCTTCTCCCTTATATCTCCTCGCTCTGCCTTACTCTCTCTTCCCATTCTCGTTTTCTCTGCCAAACAGTTGTTCCTTCCTTGCTATCTGTTCTTTGTTCATTCTCGTTATCTTTTATCGTATTTTGCATTGTTCTTCTGTTAGAAGGAAAATGGATATATGTAGTATCCTGCATATATATTGTATGGTGTTTTTCCTCCCCTGCGTAGACAGTGCCTATTCTCTGACTCATTAGAATGCTCTAGTAAACTTTTGAATACTGCTTTGTCTCAAGCTCAGGCACAAGTGCCTTTCACTTGGGAAGCACAGAACTTCCTAAATTCGAAACATTTGTGAGTTAATGTGACATAAGATGGATGTATTTATGTAACGCTTTAAATTGCATTCCAACTGTTTAATGTATTTTGTCTATGATGGAAGAATGCTCCAATTGCACCCATTCCATCATTCCAGTATGGGTAACCCAGATATTTCCCAATTAAATTGATCTATTTATTTCATGGAGCTATGAAATATTGTTGTCTCTATTTCATATGTGCTAAACAAGAGGTGTTAAAATAGGGATGTTGGGCTAGATGTATAAAGAAATAGCAACTCGCAAATCAGTTGCACAATTGTTTGCAAATGGAAAAATGGCTTTTTGCGATGTACAAAAGCCTTTTGCAAACCAAAAATTGTGATACAAAAGTTTTGCAGCTCAGTAATTCTTCCTACCCAAAGAGCAACTAGTTGCAAAAAGGCCAGTTGCACATGCAATTTAACACCAATCCAAACCAGGTGGTGATAAGGTGTTCAGTATGAAAACAGCCCAGAATGCATCAGGGATTTCCACAATGGCTGCTCTGTAAGTGATTGCAAGGAGGATGTGAATACTGGCTGCTCAGCAGAGGGGGAGGCAGAGACAATAGAGGATTTTCAGAGTCAGGCTGACAATTTTTCAACTAACAGAGGAAGTAATACATGGCAAATGCAAGCTAAGTAGCAATATCATATTGGATTTTACATTCCTTTTAAAGCCACATCTAGCAAGCAGTACTCTGTGCAGCAATTCTATCCCCATTCATGTTCAGGTGTTGTGCTTGTTCACCTATTGGCCTCTGAAATTTATCAGGGTGTGATTGCTGTCGTAGGATGGAATTCTCAAAGTGCACTTTCATGTTTCTTCCGTTCATTGCTAGATGCCATGCATCTCAATATCCACCACATCATACATCTACCCAGGAATGCTCAGGAAATGCAAAGTGCCAATTTGCAATTTTACAGGATTGCCATAGTTATTTTTTTTTTTTGTAAACCTTTATTATGATCAGTAGAGGTTACACAGCTTGGTCGCCTACAACCTGTATGGTCAGGCCGGCAGCTTCTGCATCATCTTGGGAGTGTACTATACTTCAGGGGAAAATTAGATTGATACAGCAAGCCGCCTACAACCCATCAGGGCCGGCCACGAAAAGGGCTATTGGGAGCTGTATGAGGAAGCATTTGCAAAGTACTGAGAATAACAATAGAAATAGGAAATAGAATGCCTGAGGTTTCACAATTTTTCCATTCCATACCAACTAAATCAACATAACCTTAACCAAAAAATCCGACAGACTCAGCGGCCTATATTAGGTTGTTTTTCTGCCTATAAACTATCCCATTAGCTGCATCCTAAACTGCTGTGTGAGTATGGGGACGGGTTAGGTGCAACGGGTACTACCGTGTGCAACGTGCATGTCAAGTTGGCCACATTGCACATGTATAATCAGCTAGGTGGTCTTGAACACTAGGACTGCTACAGGTGTGCAACTCGCAGGTGAGAGTGGAATGCAGGTTCCAGATTGCGCGGGCAGGCTACTCTACTGTGGAGGCGCAGGACAGGAGCCTCTGTGTGCATGGACATAGGAGGGGTTGTGTATTGAAGGTGCGGCACATGCAGCGTAGAGGGAAACATCGTAAATGACCATTTAGGAGTGGTGTGTTGTGTCTCGTGCCGCAGAAATAGTCGCTCGCTCTGGTTCATCATCTTCCGACTGAGAGTCGGCTTGTAGTCGTTGAAGGTACGCAACAAGCAGACCCCAGATGTCTTTGGGCCTCGACTTGTGTGGAAGTAATTCCGCATAGTTGTGCAGCTGGTCTTGCCATGTAGTTATGACGGTAAGCCAGTCCTTGAACTTGGGTGCTCGGCCGCGACCCCAGCGGCACGCTTCATGGCGCTTTGCCAGGAGAAGGCCGAGTGCAAAGAATTTGCGATGTGCGGTCAGTGCAGGGCAAGCCTGCCCCAGCAGCGCAATCCGCGGGCAAGGTGACACATCATGTTCAGGTATTGTGCTTGTTCACCTATTGGCCTCTGACATTTATCAGGGTGTGATTGCTGTCGTAGGATGGAATTCTCAAAGTTCACTTTCATGTTTCTTCCGTTCATTCCTAGATGCCATGCATCTCACTATCAACCACATCATACATCTACCCAGGAATTCTCAGGAAATGCAAAGTACCAATTTGCAATTTTACAGGATTGCCATAGTTATTTTTTGTATTTTTTTTTTTTAAACCTTTATTATGATCAGTAGAGGTTACACAGCTTGGTCGCCTACAACCTGTATGGTCGGGCCGGCAGCTTCTGCATCATCTTGGGAGTGCACTATACTTCAGGGGAAAATTAGATTGATACAGCAAGCCGCCTACAACCCATCAGGGCCGGCCGCGAAAAGGGCTATTGGGAGCTGTATGAGGAAGCATTTGCAAAGTACTGAGAATAACAATGGAAATAGGAAATAGAATGCCTGAGGTTTCACAATTTTTCCATTTTTTCTTCCCTTCCATACCAACTAAATCAACATAACCTTAACCAAAAAATCCGACAGACTCAGCGGCCTATATTAGGTTGTTTTTCTGCCTATAAACTATCCCATTAGCTGCAT
Source organism: Lissotriton vulgaris (assembly GCF_964263255.1). Lineage (NCBI taxonomy): Eukaryota > Metazoa > Chordata > Amphibia > Caudata > Salamandridae > Lissotriton > Lissotriton vulgaris. The sequence continues at coordinate 788,120,654 of NC_141696.1, forward strand.
CCTAAACTGCTGTGTGAGTATGGGGACGGGTTAGGTGCAACGGGTACTACCGTGTGCAACGTGCATGTCAAGTTGGCCACATTGCACATGTATAATCAGCTAGGTGGTCTTGAAAACTAGGACTGCTACGGGTGTGCAACTCGCAGGTGAGAGTGGAATGCAGGTTCCAGATTGTGCGGGCAGGCTACTCTACTGTGGAGGCGCAGGACAGGAGCCTCAGTGTGCATGGACAAAGGAGGGGTTGTGTATTGAAGGTGCGGCACATGCACCGTAGAGGGAAACATCGTAAATGACCATTTAGGAGTGGTGTGTTGTGTCTGGTGCCGCAGGAATAGTCGCTCGCTCTGGTTCATCGTCTTCCGACTGAGAGTCGGCTTGTAGTCGTTGAAGGTATGCAACAAGCGGACTCCAGATGTCTTTGGGCCTCGACTTGTGTGGAAGTAATTCCGCATAGTTGTGTAGCTGGTCTTGCCATGTAGTCATGACGGTAAGCCAGTCCTTGAACTTGGGTGCTCGGCCGTGACCCCAGCGGCACGCTACATGGCGCTTTGCCAGGAGAAGGCAAGCCTGCCCCAGCAGCGCAATCCGCGGGCAAGGTGACACAGGTACGCCAACCATTTCGGACAAGGCGCCAAATACTTGCCATAGTTCCGCATTTTGTGGCGTGTATAGATGAGACACATGTGCCTACATGCTCTCCATCCCATCTTGAATATCTGTTTAGGAACAGGAAAAGCACACATTCCCTCAATATTCAAATGGTATGCAATGTCCACCATGTGGAGGTGCAGGAGTACGGCTGATACTGCATCGTAGGACAAGTGCATCTGTGGCAGAGATGCTGCTAACACTGGACAACCCCTCACTATCAGGATGGTCTGCACCTACCCCACTTGCAATTTGGGCAGTTAGTATGGCTTCCGCTGCAGTGGTAATCTGCCAGAGGCCCCTTGATACATCCCTACGGAAGTGGTCCATTTTACCTGTAGCATCACAGTTCGACTTGACAAGATAGAGTTGGCATGTGCTAGCCTTCAAATAGACCTTGTTAAGGCATCCATAGATACAGCACTGCTCCTCTCTCTTTGCCTTTGATTGGCATTGTTCTCAGGCGTCTGAAGACATAATTTCTAAAGGGAACTGTCCATTGTAGTGTCCATCCTAGACTGAGTGTCTGCCAACTGTTTGGCCTCTGTATTGAAACCCACAAAATGGTTTTCTGTGTGGTCTTCAATCTTTAGTTCACCATTTTAATTTGTTTCTGCTTCAGATGCTGAGCCTGCAGCATGGAAGCCTCAGATCCACAACACAATGCTTGATCTTCTGCAGCTGCCTGAGATCCCAAAGGCTGGTTCCAATGAGAACTATCAGGATGCCTAGGAGCACACACTGTGAGATGCTGCTGTTGGGGGCCTGCCAACGTGCTGCAGAGTGGAAGTAGGTGGCTGAATGGCAACCTAATCCTCAACAGATGGTGGCTGTGGGGTGCTGGAATGGCCATGAGGTGTACAGGACTGACTCTCCAACAAGTTTGAATCCTTCTCCACCATTTTAGCCTGTTCATCTGCCTCTGCATTTGTACAAACATTTCCTCCTCAGGTGCACCTGTTTGAATAATGGACATACTAGTAATGTCATTACATGGGGAACAAATTTCTCTTTAGTTGATATCATTTCTTTAATAAATAGATGGCACTGACTAGTGTTTTTCTTCTTAACTATGAGTCCCATAATGCACTATAAAGGTTTATTTTGTTATGGAAGTGTCCCATACTAATATGTCTGCATTACTAATATGTACATGTATGTAGAAGGCAGTTATAAGTTGAGAAATGTTACAATTACAAACAATGTACACTTACTTTGCGATGATGCAGGTGCGGAAGTGTCAATGATGGCAAAACCAACAACTACCTCAGGCTCCTGGGTTGTCTGTACCATTGCCTCCAGTGTAGCGGGTGGGGGTACAGTAGACAGTCCATCCATCACCACCCCCTTTTGTACCGATTTGTTCGCCATAAGTTGGCAGGGTATGCTCAGACGTGAGTCCCTTGCTCACTTTGCCACTGGATTCAAGCAAGCCTGACTGAAGACGGCTGTAATGCCAGAAACCGGTCCTAGGAAGCTTGAATCCGGTCCAGGGAAGGCATGGCTTGGCAGTTCGAGCTGGACTGTTCCCATGAGCCACAGGCTCAGACTTATTTGCATATGGCCATGTCTGAACTGGGGTGGCAGAGTGAGCTAAATAATGGTGATGGATTAAACCCAGATCTGTTGACTGGGTGTGAGTGTTTGATTGGTTCAGAGGCTCCGTCCATCACCACCCCCTTTTGTACTGCTTTAAACAATTCCATTTCATCCATATGCAGTACTGGTGACATGATTGATGGGAAATGCAGTTGATTTATAAATAGTTTTAAAACAACTAAATAAATACTGTTATTATATATATATATAATTCATCAATCAAATTCAGGGCCGGACTGGGACCCAAGACCGGCCCTGGTAAAGTTCTTGGCCAGCCCCCAATGGGTTTGGGGGTGCGGCCAAGCTATTTACCAGGGCTGGTTTCTGCCGATTTTGTTTCAGCGGCCGATATTGCAGCTATGCTGCAAAGACAGCCTTGTAACAAAATCGGCCCCAGGGGCCCAAAACCGGCCCCTAACCTTGGTGGCCCACCGGGGAAATACCCGGTGCCTGCTATGGCCAGTCTGGCCCAGATCAAATTAATTAAAACCTTCCTACTTAACCTGTACTTCCCATGTATTTCCTCTTCTGATTCCTCAAACAGGGGCCGCTCCTCCACTAGGGCATAGGAGCGTTGCCCCACTGCTTTCACGTAGTGCGAGAAGCAGAAACATAAAATGGTAATAACTTCCCATTATTACCATTTAATGTTTAGTTGCAGGCAGGCGGGTGGTTGTGGCTGTTTTGCAAGCAGGGGAGGAGTGGTGTGCCCACTCCTGAGGGCGCAATGACTGTTTGGTCGGCCATCTGGGACCACCCAAATCAGTCATGCGCACTCTGCCCTTTCTCCATGCTGGCTTCAATGCAGTCTGCATGGAGAACATGGCCTCCCCGTAAGCCTCTGGCTGGGCAGTGTCCCCCCCAATCACAATGCTGCCATTGCTGCATTGTGATTGGCTTAGGGGGGGGGAGGGAGGATGCATAATTCATGTTCCTGCCGGAGGCAGGAGAGCAGAATCAGGAGCCTAGAAGATGCGGGACCGGGCTGGTGGAAAGGTACATTAAAAAAAATAGTTATATATTATTAATTTAAAACTCCCCCACCCCACGCAAAGCCCCTCCCCTCCCAGCACGCCCCCCACCTCCATGCAAGCCACGCAGGCCGCGACAGTACTCAAACAGTTTAACACACTGCCTAAAACCCCTCTCATTTCTCATCGTTGTTCTGAGCTGGGCTGCAAAAACACACAAACATCTTGCAGTCAGAACTTCCAATCTGAATGAGTAAAATGTATTCTGGGTCACCTGTTAAACTTTGTACCTGGGTACCACCTGTTTCCATATATTGATAAATTGCAAGTGCAATATACTAATTCTAAGAGTATTCACAAATTGCTAATTCTTTGTAAATATCAATAATGATTCCGTATTTGTAATTCCCTAAATAGGGATTCACTTTTTTGAGATTTCTAAATAGTGGTTTGGTATTTTACCCAATTTGCTATTTAGAAACACTGAAAAGGGGGGCATGGCTACCGTACTGAACGAGATGGCGGCTTTCAGTTGAGTTCTGCGGATTTTGACTGCTTCCAGACCCTGCCCTGCAGTCACTAGGCAGTGTATGCCTTCAGCTATATGGCGGCTCGCATTTGCTGTGGTTCGTGTGAGAGCATCTTTGCTTTTCTGACGCGTTTGCCGCAAATTTGTTTTCCTGAGGCAAGCACCTGCCATTTTGTATGCGCGGTGCCCATGTCTCATGAGGAGAGATCACCACGCTGAGACTGGTCACTGCTACAAACATGACAACTTGGTAATTAGGCCATATTTACCATACAGCTCTCTGCTACTACACAGTATTTGAAGAATGGGTGATAATTTTAAACAGGAAAGGCATCTCTAAGCAAGCCCAGCCCTTGCATTCTTCATGCCTTTACCTCAACATTGTCACATATATTGATTGCTCATGGAAATGTTCACTGGCATATTTTCTGCTTCGGAGCCTCTTGCCTTCAGTGCCAATTGAACCTGCTGTTCCTTCTTCTGCTTATGTGACTCAGTGGTCAACTTTGAGTGTGGGGATTCTCTTGTATGAGTCAGTGTTCTGGCTGTCATGGTGTGAAGGAACAAAGAATATTGTCAACACATCATTCCTCGACGTAACAGGTATTTGGTGCTGTGGAAACTCCTAAGGGTTCGTGCTGTTATTCTTATCCGCATGTTGCCTTTACTTCTACCGTCTGGCTTCTGCTGAAGCTGACTGACCTCCAATTTCCTCACAAGTGGACTACCTCTAGGAGGTCGTGGATGGGTATTTATTGATGTGAGCTTGCTGCACTCAACATCCTCCATCATCTGGTCTTTCCTGTTAACTACATCAATGTTGTATATTAAGAATCTTATTTATGAGAAAAATCTTTACTTTTAAAAATCATTTTCATCCTCGTCATCAAGTTTATCTGGACAAGATAGCCAATGACTCCATCACTCTCACAAAGTCATCTTCGTCTAGCACCAAACTAAAAAGAGCCAAAAATGATCCCCCTCTCCAGTTCAGTCTTTTTCCAATGTGGTCTTAGAATCAATCTCTAAAACCATTCATGAACCCCACCAATGAAAAATTACAACTGATTGAAGACCGATGGATCAATATGGAAGGTAAACTGTCCGAAATGGAACAACGTATAAGTAATCTTCAAGATGTGGCTACTAAAGTACCTTTGCTGGAATAAGAAATCCATGAACTTAAACTCCACACTGAGGACTTAGAAAACCGTAACAGAAGAAACAATCTTCAGCTGTATGGTTTGCCCGAAAACATCTGGATCTCCTTTCTTTTTTGAAGAAATTCTCGGCTGACCTCCTCAATCTTCAATCTTTGACTCCCCTCAATATTCAAAAAGCTCATCATCTTGGTCGACCTCAACCTCAATCTAACACACCACGTGGCATAATTATGCTTTTTCTTGAATTCCCTGACCTGATGCATGTCCTATAAATTGACAGAGAAAAACGTTGTCTTGTTTGGTTGCGACATAACATCTTCATCTCACAGGATCTTTCTAATGCTACCAATGCTAGGCATAAATAATTACAAGCCTCCATCCACAAATGAGATCTCTGAACATCCGTTATGGCTTCTTACATCCTTGTCTTTGCAAAATCACCCATGAAGATGATTCCCGCTCTTTTGAAGATCTTCGCAAGTTAAAAAAGTTTTTGCATTCTATCACTAAAATGTCTATGGGCACAAATGTTCAGTGTTTTTAAAACCTTCTATGCTTTTATAGTATTAGACTGTTAATGTTTCACATTTCATTATTACTTCTTGTTTTGATCTTTGATGTTCTTCATCTATTTATGATGATTTATGCGTCCTAAATATGTGTCCTAAATAGTTTCTCTTGTACTATTTTACTTTCTCTATTTCTCATATTGTCTTATTTTCTATACTTTTCTCATCCTCTTCATCTTAACCTTTCTCCGTTGTCGATTTTGTCCATGGTGCGGACATAAATGTAAATGTAAATGTGGCGTATTTGTATAGCGCGAACAGTGACCCGGAGGCATCCCGGCGCTTGTACTCCTACCACAAGGGAACCCCTCCTGGCTTTTCCTTGTGGGGTGTCCACTCCTGGGCATCCCATGGTGAAACCAGGCATCCCTTGTGTATCAGGGGGCCTTTGTGGAGACTAAGCAAGCTATTGCCCAGAGTTGCAGCGTGGGACCCATGCTTAGAATCAGCACTGAGGCGAGAATATCCGGTCAGAGGAATTTAAGCCCGAAACCCGCCGAGGCGGGAATCGAACCCTGGTCCCTGGCCAGTGTTCTGCATCAAGGTCTGCCGATCTAAGCATTGAGTCACACTTCTCCACATGCCTGGTTCTTGTTTCTTTCTCTGCATAATACAGACCTGGCTCTCTGTCCTTGATCTGTCTCTTTTTACTCTTTCTTTTTCTACTCTTTTTTAATTTTTCCCTGTTTTGTTCCCTTTCTTGCACTTTCTGTCTCTTCACTAATGTTCCCTTCCTTCTTCTTATATTTGTAAGAGTATTTATTTTATGTGCTTTTGTATGTTCTTCTTAATTTCATCATGTTGTCTGATGTTTATGACCAACTGTTTTCATTTTCATTGTTGTTTCTTGCAGTTTGTTACCATTGTGATTATCCCCCTGTTTCCTAAACATTAACATGTTTAATGTTGTATCGTGGAACGTTCGTGGTTTGGGTCAACCTGTTAAGCGTCAAAAGGTACTTTCTCATCTGTCAAAACTTCATTCTCAGATTGTTTTTTACAGGAAACTCATTGAAATGGTGTTGAATCTCTCAAACTCAAGTGTCAATGGGTGGGCCGGGTTGTTTTTTCCCCTGCTGTTAATCCTAAGGGTGGTGTAGCCATCCTTTGTCGTAAATCTTTGAACTTACAAATTGTATCAACTGAAAATGATACGATGGGTAATACTTCACGCTATGGTTTATAATAAAGTTGTTACTTTTTTAAACATTTTTGGGCTGGTTAAATCTGACCCTGATTTTTAGAACATTATTAAATTAAAATGATCTTCAATTGCTAACTCTAATATTATTGTTGCTGGTGATTTCAATAGTAGGCTCGACCCTTTTTCTCACAGGAAATCTGATTATAAATTTAAACCAGATAAATCTCATACAGCATTTTAATCTGCTATTGCCTATCACCCACTGAATGATGCTTGGAAGACTAGTAATCCTGATGATTGTGAATTCACATTCTATTCTAATGTTCATCACACTATGTCCCGTACTGACTATGTTTTAATTTTTAAACCTTTATTACCCTCACTTCAATCTTCCAGTTCAGGGAGGACCTGAACTGGAAGTTCCAGCTGGGTTGCTCTTTTTGGAGCAGGTCAAGACTGATTTGTATATGTCTAGGTCAAAACTAAGATGATATTTTCAGCAGAAAACGATGGACTGGGATGTAACCCCAAGCAATTGCCGGTTGCTAGGATTAATTCAAGCATTCCATCCACCAACTTTTTATTGTTGCATTTGACTCACAATCAAGGCCACACAGTGCATATTGTTGTTTTACAGCTAGTCTCATGGTACCTACTCATTCCCTTTGCCTACGTTAACTATATATGAGTTGAAACAATACACTTGAAGGATATGTCTGATACTCATTGTGCTACATAGTTGCCGACATTTTATCTTTATTGATTAAATATATTTGACCAAAACAATGAAAAGGAACTATGGAGATGTGACAAGAGATCTGCATCCCATTGAGATATTTTGGCAAGAAATGGCTACATTAACAATGCTTATTAACAAAGGACATACTAGTACAGAGATCAACACTGAGAGAGATATGCTGGTTAAGATGTTGTGATTTTGAACCAACTCTGTTTTAAACAAAGAGAACCTTTTTCGATCAGAAGAACTCACAGCATATACAGAATGAGCATACATTTGCATCTATCTGCGTATGGGTCATTTAGGTTTGAGAATGGTTCGAATTCTTTGACATCTTTAGCAAGGAGATTGCAGCTGCCATTGCACAGGTTGACAGGTCGGGGTTGTAAGGATTACTTTAAAGTCATATATGGAATCTTGCACTTTCCTTAAAAGGCCCTTTTGCTTTGGCTTAGTTCCCCCTAGCTTCCTTAACTGGGTTATTACAGCCACCCTTCCTCTGGCCTGTTTTCTGTCCTTATGCTCCATGTCTCATCACTGCTTTTTTATTTGGTTTCCCCTGATGGACTTTATCTTTCTGACAATTCTTTTTTAGTGGTGCTAGATGGCTGCTTGACAATGTTAATGTTTTTTGTTCCAACACCGTACTGAGGGGCCGATTAGGATCGCGGACGGACTTGTGTCCGTCCCCGACCCTTGAGGTTGAGGCAACGTCCGCAGGGGCTGCGGTGTTCCCTCCAGTGCATTTAGGTGGCGGTCACATCCTCAATATTTAACATTGCGGTGGGTGCTGTTTGAAGCAGCACCCGCTGCAAGGTTAAATATGCATGCTTTGCATTTGCATGTACAAAGCACTACCCATAGGTACCCCCAATGTGCACCCCCCACCCCCGTCACCCTGGGGGCCCACAACGGGCCCCCAAAGTAAACACAGTGTGCCTTTCCACGGCGGAGAAGCCGCCGCGGAAAGGCATTTGTTCTGCCCCATCCTAATATGGCTGGCGGCGTCTGTTAGACACCGCCTCCATATTAGAGCTTTTCCGCCGGGATGTATGTCGTTACAAAGCATACTTTTACAACGCATACCTTTACAACCCATTTTTTACACCGCAACATCCATTACAACGCATTCCATTACAACGCATGCCATTACAACGAATTCTTTGAAACTACCTTTACCACACATTCCACTACAACACATACTACATTTACAACGCATACCATTACAACGCATACCATTACTTTGCATGTATGGTAAGTATTGGATAGTGCAGGGGTGAAATTTACTATTCTAACTCCAGGGGGTGCAGCAGTAGGGTAAGTGTTGGATAGTGTAGGGGTAAAAATTACTATTCTAACTCCAGGGGGTGCAACAGTAGGGTAAGTATTGGATGGTGTAGGGGTAAAAATTACTATTCTAACTACAGGGGGTGCAACAGTAGGGTAAGTGTTGGATAGTGTAGGTATGCGTTGTAATGGTATACGTTGTAATGACTGCGTTGTAATGACATGCATTGTAGTGGTATACATTGCAGTGACATGCGTTGTAATGGTTGTGTTGTAATGGTATGCGTTGTAATGGATGTTGCATTGTAAAAGTTTTGTTGTAAAGGTAGTGTGTTGTAAAAGTTGCGTTGCAAGTGTTGTTTCCCTTTCCGCCGTGGTCGTAAGGCGACCGCGGCGGAAAAGCGGTGGACGGTCTTCCTGACCCCCCCAGCCATCCTAATCTGGCGGGGGGTCTTTCAAGGTTCCGCAGCGGTCTTTCCGCATCCTCCGGGCCGGCCCCTGAGTTCCTTGAATGTCTTAAGCACAGTATTTTTATACATGGCTATCACTCGAGCTCTGCCTCAACTTTGTAATTTTTATATATATGCTGATCCCTTGACTGCTTTTTTAAGACTGCATCTTTGTACTGGCCATTACCTTAAAAATGTGGGATGTCTGTTTTGCATCTTAAAAGATACTCGTTAATAGAGGATTGTCTTTGTAGGTGTGTTATTGTAGTCCTCTATCCTGACCCTTTTATCACTTTGTGATTTTGGTATCACGCTTTGTTGTTCTTACTATGTTTTTATTTTGGTTTTTATAATACACTGAGGGTCTAAGTGGGGGAGTTGAATATATTATTTCACAAAATTACATTTTTAAAGATTTTTATAGATCAATGGAATATATAGCAATGCAAATTCAGTGATTAATTACACAATTTTTTTCCTTACCTCTTGTGATTGCTGATTATGGTTTAACCTAATGCTTCAATAGATGCAAATGATATTTGCAACTTTGCACTCATGTTTGCAATAGCACCGATTTTGCGTTCAGTGTGAATTACACTTGCTTTTGTTTTGATGAGGTAGTTACTATTTGCCATTGGTAATGTCCAATACAAAATATAAAGATTCTGTTTTCTATTTCACTAACAGAACCTACATGATCACATAATTATACTGTTAAACTGGTTCCTCAGATAGAAAATGAGATGGGGCTCCAGAATTGCTGATGTACGGGAAGAAGGGCAATAGAATAAATACACCAAAAAACATTATCATGTTTGATTCATTCACAGGCCAATAAGAGTAATCAATAAATTAATAGGTTTGCCTAGGCATTCTTAGTTTAAGATATGAGAATAAGTACTTCAAAGCAACAGGTCTACTGGTTAAAGTTAAGAAAAAAGTCACTAACGAATCCTGGAGGTAATTGATGGTGTTTGCATTTCGTTGTCAATCAGTTCACCCACCATTAGGAGAAAGCTTTCTCCAAAAGATATTGAAATTAATCTCCCTTCCTATAATGAATTGAACAGCAACATGCATATAGAGGTGGATGATTTGAGTGAGAATCCAAAACTCAAAACTTAATGACCCAAAGATTGCTTGAGAACTCAAGAAATCATTGAACTCTGAAAGAAACACATCACTGCTGTGTCATGATATGGGAGCAATAAAAACAGTTATCCCATAAACATTGATTGGATGATAATACTACTTCCTTTTCTGGCCATCAAAGAGGATTTACAAGAACATTCCAAATAGTAGAAGAAAAGAGGTACAGAAGATTAATGAACCAAGAGAATTGCATCAGAAAGTATCTAAAAAAAGGGCCACATTCTGGCCTTTCTCTATGATTAATAGACGTGTGTGGCCATTTTCTGAAATCATGAAGCAGAACTTGGAAAATATTTCTGTCCCTTAACTGTCAATATACCACTAATGTTTCAGTATGAGATCATTGTCACACCTAATGCGGCAATTCTGCTCCTGAGAATCCAGATACAACTGAATGTGGTAATTGCAGGTGCAGTATTACCACACCATTACTGTATTGGACATTGAAAATGGGGAATGGAGAATCACTATGGAAAACAAATTTTGCATACTACCTCAACATTTCAGGCCATTTTCCACAGACACATCACATCTGTTTTTCCTGGGCAAAATAGGTAATCGAAAATCCAAGATGGAATGGAATTACTTCACATCTGGAAATACAAATCAGTAGGTTGCCCCTGTTACTAGACAAATCTAAATTTCCTCAGCACTCATAATGGCCACCTAATTCAGGAAGTTCCAGAAGGATTCAGCCAGGTAGTGACTCAAACCTTGTTGACGCAAAAACTACAAACTATGTCATGAGTAAAAGCCATTGAAGAAAACTAGTGACAGACGTATTTCCACAAAACATATTTCCCTTATGAATTAATGAATGCCAGGTCATCTCTTGCTGAATATGTATTTGTTGTTACTAACAGCAAACTTGACGTTAAAATAGAAGCTGAAAAGCATTTCAAAATAATCTATGGAAAGTACCTTAGTCTCAGGTTCAAAGGTCATGATAATGTAATCTATGAATAATTTCTATGGAAATGTTTTTTTCCTAAATAGTATACCTGCAAGGCCCTCCAGCATAGAGTGTGTCAAGTAGACACCTACAAGGAGGAAACTAATAAATATTAATATTGTATTGCCACAAAAGAATATAGACAGGAAGTTGCGTTTCGTTGACCAATGTGAGTGCGCAATTTCTTTAGTGGGGGCTAAACTAAGATAATTGAATTACACCTGACCTCCTCAGTAGCAAAGGATTCTATTGTGCAATGGGTCAATCCATAACTGGATTCTAACAAAATTTATTTTGAAGACACCCCTTTTTCAAAGCATGAGGAAGAATGACTCTAGGATAAACATATTTCAGATCTGATATGCTTTTAGCATATGGCTATAATATTTAACATAGCACAACAAATAATATCTGGGGGTCAAAGGAAGGAGTCTGTAAGTCTGGCAGGAAGGACCACTATACCAAACGCATGCTGGGCAGTAGCGGTGAGAAAATAATATTTAGTGAATGGTCAAGTCGAGACTCAAGAGTACATGGAGAAAATGTATTGTTCCCATCAGAAGCCACACTGTACCGCCCTTGTTGTCATCATATGGGATCTCCTTACCCAGGAGGCAAGACGGCCGGTAAATAGTTACCGTGACCGAAATGTGATGTGAGGGCAGAACAGAAGGGTATGATAGTGGCTAATGAAAAAAGCAGTGTAAAGTGATTTGAGTGGAAAAGTGAAGGGTAATTATAAAATTAGGTGAATGGGTGGAAAAAGAAATTTTATTACTATCCCCCAAACCCTAAGAATAAAAGGCAGGTGTGGGTGCAGGTTTTAAATAATAACCGCACTTAGTGGTGGTCGACATGTTTCTGCATTATACAAGATTTTCTCAATGCATTCCTCAGGACCGAAAAACTGTACACTACTGCTTTGAAAAAGAATGAATAAATATCACCCTATATGTAGGTTGAGGAGCTTCACCCCACCTGGCTGCAGTGCAGGTAAAAGGAGCACCGCTCTATCCGTCGGTGTCTCCAGGCAGTCTTCAGTACTTTGGCCCCCCCGAGCAGTACTGAAGACTGCCTGGAGACACCGACGGATAGAGCGGTGCTCCTTTTACCTGCGCTGCAGCCAGGTGGGGTGAAGCAGTAGTGTACAGTTTTTCGGTCCTGAGGAATGCATTGAGAAAATCTTGTATAATGCAGAAACATGTCGACCACCACTAAGTGCGGTTATTATTTAAAACCTGCACCCACACCTGCCTTTTAATCTTAGGGTTTGGGGGATAGTAATAAAATTTCTTTTTCCACCCATTCACCTAATTTTATAATTACCCTTCACTTTTCCACTCAAATCACTTTACACTGCTTTTTTCATTAGCCACTATCATACCCTTCTGTTCTGCCCTCACATCACATTTCGGTCACGGTAACTATTTACCGGCCGTCTTGCCTCCTGGGTAAGGAGATCCCATATGATGACAACAAGGGCGGTACAGTGTGGCTTCTGATGGGAACAATACATTTTCTCCATGTACTCTTGAGTCTCGACTTGACCATTCACTAAATATTATTTTCTCACCGCTACTGCCCAGCATGCGTTTGGTATAGTGGTCCTTCCTGCCAGACTTACAGACTCCTTCCTTTGACCCCCAGATATTATTTGTTGTGCTATATAGAGTTTGGGGCTCATATCTGGTTGGTCGGTAAACCTGCCCTCAGACCCTCCTTAAACTTTTTGTTGAACGTATAATATTTTTAACAGGCAAATTGAGTGGAGAATCACATCACACTTGTTGATTACATGAATGAATGAATTGGTTACTTATTGAGTGCACTGTTACCCCAAGGTACAGTCTTACACTGGTCCGAACTGGTTAATTACCGATTGAGAACTAGATAAAGAACATTAGAAAAAGCATAAGGAATACTCCTCCAACAGGAAGAACAACCAGGTCTTTCAGAAGCTTTCTGAAAATGTCCTAATTTTCGACCTGTCTCATGGAAATGGAGAGCTGATTCCAAGCTCTGGCTTCTAAAACAAAAAAGGATCTTCTGAAATTTGGAATCCATGAGAGTTTGCTATTAGTGAAACTTCACATTATTTGCATGGCATAATGTGTGAAAAGGGCAACAAGATATTTCAGGTCTGCATGTTGAAAGGCACTGAAGACAATAGTCAGAGATTGAACAGGATTTATTCTGTACCAGTAACAAGTGAAGTGCCCACAGTCACTTAGATACAGCACTTCTACGAGGGAGTTTGAGCACCAGTCTAGCAGCATTTTGAATGACATGCAGTCTGTAAGGAATACCTAAATAGAGACTATTGCCGTAGTTGATCCTGGAAGTAATGACACTTACCACTGTCTTACGAGCAGCTAAAGTAAGAAACTACCACATTTTTTGAAAGATTGAAAGATTTAATGAGATAGAAACAGCTTCCAGACAAGATCTCAATTTGGGGGTAGAAAGATAAACTACTGTCAACTTTTCCCTATACATTCCTTGCCACAACAGAAGAAGAGGGAAGATTTCAGGGCAGAGAAAGTGTTGGTTTTCTCAAACAGGAGAATTTCCGTTTTCTCAGTATTATACATTAGATTAGATTAAGGGTTGTTAACCTTTTGACTTCTGTGGACCCCCACTATTACTGGAACTTGGGGACCCCCAATGAATTATTATTGGAATATGAGGACTCCCCACTGAGTCATTTCCTTTTTGATCATTTGAACTGGAAAAATAGACACAAGAAATACAGAAACCAGCATTCATCATGCAAATACAGAAATAATGTAATGTTTTATTTAATACACAAACAAATATATAAAAAAACCTTTCATTAGGAAGGTTAGAGCTTTTCTAAATTCAATTGAGGCCAATCATTATCCATACTATATTCAGTTTAATGCATTTGCACTGCTCCCACAAATCAACTGCTGATACTAATTTAAGTTTTAACCTCTAGTTTCAAATTCCTTCACATTTAAAGAACATTTTAACATTTTAATTTTGCTCCTTTGTATATATGCACTTTATTCATCTGTTAATTTTATGTCTTTCTTTCAAATAAGCTTTATTTCGGTTTTTGAGTTTAAAACCATAAAAGCAGCAAAAAGAAATACATACATGTATATAAAAATCAACAGTTCATTGCAATATTGAGAAAAGACCGGATATTAAAAACAAAAGTAAAACCAATCTAGTGCAAATTAAGAACGCATGGTAAGCAGAAACCCCTTTCACCAGGTGTTATAGTTCGATACCCTTGGGCCAGGGTAAAAATCAAACAAGTCCCAGATAGAAATAGGGCCATCTCCAATTTTGGGCTGGGAAAATCTTAAAAATGGGACAATGTTCCTATGTTTGAATTTAATTAGTATCAGGTCTCCCGGAATGTCTTTGGGCATCATCCCTAGCCATCTCACCCTCCTGACGCTCAGGATTCCGCCATCTAGTTCGGGTGGTAGCGGTCTATTGTTCTTGAGCCAAAAGATGGCTTTATTCAGCAGGTCCTGGCTTGTTTCACGTTTATCCTGACTAAGTTCGGGGACCCCGGAGAGAAGAGTCACGTAGGGGGCGGCTTCAGGGGGTAAGTTCATTTGGTGTCTTCTTTCTTGAGGGGGCCTCGAGGCTTTGCGTGGGAGGCGGGTGGGCTTAGGAGTAACTTTCCTGCCGCTTTGAATGGATGTGCTAAGAGAGGGATCTTTCCTGAGTTCGATGGACACGGGGTTTACAAGATTAGGAGAGAACGTAGGGCGAGAGAGAGTAACAGTATTTACAGGTAAAGGTGCAATCCTTTGTACTATTTTTTCGACATCAGACAACCTGTTTCCCAGATCTGTAATTTTTGAGAGCAGGGGTGTTAAGGCCACATTCAACAGTCGCTCAATATGGGCCAATAGGGTCGAATGGAGGGGGGAAACAGAGTCATTTGAGGTGGTCCCCGCTTTGGATGGCGTTAATACGCTTGGGTTGACGAGGGAATAAGAGGGGCTACAGCACATACGGGTGGCATTTGGTGGAGTACCCTCGTTTTTCCTTTTGCTGATTGGTTTCTGAAACAGTGTATCAGATTGAGGCGGGAATATTTCAAGGGTCTGTGGGGTGCAGTTTGTGAGAAGCATATCTCTGTCCATTGTAGGGGAAGTAAGAATATCGGGGACATAGTTTGTGCCACACAGGGCATTAAGTTCGTCCCAGACAGACATGGTGGTTGATTTACAAAAGGGGGTCCCAGGCGTCAATAGGCAAATCACAACGCAAAAGAAAAACAAAAGAGTAGAATGTCTCTATACCTCGTCCTTTTGATAGGGCCAAGTGGGGTGGCCCATCCCGTCCTCCTCAGGTCCTCTGAGGGCTTAGCCCGCGCGCGGTCCCGCGACGCGGGGGCTCGCGCTGGCCTTAAGCGCACCTCCGGGGGCGGGTCTGTAACCAGGATGCGCGCCTTCCTGGGCGCAAGGGGTGCAGGGAATTGTAGTTCCCGATCTACCGGCTCGCCGCGGTGATCGGGATACAGGCAGGCTTCAATGTCCGGTGGCAGGAAGAAAGCAGCGCTCGGGCTGCTGCACACAGCAATCCCCCAGTTGACCTCCCTGGTCTTTGTTTGTGAAGGGTCCCCCGCTCCCCCGGGGCTCGCGCTGGCCTTAAGCGAACCTCCGGGGGCGGGTCTGTAACCAGGATGCGCGCCTTCCTGGGCGCAGGGGGTGCAGGGAATTGTAGTTCCCGATCTACCGGCTCGCCGCGGTGATCGGGATACAGGCAGGCTTCAATGTCCGGTGGCAGGAAGAAAGCAGCGCTCGGGCTGCTGCACACAGCAATCCCCCAGTTGACCTCCCTGGTCTGTGTTTGTGAAGGGTCCCCCTTTTATGTAAATTTCAAATCAGTTGCGTGCCCCTTGAGTAGGCTTTGCAGACCCCCAGAGGTCCCCGGACCACAGGTTAAGAATTACTGCTTTAGATGATTACATTACATCCAATTGATGACTTGAGTGATACAATGCTTGACATTCACTTTGGAACAAAAATAATTCTTATAAGTCAATCAATTAATCAATCAGGGGAAATGTAAGCGCAGTACTCACCCGTGAGGGTCTCAAGATGCTGAGAGGGGGGTCCACAGATCTGTTAGTCGCAGAGCCAGGTCTTGAAGGCCTTCCTGATGTCTGCCTGTAGTTCATTCCAGGATTTGGCTGAAATGTGAGAGATGGATATTCCGTCTGCTCTGGCTCTGTGGATGCGCAGGCTTTCGGCTAGTGTGAGGTTGGAAGATTGGAGGTTCATTTTGGGTACGTGGCAGTTGATTCTGTTGTTGACGTATTTGGGTCCATTGTTGTGTAGGCATTTGTAGGCGTGAGGGAGGATTCTAAAGGTGACTCTTTTCTCCACAGGGAGCCAATGGAGTCTTCGTAGGTGTTGGCCGATATTTTCGTGCCCGGGGATGCCGAGGACGAGTCTCACAGCAGTGTTCTGTATTGTCTGGAGTTTGCGGAGTAGGTACTTGTTGATGCCGGCATAAAGCACGTTCCCGTAGTCCAGTCTGCTGTTGGTGAGTGCTTGGGTGACTGTCTACCTTGACTTATGGGGAATCCATTTGAAATGGCCTTTTCTGAGATAGGACCTAGAAGGAGGTGATCCTCCAGCGGTGCCACCTCAGTCAGTGGCATTCCATCCACTATATGTATCCTAAGGGCATGCCCCACCAGTATTACAATTCTTAAAAGCACATTCAGAGTGCTGCTGTAATGTGATCAAATGAAATTGAGTAAGTGAACTTTTTTTTTTCCTCATTCGCCTCCAACCCCAGCTAACTTGAAATCCATAGGCTGCCGCTGCTACTCCAGAAGGAGAGGTAGGCCCCACCGTTCGATCTTGCCCCTCAGCACTACCAGCAACAGACCTACTTCATCCAGTTGCTGCCTTCTTGTTGTTAAAGGGGAGGGTGGTTGTACTCTCTTCAGGGCTGAACCCGGGCCGATGTCGCTGGTTATCATAAACTTTGACACTGGCTTAGAGCTTCCTTGAGGCTTAATCATTGGATTTAAAAAAAAAAGGGGGACAGAATCAATTTGCTGTCCAATTTTTATAGTTTTTTCCAAATTATCATTTCTTTGAATTTTTCAACCGAATCAAATCCATTTTAGAGGTTTTATATAAAGAGGACAACCACTCCGAATATGTGGGGGAAGTTGATTCAGCCCATCTCTCACAGATTTCACGTCTGGCTAAGAGCATTGCAAAGAATAGAAAATCTCTATCTGGGCCACTAATGTCCCTCCAGATGTTAAAAAGGATAGTTTCAAGAGAAATATGTATTGTATACACCAGAATTGATGTTAATGAGACTTCAATTGTAGTCCAGAATTCCACCAATGAGGGGCAGGCCCAGAACATATGCGTATCTGGAGCCCTCTCCAGATTGCATTTTTTACACATGGCTGGGGGGCCTTTGGACATTTTAGAGAGCCTTGCCAGGGAAAAGTAAGCCCAATGTGTTGTAAAATAGTGGTTTCTCCTCAACCACGCTGGCTTTACAATCGAGAAAAGGATGTTAAATGAAGCTAGCCATAGGGACTCACAATCTGTATCTGGAATAGCCTCCCCCCATAATTGGTCAGCCAGCCTGAATTCCCAGTCTATAGCGTCTTTAATTGCCCAATAATAGAAGGATATTTCTTTCTTTCCTACTGGTTTGGTAACTAAATGATCTTCCAAGGGATCCCCTTGCCCTAGTGTGATCTTCAAATTCCGAGACCAGCTCAATAGCTGCAGATATTTAAACCTTGAAAAACCTCCCACCAGCTTATCGTTTAGAGTTGCCCAAGGCAACAGCGAACCGCCGACCTCGAGGTCCCCCCATACTTCTACTCCAGATGTTTTTAAAAGGGCTGCCAACTGATCTTTTAAACAGCTAGGGGATCCTGGGCTGTCCCACATAGGTGCAAGCCTCGAATAATATTCAAGGCCAATCAATTGTTTTATCTTTGCCCAATTTTGGGACAAATCTCTTAGGACCTTCAGTCTGACCTTCTTAAAAAAAATGTTGTCCCCATGAGTAAGTGAACTCTTAGAACTCAGATGAGTTATGACTGAGATTTCCTGCATCTTCACCGGCCCTAACTTGTTATTGGTGATCCTTGCTTGAATCACTTTCATCTTCTATTCGAAAAAGTCTGAGAATCTTTGTGTAGGCTTGATTTCAATGGAACAAACTTTGGGATGGAGAAAATCCTTTGCAATCTGAAAAATCTCAAGAGGAACATTGTTTCGCTATTTCTATTTTAGGAGTGACATTTTTGTTTTTGGCTTCCTTAATTGATTTATGGTAGCTCTTGATGGCTAATTTATAACTACAATTTAGAGAACTGATATGCTATAGTTATTGACTGGTATTATTAGTAACTCAAGAACACATGTGAATTATCAATTGTTGTAGCCAAAAAGTGAAAAGAGATTTTGTCTTTTTGATAATAGATAATGGTTTTCTGATTCAGATGTTCACCATGTATATTACCAAATACAGATGAGTTCCCAGAAAAAAATAGAAGAAAACATTGATTTTGCTTCTTTACATGCATGTACCATGGATATCCTGACCATCAGCTACATTTTATTGGGCAATGAAGAAGACAGTATAAAACATGACCTTTTGAAAGTAGTGACGAATCTAGAGTGTAACATTGTCTTTTGACAGGAAATTGGAATAAGATAATGTAAAGATTTAATGCAAAAGGAGTGGTAAATATATTGGGTAAGTCCTATCAGCAGAAGTCGAAATTGTTGCTCCTTAGAAAATGGAACCACTAGTTATCCAAGACCAAATCCTTTCAAACGTCTTCAAAATATCCTGTGATTCTGCACTGGTATATTTAAAAATGTACCTCCCTGAGGAGATTTTTCACTAAACTAACCAAAGTGCATCCATCTACCAATTAAAGGTTGAAGGGTGAGTGATTCAGATACACATGTTTACACTTGCACAGCCTAGTAATTGAGATAGATCAGAATTGCTAATAAAAATAAAAGAATTGAAACATTCCTACCAAAATCAAGTTTGAAACTCTCAACACATATTATCTTTTACATATTTGGAATACAATCTTTGTGAAAGGAGGAATATTGTAGAAACAGAGAATACTGGTGATTAAACATACTAAAGGTTTGTAATGCCTATGCAGTTCATAACATAAGTAATGTGTGATATGATCAAAATCGAAATGTCTGTATTGAAAAACTCTTGCAGTATAACAGAGGAAACTATTCACTGCATTTACATGGGATGTAACCCTAATGCATGGTGGAAAATATGGCACATCAACTGTAAAAACATGCTTTCAAAGTAGCTTATAGACTTTTGTCATCATTGCCTCTAATGGCACCAACATGTCTTAGTATAGCTACACTTTTGTACCCCTCAGCATCATCCTTTACATGTGTTCCATTTCCAAACCATTCATTATCAAACTCAGCATAGAAACAAGAAGACTGTTTTGCCAGAGCTTTTTTGTGAGCGATTAGCCACTAATCCCTAAGGAACTTTGTGTTGGCTTTCATTATTCCTATGTTTGACAAGTCTGTGAGTTTATTTCTAGAACATGTTGCCCAGCAAAGTTGATAAATGCTCTTTTGTGCAACTAGTGAAAACGTATTCTTTAGAAAATACCTCTTTGTAGCTTGTAGTGTTAAAAATGAACTGGTAACACATACAAAAATATGTGGAAACCACTAAATCCATCAATCTTTGTTCAATCCTAAATGTTCATTGTCATGGGATGTCTTACAAGATGCAGACGTTAATCCTAGATCACAATTCTCTGAGCCTCTTTCAGGCTTTTCTTGGGCCTCTTGTGAATACTTAATCCGGGCATTTCTCTATTTTGGATGATATATGGAAGGAAACAGACTCAGGTGCCATCAGTGACCTAGTAATGTTAGATCTGTCTGCTGTGTTTATACACGTTGATCACTTTGTCTTACTGATCTGCCTTCACCAGATGAACGTTAATAATGTCCTGGAATTGGTCATATCATTTCTGCCATCATGTGCAGCTTACCCAGTTTCACTGTCATGCATAATTCTAAATAGATCCTCTGTCTGCATTTTTTTCAAACTAGAGGTTGATCCCCTAAATGGTCCATACTGGTCACTAAACCTCTATGCCAACAACAAGAACATGCTGTGGTTCATTGCAGATTGTGAGTTTTCTGCTGTGAAACTTTAGCAATCAGCAGGCAATTCTGTACCTTTTGACTTTAGATAAATGCCAGACAAAGAGAGATATTTGTCAAGTTTTCAGATTAAACTACAATTACCCTGGCAACTGTCGCTTCCAAACTATAGGATCGTAGCACTGCATCCTTCTCATCAGAAGAATAGCCCATCCTTTCTGATCTCTAAGATATACCTTTCCCTGGGTCTAGACTCAGTTTTGCTTTGTTGGCAGTAGTACCCATAATCAGTGATGTCAATTCTGGTGTCTGAATTTGTTCTGGCAGCATCTGTGTGAAACTCCTTGCAAAGGTCTAATTTCAGGCCAGCTAGCTTTGAAGGAGCATCTTACAGCCAACTTTTGCAGTCACACTCTTGGTCTGCAGTTATCAGTGTTAAAGTTCACAACATTCCATGGTACTTTGAGATAAGCTTGCTCTCTACAAACAAATAGTGCAAATGCAGCTGTGTAGAGGTGCAATGCGCTCTTTATTACCATTTTAGGTTTGAGGAGGGGCCCTAACTCACTAGAGGAAAATCCACCAGTGAGTCATAATGCCCCTTTCCTCCCTCAACAACAGTAAAAATAGCATATTTTACTCTGTGCATCTACATGTGTAGTTTATGCCTTGTTGCTTTTTATGTACATAGTATTGTCAAATGGCCATGGGACAAGCAGGAGCTACTGGGCCCAACTGCAAGAGTTTAGGCCTTTTACTATTGAAGTTCCCAGGGCTGACCTGCTATAAATCCCGAGCTACTGGGCCAATACCCTTTAAACACCATCTGTCAGTGGCAGCACGATAGAGCAGTCCAAGGCTCCTCGGGGGGAGGTAGACACAGGGGGTGAACACAAGCTCACAGTTCACAATATGCTCCGCATCAGCAATTAATGACTGTCCAGACAAAAACTTGTTTTTATGAAAATAGGGGGCTTTATATATGAAAACAAAGCAAGATAGGACATTTACAACCAATACACACAGTTCTTTGAGGTCAGGGCTCTAGTGTTTCATAGGCGGGTCCTTGAGTCCCACTGTCTTCTTGCTAGCTGTAGTGCTAGTTTCCCATTCATAATACTCAACATTTAGGTTAGGCCCCACTAGTAGTCTGAGTCTCAAGTGTCCCACTCTGACACTTAATTTAAGTCAAAAGTGTACCAGAGCTGGCAGACAATTTCCCAGGGGCTGCGTGGCCTGTAAATCAGTTTTACCCACACCATCACACCTGCATAATCTGAGCACCCATAATCTCTGAGCAGGACCCCTTCGCAGATGCAGAAACTGCCTCCTGTAAATCTTTCACATGCAGCCGGGAGGGCTGTGGTAAGCTGGTATGTTTCTTGGGATCCTCCCCCACTCTGATGGTCTCAACTAGACCACAATCCTTGCCTTTTCTGGTTGCCTTGTCCGATTGCTCTCCATCATACAGGGTCACCATTCCCCTTCTGTACAAGGGTTACAGCCAAATTGGTACAGCAACAATCTTCACAATGACTCCACCTGGCATATAGGGTGACAGACTTAGTTCAGCACACAGACTATAACCTGATGGGCACAGCAGCAATCTTCACGGCAGCCCCACGGGTGCCGACATAAAAGCTGCCCACGAGGGATGAATGTACCTTTCGCTGCAGATACATTCACAACTCACTTCACGGCAGCCCTCATCTTTCATATGGGGGGCAAAGACTTTTCCTTGCACATGGGCAACGGCCCAATCAGTGCAGCAAATGCCTCCTCGCATTTCTCAGTAAGGATCCAATCACATCCCTCACAGGGCACACTGGTCTTGGCAAGCAGGCATGAGCTGGTGCTTCAGTTTCCAGTGGCACGTGGTCTTATCCAAGACCCCTCGCCCAGCAGTGAGCCTAGCAGGCCTTGGCCCCCAGTACTGGTCACAGGCAGAAGTCTTGCAAAGCGACTCATTCTCACACAGCTGTACTGGGTGCTTGATAGTTGGCAATGTTATGGGTCTCTAGCTCCCCTTCTTATAATCCATATCCAGAAGACACTAACTGTGATTTAGAGTATTTGTAGTTTGTGTCAGAGGGCCTGCTTCTTTTTGAAGTGCCCTCTCTTTTGCCCTGCCCTTCCTTCCTCTAAAAACAGTCTGTCACAGCAGGAGACACTCCAAATCTAATAGCCCCGCATAATAGACCATGGGATTTAATGCAAGACCTCAGCCCTACTCCTAATGATTCTCTGATCAGCCCATCTCCTTTCTGAGATGTGGTGAGATCCCTTTGCAGTGATCTCTCTCTGAATCAACAAGCCCCCATTGAAGTGTACTGAAGAGCCTGGCTCTCCCTTCCACCAGCCTGCCCAAATCAGCATATAGCAATGCAGTAATCCACAGATTTGTCTGGGTGTATTCCTCTACCTCCTCTCTAGATATTCCTCCAGTCAACCCTGGGTTTCCCAAAAGGGAACCAAGAGTCTTCCAAGGATTGTACAATTCACAGGCACACATACATCCAGCACATGCATATAATATACATAAACTGCCCAGCACTGCATAATCCCTGTACTGGACCACTCACAGGCACACATACACCCAGCACATGTGTATGCTAAAGCACTGTGCAGCACTATACACCAAACCGACGTAGGCCAAGTGCGAGTTAAGCACACTGCAGCTGAACTTTAAATGAGCCAGCATGTAGGCTTCACTCCAGCGACACAGGTAAAAAGGACATCTCTACTCCCATTGATAACTAAACAGTCTGCTGCCACTATCTCATTCGTGCTGCTTTGCTTCTGGCAAAGGCAGTAGCCTTTCGATCCTAAGAGGGTAGTGCTTTGGGCACCCCTCCCAGTCCAAAAAGACCACAACCCGTGAGATATGCCAATGTCATGCATGGTCTGTGTTTGCCCATTACAAAAAACATCAGCATTAGGAATCCAAGCATCATTACAGTTGGGGCATTAAGGGCAGGGGTGCACATCCTTCACCATGAAAGGTGTTGACCGAACGAGTAGTGATAAATAAAGGTACGTAAATGAGAAATAGCACATCTAAAAGCTGAAAGTCAAAAAAATGAACTTCCCGCTAAGATGGAAATGGGAATCTGCATCTGTATGTCTTAGGGCATGTAGAAATCACTGACAATATTAATTTTCCAGCAGTTTTCCTGAGTGACTGTGCTGCATCATTAAAACACAAAGCATTTCCTTAAAAAAATGTGAACACTTTGAATATACTGTTTTTTTTTTTAAACCGTATTCTCCTTACATTGTCTCAAGGGTTTGTCCAGTTTTACTATGATTCTTACTCACAGGCATGTTCTGAAGCGTGCTCATATCCTGGCAGAGTTTACTTCTGACTGTATCTCACAAGTTCAGTAATTAGACGAATTTTCTTTTTTAGCTAAATATTTTATTTCTATATAGATTTGTCTGAACACCTGAGCTGCACAAATTTCTCCACAACAAAGTGACTGTCATGAACAGGATTTTAAAGGAAACAGAACTGGCAGACTAGGTCCCTTTGGCCTGACAGGTGTATATTTTCTCTTCACTCTAGTGCGCCGAGACGACCCACTGTGACATCCTGTCCTTCACGCTCAATGCACTGCTTGCTCGCTTGGGATAACACTCAAGTGCAAGGATGCCGTCCGAAGCGACGGAAATAAATGCATTCAAATGTGAGTGGCTTTCCTTTACTGTTATATTAATTTCAAAATTGGCATTTATGGAAGCAACTCACCATGTCTTTAGTGTAATCTTACAATGGCGGCCTGCACTTCATCTAGTCAGTACATTTATCAGGAGTCTAGTGAGTGTTTTATGAATCTAGATGCTACTATACCACACCTTTCGTCTCATTCGTTCGATGCGCAGGCGCCAAACTTGTGAAGTGTCAGAACACTTAAAGGCCATCTTTCTGAACCGTGAGAAATGGTAAATTCACATGAGAGTGCAACCGGCAAACCGAATACTTCAAATCAAATCAAATCAAAAAGTCTTTTATTCGATTAAACATTTTGTTAATCATAAAAAGTACATCATAAGTTTTAAAACATGACCTCATTAAAAAACACATTATTATTATTACTATGTTACAGTACAATTAAAGAAAGCATAAAAAAAGGGAAAATACAATTTCAACCGAATACTTTACTGCAGATACTTTTCACCTCTACAATCAATTTCAAGACATGGAGCTGATTAGAAACTCGGGGACAGATTTACTAAGATTTGTAGCCCCCGCAAATTTACATAAAGATTAAATAGGGGAGAAGGGAGAGCTTTTTCTCAAGGTGTGCACCTCATTTTCTTTTCCTTTGTAAATTGGTTGCAGAATCTGTTTCTTCAAATTTAGCAACCAATTTCATAGAATTTATGGGTTCTTCAAACCATATAGGGGTTTTTTAAATAGTTTTTTATCTTCTTTATGTCAAGATTTTCTCTGTATCCAGTTTAGTTATGAGCAGAATAGTCGGAGATTATAAAGAATATATTAGATCTTCTTTTGGAATGAGCCATAAAAAGGGGTTTTGTGACCAACTGTGACAAAAAATGGAAAAGTAAAGAAGCTATGGGGCATATTTACAAGCCACTAAACCACAATGTCCCTTTCAGTGACGTTGTGATGGCGATAGGGGCCTCGCCTTCCTTACAATGCAGCATTGGAAAAACCTGGTCTTAAACAGGCGAAACGAGGAGAAACAATTAATTTCTCCTAGTTTTTGCTGTTTCCATGTGTGCTGCCTTGTGCAGCACACAAAGAAATAGCAAATTCCCTATGATTGTTTATGTGCAGAAAGGTTCTGATGAAAGTCTGTGCCGATGAGTTCCTTTGCGCATTCAGTCCTAAAATGGTGGGACATGATCAGTAAAGGAATGGCCATTCCTATTCAATTTCAACAATGACAGAGTATTTTTCACACTACTTTTATGGATGGACAACATCTACGCGGACCAATACATAGACCAATTTGGATGTGCCAAGTCTAAACTCCTGGGAAGTTTAGATAAGGCATTTTTGGAGTTCTGACCTGAACAAAAAAAATCAATTAGGGAAGAGTTTGTTCCTATCATTCACATCGTGGCAGGTTAGCTGTCAAGGTACCTTCATGACAGGACTATTCATCCAATATTTTTCCAAATACTGAATCATCAACAGAGTCTGTTACAGATAGATCTTTGGCCCATGTTTGTACTCATGATTACCCTACTGTTATAGTATTCTCTTGCCATAGACATGTTCTTGCAAGATTGGTCACATTTGCACTTTTCCTCCTTATGTCATGGTTTCCAGGTGCCTGCCTTAGATCCTATCTGCTAATCTACAGCTTATGGATTTGAAGCTTCCTTGTATTGTTGGTCACTTTTGGGCCTTTTATCTTCAGCTACTGGCCTCATAAACTTCTCCAGAGACCTGAGTATCTTCAAGATTTACAAGAAAGTTTGACAATCTTGGAGTTGTTTCGCGTGTGGGAAGGAATCACTATCTTTGTAGCAAATGCCCCTTCAGTTTTTAATTTCCTTGCTACATTGGCACCTCAATACAAGACTTTCAGGACTAATATTGTTTACAGATCAATTACTCTGCTTGCCTTGAGCTTATTGAGGGCAAACTCAGAGAGTAACATACTTTAGTCTGTTTAGTCTGATGTATGTCAGGTATGCTGCATTTTAAATTTGTTATTCCTCAACAAGGGAATTTCAACAAATGTTGCACTTATTTCAAACATGGCCTGGCAGTGTGTATTTTTCCCATAAATAATATGAATCAAAAACAACTGATTTAATAATGAGGTAAGACTATGTGTTTGGACGGAAAAGTCCTTTTCACCGTGATTGACATGCACACTTGCCTCGAGTTCCCCAACTGTAATGATGTCTAAATCCTTGATGCAAATTTTTGTTGTCATGCGTGAACACGGATCATGCGTGTGCACCATGACATTGGCCTTTTTTATGGATTTGGATCCGGGGGGGGCAACCAAAGCACTATCATCATATTTGTGAAAGACTACTGCCAGTACCAGGAGTTGAGCAGCAAAAACGCAGTGGTGGCAGCATACCGTGTAGGGATCAGTAGAAGTGAACAGGCCTTTTTTTGCTTTGTGCTTCACTCATCCTTGGCCTACATTTAGTTGGTGTGTAGTGCTGCGCAGTGCATGTGAGTTATACAAGTGCTTGGTGCATGTGTGCCTCTGACTGGTATAATACATGGAAGATGCTGGGTTCCATTTTGGGAGATCCAGGGCTGACTGGAAGAACATGGCGACTTAGAGGAATCCCACCAGATAGATGTGTGGATTGCTGCATTTATGTGAGATGGGTAGCACACATTGGAGAAAGGGAAGGCCGTGCCCAATTTTGCACTCCAAAGGGTGCTCTTTGATTCAGAGAAAGGTCACTAGGAAGGACCTGGGCACTTCTCACGAAGGATTTAGGACTGATAAGGGAACCATAAAGAGTATGGCTGAAACTCTGGGGTAATCCTCTGATACACAAGTCACTGTGGCTGACATCTAGGTATGAACCTTTAGTCACTCACATGGCCTGTATTGTGAGGCTATCAGATTTGGATTCACTACAGCTGTGACAGACTGATTTTCAAGGAAGGGCAGGGCAGAGGAGAGGGCACTTCAAAGGAAAACTGACCCCACAGTAAACTTCAAAGACTCAGGCTCTAAGGGCCTGATTCAGATTTTGGTGGACCTGGTTCTGCAGCCACTTTTTCAATGGTTTCTCCATCCGCCTACTTAGCAGTCCACCTGCTCTATTTAGATGCTGGTTGTTCGACGGATGACATATCATCGGAGTGCCGCCGTCTCTGCCAGGTATGTTTTCTAGCATCAAAGGGGTAATAGGTAAAACCATATGCTGGAGGGAGGACAGCTGGTTTGTGTGCTGGGTCACTCACGATGTGCCTTCCCAGTGACATGACTGTGGTGGTAAAACCTCCACACCTGAGGTAGAGGATTGGAAGGGATATAAGGCAGAAACTCACTTTTTCTCACTTTTGCACTTCCTTTTAGGCCATGGACCTGATCTTCCTGATGCTGCTACTTGATGACAAACAAAATCAACACCATTGTGGATGGAATCAACAGTGAGCTCCATTTCTACCTGTTACATTTTGACTTGTCTGTTAACATTTGCTCTGGATTCATGCACTTTTAAATCTCTCTTACAAGAAATAGCATACCAATGTGCAATGCATGTGTCTGTAATGCTGATGTTTAAGAAATTTAAAGAAATACACCTGTATAATCACATTGTATGTATACATTTGGTGCCAGCTGCCTTAAAAAAATGGATGCTTGCACAAAAAAGAATATATCAATTTAAAAATCTAAGAGTGACCATACCGGTGTGTTCAAACACATTTTAAAAATTGGCCAGTTAAAAATTATTATCATTGGGATAAGTGTAATGTAACTTGATTCAGACATGGTACCACACAAGGTGTAACCTTTACCTTATTAATTACCTGTAAAATCAATGTCAGTCCCAATTTTGAATCATCCAACATATTCATCCAAGTAACATTTCCTCTGGTCTAGTGCAAGTCCTGCATTGTATCCAGTTTTAATTGTTCCAATATTTAATAAGGTGTAATTAATATGTTTTCATAATTATCAGTAATCAAGGTGAAACAAACCCACCTGTAGTGACATATCCAAAAATAAGTTTAAACATGTATGTACTGGTGTAAGTGTCCATTATCATGATGAATGCCTGCCCCTAAATTCAAATGACCATCACATACTATGTTAACCAGTGTATGCACTTAACAAAGATAAAGATTAAAAAATATGTTGTATTTCCTATCATCATGGTAAAGATAAATATGTAGTTCACATTTTAGTCAAAACATTTATAAGAATAAAAAAATTGCAAAGCAAAATGAATGACAGGACAAACTTGGTGAAAAGAAAACTAGAGATTTATTTAAACAATGAGATACATCTTCAAAATAATAAGGAAGTAAATGGCAGTCCATGTTATTCAAAAGGTCCTGTGCACTGTTGTGCTGTGGCACAAAGCTTGACTGCTAATTTACTCCCAAGGGGAAATCCTCAGGAAGGGGCATCTAGTGGGCAGTCCAGGCACCTCAAGATCTTACTTGGGGCAGTTGCGTTTGAGAGTGGTGGTCTTGCATTTGGAAGGGGTGGTTTTGCATTTGGGAGCAGTAGTTTTGGAAGGGTGGTTTCAGATATAGAAGAGCTTAAGGCAAGGGCAAACAACAATCTCAGCTTAAGGTAAGGGCAAACAACAATCTCTTATGGGGAAAATGGGTAGGATGTTCAGCAGGTAGTTGGGTTTGGAAGGTAGAGGGAGTGAAAGCGGCAGTGGCTGATGTGCATGTGTCTGTTGAGGGTGCAGGTGACTGTGGGTTTGGTGCATGTCATGTACATTTGGGGGCAAGTGCTTCCAAGCTGTCTGTTGTCTGAGTGAGTGTGAGCATTTGTGTTTTGTGGGTGTGTTTTCTAATGCATGTGTGCATGGATGTGTGTGCTGTGGAGTTCTGAGTATGATTGAGGTACATGTGGATGTAGCAGTGCAAGTGTGTATGTGGTGAGCGTGGTGTCTGTGGGTATGCTGGTGGTGGTGCATGTGGGTGTGGTGGTGGGTACAGTGTCTGTGGGTGTCCTGGTGGTAGTGGATGTGGCTGTGGTAGTGTGGGTGCAGTGTCTGTGGGTGTGCTGGTGGTGTATGTGGGTGTGGTGGTGAGTGCAATGCCTGTGGATGTGGTGGTGGTGGGGTGGTACATGTGTATGGTGGTTGGGGCTGTGTCTGTGGGTTCTTTGGTGGTGGTGCATGTAGGTTTGGTGATGGATGTGGTTTCTGTGGGTGTGATGGTGGTGGTGCATGTGGGTGTGGTGTTGAGTATGGTGTCACTCGATTTGGGTGTGTGCCTGTGAGTTTTGCTGTCTGTGTTTATGTTTGTGTCTGTGGCTTTTGTGTGTTGGAGAGGGTGCATGCAAATGTGTGAGTGTGCTTGGGACAGGGCTGGGAATAGTGAATTGGGATAGGGAAGAAATGGGATGTGGAGCAAAAGGTTGGGTTGGTTGGAAGGCTGCGGTAGTGAGGAGGTCAGACCTTCAAAGATTGCTGTAGGCAAGATACACTACTATGAATGCCTTCCAGGTAAGCTGTCATTATTTGCACATGGCTGCTAACCCCCTGAGTGGCTCTCAGGAGTGCAATCTGGCCAACAGCAAGGCTGCAGAGGAGGTCAATAGCCTTCTCGCTCAGCACAGTCAGGGAGGTCAGAGGCAGGGGCTGAGAAGCCTGTGGCAAAGGAGACCCAGCCCTTTTAGGGGCCAGGGTTGGCCAATTGGGGGGAGCAAGAGGGAGGGTGGAGATGGATATCAGACATGGATTCAGGTGTAAATGCAGCAAAAGGGACTGCCCCCACTAGAGACTGGTCTCTTAGTTAGGCCTCTGAAGAAGATATTGAGCTGGTGACCTCCATGCCAGTCCCTTTACCCTCTGTAGCACTGTGTCCCTTGGTGTCAGTGGTCTCACCAGCTGAGACACAGTGGCCAGCTGCTTCCTCACCTCCATGGCCTATGTCTCCTTTGCCTGCTCTGGATGATGCTGATAAGACATATGCAATAGTTTAATTGTAGCTGTATGAATATCACTGATCAATAACTTTGAGCACACAACATTTTCCTAGTTACCTTATTGCACCTGCTACAAGGTTCACAGGCTTTGGTTCTTTACATCATCATCTCATGCATGTAGGGAGCATCTTCTGAAACCATTTGGTCACAGTTTTGTAATTCCTGGGATAACTCCTGCATATTGTATAATATTATATATGATCTTGTCACTTAACCATATTAATTTCTCTGAAGGAACTGTTGAACACATCTGAATGGTTGGCCTTTGTTCCCTAGAATAGTGAACTTTTGTCATAAAAAAGATATATACCAAACTACCCTAGGACACAATGTCCAACAAGCTGCATTCGTGATATACATTAAAAGTTAAATATTAATCAATGTATGACAACAAATACTGCAATGTTGTACCAATATTTGTAGAACCTGGAAGCCTGAATCCTTTTGTTGGTCATTTCACAATAGTAACACTTACCTTAAGTAACTTAAGTATAGTACCAATATACAGCATATTTAGGCTTTCCTGTTTTCAGTTTCTATGTTTGGGAAATTCTGGTGTTTTTTTCAGTGTTTTCAATACCTTAAAAAAACAGTGGTTATCAGTGGTTACACATTTTTGAGCCATGAAAAACAACTGAAACAGTGTTTTTCCAGCATCGGTCCAATGTAAATGTAAATGTAAATGTATTTGAGCTTATATAGCGCACAGCTACCCACAAAGGGTTTCCTGGCGCTTGCTTAGGGAACCCGTCCTGGTATTCCCCTGTGAGATAACCCCGGCAGGGTATCCACAAGGTGAAAGCCAGGCATCCCGCCGCGAGGGGCCGTTGTGGAGATTAAGCAAGCTATTGCCCAGAGTCGCAGAGTGTGAAACCGTGAGTTGAGAAGGCACCGGAGCGAGAATTATCGAGTCCGTGGAATTTTTTGAGCCCAAGACCCGCCGAGGCGGGGAATTGAACCCTGGTCCAGGGCCGATCTCTGCTTCCGGGTCTGCCGCCTCTAACCCCTGAGCCGCACAGCCCCCCTGGACCAACTAACAATGCGTATATTTCACCTTCAACACCACCACTGCACCCAAACCAGCCCCCTGCCTGCCACAAAGGAACTGGTGTAAAATCACGGAGGAACATCTCAACTCCACCCTCCTCCAAGACCCCCCACCACCATGACCGGTGCCAACTCCGCAGCCAAAGAGCTCCATCGATGGATCCCCAAATGCGCCAACAATATCGCCCCTTCCGCCACACTGCCAAACAACGCCCCAGAAGGCCACCTAGTTCACCACCAAACTCCAATTTGCCAGGCGCACCCACAGATGTCTCAAGAAAATATGGTGAAGCCGGAAAACCACGAAGACCTAAAAAACCATAGGAGTGCCCTGAAGGACTACCACTAGCTCATAAGGGACACCAAACGGACCTTCATCAAATACATAATCAACACCAACACAACAAACGCCAAAGAACTCTTCAAGGTCATACAGCAATTCACAAAACCCCCCAGTGAGGCCGTGGACATCACACCATCACAGGAACTCTGCAACAAGCTCAGCACCTACATCAATCAGAAGAGCAAGACCCTCTACAACCACTTCAGTGTCCAGGCACCATTCACCACCCCTTGCCCAACCAGCCGACCATCACCACCTGGACCACTGCTACGGTAGAACTCATCACCACAACCATGATGAAAACCCGGTCTGGAGCCCCCACAGACCCCTGCCCATCACATATCTACCAGAAGGCCACCACCGCCATCGCCCCCGAATTAGGAAAGACCATCGACCCCTCCCTCCAATCCTGCACCTTCCCTGACGACTGGAAGCAGGCAGCAGTCAAGCCCACGGTCGACCCTAGGGATCTGAAAAACTACCGGTCGATCTCTCAGCTCCCGTTCACAGCCAAAATCACCGAAAGACTCATAAAGGCCAAGCTGACTGCATTCATCGAAGAGCACTCCATCCTAGATGCCTCCCAGTCTGAATTCCGCAACAACCACAGCACTGAGACTGCCCTCCTCGCCGCTACTGACGACATCCACATGCTACTCGACCAGGGACACACCTCAGCCCTCATCCTACTGGACCTCTCAGCGGCCTTCAGCACCAGCTCACATCACACCCTCACAGCCAGACTGCAGGTCACCGGGATACAAGGAACCACCCTCAACTGGATCTGATCCTTTCTCTTCAGCAGAACTCAGAGGATTTAGACTCCCCCCTTTCATCTCCAAACCCACAGAGATCAACAGCAGAGTACCACAGGGATCAGCGCTCAGCCCCACGCTCTTCAACATGTACCTGGCCCCTCTCGCCGCCATCGTCAGACAGCATGGGTTTCAACATAGTATCTTACGCCGATGACATCCAGCTCATCCTTTCCCTCATGGCCTTCACCTATTGCAATAACTATATCTGCAGGCATTTGGTGTGGAAACAGAGGTTGGTGACTTGGACTACCTTCATTTGTATGCTGATCCAACGCTTGATAGAGAAGCAATGGATGACTGGTTGTTTATGTGTCATGACATCCAGCTCATCCTCTCCCTCATGGACTTCACCTATTGCACTAACTATATCTGCAGTCATTGGGTGTGGGAACAGAGGTTGGTGCCTTGGACTAACTTCATTTGAATGCTGATCCAACGCTTGATAGAGGAGCAATGGATGACTGGTTGTTTATGTGTCATCTAGATACGGGTACTCAGAACTCTTGTTCATATTTGCCTCCAGGACCCCACATTCAGGGGTGTAGATATTCTTTGCCTATCTCAATTAGCCTTTGTTAGACCTGGTACCATTGGTGTGAGTCTCCTTTCCATTTTTCACTGTTGTCTCCTCTGTTTTTAATATGTTTTGCTGGTTTTAGATGCGTTGGGCACTGTGCCACTGCTATTCAGTGCCGCAGTACAAGTGCTCCGTATTGTGAATTGATTTAATGGACTAGCAACAATTGGCTTATTTGATTTACCTGTTAGACCCTAGTACAGTGCACCTTGTTTGCCCAGGGCCTGTAGATCAAATACTGCTAGTGGTCTTGCAGCACTGATTGTGACACCCACAGAAGCAGCTTGTAAAGTGTATCTCAGGACTGCCATTGCAGAGCCTGTGCGCAGTCTAGTACTGCCATGTTGACTTGGTAAGTGCACCCACTTACCAGTCCCTAAACCTTCCCTTTTTTACCTGTTAGTCGCCCCTAAGGTAGGTCCAAGGGCAGGGTGCATTGTAAGTGAAAGGTAGGACATGTGGCATGACCTGATAGTGAATTACAACCAATTTTGTGTTTCACTATTGCAAGGCTACCTGTCCCCATAGGCTAGAATTGACAGTTTGATTATAACATCTTATAATCTTAACTGACCCAGGGAACCTGGTAGAAAATGAATTTAGAATGCCTGAACTCAGAATGATAAAATATATATTTAGTGAAGTTGGTTTTAACATTTTGTGTTTGAAAATACCACTTTTAGAAAGTAGGTATTTTCTGACCTAACCATCCAGCCTACCTCTGCTAGGTTGTGTATTGCATGTCTGGTTTGTAAGTTACAGGAGGACTTAGGCTCCAGCAGTATAATGAGTCACGGCTGGGATGAATAGGGCTGTAGCTGCATAGAGAGTGGGGGGCTGAAATTTCCTTTAAGTGCCCCCAGCCTTCACAGAATAGGGAGTAGGGGGAGGAGATTTCCTTCCAGCTACCTGGGCCAAGTCTGCTTTCAACAATGCTGTCTCCACCTCCTGCCAGGAAGCTGCACAGAACTGATTTTTGCTAGGTGCAGGCACCCTCTGTCCTCAGAGGACAAAGGATTTACAAGTATAAATATTGTGGCCTAGACCCCAATACTTTAGATCACTTCTGGACATCAAGACAGACATGTTGCCAAGGAGAAGAACCAGAGAATCTATTAAACGGTAGTTCATGGGTTTATCCCGCTCTCCCTTCTTAAATATGGGTATTAGTATACTTCCCTTCCAAGATGTAGGAACTGATCTCATTAAGAAGCAGACTTTAAACAAAGGAAGGAGAATCCTACTCCATGAAGTGACACCTTGCTTCAGTACTGAAATGGGCAACTCGTCCGGACCCATTGCTCCGGAAGAGCGCATACTCTTCATTTCAATTATATATTAACAACACTTGCAGCATTGAAGTTTAGACATACCTAGGAAAAATGCAGTTAAAAAAGAAAAATATTTACTCTATAAGACACCTATATGAAATATGTTGTTTTGTGTAAAAACACTTATAAGGACAATTACATCTTGGGAAATGTAATGAAGGTTGGAATCTTTAATCTCAAATGAGAGATAATACACTGAAACACAAAACCAAGACAAAAGAAAGATTTATAAAAAAAAATGTAGGTTTGTATATTTGCAAAATGAAAAGTAATAAGGACATCTAGATGTAGTGACCCATTCAACAGTCTAACTTACCATTCTCCGCTCCACCAGAGATTCGTGCCAAGCCTTCTAGATCTAGGATCTTCAGGACCTTCTTCTCCCCGGGAAGGAGTTGTAAGGGGGCCCTGGGAGAATCCCCACCAGTCTTCTGGGCCTCCAGGTGACTCTTGGAGGCCAGGGAACGCACTCTGCCTGCAGGTCTTTCCACCTCTTCCTAATTTCCTCCTGGGGCCACAGGTTGTTTGCTACAGCATTCATTCTGTCCCACATTTCCCTTTTCTGTACTATAGTTGTCATTTGTACTTGGGCTTCAAACAATTGTGGCTCTACCCTAATGATTTCATCAACCATGACTGACAATTCACCCTCAGTAATACTGGAATGTGTCTTCCCTGCCATTCTGAGATATTGATGGGGTAAATAATCAAGAAACAGAGAGCAAAAAACTGAGAAAAAAACGTCATTCAGTGTTAAAGCACTCTGCAACAAAGTGCTGCTATGCTGGAATAACTGGAGTGATCCCCATTGGCCGACGTCGTTGGGTAGGCTCCCGCCACCAGCCACCCAGGTGAGAAACCTTGGGGTTATCATAGATGATGGACTATCTATGACGCAGCAAGCCAACAAAGTGGCAGGCATGTGCTTCACTATTCTTAGATGGCTACGCAAAATTGTCTGGATGTTACCGCCTATTACCCAGAAGACTGTAGTCAATGCCTTAGTTACATCTCGGCTTGACTACGGGAACATCCTCTACCTGGGCTCCAACAAAGCAGTGATAAGACGCCTGCAGCTTGTGCATAACTCTGCTGCTAGACTGCTATGCAGAATCCCTAGATCTGCTAGGATCACAAAACATCTTAGGGATCTGCACTGGCTAAGGGTGGAAAATCGGATTCGATTCAAAGCCCTGAACTACCTGTTTAAAATCAAAGCTGGCACTGCCCCCAGGTACTTACAAGATCTTGCCAAGCCCTATTTCCCCAACCGCGACCTTCGCTCTTGTACAGCAGCGAATTTTGCTGTTCCCAGGTACAAACTGGCCAGAATGGGTGGGAGATCCTTTTCCTACCTAGGGCCCACCCTCTGGAACACACCCCCCCCCCCCACATACGCAAAGAAGAAAATCATCTGAGATTTAGAAAAAGTGTTAAAATTTGGCTGTTTGACAAATAGTTGGCTGTTGACTGTCTCCTCTCCTGTTGTGTTTTGGGCTCTGTTATCTTGGCGCCGGGAAACCCTTTGTGGGTAGCTGCGCGCCTTATAAGTGCTATAAAATAATAAATAAATAAATAAAAGGATCATGGTCTGAAATGGAGTGTGTTTTATAGTGTAGTATGCAGGTGTTCTCAAATAGCCAAAATACATTAGGTGTGTAATGCTGCAAGACTTTTGACTGTGACTAGGGCTGGGGTTTAAGGTCTGCCAGTCTCCTAGCTAGGTGAGGCAACATCACCCAGGCACTCCAAATATGCATTCCCCTGGAGCCTGAAGCACCAGTGTCTGCCTGCTTGTTAAGACCAAAGTGCCCCGTGAGAATGAGAGAGCTGGAGGGAGCTACGTCCACCGGGGGATCCTGCCAATTGAATCCCAGTAGTGAGGTATAGTGAGGCAGATGCTGCACTGATTAAATCATTGCCCGGGTGCAGTGAAAAGTCAGTGACCCTGGTATGTCAGAGGAGGGTTGCCGTGAAGTGAGCATTACTGTTGTTACACCGATAGTATCCACACAAAACCAAGACAAAAGAAAGATTTATAAAAAAAACATGTAGGTTTCTATATTTGCAAAATGAAAAGTAATAAGGACATCTAGATGTAGTGACCCATTCAACAGTCTAACTTACCATTCTCCGCTCCACCAGAGATTCGTGTCAAGCCTTCTGGATCTAGGATCTTCAGGACCATCTTCTCCCCGGGAAGGAGTTGTAAGGGGGCCCTGGGAGAATCCCCACCAGTCTTCTGGGCCTCCAGGTGACTCTTGGAGGCCAGGGAACGCACTCTGCCTGCAGGTCTTTCCACCTCTTCCTAATTTCCTCCTGGGGCCACAGGTTGTTTGCTACAGCATTCATTCTGTCCCACATTTCCCTTTTCTGTACTATAGTTGTCATTTGTACTTGGGCTCCAAACAATTGTGGCTCTACCCTAATGATTTCATCAACCATGACTGACAATTCACCCTCAGTAATACTGAAATGTGTCTTCCCTGACATTCTGAGATATTGATGGGGTAAATAATCAAGAAACAGAGAGCAAAAAACTGAGAAAAAAACGTCATTCAGTGTTAAAGCACTCTGCAACAAAGTGCTGCTGTGCTGGAATAACTGGAGTGATCCCCATTGGCCGACGTCGTTGGGTAGGCTCCCGCCACCAGCCACCCAGGTTAGAAACCTTGGGGTTATCATAGATGATGGACTATCTATGACGCAGCAAGCCAACAAAGTGGCAGGCATGTGCTTCACTATTCTTAGATGGCTACGCAAAATTGTCTGGATGTTACCGCCTATTACCCAGAAGACTGTAGTCAATGCCTTAGTTACATCTCGGCTTGACTACGGGAACATCCTCTACCTGGGCTCCAACAAAGCAGTGATAAGACGCCTGCAGCTTGTGCATAACTCTGCTGCTAGACTGCTATGCAGAATCCTTAGATCTGCTAGGATCACAAAACATCTTAGGGATCTGCACTGGCTAAGGGTGGAAAATCGGATTCGATTCAAAGCCCTGAACTACCTGTTAAAATCAAAGCTGGCACTGCCCCCAGGTACTTACAAGATCTTGCCAAGCCCTATTTCCCCAACCACGACCTTCGCTCTTGTACAGCAGCGAATTTTGCTGTTCCCAGGTACAAACTGGCCAGAATGGGTGGGAGATCCTTTTCCTACCTAGGGCCCACCCTCTGGAACACACTCCCCCCCCACATACGCAAAGAAGAAAATCATCTGAGATTTAGAAAAAGTGTTAAAACTTGGCTGTTTGACAAATAGTTGGCTGTTGACTGTCTCCTCTCCTGTTGTGTTTTGGGCTCTGTTATCTTGTCGCCAGGAAACCCTTTGTGGGTAGCTGCGCGCCTTATAAGTGCTATAAAATAATAAATAAATAAATAAAAGGATCATGGTCTGAAATGGAGTGTGTTTTATAGTGTAGTATGCAGGTGTTTTCAAATAGCCAAAACACATTAGGTGTGTAATGCTGCAAGACTTTTGACTGTGACTAGGGCTCGGGTTTAAGGTCTGCCAGGCTCCTAGCTAGGTGAGGCAACATCACCCAGGCACTCCAAATATGCTTTCCCCTGGAGCCTGAAGCACCAGTGTCTGCCTGCTTGTTAAGACCAAAGTGCCCCGTGAGAATGAGAGAGCTGGAGGGAGCTACGTCCACCGGGGGATCCTGCCAATTGAATCCCAGTAGTGAGGTATAGTGAGGCAGATGCTGCACTGATTAAATCATTGCCCGGGTGCAGTGAAAAGTCAGTGACCCTGGTATGTCAGAGGAGGGTTGCCGTGAAGTGAGCATTACTGTTGTTACACCGATAGTATCCTCACCCATGTGCAGGTTGTGAGTCTGCAATCCTGTATATCAGCTGGGGCCCCATGAAGTGTGCCGCCTTGCTGATTGGGACATACCCCATGTATGGGGTACACAGACAAAATATCGAGTTTTAAATATCGATATACAATAATATCGAAGTTTAAATATCGATGGGACAAAATATCGAAGGTAAGTAATATCGACAGTCTTAATATCGATATTAGTATGATATCAGTAATATCGAAGTTTTAAATATCGATGTCAACAATATCGAAATAAATAACTTCGATGTTACTAATATCAATTTTTAAATAAATTTAGTGTATATTATATTGTATTTATTATGTTTTATTATTTATTTTTAATGTAATTTAATTAAATATTGTCTTTTACTACTGCAGCGGGTTGTGGGTTTATAGGGGAATAGGGTGAGAAGTAATTTAATTATGTTAAATTAATTATTAATTAGTAGGAATTATTAATTAATTAATTGAGAAATAATTTTTAATTAATTTTAATTAATTGATTAATTGATAAATATCTTCTGTAGCGGGTTATGGGTTTATAGGGGAATAGGGTGGGAAGTAATTTAATAATAATTAATTAATTAATATATGTTTGTACATATTTTAATTAATAATTATTGGTAATTAATTTATATTAATTAGTTAATTAATTAATATAGTTTTGTACATATTTTTAATTATTAATTAGTTGGCAATTAATTAATATTAATTAGTTAATTACATTAATTATAGTAATTTTTTTATATATAATTTTTTGTTATTCTTAATTAATTAATTGGGAAAAATAATATTAATTATTAAATTAAATTAATTACAGCTAATGTGCTAATATATTTACTTTATTGTTATTGTTAATTAATAATTAATTGGTAATTAAATAATATTAATTAATTTTGGGTAAAGGAGTATTTTTAGGGTTCAGGGTCAGTTTTCAGTTTTTGGGTTATGGGGTATATTTAGGGTTCAGGGTCAGTTTTCAGTTCTTGGGTAAAGGGGTATTTTTAGGGTTCTGGGTCAGTTTTCAGTTTTTGGGTAAAGGGGTATTTTTAGGGTTCAGGGTCAGTTTTCAGTTTTTGGGTAAAGGGGTATGTTTAGGGTTCAGGGTCAGTTTTCAGTTCTTGCGTAAAGGGGTATTTTTAGGGTTCAGGGTCAGTTTTCAGTTTTTGGGTAAAGGGGTATTTTTAGGGTTCAGGGTCAGTTTTCAGTTTTTGGGTAAAGGGGTATTTTTAGGGATAAGGGTCAGTTTTCAGTTCATGGGTTAAGGGGTATTTTTAGGGTTCAGGATCAGTTTTCAGTTTTTGGGTAAAGGGGTATTTTTAGGGTTCAGGGTCAGTTTTCAGTTTTTGGGTAAAGGGGTATTTTTAGGGTTCAGGGTCAGTTTTGGGTTTTTGGGGTACAGGGATATTTTTAGGGTTCAGGTTCAGTTTTGGGTTTTTGGGGTACAGGCGTACAGGGTAAAAACAAAAAAATATTACATTAAATCAATTAAATAACATTAAAAAAAAATACATTAAATTATTAAGTGTTTTATTTATTTTAAATGTATATGTATTAGTTTTAATTTTGTTTTAATATTTTTATTTAATATTTGTAAAATTATATGTATTTTAAAATTATTTTTACATTATTATTAATACATTTAAAAAAACGATATTTTTAATTCTGATATTTTTGTACTACGATATTTTTTTCTTCGATATATTTGTACTTACCTTTATGAAGATAGGATTCCGATATTTTTGATCTCAATATTTTTGTTCCGATATTTTTGTAGTTCGATATTCTGTCTGTCGATATTATGTCAGACATTCATGTATGGAGTTAAGTTAGCGACCACATATACTGTTGAACATTTCGACTGTGCTGATTGGGCCATTGACTGTGTACAGAGTTGAGTCAGTGACTCTGTATACCAGAGGAGGGCCATAGGAACAAGGCATGAGGAGAAGGAGGACACTTTTGTGACCCAAGCCCCAACTGAGGAGCAGCACCTGGAATGTTGCAACTGCTCCTACCTTGTGGGTGGATCCCAAGAGACTTGCCAAGCATTGGAGGTGCATAGAGGACCCCTGACTTCTGCTCCCTCAGGACTTCTTGTGAGGTATTCATGGACACCTTACCAGTCTGAGTGTGAGTAATGTACTGGAGACAGCCACTGCAGCTTCTGTGCCTGTAAAGGGGGAGTGCTTGGAGACTCCAGTTGCTCCAGTCCTACTGGTACAGTTAAGACTGATTTACGGATCAGACAGCCCCTGGTGAACTTGCCTGCCATGTAGCTCTTTGTCACTGAAACACTTTTGACTGTAATAAAGAGATAGAGTGGACCTCCTGAGACTTGGACTACTAGATGAGCTTAACCTCAATGTCGCCTATAGTGAATGGGGAATAATCACTAGCGTTAGCAAGAGGGGCATAGGACTCAGGGACCCGCCTCTAAAACACTTGAGCCCTGCTCTGAGTGGACTTTGTATGTTATTTGTCAATGCTGTATTTTACTCTGTGTTTGTATATAGATACTCCTTTTTTCATAAAATCAAGAATTTAGCTGGGCTATCATGTATTGCTGCTGTTGAACACATTTTGAGTAGTGAGCCTGTATTCACCGCCCCTACGAGAAACCTTGAAATGCTCAACCCGCGCTACCATTGGGAGAAATGTGCTAAAGGGATACTTTGCCCAGTTGATCACAATCCATAGCAGGTTTGGCCTTGACATGTCAGCTGTAAAAGGCTTAACCCCCATGGTCGGGCCCAGTAGCTCTTGCTGGCCTGTGGCCCTGTAAACTGAGTTCTGACACTATGTCTTCGGCTAACGAGATACAAAAAGCTTTGGAGGTCATTCCACTAGACAAATTACAACCCTTATAGTATTTTTAGAAGGAACAACATTAGAGGGCATTCCTCTAAATACTGATTAGTCTGGAGTGTCAACATTCAGAATGTTTTATTGCAAACTATTGGCTCTTGCCTAATTGGTAGTAGAGAATGGGTTTTAAACAAGCATAATATGAGCCTCTGGTCTTTTAATAAAATGCTGATTTTTCTAGCTAAATTAGAGAGTGCAGATTGGCCTCCCACTCTCTTTATCGTGGCAGATGCTTTGTTTCCCTCCCATAACATTTTCTATGCTACAAATGTTCTTGATTATTTCAACTTCAGATGCTACAACTCCTGGTTTTTCCTAAGGCGTCATCTCAACAGGACACACATGAAGCTCAGGCTCCTGCATTTTAATGATGAGTCGTCTGGGAAGTTCTAAAAAGTTGTTCTATTGATTCTGATGGGATTCCTCCTATAATCTATTTCATTCATGAAGTTTAATTTATCTTCACATCAGGAAACTAGGTTATTACTACGTAGAAGCTTCTAATATCGTGAAAACTAAAAAAATCCTTAAATCCTCATTTAATCCCAAAGCATACTTCTAAATAAATTTACATAATGGTGGATTACTATCCAAACAGGGATGCCCTTCCTTCTTCAAATGTGTGCTTAGCCATAGTCTTGTATTTTTAGGTCTGGCATTGCCCAAGACCGTTTGATTTTGATGAAATGATACAAATGATATAGAGCTTGCAGTGAGCCATTTTTCTGTTGTTGTGAAATTCACATTTTTCTTCCATCAAATACAGCATAGAGCACTTTGAAATTTGGCATCCAACTTCAGCTAAGGGCTAACTTCACCGTGAGGGACAACATTCTGCCCTTTCACAAGAAGCATGTCCATCCTCAATGTAGGTGTGCTTCTTTGAGACAACCCAAAAAATATTTTTGACTTTTTTGTTTTTACATTGTAGAGGACCTACCAATTCTCCAGTGCTGAATTTCTACAAAATCAATCACAAAACAAGTATTTCAACCAAACACCGGATCTATTGGGTTTGCCAATGCTTGTTTAATATGAGGAAGTGTTTATTGTTGGTTGTGTTTGTAATTGGATGTAGGGATGAGTAAGTGGTTGGATAGATGGTGAGTTAGGCATTTCATTTTGGAATACATAAAATTATGTGATAGTGGGTATGTGCTTTAAAGGCACACTGGGCCATTAACAAAGAAAATTACTTAACAAAAGTGAAAAGGCCACTTAACATGGGGTTTGGGGGGGCTTATGTAGTAAATGGCAGTGGAGCACTTTATGACCATTTGAACCCTATGCACTTCCCTCCAAACATCAGAAATAAAACTCTTCTTTCTTTTCATTAGTCTTGTGTGCTCTTCTTTTAAGTACAACCAAAGGAAATGATGGACGGAGCGTTGACAATGCAAGCACTCACCCCCAGTCAACTGATCTGGGTTTAATCCATCACAGTATTTTAGCCCACTCTGCCACCCCAGTTCAGACATGGCCATATGCAAATCAGTTTGACCCTGTGCCTCATGGGAACAGTCCAGCCCGAACTGTCAAAGCCATGGCTTCCCTGGACCACAATCAAGCTAAAGAACGGTGATGGATTAAACCCAGATCAGTTGACTGGGGGTGAGTGTTTGTATTGTCAACGCTCCGTCCATCACCACCTTTGGTTTTTCTTTGTTCGCCCTAAGTTGGCAGGGTATGCTCAGACGTGAGTCCCTTGCTCACTTTGCCACTGGAGTCAAGCAAGCCCGGCTGAAGACGGCTGTAATGCCAGAAACCTGTCCTGGGAAGCTTGATTCCGGTCCAGGGAAGACATGGCTTGGCAGTTCGGGCTGGACTGTTCCCACGAGGCACAGGGTCAGACTGATTTGCATATGGCCATGTCTGAACTGGGGTGGCGGAGTGAGCTAAAGAACGGTGATGGATTAAACCCAGATCAGTTGACTGGGGGTGAGTGTTTGTATTGTCAACGCTCCGTCCATCACCATCGTTGGTTTTTCTTTGTTCGCCCTAAGTTGGCAGGGTATGCTCAGACGTGAGTCACTTGCTCACTTTGCCACTGAAGTCAAGCAAGCCCGGCTGAAGACGGCTGTAAAGCCAGAAACCGGTCCTGGGAAGCTTGATTCCGGTCCAGGGAAGACATGGCTTGGCAGTTTGGGCTGGACTGTTCCCATGAGGCACAGGGTCAGACTGATTTGCACATGGCCATGTCTGAACTGGGGTGGGGGAGTGAGCTAAAGAACGGTGATGGATTAAAACCAGATCAGTTGTCTGGGGGTGAGTGTTTGTATTGTCAACGCTCCGTCCATCACCACCTTTGGTTTTTCCTTATTTTAAGTACAGCAGGTATAAAGTACCAAAGAGCATGAACATAAAGCAAAACAAAAGAAAACATTTTTTGAGATAATTTTAAGAAACAGTTGTGAAAAGTGTGTGCTTCGGATCTGCATGGATATCTAATTGTTTTGTTTTTTACCCACTTACAATATATGATGGTATGTCTGGCCAAAATATCTGCTTTCTCTCAGTTTTTTTTAAATCAGCCTCAAAAAAGCATCCGAAAAACAAAATATCACATAATGCATCCCAGAACCACACAAGACTGATATTATCATACACTAATACACAATATAACACACAGCGATCCATTGATAAGATCTTTGGGCATCCGTTGGTAAACCTGGAGGATAAAGACAAGTCCTGGAATTTCTATTTGGATTTGGTTTAGATACTTGTGAGGAAATTGAAGCATAACAAACAATAATGGGTTACCATTCCCCGCTGGGGGTGTCTAACACACATAATGAGGTTTTCACTATTGGTGCATATAGGACTTAAAAATACATGTCCTACATTTTAAATACAATGTATCCTGCCCTAAGTGCTGTTTGGGGCTATTTTAGGGGTGACTTATATGCATTAACCCCTTGCATGCGTCGGACAGCCCCCGGCCGTCCAACAATCCGGTAGGCGTGTGCATCGGACGGCCGGGTGCCGTCCGATCTGCGCACAGGTGGAATTTTGTCGCACCTCCGCAAAATTCTGGCAGTGCCCCAGGGATTAAAACAGGAGGTTTAAGCCTAGCAAAAGGTTTATTTTCAAAAAGAGGTGGTAGAATGCACACTGTGTTCCATACCTGTAAAAGTCCAAAATCTTTGATTATTGTGGCATGCGAGCCTGAAATGCATTCCTACCATGCACACAAAGTATGTAAAAGTAATAGTGAGCCCTAGTCAGTTCCCAACACAGGGAGCACAGCACTGAAAGA
The DNA here is from genome assembly GCF_964263255.1 of Lissotriton vulgaris. NCBI lineage: Eukaryota > Metazoa > Chordata > Amphibia > Caudata > Salamandridae > Lissotriton > Lissotriton vulgaris. Next base: position 788,164,717 of record NC_141696.1, read on the forward strand.
CTTTCACAAACAAATCCATTGTTTTAAGCCATTTTATGAACTCCTAATCATAGTACATGATCCTTTCTTGTTCAAACATATTCTGTGGTTTAAACCAAGTTCAACGAATGCCTATCCAGGCTACTTTCGATACAACACGTGGGGATTCACCATTCCTTATAATGTGGCGATGATTTTATTTTATGACCCAATGCATTTCAGGCAACTTCTGCCTTTCCTCAGGGGTAACTTTAATCCCACGCTTATCAAACATTACGGCTCACCAAAGTGAAAGTGCGGACTAAAAATACAATTCTATCAGTGCTGTGCACCGTGTTTTGGGACCTTATGAGGCCCTAATATTAAATTTATAAAACTTTTATTTTGCTAGTTCTAATTGGATTTTAAACTGTACTATAGGCTGCAATGGCAGGCCTGAGACATGTTTGAATCCCAAAGTATATTTCTAAATACATTTACATAATGGTGGATTACTATTCAAACAGGGATGCCCTTCCTTCTTCAAATGTGTGCTTGCCATATTCTTGTATTTTTAGGTCTGGCATTGCCCAAGACCGTTTGATTTTGATTAAATGATATAAATGATATAGAGCTTGCAGTGAGCCATTTTTCTGTTGTTGTGAAATTCACATTTTTCTTCCATCAAATACAGCATAGAGCACTTTGAAATTTGGCATCCGACTTCAGCTAAGGGCTAACTTCACCGTGAGTGACAACATTCTGCCCTTTCACAAGAAGCATATCCATCCTCAATGTAGGTGTGCTTCTTTGAGACAACCCAAAAAATATTTTTGACTTTTTTTATTTACATTGCAGAGGACCTACCAATTCTCCAGTGCTGAATTTCTACAAAATCAATCACAAAACAAGTATTTCAACCAAACACCGGATCTATTGGGTTTGCCAATTCTTGTTTGATATGAGGAAGTGTTTATTGTTGGTTGCGTTTGTAATTGGATGTAGGGATGAGTAAGTGGTTGGATAGATGGTGAGTTAGGCATTTCATTTTGGAATACATAAAATTATGTGATAGTGGGTATGTGCTTTAAAGGCACACTGGGCCATTAACAAAAAAAATTACTTAACAAAAGGGAAAAGTCCACTTAACATGGGTTTTGGGGGGGGCTTATGTAGTAAATGGCAATGGAGCACTTTATGACCATTTGAACCCTATGCACTTCCCTCCAAAACATCAGAAATAAAACTCTTCTTTCTTTTCATTAGTCATGTGTGCTCTTATTTTAAGTACAACCAAAGGAAATGATGGACGGAGCGTTGACAATACAAGCACTCACCCCCAGTCAACTGATCTGGGTTTAATCCATCACCGTTTTTTAGCCCATTCTGCCACCCCATTTCAGACATGGCCATATGCAAATCAGTTTGACCCTGTGCCTCATGGGAACAGTCCAGCCCGAACTGCCAAGCCATGCCTTCCCTGGACCGGAATCAAGCTAAAGAACGGTGATGGATTAAACCCAGATCAGTTGACTGGGGGTGAGTGTTTGTATTGTCAATGCTCCGTCCATCACCACCTTTGGTTTTTCTTTGTTCGCCCTAAGTTGGCAGGGTATGCTCAGACGTGAGTCCCTTGCTCACTTTGCCACTGGAGTCAAGCAAGCCCAGCTGAAGACGGCTGTAATGCCAGAAACCGGTCCTGGGAAGCTTGATTCCGGTCCAGGGAAGACATGGCTTGGCAGTTCGGGCTGGACTGTTCCCACGAGGCACAGGGTCAGACTGATTTGCATATGGCCATGTCTGAACTGGGGTGGAGGAGTGGGCTAAAGAACAGTGATGGATTAAACCCAGATCAGTTGACTCGGGGTGAGTGTTTGTATTGTCAACGCTCCGTCCATCACCATCGTTGGTTTTTCTTTGTTCGCCCTAAGTTGGCAGGTTATGCTCAGACGTGAGTCACTTGCTCACTTTGCCACTGAAGTCAAGCAAGCCCGGCTGAAGACGGCTGTAAAGCCAGAAACCGGTCCTGGGAAGCTTGATTCCGGTCCAGGGAAGACATGGTTTGGCAGTTTGGGCTGGACTGTTCCCATGAGGCACAGGGTCAGACTGATTTGCACATGGCCATGTCTGAACTGGGGTGGGGGAGTGAGCTAAAGAACGGTGATGGATTAAAACCAGATCAGTTGTCTGGGGGTGAGTGTTTGTATTGTCAACGCTCCGTCCATCACCACCTTTGGTTTTTTCTTATTTTAAGTACAGCAGGTATAAAGTACCAAAAAGCATGAACATAAAGCAAAATGAAAGAAAACATTTTTTGAGATAATTTTAAGAAACAGTTGTGAATAGTGTGTGCTTCGGATCTGCATGGATATCTAATTGTTTTGTTTTTTACCCACTTACAATATATGATGGTATGTCTGACCAAAATATCTGCTTTCTCTCAATTTTTTTTAAATCAGCCTCAAAAAAGCATCCGAAAAACAAAATATCACATAATGCATCCCAGAACCACACAAGACTGATATTATCATACACTAATACACAATATAACACACAGCGATCCATTGATAAGATCTTTGGGCCTCCGTTGATAAACCTGGAGGATAAAGACAAGTCCTGGAGTTTCTATTTGGATTTGGTTTAGATATTTGTGAGGAAATTGAAGCATAACGAACAATAATGGGTTACCATTCCCCGCTGGGGGTGTCTAACACACATAATGAGGTTTTCACTATTGGTGCATATAGGACTTAAAAATACATGTCCTACATTTTAAATACAATGTATCCTGCCCTAAGTGCTGTTTGGGGCTATTTTAGGGGTGACTTATATGCATTAACCCCTTGCATGCGTCGGACAGTCCCCGGCCGTCCAACACTGCGGTAGGCGTGTGCATCGGACGGCCGGGTGCCGTCCGATCTGCGCACACGTGGAATTTTGTCGCATCTCCGCAAAATTCTGGCAGTGCCCCAGGGATTAAAACAGGAGGTTTAAGCCTAGCAAAAGGTTTATTTTCAAAAAGAGGTGGTAGAATGCACACTGTGTTCCATACCTGTAAAAGTCAAAAATCTTTGATTATTGTGGCATGCGAGCCTGAAATGCATTCCTACCATGCACACAAAGTATGTAAAAGTAATAGTGAGCCCTAGTCAGGTCCCAACACAGGGAGCACAGCACTGAAAGACTTTCACAAACAAATCCATTGTTTAAGCCATTTTATGAACTCCTAATCATAGTACATGATCCTTTCTTGTTCAAACATATTCTGTGTTTTAAACCAAGTTCAACGAATGCCTATCCAGGCTACTTTAGATACAACACGTGGGGATTCACCATTCCTTATAATGAGGCGATGATTTTATTTTATGACCCAATGCATTTCAGGGAACGTCTGCCTTTCCTCAGGGGTAACTTTAATCCCACGCTTATCAAACATTACGGCTCACCAAATTGAAAGTGTGGACTAAAAATACAATTCTATCAGTGCTGTGCACCGTGTTTTGGGACCTTATGAGGCCCCAATATTAAATTTATAAAACTTTTATTTTGCTAGTTCTAATTGGATTTTAAACTGTACTATAGGCTGCAATGGCAGGCCTGAGACATGTTTGAAGGACTACTTAAGTGGGAGGCACAAAAAGTGCTGAAAGCTCACTAGTAGCCTTTAATTTACATGCTCTGTGTTCAGTTAGAACCATTTACTAGGGATGTACAAGTAAATTAAAAGTGCCACTTAGGTGTAATCTATTTTAAGGATGTCAGGTCAGGTCTAACACACAGATATATATAAGGATATCAGCTATAACACACACCTATATAGGTGTGTGTGTTAGACCTGACATATTAAGCATGATGGATAAATCTTTTGGGCCATTTGGACTCTGTGTACTTTAGCACTGCTAACCAGTGATAAAGTACTTGTGCTCGCTCCTTCAAACATGATAACATTGAACTTCACCTAAATGGTACTTTTTCATTTAGATGTAAGGCCCTAGTAAATGGTACTACCTGTATTCAGGGCCTGTAAATTGCATGCAATTAGTGGGCCTTCAACCCTCCTTTTGACCCCCACTACAGTAACCTTTTATAACATGTCCCAGTCCTGCCACTGCAGCCTGCATTGCAATTTTAAACTGGCATTTTGACCAGGTATCATAAACTTTTCGGCTGGACTAAACTATAATCTTGAATGCATATGTCACCCCTAAGGTAGGCCCTAATGGCTCAGAGGGCAGGGTGCATTGTATGAAAAAATAGGACATGTGGGAATAAGTGTTATATGTCATAGCACTAAAAAACTCCTAAAGTTGTTCATGCATTGTTGCAAGACCTATCTCTCCCATTGGCTAACACTGGGTTACCGTAATCTTGTTAGTATGTGATAGCTTTGGATTGGAAGCAGATAGAGATATGATGTATACACTTAAAAGAATTGTAATTAAAAAATCCTCTCTAAAGTTCAAATCAGATTTTAAGTCACAATTCTGAAAATGCCACATTTAGAAACTTGCAAAAAGAACAGATGATGTACGGAATGCTGAATTAATCATTCACCCGAGTCTCGGATCTGGCTTAAATCCATCATTTATTTGTCTGCCATTCCAGTTTAAACCCAGCCATATGCAAATCAGTCTTGACCCTGTGCCTAATGAGAACAGTCCAGCCCGAACTGCCAGGCCAGGTCCTCCCTGGATCAGAAACAAACATCCTGAGCGGTTTCAGGGTAACACCTCTCATCAGTCAGGCTAGCTTGAATTTGGTAGCATAGCGAGCATGGACCCATGTCTGGGCATACCCTTCTCCCTTATGGCGATAAATGCAAAAAAACAGATGATGGACGGAATGCTGAATTAATCAAACATTCACCCCAGTCACAGATCTGGGTTAAAGCAATTGTTTTTCTTGCACGCCACACCATTCCAATTTAGACCCAGCCATTTACAATTCAGTCTTGGACCTGTGACCCATGAGAACAGTCCAGCCCGCACTGCCAGGCCAGGTTCTCCATGAAACAGAAACAGATCACCCTAAAACTTTCCAGGAAGGAGCTGAGGTGGGTAGACCATTTTTGGGAAAGATGAGTGTCAGGTTAGTCAAGTGGCCCCAAAGTTATTAGCAAAACAAAAGCTATTTCCTATGGATTTCTTACCCATGATGTTGAGAATGTGTTTGCTCTTGCTTTGCAAAGATAATCAATCAAATGCTAAGTTGATAATCCTCCATTTTGCTAATCCCCAGCTGAATGGGCTCTTGGTGAAATGGGCTTCAAGTCTCAGGCTACTCTGCAGCAGGAAGGGTCAACTCTCACTGAGAAGGAGGAGGAGGTTACACTCCCCACAGCACTACAAAGCGTAACATGCTCTCCCACTGAGTGGGATAAGTGCAGGCCATGCCAAGGCAAAGCCTGGACCCATCCTGCACCCGTCAGCACCAGGGAAAGGTAAGACAATGCCACCTCCCTGGGCTCTGAGTTTTGTACAGCTTGATCACCTTGGGAAAGACAGTCTTTGAATACTAAGGGGGCTTAAAAGTGAACCTTTTAAATTGCCTTTTTTGGATGTATTGGCCAATTTGCTCTTACTGGTAACTTCTGTCCTAAGCCTGCAGCACTGTAGATGTTGATTCTTTCTTAACTATGAGCAAGAGGAAGGCTACTGAGGGTTCCATAGGTGCAGGGAAATTGCCCAAGACTGCCTGTAGGCATGCAGTGGATATTTGTAGTTTAAAGGAAATTGATAATCAAATTGTGGAAGTGAAGGACGTTCTCAGCAGAGAGAGACATCAGACTGATGTGCAGGTTTCAAGGTTTCCCAAAACAAAGATAATCCAATTTTACAACCAATGGCAAATCACATGATAATGGGCCTGGTTCCCCCACTCTTTTATTAGCGCAATCACAGCATGCAGAGCCGGGAAGGGCTTTAAACCCCACTGTTCCTTGCGATGGTCAGTCAGATCAATCATCTTTTGTTAATGGGCAGATATATTTGGAAGCGGTATTGGATTTTAAATTAGGTTGGGCCAGAAACAGCACAAACCCCGTCTCCAAATTTATGGCACTAACTGTGTGTCTGCTACAACCTATGGCAGTGAAATCTGTGGGTATAAGGATTGTCACATGAGTTAGGTTGAGGACCAATCACATGACTCAAGTTGAGGAGAATAGGTTTGCCAGACACTTATTGGGGGTCCTGCAGAGCACCTCAACTTTTGCTGTTGCCAAATAACTGTGTCTTAAATATATTTCAGACATCATTGCAATAAGGCCCTTGCCATGATGGATGTTGGTGTGGTACAAAAGTAAGCCAACCTTGAACAGACTGATCAATAAGGACTGTCTTTCTTTAGAGAATGTAACAGCAATATCTTGGTTTGGTTATATAAAGTCAAATATTACCACATGGAACTCTCAGATTTATTCTTTGCCCTGGGAAAATAATACTTAAGGAGATTATGATTGGGTTAAACATACTTTCATCACTAGCATTGCTGCCACAAGGGAAAGTGACGATCTACAGATCTACAGAATTCTGTTGCCCAAACCTTTTGCCTAATAAAACATTAGCCCCTATAGAACGTAACCTGACATTGGTGACTAATGTTTATCATATGCAAAAAGAAAAATTGATGGAAAGAATCCAGAACAATGTCATACATTCAACCCAGTACAGAGATCTGGGCCTAAATCTATTGTTTTTTTGCTCACCATGTCATTCCAGTTTGAACCCAGCCATATGCAAATCAGTCATGAATAAAAAATATACCCAGGATCCACCCCTCTTTAAGTAGCCCATGCATCCACTAGTCCATGATCAGCCAGTCAAGACTGCAGCACCTTAAATACTCTAGGTTTCCTCCTTTTGTAGGGTTTGCTATCATCTTGTAGTACATTGGGTTCGAGGTGTATATTTAGGTCACCGTACAAAATTAGCGGAGTGGGCCATAGTGCCAATTCCTCGTTCAACCATTCAATTCTTAGGGCCTCATCTAAATTCAAGCCATATATAGAACATATCTTACACTTCTGACTACAAATCATACATTTCACAATAGCCCACCTCCCTTGTTTATCTGCCAATGCTCTACCTGTCCCTTGTATATGATTCTTGGCCAGAATTGCTACTCCCCGTGTAGTGGTGGATTGCTCAGTACATACTAATACTGTCAGACCAAGTTCCACCACCAATTTTGTTTTGATCCATGGGATATGAGTTTCCTGAATGCATACCAGATCAGTCTGGAGCACCCGTAGCTCATTTGTAACCCGTTGCCTTTGATTGTGATCATTCAAACCACTTACGTTCGGGGAGCAATGCCGAATACCACCATGTATGCCACTATCGACCACCTATCTTCCATGTATCTTTGTGCTTATAGACTAAATGCCTAGAACCATTGAGTTTCCTATTTTTCTTCAAAGTACCATCATGGATTATTTTTACAAGTGATCCTCCAACCCACTTCCCCAAAGTCGTGTCCCGCCCCCACAAATCCCCAAACTGGAGGCTTGCAGACACAGCTTCTCATCCCCCGGACCCCCTGCCCCCCCAGTGCTTTAACCACTAAGATCGGCACCCCCACCACAATGCATCGCAACAAAAAGAGGAAGCGATATAACAATATAGTCAGTGCATGAATAGGGAGAGGGACTCCACCTAACATCAAATAACACCCAAGCATCCTTGCAAATAACAGTTATGTGCATATCAAATCCCAAAAAAGTCTCTTCTTATTGCCCCCTTTCTTTTCTCCCACTGTCCCTCTTTTACAAAGATTGCAAATACTCTTTAGCAGCTGATTCAGTTGTAAAAAACTGCACATGCTCATTGTGGATGACTTTGAGCTTAGCTGGGTTCAGCAAAAAGGCTTGTGCCCCTTTGTCACGAAATGGAGTAATGAGCTGGCATAATTGTCATCTCTTTTCTACAGTAAGAGGGCACAAAGAACTCTGTCCCTTTCCCAGTTTTCTTTTGGTCTGGCTGTGCCAGATCGTATATTGCTTCTTTCGCCAGAAAGTTCTTTACTGATATTAAAATTGCCCTTGGTCTGGCAGAGTTCATGCCCGGCCTATTACACCGAACAAATGGGAATCTGTGTGCCCACTGGATCTCCTGGCTCCAATCACATTGGGTTAACCCGGGAAAGGCTTCAGAGAATTTTCGTACATCTTGCCCCTCGGCCCCCTCAGGAATGTCCAACACTCGGAGATTATTGCGCCGGAGGCGATTTTCCAAATCAGTGATTTTCCAGAGGGTTTCATCCTTAGCGGAGTACAAGGTTTCTGTTGTTGCCTTCTGAGCAGCGAGTTCATCCTCCAAGTTTGATATCCAGGTCTCGGCCTCTTTGAACCTGTTGGAAAACAAGCCCCTTGCGTATGCTGGCTCTCTGTTCGATTTTCCTCCCTATGGGCCATTATGTTCTGATAAATACCAGCTAGGGATATATCCTCAGGTTTCTCATCAAAATTAGGCTGTATCCCGCTGGCCATTTCAGTCTGCCATAAATGAATGATCCCATTGGAAGGAATCTAAGCTCTCAGCCGAATGGTAACCTGCGCCCGGGCCTACATCCCCTTGCTTACGCACCGTTTTTGGACTGTCGATTCCCTTGTGTTTATCTGGGTCAGATTTATCCCCGGAAGTATGCTGGGGTCAGACATTGAGACATTGAGTAGAAGGGAGGGTCCCCAGAATCGTGATCTTTCCTTAAATCTTGTTCAGCCGTTTTTTATTTTTTTGATCACTATATCTCCTCTCACCGGAGCTGAATCTGTGCTATTTCCTCCTTTCTGCGCCTTCTTGAATGACCCCCAAGAAATTTCCCCTGCTGCAGTTTTCTCCGCATTTTTTTCTCCATTCTCCCCGTCTTTTAATGAGATTCTAGGCATGCTACCTGTCGCCCCTTCCTCATTAGCCAGAGAATTCTAAGGAAAGTTCCTCCCTGTAAGATTTCACCCATGCTCAGCGCAAGTTCAAGATTAACAGGAGTGGTGGACGTATTTTTCTTTACTTTTCCCGTCAAAAATAAAGCGGGGACAGACTTCTTACCAGCCTCCACTCGTGCGCTGACTTTTTTTCCCACAACTGGGATCAGCTTTTTGCCCTCTGTAGCATCAGAGATGTCCATGTTGTTTCGCGCTCTGCAATGTCCAGCCTTCGGGGGCGTTGTAGCGCCATTTTCTGCAGCATTGAGCCTGCATTTCGCTTGCACCATCCACTCTCCACACCGGGCAGCATGCGCACACCTGGAGGTCCACCTCGCCAGCACCAGAAGCCGGCAAACAACTACACGGGAGATTAAACAGGCACTCCATAGCATACTCGCTCCACCTCGACTTCACTTCAGAGCCGGCATGAAGCAGAGAAGCCTGGCAAATATTGTGTCGATAGCGTGGTGAGTGGAGCAGGTGGTGAAGCTCTGGGAGCTCAAGCTCGCCCGACCGTACTCACGGCCGCCATCTTGCCTCTATGTCATACTTTATTTCTCTACTCAAGTGAGGCAGCTTACTACAATTTTTCCATGTAACATACTTCATTATGAAATGTAAATCCTGCACATTATAATTTAAATAAAGCATTTTCCTAAATAATTATATTTGTGTAAACACAACCAAACCAACAGTTAAAATTTGAACTGTTCGAAGAAGCATTTGACTCCTTTTGTGCACCACGGGACACCTTGGTTTAGTAATGTGAGATTTTGTCCTACTTTCTAAAGTCAAAAAACTCTAAGCAATAGAGTACATTCTGCTTACCCATGCTCACCAATGAAACACGGCCCTGATTCACCAAAAAAAAAGCGTATGAGTAGGTGTGATAGTGGGCCCGATTCACAAAATGAACTTAAGACTCAATCCTAAACTTACTACTATTTTGGTATGCACAGAATGCTCTTACTACTTTTGGCATTCACAGAATGCACTTACTACTTTTGATATTCACAGAAGTTAGGATTTTGTCTTAAGTTTGTCTTACGACAAACTTAAGACAGACTTAAGACAGACTTAAATTAGGATTTTGTCTTAAGTCTGTCTTAAATCTGTCTTAAGTCTGTCTTAAGACAAAATCCTAACTTCTGTGAATACCAAAAGTAGTAAGTTCATTCTGTGAATGCCAAAAGTAGTAAGTGCATTCTGTGAATACCAAAATACTAGTAAGTTTAGGATTAAGTCTTAAGTTCATTCTGTGAATCGGGCCCTTAGTCTTGTAGACTTCCTACTTCGTCATGAAGCAGATGTAACAGATAACTATTTCTGGCTCACTGCGGGATTTCACAAGTATACAAAATTAAATAACAGCCAAATCTTTTTGAACTTGACCTTTTAGTCTATTTACTAACCCAGTGTTCATGCCAAAAGAAAGGAAAGCCTGAATGTTGTAAGGCAGCATTTTAGGTGCTGTAAGATCGTTCAAATAAATAAATACATTAAAACACGTTCTCAGGTTTATTGGAAGTTACACATACCTTTGTATAGTAATTAATACTTTTACATTCAAATGGAATACCTAGTGCATTAATTATCGGTTTATTATGTTATAATAGCGTCCAACCGGAAATTATAAATCTCCTCACAGATGTCTTCTGTTACTCTGAAATGCATCAGTCTGAGACAGAGAAGCCAGGAGCAGCGGTTATGTCGATCTTATCTGACAAATGATAGAAACACTGAGATTTCCCACTGCTAAGTGAAAAGTTAGAAGTGGAGTGAGATTGCTTTTGCAATCAATTAGATTGTCTGCCTTCTAGCCAGAGGATCGATCTTTCACTTTGATGACAATGTCACATAGGGTAATGCCTGGCATAATACCCACTGATAGAGTTACAAGTTCAACAAAATCTTATTGGCAGAATAATGCAGTATTCTCGCAGACCACTACCCCATCCTGAAAACAAAGCAACATCAGGATGGCATAAATATGATGAAGGAAACATCAGTGAGAGCACAATGGCTGATACATAGTCCTGAAAGCACCTTCTGTGTTGCCTACTTACAAAGTGGTCGATTCGCAGAGCTATTGGGGGGAAGCATCATTTTTAAGCATGGAAAAAATTAACATAAAATGAAATACGACTTAAAAATGTGTAAAGGGCACCTAACATAACTTGCTTTGTGAGTGCGTAAGTTACCGCACATGTGTACAATTTGTTCTGCAAATGAGTTTCTTGCTCAGGCAGAGAACAAATGATGCAGACAATAGGTTTAAATAATTACCAAGGAGAGACAGCGTGTGCAATCTTTATGGCAGCAGATCAATCACTCACAGAGAAAACCCTATCGTGCAAACCGGCATGGAATGGAAGTGCAATGAAAGTTCCACATCATGACAATAGAAGGCAGCATATGTGGCAAAGTACATAAAACTGTAACCCCCACATGCATCATTGTAGGAATTTGCGATTCCTAAATTGCGAAAAATTTAGGAATCGCAATTTAGGAATCGCAAATTCCTATGCATTAAGAATTCACAAAAGTTTTTGCGATTTCCTAATTTTCCTTATTTGCGATTCCTTAATTGCGAATCACAAATAAGGAATTGCTTTACATTGATTTCTATGGGCTTACAGGCCCATAGGAATCAATGGGAAGGCATTCTCATTTTGCGAATTCGCAATTAAGGAATCGCAAAATGAGAATGCAATTTCAAGGGTGCAGGCGGGGGGGGGTCCAAAGGACCCCCCCTGCACCCTTGAAATGTCACATAAATACATTTTACTCACACACATGTCCGAAGGGCATGTGTGTGTGTAAAATATAAGTTTCAAAAATGCATTTTTTTGCATTTTTGGAACTTTTCGCAAATTACCATGAAGGTTTACTTGATGGTAATTTTCCCCTTCCTAATTGCGAATTCGAAAATTAAAAAAAAAACATGCATAGCATTTAAGAAATCGCAAAATTAGCGATTTCTTAAATGCTATCGCAATTTGAGAAATCGCAAAAAATTGTGATTTCTTAAATTGCGAAAAATGAAAAAATAATGATGCATCCCAAAAAAGGTTTTCGCATTCGCAAACGGCCGAATTTTGCGATTCGCGCCGTTTGCGAATGCAAAAAAGCTTGATGCATGTGGGCATAAGCCTCTAAATAACTATTCAGAAAGAAAGCACTTGAAAAGTACATCTTTATTAAGATACTACAAAATTAAATCACTGCTGACGCAGGGAAAGCTTACTACAGATGCATAGTAACAGCCAAGCCATGTCTTTCCTGGACCGGAATCAAGCATCCTAGGGCCGGTTTCTGGCTATCAGCCGTCTTCAGCCAGGCAGTTCGGGCTGGACTGTTCCCATGAGGCACAGGGTCAAGGCTGATTTGCATAAGGCCATGTCTGAACTGGGGTGGCGTGGAGTGCAAAAAAACGATGGATTTAGGCCCAGATCTCTGTACTGGGGTGAATGTATGACATTGTTCTGCATTCTGTCCATCAACTGTTGTTTTTGCATTTGTCACCCCGAGTGGGATGGGTATGCTCAGACGTGAGTCCCATGCTCTTCACACCACTGGAGTCAAGCTATCCTGGCTGAAGGCGGCTGATAGCCAGAAATACCTGTCCTAGGATGCTTGATTCCGGTCCAGGAAAGGCATGGTTTGGCAGTTCGGGCACAAGCCTCTCAGTCATATCTATGAGGTGATGGAAAGGCGCTCTGCATGTCGCTGCATGGCCTCATAGATATGAAGTAAGACAAATCAGCGCAAGCCACTGCCTTGACTTATCCTACATCAAGGAAGTGTTCCATGGACGTTGCAGTGGTTTTTCCCACTCAACACCCATGGAATTTGACGCTCCCCATCATTTACTTAATCATGTAAACTGGAGCAGTGGTAAAACCTTATACCTCCCCAGAGAAGGTGTAACAAGGAGAAATATTTTTATTTCTCGTCGTTTTTCCTCTTTCCATATGAGCTGTATTCTGTAGCGCACATAGGAGGAGGAATACGCCTCCTTGGATTGTTTTTGTGCAGGAAGGTGACCCTTCCTGCACAAAAACAAATTTTGCCTGCAGCAGAGGCAACCTTGCACCAAGGTGCAGGGATGACTACGGAGGCACTAAGCAGCAAATTGTGTGTCGGGGCCGGGGGAAAGGACAGGAATGCTCAATACTTCATAAATATGGTGCATATCTGCCCTTTCACAATGGCGTAGGGCAGTATAGCAAGAAGACTTGCAGCGGTGCCCATATCGAATACTCATAAATAAGGCCCTACAAGTTTAATTGTATGACTGCAGAGACTCCACAGGGAAGGGGTGAGGAGGGGACTCCATAGATAAAAGGTTTGGACAAGCCTATCTTTTTATATGCAGTGTTTCCTCCCCGGCTGCAGAGTCTCCTTACTCGTAGTTTGTGAATACTAAGAAGAAAAAAAATGTGAACTTACCCAAAAGTGTACGTTTACTTTTGTGGTCCAGAGACAATTATTTTTTTAACAGAAATTGAGTTGTCTGACTTGAACGTTTTTAAGTCAGTGAATTTTTGTTAAATTGTTTTCTCAGATTTTGTCAGTACCAATAAATAAGTTTTGCTTAAGGTAGGACCATGTAAAATATTCAAGATAAAATTATCAGATATATTTACATATAATATACTGATTATCCTAAAAATCTGGCCCTCTTGTGCTACGCCTGAACCCCTCTGACATAAATGGATATGTATTGGCGCTTTTTGAGATTCACCACAAAATCTGTTGGCAATGTTTGGTTGAACAAAGTGCTAGCTCTCCAAATACCACAAAAAACAATGAAAAATACATTGCGGTGTGAAATATGATTCCAAAGTCAAGGGATTGCGAGTTTTATGGCTGACAAACTCAGATAACATTAAACATTTTTATTGTTGAAACTAGAATACAGCTGACACAAAAGAATACGATGTTTATAGACATGCATATAAGTTGCCATACCTTTAAGAAGAAAGGCCAGTTCTGGAATCCTATTAGATTTTACGTAAAATATGTTCATGCATAATCTTCCAATCTAACCAAGAAGAAAGGACAAATCTTGAGACGGCAAAAGTGTGGACATGTGTAATGAGTTGATGAAAGTCTTTCCGTAATAGTGTATTCATTAGAGGCACCATCAGTAAATGGGGTGAATAAGAGCTGATAATTAGTGCCTCATAATTGCTCCACAGAGAATGACTTTAAGGTGACAAATTAGAGAGAAACTGTTAAATTAGACACTTAGTCGAGCGGAATAATACATCATAACTAGGGCATGCACACAATACTGAACAGTATTTCCATTATTTGAAAATAGATAAGTCCATTCTGAGCAAGTTGAAAGTTTCTGTAAAATGGGTGTGGACAGGATCTAATGTGGAATCCAAAGTAAAAATAATGAACAAAGCAAAAACGACTAAAGCTTTAAATAGTTGCCAAGCACAGTGAGCGTGTATAATCTTTTTCACAGCAGTTAAAGCACTCACAGAGAGAGAACCTTATCATGCAAACTGGCATGGAATGAAAGTGTAACGAAGTTTCAGCATCGTGACCATAGAAGGTAGTGTACGCAGCAAAGTACATAAAACTAAAAGTCTCACGAAAACTATGCAGCAACAAAAGGACTTGAAAAGTACATCCTTATTCAGATATTAAAAATGAAATCCCTGCTGACACAGGACACGCTTACCAAAGCTGCAAAGTAAAGTTATTCAAAGTATATCATGCAAGAGCAATGCATAAAAGGGAGGAAAGCAAACACGACTGTATAGAACAAAACACAAATGACAAACTATGTATTATATTTAAAAACGTGCACACACTATTTGTGTTATGCCGATTTTCCTATATTCGTCATGAATCCTATCTGTTAAGTCTGCTGACTAGGCCATGCAACTGGACATACCCTAGGAATAATCTTTGGTGACCCAGAGTCAGTCATCCTCAAATATATTAACCCTGTTCCTTGGAGTGACCACTACCTCAGTTGTTTAATCTATAATATCCCATCAAGTCAAATAAACAACTTTTCATTGTACTTGACAATCTATAAAAGATGGAACAAATGTAACATGAGGAAGTTGCATCTCACCCTACCGCTAGCTTAAACCTTGCATAGATAACAACGGTAGAAAAATTAGATGACCTTATCAACAATGTATGCAACAGAATAATGCTCATGAAAATGTCTTCACAACAAACAAGCACTGGCAAGCCATTAGGTTTTGAGTTGGTTACCAGCCTTTTGTGTACTGTATTGTGTATTGTCATGGTTTTTACAAACCTTCATTGCTGAGAAAGCTGCAGGGCACTCATCAATCTAACAAAAAAACAATGACTTAAAAATATGTTTGGGTAAAACAAACACTAAAATAGTAGTCTGTGGCACTGATGAAAGCTACTCTGTAAGAGGATGTGTGTAAAGTTGTTGCAATGGAAATAATGACATCAGTAGATCATGGAATGTTGAATTTAGAATGTGAAAAATGACAGTCAGAGAAATCAGTTGCCTGGAAGACGTGGAGTGCGTGATTGCATAATAAAAGAGCTTATTTAACTTCCAATTATGTAAAGTGCTACTACACAAAATTGGTGACAAGGAGGGCTCGAACTTTAAGTCCAGTCAGTGTTTCCCACTGAATCTCTTGTATTTTGATGAGAACAGTGACGGAGTACAGCGTTAGCCTTCTTGGCTTAATGCAGCGCTCCGCCTCTTTTGAAATGTAGGGCTGCACTGTATTTACAACAATACGGTGCTGACCCTGTGTTTCCCCCTGCACTGATGATCATTATAGCTGCATCAATCAATCAATCAATCAATCAATCAATCACGGCATTTGTAAAGCGCACTACTCACCCGGGAGGGTCTCAAGGCGCTGGGGGAGAGGGGTATGTTACTGCTCGATCAGCCAGGTCTTGAGCTGCTTTCTGAAGGAGAGATGGCCTTGGGTTCGCCGAAGGTGGGTGGGGAGGGAGTTCCAAGTCTTGGCTGCCAGGTAGGAGAAGGATCTTCCTCCGGCGGTGGCTCTGCGGATGCGTGGTACGGTGGCGAGGACGTGGCTGGTCGATCGTAGCTGGAGGGTGGGCGTGTAGAAGGTCATGCGGTCGTTGAGGTACTTGGGACCCAGGTCATGGAGAGCCTTGTGTGCGTGGGTGAGGACTCTGAACGTGATTCTCTTGCTGACGGGGAGCCAGTGCAGGTCTCTCAGGTGTCAGGTGATGTGGCTTTGTCGGGGGATGTCCAGGATGAGTCGTGCGGAGGCGTTCTGGATGCGTTGGAGTCTTAAGTTTGGCTGTGGTTCCGGCATAGAGGGTGTTCCTGTAATCCAGTCGGCTGGTGACGAGTGCCTGGGTAACGGTCTTCCTGGTTTCTGTGGGGATCCATCTGAAGATTTTGAGGAGCATTCGCAGGGTGTTGAAGCATGATGAGGAAACGGCGTTGACTTGTCTAGTCATTGAGAGGGAGAAGTCCAGGATGAAGCCCAGGTTGTGTGCGTGGTCCGTTGGCTTGGGAGCGGTGCCCAGGGCAGGGGGCCACCAGGAGTCGTCCCAGGCGGAGGGTGATGATCCCAGGATGAGGACTTCCGTCTTGTCTGAGTTTAGTTTCAGGCGGCTGTTCTTCATCCAGTCGGCGACGTCTTTCATCCCTTCATGTAGGCTGGCTCTGGCGGTGGTGGGGTCGTTGGTGAGGGAGAGGATCAGTTGGGTGTTGTCGGCGTAGGAGATGATGTTGAGGTTCTGTTGGCGTGCGATGGCTGCGAGGGGGCTCATGTAGACGTTGAAGAGGGTTGGGCTGAGTGAAGATCCTTGTGGTACGCCGCAGATGACTTCGGTGTCCTCGGATCTGAACGGGGGAAGGCGGACTCTCTGGGTTCTTCCGGCGAGGAACGAGATGATCCACTCCAGTGCTTTCTCTTAGATTCCGATGTTGCTGAGGCGCTGCACTAGGGTGCAGTGGCAGACAGTGTCGAACGCCGCAGAGAGGTCCAGAAGGATGAGGGCCGCTGTTTCCCCGTTTTCGATCAGGGCTCTGATGTCGTCTGTGGCTGCGATCATGGCGGTCTCGGTGCTGTGGTTGGCCCGAAACCAGGAGGACTGCGAGAAGTCGAGAGATCCGTTCGTCTCGAGGAAGGCGGTGAGCTGTCTGTTGACTGTCTTCTCGATGACTTTGGCAGGAAAAGGAAGGAGCGAGATGGGACGGTAGTTCTTGAGGTCGGTGGGGTCCGCCGTTGGTTTCTTCAGGAGGGCGGTAAGCTCAGCATGCTTTCAGCTCTCCGGGAAGGTGGTGGTGTGGAAGGAGGTGTTGATGATGTCCCGGAGATGGGGTGCGATGATGGCGTCGGCTTTGTTGAAGAAGTGGTGTGGGCAGGGGTCGGTTGGTGATCCGGAGTGGATGGAGTTCATCGTGCGGGTGGTGTCTTCGGTGCTGATCGGGGTCCAGTTGCAGAGAGTGGTGTTGGCGGGCGTTGGTTTGGGGGTAGGGTGCGTGGTCTGTGCGTCGAAGCTGTTGTGTATGTCGGCGATCTTGCAGTGGAAAAACGAGGCGAGTGAGTTGCAGAGGTCTTGCGAGGGAGTGAGGTCGTTGTTTCCAGTGCTGGGGTTGGAGAACTCTTTGACGATGCTGAAGAGTTCTTTGCTGTCGTGGGCGTTGTTGTCCAGTCGTTCTTTGAGTGCTGTCTACTTGGTGGCGCGGATCAGCTGTTGGTGTTTGAGGGTGGCGTGCTTGAGGGCGGTCCTGTTGTCTGTGGTCTGGTCGAGCCGCCAGGCTTTCTCGAGGGTGCGGCAGTTCTTCTTGGAGTCCTTGAGTTCATCGGTGAACCAGGGGGTTTTCTTGTTGCCGGGTCTGTTGGGAGGGTTCTTTAGTGGTGCGAGGTCATCGGCGCAGGTGGTCAGCCACTTGGTGAGGTTGCTGGCTGCTTCGTTGGGGTCCGTTGTGCTGGTGGGAGTGTTCTGGCTGAGGGAGGCGGTGAGCTGCTCGGCGGTGATCTTACTCCAGCTCCGGCGGGGAACCTGCTGCGGGTGGTGGTGGGTCGTAGTTCTTCTGAAGCTGAAGTGGACGCAGCTGTGGTCGGTCCAGTGGAGTCCGGTGGAGTGGCTGAAGGAGATGTGCTTGCTGGATGAGAAGACGGGGTCAAGCGCGTGGCCGGCGTAGTGGGTGGGGGTGTTCACCCATTGCTTGAGTCCAAGGTTGGAGAGGTTGTCCAGCAGGGTGGTGGTGTTTTTGTCATTGTTGTTCTCCAGGTGGAAGTTGAGGTCTCCTAGGAGGATGTAGTCGACGGAGGGAAGGGCGTGCGGGCTGATGAAGTCTGCGATGTCTTCGCTGAATTGTGTTCATGGTCCCGGGGGTCTGTAGATGAGGGTGCCTCGGAGGGTGGTCTTGGGGTCAGTGTGTATCTGGAAGTGGAGGTGTTCGGCGGCGGTGAAGGTTTCGTCGGAGTTGGTTGAGATGCGGATGGTGTTCTTGTGTACGATGGCGATGCCTCCTCCTGTCTGGTTGGCGCGGTCCCACCGGGTGATCTTGTATCCATCCGGGATGGCTATGGCGATGTCGGGCGCTGAGGAGGCGTTCATCCAGGTTTCGGTGAGGAAGGCGACGTCTGATGCTGTCGCGTCGAGCAGGTTTCCAGAGTTCCACGGCGTGCCTGTGGACGGAGCGGGTGTTGAGCAGGATGCACTTTAGGTGGTTGTTGCTGGTATCTGGCTTGGCGGGGGTGGTGCAGGTCCGGAGGCAGGTGAATCGGCAGGCTTGGCAGGCGAAGGGTCCGTGGGTGCGTCTCGGGGTGGCTCGGTAGCAGGCGGGGTTCCGGCTAGGGTTGAGTGCGTTGAGGGTGGTGGGGTCGTATGTCCGTCCTGTGGGCTGGCGTTCTCGGGGGCCAGGGGCTCTGGCACTAGGCGCGGTCCAGGCGCGGACGGGCTTGCCTTTGGCGCACCTTCGGTGCACAATCGGCACGCCTGCTGCGCGTCAATGCTGCGCGTACGCGTGGGCATCCTAAGTAAGGAGCCGGGTGGGCGGGTCAGCTGGTTAGCGGGAGCGGGGCGGCGAATAGGCTGGCGGGGGGCGGGGCCGCAGGGAGGCAGCAGCGGGAAGAGGCTGGTGCGGCCGGGCAGCTCAGCGGCGGCTGGGTCGCCTGAGACAGGAACCAGGAAGCAGGAGGCAAAAACAGGAAGCAAGCAGCAGAGGAGCGTGGGGGCGACCAGGCCTGAACACAGGCTCAGCGGTCCCCCCTGAAGAGGTGGACGCGGTCCCCTTAAGTAAGGAGCCGGGTGGGCGGGTCAGCTGGTTGGCGGGAGCGGGCGGCGAATGGTCTGGCGGGGGTGGGGCCACAGGAAGGCAGCGGCGGGAAGAGACTAGTGCGGCTGGGCAGCTCAGCGGCGGCTGGGTTGCCCGAGACAGGAACCAGGAAGCAGGAGGCAAAAACAGGAAGCAAGCAGCAGAGGAGCGTGGGGGCGACGAGGCCTGAACACAGGCTCAGCGGTCGCTCCCGAAGAGGTGGACGCGGTCCCCTTAAGTAAGGAGCCGGGTGGGCGGGTCAGCTGGTTGGCGGGAGCGGGGAGGTGAATGGGCTGGCGGGGGGCGGGCCGCAGGGAGGCAGCAGCGGGAAAAGGCTGGTGCGGCCGGGCGGCTCAGTGGCGGCTGGGTCGCCCGAGACAGGAACCAGGAAGCAGGAGGCAAAAACAGGAAGCAAGCAGCAGAGGAGCGTGGGGGCGACCAGGCCTGAACACAGGCTCAGCGGCATAGCACCAACGCAGGTGCCTGTGTTGGGGGAATGTTTGTTTATGTGCAAGAAGATGTCCCTTACTGAACATAAACAATCTTAAAATGTCGATGTGTAACTTCTAGTGTGCTGCTTTGTGCAGCACACATAGAAGTTGCAACTCATCATTTTTTCCTGCAACTAATCAATCATGCATGGCATTTTGCTGTTATATGTGTGCTGCACCATGCAGCATACATCGAAACAGCAAAAATAAGGAGAAATAAAGCATTTCTCCTAGTAGCTGCATGTTAGGACCGGGTTTTTTTGTCTTCATTTTGACACAGCCACAAATTTATTATTTATATGGGCAGCGTCAAAATCAATGAGTGTTGTGGCAGAACGCCCACTGCAACACTTATGGGCTACCCCTTTCACGCTAAGTAAAGGGTGAAAGGTTGCCATATTTACAAGGCAGCATTAGGCCACTTTAAGTGGCTTAACACTGCCTTGCAAATACGGTGAAACCTGTAACTCCATAGGAACGTTTAAATAAATGTGATGCTGCTACGGCGATAGGGGTTTGTAAATATGCCCCTATGTGTGTGTCTGCAAGGTGAAAAAAGAGAAATGTGATAATGTAAAGTGGGTTGAATTGGAAGGTATTTGTATGAAGGATACTAGCCCATATAGTGAAGTGGAAAGTGAGATGGTCTTGAAAGTTAGAGAAAGATTTGCACTAAATATCTCAAATCAAAATAATAGAAACAAACTTATGTGTTTCATGAAGTTGGGGTTGTGGGTATACATATGGCAGAATATTTGGTTTCACCATACACTATCATGAACGAACGAAAAAGTATGGAAGAATAACTTTGAAAAGAAATTATGATACTTTCTGTAGCATTCTGATATTGCACAAAAAATTACACAGGTGAGACTATTAATATGAATGTAAGCAGAAGAATGATTTTTAGATTCAAGAATAGGAAAGCCTGTGGGAAATTATGTGGAGCAACAAAGTGTCCATCAGCCCTTGCGTGGTTGGATCAAAAAATGTACATATAAAATTAGACCCAAGTAGTAAAGCATAGGATTTAATTATGAATGAAAGAGAAGTAATTGGAAAGGCAATGTTGAAGAAATTTTCCAATGTGTTCAGTGCAAAAATTGGTAGGTTGAAACATTTTGAGCACAAAATTATACTCAAAAGCAAAGCTATTCCTAAAGCACACAAAGCAAGGAATGTACCAGTGGCAGTCAAGAATGAATTCAGTGAGGAGTAAACACGATTAGTTAATGCTAGAGTTATAGAGACAGTAGAAGCAGTGGAGTGATTAGCCCCATTCGTGGTTACACACAAAGACAATGGTAAAGTGAGATTGTGCATTGAGCTACGTAATGTAAATGATAACATTTTTGTAGATCAGTTCCCTATACCTAGGAGCAATTAAATGCTGACTATGACAACGGGTAGGGAAGTATTTTCCACCCTTGAAAATGCCACTTACCACCAAATTCCTCTTTATAAAAAGAGCACGAAATCCACAGTGTTTGCTAGTCAAGAAGGGTGCATCTAATTTTAAAACATGCTGTTCAGCTTAGGGTCAGTGGTGGCAGTGTTCCGGCACCTTATGTTTAATCTCTTAGGAAAAATCAAAGTTATGGAAAGAGACGAAGAGGACCATGACAAGAAACTTGAAAAAGAACTGTAAGTTCTAAATTTCAAGGTTGTATAGTTGAATATGCCACATGTAAACATGTTCTGCATGGAAAATTAAAGCTCTGGAAAGAAACAAAGAGGACCATGACAAGAAACTAGAAAAAGTACTGTAAGTTCTAGAATCTCAAGGTCGTACAGTTGAATATGCCACATGTAAACATGTTACTTATTTAGGTCATGAGATTAGCCGGTGTGCAGTCAAACCTAAGAAAGGTTTGTTGCAGCTATTAAAGCGGCTCTGTATCCACAGAATAAAAAGGACTTAAGGTCAGTTTTGGGGAAAGCTGAATTATTTTTGAAATTTGTATGGAATTTTTCCATTAAAACTTTCCAAGTGAGGAATGAGATAGCTGCAAAAAAAGTAACATTTCTGTGGTCAGATGAATGTAAGCAAGAATTTGATAATATCAAGGAGGTAATTTGTTCTGCAATTGCTCTACAAGGGTTCGATCCCCAGTGTACTAGCATAGATATCAATAGGCCTGAATAGGACTGTATGAACAATGCAACAGGCATACGCATATCCAATATAACTGTTCTACTCTACAAACACCCCTTCATCAATCTGCATGAGGTCTGCTACCTCCTTCTGAATCATTTGCTTCTCTATCTTTCCCTGTCGGGAATGAGTTAAGGCTGAAGTTATTTTGGCAGCACAAAAGGTGCAACACGCTGGGCCACATTGAAGACATATGCAACAGGTAAAAAGGACCCCAAAGGCTCCTGCCAAGATCATAAATATTTTCCAACCCCAGGTTGTAAGGGGGCCCCAGAACCATCCACTAAGGGACCAGGTGCCGTTCTCTTCATGAAGTTCGCTAGCCAATCGATGTAATTTCTTAATTGAAAGGTGTATGGTAGGGGCCGAATCAGGAATATACACACAACAAGAGCTGCCGATCACACGACAGGCTCCACCCCTATCTGCCAGGATGACGTCTAAAACCATCCGATTTTGAACAGAAACAAGCCTCGTAGCCTGAAGTTCAACAGTAAGGTTGGTTAAAATTTTGGTCGTGGTTTGAACCACATTTTCCACTATTCTAGACAGGCGTCTTATGTTCCGACTATTAAAAATCTGACCCCAAAATGGAACCAGGCCCTTTTGAGATATCTTCAAATTGCTGCAGTGAGGTATCTGTTTGATCTGTACTGTCAGTATCATAGATTCTAATAGTTCTCCTATATTCTACCGTTCTTTTTACCAACCGATGGGTCCTGTGATAATTCGAATGGGCAATATAGACAGGGGGGTAAAGAAAAGACAGATAGCACCGCCTAGACCACCCTCGAGGGACCCAGGTATAAGCATTCTCCCCACATACAAAATACACATTCGGAGGGGTGATCATTGGGGGAGTACTGTCAGTCTGCAACGTATAGGTGTAATTACAAGTACTACTCCCGACCCTAACGTGACCCCGCCCCCTAATACAGAACAAGGAGGTGGCATTGATTATGGGGATCGGGAATGCTTTGTCATTTGTAATATTTTGTTCCTGAAAATGCTGGAAATACAAGGTAGAATTGAAAAGTTCAAAATCCTGCATTTCATCCTGTAACCAGGTATCATTAGCATTGTCAGTATATACATTCATACACGCATTCGGGTCTAAAGAACCCTGACCCCATCCCCTTCAGCATCAAATCCTTGGTGTCGCTCTATGTACTTTAAAATAGCTTCATAATCTCTCTCGGAATATATTTTAGGATTCTCAACATAGTGGGAATACATTAATGTCAACAGTTGCCACCAGGCTTCGCAACTAGCTAAATAAGACAAAGGAAGGGAGATAAATAACTCGTGCTGATGCATGACCGATGGTAATAATCCACAAACCCAACAGTTCGTCTTGTTAGTGGTGCTGTGGGTTTGATGCAACATTTCTATGAAAACATTTTTCGAATAAGTCTCCCTATGTCTAGCCTTATGCGGGGGCAGAGAATAAAAGAGATGTTCTTCTGGAGCAGGAGTAGTTTTCAAAAATTTCTGCACTGGATGCTGAAATTCCAAGTATATAAACACACACATCATTATTACAGTAATTATAACAATACCAGCAACGAATGCCACCTTCACTCTTGTGGGCCATCCAGAAAATAATTGCATATCATGAATATGACGCCGAGGGGCAAGTGGTCTTTCATCTTCCATCACAAATTGATCAAAAGGGAAACATGTTTGCTAAAAGTCCAAATCTATCTCGGTCCCTTGCTAAAAGTCCAAAAATCTAAACTTCGTTTCCACAAAGCACGCACACCACCAGAGGGTTTCTTCTTCCCACAAAGGGATCTTCTCCCTGTGTCCGTCTTAGAGTCTCACAGGCAGACTCTTATCACTTCCAAGGAAAAAACAACATTCATCAGATTCCATAAGTACGATTGCGGCCCTTAACTCAGTCTTTCTTTCTGAACAGAGCCCTTTTTGCACAATGTTCCAAGCTCTCTACGAGTTCAGTCCAGTGTCTCGCTCAGTACCCCAAACACTCCTTAAGGTGTTTCAACACAAAGTCTTGGTCTATTTTCTTCCATTAGTGAGTGGGGTACCGCGCGGTTTTCGGGGCCGCAGATCGTATCGACAACAGCCATGTTGCTCCTGGTCAGGAAATAATTCAGTGGCATGGGTGACACACTCGGTCACCTCTCGTGCTGCCTCAGGACTGGCAGTCACTTCTGATTGAGCTATCTCACCTTCCACTTCAGGCAACACAGCACTTGATTGCCCCTTTTCTTGAGCATCCGAAAAGGGCACAAAGCTTTGAATCACTTCTCCTTCCTGACTCGGCACTCCGTCTTTGTTTTGTCGGTCAGAGGGCAGGGGCAGCAGGAGGCGCTTGACGTGGCTCGCATGAATCCAGTGTTTGCGGCCATGCACCTTCACTGCCGTCCTCGTCACTAAGAGAATTTGATAGGGCTCAGAGTATCTGGGCTCCAAACTTGATGTTCGCTGATAATTCTTCACCAGTATCCACTGGCCAGGCTCCAATCGATGTCCAGGACCCTCCGGTAGTGGCTGCAGTGTGTCAGATACCTGCTGGTGAATAGAACGCAGATCTTTAGTCAAGGCATAAAGATAGTCTATCATCAATGGATAATCAATATCTCTAAAAGATCTGGGCCTAGGGACTCCCCACACATTGGCGGGATGGCCAAATATAACTTCATATGGGGGCAGACCAGTTCTAGAATGAGGAGTCGTTCTAAGGGATAGCAAAGCTAATGGGAGGGCATTGGGCCACTTTAATCTAGTGTCTGCACAGATTTTGGCCATTTTAAGCTTCAATATGCCAATATATTTTTCAACCAGGCCCGCTGATTGTGGATGTCTAGCGGCATGGAATTTTTGTCTAATTTTTAGTCCATCACAAACACTTTGTACAAGTGTGGCATTGAAGTGGGGCCCGTTGACCGACCAGATAATTCGGGGCAAACAAAACCTAGGGAAAAACTCTTTGATCAAAACTTTGGCAGTGGTAATCGCAGTGGCATCTTTGGTGGGGTAGACCTCAACCCATTTACTAAAAACACATACCACCACCAACACATACTTATTCACACGTTTCATTTGTATGAAATCTATCTGTAATACTTCAAAGGGCAAGGATGGCGGGGCAAAATTGCCACTCAAAACAGATTCTCTACCTCCAGGGTTATATCGTAAACACACAGGGCAATATTTAACAATGTGGGCTGCTATTTTGGAAAGGTTGGGGTTATTCCATACCGGGTCTAATATCGTGCTAATTCCTTTAGCACTGATATGGGCCGGGCCATGAGCCATGGTGGCTACTGCATACACCAGTGCATTAGGGAGCAACCATCGCTGCTTCTCAGATCGGTCTATCCAACATCCATTCTCATCTAGTTTTCCAATCTCCCGTTCCCACCTCTGCATCTCTTGGACAGTCGCTTCTCTCTGTAATTCTTTGCCACTTTCAAGGGTATTGTCAAAAAGAGATGTTTTGATGGGCCATCGGGCCGATGTACTGAGAAACATGGGACTTCCTTTAGCCTGAGCCGTTTCTTTTGCTACTGAATCGGCAAAAGCGTTTCCCTTTCCAGTAGAATCTACAACCTTCTTATGTGCACTGCATTTAATAATGGCTAGCTTCTTTGGTAAGGTTAGGGCAAATAACAATCGATCAATCAGGGGACCATGCTGAATTTTCTGGCCATGTGTAGTAAAGAAACCCCACTCCCTCCATAGCCTCCCAAAACTATGGGTAACACCAAACGCGTATTGGCTGTCTGTAAAAATATTCCCCCCTAGACCTTCGCTCATTTCACAGGCTCTTAACAAAGCTATTAGTTCAGCTGCTTGGGCTGAGTGGTATGAAATCCTTGCGGTTTCCACTACTGTCTTCAAAGTGGTAATGGCATATGCAGCTGTTGCAGTGCCATCTGGTAACTTAAAGCAAGAGCCATCCACATATAATTCCCCGTCTGGTTCAAGTAAAGGGGTGTCAGTTAAATCCACATGCCCCTTTGTTTCTTCTTCTGTTCTAAATGCACAATCATGGATATCAACTCTTTCATCTTTCCCACGGAGAGGCAATAATGTGGCGGGATTCAAGGTAGTGCATCTTTTAATAGTAATGTGAGGGGCAAACAATGTCAGTTCATATCCTGTCAATCTAGCACTTGTGAGGTGTTGCGTCTTGGTCCTATTCAGAAGGATATCCACAGCATGCAGTACCATGACTGTGAGATCGGTGTTAAGGACTATTCCTTCTGACTGTCGGATGGCCAGTGCCACTGCAGCAGTGGCCCTCAGGCAACTTGGGAGGGCACGTGCAACGATGTCCAAAACGGAAGAGAAAAATGCACAGGGTCTCTGTTTCCCACCAAAAGTCTGTGTTAACACTGATAATGAACAACCGTCTACCTCATGCACATAAAGTGAAAAAGGCTTCCGGTAATCTGGAGTTCCCAACACAGGCGCAGAACATAGAGCCGACTTTAAAGATTCAAAGGCTTCTTGGCATTCATCCGTCCAGGGCAGGGGTTCATGAACATCTTTGGTTGTGAATTGCAACAAGGGTTTAGAGAGAAGTGAATAGTTAGGAATCCATTGACGACAATAGGAGGTTATTCCAAGAAAAGCACGAACATCACGTTGAGGACGAGGTACAGACATGTTAGTTATGACAGATATTCATTCAGGAGTTAATCGCCTCCCCGCTTTCAACAGAAAATGGCCTAGGTAGGTCACTTCCTGTTGACAATACTGAAATTTGGAAAGGGACACTTTATTGCCCTTTTTAGCCAAATGATGTAACAATTTCACCGTAGCCTCCTTGCATCCCTCTTTAGTATCAGAGGCCACTAATATGTCATCTACATATTGGATAATGGTATTTCCGGCTTGCAGAATCAATTCATCAAGGACTGCCTTTAAGGCTTGACTATAAATACTGGGACTTTCAGTATAGCCTTGAGGAGCGCGTGTAAATCCGAAACTTCGGCTAGCCAATGAGAATCCGAAGATATGCCTGCTATCTGGATGAATCGGGATGCTAAAGAAGGCATTATTCAGATCTATTACCGAGAAATACTGCGCTGTGGGAGGAATCATGGTCAAAATTGCAGTTATATCAGGTACTACTGGGTATTGTGGAACCACTATCTTATTAACCTCTCTAAGGTCAATCACATAATGATATGTGTCCTTATAATCGGGGGCACCATCAATTGGGGCTTTCTTCAAAATCGGTAAAATCGGGCTATTACAAGTATTTGCCATTGTTTCTTCCACTACCCCTTTTTTAATGAGGTCGCGAATAATGTGTAACATAGCCCGTTCACCTACGGGTGAAATTATATACTGTAGAATGTGAGGCAGCTGCGCATTAGGTTTCAGGGTAATGGACACAGGGGCTATCTTTAACAGACCGACATCAGTGTCTCCTGTTGCCCACAAAGTCTGAGGAATTGTAGAGAATTCAGGGGGAAGCCGCTCATTTTTCGCAAAATATTGAGCGTCCCTCGACGAGGGTTTCTGCATTGTCAAATATACACCATCCGGTGAACAGTAAATCCGAGCATGTAATTTCTTTAAGGTATCTAACCCCAAAAGGTTCTCACCGCAATTAGATGTCAACAAGAAAGTGGACTGTATCGAAATAGGACCTATAGTGAAAGGCAAAGGCTTAGAAACGGGGCTTACCACAGGTATTCCAGAGAATCCTACTGATACATTATTTTGGCCAGACAGAGCAGCCCCTGGGACCATTGTTTGAGCAACTGAACTATTCATTGCTCCAGTATCCAATAGGAATTTTCCCGATGCACCCAAAAGTTCCCCTTGTACATAAGGTCCCTCTTGGTCAACTGGTACTGTAATGTGGCCCCCTCTCTGTCCTTGGCTGTCTCATGCATAATCTTGTCCATCGTACCCATCGCCCCTGTAGTTCTCATTATAGTACTGCCTATTCTGCGGATTATCAAAATAGTTTTTTCGGGAATCCTCGTCTTCCCTCCACATGCTATTTCGGTCCACATTTCCCCGACCTCGTCCTCGTCCTCTACCGGGGCCGTTTCTTGCCATCAACAAAGGACAGTCCACCCTCCAATGCCCCTCCTGTTTACAATACGAGCATTGATTCAGACCAATATTCGGGGGACCTCCTCTTCCTCTGCCTGCTCCTCTTTGGAAGGAACCGCGCCCACCTCGTCCCGCATTCTGTCCTCTACTAACTTGCTGCAACAAGACTCTAGTCTTTAAGTCTCTTGTTTTCTTTTCAGTCCTTTCCTTGCTCTCATTCTCTTGATGCTAATAATACTGAGCCATACTGAGGATCACGGACGGAGTGGCCATAGTCCATGTACTCTCAGCTGCCTGTAAGCGAGACATAATCTCCGGTAATAGATTTGTCACAAATCTATTTACAAACAGTCATATTCCCCCATCTGTGGATAAATCCTGACCACTAAAATCTATGAATATTTTCTCAAACTTCGTGAAGAAATCCGAGACACTCTCGTCCTTCTTTTGTTTACAGGCAGCTAACTTATCCCAATCTATTTTCTTGGGAGGCAGGAGGGTTTGCATGTATGTAATAATTTTATCTGGTACTGCTAAAATTTAATCTTGTGGTTTCTCTCCAGGTTTTCGTTCCTTATCCCAAGTTTTCAATTGATCCCACGTTCCTCCTAGCTCGGGAATGTGATCCGTATCATGTATCTGTCTCCAAATATCAACCGGGATCAAAAGACCGAAAAACAACTCAATATCTGGTATGGTCATGATTGCGGAGTGGCAGCCTCGGCCAATTCCTTGTAATAATCAGTGGGGTTCTTACGAGGATCCGGGAGCTGGGCTTTTAATGTAAGAACCTCGCTTCGTTTCCAAGGGGTATTAACCCACTGTTCCTGAAGCCTTGTGTCTACTCTTTCTCGAGTTACATTGCTCCCATTATCTGTAAGTTCAAGTAATTCCGGAAAGAAAAGAGGATGTACCTCTCTCATAGGGTTCTGCGTCCCCCAATCTGCACATTTTCGATGCATCCGCTCTCGATACTGTAAGAGAGTCGCTACATTTTGATATACTTCATCGGACTGCAGTTGGAATTTGTGGGCTCGTTCTCTTATGTCTCTCAGTATTTGAGGAGCGAGCCCTTCCTCAAAACACTGTTCCCATAGCAAAATCAATCGAATCGCCATATTTTCTAAAGCTAATTGCTGCGCAACGGGCTCAAAATCTTTCATAGTACTCCAAATATCTTCCATTGTATAGATGGCATTCCACATCCATTGGGATGCCTGATTTACTATGGCCTTCCGTTCTGCCATACCTAACGAGGATCTGGTACAAATACGTTGGTCGCTCGAATCCAACCCAAGACGTTTAGGGGTAGTGTCTATGGTAGCCAAAGCTCGGGGATCTATAATACTTCGAGCCGGAGGGGAGAGAAACACTGGGCTTAAAATAGAAGGGACAACCGAGTCTGGTTGTAATTAAATCAAAGGTGAGGTAGATGGTCGGAGTGAGGGAGGGGGAAGCAGTGCACTCCGTACAGACCCGTCAGGCGGGGCTGTAGCTGCTGCTCCCGTAAGATCCTTAAGGTCCGACGCAGTCCCTGGGCAATCTATTCGAACTAAGGGTACTGCTGGGTATAAACCCTGGGGAGCATAAGGAGGAGGCGAACGAGTTTCTAACAAATCTTCTATCTCATCTCCAGTATCAGGTCGAGCTACATAACTCTTGTCTGTCTCCAAACGGAACTGTCTGTCCATTTGGGCAATATTTTCCTCCACTTTTCCTTTATCATAAGCTATGGCTTTTTGAGTTACAGTCTGCCCAGATTTAATCCTTCCCAGTTTCTCTTCCCTTATTCGCCGTTGTTTAGCCTCCTTCAACCATAGGTTCAAGGAGTCAAAAATTGACTGGCGACTTTTCTTCATAAGCATTTTATTCTGCAAATAAGTAATCTTTTACTCATCAAACAACCCTGTTAAAGGCCATTGCAATTCGGTATTATCTTTAGTATATTTATGCCATAATGTATTAATCAAAATTGGTGTAAGGCCATGTTTAACGTACATATCAAAACTGGGGCTTCCCTCGGGAGGGGCAGGCTGTCTTTCTTCCAGCCGAGCACCTCTCAGACAGCAGCACCCAAAACATATTTTGCTGAAACAAGGCATGGTAAAAATGATATTACAATTTGTATAAATCTTCAATCATTCCTTTCATACGGGCCCACCCTATTCACCATTCACTCTTCTCATACTCTTCCTATTTCTTACACATATAAAACAAAGTGCATCAGGGTAACAAATGAGCTCAATACAAATTCAAATGCAAATGACATGTCTTCAAATACGAACAGAGCCCGCCGACTCTCATTCAGGGAATCAATTCAAAAAGAATCCCAGACCAATCCGAAATTCAACCACAGACAAGCCACTTGGTAGGAAAACCACAAACCCACTTCCTAATTATCCCCTGGTCGCATTCTGGTTGGGCCGGTGTTTCGGGGCTAGAAGCTCCAGAACCCTAGCTTACCCAGCTGCGCCCAGGATATTCCCGGAGCGAGTTTGGCCGTGCAAGCACTCTGTGCGCTACGAGGTACCAAGTATTACAGATGTTTAAACAAACAAAACCATAGGGTATCTACCCATGCAGCCCCTGCACCGCAACGTCAGATCCCTCCGATTCCCTGTGTGGACCGGCTTCCCCGACCACCATCAAAAAGCAGTCTGCTATTCCCAAATGAACACTTTCCTCAAGTGTCCGTAATCAAAAACTCACTCACCTGGTGCACTCAGGCCGATCCCGATTTCTTCACTGCTGATTTAGCTAGACAGAAGCTATTCCGGGGTAGGTCAATGGGGTGCCTTCTTGTCTATCTGGAGCCCGGGGAGTACAGGAACGGGCTCTGCTGAAATGCACGCATCCCACAAGAGAGGCAGGTGTGACCTTGAGTTTCCCGGAGCTACACACTAAAGATCAGAGAGGGAAACCGGGCATGGCAACATGGTTTCGTAGCGAGGGCTAACTCACGTGACTTCTGGGAAATGGTACATGAACACAGGGAAATGAACAAACAAGCTGTGGTTATATCAATAGGCCTGAATAGGCCTGCATGAACAATGCAACAGGCATACGCATATCTACATAATAATATATTGCTATTCTTATGTATCCACAGTTATATGATACATAGTGGGTCAATCACGTATATATAACATTTTATAACCCAACATTACCAACCCAAGATATACACAAAGTTTAATTTTTTTAAAGATGCAGGGTCAGTCCTATTCTCGAGCAATGCCTCTCTTACAGGCCTGCATTCACCACTGTTACCTCTACCTTTACAAACGAAAAGGACCGAGCTAATCCTGCCTTCCCCAGACAAAAATGGATCACTACTGCAACAAGGTCAGAAACTGACACTTCAACATCAATCACAAATATATTCGGCTGGGAAGAAGGAGGCAGGTAGTCCATTGCCAGCGGATATTGCAGGAATGCCTGGTAACACAGGACCGCCCTTAATAAAACTCAGGCAACAGGACAACACTCAAAAGAGTACGACTGCAGATCATAACCCTCCAAAAACAGATGATAATGCTAGAGTTAAAGAGCAGGTCATCAAAGAAAACAAATGCAATAATGAAATCAGCTCAGACTTAGAGATAGGAGAGGGGGTACAAAATACTGTAACTAACACCAGCATCTTAACCAACATGGCAATAAAAAGCTACTGCACTCCTATCAAAGCCATAGATAGAACAAACTTGCTGACGCCACAACTTTTGGCTCATGGTACTGCGACAAGCCAGCATGGAGATCTATGTGCAGGGGTGCCAGTTCTAAGCCAGAAAGAGGAGGGAAGGGTGACCATGTCCTACTTAAACAAACAAGAATGGGAGGACATGCTCGCCATTTATACACCAGATCAAGCAGAAAGTGCACACCTTTGTCAAGACCCTCGGCAAGAGTGTCCAAGAGATTCTTCCTCAGTAGGACAAAATAACAAAAGCGAAAAGGAGACTGAGCAAAGAAAGGAACAAAACACTGGTACTTTGATCTCACTTTTAAATACAATACAGCTAGCAGTTGTAGCACTGCAATATCAGTCTGAAAAAATGGAGATCCAATTGTCTTTACTGAACACACTGGAAGTTTTTACTGCAGGCATTGATGAAAAATTGGGCAATTTAAACGGCCTGATAACAAGAGCGCAAGCAAGTACATACCTCAGCTGTAAATGCGAGCAGGTTGTTGATAAACTATCTACCTTGCCCATAATGCTAAGTGGTTTGTTAACGGATATTAAAAGTGCAACAACAGGTACTTTAACTAAAGATCAGGGCATGTAAAACAGTCCAGAAGGAACAACTAAAAGCAAAACATCTGCCAACATACATACACGGAAGTCAGAGGCAGACACCGTGAAGACAAGTAGACACGATGGTGGAGTGCTCCAAAATCTTAATGCTAAACAACGCCATCAACAGAAAAGAAAAGGGTGTAATCAAAAGCCCCAAACAAACATAATGAAATACTTCCCTATCTTCAATGGTCTGCAGAATAAACATGATAACAACTTTAAAGATGTAAACTTAACAAATCAGGCTCAACCACCACCAGCCAATCCCAACCATATTATAGCACAGGTAATAGTCACAAAACAGTTAAATGGAATAAAGGCATATCCTGATACAGGAGCAGGAACCAGACAAACAACTCTACAATGGGATAACACAGACCAAATAGAAATAAAAAAACAAGAGTCCACCATCACTGTGCCATCCAGACTATGTGTAAGAGGTGCCAACGGTCAGCAAATAAGCAGATCAGATCTGAGGTGTGA
Source organism: Lissotriton vulgaris (assembly GCF_964263255.1). Taxonomy (NCBI): domain Eukaryota; kingdom Metazoa; phylum Chordata; class Amphibia; order Caudata; family Salamandridae; genus Lissotriton; species Lissotriton vulgaris. The sequence goes on from NC_141696.1 coordinate 788,197,354, forward strand.
ACCTGTAACATTATAAAAGGTTTGCGGAGTAGGGTGTGACTCAAGGGCCCCAAGTTTGACAGCAAGAAAACAAATACTCACCAACACGAGCCCTATCATCGGGCCCAGGGGAAAAGATTGCGGAACAACAGATTTGCCAGACAAGGCCTCACCGGTCAGGGAGACCAAAAAGCTTTGCACACCAACTAAGCTGAGCCCAAGATGCAAACCTTTGGAAAATAGGGCCCAGTCTGGGGATCAAGAATCAAAACAATACTTTCACAATATCAAAACCGACTAAAATGAGCCATATGGCAGAAGGATCAAGAAACCAGCTGGATATCCAACCAGCAAAAGCAAATAGCTTTACATCCTCGCCAGAATTATCTGATACTGTAAATGTACAGTTAACACAAGTATCAGGAATCAGACAACAAGAAATAGAGGCCTGGTCTTTCATCCGCTATTTACCTCCAAGGGACACCAGAATTCATTAAATCGAGGAAAAATTCTAAGACTAATGAAGTCCATTCCAAATTTGCTACCATAACTTCAAAGGATCTATTGTCCGTAGAATTTATATCCACTGCCAAGTCTACTAAACGAGAGGCTACAAAGACAGCATGGTCCACAACTAAAATTGCAGATTCAATTCTAGCTGAACTAGGGGTATTCCAAAACTGGGGTATTGACATCACTCCCCTACAAAAACCACCCTATCCATTTCCATTACTGAGCACCACACGCCCAGCTTTAACAAAACATACAGCATTTGCAAAGAGTGTGCTTGGAGGAGCACAGGGAAGAACGGTTCAATTGAACAAAAGCAGCCAGAGGGATCTATCAGACGCATGGCTGGATGCAGCTTCCTATTCAAATCAAGGTTCAAGCAGGCATACAATATCCCGCACAATAACCATGCATCTACAGGACGATTGACGCAATATACGAGATAGAGCTCATAGTAGGCCAATGGAATTTCCCCTTAGTTTATGCTCATGGAATGTTAACGGATTAGCAACAAAAATAGAGGACCCTGACTTTTTGAATTATGTTACCACCTTTGACATAATTCTGCTGCAAGAAACCTGGCTCATAGAGCCACAGCACATTAAGGGCTATACATGTTTCGCTGTACCAGCAGTAAAGATCGGTATATATGGTCACTGGTCGGGAGGGCTGATTACTTACATTTCTGCAACAAGCGTCCCTCAGCAACCCCCATGGACTCGATGTCAAGCGCAACACTAGCGATTAGAATTAAGATCAAGCTGGACAAAGAGGTAAAGGAGGTCTGTATAATCAATTCATATGTCCATCCCAAACGTAAAGCAAAGGACTCTACTAAAATCATAAATCTTCTGTCTGAGTATGCAGCAGAGATGGAAAACCCAATATTCATTCTGTCAGGGGACCTAAATCAACATCTCCTTGGCTCGGCAGAAGGGGAGGAGGTAGCAGCTCTAACTAAAATTTTCAATATTCCTAAACAATCGGTTCCGCTGTATGTAAAGAAGAAAGATCACCGTAGCCGCTTCCTTGACGATCTAGTACATCATAATCTCCGAGCACTGAACGGAAGATTTCCGGAAGATTTCCCCCCCAGTCGAATCCTTCTATTTCATGTCTGCAAGTTCTATTCTGGATTATACTTTTGCTAGTCTCGAGCTGTTCCCTTACATCCTTGGGTTCAGAATGGAGGATAAGGGTGATAGTGACCATCGCCCCCAGGAAATTCAGTTAACAGCTACTGTACCTACTTCAATCAGGCCAGATATATCCCTGGGGCCTATTCACACCCAAGATCGAAAAAGGGTTATATGTACAATGAACAACTCTAATTCGCTGTCGGAAGCCGCAATAAACCTCTTCAACTTGCAAACTCTGAGCACAGCTGATTCAATAGCTCACTGGGAGCACTTCACAGCTATACTGCCACAAAATCTTGCAGGTACTCACCGCACTAAAGTTAACTTTCAGGGAAAAGGGGGAAAAAACAAATAGAGAAAAAGCAGAGAGTACAGCTCAAGACATTGAAAAGATAATTAAATTCAAGCCTGCGTATGCTGAGAAGTTTGCCAGGAATGTCAATGCACAAGCATCCCTGTACCAAAAAGGGCAGCCCTAAAAAGATTAAAATGGAATATCAAGAGAGACTGTGAGAACGAAATCTGGGCAAAACTCTTATATGATATAAGCAGCAATAATAGTGCCCATTTTTGGAAAACTGCGAATGGGATATTACGTCCAAAATCCGAGGATATCGGGTCTCACATCTCAGAAGCAGCCTGGTCAAAATATCTTACTAGCCACTTTAATAACCGCATGGAAAACGCAGGAGAACGAACGGACAACAGATGGCTCTCAAAGGGAACAGCTGAAGCTAGTATACCGGAGTTAAGGGGGCAGCAGTGTCCAGCCATAGGAAGTAAACCACTGGGCGCAACAAACCATCTGCAGTCACTCCAAATACAAAAACAGATTGGTAAAGGGAGAAAAGAAGATGCCCCAGGACCAAACGGTATAACACCAGCCTTGTTCAAAGCGAAGAGCAAAGTATGGGCAGATATTCTACAACCTCTGTTTTTGGAAATTAGTCTGCAAAATAGAATACCAGAAGCCTGGAAGGGCTCAATAATAGTCCCAATCCACAAAAAAGGTGACAAGGCTGAGCCCAATAACTATCGCCTAATTGCGCTAATTGACAACGAAGCGAAGTATTTTGCAGGGATTATTCTAGAGGAGCTCATACTCTTGGTGGAGACAAATCAGATGATACCACTGAATCAGACAGGTTTCCGTAAAGCGACCAGCACAGCTACAAATATCCTTGCAATTTCTCTAATAATTGATGCAGCAAAAACTTCCAACTTACCATTATACCTATGTTATATTGATTTTAGTGCTGCTTTTGACAATATCGAGAGAGGCAGACTATGGGATGAAATTGGCACGATGGGGTATTCCCCAGACTATCCTAAACATGCTGATGCTCCTACATACGACACCTGGGTACAAGACTCCATTTTGGTACCTTCTGCTCATGCGCAAGAATTTCCCTCCAAGCTATAGCTCGTCATACTGCGAAGATGCATTTGACACATGCGCAATAAAGATTTTCCCGTTTAGAGCCATTTTAGTCCTTCGTTCATGGTATAATTGATAGTAAACACATAAGCAAGCTTCACTAACTCATATGTTTGTGTGGTGTGCATTAGTGATTCACAAAACATGTTTATTAACATAGTAGTGTGTTAAATGAGAAGATTGCTTCAGAGCAAGCCTCTTTTCTAAGAGTCCTTGATCTATCAATCCCCTCTGTAATGGCATTTTGAGCCATCACTAAATTACCCATCCCAGCAAGATGCCAACTTTAGCACATCTCATTTTCTTTCCCTTCTTTTTCATTCTTAATTCCATCTTTGTTTTCTATATCTTTCATCTTTTTATATAACTTTCCTTTCATGTCCTCCATCTGGATCTCTTCATATTTTCTTTTCTTTACCTTTCCATTCACTTCATATCTTCCTTTTCTTTTGTTTCTACAGTATTTGCACCAAATCATTATTGTTAAAACCATTATTATTATACCAACTATTGGAAGAAATATTTGACCTAAAATACTCTTCCCTAAATCAGAATATCAAGTTCATATTGAAGAAATACTCTTTGTTAGTCTTTCCCATACACTTTTGGCAATAGAATACCAAGAGCAAGTCGATATGTAAAACCATAGACCTAATTGCATCCATTTCTGTGTTTATCATCAAGAAACCCCCAGCAGTATCCGTAGAGAGACAATCAACAACTGTTGACAATTTACACATTTTATGTGAATTCAGAATGACTCCCACTGAAGGTATCAATGCACCAAATATATCACATACTATTTCTGAAAAACTAGCTCTCTTTCTTCCTGTTAGTTCATTAGTGTTTTCATTGCTTTCAGTGATTCTTTTTACATGAAATATTTTCGGAAATACTATCCCAAAGTAGACGCTTCCGTACCACCGTGCAAGCAACTTATAATAGGCATTATTCCTATATACGTAGTAAACCCCAGGAAATACTGGACAAGTTTCCCCCTTTTAGTCCCCAACCTCCAAAAATTAGGAAGTTTTGTTCACATTCAATGGAACGAATAAATATGTTATTATAATCGGTTTTTAAAATATGGAGGCAAGTTTTCCCTTTTTCTCAAAGTCCAGGGGCATTGCAGCATGAGCCTTGCCAATTGCATACATTCCCTGTTGCCCAGCCCATGGAGGTACATGGGTTTTCTGTTCAGCAGCTTTTCTTTAGAAATCATGTCTCCTTTTCTCAACTAAATTCAAAAACACTTTCTCTTCTTCGCGTAATATACATGTTAGATTATTCTTGTGTGCCTTGACTAAATCGATTGACTTCATTGTTAAGAAAAATTCACCCATAAACTGTGCATCTTGACTACTAAGTACTGGATTCATATTCTTTCAAATGGGAAGTTCTGAAAATACTACATCTAAGTTTGAATAATAATACAGAAGTTTTCCTGTTGCATAAAACAGACTTGCTAGAACACTACATGATATACCATATGTCAAAGGTATATGGTGATATGTGACTCCCTCTGATACTGACACTGGTAATTTTATACAAACATAACAAGCACTAATCTCCATTGTATCTACCTATTGAAATAACAACTTTATGAAGACATTTAAAGACGTGTCACTATCCAATACTGTGTGATGAAAATCTGTCTCATCTGCCACTTCTAATTCTGCTCTATCTCCTTCTATTCTAGCTCTCTTTCCATTAGTACCTGTATCATTCTTTCAATTTGTTATCCTTAAGGAAGGCACTGCCACTGTTAGAAATATGTAATAAAATGCTACAGATGCAAGCTCTACAACATCTTTGTGTGAAACTTCGTTTTGGTCGCTCAATGACTCTATTTTTCACCATTTTAATCAGTGAAGATAATTAATCCTCTTTCATTCTTTACTTTGAAATTTCAGGCTCTTGCCTTAAGGTGGTCTCAAGTTTCTTTCATTAAACTGTGTAGCATCCACTCCTTCTGATTCTTCACTAAAATCTAAATTTTCAAATTCTTCCAAAATTACATAGGTCCACACAGGGGCCTTGTATTCATTATTCAGTACTCGCAGTCTTTGGCTTCTTCGTGGATTTCTCACATTTGACTGTTTAGAGTAGACTGAGTTTAACTTGTAACTTAATTCACTTGTTCTGGTCTTTCGTTTATTTTTCTTAGATAGTATCTCAGTCTTTTGACTCCACCTGGCCAGTTATCACCTTTTCTGACTCTCTTAACCTGAACTGCACTTTCACCCTCTTTATCTCTTTCTAGAAGTCTTTTATTTTCAGTATGTCTAGGCACAATCTGTTCTGGTTCTGGATCACTCTCTACCTGTTCCTTTTCAGGTCTTAATATTGTCGCCTCATCTGCCTGAACTTGTTCTTCTACCTCTATCTGGTCCTGTTTGGGTCTTATTTCAAATTGATCTTCTTCTGCCCGACCTTGTTGTTCTTCTTCTTACTGGTCCTGTTCAGGTCTTATTACAATTTGCTCTTCTGCTGCCTGAATGTGTTCTTTATTTCCTGTCTGTCCCTGCTCAGGTCTTTGAACAGGTCTGTCTGCCTTTGATTGAGTATCTAGTTCTTCTTTCCCTATATGGTCCTGCTCAGGTTCTCGAGTAGCTTTATTCACTTCTTCCTGAGCGTGTCCTCTACACCTATCTGATCCTCACTACTTTCATGTCTCTCTAATCTGGTTCTTTTTCTGGTTTGAATAGCAGCTTCAGGTATGTCAACCATTGGTATCCAACCCTCCTGACTTGTTCTCGGTTGCTCCTTGTCCATCACTTCAGAATCTATCACTCTAGATTCTTCGACATCACAACCTTCAGCTGTTTCAACTGGTTCACTCAGTTGTTGTTTTTCAGTAGGGCCTGGAACCCTTTTGTTATGAATCACATGTATCCAATTGGGTAAACCTGCACACTGCACTGCTGTAGTAGTGACCAGTGATTTATCCCACCTGGGTGCTTGGCACAACTTTCTGGCGTGTTTCTTCACTCCCACCCAGTCTCCAGGATTCAAATCATGTGCCTGTGCTGGCTGCCTGACAACTGTGTCTTCTCCAACCTGGTAAGAGACAGAAAGCACTAGGTCAGCCAATCCTTTGCAATAATCCAATACCAGATCATCAGTTATATTCATCAATTTATGACCAGGAATAAATGCTTGACACATTGTTTTTCCCATGAGGATTTTATGGGGACTCAATCCTGTTTTTCTGTCAGAAATGCTTCGGAGTCCCATTGTTGTGTGTCGATCTAGAATCCGTATATAGATTTCCCGATTTATCACCTTATATAGGTACAATTCACATTTCCCTTATTTAGGCATAGAAATCCGAGCAATTATTTAGGCATTCTCCATGCTAACAAAATACAGGCATGGCCACCTACATCATTCATCTACGTCACAACGAGTTCTTGGAAAACCAGACTCTTAAGTCTTTAGGTCTTCCCCTTTCTTGGATATTGATTTCTCCAAGAACTCATTTATTATGCATGAACATCTATTCCTTAGGGGTTCATGCAGGACGTTCTTATGTCCGACTTTTAAGTCAATACTGGCATTCATAACCACCTTCAAGGTATAAATATACCTTCACTTGCCATGGCGAATCACGGTCCACGGTTCGGCTGCCTACTTGCACGATGCGGCTCAGCACGGCAAGTTCGGCAGGAAGTCAAGTCCCCAACTGACGCACTAACCAAGACGCTGCCATCCTCCTGGCAGAGAATCCAGCTCCAGTGTTTCTGACTGCCCTTGCAGGGTGTTAGAGATAGAGACCCGGAAAGAAATTCCAAACTCACTAATTCTAAGGTATGGAGCATACTAAAACCTAGAGGGACTTTTGTTAAATCTTGGCAACTATAGCTAAACTAGGCTATAGCTAAACAGCACCTACTTCTTCCCTCGTACTATACTTAGGTTAGGTACACTGGGGTAGGATTATTTTAGAAACACAAGATGAGTATTTTAGCCTGTGTTATTTATGCATGTATTTTTATGAATATATGTCATAGCTACAAGCCATGCTATTGCAGTATTATTTCATCTTACTGCTAATGCTGTATGTATTATACTTCGCATTCTGTCTTACGATAGTACCAGTTCATATCTCTTGCATGAGAATAAGACTGTTCAATAAACCCTTTTGATTGAAATGCCCGTCTATCTATTTCTGTGTATCTCTGTAAAAACGAAGCATGCACGATTGACTGAGTGAAACAGATATATATTGTTTCCACGATTCTGAGATTGTTCCAATTCTAAGGGACACAAAGTTGTCATGTTTACGCGGTTGTCAGAAACTAATCCCTTCTTGTTCATTCGAGAAGTTTCTAGTGACCTCTGAGTTAGCTGGCACACACAAGTAATTGAATTTAATGTACTCGATAGAGACATACTGACCTAAGTCCTATGTCAAAACTATAGTGTATATTATTCCAATGCCCAGAGCCTATCAGGGATATAGGAACTACACTACATGGCGCCCAACAGTTTGGTAAGGCACTAATTTAACGCTAGATACTGAAGTAACTCAGTCATGCTTTTCTCAGAGACCTCTTCTCATAAAACTCCATAAGACATTTGGAGTGGATAAGGATAATATCAGCCATAGCTGAGTAGGACAAAATCCTATGCATTAGCTGTTTGGTTTGTTTAACGTTGAAGGATACAGTGTTCCAAAATATTGTGCACCTTATCCTTGTTCCCTTGAAACTTGCTCTGCAACTTTCATTAAACAATTACCAAAAATGGCATTGACAACGAGGCGCTACCCGACAATGTGGCAGTACTTTTTAATAATACAGGTTTTAATGAAACCGATGAGAATGCTTTAATCATTCCACCAAATTTAAGGAAAGCCATCACTCTAAAACTTATAAAACATGGCCTAACACCAAGAGGTGGTAGAGCAGTTTTTGTAATAGAGGCACATGAATCTCACCAGACAGAAGTATTCTACTCATGGATAGTATTCCCTGAATCACATCCAGTAACTAAAACTTTTGACTTCTACAAAGAAGATTATCCTCCTGAGGAATATATTCTTTTTGAGGATATTGAAATTCCACTAACATACCAGGAGCATCAGCAATGGTTTAAAGGCACCCTATAACATTACAATCACATTACCAGGCTCGGTCCACTAGGTGGACCAGGAGCAATGTGGCCGATTTTAGCCGGCTATACACCTCATCCTGACATTGAAGAAATGGACATGTAGAATCACTTGCTCAACTCAAAGAGTTAATCAAAATTTATAGACAATTAGTTCAATATATCAAGCAGACTTTCACAGTCCAACCACCATTAACCATTCCAAATCAAACCCCTAACCAGGGAAATACAATAAAAATTATTCCACAGATGTTACACGCAGTCCTGGGTAAATTGCCCACAATACGTGAACAAACTCCATTCTGGATAGCTCAAAAAAATTATTCAAATCGAAGCGGTATTTCCTAATAACAGCCCTTATTAGAAACACAAAATTCTAACAATCTATTTGCCAATGGGGATAACACCACATCTGTAACATTGCACCTCTTGGGATACAGTATTTGCTGACATCTATACTAAAACACATGGGGGTAGATTTATGTTGGTAATGTGCCACGTTTGCGTCACGCAACTGCGGCGTAAACGTGGTGCATCCCTATGACTCATTTACAACGTGACGCCTCTAAGGCAGATGCGCCACGTTGTAAAGCCCTGTGCCACTTGTGGGCGTTCCGACGCAGGGTGGGCGTTCCGGGGCAGGTGCGCCTCGCAAAAGTGGCTGAGTGAAATCTATAAGATTTCACTCAGTCCCTTTCAGGCCAATGCTGCGTCAAAACCATGCGCCTGCTTGAAGCAGGCGTAAGGCTTGACGCAGCATTGGACAGATAGGGCACCCCCGAGCCTTGCTGGAGCTGCGTCGCGCTTGCGACGCAACTCCTGCAATGCGCCACCTTTACGGCACAGATGCGTCACGCATCTGTGCCATTTTTGCCCCATGGTGCGCCGCATTGTAAATGCGGCGCACCATGGGTGGCGGAGCAGCGGCGCAAAATAACTGGCGCCTCCCTGGGGATGCGCCAGTTATCATAAATCTGCCCCCATAGTGTTCAGTCTATGGCAGTGATCCCTGATGTCCTGAAACAAATTCAAAACAAATACAAGGCAAAGCCTGCTCTGAATTTAGGTATGAAATTACTGAAATCTTTCAACCAAGGTCTCAACAATACTTAAATCTAATATTAAAGAAGAAGCAGCATCAGTGGAAATCTGCCAGAAATTAAGGGACTTTGATGTAACAGAAGAACCATAAGAGCTCGCCAGAATACTTGGAAAATCCTATGAAGAATTAGTCAGAGACAGTTTGGGTGGGAAACCAGTTAAACCACAACTGTCTGGAGGTCCTGAGAAAGACTCTATTAAACACATTCCTACCTCTTCTAAAAAGAAGTGGGAAAATAATAAACAACATTCAAAAGAGAAACGTTCTCAAACCTGAGGTAGGTCTCCTCAAAAGGAGCCCTCTGAAAGGAGGAATAACCTCAGGAATATGGATAATTTGATAAAACCTGAAAGGTATCAAGATACTGATACATGTTCCTCTCGTGCCTTTAAGATATCGTCACAGACATCCAAAAGAAGAGGACGGTCAGATCAAAAAGAAGAACGTGTGAAGTCCAAAGACAATCAACACATTCAGAAAAACAAACCAAAATCTTAATTGTCCAAAAAGAAAGTAGCAGGTCTCAAGATCAGACATGCATCGGATTCTGAGAACACAGCTCAGGAACAGAGAATGGGCTCAGACAATGTTGGACAGTGCAGCAGAAGTAACAATAGCTCTCCAGAACCTGAAGGACGTTCTGAAGACAGTGGACTTGAATGAGTACATACAAGATGAGGCAGCAGACACCAGGGTTAGTTCTCCACATAGGTTATGTGAAATACCACTCAGGATGGAGGGAGACATACCAAGAAAAGTGAAAGCATTCTTTTGGGAGCGGCTTTTAAACCCCAAATCATCCCTGGGCAAATTATGTTGTTGAATGACACTGTCCAACAAACGTCTTGACTTGGGTTAGCCAAGATCAAAGACATGAATACACCGACTATACCTATAACTGCAAGTAATAGCACTACACAGGGAGAGGTTGACGTACTAACTATAGCTAAACTAGACTATAGCTAAACAGCACCTACTTCTTCTCTCATACTACACTTAGGTTAAGTACACTGGGGTAGGATTATTTTAGAAGCACCAGATGAGTATTTAAGGATGTGTTATTTGTGTATGTATTTTTATGAATATATGTCATAGCTTCAAGCCATGCTATTGCAGTATTATTTCATCTTACTGCTAACGCTGTACATATTATACTTCGCATTCTGTCTTATGATTGTAGCAGTTCATATCTCTTGCATGTAAAATAAGACTGTTCAATAAATCCTTTTCATTAAAACTTCCATCTGTCTGTGTAACTCTGTAGAAACAAAGCATGCACGATTGACTGAGTGAAACCGTTATATATTGTTTCCTCGATTCTGAGATTGTTCCGATTCTAAGGGAAACAAAGTTGTCATTTTTATGCGGTTGTCAGAAACGAATCCCTTCTTGTTAATTCGAGAAGTTTCTAGTGACCTCTGAGTAATTAAGTTTAATGTACTCGAAATAGATATACTGACCTCAGTCCCATGTCAAAATTATATTGTATATTATTCCAATTTGCAGAGCCTATCAGGGATATAGGAACTACACTACACCATCAACACAAGAGGGAATGCATCCGGCCATTTCAGTGATGTGGATGCACACACCTTCCCTAACCTTGACTTGACTGTGCCATTTAGTTGCTCAACTATTCCAGAAGCGTCTGGACGGTATGCACAGTGCAGTTTTTGTTCAATTGTCAATGCTTCCCAGATTAATCAAAGTATTTCATTATTAAAATGAGGGCCTCTATCTGATTCCAAAGTGACTGGGAAACCAAAATGAGCCATCAATTCCCGACAACAGTAATTTAGCAACTGTGAGGCTGTCATTTCTCCTAGTGGAATATGCCTCCACCCATTGTGAAAACAAACACACTATGACAAGGATGTACTGCATTTTATTGCTTGGAGGCAACTCTATGAAGAAAAGCTGCAGTCTTGTGAATAGTCCTTCAGCCTTTCCAATTTTTCCCCAAATGACCACTGTCTTCCTCCCTGGATTCAATTGTTAAAAGAACAATTGATGGACAGAATACAGAACAATATCATACATTCACCCCAGTACAGAGATCTGGGCCTAAATCCTTTGTTTTTTTTGCTCACCATGACATTCCACTTTGGACTCAACCATATGCAAATCAGTCTTGACCCTGCGCCCAATAGGAACAGTCCAGCCTGAACTGCCAGGTCAGGTCCTCCCTGGACTGTAAACAAGCATCCTAGGACCGGTTTTGGGCTTTGAGTCCTCCTCAGCCAGGATAGCCTGACTCCAGTGGCATGGAGAGCACGAAACTCACGTCTGGGCATACCTGTCCCACTCGGGGTGACAGACGCAAAAAAAACAATTGATGGACAGAATGCAGAACAATGTCATACATTCATCCCAGTACAGACATCTGGGCCTAAATCAATTGTTTTTTTGCTCACCATGCCATTAGACTTTGGACCCAGCCATATGCAATCAGTCTTGACCCTTTACCAAATGGGAACAGTCCAGCCTGAACTGCCAGGCCAGGTCCTCCCTGGACTGGAAGCAAGCATCCTGAGACCGGTTTCGGGCACAGGGTCAAGACTGATTTGCATATGGCTGGGTCCAAAGTGGAATGTCATGGTGAGCAAAAAAAAAAAAACTATTGTCCCTCAATGTCTCTTCTTAAACTTAAGGTCAGTCAATCAGGGAGTTCCGGATGGAAAAATAAAGGTGCATTAAGAATAAGATGCAATAAAGGAAAGGAAACAATAGTGTTTGACATTTTTTTGGCTTACTTCCTACCTGAGTGAATCCCCTCTTTATTCTGTAGTGACCTAAGTTGTCTTGTAATATAATAACTTTATTTTAGCTAAGGAGAAAGAACAAAACAGCAATGAAGTCAGAGCCCCAAAAGAGAGAAGGCAATGGCATTTCTTCAACCTGCAATATGGTACCCACCTAAATTAACTGGGAGGCACTCCCTGAGAACAGGCAGGCATAATCTCCAGCCACTAACTAAAAGAAAAATGCTGGATTTCCATAATGCCAGGAATTCTAACTAACATCTTATTTTATCTTTTCAGGAGCATTCCATTCAGATGCCAAAAAACCACTAGAAAAGGCAGATTCTCAGGTATATCAGAATACTACAAAGATAAGTACTTCTTTTCATTTTACAAATTATATTCTTAAGTGTAAACACTGTTACTGTATAAATGACAATCTTTCTTTGTTTTTCTTTTTGAAACAGGTGAGCCGCAACAGGCGGCAAGAGCTGCACTGAAAATACAACCGGGCTTACAAAAGGAGAAGGAGGATGCTGAGAGGCAGAAACTGCACTAGGAGACAGGAGCCGTACAGAAGATACCACAGGCTTGCGATGAGAGAGGGAGAAGTCCCGGAAGCAGGAACCACACCAGACAGCTGGAGCCGCACCGAAGACACAGCTGGCTCACAACAAGAGAGGGAGAAGTCCGGGAAGCAGGAACTGTACCAGGAGGCAGGAGCTGCACTGGAGACACCGCCGGCTTGTGACGAGAGAAGAACTCTGAGCCTGTAAAGGAAAAGCGCAGTCCCGGAAGAGCTGTTGCAGGTAACCCAGAAGCAGAAAACTCCCTGAACACTAGAACGCAGAGCACTCTAGTGTGGGAGCAGGGGTGTCTTATTCTTCTCCCCTACTGTGCCTACCCATTACACACGGTGGGTTCGACTGGGCTTTGCCTTATTGACAAGACAGCGTTAAGCCACTTAACATGGCTTAATGATTCCCAGTAACTAAGGCCCCATTTTACGTTATGAGTAGCGTGAAAGGGGAGGGCAATGGGTGTTGCTGTGGGGGTTTCACCACAACCCCCATTGATTTTGCCGCTACCCCCTATTATCAATGGTGGCGTAATTAGAGGCCGTGCCAACATTAAGACCATAGAAAACCTGTTCTTACCCTGGCCAACGAGAAGAAATGTTTATTTCTCCTTGTTTTTCCTGTTTTTGTGTGTGCTGCATTGTGCAGCACACATGGAAACAGCAAAATGCCAATGATTGTTTATGTGCAGCAAGGTCTCCCTTCCTGCACATAATCAATTTTTCTTAAAAAATGCTGTTTGCATCTTCTATTTGAGCTGCATTAAGCAGCACACGGAGGCGAGGATTATCCCTCCCTGGCCACCTGCGGAAGCGATCCCTCCCGTACTACAGTAAGTACTCAGGTTTTCCAGTTGCGTGGTTATGAGTCTTGCAGCCTGATTCATCATAGACCCGTTTTGCGAGTCTATAATAGCGATTCATAAGGAATCGCTATTATAGACTCGCAAAACGGGATTCATGTAGGAATCGCAAAAAGATTCGCGATTCCTACACAATCCTTATTTGCGATTAGCAAATTGCTAATCGCAAATAAGGAATAACTCCCCATGTATTCCTATGGGCCAAAAGGCCCATAGGAATGAATGGGGAGTATTCCTTATTTGCGATTAGCAATTAGCTAATCGCAAATAAGATAGCGATTTAAAGGGTGCCAGGGTTGTCCAAAGGACACCCTGTAGCACCCCTTAAATGCAAATTGAAACAGGTGTTACGCACACACATGTCCAAAGGACATGTGTGTGTGCAACATGCAACTTAGAAAATTGCTTTTAAAAGCATTTTTCTAAGTTTTCGCTATTTACCACGAGGTTTGACCTCGTGGTAAATAGCGGGCCGAAATTGCGATTTCGCAATTTTTTAATGGATGATGAATTGCATTTAAGGAATCTCAAATAGAGATTCCTTAAATGTAATTCCTCGCAAAATTGCGACATCGCTATTACCGATTTTTGCATTTGGGATGATGAATCCCAAATGCAAAAATAGAGCTCGCAAAGGGCCAGATTCCCAGAATCTGGCCCTTTGCGAGCCGATTTCGGCTTGATGAATCAGGCTGATTATGTTCTAATGATAGTGCTTCTAATTGCGTGCACAAGAACGTTTGGCCTTACACCGCTGATGCTGTTGTATGTTTTTTGATAGGAAACGATGGTACAAAGCAAGACCAGTGACATCATAGCGTGACTCGCAGGAAGAAAGAGGAAGTGGTCACAGGAGGGAGGTCCTACCTTGCTGCCATGGACACCGATGAAGGACTATACTGTGGACTGTTCTGCTGGATTTCATGGAACTTGTAGTTTTTCAAAAAATTCCAGTGATGTTTGTAGCCCATATCCTTTGCTCTGAGGTGTAGGGCTTACGGTATTGCTTTTTGGCTGCTGTGTGTTTTAAATAATAAACAGCGAAGAAGGGAGAAAGCATAATCCTCGCCTCCGTGTCCTTAATAGAATTGGAGCTTACAGTTACTATGCTAGGCAAATTTCGATTCCTCAGCAGTGTTCGATTTTGAGCTGTGCCGCTGTATTGAGAAATAATCTGCAAGGTTTTGATTCTTGCCTGGACTATGCACAATTGTATAGTCGTACTCTTGTAAACACAATTCACACCTCTCACTGAGATAGGCACCTGCCCCTTGAATTTCTGAATATGGTGAGCAGCGCTTGGTGGTCTGTGACAATCTTGAAGTGCTTTCAATAAAAAAACACATGAAAAAGTTTGCAGGCATTCACCACAGCCTTACTCTCTTTTTCTGTCTGGTAATAGGTGCGCCACAATGTGTCTCTGGCCATTTGGATGTCCATTATGCTGAAAAAGGATTGCTCCCAGCCCCACCAGCCTCACATCAACAGTAATCTCAGTGCATACTTTAGGATCAAAGTAGGCCATCTCAGTCACATTTTTTATTGCATGCTTCAATCTTTTGAAGTTTTAATAGCATTCAGAGGACCATTGGAACTGGACATTTCATTTGGTCAGTTCAAGCAATGGGGTACTCACTGTAGCAAAGTTACAAATGTACCTCGAACAATAGTTGGCCATGCCCAAGATGGACAGTAACACGGTGGCAGCTTGTTGGGGACTGGTAGCCTACAGCACTTGTACTTTATCTGGATCAGTACTCATCCCCCCATCAGAAAATATTTGCAGAAAGAACTTCAGTTTAGTTTTGTGAAATTCACACTTTTCTGCATTTAAAGTGAGACCTGCATTTGTAAGTAACTGGCACACTTGTTTAAGAGCCTTATGATGTTACTTCATTGGTGTCCCAAATACCAGTATATCATCATTGTAATTGAAAGCATATGGAACTGGGGGAATGACTCTACATATAACATCTTGGACTATTTCTACAGCAGCTGACACTCTAAAACTTAACTTTTTGTATCTGAGCAAACCAATATGAGTTGAAAAAGTGATAATGTACCTACAGTTTCCTTCCAACTTGAGTTGATGGTATCCCTTGTTCAAGTCAAGACAGGAGAATAATTTGGCTTGTTCAGTTGCATGATCAGGTGGGCTATGTGTGGACTAGGACGTCTTTCACTCTTGATTGCTTTGTTGGGCTGGTGCATATCCATGAAAATGTGCACTACACATTCACTGTCCTTTTTTGGCTCTGCCACTATGGTTGACACCCATGGTGTGGAACTATTAGAGTGATTGGTGATGTCATGTTACAGTAGCAATTTTCAGGTTTTTTTCAACAGCTTCTTGTAGGTGAAATTCTATTTTTAGTTGCTGCTGTGCAACAGGATGGATGTCTTCGTCTATATGAAGTTGCACTTTCATTGCTTTGAGCCTTCCTAGGCCATGAAATAGCAATGGGAAGTGACTCAAAAATTCAGTTTGCATATTTAGGTTGTAATTGATAGAGATCAGCCTCATGTTAGCAGCAGTTGCAAAACTAAGTTGACATGCACTGGATGAAGTACCCTGGACTGGGGCTGGTATAGACATCTTTTTATGTCAGAAGGTTGCTGTGAATGATCCTTGACTTTGCAACAGTTTAGAAGCAGCCCATGTGTACATCTTTGACGGCCATGATGTCGATTGGTGCACTGCTGTCGGTGTATAAAGGTTATGGAGCAAACGTTGACTTCTAGTGTGATTTTATGGAAATGTACAAATGAATTATTTTATTTCATTTACTCACTTATTTTTGTCATTCATTTGTCTTCTTTGCAAGCAGCAAGGCCCACATGTGCATGTTGCTTTTTTCAAATATGATCATGGCACACTCACCCTATTCACTGTTGCTCGACGGTGACATAGAGGAACTCTTGCAGGATGAACTTGATGACAATCAACTTTGTTCAATTTTCACCTGTCGCAGTTGAGATTTCTTCTTGTCTTTCTGGGTGTGAATAGAATGCTTATGAAACCTTCTGGCGTCCATTTTCTCATCTCATCATGATGCAATTGGTTTCTCTTTTGGTTTGCAAACCATTATGGAGCAGTTTTCCTTTACGCAACCTTTGCATGTTTGTACAATGGCTGGACATTTACTTTCATGTGGATATGAAAATCTACATAGTAAACACAGTTTTTCTTTCTTCAAGGTCGTCAACTTACCTGCATCTACTTTGTACTTGTGTTTGCTCATCATGATTACGATTAATTTTTTGTTGTTCCAGCTTCCATGTCGGCAGCTTGCAGATCAGCTCTTTCCTCAGCTCTTGGAGTCATTAGTACTTTCCTGCACTCAGCGTTTCTCTCAACATGCCTCTTCTGAACAAGTCTGAAAGACAGCCATTAATGACTCTGAGGTGCATGGCTTCTTTATCATTAACTTCATTAAACCCACAGTGTTTGATAAGCACATCAATTCTTTGAACAAACTGATCCAGCATTTCACCAACTTCTTGTTTTGCTGTATTGAAAATGTACCTTTCATAGTCGACGTTTGGCATGGGATTCAACTAGACTCCTAATGCTTCTTTGATCCAACGGTGTTATGTTACCTCAGTTTGTGAGATTTTACAACTTCTTTCACTGCATCACCAGCAAGATTCTTTAAGTATTTAATGATAAAGTAATCGAAAGACTTGGTCCATGTGGTCTGTCAGGTGCCAATATTCTGCTTTTTGGCAGTATCCAACAGTGGTGAAGAGTTCGAAAATTTGGCAGCACCATACTCCATGTCTCTTGGGCAAAAATCTAACAATTTCGATGCTTCTACCGGGACTAACAACTTTGTGAACACAACTCCAGTGTTCACTCTCGAGACACCTCACTCAATTTTGAGGTCATAAGTCTGATGAGTAAATTTCAAAACTCATATCTAGTGCTCGCTGCTCTTTAGTGTTATATTCAGTACTCACTGCCTTTCATGTTGTATCTGGTTGTCACTGCCTTTATCGTCCACTTTGTATGAATGATGGCTGTGTGTTGTGGCGCAGCACCATATTCTTCTTCAGCTTGGCTGACAAGTCTTGGTGGGATATTCCAAATGCTCACCTCTGCTTGACATTCAACTTCTCCTCAAGGCCTTTTATGGGCCTGAGTGGAGCTTGCACTCCACATAGGCCAACTGCAGACTCCTTTTCATTCGTGCTTGCTTGCATGCCCCGGTGCACTTTGGTGTTACAAAAGCGGCCGCAGACGCTTGTAATCTTCCTGATCTGTAATTCTGATAGCGCTGGCCCAAATAAAGCACCAGCGCTATCTTCAGTGGGTGTTCCCTCATTTGCCTTGGGGCCTGCCTCTGCACCCCTGCTGTGTTACAGATCGGGCACAGAGGCAAAGAAGCTTTCAGGAGTCGCACTGACAGTTCCCCACCTAAAAAGTGGCTCACTATCAGTGTGCCCCTGAGAGCAGCCCTCTGTAGGGGAAAACGAGGAGTTCTATGCACCCCCCATAAATCCCCACTCAGGCGGGTGCAGTCACGGACAGAACCCACCTGCAAGGGGATCTCTAATCCCCTTTAAAGGTACAGGCGGGTTGCCACCTTCACTGTGAAACATGGAGCGACAGCTCCAAAGCTGCTCTGTATTGCAAATAAATGTGCTGCCCCTAGGGCAGCACGGGTTTGGGGCTGCCTTGGGGGCAGCACATTCTATGTAAGAGGGCGCGCTTTCTCTATTTGTGTCCAGCCACCTGTTTTAAAGTGCACTGATGCAAACAAGGAAAGTGCGCCCTAATAAATACATGGCTCCTAGTGTGCAAACAGCATGTTATATAATTTAGCACTGGATAATACAACTGTGGGGTTCCTAGTTGCTGTGCAAACCAGAATGCTCCCTTGTGCGACCTGGTATTAAATCTACACACCAAGGGGATAAAGACATTTTTCCTCTGAGTTATGTAGAATTTACAAAAAAGAATAAAGTTTGAGAATCTGGAACCACATTTCATGATAAATGATTTATAGAGGTTTGTCTATAGACTCAATTCAGGCATAAAGGTGTTGAAAGAATCCAAAAGTGTAGGCAGCTCTTTAGCGGTTCTGACTTGTAGAACTGTGTCGCCCGCGTATAGGAGAACTAAGACAAGGCAGTAGCCTATCTTAACCATATTTTTACCCGTTTCACCCAAAAAATCCTCAAGGCCATTGATATCCAGTCAAAACAAAAAAGGTGCTACAACACACCCTTGTCATACACCAAAAGAGGCATTCATTTTAGGGTATGAATTGCCCTCCTTACGATAGCAAATCTTAGCAGATGTCTGCCATTGTAGCCAGCTTAATAGATCAACAATGGTTCCTTCACACCCTATGCCTTCCAAGACATTCCATAATTTGGGCATTTGCACTAAATCAAAGGCACAACTGAGATCCATAAAAGCTAAGTGCACATAGTTTCTCTCCTAACTGTTACGTTTTTTTTGTGATGAGGTAACGGTTAAGGCTTTGGTCTACCGTATCATCTCCTTGCCAAAACCCTATCTGTACATCAGACAAAACCTTATTCTTGTCTGCCTGTTCTTCAAGATTGCACACCACCACCCTACCCAATATTTTGAAAGTGCTATCCAGCAATGAGATAGAGCAGGATGTGTCCCCCTTTTTGAATAAATGGACAACAACTGCCTCCTACCATGATGGAACCAACGGACCTACTATAGCAGCTTTTGAAACCATTGCAACAAGAGTGACCCAAAATGAAAGATCAACTTTACAAAAATACACCAGGATCCCATCCAGGCCCTTACATTTCCCTGACAGGCTGCTTCTAATTGCCAAATTCATGTCATTAATATCAATTGACTGGCTCAAGAGAATGGCCGCTTCATAATCATAAATAGTTGCTTCACTGTGGCAAGGTACTTGAATCTGGCAACCTGGGCAAACTATTTTGGAGGAATGATCCACCCACTCAGTGACTGGGATCACATTATCCATCTTTGGCCTATTTCTACAGCAAAAAAGGGTGGTTAGCTACTCTCCAAAAAGCACTGAAGTCCTTTCACTTCCCTGCAGTCACCAAATCTTCCCATGCTCTAGGCCTTATGTCGATCTTTCTAGCAGTGTTGGCTGTATTATAGATCTTCCTGACTAAGCTCACTTTTGTCATATCCAGTTGGTGTTCCCTTAATGCCAGTTTAAGGCTTTTGTGAGCAGAAGAGAAAGCCCTATTGGATCAGTCAATCTTAACAAAGCGGGAGTGTTTGTTCCTAATACGTTTCTGTGCAATATAAACACCAAGAGTAACATATACATCAATTGTGGCTCTAGGATCCCTCTGCTGGGTTAAACTACGATAGATTAAGTCCTGGCTATTCTCAACAAGATCCTTCATAAATGAAGCCTTATCTACTTGGCTTCACTTAATTCTAAGTCCCCTATTCTTTGTAAATTTATTAATTTTACATAGGGTGAATGTCTCTAGTTTTGAGTGCAATTTGCGGATATAATGTGAGAGGGGTACGATGACTTTGAACTACCTCATGATTTTAAAAAAAGGATGTAATTAGATGCGAACAGAATATGATCAATTACAGTACCTAAACCTATGCCATTAAAAGGTGGGGGGGAGTTGCAAGTAGAGGTCCTGAAATCCTGTGCAAAAACTAGACTATTAAGCAAGAATATGTTGTTCAGTGAATCCCCATAGGGAGTGTATCTAAAGTGTGTAAATGGTGAATCAGGATCATCAGACAGCCCACAGACTACTGCAGTTTCTGGGTTAAAAGTACAAATATTAAGAGCCCCTAACCACAAGATCATAGCTTCCCCTTTCACCATTGTTTCAGCTCTCAGCAGTTGGCCTTCTAACTCATCAACATCATTAGTCTCCATAATATCGAAAAATTTATGATAAAAATGTATCAACAAGATATTCAAGGATTTATGAAACTAAAATAACAAAATTCAATAGTAAGGCATATGAAACAGCTCTTTAACAAGCAGTTTAGAGAGCTTAACAGAAACAAATGTAGCAAAACCACCTTAAGCCCTGCCTGCCAAAGATGAAGTCACAGGGCAACAAAATGTAATATACTCATTAAGGAACCATGGTTCACTGCCCCATGTCTCCTGAAAACACATAATATCATACTGGTTGATAAATTTCAGCCAGTCTGGGTTGGCCAGCTTGGCCCGTAAACCGGCCACATGCCAAGAAATAATTTTAAGACCCCCTACCTCTACTTGAGCTGTGGTGCAAACAGGAAGGGAAACCCTGTGCATAGAGCCGTGCAGTTCGATATCAGTGACTAATGAGACAGGATTGATAAGTCAGTCCATCTGACCCAGTCATGAGAGGCGTTCAAACCTATTAAAGATCCGTGGTGGCCAACTAAGATGGAACTGGGACCAAGGTGTTCGCTACTAGGTGGCCTGAACTTCAATACGTCTAAGTTCACTATAGGCTAGACGATAAAAGAAATCAAGTGGGTGCGCTGTAATGTTACCTTACGGATTTGTTTATGGATGGAGGCAGTGTAACATTCAAGTAAATATAGTTTAAAAAAAAATATTTCAATCCTCTTTAGGTGTTTTCACACGTGCCCCTACCCATGGAACTCTTCTGACAGTAAGTATCTCAGCATAAAGATTACAATTGCAGCCAGAGTTTTATTAAGCCAGTGGACAGCGTTGTTCAAAAGAGAGGCATGAGTTTCTAAGTGAGGCGTCAAAAGTTCAAGGACATTTTCAAGCACAAAAATATAAGGGGTGCATTGAGGTGGAAAATATAGGTAGGTATTGATAACATCATTCTGGCTGAAAAAACATTTACATTCTGGATGCGGGAGCTCGCTTTGGGGCACAGGCTGATCAGCACATTTATATGGCCAACAAATCAGCTGACCACCTGGTGAATCATTGCCCCCCTTGGGCCCAGAGCTTCATAGGAAGGGTTACAATATATCGCAAATGTTTGAGACAGTCATTGATTGCAGGGGGATATTGATTACTCTCTACAAAAAAAATGTGGGTTCTTTAGGGTTTAGCAACCCCTGAGGCTTTGCAGACAGTCTCAAATTTGTTATCAAAATCGTTCAATTTAATCAGAATAGTGGAGCGACAGTTGTTAAACAAAATTTCCAATTTGTCCAATTTTCCAATACACCTGTCACGGAAATCTTTTAAATTATTTTCAGGATCCAAGAAACTTGGTAGATTCTTCCTGCCGGGAGGGCTTGCAGGCCTTTTCTTTTGAGCACTTGAAAAGGATAACAGAGAGTCAGTGCGAGAGGAAATGGATACCATAGCTCTCAATGTTTCCTATCTGGTCCTTTTTGGGGGAGGACAGTTGGATACATTTGAAATCTCTAAAATAGTTAAAACCACTGGGTCATCAGAGACACACGGGCTGGTGCCATTAGGGGCTGCTATACCCTCAGTGAAAAGTTGCTATAAGTCATGCAAGGGATCAGGCAGTGGACAAGGTTAAGAAAGTTCCACACTTGCCCTCTGTGCATATATGGGTACCTATCCTTGGGAGTTCGCTACTAGGACATTATGGTCTTTCAGGGTAGTGTCCAGCCTGGCCTCTACTCAGACTATTTCCGAATCAATAGCTCCCATCACTCAGGGCAATTAGCTGGTGATGGATTTTTTAGATTTGAGGATTTTGCGCCAGCAGTGGGCACATTCCCTGTGCGTTTGCTGAGTAAGGCGCCCCCAACAAACAAATCAGAAGTAAACTGTAGATGGAGTTACTGTACACTGACTTGAATGTACTGCAACGATAAGAACCACGAGATGGGGCCCAGTCCAGCCTCACCAACCAAGGCCGAGTGCAGTTTGGCCAGCTCTTGGCCTGGTCTTTGCTCGGACACGCACCTGGGCATGTCTTCTGCTGCGCTGCTCTCTGCCTGATGCAAATTCAGCAACATCCGCCTGCTGCAGGAGAAATGTTGCACGGGGCGCGGAGGCTGGCCCTGTCTCTCGACTTCCAGCACTTCCTGTGCCACGTGTAGTGACTGGCTGCGGGCTGGTGGAAGACATCCCGCCACACAAGCCTGTTGCCTGCGGTTGTTTTCCCTGCAGGTGGGAGGTGCAGTGGTGGAGACGAAGCCATGCCTGCATGTTATAAGCAGTGCTTTAAATGGGCTGGTACTCGCCGGTACTGAGTACCGGCACTTCCTAATTTTTCTGCCATCAGTACCGGCACTTCTCTGGAGCCAGGGAGAGTACCGGTACCATGATCGACAGCACGGCAAGCTCATCTCAGGTTAGGTTTCTCTTCCAGCAGGGCAGAGGCCGCTCTGCTTCCGAGGAGCTAGTAATTAACTCAACTGAAGCAGCCTTTTGCAGATTTGCTGGTGAAGATTCTAGCAGCGCCCATTTGAATGCGATAAACTGCAGGGGGTTGAGAGGGCTTGGGTCACGCTGTGATTAACAGGACAGGGTCTCTAGACAGACCCTGCACTGTGAATCAGGTGCGAGTGACCATTCGGGTGAAAGTGCCATCATGACTTCTATCTTGTGTAAGGAGTTAATGGATTTTTTGTTTTGTTTACAGAAACACACTTCTCATGTGCTTTAACATGTGCTGCAACTGGTACAGAAGTAATTATGTATGATCATATGTTGCCCTTTGCCCCGCCCCTAGCCCCGCCCACTTGCCACACCTCTATTTTAATGAGTACCTGCACTTATTTTTCCCCATTTAAAGCACTGGTTATAAGGGCCCCCACATGGGATGAAGGGGAGACGAGTAACCCTTCTGGTGAATGTTCACCAGTATATTGGATGCACAGCGTGAATATGTTGGAGTCACACTTTGCAATTGAAAATAACAAACAATAAACCAGATCATTCCATTGCTTTACACAAGGATTCTGTATTAGACATAACATCCTGGAATCAGAATTAATCTCAGCATGCATTTGCTGACAACATAAATGAAAAATATTGTACAATGACTTAAAAAAAACTCAATGCATGAAAAATGATCATTAACATGACTATTACATTGAACAAATCAATTGCCCAGCCCAGCCCATTTCGGGATTGTTTTCATTCCTTCTTCAGGCGCCACTGTGAGAAAAACAGACATATCACCAATATTACAATTTGAAATAGTTACAAAGAACAATAATGATTCAAACATCGCAATTAGCGCCCAGTTGAGGAATTAATGCCTGCACATGTGTTTACGCTCGGCAATACGAAAGAATAAATAAAAATGAATGAAATCAAAAATAGGCTAGTGCTGTACGTCAGACAAGTACATCAAGTATGCAACTAAATGTAAAGTGAGTGTGGATAATAACCAGGCACGCAACACCCATTGGGCTTATGGGGCTTCAGCCCACCCCGCCCCCTCCCCACCCCCGTCGTGTGTGTCAGCCCGGGCAGAGACAGCTTCACGGGCTGGCGAGCATTTAATTGCTGCCGCACCCGAGTACTTAACAGGTCTTTAAAGACCATTTACTTGCAAATGAGGCTTTTGTTGTGTGGTCACCCCTTCTTACAGCCACTCTGTCTGTGGTTGGAAGAATTAGCCCCCCCCCCCGAAATATTTGTCACCCCTCCCCCCCACCCCCCCCCCCCGAAATTTGGCTCTAGTTGCCCGCCTGATATTAACCATTTATTGTGAAAGATGAATATGATGATCTACATAGCGACCAATACACCAAAGCAGGAACCCATAGTAAATAGAAATCAGCCACCAAGCGTGATGAAAGTCAACAAGAAACTAGCAGTGTTATATAGATATGAAGTTAACCACTGAAACACGTAACCTTTATTCTAGATCCACTGTAGAATGTTAGATAGCGGATGACAAATCAAAATGAACATTCACGAGAAGGGTTACTTGTATTAGGAGGCTGGGTGCCTCTCGCTGGGTAGCACACAACCTTGTTTGTGATTGGTAAGCAGAGTTTCGTTTTTCGAAATAGTAGAGCGTTGACTTCATATATAGTTACTAATGAAGGGGAGACTGCCACGGAGTGAAATGGACAGTAGTGGCGCAAAGGAGCAGCTGGTTGTCATTGTGCATGTGATTGAATAATCAACGTCACCTCAAGAACGTTGCTGTCGGGTCTCGTGCTGAGAATAGCGCTGCATAGCCACATGGTGGCCGTATGAAGTATTGCATTCAGTTGTTGAAAAGGGGGAAATAAAGATATAGAGGTGAATGGCAAAGCTGCCTAGAGTAAAGGAACAGACAAACATTCTTCTCACCTTGCTTTGTTGGGCCGGTTGAGCAGCCTCCACCTTTCAGCGAGGGGGAGCTGAATGAACTGTTGAGGAGGAAAGCTGCTTGGGCCTCTAGATAGCTTTGTGGGACCACCTAATGGCCATAGGAGGATACTGCACTAGATCAAAGGGAACATTTTAAGGAGGATCAGTACACAGTGATATGAAGGTGTCTGGAACCGGAGCTAAAGTGGTGGCAGTACCCAGGAGCATGAACTGTGAATCAATCAATCAATCAGTTTGAAAAGCTTTATTCGAGTTATACACTCATAAAAGCACACACATATAAAATTGGACATTTGAAAAACACTACACATACATTAACACTAAATTCCTAGATAAAATACACAGTTTAAACACTTAAAATATTCACCAAAAAGTTAATATAAGCTTCTCATAAGGTGCGTGAGCTAAATGCAAAGTAAAAAGGCCGAATCGCCCACAATGTGGATCAAAGCCAAAATTGAAAATCAAAGCTTGTTACGTACATTTAGCAACATATTTTAACTAAAATCATCGTTATCTCAATCAAATACTTAGCATTACAATTCATACGAGCATGTAGGCAAGAAACAAGATAACAAGATTCAAAACCTATTCAGAGATAGGAACCTCCGCCTTAAAGACCAGGCCCACCCCAGGTATTTTGCCGTTCCTATTACTATGGGCAAATCGGTCGAGGAACAAATAATTCTCAGCCCCTCGACACCACTAGAGACACCAAGGTTCCTGCAAACAGGTGCCAGCCACATTTTTCTTGGATTTACGTAAGCCTCACACAGGAATAGAAAATGAGCTATGCTTTCGTTGGGGGCGCCACATGCCGGGCAACACGAATTACTATTTAATCCCCAGTTAGACATCAACGACCTCAAGGGGAGTGAACCTGCCCTTAGCTGAAAGAATAATTTCCTGTCTAGTGTAACAGTTAAAATATCCCAATACAGTTCTAGTACAGGTCTTGTTTTAATTTCCATAAACCTACCCGCCATAGATTCTGGGGTCGCATTCCTCCACAACTTCTGGTCAATATGATCCCAATATATAGCTTTTATAGTTGTCTTACTAGGGAATACTTCCCCAGAGGGATTTTCCCACAGTTTGGATAGACCAAGCTCAGCAAGAACGTCCCTGAGCTTTTTTAGCCATGGAATTTTATGGAAAACATCAGATTTAGCTAGGGCAGAAAACCCCTCGGCATAATGTCTAATTTCTGGGGTCGTCCACAGCCGTCTCCAGTAAAGGATGGGCCTTAGGCGGGCACGATCGCTGAGCGATCTTCTTCCTAAATCCAGGCCAAGTGGTATTAACGGGGTGCTTTGAGGGAGACTAGTTATCCCCCTCAAAAACCTGTTCTCCGATCTTTGAAGCGTATCAAACCTCTCAAAGCCCCAGACTTCAGCCCCGTAAAGGGCTGCGCCTAAGGCCTTGGCGTCGTATACCATGAGAACAGGTTTAATAGGCCTGGTTTTAGATTTAGATTGTTCCACTCGAAGCGCTCCCGCGATCTGCTGGTGTTTCAAAACTGCCTTCTCAATGTGTCTTGTCCAACCAGGATTACTGGATATCTCCACCCCTAGGTAAGTAAAGACATTTACTACCTCTAGTCTGATACTGTTCAGAGATACCCTAGGTCGGACTTGACGCTTTCGCCCAAAGACCATCAACTTAGTTTTGTTTACATTGACTTCGAGACCCCGTTCCTTACAAAACATGTCGAATATATTCAAGGCTCTCTGCAGTCCTGCCGGGGTTTTGGACACGATCAGGGTATCGTCGGCGAACATCAGGATCGGGACCCTGATGCCCGCCAGCGAAGGTGCGTCGACCCTCGCATCCAACATCCTATTGACAATACCATTGATGAACAAGGAGAACAACAGGGGTGCCATGGCACAACCCTGCCGTACCCCCCGCTCAACGGGGAAACTGGTGGAAGATTCCCCGTTCCTTCCCCACTGGACTTTAGCGAAGTTGCTTTCGTGAAGACGCATTATTAGTGTGAGTAGTTCGAGTGGAACCCCTATGTTGCTCAAAACCCCCCATAGCTTGCTCCTGGGCACCAGATCAAAGGCAGCCCTCAGATCTACAAATGC
The DNA here is from genome assembly GCF_964263255.1 of Lissotriton vulgaris. Taxonomy (NCBI): domain Eukaryota; kingdom Metazoa; phylum Chordata; class Amphibia; order Caudata; family Salamandridae; genus Lissotriton; species Lissotriton vulgaris. Next base: position 788,224,148 of record NC_141696.1, read on the forward strand.
TACATAAAGGCTGCCTTCTCCAAGGAGTACAGTCCCCCATCGTAGCATGGTGAAGCGAAAGATTTGATCGACAGTGCTGGTTGCACGTCTAAATCCTGCCTGGTAGGGGGATAAGGCGTTGTTTTCATCTACCCAGGACATAAGTTTGTCGACCACCATCTTACCCACCACTTTCTGGATAGTGGCCAGCAAACTTATCGGTCTATAATTTGCCGGTAGCGACCGATCGCCTTTCTTAAAGATCGGAATTATAATTGCCCCCTTCCAGACATCCGGGATTTTAGCCCCTTTTGCAAGGGCATTTCCAAGCACAGTCGCATATTTTGCCCACCGAACCTTATCATGCTTAAAGATGTCTGAGGGGATTCCATCCAACCCCGGAGCTTTCCCCCCCCCGCAGCAATGAAATTACGAGTTCTGCATCTTTAGATGTAAATAGGTCTCCCCTGGAAAATACCACAGGGATTGGTTCGATGTCCAATGTATCCCTATTCTCCGCATACTGGGGTTGGAAATACTCAACCCATGATGCTTCGTTAACATTATTATCAGGTTTATTTGGTGTACCACCTCTGCCCCATCTCATAATTTTCCAAAAGAGTCTTGAGTCTTTTTGTCCAGAAGCCTCAAGTAACTCCTCCCAATATTCCTCGTCCCACTGCTTCTTGGCCTTGCAAATATTCTCCTTATATTGCTTCCTAGCAGCACTAATCAATGCCTTATCCCTGCTTTTAATTGCCCTTCCCAACTCCAATCTAGTTGCCCTGCACTGCTTGTTGAACCACCTTGCCAATATAATAGGTGGATTTCTATGTGCCTTAACAGATTTGATAAAATACGGTTTTATTAAAGAGAAGAATACGTCATGGATGTCTGCTATTAAAGAGGAACCCGGTACTACTGGGTGTACTGATTCCATGGCTGAAATAGCATTGTCTACCTCCAGATTGATGTGCTCAATAGTGGCTAAATTGGCCAACACATTTGGCCATTTCACCCTTCTTGAATCGTTTGCTATGACAGGTACAATTTCACTATCTGGGACTAAGTCTATAGGGGCAGCCCTCCACCATGAGTGGGTAACACTGAGTGGATTGTGATCACTTTCTATTCTCTCCACTATCTCCATATCACCCAGGCCGGACCATAGCTCAAGACTACAAATGACATAGTCGATCCTACTCTTACTATACCCATTGTCAAAAGAGCAGTTTCCTCCTAGGTCACTTTTTGTCCTGCCATTAAGGGCCCTCAAGCCATATTCCAAGCATAACGAATTCAACAACAGTACATCCTTGGTCCAACGCTTCACTGGGGATAGATTTAGAGTTGGTAGTCCCCATAAAGCATCCTCCTCTTGGCCTATAGGATGTTCAGTATTTTCTAAAGGCTCGAAAGTCCTATTCAGGTCACCTGCCACAACCACTCTATTACCCAGAGAATTGCATTCAAGGGAGGTTGATAGAACATCGAGGGTGGGGGAATTCCCAGCACTTAACCCCCTAGCATAAATGTTATAGATATCTATCACACCGCCCTGTCCTGGTGTACACCTCAGTAATTGTATATCCTTGCAGCCTAGGTCAATAACTTTTATTTTAACTTGGGATTTCTGCTTGACCCAGGCTGTTAAGCCTCCCGCAGGCCTTCCCCTCGGACCCCGAGTTGCTGGTATACAAAAATTTAAATAACCTGGCAGGTAAATTGGATCACAAGCCCATGTTTCCTGAAATAGGCACATTTCAAACCCATTAATGAAATCTAACCAATCTTGAGACAACAGTCTGGAGGCCAAACCCGCAATGTTCCATGAAAGGAACCTCCCCGCAGTATCATCTTTGCTTATCCCCCTTTCGGTGACTACTATGACCGGTGAATTAGTCAGGATCTCACAGTCACCGCTCTCTCCCATAGCAATATTTACACATTTGACCGCATTAACATCATTTGTACCAGAACCGAAATGTGGTCCAGAAACACCTCCCCAATCGCCCTGGCAAGCCCGGTTGCCCCCCCTCTTGCATCCACAGTCCCTGTCTGGGACCCCTTCTACTAAATTATACAATACATCCCCCTTAGATAGCAAGGTTGACTCCCCAACAATTTCCCTGTCCATTTGGACAACTGAGTCAAGGAGTTCAGCTGGATTCTGTCAGCATCCCCATCTCATGTACCCTGCGCCACCATCAAAATTATATACCTGGTTGTAACCATCGTGTGGACGCAAGAAGGGAGGAGGGAAAGAGCTAGCCTCTACCCGTGGAGGCAAACTAATTCTCAGTGACTCATTCCCCCCTGGGTAAGATGACAGAGATCTTGGATAGAAAAAAGTCAAATCCACAACGCCAATCCCACCAATGCTAATATTCCATCCAGGTTTCGTGATTAACCCTACTACCCTTGGGTCTTGAAAATTAATTATGATACACTCACCCCCCTGCTTTTTCAGAGTGTTCCCAATCCAATTGACCCTTCTAACCCCAATGATCAGGCCGTCCACATCTCCTGGCAGGGGTCTATTTACCCGCAGCCAATGCATGGCTTTATTTTTTAACATATCATATGTTTCCCTTTGGCCATCCGGTAGGGGAGGAACGTTGGTAAGAATGGCCACATATGGATGAGAATCAGGGGTAAGTTGGACCGGGGGAATCCGAGTTAAAGGTTTATTAACATAAGATTTTGGTGGGCAGCGTTCTGGGGCAGCAAGACTCGCGGGAGCACTATTTCCCACAGCCATACTAGCATTATTTCCACTGGCTGTGTGGTTACCATTCCTGACATAACCACCCTTATTTATTAACTGAGAGACAGGCGGCCCATTTAATCCATCAATAGTTATAGCTGGGTTTTTATCTGTGTCTATCAGTGTACCCTGGTCACAGTCCATAGTAGATGGTGAAAGTGAACTCTTTTTGTGAACCACGGGGGCACAGTTTTTTATGCTATCCTTAGTACTATTGGCCATTGTGCTAGTGCAGTTGGTGTTAGTACGCCCAGAGCCACTATTGTTTACAGGTGGTCGGGGTGCTGCTATATTTTTTTTATTCGGTCCCTGTTTCTGCTGAGAAGAAACCCCACTTACTTTTGCGGGGAACAACTCGACCCCCGTAACACCTAAATCCTGCTCGGCTAGATTATTTTGTCGCCCATTCTCGTCCAATTTGTTCTGAGACTTAATTAATGATTTTATTGAGAAAAAATTATCTAAACTAGCCTGTTCAAGATGATCAAGTTGTTTTACTAACTTCTCCAGTTTAGTTTCAAGGGGATTTAAGAGGGAGCGTATTAGTTTTTCCAAATTCAATAGATATTCCGGATGAATCCTCATTTGCCCTGGAGATGCTATGGTAATGGGGTTTATTTCTATTACTGGTGATGCCGGAATCTTTGGATTTTCTACGTCTATTAGGGTAACCAATTCCTCCCCCCTTGTTACCCCATCAGGGTTTTCGGCTAGGGCATGGATTATGGGTGTTTTAATGGCCAATTTCCTAATCTTCCTTGCTGGATTAGGGACTATAGATTTTTTTAAGGTTGTAGCCCTCTTCCTCTTTGAGCATACTTTGGGCTTAACAGCATGTGCTTGAACAGCTACTTTTGGTGTAACATTTTGTCCTGTTAGTGCTGTATTAGACCCCTTTAAATGCTCTGATGATAGGGCGGTAACCACGGTATCTACAGGAGAGGCACCCAACAGCTCATTACATACAGATATATCATACAGTGTTTCTTGTGTAAGTGGCAATACTGTAGAAGATAACGGGGTGACCAGTGCAGGGAAGCTTTGTCCTATGTGTTTTTCAAGGGGATTTTTCATCAATTCGATCGATAACCTTCGTCCGGCGCGTCTTTCCGCCAAAGCAATTTCCCTATCAATATCTTGTGGCAAACGCTTAAAATACGAATCTAGGGGCCCCTTGACCGCAGTTTCAGCCTCACCCATGGAAGTCTGTAAGGCAGAGGTATTTAAGGTATTCGCCATAGTTTACACCCCCCTGCTAACCTCAAATGACTAGCTGATCCTGGTAAACACTTAACTACTAAATTAAATTATAATCAAACACAAGCCTGTGAATGGAAAAGGGGTGGCCCAGCCCGGCCTCCAGCGGCCCCGGACGGCCACAGACGGACCCGCCCTTGTCCCGGGCTTCTCCCGCGCGCTCTCCCGCGCTGCGGGAGGGTAACTAGTTAATATAGTACTTGCACACAAGAGGTGGAAGGGGTGGGAGGGGTCGGGGAGAGCGGCCCAGGTGATGCTGCTCCGGGCTGGCGCTCACTCCTGGGAGATGAAGTCCCTCAGGGAGCAGGCGCGCTCGCCCGCAGCCCCGTTACAAACTTCCCTCTGCTGGCCCTTCAAGGCTCCAGGCGGCAAACAGGAACGCTCCAACGAAGCGGGACCCGCGAAGCGGGTTCCGCGAGAGGTAGGCAAAAGGCTGAAGGCAGCAAGGTGGTCAGTCCCAAAAAGTAAATGCAACGCTGAAAATTCAGAAAGGCGTCCCGCTCTCTGACCTCAATCAATCAATCATTGCATTTGTATCGCGCACTACTCACCCGGAGGGTCTCAAGGCGCTTCGGGAGGGGGGGTCCGCTACTGCTCGAACAGCTAGGTCTTGAGCTGCTTCCTGAAGGCGAGGTGGTCTTGGGTCAGGCGGAGGTGGGTCGGGAGGGAGTTCCAAGTCTTGGCGGCCAGGTGGGAGAAGGATCTTCCTCCTGTTGTGGCTCTTCGGATGGGGGGGACGGCGGTGAGCACCTGGTTGGTCGATCGGAGGTGGCGTGTGGGAGCGTAGAAGTTGAGGCGGCTGTTGAGGTAGCTCAGTCCTTGGTCGTGTAGGGCTTTGTGTGCGTGGGTAAGGAGACGGAAGGTGATTCTTTTGTTGATGGGGAGCCAGTGCAGGTCTCTCAGATGTCCGGATATGTGGCTGCGTCGGGGGATGTCGAGGATGAGTCTGGCTGAGGCGTTCTGGATCCGCTGGAGTCTCTTCTGGAGCTTGGCGGTGGTTCCGGCGTAGAGGGTGTTGCCGTAGTCCAGACGGCTGGTGACGAGGGCCTGGGTGACCGTCTTCCTGGTCTCGGAGGGGATCCACCGGAAGATCTTGCGTAGCATGCGCAGGATGTTGAAACAGGACGAGGAGACGGCGTTGACTTGTCTGGTCATGGAGAGGGAGCAGTCCAGGATGAAGCCCAGGTTGCGTGTGTGGTCTGTCGGCTTGGGTGCGCTGCCCAGGGCGGGGGGCCACCAGGAGTTGGCCCAGGCGGAGGGTGAGGGGCCCAGGATGAGGACTTCCGTCTTCTCTGAGTTCAGTTTCAGGCGGCTGGTCATCATCCATTCGGCTACGTGTTTCATCCCTTCGTGTAGGTCGGCTCTGGCGGTGGCGGGGTCGTTGTTCAGGGAGAGGATCAGCTGTGTGTCGTCGGCGTAGGAGATGATGTTGAGGTTGTGTTGGCGTGCGATGGCCACCAGGGGGCTCATGTAGACATTGAAGAGGGTGGGGCTGAGCGAGGAGCCCTGAGGGACGCCGCAGATGACTTCCGTGGCCTCTGATCTGAACGGTGGTAGGCGGTCTCTCTGAGTCCTTCCAGCGAGGAAGGAGACGATCCACTCCAGTGCCTTCTCCTGGATTCCGGCGTTGCTAAGGCGCTGCACTAGGGTGCGGTGGCAGACGGTGTCGAATGCCGAGGAGAGGTCCAGGAGGATGAGGGCCGCTGTCTCTCCGTTGTCCAGCAGGGCCCGGATGTCATCGGTGGCCGCGATGAGGGCGGTCTCGGTGCTGTGGTTGGCCCTGAAGCCCGACTGTGAGGGGTCGAGGGATCCGTTCGTCTCTAGGAAGGCAGCCAGTTGCTTGTTGACGGTCTTCTCGATGACTTTGGCTGGAAACGGGAGGAGCGAGATGGGGCGGTAGTTCTTGAGTACGGTGGGGTCCGCTGTTGGTTTCTTTAGTAGAGCGCTGAGTTCGGCGTGCTTCCAGCTCTCCGGGAAGGTTGCGGTGTCGAAGGAGGCGTTGATGATGTCCCGCAGGTGGGGTGCGATGACGGAGTCCGCCTTGTTGAAGACGTGGTGAGGGCAGGGGTCGGTTGGAGATCCAGAGTGGATGGAGTTCATCATGCGGATGGTGTCTTCAGTGTTGATTGGGGACCAGGCGCTGAGGGTGGTGGTGGGGGGCGTTGGTGCGGTCGTGGGGAGCGTTGGTTGTGTGCTGAAGCTGTTGTGTATGTCAGCGATCTTGTTGTGGAAGTAGGAGGCAAGGGAGTTGCAGAGGTCTTGCGATGGGGTGATGTTGTTGTTTCCGGCGTTGGGGTTGGAGAGCTCTTTCACGATGTTGAAGAGTTCCTTGCTGTTGTGTGCGTTGTTGTCCAGTCGTTCCTTGAATGCTGTTTTCTTGGTGGCGTGAATCAGTTGATGGTGCTTTCGGGTGGGGAGCTTGAGGGTGGTCATGTTGTCCGGTGTTGGGTCTTTTCTCTAGGCTTTCTCGAGGGCTCGGCAGTTCTTCTTGGAGCTCTTGAGTTCGTCGGTGAACCATGGGGCCTTCTTGCTGCCGGGTCTGCTGGGCGGGGTCCTCAGTGGGGCGAGGTCGTCTGCGCAGCTGTTGATCCACTTCGTGAGGTTGTCGGCGGCCTGGCTGGGGTTCGCTGAGCTGGCGGGAGGGTGCTGGCTCAGGGATGCGGCGAGTTGGTCGGCCGTGATCTTGTTCCAGCTTCTTCGTGCAACCTGTTGCTGGTGGTGGTGGATTGTGCTCCTTCTGAAGCTGAAGTGGACGCAGCTGTGGTCCGTCCAGTGGAGTCCGGTGGCGTGGCTGAAGACGATGTCCTTGCTGGATGAGAAGACGGCGTCGAGTGTGTGTCCAGCGAGGTGGGTGGGGGTGGTCACCAGCTGCTTGAGTCCGAGGTTGGCGAGGTTGTCAAGCAGGGAGGTGGTGTTGCGGTCGTTGTTGTTCTCCAGGTGGAAGTTGAGGTCCCCGAGGAGGATGTAGTCGGCAGAGGGGAGGGCGTGCGGGCTGATGAAGTCGGCGATGTCTTCGCTGAATTGAGTGCGTGGTCCCGGGGGTCGGTAGATCAGGGTGCCTCTGAGGGTGGTCTTGGGGTCGGTGTGTATCTGGAAGTGCAGGTGTTCGGCGGTTGTCAGGGTGTCGTCGGTGTTGGTCGTGATGCGGATGGTGTCTCTGTGGATGATGGCAATGCCTCCTCCCGTCTGTTTGTCTCGGTCTCTTCGGGTGATCTTGTAGCCCTCTGGGATGGCGATGGCGATGTCGGGCGCTGAGGAGTCGTTCATCCAGGTTTCCGTGAGGAAGGCAACGTCAGGAGCTGTGGTGTCGAGGAGGTTCCAGAGTTGAACGGCGTGTCTGTGGACGGAGCGGGTGTTGAGCAGGATGCACTTGAGGTGGTTGCTGCTGGTGTTCGGCTTGGCGGGTGCTGGTGTAGTGCAGGTCCGGATGCAGGTGAACTTGCAGGCGTGGCAGCTGAAGGGTCCGTGGGTGCGTCTCGGGGGTGCTCGGTAGCATCCCGGGATTCGGCCGGTGTTGAGTGCGTTGAGGGTGGCGGCGTCGTATGTCCGGCGGGTGGGCTGGGGTCCACGGGGGCCAGGGGTTCGGGCGCTGGGCTGAGAGATCATGTATCCCAAGGTAGAGAACCCCAAGAAGCTCAAAGCTGCCAGCCAAGAAAGCTGCCAATGGTTCACTGATGCCAAGAGCAGCCAAGCAGCAAAATCCTTAGCAGCAAGTCCACAAAGGACAGAAAAATGCGCGCTGCATTCTCGTCCCCACTGGTTGTCAGAGGCCACTGCAAGAGAAGAGGTTGTGCTGCGTGCACCAATCGAAGAATGGCCACCAGGGTACTAGCAGAGGGTGCTCCTGAAGAAGACTCTGAGCATGAAGGATCCGAGGTGGGTAGAGGGCTGCATCTGGAGATCAGACATCATGGGCAGGCGCCCTGGAGTGGGAGTGCCCGACGAGCTGAGGGTAAGTTGTCACATGAGTGACAGACCCTGCAAAGCATGTCTCAGTGGAGGCAGGAGCGAGTGCTGTGATGGTGCAGTCATGAGTTGGAAGCGGTGCCTCCTCATGTGAAGATGCCAGCAGTGGCCCATGCATGTAAGAGCGGTGGGGTAGTAGGGCTGGGTGGGGGGGAGATTTTGACAGACAACGAGTACAAATTAATTGTTTATTTCATTTTCCCTCATGGACATGACCAGGAAGGTCCATGGAGATGCCTGGTCAAAAGGAAGAGTAGAAGAAAGGAAGGAAGACTCTTCAACCATCGCAGTAACATCATCTGTCTTTGCCAGCTTGCTATCCATGTAGCTAGGGTGCTTTTGAAAATATCAGCAGCAGACTCCACCATTGCTTCATATGCCCCCTTAAGTGAACTTTGTATAGAGACTTCCACACACTGTGACTAGGTGGAACAGGACCCACAGTGCACAGGTACTCTGTGACAACTTGGACTGGCAATTGAGAAATCCAGACTTCATCTGCACTGCTATTCATGCCCAGAGTAGTCTGGTTAAATTACGGAGGCATGCCATGATGCCTGGTGCTCCCAGCTGTACCTGTCCACCCATACTGTCTTTCAGGCAACCTGAATAGACTAGTGGAGTTTTGTTTTGGCATTTTGTTCCATCCCACAGGTTGGACTTGTTTTCCCATTTTCAATAAAGTTTGGGAGGAAGGGATGCAGCGACCATCTGGTCACGTTCTAGTCTTTATAAAATACTGTGCATCCACCAGCCACTTCTTGAGGGCTGACTTCCACACTCACCCAACATCAATCTGTCACCGGTGTCACTGATCAGGTGACCCTGCTAATATAAGAGGCCGGGTGCATGTACCCTGGGCCAGTTCCAGAGTATACTACCTTGTGTCTGCATCACAACTAACACTGTATTAGGGCCTAGGCCCCTGACCCTACACAGTGGTGCTCCCTGGTGCCTTTATGGGAGGCACCTGCCTGCTGCAAATTCTGCAACACCCACCTTTTAGGTATGTTTTGCAGGGTGATTAGTAGTATTGTTAGATGCTCTAGTTTTGACATATTAGCAGTTTTTGTTGGTTTTCTCCATTAAGAAATGTGGTTGAATGTGAAGGAGTGTGCAGTAGATATGCTCCTACAGGATTTACAGTAATATTACAGTCCTGCATATTACTCTGCATTGAATGTTTGGTTCCTCAATCGATCTTTAGTAGAAGATAGTTTCCTTAAGATAGTCTGTTTCCATGCATCACACAGAGGGCTTTGGGTTCTACTGCATGCCTTTTTTTCTTTCTTTCATTTTTTTGTATGAAAGGGGGTGCAGAAACTTTGGCTTTCAGACCTTGAATTTTTGTTGCACATGCTTGTCAATATTTGATCCCAATGTGGGATTAACAAAGACTAGTAGGGTGTTCCTGTCTGATTAGTTTGTCAGAGTAGCAAGGTCCTGGTTTACGACTTTCTGAAGGATTCTGTTTTGAAGAAGTATGATTATTGTGTTATGGGGTTGGGCCTTTATGAATGGGTGGTTGGAATGTGGAGGAAAATAAGTAAGATGGCAAGGTGGTATGTCTAATATAGAAGAAGAGCTGTGTAGTATTTCAGTTATAAAAGTGCAGTAATCAGCACATCTAGAATGCTGTATTTGATGTTACTGGTACTGATGATGTCTTGTATGGAGTTAATTGTGTTGACAAGATGATCATTTTCTTTAATTCCAGATAACCAAAGTCTTTGAGGTAGAAGTTTCTGTGACTGAGGGACCTGATTGTTAAAGGTGAACTCCTTCAGGAACGAGCATCTGTTACTGGTGATTTGCAACTAAAAGTGAATTAATTCTCAGGCAAGATGAGGGGGGTTACTGTAAGAACAAGACTGTGAAGAAGACGATTAGTAGAACTTTCTGGTTTATTCAGCACCCTTTGTTTTGTGAAAGAATACAAATATGCTGCTGCTCTTGTGGAAGGATCCTGGGAACTAACTGTTACATCCATTCAGACAAGAATATTGAAGATATTGATAATGTATGGCAAAGCGAAAGTGAAGCAGGCCTCTTTGAGGAAACAAAAATGTATTGTGAGCGGTGAAAGCGAGAAGCCCTATGTGCACCGGTGGGCTTCTTTCTATCACCTCTCACAATGAATTGCGGTTTTATCAAAGAGACATGCTTCACTTTCACGTTGCCATACATCATCAATATCTTCAACGTTCTTGCCTGACTGGATATAACAGGTGCACATGTGAGGTTGCAGACTGGAGAGATATCTTAATGTTTTGTCTATTTTTGTACAGATCACACTACAGTAAGTATTTGCCCATTACACCATGATAGAGTGAATGCATGATTGGAGAAATATTGAAATGCACTATGTGGCATGTTTAGAAAACATTCTGTTGTGGTGCATGATTAATCAGAGTGGTGCTTTAAGTCTAGATTAGGGGATGCACCTGATCAAAACATGTAATTCAGGCAGGAGGATTAGAAGTGAGAAAAGCTGCATCTGCTTTACATGTTATGTATACTGTGTCTGGCATTTATGGGTGTCACCTATCTGGTAATTTCATTTGGTATCAGGAATGAAAGTGGGATACACAATGTCCTCCTCTTTTTGCTATGATCATGAAGCTGTTCATGTGGATGGTTTTGTGAGCTACCTAAGTTAGCTAGATAAGGGATGAGTATATTAATAGAGTTAACGGGGCAGTGCATAGGACATATGAGGATTCCGACTAAGCTCAAACGCACCTAAAGTGTAGAGTAGTTGGAGACTGAGGAAGACAGTTCAGTGGAAGATGATGAGATAACTACCAAATAGTCGATCTACTCACTTCCAGGTTCTGGGTCAATTCCAGTCTATGGGCGTCAGAGCAGTATTTATGGCCCTTTATGTCACATAACCTATGCCTGGCAATGTATCATAATTAAGGCTCCCTGTTTTCCGTTTTTACTGATTTTTGCAGATAAATACAGTTATAAAACATGTATTTTCTTGTTTGTATTTATTTTTAAATGTGGATAAAAACGGAAATTGGGTTGCTTTTTGAGTAATTCTAACTACTGTCTGCCATGACTGCCAGGCCAATAGCTGTGTGGATTGATAGGTAAGGGGGCAAAAAAAAGACTTTTAGTAATGAGGCTTTAACAGCAGTAGATATGCACATGGTTGATACTGAGATTTGCATATTTTCTTATAAGTGCCTTGATTTATGTTCTGCTGGTGTTTACAGCATTGAAACCTAGTAGGTATTCAAGCATGACTGCATATTTACTCGTTAAATAAATGCGGAAATAGTCTAATTTCAGCTTCATTTTTCCACGTAACCCAAAATAAATATGGATAAATATAGATAAAATTAGCAAAAAATAAATATGGAAAGATACAGATGGAAAGGTCAAAAACATAAATACTATAACACTAGGAGCCCTAATCATAATTTGTTGAGGCGTTTAACTTTCATAGCTCTTCACACTCATTACCTGTCCCTCATATTCTGTGTTTTCTCTCTCTTGATTCCTCTTGGTATATTGCCCATTCGGGTTTCCTTACTCTGTTTGCAGTGTTTGTGCACTCCTGCTCTTCTTTACCATCAGCTAATTATCTAGTGAATTTGTGATGAGGTCTGGAGCTCTAAGCCAGATTCCTGGTTGCTTAAGGCTCGTCAAAGCAACACCGTCTGCCAAAACTGGTTAGTCTCTCAAATGCTGATAGAGTAAATATCCAACCAGCAGGTATTTGTTACCTGCTAAGTGCTAATAAAGGTCAAAGATTGGTTGCATCCGCAGTTGTACTGGTAGTATATCCACTAAAAAGTTGGAGTGTGATGTCTTTGAAATTTGCCGTAGAGGTTCCTCCATAAAAATGTTGTATAACTCTTCATAAAGTGGTTTATAAAGATGGGACACCTTTTTCCTCAAAATCTTCCTAGGGAATTTGAAGTATCAAGTATCTTTAGATTCCATGACCTTCTAGTAGCTATAAGCACAAATTGAGGGGCTCAGTTTACAGACCTTTTCTGGAAAGAATTGATAGGAAAGGTGGCAACCAGACATTTCAAATCTATCAGTTACTACGAGCAGACAGATATACAAGCAGAACAGATAAATTAATTGTTAAATCAGTACCTAAAATTGCCAGTACCACTGGATTGCTTTAGTAGCAGATAACAACCCATTAGATTTATCATTTGGAAGATCTGCTTTCTTTTATTCCTATGAATATAATCCTCGGAGGTCCATAACTTATGTTTGGGGCAGGCTAGGAAATTCTTCTAAGAGTAAAATTGCTTCACTTTGCAGGGAGCGGATTCTAAGAATTGATTAAAAATGAGAACTGGATACAATATATGTTCTAACCAGATAAGGTTATTTGCTGCCCATAAAACATGTTTCCTTCAACTTATCGCCAGCATTGCCTAAAACTGAGCTACTTGATAAGACAACGCTCTAGAAAAAGAAACATTAACTCTTTAGGTTCTAAATCCTCAACTTCTCCTTTAAAGGATACATAGCAAAATGACTTGGCTTACTCTTATATCGATAATTTGCTCAATCTAGAAATGAGAGTGGCTCTGTTGAAATTAAAACTAGGTCTGAACACTTTTTACTCCTGTCTGTTGGTGGTGAGTGCAATGTATTTTATAAAAAAATATATATATACGTCTATTGGATTTCCAATATAATTAAATTATAATTGGATTATGGTGAGGAAGGAATGCGACCTTGTAAATCTGAAGCCTTGCAATAGATCGCGCTATTAGCTATTAGACCCGTTTTTTTGGTCACTAACAGAAACAGAACGCTTAGTATACAGTACTGTGATACTTATTTGTCCCAATCCAATATGGCCGACACGAGAAATAGAATTATCTTAATAACGTACAACCAACCGTGTTTTCAGTAATCACAATCAGTGGATAGACCCTAGTTTGGTAAATGAAATATATCGATATGCCAAACATTAATATTATAATACATCGCTACTATCGTATTTGCTGATCCTCATATCTAAATTATTCACTTCCGGGTCACGCAGGACGTTTTTTGGTTCAAAGCTAAAAGCTAAACATTAAATATACCATTAAAACATATTGTTGAATTAAATCGAAAAATGGATGTATATTTCTCCGTGTATAAGCTGGAGCGTCAGACGCGGTGAAATAATTGTGATCTATTACTTCCGGGTTAAGATGGGAAGCGTCAGTATAAAGACGCTGTCCGATAGCACGTAGTACAGACTTCGAATCCTCACGAAGACGAGAGCACAGACGAGAGCACGGAGGAGCAGGGAGGCCGTATTTTCTTCAAAAGGTCGGCGTAGACTGCTTAAAATAGGCTTTAGGCAGGTAGCATAACTTTACCTCTCATGAGTGTTTACAAGACCTAACCCATAGGTCCCTTTGAGTCCTTGGGACAGCCTACTGACTGTTCCTTTGTATAACTTGCAACACCTGGGAGGGAAAGCTCTATAATATAGCCAACTAAGGGAGTAGTGGCGATTTTATCAACAATCTATGTTCACCCCAGTATTAGATATACCCCGAGCTCTTTCATTTTTTATAAAATACTCCTGAGATATTTGTCGATAACCAAACCCATATCTTTATGCATAGGACTAACTGATATATGAGTATATAGACTTTTATTTATTGTCGATAGAATATAGATAAATCATTTTAAGGGTTTTTCCTCTATATTCTTTGTTATATACCCACAGATTTCCTCTTCAATTGAGCAAGAGAAGCTTTGTATTACCAAAGATCATCTATTCCACAAATTATTAAGACCCACCTGAGATTATAGCAGGTCAGTAGATTATGTCTGCGAAATATTGGAAACAGACATTAGTTTCTTAAAAAATATATATTTAGACAACTCAAACAAATTCTTGTATATTCAGGTTCACAAGAGTCTAAGAAATTATTCCCTCGATCAACGGTGGCCCCTCCGTGCACACAGAATATTTTACCATTTACACTGAAGGTAACCAATAAAAGTATGATATTTGCCACAGTCATAAGGAGGGTATCACCATAGGACAATAGACTATTAAGAAATACCATGTGCTTATTTTTTATATAGCCCAAGAAATAGTAAATACCTGAGAAGTCAATAATACAGTGGAAAGGAATTGAAATGCTCTTCCCATTAATAACACAGGTATGATCAAGAATGTATTTATACACATAGAGTGTTGGACTTGTATAGAAAGTAGATTCTGGATGTGAATTATAAACTTGGAAGGGAAGGAGATATTTTTCTCAAGATTTAATGAGAGCTTCTGTAGCGACTATGTGTTTAACTTTCTAATGGTGGTTTTGTCTTATGACCAAATGTTTGTATAGGAAGGGGTCAGCATATCAAAGTATGTCTAGATCGTAGATACTTAAAAGAAAAAGCAAGGCAGGTGTAACATAAATCCGTAAGAGTAGATAAGAAGTATTAAAATATTCTTATTTTAATTTCTCAGATACCAAGTCAATTGTTGTAAATGTCCTGAAGAAGGTGTCAAGATCAAAAAATGCACCGAAATGCCGCGTCGACTGTTTCACTCTTGACTGTACATATATCTACTGCATTACCACTGCTGGTGGTTTTTTAACAAATGGTTTTTAATATGTTTTAGATTGTAACCCTGTTTGGGAGGTGAAGAATAAATGTTATGATTATTTTTTGATAAACATTGTTTGCTTAGTGTTAATGAATTTAAGTGATTTTGTGCTAGTTGTCTACTCTGCCTTGCTTTTGTTATTCACTTGCTTTTGTTATTTACTTGTTATAAGGTTAAGGAGAATTACTCTTACTTCCGACCTTAGACCCCACTTAGGAGATATGGTTCAGCAATTCTAGTCTGCCACGTTAAAAACAGGGACCCCAACTTCTTTTCTAAGGTGGTGAGTGCAATCCACACAAATGAATGGAAATCTATATGCGGTTTGTACATAAATTGTAACATTGTTCATAATAATGAAAGAGTCTATTTTTGAAGCAACAATAACAGAGCATTTTGAAATTCAGTGTACGAGGGCCCATAAACAACCTTTTTGGGTTGTTCAAATTTCCAGATAAACAGGTTGGAATGGAGCCTTAAGGGTGGTAGGATACCTTAGTGTTGAGGGAATGAGGTATGCAGTATCCTGCGAGTCCCCTATACGTTTAAATAATCTCCCTACATGGATGTGTGGGAATAAGGCAGAGGAATATTTTAAAGCCATCTTAATTAGATATGGAACAAGATTTTGTTTGCATGCTGGGAAATGTTTAATTCCCATGCAATATTTTATGTATTAAATGCAGTGGGGGGGATTTTTAATGACATTAAAAAAGGTTTTTAGGTACCTGGCAACTATTGTATGTAACATTATTGTCTTTTGCAATTTGTAATGTGTAATGTAATTTGTATGTATTGCACATCATCATCTACTGCAAACTGACTCTGCAAGAAAATAATTTGCAGATAAACACCACGGAAAAGAACCTGGCTTATGAGAAAGGGGATAAGGTGTTTGTTAGACCACGCATCCTTGGCGTTGTTTCCCCTGACTTTTTGACTCTACCTCCTGTATTTTCGACACTGTGCTGGATTTCGTTTTTGCTGGTTGAGCTGCTTTGGGCACTCTGCCACTGCTGATCAGTGCCAAAGTGCAAGAGCTCCCTATGTAAATTAATATTGTGATTGGTTATCCATGATTGGCTTACTTTTTTACCAGTAGGTCCCTAGTAAAATGCACTGAGTGTGCCAGGCCTGGTATTTCAAATGCTACTATTGGGCTTGCACCACTGATTGTGCCACCCGCATGAGTAGCGTTGAAAAGAGGCCTCAGGCATACCACCGCAGTGCTTGTGCGCAGTTTGTTAACTGCCCTATTGACCTGGCCAGTGTACCCACTTGCCAGGACTGACCCTTCCCTTTTCTTACACATTGGACACCCCTATGGTAGGCCCAAGGTACCTGGGCAGGGTGCAGTGTATGTGAAAGGTAGGACATGCACTAGTGGGGGTAACATGTCCTGATAGTGAAATACTGCCAATTTTGTTTTTCACTATTGAAAGGCTGTCTTGCCCATAGAACAGAATGGGGAATGTTGTGTAACATGTTTACCTGCATATCTTCCCATAGGAGTGAGATAAAAAGTGGAGTCTGGTATCCCTGAACTCAGAATTTATTAACACATTGTTTAGGAGGGATAGTTTGTTTTATTCTGTGTTTGAAAATATCACTTTTAGAAAGTGGCCATTTTCTTTTTCAACCTTTCTGTGTGCCTTTGCCTGTTTGTGGATTGACTGTCTTGTTTACGAGTGACAGGGACTGGGGTGGCTCCAGGAGTCTAAGTGAGTCAGCACTAGGCTGAATAGACCTATCTGCATTTGGAGTGGTAGGAGGAGTAGCACCTGGGCCTGAATAGCGCTGTGCCTGCCTTCCACAATGCTGGCCCCACCTCCTGTGGTGCCTCTGATGACCCTGGCCCACACTAACAAAGGAATAAGTTGTGCACTGGCAGAGTGTACCCAGAACTGGTTTGCACTGGGTCCAGAACCCCTCACACATAGATAACAAATACTTTTGGGGTATAAATATGAGAACTGAAACCCCTGAACTTTAGACTACTTTGTGATCAAGAGGAATCCCTGCCAAAGAAGATCACCCTAAGAGACTGAGAGAAGTACTACCCTTGCTGTGTGTCTGGGATTGGCCTGCAGTTTGCTGTTTCTACTGAGGAGAGGGCCAAGGGACTTTGCTGTGTGCTGTGTCCCCTGCTTAAAGAAGGACTTTGCTGTGTCCTGTGTCCATCTGAAGAAAAGTCTCCAAGGGCCTAGGAAGAGCTGGCCTCCTGTTTCTGAAGTCCCAGACACAAAAGGACTTCACCCCCAGCTTCCCTGAACTTCCTTGGTGGCAGTTCCAGTGTGTCAGGAGGGCCTGCAACTTTGTGTGAGGCCTTTTTGTTGTGGGGAGCTGGAAGCACGACGCAATGAGAGAGAAGCGTAACGTCGCTGCAGCCATCGCTGTCACATCATTGAGGAAGCGTGTCGCCGCTGCCGCTGTTCGCTGTTGCATCACCAGAGAAGCATGCTGCGGCACAGAGGGTGCCGTCGCATCCCCAGAGAAGCATGACGCAGGGCAGTCGCATCGCTGAGGAAGCCCACTGCTGCTGTTCATCACTGCAACACCGCAGAAACGTGTCGCCATCACCGAGGGTGTTGTCTCATCACCGGAGCACCATGTCGCAGGGCCTTTTGTGGTTCAGAAAACCACCGAGTTTTCTGCACAGTTGTCAGGCAGGCATGCATCGCCTCTACGTTGTCGCATCCAGGGGCGGCTGGTGACATTTGAAAGTGGTGTGGCGTAAACTAATTTGCATATTGCACTGCAGCGATCGAGCGCAGTGAGCGAGCACGAACCACGAACCACCTTGCATCCATCCATACATCATTCATGCATCCACCCATCCATCCACCCACCCACCCTGCATCCATACATCATTCATTCATGCATCCACCCATTCATCCATCATGCAGCCACCCATCATGCATGCATCCATGCATCCATCCATACATCATTCATGCATCCACCCATCCATCCACCCACCCATCCTGCATCCATACATCATTCATTCATGCACCCACCCATTCATCCATCCACCCATCCATCCATCATGCATCCACCCATTATGCATGCATCCATGCATCCATGCATCCATCATTCATGCATCCATCCATCCATCCACCCATCCATCCATCATGCATCCACCCATCATGCATGCATCCATGCATCCATCCATACATCATTCATGCATCCACCCATCCATCCACCCATCCTGCATCCATACATCATTCATTCATGCATCCACCCACCCATCCATCCTGCATCCATCATTCATGCATGCATGCATCCATCCATGCACCCATCCACCGAACAATCATAATGCACCCACCCTGCATCCATCCATCATTCATGTATTTTTATGACCATGAAAAAAAAAAATTATGGACTCTAACAAGCCTTTAGGATCGATGTTGAAGGATGTGCCAGTTTACATATTACATCACCCCTACCTTTTTATGCTGGAAACCTTCTACCGCCCATGTATTTGCCATCCTGTAAGCCCTAGGTATGTACTATACAAATTCACATACAAACATACACCAACATGCATGCAATAATAAATGCATATATCATGCTATTCCGCCTCTACAGTTTGTTAACATTTTGAAATTTTAAAGAAAAAGAGAGATTGAGACGGAAAGAGTGTCAGGAAGAAGCTGAGGCATAGTCAGAGAGAGAGTAGCAAGCAGGTTCAGAGCGGCGTGGAGCAGTAACGGGGCGGGAGCAGACAGGTGGCAGAGGGGAAGAGCGGCACGGAGCTTTAAAAACAGAATAATAAAGACGAGTGAGAAAAAAGCTAAGAAATAAGGGAGATGTGTTGAACTGAGAGGGTAACAAATATGGGACATGGTAGACGAAGAGACGAGACGACTGGAGTAATGCACTAAAAACACACACTCTTACCTTACTGCCGGTCCCAGTCCACGCCACCTCTGGGCTCTGCTCCCCACACGTCACAGGCTCACAGTGCCCCTGGCCAATCCTGGCGCCAGGGGCACAGGTACCCTCTCGCCCGCAGCACGCCCATTAGGGCTTCTGATGCGCATGCGCAACGCCGCAAGAACACAAGTGCGCATGGGTAGGCACGGGTAACAATTTCACCCTCCGTCCCCACGCATGCGTACTTGTGTTGCCGCCTCACCCCCCCTCCCGCCACCTGTAAGATCTCAATGAATCAACATGACGCCCGCCCGGCGGTCTGACGTCATGTTGATTCATTGACATGATTGTCATGAAGGAGCTGCGGGCGGCGTCGGGCAGGGGGGCTACGCCCCCACGCCCCAATGGACGAACCGCGCCTGGTCGCATCGCAGTAAACCGGATCTTCACAACGCATCAAGGCGCCATCTTGTCGCATCGGAACTGGAGAGCAGAAAGAATCGACGCATCCCCTTCTCTGCGACCCCTTTTGTTTGTTTTGTGTTGCACATCCCAGGTACTTTGTGAGTAAAGTGTTGAATTTCATCATCTACAAGTTTATTTTTGCAACAGCCTTTCTATAGACATTCTACTGAGCTTTTGTATGTTGGATTTTTGTCGTTTTAGTCTTGCTTAGTTTAAATAAAGATTTTTTTTTCTACACTGGTGTGGAATCCATTTGTGGTGTTTTTGCTGTGTTACTGTGAGTGTTGGTACAAATACTTTACACATTGCCTTTAGGATAAGCCTGTCTGCTCATGCCAAGCTACCAAGGGGATGAGCAGGGGTTATCTAAAGAGTGTATCCCCCTTACCCTGACTAGAAGCAAGGGTCCCTATTTGGTCAAAGGTTCTAGCTCTGCCAACTTGAGACGCCCATTTCTAACATTGATGGTCAGCGGTGAGGATTTGAACTTGTATTTGTACTTCGCCCACAGTGATTGGTGTACATCACTGGACTAGTGCAGACCACTACGCAACCACATGCTGTGTTTGATTTTCTGGTTCTATTTTTGATCCTTGAGTCATCCACTAATCATGTCCCAAATTGGTAAAGCAGCAAGTGAGAAGGCAGAATTGGAGTTTAACATTGAGGAATTGTATTTCTACGAGGTAGATCAACTGAAACAATATTTCAAAGATTTGGGATGTCCCACAAGGAGAAGCGCTAAAAAGGATGAGCTACAGAACGCCTTAAAAGCCTGGTGCGAGGCCAAAGGAGCTGAGAAGGGAGATGATACGACTGTGCATGAAGATGATACAAATGTGCATGATGATGGGATCAGGTTACAAGATTTGTCTGTGCCAAGGGCAGCTTCAAGGGCTGCCACTGATCATTCCACAGGAAGTCTCTCCAGAGAGGAGCGGGAGGAGAACCAGAGGATCAGGGAATTGGAGCTGGAGGTCATGAAGCTCCAGGGCCAAGGCGGAGGAGAGCAAGACGGCTCATCCCTTGGAAGAAAGGAAATTGCTTTTGGCTCATGAGTTGTGCATGAGAGAACTGGACATTAAGGCCAAACAATTAAAGTCCCGTTTAAATGGTGGCAGCACACAGCCAGTGTATGGGGGTTAGGTATACATACCCAAGGATTTAGTGCAGAATTTCCAGAAGGTAGAGGATATTTATGCATGATTTGAATCATATGACCTTGCATTGAAGATGAATGAGGTGCCTGAAAAGAACTGGGTGGTGGGCCTATGGAAACACTTTGAGGCTTCTGGGAGGGCTGTTTTACCACCTTCAGAGAAGTTGGGTAACCTGACTTACGCCAATGTGAAAGAGGCCTAATATCTCAAGAATGGGCTCACCGGAGAACAGTACAGAGTGAGGTTCAGGAGCTCCAAGAAGAATTATTCAGACGCTTGGGTTGAATGTGTGAGAGTTTACACATGTGCACTGGAAAGGTTGGATGAAGGGCAGCAAAGTTACTGATTGAAAAAGCTTTATTCGAGTTATAAACTCATAAAAGCACAAACATACATTTTAAAATTCATACATTTTAAAATACATTACAATTAAAATTCATATTTCATACATAAAAATACATTTTAAGCAGTTGTGCAAGCTTTAACAAGAAGAATATTTAAAATTACTATAAAATGTCAATTCTTATTGGGGATAAAGCCCTCCGCCTAATGGACCATGCCCACCCCAAGTACTTTGCTGTTCCCAGTACAATGATCATGCCAGTGGAGGTACAAATAATTCTCAACCCCTCAACACCACTGGATACCCCAAGATTTCTGCAGACTGGAGCCAACCATACTCTCCTTGGGTTTGCATAGGCCTCACACAGAAATAAGAAGTGAGCTATGCTTTCGTTGGGGGCACCACACACCGGGCAACATGAGGTGTTAGTACTCCTCCACCTACCCGTCAATGACCTCAGGGGGAGAGAACCTGACCTCAGCTGGAAAAATAACTTCCTGTCTATCGGGACAGTAATATTGTCCCAATACTGTTCTAATACAGGTCTCTTTTTAATTTCCAGAAATCTACCCCCCATTGTTTCTGATTGCGTACTCCTCCAGAGCCTTTCTTCTACATGATCCCAATAGATGGCCTTGATGGTATTTTTACTTGGGAATACTTCCCCGGAGGGATTTTCCCAAAGGTTAGGGAGGCCAAGCTCACCAAGAACAACCCTGAGTGTCTTCAACCATGATATTTTGGGAAAAGTGTCTGATTTGATTAAGGCTAAAAACCCATCAGCATAGTGTCGGATCTCTGGGGTCGTCCAAAGCCGTCTCCAATAAAGGATAGGCCTTAATCGAGTACGGTCACTAACCGATCTCCTCCCTAAATCAAGGCCAAGCGGGATTAATGGCGCGCTCTGGGGGAGACCCGTAATTCCCCTCAGAAACCTATTCTCAGATATTTGTAGAGTAGGGAGCCTCTCAAAACCCCATACTTCTGCCCCATACAGGGCTGCCCCTAGAGCTTTGGCATCATAAACCATGAGGACTGGTTTTATAGGCCTAGTTTTTGATTTAGCTTGCTCTACCCGAGGCGCCCCTGCAATCTGCTGGTGTCTCAATACCGCCTTTTCTATGTGGCGTGACCAACCTGGCTTGCTCGATATCTCTACCCCAAGATAGGTAAAAACATTTACTACCTCGATCTCGATGTTATTCAGAGATACCCTTGGTTGGGGTCGGCGACTATGGGAGAAAACCATCAGCTTTGTTTTGCCAGCATTAACTTCAAGGCCATGCTCCCTACAAAAAGTGTCAAATATATTTAGGGCACGCTGCAGTCCAGCTGGGGTTTTGGACACAATTAGGGTGTCGTCAGCGAACATCAGGATCGGGACCCTGATGCCCGCTAGCAAAGGTGCATCCACGCTTGCGTCCAACATCCTATCCACAATACCATTAATGAATAAGGAGAAGAGCAGGGGTGCCATTGCACATCCCTGCCGTACACCCCGCTCGACAGGAAAATTAACAGTAGATTCCCCGTTCCTCCCCCATTGGACTTTGGCAAAGTTACACTCATGGAGTCGCATTATTAGGGTGAGCAGCTCGGGTGGGACCCCTATCCTTTTCAAAACTGCCCAAAGCTTGCTCCTTGGGACCAGGTCGAAGGCAGCCCTCAAGTCTACAAAGGCGACATATAGGCTGCCTTCGCCAAGGAGTACCGTCCCCCACCGCAACATGGTAAATCGAAATATTTGATCTACCGTGCTGGTCGCCCGTCTAAAGCCTGCCTGGTAGGGGGAAAGGGCATTGTTCTCTTCTACCCAGTCCATAAGTTTATTAACCACCATCTTCCCCACCACTTTTTGGATAGTGGCAATCAAACTTATCGGCCTGTAATTGGCCAGAAGTGACCGATCGCCTTTCTTATAGATGGGTATGATTATTGCCCCCTTCCATATTTCTGGGATTACAGCCCCTTTAGCTAAGGCGTTTCCCAGTAAGGTCACATACCTAGCCCACCGTACCTTGTCATTCTTAAATATATCAGAGGGTATCCCATCTAAACCCGGCGCCTTTCCTCCTTGTAAAGATGAAATTACTAATTCTACTTCTTTGTTTGAAAACAAGTTTTCCTTGCAAAATACAACTGGAATTGGCTC
This sequence comes from Lissotriton vulgaris, assembly GCF_964263255.1. Taxonomy (NCBI): domain Eukaryota; kingdom Metazoa; phylum Chordata; class Amphibia; order Caudata; family Salamandridae; genus Lissotriton; species Lissotriton vulgaris. Next base: position 788,246,714 of record NC_141696.1, read on the forward strand.
TAAGACCACAATCTCCCTGTTCTCTGCATACTGGGGTTTAAAATACTCAACCCATGATGCCTCATTGACATTGTTATCTGGGTTGTTAGGGGTGCCACCTCGGCCCCACTTCACGATTTTCCAGAAAAGTCTGGAGTCCCTTGCCCCGGAGGCTTCCAGCAACTCATCCCAATATTCTTCATCCCACTTTTTCTTGGCCTGGCGAATACTAACATTGTAGTGTTTCCTGGCTGCACTAATCAAAACCTTGTCCCTACTTCTGATTGCCCTACCCAGTTCCAATCTAGCTAACCTGCACTGCTTATTAAACCACCTAGCCATTTTAAGTGGGGCTTTTCTATTTGCATTAGCCAATCTCATAAAATGTGGTTTTAAAAGGGAAAAGAACTTATTGTGTATGGCTGTCGTTGAAGCGGACCCAGGTATTACAGGATTTGCTATCTCCATGGCGGCAATTGCAGTGTCCACCTCGGAACTTATGTAGTCCATGGACGCTACATTTGCCAGCACATTTGGCCATTTGACTCTGCGCATATCATTGGCCATAACAGGTACTACTTCACTACGCGACTCTAGATTGTCCGGCGTGGCCGTCCACCAAGTGTGGGTGACACAGAGGGGATTATGATCACTTTCTAATCTACCCTTTTATTTCCATATCGCCTATCCCATACCATAAATTAAGGCTACAAATGACATAGTCTATTCTACTTTTACTATGACCAGTTGCCTAACCTGGTCGCTCTTTGTCCTTCCATTAAGGGCCCTCAACCCATATTCCAAACATAGCGCATTTAATAGCAATATGTCTTTTGTCCACCGTTTGACTGGTGCAAGATTTAGGTTCGGGACACCCCATTGGACGGCTTCCTCTTGCCCTATCGGATTTTCCGTATTTTCCAACGGTTCGAAGGTCCTATTGAGATCGCCAGCCACAACCACTCTATTTCCCAGGGACTGTGATTCAAGGAAGGTGGATAGAGCCTCTAGGGTGGGGGAATTCCCAGCATTGGTGCCCCTAGCATAAATGTTATATATGTCTATCGCACCCCCCTTATCTGGTAATATTCTTAACAATTGCATATCCTTGCAACCCAGGTCAAGCACTTTTATTTTAACTTGTAGGCTTTGCTTGATCCAAAATGTTAAACCTCCCATGGGTCTACCCCTAGGGCCTCTACTCGCTGGGATACAAAAGTTTAAATAGCCTGGGAGGAAGATCAGGTCGCAAGCCCATGTCTCCTGAAATAGACACATTTCGAACCCGTTGACAAAGTCTATCCAATTTTGTGACAGTAGTCTAGTACCTAGCCCCGCGATATTCCACGAAAAAAGCCTCCCCGGGCTAGTGCCATTACAAGTTCCCACATCGAGGACTGGCATAGGCAGAAGGTTAGCCAGACTCTCACAATTACCTTCCTCGTCTACAACAATATCTACACAGTTAACATCAGTTCCCTGGATAACAGCAGTATTTAATATGGGTCTTATTTCACCCCCCAAACTTTCCATGCACACCCTACTGTCCCCCCTCCAATTCTCATTCTTCCCTTTAATAATCACTTCATTTGGACTTGCTGTTACATCCCTAATTGATGCCACAGATTTCTCCAGTATGTCCTCCCTAGCCATGTTGCCCCCAATTTCAATGTAATCACCCGGTTTTTGTCAACATCCCCACCTCCAATTATTCATCCCATCATGAGAGTTATAAACTTGATCATAACAAACATTTGGTTGTGGAAAAGGAACGTTAAGAGGGATGGTCTCTGCCTGTGGAGGGAAGCTGAATCTCCCTAGCTCGTTATTCCCACCAAGATGGGCGCCAACTGGTCTTGGGTAGAAAAAGGTAAGGTCCACAATACCAATCCCGCCACTGCTAGTGCTCCAGCCTGGCCTCGTGATCAATCCTACCACCCTTGGCTCTTGAAAGTTAATTATACTACATTCACCCCCCAGGTTTTTCGGGGTGCATCCTATCCAATTAACCCTTCTTACCCCGATAATCAAACCATCCACTTCCCCTGGCAATGGTCTATTAACCCTTAACCAGTGCATAACCTTATTTTTTAACATCTGGTAGGTTTCTCTTTGCCCTACCAATAGAGGTGGAACATTGGTAAGAATAGCCACATAGGGATAGGAATCCAGAGTAAGATTTATTGGGGGTATCCTAGTTGGAGGTTATGTCACACAGGGTGTTGGTCGAGTTTGTTCTGGGACAACAGGGCGTGGAAGGGGAGCATTCTTTGATACCAAGGAAGCCTTATTTTTCCCAGAAATATCCTTACCACCACTTACAGAACCACCCCTGTTTTGAACTTGTGGAACGGGGTTGGGTAACATTACTAACAGGGGTGACATTTTTTGGGCATTCCTTGCTACCTTCGGCCACCGTACTATGGGGCTTGGTTTTCCCGCAATTGCTTTTGCTTAGGATGGTTGGCGATTCGGTAGTAGTCTTACTACTTTGTCCCTTTCCCCGTTGACCAGTTGCAATACTAGCAACGGGAGGATGTAATTCAACCGAGGGGGCACCTCCATCTCGCTCAGCTAATTGCCGGTGGATCATATTCTCGCCCGTTTTAAGACAGGACTTAATTAAAGATTTAGTTGAAAAGAAATTATCAAGACTAGCCTGCTCTAGGTGGTCTAGCTGGTCAGCTAGCTTTTTAAGTCTGTCTTCAAAGGGGTTCAGAAGGGGCCGTATTAATTTTTCCAACTCCAAGAAGAGTTGCGGCTTAGATGGCGATGTCCCAGGGGATGCTATAACTATGGGATCTGAGCCTGATGGTAGTGATGTCCCAGGGGATGCTATTACTATGGGATCTGAGCCTGATGGACCAGCTTCTCCCTCGCCCATTGATGGCCCAGTAAGGTTATGCCCAGTAATATCACGAGGTCGTGTACATGTCCCTAACTTCCTGTATTTTTTGGGAGGCTTTGGAGCATGACATTTCTTTGTAACTACACTCCTTTTCCTTTTGGAGCAGGATTTGGGTTTTGCAACATGTATTAGAACACTGGGTTGAGTTGTAGGCTGTTGCCCAGTGAATGGGTTAATAGGAACACTAGGAGGGGTTGCAGGCAAAGTAGAGGTTACTATTTCCAAAGGAAAAGTAGCCAATGGCTCAATTATTGGGGGAGAAAGGTGTGGGATTTCCTGTGCAACAGGCAGCGTGATGGATGATAAAGGCGTGACCAATGATGGAAAACTTTGGTTTGGACGTTTGTCAACAGGGGTTTTTAGAAGCTCAATGGACAACCTGCGTCCCGCACGTCTTTCTGCCAGGGCGATTTCCCTATCAATATCCTGAGGCAGCCGTTTAAAATAGGTATCTAGGGGGCCCATAATAGCAGCCCCTGACTCATTCAAAGAGGGCAGCAAGGTAGGAGTGTTTGTGGAACAAGCCATATTAGCCACCCTTTTACCACCTCAAGTTAGGTCACTAACACTACCACAAATGACAGAAATAAAATACCAGTTCAGTACATGTCAGTGGGGTGGCCCAGCCCGGCCTCCTTCGGCCCCTGACGGCCACAGATGGTCCCGCCCTTGTCCCGGACTTCTCCCGGCGCGCTCCCGCGCAGCAGGCCTCGCCAGTTGGTGGTAAACTAACTAGGGAGGAAGAGGAGGAGCCTGCAGGGAGAGCGTCCCAGCTGGTAACAATTGGGGGTTGTGGGCGCTCCTGGGACTTGTAGTCCTGCGCCCACAACACGCTCGCAGCCCTGCACGTCCAGGCACCCAGAGGCAATGTTCCAGCAGCAGTAATGTTCAGAGGTGGCCTCAAGCGAAGCGGGACCCGCGCAGCGGGTTCCGCGAGCAGTTTCCAAGGGATGCAAGGAAGAGTTTAATAAGCACAACAAACCCTGCATGGAGACAGCAGCAAAAATGTTACTGATTATGAGGGGTTGTGCCATCTAATTAGTTGGGAGCACTTGAGCAGTCTATGTGTTCCAGAGCTGCCCCAGCATCTTTTGGACAGTAAGTCAACTGATCCCAGTGAGCTTGCTACGGAGTCAGACCGCTGGACCAGCTCCAGGGTCTACAAGGGGATTGTGGGTACCATAGCCAAAGGTGGGTAGTGTCCCCATCAGAAGAGTGGAAGGAACAGAGGTAACCAAAATGACTTCTCTAAAGGGCCCCAAAACAGTTCAGAAGGAAAGGAGTCCCAGCCCCGACAGTCTAAGACGTTGCAACCCACAAAGGCCGGGCATAACTTTTATGGTCCCCCCAGGTGTTACCACTGTGGTGAGAAGGGCCAAAGCCCCTCTAAGTGCCCCAAGAAATCCCAAGCACCCACTGGTGCTCAGATACCGGGTTTGGTGAGTTTACCTTTGGGAGAGGGATTTGGTTCCAGTGAGGGGGAGGAGCAAGCAGTTATGACACTTGTCTCTTTAGGAGACAGAGAGATGGTCCAGGAGACCTACCTGCCTGAGAACACTAAAGAATACAGGCAGTGGGTGACCATCAATAGGAGGAGTGTGGAGGCTCTGAGAGACACAGGAGCCAGTGTGACATCTGTTAGGTGTCAGTGGGTGTCTGAGGAGCAGGGCATCCCAATGCACTTCACCCTGTAGTTGCAGTAGACAAATCTGTGTGCCTCTGCAAGGTGGCACTATTTCCCTTTGAGTGGGGGTTCTCAGGTTCCTTGATGGTCGTTGTTAGTCCATCCGTGCCTGTAGACTGTCTGCTAGGAAACAAATGACCTGGAGAGTTGCCCATGGAGGGAGGTGCAACCCCAGGCTCATTTGGATTTGTTGGGTCTTCCTGTGTGGGTTTGTGTGACCACTCGGTCAATGGCAGCCAGTAGGGGTAATCAAGCGGATCTGGAGCCTGAAACAGTAGCCCGAGTGCCTGTCAGGAAAAGAAGGAGCAGGGTATGTGGGAAACCAGCCCCAGCCGTTCCCACAGTCCAGGAGGAAGCAGAACCTGAGGGGGATGCCCTGGAACCTACAGGGGAACAGGTAGCCAAACTGGGAGACCTGCTTGAGCTGACCCCTTGGCAGCAGGAAGGAGGTCCCTCTAGGGAGGAGTTCTGCAAGGCGCAGATGGAATGCCCATGACTCATTGGTCTGCAGCAACAGGCTGCAGACAAGGCAGCAGGTGGAGAGTCCAAGACTCATCTCATTTTCTGGGAAGATGGATTACTCTATAGTGAGACTAAGGTCGCTGAGCCCGGTGCAGCCTGTGTGCTGGTGGTACCCGAGTGCTTCAGTAACTACCTACTGGATCTGGCTCGTGACGTGCCTCTGGCAGGATATTTAGGGTGTGACAAGAACTTTCAAAGGCTTGCCACCCCCTTTCACTGGCCCCAAATGAGGAAGCACATCAGTAGTCACTGCAGGATTTGCCAGACTTGCCAGGCAAGTGGCAAGAGTGGAGGGAAGTGTAAGGCTCCACTCCAACTCTTTCCCCTGGTGTACACCCCTTTTGAACGGGTAGGCATTGATATTGTGGGGCCACTGGAACCCAGACAGCCTTAGGCAACAAGTTTATCTTGGTCTTGGTGGACCATGCAACCAGGTACCCAGCAGCTGTCCCTCTCCGGACAATCACAGCCCCGTGGTGGGCCGTGCATTGATGGAGATCTTTTCCGGTGTGGGTTCCCCTGAGAGGTGGTCTCCATCCAGGGTCAACTTCATCTCGATGTACATGAATTTTTTGTGAGAGGTGTGTTGGAATACTTACAAGTTCACCACTCCTTACCATCCTCAAGGGAATGGGTTGGTTGAGAGATTCAACCAACCCTGAAAGGCATGATAATGGGCCTTGTGGAGTGCATGAGATGGAAGTGGGACGTCTTTTGCCATGCCTGTTGTTTGCCTACAGGGAGGTACTTCAGAATTCCTTAGAGTTCAGCCCCTTTGAACTCCTGTACCTCTGAGTCTGGTGAAGGAGGGTTGGGAAACGTTCCCTGGTAAGATCTCCCAGGATGTGTTCAGCTATATGCTGTCCATCCTCAACCAGATTCAACGCTTCAGGAAACTCACTCAGGCAAACCAGGAAGCTAGCCAAAAAAGAAATGAAAAGGTGGTACGACCAGAATGCCACTCTGTTTGAATTTCAACCTGGGCAGAAGGTGTGGATGATGGCGCCAGTGGAGCCTTGTGTGCTCCAAGACAAGTGGACTGGCCCATATGAGGTGGTGGAGCACAAGAGCGATGTAACCTATCTGGTTGGTTTACAGTCTCCCAGGAACCCTTTGAGGGTCCTGCATGTGAACTGCCTCAAGCCAAACTTTGAGAGGTCTGATGTGACAATGCTCCTTGATACAGATGATGGGATGAAGGAGGAAAGTGACCCTCTTTCTGACCTCCTGTCTGCAGAGGAGCAGGATGAGTTAGTGGATGGGGTTAACCTCTCGCCTACCCTGACCCCAGAACAGCAGAGGGACTTTCGTCATTTGTTGGGTCCGTTCGGCTCCCTGTTCTCCCTGACCCAAGGATTCACCAATTGGTGCGTCCATGATGTGGACACTGGGGACAGTGTATCTGTGAAACAGAAATTTTACAGGGTAGCTGAAAAGGTCAGGGCCAGCATCAAGGAAGAAGTTTCTAAGATGTTGGCATTAGGGGTAATTGAGCCCTCCAGCAGCCTGTGGGCTAGCAAAGTGGTCTTAGTACCAAAAGCTGCTGCACCCAGTGCCACTTCAGAACTCCGGTTTTGTGTGGACTACCGTGGGCTCAATTCGGTCACCAAGACTGACACACACTCCATTCCCAGAGCTGATGAGCTTGTGGATCAGTTGAGCACAGCCCAGTACCTCAGTACGTTTGATTTAACACCTGGGTACTGGTAGATGGCGTTAACTGAGGGGGCCATAGAGAGGTCAGCGTTTTCAACACCAAAGGGGCCCTTCCAATTCTGTGTCATGCCACTTTGGGTTAAGAACGCCCCTGCAACCTTCCAGAGACTGGTCAACCGGGTACTGTCGGGGATGGAGAAATTCAGCGCCGCCTACCTGGATGACATTGCTGTGTTCAGCTCCAGTTGGGAAGAACATTTGCAACACCTCTATGAAGTGTTGAAGGCTCTGCAAAGTGCTGGCCTCACTATCAAGGCCAGTTAGTGACCGATAGGGCAGGGATCTGTGGTGTACTTGGGACACAAGGTAGGGAGCTGCCAGGTGGCACCCATACAAGCAAAGATTGATACCATTCTGGCTTGCAAAAGGAAATCCACAGCACACGAAAGTAATATCACAATAATTATCAAAGTGCAAAGTTTGAGCATATAATTCAACACAGGAAGGTAAATTCTTGTTCTTTTCTTGTATTCTTTGGATCTTCAAACAGTCTGTTCAAACATGCATGAGGTGTGTTACCCAAGACGATTTTATGAAATGTTCCGTTTGAAGCAAAAGATACAAATTTATATCCAAATTACCAAAAAGCAAGGATAGAGTGAGAAACGTGTGAGATAAACGTGATTCTAAACAAGTCTATGTGGAAGCCAATCTGAATGTCAGTGAAAAAACACACAAGCAAGTCTGGGAAACGTAAATACCTATCTTTTGGTAAGGAAGTGAGTAAAGGCTGAAGGGTAGCGATGGATTTCAATCCTGTATAGCACAGATAGTGATTATGGGAAGGCACGATAAATACCTATGTTCTCTGTATGTTTCTCCCTGTCAAAAACATGAAAAACGCCCATAAGTGAGTACAGTCACAAGATGATTACTGTCAGAAAATGTGAATAAATCTCATGACCTACTTTTATTGTGGTGATAATTCCAACCCACAAAGAGGTTCTGTTTCTTGCGACATCCACTATATCCATGTATATATCCATATGGTCCAAGTGTGTCACACAGTCCCTGATTCTGAAGCAAAATAATGCCAGAAATGTCTCAATCATGTACTGAAAGGGTGAATTATCTTCGCAGCATAACCTCTAGCTTTTCAAACTACCCCGTCTACTAAAACTTGCCCAAACTGGCCAAATGTTACATTGCTAAACATTCATCTTGAAGCTACAGTAACAAGCTTAACAATGTGCACACTGAATGCTGAAACTAGCCAAGTTTAAACGTGCAGTTTATAATTGATTGCGCAATTCTATAAAGCGAGTGTCTAATGTCATAGACACGATTGCCTACTTGCTCAGAGGCTCAAGCGACATGCTTTCAATATTAGAGCTAAAGTATCCTAAATAAAAATAAAAATTGAGCGCACAGACTACTGAAAATCCCCAAATCTAAATGCACAGTTATTCTTATTTACGGGATTTCATTGGCGTGTTTATGATTTCCTAGATACTAATAGGTCTATGCTTACTGGAAAGTTCGAGCACCATACTAGTATCGCACGCCTCAAACACCACTCATTGTCATAAAGCATTAGTCAACATGTATCGTATTGTTGACCCCGTTTTTAGCATCCAGATACGTATCTTATTCATAAAAATAGAAAAAGTTGATACGGTGCCCTGATGAAGGCACCCCAGGCGAAATGCGCGTAGCTTCCATCCACCGCCAGCCTTACAATTGTTCACAGCTCATCTGCTCCTTTTTCTATTTGTATGTTTAACACACAATTAAGTAAATTAATTGTCTCTGTGTATTTTATATGTGGGTACATATGTTTTTCATGGAAATGTGATAATGTTGTAGTATGTATTATTTATTAGCACGCATCAGAAAATCTACAAAAATATATCTTGAAACTGATTGAAAAGTATTTCAGCATCCAAAAAAGTCTACTTAATAATTTGAATAAAACGTTTTTGGATAAACCTATACAATTTACCAACATGGTCATGTGTATATATTTCACATATCACCTTTGCTGTGTAGCCTGAAATTTATAACCTATAATCATTGAATAACTTGCATTTAGCATTTGTCTTTCCCCTTAGTGTAATTTTCCCTACAGCTAGCAAGTTTACATGTTTTTTGTAGGGGTCCCCTTCTTCCCAAATCAGCATTCAGGATAAATGCAGTCATACAATCAGACATAAGGGACACAGGATTAGAGACTGTAAAATAAAGAGTTTCATTACACTAGACCACTAACTGCTAAACAGTCAGTTTACTCACTCCTGGTTTTTGGTCACTTTCAGGTTGCTGGAGGCAGAGCCATATTTATAGGCTTCAAGACACTTAGGGGTTGCCTGGCCAAGAGTTGTGAGTTGGTGATGTTCTTCACTTTCATACCAGCTCACATTCACCAGCCATCCCTTATGTTTACTTATTTCTCCTTCTTGGTTACTCTTGTCAAATTTTCCATCAGTTCACACTTACTCTTTGTTGCTACTTTTGTGTGCTCCTTCTTTCGCTATCTTCCTAACGTATGACTGGTAAGTTTGCTGTGATGTTCTGGGGCTCTTAGCAGTATTTCTGCTCTGCCTAAGGATCATCAAAGCAAAACCCACTGCTGAAACTGGGAAGCCTCAGAAACACTGATATATTGTAAATGTTCCAAACGGGTGGTAGTCTTTACTTTCTTGTTATCCTTTGTCTTTCATGCAGCCTACTGATTATCCCTGTATCCGCAATATCAAGATATAATAGCACTGTATCTTGACCGGATTGTTATTTTGAAGAGGTGAGATATAGTCCACTGTTTCTCTCGCTCATACTCCTCTTTCCTGCTTCCCTAAATCCATATTTTAGTCAGCAATTCTACCTTTGCTGTCTGCATAGGCATTTAAGGGCAGCACAGGCTTTCAGTGAGTCCATCTAAACTTCTAGAACCTAGCAAGGATATCCTAGCCATGCTGTATCTTCCTATTTCTTGATGCATCTGCAAATGATTTGGTAATTGTAAGTGAAACAATATTCTACAGAAATAAAGCTGTTGCCACTAATTATGCCTTGAAATATACAGCAATAGAAGAGCCAGATGTTAACCACTGACTTGTTGAAGGACACTTTAAATAATCCAATCTCTGTCATTCCTGGCTTGACCAAAGTCCCTAAATCAAACTTTACCTTTCTTACACCATAAGATTGAAAAGAAATTCTATACTCACTCTGGAGTCTTGTGTCAATCATGTCCCACACCTTTTTCTTTCAACTTTCCTTACTCTATCTACAAAAATCTTCTATTAATTCAGTCTTTGCTAACATTAGCCTAACGTTCCTTAACTCCACTTTTTACTCAGCTCTAAGCTTCAGCCTTTCAATCCTAACCATAATACATATATCCATTACTCTCATGCAACCCATCATATACAGTAAACTGAAAGCACCCCATCCCATAAATAATATTTAGAAACTCAAAAAGGTTAGGCCTAAATAAGGTGTGAATAACTTATAGATATATCAATAAATGAGGGGTGAGAGGTCTATGACAGGTACAACTGAACCAGCAGGTTTTTCTTCTTTGTAAATAGGTACCTAATGTGATGTGTAATTAAGTGCCTTTTTTATTCTGACAGATTCAGAAGAAGGACAAAGGTGCAATATAAAAGTGTGCCTTCATTAGGCACTTCAGTTCAAATGTCTTTAGTCACTAGCTGTGGTATATCATATGTTAGTTAATTGAAAAGAGAAGATGTCAGTGGAACAACCCATAGCCAGCAATGCACACCAATTGTCAGTGGCAAGAGGCAACCTGATCTCAGGTCAGCAGACTAATCAGAGGCATGACTGCAGCTTCCACAACTCGAGAAAACTGGGCCTAATTATTAGGGGCTAAATTCCCACCTCACATGATCTAAAAAGCATTTAGACAGGATATGTGCCCGAATGAACAGCTTTTCCTATCACCTACATGGGCTTTTTACTAGATCGTAAAAACTCAGAAGTAACAATTGAAGCCCCTACAGCCCCAGACAGGCTTTTATTTATAGATATTGTTTTTTGGGTGGCTTTATGGAGAGTTATGGGTGCATATGTAACATTTAGGGTGGGTGGACTGGTGTTTGTTTGATTTTTTAGTTTAAGGGGGTAGTTATTGCAGTAGTATTTGTTGGATTTGCTTTTGATGGACTTTGTTCAATAAATATATGTTTGCTAAGAGATTTATGGGTTCAATTTGCACTTCTGAAGTGGGAGCCCTGTCATAAATTGGCAGGACTCCTGTCTGTCTAAGCTTGTCAATGGACAGGCTTGTCAGTCAGCTAGCGGCAGCAATGGAAGCCCTTCTCTCATTTTATTTTTTGCATTGTTGCTGTCCAGACCCAACTGCTTTCTAGGATTATTAGTGAGGTGCTCCTAGTTTGTGGTTTTGTAATGAATTGTACTGTTGTTTTTATATACAGAATCATACTCCTCTCTCCAATTGGATCCACTCGTTTGCAGCCAAGGTAGACTATAATAATATGCTGAGTAGACCTACCCAGAGGTTCCAAAGTGATAGATTTCTGCTACCCAATCGAACCATGGGTATTGTTAAGCATCCTATATATACCAGAAAGATCCTCCTTGTACCAACAAAGGTCAGTCACAAAAGACGTCATATCATGCAATGTGACTGAGCTACCTTCTCAGTTATCCCCACAATACAAGCCACTTATATAACCAGTGCGGAAGATCCATTATTTGTCCATGCCATGTACCGTCATAATGATCCCTCACATTTTGCCCTATCCTAAATCCCTGAGAGCTATTGTATATAGACGCCCCATATATTACTAATAACTTTGTTTGGGAGCATTTGTTCCCTCCTTAGAAGTCCTCACTGAGTACCCATATGCAAATACTAGATTATTTTAAACCTTTGCACCACAATGTCAATCCTCTTCTCACTTGATCAAGGGCCCTAAGTCGATTCCACCAATAGCTGTGAGTAGCTATCAATGCAGTCTCTTAAGTAGGTCACTGTACATATATTGTCTACTTCAAATTGCACAGAGAGTAGTATGAAGGTATGTCCTTTATTTGCAAATGCAAAGCTAATCCAAAGTATAAAAAAAACTAAGGAGCTTATTTGCAAGCCTCTCACTCTGCCGGCCCATCACTTTCTGCCATATTAAAAGTAATGCATTGGCGGCTCAAGGGCCTTGTAAATAAGTCCCTGATTCTTTGTTAGGCACAGATGAACTAAAGTACAAAGGCGCATATTTATGACTTTTGTGGTGCAGGGCACTGCAGTAAGTCACCTTGCCGTGCTGCCCTGTGTCACAGAGAAAGGGCAATAATGAGATGTATTTATGCAATACTGCACATTCCTGTCCTTTTCCCTTGCAATGGTGCCGTTTTGGCAGCTTAGCTCCAATGCAGGCACCATTGCACTATGATGCAAGGATGCCTTTGCTGTCAGCAGGATTGTTTTTGTGCAGGAAGGGGCGGCTTCCTATACAAAAACAATCCTGAGAGGCGTTTTCTTTTTTCTATGTCTGCAGCATACATAGAAAGCGGAAAAAATGAGAAATACGGATATTTCTCCTTGTTACGCCTCTCCAGGGAAGGTGTAAGATTTTGGCAAATTCCCAGGTTTACATGTCCTTATAAATCCAGGAGTGCGTCAAAATGCATGAGAGTTGTGTGAGTACACCCGTCGCAACACCCATGGAATGCATACCCAGGACAGAGCCGCACAACGCAGCATTTTGTGCTGCATTTCACTACTCTGAATTTGTGCAGCCACTTAGAGCCACGCAAAGCCACTTTGCGTGGCTTCATAAATCTGACTTACACGGTTGTGTCGCACATGTACCACATTGCATTGTGCAAACACAAAGCAAACCTCCCATAAATATGCCCCAAAGTGCCTAGTCTCAGCCAACCACTGACAATGATTTCCAGCAAAAAAAGGTTAGAGGGTACAGTGGGCAAATTTACTTTTTTTGTTCTTTTCGACAGCTTGCACATTCCTTGCACCACACCTACCCAACCAAGTGTGAGATCTATTGATTGTAAAAATAGATTACTACACACCAATCCTCACAGTTGTGAGGGGGAAAGGTTGGAAAACAATTAATGAGTGGGAAGAATTAGGGAAAATGGTTGAAATCGACAGAGAGACATGGAAGTTACCCATTTACACAATGTAAACAATATTTAGCAGGCCAGAGACTCCCAAATTACAATTACAATCTACCTAAGGATAAAAGTTACTGCATAAAACTGGTGCAACTTACTTCTGGAATTGCCCATCTTGGAAGCATGGCTTAACCAAAGAGCAGAAGTGTCAGGCATTTCCTTTCTAAATGAAAAGATACAGAATTAGGAGTCGAGGTACAAGGGAAGGTCTGATGAGAATCATAGACATACAAATGTAGCTACATTCACTGGCATAGTTTCCTGTTAAGGTCAATCTAAGTACCACTCCTAAAATAGTTAAGAACGTGCTCAGAATGCACACACAAAACACACAAGATGATGGACGGAATGTTGTACAATGGCAAAACATTCACCCCCAGTCACAGATCTGGGTTTAATCAATTGTTATTTTACTCACCAAGCCTCCCCAGTTCAGACATGGCCATATGTAAATCAGTCTTGACCCTGTGCCTCATGGGAACAGTCCAGCCCGAACTGCCAAGCCATGTCTACCCTGGACCGGAATCAAGCATCCTAGGACCGGTTTCTGGCTATCAGCCGTCTTCAGCCAGGATAGCTTGACTCCAGTGGCTTAGTGAGCACAGGACCCACGTCTGGGCATACCCTTCCCACATAGGGTGAACAGCAAAACACACAAGATGCTGGATGGAATGTTGCACAATGGCAAAACATTCACCCCAGTAACATATCTGGGTTTAATCCATCGTTATTTTGCTCACCAAGCCACCCCAGTTCAGACATGGCCATATGCAAATCAGTCTTTACGCTGTGCCTCATGGGAACAGTCCAGCCCGAACTGCCAGGCCATGTCTTCGCTGGACCGGAATCAAGCATCCTAGGACTGGTTTCTGGCTATCAGCCGTCTTCAGCCAGGAAAGCTTGACTCCAGTGGCTTAGTGAGCACGGGACCCACGTCTGGACATACCCTTCCCGCATAGGGTGAACAGCAAAACACACAAGATAATGGAAGGAATGTTGAACAATGGCAAAACATTCACCCCCAGTCACAGATCTGGGTTTAATCCATCGTTATTTTGCTCACCAAGTCACCCCAGTTCAGACATGGCCATGTGCAAATCAGTCTTGACCCTGTGCCTCATGGGAACAGTCCAGCCCGAAATGCCAAGCCATGTCTTCCCTGGACCGAAATCAAGCATCCTAGAACCGGTTTGCAGCTATCAGCAGTTTTCAGCCAGGATAGCTTGACTCCAGTGGCTTAGTGAGCACGGGACCCACGTCTGGGCATACCCTTCCCACATAGGGTGAACAGCAAAACACACAAGATGATGGACGGAATGTTGCACAATGGCAAAATATTCACCCCCAGTCACACCCAGAATGCACACCCAAACATAAAAAAGTTCAGCTAAACCCCTGATATGTGCCACTTTATTCATTTTGCACTCATTTTGCAGGCATCTTTATTCCGATTCAGAGTGGCAGGCCTATTTTTAACATGGTAGTCACACATTGATGCAGTTCTGTCTTCTCAAATCTCAGTCTTTGATGATAACAGAGCTTGGGAATTTAAAGTTATGGATGGGTGCCAATTGCTGCATCTAGGTCTATGCGGAAAAGTCAGCGTCCATTTTTGAGTCTGCTATTCAAGCTATTTTCTAGAGCTGACCAGAAGCTTGAATTAATTGCCTTTGTTTCTTTGACACCATCTTTAATTTGCACTGCTTTAAAAGCTTGCCATACTAATCATTTTTTATTTACATCTTCACACACGGTTAAATACAATGGGGTAGATTTACAAGCCCCTTGAGCCACCAGTACGTCACTTTTTGTAATGTACTGATGGCGTATTTTAATGCTTCATATTTACAAGGACAAGAAAAGCCATCCTTTCCTTGTAAATATGGCCCCTTTACACGCAGCATTTTGCATGAAAGGGGCGTTCCATGGGTGTTGCTGTGGGTGTTACCACGCAATACCCATGGAACTAGACACATTTCCAGATTTACGATGAATCGTAAATCTAGAAATGCATGTGAATTCCACACTTCCCCAGGGGAGGCGTAGGGAGGCGCAACGAGGAGATTTTTTTTCATTTCTCCTCATTTTCTCCTCTTCAATGTGTGCTGTTGAATACAGCATGCATTGAAAGAAAATGCCTGTACTGATTGTTTTTGTACAGAAAGGTTACCTTCCTGCACAAAAGCAATCTCCCCTTAACGTAGGCATGCTTGCACCATGGTGCAAGGGTGCCTGCCCCGGTGCATGGCAGCAGTTTGTGTGCCAACGCAGGTCGAAGCACAGAGATGTGGCATATTGTTGTAAATATGTCACATCCCTGTGCTTTGAAAGTGACTTTGTGCAGCGCTGCCAAACGGCTTGCGGAATGCACTGAGTCACTTTCATTGTAAATGTGGCTCAATGAGTTCTGTGTATTTGAAGTATTCAGATGCTGCGTCTGAAAAGATGGTCATGATGCTTGCCTGAAGAACACCCTTGGCTTCCATTGTTGTATTTCCGGAACTTCAGAAGTCTTAGTAATTGGAGTCTTGTCTGATCATCATGAGCATTTGCATTTATTTAATTATGCAACATTTTGAAAACTTTACATGTACCTACGCAAGATGCAAAACTGAAATTTTGTACTATATTTTTGGGGAAGTGCATTCTCATGCCTATATGGATGCAGGGCACATTTTGTGCAAAAAAAATGCAGTACAAAACACAAGTGCAGCAAACAGCATACACTCAGGATCATGTAAGTTGTATTGTACCTCTAGAATTTCGCAAACATTTTGCTGCAAACAGCGCATAATTACACAACATGGCAATCTGATCCAGAAAGCATATTGCTTTGACTTATACTGGTTGTTCCCTTGTGTCTGGACAAAGGTATGCCTCACTGATGAGCTCTAATAAAGGTGAAACACATATGTCATGAACTGCGTTTATTCATTCAGGGTTGGCTTGGTTGGAATTTTACCAATCCAACGCTGTAATACTGTGCCTGGAGTGGTAAAAGGCGTTGGTCATTTTTATCAGCTCGGCGTGGATAGCAGTTGTTAATCCTATACTTAAAGACTTTGGGACAGATTTATGTCGGACTTGCGCCACTTTTACGCCACCGTTGCGTGGCGCAACGGCGCAGAAACGTGGCGCATCCCTGCGACCTATTTACAACGTGACGCATCTAGGCAGATGCGTCACGTTGTAAAGCCCTGCGCCACATGGAACCTGCGTCAGGTTTCATGTGGGCGTTCTGTCGCAGGGTGGGCGTTCCCTCGTGGGAAAGCCCCGTAAAACTGACGCAGTGAAATCTACAAGATTTCACTGAGTCAGTTTTACAACGCTGCTGCGTCAAATCCTTACGCCTGCTTGAAGCAGGCGTAAGGAGTGACGCACCACGTTATGTATGGGTGGCCTCTGTACATTGCAGGAGTTGCGTCGCATTTGCGACGCTACTCCAGCAATGCGCCGCCCGTACACCACAAGATGCGTCACGCATCTGCCCTTCCTTGCACCATGGTGCGCCGCATTGTAAATGCGGTGCATCTGTTGTGCCGCAATTAGGGAATTGCGTGAAGCATCAGTTCTGGCGCATCCCTGCTGATTTGCAGAGATGTGCCAGAACTCATAAATCTGCCCCCTTGTTGCAAAAATGGTAAAGGACTTTGGGCCTGATTTGGATCTTGGCGGGCTTGTCACTCTGTCATAATGTTGATGGATATCCCATCCACTGAAATATAAATCATATATCCTCTGTGATTTATCTTTCAGCGGACAGGATACCCGTTACCGTTGTGACAGAGTAACCCATTCGGCAAGATCTAAATCAGGGTCTTTGTGACTTTTCTAGCTCTGCTTGGATAGAACTTTCCTAATCCTTTGCTTGAAAACTGAGGTGAACATTTTTAAAGTGCCCGTGGTTTTGTAGAGTGTTCTATATAAAGGAGCTGGGCTCCACCCAAAACTTGGGAATCACCAAGAGTTCCCTACTTCCTTTTTTGCACCGTTTTTTTTTTTACCATGGCACAATAGAATATTTCATGAATTTCAGGCATCATACATAATTACTGAAATTGCACATGATTATACCAGAGTAGCAACACTTTCACTGGGACTTACCTTGAGGACACTGGCTAATCATTCCGATTGTGAAAATTGCAATATCTACACTAAAACCATGTCCAGGGGATACACTGTCCCAGAGTGGTGATGCTTGAGGTGCTCAGCCAGAGCAGCATGTGCTCATGGTAGCCGCTGGAGTTTCCTGAGTAGATAGAGCAGTTGATATTTGTAGATGATGGCGAGTCCTCTGGGTTTACTGATTCTTCCCTCTCTTGTGTTCTTGAAGCTGAGGGGTGGATGGCACCTGGAATGTCTGGGGTGGGTGTTAGTCTTAGCCAGGTCTCGAAGAGGAAGTGTTGTGTAGTAGGTGCCAGACTTTGATAACGTGTTTGATGAGTGACGGGATGTTAAGGAGAATACAGGTCAGGGTTGGTTGTGTATTATGCATTGAGTGAGTTGGAGAGGGGCCCATGGAATGTGAGTTGGTAGAAATGTAGGAGAAGTAGCAAGTGGGTCAAAAGAATGAACCTTCAGTGCAGCTAGAGGATGCAAGATGCAGTGCAGGTATGAGCGTTAGGTATTCATGGCGAGGAGGGCTTCAGCCGAGTAACTTCTCATACTATGATGGGAGGTTGATAGACCAGGAGTCCTGGCACTAGGAGCGGATAGGGCACGGACCGCAAAGATGGACATCCACACTGTGGCTGCAGTTAAGTCGGTTTAGGAGGAGAAAACGGTTGTGGTGGGTGGAGCTGGTGGAGTGAGTGGCAGGAAACACATCAGCAGCAGGTAAGAATGCAGCTTAAAAAAAGGAGGGGAAGCCAGCAAATGGAAGCAAAAGAAGTGCACAAGAAGCTAAATAGAGACACAAAGAGATAAAAAGAGGGCAAGAACAAAGGCTAAGAGAGAAAAAGAGAAAGCAACAAGGGTCAAAGTGAAGAGTGAATGAGGAGTGAAAAGTGGGAAAAGTGAGGCAAAACGAGACGATCGATGTGAGACAAAGGGAGAGAGCAGAATAGAAAGTGGGCAGCAAGAGGCAAAAGACTGAAAAAGGGGGAAAACTGACAAAACGGTAATAAGAGGCAAAAGTTGAAAAATGCAAAAGGAGGAATAACAGAAATGAAGTAAAAGGTGAAAATGCAAATGGAGAAAAAGAAGCAAAAGGTGAGAAGTGGGTGAACAAGGCAGGGTTGCCTGAATCAGGTGGAGGGAAGAAGGCTAGGGGGTCTCAATCCAGTATAGTGATGTGGAGCAGGCTTCTCCAGGTCTGATGCTCAGCCGCAGGTAAGGCACAAGTAAGGCGGTTAGGCAGTGGGAGGCAGAACCTTCTTAATGGCAGGTTGACTGGTGGCTTGTTCCAGTGATACAGAGTGCACAGGACCCACGTCTGGGCATACCCATCACACTTGGGGCAGCATAATAAACTATACAAAAAGTTATGGATGGAATAACTCTAAAGACATCTTCCTCAGTGACATCAACCTGCACTGGAACGAAACCAAGGACCCGCAGATCAGTGCCATTAGAGACTTCCTGGCTGACCAAGCTCTCACCAAGTGTGCACTCTCCCTAGTCACTTGAAAGGCGCCACCCTTTACTGGATCATCGCCAAGGAATCAGCGGCTAAGCTCATCTCTATAGACCCATGCGATTGGTCTGACCACCATGCTATCACCTTCCTCCAACCTGGCACCCACAAGACATGGGCTCCACAACCTTTGATTCCCAAACGGTGGCTTAGAGACACCAAGAACCTTTAAATTGGGAAACTGACTGTTCGCTGTGAGACTGACCCCCCCCTCCTCATATCAATACGGTCAACAACCTCACTGAACATTATTCCAAGACTAGATCCAAAATTCTTGAGGACTTTGCTCCGCTAAAATTAAAAAGAACACAAATCAAAGACAGAAACCTCTGCTATAACGGATCCCTCAACAATGAGAGGAGATTCCTCCGACAGACAGAACAAAACTGGAAACAGCACCCATCAGCAGCCCATCTAAAACGTCTCTGCCAGGCTAGAAATGCCTACAATAGGAAAATCCTCAAAAAAAGAATTTTTCAGAACAGAACTGGACAACGCCAAGAATAGACCTCGCAAGCTATTCGAACTGGTCAAACACAAATCTAACAAACCATCAAAAATCCTCAAAAGGAACCCCCAAATCCCTAGTCTCAGGCGAGGAATTCTCCCCCTTCTATGGTGACAAAATCGCTGCCCTAGAAAATGAACTCAGATCCGCCACTCACTCCCAAAACCCTGAGGCTCGGCTCCTCCTTCTGTGCTACCTGCCCAGACCTAACCCAAAAACCAAGCTGATTCAAAATATATGATGAACAGTCCATCTCAAAAACTCTATCCTCCTTGAACCCGAACAATCACTTTAGTAATCCTCTCCCCTCCAATTGCCTAGTCGCCGCCTCTCAGGCTATCATTCAGTCTTAGACTGCAATCATTAACGGATCCCTCTAACAGGGATCGATACCTGCCTCTCTCAAAGCCGGACAAGTTGTCCCCATCTTAAAGAAAGCTACGTTGGACCCCGCCTCCCCAACAACTACAGGCCTATAGCCAATATCCCTCTCCTAGCTAAAGTCCTGGAGAAATGTGTGCAACAACAGTTGAGCCAACACATCACTAACTTTCACTTGCTAGACGACTTCCAATCCTGGTTCATGCCTGAACACAGCACTGAAACCACCCTCCTCCACCTCTTGGGTAATGCCCTCCAAGCCCTTGACCAAGGCAAAACCTGTCTCCCGTCTCCCAATCCTCTTAGATCTTTCCTTGGCCTTCAATACGGTCAACCATGAAAGACTCCTTGAACACCTCAATATCAGGATGGGATTGGATGGCACCGTTCTTGAATGGTTTAGATCCTCCCTCCAGAATCGCTCGCAGAGAGTCCTAGTTAATGGTAGATTATCCACCTTGAACCCCGATCACGGTTGGAGTCCCCAAGGATCAACCTTGTCCCCTACCCTCTTCAATATTTACCTTGAACCACTCGCAGAAGTACTACGCAAGGCCAACATTGCCTACCATATGTATACCATATGTACGCCGGCGACACCCAGATCTACATCAAAATCTCATCTCTTGTGGACATTATCTCATTGAATGAGGCCTTGAAGTTGACTGTCCATTGACTTTCCTCCATTCAGCTTAAACTCAAGGCAAAAAAAAACAAATGTCTTCTATTCTCCCAACCAAAAACCAGCCCGGACACTCAGGAATGGATTAAGACTATCACAGCTTTAAACTGCACTCCTACCTTAGTAGACTCTGCCAAATCCCTCGGAATAACCCTCGACTGCAACTTGAAAATGCGTGGCCATATCAACTCAATGGCCAAAACAGCCAGATTTCACCTAAACTACCTAAGAAACCTAAAACCTTTCCTTGACACCCCCAACCTGAAAATGGCAATCCAGGCACTAGTCATCTCGAGAAAAGAATATGGATGCTCAAGCATCGCAGGTCTTCCCAAGATTTCTTTGGCCCCTTTGAAAGCTTGCCTCAATGTGGCAGCCAAACTCCTAAGTGGCTCTAAGAAGTTTGACCGCATCCCTCCACACCTAAAAGCTCTGAACTGGCTTCCTCTCGAAGCCAGAATCCACCTGAAGCTGGTGTGCATCACTCACAAGGCCTTATATGCTAATTCCCCTGCATTTCTGGCCCAGAAACTTGTGTTATACAGAGGAGCCTGAAACTCCCGGTCTGTCAGCACGCTTGCGCAATAACAAACGTACAATCAGACTTTCTATGGAGCTGCTCCAAGAATATGGAACTCTCTCCTACCCGCCATTAGAAGACTTCCATCTCTGGCTCGCTTTAAAAAGGAGGCCAAAACCTTCCTAATGTGTTAATTCCTTGCCTAACACCTGCAATCCATTCATCTCCTACCACAGCCTCTCCATGGTTCCTTGACTTGGTACCTACCCGGCACCTATGGACTCCCCACCCGGGTTTTTGAGATTGTCTGTTTCCTGTACATGTAACTATTTGTTTTGTTATGATCCCAAATGTATTCACACCTCCCATGTCTTTTGTATACCACTTGTCACTCCTGTAAAGCGCTCTGATACCCTCACGGGTCTGGTTTGCGCTCTATAAAACCCTAAATAAATAAATAAATGCTTCAATTATTCTCAGGCTCTGGTAATTACTCAGGCCTCATCTCAGTCCATCATTATTTCGCGCATCATGACAAGTCAGTTTGGAACCAGGCATATGCAAACCCTGCACCAGTGGGATCAGTCCAGCCCAAACTGCCAATCCAGGTCCTCCCTGAATCACGACGCAACCAACCCATGAGCAGGTATAGCTAGGTTCCAGTGACACAGTGTGCACAAGGCCCACAACTGGGCTTAGCCATTCCAATTAGGGCAACATAATGAAGTACACAAAAAGTGAAGGATTGAATGCTTGAATTAATCTCAGCCAATGGTAATTACTTCAGGCTGCATCCTAGTCCATCATTATTTTGCACACCACACCACCTCAGTTTGGACTCAGCTATACGCAAATCAGTCTTGGCTCTGCTCAAATGGGAACAGTCCAGTTGGAACTGTTATGCCAGGTCCTCACTTAACCAGAACTCAAGCAACCATGGAATGAATTTTCCCTTGCTGTGGGCTCATCAGTGGGGTATTGCTTGTTTCCAATGACACAGTGTGCACGGGACCCATTTCTGTGCATATCCGTCCCACTTTGGGTGACATATTAAAGTATAAAAAAGGTGATAGATAGAATGCTTGAATTAATCTCAGCCATGGGCAATTACTCTGGCCACATCCCAGTCCATTTTTATATTGCACACCATGCCACTTCAGTCTGGACCCAGCTATCTGCAAATCAATCCTGACCCTGCTCCATTGGGAACAGTCCAGCCCAAACTGTCAAGCAAGGTCCTCCCCGAAAAGGAACACATGCAACCCAGGACAAGAATCATGATCCGGAAATAGCTTTGTTCCAGTGACACTGTGTACACAGGACCCATAACTTGGTACACCCATCCCAATTAGGGCAACATCTAAAGTATGAAAAAATTGATGAATGGAATGCTTGAATTAAACTCAGCCACTGGTAATCCCAGTCCATCTTTATTTTGCACATCATTCGACATAAGTTTGGACTCAGTTATATGAAAAGTTAGTCTTGCTCCTGCTCAAATGGAAACAGTCCAGCCTGGACTACCAAGCCAAGTCCTCCATTAACAGGAGCACAGGCAACCCTGGACTAGTTTTGCCCTTGCTATGGGATCATCAGCTGGGTATACCTTGGTTCCAGTGATACAGTGCACACAGATCCATGTCTGGTCATAACCATCCCAATTAGGGGGACATACTAACATATGCAAATAGTGATGGATGGAACACTTGAACTAATCTTAGGCACTGGTATTTACTGCCTTGGAGAATGCATTGAGAATCACCTGCTCTAGGGAAACCAGATGATTCCTTACCATAATCATGCTGGCACCTGTGTCCCTCAGAGCCTCAACAACTTGCCCATTGACAGTGATCCATTGCCTATCCTATTCTTTGTAGTATTAAAGGGCACATGAATCTTAGGAACTATCTCACTGTCACCCAGGGACACTAAGGTAACCCCACTAAACTTCCCCCCATTAACTGGGACAAACTCCTCTTCCAGCACTATACTCAGCACACCTGGAACATTTCCTCCAGTGGGAGGTTATGCTCTATTTGGACAGTTGGGATTTGCCTTGTAGAGTCTTCACTCAAAAAACTTAAAGAGCTTGGAAGTTTTGGGATGCTGATGTGTTTCAGGGTAGTTTTTTTTCTGGTGGCCAGGATGAGAATGGGATCCTTTCCCCTGTGCATTGCTTTGGGGGTTTTGAGAGAACTCCATTTTACCTTTCTTCCTCTCTCCTTGACTTGATGTGAACCATTACCACCCTTTTGGGATACACCCCCAAATACCTTCTTGGATACTCTGATACTGACCCAGATATCTGCTTCCTCAGCAAGCTTTCCAGGGTCAGAAAGCTCACTATTAACCAGGTGTTGGTGCAGCTCTGGAAAACAAGTCTCAAGCATGTGCTCCTTTAAAAATAAGTTGTACAGCCCTGAAAAATCATCTATTTTGCTACCTCTCACCCAGCCATTCAGTGCCTTGCTAGCATAATCTAAGAAATCCGCCCATGTCTGTGATGAGATCATGTGGCTGGCCCTAGACCATTGTCTAGACCTTTCAGGGGCCAGCCCAAATTAACTGGCCAAGATGGCCTTTATTGCAGTGTAGCGTAACTTAATAGAAGGGTCTTTGAAGTGCACAGAAGCTCTGTCTTTCCAGCCCTGGCTCCAGAATATCAATAGGGGGTAATCAGCTCTTTGTGTTAGGGACAGGGCAATGCCTATTTATGTGTGTTAGCCTCTCCCTCCCTGAACCAGGAAGAGCCATACAGATGAGTAATCCGGCACACCTAACCTTCCTGTGATTTTGGCCTTCTAGAGGGAATACAGACCCAGCCACATGCAAGCCAATCTTGACCCTGGTTCACATGGGAACCGTTCATCCAAAACTGCAATGCCAGGTCCTCCCTGTCCCGGAAAACAAGGATCCTAGGACCGGTTTTGGGGTAACACCACTCATCAGCCAGGCTTGCTCGAATCCAGTGGCATAGTGAACATGGAACCCACGTCTGGGCATACCCTTCCCATTCAGGGTGACTATAGCAACACAAAAAGATGATGGACAGATTCTGAACATTTTCAGACATTCACCCCCAGTCATAGCTCTGGGTTAAATCCACGTTTTTTTGGCTCACCATGATATACCCAGTTTGGACCCATCCATATGCATATCAGTATTTTCCCTGCACCCCACAGGAACAGCCCAGCCCGTACTGCCAGGCCAGGTCATCCCTAGACTGGAAAAAAAGTATCCTGGGACCAGCTTTAAGGTATCTGCCCTCATCACTCAGGCTAGCTTGAATCTAGTGGCAGAGTGAGCACGGGTACTAAGTCTGGGCATAATCTTCCTACTTATGGAGACGATAGCAACACAAAAGCATGATGAAAGGAATGCTGAACATTGTCAAGCTTCCCCCACAAGTCATATTTATGGGTTAAATCCATCATTTATTTACTCACCATGCCACCACAGCTTGGACCCAGCCACATGCAAATCAGTTTTAACACTAGCCCCCATTGCAACAGTCCATACCAAACTGTCAGGCCAAGTCCTCCCTGGGCCAGAAAACAAGCATCCTGGAACCGGTTTTGGGGTATCACCCCTCATCAGCCAAGCTAGCTTGAAGCCTGTGGCATAGTGAGCACGGAACCCACGTCTGGGCATACCTGTCTCACTCGGGGTGACACATGCTAAAAGAACAATTGATGGACAAAATGCTGAAAATATCAAACATTGACCCCTATACAGAGATCTGTGCCTAAATCCATCATTTGTTTGCTCCCAATGCCATTGCAGTTTGGACCCAGCCATATGCACATCAGTGTTGACCCTGTTCCCCATGGGAACAGTCCTTGCTATTATAGTTAGGAAAAGCATCTGTGGTCTTGGTCTATGCACCTGGTGTCTTGAACTCAAAAAGTACTCATACAAGAGAGACTGTTGACAAAAAATGTGGCACGGATGGTGTTGGCATTGGCTGCAAATGTGGTGAAGGTGTGCCATCCTTTGTTGGGTCAAAGCACATCTTGTCCTCTTTGACATTGCATGTTGTGTCCTGCACAAACAAGAACTTATCTCTGTTATGAATGATAGTGACCCACTTCTAGATCCATGGACGCGTAGTCGGCAAAATCCACACCACGTAATCAGTGTTAACATTTTAATTCGAGTGTGACCGTATTTGACGGTCAGTGCAAGGAGACGGGCAGAGAACTCCATCTCATGCCGAAGGAGACTGATATCAGATTTTACCGACTACGCAGTTATCACTGAGACCACTGCTGTGGTAGCTTGTATCCTTGAGCTCCCGCTCTCTCCTTAACTCCCTCAGTAACTTGGCTCCTGAAGGGCCCTAGACTTGCAATAATGTATTCCCATACAGGCTCTCTTGTCCAGATTCTTTCCCTTGACCTTTAAAGCTTTATTCCACAATTTAACCGGCTTCCCTCCGACTTTCCTAATTCCTCATGCTCACTAATCTTGTCCTGATGAAGATCTCAAATTACTGAAATCAAAACTCTGTTGACCTTTTGTACCACAAAAACCTCCTTTACTGTTTAAAATTGCCATCAGGAGTTTCTGCTTATGTTGTCAATGAGATGTATATATTTTTAAATGTCAGCTTCACTAACCAGATCACGCTCTTTTTCACTTTTTTGTGAGAACGTGAACTATATTTCAAAAGTTTTGATATAATATTTATAAATAAATGATTTATTATGTCAAAACCCACCTGTGTCATTGTTATTTGCAGAAGCTTCATAGGAGTTATGTTATGTTGTGTTATGTTATGTTATGTTAAAAGGTTTTTCTATAGCGCAAATCACCACTGGTCTCTAAGCGCTTAACAGAAAAGGTACATAACCTGCTGCCTCCTGGATCACACTGTCCAGGCTCAGATTAGGGTGTGAATGTTAGTTTTTTTAACAGATAGGTCTTCAGGTTTTTCTTAAAAAGACAGTAATTGCGAGTCTTCCTTCAGGCTGGCTGGTAACTCATTCCAGATTTGCGGGATGAGTACGGACAGGGCTCTGACCCCTTTGGATTTTAGCTTAAATCTAGGTTGAAACAAGTTGGAGACTTTACTCGAGCGTAAGGCTCTACCTGGAATGTGTTTCCTCAGCCGTTGTTTGATGTATTCTGGGGCATTACCATAAACGGCCTTATGGGCCACGCAGAGGAATTTAAACTGCACTCTGAGTCCAACGGGCAGCCAGTGCAACTTACAAAGCAAAGGGGTTGCATGCAAATTCCTAGGTAGTGAGTAGATCAATCTGGCTGCGTCGTTCTGGACAACCTGCACTTTCCTCAAGAGCTTCTGCGGAAGGCCTAGATACAGGGCATTCCCATAGTCCAGTCACAAGATGACTGTGGCTGGCACTATAGATTGTAGTGTGAAGGCCGATAGAATGGGTACTAACATCGGGAGTTGCCTAAGCACCCCAGTGCATGACCCAACCACTGCTGAGACTTGGGGAGCCATGGAAAGGTCTGCATCAATCTTCAGGCCCAGGCTTTTGACCACCTTTCCAGGGATTGGTGTAATCCCTAATTCTGGGGGCCAAAACATATCGCACCAGGGCTTTACTTGATTAGTCAGGACCAATACCTCCATTTTTTCAGCATTTACTTTCAGGAGGTTGTTGGTCATCCAGTTTACAGTAAATCTAAGCAAATTCCTTACCGATTCCTGTGCTTCCACTGAGTCTTCCAGCTGAACCAATAGCTGGGTATCGTCGGTATAGTTGAAGATTTGGCAGTTCCTATGCATTAACTCCTCCACAAGAGGTTGCAGGTAGATGTTAAACAACAGGGGGATAGTGCGGACCCCTGGGGTACCCCCCATACCACCGCCTCTGCCTCCGAGAGCTGATCACCCAACTGCACTCTCTGGGTCCGATCCGTAAGAAAGGATTCAAGCCATTTGAGCCCTGTTATTCCCAGCTTCCTGATACGGTCCAGCAAGATGGTGCGGTAACCGTATCAAACGCCGCAGACAAGTCCAATAGAATCAAGGCAAAAGGCTGTTTATTATCTGCCCGGACTCTCAGCTCATCAGCAACTGTGGCAATTAACAGTTCAGTGCTATGTTGAGGCCGAAAGCCCGCCTGCCTTGGGTGGAGTAAACCGTGTTCTTCCAGGTAACCAGCCAGTGTATTCAGAACCTGCTTTTCTAGGATCTTACCCAGGAATGGCATTTGGGAGATGGGCCTGTAGAAGTAAGAGTCAAGTCAATTCAAGTCAAGTCAAGTCATAAAATTTGTATAGCGCACTACATACCCAGAGGGTTTCAAGGCGCTTAGGAGGGGAGGAGGATTATTTGTCAAATATCCACGTTTTAAGCTGCTTGTTTCAGTTTGTGAACATCTAAATTATTGAGTCTAAAGCGAGGGCTTGGCAACAGCAGTGGTGGTCGTGAAAAGTATAGGTGACAACAGCTTAGATATTAATCTTCTGGCAACATCAATAACAAAACTGTATGAGACATGCCTTGCACATACATATGTGTGAGTGACGTGAGATTTACATGTAGGTGACTTTTACTATTACAGGAATTAGAGGACTCTAATCATGCTCTGTTATCCATGCAGTCTGTGTGACCAATCCAAATAGAATAGAAGAAGGGCAATATCAATGTCCATGGTGTTAGGTGTATAAAAGTACCCCTCACTTTCTGCATGACTTTGAATGTTTGTGCACTGGGTCCTAGTAACCAGGTTCCCAGTGCCTGTGTTATTTTCCAAAACTGTACCTTCCTCCACTCAATTGGCACACCTCTGGTCTACATAAAAGTCCCTTGTAAATGGTACCAGTGGTACCAATGGTATTGTGACCAGAGAGGGTCTGTAAGGGCTGCAGCATGTATTATGCCACGCTAAGAGACCCCTCACTAAACACATACACACTGCCTCTGCAGCCTGCTTTAGTTTAAGTTTTAGTGCAGATAAAAGTGAAGAGTCGACCTGGAACACATCCCTGTGTGCCAGGCCTACCAGCACTGCAAGAGGCATAGATAAGTCACCCCTACAGCAGTCCTTACAGACCTAAGGTAGGGTACACTATATATCTTGTTAGGGCATAACTGCATGCGCAGATATGCCCTTATAGTTTTTATGTCCATTCGTAGACATTATAAGTGCAGGGTGAAGCCAGGGTGAGTACATTGGCCAAGAGATTGTCGCTATGAATTCCACAGCTCCATGATTGCTTCGCCAACATTTCCAGGTGTTTAGTACCAAACATCTCAGATTAATGAGCCCACACTGATTCCAGTGCTGGATTCATTAACAAATGCATACAGAGGGCATCTCAGCGGTGCCCCCTGAAAACCTACTGACATACTAGTGTGTGCCTGACTGGTCTACACCAGCCTGCTACATCTTGACATGTTTCTGACCCCTTGAAGATGGAGCCCTTTGCTCTTGTGGTTCAGAAATAAAGTCTGCTCTGAGTGGAGGTGATTCATACCTACCCTTAAGCAGGAAAAGCATAGCATGGTGGAGACCCTCAAAGGCTTCCTGCATTTTCTATGCTGACTAGGGCCTCTCCAACAAGTGGAGCTGCCCGCCCCCTGCCCAAGCCACTTTCAGCGGCAAGGTTGGCTGGAAAATTTGTAAAAATGAGTGGTGTGTCCCCTCCCAGCCAGGATGGCCCCTAAGTACCCTGAGCCCAAAGAGACCCTTCCTTTGAAATTCAATGATATTGTTTTGGAGGATTTTAGCCAGTAGGGTTAGGGATATGCCTCCTTCCCAGAGGAAGTGGACATACAAAGGTTGTAGCCACCATAAAGGTAAGTAGCCCATTTGTATTAGTGGGCCTCAGCAATGCCTACCAGTGCTAGGGGTTCTCCCTTCTCTACACAGCGTCCTCAGACCAAAAGAAAGAAGTTGGCACAGA
Source organism: Lissotriton vulgaris (assembly GCF_964263255.1). Classification (NCBI taxonomy): domain Eukaryota; kingdom Metazoa; phylum Chordata; class Amphibia; order Caudata; family Salamandridae; genus Lissotriton; species Lissotriton vulgaris. Next base: position 788,275,256 of record NC_141696.1, read on the forward strand.
AACTGGAATAGAAAATTCCGAGTTTATTTAACCTCATGAGGTGGAACTACATTCACAAAGCACCCTTTGGTAATGTATGAAGTAGCACACTGAATGGAAGGAGTTTGGTCCTTTTATACCCACACAGGGGCTCAAATGAAGGCGGTAAAAGTACAAAATGCTGGTTGTAGGTACATAAGAGGTCATACAGAAAGTGTACAGACAACAAGTGGGAGGAGCTAAGAGTTCGCTAATTCTGGTGGACACATCCTGACAGTTACAGACTACAGCAGCTGCAAGCTCAACTGAGCATGTGCGAAGGTGGAAGATGCTAAATATATCTAGTCTCTAGGCAGATTTCAAGAGCAGTTAACAGAAAGGTAGGAGAGAGCACGTGGAGAGCACATGGCAAACAAAATGGCTGACAGAAATACAAAATGGATTCCACAAAACGTACAAGATAGTCTCTAAATACAGGATGTCTTCTGCTAATGCTTAACCTAATTGCTGCCAAATTACAACAGACGACCCTTTCAGCATTAGCTGAAGACATTTGTTTATCTGGGGTAATCTAGATATGCATCCTGTACATTGAAGCTCATGATCTCAGTGATTTCTTTATTTGACATTTGTTGTGTTTTTATTTCTGCAATATTTCTTTTGGCAGGTGTACAAGCAGTGATACACATGGAGCAAAGAATAGGACCACATTGTATACAAGTACAGCATGTAAATAGTATCACCAGTAGTATACATAGAATAGTCAGTAGCATCCAGCCCCAAGTAATAAAGAGTGTCCATATCCAGTTCGAAAATGTCCATGTACCAGACCCTGTGTGACTTTCTGAAGCAATCTTATGCAGTTTTGATATTGCGTCGTATACTGAAGGTGAGTGGTCTGGTATAAACACGCAACAGCTGCTACCCATGATGCGTCATGCACCACTTCGATCCGCCAAAATCACAACAAGCACCATTCTGTTTTGGAATGCTACAATCCTTGCAATTTACAGTTGCTCTGTAATATTCCCAAGTGCCATTGCTGTTTGATTGGTAACAGCTTCCACAACACGAGTCAATCGCCTTATCTTTCTGCTATTCAATGCAACACCCACAAAGAAGAACAGTCCCAAATTGAAATCAACATATTGTTGCAAAGTGGCATCAGCCGGATCGACCTCATCATTACTTATTGTTCGTTTGTATCTATTCTTGGAATTGTCATTATACAACTTTAAATTATGGTGATACGATGGAGGGGCCAAGAACACAGGTGGTATTAAAAATGATATGTAACATACCTCAGACCACCCAACCGGTAATTGATAGTATCCTTTATTACCACACACAAAATACGTGTTATGTGAAGAGGTAAAACTTCAGCTTCAGGATAACCATCTTTATCCTGAAGCATACTTTATTTAAGTGAAAGATAATTCCACCTACTGAAGGTTTTCCAGAAGCAAACAGAAGTGCACACAAGCTTGACAAGAACCTAATGGGAAAACGGTAGAGGAATAAAAGGTGTTTCTCCTTTCTTTTGGTGTGCAGGTATCATCCCACACACCCAACAGTTGGTAGCATTCATGGCATTGTGCGTATGATGCAACATCTGGATGAATGTATTATTTAGGTAGGATTGTCAATGCTTCTGCTCATGGTAGGGAAGCATGAAGTAATGATGCTCCACTAGCACTGGAGTAGTGGCAACAAAAAGCTGTTGAACAGGAGCCACTTTCTCAACAAACCAGGTGATTATTGCCATAACCACCAGAGTAACAATAAACCCTATAGCACACTTGATTATTTTGTTATTCATTTCAGCAACAGCAATAATTAATCTTTCTAAAAACCCGTTGAAAACAATCGTTGGAGCTCTTATCCCTGGGCAGCCATTGATTTCTTCACTACGGGCCAAGACGGGTGTCACTACACTACGCAGGACTGATTCCCCCCCTTGCCACATCGGCATTCCGTTTCACTAACCCAGGGCGGTAGCTTAACCAGTCTTTTTCTGCAAAGCAGATTCTTTCCTTGGTCTCAGCTGATATCAGGATTTTCTAGCGATCGTGTGGTCCGGGAAGACTTCCGCAGATTCGTCAGGTAAGACAGCTTGACCTTTCTCCGTTTCCAGAATCTCTCAATGATCGGTCAGCACAGCAGATTCCACCAAGGCAGGCGACACACGTTTGCAGGGTGTGCTATGGACCCAATTCTTCTTACTTGTCACTCGAACTGCTGTCCTTGTTGCAAGGAACATGTGCTCTGGTCCTCGCCACCTCGGCTCCAAGCTGTTCGATCTATCGAAGACCTTGACCATCACATGGTCGCCAGGACAGAGTTCGGGGGCCTCACCTGTAGATCTGTCAGGAAGAGCTTCTCGAACCTGTTGATGAATAGAGATCAAACTGTCGGTTACCTGTGCCAACTATTCATTCATCAGAACACATGGAACATCATGTATGGGGCGTGGCTTAGGAACTCGCCAAATGTTCATCGGTCTCCCAAATACTATCTCATACGACAGTGGTTCCCAAACTTTTTCGACCTGTGGCTCCCTTGACCTAATTGTCAGTTGGCTGTGGCTCCCCATTATGTCACTTTTTTTTTATCGCTGGGGCGGATGTAAGCCCGACCTTGGGAGTACTTCCCGTGTTCTCCCTGAAATTAATTGGGATGGAGCTGATGAAGGTATTATAATCATATTTGTAACAAAATTAAAATATAACAGTCATTTAATAAGAACTTTGGTTAAGTGAGCAACTATACAATATTAATTGCCAAATATGTTTCCATGACTTAACCTTTTTTAGCCACCAATAAGGAAGCTTGTATTCTGTTTATGGTCAGTTAATGATGAAAGTTTCAGTTATGAAAAAGCTAAAGCGTCTATTCCCTCATCCTTTTCGTTGCTCCACCTCTCGTTGAAGCCTTTCCTCTTCAGACATTTTTTTTCTCCCTTGATGTCCTGATTTCCTTCTCTTCCTCTTTGAATCTTTCATACTTTGTTTTACCTCGTGTATTCCATCTTCAACCTGGGGGGCTTGCCCTTGTTTTCTCAGACTGAAAGTCTTGGTGTCACTTTTAGTTTCCTGTATTTCTCTCATCCCTCTGTCACACTCCTATTCCCATAAATAAAACATAGGTGGCCCAGTCTAGGGTAAATTATCAACCTTTCTGACGCCCAAGTTGCTGCAGTCTGAGCTAAACTTGCATATCAGCGCTGTGATGTCTTGTCCGGGGTAGTAAGCACTATATCCATACAATTACAATACAATTAGAGAGGCCTTATTTGGCCCAAGAGGAAAGTAACAGGCGTGATTGAGGCTGTTCACATTTCCAGCAGCGGCAATGTTTGAACATAATTATTGTAACAGTAACTTGCTGTACCATTGTATCATGCTACTTTCGTAAAGTGCTCTGACACATACGGGCCGTGTCTGGGCTATATAAAATAGCAAATAATGCAGAGCCACAGCTTCAACTCAATAGAGCTGGGGCGATCTGAGAGCACAATCATAGTTAATAGATTAACAGCTGTGCCCTCTTCTTTTATTAATTTATTTTTTTACATAAAATGTTCCTAGAAATCAATACATTTTACCTATTAACAATGCAAGCTGGTCTTTTAGTCGGCTGTGCTTCTTCAGATATTAGCATTGTTCTATCTGAAATATTTGGTATCACTGATTAAAATTTAAACACATGAATTTCAAAAGCGGTTTAAGTTTTTATGTCCAATACACATTTTTTTTGTATTGAAGCGCAGAATGGAATGATTGAATAATTAACAGATGAATATGCATCGAGGGGTAAACATGCTTGAAGAAACGCCTGCTTTTCTCTAGAGGTAACCTGTCATTTTTTAAATATCTGACTAAAAGCTGCAGGCCCAGGGCGCTCCCTGCCTGGCCTTAGATGAGGGTCAGACTGGGTCCCGGAAACTAATCCTGGCTGCATGCGGCCTATTTCCACAGTGAGTTTGCACAGTGGAATTTCTGGCTTGTAAATTCCGGTGCGGCATTTTCTCCCACGAAAGAAGTGCAGAAATAGCTGCCTGCATATAAATAATACACAGGCTTGGAGGTCACGAGTTGGACTTCTTTGTAGTTAAACTTAAAGCAAGGAGTATTCTACTGTGCAACTAACCTGTTACCTACTTTTAACTTGTGAAGAGGGTCCCCGGAGGTGCAGCAGAACACCGGCTCCAATAACGCTCAACAGACATTGCTGCCTATGGCGGCCATATGCGGAGGCTACATGAAAGTACGTACATGTGTATGGCAGCCATGGGCTCTTTGGCCAAACGATGATTCTGGATTATACAGGTGGCATTTGTAGCTTCCTTCGTGTTGCGCAGCGGCTGGGAGTCATTTAAATAAGCTTCTCTTGCTGCCTTCAGGCAAACAACGCATCAGTTCTTAATTGCTCAGATGCATTCTCTCAACAGGATTACAAGCTTTTTCACACGTGTGCGGCGGCGCCCCTGGCTGCTTCTAACGGCCCACAGGGGTGCCGCGGCGCACAGTTTGGGAAACACTGTCATACGATGTGCACCCAGATCGTGAGTGTGGCACCGATCTTATGGAAAACAATACCAAAGGTAATGCATCTGGCCATTTTAAAGACGTGGAAGCCAGTTTTTTCGCCAATTTCAATTTTAAAGTAGCATTGTACCTTTCCACTAATCCTTCTGATTGTGGGTAGAAGACTGCATGGAATTTCTGCTTGATCCCTAATCCTTTCAGGACATGCTCAACAACTTGCCCAATAAAATGAGGTCCGTTGTCACTCCACAAATACTTACAAACACCATATCTAGGGAAAAACTCCTTTAGAAGCACCTTTGCCGTGGTGAGAGCTGTAATATCCTTTGTAGGGTAGGCCTCTATCCATTTGCTGAAGGCACATACCACCACTAGGACATATTTCAGATTATTGCAGCGTTCGAATTGGATGTAATCCATCTGCAAAACTTCAAAAGGTGCGGTTGGTGTAGCAAACCCTCCTGTAGGAGTCCGTGTCCCTTTTCCAGGATTATACTGCCAACAGATCATACAGGACTGTACTACTCTTTTAGCTGTGCTGGCAATTTCAGGATGCTCCCAAACTTGCGTAAGCAATTTAGTTATTGCTAGAGCTCCAACATGTGCCAGCCCATGTGCTATTTGAACCATAGGTTGTAAATAGGCTGCAGGCAATTTCCACTTATTCATTTCTTTTTTATGCCAACAACCCTCATCGTCCAATATTCCATCTTTAGTACATTGCTCAAGTTCTGCTACAGAAGCAGATCTCTGTATATCCAATACTTCTTCTCTAGCGTCATGCCAACGCTCAGCTTGTGATTTTACTATGTACATGGATGTAGTGCTTCGCTGCATCGCAGTCTCACGAGCTACGCGATTTGCAAAGTCATTGCCTTATCCTATTTTGTCAATGATTTTCTCGTGCGCGCTACACTTCATAATAGCAACTCTCTTTGGGTATGTAAGTGCACTCAAGAGATTATGCACTAATTCTCCATGCATTATCTGCATCTTGTGGGAGTGAAAAAGCCTCTTTCCTTCCAGAGCAGGCCAAAATCATGAACCACTCCAAAAGCATAGCGGCAATCCATGTAAATGTTCATACACAAGTCAGTGCTAAGTTCACACGCCCGTGTCAAAGCTATTATTCAGCTGCTTGAGCCGACTCCTGAAGTATGCGAGCTGTTTCCCCTACTGTCTCAAGCAGCTGAAGTCTTGCCATCGGGTAACTTCAAACAGGACCCATCAACCCACAGTTCCCCATCTACATCTAAAAGGGGCGTATTTTGCAAATCGATGCGACCCATTGTCTGTTCCTCAGTAAGGAATATACAATTGTGAGGCAACTTTGACTGAGAGTGAGTCGCAGGATATGGCAACAAAGGGGCTGGGTTTAGTGGCGCACACCCCTTCAAGGTAATATGAGGTGCTAACAATGGCAATTCGTATCCTGTCAGATGAGCACTAGTTAAGTGTTGTGTCTTAGTCTGATTCAAAGGGGCATCTACTGCATTGGGTGCTAGCACCAACAGTTTGTGTGACAAAACTATCCCTTCACTCTGACGTGAGGACACAGCTGTCGCTGCAACTGAAAAAAAGCACCCAGGCAACGCACGAGCAACAGGATCGAGAACTGCTGAAAAATATGCACAGGGACGCTGCTTGTCACCGTGTGCCTGTACGAAAAATGACAATGCACACCCATCTTTCTCGTGGACATAGAGTGAAAAAGCCTTTGTGTAATCTGATGTGCCGAACACTAGTCCAGAGCAAAGAGCTTGTCTTTACTGACGAAAAGCGTTTTGGCATTCATCTGTCCATGGAAGGGATATCAGAGTGTTTTTAGTCAAAAGCGCTAGCAGGGGTTTAACAATGTGCGAAAAACCCAATATCCATTGCCTACAAAACGAAGTCAAACCAATGAACGCACGGACATCTTTCTGTGTGGAAGGTACTGGGGTGTCTAAAATTGCTTGAATGCAATCTGGTATCAATGCACGCCCCTCCTTAGACAGAAGGTGACCTAAGTAGGTTACCTTCAGACTACAATATTGCAATTTATTTTGTGATACTTTATGATGGTGTATAGCAAGAAAAGAAAGCAAAGACAAAGTAATTTTTTTCACACTGCTCAGGTGTATCAGCTGCCAACAAGATGTCATCAACATATTGTATGAGAGCCACTCCTTCAGACAAGGTAAAGGAATCGAGTTGTCTTTTAAATGCTTGACTATAAAATCTCGGACTCTCAGTGTACCCTTGTGGAACGCTACAAAAATCAGTATGATCGATTATTCAAAGTGAAACCGAACAAATATCGGCTATCAGGATGAATAGGAATTGAGAAGAAAGCATTCTTCAAATTGATTACAGAAAATGTAGTTGCTGTTGGAGGGACCAGAGTAAGTAATGTTGTTATGTCAGAAACCACAGGGTACTGGGGTACTACAATCTTGTTGACTTCTCTTAAATCAATGATGAATCTATAAATCCTGGTGTCAGTATCTTTTTCAAAATGGGAAGAATCGGACTATTGCAAACATTGTAAGGAGCTTCTTCCACAACCCCCACTTTAATCAAATCATGAACAATGCGTGTAAGTGCTTCTTCTCCTTCTCTAGAAATGTTATACTGAGGCAGTCTTGGCAAAGAAGCACCCTCCTTGCCACTAATATGTACTGGCGGAATAACCATTTGCCCTACATCGGTGTCTGAAGTAGCCCACAAAGTACTAGGGAGTGAAGCTAATGCAATGTCCTCTTTAACAATGCAGGATCTCTCAATCACGGGATAATTGTCATTCAATATAACCCGTACTCCTTCCAGAGAACATTGTATCATAGCCCTGAAATATTTGAGCATATCAAGACCCACAATATTATCTGGTGTGTTTGGAGAGAGCAAAAACGGACATGGAGCAATAAACTTATCAACATGGAATGCAAGTGGTTGCGATAGTGGGCTAAGGGAAGGTGTTCCATCGAAACATATCAATGTAATACTTAAGCCAGACAGGGGAGCCCTAAGAACCAAGTGTTGAGACAAGGCGCTACAAGTAGCTCCTGTATCAACCAGAAAATGATCAGTAGAACCCAAAACATGTGCTGTAACATAGGGACCCCTCTGATCTACTGGAACTTCTATCATTACCTCTAGAAGGCAGGCCATGAGCTTGAGCCAACATAACCTTCGTTTTCAACTCTTTAGTCTTTTTATCCTCATTACCTTTAGCTTCTAATTCTTGTTGTTCATAATACTGAGCCATAGTTAGGAGAGAAATCGGAGAAGAGGTAGTCCATGAACTTTCACTCGCCTTTAGGTGACTAGCTATTCCTGGCAAAAGGTTTGCAACATATTTATCGACAAACAGATGCCTACCCATGTCATCTGTCAATGACTGGCCACTAAAATCGTGGAATGCTTCTTCAAAGCGTGTGAAGAAGTCAGAAACTGATTCATCTACCTTTCGCTTGCAAGACACTAACACTGTCCAATCTATCTTTTTAGGGGGAATGATCGTCTTTAACTTAACTAATATAGCTGGCAGAAGATTTCAAATTAACTGACACGGTTTCTGTGCAGGTTCTCTATCTTCATCTAACTGCTCTAAATCTTTCCACAATGCTCCAAATGTCACACGATCATCAACTTTACGCACTGTTCTCCACATATCAGGCGGTAATATTAGTCCAAAAAACAAATCAATATCAGGCAAAGTCATAGTACAAGAGCTAATGGCACCCTCAACTTTCTCATAAAAGGCTTCTGGATTCTTTCGCGGATCAGGCAATGCATTTTTAAGGGCCATAACATCTGCTCTATTCCAAAGAGTATAAACCCAATTATAAAAAAAATACCCTTTTGCATCTGTAGAAGTCTAATCATCACTTGTACCCGTTCCCTTAGGAGGAACATATAAAGGCGTTGCTCCCCGCATGGGTTTCACATTAATTACAACATTCTTATCTGTTTCAGGAGTAGAAGTTCGTGCCATGCTGATCTGGGATGTTTGTGCAGCTGCGTCTGCTGCCTTTTTCTCCTCTCGCAAACGGGCTGCTTCATCACGCAGTTTAACCAAGCGTCTGATCGTGTCAGCCACCTGGGAGAAGACAAAAAGACCTTCACGTAGTTGTTTAAAATCAGCTGCTACATCATCGGGCTCCATTTTTGCCGAATATTTTCTAAACCGTTCGATAACTTCTGCGGAAAATGTATCAGTGAAATATATTTGCTCCCTTTCCTGCCAACCTTTTATACTATCTAAAAGTTCAGAAGCAGTGGCAGTACTGCGAACGGCTTTACGCGTAGCAGATCTAATCTGAGTCGCACGTTCAGCAGATAACATTGAGCGAGTTTCTCTAGCTTTATCCCGGTCTGTAGGAGAGTCCTCATCTGACTCATAAGGAGCAGAAGGAAGAGTATATGGAGGTGGACAACGATCTAATAGGAGAGAATCATCTTGGGTTTATTAAGAATAGGATAAAGAGGTCTACGAACAGCGTATTGGCCATTTACTTGTAAATGACACTCCCTATCTTCCCTCTCTTTAATTTCTTTAATTTCCCTATTTTCATTTCCAGTGCTTTCGCATGAATGGTCTTACGTTGTTCTTTTTCAATCAACGCTTGCTCACGCTTCATTCGCTCACAAACTTCTTTTTCTCACATTCGCACACAGTCAAGCATATCTTGCCTAGCCTTTCGCTTAAACATTCGTTGCTCCACATACTGGATATTTTGCAAATCAAATGACCCATGCATAGGCCAACGCAACTCAGGATCTTTATGAGTGTATTTGTTCCATAACGTGCTGTACATTATGGAAAAAATACCATACTTGATATACATGTCCCTATTAGGCATCCCCTCCGGGGGGGCCGGTTGTGGTTCATCGAGTTTCAAACTGGTACCACTACAAAAGCAACACATCCTACGAAGTGTGCTGGAAACAGGCATGCAAAAAATAGTGCAGAATATGCAGTATTATCATCAAAGTAGCGCTTAAGGTACTCTTCCTACGTTGTGCCGTTCAAACAAATTCAAATAGAGAAAAATCTCCTCATTACCTGCCTATATGAATTGCAATGCATATATAACTATCAAACAAATACTAATATTGGCCAATCTTACAAACAAAAGCCGCAGTAAGTGTTACTAAACTACCTTACCAATCAAAGGCATCAAAAACCCAACAGCAAGTGCCGCAGAACGGCTCTTACCAATCAAATGGTGTCCAGGTTCCAACTGCCAAGTTCTCAAATCGACCAAATTGTCAATGCACAGCGAATCAACAGAAGAGATCTCAGTCGAATACCGGCGCCACCTGGATCGTCAGATCAGAAAGAAAGGAAAAACACTGTGGTTTCCAAGATTCGGGTCTCCTCAAGCAGCGATCGCATCCAAAGCGAGATTCCAATCCTTCGTCTCAACCACTCCTTCAGGCATCCGAGTCGCCGATGAGCCCCACGTTGGAAGCGCCAATTTGTAGTAGTGGGCCTCAGCTAGGCCTACCAGTGTTAGGGGTTCTCCCTTCTCTGCACAGAGTCCTCAGACCAATAGAAAGAAGTTGGCACAGAAACTGGAATAGAAAAAACTGAGTTTATTAAACCTCATGAGGTGGAACTACATTCACACAGCACCCTTCAGTAATGTATGAAGTAGCACACTGAATGGAAGGTGTTTGGTCCTTTTATACCCACATAGGGGCTCAAATGAAGGCGGTACAAGTACAAAATGCTGGTTGTAGGTACATATATGGTCATACAGAAAGTGTACAGGCAACAAGTGGAGGAGCTAAGAGTTTGCTAATTCTGGTGGACACATCCTGACAATTACAGACTACAGCAGCTGAAAGCTCAACTGAGCATGTGCGAAGGTGGAAGATGCTAAAAATATCTCGTCTCTAGGCAGATTTCAAGAGCAGTTAACAGAAAGGTAGGACAGAGCACATGAGGACCACATGGAAAACAAAATGGCTGACAGAAATACAAAATGGATTCCACAAAACGGACAAGATAGTCTCTAAATACAGGATGTCTTCTGATAATGCTTAACCTAATTGCTGCCAAATTACAACACATTGGCTACTCCATTTTAACTCCTGTAACCCAGCTAAACTGAGTATTTAGGGGCACCCCTGAACCTTCATCCTTCATTACTGATGACCTAGGTAGGAAGAGGACATCCCAGAGCCAATCAGCAGAAGAAAACTGACACCCACTGACTTGTCCTCAGCCCAACCAGCCTGTCTGCAGTCCTTGAAGATCCTGAAAAAAATGACGACTCGTCCTGCAAACTAGAAACCTCCAAAAGCCTTCAGAAGGTCTGCTGCTTCCAACAAAGTCCATAACCCCAGACAACAGATCCCCTGTTCAACAAGCCATTGCAAGAAAGACCTCTGTAACCTGTGAAACACCAAAATCCTACTTCCGGATCCACCAATGCACCCAACGCCTACAGCCCCAGTCCAAGTGGCCCACCGATCCCAGCAAAAATTCCTCAACGATCCAGAGCCCGAGTCCACCATTGACTGACCCATCTTGGATTTCACGACGACACCTGCAGCCTCAACATGAAGCTCCCCATAACTGCAACCGGCTCTTGTAAGGCTTTTTCAAAGTCAAAGGACACCCATGCACCCACAGCCCCCAGGCCTTGGGGAGCCAAACCCACGGTGACCTGGTGTCACTCACCATCTGAACTTACCTCCACAGACACAGGTTTTCTTCATCCCACTTCCTGGTCCCAGCCTGCAGCCTTTGTTTGGAACCGCCACCCCCTTATTGATTTGTATTGGGTGTCCGACTCCATGTTGGCACTCTGCACTCAGCCGCCCCTGTGTTGATGAGTAAGTATATTTGGTGCTGCCTTGTGCCCCCCCCGGTGCTTGTCTCAACCCCTAGAGGTTGACCTCTATCTTCACATTCCTTACTTGTAAGTTGCGTGAATTTGAGTGCCTCCGCAGTGCTGCTGCTGGTGCAATCTTAATGCTCACCTGACTCTTGCCTTATGCTGATCTAAAAACCCGAAGACTGGGTTTGGAAGTAAAGAACTTACCTGTGAAATTGCATTCGTGTTTTCCTCCCATTGGATAACATTGCTCGATTTAAAAATTGCACTGTGTACATTTTTCTAACATGCTGATCTGAAGTCTTGTATTAAGTATTGATTTTCTGCATTGAAAATCATTGCCAATTTGAGAACTGTACTTACATGCAATTAGTTATTTGGCTCCTATATTAAAGTAGCAAAGAAACATTTTTGTAGATCATTGGTCTCAGATTTAGTCATTGAGGGTGTGTAATATTTTCTTGCCTGAGTATGTACAACAAATGCTTAACACAGCCCTCTGATAAGCCTAACTGCTTGCCAACACCACTACAAAAAAGAGCATTAGTATTATCTACTTTAGCGTCTCTATAGCCTCTGCAGATCTACTGGACTCTCTGAACATTATACATTACTTTGGTATAGTATATACAGAGCCAGCGTCCTACATTAGGTGGCTTTGGGGTTCTCATCAGATGCTGAACAATGATGATATATAAACAAACAGTATGCAATCTAGAGGTGATGTATTTGTGTTGTGTTTCCCCTGGCCAGCAAGGTTATGGTGTGCAAAACAGACAAGGGTGGTAGGGAGACCTAGTAGTGACAGTAGGCATATGCACAAGTGGAGGGGGCATGGCCAGGATGGTGGCTGCATTGGGCGCTCTGTGAACAAGCTCAGTGCCAGGACCAACCAAAATTCTATACCCTGCCATCATTGGCCTACTAGTGGACCCTCCTGGCATAACTAGACTCCGACGAATGCCCCCAAGGCTTGATCAGGCCGTTTGCTGAGGAAATTCATCCCCATGCCGCTGGGTGAGGCCTTGATGGTCCTGGAACAGCCTTGATCCTCGTGGGTGGAGACTGCTGAAGACTTGCGGTGGGACCAGATGTCAGAGCGACGCTACCCTGCACACCGGACACCTCTCTAAGCCTGGAGGACGGGGCTGGGGATTAGGGGATATGCACAGTGGAGCGGCCTTGCTGCGGAGGTAGACATGCTCCCAGAGCTCGCTGAGTCTTGCCTGCCCACTCTGGCTGGCATCAGAGGCAGCCCAGCGGCATAGCAGGACACCAGAGAGGCCCTGCGGGAGGGTGAGATAAGGCTAGCAATGACTGGAGCCTGGACCTGGCTGAGATGTTGTGGCACCCTCTGGGCAGGGAGCATCGCTGTTGGGGGGAAGCCCAGGCCAGGGAGCTAGACGATAGAGGCTGTGTGAAGGCCCAGCTCCCAGGGCCAGTACGCTCCTGATGGGAGTCCTGCATTCTTTGCCGCCGTTGCGAAGTATCTCTGACAGGACAATTAATGATGATGCAGCTCCAGTGAGCGTGGGCTACTCCCAGTGCTGCCTGGAACAATCGAGCTGCAATGAGTCTATTGTGCCTTCTTCCCCCTGCGGAAGGGACACGTCCCAAAGGACAAAATTGCAGGCTGCACAAGAGTAAGCCTGGGTGTAGTTTGCAAAGTAGCGCTATGCGTAGCTACGCGAAGTACACTTTGCACTACGTGAGCTACGCGTAGCACTAAGCGAACTGTGCAGTGCGCTGTTCGCGATGACTGCAGAATGCCGGATGCTTGTCCGCAATGTGCAATCATTGAAAACGGCATCTTGCACAGTGTGAGCTGTCTTTTACTGCCGATTGAGTAGATTTTTACTCGAGCGGCAGCTTTCTCAACGCGGACTGGTAGTTTCTCATCACGAGCGGTGGAAATATAAGTGACCACTCGCAATGAGAAACCTGACCTCCCCGCATTGAGAATCTCGCCGGGCGGTTTATTTTCCACTCTCGCGATCGGCAACTTGATGTTGCTGATTGCGAACGAGGAAAAAGTCTCACCGGGATGTCATTTTGCTTGCTCGCAGTCGCCAATTTGATGTTGAGGACCATGAGCAAGCAGAAAATGACTGCTGCACTACGATACGCATGTTTGCGATGTGCTACGTGCAATTCAAGTAGTGCAAACTTCGCAAACTATGCAAGCTTAGCGTAGTGCTTTGCCCAGTTTTACACAAGATGGCCTGGGTAAGAGGTACAAAATCTTGCAGAGCACGATTCGGAGGTCCCGGAGGCTGAGGCAAATCCTTTGAAGATGCCGGAAAGTCCCGATAAGAGGAGGTGGACATTGTGGCATCCACACATAACTATGGCCTGGGTCCCTGGAGGGGGCTGGTGGCCTTAAGAAGCAGCACTGGGAGAGGAGGGGACCCAAAAGACTACTAGTGTGAAGATTGGCAGCAGGAGGCATTTCCACCTCTACTATCCACCCTTGAGAATTAGCAGTCCTGGGTGCATACAGTGAAAAGAGACCCCCCCGGATAGTAGATCTTCATGCAGCTCCAGCCTGCATCACAAGAACACTCCTTGAGGGACTGATAGCTGCATGCCACACCACAGCTTTGCCTGGGGGGTGTTGTTTCGCCCTGTGCTGGCGGATACCCCGTGGACCACCCTGAGGAATGTAGCCCTATACCAAGTCTGTGACCTGTGAGGCTGCTCTGTCATCCTTTTAAGAGACCTGTGGGACTGGGAGTCAAAGTGGGGTTAACATCTTGCCCCTGAAGTCACAGTGAGGTCCTGCCCAGGCCGCACTAGATTTTCCAGATGCCCTTCTTCGCCTAGGCTGCACATATGGAGAAAAAAAGAACCAAGCAGATGAGGGCCCAACCCGAAGATCCTGGCCATCTCATTGTGCTGCAACTGAGGTTGGTGATACCGTCCCCCTATGCAGCCCATACGTCTTCAGCTGGACAAGAACCTAGCGGCCATAACTGATGCTAAAACACCCTTTGTCAGGATATAGGCACAGGGCCCATGAGCCTTTACCTATTGCATGAGGAACACAATAAGTTACCAAATCGATTCAAAGGAGTGGAGACCTCCATCACAGAACTCAAGCTGGAATGTACAACATTTACAAGTCAACTGTACAAGTGGCCCCCAGCACGACCTCAACATCATCTCCTACGCCAACGACACCCAGCTCATCCTCTCCCTCATCAAGGACCCACACACCACTAAAACCAACCTCCAGGAGGGAATGAAGGCCATCGCCGACAGGATGAGGAACAACCGTCTGAAGCTGAACTCGGACAAGATGGAGATACTCATCCTCGGACCCACCCCCTCAGCCTGGGACGACTCCTGGTGGCCAACCACACTGGGAACAGCACCAACACCCACCGACCATGCACACAACCTAGGATTCATCCTCGACTCCTCCCTCTCCATGGCTAAGCAGGTCAACACCATCTCCTCCTCCTGCTACAACACCCTCTGCATGCTCCGCAGGATCTACAAGTGGATCCCAACTGAAGCAATAAGAACGGTGACACAGGCCCTTGTCAGCAGCAGACTGGACTACGGCAATGCACTCTATGCAGGTATCCCAGCCAAACACCTACGACGACTACAACGCATCCAAAACCCCTCCGCTCGACTGATTGTCAACGTCCCCCATCGCAGTCACATCATCCCCCTCCTGAGAGACCCACAATGGCTCCCCATCGACAAGAGGATCACTTTCAAGCTCCTCACCCACGCACACAAAGCCCTCCTCAACACTGGACCAGTCTACCTTAACAGCAGACTCAGCTTCTACACCCCCTCCGCCAGCTCTGCTCCGCCAGCCTCGCCCTCGCCGCTGTCCCCCACATCCAACGAACAACCTCCAGTGGCAGATACTTCTCCTACCTCACCGCCAAGACCTGGAACACTCTCCCTACCCACATTCGGCAGATCCAAGACCTACTCACCTTCTGAAGACTCCTCAAGACCTGGCTCTTCAAGCTGTAGCAGCACCCCCTCCCCTCAGCGCCTTGAGACCCTCACGGGTAAGTAGCGCACTCTACAAGTACTTTGATTGATTGATTGATTGATTGATTGTCCGAACAGAGAGAACCTTTCAAATGACGTACAAAAGATGCACAAGGTCGCAATAGATGCACCAATATTAGGGTAGTTGGCCTTCTGGAGGGAGTTGAAAAGGGTGATATGGTGGCCTATCTGGAGGGCTGGCTGCGAACAGAGGTAGCCCTGGGCCTGCTAACTTCCTGACTTGTAGTGGCAAGTTTGCTGCACTACCAAGACCGAGATATCACACTGCAGTGGAAACGTTTTGAGACCCTTTGCCTTGAACAATGGTAGAGTTTACATATTCCCAGACTTTACAGCAGTGGTGCAGGGCAGAAGGTCCTCATTTCTGGATAATAAAAAGGCCCTCCATGACAATAATATACAATACTCCCTGATGTTCCCCTCCAAGCTCTGGAGTGCTCTTGATGGCCCTACATATTTCGACAAGGATCCGGAGTCAGCTTGGGCATTACTAGAGGTGCATATTACTGGGACTGCCTTCCCATGGCCTACTCAAGATCATTGGCACCCAGGCGGAAGGAGCAGCCCATCTCCATCAAAGACCGAACTGGAATTAACAGCAGCACTGCAGACAGTGGCGGATATTGCGTTGGTGCCTAAGAAGGTCTCAGGGTTGAACTCCTCCTCAGCATATAAATCAGTGAGGTCTGATTTGGTGTCTTTACATGGTAATGAGACTGGACTCCCTGTGGTAACATGGCAGACAGCCGAAGACCTGGTTTCATTTATTATGTGTAACCCTTCTACTGCAAAGATTGGGGGGTGTGGGTAGAGGGTGGAGGGGTTTGGCCTAATACACATTTCCTATTATGTTCCTTGAATACATCACTTAGATTGTGGTGCTGATTGATTGCTGGGGGAACTTTGGCTCTGTTTAACATGTACTGGGTTTGTACTGCATGGAACCGGTGTGCTCACCTTGGCCTGTGCATCACAGAGAGGCTCTTATAGGATGACTGGGGAGGTACTCACAGAGTATGTTAGAATTAATCAGTTTGGACGTCCAGGCATTGCTGAGCTGACCTTAGGTTAGGGAGTTATAGTTGAATATTGTTCATGCCTTTCTCTTTTTTCCCTATTCTGTGTTTGTACATTTACTGCAAAATCTGCTGTGAGACTGGGGGTTTGGGGTGGGGAGACCAGGGTATAACAGAAGGTATGTGGCACTCTGTGATTTGACATTGCTATTCCCTGACGGGCATTGAAATTTATGTCATGGAATATCAGAAGACTGGGATCGGCCTCCAAGAGACATGGCTTCCATATGTTCACTCAGGCCCAGGGGAGTACAGGAACCCATGCTCCAGAAGACGCACCTGGTTGGGGCTGAGATAGATCATAGATGGCGGGCCTGCTCTATGACACTTCTTACTTGGGGAACTTGATATGCATAAGGGCTTGCCCACTTAATTATAGACAGGGAAGGTAGATATGTCCTACTGGAGGTCGAATTGTATGGAAAGGAAATTACATAGGGGAGCATTTATACCCCAAATCAAGATCAAATTACCTTCCTTCACTCCCTTTCCACCCACATAGCTGGCCTGCCAATTACTGCTACTGCTGGTGGACAATTTAAATTGTGTACTGGATGTACAACTAGACCGCTCGATTCCCCTGCTGGTGGGGGCCATGGAGGGTAAGCTGACAGAGGGACTGCAAGACTAGGTGGGACTCTTGGGTATGGTGGAAATCTTTAGGACCCAACATGGAAAAGAGTGTGACTTCATAATTCTCTCATGTCCATAGCCTACACACCTGGATAGATCATTTAGTGCGTTCCCAATGACTTACCCAAAATATTGTCCATTCTGAATACTTGGGACACTCTTTGTCCGATTCCAGCCCAATTTTATTGGAGTTTAAACCAATAGGGGTGCTCCCACACGTCCCTATTTGGCAGCTCAACACAGCCTCTCTGGAGGACCTATGCTATCCTAATTCCTTGGTGGGGGTGATCTCAGACTACTTCACTCATAACCAGGGATCCGCATCCCAAGTATAATCGAACTGGCCTTTGTATTGGTCAAAAAGAAAGTACCCAACAGAAGTTGCATAAGTAACTCCAGATTCTGAAGGACAAAATGCATACCATGGATAATGCCCTTGGTACCCTGCCAGAAAAAATGGATGATGTCTGGGAGACGAGAAAACAATACAATGCTATCCTGGAAAGGCTGTGCAACCATGATTATGAGCAGTATATTACCCACATCGCTGCTAGCCCTATTTTTCTCCTGTGCTGGGGTCCAATATGAACGGGTGTGGTCATGACGAGCTCAGCTCGTCATGAGCACACGAGCACCGTGCCTCATGACGAGCTGAGCTCGTCATGAGCACGGAAGGGTTTAATAGGGCGCATGACAAAGACAGGACTTCAGGCCTATTACTGGCATGGCTTATCAGGCTGGAATCTCTGAGACCCCCCCATCACACACATCCGACAAGGAGATTGTAAGCCCTTGTACTCTCCCACCTCCATTAATAGGGAGTTCTGCAATTATTATGAAGGTTTGTATGCCACTCCTGTGTCTCTCTCGGTGGAAGCTCGGTATGCATTTTTAGCAACTATATCACTGAAAATAGGGGAATGGTGAGGCACAAAAACCTGGCTTGATGGCCTTCTGACTGAGATCTATGCAGCCTAAACTGGGACCTTAGCCCAGCGGCTTGAAAAGGTATACACAGACTCTT
This sequence comes from Lissotriton vulgaris, assembly GCF_964263255.1. NCBI lineage: Eukaryota > Metazoa > Chordata > Amphibia > Caudata > Salamandridae > Lissotriton > Lissotriton vulgaris. The sequence continues at coordinate 788,293,383 of NC_141696.1, forward strand.
GGTGGCTTGGTACTCTTCCAGAATCCACTAATGATGCTGTGGTTGTTCTCCTGCCCAAGACTTAGACACAGGGAGCCCGAGTTCTGCCCTCTCTCTATGCTTCACCTAGACATCAAGATCCTTAGTAAGCTGTTGGCTCACTAATTACTCCCTCACTTGAGGGCATTGGTTCATGAAGACCAGAGCAGTTTCATCCCCAACCGCAACACCTCTCAAAATATTAGGCCCCTTTATCATGTGATGCATCACCCCAAAGTCCCCTCAAATCAGGACGCAGTACTAATGTCAGTGGGCCTTGAAAAGGCATTTTACCCAGTGCAATGAGACTTTTTATTTGAGGTAATGAAACAGATGGGCCTGAGGGAGAACTGGGTCAAGTGGGTCAAATTAATATACAATGCTCAGACGGCCAGGGTCAAAACTAATGCCATACACTCCCCACAATGCAGGGATACCCACTGTCCCCCCTGTTCTTTGCCCTGGCTATTGAGCTCTTGCAGAACTTTTTAGACAAGAGGTCCGAGGCAGCGGTGTGATGGCCAAGAGATGACAAGACATTATCTCCCTCTACGCAGATGATATATTCCGTTACTTGAGAGATGGTAGCTCTGGCGTTGCCAGCGCCTTAGAGCTCGTGTGGGATTTTGAAGTGGTGTTAAACCTTCAGGTTAATCAGAACTAGGCCCTCATATTCCCTGTTTCTCCCAGGGCAGTGCAACTACTGGGTCTTCTATTGGACCTGATGTGCTCACCCACCTCTTTTAGATATCTAGGTATCCAGAGTTTTCATACATTGGACAACCTCTGACAGGGTCTTGTGTTCCCTTCTGGCACTCACTTAAGCTGCCCATTATAGCCCAGATATCGGTCTCTAAAATGGTTATGCTCTCTAGGCTCCTATATTTTTTCACAAACTTGCTGGTGGGAGTGCAGGTCATGTGGTTCAAACAACTGGACACCTTGTTACGTAACCTAATTTGGGATGGATGTTGGCATAGGGTGTCCCTGGCTGTCCTTCGGCAACCTACTGGACAAGGGAGTTTAAGTGTCACAGACTTTGAACTTCATTTCTTTGTCTCCCAACCTCAGTGGATCATGCTGTGGTTGGAATTGGGGCTGATCAAGGCGAGTTGGGGATAATAGGGTAGTCTACACACATTGAAACTCCTTTGGCAAAACTGCTTTTCCCATCAGCAGCTGTCCAACGTCCAGGGGTGTTGTTGTCTGCTGGCTGAAATGCTGGCTCAGATGCATCCTAAAAACTGTGGGGATGCCACTGTATGCGCCGGCTCTGCTTTTTGTAGGGTTTCCTCATGGTTAACTCCTCTTATATTTTACTGTTGGGCAATTGTCTACCTGGACAGATGTCGGGTTGGTTACGATTGGGGTCTACTATAAGCAGGGCATCTTACTTCCACTGAAGGACCTGATGGAGTATTATAATTTACCATCAGGCTAGTTTCTTACATATGAGGCACTGACAAGAGCATTCCGGGACGGTATTGCACCGTTACATCGCAACTTTTACAACGGACTTCTATTACAACGCAACTTTTACAACGCTGGTTCCATTACAACGCATGACATTACATAGCAGATGCTATTACAACGCATGCCATTACAACTTAAGTATAGGTAAGTATATAAATTTTTTTATTTTATTTAATATTATTTATTTAATTTAATTATTATTAATTATAAATGAATATATTTATTTATGTTTTTTAAATTATAAATTAAATATATTAATTTAAGTCATTTTAAAAATAAGTATGAGTATAGGAGTATATGTTTTGGGGTACTGAGGTATATGTTTTGGTGTGTTTGGATATTTTTAGGTTTTAGGGCTGGGTTTGGGTTTTGGGGTACAGGGGTATTTTTAGGTTTTAGGGCTGGGTTTGTGTTTTGGAGTACAGGGGCATTTTTAGGTTTTAGGGCTGGGTTTGAGTTTTGGGGTACAGGGGTATTTTTAGGTTTTAGGGCTGGGTTTGTGTTTTGGGGTACAGGGGTATTTTTAGGTTTTAGGGCTGGGTTTGGGTTTTGGGGTACAGGGGTATTTTTAGGTTTTAGGGCTGGGTTTGGGTTTTGGGGTACAGGGGTATTTTTAGGTTTTAGGGCTGGGTTTGGGTTTTGAGGTACAGGGGTATTTTTATGTTTTAGGGCTGGGTTTGGGTTTTGGGGTACAGGGGTATTTTTATGTTTTAGGGCTGAGTTTGGGTTTTGGGGTACAGGGGTATTTTTAGGGTTCAGTTTTTTAAAAAAAAACGAGTTTAAATAAATTAAAATAATTAAATTAATTAAATTAAATTAATTCAATTATATTATTTACAATTTATAAATTAAAGTACATTAATTTTACAATTTTAAAATTATTTAAATTAAATTAATTCAATTATATTAATTCCATTTTTTAATTTAGGTAAATTAAATTAATTAAATTAATTTAATTATTTTAATTTAATTATAATTTTAAAATTAATTAAATTAAATTAATTAAATTAAATTAATTAAATTAAATTAATTACAATTTTAAAATTAATTAAATTAAATTAATAGAATTAAATGTATTATATTAAATTAATTACTATTTTAAAATTCATTAAATTAAATTAATTACAATAAATTAATTAAATTAACTTAATAACATTTTTATAAAAAGATATACTTACCTATACTTACGTTGTAATGGCATGCGTTGTAATAGTATCTGCTATGTAATGACATGCGTTGTAAAGGCATGCATTGTAATGGATCCTGTGTTGTAAAAATTGCGATGTAACGGTCTGCGTTGTAAAATAACACGTTGTAACGTCATACATCCTTCCGGGACCTGAGGGCTGGAGACCAGGAGGAACCATGACCTACACTGTCCTGCATTTATTGATCTCAATGGGTACAGCTAGATACCTGATGACCTGGTTTTATCAATCTCTCTTTGGTATGGTCCGCTGCCCCTTAACTACTTTTTGGGATAGATGGGAAAGGATCCTGCAGCAAGAGCTATTGGACCCTGAGTGACAGAGAATATTAGCCTCCCCCAACAAATCTCTAGGAATACGAGATTGAAATGCCTCCAATTCAATTATGCACACATGACATACATGACACCACGTAGAATCCAAGTGGGTTATGGAGTCGACCCCTGCTCCCGCTCTAGATGCGGGCACTTAGATGCTTACTTTGCTCATATGGTGTGGCGTTGCCCCCAACTGCAACCATTTTGGGCGGAGGTGCTCACTGCCCTAGACTCCACATTTGGGCGATCCCTTGTCACTTGGAGGCATGTATTTTTGGGCTATTTCCGAGGCAGAACGCATGAAATGTTGGCATAAGGTTTATGGACCTAGCCATAGTGTTAGCCAGAAGGTGCATAGCTATGACCTTGAAATTGGCAGCAAGATCGAGGATCCAAGCTTAGAGGGCAGACTCGACCCAGTGGGCAAGAGCTAGAGATAGGATGTTGGTCAGGGAAAGAGCTAGAGGGGTCAGGATTCGCCCTATAGTCTGTCTATGTATTGAGGTGTTAGTGGCATGGGAACACTTAGAGAATGACCCTGAGTGTGTGATGAGAGGAGGAAGTTGCGGCAGCAAGGGACCGAGGTGAGGAGATAACTAAGAGATGAGTCAAGGAGCACACATAAGACCCTAGCCTTGGTGATCTGCCCAGATGTAGTGAATAGAGGTGTACAGATCCCACCACCCAACAGGTGAGACATAGTCTGGGTTGGAGAGGGCAAATGTTCTGAAGCTGAGAGGAAACCGCTTGGAAATGCGCGTCTGGATCCCCATCTCGCCAATCTCCCTATATATCGCTACCCACATGTATTAGAGGTGGGTGGCACAGTGCTGATTAGGACCCTCCTCTGTACATGTTTCCGTGTTTCCTTGCATTTTTATTTCTTTATGTTTTCCCACTGTTTATTAGAAGACCAACACCTCCTTTTTCCCTGAAATGTCATATTATCTTTTCCATTGTACTGTTTCTATATACCCCTCTTCGTAAAAGCATGGGGACATCACCTGAGAACAGCAATTGCGTGGACCGATTGTAGCAATCAAACATGAACAAACTAGAGTGTTTTTCACTCAAAACAAGTCTATTTTGCGCTTCAAATTTGTTACCCTATGCCACGCTGCTGAAATTTGTAAACGTGTAAAACGCCAATAAACGTAAAAAAGGCATATGCACAAGTGATGCAGCCTAGCAAACAGTTGTGTGGCACATCGTTAATGTATGTGTGGAGGACCAACATTACTGATGCACCTACCTAGCACTGTGAGGGGGTTGTATTAATGGGTCAGTCCTGGTTGAGTCCTTGTCACACAATGATGGGCACAGCTGTTGGTCCGTGAAATGGCCCATGCACAGGGTCTAGAACAAATGATGGTGATGGTTATTCCTCTTTATTGGATTGTCCAGCTTTTCCAGCAGTGTTTGTGGCTCCAAACTGCTGGGTGGTTGTTGCTTGCATTTATGTCTTATGAATGGTTGTTTCTTCCTTGTCTGTGCACTTGTATTCAGGTACGGCTATATTTCTATTCCTCCCCGTTCGCAATTGTACTCAATGAATGTGTACATTACATACCATTTTGCATCAGCAGTATATTTGGAGATACTCATGATTCTCCATGAGTGTACCACAGTGTTTATGTTTGTAGTTCTAAAGCTGTTGCAGTCAGCAGTAGAACTTCTGCTGTCATTTCTTTAAAGGTTCTCACTCTAATTATTGTCTTAGATGCAAGGATGATACTCATAAACAGCTTCAATCGTAATCCTATTAATATTTATTGAAGTTTATTCTCGTATTTATTATGATCACTTCTTTTTACACAGCATGCTATGCTCTTCTGAGGCACTGTAAATAAATGTTTCTATTAGGTTATTAGACCGACCTTTAAAAGCAGAGAAAAAGGAAAAAAAAAAGATTCTAACATTATCATTGTATTTCTCGTTGCTGCGGGGCTGGGTTAGGGCAGGCGCGGCTGGTGGCTCTGGTAGGAGGAGTGGTTTGTGCACACTTCAGTGCGCATGACTGCATGGGAAGCCATCTTGGCCAGGCCAGTCATGCCACTTTGCATATTCCCCACCAGGCTGTAATGCACAGCCTGGTGGGGAATATGCACAGGCTTCCTGCCCCCATTTGAGCGCTGATCCACGGCGCTCAGACTAATCACAGCGCTGCATATCAGGGTTGTGAGTGGCTCAGGGGAGACTGTGTGCCCTGGTGCATCCTGCAGCTTCTGAAGAGAAGCGAAGAGGAGAAGGAGGAGAGGTGGTGGAAAAGGAAAGTGGGTTTTTATTTTATATTTTTCTACACCACCTTGTCACCTCAGTCCCGCCACCCCCGTTTCCTCAGGGCCGGCCTTAGGCATGTGCAAGCTGTGCACCTGCACAGGGCCGCCAAACCCCAGGGGCCACCACTCCAATATATATCCTTAATATAATAATCCTCTGTGGATGGATACTTATTTGCGTGGCGGTCCCTGGCACGGATTTAGCAGCCTCCGGCTCTGTTCCACTTCCAAACACCCTGACCCCCCCTCTTCACTGGCCTCCGCGCTCCGCCCCGCCCGGACCCCCTCTTCCAGGGCCCCCTACCTACGCTCCCTGTCCAGGGCCACCTTGAGCCTAGAGCCACCCCTGGTTTCCTACAAGCCGACACTGTCTAAAAGGTAGGAGTCTCTTTGCAAGGATATAGACATGTGGCATTCATATCACGACATTTGTTAATGGCGACTGCGGGAGTCACTGACCCACCACGCACCAGCGGCGTAAGTGAGCCCTCCGCAGCTCATGTGGCTCAGGGGATTCCCAACCCATCAGGCAGTCACCAACCGTTAAGAGGGCCTCATTCAGCTCAAAGTCAATGAATATCTGGGAGATACAGGAGACTCAGGGCCCCCTCATCACATTTGGTGGGGAAGGGCACATTGGCATTTATTGTGTTACTTGAATTCAGGCTCCTTTTAAATGTGCGGAGAATCCTACATCTAGGGAGTTAGAAAATGGTCATTGCCCACAGCAAATGACTGTTCTTGTTGCTTTGGGAACTTGGTAGCAAAATGTAAATGTAATTACTGTATTTATTATACTAAGCTTTCAAACTACTGGTAAATAAAGTCACTGCTACAATTCAAATAAGTCCAAAAACAGTGCATTTGTTCCTGAAAGCAATTTGTTCTGAGCTTATTTCCATGCAAGACACGATTTATTATTCGGCTCTGAGTCAACAGACCCTTAAATAATCTCCCTACAAGGAGTACTGATAATCATCTTCAGTCACTCTGATGGGCACAACAGTACACATATTTATAAAATGTGTTTTGGCGGCTTCACCCGAGGCTAAAGATGCAAATAAATTAAATACAAATAAAATAGCTTTCCAAATGGTTACAAATGTGAAGTAGACCTTTTTTTCATTCTGGAGTGTGTGACGGCTTTTCAATAGCAATCGTCCCAAAAATAAAACTTAAAAAGTAGTATTTCTATAAATTATAGTCATTTTGTTCCAATTTTCTTGCTGACCGCCTGATCTACGCCTCTCTCCGCTGCAGCTGTCAAAATGTGAGAACATTGCTTACCCGTTTGAAGTAATTAAGGGCCTGTGGTTGTTCTGGACAGTTTATTTCCATTATCATATGCATAAGAGCATATTTCCCATTATGCACCTCTTTTGTGTGTTTTTATATTTAACTGTACTAAAGAACATAACCTCAAAGTTGCGCTCTGCATTTTCATTTTTAAATCTTTCTGGTAAAATAGCCCCAGTCATACTCTTGCTTAGTGGCGGTCGCTCTTTTCATGTTTTAAGTACATATAATTTACGATGATGTTAATTCGCATTATTTCAAGCATTTCACTTTACAATTGTTATGCAAAATGCCTGAGATTAGGCGATTTTGCCACTCTGCAAAATTAAGACTTTGGGTGAAACTAGTACTATCGTAGGAGAGGGTCTTGGGGGGCAGCCGTGGGTAGGGAGGTCTGCCCCCCGGGATGTTTGCGGAATGGGAGCGGCTCAAGCGTCTGCTCTGCCCCCTTTAGGTTTATTGGGCTGGTTGGGATATTTCATAGCCCTAGGGATATTTATGCTGCCATTTTGTTCAACCAGCCACCATTTTGTGGTATTCACGGTGGCTGGTCGTATATCGCCCAAACAAGTCTCTTCAAAAAACTGTTTAACATCCCGCGCCATATCTCACAAGACCGGATAAGACTTGAATTTGGGCTAAAGAATCAGACCATGGGGGGGGCGGAGCCAGGCCGGCGGCCAAGATGGTCGCCGGGGCTCCCGGCTCCGACGACCTTCTCCTCCGGCTACCTGATCTGGCAGTTGCGGCGGTGCTGCCGACGTTTTGTCGAACGGCGGAATGTTCCCTGACCGGCTAGGAGTTACTCCGACGGCTCTCCGAGCTCGGAGGGCGGAGAAATGCTCTCTCGGTCGGCGGGGCCTACGCGGGTCCCGGAGCCGGGGCCTCGCGTGAGGTCGCTGCCGCCGTGAGCACAACAACATCGGTCAGAAGGACCTGAGTGGCGCCAGACACCCGCTGGGGCGTTCTATTTTGCCCCGAGAGGAGCCCCTGCTCTCGTTGCGGAGCTCCGTTCCCCCGTGTTGGATGGACCCTCCCTCCTCCCTTGATTGCTGCCTCGCTAATGGAGGACTGTGGCTTCGCTCTTTGTTTTCTTGGCGGAGCTTGGCGCACATCGGCTGCAGCGGACAGTGTCCCCGTTTTGGGGGTTCGGAACCTGCTAATTTGTCGTGACTTGGCATTGCTTGGATGCACCGTGCAAAATGCGTGGGACCACCGGATCGACGGCTGGGGCGGCAGTTATATCATCTGCAACTGAGGAGACGCCCTGATAGTCGACAAGATGGCGGCTTGTGTGAGGGCTCCGGCGGCACTTATGCCGTGGGCCCCGATTGACATCGTCGTCCCCGCAGAGCCGCTTCCACCGGCACAGATGGCGGTGCTCACCTGGAGAGGAGCAGGGGGATCGGACACCCTCCCCGATGCAATGGCAACACCTTGGGTGGATTTGTGCTTGTGTGGAACTTAGACCCCGACATTTGTGGAGTTACGAGTGAACGTGATGTTGGCACTTTCTCGGGTGCTTATGGCTCAGTGACTCCCCCCTCAGTCTGTGGTAAGGCCCGGATGGGTGTTTTTGTACATCTTTGTATATCGCTGGCAAGCGGGAATTGGTATGTGAGGCCTCCCTGATCACTACGGAAGGTTTCTTCGGAACGGCGCCTGCCTCCTCGGCGCATGGAGTCGTCGGGGATTCCATTGGATGTGAGGCATGGGGTGACTCTTGTGCTGCCTTCTCACCGGAGGTTGATGTCGTCATGCTATTCAAACTGCGCTGACTGGCTACTTGTACTGACCTGCACTTTGCATGGCTGATCGGGAGGCTGTCGAGGGCAGCGGACGGCTCTAGGAATGTGTTGTGCCCCAGGATACTGCACGATCTCCTGCCTTCCCCTGGACAATCGTTATTACTGTACTTTCATTACTTTGATTAAATGGCGACGGAAGGTGTGGATTGGGACACAGCATTGTTTTGAACGGGAGGGTCGGGCTGCGGGGGGATGATCTTTTTCTGGGCTGCTAAGGGGGGGGGTTACCATCGAGATTGGGTGCCTGGGTGTTCTGGCATGTTGATCGCTACTTTATGTTGGCGAGTGTTCTGAGTATTTTGCAGCGACGCCATTTTAGCTGTGCACTACGCCGGGGAGGGGGGGCCGGGGGCCTGAACTGGGACCCCCCACTACGTTTTTCTTTTCTATACTTCTCTTCTCTGCTATATTTCGGGTTCACATTGGGCGACAGGCACGCTGCTAAGGGGGAGGCCGTAGCCGGAGGCAGGGGTGCAGGGTGGGGGGTTTGCGGGGGGTAATATTGTCTTTCCTTTTTCTGTTTCTAGGGCCTCTTTTTTCTCTTCTGTTTCTTTCGGCTTTCTTTCCACTTCTCCTCCTTTTAGCCTTTGTTAGGAACCATGTAACGGGCTACTTTCCGTACGTTCTGGTGATGCGAATTACAAGGGGGGATGTTTTTATAAAGCTTTGTGTTACGGCGGACACCTGCTGTATTGGGGGGCGGAATGTATAGCTTATTGTCTATCCTGATAATTGTGTACTGGCGCTATCGTCCTGCCTGCAGTAGTCCTGACCGTGAATATCCTGATTCTTGCTAACCCCTTGCTTTTGTATTATTTGATTGTGCGGCACTAGATCCTGTTTTTCTTTAAAACTTTAAAAGAAACCTCATTAATCCTGGTGCCTATTTGGTACGGACATTATCCTGAGTTACAACGGGGCGTTTGGGTGGCGGACTGTTGCTATGCTAACTGTTCAATTGATTTGTTTTGACCGCCTTTGATTTATTGGCCGACTGAGATGGTATCGTGCCTGTGATTGTAACTGATTTACTTACAATAAAGGTTTACCAAAAATTAAAAAAAAAAAAAAAAAAAAGGATCAGACCATGGCAAGACAGGGAGCACTGGTCAAAATTATTGGAGAATGCGAGCAGCAGAGGACGACTCCCTGGTACATTGCTGTTGGCTGGAAGTCGAAAAGCAATCAAAACTGACCAACTCGATTAATTCGTTCCTAAAAAAATTGATTGAGGCTTTAAAGTTAGAGGAAGTATGGCAAACAACACCATCCTACTCAGAGTTTAAACAATTGGTCAACAAAACAGTTAACCAAATGTTCCAAGACCAGGATAAAGCCACGCTGTCCAAGAAAACAAACGCATAGACGGTGCTCCCGACATATAAAAAGCTAAAGCTCCAACCATACCTTCTGGAACACTTCGCAAACCGCAATTAATTCTACTGAGACTGGGAGTGTATCCTACCAAAGATTTAACTCCTAAATGGAAATGCACCTGGCTCTCAATGGATTGTCGCCTTTGCGGACATGGTGATGAATCAGTGCTCCACCTACTCTGTATTTGCCCGGCACTATTATCCGAACGGAAAAAACTGCTGCGGCCTTTGCTGAAAAAAGAGCAGATAAGGACATGCAGATCCGCAGTAATAAAATGTTTAGGAGGGTCAACAGTGCAACTGGCATGTAAATCACTAAAGTTTTTAAGACTCGCAGCAAAAGCGCTAGAAAGGAAAGATATAGAAATTGATTCAGAAAATGCTTCGACATTCACTTCAAAGTAAACTTCAAAGTAAACATAAGCAAAAGAATCAGACTCCTCAAGCCAGATCAACTGCATAAGACTAATTGGCATTAACCATACTATCTTCCTTTACTTATCCATGTTTTAATAATCAAATGTTTTAAATGGAATTTTATCAACTAGTGTTTATACATGAATTTTAAATCGCAAGTGTTTACGTGTTTTTAGCGGTTAATCCGCTCTTTGTATGATTTAAACCAAATCAAATAAAGTGTCACTTACTACTACTACGGTGGCTGGTCGTAGGCAGAACAGAGTTTTTTCAATTTTAGTTAGTGAGGGTTTTTGCTTTCCCTTTATTGTCACGGCACCCTCACGTTGGCCATGCTTGTCAATCACTGCTTCTGCTCCAGTCGGGCATCCTGGCATTTGCCAGGTGTCGATAAGGGTAGGAGAACTCCACAGGGAGGAGCTTCGTCGCTGAGGCGGCTTGTGCGTGCCCTCGTCAGTACTTGACCGCAGGTGAGAATTGGGTTGCTCGCGTCTTTGGTGGGCGAATCTGATGGGGGTATTTCGGCATAGACCCCCCACCCCGGTGCCCGCACGCCCCTTTTTAGGAGCGTATGAATGCATTTGTGACCCGGGGGTGAGGAGGGAGAGTTTCCCGTGGGGGGAGGGGGGGGCGGTAGAAGTGGAGGGAGGAGCCTGTTTCTGGCTGCCTGGAGCCAAATTTCTTGGGGGGCTACAAACGTTTGGGGGGGGAGGGTTTGATTATTCCAGTAACCTACAGAGTCTAGATGCAGGGGTTCTAAGAAGGGGTGAAAAGCAACAACGTCTCATTAACAAGTAAATAGTCTTTTTAGGACCAGTGCAGTATTTGGGAGCGGCTGTGTGTGGGCCCGGGCAGCAGCCTCTTCCCGGGCTAAGACCCTAGATAGGGGGGGGGGAGGGCTGGTCCCTTTTGAGCCCAATGGGCGTTTCACACCTGTTGCTGCACCCACTCTTCCTTTTGAGATTTAATCTCAGGGAACTACAGCAAGGAGTGGTGGGGCTTTTCGCGGTGAGGGGCTGAAGGTGCTCTTCCCCCTTTTTCTTTAATTTCCTGGCTGGCAGAGATGCAGCCTCAGTGATGTGTTGGCATTTCATGCACATATCGTAACTCTGGTCATTACCTCCTATTATGTAAGGGGGCAGCTCCTTAGTTTTTCCTCGTAGCGGATAGTCATTTCCTCGCCCACTCCCGGGGCACTTCTTTGGATGCCCTTTTTGGAGGGTTAGTTAGGTGGGAGTAGGACCAGGGACATTGGGATCGTTCTGAGAGCAGCAGAAACCGGGATGGAGTAGGGAATAGGAAATAGGCATATAAGTAATGCGAACGAGCAAGGGAGGTTAAGGTATTTAGGGAAGGGGGTATTTTTTTTTTTTTTTTGATGGTATGCCGGGAAAGGGACAGATTGGGATACAGGCAGGGACCAGCACACGGACCATATATTTGCAGCGGGTTCACTTCTGCAGCTTTCCCAACACGGGAGGGCACTGTACGGCTCCAATACCCCGTGGTGAAGAGAAGGCTGGGCTCAGTTCGGCCAGGCTGGAAAGCCTCTGGGGACCACAAGATCACTGCCCCCTGTAGGCCCCATACGGCTTCGGCGGTGCACTAGGCCAAGGGGGACAAAACTCCCCCTGACGGAAATCGACTCGGAAAGCAGCTTTTGGGTTACAGTACGGCTGGAAGATTATGGTACAGTTCTTCAATGTAGGCATGAGGGTATACAGATAAAGTTGATGCACTTTGGAGGGAGCTATGGCACAATTGGTAAGTGGTGTGCCGGGTTGGGTCACAGGTTCAACGGATAAAAGTTTGGTTCCTCTCAAGGCTGTTGAAGTATTATGAAGCTGTGCAGTTAAGTACAAGGGAGGTGGAAAATGCTTCAGCGCATGGGGCGGACACATGGAATGTCACGACCGGACCTACGAGGGAGTGTTTAGTGGAAGATAATTAGCAGGTGATACTGAAGGGGGGCAGGGTTGGGGGACCTCAAGAATTTGTTCATAACATTTTCAAGGTTAATTCGACAGGTAAGCGGCGACAGACAGGACAGTGGCATCAGGACAGCCGTGGAGATCCCGACAGGAGGAGAACAAAAGGGTACACAGGGCGGGCTCCAGAATGGACACCCGTTCTAGCACCAGGTAAAAGTGCAGCAGCATAATGTGGGTGTCGGGTGTAATTGAGGAAGGAGCTTCAGCGCGAGGGTTCAAGATGGGGTTTGGAGCTCGAAGGAAGTAGAATGCTGAGCTTGGGACCAAAGGATTACTCTATGGGAAAGGGACCATAGCTGTGGGTATACAGTGTAGGCTGGCAGTTAAAGAAAAAAGCTGATACTGTTGGTGCTGGCGGGCGCCTTAATACCGGAAGGCGCACCAGGAATTTCTGTAGGTGGGCATGCAGGCTTAAAGGCGCTAGGGGTACACCTTATCTTACCAACTATTATAGAGGCAGTCTGCAGGGCCACAACAATATAGGCATACGTATGGGCCAGATGAGGGAGGGGTAAGGGTGTGGATGGGGAGCAACTTCTAATACACCTAGTAACTTTGACCTTTACATAATTTGGAGTGGCGAGGTATAGTATCAAAAAAATGACGCCAAGGACAAGGGGGTTAAGGGAAACTGCTCACGCGTTGTCGGGGGATTCTCAAGATCAGAAGAGTCAGCACTGGTATTCCATCCAAGGGTATTAGCAGGGGGTAGCTCGCTTGGAAGTGTTGCACTGAAGGAAGAGGACTGGCTTGCTTATTTTTCAAAGTGTAATGTCATGGAGCATAGGGCATTTGGAGTGAACATGCCACTTGGGAAAGTCTACCTTGTGAGATGGCCAGTTTCCACGGGATAATTCAGACGAGCATCTGAGCACGAGTAAGACGTCCCGTGCTTAAACACCAAATAATCGCCATAGTGACACAGAAATACTAGGATCTCCACACCGGCTGGTGTCAAAGACCATTTAAATCCAAGGAAGGACATTTACCAACCCCAAAGGGCGGAGCGTGTTGGCTGACATCCTCTGTACTACAGTTGAATCCACCGCTTAAATACATCCTACTTTCTAAGGCTGTCCAAATTCTGCAGTCCTGAGGAAGACCCGCTTTTTAGATGCAGGCAAATCAGCGCATCACATTTTAGGGTCGAAACGGCGACGTTCTGTCTATGTATCGGTCCGCACAAAGTTTCAACGAAAGAAATAATTGATCCGTTTTGAAACAAGTGTAATTAATAGTGGACACATGTGATGTAAATATTGTATATATATATATATATATATATGTATGTCCATGGTTATGTTTTCTGTCTAATTTTCTGTTGAGCACCCAGTCACCAGTCACGACTCACTTCTTAAGTGTACAGTTTGCTTAATTATTGTATGTTCTGGACAGCTTTAATTGATTCAAACAGTGAAGAAGGTCAACATATAATAATTTGCCTACACCTTCTTTTGTGGTCAGGTGTTTGTTGTTCACGATTTCTTCTTAGTTTCATAATTTGTATATACGGTATATTTTCAATGTAATTGTGTTTTCCGACAGAACCATTGTTTTTCCCTAGCTTAACTACCCAGGTTCTGAGGGTTACTGGGTTACCCCATTACGTTTAATGGCAGTTTCCGCGGGATGGCTGGATATTTCGGGGCATTCAGGTGGGTCTCGGGGTGTCCTTAGGCGTCAGAGCCATTACAATGTATTCAGTGCCCATTGAGGCCTGTTTAACATAGTGATATAGCCAACATGATTGGGGATCAGGGGTGATTTGGGGTACATGGGAGCACAAGAGCAGACATCTGGACACGTTTTGGGGCTGTCATCTTAGGACATTGAGATGCATCTTGTGGCCATCGAGGCTGGGTTATGGTGGTGATAAAGTAAACTCAAATGGGGATCGTAGGTGGTTTGGTGTGCATTGGGCACCAGAGCAGACGGCTGGACCCAAATCGGGGGCTGTCAATACAGGGTGGTGAGATGGAGCCTGAGGCCATGGTGGCCTGGTTACTAATGGTGTTAAAGCAAATGCATTTAGTACATAAAAGACAAGTGGCCCAGTATGGCACAAGAGTTGACCTTTGGGGTACCATTGGCAACCTAAAAGATGCATGGCCCAGAACGGCACTGGCACATTCTTGACGAGCTTGGAGGTTGACCTTTGCAGTACCATTGGCAACCTAAAAGATACGTGGCCCAGAACGGCACTAGCACCGGCTTGAGGAGCTCAGAGTTTACCTTGGCGGTACCATTGGCAACTCTGTGGATACATGGCCCAGAACGGTTTTAGCACTGGTTCCAAGGGCTGCCAGAGGTTGCTGGGCATGCTCGAGGAGCTCAGAGTGGACCTTTGAGGTACCATTAGCAACAGAGTAGACATGTGGCGCAGAACGGCAAAAACATATGCTGGAGGAGTTTGTGTTGATATTTGGGGTACCCTTGGCAACATATAAGTCAAGTGGCCCAGAACGGCACTGGCCTTCAGGGACATCAACAATGATACTGTGGCCATGGAGGTACGGCTGGTTGAGGGGGATTAGAGCTGACAAGCGTGTTATGCGGTGCCAGAGGAGGTTTGACAGTTCTGGGAGGCACGGGTGAACCTGGAGAATAGTTGATAGCATGGAAAACAGCCTGATCAGCACGGCAGAGTCATTCCTGGGGTATGACATTGAGTCTGTGACCTTGATGGTACTGTGTACGGGTACGGAATAAAGAGCATAAGCCCGGTTCCATGGACTGCCAGAGGAGGCTGTACAGTACTGGGAGCTCAGGGGCACACTCAGAGTACTTTTGGCAACAAGGAAAGCAGCTGGACCCAATACGGTGCTACCACTCATATGCATTGTAATTGATACTGTGGCCAAGGGGGCATACTTAGCAAGGGGCTAGATCTACCAAGCCCTTTTCCATGGGCTGCCTTAAGGTGAGGGACAGTGTTTGGGACAGCTAGGGCTTGGCTTGGGGGGCCATTAAAAAATTGGCGGAAAGTGGGTCCCTGTACGGGGCTGAATTTGTTGCTGGGTTGGTATGCGCAGGTCGAAATTCAAGGGCAGGTTAATAGCCTGTCTTGCAACAGGGAGGGCTAGGACATCAACAATGCTTTTCCTGATCTCAGTTGGGTGAGTTCTGGAAAGATGCACATGGTTAAAAGGCTTGTGGTGCAGTCCTGCTTAGAAGGGAGAAGGGGAAAGGGAGACAATAGATCAGAGTGAGGATTGAGGATGGGTACAGTTTGTTTGGTAGCCGTTTGAACAGGGATAGTCGCTAGTACGTGAGACAGCAGAAAGGTCCGCAGCCAAGGGTAGTTTTTAGGCAGTGATACTACACGTTGCAGAGAAGTGGGGTACAGGTTTTCAGGGTTTGGGGTGGGGGATTTTAGGAGTGGGATCCCCTCTTTGACGCCAGAGACTGGTGCATATGTGCAGGGGTTATTGTATAAGTTTTGCATGTGTGGCTCTGGAGAACACTATAGTTGTTGTTCTTGTCCCACTCATCTGGGAGGTTTTGGGGGGGTATTTTAGGATGTGAATTGTTATGGTTAAAAGGGTAAGTTTAGGGGAAGCTGCCTGAGGACAGCATACATACAGATTTTTGCAAGTCTACAACAGATCGGAGAGGTCTCGGAAAGGGCTGTAGGGTGTAGGTACCTAGTTTTTATGTTACCCTGGGATGTGTGGCATTTCCGTGTGAGAAATTTGGAACCGGGCAGAGGCTTGTTATGTCACAATGTTGGGCAAAAGGGCAACGGTTCTACTGTTCTCTGCACTGCTGGGGAGCTGCGAACACACAAGGTCTTTGGAGGCTTACCATGGGGTCGGACCATGGCAGACATGAGGTCTTGGGGAGAAGGACATGTAATGCTGTTAGCAATGTGTACAAGTCGGAGAGGAAGTGTTGCTAAGATATTTCGTTTTCAGAAATGTTATTGTTGTATTTCAGGTTCAGCTCTAGTTGGAGGTCTCCGGTGCGTCTGCTTCGATACTGGAGGATTCTTTGGTAATATGGGAAGACCAACAAGAAAAGGGGTATAGACGCTAGGCCTCTTGGGATCCGCACTGTATCGTTTGCACAAGGGATCGTATAGGAGAAAGGGGCCTGGGGAGAGGTAGCTGTTACCCTCTTAGTGACGGGGGTAGGAGTTTGGAATTTACATACAGGTGAGTTAGGCCAAGGGTCAAGCGGTGCTAGGTGGGTTGAGTTTGGGCCATGCGGGTGTGACATGGGGGCTGTACAGATGGAGGCAATAGGAATACATGGAAAGGGTCTATGGTGTCAGGACATCTTTTCACGAAGTTCAGGCGGATGGCTTTCTTAGGGGGTTGTCGTGGTTTCTTTTTTCTCATGGGTCAGATTGTGTCAGGTGCAGGTTTCACATGCAGAGACTCTGATGGTCCCTACGTTGTTGGGGGGAAGAAAAAGGGGTAGTCCCACCCTTTTTCTGGGTGGTGGTTGGCAGTCAAGTTGGCATGTTTTAGCCAAGTTTATTCGTTATTGACAGAGGCAATCCAGGTTGAAAGGGAATGGGTAGACAAGTTCATGAGGTAGGATCTTTAAGTTGCTTTAGTAAGTTAGGTTAATTATAGGCTAATATTCGTAAAGGTTAAGGTTGAAAGGTCAAAGGGTAAAGGTCAAAGACCAAAGGTTAAAGGGTCACAGTAGGGGTGAAAGGGTAATGTTCAAAGGTCAAAGTTCAAAGGTTAAAAGGTCATAGTCGGGGTACTGAATTGCAGGTTTACAAATGTTGTGTGGGGGAACCTTATGGGTGGGGGTAGTATAACATAGGTAACAGTTTGGATAGTGAAGTTTTAGTTTTGTAAGGCATCAGGCCAAGGGCCTTTTAATTGTGATGTGCACCTGTTTCAATAAAAGCGGCCTTTTTCACACTATTGTGGTGTCAGTGGTATGTGTTGCTCCCCATATTCCCCAAGCACTTGAAGAACACAAACCAAATGTCAGAGGCTGCTGTTTGAGTAACCCGAAATTTGTGCTTTTTTTCAGTGGCGGCTTCCATAAATAAAGCATGGTGCGGGGGAGGCACGCAACTATAAATTCAGGAGCACGAATGGTGCAGCACTTCTCATAGCTTTCCACAAGCCAGAAAAGGAAGGACTTCTTTCCTGCTTGTGAAACGCATCCCCAGTCAATGCTTGCGCTGCTCTTATAATGAAAGCAACTCCATGATTGGTGGGAGCAGGCTCACCCAGTGCTCAATTTGGGGCTAGGGGGCTGTGCCAGTAATCCCCAGACTCTTTTGTAGCCTTTAGATTGCTGGGTCTACAGTGCGCATGTTGAGATGGCCCTCGCAAGATGGCCGGCCAAGCTGACATGCAAACTGTAGACCAATGCAGCCATTCTGCAGCCCCACCGCATTGTACACCTCTCCAGCCGGTGCAGTGACAAATAAATACATTTATTTGTGTTTGTCTGCTGCTCTCGCAGCAGGTGGGGTGATAACTCCTCTGCTCCTGAGGAGAGGACGCCCCTCCTTGTCTTAGTGCGAAATGAATCCATACGCCTAAAATGGATGCGAGAACTCGTTCCAGGAGAAAAAATAACATATAATGTTGCATGTTTTTGGCCAGTTTCCATAATTTGTGCAAAAGAAATTACGTGAATTTCACCCTTGCCTAGTGAAAAGGTATTAGCACTAGAATCCCCTCTTCCTTGACCTGCACCACCTATCCAATCACAGGCTTTTAAAGCAGCCTCTAAAGATGACCTGTTCTACTAATTTTTCTGCAACCTAAGCTGCTGTGCTGCATTGCTCTAGGCAGTGCCTAATTTAAGTTGGTGGTTGTCGGTCTTTAAGGCAGATATTCATATATAGTTTGATAATTGATTCTCTTGCTAGACTTATGAAGAAGATATTACCACATAAGTATTTTCCTTCGTCTGCCATTGGTATACAGTGTTGATTTTTTTCAATGTAATTTTTCTTTTTTTTTGATTGCGAATATTTTCACACTTAGTCACATTTGGGGTTTTTTAATTTATTGCTTCATGATATTGTAAATCAAAAGCAATGTGGAAGACTGTCAAGAATGGTACCATTCTGTTTATAAGCCCGAAATGATGTAGGAGGCTATGAAATATCTTGCAGGTCTGGGTCACTTGACCAATATTTGAGATCAGGGCAAACATTTGGCACTTACCTGGTATAAAGCCACCACACAGGGCAGTCACAGGGCAGTCACCTGAAATTGACAGGCAACAAATATTTTTTCTGTTAACAATATACACACTGCGTTATGATATTTATGTTATCTGGACCTTAGGAGTATATACATACAATTTAATGTATTTCCAAAATGTTGTTTAACACTTAGTTATGTGTCTGTCTTTTATAGTGAAATACCTGAATCAGTCTTTTTACCATATCCATGAAATGCAATGTGTGAATTTCTAAAGTAAATAAGGCACTTTTCAAACACTATGTTATTGCTTTGACAAATACTCAGGAGGTAAAAATGCTTCAGAGTGAGTAAATTAATCTTTGGAGCAACATCTAGGAGTGCGATCTTTCTTGCATGCACAGCCGCGCAAGCAAAATCTGTTTATATATATATGCCCGGCACCAACCCGATGAGGTGGACATAACCGGGATAAAAAATAGCGGTCACCAGTAGGTATTTATAGTTAGAACCTTGTTTCTATTCAAAAAGCGTTTTTTTTTTTTGCCAATATCTTGGGCGTCGTTTGACGAATCTTCGCAAAATTTTCAAAACTAATGCCCTGCTCCAGTCAGCTCCTGTCCTGAAAGTTTCGGGGTGCTTCGTCAAGCAGGGGCCGAGAAAAAGAGGGATCCCAAAATGCATTTTCCCCATGTTAAATTTCCATAGGAAACTTTAGACACAGCTTCAGCTCGAACTGCTGAACGGAATTACACCAAATTTGGCAAAAAGGTAGCTCTTGCTTTAGTAAGCAATCTTTTTTAAATGGTGTAAATCTGTTCAGTAGTTGCTGAGAAATGTAAAAAATAAAAATATCGATATCTGAGCATCGAGGAGCAGTCGCGACTCCTCCTGAACACAAGCTGACTTCTGATTGGCTGCCAACACTCCAAACCAGGAAGAGTTGGCAGCTTGTGAAAAAAACATTTAAAAAAAAGAAAAGGGGGCAGGGTAGAAACCCCCTGACCCCCTAGGCCTGCCTGTTGAGGGGGTCGCACAGGGACCCCCAGGGTCCAGAAAAGCATTTTTTTAAACTGCAGAATTTGCGCAGGGTGCATGAATCCTGCCCAGAACATTATGTGCCACCTCCCTGGGGCTTGATTGCTGATTTGCGGGGGGCACACGGATGCCCCACAACTCCAGGGACCACCACTACCCCTGGGCTCTCTTTTTTAAAATTAAAATGTGTGGGGGGGCTTGAGCCACCCCATACCCTGGGGGCCACCACCATCCCGGGGTTTGCCAATTTAATGCGGGGGCACACAGCCGCCCCTACAGCCCTGGGGACCACCACTGCCACGGGGCTCTGTTTTAAAAAATATATATATATATGGGGGGCTTGAGCCCCCCATATGCCCCAGGGACCACCACCTCCCAGGGCACTACATTTTCAAATTTGGGGGGCCATTACGTGACCACCACCTCACCGGGGCTTTAGAAATGAATGGAGAGGGCCATGCCGCCCCCCTCCTGGAGCCCTTGAGGGCCCTGTGGACTGCAACTAGCCAGGGCAGACTCCTGCATGTCTGCAGCTCCCCTTGTGTAAAAGGCAGGGAGCATGTGGGACCTTGGGGGCATTGGGGCTCCCCTCACAGTCCCCAACATAGAGGCCCCCTGGGGATTGGGTCCCTGGGCCCAGAACGTGCCCTGGGAGCGAGTCCAAGCGGTCCCCCCTCCCCAATAATATAAAGAAAATGGAAAGGCCGGCCCTGGGTGATGTGATCACTGGGGCCATAATTGTCCTTAGGAGGGGGGCCACGCAGCCCCCTCCAAATATAAAATGTAAAAAAATTAAATGCTGGCCATGCGGTCCCTGGGGCCTAAATTAGCCTTGGGAGGACCCACTGTAAAATAGGGGTCAGGCCCTAGGGTATGGGGTCCCCATGGCCTAATAAATAGTAACATTTAAAAAAACTGCATCTGTACCACTCTGCAAACGTGCCTCGGGGCATGTTGTAAGTTGGGGAATTAATTCCCCTTGAATACTGGTGGTCCCTAGGGACCAACTAGCTCACCAGGTACCTCCAGTATGTGCCACAGAGCTGCGTTTTAGTGAGGTGGTCCGAGGCCATGCCCCTTTTTTACATCACTCTTCAAACACGTCTCTTGGCGCACTGGTGGTGGGGTGATGAGGTCCTCATGTGTCCTGAGGACCTCGGGATACAAGTGGACTTCAACCCCCCGAGCAGCAGTGCACCAAGAGGTGCGTTTGCAGAGTGGTGTAAAAAGGGGCTTGGCCTCAGACCACCTCTCTGCAATCCAGCTGTGTGGCGCTTACTGGAGGTACCTAGTGGGCTAGTTCGCCACCAGGGACCCTCAGTATTCAAGGGGACTTAATCCCCCAACTTAGAACGCGCCAGGGGACACAATTGCAGAGTGGTGGAGAAAGGGGAGTGGAGGCAAGAAGTAGGGCAGCTGGCCCCTAAATGACCCCCAGCAGCGTGGTAGGCAAAGGGGGCCTAGCCTGTTCTGAGAACTCTGCAATCCTGCTGGGTGGGACTCACTAGAGATACTAGGAGGGGAAGTTGGACCCCGAGGATGTCCTTGGAGGCCAACAGCCCCACTGGTTACCTCCAGTAAGTCCCATACAATGGGATTGCTAAGACATCTTCAGAGGCCATGTCCCCTTTCTCCACCACTCTGCAAATGCACCAATTTACTCCTGAGGGACTTTGAGGGCCAGGAAGCCCTACTGGTACCTCCTTTAAGCCCTACACACAAGAATTCCTGAGCGCTGGTCAGAGGCCCATCACCCTTTCTCCACCACTCTGCAAACGCGAGTACTAGTTAAAGAAGTGTTTGCAATGTAATAGGTTTCGCATTTGCGAGAATTAGAGCATTGTAAGTGCAAAAGTCTTTTACTAATGTTTTTTGGAGGGGAGTGGATGTACGTTGTGTGCATTGGAATTATGTGGTATGTTGTGCAGTGGTATTATGTGGTATGTTGTTCAGTGGAATTATGTGGTATATTGTGTAGTGAAATTATGTGGATAGAAAGTATGTGGTATTTAGTGTATAGGAATTATATAGAGTGGGATTACGTGGTATGGAGAGTAATTATGTGGTATGGTAGTCAGTAATGTAGAGTGGTAACCTCAGGTTTAGTCTTTCTTGTTTCCATAGAAGCTCAAATATAAACTCAGTGACACAAAAAAAGATGGAATCACTGAGGAGCACTTGTGGACCTAGTCAGAGGTATGAACAGGGCCACTGGAATTATGTGACTGTTTTGCTGCACCGAATTTTGCACAATTACACATTTTCTGCAGTAGCCACATAATTTATCATCTGCACCCTAATCTGCAGATTTGGACAAAAAAAGCCCTGTTTCTAGCTCAAACTGGTCAAACGTTACCAAAAATACAGCAACAAGTGTTACAGCGTGGTGGAAGGCCCTTTGCAAACCTAGAATGGTCACCTGTTACTTATTGCTAAATGTGGGTGTTAAATTAGTACTAATAGTGTGCAAGCAACTCTTGCTTCCCTCTGCGCCTCTCTTGCCTCTTTCTGCTTTTCTGTTGCTTCTTTCTGTACGTTTCTTTCTTTTTTTGCACTTCTCTTGACCGCATTCTGCAAATCTTTTGTACTTTCTGCACCTTTCTTTCTTCTTTCTGCACAACTGTTGCCTCTTTCTGCACCTCATTTTCTTCTTTCTGCACTTTCTTTCTTTCTGCACCTGTCTTGCTTCTTTCTGCACCCCTCCTGCTTCTCTCTCTACCCCTCTTCCAACTTTCTGCACTTCTGTTGCTTCTTTCTGCACTTATCTGGCTTCTTTCTGCACATCAGTTGCTACTTTCTGTACTTCTACTGCCTCTTTATGCAATTCTCTTGCCTCCTTCTGCACTTCACTTGCCTCTTTCTGTAACTCTCTTGCCTCTTTCTGTACCTTACTTGGTTGTTTCTGCACCCCTTCTGCCTGTTTCTGCACCCCTTGTCCCTCTTTATGCAACTCTCTTGCCTCTTTTTACACCTCTCTTTCCTCTTTCTACACCCCTCTTGCCTATTTCTGTACCTCTGTTCCTTCTTTCATCACCTGTCTTCTCTCTTTCTGCACCCTTTGTGCCTCTTTCAGCACCTCTGTTGCTTCTTTCTGCAGTTCTCTTTCTCTTTTTGTACCCCTCCTGTTTCTTTCTGTACCCCTATTGCCTCTTTGTGTACATCTCCTACACCTTTCTGCATTCCTCTTGCCTCGTTTACCACCTCTATTGGTTCTTTCTGTATCTCTTTTGCTTTGTTCTGCACTTTACTTGCCTCTTTCTGTACCCCTCTTGACTCGTTCTGCACCTCTGTTGGTTCTTTCTTCACTGCTCTGGCTTCTTCCTGCACCCCTGTTCCAAATGTATTTATCCCTCTTGCCTTTTTCTGCAGCCCTCTTCCCTCTTTCTGCACCTCTCTTGCCTCAGTCTGCCCATCTATTCCCTCTTTTTGTACCTCTTTTGCCTGTTTCTGCAACTCTCTTGCCTTTTTCTGGAGTTCTCGTACCTCCTTCTGTACCTCACTTGCCTCTTTTTGTACCTCTGTTGGTTCATTTGCACTGCTCTTGTTCTTTTTGCTCCTCTCTTGCACATTACTGTACCCCTCTTGTCTCGTTCTGCACCCCTTTTACCTGTTTCTGCACCTCTCTTACCTCTGCCTGCACCTCTGTTCAATCTTTCTGTACCTCTTTTGCCTGTTTCTGCAACTCTTTCCTCTTTCAGGAGTTCTCTTGCCTCCTTCTGCACCTCTGTTACTTCTTTCTGCAGTTCTCTTGCCTCTTTCTGCACACCTGTTGCTTCATTCTGTACTTTCCATGCTTCTTTCTGCATCTGTCTTGCTTCTTTTTCCACCCCTTTGGTCTCGTTCTGCACTCATATTCCCTCTTACAGTACCTTTCTTGCATGTTGCTGCATCTCAGTTGCCTATTTCTACACTTTTCTTGCTTCTTTCTACACCTCTGTTGCTTTTTTCAGCAATTCTCATCTGAAGTTCTCTTACCTGTTTCTGCACCCCTCTTGCCTCTTTCTGTACCCATCTTCCTTGTTTCTATATCTCTCTTCCCTCGTTCTGCAACATCCTCAATACACATCTTCACATCTCCAAAACAACCATCACATCCCATAGCAGCAAACTGACGACCCTGCTCCCGAATCATCAGACGCTGAGCGGTAACATCTCCATCACCATCTACTCAAATGGCACTCTCATGATACAGGCTAATAATGATAACCTCGTGGTCTTCGACTCCCTCTTCTTCTTTCTAAAAAAGGCACCCTTGTTCACTATGCGACCCAGCCAGACCCCTCACTGCCCCCCAAATGAGCCTTCCCCATCAGGCGAGGCGCCAGAACCTTCTCGCGTCCTCTTCGAGAACCCCCCACCCCGAGTCACCTCCTGCAACTTTGCACCTCCGAAAAATGATCCCACCCCCCCAGCGGTCGACCCTCACACCCCGCCTCCTCTTTCATCCCAACCAGCCATCCTGGAACAAGCATTACCCCCAAGCTCAGTCTCTCCCCAGCCTTCAGGCCACACGAGGCCTAATCCACCTTATGAGCCAATACTCCTCCTACCTAGGACCCCACCCAGTGACAAACCAGGCAGCCCCTTCCCCAACAGTCACTTTAGCTAGAACCCACCCCCCTCCCCCTTGGGCAATGTGCCCTAGACACCCCCTATCCCACCATGGATATCACAAACCATCGCCTCAACCTCCTGGAAACTCAGCTGGAAATCTTAATCTGAGGCCTGAATGAAACTTTATACAACCTGGTCACGACCAAAAAGCCCACCCAGCCCCTGACCGCATCGCCTAATACCACCCAACCCTGGCGTGCCAAGGTACTGCCAACCAGCGACTCCCGACCCCTATCGATCCCATCCATCGACCAACAGAAGGGGGACAGAGAACCACTCTGGGAGACCCAGAAGATCAAACGCCGCCCTTTCCCCTCGAGAAGCAGCATACCTAGCCTCAACTTACGACACTCCCTCCAATCCCTCCCCCAAATCTATGATCCAAGTAATTACGGGACTTGGAAGAGAACTCCTTCCACCGAAAGTCCCTAGACCCCCAGCTCATCTAACTTCTCTACCTAGGGACCCAACTACTAAGACTCTGAGCAACGAAGGATCCCCCATTAACTGCTTGCTCCGAAACTGCAGATCAGCCTTAAACATGCAACCGAACTAGCAAAAGCCATTCTCTCCTATGACATAGACATAGCATTCATCAAAGAGACCTGGCTCAATAATCTCTCTTTTCCCATCATGGAACATGCTGGTACCTTCTGGATTCTCATTGATCAACAATGACAGGATAGCTCAAAGAGTAGGGGGCCTAGCAATCATCCACAAGAATAGCATCTCCATCACGGAAACTGCCTCCTGCCTTTATAACTCCTTTGAATGTCTCTCAGTCAACATCAAGACAGGCGAGAACAGGCCATCTCTATTTCACCTCCTGTACCACCCCCGAGGTAACTGGGGGTGGTACAGGAGGAGAACACCATTCTGACTTGATCCGAATGCCGTTCCGAGCCTTTCCAACTGAAATTGTAATGAAGCCCTGAATAATATTTAATCAAAATTAATTAACTTTCCACCCTTTAACCCTAAAACCTAACAACTCACACCTAAAATTAATCCCACAAATAAAATAATCAATTGCCAATTAAATAATTAATATTATTTAACAACCAATCAATAAATATGTAAAATAATGTACTCCCCACCCCTAAAATATTTTTAATTAACATAATTAATGATTAATTAATTCATGAAAATTAACAACTAATTAATGATTATTATAAAATACATTTCTTCCCAACCTTTACCCCTATAAACCTCACACCCCAAACATAAAAAATTATTTACACAATAACCATAATCAATTATCAATTAATTACTTAGTATTTATTAACATCTAATAATTAATTATTTAAAAATAAATTGCTTCCAACCCTTCACCACTATAAACCCCTCAACCTGGACACAACATTTGCATAAACATAATTATTAGCACAATTATCATAATAAATATCAATAAAAAAAATAATATTATAAAAAATAATCATAACTGAATTATAATTTAAAAAAAATTGTTGTTGTTCTATATAGTGCGAACTAGACCTGAGGATATCATGTACCAGAGCGCTTTACATGAGCACCAGTTTTGTTACTTAAGGACACATTAATTTTTTTTTTTCAGGCACAGGAAGATTAAGTGATTTTCTCAGAACCACAGAATAGAATGTTGAACGTCATTGCAGAGACTCAAACCTGGTTCCACAGCTTCTAAGTCGACCACTCTAGCCATAAGGCTAAATCCTCTCCAAATGACTTCTCTCTCTATACCCCTATAAACCCACAACCCGATATGGAACTAAAAACACAAAATTTAAATAATTGTAATTTAATAACTACTAAAAATAGTGCCAAATATTTTTTAAAACATGAACAATAAGTATACTTAACAAATTACATTTAGATATTTATAATATATACTAAAGTATATAACAATAATATAAAAAACGATATTTTAAACACCTATATTTTTTAAAACAATATTAATAACTACATATTCTAATAAATTGGTATTACCCTAAATCGATATTCTTTACATCGATATTCTTGCTGATGCTATTTCCATACCACTAGATTTTTAGACTGGATATTTTGGTAGGGTGATATTTAGTACTCAATATTATGTCTGAATACCTTCTCACAGAATACTGCATAATGGAGATAACCATTTGTGTGGTATGTAGAGATAGTCAGCGGGTTTCATCGTACAGCTATATTGCTTATGTCAGGACTATTTTGTAACCAATGTGATCAACCTAAATGGAGTATGAAAATTAATAGTTTTTGTATATGTGGGATTGCATCTTTTATCAATCTTCAGATTCGAAGACCCCCAAGGAAAGGGTGTGACTAATCATGTTTGACCCCGGCATGGTAAGGGGACAAGATATGTGTGCGCTGACAATGTCCTCAATTACATGGTTACATTTGCAGGGTCGACAGTAGTGTATGCATCCTCGTATGAAGTGCAGTTGTTAGCAAATTATAGTTTTTTTTATTGCAAGTTGTCATTTTAGGAGAAATGTATCCTATTTAACACAAGCAAAGCTATTGTTTCAGGTCAAATAGCGTGCTTTATAAAATTCACAAGTTCAGGTTTGGGGACAAAATGATTACATTATGACAACATATTTAGAGCGGACATTGAATAATAGTTCGTTTTGAGTTTCAAGTTCAAGTTCAAGTTCGGGCATTTATTTATTTTATTTTTTTTTAAATATATTTATTAAATTTTTCATAAAATTTTTCCATACATTCCAGCGTAAGTTTACAGCACCTTCCAATTTCATATGTTTACAGCACATTCCAATTTCTCAGGTGGTTATATATACAATTCATTGTTTATACAATTTTTATATCACAAGCAGATGTAATAAGGTGAAACAAAACCTATCCCCTAACCCAAAAAATCGCCCTCGGAAAAATCATAATTTCTTATACTATTCTAGGTTTATCCTACTGGATTTCCACGTCGTGATGGGTTGCCATATTATTTTACCTAATGCCTTGGCCCTTCTGCCTTTCCTATCGTATATTGCCTTTTCTAGGTTATAAATATTAAGAAGGCTGGCCATCCACTCTGAAAATAGTGGGGGAGCCTTACTCAGCCAATTCCTTGCAATACAGATACGGAGCACTGCGATTGTAACAAAAATAAACTCAACTGGAATAGCTTCTTCCGTACTTGCCACCCCCAAAATAATTAATTCATCTACAAGCTTAATCTTAATATTGAGTGTTTTATCAAGAAACTCTTCTATAGCTATCTTCAAGGTAAACAGTTGTGGGCACTGTGAGAACATGTGTACAATGTCTGCACCACTCGCATTGCATCGCGGGCATGTTATTCCTGTTGTCCCTCCCCACTGGGCAATTCTATCCGGTGTATGATAGAGTGAGAACACTGTTTTGAAGTGCTGTGATTGGAGAGTTGCCGAGCATAGCACTGTTCTACCCAAATCCAATGACTCCTGAAAGGTTTCTGAGCCTGACCCCAACTTTTCCATCCATTTTTGCGAGAATTTTGCCCTATCATCTGATTTGTTTTCTTTCAATTCTGTATACAGGTGTCTTATCGTACATTTGATAGTTGTTACTATATAATCCATAATTTTGCATTGTCCCATCCCTACCGGGCCGCCTTGTTTTTGTATTAGAAAGCTCCTCACTTGGAGATATTTATAGAAACTGTTTTGTTCTAATCCAAATTTTGCTTTGAGTGCCCCAAACTGCTCAATATTACCCTGTCTATCCAGTAAGTTCCCTATTTGTACTATGCCTTTATTATACCAATCATACATAGTGGCATCTTTAAAAATCTCCCTCGGCAGTGAGCTATTTGTGTATAATCTTGTATAGTGATTAAATCTACCTAGCCCAAATTTCTTAGCCACCCCTTTCCACACCCTATATACTGCTTTCAGAGTCTTAAATCTTGTGTGCTTAAAATACGTGAATTCAGTTGTATTTAGAAATCCATTCTCTACTTCTTCCCCTAATAATAAGGCATAGACATTAGGTAATCCTGGATCAGTGCCCGATAGATGTTCCGAACCTCCCCCGCCTATTAACACCCTACTATACTGTAGTACTGCAGCCCAATAGTAGAGCCTAAAATCCGGTGCACCCCAACCCCCTTTCTCTCTATCCATTGTTAAGTGTCTATAGGCTCTTCTTGTTTTTCCTTTAACCCAAATGAATTTATTCAAAATTGATTCTAACTTACTGAACCAAACATTTTCAAAAAATAAGGGAATGGATCTGAATAAATACAAAACTTTGGGAAATGTTATCATTTTGATGACATTAATTCGTCCCATTAAGGTCAGGTGTAAGTTGTTCATTCTTTCTGTGTTTATTTTAATTTTTCCCAACAGCGGGCTCATATTGATTTCTACTAATCTATCTAATTCCGTTGTGATCTTCACTCCTAAATATGTAACTTCAGGTGTTATTCTTATATCTTATATCTTGATAGTTTACCCGGTTGTTTTGTATTATTTGTGTTTTTCCTTTATTTAAAGAATAACCTGAAAATGTGCCAAACAATACAGCCTCCTGTTCGATTTCTATTATAGCTGACCCTGGGTCTGGTGTAACCACTGCCACGTCGTCTGCGTATGCAAGTGTCTTATATGCCTGACCATGTACTCCAATCGGGAGAATTTTAGGGTTTCCTTCTAGTCTTCGCAGAAAAGAATCTAAATATAGGGCGAATAGCAATGGTGAAGCCGGGCAACCCTGTCTTGTGCCGCGCTTTATACGTATGTCCTCTGTATACCCTCTATTAATCCTTACCCTAGCTGTTGGAGCTATATAGAGCGCCTTTATGGCTTCTATATAGCCTGTTCCTATCCCAAACCACTCCAAGGCTTTCCACAGATAGCCCCAGGAGACCCTGTCAAAGGCCTTCTCCGCATCCAAGAAGATGGCTGAGGCAGGATCTCCTGCGGCTCCCGTAACATCCAAAATGGTAATCATCCTCCTTGTGTGTTCCGTAGTCCCTTTACCCGGTATGAAGCCGTGTTGTGTTGTATATACCAACCCCTCAATTACCCTGCTAAGCCTTTGTGAGAGTGCCTTAGAGTATATTTTTGCGTCCGCATTCATAAGGGTAATTGGTCTATAAGAGCCAGGATCCAAATGCGATTTATTCTTTTTCAAAATAACTACGATACTTGCGCCGGCCCATGATTGTGGTGTATTTTCCCCTGTCTGTGCATGCCTTAAAATTTCTAGCATATCTATCCCTAATGTGTCCCAAAACGTCTTATAAAATTCTGCCGGTATCTGGTCAGGTCCCGCGGCCTTACCCGAGGGAAGTTTCGATACTGCATTATATATTTCACCCAATGTTAATGGCGATTCCATAGCCTCTTTATCCTCCAGAGTCAATTCCTTGTGAGGGATTCCAGCCAAGTACTCCTCTATTTCCTCTTCCTTACTTTCCACATCCTGGTCATAAAGTTCTGAATAAAATTCTCTAAATACCTCCCTCACATCTTCCACCTTGGTTACTACCTTCCCCCTTTTATTTTTGATTTCTTTGATTTCCCCAGCTGCCAGATCTTGTCTAGTGCGTACTGCCAGCATATGCCCAACCCTCTCATTGAATTCATAACACTTTTCCTTTTTTGCTAAATAATTAGCTGCTGCTTTATTAGCCAATCTCTCCCCAGTCTCTGCCTTTTTCAATTCTATTTCTAATAGGATCTGCTCAAGAGATTCCTGATTCGTGACCAGCTGAATAAGTTTTTGTTCTAGATTCTTTAACTCCTGTAGCCTACTAACTAACTCCATTTTCTCTTTTTTACTCCTGTGTAGAGTGTAAGCCAGCGTTTCCCCCCTTATCCCTGCTTTAAATGCATCCCAAACCATGCCTGTAGCTGCCGTGCCTCTGTTTGCCTCCCAGAACTGTGTAATCCATGTCTTCATTCTACTGACATAGTCCTCTTCCTTGAGCAGCCCCCTTTCGAATGTCCAGTTGTATTCTTTGCGACTAGTACTATGGTTCTGGGAGATGGTCAACACCAATGGATTGTGATCTGAGGAAACCCGTGGTATCATTTCTATCTTCACTTCTAGTACTAAGGGACTAGAGACTAAGAAATAATCCAGTCTGGCTATGCTTTTATGGGGGTTAGAATAGAAAGTGCTACCTGTCCCCGTAGGATTATATGCCAACCATACATCTACTAATGCATTATTATTCATTAAGTTGACGATGGCCTTTCTTGTTCTCTTCTTGCGATCTCCCTTCATCCCCCCTCCCATCATACCCAATCCTGTTAGCCCATTGACATTGAAATCTCCACACAAGATTATTGGTTCTGGCCATAATGACAATTCAGTATCTAAGAACTCAAAGATATCAGGTTCATCTTCATTAGAGCCATATACAGAAACAATTGTGTAACAGCATCCACCTATCTCTCCTTCTATCATTACCCATCTGCCGCCAACATCTTCCTTCTTTCTCTTTACTACCATTAGTCCTTTTCTTGCCAGTATAGCCACTCCTTTTGTTTTAGCATCTTGCAGAGTGTGTGCTAGAACTTCGAACCCTAACTGATCTATAAGATACCTATCCTTCCCTCTCACATGTGTCTCCTGGAGACATATAAGATCTAATTTTAATACTCTGCACATGGCCGCTACTTTCTGCCTTTTCCCACCATCATTCAGACCACAGATGTTGATCGTAGCAATTCTTATTGCCATCTGCTTTTATAAAAGAGCCCACAAACTAATTCCTCTAGGTTTTTTACTGCCACCTTTGCGTGTCTATATAGCTTTTTATTTTGTGCTGAATATATCCATACCTTTTTCCCACCACCGTGCTGCCCCCTCCCCTCCCCCACCCCCCCTCTGTCCCCCCTCCCCTTGCTAACCCCCCCCCTGTTACAGGCAAATAGGTCAATACTGACCTATGTGTGGCTGCTCGCTGCAGTAGTGTCGCTTCCCTTCTCCCGCCCTAGTAACCCATGTCACCCTGTTCAATATCCAATATACAATATGCAATATACCTATTAATTTCCATATGCGTCTTATGCTGGTTCTGATTCCCTGCCCTTCCTGTCTTTCTGAGACTCTGTAATTTCAGCAAGATACTCGCCCGCCTTTACTTCAGAGAAGAACATTCTGATACGCCCTTTTGTAACAACTTTTAACTTGGATGGGTACATCAAGTAAGCTTCGGAACCCTGGCGTTGGAAAGGGGTGATAAGCTGCCTAAGTTTCCACCTCCTTTCCACGGTCGTGTGACAAAAGTCCGGTCTCGTGAAAAATGTAATCCCTTCAACTGACTTTTTTCTATCTGGTCTCGCAGTCTCCATAACTTCCTGCCTAGCCAAAAAATTCCCAAAAAAGACAAGCATTGCCCTAGGTAGACCATTTTGACTGCTGCCTCTTCCTCCCTTCTGTGTCAGTGGGAATCTGTGCGCTCTCTGCACTTCCAGTTCCCACTGCCACTGTGCCTCCGGATAAGCATCTTTTAGTTCGGGCATTTATATAGCGCACTACTCACCCAGAGGGTCTCAAGGCGCTTGGGGAAGGGGTTCATTATTTGTCGAATAGCCAGGTTTTAAGTTCTTTTCTGAAGGAGATGTGGTTTTGAGTAAGGCGGAGGTGAGTGGGGAGTGAGTTCCAGGTCTCGGCAGCCAGGAAGGAAAAGGATCTGCCACCCATGGTGGATTTTCAGATGCGCGGGACTGCGGCGAGGGCTTGATTGGACGATCTTAGTTGGCGGATGGGTTTGTAGAAGGACAGTCGAGTGTTGAGGCATTCGGGTCCTAGATTGTAGAAGGCCTTGTGTGCGTGGGTGAGAAGACGGAACGTAATTCTTTTGTTGACGGGAAGCCAGTGGAGGTCTTTTAGGTGTCCGGTGATGTGATCTTGGCGAGGGATGTCCAATATGAGTCTCGCTGATGCGTTTTGGATGCGTTGGAGTTTTTTCTGTAATTTTGCTGTGATTCCGGCGTATAGTGTGTTACCATAATCCAGTCGACTCGTGACCAGTGCGTGGGTGACAGTCTTTCTTGTCTCGAGGGGGATCCAGCGGAAGATCTTTTTGAGAATGCGAAGTACGTTGAAGCAGGAGGATGAGACTGCGTTGACTTGTCTGGACATCGAGAGAGAGGAGTCTAGGATGAAGCCAAGGTTACGTGCGTGGTCTGTGGGTGTGGGTGCTGTGCCCAGAGAGGAAGGCCACCAAGAGTCGTCCCAGGCAGAGGGGGAAGATCCTAGGATGAGCACCTCCGTTTTGTCTGAGTTGAGTTTTAGGCGGCTATGTTTCATCCATTCGGCTACTTCTTTCATGCCTTCGTGAAGATTGGTTTTGGCGGTGTTAGGGTCTTTGGTGAGGGAAAGGATTAATTGGGTGTCGTCGGCGTAAGAGATGATGTTGAGGTTGTGTTGGCGTGCGATGGATGCGAGTGGGCTCATGTAAACGTTGAAGAGGGTGGGACTGAGTGATGATCCTTGTGGTACTCCACAGATGACTTCAGTGGCCTCTGAGTTGAATGGGGGAGTCGGACTCTTTGAGTTCTCCCGGCGAGGAACGAGATGATCCAGCCCAAGGCTTTTCCTTGTATGCCGATGTTGCTGAGGCGTTGTATAAGGGTGCTGTGGCAGACTGTGTCGAAAGCGGCGGAGAGGTCGAGTAGAATGAGGGCCGCTGTTTCTCCGTTATCCAGTAGTGTTCGGATGTCGTCTGTCGCTGCAATGAGGGCAGTTTCGGTGCTGTGTTTGGCTCGAAATCCAGATTGAGATGGATCGAGGGAGTTGTTGGATTCAAGGAAGGCGGCGAGCTGGCTGTTGACGGCTTTCTCAATGACTTTGGCGGGGAAAGGGAGGAGGGATATGGGTCGGTAGTTTTTAAGTTCAGAGGGGTCTGCTGTGGGTTTCTTCAAGAGGGCGCTGAGTTCGGCGTGTTTCCAGCTTTCTGGGAAGGTGGCAGAGTTGAACGAGCAGTTGATGACATCACGGAGATAGGGTGCGATGATGGAGTCAGCTTTGTTGAAGATGTGGTGGGGGCAGGGGTTGGTTGGCGAGCCAGAGTGGATTGAGTTCATTAGGCGGATGGTGTCTTCAGTGGTGATTGGGTTCCAGGCGCTAAGGTTGTTAGTTGGCGGAGTAGGATCTGAGGGGGGTGGGGAGGGTTGATCGCTGGGAGTGTTCTCGAAGCTGTTGTGGATGTCGGCAATTTTGTTGTAGAAGAAGGAGGATAACGCATCGAAGAGGTCTTGGGAGGGGGTGATGTCGTTAGATGCTGCTGTGGGGTTGGTGAATTCTTTGACGATGTTGAAAAGTTCCTTGCTGTTGTGGGTGTTGTTGTCGAGATGATCCTTGAATGCTGATTTCTTGGCGGATCGAATCAGTTGGTGGTGTTTGCGGGTGGCTGCCTTGAGGGTGGCCATGTTGTCGGTGGTTGGGTTTTTTCTCCATGTTTTCTCCAGGGTGCGGCATAGCTTCTTGGATTTTTTAAGGTCATCATTGAACCAGGGAGCCTTTTTGCTGGCTGATTTGATCTGGTGCTTTTTCAGGGGTGCTAATTCGTCAGCACTGTGGGTGATCCATTGCTTGAGATTGGTGGCTGCTTGGTTTGGGTCCAATGAGAGGGTGGGAGGGTTTCGGTTGAGTGATGTGAGGAGTTGGTCGGAGGTGATTTTGTTCCAGTTTCTCCGAGGAATAGGTTGTGGGCGGTTGTGGGTCAGGGTGGTGTTGTAGCTGAAGTGAACACAGCTGTGGTCCGTCCAATGGAGAGCTGTGGTGCGATCGAAGGAAATGTGCTTGCTGGAGGTGAAGATAGGGT
This sequence comes from Lissotriton vulgaris, assembly GCF_964263255.1. Lineage (NCBI taxonomy): Eukaryota > Metazoa > Chordata > Amphibia > Caudata > Salamandridae > Lissotriton > Lissotriton vulgaris. Next base: position 788,327,106 of record NC_141696.1, read on the forward strand.
CGAGCGTGTGTCCGGCTACATGGGTGGGGGTGTCAACAAGTTGTTTGAGTCCGAGATTGGCCAGGTTGTCCAGAAGGGTGGAGGTGTTGCTGTCGTGTTTGTTTTCAAGGTGGTAGTTGAGGTCTCCTAAAAGAATGTAGTTCTCGGAGGCCAGGGCATGTAGGCTGACGAAGTCAGTGATGTCATCGCTGAATTGAGTGCGGGTTCCTGGAGGCCTGTAGATGAGGGTGCCTCTAAGTGTGGTCCTAGGGTCGGTGTGGATCTGAAAGTGGAGATGTTCGGCGGTTGCAAGATTATCGTCGGAGCTGGTCGTGATTTTGATGGTGTTCCTATGGATGATGGCGATGCCTCCTCCAGTTTGATTGGTGCAGTCTTTTCGGATAATCTTGTAAGCGTCCGGTATGGCTATGGCGATGTCGGGTGCTGATGATGTGTTCATCCATGTTTCTGTAAGGAAGGCGATGTCCGGTGACGCAGTGTCGAGTAGGTCCCAGAGTTCAGTTGCGTGTCTGTGGACCGAGCGGGTGTTAAGCAGGATGCACTTCAGGTGGTTAGAGTCGGAGCTGTGTATGGAGGAAGTGGATTTGGTGAGGGTCCTGAAGCAGTTGAACTTGCAGGAGAGGCAGGCGAATGGGCCGTGGGTACGTCCTGGGGTGGCTTCGCAGCATTGTGGTGTGCGTCCGGGGTTGAGGGCGAGGAGAGTTGCGGCATCATATGTGAATCTAGTGGGTTGGGTGCGGCGGGGACCAGGGGGACTGGCGCTGGGCGCGGTCCAGGCGGGCGTAGACGGGCTTACCTTTGGCGCACCTTCGGCGCGGCCACAGCGCGTGGACGCTGCGCGTAGGTCCATCTGTCTTAAATGGAGAGTGGAGGGGGCGGAGCGTGGGAGGGTCAGCTGGGAGGCGGGAGCGGGGAGGAGACACGGGGAACAAACCAGGTAAACAAACCAACAAAATGGCAGTGGGGTATCTGAAAACAAAGCAGGGGCACAGTCGCCGATTACTAGTACACTGTTCAAAGCAAAGCGCTATAAATACAACACAATGCAGGGCCAATGAGCAGCGAAAATTAAATAAATAAGTTACAACGATACCAGGCGCTACGATATCGTCGAAGCGCTCGAGTTGGTGATTTTAGCAGCAAAGCGTCAGCAAAGCGTCTCGGGACAGGCAGGGAGTGAGGGGGAGCGACCTCTGACGAGCAGGTCCAGACGGTCACCTACAGCAAATAGTATTTAATTGGTGCATTTAGAGCATGCCCGTTATCACATAATATGCATAGAAGCATTACATCAATAATATTGTCATAGCTTTCAATGACATAATCATCACTAATGCTATGTGAAGCGTGAGTGTGTAATATTGGTGTAACCTGAGAGATATACTTGCTGTCTGAACATGTAAGGCCTCTCTCTGTAACCCGAAGGGAATCTCTAATGTCTGAGGTTTGGAGATGTCAGATATATTTGCTATTGACAGCCCAAGATTGTCAGCTCTGTTTGATTTAGAATTTTGCCACCCCTTCCCCTCAAGGAAGTTCTCAGTCAGAATTTATGTAGAAAGGGTAGTATATAAAAATAAAAGAAAGTGAAGAAAGATTCACTATACAGCTTCAAAAAAGATGAATTGCAATGGCAAACGGCACCTTCAGATTATTTGATCGGCCAGAAAAAACAATGGGGCATATTTACAAGCCCCTTGCACCGCTGGTGCATCACATGGGAAAACGTGATGCACCGGTGGCGCAAGGGGCTTGTAAATAGGCCCCATGCGTTTTTAGCCATAGTTTGCCAGGATGTTTTCAAAATGGTCTTAAAGGTGACTACTTACCACTTACATGCATTGCTATGCTTGTTTGGAAAATCATGATTGCATTAAAACATTTCATAAATACACCTTCGAAAGAAACTTGCAGGTTTCGTGTAACTTATTAGAAAATTGTGACACAAAATTCACCATTTACTCTATGTTTTTAACATTATTTGTTTGAGGTGAGAGCTGATCCCAATCCTTATTTAGAAAGCCAGGTTTGATTTCTTCACAGACTCAGCATAACCATGCGCAAATGTTTGCACTTATATAGTTCAATCTTTAGCACTAGTTAAAAGGATCTAGAACACAGGTTTAATTAGAATATGCTCGCTACAAGAGTGTAGAAATTAGAGTGTTAGAGAACATTTCAGTACTCACTCTAGCATTCTTTAAGACTCAGCAATGCGGGAAAACAATGCTAAAGACACTTAAATTGTATCTTACTCTGCACCTTCTATTTTTCTAGACATTGATCTGATGCCCTTCTTGCAGTTTTTTTCAATGTGTAAAGCCAGGTCGATTGAATTATATGAAAGGCATATCATTGATGTGCCCTAGATTCCGGCTGGAAATATTAGTTTTGACTTATTCTAGGGTTTATTTGATAGAGCTTTTCATGGACACGAGAAAATGTGTTTTCCTGAAACTTTGGAAGTAACTTGGCAGTGTTTACAAGAAAATTCAATTTGAATACTTCAGTTATGACAATTGTACTTCTTGTCATCAAAAACACATTAAAAGCAATAGGTATGATGGGTCAGTCGGACCTTAAACACAAAAATCTAATGTAATTTTTAGTGTATAATGTTTTGAATAGATGGCGCTACAGCACAAACAATTACAATGCATGCCTTTACAACTCAGTTTTTACATCGTGACTACCATTACATCAATTGATTTTACAATGCATGCCCTTACAACGCATTTTTAGAAACTACCTTTACAACGCATACCATTACAATGCATACCACTACAACGCATAATACTTTTAGGGTAACAGTGGGGTAAGTGTTGGATAGTGTAGGGGTAACCATTACCATTTCACTCCAGTGAGTGCAACAGTAGGTAAAGTGTTGGATAGTGTAGGGGTGAAATAATGCGTTGTAATGGCATGCATAGTAATGGTATGTGTTGTAGTGACATACGTTGTAATGACTGCATTGTTCTGGCATGCGATGTAAAGGCAGTTGCGTTGTAACAGCTGTGTTGTAAAGGTAGTGCGTTGTAAATACTGCGTTGTAATGGTTGTTTCCGTAATTTTTTTCTAGCTTCTTATATAACTGCATGATTATGATATTGGCATTCATGGGTGGCCCTTCTCAGTCATTCAATCAATCATACTTTATTTCATATTATGAAAACCATAAAAGTAGTACGTACATAAATGGATTAAAAACATTAACACATACAAATCCATTCTCAGTGTAAGACCAAACATTTTTTATTAAAACCATCTTAAGCATACTTTATTTAAAATTACAGGCAGTTAAATCTTTGAAGTGCATGTGCACACACGGAGGAAAATACATATGATAAAGGTGAGGTTACCCAAATTAAGCCATCAAGCCACTTTGTCGAGCTTGCCCGATCTAATGTTCCATGCCCAGAATAAGTACCTGGAGGCGACAAAGACAATTTTCTCCATTGTATCACATCTTAGGAGGCTGAGACTATGGGCTTCCCAATAGTGTGCAATGCCTAGTAGTTTACAAATTGGAATAATCCACCTCCTTCTAGAAAGCTCCTATCCTCGGCAAACAAATAAGAAGTGTTCTTTAGTCTCAGAGGACATCAAGGTAAAAGGAAAATTGGTAGATAGTATAGTGACCTTTGCCCATTTGCCTGAAAAAGATCCAAGAAGTAGATTGACAACTCTAAATTTTATATAGAGAATATTTTGCTTGGCTGGGCCTAATCCTATTAAGGTAGGACTCGAAACTAGGAGTGCATTTGTGTAGGAAGAATTTTTCAGTAAGACTCCCCTCTTTTTGATTGTTCCATACCGTGGATAGCATAGTTTCCCAAAAGGCTTTCTTCACCTTATTGGCTATGTCTCTTCCCATTGACATTAGAGAATGCCAAACTTCCTCCATTTTAATGGTTACACAAAGGTGCTCTAAGTCAAGGGGTGTGTGCTCTTTTATCTTTCTTGAGGAGTTCAATTGAGGCATCACGGTAGGGGACCAATTTCGCAGTTGTCCAGAGTCGTACCCGATACATAAATATTTTTAGAACGACCACCGAGTCTATCTCACTCAATGCTAGGTCAAAGCATACTGGTGTTGAAGATGCGCTCAGAGGCAAACTATATTATGGCCTGATGCTAGGACCAGAGGTAAGGTGTCAGCACATCCCCATATCTCTGCTCCATAGACAGCCCCAGCCAGGGCAGTAGCCCTGAAACTTCAAGGAGTGGTGAAACCGTTCCACCAAAGGTGGCCTTATATTTCATGGCCATGACAGATGCCTTATGGTGAATTACGGTCCCCTCCACCAACATCTTGCCTCTAAGCAAGTGATTGAGGTTTAATGCCCTGAATTTGGATTTTGCAGCATTGGTTTCAAGACCCGACGATGTACAAAAGGAAGGAAATTAATCCAGGAGAGCCTGGAGTCCTATTGAGGTTCTGGAGAGCAGCAGCATGTCATCTGCAAATTTGAGCACAGGAGTGCCAGAACATGCGGATTTCAGCTCATCATGATTACAATTTGCCAGCCCCTGAACGACACCATTAATATGTAAACTAAATAGTGTGGCGATCGATATACATCCCTGTCTAAGGCCACGCTTTATCGGTATTCTAAGCAAACAAAAGGAGATGATGGACGGATGGTGGAAACTTTTCAGAGTCACAGATCTGAAAAGTGAGCGAGGAACTCATGTCTGGGCATACCCTGCCAACTTAGGGCAAACAAAGCACTCACAAAGCGATGATGAACGGAGTGCTGAAACATTTCAGACACTCACGCCAAGTCTCAGATCTGGGTTGAATCCATCATCATTCTTTAGCTCACTTCGCCACCCCAGTTCAGACCCAGCCATATGCCAATCAGTCTCGACGCTATTCTCCATGGGAATAGTCCAGCCCGAACTGCCAAGCCAGGTCTTCTGAATGCTTGTTTCCGGTCCAGGGAGGACCTGGCTTGGCAGTCCGGGCTGGACTGTTCCCATGAGGCACAGGGTTAAGACCGATTGGCATGGTGAGCAAAAGAACAATGGATTTAACCCAGATCTCTTGACTGGGTTGAATGTTTAATTTGCTCTGCAATCCCTCCATCATCTGTGTGTATTTTGCTTTCTCAGTCTAAGTATGCCTGGTATGCCTAGACTTGGGTCCCGGACTCACTGTGTCACTGGATTCCGTCTAGTCTGGCTGATGAGGAGTGATGCCCCTAAACCAATCCCAGGATGCTTGTTTTCCGGTCCAGGGAGGACCTGACTTGGCAATACAGGCTGGACTGTTCCCATGAAGCACAGGGTCAAGCCTGATTTGCTATGGCTGGGTATAAAAAGGCAAGGAATGGTGAGAAAAAGAACAATGGATTTAACCTAGATCTCTTCACTGGGGATGGATGCTTGATTTGCTCTGGATTCCATCCATCATCTGTGTGTCTTTTGCTTTCTCGCCCTACGTGCACCAGGTATGTCCAGATGTGGGTCTCTGGCTCCCTGTGTTACTAGATTCAAGCTAACCTGGCTGATGAGGGGATGATGCCCCAACACTGGTCCCAGGATGCTTGTTTCTGGTGCAGGGAGGACCTGGCTTGGCAGTTCAGCTGGACTCTACCCATGCAGCACTGGGTCAAAATTGATTTGCATATGGCTTGGTCTAAACTGGGGTTGCATGGTGAGCAAAAGAACAATGTTTTAACCCAGATCTCTTCACTGGGGGTGAATGTATGATTTGCTCTGCATTCCATCCATCACCTGTGTGTCTTTTTTGCTTTATCTGTATCCTAGGTGAGCAAAAGTCTCTGAGTGGAGGATTTTTGGAATCCTTAGCAGGTCACCCGGGGTACCATAGTTTTCTAGCACCCTTCATAAATTCTTCCTTTTGTCCAGGTTGAAAGCTGCCCTCTAATCCATGAAATATATTAGTGATCCTGCTTCAAGACAGCATATTTCCAACACATTGTCTTGAAGCACCTGATCCAACGTGCTGACCTTGCTTCTAAATCTTGCTTGTCAATCTGAGAGTATATGCTGATCCAGTAGCCATAACAGGAGTCTTGACAAGACCTGTGTGCAGAAAAATTTCCGACTGTCGTCAGTCAAACTGATAGGCCTGTAATTGTCGGGAACATCCCACCTGCCCTTCTAAAAGATGGGAATGATAGTTGCTACTCGCAGAAGTGTGAAATGTACCCCTCTCTCATGATGGCATTGCTCAGAGAATCTAAATGGGGGGCACAGATTGCAGGTTGAGATAGCTGCAAATCTCCTAGAATGCCATGCACTCTCTCCCTCTTCATTTGACATAAGGAAATCTCCTTTATTACTCTCATTATTAGAATTACTTTGTGGTTCTATGGGCATATTATCATGGGGACATGCATCAGTAACCCACTTACTATATAATTAATTCTGAGAAGTGTGATACCCATGATTAGGGCTGAACAACCGCATAAGGATGAATGTCTATGGTGCTGCTCCCATTAGCTACTGTTTTCCAAAATGCCGTCATGTTCTTCTTTTGAACGGGTTTGCCCTGTAACCTCGTCTCACCTTAGTTATCCCTCTTTGGGTTCCTTTCTTAACCACATTTAGTAAGACTGTTTTGCCAGATGTACATTAACCAGTGTACCACCCAGTGTGATTGTCCAGTAGTTGTCCCCTCCATAGCACCTTAGTGAAGTATTGTTTTAGTTGGTCCATTATTTCACAATGGAGACTAACAAATCTGTCAAATAACAAAGGAGAGAGAAAGGGTTTTCTTGAAGGGAATACTCATGGTCCCCTTATAATAGGGGTTAGCAAACAGTTGAAGCAGTACATCCGGAGACACAAACATGTCTCTGAGGTGTAGGGGGAGGTGCACAAAAAGGAGAATTTCCCCTTTATAAGAAGACCCCTCACTCACCAACCTAGTTGCTGACATGCTTCATCATAGGGGTCCCACCAGAATAGCCGAGTGCTATCTGGGTGTGCTTCAACACCTGATTACAGTGGAGCAGGTTTTTCGTGGTGCAAGTGAGGGAAAAAAGTGAATAAAAAATTGGCCAGATGTAACTCCCTCAAAAACTTTAATCTGGAGCAAATGGACAATATTACAAATTTTGTAGACATACCATACTCGGTTAAATTGACCTATGGTATCTTGATAGTGATAAGAAGTGAAAGAATGGTCTACTTGTTTCAACCTGATGGGGATAATACCAGGTTTTCATCAGGACCAAGTGGCGTGACCCGGGTGGCCTACACACACTAAGGTGTACCCTACTATTGGTCACTACAGAACCAAACCATGTACTCACAGGCAGGCACCCAATTGTCGAAAGGGAAATTTTAGAGATGCAAAATAACGTGCCTCATGGAAGCCAGGGTCAAGGTGCTGGCTCTATTCACAGTTGTGTGAAGCCCAGTCACCCGCTGCTGCGCCTATTCCAAGACCCGACTCATCGATCCGAGGATAGCACTCGGCTATTCAGGTGGGACCCCTATGATGAAGCATGTCACCAACTAGGTTGGTGAGTGAGGGGTCTTCTCAAAAAGGTCACCACAAAAGGATCACCACTGCATAATGCCTCGGATTGTGGAGGCTTACTTATTCAAAGGGCCTCTATGTCTAACTTCAACAACAAATATTCTACACCCATCACAAGATATTAGATCTGAAATATGAGATACGAGCAGAGAGTGTAAGTTGCCCCACTCTCAGCAACATCCGTTTAAATCTAAGAAATCCCTTGTGCAGTGTTTTTCTGAGGTAACACCATGGAATGCTCCTCCGTTAGTTTGAGGTCACAAACTAAACTATGCAAAAACTGGATAACAAACTAAACTATGCAAAAACTGGAAAACAAACTAAACTATGCAAAAACTGGAAAACCTCTTTAACCTTAATAACTCCTAGTAATGTAAAATCACGGAGCACTAAAATGAGCGGCATAACATAGAAGTGAAACGTAAAGTATAGGCACAGGGTTTTGAACTTCGCTCAGAGCCCAATAGTGTCATTAGTGGCAAAATGCATACTTAGAAAAACCTTACAGAAAAGAACATATAAATGAATATGTCACTCACGGTGTCATATTTCTACACATAATGAACTTTATACGGAAATATTCTTCACAATGTATGGTCTCCAATGTACTGTATTTCACAGAAAGCAGGCTGTAAAAGTTAAAATGTTTACTTTTGCTATTTAGTTAACGACTTTCCTTCAAATGCCAATGTACATTTGGAGATATGCTGCATAACTCTGAAGTTCAATGTTTAATGTTATTCCTCCAACTCGCGTAGCCATTTGTCATCTTTGAATTTCTTAAGCTCTGTAAATCGCTCAAGGATAAAGAGAGTGGGCGCAAAAAACGATTTTTTTCTTACTGTAATTGACGTTTGCGTTGCATTACGTATCCAATCTGTCAATCAATGGAGTTGTTCAAGGCGAAGCTGAACTTTCCGAATACATTTCAGATTTAGAAAAGGATTTAACTCAGAATAACTTCAAAACAGAGGATCATGTTCTTTATTTTAATGGTTGGCCATATGGCAGACATGAAGTGAACTGAAGTTTTACATAATGCTCTTTTGTTTGATATGATTGACAGAATTGTTTTTAGCGCTGTCATACATTGTTACATTTCATAAACAGCCATGAAGCATAGTTAAAAGCTTTAAAAATATCCTGACCTCCTTCTTTAGCACTTAGAACTGTCATATCTACTGATATCCATCTCCTGGAGGAATTAACACCTCAAAGGAGGTTGTATTTCTTTTTCATAAGTTTCTTCAGGGAATATCTATTTCAATTGTGTCTTGATTTTGGTAGTAGTTTATTTCACAGAAAAGTAAAAAAGTGTGTGAATCATATGGGCGCCTTGCAAGATGAGAAATGGTCTGTCCATTTTCTTAGATAATAAAAGAATGTTCTGGTTATTGTGAAGCTGGGCAATGATATATTTTCACTTTCCTGAATACAAAAGAACTGAAATTTCGACTTTTCTGAGAAGTCACTGGTACTTGGTATATCAAACACAGCAGGCTAGCTCTTACGGTTTTATTCTAATCTTGGACTTGATTTGTTATCCACGGGTTTCATGGGCAAAATGGCTTAGTCTAGCTCTGAGGGACTATTGCCCAAACTATTTGCGCACGTAAATTGAATTTACATGCACACATCTAGGATACACCTAGGGTCCCAGGGTAGTTAAGTAGCAGTTCCATGACAGTAAGGGGCTTATTTACAAGCCTCTTGCACCGCTGGTGCGTCACTGTCTCCCATATTAAAAGTGACGCGCCGCCAGCACAAGGGTCTTGTAAATAAACCTCTAAATACCTGAATGTTTGCGAACAAAGGGGCATATTTATGGAATAGTGGTGCAGTGCCGTGCAGCAAGTCAACTTTCTACACTGCACAATGTCATTGAGAAGGGGTAGGAATGTGTCGTATTTAAGGCATATGACATATTCCTTAATTTTCCCCCTGCGCTGGTGCCCTTGTGGCAGCTTAGCGCCAATGCAAGCACCCCAGAAACATGGTGCAAGGGTGCCTGTGTTGCATGCAGGCTTGCTTTTGTACAAAAAGGGGCACCTTCCTGCACAAAAACGACCCTGAGAGGCATTTTCCAATGTGTTCTGCAAATAAAACAAAAACGAGGAGAAATAAAACATATTTTTCATTGTTGCTCCTCACCTCGTGAGTCATAGGTTTTTGGTACATTCCCAAGTCTTCCACTTCTGGTAAATCTAGGAACGCATAAGAAACCATGGAAGTTACATGTGAGAGAGCGCAAAACTGTGTTAGAAATTTGTAGGGGTGCATCATATTCACAAGTAAGCAGCACCCGCATATATAGAGGATTATAATCATGTTTAAGTGTGACACTAAGCTATGAACCCATGTACCAGAATTTTATATAACTGTAACGTAAAGTACTTTTGAAATACTAATGCCATGTTAACCTAGAAATGTATTTGTGAAGTAATGCTAATTCAGTTAAAGGATGCTTAAATAGGCATTGATGTATTCTACTGCATGTTAGAAATTTACTATTGTATTTCATGTAACGACATTGAAGTGTTTAGTTAGAAAATGTATTCTCTCTTTTGCTATAATGATGTAGGCCTAATGAACGAATCTGTTTGCCAATGTTAGAGGGTGACATCTCGAAAACGTGCAGAGGCCCAGGTGGGGAGAGAGGATTGTGTAGGCCGAACTAAGAATGTTTCTTTTAACATTAAATCATGGAAATGTCTTTTCCTAGAAGGTTGCCTTAGAGAATTAATTGCAAGTAGCATGTTAATGTGAATCGATTTATGTGCGTTCCTTTGCAGGTGCAAGGTTAACCAAAGATAGTAGAGAAGGGCCCATTGTGTATGAGAGTTAGGATGGTAGTTCCAGACCTGGAGGAGTGGCTGTGGAATTTTAGGGAAGCAACTTCAAGAGGAGACGACTGTGGGACCCAAGGCCGTTTTTCAACGAACAAGGATGAAGATATCGCAATGAAGCCACTTCGTATTAGGGACAGCACCCCGGGAAGAGAGCAGAGCAGAGGCGCACGAGGGTTAAGAAAGATGCTGGGTAGGCAGAGAGTGATGCTATGCGAAGATGGGCTCATAGTCTAAGTTCGAACGAAGTGAGTGAACTTCTTTGGAAGTCACCACGGCTGACACCTTTTGTTAGGAGAGAACCTGCGATGGAGGGATGTCATTTAGTATAGTGTAGGGACAGATTTATCCTGATGTATTTCTTCTTTTCTTCAATGCCTACCAAGACCCAGATTATAGCAATCCTTGCAAGTCTAGTGGTTTTGGAAATCATACTGGTGTTGTTCCTCAGTCGCTTGAGACTTTTCCGTAGGATTATGTTTGTATTAGTACCCGTATATTTGCTGAACCTTTTACTGAGGTGTTTATATACACAACTGCTTTTGGCTTTATAATAAATTTGCAAACTTGACTTTTTTTCAGTGGTTCTTTGGGGAAGGCAATGGAGGTAGTTCGAATTGACATGTTTAAAAAGATTTCCTTCTACACTCTATGGCAGGTAAAAAGGTCCAATCGACCTGTGACGGGATTCTAGAGTTATGATTCCTATTCTAGATTATAATTTCCCGCCTTTCCAGTTGGTAGCAAAATAGGATGGTTTATCTTCTGGAGTGAAGGTAATCCAGATAGGCTAAGATTTCCCCAAGGCCCATAGAGATCTGGAGATGTGCGCCCATAGAGCAGCGGACGGAGGATGGCGTTCCACGGAAAATGACGGAGAGTGACGGTGCGGCAGAAAGCAGCAGGTCGTAAGCGAGTGAGTATAAAAAGGGTCATGTGTGTTAGATTGCGGTGTGTATTGTGTTGTTGAAATTGTATTGTCTAGCGGAGTTGAGTGCCTGTAGTGTGAAAGGAGAACAGGTTGTGAGCGTGCACAACCAGTGAAAAATCTTAAGCTCAAGAGGAGAGCTTAAGTGGTTCGGGTGTATCGAACACCTACAGTAATTGTCGACCATTGAAAGGGGATCATGAGGTACCATTGATCGCCCGTAGGACCGAGATAGGGGGAATGAGTGTGTGAATGCGTGGGTAACGGACGCTGGACGGAAGTTACCGTGTGTATGAAACCTATCAGAGAGGCGATTGTTTGATCATTAAGCGGACAGACATTTGCCAGTCGGTGACAATTACAGTCAGACTGTGGACGTACAGTCAGAGAAGTGATTGCTTGGTCGGAAGTGATCATTTCAAAGCGTATTATTGGAACGCATGCATGACCGAGAGACGGGCAGAGAAGGGAGGGGAACTGCTGCAAAGGTGGAAGCGAGTGACGTCGGAAAGAGCCGCGCTGGGATAGGACGGTTAGTGTGGAGCCGCGCTGAGATTGGCGGTTAACGAGTGACATCAGAAGAGAGCCGCGCTGGGATAGGGCGGTTAGAGTAAAGCCGCACTGGGATTGGTGGATTGTCATTGTGAAGCGAACGAACGTAGTAAACAAGAAATTGTTGTGGATTTCACCATGAAATGTCTAAAAGGGTTGCAAAGTTGTTTCTCGGGAGAAAAGAAACTAGAACCTCGGGTGGGGAAGAGGCTCCACCCGAGGATACGCCAGCTCATTACATGTCTACAAATGTTGGGTTACATACTATATTGTGGCTTGAGAACTGGTGTAAGATGACTGAGGGGAATGAGGAACTGACGTTTCCTAAGTACAGGACATTCAGATTAGAAGTGTTGTATCAGCTAAAAGCGATTATGTCTTCGTTGCGACCTTTGCCTAGGCCAACACAGTTCGAAGCATTGAATGCATGGATCAGGGCAGCACACGAAACAAACAGGGATAGGAGACAGGAAAGAGTGAACAGATCAGTTAGGGCGGTGCAGGACGCGAGGTGGGATGCACTAGCCAAGAGATGGAGAGTACAGACCATAGCAGGAGATAGGTTATACCCACTGTTGGTCAATGAGAGGGAAACGCAGAAAAAGAGTACAGAAGACGATGACAGTGAAACAGAAGATAGTCTGATAGAGAGGCTGTTGTCGGACAGACCACCCCCATATAATCTAGAAATAGAGGGGAGCTCACCACCACCAACAGGGAGGGAGACATCAACAGTGGACGGTGGAGTCCTAAGAGAGAGTGACTTGGGCCCGGTAGGGAACAGGGCTGGTACGGTGGAAGGTGAGGGGGTACCTCAGCGGGCCCCGGAAGCAAGAGTAGTGGGAAGATTCACCGTACAGCAGGTACACTGTGAAGAGGGGGCCAATGCTCAGAGGCTACCAGATGCCCTTACGGTACCTGTTACCATTGGTCCGATAGTGTCAGTATTCAACCCCGAACAGATGCAGACTGAGAGTTTGCCACAATTAGAGAGAGAGAGGAACGTCAGCGAAAATAGGAGTAACGTGGTGGATGAGTGGAATCAATGGTCCCGACCTGTAGAGAGGAGCACCCCTTTGGCAGCCTCGGCAGATTCCTCTAGGGAACAGGGGGGCTTAAGAGGACCGTTGGATCTGAGAGGACCAAGGCCTTGGTCGATTAGAGAACTAAGACCAGATCTGCGAACTTGGGAAACAATCACGGATACCCAGAGAGACAGGGCAAGAGACGATTGTAGCCATTGGAGTTCAGAGAATAGGGAAGTGTCCCATTGCAGGTCTAATGAAAGCAGACAGGAAGGGGACCGTGGGAGTGAGGAAAATAGGGGTACGTATACATACGGAACTGCAGAGAGAAGGCAAGATTGGGACTGTGAAAGATGGGAGCGAGGAAGTGTTCCTCATAACACCCCTGAGGAAGACAGAAGAGTGAGTCAGGAATGTAAAGGGAAGGACCCTAGTGAAACCTCTAGTCATGGCACATTGAGAGCGGTGATAAAGGCAAGGAGAATAGATGTGCTGAGACTAAAATCAGAGGTGGAGGAGATAGTGGAGGGTACAATGCCTCTAGAAAGAATAGAGCTTTACGAACCAGATGAACTGCTGTTCGTAACGAAAGATGTTACTCGCCGAGCTAGGGCAGCTCACGAGAAATTAACAGAATTAGCGAACAAATATTCAGTGGATCTGACCAGGACAAAGGCGTTTCAGGGTGGCCATAGGTTGCAGTATACAGACCAAGATCTTGACGAGAAGAGAGTGATCGGATTAAAAACTCACATCAGAGAACTAGTAGTGGGAATCCGAATATGGGTTCAACTGGACAAATGGGAAGAAAAGTGGTCCAAAAAAAAAGTGTTAGACGGAGCACTATGAGACGTCTCCAGGAGCGGGGCTAATGCATGCAGAAGCATACCCCTTGAGGGAAGTGGCCCATGGAGGATATGTGCACGTACCCTGGAGTAGGGGAGATTTGGCTGCTTTTACGAACACATTTCCAAAATTGAGAGAAAGCCCAGTAGAATGGTACAAGCAAGTAGAAAGGTTTGTCAAAATTTCAAAGGTACTGTGGGTTGATCTGAACACACTGTATGACATTGTGGTTCCGGGAGATCTGTGGGTAGCATGCAAGGTCAGTGTCGAGTGGCCCACAGAGGAGCCAGAAAGAGAGGCACTCACGAATGGACCTTCACCAAGAGTAATGATAAAGTACGAGCAAGTGATTACGTGGTTGAAAACCAAGGTGCCACCACAAGACATAGATTGGATAAGAATAGACCGAACTAGACAAGAACCGAAAGAGACCGTTCATGAATACTATGAGAGACTGTTACAGATATTCAAGCAGTGCAGTGGTCTGGATGTGATGGATCCAAAGGACATGGGACAGTTTGTGTCCAAGTTTGTTTTGGGCTTGAGACCCGAGATCTGTCTAATGATACAACAACATTTGATCTGTTGGTAGAACAAACCTCTAGATGAGATCCTGAGGTACACAAGGTACTGCAGTGATGAGATAGATTCTAAAAATAAGAAGCTCAAAGATAAACTGATGCTAGTCCAAATTCAATCGGGAGGACAGGGTCAGTTAGGAAATGGAACATTGGGGAGAAGGTCGAGCAGCCAGAAAAGGGACAGTGAGGACGGTCCAAGGCCAAGGGTAGACCTAGCGACTCTGAAAAAGACGACAAGGTGCCATCAGTGTCACGAGATCGGGCACTGGAGGCGCGAGTGTCCCCACAACCCAGAGACTCAAGTACAGGAGGAGGAAGAGGAGAGTCAGGCTCCCCAAGTTCCGAAATCAACAGTAGTCAAGCTCAAGGTGGCAAAAGGGGGGACCTCCGCTCCTAGAGCTCCCGTTCCCCAGCCACCGAAGATCGGAACAGGGAATAAGATATACCAGCAGATGCCTCTCCTGATAGACGGAGACGAGTACTATGCCTTTAATCCAGTGACAGGAAGGTGTCTGGACGGGGAGGAAGAGTGCACCTTGGGAGCAGCGTTAGAGATAGATCAGAGAGGACCCTTTGTAGAAACGGAAGGAGCCGGACACCCCACTACCTTTCTGGTGGATACGGGTGCGACTCGTTCTACTGTACGGTCCGCAGTGGTCCCTAACCTGCCTCTGTCAGGACAGACCATTCAAGTTGTGGGTGTAGCAAATAGGAAAATGACAAATCCACTGACCGAGCCAGTTCCAGTAAGAATAGGAAACTTCAGGGACAACCATCAATTTGTGGTATGTGATTCTAGTCCTGTGTGTCTGCTAGGAAGGGACTTATTGTGTAAACTTAACTGTACCATCTATTGTACACCCAAGGGAGTAGAGTTGGAGACAAATGATGATGATGCTGCCTTTAAGGTTGCAAACACACGTCTGTGCATAGAATTGTATCCTGCACTAACAGTGGAGGAACTCCCCTGGGACTTGAGGGAGACAGTCAGACAGGAGGTTTGGGATTTTACAGGAGAAGAGATTGGACTGGTCAAAGGTGTCGAGCCAGTCAGGATACAAGTAAGACGTGATGCAGAGTTTCCAAGAACACCCCAGTACAAGCTGACTCCAGAAACAATTGCGGGAATAAAACCTGTGATTGCATCTATGATTAGACAGGGAATCCTAAAAGAGATAATGGGCAGTCCGTGTAACTCTCCGATTATGGGCTTGCAGAAGCCTAGCGGTAAGTTCAGGATTGTGCAAGACCTACGAAAGGTGAACGACATCGTCGTTCTATGCTGTCCAGTGGTACCGAATCCATCAGTAATACTGTTTCAAATTCCAGCACAGGCTGAGTGGTTCACTGTGATTGACCTATGTCAGGCATTTTTTTCAATATCGTTACATGAGGAGAGCCAATTTCTTTTCGCTTTTAAGCTGGAAAGCTGTGTATAAACATGGTGTTGTATCCCACAGGGGTATACCGAAAGTCCATCGATTTTTAATCAATTGCTGAAGAAGAATCTTGAAAGTCTAGTACTGCCCCAGAACTCGGTTCTTGTACAGTACATAGACGACCTCCTTGTTGTGTCAGAGGCAGAAGATGCCTGTAGAATAGACACCATTGCTTTGTTGAACCATCTGGCAGAAAATGGTCACAAGGTATCTCCCAGCAAGCTACAATACTGTCTCCCAGAAGTACAGTATTTGGGACACAGAATAGAGAAGTGAATAAGGAAGGTGTTCCCAGACAGAATAGAGGCGATAATGAAAATGATGGTGCCTACCACACAAAGAGAGGTTAGAATGTTCCTGGGAATGGTTGGCTATTGTCGCCAGTGGATTGCTAATTTCTCACTGAAGGCAAAGCCCTTACAGAAACTGACGCTCAAGGACGTGAGTGATCCGTTACCATGGGACACAGACTGTATGATGGCGTTCCTTGCGTTGAGAGAGGACTTATGTCGTGCTCCGGCCCTGAGAATGCCTGACTACACCAAATTGTTTTCATTGTTCTGCTGCGAGCGAGAAGGTTGCGCGTTAGCAGTTTTGACCCAAGATCACGGAGGAGTCCGTAGACCAGTTGCTTATTTCTTGGCTACTTTAGACCCAGTAGCCGCAGCGTTGCCCGGATGTTTTAAATCCGTTGCTGCAACAGGTGTCAGCATTGAGCGATGTGAGAGTATTGTGATGGGGCATCCATTGGTGGTACACGTTCCACATTCAGTAGAATTGTTAATGACCAGGACCAAAACACAGCACCTGACTAACAACAGGCTCACACGCTACGAGCAGGTTATACTTGCTGCAGAGAATGTGACCCTAAAGAGGTGCTCAGTTTTGAACCCTGCTACTTTGATGCCATTGCCAAATGTTTTAGATGATGATTGTGAAGACCATGACTGCCTTGAAGTGACTGAACTATGCACCAAACCGAGACCAGACATTGTCGATGAGCCTTTGGAAGACCCAGATGAAATTCTCTTTGTAGATGGCTCATGTATAAGGGACAATGCTGGACAGCTAAGAGCGGCTTTTGCCGTTTGCACAATTCATTGGATAATCGAAGCCGCCTGCTTAGAAGGGGTACACTCCGCTCAGGTGGCTGAGATAGTTGCGTTGACGCGTGCCTGTTTGGCAGCCAACAAGATTCGAGTCACCATATACACCGACAGCAGGTATGGGTTCGGTGTGGTTCATGACTTTGGTCAGTTGTGGTCTCAAAGAGGTTACATGACATCATCAGGTTCCACTATCAGGAATGGGGAATTTGTCAGGTTACTGCTGGAGGCTCTGCAGGGGCCAGCAGAAATCGCTGTAGTGAAGTGCACAGCACATAGCAAAGGTGCTGATTTTGTGTCACTAGGAAACAGATATGCGGATGAGGTGGCACGTTATTGTGCCGAGCAAGCTTACTCATTCTCTGATCAGGTTATCGAGGGAATGCATAGAGGGACCGAGCTAAACATGATACTTGAAGTGGCAGACACTTGGGATGCATTGAGTAAAATGCAAGAGCAGGCGTCAGACTTAGAGAAAAGAGTGTGGATGACTTCTGGCTGTACCAAAGGGGATCTGGATTTGTGGATTTCGGCAGATGGGAGAGCTGTGTTGCCGAATGAACTGGTGAGCCCGATGGCTCGACAGATACATGGTTCTGTGCATTTGGGAAGAGATGCAATGATACGAGTGTTCAGGCAGACTTGGTATAATCCCAAGTTCAGAACAGCTGCAGAAGCGGTGTGTCAGAGGTGTGTTATATGTCAACAGATGAATGTTGGAAAGAGGACACCAGTTACGTTAAGTCATGTGGGGAGGTCTGGAGGGCCTTTCAACAGAATGCAACTGGATTTCATTGAGATGCCAAAGTGTAACAGCCTCAGATATGTCTTGGTAATTGTATGTGTGTTCTCTAGATGGGTCGAGGCACATCCCACTCGTAGGTGCGATACACTCACCGTAACCAAATTATTGTTGAGGGAGTTAGTGCCTAGATTCGGGGTCCCGACCTCTTTGGAATCGGACAGAGGAACACATTTTAACAGTGAAGTTGTGAAGATGCTCTGTTCTGCACTGAACATTGATCAGAGATTGCATTGTAGTTATCGACCAGAGGCTTCTGGCATAGTGGAGCAAATAAATGGAACACTCAAGGCACGAATGGCGAAGGTGTGTTCATCCACGTCCCTGAAATGGCCAGATGCTTTACCATTGGTGTTAATGAGTATGCGTAGTACACCAGACAGGAGAACGGGACTTTCACCTCATGAGGTGCTGATGGGAAGAGCTATGAGGTTGCCATCCGTCCCCTCAGCAGCCTTGCTGAATATCACAGATGATCTGATTCTTGATTACTGCAAAGGACTATCTGACGTCATCCATTCTGTGTCTCTTCAGGTGCAGACGGCTGAAATTCCGACTTCTAGAGAACTTTTTCACGACCTGTGTCCCGGAGATTGGGTTCTAGTACGAAAGCACGTGAGGAAGAGCTGCCTGGACGTCCGCTGGCGAGGGCCATTCCAAGTCATCTTGGTGACGAACACTGCTGTGAAGTGCGGTGGCCTGCCAAATTGGATCCACGCTTCTCACACCCGAAGAGTCCCAGCGCGAGCTGAGGGAGATCACAACGGCAGTGACACTGAATCTGCCTCTGAATGGGAAAGCTGCTGTGAAGGTGATCTCAACTCTGAAAGGGCTGAAGGCCGGGATGAGCAGGTTGTGCCGACGAGGAACAGAGGAGTGAAGGGCACCGAGGCAAGTTGGCCTGAAAGGCGGAAGAGGCTGAATGTGAGGCTGACCTCTGAAAGAGATCTTGCACCTGTATCTGAAGAATCAGACCTGGAAATAGAAGGCCAAGAGTCAGAGGAAAAGGTCCGAGGAGATCAAGGAGGGTGAGAGTACCTTGCAGAAGATACGCCACTCAGGAGTGGACCTACCCTTTGACAAATGCCAGGTGTACTGAGATCCGGGAGGGTGAGGTCGGTGCTGGTGACCGATACAGCTCCTAATTATAAGTTGGAAGTGATACTGTTGGTGCCTGGACTGGAAATCGAAGGTTTACTGACAATCACTGTTCCTAACCCCCTCTCCTAAGCAAGATAAATGACCTGATCTTAAACAGATTGACTTTTCCTACATTTGGCCCTGAAATACCTGCTTATGAATCAATAGTCCTCCACATGGAACTCTTGGATTACGTACTCTGTGCACTTGGAAAAAATCTTATCATTGATGCGCAGTAAAGACTTTGTAAATAGCTGCTAAAGTCACTTAGAGCCGAGTGGAAGAAGAAGAAATTTAGGGACATCCCTTAGAGAATGGAGAAGGGTAGGGTCACCTGAATGCAAAATGGAAATGAAGATTTGAAAGGGGATCTCTGCTTCTAGGTGTGGTTCGAGAAATTCATAAAGCCAAGCAAGAGACTTTGTATTGCTGAGACTTGGTGTTGTTGCTAGAATCGAATCACACTGTCTGAGACCATGGAGGCTGGGAACCCGACTCGTAGGGTAAAATGTATTATAGGTACACTAATAGGGTTAGTGATTTTCTTTATATTTGTAGTAGTTTTAGTTTCTTATTTAGCACCACAAGAGCAGGAAGTGGAGGTCAAGGGAACACCTACACCTACCACTCGTAGCCAAAAAGAGGTAAACATAGGAGCTGAGAAAGCTTTGCTAGCGGAAGAAAGCCGTAGATTACATGCTGATTTGTCCAAAGGAAACTTTGGGAAGAATGCTTATGCTAAATTGTTGTATGAGTATATTGATGCGATGGATGCGAAAGATTGTTATGTGTGTATGCAATTGCCAGCTTCAGTAGACGAGGGTATTAGATACCATCACCTGCCATTGACATATGGAATCTCATGTAGCTGGCTGCTTAGCATTTTTTATGGGAGATCTCATTTTGAATATTTCTTTTCGAATTATGATGCTGTGTTACCGGAAGTCCCAAATTATAAGCATCTGAACAAGTGGAATTATTATAAATAAGAAGATAGACTTAGATACTTTTTCATTCCAACGAAAACCATAGATACCTCATATGCACATCGACACAACTTGACCTGCTCATTGACAGAGGTAGAGAAGAAGTTCGTAGAACAGGTTGAGGACAGATACCAAAAACAGAAGCAGTTACAGACGTCAGGTCAGGGTAAGGTAGATTGGACGGATGAAGAGCTTGGACACAAGTCAAAAGGAAGCTATGGTCCGATAGCCTTAGACGTAGTACAGAAAGGGAAGTTGTGTTTGCATAGACCAAGGACATATTATGAAAACGTGTATGTGGGTGAGACAACTTGTGAACACACTTTCAAAATAGTATACTATACCAAGGACTTTCTGAAGAGCGTGGTGCAAGTGATCCCTGCGGAGTATTTTGTTTGTGGAAGAAATGCGTACGTGAGGTTGCCTGATAAGTGGTATGGGACATGTTACCTGGCGATTATCTTTCCTAAGATATATCACACGGAGGATTTTGCTCAGGTGGAGGGTGGCAAGTTGACAAGAGTGAAGAGAGGAGAAAGTGCTGGTGCGATAGTAGGAGATGTGTTTGGAGCTGCGATACCAATGTTGGGAGTGATTTTAAATGACGTAAAGATATGGAGATTAGCAACAGTGGTGGATGAGTTATCGATGAGTACGGCAAAATCATTGGTGTTGATCCATGGTGAGATGTTGTCGATACGGGCGATGGTTTTACAAAACCGCCTTGCCTTAGACGTCCTATTAGCAAAAGAGGGCGGAGTCTGTAAACTTTTGAAGGTCCAGGAATGTTGCACGTATATTCCGGATAATTCTAAAGATCTGAAGAAATATATACGCAACATTACTGCAATCCACTATGAGATTAATGATCTGACACAAGAAAATACATGGGAAACGGTTGGCAAGGGATTTGGCAGTGTTGTAAGTTGGTTTGCAAACCTGGGAAGGAGTTTTCTTGAATACATATTGGAACCCCTTATCATCATAGTGGCATGTGTGATTGGATTGTGGGGTTTGTTGAGATTGTACAGATGCTATAGATCCAATAGAGTGGCTAGATCGATGAGGGTACAAGAGCAAAGAATGGAGGATTTGCAGGACAATCAATATCGAAGTCTAAGGGCATTAGAAATGCTCAGGCGAGGAAATGTTGCAACAAGTGCTGTATAGATCGGTCCCTACCCTAAGGAATGTGGGTTGGTGGTGATGACACAGGTCATCAAAGGGGGGACTGAGAGAGCACAAAACTGTGTTAGAAATTTGTAGGGGTGCATCATATTCACAAGTAAGCAGCACCCGCATATATAGAGGATTATAATCTTGTTTAAGTGTGAAACTAAGCTATGAACCCATGTACCAGAATTTTACATAACTGTAACGTAAAGTACTTTTGAAATACTAATGCCATGTTAACCTAGAAATGTATTTGTGAAGTAATGCTAATTCAGTTAAAGGATGCTTAAATAGGCATTGATGTATTCTACTGCATGTTAGAAATTTACTATTGTATTTCATGTAACGACATAGAAGTGTTTAGTTAGAAAATGTATTCTCCCTTTTGCTATAATGATGTAGGCCTAATGAACGAAACTGTTTGCCAATGTTAGAGGGTGACATCTTGAAAACGTGCTGAGGCCCAGGTGGGGAGAGAGGATTGTGTAGGCCGAACTAAGAATGTTTCTTTTAACATTAAATCATGGAAATGTCTTTTCCTAGAAGGTTGCCGTAGAGAATTAATTGCAAGTAGCATGTTAATGTGAATCGATTTATGTGCGTTCCTTTGCAGGTGCAAGGTTAACCAAAGATAGTAGAGAAGGGCCCATTGTGTATGAGAGTTAGGATGGTAGTTCCAGACCTGGAGGAGTGGCTGTGGAATTTTAGGGAAGCAACTTCAGGAGGAGACGACTGTGGGACCCAAGGCCGTTTTTCAACGAACAAGGATGAAGATATCGCAATGAAGCCACTTTGAAAACTAATACTTTGAGAGGGGCGTCCCTTAGGGCGTGTCATCCGAATTGTGGGTTTCGTATTAGGGACAGCACCCCGGGAAGAGAGCAGAGCAGAGGCGCACGAGGGCTAAGAAAGATGCTGGGTAGGCAGAGAGTGATGCTATGCGAAGATGGGCTCATAGTCTAAGTTCGAACGAAGTGAGTGAACTTCTTTGGAAGTCACCACGGCTGACACCTTTTGTTAGGAGAGAACCTGCGATGGAGGGATGTCATTTAGTATAGTGTAGGGACAGATTTATCCTGATGTATTTCTTCTTTTCTTCAATGCCTACCAAGACCCAGATTATAGCAATCCTTGCAAGTCTAGTGGTTTTGGAAATCATACTGGTGTTGTTCCTCAGTCGCTTGAGACTTTTCCGTAGGATTATGTTTGTATTAGTACCCGTATATTTGCTGAACCTTTTACTGAGGTGTTTATATACACAACTGCTTTTGGCTTTATAATAAATTTTCAAACTTGACTTTTTGTCAGTGGTTCTTTGGGGAAGGCGATGGAGGTAGTTCGAATTGACATGTTTAAAAAGATTTCCTTCTACACTCTATGACAGGTAAAACGGTCCAATCGACCTGTGACGGGATTCTAGAGTTATGATTCCTATTCTAGATTATAATTTCCCGCCTTTCCACATGTGAACACCAAAGCAAAGCCCATGGAATGCCTACCAAGGGCAGAGTAAGGTAATGCAGAGACTTGAACTGTGTTGCGTTACTCAAGACTTTTGGAGCCACTCAAAGCCACGCAAAATGGCTTTACGTGATTTCAAAAATCTGACTTAAGGTTTGCGTTGCTCTTGCACCATGTTCTGTGGTGCAAGAACGACACAAACCGGGTCAGAAATATGGCCCACAGTTTGTAGGTACTTAAAAAAAATTCTCAGCCTATTAACATAGTGGAGATGGTTGCAGCTTTACTCACATCGATTGTAGGAGATAATTTGTTTCTAGAGTGAGAATAGGAACGATATAAATGATGTGGGTCTAAGGGATGGTGTTCTCCATTGGAAAAATATTTTCCCTGTGGAGAAAATAAATAGACATGTGTCCCTCCATAAACATAAACTATGGGGCAGATTTATGTTCACTGGCGCATCCCCAGGGATGCGCCAGTTAACATGCACCACAGTGCGCCACAACTCTGCCACCCATGGTGCACAAACGGCACAGATGCGTGACGCATCTGTGCCGGAAATGTGGCGCATTGCTGGAGTTGCGTCGCAAGCGCGACACAGCTCCAGCAAGGCTCGGGGGTACACCATGTGCACAATGCTGCGTCAAGACCTACGCCTGCTTCAAGCAGGCGCATGGTTTTGACGCAGCATTGCCCTGAAAGTGACTGAGTGAAATCTCATAAATTTCACTCAGCCACTTTCAGGAGGCGTTCCTGCACAGGAACGCCCCCCCCCCCCCTGCGCAGGAACACCTCCATATGGCGCAGTGCTTTACAACGTGACACATCTCCTAAATGCATCACGTTGTAAATAGGGCGCATTTTTTGCGCCGCAGTTGCGTCAAATAAAGTGACGCAATTGCGGCGCAAAGAGGCGCAACGGCCTCATAAATCGGCCCCCATGTTTCTTTACATATATTGATATTATGTCTGATGTTAGTAAATATGAATTCAAAAACTTTTCCATGATTCCTCATGGGAACCTGTGGTTGTCACAATTTCCTTGGAGTACTCGTGCAAACCTCAGCGAATTCCCAAGAAAACAGAAATAAACCCCAAACGAAGGAGGGAAGCAATGGGAGTACAGTTTAATTTTTTTGTGGAATCAGGCCCAGAGAGCATGATTCTCAAATCCATTTCCATAATTATGTTGAGCTGAGGCGTGGAAATGAAAGAAGAGTGTAAATCAATTTTAAGTATTCTCAAATCGTGGATGTACATGTTTTAAAAGATCTGCTCCAATATACTTTGTGTTCCAGGACGGAAATTACCTGGAAAGTTTGTGCAGAGTAACAAAGCTACATGTTTATGGGTAATAAAAAATATTATGGACTTTCCTGATCTTAGAAAAAAGTTGCATATTTACTCCTTTTAGGATCAGGAGTAGATTTTTTCCCCCAAAATTGATAGGGAGCAAAAGTAGTTTCCTCATGTGCATAAATATTTTCACAGTGGAGAAAAAAGTAGAAAAGTATTTTTTAAGTGCAATTGCACCACAGTGTTGGTTGACTACATCCACAAACGTACACAGTGTACATTTACACATGTAAAACTTCTTTTGTAAAGGCATACATAGAAATTCCCCAAATAATTCTTGTGGTGGTACAGGGACTGTGCAAGTTTTGTAGCTTTCAAAACATGCCCCTGAACTCTTTTTTGTTTCCAGAAAGTCTGACATTTACTTCAAATATTCAATTCAATTTGTAATCTTTATTTGGTTCTTAAAAAGACACCATAAAAGCACATATACAAAATACACACAGAAATGATTTTTAAAAAAGGAAGTGAATTTCCATTAAAAAGTTATAAAGGTTAAAATTATCTAACACCATAATTCATTAAGCTAGGGGAGCAGGAGTTAATTGTACAAGGGGACAGATAATATTAGGGTCCAGATTCTCTGGTATTCCTCAGCCGTATGGCCATCCGGATAACGTTTATAGTGCAGAAAAGAGTATAAGCATCTTCAGCTTCCTGTAAAAACTTCAGGGCCAATTTTGCTTGTTTAAACTTTAAGTCTTTCAGAATCCCCACCAAGAACTTACATCTTGGTACAGTGTAAAATGGGCACAATAAAACAAAGTGAAGGGTATCCTGCGGAGACCTGTGGTCGCAGCCGCAGGTACCCTTCTCTGCCACTGTGTGAGTGAAACCGTCCGGAACCGCAAAAAGATGATGGAGCATGTTAAGTCTAAAACGGGTCATGACATAGCGGTCCTGAGCGTTATACATGACCCTCAAATAAGGTTCCATTCCTTGCTTCGCTGTAAGTTCACTGTAAGACAGACTAGTGGGTTTGTGGCTTACTTTCTCCGCCCTTAATGACTGAAGCCGTACAGGAAAAAGTTTTTTCACCAAAGCTTTGCTCTCGGTTGTTAGAGAGTCTGGGGCTGTAAAGAAGTTTATACAATCAATCTCTGCTAGTGATTGCTTGATGTACTTCAGCCAGGGAATGACTTGACCTTTATCTCGTTTGAGGCAATCCAATATAATTTGTCTAGTTAAGGCCGCCTCTGGGTTGGTCCATACTTTGACCCATGCCAGGAGAGGTTTAATTTTAATCCGATCTTCTATGAAGGGTTCTCCCACTTCCTCATGGATGATGTGAGCCGATACACTCTGGGGCACTTTCAGAATTCTTCTCAGGAATTTGTTTTCTTCTGTCTGTATTTGCTGTGCTTTGTTATCCAAGAAGCCCCACACTTCTGTCCCATAGGATACCTTCGCACAGCAAATTGACCTGTACAGGTTCAGTATTTGCTCTGGGGACCATCTTCCTAGTCTTTGACCATACCCCATAATGGCTCCTACTGATGCTGCCAGTTTCATTGAGTGCTTCTCTACCAGAGGTTTGAAGTTAAGGTGGTTGTCGAACAATACCCCCAGGTATGAAAAGGTCTTGACCTGGTCTATCTTGTGTGACCCAATGTGGTAGGTGAAGTTCCCTTTTGCCAGTTGCCCTGATGACATAATGTAGGATTTTTCCAAGTTTGTCACCAGGTCCAGCTTGTCCATGAACATGACAAAGCCGTCAATCAGTTTTTGTAATCCTAGAGGGGTTCTGGCAAGCAAAACCGCGTCATCGGCGTATAGTAATACAGGCACTGCACGATGACCGATTTGGGGTGAGTCCACCTTAAGTTTGAGGAGGTCTTTTTCCAGCGAATTAATATATATGGAGAAAAGGAAGGGCGCGAGGATACATCCCTGCCTTACTCCACTGGTGCAAGTGAAGGGATCGGTCTTTTTTCCCTCTTGGTTATACCTCACACTTGCGGTTGTGTTCCAGTGGAGATTTTGCAGGGTGTCAACTAGCGGTTGATCCACTCCTAGTTCTAACAGCATGGACCAGAGCTTGCTTCTGTTTACGCAGTCAAAAGCCGCTGAAAGGTCCATAAACCCCATGTGAATGGACCCCTTCCCAGCGATGGTGTATTTAGCTGTCAGAAGGTATAAGTTTAGGCATTGGTCGGTGGTGGATCTACCCTTCCTGAAGCCGTATTGGATTTCAGAGAGGATCTGATGCTCCTCAGCCCAATCTTGCAACCGCTGCAAAATGACTCGCCCCAATACCTTTGCCGTCACATCAATGAAAGAAATAGGTCGGTAGCATTGAGGGTCATCACGGTTCCCTTTTTTGTAGATAGGGACTATGGTCGCTGTTGACCAAGAACGAGGCAGTCCTGCCACCACTGCCTCGTTCAAAACCCTGGGGAGCAGCGGGGCCCATAGCTCGGGTCTGCTTAGGAATAAGTCAGGTGGAATTCCATCCGGGCCGGGTGCTTTATTTTTGCTGAGCCCTGCTATTCCCATTTCAACTTCTTTCAGGGAGTACATTTACACATGTAAAACTTCTTTTGTAAAGGCATACATAGAAATTCCCCAAATAATTCTTGTGGTGGTACAGGGACTGTGCAAGTTTTGTAGCTTTCAAAACATGCCCCTGAACTCTTTTTTGTTTCCAGAAAGTCTGACATTTACTTCAAATATAAAGGAGATACATTAGGCATAATTTTCCAATTTTTATTTTAGTTACTCCTCGAGTCTCCAGAGTTTAGAGTTTAGCACGCACAATAGTTCTCCTTTTCAAGTCAAGTGTAAATTAATGATAGAAGGTGCCTAATTGCATTACTGACAACAATCTGCCATCACAAGGGTTTTCCAAAATAGTGTGAACTCTGATTGCTCTTGTGTAATTTCACCACTATCTGACGGCCTACGGACATGTTCTACAACCCCTAATGCCAAGAAACAAACACAATATAAATCAATTGAAGGGTTAATTGGATACCCTCCTTGATGTATACAAGCACGTTGGTGTACTACCAATTATAACGCAAGTAGTACAAAAAAAACTAACATGGGCAGTGAAGCATGCAACTCACTGCTTCAGAATAGACAAAGGACGAGATGACGAGGAGAAGAAGAAAACCAAGGAGGAGAAACATTTATCACTAGGTCACCATGTGCCGGGTGGATGAGTCAAAAACGATCAGATCACCTTAGAAAAGGAACATGCAATGCTTCCCAGTGATAGTATATTGAACAAGCTCCATGCACAGGTCTCATAACCAAATTAAGAGGGACTCTGCTAATGCTTTAGTCGTTAAAGCTGTTGCTTCAATGATGGTATAAATCCCACAATAAATACTCTCCTTAAACGGTATGTAACTGTTACCACGCAATTTTTAGCACGCAGTACCGTTACCACGGATCCATTACCACGCAAAACCCATTACCACGGATACCTTTACAACGCATTATTCTACAACGCAGGTACTATTACAACGCATACCATTACATCGTAAGTTTAGGTAAGTTTATTGTTAATATTATCTTTTTTAAATAACATTTATATGGGGTATTGGGTTTGGGTTTTGGGGTACAGGGGTATTTTTAGGTTTTAGGGCTGGGTTTGGGTTTTGGGGTACAGGGGTATTTTTAGGTTTTAGGGCTGGGTTTGGGTTTTGGGGTACAGGGGTATTTTTAGGTTTTAGGGCTGGGTTTGGGTTTTGGGGTATAGGGGTATTTTTAGGTTTTAGGGCTGGGTTTGGGTTTTGGGGTACAAGGGTATTTTTAGGTTTTAGGGCTGGGTTTGGGTTTTGGGGTACAGGGGTATTTTTAGGTTTTAGGGCTGGGTTTGGGTTTTGGGGTACAGGGGTATTTTTAGGTTTTAGGGCTGGGTTTGGGTTTTGGGGTACAGGGGTATTTTTAGGTTTTAGGGCTGGGTTTGGGTTTTGGGGTACAGGGGTATTTTTAGGTTTAAGGGCTGGGTTTGAGTTTTGGGGTACAGGTGTATTTTTAGGTTTTAGGGCTGGGTTTGGGTTTTGGGGTACAGTGGTATTTTTAGGTTTTAGGGCTGGGTTTGGGTTTTGGGGTACAGGGGTATTTTTAGGTTTTAGGGCTGGGTTTTAGGGCTGGGTTTGGGTTTTGGGGTACAGGGGTATTTTTAGGTTTAAGGGCTGGGTTTGGGTTTTGGGGTACAGGGGTATTTTTAATATATAATTACAAATTTAAAATTTGATTTAATTTTTTTTCATTAATTAAATAATAAATAATTTAAATTTTAAATTCAAAAAGAATTATTTACATTATATATTAATATTATATACTTACCTATAATTATACTTACGTTGTAATGGTCTGCGTTGTAATAGTATCTGCGTTGTAGTGTATTGCGTTGTAATGGTATCCGTGGTAAAATTACCTGCGTTGTAAAAAATCCGTGGTAATGGTATGCGTGCTAAAAGTACGCGTGGTAACATCATACATCCTCCTTAAACATTCCAATAGCAGTTATTCTCCACCATCAGTTTCTTCATGCAAACTTACACTTAAGTCCCATACATCTTTGAGAAGTGACTAAGAGTTAAAGGAAGCATATATGTTTGCAATTAAACTTAAGAGCTTCTTCACCTCCCAACTCCCTTGGTTACTGGTGACTATCATTTTAAGTGAATATTGGGAAATTGATTCTGTAGGTATATTAGGAGGCTGGTCTCAGTATTTTCAAGACTGGAATTCCTGGTCATGAAATGGAGGGAAGGGATGGTCCATGTCCTTCTACTCTATTCAGAATATTTCCTGAACACCACCATCTGGAAGAAGCTTGAACATGGACGTTCCTGTTACTGTATGAATAGGACCATCGCTGGTTCAGAGAGGTGTGGTGCAGCGGCCAGGGCAGCTGCCTTCGGAATACTACTAATAATAATAATAATAATATTAACACCATTTATATAGCGCCTGGTTTCACTAGGAACAGTGTGTCCCCGCGCTTTAAAACTATTTACCAGCACTAAACCCCAAAAGCAAGAAGGCTGCAGAAGGCAGGGTCAGGAGAACATCACTATTTGGGAAAGATGTGCATTTTCAGTTTGCCCCTAAAGCTTCCTTCTGATGGCTCCATCCGGAGCTCAATGGGGAGGTCATTCCAGTGTTTGCTAGCCAAATATCTGAAAGACCGACCCCCCATCCGTGCCCGTTGAATTCTGGGCACCTGAAAGAGCATACGGCCCTGAGATCGTAAAAGACGCTTGGGGTGGTATTTGGTGAGTAGCTTTTGCAGATAGACAGGACCGCTCTCATAAGCAATGCGATGGGTCATACACATGCTCTTGAAGATGATACGCTCCCGTATAGGGAGCCAGTGGAGTTGAGCTAAGGCTTGTTTCCCCGAAGATCTTCTTGAAAGATTGAGGGCTAGTCTCGCTGCCGCGTTTTGTACACATTGAAGCCTATGCAGTCCTTTCCTACTCAAACCTAAATACAAGGCGTTGCTATAGTCGAGATGGGGCGTCACCAGAGTATGGATTAACGTTTTCCTGCTATTGGCAGGGAGTGAGTCCAGGGTCTTACGTAGGACCTTAAGAATCCCATAGCATTTCCCTGCTATCCCTCTAGTATGGTGTTCGAAGGATAGGGTCGCGTCCAGTCTGACCCCTACATTTTTGACCTTTTCTAATGGTTTAGGGATGGTGCCAAGTTCATTGGGCCACCATGCCTATGACCAGATGGATGGAGATTTCCTCAACACCAAAAGTTCAGTTTTATTGGCGATGAGGCGTAGGCAGTTGGTATTCATCCATCCAGCTACTCCGCTCAGACATGCCGAGAAGTTGGCTGAAGCCTCTTCCGGGGGCTGGGACAGTGTCACTACCAGCTGGGTGTCATCAGCATATGACACTATCTCAACCCCGTACGCTGCAACCAACTTGGCCAGGGGTGCCATGTAAAGATTAAACAAAGTTGCGCTCCAAATTGAGCCCTGAGGCACCCCGTGTCTGAGCGAGCGCACTTCGGATTTAAAAGGACAGTGGACCTGGAATTGTCTATTCGCCAAAAATGAACACATCCACTCGTGAGCCAGACCCTCAATACCAGCCTCAACAAGACGAGAAAGCAGCAGAGGATGGGAGACCGTGTCAAATGCCACGCTCAGATCTAATAAAAGGAGCGCGGCTGTCTTCCCCTCATCTACTCTACTCCTCAATAATTCAGTGGAAAAGAGGAGTGCCGATTCCGTCGAGTGGTGTGCTCTAAACCCTGACTGTGAGGGGTGCAGATGCAGTCCGCTATCCAAATATTCAGAGAGCTACTTATTAACTATCTTTTCCACCACCTTAGCACAAAAAGGCAGCAGCGATATAGGTCGATAGTTGTCCAACTGTGCAGCACTCAAATGTTTTTTTTTTTTTTAAGGGAATGACCTGCGCGATTTTCCAGTCTTGAGGTATGTGACTTGTTAGAAAAGACTGCTTCGCCATGTGGCCTATATGGGTCGCCAGAAATTCGACTTGATTCCTGAAGACATTGGGACGAGCCACATCCTCAGGGGAGCCAGATTTAATGCTACGTATGATATCCAGCAGCTCCATAGTATTAGGCACCACAAACTGATTAAGGCCACCGTTGTTAATCCTCTCCCTGTCAATAAAGGTGTCCCTAGGGGGTTCTACCGGTGTGTTTGGGAAGGTTTTATATATGTTGTCCACTTTCTGCACAAAAAAGTCAGCAATGGCTTCACACATATCCCTAGAATGAAGATCCGGGGCTATAGTTCTCTTCAATTAGGTGAGTTCTTTGTAAATAGCAAAGAGTTCTTTGGTAGAGTTATCAGCCAATTCAATTCTATTTTTTAAGAAGTTGCGCTTCGTGGATCTAATCAATTTATGATAACTCCTTATGCTCTTTTTATAGTTGAGTTTAGCCTCCTCCTCATATTTATTGCGCCAGATGCGCTTCAATTTTTTGCATTCCGTTTTACATGCTTTTAGATCATTATTATACCACTGAGCTGTTTTTGAGCACCTTGCGGGGGCCTTAGTGGTCCACGGGGCAGTTACATCTAAAGCTAGGTTCACGGTTCGATACCCTGCTCCGGCGGCAGCTCAGCTCAGCACCATGTGACTCTGGGCAATAACTCCCTTCATTTCCATGACTGCCCCCAGCTCCTTGAGACCCGTAAGGGTGAGTAGTTTGCACTTTACAAATAAGGATTTTCATTTCTTTTTTTACATTCAGTGCATTAACCTATGATTTGAGTAATTATCATTAAAAGAATGATATGAGGAAAAAGATAAAGAATAGAAGAGTTTTTTTAATTTCTAGATCATCCTAGGTACAAGGTCCTATTACTTTATCAAGGCCATCTCTATTAAATCCTTCAGTTGAGGGCTCATCCTGGCCTGAGAAAGAGAAGGGCCTCTTCTCGGACAAGAGTGAATCTGGGATGCCTGGTCACATTTTGTTTATGCATGTATATAGGAATAGTCCTGAAGCTAAGACAGTGAGATCAGGAGAGTGGATACCCGTTGGAGACTGCTCTGTATGGTGCGTGGGAGGAGTCACGAGACAAGCAGCTGCAGCTGCGAGTACGCCAGGAGGCTGCCAGGAGGCTGCGAGGAGGCCTGAAGCTGTGTGTGCCGGCCGGCCGGCTGGCTATCGGAGGTTATCAGACCTCACCCAGGATCATTTGGACGCCTTGGCCCCTCGTCCACGGCATCGTCGCTCCAGCATTGCAATCCCTACCTCCCTGCTGCTTACTACAGCCACAGCCACGGCCCGACGCTGACGGCTGACGGCTGACGGCTGTCTCCTGCTGCTCAGTCGATCGCCCCCACCACAACCGCATTTCTGATTTTCCTGTGCTCTCGCGGGTTGGGAAATGAGCAGACAGGCTTGGAGGCAGCGCAGCGAGGGGCAGCGGCGCTGAGGAGCCAGAGGTGACAGAGGTGAGGAGAAGGGGGGGGCACTTCTTCTGCACGCCTCTAAGACAAGGGCAAAGAGGAAAGACTCTCGCTACAGCAGCTGGGCAGAAAGAAGTGCAGTGCTGTGCAGTGAGTTGCAAAGCACCTCACAGACACGTAGGAATTTTCACCCTCGCCCAGCCCTGGGAGCCCAAAATAGCTGTTCTACATTATACTGCTCTATACAACTGAGGGAGCCTGGTCACACCTTTGTGCTCAGAAATTCATCTCTCGTGCAGGTTAAGGCTAGTCAGGCTAGCAGGGGAGGAGACGCTGAGCGCTTTCTTTCGCGGCAGGAGCCACTAGGCGCTTTCTCCTGCAGTGGGAGCTGCCGGGTGCATTCCTTCGTGGCAGGAGCTGCTGAGTGCTATCTCTTGCGGCAGGTGGGGCAGGGCGCACTTTTTCTTGCGGCGGTAGCCGCCGGGCGCCCTCTCTCGCGGCGGGCGTCGCAGTAAGACCAGTGGGCTGGGGATACGACAACGGGGGTTGCCACGTGCCCCAAGGAGAGGCGATAAGCGAGAGGAGACGAGAGTGCGCAGACCGGCTGAATGCAAGCGCTACCTGACCCACTGCCGAACCCAGTCGCCTCACAGAAGATCGCGCGGAGTGGAAGCTACAAGGAGCACCCAGCCTTCACTGTAGCAGATTTAGACTACCCAGAGAGAGGAATGACAAAAAGAAGTGACTCAAAAAGCAGCCAGCAATTAGAAAACGGCCGTGCAAATTCAACAGATCAGCCCAAAGCTCCACTCAGAACTTTACGGAGCTCAAAGCTCGCAGACCAAGAAAAAAAGTCCTGTTTGAAATCGCCAGCAGGGGGACTCATCACACAATTTTTGGTTAAACTTACACCCAACCCAGAGAGTACTTCAGATATGCCTATGCAACAAGGAGGCATAAGTAGTGATGGGACGGACAATAGCATAGGGAACCAGCTCTATCATAAGCCGCCAAACATACAAACACAATGCGAAAGCCCTGAACCCACAAGTTTAGAAAGACGACGCTCTCGCTCCTGCTCAGGGCTGGGTCACACACCTGATTCAGCAAGAGACATCCCAGTACTAAGCCGCCTGAAGACAGAGCAAGTTATAACTGCTCAAATACACCGTCAGGATCAACCGATTCCTTTCTCTCTGGCGCTGAGACCATCGTCACCAAATCCATGCTCTGCCGCGTCAGAGAGGCGGCAAAACCTGGGCTGTTTATCCCCAATATTTTTCCAAAATTTAGAATCCAAAATACAAAGTACATTGGAGCTGACTCTAACTTTTTATAGAAGTTCCAACGAGGACCGACATACACCCTTCCTTTCACTAAGTTCCCAAAGCCAAAAACATAAGGAGAGCAGTGCCCTTTTGGATCAAGGATCACCCTCTCCCAGAGAAACAGTGCAAAACATGGCCAGGTCCTTGCTCTGGCAATCAAAGAAGATGGAGTTACAAATCGATCTTCTAGCAACTATCGCGCTACGTTTAGCGGAGCTGAACAATAAGGTTGATTCCATGGAGAAAAAGCTGAGTGACACCCCGATCAACAGCATAGGCACCTGCTCGTGCGCTGCACTCATGGATACAGGGGCAACACTGCCAGAAATTCTTAAAGGGATGGTGGAAGCTCTAAAAACTCAAATTGGAATCCCAAGCGAAAAGGATAGTTGCAGTCCCGACTTAAAAATTGAAAACCAGTCAGGTACAGCAGGAGGAGGTAAATCGGGTGATTCGATAATATTCTTAGAAGCACACAACTCTTTGACATCGAACAAAGTCTCAAGTAGTCCGGTCAGACGCAAATCCAACAGCAGCCACTCCTCATTGGAAAAACAATCAGAAGGCATTAACCTCAATCAGACAAGTAAGGAGATTCCTCTGTCAAGAAGGGCCAAGAAAAAGCTTAAGAAACAGGAAAAAAAAGCTAAGACAGCAAAAAAACGTGCCCTCCTTTTACCAACTCATTTCCAAAAATCACAAAGTAATACAGAACCAAGACACCTCTTCCCAATCTTTACAAAAAATCAGCCTTCAAACAACTTAATAGGCACAGCCTCACCCGTCCCGGGGAAGATGGATCTGAGGGGTAGCTACAAACAGCCATTCCCCCATACAGAGGGCGCACAAAGCCCACACGGCACGACTGGCGGAGTCCAGCCTCTCCCGGAGTCAAATAACAAATTCTCGACCTCGACCTTGGGGGGCTGAAAATGAGCGACCAAGTAGATCTGCCACTTCAATGTTCAGCCCAGCAGCCGGACCTAGGCAAACGGACCTACGGCATTAGAAGCAACGCACCCAGCAGCGAAGGAGAACTAAAGGATCAGGGCAAAGCAAATCAAATCAGTAAAACAACATACGAGGTGATTCTAACCCCCAGATACCACATCAAAGGTAATCACGACATTCTAAACAGGGGCAACTTACTCAGGCTATTCAAGCATATACCAACTCTTACGGAAATTCAATCAGTCGGTTTAGTCTGGGTTAAATTCTTAAGTCTAACAAGCGACACCCACGGTGAATCAACCTCAATTGGACTAAGCAGACAGGACCAAGCGGGGCTTACAACTGATGAAACAGCAATGATGG
This sequence comes from Lissotriton vulgaris, assembly GCF_964263255.1. Lineage (NCBI taxonomy): Eukaryota > Metazoa > Chordata > Amphibia > Caudata > Salamandridae > Lissotriton > Lissotriton vulgaris. The sequence continues at coordinate 788,361,379 of NC_141696.1, forward strand.
CCGCCTGGGGAATTGACATAGCATTTACCATCCCTAAGAAATATCCACACGTTCTAGCACTAAAGTCCCCTATAAAGGAGGTTTACTCTGTGTTAAAAGGGACAACAGTTAATCAAACAGGGACAAGTGCGCCCATGGTCCCGAGACTCTACAAGGCCTACAAGATAATAAGCTCTGCAGAGGAAAGGGTAGTGCTCCACACGGACCTAAATCACATCGCATGGCAAAACATGTCTATGGGCCCGGGGGAAACGAGCTCTCGACGGCACATCCACCAAAGACAAGGGAGCCAGCTACTGGAATAAGTATCAAAAAAGGGGGAACAACACTCTACTGTCCATTTTATCATGGAATGTCGCAGGGTTGAAAAGAATGCTCAACTGTAAAGCAGCAAGCTTGTATCTTCAAGAAAATGATATTCTCTGCCTACAAGAGACATGGGCTACAGAACCCTTAATTCTTTCAGGGTTTTATGAGATTCACACCGCAGCAGTAAAAAATAATATCTTCGGGAGAGCAGCAGGTGGGCTTTCAATTTACATCAACCACAACGTAAAAAAGAGGTAAATTCAATAGAAACCAACTTAGTGAATCTCCAAGCAGTCCTGATCTCTGGCCTCAAATGTAATAATAACGCAATCTGTTTGATGATATTCAACTGCTACATAAACCCTGCCACAAAGCAAAAAAAGCAAACAATAAAATTAATATCCAAAAAAATGGATCACTTGATAAACAAACACGCATCTCACTTCCCAATCATTGCAGGGGATCTGAACATCAGGGGGCTAGACGACGACACGAGGTACACCACAAGCATAACAGAATTGGCTCCCTTAGTTCAGCTGCTGACTGCGCATAACATGGTTTCTACCCACGCCACCATGAAAGCAGTGGACCCACAATGGGATCCCTTGCCCACCTTTAATAATAAGTCAACAATTGACTACATCTTCATCGCAAAGAAACTTGCAACACTTTTTAAGGACTTTGAGGTGGGAGACAGGGAGGAAAGCGATCATAATCCACTGAGGGTCACATTAGATATAAATGGGAAAAACGCAAAACACCCTGGATCAGTGGGTTTTTCCATCGAGGAAGAGTACCACACAGCATTGAACAGAATAAAGTGGTCCATAAAATCAAGCCCTGCGCTCATGGAGTGGGTCGTCCGCAAAGAGCAGTGTCAAACAATGGCCTCTCCCACGGAGCATTGGAAGGAACTTCTTCTGGAATTAAAATCGGTCCTAGGACAAGTCAGCGGGACCCTGGAAACCAAGCGCCTTCATCCGCAAACCCAGCTATTACAGCCAAACCCCAAGGACTTAGAGCAAACGAAACGGAACCTTTCTAAAGCCTTGAAGGCGAGAAGAAAAGGAGTGTCAACTCATCTCAGCGTGGAAATAAAAGCCCTTCGACGAGAACACAGGAAAAAAATATGGGAAACTCGAACAAAAAAAATGGAGGCGGAGTGGTTGGAAATATTCCATATGCTCAAAGAAAACGACCACGTCCGCTTCTGGAGACATATCAGACAATTAAGCCATACTGACCAAAGTAAAGAAAACGGTGTGGCAGCCATGGAACGGATCAAGCACGCAAAACAAATGTACACAACAGAGCAGGTAACGAGGGTCACGCAAGAACAACTAAATCCATTTGATAATGAAGAAGTGGTTGAGAGCTTGCTCATAAATACAAGAGAGATAATTAAGTTGATCAAGAAAATGAGGACAGATAGCGCACCGGGCCCCAACGGTATCCCAGCGGCGGTGTTCAAAGAGGCACACGGATTCTGGGCAGAACAGCTAACCCCACTTTTCAAGCACGCCTTTGAAACGGCCTCCATTCCATCATCGTGGAAAGGCTCAGTACTCTGCCCCATATATAAAAAGGGAGATCGCACAAAACCAGAAAACTACCGGCTCGTGGCCTTGCTAGATATCGAAGCAAAGGCATTCGCTAGAGTGCTGCTGAAGGAATTAGAAAGCTGGGCGGAGGAGCAGAACATCTTGCCTTTCTTTCAAACTGGATTCAGACCACAATGTTCCACAATAGACAACATCATAGCCCTGGGATACCTGTGCAAACGTGCGACTCAGCCCGCTCAACCTCCCTTGTTTTGCTGCTTTGTGGACTATAGCGCAGCATTTGACCGCGTAGACCGTGGCATACTATGGAGTAAACTCACCAACTGGGGCATTCCCGAAAAGTTGCTTAAGGCAATAAGGTCTCTACACGAAGGGACCTGGGTAAGGATTAAGACCAGCCAATCACCAATGACCAATAAGGTCCCAACAAATAACGGCCTTAAACAGGGGTGTGTTCTTGCACCACTTTTGTTTAACATCTACACATCCGATTTAGGCCAAGCATTGGAGGGGGCAAACCTAGTCACTCCAAAGCTGGGGAACAAGCGGCTCCAAATACTTCAATATGCCGACGACCTTGTAATTTTGGACCATACCAGGATAGGCCTACAGAAAGCCCTAGATGCGCTAAACAGGTTTAATCAAAAGAACAACTTACTGGTCAACCAGGAGAAGACTAAGATTCTCATCATTGGGAAGTATCATCAAAAGCACATAGCCCAATGGCGCCTGGGTGATCAGCAAATTAGAACTTGCAAAAACTATAAGTACCTGGGCCTCAGGCTAACAAAGGGGGCTAAGACAACAGCTCATCTGAAGCACTTAAGAAGCAAAGGGGCAGGAATCATTTGCAGTCTGGGAAACCTCAATCGAAAATTACATTGCCCATCCACGGACCCCATCTTGAAAGTTTTAAAAGCAAAAATATTGCCCTCAGTTAATTATGGCCATTTAATTTTCCAAGGAGCCCTTACCAACTTCTATATGAGTTTTCAAATTGCTGCATACAAGAAAGTGCTGGGCATCCCACGACAGGCCAGGAGAGCTAGAGTAAGGCTGGAGCTGGGACTTTCCCGACCCGACATCTCTTGCCTGGGAGACACAATAAAATATTACATTAGCACCCTGTGAGCACCAGCAATGGCTTTGAAAGCGCAAATTAAAACAATCTTCGAAGAAAGCGGATCACCATGGCAAGCGCAACTGGCAGTAGCCAATGAATTGCTGGAAATAGAGGTGCAAAACCTGGCCAACACATCTCAACTGCAGTATGGAAAAGAGCAGTAAACCGACAGGTAAAGCAAATATCATTTGCAAGAGACATCGCTAGTCTGCATCATCACCCAAATCTCTCCGCACTGGATGCCTCTTATAAAGTGGGTAAAGCACAGCCCTACTTTGAACAAGCTCTTTCCGTTCAAACTCGAAAAAAGATCACTCACATGAGTCCCCTGGCACTACCTATAGTGGAGTTTAACCCAAGCTGGGCCCGACCGGATAAATCAGTAGCATGTAGACTCTGTGACTATCACCAGGAATCCTGGTATCACTTGTTGTGTTGCTGCCCAAAGTTAGCCAGAGAGAGACAACGTTTGGTCATTCCAATTTGCAGAGCTCAGGGCCGCAATCGATGCTGCGAAATTTCGGACTTGTGTTTTACGTCTACAGCAAGTCAAACAGTAGCACGGCTGGGGAAATTTACAGACTTAATTCGTGCGGGACTGTCCGCAAACGCCGAGCTGCAAAAAGGAAACTGTAGGACGGGACGGAGGAGAGAGGAGGACACACCCCCAATTTAAAAACATTTAACGCACATTGTTTTTAAACTGCATAGTCAGAACATGACATTTCATGAAGGTTTTACGTTTAATTGACTGGAGGAAAAAGCCCAGGGAATACAACTTATGTTTCTTTTTTTTAGATAACTATTTTTATATACAGTTAGTATATTGTAATGATTTTAAATAATTGAACAATAAAAGCTTTTTCACTTGCATGTATATATTTGTGCCAGCAAACTCAAGTTTCAAAAAAAGAGGTTTTAATAATGAGAAAATAATGTTTACTTGTGTGTGTTTTAGTTTACATAACCTGGCCACAAATGTAACTTACTGGGCCTTTGCCTGTTTCTCTGACATATATATTAAAGTTGCTGAAGAACGTATTATTTAAAGTTGCATGAACACGTTTTCTGTGTGCATATTTCTCCTCAGTGTTTTTCCTTTCATAAAACAATAGGATTAGTTTCACTGTTGCTTTCCTGGATAAAATATATTTCTCTGTGTGTCTTAGCTGGAAAGCATGTGCAGATGTTTCTTTTATTTTGCAAACAATCAAGTCTGTTACTGCCAAAGGTTCAACTATATTTTCATTCATTTAAGATTGGTTCATCGTTTAGTTTTCTTCAATAGTGCAATGTAATTAACCGTGTTTATAGGGTAAAGGGTGTTATTATTCGTTCATGGTTTAGGCGTTTCCTAAAGTAACATAGCACAATTACTACAATGTTAATATAAATTAGCCCTTTCTGTTTTGTGTGCCAGATCTTGGCTAAACTTGCCAGAGATGTTTCTGAGACATTCTGCTTGTTTATATGAAGGCAGACTCTATGATAGTCTGTTCATTTGATGTATGCATACAGAACTCCCCTTGCTTCCATATTGAGCAGTCCCCATGTTGGGCTGTTATCTGACTTTATAATTAAACTGTCTTTTGTTTGTGAATTGAGCGCTCTCAACGTTACGCTGTCTGCTGATGTCCCTTTTTTCTCTGAGACAGACCACAAGCTAGTCCTCTTGATGAATACTCTACTTTGAATTGCGAACTGAATAGATTTATGCTAGTTTGTTAATGCACTATATTTGGTAATGCTTAATTCCCTCATCGTATGACCTTTCACAATTGAATTTATTTTTATGCACTGTTAATGATGATTTGAATCTGAAAACTGAGGGCCTCATTTACAAGAAAGAGCGGCAGTGCAGCATAGCTGCACCGCAAGCCCTTTGGCTTCGCCATGCTGCGGCACTTTCAGAGCACAGGTATGCAACATATTTATAATATGTGCCATTCCTTACCTTTCCCCTGCGCTGGTGCACAAGGGGTTGCCATGGGCCGACGCAGGCACCTTGAACCATGGTGCAAGGATGCCTGCGTCACAGGGATGATTGTTTACATGCAGGAAGGGTTCCCTTCCTGTGCATAAACAATCTGAAAAGGCCTTTTGCATCTTCCATGTGTGCTACATTAGCACACATAGAACTTGCAAAATAATCCATCCCACCCCCAGACCCATTCACCCACCGCCCCCCTCAAACAGGTAAAAATTTAATTCATCAAATATAAATAATAAAACACACATTACATTACAGCAATTCATGATTATATAAATACATATCCCAGAATAAGTGTTAGTGCAAAACAGCCCAGTTAAAGCGTAACCTATGTAACTCCATCAGAATCCAAAAGTGCCAAGTGCAGACTTCCTCCATGCAAATAAAAAAAAACTTCATCCAGGAACTGCAAGGAAAAATAATAATGTGCAATTTATCTTGCCCCACCCTGTCCTTGCATCCACACAATCAGGTCCCCTATTTCCATACTTTTGCGTCATATACGGCCCCCTTTCCACTCATATATTGCTAATTTCAAGCTATACATTGCTAAAAACCTGGCCTGCATTGCTGAAAAGCTAATGGTCTAGAGTCAAGCCAGGCAAAAGCAATACACATCCTTAAAACAGCCATTGCAATAAAAATCAATTAATGTCCCATCCTCAACATATCTAATTCCGAGATTCCTAATAAAATAACATTATTTGATAAAATAATTTCTATTCTTAAGACCTCAGAAAAAAAATTGACATATCCGTGATTAGGTTTTGCAAAGTATTACACAACAAAAAAATATGAATAATATCTGCACTATAGAGAGCTTAGCGTGGGGCAGAATGTTCCCTTGCCGACACCCCATTTTGCTATTTTGTCGGGTGTATAGTGCAGAAAATAGCATGTCTTATAAAACTGTGATTGTATCCCAGCTGACATAAACATAGATTGTGACAGTTTGTGTGTGTACATAAAAGTATTATCTGGAATCCCCACTTTCAGTTGCCATTTTTGCAAGCATTTGTCCAGATCATCAGGCATAGCTAAATACAACTGACTTTAATTCTCCCTGATAGAGATTGCCTTATCTTTTATAATTCTTTCAACTGTTTACACTCTTTCAAACTTGACCCATCCCCCTCCTTTCCCTAAAAGATAATCCCTAATTTGAAGAAACTTAATAAAATACCTCCAGTCAAGGTTATATTCCATTTTCATCTCATCAAAGGAGTGAAACCCTGAGGAGTAGAAAAAGCAACCGATCTGACCAATTCCTACCCTAATCCATTTTCCTATAGAGTGATCACTGAAAATTTCAGGTATATTGTGATTATTAAATACAGGTGTATATAATGCAATCTACCAATTCCCAGAAATCTACGTACAGCACTCCAGACTTTAAAAACACTAAAGAGAGTCTTAAACACAAACGTTTTTATATTAAATATCATGTAGGTGTCACCAAAGATACCCTCCAGTCTTTCTCCCTAGCATTAGTTCAAATGGGGAAGGGACATTATCGGTTTGTATGTTATCATGATTCACCCTTCACAACTCACGACTATAAATTAATGTGGAAGTCCAGTAGTATCATTTCAAATTTGGAAGAGCCAATTCCCCCCTCTCCCTCAATAGGGTAAGAAACCTAAGGGCTCGTTGAGTTCGAGAATAAGCCCATAATAATTGGGAAAATATATTTTCCATTGTTTTAAACCATTGGGAGTAAATTCCAAACATAGGGCCCTAAAAAGATATAGGAGTTCGGGAAACAAAAGCATTTTTATTACATTCCACCTTCCACCTATGGATAAATGTAACATATTTAATCTTGCAAGAAATATTTTGTTTATTTCCATAAGGAGCTCCATGTTATCCCTGACCAAGTTATCTAATCTGGTGGACAAACTAATACCGAGATATGTAGCCCTTTCAATTACCCAGTTGTCTGTCATCTTAACTTTATCGTTAAGAACTATGTGTGTCTTGTTGTGCCTATTCAGAGCATATCCAAAAACACACCCGAAACAATCAGCCTCGTCTTTAACTGCCACTATGGCGGAGCTTGGTTCAGATATTACAAGAGCAATATCATCTGCGAAGGCCAGATTCTTAGTAGTCAAATTCTGCGACCATGTTGCCAGAATTTGAGTATTGCTTTCTAACCTACAGATAAATGGATCGATAACAACTACAAATAATTAAGATAGTATCTCCTGAATGCAGCTCTGATCCGATCCGGATCGGAATTCTTCCCTAAATAAGGATCTTTAATCACTCAGATTAGGTCAGATATTATTTGTTGCCTGGTCCGCACTGCCAGATGATGCCTGAACTGGTCACAAAGTTCATATGCTGTTTCTTTTTGGGTTGTTATTTGCTCATTGCCTTATCCATCAATAGATCAACAATAGCGGCTTTTGCAATCGCCACCAGTAATTGTTCTACCTCCAGATCCCTCCCCCATGAACAACCCTTACTAAGTCCTCCTCAGCCACCACCAAATTATCCTGTAAGTACTTCATTGTTTGTTTAGAATGTTTGTTATGATTCAAAGAGTTCCACAATGTTTCCCCTGAATACCTGTTTTTAGGGTGTCCCAAACCATCTCAATTGTTGTGCTCCCCAAATTATCCTCCAGAAACATAGGGATCCATTGTCACATGTGTGCACAGTATTCTTCATTCGATAATAGCATTCTCTCGAATGTGCATGATCTTGAATTGGTGTTAGATAAAGCCACCTCTAAAACAAGAACAAGCAGGTTATGGTCTTATAAAACCCTGGGTAGCTTCTCTGTGTGGCATTTTGAGCTTAATGAATTAGAGACAAACATGTAATCGAGTCTAGCATGGGTCATATGTGGGTGCCGCAGGGGGCTTCTTTGAGCCCTTTGTTGTGTAATGTATATATGGCCCCTCTAGTTTCACTGATATCTGACTATGGGATCGAGACAACATTGTATGCTGATGACACCCAATTGATCCTCTCCCTGGATAAGACCACCTGTAAAGCAGAGGGGGATGTTAAAAACTGTCTGACGGCAGTTCTGCAATGGATGAGGGAAAATCATCTCTGTTGTAACACTAGCAAGACAGAAATTTTACCAATTGGGAAAGACAATCTTTTTCATCCAAATGATTGGTGGCCAGATGAGACCACAGCACCACCATCAACTGTGGAAGTGGCCAGAAACCTAGGCGTATGGTTTGACTCTAGTCTATCCTTCAAGCCTCATGTCTCAAAACTGACTGGGACCTGCTTTGGACTCATAAAAACCTTGAGGAAATTTCTTAATCTGATTCCCCTGGTGGCAAAAAAGACAGTGGCAGTGGCCCTCATATCATCAAGGCTAGACTACTGTAATAGTCTCCTTGTGGGAATTAATAAAACAATCCTAAGGAGATTACAGGTAGTCAAAACGCAGCTGCCAGATTGGTGTTGGGCCTACCACGTAGGGCATCGGCCACAGTGGCATTGAATACCCTCCACTGGCTACCGGTGTGTAAGAGAATCCTGTTTAAACTGTTACTAACAACCTTCAGAGCCTTTCATCAACTTGGGCCAGGTTATCTCTCAGCAAGATTTAAGCCATACACAACGACGAGAACACTAAGGTCCACCACGGCTAACCTGATCAGAGTCCCAGCATTCAGGCTAGTCACCAGAGGTGGAATGTCAGCAACCGTTCTGGGAGCTAAAGCTTGGAACAGTATAATTAAACACACTTAGGTCCATCAAACAAGAGGGGCTGTTCATAAAGCAGTTAAAATCATGGATTTTTGGGTTGTCAGTGGATTGCTGCCAAAAGCTTATTTAGGCTCTTATCACCTTCTGACTAGTTGTTGTTCAGCGCCAGGACACTTCGTTAGGAGTGATAGTTAGCGCTTTATACATTTTCATTTCATTTCATTGGAAAAATAGGTAGATCCTGAATCATTCGGTTTTAGCAAATGCCAACAATCAATCTAGCCGTGGGTCTGGCATACATTCTTCAATGCCTAAAACAACTTTGGTTGCACCGGTGGCGCAAGAGGCTTGTAAATCTGCCCCTAATAGTTTTTTGCCTTCACAAATGATTCTTAATTTTAAAGAAACTTTCATGATTTTGGCTTTGAATATTGCCCTGGGAAGGTTTTCCTTATTAGTTCTAGCTCCCCCATCCTTTGGGACTAACACAGCATGATCCTGCACATCAGCCCAGTAATTTTATTAGTGCAAAGCACTGACAATGGCACTTGAGAACTTTGTGACCTGTGGTTGGAGACCGAAAGACTCATTGTTCATTGAACCATTTAGACATACTTGCTCTAAATTAATTTTAGGATTAATCATGGTGCACTCAAGATACAGTCCTTTATTTTCCAGTCAAGACCAGACATTTTGGATGGGAGGACATGTGTGAGTGGGAGGATTGAACGTAGTGACTTTGTGAACTGATGCCATCTGTCTGTATGGATCACTGACATAATATGGATGCATACATTATCAAAACACAAAAATGTCAGGAAATCAATATGATCAACAAAAATATTGCCTCCCTATACTTAACCAATAAATTCAGAAATATAAAAAACACAAATATTGTTGTTAAAAATTTTAAAAAGTTACTTATATCAAAAACAAAAATATCGGAAACAAAAAATATTGTCACCCTTAAATAAAAATTTGATATGTCAAAAATATTGTCCCTTATTATGATGGCGGTCAGTTAGACCGTCTGCCACCATTGCTTCGGGCAGGAGACCATCAGACATTGATTTGGCAGTCTCATCCAACAAATTAGGGTGGGACCACCACCATGCTTTCATCTGGACAGTGAACGGGAAAAGGGCAGAAGCACAAGCAGCAGCAGAAAAAGAAACTTTGTAAACATCCATGCATTGTGTGCCAGCCACCATGTGGCACCTGGCACATGGTGCACGGATGTTTAGGGGGCACTACATGTGCCCCCGGGGTTCCTTAGCAGTGGTGCACAGGGGACGGAGGCCATGTTTGGGGCCCCTAATGTCCATTTTCATCTGCCTTTCCTTGACAGTGAGACCACCATGAAAAGGCAGTTGGAAAGGGACATCCTTATCCCTACTGCGTTGCCTCCGTAGGCATCACCTCCATTGTAGGGATAGGAGTCTGACAGCCATCCTGACGGAGGCTGCGGTCTTTCCCCTTGGCATTATCACTCCGACCATCTGCATCATAATGCAGAAATCAGACCGCTGGCCTATATTTCAGGCAGTCTGCCCGACATCATAATGAGGGTCATTGTCTCACACAATGTCAACTTCTTTAATATCTCAAAAATAAATATATCATCATTACCAAACATAACAAACCTACTTTATACATTCAAGAAACAATTACAATAAACATTAAGCATTTAACAGTAAATACATAATTCAATAAAAAATTTACTTTATAAGTATGTACGTGGGTGTGCGTGTGTGTAACTGTATGGGTGAGTTAGAGGCTGTGTGATTGACTGTATGGGTGAGTACGTAACTGTTTGAGTATCTCTATGAGTGACTGACTGTGTAAGTGGCTATATGGGTGTATGAATGGATATATCAGTGGCTGTATTAGTGAGCAAGTTGGTGTATGAGTGGTTGTATGGGTAACTGAGTGGATATGTGTTTAGACCTATGAATCAGTGAGTGGGTTTGTAAAAAATGGTATGGGTCTGTCAATGGTTTTGCGAATGGTAGTGTAGAAGTTGAAGTGGATGTATGAAAGGTGATATTGAGATGTGAGTGTGTGTGTCAGAGATTCTGTGGATGATGTGATCAGTGATATCATTTGAGATTTCAAAATTGATGTCATCAGTGACATCACTGACCATTACAGAGTGATGCAATATGTGAGGTCATTTGCATTGCATTGCGAGGGTGCAAGTTATAGTTAGCTCAGCAAACTATAGCTGCTGAATTTCTCTGGTTTTGTATGAGTGAAATTAAATGTCTGCCTAATTATAATGTCTCTGTAACCTTTGTTTTTTTCAGTAAATTTCTAAGGTTTTTATAATTATATTTCCTAACTATAATGTCCCTGTACCATTTGTTTTTTTCAGTGCATTTTTGAGGTTTTTTAAATGCTAATTCCTAACTATAAAGTTCCTGTAATCTTTGGATTTTTAAATGGATTTTTATGTTTTTTTAAGTAGCAATGGTGATTGCAGAATGGTGGGGAAAGAGGGCGGGCCTATGACCAGATCTCAGAAATCCCACTGTATAGGACTTACAGAAAGTACCAGGAGGGCATCTTGGACCCCGAGGTTACTTAGAATCCCAGGGAACTTCATTCCCCATTGTTACCACGCTATAGGGGTTCTATAAGGAGGAATTATACCCATCCACGGTACCACTCCATGTAATCAAAACTCACAAAATAAGTAGCCGGATGGTGTATCTACATAACTCACAAAATGTAGGTTGCGAGGGTGGGGGAATCGATGCACACATGTGTTAAGATGAGAACTCTCTCTCACCCTAACGTGACATGCTACATCATTGGGTTCCCTCTTGCACACTGTGACCGCAAGGTGCACAGTGTGGGCTACAACTCTCCCGCAGGACAGGAGTGTGAGGGGTTTTCAAGTCATCCAATGTAGGTTAGAGTGAGGGGCAGAGTGCAAAAAAGTCAAAAAGTGGGTTAAAACTATCTCCTGGATGGATAAAGTCAGTTCTTTATTGGTGTTCCCAGTGGATAGGTTTAATAACAGCTAAGTGAGAATAGGATATGGATGTTCCCTATTGGGCTCTGGTCAACATGTTTCTGCCTAGTTGGAGGCGGAGAAACTACAATTCCCAGAATCGGGAGACGCGACGGCACGTTAAAACGTGTATGACCAAGGCTCGCGTCCTAACACTGTTGCGTTCGTGAAACAGACAGGAAAGGTAACTCTTTATGCTCTAGTTGGTAAGCTGAACTTACAATTATCCACTCGGAGAAGAAAACGATTTTGATCGGTTGCTGAAATTTACAAATATGTGCTTTATCTACAGCACGGAACTCCACCGAGATATTCGATCAATACAAGAAGGATTGGTTAATGCGCCGGCTGGCGCTTGGAGGTATGTGAATGTTTTGAGAACAATTGGAGATCTCTAGAAGAAGAGGTGGTTTGCATTCATTTTTGTAAGTCATGAAGGAAGTATAGCCTATGTTTTTTTCTGTTTATGAACAGGATGCTGTCATCGCCGCATATTTGAATATTAAGTCCAACAACTCAAGAATCCTCAAAGGTGGTAATTATTAAGTAAGTGTTTACAGGACCTAGAAAACCGGTTAAGGAGTTGACCGATCCATTTATGACTTGTTGAACTTATGCTTTTCCTTTTTCTTTCCCCCTCATCTTCTCCCTTCCTCCTTTTTCTCCTCCTGGTTGTTCCACAGAGACTTCCGATCTCTTGACTTCTTTAAAACTAGACCTTGTGGCCTTTTCCTGAATAGGTAAGGAGACATTGAGGCATTAGACGAGATGTGAGCATTCTTTGGTTTTTAAATAGGCAATTGTCATACTTTTTTTTGTTTTATTTCACAGTTGTTGGTCCTGAGGAGAATCCCAAGACTAAATTGATTTGAAACGCGTATACCACAGATTTTGCCAAACAGTGGTTTTTGTAAATTAGGCTTATTTGTGTTATGCCCAATTATTGTAAATATTTCATTGGTTGTATAGCAGTGTAAATATTGTATAGGGTGTACATATTAGAAAAATCTTTTTGGAAAGTTAACCACAGTTTTGTTGGCATCTAAGGTGATTTTTAGGTGGTATATTTGTCTCCCCCCTTGTTGTTTTGCACCAAGTAGGCTGAGTGTGTTTGATGTGTTATTGAGAGAATGTGTTTTGTTGGATTGAATGAGTCTTGGAATGTATGCAAATGTAATTGGATTCATCACTAGTCCCTGTGTCTAATTGTATTATCATCACATGTAGTTATGTGTTCCCTGTAGAAGTCAATTATTGAAAAAACATTTGTGCTATTGAAATAGAAGATATTAATGAGCTTTAGGGTGTATTGTCTTGTAGTCTATGCACCTATGGTTACATTAATTTAAATAATGGATCAGTACTGGCATTTTTCTTGTTGTTCAGTGTAAAGGGCTCAGTCTTACTGATATAGAGCCATACCCTTTATTGTCCAGAGTTTTCAAGCATGGCCTCGTACAAAACCACAACATTTTTTTTTTAAACAAAACAGAAAATCATGTTACTGAGAAATAAAGGAATATCATTGGTTAATGCACTTACCAACAAAACAAAATAAAGAGAACACACCCATTTGTCTGTCTTGAACATTCTTTAAGAGGAGTTGATAGTGAGCAGATCTGCGCAACGCACAATATGCCACAAGACATTGTTAAGGAGTACAACAAAATATATATTCTTGAAGGACTACGTCCATGCTTTACCATCATAAAGCATACCATAGCAATAGTGTAAAAGGAGCAAGTAGGCAATGCAAGGCTGAAGGACCCTGAACTTCAATACCAGCACAACAACACTGGGACAGAGAGTCCCTTCAGAGGTCCAATCTCTACTTCCAGATTTTAATTTTTGGCCTTAATAGTTTTTCTACATTAGCAGGCATTTTATTATTTTACAAAATGGGTATGGGTATCTAATAGCTATGTGTTGTACATTTTATTATCTTCTAATTTATTGCAACACTAATTACATACAACTTGCCATATGGACAAGTGAAAGCGTTCCTCTGCAAATAAATACACAGCTAACATTTGCCGATTATCATCGTTTACTTTTTCACTTTTTATATACAAGTCAATAACCTGTGTTTAAATCTTCTAGTGAGTGTGTTGACAAAATATAAAAAACATATTCTTGTTTTTTAGACCAAACTGTGTAAAATGTTGAAATCTCTTCTTCAAAACTTTCAACTGTAATATCTGTGTCCTGTTCTAAACTCCTCCTATTAACTCTTCATGTTCTATAGAATTCTGTTGAGGACCAAAGAAACAAAACTGCACATCATCCCAAACCTTGTCTACATCTGACACAGTACCATAGAAAAGTACCGTATTTATTTCTCCTAAACATAAAGCATGAGTTTTCACATAGTACAGCCTCCTAACGAAAGTTTGCATTTTTTGAGTGGTGTACAAAAAACATCCTGAAATGATGAAAATTGCTTTGGCACACGTTGTTTGATAAAGAAGCTAGTGAGTGTCCCCCCAATTTTGTATGCTTTCTAATCTTGCAAGGATCCAACCCTTGTAAAGTTTTAAACGTCGCCTTGGAAAGATATGTTGACATTTCCTTATTATATCAATAAATTGCTGTTGAGGCTTCAAACACTACTACAATTCCATTTCTATATAGGCGCCTGACTCTGCCTTCCTTGTACCTATTCCCCAATAACTTGTTCTACTTGTTGTAGGTACCATCACCTCTTTCACTATTGGAGTGCCATTCTTCATTTCATTACCAAACAACCAAGGGCTTTCACTCTCTTCAGTGAGGCCGAGTCCAATATACTAAACAACCAAAACAAGTGCCAGCACTGAGACCTAATAAACTGGATACTTTTATCAACAGACTAGAAACTTCAATTTTTAGTCGTGTGGTTGAATTAATCCATCAACATTGACTTTTATTTTTCAATTTTTTAACACAAGAACATACAAAAATATTTATAAATATGTGCGATAAAAATATACAACGACGTAAGTGAACAAATCAAGGTGCTCAACAACTAAATACACACGCCCTCTTTCACAATCACTCCCTCATTCACAACTAAATTCTCTTCAAACAAATTTACGTTGTTTTGGTTTGATCTACGTTAATAGTCAGCTTCATTTGTTCAAATGTTTGTGATAGAAATGATATAATTCAATTGTACAGTGGCAGAACAAATTAGTGATTTATGTTTCATGCTGCCTTTGTTCAGGGTTTGATTGTTTAATTGAATTACTGTGCTAATAGATTCACGTAGGTCCCATCACAATTTTAAACCTTTCCTTTGCACGACCAAGTGTATGTTGTGTTTGTCTCTGTGAGTTTGTGTGAAGAGAATTTAGTTGTGAATGAGGGAGTGATTGTGAAAGAGGGCGTGTGTATTTAGTTGTTGAGCACCTTGATTTGTTCACTTACGTCGTTTTTTATGTTTATCGCACATATTTATAAATATTTTTGTATGTTCTTGTGTTAAAAAAATGAAAAATAAAAGTCAATGTTGATGGATTAATTCAACCACACGACTAAAAATTGAAGTTTCTAGTCTGTTGATAAAAGTATCCAGTTTATTAGGTCTCAGTGCTGGCACTTGTTTTGGTTGTTTAATTCTTCATTTCATAGCATCGCCCTCAGTAATCAATAGCATGAGCTAATATGGAAAAATTATATACTAGACGTATGTATGCATTCTCCACTAAAAACTGTACAAAAGTTACTTCTATTCACTAATCTTTCTTCAGGTTGTGTCTCAAGTACAACTCCATTTTATCAAGAGTCTTCATTCTATTTATAATCAAAATAAAAACCTTCAACATCAAAGCAAACGCCTTATCAACTACTTGTTCTTCTATACTTCTTAATATTTCTCAGTAGCTTTTTAACTACTCTTATTACGAAATACCCTACCTCTGTTACATGCTTCCCTGTTCTTGCTATAGATTTTGTCCATTTTTATTCTTTCTCTTAGTTTGAATTTTATTTTCATTATTTCATAATCTTTGGACATGTCCACATATATTTTTTAGAAATTAGTTTGCCCTCCTACCAATAGCTCTTTTTTCTTGTTCACTACTTTTATTTCAATTTCCCCCTTTTGAGTCTCTGTTCTGCATAGATACTGTAGTTACTTCTGTTCCTTTTACCTCCGAGCTTTTGTAGGCAATCTGTCTGTAAATATGCAGATATTGTTATGTAAAAAAAATAACTATTTGTATTTTGTTTCTAGCCAGTGTACCATTTACTTTACAACTGGCTTTCACATAACACACAGTTGTTATGCTATTGTGAAGTTTTAAATCTACAAATCAACCTACCTACATAACTACAAGCACTTACTTCAATGTACCAATCCCAAACCAAAACACAAAACGTAATGTATTACATAACCTTTAATATTATAGTACCCTCCCCTTCAACACAGCTGCACTATATCTCAGTTCTCATTTATACATGCTAAAAGACCACTTTATCACCCATGTTCACAATTTAAAAATAAACATCAACCAAAGTGTAAATGTACATACAGGGTCTCAATACTGCAAATCCAAAAACACAACATAAAATATATTTCTGTGCCTCTCTACAACTGTGTTACCGGTACATTTAATGTTTCAATACTTTTCTACTCCATATAAAATTCTGCACATTATTGTGTATCATAGCTTAATGTTCACTAATTCTTCCTGGTACATGCCAACAGTGTGTGACAGGTTATGTATATAATTTACCAGATGTGTTCTAAAAGTTACATATTCCTCACTAAAACTTGTAAATGCATGTGTTTTTGGTTGAGCAGAACCATACTCCCTGGATGATTGGATGAGTGCATATATAGTGCCTATGTAATTCCCTCAGAATATAGGAGAGTGCCTGCATGATTCCCAGAATATAAAGGAACTACTTCAGTGTCTGTGTTCCTTCCCTCTCTGAGTTCCTTGGTGAACCCTGAAAGGAATGAGTGGAACCTATATCAGTATCCTGATACCTGTCAGGTTTTATGATGTGATCTCTATTCCTAAGGTTGTATCTCCTTTCAGAGGGCTCCTGTTGAGGAGACCCACTCCTGGATTGAGGTATATTTTCTATTTTCTTTTGTTTTTTATTGTTATTATCCCATTTCTTCTTGGAAGAATCAGGTGCTTGCTTGGTATTATCCTTTTCAGGACCACCCATGAGTTGAGGTTTTTGTTGCTCTAGCTGCCAAACTATCTCTACCTAATTCAGCATAGGTGTCTTAATAATACTTTAGGTAATGAATTTTCCTGTTGTTAAGGAGTGAAATCCCTCAGGTGTTGGTGTATTGTCACTGCTGCTGCATCCCCTTTAATGTTAGCTAATATGATAGCTGATACCTGGGCAAAATTTCCTAACAATTTCATCCTTAAGTTCAGAGCAGGTTCTGCTCCATACTCATTCTGTATTTGTCTTAATACATCTGGTATTACTGCTAATGACAGGATACCATGAGTTCTGGTATACATTGCAGCGAAGACTATACCTCAAGTGGTACAATCCTCTGTCTGGGAAACTATCCTCATTGGCAAGCAGATTGTTAACATTCTGTGTTTTTCTTGAGAGCTTGTGTGGGGAAATACTGCCTCTAGCTGTGTTATTGTTTTAGCTATCCAGAATGGCATTTACCCACGTTTAGTGGGCATTCATCCCATAACTGTGTTTAGCGTTTGTGGAGTAATTTTAGTTGCATTTCCCTGAATGAGTCTGGCTTGTGTAGCTCTTGTTGGCTGAATCATTAGTATTCTCATCACTAATTGTGTCAGGTTTCTGTACAGTTTTATTATTTCTTTATGAAGTGGATGTAAGTCTGGCACTGGCATTGAGTTAATGACTGGATGTGGTATGTAAGCAGCTAGGACTGGCCAGGTGGCTCCATCTCTTCCGAGTGTACCTAGTCTTACTTTGTCTTTTGTGTGGGGGAGGGTGCCTTTAAACCAGTTCATGTGTTCTTGGTGGGTGAGCGGAACTTCAATGTCCTCATACGGACAGTATTCATCTGGTGTTTCATCTTCAGTGTAAGAATGAAATGTTTTTAGGTCTCGGGCCTACCGTCCCACTGAGTCAGCAGTGGGCGTGGCCCAGAGTCCTATTCTCAGGGCTGCGAAAAACGTACCTACGAATTCCAGGCTGCTCGTGCATTTTTTGTTTTTTTTTGGTATCTGCAATGCTATTGGTGTTCGTGTGCCTGTGCTTTAGAAACAGAACACGCAATAGGCCATAGGCGGGCGAGTAGCTCCGCCTATACCCCGTTGCTGTCTGTTACGTGCACCAGAAGGCCATATATCTTCAATTATCTCGGCGTCCCCGCGGAGATAATTGAAGACGTATGCTGGGCGCTCGTGCACCACTCTCGAGTTTCTTTATTTTGTAGGTCTAGTTTTCTTTGGCACGCGCGTTGTATTGATAATGTAGCGTCATTGCATTTCTGTTCGTCCTGAACAGAGTGAAATACGCTGCTTTAAAAAGCACACGTTCCTCGCACGTTTACAGGGCGCGCTTTTTAATGTACGAATTCACAATCAAATTATTTGCCATAGAAACAGCAGCACAAAAAGAATAAGGCAACAACGCCACCTGTCCCTGCTTTGCTGATAAAAAATAATAACTTCTATAACGGGGCAAATGCATTAGCAGCTCAGCGGTTTGCAGGTTTCCGTTTAATCCGTGTGAACACGAGTCAGGATGCAGGGTTCATTTATTCTTTTTTTCTCGTTTTCTAGGCGCTTAGAGAGCTATACCAGTGACGTAACCAGAGGGACAGAGCATCCCCACAAATACAGGTGGTTGGGGCAGGGGGCTGAGAATCAAGTTCCTTACAGTCGAGCACAGGCGGAGAGACAACCCCCACCCACACACACCCGTACTGGGGGGGGTTGCGTTTGTTATCAATGATAACATCCCAAGGCCTGCTGACTTCCTGGTTCAAAAGACGTGCTGTTGAGTGTAGAGTGCTGTTGAGTGCAGAGTGCTGTTGAGGGCAGAGTGCTGTTGAGTGCAGAGTGATGTTGAGTGCAGAGTGCTGTTGAGTGCAGTTGAGTGCAGAGTGCTGTTGAGGGAAGAGTGCAGAGTGCTGTTGAGTGCAGAGTGCTGTGTGCTGTTGAGGGCAGAATGCTGTTGAGGACAGAGTGCTGTTGAGGGCAGAGTGCTGTTGAGGGCAGAGTGCTGTTGAGAGCTGTTGAGTGCAGAGTGCTATTGAGTGCTGTTAAGTGCAGAGTGCTGTTGAGTGCAGAGTGCTGTTAAGTGCAGAGTGCTGTTGAGTGCAGAGTGCTGAGTGCTGTTGAGTGCAGAGTGCTGTTGAGTGCAGAGTGCTGTTGAGTGCATAGTGCTGAGTGCTGTTGAGTGCAGAGTGTTGTGTGCTGTTGAGTGCAGAGTGCTGTTGAGTGCAGAGTGCTGTGTGCTGTTGAGTGCAGAGTGCTCTGTGCTGTTGAGTGCAGAGTGCTGTGTGCTGTTGAGTGCTGTTGAGTGCAGAGTGCTGTTGAGTGCAGAGTGCTGTTGAGTGCTGTTGAGTGCAGAGTGCTGTTGATTGCAGAGTGCTGTTGAGTGCAGAGTGCTGTTGTGTGCAGAGTGATGTTGAGTGCAGAGTGCTGTTGAGTGCAGAGTGCTGTTGAGTGCAGAGTGCTGTGTTCTGTTGAGTGCAGAGTGCTGTGTGCTGTTGAGTGCAGAGTGCTGTGTGCTGTGTGCTGTTGAGTGAAGAGTGCTGTTGAGTGCAGAGTGCTGTGTGCTGTTGAGTGCAGAGTGCTGTGTGCTGTTGAGTGCAGAGTGCTGAGTACTGAGTGCTGTTGAATGCAGAGTGTTGTTGAGTGCAAAGTGCTGTTGAGTGCAGTGTGCTGTTGAGTCCAGAGTGCTGTTGAGTGCAGAGTGCTGTTGAGGGCAGAGTGCTGTTGAGTGCAGAGTGCTGTTGAGGGCAGAGTGCTGTTGAGTGCAGAGTGCTGTTGAGGGCAGAGTGCTGTTGAGTGCAGAGTGCTGTTGAGTGCAGAGTGCTGTGTGCTGTTGAGTGCAGAGTGCTGTTGAGTGCTGTTGAGTGCAGAGTGCTGTTGAGTACAGAGTGCTGTTGAGTGCTGTTGAGCGCAGAGTGCTGTTGAGTGCAGAGTGCTGTGTTCTGTTGAGTGCAGAGTGCTGTGTGCTGTTGAGTGCAGAGTGCTGTGTGCTGTTGAGTGAAGAGTGCTGTTGAGTGCAGAGTGCTGTGTGCTGTTGAGTGCAGAGTGCTGTGTGCTGTTGAGTGCAGAGTGCTGAGTACTGAGTGCTGTTGAATGCAGAGTGTTGTTGAGTGCAAAGTGCTGTTGAGTGCAGTGTGCTGTTGAGTCCAGAGTGCTGTTGAGTGCAGAGTGCTGTTGAGGGCAGAGTGCTGTTGAGTGCAGAGTGCTGTTGAGGGCAGAGTGCTGTTGAGTGCAGAGTGCTGTTGAGGGCAGAGTGCTGTTGAGTGCAGAGTGCTGTGTGCTGTTGAGTGCAGAGTGCTGTTGAGTGCTGGTGAGTGCAGAGTGCTGTTGAGTACAGAGTGCTGTTGAGTGCTGTTGAGTGCAGTGTGCTGTTGAGTGCAGAGTGCTGTTGTGTGCAGAGTGCTGTGTGCTGTTGAGTGCAGAGTGCTGTTGAGTGCTGTTGAGTGCAGAGTGCTGTTGAGTGCAGAGTGCTGTTGAGTGCAGAGTGCTGTTGTGTGCAGAGTGTTGTGTGCTGTTGAGGGCAGAGTGCTGTTGAGTGCAGAGTGCTGTTGAGAGGAGAGTGCTGTTGAGGGCAGAGTGCTGTTGAGTGCAGAGTGCTGTGTGCTGTTGAGTGCAGAGTGCTGTTGAGTGCTGTTGAGTGCAGAGTGCTGTTGAGTACAGAGTGCTGTTGAGTGCTGTTGAGTGCAGTGTGCTGTTGAGTGCAGAGTGCTGTTGTGTGCAGAGTGCTGTGTGCTGTTGAGTGCAGAGTGCTGTTGAGTGCTGTTGAGTGCAGAGTGCTGTTGAGTGCAGAGTGATGTTGAGTGCAGAGTGCTGTTGTGTGAAGAGTGTTGTGTGCTGTTGAGGGCAGAGTGCTGTTGAGTGCAGAGTGCTGTTGAGAGGAGAGTGCTGTTGAGGGCAGAGTGTTGTTGAGTGCAGAGTGATGTTGAGTGCAGAGTGCTGTGGAGTGCAGAGTGCTGTGTGCTGTTGAGTGCAGAGTGCTGTTGAGTACAGAGTGCTGTTGAGTGCTGTTGAGTGCTGTTGAGTGCAGTGTGCTGTTGAGTGCAGAGTACTTTTGTGTGCAGAGTGCTGTGTGCTGTTGAGTGCAGAGTGCTGTTGAGTGCTGTTGAGTGCAGAGTGCTGTTGAGTGCAGAGTGCTGTTGAGTGCAGAGTGCTGTTGTGTGCAGGGTGTTGTGTGTTGTTGAGTGCAGAGTGCTGTTGAGTGCAGAGTGCTGTTGAGGGCAGAGTGCTGTTGAGTGCAAAGTGCTGTTGAGGGCAGAGTGCTGTTGAGGGCAGAGTGCTGTTGAGGGCAGAGTGCTATTAAGGGCAGAGTGTTTTGTGCTGTTGAGTGCAGAGTGCTGTTGAGTGCTGTTGAGTGCAAAGTGCTGTTGAGTGCAGAGTGCTGTTGAATGCAGAATGATGTGTGCTGTTGAGTGCAGAGTGCAGAGTGCTGTTGTGTGCAGAGTGCTGTGTGCTGTTGAGTGCAGAGTGCTGTTGAGTGCTGTTGAGTGCAGAGTGCTGTTGAGTGCAGAGTGCTGTTGTGTGCAGAGTGTTGTGTGCTGTTGGGGGCAAAGTGCTGTTGAGTGCAGAGTGCTGTTGAGGGCAGAGTGCTGTTGAGGGCAGAGTGTTGTTGTGTGCAGAGTGCTGTTGAGTGCAGAGTGCTGTGTGCTGTTGAGTGCAGAGTGCTGTTGAGTGCTGTTGAGTGCAGAGTGCTGTTGAGTACAGAGTGCTGTTGAGTGCTGTTAAGTGCAGTGTGCTGTTGAGTGCAGAGTACTGTTGTGTGCAGAGTGCTGTGTGCTGTTGAGTGCAGAGTGCTGTTGAGTGATGTTGAGTGCAGAGTGCTGTTGAGGGCAGAGTGCTGTTCAGGGCAGAGTGCTATTGAGGGCAGAGTGCTGTGTGCTGTTGAGTGCCGAGTGCTGTTGAGTGCTGTTGAGTGCAGAGTGCTGTTGAGTGCAGAGTGCTGTTGAGTGATGTTGAGTGCAGAGTGCTGTTGAGTGCAGAGTGCTGTGTGCTGTTGAGTGCAGAGTGCTGTTGAGCGCTGTTGAGTGCAGAGTGCTTTTGAGTGCTGTTGAGTGCAGAGTGCTGTTGAGTGCAGAGTGCTGTGTGCTGTTGAGTGCAGAGTGCTATGTGCTGTTGAGTGCAGAGTGCTGTTGAGGGCAGAGTGCTTTTGAAGGCAGAGTGCTGAGGGCAGAGTGCAGAGTGACTGTTCCAGAGAGAGCAGGGTATGCTTGTGCGCTTACACGGTGCACTGACACACAGGAGCTAAAACAATGAACAGCTGAACACGTGTCTTGGGAGCTTAATTGAGGCAGCCGACCCTCTGTGAGGGGAGCAGCAAGGAGGGGACGCCTAAACCAATCAAACGCAACTACTCACAACCTACTGTACGATTACAACACAAGCCAAAGGGCAGAGCTAGGTCTTTTTGCATTACATAGGGCATCAATTGTTCACGCATCCACAATTAACTATTGTAGCCATCGCAGTATAGCACACTTAACTTTTAAACATATTCATCTAAAGCGCAGCATCCCACCATTGCTACAATTCCAATCCAACCCACATAATTCCACTACACACCACATGCATACACTCCATAACACATGGCGAAAAGACATTGCCATTTACAATGCCATTAGCTCAAACTCAAATAAATCCAAGACCTATTGCATTTCCAATGCTTGTTGATTGTGCATCTGCTGGTGGTAATTTAACCCATGAATAGAATACCTCTGTTCTCTATGATTTGTGTGCCTCATTCATGAATGTGACTGTCCCACCCCTAGCTGAGACTTAATAGTGTGCTAATTTTAAGGTAAGGGCAGTTCCAGCGTTTTCTGAAATGTTAATTTCCCCTTCCTGTTCTTTTTCCCTCACTGCGGCTGCACCTTGTGCTGGCACAGTGGTGTCTTTGTCAGCCATTATTTTGAAGAACCTATATAGGATCTGCGCATTTAGACAACACACACTGTAGAATTGGTGTCTAGACTGATTCTAGACACCCCCACCGCATATGTTATCCTGTTACCAGCTAGCTCACAGTGCCACTAGAAACCCCTCTTACCAAGGAGAGAATAGTTCTTGGCTACTATCAAACATAACAACCCTGATTACTCAGAATTGTGGAAACAGTGCAATACTTTTCGCTCGGTAACTCATGCTCACTTTGTCTCAGAGAGATACCGAATTAACGGTGGGGCATTTTTCAATAAGCATTTATTGAACCAGCATAAATTTTATGTAAAATGGGTGTGCTGAAACAACCATAAGACTGAAACAGATATAAATGATTGTAAGCACCAACAGAGTAAAAAGACGGTAGGTTTCTACCATAGTGCTAAAATCCTGAATACAGGCAAGTATAAAAATACATGACAATAAAATGCGTACTCCTACGATGCAACCCTAACTAGATGTACCTCACATGTATGTAGGTGCAAAAGCCAAGAATCCCTCTAGGATAAAGTCAACTGCATTACCTAAAGTGAGAGACTTTGGAACCCCATCTTGGCCTCGAGATGGACACCCTGCAAGGGATGCCAGACCACTGCGAGCTGGAGTGTCTGCGTGCAAGCACCTCAGCATCTTTTGTCAGTGTGTCAGCATGGAAGTCCTTTTCTCCTCTCTCTACCTCAGCAAGATATGGTGTATATATACCCAAAATGGTACTCCCAGGGAATTTGCCTTGCTGTGTCATGTCGGACTAGGATGATGGAAGGAATGACCCTTGTACATAGTTATTATGCAGGAGATGGTGTCCTGCTGTGTCCTGCTGTGATTCCAAGAATCCTCATGCATAATGAGTGAGGCTAGTTTTCAGTGAAAACCCCATGTCATTTAGGCATTATGGTAACTAGGTAAAAGGTCAGTACTAAAAACCGTTATGCAGTGTAATGTCAGGGGAAATGTAGGAGAAAGGTCTAGTTGCTACCTGAGCCTATATCGGGCACCTGTATGAAACATAACAGTTTGAATGGGTGTCCTGGGGAGGGGGACTGCGTGCCACCATCTCATTTAGAAAGGTAGATGATCCCAAGAGATGGGGTCCCTGGGACCAAATTGGCCTGGGGAGGGGGCTGCATGACCCTTCCCCCTTTATAGCATGGCCGGGCACCGGGATAATGGGTCCCCAGAGCTGAAATCAGGCTGGAGATTGTTGGCTGCATACTTGGGGCTGACTGCAGGGCCTTTAATTATGGTAATTGTGTGGGTTGAGGCTTCATGGGGTAAAGGGTGGAACGTATTTTATTTTTAATTAATTATTAGTTAGTTGTTAATTTATATTTATTAATTAATTGATAATTATTTATGGTAAGTGTGGAATTCTTTTAGGTGCGGGTTGTGGGGTTACTAGGGGTAAAGGATGGGAAGAAATTTATTTTTAATTCATTAATAAGTAGTTGTTTATTACAATTAATTAATTGATAATTTATTATGGTAACTGTCTAATTATATTTTTTGGGGTTGTGGGTTATGGGTTTATAGGTGTAAAGGGTGGTGAGTAAATTAATTTTGCCTAATTTATAATTAGTTGGTATTAATTGAGAATGTATTTTAGTTGTGTAATCAATGTTTTAAAAGTTCAATTGTAGGTGTGGGTTATGGGGATTATAGGAGTAACGCATGGGAAGTTAATTTATTGTAATGAATTATAATTTATTTTTTAACAAATAATATTTGTTTAATTGATAATTATTTATTTCACTTATGTTAATAAATGTATTATTTTTACATTTTAGATGTAAATAATTATTTTTTTAAATTAATAATCATTAATTTAATACTTAATTGTGTTCTGTGTTTTGTGGGGGTATATTGTGGAAAGTACATTCATTATAATTAATTAATAATGAATATGTAATTAGTGAAAATTAATTTGTTGATGAATATTTATAATAATAGTGTAAATTATTTTTTAGGTGCAGGTTGTGAGATTTGTGGTGATATAGGGTTAGAAGATACTAAACTAATTAAAAAAAATATTTATTTTTATTAGAGCAGAAATAAAAAAAACACAACATTACAGAATAGATAAAAAGATGAGAATAGCAGATACTAAATATCAAATGACAAAAAAACATTATACAACGTAGCGTATACAACGTTATACAACGTAGCGTAAAAAGATCAAAGGTATCTCCCATTGTTGAATAATTTATAAAAAAAACAGTTCCATAATGTGAGAAAAATAGCATATATAAAATATGTTCATCACAACCTCACATTAAACCGTATTTGCATAATCTACCAGGCATTTCCTTCCCTCTGATAGTTTTCCAGGAAAACCTATACATATATGTACTAGTAGTCATTAATACCTGATTGGTATTCTGAAATCAATACAGTAACTATTTCTATCTGTCAAACTGGTTTCAAACATTATTTAAAGTGCCAGTGAATCTAGCAGTCATTATTTTAGTAAAGGGCAAACATTGAATCCCTAAAGATAGTGCTATACAATTGGAATATGATCTTCTACATTATATAATAAGAGGAGAAATTTGCCTAGATAGCTCTAAATCTAACAGTAGCTTCTACACACTTTGCATAGGCCTCCTCGATTCTGTAGGTCCTGCGCATTTTATTAACCCAATGGTCAATCGGTGGTTGTTTATTTGTAGAAAAAGTGACCTTGCAACTACTATATATATTACTATAAAATACTGCTGGCATTTCTTTAAGCATTTTACCTCCCCTGATGAACCAAATAAAACCAACATACAGGATGGGACAATTGTTATAGACAAGCAGCGAGTGATCAAGATAAAAACATCCTTCCAAAATTGCAGTAGGTTAGTACACTCAAAACATATATGTACCCAACCCCTTTCATCCTGTTTTCTATATCTAAAACATTGGTTTTGATTTGTTGGAAACATCTAATGCAGTCTCAGAGGGGTGCAATATGCCATACATCTAGAAAGAAAATTCATTCTTTTGAAATTAGCACCTCACAGAGCTTTATTACATATCTCACTGAGCTGCTGCCATTCTTTAGTGTTGAATATACACCCTGTCTCAGAATGGATTTTATGAAGCTCTTTCATAATAATCTCTTCTCCATTAGGCTTCTAATGTAATAAATGATACCAAATTCCAACACCCACTATTTTGTTCGACATCTGCCTGCTGATCTGACGTGCAGTCTCGCTCAACACATTATAATTGTTTTTGAGGACATTCACCACCTGATGGAAACTCATATAAAAGGCAATGCTTAGGTTACTGGATTGTAATCATATTGTTTCCCATGTAATTAATCTATCATGATTGTAAAAATCCCCAAGCCGAACAAAACCTAATTCTTGACATAGTTGGTAGAGTACTTTGGACAGCATTAAACCTCCTGCAGCACAATCTTGAATAGGAGTATAAGCATGGTATGTTGGAAAATCCAGAGATTAAAAAAAAAATGAGTTTGCTCTGCTAACACCAGTAGAACCTTATATCTGGTTGTTATGAGGAGTTTTACTGACCATAAAAAAGCTGGGAGTTTAGTGGAACTTACCTTTAGCATGTGAATTAAAAGGAAGTTATTGAAAACTGAATTTTCCTCTCCTAATTGTGATACCAAGGTAATCAAAGAGTCCCGGTAGTATGATGCAAAATGTGGGAGTGCCAGTCCCTCACATGCTACATCTAATTGTTATGTGGCTTGTTTAACCCGGGGCTGCTTATTATTTCAAATAAATTTCCAGGTCATTTAATCCAATTCATTAAAATAGGAACTGGGAATTTTTAAGGGGAAATTAGGATAAAGGAACAAAACCAACGGGAGCTCTGTCATTTTGACCTTCGAAACCAATCCTATCAGTAATAGATGCAACAGAGTCCATTTATCTAATAATTCTTTTCACTTTTGCAAGCATATTACTATAATTCAGTGAAAACAGTTGGTCATAATCATTTGCAACTAAAATACCCAGGTATCTAATTGGGTGTGGTGATCGATGTTGCAAATATACCAGGATCTCAGAAAACTACAAATCAAGGGGGTCCTTAGGATCGCAGACGGACTTGAGTCCGTCCGCGACCCCTGAGTCGGAGGGAACGTCCGCATGGGCTGCGGCGTTCCCTCTGTGCAGATTAGGATGTGACCGCCAGGGTGGCGGTCACATCCTCTATTTTTAACATTGCGGTGGGTGGAGCTTCAAGCTGCACCCGCAGCAATGTTAAAAATGCACGCATTGCATTTGTATGTAGAAAGTGGCAGGCACCCATCGGTGGCTGCCGCTTACTGCATACAAATGCAGGGGGGTACCATAGGTACCCCCCATGTACACCCCCACCCCCCTTCACCTAGGGGGCCCGCAACGGGCCCCCGCAGTGAAGTTACACATGCTTTTCTACGGCGGAAAAGCATGTTTCCGAGCACATCCTAATCTGGCTGACGGTGTCTGAGAGACATCGTCACCATATTAGTGCTTTTCCGCCGCGGTTGTAAGCCAACCGCGGCGGAAAAGCTGCGGACGGAAACCAGGACCCACCAGCCATCCTAATGTGGCAATGGGTCTGGGTGGGTCTGCAGAGGATTTTCTGCATCCTCCCGGCCGGCGGTGGCTTCCGCCGGCCCGGAGGATGCGGAAAATCCTCGATCCTAATCAGCCCCCAAATGTGAGGATTTCTGTTTTTGCTTGGTTCACTTTGTATTCCCCTACATACGTAAATTTCTGGATTTTGTCCAACGTATCCTGTATATTAGACTCCCCCGGCTTTTGGATATAAAATTATATCATCCCCATATAACTTAATTTTTGCCATCCCCTCAACGGAAGGCAGGATCGATGAATTATTGTGAATTTAGCAGCTAGGGGTTCAATAAACAGGTAAAACGAAAGGGGGGATAACGGACATCCCTCTTGAGTTCCCGCGATGGATATTTACCATCCCAGCTTCTGCCCCATTAATAATAATTTTGGCCTCCACCTGGCTATATACTTCTTTTAGCATACATAATAACTGATGTGGAAAACCAAACTTATCCAAAATAAAAAATAAGGCACACCAATCTACCAAATCAAAAGCCTTTTTGGCATCCATCATTAGAATTTCTGCTTTGATCTTATTAGCCGAAAAATAGTCAATACCTTGCATTTCAACAATTTGTATTAGTGGCCATTAGTCATCCTGGAAGAAAACCATGTTGATGTATATGAACCACCTGTTGGGCACACGGAGCAATTCTCATTTCTCAGATTTTCATAAATACTTTATAATTTGTGTTTAACTGACTAATTGGGTGGTAAGAATTGGGATCCCACAGACCTTTATATTTTTCAAGGAAGACTACCACCATTGATTCTTTAGAACTGTTGGGGATGTCTATCCCATTCTTCATTCGATTAAACAACTTAGTTATAAAAGGAATTAGTTCTTCTTGAAATATTTTATACACTTCTACCAGGATCCCCTCAGAACAACTGACCTTAGCATTTGCCATACTTTTCAATAATGTAAAAATTACAGAAACTTCTATAAAACTATTAACCCTCTCAGTGAACTGCCGAGACAACTGAGGCAGGTCCAATAATTCAAAGTATGATGTCAATTCTGACTCTTATATAACCAGTAAATCTGTGTAAAAAAATGTAAATGAGAGAGAAAGACATCTGCAATCGCATGTTTATCTTCTTATAATTGGTCAGTAGTTGGATTTTTAACTTGACTTATTATTTGTCCAGCTTTTTGACTTTTTGCGGTCCAGGCCAAGACTCTACCAATATGCTGACTCTCTTTATAATGTTTTTGCTGGTTTGCCCTTTTTCCCGAAATCTCCTCCAACATAAAAAAATCCCTTCAATTTCTCCTTAGCTTTTAACAATTCTTGCTGTTGTACCTTAAAAGTGTATTCCTCTGTCGTTGTTAAGTTTACATCTTGTCTCGCTTTATCAAGAGTGGCCTGCAACTCCAAGATCTTTTGCTTACGCTGTTTGCTCAACCTAAACTTATAGGAAATTGTTTGCCCTCTGAAAGCAGCTTTAAATTCCTCCCAAACCATATTGATTGGGGTAGTATTTTCAGTAAATTGAAAAAACTCACTAATAAAAATTCTAGTTTCCCTCAGCCAAGCAAACTCTTGTAATAGATACTTATCAAACTGCCACCTTGGTTTCTATTTTGGAGGCATCCCTAAGATTAGAGTAGAAGAAACTACGGAGTGGTCAGAGAAAGAGTTGGCCAGTATCTCTGTCTTGCCATTAGCTAGTGATTATCTACCAAAGAAAAGTCTAATCGAGATTCTGTTCTATATCTAGAGGAGTAACAGGTAAATTGAGAGAAACCTTGGTGCCGTTGCCTTCATGGATCTGTTAAGGCGAAATCCATTGTCATATTTTTTATAAACTTTGCTATTTTAGACTTTAATTGTCGTTTTGCTTTATTTGAGATATCAAGTGTCAAATTCTGAATGTAATTATTCACCACCTACGATCAGTATACCTTCCATATTCACCGCTGTTTGATAGATTTGTTCAAGTGCTATGGTTTCATCATCTATGGGACCGTAATAATTCACAAAATGAATCAATGTTTCTCCGACTTTTACCTTAACCCATAGCCATCCATCCTTCCCATCTAGTTGAACATCCTCGACCTGCCAGTCTATTGTATTTGATAGTAACACCCTGACACCTTGAACCGCTTAAATAGCAGACGAAAAATATGCTGATGCATATTTTTTTAGGTAGGGATAACTTGGGGGTATCCATCCTAAAATGAGTTTCCTGTAAAAATATTATCTCAGGGGCGAGGGATGCTATCCAATTAAAAAATGCACAGCTTTTACATGGATTCAGGAAACCGTTCACATTACATGTAATTACTTTTACATTTTGTGTCATTTTGATATCTTTGGAAACATATTCCAACCTCGAACTCGCCTGGAATTTTGTCACCCTTTTTTTTCCATACTTTCCCACAAAAAATATTCTACCCAGTATCTCAATAGCTCGAAAACATATCTAATAGAAATCGCTCCTATCCTGCTAATTTTTTTCTTGCTTACCCCGTCCCTAACCCTCACCAACACCCTATGCCCCCACCAACCCCTGGCAATTGGGGAATAGCCCCCCATACCCCTTGCCTACCCCTTGCCTTGCCTGCCTGCCCTGAATTGCCCCTAAACTGGGGGCCATGGTATTACAGAATTAAACAAAGAGAGGAGTACCACCAAAAGAAAAACAGAAGATTTCCTAATGGGGTGTTTTGACTGACAAAAGTAAAGGATTCATCCTTTTGTAAAAAAAACCCTCACTCACCAGCCTAGCAGCCTAGTGGTGACATGCTTCATCATCAGGGTCCACCCTGGTGGCCTAGCATCACCACGGTGTGCTCCAACACCTGAAGTACAGTGGAGCAGGTTGTGAATGTAAGTGCAAAAAAAGGTGTTAAAAATGTCCTGGTTTAACTTAGAGAAATATGAATTTTATTTTAAAGCAACTGGACAATATTAAAAAAGGTGGCGAGATACTGAGAGGGTAGTTACGGCCAGAGTATCTCTATATGTGTATTGGTCTACATGTTTCTACCTTACGTGGGAAATGCCAGGTATTCATCAGGACCATAAACAAGGAAATGGACGGTATGTACCCCCTAAAAGGCACACCCTATCCGAGATCCTCGTGTACCTATTAGCAAAAATCGCTAATGGTGGAATGCTCAGTCAAAAGTGGTTGAGCATGTGTAGTAAAAAGTAAAAGACCCATGGAGAAGAGAGAAAACAAACAAATATCAGGCGTGATCCGTCTTACATGCCTGTTACGTCGTGCTGTGTCTCGGTGCTTTCATACTTCATACCACTGTCATTAGGAAAGCTTCACATGATTAAACGTGCTAATCAGGTGTCCGTGGAGGGCTTATTGTTGTGCCAGGACATGTATGCTTATCAAGAGGTGCGTGCTCAATGGCATGCACTATATTTATTGCAATCTCGCTCATTCCTGTAAATACATAGAAGCGCAATATCTTATTCTGTTAACCCCGCTATGGTGGTCGGGATAATCGTTGTGCAAAGTTTGCCCGTAAAAATCGAAATGACACACAAGGACTAACAAACAAGTAACATTAAAAGACACACAGGTAATTCATGGTGGGGAGAGGCTTACTCCTATTATATTGCAATTGCTTTGGTGGGCAGGGGGTAGTCTCGTCACTCAGTGAAACATATTCTGTAATAACATGGAAACAACTGATGGTGAGAGACGGATCCGCTAATGACCGAGAAACGTGGTGATTGCCAGACTCGGTAAAAAAGAGAGAGGAAGGGTTCTGTGGAAAAAGTTGGCCGAACCAGTTTGTTCTACTTACAATTCTGTCGTGACGGGCGAGGCCAAATACCTACATCTACCTTCCGCTGCTCTGCTACCAGTGCCGGTAAGCCTGAGATGGTTAAAGTAAGGCTGGCGGCTTCCGGGTAGGGCGTAGTCCTGGAAACAGGAATGTTGCCGAGGGCTACGGGAGCCGAGAGAAGTCAATGTGACTAGAAGGCTTCCGTCTTCCGCGTAGGGCGGGATTAGATGTCACATGGGACGTAACCTTGGAGACAGGGTTAATGCCGTGTGCTACGGGAGCCATGAGAGCCGCAAAGGCTAAATGGGCATGGAAAAGTGCTAAAGTCTGGTTAGTGAATACCAGTTGGGGGCGATAGACAGCGGTTTTGTGCCACATAGCGATATGATGAAAATAACTATAAAAATAACTATGCCCATGGAAAGCATTCCAGTGAAGTAAGTGACGCTGATCACCCCGGATGTGGGGTGGTCTGAGTATGGGGTGGGGGCTTCAAAGGTGGGGGTTCCATAGAAAATGGAAAAACCAGCCCTAGTTGGGGGCGGCTATAGGTACTGGTTGGAGTAGGATTCCATTATTCTACTATCGTCATACTCCGGAAAGAGGGGGTTCCATAGAAAATGGAACAGCCAGCCCTAGTTGGGGGCGGATATTGGTACTGGTTGGAGTAGGATTCCATTCCGGAAATGGAGCATGGATTGTAAAAATCCATGAGAGTTATTCACCGTAGCGTGAGTTCAGGATTGGGAGTTGAAAGGGAGTTCAGACTAGGTAGTTGTTTGCAAACAGGGCATTGATTCTGAAATTAGTTCAATGGGTTCAGGAAGAAGGGTTTTAATATTTTAAGACTTAGGCCAAGGAATATTGTCGTTCAGGCCTTTCTTATGTGTCGAAAGCCTATAGATCCATCGTTGTTCTTTCTCAAACAGGCGGTTTTGTACATTGGGACCTGGTTGTATTTGTTCAATCACTGTCCATTTCATGTCATTAGGAGTATGATGTACCGCCAGGAAATGGTCTGTGAGTCTTGTGGTGTTTTTCTTACATCGGATCGTGCTTCGATGTTCACGGATACGCTGCTTCACCTTGCGTGTGGTCATGCCTATGTACGGTTTGCCACACGTACATTTGATCAGATATATCACATTGCTGCTGTTACAGTTCGTGTGTGATCTCTGTTCCCAGACTCTGCCTTCTTCTAGATTTAGGGTCTTGGCGTTTTCAGTGAGATGGCAAACACTGCAATCCCCGCATTTGGAGTGTCCTGTGACGGGTGGGAGTCCCCAGATCTGTGTAATGCTAGGATTGGTGTTGGTCATTGTTGTCTTGGGTCTGGTATTTACTAGACTGTCTTTGAGGCTCTGTGCTTTTTTGTATGAGAAAAGTGGTTTATCCCATTGAAAGTTGCCAGAATTGAGTATAGACCAATGTTTGTTTATACTTTTGCTCACTTGATTGGATATTGCGTTGTAGGTGGTAACGCACGTGAGAGGTGTTGTCGCGTTTTCTTTCGTTTTCTCTTCAAGCAGGGCTTGCCTGGGCTGGTTTCTTGCCCTCTTCTGGCATTTGTTGATGATTTTAGACGGATATCCTCGATGTTCGAGTTTCTTGGTGAGGTCCTCCGCTTGGTTTTTATAATCTGCCAGTTTGCTAGAGTTCCTGCGTAGTCGCAGGTATTGTCCATAGGGGAGGTTTTCCCTAAGTGGGCTAGGGGGAAAGCTTTCATACCTCAGAAGGTTGTTTTTAGCTGTGGGCTTGAAGTGGGTTTTTGTTGTCAAGGTGACGTTTTCCCTATTGATCTCAATGTCCAGAAAACCCAGAAAGTAGAACGAACTGGTTCGGCCAACTTTTTCCACAGAACCCTTCCGCTCTCTTTTTTACTGAGTCTGGCAATCACGACGTTTCTCGGTCATTAGCGGATCCGTCTCTCACCATCAGTTGTTTCCATGTTATTACAGAATATGTTTCACTGAGTGACGAGACTACCCCCTGCGTGCCGAAGCAATTGACAATATAATAGGAGTAAGCCTCTCCCCACCATGAATTACCTGTGTGTCTTTTAATGTTACTTGTTTGTTAGTCCTTGTGTGTCATTTCGATTTTTACGGGCAAACTTTGCACAACGATTATCCCGACCACCATAGCGGGGTTAACAGAATAAGATATCGCGCCTCTATGTATTTACAGGAATGAGCGAGATTGCAATAAATATAGTGCATGCGATTGAGCACGCACCTCTTGATAAGCATACATGTCCTGGCACAACAATAATCCCTCCACGGACACCTGATTAGCACGTATAATCACGCGAAGCTTTCCTAATGACAGTGGTATGAAGTATGAAAGCACAGAGACACAGCACGACGTAACAGGCATGTAAGACTGATCACGCCTGATATTTGTTTGTTTTCTCTCTTCTCCACAGGTCTTTTGCTTTTTACTACACATGCTCAACCACTTTTGACTGAGCATTCCACCATTAGCGATTTTTGCTAATAGGTACACGAGGATCTAGGATAGGGTGTGCCTTTTAGGGGGTACATACCGTCCATTTCCTTGTTTATGGTCCTGATGAATACCTGGCATTTCCCACGTAAGGTAGAAACATGTAGACCAATACACATATAGAGATACTCTGGCCGTAACTACCCTCTCAGTATCTCGCCACCTTTTTTAATATTGTCCAGTTGCTTTAAAATAAAATTCATATTTTCTCTAAGTTAAACCAGGACATTTTTAACACCTTTTATTGCACTTACATTCACAACCTGCTCCGCTGTACTTCAGGTGTTGTAGCACACCCTAGTGATGCTAGGCCACCAGGGTGGACCCTGATGATGAAGCATGTCACCACTAGGCTGGTGAGTGAGGGTTTTTTTACAAAAGGATGAATCCTTTACTTTTGTCAGTCAAAACACCCCATTAGGAAATCTTCTGTTTTTCTTTTGGGGGTACTCCTCTCTTTGTTTAATTCAGTCCTTGACCAGGGGAACAGGAGTACTCCCCATTCACCTTGAGTGAACATGATCCCTTGCTCTCCCCTTTGTTTTTCCATGCCATGGTATTACACCCTGAAGGGACCTCTCCCCCATCTCATCAAATCAGTGAAAAACAATCAAACATAAAATAAACAACAACTATTCCTGATTCTCTATCCTAATCCACTTTTCCATAGTCATTTTCTGAATCAGTTCCTGAGCCTCATCGAGATTTGTGAACATATGAAATTTCCCTTGTACCAAGACTTGTAGCTTAGATTGGTGTTCTATCGCCACCTGAGCCCCCGCACCTTGAACAAGTACAGAAGTTTGCCAAATTCCTTCCTGCGACGAGCCGCTGCTGCAGAAATATCAGAACAAATGCAGCAACTCGGAACTTCACAAGTTTAAACTTGCTTCTTTTGGATGGCCCTGGTCAGTATCTGTTCTCTGATCCAGAAATCTGCGAAGTTCAATAGGATTGTTTGCGGAACTTTGCATTCAGATATGGCTGGGCTGGGACCCTATGTGCCCTCGTAATAGTAAGATCTCCTGAGAATTCGGGCAACACATTATCCTTAATAAATGTCCCATACAACCTTCTGGAACCTCGACCAGCCGCAGGTTAGAGCGTCAAGAGTAATTTTCCAGCTCTTCCAGCTTACTTTCAAGTACATTTTTCTGTTTTTTATCTGAAGTATTTTGGTGCTGCATCGAGGTCATCTGATCTTCAAGCTGGAACATCCTGGATTCAGCTTCTTGTATTTTTGCGGGGTAGCTGCTGACTGCTTGTTTGATTTTTGACAAGCAAAGATGTAGTGCTGCTATCTTGTTTGCTTGGGTTTCTTTCAGCTCACGTATCTCATCCAAGATAAGATTCAACATGGTTTTTATGTCATATTGGATGATGGTCCATGCCTCCGATATCTATTTTCCTAAGGGATCATCCGATGTTAGCCGAGTCTGATCTTTCTGTCCTGCCTCTGGGATTATACCTAGCATGGAGGAGAGAGGTTGACCATCTAATAACACCCCCTACCGCTGTTCTAGGGGCCTAAGAGGAGAAGTAGGAGCTCGAACGCTTATTGGCATGTTT